>NC_080672.1:406019394-410988883 GCF_030247195.1 Topomyia yanbarensis | reverse complement strand
TGTTATTCTTGTAGTTTTGCAACAGGATACATTCCATTAGCGTGGTGGAACGTAACTGTAAAATAATTTCCAAAGGTGGCCGCATTACTTATGAGTAGGCAAAGAGCTTCAGATCGATTAGTCTGACCTTCTTACTTCTCAAACCAGTGGAACGTTCAATCGACCGCTTCATTCGGGATGTTAGCTTGGGCAAGCACCCGTTGCATGCAATGCAACATGCATATCCGCAAGGAAAGTCTACTACCATCCTGTTATACAATGTTGTCTAAAACGTTTTTCACACTATCAATCAAGTTTTTCTCGATATTGAAGGTGCTTTTGAGAACATGTCTTTTGAATCCATTTTGGGAGCAGGACGAGGTCACATATCACGAACTGGATACACGCAATGCTTAGCAACCGACGTCTATGCTCATCTTTAATCTCTAAGTAGAGATGATGAAACTGAGTGTCTGCGGATGTTTTCAAGATGGTGTGCTGTCATCACTTCAATGGTACCTTTTTTTTTTTTTAAATGTCTTTTTTTTTAATATCCCGCCTCTCACCCCCACACCAAAAAGCTCACAAACGGAGCCCCCTGGTAGTGGACACATCAGTTCTCAGCGTACAAAAAAAAGGTCAGCACAACAAAACAAAGTTACGAATCGCGGAAACGCTGAGAACAAAAAAAAAACAATACGAGACCGACAAAACACAAAATTTGACAAGAAGCTACGGCGAGTACCCAGCGGAAAAGAATCCTTTTAAGGGTCCCATCGTAGCTTTGCAGGAAGCTCATAATAATTTAAATTTATTTATTACTTATTGCTATAAAAAATGCATTTATCAATTGTTTTTATTTAAAAAATGTTAACCAATTATAGCTAAAGGAATAAGCTCGATTGGTGGTGAACGAAGTTTATATTAAAAATTCTCCTATTTTATTTCTTAAAATTAGTTTCAATTTTGCTTGTCGCCGATAACTTGTTGAGGAAACCCTTAAGAGCTTGGGTTTCCGGCATATGGTTTCGCAGATGATTATCATATAATGATCTCCAGTATTTGCATAAACAAACTTTTTGATATGCTGCAACAAACCTTATGTGTTGTTGAACAATGGTCTCTTCATGTTGGACTATTAGGTAATCCAAATAAAACAATGGTGCTTTTCACGAAAAAAGGGATTATAACCGGAGCTCGTCCATTATAGTTCTTTGAAACTATTTTCGCAGATCAAGCTCAGTACGTTGGGGTAATTTTTGACTCAAAACTTCTTTAGATGGAATCTGATGGATTGCAGAATCAAGAAAGCTTGCATGGCATGCGCCCAATGTAGACGAACTATCGGCAAATCTTTGGAACTCAAACCCAAGTTCATTCAGTGGATCTACACAACCAATACTGGCATACGGGTGTCTTGTTTGGTGGCAGAAGGGAGAAGTTATGACAATCCAATGAAAGTTAACCCATCTTCAGAGGATGGTCTTGATGGCGATGACTGATGCATTCTCGACAATACCTACTGCTGCTCTAGAGGCACTCTTACACATAAAACCACTATATGTGTTTCTGAAATAAGAAGCACTTTCTTGTACATACCGTCCTAAGGTTACTGGGTTTTAGAACAGTAACCCGATAGATCGTGCAACTAGCCACACAAGACTGTGGTCCCAAATAGTTACTTGAGATGAGTGTACACTAGAGTGGGACATGGTTATATGAAAAAAATAAAATTTGGCTCCGAGTAACTTTTTGGGTCCCATTTAGCTCCCAGAACAACTCTGCAATTTTTTAGCTCGATCGGTGAAACTATATTTTTGCGCCCACTGTTTAAAGTTTACATGGGATTTCGTATAGGAAAATTGTCTTTTGCAAATTAATTCTTCCAAGAGTCGCCCGTTATCTCCTAAAAATAAGTAGATGTCTGATTTTTATAGGAAATTTTTCAAGGAAACAAAGTCTAGAAGACGGCAAAACGATCTGATGATTGTGAAAAAAGTTATTAAGCAAAAACCGATGGATGCCCTGAAGATTGATGAAAATTTTACTTTTCATAGCATCACTGCTTTTGACGTTCTAATTATGTACAAAAAATTTAACTTTCTCTTATTATGTACAAAAGAAGCCTCAATTTATCCCTCAAAACCTTGCGAAGTGTCCAAATAGTATAGATAAACGATCTAGACATATTAAGAGAGGATTAAAACAAAATTGCGTATAATTGGACAACCAACAGCAGTGGTGCTAGAAAAAATGAATATTTTATCAATCGTCAGAGCATCAATCGGTTTCTGCTTAATAACTTTTTTCTCAAGCGTCAGATCGTTTCGTGGTTTTCGAGACTTTGTTTCTTAGTTAAATTTCCTATAAAAGCCACATAACAATTTATTTTTAGGAAATGATGGGCGACTCCTGGAGGAATTAATTTGTAAAAGTTAATTTTCCCATACAAAATCCCATGTAAACTTTAAACAGTGGGCGCAAAAATATAGTTTCATCGATCGAGCTAAGAATTTGCACAGTTGTTCTAGGACCCAAATAGTAACTAAAAAGTTGCTCGGAGCTGAAATCTAATTTTTGTCCCACCCTAGTATACACTTGCTCCCAGTGACCTTACCCTCACATGAAGTTTTCTTTTTAAAACTTTCTTCACGAGGAATGGCTGTCTGGCTAGATGGTGCGACAACTTGAAGAATATGTAGTTTGTTGTACTGACGGTTCTTTTTTTCATGTAACTTTCAAATGGTTTACAATATCGCCTTGATGTCAAAGAGAAAGTTGCACGAAAGTTTACGGGCCTTTTGAAAAACCTATTATTGTTGATGGAGAAACGCGACTAACTTATGAAAAGGTCGTAATAAAACAAAATAATTGTGTTGTTAAAACAAAAGTTAAAATATCTCGAGAACTACTACAATTTAGAAAATTTTTCTTAAGAGCATTTCGATTTAAAATGGCGTTTACAATCATATTCAAAAAGAAAATTGTGTTTTTGACTGCAAATAGTAAGAATTATAAAACAAATGTCAAAAGTTGTTGTTAGGAAAACTGTTTTTATTGAAAGCTTCTCCATGATCCAAATACACTAAAAAGGTTGCTTTTACGTCTTTAAAACGATAAACATTAAATTTTTGTCATTTTTTGATGGGGTAACGCGAATAACTTTTAAAAAGAGCATAATTACACGAATTAATTGTTTTTGAAGTAGCAAAATTTCAAATATCTCGAAAACTATCGCATTTTGGAAGATTTTTGTTAAATGAATTTTGATTTTAAATGGTGCTTAGAATTATATTCTGTAATAAAATTACAATTTTGTATGTCAATTAGTATGAAATTTGGGGGTGGGCGTAGCGTATTGGTAAATCGATTGCCTTGTACGCAGCGCACCTGGGTTCGAGTCCCGACCCCACACATAGGGTTAGAAATTTTTCATAAGAGATTTTTCTAACCCGAAGAGGCGAATGACCTTAAGGTTAAAACCTCTATAATCGAAATCAAAAAAAAGTATGAAATTTAAAAACGTACGAAGTTATTGGTAGAAAAACTTTTTTACCGATTTTTTCTCCATCATGCAATCACAATCAAAATGTTTCTTTTCTCTTTAGGTTTTTAGTAACAAAATATAATTTTTTTTTAAAAAAATGGGTTTTTTCGCAATTTAAATTTTTATCATAAATTTTCGTTTTTTTTTTGAAAAATGACACAACATTTTTTTCAGTGTATATTTTTTCGGACAGAAGTGTTCATTCCCTGTAACTTGTTCTCAGATAGTTTTGCTGTATAAAATACAGTAATCGAACAAAAAATTTTTGAAATTCATGCACGTAGAAACGTTTACGCACTTTTGAAAAATTACTCTTGTATCAAAATATTCCAATTGCCAGAGAATATCATGGAGATTATACAGCGAACACACCTGCAAAGTTTCGTTCGAATCGACGATGGTCATATTTTGCGGTCGGCCGTTTTCTCATGGAATCCCTCAATATACAAAATAGTAACTTTTCAGATCGGAAAAAATCACGAACAAGGGACTGGAAGGGTACCGTAATTGGGTTGGTTGGATTGTTTATTTTACATTATATAATTCGAAAGGACAGCCCATAATATAAAGAAGGATAATAATAAAATAACTTTAGTGATTGAAACGCTGTTGTGAAAAGTGAAAAAAAACTCTCAGGCGGAAAGATTTGAACGTATAGAAAATTTAATAGGGCAGGAGTTTTCATAATCTGGAGACGTAGTACGTTTACGGATAACGGGAACGAGCCGTATGACCATTCCCTGAACATGTAGGGGAGAGGGGGTAACAGTGAAACACATTTTTTCTACGATTTAAATTTGATGATAATACATGATATTTGGGTAGCCAAAAGTGCTACATAGTACCACTCTGTTATTAAGTAATACATATATTTTTTCCAACTGGTTAAACTCACGGGAAATAACTTTTTGTGGGTAATAAGCAGTCGGTGGTAAAATGTACCATTGTGCCCCATGGGTAGGAACGATGAAACACGACGTCGTCTATAGTGAAATATTCTATTTGTAAATTCTGTTCTTTTGTTTTGACGAAGAATTGTCCTAACGCTTCGAATTTAAGTTATATTGAGCCGAAAATCACTTGCTTACGAAAGAAATCACTATATCACCGCGTAACTGCACTGTATTAGTAGTATTTACTGTGGAAAATCGGAACCCATTCACAATTTGAGACAGACCACAAAAACAAGAAAATGCCACTGTTCCCCATACGTCATCGTTACCCAAATTTGTCTATTCACAAAAATTGTGAAATTACATAGAACCATGACAAGTTACCGAAAAACCTTGTTCGCGGCAAATGTTGAGCATAAAATTTGCTATAAATAACATTGGACTAAATATTTATTCAATGGATGGTAACTCATAAAGATGGAATAATGTTTTTCATTGCAAATTTACTGACTATAACAAAACAAACAAATATTCAATAAATGAGATGCAGCTATCAGATCTCTCTCAAAAACAAGTAACACGTGTAAAGAATTAGAAATTGTGAAATATCAGGGAATGAGACGATTCTGACCATGCATTATTATTTTATTGCGAATGTTTCATAGTTCCTGCTGATCCACTGTTACCCTCTCTCCCCTAAATAATTGTGCCAAATGTTCGTTATGCCAAATGATCTTCAGTGTGATCACGTTGAAAAATTGTGGCAAATGACGGTTTTTCAGCGGTTAAAAATAATTATGCCAAACGTCCGTTATGTTAATGACCAGTAATATAGTCACTCCTCAAAATTATGCCAAATGTCCGTTATGTCAAATGTCCGCTATGCTAAACGCCCATTACATTATGCCAAATAGTTTTCTCCTCTTTGTTATTTATGCGACTATACAATCGAATTTATGTCATTTTTATGATTTACTATGATACTACTATTCGGTTTTTTTGATAACAATATGAAAATGACCATTATTTTTTTAAAAGTACGGTAATTTCTCAATATTTTAGAAAGAAGCGTCTACGCTTTGATAAAAAAAAATTAGAGAACGTTTAGTTCCGTATCTAATGATCTGTTTATCAGTAAAGTCGGTAGAAAATATCAGAATCATATTTTTTCAATTTAGAAACTTGCTGGCATCGCACTGCCGTTATACGCATAATTGTACCATGTATATAGGGAATCCCATAGAACATGGGACAAATATGCATATAATGGCAGTGCACTCTTAAGGGGGTTCTCTTATATAATTGTGCAAAAAGTTTTTTGAATAAGAAAAATGACGCTTATCTGCAAAATGTTTATTAAGGTTTCATCCATAAAATAAAAATTATCGAGTGTAAGGTGTCAAAAATGGCGGCTCCAGCAAAAGTTGTTTTGAAAACCGGCCTCATCTGCGGGCACGATAAAGGTACAGGTCGCAATTCGTCGTCTACAAGAAGCAGCAAATCAGAACGATCTCCAAAATTACATTCCGTAGAGGCGGCCCAACCTTAAAAACACGAAAAAATTCGATATAGAAACGAAATGCGGGCAACTTGAAAATATAGTATCGTTTTTTCGCATGACTTCCACTTTGGCTGGCTCTAAAAAATCGTTAATGATCAACATATTGCGATTTTGTAGGTTACAGCACCCGAGAATGTTGTCTTCTTTGAGGCGAGCAAAACCCGAAGTTGATTGGTTCAAAAACGAGAATGCCCGCAGATTCGAAAAATCTTGCTTCTAGAAAGCCGCCATTTAGGACGTTATTTTTGACATCTTACAATCGAAAATTTTTATTTTATAGATGAAACCTTAATAAACATTTTGCAGAATGGCGCACATGTGTATTTTGCTGCTTCAAAAAAAATTAGGTACTTTTTGCCACAATTATATAAGAGGATCCCCTTAAGGGGTTAGAGGGGCATTATCGCGCACTGTAGGATTCTATAATTATATCTTTCATTTTATTCATTTTTTTAAATTTTTAATTCGAAGTTTGCACACATATTTTAGAATGTATACGTAATCGAGCAAAAAAATCGATTTTTTAGAAAGGTTTATATACAACCCTTAAAAGCTCATGCGAGCAAATTTTTACTTTGGGAAAAATTGAATAACTCTGGAACTTTTCCACCCTTTTTGTTGATAAAAGGGTCGTTGGATGCGGAATTGTCGCAAACCAAAATTAATTATTCTTCAGGAATTTGTGTTACTGACGTAATGGAATGAAGAAGTATTGACGTATAATGTGGCTTCATGTCGCGTGCTGTCCGACATCGCTGTCGCTCCGTCGGACTAAAACTAATTCAGAACCCCTATGTTTGAGTAATCCGGGCAAATGAGTGGATCACAGGCTGATTGGTCTGTTATCCGTGTTAATCGATTGTCGGCAATGAGAAAATTAAATTTCCACCAACTTGCTGCCAGTTAGACGATATATCCAAACTAACACCAAAATTGGCGCCAGTTAGACACTAAATCCAAACAGTTCACACAACCTGTATGAACGCTGGCTAACCGAGACATCACTCGGTACCAGCCAGTTGCTTTAGGCGTTCGAAGGATTAAAATGTGTTTACGGATTACGTGGCTCACTCGATAGATTTACTGCTTATTGAATTCAAGATGTCGCGTCAATGTCTATATTTTGGTGACTATCCAATCTGCTCATAATCGCAAGTCAGTCCCACGGTCTATAGATTCCTTACCTACATTATAGGCAGTAATGTTCTTAAACGATTTCTCACTGATAAAACCATAAAAACGAAGCTTTTATTTTCACTGGGTCTTAGGAGCGGTGCTTCTTAAAGCCACGATTTTAGCTTGCCCTTTTGAGGGTTAAAACACGATTTTTAAATTAATCTTTTTTGATTAGAAGCCAATTATGTGATCATGTCAAACGATTATCAGCGATGACCACGAAAACACGGACGTTTTCTTGGATTCTCTGACAATATCGATGCCTGTTTCGTAGATAGTTATATAAAATTAAAAACGGTCAAAAGCAAGTCATGTGAAAGTACAACCAGGTAACTTCTTCCCTCCTTCCCATTGCATTCAAAGCAGTTCACAGCTTTTATTATTTATTTGTTTTTATCCACAAATGTACGCAAATTCTTTCCTCACCCTTTTGATGAGACCCTTTATAAAGCTGTCTCTGCGCGAGACCCTCGCTCACTGGTTGAGCAGTTGCCGCCAGTTGCTTGTTCAGGCGCGACAAGATCAACGTGTCGAGTCGTGACTGGACGAAGGTCCGGCGACGGAGCCACCACCGGTTCGTTCTGAACAGGATGAAGTGTCCTTTTAAATTCATACAATATAACAGAATAATGGAGAAACGGTAGCAACAATGAAACCCCGAGACACTGGAGCAAAGCGGTGCCAAAAGGAAGATGAATTTATTGCATCTTCACAGTGGACCACGTGTTTGTATGTGCCTGCCTTGCACAGCGAAATAGGTGAAAATGAGTTTTCTGTTGGACTCTTGCAATGAAGATAGCAAACTTTAGCCACGCAGAAGGCTCGTAACACCACTATGATAATTACAACGCACAGCAGGAGTTCGGCAAACAGTTAATGCTGCACCTATCCTAGCAAAATGGTCCGTGACAACCTACAAGGCTTTATCGAAAAGCACGACTGTCGTTTTCAAAATCTTGAACTTTTGAAAGGAATGCTGTGAAGTAAAGATAGCAGGGGGACGTAAACTAGAAGAGAGCGCCGTAAAACGATCAGCTTACATTAATGATATATGACAGTATGTAAATAGGGTAAATCAGATTGCGGTTTGGGGATTCGAGTTGACCAGATTAGTACTGCACAAACATTGGCCGCGAACGGAGCTAAGGAGCGAGCGGAAGGATTTATTATAACAAGATCACAGAGGACTCTATCTAGAACATATACCGCCTAAAGTGTTGAAATTGAAACTTGCAACGAGATCTAATATGCTGCTGGACAGTCGGAAGTTCCTGCCCTTACCCGCCCTGTCATCGAATTCCTCCTTCAGTTCTCTACTATCGTACTACAATCGTTCCTCTATGTATTCTTTCAGGATCAACAACCGGCATCATCATCATCATCCACGTGGAGACCACCATCCAGCAATACCAGCTGGCCCACACATGCCAATCCAGCAGCACGGTTCCAGAAAACCATCATCACAGCACTATGGCAGCGGTGCCGGAATATCGTTGAAGCCAATGGGCTATCCCCCTAAGTCGCTACCGTACAGCAGCAACACCAGCAACAACACCAACTCTGGCAGTCATCACCACCAGAATCCACACCATCAGCATCATCAACAACATAGTCATCACAACAGTCATCACGTGCACCATAATCACCAGTCGGGTGCGATTCCGGTTGTGTCTGCTGCCGGTCCCGGGGGATCCAAACCGCGCATGATTCCAGCACATGAACGTAAGTGAAGAATTTACATCAGTGTTCGAAGGAATGATTTGATTATCTGAAAGTGAAATCTCGATTAATCTAGCTAGTGTTGTGATAACGTATGTTCTGCCCTGTGTTGTTTTGCCGTATAAAAGCGGACGATTTGTCTGGGCCTAAAGTGACGACTTATTTACTTTTTTATAAATCGGATTGTATTGTTGAACTATCTTTCAGCTAAAAACATTCACAATCACAACAACGCGGCACCACAAACCAATACACCATCGAATGTAATAGTGGTCCTTCAGACGGATCCCGTTCAGCTATCGGGAGGAATGTCCTCCTCAACCGCCACTACTCCGGCAGCAACTAACATTAGCAACAACATAACCAGCAGTACCGGCACTGGCAGTATAACAAGTGTCGCTAGTAGCGGTGGTGGAGGAGGAGGTGGATGTGGAAGTGGTTCAGGTGTAGGAGCATCAATCACTTCCCTGGCGGCCAATTCAGGCAGCACTTCCGATGGTCAGAACGAGTCAACCTCACAGTCACAGCTACAGCAGCCCAACCAGCTGCTGTCTTCTGTACCAGAAACCTTGGCAAACACTAAAGAGAAAACCCCAATGTGTTTAGTTAACGAATTAGCACGTTATAACAGGATCCAGCACCAGTACCGGTTGACTGGAGAATCGGGCCCTGCTCACAAGAAACGATTCACCGTCACGCTCAAGCTGGGCGATGAAGAGTACACAGCGGAAGGCCCGAGCATTAAAAAAGCTCAGCACAGTGCAGCCCACGAAGCTATCGGTGCTACCAAATATAAACATCCTCCGGCTAAAATTAACCGGACCAAAACGGGTGGAAAGACCAACATTGGAAACATCACACCAACCGTAGAATTGAATGCCCTCGCAATGAAACGTGGCGAGCCTACTATTTACGAAACTGAAATGGTAATTTTAACGATAGTCTATTCTTGCTACGTATGTTATAACATTTCGAAAAATATCAACAGGTTGATGCCCCCATCGCAACCAAGTACAGCACCAACACGCATTCACCGCCTGTCGCACCGCAACCGGCGGTAAGAGGAGGTGGTCCGCACTATTTCTCGGTTCCGCCACCAGGGTCTTACGGTGGTTATCATCGTAACAACACAATGTACAATAATCCCCCACCCGGTGGAGTAAGGTACGGTGCCCCTCCACCAAATTCCTACAATCGACGAAATCCCATGGGGAGCAAGTCGGACTATCCCCGTGGATACTACTATAACCATCATATGCCTCCGTTGGCGCCGCACGTACCGGAAGTATACAAAGTCACCCTGCACGTAGGAGAGCGGACGTTTTTAGGCGAAGGGCACACACTGCAGGCAGCTCGGCATGATGCAGCTGCACGTGCTCTAGAGGTGCTGAAACCACTTACTCCCGATACGACTAATGCACCTTCTGAATGCCACGATACTTCGATCGATAGCGACGATCCTAATTCAGATCTAAAATCTCCAATCTCTCTCGTGCACGAGATGGCACTGAAACGTAAGCTTACCGTTCAATTTGAAGTCCACGGCGAGAAGGGCCCGCCGCACATGAAAGTTTTTACAACGCTTTGCAAAGTGGGTAACATTGTTACTGAAGGGGAGGGCAATGGGAAGAAACTTTCCAAGAAGCGTGCTGCCGAGAAGATGCTAGACGAGCTTAGAAAGATTGCTCCAACTTCGCCCGAGAAAAACACCCGTACCATGTTGAAACTGAAGCGAAAAGTTCCTCTACCAAAGAAGAAAACTCGTAACCTCATCAAGGATAATGCCGAAGAAGATCCTCCGGACATGGTGAATCCAATCAGCCGGCTGATGCAAATTCAACAGGCACGCAAGGAAAAGGAGCCCGTGTATACACTGGTGGAGGAACGCGGTGTCGCACGGCGACGAGAATTCGTAATGGAGGTCGCCGCCAGTGGTAGTACCGTTACGGGTATCGGTCCAACCAAAAAGATGGCGAAAAAAGAGGCAGCGGAAAACCTGCTCGTTATGCTCGGCTACGGACGTTCGACGGTTGCCAACTCATCCTTACCCAACAAGGAAAACATGTCGGGAAGTGCCAACGAGATGGTTGAGAAACCGAACCGGAAGGTCGCCTTCAACGACAGTCCGAGTGTTCAGTCGAACGGGAAACAGGGTGGCACCGCTGGTCGGCAAATTGTTCCCGGCGTGCTGCAGCTGAATTCAGGTAGGTGGTTGGATGGTTTCGTACGGTATCGTTAAGAGGGCAACGTCTTTTTTTTTTGAGTAGGTATTCCCAACAAACCTAACCCGCCTGCAAAGGACTACAATCAGGAAAATAACGCCCATGCGGAATCAAACGTATCTGTTGCCTCTAACGTTGATAGCTCATCGAAGTCGGGACAGGGCAGCAGCGCTACTAACAGGATAAACAATACGTCTAGTACTACAACTACGCCTGCCACCAGCTCCAATCCGGACGTCGGCCGAATGACGGAACAACTCATGTATTTGGCTCAGCTGCTAAAGTTTGAGGTAAGTTTTTTATTGGTTACTCAGTTAAAAATATACAAACTAACGTTATTTACATTCCTATAGGTGATATTTTCCGACTTCCCGAAAGGTAACCACGGCGAATATCTCACGCTAGTAACCCTGTCGACTGAACCGCCTCAGCTGTGCCACGGTAGCGGTGCTAGCTTGGAAGAATCGCACGATGAGGCCGCTCGTGGAGCACTAGAAATTCTCAGCAAAATTGGGCTGGACAACGTTAAACCGAAGGGTAGCAGTGCAGCGGCTGCACCGGATGAAAGTAAGTCCAAATCACCTCTGAGCAACGGGTTTAAGAAGTAAAATGAGTCCGGGTGAGGAACGACGTAACTGTTGACGAATTATGCCTGGCAAGTCAGGCATAATTTAATGTTTTATGTTTCGAATATTTGTAAAATTGTAAAAAGGAACCGATTTTTTTTGCTTCCTTACCAAAACAACATTTGACAAAAACAATGAAGCAACTGCCCTTAGCGTGATCAGCTTTTGCGATTGAAAAATGCAAAGCATGATTTTTTTGGCTCAAAAAAGTCCGAAAAAAGAATGCATTTATTTCAAGAAACTCATGCTTTCCTGACAAAAGTTTACTGCCTAAGGGCATTAAAGCCATACACACACACTGTCAGCTGAGCGCTAATACGTTAACTAAACATATTGAAAGCAAACATAACAATCTGTGCTAGAAACGGATGTCACATTAAGCGATACAACACCAGTCAATAGGAATTGGCTAGAGAGTGCTGCTCGTAGGCGATTTTTATTGAACCGGTTTGTTGGAACTTTGTCCAGCGCTGGAATCTGACCGCCAAGCAGGACTCCCACTGGACACTGAACTTTTGGTGCAGTAATGACTTTACTGTGTCACAAGTGAAGTTTAAATTGATTACCATTTACCTAAGCGGAAAGTTTGTCAAAATAGAAAAGTATTATCATAATTGGAAAACGGAAAATATGCAGCAAGTTGAAGGTTCTTAATCATATGGAATCGATTTAGGCGAGCGAGATAGCATAAGATGCAGCAAGTTGGAAGGAAATATTATCCTTATGATTCGGTGTAGTACTGCCGGATCACTATCGGTAGCGAGTTCTTTGCGGTACTCTTGATCGCTGACTGACCCCGACAATGGATGGGCGCTGAACTGAGCGAACGTGTCAGTCAGCCGATCGATTAAACACGTTCTATATACTATTGTTTTAATCGTAGTTTGTGTATTGTTTAAAAACCTTCATAATCACCAGTAGTAAAGTTAATCGCTCGTACAATAAACTCTCGACGCTGTGCTGGCCTCGTGCAGAGGCGTAATGGAACCATTGGATATGTACTACTGAATCAGATTGTGGGGCACATGGTCTTTTTTACGTTTGATTGTTTTGGTAGAACGATAGCTGAGATTAATAATAACACGACACTGAAGATTCCTAAGATAATAAAACTTGTTACGGAGTATCTTTATTTTGTAGAGGTCGGTGAACAGAAAATGTTCTTCGTTTTAAGAGGTTACATTTTTATCCAATGTTTATTTAAATCGAATTCTTTTTGCTTTAAAAAAAACAATAGAGCAAACCAACTCTGACTCGGTTCTGGAAACGAAATTAATATAAACCGCTCCTATACCAGTTCTTCAATTTAATTTGATCTGGCGGACTGATAACCTAGCCTTGTCAAGGCTATTACGAAAGTTTACTAACGACTTTATAGGAGTCCACTGAACTTCAGTTAATTTTCTGAAATAGCTTTGGAGAGTAACTGTCCGTTGGAACGAGCTAGAACAAAAAAGCGGGAACTACGAAAAAATTAAATACGTTCCCTGTAGAATCATTTATGGCATCATATTCACCAGAAAACAATTCCCCTGAAGATATAATGCCGACTGTTTTCCAGAAAGTACCATGCTCTAGAAAACAATTCTCCAGTAAACACTTATTTCCAGAAAATTATTCTACGGAAGGAATATTTTCTCTGAAAACATAACCTAGAATTTTCCAATCATATTTTAAAATAATTCTATCCATTTGTTGTTAGTATAGAGTTTGGCCTATACCAGGTCGTGTGGATCAAAGAGCTTTTTTCCAACAATCGGCTGCATGCCTCTCAGATATGATGAAGGTCGCAATAGATCTAGGTTTATGCGCATGCGGTGACCAAACATAGTCTCGGACGGAGACAATCCGACTTTCACTTGACGATTCGGCGTGGATCTGTACGTCTAAAGGAAAAAAATCCAGTACTTCAGTTATGGAAGTTCTAGCTTCACATGAAGCTTAAATGAATCCATAAAGCGCACCACTTGGCCATTGGACTGGGGATGAAACGGAGCCGTGCAAAAATACTACGTAGAATTTTGATTGTAGATGATTTGTAGTTGTTGAGGTGATACGATGGGTGAGAACTACTTCTGGCCATTTGGTATAAGCATCTACGGCCAACAGAAAATAGCCCCTTCTATATTACCAGCAAAGTCCACATGGGTACGCTTCCATAACCCCTTTAATTTTGGCCAGGGAGCTGGCGTTGAATGTGCTAGAGATTTTGTTGCCGATGCGCAGTGCTTGCATTCTTTCACCTACGTGACAATATCATCATTAATACCTGGATATCCCTGATGAAGCTGCTTTGGACACTACCTGTGTTGCTGTTCGGGAATTATTCTGTATTTGACGGAACCGAGCTGGAAACGGAGCTTCTAAAACTTGGCTGTTTACCTGTTTTCCTACAAGATCGTCGGTCAAGAGCAAAGTGCTCAATATCTACTGCACTTCGTGAAAGGAAATGTTAAACTTTCGGAACCGCAGAAGGTGAGTCCGGTGTCATCAATGTCAACGATTCGGACATGAAATGCGCAATCCCAATCTCCTCCCACTGTGCGTCATGTGTGGTGAGAAGCATCTTTCAACGAAGCGCCATCTTCCCAAGAAAGCGAATTTGGAATAAAGTGACGAGAACGGGACACGTGGATCAATAAAGTATGCAAACGGCAGTGGCTGCCCTAGCCGGAAAAAACTACGTCGAGAAGTTGGCAAAAATAAATCGAGCGCCGGCATCCAACACCACCCCTCCTCAAGCATGTTCTTCCTAGAGTCGATACAGTAGCTCAACCGCTCCCCGCCAGGAAAATCATAGGCCATGATGCTACTAAATCAAGGAAATACCAATAAGGATCTACTGCCAAACAAAACTACAGAAACTTCTAGCTCTCTGAGCTAACTAGCAAGTACGTTTATAATGTTTAATCTCGTTTCACTAACTGGAACGGGCATTTTGTCCATAACAAGAGACTTGAATTTTTCCAATTTTTGGAACGGTACAAAGTGGACGTAGGAATTGTTACCGAAACAGCAGCAAAGGCATGCTTTTTTCAACCCGAATTTAAATTGTGTCCGGTTCGACCGTGCTTCTGACAGAACGTAGAAATAGGGGGGCGGTGCCACGATAGCGATTCGAAGGGACATCAAATTCGCAGAGCTCAACAGTCAACATCTCAACCAAGGTCATAGAAGTTGTCGGCATACACGGTGGATGGAAGCCTATATGTGATCGCTACCTACTTCCCTGGGGAGAGCAGTTTCGCCGAGATATCTCAACACTTGTCAGAACAGCTCAACCTTTCTTCATAGTGGGTGACCTGAACGTACGACACTGCCACTGGAACTGCTCGAAAGCAAATAAGACCGGAGCGGTACTATACCCAGGAAGCAGCTAGTGGGAACTTCTTCATCCATTTTCCGGTATCCTTCACGTGCCATCCTGTGGGTCGAGGGCCTATACGTGGCCTGACCATTTCGAATATCTTGCTGAACATGACAAAGCCAATCGCACTGAACGAATTGTCATCGCACCATCTCCTGGTAATGTTTGATGCCAGTCTTTCAATGCCAACCGTCCAGAAAATGCAAGTTCCGATGCTACGTACATGCGGACTGGCCTCGTTTCTAATGTGAGATTAACTCTAAGATCGTTTTTTTTAGACCCAACTATCACAAATTTGAACAACGAAACTGAGGTTGACGCTGATATTGAGTTCCTAACGAGGGCAGTAGTGGATGCGAACGTACTATGGCGCCTGAAGTACGTCCAGAGAACACCCGAAAATTGATCTCACTGTGAAACAAACGTCGGCGTCAGTGGCACTGGCAAAAAGACCCTATCTACAAGAACATCGTATCGTTACTAAACCGTAGGATTCGCGAGGACTGCGACCAGGCTACCTCCAGCAGATTCAAGGAAACGCTGCGCACTCTAAACGATGACCGTGACATGCTATGAAGAATCTGCGAGGCTCTGCGAAAATAGACCAAATATAGTCCACCCTTGCGTCAAACAGACACAATTATCTCTTTCCCGCCAGAGAAACCCATGCTGTTAGTTATGCACTTCGCACAGGCACACACCAACCAGATGGTGTGATACAGAAATCGTCACATATCGACCAATCATATCTAACAGATACCCACTCTTGGCTGAGCCCCCCGAAGGAAGCAGTTCGGATTATTCGTTAGCTTAAATCCCAAGAAATCAGCTGGTCACGACAATATTCGAAACTGCGTCCTTAAAACACTGCCTCCTAAGGCCTTCCTAGCCAAAATCTTCTCCGCTTGTATACGATTTAGTTACTTCCCGGCTAGATGGAAACACGTAGTAGTAATTGCCACACTGAAACCAAACAAAGACCCCACTAACGCAAGCAACTACAGACTAATAAGTCTGTTGTTCTCGTTCAGCAAACTTCTTGAACGAAGCATACCTGATGTGCAATTTGGCTTCAAACGAAGGCAGTCTACCAACCGGCTTGTGAAGGAGATTCGAGTTACCTTTTCGCGGACCTAATCTTCTGGCATGGTGCTCCTGGATGTTGAGAAGGCATACGACCCAGTGTGGCAGGTAGCAATCTCACACAAGATGCTTAAAGGAAACTTTCTCCTGTACATTCTAAAATTCATCCGCTCCTACTTGCTAAACCGCTCCTATCACGGGACACTTATTGACCTAGCGATGTCACCGGCTAATGACGGACTCAGAGGAACCAAACAAGGCACTAAGCTTGGCCACCGTTCCCGCGAAGGTGGTGATTACGGTAGTATGAAGCTTACATACCGCTCGTGTTCGGATATTTTCAGAGTCCGCATAAGCAATCGGACTTTTGCTCCATGGTCCTCGATGCATCTAGCGCTCCCACTCCAACAAGTCATCGTAGCGCCTGTAACCATACTTTGTTCTGGCAACCGGAATGCGAAAAAAAGGATAGGTTCGAAGACTACGACGACGAATGTCGATTTCCAAAGCTGATGTCCAAAGAGATTGTAGTAGAACTGCCTTTGAAACATACCGGCGTACAGACTAGAGACGACGTCAATAAGCTTACAGCGATCTATGTGGCTCGGTAGGTTTAGTGGGTCCCTCCATGGGAGTCGACTATGTGCGAAACGAACAAATTTGCGCCGAATAGCTTCAATGCGTTGAATATAATTTTAGTAATAACTAATAAGGTGCCCAGATTACATTGCGGTATTTGAGTGTTGAAAGGACCAAAGTACAATAGAGTGCTTTTAAAATGACTAAAAATTAATTCTAGCAGCTTAGAGGCCTTACAAATAGTGTACTCAATGTTAGTGCTTGATGTTTAGATTGGGAACATGGGGGTTTTAACAGATGATTCCCGTTTGAGAACGAATTGTTAGATATTGTCGAAATTATTAACTTCAAGAATTCTCCCTCTTTGGCATTCCTGATAAGGTGAAATAGTTGGAACGAATGTTTCAGCGAATGGTTTAAGTCGTTTAAATAAAGCAAAAATATGAATGGTTCGAGATGACTACTCTGGAGAACTCCCGAGCTGGCAGCGAATGGTGATGTCGGGCAATCTCCATTTTTCACTGCCATTTCAGGTTCGCTTAGGTACGAGTGAAACGAATCCAGAAGGGAGCCATTAAATCCAAGTCTATTTAATTTGGAAACTATTATGTGTCTATTAATTTTATCAAACGCCGCGGAGAAGTCGGTATATATGGCACGGCCGTATATACCTATAGGCTTGCTTGTAAATATTGACTGATGAAAGATGTGTAACATACTAGGTTTGTAGTGGTTTACCGTTTAGGGATGATCCATAAATGACGTAGCATTTTTTGAGTGATTTTTAACACCCCCTCCCCCATCGTAGCATTTCGTCACAAAATTCTATATACCCCCCTGATAATTACGTAGCTTGACGGTAACCCTCACCCCCCTCGTTGTCCCCGTAAATTTTTTTAAAAAAATCAAAAACGATGTTAGTTAGATGAAACGGGTAAGATTATCGTGACATCAGGTCAACCCCTATTCCCCTTTAAAAAAGCTACGTAGCATGACATGACCCCTTACCCCCCCCCCCCCCCCCTGTCGTCACACATCATCACAAAATACAAAACTCCCCCCTCCCCCATATAATGCGACGTCATTTATGGATGGTCCCTTAGGCATGCAGCCATGTTGGGTCTTGAATAAAAATGATAAAATCAAGCACAATCAGTTCGAATAAGCTAATATAAGAATAAGACACTGTACATAATGCAATTATTCCGTGATAGTTCGAAATAACGCTTTTGTTATTTTTTTAACACTGGTAAAATATATGATTTTATCCATTGATAACGAAAGCTGGAGACTATCTGAGAAATTTTTTAGTACGGCATATGGAATTCTGTCGGGCACTGGAGTGGACGATGACGATGAGAGTCAATTGGAGAACGTGGAGGAATGACATTTGCAGCTTTACAGATTTGATTATCAGTCTACTGAAATGTTGGTGAAATAATTTGCACATTTCGGGCGGAGTTGATACTTGAACCCTGTCGAGTGACATATGAGATGGTAAACCGGCTTCCTTCCTCTGTTTATTGACGTGATTCCAGAAGCTTCTATGCTTGCTCTGTATACGTTGATTGTAAGAATAGCAAAGAGCCTTATTCAATCGCTTATAGCGGTTATTGAGGTTCAAGTAATGCGATCTAAGGTGGAGTCAGAGTTGCCTTGTTAATTTTTTTAATGCAGAACGTTTTGCGCATTTATAGCGTTTCAAAGTGGAGAGCCACGGTGGGTAGATTGGTTCACGGTGTAGCTTCTTTGGTATGAATTGATTAATAGCATATGATATAACATGCCTCCAATACATAGCAGCAGAGTTGCACTCACTATTGGTCCGATTCCTAGTCGGATTCTAGTCTGGATGGCCGTCAAATGACTAAACCATTCTCTTTCGTTTCCACGTGGTTGACTTTTTGACCAAGAATATCAGTAAAAATAAATCACTTTCTCGTCGTCACTTTTGTATTCGACACCACAATGGGCGCTCACTCACGATACGTCATTATTTGGGACGCGAATATAATTACAAGCAGTTATACGGACTTGGGTCGAGTTAATAAAAACGCGTGTTACTAAATAAAACATAATATATTCTGACTCGACTGATCACTTGGCGGCATTTGATAGTGGTAGCAGAACTTACTGTCCCCCGAGAGCCTGTTATTTAGAGAGGTGACGATGATTCAGTTGCCTCCAACATATTATATGATACTGCCTGTCTAGTGAATGTATTTAGGAGATTTCGCCTTCTTTTAAACATGAGCTGTCTTTTGGTTTTGGCATTTTTGAAATTCCGATGTTGTTTTTTGTTGAATTATGAGTTCTGATCACCAATTCAACGCTTCTTCTGAGTGACTCCATCGCATTTTACACGTTCGGTGAACAGTCTATGTGTGAGGAGGAAATCTCGTTGAGAACATAATATCCGATTAAAATGAAAAATACATCAACCGATACAACCGGTAAACAATATGTTGGAACTTGATCCTTCTTTTTAACATAAAATAAGGCAGAAGAATGTGCTCTAGAAATATATTCAGGTAAATGGATATTCGAAAGTTACAATCGTTTATTTCTGGTCACATGTTTTCTTAGGCTTTCCTCAGGTATTTAGAAAAATAGTTTTCTGCATTTTGGTAATTTCTAGGGAATTCTGAGATTCGGTACCTTCTAAGGAATAATTTTCAGGAACTTGTTACTTTTTAGGAATGCATTTCTTAGATCAAGCTTCGGTATTTTATTTTCTGGAGAATGGTTTTCGAAGAAATGTTATTGAATCCATTCTCCATATATCCCGATTTTCCACATACAAGAAAATCTATCTAATGATCGGCAGCACGAAGAATAATTCCGGTTTAAGAAAGTAGCGTGGAGTACATCAAGTCAATTTGTTTACTATCGTGCGATAATAGAATACTAAGCGTCCTGTTCCATTCGTTCAGAACAAGCACACAAATATTCAAACGAGCAGCCGATGTATTTGTAGCACGGGCTGTTAGATTTCTCGGTGCCAACGGACGAGCCAAAAAACAGCATTCTCAGCTTATCGTTCAAAATCACTCGATACCCACAAATCCCTATCGGCAACCTAGATTTGGATAGCCTGGCCCGAGCACTGAACTTACAGTACTACACAATATCAGAGTATTTTTCAAACAGTATCACAGCGGTCGAGATTTTACTGTATTTTTATTCGTATCAGGCGTATGTCCGGAATTGTGCACTGGCAAGTATTCCTCATATATCTATACCAATAGCGGGAATGGAACAATATATCGTTCCTTCTAAATACTAACTCCTCTGCATATCAGCCGGACAAACGCCTTTTCTATATGTTATTAATCTCCGGTAAATTTAAGTGTGTTTCTACTAGTATATATCTGTAAGAAATAATGTATTTTTTCAGTACTACTATTCCCATCCTTTTTGTCCAATATCACACATTATAACATAAAACGGTTCACAGCAGACACATTCGAGCATTAGCTTACAGGCACCGAAATGCAACACGGATGCACACATTCAATCAATTATTTCGCAAAGAAGACAGTTTTCATTTTTCAAGCCAACACTGATAACAACAATAGTTAATTACAATAGATAGCGTATCTACGATCCCTACTAATATATCCCACCACCATCCCCCAATTTACATACAATGTCGTACAACACAAGAGAAACAAAAAATACATTCTTTCCGGGATATTCAATGTCGTTCATTGAAGAAAAATACCCAATAAACCTAACGAGGAAAACAAAGCAAAACAAGCAGAAACACATTTCATTTTTCAAAATCGTACTCATACTACAAGTTAGGCACATGGTAATTGATAATAAGCGGAAAAACACGGAGAGAAAGAATATTTCTTAATGAAACAGTTAAAAGAATAAACTTTCCGGGTAATCGACCCAAAGTTCGTGTGGAATGGAAAAACAGGGTGCATATTTATGTTTCCGTTTCCCGATTACAACGATTCGAACGACGTCGAACTTTTGGGTCAATGTAAAAAAACCCTCATCTCCAACAAAAACAAAAAGGAAGAAATGTTAAAATATATTTCGTTGGTCCCGAATTTCAATTTGCTGGTGTATGATTATACCTTCATGCATCAGCAGGGCTGAAATGTAAACCCAAACTGTAAGAAACATTCGATGATAGCAGAATTAATTTTATTTCGGATAAAAAGTTATTTATTTTTGGCTTGTTTTGGATTGAAAATTTGTTAGCATATTTTGTTTATCGTTAAAAATATCGTTGGAAAAATGAACGTTGTCGAATGATTTGAACCCTCCTCAGGCAAAAGTAGATAAATTGTTTGCTGTTCATCTGAACGAAATTGTTGTTCCCGAACCATTTAACATCGCAAAATCGAACAAAATCAATTAACTTCTCAGACAAGTTCAGTACCTACATTAAACATACAAACCTGTCGTTTCGTTCGATATGCACCATATCCCAAAATTAGAAGAGATCAGATCAGATGTAGTTAAAATTGAATTGTCCTCTGAATAAAGCAAACAACATGGAACAAAATGTAAAATAGCCGGATGACACCCTATCACTAGTACTAAAACTACCGAATAATCCTGGGTTTGATCACGCTTCATTTTATTTTCATCATTACATCATTGGACGTTCATACATTGGATTCTACATCAGCTTCAGAGCAAGTCACTTACTGTATCTAATATCTTCTTGAGCAAATCCAACCGATTGAAGGTAAAAAAGTGCACCAACTTCACCTCGTCCGGCCGTTCCTGCCGAAGGGTCCGCACTAGTTCGCCAAAGTGTTTCACAACAAAAGCCTCGAACTGATCCGGATCGTCGTGGGCGTGACTTTGCAGCAGATCTAGCACCGCCCGAGGGGGATTTACACGGGTCAAGCTCAGTATCGTTTCCAGCTGCTGGTAGGAGCTTGGCAGGAACATACCCGGTACAATAGGAACTGTGATACCAGCACGGCGACATTCGTCCACGTAGTGCACGAAGGAGGGCGCGTCGTAGAGTGTTTGCGTCAGGATGAACTCGACGCCGAGATCGACCTAGAAATAAAAGAGAAGTGACGTTAGTTTGCTTGGTCTTCGGGTTTTTGGAATTATGACGAATGTGGACAAAACATCACTAAAAGAGATTTTGTTGGATCCATTCAGCAACCACTGATCCCGCTCATCCCTGTACTTTCGTAGATAAAGCAACATGTCAAAACATTTTTGAGGGGAATAATTTTGAAATGCATGTGTCTTGTAACTGTAAGGTCAAGAAACTCGAAAATCTGTTTTGATTAAGATAGGTGCTTCCCTCACAAGAAGAAAATACAAATTACCAGCGCTTCAAGTATTGATGACACTCGATGCACAAGAAAACGAAAATCAGGTAATAGCCGTCGTCAAGCTTTCGGAGTTTTCGAAAAATGGAGTAATGTGGTTTACACTGGCGGAAGCGCAGTACGCCCTTGCAAACGTCGTTTGGAACCATACATCGTTGCCAAGATTGGCTGCGTAACTGATTTGCTTAGCAACCCGCCAAACGAGAACCAGTATGGTGCAGTACAACATTACCTGCGGTTTCGATATGTCAACCGTTTGTAACGCTTGGATTGTTAGGAAGTGTATCTAGTTATGGTGTTTCTTTCCTTTATTTAATTTATGTGACTTTAAATGTAAATTCATTCGTCACGGCTCTGATGTATCACCCTTCCCATTGCTGATTAAAATGACGGTATCACAAACATTTTCAAGCAATTCAGGCGATCATGAACCATACTCATCCCGGAGCTTTCACCCTATTCAAAATTGACCATCAGAATGACGGCCCACGCTAGTGTCCTACGCGATAATACAATTCTGGTAATGAATATGCACACACAATCGCGCTCAGCCGGCCACACCGCGATCTCGTATACATAAAACCGCTCCGGTGATTAAGTGAATATGTTAGCACTTACGAATATTTAAACGCGAACTCAAGTGCAATTATACTAACGGCCGACCCACGCTGATATGAATCGGTCACGTACGTAAGCAGCCTAAGCCTTCAATCGTCTAAAAAAAAACAAACTCATGTATATTAGAAGTCTCAGGGCGCCATGGCCAGATGTTCTAGTGATCTGGGGAAACTATCTCTCTTCCACATCTATCAGAACCGTACACTCAAAACTCCGTTTTGGGCGAAGTTCACGTGACACACGCTCTCGCGATCAAACTTGTTAACATACAATCACTCCAGCTCTTCGCGATGATACAACCATGGTCACACACGCGAAAATGAAATTGCGAGCATGCATGCAAGCCTACGCCCGCGACATCGCAAACACGCAAATGCCCCTGAGATTAAATGGACGTTTTAAGGCGTAAGAATTTATAAACGCTGTCTCAAGTGCGATTATACAAACACGCGAACCTGAATCGGTCTCTTCAGGAAGCCGATCGTAGAAGCCTAGGTCCATGACTTCGGTTAGAACATTCCCAAAAAAGTTACGCAACTGAACAACCAGTTTTAGGGCGACATTTGTTACGAACACTGGTGATATGGGGGAACTCACTCTGATGGCATCTGAAATGGAAACTCAAAATATACATCAGACTTGAGGTCCGGGCAAATCTTCAAAAACCCACTTGAATATGCAAATGTTCACATGGTTATACAGTCACATCTACAAACGCGAAGTTTAATATAAGCGGCATACAAACGCTCATGCGTTCAAACGCCCCAACCGGGTAGTACATTATTAATGTAGCTGAGGATCCGTTTAGGACAGGAATGCCATACCTCGTAAGGAGTCATAAGATGCCTTCCGAAGTATCGCTCTCTTCGAAAAAATAGTACTGCATAATGGCAGGGAATATGTTCCGAGCTCTCGGGCTCGCAGTTACAGAATCGACAAATGTCATCTTGACTTTTGCCAATTTTTTTTAGATGATGCTTAGCAGGATAAACCTGTGATTATACGTAAATCTTGTTTTAGATCCATTAGTTTTTTGGCTCGCGTTGTATCTGGACGTATGAATTTCTTGGCTTGTCGTGCCGTTACGCCAGTCGTTTAGTAGTTGGTCTCTTGCCCAAGCCGAAAGTTTTAGTTTGCTGGCACTGGTAGATAAACCTGGAAATGGTTCTGGTCCAACAAACATGTTTGATGAACCACGCCTGGCTAATTCGTCGGCCACTTCTCTTCCATCGATTCCTTGGCGGCCTGGTACCCAGCATATCGTTACTTTATTCCAAGTTGCCAGTTGTTATAAAGATTTGATGCACTCCCAAATCAGCTTGGACTCACATTTCGATGACCTTAATGCCAACAGTGCTGCTTGGCTGTCCGAAAAGATTGCGATTTTTGCATGTCTGTAGTTTCGTTTCCTACAGACCTCCAAGCAGGTGTATAATGCATATACCTCTGCCTGGAAACGCGGTAACATACAAACGCTCGAACCCTTTGCATGTGATCTCGCAAACATGAAAATTATAACGCTTATAAATTTACAAACGCGGTCTCAAACGTGAACATACAAACGCTCGTTCCCGCGGGATCATGAAGTTTTCACGCCTTCACATCTGAACCGTACACTTAATAATATAATTGGTCTTAAACAGTGTTTTAGTGGGTGGCATTTCTCATCTCGTCTAGCATTGTAGTGAATGGTTCGGAGAGGTAGCCCTCCCGGGAACCAAATTCTACAACTCCATTTGAACTATTTAAAAAAAAAAATCGCCGCGTTCATTCAGTTTAGTGCCGTATACCCGTGTGATACAATAGAGCTGTGCTTTTGCCTCCTCACGAGTTTTTGCACGTCCTTTGTGTGAGTGAAACAAAGGACGTGCAAAAAAAACACTTGTAAATCGGTAGATGTTTTGGTGTTCCGTCGCCATCAATGATACAACAACCAGAGCCGTAGCGGGGTCAGGTTGGCCTCCGACAAGGGCGCTAGCCTCAGAGCGGGCGCTGAAATCATGACCAGTATTTAATTTTTGTGAGAATAAATCATGAAATAAGTCAAGATAATATGCCATTTTCAAATGAACTGAACACTTAAAAGGAAGATAATGTACACCAAAGGGTTGGAAAACTAATTCAAGTTCTCGGTAAGACAGCCGAATAGACAGACGATTCTTATCGAAGAAGGCGTATTGAAACAAAAAAGTTCACCCGATATCAGTTAGAAGGGACACAATTTTGTCCCATCGAGCGCGATTTGCATTCAAAAACCCGCCAATCCCGTGCTTCAATAGATCCACGCACAATTTCGAAACGGTGACCCCACTGTCGATCTCAACTTGGTAAGCGGACATTTAGACGCGGTAGCCTTCAGAATATCACAATTCTGAACTTATTTGGATGACCTTTCGGGATATCTGTCACTATTGAATAGGCCTGCATTAGTTCTTTCAAAATCTTGACAATACTTAGCGGATTATCCTTTGTACGAAAAAAGCTCAAGTATGGTCCAACCGAGTTCAATCATTGTTTTTAAACGGGAAGTTGGATTCAGAGTCCTTCCAGGAGTTTATTTATACCCGGGTCTAAAACCCGACGCAAAGTGAAAACATAAAGAATACGAAGCTAGCGACAGAAATGACGGGAGATATAATAAATTGAATGACAAGCCAAACGATAGTAATGAAACCATGTCCGCAACGGATGACATTTCCAAAGGTATTCAAACGAAACTGTTTTGTCAAGTCAGCAAAACTTTTTATGTAATTACTTATAAATCCGACAGCATTGTAACATTACTTGGACCCTCCCAATTCACGAAAGAAATTGATGTTGTCGAACTGAATCACTTGATCTCGAGATTGTGTCTGTGGAATGTTATACAACGTATGTTGTATTCACATGCCTGTGTAAAATTCTTTAAACCTTTACATCTGCAGTCATTCTTCGGGCGAAATGGATGTCGAACAACAACAAGTCGTCATCAAAGATTCTGATTCCCCGTTTAAAGTCTTACCCATTCGAACCGTTTGTGATTTTTTACGGCCGCGTGATAAATCTCTAAATCTTCTTAGGAATTCGATGGACCTGGCGGCACGATATTCGGCCGTGACCGAAATTTCAAAAGTCATCCCAGATAAGTTAAGGGTTGTGGTTTTCTTTGTAAAGTAAGTAAATGACATGGCTGGAGACAGGAAACTTACGGCGAAGTACCGTGTCTAGTGTCTACGTACCCGTCCATAAAATTGAGAGAAACGGCGTAGTCACGCCATACAAAAGCCAGTAGACATTGTTACAGTAAAATGTGTAATTTAAATGTAAAAAGGGAGGAATAAGAGATTAGTGTGTACTGCAAGAGGTGGGCATTTGACAGCCCGCTTGAAAACAAAAGATCGCTGCACAATTTGCTTGAAAACAAATCCCCGGAAGAACGGGTGCCAAAATAAAAATGGATAGTCTGATAAAAGAGGTTGACCGAGTACGGTCGGTGGCGGTCGGCGACTCCCGCCGAAAAAAAGTTAGTCGGAGAAAATAGTTGAACGAGTGCGGTCGGTGCTGTGCTTCCCGCTGGGAAAAGAGGAGGAAAAAGCCCACGAGGGCAAGGACGGTGGAACCGTGGTCGGTAGGTGCGTTTCCGTCGCCAATATCATCGTTGTGAACACCAAGTGGAAACTAGACGCGGATCCTGCTGTCGCGCTATTTTTTTAGTCAAGCTCATATTCCTGATTAATGAGTGCGTGGCTTCGTAATTTCGAGAAGGATTAGTGGAAGCAGCAAAACGGTAATCCGTGCGTTCTATGATATTGTTGCCAATAGTCTTTCGGAGTCCTGGATAGCAAAATCAGCTTTAACAATTGAGTCAGCTCAAAGCTTGGGAACCCGAGTGAAATATATTCCGCTAACAGACATCGATTGGCTTAACCGGATCCTTGAATTGGTCGATGAATTGGACAGAAGGGGTAGGTCGTCCGAATCGCGCCAGCAATTTCGGGGAAGAAACTGCCAAGAAGTGTGCTGCCGCAAATTTCGTTGAAAGGAGGAAGTGGAAGAATAGCACCTTAGGCGACGGGAGGAACCGACGACAAAGGAGCTGATCGGTTACACGGTCCAGCAGGAAGCTCATGACGACGGCTCAGGCGACCCGGACAATTGATGACGTCAGCATTATCGGCCGTGTTTCGAGAAGCAGAAGCCTTCAGCAGGCAAGCCGTTAGCGATTCGAGAGAAAACGCATGTCAAGAAAGCAGAAGCCTAAAACAGGCGCGCCATTTCGGAACGAGAGAAATCGACCAGCGCAACAGGAAGGAAAGCAGGCAACCGCAAACTAGAGACGGAACTTTCGGAGCGAGTCTCGGGAAAACCTTGAGCCGTTGCACAGGGGTGCAGGTCGACGAAGGCGGACCCCTCTGGACTCCGCAGACATAGCAAAAGTCAATCTCATAGGTAAGCTGCTTCATGGTGACACATCAAACCAAGTGATAGACCTCAGTCACTAGCGCAAGCGCGCGAGCATTTTTCGGAGCGAGCAAAACCATGCAGTGGATGGAGCAGAGCAAACAAGGACAAACATTGAGCACAGCAGACCGTGGCGAAGCGGAATCACCAACGGACATACACCACTCATAGCGGAGGATTCAAGTAGGACGAAGCCAAGCACCCAACCCTCCTCACAACTTGCCAACTCCAGCTGCTTACACAACGTTCCAGCGTTTGCCGTTCTCGATACGGGAGAAATCGAAGCACGAGAGTCCACAACACGCAAGCCTCAGCAGGCCAGCCGTTTGTCAGAGCGAGAGAAACTGATACAGTAAAAATCCAGACGCGGATGGAACATAGATTCGGATAAGTAAGTAAGCTATGAGCAACACCAGTTACAAGCACAGAACGAAGACGTGAAACGGAAGATAATTAATCCTGGATTGGTGTCGACAGCCTGTTAGATCCAGCACAGTCGCGATCCGTAAATCGGATCCATCAGACAGTTGTAGTGGGGGTCGGTATGAAATCAACCAAAAGAAACGCGATTCTGGGCGCGGTAAAACCCTAGCACTGGACTCATATCGATTTGGGAGACTAAATACCTCCTTTCCTACGCAGCTGTCAGTCTTAACAAACCAAATAATCTACCACATTATAAGTCCTTAGTTTCAGTATTAGTCTTAAGTGTTAATTCTAACCTATTTAGCCCTAATAATAGGTTAAGAGTTTATTGAATGTTTTGCCGTTGCAAACGATGGTTTCGAGTTTGAGACAAGGACTTACCCGGAGACTTATAGCCAAACTTTAGTTGGCGGATTCGCTATGTTTAGCCAGGATTCGCTGGCGGTATTATGTAGTTTTGTGATTTGTTTTTTGAGATTAGTTTGTTCCTTAGCTAGCTGGAGCATGTGTAAGAATGTCGATACATCGAGCATCGCATTCAATTAGCGAGTTAATTAGTCTCCGGGAGACTCCTTAAAGGAGTATGGCTCATAAATTTCTCATGAATCGAGCCATTGCCGATTCATGAGAAATTTTTCTGTAACGGCAATGTTGTGTTACAGTAAAATGTGTAATTTAAATGTAAAAAGGGAGGAATAAGAGATTAGTGTGTACTGCAAGAGGTGGGCATTTGACAGCCCGCTTGAAAACAAAAGATCGCTGCACAATTTGCTTGAAAACAAATCCCCGGAAGAACGGGTGCCAAAATAAAAATGGATAGTCTGATAAAAGAGGTTGACCGAGTACGGTCGGTGGCGGTCGGCGACTCCCGCCGAAAAAAAGTTAGTCGGAGAAAATAGTTGAACGAGTGCGGTCGGTGCTGTGCTTCCCGCTGGGAAAAGAGGAGGAAAAAGCCCACGAGGGCAAGGACGGTGGAACCGTGGTCGGTAGGTGCGTTTCCGTCGCCAATATTATCGTTGTGAACACCAAGTGGAAACTAGACGCGGATCCTGCTGTCGCGCTATTTTTTTAGTCAAGCTCATATTCCTGATTAATGAGTGCGTGGCTTCGTAATTTCGAGAAGGATTAGTGGAAGCAGCAAAACGGTAATCCGTGCGTTCTATGATATTGTTGCCAATAGTCTTTCGGAGTCCTGGATAGCAAAATCAGCTTTAACAATTGAGTCAGCTCAAAGCTTGGGAACCCGAGTGAAATATATTCCGCTAACAGACATCGATTGGCTTAACCGGATCCTTGAATTGGTCGATGAATTGGACAGAAGGGGTAGGTCGTCCGAATCGCGCCAGCAATTTCGGGGAAGAAACTGCCAAGAAGTGTGCTGCCGCAAATATCGTTGAAGGAGGAAGTGGAAGAATAGTACCTTAGGCGACGGGAGAAACCGACGACAAAGGAGCTGATCGGTTACACGGTCCAGCAGGAAGCTCATGACGACGGCTCAGGCGACCCGGACAATTGATGACGTCAGCATTATCGGGTAAGCGTGCACATCTTTGACATTAACACCTCCCCTTATTAGCCCTTGCTATTTAATATTTGTTTTGGGATTACTAGACATTCTCTGTCTGTTTTGGGTGAAGCCAATTTTTCGTTACAACATTTTGGATTGCAAGCGATTGCATTCAGCATGTAAAGGCAGCTGGAGATCAACCTTTCTCCGCATAATAACCGAAACAGGTTGTGGTCCATATTCAGGAGACTCGATCATGTTGGATCAGACAACAATGTTGTCGGTGATGAGATACAGTTTATTCTGTTTTCGATTCGCTTGAGATATTCCAGTACGGTTGTTGGTGTGTCGCTTTGGGCTGTATGCGGTCGACCCATGGGGTGAGGCGAGAGTGAAAAAAGTTATAACCACAGTCACATAGGTGACTATAGTAACCTAGCAAAGTGATTCCAAGAGTCACTCTGCATGATGGTGGCCATAGGGGACTTTTAAAAAAGTGACTAGCACAAAAACGTGGTATTTATTATCAGAGTTTTTTTGACAACTTTGGGCAATGTTTCTTTTTGAATAATAACAGTTGGAAAGTTTTTAGACGATGGAAATGGATGATCGATGTCATTTTGAAATCCAAGATGGCTGTCTCCGATTTTCACAAAACTGTGAACTGCATGAGTTAGGTTAAAATTAATTTTTATTTTAACCTAACTCATGCAGAGAAAGAATGACCGGAACGGTGAGAATGAAGAAACGGTGAAAATTCACCATTTTATAGGAAAAGATATGTCCTCAAGCAGGAATCGAACCTGCGATCTCCCAGTCTCTAGTTGGGTGCGTTAACCACTTCGCCATCGAGGAACTGTGATGATGTTATTACATATTCCCAATAGTATCGTGATCACGGCTGCAGCCTCCAATTCCTCCCAATTGACCTATTGACCTCCAATGTCTCCTATAAGCAGATCGTCACCTCGCCCTCTCATCGATCGGGCCAAATCTCTCTCGTTATTCCTGCTTGAGGACATATCGACACAGATCTTTCATTAGGGCCTAAGTCGCAATGTACTCAAATGGAGAAAAATCAGTTTCAATATTCGGCGGTGCTTTTCTAAATGTAGTTTTTATTGTAGGTATAAATTACTTTATGACCATGTTTTTCCGGAAGCATCTTTCGTTAAACCTTATGACAATATAACAAAGAATTTAATTCCTATGTGCTTTTAGTGGGTAGAAACTAAAAAAATGCTTACGCCCAATTTGCAATCCAGTCGTGATTTCGCCCTTCAGCAACCACCATTTGCGGAATGGCTAAACCGTGTACATAATTTTCAGAAGGGCGGGATAAATGGGCTAAACTGACTCTGTCTTGCTGGGTAGGGATGGGTAAATGGGCGAGCTTGACAGTATACTTTTTAATAGGGCTCAGCAAATGGGCGCATAGAAACCCAATGTAAATGAAAGGGCGCGTGCATCTTTTCTTCGAATTTCATGAAAATATCGAAATATTCGAATGTTTATGTGCAACAACTATCGAGTAGACATGATCATAATAGATATTGCTTATCATTTATATAATAGAACCGCCGTTTAAAGAATAATTTTGTGGATAGTAACCGAACGCCCGGTTCTGTCAAAAAATGTAAGTTTAGCCTTTATATTCCATATGAGAAGAAGGGCCTAAGTCGAAATCTTGAAGAAAATGCATGTTTCGCCGTTTTGTTTTCTTTTATTATAAATCGAACTAAAAACCATTTTAACTAATTTCCAGCTCAATCTTGTAGTATTTTTGTCGCATAATATCATAATAGCGAAAACGCAGTTTGTTTACATTTGCGATTTAAGCCCTAATGAACGATCTATGTCGATATACTTTCTCGGTGTTTCCAATGAAAAGGTGAAATTTCACCGTTTCCTCATTCTCATCGTTCCGTTCATTCTTTCTCTGTCTGTTTTCCAGTGGACACGTTCATAAAAATCCTTAAGAAAGGAAAAGCAAACACTCACGTCAAAAAGTACTATCAAGTAGTAGTAATAATTATATTATTATTTACTTGGATTAAAATATAATTGTTCCCGAAACAATTATATTTCAATCCAAAGTGATCTCAAGGTCATACACTTGAAGTACATGCTCAAAATGCTAATCTCCAGCAGTGATGGTGATTGATGAAAATATTGTAGATTTAAAATGATGCATATCAACGTTGAATGTTGTATACTGAACCAATTGTCCTTGCTTATCAGATCATCCTATTTGTAGTAGGCGATAAAATCCAAATACATAACGCGCCAAATAGAACTTTTCATTCGTCAATAAATGCTGTACTACCTGTTGTCAGAGGCAACTCAGCATTGAGTGAAGATCGGTCCAATATGAATATTTTCTCATCGCAATCGATAACTTTAGATGCTTGATGAATGAATCAAATAGCATTCGTTGCAATTTTTTTGGGTATGAAAATGAAGATATTTTGGGATCAATAGTACTATCCGAGGCTCTAGTACCATAAAGGCTCGTAACTATAGGTTTCAAATGCCCTTTTTATGCATAAGAGCGTCAAAACTGTCTCAATCACTTCGATTGAATTCGAAAAATATTCTGGATCTCGTGCCTCACTTCTGAATGGATAAGAATCGAACATAGTGAAGCATACTCAGATTGAAAAATGATCACGCGGAATGAATGAATGGAGGGAATGCAAACAAGCGAACTTGGTTACGCATTTCATCGATACTGATTTGTTTGCAACTTGAAAATTGGTTACCATGGAAGGTTTTCGTCTGTACACATATTCGTGCATCGAAACCATGGATTACTATCAGGTTTGATTGGGTGATGAGTGTTAATTTTGATGAAAATTGGCTTCACTGATCTCCAGTACAGTAGTCGTATGAAATTGGTCCGTGCTTGCGATGATACGATATTACACTGCATTTCTGAATACTGATTGTTAGCGAGCTTAAGGTTGGACAGAGAAAGGGTAAAATTCGCAAACGAAAAAAGCAGTTTTATTCCACACCGTATGTCAGATCTTCATAAAAATCAATCAGCAGTACTAGGGTTCGCAGTACCGACCCTTTTTGGCGAGAACCGGTACTACGGTACTGAAGCCCTCAGTACCGGTAGTACCGGTAAAGTACCGGTACTCGAATATATTTTTTTTTTAATTCGAAATAAGCTTCAAAGTGAAAATGAATGCTCAAATTGATGACCTTATTCTCAGATGATTGATTTGTGCTGATCAAAAAAGTATGTTTATTGTTTTCAATTGATTCGGAATGGCATGACTCATTTCAACAGAAAATATTTTTTCAATATTTTTCGTATTGGGCACCTTCTTTTATTTCGAAATCTAGGCCACTTTGAAATCAATAACTGCTAAACGGTGCGACTTTTGTCGACTTCAACAGATGGTAAATGTAAGAAACACTATTAACAACAGTAAATCAAAGCGAGAATGGCAGTAAATCCGAGCAGGTTATTCGCATTTCCTCTCTTGATTTTCTATAAATTGGTTTTGACATGCATACCAAGGCTCCTTGCTTACCTGTAAACTATGAAGTTTTGCTGAGTTTTCCAATCACAAATGATTACAAATCGCTTCGTTTGGAGTAGTTCACCAATTCTAAAATTGTTAGCTACTAAATCGCTGTTCGTTCTTTTATAAATAAAGATTAAAGAGCAAACCAAAGACATGACTTAGGCCATAGTCTTATTACGCGCCACCCAGTGAATAATGAAACCTATAAGAATGTCGCTAATAAAAAAATTCAAGGCAAATTTTTACGTCTCTTACGCTAGATGTGAATATATTGAAATTTAGTACAAGATCGTTTAAATTTAATTTCGACAAAATAAAGCAGAAATTTAAACATACCGTTCAGTACAACGGGAGCTAGTAATGTTTAACTTATAGAAGGTACTTAGTATAATTAAAAGTCATCTTGCAGACCGATATTTTGAAACAGGTCCCCCTAGAGAGTCCACATATTTTTCATAAAAAATTGTATGGTACCGAAAATACCGGTACTGGTTTTTGTTCAGTACCGGTATTACGGTACCAAAAATGGGTCGGTATTCCCGGGATTTTCGGTACCGGTATTACCGGTACCACAACCCTAAGCAGTACTGTAACAACATTCTACATACGCTGATTGATTTTTATGAAGATCTGACATACGGTGTGGAATAAAACTGCTTTTTTCGTTCGCGAATTTTGCGCATTCTCTGTCCAACCTTAAAGAGCACAAGTCATTTAAGTGTCCAAGAGCTGTTGTAAATCTAAGCAATCCCTGATGCACTTGACTACCATTTATAATTTAACGTCATCTGCGTAGAATATACGATACCTCGGTGGTGATACTATAGCTATATCATTAACAAAGAATGTGAATAAGAGTGGGCCAAATTACTTCCTTGAAGAACATCCGAGTTTTTCGAAAATGGGCAGAGAGCACGTATCCAATTTTTACTACAAGTTACCGATCTCTCAGATACGATTCGAGTTAACGAATCAGATTGAAAGGCACTCAATTAACTGCCAACGTTCCAAAAGTGTTGCGTAACCAACTCTGTAAAATACTGATTTCAAGTCGGTATTTACCGTATTGATCTGAGCACCAGTATCCATATTACACAATCGTAATGAAATGAACGGAACGAGATTCGCAGGGGTTGGTTTATTAGGATAAATCCATTTTGACCAGCGGAAATGTAGCTTTGGCAGGATACAAAGAGCGAGCACATCGTTTATAATAATCTCAAAAAGAGGCAGGCACACAACGATTAGCGTTTACGCAAGATGTGTGACTATTTGGATTTTAGTGTCTAACTAGCACCAATATGGTGCTAGTTTGGACTTATCCAACATTAGAATCCGAACCGCAAAAAAATAAGTTCAATTATTGTTCTAGGCAGCTAGTCTATCTTTAAAATTCCCAATTCAATTTTCTGAGATAGGAAAATTTCTCTAAAGTGTACAGATTTCCTTTAGGTTAGTAAGACTTCTCCGAAGCTTGTGAAACATGCCGTTCCTAAAGCTTACAGAACTTTTCTGATATTCGCTAGACTTTCCTAATTTTGTAGGTTTTTCTCGAAATACTTCGTTGAGTTGCTTGTCAACCGAGAGTTTCATGAAATTTTCTTGATATTCACAATTTGATTGAAGTTTGAAAGAATTTTGTAAAAGTTGCAGATCCTGATGCTGAAATTCTTAGGCTAGCTTTTCAAAATTCACGGACTATCCTGAGATTCTTTCATAAAGGGTCGTGAGATTTTCTTCAAGTTCAGAAAACATTTTAAAAGCTCACAGGACTTCTCTGAGTTTGGTAGAATATTCGATACTCATACTCGATAGATTATCATGTTGCATTAGTGGCTTATTTAATGTTTAATATACTTTTCTGGCTTTTCAAAAACTACTCAGAGTTTCACAGAACTTCTTTAGAGTATGTAGAATGGACTACGAAATTTTAGTTCCATATTTCACCGCATAGAGGACGATAACACTAACTTTTAAAGGACGAGAGATGAATATCGACATGTTCACCGAAATTACTGGAAAAAATCTTGTTACACAAAAATTTTCTAGTTAAAGGATGATTCATATCATGTACTAAAATTCTTTCAATCATACTATTCAGCCAAACTCAACCATTATTTCGCAAAAAATAAAGTTCGTGGGAATCGACTACTGTTTCAGCAGTATTATTGTAAGGTCCCATGTCGAACTAGTCCAGTCTATTGTGGAAACCACGTGCGGTCATGGAGTGTCTGCATGTATCTCGGGTTGGATAAACGCAATACTTAGTAACCGAATACTTTGCTCGTCACTAAGACAGGCAGAGATAAGGAAGTTGAGAATTTGCGGCTGTCCTCAGGGTGGCGTTCTGTTACCTTTGCTAAGGAACCTGGTTGTCGATGGCTTGTCGAGGAAACTCCATGAGCTTGGCTCGAGGTTTGGATTTCCAACCTACGGGTTTGCTGACCAAATACTAATTAATGGACATTGCATCGGAACAATCCTTGAGTTATATTGGATTTCAAACTGAACTGGTTTGCTCACATTGATTTCAAAGTCAAGGAAGCGTACATGGCCGGGCAGTGCAGACGAACTTTTGGAAAGACCTGGTGTCTCCAACCTGAATAAACTACCCATGAGTCCAATAAAGGTAGGAAACGGGACAACTATGCGATCCTGGGTAGCACATATATTGGAATTACACGAGAATTACACGTCGAATACTGGCAGAGAGGAGAGTCAAAGCAAAATTATCTGCAACGAATGGTGCTTATGGCTGGTGCTTTCCCAACAAATCCGACAGCTGCCCTTGAAGCCCTTCTAAATTTCAAACCATTTCACATACACCTTTACCAAGAAGCACTATCGTGTGCATACAGACTGCAGGTTACTGGTCTTTGGAACAGTAACCTTGTTGCTATTGCTACTAGTCATACACGACTGTCTACATGGGGAGAAGAAATTCCTGTTCCCAGCAATATTTCACTCACATGTAATTTTCCTTACAGCACATTCCATGTGAAGATTCCTTCTCGAGATGAGTGGTTGTCTGGCTCTATGGAGAGACAACAAACGCAAGTGATCTGTTACACTGACGGCTCTCTGGTGGAGGGATGTGTTGGTGCTGGTGTCTACGGTCGTGAAATGAAATTGGAACCGTCTCGTTCGCTAGGTAGATACTGTACTGTATTCTAGATAGATATCTTCACGATAATGTGCGGGGTACATTCGGCCCAACAACAAAGCTTGTCCGGCAAAGTTATAAACTCCTGTTCCAATAGAGAAGCTTAGGCCTTAGGCTTAGGCCCTTAGCTCGTACAAATCACGGTCAAAGTTAGTGATTGCATGCCGAATTAAAATAGAAGAGCTTAGACATTGACAATGTGTCCAAAAGTTAGTTTGTAGTTAACATGTTAGCTCCAAGTGAACTTTTATGGAATTGAAAACCGCCTTGGATTTCAGAACGGCGTCAATCATCAATATTGTTTGTCTACTGACCACCTTCTTTCAAACGACATCCATATTGATGATGGTATTCAGTGTTTTGTGGAAACCGGAAGTCGTCATAGTGGATTACAGATCGCTTTAATCAATCATTTATTAACTTATAGTAAATTACGCCTGTTGCTAGATAACACGATGCACTTTGGGAATATTCGCGGATGAGTGATAGATGATTCTAGCAGTCACTTTACAATTTGCGTGAAGTGACTTAACGAAATTGCAGCTCGCGAATGAGGCCCCTGAAATCTGTTGGTGATTATAAATTTCAAACGGCTTGCCATGGCACAGAGCATCAATTCTTCTGCGTAGGATACCAACCATGTTCATTTCTTAGATAATTGTGATTCAACTCTATTCTTGACATATCCATGAAGGAAAAGATTTATCAAATCTAGGATCACTTACACTTGTAAGTGGACCCAAAAAAATTTATATAATGAATTCCGAGAAGTCGACGGCTATAATTTACACTGACGGATCAAATCAGGAAGGCTTCGGTATCTTCAATGAAAATATTACCGTTTCATTCAAACTCAATGATTCAGCTGCCGTTTACATTGTACATATGTTTGGGAAAATTCCTTCAAAATTTCATCATGATAATAGCACTAGAACTTGAGTTACAGCTTTTCTTAGAGCGTTTCCCTTTTGAACATTTGAAGGCGACGCACAGTGATCACCTTCCATACAAAAGTCGGACAAAACCTCAAAAGTGGCCCGAATTTGATGAAAACTTCACATTAGGGTAATTTTGTGACGCTGAATTCATATTTGATGTTTATTTTTTGTTTTTTATTTCCTCAAAATTTTGGCACTTAGGGTGGTTCGAAAATTCAACATTTACAAATATAAAGTGCACTATTTCCATAAAATTCATTTTCAAAAAATTAGGTGCGGTGAATTTTTTTGCAGAACACACATTTTTTCAATTGTTGATAATGATAAGACACATCTATAAATTATATTGCGAGCTCTGGGTAGTCAAAGGCTACCATGCGTCTCCTTCAGACGTATCATGAAAAATCACCTTTTTTCATACCTCGGGGCAGAAAGGGGCAAAACAAGACATTAATTTTCGGAAAGTGCACCAAATTTCAAGTATCGTGAACAACAAGCGATCTTTCCGAACCGTTTCAAAAAAAAGTACAGCCACTTTGAACATTATAACTTTAAACTATTGCTCGATTTATTATTTGTTTTTTATGTCTGAGCGAGAAGAAAGGCTTGTATCGACTAAATCGAATGGCAGTTATAAGTCCAGCGAATAACCTTTCACATGAAATCAGTTTGACCCCAATCGGAATCTTAACTAAAAAGATATGTGCATTTGAATAACTTAGGTTTAAAAATAGTTTTCCTCGGAATTTATCATCTATTTCACATTTGAAGTCATGTAAAAAATCGAACTATCGTCCTTGAGTCTTAATATTTCGAAAAGACTCTATTCAACCTGTTAAGAAACAGAGAAAAATATTAGATCATGAAAAATCAAAAACAAAATTTTGAGGTTTTGTCCGGCTAGGCGACACTGTGCGACGCAAAACGTTCAATTTATGGGCCGTTGCACAGTGCCACCTCTCCATACAAAGTTGTGACAAAATAATAAAAACTGGTTTATGTGGCTAAAAACTGAGTTTTTAACTAATTTTGGGTCGCTGAATCCATTTCTTTTGTAGTATGTAATTTTAAATTTACTTTCATTTGATGGCATTGTAAGGGAACACGTATCCGCCGGTTGATGCCAATCGAGCTGACATTTCTTTAGACTGAGCAAACTAATTTATTTGTTTGTTTAGTGTTTATTTTACCAACTAGGAAACGAATCCACTGGGTCTTTAATGCCTGTGGGAAATACGCATGGTCTTGCCTGAGTGAATGACGTTTGAATTATGTATGGGTAGAGAATTGACAATTCGCAAGATCAATTCAAATCCAATTACCAATTTGCGGCAACCATTTCAACACAAAATACAAATGTGTTACGGTCATATTTAATGGTTTACTTTTAGTCCATTAACTCATAAATCAATTATACTGAGCTAATAATAAGTACGTATTATTTGAAAACGGGGGGTGTTTGATTCGTGCATAATGTTAATATCGTTTAGGAACGCAGCATTTATATTTTTTTCTGTTTCGCGTCTTCATTGTAATATCGCAACGTTTACTCGAACGAGGTGGAAAATTTCAAGTTACGGGATCTCAATATGGTTGTGATTATACCAATAAGGACCATTTCTAAATTCTGCCACGCTATTAGGAGGAAGAAAGATGACTAATTGTGACATAAATGGGAGGGGAGCACATCATGTGCTCTGACGCAATCGGCCGTTTTACGCACGATTGCGCCATGTATATAGGAAATTCCATAGAATATGAACACTTTTGCGAGTAGCGCCATTAATGTGCTACTACAAAATGAAGAAAAAACTAAAATCGTTTGATTCATATTAGACTAAGGGGAACAATATCGTTGTAATATGACAGGGTTAGTTAGCGTTGGGTAATCTTTGCGTGGCATAATTTTGAAAGTTCCACAATACCACTTTTAAACTCAGTGTGTGCGGTCCATTTTACATTGTCGACAACACTCCCGACAGCCGGCTGTCCGGAGTTCAAGTTGTTTTCGATGAAACAATCTCTATAAACGATTACCCAGAATTTAAACGCCTAGAACATTTACGTATCCTACAGTCAATAAACTATTCAAACATCTTATGCACGAAAGTAAATTCTCAGTCGCATCGCTTGCTTGAAGCGAATCCTGACTAACAACCCACTCACTACCCAATCCGTGGTACTTATGGGAGTGTCACTGAGTCGGGGCCTTCCGTTAAGTAAGTACCACATCAACACTTCCTTTCTCATCCCAAGTTACGGTAAAGATGGTCGTGGTCCGCAATGGTGGCTCTCAGGCGAGATTCTCGCTTGGGCTGGATCAATCGTTATTCCCAAACAATGCTCCTCAAGTAGTCTGGCTGGAAATGAGAGTCATCAGTCTGCAATCTACGAAGTATACCTTGCTTACGCAACGCAACGCAACGCTACGCAATTTTAGGGCGCTGAATCCATTTCTGCTATTAGTTTCGAAATTCCATAACTTTTGTTTTCGACTACTTTTATGTAAACTCATTTGAAGGCGTTGGTCGTTAAAGGGTTAATATACACGTTAACAATAGTAGCCAATCACATTGGATAGCAGAAATGATTGACAAAACTAATTAAAATCACTAATTTTTCAGCAATAAAATGTTGTTTAGGGACCCAATTTGTAAGAATATTTATGAGCTACAGGGCGTCTCCATATGGCTATTTTCAAATAATATAGATATGACGACTTCGGCGCAAACATGCGCAAGATGAAGCCTATATATCTTGAAACTACACTAAATTTTGAGTCAGACTCATGATAAGTAACCTATGGGAGACCATCTCAAAAATTGTAAGACGAAGAAAGATAAATTACTGATATCACATTGAATTTTTCAATCGCTTTTTCTTGACGCAGAACAAATGTAAATTATATCAGCACAAAAAGATTGCATCTATATTTTAGCATATTCATTCTTCTTTCCAAAGAACTTAAAACTACTCCAATCGGCCATGTAGTTCTTCAGATATCGTTATTTGAAGTTCAGCGGTGCGAGCAATTCTCATGAATTAAATTGAAGAGAAATCCTCGACATCACTTACTTAAAGAAAAGTTGAAAAATTATGGGTTAATTCATTACATTTCTTGATCATGTAAATCACATTTATGAAACGCTTCAGGCAAAAGTTGGACATGAAAAGGTCAATTAAATTCTTGCATATTTCCGCTATCCTGTACTGCCGTGATTCGCGTAACAGTCCCATTTGCTATGGGTTTCCTATGCAGGTGGGACTGTTATGCGTATCACGGCAGTGTATGAGCTATCCGCCTCCGGAACTCAACTAATCTTCATTAATAATAATAGTTGATTTATGTGAACGAATAATAACGAGGCAGTAAGCAAGAAAACCTCTGCCGTTCTGAAATAGTGATTTGGCTTAGTTGGAAACAGAAGTGATAACACTGGTCGTATTTGAATATGAAATGGTCGATGTTAAGTCAATGCGGACTAAGTAGCAAAACCTCAAAAAGTGAGATAATGATAGCATTGGATCAAGAACGCCTGTTTTTGAAAATGCTCACAAAAGTAAGAATGACGACAAATTTTTTTTTCGAATGATTACGTGAAAAATCCAGCAACTCAAACTTTAAATTCGTTTTTCTCAAAAGAAATAAAAATGTCACTTAGTCCGGTTTTAGTTCACACCGACCAACTATGAAGTGACTCATTCATCTAGTAATTCGTCCCATGTAATGCATATCAGCTGCACTTGGGCCAGTAACATATCAGCTTGCTTTGACCATGTCGGATTTTGTTATTGTTTATTTCGTTGGACTATCAAATATAAATATGGATGAAAAGACAAACATAAAGCTTTAATCTATTTAGGAACAGTAAGCGATGTCGTCTGAAACGTGTCTGATAATCAAGCAATGAATGCAGTTCAACAGCACAATCAAGCAGTGCGCGGTGGGAACTAATGATATTACTCATTTGTTGTTTTAGCCACATGCGTTGCACTGCTAAATTTGACCCTCAACCATCAAACAATGTCCAACACGGGGTATAGTTTTCCCGTGGCAGTGAAAATGATCATCAATGAAAATAGTTCTAAAAATAGCACAAGCTACAGAACAGTTAACGATCACCGATCTAGTACCGCATTCATTCGTTCGTCAACTTCGCCACATATCTTATCATCTCTTATCACACTTAATGCGCTTACCTTTTTCTTCAGACACTTGACGTCATGATCCATCGACGGTGACTCCGGGTGCACATACGGATAACCCCCAACGGCAATCGTCAGTTCCGGGTTGTTTTTGTCTCGCAGATATTCTACCAAGTCGGAAGAATGCTGGAATCGTTGAGTCTCGCTGACGGTATCTCCTCGAATAACGAACAGATTCCAGTTGCCCATTTCCACAAATTTATCCACCTGTGTTTCGGTGATGTTATAACACGACAGATGGTTCATCACAGTGCAGTGGGGTACAATTTTGGCGGTCATCTTCATCATCGGTGTGTCGACGAAGCGCTGATACTGGAGGTTGTTATCGGAAATCCAAGGTAGCGAGCAGAACATCGGCATCGGTTGTAGTCGACTTAGGTCCAGCACGAAATCTTCCTTCGCGATTAACTCGATGGAATAGCACAACCGTTCGGAACTGGTCCATCGTTTCACTATATGCTTCAAGTTTCGACTATTCTCGTGACTGTGCATTACTTCTGTTGGACTAGCAATGTTGTCCTCCTTGCCATTGGGATCGGATTCGACTGTTAGACGATGCATGGCCGCTTGTCTGCTGTGGTAAACGATAATTTTAGACTGGGAAATCGTCCGTAGCTGTATGGTCACACATGACGCACTGAATAGCCGTCCGATTGCCATCAGCTGACAGCTTTTGAGCGAGAGAGAGAGAGCGAGTGTGTGAAAAATAGCGATAGTCTGTGTATGACCAAACAAACACTCGTTTGGTGGTGATTATCAACGATGAACGATGTACTACAAGTTCGAGGGAGTATGTTGTTGCTGTTAGACGTAAACAAACGAGCACACCAGGCGAGTTTAGTACGATGTAGATAGTATAAGGTATTGCGTGCGTATGCGCATTAAAGCCATCGTACAAAATTTTGCGCGCATGGGCGTGAAAATGGTGAAAATTAAGCAAAGTGCTGTTCCAATTGATGACCTTGACATTACTCGTCGCTGCAGGGGGGTTGTGTATGTCGTGACTAGTGTTGTTTTGACGACACTAGAACGGTTGGATTAGGTGCAAGTCTAATGCGAACCCATTGCAGTTAAGTTTGTAGCAGATTTGTAGGAACTTCATCTTGCTTTCCTTTGCAATATGATGGAATGTCATATTTAATTAGTCAAGACGAATAATTTTAAATCTGTTAGGTTTACATGGATTAGATTTTTATTTATGCTTGTTTCTTTCCAAAACTTGTCAAGCCGAAAGAATTCTACGTAGATCAACGGCCATCGCCCATGTCTACCTGTTCAATATCGAAACCCGCGGATCTTCTACTTTAATCATGGGTTTGCCTGACGCAATTTCAGTCATTCATTCTTTAATCTATGAATAGCACCGTGCTTCGCAATGTGCAGTTTGTCAGGAAAATAATGTGATTTTGAAAGTTCAGCTGTGGTCCATTAAAAGGTTGATTTTTGCTCCCATGTCGTAAAAATCGACTGAACGCAGTAGTCGAAGAACTAACCAGTTGAACCAGTTGCGCGTGGGGTATCATGGGTCTTATTTTTGCTGTGTCAAGCGAGTCTTTGACACAGTGGACGTTTGTTGCATCGCAAATCATCATGGAATTCAAATGATGCTCTTGTCCCTTCTATACATTTCGGGGTTCGCTAGCAAAGCATCAAATTAAAATCTTATTTCCATGTCAGTTTATTATTGTCAATATATGTGTGTTTTTTACCTTTAAAATGATCAAAACAATAACGACCGTAGTAATCATTACCTAGAATCCTTGACCTTGTAAAAGTTTTAACGAAAAGGTTCCCGAATGTATTTAATAAATTACAAATTACCTACATCATCAAAACGGTATCAGACTTTGCTCGGGTATACTGAATATAATCGCAAGTCGTTCCCATGTAAGCAGGGAATCTCACGGAAGTATGAGCGATTATAAGCCAACATGTTTGGTATCTTCTCGTTAAAATTAGTTTTTAGTATTTCGGATTCTTCTCATCAGTAACTAGCACCATCTTGGTGCCAATTGGATGTTAAATCTAAACTAGCACCAACACTAGCCCTAGTTACACGCGTAGTCCTGAATCCAAAAAGTCATACGTCTGACATGTTCCGAGTGATGTCTCAGAAAGACAACCACAGAAGCTATGGTTTGCTGATGAGAATGCGGAATCCGAAACAGTTTTTTGGTTTGCGAACCAAAACACCGGGCTCGTTGCTGTAGCGATGAAATGTGTAGTTGCCTGATCGACAACGGTAAGAATAGTACAAATTAATCTTCAGTATAATCGTACAGCAACTATGTATCTATTCCACCTTGAACAGGAATGAAAAAAATCCAGTCGAGCTTTGGTTTAAGAACCATATTTCCATAAAAACGAACTTCAATATTGGAAAGCTACTTAACCCCGTCTTTGTATCTTTTAACAAAAAATGGCATGACAAATGCTCGTGAAATGCCTCGAGCATGTGTGCTTGCGAAGAGTGCTATTGATGCATCTCTTATATCCGACCTAACAACTCGTGATATTTGTGCTGTCACAGTTAACATGAGTGTTGATGACATAGACGGAAAATGCCCAAGTAACCGGTTACAAATTTCCATCTTATTTTCTAGCACCAGAGCAGCAAATTTCCGTCACGACGAGGGCAACGTTTGGATCCAAACTTATCAGCAATCAGTTCGTAGTATTTCCGAGGTCCCACCGGGTATATCCAACTGTCATCGGGCCCACATGTTTCGCATGAAAAGTGAACCATTGTATTTATCTTTTTCGAATCTTGTACGAATTTGGATCAGCGGAGACTGCTAAAAGGTATTATTGTGAAAAAAATATTTTATAATTTGTTTGTTCTTGTACTTTTGCGAATCATTCGTTTTGTTTATTATTGTTCAAATTTATTTTTTTGATGTTCTCAATTATAATATGCGTCAGTATCTTAAAATGTTTATTAACTTTTCCCCCCGTTCAATGAGAACCAACAAACCATACAAATGTGGGTGAATGGACAATAAAGAATCTAGTTTATGTATATATATTACTATGTTTTAATTGCCGCAAGGTTCTACTGTATCGATTTTGTTGGCTATTTTCGGCAAATTTGAGACTAAGAGAAACGAAAGCAATGAAATTGAAAGACGGATAGATATTCTAGAGCGAATCAGTTATAAACTTAGAACGGAAAACTAGAACTAGGCAGGCTCATATGGGCATGATCGAAAGGAAATGTGAAGAATTCTTTACCTTCTGCAGAGTAGGAGTTGGGCGTTGCACCCAAGTCTACCGCATGGTCTATGGTAGAACATAACTCATCATCATGTTTTACCGCCGACGCCGGCCGAATTCTTCACATTTCCTTTCGATCATGCCCATATGAGCCTGCCTAGTTCCAGTTTTCCGTTCTAAGTTTATAACTGATTCGCTCTAGAATATCTATCCGTCTTTCAATTTCATTGCTTTCGTTTCTCTTAGTCTCAAATTTGCCGAAAATAGCCAACAAAATCGATACAGTAGTTTATGTATAGTATGCACAATTGGTTGAGGTGGATCAGATATATCTGCAGCACAGTCGGATGTTGCATCAATTTGTTGTGAACTCCTATTGCGAAAGCTTCTCATGTTTAGGACAAAGTAGAGGACAATGGCCACCAAAAGCGTTGGAAACCAACCGAGAAAAAACTTCATCGGCGTGGGAAGAGGGAAGGCACTGGGAAGCTTTGCGACGAATGACGGGCGGAAATTTTACAAAACGATCAACAACATGAGAAGGAAAAGCACTCCACGCTGTTCATGAGAATCGAAAGGGGCAGGATTCTGTTTACAGTTCATACAGGAGTGGCTGCCAGGTGCAAGGAGCACTTTGAGTTGCTACTGAATGGGCAAACGTAAAGAAAAGGCACAAACACTATGAGAATTGGAGATGATGGCCAAGCTGTGGATATACCCACAGTACATGAAGTGCGGTTATTCGAGAGCTGGCAGTTGGGAAGGTTGGAATCTCGTCCGAACTTCTAAAAGTTGAGAGTGACCGGATGTACGAAGCTAAATTTTTTACACTAGGATAGATGAGCTCTTATCCATCTCATTAGCCAGGATGTCACACTATTTCGATTGGAACTCGGCTTACAGTGATTGAATTGCGCTTAAATAGGTATCACCATCCTTGCTTCCTAAGAAGCAGTAACACATAAAATCTTGTTTGGAAAATGAGGAATACTCGCGTTTGAGCGAAACAAAAGGTTTAGTATAACTTAGGGGCTGATCACTCTAGAAATTTGTATCGAATTTAAAAAAATGCATTTCATGTCTTGGATTTGAATGTTTCGTGTTCCACTCGTCAGTACCCAAGTAACATTTTAACTTTTATAGCACACTACAAGTCCAATCTAGGTTTTAAGAGAAACGTCAAGAGTGTCACAAAATCGTAATTGTTACTAGGGTAAATGACACCAACTTAATATCACTTAGACGATATATCCAAACTAACACCAAACACCAACTGGCTGGTACCGAGTGATGTCTCTGTTGGCCAAGCACAGAGGCTCTGGGTCGCTGACGAGTGTAGGGAACCGAAATCTTGTCTTTTGGCATTAGACAAACACCTGTGAATATGCAACCTTTATTTTTCCTAAAAGAAAAAAATGCAGACAAGTCTGTTCAACAACCATCTTACGCCGATCCACTTCGTTCGATGATTTGTTGGATGTTCAAATAGTGACAATATAACACGTTGGTCTAGAAATGTTTGTTTCCTTCGCGATAATATAAATCTGGCCAAGCATGTGAACATTCAATCGGGATCATCCACGCACACCTGCGCCCACGATCTCGCACACATAAAAACGTTCTGGTGATCAAGTCAATATGTTAACACTTACGTATATATAAACAAGGTCTCAATTGCTATTGTACTCGCGCCCGTTCTCACGCGCACCTGGATCAGTCACATGTGGAAGCAGTCCAGCTTCATGCCCACAATCTACGTCTCGAAAAAAACAAACTCATATTCTTTTGAAAGTCTCAGAGCGCTATGGCCGAATACTCAGGTAATATGGGAAAGCTCACTACTTTCTAGATCTGAACCATACACTCAAAACCGCAATTTGCGCAACATTCAAAAGCACACACGAATATGCAGGTTGTTACACGGTTATGCAAATGAATTTATACACGAGTTACATTCACGCGACACACACCCTCGCCATCAAACCTGTTATCATACAATCGCTCGAGCTATGCACTATAGTACAACACTGGTCACAAACGCGAATATGCTGGCTACATGACCGGGAACTCTAGTGATATGGGGGAAATCACTCTCTGCTAATATCTGAACCACGCACACATAGTAAATACAAGGAAACTGGTCAGAGCGGACTCGTTGGCTAAGTGACAGCAAGAGTGGGACAACGCGGAGAAATGCTGCCAACAGAGTGGTTACGATTATACTCTCCGAGCTGCAGAGAAAGTGGCGAAGGGATCAACAATACAGCAGTAGTAATTCCGCCGCCGAGGAACTTTCCGTCGGTTTAGACTAGGTCCACCGCCGGGGACCAGTTGAGTAGTACGCGACATAGCACCGTGTTCGGGTGGTCCGGGCGCCAGGGAACCGAACGTCGCGCTTCACAGGAATTGCCGGATCGACCTCGACACCCTACTGGGTAGCTCGTGAATAGGCTAGATCCACCGCCGGGGATTAGAGCGAGTAGACCGCGTCGAATAACTAGCAGTGATTCGTTGGGGCACCAGTGAACCGGAAGCTACGCCGAAGGCTGCGAGAATCGGACTGAATATAAACTCTGACAAGATAAAGCACATGGTAGCTGGTAGAGGACGAGGTCGGTGTGGTTTCGAGATGAAAATCGTACGGCAAAAGGTTGTCCACGAATTTATTTATCTTTGAATATTAGTGACTTGTGATAACAATGATAGCCACGAGGTAAAAAGGCGTGTTGTTGTTGCGAATAAGACTTTCCATTGTTTTCGTGCAAAAGTTGCTTTTTATAAATTGCTGATATTTCCTGTTGCTATGTACGGCCATGAAGCATGAGCGGTGAAGGAAGTATATTATCGAATGCTCGATGTGTTTAAGAGAAGAATTGTTCCTTTAATACTCGTTGGCACAGTATAAAATAGCCTGGGCATGTAGCACGAATGCCGGAAGAGAGACCAGTTAAAGTTATGCTTAGCAGAGAAGCTGGAAAAGGTCGTCGACTTCGGGCCAGACCCCGCTTTCACTGAATGTGTGCAATCAAGGAAGATGAGCTCGCGGTGGGCGCTCAAGGTAACTGAACACTGGCGGCCCAAGACCGAATAACCTGGAAATCTAAATTGTATTTGATCATTATTCAGAATATACGGATTGTTCGACCACGATGGTGATTGTTCACAACAACAGCTCTTCACATACCGGTCATCCTATGGTTGGTGAGGAGATAATAAACACACCCACACCTAACTCGTTGTGATAGTATCTACCTACGTAATAGATCACTTACGATCAAGCAAAAAAATTTCATGAAATGACAGTTGTATTTCCTGCAAGCGAACATTAGTACAACTGTTTGATTAAATTGTTGGACAGAAAAAAGACAAGTTGTTCTAAAATATAAATGAATTAAAATTGAATTGTAATTCTAATCAAAACAAGCAAACTCTAACCTAAAACCTGAGTTTCGCTATACGGATCCGAAAGAATCCTCTCGCCTCTACTAACAAGCTTTTAGATCAATCTTTTAGGACAACACCACAAAGGAAAAAATTATCGGCAATGCGATGGCGAACCAATGTCCAAGCGGTTTTCCCGATGAAGCAGGTAGAATGTAAAAGATGTCTGATCTACCATCACTTCTCTTGTGCTAACATAAACGATAGCATCGCTGCAGGTGGTCGTCATTTCGTTTGCAAGGCATGCGAGACCGTTCTTTAATTACGTACGGTAGCAAATCGGGTAGGTCATCTTCATCTACTGGCATACGAGCTGGTAGGACTGTGTCCGATCTACAGCTCCTCGAAGAGAATATGCAAATGCAATCTCGTGAACTGGCAGATGAAGAGAATCGGGGAAAGGCTTTACGAGACAAAGCACTTAGATTGGAGCAGGAATACTCGTGAAAAATACCTGCGAAGTGCTGTTCGCACAGCTAGATGAGCAAGATGCAGCAGATAGTCGACGATCAAGTCGTGATGCACGTGAGGATAATGGGTTGGGTACAGTGCCAGTCAGTTGCGACAACATGTTTTGGTACCGGAATTATGCATACTCCCAACAGCCTTCAGTTTCTAACTGGAACTATTCCAAAAAGATTCCTGTTAGTACCACCGATTTCCATCGATTGCGCTGATTTAGATCTAAACATCATGACGCCAGTACCTATGAACGATAATGCCAACGGCAGAACGACAGTTATAGATCTCCTTTCCAAAGCGTGCCGGATCGTATCCCCGCCAACAACAGAACAAAGAATGGAAGATGTAAAGTTATGCTTACGAGGGTCGTCACAACAGGCAGATGTCCAGAGTACCCAGATACAGTTAACAAAGAGGCAACCGATTGAAGAGCCAGCAGTATCATCTTCAGCAACTTTCATCAGTGCAGTTCCAGAGCTTCGTGATAACAGATAACCAGGCCGTCTTTCTATCAAGCAAGCAAGCTGGCACAAATAATGACGATCAACTGACTGAAATCCAACGATCGAGCAGTAAGCTTTTATCAATGTTCCGGCATGTCAAGCACTGGTGAGTGAAACGAATGTCGTTTCTATAAATTATGCGACCACCTCACCAATTCACTTAACACCTCAGGCCGCATACCAGATCTCATCATTTTAACAATTTACACCATTGACAATGTCATACAGTACACGCTCATCTCACGTCCGCTTACTGTTTCATCGGTATTTCAACCCTTGAGCATAAGCACCTCTTGGACTCTGGTCAATTCTACTCTCCCCTCCGAGCAAACTGTGTCTAGATCTCTATTTCCAGCAGTACTGCGCCAGCTCTTCAGTGGTCCAAACAGTTAGCAGCTCGCGGTGAGGCATGTCGTTCCCAAAGAGCTTTCGATTTTTTTTCTAGCGATCCTGTCCTCTGTTCCTAAATAGCTACCAAAATTCAACTGAGATGTGTGGATTTTTCGATAGAGAACATATGATACGTCTTAAACGATGCCTACGAAGAAATTCTATGAAGGTAATCAGAAGGTACTAGATGAGCCACTCATCAGTGCCCTGCACAGACAACCAGAACTTATAATGAATTCACTACTGGTTAAAATTCGCACTATACCTATACTGCCCATAATCGTAAGTCAGTCCCATGTAGATAGGGAATCCCATAGAACATGGGACTGACTTGCGATTATGGACAGTATACCACGACCAGAAAAACTAGATAATCTGATTAGTTTCGGTCTGGTGTGTAAAAATCTGTGTGCGCTGTTAGAATCAATAGGGCTGTTAGCACATCTGGCCAAGCCTTCGTTACTACAAGTGTTAGTCGAAAAACCTCCGCTTGGAGAGCGGTACAGCAGCGACGATGTTTAATGACCCATGGAACATTCCCATGCAAGGCATCAGTTCGTGGATCTAATGGCTGTCAGAAGCGGCGTTACTGCATCCAGTTAATCCAGATATATCATCGAAGTTCGACGATACCTCCAAAAAGAATATAACAGATGCGATTCACCAACAACTTGAGCATGCTGTTCTATTCAGAATAGTTCCCGTGACTCTCTGTGGAGGTGGTAAATCCATCAACACCCACGCCTTTTTAAATGATGGCTCATTTAAAGCTCTAATTGACTCGAAGATAGCTGAAGATGTAGGAGCATCAGGTGAGGTACATCCGTTTTGTCTGCAATGGTATCAAGAGAATCGAAAACAATTCTCGGCTGGTTAGGCTGAGCATCTGAGAAGCTACAACCCAGAAGCGGTACGAAATGAAGGTAGTACACACTGCGAAGAATTTGAACCAACCAGTGCAAACGCTGGATGTCGAAAGGTTTGCCTAAAATACGCACATATTTGAGGATTGCAGGTCCGTAGTTATGTGCAAGCATTCCCTGGAATCCTTTTCGGTTGAAGGCAATGCTGAAACTACGAGAAGGTGGTCAGGATGAACCGATTACTTCTGAAACAAGGCTTGGTAGGACAGTCTGCGGGAAAGTATCAGAAGTAACATCCGCGTGTGTGTCGACGAGCTCCATGATATTGTTAATCGATTTTTGTTTCTATAGAACGCAGGTGGGTATAACAGGTGCTCCTATACTGGAGGGTGAAGGAGATAAACCTACGTGGGAGATTTTAGACCGGACAACAGTTCGAACCGCTTCCCAACAGGCTTGTTCTGGAAATATGATCACGCCTAGTTCAACAACAGTAGGCCCATGGCAGAACGTAGGTTGTAATGTTTGGAGCATCGTTTCTTTGGAAATCCAAAATTTTACACAACAGTGAATTTGCTTATCAACGAGTACCAAAGCAAGGGCTATAGAGCCACAGGTGGAGAACTTGGCAGCGCAGATCTCAAACGGGTTTGGTGTTTACCTCTCAGTGTCGTCGTCAATCCTCGAAAACCAGCGAAAGTGCGGCTAGCATGGGATGCTGCTGCGAATGTTGGCAATCAATCCTTAAACTCAATGTTGTTAGCAGATCCCGATCTGCTTACTGCTCTCCAATCGGTGTTTTATATGAATAGACGACAGGTGACATTAAGTGCACACATGAGGAGATGTTCCACCAGGTGCAGGTACGACCAGAGGATCGACAAGTACAGCGGTTATTGTGGAAAGATGATCCGAAACATCCATCAAAAGTTTCAGCGAGCAGTCAATGCTATCATTAAAAACCACTATGTTGACGACTATCTAGACAGCGTGGACACCATCGACAAAAGTGCAGTGTTTTCAGAGTAGATTATGTTAGTTCATTCTCGAAGGCTGGATTCGATAGACGAAACTGACTGTTGAATTCTGACGACGTTCTAGCACGGGTTGGGGACCAAAAAACGGAACCTATCAAGAGCTCACTGGGAGCGCTAGACTTTACTTTTTCAACATCTTATAGAAATATCTTCCACGGCGACGGCTGGGTGCTATCAGCCTTCTGCCGACAGTAGCAGAATGAGAGGGTGCGAATAGATCTAATCAAGGAAACGCTACCGCAAAAATGAATATCTGATCGGAAATCAGCCGCAACAAGACTTTAATCTGACTAGAGTCGATGATCGCGGCTCAATACGTACTGAAAATTCGCCGCGTCTGTTTTTATGAATCTAATTTCAAGTTCCGTTATTGCTAACCAGCCAGTGTATCAGGTTAACAATTCTTTGTATTTCTCTTCAATGGTCGTTATTATCGCTCGTATACGTGTATTTTACAAATCATCCGATACATACAATAGGAAATACATACCTTGATTTATAGCATCGCGCGCTATCGTAAATCTTTGTCTGTATAACGTGTTATCACTCGGTAGTTTTCAACCAAATAAATAAACCGTAGAGAAGAAGTAGCAAATTCTGTCTAAATACTGTTACAATTGATAGTGATCCGGCCCATTACGCAGATAAGATTAGCTTTTATAGGCAATACTCCCACGGTCGGCTGTTTGGAGTTCAAATTGCTTATGTTTAGGAAACATAGGATACTCTCGGTAGCCGGCTGCAGAGATTAAAAAATGAAAGGGTTGTGTACAGGACACGACCACGGTGACATTAAAAATGTAGCTTTTTTCAAGAGCGTGCAAATGAATTTTATCTATCACACATATCGACTCACGCTCTTGTTCACTCGCCTGTTTTCATATGTTACAATTTGCTATATACCCTCCCCGTCAAAACATAATTTATTGAAGGTCTTTTAACGGTAATCTATTAATTAATCAAGTATCTCACTAGGTGATTGGCATTATTTGGCTGATCCATCTAGTAAAAATAGGCTGGTCTGTCCAGAAAATATATTCAAAAGAAAAGTTCCATATTGAGAGCTGTGATGAGGAAGCCCACGCCCGCCAACGGAAATATACAGATTCTCCATGAAATATGAAATTTCATTTTCCATTTAAATTTTCAATAATGTACTAATGAGCTTAAGTAAACAATCTTAAGATTAAGTAGTTCTTGATCGATTAGTGATTGAACAAATGAAATTATTCGATAAATTACATTGTTATACAACGTTCGCACTACCAGTTAAAACGGGTTTTTCTTGTTGCTAATTATTAAAACGTGTTATAACTCTAGTGTAAACATTGTATAATTAAACCAATTCTGCAGCGTTTTATGTTATATAGGCGTTTTATGTGGTAATAGGACTGACATAATTTATCTTCAGTACAGCGGTTTGTTTCATAATTTAAAACAGATTTATTTTAAAATTTAAATTGGTATACCCAACCGTTCTATTTGTTGTATACTTTAAAATGCAATTAGAACTGTGTTTTAAATACATAGGGTAGGACAGATATTCTGACTGGATAAACTAGGAAAACAATTTTAAGTCCAGTAACGCTTAAGACATGGCTTGAATTTGAATCGAAAAAGAACACTCGCTTAAACCACTTCTGGGACGGTAAGTTCTGTTTTAAAATTTTCCGTTGTGTGCAGTACGAAACAAAAGTATTTGAAATTAGAAAACAAAAAGTTCTGCTGGGAATGTGATTGTTTCCGATGCAATTACACTCAGATTTTTCACGCAGGGGATACAGGCCGTGTAAATGAAAACCGCGTAAAATTTAAAAAAACGCGTTAATAAAAACCGCGTAAATTTCAAAATCCGCGTAAAAAAACCTGAGTGTACTCTCCTATATAAAATACTACGCTGCTGAACAGTGCAATAACTACAGAAGCACGTTGTCAGATGCCTTACTCATAAAAAACATATAACCGAAATATGAAACATGAAAACCAATAGGCTCTTTACCCTACGCAGCTACAAAGCGCCGTAAACATGGATTAACAAGTTACAACGCACACGCATGCATGAAAATAGATATATTTTTTTCAAACGCAACGCTCTTAAGCAGCACACACCGTATTGAATTAAATCCAAACCACCCCACCCACCCACTTTGCAAATCATTCTGTGACACCGTGCTGGTACCCGAAAAATCCGCACACGGCCACCGCTGCCGAAAATGCATAGCGTCTACCGCTTATTGTAGTGCCTAGACGCTGCAACCATGATCTTACCCGTTCGACATAAGAACAAAAACTGATTCAAACGGGTACGCGTCACCTCTATTTATAAACTAACCGTATATGGTTTAGTCACTTAGGTGCGAGTGTGTGCGAATGCCAACGTTGCCGAAAATCGATAGCGCTTATTGCATCGCCCGGAGACGATGTTGCTCATATGGGATAAGAGCAACAACTGATTTAAACGGACATGCGTTGCTTCTATTTATGACTTTTCGTTTGTGATTGAGCCACTAACTTACCCTCTAATGACGGCTGTGTCTGAGAAATCTGCATCACGAATGGTAATTTTCCCTTTTTCGTGAACTTTTTAATTTTACCAATTTTTAAAAGTCTACTTTTATTGGGGAGATATTAAATTATTACCAATATTTAAGTTAGGTGTTTCTGAATCGGTTGGTGTATGAATGATTAAAATCCATCTAGTAATATCGGAGTTATAAGCGTGCAAACCTTACATAGTTTCGTTACATGGGAGATAGTTTAGATTTTAGAATGACACCTAGCCCCAGATAGTGGAGTAAGACATTTTTAATGTCAAAAGAACCAAAAACTAAACAAGATCTTTTCTTTTTCGAGTGATCATGTACTCGAAGACTAACTAAACAACTACATAATAAAATATTCTTTACAGGTCGCTTCGATTGCTTGGAGTGAATCCTAGACCTTTTTTCTACAATGGAGAATGCATTTACGCACTGACCCAGTACACGTGCTTAGTAGTTGCCAAGCTACCACACGGAAATGTACTGGGGTGTCGGGCTCGACCAGGACTAAACTACCTAACGGGTAATACCGACTAAACTCCATTGGGCTCCGCCATTGTTCCGGACTACCTCTCGGTATTACTTCTGGGGGGATGGCTGTACTTAATGTACTCATTCACACTCGCTCACGCGTTCATACGTCCTGTATGAGGCTTACTTGTGTGCTCTCTCTGTCACACCTTGATTCACTCTTTAACACTCCACATGAGGCTTACTTTTGTGCCCACCTTTTTCGTTCCTTGTGAGGCTGACTTGGATGCTCACTCTATCACCTGGTTCACTCTCAATCGTGCCACTCTATTACACCCCTGTCGCTCCTTCTGGCACCTCATGTGGGACATTTTTCTTAGGCCCCACTTCTGACATACCATGTGAGGCTTACTTGGGTGCTCACCGTTTTCATACCTTGTGAGGCTGACTTTTGTGCTCACCTCTAACATACCGTGTGAGAATGACTTGGATGCTCACCCTTTCACTCCTCTGCCACGTCATGAGGCATCGGTAGCTAAGTCTCAACATACTACGCTACGACCCTCCCATCTTGGCATGAGGTAGTCCACATATACGTCTATACACTCGCTCTTCTGCCTTGCTTCGGGGTGGCTAGGTTTACCCTTTACGCGGTTGCCAGTCGCTGCGCCAAACCTGTCTCAGCATGAACAGACCATTCACTCACTTTTCTGCGCTCGGCCTTTTTCGCTCCAACTAACCAATCTAGTTAGTCGTGCCCGTCGTCTGTTGCTCGGTGCGCCAAATTCCCTGTAGCCTACAGGTAATCTGGGTGGTAGCAACTGCGTTCCACTTCTCCACCGATTGACACATCCGCTGAATAAGGGTATCACGGGTTGTGTCCCAGCCGCAGACGTCAAGTATTGCTCTTCTTTCGACGTCGAAACGAGAACATACGAACAGTATGTGTTTGGCAGTTTCGTCTACACTTAGGCAGTCAGGGCAGGCGGAGACCTCCGCGTGCCCGAACCTGTGGAGGTACTGTCAGAAGCAGCCATGGCCTGACAGGAATTGTGTCAGATGGAAGTGAACTTCCCCATGGGGTCTGCCCACCCAGCTCGATATGTTAGGTATCAGCCGGTGGTGGAGTTATCCCACTCACACTGCCATCTGGCGATCGAGGTCACCCTGGTGCGCTCGCGGGCTCCCCTATTTCCACGTAGCTCGAAGCACTCCTCATCTTCCCGAATGACCAGCCCGACTGGCATCATGCTCGCTATCACGCAGGATGCATCGTGTGATACCGTGCGGTAGGCAGATATCACTCTGAGGCACATCACGCGGTAGGTGCTCTCCAGTTTCTGTAGGTAACTGGTTACCCTCAGTGCTCTTGACCATGACGGGCCGCCATACCTGAGGATAGATACGGCAACGCCTGCCAGTAGCCTACGTCTACTGGCGCACACCTTTGAGCTGTTGGACATCATCCTCGATAGTGCCGCAACAGCAGTCGACGCTCTCTTGCATGTATAGTCGATGTGGCTGCCGAAGGTCAGCATGTCGTCTATAATGACTCCGAGAGACTTCAGACTCCGCTGTGAGGTGATCACAACTTCTCCCACATGGATAACTGCATGTTGTGCCGACTTGCGGTTGTTGACGATAACTACCTCCGTCTTATGCTGAGCGAGCTCCAGGCCTCTCGCGCTCATCCATTCCTCCACCGTGTTGATCGCGTGTTCTGCAGTTAGTTCTACCTCAGGAGATCTTGACCCCAGGAGGGAACTTCAGTCTCAGAATCCCGTCATACATAAGGTTCCATAATACCGGGCCCGGAATCGAGCCTTGCGGGACTCCTGCGGTAATAGGAACGCTTCTCTGACCGGCATCGGTCTCGTATAGTAGTACACGGTTCTGCAGGTAGCTTTCCAAGATCCAGTACAGACCCACCGGCAGGCTAAGCCGGCGTAATGAGAGCACGATGGCATCCCAGCTTGCGCTGTTGAATGCGTTCTTCACATCAAGTGTCACTAACGCACAGTATCGAATACCTCGCCTTTTCCGTTGGATCGCTATCTCGGCGGTCGTTACCACTGAGTTGATATCGTCCACCGTGGACTTACCCTTTCGAAAACCAAACTGATTGCTTGACAGGCCTTCCGTGCCTTCTGAGTACGGGGTTAGCCGTCGTGTCGATCAGACAGATTGGTCTGTACGCCTATGGGTCGCCTGGCGGCTTCCCGGGCTTCGGCAACAACACCAATTTCTGCCTTTTCCATCTATCGGGGAAGCGGCACTCGTCAAGGCATCTCTGCATAGCTAGCCTGAACATGTTCGGGTTCGCTATGATCGCTGCCTTGAGAGCACTGTTTGGAACTCCATCCGGCCCTGGAGCTTTGTTCATTGCTAGGGAATTAGCTACTGCGAGTTGTTCTTCATTCGTCACGGGAGCCACCATTTCGGCCGTGCCCGCACTGTCTCGTAGTGCAGGTGGCCAGGGGTTTGTGGCTCGAGACGGGAAGAGTACTTCGTGGGGCATAGCAGCTACAATAGAACACACCATTGATCTTGGCAATCGCGACACCCTCCGCAGAGGAGTGTAGTACCTCTTGGACCGGGAACCGTCCCGTTGTACAAATTGCCGCCATCCTAGACCCGTCCGCCACCCAATTGCCATTATCGGCAGGGACGTTGTACGGGTCGGAAATGAGGGCGACATCTGTTCTCGACTCCGAGACTGACTGTCACTGCAGCTGCTGGGCAGATGCACAGCGGTTAAGATTCAGCTGTGCGCTCTTGTGTCCCTCCTCGCCACAGCGAAGACACAACTTACTTCTGTCTGGACCCTTGCAGTCGTAGTACTTATGACCGGACTCTAGGCACCGATAGCACCTGTCCACTGAAGGCGGCTGGCGTATGCTTACTGGGCATACTAACCAGCCGATCTTCAGCTTCCCTCTCTCGATGACCTTTTTGGCTTCCGCAACCGGTAGCCTGAAATAGGTCCACAAAGCTATGACGACATCGAACTTCACACGTTTGTGGATGCCAGTGTATCCTGCTAAGAAATGGTTAATCGAGGGGTAATTCACTGTTCCCTGGTTTCTGCCAAAGTGCCAAGACGAAGGTGACTCCTTTAAAAATTATTGTCCATCTCAAAACTGGACCTTCAAGCAGCTGTCTCTGACGATTCCACGAAATTGGGAAAAGGAACTACACGCGAAAGTACCATTACTTCTGCAATGCTACTATCGATTGCAATTGCTTCATATACCCCGGCAATATCTCTGCACCATGACATTTTGAACATTATGACGCAATGCCACTTTCGAATGTTGTGATTTCGGATCTTCTGACGCATTCGGACGGTTTTGATGCACCCGTGGTAATGTCCCGCGCGTTGTTACGCACCCGTCCTTTGGACGTTATGATCTCAGACGTGTCCCTTCCCCTTTCGATCGCTCATATCAATATACGAGCACAACACTAGCACTCAGTTTTCGTCTCTCCAAGGATCTTGAAGCAATCTCTGGTAAGATAACATTGACAAAACTACTTTTTAATGGAACAAAATTTTAAATTGAATTTAGCATGCTCTACATGTGTATGCCAATACAGCGAAAAAAAATTAAATTATTTATAACAGCAATTTGACCCCTACCTTCTTTATAACTGTATACGGGTGTCAAACTAATCTTCCAGCTGTCGAATAGATAAAAACTTTTTCACTTCAAACACCACCGTGGACATGATTGCACCGGCGAAATACATCACAGTGTGCGAGTTAGAACTGATTACTTTCTTCACTCATCCATCGAAGCATGCATGTCGTTCGAATTAAAAAATGAGGCAGTAGCGAGCATCTGCTCGTTAGTCAGTGCTGATAGGTACAAGTGAAAAGAAGCGATGATCGAGTTGTGCGTTGCTTTGGGTGTACTGACTATTTGCCTGTTTTTCAAATGGTCCTGCAGCTACTGGCGTCGAGTGGGGAATATTGACGGTCCCCAACCGTTGCCCCTGTTTGGCAATTCCTTTGAACAGGTCATTGGCAGGAAGCATTTCGGTGAAATTTACGAGGAAGTTTACCGGTAAGTTAATGCCAAATCATTTCAAAGCGACATACTAGTAATTGTTGGATTGTTTCAGAACCTACCCAAATGCCTCGTGGGTTGGGGTCTACGAGCTACTCAATAAACCGGCTATCGTGGTGCGTGATTTGGAACTGGTGAAGGAAATTCTCGTCAGCAACTTACGTCATTTTCACAAGAATTTGTTTGTGGTCGACGAGAAGATAGATCCGTTGTTGGCTATGAATCCTTTCACCCAGACAGGCGAACAATGGAAGAAAAGTCGCTCGCAGGTAGCACCAATCTTCTCTACGCCTAAGGTACGAGCAGCGTTTCCTTTAATTAAAAATGTGGCAGAGAATTTATCGGAATATGTTAAAAATACCCGTGAAACCAATCCCGACTTTGAAGCTAAGCAGGTAGATATAATGAAGTAGTAAATTGTGAAACGTTCTAGAATTGCAATTTTCAGATGTGCGCTATGTACACAATAGATGTGGTAGCTTGTTGTGCCTTTGGAATCAACGCTGAATCCTTCACGAATCCGGATGCTGAGTTCCGTCGTATGTGCATCAAGGTGTTAAACCCAAGTTGGATTCGTTCGTTGTTAACAATATTTGCACCAACGATTGCACATTTTTTCAAAATAGCGTGAGTAGTTGTTATTAACATTGATCAAGTCGATTTAAGACAACAGCATCTATTCTCAGCTTCGTTCCAAAGAGCGTCGATCAGTGGTTCCGAGATGTGATTAAAGAAGTTATTCGCCAGCGCGAGGATGGAGAGGTCAAGCGACATGACTTATTTCAAGCCATGTACGATTCTCTCTCTAAGAATGGAACCGTCGCGGTTGACAGCAACGAAATTGTCGGTCATTCTGTTACATTCCTCACAGAAGGATTCGAAACATCCAGCATAATGATGAGCTTCTTCCTGTATGAGGTAATAATATGCAAATAACAACAGGTAGTCGATTAACCCAACTACGGATCTTTTTTAGCTAGCTTCCAATAGACACATTCAGGACCGAGTGTTGAACGAAATCGACCGTATACTGGAAGAGTCGGATGGTCATATCACCGACGAAGCTGTTCAAAAGCTCCACTACACGGAAAGAGCTATGTATGAAACACTGAGAATGCACTCAGCAGTTTTCACTTTGTCCAAGATATGCAGCAAGGAATACGAACTGCCGGCCCAGTATGCCACCGACAGCAAAAGGGTATCTATCAAACCCGGAATGACTGCTATAATTCCCGTTCATGCCATTCACTACGATCCGGAAATATACCCCGAACCATACCGCTTCGATCCGGATCGATTTCTGGAAGAAAACAAACTGTCTCGCCATCACTATGCTTTTCTAGGCTTCGGCGAAGGGCCAAGAATTTGTTTGGGTATGAAGTTCGCATTGAGCCAAGTTAAAATTGGCATTGTCACCTTGCTCGCTAAGTATCGTGTGGAATTGTCCGACAAACAGCAGCTTCCGCTAGAGTTTGAGCGAACGTCATTTATGCTGACTCCGAAGAGTGGCATCTGGATTAAATTTGTAGAAAGAAGTTGAACGAATATTTCATGGAATCTACTTGTTCTGCAACAAAGAAAGATTTGTTGTATTCGACTCGAACATTGTGTTTGAAAACGGCTCGATGGGATGTTTTAAAAGAAATAAATTTTAGAAAGTTCTGCCTTATTAGCTTCAAAAAACCAACACTGAATTAACAGTTTGCATGTTTTACTAATTTTTAGTTTTTACGAAACGTCATTCCAGCTTTCGGAAATAAATAAACGATTGCTCAATATAATTGGTAAATTAACAGTAATGTTTGTGCTTTTACGAGAATTACACCGTACAATTACTACGAACTAATCCTTAACACTAAGGAGAATCTCCAGTTTTGTGCTTCAGCGGTGATTTTTTGTTACTAATGTTTTTAGAGTTTTCCTTTTCATCCGAGCTGGACGAGTCGATCGAGATTACACTACCATTATCGGCGTTATCTTCCTCGTCCGAAGCGGACGAGGACGAACTGGAATCATTGCTGTCTTCGTCATCGGATTCTTCGCCGCTCTCTCCCTCGCTATCGCCGTCACCTTCGCTAGTGCCTTTCTTATTTTTCTGCTCCATAATCTTTTTGTACTCCTTGACGGTGATTTTTTTCGGTAGGATTTGTACCAGGAATTCCAGTGCCTCTTCCGATTCAACGTACGCGGCGAGGTGCTTATAGTCTAGATTTTTCATGCCTTTTTTGTACGAGTTCTTTGCCACATGTTCAATGAATAATTCCTGGTGGAAAGTAGATATTGGTCAATCAAATGGATACTAGACTCGCAAGGATAACTTACCGCCGCACGACACATTAAAAACAGAGCGTCCGGATTGATTTGCCCTATCGAAGGTGATGTTTTCATTACCGTTCGTATCCGGCTGATCGGTAATTGGGTGTGTTTTTCATGATCCATAATTGTTTCCTTTATTTTTCAACTAATCAATCTAAAACTATTTGCTTTAAAAACTAGCCTATGCGATTTTAAAAATAAAAAGCTATGTACCGTCTCCGAGTTCGAACCAGAATCGTAAAATTCAAGCGTCTGCCGAAGGCGCATTATTTTGTCAGTAATAAAAGCGACGGCTGGGTCGATTTCAGAGATGCCAGATACTTTTTTTCAAATGTCTGCAAATAATAATTTTTCAAGTCTGGGAAGTACCGAAAATACTTAAAGTGGATAAAACTGTAATTTGAAACTAGTGTATCCAAAAGCCTTTATTTCCAAAAATCTGTAAATATCTGCAACTAAACTAAAAAAAACTGTAAATATCTGCAACCAAATTAAAAAATCTGCAAATATCTGCGCCATCGAAAAAATCAGCAGCTGAAATTAAAAGTCTGCGAATTTGCAGACATGTCTGCAAATCTGGCATCTCTGGTCGATTTGTTTTGGTTGTCACGTCACTTTCTGTTGAGGATGCGTTACGCATTGTCATTGGAAAGCGTAACGCTTGATTATTTTTTTGAAAATATCCAATGAACCCAGGGTCCAAGCTCCATTAAGGATTAATCCAGAAACAGAATTCGAAGTTTGGCTATCTGAATTCCATCCTGAATTAATTTAAAACAGGCAACTGGCGTTCCTATCTCTACATACAGAGTTTGACAATAAGCAACATCGTTTTTCCACCGATTAATGGAGGTCAGTTTGATAGGGTGACCATATCAGACGAGTAAAAAACCAGGACAGTCAAAAGGGTACTGCTTCCCTCCGATACCTCTTAATCGACATTGCCTTTTCCGTACGTTTTCGGCAGTTGAAAATTTCTGGGGTCTGGCAGGCAGAGCTTGGACAATAAAAAAATTATGGGAGTCTGGGAGGAAGAGCTCTGCCAGAAAGTCTTTCATCGGAATTCCACAGTCGCAGTTCTTGCTAGACCACCATAAGCAAACGTTTAATGCTGAGATAGTCTGTGCAGTACCGGCGAGGAGTTTTCAGTACTAAAAACACGACATGGACGTAAATCAGAAACATCAGTGATCCCAAGTAGCTTCCCTGCGCTATGCCTGGCAATCTCCATTGACAACCATTATCTTTCGATTTGAGAGCTGCAAAACCTACCGCTGTTACCAAAAATTTCTCCGTTTAATCGATTGTTATATGAAAACTGGCGGATAGCTTGGTGTAAATAATACCAGTTTGAGCCTGAGCTTGAAAAAATTGACATCCCTGCGTGAACTTGAAAGAAAACAAAATTCAATTCATGCCCGTCGCGATGAATTTTTTTGACTGGGGTAGGATGCGACTCAGCGGTTAGTCGCTGTTCAGCGTCCTGGCGTGAAGGCATGTTAATCGTCCATTGGATATTTCACACGCATTTTATTCGAATATCAATCGAATTGTATTGTATATTCATCGGATCTTGTATACGCGATTTGTTACTTTGTGTAAAGATCTTATTTCTTGTTGAAAATTTATTTATTTTATTGCCTCTTGTTGCTTGTGGATCACTTAGTCCGCTTTCTCTAGGTTTATCGTTTTCATGCTATTCTCGCTGTTAATGTTGTATGGGCTTTCACGATTATCTGGTTTCAGTTGCTTGTGGGGTCTACGGGTCACGATCGCGTATTCGTGTTCTTTGTTATTTACTTTATTATCGGTGGTGTTGGCAGTTGTTTGGGAAGTAGTAGGCATATCACAATGATTGTTCACGCTGTGCGTACGTTCTGTTGTTCCAGTATTCGTTGGTGCCTGAGCTGCAACTCTGGTGGTTTGTGGTTTACTTGATGTTGATGAAGGGCTGTGTGATGGGTAGGCTTGCAGTTGATATTGCTTCGTTAGAGGTTTGTGTGTAACAACGTAGGGCACACAGGGATCTGTCCTTCATACGTGCACAGCGTGATTTGAGATTTGGTCACGCGTTTTGCTTTGAATTGAAAGTTCAGATATGAAGGAATAGGTCACTCGCATTCTCACGAAACAAAAACCGTTGGAAATACCTGAATTTTCTCCAGGTTTCTAACTTAAAGGATTCCACCGTTACGTGTTCCGACATGATGGTTGTAATAAATTTATTAATAGTACCCAGGTGTAGATCGTGCAGACGCATATCAATCTTATCTTTGTCAATATAAACGGGTATCTTGGTCCTAACATTTTCATGCTCAATGACGTATTGTATGTTGTCTTCCATAGCGTAGCTTTCCGTTATAGCCAAAGTTTTAAACGTTATCAGTAACGAGTGTGGTTAGCTTGAATAACGACGACTTCCGTCAGTCTATACTGCATTTGCAAATTTGCTGTTGAGTTGAGTAACGGTGCTTTATTGTTCACACTGGCTTGGGACGAAATTTATTATTCGAATTCTTTGCTTGTTTATAGTACTGGTACGTTACATATAGACAGCAGACTTTAAGTAGAAACTTTCGTTTGATTCACTGCACTGTTGACAAGCAGAGCGACTGATTGGGTGCTATTTTTCTTTTTATGGAATGGATTTCCAGTAAGGCGAAAAAAAGCCACTAGCAGGAGAACTCAAGTAGAAGCAGAAGCACGAAAATGCCGATGTGTCTTTTTAGAGGTACAAAAGGGAATTCTTCGGGTCCCGGATTGAATGACGATTTAAGCCAAGAAGAAGTGCCTAAATCGTCATTCAATCCAATTGTTTCATCGATATTGACGAGGCACTCTTGAGAGTTTAAAAAATAATCATCGGAAGGTACAATTGGGAGATTCGACTATATTAAGTTTTGTTTGTCGCATTCCGATTGGGAATGAGTATACGTTGCAGTTATGGTTGCGGTCGAAGACTGAATAAATAGAAATATATTAGGCTTACAGGAGAAAAACCAGGACAAATCAAGCATTTTCCTCGACTTCCCAGGACAGTCAATGCAAAACCAGGACATGTCCTGGGAAACTAGGACGTATGGTCACCCTAAGTTTGACAACGTCAAAATCGCTTGAAATGTCATCAACAAACAGCAGTAGCAGTAAACAATAGAAAACAAGGCACACTTTCTCTAATTTGATGCAAACTAAAGTGCTCCTCGTTTGCAATTAGACAAATTTCGTTAATTTTGTTACAAACAGTTTTTATGTTGACTACGCCAATATGACGTCATGTCATCCCGGATAGAATTTTACAATAGCATTTATCCTACAAACAATCATAAAACAATAAATATTATAGTTATTACTGTTTCAACATTGTTCGATGCCAAGTTCTCACAGTAGATTTACAATAAAATTTCACTGTTCAGCAAAAAACTGATACAGTGCATTCACATTAAATTTTACTGTTTTCGAGAAAAAAATGTATGGAGAAAAATTGATTTTTTAAATGTTAAGATACATAACCACTCCCCTTTTTCACTGTAAAAGTCTATTTTACATTGAAATTTACTGTAAAAACGTTAAAGTTTATTGTTTTTCTATTGTAGCATAACACTAAAACTTACTGTTAATTGTTGTAAAATTACTGTACTGTCACAGTGAAAGTCATGGTTTTGTTACAGTACATTTCTATTCGGGATACTCTTGGTTTAAACTGGTTATAAATAAGTCATTTTTAGCAAATAATGTGTCAAAAAATGGTGTATAATCTAGTTTGTAATACATACAATTCCTGTCCTTCTTAATACATTATTTTGCAAAGAGAAAATCGGATTTGCAAAAAAACACAAAAGCTTCTAGTTGCCTCTCTTTCAATAAAATATTGCAGTTGAAAATCGAAAAAATTGAACTTGCTCTTTTCGTTTTTTCCCTATTTGCAGAGTGGGCAACTAATGCGCATCTTGTGTACATGTTAGAGAATCAACTTGCGCATCGTCTACACCAGTTGCGCTTTAGTTCCGCACGCTGAAAATAGGAGAAAAATCGAAAGGTGCAAGTTCACTATTTCGATTTTCAACTGAAACCACAATTTGAGATCCAACCAGCGCTGTATTGTGCTGAAATGTTACACAACTGGCTATAAATTACTTGGCAAAACCTGCTAAATATAATTAGTTATGGAGGTGAATGCATTTGCGAAAGGCATTTCAAAATAAATGATTTTGTCAAAAGTAAATCTACATATAAAACTTTATTATACGTAATATTTCAATACAGATTTGAGAAAAAAGCTGAAAGCATCTAGGATACCATTGTTGATATAACCACCCACTTCTAAAAAGATAACGATACAATCCGGATGTTGTATGACAGGTTATTAGAAACGAATCGGAAATATGGAAAAGTTCCATCAGAGAAAAACGGCGTCGTTTGGAAAATGGTCAAAGCTACTGGGAATCACAATATACAAACTCTAGTTAAGACTGGATCAAATTAGTCTTCTCTTACGTTCAAGTGATTTTGGCAAGGAGAGCGATATTCCGTGATTTTATTTATTTAAATCTTCGGTAATTACCGTACAGACGTATTTTAACTTAAATGTTATATATCTACTCTAGGCCACGTTAAAATCGAACATATAACAAATCTCGTTAAATTTGTGGCAATATCTGTCGATTGGGTTATTTTCACCATGCACAGTGCGGTGAATGGGGATCTATAACATAGTGTGGTTACGTAGAGCACGGGGAGGCACAAACTAATTTTTCTTCTTTGTTTATTTGTTTAATACATCAACAGGCATATCAAAGCCCCAATGATGTTGGACTTAATGCTAATCTTATTTTTAACAATCAAGTACACAAGAACAATAGTCATACAATAATTAAAAACAAAGAATAAAAATGTCAAGTGTTGTTAGCTAATTGATTAAACAGTCTGGAACAACGTGTACGCAGAGTTTGTCGAGAAACGTTGAAATCGAATGCTGAAGCTGCCTGGTTAAAAATTCGCTGCAGACCAGTGATGGCGCCACACATATTATAGTTAGTGCATCGGAATGGTAATCTGAACATAATGTTGTTGCGTTAGTGCTCGAGGTACGACGTGTATGTTGATTTGTTCCAAAATAGCTGGGGCATCTATACGACCTTGCAGAGTGTCAGCGATGAACAAAGCTCTTGCAGTATTCCTTCGAACATGTAGGGGCTCTAGTTGAATTAGCTGACACCGGTTTTCATAGCGTGGTAGTCGGGAAGGATCTCTCCACGGCAATCTACGAAGTGCGAAACGTAAAAAGCGACGCTGAACGGACTCTATTCTCTCAACGCCGTTATTGTAGTTTGGACTCTAAACTTCTAGTATTGATCGCGATAAAGAACAGTAGAGTGATTTGAGACAATAGATATCTGTAAAATTTGTGGCTATTCTGAAGATGCATCCCAGGGCTCGAGATGCTTTACCAACTGCATAAGAGACGTGTTGCTTAAACGTTAGTTGAGAATCCAGAATCACTCCCAGATCTTTAACGTGACTGACGCGTTCAATGTCTGTTTCTAGTAGACGGTAGTTAAAATGAATCGAATCCCTTTTCCGCGAAAACGATATAACCGAACATTTCTTCGGGCTCACGCACAAGCGGTTCGTGTTACACCAATCAGCAAAGACATCAAGCTGCTGTTGGAGTAATCTGCAATCTTCGATTGAACGAATTAGTCGAAATATCTTGAGGTCATCTGCGAAGGACAATCGTGGAGTCTTCAGAACTAGATGCACATCATTGAAATATTGAGGTATTCCTGACGTAGAAATGAAGGTGGGGGCCTGACAGTCTTCTATGACGACCGCTATCTCTCGGTCTGGGAGGTAGGATCGAAACAGCTGCAAAACACTACCATTTATTCCAAATCTCTCCATTTTTGCAATTGCGATATCGTGATTTATATTATCGAAGGCTACAGATAAATCGGTGTAAACAACGTCGGTTTGAGCACGATGTTCCATACTCTCTGTTATGCAGGATGTTAAACACAGCAGGTTAGACGCTGTTGACCATCTGGACGTGAAGCCGTGTTGATCGTCACTTAGGTACTGCTTACAATGAGCCTGAACAGGTTCCATAATCACCAGCTTAGAAACAGCACTCAATGAAGTTATTCCGCGGTAATCATTGACGTCTCGCTTATAACCCTTCTTGTGAACTAGGAACATGTTCGCGTATTTCCAGCAAGATGGAAAAACTCCTCTAGCAATACACGCTCGAAAGATATGAAGAAGCGGAGTATTTAAAGCTTCAATATGCCTTTTCAGGATAACAGAGGGGAACCCGTCGGGTCCCGGATTGAAAGATGACTTAAGCCGAGAGGAAGCTCTGGTAATCATCGTTGCGTCGACATCGATAGCACCCAAAGCTTGACCTACAAGTGGAGCTTCGCTAGCAGCGAGTTCGATTTGCTCAATGGTTAGTGCCTCATCTGTGAATACATTCGTGATTTTTTCCGAAAAAAAGTACACATATGTCTCGAGATGTAGTAGCTGTGTTACCATTGATAGTCATAGACGGCGGTAGTCCAGATTCCTTGCGTTGCTCTTTCACGTATTTCCAGAAACGTTTAGGATGTGACTTAAGATCGCGCTGAATATTTAGCTGATATCGAAAGAAAGAGTGTTGACTGGCTCGTTTGTACGCATGGTTGAGACTAACGTAATAGTTTCTGAGTGGTATTGTGCGATATTTGGTAAATCTCCACAGGGCAGCCCTTTTGATGGATTTGAGCCGTCGTAGCGTACTCGTTAGCCATGGAGGTCCGGCTTGTCGATGGTGAACTTTCTTCGGAACGTGCCTGTCAATAACGTATCCCAGAACGTTGGAAAAAGTTTGAACTGCGGTTTCGACATCTTCGGGGTCTAGAATGTTTTCCCAATCGATGGTGGAAAGAAGGTCTGCGATACTTTGGTGGTTAGCTTTACGAAAATCGTAGAAGACGGAGAGCGGTGAAATATCGAAGTCACAGTGCACCACAGTGCTATCAATCTTGGCGATCAATGGAGGATGATGCGCTACTAGTTTTACTAGAGGAGAGGGAGCCATCAGGGTTGCCAAAATTAAATCTGTATTTTTGTCCTAAAAAATCTTTTCATCTGTATTTACTCTTTGAAAAATCTGTGTCGTTATCTGTATCGAATCAGTTGAGTCCTTGAGAGAGCGAACCATTTCAAAAGCTGACATATGGATAGTTATTAAGAATTGACAGCTGCGATGACCACAAGTTGGTAGAGGTGTGAACATTTGTCGATATTTTAAAATTAATTTTTTTTCTTATTACATTAAGTATGACAGTCATAGCCTCGAAAAGTATACATTCACATCATGAAATAACCCAAACAAATCTTTACACAACACGTTATCGTTTCCATCTTTATCCCTTCCATCTTTATCCCTTAATTTTGTATTGAAAAATATTGACAACCTCAATTACGTACAGAAAATGTTTCCACCTTTTCATTCTGCATCATGGGAAAAATTTTAACCATCGAGCTGTCAAATTTAACTATCGCTCTGTCAATTTTAACCATGCTCCAGAGTAGGGTTATTTTGCAAATAACTTTTGAAGTGTCAGATTTTGTTAAAAATTTCACCAAATGGTTCACAGCCTAAGTCGACCAATGTAGCTGTTTAATTTTCGGACAAAAAATTGAGAATTCACAAAGTCACAGAGCATTACAATTAACGTTTCTGGAAGTAGACTTCAGCCAGGCCTTTGCTGGGTGCTAACCTGAGTGCATTACAAACCTTTACCTTTCAGAACGAGCGACCACTCGAAAAAGTGAAAATATATTGATTTAATTTTTAATTAAGGCTGTGCACGCAGACGAAGTCGACATAAATAATGACTTTTACTGTGAGCCGTGTTTACCAATACTGCTATTAAACTGTGAAGCAATGTTTGTAAACACGGCTCACAGTAAAAGTCATTTTTAAGTCGATTTCATCGGCGAGCACAGCCAAATATAGACGGCTAAGCTGAGAGAGACACAGAGGAAGAATTACTGAAACTAAAAAAATATTTCTAAAATAGGTTTTGTAACATCACTTCTCAAAAATCTGTATATCTGTACATACACGCAAAAATCTGTATATCTGCACATACAGATTCTTGGTCTGAAATTGGCTGAAAAATCTGTATAAATACAGATTATTCTTATTTTTGGTAACCCTGGGAGCCATCACTATTGATGTGGCGGAGACCTGATCGCTGACAAAATAAAGGTCGAGGTGGCGGCTATTCTCATTGGCAATAGGATTGATTTGTAGTAATGTGGCTGAGCTATAGCTGTCAAGTAGTCTCACTGCACCTGGGTGGAAAACGGAATGGTCGGAATCCGGATAAAGAAGTCCATTGCGGGAAGATTTCTATGAAATGCTAGGAAGGTTAAAATCTCCTACCACCATGATTTCATCAACTGCATTAGCATATTCGAGGATCCTAAAAACCGAGCTGCAGTGTGCTTCGACATATTCGATGTCATGAGCGCGGTCGGGTGGAACATACAACGCACACAGGTAAAACTTACGATCTCCAAGCACGATAATCGTCCAACCCTGCTCAAGGCAAACCCAAGAAATGTTCTCGACAGCTCTTGCCTTCAAGCAGGAATTAACTGCTACTAATACTGGAAAGAAGAAATGGGCTATAGATATTGCCCGACAGAAAGTCGAATACTAAAATTCTCTGCAGAAAAACAAGAACTAAATTGTAGCGGCTGCGGTGTAGCAAGGATCCCCGTCTTGTTGAAAATATAAGTTTTTCAGACCTTTTTCTTGTATTTGTGACAGACAAAGTGCATTAAAATCCAACGGTAGCGTGCGCCGTCGATGGTCTCTCCCTCTTTGAAAAAATAAGCGCCAATGATTGACGAATGCGAGATTCGCTCGAAGACGATTTGTATGCCCGTCTACGACATCAAAAATAAATGGGCTTGTTATTCGTTCGAATCGCTTTCGAACGAATATCGCATTCGTCGGTAACAAGAATAAGGGTGATATGGTATATATACCCATCTTTCTAATCTAAAAAAGAACACGGCATTTAATTAGCAAGGGACTGCAAGGTGAAGTATATTTTTCAATATTTAGAGCCATAGTACTCAAAGGAGAGCAAGGAGTTGAAGGGAGAAAGTTTAGAAAAGCGTGGAAGGATCATATATGCAAGCTTAGAACTCACCGGCGACTTAACTTTTTGTCTGCTACCGTAGGAGTCAGGGTCTTTTGGCATTAGAAATGCGAATCACCTGAGTCTACGGCATGTCCGGACAAGCGTAAAGTAACCTGTTGACAAATTGACTCAATAAGTCGTTAACAAAAATGGTTAACAAAAAAAAATGGTAAAAATAAAACCGAATAATTGCATAACCTAAGACGATTTAAAGCTACACTTTTGTGAAATCTCGCCAAAAATTAAAATTACGTGTTAGTCCAACGAGCTTGTTGTCCCGTTGTTGCTGTGAATTATTAAAATTTTAAACATTTTTCGAAGCGTTATGATTGCGATTACAGGGGGAAATGTTGGTTGAATGATATTTATTAAATTCTCCCAATTAATGTTCTATAGCTAAACTATGATCATATTTCCTTAGGAGACGCGTTTTACCCAATGTTTTCATAAATAATAATATGCTCGAACCTTAACCAAGCAGGTATCTTAGAGTGGAGTTTTCTCAATAATGGATCTTTTCACTTGTGTATCCGCGATATTCGCAAACAAAATAAGTAATGGCCTATTTAGCCGCACATAAAATAAGCCAGGCTTAATGTGGATACAATTAATCTGTTTTATGGAAAATGTGTTTATAGCATGATGATACGTAAAACTTTTTATCCGTTTGCTCCGAGGACCAAGTATTTTAAATTTCCCCTGGTAGTCTAAAAATGCTCTATAAACTCGTAAATAAACTTTCCGAAGTAACTCGTATCAAATCATCAACCTAAAATCATAGTATTAGCATCCAATAAGCCAACACCATCTCCTTTACACAACGAAACAACCAGTACGCACTACGGCTTGGCAGAGGAAATTCGCCACGGTGCACTCTGGAACGCGCGCCGTGGTGAATTTATATGTACACGCACCTGACGCCACATATAATTTAAAGAACAAGAGAGCGCGGTTCCCGCACTAAACCACCCCATCGCCTTCCATTTATTCAGCTCTGAAAAAAAGAGCTTTCTGCTTTTTCTGTGGTGTGTCATCATTGTATCTTCCGTGTATGCTTGAAACTGACACGTCTTTTCATGATTAGAATGAAATGCTATCAGCGCCCGGCGGCAGTCATGGTATCTAATACTTACCATCAAAGAATGTGAGCTGATATGAAACACAGCAGCTGCTACGCTTACAACGTCAGAACACAAACTAGCGAATTTTTCTTGTGTTCCCTTTTTATACGCGTTGTAGTTCATTCGATGAAAAAGAGGCAGTCCCAGCAACGCTTGCTTTTTGAGTGAATTGTACCGACCAATCATGGATCAGATAATTACTACTTTCATAAAATCCATTATTTCCGCTATTTTTGGTAATATTACATACTACCGAATTGGATACAAAATTGTTGTACATATTTCCAATCAGATAGCGTAATAATCTTATTTTTCCATTCAGTACAACGGCAGATATTCACGTTTAAAATATCGGGTAAAATTCCGGCAGAAAATTTTGAAACGGAACCCCTATATTGAAACGTTAGAAGTATTCTATAGTATACTTCAAAATGAGAAAATTTTTGTACTCCGCTTACAGTTTGGGTGTATCGTTTTTTAATTCAACTCAAAAAGCGTAACGCTGTTCTGTCAACTGTCATCGAATGTCTCATCCCATCAGATGTCATCATCTTCAGGTGGGATGTGTTTACAGTGTTTACCAGAGAAAATATCCAGCAGAAAATATTTACAAACAGTTTTAGTAGCTTAAATGAAATGAACTTTTGCTATTTATAACGTATTTAGGTGATAATAATTAGGTCATAATACTAACGATATTGTGCATGCAGTCAACTGGTGGAAAAATGACGATCGAAGATCGAGTGATTGCCCGACTCAATAAGGAGCTAGGCTCTGATTTCGGGGCTCTGTCTAAAAGTAATGATTTGGTGCAAAACTTTCGCGCAGATCTGGACCGGCTTGCCCGACGGTTAACTCTTACCGACGAGCAATGCGCTCCGGAGTTGAAAAATGCCCTTCAATCCTGCTCGTGGAAGTACACGGAACTGGAGGAAGCAGCGGACAATCTAGAGGCGTTTGAAGAGAAACTGGCAGCGAAGATTGCGCTCCATCAGGAGGTACTGGCGAAAATAGATGTCTATTTGAAAAAGATTAACCAACTGCAAAATATGAAAGAATATTTCATGATTTTGCTGGATATTCAAAATATTAGTCAAGGGTTAACTTCATACATAAGTGGGAAGGACGACAGCAAAATGGTTAGTTTGTATGTCGCCTTGAGTGGAAGTTTGTCCAACAGCATACTGGACCGGTTGAGCGGGGTGGACGCTCCGCATCTGAAGATGTATGCAAGGAACACAGCTTTTTACTGGCACTATATTTTGAAGGATAAATTCTCGAAGGAGTTCGAAGCCGTTCTCAAAACGATAAAGTGGCCTAATCTAAACCAGTCACTAGAACTGTTCAATCCATCGAAGGAAAACCTCAACAAGCTGGCAATTCTGGGAGAATATTTGTTTTTGGTTAAAATTCCAGGGGATCAAAATTTGCTGAGTACCAAAATAACTCCTTCGATTATATGTCCTCCGTTCACGGCTCCGGTCGAAATTCTGCTGAAACAGTTTCGATTACGGTTTCAGTTTCATTTTACGGGAAACAAGCAAACTAACCGGCTGGATAAACCTGAGTGGTATTTCACGCAGATTCTTTCTTGGGCCAAGGAGAATCACGTTTTCGTTGGACAAAATTTTCAAACTGCTGCTCTTAAGGCCGGTGTCACAAATCACAATGTTCGGGTATGGGAGTCTGTATTGAATGTCAGATAACAGTTTGTAAAATTTGCTTTTGATTTTAGTTGGAATTTATACGAGGACTTGTCCAGTTGGCTATTGAAAAGCTGGTGGATGATATTGACACTATTTGTCAGGAAGAAGCCCTATTCGCGCATTTGATCGACGAGGTGTTATCGTTTGAACAGGAACTGAAAACAAGCTTGGGGTATCCGAGCAGCCTACCAAATGCAGTTGCGGTATTGATCCAACCCAAATATCTAGTCAAGTGGATGGCGATCGAGGAGAAATTCACTACTGATAAGATGGATGCCATGCTGAAAAGTGAGGATCCTTGGCGGTTTCTAGATCCGGCTAACTTAGACGATATGAAGATACCCAAGTGTGCAGATCAATTTATTAGGTAATTCCAGTTTTCCCTTTTGATTCTATCTAGTACCTATACATTCGTTGTAGGCTCCTAGATGCCATCAAAGAACGATATTGTGCGCTACCACAGCCTGGCCAACAACTGCAATTCTTGGACCTCCAACTCGAACTGATCGATAACTTTCGCCGTCGATTGGTTCAACTGCACAACAGTCCTGGCGCGGACAATGTAAGTTCCACCAAGATTCTAAACGCAATCAATTACATCACCTCAGTCCTTCGAGAGTGGGGCGAAAACGTACACTACCTCCATTTGCATGCCGCCTTGTACGGTCCTAACGCGGACGAGATTAGCTCTGTATTTGATAAGACCATCGAGGAACTCGAACATTGGCAGAGGGCACTGGTAAAGGATCTATCTGCACGAGTTGTCGACGATGTAAAGGCCAAATCGCGGCCCTATCGTCAGGACCAGTGGCCAACGATGAACCAATTGGACACGAAGGAAACGTTCATGCTTTCGGCATCGGCTAGCGAAATGTTTCAACTGTTGGTGAATACTTTGCACCAGCTGGAGAGCAAACTGTCGGCGAATGTGTTCTCGATTATCGTACGGCTAATCGCTCTGCAGCTGGATGAGTGGATGCTCGGTGGAATGGTGATGAACACGAAATTTTCCAGCGGTGGAGCAATGCAGTTTCAGTTCGACATGACACGGAATTTGTTTGCTCTGTTTGGACAGTACGCGCGGAAGCCTAACTTGTTGTTTAAGAGGTAAAGTGGTAAAATTTTGGATTGGTAGTCCTGAGATTGTGGTGTTTTTGTGTTTTGCTTTCAGAATATCCGACGCTTGCTTATTGTTAACGCTACCACTTGGCTCAGCTATGCTTTTGCATGAAACGCTCCAGAAGGAACAGTCGGAAGAAATAATTACGAACACTCTGAAGGAGGTGGGGCTAATGATTCTAAGGAAAACTGACATAATAGCGGTACTAGAACGGCGGAACGATATAGTAAATTCCTAGATAAGTTTGGAGTGGTATTGTAAGCAAATTGTGATGCTTGAAAGTTTATGTTATAGAAATTTCCTGTTTTTTGTTGATTAATTTGACTGCAAACGGTGGGTTTTAACAGAAAGAAATCATCGCATGTTATGTTTTTTCGAATGTTACTACAGTGACATGCTCTAACACCATGAGGTTAAGAACGTTTAAAATGCAAAACTGCTAAAACAAATTTAATTCACGTTGAATGTTCGTGTTTATTGCATTAACTGACTTCATATTCAATTTGTTTTAAATGAAAAATATAAATTGTACTATTTATTACTACAGTTTTGAAAAAAATCATTGACGAGAGACATATCAATACGCCTAATACCGCGCATCTCGAAGGTATACTGTATACCGCACAGAATGATTCCCAATAACGCTTACAGTCTATGTTTGGGCCACGCTCGTGCCAGGCGCGGTTGCGGAGAGGCGTAATGGCAATAGTGGTATGGGTGTCCAATGGGCATTGTCCATGGCTGTCTGTAGCAGGTGACATTCATCAGTAGATGTTTTTTTTCTAAGATGTTCACGAATCGTTTCAGGACGACTACCTGCAGTGCCCACCGGCTGGAAAGTACGCCGGTCTCAACGCAGGTGGCTTTGGCAGGGGTGTTGGGCAGTACAGCAGTGACAGGAAAAATCAGTCACAGCAAAGATTTTAGGCTCCTTCTAGAATGGAATTGCGGTTCCAGCCAGTTTGACTGGTCTGCCGGTGGCTATATGATAGGTATTGCAACAGTGCGCAATAGCGCATTTTTGGGGTTGAGATACGGAAATCTAATAAGTCGGCCCTCCGGCCAACTGCTTTGATGGCTACCTGTAGCTTCAGTCTTGTGCGACCAATCCTTTTTTCCGTTACTATAAGTATTATTTCGTCGACGTAGACAAACACGTATATACCTTTTGGGAGTGTGGCGAAAAGATTGTTCATGCTGACCAAGAATAAAGTGACTGCCAACCCGGGGAACCCCGTAAGTTTCCCGAAACAGCTTCGACTGCTTTTCTCCAATACCCACCCGGAAACTTCGGTCACTGAGATACTGCATGATAAATCAGCTCAGGTATCTGTGAACACCCCTTGGTGCAGCTGGTGAAGTACTCGCTCCGCCATACTGTGTTGTAGGTCTTGGCGAGGTCTAGGACGGCGATGACTGCATGCAAGTCGTTGGCTATGGCGTCATTTATTATTTTATTGAGGCAGTCTAGACGAATGCCTGGGCCGAGTCTCTTACGGCATGCGAACTGTCGATGGTCGAGAACATCGTGTTTCTTGAGGAGGGTCATCAGGCATCTGATTACCATTCTTTCCATCGTTTTCCCAATACACGGGAGAAGACTGATGGGTCGGAAGTCCCTCGGTTTCCAGGTACCCTCGCATTACTTCGGAATGGGACTCGTGGGTGCGTTTCTCCAGCCGTCTGGGAAGGACCCGCCTTCCCATATCCCATTGAATCAACCTAGAAGTGCTCACTTGCCAAATGTCTTAACAGGGGATAGTCAACGTCGTCGAGTCCGGCAGAATTGGCCTTTGCAGTACTCAGCGCAGTAAATAGTTACACTCCATATAAAGGTTTGTTGTAATCCTGGTTAACATCTGACACGATTGTTGTAGGGGTCGCTTCTATGGTCCTCTTAGTTCTGAGGAAGGCAGGTAGGAGGAAAGAGTCCCCAGAAAGAAGGGCAAAGTATTGACCAATCGCATTAGTAATTTCAGAGGGCTCAACTGTAGTGGTACCGTAGACCGATAATGCGAAGCCGTTTTGCATTCTTTTGTCACTTAGGGCATTGACCCTTCTCCACAGATCCGCAGTCGACGAATCGGAGCTGATCCCGTCCAGGAAGGAAGTCCAGCTGGCCTCCTCGAATGTCTCGATGGCCTGCCTGGCAAAAATCCGCCGATCTCTCATCCCATCTCTGATGGCCGTTGAAGTCACCCATTAATAGGAAGGGGGTCTGTAGTTACTTGAAGAGATTCCGCAATTTATTTCCGACGTCACTTACTTCCTGAGGGATGTAAATAGACGCAACTTATGGGAATGGTGATTTTTCTTCCCACTACAATGAGGTTGGTGCCAAATTTCACCGGTTCAGATGGCAGGTCAGCTGGTTCCTAGGCCGACCGTCAGGTACAGGTTCGACCCTTTAGCTGATTGCCAAGTGTAACGGTAACTGAACCAAGATGATGGATCCGTGTCGCCCATTATGTGTGTCGCTTGGATAGCAAAACAGATCCGCTGGAGGTCTCCTAGGTTTTCTCTCAAGCCGTTGGTGTTCCATTGAATGGCCAGTGTGCAGTTTGTTCCGTCGGGTAGTGTGGTTGAACTGGGGCTGACCTGTTCCTGGCAGGACTGCTGATATATACCATTTGGACGGGTCTTGTGGAAGCCGGTAGTGGAGAGGAGTTCGCCGCGGCTGTGCGTTTAGAGGGTCGTTGGCCTGTTGCTGGGGTTTCTGTAGCAAAGCTAGAGGCGGCAGCAGTTGGGTTCAGGTGAGTTCTGAGGGATCCGGGTTTCCGGCGCTTGCAACCATCGAAGACTCATCGGATGTCTCCGACAGTTTCCGAATTGGGGGCGACACGAGGAAGAAGGCTTTTTTGATGCACGGTGCGCAGGTATTGTTGTAAACATTGAGTATCTCCTGTACTTCCCAAGTCGGGAGCGACGCGGGAAAAAAGGTTTTGTTGTTAGTGCTTTCCCATTGTGATTCTGAGTGCACGGATTCTGCAGATGCAGGGTTTAGATTGCGGAGCCGACGGTTTGTGCGACTGTGGTCTGGTCGATGCTTCGGTACTAGGTTGGTTATTTGCTCTTACCCTATGCTATATTTCTCCTTAGTGGAGAACAATTTTGGAAAAAAAAACTATTTTTTCTCCATTAAGGAGAAAGTTGTTTAAAACCATCTTTGCGCGTGAAGAGCATAAAACCTATAACCAAATTAATTATGGAATTTGTGTTTCGACTTCGTCTCATCAGAATCCGACACTAACTTAGTTAACGGACTAAGCTAGCGCCAGAACGACGCTAGCTCCAAAACACGCAGAGACACAATTTGTGTTCCTGAGCAAACCCCTAGTCAAGCGTGATGTCCCGCAAGAAAAGAAGCTCCGGTCAGGGTCGATGCGGGAGGATCGTTTGTAATTGTAATTTATTAAATACATACGGGAACCTTTTCGTTAAAACTTTTACAGGGTCAAGGAATCTATTTGTTTAGTTTCTTCTATTGAATATTGGTGTTCTCTGACTGCTGGGTTGGGTGTTTTTGGATTAATTCGGAGATGAGGTTCGTGTAGTCAACGCCCGCTGAAAGTTCTTGGCGTGTTGAGCTGGAACGAGACTAGGACATGGTTATATCGGGGGTAGTTATTGGGTTGGGGCTTATGGATTTGTCAGTGCCAGTTTTCCTAGTGTCTTTCTCTTACTTGCGGCTGGATCTCCTAAGCTTCAGTTGGTTGGACAGGCCAACGGGAGCTAAGGTTACGGGGGCTGGTTCGATGAACTTCCCTTTCTTGGGTTTTGTTCCCGCATGTGCAATTTCGTCGGAGGAAGTGGTCTCTCAGCAGTGGGAGGACGACTGTTGGTAGAGTTCGGTGACGGCATTACGCAATTTGGCTATTTTTTGCCGTGGCCGATGCCAGCTGTTTTAGTTGTTTGGCACAGTGTTCTTTTAGTTAATTAATCTTCCGATCTTTGCTTTTCGTTGGGCCATGCTTTCCTTTAGGGTTGCTAAGTACTTTTGTAGACGGACCATTACCGTGTATCGTTCGTCATCCTTGGTGTTTCCTTCGGTAATATTGACGTAGCTGAGGCCTTGCTAACGTTTAGTTGCTAGAACTTTTGCCTCCGAGAAGGTCAAGTTTCTGTTCTGATCTTGGTGTTCTGTTCCTTCTCGACAAATTTAGGGCACTTCCTGCTACAGGTTGAGTGCCCTTTTCCGCAGTTGATACAGAGGATAGGGTTGCTGCAGGAATTTTCCTTGGATGTCTCGTGTTGTTGACTGCAACGTGTCCGAAGCGACCGCACTTAAAGCACATCATCGGCAGCGGATAATACGGGCGTATGCCAGTACGCAGCAGGCCGATGAGTACGTTTTCCGATCGGTTTACCATCAAGAATTTTTGTTATACGTCGAACATTCGTAACCCCCTGAGCCTTGAGCTCTTCCAGAAGTTTGGCTTCTTCGATGTCTTTGGTGTCAGGGTCGTAGATGACGCCCTGTACCATATTAAGGGTTGGGTGGGAGATAACCTCCACCTTTTGGCCGCCTAGAGGCTGGTCCAGCATTTGCAGGGACATAGCTTCTAAGCACATATCTTGATCCCCCGCTCACGAGGTTTCTTCGGTCGATTCCTAGCACTGCCTGTACCGATTTCATGAGAAAGGAATCAGCTGGGAGGCATTATTCCCCGTCTCCTGGGTCGTTGATGACACGCAACTATTGTCTGCTGGTATATTATGGCCCCGGAATTCATGTAGCCGGGAAGAAATCGAGTAAGGGGTAGACGAACTTGTGTTCACTGCCAGTTAGCTAAGCTTTAGTCGGTAGGGTTCGTTACGAAACTCTCATACAGGACACTTCACATGCGCACACCGGTTCGACATGGGGTTCGCTGCTTCATACGCATACAAATTGCCGACGGTCGGAAATTTAATGAAGACGCAAGTCTTTAACAAGGTTTGAATATTCGTCTTGGTGGAAACGCAAGTTTTTTACTTAATTGGAAAATTTGATTTGGTGGACGTGCGGTCGCGTTTAACGATTTGAAATTAAAATCTCGAGTTTTTTACCTACTTATGATTCTGTGTTCATGTTACCTGTTACAATGTCCAATTTTCTCGCGGAAAAGCCGTATTATGCTTGGAATGTTGCTAATTTAGGTTGGCGGTTGTGCTGTCCCCCGGGGTAGGGCAGACCCATCGGGAAGCGAGTTTCGATGCACTTGATTTTCGCACTACTGATTGGGTGAATGAACACTGGACTCGCATGAACTGTCGCCGAGGTAGCGACATACTACGGCGGTTGGTGCCGGATGACAGAGGGCGAGATCGAAAGAAAGGTCAGGGTGGCGTAGGCCGAGCACTTATTTTTTGGGTGATCACGAAAAAAAATAAACTCAACTAATCACTGCGAGTTATTGATATGATCTGGATAGTAAGTCTGGCTGATGTTAAACTGAATGTAGGATCTAAGTTAGACCTGGATCAAATTCACTTGCAACAACATTTGCTTTAAGGGGGGGTGGGGGCGTCTGGTGTAGAAGGCAAAAATCGATTTCCTTTTTATCCGTTGTTGGTATTGACTCTCTAGAATAGTCTCCAGCAGTCTCGGTGGTCACGATGAGCTTCTTTTGTTTTAAACGTCCATGCATTCCTCGCGCGTATTTGCTATAACAGACGCAGATTTCAATCTACAATTTTCAAAAAACTGGCAGTGATAAAAAATACAGTGTAAACAGTATACTTCAAACTACTTCTACCCAAATTTTCAAGAGATAATATACAATGGGTCATTTTCTTTAGCGTTTTTTTTCGTGATGCAATTTGACACCCTTTAATAATTTTTTTCTTGAAATCGCGTTTTTCACATTGGCGAACGCGATAACTCAAAAACCAATCAACGAATTGACTTGATTTTTTTTTATAAGAATGCACGATATGTGTAGACACTTGATGAACCACAGAAATTTTTTTCTCTATTATGTTAAAGAAAAGTGAACAAAATTTACAGTAATGTAAGATTTTTATGTTTTCATGAAGCTATTTTCTGAAACTCGAACTTTTTTTCTATTTTTTTGGTTCATCGAATAACAGCAAGTCTAAGCTTTACAAATCTTATTGAATTTCCTGTGTCAGACAATTTTATCAAGAGTTATCATGTTCGTCGTGGCGCCCTTCGACGTGGAAATGGTTGGACGTCTACCCTTGGAACGCTCGTATGCGTGGCTCTGCGCAACTGATTTTTTTTATTTCGGTGCACAATGAATATATAAATAGATCTTAACGTTGCACAAAAGATCCATTGTTGTCTTGCCTTCAAAATCGTAAAACAAAATATTTTTTGGTTTTAGCACACCCTTAAGGTGTTACACCACTGTAGACCTCAAAAAAAGGTATATTTCGGAAATTTTTCTTTGCGCAATGCATAGGGGTCCAGAATGCAAATTGAGCTGGAATTTTAAGCTTTTTTAAGGAACACCCTAAAGCATCGAAGACAGTCAAGCTCTATCTCGAATCGTTAAAAAGTTTAATATTAAATCTAGCTAAAATGAGAACCACCCTAGCTTCAGTTTAAACGAAAAGGAAGGCCTTTCATTCCTGCTGAACTTGGACCACTGTGAAATAAAGAGATGAATCGAGATCCTGTACAATGGGATTTAAAATATGACGTGGGGCGACTAAATTTTTTTTCTAAAGTATTGTTATCAAAAGATCACGGTTGTGTAGCCTTTTCCGGCCGGCATGTTTTTTTTGGAAAGGGTCTACCAATAGGAAATCTTTTTCCATATTTTTGACCTAGAGTTTCTGGATCTGAAATCATAAACTGCGGTCATCAGTGATATGCTGCAAGTATTCCAAATGAAACTGACATATGCAGGGTGTTTGGTTCATGGTTAAGAACCTCTCGAATGACTGTCCTATTTGAAGAAAAAAATCGTTCTACACATACCATCAAATCTCAACCGTTACTAAGTTATTGAGCATTTTGGTTGTCTTAAAATAGCTCTAACTTAAAAAGTATACTTTGTATTTCAAATATCTTAGATCCATTGAATAGGTGAGAAAATTGCCCATTGAATGATGTCCTCACATGTTTCAGCTAATGAGGTTAAGTAATCTTTTCACAGTAATTTATTTAAAAAATAGCAATTTTGATCGATTTTTCGTTCATTTCGCGAAAATCTTAATAGTTAACATCACCATTTTCATAATTCAGATTCTTAGTTTTAAAGAGCTGCATAATTTGTTCTTCGACATGATACTCTTATCTTTTCTTGTTTTCATACATTTGTAATAAAATCGAACTTTGATATTTTTATCATTTTCACGAAAACTAACTCTTATTGAAAAAGTATGGCACTTATTGTACCTTTTCTTATTTTTATTCGAAAGCCAGAAAAATTTTGCAGAGAAAAATGTATTAATACCTTTCAGTTAAGTGTATTTAGTATTCTTTTAGAAGTAAATTAGTTTAAAGGTAATGTTATTTTTAGGATTTTCGTTAATTTACTTAAAAAGTAAATAATAAACATCATTATTATTATCGAAATAATGCATCTCAGCAAGTCTTACAATTCTTTCTTTGACTCCATTTAATTATCTCTTTTAGTTTCGAAGCAAAATCATTTTTATCACCTCACTTCATATGCAAACGATTTCGAACCCATTACATTTGTGGTGAGGTCATACTGTGTTAACTATTAAGTTGCAGCGAAATGAAATGCGATAGGGATAAACTGTCAAACAAGTTATAGAGAATGTTAAGGGACACCAAATGAACAATAGTAACGATAAATTTAGTTGAATAATAATTAGAATAATTACAAAACTCTCCAAAAATTAGCGTTTTGAGTTATTCTATTAGTAAAAAGTCATTCAGTACATTTAACTAAAAGATATTTGTACATACATCGAAAGGACATTTACTCAGCTTTCCAATTAAGCCTAGGAAATAACGAATGAAGCATATTTTTTAGATTAGAATCTTTTAAACACTTGAAAGTCGATTACAGGAAAAGTTTAGTAATGAAATTACAAAGAAACGAGAGTAGATAGGAATATGATGTTGAAGAACAAATAATGAATCGTCCTAAAACCCAACTTTTGGATAATTCATTATTTTGAGAAAATTAACAAAAACCTCATCAAAACGCCAACTTTTAACCACTTTACAACTTAAAGGTAATTGAAACTAATTAACTGAAATTGAGATTTGATAGTATGTGTAGAACGATTTTTTCTCCAAATATGACAGTCAATCATACCTCGAAAATCATCTACACTGAAAGTTATTTGTTCAGTTTATAACGGTAGTCACGTATTTAAGGTTCTACAGAGAAAGCCTTGGAAAGCGACCATCTTAGCTATCGAAAAAAGCTTTTTATTTAACATCGTCGGCAGAATTTTCATGAAAATCAATCAATAGCACTATGCCCCGAATACGTTGATTATTGTTCTTGAAGATTGTGTAAAGGTTAGCAAAGAAAACTGCTTTTTTCATTTTCAAAGATGGCCGTTTTTTAGGCTTTCTCAGTTGAACCTTAACCCTAGAACGTTGCATTTGCGTTTTCCACCCTCTAACGTTGCCTGGGGTACAAATGTACCCCACGCTTTGATCGTAATTTTCGCAGGTAAAAATGCAAACAAAAGAAATATATAGTACATCGTTTTCTTCGTTTTTTAATTGCGAAAACAGCTGTGTAAGTGATAGTGCGGAATTTATTGAATCAATAATATATAAATTGGCTTGAACAAAAAATATCGCTGTTTTGATTTTTTTTACAAAAATTACTATAACTAAAAAATGGTCTAGAAACGGTATAAAATAGATTATCGATATTTTTGAAAAAGTGCAATTACTTGAAAGAGTGAAAATTAAAATCGGTTTTTTGGAAAATACCATAAAATAGGGTGGAAATTGAAATGAAAAAATATTTCTGACCAGTAATACATTGGTAACACGTAACGTTACTGTTACAGCAGTTACTGTGCGCAAATTATACGTGCGAGTCATTGTTTTGAAAAACTATAAAAAATAAACAATAAAACAATAAAAATCAGCAAAAATGAGAACGATTTTTTTTCTACTTCAAAATTAAATTATATTAATTGAATAAACGATTAGAAACGATTTTAAAATACTAATTGTTACTTACGTAGTAAAACAACCAGTATTAAAACTGGTATTGTCATGAGTCACATTTCCACTGACAGCACGAAACCTGACGAAAAGCTAACGGCAACCGTACGCTGGAGTACAAATGTACCCCACGCCGACTTTGACACCTGCTTCCATGTATAACCTGTCTATACCACCTTTTCCTGCCCGGATAGAATTTTACAATAGCATTTACCCTACAAACAATCATAAAGCAATAAATATTATAGTTATTATTGTTTCAACATTGTTCGATGCCACGTTCTCACAGTAGATTTACTATAAAATTTCATGTAACAATAAATTTCACTGTTCGACAAAAAACTGATACAGCGCATTCACATTAAATTTTACTGTTTTCGAGAAAAAAATGTATGGAGAAAAATTGATTTTTTTTAATGTTAAGATACATAACCACCCCCCTTTTTCACTGTAAAAGTCTATTTTACATTGAAATTTACTGTAAAAACGTTAAAGTTTATTGTTTTTGTATTGTAGCATAACACTAAAACTTACTGTAAATTATTGTAAAATTACTGTACTGTCACAGTGAAAATCATGGTTTTGTTACTGTACATTTCTATTCGGGTGCTCTTACTAGCAACTCTAAATTGAATTATGGTTAGGGTTCCAGTCCCAGGTCGGTAAATGCCGAATTCTCATCTTTACACGGCTCCAAAGAAGGCGTGGGGTACATTTGTACCCCAGTGCAACGTTCTAGGGTTAATGGAAGTGATATTAACGTTCACCACGCTCTGATACATTATAAAATTTTGTTTATTTACTCACTTCTCTGTTCTGTTCTTGCTTGCTAAGCTTCTCAGCATTTCTTTTCCTTTGCAGGGGTATTCTACAATATGCTTTTTGTTTAAATTTATTAAAATTATGTATGGAATATAATAAATATGATGAATTCAAAGCATCACGCATGATGCGGAAAATAGACATTTGTTTGTATTTTTTTTTCATACTGTAATTGAGATAGTTTATCACCATTTCTTCGCACGAAATACTACAAATTCAAATAAAACATCCAGATTAACGGTGTGACTAAATTACAAATTCGGGCACGAGTATAACTTACGCGTAGTGGTCTGAAAAACTATACTAAACAATGGGGTGGTCGGTCCGTTCCCGTACGTCTTCCTCTGTATAGCTTCAATCTGCAAATGCAAGAAGCTGGAACCAGCTGACATGTACCGGGTTGGACATAATACTTGTCGAATACGCTTATGTATATTTCAGCCAAAGAACAAGAAGGATAAAGTGTACTTGTGTTAAGTTCTATGCCTTAATCGGTTGGAATAAATATTGTACAGTAAATTCATCTAATCTGTTCTGCCATTCTGTTCCACACAAAGTTATCAACAATATGCCGATGCTTTCGCCTCTTGTTGTGTGTCTACCTTTGTCTCCCATAATATGTAGTCATTGTTTGCTGTTTTTTTTTATTAAGAATATATTACGCGTATAAATGTGCTAAAATTTATAAAATTTTCAGAACTGATAGTTTGATGTTTTTTTGATGTCTTCATTGCTCAAATACAGAATCACTCGAAAAATAACGAAACACATAGAATTGAATACTTTGATTTAAGACTTTTTCGACGTTTAGAACAATACAATTTATTCTCTACAACTAAGCGATAATATGAAAATCTCGCATTACGTCATGGTTCTGCATGCGCTAAGATCTTCCCAAATGGGTTTCGTTTGGTGTTGTATAAGTTTTGAGATCATATCATCAGTAGTCGGTGTTGATTAGCAAAACTTTAATGGGTATCAAAGTTTGTGGAAAATGTCTCACTGGTTCGTAATCTAACAGTTAGTGATGTTAGTGTTATACCTTCGTTTCTTTGGATCAACCTTTGCCATTCGACAGACAGGGAGAAAGCAGACACTCTTTTCTACAAAACAATACTGATCAGTAAAAAATAACACTTATAAAACGAGTAATTCTCTTCGTACAAATTGTTCGAGTTATCAATTTATGGGTAATGGAAATCAGGCAGTGTTTTACAGAGCGTAACAGTAAGCCTACACATTTTTTCACTAATACTTTATACGGGAGTTTCGTCAACTAGCAAAGTGTTTGCTAAATCTTCTAAAATAGTAAACTGCATACTCTGTTCTAGATAGCATCCGCTAAAAACTCCGCTTTACAGGTTTCCCTCTGACTACATCCTTTACCGAACTCTAGTTCGCAATTGTGTCTAGCTTTAAATACATTAATACTACATCCACTAGCGGGATCTGCCCGCGAGAAATGTAACTTGACGATAATGCATATATATGTGTGTGTGTTTATTGAGCAGCTTTGCGGCCACGCCCACACAGGAAAAATGGCAGCTTATCATAGTTTTTAGTTTTTGTTTTTTCTGTTTACCTACTTCACTGAAAGGGGGGGAGTATCACCGAAAACATCGGTTCCTGTTTTTCTTTTGTATTTGCACCGCTGATTCGATCTTTGACTATCGAATGCGTAGTTGAAGAATTGAGTTAAATGAACAGCTTGAGTTATTAAACAAAATCACATTATTCTGGGCTATAAAATACGCTTTAAAACTTTCACAATGTGGTTTCTTGTATACGACAGTACAAACGTTTCGTTCTGTTTGATGTATAAATTCATTGATATCTTATAAAGGTAATCGTAAAGTATGAAGTAAAATCTATTTTTCTCATTCATTCTTAGTTTTGTTGGTTGAATGAGTTTTTTCGATATATAGTTGCAGAATTGTTATGACAGTGCGCGATCTTTCAGTAGTGTTTGTTTAACGATTCGATAACTTTGGTTCGTTACTACCAGGGAATCTAAAGCGTTCGTATTACAACGTCTGCCACTTTTTGCCTTCGAATGTGTAGCACAAGCTCTTATCTCACTCAACAGAGTCCAGAATAGGACCAAAAACAAATCTAAAAATATCTGAATAGTTGATAGTTTAAGCATGTGGTTAAATAACCGCCCACTTCGATACATAAATGGATAAATAGATAATATTTATTCATTAGTTGTAACACGTTTCCGAAATTACAGATCATTTTTTTGCATGCCTGTAGTTTCGTTTGCTACAGATCTCCGAGCAGGTGTATATTGCATAAACCTCTGCCTGGAAAACTGTAGGCCACTGCCCCAGTGATATCGCTTCTTTAATTCTTGGTCCGTAGACTTACGATCCAGTCAGGCTACACATTTAAGAGCAAGCAGTATAGAATGTTATTGTACCTTGAGGTAGTATGGGACCCCCTACATCGCATATCTGACGATCCACTATGTGGCCCTTTTATGAGATATCGAAGTTCGTTTTAGCCTCCAGTTTATCTTGTGGTGAACTGTGGTCAAGACAGGGTTTAGTTTGCGTTCCTTTATTATACTCAGGTCACCATTTAAATCCCCATCAAATAGTGGTTTACCCCTTAGCGCTCTCAGAGGGTCAAGTCTCGCCCCCCCCCGTAACATGTTTGTGCAATGAAGGTAGAAGAAGCGTGGCTTTCATAGCTGTAGTGAGTGTTGATTTCTTAGCGCCTATGACAGAGAGGCAGGTTAGACTTTGAACTTTAGTTTTGCTTGGTCGGTCTTTTGTTTAACTTTGGGCCACCACACAATAGAGGAATAAGTTAATCGTGGCCAGTAATCCAACGTCGGTTTGAGACCCCAGGTATTTCCGAAGAGTTTACTACACGCCTACCGTGCTGTTGTTGCTTTTTAAACGGCGCAACGATTTATTAAATCCCCATCAAATTGAAACGGTCGGTGGTTGTCCACGTTTCTTCCTTATTCAAGGTTCAAAATGGTTCGTTGATTTAATTCTTTATTACATGAATAATTTAATTACCGTACAATTTTCAATCATCTTCATGTTATACGCTGCACAGTTGGCCTGGACGCCTTAATGATTGTGTCACATACCATATGAGAGGCTGAGAGCAAGAGTCGGTTAAAAATTCGCTGCGAGCAAAAGCGGTATACGTTTTATTTAGAGCAAAACCGGTTTAAGTACCAGTCAGAGCAGAAATGGGATAAAAAAACCTTAGCGCAAAAGTGGGTTAAAAAGATATACCACTTTTGCCCTGAGAGGATATATATTCCATTTTTATTCTAAGAATGTTTTCAAAAATGATTTATCACCAATCAGGGAAAACCATCATCAATAGGGGTATCATTTGAATGGAGGTGGTTAGTAGATATGAGAAATCGATAATTACGCCATTTTGAATTTCAAGATGGCGACTTCCGGTTACCACAAAATAGTGAGAACCACCATCAATATTGGTGTCATTTGAAAGGAGATGGTGAGCAGACACCGAAAATTGACCATTACCGCCATTTTGAAATCCAAGATGGCGACTTCCGGTTACCACAAAATAGTGAGAACCACCATCAATATGGGTGTCATTTGAAAGGGGATGGTCAGCAAACACCAAAAATTCACCATCACCGCCATTTTAAAATCCAAGATGGCGACTTCCGGTTATCACAAAATAGTGAGAACTACCATCAATATGGGTGTCATTTGAAACGGAATGGTGAGCAAACATCGAAAATTGACTTTCACCGCCATTTTGAAATCCAAGATGGCGACTTCCGGTTACCACAATATAGTGAGAACCACCATCAATATGGGTGTCATTTGAAAGAGGATGATCAGCAGACACCGAAAATTGACCATTACCGCCATTTTGAATTCCAAGATAGCGACTTCCGGTTACCACAAAATAGTGAGAACCACCATCAGTATGGGTGTCATTTCATACACCTTTAAAATTTGAAGATCCAAGGAATATTAATAAACCCAAAAATGGATTGAAGTGAACCAAAAGCAATTTTATTTATTTATATTTATGCATCCCCTTTCAAATGACACCCATATTGATGGTGGTTCTCACTATTTTGTGGTAACCGGAAGTCGCCATCTTGGATTTCAAAATGGCGGTAATGGTCAATTTTCGATGTCTGCTCACCATCCCCTTTCAAATGACACCCATATTGATGGTGGTTCTCACTACTTTGTGGGAACCGGAAGTCGCCATCTTGGATTTCAAAATGGCGGCAATCGTCAATTTCCGATGCCTATTGACCTATACGGATCCTATATTACACGATTTCTAAGGCATCGAAAAATTTAATAAAATTTTATTTCCCACAAGTCCGAATAAGAAAATTCTGATTCTTTTCTTAGCGCAAAAATGGGTTAATATTCTATACCAGTCTTGCCCTGAAAATTTTGTCGAACCATTTTTGCGCGAATTAATATTTGATCCACTTTTGCCTGAGGTGTGATGACTATACCATTTCTGATCTAACAGAATATTTTACCCCACTTTTGCTCTGAACAAAATTTTAACCCACTCTTACTCTCAGCCTCTCATATGTACCACAAACATTAATATTGACAAGAAAAATAGGGATCTTTAATTTGGAAAAATTGTGCCAGTTTTTCATATGTATTGGTAGCGGGTGTCCTTACGAGTACACTCATATCATTCTTAAGCCTTAATTATTCTTTTATGATTTTTAAATTAAAAAAAATTAAATTCAACCAGCAAATTGACAGTTGTCCTACTAAATGACGTATCTGCAAATATCTCGTTCGCCTCATTGTTAACCGGGACAGCACCCCACACAGCAGGGTTGCCAACCTTCCAGATTTATCTGGATTCATCCAGATTTCTAAGCGTCGTCCAGACATACAGATTTATGTTTTTCTGATCCAGATTTCAGAAAATTTGTCCAGATTTATCCAGACAATTTGAAAAATAACAAAATGAGATACAAGAATGCATCGTTGATTTTTAAACCACCTTTTCGAGCTACGATTTTGAAAACAAAACATTTTAGAATAGCAGGAAACACAAAATGACAAAGTTTTTGTTCGCTAAAAGCGAATAAATTTTGTTGAGTTTGCATCAGTTGGAAATTTCAACAATCCAAGATGCTGAAAGCTCACAGCCTCAAATTCAATCCTCAAGCTTTTTCAAAAAATTAGGCCATCCAGACAATTCCAGACTTTTTCGAAAATTATTACAGACTTCTTGGAAAAACACTTGGCATCCCTGCCACACAGCATGATCTGGTACTTTGTCAATCCGCTAGCAGTCTGCCATCCCAAGTTTCATCTGCAAACTATGGTAGATCTGATAAGGCAACCTATAGAGTCGTGCAAGTCGCATGGGTTTGGATGTGTTATTGTCATAAAATGAAAAAAACTAAAAAATGTTTTTTTCAATAGTTTCGGGCCTAAAATTTGAAAAAAGACTAGGATATTAACTCACGGTAGTAATCTGCATCAGAATATACCTTAACCCGCACACCCCTAAAGATCCCTATTGTAGTCGAACGTCTGCAATTTTCCAGGATCCCTACATGTATTGGCTGTGTATGTGTAGACTAGACTAGACTAGGATAACACCTAGGTGTTTTGCGTAATTAATTGTAGTTCCACTGAGAGTTGGGGGAACCATATTCAGTTTTTTTCCTATTGGAAAACGATGCAATGACCGTTTTTGTAAGGTTCTTTGAAACTCTATATCATGATTGGGTTCGGGTCTAATTGAATCCGATTGCTTAGTACAGATTCATGTTTACCCTCACAATAAGGACAATGTCATCTGCATATCCAACAATCATGAAACCCCTTTCAGTCAGATCATTGTGAAGATCGTGTACCTTTATTGACCAGAGCAGAGGTGATAGCACACCTCACTGATAAGTAGGATGTATTATCAAAAGCACTCTCGACGTCAAGAAAAAGACAATATAGTGGCCCAGCAGTTTTTCCATCAGTTTCATAAGTGTTGATGTCAAACGAATAGGGCTAAATACCTTGAAATATTGGAAGAATATTATCAGGGCCGGGGAGTTTGTAGGGTTCGAAGGTGTTGATAACATAGCATAGCAAAGTATAACAAAAACGACCGCACTCATCATGTGTGGCAGTGAAATCTTTTTATACAATAGTATAGTTCACTGCACACCTGGTCATGTCTTTACGATCGTCAAAGGGAAGGAAATGTTAGTTGAACACCTACTTAAGAAGATGCGGGAAACCCAGGCATTACGGATGTTAGAATTAGTTAGTAGGGAAGGAAAATAGGATTGGGTTTGGAGTAATTGGATGGAATACAGCAACAATAAAAAATCTCAGATGAAGTTGACGAAGAAAGCATCGATGATGATCCGGGTTGCTGGTCTGATTGTAAACCACTAACAAACCAATACCGATGCTGACGTTTTCACCAAGCTGAGTATATTATTATGGAGACAGCTAAACGCAACAGATTCGAATGTGCAAGAGTATAGCACAATTTTCAAATTTCCTCAGTGCGAGAAAAAAGCCGAGAATTACAGTACCAAGAGCTTGTTTTCGCAAAAAAACGTGACAGTTTAAGAAATCGCGTCCACCTTTGGTCAAAGCCTTCTTCACAGTATAGGATGGCACATATCTGTTTACTCGAAATTCGACTGGATGCCAAATTTGGCCCACAAATCACTTTATTTTGCACACAAGAAAGGACTTGCAAAACGCGTAGCATCCGCTGTCCACGGGACAACCTGTCACGTCTTCCAAATGATACCCGTTGAGATTAAGTTTCTTTAGATATTGTTAATCGGGAAGACTAATTTTGCACAATTTTTTCTTGATACAAATAAAGCAAATACGCCAGAATAAAATCAAAACTGAAAAAAATATGTTTCAATTTTGTTTTTGAAAAAATTGACGTCGGCAAAAAAATATCCGCGACCGACGCGTACGCCTACTGCGATCAGAATCTAGAGTTCGAAGCTATTAGTAGCCCATTTAATTAGAGATGGTGTAAAAATTTGACAGGCCAGTTTCTGTGATGCCTCACAAGTCCTACTAGGACGGAGTCCACCACAATCCTGGCCTGTCGAATTCTCGTCTTTCACAACCGACCCAGGAAAGTGGGTCTTCGTTAGAACATCCAATGTTTCACTATTGCGAATTGTGAGAGAACCATTGCCTTTTTCACTTGCCCTAGGCCATTTGTGTGATCCTATGATAATGCTTTTTGAAAAAGAGCTGCCTCTGGAAAGTTTCCGATGTTTTTACAAAACTCACGTATTGATAGTTTTTTAGCCTTTCTCCACTAAGCATTGTATTTAGTAAGAGCGGTCCTGTAGTTTGACCAGTTACTAGTAATCTTCGCTTTACTGAACAGGCGTTTCCTTTCTAAGTGTTGCTAGATTTTCATTCCACCAAGGAACATCACCACATACAGACTTGGTTACAAGAGGGCAACTGTCATTATAGACGATTATAATCCTCTTTTGTAGGTCATTTGCCGCATTATCCAGATCTCCTGAAGAATGGATCTTACTTCCCGTTCTTTTCGCCAGTTCCAGGTGTAAGCGGAATACACACTACTTTGTTTTCCTTATTTCCTTGTATTTTCACACTTGTAGTTTATTGGCGTCTATGGCGAACTGTTCCACTGTTATTGCAACGACGTCTCGTTGAATGAATCCTGTAATTGGAGAGAATTTTACTGCTCTGATTATAATAACTGCACCTCTTGGAGTTGGCTGGTCGTTGTAATATACTAACTTGTGAACTGAGAAGTGTAGGTAAATCAAAGATTTTGTGCTTATTTGTGTAATCAAAATTCAACCATCGAAATGGGGGTGATACCGGCTGAACAAAAGAGATACTGAGGGTGAAATTTTGTCTTGAGAAAGTAGTTGACAGCCGACAATTTTCGCTTACGGCCAGCGATGCCATTATGCCAGATTTATCTGGTACAGTCAGTTTTTTGCAGATTCCAGAGTGAACAAAATTTTACGCGCGTTAAAATTCGTTTGGAGAACTCCCCTTGTCACGAGTGAAACTCCCTCCGAAAACGAGCTGCATCCACGAGTCATCAATTTATCCGCTGAAAATGAACCAGCCGCACCGGTCAGCGTTTACGGGGTGGAGTAAAAACTTCGTGCACAGTAGCGGTGACCCGGCCAGAATTGCGACGAGAGAACTTGATAGTTTTCCCACGCATCCGTCAGTCAAGTGGTTCAAGCACGCACCACCAAAAGTAGAAGGAAGATTGTTGTGTCGGGTTTGAGCGAGAAACTGATCGTGACGCGAGAGCAAGGTCACAGGCGATCTGTTCGGAGCATGGTCCGAAAGCGGTGAAAGCACACCAAGAGCCGTGGCCAGGGTTACCAAAAACACAGAATAATCTGTATTTATACAGATTTTTCAGCCATTTTCAGATCAAGAATCTGTATGTGCAGATATACAAATTTTTGCATGTATGTACAGATATACAGATTTTTGAGAAGTGATGTTACCAAACCTATTTTAGAAATATTTTCTTAGTTTCAGTAATACTTCCTCTGTGTCTCTCTCAGCTTAGCCCTCTAAATAGGCTGCGCACGCTGACGAAGTCGACTTAAAAATGACTTTTACTGTCAGCCGTGTTGACAAACATTGCTTCACAGTTTAATGACAGTGTTGGTAAACCCGGCTCACAGTAAAAGTCATTATTTATGTCGACTTCGTCCGCGTGCACAGCCTAATTAAAAATTCTTCACTTTTGAGAGTGGTCGCTCATTCTGAAAGGTAAAGGTTTGTAATACACTCAGGTTAGCACCCAGCAAACGCCTGGCTGAAGTCTACTTCCGGAAACGTTAATTGTAATGCTCTGTGACTTTGTTAATTGTCAATTTTTTGTCCGAAAATTCGACAGCTACATTGGTCGACTTAATGTATGTAACATTATATATCAACAAAAGTCATTAAATGAAGAAGAAAATTATTTTTCCATTGTGCACATCGGTAAAGTTCAAGTTTCTGGATGCAAAATATCAGAACGATTTGTAGTGTTTTTATGGCGAAAAGGTCCTTGCTTGACTCATTTAAACCACAGGAATTAATATCTCCGATAGATAATCCACCAAAATGTCAAACAAATCAACTGATTCGTTACAGATACCAACACAGATTTTTTGAAGAGTAAATACAGATGAAAAGATTTTTTAGGATAAAAATACAGATTTAATTTTGGCAACCCTGGCCGTGGCAAGATACGCTGGCCACTGACCCGGCCAGTTCGCACGGTGAAGAGCGAAGCGGGAGGTCGACTGCAGTTATCGAGTTGGACAACAACCGGACCACCGTAGACGTCATCCGGCGCGCCGGTATCAACAGTTCGATAGAGAAGGCCACGTCATTCAACGGTAAGTTCACTACAGCCCTCTCGGTACCAATAATTCACACACACATACATGAGAGCGGAAAGTACCACATGACGGAAGGCTTCTTATACCTACAAAAAGGCGAAGGCAGGCCAACGATTATGGCGATAAGCCTGCTTAATTTCAATCATTGCGACATTGCACAGCAACTGTTGTGGTCCGTAGAGTAGGGTAGCAGGCTGGCCAACGCAAGAGATCACAGCCTGGTGGAAGACCTGAAGCTGGATGTAAGGTTGTATAACGAAGGCTGCGCTAGCACATTCCGTAAAGACGGTCGGGAATCCATCATCGACGTAACATTCTCCAGCGCGTCCACCACCAGACCGACCGATCCACTATATCATTGGTCATCAGAATTGTATGGTAACACGGAGAGTGAGGACTGGCGAGCGGAAGTGGGAAATAAAGGACATCGATAAGGACCTTTGTGGAAGCACTTCGTGCTGACAGCGTTGCTTCAATTGCGAATGCCGATGAGCTGTCGGAAACATTTGCGAGAGCGTGAACCGTAATAATACCGAGGAAAATGGAGCCGGCGTCTAGCGTATTGATGGAATGAAAGGCTCAGTATCATCCGTGCTGCTTGCCTCAAAAGCAGAGCATGCGTTCAGAGAGCAAGATCCGAGGCAGACAGAGAAGAGTGTAAGGCGACATTCCGGGTGGCTATGGCGGCTTTTAATCGCGAGATGGTGCTTAGCCAGTTCACCTGCTACAAGGTGTTGTGCAGGGAGGTAGACGCTAACCCCCGGCGGCAACGCTCACCGTGTCGTGATGGCCAAGATCAAAGGTCCAATGTGTGCTGACAAATTGAAAATTATCGTGGAAGGTCTTTTCCCGAAGCATGATCCAACCGCATGACCGCCTACACCGTACGTTTATGCAGACCGTGGAAAAGCTGGTGACAATCGAGTCTTCAACGACGAGCTTCTCAATGGCCAAAAGGCTGAAAGCAAAGAAAGCTCCCGGTCCGGACGGTATCCCCAACGTGGCACTGAAGATCTCGAACCTTGGGTTTCCGGACATTTTCAGGATAGTTCTACAGAAATGCCTGGACGAAGACTACTTCCCGGGTAGATTATAGATCCAGAAGCCGGTGTTGCTGCCAAAACCAGGGAAGCCACCAGGAGACCCAGCATCGTATTGGCCTATATGCCTGCTGGATAGTCTTGACAAACTTCTGGAAAAGGTCATCCTCAACAGGCTGACAAACTGCGCTGAAAGTGAGAACGGACTATCGCAAAGACAGTTCGGATTCCGGAAAGGGATCTTGACGGTGGACACCATCCGCATAGTCATCGCGAGCGAGGAGAAAGCATTGATGCAAAAGAGAAGGGGTAATCGCTGCTGTGCCGTGGTAAAGATCAACAGAGCAGCTGGGTGGCTACCGTCGTAGCGCTGCACAGAATGTGGGTCCAGGACTATTTGTGTCATGAGAAGTTACTTTCAAAACCGAGTACTGATCTACTACACGAACATGGGGCAGAGATCGATTAGGGTCACGGTGGAAGGAAACATGGCGAGGTCAATTTCCATTTGACGCAGTTTTGGTCCAGGCACGAATGCTTTCGGAAGTACCTGCATCGGTTTGCACATGCTTCGTCACCCCTTTGTTCGGTGTGCGTGAACGTGTAAGAGACACCGGAACACGTTGTCTACAAATGCCTTAGGTTCAAAAAAGTTCGAAGGGGTATGCGTAGTGTCACAGTTGACAATATAGTTGAAGAGATGTGCCACGACGAGCATATCTGGATTGCTGTCAACAACGTGGTTACGAGATGCAGAGAAAGTGACGAAGGGACAAACAAAATAGCGCCGTCGGCTAGAAAGCCACCGTGAACCCACAAATCAGGTTTCGGGGAACTCTTCGGCAGTGTAGACTAGGTCCACCGTCGGGGACCAGTCGAGTGGTACCGGGCTCAGGTAGTCAATGCGCCAATGAACTGGATGTCAGGCTTCACCGGAATCGCAGGACCAATCTCGACACCCTACCGGGTAGCTCGTGAGTAGGGTAGATCCACCGGGATCAGAGCGAGTAGATCGCGTCGAATAGCTAGCAGTGGCTCGTTGGGGCGCCGGTGAACCGGAAGCTACGCTCCACCTGGAATCGCTGGACAGACCTCAACACCTACTGGCTGGCCCGTTCAGTAGGCTATGTTCATCGCCGAGGCCAAAGCGAGAAGCTAAATAGCTCGTGGAAACGAACATCGGTATCGGGAAAAATCTACCGCTGGGAAATTCACAGTAGGGTAGATTTATCGACGTGGAACTGACCGCTGGAAAATATCCCAATAGATCGGGATAAAGCTGGGAGCTAAATGACTCAAGGAAGCGGGTATCGGTGTCTGGAGAAATTCCACCCTCGTGGAAATCTCTGTCGGAGTAGGGCGAGCTGAATGACTCCGGAAACAGGAGCTAAATGGCTCATAGAATCAGCTAAATGGCGACGTAATAGATGGAGACAAGAAAGAAGAGAGTAGTCGAGAGTTAAATCAAAGTTCAAAGGTCGATCCATTTTATGGACCAAATGAGGCTCCGAGATAGAGCAAAAGAGGTGCGACAAAAGCAGAGTGAGCTCTCCCCACGAAGTAATACCTTGATGTAGTTTCGTGGGGAAGAAGGAGGAAAAGAGTAAGGAGTGTTTTTAGAGGTTAGGCACGAAAGTGAGTTATGAGTTCCACACAGCGCCAATACACTACAAGCCAGGCTTTTGAAGCTTTTTTAGCCTTACTATAAAAAACATACACAACTCTCCGTCGGCGTAAGCTAGATTCACCGGCGGGGACTAGATTTAGTAGACCGCGACGGAACACCACCAGTCGCGGATCGTCGGGGCATCAGCGAACCGGACGCCCTGCTCTACCGGAATCACCGAACTGACCGCGACACCTGGTTGGTTGGTTCGGTTTCTGGAGAACTTCTCCCACCACCAATATTCTAGTGTTGAGCGAACCAACGCGCAATTTAGGTGATGTTAATCAGTATACGTCCCTAAAATTTTTCGCTATTCGGAAGATGAACCCAAGCTGACTTAATGCCTTATCCATGATGGTGAAGTATTAGGCTTGAACGTTAGTGTCGAGTCCATGATGACCCCGAGATCCTTGACGTGAGTGTTTCTTGGAATGCACGAGTCAAAGAAAAGGCAGCTCAACTGAATCAGAGCGTTTACGTTTGAACCTAATGATTGAGCATTTACTCGGGTTTAAAACCATTCTGTTAAGATCACACCACGTCCTAGCTTTCCAGTTCACTCTGGAGAAACCCAGCGTCGGTTTTATCCCGTAAAAAAAATTCTAATCGTTGGCGAAAGAAAGGCGAGGACCTTGAACTTGTACTACCTTGTACTATTGACGTTATTAAAGTAGAGAAGGAATATCACTGGGCCGAGATGGTTTCTTTGTGGGATGCCGAATCTAGAAAGAAATGGTGTAGGTAGACAGTCCTCAATGCTGATTTTGAGTTGCCTTCCATCGAGGTAGGAACGAAACCAGCGCAGCAGTTGTCCATGAATACCAAGTGTGTCCAGCTTCGTTATTGCGATATTATGGTTGAATTTGTCGAAGCCCGCAGATAGATCCTTGTAAGTAGCAACGGCTTGCAATGCGTCGGCGAATCCATCGTGTACATATGTTGTGAACGAGAGCAGGTTGGTCGTTGTTTATCGTTTGGGCATAAAACCGTGTTGCAATGTAGTGTTTACAGTGAAAGAAAATAGAATCTAAAATAACCAGCTCGAATAGTTTTGATACTAGCATACAGTAGCACTCACACACGAAATTCTCCGATAATTATCAATGTTCGATGTGTTTCCCGTTTTAGGAACTGGAAACATGTTGGCTGCTTTCCTGCTGAACGGAATATTCCGGTAGTGAGTGATAGCTCGAATACTCATCGAAGTGGTTCAAGAAGCCCGCTGATGCAATTTTTGACAAAAATCGAAGGAACGCCATCTGGGCCCGAGGAACTAGATGGTTTCAGTTTAGAATACGCTGCAAGAATGGTAACATCATCAACGTCAATTCGGTTGCTGCTTCGTTCTAGTGAATGAGTGAGATTGGCGGAGGCAGTAACTTGTTGTGGTAAAAGGCTCCCGTCGAAAAAACGATAACTGTTGGCAAATTTCCTCAGTGTCGGTGCCTAAAACTCCATTAACTCCATCTTTTCGAAGCTCGTTCACATACTTCGTAACGCCAATTTCTTATGCTCCGAAAAAAATTAAATGCAGCTCGTTTGGCAATTTTTAATCCTCTAAGGACGGTTGATTACCAGGGAGGGTGTTGATTGGTATTAATTGTTCGTTTTGGCATGCCAGTCGATTAGGTAGTTAAGAATATTTGTAGACAATGGGTAATCGCCGCTATCGAATGTTCGCTGTTGGTTATCGACGTTTTTTGGCGAGATAAAAACACAAACGATTGCCAGATCGTTTGGACGTTTCGAGCTACTCCTGGCTTTCTTCTGCGGACAAATCTTCAATCCTTGTTACTCTAGGTAGTTAAGAATATTAGGAAACATCATCGCTGTATAGTTCGTGTTGTCATTATTGTTAAGATACTGTCGAAATCAACGTTTTTAAAATCGCAGACGATAAAACACGTGATTTCTTTAAGGATCACTTCTAGGTTATCAGCGACTACAAGATGTAGTGGGGGATTGTGACGCACATGCTGGACTTGAATTCCAGTGGATTTAGTTAAAAAATTGCGTTCTGAGAATTCACTGGAGTGGAAAAGCTCACACTATAACGAAGATACCAAAATAAAGCCAAAAAGGAAATGAACTGAAACGAAAAAGGTTAGAATCTAAACTGGTGGGATCCCATGCTTCCTGTCTCATCAAATTATCCATTACTGGCAGCCGATGCAGTTGCAGAACAGTTTGTGTATACCCAAGGTACCGTTAGTCAATCTCCAATTTAGTTTGGAACATTGGAAAAATATCTATTCTGGACACAAATCCCACACCTATTACCTTCCGGACACTTCCGAGGGTCTCTTTATAGACAGAACCATTACCTGATACGATTCCCTTCCGTGCCTTTTAGAACCTGGTGTATCATTCCCGATAGCTATCGACGAGTTGCAAACCGTTAGAACAAACTACTATAACCTCAACCAACTATAACCGGCTTTCAACCCAGTTGCTGCTTCAACCAACCTTCAAATGCACACGAACCATCGCTCAAGCTCACCTTACATGACATTGATGGCTTTTCCGGGAAGTACCACCCGTTACGCTATATACACAAAACAAAAAAAAAACTGCGCAAGCAAGCATTCCGTCGGAATCTCCTCTGCACAATCTATCACATGTTCACACTCAACCATGCCAACCCTTCACTTTGCCACGATAGTTGTCGAGTTTTCGATAATTTCCCCTGTTCCGTTGCTACCTTCAACCAGGTGGTGATGGTGATGGTGATGATGATGATGGTGATGATGATGTAGCAAACTATCGTCCACTAATAAATTTAGCTTATTGTTATCGACAGTTGTCTGTTGTGGTTGCTGTTGTAGTTGTTGTTGTTGCTGCTGCTGCTGCTGTTGTTGCTTGGTTGGTGTTGAAGGTTGTTGTTCCTTTTTACTGTCGGATTTGTTCCGCCGGAAAAAGTTGAGGCCGCTCTTTTTGCTGCTTGTCTTTACTGGTGTATCCGGTGCCGTTTCACTAGGTGCGTCTTTGTCCCTGTCCTTGTCGCTGGATTTGTCAACATTATTCGAAGAGGACTTGTCGTTGTTGTTGGAGGATTTGGAAGATCGAAACTTAGGGAAGAAATTATGGCTGGATGAGTTTTTTGACTCTTTCTGGGGGGTGGGTGGTGCAGTGGGAACCGACACCGGGTTTGTGGGACTGATGGCTGTTGGTGGCGGTGGTGATGCTGCTGCTGCTGCTACCGTAGTAGGTGATGTGGGTGAAGTTTGTTGCTGCTGGTTAGTTGCAGGTGGCACAGAATTGCACTCGTTGGTGCTGGGAGAGTTTGCTAGAGGTTTTTCTTTAGAAGGCGACGTGTTTCCTCCGGTTGGCAGTGTTAGACCATTCGATTTCGAGCTGCCGGCTCCGGTGGGAGAAAGCCTTAGATTCTCTGTTTCCTTAGTCAATTCGTCTATGCTGCTGCTGCTGCTGTTATTACTGAGTTGCTCGCTGAGAGGTTGATGTTTGTTGTTGGTACTGACGGTGCTACTCGCACAATCGGTAACGTCCGTTGTCTGTGGTTTCTCTGAGTTCGGTTCAATACTGGTACTGTTGGCGATAGTACTGTTTGTAATTGCACTTTGTTGATGCTTGTTTTGTAGTAGTTGCTTGCCGTTGTGATGATCTTGTGAAATGGGAAATCTTTGCTGCAGTTGCTGAAGTCGTAGTTGATACTCTTCGCTCATGTCTCGCGGCTGACCTTGTTGATAAAGATGCTGAGGTTGCTGTTGGTGTCTTTGTTGTTGCGATTGCTCGTATGATGGAGCCGTTTCAGGGCCAAACTCAGTATATACGACTAGATTTTCCGGTGGACCGCTGTCGACCCGTCCTTTGTCGCGGCAAGCCTGCACCGCACTCCAGACGTCTTTCAGTTCACCTGACAGATCCCTGTCCTTTAGGATTTCCGGTTTTCTAAGAAGAAAATAAGGGGAAACCAATTAGGTTGTTTGGCAAAAGAAAAAAAAACATCGAGTCATGTGCTTACCGCGATAAATGCAGGGTGGGGTTCATAGCCTCTACAAACTCACACATCAGATCGACCAGATTCATTCGTTCCTGCGAAAATTGCGTAAGCTAACATTAGATGAAGATAAGTTTAGACACGGTTAGCGAAGCACCTACCGGGGTATCCGGACACTTTCTCCCGGCCTTCTTGAGCACCTCTGGGCTGGCCATCACTGCGAATACGAGAGGAGGAGCACGAGGGCTGCCGGGAGGAATCTGGGGGTAAGATAGAGAGAGAGGAAAAACGATACATTAATACATGCGTTCGCTTATGATCGGCCCTCAGACGCACGTGGACTATAGTTGGCATTGCGCCTTACATGCTACACACAACAGAGACATAAAAATCAAGGTAATTATTGCAAACTAAATTAAATTTCACTTTTCATATTATACGAGCACAGCTTCGCCTAGGTGGACTTGTTGATCAGATCAAGTTTGGTGTTCGCTAGCGAGTTTTTGCATCATCGTCAATTACAGTGTCTGCAGTATTCACCAACTAGATATATATGAAGGATAGTTGTTTGAACGAGCGTGGCATAAATAATATGGCACAGTTTCACTAATTTAATCAGTTATTTGTTATTTGTTATTCTACAATTGTCAAAAATTGGGTTGAATAGGGTAAATATTCAGAATAGCATCTGCGAGGTCGTAATTAAAATCTGCTGGATAGTTATTTGAAGAGAAAAATTGGATTGAGCTGTATCGCATAAACTTCAAACCAATCTAACATAGAAAATAGATTTTTATCTAACTCACAAGAAATTGTTATTTAGATAAATATTATTCACAATCTAATAATATGCATTCCTGTCAAGTGCAATTTCTAATTTTTGTGATGGTGAAAACACTTTCTGATTCTTCAGCTAGCAAGGACACCGCTAGCATTACAATGTATGGATGTAACCACATGGGTGGTTTTGACGTTTGATGCTGTTGTAAAGTACAGGTATCAAAATTCCCACAAGAATTCCCAGAGAGATGTCGAATCTACAGCATTAAATTATTATTAAACCCTCGAGCACTCGCGCTGTTGTACTTCGTACAAAACTTGTGGATTTTTCGTTATCATTTAGTTGCAAAGACATTTATCAATGCCAAAATCCTTGGGCTTGGGTGATGCGCCTAATGGGCGCGTACTCTTGCTTGGTCGATAAGAGTGGGAGATCCGAACGAGTGCTGGTTCATTGATCTATGAATCTCATGACTAATAATCATTCGATCGAGTGTTTTGGCGGACGGTTGATATGGATGTTCCTACTTTCTAATGGGGGAACATACTGGTTCGGTTGTTCGGGGACTCATTTGATCTTGAGCATAGTGATCGAGTCATTCGATTCAGTTCAATGGACTGTCATCTATAAGAGATGATCAGACTGAAGGTGGGTGTTTTTATCTCTTAAATCGCTCTGTCGCTCTGGCTCGTGAAGCTGGCGAGTAACACTCGTCTATAACGAATTGGATTTGCTGTTTTCAGAAACAGAGATGACAATCTCTTATGGATGGAACCTTCTCTTAAACATACTGTTCAGCCACTAGTTAATGCTCAACTAGATCAACTTAATAAACTAAAACACGTAGTTTTTGAAGAAATCCAATCCACGTGAACCACATCACCAAACACCTAAAAGTAGTTTAGATGCATGTAATATCTATTTCTTTATCGCTCTTGCAGGTTGAAGGGATTGACGGTACTGTAAACATCATCAAGCAACAATAGATTCAATAGAGTTATCTATATATAAGGACCTTCGCTCTTTTTAGTTCCTATTTGCATCAAGTTCTATTACTAGAGGTTAATTAGTTCTCTTTTTTTTTAACGGGCTGATAGGACTGCAGCTTATAGCTTGAGGGATCTCGGTCCGTCCCGCGAGACAAAATTTGCAAAATCGGAAGGATTAGCGACTATCCGCCAATTAAACACCGGTCCTCGGGAGGAGGACTAAATTTTGGGCCTGTTTGTCTCGAAGTGTGTAACGTCAAGTTCTCTGTTTTGTCTGGTCCAATGTATCCGGCTCCTAACAACGCGTGCTAAGTCGTCAGTGATGCAATTAAAACTTCGCATTGATTCCGCTTCTATTTTCTTCCTGATCTCCTCGTGGGTCCCCTAGGTCAGAAGCGGATCAATCGACTGTTAAGTAAATTAGAGATCGCAGTCAGCCGTGATGTCCGCGAATTTCATACATACATACATACAAACTATTTGGCGCAAGTTCAGAGCGTGGAACGTCGTGTCATCTAGTCTGTCATCCTATGGAAAATCAATAATAATAAGTCTCGGTATATGAACCAACCTTCTGACGATGTCATTGAACGCTTTAGAATGTCATAGGCAGGCTTATGAATTCATTTATCTTTATTCATGCACTCCATAGACGTACAAATAATGTATTTCATAAAACAGTCTTATGACTTCGCTCCAATATATGCCTTTAAGTTTTTCTCATGAAACCCATATGAGATCTGTTATTGATTCTATAAAATTGTATTTTGTTTTTCATAAACGTCACTTTTGTGAAAAGTTCATAATTGTTTCTTATGAATTCAGTACTGGCCTGGACGGCCAACCAGGAGTTAATAGTTTCAGCACTTTTTGATTACCGCTGTTTGAAACAAAATAAGTGACATTTTCAGTCAAATTACAATAAAATTTTAATTTTTTTTATGTTATTGAATAAATTACTGTGAGCATTAAATCTGTTTACATGGTTATGATTTTTACAGAAAATATCCGATTATTTGAAATGAAATAAGTTGTGCATATAATTAGTGTCTGACGCGTATTTTATAATTATCAAAATCATTTGAGAAGTAACAATCATTACCATTCAGTTGTCAAGTCCAGTTTCCCAGTTGTCTAAGCCCAGTTTCCCAAGAAATATTGACGAAGCGTTGCTCATTATGTACAAATTTTAATATTTAATGAGAGTTTTCTCTTCAATCTTCTGAAGGGATCTATACTTGGCGGTTAATTTGTCCCGGATTGAGTTCTACAAGATGACCACACGAATGAACTCATGAGGAATGACGTTCATGTTTGACAATTCTCAGTGATTTGTTTACTTTGTCAGTTGCGTGAGTTGTAGTGCAACGGGTGCCCATCTGTTACATTCAAACTCACGTAACTCCCATGTAAACAAACCACCGAGAATTGTTAAACGATGTTCATCCGGCTCATTTTGTGGGGTTATGTCGGTTGGTGTAAAACCTAATATCCTCTCAAGGTTGATTTTTACTGTTGATTTTTTGTGTACTAAAAATACTCGAGAAATGTCAGCCATGTTCTTTTTTTATATAAATACACAATAATATCCATAAATAAAAAATTTATGGCATTCATTCAAACATTGTGATGATTGTTCTATGGAAATCGTTATTTCTACTATGTTTTCTACTTATAAATGTCAGTAATTTTCATAAATGGGCACCTATGGCGTTCATTCGAACATTTTCATAAATTTCATAAGACTGTCTTATGAAAATAATAAGAGATGGATTTGGAAAATTTCCCCTCCAAATCATTAGACAGATTTATAAAATCCATTTAAAATCCTTATGGCAGAAAGTCATAAGACGTTTTTATGGAAATTCAATGTAAATTTTGCTCGGTGTAATTGAAACGGTAAACGGGAGCACGTCATTTGGCATAAGTTCATTTGGCATAATTTTCATTTGGCATAATGGTCATTTGGCATAATGGTCGTTTGGCATAATGGTCATTTGGCATAATGATCGTTTGGCATAATTTGAAATATGCATTGAAATCTCTGTTATATTTAATGTCGACGCCTAATGTGGTAGTTAAACTAGTTGATAGCCCCTATGTTTGAGTAACCCGGGCAAACGAGTAGGTTGCTGGTGATGGGTAGCCGCTTCTGACGGCGGGTCAATGACCACCTTGATCCCTTGGTCTCGGTTATGCGATATTTTCAAGGGCTATTTGCTATATTGATTCAAAGAACAGCTCATGATTGAAAGAAGGAATCAACCCCTAAGTTTGAGCAGTGGATCATCAGTTTACTTGCGAGCGCTATTTGGTATACAAATTCAAAGAACTGCTCATGTCTTAAAGAAGGAATCAATCCTTGTTTCTGGCAAACATGTATATGTGTATATTTGCCAGAAACATAAGGGTTGATTCCTTCTTTCAGTCATAAGCTGTTCTTTAAATTTGCATACCAAATGGCCCTCGCAAGTAAACTGGTGATATACTCGTTTGCCCGTTTTACCCAAAATTAGGGGTTGACTCCTTCTTTCAAAAATGAGCAGCTCTTTTAATCTGCATGTTTAATAAGTTCGCTAGCAAAGCGTTGATTTACTCGTTTGCCCGGATTACTTAAACATAAGGGTTGGTTTTTCTTTCAAATATGAGCAGTTATTTGAACCTATATACTTATTAACCCTTGGCATCGTCGCATAACTGAGACCAAGGATCCGAGGCGGGATCCACCGGGTTCCGATGGTGCGTCGGCGGCCCCTCGCGTGCAAACCTGTGATCCACTCGTGTGCCCGGATTACTCAAACATAGGGGCTATCAACTAGTTCAAGTCCGACGGAGCGGAGCGATGTCGGACAGCACCAGGTTTAAAGCGATGTGGCGTAGCCATATTAGGCGTCAACGACTAGTAACAGAAAATTCAATGTATTATTTAAATTATGCCAAACGACCATTATGCCAAATGACCATTATGCCAAATGAACATTATGCCAAACGAACGTATGTGTCACCTACTGTTATGCTAAATAAACACTATGCCAAATGAACTTATGCCAAACGAACTTATGCCAAACGACGTGCTCCCCGGTAAACATACTAGCAGTATTAGTCCTTACTCGCGAATACTTTTCCTTCAACTGTGCTGTTTCTTCTCTATCTTATAACATAACTCGATTATCCCTGTTCTAGTCAATATACATATTCATTAGATTATGGACCAGGCAAACCCTAAATATTTCTATTATTATTATCCTGAGTAGCTATACCAAAGAAGGTATTTTAGGATTTCGCAAAAAGCATCTCTGCCAATAAAGGCGTAAGAAATATTTATCCACTATTAACCATAAAGTTTGCTCGAACCGAATGTCCGCCTGGTTCGACTCGAATAGACCACACCGACCCGAAAGGGTTGCTTATCATTTCTGAGAGCCGGTGTGCTTGGTCGAGTTTAGTAATCATAAGAACAAGTCCTGAATAAATAATTATCTCTTAGGTGCCAGTCCTGCACTCCTTTCCTGAACTAGCCTCATACTCACGATCAAAAGAGTCGACAACTAGTAGGATCCACATGTCCCCTACGCAAGCGAATTGATCAACTTGCAAGTAGGAGCACATGGTAGATACCAACCAGCCAAGAAGACTTCCGAATCAATGAGAATGGACCATGCCAGTCGAAGGCCACAGGCCCAGCGCCAACTCGTACAGTGTCATTGTCATTTCCCAAGATGAGAACCTACAAAGCCTAACTGTTCGTATGTGCTAGTCCGTATAGATTTTTGTTTGCTGAAACGAAACAAGAAAAGCAAAACAATTGTGATTAGTGTCGTAGCTATAATAAATAAATAAACGATTTCTCCTCTGTTGTCGGTTACCCTGTTCGCAGTCCTCCCTCCTGTTCCTGATCTGTTTGGGCCACTGGCTTTCCGTTTCCTTGGCCGTCCCGCTCTCCCGCACACATCGTAGCAGGAGACACAAATCAAAAGACAAAACAAAATGAAAATAAATGGACGTCTGCTATCTGTGCCTAAATTGATGTTGCTTCTCAGTTTTGCACGACCCAGGGGGAACTTGACCTTGATCCCAATGCTCTGTCACCGATGTTACGTGATATTCGTTATGGAATATTCTTTGTTTGGGGGCCATTCATAAACAATGTTGTACGTTTTTTTATCCCTGATCCGCTGATACGTCCAAAATTCATTTTTAGTTTTTATCTCGTTTCGTGACGCTCTTCCCCTATTGTCAATATCCAACATCATTTATGTGTGGTCCCCTGGTGATATATTTAGAGCAGACAATCCAATGAAAAATAGGATTGACAGGATTTTAGTGCGCTCTTGACGCCTTGTGTCACATCTTCATGTTTGTTATACATACTAAGAATACCAAAGCATGCGATGTGATGACCGGAAGATTAGAGAAGCAACTCCTCCCCTTCCACCCAAGTTTGATTACCAATAGTACAAAATTGAACTTGAAGCAAAATAATTAGTTTGTTCTTCTTTACCAAATAATAAATATCATTCACGCCTAATGTGGCTACGACACATCGCTTCAAGTCGCGTGCTGTCCGACATCGCTGTCGCTGCGTCGGACTTAAACTAATTTATAGCCTATGTTTGAGTAAACCGGGCAAACGCGTAGATCACAGGTTTGCTTGTGAGGGGCCGCTGCTTCCGTTATGCCAAATGGCCGTTATCCTGGAGACAAAAATACTTCTAGAGAAAATTTTCAATAGGACGTAAGTAACAATGAGAGATTCTCTTTGAGGTCTTTCTCTTCTGTTCATTACTCGGCCATTTCAACATTTATTACTCTACTCTTTGCATAATATTGTAGTAAAAACCGTCGGCTCTCGATATGTGCTGGAAAATTAGTACAAAGCGTTGTAATGACGTCGTAATAAACGAAAGCGAAAGTAAACCAATGAGAGGCTCTCAATGTTACTTACGTCCTATTGAACATTTTCTCTAGAATTATGCCAAATGACCTTCAGTGTGATCAATTTTTGAGATTATGCCAAATGACTTTTTTCCAAATGGCTCACTCCTGTATGACTGGTAGCAAGATTAACATGGTCACTGTTCCAAAGTACAGTAATCTGCAGTTTGTACGACCATGATAGTGCCACTTGTTTGAGGTGTATGTCTAATGGTTTGATATTTAGAAGAGCCTCAAGAGCAGCAGTCGGTGTTGTGAACTTCTCGGATAGCTACCAAATGACGATCAGCCGATTGAAAGGTTTGGAGAAACGATTAGGAAAAGATCCCGTAGAAAGGTCAACAATCAAATTGAGAGCTGCGAACAGAAGCAGTACGTCCGCAAAGTATTATCTGAAGAGATGAGTACCTTCCGTTAGGGTTGGTGACGAGTTCCAAGAAACCTGATAAAATCCGAAATCTTTCTAACAGTTTTCCTATTTTTATAAATGAAAATGGAGTGTTGTTAATTTATTTCATGCCGGCAATTTTTTGTATCTTGAATCCACTATATTGATGAACGGCACCGCTTTTTTCATGTCATGGGTGTTCAGTAGCGTTTAATGAAGCCATTTTCTGAAAAATTTTAGATTATGGTGTGGTTTGTCTAATTTTTGTTAAAGTTAACCAACCACGTATACGGTCAATGTATGAAAAATACTTGTTTCACTTTGCCGCATAATTTCTGTTTAATTTAGTCATTTTTACTTTTTTAACGATAATAATTTTATTTATCAAAAGTAATGACAATCTTTTCCTATAAATATAGCAACACTGTCAAACCAGTCAGGAGCTGGACCATTCTGACGTAAAATTGGAACAAAAATGCCCCCCCCCCTATTGTCACGTCTTGTCTTAGACTCTACCTAATTACCAACCCCCCCGTACCTCATTTACATAAGCGTGCTAGCTTTAGTTTTTCCTTCTCACTTTCTCTGCGGTTAGGGTAGCAGAAAAATCTTAGAAAGCGGTACAAATGTAATTACATATTTGTTAGCCCTTACGGAACTGGGCTAGGATTGTAGGCAGGAGTCCGTAATTCAGTCAGCTACGCCAGTCTTGAAGAGGCAGTGCCAAATATATAAATGAACACATGTGAAATGGACCCCTTTAGGAAATCTACGCCGTAAAATAGGAGAATAGGGTAAAACTTCAGAGCTAAAAGGGACAAATTTTTTTGTGACGATATATGAATCGCGCGGGCAACACGTAGCTTTAAGATAAACTTTGTAAATATTTTTCGAATAGGTTAGAGAGTTAGAGAAAAACTCCACTAGGAAATTAGGATCAACAGTATCAGCAACCAGTAAGAATCGAGGATCAATGGAAGCTGCAGCCATTGAGAAACAAGGTCGTCGTGTACCAGAAAAGCAGCAGAATTGCTTGGTCAGTCTCCCCCTCGTCGTCGAAACCACGTTGGTCACAAATCCTCTGTAAGCCTTTCTCTCCTCGTTGTTGCACTGAAGGTTGATTTCTTTTTTCGAACATTTCAATGAATCTGTACTGAAATCGAAATGAATGCACATTTTTTGTTACCGGAGCTGTAGAGCTAGGTTCTCGGAAGGGCTCCCCACCAAAACCACACACTACAATTGCAGACGAGACGGGTAATGTGTCCCACTAAATACTGCTTAAGGGGTTATATACAAACTTGTGACGAAAAAGTATGCTAAGTTCGTGATTTTTTTAGTGTTTTATGTAAAATTTATTTGAAAAAGCGAAAGACAGTTCGTTGGTACTATTAAACCTACGGAACGGTACGTGGGAACCCACTGTAAAGATGGACAAGTCTGTCTATGCCAAGGGACATGCTGGTGAATTCGAGTGATTCGTAGTTATGCTGCCTAAGCTCGACCCTCATCAGCAGAAGACAAAAGTTGAGCCCGTAAGCTATTAAGCCTGTTCTAATGACCCTGCCACTTCGAGTTTTCCGATCTGTATACTTCACATCCTTGCTCTCACTTGAGTACTATGGCTCTAATTTTCATAACTTTCCCTACCCAGTAATCTTTAGCTAATTGAATGTCGTTAAAATGCATGGACCTAAGTTGCTAGTATGGCGGGTCAAGATTTCCGGACGTGACTGATTCATGATCGTGCGAACACGGACGTTTGTGGGTACGGGTTTGATACCGTGTTTGTAACTTCGTAAGTACTATTACTGGGGTGTGAACATGTTTGTACAATCGCGGGCGTAGCTGTGCGTGAATGATCGCGAAGGGCTCAAGCATTTGTATATTAACGTGTTTGTCGCATGTGCTTGCGTGTATGTGCCTTCGCATGTATAACTTTTATAACCGTATACCAAAATTAAAAAACCATACCATTTTAAATGAGATAACAGCAGAACGCTTGAATAGTAGCACTTAAACACGTAAATTTTATTTTTAATACGACGATATAAACCTGCTTTGAAGATGTACTCCTTATCTTATACTAAACTATAAAAAAGGAGGCGGGGTAGTACACAAGCCCCCCATCTTCTTTTCATTTTCTGAGTTTTAAAATCGTTATAACTATTTTTTGAAAACTCGTAGCTAGTTACCGTCTTTGACAAAATTGTTATCCAAGGTTTGAACTGTAGTTTAATAAGCATAGTTTTTCATATTGAGTGAAATACCGATCTTTATTAACGAAAATGTAAAATAATTGATTTCCTCATGTAAAATCCCATACAAACTTTGAACGCAATGCGCAAACCCGGGAAGCAATCAACCGCTCCCAAATTTTGCACAGTCATTTGGGACCACAACAGGAATTCAAAAAGTGCTGTGCTGAAAAATTTCATATTTCGAGCCACTATAATACCCATTCGCATATTCGCGTGCTTTCAGATAATTGCGCGAACCGTGAATCTGATAATTATCAGTGTACGAGCTCAGATGCTAGAAGAGAGTAAGTCCTCCCATATCACTAGAATTCCCGGTCATGTCGCCATGCTTGGTTGATATGAGCGTCTTTTTATGTTTTTTATTGTTAGAGACAAACCACTGCGACCAGCATTTAGATCTATTGTGGTACATTTTAAGTTTGGTCTACCTGCAGGCATTGTACCTATGCTACTAGGGTCGAGGTTAGACACTTCCGGATGTAACCGGTTAATGATCGCGTGAACACGGACGTTTGTAGGTTCACTCCTGAGACCGCGTTTGTGATTTTTAAAGCGCTTAAACGTTCACTTAATCACCGGGGTGTTATTCTGTTTGCGAGATCGCAGGCGTAAATGTGCGTAAATGGTCGCGAAGGACTCGAACGTTTGTGTGTTAACGTGTTTGTCGCGAGTGCTAGCGTGTAAGTAAGTAACTTCGCGTTTTTAAATTATTTTCTATAATCGTATGGCCATTTGCATGTTGTTGAACAGCCGCGCGCGGACCGTGAATCTGATACTTGATTTTAGTGTACGGTTCAGATGCTAGAAGAGAGTGAGTTCTCCCATTACACTAGGGTGCCTATGGAACTAGGGATCATGTGGCCATGGAACGTGTTGTCTAGTGGATATAAGCGTCATTTTTTTTATTGGTCCGACTGAAGGCATGAGGCTAGGAGGCTAGGCTGCTAGGATCGAGGGTAGAAACTTCCGGACGGGACAGATTCATGAGTTAATTAATGTTAATGCTTGAAAACCGTGTTTGTAAATTTATAAGTGCTAAAATATTCACTTAATTACCGAGATGTTTCAATGTTGGCAAGATCGCGGGCGTAAGTATGTGTGGATGATTGAAATTGCATGTTCGCGTTTGTGACCAGGTTTGAGTTATCGCGTAGGTCACGAGTGTTGGACCTTTAGAGATTGTGAGTGTATACGAGAGAATGTGCAATGTATTGTGTGAGTGTTAGTATAAATCTGATTAACGATATAGTAATAAAAGAAAAAATAACATGCCGTATAAAGAAAAAAAAAGTGCAGAGATTAATCTATTAAATTAAAACTATTAATAGTGTATAAATTAACCGATATTATTTTTGGTATACATGAGTAGTGGAAAAGCAAGCTAATATAAGTACCAAAAACAGACTAATGAAGTAGAAGAGATCAACACATGTAACATACAATCAAACTATTTGAAACTGTCTAAATACCAGCAATTAATATTTATTTGCCATTAACGACGATTGCATTCTGTTAGAATTTTATCAAACTATGCTGAACGGAAATGGATGCATCACGAGCGTGTCAGTAAATTAATCGTACTTAAATTTATCCAGTCCGATCTTCCCGAATGAATCGAATCGAATGCACGAATTGAACACCGGAAAAAGGTAACCAACGTATCCTAGGAAGGATTACCCACTATTCTATCATATACACTCAGGTTTTTTTTTACGCGGGGGATACGAACCGCGTAAATGAAAACCGCGTAAATGAAAACCGCGTAAATGAAAACCGCGTAAATTTCAAAATCCGCGTAAATGAAAACCGCGTAAATTTCAAAATCCGCGTAAATGAAAACCGCGTAAATTTCAAAATCCGCGTAAATGAAGACCACTTAAATTTAAGAATCCGCGATAAAGGGAACCTCATTGATGGATACCGCGTAAATTCCAAAATCCGCGTAAATGAAAACCGCGTAAATTTCAAAAACCGCGTGAATGAAAACCGCGTAAATTTCAAAAACCGCGTAAATGAAAACCGCGTAAATTTCAAAATCCGCGTAAATGAAAACCGCGTAAATTTCAAAATCCGCGTAAAAAAAACCGCGTAAAAAAATACCGCGCAAAAAAAAACCGCGTAAAAAAAAACTTGAGTGTACTTCAATTCTACTTCCATGTCCTGACTCAACTGTCACAAATACTTAGACGAATACATAGAGATAGACACACCACTAGCACATAACAATTTATACTAATACTCAAAACTACAATTATTACTACTCTAAACACTAATAGGTTTCTACTTTCCCATTTCTTTAATTAGCCTGTGCACGATGACGAAGCCGACCGATAAATCGACATACAAAGACTTTCACTGCAAGCCGCGCCCACAAACGGGGTTGAACAATGTTTACAAATACAGCCTACAGAAAAGTCAATCCATGGCGAATCGCCAGTCGGTCACGCCAGTGTGCAGAGGATGTTGGTTGACCGTTAGTTTCGGCTGGTGCAGAGTATGAAAAAATACAAAGCATGAAAAAGGCCCATAAGCCCGCTCGGTCTCCTCGATGCACCACCGTCGAGGCGTAATGCAATAATCATCTTAAAGCAGTTGTCTGATGTTTGCAATACAGTCAAACCCGTCAACCTAGGGCAGGGACACCAACAATTCCAGAAACTTGAGTGTTAAGATTGGACAGAGAATGCGCAAAAATCGAAAACGAAACGATTTTTCTACACCGTGTGTTAGATCTTCATAAAAATCAATCAGCTTATGTAGAATGTTGATACAGTACTGCTGATTGATTTTTATGAAGATCTAACACACAGTGTGAAAAAAACTGCTTTTTTCGTTTGCGATTTTTGCGCATTTTCTGTTCAACCTTAATGTAAGCTTGGTTCTTATTGGACGGTACAACTACAGTATCATTCATTTTCTGAGATTTTTTTAGTAATCAAAGTCATATTATAAAAAAATAGACAAAAACGTTCCACAGCTTGTGGGTTTATTAATGAATTGGATAAGTAAACTGCACTCTTTGTCGTCACCGTTTCTGCATAAACCACATGCATCACTCGCTGACTTGCTGCCGGTCTCCGTACCGTGTGTGGTTTTTGGCAGAATACCAATCCAAGGTGCCAAGGTTTAGACACTCCAATGATATACTACGATCAACAACAGGTAAGTTTTGTGGTCGTATACTGTCTTTCGGTCGCAGCAGCTGCGGTTAGGAAACATTTGAAACTTCCTTGGCTGCCGCTATGACGGCGCGAGTAACCTAGATACTGCCGCCCGTTGACAGGGGGTATGTGTGCAAGATTGAGGCAACCTGTACGGCTGAATTCATTAACCAGTGAACCGCAAATTATTGTGAAAAGTAGCAATCTGCTCAAATGAGTTTTTCTTAGCTCTGTCGTGCGATGAACTGTGCGTTGTTTTTTGGATTGTTACTCGACGCCTGCTCTGATTTACGGTACATGTTTCAATTTATATGAAGGTTACATTTTATATTTGCGGGATCTTTTGACGACCGATCAAAACCATTTTTTAACACCAACTTTCAGAGTTCATAAACGAAAATTTTGGTGATATTATGAAGAGAGCAATACTTTTGAAAAGTTAATACTAAATTATTATAGTTGAACAAAAAGTCGAGGCTTGAGCATGTAATCAAACTACAATTAAATCAGTACACCATGTCATAAATCCTCGACCAAAGATATAACAAAACAATGTGAGTAAATGGGTATCGCATTTAGTTTCCAGTGTGTTAACCACAGAAACGACGGTCGGCGAAACTTTTGTGTAAGTTAACCAACGAATAAACACCGAGCTGAGATATGTATTATTCGAGACTCGGTCAGATAGGTTCACAGTTTTGTACATTGTTTACTCGCGGCCATGCTCGCGCACGGTAGTTTTGATATCGTTTCTCATTATTTTATTACTTATGTTGCCGCATGATGCTGTGTGCATTGTGTGCAATCACTCCCGCCCGACAAGCAGACAACAAAAGAAGTTGTGAAATGTTTGCCTCGCTCGGTTCTTACCTTGCCGACCTTCATTCCACCGTACAGTGGAATCGGTGCATCCGGATTATCCGGATTGGCGATTCGGGTCCAGCTGAGCACGTTGATAAACACCTCCTTGCCATCGATGGTCTTCTCCTTGATGCACATGTGGGGCTGTGGCGGATTCTTAAACGTCCGTGACGCTCGGGACCTTCGATGAGAGAAGTTGTTCGGAATACCATCGATGGTTAAGTCCTGCTGTTGCGGAGACTGTGGTGGTCCTCCACCAGGACTCCCAGGAGGGTAGTTGTGTTGCTGCTGATAGTGATATAAATCGGCGCTGTTGTTGCTGTTGCTATTGCTGTGCTGTGGTGACGAGGGATGATGGTTGGGAAATTCATGCTTCGGCGAGTTTCGATTGATGGAAATCGGAAATTCCTGTGTATTCATAGCTATCCTAGCCGACCCTGCCGATTGGTTCCTGAGAGCTTAAGAATTGATTTAACTTTTACGTGTTCACTGCCGGAATCAACTGATAAAATCAAATCCAAACAAATGAAAATCGAGCTGCATGAATTTTCTTTCTCACTCGGAAAATGTTTCACACCTTTTATCACAACACGACTTCTGTCATTTGCCAGCAAGCGAAACGGGCTGCGCTGGTGCTCGGACCGAACAATGTGCGACGAAGACGTCGATGGGCAAGGGAAAGGAATTTGACACACCAAAAACTGGATTGTTGCCTCCACGATTGCTGCAGCCCCTCCGACCTCTTTCCAACTCTCAGCTACTGTAGCGTTTCTCAAGCGAGGACCGTCTTTTTCATGTTTTGTCTTCTCTCGGTATTCTAACCGTCAAACCCGATTCCCGATTGACACAGAGGAAAATCACCAAAATATCTGCCAGCAGCGGTCAATGAAGAAAATCTTCAATCATCAAATTTTCTCCAGCTTCATTTGTACTGCACACACCTCGTACCCCTCCACCAGTTAATAAACATAGCTCCCGTCCGCAAGTTTCTCTTTCTTCGATTCGACTTCAAATGCACGACACACGTCACGGGCAAGCAGCGGCCGAGAGTAATAAAACGCATTAAATTTACGGATCACCGATAAAAAAACACTCAATAGGGAATCCACGGAAGAAATCGATCGAAACATAAGATCACACATGGGAGAATCTGATAATCATTCCGGTTTCTATTTCTGGGCCATTGTTTATTCTGCTGGCGGAGGAACTGACTTTTTTTTCCTACGACGAACAAGCACCGACTCCAAACGGGGACATAACACAAACACTCGCGGAACACGGCAAATTTCGACGGATAGAGGAAAAACTATTGGAAAATTTGGAAACAAATGAATGTTTTCCTCTATTTTCTGGCACTCTACCCGTCCACACACGGATTATTGACTGGTAAAAGCACCAAAATGACGACGACTCGTTTGCTTTCGATTTGCTGATCACTGACTGCTCTGCTGAAAATTTATGCTCATGTGTTGTGAAAGGTGCAAAAAACATTAATTTACCAACACAATCAAGCGGCGCATGGCTCGCGCATTGCGGCAGTTCGGGGTTTCACGTGCAGAGGGCTGGCGTTTTGAGAGTAAAACGATCACAAAACGATGAAAATATTTATCGTGCAGCATCGAGGGGCTTTATTTTTTGGTTGAAAGATGAAAGGCACAGATAAAAGATGCCATTCTCAAGCGTTTGAGTTGTGGAAAACTTGAAGATCTAATAAAATTAGATTATATTACTACTTTAGGACGCGTGCTGCTACTAAAATTGATGGGCTATTGCCTTGCTCTTACATATTATGATAAATAATTTGTTGCCGCGTGTACATTCATGTAAAGTGAATGGGTACAACCACAGAGAACAGACATCCATGATCGAACAAAAATATTTAAAAAACGTGTGTAAACATTTGAATTAATATACGAAAAACACTAGCGCCGCCACACCAACCTATCCCAACTATCCGTCAAATCGATTCCGGAACCGGTTCGAAATCCTGGATGGATTCAGCATGGAATCTAGCTCAAAGAAAACAACCGATTCCGACTCTATCGGTTGACGCATTTGAGCTGGAATTCATGCTGGAAGTCCGAATCGGTTCCGGACTAGTTTGACTGGATAGAGGAATAACCGCTGTCAATTCTGTCGCACTCAACCACAAAAAAACATGACGACAGTAGCGCACCTGGTTTAGTTATCCAAACTACCTTCGAAACCGTTAGAGATTTTACACAAGTTGAATGCTGAAGATGGACGTCTGTTCTCTGTGGTACAACATTTTAGAGCAAGAGAACAGATACCCATCTTGACCGAATTTGTGTAAAATATACCGATCTATTCAAAGTTAATTGAGATATCGCCACTATTTGCGCTAATAAGTTTCATTAAATATAACGCTGATCGCGTGGTGCTAGAATATATGTCGAAAGTTCCATACAAGAGCGCAATATCGTAGCGGTTGCTGAAAGTTAAAGAATTTATTCGCATTATTTTTAGTACAGTCGTGATTTGATGGTTCGGCCAAAGATTCTGTCCCACTAACAAATTTGATTCGCTACTTGCATCGACTGACGGATATCAAAAATTCTCCAAAGGCATCAGTGCAAGTGCATCTGTTCACATGTCTAATTGTCCCCGAAGTCGGAAAAAACACGGTTCTTTTGGTTAATGGCTGCACAGCTCAAAGGCTGTAATTTATTAGAATAATTAGTTGCAATACAGTCGTGATTCGCTAGTTGATCACTTTTTAACTGGACCATTGTCTAACTAAAAAGCATCTTAATGTCAAAATCTCGCGTCAAATTCGCTTTGAAAATCAAACTGACAACAATTAGAGATGTGAACAGATGCATTTGCGGTCCAGCTAGCAAATCAAATCCCATTTCAAGTTTCGGTATGTAGAACTTCTGCCGTAGTTCGTTGTACACTGTTTCTCCGTTGGGGTGAATGAATCGTTGGTGGTAGTAATTAACCAGAAGAATAGTTATACGATGTTCCCTAGACAATACTACGGGATACTTTGCCGCATAGGGAATATGCCGCATCCTATCTGGTTTCTTGGGATTCGTCATCACCCCTAACGGAAGGTAGCACACTCGCCGAGGGTTTGCGTTCGTCGTCTCTGCAGACGATACTTTGCAGACGTACTGTAAACCGGTGCTGTGCCAAGACCAACAAGAAGATTTTGAACACCTGGTAGAGTCACTTTGAGAATTGTCAACACGGGCCCGATTATCGATGAGGCACTCTTCGGCGCGTCCAAGGACCGACCGGACTACACCTCCACCTACGGCGTCCCCTGTTATTCCTGGAACTGTAGAGGTCGCGTGAAGATTAGTGGTCGCTTTTCCTGGCATCGATAAGACCAACGACTCGAAAGATTTGGTCAAAGCGTTGCTGACACTCCCAGCAGGAGCTAGAATAGTCGTATCCGGACGAAGAGATTGTTGTTGGAACTACAACCACAGACTAACAGACATAACACTATGCGGGAATTCCCTCAAAAAACATCGATCCGACCATTTTCCCAGAACACTAGCTCCACCTTTTATTCACGGTCCCAAACACTCATTTACTGGTGGGTTACCCCTCAGGTTTGGGAGCAATTTTGCACTAGTGGTCTATCCTCCATATACTTGTTCATATGTCAGTGGCGCCATAATTTCAAATGTGGCCACAGTCCCAACTACATATATATTTAAAATGACTGTTAAAGCGGGCGAAGCTTTGTTTTTAAGTGTTATGTCTGTTAGTCTGTGCTACAACTACGCTATGCTGATTCGCTGACACCTGCGCACTGGAAACGACGCGCACATATCGCAATATACCATATCGTCGTCCGCATCGGCACGGTCGGATCTTTCGCAGTGCCTGTCATTGCCTTCCGTATTGTCATGTTCTTCAGACATCACGCGTATGATTTTGCCTGAAACTGTACGGGACCCGCGACTGGTAAATGACGGAACAATTGTGAATTGTACTACTCAAAACTGTACACTCTCAAACCTTCTAGATTGGCTCGTTTCCCGGCGGTGTATTTCTTCCAGGTTGCAGGATATCGATTGAAGGAACTTCTGAGGGCAGAAAGTAATCATCCAACTTAGGATGAAAATTCTTTTTAAACCCAAGTAACCAATAAGCATAACAACGTAGCCTAATATCTGCTTTAGATCTACATATAAAGCTGTCCTAAAAAGCCGTGAAGCCCTAAATACTTATATAATGCTGGTATTATGCCAGAAAAGGCGAAATATAGTGCTACTACTGTGCAGAGATTGTCAGCACGTTTCTGCAGCACTAATGCTATTATATAGCAAAAGCGTACAAATGTCAAATTTGAAAGTCTTATATTGGCACTACTAATGCATTTAAAAAGCTTCAGCTAGCTGTCATTGTCCGCCATTTCTTATGTTTCCTTTCGGTATGATGAGCAAAAAGGAAAAAATTTAAAATAAAATATTCTGTTTAAACCCGTAATTGACTCTGTTCTAATGCATTGTAATGAATATCCTTGATGGGTTTTCGTTCTCACATGATATGAATATTTACGAAAATTACCTTTAGTACGACTTGAACTGCGGTACCTTGCCTCGTCCTTCTCGGTAAGTGCGCTGCGTTTGCTTCCTGGACTACATTGCATATGTTCGATTGAAATGAAATATATATCAGCTTTTTATTTGCTCTATAATGGCATTAAATGCACTTGTAAAGCTTACATGCTATAATGATCCTTGAAGCAAGTACGCGTTATATCAGCTTTATATACGCATATAGAGCAAGCGATAATGCTATATGTTGGCTGTGCAGTTATGCATTATTGATGCTAATATAGAGCTTTATTGCGTTGTTAATGCTGTAATGGAGTTTCAATGCAACATTAGTGCAAATGTATAGCCAATATAGTGCAATGGCTTAATGTTTATGGTTACTTGGGAAGTGTTCTCGAAGTCGGAACAAACACCGTTTTTTGAATTGATAACTGCACAACTAAAAGGCTGTAATTTATTAGAATTACAGTCGTGATTCGCTGATTGGACACTCTTTAACTGGACCGCTTTTTAGTTGGACCTCTGATAGTTGGACCATTGTCCAACTAAAAAGTATCTGAATGTCAAAATCTCATGTCAAACTTACTTTGACACTCTATTGAACAATCTTTTGCGCTACTAACGTCTTCTTTGGAGAGATTTTGACATTTGTCAGTCGGTCCAACTAGCGAATCAAATTCGTTAGTTGGACAGAGGCTGTGGCCCAACCAGCGAATCACGACTGTAGTCGAAATACAAAGGTAAGTATTTTAATCATTATTTACATTTTCAGTATTTTCTTCTCCTTTCCTGCTTTCCCGTGGAGGAACAATTCCACATTTTTCTACAAAAAACCGGTAACTTTAGGTTAGATTTTAGTGTTAATAAATTTAGGCTAAGGTCTAGCGTATATGTGAAGTGTTATAGTGCCCTACCTTAATTCTCCTATTTTCTATAACGATTCCACTTACTACGTTTATTAACGATTAGAATCTGCAGTAAAATAAATTATAAATAGTCCACAATATGTTTCACCCAGTCTTCCCATATCCACATCGCACACAATGTTCGCTCTGGTTCTGTGCTCATATTAAACACACACTTCGTGTACAAACTCAAACACGTTATTTCGTACCTAAACACGTGCACATGTTCGCCTCTACAACTGAACCCCATGTACGTACAAGGTGTGCGTACACATCGGCTCGTGGCACAATTTTTCTGTTTCTCACTCTCTTCGTCACTAGAGCTGACTCTTTTTGCCATGTGCGAATTGTTCTCGTGTACGCGCCCGGTGTACGTACATTAGGGTGACAATAAAACGACCATTTTTGAAATCACTAATCTACATCCCCTAGCGTCGTTCCAAATCATGAAAAATGACACTGTCCAAATTTGAGCGAAATTGGTTAACCCTAACCCCTCCACCAAAGAGCTTAAAGTTTGTATGGGATTTTTGGCCAAAATGCATGGGGAAACACTCGCAGTTCACAAAATCGCCGCTAGATGTCGCTGTAAACTTCAGATCACTGAGCTAGGAAGGAGTTAAGCTTTTGAAGGTATGCTGAACAAGTTTGTCGAAGACTGCAAGACAATCCAAGCAACCGTTAAAGAGTTATTAACGTTTAAAATTGGATACTGCTGCTTAACATTCGCAAAGGGCGTACTCCGTTTATCTCATGTATGTGAACCACGAGTGAAAGTGGGACAAAGTTAGGAAAAACTCATATATCTCTGAAACGATAAGAGATAGAAAGTTATGATGTTCCACAAAGTTGTAGAGAAATAAAAGGACCTTTTGGTTTCACTAGAAATTTTAAGGATTTTTCCGCAAGGTGGCGGTAGTGAGCCAAGCAATTTAAAGGCAATACTCCTATCTGTACAACGGTAAGAGATGGAGCATTTGGATGATCTACAAAGTTGTAGAGCAGCAAAAATATTTTCTTTTCTCATTTGAAAAATGCAGAATTCTACCACATGGTGGCGCCAGTGATCAAAATTAATTCAAGGTAATACTCCTATCCATACAATGGCAAGAGATAGTGCAATCTGATGTTCTGCGAAGTTATACAGTATTTCAAAGGCTTTCGTGTCTCGTTATTAAAATTGGAATAATGACGCATATATACTGTGTGTATGAAGCTTAAGGGGTTACATACCTTTTTTATTTTTCAAAAAATCGAATTTTTTTATTACTTTATCTGAAAGTACAACTCCTTGAGAATATTTTTCCAAATTTTTATAGAGATCCGAGAAATAGATCGAAAGTTACAGCGCTTCCAGGTGTGTTTCTTCTACCAAGCGCAGTGGTAATTTTAAACTCGATTGTAAAAAAATGGTTTTCCCGTGATCACGATTCCTGAAATACCACTCAACCGATTGTCTTTATTTTTTTTTTAAATTGATTTTTCTCATACCTTAACAATTCCTTTTTTATGTTTGTTTTGAAGATGAGAATTTTTTAATACAATTTTAAAAGCCTAAAACAGCGATTTATTAGGAAAAACGTTCACGAATGCAGGAAAAATGTTGAAAAATTAGCGGTAACCAATCACGAACTGGTTTTAGTTGGGTGTTGTAAAATCCGTTTTTTTTCGGCTCGGTGCATGAAGTTAGCAGTAATGAATCACGAACTGGTTACGGGCGGGTGTTTAAAATCCGGTTTTTCGTCGTGCATGCTACTCTCTATCAGAAATGAAAATAATTTCCTCTGCTAGTAGTAGGTAATGACACAAATTTATTCATCAACTAGCCGTGTACAGTTCACAAATATTTTTCCCGGTATTGTACAGCCCTTGGAGAACCCTGTACGCTCTAAACAGCTCTACACAAAAAATTGAAATAAAACTGTAGCGGACCTACATTTAAAATTTCTTATCATTTCAGTGTCCGGTTGGTGCATCATATTGAAGGCTCTGACCGAGATGAGCTGAAACTTTTCCTCATTTCCAAGTAGTTTTTTTGGAAAGATTTTTCAAAACAGGTTTTCGTTATTAATGCATGTCATACATACCTCAAAATTTTATACAACATTGTTGAACTTATTTTCGACAAATTCCGAAAATTGATTAATTCCATGCAGTATGATATGAAAAGATATGAGCGTTCCAAACCTTACACGACTTTCATCCCGAAATTTTGAAAAGGGCCCGTATATTGAATGATAAGTCGTTAGTCAGGACAAAAGCGGAACAGCGCTTCATAGTATAATGGGTACCGCCGCGGTACAATTTTCGAAAAAGCACACTTTTATTGGCTTACTTTGGGGTCCTAGAAAAAATGTCACTGTTGAGTTACTTAGTACTTTGGAATGGACAGGGCTCCAGAATGTAAATTTAGCAGGAATTTTATCTTTTTGCTAAAACTAAATCATTTAGCCTTACGATATGTTGGGCAAAGTTGTTGTACTTTACAAGCCCTTTATTTTGCTTTAAACAGAAGCAAGGGTGGTTCTAACTGTAGCAATATTTTAAATGAAACTTTTGAACGGTTCGAGATAGAGCTTTAGCCAAATTTGCTAAACAACACATTTTAGCCAAATTTGCTGAAGACACGCAAGCTCTAGCTTTTGTACTTTCCATTGCCCGACAAATCCAAATGTAAGCTGTAAGGTGACAGGGGTACAAGATTATTTTAAGGTGCATAATTTTCTTTAAAACTCCAACTGCCAAAAATTTTTCGTTTGAAAGGTATGAGAACTTTTTTATAAAAAAATATAACTTTTTCATATAGCATTATCTTCGATTAGGACACTTAACATTAAATACCGTTGTTGTCATGTGATATAGCATGCTTTGTAGTATAGATCGCAAAAAATGGCAAATACAATATTTTTTAAAAAAAATACAATATATTAACTCATAAAAGAGTTTATTTTTAGTAAAAAGTATATCTTTCTAACGAGAGATGCTAGAGGTTCGGTACATTGTGACAAAATGCTCTCCTTCAAAATATCTGAAAGTTTTTCTTACGTGATCCTTATGAAAAATTAAAAGTGCAAAAGTTATATAAAGAAAACCATTTGTTAAGAAACATCCTATTTTTTGGTAAATTTCTTGTAAAATGGAAAATACACGACATAGAGTTTCAGTGTCTTCGACCAAGTTTTTTAAAATTTTATTTTCTACGAAGCTCTATCTCGAACCATTTAAAAGTTAATTTTAAGATTTTAAAAAATTAGAACCACTCACATTAAAACGCTAGGTTCTATTATTCAAAAGATATAAGAATTTATAATATCAAAAATAGAAGTTTTGTAATCAACTTTATGAACTTTTAAAAAATAACGTATTTGTTATTTTTTGCTCAATTATAACTCTAGTAATGACCTTAGTTATACTTGAAAAAGAATTATTATTTGTTTGCCCCAATGAGTGATATTGTTATTGTTGTGCTCATAACTCATCAGCAAAAATAGTTAGATATAATAGTTGCCATGAAACAGATATAAATAGTTGCCATGAAACAAGTTATTTTCCTTAAAACAATCTTAAAGTTGTCTGTAGACTACTTCACTTTTAAATCAATACAGCAAAAGTTATTTGACTAGAACAGTTTTTCTGATAAACACTAAGGAACACCCTTACCTTCAATTTTGAAATAAAAGTATAAGTTGTAAAATGAAAAGTATGATAGGTAGAGCTCACATGTCTTCAGCAAACTTTTCCAAGATTTGTCGGTCTACAACATCGTTGAAGGTTATTTGGCTCTAGCTGGAATAATTAAAAAGTTATTTTTTTTGATCTTGGTACAATTACCCTATCTGATTTTTTTTAACAAAATGAAGAAACCCACAAACTACGAAAACTTCTCCAAAGACTAAGTTGTTTAGATTTAGAAAAATCTCAAAATTCCTGCTAAATTTACATTCTGGACCACTGTGGAATGGTAATCCTTATTTCTATGACCTCACATGAACTACAATTCCAAAGTATTGATTTGAATTTTTCACTTTGGAAGTTTTGTGTGGTATCAGATACGACGAAAAATTGACCATCGGGTCTTCAAATGGGCGTAGTATCCTTTGCCTACTACCAAAATATCAGTCCTGTACTCGTATAACCAATATCATTTGAATTGGGTTCGCAGCACATGGCACGTCTTGAGGCGACCAACGAGCACCGACGACAACAACATACACTATATTCTTCCGGCGATAGCGAGCAACATGCGCGATGAACCGCATAAAATACCCAGCTGTCGAGACGATTCACCCATTCTAGAAGCAAAATCACCCATTCTGCAAAAGCAAAATTCAAATATCTGGTGATGTGGTGATCTGGTGGGCAGGTAGCGCAATATAGTACTTAAGCCCTGTAGTCCGCGTAAGAAAACAGAATATATTTCGAGCAGCCTATTTCTAAGTTATAAGTGAGGCCAGATTTGATGAAAAAGTCACTAATTGGCATTCAAATGACCCTAGTAGTTCTCACCTATCACCAAATTATCAGCCCTGTAATCGTGCAACGAATGCCAGTCTAACTGGATTCACAGTGCATTGTGTACGCTTCTTCTGCGAGAGGTAATAGACGAGCACTGACGCGCGGAACTATACACGACATCTCTGCAGAGCCTAAAATTCTCATACCTATTCAATGAACAACGAAATTCAGAGAATTCATTTTCGTTCTTTCGCTGCCTCTTTCGTCGCTAACTGCATGAAAAAATAAAACAATAAAGGCGATGTCCCCTCCTCTCTCGATTCTATGAAAACGAGTAGAAGTAGCAGCGACTTTCGTTTTCCTATGACAATCCGATGTTGCAATTTCGTTTTGATGCATGGTCTGTAATTTGCGATTCTCATTCATTAAATGAAATTAATGCAATGTGCATCTAATAATAATAACTAGAACATAGTTAAAATGAGAAATATGCACACCGATCAGGCTTCCGTCTTACAATACCATCATAAGCTCGCAAATCTACAGAATCGAGCATCGACAAATAAATATCATTGCTAGTGTATGTTCGTTTCCCCCGCAGTAAGTTCAATATCGAATGTAATGTAATGTAATGTAATGTAATGTAATGTAATGTAATGTAATGTAATGTAATGCTGGTATAGCTTCTCAGAAAGAATTTTGATAGAAACTGAGTCAAAAGCCCCTTTAATATCCAAGAATACTGATGCCATCTTCTCTTTGCTAGCATAGGCCATTTGAATTTCTGTTGAGAGCAATGCAGGACATTCGTTCGTCCCTTTGCCTTTGCCGAAGTCAAATAGTGTATCTGACAGAAAGCCATTTGCTTCGACCTAATTGTCGAGACGGAATAGGATAATTTTCTCGAACAACTTTCGGATACGAAACAACATCGCAATCGGTCGATAAGAATTGTGATCAGAGGCTGATTTTTGGATAGCGATGATCTTCACTGGCCTCCAATCATGAGGGACAATATTACCCTTTTAACATATGGCTACACAAAGTGGAATGGCCGGCGTGGTGGAAAACGAATCGGGTTTCGGTTAACATAACATTGTAAACACTCTGTAAGGTGATAGTAAACTGAGACCAGCTCAATATTTTCTACATGATTTTAAGTTAAGTCTGAATTGGTATTGGTGTCAGTGAGCACCGTAAATTCATTTAGACATGTTTTATAGTAAAATATTGTATAACAGTTTTGGTTTCACTGTACGAAAAAGCAACCTAATGTTGCTGATGTAACAATTCTCAATAAACTTATTTAACGAATTCTTCAAGCGTCTCTTGGCAGAGTCTGGCAGATTCTTCAACAAGTTGTGATTTTGTCTGGTCCAGGAATTTTATTGATATATGATAAGAGAGCAAGTGAGAACTCCACAATCTAAAAAGGTGTTTCATTCGCGCTATTGTGAGAGGACGCAGCGCGGAGTATCTTCTGTTCAGGGGCGAAATCCGGACAAACCTTCTTGGCGAAACCGAATATCCAACGGTTTGAATATTCTACGCTCTCGTTAGTACTGTATTGGTTTCACATACGTCGGGCTCATCGGCGTTTCTCCCGTTAACCCATCGACAAACCGTCGCCAGTAACTACGTTTCTTGGCTTTCATGAAACTCTTCATTCGTGTTTCTAAGGTCACGTACTGTTGATAGCTAATGACTAACCCGCTCGGGTAAGAACAAGCTTGTGAATGACCGTTTTAAATGGAGGAAGCTTTTGAAATTTACTTCGAAGTATCTGATTTGGCAGGCCATATACACTTGCGGCGAACGTAGTGAACCATTAATGCGCAAGGCACCTCGAACGGTAATATTTACAAAACTGAAAACCTCCAAAAGCGGCTTTGGCTGTTTCTCAAGACACCACGATCAAAAACCGTTGTTTTGGCCCGATTTGGTCTCATGACAAGACTAGAAGACCGCGCATGAGTTACCGGCTATTAGTTTTCCGGAAAACCTGTGTGAACATTAGAACAAAAATACGTTATAATCACCAACGCACTCAATTTCGTATACGTAAATGGCCATCGCTTCCAAGTTTGCACGCAAATTCATATACTGATTGCCTGCCGATCGTTGCGCCGGCTAGCGACAAGTTGCTGCTTGCTGATGTCATTTTAAAAGGGCAGCAATCACTATACGGACTTGCGTGCAAACTTGGATGCGATGGTCATGTACGCTTGCGAAATTGAGTGCGATGGTGATTATAACATATCTTTATTCTAATGCTGACACAGGTTTTCGGGAGAAAATATTTCTAGCTTGTATCTGTTATCTGTGGTTTAAGATCGGTGTCTTAGAAACCATTAATTTATTTTGCGATCTCTTCGTTTACCGTAATTTCAATCCCGCAAATAATATCAAATATTGTACATGTATTTCCAAGTAAGTTGAACTCGTTTTTATAGCATAGCATGTTCCGTGCGTTCACCTGCCTTGATTTCCGGAGCTAATTACATTCTCCTATATCTGTTCCGCGCACGGCCAGCTCGCTAGTTTCGCGGTCGGGGGCTAAGTGTGGTACCGCCGATTGTGGAAAAGCGGCGGCAGAACGGACATTCATTGATCGTATATACACTGCTCATCGATAGGTACAGCAAAATTACAATGATCAATTCCGCCAAACCACAGACAACAGATGTTCAAATTATTTTTGTAATTATTGAAAAAAGTATAACCGACGTTTTGACACAGCAATGAAGGCGTTAAGACTAATTTCACCATTGCGTAGGAGCTTGCATGCGATGATGATATATATCAACTTAAATGCAATTAAGAATTTTAACGGACTGTTATTTCATTTCTTTTTACGAAAAAGAACAATTTAGATGTCCGCTCTCTATGGTCCAACTACGGCTGACTGGCCGGCAAGTGAAAGAGGCACATGAAGGCTCGAAAGGAGAGCAGAAAACGCTGCACTCTGCTCACCGCCGAACGTCTGATCGACGCGGCAGCAAGGAAGACCTGGTTTAGATTTCACCAGTCTCACCTTCACACCACCAACGTAACGTCAGTTATACTTCCGGAATGGCGCAAAGGAAGGGGCCTGGGTGCTGGCAAGCATGACTAATCTCTCCCCAAATCTGAGTCGGACCGGTATGTGAGCATATGGATCGATTGCCGGTGGCTGATGGGAAGGCATTCTCCTTTCGTTTCATTTTCCTATCCTATCTTACATACATTATGATGGATGGTGGTGAGCACGATCGATCGAATACCAATCTCCGGCGGGGTTTGGCCGACTGAGGGGCTTACTTATAGTAGCATCAGTATCAACAACGGGGTACCGCAACGCATTGTCTAGTCGGGTGCGGATTCATTCGTCTTTCTTTGATTCAAATGATTTAACGGATGGCGAAGCATGTATTTAAACTGTATAACGAGATGTTGGTGCAGTAAAATGGAGAAGAAAAGGAAATTATTTGCAATGCGAGAGAGAGAGAGGCGGGGGGAAAATGAAATCGATAACGGTTATTGCACTCGTTCCGATCGAAAAGTCAGCAGTGATTAATTATCGAACTGTGTCAGCCGATTAAGAGTTGGATTCGCTGCGATTGTTGCCCTGCGAGTAACGAATCGAAAGTTTAAATACACTCATTTTGAAATAATTCAATTCCAGCGTTGGTTTGGTAGCTTGATTTATTGAAAATGAATAATAAACATGACATTCAACATCGATGTTTATGTTTGGGTTTGTTCTTCAGCCTATGTGTTAACACGTCTCAAACACTCGTCGACAGGGTTTCTGCAAAGTAGGCGCCCACCTGACGTGTTCGAACACCTCATACTCAAATGTATTACTTTTAGTGTTTCCGTGTACTTTGTTCCAGTGATCCTAAAGATTTTATATGGCTTACAATTGATCCTTAATGGCACAACTCATAGCTAAAGTGTGCCAACTCAAGATCGGCTCACGATTGACTTTAAAGAGTGTACGATTTGTCTGTTTGTTCGCAAAATGTCAAACGTGTTGCCAAAGTTTGATTTGGTCTAATGGGAATCAGCTGTATCCAGTATCAACATGAAAGGAATGAGATACTTATCAAGTTGTGTTACGTTCTATAGTGTTCAGTTTGAATCACCTTGAATATCGAACGTAACATTATCGAGAAAGTCAAGTTTTGGAGTGTTAAATTAAGAAAAAAAATATGGCCAAATTTAAAATAACACTTACAAATATTTAATCTCAGCCACCTGAATCTTATCAGTTCAGCCACTGTCATCTGGCATTTGTTGCCGCTGAAAACTTGATATGTTTTGTAAAAGAAGTGAGAATATGTCATAATAGGAGTGCCGTTTCCAGGTGTACAGTAAATTATTGTTTGAAAGTCGAACTGAAAAAGAAAGCCAATGTAAACACCAAAGGGGTGCTCAACTGAGTCTCCACCAAAGGCGTCAGAAGACTATGGCTCTGTCAGTCCCATTAAGATTTAATCACTATAAATGGTCGCACATCAAATTGCATTACGGAAGAAACGATGTGGAAAATAATCCATTGGGTATTTTCGCTTGAAAATTTGGATAGAAGTAGTTTAGAGTGTATTGTTTATACTGTATTTTTATCGCTGTCAGTTTTTCGAAAATTGGAAAAAATGGCGTTACCCGAAAGGCAACGTCGTGAATTTGCGCGAGCACTTGGAAAATCCTCAACTCTTTCATCGTGACATCGGAAAACAACTCAGAATCGTGCAGTGAACGGTGAGTCGCGTGATTAAACGTTACTACTAAACTCTGAGCATCGAACGGAAGGGGAAATGCGGTCAGATTGGATGTTCTATTAGTGATGAGAATCACAAGTCTATAGTCCCCATGCTTCGATCAGGGACGTGGCCAAAAAGTTGAATCTGTCCAACTCTTTCGTTCAGAGAGCCAAGGACAGGGGGGACTGCATACGTACAAAGTGCAGAAGGCTCCAAATCGTGACGAACGCAAAATACGGTGGAAAAGTCACGGACCCGGAAACTGTGCACCCAGATGCTGACGAAGCCGGATCTAGCTTCGTGTCACTATTTAAATGTTGTGCTGGAGTGGCACGAAGCCACTTTCGTACCCAAGGACATGAACCCACCCAACGCACTGGAACTAAGGCCCATCGCCAAATACTGGTCAGTTATGAAGCAGGCACTACGTAAGCATCCCAAGGAGGTCAAATCTGAGGAAGACGTGTAGAAAAAGTGGTTTCCGTACAGAAGAAGCTGCAGCCAGATGTACAGAACCTATTGAGGGGAGATAAACGTAACGTGCGAGCGTACGGTTATGGTATTGAAGTTGAATAGAATAAATACGCCAAAAGCTTACTGATGGACTATATTCTACTGTCTGAAAGTTTGAAAAGTATCGGTCCACTAGGTAATTATCTACAGGAACAGCAACTGCAAAGACTACAAATTAACCCCTTCATGCCCATGTTGTTTGAGGACAACAAGGTTTTTAAACAGCTATAACTTTTGATGGAGGCAAGATTTGCTAAAAAAACAAGTAAGGCTAATAAATGTGACTATTATCTTTCATTTGAGTGTTAACAGTTATAAGGATCAGCTCTAGAACTGAAGTTATTGCAATTAGTCTGATTGGATTCCGATGGAGCAGCGCTGCCAGGGGCATTCTACGTTGACGACGGAAAATGAATTTTTCATATATCTTCATCATGTTGCTTTATTATTGACAATTGCTAAAACCCATCAATTTGGACAGTTTTTGGTTACGTTTTCCACGCAATTCTAATAGAATTGTATTGAGCATTGGAAGGTAGAAATTGAACAGCTTCTAGCACTGCGAGGGAAGCCAATATCTTTATGAAAAAAAGGCTTTTCGTGTTTCTTGACCCCACTGTTTTCAAGGAAAAATTGTATTGAAACCTTACATCCACTAGAAAAAAATTGGACATGAAAGGCTGATTATATAGCGAAAATTTTTGCAAACTTTATTCATCGTTTTCTCATTTTCATAGAAGCATAAGTGGAACAGATATGTGGTCATGGGCAGTAAAAGCCTTAAATCTGTAGCTAAGATCGTAGAGTAAGCTAGATCAATTATCATCCAGAAGACATGCCCATACTGGATCCATGACTACACTGTCGATCTTAACGTTGCACAGTGGGACGGAATCAAAAAAAGCCGGACATTGATATTTACGACGAAACTATTGGTTATAGCACTTTGATGTCTTCGGAAAGGTTTCTTCATTTTTTAAGTAGTTTAATATAATGTTGGAAAATTTTTATTTAAAGGGGTATATACGCAGATAAAAAAATAACTTTGCAAGTTGTTGCCAAAATTGATAGTCATGTATGGAAAGTTTGTAGACGAAATGATTTTATGAAACTTTGTTGAAGTAACGAAATGGCTATCTGTTAAGCGAAAAAAGTTATTGGGTGAAATTGAAGTACATGTCGGAATACCCCCTTAAAAAGTGTTTTTTCATTGTAACTTTTTTATTTGATTTTTTACAGTTTCCCAATGTTCTAGAAAGTTGTAGATGCTTTCAAAACACACCTTTTTGCGGAATACACCAACTCGCTATCTCTTCGTTTTTAGGGTGTATGTCTGTTTTTTTGGTTTTTCTGGGCTAACTTTAAGGGGCTATGGTTTGTAGAGTAGCAGGTAGTAGCAGCTAAATTTATTTTTTTGATGTTCAGCAAGAAATACCATATTCATACATATATAAATAATGGCGGGATCTAATAGGATCCTTGGAACACTGTGGGGTAAAATAGACTAGCGTTTCAATAAAATATTGGTATTATGAAGCATGAAAAATAAACTATTATGCGAAATTAATAAACATTTGAAATATTACAGTTCATTCCATATATTCCGACATTCAAAGTTAATTTTTTTTTGTTTTTAACATGCTCATAAGTCATCAGTGTCCTGCCAATTATCTTCTTCGTCATTGAGGTTGCGAGGTTGATGCGAGGTTGATCTTTACCGGATGAACAAGGTTTTTCGTTGCTTAGAATACTCGGTTATATTGTTACCTTGTTCATCCAATGACGAAGAAGATGATTGGAAGGACACTGATGACTTTTGAGCATGTTAATAACAAAAAAAATTAACTTTGAATGTCGGAATATATGGAATGAACTGTAATATTTCAAATGTTTATTAATTTCGCATAATAGTTTATTTTTCATGCTTCATAATACCAATATTTTATTGAAACGCTAGTCTATTTTACCCCACAGTATTCCAAGGATCCTATTAGATCCCGCCATTATTTATATATGTATGAATAGGGTATTTCTTGCTGAACATCAAAAAAATAAATTTAGCTGCTACTACCTGCTACTCTACAAACCATAGCCCCTTAAAGTTAGCCCAGAAAAACCAAAAAAACAGACATACACCCTAAAAACGAAGAGATATCGAATTGGTGTATTCCGCAAAAAGGTGTGTTTTGAAAGCATCTACAACTAAAAAAGTTAAAATGAAAAAACACTAAAAAAGTTACAATGAAAAAACACTTTTTAAGGGGGTATTCCGACATGTACTTTAATTTCACCCAATAACTTTTTTCGCTTAACAGATAGCCATTTCGTTACTTCAACAAAGTTTCATAAAATCATTTCGTCTACAAACTTTCCATACATGACTATCAATTTTGGCAACAACTTGCAAAGTTATTTTTTTTATCTGCGTATATACCCCCTTAAATAAAAATTTTCCAACATTATATTAAACTACTTAAAAAATGAAGAAACCTTTCTGAAGACATCAAAGTGCTATAACCAATAGTTTCGTCGCAAATATCAATGTCCGGCTTTTTTTGATTCCGTCCCACTGTGCGTTGTGAGCGGGTATGTAGACGGGGTAGTCCTTTAAAGAAGGTTTGTCGTCAGGAACGTCATTCGCTGGCTTTAGACAGAATATTACAATTCTGTGCTTATCTGGGCGGATTTTTGCGGTAGCTGTCACGGCTGAACATTTCTGCGTCAGTTCTTTCGAAATCTTAGCGGATTATATTTATTCCGAAAGAAGATCAGATATGGTCAGATCCGAGTTTAATGTATTTGATTTTAAACAGGAAATCGGAATCATTGATGACGAATTTTGTTCGACATCCATTTTATCTTCAACGGAATCTTTCCAGGAGAGTTTATTTATAAATGAGTCTAGAGCCTGGCGTAAAGTCAAAACTCAAAAATGCGAAGGAAGAGGTAGAAATTGCCGGAGATATAATATATAAAAACTAGTCAGGGGATAGTAAAGCAATAATGTGGTTCTCTATTTCAATCACAAAAGCAAAAAGATTGGCTGGTATTTTTGTGGGACATAAGCAGAATATCGTGACGGTACATTGACAGGTAATTCAAATCTAATGATAAATTGTCTCCTCAGTATACTAGTGACAATATTTATGGTTATCCTGAATTTTCAAACCGGACACACCTCAAAAGATTTAACTCCTCGAAAAAAGTCCCTATGCAAAATTTGAGCTCAATTAGAAAAATATGTTTTATAATGTCACGCGTCAATGAAAGGAAAACAATTTTCTTTTGACAATCTCTTTTTAAAAATCAATAGTACTAGAGATCCGTTTCATGCATTTCTAAAACATCTACAAAAATATAAAAAACTGCCTTTCCAAACCAAAGTCTCAACTCAACTTCAAAATATTTCATAAACGAAATCAATTTTTGAATATTAAAAGATTTCCTTGGTGTAATTCGATCGCAGTCCTACACGTTGGATTTTAAAAATTTCAGCTCCCGTCAAAATTATGCAAACTAGTGTCGATTTCGAAAAATTCCTAATATTATCTCGGGTATGAAAGGATCGTGCATGGAAGTGAAAGCGGTGTGATTGGCCAATGAAGAGTATTTGACGCAGGTGCCCAAGCACCGGGACGTGGATCCGCTTCGATCTTGTTCTTATCAAGAAGAACTTGGCAGGTTTCAGCGCAGCAGTAAATTCAGGATCGACGGATTCATGATTTGTGATTGCTGAAAAGGTGGGTCGAATTTCAAGAGAATTAAGGCAAATGGATCTTACAGTGCTTATAGTTTAGATGAATGTCCATCGCAGCTGATGAAATCAGGTTAGGTCATATCTTTTCCTTGTAAAATGTATCCAAATTATATCAATTTCTATTTGGTCATCACTGAAGACAATATTGTATCGATATAAACTGGTATTTGAAAAAAAAATCTAGAAAAAAGATGTTATATTTTTTTTCCAGATTTTTTTCCATTGTTGTCAGTAGAAATGTTATCCTGGTCTGTTGAATTTACGCAAATACCGTTCTCTCATTTCTGAACATTCTATTGGCAGTCGGGGAATGGAAAATATGTCAAAGTATCTACAACTAAAATCATAAACAACTTGTATGTTGTCGCAGATTCAATCGATTGGGGCACATTTCCCACGTCCCTATGGGGGCTTTCGGGAAAGTCGCGTTACTTGCAACCAACACTTATATAATTATATTATAATTCACTCAAAGGTATATGACGGAAGGTATAAGGTAATAGTAAAAAGGTAAATCTTGAAAGCAAACAATTTAAATTTTATGATGCACTAAATACGCGTCAATTCCATGCTCACTTATTCGTGACAAGGAATCGAAAGTTTAATAATAATACTGGTATAAATTTGATACTCGTATTATAGTTGAGCGGTACTTGCCGACGAGAAAATGACCTCGGAATGTACCGCTAGGTCTTTGTCATTCTGAAATGGGACATTGGAAAAGCGTTAGAGCTAACACCTCCTACATCTCGAAATCAAGTTGTTTGCATGGGGAGAGCAGACCATATGCAGAGAACATTTTTTCAGAATACCAAAGCCGGCCGGTGGGATTTGGAAGGTTAATACATACAATACAACACACAAGTATTAATCGAAAGACATGTTCAGGAGTGGTTCAGTTCTAGATTTTTTGTTGTAAATAATATTACTATTAAAATAGGTACAATTTTTGCAAATAGCGTCCTGGAGAAAATGTTGATTATTTCAAAGTGCTTGCATGTTACAGAACACTAAATGCGTTTTTTTTTTAATTTGATAAATATCAATTGAGATTATTTACCAAATTAGAAAAAAAACATGTCATTCTAAACGATTTACTTAGAGTTTTCGATGACAATATATGGCACAAGTTCGAAGGGAAAAACTCAAGTGTATTCTGCTTCATTGCGGTTATGTTTTTGTTTTAGTCTTCCATCTAGCACAACTTTTAACTGGTTAAACGAGTAAGACGAAAATTTTCTCACTATAACACGTGTATTTTCTAAACGAATCGCTGTTAGAACTTCCCAAATCTAACCACTAGTAAAGACACAGAATGCTACAGAATGAATAAAAATACCAAGTGCAACATGTTTTAACATTTGATTTAATGTGTCCTTAATTTGCTCTAGTCCAATTTAGCAACCCTAATTAAAAGGCAAATCTAGGGTGTTAATCCAAATAATACTGTTCCATAAACTTGCCAATTTTCGCATAGTTAAACCGTTTTTACTTAGTTATGTGCCCTAAAATCTTCACCTTATTTCCAATGCGTGACAGCTTGGAAACGAACCGGATATAAAAGTAAACTAACGAAAGATGACAGTCAAACGCACAGCATGCTGTGATGAGCACATCGAAACTATCACATATACGTGTGTACAATGCAAATGTGTGCGGTTAGCTAATTAGGTTCTTTACTGACACAGTTAACCTCACTTTTCTTGACAGTTCACTTGTACTGTTTACATGGACTTAAAAAATTTTTGCGGACGACTAGATTCGCTTAAAGCAGTAGATACAGAACACTAGATTAGGATTGTCGCTGGTGTTCCTATTGTTTTCACCTCGGAACATGTTTGTTTTGCTTCCGGTATATATCTGTCAAAGTATCGAAAGTCTCTCTAGTAAAAGTCTTTGGTCCGCGCTTTTGGTACACGCAGAAAAATATGGCCTGCTTTTAACCACAAACCGTTTAGTTGAACTTCAAATTGAGTTTGCCTATTTTTCATTTCAGTCTCGTTTATTCTGCTGTGATTTTTATGCATTCAAGACCGAAAACGTCCAATGCATAAAATTTGCAACAGAATAAACGAGAGGCAAACAGAAAAATGATGTGATATCTGCTATGTAACAAATTTCTATGTGGCATACTATTATAATTTCATTAATTTTCACATGATATCTATGCGTGATAGGTAATTTTTATCTGACACTACAAATTGCCAAAAATTATGTGTGAAATCAATATATTAAATATAACGAATTTTCTCGGTGTAAATTTTCGACTGTTATTGTTATAAAATGAAAGAGTTTGTATATACCGCACAAGGAAATGAAAATTTATCAAAATTCAGTACAAGTTTAGACAATTTGTGCATTCTAATTAGTGAAAACACATAAGCCAAGAATGGCCATTGTTTTGCTGGCTAAAAGAAACAAAAATGATTAGTCGCTATGAAACGGCGATAGAGGATTATTTTTTTGCTTTTTTTATTTGGCCCATTTGACAGGTATATCCCGGAATCAAAACAATGATGTCCCTACCACTGATGCCAGCGACAATCCTAATCTAGTGTGCTGTATCTACTCTTAAAGCAAATCGCAAAGAATTTTTCTAAGTCCATGTAAACAGTACAAGCGAACTGTCAAAAATGAACATCGAGTTCATTTGTGACGTCAGCGTAAAGTATTCAATTTACGAAATAGTCTAAGGATCCCATTTAAATAAACAAATGTGTTTGTATCATAGTCAGGGTGGCCAGACCTACCAATTTATCGGTAGTCCTACCGATTTTGGTCTTCCCTATCGATTCACAGACGACCAAGGCAAAACTACCGATATTTTGTTATTCCTACCGAAAACTACCGATTTTTATTGATTTTGGACACATCCTACTCAACATTCATTTTTTGGGTTGGATTTGGTCTGAGATCTGTGTTGTCAGTATTTTACAATTCTATGTCAATACTACGTTTTTGGGACAACAACCCGGTCTACCGATAACTACCGATAAACTTTTAGTGACCCTACCGATATTAAGGAATTTTATCTGGCCACCCTGATCATAGTAGCGCTTACTTCGTGCTCCTGGACAATACGCTCTGAATGAGAATTTAACTTTTCGACCTATTCTTCACAGCGTTATAAGGTTGGAACGCGAGCGGCTGCGTTGTGTTTGGCATTCCATTATGGCACTCTTTTGAGACGGAAAATAACATAAAAACGTGTAAATAGTGATTTTTGTATGTGAAATATTTATTTATGAGATAAATATTTCATAAACATGCATCTATGTGTTTATAAAACGTTTATCTCAGTGGCTCAAGGAGGATATGCATGATCAACTATATCATTTTTCAGGGAAATTGTAGCTTCTTATTTTCATCAGTCAAGTTGTTGCATCCAAACCATTTATTACTTTCTAGAAAGGAACATATAAAAAGCTACTACCAATATTAAGTTCCATACAAATTTCAACCGCAATGTAGGATATCGGGACCCAAAAAAAAGTAAAATGTCGATACTTGGTACTACATTCCGTAGCGAAACTCGACCTTTTTCGACAGATTTGGCAGCCGATTCTCAATCTATAGGACATTGTATGGCTAGTGTTATGATTTTAAGAATCCTTTCTGATTAGACCCGCAAATTGATTCAAATAGATTTTGCTATGCTATATTTCTCCCTAGTGGAGAGAGATTTGAGCAAAAATTATTATATCTCCGCTAAGGAGAAAATCGTTTAAATATTTTTGCGCGTTATGTGCACAAAACCAATACCTAAATTAGTTATTGAATTTGCGCTCAACTTCATCTCTTCAGAATCCGATATTAACTTACATTTATCCACTACATTAGTGACAATGATGGAATGTGTTTTCTGGAAAACAAAAGTCACGTTCGAAAATAAAATTATTTTATTGAACCCAAAATAGGTTGAGCGCTTTAAGTCGCCAATTGATTAATTTATCGAAAGCTCAGATAAAGTGAAAACAAACAAAAAATTAAACACATTCAGTCGCGCGCCATGCCAACCATGAACGGCATAAAGTTCACTGGATCGCGCAACGAAACCTCACCCGAACGCAAACATAAACAAACCGAACCCGGTACCGAAGAGCAGCATGGCGGCCGCTTCGGATTGACAAAAAGCTCCGACGATCGATTCTGTTCGCCGATCGCCAACGAGCTTTCGTTCGTTCGTTCGTTCGTTACACTGAACTTCGCAAATGGGTGGTGGGTTGCTTTTGCTGCCGCTGTGTTGCTGCTTCTTCGTTTCAACCGAACCGAACCGGATCAGTCGCTGTCGGAGTCAGTTCACGAAAGGTAGTGCCCAGGGAGGATCGTCGCTGCCGCTGTGCCCGTGCGCGATCTCGATCACCGGAATTAATTCGCGGATCGGAATTAAAAGGCGAAAAAAAAATAAAAACAAAACATAGCGAACCTTTGAGCCAAACGACGGCAGACGGCAGTGTGGCGAGAAGTTAGTGCCTGTGCGTGAAAGCCTGAAACCCTATAGGTTGGACGAAAGGGGAAAAAACTAACGAACGAACGAACGGACGGACAAACGAGCGGGTGTTGCGCTTTTGTGTTTTTTGGGGAAATGATCAAGTGAAGACGTAGTTTTCTTCTGTGTGTAGCCCCCCGCGAGTAAGTTTTATTTCTTTCTCTGTTGTTTTGTTTGCTGTGCTTTGCGGTGGATTTTCTTTAGTGGATGTGGTTGCGCTGATTGCCCGTGGTTTTCGGGGCGAATGTGTTTTAATGACTGAAGAAGTTCGTGGTGACGACGACTGACGAGTCGAAAAATTACGGTGTTGGTTTTTCGACAAACAGGTTCTTTTTTTGGTTTCTCGCTTGAGAAAAAACGGAATCTGTTTTGTTTTGGTGTTTGTGTTTTTGCGAGAGAGGAATTTGTGCAAAAAATAGTTTTGAATTCTTGTTGGTGACGGAAGGTATTACCATTTTGGCGGTGTGTGGTGAAGATGTGAATGAATTAATGAATGTCTATTTGGTAGAAGTTTTGAAAACAATACGCAGATGGATTTAGTATGGAAACAATAATTAGGAAAAAGCCAAATGGGAGTACATTACTGTTAATTATTGTGTACGAAAATCCTAATTAAACAAATTTCCTCGTTGACAAGTGTTGGTGGACAGTGCGAATACAGAAAATTGACAGAGTGACTTTGAATATCCAATAGTAGTTGGAAAAGCTGAATTGATGCCAGACTAGTGTAAACTAAAGTTAGTGTACCGGTTATCTATTTGATCTTATTAATTCAACTGATGTAGTTTTCAAAATACTAATGTAATCAACGTGATTTTTCAGTTACATATTTTTGACTATTTCAAAAATTAATAGCGTGAAATTTTTAACGAGTGTTACCACCGTTTGTCTGCACAGAATCAGTTTTTGCCATATTTAGTCAAAAACAATATACGGATAGCATATGTCACTATGAATTTTTATTAAGCTGTTCAATGTAGTATTGATGTACTTAAAGATGATCCAGTATGAAGAATTTGACGTTGGATGCATTTTGTAATTTTTTGGTGACTTGTTCCGTGCTGACATGGGATTGAATTGGTATATGTTTGGATGGGAAACTTTTACGTTAGTTGTAGACCTCAGGGCAGCGAAGTAGCCCTCATTGTAGGATAATTCATACAATTCAGTTACACCATATACGAAATGCTATGCTGATATGATCCAACGGTAATGGAGTAGCGGAAGCCTTTATTTTATTTAACTGCAGGACACACTTTGTTGAGTGTGAAAATACCATTATAGCTTTTTTTAAAGTACTTGATTCATAGGGAATTAAAATTTTCGATAAACTTATTTTGTCGCGTAAACCACACCCAAATTCGTTTCGTTATTAGCAATTTATCCGAAATTCGATTTTCTTAGCCCATTTGGTACAATAAAATGTGCCCGAAGTTCCTTGTTAGAAACTAATTGAATCTTCAGAATTATTTCAATGACAGCAAAAACTATTTTCGGGAGTACCATACTAGATTAGTAAAACTAATCTATTCTTCAAAAGATAGTAAAAACTGTTCGAATCAGCAGTGTGTATTCTATGCAAAATTCCCAAACGGCAAAAAATTTGGATAAGACCAAATTGTTGTGCATAAGGACACAAGACCTAACATAATGTATGTTTTTTATTGTTTCGTATTCTGCTCGTCAGTAACTAACACCAACTTAATGCTAGTTAGATAAATCCAATCCAGCACCAAATTGGCGCTAGTTTGACACTAAAATCCTAAAAGTCACACGTCTTGCGCAAACGCTTAACAACTGGTTAGTACCGAGTGATGTCTGGGTTGTAAGGACAGACAATTCTATCTGACTAGCATTAAGTTGGTGTTAGTTACTGACGAGGAGAATCTGAAACACTAAAAACCCACACATAGTGTATATTCTTTTTTACTCCGGTTGTGTCTCTGACATTACCAACACTATGGGGGTGGGCGTAGTGTAGTTGGTAAATCGTTGCCTTATACGCAGCGCACCTGGTTTCGAGTCCCGACTCCGCACATAGGGTTATAAATTTTTCGAAAGGGACTTTTCTAACCCGAAGAGGCAAATGACCTTAAGGTTAAAATTTCTATAATCGAAACAAAAAAAAAATACCAATACATCCTTTATCTAATCGTGTGTATCTCACGTGTTTCGAAATCATTACTGTTCGAATTCAGATGTAAAAAATCGCTTCGCAAAATATTTAAAAATCCAAAGAATGTAAAGCGATAATTTACGTAAAATAATCAAGTAACTTTTGGAACAGTGTAGTAAAATGAATTGCCATTCTGAAACGAACGCTATTAACTGAATTTATTTTTCTCGCTGAGCAACAGGAAATCTATCAAAAATAATTCTGATCTAGCAATTCCATGCTCTCTCTGGGAAAGAATAACAGTGATGCTCTAACGGTAACCCCGTTTTTGGTAATTTTCCTTGACCGTAAAGCGACTAGAGTAGATTGAACATGATATTTGAAAAGAAAGTGAATCACATTTGTAAGAAAGCTCGACTACATTCTTTACTCTTCAATCATCAATCATCAATCATCAATCATCAATCATCAATCATCAATCATCAATCATCAATCATCAATCATCAATCATCAATCATCAATCATCAATCATCAATCATCAATCATCAATCATCAATCATCAATCATCAATCATCAATCATCAATCATCAATCATCAATCATCAATCATCAATCATCAATCATCAATCATCAATCATCAATCATCAATCATCAATCATCAATCATCAATCATCAATCATCAATCATCAATCATCAATCATCAATCATCAATCATCAATCATCAATCATCAATCATCAATCATCAATCATCAATCATCAATCATCAATCATCAATCATCAATCATCAATCATCAATCATCAATCATCAATCATCAATCATCAATCATCAATCATCAATCATCAATCATCAATCATCAATCATCAATCATCAATCATCAATCATCAATCATCAATCATCAATCATCAATCATCAATCATCAATCATCAATCATCAATCATCAATCATCAATCATCAATCATCAATCATCAATCATCAATCATCAATCATCAATCATCAATCATCAATCATCAATCATCAATCATCAATCATCAATCATCAATCATCAATCATCAATCATCAATCATCAATCATCAATCATCAATCATCAATCATCAATCATCAATCATCAATCATCAATCATCAATCATCAATCATCAATCATCAATCATCAATCATCAATCATCAATCATCAATCATCAATCATCAATCATCAATCATCAATCATCAATCATCAATCATCAATCATCAATCATCAATCATCAATCATCAATCATCAATCATCAATCATCAATCATCAATCATCAATCATCAATCATCAATCATCAATCATCAATCATCAATCATCAATCATCAATCATCAATCATCAATCATCAATCATCAATCATCAATCATCAATCATCAATCATCAATCATCAATCATCAATCATCAATCATCAATCATCAATCATCAATCATCAATCATCAATCATCAATCATCAATCATCAATCATCAATCATCAATCATCAATCATCAATCATCAATCATCAATCATCAATCATCAATCATCAATCATCAATCATCAATCATCAATCATCAATCATCAATCATCAATCATCAATCATCAATCATCAATCATCAATCATCAATCATCAATCATCAATCATCAATCATCAATCATCAATCATCAATCATCAATCATCAATCATCAATCATCAATCATTAATCATCAATCATCAATCATCAATCATCAATCATCAATCATCAATCATCAATCATCAATCATCAATCATCAATCATCAATCATCAATCATCAATCATCAATCATCAATCATCAATCATCAATCATCAATCATCAATCATCAATCATCAATCATCAATCATCAATCATCAATCATCAATCATCAATCATCAATCATCAATCATCAATCATCAATCATCAATCATCAATCATCAATCATTAATCATCAATCATCAATCATCAATCATCAATCATTAATCTTTGTTTGAAAATTGCAAATGTTTTCAAATAACTGTAAAACAAAGCTATACACGGAAGAAAATGTGTTCTCAAATTCGTGACTAAATGCGAACTTATTCTAAAACAGTGCAGTTATGAGACCAGAACCGTGTAAAAAAAATTATGTGTTTTGTAATTGTGTTAAAATTCCACCCCGTAACGCCAGTATAACTCTTTCATTTATAACACTATTTGATTTTTTCAGTCATGTTATTATTAATTATTAATTATTAATTCCTTTTTTTGAAACTAACTCGTAAACCAATAACTGTTTCGTGATTATATTAACATATTTAGGAACCATAGCTAAGTATATTTAGTACAGTTGACACCGATCAATGCGCTAGTACAACTGAGCCGTGGATATTTGAGATTTGATATTTTTTTATTTAAGAATTTTGCATTTTGCTGCTGCGTGTTGAGATCCTCTTCCTAGGCGGTGAAGCATTTGTGGCGTTGTCCGCCGCTACCTGGTGGCCATGTGTTACTGATTTCCTATTGTTCCCTGTCAACTGTTTTTATTCGTTTCTTGTTGTTGATATTTTAATCCGTCTTACTCTGAATAATGTTGGTAATGTCAATTGGTTTCGTGACTGTGGGTTCGATCGTTTTTGAGTTAGTATTTATCTCTGCCTAATCCACAGTAATTGGTTTGGCAACCGTTTGTGTCTCGTAAGGGCTTCTTTGTCACACATTTTAATTCTACCATCATCTGTATCTACAGCAGATTCGCGAATTTCGTACACTACTTATGAGCATCATCAGTGTCATATTTCTGATTATAGTATGAATAATGACACTGATGATGCACATAAGTAGTGTGTGAAATACACGTATCTGTCGTAGATAGCCTTTGTGAGGTACGGGAATATGTTCCGCTAAACTGCTCGAGAAACTTGTAAAAGTGTAAAATTATTTGTAGTTCATAAGACGTACCGATCTGGGTCGCAATAGATGGAATATCTTTAACAGCATTTACACAAGGTTGTTCGTGGTGTAGTGGCTGATCACAGATTTGGCACGTATGGATCTGCCCTGAGTGCGTGACTATTGTTCTCTGACTATATGTAACATCTTGTTTTAATTGGCATGGGATGGTCAGTAGGGCATCGAATTTTTTTTTTCTTGAATGCTCAAAGGCCCCTTCTCTCATATTGTGACAAATGTCAAAGTAAGCTAGATGCCAAATTTCACACCATTTGGAGAATTTTGGACCTTCGCTTGATTTTTTTGAAATTGGTGCTACGGGAAAATATGGAGGAAAAATTTAATAAATGCTAAAACTTTTGAAGTAGCACTTAACCTTAGTATTTTTAAGGCATATATATTTTTTGTTTCTCTAAAAATACGGGAAAGTGCGGTAATGCGTCATTTTGTCCCCAAAATCCCCTATTTTTAAACATTTCTCTGCTCCGTGATACAAATTATACATATTTTGCAGATTTTATAATGTAAAAAAAATCTCAGAAATCGAACGGAATATTTTTGATCTTTGTCCGAATATGAGAAGTTGGGTTTTCTCGTGGATATATCTCTATTATTTTTCACTCAATTTTAATAAACTTGGAACGTGGAAAATCATTGATAAAAGTCGATTCGTTACCGGTAAACTTTCTGACATTTAATCTCGATTTCACATTTTTATCATCAAATCGCACATATTAAATCCATTTAACAAAAAAATCTTATTTAATTTACTACTTTTAGTGCAAAATGCGCTTAGGGATCACTTAACAAAAGTTTCATTCCTGGAAAAATAGAGGAAGTTGAGGTATTAGGACATTTAATATTGGTATTTAATGAAAAAAAAGTAATTTAAAGAGTTAATGTCAAAAAAATATGTTTAGTTGACTTATGTATTCGCGATGTGTAAAAAAATATATGTATTCGCGATGTGTAAAAAAAATCCACCAGATTTAACTTCAATTTCGCACTAACACAGCTGCACATAGATCGTCAAATCGAAAAACGTCATTACATTCGACGACGCGTTTAATGTTGTTCTGCAAAGCAAATTATTCTATTTTAGTAGTGATTCATAAACAGTACAGCATGACGTGGATGGTGGAAGTGCACTGATATGTTGAGCTTCATGTTCATCTTCAATAGTTTCTCCATATCACGAATCGATGGTTGTGCGGAACATATCGAAAAGTCAACCGCATAACACAGCTTGCCAACATCGGAGAATGAACTTGCTTTGTACTACCAATCATTTTTGTTCATGTAGCACACCAATATTTAAGGTTGGACAGAGAAAGGGTAAAATTCGCAAACGAAAAAAGCAGTTTTTTTCCACACCGTATGTCAGATCTTCATAAAAATCAATCAACAGTACTGTAACAACATTCTACATACGCTGATTGATTTTTATGGTGATCTGACATACGGTGTGGAAAAAGACTGCTTTTTCGCTTGCAAATTTTGCGCATTCTCTGTCCAACCTTAATCATAAACCATCTGGTTCTTGATTTACAAAATATTACTATACTCTCCAGCTGACTACAGTGATATTGACTCACATTCAAAACAAATTTTGAGACAGTAGGATGCAACGTGTACAACTCTATAGGAGCCCTGTAGCCACCAACCCAGTCGGGATACTTTTCCCCTAAATTAGTTATGGAAATTAAGTTTCGACTTGATCTCATCAGAATCTGTCACTCGCTTAGTACCAGGACTATGAGACGAAATCGGAACGCAAATTCCATAACTAATTTAGTTATAAGTATTGTGCCCTTCCCACGTTGTTTTACTTAGTTTTCTCGTTAGGTTACATACATTGGGTTTCACCTAAATTTTTCTGCCTCCAAAGTTGTCCTGGTCTTGTGGTTGAGGTTGGCGAAAGAGTCAGCCTGGGTTATCAGGCAAGTACGATTTTCCTACTAATGCTTCGAATGCAACAGTTGACGTTTCGTCATCAATGTTGCAAATTTATTACCAGAATGTTAGTGGATTAAGGACCAAGATTTACCAGTTCCTTCTGTCCACGTCAGAATTGGATTACGACGACGATTTGCAGAAACCTGGCTTGATGACCATATTCAATCTAGTCAGTTTTGAATGAAGATGATTTCGAGTGGATTTGCGTGGATTTTTGTGATACAAGTAGTTTACGTCGAAGCGGTGGTGGTGTACTGATTGCTGTGAAGAAAATGTAAGGATTGTTGGCTCTTCAGTTTTCAAATAAATCAAATGTTGAGCAGCTGAGGGTCAGACTTCCTAACGCATTCACTAGAACTATTCTTTCCTGTGTAACACAAGCTGCACCACCTAGTCAACCTCCAAGGAAACCTGCTTGGTTAATTGCCCATCTTTAGAACTTGCGTAGGTGGCCTTCCAGATTGTTATCGCTATACTGCCATCGTAGATGCCCTTTCATGTAACGCCAATATGGTGAAGCTATGTAGTCACAACTACCGCGGACACAATCGATTTTTGTATAAAAGCTACGTTACGAGCTATGATCTGCGGTGGAAGCTAAAACGTTTTTTAAACTGTTGTTAATTCAAATGGCAAGAAGAATGGTCTACCGAATACCGAACTTTTTTCTCAGGGAACTCGTGAGGAAACAAGACTGGTCGTGCACTCAAATCCAAGAGATGTTATAGATTTCTATGTGTTTGACAGTCCTGGACCGAATGGTATTCTTTCATGTATTTTTCAGAGATCTGTCGGAATACTAATTGCTTCTTCTCGCGACATGTTCACCAAATGTCTATAGCTTCAACAATTTCCTTCTGCATAGAAATCATCATATGTATACTGTATACAAAAAGGGTGATAAGACTTACATATCTAATTACGGTGGGAATACAACACTGGCAACTGGTTTAAAGTGTCTCGAAACCATGTTGTTCAGTACGTGTAGGAACTATGTCAGTCCGTTTCAACACGAATTTTATCCTAAAAGATCGGTGCGTAGTGCGAGTTTACATCATCCTGCATCACTGCAATGGATAGAGGAGCACAGATCGATATAGTTTACACGATTATAAAAGCTGCCTTTGACACCATAAATCATACAGTTTTTTAACAAAACTCCATCATCTGGGAGCCTCCGACAGAAACTGTAAATGGCTCAGTTCATATTTATGCAACATTGAGCTGAATGTAAAAATTGTTTCGATAGAATCTATTGGGTTTTCACCGTTCTCCGGCGAGCCCCAGGGAAGCAATCTGGGTCCTCTGCTGTTCAAACTGTTTTTCAACGATGTTGCAATTCTTCTGGTGTACGGTGTTTCACGATGATAATTTGCAAATTTTTGTTGTCATACGACCTGCAACTGATTGCAGGCATCTTCAAGAACCCCTGGGTAGTCTTGATTGTTGGTGCAGCTGTAACTTCAAAATCAGCGCTTCAAAACGCTGTATTACTTGGTTTAGTGGTTTGAAAAAGCCCATAATGGACGACTACACTATTCGAGGAGAGCCGCTTGATCTTGGGTATTGCTCGACTCTAAATCGAAATTCTATATGCATTACTCCACCATAGTCGACAAAGTCATCCGATAGCTAGGTTTTGTTTTGAAAACTGCTCGTAACTTTGATGATTCATTCTGCCTGCGCGCACTTTAATGCTCGGTTGTCTGATCGATTTTGGAATATGCATCTGTTGTCCCGAAAGCTTGTCGAGAAATAACTGTTAGATTTATTCCCAAAGGTGGGGCTCAAATTATGAAGGAGCCAAGAGTCTTAGGTTTATCAGCTAAAGTTGTTTTTTCTTTCATAAGCTTTGGAACGGATAATCGACTATCACATCAGGAACGTTAGCTTAGTTGAATATCCACTGCACAAAATGCAACATGCATAGCAGGGTGGGAAATTCACGATCACTATGCTTCACGATGTTGTTTGCAAAATTGAAAAGGGTTTCTCGCTCAAGCAATCTAGCCTGGATGTATTCCTAGATATTGAGGGTGCTTTTGACAATGTGTCCTTCCAGTCTATTCTAGGGTATCTGCATGTGTCTCGGGTTGGATAAACGCAATGCTTAGTAACCGCATTCTTTGATCGTCACTGAGACAGGCAGAAATTGAGTATTTGCGGCTGTCCTCAGGTTGGTGTTCTGGTAACGCATTAAGCGTTAAGAGCTGTCGAACAGTGGTGTGGACAAGTTAAATTGTAAGTTAATTCAAACAAAACTTCAATGGATCTTCTCAAGAAAAAGTGAATAATAACCCGAGTTCGTCCCTTACAGTTCTTTGATTCTGAGCTACCGTGTGCAGATCAAATGCAAATACGTTGGGGTTATATTGGATTCCAAACTGAACTGGTCCGCTCACATTGAATTCAGAGTCAGGAAAGTATGCTAGGTTTCTGGCAGGGCAGATGTACTTTTGGAAAGATCTGGGATGTTAGTGTCTGGTACCCGGCAGAACAGAGAGCGGTACAAGGAAGCAAGAGGAGCCGTAAAAAGAATTACTCAAGTCGTTACTGATGGAACAAAATGATACGCGGAAATGTTATGAAACTGTCAATTGCGTACGTAGAAAAACAGCGCCGTCTCCCGTCATGTGCAATGACCGTGAAGGTAACTTGCTGACAGATAAAACTATGGTAGCAGCCAGGTGAAGAGAGCACTTCGAGACATTGTTGAATGAAGAGAATGTTAGCGCGTCAACGAACAGAATAAGGATAAGTGACGATGGTCAACCTGTGGCGCCTCCGACGCTAGAAGAGGTGAAAAAGGCAATCAAAGAGCTGAAAAACTGTAAGGCTGCTGGAAAGGACGAGCTCCCGGCCGGACTTTTCAACACGGTAGTGATCAGCTGCGAAATACTTCACCGTACTCTTTTGAAGGTATGGGAAGAAGAAGAACTACCTGCTGACTGGCTAGAGGGCATCATTTGTCCCTTATACAAAATGGGACACAGACTAGAGTGCGCCAATTATCGAGGAATATCGCTTCTCAATTCGGCGTACAAAATTATGTCGCGAATTCTGTTCAACAGATTGAGGCCGTTGGATGAGTCTTTCGTCGGTGAATACCAAGGTGGTTTTCGTGAAGGCCAACTTGCAGGCATACCATCTGTTTATTGATTTCAAAGCGGCGTACGATTCAGTGAAAAGAAACGAGTTATGGCAGATAATGGTGTGAACATGATTTTCCGACGAAACTGATTAGGTTGATTCGTGCAACGCTGGATGGATCGAAATCAAGTGTTCGGATTGCGGATGAGATTTCGACGTCCTTCGTAACCTTAGACGGATTGAAGCAGGGTGATGCGCTGTCAGACTTGCTGTTCAACATTGCTCTTGAAGGTGCCATCAGGAGAGCAGGCGTCCAAAGGAACGGTACCATCGTCACTCCGTCGCATATGCTCCTAGGATTCACGGACGATATTGATATCATTGGAATCGACCGCCGAGCCGTGGAAGAGGCATTCGTGTCTTTTAAAAGGGAGACAGCAAGAATTGGTCTCACAATCAACACCAGCAAGACGAAGTACATGATAGCTGGAAGAAAACGTGGGTCCAATAGTGATGTTGGTGGTGAAGTGGTGTTAGGTGGTGATAAATTTGAAGTAGTGGAAGAATTTGTGTACCTTGGAACTCTAGTGACGTGGGATAATCATGTTACCCGCGGGGTGAAAAGGCGTCTTGCAGCTGCGAATAAGGCTTTTAACGGACTTCGTGGCCAGCTGAAGTCCCGTAGTTTGCAGACGAAGACGCGTTGTACAAGACATTGATAGTTCCGTTTCCCTTGTACGGCCATGAAACGTGGACGTTAAAGGAAGTTGATCGTAGAGCGTTCGGTGTCTTCGAACGTAAGGTGCTGCGAACAATACTCGGCGGTAAAGAATAAAATGGCATCTGGCGGCGTAGCAAAAATCACGAGTTATACCAAGTATATAAAGGAGTGAATATTGTCAAGCTAATAAAAAACGGCAGGCTGCGGTGGCTGGTCATGTGGCACGAATGCCGGAAGAACGACAGGCGAAGATAATATTAAGTAGAGAACCAGGAAGAGGCCGACGACTCCGTGGCAGGCCGCGTACACGATGGCTGTTTGCAGTGGAAGATGACCTAAAAGCACTCAATGTCCAGGGTGACTGGAAGAGATTGGCCCAGGACCGGGTCCAGTGGAGGAGAATTCTTCACTCGGCGTAGATTCAACGAAGCGAATTGTTGCCCATCAAGTATCAAGTAGTTCGCAAGCGTCACAATCAAGGCCCTTAGCTCGTACACATCATGATCCAAGCTGCTGATCACATGCGGAACCCAAATCAAAGTACTAAGCATTGTCAACACTATCGACCTTGTCTGGGTGCCCGGATATCGCGGTATTACTGGAAATGAATGGGCTGAATAATTGGACAGGGCAGGTGAGGCTGTTGACTTCGTTGGTCTGGAACCCGCCCTGCCAATTTCGATAAGTTAGACAAGAGAAAAAATCCGGTTCTGCGGCTCGTCCGATCACCGTAATTATTGAAGAAATCTACAAACGTGTAGCCAAACAAAGCCGTTTCTAGAACAACCGTTCCGTGAGATTTCGAGAAATCTATTACTTTTTCGAAGCACCACCGCGGCATGCTGACCAGGGCTTTAACCGACCATTGCAAACTCAATTATTGCATGGCAATTATTTCATGTGATCTTTGTGGATGCAACTATGGAACTTCATATAATTTGATATGCAACTGATTTCCAGTTTTCGTATGTCCTTATATAGACGAAACCGTGTGTTTGGATGACTGAAACTCAGAGACATACTAAAGTACCTTATCATACGCGGAAAAGAGCTTTAGGCTTTCTCGCAGGCGATTTGAACTACTTGTGAGTTTAACTTGCCATCTGATTGTTTTTGTGCTGTTATTTTCCTTCCAATTCTACTTCCTCCCTCCTCTCTCTGCTTTTTTTTCCGATCAGGGAAATTATGAGAAGACACGGCAAGGCACAAATCCCCGACTGCATACGGGGAACGTGCCATTTGAGCCAATGTATTCTGATTATTCTGCAAGACGATCTATTGATTTTCCGATCCAAATTCGACTTCCGTTTGAATTTTCTGACATGAGAATGTAAATTGTTTTTTTTTCGCAAAAAAGCGTTCCGTTGTAATGGATAATAAGGCAGATCTTTAAAATTTTGGAATAGTACCGACAAGTATCAGTACTTGTCTTTATTCAGTACCGGTATTTCGGTATTAAAAATGGCTCGGTATTCTCAGAAAGCTCTAGTTGCTATGTAAAATAAACCTGTTGGCAGGGTAGTAAGCGCAGAAGTTTGCTAATGTCTAACTGGCGCCAATATAGTGCTGATTTAGACTTATCTAACTAGCATTAAGTTGGTGTTAGTTACTGACGAGGAGAATCCGAAACACTAAAAATTCAAACTTTTATTATATCACATGCTCATTTTTCTTTTGCTGGTCGAAGTAAGTGAAATATCGCCTGTTTTTGTTCACGAATGGGAAAATTTAAAAAATGGTTTGACGTTTGAGTATGAAGAACAGGACGCCGCTATTAGGATACCCGAACAAACCGTTTTATTCGCCTGGCAGCGAGTTTGTAGTGTCTTGCTACTTTCTGGGATTGTTAATGGTCGTTAAGTTCACCCAAAGAAACCTCTTATCACCGTTGCTAGTAGTTTATTTTATTAAGCGACCAACCTCAACGCCACTGATTTCACTTTCCCCTGTTTTATTGCCGAAACCCGAGCACACAAACGAACTCCATTACCCTATCAAAATCAAAACCAGCCACTCCTGAATTTCCACCGTACATTTTTATTTTTATGAAGCATCCATACCAGTCAATATTTAATTTGCTACCTTTTTTATTGTTTGGCTAGCTTTTTTCATTACAATCCATCCAATTTTCACCATGTTTATCGTTATTTTCCATATTTTCTTACAGCGTTCGAGGCCTTGTAAAAACACACCCGCGTGGCACACAGCGGTCGCAGTGGTGAAACTTGAAGACACCGCCCCATTGCAACCCCCATACAGCACACATACACGCAGCCAACCACAAACACCACGAGCTTGCTAAACGCAGTTACACCGAGCAGGGAGAAGCAATCAAGCGAAAAGTAGTAGAAGAAGAAGAAAAAGTTGAAGAAGAAGAAAAAAACACAAGTGAAAATAAATTAATGAATGCTTGCAAGTCGGGTTTGCCCTCTTTCACCGGTCGTTTTTCCTTTCGTTTAGGCATCTGTTTTCGCAAAACAAGTGTTCATGTTTGTGAGCCGCCGAGTTGTGAGGATCTTGACCAACGTGAAGAAAAGTTGTTTTGTTGGTACAACAGCGACTGAGTGTGGTGTGGAGCAACAGTAACAGGCAGAGTAAGAGAAGAAAGAAAAAAAATATACAGCAGTGGAAATGTGGAAATTTTTACGCGGCTCTCGCCACGGTGTCCAAAGATTGTGATGTGATTGCCATCCTCGTCTGGGCCAGTGAAGATGCGCTCGCTGGGATAACACATGTTCGGAATTCGCGCAGAGCTGATGCCAATGAGTGAAACTTTACCCGATGTGTGTAAGTGTGTGTTTGGTTGGTGTTGAAACGCGATGTGTGCGGCGGGAAAAGAATTCCCGTGCGACTGGTTAATTGAATTGTTCGAAAAAGTGAGTGATCGATTGATCACAGCCGAGGAATAGAATCGACAGCAACTGTTTTGTTAAAACGACTCCACTTTCGGTTGTATATTGTGGTAGGTGGAAAAATTAAAATCGAATTGCAGCAGCAACCGGTTGCGACGCATCAATGCAAGAAAAAGCGATTAGAGAATCGAAATCTGATTAAGTTTTGATTGCACCACGGTGTGATAGGATGGTCAATTGTAAGCGTGGTTCGAAGCGAAGCGAATAATCGAGGGGTTCGTGGTTTGGTGAAGCGTCCAAATTGCAGAAGATTGCATCTAGTGTTCATTGATTAGTGATACGGGTGCACAAACAAGCGATGAACTTTGGTGATGTGCGTCGGCGCGTGTAGCACAGTCGTGGGAATCCGTCGTGGGCAGCGTGTTGGGCCCAGTACATACTGTCAAATTGGATTAGTGTGATTCAGCCATAGCGGGCGGTGTGATAGATGAACTGGAACGCACGACGATTGGAACGGTTCAAATGAGCAGTCGGTTGTGGAATGAAGAAATCAACGGAGGAGCTGAAATGTAATTATTGAATCTTTGTTATTTGATGGGTTACTAGATAGATTTGTCTATTCGAACGAACGAGAGGTAAAGAGGGATTCGGGGGTATATAAAGTTGTAGTGATAGTTTGAACGGTTAAAATTGATTTGTCATGGCAACCTCAATTGTTAAATAGAAATCTTGTAGAAATAGCATTCGATAATGCAGAACAGTCGAATGACATTTGGAAAACATTGCTTATTTGGATTTTGACATAGTTGTGCAAAAATTGACTAGTAATTAATACCACTCTGAGTAAAAGATTCAATTCAATAATTTTATTTCATCTTTTATACTTTCTTACGAGTTTTTTATGTTAAGCTCGGTCAAAAAATCGATTCTTTTATTCTTTTATTTTGAAGTATGGGTCTTATGAATATTATTCTAAATTTTTATAGAGGCTTAAGCAGAAGCAAAGCTATGGCGTTTTCCACCATAGTGGCTTATACTTGAAACTTTAAGTGGCTTGCCGAAAAAGTTGTTGACCAATCCCAAAATTTTGTTGTTGTTGTTCGTAATTGAATTGCCGTGTACTTGAACGATTCCATTTTTTTGTATGACGTCTACGTCTTTCATATCAATTCTTTTGTGGTATTCACAAGCATTTACTTGGGCAACGTTAACATATCGGTACAAATACAAAAGTTGATGACACATAACACCACATTTCAATATTCAATACATTACACATGAAAACTTTGCTCAGCTAATTTTCTGGAACTGGCATATCGTTCTGCCCCAGAAACTCTAGCTCGCATTTTCGCCGATATATGGCACTGTATGCATTATCACTGTAAGTAAAAATAAGAAACATAATTTAATTGTCTACAACTTTGAAATCATGAACATAAATCACACCGCCTTAAAATATAAAAAATCGTTCCAAAGCTCCTGAAATCATGAACATAAATCACTACTCGCGACTAAAATTTCACGATAATGCGAATAAAAAATTACAAAAATCGTGACTATGATCCTGAAATCATCATGAATCACACTATTTATGACTAGAATATTACGATGACGTGAATAGAAATTCCGAAAATCGTAACTAAGATCATAAAAGCATTGCAGCATTTCATGACAAATATAGTGTTGATAGTTTTGTTTTGAATTTTATATGTCAAGGGGAGCATGAAGAGAAGTTCTCTCAGTTCACAATCCTGCAGCTGCCAATGATTCTAAGAAGCATACGTTCATCCAAATTACTAAATTTTGTTTAGTTGAATCCGAAGTGAAAATTTAATGCAGCTTCCAAACTAAGACTACTAGTTAGCAACATTAGCTAACTAATGTAGCAAGTTAAATCCGCATTCAAAATCTTTTCGTATTTTTGCGAACTTGTAATTCCGCGAATCGTAAAATTAACCGCATGAAAAACCGCATCAAAAGTAACTTGTTTGAATTTAAATTCATTTCTCTAGGGAATGGAGGATCATTAAATTGTTTTTCCTAAACAATGGGTTTTAAACTTAATGTTACGTCGCACAACTTCTGACCCTACCCTCCCCCTCGTCACACTTCGTCACAAATTTTGTATACCCTCCCTACCCCCCCCCCAAAATGCTACGTCATTTATTCATGGCCCCTAACGGTAGTTCGGCACAATTTATTCCAAAACACACCACATTGCAGCGCCAAATGCTGGTGCAAAATCTTAGCAACGTTGGTATGATACTCGTTGTAGGCTGCGTTGGTTAGCACGCGGCAGCTTGGGATGGTTTTGTGCGGCGAATGGCACATCTGGCATCTAGCGTCGACGTCTTGGTGCCAAATATACCTACTGCAATTCCTCATGGCTATCATGACGGCCTCGATCACTGACGAGAGTTCACCTCGCTTGAGCCACAGGGTCGATGCACTTTCCACAAAGTATTCTCGCAGTCGTCGCACCTGCGCTACGCATAATGCCTGGATATCGACTATTCCTTGTCCCCCCATCCATCTAACTATGTAAAAATATCTAACCCCTACATTGAGTTTTCGAGAAAATTTTTGAAAGGGCGTTTTTAAAAGGGCGTTTTTTAGTGATTTGAATTAAAAATTGCTATTTTTCACGAAAAGTTCCGCCTTTTTATGAGGCAAAAAACCCTTTATTGAAAAATTATTTAAAACTCAACGTAGGGGTTAGATAGTTTTTACATAAAATGTGTAAGCGAAATTTGAAATAAATCGGTAAAGTAGTTTTTGAATGCAGATAACACCGCAAATCGTGTTTTTTCCACATACGTTGTAAAAAACTTTTTCGTCGAGCCTTTAGAAAAATTACAGAATGTTACTGATATTATACACTAAATATAATGTACGAAAGTTTTGAGCAATTCGCATCACCCAAATTTCTAAAAAAAAAATTAGCAAAAAGAGTTTTTTTCACGCTGAAACCCTTATACTCCCCCTTAAGCAAATGTTATTTGGCCGACTGTCATTTGGCCGACTGTCATTTGGCCGACTGTCATTTGGCCGACTGTCATTTGGCCGATTGTCATTTGGACGACTGTCATTTGACCGATTGTCAGTTGGCCGACTGTCATTCGGCCAGACTGTCATTTGGCCAGACTATCATTTGGCCGACTGCCATTTGGCCAACTGTAATTTGGCCGAATGTAATTTGGCCAACTGTCATTTGGCCGACTGTCATTTGGCCAGACTGTCATTTGGCCAGACTGTCCTTTGGTCGACTGTCATTTGACCGACTGTCATTTGACCGACTGTCATTTGACCGACTGTCATTTGACCGACTGTCATTTGGCCGACTGTCATTTGACCGACTGTCATTTGGCCGACTGCCATTTAGCCAACTGTCATTTGATCGACTGTCATTTGACCGACTGTCATTTGACCGACTGTCATTTAGCCGACTGTCATTTAGCCTACTGTCATTTGGCCGACTGTCATTTGGCCGACTGTCATTTGGCCGACTGTCATTTGGCCGACTGTCATTTGGCCGACTGTCATTTGGCCGACTGTCATTTGGCCGACTGTCATTTGGCCGATTGTCATTTGGCCGACTGTCATTTGGTCGACTGTCATTTGGCCGACTGTCATTTGGCCAGACTGCCATTTGGCCAGACTGTCATTTGACCGACTGTCATTTGACCGACTGTCATTCGACCGAATGTCATTCTACCGACTGTCATTCTACCGACTGTCATTTGACCGACTGTCATTTGGCCAACTGTCGTTTGACCGACTGTCATTTGGCCGACTGTCATTTGGCCGACTATCATTTGGCCGACTGTCATTTGGCCGACTGTTAATTGGCCGACTGCCATTTGACTGCCTGACATTTGGTCTACTGTCATTTGGCCGACTGTCATTTGGCCGACTGCCATTCGGCCGACTGTCATTCGGACGACTGTCATTTGGCCGACTGTTATTTGGCCGACTGTCATTTGGCCGACTGTCATTTGACCGACTGTCATTTGGCCGACTGTCATTTGATCGACTGTCATTTGGCCGACTGTCATTTGACCGACTGTCATTTGGCCGACTGTCGTTTGGCCAACTGTCATTTGGCCGACTGTCATTTGGCCGACTGTCATTTTGCCGACTGTCATTTGGCCAACTGTCATTTGACCGACTTTCATTTGACCGACTGTCGTTTGACCGACTGCCATTTGGCCGACTGTCATTTGGCCGACTGTCATTTGGCCGACTGTTGTTTGACCGACTGTCATTTGGCCGACTGCCATTTGGCCGGCTGTCATTTGGCCGACTGTCATTTGGCCGACTGTCGTTTGGCCGACTGTCATTTGGCCGACTGTCATTTGGCCGACTGTCATTTTGCCGACTATCATTTGGCCGACCGTCATTTGACCGACTTTCATTTGACCGACTGTCATTCGACCGACTGTCATTCGACCGACTGTCATTTGACCGACTGTCGTTTGACCGACTGTCATTTGACCGACTGTCATTTGGCCTACTGCCATTTGGCCGACTGTCATTTGGCCGACTGTTGTTTGACCGACTGTCATTTGGCCGACTGCCATTTGGCCGACTGTCATTTGGCCGACTGTCATTTGGCCGACTGTCGTTTGGCCGACTGTCATTTGGCCGACTGTCATTTTGCCGACTATCATTTGGCCGACCGTCATTTGACCGACTGTCATTTGACCGACTGTCATTCGACCGACTGTCATTCGACCGACTGTCATTTGACCGACTGTCGTTTGACCGACTGTCATTTGACCGACTGTCATTTGGCCTACTGCCATTTGGCCGACTGTCATTTGGCCGACTGTCATTTGGCCGACTGTCATTTGGCCGACTGTAATTTGACCGACTGTCATTTGGCCGACTGGCTTTTGGCCGACCGTCATTTGACCGATTGTCATTTGACCGACTGTCATTCGACCGACTGTCATTTGACCGAATGTCATTTGACCGACTGTCATTTGGCCAACTGCCATTTGGCCGACTGTCATTTGACCGACTGTCATTTGGCCTACTGTCATTAGGCCTACTGTCATTTGGCCGACTGTCATTTGGCAGACTGTCATTTGGCCGACTGTCATTTGGCCGACTGTCATTTGGTCGGCTGTCATTTGACCGACTGTCATTTGGCCGACTGTCATTTGGCCGACTGTCATTTGGCCGACTGTCATTTGGCCGACTGTCATTTGGCCGACTGTCATTTGGCCGACTGTCATTTGGCCGACTGTCATTTGGCCGACTGTCATTTGGCCGACTGTCATTTGGCCGACTGTCATTTGGCCGACTGTCATTTGGCCGACTGTCATTTGGCCGACTGTCATTTGGCCGTCTGTCATTTGGCCGACTATCATTTGACCGACTGTCATTTGGCCGACTGTCATTTGGTCGACTGTCATTTGGCCGACTGTTATTTGGCCGACTGTCACTTCGCAGAATGCTACTTGGCAGAATGCCGCTTGTCATATTCGCGACACAAAATGTACTGGTTAATTGGATATATAATATAATAATTTCCGTTTGTGTATAGCGACGTTTATCGGAGCTGTATTTAGCTTAATTTGATTAAATACTATGTAATTATGAGATAGAACAGCCAAGGTTCAATTTATGACCTCTATTCAATGATTGAGAAGAAAATACTACCGTAGTTCTATTACAATACTTAAGAAACCTATCACAATCTAGGAATATTATTATTGCAATATGTACAAAAATGCTTGGAGTTTTACTTGATATTACAGGTGATTTTGACAACTTGTCGTTCGAATCAATTTTGGAAGGTCATATAGTACCTTTATATATCACGAACTGGATACACGCAATGCTTATCAACCGACATCTATACTCGTTAAGACATGTCGAGATAAGGAAACTGAATGACTGCTGATGTCCTCAAGGTAGTGTGCTGTCACCACTTCTATGGAACATTTTAGCCAATGACATTTTGAGGAAACTTAATAAGTTGGGGTTTTCGGGATATGGTTTTTTCAATGATTATCACCAAATTCGACAACGACTACTGCTGCTCTAGAGGCACTCTTCAACATAAAGTACTTTCTTGTGCATGTTGGGCTCTGGCACAGTAACCCAATAGATCGTGCAACTAGCAGCCCCACAAGACTGTAACCTGTGATGAATGGTTACTTGGGATGAGTAACCAGTGACGAACATGTAGTTTCCCTTTTCGAAGTTTCAATGCCAGAATCTCTCTTCGCAAGAAATGGCTGTCTGGCTGCATGGAGCGAAAACTTGAAGCCAGTTTTACGAAGCATGTACTGTTCATTCGATTGTTATTTTCGGTCGCTGATGTTAGACCATCCCAGACGTACTAGACGACATTATTCATAATCAGTCAATGCTGTGCACCTATCCCGATCATGTGAATTCGTGTCAGCTCTGTGATAAGCTTGTTAGCTAAGGAAAATCCTGCACTGAACGTCATATGAAAAATTTATTAACTGCAATAAAAACTATCGTACAGCCTTCGGCTATGCCAACGATTTCTAAAAATTTTTCAAGCTACTCAGCCAACGATTTCGAATAATACCCATTAAATTACGACTTACACCCAGTATCACAAAACTAACGACCAATACCGCCAGTGAAAAAGGTAACGTCGAATCCGGATACGAAATCGTGACTCGCAACAACAAGAAGCAGAAGGAAGCATCAGAACAACAGTAGCAACGACACCATGCACGTGTACGACAGAATGAGAATAGGCATCACCGACATACCATCAAGCTGCAGTAGGTGACGCAGTAAATGTTTCCCCTGTGCAAAATATGATCTCCACGCGCAACAGAAAGTGGCGAGCACAAGATACAGATAGTAATGTATTATTTATAACTTTCATGTTGTAAATATATGGAAAGATCCACGGCTCAGTCTAGCTAAAGCATTGGATCCTTTCAAATAAAGGACGAAAATATACTAAACCTAAACCTGTTCAATTTTTCAGTCTTTTGTGTCTAACTAGTGCTAATTTCGGTATTAGTTTAGATACATCGTATAACTAGACACCCAGTTTGTGCCAGTTACTAACAAGATAATTTTGAAACACAAAAATCAAACTTGATCAATTCAGCAATCAACCCTAACGAAATTTCGATCTACGACCTTTGTAAGCACATGATGCAATTTAACAATCCTGCACAATGCTGAATTATTTTTATATGTACAAAAACGTTAAACACATTTCTTTCACTATGCAATAGCATTAAATTATGCGTTTAGACTCTCAAAACAGACATCTTTATTGTATATAAAATTACTGGTTTATGGCAATTAATGTCGTATAAAAAGAAAAATAAACTAATTGGTTTCATCACCTACTTTGTTTTTGAAAATGCTCTGTTAATCGTTTGAAACTTTAAAATGAAAGAAACATATTAAGTATTAGTTTTAAATTTAGTTTATTCAAATGTTACTTTCAACAGTCAGTCACGCATGAATTCGCCCTATCTGCGTGTGTGCACCTGCAAAAGTACATTTTCGATACTTACAAAAAGGTATCAGTTCCCCAACGCACGCATTTGCAAGCAGGCAAACAAAGGTTTCATTTGATTGATGATCAACCCGACTGGCACGTCTCGCGATTGAGCTTAACTATTTGCTGCACCAGTGCCCCGCTCCCAATTTCCATTTCGCTGCTCAGGTCTTCGTTAAACTCGATAAACGGAACAAGATAGCACACGGCTGACGCACCGAATGGAATGGCATTCGGCAGAGCCTGTCCCGAACTCTCGAACGACGGTTGTAGTATAGTGCAACTTTGTGCCGTGTCTATTATACGACCTGATAACTCGTGTGATTGCCCAGCACTGCAATGCAACGCGGAGCGCTGCGTGAGATAGCGCAACTTGCGAAAGCTTGTCGGGCGGCTCTCACCCCGGTGCACACGCGTATACAGATATGAACGTTGCGATTTGCTTTTTTCGTTGTTGTTGTTGCTGTTGTTTTTTGTTATCTAGTTGTTGCTATTTATTTGCAACGCCTTTTGGTATCTGTGTTGATTGCTCCAGCCAGCCAGCGCAGCGGCAACGCAAACGCCAGAAAAGTGCCAACCGGACGTGAAATGGTGCCTAGGTTGAGTGACGGCGTTTGCCCGGTCGTCGTAGCTCGAACGGTCGCTGCTGCAGCGTAATGAATGGGTGATTAAATCGAATTGTCAGTTTACATAATCAAACGTCCGGGAGTATCACCGTCATCATCATAATCGTTACCAGCGACAGGGCGATGAAATTATTATTTTACCTTAGTAAGCTCCCTCCGTGGATGTAAGAACATGGTTGCAGACCGTTAGGAAACGTACTAAGTTGTGGTGGAAAACAGGGTTGTTCTGATACTTTTAGCACTTGCAAAATAATGCTTTCATCTAATCAGAACGTTATTTGCTGCGCAATAACAATTTTTGACTTTTAGCTCCACCAGACTCTACTGATTCCTTTTGTGTCCCTAAGCAATTGTGCAAATTTTGGTACCGATCGGTTGGGTCTACGGACCCTCCAAAGATTTTTAAAGTTTATATAGAAATTAGTATGGAAAATCGGTTTGAAAAAACGTTGAAAATTGCCGGTTGTCATGGTAAAGATAGATACGTCTACCTTTATCAGGACACATGTTAGTGAACTCGGGTGATTCGTAGTTATTCTGCCTAAGCTCGACCCTCATTAACCGAAGGCAAAAATTAAGCCCGCACGATATTAGGCCTGTTCTAATGACCCTGCCACTTCTAGTTTTCCGATCTGTTTACTTCACATCCTTGCTCTCACTTGAGTACTATGGCTCTAAGTTTCATAACTTTCCCTACCCAATAATCTCTAGCTAATTGAATGTCGTTAAAACGTAAAAATTGAAAATAAATTCTTGTAAAATCACCTCATCAATCAATTCATCAGAACACAATATATATTCCTAAAGGTATTCCTCTTCTGAACATATTTTGGTTTGTGGTTGTGAAAATGCGCTGAGAAAAGTTATTAACTAAAGAAGCAGCATGACTTCAAAACAAGTGGATTTTATTATTAATCATAGCAACCCTGTTTGAATTACTGTATCTGCCATACGCGAGCGGTGGGTGGCCAGGGTTGCTATGATTAATAATAAAATCCACTTGTTTTGAAGTCATGCTGCTTCTTTAGTTATTAACTTTTATCAGCGAATTTTCACAAACTTACAATATTTCACGAATGTGTTCAGTAGAAGAATATATTTAGAATGATATAGTGTTCTCATGAATTGTTTGATGAGGTGATATTTTAAAAATTTATTTTCTATATTCAGCGATTTTCCATACTCATTTCCATGTAAACTTTGAAATTTTTGGAGGGTCCGTAGACACAACCGATCGGTACCAAAATTTGCACAATTATTAAGGGCCGTAAAAGGAATCAGTAGAGCCTGGTGGAGCTAATAGTCAAAAATTTGAAGCAGTCTACTGAGCAGTTATAATTCTAATACCAAACCGGTTGCAAATTTTTTGATGTTAATAAGCTGAATTTGCGGACTTTCGATTTTGCTACAACCATCAAGGTCATTTTATTTACAGTCTTAACTTACTATTTAGAAAAATCTTTGCATATATTAAAGACAAATCAATACATGTCAATTGACGGCACATTACGGACATCCCTGCTCAGAAACTGCTATGGAAAGCTTATCTGCGGAAATAAATTCTAACACATAGTCTCCAATAACATTACCTGAACCAGTAGTGGTTGACAAATTTTGGGCTGCTGTTTAGATAATAATAACAACTGCGGAAGCTGTGTCAAGTACTCCCAAATCAACAGCCAGCATCATCAGTGAGGAAGCTACTATTGAAAACAGAGAAGAGAGAACATCTGATCGCGAACATCAAGCAACAACCAACAAAAGATTGTGCAACATCGCGAGAGAGAGAGAGAGAGAGAGAGAGAGAGACCGACATAAACGATCCCCAAGATGTAGTTGGCGAGGAAATAAATTTTTCTCTACCGCTTGATAAGGTCTCTACCCGCAATAGGAAGTTGTGCGCAAGAGATTTGATAGACAACTATTCATAATTATTGATTTTATTTTTTAACATTTAAAACACCAGGCTCCAGGGTGGCCAACTCTATGGATTTTACCGTAGATCTACGGATTTCTGACCTTTCTACAGATTTACGGATCAACCTCGCGTAATCTACGCAATGTTCATAACTTCTTCAGAATTCTACGGTAGTTTTTGCAAAAATAATACATACTCGATTTTTTCAATCGAATTTCTATCAAATACGCCTAATAATTTGCACTTCCTTGCGCTCGAGATTGGTTCACTTTACATGGAATCCCTATCACCGACATCAAATAGACACGCATGCTTTTCTCGATTGGACCTCGAAACCCGTCGCACCGGAATTGGTTGGTGAAACAAATTTTGGGATATTTTAAAACTTTGAACATGCTTGAAATTTTTTTCAGGTAATGTGTTATACATGCAAGTTAGAGTCAGATTTTCATTTCAGAATTTGGTATTTGACACTCCGGAATGCTTAATGCCAATAAATGTAAATAACTGAAGATTAAACAGTGTTGGGTTTTCAATATATCACTTTTTACATGAATTCGAACCAATACAACGAAGTAATAACTCTCGATTTCAATAGTTGCTTCTTAGAAGACAAACCCTGATTTTCTGGAATAAAACTTGCTAACACATCATCTGTTTGTAGATTTCAAGGCAGTGCGCGATTCAGTGTAACGCAACGAACTGTCGCGCCAGATCATGCTTGCACATGGCTTTTCGAAAAACTAAATAGGTTGTTTCGTTTGGCGCTGGATGGGTTAAAACCAAGCGCTAGAGTAGCCAAAGAGACATCCGACTCGTTTGTGGCGTTAGGTGTATTGAAACAGAGCGATGCACTTCCTGATTTGTTGTTCAAGAGTGCTCAAAAGTGCGTTCTGGTATGCAAAGGAACGGCACTATTATTACAACCAAATGATAGTCGGCCAAATCACAGTCGGCCAAATGACAGTCGGCCAAATGACAGTCGGCATTCTGCCAAGTCGGTCAAATGACAGTCGGTCAAATGACGGTCGGTCAAATGACGGTCGGTCAAATGACGGTCGGTCAAATGACGGTCGGTCAAATGACGGTCGGTCAAATGACGGTCGGTCAAATGACGGTCGGTCAAATGACAGTCGTCAACTGATAGTCAAATGATAGTCAGTCAAATGACAGTCGGTAAAATGACAGTTGGTCAAATGATAGTTAGTCAAATGACAGTCGGTCAAATGACAGTCGGTCAAATGACAGTCGGTCAAATGACAGTCGGTCAAATGACAGTCGGTCAAATGACAGTCGGTCAAATGACAGTCGGTCAAATGACAGTCGGTCGAATGACTGTCGGTCAAACGACAGTCGGTCAAATGACAGTCGGTCGAATGACTGCCGGTCGAATGACAGTCGGTCAAACGACAGTCGGTCAAACGACAGTCGGTCAAACGACAGTCGGTCAAACGACAGTCGGTCAAATGACAGTCGGTCAAACGACAGTCGGTCAAATGACAGTCGGTCAAACGACAGTCGGTCAAACGACAGTCGGTCAAATGACAGTCGGTCAAATGACAGTCGGTCAAATGACAGTCGGTCAAACGACAGTCGGTCAAACGACAGTCGGTCAAACGACAGTCGGTCAAACGACAGTCGGTCAAATGACAGTCGGTCAAACGACAGTCGGTCAAACGACAGTCGGTCAAACGACAGTCGGTCAAATGACAGTCGGTCAAATGACAGTCGGTCAAATGACAGTCGGTCAAATGACAGTCGGTCAAATGACAGTCGGTCAAATGACAGTCGGTCAAATGACAGTCGGTCAAATGACAGTCGGTCAAATGACAGTCGGTCAAATGACAGTCGGTCAAATGACAGTCGGTCAAATGACAGTCGGTCAAATGACAGTCGGTCAAATGACAGTCGGTCAAATGACAGTCGGTCAAATGACAGTCGGTCAAATGACAGTCGGTCAAATGACAGTCGGTCAAATGACAGTCGGTCAAATGACAGTCGGTCAAATGACAGTCGGTCAAATGACAGTCGGTCAAATGACAGTCGGTCAAATGACAGTCGGTCAAATGACAGTCGGTCAAATGACCGTCGGTCAAATGACAGTCGGTCAAATGACAGTCGGTCAAATGACAGTCGGTCAAATGACAGTCGGTCAAATGACAGTCGGTCAAATGACAGTCGGTCAAATGACAGTCGGTCAAATGACAGTCGGTCAAATGACAGTCGGTCAAATGACAGTCGGTCAAATGACAGTCGGTCAAATGACAGTCGGTCAAATGACAGTCGGTCAAATGACAGTCGGTCAAATGACAGTCGGTCAAATGACAGTCGGTCAAATGACAGTCGGTCAAATGACAGTCGGTCAAATGACAGTCGGTCAAATGACAGTCGGTCAAATGACTGTCGGTCAAATGACTGTCGGTCAAATGACAGTTGGTGAAACGATAGTCGTCAAATGATAGTCAGTCAAATGACAGTGGGTAAAATGACAGATGGTCAAATGATAGTCAGTCAAATGACAGTCGGTCAAATGACAGTCGGTCAAATGACAGTCGGTCGAATGACAGTCAGTCAAATGACAGTCGGTCAAATAACATTCGGTCAAATGACAGTCGGTCAAATGAGATCGGTCAAATGACAGTCGGTCAAATAACAGTCGGTAAAATGACAGTCGGTCAAATGATAGTCGGTCAAATAATTGTCGGTCAAATGATAGTCGGTCAAATGATAGTCGGTCAAATGACAGTCGGCCAAATGACATTCAGTTAAATGACCTTTTCGAACTAACAGCTTTCGGCCAAACAACCCTCTCGGTGATGTGACATTCAGCCAAATGGCGTTCGGCTAAATGGCTTTCGACAAAACGGTATTCGGCCAATTTACCGGGAACCGATACTGTACCTCTTACACTTGACCTTCCAAAAATATGGTGATTTTTACGATCATTTGAGGTTGGTGTATTCTATTCAAGTTCAACCACAAATAAATAAATAAATAAATAAATAAATAAATAAATAAATAAATAAATAAATAAATAAATAAATAAATAGATAAATAAATAAATATATAAATAAATAAACGAATAAATAAATAAATAGATAACTAAATAAATAAATAAATAAATTAATAAGCACGTAAATAAATACACGAATAAATTACTTTCAAATTTACTAGATTGAGGATAAGTTTACGGAAAGAAAATGTCTTAGAGCAACAGAAATGTAAAGATGGAACTGCTTAAGACAAAGAGAAATACCTAATATAATGCTGTTATTTTTAGATTAATATTGGCCAGCAATTAACGTATAGTATTCACCTTTCGACAGAGTAGCATCCGCCTAAGCAAACTTTTAGATCAAATAGCATTCGGCATAATCGCACTCGGCTCAATCGCATTAAATCAATTGACTCATTCTGCCAAACGATACTATCTACCAAAAGATTCGGTCAATTCATCTAATTATCATTCGACCAAACGACCCCTTGGACCAATTAAACTTTTTACCAAATGGCATTCGACCAAATGACCAGACATCTATACACATGTCTGACCATTTCAAATGAACAGGTCTTTTGCTTGAATTGGCAGTGGTCAACATTTTTTGTATCAGAAAAATGAGGTTATTTCTATAGTGCCAATACATAAAAATCTCCATTTATTTATTAGTGCTATGATTTGATAACAAACTAGCCTTTATGGTCGCATTACTTATTTCTGGCGAATTTCAATGCAATATGTTTCCTTTAAGCCCAATTCTGAGGTAGCGGCCTTCCGTTAAGTAAGTTCCACATATTATCCTAAGTATTGGTTGAGATAGAATGTCATATCTTATACTATTGTTTTCTAAAATTTCGCTGAAATAACATTCGAACTGTTTTAGTCATTTTAACTAAAGGGAAGGTGTCATACACATCCGTCTGCAACTACCGGATAACAAAGTGCTTTGTAACTCCACACGTGTCACAATTTTCAAATACTTGACCATATTTAATTGTTATTGGAGTCAATATTTCATTTAGCCCACCCAATTGTTCATTTTCTGCTCGATGCAACGTGTTTTACGAACTATCCAGCGATGGACCCCAGGCCAATAAAACTCATGGTTATTGTATTATTCCCCTGAAAGTGGCATTGAAACTATTGTTATAAACCAAAAGCTTAACTACGCATAAACCTTTAACTACCATGTCATCTAACCTCAAACAACTTAATTACGACCATGTGCTCTTCCAAAAATTAGAAACTTGGTGACATGCATCTTCCGGATCGAATAAAGTAGGCCATAAAAATGAAGTGTATTTAGGAGTATGCAGTACAGCTTTCCGTCAGACGGGTTGCCCTGACCCCCGCCCGGTTTCCTTGGATTTGTGGAATAGAAGTCAAACACAACATATCAAAACCATACCAAATCTCTCGAATTCCGATTTACTGGCGGACAAACAAAGTGGTGTAGGCACAGCGAAAAATAAATCAAACGCAACGTTCCGCAAATCTCTATGTGTGTTACGAGAAGGTTTAACATTACAAGTGAGCAACTTTCGCACAGGCACACGCAAACACTTGCAATCAAAAACTGACACACCCGTTGCTGCTGTGTCTGAGCGCTAACGCTATAATATAAGTCACATAAAGTTAGCTTAGGCGGCAGGTATTACATAATTGTAGGTGCCTCACCAGTTGGCTGCCGGTCTGGTGCTACTTACTGCTGCAATCGCAGCCTGACTTATTAGTAAATGACGACTGGTTTGTGCGTTGGTTTTTCTCTTCTCGCAAGGTCTTTTGTCCGAGACGCAGGCACTGGACTGCCAACAGTTTGTTGCCGGTGAATCTGTTGTTTTTGGTGCGATGCAAAAAAAAAATACGTCAACTGTCACCAAGAAGTTTGTCTAAAGAGTTAAATTGGTGTGTTTGTTTTTAGAGTGTATTGCAGTGACTGCAGCTAGTTTACGTCAATATGTACAAACGTTCATAGAATGTCTAGGTTCTTTCGGTAAATAATAACTGCAGTTGGTTGTTTTAACCATAATTTACTATAAATTTGTTAATTATAAACAGCAAGGCTTCCACAGCAAACGGACAGCCGACTGTACTTCTAAGGTTGCATTTTTCGTGCATGTTTTTTTTTTCTGCTCAACTATAAACAGCCTTCATTCATGCAGCTTTGCAACAACTGCACACCCGTAGGGAAGGGATAAGGGCAAGTGGGTGGGGGAACGTATTGTATGGTGCGTTCGTTGTCCCACCAACCAGGGGAACCCTTAACCTACAATCAACTAGCCGACCGTCCGTCGACTAGCGGAGAGGCCGGCATGCAGAAAAAAATTTACGCGTTTCACTTTGCTTCCAACGAACTCCCCGGTTGTTTAGTGTCTTGATTTTTCGCTTAGCTGCAGCGTCTAAGCTCCGCTGGCGGCACTGAGGTGCACTGTGCAAACGCGCGATGGCAAAAATGATGCCAGCAGATTTCTACTCACGTCCATTTTTGTTTGAAGGAGCTTCGAACAGCTCGCGCATTTCCGCAGATTTGGAATTACTTTTTATGTTTTATAACATACTCATAAGAACCCTAGTAGGACATGATATTACGTGAACGTTTGACATAGTTTACTACTCACTGCTAGTAGTATGGATTAATTATTTATTGAGCAAACACTTTAATTCCAATCTTTCTTATATCACTATGTTGTAATTTGCAAATAACGTTCTCCCAACAAAATGCTTCAGCCTGTCCAGACCGATACTACTTTTGGTATGTTGCAAACCCTCACCGAGCCTGCCCCTCTCGCAATAGGCAATTGTTTAAAAGTTGCACGTATTTGACCCAAATATGATGACAAGTTTCCATAGCGATCAACAAAGCCGCGACCGGTCCAAGAGCGATTCCATCATCGTCATCATCATCATCATCATCAAACGCACTTGAAGTGTCCATGATGTTTGTACACGATCGCAGCGGGTGATGGGTGCACAAACGGCAAAAGACCTCTGCCTACTTGATTCCAACTGACGACGGTGCGCGGCTGCCTACATGTTGCAAAAGATTCGAACGTTCTTGTGAATACCAAGTCAGCATGTTGCTACCGACAACCAAGCAACCAACCATCCAGTCCAGCCAGACCAAGTGGCGTTGCTGAAAACAATGGACGACACAGACGGCCTCTTTTAGCACCCCCGCTAGCATTGCACGTACGAATGGACCGACGGATGGATGGACGGGGTTGGTCGAGCAAGTGTTCAGTGCCGTCTATACGGAGGTTTCGCAAAATACGATAGCGCAATCGAGACGAACGGACAATTCTGACACAGTGCCGAGCGGTGCAACGTTTTTGAGTACCGGCTTGTCACGCGCTAAAGAACAGAACATCATCCGAGTTGCGGCAGAATAGTTGTGGCGGCAGTTGATGACTTGTTTTATTTTCTTGTAGATTAAAAGATTCTAATTTGAAATAAATTTTAAGAGTCTGTGCCGTGTATTTCCAGTGTTGCGAAGCTCGTTTACCGTCATCTTTCACTATTGCCGAGTAGTCGGATGGAACAACATGGGCTTCAGTGACGTTCATGGAACTGCGGACCTATTCCATCTTGCAGAAGTAAGACTGGGATGATTGTGTTGAGATTAGAACCGCGATGTCCAACATTTATGGTTGTTTCATTTAATGACTGAACAGAAACGGTTGTTGGTAAAATGGCTACCTCACTCTCATAACGAATTAATCATTTTTTAAAATATTTTATTTAGGTGACACGGCTCAGTACGTGAACAAAACGAAGTTGTGAATATTTTGTGTTACCCCATTAGAAATAAATGCATTTTATCCTAGATACTCGAAGAAATTTATGTTCAAATAAAAGAAGTGAACGTTCATCAAGGAGAAACTCATTTGTATTTAGATGTAGAAAATGCACATTTACAGGTTACATACATGAAAGTAGCAATTGTCCAATAAAAAATAATTAACTTGGAGAACAGCTCATGAAATGAAGAATGATCAATTTTAAAATTATTCATTCATCGAATAAACTAACATGGCCAGGGCCGTAGAATGAAAATGCGGGCCCGGGGATCCAACATAAGGGATCCCAGCTGCTAGAGATGTTTCAAAATCAAAAAGTTTAATCTCGAATTTAATCTCCATTTGAAGGAATAGAATTGAAAAAAGGTTTTTGCATGGGTTGGCTCTGAACTTTACGCTATAACTTGTTTCATTTAGAATTTGTCAAAGAACAAAACTACATTCGGCCTGGACGGTCTAAGTGCAACAGTTCCAAATTATGGAAAGCCTCTCAAAATACAGGGTCTAATTCGTTTCTCATGTTAGCTGACTTCTTCCATTTAGTGGGGGAAACCTGATTTCTATATCTTGACTAATTATTAAATAATATGTCGCTACAATTTTATTACAGAATTTTTGTTTTCAATACTAGTAAAATCGTAAAAAAGTGAAAAGAATGGATGTGAAACAAATTTTAATAAAAAGCATGATCAGAGAAGAAATGGTGAATATTGTATATATATTGCTATATATATTGCTATAATATTGTAATCTAAAGTTGAAATGCAGGAAATGGGGCAAATTTAAAAAAAGTGATGTGCCAGGAATAAGAATAAAATGAAAGATTTAAGGCAGGAGAAAAATGGATTAAAAGTTAAAAATATGCAAAATTATGCAATGGACAAAAATGAATAAAGATAACGTATATTTGAGAAGTTTGAAATGTGAATAAAATTGAAAATTATGAAAATTTGAGAAAAATTAGACTGAATAAGTGGGGGAGAAGAGAATAAGGTAATAAATGGACAAATTTGCAAGGAATTGAATCAATTAAAAACAAATAGATGGTAAAATGACAAAAGGAAGGAAGAGATTGAGAGACATTGAATTAATAATTGAAAAAGTGAAATAAATGTAAAATAAATTAATAAACGGACAAAATAAAAAATGCAATTTAATTCCGAATGAAAAGAAATTATGGATAAGAAAAATAAAGAAAATAGAAGCAAATTGCAAATTCTTCAGAAAATGACAAAAACAATGAAATGGAAAAATATAGCATATTCTGTCAAACTGAAAAATGTAGAATTTAAAATAATGGAAAAAGAGAAACTCCAAAGAAAGAAAGAAAATGCGAAACATCGTGCAATTAATAAAACAAACAGATAAAACAGGCACGAATAAAATGACAGAAACTGCAGAAAATGATCGAAACCAGAATATGTGGAATAGAATACAAAAAAATGCAACAAGGAAACTATTTGACAAAAGAATAAAAGGGGGAGAATTAAAAAAAAATGAACACTTGGCAAAGAACAAAACAAATAACAAAATTTGAGAAATATAGAAAATATAAAAAAGGTAGAGTAGGATACAGGAAATAGGAAAATTTAAAAATATACTGGTTCAAATAGAAAAAAGGAACAAAAGAAAATTCGGAATGATACAAAAAATGAATAATATAGTTTAAAGTAAAATATATAGAATTAACCTGAAAAGAACAAGAAACGGTAATTCAATTATAAAACATACCAATGGCAAACTAAAAACAACACGGAACAAAATGCTAAACGGAAGAAGTAAAGAGATGGACAATAGTTAAGATTTGTACAATAAAAAGGAAACCTTTTTAATTTCTGCACTTCAGTCAGTCAGCGTAAAATTACGTATTTCTTGCAGGAATTTATAAATTCTCAAAAAAGAACATAATAGTTTTAAATATGTGTAATAAAATGAATAAAATAAGGACTTTTCTAATAAGAATATTATCGAATGGCAAATCTCTAGATAAGATTTTCTTATTTTTTCAATCACATCGACTGTGGCTCGAAGGACTAATTAAAGATCTTTCAAACTTTGTGCTGTCTGTACAATTTTACATATTTTCATCATTATTGGTAAAAGTCTAGTCAACTTCGTTTCTGAACAAAATCAAAAACTTTTGTAATGTATGTCCCAAAAATACATTTTTTGAATAAAGGTGATGGTGAAAATGGAGCTCAGGCTTACGGAAGTCGTATATCTTTAGTATCATTACCTGAGCTAGGAAATACTGATATTATTTAACATGTTAGGCCAAGCTAAAAGATTTGTTTCGAATAACAACCTAAACACGAGGTCGAAAATGATAGCGTTGGAATTAAGATTCCCGTATCTATAGAATATGTCAATATAGAGGTAAAGCTATAAGATCTATCGTCGCATTGCCCCCAAGAGCCAAATGTAAAATACATGTGGCAATTCGGAGAAGTAGAATCCATTACACTTGATACTTAGAGAAACTTCTTCGTAGGTGTTGTTAACTGTGCTGTTGTGGTGAGGGTGCGGGTCCAAAGACCTATTCTCTTCCACGTGACTCATCGATTCATATATAATGGATCTAAAATTAAACAAACCAAACTGTGCTCCCATGAATGGCAGATTCCTACGATTAAGTACTGTAGTCTGGCAAAACCAATCCAAAACACAGTCTTCAATACCATTTCCTGAATCGCTGTCGAGTTTTAAACTTGTGACAGCTGTTCAGGTCATAGTGGCATTTGAAAACACAGCATCCAGCACCTCACTATCAACAACCAGTTCCATCAGCGAGAAAGTTAGTATTAATGATGGTGGGTTTACACTGGTAAACCGGCATTTGATCATGAGTACCAAGACAGCATTAACGATGATGCCATTCATGTTAACGAGACGAGAAAAGTAAATGCCTCCCAAAATGCAGTAGGAGAGCAGACAAATGCTTGCCTCCTGCAAAAGAACGTCGCGCAATGGAAACTGCGTGCACAAGATTAACTTTTGTTTACCGTCTTTTTATTTTTTTTTCGACGGCGCTCAATAATATTTGTTATTTATATTAATTTTTACATATTGTAAATTTATATAATACCTACGGCGCCGTTTGAGTACGAAGCTGTTGCATTTCTGTGCAAACTTCTTTAAATTTGACATATTTGAATATTGAATCTAGCATGTATACGAGCCATATTTAGATCGGCGATTAGATATTTTATTTTACTTCTAATTACATTAGCTTAAGAGCGAACCATTTGTTTCTCAATCAATACTATTGCCAGCCGAGTTCTGTAAAAGTTAGAAACTTTTGAAATTTGAAATGTTTTTAAAATTAAAGGGTTTTCTGTAATTTGATTCTCGGCGGAAGTGCGACTAATTGAATCCATAATCAATAATAATATTTTGGAAAGATTCGGAAAAAACCATAGAAATATTTTAATATTCAATCTCCCTCCCCTAGGATAATAGGATGGACGGTATTACTAACATCTTTAAGCAATATTACATGCATCAGTTTGCATAAATTTAGTGCATCAGTTATCAACAAATGACACTATTTTATTCCTAAATATCCATTTAGAGTATCCACGGGAAAAATAAGTTCAGCCATTAGTTAGCGTTTCTACTATATATAAGGTGTTAGGAATACTAATGATCTTTTTTCATATGCTGTATGTTTTCATTTCATTTCAAATATTTTTTGCCGTTGCCGCAAACGAAATACAACACAAACGCTCACGCGATTTAAGGAACGTACACAAGAACATACAAACGCTCGAGCGTTTCACAATAATAATAATCCAGTCGCAAACGCGTTTGTTAATAATTTCGCAATCATATAAAGGTGCTCCCATGATCATGAAGCATACTTGTCCAGGAGCTCCCATTCTGAAATATGGAACTTATATATACTAGACAACAAGTCTCAGGGCACCATTGTTATAGACTTAAGTGAGATGGGAGAGTTCACTTTCTTCCTTCATTTGAAGGATACCCTAGTAATAATTGAGGTTTTATGGTAGTTTTATAGCCACTCATAAAACTTGGATTGCTGTTGTAGCATGCTATTAAACTTCAATTGTTACTTGGGTGTACTCAAAAGTAAACATTGACATGACAGCTCGTGAGAACATTCAAAAACCAACGCGAATATGCAAACGGCTACACGTTTATATAAACGAATTCAGATCCGCGAAGTTATAAACACGCTAACATACGCGACTTAAAAATATCCGCGCGATCAAACTAGCTAACATAGAACGCTCGTGTCCTTCGCGACAGTACAAATCCGGTCACGCATGCGATCATATATTCGCTCTGAGGACATCTACGTTCGCGATCTCACATACATTGAAACGTTTCGGCGATCAAGTCAATATGTTAGCACTTACAAACGTATAAACGCCATCTCAAGCGCGATTAAACCAATACCCGTTCCCACGCGGACATTAATCGGTCACGTACACAAGCCTCTACCTTTGGTCCTAGGAGCCTAGGTCCATGCCTTCAATCTAGGTTTAAAAACAAATTCATATAAACGCGAAGTTTCAGGACGCCAAGGCCAGATGCTCTAGTGATATGCGGGAATTCTCTCCCTTCTAGATCTGAACCGTACACTCAAATTCGCAGTTCGTATCAACATTCAATGTGAAATCGTGATCAAACCCATTAACATAGAAACGCTTGAACCTGCGCGATAATATAGGCCTGGTTACAAACTCAAACATGCGTTCATTCAGGCGAAACTACAAACATGCTCACTCAATATATATATCAAGAAGGAGATGGAACTTTTTAATTATTTTAAACTTTGAAACAATACCCATTTTTGGTATCAGTAGGTAATATACTCTTTATAGTTCATTAAAAAAAACAAATTTATTTAAATCACAACAAAGTAATGTACGTAATGTAGGAGTTTTGTCGAGTTGTCGTATTTTAATTTTCTCCAATTTCCGGTCAATACAAGTTATGATCGGAGGCGGGTTCTTTATGTGTTGAAATTGCGATAACTCTAACTTGTTTTCAGTAAAGCAGTTAAATATTCTGCTCAACAAACGTGTTCAGTAAATGTAACAAGCGTCTTTTTGCAAGATCTGGCCAATTCGTCACCACATTGAATTTAATTGTGTCTGGACCCGGAGCTTCATTATTGCATGACAGGAGTGCAGTTGTAATCTTTGTCAATGGTGGATCTATTGTGCCGTTATTTCAACTAGTAACGAGAGCAGATTTATAAAACAACCTACGAAAATTGCATCCTGTTATAATCTTGTTATTGCATTCTCTGCGGGATGGATGTAATTGAATAATGTGTCGAAATTATCAAAACAAATAACAATGGAGGAGATATCTTTTGTTTAGGATATTTCTGTTAACAGTGGGACAAATTTTTATAAGCTACTATACTGTGTATCACTTTAATAGGTCAACCCCATTTTAGAGGATATTTCTTTTTTTTATAACAGCGAATTGTATCAATTTTTTGAGTTGAATGAAAAGTTGAATTAACGATGTTTACCAAAACTTTACTAACGTTCGTTCATTTCTTTGGACAGTAGATGTGAATAAATGATTTTGGGACTTAATAGGTTACTTACATTACTTCAGGGCAGTAACATATCAAATTATTTGAACCTCCGTAATTGGATTCACACAGGGCCGGCGGAGAGCGTGGGTAGTATGGGTAGTACTACCCACTCGAAAATAACCGAGTGGGTAATTACCCACTCGAAAATTTGGACATTTTCATAAATTTGAAATCTGCCACGTATGTATCTCGGACACACATTTGATAATATCGATGCACAACAACTTCATTTACACAAACACACTGCAAGTGATTTAATGTAAATGTAATGCAAGCGTGTGTATTACGAAAATGAGACAAATCCCTATTCTATTACCCTCACCCTATGCTTACTACCCACTCGTGCTAAAAGTGTAACGCCGGTCCTGGATTCACAAAGATCACACGAATAATACTAAGCACGCTGGGTAATAGCCATGTGATGATTGAGTTTGTTTCGTTCAGTCAAGGCACTGATTTTTTGCTGCAATTGTACTTGGAAAATGCAACAAAATATTTAACATTTTCGAATTTACACCTGACAGAAAGATGTTTGTTTGAATGCAAGTGATTCTTCGATTTGAGTTCGACATGCGATCACTAATTTCGATCTCGAATCTGCCAGACTAAGTACTTGTTGGATAGTCTGACTGTCATTGTACGCCACACAGAATCGCTAAGCTTTCCGTTTGGAAGACGTTGCGGTACCTATCGAGCGAATGGGATTGTTCTAATATCATTTCACAGCAGTAGACACCAACATCGGCTCGGTTCTCCAACAAAGAACCGTCAGTGTAACAAACTACGTATTCTTCATGTTGTCGCATCAAACAGTCAGACAGCTATTTCTTGCGAGTAAGATGTCAGTAAAAGGTCACCGGAAGCAATTATAAACCCAACCCAAGTAATTATTATTTGAAGCCACAATCTTGTTTGGTTAGTTTCACGATCTCTTTTGGGTTACTGCTCCAGGGTCCGTTAGCCTTAAGACGGTAGGCATAAGAAAGTGTTCCTTGTTTCAAAAACACAAATAGTGGTTTAAAGTTCAAGAGTGCCTCTGGAGCAGTAGGTGTTGTTAGGAACGCAACGCAATCATCGCCATCAAAACCGTCCTCTGAAGATGGTTTAAATTTGACTGGATTGTTGTTTTGAGTAAAGAATTACTCCAAGGTACATACTGAACGTGATCTGCGCAAAGCTTCGGTTGCAATCATTCGTTGCGAGAAAAGCACCATTAATGTTTTATTTGGATTAATTGATAGTTCAATATGAAGACATCATTGCTCAACAACACATAAGGCTTGCTGCATCAAAGTGTGGTTATGCAAATACCGGTGATCATTATATGATATCCATCGGCGAAACCATATGTCCGAAACCCAAGCTCATTAAGTTTCCTCAACAAGCCATCGGCGACAAGGTTCCATAAAAGTGGTGACAGCACACCACCTTGAGGACATCCGCAGACATGCAGTTTCCTTATCTGTACTTGTCTTAGCGATGAACACAGATGTCGGTTACTAAGCATTGCGTGTATCCATTTTGTGATATATAAATGTACTTCATGACCTCGTGCTGCTTCCAAAATGGATTCGAAAGACACGTTGTTAAAATCAATGTGAATTCAATGTTGTAGACAGCATTGTGGAACAGGATGCTAGTAAACTTTTTCCGCGGTATGCATGTTGCATTGCGTGAAGCGGTTGTTCATCCAAGCTAACATCTCGAATGAAGTGATCGGTTGAACATTACACTGATTTGAGAAGGAAGAAGGTCAGACTGATCGGCCCAAAGCTCTTGAACTCCCAATAAATAATTGTTTTCGAACCCAATTGGGTAATTATTCGGCCTAACATCCCAATCCGCTATCGCCCCTTTGTGCCACATTAGGTTGATGCAATCTACATTAAGCACCACTGAAGATACCATCTGTTCAATTTACTCATCCGTTGCAATTTCCTCCGCACTAGCACATCAATTTCCTTCTAAACTCCTTCTTCACTCCAACAATAATTATTCATCTGCCTACTAATTCAATGTCAGCCTCCCTTCTAATTCCACGCTGTAAGAGCGCGAGCGGGATGACAACAATCTTGCATATTCAGAACGTAGTGCACCGATCGTACTCAACCGGGCGGTGGCCGGCAGCCGGTGGCGGTTGCAGAAATCGCGCATAATTATCTCATCACAGTTCACAAATTCCGGCAAAGCACCGCCTGCCGCATCGCCATTATACATATTTAGTGACTACGATATGGGTTCTCTAAGCTAAGTCGAATTACCACACCGCCATCTACCACCAGCGGCCTGCTGCGATGGCATATTTTCAAAGTCAACCCAACTCGTGGCTTCCTCCGGATTCCGCGGTGCGCAACCGAGCAGATGTATTAATAAATCATAATCACCGCTAACCTACCCAGTCATAGCCGTACATTCCTTACCATCCAATGAACAGTCAAATTTGTACACATAAAATAATAGTACCGACTTCGCATAGTGTCTCATGATTAAAACATTGCGCTATTCGAATTCTAAACAACGCGTGGTTATGTGATTGTTTTCTGTTTCTTTTTCTCATATAATTACCCAAGCTTATTCAGCTTCGTATCGTTCAGTGGACGGTAGCTCCGTACTGGTTGCTTTAATGCCAAGACGGTAACTCATTTTCACAAATTAGTAATTCCCAACCTACATACAACAACAACAACAACTGCAACAACGACGACAACGACGGTTTTTCCATCCATCCGGTGCTGCGGGATCTACCAGCGAATGATAGTGAATCAGTCATCGCGGCAGTGTAGGTGGTAGTGCAGGACAGGTAGTTACGAAAAGGAAAACCACGATTTATGGTCTTTCGGAGACAATGGCAATTTTCCACTGGGTTGTAGTATCTGGGGCTTTGTTGACAAGTTGGTTTGTTTTCTTTTTCTTTGCTTCAACCGTCACTATAGCCTTGACGCGTGGTAGACAAAGGAAAACGTAATGGCCTTGATTTTCTGCTCTTGCCAAGCAGCAAGTCTCCAGTTTGAGTTTGTTCGATCACATCGTTATGTCGCAATTCTCTTGTTAGAATATTTTAACTGCACTTTGTTGTTTTTGGGGCTTACCAGGAGAATGATATTAGTACATACTCAACTCCTAAACTTCATTCAATTGAAATATATTGGGTTATGATGAAGCGAGAGGCCAGAAAGGCGAAGGAAAAGGTGCATGAAAATGAAATGCATGTGGATGAAAATTAAGAAAGTTTATCGGACTAAATCGGTCTGTGGGTTACTGATGAGAAGACTCAAAGTACAAAGTCACACTTATGACTCTAATAATTAATGTAATTTATACAATACAATCAGGGCCGGCGAAATGTGGGTGGGTAGTAAGATTCGAAGTGATTTCTACTAGTGGTGACAAAAGTACAGTACACCATGTCTGAACTGTAAGTGCAAGTGAAAGTGAAAATTTCCGGATAATACCTGGTGGCTATTTGGAAATATCCTTTGTTAACAGGCTTAGCAAAAATGAGTTTGTTGATTACTGATACTACAAATGTTCCACAGTTAAGTACCAATTACTCTATTGTTTTAAATTTCGTAGCATTAATTTTCTTTTTCCTCAGATAAAACCTTCTTTGGGTGGGTACTGAAGCCCACATGATAGTGATGACTAATGGGAAGGTATCTTCGACAACAGACAGTCCCTCTGTTTCAATGGAGGTCGATTTGAATATTCACATGATGGCAAAATAATGCCGATAAATCTTCTTTTCCATGTAAATTATGTTCATCTAGTACAACAGGTCCTTGGAAGGTCTACTTCCGAACCGAATATAACCCATTTAACATCATCGATATATCGCATAAACTAATTAAACAACACTCGGTTGTGTACGAAGAAGTTTCTTGTCTACGTACCCGCCTTAGAAGTAGAGATTAATGGTTTGCAAGCAATACATTCAGTATAAATCGAGGAGTATTTAAACTTATTTTCAATTAGTCTCATGACGAGCCTTTCGCCGGATCTACTCTTCCAAACTTTGTTCTTTTGAACAGGGCTCGTCTACCTGTTCGCCTTTTTGTGTTTCAGGGCATGCCGTTATTGCAAACAATTGAGCGATACAGCTACCCAATGTAGAAATGTAGAAACCACGACTAATTTCTACGCTCGCTTGTCCACTAAAGAGCGAGAGTCTGATAATCCCATTGAGGGAACATGTTCTAATGTGCTAATAAATTTCCGAAAAAAAATAAATCATTTCCTCTCCTACGCTGCCTCATAAAGGCCTGAGAGTGTCCTTTGATGGGTGCTATTACAAAACCGAAGTAAGTGGCTCCTCGTCTCGGAAACTAACAGAAATTTCCTTATGGGACATCGAAAACACTACGTGTCCCTATATTTCGCTCCCATGATTTTCCCAGGTATTTGGTATTTGGTTATCTACCGACGTAGATCTTCCACAATTTTAACATCATTCGCCAGGGCCGAATTGATTCTCGATACCAGGTATTGAAGTTGTCGGTTGTCAAGTCCGAATCAAAGGCAGACATTGTTCCCCTATGCATCGCACCTCAGCTGGTTCAAGAAGATTTCAACTCCCACGGTATGCCATAGGATTGTCTTCACGTTCTATTTTACTGCATGATATTCGCAACAATTTCAATATGATCATGACTACTCCACCACCGCGGCCAAGCGTGTTGGATTTATCATAGTACTCAACCACAATTAGTGTACATATTGCTTGGAACAGCTACGCGTCCACTATATCCGAGATAATCGAATCAAAACAAGAAATTTCCCCGGTGGAAGCATACAAGGTTTTAACTGTCTTAAATATTGACACTGCGATTAAAGGTCAGACGAAACGAGATCCGGTGCAAACAGCACCACTTTGTGGTGGGTAGAGGGCACTCAGAATTGTACGCGAAAAGCTCCTATAAGGACTTTTTGAATGTCGGACCGCCCATTTTTTTCCGAGTATATGCAACGTTTGAAACGCAAATGAAAATCTTAATGAATGCTGAAAACGCGGTTATTGGCACCGGTTTGCCGATGGATTAACGAGAAAAAAATTGTTTCATCCGGTGGCTAGGCTACTCAACCGTTAATCGGAATACACGGAATGAAGAATCCTTTTTCGGCGACAACAGCACTGCATATAGATCTACGCTCAAACAATTGATGTTTCGCGATGAAATGATAATACTTTATTTAATGGAAATGATAACACAAATTTATCTGTCAGCAAAGATGCTCCCGCTAAACATTATAGTGGGCATATCACTGTAGCGTTCGTTAGATGATGACAGCTATGCATCCCTTCTATGCTAATTATTATGACAGTAGTTGTAACAGTGGTCCAACCCGGGGACAACTTGGCAGATAGTGCTTGTTTCATATATGTACCACTGATTTGATAGTGGCGCTAGTATACCTTCTCCATATGAGTACCATGAACCACGAAACGAAATATGTTTAAGAGAAAAGCATGTTTTGTTACGTGTGTTATGAACACCGTCAATGCAGCTAGAACAACATTTAGAAATGCGTATTCCAAAATATGGATTAAGACAAAGTCCTTATATAGGAAGGCCCAAGCATTCGTCAAAACGAAAACTGTCTATGTGCTCGTATGTGTGACAGTTTCTAAGGGAGAATGGTAACGTCTATGTCATCAATACCACGTTTTATAGGCTAACTCTGTTCACTACCACTAATAGTTTTGACGCATTCTAGAATCTTGTTGCTAGGGATAAAGAAAACTATTATTCGAGAATAAATTTATCACTAGCTGAATAACGGCAGCAAAGTTATGTAAATCTTATTATAAATTTAGTTGTATGCTGCCAGGAATCAGGGCCGTCTTAAGACTCCTCGGGGCCCCTGGGCACTATTGAACGAAGGGGCCCTTATAATTGAACAGACTTTAACAACTTAAAAGTTACCTTCGATGAATATGATAAAGCGTCACATCATAGAGATGAAATGAGCATATCGAGGGTTCCAAAATAAGACATTTTGTAATGGCAATTGATAAGATAAGAAAACAATTGAAGGCTACAAGTATGCGTTGCGTTTTCCTTAATAGCATCTATATAACTGAATGCGCAGCTATAGTGACAGAATTAACAATAGTAATTTGACATCCTTAGTTACATTGCGTGGTTTGAGGATGAATAGTTTCTTCACCAACAAGGAGGAATAATGGAGTAGGGTAGATTTACCGTAAATTCACCACACGATCTCCCTTGTCCAGGCCAGCAAAGAATTCTTTGAATTTCATAATGCGTTTAAGGCTGTTTTCGTTAACACTCTGCTATGCCTATCTGCGTAAATATTCCCAGGTAATCAATAAGCATTAGTGTATGCAGTAAAATAGCATATAATTTGAATTTCAGATGCTTCTTGAAGTATATTAGCATTCTGTATGCATAACTGTTGTTAATCAGCATTCATAAAACTGTTTAAAAACTTCTTGCTCGTAAGCAGAATTCTGAATGCAAAACAGCAGTAAAATAGCATTTTCATAGCACAGCAGTAATGTGGCAGTATATTTTGCCCAAAGCGACTTCTAAATAGCATTTACGCGAAGACTGCATTTCAAGAAGACTGGAAACTCTGTCCAGAGCCTGGAGACTGTAAGAGTGATACACACACATATACACTTATACATTAAGCTTCCTACCTTCCTCAAATTGAGGCGTTGCAACCGCTGTCGCTTCTCGTTTGATTGGGGATCTTCTTAATATGTAGTCTTCGATTTAAGACTACTTAAATGCATATCAGGTAGCCGTTAAGACGCATTTGGTTGCTTATTGGTTATCAGAGTTACAACATCTATTATAAATGTCATTATATGTTAATATATACCAATATTCATTGATTGATGGGTAAGCATTACTAATTTAGAAGTCTATCGCTGATGTATAACGCTTTTTGATTATCAGACTTTTTGGGCTTCTCACTCTTAATCTTAAGCTATCCACGAGAAAACTTCCGCACATGCTCACAGCCGTACGACGCAGAATAACCAAATGATCCCTATGATTCTTCGCCCTACGCTGTGTTTTCCAGGGTTCGAATTGAATAGAGTCGAATTCCGGCTATGAATCGCTTATGTTCCGTTCTTTGAAGTTGCAGGGAGTGTAGATACAGGACAACGGATTAACACAATAGTAGAAGCCGCATAATTCAGCAGACTTTCGACTATTTTGAGGCCAACCATAAGGTCTTATGAAAATATAGACTTAAATCTTTATTGGTTCATGATTGGAATGCCTACGCTCACGGCAGTAGCCGAATATTCACTGGATTTATGCTAGTTGTATACAACTCTAAGTATAATTGTATCCACTGAAGATGATAATTGATCCAGACAGTCAGATTGAAGGCCCGACGATTAAAAATGCTGCACTGCAACACCAAATTTTGTTGAAATATAGTTTAATGTGTAATGTTCATATTCTGTGAATTTGGTGAAATTTTTTTTGAATAGTTTCGTAAATGTGATGATCTTGCTTTAGAAAATTTAACAAAGTGAACGTAAGAATTTGAAATTATCTCATCCCAAATATAGAAACGACTCGGGGCCATAAAGACCACGGTTTCAAAATTGACTGACATTTACCGCCAAAGATGAATTTAATTTATTTGATTTTCGGCTTTTGCGGTCTGTTTTATTAGAACGGGTGATTTATTCTGTCCGACGTTTCGGCCACTGGTTATGGCCTTTTTCAAGAGAAACTGTAATTTATTCCCCAAGTAAAGATAAATTTAATATCGACGAAAAATACAAACTAACAGTGATTCGGAAATGTCCAGGATTTTTTTTGGTTTTGCAAACAATCTACAGTTGCAGTAAATTAAGTCAGATTTATAGAACAACTGAGATTATGAACCATGCGGGAGCTTACCACAACGGGTGATTTCAAAAACGCCAATTTCCTCTTTTAGACAAGACTGAGGTTCTTGGGTACTTTGGCCTGATTTGACATAGCGCCGTTATGCAAAATCAGTTCAAGAGTTGTACAGAGACGTCAAGATTGATTTTATGCCCCATACGCCAAACTGCCCGACACTTCAATGAATCAAAAGATACTGGGCAATTACGAAGCAGCAATTAAAAATATCAGATGTTGCTAAAAATGAAATTCAAATGTAATGACAGTATAAGAAAGTTGGGAGAGCAGTTACAGATACTACTGTGCAAAAGCTTATGACTGCCATTCAAATCTGTTTTTGAATATTAGGGGAGAGGACTGAGTTGAGAACCGAATTTTGCTTTTGGACTGTAACTTTTTACAAAATAAAGATACCTAAGAATCCAATGTAGCGTTGGAATGCTGCACAGGTGCAACTTGTTTATCTAGACAGATCGAAGCGTAAATCTGTAGTTAGTTCGCAGGACGTGATTTTTGACTGTTTCAAAAAAGTGACTGGATTGTGAACGATATGACAAATCCGAAAACGAAATCAAACATTTATAATTGTATATATTGCGAAAAAACTTTGCGAGGTCGAAACTTGTTTGACTGGCCAGTCAAAATGAAATTTAAGCGCTATCCAATCATTGTAGGCCGAGTAATCGACGAAGCAGTGTGAAATCTTTTCTAATGATATAAATAAGGCCTCGTCTATCCCGTGTGCCTTTCATGCACGGCTTAATCCAATTTGTCATCGTAGAAAGAAAAACCGCATATTCGATGATATTTGACAGTTTTGGTACAAATCTAGCATGAAAAACGAATGATTCATAACCCAGCCACGAGATGGTTTACAAACCAGCCATAACACTATTTTGGAAACGTCAAAAACAACCCAATACGACTGTATGCTTTTGTGTTTTGACAATTATTGGCTCATCATAAAATATAAACTTACGCAGATCGCTGGCGATATTGGTCAATCAGGAAAAAAAGTTTTGATTGTTCACAACCCAAATTGGTTCACAACTCAGCACTCTTTCCTACACTTCACAAATTGAATCTTTTCCATGATTTGGATAACGAATTAATTTTTGGCCACGGTTTCAACGTAGTGCAATAATTTTGTGGACAATTTTTAGTTCTAAAGCTAAAAAATGTATATTAGAAGTACCCATAATATAAACTACATTAATACCGCTCAGTTTGATGCGTTTTTAATTTCGGACTGAACTAATTGAAATCCGAAGTGCGTATTTCGAGGGTTCGTTTATCTGTTCCATTTGACCATGCATTATAATAAAGCTGTCATAACACTATGAGAATCTACTAAAACCAAGTAATAAAATGTTAATAAAATAAAATATATATCTTGATTGCGTCACAACTCGAAAATACGAAGAATACGAATGTATTTCACAAAAAATAATTTTTATTTTGCAAACAACGGGGTTTACAAAAGTGTTATTCTTAGCATACTGAACGTGATCAGTACCACGTTTCTGATGTGATGAAACTAGACACATGCGGCTTTAGAAAAGTCACATTTTGTTTCTCAACAAACATTCCCCTTCGCTAACAGAAGGCTTTGAAATCAACCTATATTGTGTTAGCGAATTCTCTTTAGATGATTAAAAATCAGAAAGATTCAGAATTCGGATGATTCATTTCCGAGCCTCGCGTTTCTTGCTGCAGGATAAGGAATGACGATTCTTTGGTTGGTCGAGTGGCTGTCGCCATCACTTATCGAAATATTTTTCTAATCAAATAAAGATTGGGCCGCTCTTTTCTTTTTAAGTTTTCATGGTACCAGCAGTGTATAGAGCTAGTATAATTTTACCGGCTTATGTTCATCACGGGGCCCTTAAAATTCGGGGGCCCCTGACCCTGGCCCAGTGTGCCCATGCGTAAAGACGGTACTGCCAGGAATGCATAATTTTGCTCGACTTCTGCCAAAGCTTTTTTTTGTTGGAGACGAATCACTGCGACCAGTATTTAGATCTATTGTGGTAATTTGTTCAACTCTTGCAATAGTTCTGTTTGGAAGATGTTGCGATGGTTGTGGTACAGATTCCATTAGAATGTTCCTCGCGTTTTTCTGAGTTCCGGTCTAACAGAAACCTAGATGTTGGTTTAACCCCGAAGATGTTCAGAAATACTACAAGATGACTTTCAAATAATTCGAGCCAATATAAGTGAAAGTGACTCGAAGTTAAATTTGTGGAACAAGGACAGTGTCTAATTTGACAAGCGAAATAAATTTGGTGATAGAAGTATTAAGTTTTTTACAGATAAGGAACAAAATTAAATAGATGCGCCTTTTTTAAATTTTGCTCCATTCGAGCCACCATGACATCACCAAATCACCACAAAATTTGCTTATGAGTTCAATACATGGGAGCTGTCAAGTTGTCCCCGGGCTGGGGTGATCATAAAAGAGGCTGTGCTGTATACATTCTCCCCACAATCTGATGGTTTTATATTTACCCATCAACGACCACATCCACATCGTTACACATTAGACTGGTTCAATTTTTGACTTTTAGCTCCACCAGGCTGATTCTGATGGTCCTTAGTAATTGTGCAAATTTTGGTACCGATCGGTTGTGTCTTCGGACCCTCCAAAAATTTTAAAGTTTATATGGAAGTTTGTATGGAAAATCAGTTAACATTGAAAATAAATTCTTGAAAAATCACCTGATCAATTAATTCATCAGAACACAATATATATTCCTAAAGGTATTCCTCTACTGAACATATTTTGGTTTGTGGTTGTGAAAATTCGCTGAGAAAAGTTATTAACTAAAGAAGCAGCATGACTTCAAAACAAGTGGATTTTATTGTTAATCATAGCAACCCTGTTTGAATAGCTTATCTGCCATACGCGAGCAGTGGGTGGCAAGTCTAGTTTACACTTGTATAACGATGTAGCTATTCAAACAGGGTTGCTGTGGTTACTAATAAAATCCACTTGTTTTGAAGTCTTGCTGCTTCTTTAGTTAATAACTTTTCTCAACGAATTTTCATAAACTTGCAATGGTCCCCGAATGTGTTCAGTGGAAGAATACCTTTAGAAATATACAGTGTTCTGATTAATTGATTGATGAGGTGATTTTTTAAGAATTTATTTTCAATGTTATCCGATTTTCCATACAAACTTTCATATAAGCTTTGAATTTTTTGGAGGGTGCGTAGACACAACCAATCGGTACCACAATTTGCACAATTACTAAGGACCATAAAAGGAATCAGTAGAGCCTGGTGGAGCTAAAAGTCAAAAATTGAACCAGTCTATTACACATAGGTACTCAACTGATATCTCAGTAAAGTGAGATTTGTTTGATGATTTTCGATGAAATATTTTTCGAGTCTCAGCTATCAAACGTCACTTTTACTGAGATCTCAGCAAAAAAAATTGTTTACTGAGATCTCAGCTGTTGAGATTTCGGTAAAAGATGCGAAAAAGCTGAGAATCAGCCGAAAAAATTAAGCGTGAAGTTCCATTGATGCTCTCCATTCGATGGAGCATGGAAAGCACTCCTTGCATTTTCTGGGGAAAACATGGGAGTTCCTTAGTTTTTTATCTGAAAAATCATACCAGATTGCCTTAGTTTGAATTCTTTTGCATTGCTCCATTCCGGAAAACGGACACTTAGATTAGAATGGTAATGAGAAAATGCGAACAGTTACGTATTAGAAGATGATATTCATGAAAGATGGCATAGCTTCAACGAGTTTTTCAATATTTCTTATCAGAGGACGCTCGAAAAAAAGGCTGGAAAGGATCGTGACTTCATTCGGATGATATCTCGGGTCATGCCCAATCACTATACATTGAAAGCGCATTTCTGGCGTATTGGGGTCATGGAGAGCGGTCTCCGCGCTTATGGTGACAATTATCGCAACATTAAATATGTTGTCTGTTCATGCGCCTAGTTCCCTGGCGCCAGATCTCAGTTATACGAATCTCTTCGGCCTCGTTCCAGTCCGAGATGTGCTAGCTATCCTCGATCTCCCTAGATGTCTCTCATATAGGGTGATGAGCCCATTATCGCTATGTTTCTATTATCACGCTACCCATTTGAAGCCGTTGGTTAGAGCAGTGTCTGCCATCTTTGTTTAACGCATTGAGTCAAATGGTAGCGCAGCAATAGGGGCACTCGATTCGTGTTTTCGTTGCGCTCAAACACGAGAATTTCACTGTTTTCAGCGCATGTATGTTATTATCTTGGTACTTAACAACGAAGCAAAGCTGTTGATGCCAATTTGTACGCATTCCATTGTTTGTAGGCCGAGTAATTAATGAATCAGTGAGGCGCCTTCCTTAGTATGGTGAAAATAGGCACTTCACCCTACATATTTTTAAACACAATGGATAGCCAAATTTAGTAATTTCTTCTCATTTGGTTGATATGCCAACAGCTGCCTAATCTAGTCACAAAACAGTTCCCAGCTGATCCAAGGAGGGCAGTCGGCGATCATGATGTCTGCCCTCTCTTCACTTTCCCTTATACGGTCTCTGCTACTCTGATATTGACATCTTGTGTACCGTAAACCGGGGTGACATTGATCAATTTTCGAAGTAATAATTACATATTTTTAGACGCAACACATTTTTTTCAAGTTTAATATTTTCAAGTTTAATATTTTTTAACCATGTACTGATGTATGGAGAACAAGATTGGATGGTTTTACCTAAAATTGCCCGCTTACAGCTATTTTTCTAAAAATGATTTCAAGTTGAAGTCCGTTTTCGTATTCCGGGGTGACTTTGATAACCTGCATGTTCACCCACATTAAGTTATTGATGTCAATGTTTTTCATTCAAATGTTTGTTTAAACTAATTCTGATACTAAGATACTCATCGTTAAATAGATGTTAATTGGTGTTACACAAAGTATTTCAATGTACTGTAAAATTCGAGCAACCAAAACTCATATAATTTGTATCGAACTAGAATAAAAGATTCTGAAAACCTCTAAAACTGCTAAAATTGTTTTATTTCAGTGCTTTATCAATATACGAAAAGTTTCATCCATTTTAACACGTTGAACAATAAAAAAATGTTGCGAATATTAGCTTACAATAATTTGAAATAATTGCCAACTAGTTTCACAAAAAATTGTATTTAAAATAAACAAACTCTTAAAGGTAATTTGGGCACATCTCACTTCAAAGGAAAAAAATCGCTTGTAATTAATTGTATTACTTATGCTCAAATCTGAGATTTATTTGTTTTATAAAAAATAGACACTTTACAAAGCTTCGTTAAAATAAGGTAAAATACAAATTCCGCTTTTTGTAGTTTTTGTACCCAAAAACCAAACAATATACTCAAAAAGTATAACAAATCAGTATTTCATCAGTTTAGAGTAAAAATCATTTCAAATTAAAATTGTTTGGTAGGCTATCCAAGTAACAATTAAGGTTTCATTACAGTTTTATAACCACTCATAAAACTTAGTTTGCACTTGTAGCATACTATACAACTTCAATTGTTACTTGGGTATACTGGTTTAATAAGCGATCTACGAAAAAAGTTTTTGAGTGAGCAATGTCACCCCGATGATCAGTTTACGGTAACTCTTTTGCCTTCCTTATAATAAACCTAATAGTGTTTCTTCTTGTTTCAATTGTTAATCAAATAATAGTTACTGCTAAAAAATAACAAATTGTATATGGGTCGCGATGATGATCAAAAAAAGATGCAAACTTAAAATCGACCTTCACGGATTTGAACCAAATTTGGTGGAATTGTTCATCTAGGGTCAATATATAAAAACCCAAATTTTTGTGTCAATTGGACCACCCCTCGGGTCATGAGAGCACCCCCCGTTTTGACAAATTGTCAAAATCCTTGATTTTCTTTTGATCATATCTGCGGTTCTATTGACTCTAGAATCAAACCGCTAGATTGCTTTTGAAGAAATTTATTCAAGGAGTCTAGAAAAAATATATTTTTTGCGGCAGTGTTGCCAACTATGCGATTTTTTCAGTTAAATATTAAAAATAAATTTTTCTCTCAATACATATATTTTAATTTTGAAAATTCTAATGCCATCGTATTCCTCAGACATTTTTACATAAGAAACACTTATAAACTCAATATAATTTGAGCGCATCCTGTGATGCACCGTTTACAAGTTCAAAATGGTGTATCTCAGGATCTACTCAAATTATATTGAGATTAAACGTGTTTCTTATGTAAAAATGTCTGAGGGACACGATGGCATTAGAATTTTCAAAATTAAAATATATATATTGAGAGAAAAATTAATTTTTAATATTTAACTGAAAAAGTCGTATAGTTGGCAGCACTGCCGCCAAAAATTAATATTTTTTCGAGACTCTTTGAATAATTTTCTTCAAAAGCTATCTTGCGGTACATAGAACCAGAGATATGATCAAAAGAAAATGCGGTTAATTTCAGGTTTTAGTTTGTTCCAAACTTTTGAGTGGGTATTTCCTCGTTCTGTTTTTTTTTTCGAGTGGGTAGTACCCATACTACCCACGGTATCCGCCGGCCCTGAATACAATACAATACCTAAGATTTGGGTTTATTCGACAACTACAACAAATTTGGTAATACATATAATTTCGTGTTCATCCTATATTACAAAACAATGTTATTTTTACTTTTTTGGAGGTTGGGAGAAACTAGCTTCTGGCTGAAAATATAATAATACTTGAAAGAATTTCAAGAGCAGTATCAAGTAAAGACAGTTCTCCAAAGCCACTTGGAATTGACATTGTTTGCCGCCTATGCAACCCAGTTATTTCAGCTCTAAGTTCACGGTATTGTTTGTACGCCGATGTGGCCAAAGGTCGCGACCGTTTCGGAGCGGGTCTTAAGTCCAAGTTCAATTTACAGTTCGCCTGCCAATTATTTTGAATCCACCAACGCTCCGAAGCCGTTGAACCACTGCACGCTTTTTTGTTTTCGACAGTGAATGGGTAGCTCGTTGAGGAAAAACAATAATAATAACAACACATTTCTCATCATCGTACTCTGCACGAGGCGCAAAAATCCGTTCAATGCTAGCATTCGGTAATCAACGAAATATTTCTCAGCTCGTTTTATTTCTTACGGTTTTTTTTTGTGATTCGTTGATTGATTTTTCCCTTTCTTTCGCCCGCTGCGCTGCTACCAGATTGAATTAACTGAAATAGCATACAGCTCAATGTTTCTCGCGCTAAACCAGATGTGATGGGGGTTCAAGGACCGTTGCTTTTCTTGGCCGCGGTCGTCACCATTGCATTGGATCGGAATAACGGACACGCGGAGAGCACTTTAAAGTGGCACTCCAACAATAATAATAATCGGCAGTGCAATAATGAGCCGCGCTATACCAAAGTGGTAGAAGATTGGCTCACCCCCTTCTTATATTAAGTTAGGGGTCGATTAGCTTTTTTCGGCTTGCCAAATCAAATCCTGCAAGATTCGTTTCAGTGCAACATAATCGGACTCTGCTCCTAACTAAACCGAAACAATGGATCAGTAAATGTTTGCTACTTCAACGCGAAGGCGTTGTGGCGGTAACCTTTCCAGCTCATCGCAGAACGAATCTCCATTCAGAAGGGAAGGCTGCCAATCAACGTATGCAAATGCAGCTGCAAACTATTCTACGTGGTCGTAGTTGAGATCTACCAACTGCTACCTGGTGCCACTGGAAACAATAGTGCTGCCCTAGTTAAAATCATCGCGGATATCTTCTATGCACTCGAGAAGAACCGCTCGCTCGCTGCCATTTCGCGACCGTCTGCCTGTCTGTTTGCAGCTGCACGGTCGCCATTTCTCATGGTCAATCGGAGCGATGAAGATTTATTGACCATGTCGTTGGCACTCACCAATTGCCGATGGATACAATCGTGTTGCAAAACTTTTGCCGTACCGTAAGGCACCCGGGTCCGCCGATGACGGTCCGCCGCCGCCGGCTCTACCAGTTTGTCAACTGTTATTGTTGGGTCGTTCGTAATAGAAGTTGGCGCAACCCAGAGCGCCCATATAGACAGCTTGTCGATGAGTTCAAAGAAGTCGTTTCCTTGTCTTGTCCGTGTGATGGATTGTTGTCATTGAAAGCAATGAGAATGAAGTTGCCGAGTGCGGAATCGATTCTTGGTTACCTGGAGGGGGTTTCGTGGTGGTGTGACTTTTCAGTTCCGATAGGCGTGTTGATGACGAGCTATGTAGAATCATTAGCAATTTATGCCTCAGAGCCGTTGATATTTAATCTTATCTACCATTATGATTATGCATTAGCTCGAAAATGTTATTATTTATAATTATAAATCTTTCGAGTGCTATAATGATAAGGCTTGTGCACGACAAAATATGAATTCTGAATTAATCACGTTTTCATGTTACGAAAACAGGACCCTGAACAAAACCCTTGTGTTTTATAATTATGTTCAATTTCCCCTCAGTAACGCCTTTTATTAGTGGAAATACTGGTTTTTGTTTTGTGATCTTCAGTCACGGTTTCCGCCCTGTCACTACCGAATCGATTTTCTATACGTGAGATAGTTCACAACATTATGAATACTATTCATAAAACCAAAAGCTGACTCATGATGATGTATTAAGGAACATTAGTTTACAAAATCAAAACATTTTGGATATTTTATCGTAAACTATTTCACGAAACTTGGAATTTTATTCATGAATCGATTCAATCCTCGTGAACTAATTCATGATTTCTAATGTATTAGTCACGATCCGATATCCGTACCCATGAGCTAGTTCTCAAAATCAAAAAATATTATTCATGAATTCGTGAATTGGTTCATGATACCTAGTACAATAGTCACGACTTACCATTCGTGTTCGTCAAATAGTTCAAAAAAACATGAACTATTATTCATGGATTCGCGAACTAGTTTATGATTCCTAGCACATGATTTACGATCTATTTTGTGTGCTTGTAATATTTTCAATTTCATGCAACATGAAAATGAATTTTTTGCGTGAACTATTTCACAAAATTTGAAGTATATTATTCGTGGAATAATTTTTGTTTTATGCACTTTTTCATAAAATGTCCTGCTGCTAGTGACCAGTAATGGGTACGAGCAGTAGATATGAGAAAACTATTGGGACCTCGAACATCGTTATTCATTTGATAAGGTTCAGTGTGATGCCTGGACAGAAAACGAAAACTGCGTCGAGCACTACAAGTCGTGTCCATGATCTATTTCACAGAATAAAATTGCTGATATCGTGAATGTGGGTCACTCAACGTGTCAAATTCTAAAGCAAGTTCTAGAATAAAATATCACGATAACGTGAACAAAATTTTTGAAAATCTGGACTAAAATCCTGAAATCATGATCATGAATCACTCTACGCACGATTATAATACGACGATAACGTGAATAGAAATTTCGAAATTCGCGACTAAGAAATGATGATCATAAATCCCGCCAATCTGGTAGAAAAATCCGATAGTAAACTCATGAATAAAATAGCAAGGTAACATGATTTCTCAGAGTTGGCTGAACCAAATTGCTCAAACTTAGGTTCAAATGAACGGTATAACGCTCACATAAGCTGCTATTGAATTTTTAGTTGATCCGACTTCCGGTTCCGGAGTTATGGGTTTAGGAGTGCGACCACACAAAATTTTTTGCCTTTCTCGTATAGAAAGGATAGGCAATCACCTAATCCCGGCTTTTTTAGATTGCCATAAGGTTTCTGGGTTTTAACAGGAGAGGGTTACATCCCCCTTCACCTCACTAGTCACCACCAATTTAGATTCCCCTTAGATCACCACTCATTGCACCCCTCTCAGACCACCCCATCCATCGCTCATACCTCTCCCTCTCTCAACCCCATCTCCACCCCATTATACCACCGCTATAACACAAGGCATCCCGAATTGAGCTGGGGAGTGGTTCGTTCGTAGTTAGTAGGAAGATAACATTGAACTAATGCTGATCAAGCTAATAAAGCATGATATTTTTTTGTTTCAAGTGTTTCATCGTTGACACATAGCTCATCAGGTTCGTGGCTGGTGAACCATTGTGTGTAGGTGTAAAGTGTACTAAGAATGTATTAGATATTTCCATAATTGAAACGAACGTAACCAACCATAGACTCATAGTTTAGAGAAATGAGAAAGGCACAATTGCACCACTAGGTGGATTAAAACAGGTTCTTTTTTTTTAAACACGAATAGTTTCATGAATACGAAGTGTATTATCCACAATCTCAGGAGATTGGTCACAATTTTCGTAAATCGTTCAGTTCACGAAATTCGCCAGGAAAAGATGGAATCTCTCCCGTACTGCTACCAAAGGGATTTGATATTCTCAAACATGTATTGGAAAAGATTATGCTTTCCAGTCTTCCTACCGGGTATATCCCGAAAGTATGAAAGGAAATAACTATTAGATTTATTCCTAAAGGGGGGCGCTCAAGCTATGAAGAAGCCAAGAGTTTCAGGCCTATCAGCTTAAGTTCTTTTCTTCTGAAAGCTTTGGAACGGATAATCGATCATCACATCCGGAATGTTAATTTAGTTGAATATCCATTGCACAACATCCAACGTGCATATCATAGTGGGAAACCAACGATCACTCTGCTTCACGATGTTGTTTACAACATTGAATAGGGCTTCTCGCTCGAGCAATCTAACTTGGGTGTATTCCTGGATATTAAGGGTACTTTTGACAATGTGTCCCTCCAGTCTATTCTGGAAGCGATGCGCGGTCATGGAGTGAGTATCTACTTGTATCTCGGGTTGGATAAACGAAATGCTTATGAACGCTTTCTGAATTTTTTAGCTTGTTCCATTTGAAATCATGAAATCACCCAAACCAAATTAGAACCAACTTTTACGAAGAGAAAAATTTTAACAGATAAAATGGCGCGAAGTGAAAAAACGGAAAGACGCGATGTTTGAAAACAACGTAGCTGCAAATGAGAGCCTCTTCTTGTTTACTTTCTCTTTCGTTAATTACTCGCTTGCTTATACGTTACCTCTTGATTTCTTTAAGAATTTCTTAGCCCAAAACGCAATCTTTCGATATGTACTGTGCAGTTATGGGTAAGTTTTGTAATAATGTCGTAGTAATCGAAAGAGAAAGTATACAGTGTTTCTCATTTGCAGTAACGTTGTTTAAAAAAATTAAGCGAGAGAGTGACTCTTCTATTTGCGAGTCGACATTTCTTTTCTCACTTTCTCTCTTCACTGTTGCTGGTATTCACCCCATTCAGATTCGGTTGCTCATGTTCTCCAAACTGAGAAAAATGATCATTGAAATTGAAAAAAATAAGAAAATCGGTTTAGTGGTTTTTTGGTAATCGTGATCACGAATGCTTCGAAGCGCTGTAACTTTCGATCTGTTTTTCGGATCTCTATGAAAATTTTGGGAAAATATTCTCAAGGAGTCTTACTTTCAGATAAACTACCCTTTGGTCCTAGCATCCCAGGTTTAGGTATAGAAAGAAACAAATCCATATAAACTAGAAGTTTCATGGCGTGAAGTCCGAATAGTGATATGTGGGAATTCACTTCCTGCTAGATCTGAACCGTACACTCAAATTCGCGGTTCGCTTGAACATTGAACGTGGATATGTTTACATGGGTGTACAAATGAATTTGTAGACGCGAAGTTGCGTACACACGACACACACACACTTTCGTGATAAAACCCGTTAACATAGAAACGGTCTAGACCTCCACGTTAATGCAGCCCTGGGTATAAACTCTAAAATGTAATTGCGTTCATCCACGTCAAACTCGGTTATATAATTGAATTTGTACACGCGAAGTTATATACGCATTAATACACATGACATGCGATCAAACATGTTCACATACAATCGCTCGAATCCTTCACGATCATCCTCGCACACCTAGGTTCGCGGTCTAGCAAACATTAAAACATCCCGGTAATTACGTTATAGAACTTATAAACTTAGAAACACGGTCTCAAGCTCGAACTTATATACACCCAAGTTCGCGTGATCACGAATCGGTCATGTTCGGAAGTCCCTACCTTCGGTCCTAGCAGTCTAGGTAAAGGTCTTCAGTTAGCCCAATCTAATAAAATAAATGACGGTGATATACACTACACAACACGTTCCATGGCGACATGACTCTAGTGATATGGGGAAACTCACTATCTTCCCGTACACTGAAAATTAAGTTTCAGATTCGCTGTCTGCGCGATCATTCAAGAAAACGCGCGAATTCGCATGAATGGCAGCATGGTTATTAAATCGTCTTCATACCCGCGAAGTTGCATACACGTCAACACACGAGACAAAAACGCCCCTTTATTTGCCACGAACTGGATATACGCAATGCAGCCCGTTTCATGCTGCTGTCAAAATGGATTCGAAAGACACGTGGGTCAAACCTTAAATATCTAGAAAAACCCGCTGATATGCATGTTACATTGCATGAAGCGGGTATTCGCTCAAGCTAACATTCTGAATGTAGTGATCGATTAAACGTTTCACAGATTTGAAAAGGAAGAAGATTAGACTGATCAGTCTAAAGGTCTTGGCTTCCTTATAGGTAACACAGCATCTCTTGAGAATGAATTTTACAATTAGTTCCCAACACGCTAATGGTATGTATCCTGTTGTAAGACTACACGTAAGAACTTTTATCAAAGTATGCTTGAAGTGATCCACTTAGAAGTAGAACTGGAATGATTTAATCTTTTCGTGGCGACCTTTACATAGCAAAACTTTGAAGCACCCATTTGATCCTTAGATTGTCACCATTCTTCGAACAAATACCGAAGAATCAGAACTACCTGCGGTCGACTTCGTACGGCCAGGGAAGTGTGTCAAAAAGATAGTTGAGTAATTCATCTTCGTCATACATCCAAATTGAACTGTCACGAAAGTCTTCCGATTTCAAAAGTTTTTTTTACTAACCTCATTGACACTTGAGGCATTTGTGCAAAGATTTTCACAACCACTTTAGTTATCTGTAGAGAATCGAAGAGCATTACTTTAAGCTTTGCGAACCCACTTAAATACCTGCGACCTGTATCTGCATCTGCGTTCCTCAAGAAGCACGCATAACTCGAAGCGGACAGGCTTCTTGGTATGTTGGTATTACGCGTGAATTTGTTTTATCATCAACCTCCTTCAAGTCACTTGGAAATGCTAACGTTGGAAAAAACCTATGACGAGAATTGGGATTACTATAGGTGGCGAGACTTTTAAACGATCAAAGATGTACCCTTGATCAGTTAATGACGGCTCTAGCTCGTTCAGTACGAACAAATTCGTCAACTTTTGAATAATATTGTCCGTGTAGAGGGTTGCATATAACACCTCTTCCCTGCCATATTGTGCAAATGTTGGGCAATTCTCTACATTGAGTATATGCATATTCGTTCTACTAAGGTAGTCCATTATTTAGATCCTTTAAAATTGATATCTTAGCTGCACCAAATTATGTGATAGGCATTTGCATCGCTGCCGATTATAAATTATGAGTGGAAACCAGCTTCTGACACAATATGATACAATGCTTTTAAATACACTGAAGGTACATTATGCACGTATATGCTGAACAATATACAGATTTGCTGTCTATGTTATCACCAGTCAAATTGATTTATTGACTGTGACAGCACAAATATTGTGTGTTGTTTTTTTGGCAAAAGAAATGAGCTAACGCCTTTAGAAAACTTTTGGAGATTGCTTTCCCGAATATCTTTGCTGAATACACGAAATCTCTTTTTTAAACGCTTAAAAAGTTATAGCTCGTAACAATTGGATGAGCCCAAAAATGTGTTTTTTAAAATATCTATTCAATTATCATTCCTAAAGATTTTATATATTTTTCGAAGTTATTTCAATCGTTTAAAAACACAATTTATATTAACTCCTAATTTTTTTATCTCGAGTATTTTCGAAGATATTGGACATTTCTTGAAAAACAATAGTTTTTTTTCAAATCATTTGTAACTCTATTGGAGACAACAAGAGACAAGTGAACTCCACTGAGTTTCATAGTATGGACGTAGAATTTCTTTTTGCAGCTATTTTTGCCAGTTCAAAAGTTGTTACTTTCAAAACTTTTGCTAATTCTACCAAAAATTTTCCAACAACTTCTAGGTCGAAAGAGATAGACTGATGATCTCTTCTGGAAAGATATGTATCTTGATAAGGCGAACAACTTTCTAGAACATGCTGAAGTTTGATCTACATTTAAGAAGTTATGTAGAAAAAAGTGTTTAATTGGTCATTCACAAGCAACGGTCAATACCTTCGAGTGTACCACTAATAGAGATTTATGGTCTTCAGTAAAGATGTTTGCAAGAACAAATTATTTCACATTTCTGAACACTTCATATTTTGTTTTTCATACTTTAAGAAAAATTTTTAGCAAATATCCGACTTCCAGGGGGATATATCATCAAAATGAAGATCTTGGGTCATCATAAAAGATCCTAGCAGACATCATTGCTCTACGCTTCAGCGTTTTCGCTTGAATAATTTTTCACATGTTTTTGGCGAAAAAAAAAACAAAATAAAATGAAATTGATTATAAGAGTGCTTATTGTATTGTTAGGTAATATTCGTTCTGGGCAGCCGACTGCCGAGATTTTTTAAAGTTTCAGTTTCCAAAAACATGCAACTTGTACATCGAATAGCCAACTATCGGAAGTGTTGCTAATATTTGATTAAGTCGAACAACAACTAGCAAACAAATTATTTTCTCTTGTTTCTTAACTCCGGCGATAAATGACAATGATTGATCAATAAAGAAGACTCAAAAGCACAATTTTTACATTACTTGAAACTATTATCATATCAGATAGTCTGGTATCTAAATATTTTTTAGTAGAAGTAACAATTACTTAAAATAATCTGTGATAAAAATTATTCCTCTTTGAGAGGTATGGTACAAACCATAGGTTGTTTTTCAAGCATGGAACTTTATCGAAGACGATTCAACAACAAATTAATCATCTGACAGTTTATTACTCAACCAAACGGTGGTGAAGTGATTGATAAACCGTCCAACTGCGCATCATTTTACGACCGCATTTTTTACCCAATAAAGGCGGCTAGCTATTTACAAGAGCAGCTCTTCAGCTGCTTCTCGGAGTAAACTCATAAATTTTCTCAATAGCAACAGTACGGTGCCATCCGGTTAGGTAACAGAACTCCAAAATACATCCCGATACTCCACAGACATCTTCGATAGACAGTCTCATAGGTATAAATAGAGGGAAATGGCAATTATTTCGGTGTTATGGCCAATCCAAAGTTGTCTCTTCAACTGACTCTATGGGAGCTATAACCTCCCACCTATTCAAAACTGCGATTCCAAATATTAACATTTGTGATGTGAGAAAACCTGAAACGGTCCGACGTTCGCTAGTTTCTATACGAATTTGCGTGTTGTGTCGGACAGCCAAATGAAATCAATATGGTAATAGGTCTACTTTTGCTTTTTCAAATCGTCAGTAGGCGACGACCGGATTCGTCTCCGCATTATAACGGGGTAACTGTTTTCTAATTCATCTTAGCATGTACAACCATTGAAAAAATGAATAACGGGAAGCTTTCACTTGAGCGAAGTATTTTATTTTAACGATGTGAGCGATATTCATTGAATGTAATGTTTCGCGTTCCACTCGTCAGTAACTGACACCAACTTGCTGCCAGTTAAACGATACATCCAAACCAAGACCAAGTTGGTGCCAATTTGGTGTTGGTTTGGATATATTGCCAAACGGACAGAAAGTTATAGATTTATTTATTTATTTATTTATTTATTTATTTATTTATTTATTTATTTATTTATTTATTTATTTATTTATTTATTTATTTATTTATTTATTTATTTATTTATTTATTTATTTATTTATTTATTTATTTATTTATTTATTTATTTATTTATTTATTTATTCATTTATTTATTTATTTATTTATGGACAGTAAGTTGGTGTTTGTTACTGATGAGTGGAATACGAAACATTGAAAGCCAACTTTTCAAAGTTAGGTTTGTACACTTATGCACAAATTAGGTAGTCCAATGTTTTCCTAGGGAAAAAAGATTGCACATTGTAATCATTAAAAAGTTTAGCACACAAACTCATGCACCAAAAAAGGAACCATCTACCCTTTACGCAAAACCTCTCGCTTTCGTTCGAATACCGGATTTCTAGGTGACAGGTTACCAGATAAATAATATTCACGACTTTTCCCCTTTCTACTATCGTTTCAGGTGTCAACCGATATTAAGTTTCTTCCGTGTAGTTTCTTCGTAGCCGGGAAGGGATACCCAGCAACCATGCAGCCTCCGACAGTGGAAGATTTGATGGATCAACGGCAAACGACAACGAACCTTTCAGGGCCGATAGGCTCCAAAGAGATGCCGGTTGGATAATAATGGATTACACTGGTGTTGTTGATTTCAAAAGTGTTTGTTTTGGCTCGTCGGTTAACGATAGCGAGCAAAATGTAGACGCCCGAAAAGCGCGGGGTGTGCGTGTGTGAATTTTCAATTTTTTTGTTTTGATTTTCGCTTGTCGCGGAAGAAGGCCGTGGGCCTATTAATCGTAGACCAAAGTGATCCACTTAGTTTTAGAAACCTGGGTGCATTTTGTTGCTGTTTTTCGCATTCGGCGAAGCGTTTGTGGTTTGTGCAATGATGGGTCGCACACGGATGAGCATCGTGCTGCTGGTGGTGCTCATCGCGTGCAAACTGGGCGATCCGGCCCGATCCAACGGAAGTGGCATTGGTGGTGAATCGGCAAAACCCTTACCACCGGAACCAACAGCCGGAAGTGAGCGAAGAGGGGTACCGGTGCTTAGCCAACCGCGTCCGAGTGAAGTGCGAAATGGTGCCGCTGAATCACCGCCGCCGCCGCAACAGACCATCGCAACCGGGGGGTTGGTGACGACATTGACTGCGCCGGTGGTGAAAGGCAGCACGACGGCGACGACGACGACGACTCCATCGGCACTGGTTGCCTCGCAGCTGGATGGACGATCTTCAGTGCCAGTCGGCACCGACAATCTAAATGGTGAGTGTGACGATGGAATTAAGAGCACTAATTAAGATTCACTTTCGTAAAGCTACTATAGCTCGCTAGCAAGTCAATCAACAGCTTTGCCTGCGAACCGTGAAGGGGTGGGTAGGGGGAAGGGGTTAGTGCTTTCGTAACTCTAGTGTTAGTTCGCTGGTGTGCTCCAGCGGAGGAGTCTGCATCTCTGATCGGCACGATGGCTCTCGTTCCGTAGGAATGTGCACTTTGGATGTTCGAAATAAGCCACCGATCGTGTCACAAATTGGGTCAAAACGGTACTTCTTGAGATCTAGAGAGTACACACGTGGAGATGGATGTAACCTTGAGGGGTTCTTTTGATGATCGGGCATCTGGCAGATCGAAAAAAGAAGTTGCACAATTTTATTCGGGCAACTCTTATGAACATTGCTTCACTATGCTCAAAGTGAAGAGTAGTCCCATATTATTCAACTATTGAAGTTTAAATGAAACGTTTTGAATACATTTCTCACAATTTGCAATCTTTAAGCAATACATTTTGTTGGGAGTCAGGAAGCAGGCGATAAACATATATTTTGAAACGAACTAGATAAAAAGTGGGTCGGTGTGTCAGGAACAGGAATGGCTGGACCGATCTTAACGAACTTTAAATTCAAATGAAATGCCCAACGTGACCATTAGACTCTATTAACTTTCTAAAACAACAATGTAATGTATATAGCTGATAGTATAGAAAGCTTATAAAAATACCTTTTCAATAAGCTAAAAATCGTCTTAATCCGCGTTACAGATATTAAACATTTTCTATATTTATTACTCACTTGGCATTTTCCAACAACAGAAAATTTGGACCGTTGGATAAAAAGTATCATTATGCTAGTGTTTAACTTCACTTCTAAGTGAACATTTTTCCAGAGTTGATGTATTTACTATGAGAAAACTATAACGGATTTATTTTCAAACCCTGCTTTCCCCTGAAGATGAACGAACGAAACGTTGCACTATGGGGAGTCATGTGATAAAAATCGAAAACTTCTTAAATTCCAGTTTAGTTAATTCTAGACTTAGCGTTTAAGGAAAGCCTTGGCTATCTCAAGAAAACATTTGACTTAAGTGCGTAATTGAGCGGATCACTGTTTATTGCAACAGGTTTCATTATTCCTTCTTTGCGATATATTTATTGCGTTGAAAACCACAGAGTGATAACACGTAATACAGACAAATAGTTATAAAATGTAAGCACTAACGGAACATGAAATTGGTTTCATGTTCCGTTAGTGCATACGAGGCGAATTTTAGCATCTATCAACCCGTGTTCATCGATACTAGTCAGATTGGCGTCGTATTGGGACTGTTTATTTTCGCTGTGTCTTTTCACGCCTAAATTCGTTCACACCCTTCCATTGTGCTACTTTTGGCAGAAGGCTAATAGGACCTGGACGTCAGGTATCGGTCCAAGGACCAAATATCATCAATAGACATAGACTCGCGGGGAGGCATTAGATAGGAGGCTTGTGAGAACTATGATATCTCACCGTTTGACGACCGACGAGTGACAGTATGTGCGTGTTGATGATAAAGGGCAAGTTCTTCAGCCAAAGCTTGATCAACGCCTACCAACGACAAACCCCCGTCTAGACAAGACCTACCTAAATGCACAGGTCGGGAGGAAAGAATTCTTTCGTCCGGTTATTGGAATGGAGAGTTTCCACTCAATCATCAACGACAACCAGAGGCATGGTTATCTGTATAGGCGTTACAGATAACCATGACTATGTCATGCACGGAAGTATATTCGGAGACACCCGAATGGCGAAATGAGGAGGAAAAGCACCCCGACGCCGGCCATGATTAACGACCGGAACGGGAATCAGATTGTACCAGACTGGCTGCCAGGTAGAACATACATTGAACGGATAAAAGAGTAGTGAATGCGCAAACAGAATGAGGTTTGTGGATGGTGGATTCCACCCACGCAAGACGAAGTTTGAAAGGTTATTCGAGAGCTGATGAATGGTAATGCCGTTGGGATCGCGGTCCAATTTCTAAAAGTCGAGAGTGACTGTACGTAGCCATCCAACGCATGATCGGGATGAAAAAGAAATCCCTTTGGATTGGTTGGATGACATGGAATGCCTTATCATCAAGAAGGGCTACAAACTCGAGTGTAATAATTATCGAAGCATAACGATCCTCAATACCGCCTACAAGGTACTCTCCCGTGTTCTGTTTAGTAGACTGTGCCCGTTGGCAGAGATGGCATGGCGCACATCATATATGCGCACTCTCGCACATCTTCCATAAATTGTGCGCGCAGCTCTGTTTCTCACTTCTACCACTGCGAAGCCCACTCATTTACAAACCGGATAATACTGCGCGAGGGCAATATTGTGTGAGCGGTAGAAAATCTTCTATGAGTGCTGCTGTACTGTGAGATGTTCTCTAAAGCTTATCTTTCGTAAATATGCGAAAGCACAGCAGCATGCTCTGCGTGCTCATGGAAACTTCTCTGTGCACAGTTTTCTGCGCACAGTCAGCTGAACTCTTCTGTTTTCAATGCAAACTGATCTCATCGAGTAAACAGCAGCAATCAGGTAAATGCGTGCGTTTTGTCTGATGTGAAAATGGCGAAGAGCATGTTAGCAGAAAGCAGTGGCGGATCCAGAGGGACCTAGAGTTCGTCGCGGTTGCGGTAATTACCGCAACCGCGCGGTATTTACCGCACCCGCACCACGAAATCTGCGGTGCGGTGAGACACTTTTTCCCGCAGATGCGGTGCGGGAAAGAGCTTTTACCGCGCGGTTTTACCGCAACCGCACCGCAAAAAAAATTGATAAAGTAATAATTTTGATTATTCTAAATTGATAAACAGACTGCTATAACGAAAGAAAATCTAGCTGTGTCCGAAATATTTGGCGCTATTATTTTTACGACATATTTTGGACTAGTTATTTTATACTTCTAAGTAAAACTTCACAAACTAACCATTTCAAATACATAAAATTCAAGAACCCAATAGGGACAAAATTATTAGATCATTTAAAATAATAAATTTGTACTCTTAAATCCTATTTAAAAGTGCATCACTTCTCCCGATTTCTGTTGGAAATCGTGAAATTATGAATCGTTTTCGATATCAATTTTTCAGCTGTGAATTTTGACTAATTTAATGGAATTAGAGATGAACTAATTATGCTAGGACTTAAACACAACCCTCTTCATCAAACCAAACGAATTTGGAGTAATTGGCAGTAAAGGATACAAATGTATGAAAGCGTCCAAAATAAGGAGGGATTCAAATTAGGATGATTATTCTATCATTCGTTCATCAAAATCGTATTTCTATCTTCTTTGATTGCTGTGTAAATTCAATGTGAATATTCTGCAGTCAATTTTCTTGGACTCTTTCTCAAAAAGTATGCTACATAACTTTTTTTGCGTACTTTCATTCAAATTTACTATAATTTTCTACCAAATTAAGTCCTAATATTTTTCAGTTAAGACTATTTTGTAGCTTTTATGAAGCCACAAATACCACATAGGTTGACTCCGGTTCACTTCAATTGAAGTTTTTGCCATTGGCTCTTTGGGAAAAAATTATAGGAAAATACATTAAATGCTAGAACTTTCGAACTAGCCTTTAGAAAATTACACTTTGTACATTTTTAAAGGGAGCAATCCTAGTTTTTGAATGATAATACATCTGTTTCTTGAAGAATGCGGAAGTTAGAGTTTTGGGATATTTTGTCCGTAAAACCCCCTATTTTTAAAAACCATACATTTTTTGCAGTTTGTCTAATGCTCAATAATTCTGTACCGGTTGAGACCGGACTCCTGCTTAGATGTAATGTATAGAGCATTTTTATTTCGTCAAATATGGCGTCGTTCTTATTGATGAAATACAATATGTTTTTATTTCACTGTATTGGAATATATGCGGTACTATATAGAAGTACTGGTATTTCGACTTTATTTTTTTGGTGAGATTCCTTTAAGAATGAAAGGTGGTTTTTACTACGTAAATGTGAAAATCATCCGTTTCATTTTCATATGTCAAAAACATTGAAAATATGAAAATTTAAAGAAAAAATATGCAACTTCATTTCTTATTACATTTTTATTCCACATTTTTCAATTAACTGATAAAAAAAAAGTTTTCCTATTACTGCAGTAGAACGTTTTTGAATGTATAATGTTTGCCTTAAAATGTACGGAATTTTATTAATAGAAAATACAAAAGTTGATTTTTTTCATAAACATTACATTCTGAGGAGTCTCTTAAAGTTAAATTTTCGTGTGAATAAGAATAACATTTTATTATATATGGTATGTACAATTTTTCAACACTATTTTTAAAAATATAAAAATTTTACCGCATTTACCGCATTACCGCGCGGTGCGGTGCGGTAAATAAATTGCGGTTGCGGTAAGCGGTGCGGTTTTATAATTTTTTTGCGGTTGCGGTGCGGACAATCCATTTACCGCCCACATCCGCACCGCGACGAACCCTAGAGGGACCCCCTCCGAAAATTTTCAACTTGGTGAGAAATTTTGAATATGAGTTTCGATTTTATATTAGTTTCAAACTTAAAATCATTGCAAACCAAATTTGACCACCAAAACTGGTTTTCATTAAATGAGGTTGTTACACATAACGTATTGTACAATGTTCATTCAAAAATCAAAATTTCGGACCCCCCCCCTCGAAATTTTTTTCTGGATATATGGATGGATATGGATATTCTGGATACCCGCTCCTGCCAGAAAGTGTGGTCGAAAACTTCTTTTTCGAGAAAGCAGATTGATAACGGAAGTGGAAAACTTGTTAAAGTTGCATGTTGTAATTTGTGTGATGTAAACGCAAAGCAGTTATCATTGTTAGGGGAAAGTGCTGATTAATTTTTCATGAAGATTTAGCAAAATAACCGGAATGATCTAAACCGCATAACTAGCCTATACTCAAATGGTTCTTCTGACGCTGCAGACTCGCTATCTGCGAATATTTCTCCATCACCCAAAAGAAAACGAACAAACAATATCCCGAGGGAATAGTGCTTCTTGCTTTTATAACATTTTGCTCTTTTACATATAATTTACATTTCATTTCAATGGCTTATATAGAACATTTCTTTCACGATGATATAGACAGTTATAATGCGAGTGTTTCAATGAATAATAGTAAATCGCTGAATATTTTGCAATGGAATATAAGGGGTATGAATGAGCTTTGTAAATTTGATCAAATTTTGCAAACATTGGATCGTTGCAATAAATTAATTGATGTGCTTGTTATCGGGGAAACGTGGATCAAGTCGGGCAATGAAGATATCTTTAAAATTGGGGGCTATAATGGGATTTTTTTTCCTGTAGAGAACAATCGAACGGTGGAGTAGCTATCTACGTCAGGAAGAATATTTCTCATAGAGTAGTGCTGAACACTGTTGTTAACGGCTTTCATCATGCTCACATCGAACTCTGCATAATGCAACATTATTTCGATGTGCATTGTTTTTATCGCCCTCCATCTTACGATATTGGTCAATTCCTTACCAAGCTTGAAAGTGTTCTCGCTTCCGCTTCAAATTCGCGCCCCTGTTTCATTGTAGGAGATCTCAATATACCGGTTAACCTATCGAATAACAATATCGTCTCACGTTATAAAACTCTCCTGGAATCGTATGGTTTCATATGTACGAACACATTTCCGACTCGCCCAGCTAGTTCAAATATTCTTGATCACGTTGTTTGTAGACTGGAGGATGCTGCTCGCTTACGAAACGACACGGTTTACACCATAGTTAGTGATCACGTACAAATTATATCTTCATATAAACTTGCAGTAAAACGAGAACCCGTTAATTTGACTAAATCAATAATCAATCATGAAAAACTCAATAACGACTTCCAAAATTTCATAGAAAACATCGAGTTGATTGATGATGTAGATGTATGTCTTACAAATATCATCACAACCTACAATTCTTTACTTGCGGAAAACACTAGAACGGTCTCCAAAACTTTTAAATGTAAAGGCGTTTTTTGTCCCTGGATCAATTTCGATTTGTGGACACTGATTAAAATCAAAAGTAATTATCTGAAACGAGTAAAAAATAACCCCAATGATGAAAACCTCAAAGCTCTTCTGCAACACATAACTAAAAAAGTTAATGTAATGGAAAAGCGGTGCAAAAAGGCCTACTTTGAAAACCTTCTATCCAACACAACTCATTCAAAACTTTGGAAAAATATTAATACCATTTTTGGTCGTTCAAAGTCGGATGTTTCCATCAGCCTAATTTCCAATGATATCAGAGTCACTGAGACTAAAGAAGTATGTAATGTTTTCAACGAATATTTCTCTAGTATTGGCAAAAATTTGTCTGACAATATTCCCACGAGTCCCAACTCAAATCCTATTACAAATATACAACACGTCCAAGAAACAATCTTCTTGCGTCCTGCAATCATAAACGAAGTGATCCTTTTGATTGAAAATAACAGTTGTGGTCCTGATAAGATCTCCGCTAGTGTTCTTAAGAGTAACTGTACCACTTTTGCAAATATCCTAACCAAAGCTTTTAATTTAATAATTCAAACCGGCAGGTACCCAGACTGTTTAAAAATAGCCCGAGTAATTCCAATTTTCAAAGCTGGTGATCCAAACCAACCTTCCAACTATAGACCAATTTCAACATTGTGCGTTTTCAATAAAATTCTTGAGAAATTGCTCATCACTCGACTACTCGAGTTTTTGAACAAACACAACATAATTTACAACTACCAGTATGGGTTCAGACAGGGCTGCAGCACTTTAATTGCAATGACCGAACTAATTGACTCCATCATTAGTCAAATTGATAGCAAAAGAATTGTTGGTGCCCTTTTTCTGGACCTAAAAAAAGCATTCGATACTCTGGATCACTCAATCCTGCTTAAGAAGTTAGAATGCTATGGTATCAGAGGATTATCAAATCATATTATTCGTAGCTATCTGTCGCATAGGAACCAATTCGTATCTATTGGAGACTCGTGTAGCTCTCATAGACCAATAGAAATAGGAGTGCCCCAAGGCAGTAATATTGGGCCACTGTTATTTTTATTGTATATCAATGACCTAGGTAGACTCGGGTTAAAAGGGACTCCTCGTCTTTTCGCGGATGACACCGCGTTGTTCTACCCGAACAACAACTGCCTGGATATTGTACGCGACATTGAATCGGATTTAAAAACACTAACGACCTATTTCAACGAAAACCTTCTTTCCTTGAACCTATCAAAAACTAAATATATGCTGTTTCGTTCATCTAGAAGAGCTATAGGCGTGCATCCAGACCCAAGAATGGGACAGTCTGTAATTCAGGAAACTAACTGCTTCAAATATTTAGGACTTCACTTAGACCCCACACTCTCCTGGATTGAGCATATAACATCTATAGAGAGAAAAGTTGCATCGTTATGTGGGGCTATGCGTAAAGTATGCTCTTTTGTTCCCCAGCATGTACTTCTAAAATTTTATTATGCGCACATCCACTCATTGCTGAACTACCTTGTATCTGTGTGGGGCCGTGCCAGTATTTCGAATCTGAAAAAGCTACAAACGCTTCAAAACAGATGTCTTAAAATTATTTATAAAAAACCATTTATGTACCCTACTATTTTGTTATACAATAATAATGCCCATAACATTTTACCTTTGCTTGGGTTGACTAACTACCAAACAATAATGTACATCCACAATGCTTTGCATAATACTATTGCTCATAATAATCTAGAATTTACGACAGGAATTCGAGCTCACAGCACCAGACAAGCCAATCATTTATTATACTCCAGAGTATCCACGAACCTTGGTCAAAGACGCATTTCTTTCATCGGACCTAAGTTATTCAACCAGCTTCCTACTGATTTAAAGCAAATAACATGTCGCACTCGTTTCCAAGCAAAATTGAAACTAATTTTAAAAAATAAAATAGGAGAATTTTTAATATAAACTTCGTTCACCACCAATCGAGCTTATTCCTTTAGCTATAATTGGTTAACATTTTTTTAAATAAAAACAATTGATAAATGCATTTTTTCTAGCAATAAGTAATAAATAAATTTAAATTATTATGAGCTTCCTGCAAAGCTACGATGGGACCCTTAAAAGGATCCTTTTCCGCTGGGTACTCGCCGTAGCTTCTTGTCAAATTTGTTTTTTTTTGTTCTCAGCGTTTCCGCGATTCGTAACTTTGTTTTGTTGTGCTGACCTTTTTTTTGTACGCTGAGAACTGATGTGTCCACTACCAAGGGGCTCCGTTTGTGAGCTTTTTAGTGTGGGGGTAAGAGGCGGGCTATTAAAAAAAAAATGTGTTGCTTTTTTGTTCTCAGAAGTTGAATTTCAAAAATATCAACATTGAACATGATAATCAAACAATGAATACGAAGTTGACTATTTTGTTAAAGAAGAAAATCTTTGATGTGGATGCCAATTACCAATATAGATCTCTACGTGTCATATAATATATCAAATAATGTTGCCTCTTTAAACGTGCTTTATTTCAATTCTGCTCACTCATAACACTGTGCATAGCTCTGTGCATACAACTGTAAACTACGCAGAGCTGTGCGAGCTGCGTACACATTTCTTCGTCTATTTCAGTTGTGTGAGAACTGATTTTATCATTTTATTTTGCCTGTGCACAGTTCTGAAGCGAGCTGTGTGAGATGCCCGAGATCGTGCGATGGCATTGTGTGTAAGAGACCTACCGGCGCGCACTCGCACTCTCAATGAAAATACGTGTGTAGCGTGTGATAGCTCTTTTCTCTCAACGAACACTGATGAGCAAACCATCTCTGCCCGTTGGCTGAATCTTTTGATGGCGATTGCCAAAGCGGGTTTCGAGAAGGACGATCAGCGATGGACAAAATAGGATGTCAATCGCGTCCCTGCGACAAATTTCGGGAGTACAACTTGCGAACTCATCATCCGTTTGTGGATTTCAAGGCAGCGTACGATTCAGTGAAACGCAATGAACTGTGGCAGATAACGGTTGAACAATATTCTTCGTCAAAACTGATAAGGCTAATTCCTATGACGCTGGATGGCTCAAAACAAAATCTCAAAAGATGGATCAGTGCGATACAGTCTCTAATCGACTGTTCAGCAAAGCGTTCGAAGGTGCGATACGAACATCTGATGTGCGAAGGAACGGAACCATCATCAAGACATCTCACATGCTTCTTGGTTTCGCAGGCAATAACGACATCGTTGAAATTGATGACAGAGCAGTAGCAGCGGCATTCGTGCCTCTTAAAGGGAGGCTGCAAAAATCAGATTGACTATGACTTTAACAAGACAAAGTGCATGCTTGCTGATAACGAGCGAGGCAGCGGGAATGGTGTTGGTTCCGAGCTGGAAATCGATAGGTAACGTTTTGAAATTGTTGACGAATACATGATGAATATCTTGGAACATTAGTGACATGTGATAACGATGTTAGCCGTGAGGTAAAAAGGCGTGTTGCGAATAGAACTTTTTATGGTTTAGGTAGCCCGCTAATGTCCCGTAGCCTACAGACGCGCACCAAACTTGTTTTATACAAGTCGCTGATACTCCCTGTTGCTCTGTACGGTCATGAGACATGAGCGTTGATGAAACCAGAAAATGGAGACACGAGCTGTGCCAAGTGTACAAACATGCTCACTTTGGTAGGCCGTTAAAATATCGCAGATTAAGTGGGCCAAACATGTAGCGCGAATGCCGGAAGAAAGACTAGCTAAAGTTATGCTCAGTAGAGAGCTTGAAAGAGGTCCTCGACATCGGGGCAGATCCCATACTCGCTATCTGTGTATAATAGAGGAAGATGCACGTGCGATGGACTTCCAAGGAGACTTGCGGCTCAAGATCGAGTAACCTAGAAATCTAAAATACATTCGAGCATGAGCCGGAGTATCGTCACGATAAAGAACAAGAAGCACACAAGAAAATCACACACCGATGAAAAAATGAATGTGGATGATAATGCGAAATTTGATTCATTTCCAGTGCAGTGAGTGAACAACGCTACTTCACCACCAAGAAAGAAGATCTGAACACGCAACAACATACTGCGTCAATGCAACTCGACGACGGGATTGGAGTGTATTTTTTTCATTTTCACATGTTAAAAAAAACATAAGATCCACGGCTCAATTGCGTTAACACACTATGCACAATTCCTATCAGATAAACAAAAAAGGCAGATTCCTATATACCAGGACTGTAATAAAACGGCAGTTTATGAAAAACCTTTCGCGGTACATACTAAGGAGAATGCATCGCTAAATGCTGCCCACTCATCTGCGGCAGACCAATCCAAAATACACTCTTCTATTCTAATTGGTAAAAACCGTTTTAATCCATTTAACAATGTGATGAGACATTTCTTACATCCAAGATTGGAGATCGGCGATAAAATCGATGATAGCGTACGATATTTTTTCAGTGTTTGAGCTATTCATGTTGATTGATGGGCTCAGGCATTCAGAAAATACCCATATCGCATGGGTTGTAGCGAATTTTGCTAAACCGGAAGTAGCCATCTTGGATTTTAAAATGGCGTCAAAAATTAATTTCTTGCATCTACTCTTCAAGACCATTTCGAAAATACCCATATTAGTTGAGTTATGGCGAATCCCGCTAAACCGGAATTCGCCATCTTAGATTTCAAAATGGCGTCAAATATAAATTTCTGGCACCTACTCGTCAAGATCACTCCGGAAATATCTATATTGATCGGATTATAGCGAATTTCCCTAAACCGGAAGTCACTATCTTGGATTTCAAAATGGCGTCGAAAATTAATTTCTGGCACCTACTCGTCAAGTCCATTCCGAAAATACCCATATTGTTGAGGTGCGGGCCATAAGGAGTCTTCCAGACCTGTTTCTTCCATCTTTCCGAAAATCTTTTGCATTCTCAAATGGACCTATATTTTTTGCGAAACACCGTGTTAATTGTGAAATCCGCGCAAAAAAAACTACCAAAGTTCTTTGCATTTAAAAGGAATTAGAGTTTTTTTTCAGACAAAAGTCTAAGTCTTTTGCATTCAAAATGACTTAGAATATTTTTGCTATAACCGTTGATTGGAAAATCCGCGTAAAAACCGCGTTAATTCGAAAATCCGCGTTAAAATAGCGCAAAGAAATCGCGCAAAAAAACCGTGTAAAAATCCTGAGTGTAGTTATTTTCGTGAGGATAAGTGCTGTTTTCATCTTTAGTAACTGTTCCACCTTGCGCACGTTTGGTCTAATACGAGTTTTTTTAAGTCAGTCGTAATAGTAATTCTCGTGGTAGAGGCATTTTTCACTTTTGTGTCTTTCTCATTCACTACGCAGGCGAGGGAACGATACTATACTGTTTGGGCTGTGGATAAGTAACAAAGTAGTAGCAATTGTGTAGTAGCAATCTTTATTGATAGCTATAACACCAAAAGGTAGACTGCAGCAAATGAAAGCTTACCAATGAAAGTATAGTTTTGAATAGCTTGTTTTGATCTGATATATTTTTATTTTCTTACAAAAATTACATCGCCAGAACTTTTTTGATACTACCGTTACTGACGGCTTCAGTGCCTCAGAGCTGGTTCCCGTTAAAAAACATAGGCATTAGGAACCCCAAATGCTAGGCTAGAAGCCCGTTGACCGATAAGATTCCGGCAAATTTTCTGCAGTTGGGTATCATTTTTACATTTATTATAAAAGAAATGTATTGAATTCGCTCAAACTTTCAAGATTTTTTCCGAGGCCCTGAGGGCTGAGTCTTATATACCAATCGACTCTGCTTGACGATTTTGGACAATGTCTGTGTGTGCGTGTAACGGACAAACTCTCATTCGTGTTTCTCAGCAACGGCAGAACCGAACTTATCCAAACATATTGCAAATGATAGGTCTAATACCCAGACAGCACGCTATTAAATGGTTTTTAAATTCTGATGTTTAGTTTCTAAGATATGGATGTTTGAATGTGTAAAAAACGGTTTTTTGCAGCTTTTTTGTAAATTACTGTCGAAATTAATAGCATATAGATATTTATATTTTTATAGATTTTTAGATAGCTCTTACGAATATCTTTCGAACGAGCTATAGTTTCTTGAAATCGGACTATTATCAAAAGAGATATTTAACATTAAACACAGCTAACGGATTATTTCCCGTTTTCCAGTATGAGGGATTCCATGAGAAACCGGTCAACCGCAAAATATGACCATCGTCAATTTGAACTAAACTCTGAAGTTGTGTTCGGTTTATGTATCTCCATGATTTGCTGTGCTAATTGCAATATTTTGATACAAGAGAAATATTTTAAAAGGGCGTAAACGTTTCTACGTGCAATAATTTTAAAATGTTTCAGTTCGATTACTCTATTTTATACAGTTAAACTACATGAGAACGAGTTGCAGGGGATGAATACTTATGCACGAAAAAATATACACTGAAAAAAATGTTGTGTTATGTTTCACAAAAACGGAAATTTATGATAAAAATTTAAACTGCAAAAAAACAATTTTTAAATTTTTTTTATATTTTGTCAACAAAAACCTAAAGAGAAAAGAAATATTTTGAATGTAATTGCATGATGGAGAACTTATCGGCAAAAAAGTTTTTCTAAAAATAACTTTATAACTTTTCAAATTTCATACTAATCATTTTAAATCAAAATTCATTTAAAAAAAAAATATTCTAAAATGCGACAGTTTTCGAAATGTTTGGAATTTTGCTCCAACAAAAACAATTAATTCTTGTAATTATGCCCTTTTTAAAAGTTCTAACTTTTTTACCGATAAGTTCTCCATCATGCAATCACATTCAAAATATTTCTTTTCTCTTTAGGTTTTTGTCGACAAAATATAAAAAAATTAACAAATGGGTTTTTGCAATTTAAATTTTTAACATAAATTTCTGTTTTTGTGAAAAATGATACAACATTTTTTTCAGTGTATATTTTTTCGTGAAGAAGTATTCATCCCCTGTATCTTGTTCTCAAATAGTTTTACTGAATAAAAATAGAGTAATGAAATTATTGCGCATAAAAACGTCTACGCTCTTTTGAAAAGTTGCTCTTAAGTCAAAATAATCTTATTAACTGTGGAAAATATTTAGCTTTGCATGCCGGTGTAACCTGTAAAGTTTCTTCGGAATCTAAGATGGTCGATCACGATTTTAGAGATTTGGGACGGATCTTCGTGGAATTTCTCGTATATAGAAATAATGCCAAAAACAAGCAATCAACTATTATCGCCGAAACGACTAAGCTTAGGTCAATAATATCTTCGGGGAGTTTATTGAATATAATATGCTCTTTCTTTTGATGTTGTGTTTTCACATATTAATCCCCCTATAACTGAGATATTTTCATTATTTCACGTTTTCAATTTTAGTTAATATTGAGATGAAATTCTCCGTTTAAATATACCAGCAGAATTTTGTTTCGATAAAACGGAAAAGGATAATATTAGGACATTTTTTGTATTTCATTCTTATAAAATAAATTTTTTTCTTGAAAGCTTCACAAAATGGCGGAGTCAAGGACTATTTCGTTAGTGTAATACCTAATTGGCGAAAAAATGGCAGTTCGTAATTCTGGTTGAACTAAATGAAACAACAAAGATATGATTTTCCGTGGTTTTCTAAAAGATTATGTATTTTTGCTTGATAGAATCCTAAAAAAGCTATACGAAAGATTGTTGTGATATATCCTTAAATTTATCCATTGGTATAAGCAAAAAAATCGATTTTTTTCGATCTTGTTGCTTGTTTGGTCACCCCCTTAAGGGTTTATATATGTAGCAGATCTACAAAGATTAGAATTTTTCATTGTTTTCTGTAACCAAGATTGCAAAATTTTATTAAGGGGTTACACCAGTGTAGAGCACAAAACAATAGGCATGTCTTGGAAATTTTACTTGACGCAATGTAAAGATGAATCGAGATCCCTTAAAACAGGATTTATAATACAAGTTCGGAAGTATAAATAGAAAATTGTCTAGTAGTCCAACACAAGATGGCGGTTGGACAGTATTTTCCCGCAGGCGAGTTCAAAAGTTTTTTCGATTCCTTCCGATTTCGAAATGGCACACTTTTTAACAGAAAAACGCTTTTAATCCACCTAACAGTGTGATGAGACATTTCTTATAACTCTTATCACTCTCTTCGGATATTATATCGTTTGAGAACATTTAGAACTTGATGCTTCGCGATGTTTTTGATAACACATACTACATGGGATTGTGGCAGGACACAGAGAATCGCTCAAATCAGCATAGGACAACATCAGTGCTAGAAATCTCAAACCAAATCAATAGGAAAGCGAAAAAATGGCCCATAAAATAGACATACAAACGAATTATTGCTAATGCTCTGTTAATAAAATATCTAAATTCCTCAATCAATGCATTGTGGTGGGAAAACTGAATTTTCCTAAAGGGGTTATGTATATTGTACTGAGCCAAAAAATCGAATTTTTTTTTTGAATCGGAATGAAGTTTATACTTTACTCAAATTTTCAACGCGACTGAGACCTAAATATCAACGCTTTTTCTGGAAAAAAGCGATACTAGCAGTGACACCATTCAAAGAAAATCAACAGTGAATATTTCCAGACTTGGTTTTATTTCCTATTTAAGAAATATTGTGTTTTTTACATCCTAGATTGCATAATTCAGTGATCGAAACCCAAAACTTCATGAAGTATTTGAAATTATTAAATTAAAATTTGTGTTTGCTATTGAAATTGACAAAATGATAGTATCGCCCCTTTGACGATTGTTTACTTTTTCGGTCCCACCTATCAGCATTGAAGTATCACCCTTACATTTTGTTTACAATACCAATTTTACAATTGGGGGGGGGGGGGGGGGTTTGGTGAAAATCGATCTTACTGTCCAAACGGCATAATTCCGAAACCGTAATTTTTGAAGTTTTAAAATTATTAATTTTTCAAAAAATAGTAACAGAGTTCGTGTTTTAGCGAATTTGTTGAGACTTTATTGTAGTCATGAATATTAACCTGAGAAAATTCACCATAAATACTTCTTGGACGATATACCGTCAAAATTATTTTATCAAATGATGCGCTGTTTAACGTTTGTAAAACTCATCGAAGATACTAACCCTCCGAAATTGGCGGTTTCAAAATGATGTTATCTTGACCTTAAATTACTGTTTTTGAACATTTGACCTATACATATAATTGGTCATACAACAAAAATCAAATTCTCATCAAAATCGATCAGAACCTGCTAGAGTCGAATGGAAATAGTAATTTTTCATAAATTTCTCTCTTCATTCGGAAAGTGTTATCCTCGTTATTAATCATATTACGTTTTCGTCTCAACTCGACGCATTCCCAAAATGAAAACCTGTTTTAATCCATCTAGTGGTGCAATTGTGCTTTTCTCATTTGTCCAGACTACGATTCCATGGCTGGTTATGTTCAATACAATGGTGGAATTAAATATTACATGTTCAGTTCGATTTGCACATACGTACAATGGATCGACAGCCACGATCTCGAGATACTGACCGCCGCTGGTTCCAAGCGATGTTTCAGTATCACATAGTAAGATCCGGGAGGTTCGGGTCCTGCCGAAAATTTTCAACTTGTTAAGAAATTTTAAACTAGTTTTAATTTTAAAGTAGCAACCACTTACTGCATACTCCCTCCGGGCCGGTATGATTGACGATTTTTAGAGTGATTGGATAACCTTTCTATATGAGAAAGGCAAAAATGTCCCAAAAAAATCAATTTTTGTCAAACATTATTTTTTTCGAGTTTACATCAAATCTCGATGTTTCATGCATTATAAAGTCATTTGGCATCAAAAATACAAATTTGATTTTGAAAATCTTTCATTTCAGTTTATATGGGAATTTGCTGTGTGATTGCACTCTTCAACTCGTAACTCCGGAACCGGAAGTCCAATCAATAAAAAAAATCAATTGCAGCCGATGGGAAGGTTGTACCTTTCATTTGAGACTAACTTTGTGCAAATCGATCCAGCCATCTCTGATTAACAGAGGTCACATTTTTTTCCACATACACACATACACACACATACATACATACACACACAGACATTTTCCGATCTCGACGAACTGAGTCGATTGGCATATGACACTCGGCCCTCCCGGTCGGGATTAGATTGACGAATTTTAGAGTGAATGAGAAAGGCAAAAACATTTTAGCAAATGTTGAAAGTTATGCATTTTTTTTTTGGTGAGCTGTTCTATGTTTCATAGACATTAAATCAATTTTAACTTCGCTTCCTATTAAATAAAGACCCTTATTACAGTACATCTCTACAAAAACGAGCTCAATTTGAAAAGAAATCTGAGGATTATGATTGATTACAGAACTCTGGAATTTTCTATTGGAATGTTTTCAGGCAGGATTTTGATATTGATGCAATTAGACAACTGTGAAATCAAGACCAATAGATCAGTTACATATCAGGACCCCATTCCGACAATTTATCAAAAGTCCTCATGATGTTTACAACAACAGGATATCAATGTACGGATCAGATAATTGTTATTGTAATATTGAATTGAATCAGTCTGCATCAATAAATTTTCAACTTCAATCCATTTTTTTTTGGTGTGGTGGGGGGGGGGGGGCGTTGTATGGTGTTAAACCCCAAAACCTTCTCTTGGCAACGCCATTGCTTGGAGTTATTTATTTCGCTTTTCATTTTCCGATGTGTTTCAGATCGATCCGATGGTCATAAGTTAGAAAAATTGCAGTCAGAAGGTTCGCACAAATGAACATTTTTGCACTGATAAGTTATCAAGTTCCTTCCAGACAACTTGGAAGTGTCGGTGATTATTTCTAGCGGTTGTAGATAGAAAAATGAAATACAAAATTCGTTTTATCGAAATAATGTTTGGCTTATTTCAATGGATTATTACTATATTGAACAATGAATAGGCGACAAAGAGTAATCCACAAACAACAAGCCATAACTTTTAAAGTATTCAAAATAGATATTTGAAGTCTTCAGTAAAGTTATTCGCAAAAGTAAGAGCTACAAATTTGCTGAAGGCATCATTTCGATATAATCACTTCCAAGAAAATTTGTGAAAATATCTCACTCATAGGGGGATGAATCAGCAAAAGCACAATACCAAAAGAAAGGGCATAATGCCTCCATTAAATTCTCCGAAGATACTATTGACCTAAAATAAGCCGTTTTGGCGTTAAAAATAGATTACATGTTTTTGGTCATATTTCTGGCAATGGGAAATGATAAAAATCTTTCGTCCGCATTTAATGTTAAATATCTCTTTTGATAATAGTCCGATTTCAACAATCTATAGCTTGTTCGAAAGGTATTTGTTAAAGCTATCTAAAAACATATAAATTGTTAATCTATATTGTCAACTTCGGCAAATAATTCCAAGAAACTGCAAAAAACGCCATTTTTACACATTCAAACATTCATATCTTGGAAACTAAACATCAGAATCAAAAACAAATTAATAGCGTTCATACTGTTTTTTAGTTCTTTCATTTAAAATTGGTTTGGTTAAGATCGGTTCAGCCATTGCTGAGAAACACGAATGAGAATTTGTCCGTTACATACACACACACACACAGACACACACACACACAGACATTGTCCCAAATCGTCGAGCTGAGTCGATTGGTATATAAGACTCGGCCCTCCGGGCCTCGGAAAAAATCTTGAAAGTTTGAGCGAATTCTATACATTTCTTTTATAAGAAATGTAAAACGCTGAAAATGTCATAAAAATCGATACAAAATGGCTCTTTTAAGAAAAGTCCTGCGTACGTCGCTGGAGAAAGCAATTTACGTTGTTAAAATTTTAGAATAATAGAAAATCATTTGTTCGAGTTTCCGGCTACCGCAAAACATGTGGTTTCGAGAAAAACGCAGTTAATGTGTTTAGTACACTCAGTAATGGTGATGACTTTCCTTAAAAAATCAGATATTGAGAGCTTCCTAATTTGTTTTTGGCATTTAGAATTAGTAATAATGATGCAAATCAAATTTTTTGATCAATAACTAGTTATTGTGAGCCCAACGGTATTCGAAATATGTTGCTCACTGCGAGGTCACTTACAAAAGTCGATTTTGCAATATTCGCGTTGAGGTAGCGTGTTATCAAGGGCTGCAATTTCACTTCTTGTTCTTAGATGGCCGTGAATATTTGGATACACAGCAATTTTTTGATTTTTTTTGTATGATTAACATAGGGCTTAGATAGGCACTTCACTCATCTCGTTGTCGAAAACGAGTGCTGAGGTAACCATTCAGGGAGTGACATGGTGGAAGTAAGGAAAACATCAGAAAATTTCGAAACACAGTAAAAGAACGACGTCGAGTTTTTGCCCGGACGCTATAACGTTCGATAACAATTGTGGTGTCGGATCGCCGAAAAACGAGAAGCTAATCACCAAGGAGTCACTCATTTCTCCGACTAATTATAAAGGACACCGAGACATGAACCCATAGTAAATTCCCAGGAAGAAGGAAGAGGAATACAACCCAACCCACCTTTCCGCCTAGTAGGAGCAGTAAAACGGGAACGTCGTTGTCCGGGCGGGACGAAATAACCCGCCAGCAGTTTGTCGGGCAGCGGAGGAGACAGTGGAATAAAAGTCAGTAAAAGTTCACATTTATTTGTTTTCCTTTTGTTTGGTCGTATATGAAAATCCGTAATTCTGATAGAAACATGTTCGCCGCCCTGACACCTAGGGTCTGCCGGATAGGTATATGTATAGAATTAGGATAGGAAGAATATAGAATTAATCAACTACCTTACTATACAAATGAAAATCTTTATATCTTGAATATTTAAGGAATTGAAAAAAGAAGTATTGGATTTTTGACGATATTGTATATTATTCTATAACAAATTAACCGTTATGTGTCCGACTACCTTGTCAGATTTCAATCAATAAAATTCCAATATTCTTTCTCTAGCTGAAAATTGATACTTAGTGACATCTTGAGATATATTTAAGCGAAGGTTTAGGGCAAATGTAATGTACGATTCATTAAGAGGGGTTTCTGGATTTATCACCTCTTATCAGGGCGACGTATATTCAGGTACGTTTTGGTTTGCACTAGTAAGCTGTAGTAAATTCAAAGGTTTCGTGGAATTTGGTTAGCAGGTAGGTCGGAAAGGCGTCTTGAAATCAATAATTATGAAGCTAAGATGTATTCTAAAGGTAATTTTTTCACTGATTTCGCTATGTGAGAGTTCTGATAAATTCCTGTTAAAGGAACGATTACTAATTAAAATAATTAGAAATTGTTAGCGCCAAGGTATCCTAAATCAATTAAACACCTTTTCGATGTATGTAAACTAATGGCTAAATAGACTACATATAGGATGTGTTTGATCGCTTGCTTTAACTTAAAACACGCGCCTATAAATGCACTGTTCACTTCCCACTTTAGATATTATGTAGCCATTGAATTAAATCAACACGCGTGTGATTACTTCGAACAAAAGCACCAAACGCCACAATTAAAGCTACACCCGTGTAATCGAGTGACGAGTGAGCCCCCTCCTCGCACCGTCCTAAGCGAAGCCCAGTCAGTAGTCATGCTCCAACACTATTGACCAATTTCACACAGTCTTGTCGATTCGTTGCCCCCTTTCCTCCTCGGCCGGAATGAACCCTCGCAGGCTCGCACGTGCCAGGTCAAATTCTTCCCACTCTAGGGCGGCTTTCTGTTTCGATTGCGTGAAAATGACCAGCTAACGTGCCGCAAATCAGCAATAGCTCAACGATCTAATTAAAATTGTTTTACTTTCCGATCCTGGGTTACGCCGGGTGACTTGAAAGAAGTCAAGCGACGAACCTTTCTCGTTCACGGCGAGTTCCTTCGACATTGCGAAAACAGCCTGTACAGATTGGCGGTTAGAACTTCCCGTGCAGATCTCGGCGCTAATGGAATGATAGACGAAAGAAAAAAACACAAGATAAAATTGAATAAACGAGAAAAAGTTGGGAAATATCACGTTTGTAGCTTTTCTTGCAATGCACTTTGATTGACGCGAGTCGCTCTATTTGAGCTCAGGCGAGCTTTCGTTCTGCAGTTCCCCGAACCGTTCGTGGAGCAATTACCTACTCTCGGGCATAAAGCGCATGAAGCGGTTGGAGTTTTCTGACCTTTTGCAGTATGTACCGATGTTTGTTTCTGCGCGTCAATTATAACGGTTTGGGCGCATAGTTACTCGATCACAGCACAAGTAAGATTCAATTAAGCGGTTTTCTGAAATTCATCTCACATCTCACTGACTCGGCGTAGATGCAGGCAGATTCCATTGCATTGTTTTACAGTTGCAATCCGGTTGAGTAACGACGCTTAAATAATAGTCGCCTGGAAAGAAGGCAACACGATCAAATCACAGCGATGGCTTTTCCTATTATTTACCCATCGCGTGTTCGTGGAGGTGTTTTTTTTCTCTGTTTGCTACAACGCTGATTATCATCGCCCTCGGTACGGTTTTGGGTGTTTCTGGGTGTTGGATAAGTGCAGCGGTTGATTTTATGCTGGGCTGAGATTGACCAGCTGAAATCAACTGAATAGATACACAGGCATTAGCGCTGTTGGTTTAAACTATCAGAGCAATCGAATATCAATTGGATTGAATTGAATGAAGTGAGGAGGGAGATCGACAAACTGCTTCCAGCTATAATCGCGGGTTTCCGGCAGTGACTGATATGTGGACATGCACGCAAACGGTAAATAAGAATAGGTTTTCATCGCGGAAATGGGTGTGTTTGGGTTTTTAGACCGAGATGAGAATTGACCATCATTAGATTAGCACGTTATGGAGATTTGATTTGATATATTTAGCAAACTTTATCTGCCGGTTGTTGGCTGTGTATCAAATTCAGAGGAGGAAAAAAAGACGAGAGCTTCGATGATAAATCTGTCAGTAGCACGTTCGAATCAGGTACAACTGCAATGGCAAATGTTTGTAGCTCAACTTATAAACCGGACTAGAAAAAAAAGACAAAATAGTGTTTTTAAATTTCTGCGAAGTCAAACACATAATCAAAAAAAAGGACTCAGTCGAATCTCATCAAAAGCATTAGGAAATTTATTCAAAACTTGTAATGTTACTTCTTATGAAATTGCAAATAAATCAACACCCAATTTTGAACATACTCAGTAAATCACAAATCATAGAATGATAGGATAAATAAGAGTTGGTCGACTTAAACTTGATGAATTTCTTTTATTCGTGAATTTATACAATCTGAATCCCTCATTGTGTAGTTATTTTCGTACAAAAGGATGCTTCTATTATCTGCTATTTGCAGTTTTCGAAATCATGAAGTTGCAAAAAAACCGAAACCGGCGTGCTAACGAATTTGCGAAATCTTCAAAATTGAACTGCGAACATTCAATTCAAATCAACTGTTACCAATCTAATAATTATTCGGTAAATGTTTGTCCACAGCCAGGAAGCCTGGATCGGCTGGAAATCGCAAACCACAAGCCGAAGCCGATTACAAGCAGAACCCTAACCGCTTCGGCCGAGATGTCGCAAATAAGCTGGGAGTGTTGTGCATTGAGCTCGTGATTCTAAATCGCTACGATAACCGATCAAAGCGGTCAAAATACGATGCCGGAGGCTGTACACGATGATGCTGACAAAGTTCGACTGCGTGGTAATTGGGAAACGTACATTAACGCAAACTTCAAATAGCTTCCTAGACAGGTGGTAGACATTTGAAAGTATATGAAACTATCAAAGTTTGTCAAAAATATTGGGTTTGGCAAGCAATCTGTACCCGTGGTGTTAAACACAATGAAATCATAATTTGGATAAGTTAACGTTCAAACAGACTTCTTTGGGAAATTAAAAGATATTTCCAAAAAAAATCCTTGAATGTTATTTTATGATATGCATAATGGCATTATGCTCGTTATTCTTTAACCTCTGTCCAACCACCAAAGACAACCGTCACGATATTCAGTCTTCATTCTGCCTCTGCCCAAGCAGGGGCGAAGTGAACGACAAACACAGTTAGGGACCATTCATAAATTACGTAACGCTTTTAGGGGGGGGGGGGAGGGGATACGACAAGTTGTGACAAGTTGACATAGGGGGGAGGGGATGTTGGAAAAATTTGTGACAATTTGTTACATAGGGGGAGGGGGGGGTCAATTTTTGCGTTACGTAATTTATGAATGGTCCCTTACTGCTATCAGGTGTGCATTGTCTGAATAACAATGCAAACCGATACTTTTATTCTTGTCGTGGTTATCTATCGAGATGAGTGATTTTCAGCAGCAATTTCGGTGGCTATTGTCTCTCATAATAATCGGTGTATTCGAAATGTGAGAAGAATCTTTTGAAGGTGAAAATGAGTGTTTGGCTTACGGAAGTCGCCTTTATCCAGTTTCACCATGTTAGCCATACTGTCCTAGAAACGCTTAAAAAATTTCCCGAGGCAAAAAGATTCATTTTACATATTAACCTAATCACCTGATTGAGTTTGACAGCGTTCGAATCAAGATCCCCGTGTGTATGAATGATGAGAAAAAGTCAAACTATGGCTACATGATCTGGTTCCACTTAGTGCAACAATTGTCCCTTTTTCATTTAATCGGTTCGTTTGTGCCAGCTATAGAATTGCAGATAATTGAGGTAGCGAGAATTCGCTGTAGTACAGAACAGTTTCACAGAATTACGATTCGAGTAGTTTGGCGTTACTAAATTGTCTGCTGTGTTTGGGTTTTGTTTCGCATACTACAGTTAAGGTTCGAAAATCTTTTCCCTTCCTGCATTTGTGCTCATCTCAGGCTTGTAGTATCTTATAATTAGTACAAACTAGTTCAGACTAGACGTCATCTTTATCATCGTCTCCAGTTTCCTTGAACGCCTGTCGCACGCGCATCTTCCTCGCTTGCACATTCTGGTCTCTCTTCCGGCATTCGCGTTACATGTCCAACTCACAATCGTTTGCCGTATTTTATCATCTTTCCAGTGGCAGAATATTTGTATAGGGTAAGGTGGGGTAAATCCGACCTAGTAAATGGTTTTGGCTGTAAAATACTCATTTTTTATCGGATCAAATCGTTTTATATACCAAATTAAAGGTTAGACTCCTGGGCAACTTCCTATATATAGAATTTTATTCAGATCTTGGGAATATTTTGAGATACAAGCTTTTAACGAAAATGTTCATTTTTGCTGTTTTCAAAAATGGTGGGGTAAACCCGACCCCCTATGTTTTTGGTTGATTTAGTGCAGATATTACCCAAATTTTATGGTTTTTCAATTATAAATCAATGAATGTTGTGTTATTGAATTATAACATGAAGAAAATGGAGTTCAATGTCAATCTTGGAATGCTAAAATCACGAGCAGTAGCACGTAATGATATTCCCATTTGCATCGGAGCAATTGCTTGACGAATACTATTATCATCACGTTTTTGTGTCTTTCGTTTGTAATTATGACCAATTTTTAATAAAAATAATATAAAATAACAATAAAAATATATTTCAATTTGATAAATAAACGTTTTCTTAGCAAAACAGCGGTCGGGTTTACCCCACTATATAGAGGTCGGATTTGCCCCACCGCATTTTTCATTACGATGCAATTAAAAAAAGTTATGAAAAAGGTTGAACCAAATTCATCTACGCACTTTGTAGGACTTTATTCAAAGAATTTAAATCCACTTACATTTTTATGCAATCACTTTAACAATCACAAATATCCTGTAGGCAATAATGCACAAAAGTCAAATAAAAAGTTGTAAAAACACACTTTTTGTCGTTTGAGCATCTCAATGTATATTAATAAAATGCTGTCATACCACCATTATGATTATTTTCGATGCTCTACACAACAACATTGATATTAGTTCGCGTAGTGTTTCTGATTTTCGGTAACAGAGGGGGGTCGGGTTTACCCAACGGTCGGATTTGCCCCACCTTACCCTACTTGGGATAGCTCGTGGTTCATGCATCTGCCCCATTCTCCACTTTCTATTGTGTCGCTGAGTATTGAATTTTTTCTTAAACACACCGAGCACTCGATAGTCTGCGTTCTTCAACGCCCATGCCTCATGACTGCACAGAGCAACGGGAAGTATCAGCGTTGTGCGCCGCTACGGGGCTTTAGCTGATTATGTCAAGCACAGAAAGTCCTATTGGCAGACGAAACATGCCTTTTACCTCGCAAACTACATCGTCATCACATGTCACTAGTATTTCAAGGTATATGAATTCATCGACAATCTCGTATTTTACCCTATCGTTTTTCACCTGGGAAAAAAACACCGTTTACTATATATTTTGTCTTGTCAGAAATCGCAGTCTCCCTGATAAAAGGGAGAAACGCCTCTTTAACTGCTCTGCGATCAACGCCAATGATGTCGGTGTCATCCGCAAAGCCCCAAAGTGGGTTAGATTTCGTGATTATAGTTTCGATCTTTTGTACATCAGATATTCGTATCGCGCCCAAGGGCGCTATATTGAACAATGCATTAGAGAGTGAATCGAACTCATTTAATCCATCCAACACACGAGTCGGATGTATCTCAGGTTATATTAACGCTTGATCTTGACCCATCGAGCGTCATACGAATCAGCTTGGTCAGTTTTGTCGTAAACCATCTTCAACCTATAACTGCCACAGTTTATTTCGCTTATCTGAATCGTGCGCTGCCTTGAAATCCACAAACGGATGGTCCGTCTGACTTAGTAATGGAATTTGCTTTTCGACTTCGTTTTATCAGAATCCGACACAACAGTAGAACCAGGATTAAGCTAGCGCCAGGTTGACGGAGACACGATCTGTGTTCCTGAGTAAACAAGTGGATAACTCAAACCTATTATTTAATTTAAATGTTTTCTATTTAAAGGAAAATATTTTCTTGAAACATGTTTTGCGGGTAAGAATTTGTAAAGAATATTGTTTTACTCATGTAGAACGCGCGACTCTTTAGAAGCAGAAGGCAAAAGACTCTTCACATTTCCTTTCATGTTCATATTAACCTACCCATCTCTAGTTTTCCGTTCTCAATTTATAACTGGCTCACTTTACAATATCTATCCGCCTTTCAACTTTCAGGTACGCTCAGGCAAGCTCATAGTGCTCAGTATAAAACAGGCGAATGATATTGCACGCGATATGCTTTTTACACAGAGCTACCGCGTCAATGTGCCATCTCGTGAAGTTGAGATTGATGGTGTGCTTGCTAATGCAAGTTTAAATTGCCAAAACCTGCTGAAGCACAGGGTTGGCTGTTTTGAGGATACCCTGTTTCACTCAGTAAAGAGGCTGGATTACAGGTGATTGCTTTTGGCGTCGATTGTAGAGAGCCTATGTCTAGTCAGACAGACCTACTTTGGGTTAGGTTTTGACTAACTATGCCCTTCTTAACGAGGTTCGTGTGCTTGTTCACGGTTTTGTGTCGGAGGTCATGAAGTACACTAAACACAAGCAGTTGTGCTATACATTCACCCGCTATAGCAATAGTGACCGGTTTGGAAGTCTACCTAGAAGCAAGAGATTCAATAATTTTGGAACTTCAAAAAAACTTTAAAAATGTCGTCAATAACGAAAAACAATATGAAGTGATGAAAAAGAATAGAATGGAAACACTGAAAGGTGCGTTTAGCTGCTTCTTCAGATGCTGGTGAATCATTCTTCAAATAATGGAGTTTTCACAAACATTTCAGGACGATGGGTTTGAAACTTATTCTGATCGTTTTATTCATTATTTTAGTCTTATTCAAAACATTTTTTTTCATTTATTTGTATTTGAATTTTATTTATTTGATGGATTTTTAAAGCCATTATATTCATTTAATCCATTCAGTGTTTCCTTTGTTAATATTATTATTTTATTATTTTGTTAATTTTATCTGTTTCATTCAATCTTTACTTTTAAATTGTTTTGTTAAGTTTATACATTTTACTCATTTCAATAACATAATTCATTTCATTCATTTTATTAAATTCAATCCGATTTATTAATTTTAATTTTTTTATACCTTACATTAATTTTGATTATTTAATTGGATTCTTCAATTTTTCATGTTTTCATTTTAGTCATTTTTTCATATTACTATTTTTTATCCCATCAATTTAATTTATTTTGTTAATTTCATTCATTACAATCAGTTCAATATTTCTTTATTTGTTTTGTTCTTTCATTTATTTTATTTATTTGCATCATTTCATTCATTTTATTTACAATATTAATTTTGTTGGTTTCATTCGCTTTATATTAAAATAATTCGATTCATTCCTTTCATTTGTTCTAATCGCTAATTTTTTTCTTTTATTTATTTCAACTATTTGATTCATTGTATAGTTATCATCATCGTTTTATTGTTTTTTCTGAATTATTTTATTTTGTTCATTTAATGCTTTTTATTGGTGTCTGGTTATATCGAAACTGAAATTATGCGGATTGGCACAACGCTATTTAGCTGACTACCATTTGGCAGAAAGAGGCAATTGGTCGAATGAGTCATTTGGGTGAATGGGTTATTTGGCCCAATGCCTATTGGGCGAATGGGTCATTTAGGCGAGTGCCGTTTGGCCTAACAATTGTTGTGTAGATCCACTGAGTGTACTTTGGTTTGAGTCCCCAAGATATGTCGAAAGCCCTTCTACATTGGCCGAAGGCCATGCAAGCTTTCTTGATTCTGAAATCGATGCGAGCTGACCAATTAAGTTTTTAGTCAAGAATTATCCCATCGTACTTAACTTGATCTGCGAAAATAATTTCAAAGTCAAAGAACTGTAATGGACGAACTCCGGTTGTTTTTCTTCGTTGCGTGAAAGACATCAATGATGTTTCATTTGGATTAACTGATAGCCCAACATAAAGACACTATTGCTCAATACAACATACACATAAGGCATGTTGCATCATATCAAAATATGTGTTAATGCAAATACCGGTGATCATTATATGATGACCATCGGCGAAACCATACGTCGGAAACCCAAGCTCATTAAGTTTCCTCAACAAGCCATCGGCGACAAGGTTCCATAGAAGTGGTGACAGCACACCACCTTGAGGGCATCCACCGACACTCAGTTTCCTTATCTTTACTTGATTTAACGATGAGCACAGATGTCGGTTGTTAAGCATTGCGTGTACCCAGTTCGAGATATATGAAGGTACTCCATGACTTCGTTCTGCTTCGTGGATTCGAAAGACACGTGATATGCATGTTGCACTTTTGGGAAAATTTACAGTTATTTTCCGCCACGCGAATAGAAGCCTGCTGAAAGACTACGTAGTAGAACTGGAATGATTCTGTCTTTCCCGCAGACTTACACAGAGCAAACCTTTCAATCGATCCTGTAGATCGATTCAGTTGACATAGTTCTACGAGCAAATGCCCAAGAATCAGAACTACCTGAAAAGAACTCAGGGGCAGTCGTCCGCGAAGGCTCCGTCATCAGCCTGGAAAGTGTGTGTCAAAAAGACAGTTGACTGCTACATCTTCATCAGACGAGTATTCATCATTAGCAGTTCTAATCGCACAGACATGAAAGTCTTTCGATTTCGAAAGTAACTTATTGAATACGATAGTCTCGTTGAGACTGGAGACAGTTGTGCAGAGGTTTTTCCAACCACTTCGTTCAGAGGATCGAAGGGCATTTCTGTATGCTTTGCAAGCCAACTTAAAGGCCTCCGACCCGTCTCTGCGTCTGCGGTATTCCACCAGAGTGTTCCTGTAGAAGCACGCATAACTCGAAGCAGGCAAGCCTCTTGGTATGCTGCTACTATGAGTGCGTTTGTTTTATCCATGGAGATTCAATGGTCGGAAGATACCCCTAGTCGGCAAGCCCTCTTCGTAGAGGTCCCAGTTCGCAGATTTAGGATTACGATATGTGACGTTATCTAGCGAGACGTTTAAATGATAAAAGACGATGTACTTGTGATCAGATAGCGACGGTTCGAGCTCGTTTGATGCGAGCCAGTTTGTCAACTCATGCGTAATACTGTCAGAGAGTTATATTTAACACCTCTTCTCTGCCAGCTCGTGCAAATGTTGGGCGATTTCCTACATTAAGTATGTGCAGATTTGTACTGCTTAAGTATTCCATCAATTCGGTGCCTCTCAAATTGATATCTGAGCCGCCCCAAATTATGCGATCTGCCACAGTAAGATACAACCCTTTTGAAATCATCAGAAGCTGATGGTTCATTATGCGGCAAATATACCGAACAATAGATGTATTTCTTGTTTATGTTATCAACAGACATATTAACGGTGACAGCACAAATATCGCGAGTTGTGAGGTTGGATATAAGACATGCATCAATCGCACTATTCGCAAGTATACATGCACGAGACATTTCACGTGGGTTTTTCATGTCATTTTTGTTGAAAGCTACGAAGTCGGGTTAAGTAGCTTTCCAACATAGAACTTCCCTTTATGGAAATACGGTTCTTGAACCAAAACTATGGTAGCTTTTCCTTCCTGCGCAAGGCAGGATAGATTTATAGTTGCTGTATGTTTATGCTGAAGATTAATATGTCCTACTTTAACCATACTTGATCACAGCACTACACGTTTCATCATCAGCACTTGTTGTGCTCGTTGGCTTATAATCGCCTATATCGGACCGAAATGGGTATAAGGGACATGTTTGTTCGGAGAAAAATAATAGGCTGTTACCAGAACCGGAGCCCGATCGAAAGACCATTGGGGTTCGAATTTTTGATTCGATAACCCAAATCCGACTATCTTTAATTTCTATCCCCGAAATTCAATAGGTTGCTACCACTCGAGTTTTGTTTCGTACCAGCGTTACATCGTACACTTTTAATTATGGTCTTTAATTTTATTTCGGACAATAATTTGGGTTTGTAGTTTCTCAGTAAGGCTCGAAAGTTACACCATGCACAAATTATTGCAATTCGGCTTTAAAATTAGCCTATGAAACCTCGCACAACGCCGACAAAGATCCACCAAGCAACCCTTCATGGTAACAGTGGGGAGTTCAAAAAACCCATGATCATTTGCTACCCTTTTACTTTAATCACTGAACAATTTTGCTCAGTAACACTTCAAATGAAGACCTTTCGGTGGAGGCGCCAATTTTCTCACCAAATGACCTCCAAAAAAACCTCGAAAAGGCAAATATCTTCATCTATCGTCGTCTCTTTCGTACATTCTTTCTGCGAACCGCTAGTGAAACACAATGATCATGAGCAGTGATAATTTCGGCACGCTCCGGTAACTTTCGGATCCAACGAACGCGTGGAGAACTGGAGAATGTGTGCCATGGAGCCATGCAAATCGGGTGAAACCCCCAAGTGAAAGGCTTTTTTATTATTATTAACGGCATGATAAATATTTGTGCCTTGCCTTGCAAATTGGTGTGGGCTGCCTGTTGCATGCATCCAGGTCAGAATGTGCTGTGCCGGGCCGTTCCGTTCGGAAGTTGCTTGGAAAACAAAACGCTATTTTTATGGTCGGATTAGTCAAATTTCGGGACTGAGATTTTGGGAGGAGTATTTAATTACCGTTGCTTTGCTTTTTCTCAAAGTTTATCTATTGGCGCCCCGATGCGAAAACGGAGGCAATTAGTTGGATAACTGTTGGCTTTAGAAGATTTATTAGGTTGCGCATCGCTACTAGCAGTCGAGTCGAGGGTAAAATTAATCTTTATGGTTTCTATTGTGTTTTATAAATCCTACCTATCAGTGCTATCGCAGATCCATTCAAACTTTTGTTTGATTTTGATTCTGCAATCCTTGACTTACCGAATCGATATCACCCAAGGCCATCTAACCAGATCACACGGTCAAACGGAAACTAGTTTTTATCGAATCAATTAATCGGACTACTTTTTGGTGAAACCCTTTTAAGAGCGACCTGGTAAGACCCCCACAACGTGCTCGAGTAGAGCAGCAACTGTGGCAAGTGATCAGAAATAAACTTGTGCCTTCAAGACAAGAACCTGCTATGCTGGGGTACGAACCCCTCAATCAGCACTGCTCGGTCGGCAGAGAGATGATTGATTTGCTGCGTTCATTACTAGCATGAATTCGAACACTTTTTGCTCCGCCGCTTCTCATAGCCTCTCGCCCACACATTTCGACCTGACCTGTTCGGTTAAGGGACAAGTTGTGATTGGATTCCAACCAATCGAAATGCTTCGTTTAAAGTGCTATAGCCGCATGAAGTGGTACATATTTATAACCGAGATCGATTCAGAGAAACCGGTCCTAAAAAAATGCGAAACTTATCAACGCACAAAACTCAATTGCGAACAGGTAACCTTCGGCGGATTGAGCGTCACTTCAGATCCGTTACTCCGTTTCAGATGTTCAAACACTCCTGCTGTTTTCCAGACTAGTTTCAAGTCGAAGCTAATGGGCAAAATTACCATCCACTCCGGAAAGGGCAATAACTTCAGCATTGCCGATAATAGCCCCCTCTCCAGATGGGAAAAAAACCTGGAGTGGCCCGGACTGGGTATATCTGGGAAGATCTGCTTCTATCGCGTAAAGGGCAACGGACTGGAGAAACTCGCGCTACGGTGGAGATGGCGATGACACCGGCACCGCATAGTTCTGGAGTACCACCGCAGCGGTCCCGCTCGGAGCCATTAGTCAACCTTGTAGTTTCCAACGTAAATAGCTGCAGCGGGGACTGAACTAGTTTCTCGGAGATAATCTCCGTAATAAGTCAAACAATCTGACTGCGGTTGCTTTGCGCATGCTGGCTGCATCTGCTATCAGTACGAAGCGAAGAACATCGAACTGCTGCAAATTACCGGCTGCGGGAAATGCCATCCCTACCCCTGCTCCATCTGGGAGATGGTCTGGCAGCTGGCTGAACGGAACAGAACAGAGCAGAACAGAAGGTGCGACATTTTAATTTAATGCCATTCTTTCTTCGCCGGTAAGAGCTAATGAAGCTCGTTGCCCCGTCTGATTAGAGATAATTGGTCGTTTCGAGCGAATCATTTAAGTTGTGTGGAACACATTCCGTCGCAGCAGGAGGAATGCAGTGTTATGAGCAGAAAGATTATTTTAAATACAATTTTTTTCAAATTGTTTTCCCTCCCCGAGGTTTAGGGGTTTGACGGTATTGCAAACATCATCAAGCATCAATTGCTTTAAGATGGGTATTGCATTACGGCTCGATAGTGGTGCATCGAGGATACCGAGAGGGCTTATGCGCCTTTTTTATGTTATAGGTTTTTTCATACTCTGCACCTGCGCATACCAACGCTAAACCACTGGTCTATCCACGGTGTCGTGGTCAGCTGGCAGATCGACGTAGATTGACTTTTGCTGTGTGCCATGTTTGCAAATACTGTTCTATTGGTGGTATTCGTGGACGGGGCTCACGGAGGGAGTCATTGTGTGTCCATTTATCGGTCGACTTCGTCATCATGCATATACTAATTAAATTAATTTAATAATTAAATTAATTTCATAAAGTAGATTGAGTAGGGTAAAATAAATTTACCGACGCACGTGAGTCATCCATTCCCGGCCAGCATAGCATGATGAAAGTCTAACTGCTGTATTCAGACGAGTTTGATCGCATGTTACATGTGTTTTTTCTATTCTACTTCATTAGCCTGTTTCTTTTGTACATCTATTAGTTTGCTTTTCCATTATTTATGTATATCAAAATAGCATTGTTCAATTTTTACACTTCTTTGCATCTTTTTTCTTTATTCAGCATGTTATAATTCATTTTATTAGTATATCTCTACTATACGCTATCTATAATCATATAGGCACAAACGCTCGTGGCCTTCGCAATAACACAAACCTGGCCACAAACGCGACCATGCAATTGCAATTATCCACATATACTTGCGCCCGCGATTTCGCCTACATGAAAACACCCCGGTAGTTAAGTAAACGTGGCATCTTTAAACTTCCAAACGCGGTCTCAAACATTAACCCACCACTCGCGCGATCATGAAACGGTCACGTCCGAAAGTTTTACCAATCTGGACTAATGCCTTCAGTTGAACCAATCAAAAAAGTGACGCTCATATTCACTAAACAACACGTTCCATGGTGACATGACCTGGAGCTCAAGTTTCTCCATAGGGAAACGGATTACCATCTGTACCATACACTAAAAATTAAGCATTAGATTCACGGTCCGCGCGCGATCGAACAAGAATACACCCTACATCATTATAAAATCAAAATTATACACGCGAAGTCACACACACGTGACAATCACGTTAATATACAAATGCTTGAGCCCTTCGCGACCATCCCCGGCACCTACACTCGCGATCTCGTAAACATGATAACATCTCGGTGATAAAGTGAATGTCTCAGCTCCTATAAACTTTCGCGGTCTCAAGCGTGAACCTAAAAACTCCCGCACTCGCACGATCATGAATCGGTCACTTCCGGATGTTTCTATCCTTGATATCAGCAGACTAGGTCCTTGCCTTCAATTTGATCAATTAAAAAAAGAAAGCTCTCATATCCACTGGACACCACGTTACATGGCGACATGACCGAGGACTCTAGTGATATGGGGTAACTTACTCCCTGTCAGAATGTGAATTGTACACCAAAAACAAAATAAAGGGCGAACACGAAGTTATTGCAACACATTCAACAGGGCATAACTTTTTTACCATTGGGTAAAAATCAACCAAATTTTGCACACTTTCTCATTGATGTGTATTGTTTACATGCTGTCAAACTCGAAGTCGTGTTTTTCGATTCAACGAAAATGGAGGTGAACCAACGCGAGTCGAGAGAACAAATTCTTTCCAAACACCTGGAATTTCCTGACCTGTCGCACCGGCAGTTGGGAAAAATGTTGATCATTCACCATTCAACCGTCTCCAGAGTGTTGAAGCGGTTCCAGGAGCGGTTGACGTTGGACCACGGCAAAGGAGCCGGATGAAAACCGGGACCGGAGAACAAAAAGTCGGAGGGAAAGGTGAAGCGGATGATTAAAGCAAATCCCAACGTCTCGAGCCGTGATTTGGCTAAAAAGATCGGCATGTCGCAGAGCTACGTCCAGAATGCAAAGAAGAGAGCTGAACTACATACATACAAGGTACAGAACTTCCCAAACCGCGATGAGCGGCAACAATCGACGGCTAAAACTCGGGCACGGAAGCTCTACGAGAAGATGCTGACAAAATATGGCTGCTGTGTGATGGACGACGAAACGTATATAAAAGCCGATTTTAAGCAAATTCCGGGATTGGAGTTTTTCACCGGCAAGAGCAAGTTCTATGTAGACGACAAATTTAAGAAGAAGAAAATGTCGAAGTTCGCCTCCAAATATCACATTTGGCAGGTCATCTGCTCTTGCGGACGGAGGAGTGAGCCTTCCGTGACAAAGGGCACAGTAAATGGCGAGATCTACAAATCTGAGTGCCTCGAGAAGCGCCTTTTGCCGTTCTTGCAGCAGCACGACGAAGCTCCGCTATTTTGGCCAGATTTGGCATCATGCCACTATTCTAAAAGTGTCCTGGAGTGGTATGAGGCCAATTCTGTTCCAAAGGACATGAATCCGCCAAACTGTCCGAAGCTGCGCCCGGTGGAGCAGTACTGAGCAATGATGAAGCGGGAACTTCGGAAGAGCAAGAAGACGGTCAAAGACGAGAAGGACATGTTAAGAAACTGGAAAAAAACTGAGAAACTGGTACCGGATGACACTGTAAAGACTTTGATGGAGGGCATCAAGCAAAAATGCGTTCAATTTTACACTCAAGGCTCCATTGATTAACTTTTCTTTTGATTTTTGAAGTAAATAATAAAACTACCCTAAAATTTTGGTTTGATTTTAAACATTATAAGAAAATTGGCATGACATTTTCGGTGTCGCAATAATTTCGTGTTAACCCTTTATCAGAATGAAGGTCCACGTGACCATCCAAGAACGCACGCGTATATAGGAAATGCCACGGTTTCAAAATTCAGTCTTGTACACGCGAAGTCACATGAACGCGACCACACGTGACAAACACGTTAACGTACGAACGCTTAAGCCCTTCGCGATTAACAACTTACAAACTTAATAACACCCCGGTAGTAAGGAGAACGTTTTAGCACTCACGAAGTTTCAAACGCTGTTTCAAACATGAACCGACAAACGTCCAGTTTCGCGCGCTCATGAATCGGTCACGTCCGGAAACCATTATTTTCTGTCCTAAAAACTTAGGTCCATACATTCAGTAGGACCAATCAAAAAATAAAGCACATATCCACCAGACAATACGTTCCATGGCGACATCACCGGGCACTCTAGTGGTATGGAAGATCTCACACTCTTTTAGCATCTTAGCAGTACACCGCGGGCGATTATCCAAGAACACACGTGAATATGCGAAAGGCACACGGTTATAAAATAGAATTTATACACGCGAAGTTACATACACGCGACATACAAACGCACACGCGTCGAACACGTTAACTACAAATGCTCGAGCTCTTCGCGATGATACACGCGATCGCGAGTCCCTACGCCCGCACATACCTGAACTGTACAATGAATACCACATTCAGAATCACGGCCCGCTACAATTGGCCTAATGCAGTGTTTTAGTGGACGAAATTGCATGTCTCGTCTGCAAATTGTAGTATGTGATTCTGACGGGGAGCCCTTCCGAGAACATAGCTCTACAACTCCAGTAGGACAACTCTCGAAAAAAAAATTTCAAGTTGTTTTCTTCGTGTGCAAGAATTTTGGCTTTTTGATTGATCCACAGCACTGATCCACGACAACTGGATTTTTGTGGAAAATATAGATATAGATCTCTAAGTCGGGATCCCATAGTTGTCAAATCATATAAAAAACCGAAACCAATATCTATCAGGAAACATTGACGTAGAAACTGATCCCGGAATATATAATTAATCAAAATCTTCATATTTCGAATTGTTCAGAGCTCCCCATTGAACGATTGTTCCGAAATTCCGGTTGGGAGCCATTATTCGAATAAGAAACATTCATTCTTCATTCTCACCGTTCCTGTCATTCTTTCTCTGTCTGTTTTCATTTTCACGTTCATAAAAATCCTTAAGAAAGGAAAAAACAAAGACTCACGTACAAACAAGGAATATATAAGAAACAAAGTTTAAATATGTTTTTTTCTAGATAAAATCTTTGTTGGTTGACATCGCTCATCATGTTAGTTTAGCGGAGCCGTGGTTTGTGACATATTTTTAAAATATGAAAAATATAGATAAAAACCGACTTAATGCACCAGTTGCAGCGAGTTGAGAAATTTCTTACACATATCACTGTTGGATCATTCATTAGTTTGCAGAACTCATACAAAGAAGGCACCCAACTAAAGGTGTGATGATTTCGAATAAACTGTATAAATTAGCTCTTACATATAAATAACTGTATAAATCAGCTCATGAAAGAAAGAATGATGCATGTTATTATTTATTCAACGCATATTAGCATATTGCTGCTTCAATATTGATTATCTCCTATATTATTAGGTTCAATGATTATATTCTTGAGGTCATCAAAGTATAACTATGGAAACTGTCTGATACGAGAGATATTTGTGTACTGTGACGAGGTACCGAAACGAAAAAGGTATCGTCACAAACGTAAAATCTGTAACCTAAGACTGATACTGTACATAACAGTGCAAGTTTCCATAGGCTCCAAAAGTTAATAGTTGTTCATTGTTTGGCTTTTTTAAATATATGGATGCAACTGTATTAGTTTTACATATAATAGGCTTAAAATGTGCTTGTACCAAACTGTTGACTTAAATCAAGGAATACTTTCTTCATCTCGTCCACGGAAAAAAATGAAAAAACCCTACAGTTGCAAGGGATAAATATGTCGCATGGTATTTTTCATTTTGGAGTATCTCGTTAAACTCGAAAAAAATAAGTGTAGGATTGATATTTCTATAATAACGAAAGCTTTGCGATTACTTTTATATTTCTGTGAATTATGCCTTTCGTCCATTGTGCCTAACGTCCATTATGCCTAATGTACTTATGCCTAACGTGTGTGTGCCTAACGTTCTTATGCCTAGCGTATTTATGCCAAACGTAGCGCACGCGCACGGTACGGTATGGGGCTGTCTTCATGATGGTAGATCACCATTAATCCAAGATCTTTGCGACAATTGCAACATGACTATCTTAAACACGGGAGAAATGACACGGATTCCAACCCCAGCAGCACTAGCAAGTGCATTGGATTTATCACTATGCTCGACATCGCTACAGTTAGATTGCATGCGGAAGGTGATCGCAGATCCCCATGATAGCGACCATTTGCCTATCGTGATTTCAATTGCTAACGGTTCAACACCATCGGAAACAATTAATGTCACGTATGACCTCACACGGAACATTGATTGGAAGAGTTACACGACCGCGATATCCGTTAAAATCGAATCCACTCAAGAACTTCCTCCGGAGGAAGAGTACAGGTTTTTGGCTGACTTGATTCGACGGCGCGAATCAAGCTTAGACTAAACCAGTACCCAACACGAACACCCACGGACAGTCTTCCGCCCCGTGGAGGTACAAAAAGTACTCAGAGCTGTACGCGGAGAAGTCCACTGCATATAAGGCCTTCCGGCACGTCGCGACGTGTACCCGCTAGCTATCAACAGTACGCGTCGTTAGAAAGGCGAATGAAAAGTCTAATGAAAGCCAAAAAACGCAGTTATTGGCGCCGTTTGGTCGACGGGTTAACGAGAGAAACCAGCGATAGTAATTAATTGATTTTCCTGAATAAAGAAATACTGTGAAAATTTTGTCTTACAATACCATTATTCTGTAACTTGATTACGCTGATACCGCATGAACATGTTTTCATTTTGTCATATTGGCGGTTCTCCGTGTGCATAGTTAATCTCCAAAATTATAGATTTTCAACGGCACACAACTTCCCCTTCAATATAAAACTTATTACTCAAAAGTTGAAAAAATTCATTTTGACGCATTAGACGACCCTCCAGTACATTGTAAATGTATAAAACTATTGATTTTGAATGGCCAACAAGTTCTCCTTCAATAGAAAACTCATTACCAAAAAATCCATTTTGGCGCATCGGCGGACCCCTCTGTACATTGTAAATGTCCAAAACTACTGATTTTCAACGGCCAACAATGTCCCCTTTCAACGATACTAGGTGGCCGCTAATAGTTTGCTTGCAGTACTTTCCTATAGAAAGCGAAAAAAGAGCTGCCGCATATTTCAATCTTTCAAATATAAGCCATGAATGTCGTACACTACATTCATTTTGAACCGCTGCTATGAACTTTCTTTGCAACAGTTCCAACGCAACGGATAATGAAAGTTAGACACACGGGCCATTCACATACATTTGCAACTGTTAGCGAACCAAACCAAACTACGGCACCAAGCCGAATAACCGAACTTTCACGAACATTTAACAGGCACGCTCAGGGTTGCCACATATACAGATTATTCCGTATTTTACCGATTTTTGCAATAAATTCGTGGCCAAGATTCTGTCTATGGTGAACTTGGACGATGGCTACATTCCATTACCCCGAAGGTATCAACGAAGCCAAAGTTCAGAATCAGAATCCTTGGTTCAGGGAGGTGGATGTGGGTCGGGATTTCATTCGTGTAATGTCCCGGCTCATGCCTAACCACTACACGTTGGATGCGCATTTGCGGCGTATTGGGCTTTCAGAGAGTAGTCAGTGCGCTTGTGATGACGGCTATCACGACATGGAGCACGTTGTCTGGGCGTGCACCAGATATTGTGAAGCCAGGTCTCAGTTAAAGGATTCCCTTCGGGCCCTAGATAGACCACACAATGTCCCAGTTCGAGATATGTTAGCAAATCGCGATCTCCCCTATATATCCCTTATTTACATCTTTATAAAAACGATAAATATCCCAATTTAGCCTCTCTCTTTTATTTCTCGTTTCTAGAAGCTTCCTGTCCTACCTTGTAGACCCGACCAGTGCCACTATTCCTGCATAGCAGGAAACTGAAGCGAAAGCGACTCGAGGTTCGATGACTTTCAAGAGTTCAAGATTCCCCGCGGGTCCGAAGAATACCATCCGCCAACTCGGTACTCGACGATCTACTAGACTGAGGCGTTAATTTGTGTCGCTGATCTCCCGTTTGCCCGAAAGTTGCAAGTTTTGCTCTTCTTTCCCTGTCATCTCCTTCTCTCCCCTGTACTCGATACAACTGCTGCTAGACCGATATTTTTAAATCGGTCCCCCTCTGAATACCTTGACCAAGCATAAGTTCCCGTTAAAAAAAACCAATTTGTATTCTGTATTTTAGTTCTAAGATAGCTGTAATTTTTATTCTTTATTAATACTTTTGTCCCCCATCTTGTAAATAGAATAGTATCCCTAGTTTTCAGATAGCTGTGAAATTTCTCATAAAAACTTTCTTCCCCTTTTGTATACCAAGCTATATTATTAGTTTGAAGATAACTGTAAAATATTTCACAAAAAAAACTAGTACTCCTCCTCTTGTATATCAAACTGGACTCCTCGCTTAAAACAATTTCATAAAAAAATCTTGCATATCGAATTGTATTTCCAGTCTTAAGAAAGCTGTAGAATTCTTCCTCTATGAGATATGACTAATTTATTTGTTTGTTTATTGTTTATTTGACCAACTAGGATACGAATCCACTGAGTCTTTAATGCGTGTGGGTAATACGCATGGTCTTGTCTGAGTGAATGACTTTTGAATTATGTATGAAGGTGGAGAATTGACAATTCGCAAGATCAATTCAAATCCAATTACCAATTTGCGGCAACCATTTCAGCACGAGCAACAAATGTTTTCTGGTCATATTTAATGCATCACTTTTAGTCCATTAACTCATCAGTCAATTATACTAAGCTAAGAACATGTACGTACTATTTGGAAACGGGGGGTGTTTGATTCGTGCATGATGTTAATATCGTTTAGGAACGTAGCATTTATATTTTTTCTGTTTAGCGTCTTCATTGTAATATCGGAACGTTTACTCGAACGAGGTGGAAAATTTCAAGTTATGGGATCTCAATATGCTTGTGATTATACTAATAAGGACCATTTATAAATTCTGCCACGCTATTAGGAGGAAGAGATATGACTAGGAAGAGACGTTTTACTCACGATTGCGCCATGTATATAGGAACTTCCATAGAACATGAACACTTTTGCGAGTAGCGGCATAAAAGTGCTACTACAAAATGAAGGAAAAACTAAAAGAATTTGATTCGTATTAGACCAAGGGGAAAAATAACGTGGTAATATGACAGAAAGTTAGTTAGTATTGGGTAATCTTTGCGTGACATAATTTATGAATGTTTCACCATACCACTTTTAAACTCATTGTTTACGGTCCATTATACATTGTCGACAATCTCGATAAACGATTAGCCAGAGTTTAAACGCCTAGAAAATTTACGTATCCTACAGTCAAAAAACTATTCAAACATGCACGAAAATATATTCTCAGTCGCATCGCTTACTTGAAGCGAATCCTGACTAACAACCCACCCACTACCCAATCCGTGGTACTTATGGGATTGTCACTGAGTCGGGGCCTTCCGTTAAGTAAGTGCCACATCAACACTTTCTTTCTCATCCCAAGTTACGGTAAAGATGGTCGTGGCCCGCAATGGTGGCTCTCAGGCGAAAATCAATGCTCCTGAAGTAGTCTGGCTGGAAATGAGAGTCATCAGTCTGCAATCTACGAAGTATACCGTGCTTACGTAACTCAATAATATATTCAAAAATTAATAAAGCGAAAAATTGATAAAAAGTTATCAAAATAATAAAATGAGTAGAATGATTAATTTAAATCAAATTCGTTTAGCACATTGAGTCAAAAATTAATGATTCAAACTAAAATTGGATGAAATCAAAATAAAACGAATTACTAAAAAGATTCAATAAAATTGATAAAACAATGAAACTAAATAAATTGAATGAACTGGAATAATCTAATTAAGAAATTTAATAAAATGAATACAATTTATAAAACAAATAGAATAAATAAAATGAACAAAATTAATAAAATATATGAAATAAAAAAATAGATTAAATGAATTACATGAACGAATAGAAAAAATGGAATAAAATAAAAGATAAATGAAATGAATAAAATAAAATAAATCAAGCATGAAAAACAATATGAATAAAAATAATGAAGGGAATAAAAGAAAGAAAATAAATAGAATTAGTAAAATGAAAAAAGAAGGAAAAATAATCGGAATAAATTGTATTTGATGATCAAAATGAAAAAAAGCATTATTTAAACAGTTATAAAAATAATAGGATAAATTAATTTGTGCCAAATTACTAAAAAATCAGACTATCAAAGTGAAAATACTGAATCGTTCGTTTCGTTTTTTTATTTACGTGACTTTAAAAATTTTCATTCGTCACGTCAAAAATACTGAATGAAAATATTAACTGGAGAAAAAAGAATAATATCCATGAACTGAAAACAGTGAATAATATAAGTTAAATGAATGGTACGAATAAAATGCTCGAAACGAACAAACTGATCAGAATAAAATTTAAAAACTACAAGGGGCAGCCCTATGGGATTGCACGAACTGTAGACGTAGGACTATACTACTTAATGTAAAATATTTATTTTCTTACTACTCAGTGCGTAGGAAAAACACCCGGACCGGTGAAGAAAAATCAATTTTTAGACAATATAATCACATCTCATGTATAGACCAAGCTTTCTAGTTGCTCTCAAACAGATCCTTAAATTTCAAACACCCTTGCATAACCCTAAGTTTGTAGATGTTTTTCGATGCCACAGGATTGTAAAATGGTTAATATTACGTCGTGAAAATTCAATTCTTCCGTGACATTTTTTTTTGCCTGCAAAATGCCCTATGTGTATGCAAAGCTCATGATTTGTTGAGATATTAGCATTGATCGGAAAATGCTTTCCAACGCTGCGCATTGCATACATACAGGACATTTTGCGGGTCACCAGAAGCTGTTCATTTTACCACCGCCACATGTTCATTTTACCCACTCGCTATAAACATGTCTCATTTTTGGACATGTTTAGAAATCAAGAATCATGTTTGAAAAAATGTGTTTATGACGAAGTATTTTTACCAGATATGTACAAAACATGTCTAACAAGAAACATATAAGGTGATTGTAATATCTCATTCACTTATTAGTTAGAAAATAATGACTTTGCTTAACGTGTTCATTTTACCGCCAGTTCCCCTACCTACCAACACAAACATTGAACCAAGCGCACAATGCAAAATGAGTCAACGCTGATGATGATGGGTAGAGCGAAAGAGACAACTAGTACCACCACGACACTATTAGCCCATTTCACCAAAATTCAACGCGGCCATTCCCGATTGAAAGGAACGGCCGCGCTTAGCCCATCTGTCATAATATCGTGATTTTGCATAGCGAAGGGCTGAATTGCAACATATTTTGTTCCAAAAACAGCCCTGCGTTATGCAACACTTTATGCAGGTTGATTATACCAGTTGCAAGTGGGGCCAAATTCACCAAGTTCTGTAAAATTCCTTTTAAATTACAGAATTGATAAAATTGCTAGGATGAGCCAAACTAATTAATCAAATCCTGTTTTAAAAACTGTCCTTGCGTTTAAACCAAAATGGGAAGCTTATTAGTACCACTACATTACTTAATTTCAAGCGCAAATAGCAAATACATGTGCTAGTAAACCAAAAATTTACTGGCAACATTACAGCGGCATTTAGGAAGCAGTTGGAGCGGTCGCCTGTTGGACGACACAGTGTAGCGTCCCTCCACAGCCAGTGTAACGGACTTCTAACTAACTACACTGGCTGTAAAAAACACAGCGCAGTGATCTGCTTCGTTAGCCGTTCAACAGGGAACTGATCGTGTCTGGCCAAGTCCGTTCTTTAAATAGTCGATGATGACGTCATTCATAGAAGCGTAGCGCGCTAGGTACACCAATCTGTCGTACAGGGCTTGGGAAGTGCTATCTTCTGCGTGTTAATGCGCGATATTTTGACAAGGTTGTATATTATTTAATTTTTTAATGCTATGATATCAAAAATCTTTGGGTTTATTTGTTGGAATCTATTCTTAGAAGTATTTCGGGGCGATCTGTGCAAAAAATTTGAAAATTTATTGTGAGATGGCTGAATTATATGCGTTTAAAATTGGACCACTTTTCGTTACATACCATTTTTGTAGAATTTGCAGAGTGCACCCCCATATCGAAAACAAAGACGTAGTCCTACGTCAAAAAAAACCTGTTTTAACCCACCTAGTGGTGCAATCGTGTCATTCTCATTTATCCAAACTATGATTTAATGGCTGGTTATGTTCAATTGTGGAAATGTCTTTTCCATTCTTATTACGATGAGCATATATAAGTGCACGAATGTCACGAACCTGATAAGCAACATGTCGATACTGACACACTTGAAACAAACAAAAATATGTGTTCTTCATGTTATCTTCATGGTGGAGAAGCGACAGGATATAGTTAGTAGGCTGGCGAATGACCCACAGACGTTAAAGCCACAAATAAACAACAACAACATAATTAGTAGGAGGGGGAGGATGGGTCGGGAATCATCTAACTTATTGTAGTATACGGGGTGGATGAAGGGGATGCATGTGGGAGGTCGGTCTGAGAGGGTGGAAGGTGAGACAGGGGAGGGGGCAGGTTGAGAGGTAAAAGGTGGAGGGGTAGATGGAGGGTTCAAGACCGAACTTCATATTATACCTTCCATTTGAGCCTAGGTTAGTGAAATTTGGTTCAGTCGTCACCGAAGTGGCTTTAGATTTGGAATTTGCCCGGAACCCCGGGACTTCCGGAATTATCGATAGTGGACAGATTTTAAACCTGTGAGGTAATTACGATTGTGCCGGTTTATATGAGAAATTCCTATGAGACCGCAATAACCAACCTATAACTCCGGAACCAAAAGTCAGAACTGAATGAAATTCAGTAGCAGTCAATGGGAGGAGATAGGAATTAGATGTCTTCTACAAAGTTGTATAACAGACATTTTTCAGTAATTCTTCCGAACATCTCGATATTCTATCTCTCTCCGTTGACAAATTAGTGTTGGCGCCATCTATGTGTTCACAGGAGGAACTAATTTTTTTTAACCAAAACATAACTCGTATCACATACTACAATCCTTCTGAACATACTATTCAGCTAAATCTAACCATTAGGTTACAAAAATTAATATTTAGTGGGAATCGAGTACCGATACACAACCATGGGCCCATGCAAAACTGACTCAGACATCACTTCGTTAAAAATTTAATAACTTCTTTGAGCAAAGCCAGATTTACTAGCAGTCTTCGACAAAGTTGGAAACAATTAAATTATTTTTCTTATTTTCACTTACAATGATAATGCGATGCATACAGTTCCACCTAGTGACTAAAATGCGCGCTAGTGGGTTTTCTCCATGTAAATTTTCGGAAAATCCCATACAAACTTCGGGCACTTTGGTTCGGTAGCTAGACTTGTCCGATTTGCTTCAAATTTGGAGCAAGTATTCCTGGTGAGACTAGAAATCGACTTAGGGGTGGGCCGATTGTGTTTTCAAAAATTCATTTTTTCTAGGGCAGTTTAATGTGCACACACATACATACATACATACATACATTCACACACATTTTGAAATCTCGACGAAGTGAATCGAATGGAATAAGAGAATTGAACTTGCGGGCCTCGGTTAAGTGAAGTTAAAATTTCGACCAATTGCATAAACTTTCCAAAAAGTTCCAAAAAATCAATTTTTCTCAAATTATTTTTTCGGGATGACATAAAATCTCGACGTTTCATGCATTTTAAAGCAATTTGGCATCAAAAATACGAATTCGATTTCTGCAATTTCATGTTTCAGAAATTTAAGTCCCGGCTTATATGTCCCAGGAAAGAACTAAAGGAGTGACATTAACCCTCTTAGCTAAGTCACATTCAACGATTTATCAAACCCCTATCAAATTGAAATGGTCGGTACGGTTGTCCACGTTTCTTCCTTATTCAAGGTTTGAAATAGTTCTTCATTAAATGAATAATTTGATCGCCGTATAATTTTGAATCATCTTCACTTTGTTCGCTGTACAGTTGGCCTGGCCGCTTTAATGAATGTATCACATACCACATGTGCCACAAACATTAATATTGACAAGAAAAATTGTAGGCGAATATCTACAATTTTCCAGGACCTCTACATGTATTGGCTGTGAAGGTATAGACTAGACTAGACTAGACAAGCCGAAAGTTATTTTGTTTCACGATTTCGAAAGTAAGGCAACAATGTACCTTTTGTGTAATGTAAGGATTTTTTTATACATTCAGTATGTACGAAAAAAAGGATTTTTCAGTCACGCAGTGCATAAACATGCGAGCGTGCCAAGAGTCCAACCATTTCCACGTCGAGGAGCGCCACGGCGGACATGATAACTCTTGATACAATTGTCTGAAATAGGAAATTACGCCACATACGACATTGCTTACTTCCCACAACTCCCTAGATACATTTCAGCGTCAAGTGCAAGTTTACCGTCCTAGAATAGGTGCAAGAAACAACATTTTCATAATTTGCTTAAAAATTTCAAATCTAGCAGGCAATTTGTGACTGTGGTGAAGCAGTTCGACTCTTGTTTAGCCTAATCTAGCATCTTGTCACTATTAACAGTTTGGTGAGATGCGAATTAGGAACTAAATTAATTGCATGATATTTTGAAATTAAAAATGAATTATGACTTATACATTATTTCAGTAAGATTGTTAAAGCTTAGACTTCTAGTTACTCGATGAACCACAAAAATTGAAAAATGTCTGAATTTCGGAAAATGGCTTCATAAAAAGATTGCGCAAGACTATTCTAGAGGTTCAATGCTAACAATTAAGCGAATAAAAAAGAAGTTGTTTCTTTACCCACAACACCACACGGCTCCCTTAATTTTGAAAAATGAAAAATTTTACCGGGCACGTCTATGGTGGTCAATGTGGTCAACGCGACTTCGATGGGGCGTCAGTAACCTAGAACTACAAACGCAAAATGTTTGGCTCCCATTTTAGCAGAAAAAATCCTTTTTGTATTCATCGCGGTATTGGTTTGAATAGGAGTTTTATATGTGACCAGACTCCACAAGCCGTAACTCCGCATCCGGAAGTCGCATCGAAATGGTCTTTAATAACAGTTTTTGGGAACACAACACCGTTCATTTGAGACTGAGTTTGGTCAAATCGTCATTACTGAAAAATCAATATAACTGTTATTCTGAATTTGGATACTTTCGCCGGGGCTTCCTGAATTGTCTATGGTGGCCAATGTGACCAAAGAGACTTTGAATGACTATTAGTAACCTAGAACTACAAATCCAAGCAGCTGTGGTCACATTTTCGAAAAATTTCACCTTTTTATATTCATCGCAGTATGCGTAGAAATCGGGATTTGCTGTGTTGTCGTATGCATCACCCTGTACTTCCGGAACCGGAAGTCGGATCAATTAGAAATTAAATAGCTGCTGATGGGAACGTTGGACCTTTCATTTGAGACCAAGTTTGGAAAAAAAATCGGTAAACAATTCGCTGAGATATAGGTATGACATGGAACTAAAGGAGTTAGTAAGTTCCCCGGGGGCTTCAAGAACCGTCATAGGTGGCCAGTGTGGTCAAGGTGAGTTCGAAGGGTCATTAACGATCTAGACACGCAAATCCAAGTAATGTGGTGTACATTTTAATATGAATTGCATCATTTGGACATAATGGTGATACCAGTTTATATGGAAATTTGCTGTGTGATCGTACTCTTCAACCCGTAACTCCGGAACCAGAAGTCCGATCAATAAAAAATTCATTTGAGACAAAGTTTGTGTAAATCGGTCCAGCTATCTTTGAGAAAAATCGGTGAGATTGTTTGACACATACATACATAAATACAATAAATCCAATTCTGGTACGGATGGGTTTGCTAATTAAACCAAATTGGCTATGATAAACGCATTTTTTATTAATACATTACACTAGTAACACATTAGCTACACGAAAAATAAAAGCTGCTCAAACTTTGATTACCCGAAAACATCTTTGCATTTTGGCTCGTAATTTATGACTGTGACGCACATGTTTGCCACTAATCGATAGAAATCACACGAAAAACTCTTGATGCGTGTTCCGTTCTACTACGACCACGATCGAGAAGGGAGGAAACTGCAAAATTTAACTCACCACCCCATGAAGGTCACATTCATGGTTCGCGCATCTCGTATCGGCCGGAACGCGTCCACCAACCACCCACCACCCCTTTGTCAAACTTCCTCCGTCACAACACAACACAACACAGACCATAATCATAGTTAAAGTGATCATGAAGCTGAATCCAATCGATCATCACACGACGATGATTGGATGTATTATTTTCAGTTCACCGTTTGCCGATGGACTATGACTATGTGAACAACAACAGAACCGTTTCCAATGAGGAAGCCCGAATCGATGGGTTCATTAAAAGTAACGAACCCGAGACAGCAGCGAAATCGAAATCGTCGGAAGCCCCCGGGTCGATGTGGTAGTCACAGATATGTGGTTTCCATTGCAATCGATCAATTTTCCAGCCGTATGTTGCTTGCCAGCAATTTCGATTTTCCAATGAATACATGAAAGCATAATTTCGCGGGTCATTAGTCGGTCGGAAATAGGGGCTTGGAGCTATACTTTTCAATGGAACTCGAAGGTTATATTCCTTTCTTCCACGACATCAAAGTCGGTATGTGATCCAGCTTGGATCGATGCTCAACGTTAGCTTATGCTAAGGCATTGTTCACTGAGTGTACTTTAAAATAACGTTCATACAGTTTAGGGGGTCAACTAACATCGTGGATTCTTTGTTCCCCAAGACGTACCGACCGAACCTTGAAAGTCACGTGCAGCCCGAGAACGGAGCCTTGGGCGTAAATTAAACTTTGGTACAGAAGACACTCGAGAAGCGTTTGATGAGAACTCGCTACTAGCCGGGTCACAGGCTAATGGCATCGCCTATCGCCCATCTTCAGTTTTTATATGCTTTTCCAAATAGCATTATAAATATCCGACGATGGGTACTTAACTTAGCTTCACGGATGGGTCATGGATGCAAGAATTTCATTTTCCATTAAAGCCTATCGTGTTATCTGATGGTGCTTCGTTCCCATCGGTTTCTAATAATGAACTTCATGCTGATCAAGAACCAACCGGGTGAAGTACGCTGTAGTCCGTCGCTCCAGGCTCGTTCTACGTTGGTCGGCGAGAATTAAATCGAAAGAACTTAAGCATACTAAAGATACATTTTATTGCTATGCTTCTACTGGCTGCACAAAGCCGGTTTTACGGGATAAGAGGATGGTTAGATAAAAGCGGCGGCGGTATTGCCGTGAATGGTTCTGCAGCACTTCAATCGATTGCGAACACTTCTTTGCAAGAAATTTTTACTGTCAATTGGTCACTTTTTTGTTTTGCTGAAACTACATGACATGACCCGCTACCCCCTATCATCACATCATCACAAAATACAAAACTCACGTGATTTACACATAAACCCTTTTTGCGCAAAATTTACGTTGATGACTGCGTACCATTCCAATGCTCTTCGAGTATAGTGGCATGATGCTGGATCAAGCCAAAAAAATTTAAACCGTTCAGGGCCGTAGTTAGAATTTTGTTTCAAGAGAGACGTAAAAACTGAATGCTATACGCCACATACGACATTGCTTACTTCCCACAACTCCCTAGATAGGAACATTTCAGCGTCAACTGCAAGTTCACCGTCCTAGAATAGGTGTAAGAAACAACATTTTCATAATTTGCTTAAAAATTTCAAATCTGGCAGGCAATTTGTGAATGTGGTTAATTTCATGATATTTTGAATTTAAAAATGAATTATGACTTATGCATTATTTCACACAATGTGTTCGGTAATATTTTCCTACTAATTCAAGTCATGCCTAAAATTGATAAAAACTGCAATCGTGGTACGTAAGTGTCTATTCACAGATTCTGTTAGTTTTTCTAGTTCAGATAAATTCTCGATCTCTGAGGAAATATTAAAAGGCAAACCGGTAATGCTCTTAGCCTTACTTAATTGATTTTCCAGAGTATTTAAAAGTAATTTCTACATAACAAATATAAGAACTTTAGGAGTATTGGCTTGAAACAATCTTGCGAAAAATCGAGATTTGATAAAATTAATTAGTTTAAGAAATTCAAATTTTTCTGTGCATACCAATTATTTCAAAATCCATGGACTGTTTAACATTGCCAAAAATATAGCTCTCAGTTTTCAAAGTGTTTACTAAAATCTGATACAAAACTAAACCCATGAATAATATTCCGAATTTGGTAAAATAGTTTACGTGAAAATTCAAAACCATGCACAGAGTTACATCATGAAGCTAAGAATTATTAAGGATATCGTCTAAATTTCACAAGCACGAAGATAAATCCTGAATTATATACTATGCGTCAAGAACTAGTCCACGAATCCATGAATATTATTTTGTAGTTTGCGAAAAAAGATAGCTTATAAAAATACCTTTCTATCGAGCTATACATATCCAAAATCCGTTCACAAACGACGGAGATATAAAACATTCTATATTTTTTATACTCACCAATTTAAATTACTAAAGAGCACTTACGCTAACACATCTACGTGATCCAAGAATTTCAATTCCAAAAACATTTTGTGAATTTATTCAATAATTAATGAACTATTTCTCAAGAATTAATAATGTATAATTCACTTCAAAGTGAATTTTTTTTCAGAGTTGACGTATTTTCTCTTCTTGGATTTGGAATTACGTTCAGCCGCGAGGTAGATGTTTGATGGTATATTAATATACAGATCACAAAGTAATCCACCTAGTAGCGAGATAATAGATTCACTATATATTTCTTATTGATATTATATTCGTAGAGTACCGATAGCAACTGTATTTTTGAATCCCAAAATTTTACTTGAAATTTGTATAGGTTTCAGAGCACAAAATTATTTTTACCTCCTGTTTCCCTAAAAATAGTTTTTGCCTTTTATTATTCAACAGAGGCACTCACGGAAACAACTTTAATATCACATCCTACTTGGCAAAGAAAATATTTGTGGTCCGACGAAAATTTGCAAAATTTTTGTATTATGAGAAAACTATAACTAGTTAATGTTATAACCCTGTTTTGCCCTGAAGATATCCTTTCGAAACGTTGCACTATGGGAAGGCATGGTACCAAAAAATCGAAACCTCAACCCCAATTTAAGTCAATTCTATTCTGACTATTTATATATACTATTATTAAGAAAATCCTTAGGTATCTCAGAAAAATATTCAAATTTACTGGGTAATTTAGATGTTTGAAGGTGTATATTTTGAAAACAGACATTCCACGTCCGTTTTTAAATTATTCCTATCTCTATTGCAATTTGAATGAAACATTTGTTCAAATATGTAATTTGAAAATTCAGATTACTTGTTTTGGGAAGATATTATTGAAAAAGCATATTCATTGTATTGGTATGAACCTTTATGGAAAATAACAAATCAATGTTCCAAAATGTTCACAAATTAGATCCGGATTCTTCAATCAATTTGTTCCTTTCGTTCATTTTATTCATAGCATTCGTTTAACTTGTTTTATTTACTGTTCTTACTCGATGCATTTCATTAGTTTTTCTCATACATTCTATTCAGTTTTTTCATTTCAATAATCTGACTATTTTTTTCTTAGCCATTTGTTTTATTCATTTCATTCAAATTTTTAATTTGACACAAATTTCTTTATTCTATTAATTTTATAACTGTTTTAATATCTCTTAATTTTTCATTTAAGTCGTTGAATTCATTTTATTCTGCGTAATTTCTCTTCCTTTTTTAATGTAACCAGTTTTATTTATTTTTCCTATTTTATTCAGGTACGCTACTAGGAAAGTTAAAACAAGTTTTTTTTATTTTTTTCTATTTTATTATTGAATAAAAAGGACAATTTTATTCATTTTATTCTTATTGTTCATTTTATTCATTCTATTAATTTATTATTCTATCAATTTTATAATTTTAACTAATTTTGATGATTTTATTTTTTTTCTGTTCATACATTTTATGCAGTTTCTTCGTTTTATTGTTTTGCAGTGAAATCCGTTTTTATCAGTCCCTTGGTGAATTTTTGGCTGAAGAAACAGGGACACTGATAAAATCGGGACTTATATTTTTCTTTCTTTTTAAAAAACCGAAGCTCTTAAAGTATTCTTCTTTAATCTCTAGATATAGCCTCATAACCCTTGCTGATTATTTTGTTTAAATTTTTCTTAAGGGGGTCTAACAGCGCAAAATTCACAAAAAATAAAAAAAAATAGTTTTTGCATATTTCGGATCTCTAAGATAAGAAACATATGCTCACGAAAGGATTTACTCTAATTCAAGTTGGTTCGTCTGCTAGAGCCCATCAAACTATCAATTATCAATTTTCATCCGAAGCTGATTAAATCGGTAGATAAAATTTAGGCTGATAAAATCGGGTCTTCACTGTATTGAATTTTTTCAGTCATTCCTTTTATTCATCTCATACAATTTGTTAGTTTGCATCAATTTTATTTATGTATTCTATTAATTTTTTACCTTTTCTATATTGTCTAATTTTTCACTTAATGAGCTGACTAATTTCGTTTATATTAATCATTCCACTCAATTTATGAATTTGATAATTTTTTATCAATCTATGCATTAATAATTTTAAAATTGCTTTTATTAATTTATTCGCGGTATTAGTCGTGTACAACTCGACCTGTGTTAATCGCACCGCTAGTTGGGTGCCTACTTAACATGAGTTCTGCAAATTGATGAATAATTCAACAGTGCACCATGGGCCACAAATCGATTTTTTTGGTCGAAAATCCAGAACTTATGAACCGTTAGTACTACACTTTCAGTGTCTTTGGAACAAATTCTCTACAATAAGTGCCCTTCATTTTAGGGAAAACAAAATTAGGGTGGTCCTCTCGATTTTTGAAATAAAAAATTATCTCCCGAATAAAAAAAGATAGAAGGATAAGACCTTCCAAAGAAATGTAGAAAAATCAATTTTGAGTAACTTTGCTGAAAACGTCGAAACTCTATCTTCAACGGTTGTTATTTTACAACAATGTCCCTTGTTCCGCTTAGGGTGACTCTTAAAAATTCAGTTTTTTTTTAATATAACATCTTTGAAGTTGATTTCTCGTGAATGTTGTCATCGAACAAAAGTTAGCTCTTTCAAATGCGCACATTTCTTCTTTAGAGTCCAACTCATTAACTTTTATATAAACAGAGTTATTGACTATTTTATGCTCAAAATTCGACATTTTCTATGCTAAATATCTCCGAAGGTGGTAAAAAGTGGCAATCAATGTTATGACCATCTGATAGTACTTTAAAAACACTACAAAATAAGGGGTACATGGTTTGTCTCCTAGCGACTCTTCATGTGAAATGTTTGCTTATAAACTACCTGTTTCATGGGCCAAAAATCGATTTTTTGTTGAATATCCAGTTTTTATATCCCGTAAGTGCTAGATATTCAGTGACTTCAAAAGAATTTCTTCGCAATAAGTGCGCTTCATTTCGGTGTAAAAAACAGGGTGGTCTCCTTGATTTTTGGAATGAAAATAATTTCTCCTGAACAATAACAATAGAAGCCTACTGAAAATTAAAAAATAATCATATTTGAGTAACTTTGTTGACAATTCCTAAACTATCGATAGAGGCTTTTATTTTACGGCGTTTTCTTTTAATTGGTTTGGCCTGACTTTAAAAAAAAACAAAGTTTCAATACAATACTTTTGAAGTCAATTTTACAAAAATTTTGAAATTTTGTTCTGATAAGTGTCTATTTTTTCTTTGGAGACCAACTTATTAGTTTAAAAAACTAAGATATTTATTTTTTTTCAGTAATAAATTTTTTTCTCAGCGTTTCAACAGTTTCTACACTGATAAAATAAAGTACCTTTTAATGCGTAGAAAACTGCCCATTTTGAATAAAAGTGGAATAACCCACTTAATGGGTAAAGAGCTTGTACGTCAACCTGGTTACCTTTTACCTATTATTTCTTGTGGAAAAATCGTCCCAGAATGAAAAAAATTCTGAATTTTTGAAAAAAAAATCATGCAGCACCAGTTTTACACTATTTCCCTGAATCCCGATAGAATCTCTATCTTAAAGCCTAAAATCAACATAAAAACTGTCACTTGACAGAATCCCTGATTCTTCTCGAAATTGTTGAAGTATCGCATATTTGCACCATTCTTAGAAGTCTAAACTGCCGTTTTTAATTTGTAGGTTATCTCGCTTGAAGTAATTCATAACTTCCGAAAATAAGCTATTTATATTGATATCATTGATAATGTTTTTTTTTTCCGTGTATGGAAAATAAATCCGAAGGATGAGGCTGCCAATCTATCCGTTTGATAATAATAAAAAATACTTTTAAATGAGAGCTGAACAGCTTGTTCCCCAACGTACATTCACGTGGAATTTTTGATTGTTAATTTCCGAAGGCAAGAAATGGTATTTTGGGAAATTATTAGGGCAAATTACAGTGAACTGAAACAGAGGAGGTAATATAATTAATAAAAGACAAATAAATCATTAATGCTAAACAAAGAGTGCTTCCTTTACCATAAACTCGAGCTTTCAATAAATTGTAATATGTTGATAATAATTTCTTTTTTTGCCATGCGAATAAAATATACTCCAAACATTCATTTTATAAACCGTAGTCTAAAAACCACATGTTTTATGTACAATTTCACTCCACGAAACAAGTTTAGAATAACATCTTCCGAGAGCACCATTAAATTTGATTGGCATCGGAGATCCGGATGTGTGTGTATATAAGAACGGCGACTATGATTAATATATATTTTAAGTACGAATTTAGATGAATACCGCATACCTTCTTTATAACAGAGGTAATTTATAAGTAAACATTTCAAATGAAGAGTCGCTAGGAGACAAACCATGTATCCCTTATTTTGTAGTATTTTTGAAGTACTATCAGATAGTGATAATATTGATTGCCACTTTTTGCCACCTTCTGAGTTATTTAGCTTAGAAAATGTCCAATTTTGATCATAAAATAGTCAATAACTCTGTTTATATAACAATTAATGAGTTGGTCTCTGAAGAAAAAATGTGCGCATTTAAAAGAGCTAACTTTTGTTCGAAGACAACATTCACGAGAAATCAACTTCAAAGATGTTATATGAAAAAACTGAATTTTTAAGAGCCACCCTAAAAGGAACAAAGGAAATCGCTGTAAAATAACAACCGTTGAAGATAGAGTTTCAGCGTTTTCAGCAAAGTTACTCAAAATTGATTTCTCTATATTTCTTTGGAAGGTCATATTCTTCTATATTTCTTCATTCGGGAGATAATTTTTTTATTTCAAAAATCGAGAGGACCACCCTAATTCCGTTTTCCCCAAAATGAAGGGCACTTATTGTAGAGAATTTGTTCCAAATACACTGAAGGTCTAGTGCTAACGGATCATAAGTTTTTGATTTTCGACCAAAAAAATCGATTTGTGGCCCATGGTGCAGTGTAAGAAATGGCTTATCTTACTGTTGGATTAAGTCGGTTTTTAATCTTAAAAAATCAAAAAAAAAGTTACTATATGTTTTCTTCGAATTTTGAACGATTCTAAATGTTCTGCAAAATGATTCAACACATTAATACATAAAAATTTCCCGATAATTATATCATACAATAGAAATGGTTAAGTGTGATTTTTGCAGCTATATGTAATTTTTTGCATAATGCCAGGCGTTCTGATTCGCAAACCAAAAAATTGTTTCACATTCCGTATACTCATCAGCAAACCAGAGTTTCTGTGGTTGTCTTCCGAGACATCACTCGGAGCATGCCAGACGTATGACTTTTTGGATTTCGGATTGAGCGTCTAGCTAGTGCCAGCTTTGGTGCTAGTTTAGATTTATCGTCTAACTATCCCAAAGACTGGTGCTAGTTACTGATGAGGAGAATCTGAAACGCTAAAAATTAATTTTATGGTAGGTATTGTACCCTCCTGCATGAAAAAAACAATTATATTTTTTGCATAGTGCCAGGCGGTGTCCGGTCATTTGGCCGAATGCCATTTGGCCGAATGCTGGTTGGCCGAATGTCATTTGGCCGAAGGCCACTTGGCCGAAGAGGTTAATTGGCCGAAGAGGTCATTTGGCCGAACGGGTCAATTGGCCGAATGCCATTTGGCCGAATGACGATTTGCTTTCGTAGAACAACAGTAGACAATTTCATTACTGTGCTAATAATAAACAAACGTGTTGTAAGAGCTTGAATTATATTGTCAAAGATTGCTATGATTAAATCTTCAAATATTGTTTGTTTTGTGAAAAAATACCACGTTACCTAACGTCACTAAGCTACGTACGCTTCATCAACGCAACCGTTTTCATTAGCAACCATTTAAGGTTGCCATGGAATAACGAAACAATGTTTTCAAAGAGGTAAAAATTATTTGTTCGGTCTGAATAGCAAACGGAAGATCATTTCTAGACGATGGAGGACGAAAATCGTGCTTGTGAACTATTAAAGAGCTCCCGGGGTGGAGACGTTCTGTTAGTTAATGGATACTTGTATGTTAGGAACAAACGTATAAGTTTGAATTGTTTAATTTCTCATGCAATTCCGAATACTAAAAAAATGTAAAACTCTAGGTTGATGATCTGCACTATTGGGAATGTAAGCGAAGAAATCATACTTCAAATCCCACCAAAAACTGCTCAGCAAGAATAATAACCAAGCACACCGGTGAAGGTCACATTGTTGTAACTCGAGGCCAAATTAGTCATCCCCATGAGCCCTATCCAACTTTAATCGAAGAGCTGAGGTTGCGAATCACGATGAAACGAGTAGCAGCAGAAGATAGTGGGCCTCCTGCCAGGATTGCAAGGAAAATTGGAGCCAATTTCACGCCGGAGGTGCAGCACCAACTCTCGCAAAACGCGCAAATGAAAATTATAATGCGATCTCGGCCGGTAGCTAGCGAGCTTGCACCTGACACGTTGACCAATTTCACTGTTCCAGACAAATATAAGCTTACTCTAGCGGGTGCACAATTCTATAGAGGCAAAATCGAAAGTGAAGGTAATGTAGCTTTTCTTTTCGGGTCAGATGAAGATATCCGGAGATTAGGTTTTGCACGCTACTGGGTTGCAGATGGCACATTTGATACTGTACCTGGAGTGTTTCGGCAGCCGTTCACTGTTCAAGCACTAGCTTTCCTTCCTGCTCGTGATACACCCCGAGGTTTGGAGATGGTATCTAGTCGCATTCCGGAGGCTATGCGTCCGGTGATGGATTATTTTCAAGAAGTTTGCGTTCTTGGCCGAGTAAAAGCGAGCAATAAATCCGAACGCTGCAAACCGCTGTATCCTCCATCTTTATGGTCGGTCTTCGAAAATGTAAAAGTCGGGTTGCCCAGGACAAGCAATCAAATCGAAGGTTGGCATAGCTGATGGTCAAAGATAGTAGGAGAAAAACATGTAAATCCTACCAGAATGATGGCAGAAATACAACTAGAGCAAAGCTATTCAGCAGCTCGAGTAGAAGTATATTTGGCAGGAGGTGGAACTAGTAAAAAGAAGGAATATCAGCGCAGGGATTCCAGACTTCTAAAGGTAGTAAATAATTATGAAAAGTATACTATCGAAGACTATATAAAAGCCATCGCTTCAAATCTGCTTAAGGATTGATTTATATTGTATTAAATATGGGTTAATAAAAATGAATTTATATTGAATTTGAAATTAATCTTTGTATTTGAAAAATTCCGTTAAATATTTCAAACTTTTTCTCTACGACTCAATACCGTAAATATGACTGAAATTTCGCTATCACAACTTTAGTTACTTATCTCAAATCCACACAACCAATCATCGGTTAGTCAACGGTATAGGGCCAAAAATTATATTGCTAAATGACATTCGACGAATACCATTTGGCCGAAAGAGCATTCGGCCAAATGGTATTCGGCCAAATGACCAATTCGGCCAGATGACCCATTCGGCCAGATAATCCATTCGGCCAGATGACCCATTCGGCCAGATGACCTATTCGACCAGATGACCCATTCGGCCAAATGACCCTTTCGGCCAAATAGCATTCGGCCAAGTGACCCTTTCGGCCAAATATCATTCGGCCAAACGACCCTTTCGGCCAAATAGCATTCGGCCAAACAGCATTCGGCCGGATGGTCCTTTTGGCCAAATGTATTTCGGCCAAACGGCGTTCGGCCAAACGGCGTTCGGCCAAACAGCTTTCGGCTAAATGACCTAGAACCGTGCCAGGCTACTGCCATTAGATTTTTTATCACGTTTGGTATGCTCATGTCTCGATGCTACTAGAGTTGCTAAGACTATTCGAATTGCAGACGCCTTGTTAGCGCCGAAACGAATATGGGTGGGGCTTTCAAGATAATCATTTTTATCGACAAACCTTAAAGTTTCTTCATCAAGTGATTGTATCATTGTTTTCTTCCTGGCAGTCGTGGAAATTCTACAACTAGCTCTCCAGAAACTAAATCTGTTTGAATATTTTTCTTTGCCGAAAACTATATTAACATCCGAGACCCTATTCTCACAGAAATAGCCCTCCCCCACTAATTCCCGAGGGCCCTGCCTCTAGCCCAATTTGCTCATGCATAGTGACGGTGCTGGCGGAAATAATGTGTGATTAAATACAACGGATGACAACAGTTTCTAACAGCTACCACAAAACACAGGCTAAGTTAATTTCCTTCTTGCTCAAAATCAGGCATTGCAAATCTATGTCATCCACTTAACTTGCCAGCAGTTGGCTTTCACACACCAAGTACCTAGGAAGCCCTTGCCTCCACAGTCGTACGTGAATGTCACGTTCCATCCCACCTAAAACAATACATCCAATAAAGATAGATCACTCTTTAATTCCACTGTTCACAATCCATGGCCGTAGATCTATCCAAGCATCAGTAGTAGTTAGTTGGAAGCGCCATAAAACTCGGTGACGGATGTGCGACTACCTCGGATCGAACTACTTCCACGCGAAACAGAACCGGTATCATGTTCCGCGTGGCACCCCATATAACGCGAAGATTTATGAAATCCGCCATAAATCAATCTTAATGTTCGAGCCAAATTAAAGCTGCCAGCTAAAAAGTAGCTTGCGCTGTACCTCCCGGAGGCATAATTGTGACCGATTTTGACTAATAATGACTATTCCGAAATGTCCAATCCAGTCCAAAGCCGGCCCGTTCCGATCTAGTGCAATGGAGACAACCTGCGTCAGAATTTAGCTTGGTCGATTTTAAACAATCGTATAAAACAATATCCCACGCTTGCCGGTACGCAGCAGTGATGACCTTGAGGCACCTAGCGTACCGGTATCACCCAAGTGCCGGGAATCTAATATTTATAATGTGTGTGTGTGTTTCTCAAGCACGGCACTCAACGAGGGAAAACAAATATCGAGAAGTAATAAAGCTGAAAAGTGAAGAGAAAAAAAATCGCTATGACAACAAACGAATTGTCTTGGGCCGGAGGCAAAGCGGCATTAGCGAAACTCGCGACCCGTGAACTGGTCGTAGGAAAAAAAGCTAAACATTGGCTTGTTTGGATTTAGGTGCGAATAAGTGGCGAGAATGCTGAGCTTGTGTTGTCCCATATAAATTCTAAGCATAAAACTTGGTCGTTTTTTTATTTGAGCTTCTCGGTACGCCAAGCATGCAAAGAGGTTGTGGTCTTCAATTAAAATAATTGCTGATTGCGGGTTTTTCGCTGGTTAAATCTGTCAAAACGCTGCCAATATCAAAACAAATTGAACCATATTTTGATTGCCTTTTAAGAGCCATAATTTAGACCCCTTCCGTTTCTGGCTAACCTACTGACGGGGCAAGGCAAATCAACTCGAGTTTAACGGGGCAACCTCTTCAGCGTCGACGGTCGGTGCCTAACTGTGCTTCCAGACAAAGTGATCCCATTCACTCGTTCTACAACTCGCGGCGCTTGAAAAGCAATTTTCTCAGCAGCTAGCTGCCGCGCCGCGCCGAGTCTTGTGCCGGGCTCCAGCTAATCGACTAATGATTGGCGCGCTCGTCGGTAAGAATGGCGCAGGAAACGGGGCCACTTGGAATAATCATTTCAATGGGGGGTTGGAGAGTTCTTCTAACGGGATGCGCTACTGCCAGTCCCGGGAGTAATGATGCTGACTTCAAATTATTCAATTTATGAATTCAAGCTCCTGGTTTGGAATCGTAGAGCAAACATCTCGTTGAAGCGAAACACAAAGCAAGGTTAATCCCACAGCTTCCATCGAACCATTAATCTTTGACTCATTACCATTAACCTGTGGCAAAATTCATCCGATCATCCTCACAAAAGGGTTCAGATACACCTGCCTGTTTATCCGCTATGCTAGAGCAGAACGGGTGCAAGATTCTAATTGAAAATCACGTCGGTCATGCGAATTAATGCGATGCCGACGCCACACACCGTCATCCGATGCGCATCTCTGTTTTTCCGACCGGTACGGTAATGATTTTTTTTCCATAGCACTGGTCATCGCGACATGCTATAAAATCATGAAGCGCAGTAGATCCGTGCAATTATGGGTTTTGCGCCGGGATTTGATTGCCGCTTGTTTACGGTCAGTGACGCCATGAAAATGCTGATCCTCTACACTAATGATGATGAGTATGAGTTGAGTTCTTGACCGGTTCTGGAAACACCGTGACCGGAGATGGGGGTCAACCGAGCTGGAACTGATGGCGGTACTATCGTGGAGATCGCGGAAAGATCAAATGAAGGTCCGGTCAAAGATATGCACGCAACAGTAGCTTTGACATTTTGTCAGCACACGGAAAAAAATTGTTCCTAAAATCGTGAATAAAGTGCCATGAATACTGGAACACTCACGTTTTTACGTTACGAAAACAGGACCATGAACAAAAACCGTGTGTTTTATGATTAGATTCCATTTTAATTGAGTAACGCCTATATAACGCTTTTGTTAGTGGAGATGTTTGTTTTTGTTTTGTGAACTTCAATCACGGTTTCCAAGATACTATTACCAATGGATCTTCTGAATTAGTTCACAAGTTTTTGAACATTATTCATAAAACCAAATATTGAATCATGCTTTTATTCGTAGCTTTTGGAATATTATTCAGAGTCGAACTGTGTGATGTTAACTGATTCATGTTATGTTACATCTTAAACATGATTTAGTTTTTGTGGTATTGAAGTAGTTCACAAAATCAAAACATATTTTCTCGTGAACTATAACATGAACCCCGGAATATTTTTCATGAATCCTTTCAATCATCGTGAACGAGTTCATGATTCCTAATGTATTAATCACGATTCAACATCCGTGCTCGTTAAATAAGTTCACAAAATCACAAAATGTTATTCATGTATAACTGATTTCTGATTTCTAGTGACTTAGTCACAACTCATCATTCATGCTCATGAAATAGCACAAAGCCATGGATTTTTTTATATATTCGTAAACTAGTTTATGATTCTTAATATAATAGTAACGACTGACCATTCGAGCTCGTGCAATAGTTCCCAAAATCGTAAAATATTATTCATATATATGAACTGATTTTGATTCCTAGCAACAGACCATTCGTGCTCGTGAAATAGTCCACAAAATTATAAAATCTTATTAATAGAAACATGAACTGATTCATGATTCCTAATATAATAGTCAAAGCACTAAAGGGCGAACACGAAATTATTGCGACACATTCAACACGGCATAACTTTTTTACCATTGGATAAAAATCAACCAAATTTTGCACACATTCTCATTGATGTGTATTGTTTCCATGCTGTCAAACTCGAAGTCGTGTTTTTCGATTCAACGAAAATGGAGGTGAACCAACGCGAGTCGAGAGAACAAATTCTTCCAAACACCTGGAATTTCCTGACCTGTCGCACCGGCAGTTGGGAACATTCACCATTCAACCGTCTCCAGAGTGTTGAAGCGGTTCCAGGAACGGTTGACGTTGGACCACGGCAAAGAAGCTGGAAGAAAACCGGGACCGGGGAACAAAAAGACGGAGGGAAATGTGAAGCGGATGATTAAAGCAAATCCCAACGTCTCAAGCCGTGATTTGGCTAAAAAGATCGGCATGTCGCAGAGTTACGTCCAGAATGCAAAGAAGAGAGCTGGACTACATACATACAAGGTACAGAACTTCCCAAACCGCGATGAGCGGCAACAATCGACGGCTAAAACTCGGGCACGGAAGCTCTACGAGAAGATGCTGACAAAATATGGCTGCTGTGTGATGGACGACGAAACGTATATAAAAGCCGATTTTAAGCAAATTCCGGGGTTGGAGTTTTTCACCGGCAAGAGCAAGCTCTATGTGGACGACAAATTTAAGAAGAAGAAAATGTTGAAGTTCGCCTCCAAATATCTCATTTGGCAGGCCATCTGCTCTTGCGGACTGAGCCTTTCGTAACAAAGGGCACAGTAAATGGCGCGATCTACAAATCTGAGTGCCTCGAGAAGCGCCTTTTGCCGTTCTTGCAGCAGCACGACGAAGCTCCGCTATTTTGGCCAGATTTGGCATCATGCCACTATTCTAAAAGTGTCCTGGAGTGGTATGAGGCCAATTCTGTCCATTTTGTTCCAAAGGACATAAATCCGCCAAACTGTCCGTCTACTTGTTCAATAATGAAAAAATAATTAGAATTGGTCAACAAACTATTGAGATATGGCCTTTTGAAGTAAACATTCCAACTTTTATTAATTTTTTTTAGTTTTCACATTATATTTAACGTTTGGTAGACAACCCTATTTTCATATTTTTTCAGTGCACCATATAAATAACACCTTTTGTACATTATATTTATGTAATTAAATGGTAAGGTTTTCCTTTAAAAACCGCGACACGTATAAAACATCTAAATAGTCAATGGACAAAGATGGATTCACGCTTGAAGTCTGGTAGAAAACCCATCTATGACCGCATACTACATCCAAACCGTTATAAATTTCCATTCCGTCAATGAAATATTTTCAAACTTGCAGGAAATATACTTGATTACTATATCTTTCGAATGCCATGTACTAAATAAGAAGACAAAAAAAAATGTTTGTAGGGATAGAACCAAACCCGTGGGTGTTTGCTGGTAGCCTTATGAAACGTGCCATAAAACTTCAAATTGCAATTTCTCTCGAATCCCTCGATGGATCATTTTGAAATTCACTGAGAAGATGCTTGGATACTATATCTTTCGAATGCCGTATGACAAATTTATGGTCATTTTTTTGTTAATAACGGTTTTAGGAACACCGTGATGTTATTTATGTTAATTAATTTATGATTTTCCGTGCGCGCTTGCCCCTGAAAAAACAGAAAAACGCTTCAGGTAAGAATCAATTGCATAATATATAATGGTATGAGTAAAACGAGGTTGTAATTACAAAGGTTTTTATGTTTCTTATAACAGAAATGGATCGCTCGAACTCGAAAAGCCTATAATAAAAACATTCTAACGTGCTATGGATAGATGGTGAGCAACGAAAGGTTGAAATATTTAATATTTACTTGGTGGGGTGGGGGTTCATGTCATTGGCTACGAAAGTAACCTCGTTTACTTCGTACCACTCCAGGACAACATTTCCGGCCAGAAGATCGCAGGGCTCTCGTGTTGCTACAACAGAGGAAGCAGACGCTTCTGTAGACACTCCTTGAGGTAGATCTCCCCGTTTACATTCCAGGCAGTCACGAACGTCGCACTCCGTTTGCCACATGAGCAGATCGTTTGCCAAATCATATATTTATTGGCAAACTTTGAATGTTTCTGCTTTCTTACTTCCTCCGGAACAACAAATTTGTGCTTGTCGGTGAAGTAGCCCCGGAAGCTGTCGGAAGTCCGCTTTGAAGTAAGTCTCATCATCCATGATGAGACAATGTTGCTTTGTCAGCATCCGGTTGTACAGTTTCCGAGCCCGTGACTTTCTCATCGTATTTTGCCGTTCGTTACGATTTGGAACCTTCTGCACTTTGTACGTATGAAATCCCTCCCGGTCTTTGGCTCTCTGAACGAAAGACTTGAACAGATTCAACTTTTTGGCCACATCCCTGACCGAAGCGTTGGGATTCCGCTTAAACGCTTTCACTTTCACGCTTGTGATCCTGATCACTAATAGAACATCCAATCTGACCGCATTTCTCCTTCCGTTCGATGCTCAGAGTTTGGCTGTAACATGTAATTACACGACTCGCGGTTGACTGCACGATTTCGAGTTGTTTTCCGATGTCTCGATGAGATAGTTAAGGATTTTCCAGGCGTTTGCGCAAAATAAATTCGCGACGCTGCTTTTCGAGTGACGCCATTTTTCCAATTCTCGAAAAACTGAAAGCGATAAAAGTACAGTGTGAACAATGCACTCTAAACTACTTTTATCCAAAGTTTCAAGAGAAAATACCCAGTGGGTTATTTTCAACGGCATTTTTCCATGATGCAATTTGATGTGGGACACCGTTTACTGCCAAGATTAAGAATTATATTCTTAAGACATCAACATGTTCTAAATAAATTCATAAATAGGTTTCCGAAATTTTAACAATTTTATTCTCCAGCAGTTGTTGTTAAATTCTTCCTACAATTCAACAAATTTAGGTTAGGTAGGTCATTTTGACAATTAAATGTAAGTTTGTTCTATTATTTCACGTTCAATGTTTGACAATTGCTCGTTTTCGCTTATCCAGATTTCGATCTCCGATCCTCTGGACAGTCGGATTTCCGAGAACCAGAAAAATTCATGCTGTTCATTTTTCCAAGGTACGAAAGTGTCCAGAAGGGATAAAATGCCGTAGTTATGAGCATTTCCAATTTACGGGTACACGGGTACTCTGTTAGCCTGTTACGGGGTAAAAAAATCCGATTTTTATGCCACCAAATGCTAGGCTTGGTGATGTTCTATGATATTACTATGTATCCATTTTCGGTTTAAGAAAGATCACCGAATTTTGAAATTTAGATTCTAGAGGTTTGAACCTTATGGTCATTCGCCTCTTTTATCGGGTTAGAAAAATCTCCCTGGAAATTTTTTTAACCCTATATACGGGATTGGGAATCGAACCCACGTGAGTTGCGTACAAGGTAATCGATTTACCGATTACGCTATACCCGTGCATTGACACTGGAATTTATGGATTGTCATCTGTAGCATAAAATAAATGCATAAGGTCACTGGTGGCGGCTCTAAATATAGCTTATAAAGTTGTATTGCGGCGCAACGTAGTTCGTGTACGCTCCCCTGCCTTCAATTGAATTTTCATTTTTTCGCATTAGCTACAATCAACTGGCAACAGTGTGTGTAGTTCATGCGTATATAATAGAAACAAAATGTTCAATGATGTATAGGCTTTTATGTGAAACGTATTAGAATTAAACCGTTCAAAGATGGCATAATCCCGACTTCAAAACCATAACAAAGGGACTAATCACTGACGCTATCAAGTTGATATTACAAATGTGTGCTTTACACATGCATTTAGCGCTATTTCAAACAGGGGCAGCCACAAAACATAACCTGAATAGTGGTCGCAGTGGCAAAGTGTCCCCTAAGTGCTATTACAGAGCAAGTATAAGGCCAATATAATGTTAATGTAATGCTGTGGGTATTCATTAGCATCTCCCCTTGAGAATTATCTTCGGTACATTTCATTGCTATCGAACATGTGCTATATAGTGCCGTGAATCACGTGGCACCTCTGTTCGAAACTTATTAAAGGTAATTTTTGTAAAACATTATTCATATCGTGTGTGAATCAAACTAGGGCTTGGTAAAAATATTTATCATATACTATTAAAAGCCAGTTAATTATAGTTTTAACCCGGCCAATGTGGTTTCTAAACAACACTGTTTTAAAATATCAATAACTTTTAATGTTGGTAAGATTAATTTCTGCGACTATTGCCTTTCATTTGAACACCAACCTTTGTAAGTATTATCCGCAGCAACTAGTGTGAGCGGATTCCTGTGGAGCAGTGCTGCCAAGGACAGATTAAGTTAGTGGTGAAACATTTTGATATATCTCCGTTGTCTTGATGTATGATTGAAAATTGATAAAACTTTTTATTTTCTATAATTTATATAACTACCTTTTTCAAACAATTCAACTATTGTCTAAATTCTAGGAGAATTTTATTGATCATCGGAAGGTTAAAATTAAGGAGCTTTTAACACTGCTAGAAAGACACCCATCTTGATCAAAACAAGTTTTTCGTATTTCTTTCTCAGTGGTGAGCAATAGTCAGCTTTACTCTTTGCTGATTGACGATCGTTCCGTCTATCATCTCCCTCGCCTGTGTTTGTGTCCACGTCGTCACCGCTGGAGATTTGATTTTCACTGCTAGATGTTTAGTGCTTTTTGTGTTTTCGAGTGACTGTGGTATAGCTTTTTTTCCTTTTTATTGACGACTATTGAGCCAATTTTTAACTGTTGTAACGGCATTTAATTAGCAAGCGACTGATAGGTTTGAAGTATATTTTTCAATATTAAGAGCCATAGTATTCAAGCAAGAGCAAGGAGTTGAAGGTAGAGAGTTTAGAAAAGCATGAAATAGGGCCATATGAGCAAGCTAAGAGTTTCCCGGCGACTTAACACTTTATCTTCTACCGCAGGATTCAGGATTTCAAATGCCAAAATATAGTCGTCTTTTTTTGTTTATTACTTCCCTAGGTGCTATTGGTTTTGGGATACCCGCGATATCGTTTGTCCGACATTTGTTTTGTGGCAGGCTGTCTGTTGCGTATCAGCAGACGCCGAAGATTTGTTAGTGTTGGTTGTATTAGCTCAATTATTTTTGGTTGTTTCGGCGCATGGCTTACCGTAGTGTACTGTTGCAGTTACATTACTAGCATGTGTGCCCAGGATATGTGCATGGCGTTCTTTGGATGTAGCGAGAGATGATCTGCCCTTGAAGGTCAAGTAAGAAGGTATAGGTTGGCTCAGCCGCATACGCACCATCCGAACACCGTTCATAATTCCAAGGAAAAAGTTTTTCCAAGTGTCATTTGTGATTCCACTTCACTCTATTTCGACATTACTCATTTCATATAAGCCGTACTAGTGCGCGGTGCCAAATCGTGGAGGTGAATTTCCGTAAGATCATTGTCCATATATGCGGTGATCTTGGTTTTGACATTTTCGTATTCGATGTCGTGTAGCATGTTGTTTTCTACCTCGGCTACATGCCTCGCATGATGTAGCTGTATGTGTGACACTTATGTAAGCACAAGTTCTATTTTCTCTTTTATACCACATTGATGAACCTTGATTAAGTGTTCGCATTATAGGTCAACGACGGTTCTGCCTAAACTCAATCGTGATTGTGCGTTCCCATAACGGGTGATATTTATTTTGTGATTGACTCATTTCACTCGCAGTTGAGGGTAACGGGAATTTTCTGTACCGATAAGTTGTTACTCGTACACACTAGGACGGAGAGTGTGAGTAGTATTTTTATTAGCATGTTGTACGCAAGTCGTGCGCTTTTGGACTTCTGATCTGTACGAGATGAGGAAGCGGTGTGTTCTGCATTGGTACTATTTAAAAGTAGTACAGTGAAGACTGTTTTTATCAGCCCCTTGGTGAATTTTCATATAAAAATGATAAAATCGGGTCAAAAAGCTGATAAAATCGGGGGCAGATAAAATCGGGTGTTCACTGTAATAGTATTTAATTGTGAATTAAAACAAGCTGTCAATTTCACTGTAATAGCACAATATTTTGCATTTTCTGGTATAATGCCAGCATTTTATCAATATATCGAGTTTACCAGCTCTTAAAGACTGCATTATAAGCAGATTTGAAACAGATATAAGGCTACGTTTTAATGCTTATTGGTTATTTAGGTTCATCGTGTATGCTGAAAATAGAAGGCCAAGCTTAGAACCGCAAAGTAGCACTAAACTAATGATACTACTACGACAAACGTCGCCAAAGACATATTCCAATTATTTTGTAGCAGATATCGAATAATGCTTGTTTTGGCTAGCACATCATACCCAGAGGTGGGTAAGAAAACCAACCGGTACGTACATATACTGGTATTGTTCTTAAAATCTCAACACGTGTAAACGAGTGATGCACATTGTATTCGGTTTGGATTTCGTTCACACGGTAGACGAAAGAAATACCTCCACCGACTCTCAGTTTATAAAACTAAACCGAGCCACTCAGCACCGTTTACATGTGTGTACGAATTTCAACTTGTGTTGATGTATTCTCAACAGCGGTTTCGGTTTGGCTTTTGAAAACCCAGCCTGGTTTTTTCTGTACACGGTGCTTCGGTTGAAAGAAGAAGCAGTAAATTCATCTGCAGTGCTGCCGAATAGACAACTGAATTGAGTTCAATTAGTTGTTGAGAGTCAATGGGGTAATATCGAAATGGCTGGTTCAACAATTGTTTAAATTGAAATTAAAGAAGACAATGAAATCAGCGATGTCAATAAAATAACAAAAACAATAAAATCAATTAAATTTATGAAATCAATAAAATTAATTAAATCAATTAAACATGACTTGAATCACTTGAAACTTCACATTAACACTCAATGCATTCAAAGTGGCCTGTATTTATATCGCCAATAGTCGTATCAATGAGATCTAATCCACGTCTGGTTGCGCTGGTTAGGCGATTCTCGAATAATCTCGAGCACACACTCGCATTTTGTATACATATATCCTTATTATTACTGCTACGGCGCATCGTATTGATACATCTATCCTTGAACAGAGGCAATTGCGTGTATGTGTGTGTTATTTACATATGGTAAGCAACTCAGACGCAAGTGGGGGTATTTCTGTTATTTTTGCTGTTACTGTACATCGTTTTGAAACATCTAGAAGGTTTGGTCGCGAGCATTCGAGTTTAGAGAAAACTTTCACTAAATTATTCAATTACAAAAAAAAACTTAATTCATTGAGACAGCAACCCAGCAAACCAGCAATCGTATATAAAACTTTGCAATAAATTACAAATAATGACAGACTAAATCAAAATTACAAATAGTGTAAGCAAAAATTATGTTTTGTTGTAAAAAGTTCACATAAAATGCAAATCTGTGATCGAAATACAATGTTGACTTGAAGTTATTTATTAGTCCACTACAACTTAAAACAAAATTGTACATGCGGAATAATGAAGACAATTTTGAAACGTTGTAGGGGAACTAGGGGGAAGCCCGACACCCTGGGTAAGCCCGACACCCCACGACTTTTCCCAGATATCAAATTTTAAATCATACAATAATGACAGGATATTATTAGTACGATTATTTTTGGCATTTCGATACATATCGATGCCATATGGGTTCAAAAACGTCAACAAAATAAACAAAACAAGCGAAAGCAAAGTTGATGCGCTTTTGGATGTTATTTTTAGTTGATACATTTTAAGGTTTTAATAACACAAAAGCTTTGAAAATGAACAGTTTTTTTGTCACACATTCTATTCTACTCTCCATATCGTTATTTGTATGTATTGAAGATAAGTTTGAGTATTTCAATACTGTTAATTGAGCATTTAACAAAAATGGGCACTGTTGGGGTAAGACCGACAGTTTTTGGGTGGGGTAAGACCGACACGGTGTTTAGATAATTGGGTTCGTTTATGATTCGATACAAACAACTGGGTATATTTGTTGTGTTCAATTATACTATAATTACGTCATGTTAATAATTGAAATACACGGAAACTATGTTTTTTGCATATATTTATCAGTATTGTCTCCAGCCGACCAAAAAAATTAAAAATTCATTGAACGTGACTCATAATAATATTACAAAAAGAAACGAAAAGTATAATCTAATATGAGATTTTGAAATGACATTGATGAAAAATTTCATTGACCGTCGGATTGTTGATCAACAATGTTCCGAAAAATCACAACACGAACCGGATAGCTTTCTACGAAGCGTGCGTCACTTCTAAGTGAATTAGTCCTAGTAACAGCGTATATAATCTGCTTGCAGAACAGCTTTTCCTCGTTAGAATGGCTATACAAGTGGTAATAAAGTTCGAAAGAATTACTTGAGAAAACCTGTACCATAATATAAACCATGCGTTAAACATTATTTATTCATAACACCACGCATTCGAATGCTCTTCCTCTTGCTACGCGATGAAACTACAGAAAGTATGCGTTTGCATCACACATACTCATATACACATAATTTCACGTTATCACACATACACAATACAATTTTAATGGAAAAAATTGGACAAAAAGAAAGTTCAAAAGGGGGTCGCTCTTGCCCCTTTGGGGTGTCGGTCTTACCCGCAGCGTTTTTAAAATGACATTTTTCTCCATTTTTTGGCAACCAACAATTTTTAATGAATTCAATTTTTTGAAACGCTGAAAAAATTATATTTTGTTAAGAACCACCTAAACAAGGATTATGCACAGAATATACAATTTTAGGAACTTTGTGGAATTTTAGAAAAATTATTGCGCTTAAGGTGTCGGACTTGCCCCGCGTTCCCCTATAGAAATTAATTTGCAATTGGATCAAACTGCAAAATCGTTCAAAAAAATAGCCACCTCCTTATAGCACTTCGCAAATTCTCTGCCAGACTAGTTCAATATTTGAGCAATAAAAAATGGCTTGAGTACAGAATGTACGTTGTGATTTGACAGCTAGAGAAGGTATCATTGGAGTGCCATATTTAGGTTGGATTATGGTATTTTTAGATCGTAATCAGAAAGCGATAAAAATGATCAAATATTATCGTTGCTTGACAGTGTATTAATAGATGAGTACATAGCGGCTATGCTGGGAATACGAAGATCTCAGGTTCGAAACTGCAAGTAAATCGTAAGCAGGTAATTTTAATAATTGATGTTCCAGTAACTCCAATCTCATCCATGAAAAACATATCTACCAGTGTTGGGCGTAACTGTGTCTTATAACAGAATTATAGAAATTTCATCCTGATTTTTTATTTTCATAATATTATTTTTAAAAAAATACTTCTTGTTACCACATTGGGGACCTTAAGATGCATAAACCTTCATGTGTGATTGTAAAGTTGATCATATATAAACTCAAAATGATAAGCTAGATGATTGTATAATGCTTCTGATGAGATCAAAATTCGTCGTAAATCACATAGTTCTACTATACCGATTTGTTGTACGTATATGGCCTCCACTTTTGTTAACATAGAAGAGATATGTGCATTTTATACAATCAATTCATATCGTTGAAGAGTACAGTTAATCAAATTGCAACTTATTAAAGTGAATCAAAATGTAGGCTGGGAACCAACTAACGAATAGCAAAAACACATTCGTTTTATAGACCGCCATTAAAAACTAAGTTTCCTTAAGGAATAAATATTTCGATGTGTGTATGTAAATCTGTGTCGATGTGTGTATGTAAATCTACTGCAGAATAATTAAATTTTTAAAAATGTTGCGCAATAATTTGAATAAAAAAAAATTGTTCACATTGTGTCCAATCACGAAGTTATCTGTCTCATTACAACAAAACATGTAAACGACCATTAATGTGGATATTGGTCCACAATATAACCATGCTAGTTGTTAAATCATCATGAATAGGCCGCCATTTTTAATTTCTAATTTACGACGCAATTCAAGTTTCGTTTCCTTGGAAATATATGCCTATTTAAATATGCATTCTTTTAAATGCTAAATCGTCGTGAAAATAACACCATGTTGGGATGCAAAATGACGACGAATAACAATTTTTAATCTCTACACAACTTTTCAATATCATGATATTTTTACCATTAAAACGTTATTGAATACCAGTAGTATTGAATATAGCTCGCCATTTCAGATTTTAAATGACGGCAGGCATCAATTTGCGATCTTTTGACATATTTCTTATCATCATAGCTATAAAAATAGCGGAGGCTATTAAATTTCCTTTTACTTTCGATTCTTGGGCAGTTTCCCATACCAAACATACCCATATTGCAAACTTCCTAATGATAAATCATTATGAAAATGTCGTAATATTGAGTTAAGGAACGCCATTCATGACCACGAACATAATTTATTTGAACAGAAATATGTCTAAAGACATTTTTTCAATTACCGAAAAGATATTATATTATAAAGAAATTTGTTTAGAATTCTTAATAAAAATACTAGCAACACTAGCACAGCCGATAAACATCAACCCGAATACACAACCGCAACACTACCGAAGCTTGGTTTCGTTATTCTCGTGTTTCCTTCCCATACTCGTGCACCGGTAAACGAAAATCAAAACCAAACCGCGGTGCTGTGTAAACGAAACTCGGTTTGGTTTTCGTGTCCCGTATAAACACAACCAGCGATAAGACCGCACACAATGTAAAGGAAACATAAACACTTGTGAAAATTTGGTTTACCGTACCGGTACTCAACCGGTATTTTCCCACCTCTGATCATACCAGGACCTAAGGGAAAGTCTAAAAAAGACTGAATAATTAACAGAAACGATGAGAAGCTCTCATTGTTAGATGCGTCTATTCGAGGAAATACTCTAGAATTTTTATTTAGTTTGAATCTTTCTCTAATTCCTGAAGCATGTTACTCATAAACTTGTGAGTTCTGAACGACTAACAAACTTATAACTATTCATGGTTTTGATGTTGCTTAAAAGCTTAAGAAAAACGTAAGATAATAAGCCTTATGATAATACAATTAACCCGCAAAATGGGGACGGGCATAGCGTAGTTGGTAAATCGATTGCCTTGTACGCAGCTCATCTGGGTTCGATTCCCAACCCCGCACATAGGGTTGAGATTTTTTCAAAAGGAGATTTCTCTAGCTCGAAGAGGCGAATGACCCTACGGTTAAAACCTCTATAATAAAAATAAAAAAAATTAACCCGCAAAGTATCACATTATGAAACGAGTATAAGTTTTTATGACAACCAAATAAAGTTTAATAAATTCTTCAGACATTAAAGATAACCGACATCATGTTAAAAATACTAAAATAGTATTTTAGCATACCTACGCTACTGTATTCGGAGTTCGGAAGCCATCCCTCGCAGCATCCTTAGCCTAATATTGCCATACAATCATAATGATTCTCCAGAAATACCCCAGATACATATATCAAGCTTATCATATATTTAAAAGAGAAAAAACTAATTGGATACTTTTTTGTTCTATTCCAGGTACGATTATCATGCATACTGCTATGTATCTTGGTAAGCATACAAATAAACATCAAATAAGAAGAATCTCCAAACTAGTATTCAGATAAAATTGCAAAACCTATACTTATCGTGTCAACGCGTGAATTTGCAATCAACCGTACATGGCGCAAGCCTTTCTAGATCCACACACTCCACCAATCATTAGGGCCGATCGAACTATTCACGTGTACTAATGCTTATAATGACAAACTAATTATAGACATTAGCTACGTCTTAAGTTGCCATGACAGCTTTTATTGATAGAAGTCAACTGCACTGCACAGAAGTAAAAAAAAATGCAATCATTCTCGCATTACCTCATCGTGCGATTCTTGCGTTTGCAAGTACACATTCCTCCTCCCCCCTCCCCCACCGGCTGTGATTGCCGTGGAGGGCTTTGGTCTCTCCTGCACATTACTGTTATTATGCTCACACGTGGTTGCACCATCTGAGACCGCAGTGTACTGCGCAACGTTGCTGTTTGATGGTTGCATCTTTTGTGGTCAGAAGCAGCTGCCTGTGCCCAAGTCTCACTCTCTGTCTTTCTATGGGTTGCTGTCACTTGCGTAACTTCTACTGGCGACGAGTACGTGCCTATCTACGGACTACTTACCAGATTTACGCTCGCTGGGCGCTGCTGGGGAGGAATCGGCATGTCGGCCGCCGTGCTGCAAGCGAGATGAAAATCAAGTGACATGTCTGGTCCTAAACGACGGCAGCTGCACTGATGGAATGCGATCTTAGTCTCCCCCAGCTGGATTGACAACGATGGAAACCACATTGGAAGGAAAATGTGGTTCTCGGGCGGCACGCGGGGAATGTGGCATCGATTGCACACACGTGGGTTTTGCGCTTTAGGGTAGGAGCGAATGTATAGAACCATAATTTCAATAGAGGAGAGTGTTTTTCACTATTCGACGATAATTTGTTTCGTCAGGATTTAATTAAGTTTCTTGTGTATTGAATTTTTAAACTAAAACCTAAATGAAAGCATTAATTTTGTTATGTTTGATTGTTTACTTCCTCGTTGGTCGTGCTGAAAATCTTACTAATTTTTATCAAGCGTCCGGCAACGGGCAGATTTGCTGAGCCGATTCACCTTCGTTTCTATTCCCTTGAATTTCACCATGTTTATGATTTAGCTGTCAAATTTCAGCGATTCCTTCACTACTTGTTAAAATACACATTAAAGTTTAGCTGACTCCGCTTATTCCCATTTTTGAGCATCTCTTGCCAGTGCCATTTTTTCCTTTTGCTGGAAATTCGCGAACATGTTCCCAGTCCAAAAAAAGAAAATATGAGAGACATCAACAGTAATCGTGGAATAATTTCATTGAGTGCTGTCTCAAAGTAGTTCGAGCTATTCATCACCTCTTCAAGCTTACTGCAAGCAATGCCTAAATGACGATCAATATGACTTCAAATCTGGACGTTCGGCAGCTACCTAACATTCCGCATAACAGAGAGTATAAGAACGCCAAAAAGAAGAAATTTGGAATCAGGAACCTGACCTACCTGACAGATCGAGAGATAGATATTGCTAGGCAGAACCATTTATTTGATAGTACGTCAGGTGTACCCCAAGGAAGGCACCTGGGATCGTTTATGTTTCGGCTATACTTCAATGATGTATATATAAATATATATATATATATATATATATATATATATATATATATATATATATATATATATATATATATATATATATATATATATATATATATATATATATATATATATATATATATATATATATATATATATATATATATATATATATATATATATATATATATATATATATATATATATATATATATATATATATATATATATATATATATATATATATATATATACAGGGTGTTTGGTTCATGGTTAAGAATCTCTCGGCGGGTGATAGACTGCCATACCATCAAATCTCAACCAATACAGAGTTATTGAACTCTTTGTGTAAAAAACTTATTTGTCTTAAAATACCTCTAACTTTAAAAGTATACTTTGTATTTTAAATGTTTCAGTTCCATTCGAAATGTGAGAAAATTTCCTATTGAATGGTGTTCTAATATCTTTTAAGTAATTAGTTTTAATTACCTTTTAGCTGTAAAGTAGTTAAAAGTTAGTGTTTTTGAGGAGGTTTTTGCTAATTTTCTCGAAATAATGAAGTATGATTATAGCAGTATCCATTATCCAAAAGTTGGGTTTTAGGACGATTCATAATTTGTTCTTGGACGTCATATTTCTATCTCTTCTCATTTCTTTGTAATTTCATTACTATACTTTTCCTGTAACCGACTTGCAAGTGCTTAAAAGACTCCAATCTAAAAAATATACTTTATATCGTTATTTACAAGATTTCATTGGAAAGCTGAGAAAATATCCTATCAGTGTATGTACAAATATCTTTTTGTTAAGTGTACTAAATGATTTTTTACTAACGAAATAACTCAAAATTTGTGTTTTTTGGAGAGTTTTTTAATTATTCTAATTATTAATCAACAAAATTTATCGTGACTATTGTTCATTTGATGCCCCTTAATGTTCTCTATAACTTTTTATTTAACACTTTGTCTATATCTCTTTTCATTTCTCTGCTATTTAATAGTTAACACAGAATGACCTCGCCACAAATGTAGTGGGTTCGAAATCGTTATTTTTGCATATGAAACGATGTGATAAAAACGATTTTGCGTCGAAACCAAAAGAGATAATTGAATAGAGTCAAAGAAAGGACTGTAGAACTTGCTGAGATGCATTATTTCCATGATAATAATAGCTATGTTTATAATTTACTATTTTAAGAAAATTAACGAAAATGCTAATAATTGCACTAACTTTAAAATAATTTACTTTTAAAAGAATACTAAATTCACTTAACTGAAAAGTATTAATAAATTTTTCACTGTAAAATTTTCCTGGCTTTCGAATAAAAAGAAAAAAGTACAATAAGTGCCATAATTTTTCAATTAGAGCTGGTACTAGTGAAAATGAGATAAAAATATCTAAGTTGAATAATCCAAAATCATGAAAATAAGAAAAGGTAAGTGTATCATGTCAAAGAACGAATTAAGCAGCTCATCAAGACTAAAATTCTGAATTATTAAAATGATGAGGTTAACTATTAGGATTTTCAAGAAATGAACGAAAAATCGTTTAAAATTGTTTATTTTCAATAAATTACTTTGAAAAGGCTACTTAAACTCATCTGAAACATGTTAGGGCACCACTCAATGCGAAATTTTCTCACCTTTCGAATGGAACTAAAATATTTAAAATACAAAGTATACTTTCAAAGTTAGAGGTATTTTAAGACAAATAAGTTTTTTACACTAAAAGTTCAATAACTCTGTAACGGTTGAGATTTGATGGTATGTGTAGAACAATTTTTTTCTACAAATATGGCAGTCTATCATCCCCCGAGAGATTCTTAACCATGAACCAAACACCCTGTATATATATATATATATATATATATATATATATATATATATATATATATATATATATATATATATATATATATATATATATATATATATATATATATATATATATATATATATATATATATATATATATATATATATATATATATATATATATATATATATATATATATATATAAATACTCCACCACTGGCCCTTTGCGGTTGATCATAAGATATTTCGTCTGATTCGCTCAGTTGAAAATTGAAGATTTCTACAAAATTAGCTTCCTGTTCTCGTTGTTTGATGTATGTACCAAGAACCGCATGTGTGTTAATCCGAAGAAGTGTTCGGTGATCTCCCTCTCACGAAAGAAACTAGCTGCAGAAATTGAACGAGATTTTTTTCTCTATCGAAAATTTGGGAAATATTCTGCGGGAGGTACAGTCGAGTTGAGTTTGCATTAGCGGGGAGAGAGGTCATCTTACGACTGTTTTGGACATGGTCACCCTAGGAAATGCAAGCATGCAAAGAACATGTTTCTGCATTTTCAAATTAATAGTACTTTAAAAAAATCAGCTGGAACGTCATATTATTCGCCATTATCTTAAATAGTTACAAATTGGCATAAGGGAATCTCAGATTATTTTTCATAACCAACACTCGACACCTGGAACTCGTGCACCTTGTTCGTTTTCATTCCGAATCGTTCCTTGGTCCTATGGATGAAATTGCGAAACATCCCGTGTCCCGTGAAAGTCCCGTGTCACAATGTTCGGATTCCGCTTGAGAGCAGCGATTACTCATTAGTAGTGGAGAATGAGGACACTTGATTCTTAGGGATATTTGATTCCCTTGTCATATCTTATAATCTATACATCAAAAGCTACCACAATATAAAAAGAAAATGAAAAATTTGGTCGCTTATGATGTTTTAAAAATAAATCTAATGTGTATCATTTGGTTTAGAAAAGTTGTACAATATTTAAGAAAATATGTGTTGGTATCCATCTCCAAGATCTTTATACAAATTTTTTAAACGGTTGTAAGAGATCGGCGAACTAATTTTAAATAAATATTTTCAAGCACGATTATTTTCTAAGGGCGTTTGTCTAGACTCACCTAGATCAGCTCATCAATCAATTCATGAAAACACTATATATTTCTTAAGATATTCTTCTACTGAACACATTCGTGGAACATTTTAAGTTTGTGAAAATTCGCTGAGAAAAGTTATTAACTAAAGAAGTAGTATGGCTTCAAAACAAGTGGATTTTATTATTAATCATAGCAACCCTGTTTGGATAGCTCCATCGTTATACAAGTGTAAACTAGACTTACTACCCGCCGCTTGCGTATAACAGATGCAGCTTTTCAAACAGGGTTGCTATGATTAATAATAACTTTTCTCAGCGAATTTTCACAAACTTAAAATGTTCCACGAATGTGTTCAGTAGAATACCTTTAGAAATATATAGTGTTCTCATGAATTGATTGATGAGGTGATTTTTGAAGAATTTATTTCCAATTTCAGCCGATTTTCCATACTAATTTCTATATAGACTTTGAATTTTTTGGAGGGTCCGTAGACACAACCGATCGGTACCAAAATTTGCACAATTACTAAGGGCCATAAAAGGATTCAGTAGAGCCTATGCCTTCAGACTGCACTTTTACAGTTTGAATATACACATAATAGTCCTTCGTAAAGTGCTCGCAGCAAGCAATATCGTTTGCCTGCTTTGAATTAGCAAACACGGCCCTGACCCTGTCTGAGCGGACCTGTGTTATTTCAGTCACAGCCGAGAACCGTTCCGTCAGGTCTTGTGAAATCTGTAATAGATTCAGCGATTTTGTTTTGGGCCGAAAGAAGACCACAAAGGAACCAGTCGAGAGCTCTGGATATTGTTTGGGTCGGGGGAGAGCCTTGGAAGTCGATTCGACCTCCCTTTGGCCATCCGAGGAGGGAGCCATCGACACCGTCGACGCACGGGGTTAGCACCCCCGCAGACGGGAATAAACCGTAAATGTGTCTAAAGAGGTAGATTTCACTTATCTGTAAATTTGTTTCCCACGACGCACCAGTCCAGCTTATATAGCTGGCTATTGTTTAATCCTCACTATGCGAACAAAAGGCTGAGGAATGCGACCTAACGGTCAACACACGCACAAAAGAAGAAAAAAGTCCAAAACCTTAAGAGGTAGAGAATGTGCAAGATAATCTTGAACGCGGATTAGTACTGTTCTTTATCTAACACTGACGGACTGGAAAAAAACACTTGCTTCTCGATAGACCGCTCGTAAACAAATCCACGCAAGGTCAAACTATCAAGAAATCGCCCTGAAAAGCTTAGAGTGGTAGTAACCAGTCCAATGTAGGCAAATGATAATGGTTCCTGGAGTTTTACGAAAAATTAAAGCGTCTACGTACCTGCAAACGAAGTCGAGATCGACGGCGTGGTAATCGATTCGAATTTGACTTGCCCAGATCTACTGAAACATGGAATTGGCCGTTTTATGGACCCATGCTTCAGTCAGTGAAGATGTTGCAACTGCAAACCATATCCAGTATCATTTGCAGCTGTCGGTAATATGTCCTATATCAACTTAGATGACGCGTGTTGGGATACCTTTGTTTCTGCTTCACCTGATTATCTTCTATTGATAAGACACGTCTACCTGTTCGCCTATTTATGCCACGGATCATGAAGTACATTAATTGCACATAAATGAAACCCACAGCAACTCATTGCAGCAATCTTTGGGGACGAGACGGCAGGAATCATGAGAATGACCAGTGCTGCATTCGGTAACCGTGAACAGAAAACCTTCCTACACGGTCGCAAACACTCATATTCGACTCTCTTTCCGTGTAAGTTCTGAGACAGCAAACATATATTGTCAGTCAGTCGTACTACGTGAGTGCCTTTGCGGAAAAAATGTTCTGTCTTTTTGCTCTTTTGCTCACTTGGATTTGGTTCAGCATGACTGAAACCTCTCGATGACAGTCAATTTCGAAAATTATTGTCTTTAAGTCTGGTAAGAGAAGTTTTAAATGCTGCAAGATGCAAGTCTTGAAATCAATGTTACAATCTAATGTTACACATTACTAACGTTGCTAACCGAAAATTGTTTGAAGAAAATTATATTTCAGTTTCCATCGCCGTTTGGATAAGAGTTGTAATAGAATTACACACTTTCATGAAATCATTCGATGTATGATGATGGAATATGCTCAAGCCGCGTGAAATGCTTATGTAATGGAATATTTATTAATATAATATTCGTGCTGTATTCTATGGGACACAGATCTGCTGAAAAATCAGAAACTTCAGATAAAGGGCAAACACGAAATTATTGCGACATCGAAAATGTCATGCCAATTTTCTTATAATGATTAAAATCAAACCAAAATTTTAGGGTAGTTTTATACAAATATTTACTTCAAAAACCAAAAGAAACCAAACTTGAACGCATTTTCGCTTGATGCCCTCCATCAAAATCTTTACAGTGTCATCCGGTACCAGTTTCTCAGTTTTTTTTTCCATTTTCTTAACATGTCCTTCTCGTCTTTGACTGTCTTCTTGCTCTTCCGAAGTTCCCGCTTCATCATTGCCCAGTACTGCTCCACCGGGCGCAGCTCCGGACAGTTTGGCGGATTCATGTCCTTTGGAACAAAATGGACAGTATTGGCCTTATACCACTCTAGGACACTTTTAGAATAGTGGCATGATGCCAAATCTGGCCAAAATAGCGGAGCTTCGTCGTGCTGCTACAAGAATGGCAAAAGGGTCTTCTAGAGGCACTCAGATTTGTAGATCTCGCCATTTACTGTGCCCTTTGTCACGAAAGGCTCAATCCTCAGTCCGCAAGAGCAGATGGCCTGTCAAATGAGAAATTTGGAGGCGAACTTCGACATTTTCTTCTTCTTAAATTTGTCGTCCACATAGAACTCGCTCTTGCCGGTGAAAAACTCCAACCTCGGAATTTGCTTAAAATCGGCTTTTATATACGTTTCGTTGTCCATCACACAGCAGCCATATTTTGTCAGCATCTTCTCGTAGAGCTTCCGTGCCCGAGTTTTAGCCGCCGATTGTTGCTGCTCATCGCGGTTTGGGAAGTTCTGTAACTTGTATGTATGTAGTCCAGCTCTCTTCTTTGCATTCTGGACGTAGCTCTGCGACATGCCGAACTTTTTAGCCAAATCACGGCTTCAGACGTTGGGATTTGCTTTAATCATCCGCTTCACCTTTCCCTCCGTCTTTTTGTTCTCCGGTCCCAGTTTTCTTCCAGCTGCTTTGCAGTGGTCCAACGCCAACCGCTCCTGGAACCACTTCAACACTCTGGAGACGGTTGAATGGTGAATGTTCAACATTTTTCCCAACTGCCGGTGCGACAGGTCAGGAAATTCGAGGTGTTTGGAAAGAATTTGTTCTCTCGATTCGCGTTGGTTCACCTCCATTTTCGTTGAATCGAAAAACACGACTTCGAGTTTGACAGCATGTAAACAATACACATCAATGAGAAAGTGTGCAAAATTTGGTTGATTTTTACCCAATGGTGAAAAAGTTATGCCCTGTTGAATGTGTCGCAATAATTTCGTGTTCGCCCTTTACAGTAGATCAAAGAACTTTAATTCTAACTAGCGCAGCCTAGCGGCAGAATTCTGACACATTCTCTCGCCCATTCAAACTGTCATAATCTACTGCCCAAGTTTGCAGAAGAAAGTAGTGCTCCAAATGATACGAATCACGAGGTATTCTAAAGACTATCCGTGTTGTACGAAGTGCAACGCACGAGTGCTCGTGTTACAAAATTTGGCGCGAGTGCCGGATGGTTAAGCTAGCTTATCAAATAAACGAACTATATAAAAGAACAATAGTTTCAATTTTCAGAATGTTCTGCCGCCTAAAACCCTCTTCTATAAATACCACTCAATATTTTATATCGCAAAGCGCTCTTCATTTTTCGAAGCTGAACTTCTGCTTCATCTGCTAGACGTGCATGTCTCATTATCATATATTGAGCCAAAATGAGCTGCTAATAAAAGGCAGCTATCATAATCAACCTGTTTGCCAGGAGGGGTGCTCACCTCTTGATACCGTCAAATCGGAACATCGCACCGCCGCCGGCCGTTATGAGGTGCTATAATGCCATCTTCACTGATACGTCTACCGAAAGAGGATACCTACCTGACCAAACAACGATTCAAGTAAATTTACCCACTTGAACACGTAAAAAGGAATGTGACTACGGTTGCGTCATTTGCAAATTCAATTCGGGAGGAACAGGTTTTTTTTTGGCAGAGTGCCGCTGATACCGACTGATGATGTTGATGGGCCGCACATTGTTACGTGAGTTTAAGCGGGACTGGAGCGGACAATTGGTTGATGGCATAAACATTTTGAGATGAAGAAAAAATGTTAAATGTTCAAATGGCGAAAATAAACCGTTGCAACGAATTTCGGTTGCAGCCGGAGTGTTGTATAAGCCGGATCTCTCAAATATCAACCTGTTGGAGCATCTCTGTCAGCGACGTTACTTGTTAGTAGGATAAATAATGACGTATATTGGACATTTTCGTGAATAAACATTTTTGCGAGAACTGAAACCAACCATGACAGCAGTTCACGAGTAAAAACGTTGCCATCAACTCACGGTTAGTTTAAATTCTATCATTGGCCGACCTCACAATTTGAACGAAATTGGTTTAACTACCATTACCCCCGTATCAAATTGCAAATTGCTTACTGTTTCCTCAGTCAATGACGCCTGCTCCATAAACAAATAGACCGATATAAAAATAGCAGAAATTTTCAATTCGATGCAGACCATTATCCACCTGTAACCGAAATGATTTACGAGTGAGGCGTGCCCCGTCACGGGTTCTGACTTCGGTGACAATGGCAATCTCAGGCGCTATTATTCCCATTCAGCACGGTCGACGTTGATGGTTTCCGAACTGATACAGCTTGGGCATGAGTCGATCGATAGCCGCCGTTCCGAAACCTATCATTAAACTCGTTAATGTTGCCAAAATATTGTTCGAACGGAATAGTTTCCGTTTTCAGTTTGAAAAGGTGCGCTCCATGGTAAAACCAATCGATTCACTTTCACCTTACGGAGAAAAAGTACCGACAGCTGCTACTAGGTACCAGTTAGTACTTCTACTTCCGCCTATCGAACGAAGGGATCGGTTCAACGACCATCATAGCCGCGGACACTCTGTAACTGAGGTTGTCAGCAGCCAGCTGTTTTGTACCTTTTGGTACTGGATTAAAAACAACACTTCGTCCGTCCGTGAGAGGTGACCTCGTGGCGCGGTGCGGGTCATTTCGTGTCGAGATTCGGAAGTGGCTGCTGTTGTGTGTGCTGCTGTCTCAAGTCACGACTCTGGCGAATGAGGGGAAAAACAGTGCGCCACCACCACTACCACCACTAACAGATGGTTGGTACCGGTGCTACTTCGAAGGCTGTTGTCATATATACAGCTTCAACTTGTACTAAGGGTCATAGGTTTGACGACAGGGGTTTGAACACTGAAAAAATGAGGTACCAGCCAATCGTAGTTTGTAAGCGGCTGGGATAGTCTAATATGGAAAGAGCTATAGGAAGTTTAACAAATACAAACCCTTTCCCTTGAAAGGAAATTTAATTTTTAAAATTGCTTAAATTAATCTAATAAATATTGATGAAAATTGGAAGATTGTTAGGATGGCCGAGCCATATCCTGATAGCTTAAATTTATCGAAAAAGACTAGCTTTGTAGCAAAGCTATTACGTTCACCAACAGCTAGTGAGAACTTGGACAATATTGATACATTACCTGCGATTGTGAACGTTCACTCAGCAACCTGATCCTTGATTCACAATCTCAATTCAACCGGATCGTAATCGTATATTTCAAAAAGTGTCACATTTCAAGCGTGCAAAAATTGATCATTTTCACGCGACCTCACCTCGCGAACTGAAAGGATAGCCTACTACGTGCCGGTGCATACCGATCGAACTGCATTGAGGCAGCCGTGTAGACGATTTTAATACAGACAAACGTGGCAGCAGGGCGGAGCTGACAGCCTCGATTAGTATCAAGCTGTCTGTGGTGGCGCGAAGCAACCGGCCAGGTGTAGAAACAATCGGTCCGTGCCGTCACTGCTAAATAGCTGCATATAAAATGGCTTAGCGCAAATGTCAGCAAATTTTGGCGGACCGTTGTGATTGGTTTTCGTCATCCGATTCGTACCGGGTCCCCGTCCTTCTGTCCGTATATCGGTGTGAAGTGTGAAGATGACCTTCGCCGTTCCAATTTGTACTTGATTATTTTTATACAGACGCCATTAAAATGGCTCATTTTAATGGGTTCAGTTTGGTAGACGCCCGTTTCTGGTTGAACTTAAAGGTTATAGAATACGATGAAGTTAATTTTGTTATTCAAATAAAGCTAAACAATGCAAACAGCTTGTTGCCTAACTAACCAACCAACAGCATTCGTAAAGTTTTTTTTTCAACCATTTATCTTTCCTAAAAAATAGCTCTAATTTACTCCCAAACAGTTAATGTTAATAATTTGCATGACCACTCATATTTTCTATAGTCCCTTTAAGACACTTGCTTCTTCGACAAAAAACAACGATTCCAAGAGTAATAACGGTGCCTGTGGTTTTTTTTCTCGTACTAGGCGATCGAAGAGGCCTTGGCCATAAGCAAGCAAACCGCTCGAGGAATATCCAATTATTATTACACAATATCAATCATACGCGTGCTGCGTTGTTCGGGGCTCGAAGTGGCAGGTCAGGAATACTAATTTCTCCAGGCGCATGAACTAAACAAAATAAATATCCTGCTTTGACAGGTGATCATTTGCTTAACCGTGTAGTTGTTGTGGCGGTACTAGTATACAAGGGACTTTGGATAGTGGAATGCAGTGATGTCAAATCCGAGAATATTTTTTCGCAAATCAACGGTTTATTTTCTGACTTACATCTATTTAAATGCTAAATTTTTCTTTAAATAAATATCTTATTTTTTGGTTTTTGACGTAAGTGTCAATACCTTATTTAATACTTTTTGGTGGTTCCAACAGGGAAAACAGGTCGAAACGGCGAGTTAAGCGAAAGCAATTATGTGAAAAAAATCCCCCCAGAGGCAAGATTCGAATTTGCAACTCTTGAGACCGGCCTAATACTGGAACCCTTATGTTATTCCTCTGATAGTTTTACGTCTTTAAAACGATATACATTAGATTGTTGACATTTTATGATGGGGTAACGCGAATAATTTTTAAAAAGGGCACATTCACACGAATTAATTGTTTTTGTTGAATCGATATTCCAAATATCTCATTTTGGAAGATTTTTGTCAAATGCATTTTGATTTAAAATGATCCTTAGAATTAAATTCTTTAAAAAAACTACAGTTTTGTATGTCAATTAGCATGAAATATTACTTGTATAAAGTTATTGTTAGAAAAACATTTTTTACCGATGAGTTCTCCATTATGCAATCACATTCAAAATGTTTTGTTGATAAAATATGAAAGAAAAAATTAAAAAATTAAAAAAATGTTGTTTTGGCAATTTAAATTTTTAACACAGATTTTTGTTAATGTGAAAAATGACACCACATTTTTTTCCAGTGTATATTTTTTCGAATAAAAATATTCATTCCCTATAACTCGTTCTCAGAGAGTTTTGCTGTATTTAAAATACAGCAATCGAACAAAAAAATTGAATTTTATGCATTTAGGTCTACACCCTTTTGAAAGATTGCTCTTGTATCAAAATTGTATGTAGACCAGATTCTTTTTTTACATGCACTTTTTTGCACGGTTTTTTGCGCGACTTTTTTGCACGGTTTTGTAAAATAACACCATTTTTATGTATAAAATACCTATTTCGATATACCAGTTCAATTAAACGATTATTCCGTGAAAAAGTGCAAAAGAATCCGTGCTATTTTGAGAAACTGTGTAAAAAATCTATGTTATTCTGAGAAACCGTGTAAAAAAATCCGTGTTATTTCGAGAAACCGTGCAAAAAACGAGTGATTTGAGAAACCACGAAGAATATTTTTTTCAGTAGAATTTAGTAACGGCAGCTGAAAATAAATAGCATTGGTATTTTTAATGCACTTGGAGGTCTGCCAGTGTGTCAAAATCGTACATTTTTCTATTTTAGAAAGAGTTTTTAACCGAAATGGTAGTTATGGTAGCTGAAAATTAATAATGTTCGACAGTTCCAATGCACAAGGGTGTCCCTCATGTGCTAATATAATAGTAGTTCTCGACATTTTAATGTACCAATGTATCAAAATGGTACTTTTTTAACATTTCAGGAAAAAGTTTTTAATTACAATTCAAGTCACAGATAATGGATACTTTGGCTCGATTCGAAAAGTGTTTAAACATCGGCAATTGAAATTTCGCAAAACGCGGGTGGCTGAAATGTGCTTTGTGGCGCAGTGATCGACGCAATGCAGTTGGACCGCAACTGTGACTTCCAACGTTTATCAATTTGAGTTCACCAAAGTTTTTCAATAAATTTTGTTCCAACCTATATGTCTCTAATCTGGTCTCAAGCTATATGCAGTTGTAAAACAATAATTTTTGGAATGATAAATGCACAAAGGGTTTGCCAAAGTTTGGGGGAGTCGCATATCTACTCTTGCGGCCATCACATCATGTGATAAGTATACGTGACGATACGTATGACTATGAATAAAATGAGACAATTATCGGACAGTCCTTGTTTTCATAGGATTGAGTGCTTTTTAGATATCACCAAATAATATTCCGGTTCGGATATCACATCGCATCAGCAATAGAGTAGTGGGTATACGGCCAAGTTCCCCCGGGTAGTACTAAACGACTTATGTTTCTTGTTATCAACCAACAAATGATTGTTGATTAAAAAGCGTTTTCAAAGAGATAGGAACAGGCACAAGTATATGTTTTTACTGAGATAGGACGAATTGGTGCTGAACCTGTGGCCTTCGTCTGGTATGATCCATTCTTGTTGGTAGGGATGTATTCATGACTGGTTTGTGATGAGTGTTTCTACTTACAAGTGAATTGATCACTTCGCTTCGTTGTCGACCTTGAGTATGTTGGCTGGTTCCAGGAAGGAGTGCAGGACTTATTTATTTATTTTCACTTACAGTGATAATACGATGCGTACAGTGCCACCTAGCGGCGAAAATGCGAGCTAGTGAGGTTTCTCCACGTAAATTGTTGAAAAATCCCAAACAAATTTCAGGCACGTTGGTCCGGTAGCTAGACTTGTCCGATTTGCTTCAAATTTGGTGCAAGTACTCCTGGTGGGACTAGGAATCGACTCAGGGGTGGGCTGATGGGGGTTATTTTTTTCCTGTCGCTCGTGTGACGATATTACTGATATTGAGAAGTCAATACAGGTGAAAAAATTTGAACAAAAAGTTCTTGTGTGGCAGGAAATTTGTTAATGTGGCTTAAAGTCCTCAATTTTGTACATCATAGGAACCATGAATGCTGATGTTTACCGTACTGAGTGTTTGCAAAAAAGGATACTTCTGTTATACAAGAAGCATAATATTCCACCATTGTTTTAGTCTGATTTGGCATCAGCACATTATGCCAAAAGAATTATAAAATTATTACATGAGAATAAAGTAGATTTCGTTGAGAAAGGTATCATCAACCTGCCAAAATGTCCGCAGCTTCGTTCTATTTAACTATACTGGACTATCGTGAAGCGTATCTTCAAGAAGGAAGGTAAAGTAGCTAACACCATGCGAGAGTTAAAAAAATATTGGAATGCTGCGTCCACAAAATGCGATAGCACCACTGTCCAAAACCTTATGAAAGGGATCAAATCTAAAGTCAGAGAACACGATATTTAAATTTTTTTCTGTTTGAAACTGTTGCTCGTAATAAAGTAAAACTCTTAAAATACATAATACAACAGTTCCTAATCTTCAATCTTCAATTTGTCTTATGCGACGACGAAGACAATATGGGTATAGCTCACGCGGTAAAATAATTTTGTTGACTATGCTTAACGTGCACTACACCGTCACAAATATTTAGAATCATGTACCAAAAATTTATTGCCTGAAATGAGAATCTCAATTATGGCCAGTTCTGGCAGCACTAGAGTATCGCTTTTGTCAGAATGTTTGAAAATCGTTCTTCACTATTAATGTGAATTTTCAAACACCAGAAATGTACATAATTGTCGGTAAAGGCAAAAATATGGAAATACTTTCTCTAGATATACGCATATGGTAACGGGTGTTCAATAAAAAATGAGAATGATTTCAATACCTTTCTGTAATTAAAGTAAAGAGCGTAAATTTGTTTCTCTCCAATAGAATGGCTCTCTGGATTCCCTAGAAATGGGTGGCATGTTTCTTTTCGCTCGGGTGCTGTCAGTTCAATCGAAGATGGCATCGAAACAGCAAGCACTCCGCGAGCTTGTTATACGGTTTGACGAAACGCATGGACATCGTGGAAAAAGTTTACGGTAGACCACTTTCGAAACGAAAACGTGCCCGTGAGTACAGTTTACCGGATCCTGGCATCCTTGAGTGTGGAGCGGAAGGCCGGTACCGGCCGTCCAGCGAAGGTAATGACTAAGAAGAAGAAGAGGTAAAGTGTTGAAAAAGTTGTTCGACAACATGGACGGAACGAGTTTGCGTGACGCCGGCGGAAAATATCACTGCTCCCATACCTTGATTCACCGAACCCTCAAGATGGAGAACATCATCTGTCGGAAGAAGAGTCGGTCCCCCGAGTACACGGACGAGCAGATAGCGATCGTGAAATCGCAATGCTGGTGGATGACGAAGAACTATCGCGGGACATTGTTCGTGCTGGATGACAAAAGTTACTTTCCGCTCTCGAAGGCTTACATTCCAGGAAATAACTGCTACTATTCCAGCGACGGCCTCACACCACACCCCCCCCCCACCCCAAGAAAAAAATAAGATTAACAATAAATTTGAAAAAAAGTTATCCTGTACATCGCCATATCGGACAGATGGATTTCATGGATGAATAACATGGATATTTGAATGAATATTTTTTTCTATTCACCGCGAGTCGCATCAGGTTCATTTTGAGCCGTCAAAAAAGAGCTTCGATTATTTTTAACTCTGACCAGGAGGAGTGGCTTGAGAAAATTCTTCTACCGTTCTTGGAGGAGCATCATGTGGATGGGAAGTACGTCTTCTGGCCGGAAAAGGCGTCTTCCCATTACGCCATGAAGACGGCTGGAGTATCTTGAGTGGAAAAAGAAATCGTACGTGTCCAAAGAAAGGAACCCAACCAACTTGTCCCAGTGCCGTCCCATTGAGAATTTTTTCGGCACCCTCAGTGCCCTAGTGTACAAAAATAATTGGCGGGCCACGGATACGAATCAGTTGACCACCAGGATCCGGAATTGCATCCGGAAGATGGACGTCAGTGGCGTCCAGCGCTCTTCTCCAATATTCATTGACGTTTTTTTTTCTTTTCATAAAAAATACTGAATCCGATTTTTTTTCGTTTTTTAACTACATGACTGAAAAAAATCTCGTTTTTATTGAACACCCGTTACTATTCCTGCAGAAGGAACATGAGAGTCAAAAATTTCTAGGGATCAATAGAATATTTATTAATTTCAACGGTCACAAGATTCGGCCATCTGCTAGCGTTTTTATTATTAATTTATTATTACGTCAGTTTCAGCACTGTTTGAGTCGTAAATAGGACATATAATTACAAATTAGATTTGAATGGCTTATAGCTGTTTGTTTTTCATTGGATTGCCATCGTGCAATTTTAGGCAAATATTATGACATGGTCAAAAGAGGTAGTCATTCGAATCATTGACACATGCAGCTCCGATTTCAGTTTGATCAGCCTGAAGTAAACAAAACAAATCGAGATGTATTTTCGTTGTTTATATAATGTGTATTTCTAGTACAAGTACAATTGAGTGATAGTTTTAATTGCCGACGATAAAAATCGACAAAAAATAATTGTTTAAATGTATTTCAGTGATACACTCCTAAAGTAGTTCATCCAACTGTCAATAAAATTTTATACCCATTGAAATAAAAAGTATCGTAGTAAAGATATATTAATGGAAATCTTACTACTTGAAATATTTAGGAAATCGTGATAATCGGAGCGCTTAATCTTCGAAACCAACCTTAACCATATTAGGAATACGTAGAGCGAATGGTTTATCTGTGTTCAACTCACCCTACTTCATCGTTCCTCATTCCGCCAAGCCACTCTTAAATCTCAAAGCCGCCAAGCCACTCTTAAATCTCAAACAACGGTATGTTGCGTTATCTGTTCAAGTGCCAATTTAATATGTTAAATTTTAGAAGCCTTAAGTTAAACACGGTATACTGAAATTATTGATCTCTGTGATATGATGCTTAAATCACTTTCATCGAATTTCATCTGTTTACATCTGCCCGGTTAACTATTTTAACTATAGTTATCTTGTTTCGATTTCATATCTCTTACTAGTATTACTTTCACCCTTTTCTATCTAAACGTTAAACATTTTTTGGCCTATTGTTATGTACTATTAGTAACGAAAGCTCCTGTTACTAGTGGTTGTTGTCATTAAGATCTTCACGAGATTCGTAGGATTGTACCCATCTCGAATGAGACCTATTATATCAATCTTGAGTGATTCCGCATTGAAATCAAGATGAAAGCTTTCCGTTTAAGCTAGAGTCTCTTGAACAAACTACTCACTATGCTGTCCTAACTAAATCGCGCCACACAATGCAGCCTTGCACCATGCCACTGCCATCCTCGACAAGACCACTTTTTTAAAAACATTTTACAAAAGCAAAACACCGATGCCGTAAGCGCAGAAGTCTTAATCAAGTCAACTCAATAAAGTCATCAATCAAAACAAAGCATCCCGCTACGATTATCGTCTATTCAAGGCATGCTACAATGTATCAGCCTACAATTTTCATCTCTCTTTCTTGTACCGAGTTTGGTCATGCCTAAATACGGCCTGTGTGCCTCGAGCCCCCGCCCAGCAAGATCTTTGATAAATTAGATAGCTGTCAAAAGCTGTGACGGCTCTCCAGGGTAGTCTTCTGCTATAGTAATCCGCTTTGGACTGGCGGCTGACGTTTGAATATGCACATTTGTGTAGATCAATATGTTACGCAATAGACCCCCGGCCACTCCCGATGGAGCCCCAGACAGCCTACATATTGATTCGTGCATATAGGATTATTACAAATCGGAAACCAACGGAGATGAACTTCGAGCAACAACCAGAAATTCAACTTGAGCGAGACGTAAAGTGTTAATTCGATTACTTTCGCTTTCTAAACTTCGAGTCTCGCCGGAGAAGCTTCGGCAGATTTCGGTGCCTAGGTACAACGCACCGCATAATTTGTTTGTGTTTTTTTTACCGATTGCTATGCTGACGTAGGTACCGAGCACCAGCCAATCGGCAATATCCGCTCGCAATTGAAGAAATTATTTATCAATGGGTCCCCCCCCTGCATACCGGTAAAAATTAAAATTTTGGAAATGATTCACGTGGCGTTTGGGTGACGTACCCACAGCACCGTTCGATCAATTCCTCGAATGGGTACCCTGGCTGGGAAGAGAAAGGAAACTTCGGGCGGGGTAATCAAAGACAGCATGAAATGAAGAATAAATTTCAATGAGTTTATTGACGCATGCAGGGCGTGAGTTGAATAGGGAAGTTGATGGTGAATAATGAATAGCGATGATTGGGTGATAGACTGGAGCTAGCCTCGAACAGTGTTTTATAAATATCACGCAAACAATCACTCCTTATTGATAAATGTTCACAGTTTATAATTCAATGCTGTCGTTTTTCAGTGATTGCTTGCGCTTCTAGGGTCAAATGTTGTCACAGCTTTTTTCTTTTATGTGAAACGCGTTAATGCGTTAGCTTAACGAGCCACAGACCTTTTAGATATGTACTAAAATTATAATCAATTATCTCAATCGTGTGCGAGGTACATACTTGAATCAAATAACGAAATTATAACAGAATGCAATTTTCATACCAAATTGTATTATAAACCTGGTCCCGTTATTAGTTAAAATAACAGAAAATTTTAACAGGTACCCCCGAGACATATAGTTTTGATAGAATTTTGTTATTATCTTCTGATCGGGTATGGCCACATGTGAATATCCTTTTTTGCAGTGGGGATACATTTGCTGCGCCACCGACTGCAGCAACGGGATCTGTTTGTCTGTTTTCATTCAAGTTTTTATACTAGTCGGTATCGCTATTGTTACATTGGTGCTAACGGCCGGATGTTTCTGCTTGGTCTTTGTTTTTTTTGAGTTATGATTTTATATCCAACGTGAGCCTTTTCGCTGGCGATAAGAATTCACTATACTAATTGGCTGAGTAGTTCTGTGCAACTTAGTAGTTCTGTGCAACTTGATGATTTTGATGCGGTTGCTCGGGGTTCTTCCTATAGTGCCAACTTATTACCGAACTAGCTACATAGTGACCGAGTAGGTACGCAGCATTATGGGTAATGTCTTGAAGTATGTGTTAGACCGGCGACTTTTTTGAACTCTTTCGGAACACTGCTAAACCAAGTGGTAATTAGCTCTACAAACCATATGACAAATATAGGAGAGACCGGGGCTAGTTGACGGTGTTTTCAGTTTTCATTTTTTACCGCTTTGATTTTGGTAGATCTTGCAAAATAGAACACGTTGCATGAAAGGACAGATTGTTGGGAACATCTCTGAATTTTACGAAAATGTTTGATACTTCGTCTTCATTTCTAGAGACATAAATATATGACGCAAAAAAGCCGCCAACTTACCCCAGCTCTGTGGTAAGTTGGCGGTAGGTATTACATCAGTGGTCCTTATGAAATGTACCGATCGTCTTTTCAATGAAGCTGTATAATATTCGACACTTTTCATTATATTTCAGTCTCAATACCCCGTCATTTTTTACTTTGACGCGTACTCCATATTCGAAAGAAAATTTTCGAAATCCTTCAGACAATTGACCGAAATAATTGTCCCCTGCATTGACGAGAGACACAAGAAAAAGTTACTCTTACTTTGGAGTGAATTCCAGAAATGAAAATATTTTATGACTATTTTTGCACTGTAAATAGCAGCGCCAACTTACCCCGTGTGCATAACCGTCAACTTTCCCCAACCGCATATTTTATAAAAAATAGTTAAAAAAATTACATCTGTGTATGGATAGGTGTAATATCCATACGGATACTTCCACGCACTATCGAAAAATATAATCATTTGGGGAATAGATTGAAAACTACCTTAAATTACACAAAATGTTTAAGATTATGAAAATTTACAAAGTATGCTCAAAAACACAATACCTCCCACAGCTTCTACAAAACAAATAGTTTTGCAACAAAAACACATTGGATAATGCGTTTCATATTACTTGAGGTTTACAACGAGAAACAGCGCTTTATGTCTAATAGAAACGGAGAAAAGTGGATTCCGTCAACTTACCCCAACCGCCAACTAGCTCCGGGCTCCCCTCAGCTTTCTCCTATAGCTCTAGTTAACTCACAAGAGTTTAGCAATTTCTATGGTGAAATATATGGAAAATCGAAAACAAAAAATCAAAATTCAATGAAAACTCCCACAGTTACTATGCATTCCTCAAAACATTAGATAGTGTAGCTTTTTTTTTAATAATGATGAAAGTTTCATAATATTTGGAGGTTACTGGGCAAAGTTATTTTGCTTCGAAGATCAACAGAATTTTTGAAAATGTCTATAAATATAACATTATATTAGAATATATTTTACCACAAAGTCGGATAAATTTGCAGTCTTCTGCAATGTTGATCCTTTCATCTTCAGCTACACATCTGAGGATTTTGGAATATATAAGATGATGCTAGCAGATTTCACTGAATTGAAAATTCTTGAGAGTAAACCAGAAACATCCGAACAAGCTTGTATTTGGTATGGGGCTCCTGGAGCAAATTACCATTCGATTGAGAGGTGTTCCGAAAAAAGTCAATTTTTGTGCTGGTCTAGTATGTATGGACCGGTAGAAAGGAATAAGATGCGCCAGCCATATTCTCGCAATAATAGAAATACCGTGGAATATTCATAACGGATCCAACTTCTCTGTTTTTTGGCGCGAAGATTGAAATACTCTGTTCAAAACTACATGGTCCCAGATCGTAACCGTTTGTGTCATCTTTCGTATATACATGGATCCTCATTCATCTTAGTGCATGTTGTTCTGCCGAATGGAGCACTTTGTTTTGGTTAACTTATAGGGTTTTCGTTTTTACCTGGTGCTACACCAGTGTAGTGCAAAAAAAGAGATAGACTGATTACGCCCAAGTTTGAATGAGTGTAGCACCGACTACAACGGTGTAGTGCAGTTTCAAAAACGAAAACGACATTATTTAACGTTATCAGAACTGCAAGGCGCTTCATGTTCACATTTAGTAGCTGCTCGACCACTCGAATCGCAGGTCTGAGGCGAAGTTAGTTAAAATTAATCATAGTCGTCCATAATGGCCCTTTCTTTTTCAGTGAATCAATCATTTTAACTACATAACCAGATCACAACGATATTATACTGTTTGTACAGTGGATAAGCAACAAAGCGCTAGGCAGACGTGAACGTTTTTATCTTCTGAAAATATGAGTTGGTAGACTGCTGTCACTGTTTGTAGTATAGATAAGTAAGGAAGGAAGAATATTGTACCACAAATTTTAAGTGGAGTGTTTTATGAAGTATCAAGCCGTGCTATTTTGCGGTATACTGAGAATCGGTGGCAAGGTAAATATTATGCAAAGATATTGTAGTTCTAATACTTTGCATTTGCAAGAGTATCTTTTCAATAAGGTAACTTCAAATACCCAAGGGGGAAACTAATACGAAAAGCAGCCTAAAAAACTGTCTTGTAAATCAATTATATTATTTTATAAAATTTTGGCTTGTTTTATTGGAAATATTCTCAGCTTTCTAAATGTGTATATTTTAGTAAGGTCAGTGGCTGCAAACGAATATTACATTTTAATATGTTGTTGAGCATGAGCATGATGACCGTACAATTCGTAGTTGCTATTCCGTGATTGACCAGAACAAGCGAAATTGCGCAAAGAATCAGCGAATGGGACCTGGGAGTAGCCCTCCATTCTCAATGTGCACGTTTCGAGAGTTCTATACATTGCAATGGCAATAACGGTGCCTGCCACATACTTACAGTCATCGGGGAAGGAAAGGGATGTTAGTGCAGCCAACGTTGTTATGGACACCGTGTATACCTCTGCATCTCCACGTTTGCCACGGGAAGGACTTTTTGTTAGTAGGATGGGGTAAAGAGTTACTCAAATCTGGATTCACCTTGATAAGTGATACAATCTATGCAACTCTCAGAAGTGTTATCATGTGTTTACTGCTCTGGGCAGCCGGCTGCCGAAAATTTATGCTAGATTTGCCGTTTGTTGAAATAATTTGGAATTGATCGGTTTGTAAAAAAAGCAACTTCAGCTTCGGACTGCCGATAGTCGGGAGTGTTGCTTATTTTTAATTGAATCTAACGGTATGTTCACGATTTCATTATTCCTTGTTTCTTTATTCCGGCGAATCACGACATTCTAAAAACAATACAATACCATTAAAAGCGAATACCTCTAGTGTTTCGAGACATTGGCCGATATAGATATGGAAATACCTATGTAATTGAAGATTTCATAACACAAGTATAATAGTAGTCGGCGTTAAGTCAGACCGTACTAAGTGACATTACATTGATTTCGAGAAAAACGAGTTTAAAGCTTGAATCGCAGCATCTTTTACATTATAATTTGAAATTAATTTTTGCTATAATTCTTGCTTATTGTATCATATTTCCAATCAGCTGAAACTCGAATGTAGCCGAAGAAATTCTTTATCCAGTGCTATGATAGCTTCTGATTCTTCTCACGAACTGCCAATTCTCAACCCCTAATATATGAATCAACAGTCATCATTTCACTCAGACAAAACCATGCGTATTCCCCACACACATTAAATGCCCCGTGGATTAGTTTCCTAGTTGGTCAAATAAACACTAAGCAAACGAAGAAATTAGTTTGATTTGAACAAAGAAATGTCAGCTCGAGTAGCATCACCGGCGGATACGTGTTCCCTTACAATGCCATCAAATCAAAAAAACATTTAAAGTTACGTACGACAAACTATTTGCAATTCTGAATCTAATAAAATAAAGCCTACTTAATTATTTGCAATAAAATAAGATCAGGGAAATTAGTTGCATAACCAATATAGTTCATTTTCAAAGATAGCACTGTTGATGAATCACCTTATAAATAGCTGACCACCGCCATAGTTTTTGCTCAGAATGAATTGAACCAAAATTTTGAAATGTTGGATTGACGTTGTAATACCATCCTTGTCATGCAGTGCTTCGTTTTCTACCGCTACCATCACTCCTCTAAATTGACTGATGCTCTTTAAACGTCACATGGGATAAGAGAAATGTGTGAATCCGAGCAACTGATCCATTGTTACCCACACAAACAATTGAGTGCTACTGTTTATGGAACATAGCCTTCAGAATGATTCTATATTCATCCTATATTGGGGGGCCCTAAAAACCCGGGGCCCCTGGCCCTGGTCCAGTGTGCCCAAGCGTAAAGACGGTACTGATCTAACTAGCATTAAGTTGGTGTTAGTTACTTATGAGGAGAATCCGAAACACTAAAACATCAAGACTTTATGTAAGGTCTTGTGTCCTCATGCACAAAAATTTTGGCTTTCGTCCAATTTGTTTCTCTTTGAGAATTTTGAACGGCTAAGTTGTTGAATTTCAGTTAAAAGTTAAAATTCTTGCTACATTTGCATTCTGGACCACCATGACTGTGCGTGAACGGGGTCAGCCATGGAATACTCTTTGTTAATATTTCATATGCTACAAAAAAAAAAACAAGTTAAACAAATAGTTTTTTTTTCTGCGAGCCGATGAAAAACAACGAAAGCAACAGAGGCATCAATTTGCTTCCATGTGATACGCCAGATAAATTGGAGATCAACTCGGTCGAATCAGTCGAATCACTCGCACACGCATGTGGGGTTTACTAGCGCTGTAGCAAGTTGAAGAGAAACATTTCAGCTGGATTTATTCTCAGTTCCTCACACGCATGAAACCCTCCACCTGCATCCTGAGTTTTCCGCAAATAGAAATTCACATCCACTAGCCGCATCACCTTGTTCCACTTAACCGGTGAACCGTGTTTGCGAGTTCAATTTCCCTTTCGGTGGACAACGGTGACCTTGAAAGCCTACTTTTTTGCGATTCTTACCGGATCGCTACCGAGATCGTACAAATTAAGACGCCTGTGCGCGCACGAATCGAACGCTGCGCTAAAAATTAGATCGATTTTCCGTGAGTAATTTTCGCTCATTCATTTATGAAAAGATCAGCGAAGAACGCCCCGCTTTCCGGCGCCGAACATCGGCTGTACGCGGGAGTGTACATAAATCGATTAGTGTATTGAGATCCCGGTGTGTGGCGGCTCGCGATGCGGTGCACGCTGCACTACCAAAATCGGACAACGCTTTGCAGCTTCGGATGTAGACCTAGTAGGTCTACCCAATGCTGATTCGTTCAAGGTAGGTTGCTTTTCAGGTGATCCGTTTTGTGGCTGTTTTTTTCTATTATGTTCGCTTTGCGTGGGTATTTATTAGTCGGATCGGAATGAAATAAAAATAATTGTTCAACCTGCTGCTGCTGCTGCGGTGCAGTGTTAGCGTTAGCAAACGAGGAACGTTTCTGCCATATAGTTGTTGCCGTACGCCGTTAGTCTTTGCGAATCCAAATCAGCGAACCATAGATGCGGACTCAATCAGTGGATGGGTACTGATTTTACACGATGATTCGAGCGCGTCTCTATCGAGGCGATTATGTAGGCTAAGCGGATGTTGCCGAGTTGACCATAAGGGGGGTTTATCGTAGAAATACCAAATATACGTGGTGCGACCTTCCGAATGTTTCAACTGGTTGTGCGAATCGGTAGCGTATCAGGTGCGCTCTTATGGGGAGGGGGGGGGGGCTAGTTTGACTATCACCTCTCGTGGGATCAGCTGGTATTCCGCTCCGTTTACAAACATATCTTGGACGAAGAAATGAAAGTTCAGAAGAACAAGAACAAAAGTCCAAAATTGTAAAAGTACGAAACAACGAAAGACAAACAACTATCCCCTCTTCTGTACGCCACTGATTGGCGTGAGCTGCATTGGGGGTCAGCATGACGCAAAGTGATTCAATGAACAAGTAATTTGTTCAGCGGATGTTTGATTTTTTTTTCGGTTTGGCATTCGATGATCGATTTTGATTTTTCTTTTTTTTTTCTTTCTTTTTCCAGGTGAGTACACGGTCCGGCGCTCCGCAGCTCGAAGCGTTAACATGTTGGCGAATGGTAAATATGCTGATTGATCGTTTGTCGAAACGATTTCGCCTTGGGGCGTGTCCAGTTGAACTGCCCAAACGTGGCGGTGTGAATTGATCTCCGGCGAAGCTACAGACGCAATAGCTCGAGCTCTCCGGTAAGAAGTGCGTTCTAGGACAATGCTGCTGCATCGCGGGTGGCCTCAATTATTACAGAATCACTCGGCAATGGTGGGGTCCATACGGTTACAGCCAGCAGTATGATGAAGGTGACATAGATTGGTCACTTTTCATCGTGATGAGCTTGAAGGTGCCCGTTTACTGTCCCAAAACGATCGCTTAACCACTAGCTGATCGATTTGACATTGGCTGTCATCGACAAAATGCCAAATTTCATTTATATTGATTATGTCTTGAAACCCAACAACAACTCGAAATATACACCTAATTGTGACTAGCTCTTTTCCACAGCACTGACCTCCGTCATCAATTGACAGGTTTCGGTAAATATCTAATCCAAATAAAAAGCGCCTGTTAAGGAATCTTGAAATGCCACCCAATAATCGCGATTAATGCATCAGTTAGCGGGACAAGCGAGGGGTCATCTGCTTCATCTTCTAACGAGCAGCATACCGACTCACAAAGCTAACCTCATCACGATTCGATAGCAAATCGTAGATAAAACATTAGACGACTCAATAAACCGATTGCCGATTGCGATTGCGGTGGCAGCCGTTGCGATGTGCCATCTGGCGTGGAGTACTGAACAGAGAAAAAAAAACAAAATCAATCACTGATCACCTGAATAACCTGTTCTTCGTCGTTTCATGCCCGTTTGAGGGTACAAACGCTTATTGGGACGTTTTGCGCTATGATTCAGCACTGGGTGTTGCGTTCGAGTCGGTTGTTGTGATTCGGTGGGAAACTCGTATTCCATGCTGCCTGGACAACCTTGTCCGTGGATTGTACGGCAGTTGACAATGTTGGGGGTGCGGCTTGATTTTGATATCATTTGTGTTGTTGAGTGATATTACTACCATTGTTGAAAATCAATGTTTGAATACCGCAAGCTGGTGCATTCATTGGGATGATTCATTTTATGATTGTTTATCGGGTTGTGGTTTTATGCTCTGATATAAACGGTAGGAACTTCAAGCATTTACAGTAAGCACTCCTATAATAAAGGAAATTTATGAATATCTTTCCTATACCGGAACTAAATAGACAGCTGAATACATATGTTTACACCGAAAATTTTAGTTTATAGCACTTAATAAAGTTGTACTGGTTCTTGCATATCTTTCACACGTCTATTTTAATTCTAATTGGTTTAATTCAAATCGTTAAATGTTTGGTAAGGAATCCAGTGGAAAATTCTACGATAAACGAGTGCTTTCTGTATGACTACAACTTTTGTGAACAGATGCTCTACGCGTCTAACTATAATTTGGCTGAGCGGGTGTATATGAAGATAGAAATCAGAACTAGGAATTGAGCGCTCTGAACTCACAGCTCTGAGCTCAGAACTAAGAAATCAGAAAAAAGAAATGTGAACTAAGATCCCAGAACTACTAAAATCTCAGTTATCTGACATACTAAATCTGAAACCAGAGCTCCAAGCTTAAAACGCAGTACCCTGAAATCAGAACTCAAAACACGGAATTCAGGACTCTAAGCTTTCATCTCAGAATTTGAAAATCAGAACAAGGAAATAAGAACACAGAAATAATAATTCAGAAAGCAGAACTCAGAACTTGGGGCTTAGAACCTAGAACTTATAACTCAGAAATCGCAACTCAGAATGCTGAAATAAGAAAACAGTAATCAGAACTCAGAAATCGGAAGTCAGAACTTGGAAATCAGATCTCGGAATTCAGAACATTGAACTCAGAACTACGGATACAAACACAGAAGTCAAAAATTAGAACAAAGAACTGAGGACTCTAAAGTCAAGAATCAGAATTCAGAATACAGAAATATGAAAACAGAAAACGGATGAGAACTCAGAAATCCATACTAAGAACTCAGATTTCAAAATACAGAGCTCTGAACTCAGAATTGAGAACGTAGAGCTCAGGACTCATTACTCGAGACTCAGATCTTGGAATTCAGAATCCGGTAATCAGAAATCACAAATTGCAAATTCGCAATTAACAAACCTGTTATAGAAAAAAAAAAAAGAAAAAAAAGGAAAAAAAATTAAAAATAAACCAGATTCCGAAACAAAATTAGGAAAATACATTTCCAAAAGAATCTGAACTATTAACACAACACCCGAAATTTAGAACTCAGAAGTCAGAATCGTTGACTTAAATATCATAAATTTGAGCTCAGTACGCAGAAACCAGGAATGCTAAATTAGTAATCAGAGCTTAGGAGTAAGTACTTGAAACTCAGAACCCTGAACATAGAAATCAGAGCTCGTAATGCAGAACTCTGAGCTCTGAACTCTGAACACAGAACTCAGAACTTAGAACTCAGAACTCAGAGCACAGTAATCAGAAATCAGAAATCAGAAATCAGAAATCCGAAATCAGAAATCCGAAATCAGAAATTAGAAATCAGAACTCAGAACTCAGAACTCAGAACTCAGAACTCAGAACTCAGAACTCGGAACTCAGAACTCAGAACTCAGAACTCAGAACTCAGAACTCAGAACTCAGAACTCAGAACTCAGAACTCAGAACTCAGAACTCAGAACTCAGAACTCAGAACTCAGAACTCAGAACTCAGAACTCAGAACTCAGAACTCAGAACTCAGAACTCAGAACTCATAACTCAGAACTCAGAACTCAGAACTCAGAACTCAGAACTCAGAACTCAGAACTCAGAACTCAGAACTCAGAACTCAGAACTCAGAACTCAGAACTCAGAACTCAGAACTCAGAACTCAGAACTCAGAACTCAGAACTCAGAACTCAGAACTCAGAACTCAGAACTCAGAACACAGAACTCAGAACTCAGAACTCAGAACTCAGAACTCAGAACTCAGAACTCAGAACTCAGAACTCAGAACTCAGAACTCAGAACTCAGAACTCAGAACTCAGAACTCAGAACTCAGAACTCAGAACTCAGAACTCAGAACTCAGAACTCAGAACTCAGAACTCAGAACTCAGAACTCAGAACTCAGAACTCAGAACTCAGAACTCAGAACTCAGAACTCAGAACTCAGAACTCAGAACTCAGAACTCAGAACTCAGAACTCAGAACTCAGAACTCAGAACTCAGAACTCAGAACTCAGTACTCAGAACTCAGTACTCAGAATTCAGAACTCAGAACTCAGAACTCAGAACTCAGAACTCAGAACTCAGAACTCAGAACTCAGAACTCCGAACTCAGAACTCAGAACTCAGAACTCAGAACTCAGAACTCAGAACTCAGAACTCAGAACTCAGAACTCAGAACTCAGAACTCAGAACTCAGAACTCAGAACTCAGAACTCAGAACTCAGAACTCAGAACTCAGAACTCAGAACTCAGAACTCAGAACTCAGAACTCAGAACTCAGAACTCAGAACTCAGAACTCAGAACTCAGAACTCAGAACTCAGAACTCAGAACTCAGAACTCAGAACTCAGAACTCAGAACTCAGAACTCAGAACTCAGAACTCAGAACTCAGAACTCAGAAATCAGAACTCAGAACTCAGAACTCAGAACTCAGAACTCAGAACTCAGAACTCAGAACTCAGAACTCAGAACTCAGAACTCAGAACTCAGAACTCAGAACTCAGAACTCAGAACTCAGAACTCAGAACTCAGAACTCAGAACTCAGAACTCAGAACTCAGAACTCAGAACTCAGAACTCAGAACTCAGAACTCAGAACTCAGAACTCAGAACTCAGAACTCAGAACTCAGAACTCAGAACTCAGAACTCAGAACTCAGAACTCAGAACTCAGAACTCAGAACTCAGAACTCAGAACTCAGAACTCAGAACTCAGAACTCAGAACTCAGAACTCAGAACTCAGAACTCAGAACTCAGAACTCAGAACTCAGAACTCAGAACTCAGAACTCAGAACTCAGAACTCAGAACTCAGAACTCAGAACTCAGAACTCAGAACTCAGAACTCAGAACTCAGAACTCAGAACTCAGAACTCAGAACTCAGAACTCAGAACTCAGAACTCAGAACTCAGAACTCAGAACTCAGAACTCAGAACTCAGAACTCAGAACTCAGAACTCAGAACTCAGAACTCAGAACTCAGAACTCAGAACTCAGAACTCAGAACTCAGAACTCAGAACTCAGAACTCAGAACTCAGAACTCAGAACTCAGAACTCAGAACTCAGAACTCAGAACTCAGAACTCAGAACTCAGAACTCAGAACTCAGAACTCAGAGCTCAGAACTCAGAACTCAGAACTCAGAACTCAGAACTCAGAACTCAGAACTCAGAACTCAGAACTCAGAACTCAGAACTCAGAACTCAGAACTCAGAACTCAGAACTCAGAACTCAGAACTCAGAACTCAGAACTCAGAACTCAGAACTCAGAACTCAGAACTCAGAACTCAGAACTCAGAACTCAGAACTCAGAACTCAGAACTCAGAACTCAGAACTCAGAACTCAGAACTCAGAACTCAGAACTCAGAACTCAGAACTTAGAACTCAGAACTCAGAACTCAGAACTCAAAACTCAGAACTCAGAATAAGGAGCTCGGATCTCCGAACTCAGAACTCGGAACACAGAACTCAGAACTCAGAACTCAGAATTAGAACTCCAAACGTCAAACTTCAAATTCCAAACTCAGAACCCAAATGCAATATGGATGAAATAAATTTAAAAATGCAATCAGAAAAAAGGAATTAGCAAAAAAGAGGAACTAGAAACAAAGAAATCAGACACAAATTGAATCAGATGAAAACTGCAAATGAGAAAACGGAATTCTCCGAAAGAGCAAATTAGATAAAAGGTAGTGAAAAAATAATAAGAAAAAAAGAAATCGGAAATAAATATTTTCTAGAAAAAATCTTCATCAGTTAGCAAGAAATATCAAGTAGATAAAGACAAATTTATGGAAAAAGTGGCGTGTCCATGGTAGCTTAGTAACGCCATCTATGAGCAAACAGCGGATTCAACTATTTACACCTGGTATAACACAGAAAATTGGTGTAAAACTTGCATACCTACTAGTCTGGATGAAAAATATCATGGAATACATGTTCACGAATTGGTCTTCATTTGTTTCACTCTTCAGTCTTCAATCTTCGCTCTTCACTTTACATTCTTTATCCTGCAATCTTCACTTTTCTTACTCCATTCTTCACTCAGCACACTCTGAACCGGACTGTGGACACTTTGGGCACTATGCACTATAGGGACTGGGAACTCTGGACTCTGAACACTGGACTCCAAAATATGTATACTGGATTTTGGACTCTGAACATTAAACTTTGTATTCGAGGCTATAAACTGTAGACTCTGGACTCTAAATTCTGGCTTTTGGAGTCTGAATTCTGGACCCCGGAGTATCGAATCTGGTTTCTAGACTACGAACCCTGTATTATGGACTCTCTTAATTCTGGACTCTGGATTCTAGACTCTGGACTCTAAAATCTGAACTTTGGACTCGGGACGCTGGACTCTGGATTCTGGACTTTGGACTCTGGTTTCCGAGATCTAACTAAGCTTCGATAATTTTCATCAGCTTAATCAGAACTCCCTTTCTCGCGGGACATCACGCAGAACTAGGGGTTTGCTCATAAACACAAATAGTATTTTCGTTTTTTTGAGCTAGCGTCAATCCTGCGCTAGCTTAGTCCTGTCTCTAAGTTAGTGTCGGATCCTGATGAGATAAAGTCGAAACTCAAATTCCATAACTAATTTGAGATCTTGACGCTGAATTCTGAGCTTCGATCGTTGTTCTCCGCACTTTAGATAGATTCTGGATTCCGAATGCTAGACTGTGGACCCTGCATTTGGACATTGGGGTGTGGGCTCTAAAATGTGAATTCTAAACTCTGACCTCTGTACTTCAAACTCTAGACACTGGACTATCGACTCTGTATGCTGCCCCCCTGAAGCAATTTATCCGAATAAACGAGATGACTATAGCTGTTGGTTCAGTTATCATGATCCGCAATATAGTCTCCCCTGAAGATGGCGCAAACAAGGCGTCGACACGTTGGGATTTAAAACAAACAATTCGTTTCAATCCACTAAGGACTGTAAAAAGCCGTTTAAAATTCTAGTTATTATGATCTTTTCAAATATTTAAGGAAGGGTTGCTCTTGAAAAATCGATTTTCTTATAAGATGTTTGTATGTGTGTATTTCTCGCAAATATTTTTTTTGTTACTTTTATAACTTTCATTTGCGCACATTTTGACCGAGCCACCTACATTCCTATCTCTTTTGTTTGAAAAGTTTCAAGCGATTTTTTATAAATATGGTTCTTTTTAAATGCATATATCTTCGTGGATTTCAAATTAATTTTTAGGTCATTCAATCCATTTGAAAGACAGGAGTTTTATAAGTTAAAAAATTACACTACGATTTATTTTTAAAACAGTTATGTCTTTCAACACAAATCATTCATAAGAGATCTCAACTTTGTTAGTTCAACAAAATTCTAGAAGTGATACAAACGAAATATTTATGGTAAATCAATGTATAAATCGTCAAATGAAAGAAGTCATATTTTGAATACGGCTATTTTCGATTATGAGGAACTTCTCCTGTAAACCCAAACAACCAATAAGCACTATAACGTATCCTAATATCTGCTTTAGATCTGCATTTAGGACAGTCATGAAGAGTCGTTGAGCCCTATCTTCTGATGTAATGCTGATATAAAACCCGGAAAGGCGAAATATTACTGTGCAGAGATTGGTGGACATTTTCTTGTATTACTAATGCTGTTATATAGCACTAGGTTATAAATGTCAAATTTGAATGCCTGATGTCGGCACTACTCATGCTATTAGAAAACTTGTATTGGCCTTCATTTTTCGCAATGTTTTTGCAATACTTCCTTTTCGGTACAAACAGTTGCATAACAAATGAGCCCACTACATTGTATTAACATTATATCGGCTTTGTATTTGCTCTATAATAGCTCAAAATGTATATGTAAAACATACATGCCATGTTTTGGGTTGGTTTTCCGTGCCGTTTGCGAAGTATTCTCCTCTGCATCATCCTCGCTAGGTTGCTTATGGTGAGCTCTCTAGTTACAGTACTTGCACCTAGGAGTATGCCCCTCATAGGTACATAACGTAATTTGTTTAATAGTTCTTTCGACCCGCATTCTCACCACAATAATACCGTTAGGAATACCCGGGAAGAAGATTCGCCAAGCAGCAGATACAACGGATTCTACTTCTCTGTACTGTAGCATGCACTTTGCAATTAGTTCAGGAGGAGTAAGCGGGGCTAAGTCATGTAGCCTTACCTCTATATAGTCCTTTTACATATACACGGGAATCTTAATGTCAGCGTTGTTACTATCAACCATGTGTTTCAAGTTGCTCTGTAAAACGAAAAGTTTTGCTTGGGTTAACGTGTTGAATGATATCAATACTGCATTGCGGAGATGATGATGCTGAAGATAGATGATCTCCGTGAGTCTAAGCTCCATTTTGACCTTTCCAAGGTGATCCACTTGACGAAAACTCGGTCGTATTGAACAAAATTTTAAGTGAACGACCGCAGTGTTGGGTCGGAGTTTTATGTCAACTTTACTCATGATGGCAAGAAAAAACACCATGTTTCCTTTATTCTCTAGACAATGCACTCTAGATCGAGAGACTGCTAGTTGTCATTCACGTGATTCGATTGGGGCTCTGACTCGGACAGAAGTAGAAAGTAGGCTATTAAATGCACCAATAATTTTAACAAATATGGAATTCAAGTCTTTACATTTGATGAATACTTGAATTTTGTGCTAATTTCGCAATTCCTGAAATTTATGTTCTGATCGGAAAATAATGAAATGTTGTTCATGGTTGCTAGAAGCAAGACTCAAATATTTTGTTAGATTATCTTTACTTGAAATACAAAGATTTATTGATTCATAAATTGTATGCCATTTTAACTTCAACTTTGCAATTTATAGATTCCCTTTCTAATGCTTTGTATGGTTCTCGATCACATGTAGATTACGATTTAAATATATTTCCTAGGAGTACCATAGAGAACCGGCAGCCAACAAAAATGTATCGTTGGCTAACTCTAATTCTTCTTAGACAGAAAAAACATTCATCATTCAAACAGTAGTAAACGACAAACGACAAGCTATTACTGATACACACTGGATAAACAGAATGGGACAAAAACCAATCTGGAAGCTTTAATCTCACTAAATCCATTGACACAAAAGCAGTTAAACGTGTCGGTGTGCAATAAAATCAACCCCGCACTGTGTGGGTTGTGCCACATCGGACTACATTTTTCACTCTCGCTTTCAACCCAGCGGAGCCGCCGCGCTGCGCCACGGCAAGATCGTCTTGGCGTCGCGCGTCGACCTCAGTAGTCATGCACCTTTGAAGTAGGCACTGTTTTGCGACCGGTTTCAGCAACAATCTCACCGCGCTGCCGTACCGGTTGGCACTGTTAAGAGCCGCACAAGGTGTAAGGTGTTGTTTGTTTAGTTCTGCTCTGACATTTCACGTGTTGCCGCGCCGGCAGCCGGCGCGTGATAACGGTTTTGCTTCTTTGTCTCTTTACCCTCCGCCACCCACCTTTGTTCATTTTCTGTCTTTCTCACTCTACGAAGCATTTACGATCCTTACATTTTGAAGTAGATGACGATGAATTGCGCGCGTACATATTGTGGAATGCCAACCTTATGACTTCAAGGCCTTCTGGAGAACTTTGCTGACTCTGCGATTGTGTTTGACGAGAAAAGGTCGGAATAACAATCGGAATCTCGGCAGTTGATGACTGATAAGGTGCGCAACTGGCTAAACATGTTGAAAATATTCATGCAACGTAAATGATTTGCATGTTTTTCCACGCACCAATCTGCGTACGACTCCGGTGGGCAACAATAGGACACACTGCAGTCACCGTTCCACGCCGGGAGTTCAACGAAGCAGATCGCATCTGACGTTGCTCTCGTTTACAGAAAGTAGCTCATGTTGTGCCGTTACGCTTATTAACTCGCTCACCAAGGCAGTGTCATCAAACTCTTTCTGCGGTTGCAGCTCCTTCTCCTCCTCCTATTTAACCATAGGCATGCACCATAGGTAATGCACCGCAAGCTTATTTAGTAAGCCATCTTATGATCTATACCTTTAGCCACTGTGCGTTGAGCGCGATCTCTTATTGCGGGAAATTGTGTCCGTAGCTCACCCGGACGTCATCTGAAGCAGCTTACGCAGATTGATTTCCCTACAGATCGTACATACCGGTTAACCCATACCGGGCAGTTGTACCGTAAATGGAACGAAACTTGCATGGCATAATGGTTACAAACCGCACCGTGGAAGACCCGTTACATAATCGATGTTTACGCATTCGCTATTGACTAGTGGCTGGTAGCTGGAGAACTGTAGTTCGTATGCTATGTATGTATGGATGGACTGCCATATTGGTTGGTTGTCAGGCGATCGCACTCATCGGTAGGATGATGGTTCTCCATGCCCATAATTGGAATGCCAGTGGTAGTTTCCAACTGGTCTCAGGGGATATTGCAATTTAATTTAAAGCTGGCTATTGTACACGATTGATTAATGGTATATGGGTTGAACACGAAAAAAATGCGCTCCTAGAAATATACCAACCAAATAATTCTTTAAATTTTTGGTTTTTGACGTTAGTACCAATACCTTATTTATGACTTTTTGGTGGTATCCAACAGAGAAAACAGATCGAAATGGTGAGTTAAGCAAAAACAATTATGTGAATAGAATTCCCCCAGAGGCAGAATTCGAATCTGCAACCCTTGGGACTTTGGCCCAATTCACCAACCCTTATGCCTTATCACTGGGATATAATGACGTCCCAGAAAGAACACACGTTTATCGCATTAGCGACAGTGATCATAACCTTGCATTCGCTTCACTCACCATTTCAATCTGTTTTCCCCGATGGAAAAAGGTTACGTCAAAAACCATTTTTTTTTATTTATTTTGAAAGGCGCTTCCGTTCTACCTCTGTTAAGTGGGCAAGAAAACCAGAAATCGACAGTCTTCATTAGCTCTGTCATCTACCAAAGTACGATGGGTAATGAGCAAAAATTAGATACCAGACGATAATAAAATTTCTGGCCATTGTATCTAGTAGGGAAATTGAATAGATCAAATGTGTTGGTTGGCAGCAGTGGTTGTGTGTGATCTCGCAGTGGAGGCGGGGTATGATCACTGTCGCCAATGCGATAATCATGTGTTCTTTCTGGGTTGTCATTATATCCCAGGGATAGCATAAGGGTTTCTGCATTGGGCCCGAGTCCCAAGGGTTGCAGGCTCGAATCCTGCCCCTGGGGGGTGTTTGTGGTGATGTTTTTCACATAATTGTTTCTCTTAACTCACCATTTCGAACTGTTTTCCCCGTTGGATACCACCAAAACGTCTTAAATTTACCTTTTTTTGATCATATAAATTTGTTGAGCCAAAAAACCTTCTTTATTATGAAAATGAGAGGAAATATATAACATACACTAGGGGAAACCTGGGCTAGTTGGCGGTGTTTCCAGTTTTAAATTTTTACCGCTCTTGCAAAATTGAACACGCGGCATGAAGGAGCACAGACCGTTGTCAACATCTCTGATTTTTTATGAAGTGTTTGATGCATTGTGTCCATTTTTAGAGACAAAAATATGTGACGCGGAAAACCCGCCAACTTACCCTGGCCCGGGGTAAGTTGGCGGTATGTGTGGATACGCCAAAAACTAAGTAATCAAATGGAGATTCAATTACTTCAAGGGTCCTTTTGGAACGTGCTGAATGTCTTTTCAAGAAAACTGTATATTAACCGACGTTTGCTATTATATTTCAGTTTCAATACCCCAGTATTTTGGCTTTGACGCGTACTCCCTTAAGCGATTTTTCGAAATTCTTTATGCTATTGGCCGGAATAATTGTCTCCTGCATTGACGAGATACACAAGAAAAAGATTTTCTTACTTTGGAGTGAATTCCAGAAATAATTTTTTTTGATTACTTTTTTTGCACTGTAAATAGTACCACCAACTTGCCCCGCGTGCAACACCGCCAACCCCAACCGCATATTGTATCAAAAACTGTTTAAAAATAACTTTTGTTTGTGGATTGATGTAATATCTATACGGATACTGGAAGCTCTTTTCATGCGCTATCTAACAAAATAATCATTCGGGAAATAGATTGAAAATCACCCAAAATAACGCAAAGTATTTAAAATTTAGAAAATTTACTTGGTATGCTCAAAAACACAATATCACTCACAACTTCCACCAAACAAATCGTTTTGCAACAAAAACACATTGGATAATGGGTTTCACATAACTTGAGGTACACAAAAAGAGGCAGCGCACGGAGGAGTAACTGGGGTCAAATCCTGGCCAAAATTATTTGTTGTTGCTATTGCTGTTATTATGCCTTAAAATGAACAAAAAATAGACAATAACAAGTTTTTGGAACAATTTTGCATCTATCCACCTACCAGTGCAGAGGTCAATTTTCTAAATCCTTTCGAATACTAGTAATTTCGAGGTGATCTTTATGAATACATTTCTTTTTCCAGTTGCACAATCAGTTGATAAGTGGAAAAAGGAGAAGAAAAAGGACGCTTGTGCATATTTTCATAAAATAAATTTTGAAAAACATAGTATTTGGTTCTACAACATTTCGGTGTACCTCAAATTACTAAAACATTCTATATTTTCAAATCGCTTGGAATTTGTGGGTCGGACAAGATCGGAAGAGTTCTTATGTTTTTCGGATAGCTGGAATCTGATTTTGTAATACTACTTCAGCAACTTTGCCGGATCTCGCCGTATAATGTAACTTTTTTATCATTCAAGTTTGGAATAAAATGTTAAAAAATCGTATTTTTTTAAAGTTGGTGCAGTGCACAGCAACACTAATACTTTCAGTTAGTTTTAGGCTGAAGATATACAAATGGTTGTGTTCAACTACGTTTGCAATAATATTGTCTTACTTAATACAGTCATCATCACTAGAAAGCGATATTGCTGGATATATAATTAAAATGATTAGAAAACCCCTTAAAACATCACCATTTTACATCCATGCAAAAAATCTTTAACAATTTTTTAAGGTATGTAAAAAAATAAAACGAAATTGAAAATCAAAAAAAAATATTTTGGTTATTGGCCAGGAATTTGTGCTAGTTACTTCTCTGTGCAGCGCTATATGTCTAATAAAAATGTTTTTAATCCACCTAACAGTGTGATGAGACATTTCTTATAACTCTTATCACTCTCATCGGATATTATATCGTTTGAGAACATTTAGAACTCGATGCTTCGCGATGTTTTTGATAACACATACTACATGGGATCTCAAGAGAATCGCTCAAATCAGCATAGGACAACATCAGTGCTAGAAATCTCAAACCAAATCAATGGGAAAGCGAAAAAATGGCCCATAAAATAGACATATTGTTAATGTTCTGTTAATAAAATATCTAAATTGTGGTGGGAAAACTGAATTTTCCTGAAAGGGTTATATATTGTACTGAGCCAAAAAAAATCGAAATGTTTTTTGAATCGATTTGAAGTTTATACTTTACTCAAATAATAAGAACTAAGAAATCAACGCTTTTTCTTGAAAAGAGCGATACTAGCAGTGATACCATTCAAAGAAAATCAACAGTGAATATTTCCAGACTTGGTTTCATTTCATATTTAAGAACTATTGTGTTTTTTACATCCTAGATTGCATGATTCAGTGATCGAAACCCAAAACTTCATAAAGTATTTGAAATTATTAAATTAAAATTTGTTTTTGCTATTGAAATTGACAAAATGATAGTATCACCCCTTTGGCGATTGTTTACTTTTTCGGTCCCACCTATCAGCATTGAAGTATCGCCCTTACAATAACTACCGTTCTACACCACCGATTTCGTCCGGGTTTTTTCAATAGCGATCATTGTTACTATTTACAGCTGGTATCAGCTTGATAATCCAAAAAAAAATACGAAAATAACAGTTTCGCCTCTAAACTGCTAGCAAAAAAAGTATCGCCCTGTTTTTTTGCATGGAGCGTGGAGGGCGAAACTTTAAATAAACAAATAAAAATACAGTTTCGCCCGTTGTATTTTTTGCTGTAGTTTAAGAAATCAATATCGTAGAATCCAAATTTTTAGGTTAATTTGTTGCGTTTCAAAGTAGAGGTGTGCGCCGATGCATTTTTAATCGGCGGCGGCGTAAGCGACATTTTTGGCCGGCGGCGGCGGCGTTGGCGGCGTGGCGCTGTTGGACCCAATCGGCGGCGGCGCGCCGGCGTGTGTCGGCGTGACGAATATTGACGCCTAGGTAACTAAAAAAAAAATCTTAACAGTACAATTCCTTTCCCAAATTTTCGGTTTCTATTGTAACAGACTTCACAGCACATACAAACAAACGTTACAGCTTAAAGAAAATCTAAAAAAATTATCGCCCACGATGTACTAGCGACATCTGTTGAACACATTGCACAAAATGTAATTCTCGCAACCATATCAATTTTTTTTTCAGCTGAAGCTCCAATAGTGCCCACCCTGCTTGCCAAATGCAAGATAATAAATGAAAGGTGGAACAATTTTTGCAGTTGTAAAATTTGAAGAACGAAATAGAAAAATTGTCGATGTCGCATATTACGACTTTGCATGAAATAATGATTGCAATTGACAAATTTGAAGAATGCAGAGTAACTACTGTATTTCAATGACCCAAAATAATTATTTATTGTTCTATATATGGGAAAATAAGCAACGGTAAAACAGTTTTTGTTTTGTTTGAGGAAATTAATTGTTGTTGTCGTTCCATTGTTTTTTGTTTCTATTTAGTCATCTTTACCGTAAGCCCGGAGACAATTGACAGCTCCCATATATTGAATTCATAAGCAAATTTTGGGGTGATTTGGTGATGTCATGGCGGCTCGAATGGAGCAAAATTTGAAAAAGGCGCATCCCATTTATTATTTTCCATATCTGTGGAAAATAATCAATTTAAGCATTTCTACCATTTCTTTTTGCTGCAAGAATTCTGATAAAAACACAAATTCTATTCAAAACGAATTGTTAAGCTTGGTGGTGATTTACATTTACATTTCTCGAGATAAGAAGCACCAATGATTTAACGATTTCAAACTTCACACAACAAGAAAACCAAAACATGTTTAGGAAGGAAGAAAGCCGGTTGTTAAAAACAACGACTTCCAGCTAAATATATAATAAGATTTATGTAACTTTGCTGACGGTTATCAGTTAGGGATAAATTTATTCTCTAATAATAGTTTTCTTTATTCACATTTTGGAATAAGCTTTTTCTAGATGTTGTTCTAGCCGCATTGACGGCGTTCATAACACACGTAACGAAAAACGCTTTTCTCATAAAACTTTTTTGTTTCGAGAAGCCATACTAGTGCCACCATCAAATCGGTGGTGCATATATGAAACAAGCACTATCTGTCAAGTTGTCCCTGGGTTGTTTACCGTCGCTCTTTTAGAATCCCACAGATATCAGAAACCCTAACACAAGGCGTTATTGTTGGCATTACTGCGCAGAAATGTCACTTTTAATTATCGTGTAAGGACACCTTTCAAGGTAGACACATTACTTCATTTTCCAGGCTGGTGTTTACTTTTACTTCTTGTAAGTACAAAATCGCCACGATGATAAGAAATACGATTCCCTGGCACTACATTTTTTTACAACGTACGGTCTACTTCTATCTTGAGTGCAAAGTATGCTCGATGTGCTGGAATCCTACAGATCTACACCCTGACGAAACCTAAATATACAGTTACTATCAATCATAATCATTCCACGACTTGACGTGTTAGCTCCTGTTAGGATGAAACTGATCACAAAACAAGTCTGATTGAAAATGGTCTGAGCGTATCTCTAGTTTTCGTAGCACCTGCACTCCGCCAATTTCTCCAGCAGCTCCGGGGACCAACAAATTCTAATCCATTCGATACACGAATCAATTAAATTACTAACATCCTGTTATGTGCATACTCACCGATCGGCATCGTGTTGTAACTTAAGAAATGGTTGTGAACAACTCCCACCTTGGGCACTTCGACAAGAATGAATTTCACATTTCCGGCCCATATTGTTTGTTTTGGTTTGCATGAGATTAAAAAGACCGTAACGTTTTCGGGTGGGTGCGGAAAATAAGTAACGCATTTAGCTCTGTGTCAAAATCTCTTCAATAATGCCACCGATTTATAATTGAAATCGACCTTTTTTTTCTACGAGTGATAAAAATTCATCTCGTGTTACGTCTTATTTGTCTGTGATACCGGGCTGGTGCAACTGCCACTGAAAATCTTTCTTGAGTGGGGCTAGATCACACGATGAATAATTTATGAGACTATAAATCTTACCCTCTGCATCGCCACATCTGTGCACCAGCGTAGCGAAAAGTCAAGATCACTTTGCTCAACTATTTTTCGAGAAATTTTTTTTTAAATAGGTCGCGATTCAATCAATTATAAATAAACCTCGTATTGAAAATGAAACATTGATTTGTATTGACTTTATTGACTAAAACAGTCAAGAATTGAACAACGTCCAACGATTTTCGTAAATTCTCGTCGTGTTATCGTGATATTTTAGTCTTGAGCTTACCGTTGGATTTTTTACACAGAGTCACGTGTCTTATAGTTTTCTAAATTAGTTCACGGACATGAATTGTGGCTAGGTAATGTATTTTGCCCAGCACAGTTTCGTTTAATTCCGAACATTTCTCTGAATTTTAACAAAGGAATAACAGGGTTACAGGTGCTAGTAATGTCTTTGTATCTAATGCTCGTGCCTATGAGACTGGTTGCTAGCAGTTGTACACAATAGCTCACATAGAAATTTCAAAACCAGAGCGAATAATCCATGAATAGGGGAAGATGAGGTATGAGTTCCTTGTAATTGTTTACGTAAGTATAATAAGATTATGTGGAAAATTAATTACTTCATGGATTACATCATGAACAGTTTCACGAACTCGACTGGTGAATCGTGTGTAGCATATTAGGAATTAAGAATCGGTTAAAAAATCAATGAATAATACACTGCGTTCCAGTGAAATTAATTACGTGCAAAGATTAGGATCAGGCACATAATCGTAAATTTCAGGCACATATATCTTGAAAGTGGAAGTTTTTTTCATTTGTGGACCATTTCAAGCACACGAATGGTGAATTGAAACTTATATGCTCACAATCATAACCAGTTGACGAAGCAAGGATGGATCTTTGAATTATATAACGAGTGTCGTGTAATGGTTTTCGAGAAAATATCAAGATTATTTTAATTTAGTAATCCAATTGACGACCCCTAATACCAAATAATGATCAAGATGTGATAAATCATCAATCAGTTAACGTGGTATATTCAGTCCATAGACAATGTTCCTAGATTTGTGGATAAAATTAAGAGTCAACAATTTTAGAGTTCGCGAATTATCGGCGCGGGAAAAATGCATCGGCGGCGCGCCGCCGATCTACCGTTCGGCGTCGGCGTACGCTAAAAATTACCGGCGGCGGCGGCGTGGCGCGGCGGCGCACAGGTCTATTTCAAAGCCCTCATTCGCATGTATGAAAAAAGCCTTATGTTTACATTTGTAAGTATCGCCCTTTTCACAAAAAAGCGTTGAAATGAAATCGCAGCTTCTGATATCACGCTATCTCTGTAGTGCATGCGTGCATAGTTCCAAATTTTACTTCGACATCGACTTTTTCTAAAGGTGACTTCCCAGTAGTATCCTTGATTTGAATTATTATCGCTAATCCTAATGCCAAAGAACAAATAAAAACCTCTCGAAAACGATCCGTTTGGGAAAATCATCATCATTACTGGAATTTTCATTTTCACGAATCTTTTCGATGACCTTCCGTCACTTGCATTAATGCACTGGGTGCACAGTGCTCTGAAAATCTAGCGAAATCGTCTTAGGGCACCAGCGGGTCTAATTCAGAGCTATCTGCGCGGCGAGTTAAATCTGTAAAGAATACTAAAAATTAATTTCTATTCCATAATTTTCAGTTCAGCAATTCGAGAGATCGTGTTCACCGCAAGCCATGAAAAATAGACTACGTTGTGAAGCGATGGTCACTATTTATTACAAAATCACGGTTAAATAAAAAATAAAACTATTAAAAAAATTCAAATAGTTTATAATTTTCACAAACTTATTAGGAAAAATTGTTTAATAAGCTTTCGTAATATTGTGTAGGAAAAAAGCTAAAAATTTCAGTATTTTCTCTATCTGCAACATATAAACCCTTAAGTATACCGATTAATTGGTATACGAATTGGAATAGGTTCGCCAAATTTTGGAAGAAGTCTATAAACTACTTAAAAATTGTTGTAGTTCGATGCAATAAAAAATCTCCAAAAATTAAATGTTCCTATTAATGTGAAACACAGTGAATAATACATATAATAAAGACCCATTTTTATCAGTCTCATGGTGTATTTTAGGCTGACAAAATGGGGACATTGACTAAAGCGGGCAATTTTTTTTCTTTATAATTTACTGAAGCTGCTAAAATATTCTTCCCGTCCCTTGATGTAGTCTGATAACTATTTCTGATTACGATGAATTTTTCATTTTTGCATATTTCCATCTTCATGATAAGGAAAACATGCTCAAGAAAGAATTTACTCGAATTCAGTCTTATTCGTCTGCTAGAGCCAATCAAACATATGTTCATATTTGGCTGATAAAATCGGGGTTTCATTTATAATAGATATTCAGCATTCGAAAAAGTTTCTTGTGAACGAGTGTAGAACGACTTTGTTTCTACTTACTTGAAATCAGCGGCGTAGCCAGAAATTCGGTTTGGTGGGGGATTGGTGAAAATCGATCATACTGTTCAAACGGCATAATTCCGAAACTGTAATTTTTGAAGTTTTAAAATTATGCAGAATTAATTTTTCAGAAAATAGTAACAGAGTTCGTGTCTTTAACGAATTTGTTGAGACTTTATTGTAGTCATGAATATTAACCTGAGAAAATTCACCATAAATACTTCTTGGACGATATACCGTCAAAATTATTTTATCAAATGATGCGCTGTTTAACGTTTGTAAAACTCATCGAAGATACTAAACCTCCGAAATTGGCGGTTTCAAAATGATGCTATCTTGACCTTAAATTACTGTTTTTAAACATTTGACCTATACATATAATTGGTCATACAAGAAAAATCAAATGCTCATCAAAATCGATCAGAACCTGCTAGAATCGAATGGAAATCGTCTTTTTTTTCATAAATTTCTCTCTACATTCGGAAAGTGTTATCCTCGTTATTAATCATAATACGTTTTCGTCTCAACTCGACGGATTCCCAAAAAAACCTGTCTTAATCCACCTAGTGGTGCAATTATGCTTGTCTCATTTGTCCAGACTACGATTCCATGGCTGGTTATGTTCAATACAATAGTGGAAATGAATATTACATGTTCAGTACGATTTGCACATACATACAATGGATCGACAGCCACGATCTTGAGATACTATGTGATACTGAAACATCGCTTGAAACCAGCGGCGGATCATGGAGAAAGATCCGGGAGCTCCAGGTCCTGCCGAAAATTTTCAACTTGTTAAGAAATTTTAAACTAGTTTTAATTTTAAAGTAGCAACCCCTCACTGCATACTCCCTCCGGACCGGTATGATTGTCGATTTTTAGAGTGATTGCATAACCTTTCTATATGAGAAAGGCAGAAATGTACCAAAGTCCAAAAAAGTCAATTTTTGTCAAACATCTCAATGTTTCATGCATTTTAAAGTCATTTGGCATCAAAAATACAAATTTGATTTTGAAAATTTTTCATTTCCGTTTATATGGGAATTTGCTGTGTGATTGCACTCTTCAACTCGTAACTCCGGAACCGGAAGTTCAATCAATAAAAAAATTCAATAGCAGCCGATGGGAAGGTTGTACCTTTCATTTGAGACTTGTGCAAATCGGTCCAGCCATCTCTGAGAAACAGAGGTCACATTTTTTTCCACATACACACATACACACACGTACATACACACACAGACATTTTCCGATCTCGACGAACTCAGTCGATTGGCATATGACAATCGGCCCTCCGGGTCGGGATTAGATTGACGAATTTTAGAGTGAATGAGAAAGGCAAAAACATTTTTAGAAAATGTTGAAAGTTATGCATTTGTTTTGTGAGCAGTTCTATGTTTCACAGACATTAAATCAATTTTAACTTCGCTTCATATTAAATAAAGACCCTTATTACAGTACATCTCTACAAAAACAAGCTCAATTTGAAAATAAATCTGAGGATTATGATTAATTACAGAACTCTGGAATTTTCTATCGGAATGTTTTCAGGCAGGAATTTGATATTGATGCTATTAGACAACTGTGAAATCAAGACCAATAGATCAGTTACATATCAGGACCCCATTCCGACAATTTATCAAAAGTCCTCATGATGTTTACAACAACAGGTTATCAATGTACGGATCAGATAATTGTTATTGTAATATTGAATTAAATCAACCAGTCAAGATAGAAGGTTGCTGTCTTCGACAATGTTTCTTGTGAGAATATTTCTCAAAACTTTGCCGAAGATAGTTCCGCATTAACTTTTCAGTTCACCGAATATGTTTCGTATAAATATTTTAGACTGCTAAATGATATTTTTTAAATCCTGCTGCCACAGCCATAGATACAACCGGATACAAGTGATTCATACAGAACCATGTAGCATCTTTCTTGTACTTTCAAATGCATACTGAGTGGTCTGCCCGTTTTTGCCCGTTCATGAGTTATTTGAGTGCAAAGTAGGCCCTTTTTCGAACAGAGTAAAGCCATGTCAAGTGATCCTCGAATTTTTCGCAAAATCACCGATCTTCATGAGGTATATTTTATTGTATAGGGATTATGGTGAATAGCTTTTGGTATACATATTTCGTTACAATTCCTTTTTTCCTTTAAGATATTAACCCTTAAACTTTATTGCATGATAAAATTGAAAATTTTATATCTCAAAAACTACTGAAGATAATTCAATGAATTTTTGCACACTTATGGAATGATATTTGCACTATCTTATAAAAATATTTTTGCTTCATAATTGTGTAAATAACGGTACTTTGCATCTATTTAAAATTTTCAATTGTATTTTTTCTTGTGTTCTTCACGCTAAAAATTTTCAAAACGTATGTTAAATTATGCGGCAATCTTTCACCTTCAATAATCTGTATTGAGAGTTATGGAGGATTTTGTAACAGTGCGCTGTTTCAACGCACGGCCCACTTTGATGCAACCCGCGAGAACGTACATATTGGCAACGCCGCACGTCGCAACGTCCTAATGCGCATCGCTTTGAAGGTGCGTATCTCGTGTTCAAAATTGGCATCTCTGAGATTAAAGCAAAAAGAGAAGCTTTTCTTTATGGATAATTGAAACTGATGTTTTCTGAGTAATTTGCATGCTCTTTAGCGTTATTATATTGTTCAAGAGTTATTTAATTTTCTGTCACTCAATACCTCGGACAAGTGCGCTCGGTTGTTGTCAGCCGATGAGCAAAGTTGAGCAGTGGGCATGTTTTAATCTGCGTTGGCATATTTTTCGCAAATTGACATACTTCACCACGTTTTATTTTCAGTTGGTTTTGTCTAAGAGGTAGCACCGTATATTTCGAATCTTTTCTTAAATTCACATAGCGACTTTTCAGCCATGCGTCATCGTATCGTGCGTTAAATTACGCGCTCATTTAATTTGCATCAGTGCGAGTGAGAAAACGTTTTGACGTTTGTTTTTCACTTGGGTGTTTCCCATATAGAGAGAACTCGACGAAATGCTATATTATCTCAAAATATACATTATTTGCTCAAAAAACAAAAAAACATTCGATTGATTTATGCTATAAATATGGGTCGATCACACGAATGATGTATTCCGTTAAAAAAAATTCATAAATATGTTCGTCGTATCTTGTTTTTATGGCATCCATGTGGAGTGATAAATTTAAAAATTATATTGGTCAACACATGTGTAGCATATGTCGTAATGGGCGCAAAAAATACATCGAAAATAAATATTGACATGAACAAAACACAATTTTCCTTAAATTTTCAATTTAAGGAAATTACACGTTTAATTTTTCTTCTTATAGTGTTCGCCAAAGTAATGGAACTGGAATATTCGATGACTCAACAGGTACAAGCGGAAAACTGTAACGTTGATTTTGATATAAAGATCGTTGATGATTAATTGAAATTCGACAAAAATAAATAATATCTTACCAGAACTTGGAGAACCACCAATCAACAGAATTAATAGAAGCAATAGTGATAAAAAACCCCAACATCGATGCGATTGAACAACAGATTTTTTGTAAACTTTTTTCAAAAGATACATCCTTGTTCACTCGGTGAAAATAAAAGCGTGAAATAAAATGCTGTTGGCATAAGATTTTCCACTTTCATATAGTAATGTTGTAGACTAAAAAAGAATTTGGATATAACGTAGATGTATTTTGACTAACAAAAGTGTGTTTAAAGATGTTAATTGTTAGTAGCGTTAAATTATAATAATAAAAAATATATTAAGCAACTATAATTTTTGTTGTGCACTTCAGTCAAAAAAATTTAACGCATCTCAAAATATCCGGAAAAAAATCACCTTCAATAATTCGTATTGAAAAGTTTGCCCTTTTGCGCTAATCGAGAGATATGGTTTCTTTTAGTCATTCGATGCGCACTTCCCACACGATGCGCTTTCTGACGTAGCGACGTGCGACGTTGCCAATATGAACGTTCTCGCGGGCTGCATCAAAGTGGGCCGTGCGTTGAAACAGCGCACTGTTACAAAATCCTCCATGACTCTCGATAGGAACAAAAATGAAAAATTATCAATACAGATTATTGAAGGTGAAAGATTGCCGCATAATTTAACATACGTTTTGAAAATTTTTAGCGTGAAGAACACAAGAAAAAATACAATTGAAATTTTTAAATAGATGCAAAGTACCGTTATTCACGCAATGAGTAAAGCCATGTCAAGTGATCCTCGAATTTTTCGCAAAATCACCGATTTTCATGAGGTATATTTTATTGTATAGGGATTATGGTGAATAGCTTTTGGTATAAATATTTCGTTAAAACTCCTTTTTTTCTTTGAGATATTAACCCTTAAACTTTATTGCATGATAAAATTGTAAATTTTATATCTCAAAAAGTACTGAAGATAATTGAATGAATTTTTGTACACTTATAGAATGATATTAACACTATCTTACAAAAATATATCTATTGTATAATTGAGTAAATAACGGTACTTTGTATCTATTTAAAAATTTCAATTACATTTCTTCTTGTGTTCTTCACGCTAAAAATTTTCATGAAGTATGTCAAATTACGCAGCAATCCTTCACCTTCAATAATGTGTATTGATAATTTTTCATTTTTGTTCCTATCGAAAGTTATGGATGATTTTGTAACGGTGTTTCCCTTCAACGCATGGCTCACTTTGATGCAGCCCGCGAACACTTACATATTGGCAACGCAGCACGTCGCACAGTGGCCGGAGGCTGGCCAAAACCTCAAAAATTTATTTTTGAAATATTGATATTTTATATTTTTCCTAAATTTCTCATGTATTGAATGATGTATATTCGAAATTTAATGATCATTGGATAAGAACACGATTTTTAACACGAGTTTAAACGTACCAAAGTCCGGATTTTTTAATGATTTTCATTTCCGAAACCACCATTGCTCTGTTCACTTCAAATGCATGTTGCTCTTTTGATTTTGGTTAGATTTTAGCACAACTAGTTTCATTGTGTAGAGGAACTAAAGAACTTGGTTATTGAGTAAAATACATTTGGTAAATTTGCTTGGAACTATGACTTTTTAGTTTAAATATGTTTAAGGTGGTCAGATCAAAAATACTTTGTTCACTAATGTATTCTGTACAAATTTCGGAATCATTTCGGAACGGTCACATAGTATACATTCTATGTGAAATTACCTCTACTTTTCGAATATCATGGTCTCGTTCTGCGCCTAGGTGCGCAAAAAGGTTTAAGGAGATTTTGAAGCTTTGTTGCTGATATGGAGACACATGGTGTTTTGTGTAAAATAGTTAGACAATCTACAGTGAACCAACACGTTCAACAATGGTTTTTAGGTAGTGTTCTTAATTTTTTGTGATATTGTTGACATTGGTGAACAGTAACGGAAAATCTATCATGAAAACGGGATCATAGTTATAAGAAAGGTTCAATGACACTGTATGGAAAAATGCATTTAATATTTTACGACTTTTGACATCAAAAATGAGCTCAGCACCTCAAAATTAGCTTAAATTGTGATTTTCAGCCAAATTAGGTAACATTTGAGGTTTTGTCCGACTTTTGTTTGAAGAGCCGCCACTGTGCGTCGCGACGTTCTAATGCGCATCGCGTTGAAAGTGTGCATCGCATGACTAACAGAAGCTATATCTCTCGATTGCTGCAACAGAACAAACTTTTCTATATAGATTAACGAAGATGAATGTTTTCCGGATATTTTGAGATTATTTTATATTTTTTTGACCAAAGTGCACTACAAAAATCATAGTAGTTTCATAAATACTTTCTTATTATAATTTATCGTTACTCACAATTAAACTGTATCGCAAATAACCGAAACTTAACTTATGTAATGAGTTTATGTTATTGCTATCTTCAAAGACACTTTTGTAAGTCAAAGTACGTCTATGTTTTATTCAAGTTCATTATTTGTCTACAACATTATACAGGAATGTGGAACAACTTATGACAACAACATTTTACTTCACATGTTTTTGTTTACAGAATGATCTTATGTCGTTTTTGCTTGAGGCAGAAACTAACTCAGTTTCAGACCTAGCTGCTGTCAAAGCGTTTGTTTGATGCCAGTTTTGAACCTAGGTTTTGCGCCACTGAGGGACCATTCACGAATTACGTAATGCTTTTAGGGGGGATACTACAAGTTGTGATATAGGGGGAGTTAGCTAGATCATTACGTAACATGTTTTCGCCGAAGAAGAAAATTTTTTTTAGGAATTTGTTACGTAATAGGAGAGGGGGGAGTGGAGAAATTTGTGACAATTTGTTACATGGGGGAGGCAGAGTCAATTTTGGGCAATTTTTGAGTTACGTAATTTATGAATGGTCACTGAACTGAAAACCGAGTTGGGTTCCAACCTGAAAAATATTTCGGGTTCGCTCACACCACCGCTGTTTTGCGAGAACCCAACTCAGTTCCATTGAAAACGTTTGTTTGAAGCAACTAACCAGGGTTAGTGTCTAGGTTCTCAATCGAAAACGACATTATAAACAACAATGCGAGCAAACATACCGTGCTACCACTAAGACAGAACCAACTAACAAAAAAGTGGTGAAATAAAAAAAAAATCGTGTCCATGCAGGTTCAAACATGTCCACTGCTCAATAACTCGCGAAAAATATAATAACGCTAAAAAGTATGCAAATCACTCGAAAAACATTTACCCTCAATAATCCGTAAAGAAAAGCTTGTCTTTTTACTCTAATATCAGAGATGGCAATTTTGGACATGAGATACGCTTTTCCAAAGCGATGCGCATTAGGACGTGGCGATGTGCGGCGTTGCCAATATGTAAGTGTTCGCGGGCTGCATCAAAGTGGGCCATGCGTTGAGGGAACACACCGTTACAAAATCATATATAACTTTGGATAGGAACAAAAATGAAAAATTATCAACACAGATTTTTGAAGTTGAAGGATTGCTGCGTAATTTGACATACTTGTTTAAAATTTTTAGCGTGAAGAACACAAGAAAAAATGCAATTGAAATTTTTAAATAGATGCAAAGTACCGTTATTTAATCAATTATGCAATAGTTATATTTTTGTGAGATAGTGTTAATATCATTCTATAAGTGTACAAAAATTCATTCAATTATCTTCAGTAGTTTTTGAGATATAAAATTTACAATTTTATTATACAATAAAGTTTAAGGGTTAATATCTCAAAGAAAACAGGGAGTTTTAACGAAATATTTATACCAAAAGCTATTCACCATAATCCCTATACAATAAAATATACCTCATGAAAATCGGTGATTTTGCGAAAAATTCGAGGATCACTTGACATGGCTTTACTCAATTATAAAGTAAAATTATTTTTATAAGATAGTGCAAATATCATCTCATAAGTGTGCAAAAATTCATTGAATTATCTTCAGTAGTTTTTGAGATATAAAATTTTCAATTTTATCATGCAATAAAGTTTAAGGGTTAATATCTTAAAGAAAAAAAGGAATTGTAACGAAATATTTATACCAAAAGCTATTCACCATAATCCCTATACAATAAAATATACCTCATGAAGATCGGTGATTTTGCGAAAAATTCGAGGATCACTTGACATGGCTTTACTCAACAAAAATCGTAAATATTTCAGAAACTGCTCAACATATTAGGTTGCCTCCTTCACAGAAATTTTGCATTTTATTAATTGTGACAGTTTTGTAGAACATTTTAAGCTTCTATAAAATCTTGGAAAGAAGTTATAATGAAAAAATTGTTTTATACAGTATATTCTCCAATAAAGCGCTATATCTCAAAGATTATTAAAGATAGACTATTACCACCTCCAGTAAAATTTCTTGCACAAGAATTTACTACAACTTTGCAGAATACACCAACTCGCTATCTCTAATTATACGAGAAATAAATTTTGAATCTCACTTATAGGAAGATTAATCATCAAACTTTTGACTTAAAAAGATGGGGCATCTCATTATCATAAATTCTTCCGAAGGTAATATACCACTATAACAAACCATTTCGGAGTTATTAAAAACGATCACATTTTTCGCGTTTTAAACCACTGTGCATTGTGGTTATTAGGGTTCAACAGAGAAGGGGCAAAAATCGAAAACGAAACAAGCAGTTTTTTCCGCACCGTGTGTTTGATCTTCATAAAAATTAATCAGCAGTACTGTAACAACATTCTACATAAGCTGATTGAATTTTTTTGAAGAATTGATCTAACACACGGTGTGGAATAAAACTGCTTTTTTCATTTTCGATTTTTGCCCATTCTCTGTGCAACCTTAAGTACACGGTTTCTAAATATTAAGTGAATCCAATTTATTGTGTATTCACACCCTAAAACTAACTTATTCTTGAGTTTTAAGGTTGCAAAAGGTGCTAAGTCATTTGTCGCTTGTCCAGGCAAGTCACTTTATGCATGTCCTGGCATAAGTTATTACCTACTCAATTTCGTGAAAAATGGTACAACTCATAGAATGCGTCACATTCAGAATGTTGTTGAATGTTGTTGTAGTTGTAAGTGTAACAGGCAGAATGAAAGTTGTATACACTTCGAACTGAAAACAACTAGTTAACAATCCAGCCGAAACGTGATTTTCTATGTATCTGTGATTGATTTTTGCTCCGGAAAATCGGCGAGTAAAAATCCATAAACTAAGTATTTAAGAGGTGTAGTTTATTGTTCTAAATTTTGAGAGGTAGAAAAATGTGATGACATTGGCAATGTGTCAACATTCCCAGTTGTTGACCACTTTTTTACCCTGTTGCGGGCTTGTTGTTCCATTGTATGTAACACATATGTACGTTAGCTCTCTAGTGCGAATCGGTACCACAAAGGATTTCTAAGAATAAGAAAAAAGAAAGAATGGGCTAAATTTGAATTTTTTATTATTTTTAGGTAGAGATAGATGAGCAACATCTAGGGTGATCGCGGTTTGCCATTACATCCCGAACTGGAACGTTGGGTGATTTTCTCGGAGAGAATCCTATAACTGAGACCTTGCGCCGATATATTCTTCGCACGTCCAAACAACATACTCGATGTCGTGATAATCATCACCACAAGCGGGCGCACAGGCCGTGTGATTCTTATTTGGATGGCACATTATTAATGTATGACTCAAATTGTGGATGAATTTATTCAATACCATATGTATGCTTGTTAGAAGCACATAATATTATTAAATCTTCTTAAACAATGAAACTGCATTGGCTATACCTCATATATTTGAAGTCTTAGTACAATTTCGTAATGGGGCCACAATCGAGGTCCAAAAAATTTGTTGGCTGCTTAAAAAATTACTCATAAATTTTTAATATGAATACAATAAAATCAAACAGTTTTCGATGGAAAGTTTTCGATTCGTCACATTCATACGGTATATAGAACTTAACATTCAAATGATCAAAACATATTTTATCTGAAAAAAGCGAAATCCGGTCCACAACCCTATTCAATTCTGGCTAAGATAAAAACATCTTACGTTCTCATCAGACGAATTTCGCGCTAAATCGTATTCAGAGTTGGCAGCACCCTCTCAGATTTTAATGAAACTTTCTGTACATAACGACTTTGTCACAAAAAGCCATTTTGCATACATTGTTTTTCCAAAAATTATCTAGACTGTCTTTTGAAAAGGGCCCAACTTTTTTTACCAATTTTTTTCAAATGGCTATAGTCTAAAAATGACAAATCCTACAAAAAAAATGTTGTAAGAATAATTTTTAAAAAATTAGTCAAATTTTCGAATAAAAATATTGAAAAAATTCTTCATTGACTCCTACACTGAAAAAAATCGATTTTAAAAATTTAAAGTCGATTTACAAAATAAACCATTTTTGATTTGGATGAAATTTTGTTCCAAGATAGGTAATTATATTCCGTACTTACCGTCAAAAATTCAAGTTGGGCATTTTAAAGGAAAAAAGTTATTTGAAAAAAACTTTTCCTTGTCCAAACTGATTTTTTTTCTTTAGTGTATTTTTATCGAAAACTAAACCAATGAAAGCCATAATCATCTCAGACTCCAATAAAACTTGGTTTGTGAGAACATGTTGTCTAATTTAGCAACAAAGCATATTTTTATTAAGGGGTTAACTACTTTTTCATTTTTCATAAAATCGAATTTTTTATTACTTTACCGGAAAGTACAACTCCTTGAGAATGTTTTCCCAAATTTTTCTAGAGATCCGAGAAATAGATCGAAAGTTACAGCTCTTCCAAGCGCGCTTCGTCTACGAAAAGCAGTGGTAATTTGAAATTTTAAACTCGGTTATCTCGAAATGTCGTTTTACTAAAAATGATTTTTCCGTGATCACAATTGCCGAAAAACTATTTAATTATTTTTCTTAATTTTCAATTGATCGTAATTAATTTTTCCCGTACTTTAACGATTCCTTTTTTATTCATAAATTTTTGTTTCAAGGATAAGAATATTTTAATACAATTTCTAGAGCTTAAAACAGTGTGTTTTTTTTACTAAAAACGTTCTCGAATGCAGGAAAAAATTATTTTTTATTCAACTAATCGTTAAGATACGAGGAATACTCATATACTAATGGAATTTTTTGAGTCTTGGAATTTTAGATGATCTATTGGTCTTCAATCGTAATCACCGCAAATCTCTTAATCTCAGGTTTCGTGGAAAAAGTCATAACTCCGCAAATTATCAATTTATTTTTATAAACAAATACTTGTTTATTTCACTAAAAAATGTACTACCAAAATATTATAAGTTTGATGTAATGAAACCATTGCTTTATTCCTTTACGTAAATTCAAACTTTCTTGACATTTTTATCATTAAAAGGTATGTAACCCCTCAATCAAGAATCCCATTTAAAAGAGTTTGACATTAAACAAATATTCCATTATTACTTCTTTATTTTCTTGTTTAGAGTTGAGGAAGAATCAGAGAAAGAAATAACCACCACAACATTATGTATTGAATTTTACATAATTATTTACATATAACATTTGTTTTAAAACTATTGCTATTTTGTATTATTTTTATACAAGGAAAATATTTTTGGTTCATCTTCTGAATTAGAATACCTTTTCGTCTTAAATTCGCCACCAGGAATCGGCACAAAACTGTGGAACTTTTTGAGTTCCAGATATTATTTTGGAGTTATTATACAGCTCTTCGAGTTCTTCTAACATTTTGTTGTACTGTTCAGTGAATATGTAGCAGAAAATTAATTTTTGTGATATTTTTATCAGTTTGTTCAACTGCCCAGTTATATAACTCTCGGGGAGTTGTTATGGTATTTCCATAGTCGCGAGCAAGACTGGCTCTTTTTGCCATTCGCTTGAGGGTGCCATCAATAGCATCACAGGGTCCTTTTCCACGGGATGCTGCAACAAAATGCCATTCTGCGCTTTACTCATACTTTGACTGGAATCTAAACAACCTTGCGATGTTTTTCTAATTTTTGTATTGTGCTGCTGCTCCATCAGACATGAAATGAATTTTAGAAATTTATCAGTTTTGAGAGGAACAAATGAACTGAAATCTCCAAGTCTTCCAGTCTTCTAGTCTTCCAGTCTTCCATATATATATATCCATATATATATATATATATATATATATATATATATATATATATATATATATATATATATATATATATATATATATATATATATATATATATATATATATATATATATATATATATATATATATATATATATATATATATATATATATATATATATATATATATATATATATATATATATATATATATATATATATATATATATATATATATATATATATATATATATATATATATATATATATATATATATATATATATATATATATATATATATATATATATATATATATATATATATATATATATATATATATATATATATATATATATATATATATATATATATATATATATATATATATATATATATCAAATTTGTTACTGATACTTTTTGCATGTATCAGGCAACTAGCAGCTGGAAAAATGGATTCTGAGATGATTATGGCTTTCATTGTTTTAGTTTTCGATAAAATACACTGAAAAAAAAATTCAGTTTGGACAAGGAAAAGTTTTTTCAAATAACTTGTTTTCCTTGAAAGTGCCCAACTTGAATTTGTGGCGGTAGGTAGGGAACATAATTACCTATCTTGGACCAAAATTTCATCCAAATCAAAAATGTTTTTTTGTTGTAAATAGACTTTAAATTTTTAAAATCGATTTTTTTCAGTGTAGGAGTGAATAATGAATTTTTTTAATATTGTTATTCAAAAATTTGACTAATTTTGTGAAAATCATTCCTACAACATTTAAAAAAAAATGGTAAAAAAAGTTTGGCTCTTTTCAAAAGACAGTCTAGATAATTTTTGGGAAAACAAAGTATGCAAAGTTGCTTTTTGTGACAAAGTCTTCATGTACAGAAAGTTTATTATGAAATTGAACCTGAAATACACGAATTCATTCGTCGTTTTCTGCAACGAAGTATTTTTGTGCATTGTAAATAGTAGGTTTCGTTCATTTCATGAACAAGAATGGCCGCTTGGTGAACGAAAGCTTTCGTAAATTTTACATATTTAGTGTACATTGCACGAATGTTATTGTTGAAAACGGCGATATTTTTTCCGGAATGAAACGAAATTTTTATTATTATTCAAATCGTTTATTTGATAAGGCACGTTGCGTTAGCTTAAAGGTGCCAATTTTGTTTTGTTTTACATTTTAAATTGCTTAAAACTAGGGGATTACATATTGATTTTTTTAAAAATGAAACTAATGCGATTTTATAGCTATCTTATATATCTACACAAGGGGATAATATTGTTTTCGTAAGATTAGGGGGGTCATTTAGTTTTTGTGGCAATATGGTTTGACATTTTTATCAGTGAGATTATTGGAGCAAATAATGTTTAATTAAGGGGGACAATTTTTTACGACTAACTTAAAACTAGGAATAACTAGAGGGCATGATTGAATTTTGTAAAGATTCGTAATTATAGTTATTTTTGTGGGTAGTAGAGTTGGGCAATTTCAACGAGATTATATAATATAATAGTTAAAACTAGAAGAGACAAGAAGAGCTAAATGCTTCGTGATGATATTGGGGGGGGGGGGGGGGGGTAGGGGTGTTACTTCTGGGTATAAGAGGCAGGGGAGGGAGGGTAGACAAAGATGGCAGGCAGAGAAAATTATTTCAGTTTCAGGCATCGTGAGATCAACGGATGGATTACAAACTCGGGTGGCCTTCATCAGGGAAATCATGTACTGGGACGCCGGGTGGTTCTCCTCAAGATGGCAGGGGTTTTTCCAGACGATTTCGTAGTACGGCTCAGATGTGGATCGGCTACATTTCGAGTTAAGCGTGTTATGTTCGTGCCGTAGGTCCCGTGTTTGTTGGCTCATTCGATACAGATGGTTTGATACAGGTGGAAGAGCGTTCTGAGAATGATAAGGAGATAACAAGGGGCAGTTAGACTTGTATATTGATGGTTTTCACAAAGGTGTATATAAGGGACATATAGAGAACGTCGCGGCTTGCCAGCACATCTCGAACCGGTACGTTGGTTGGTCTTCCTCGGGCCCGCAGGGTATCCATTAGCCGAGACCTAGCGGAACTGTACTCGGTGCACGCCCAGACAATGTGCTCGATGTCGTGATAGCCGTCGCCACAAGCGCAGATACCACTATCCACGAGCCCAATACGCCGGAGATGTGCATCCAGCGTGTAATGGTTTGCCATGAGTCGGGACATCACACGAATGAAGTCACGACCCACATCCATCCCCTTGAACCAAGGTTTCGTCGATACCTTAGGGATTATCGAATGTAGCCACCTTCCCAGCTCTCCACTGCTCCACGAAGTTTGCCAACTTTCGAGGGTTCTCTGATGAGTAATACTGAAAAATTCGCTGAAGCAAATTGGTCTTTCGTAAACGTCTCCTTCTAAGGCACCCACCTTAGCTAAGGAGTCTGCCTTCTCATTGCCCGGAATGGAGCAATGAGAAGGGACCCATACCAAGGTAATCTGGAAAGAGTTGTCAGATAAAGCACTCAGTAGCTCCCGTATTTTCCCCAAAAAATACGAGGAGTGCTTGCCTTGTTTCATCGAGCGAATAGCGTCAATGGAACTGAGGCTATCCGAAACGATGAAGTAATGGTCTGCGGGTAATGTTTCAATGACTCCAAGGGTATACTGAATGGCAGCTAGTTCTGCGGCGTAAACTGAAGCAGGGTCACTGAGTTTGTAGGAGGCGGTGAACTTTTGATTGAAAATACCGAAGCCAGTGGATCCTTCGAGGTTTGATCCGTCAGTATAAAACATCTTAGAACAGTCGACTTCTCGGAATTTATTATAAAAAATGTTTGGAACCACTTGTGGGCGTATGTGGTCCGGAATTCCACTAATCTCGTCTTTCATGGATGTGTCGAAGAAAACAGTAGATTCAGAAGTATTTATGAAATGCACACGGTTGGGATTGTAAGAAGAAGGGTTAATATTCTGCGCCATGTAGTCAAAGTACAGGGACATGAAACGGGTCTGAGAATTGAGCTCAACAAGCCTTTCGAAATTTTCAATCACGACCGGGTTCAAGATATCGCATCGAATGAGCAATCGATATGAGAGTTCCCAAAATCGATTTTTCAACGGGAGAACGCCCGACAGCACTTCGAGACTCATCGTATGGGTCGACTGCATGCACCCTAAGGCGATACGCAAACAACGATACTGAATTCTTTCGAGTTTGATGAAATGTATGTTCGCGGCGGAGCGAAAGCAGAAGCATCCGTATTCCATTACCGACAGTATCGTTGTTTGATACAACCTAATTAGGTCTCCTGGGTGGGCACCCCACCATGTTCCGGTTATTGTACGAAGAAAGTTGATCCTTTGTTGGCATTTCTGTTTCAGATACCGAATATGGCATCCCCAAGTACCTTTCGAGTCGAACCAGACCCCTAGATATTTTACTGTGAAGACCTGAGCGATAGTTTGACCCATTAATAGAAGCTGTAGTTGTGCTGGTTCACGCTTCCTTGAAAATACAACTAGCTCAGTTTTCTCCGTGGAGAATTCGATACCCAGCTTAATAGCCCAAGCAGACAAATTGTCCAGGGTATTCTGTAATGGTCCTTGTAGATCGACAGCTTTGGGTCCCGTAACAGACACCACGCCATCGTCTGCAAGTTGCCTTAACGTGCAGGAATTGTCAAGACATTCATCAATGTCGTTGACGTAGAAATTGTATAACAGGGGGCTTAGACATGAGCCCTGGGGAAGGCCCATGTAGCTAAATCGTGATGTCGATAAGTCACCATGCGAAAAATGCATGTGCTTTTCCGACAACAAGTTTAGTAAAAAGTTGTTTAAAGTCGCTGAAAGACCATGCTGGTGCAGCTTCTCTGAAAGAATGTTGATCGAAACTGAATCAAAAGCCCCCTTAATATCTAGGAACACTGATGCCATCTGCTCTTTGCTAGCATAGGCCATTTGAATTTCAGTTGAGAGCAACGCAAGACAATCGTTCGTCCCTTTGCCTTTGCGAAAGCCAAACTGTGTATCTGACAGTAAGCCATTTGCTTCGACCCAATTGTCGAGGCGGGATAGGATCATTTTCTCGAACAACTTCCGGATACAGGATAGCATTGCGATCGGACGGTACGAATTGTGGTCGGAGGCTGGTTTTCCTGGTTTTTGGATGGCGATGACCTTCACTTGTCTCCAATCGAGTGGGACAATGTTAGCCTCGAGAAACTTATTAAATAAGTTCAACAAGCGTCTCTTGGCAGAGTCAGGCAGATTCTTCAACAAGTTGAATTTGATTCTGTCTGGCCCCGGAGCTTTATTGTTACACGACAAGAGAGCAAGTGAGAACTCCACCATCGAAAAAGGTGTTTCGTTCGCGCTATCGTGAGGAGACGCGGCGCGGTAAATCTTCTGTGCCGGGGCGGAATCCGGACAAACCTTCTTGGCGAAATCGAATATCCAACGGTTTGAATATTCCACGCTCTCATTAGTACTGTTTCGATTTCGCATACGTCGGGCTGTTCCCCAAAGAGTGCTCATCGATGTTTCTCTCGTTAATCCGTCGACGAACCGGCGCCAATAATCGCGTTTTTTGGCTTTCATCAAACTCTTCATTCGCTTGTCTAACGTCGCGTACTGTCGAAAACTGGCGGGTAACCCGTCGTTCCGGAAGGTCTTAAACGCGGCGGCCTTCTCTGCGTACACGTCTGAGCACTCTTTATCCCACCAGGGATTGGGAGAACGTTTTTGTATGTTCGCGCCGGGTACTGGCCTAGTCTGAGCTTGATTCGCACTGTCGAGAATCAAGCCAGCCAAAAAGCTGTACTCTTCCTCCGGAGGAAGTTCTTGGGTAGATTCGATGTTGTCGGATATCGCGGCAGCATAGCTCTTCCAATCGATATTTCGTGTGAGGTCATACGAAATATTGATTGATTTCAATGGCCTTGAACCGTTATTGATTGAGACTACAATCGGCAGATGGTCGCTGCCGTGGGGATCAGGAATTACCTTCCACGTGCAATTTAACCGCAGCGATGTTGAGCAAAGGGACAAGTCTAAGGCGCTCGGGCGCGCTGGAGGAGCAGGAATCCGTGTCATTTCACCCGTGTTTAAAATTGTCAAATTGAAGTTATCGCAAAGATCCTGAATTAAGGAAGACCGGTTATCATCATAGAGGCAACCCCATGCTGTACCGTGAGAGTTAAAGTCTCCTAAAACTAGTCGCGGTGCTGGCAGGGATTCTAAGATGTCTTGTAGCCGTCGGTGCCCAACCGCGGTGTTGGGGGGAATATATATGGAAGCTATGCAAAGGCTTTTGCCTTTGGTTGTTACTTGACAAGCGACAACTTCAATACCTGTTATCGAGGGAAGGTTAATTCTGTAGAAGGAATAGCACTTTTTGATCCCCAAAAGCACTCCTCCATAGGGGGTGTCTCGATCCAGGCGAATAATATTAAAGTCGTGGAAGTTGAGTTCTATGTCGGAAGTTAACCAAGTTTCACATAATGCAAATGCATCGCAACTCAAATTATTTATTAAAATTTTGAAGGAATCGATTTTCGGGATGATACTTCTGCAATTCCACTGTAGAACAGTGATCAAATCCGTGACCTCGTTCGATGAGTTAGCCATCGAAGGATACAATCGCTGAGAGGAGGGGCCATTTAGCAGTCAACTGCTTCAAAAATGTTCTCACTGTAGGGAGAAAAGCTAACATAAGACTTTTAATAGGATCAGTAATATTGAAAGTTTTTATTATCCAGTCCACTATGTCCGAGAGTTTTATAATTCCAGTGCTGTGATTACTCTCGAACTGAAACAAAGGAACACTTGGGATTTTTGATGTTCCTGGAAGTGCTGGGAACTCCTTCTCTGAGCTTAATCCTCCGAGACCAGGAGCTAATTGCTTCGGTTTGGTTGCAACACTTCCAATAGATGTGACTTTCGGAGCCCCCTCAAGGGACACCTTCTGGCCTTTACAAGGAACTTTACGAGAGGAAGTGTTCCTCCTCTTCCTATAAATTCTAGGCACCCTAGTAGATGTTCCCTCTTGTGGGTTACCAGCCTCGCCCTCGTCAGGAGGCAAGTGAGTATAGATGTTTGCTGAGGATGGTGGCGTAGCACTCTTTAACATTTCTGCGAAAGAATGTTTGGATCGTCCCGCAAGGGAACGTTTCAGTTTATCCCCGCGTAGTTTGTACGCGGGACATGCCGAGATATCATGCAGACTCTCCGCACAGTAAGGACACTTTTCGGCTTGCCTACTGCACGAATCATCTAGATGATTCTCCCCGCATTTTCCACAGCGGGCCTTATTGCTACAATGGGTGGCTGTGTGACCCAGTTGTTTACACTTTGTGCAATTCATGACCCGCGGCACAAACAGACGCACAGGCAGACGAACCCTGTGCAAGAGGACGAAATTTGGCAAAGCGGTACCAGCGAAGGTCACCCGATAAGAGTTTGATTGGGGGTACGTTTTTGAACCATCCCCCGCAACTACTACTGAGTGCAAACGTTTGCACTCAAGTATTTTAACTGGCTGAAGTAAGCGGTCTCTGAATCGGCCAACCCCGTACTTCAGCAGATCCTCGCACGTCAAACTCTCATCGGTTACGACGCCTTCGGATTGTACTCTTACAGCCGGAATATACACGTTATAATCCCGCGTAAAGTGCTCACAGCAAGCAATATCGTTTGCCTGCTTTGAGTTGGCTAGCAACACCCTTATCTTGTCCGAGCGGACCTTTGAAATTTCGGTCACAGCCGAGAACCGTTCCGTCAGGTCTCTAGAAATCTGAAGAAGATTCAGTGATTTAGTCTTGGGCCGAAAGAAGACCACAAATGGACCAGTTGAGAGTTCTGGATAGCATTTGGGCCGGGGGGGAGCCTTAGAAGTTGAACCCGATTCAACTTCCATTTGACCATCCGGAGAGGGAACCATAGAAAACGTCAACGCACGGGGTCAGCGCCCGCGCAGACGGAAGAAAGCAATAAATGTGTTACAAATGACAAAAACCACTTAGCTTTAAACTGGTGTCCAACGACGAACCGATCCAGCTTATACAGCTGGCTATTGTTTAATCCTCACACGCGAACAAAAGACTGAGGACCGAACCGAACTGGCAAAATAACCTTGAATGCGGATTAAAACTATTCTTTATCGCCTCACACAGCACTACGGACTAGAAAAAACAACCTCTGTCTCGATGGAGAGCTCGAAAACGAATGAATGAAACGAAATGTTTCGTTTACTTTAATAAACGGTTGTGTATACTACGAACGATGAACGAAATGAATTCGTGCGACCAACAAGCACGAATTCATTTCGTTCATCTTATAAAAGTTTTCGTATTTAATAGCATATTATTTTTACATTGCTCCAGCAGAGAAAAACTCAAACTTTTTCATACAAAACCAACGAGCAGTTCGCGATGGCTCAACTGAAACCGTACTACTCCGGATTATGGTACAACTGGAAGCGAAAGAGGTTCAGGAAATCTTCCTGAAACCGGAGGACACGGATACGGCTATTAAATAGTCAGACCGAGATTGCCGTGATGATCAACAATTATTGACCCATATTCTATCTCTTTTTTGACGTTGACGGTTTGACGAATGATGCTTGTAAATATTACGAAGTCTTTCGTATATAGCAGTGAACAATTCGTTTGCGTAATGAAGTCGTTTCGTAATAAGCCAACGAAAGTCGTTTCGTGGTTTTCACGAAAAACTCGTAATAAAAAATAAAATTGTTTCAATTGTACGAAAAAAATATGTACGAAATTTTTTTTATGAAAATTGTCTGTACGAATCTAATTCGCAGCGATTTACGAATATATTCTATCAGTGTAAAACCTGAGAGGGTGCTGCTAACATTTGTTCGAGTTGGCGCGAAATCCGTCATCATTAGAATTGCATACCGTTTAACCGTTATTAAGTACCAGAATAAGCATTTTTTATTTGTTGTGATCGTGAAAACCAATAGCGAACTAGTATAGAGTGTTTTTTGAAAAGTCTTGCATACCTAATATTAGCACAAGTTTTTTATTGCGTATCATTAAGCCGGAAGTTTGATAAGCGTCTCCAAGATGTAAGTTCTCTAGGAATAGTGGAAATTTACCGCTTTTTAGTTGTATAAAAATTACAGTCTTGTGCAAAATTTGTTATTCTTTGATCTATAGGAAAGTCACATCCAGAAGCTATAATGCATAGATGATTAAATTTCAAAAATATTGCAGAAGATCTTTTGAAATGTGAAACTAATTTGTTTTACAACTTAACATCTAAAATTATTCAACTAGAAACCCACCTTTCTCAGCTACGCTACTGGTACAGACCTTGAAAATGAGACTTTTGCTTGTTCGTCCATTAAATGATCATTTTATATGCTATATAAATATGAAGCATAAACTTTTAATAAGACGTTCGCGTGTGTGTTTTTGCTACCATTATACCGATTTTCTATCATTGAACTGCTCTTCGACAACATCACGAGCAGCGACTAATACAGCAGAAAAGATTCTGCTCGACCCAGCCACTGCACTAAATCCGCAGGCTGTAGCCACAATTTTTTTTTCTGTACCAATCCGAACTGTGAACCAGCGGAATCGTTTCCCACAGATGTCAACGGCGTGCAGTTTGAAAGTCCGACACGGGAGACCTTCGCGCGACGAGTGAAAGATTTATTTTTCTACACCTTCGGCATTAGGTTCGCGCGAATCGGCTGCCATTACGTGGTGAACTACCTGTAGGTATAGTTTTTTTTTCTTCTTAGCCCCGTTACACTCATCCATTTAACTTTTTCCTACTCGATGAAGGCACGTTCGATTTTACAGCCTCATTGCAACGATTATTGGAGACTAGATTTTTATTTATAAGCTCATTGATACACGTCGGGGCATAAACCTCAGCATGCCAAGCAGTCAATGACGACGACGACGGTGTGACGATGGCGTCGATTGAATGAGTAGGTAATAATTTTTCCATCATAGCAAGTTTTTCTTTCTTTCAACCGGAGCGCGGGCCTCCAGCTAGACTACGACCAGACCCGGCAAGTTGCGGTGGGAAAACTCTTTGCGAGTGATCATATACTTGTCTTTCTGGAGGGTTTCGGATTTTTCCACTGCACTAGCTAGTTTAATGGATGCTGGGTCAGCCGGAGTCGGTTAACTGCGGTTTGTTCATACAACCGCTCTAAATGCACACAGGATGTATAAACAGCTCGGGGAACTGGTGCACTTGCGTACGATCGGATCGATCGGAGCCAGACGAGCCTGCAGCTAAACAGGATGTCGTAAATATTAATTAGAATATCATTAGTGTAATCGTTGCCTGATGGACTGGTTGACGGTTTGCAGTTGACGTGTGATGTGTATAGTGTTGTTGTTGCTATTGTTGGATTGCAACGGACGGGAGTTTTCTCCGGTCAGACAGTCTTAAAAAGTACAGTGCAGTCAGTGATTGGAGATGAGACCCTTCTGTAGACTAAAATGGAAATCTTTGAAATAGCAAAAGTATTATAGCGTTAAGAGTTTGGTGTTTCTTGAATTCTTCAGCATCTGTGACATCCAGTAAGTTCATAGTTTATCCGGCATTTTGCTATACGCATGAGGCCATGGTATATTTTTGTTAGTTCAAGACAGTAAAGATCAACATGTTGTAAGCGGTCGTTTGATTTCTACATATGCTGTTATCTTCGATGATCTAATATACCGTTGGCGCCGATTGGACAATTTTATGCAATTTAAATTTGTGTGTTGAAGTCTTGATGTTTTTTGGCGTGATTTTCTTGAATGGCTCAGAGTACGGTTTTTCATAGCGCACAGATTGGTCTCATAACTTACTCGTGGCCGGTTTTGTTGCCGTAGGTGCACAGGTTCAAGTGTCACGAAGGAAGAAACATAGCGGTTTAACACCATTGTTACTATTCGATCGCCACTGGCAATGCCGAGGCAATTTCTCGAAGAGACGACTTTAACAGAGGAGGCAACGGCACCATATAGAGATATGAATTCGCGGATTGCTCTATCTGGTGTACCCGGAGACAGATCGTGTAGTCGTCCCTCGACTTCACCATCCTCCATATTCATGGAAATCTGAACCTTAATGTTACGTTCCAAAAAGTGTTTAATTTTATTCCCGTAAATTAGTTGAACTAGAATGAGTTGATTTTGGAATTGTAACAGCTATTCGCTACGTTTCGTACATGCTGAAGCTGAATAAGGGTAACTTTGTAAGTAATCGTAACTTTTATCAAAGTTATCGAAAAGTTTTAAATCTTGGTAGAGTTGGAGCACACTATGAAAGGCTTAAAAAATTATTATTTATGAAAGAAAATTAAAAAAAAAGTGTAAGAAAAACCCGAAATCTGGCCCCTTTTATATACAATTTTTTAAAGGTTTTTTTAAGAATCCGAAAACTATCTGTAACAAAGTTTGTATCATGTGCTCGAGCTCCATCAAGTTTCAATTTTTTTTCTATTTTCAAAAGTTTTTTTCCAATTTTTACAAATGCCCATTTCATTTTAATATATTTTTAAATTGTTGCAAATTTAGTCGAATACGTTCGCGTATGCTTATTTTTGAAAAATAATTTCAAACCTTTTATTTATTTTCAATTTTAATAATTCTTCGGTAAAATATTGGTTAACTTTTTTCAAATTTCTTCAAATATTGCTATCATTACTTTCGAATTGCTTATTAAAATTTAAATTTATTCCAATTTTGTTTTCGAAATTCTTTTTTTATGTTCTTGAAATCAATGTTTATTTTCAAATTTCTTTAAATGTGTTCAAATTTCATTTATTTGACTTGAAGTATTTTCACTTTTGTTTGAATTTCTTAAAATTTCTACATATTCTTCATTGCTAATTTCATCACACTACATCGAATTTTTAATACACTTTACAAAAGAGCTAATAAGGTTTGTAAAAATACTTTTGTTTTGCCGTTTTCTTAATTTTGTTTTGCCGTCGTTCTTAATTTGATATAATTTTACCACAAATATTTGAAATTGCTTCTGTGAAGGTTACAGATGCCGCTTAACGAGTATATTTTTTTTTTATCAAAAATCCATTCTGCAGCGGAATAAACAGCGAAATAAATTACTTCAAATTTGTTCGAATTGGAGTCTCTGATTTTTCTCATTGCTAAATTTTTGTAGATTTTTTTTCAGGACGTTTGAAACTTCTTCAAAACATTTCATGGTTCTCCAATTTTTTATTATTTTTCAAATTACTTCAAACTTTTCCGAATCAATTATTTCAAATGTTTTCCAATTGCTCAATTTTAGTATTTTTTAAAGTAAGTATTTCAATCCCTCGCATCAGTAACTGACACCAACTTGCGGTCAGTTAGAGGATAAATCTAAACTAGCATTAAACTGGCGCCTGCTAGACACTAAATACAAACAGTTCACACAATAATTGTGATTCGTTTTCGTTTTTTTTTATCAGCAAACCTGAGCTTCTACGCTTACTTTCCGAGACATCAACCGAGGGTTGCTTTAAGTGTTCACATAAGGTCGGTATTGAGCCAGAGCGGTCTACGTAGCTACTCAAAAAGTGAGATAATTATAGCATTGGGTTAAGAATTTCATTAGCCACTTTATTCTTTTACCAGATTTCGTTTTTCTCGAAACTAATAAAATGTCGCTTAGGTCGATCTGACCATATTTAGTCAAACGTACGTAGCTCATCTGGGTTCGATTCCCATCCCCGCACATGGGGTTAGAGATTTTACTACAGAGATTTTTCTAAACGGGAAAAAGCGACATTTTTTTAATCGAAAAAAATGGTGAAGATAACTTCATGCTGTACTTTGAGAATATCAACAACTCCGCAATAACACAAAGTACTGCACTGGGTTTTTGGTGTAGCTGGAAGCGCTAGAAACTCCTTGTTGGATTTCGAATTACTAAGATCAGAGACTGCTTGTTTAGGCTAGCAGAAGTCCCCAAAAGGGGATGTCAGAGTAGCACTCTTCCTGAGCCAAGACTGCATATTGTGTAGCTTTCTATAGTTTTTCTGCAAAAGAGTGCTTAAGGCATCTTTTAAGGGAACGTTTCAGATTCTCCAGGCACCGTTTGCTCGCGGGGAATGGTAATATATCATGCGAACTCTCCCCAAAGTAGGCAGGCTTTTCAACATTCCTTGCAATAGGAGTCATCTTACAGATGCTCTGCGCGCTTGCCACATCCAGTCTTTGTCAGTCCTAAATCTACGCTCAGCTGTATAAAGGGGTCCTTGAAACAGCCAACCCCTTGATTCAGGAGATCAACGCCTGACAAACTCGAATCGGTGAGCTCGCCGTCAATCTCAACTTTGTGGGCGGGCATATATATGCGATAGTCATATATCAAATAATCCTAGACAGTTATGTCATTTGTTTGGTTTAGGTATTACTTATCTTGGGGAACTTTTGAGATATCCGTCTCTGCTGAATATTTTTCGTCAGTTCTTTCGAAGCTAATCCGCTAAGTATTCAGTTTTGGTTCGAAAGAAGATCAGGTAGGGTGCATCGGATTTTCAATAGGAAGTCGGAGTATTTAAAGACGAATCTAGTTAGATATCCATTGTGGACAAAGAGAAACCTTTAAGAAGGAAGGAAGAGACATAAATATCGGAAGATTTAAGAAAGGGAAAGACAAATCAGCCAATAGTAAAGTAGAAATATGGTCACCTATGTTTTCTTGATGTATGGTAGCAGTTCATAAAAGCATCTTGTTTTACTCTCTTGTGCAAAAAGAATATCGCGACGGCATTTGGACTGGTAAATAAAATCTAATGACAGGGACTGGATATAGCGTAGTTGGTAAATGGATTGCTTTGTACGTGGCTCACGTGGGTTCGATTCCCATCCCCGCACATGAGGTTAGAAATTTTACTACAGAGATTTTTCTAATCGGCAAATGATTCTAGGGATACACCTCGATAACTAAATAATAAAATCTATTGTAAACGTGAAATAGGCGACAAACTGAGACCCCGCTACGGCTTTGAATAGAACCCAAAATATAATCTAAAGAAAATCAAGGGTTTTTCAAATTTAAAAAAGGGGTTGGTTGAATTGGCACAAAACTTTGGATTTTGATATTTTGGCCCTATACGAATAATTCCTCGGAAATTGGTTCAAATCCGTGTAGGTCGATTGCACGTGCCTTGATCACTTCACGCGGATGTCAAAAATTTATAGTTTGGTTTTCAAAGTTTTTTGGATTCTCCTCGTCAGTAACTAGCATCAACTTAATGCTATGTAAATAACCAAATTGGCGCCAGTTAGAAACTAACATCCAAAAAGTCACATGTTTTTCGTTAACGCCTAAACAACTGGTGATGTCTCGGTTGTAAGCGCACTGATAAGGAATATTGAACCGAAGTTGGCTTTTGAGTATGAGGTGCAAACTCCTGGCACTATGGAAAAATCCCAAACAAGAAAACCATGTTTGGGTTAACCACTAAAAAACCTTACTTTTATGTTAGGTATTGTGTCCTCACGTGCAAAAATTGGTCTTAACCCAAACATTTTTTCCCGTTTTCAAATTTTTGATATGTTTAGCAGTTTTTCTATATTTCAATCAAATTTTTAAAAATACAAATGAACCTTTCTTTGAAAACTGTTCATTTTTCAAAGTCTTAATTCCAAGTTGAATGTGAATTAATCTCTAACTAATTGAATGTCGTTCAAAAGTAAATTAATTACTTAACGAACTAATATTGCTACTATTTTCATATATTGAGATCCAAATATATTAAAATAGTAGCAATATTATTTCGTTACGTAATTAACTTTCTTTGTAACGACATTCAATTAGCTAGAGATTACTGAGTAGATCGATCGGTTCTCACAGTAAAGAGGGACAAGTCCTTCTTTGTCAAGAGACATGTTGGTAGATTTTAGTGATTCGTAGTTTTGCTGCCTAAGCTCGACTCCTGCCAGCAGAAGACAACAGGTTAGCCCGTAAGATTTGAGGCCTGTTTCTAATGATTTCTAATTTTCCGATCTGTATATTTCTCATCCTTGCTCTCACTTGAGTACTATGGCTCCAAATTTTCATAAAGTTCCCTGCTCAGTAATCGCTAATTGAATGTCGTTGAAAAGTAAAAAAAGAAAATGTGACTACATATTAGTTGAAATAAAAGATTTAATTTACTGGAAGGTGAAATATTTTTCAAATATTAAGAGCCATAGTACTCAAGGAAGTGTAAGGATTTGATGCAGGAAAGTTTAGAAACGCGTGGAGTCGGGTCAATGAGCAAGTTTAGAGTTTCCCGGCTACTTAACTCTTTGTCTTCTGCAACGCAGGAGTCTGGATCTTTTAGCATTAAATGCAAATCACCTGAGTCTGCGGCATGTCCAGACAAGCGTAAAGTCACTTTAATGACTTATGCTGTCGGAACCGTTGATAGAAAAGGAAAAAAAATATAATACTTTAAAAACACTTTTTCAGAAATATGAAGAGCTAATATTTTGGTTACAACCTTTCATTTATTCGCGATTTCCTACTTTCGACCATTTGTCTTTCAACCTTTTGTCATTCGACTTTTTGTCATAGTTTTGTTTGACACGTCTCGATGCGAGAGTTTAACGGAGCGTGTCTGTTCGATATTTACAACAAATAAATAAAAAAAATACATTTAATGAAGGTCAATCGAATTTTTTGCACATAATTTATCACACTGGCAATCGCGCTCGGACGTGTCGTTGGACTCGTTCAATATTTTTCAAAGTTTTACAGTGATATAAAGTATATCTAATAGGAAATCGCAGTCAATCGTTTAGTAGGCCGTTTTTCCTGATAAGTTTTGTGTTAGTAGGTTGAAATATCGCGAGAAAAGTGTGATTTTACGTAGAGATTTATAGTCACATCCTAATAACTTGACATTGACGTGTACCGCTTTGTGCCTACAGTGCCATCTGGACCAGAGTAGTTGATGCAACAGCTCCACGGATGGAGCATTCTTCACAGAAACCCCACAAATTAATTTATTCATAGCATCGCGCTGGTGAGATCGGTTCATGTTATTTTTAATTGCTAATATGCTTTTCCCAAATATTTTCCTTTTTGTAAATACGTGCCAGAATCAAAAAAAAAATTCTTTTTCATTCTGGAAGTGCGAATATATTTGAAATATCCAATTGATACGTGGACTCGCGCGGGGCTTATTGTATATGAAGGCGGCCTCAGAATGTATGTGTTTGGACAGGCATTGTTAAAATGGGTCGTTCGATGTACAGTAGCAGGGTTGCCACTATTTTTCAAAGAATATCTAGCTGATTAACTAAAAATGTCTGGCAAAATCTGTCACTTAACAGCGACTTCAAAGTCATCAAAATTTATCAATCGATTTTTGATAAATTTGGCAAAATATGCCCCAAATTTCCAAAATGTGTGTGCAAACACTTCTTTAATTTAAAAATCTGGCAGAATGAGAGGTTTTTGTCTGGAAGCTGCAAAAAACTCTGGCTGTGCCCGATAAATCCGGCATAATGGCATCCCTGTACAGTAGAGCTGTCGCTTTTATCTCCAGGGCTAAACATGTGTACATCTAGTACTAGTTTCTTCCGTAATGGAACGCCGGTCGGTGGGAACTGGATTGTATAAACAAACATACACACATTGTATTATTAAACATACACACACACAATTTATCAGTGCATGCAGAGATTTTTTTGATGGTGGTGTCGCGTCGCTTAATAATGCCTGCGGGTCATTCGCTTTACTTTTTCCCTTGCCGCTTTTCTCCATACTGCCCTTACTGTCTTAGAAATAGTTGGTTCCTTTGAATTGATTCTTCGGTTTACGGATTACGGTCGTGAAACTGTCTTCTCCGTTTCCCGTCTTATTTTGGACGGTTCTGTTTGTTGCTTCAAACGTACCGGATGTAATCGGAAATAATATAGCATTTGCTGATGCATTAAAGCAGTGTTTTTCAACCGGGGGTGGATTCACCCCCAGGGGTACGTATGATTATGATTTATTTCGGGCAAATTTCGACTTGTTATCCTAATATTTCCATCGAATTATTGTCTCTATATTATAGAGTAAATATTTCGATGGAAATATTAGGATAACAAGTTGAAATTTACCCAAAATAATCCATAATCTGACGTACCCTTGGGGGTGAATTCACCCACGGTTGAAAAACATTGCATTAAAGGGTGCTGGTGATTGGACCACAGTTCGTAAACTAATTGGAGATGTATTTGTTATCGTTCTTATCTTTGTTTTTTTTCAATATAGTTGTTTTTTTTTGCTTAGGTAATACCGCACAGGGTATTCCGCAGTGTGCAGATATTTAGCAGTACTGCCACGCGAGGGACTGATTGTTCTAAGTGCACAGTGTGGTCTGACCACAGGTAGACCCCGGTCGTGAGTTGAGTCAGGAATGACGGAATAGGGTACTTCAGCCGCATTCTCGCTACTCGAATACCATTTCTGATACCAAGGAAGAAGTTTTTCTTTTTTCATCTCTAATGGAAAACACTTCCTCGTATCTTGACATGAATTGATGAATATTATAATTATGTGTATGCGGGGAGACAAATCATGCAGTCGTACTTCAATTGCGTTATCGCCATAATCTACTGAAGTCTTTACCCTAACATTGTTACACTCAACATAGTGGTTCATGTTGTTACGGGGAAAAATTGTTCGATTTTTTGACCGGCGATGCACAGAAATACTGTAAAAATAACGGCCATGCTACTGTAAATATAGCAGAATATGTACAAATTTCTTTTAGATTCACAAAAATTCTGTTTTCAAATTTTATAGAAATGTTCAAATTTCCGTAAGATTCTAGAGAAATCATTCTCTCGTGATCGCTTCTAGGTGGGGACTTGTGATAAATTTTTTGCCGGCGTCGGTGACAAAACATAACAATTAGTTATGATCTCTTACCGACCATGCCTCAGAATTGGGTGAAACGCCCGAATTCTAGCAAGTATTGCAAGATTCTTCGCAGTTTCCTACGATCGTGCCTATAAAAACACGCCTATTTCTTGTTTTCTGTTCTAAATTGATTCCTTCTAGAATATCTATTCAACAAAATAGATACAACAATCTCTAATTTGTAGTTCACTTTAACCCTTTCATGCCCAACTTTTTTCTCGAACAGGTAGGGTTTCACAACTATTTTTCTTTGAAAACGGTGGGGCAAGGAAAACGAAAAGCCTTTTTTCATAAAGATAGGTGCTTCCCTCGCAGTGCTAGAAGCTGCTCAATTTTTACATTCCAATGCTCAGTACAATTCTCCTAGAATATTTACAACAGTCCAATTGCGTGGAAAATGTGGCAAAAGACAGTCTAAATTGATAAGTTTTATCAGTTTTCAATAATATTGCAACATAACGAAGACATATGAAAAAATTCATTTTCCGTCGTCAACGTAAATGTTCCTGGCAGCACTGCTCCATCGGAATCCAATCAGACTAATTGCAATAACTTCAGTTCTAGAGCTGATCCTTGAAACTATTAATACTAAAATGAAAGGCAATAGTCACATTTATTAGCCTTACTAATATGAAGAGATGGCTTTTTGGTCACGGGTTTCATACGACAATATCTATATTTCGTCTAATACCAACGTTTCGAAGGTCTACGACTTCATCTTTAGGGTAAAAAACGGTAACAGTATTTTTTGCCCTGAAGATGAAGGCGTAGACCTTCGAAACGTTGGTATTAGACGAAATATAGATATTGTCGTATAAAACCCGTGACCAGGGCCGCCATAAGACCATTCGGGGCCCCTGGGCACTACTGAGCTAAGGGGCCCCTGTAATTGAACAGGCATTGACTGCTGCAGAGTAGAATGACCACAAAATAATGCTCAGCATCACGGAACCAAAATATATGGATCCTAAACAGTTATTAACCTTTCTGACCGATCTGACAGATAGCTGCGTACAGTGGAATGGACTTACCAACGGTACTATGCCTTGCCCAGACGGTGTAATCTAACCTTCATAGTTGTTCGAAGTTGTTTGAGGATGAAGCGTGTTTCCGTTAAGAAGGAGGGACGGTGGAGTAAGGCGGATTACACGTCCGTTATTTGAACGTAAAAAAATTTCTTCGTACGTCCTGCGTAATGTGTAACCTAAAACGAGGCGCACTGCTGCTAATAATCTCTAGAATAGTTCATGTTGTTTTCACAAGTTAAATTTGATTTTCTTAACACTGAGGCCAATTCATTTCACGACACCACTATGACTGTCCTGACATAAAACTAAAACAATCTACGAAAAATATTTAGCAACATGCCAATAATGTAAATATATGTTTTGTTTATGATCCACGTGATAATGCCCTGAAACGTATGTATTTCAGAACTTAGACCCCGAAAATTACAAGAGTTAGATTGTTTCATTCAGTGTTGTTCTCAACGTCTTGGTATTTTTGATATGATAAAGCTTTCAAAAGTTAATTTCGAACTTTGGAAATAGTCACATTTTTTGGTTCAATCAAAATCCTTCGTGTGCAGATGACAATATTGAATTGAAACCTTTGAAATCAATCGATATTATGTTGAATCCAAGTGAGTGATTCATTCATTTTCGATGTTGCATTTTTTGCTTAAGAAATGAAACTAACGATTATTTGCATAATTTCTCTCTTTGTATGAATTGTTGGTGACGTATATTTTTGTAATATGTTATATATAAGACGATTTGTGCATTTGTTTATTGTGATCGGTTTGCGGAATCGAGAAAGTGATAACGTGCATTTTAAGTAATAATAACAGTCTCCCTATTCAATAAATTGGTATTTCGAAGAGGGCGGTTTAGGGTTCAAATGAATGAGTTCGTTCTCTATTTGTGATAGGCACTCAGTGCGACAAGAGACCGACGGATAATAAATTTGAATAATAACAATAATTAGCATTTTCACCATTCGAAAGAACAAATGTTCAATATCCTAATTGTTGCGTACACAAATTTTAAAATGTTTTCACAGCGAGACATCGAAATTACTCGAACTTATTAACATGAGCGGTAGAATTCATTTAAATGCCAGTCGAAATAGAAAACACATGCATGTTGCAGTGAGGCACAAATCCCCGAATATATAAAGGACACATTCCATTTTAGCCAATATATTCTGATTCCTGATACTGATTTTGCAATCTTTGTGATGCATAATATATCTTTGTGTTCGTTGTTTGACCGTAAATTGGGATTTTAAATTTAGCAAGGCAAAACTGATTTTTAAAAAAATTTCTGGAGCCAAGAATTTTCTGCTTATGTTAACAGAACTTTGAACATCCAAAAATACAAGAAAGTTCATAGAAATAAATAATTTTAGGACCAATCGAAAAAAGCTATACCCACAATATAGGGCACCAAATGCCCAAGATCCTTCAAATATTTTCAAAGGCACGCAGATTTGCCTTGACTCCTTTAATGAGATTTAGTGTAAAAGTAGTGTGGAAACACTTTTAATCACATTTTCACAAGGGCATTTTAAAACTTTTTTTGGACCGTATTCATACTTTTTAATGGGACAGAGAGTAGTAAAAAAATATATATTATTGGTTCTGTACCAGTCTAAGACGGCATAGTGAAATATGCCCAATCCGGCCGAGAAAGTATCGAGACTACGTGACACCTCAAGAAATTTGTCCCTTTTGGAGCATTCCATATAGATTTGTCCGTTCATGGTCGCAGACGTGGCGAAGAACTGAATATTTACCACATTTTGTGGAACACAGCCTTGGAATGGTTTTAATTCATACTAATTTGGGGGCCCCCAAAATCCCGGGGCCCCTGGCTCTGGCCCAGTGTGCCCATGCGTAAAGACGGTACTGCCCGTGACCAAAAAGCCATCTCTTCATATTAAAGACAAAGTGGTCGTCCTTCCCATCATCGATTAACCTTACTTGTTTTTGTGAGCAAATTTTGCCTTAATCAATAGTTATAGCTGTTTAAAAACGATGTTGTCCACAAACAACATGGGCATGAATGGGTGAATAAAGTTTTCTTTATTAATTTCTGAGTAGGTAAAAGTTTGCTTCAAGTAGTCTTCTATTATTTGCATTTAGTCACACTAAGTTATTATACTCGCTATGATGATGATGGATTTTTGTTAATTGTTTTAGACTTTTGTTGTGATCAGGGTCTGATTTGATGATGGAGTTGCTTTGCTGGCTTTGCTCGACAATAGAGTTAATCTCGGTTATTGCTGCCATAGCGGCAATAACGAAGTTGGTTCGTTGAGTGGGGGGCCTGGTGACTTCTTCTGATAAAACAAGATACCGGGTTCAATTCCTGATCAATCCAGGGTATTCCCGGAAAGGAATATCCCTGGATTGCCTTGAGTTAGTGGTACGCAACTTTCAATAAAGGGGCCTGATGTGGATGATATAACTCGATTAGACTCTGCACTGCCACTAGGCTCGTCACTTCTCACCTTAGCAGGTGGTAGTACCGATGTCTTGGTCAGGCGGGAGGAGTCTTACAGAGAATTATCAGAAATGGAAGCTATTGGGTTCAATTCCCGATTCTATCAAGTATCTTCCCGGAATGGAAATTTTCTTGATGGACCCTGGTTGTTGATGGAATATTCGAAATATATCTGGTTACGTTCTTTTGAAGGAAAGGCTATGTCTGTAAATTGAACCAGTCCGTTTTTTTTGTTAACTGGTCTTGTCATGATTTAAAATATTAAATGTCTTCTAGATAACTCGTTCAGCTCACACCTTTGTGGGGGTATGAGGTGGGACCATCATCATCATCAGTAATGGTACGACAAGCATTCAACAAATCTATTACATTCTTTTTACTCACTCGTACACTAGACGATGTAACCCGTCAAGGTAACAATTTAGTGGAAATTAACCTATTTTTGTGTATGCACTCCGTAGAGTGTATTTGTTACGCAACATAATGCTCACCGCTGTTCTGCATTGTTCACAATTTGTTGTTTATTTTGTTCGTTTTTGCGTTTGTGAACGGCTTCGTCATTTTTTTATTTATTAATAGATTAAGGCCGAAGTGGCCTGTGCCGTATACAAAAGATTCCTCCATTCCACTCGGTCCATGGCCGCGCGTCGCCAGCCACGCAGTCTGCGAAGGGTCCGCCAATCGTCTTCCACCTGGTCGATCCATCGTGCTCGCTGCGCGCCACGTCTTCTTGTACCGGTCGGATTGCAATTGAGAACCGTTTTCACCGGGCTATTGTCGAGCATTCTGGCTACGTGCCCGGCCCACCGTAGTCGTCCGATTTTCGCGGTATGACAGATGGGCGGCTCCCCCAACAGCTGATGCAACTCATGGTTCATTCGCCGTCTCCATGTGCCGTCTTCCATCTGCACTCCACCGTAGATGGTACGCAGCACTTTCCGTTCGAAGACACCAAGTGCGCGTTGGTCCTCCACGAGCATGGTCCAGGTCTCGTGCCCGTAGAGAACTACCGGTCTAATCAGCGTCTTGTACTTCGTACGACGGCGAACTCTGTTCGACCGAAGTGTCTTGCGGAGGCCAAAGTAAGCACGATTTCCTGCCACGATGCGTCTACGAATCTCTCTGCTGGTATCATTGTCGGCGGTCACCAGTGAGCCCAAGTACACGAACTCTTCAACCACCTCGATTTCGTCGCCACCGATGCAAACTCGAAGCGGGCGGTTCTCATTCTCTTCTCGTGAACCTCTTCCTATCATGTACTTTGTCTTCGACGTGTTGATGGCAAGTCCGACGCGCTTGGCTTCTCTTTTCAGTCGGATGTAGGCTTCCTCCATCTTCTCAAAGTTTCGTGCAATAATATCAACGTCATCGGAGAAGCCAAGTAGCTGAACGGACTTTGTGAAAATCGTACCACTCGTGTCGATCCCTGCTCTTCTTATTACACCTTCCAGCGCGATGTTGAATAACAGACACGAGAGACCATCACCTTGCCGTAACCCTCTGCGTGATTCGAAGGGACTCGAGAGCGTCCCTGAGACACGTACTACGCACATCACCCGATCCATCGTCGCCTTCACTAATCGCGTCAGTTTGTCCGGGAATCCGTACTCGTGCATAATCTGCCATAGCTGATCTCGATCGATAGTGTCGTATGCGGCTTTGAAGTCGATGAACAAATGATGTGTGGGCACATTGTACTCGCGGCACTTCTGCAGTACTTGACGAAGAGCGAACACCTGGTCCGTGGTAGATCGTTCGCTCATGAAACCCGCCTGGTACTGCCCCACGAACTCTCTTGCAATTGGTGATAGTCGACGGCATAGTATTTGGGAGAGTACCTTGTAGGCAGCGTTCAGCAGGGTGATTGCTCGGTAATTACAGCAATCCAGCTTGTCGCCCTTTTTGTAGATAGGACACACGACACCTTCCATCCACTCCTCCGATAAAATCTCCTTCTCCCAAATCTTGGTAATTACCCAGTGCAGTGCTTTAGCCAGTGGCTCGCCACCGTGTTTTAGTAGCTCGCTTGGTATTTGGTCAACCCCAGCGGCTTTATTATTTTTGAGCCGGCTAATCTCCTCCTGGATTTCTTGGAGATCCGGAGCCGGTAGTGTAATGTCTTCCGCGCGTGCTCCCAGGTGCGGTACCGTGCCATCCTCGTCGTTTGCTGCATCGCCGTTCAGGTGTTCTTGCTAGTGCTGCCGCCACCTCTGGATCACCTCACACTGGTCCGTGAGAAGATTCCCGTTTGTATCTCTGCACATGTCGGCCTGTAGTACGTGGTCCCTGCGTGAGCGGTTCAACTTCTCGTAGAATTTCCGTGTGTCTTTAGCGCGGTACAGCTGCTGCATCGCGATCTCGGTCTTCCTGCTGGCGCTTTTTGGTCCGGAAAACCGAGTTCTGCCTGTTCCGTGCCTGTTTATATCGCGCCTCGTTCGCCCTCGTGCGGTGTTGCAGCATTCTCGTCCATGCTGCATTCTTCTCTTCGACTAACTGCTCGCATTCGCCGTCGTACCAGTCGCTTCTTCGGTCCGGGCCCACCGTACTTAGTGCAGTGGCTGCGGTGCTACCTATGGCGGATCGGATATCTCTCCAGCCATCTTCAAGGGCAGCTGCGCCTAGCTGCTCTTCCGTTGGTAGTGCCACTTCCAACTGCTGCGCGTATTCTTGAGCCACTCTGCCATCTTGTAGCCGCTCGATGTTTAGGTGCGGCGTTCGGCTTCGACGAGAGCTATGCACTGTCGAAAGTTTTGAGCGCAAGCATACTGCAACCAGGTGGTGGTCTGAATCTATATTCGCACTGCGATAAGTGCGGACGTTTGTAATGTCCGAGAAGAATCTACCGTCGATTAGAACGTGGTCGATTTGATTTTTTGTTACTTGGTCCGGTGATCTCCAGGTGACTTTGTGGATATCTTTGCGAGGGAAGAAGGTGCTTCGGATTACCATTCCACGGGAGGCTGCGAAGTTCACACATCGTTGGCCGTTGTCATTTGATACGGAATGCAGGCTGTTAGGCCCGATCGCCGGTTTGTACATTGCCTCCCTTCCTACCTGTGCGTTCATGTCGCCGATGACAATTTTCACGTCTCGCAGAGGGCAACCGTCGTATGTCTGCTCCAGCTGCATGTAGAACGCTTCTTTCTCGTCGTCGGGTCTCCCTTCGTGTGGGCAGTGCACGTTGATGATGCTGTAGTTGAAGAAACGGCCTTTGATCCTCAACTTGCACATCCTTGCGTTGATCGGCTGCCACCCGATCACACGTTGGCGCATCTTACCCAGCACTATGAAGCCGGTTCCCAGCTCGTTGGTTGTACCACAGCTCTGGTAGAAGGTAGCCGCTCGATGCCCGCTTTTCCACACCTTCTGTCCCGTCCAGCAAAGTTCCTGCAGCGCCACGATATCGAAGTTGCGGGGGTGTAGCTCGTCGTAGATTATCCTGTCACATCCTGCGAAGCCGAGCGATCTGCAGTTCCATGTTCCGAGTTTCCAATCGTGATCCTTTATTCGTCGCCTGGGTCGTTGCCGATTGTTCTGGGTCGTATTCTCTTCTGTATTGTTCGTTATGTGGGTTTTTTAAGGGGCGGCTTATAGGGCCTACGCCAACCACCTGTCTCGCCGGTGGGCCATCGTGCCAGGACTGCTTAAGGTCCCACCTGGGCACCAGGACAGGTTTACACCTTCCGAAGAAGGGTAACCCCCCCTTCCCTGCCAGCATACGACCAAAGTTCCCACCGGGGTTGGTTACCCGATCTTCACTAAGGTTACTCGTATCCCAGTCGACGCCACGAGGAGGCCAGGGCTAGGAGTTACTGGGCAGGAAGCTAAGGACCGCAAGTGGGATCTATTTTATGCCTTCAGGTACAAGAGGCTTACGCACTGCCCAGTCATTGTCGACCATACAGCAATTTAGTATATGTCAAAACCTAGCGAAACATTTTTTTATTGCTACTCAACGCACGAGTGCTCAATTTTTTATTCATTCTCATATTTATTGAATATGGCGCGGTTAAAAGCTTTTAGAGCTACCGTATTTCTTACTTTAGGAAAGCACACATTTTATGAACAAATACGGTTTGCCCCTCATTTCAATCTGAAAAACAAAGTTGGAAAAGGAAAAACAATAATTGTAGGAGCACAATTGAACAATTTGACCCACGACCCGTATGATCATCACTTAAAACGTCTGATTCATTCACAACACTTAGCACCTCGGAAAGCGCGAAACATTCTCAACTCAAGACCGGACACTTGTTTCTCTCGCTGCTGATTTTTTTTTCTTCTGTTATTTGCCGAAACTGACCTAGAGACCCACATTCGTGATGGTTCTTCGTTTCTAAACATACCTACCTACGATCGCTCATTAATTTTGCACGTATCAAGTCGTAGTAGTAGCACAGCACAGCACTAGACTAGACGCGCAGTAGGCTCTAGTTAAAGAGGCCGCGAGTGCTTGGCGCGCGGAATTAGATAACAATAAATTCATTAAGGCCGAAACAATTAAATCCCATTCGAAGAGGAAGAGGTAAAGACGGGAAATGGACGGTGGGCCATTGAATCACGACATTCTCCGACCAACCACCGAACCGGGCTGTTGAATTGGAATTGCAACCGGGCGGAATGCTACAAAGCGGAGCGATGTGGCGATGGGGTCAGTAGAGTCGTTGGTAATTAAAAAAAATGTGCAATCGGCTTTGTTGCTTCCGCTTCTAGCACCATTCGACATAGGATATGTGTTGAATCGGAAAATAGGTACCCGTCCGTAGCATTGACGAAATTATGGTTGATGCAATTCGAAGTAGATCACCCGATCCGACAATGATCGTTACTAATTATATCTGATGGCGCCGAAGAGGGTGCAGAAACTGCCAGGGGTTCAATTAATGGTCGGTGCTCAACTTCACTTGGGAGGAACAGATTTGTTGGCAAAGATAAACTACGATGCCGCCGCTGCCCGCCAGTCGCAGGTGATACAGAATAAATAGTGCAACTTGCTTCAGCCTTCGATGCGGGCACTCCTTTGCCAGTGCAAGTCATCTCTGCTGTATTATGGAGCCCAGCCCCTTTCAGGCAGGTCCTTAGTCTGGTTGATCGAACTGTTTAAACGATACATTCTGTGCCGTTTCGAGAATGTGTGTGTGTATGTATGTTAGTGTGTCAACAAATTATGTAACGTTCATTCGTGGTGTAGGATTTTTCGTAAGGGGCGTTTCGATTAAGTCTGCCAAGTGATGCTTAGACAACAATTGAAACGGGGTTTTGAGAAACCACGAAATATTTATGGCAAATTCAGTTGAGAGGTCGCTATTATTTGCCCGGTTTGAGAGGGCGTTTTCAGTGCAATACGAAGTCAGTACCTGAATGAAGTTGTTTCAAGTTGGATTCGTGAAGTCGACTGAAGATTCGGGGGGCTGTTCGAGATCATTGTATTTTTGATGTAAATGGTAAACATTTGGTTTGTAAATTTGCGGTGGGGGACCACGTCACTCGAAACAACTAATCTTTTGACAATTTAATTCAAGTATCACCGCTGGAAGGGAATATTCCCTGCGTGAGCAACCGGGCATTAAATCCATCAACCCAATAGCCTAAAAGTAATGTGGTTAGAACCATCCGTCATGATCCGTACTCATTCATCCCGTGCGCCAGTTCTCATGAAACGGGTCATAAAAATTGTTTTGCGGTAAAATTACCATATCTTCTACGATTCATCAAGTGGTGTGCCGGCTGCCCCCGCTCCGTGTGTATCGTTGGGAAAGATAGAGCTTCTAACTGTTTCTAGTTTTGCTCAACGAAAGGCAAATAATAGCCTGCTAGCCCACAAACAGATCGTAACCGAGAGGGTAGTTTATGAGAACGGCCGGTAAATTATCTTCGCTCAGTAGTGGCAGCTTAGTGGGATTACTATTCAACGCGAGTAAATTAGGTTTTCCGTTGACTGGTGGAGTATAAAAAGGGATAACATAAAAACGGCGGACAAGCAGGTTGGTTTTGAACTCTTGGAGCAGTGCTGATTGGCGAACGATGGTTTGCATATAGTATTTCATTGTGTTTTAGGTTAGTAAACAGATCGTAAAAATGGGGACATAAATCTGAAACTGTATGGTGTCGCTCTGGGTCATAAAGATAGTCATGAGCACCAGTGTCTGAGTGTTTGTTTCTACACAGTAGATAGTGCATAAAACTAACAGTAGTTTCTACTAGTAATAATATAATCAACTGGAATAAGTATTGCCTTTTATAAATATTATGATGTAATTTAGAGTACTGCTTTAATTACCTTATATTTAGCTGATTAACATCTTTAGAGCACTTTGGAATCTTCTTAGCAGACGAGAGTGGAAGCAATGCGAAAGAACCCAAACTCTGGTATAATACTTTAGTGACCCATTTTAAGAATGCCTGGTCTTTCACGCACACTCTGAGATCGTCTTTACGTATAATAGGCCTCCACGAATACATCCACGTATAATTGGGATAGTGCAATATATTCACACTTCCAGAATGAAAAATAACCTTTTTTATGCTGGCAAGTATTTAGTTTAAGAAAAATAATTCGATTAATTATGTGTATGTGCCTAAAAAGAATATAACACGATCTTACCAATATCCGGCTCTCAGTCAATTGATTGATGACATATCTTCTTTATCATAGATCAACCAAAGCGATCATCAGCCAGTCATATTCAGATGGCGCTGCAGTCGCTAAGCGGAAAGAACGGATGTACATTTTACTGGCTCGAAACACGCACTTTCTTGTCATATTATTGGAAGTTGCGATGCAATCTACACACAGAACTTCACTAGTCTTGCAATAAATTCACAAACCAACACGTAGTTCAGTAGAATGAAAAATCTGGCGAATGGTTATTTCCTATTTTCAATTCGTGCTATTTCTCCTGTATTCAATTTGGTCATATTGATAATGTTACAAATATCATGCAGGAAAGAAGATCGGTAATCATCGTGCAAAAATGTTTGCCTTTGAGTCGGACGTGGCAAGCGAAAACTTCAATATCTGGTTGTTTCGATGGAAAGAATAGTACATTTTGATCCCCAAATACTCTCGTTCATAGTGCTTTCTCGATCCTGGCGAATAATGTTGAAATTGTGAAAGTTAAGGTCTACGCCGCGGCGGAAGTTAACGAGGTTTTACACAAGGCAAATGCATCACACTGCAAATTATTTATCAAATGTTTCAAAGAATCGATGATACTTCTGCAAACAGTAATCTATAAAAATCCATGTTAGAGACTACGCCATGAATCTCCACTTCTCGGGCGGGTGGGTAGACAAGATACTTCTTCGTTAAAAAAAACTCGCAGCTATCAATCATATTTACCTGTTCAAGGTCACTCACAGATACCCTGTGTTCATCTGGTCGAACCATGCTGATAGCTGTCATGGCCGAGTATGGCTAGATCACGCGATGTATAGATTATGATGATGTTAAAAGGCTTATCTTTGGTCTGGAAGGGGAGGGACTATCCAGGGGTCGGTTTTATTAGATGGATATAATTTATGTGACACTATTTTTGCCATTCGGAGAAATATTGAAATCGACCTCCATTGAGCCTGATGGGTTGTCGGTCGTCGGAGATGCTTTACCAAAGAAAGTTTTTTTTGGAGGCAACGGGACAATAATGCAATAAAATTTTAAGTGCGGTCAGAATTAGTACTTAGTTGTGAATCATTTGTAGAATCAATGATCAACAAATGTATTTTCGCTGAGCCGTCGGTCATACAGCCCGTTAACAAAGGTAGTTTCCAAATAACCACCAGCTATTAGCCGGGAACTTTTATTTTCACTGCTACAAGCATTAAATCAACAAAATAGATGAAATGAGCTATAAAACTAAAGTGGACACAAAAAATAAAAGGATGTGAAAACAGTAAATAAATGAGTTATATGAATAATATTAATAAAACAAATTGACTTAATAGCTAATGCCAATGAAATATTTCAATAATCAATAAATTTCAACGACATTCAATTAGCTAGAGATTACTGGGTAAGGAAAGTTATGAAAACTAGAGCCATAGCACTCAAGTGAGAGCAAAGATGTGAAGTAAACAGATCGGAAAACTCGAAGTGGCAGGGTCATTAGAACAGGCTTAATATCGTACCCAGTAATCTCTAGCTAGCTAATTGAATGTCGTTAAAATATAAAAAAGAAAATGTGACTAACATAGTCGAAATAAAAAAGGAAAAAAGATAATCAATAAAATTAATAAAATTAGTTAAAGAAATGAAATGTATTGAATCAATCAAATTCAAAATAAGAACAATACAATTAAAATGAATGTAACGAAAGAAAAAAATGGATTTTATCAAATGAATTAAAACATTGAATAATTGAAATAAATGAATGAAGTGAAATTAGGAAAATGAATATAAAGCAAAAAACCAATAAAACGAATCAAATACATACAGCGAATGAAATCGTGGAGATGAATGACAAGAAAAAGTGCATGAAACTAAGAATCAGGAATCATACTGGTTCGATTAGCACGTTCCACATGTCATGTTATTCAAAGATTTGTGCCTTGCTTTGTCGTCTCATCACTTTCCTGATTGGAAGGCAAAGGTAAGTGAAAAAAAAGGAAAAGAAAAACAACGACACAATACGTATCACATGGAATAAGAAACCCTACTGAAAAAGTATATAGCTCTTTTCCAATCTGGGTTAGTAACAATGGCATCTCCTTGAGTTTTAGGTGAGTGTACATTAGGTCATCTATGACATAGATTCTATGTATGGAGAACCAATAATCTGAATGCGAAATTGCATTACTGCTGGGCAGTTACACATCAAATGATATGGTCGGTGTTAGGTCAGACCGGACTAAGTGACAGTGCATTGATTTCGAGAAAAACGCGTTTAAAGTTTGAATCGCAGCATCCTTTACATTATAATTGGAAAATAATTTTTGCCATAATTCTTGTTTATTGTTTCATATTTCAAATCTGGTAAAAGTGGAATGTAGATGAAGAATTTCTTTATCCAGTGCTATCATTACCTCATTTTTTGATGTTTTGCGACTTAGTCCGGTCTGACTTAACACCGACCATATGATGTTCCGTAATCAGATTCACAACGATCACACGAATAATACTCAGCACACTGAATAGTGACCATGTGATAATTGAGTTTGCAATGTCCAGAAACGTTTTTCTTTGAACGTAAGTTTGCAAGCTAGTTCAATGGTTGGCCCAAAAGCGAATCTTGTGCTAAAACCAACTTTTTGACAATGATAGAACTGGTTCAGGACCAACAAATCGCACATTCGTTTTCAGCAGTACCGGAATTAACAGTAGATAGCATTTGAAATGCTGAGTTCTTCGATTCGACATGCGACTCCCAATTTAGATCTCGAATCTGCCGAACTAACTAACTTTTAGGGCAGCCTCACTGTCAGAATCGTGAAGCTTTCTGTTTGGAATACCGTGCGGTATCTACCAAGCGAAGTGTATTGGCTCAATACCATTTTACGAAAGTAGACACCAGTACCGGCTCGGCCCTCCAGCAAACAACCGTCAGTGTACCACATGATGTATTCTTCATGTTGTCACTCCATAAGCCATTCCGAGGAGAAACCCTCACCTGTTTTAAAGGGAAAACTACTTGTGAGTATAAAGTCACTGGGAAATCGATGTGAGCTGAGCAACGAACTGTAATCCGTCGTTTCTTCAATCATACCATTGATGTTTTATTTGGATTAACTGATAGTCGATTATGAAAACACACACCCAGAAAAAATCGTGTAAATTTACGTCTCCTGACCATGACATATACGAGCATTAAAAATGACATAGTTTCACGTATGATTTTGATTTTACATATTGTGAATTTTGCAAGTCACGTAATTTTACTTCACATATGGCGTTTTTTTTAATGTGTAATTTTATGGCACTGCGCGTGGAAAGTACATCTTCCATGTAAAATTAAACAGAACACTGTTATATTTCGTCAATTACGGTTTGTTACATTGTGGCATGTTTGAAATTACGTCAATGAAAAAGTTCAGATATTTTTGGTGTGCACCATTGCTCCACAACAATTAAGGCTAATTAAGTTTTCACAACAAGCCGTCGGCGACAAGGTGGTGGTGACGAAATGGTGACAGCACAACACCTGAGGGATTTTTTTTATATATAAGCTGTAGAGCCTTGATTTCCACTGCGACCATTTAAAAGAATATTGTGGTATGACTCAATTTGATGTTATGCGCCTCAGCTTTCCCTTCATAATTGAGATACGAAGGGCCTTGTCTGATTTTGCATATTATCCCAGTTAGAATCAACTCGTTCAATGAATCTGATTACCTTACTAGGATTCGCTTGCCAAATCTCAGAGGGCTATAGGAACCATTTTCCAAGAATTGAATATCTGTAACTAACCTTAGGGACTTACGCAGACACTCAGCTTCCTTACCTCTACTTGCCTTAATGTTGAGCACAGATGTCGATTGCTGAGCATTGCATGTATTCAGTTCGTAACACGTGGTACTCCACGAGGTCGTGTTGTTCCCTTAATGTATTCGAAAGATATATTGTCAAAAGCACGTTCGATATAAAGAAAAAAAACCCTAAGCTTAAATGTATTCGACAACATTGTGTGACATGATGGTAGTGGACTACCCCCACTGATATGTATGTTGCATTGCATACAGCGGATGCTCGCCCAATCTAACATCCCGAATGTAGTTGTGGGTTCAATGTTTTACTGATTTGAGATTGATCGGTTCAAAGCTCTTTGTCTACTGATAAGTAACACAATGAGTTTAACAATTAGTTCCCGCTTAGGCTAATGTATCTTGTAGCGAGACTACAACTAAGAACTCAAAATATGGTTAAAATGTTCATATCGTCGTTGAAGTAGAACTGGAAAGCTTCCATCTTTTTCCGGAAACTTATACTTTCGATCACCCATTTGATCGATTCGGTTGCCCATGAATCAGAACTAACTGAAGAGAAGCCAGGGGCTGTCGTCGATGGAGCCATCATCAGTACAGTCTGAAAAGTGTGTGTCAAAGAGACAGTTGAGTACTACACTACCCATGATCGCATACTTTTCTCGTTTTCTATGGGATTTCCTATCTTTATGGGACTGTTATGCGATCATGGGCAGCACATCTTCCTCAGACGAGTATTCACCATTAGCAGTTCTAATCGAACAGACATCAAAGTCGTTCGATTTCGAAAATAACTTAATAAATCTACTAGTCTCGTTGAAACTTAAGACATTTGTGCAGAGGATTTTCCAAACCCTTCGCTCAGAAGATTGAAGAGCATTTCTGTATGCTTTGCGAGCCAGCTTAAAGGGCTCAGACCCGTCCCTGCGTCAGCGATTCCAAGCTCTTCTACATAACTTTTTGAGTCGAACAAGTTCTGTATTCCACCACGGTGTTCGTCTAGGAGCACTATGAAATTGTTTTATCGACGACCTCATCCAAGTCCCTTGGAGATTCAATCGTCGGAAGATACCCCTCAAACCTAGTCGCCAAGCCCTCTTTGTAGAGGTCCTAATTCGTAGATTTGGGAATTTAATGCAAGACAATATTTAGCGAGATGATCAAAGACAATGTACTGATGATAAGATAACGACGGTTCGAGCTCGTTTGGTAAGAGCCAGTTTGCCAAGTCATGCGTAATACCGTCAGAGCAGAAGGTTACATCTAACACCTCTTTTCTGCCAGCTCGTGCAAATGTTGGACGATTTCCTACAGATTTGCGCTGCTTAACTATTCCATCAATTCTGTGGCTCTCAAATTGATATCTGAGCTGCTCGAAATTTTGTGATGGGCATTTGCATCACCGCCGATTATGAGGGCAAACCTTTTTGATGCGCATGCACTATTTCATGAAAAGTCTTATATGTCCAGCTGCTAGGTATCTACAATACGTACGAGCACACGCTGTTAGGACCTCGAACATCGATATTCAATTCAAAAAAATTTGACAAGCTGACAAATTGAAATTCATATATCTTTTATTCATATGATATTAATTTGATAAGGTCCACTGTCATGTCTGGACAGAAAACGAAATTTGCGCTTAGCACCAAAAAGGAATTGTAGAGTTACAAATCACCTTCGTGATATAGTTCACAGAACCAGATTTCGCGAAAAAGTCACACTTTTATGATCCAGTTAATATAAAATGAAAAATTCGATAGCAAAAAAAATAACGATCGTGATAAATCGAAGTGAAATATCATGATAAAACTTCTGAACATGAGCCACATCATTCCACGTGTCAAATTACGCTTAAGATTAATATTTAACTAACGCGCATATTAATTACGAAATTGTGTCTAATATCATAAGCATAAATCACATTATTCGAGAATGTATTATCAAATATCGCGAATAAGATCCTGAAATCATGAACAAGAATCACTCTATTCGTGACTAAAGTATCACGATAATGAAATTCGTGCAAAAAATCCTGTAATCATGAATATATCACGTTACTCTGACAGAAAAATCCGACAGTAAACCAATGCTGGTAACGTGATGAGAAATTACGAAAATCATGAATAAGCTCCAGAAATTATGAACGTAGTTCAACGGCTACGTATTTCCAAATTATGAACCAGAAACATAACAAAACCTAATCATATCCAGGGAAAAACTACTGTAACTCGACCAAACATTCGAATGTATCATTTGGGGCGAATTAGTTTTTTTGGAAAAACAATGATAGACTCATTACGAGATGAATGCGAGGTTTATTATTCACAAATTCTATGAACTTGATCACGGTTTTCGTAAATCGTTCAGTTCGTTCGTACATATGGAAATTTGATAATCGATGGCATCATCGGCGAAAAAATTTCGGTGTGTGGACCGAACGTTCCACTGCACAATGTAGCATTCTGGGGAGTTCTCAGGCTCTGTTCGCGTTTTGGAAAGATTTTAAACCCCCGCAACAATTTTAACTTTGGCATAGGTCACATGACACTCTGGAATTAGGGTTCCATGTTTGGTACGTTTTTGCTATCGGAACAGGTGGTCCGTTGTGTAATTCTTAAGGGGGTACATTCTAAATTTTTATTTTCAATGCATCTTTTTTTTATTTTTCAAATCTAAGGCTGAGAGAGTCTAGAACAGTGATTCTCAACCTGGGGTCCGCGGACCCCTAGGGGGCCGTGAAGTCGTTGCTAGCGGTCCACGAAGAAAAATATATTTGCGGAGTGCATATTGAAATTTCAAGTCTTGTTTTCTTTCCTGAAATTCTAAGTCTTGTTCCGCAGCAACCCAGGGTGATTTCCAATGGGTCCGCGCTACGAAAAAGGTTGAGAACCACTGGCCTAGAATATGTTGGTAAAATGTTTTTTGATCCGCGAAATAGTTCCGTCGCTACACGGCTTTGAACGGACCTATGTCCTGAGCGTTGACGGATGTTCAGAAACAAGTTCGCCGTGCTCTCTAAAACAAGTTTATAAACCGACAGAAGATAACTCTGGTAGTCCACATTATTTCTATAGATGGCAGAAGTGTTTGTTGGTGTGTTTATAAGTTATTCAAATCTCACTTCAAATTCGTTTTCGGCGACACCAAATATCCTTATATTCAAAGTTTCATTGATATTAATAAATATTTAACTTTTTTAGTCCACCATATTTGATCCGCCATTTTGAATTTTCTTAATCTAACCTCAATTTCGTGTTTAGTGACCTTAGGAACCTATAAATTCACTTATTCTTAGACAAATAGATCGAGTAACTTAAATTGTACACGAAAACCTGTTTTCAAACTTTGGCACGCGTTTTCTCGAAACAAGATTTTTCGTATCTGTCAGCTTTCTCGTTTTTTAACCATCGAGCTTCGCGTTTTGCCCGCATAAAAGAAGATAACATTCTCCGGCTCTGTAAGCTACAAAATCGAAATATTTTGATTATTAACGATTTTTTACAGCAGGCCAGAGTGGAAAAATCCGGCAAGAAAAGGATGCTTTATTTTCAAGTGGCCGCCATTTTGTTTCTCAAAACGAATTTTTCATGTGTTTTAAGGGGAGCGTCTGGTGTAAAGTGCTGAAAACGAAAGTTATTTTGTTTTACAATTTTGAAGGCAAGGCAACAATGGATCTTTTGTGTAATGTTTGGATCGCTTAATGCATTCATTATGTACGAAAAAAAAATATTATCATTCATATAGAGCCACACATACGAGCGTTCCAAGAGTAGACGTTCAACCATTTACAAGTAGAGGAGCGCCGCGGCGAACACGATAACTCTCGATAAAATTGTCTGATACGGGAAATACAATAAGTTTTGTAAAGCTTAGACTTGTAGTCGATGAACCAAAAAAAAAAAATAGAAAAAAGTTCGAGATTCGGAAAATGGCTTCATGAATACCGAATAATCTCACATTTTACTGTAAAATTCGCTTATTTTTCTTCTAAATAATAGGGAGATAAATTTATATTCAGTTTTCTGTGGTTCTTTGATAGGCTACACATATTGGGCGACCTCATAAAAAAATTAAGACGATTCGCTGATTAGTTTTTGACTTGTGATGTTCACCAATTTGACAAACGCGGTTCGAGAAAAACGCTTTTAAAGGGTGTCCCACATCGAATTGCATCACGGAAAAAACACTGTAGAAAATGACCCATTGGGTATTTTCTTTTGAAAATATGTGTAGAAGTAGTTTGGAGTGTATTGTTTACACTGTATTTTAATCGCTTTCAGTTGTTCGAAGATTGTTGCCGATAGATTGAAATCTGCGTGTGTTATAGGAAATACGCGAGTAGAAGGCATGGCTGCTTAAAATAAAAGAAGTTCAGCGTGGCCACCGAGATTGCGGGATACTTTTCAATACTAACACCGAGATTGCGGGATACTTTTCAATACTAACAAACAGATAAAAACCTGTTTTAATCCACCTAGCGGTGCAATTGTGCCTTTCTCATTTCGCTAAACTATGGCTCGAAGACTATTTATGTTCAACATAATTGTGTAAATGTCCATTACATTCTTAGTACTCTTTGCACTTATACACAATGGCTTGCCAGCTACGAACTTGATGAGCTACGTGTCGACGGCGAAACACTTGAAACAAAAAATATCATACTTCATTAGCCTAATCAGCATTAGATCAATGTTATGGATTTTAAAGGGAGGGGAGTGAACAGTAGAGGTGGGGGTAACCCCTCTCCGTAAACCATCAACTACGCCCCTATTAAAATCCAGAAACCTTTTGCCAGTCAAAAAAATTTAGGGGATTAAGTTGACGTTTTTCAGAGTGATTGCATATCCTTTCTATATGAGAAAGGCAAAAATGTGTCAAAATCCAAAAAAGTGAATTTTCGTCAATTTTTTTTTCGAGTTTGCATCAAATCTCGACGTTTTATGCACCTGAAGCTAAATCTTCAAAAATAAAAATTCTATTTTTATTTTTCCTATAGTTCATATGAGAAATTTCTGTGTGGCTGCACTCTTAAACCTGTAATTCCGGAACCCAAATTCCGATTGATTCAAAATTCAATAGCAGCCGATGGGAAGGTTGCACATTTCATTTGAGACTAAGTTTGGGCAAATCGGTCCAGCCATCTCTGAGAAAAACGAGTGACATTATTTGACAGATACGCACATACATACACACACACACACACATACACACACATACAGACTTTTTCCGATCTCGACAAACTGAGTCGCATGGGATATGACACTCGGGCCCTCCGGCCCGAGATAAGGTTGACGTATTCAGAATGATTGCATAACCTTTCTATATGCGAAAGGCAAAAAGAAGTCGATTATTTTTGCCCTCTACACCAGACGAGCCCTTTAGTTGGGGCGTCTCTATGGAATGTAATCTTCAAAATCGTTTTGGTTTTCTGATTGTAGACGACGAATTGCGAACGGTATCGTGCCCGCAGATGAGGTCGGTTTTCAAAACACCTATTGCTGGAGCCGCCATTTTGGACGCTATTTTTCACACGCTTCACTTGAAAAATTTGATTTTATAGATGAAACCTTAATAAAAATTTGGCAGAAAAGTGCGCATATCTAAGTCATTGTGCTTCTTCAAAAAAGAATTATCAAACTTTAGGTTCTTTTTGCACAATTATATAAGAGGACCCCCTAAACCGGTTGAATCAATAACTAAAGACACCACACAGCATATTTAGGCTGCTTGGAGACAGCGAAGGACAGCTTCCATAGATGGTTGAGCAGTCGTAAGCAGAGGATGTCTAACCCGGTATTCTTTTCTTCGCAACTTGCGATCGAAGGTGCAGCATAAAATGCCTTCATTAAAAACACCACCAAAGGACGATGTCGTGTTCTAGACAAATTTGGTCCTGCAACAATACACGAAGCTGTCTCTGAGAGATGGAGCGTTTGGAGATCCCAGTCTTCCCTTAGAACGCAAACCGCTCCGACATGCCCTAGCTTCTGATCCGACTGAGATGAGAAGGTAGACTGGAAGTGACTATTCGTGATAAATCGGATCCAGTTGTAACCTCGAATAGTGAATCTCGATCTAGTTCTTGATTTTGTGTTTTTGCATCTGTAGTTTGAGGAAAGAACGTAATTAATTTTTGATAACGTTTGGAGGCTCTTGTCAAGTAATAAAAATAATTTGATGCACCAACCAAAGAGGAAATGAATCGCGTTAGTAGCACTTTCGAGTTTTGTTCAAGATCATTTTTGCACCTGATTTCACTACCGGCTTAGTTGTTATTTTGACCGAGATTTGTGGCGGTCAGTTCGACTACTCTAGCTTGGTAAGTATTATAGGAGGTCACCGATGTTTTGAGCATCGGTTCACTTTCATTCTTTAGTTCCTTCCGTCGGAAGCGAGCCAAAGCTAAATTGCGCTGCGTTGGTTTATTATAGCCGTTGATCATATTTGTGTAATTAGTCTAATTAATGCTATTACCATTACCATCGGATCACTTCTTCTGCTGAACTGAATTGCTCCTAGTTATAGATGCTGCGTATTTTGGTGGATGATTTAGAAGTTTCCAATTGGAACTCATTTTCATTTTTGTGCTTAATGATGGTTTGAAACCCGCGTTTTTATTTAGTTCATTTATTTATTAAGACACGTTTGCCTTAGCTTGAGCAACAATTCTTAAAACTAGGGGATTAAAATTTGATGCATTTTCTATTTTCAAAGATTTGGTTTTCACAGCAATCTTAAAAGCAGAAATTCAGAAGTTTATTAATATTAGAGGGGGGAGTTTTTTTTAAAGATATGTAATGCAATTTGGCTTTTCTTTAACAAGAAAGAATATTGAATTGAGCATTCGAAACTAGAAAAGTACCAAATCCGCTTTTCATGGAAGTGACATGCCAATTATTCGTTCCAAAACTCAACAACAGTATGACGCATTACCTTTGCCAGACTGCGACTGGATTATAAATTCAAAACGTCAACACCATGCTAAATGGTGACTGAGATCAGAGAACACTCTGTCGGGATACAACAATAACAACAACAAAGTGCACCCACTCAACTGTCTGGCTGGTTGGGCGATGCAAATTGAGTGTGACAAGGAAAAAGGCGTAAGTTTCATCAAATTTGAATAAATATATACATTGTATTGTTACCATGTGCATAAGTGCACAACTGCGCAAAGAAATGATATTACGGTGTTCCAGCAGAGCCGGTTGGATGGAGGAAAAATGTTGGAGGAATGCTTGATTTTCCCCCACGCGTAGTTTCACCGTACGAAGGAAAGGTTTGAATTGCAAAACCTCATTATTGCAGCTAGATGTTCGTTGAAGAAATTTGCTTGTTATGATAGCATTTGACAATTGTGTTTGATCATGCGATTTGCATCATTGAAATTATCTTCGAAACATCGTGATCAAAATTCGCGTATTATTTTAAAGAAGATTTCTAAAGAAATCCGTGAAGATATTTAAATTTCAAATCACCTACAGTTGAAAGGCCGGTTGTTTTGAACCAAAACAGGAAAGTAAATGATAAAAATCCAAACCACTCAACCACGAATGAGCAGAAAAACACGGCATGGGGTCTTGAAAAGGTGTTTAAACTTCGCACGGTTGTTTACAGTATCAATGCATCCGCCAGCAGTCCGGTTGAATTTTTTTGCTTGTTTACTAATTAAATCAATTGTCTTCTTTCCGTTGTGGATTTTTCTTTTCCCCTTGTTTGCGATAATTTGTTGGTGAAAACTACTCGTTGATCAGGCGGCGGGTGATTGGCCATCGATCCCGTCAGTCAGCGATGCACAAACAATCAATTATCGATTTTCCAATCATTACGGATCAAGCAATCGGTTCCAAGTTGAGCCGCTGGTGAAAACTTGCGAAGCGCACGCTGATCGAGATTGGAGTGCTCCCTGCTGATAGCGATCAACGAGTGGTTGCAAGTTTGCGAGTGCTTGAAAGCGCGTGCCATGTAGTGCCCGTACCACTTACGGCACATACATGTATGTATGCTGATCACATGGAAATTAGACGAGCAATAAATCTTGACAGTTTAGTTAGAGCTTAGAAGCAAGGAATGGTGAACAAATCAGTCGCTTTGATCGGTTTGCACTCATGATGCATTAGGTTACTTTGGCCGAACTGTGAAATCACTCAAATTGTGCAAACTTCGTTAAAATCAACCGACCCTAATCGCTCGTGCTGGGTTTTCAAGCATCTGAGATCGGAGATTCAAATTTTACCAACCCTCGGCACTCAGCGGCAGCAGCCAGTAGCTTGCGCCACTCGATAAAGATCGGATTCGTGCCGGAATTCATGCCGGGATCAAATATCACGCATTGCCTAGCGATTTGCTGGTTATGTTTGAGCAAGTCGTCGCGTCGGTCGGGTGCACGGCATTTCGTCGAGTGCAGCCCAGCTTAGGACATAGATCGTGAATTGGTTAGTGGTGGGAAAAAACCGAAACTAAAACAATAACAGGGCAAGGTTCGTCGCGGGATTTCTGCGGTAATTTTTCCTCTCCCCTTTTTGGGATTTCTAGTTGTGTTGAACTTGCTGGGCTGTTTGAACCACTTTAGGAGCATGTTTACTTGGTTTCTAACACAAGGCAACCAAGAGAAAGAGCAACATTATGTAAATAGCGCCGATTGGATCGTGATTAACATGATTTCATTAAAAAGGGGGTAGATCTTGGTTTCGGCGTAACAACATCTCTTCGCTGTAAACAGTTTGGAGTGCAACTAAAGTAGGTCGTGTTTTTGTCACCTCGCACCCGTAGGTTGAAATGTAAAATTGTTGAAAATTTAATAACATGCGCTGGCTTTAGTTGTGTGAGACTTCTGTAATACATATCAGTGGACAATTGTAAGTAGGGTTTGCCCCCTGCTCGGGTTCTTGTTTGCCCGGCGAACCCTTCCGGCCTAGGTGCTTCTACAGAATTTCGGATTTCCGTTTCACAACAAAAAGTAAACAAACAAATAAACTGCTAAATTTACCGACTTTATTGTCCTCCAACTCTCCACTTCACTGCGACTGCTGGTGATTCACTGATCTGCTGCTAGCGTTGGCGGGAAGGCGGGCGGTTTCTTCCGACCGGCCGGGACTACAACGGCCGAGTTCTCCCGGAATGGCGTTGGCTGCTCCGGCAGCGGTCCTTGGCGTTTAGCTAGGGAGGTGAGCTTGGCTCCTTTGTTGGAACCTCCCTAGCGACGTTGGCGAATTATCGCCGGATCGACTTGCTCGCCGCAAGCGATCCCGGAATTCACCGCAGTGTACTTCCCAGGGGGAACCTTTGTCCGCCCTGCTTCGTTCTCCTTGGCTATTAGCTATAGAGGAGAGCTAGGCTCGTTCGACTTATCCTCTATAGCGAGAACGGTCGATGTCACGGTTCCTTATTATTTAGCCGGGGAAGCGAATAAACTCCTTGACTGTTAGCTTGGCCCTGTTGGCGAACCGACACCGTAATTTTCACTGTGCCCGAACGACGGGCCGGCAATCTCGACGGGTGATTTTACCGTCGCACTCGCGCACTTCACTATCGTGGCGGGAAACTGTCCCGAAAACAAAACACGTAATCTGGCGGACGTCTGTCTATCGCCGTGGTTCGTCACTTTCTGTCCACTCTAACACGATGGCCGCCTTCCGCACTCGACTATCACAAACCGCCAACCGCCTTGTCGCACAGTTGTCAACGATGAGCAGCATAACCAGTACACACGAATTTTTGCAAGAGGAGAGCGGTAGCCTACCTAAACCCTATGCTACTAATTCACAAACATAAAACAAAATTTTCTACACCTATCTGTACGCACAAAACCGTTCACAAACGCGAATCTATACAAAAATTTACAAGAAAAAGTGAACGGTATCGAAATAGCGGTGAGCATAAATTTTCGTAAACAATACACTCTACGGAGAGAGTACGCACGAAAGGGTATATTTCCACCCAGTGCTAAATTGTTACCCTGGCGGGTTACACAATGAACATTGCGTTATCTTGATGGTATCATTTTCCATTTTCTTAAAGATGTAATGCACGTATTATTTCGGGTTATAAAAATCTCTTAACAAAATTTCCAACCCTATGTGCCGCGTTGGGAATCGAACCCAAGTGAGTTGCATGCAAAGCAAATGATTTACTAACAATGCTAGGTCCTCTCCTCCAATTATTGCCTTTCTGCGACAGAAAAGCTATGCAATCACTCTGAAAACGACTTTTCAACCGAGGCCCGAAGGGCTGAGTCTCTTATATCTTTCGACTCAGCTCGTCGAGTTCGTCTGTGTATGCGCGTATGGGACCAACAAATGCACATCGGTAACTCGAAGATAGCTGAACCGATTTTATCAAACTTATAGCGTTTTCGTTTTTTCTTGGGCTACACCGGTGTAGTGCAAAGAAAGAGATAGACTGATTATACCCAAGTTTGAATGAGTGTAGCACCAGTGTAGTGCAATGTCAAAAACGAAAATGCCATTAGTCTCAAGTAAGAGGTTCAAAACTCCCATAGGCTGCTATTGAATTTCATTTAATTTAGACTTCCAGTTCCGGAGTTACGGTTTGAAGAGTGTGGTTATTTCATATACATTGGAATCAGCATGTTATCTAAGAGATGCGAAACTTCATAAAATGTGTTCTAAATTGTTTGGATTTACAGTTTCAGTTCACTGATGACCAATCAAACCCACGTTGACCGCATTAAGCGGAACCGAATCCTTCGGGAAAGTGGCAAAATTCCTGAATCGAATTCACTTCTGTATTTTGGGAAAGTCTCATTCGATTTTCGCGAATTTAGTCTCAAATAAAGCTACAGCATCCCTATTAACTGCTATCAACTTTCATTGGAATCAGAGTTCTGGTTCCTGTGTTACGGATTGAAGTATGCGGGCACATGCGAAATTACCATATAAACCGGTTTAAGCGATTACGTATTTTTTTGTGCAAAAACGTCAAGAAAGTTTGAATTTACGTAAAGGCATAAAGCAATTATTTCATTACATCAAAGCATAAGCTTATAAAAATATATTGATAATTGATTCCCCTGCAATACTTTTTTTACTTAAGAGGTTTTCGGTGGTCACGATAAAGACCAATAGAACAACTAAAATCCCAAAATTCAAAAAAATCCATTAGTATATAAGTATTCCTCGTACCTTAACGATTAGTTCCAGTAGTAGTTGTTTTTTCCTGCATTCGGGAACGCTTTTCCTAAAAATCGCTGCTCTAAGCTCTAAAAATTGTAATAGAAAAAATTCTCATCTACAAAATAAAAATTTATGCATAAAAAGGAATCGTTAAGGCATGAGAAACACTAATTACGAGCAATTGAAGAAAAATTTAAGAAAATCGGTTGATTGGTTTTTCGGCAATCGTGATCACGGAAAAAACATTTTTCGAAAAACGACATTTGGTGATAATCGAGTTTAAAATTTCAACGGACCACTGCTGTTGGTAGACGAAGCGCGCTTAGAAGCGCTGTAACTTTCGATCTATTTCTCGGATCTCCATAAAAAATTGGGAAAATATTCTCAAGGAGTTATTACTTTCAGATAAAGTAATAATTTTTTTTTTTGATATTTTGAAAAATAAAAAGGTATGTAACCATTATATCTAAATGATGTGAAACTAATTGAAATAAGTTTTGAATTGCTTGAAACTAAGACTTTTTTGGTGGTATCCAACAGGGAAAACCGCTATAAATAGTGAGTGAATCGAATACAATTATGTGAGAAAAATTACCCCCTAAGTGAGATTCAAATCCGCAACCTTTGAGACTTCGGCCCAATGCACTAACCTTTATGCTATATGATAACATCCCAGAAAGAATATATGATTATCGAACTGGCGACAGTGATGGTATCCTGCCTCCCAAACGAGACCACACACAACCTCAGCTGCCACTCAGCACATTTGATCTATTTAATTTCCCAGCTAAATACCAAGGCCCGGGTTTTTATTATCGTCTGTTGTCTAATTTTTAGTTCGTTACCCATCGTACTTCGGTGGGTGACAGAGCTAATGAAGACTGTAGATTTCTGGCATCTTGCCGAGTTAACAGAGATATAACAGGAGCTATGATATTATTGGTATGGAATTACTTAAACTTGCAGGTCCATAGCCGCTTTAATCGGTCTAGATGCTCCGAAGAACTTTCCAATGTTCAGAATTAATTTCACACCTATTCCTCAGAAAATTCCTAACCGACTTGCTCCATCTCTCCAATTTGAAATGATTGATGCAATGCTTAAATTAGCTGCTATTAAATGCCATCCCGATCTGACTTTCAGTTCCGGAGATACAGGTTGGTTAGCGCTGTCACATTGGAATTTCCCATATTCCTAATCTAAGCCATTTTTTTACCCTTATAGATATTCCAGACTTTAACAGGGGTGTGTGGTGGGGGGTTACTCCTTCACATTTTGCACAATCTCGAAAGCGCTCCTACTCTCCCCCACCCATCAAACCACCTCAGATCCCTCTCCATCATCCCGCCTCCCGTCAGGCTATCACCCCATTCCTGTCTCTTTGCTATCGCCTTCACCCACCAGGCATAGCAATATAAGCCGAGGATGGTGCCTCTGAGTTGTGGGTTTTCCATCCTCCTCATACACTTTTTTCTACATGCCAAAGTAGGTTAACAAAAAGACACCGCTGAACTAATGCTGATTGAACTAATTAAGCATGATACATCTGTGTTTCAGCGTCGACACGTAGCTCACCGAGTTCGTAGATGGCGAGCCATTGTGTATGGATGTACTAAGAATGTAATAGATATTTCCACAATTAGATTGAACATAAGCTATGGGATCGTAATTGGAAGAAATGGGAAACACACAATTGCACCACTAGGTGGATTAAAACAGGTTATTGTTATATGTAATGAAACAGAAATTTCTTAAAATTGGCGCTTTAAATTCCAAATTATAATAAATTTGCTTTGAAATATTTTATAACTAAAGGACTTGGATTAAGGACTGTATTGAAAATAAGTTATCCACACATTTTCTTTCAAATCATATTTGATCCTTTATTGTACGAGATTGACCGTGATGATATTATTATTATTCCTTCACGCAGTTTTGAAATTTTTGTTGAACACTTTTCATCAACTTCTGGACAAGTGTTTCTCCACAGTCTACTTTCTACTTCTGCCCAAGTCAGACGTACAATCGAACCAAGTGAACAACAACTAGCAACCTCTCGATCTAGTGTGCATTGCCTCGAGAACAAAGGAAACTTTTAATTTATTCTTGCCATCATGAGTAAAGTTGACGAAAAATCTCTGCTCCGACCCAACACAGCGGTCGTTGACATTAAATTCTGTTCAATAAGATTGAGTTTTCGTGAAGTGGAATACCTGCTGAAGGTGAAGATGAAGCTAAAGCTCAAGGAGGTTATGTATCTACAGTATCATCATCTTCGCAATGTAGTGCTCATATCATTCAACACGTTAGCACAAGCCGAACGTTTCGTTTTGCAGAACAAATTGAAGCATGTGGCTGACAGTGATAAAATTGGAATTAAGATTCCCGTGTATATAGAAAAAGACTATGTAGATGTAAAATTACATGACCTATCACCACGTACCCCTCCTGATCTAATCGCAAAATACATGTCGCAATGCGGGGAAGTAGAATCCGTTACACGTGATAAGTGGAGAAATTTCTTCCCGGGTACACCTAACGGTGTTCTTGTGGTGAGGATGCGGATCGAAAGACCTATCCCCTCTCACTTGACTATAAAACTTAAAACCCACGAAGCTACTATTCATCAAACTACGTTATGCACCCATGAGGGGCAAACTCCTACGTGCAAGTATTGTAATCAGACAGCACACCACGGACAACCTTGCGCGGAAGATACAGAGGAGAATGTATCGCTACCGATTGCCAACGAATCCACGGAAAACCCACCCAAAAAAGAATTTTCAATACCAATACCTGAACCACAAACGGTTGCCAAATTTGTGGCAGCTGTTCAGTCTATATTGACAACTGCCAAAGCACCCAAGTAACAATTGAAGTTTTATAGCATGCTACAAGTGCAATCTAAGTTTTATGAGTGGCTATAAAACTACCATATAACCACTTGTTACTTGGGCAGCATCCTGCACCCCTGAAACAACTGTAAGTAACATCGGTGATTAAGATAATAAGAATGACGACGGATTTACATTGGTCACCCGTAAGTGCAAGAAGCAGGAAAGAACATCTGGTCGCGAGGACCAAGGCACTTTTAACGATGATGACCTTGATACGGAGGACAGGAGAATTAAACGGTCCCCATGACGCAGTAGGCGAACCGCGAAAGAAGGTCTCCGCTCGCAATAAAAAGTTGCGCGCACGAGACAACAAATAATATTTGTTTTTATTTTTATTTTTTACATATTGTAAACACATAAAAGATCCACGGCTCCGTTAAGCTACCGCTATGAGCCGTGTTAAATAAACGAAATAAAATAAGTGTTTCTGCACAGTCTATCGTCTGACCTCGCAGAAATTAGAAGCAAAAAATCGCTACGCTATAGGCACCAGTGAAGCAAGCCAGCGCTTTGTTCTATATCCAGTGCACAAACAGTATTGTATCGTTGCTTCCGGCTTCACAGTGGAATGAGTCTACCAAAGGAAACAAAAGTGTCCGTGCAGCGGGATTGCACAATTTTGATCGACTTTAATGAAACTCTTGTTAGACCCCATAGTTTAGGAGGTGGAACAACCTCGCGGAAGTTATGTACATTCAGCTATACCACGTTGAAAACTGGGTTTTGATTGCATTCAGAATTTAAGCACAGGCAGAACACATCATTGCAAAGAACAATATGTTACCCGAGATCGAATTTAACCCTTTCATGCCCAACTTTTTTCTAGTACATGTAGGGTTTCAAAACTATTTTTCCTTTAAAACGATGGGGTCATGAAACTCGAAAAAACCTTTTTTCATAAAGGTAGGTGCTTTCCTTGCAGTGCTATAAGCTGCTCAATTTTTACCTTACAATGCTCACTAAAATTCTCCTAGAATATTTACAATAGTCCAACTGCGTGGAAAACGTAACCACAAGTAGTCTAAATTGTTTTATCAGCTTTCATTGATATTGCCACATAACGAAGTTATATGAAAAATTCATTTTCCGTCGGCAACGTAAACGGTCTCTGGCAGCACTGCTTCATCGGAGTTCAATCAGAATAATTGCAATAACTTCAGTTCTAGAACTGATCCTCGTATCTGTTGATACTCAAATGAAAGCCAATAGTCATATTTATAAGTCTTACTAGTTTTTGTGAGCAAATCTTGCCTCAATCAAAAGTTATGGGCATGAATGGGTTAATATCATCTAAATAAAGCTCCTCATGTATATGGAAAATGACAAGGTGAAGAATGAAGAAGGATATGATAAAAGCTTGGAACCGGCGTCAACGTGATGATTCCAGGGCTTTCAGGTCAGCTCGTAGTGTATATAAGAAATGTATTAGAACTGCAGAGCGAAATCTATGCACTAAATGCACTGCTAGTCTCAACGAGGCTAGCAAGTTACATAAAATTCTCTCGAAATCGAAAGATTTTCAGATGAACTCCTTAAAAACCAGAGATGGTGTTTATGTGACGGCCAAAAAAGATGTTCTCCTCGACGCACACTTTCCAGGTTGTATCGATCCGGAGCTGAACAATGTTCACAGATCTCATTTTGGTGATTAAGACTCGTGGGCATTAGCACGCACATTGGTTACCACTGAATCAGTGGGCAGTTGACAGCTTTCCAGTTTTGCTACCGGGTATATCCCGAAAGCATGGCGAGGAATAACTGTTAGATTTAGTCCCAAAGGGGAAGGAGCTCAAACTATGAAGAAGCCAAGAGTTTTAGGCCTATCTGCTGAAGTTCTTTTCTTCTGAAAGCTTTGGAACGGATAATCGATCATCACATCAGGAACGTTAGTTTAGTTGAATATCCACTGCACAAAATGCAACAAGCATATCAGTGTGGAAATCCACGATCACTCTGCTTCACGATGTTGTTTACAACATTGAGAAAGCCTTCTCGCTCAAGCAATCTAGCTTGGGTGAATTCCTAGATATTGAGGGTGCTTTTGTTAATGTTTCCTACCAGTCCATTCTGGAAGCGACGCCCGGTCATGGGATACCTGCATGTATCTCGGGTTGGATAAACGCAATGCTTAGTAACCGCATTCTTTGCTCGTCACTGCGACAGGCTGAGATATGGTAGTTGAGTATTTGCGGTTGTCCTCAGGGTGGTGTTCTGTCACCTTTGTTATGGAACTTGGTTGCCGATAGCTTAAGAAACTCATTCGGCTTGGATTTCCAATCTACGGGTTTGCTGACGATTACCAAATACTAATTACTGGACTTTGCATCGGAACAATCTTTAACTTAATGCAACAAGCATCAAGAGCTGTTGAACAGTGGTGTCGACAAGTTAAATTATTAGTTAACACAAGCAAAACCTCAATGGTTCTTTTCACGAAGAAGCGAATTCGTCCCTTGCAGTTCTTTGATTCTGAGCTACTGTGTGCAGATCAAGTCAAATACGTTGGAGCTATATTGGATTCCAAACTGAATCGGTCTGTTCACAATGAGTTCAGAGTCAAGAAAGCATTCGCATTCTTCGACGAAGTGAATTGAAATTAATTCCTTCTATAAGAATCTTAGAAATGATTGTATTTAGACATCTAACAACGACACCTAGTGTCGAAATAGTTAAACCGTTGTATTCCTCTCTGTGTTTCGATAGTTTGTTTCCATTCCATTCCTTGTCAATTTCCACAATCCGCTCCGAATTGGTTCAAAGCTGGAACAGTATCTCAGGATGACATGGAGACCCTGATGATCCTACTTCCAAAATTATGTTATTTTAAATTGTCATTTGAAGAAATGCTGTCGGAAGGAATAATTCGTAGAATCACTAACATTCCATAACTTACAATCCATTCAGGTTTTTCAATTTTAAAGATTTTGGACTTCGATACAGGTCCGGGATCCTCTATTTTGAAATTCGGGTTGCGGTTTTTTAATTCCAAATTCTGTGGTTCAGTTTCCTAAGTTTTAAATCGATCAGGTTTCGGGTTAGGTTCAGGTTCCTCGATTTTAACATTCTCAATTGAAAAATTCTCGATATCGAGTTCGGTTTGGCTTCACCAATTCAAAAATCTTAGGATACCTAGACGTGTTTTAAATTATTCCGGTTTCAAGTTGTGTTCGGATTCTTCAATTTTAAAATTCTCTGACTTATGTTTTTCCAATTTGAATCGTGTCTTTCGTGTTTCAAAAATAGGGTCGGATCTCAATTTTAAAATTATCAGGCTCGAGTTGAGCACGACTTTTTCAATATTTCGGGTTCAAGTCAGGTTTAGATTTTTCAAACCTCGAATTTTCAGGTTAGGATTCGCAAAACTTTAAAATATTGGGTTTGGGATGAGTTCGAGTTCCTTTATTTATTAAATTCTTTCGTTTTGGGTTGGGTTAGAGTCCTTCAGTCTTCGGGCTTCCGCTGAGGTTCGGGTTGGTCAATTTTAAAATGATCGATTTCGGGTTCGGTTTGTATTGATTAATTTTGTAGTTCTAGTCTTTAAAATTTCCAAGTTAGGCTGTAGTCGGGTTCAGGTTTTTCAAATCACATCCTTGGGTTTCGAATAAGGTTTGGGCTCCTCAATTTCAAATTTCCGGTTTCGGGTTCGATTTGGGTTCTTCAATTTTTACGTTCTCGGGTTTCGAATAACATTGGGGCTCTTCTCTTTTAAAATATTTGGGTTCGGATTCCTGTTTATCAAATTTCAAACTCGGGGTCCTCAATTTTAAAACTTGCAAAGACATATCCGGTTCACGTTGAATTTAAAAATTTGCGGATTTTGAGACAGGCTCGGGCTCTTTAATTTTAGAATTCTTGGGTTTTTGGTGAGGTTCCGGTTTCTCTATTTTAAAGTTCTTAGTATCGGGTCTGGTTGGGGTTCTTCAATCTAAAAATTTTCAAGGGTTCAACCCAAGCTCGAATTTTTTGATTTCAGAATTTTTAATGTTCAATTTTCGGGTGCGTGTTCGAGTTATGGTTTGTGAAATTTCTAATTCAATTTTATCAGTTTTGAAATTTTCGGGGTTCTGGTTTCTCTATTTCAAAATTCTCGGGCTCGGATTGGGTTCTGCAGCTTTGAATTTTCCGGATTTCGGGATTGGTTCGGGTTCCTCAATTTTTAAATTTCTGTGCTTGGGTGTGGAGGGGCTGGTATCCACTTGGCTGTTAGGAGGTTGCTATCACTATTATCTTGCTCCCGACAAACTCACTTGATTCCTGTTCCTATGTCGTAAGAAGCAACAAAAACAGCACTCGCTTTATTAGTTATGGAATTTGCGTTTCGACTTCGTCTCATCAGAATCCGATATTAACATAGTGACAGAACTAAGCTAGCGCCGGACGCCCTTTTTCATTTCCTACATCCTTTATACTTTCTATTTTGTTACTTAACTACTAAAGTAATTCTTATCATTCTTCAAATCCATTCGTAATAAAACTGCTCTGTAAGAATAATATTAGAATTGAGTATGTTTCTAGACTTTAACCTGCGATAAATTCTGAATTTATTTCTGGGACTTACAACTTACAGACTCACCATCTGTTTGTGGATTTCAAGGCGCCGTACGATTCAGTGAAACGAACGAAATTTTTTCGAGCTTTAGTAGATAATTCTTGAACATGGTTTTCGATAAAACTAATTAAACTGATTTGTATGACACTGGATGGGTTAAAACTAAGCGTCAAGAGTGCCGGAAAGACATCCGCCTCGTTTGTGACATTAGATGGGTTGAAATAGGGCGAAGCACTCTCGGAACTATTGTTCAACTTAACGCTCGAAGGTGCGATACGAAAATCTGATGTACAAAGAAGCGGAGCTATTTTCACAAAATTAGTTTGGGAATTTGCGCGTCGAGTTCGTCTTATCACTATCCGCCACGAACTTAGTGACTGGACTAAGCTAGCGCCGGATTGACGCTAGCTCCTAAAAACAAAAACAATATTTGTGTTTCATAGCAAATACCTAGTCCTGCGTGATGTCCGGGTTTGTTCGGAAACACAAATCGTATTTTCGTTTTTGGGAGCTAGCGTGAATTCGTCGCTAGCTTAGTCCTGTCACTAAGTTAGTATCGGATTCTGATGAGATGAAGTTGAAACGCAAGTTCCGTAACCAATTTAGTTATAGGTTTTCTGCATTTAACTCTCAAATGTCACAAATCATTTTTGTCCTCAGTGGAGCAAAATATTTTTACCTAAGTTTTCTCCACTAAGGAGAAATATAGTATAGTGCATTATCACGAGATTTCACATGCTTCCTGGCCTCGCGGACGACATCGAAATCATTGGCGTTGATCGCAGAGCTGTGGAAGGGACATTTTTGCTTTTTGAAAGGAATGCTGAGAGAATCGGATTGACTTTAAACTCTAACGAGACAAAGTGAAGGTTGGAAACGGACGAGGCGATCAGAACGGTGTTGGTGTCGAAGTGTAAATCGATGGGGTCTACAATGAGGTTTGGGATGAATTCATATATTGAGGAACACTAGTGAAATATGATAACTATATTAGTCGCGAGATAAAAAGGCGAGTTGCGGCTGCGAGTAGGACTTGCTATGGTTTATGTAGTCAGCTATAGTCCCGTAGCCTACAGAAACGCACAAAACTTGCTCTAGACAAATCGCTGATACTTCCTGTTCATTTTTACGGCCATGACGGATGGGTGTTAAAGGAAACAAACTACAGTATAATAGTAAAAGGAGAATGGCACAGACGAATGGACCACGGACTGTACCAGGCTAAAGGTTGATAAAACGCGGGAGACTACAGTGAGCTGGACCTGTAGTGTGAATGCCGCAAGAGAGACCAGCTAAACGACTTTGTGACAGGCCCCGCATTCGCTGGATGTGTACAATTCAGGAAGACTAGAAACCGGCGACTCAAGATCAAACCACCTGAAGCTCAAAAATAGAAACTTATTTTTGGGTATCTAATTAGTCCACTGGTGACCAGGCGCCCACACTCCTAAAGTCTCCTAAAGTGCGCAGTATTCAGCTTCGAGCAAAAATAAGCGTCGGACTAACATTCCTTCTCTTCCTAAGCCAATTCATATGTTTCTGATCAGCTTAAACCCTACATGCTCATGTTGTTTGTGGAGAACAACGTTTATAAACAGTTATAACTTTTGATTTGCTCACAAAAGCAAGTTAGGCTAAAAAATGTGACTATTGACTTTCATTTGAGTATTAACAGTTACAAGAATCTGTTCTAGAATTGAAGTTATTGCAACTATTCTGATTGGATTTCGCAGGAGCAGTGCTGCCAGGGAGAGTTTACGTTGACGATGGAAAATGAATTTTTCGTATATCTTTTTTATGTAGAAATATTATTGTGAACTGATTAACTTATAGACTGTCTTTGGCTACGTTTTCCACGCAATTGGACTATTGTGAATATTCTAGGAGAATTGTAATGATCATTGGAAGGTAAAAAATGAGCAACTTCTAGTACTGCGAGGGGAGCACCTATCTTTATGAAAAAGGCTTTTCGTCTTTCTTGACCCCATCGTTTTCAAGGAAAAATTGTTTTGAAACCCTACATGGACTGGAAAAAAGTTGAGCATGACAGGGTTAAAAATGAGCTTCTTTTCTTGCGGAACCTCACGCTTCACTAGGGGTTTGCTCAGGAATTAGTGTCTTCGTTTTTGGAGCTAATGTGAATCCGACGCTAGCTTAGCCACTAAGTTAGTGTCTGATTCTGATGAAACGAAGTCGAAAGGCGGTGGTCAGCAATTTTCGTCCGCATCCCTTATCACCTAGTTTGTAAGGTGATTCATCAACAGTGCTATCTTTGAAAATGAACTACCTTGGTTATTCAACTAATTTTTCCGATCTTATTTTATTGCAAATAATTATATTATTATTATTCATTATATTCAGAATTGCACATAGTATGTCGTATGTAATTTTAAATGTTCTTTGATTTGATGGCATTGCAAGGGAACACGTATCCGCCGGTTGATGCCAATCTAGCTGACATCTCTTTGGACTGAGCAAACTAATTTATTTGTTTGTTTAGTGTTTATTTGATCAAATAGGGAACTAATCCACTGGAAATTTAATGTGCGTGAGGAATACGCATGATATTGTCTGAGTGAAAAAATGGGAATTGATAGTTCCTCGAGAAGAATCAGAAGCCAGCTACCAATTCGCAGCAGTCATACCAGCACGATGAACATACGTTTTATTGTCATATTCATTGGCTCACTTTTAGGCCAATATATCAATTAAATTAAATCAATAATTTATGGTCCATTTTATATTGTCGACAACACTCCCGACAGCCTGTCTGGAGTTCAAGTTGTTTTCGATGAAACAAACTCTCGATAAACGGTTATCCAGAGGTCAAACACCTTCGCATCGCGAACATTTACGTATTCTAGTCAATAAACTATTCAAACTTCTTATGCACGAAAATAAATTCTCAGTCGCATCGCTTGCTTGAGGCGAATCCTGACTAACAACCCACCCACTACCCAATCCGTGGTACTTATGGGAGTGTCACTGAGTCGGGGCCTTCCATTACGTAAGTACCACATCAACACTTCCTTTCTCATATCCCAAGCTACGGTAAAGATGGTCGTGGCCAGCAATGGTGGTTCTCAGGCGAAATTCTCACTTGGACTGGATCAATTGTTATTTCCAAACAATTCAATTCTGGCTGGTGCCGGCATTGATCATTGAGCAAGTTGGGATTATCAGGAGTTGTATATTGAAGGATGATTTGTTACTCCTAGGTACTATTATCTATTGATTCGCTGTGCAATTTCAGCTAGTCCCGATCAATGACGGAGTAGCAATCAGGGCTGGTCGCGCCAGTCCATGGTCAAGCTCAAACTTTTTGCGCGTTGAGATATTTTTCGTCTAGTGCATCTTGGAAGTCATTCATGTCCTTCTTGTTTCGTACTCATCCATGTCATCATCATGGTTACTGGCTTTGATGTTCGCGATCAGATGTTGTGTGAGCCCTCCCTACTTGGCAGTTGCTCAACTTTTGCAGTTGTCATTATTACCCGAAAAGCAACCGTTTGTATCTCAGGGTATTGGAGACTGTGAGTTGGAATTTATCTCTGTAGATGAGCTTCTCTTAGTTGTCCGTAGTATCACGTTAACAATCGCGTTGTGTTTTTTACTGCAGGGTCAGGTAGTCGATCTACCCGAATTCACACTACAAAACGCAATTGGAAATACTTGGGAAGTTCTGCATGTGTCGTCCGTGATGGATTTCACTTCTCCGCAATGCGAAATGAATCTGTTAATGGTCACGTTGTAAGTTAGTGGTTCCAAATCGTGTAACCGAGCCTCGATTTTCCTATCTTCATTATACATGTTGATCTTGATCTGAGCGTTGTCACACACAACTACGTGTTTTAAGTTGTTATGTAAAATGAATATTTTCACTTGGGATTATTGTTGATTCCTCTTCCGTAAACCTAAGCTCCATTTTCATCTTCAGCAAACGTTCCACAATACGAATGCTCGGTCGTATGCGAGAAGATATAAACTCAATAGTGACAGTATTTGTCCTGAGCACCACTTTTTACTTATACAACTCACTCATCTCGATAGATCACCACGGTAAGAAAAAAATTAACTATGCTTGTTCACAGAATTGACACGTGGGAATTTGTTCGCCGTAGGTACACAGCGTGGTCTGTGCATGGGTGGTACCCCTGCTCCAAAGTTACGAGAGAAGGAATAAAAATTTTTAGTCGCATTCTTACCATGCCGTAATGCCGGGGAAGGAATTCCTCCATGAGTCGTTTCTAATAGAGAGCGACATGGAATTGCAGATTGCGCTATCAGGTGTACCAGAAGACAAATTATGTAGTCTTGTCGACTGCACTGTCCACCATTTTAACAGGGACTTGACCTTAACGTTATCATGTTCAACAAAGTGTACCATGTTGTTATTCTTGCAAATAAAACCATCTAGTAGGCTACCACGTGCCGAATTGTACCAGAACCACATTCCTTATATGTTGAAATTGAATACGTAGAACTTCGTAATTGGAAACAACCATTTTCACATTCAAAAATTAGTCTACTTCCCGTAAAGGCGGCCAGATTTTATAGTTTGTCTTCTCTTCGCCTACTTGAAGAATATCTCAGACGACGTTAGTTTAAAATTGTGAAAAAATAGACCGAGCGAAACATAAAATTCTAAAAAGCTTGCACATTTACGCCATTTCTGAATGGTTTAATCTTTATATTTGTTAATGATTTCAAATTTTAATTATCAGTACATCGTACATTCAATAAACACTAAAAATGTTACTTAAGTACCCCCACCCAGCAAAGTGCCTAGATTCATTTCTCCTTCATTCATTAGTCATTGACTAAGTCAAAGATTCGTGACGGTTGATATCGCTTCCGGTCCAGTCCGAAGGCATGTGATTATTCACACTTAATTGCTGGTGCATGTTTTCCTTTCTGAACGAATGTGAACAAATCGCCGTCGCCATACTGACTCATTGCGTCAAAGATTGGCTATTAGATTGCTGTTTTTACCTGTTATTAGTTGAATTTGAACTGATCGTAGTTTTTTTCTCTCTTTGCTTACAGGTATGTATGTTGAACGATGTCATCTACAACAATGACCAATATGATGCGGGTAAGGTTTTATTGATCGCGCTCAAATTTTCCAACAGATCAGTTGGTGAAGGTTTTCGAAATTGCTTTCGAAATAAAAAAAAATCCTTTTCCCATCATTACCAAATTATTATGCCAATACTTTTTCATGAGCCCAGCTTTTCAACGCAAACCGAACGCAAAAAAGAGCAGCACTCGGACGATGAGATTTTAACCAATTAGAACTTCGGTATAATTACTGTACCGCCGGGACAATCAACCAACCACCCGGGCCAGATTCGATCGATCAGGTTAAGCTTTTTCTTCGCAGCCAACAATCAATCAAACCCACAATTACCGATCGTTACTGTTTTCAATTATCATCAACATTGCGATTGTTGCCCTCGGACGGGCCCTTCATTTTTCGTTTCGGAAAACAGACGATTCCCATCCCCTGAATGTATGTCTTTCGGCCTTTTCCCACCTCGAATCTAGATTGATCTCGATCCGTATCCCAATCACCATGCAATTGGAGCATGGATTGCCATGTTATAAAACGGACGATCAGTCGCAACGGAGATAAGTGTGTGACATTTGGGATTTGGTTCACTATCCCAGAGGGTCGTCGCTTGGTGAAAGTAAAAGTTACATGAGCACAATTTGCACTGGTTTTGGTGAAGCGATGCAATCAAAACTAAAATGCGAAAATTGTGAGCTGCCAAAACTGCGTCTCATCGTAGCATCAAGCTTACGTAAGCCTGAAATGAGCCCTGTACCGGTACTGTCCGGATGGATTTCGTGTGTCCCGCTGTGAGGTGGATGATCGCAATTTAATGGGCCATAATCGTAACTCAGGTAGATTTAAGTGGTTTAAAGTTTTGTTGTCCGTCGGTTTGTTTGCGTTAAGTCTTGGTAGTTTATTTTTCTCTCATGAATAAAATCTCCTGGGCTCACGTGAATCATGCAAATATGACATTTATGTTCGCAGTCACTTTATGTGAAAAGAGAAAGTCCTTTTTTCAGGGGAACTAGAGAGCGAACTGGTGTGGATTATCTGGCTAGTTATGGAACTTTTTTTTTTTTCTTATTTTATTAATATATTTGACATACCTTAATACATTAGCTTGACTAAGCTGTGAGTATTTTATGTTTTTGTAATCTGTAAAACATTAAAAAATCGACTAAAATTTCTATCTGTTCTTTCAATACTGTGAACTAGGTTTTTAGGTGATAAATGTTAATCTGTTTTACTTTGAAACTTTGCAGGCATATTCTTGGATTATAATTTTAAGGTTTGAAGTAAAAACGAAAATAAATCGATTTTTTGAAGTTGGCTGATGAGGAGACCCCCTTAAAAACCTTCTGTCCACAATCAGTTCTTTGAAAAACAAGCCTTAAAAGGTCCCACGATCGTAATATTAAAATACATTAATCTGCGAGAGTATATGTGGAACATCTACTTCGCCAGTAAGAGTTTTTCCTACGAAAAGGTTCTGGGTAATGTTCATGTCGAGTAAACGACAACGATCAATATAAGGCGGTAACTCTACCGGATTGCGCCATGACAGCGATTTAGGAATATAACGCTTGTATGGATTCAATTCTATTAACTCAGATACCCTCAGAAGGGCACCACATCAAGCTTCCAGGACGAAACACGCAAGAGAGAAATACATTGCTCTCAGGCAGTATGGGTCTGCAAAATCAATTAATGATAAAATCAAGATTCCTGTTGCTTGTGAAACAACATGGGCGTAGTGATCTCTGAACGATTATTTAGTATTTTTTTTTTATTCAAATCGTTTATTTGATAAGGCACGTTGCGTTAGCTTAAAGGTGCCAATTTTGTTTTGTTTTACATTTTAAATTGCTTAAAACTAGGGGATTACATATTGATTTTTTTAAAAATGAAACTAATGCGATTTTATAGCTATCTTATATATCTACACAAGGGGATAATATTGTTTTCGTAAGATTAGGGGGGTCATTTAGTTTTTGTGGCAATATGGTTTGACATTTTTATCAGTGAGATTATTGGAGCAAATAATGTTTAATTAAGGGGGACAATTTTTTACGACTAACTTAAAACTAGGCATAACTAGAGGGCATGATTGAATTTTGTAAAGATTCGTAATTATAGTTATGTTTGTGGGTAGTAGAGTTGGGCAATTTCAACGAGATTATATAATATAATAGTTAAAACTAGAAGAGACAAGAAGAGCTAAATGCTTCGTGATGATATTGGGGGGGGGGGGGGGTAGGGGTGTTACTTCTGGGTATAAGAGTCAGGGGAGGGAGGGTAGACAAAGATGGCAGGGAGAGAAAATTATTTCAGTTTCAGGCATCGTGAGATCAACGGATGGATTACAAACTCGGGTGGCCTTCATCAGGGGAATCATGTACTGGGACGCCGGGTGGTCCTCCTCAAGATGGCAGGGGTTTTTCCAGACGATTTCGTAGTACGGCTCAGATGTGGATCGGCTACATTTCGAGTTAAGCGTGTTATGTTCGTGCCGTAGGTCCCGTGTTTGTTGGCTCATTCGATACAGATGGTTTGATACAGGTGGAAGAGCGTTCTGAGAATGATAAGGAGATAACAAGGGGCAGTTAGACTTGTATATTGATGGTTTTCACAAAGGTGTATATAAGGGACATATAGAGAACGTCGCGGCTTGCCAGCACATCTCGAACCGGTACGTTGGTTGGTCTTCCTCGGGCCCGCAGGGTATCCATTAGCCGAGACCTAGCGGAACTGTACTCGGTGCACGCCCAGACAATGTGCTCGATGTCGTGATAGCCGTCGCCACAAGCGCAGATACCACTATCCACGAGCCCAATACGCCGGAGATGTGCATCCAGCGTGTAATGGTTTGCCATGAGTCGGGACATCACACGAATGAAGTCACGACCCACATCCATCCCCTTGAACCAAGGTTTCGTCGATACCTTAGGGATTATCGAATGTAGCCACCTTCCCAGCTCCTTCCCAGCTCTGCTCCACGAAGTTTGCCAACTTTCGAGGGTTCTCTGATGAGTAATACTGAAAAATTCGCTGAAGCAAATTGGTCTTTCGTAAACGTCTCCTTCTAAGGCACCCACCTTAGCTAAGGAGTCTGCCTTCTCATTGCCCGGAATGGAGCAATGAGAAGGGACCCATACCAAGGTAATCTGGAAAGAGTTGTCAGATAAAGCACTCAGTAGCTCCCGTATTTTCCCCAAAAAAATACGAGGAGTGCTTGCCTTGTTTCATCGAGCGAATAGCGTCAATGGAACTGAGGCTATCCGAAACGATGAAGTAATGGTCTGCGGGTAATGTTTCAATGACTCCAAGGGTATACTGAATGACAGCTAGTTCTGCGGCGTAAACTGAAGCAGGGTCACTGAGTTTGTAGGAGGCGGTGAACTTTTGATTGAAAATACCGAAGCCAGTGGATCCTTCGAGGTTTGATCCGTCAGTATAAAACATCTTAGAACAGTCGACTTCTCGGAATTTATTATAAAAAATGTTTGGAACCACTTGTGGGCGTATGTGGTCCGGAATTCCACTAATCTCGTCTTTCATGGATGTGTCGAAGAAAACAGTAGATTCAGAAGTATTTATGAAATGCACACGGTTGGGATTGTAAGAAGAAGGGTTAATATTCTGCGCCATGTAGTCAAAGTACAGGGACATGAAACGGGTCTGAGAATTGAACTCAACAAGCCTTTCGAAATTTTCAATCACGACCGGGTTCAAGATATCGCATCGAATGAGCAATCGATATGAGAGTTCCCGAAATCTATTTTTCAACGGGAGAACGCCCGACAGCACTTCGAGACTCATCGTATGGGTCGACTGCATGCACCCTAAGGCGATACGCAAACAACGATACTGAATTCTTTCGAGTTTGATGAAATGTATGTTCGCGGCGGAGCGAAAGCAGAAGCATCCGTATTCCATTACCGACAGTATCGTTGTTTGATACAACCTAATTAGGTCTCCTGGGTGGGCACCCCACCATGTTCCGGTTATTGTACGAAGAAAGTTGATCCTTTGTTGGCATTTCTGTTTCAGATACCGAATATGGCATCCCCAAGTACCTTTCGAGTCGAACCAGACCCTTAGATATTTTACTGTGAAGACCTGAGCGATAGTTTGACCCATTAATAGAAGCTGTAGTTGTGCTGGTTCACGCTTCCTTGAAAATACAACTAGCTCAGTTTTCTCCGTGGAGAATTCGATACCCAGCTTAATAGCCCAAGCAGACAAATTGTCCAGGGTATTCTGTAATGGTCCTTGTAGATCGACAGCTTTGGGTCCCGTAACAGACACCACGCCATCGTCTGCAAGTTGCCTTAACGTGCAGGAATTGTCAAGACATTCATCAATGTCGTTGACATAAAAATTGTATAAAAGGGGGCTTAGACATGAGCCCTGGGGAAGGCCCATGTAGCTAAATCGTGATGTCGATAAGTCACCATGCGAAAAATGCATGTGCTTTTCCGACAACAAGTTTAGTAAAAAGTTGTTTAAAGTCGCTGAAAGACCATGCTGGTGCAGCTTCTCTGAAAGAATGTTGATCGAAACTGAATCAAAAGCCCCCTTAATATCTAGGAACACTGATGCCATCTGCTCTTTGCTAGCATAGGCCATTTGAATTTCAGTTGAGAGCAACGCAAGACAATCGTTCGTCCCTTTGCCTTTGCGAAAGCCAAATTGTGTATCTGACAGTAAGCCATTTGCTTCGACCCAATTGTCGAGGCGGGATAGGATCATTTTCTCGAACAACTTCCGGATACAGGATAGCATTGCGATCGGACGGTACGAATTGTGGTCGGAGGCTGGTTTTCCTGGTTTTTGGATGGCGATGACCTTCACTTGTCTCCAATCGAGTGGGACAATGTTAGCCTCGAGAAACTTATTAAATAAGTTCAACAAGCGTCTCTTGGCAGAGTCAGGCAGATTCTTCAACAAGTTGAATTTGATTCTGTCTGGCCCCGGAGCTTTATTGTTACACGACAAGAGAGCAAGTGAGAACTCCACCATCGAAAAAGGTGTTTCGTTCGCGCTATCGTGAGGAGACGCGGCGCGGTAAATCTTCTGTGCCGGGGCGGAATCCGGACAAACCTTCTTGGCGAAATCGAATATCCAACGGTTTGAATATTCCACGCTCTCATTAGTACTGTTTCGATTTCGCATACGTCGGGCTGTTCCCCAAAGAGTGCTCATCGATGTTTCTCTCGTTAATCCGTCGACGAACCGGCGCCAATAATCGCGTTTTTTGGCTTTCATCAAACTCTTCATTCGCTTGTCTAACGTCGCGTACTGTCGAAAACTGGCGGGTAACCCGTCGTTCCGGAAGGTCTTAAACGCGGCGGCCTTCTCTGCGTACACGTCTGAGCACTCTTTATCCCACCAGGGATTGGGAGAACGTTTTTGTATGTTCGCGCCGGGTACTGGCCTAGTCTGAGCTTGATTCGCGCTGTCGAGAATCAAGCCAGCCAAAAAGCTGTACTCTTCCTCCGGAGGAAGTTCTTGGGTAGATTCGATGTTGTCGGATATCGCGGCAGCATAGCTCTTCCAATCGATATTTCGTGTGAGGTCATACGAAATATTGATTGATTTCAATGGCCTTGAACCGTTATTGATTGAGACTACAATCGGCAGATGGTCGCTGCCGTGGGGATCAGGAATTACCTTCCACATGCAATTTAACCGCAGCGATGTTGAGCAAAGGGACAAGTCTAAGGCGCTCGGGCGCGCTGGAGGAGCAGGAATCCGTGTCATTTCACCCGTGTTTAAAATTGTCAAATTGAAGTTATCGCAAAGATCCTGAATTAAGGAAGACCGGTTATCATCATAGAGGCAACCCCATGCTGTACCGTGAGAGTTAAAGTCTCCTAAAACTAGTCGCGGTGCTGGCAGGGATTCTAAGATGTCTTGTAGCCGTCGGTGCCCAACCGCGGTGTTGGGGGGAATATATATGGAAGCTATGCAAAGGCTTTTGCCTTTGGTTGTTACTTGACAAGCGACAACTTCAATACCTGTTATCGAGGGAAGGTTAATTCTGTAGAAGGAATAGCACTTTTTGATCCCCAAAAGCACTCCTCCATAGGGGGTGTCTCGATCCAGGCGAATAATATTAAAGTCGTGGAAGTTGAGTTCTATGTCGGAAGTTAACCAAGTTTCACATAATGCAAATGCATCGCAACTCAAATTATTTATTAAAATTTTGAAGGAATCGATTTTCGGGATGATACTTCTGCAATTCCACTGTAGAACAGTGATCAAATCCGTGACCTCGTTCGATGAGTTAGCCATCGAAGGATACAATCGCTGAGAGGAGGGGCCATTTAGCAGTCAACTGCTTCAAAAATGTTCTCACTGTAGGGAGAAAAGCTAACATAAGACTTTTAATAGGATCAGTAATATTGAAAGTTTTTATTATCCAGTCCACTATGTCCGAGAGTTTTATAATTCCAGTGCTGTGATTACTCTCGAACTGAAACAAAGGAACACTTGGGATTTTTGATGTTCCTGGAAGTGCTGGGAACTCCTTCTCTGAGCTTAATCCTCCGAGACCAGGAGCTAATTGCTTCGGTTTGGTTGCAACACTTCCAATAGATGTGACTTTCGGAGCCCCCTCAAGGGACACCTTCTGGCCTTTACAAGGAACTTTACGAGAGGAAGTGTTCCTCCTCTTCCTATAAATTCTAGGCACCCTAGTAGATGTTCCCTCTTGTGGGTTACCAGCCTCGCCCTCGTCAGGAGGCAAGTGAGTATAGATGTTTGCTGAGGATGGTGGCGTAGCATTCTTTAACATTTCTGCGAAAGAATGTTTGGATCGTCCCGCAAGGGAACGTTTCAGTTTATCCCCGCGTAGTTTGTACGCGGGACAGGCCGAGATATCATGCAGACTCTCCGCACAGTAAGGACACTTTTCGGCTTGCCTACTGCACGAATCATCTAGATGATTCTCCCCGCATTTTCCACAGCGGGCCTTATTGCTACAATGGGTGGCTGTGTGACCCAGTTGTTTACACTTTGTGCAATTCATGACCCGCGGCACAAACAGACGCACAGGCAGACGAACCTTGTGCAAGAGGACGAAATTTGGCAAAGCGGTACCAGCGAAGGTCACCCGATAAGAGTTTGATTGGGGGTACGTTTTTGAACCATCCCCCGCAACTACTACTGAGTGCAAACGTTTGCACTCAAGTATTTTAACTGGCTGAAGTAAGCGGTCTCTGAATCGGCCAACCCCGTACTTCAGCAGATCCTCGCACGTCAAACTCTCATCGGTTACGACGCCTTCGGATTGTACTCTTACAGCCGGAATATACACGTTATAATCCCGCGTAAAGTGCTCACAGCAAGCAATATCGTTTGCCTGCTTTGAGTTGGCTAGCAACACCCTTATCTTGTCCGAGCGGACCTTTGAAATTTCGGTCACAGCCGAGAACCGTTCCGTCAGGTCTCTAGAAATCTGAAGAAGATTCAGTGATTTAGTCTTGGGCCGAAAGAAGACCACAAATGGACCAGTTGAGAGTTCTGGATAGCATTTGGGCCGGGGGGGAGCCTTAGAAGTTGAACCCGATTCAACTTCCATTTGACCGTCCGGAGAGGGAACCATAGAAAACGTCAACGCACGGGGTCAGCGCCCGCGCAGACGGAAGAAAGCAATAAATGTGTTACAAAAGACAAAAACCACTTAGCTTTAAACTGGTGTCCAACAACGAACCGATCCAGCTTATACAGCTGGCTATTGTTTAATCCTCACACGCGAACAAAAGACTGAGGACCGAACCGAACTGGCAAAATAACCTTGAATGCGGATTAAAACTATTCTTTATCGCCTCACACAGCACTACGGACTAGAAAAAACAACCTCTGTCTCGATGGAGAGCTCGGAAACGAATGATTATTTAGTATTAAGCAGTACATTAAGGTCCCTGACAACTGACACTCTTTCAAGTAACTTTCCAGAAACAACCCCACAGAATTTTAACAAAAGCACTGTTTTTGAGCGATCCACAGAATTGGATTTTTTCTGCGTGTGAAACACATTTCTGAGCATTTGGATACACTAAAAACCTATTGGAAAACTCCAGGGCAGTGGATTGCACTGGTGTTGCATTTTCTAACAGAAGAGTAGGCCACTAGACGTGTTTCATTCCCACTTTTGCTAAAAAGTGCAAATCCAGTGCAATCTACTACTCCGGTGCATTTCAATGAAAAACGACGTAAGAGTGAACCGATTTCGAGTACACCAATAACAGAACTCATCTAGTTGGCTTTGTATTTCATAGCAGTCCAATTTAGATCGCAATGAGCGTGCATTTTGGTGGAAATGTCATTGAAGAACATGGAGAACAGCAAGAGTTCGAGATTGCTGCCTTGGGGTACACACGACAAATTTTGTGAAGTTATGCGATTCGATATTTCCAAGTTTGACAAATTGGGAACGGCCAACAAGCCATGACTTAAGCCACTTAGTGAAGCTAGGTGAGACTCCCTGTTTCTCTATCTTAGCCAGTAGGAACTAGTGATCAACGCGATCGAATGTCGCTTTAAGATCAGTATAGACCGAATCTGCTTGCGTTCCGTCGTCTATGCATTTAAAGTAATGTGAAGTGAACTGTGCTAAATTCGTGGCTGTAGATCTACCTGAAAGCAAACCGTGCCGGAAAAACACATTGCTTACTGGAATTTCGAACAACTAGAGGCCAAACCATCAAATATATTCACAGGGTGTCTTTGGAGGAATTGTTCGTATGAATATTCCCCACAATCTGATAACAATTGAAATTAGGCATGGCTTACTATGATCGAACTAAAAAAAATAACTTTTTATCCTGACGAGGTAGAAAGTTGGTGTCTTCGACAAAGTTTTAGAAATGCTCATAGTGAAGAATTTTGTTGAAGAACTTGAGCTTATAGGTAGGGTTGCCACCTCTCCGGGTTTGACCCGGAGACTCCGGTTTTCGGGAGCGATCTCCGGGCGTTCGGGTTTTACATCAATTTCTCCGGGTTTGGTGGGAAGAAGCATAATTTCAATATTTTTGTAATTAATTTATTGTTTACAAAATATTTATAAAGTCTAAGTTAACTATTACTCTGGTCCAGATTTATTTTTCTCGACTAATCCTTCGATTCAAGGTGGCGAAGATGAGTTCACCGAATATTGCTGATTTCTTTCACACAGCAATAAAAATGAAAAACAAATCAAATTTAGTACAAATTAAGGAATGTAATATTTCGTTATATGCTTCAATTGAAATGTTGCATCCCACTAAGTCGCTCAAAATAGTGGAAAAAAAGTTATTTTACTGCAATTTTACTAAATCACTTCACTGTTAGTGGTGCTTATAACCAGCTGCACCAAGGTATGGAAGATTTGTTCGAATCCAACTGGCTAGGTCAACATCAAACGAATTATTCCATTGTTGTTGCTACTCCTCCACTTATCCGCCACAGCGAGGGTAGCTGGTGCTTTTGTATTTTAGTCGGGGAAGTGAAATACTACACCAGATTAAACCGACAAAACCATTCTCCAACATGAAAAATTTACAGCTTTATTTTAACGTAGTAATAATAAGCGATTAAAGTGCTAAAAATGCAGAGGAATCGCTTTGATTCCAATTTCTGCTCTGTTCCACTCAAAATTAACCCTCCCCCCAGGTCAGTGAAAATCTCCGGGTCAAAACCTCTTCAGAGGTGGCAACCCTGCTTGTAGGACTAAAGGTTATCGATTTAATGCCGGTCGTGGCGTAAATGAACCGCATTCATTGTCGTTGTTTGTGGTTAAACATATTAAATAGATTAAAAATATTAAAAAGTGTAATATAAGGAAAGAAGGGGCGGTATTTTTTCTCATGTTACTGCTTTGCACACAGGCTGCCATACAGCGCTGAGCGTCATGCAATAGCGAATGGCAGCAGTGTCGAAGAGGAAAAGAGAATGTAGGCAACAATATTACAGCCGCAGACAAGGTAGGCATTTTGCATCCTTGGGCTTATCACGTCACTGGAAACATCGCATAGTCCGGTTTCGATCTGTGCGGGAGTAGTTGGAACTGTTTCAAATGCACTTGAAAAATGTCACATTGAGTTTATAGCACGTAACGTCGAGAGTAGAAAAAGCATTGTTGTCGTCGATTGAACCAAAGTGGTTTAGGTTCCGAACCCGGTACCGGCACATATATTACTTTTCTTTTGAATAATTTACCTCGGTTGGGTTATAGAGCATTTATGTTAATTGCCTAGTTTGGAGGGTTATATACAACACATGTGCTAGTACTATGGCTGTTAATGTTTACCCAGAGTTGTTTTTATTGTTAAATTCTTTTGTTTTAACGCTAACCGATTCGAAACAGTGATGAGCACTCCACCGCCCGTTTTTATACCAGCAGTGATTGGGTGTGATCTTTGTGCTTAGTTCTCTTAGGGTCTGGTAGGTTTCTGAGCTAGAAACGGTAATTTCTTTGAGGAGGTGCAGTACCAATTGTAGCTTCGGTAGAATTTCGATAAAATTTATTCCATAAATTGCAGTATCCAACAATTGCAATCGATCTTGGTATGCGTATGACAATATATTAGCCTGGTTCAATTTTTGACTTTTAGCTCCACCAGGCTCTACTGATTCCTTTTGTGGTCCTTAGTAATTAAGCAAATTTTGGTACCGTTCGGTTGTCTCTACGGACCCTCCATTAATTGATTGTTGAGGTGATTTTTTAAGAATTTATTTTAAATTTTAACCGATTTTCCACACTAATTTCCATATAAACTTTGAAATTTTTTGAGAGTCCGTAGACACAACTGATCGGTTCCAAAATTTGCACAATTACTGTGGGCCATAAAAGGAATCAGTAGAGCCTGGTGGAGCTAAAAGTCAAAAATTGAACCAGTCTAATGTATATGTCATCGTTTTAATTCAAAGTTATAGGGTCACTAAATGTATACCACGCTAGCTTTCCGCGCTTCCATTCGTTATCGTTTGATAATACGACAAAAGCTGCAACAGCCATGTTGCAACATGCAGGGTCGCGCAACGCAAACTGATTATGTTTTCAATCTGTTGTTCTGAATCAGCGACGTTCAGTGTGGAAGAACTTTTTTCTCGGCGATATGTTGTGTTGTGCCACTACTCCGGTTCTTATTGCCCGGCCGACCCTTTTTATCAGGGCGGCCTAGGTGCCCTTTCGGAATTTCGGATTTTCGTATACACACAAGAAGGTAAACAAACAAATATAAATTTAACTTTACCGTTTATTCTTCCACCACTCTCCAAAGCTGATCGTTTCCGTCCGTTGCTGCTGACGATGGCGGGTAGGCGGACGGTTTCTTCCGACCGACCGGGATAACAACGGCCGCGTCCTTCTTTGCTCGTTGGCTGTTCCGGCAGCCTTAACAATTAGCCAGGGAGGTGAGCTTTGCTCCTTTTTCGGAACCTCCGCTAGCGACGGTGGTGACGAATCACCGGAATCTATCCTCCCTGCAAAGAATCCCGGAAGACACCGCAGTTTTCCTTCCAGGGCGAGACGTTGTCCACCCTGCTTCGCCCTCTTCAGCTATTAGCTGGGAAGGAGAGCAAAGTTCGTTCGGCTTATCCTTCCCAGCGAGGGCGGATTGGTGCGTCTGAATCCTTTGCGGTTAGCCGGGGAGGCGAAAATTCCTTGATGATTAGCTTCCCGCGACGGCCATCCAGCACTACAAAATAAACGAGCGCCCAAACCTCGGGTCGCACTTTACGACGGATGACTTTCCGTCACACACGCGCACTTCGTGCTACGGTTATTGTGGCTGGCAACTGCCCCAAACTGGCGTAACGCCTCGGTGCATAGCTGTCATCGCCCTTGCAGCATATCCAGCAAAAGGAGAACGATGCACTAATTAATTGGGTCGCTCGTAGTAATTTTACAATAATAAACATTTGGATTTAATTTTGTAATGTCAAATACTATCAAAACATTGGATGCCAAAAGCCACATACTTCCAAAAAATTAATCAAAATTGTGATTTCACCTGAATTGCGTGGCCCGTTTGAGAAATTTAGATTTCCATACTGAGTTTACGCGTAATTTGTCGTCAAGCAGACGGGAAATGTTCCGGAACTGGGTTTTTGGTTTGCCAATGTTTAGGGCCATTTGAAAATTCTCCCAATATTATATAAGTAGCTGGATGTTGTTTCTGACGAGTTTCGCTCCAACTCGAACAAATGTTGGCAGCACCCTCTCAGCTTTTAATTAAACTTTCTGTACATGAGAACTTTGCCACAAAAAGCCACTTTGAATACTTTGTTTTTCCAAAAATGATCTAGACTGTCTTTTCAAAAGGGTCAAACTTTCTTAACCTATTTTTGCAAATGGCTGCAGTCTAAAAATGACAAATCCTACAAAAAATGTTGTACGAGTGATTTTCACAAAAATAGTTCAACTTTTGAATAAAAATTTTGAAAAAATTCTTGATCGACTTCTTCATTGAAAAAAATCGATTTTTAAAATTTAAAGTCGATTTACGCAAAAACCTCATCTTTGATTTGAATTAAATTTTGTTCCAAAATAGGTAATTATGTTTCCTACCTACCATAAAGAAATTCAAGCTGGGCACTTTCAAGGAAAAAAAAGTATTTGAAAAAAACTTTTCCTTGTCCACGCTGAATTTTTTTTCTCAGTGTATTTTTATCGAAAACTGAACCAATGAAAGTCATAATCATCTCAGAATTCAATTTCCCAAGTGCTAGTTGCCTAATACATGCAAAAAGTATCATTAGCGAATTTGGTATAGCATCTCGGACTGGACTGGAACGAGGCAGAAGGGATTCGTTTAACGGAGATTTGCTACTAGAACACTTAGCGCACGACCAGACAACATGTTTAATATCGCGATAACCGCCAGCACATGCGCAGAGACTGCTCTCCACGTTCCTAATACGCCGGAGGTGGGCCTTCTACGTATAATGATTGTACATGACCCGAGATATCACCCGAATGAAGCCATGACCCTTATCCGTTCTCTTGGACCAAGGTTTGTTGATACAATTGTTAATTTTCGAGGGTCCTCTGAGAAGAAATTTTCAAAACCTCGTTGAAGTTACGCGGTCTTTCATAAATATCACCTTCTAATGCCTAATTGTCCACCTTCTCATTATCATTCTAATCCAAGTGTACGCCTTCTCATCACCCGGAATGGAGCACTGCGAAAGAATTCAAATTAAGGTAATCTGCTATGATTTTTCAGATAAAGCACTCAAAAACTCAAAAACATGTTTTCCCCAGGAAATACAAGGAGTGTTTTCCATGCTCCATCAAACGGAGAGCCTCCTGTAACTGTAACGATGTGGGCATGGTCGTTGATAGATAGATAAAAAACCATCAATTTTGTTGGGAGAATGTTGGCAGCACAGCCACTTTTATGATTGCACTCACCACTACTTTCATAATAATTAGCATAAAAGCGATGCATAGCGGCTATCATATGACGAACGTTCCGTGTATTCCAATCACAAGATGAATCGAATACACAACGTAGGCCCAAGCCACCAGATGAAACATTGTTTCTCTGATGATCCGTCCGTTAATCCGTCAACGAATCGGTGCCAATAATCGCGTTTTTCAGCTTTCATCAAGTTTTTCATTTGCATTTGTAGTGTCGCATATATTTGAAAAAAAATTCGGCCGATCCGACGTTCAAAAGTCCCTTTCGCGTATAATTTTAAGCAATCTCTGCCCACCACGAAGTATGAGACTGTTTACGGTTGTTCGCGTCGAGTACTTGTTTCGTCTGATCTTTAATCGTACAAATGCATTGTGAAAAACCCGGGGGAAAATGTAAGGACTGAAATATAGGGACACATGTGGAAATTCCTGCTAGTTTCTAAGATTACCGAGACTAGGAACCACACACTTCGGTTTTGTAACAGCACACTCTCAGGCCTTTACGAGGAAGCTTAGGAGAGAAAACTGAATTTCCTCTTTCGGAAATTTATAGGCACATTAGAAGATGTTCCCACATTGGGATGGCCAAGATCTCTCGCTCGTAAAACGTTGAAATTAGTCGTTATCGTTGAAATTAGAGCGCTATTCTCTTTTGCATTATCGAACCGTTCCTTAAAAGAATGTTTCATTTTATCCCCACATAATTTATATGGGGGATATGTCGAGAGATCATGCGGAGTCTCTCCACAGTAGGAAAACTTTTCATGATTCGCTTTGCATTTTGCTCAGCGTGCCTTGTTTCTACAATAAGTCGCTGTAGGCACAACTGTTTACAACAACGACAGTTCATGCCTCACGGTACAAAAATGCGAACAGGTAGACTAGCCGTGTTCAAAAGATCGAAGTTTGGAAGAGAAGATTCGGCGAAAGGTTCGAAATGAGGCTGATGGAAAATAAGTTGTTTTCATATACTCCTTGATTTTTCCTGAACACAATTGCTTGTGAACCAGAATTTTCACTGGCCGAAGTAAAGGGCTCTTGAAGGAGCGAAGTATGGGGTACTTCGCAATTAGGGCCCCTGTTGGAGACTACACCATCAATCTCTACTTTCCGGGCGGGTACATAGACAAGATACTTCTTCGTACACGGTCAAATGGTATTTAGTTAAATCCCGCATATATCGATGATGTTTAATGGCTTATCTTTGCCCTCATTAAATTTATTATGATCATATTCCAAATTCGTTACTGGTGCTATTTGCATCAGGCAACTAGCACTGGGGAAATTGGATTCTGAGATGGTTATGACTTTCATTGGTTTAGTTTTCGATAAAAATGCACTGGAAAATTAATTTCAGTTTGGACAAGGAAAATTTTTTTTCAGATAACTTTTTTCCTTAAAAGTGCCCAACTTTTTGACGGTAGGTAGGGAACATAATTACATATTTTGGAACAAAATTTCATCCAAATTAATTATGGGTTTTTTGTGTAAATCGACTTTAAATTTTAAAAACCGATTTTTTTTCAGTTTAGAAGTCGATGAAGATTTTTTTCAATATTTATTAAAAATTGAACTTATTTTGTGAACATCACTCTTACAACATTTTTTGTAGGATTTGTCATTTTTAGACTATAGCCATTTGAAAAAAAAATTGTTTAAAACAGTTTAACCCTTTTGAAAAGACAGTCATTTTTGGTAAAACAAAGTATGCAAAGTGGCTTTTTGTGACAAGGTACAGAAAGTTTAATTAAAATCTGAGCCAACTCTGAATATGATTTAGCTCGAAATTCGTCTTCTTTCAAAGCTGTGTATCTCAGGTTTGGAAGAAATTATAATGAGATTATAAGTGTTTTTATGTTGCATGTCTGAGGAACACGATTGAATTAGAATTTTTAATATCAAAATATACCTATGTATTGTGAAAACATGTACTATATACTGGAAAATCGCATATTTGGCAGCACTGCTGCAAAAACCTATTCATTATTGTATTAATGTACTATTTAATTTAATAATTTGTTTATTTTTTATTTTATTTTATTATTTATTTATTTATTTATTTATTTATTTATTTGTTTTATCAGCCATGTGTAGACTACACAGAACTGTATTACAAGACTTACTTGTGTACTATACATTATTTCTACGGGTTATTTGCAAATTAGTTCGTTTTCTAAACAATGCAGAGGTCAATTATTTCACAATTCTCAATACAATGACGCATTATTCTATTGACGGAGCTATTTTTAGCCGCTAGTTTACGAGTTGTATTTGCGAGAGTTGTGATGCGGAGTTTACCTTAAAGAGATGATGTCGTTGATAAAGTAAAGCATAGCAAATTCGCGGCGTTGTTTGAGTGTTTGTATGCAACGTGCTTTATAGGATAGAAGAGAGAATGTCGTCCAGGTTATATTCCTTAAACTATTTTCTTTAAAAAACATCTCGCGGATTGATTCTAGACGAATAAGTGTCAAAGATACAATCAAATGAAAATGAAGGTTTTGGACAAATTTGACTACATTATATCAAATGAAAGCTCTAATATCTAATATCGCCATAGGCTGCTATTGAATTTCATTTGGATCGGAGTTCTGGTTCCGGAGTTAGGGCCACACATTACATTCCTCTACAAACCGCAATCACATTGCTACCCAAATGACGCAAAAACAATATAGGTTACCATGTTTTAATTGCCACAAGGTTCTACTGTATCGATTTTTTGGCTATTTTCGACAAATTTAAGACTAAAAGGAACGAAAGCAGTGAAATTGTAAGACGGATAGGTATTGTAGTGCGAATCAGTTATAAACTTAGAACGGAAAACTTGGACTAGGCAGGGTCATATAAACATGATCGTAAGGAAATGTGAAGAATCTTTCATATTTTCTTTCGATCATGTGCATATGAGCCAGCCTAGTCCTAGTTTTCCGTTCTAAGTTTATAACTGAGTTGCTCTAAAGTACCTATCCGTCTTTCAATTTCATTGATTTCGTTTCACTTAGTCTCAAATTTGCCAAAAATAGCCAACAAAAACTATATACAGATATTTTCTAAATTGCGGGAACTTGTCATTCTGGCTCACTGACGCCCAATTAAGTCATGTTTGATTACTTTGACCACGTACTATTGAATGACTAGCTTTGAAGAAATGACAAAGCTTCTGAATTAAATACACATCTCTTTCTCCGGAATGGCTAGCTCGACTAGTGAACAATAAACTTAGTCTCAGATTAAAGACAAAATATTCTTACTAACTTCTATTGAATTGGGATCGGAGTTACGGTTCCAGAGTTAAGAGCTGAAGATTGCGATCACGCATAATATTCCCTGAATCTTTTCGCCTTTCTCATTTAAAGAAAGGCTATGCAATCGCTCTGAAAACCGATTTCCTGATCAAGGCCCGAAGGGCCGAATCTTATATATCATTCGACCCAGTTCGTCGAGATGGGAAAAGTCTGTGTATGTATGTGTGCTTTAAATAATGTTAGTTTTCTTGGAGATGGCTAGGCCGACTTTAACAACGTTATACTCAAATGAAAGTTATAATATCGTCGTGGATTTTTTGTTGATCGGACTTCCGGTTCCTGAGTTACGGGTTGAAAAGTGCAGTCACACAGTACATTCCCATATAAACTGGCACCACCATGATGTCCAAATGATGCAATACATGTCAAATGGATATAATATTGTATGCATTTATGTGTCTGGATCGCTAATGACAAATCAAAGTGGCTTTGATCACATTGACCACATATAACGGTTTTTGATGACCACGGGTAACCGGTCAAGTTCCTATGTTAATTTCACACCTATTTCTCAGCCGATTTTTACAAGTTTTAATTCAAATCAAAGATAAAATACTACCCACGACTGCTAATAAATTTTATTCAAAACCTGACTTTTGGTTCCAGAGTTTCAGGTTTATTCCTGCGGTAACATAGGAATTTTCCATGTAAAGCGGTACAACCGTAATACTTCAAAGGTCTCAAAAATCTGTTAAAATGGATATCAATTTTTTTGTTTTGCATGTCTAGGGCGTTGATGGCCAATCCAATATTTTTTGAATATATTATTCACTATCGGCAGTACTGGAAGTCCCGGGCTTCGGACATAATTCAGGATAATTTACCTCAGTTGGTGACGACTTAACCGATTTTCAGCGACGTTGGAGTTCCGCCGCACATTCTTGCAAAGAATGTTTATATTCGATATGTTGTGTAGTAATATTGACTGCACAGATATTCTTGCAAGGATTAATGTGTTTGTTTCTTCCCTGTGCTCTAAGAAACCGTATTCTTTTGTGGATTTCTAGACACCGTAGGGGAGACTGAGGAGACTTGATCCCCGGGGAGACTTGATCCCATCATTGTAACTCAAAGCCGGATCAGAATACATTAATCGAATATACTATAAAGTTGCGTAGTTTTATCTAAACATAAATTTCATTAACACAGAAAAAAGAAATTGGACTTTTGTGTAACCGAATTTTTACCGATTTAAAAAAATGTCTCAGAAGAACTGAAGAAGATTTATTTTTCAAATTTTCAAACTTTTATAAAATTGATAAAATCACCCACTACATACTCTACTTACAGAATTACAGGAGAATGTCAATTATATGAATACGTTATGATTGAGCTGATTCTTTTGTTCAACTATATTTTTACTAAAGTTTGCTGAAATAGATGCTATGGGTTCACTTGATCCCTTCAAATTCGTGGAGATTTGATCCCCTTCGCCATACTTCATACACACCACTGAAAATAACCAAATTCACACCAGGACAATTGAAGTCATTGTTGTCATAAAAAAAATGTCAAAAATGAACGCTTCATCGTAAAGAAACATAACTGTAATTGTTTACTACAGTATACGTAGCAACCATTCATCCCGCATTAGACGTTCCTCAACCATAATAAAGACAGCTTTCAAATAATTGTACGGAGATTTGGGGAATTCGTAAAAAAATCAGGTGAGTGATGCGTAATATGTAGTAACAAAAATAACAATATCTAATCATAACAATTTAATCAATACTACAATCCATTTATAAAATTGAATGGGGAAATGTGCCCGTTTTTGCCCTATTAAGAAGGGTACCACATTATTACTACAATATTTTTATTATTTCAGCTTCTTTGATTTGTTATTAAGGTCCATTTTTTATTTCGATTATAGAGGTTTTAACGTTAAGGTCATTCGCCTCTTATTAAGAGCCAATATAATAACAAAATTGTCTTGAGAATGGTGAAAATCTTCTGTTTGAGCGCAGCAAAATCTCTAATCGAGTACCCCCATTTTCGCAATACCATTTGAGTCAATGCGTTGAGCAAAGATGGCAGACGCTGCTCTAACCAAAGGCTTCAGATTGGTAGGATGATAGTAGAAACAGGGCAAAAATAGGCTTATTACCCTACATGCTCTTTTAAACACGTTTTCATAAAGGAATCAAGTGTCCCCAAATTAGGGATCGAGTCTCCACTAATCTAAGAATTTTCCATTTTTTTGTTGTTTTCCAGAAATAGCTCATAGCTCATGTCCAGTATAATATTTCCATGTAATTTTTTTTATGATTATTAGTCATCCCTAGAAACAATATGAAACTACAAAAAAATATGTAGTTTTTTATCATTCCACGGAATTGGACTGAAAAATAAAAAAGGGGATCAAGTCTCCTCAGTCTCCCCTACTGTTTATGGTCAAAACAATCCTGTGGATAAATGCTGTTACAAATTCAACGAAACCTTTCATTTCTTCCTTTTTAATGTCAGCATATCTAGTTATTAATTAGCTATTAAGAATTTTAATTAATTTAAAAATTGGATAGAATGTTTTTTTTATATAATCTGTACGGTATCTACCGATGATCGGAACAAATATATTAAATTTTTGGTCATTTGAAAGAGCAATAAAAGTCAGTCAGCTTGCAGTGAATACTTGTGGTTCTTTGAAAGCATAAAGAAAATAATAACTATGTAGATACCCCAGTATGTAAACATTTTTGCTTAGAGTTTACCTCAAGGTCCGAAAGAATCTCTGAGTCATAGTGTCACCAGAAATAGTAATCCTAGCCCCAATATTATGCTACAAACAATATCACGCATACGGTAAAAATATACAAGCTTCCGCATTTTATTTTTAATTTCATGCGTCAATAAACATCTGCAACAAACAGCCCAATAAATAATCAATTGACACAATCATCCGACAGGCACTTCCTGAGCTCTACTTGTCTCTGCCCATGTCCCTGGTATCACTGACTCAACAGTGTCATGGTTGCTTTCAGTACCACCGCACCGCAACGATTCCGAACATGTCCTTTCACGCGTCATCAAGACAGCCCGCACATACTTCAAGAGGGGGTCTAGCTACTTGACCCTCCCACATCCCTCGAGTGCCGCATCTTCATGACCTCCACGTGCGGCATGCGTGATCACTGGTTTACGATCTCCGCGCGGTATCTTCATCTCGAGTGGAATCTCTCAACAAAATCGCTGATCGTAGATTAAATAGTAAGGCTTTTTCATACGCGGAACAGCACCTCCACGTCCAGAGAGAAGATAGTTCACATTGAGAGGGCCTAATTTGGTCACCCTCTGGCCCGATAGGTGTTATGGTATAGAGTTACATAAATCCGTTGGTAATTGGCAATGAAAGGCGTGACCGAGCGGCAAACGTGGAACGAATCGTTGTGTGGTTGTCATAATCTCAACTTGATTACAATGAGCAATAATTTTAAGGAGGATCCGAGTTGCTTGATAATTCGCGTCCATTCGACGAGGTTTCTCTTGATTTATGCAAATTCATCCATTTAGCTATGCTTTTCGGTCTCAGACCACAGATCAAACAAATCTGACGATAAAAAAAATGATTCGATTAATCAAACGTTCCTGACAGCTATTCATCAGTTCTTCAACTTGTAATTATTTCACGGGAGTTGCGCCAACCGCGTTTAGTCACACAAAACAGCAAAAAACGGAGGCATCGCGGTCTTTCTTCGTTAAGACCTCCGCTGAACCGCTTTGGGTAATGATGATTGTTTTTTCACAAGGGGTAGCCAAGCTCAATTCAGGCCACCAGCATTGTGCTTTCTCTGACTGCCAGGCCAGTGAGGAGGGCGACCCGCTTCAAATCGGTTGCCAAACTTTTGAACTATAATAATGGCCTCCCCTCGGGCCAGCTTTGGTAAGTTCGGTTAATTGTTTTGTGCTTCAACGCATTCAACACGCAGTTGCGTAAGGTCAGTTTTTTGGCGCTAACCCCGGTGAGATAATTCAAATTAACCATACCTATAAGGCCATGATGAGATGACCGCACGCGGGGACGGCTTTTGTTTATCAACTCATTGAGTTATTTTTTGTTGCGCTGGCGCAACGCTCGAAGTATTTTCCGATTTATTTTCTACGCTTTCGATCGCGGTTTCAGGCTTGGGGATGATTGAATTTTGTGAAACGCGCAATTTTTCGACCTTCGTGAAACGGCAACAAAAGACTCGACGTACAAGTGGCGTGGCGTGGCGTAAGCGACGAACCTCTTGACTGCGAGGCCGTCTCGGTGCCGTTCGCTCACATTGAAGCTCTTATCGGCCGCAAAAGCATCCTGTTTACACCTTGTTGTGCGCGATGCTTCTTTGATACTTCAGTTCAGAGGCCACCGAGAGGGTGACCCGCTCCCGCTGAGATTGAATCTGAGTGGGCATCTCATTAATCTCGCGGTAGTTGGTCTTGGATTCTTCTTTTCTGTTCAGGGCTGCTGTTACTTCGAGTTCAAGTAAGCCACTCAGTGGTTCCACTCGAAACCAGGTACTTATGCTCTTCGGTTGGATCATCATCAATTACAACAATGGTGGCGACAACGAAAAAATACACCAACACCATACTAGCGGCAAAGCATAAGCGAAGTTGACACCAAAGACGGCTGGCTGGTCTTTTCTAATGAATGACAACGCCCTCATCTCAAGTGGCCGAACAGCGACTCGTGTCTGGGTAACCTTGAACAGGTTCAACGGCTGCGTCAAAAGCGGTCGTTCCAAACGTCACTAAGGGGGTGTTATTTAAAGAATTGATTACAATGTGTTGAACTGATTTAGGAAGATTAGTTTGTGTAATGAGAGATTTTAGGCAAGACAGCCGGTTATGCTACTGATAAGACGGATTTGAAATACAAAACCCTTCTTTATTTACTTGAATGGCTTTCTGTTAATTTAGCATTTTTAAAGTTTAGTATTATTCAAGTAGCATCTTTCATTTATTCAAGTTAGCATCTTCATTTAAAACGAAAATTAGTAGAAAAGGGCGAGGTATCCAATTGTTCTTTATTTGTGCATTCAGTATGCAGGACCGACTGAAAACCTCGGGAACAGCGTCTTTCGAAAGACAGGAATGCAACAACTGAGGAGAACTCCGATCATCACCGAATGCGATATTTTTAGGCAAGTTTTGTCTGAAAAAGTCCCCGTGTGTAGGACACTTCCAACAGGCGTCTGCTGAAGGCATGCCTGCAGTAATGATAATGAGTGCATCGGAACCGTTCTAATATTATTCGAAACACCTGGGCACAATTCTAAAAATATTTTTAAGCATATATGGAAATGTAATTTCTGTACATGGTAACTACAAAGTGAAGACCATAATGTCTATTTATTGAGCAGAGTGTGGTTAAGTATGTCAGTTTTTTTGGCGAGCTCGTTCGATGGTGTTTTTGTACTGATTTTGACAAACAAGCACTCGTTCGAAAGGTTATATATCTGGCAATAATCAATTAATGCCTGGCTAAATATTTTTCAAACTAAATCCAATAAGAGGAAGGTACATTTTCGATGTTTTTTTAAATTTAAAATAAATTTGTACGTGTAAATGACTTCTTCGGTGTCCTCGTCGTCGCCAGAGTGTAGAATGGAAGTTGTGCATTCCGGCTCACGTGATTGCTTAGCTGTAGGATGACCAGGTTTGCGCTTCGGAGCGTTTTGTTTGGATTTATTTTTCTTCTCTTTTTGGATAGTGTTTTTTCGATTATCTACTTTAACAATACCATAGATTATTATATTGATAACTCACACGCAATATCTGACGCGCTTTCATTGATGACGAGCACATTACTTTCACACGAGCACGTAATGATAAAACTGAACCTTGAATTGTATAGAGGCTGATCGAATACTGGCGCTATCTTGAACAGATGCAATTTTGTTCTTTATGTCCTCTTTACTTCGTTTTGGCTTTTTTCGTACAAAATTACGTACCGTTTTCCTGTCTAAAAATTCAAGTTTTAGTAGTCACCTATAGTGCCCCCAAACGGCTGACCTATCGTGCCCTCAAACGTGTTTTTCATGTTTGAGGGCACGACCACGTCGTTGATGGTATATGTTATATGTTGTTTATCACATTCACCAACAGGCCCCTTGGCCCCAATGGTGGTTGCTTAAACTAATTACATTTTAGTATTGACAACATTTTCACTTTTATCGCATTCCGCGTCCTGTTGAAGTCAAAGGCCGTTGCCACACTGTTAAAAATTCGTTGGAGTCCGGTAACAGCGCTCTGGCAACCATAGTTGGTTCTCCTGAACGGAACTCGCAGAAGGGAGTTATTGCGTAGAGCTCTAACGCGGGCTTGAAGATCCAGGCGTCCGAGGATTGTAGGGCAATCCACTCTGGCAGAGAGTAAGTCCGAGACGAACAGGGCTCGAGAGCAGTCCCTCCGAATGCTGAGTTTATCGAGGTGTATTAGCTGGCAACGGTTTTCATAGCTCGGCAGCTGAAATCTGTTTCGCCATGGGAGATGACGAAGGGCGAAGCGTATGAACCTGCGTTGGACAGTAGAGATGGTCGGGTTCGGGTTTTTGGACCCGATACCCGGACCCGACCCGAACCCGACGGGTTTCGGGTCGGGTTCGGGTTCTGTAAATTAAAGCTTCTCGGGTTCGGGTCGGGTTCCGGGTGTTCAAATTTGAAATTCTCGGGTTCGGGTCGGGTCCGGGTTTTTGAAATTTTGAACTTTCGGGCTCGGGTCGGGTTCGGGTTTTTCAAATTACAGATTATCGGGGTCGGGTCGGGTTCGGGTTTTGAACAAAACAACCCAACCATTTCATGACAGTCTTTTTTGTAGTAATTAATTATACTTCGTGATACGAATGGATGACACATATAACCGTACCAAATGTTAGCACCTCTGAATCGCTAGAATTCGTCGTATTTTCTGGTGCTCAAATATTGTATTTTTCATTCTTGCATAAAATTCCGTCTCTTCAGACTCGCAAACTACCTGAATTATTTAATTTTTTAAACGAACATTCATGAGAGAGCATTCAACAATACGTGTTTCGCATCTAAAATCTCTTTGCGATTTATTTTTCATGATAATTAGTAATAAACCAAGTCAACAGGAATTTATCGAAAAATATCTGTTCATCTTTCTATAATAGAATATAAATTTCGACAGGTACTTTAAAACCGATACTTAGGCCGCGGCGACTTTTTCTCTACGTAAGCGGTTTTGTGGAGTACATTCGTACCCCAGAATTAAAAGCGCTCTAATATGTCTAATTTTTATTAAATTTATAATTAAATTGGATAGTCTTATTCTAAAATTAATCGTAAAGTAACCTGTTTAAAAATATTCGCGTTTTGACTATTTAATTATGTAATATTTCATTTTGTATAGAGTACAATACTTTAAAAATACGTCAACATTCCCTTTTTTCTTCATATTGCTATAACTCCGGTAGTTTCAAATCGATTTTGACCATTTATACGATCTTGTAAAGACTTTTAAATTTCCTTTTGAACAATTTTTTTCAAAAACCGCTCAAAAAGCGTATTTATTCCGATGCTTTTTTGAAAACCAAACGCCAATACAAACGTTAAAAATACAGTAATATGCAGTAACGGAGATGAAACAGGAAGGCGTCGAAGGAACAGGTAGAGCCGGTGCATTATACGTGTATATAAGTAAGTATGTTCCAGAGCCTGGGCTGCAGAAGATAACAAATCGAATGATGCGTTTTGCATACTATATACAAATCATATTCATGAATGTGTTTTGCCTCTTTAATCCGCAAAAGCAAAAATTACTATACCAATCCAAGCGCATTTTTTAGTTACTTTGGTATAGTGCTTTGTTATATCAAATAAGTTATATTTGAAATAACAGATACTATTATTCGGCAGAGTTGGAACTTATACAATTTTACACAAGTTTCTCCCTTTCTATGTATCGATATTTTGCTTTGAAAAAAAGATAAAATAATTTTTTTTAATTATGTACACATGACAAAACACTAACGCAAACGGGTTTGGGTGGTACATTTGTACCCCAAACTAACTTTAAGCGAGCACTGTTAAGTAGGTCAAATGAAACAAATAGGTTGTACCTGCTTTAACGGAAGTTTAGTAATCAAATTGGTTTATGATAAAGATTGCTTGCAATTTAAATAAACTATAACGGAAAATTAAGGATTTGGTGGTACTTTGGTGTCATTATGGAGGCTCGAATTTAAAAAGGGCACATTATTTTTTTAAAAGCGGATAATTTAGGACAAATTTATTTTCTAGAGACTGTCTTTGTTCCATCAGACCTAAACCTAGCTTCACTTCCGCCAGGTTCCGTTGTTCATGACACTCATATGGTGATGGTTTAATAGCACTATCAAATCAGTGGTACATATATGAAACAAGCACTTTCTGTCAGATTGTTCCCGGGCTGAGCTGTTTGCATGATCCGGATTCCTTCATGAAAATACATGAATTTCCACAAACTTAAAGAATTGATCGCAGAAATTTTGTGTGTTCTGTTGAAGCAATTAACGGATTTTTAAAAGTTTGGAGTCGTTCCGAGAGCTCCATTGGAGAAGTCGAAGCATCTCTACTGGCGCGCTTACCGTATAATCTGAAGCATCTTAAACTTAGATACCCCATCATAGATCGTCCTAACGCTAATGATGGGACATCAAGTACACGTCAAAAAATCTTGATTGATACCCTTCGATACAGGTTTGACCCTACCAACCAGTAACGTGGGTGACGTCATGTAAACTGTCGAATACGAATTGCCAATTGCCATAGCTTAATTTAATACATGTAATAAATTATACGAAACTGCCTTGCAGGAATGGTTTCTGATAAAAAATTAGAAATTTTGGTTAAGGACGACGGACAAGGTTGTTGGAAACTGTGAACAAGCTTTCTGTTTTCCCATGAGTTAGCCGCCGATTTAACTTAATTTCCGGTTAAGATATCGACGATTTATAAGTTTCTCAGAACATTACAAATTCGACGTTCAATAATAGTAAATATAAATGCGGATTCTACTCGGCAGTGATTTGTTTTGCCATATGCAGATATAACTCAATGCGTATGTTGCTACTTCAGATTCGAGTGATTCTACTTGATGAGCCTAGGGTCCAGATCGGGTGCCTAGAATTAAACATCTTCGAGATCTTGGGTTGATTCTCCGTAGCAAGTTGGATTCGGATTGGGCTTCTCAAATGTTAAACTTTCGGGTTCGGGTCGGGTTCGGGTTTTCAAATTTTAAAATTCTCGGGTCGGGTCGGGTTCGGGTTTTACAAAATTTTCATTCTCGGGTACGGGTCGGGTTCGGGTTTTTAAGTTTTAAAATGTTCGGGCTCGGGTCGGGTTCGGGTTTTTCAAATTTTATAATTTCGGGCTCGGGTCGGGTTCGGGTTTCTAAATTTTCATGCTCTCGAGTTCGGGTCGGGTTCGGGTTCGAAAAAATTGAAACCCGACCATCTCTATTGGACAGCCTCGATTCTGTCAATCCCGTTCTGGTAGTACGGATTCCAAACAGCTGAACAATATTCTAACGTTGAGCGGACCAACGCGCAGTAAAACGATTTAAGGCAATATACGTCCCTGAAGATTTTCGCTATTCGGAAAATGAACCCAAGCTGTCGTGATGCTTTATCCACGATGTATGACGTATGTGGTTTGAATGTTAATGCCGAATCCATGATGACTCCGAGATCTTTGATGTGAGAGTGTCTTGGAATGCTCGAGCCGAAGAAATGGTAGTTAAACTGAGTCGGTTGGCGTTTCCGCGTGAACGTAACGATTGAGAATTTGCTCGGGTTTAAAACCATTCTGTTTAGATCACACCACGTACTAAAGCTGTTCAGTTCCCTCTGAAGAAGCTCGGCATCGGTTTTATCCCGTATTTGTTGAACAATTTTCATGTCGTCGGCGAAAGAAAGGCGGGGTCCTTGTAATGTGAAATTGACGTCATTAAAGTAGAGGAGGAATATTACTGGACCGAGATGGCTTCCTTGTGGTATGCCGGATGTAGCGAAGAATGGTGCAGATAGACAGTCCTTAATGCTGATTTGGAGTTGCCTTCCATCGAGGTAGGAACGAAACCAGCGCAGAAGTTGTCCATGAATGCCGAGTTTGTCCAACTTCGCTATTGCGATATCATGGTTGATTTTGTTGAAGGCCGCAAATAGATCCATATAAATAGCATCGGTTTGCAATCCGTCAGCGAATCCATCCATTACATATGTTGTGAACGAGAGCAGGTTTGTCGTTGTCGATCGTTTAGGCATGAAACCGTGTTGGTCATCTGCAATGTAGTGTTTGCAGTGAAAGAAAATAGGATCTAACACAACCGACTCGAACAGTTTTGATACAGCACTTAAGCACGAGATTCCCCGATAATTGTCAATGTTCGATTTGTTTCCTTTTTTATGAACTGGAAACATGTGCGCTGCTTTCCAGCAGGAAGGGAATGTTCCAGTATTGAGTGATAGCACAAAGACTCGCCGAAGTGGTTCAAGAAGCCCGCTGATGCACTTTTTGACAAAAATCGAGGGAACACCATCTGGACCCGGGGAACAAGATGCTTTCAGTTTGGCATTTGCTGCAAGACTGGCAGCATTATCGACACAAATTCGGTTGATGGTTCGTCCTAGAGAAGGAGTTAAATTAGCGGCGGCAGCGATTTGTTGTGGTGGCAGGCAACGACATACAAGATGGCAAACTGGATTCTTTTCGCTGCTCGTTAACATACTTCCAGAACGACTTGGGCTTGGATTTCAGTTGACGCTCGACGTTTCGCTGGTGTCTAAAAAAGGCGCGTCTGCTTTGTTGTTTGTATTCGTGGTTGAGTTGAAAGTAGTGATTTCGTAATGCAAGTGTCTTATGCTTCAAGAATTTTTTAAATGCAGCTCGTTTGGCAGATTTTAAACGTCTAAGGACGGTTGATTGCCAGGGAGGGTGTTCATCGGTACTAATTGTTCGTTTTGGTACATGACGGTCGCTAAGGTAGTTAAGAATACTAGAAAACGTCATCGCTGCTTCGTTCGCATCGTCATTGTTAATATTTTCGTCCCAGTTTATATCCAACAGCGTGCTAACGATGCTGTCGTAGTCAGCGTTTTTAAAATCGTAGACGATAGAGCTTGAGACGTCTTCAAAATTCACTCCTAAGTTACCAGCGAATACAAGATGTAGTGGGGGATGATGACGCACCTGCTTGACTAAAGGAGTCGGTGCAGTGCAGCAGTACGGAGCGCAGTCCCGGGCACTTACAAAACAGAGATCCAATGTACGTCCATTCTCGTTGGTGACATTATTAATTTGCCGAAGAGTTGCGCTACTGTAGTTGTCCAAAATACAACTGGCATTGTTAATAAGCGCAGATTTTTCGATATCCAATCGTAGAAAACCATTACTTGCTTGGCACCACGTCAAGCCAAGTAAGTTGAAGTCGCCCAGTATAACGATATCATCAGACGGGGCAGCGATCGAGGTGATGAAAGAAACGGAGGAAAGATGTACATCGATCAGGCTGTAATCACGAATTCGGTGAGGTGGAAAATACACAACACACAGGAACAGATTGCGATCGGCAAGTTTCACTGATATCCACACTTGCTCGGAGCTCGCCCACCGGTCATCGTTGATCACTCGGGCTTTTATACCACGGCGAACGTCGATAAGAGCACCACCGCCTGATGTCTTGTGGCTGTTGAGGGCATTGCGGTCACAGCGGTGGACATCGAATGTTGAACCAAAGACCTGGCGAGACAGAGTACGGTTGTCGAGCCACGTCTCGGTCAAGGCGATAATGTCGTAACAGCAACCCGTGGTCGCGAGCAAATAGCTGTCCGTTGATGAATTTAAGCCACCAACATTCTGGTAGTAAACCTCGATGTTGTTGGAGGACGGATCAGGTACAGCAGAGAGCGAAGCCATGTTGCCATGTAGGAAGATTGTCTGTATTGATTCAAAACCAAAGATATCGAAAAACCAACAAAATTACATTTGTGCGACCGGAAATAAAAGTCACGCTACGTAAATAAATTTAAAGCGTCAAAATTAGACTTAGATCCTTCAGCATAAGAATCGCTTAAAAAAGTTCTCAATCACAAAACTCGGCAAGGATGAATCAACCGTATAAAACCCGGTTAAAAATAAATAATTCATGCGCAGGAGCATCTATGTATCATGACGTTTAAGATTAAATTAAAAGCTCGGCTGTAAAAGGCTACATCATAAGGATCGGATATATTTTTCCGGTTTTTATACTGAAGGTTTGTTTATCCTACTCTTACAGAGAAGAGCCCCAGTACAATTTTCATGTTTGAAGTTTATATCCGACTTTTGCATTCTAATATATTTGAAGTGGGTTTTACGAAGCATGTTCTGTCTTTGCGACATTCATTTCGGTCGCTTATTTATCAGTTTTAATAAACTTATTATACATTATCAACAAATAATACCTACTAGTTTATTCGTAAACATCATAGTGGCTTTTCATATTGACCTCAAGCAGAATGCTGCCGTAAAATATTGGTTGCTATACGTGGTAGTGCATCGAGCAGGCCGGGAGGGCTCATGAGGCCTTTTTATATTGCATGCTTTTGACATTGAAAATGTCTTACTGCACTATCTGAGGCAGGGTGTCATTCTAAAATCTAAAATCAAACGATGTCACGTTTTTGCGTCACTATTTTGAACTCTAATAACTTTGTTAATTATACACGGATTTTCGTCTGGTTATCACCAAATAATTCGGAATTAACTGAAATTATGTTTTTTGCTATATCGTTTTTGTATTTCAATAGCACACTGTTGAAAAACAAACAAAAATGAATAGATCTCGGAAAACGTGAAAACTCCCATACATCAGTCAATTTATCTCTGGCAGAGGCGCCAATAGGGAGCACCTAAGCAACTCAATCAGATAGGGTAATTTCGGGAGAGATGCCGCGTTGGGTTGTGATGCCGCACTCTCTATATTTCGTATATAAGGTTACTTTTATACGGTAATTTGATATTGTGAGTTAGGCTTTCGAAGAATTACAACACAGGAGATGTAAAATAATCCTTTTTTTTTATTAATTCACGAAAATTTTATTAATGGTTATGTACGTCCAGTTTGCATTACGGAGTGCCGAAAATTTTTCAGCACTATATCAAAATTTCGTTTTTTTTTTTAATTTTTTCGATTTTTTGGTAATTCATGTATCGGTTGAATATCTGGGATCTTTTAGAAGGTATTCTGATCATGAGCACGGTCATCCATAATTTCAGAGGAAAATTGCACACCGCGCCGCGCCGGCGTTTGCAGGTAAAAGCGATGCACAGCTTAATTTTTTTTTTAAATTCATGCATAAACTTATATTTTACTTCGGGTCATTTCCTGGAATGTGGGTCTTCGAGAGCGGAAAGTAACTTTCGTCGTCCAACACGAACGACGTCCCGCGGTAGTTCTTCGTCATCTACCGGCACTGCGATTTCACGATCGCTATCTTCTCGTCCGTGTTCTCGAGGCACCGAGTCTTTTTCCGACAGATGATGTCCTCCATCTTGAGGGTTCGGTGAATCAAGGTATGACGCAAACTCGTTTCGTCCTTGTTGTCGAACAGCTTTTTCAACGCTTCCATCTACTTCTTCGTCATTATCTTCGCAAGACGGCCGCTACCAGCTTTCCGATCCACGCTCAGGAATGCCAGTATCCGGTAAACTGTACTCACGGGCACGTTTTCGTCTCGAATGTGGTCTACCGTAAACTTGTTTCCACAATGAGCTTTCGTTTCGTAAAACCGTACAACACGCTCGCGAAGTGCTTGCTGTTTCGACGCCATCTTCGATTGAACTGATAGCACCCGAGCGAAAAGAAACATTCCACCTATTTCTAGGGTGTCCAGAGAGCAATTCTCTTGGAGAGAAAAAAATACGCTCTTTACTTTAATTACAGAAAGTTCTCATTTTTTATTGAACACCCGTTAATATATCGGCGCTGTTGTGCTATCTTATGACAAACGCTTTTTAGGGTAAACTGAGTTAGATATGCCACATTACTTGTCTAAAAAATCGCTACAAAGTGGCGTTTTCAGAATTTTGACATTCTGCTTGGTTACTGATTTATAGCGAGAAACGCTCTGAGAAATTTTTAATTTTTTGCTTCAAATAACTGTGTCTGGGGATTGGCTCAAGCTATCTTGATGTATAAGATGTTTTTATGTGTAAGACTATCAGAGAAACACAATGGCATAATCATTTTCAAAACAATAATACATACATTGTGAGAAAAATGCAGATTAAGTTTGAAACTGAAAATATAGCATATTTGGCAACACTGTAACCAAAAACAACTATTTTCCTAGATTCCCTGACTCATTTCCTTCAAAATGCATCTAACAGATTGTTTATAGACCAAATGAAGCCAAAGATATGAATAAAAGTTCATAATTGATGATTTTTTTCTATGGAAAATTTTCCATGCACGATTATGACACGCCGTACAAATTTTGTCATCAATACACACCTATGACACGTGGGAGTGCGACTTTTGTTAACATTTATAGTAAAAACTCACAACATAGTCAACCGATCTGTATAATATTTTAGAGATTAATACAGAATAGATAGAAGCATCAATCGTATTCTTTGATTTGTTAATACCATTTATAAGTTTTAAACTAATCAATCTCAAACTTTAAAAATACGATAAAGGACATACACGCACCACGCACACGCCATCTCGATCAAACCAGTTAACATAAAATCTCTCAAGCTCTGCGCGATAATACAACTCAGGTCACAAACGCGAACATCCAATTGAGATCATCCACCTATGCTGGCGATCTCGAAAAAACAAGAATATCTCCGTGATTAAGCGAACGTTATAACACCAACGAATCTATAAACGCTCTCTCAAGTGCGATGATACAAAAGCGCGTTCTTCGCGAACCAGAATCGTTCCCTAGCCTCTCTCCTATCAACCCAGGTCCATGCCTTCAATTATACTATTCTCAAAAAAAGTTACGCTCCTATATACTGGACAAAAAGTTTACGACATTTATCAGGAACTTTAGTAATATGAGGGAATTAACGTTCTTCTGGCATTTGAAGCGTACATTGAAAAGTAAACATCGGACTCGCGGTTTGAGCGAATATTCAAGAGCCCTCTTGAATATTTATATACCACACCGTCATACAAGCGACAATTCATATAAACATGCTACATACATACGCCCACGCATTCGGACAAGGTAACATAGAAACGCTCGAACCCTTCACGATCATCACAAACACATAAACGCTCCGGTGATGTAGTGAACGTTTTAGCACTTATAAATTTAGAATCGCAATCACCAACGCAAATATATAAATGCAGTGACTTAGTGGGCTGACATCTCCCGACTTGTCTGCAATTGTAGTGAGTGATTCTGATAGGGAACTGAGAATCAACGTTCGTGAGTTATTCGCGTGTCAACTTCAAGAGCAATAGCTTTTTTGAAAAATAAATTCATGAAATTTTCATAGACGATAGTGTTAAGCATCCAAAATACAACCTAAGGAATTTTTTTTGACATTAAAAATGTCTTACTCCACTATCTGGGGCTAGGTGTCATTCTAAAATCTAAACTATCTCCCATGTAACGAAACTATGTAAGGTTTGCACGCTTATAACTCCGATATTACTAGATGGATTTTAATCATTCATACACCAACCGATTCAGAAACACCTAACTTAAATATTGGTAATAATTTAATATCTCTCTAATAAAAGTAGTCTTTTGGAAATTGGTAAAATTAAAAAGTTCACAAAAAACGGGAAAAATACCATTCGTGAGGCAGATTTCTCAGACACAGCCGTCAAAAGAGGGCAGCTTAGTTGCTCAATGAAACACGAAAAGTCATAAATAGAAGCAACGCATGTCCGTTTAAAACAGTTGTTGCTCTTATCCCACACGAGCAACGTCGTCTCCGGGCGATGCAATAAGCGCTATCGATTTTCGGTAACGTTGGCATTTGCACACACTCGCACCTAAGTGACTAAACCATATACTGTTAGTTTATAAATAGAGGTGACGCGTACCCGTTTGAATCAGTTTTTGTTCTTATGTCGAACGGGTAAGATCATGGCTGCAGCGTCTGGGCACTACAATAAGCGGTAGACGCTACGCATTTTCGGCAGCGGTGGCCGTGTGCGGATTTTTCGTGTACCAGCTCGGTGTCACAGAATGATTTGCAAAGTTGGTGGGCGGGGTGGTTTTGATTTAATTCAATACGGTGTGTGCTGCTTAAGAGTGTTGCGTTTGAAAAAAATATATTTATTTTTATGCATGCGTGTGCGTTGTAACTTGTTAATCCATGTTTACGGCGCTTTGTAGCTGCGTATTGGTTTTCATGTTTCATATTTCGGTTATATGTTTTTTATCAGTAAGGCATCTGACAACGTGCTTCTGTAGTTATTGCACTGTTCAGCAGCGCGTTTTTTTAAATTTACGCAGTTTTCATTTACACGGCCTGTATCCCCTGCGTGAAAAATCTGAGTGTAATTGCATCGGAAACAATCACATTCCCAGCAGAACTTTTTGTTTTATAATTTCAAACACTTTTGTTTCGTACTGCACACAACGGAAAATTTTAAAACAGAACTTACCGTCCCAGCACCAGTTGAAGCGGGTGTTCTTTTGACGTAGGACTTACGTCTTTCTTTACTATACTGGGTGTCATTTCAAAATTTTCAAAACGGATGCGTTACGTACACTTTGAACCTTAATAACTTTTCTCCTACTAAAGGAATTACTATTATTGTTGCATAAATCGAAAGGAAAACGTTCAACACTTGCTATTGATACCTTGTTTGCTATGTAAAACTTGTTTAAAAAGTTCAAAAACTACTTTTAATGCGAATCAACATTAATGCTAGAACCTATAAATATGGGTGTCACAGTTTTTCTTAAAGCCAGACGTGTCTAAGCCACAGAGCAGAACACACGTACGTGTGCTGCTCAACGAGAAGCTGCATTTTGACCACCAACCAAATCATAGCTACTGCCTTATCGCTGCCAACCAAGAACTGTCGTCGCCCTGCGTGAAATTCATCGCTCTCAGAAGTGGACAGAGTTACTAATTCGCAAGCTGCTCTTCCAGTGCCTGGTCTGTGAGATTGCACAGCATTTCAAAACCGATCTACTCTTCCGGAGCTCAGCCGTAATGGCCCTCTAAGAAGCCAGCGAGGCCTGCCTGGTTAGTTTGTTGGAAGATACCAATTTGTGCGCTATTCATACCAAGCGAATAATCATCATACCGAGCGGGAAACGGCGAAATAATATTCACAACAAACGGTCCTTATTAGGACCACAAAATCGTTCTCAGAAGAATTACAATTGAAATTTCCATTTCGTGCTTTGGAAAATAACTTCCCTCTTATCGGGTTAGTTATTTTCGTAATAATATCCGAAAAATATACGATAAAACTAATAAACTGACCAATTGGACGGAAGCAAGAAAATACCTACAAAAATTTGAGTCAGAAAAGTGACATTGACGGAAAAATGCTTCGATCGTGTCTAAGTGTTTGGCAGCTGAAGTTGCCGATTTGTTTTCCAACGTCAATTATTTGCGCTGTGCTGTACGGAAAAACAATTGTGTAGTAGATTCCGTAGATTTTACCGTAAATTTTGATAGAGTTTGTAAAAGCATTAATTAGCCTGCTTTGATTGGTGGTTTTTGCAAATCTTTCAAGAACATTAGTGAATGTGGCAACCCTGCTACTAAGCGAAAGCCACACCAAAAAGAATGATGAAAATATTTCCATTTGTCGCACAAAAGGATGGACTTCCATCTGCACTAAAAAGTTTATAAAAGAAATCGCATTGCGATATACAATGCTCATTCGATGTGAGCTGCGAAAGGGGAATGTTCGTGTATGTACGCAGCAGAAACGAATTCGGGCAAGGTTCGAATCGTTAGAAAGGATTCTCGTCTGGTATCACCAAAAATAGTTATTTGCAAACCGTTCTTTTTACGATGAAAACATAATGAAGAAAGAATTGAATTAGAAAGTTCCATTTAAGAACTTGGATTGAGTTTGCGCCTGTCAATTCTTCTGTACATGTACCAGTGATTCATATAAGCAAATGTTTGTCAAATTAATCTACAAACCCGTAGATTTTTGCAAGTCCTAAAAAATCAGTGAATGTGGCAATCTCATTCGACATGAAATTTCCAGTAAACATTCATTCAAAAAGTGCATTGGCTCAAATTATCCATGAATGTCATATGATATGCCCAAGTTTAGTCCTACGTCAACACCGCGGTTATGTCCCGGACATTACCCACTCCTAGTTTTTAATGTCACCGTGGTCGTGTCCTGTACACAACCCTTTAATTTTTTTCGTAGCTGTACAGTTGAATCATATTCATCGTTTTTGTTGCTTTTGAACTGTTTATACTTTCGCCTTGCTGTCAACAGATAGGTTTCAGGAAAATTCATGTTTATTTTGAAAATCTATGCTACTTTATGGAGAAAGGCGAATTATAATAAATTATTGTTTATGAAAAGTACGTAATATCACAATGTAATTGTTTTTGTTGAAAAAACGTTTTTAATCCACCTAACAGTGTGATGAGACATTTCTTATAACTCTTATCACTCTCTTCGGATATTATATCGTTTGAGAACATTTAGAACTTGATGCTTCGCAATGTTTTTGATAACATATACTACATGGGATAGTGGCAGGACTCAGAGAATCGCTCAAATCAGCATAGAACAACATCAGTGCTAGAAATCTCAAACCAAATCAATGGGAAAGCGAAAAAATGGTACTACGTTGTGAAGCGATGGTCACTATTTATTAAAAAATCACGGTTAAATAAAAAATAAAACTATAAAAAATTTCAAATAGTTTATAATTTTCACAAACTTATTAGGAAAAATTGTTTAATAAGCTTTCGTAATATTGTGTAGGAAAAAAGCTGAAAATTTCAGTATTTTCTCTATCTGCAACATATAAACCGTTAGGTATACCAATTAATTGTTATACGAATTGGAATACGTTCGCCAAATTTTGGAAGAAGTCTATAAACTACTGAAAACTACCTAAAAATTGTTGTAGTTCGATGCAATAAAAAAATCTCTAAAAAAATGTACCTATTAATGTGAAACACAGTGAATAATACATACAATAAAGACCAATTTTTATCAGCCTCATGGTGTATTTTAGGCTGACAAAACGGGGACATTGACTAAATCGGGCAATTTTTTTCTTTATAATAAACTGAAGCTGTTAAAATATTCTTCCCGTCCCTTGATGTAGTCTGATAACTATTTCTGATTATGATGAACTTTTTATTTTTGCATATTTCCATCTTCAAGATAAGGAAAACATACTCAAGAAAGGATTTAGTTTCAATGTATTATAATAGATATTCAGGATTCGAAAAAGTTTCTTGTGAACGAGTGTAGAACGACTTTGTTTCTACTTACTTGAAATCGGCGGCGTACCCAGAAATTCGGTTTGGTGGGGGTTTGGTGAAAATCGATCATACTGTCCAAACGGCATAATTCCGAAACCGTAATTTTGGAAGTTTTAAAATTATGCAGAATTTTTTTTTTTTCAGAAAATAGTAATAGAGTTCGTGTCTTTAGTGAATTTGTTGAGACTTTATTATAGTCATGAATATTAACCTGAGAAAATTCACCATAAATACTTCTTGGACGATATACCGTCAAAATTATTTTATCAAATGATGCGCTGTTTAACGTTTGTAGAACTCATCGAAGATACTAAACCTCCGAAATTGGCGGTTTCAAAATGATGTTATCTTGACCTTAAATTACTGTTTTTGAACATTTGACCTATACATATAATTGGTCATACAACAAAAATCAAATGCTCATCAAAATCGATCAGGACCTGCTAGAATCGAATGTAAATCGTCATTTTTCATAAATTTCTCTCTATATTCGGAAAAAGTTATCCTCGTTATAAATCATATTACGTTTTCGTCTCAACTCGACGCATTCCCAAAATAAAAACCTGTTTTAATCCACCTAGTGGTGCAATTGTGCTTTTCTCATTTGTCCAGACTACGATTCCATGGCTGGTTATGTTCAATACAATGGTAGAAATGAATATTACATGTTCAGTACGATTTGCACATACATACAATGGATCGACAGCCACGATTTTGAGATACTATGAGATACTGAAACATCGCTTGAAACCAGCTGTGGATCATGGAGAAAGATCCGGGAGGTCCGGGTCCTGCCGAAAATTTTCAACTTGTTAAGAAATTTTAAACTAGTTTTAATTTTAAAGTAGCAACCCCTCACTGCATACTCCCTCCGGGCTGGTATGATTGACGATTTTTAGAGTGATTGCATAACCTTTCTATATGAGAAAGGCAAAAATGTACCAAAGTCCAAAGAAGTCAATTTTTGTCAAACATCTCAATGTTTCATGCATTTTAAAGTCATTTGGCATCAAAAATACATATTTGATTTTGAAAAATTTTCATTTCAGTTTATATGGGAATTTGCTGTGTGATTGCACTCTTCAATTCGTAACTCCGGAACCGGAAGTCCAATCAATAAAAAAAATTCAATAGCAGCCGATGGGAAGGTTGTACCTTTCATTTGAGACTAACTTTGTGCAAATCGGTTCAGCCATCTCTGAGAAACAGAGGTCACATTTTTTTCCACATACACACATACATACACACACAGACATTTTCCGATCTCGACGAACTCAGTCGATTGGCATATGACACTCGGCCCTCCGGGTCGGGATTAGATTGACGAATTTTAGAGTGAATGAGAAAGGCAAAAACATTTTTAGCAAATGTTGAAAGTTATGCATTTTTTTGGTGAGCAGTTCTATGTTTCATAGACATTAAATCAATTTTAACTTCGCTTCCTATTAAATAAAGACCCTTATTACAGTACATTTCTACAAAAACGAGCTCAATTTGAAAAGAAATCTGAGGATTATGATTGATTGCAGAACTCTGGAATTTTCTATTAGAGTGTTTTCAGGCAGGAATTTGATATTGATGCAATTAGACAACTGTGATATTAAGACCAATAGATCAGTTACATATGAGGACCCCATTCCGACAATTTATAAAAAGTCCTCATGATGTTTACAACAACAGGTTATCAATCTACGGATCAGATAATTGTTATTGTAATATTGCATTAAATCAGTCTGCATCAATAAATTTTCAACTTCAATCCAATATTTGTTTAGGTGTGGTGGGGGGGGGGGGGGGGTGGCTACGCCGTTGCTTGGAGTTATTTATGTTATGTTTCAGATCGATCCCATGGTTATAAGTTAGAAAAATTGCAGTCAGAAGGTTCGCACAAATGAACATTTTTGCACTGATAAGTTATCAAGTTCTTTCCAGACAACTTGGAAGTGTTCGGTGATTATTTCTAGCGGTTGTAGATAGTAAAATGAAATACAAAATTCGTTTTATCGAAATAATGTTTGGCTTATTTCATTGGATTATTACTATATTGAACAATAAATAGGCGACAAAGAGTAATCAACAAACAACAAGCCATAACCTTTAAAGTATTCAAAATAGATATTTAAAGTATTCAATTAAGTTATTCGCAAAAGTAAGAGCTACAAATTTGCTGAAGACATCATTCGATATAATCACTTCCAAGAAAATTTGTGAAAATATCTCACTCATAGGGGGATTAATCAGCAAAAGCACAATACCAAAAGAAAGGGCTTATTACCTCCATTACATTCTCCGAAGATACTATTGACCAAAAATAAGCCGTTTTGGCGATTACATGTTTTGGTCATATTTCTAGCAATGGGAAATGATAAAAATCTTTCGTCCGCATTTAATGTTAAATATCTCTTTTGATATTAGTCCGATCTCTGGCTTGTTCGAATGGTATTCGTTAAAGCTGTCTAAAAACATATAAATTGTTAATCTAGATTGTCAATTTCGGCAAACAATTTTAAAAAACTGCAAAAAACGCCATTTTTACGCATTCAAACATTCGTATCTTGGAAACTAAACATCAGAATCAAAAACAAATTAATAGCGTTCATACTGTTTTTTAGTTCTTTCATTTAAAATTGGTTTGGATAAGATCGGTTCAGCCATTGCTGAGAAACATGAATGAGAATTTGTCCGTTACATACACACACACACAGACACACTCACACACAGACACACACACAGACATTGTCTCAAATCGTCGAGCTGAGTCGATTGATATATAAGACTCGGCCCTCCAGGCCTTGGAAAAAATCTTGAAAGTTTGAGCGAATTCTATACATTTCTTTTATAAGAAATGTAAAACATTTAAGCTATGTTGAAAGCGGCTGCACTTTGTATTATTTTTGTTAGAAGGATTTTGATTCAGAATAACGTTTATAATCATATTCTTTCTCGTTAGGCTTTTTCTGTCAAAATATGAAAAATAGAAAGAAAAATAAGATCTCTAATAATACAACTACTTTGGGAATCAAAATAATCTGAATAGCTGTAGAAAATACTTACTCGCTCATTAAGCTTAAACGTAAACAGTTTCATTTGAATCGAAGAAGGTCAATCGCGAAGTTGTATTATATTTTGATCAACCTTAATGGAATTGCTGTTATCCAATATTCTGGCAACTCATCTTCGTACGTACTTCAACCGAGAATGCCAGATCCCTCATTTCCTGTGTGTATAGTTTCAACTCGTACCTCTCGTGTATGTTGACTGCGCAAAGAATTATCGTGTCATTGTTTCAACGACTTCTCCTCCCGCACAAGCGTCATTCAATGCTAATTACGCCGCACCGCACCACTCTCTACTCATCCGTTCAACCAACGTCACCGGCTATCGGGATGCGACCGCTGATGGAACACATTGCAACCGAGTAGATCAGGGGTATTTAGCGAATCGCGTAGCTCGATGCCCTCTGCCAAGGTTTTTTGTTTACGTCAACATTGAAGATGCTGTTGCATCCAACGGCGCGGTGGCGGTGATGGATGGATTGATGAATTGTTTATGGCGGTGAATTTACAGTTTGTCTAATCAGTTGCACCGCAGTCGTGAACTTTGCCACTCATAAATTCAAACTTTGACAAACCTCGAATGTATTATATGAACTGGCTGTATTTTATCGACAACTATACGGACAGACCGACGACGTTTCAATTTATTTCGTTGAAAGCAGTCAGTTTATGTACTTGAACATCCAGTCGAAACCACAGTCACCAGAAACCAGTTCCTCTAGTCGAGCCCACAACTTCTTCGGATTGAATAACCGATCGTGTCTAAGTATCTAACTAAACTATATCATTTTCAAGTCTCTTTAACTTTTTTTCTCAGTCGAAAGGAAGCTCTTCTACCCGACGAAAGAGGCTCTACAGACACCTCCTCGTGTGTATTACATATTATTATGTTACATCTTGTAGTGTAATAAGGGTCTGAAACGAACGTCGGCTGTTTCTTCATTCCGATGGTTGACCGGTTTCAAGCCGCTCTAGTAGTGGATGCCGGGCTTCAAGTTGCCTCGCCGGGACGACGACGTCCGCTATTAGTTTTGGAAAAATTATCATAAACGAGTTGATTTGTTGCAAGACACGTTTGGATGCTTGGGTGCCCGTTTTGAGCTTCAACGTCAATTATTATTATCGCCGTTCGTTAAAGGCTCTTCAGTTAAGTTTAGATGAAGGAGTTGATTGTGGATTGGGCTGTTATGGAACAGTTTTCTCAAGTGGTGAGATTTCAGACTTCATTAGTTTTATAAAACATATGAATCAGTTAGTGTTTCAACTTTCAATTGAATACTTCAAATTATTGTTCAAAAAACGAACTTTTCCCGATACTTCCGGTTTCCATTTATCGCGACGAATTCGTTCCATAACAACCAATTTACAACCGCACGAAATGCCATCAATAAAACTATAAAACAAATACCATCCATCCCCTTTCCTTCTCACGGAAAACCACTTTTCCCAGAAAGGAAAAGCCCATTTAAAGTTATTCACGCTCCAGCCTACAAAGTAGTCGAAGAAACCGGCACCGGCAGCGTTGCATTGGAACTTCAAACAGAAAAAAGCCATTTGAAATACACTCAATAAATACCGCATTTCTCAGCGTGCTTATATTTTTTTTGGTCTGCACTTTCTTTCGATTTACCAACCTTAATGTCTCTTGGTACCGACTCTGGGACGTACTGTGTACGGACTTGTTTTGGCGTGAAAACATGGTTTCCTCCGCCTTTGCCCGACGGTTGTTGAGATGTTGGGTGCAGTCGAGGTTTGCCATATTCAGCCGATCGATGGTATTTCGGTTTCCCTCGGCATCGGCGTCGTGCAGTTGGAAAACGTTGCTGGCGCGCAAACAGGAAGCGGACCCCAACTGTGACGACATTGTCATTGATCAACCGAACCCCGGTTGAGAGGAGTTGAAGTTTGTGCAGAATTGAAAAAGTTATGGTGTTTTGTTCCGGTACTAGCCTGTCTCTCAAAGCGGTGATTCTGTGTAAATTGTGAAGTGGTCAAAGGAATGAATAGGGGTATGGTCAGGGCTGTATTTGGTTGGGAATTGATGGTTTCCCGCAATCCGTTCGTGGACGGTTTGAAATATCTGGTTTTTCTAAAAGAACGAAACTACCATCCTACTGAACGAATTGTCTATTATTTTCCAAACGGAATCTTTCCTGCATTCACGATACAAACGACTGTTCGCCAATACCCTCAGAACTCAGAACAAATCCCGGAGAATGAATAGAAGAAATGTTTCAAAAAATATTAAAGAAAAATATGCATTTCGGTGACTCTTAACAAATTTGTATCCCATTTAGTTTGAACTGATTGATGAGAAAATGTTGAAGAAGATCGATTTTTCCCACCACCACCACAGATAACGCTCAATATGCTTTCTGCTTCTGCCTAAGCTTGCGTAAAGCGAACGACAAAAGCAATTTATTTTCACATGGTGTGCTTTGTCATAGGAACAAATGAAACTGTTATTTTAATTCTTGCCGAGGTGGTCTGTCGATATGAGAAATCACAGATGCAAGAAGTGGTACTCGGGCCAAATACGGTGGCTATTGACTTCTGGTCGTTTTGTGTAGGACAGAGCATTCCTGATGTACTGAAGGTGAAAATGGAGCTTAGCTTAGCTTAGTTCCGGAAGTCATCTTTACCGAGTTTTACTTTGTAAGTGCTAATAACGTTTAACAAATTGATCCAGGTGAAATCATGCATTTTGCATAACGACTTAAAACACTTGGTTATGAGTGACAACGCGATAATAAAGATCCTCATATATAGGGCCACTAAAAAACGAGGTTACTCTACAAGATCTGGCTGCACAGTGATTATTATAAAATTGATGTCGTATTTATGGAATCCATTACGAACGACACATATAGGAACTATTTCTCGGTATTTCAAATAATGTTTTTGTGTTGAGAATGTTGGTCAACCGATCCATTTCCTCCTACCTACAGTACCAAACTTTATGCAATAGTACAATAGCGCATAGTACCTTGCATATACCAAGCACAAACTAATACGAGTCAGTTCTGTGAAAAGAAGGCGGCACATTACAGATAACTTTGCTCAGAAATCTCAGAGGAAAACTCATCTACGTAAATAAATTCCAATCCACAATATCCATGGTTGTTAAATTTTTGGCAGCTAATATTGATTTCAAAAACTGCATAAAGTATCTCAAAACAAACAGTCAGTACCATCACTGAGAAATTTCACATTCGTGACTCATAAAGTCAAGAAACAAGAAAGAACATCTAATAGTGAACATGAAGTCAATAACCACGATGACATCGAAGTGTACAATAACGAGCTAGAAATACCCCCAAGACGCGTTTTGTGAAGAAAAAATATTTCCCCGCCTCGTAAATGCGTAATGGCGTCACTCGCTCGAGATCTTTCGGATAACCATTAAAAGTCGTTTTTTTTTGTTTTTATTGTCTACATCACGTAAATATATAAAAGTCACACGGCTTTTTTTTAGCTCAAGTGTCAAAAAAACAAAACAAAATTATAATTCAAAAGTAGAATACATTTTAAAGAAAACTGAGCATAAAATTCTCCAAAAAATCAGTGTTTTATCACTAGTATTTGCCATGATTAATAAAACTCGGAATCCCTGGTATTGTCCAGAAAAAGTTAATTAATTATATGACAAGTATTTAACGTGCACAGAAATAAAAAAAAATTAAGGGGTGGGCGCAGCGTAGTTGGTAAATCGATTGCCTTGTACGCAGCGCACCTGGGTTCGAGTCCCGACCCCGCACATAGGGTTAGAAATTTATCATAAGAGATTTTTCTAACCCGAAGAGGTGAATGACCTTAATGTTAAAACCTCTATAATCGAAATAAAAAAAAAAATTTGCTTTTGCGTCAGTGTCTTGTGTATAAACAACGGGCATCATGTTTTTTGTCGTTGAAAACTCCACCTCTTTGACGATGGAAGTAAACTGTTTTCGTCCGATGACCGGGCCCTTTTGCGCTCAACGTATACAGAACCGAGCACAGCACACACTGTGGGCAAGGGATAGTGTTCGATGGACGCGAGCGTTGATTTTGTTTTTGTTGGACGGTCCCATTAGCTTTGAACGTAAACTAAAACGAGTACAAAACCGGGGATCGTATGCGAGTGCAGTATCATTCGTGTGTTACACTTGTGCAGGCTACACCACGCATACGCTCGCTACATCTGGACGCGTAAATGAAAGAATCCCGCTCGGTTTGTGCCAATCTCCAATTTACTGTCCGCCGAATCCATCGTTCGCTGAGAAAGGGTGACTAGATCGAGCATGTCGGTGCCGGAGTACCCTACTTCTTGCCAGCAGCGATGGAATATCATGCTGCCGAAGTATTGGAGCTGACAGGAAACGCTGCTCGTGATAACAAGAAGAACAGGATTATCCCCCCATCATCTGCTGCTGGCCATTTGAAATGACGGAAAGATGAAAAAATTGCTCTCGGGTGTGATTATTGCATAGGGCGATATGTTGCCTTATTTCCATGCCATTCTGCTGCCAAAGAAGACGTCGAATTAAGCCCTTCTTTGTTGGCAGGTGGAAAGTGGCAGAGAAAAAAATAACCCGGCTTTTTTTGGAGAGTTTTGATTGACTTAAAAGTGTCTTTTCTTTTTTTTCATACAATCAACACGAGGACTTATTAAATTGCGCTGTATTCGTCAACACCTTCAATCAAACAAACATTGCAGCTTTCTGCAAGAAGTCGAGCATCTCTTTTAATCTTATAACTATGTTATTCAAAAAAACGATTTTATCCAGCTAACAGTGAGCTAAGACATTTCTTACACACATCACTGTAGGATCATTCATTAATTTGCAGAATTTACGCGAAGTTGGCACCCAATTGGAGGTGAAACGAACACAGTTATGAGTCATGCACGAATAAAATCCCCAATAAACTTAATAAATTATAGAAAATTAGTACAACAAATAAAATTTAAAAAAATATGCAGCGAAAAAAAATTAAAAGTTATCAAATTCATGAAATGGATAGAATGAATGATATTAATCGAATTAATAAAAATAAGTGAATCAGATTAGTTCAGCTCAAATGAAAATTGGATAATATTCAAAAAAATTTTAAAATTATTAGAGCAAATTTAATTGCTTCAAACTAACAAATTGGATGAAATGAATAAAAAAAATGACAAACTATTAATAAAATTAAGAAATTGAATAAAATATATGAAGTGGAAATCATAAGAAAATAATTAAATGAATAAAACAAATGAAAAGAAAGAAATGAATAATAGGAATAAAACAGATTATTTAAAATAATAAAATTAATAAACCAAGCAAAATGAATAATATGGAAGAAATTAAGTCTTTCATGCCCATGTGCATAAAGGATTTCAAAACCATTTTTCCTTAAAAGTGTTCGATTAAAATAAAAGCACGAAACCCCTGTTTTCCTTAATAACTGAAAATGTCTTTGGCAGCACTCAAGATTATTTGAAAACGTTGTTGTTTATAAACAACATGGGCACGCGGGGGTTATTAAAATCAATTAAACGAATAGAGTTAATAAAATAAACGGGGACGGGCATAGCGTAGTTGGTAAATCGATTTCCTTGTACGCAGCTCACCTGGGTTCGAATCACAACCCCGCGCATAGAGTTAGAGACTTTTTCTTAAGAGATTTTTCTAACTCGAAGAGACGAATGACCTTAAGGATAAAACCTCTATAATCGAAATAAAAAATAAAATAAGAAAGAAGAGAAATTGATCAAATGAATAAAAAGCATAGTAATGAAAAATCAAACGGTATTATAAAAGTTATAAAAAATAGAATAAATAAACGGTGTCCTATTAATATTATTGATGAAATGAATAATATGAATGACCGAAAAAATTAAGTCGGATTATTGAAATGAAGAAAGTGAATAAAATGTATGAACTCTAAAAAAGAAATAAAATGCATAACATGTAAAAGTGAATACAATAAGTTAAATGAATGATACGAATAAGATGCATGAATTGTTTAAACTAATCAGAAATAATTTAAAGAATGAAGCGAATCAAATAGATAATGTTGAATTCAGGGTGGACTGTACCTTGCTGCTGGTCGAGTTGATTGGCAGATCCCCAGTGAATCAGCCACTTTGTAGCACGAACTCGAATGAATTTCGTCGAAGCCCCATGGCTCTCTTAAGTGGTTCGCAAACCCGAAGGAAAGTTTCATTAACTCTTCAGGAATGAATGAAAATTTTCTATAATTCTTTGAAATGGGCGGAAATTTCAATTATTCTTTGAACGAGCGGAAAATTTCTCATAATTCTTTTATGTAGCAGAAGCGAGTTGTGTTGGAAGAAAACACGGAGCAAATCTGCACTTCGTAATTTATTTCCAAGCACTGATGTTCACTCGTCGACAAATGGTTGGCAATTTCCTCTTGTTAGTTGTTAACTTGTCGGCGATCCAATTGCAACTGACTCTCCGCTCACTACGGTTGCATATTTATGTGGGTGTGAAGACGCATTCGCATGGTACGTGCTGCTTCTTCTCTACTCGATGTGTTCGGGCCGACGGGCGATAACGGACTGATCTGCAACGAGCGATGGTGTTGCGTGCATCGCACCTGATAGCGTCGGCTGGCGTTTTTCCGCTCTCTCTCTCTCTGGGTGCTGGCTCTCCTCTCGCGGTTGCTTATTCGGTGGCACGATTTCGGCTGCTTGCTTCTTCTTGGGTTGATTCACGTTTGGTGGCGTTGGTTTGACTGAATGAATGATGCAATGCGGCGTTCCCTTATATAGAAGCAACTTTTCTTCCTTGGCTTCTGATTGGCTGTTTGATTTGCTTCCTTCAGACCGCACTGCGGACTGAACAGATAAAATGAGCTCAAATGAACAAAATGAATAAAAAGAATGCTAAATGAAAAAGATGATTAAAATGAAATTAGTCAAATATTTAAAATGAATAAATTAAACAAAAATTAAATCCATGTAGTGAATGAAATGTACAGAACGAGTATAAAGAATGCAATTTTGAATGCAAAAATTGCCCAAAATTGACTCCCCCTCTTCCCATGTAACAAATTGTTACAAATTTCTCTACCCTCCTCCCCTATTACGTAACAAATTCTTCTTTTTTTGCACAGCAAAAACATGTTACGTTCCCGATCAGAAACACATAACAGAAATATTTCAAAATTATATCTCGCATTGTTACTTGTTATAAATTTTTGTTATTTTAACTACTAACGAGACCTAATTTATAACACAATATGATACAAAAGTTGTGTTCTGTTATAATCTTGTTATTTCATTCTGATCGGGAATTACGTAACGTAACTCCCCCTCCCCCATACGTCACAACTTGTCGTACCCCCTCCCCCCTTCCCTTCTAAACGTGTTACGTAATTTATGATAGCCCCTCAAAGAATAAAACGACTTGTACGAATTTGAGAACCAATGTTTCAAAGAGTTCTGAAATGTTTCTGAAAATCCCACTATTTGAATAATAACTAATTAATATACGATGGATTTTCTAAGGATTCAACTCTTTTTTGTTGTCACCTTTTCGTTTTCGTTCTTTCTTTCTTGGCTACATCGTTTAAGATTATCTGGTGTTTCTACTTTATTAATACACCTTAATTAGCTATCAGGAACCTGGAACGTTCCATTTATTTTAAAATTTAACCGTAGAACGTTGCACTTGCGTTTTCCACCCTAGAACGTTGCACTAGGGTACAAATGTACCCCACGCGGTTGATCGCAATTTTCGTAGTAAAAATGCAAACAAAAGAAATGTATAATACATCATTTTCTTCGTTTTTTAATTTCGAAAACAGCTGTGTAAGAAAAAATACGGAATTTATTGAATCAATGCTACATAAATTGGTTTGCACAAAAAAAAAATGAAAAAAATCGTGGTTTTGACTTTTTTTTACAAAAATTACTAGAACTTTGCGAATTTTCAACCGAATTGAAAAAAATCAAATGATTCTAAAAGTTTAAATAATGTCATAGAAACTCTTTAAAATGGAATTTCGAAATTTTTAAAAAAGTGCAATTTTTTCGGAGAGTGAAAATTTAAAAATCCGGTTTTGGAAAATGCCACTAAATGGGGTGAAAATTGAAATGAAAAAAAAAAAAATTATGATCAGTAATACAATTGTAACACGCAACGTTACTGTTACAGCAGATACTGTGCGCAAATTATACTTGCGAGTCATTATTTTGAAAAACTATTAGAAATAAACAATAAAACAATAAAAATCAGCAAAAATGAGAACGGTTTTTTTCTACTTCAAAATTAAATTAAATTAATTGAATAAATGATTAAAAACGAATATATAATACTAATTGTTACTTAGGTAGTAAAACAACTAGTATTTAAACTGGTATTGACACGAATAACATTTTCACTGACAGCACGAAACCTGACGAAACACTAACGGCAACCGTACACTGGGGTACAAATGTACCCCACGCCGACTTTGACACCTGCTTCCACGAAGGCTATAAGCAAACTGGCTATACCATCTTTTCTTATAGCTTGCGTTGTTTGGTTCGGAATTCTCGTTCCAGAGATATGGTGAAATAAGTTCTATACAAACCAATATTATGAAAACGGGATGGTCCAAACTTTCAGTATAAGTATTTAAATTCTTGGAGAAGCAAGTGGCCATTAAAAGTGTCCCTTGACATAAAAACTGCTTTTGATGAATAAACTTGCTTGAAATCACAAGTTTAATTTTTTGCGAATAAATATGTTTCTAGTTTTGTTGACATGTAAAAGTTACCTTGGGGTTTTCAGTACAAATGAGTGTCACATGTTGCTGCACAGTAGTGTGTATGACAACAATGTAGTCAGATCAAGTGTCTGTCCAATGCATAAACTCTTATTATAATCCTCGCTAATTTATTTGTGCAACACGGAGAATTGAAACGTGTACTGAATAAACCACCGCCTCTCTACTAATTGTGAATGACACTGAAGCATCAATTGAAGTGTTCTCAGCACAGAGTAAATATGGACAACTACAACCTTCGCTACTTGTTAGAAGAAACATTTTCCCCGGATCTAGTTCGTAGATATTTTGGAAATATAATCCGTAATTCTTGATAAAAGTTTATACCAATACAATTAATATACATTTTCAATAATATCATCACAAAAAAGATGTTCTTTGTTTTGAGTTTAGTTGAGCATTTCATTCAAAATTCAATAGAGATACGGAGAATTAAAAAAAAAAGCACGTGGAATATCTCTTTTCAAAATTTTCCTCTTAAACATCCATATTACCCAGTTAAGTCTAATATTTTTCTGAGATAGCAAAGATTTCCTTAATTATAGTGTTTATAAACGCTCGGTATAGAATTGAATTAAATTGTAGTTGATGTAGTTTTCGATTTTTGGCCACCGGCCTCCCCATAGTGCAACGTTTCGAAGGGGGTTTAATTTGAAGGGTTTGAGCATTTGAAAGTAGTTATAGTTTTCTCATAATGTAAACATTTTGCAAGTTTTTTCAGGACTATAAATATTTTCTTTGCCAAATTGGATGTAAAATTAAATTTGCAAAAAACTGTAGGTTAACAGCAAACAAAAAATTGTTTTATCTTTTCAAACCTACACAATTACATCACATAAAATTAGTTTGGAAATTAATAAATATTTCAGAATTAGCAGAAGATCTGCTTTTAGAAATGGATAGCGAAATTACAAGATAGGTGTAAGTCGTGACAGTTGTCGCCAACACGAAGAGAGAGAGAGAGAGAGAGAGAGAGAGAGAGAGACTGAGAGAGAGAGAGACTGAGAGAGAGAGACTGAGTGAGAGAGTGAGAGACTGAGAGGGGGACGTGTTAGGAATGGCAAATAATGGTTAGGTCATGGCTTATGTTTATATTTTTTACATTTTAACGACATTCAATTAGCTAGAGATTACTGGGTAGGGAAAGTTATGAAAATTAAAGCCATAGTACTCAAGTGAGAGCAAGGATGTGAAGTAAACAGATCGCAAAACTAGAAGTGGCAGGGTCATTAGAACAGGTTAAATATCGTACGGGCTTAATCTTTGTCTTCTGCTAATGAGTGTCGAGCTTAGGCAGCATAACTACGAATCACCCGTGTTCATTAGCATGTGTCCTGGTATAGATAGACGTGTACATCTTTACCGTGTTTAAATATTATGCGATAGTTTGATTACTTACATCCTTATTATAAATATCCCCAGTATAACAATCGAGGTTTTATGGCACTCTTGAAGCCCTTCTTAAAACTTCGAACGCACTTGTAGTGTGCTATAAAAGCCGAATTGCGACTTGGGATTGCATAATTTTTGATAATTTTTGCACCTTGACCAGTATAACCTAAATCTTGCAAAAGAAGCCAAATTTTCACAAGATTTTTGGCATTCAAAAATAAAGTTGCTCTCGTTGATGCCACGAGTTAAATATGAATATGAATACTAGGTGGATTACTTGGTGATCTGTATATTTTTATACCCTCCCAACATCTATCTAACGACTGAACGCAATGCTCAATCCAAAGGGGTAAATACTTCAACTCTGGAAAAAATCACTTTGAAGTTAACTTACATATTAATTTTTGAGAAATAATCAAGGGGAGGGGGTGGGGGCTAATTCCAAAACGTTTCTGGTGGAAATATGTGAATGAGCAGCGCAAGGAATCCAGACTGCCGTCATCTATGAAACTTTGAACGGCCACACAGCTACCACATCCCAGGATATGTGCAGACTTTTTTCGGAGAAATTCGCGAATGTGTTCATTGAGGAGGTCTCAATAGTTGATCAAATTGAACTCGCTGTTAGTCAAGCTCCGGTCGGGAGCCAAACTCTAAGCGCTATCGATGTCAATGGAATGATGATTACCAGAGCTTGTTCTCGGCTGAAATCGTCTTTCAATCCGGGACCCGACGGTTTCCCTTCAGTACTTTTGAAAGGGCACATCGGAAGTCCACGAACATGTTCCCATGTCCATAAAAAGGTTAATAAGCGCGACGTCAATAATTACCGGCGAATTACTTCATTGAGTGCTGTCTCGAAGTTATTCCTCTTCAGGCTCACTGCAAGCAGTACCTAAGTGACGATCTACATGGCTTCACGTCTGGGCGTTCGACAATGACTAACCTGCTTTACCTAACATCCTAAATAACTGAGAGTATGGAATGTCGCGTACAAACCAATGTTATCTACACAGACCTATCTGCCGCTTTTGACAAAGTGAACCTTGACATAACAATTACAAAAATAGAGAGATTTGGAACTAACGGTAGTCTGTTGCAGTTGCTTCGATGCTACCTTCCAGGTCGAGAAATAGTGGTTGTCGTTGGAGACTGTCAGGCGCGCACATTTACTTCTACGTCAGCAGTACCCCAGGGAAGTCAATTGGGACCGCTGATGTTTCTGCTTTATTTCAACGATGTTCATCTAGTTCTGAAGACTCCACGCCTGTCCTTCGACGACGATCTCAAGATGTGTCTGTCTCTACTGAAGATTGTAGATTACTCCAACGACAGTCTGAAACCTTCGCTGACTGGTGTAACATGAACCGTATATGAGTAAATCCAAAGAAGTGCTTGGCGAAATCGTTCTCACGAAAAAAAGAACCGGTTTGTTTTAACTACCGTCTACTGGATACTGAAATTGAACGCGTTAGTCAGGTGAGAGATCTAGGAGTGATACTAGATTCGCAACTTACATTTAAACAGCACTTCTCCTATACAGTTAGCAAAGCATCTCGAATGCTAGGATGCATCTTCAGAATAGCGAAAAATTTTACGGACATTTATTGCCTCAAATCGCTGTACTGCTCGTTGTAAATCTTGGAGTACTGCTGCGATGTTTGGAGCCCAAACTATAACAACGGTGTTGAGAGAATTGACAACGACGCTTTTTACGTTTTGCGTTTCGTAGGTGGCCGTCGAGAGATTCCGTCCGTCTGCCAAGTTACGAAAGCCGGTGCCAGCTGATTAGTTTGAAACCCCAGCTTATTCGAAGGAATACAGCAAGGGCTTTGATCGTTGCTGATTCTTTGCGAGGTCATCTGGATTGCACAGCCTTCTAGGAACAAAGTAACATAAATGTCGCAACTCGAACAACGTGTAACAACCTCATGCTACGATTGCCATTTCGACGCACTAATGATGGAATGCACGGGGCCATTACTGGCCTACAAAGGATCTTCAACCGAGTTGCATCAGTTTTCGACTTCAATTTGTCTCGCCCAACTCTACCGCTACGGTTTTACAGAACCTTCAACGGACTTGTCAATTTCGGCTGATTCCTTCATTGCTGTTTTTTTCACTGTATTGTTATTATTTTTATCAAAATTTGTAAAGATTTGACTATTAGCAATAAGTTTAGCATTAAGACATCATTGGGGCCAGGGCCGGCGGAACACTTTTTTCCCAAGTGGGTAGTAAAATTCGAAGTGATTTCAGCTCGTACTGACGAAAGTTCAGATATGGAAGTGAAAATGAAAATTCCCTGATAATATCTGGTGACTATTTGGAAACACTCTTTGTTAACAGGGCTGTTTGTCCGACGGCTCAGCGAAAATGTGTATGTTGAATACTATAGTATTCAAAGAATCCTGGAATATATTGTCCACTATCGACAGTTTCGGAATTCTCGGGTTCTGGACGAATTCCATAAATACACCCAAAATCCAACGGGCATGTTTCTATTACTTTTGGGTAAGATTCTATTGACTTCTTGGTAACAGACCACGCAATTGCGCATTGCGGTATTAAACTCATAATACCGCAAAGGTAGTAAACGGTGGAATGACGATGTACGATAATTCGTTCGATTAGTATTAGTATTAGTATCGAGTTAAACCAGCCGGAGTTCTGGCGGATTTCTACCCAAATTCGGAATTTGCAACAATTTTGGCAGAAATAGGCGGAATTACGGATTTTTTATAGGGTAACTTGGATAGAGAAAGAAACATTTTTGGCAGTTTCCGGATCCGACACAGTTCCCGATCTGGACCAGTTCCCAAAGTTGGACCTCTCGGATCTGGATCAGTTTCCGGATCTGGACTAGTTCCCGATCTGGACCAGTTTCCGGATCCGGACAAGTTCCCGAATCTTGACCAATACCCGGTAAAGGACCAGTCCCTGGATCTAGCCCATCCCCTTTTCCCCTTACCAGGTCAGGACTTGCATCAGGCTCAGATTTGGTGCTTAGATACAGACAAGAGTCTGGATCCGGACTCTCGGATTGGATAAATGGATTTAAACTATATGTCTTGCTTTCAGTACATGCCGGGAAGGACTGTTAATGTTTTGTGCAGTCGCTACTTTGCTGTTGACGTTAGTGATAGGAAAACAAATCAATTTAACTACGACCGATATACCCCACCACTATTCCGAGTCGGCTTTTTTCTGACTGTGCTTTGAAGCTAGCTGAGTGTGAGCCGATGGGTATCTCCGGCGACCGACATCCTTTCAGGCTTAGTGGAGGTCGATTTGAATATTCCTCCGATGGCAAAAATAATAGCAATAAGTCTTATTTTCGATACAAATTATATCTAATACAACCGGCCCCCGGATGGTCTACTTCCGGACCGTGTACGAAAAAGTATTTTGTCTGCGTACCCGCCCAGGAAGTAGAGATTGATGATGTAGTCTCCGAGAAGGGCCTTGATTGCGAAATAGGGGGTGGCTCCTTTCAGATCCCTGTGCTTCAGTCAGTGTAAATTCTGGTATGCAAGCGATTGTGTTCAGTAAAAATCGAGGAGTATTAGACAACTTATTTTCCATCAGACTTATTTCGAGCCTTTCGCCGGATTTGTTTTTCCAAAATTTGTTCTTTTGAACGGGAGCCCTACTTGTTCGCCTTTTTGTAGCTCGGGGCATGAACTGAAGAACCCATTGTAGAAATAAGGCACGGTGTGGAAAATGCGGAGAGGATCAAGACATTGGCTCGGCCTCGGAAAGTCCACATGGGACATCCAAAACTTCTAGTGTCTCTATATTTCAGTCATATTATTTTTCTAGGTTTACTTCCGAAGTAGATCTTCCTCAATTTTAGCATTATTCGCCATGGCCGAAAACAATATTGAGGAGCGATTTGGGGATCAAAACGTGCTATTATTTCAATAGGATTAGCCTTTGCTCGGTACCAGGTATTGAAGTTGTCGCTTGTTAAATCCGAATCATAGTCAAAGATTTATTGATATTCTTTTCATACACATCGCACCTCAACTGGTTCGAGAAGATTTCACCTCCCACGACATGTCATGTGGTTGTCTTCATGCTGATAACCGATCTATCTTACTGAATGATATTCGTTTGAGGTACCGCCAAACTATATTCTAGTGCTGGTCAACAGAATTTGCGAATGTGCTCAAGTTCAACCCTGCCTATACCGATGCCCCTTTCATTCTCTTCCTCCACTGATCACCCGATAACCAGACCTACACAAAAGCAGTTTTCAATAGACAGGACCGATGCAGTACTTCAACAGTTCAACAATTTGCAAATTTACAACCCACGCAGCGTTGGCTCGGAGAAAGTAACCTTTTGACTTTTGTTTATGCTCAAACCTTCGCCTTGCTGAAGTAATACTTTGTTTCATTTTCATAATTTCGCTGAACCCATAATACTCTCCGTCACGGAAGACTGCAAACTGATGACGATGATCGGAAAGCCAACGTGAAAGGTCTTCGAAGCTTTAGTTTATCCCATAGCCGCCGGGCTTGAAAGAGACGAAAATCGTGTAGCTGCACTTCGGTGGAACTTCACTTTCATATCGATCCGGTTGGGTAGTTCAGAAAACTGTTGACTGTTGTTAAAGTTAAAAAATTACAGTTTTCAATTGAAGCATCCTTACCATACGATATCCAACGACGGGAACGTAGCGAAAAGATTCAAACCAGTCGGCTGAACCACACACCGTCCATCTGAATGTTATGCAACTCGCGTCGCTGCTGGCAGGTCACATTTGCAAGATAGAGTCAACGAGTGCTGGATAAAAACTAAAGAGCAAACAAAATTGGCTTTTAGCTGCGGTCCATAAACAGCCTCCGGCTGGAAGTTACGACCGGCACTCAGTTACGATTATTTTGGAGCTGATCGATTTGTGTGGATTGTTTTGGCATTGGCATGGAAAGATTACCTCCGTTCCGACAAACGTGACAACCTGCGGCCGACCGATGATGTTGGGTAGTTAGGTGATTTGGAGGGTAAAAGTTAGACTCTCATTTAGGTTTGGTTGAGTTGGTTGAACGTTTGAAATTAAAAAAAAATCCGCGCGGGTACGTAATCCTCCATTCGTAATGTAGGATTGATATTTACATCTCTGCGCAGAGCAGTAGCTTTCCTCTGTCCATTTTGCATTTGAGAGGCTGAGATCACGAGTTGGTTAAAATATTCTGTTAGATCAGAAATGGTATATTTATCAGAACATCAGGCAAAAGTAGTTCGAATATTAATTAGTGTAAAATTGCCCCGACAAAATTTTTAAGGAAAGAAATCTATAGAATATCAATCCATTTTTGCGTTAAGAAAACATTACATAGGTTCATAACAGACGTTCAGAATATTTCTTATTCGAACTTGTGGTTGATAAAATTTTAGTAATTTTACGATATCCTAGAAATCCGTATAGGTCAGTAACTAGCGGAAATTCTTAAATGACGCCACAATGAAAGCCAAGATGGCACTTCCAGTTCCCACTAAACAGTGAGAACCACCATCAATGTGGATGTCATATGAAAGAGGGTAGTCAGCAGACATCGGAAATTGATGATTATCGCCATTTTGAAAACAAAGATAGCGAGCTTACAGTTACATCCATCAAATTTGATCGCACATTGAATAGATATGAGAATTTTAGGACTTGCACAATCTGTTCGGAGAGGAATGACTAAATCCCTCTCTATCTCCACGCGAGACAAACACTGTTGGGACTGGCGTGTGGCATTGTCACTCTCTCCTCCCACCCTCCCTATAACGATCTCTTCAACAAAAGAGGTTAGTACTACTGGCAACTGTGAGTACTGATGCTTTATTATCTCGCTCTTACGTATGGTGATCCTATTAGTTTAGGGTTTATGAAACTTTGGGTGAGCGTCTATTAGAAAAGAATGCTTGGTAGTATGCGTAGGAACAAAAATTTCTTCGGCTTTGTCACTGGTTTTTTATGGAGTTGTCCTACTGAATCTGTAGAGCTGAGTTCTCGAAAGTGTTTCCTATCAGAAGCAATCACTACAATTGCAGACGAGTCGGGAAATAGCGCACTCTAAAACACTTCTTAAGGCTAATTGCAGCGGGCCGTGATGGTGATTGTGATATTGAGTGTAAGGTTCAGATGTGTTGGCGTAGGGACTTTACGATTGCATGAGAATGAGCGAATATTTGTTCGCGCTTGGGACCACGTTGATCAAATCATAAGTGCTATTGCGCTCTTTAAATCATCGAGACGTTTATCTGGTTTTAAAAATTTTGGGCATAGTTGTGTATCATGGCGAGTGGCTCGAGCGTTTGTAAGCTAACATATTCGATCATGTGGGCTTATGTATCTCGCGTGTGCTAGCGTGTAACTTCGCGTGTATAAATGCGATTTTATAACTGTGAGCCATTAGCATTTTCGCATGTGTTATTGAATGATCGCGGGGCCGTGAATATTATTACACTGAATTATTTCAGTGTTCAGCTCAGATGCTAAAAAAGAGTGAATTCCCCCGTTTAACTAGAATTCCTGCTCATGCCACGGAACACGTTATCCAGTGGATATGATCGTTATTTTTTTATTGGTCTATCTGAATGAATGGTTCGATGTTACTAGGGCCGAGAGTAGAGACTTCCGGACGTAATCGATTCATGACGCGCGACGTTTGTAGGTTCACATTTGACACCCCTTGTTTGTAAATTAATAAATTCTGAACGGTCCACGGTTTTGTTATCTTCGGCTGTCCTGGAATGGGACACACCAAGTTTAAAATGATTCTGAACCAGGGCTCATCGCCAATCCCAGGGTACCTCTAGAGAGAACTTGACCCTAAACCCACTTTAAACATTATTTTGACCATAGAATAATTAGGTAATTAAGGTCACCAAGCTAAGTACTAATTTTGATCACAATGTGGTGTAACTAAAGAGAAAGTAGTCGTAGTAAAAGTTTTTATGTGATACATTCGCTGTACTACCGCTTTAGTGGAAAAGCTCCCAGACGTTAAGGTACAGCATCATACCGAGGGATTCAGTTTTGTCGCCGACTTATGCATATAAAACATTTATTATACTCTAAAAGAAGAAGACCAGACGATTTGGTAGATAATGACAATTGAAATTATGCAACATAATTGCTGGAAAAACTATCGACCTCGCTGAATAATTCAAAAAGTTGGCTATGATGTTTTGTGACCCTACCACAGTGAACTGTAACACGAAACGATATCGATTCATATCACATCATGTCGTCATATGTTCGAGTCCCAATCAGGAAGAATCTTTAGTGTGAGTTACGTACTGACCACTCTATTTCAAATTATATTTTTCTCAATATTTTGTGGTAAACTGAAGTCGCCATTTTAGATTTCAAAATGGCGCTTATCGTCATTTTTTGATGCCTACTATCCACCCCTTTTCAAATGATAACCGGTAACTCCAACCGATAATAGCTTCCACTATTTTGCGATAGCCGGAAGCCACCTTCTTGGATGTCAAAATGGCACCAATCATCAATTTCCGATGTCTACTGACTACCCCCTTTCCAATGACTTCCATATTGATGATGATTGTCATAATTTTCTGGGAACCGGAAATCGTCATCTTGGATTCAAAATGTCTGTATTCATGAACTTTTGCCCTCTGCTGACCATCCCTTTTCAAACCACATCCGTATTGATGATGGTTTTCACTATTTTGTGGCAACATGAAGCCGTCGCCTTGGATTTCAAAATGGCGCAAATCATCAACTTCCGTTATCTACTCACCACCCCCTTTTAAATGACATCCATATTTATGATGGTTTTCTCTATTTTTTGTAACCGGAAGACACCATTTTGGATTTCAAAATAACGTTGAATATCCTTTACTGATGTCTGGTGACCACCCCCTTTCAAATCACAACCATATTGATGATGGTTTTCATTGATTTGTGATAAATGATTTTCTTAGAATAAAGATAGAATATTATTAATATTCCTCTCAGAGCGAAAGTGGTATATTTTTTAGCCCATTTTTGCGCCAGATTTTTTATCCCATTTCTGCTTTGACAGGTACTTAAATCGGTTTTACTTTTAATAAAATGTTTACCGTTTTCGCTTGCAGTGAATTTTTAACCAACTCTTACTTCGATCTCTATTGTAAAATTGTCAGGCATTTTATAGCTATGGTAAAAAAGGTAAAAGGAGAAAAAAGTAGAAAAGGTAAAAAGCATAAAATTTAAAATATGTAAAATTGTAAAAATATAAAAAGGAAAACATGTAAAAATGAAAAAATGCACAAAATGTTAAAATTTTTAGAAATGTTAAAAATGTTAAAAATGTTAAAAATGTTAAAAATGTTAAAAATGTTAAAAATGTTAAAAATGTTAAAAATGTTAAAAATGTTAAAAATGTTAAAAATGTTAAAAATGTTAAAAATGTTAAAAATGTTAAAAATGTTAAAAATGTTAAAAATGTTAAAAATGTTAAAAATGTTAAAAATGTTAAAAATGTTAAAAATGTTAAAAATGTTAAAAATGCTAAAAATGTTAAAAATGTTAAAAATGTTAAAAATGTTAAAAATGTTAAAAATGTTAAAAATGTTAAAAATGTTAAAAATGTTAAAAATGTTAAAAATGTTAAAAATGTTAAAAATGTTAAAAATGTTAAAAATGTTAAAAATGTTAAAAATGTTAAAAATGTTAAAAATGTTAAAAATGTTAAAAATGTTAAAAATGTTAAAAATGTTAAAAATGTTAAAAATGTTAAAAATGTTAAAAATGTTAAAAATGTTAAAAATGTTAAAAATGTTAAAAATGTTAAAAATGTTAAAAATGTTAAAAATGTTAAAAATGTTAAAAATGTTAAAAATGTTAAAAATGTTAAAAATGTTAAAAATGTTAAAAATGTTAAAAATGTTAAAAATGTTAAAAATGTTAAAAATGTTAAAAATGTTAAAAATGTTAAAAATGTTAAAAATGTTAAAAATGTTAAAAATGTTAAAAATGTAAAAAATGTTAAAAATGTTAAAAATGTTAAAAATGTTAAAAATGTTAAAAATGTTAAAAATGTTAAAAATGTTAAAAATGTTAAAAATGTTAAAAATGTTAAAAATGTTAAAAATGTTAAAAATGTTAAAAATGTTAAAAATGTTAAAAATGTTAAAAATGTTAAAAATGTTAAAAATGTTAAAAATGTTAAAAATGTTAAAAATGTTAAAAATGTTAAAAATGTTAAAAATGTTAAAAATGTTAAAAATGTTAAAAATGTTAAAAATGTTAAAAATGTTAAAAATGTTAAAAATGTTAAAAATGTTAAAAATGTTAGAAATGTTTAAAATGCTAAAAATGTTAAAAATGTTAAAAATGTTAAAAATGTTAAAAATGTTAAAAATGTTGAAAATGTTAAAAATATTAAAAATGTTAAAAATGTTAAAAATGTTAAAAATGTTAAAAATGTTAAAAATGTTAAAAATGTTAAAAATGTTAAAAATGTTAAAAATGTTAAAAATGTTAAAAATGTTAAAAATGTTAAAAATGTTAAAAATGTTAAAAATGTTAAAAATGTTAAAAATGTTAAAAATGTTAAAAATGTTAAAAATGTTAAAAATGTTAAAAATGTTAAAAATGTTAAAAATGTTAAAAATGTTAAAAATGTTAAAAATGTTAAAAATGTTAAAAATGTTAAAAATGTTAAAAATGTTAAAAATGTTAAAAATGTTAAAAATGTTAAAAATGTTAAAAATGTTAAAAATGTTAAAAATGTTAAAAATGTTAAAAATGTTAAAAATGTTAAAAATGTTAAAAATGTTAAAAATGTTAAAAATGTTAAAAATGTTAAAAATGTTAAAAATGTTAAAAATGTTAAAAATGTTAAAAATGTTAAAAATGTTAAAAATGTTAAAAATGTTAAAAATGTTAAAAATGTTAAAAATGTTAAAAATGTTAAAAATGTTAAAAATGTTAAAAATGTTAAAAATGTTAAAAATGTTAAAAATGTTAAAAATGTTAAAAATGTTAAAAATGTTAAAAATGTTAAAAATGTTAAAAATGTTAAAAATGTTAAAAATGTTAAAAATGTTAAAAATGTTAAAAATGTTAAAAATGTTAAAAATGTTAAAAATGTTAAAAATGTTAAAAATGTTAAAAATGTTAAAAATGTTAAAAATGTTAAAAATGTTAAAAATGTTAAAAATGTTAAAAATGTTAAAAATGTTAAAAATGTTAAAAATGTTAAAAATGTTAAAAATGTTAAAAATGTTAAAAATGTTAAAAATGTTAAAAATGTTAAAAATGTTAAAAATGTTAAAAATGTTAAAAATGTTAAAAATGTTAAAAATGTTAAAAATGTTAAAAATGTTAAAAATGTTAAAAATGTTAAAAATGTTCAAAATGTTCAAAATGTTCAAAATGTTCAAAATGTTCAAAATGTTAAAAATGTTAAAAATGTTAAAAATGTTAAAAATGTTAAAAATGTTAGAAATGTTAAAAATGTTAAAAATGTTAAAAATGTTAAAAATGTTAAAAATGTTAAAAATGTTAAAAATGTTAAAAATGTCAAAAATGTTAAAAATGTTAAAAATGTTAAAAATGTTAAAAATGTTAAAAATGTTAAAAATGTTAAAAATGTTAAAAATGTTAAAAATGTTAAAAATGTTAAAAATGTTAAAAATGTTAAAAATGTTAAAAATGTTAAAAATGTTAAAAATGTTAAAAATGTTAAAAATGTTAAAAATGTTAAAAATGTTAAAAATGTTAAAAATGTTAAAAATGTTAAAAATGTTAAAAATGTTAAAAATGTTAAAAATGTTAAAAATGTTAAAAATGTTAAAAATGTTAAAAATGTTAAAAATGTTAAAAATGTTAAAAATGTTAAAAATGTTAAAAATGTTAAAAATGTTAAAAATGTTAAAAATGTTAAAAATGTTAAAAATGTTAAAAATGTTAAAAATGTTAAAAATGTTAAAAATGTTAAAAATGTTAAAAATGTTAAAAATGTTAAAAATGTTAAAAATGTTAAAAATGTTAAAAATGTTAAAAATGTTAAAAATGTTAAAAATGTTAAAAATGTTAAAAATGTTAAAATGTTAAAAATGTTAAAAATGTTAAAAATGTTAAAAATGTTAAAAATGTTAAAAATGTTAAAAATGTTAAAAATGTTAAAAATGTTAAAAATGTTAAAAATGTTAAAAATGTTAAAAATGTTAAAAATGTTAAAAATGTTAAAAATGTTAAAAATGTTAAAAATGTTAAAAATGTTAAAAATGTTAAAAATGTTAAAAATGTTAAAAATGTTAAAAATGTTAAAAATGTTAAAAATGTTAAAAATGTTAAAAATGTTAAAAATGTTAAAAATGTTAAAAATGTTAAAAATGTTAAAAATGTTAAAAATGTTAAAAATGTTAAAAATGTTAAAAATGTTAAAAATGTTAAAAATGTTAAAAATGTTAAAAATGTTAAAAATGTTAAAAATGTTAAAAATGTTAGAAATGTTAAAAATGTTAAAAATGTTAAAAATGTTAAAAATGTTAAAAATGTTAAAAATGTTAAAAATGTCAAAAATGTTAAAAATGTTAAAAATGTTAAAAATGTTAAAAATGTTAAAAATGTTAAAAATGTTAAAAATGTTAAAAATGTTAAAAATGTTAAAAATGTTAAAAATGTTAAAAATGTTAAAAATGTTAAAAATGTTAAAAATGTTAAAAATGTTAAAAATGTTAAAAATGTTAAAAATGTTAAAAATGTTAAAAATGTTAAAAATGTTAAAAATGTTAAAAATGTTAAAAATGTTAAAAATGTTAAAAATGTTAAAAATGTTAAAAATGTTAAAAATGTTAGAAATGTTAAAAATGTTAAAAATGTTAAAAATGTTAAAAATGTTAAAAATGTTAAAAATGTTAAAAATGTTAAAAATGTTAAAAATGTTAAAAATGTTAGAAATGTTAAAAATGTTAAAAATGTTAAAAGTGTTAAAAATGTTAAAAATATTAAAAATGTTAAAAATATTAAAAATGTTTAAAATATTAAAAATGTAAAAAGGTAAAAATGGTAATGAAGGTAAAATGGTAGAAAAAGTAAAAAAAGGTAATAAAGATGAAAGAGGTAGAAAAGCTAAAAAAGGCAAAAAATGTAAAAAAGGTAAAAATGTTAAAAAGTTAAAAAAGGTAAAATAGCAAAACATATAAGAAATGTAAAAAATTTAAAAAAGGTAAAAAATTTAATAAAATGTAAAAATTGTAAAAAATGTTAACAAAAAAATTAAAAGCATAAAAATTAGTCATGGTAAAGAGGGACAGGTCTGTGTTTGCCTTGAGACATGCTGGTAGACTTGAGCGATTAGAAGTAATGCTACCTAAGCTCGACTCCTACCAGTAGATGACAAAAGATTAGTCTCTAAGATTTTAAGCCTGTTTCTAATGACCCTGCCACTTCTAGTTTTCCGCATCTGACATTCTTGATCTCCCTTGAGTACTATGTCTCTAAATTTTCATAACTTTCCCTACTCAGTAATCTCTCGCTAATTGAATGTCATTAAAAAGAAAAATCAACAATCAATGTTTCCGATTACTATTTACGTTCTGTTGAAAAAGTATTCGGAAAATGTCGTTTTGTTGTTTGTGAGTCATCTGATAGCAGCAGAAATTTGAGATGTGATCTAGGATAGGCTGGATAAAGTTTCAGCACAGAGGAACAGCTTTAATCGCACCTGTTATACCAGTATTTTTTGTCTAAAATAATTCATAAAATGACATTTCGCGTCACAAATTTTTTTTTTTGCAACAGTGAAAAACTGATTAAGCTGAAATTTTGCCAAGCAGCTAAATAAATAACCTTCAATTACATGGTTCAACGGTTTATAACAATGTCCTTCGAATTAATGTCGAACGGCCATATTTGCATATCTAATGTGTGATTGATTCAAAAACTTATTTTCACGTTAGCACGCACATATGTTAACTCCATAATTAGCATAATTCAAAATTGTGGAAAATCACAAAAACTAACCAACGAGCGAACCCAACAACCGTGGGAAAATATCTCATCACGTAAATACCTTCAAGCGAACAATCCGCTCATACGCCACACGATTGTACACATTTTCCAAAGCCTTTTCCCCCTGCCCCACCGGCAGTGAAATCGCCCCACACAAACCACCGGTCCCAGTCAGAAAACCACTCCGAACCTACAACCGGTACCGTACCCAGCCATGTAGGTACGCCATAACTCGAATCATGGTGTGCAAACAGAAACAATTCAACACACACATTACGGTTCGGACTTGCCTCCACTTATTTTGTGAGGTGGTCAGAAAAGATGCTTTTCTTCTGAGAAAACTCACCTCGGGGGCTCCATTCATCACATAACTCTAAACGGCAGTGGTACAGTGCGGGCGGAATCGTCACGTTCTTCGTTTGGCGGATGCCGAAGATTGCCTTTAAATACCCATTGAACCGTTTCTGGTGGTTGGCTGCTTCGATGTAACTTTTAGTATAATGCATTGATGTAGCTGCAGCTGCAGCACCGTGCATCAATGAGTAGTACGTTAAAGTTGGGAAAATATGATACTATAACCATAACCGTAGTAAGTTAATTGAAGAAGTATAGAAAAACCACTCCATTACGTAATTCCCGCTGCATCAAACGCCAACGGGGGGTGGAATCGTTCTTCTCCTGGCGAAGCACGGTGGAGAGTCTAACTTAACTTGAACTGTGTGAATGAAACTAACTACTATGGGTTAAAGTCAACCCGGTCGTGCCTATTGTAGGTAATGTAGGTAGGCATTGATGTTTCAGATACATAAGTATTTTCCTGAACTAGGTTTATTGCGCTTATTTGCCAGATGACCCCACTAGCCCACCTAGTAGGGTTAGACATATGGATAGAATACAGTAATTTGTAGATGCATTCGAAACTTCCTTCTTTGAAAGCATAAGCAGTCAAGTTAGAGCTCCTCGTGAATGTTTCATCAAATTTATTCGGTATTAAAATCACCCTCACGATCTCCACATTCCGGCGATGGGGCAGCACACGATTACAGTCGTCGCCTTTTTGCGCGCTTCTTTTTTTACACTTATGCAAAATGTTGGTTCACGATTATGGAAATCTGCCACCGGTTGTGAATCGCCTGCGGCGTGGAAGAAACAGATATCTTGTGGAAAGGATGAATTTCAAACGAAGCCGAACCAAAATCAAGTCAGATTTTCCAAAGTTCGCTGATATTTAATATCTGTTTCTATCATATATTAACTTTAGTACTATTTAGCGGCTCTACCCCAAAACGGAATTCACGAGAAAAGATTGCAGAATAAATCCATCGAGAAATGTCTTCAATTTTGGATGCAATGTTCAGTACGTTCTATTCGAACAGGATTTTGTAACTGAAAATCTTCATTTTTTTTCAACTGACGTAAGGTTTCTGGATTTTAACAGAGCCGTAGCTAGGGGTGTACGGAGAGGGGCTACACACGCTCCCCTTAACTGGTCACTAGAGTGACAAGAAAACAATGACCACTATCGGCCCACTCCTGAGTCGATCCCTGATCCTACCAAGAGTACTTGCTCCAAATTTGAAGCAAATCGGACAAGTCCAGCTACCGGACCAACGTGCCTGAAGTTTGTATGGGATTTTACGACAATTTACATATCACTGTAAGTGAAAATAAGAAAGATATTTTAATTGTCTACAACTTTGCCGAAGACTGATAGTCAATCCGGCTTCGTTAAAAGAAGTTATTAAACTTTTAGCGAAGTGATGTCTGAGTCAGTTTTGCATGGGGCCTAGCTTAGTAAATAATACGAGTCATGTTTTAATTAGAATATTTTAGTTTCACATGCTACCGCCTAGAGGGCACCAACATTAACTTTTCAACGGAGAGAGGAAAAAACTAGGTGTCTTCTACAAAGTTTTAGAACAGGTATTTACAATAATTCTTCCGAACATCTCAATATTCTATCTCTCTTCTATGAAAAGTTGGTGTTGGCGCCCTCTATACGGCCATAGGTGGAACTTAAATTTTCTAACCAAAACGTAACTCATATTATGTACTACAATTCTTCTGAACATACTATTGAGCTAAATCTTACCATTATTTAACAAAACTGTTTAGATTATGCGAATCGAGCACTGATACACAAGTATGTACTGCTAGGCCTTGCGGTTAAAGACCGACAAGGACAAATACGCCGACGTCCTAAAGTCGATGAGGGCGGCCGAAAGCATCTTGGCCCTCGGGCAAGACGTGCGCAGCGTGAGACGCACCAATACAGCAGAAATGCTTTTGGTGCTGAAGCGAGGCGCACAATCCAGTGCTGTCTATAAGGACTTGGCCCAAGAGCTCCTGGGTGAAGGTGCCCAGGTGAGGTCGTTAGGGGCGGAAATGACTCTCCAGTGTAAGCAACTGGACGAGTTCACGACCGCAGACGATGTCGTCGCAGCCGTCAAGGAGCGATGCGACGTAACAATCGAGCGGGCCTCTGTGCGCTTGAGAGGGGGACCCTCCGGCAACCAAGCAGCCTACCTTAGGCTACTGAAAGCAGATGCCAAAAAGGTTACCGTAATAGGTAAACTGAAGATCGGCTGGTCAGTATGCCCAATCAGCATACCCCAGCCGCCTTCAGTGGATAGGTGCTATCGGTGCCTTGAGTCCGGCCATACATCGTACGAATGTAAGGGTACAGACAGGAGCACACTATGTCGTCGCTGCGGCGAGGAGGGGCATAAGGAGCGGGGCTGCACTAAGGCGCATAAATGCCTTATCTGCACCGCTAAGAAGCAAGCCCGTAATCATGCTATGGGCAGACCTTCGTGTCCCTTCGGTGTGGCAAATAAGAAGAAGCCGTGAACGTCACACAGCTAAATCTTAACCATTGTGGACAGCTGTTGTAGCAGTCGGTCTCGGAGTCGAGGACAGATGCCGCCCTCTTATCAGACCCGTACCGCATCCCTGCCGGCAACGGCAATTGGGTGTCGGACGGATCTGGAATGGTGGCAATCTGTACAACGGGACGGTTCCCGGTTCAAGAGGTAATACACTCCTCCGCCGAGGGTGTGGCGATTGCCAAGATCAATGGTGTGTTCTATTGCAGCTGCTATGCTCCACCAAAGTGGCCAATAGAACAGTTCAACCAGATGATCGACAGGCTCTCGTCGGACCTAGTGGGCCGGAAACCGGTAGTCATAGCGGGAGACTTTAACGCTTGGGCAGTAGAGTGGGGCAGCCGCTGTACAAATAGCAGGGACCAAGCGCTAATGGAGGCGCTTGCGAAACTCGATACTGTGCTAGCTAATAATGGCTCCGCTAGTACATTCCGTAGAAACGGAGTGGAGGCGTGGATTGACGTAACATTTACCAGCCCGAGTCTGGCTCCAGGCATGGAATGGAGGGTAGACGAAGGCTACACCCATAGCGATCATTTAGCAATCCGCTTCAGGATCAACTATGGTGTGCAGCATCCGAGGGCGGGAGATCCCTGTCAGGTACGCGGGTGGAAGTCCAATCACTTCGTCAGCGAAGCTTTCACCGCGGCCCTGGGACTGGAGGCCAACACCGACAGTCTAAGCGGGGATGTGCTGGTAGCTGTTCTATCACGCGCGTGTGACGCCACTATGCCGAGAAAAATACTGCCAAGAAACGGCAGATGCCCGGTATACTGGTGGAGTGCCGAGATTGCAGCTCTACGGTCAGCCTGCCTCAGAGCTAGACGTTGGATGCAAAGAGCTCGCACCGAGGATGCAAGAGAGAACCGCCGTGAAGTGTTTCGAGCTGCGAAATTGGCCCTTAACAAGGCTATTAAAAGCAGCAAGAGAGCGTGTTTCGACAACCTGTGTGAGAGTGCCAACGCGAATCCGTGGGGTGACGCCTACCGGATTGTGATGGCCAAGACCAAAGGGGGCTCCTCACCCCCAGAACGGTCTCCGGACCGGTTGGCAACGATTATCGAAGTACGCTTCCCGTCTCGAGCCACAAGCCCCTGGCCACCTGTACTACGAGACAGTGCGGGCACGGTCGAAATGGTGGCTCCAGTGACGAATGAAGAACTACTCGCAGTGGCTAAATCCCTAGCAATGAACAAAGCTCCAGGGCCGGATGGAGTTCCAAACAACGCTCTCAAGGCAGCGATCATAGCGAACCCGAACATGTTCAGGCTAGCTATGCAGAGATGCTTTGACGAGTACCGTTTCCCCGATAGATGGAAAAGGCAGAAATTGGTGCTGTTGCCGAAGCTCGGGAAGCCGCTAGGCGACCCATCGGCGTACAGACCAATCTGTCTGATCGACACGACTGGCAAACTGCTTGAGAGGATCATTCTCAACAGGCTCCCCGATCAGAAAGAAATAACAAAATTATTTCAGACTGAGTTACTTTGTTAGGCCAACAAGTTGTGTTATAACTTTGGTCTCGTTAGTTGGTAAAATAACAGAAAACATAACAGAAATTCTTCTAGTACATATCAAAAATATGACAACCTGTGATAGGCTTCTATCAGAATTACAACAAGATTTGTTAGGTTCTCTCACGGCCAATATAGCTTTTATTACCTATTGTATAGTATCAACGAATTTAGAGTGCAGGTCTAAAAATAGAATAAAATAGAAAAATATAGCATACATTAAGGCGCTTTTCGTTTGGATGCAAAAAGCTTCATGTAGCAAAAGCTTTCTCTATAGTTTTGTCAAACGATTGCATACATGCTGCTGGCTGATTGTTATTATGAATATATGACACGCTGATCGTTATTAGTGGATATAGCGATTTGAACCTGGGTATTCTGAGTTTTATGGGGATGTTTCCTGTATGAACCAACGACGTTGCTTTCGATCGATGTTTAATGTTAGCATAATATTCTATGCATTCGTCAAGGGCAAAACGATTATAGAAGCAGAAGATGTTTCCAGAACGCACACATTGAACTTTGCCAAAGCCTAAGGACTGTTTGTTTTCCTTGTATAATACGCTTTGTTTTCATACAGTTTTGCTCACTACTACAGCTGCCTATATTACGATAGACTAAATAGCTTTATAATATCTTTTCAAATCAGGGAAGTGGGGCTATTTTTAGATTCTGAATAGTGCGCTTCGGTGCTTCTCTTGTACGTTAACATGATTTACACGATTTTTGGAAATAATGTCGATGCGATATGGTAACGGATATGAGCGGATAATTTACTTACATTATTTTACGGAGAATACGACAAATGTTACTTATGATTCAAAATAGATTCAAAGAAACAAATACCAAAACTTTGAGGCTTGCATTTTGAGAATTTCAAGTCGCTTTTGGAGTTTTGTTATTGGCATTTTTAATATGGGGAAGATTAAGCAAACCAGTACAATTATCCCACATCTAATAAATTCGCAGAAATACAATTTTTTACAATAGTTCAATCCATCAACTGCGAACATTATAACAGATAATCATAAAATTCGAGAAATTGTTGAGGATTCTTCGGGGTGACGAATTTTGGAATATTTCATGTTTTCTAAAATACATTTTCTTTTCTAAATTTTATTTAGTTTTGAGGAGGAAATTATTCAATATTTTTACATTAAAGTTTTTAGTTATTTCAAGCACTATCTAAAACACATATTTAAATTGTAACAGCAAACAATAATACCAGCTGGGATATGTATATATTCAGACATTTCTAGGCCATTTTGAAATATTGACAGCTTTATGCAGCATACTCACAAATATTAATCTTTCAACAATTTCAACAAAAATGAATCATGATTTTTTTTTAACACGAAGCACCATCGAATACAACGGAAACATTAGTACATATGCGCATTCAAAGTAATTGTCAGTTCATTGTAAATGTCAAACTGTCTTAGGTGGAATGAAAAGAAATAACATTCTCAAACTCAACAATTTTTACGCGGAGGTTTAAATAAAAAAATTACAATGCTTTGGTAATTCGGAGAACGCACAAAATCAGATACCCACAAACTGGACAAGTTTCGGTTGTTTATGAAAAACCCGCATAAATTGGAGAAATCGGATTGAAGATCCTCGAAGATCCTCAAAATTCATAACGGTATTGTGGAAATCAGTATATATTAAACAGTTTTTTAACCGTAACAAATAGTTCAAAAAATGCTTTTTTATTTGATTCTTTATTTCATCTGGAGTGCTTGATACTTCCTGCATCTTCTTTAAAATAAGTTTTATATAAAAATTATAATCTTCATAATAGCTTGTTGATAACTTTACGATTCCAAAACTTTTTGAATAATAGCTTCAACATTGAAATCATATGCCACATATTCGAAATTGCGTGTCAGACGAGTGTCTCAGAAAATAGGTAATCTCTTAATCAAAATGCAATCAAGTAAGTTAAACGCCTTACTTTCAAGTTTTCCGACCACTTGCATCTAAAACTTATCTATTCTCAAAATCGTGGAACTTTGAATATCCATGTGGAAAACGCAAATATAAGGAAATCATTAAAAACTTGCTGAAAATTTGCTTTAAAAAGTTGAATAAATACGCATAAAAAGAGGCTTCAGCGTATTAGCAAATAGACAGTCATTTGTGTAATATAACAATTATTCACAGTTGATTGATTGATTTGTTTATTGGGGCTTTAACCAACTGGTCATTTGTCCGATTTACAATTTACAGTTAGCGTTCAATGCTAATTGTGAAAGAATATGTAATATATTATAACATCATCGTTATATGCGTACATTAAAATCATATAAGCAGTTCAATGATATCACTAGAAGATATAATCTTGATATAAGTTTGCTTGCCTTGCTGATTGGGATATCACAAAAATAACACAGTGAGTAATACATATCAACATGAGATATAAATTTTATAGCTTTCTGTTATGTCGTTCTGATCGGGAAGGTAGCCAGGTTTAGTACTAAAATTGATCACAATGTAGTTTAACTTAAAAGGGAGTAGTTGTACTCGAATTTTTTACGAAAAATAGGCCCAGGATGCGAATCGCGTGCAGACCATACCACACATCCATTTTTTAAAAGGATGGGGTGGGATCTCTAGGATTAATGATGTATCGGTACGGAAGACAAATAAAAAAAAAAAAAAACAATTCGAAAACACATAATTTTTGTTCTATGTTATGTTTTCGTATCGTAAAAACGTGATTGTTAAAGAATTCTAGACAATGTATTCACGATTTTGCGAATTTTCGATTGGTGAAGCCGAAGAATCATTTCAGATTTCAACAGGTTCAATTCAACTCAACATTCAGACCAACAACCATCCAATTTTGTACGCAGAAGTAGTCCAATCATCATTTCAACAAACAATGGGGCACCAACGGAAACTAAAACCGCAAACCGCAATCTACCACAGACTCCATTGGGCAGTATTAGTAGAGCAGTCGGAACGGTAACGGTAACATAATTTCATGTCCATCTAATCAACCACCATTTTGCGTCGACCGGCCATGGGAAGAAACGATGCTCGATCGCGCTGTCGAAACAGTATGAACTTTTGACCAATGTTAGTCGGTCAATGTTCATCCAGATCAATTCTCATAACCGCGGCGGCGTTGCGTTGCTTCGGGGTACCACGAGTTCGATCTTCAAAATTGATTTCACTTTACTGAGCTGATTTTATGATGACATAAGGTCATCATCGTTGATGAAATTACTAGATCATTTAAACGGCTCACCGAGTCAGATGGGATGGATTAACGAGTGCAATTTATGGCGCTTGAACAAAATGGATGTGAAATTGCCTTTAAACTGTTTATTTTTAATGCCGTTGGTTGACCTTTACGTATTTTAGATAACGTACGGTGAATGTCGATTATAATTAAATACTTTTCAATTATGAAAGACTCCAAAGCAAAAAAAAAATATCAACTGGTCAAAAGATCGAAGATTCTTATTGCTAATAGCAAAAAGAATCAATTTATCCAAATTTCATTTCCTTGACAGCAAACATCACTTAGCACAATTTACTAATAAAAACTTTTTCCCTCTCATTTCAGGTACGATGCTTCAACATAATCTCTCACGAACTCAAACATTGGGTAAGCAATTTGCTGATTGAAACCAGACCCGGTTAAATATCCTCGTTGAAAATGACAAACTATGACGAAAACTGAATCAACTGCGATGTTGATCGGTGTTGCACCCAGCTCACCTCCAGTTGATTACAATCTTCCAGTAGTTTACCATTTTTGCGACACGCTCTCGTCTTCATTTCGTTACATCTATACAGCTCAATTTCACAGTTCAATCTGAACGGCGAGGTTGGTGTTGAAAGTTTAGTTCAAACCACAAAAAAAACAAAACGAACCAATTCTTTGATTTGCCAAGCAAAACAGCAACAAGCAAGACCTCCCCCGAAGACTGATGATTCCCCGACTGTGTTCCATGACCGCAGCATAAATCAACTTGGCAAATAAATTCGTTGCGATTATGACGAACGAACCCAACAGATCCGATACGGTGCGCGCCGTCCATCAATCATGGCGCGAGTGCAGTTTAGTTTGATGGGTTGCGAATTGGATCATCATCATAAGTAACCACGCGGTGGTGATGCGGTGAAAAAATGAGAGAGATCTAATATCGTTTTTCATTTTGTCTCGCGATGAAGCGACCTAGCGTTGCAACGGAACGGTACACACGGTGGCAGATCAGTTTGTTGTGTTGCACCGATGAACTGAGGAGTCACGGAGTTTGATTTGTGGTGACTTGCTGGGAGGTCTCCGTCTCCGGTGGGTGATTGATTTCACCACGATCGCCGCGTGGTGGAAAAGTGAGCAATTATTTCGTTCCGTTGGTATGTGGAAAGATATATCATTATAATTAGATCTTGCCAGGGATAGGTTCGTTGAACTTGGGTGAATTACTCAACGAGTATTGTTTTTCGTATTATCGGTGCTTGTAGTAATACTCCAAAGGAAAATTTCACAAACCTTATCCAACGTTTCTTGGAGTCATAATGAAATATTATCCAATGTGTTGTTGGTGTGTTGGATTCCAATTGATGAGCATTTTTTTCTAACTCAGCTATTTCCTCAATTCAGGAGGGTATACAAGTCCGGATGTTTTTAGGCACCAAAGTTTCTAGAAAATTTGTAAAAATCTCCGGTTTTTCTAATTGTCTAAAAAGTTTTTAATTTTTATCAGGATTGATTGGAATGGCTCTGAAACTATATTTATCTAATTGATTTAAAAGTCAGTCACAACTAAGCTTGTTCAGCTGCTTACAACTAGAACGCCCTTCACCAACCGAACGCACGTACCCCAATCATCAGGACTCCAAACCACTGAACCGCGCTCTGCACTTGATAAACACTCAGTCGGAATAAAACAAAAACTCCATTCGTTTGGAAGTCTGTGCCGTCTATTTTGCGAGACCCATCGAAAGTCTATGCCTAATTATCGATGCAAACCAAGCTCGGGCGCATTGCATTTCAAAGCCCCTGCAATCATCGGAATGCATTAATTTGAATTAGACAAATGATTAATGTTGTTTTTCCCCGGTTGGGACCCCCCATCGGCTGGCAGTGTACCTACTGTGTGACAGTGGCAGATAGTCACCCAGGGCAGACCTTTCAAACTGCAGCGGTTGTGGTAAAAGAAGCTGGGTTGGCTGGATGATTTAGCCCGGTTACGAAATAATGCGGAAGGTTCACTGAGTAATGAAACTGCAATTCAACCGTCACGGTTCGCAACGGTTACTGATGATGGTAATTGGTAGGTTTATATATGGGGGAGCACCCTACCACCGAAAACATTTTGCAATAGTTTGGGACGTGCTTTGGAGGAGTCACAACTGTGTCTAGTTTTTAGATTTAATTTAATAAATTGTCTTCGTTTAATATTTGATCCTTCAGGTAATGTTTAAGGTATGAAAGACTCTTTGATTGCCTTTATTTTTCATTTAGTAGCGTCAATGAAACGAGCAACCGCTGATGCTCAAACTTTCTGAAAGCGTTGTTCTAAATACAAGGGCTGGGAGGTCAAATTGTTGCAGACCGACCTAGGCTAACAATTGAAGTATACTTTTCAGAACTTATCCGGAACAACAGTTGACAGTGTCTTAACATATGCCGATTTATCCGGAGAAGTAGCTACAGTTTTTTCGACCTATCTGGAAGAGATTCCACGAAATACAGATTGCATTTTGTACATTTCTTCATGGGAAAAAAAAATCCGTTCATGAAAACAAGATCACTGAAGAATTTTCGAAAACCGTGACCAAGTTCCTGAAATTATGAAAAATAAACCTCGTATTCATGAAATTGTTTGTGTTTTCAAAAACTAGCTCGAGTCGAATATACCGTAAACCGGGGTGACTTTGATCACTCGAAACTTTTTTCGTAGATCACTTATTAAACCAGAATAGTCTACCGAATCATTTCAATTTGAAATGATTTTTACTCTAAACTTATAATATACTGATTTGTTATACTTTTAGAGTATATTGTTCGGTTTTTGGGTACAAAAACTACAAAAAAGCGAAATTTGACTTTACCTGATTTTTACGAAGCTTCGTAAAGTGTCTATTTTTTTATAAAACAAATAAATCTCAGATTTGAGCAAGAGTAATAAATTACAAGCGAGTTTTTATTTTTCTTTAGATTGGGATATGCTAAATTTTAAAAATAAATTTTAAGTTTGTTTTTTTAATACATTTTTTGTGAAACTAGTTGGCAATTATTTCAAATTATTTTAAGCTAAAATTCGCAACATTTTTTTATTGTTCAATATTCCAACGTGTTAAAATGGATGAAACTTTTTGTACATTGATAAAACACTGAAACAAAATAATTTTAACCGTTTCAAAGGTTTTCGAAATAGTTTTTTCTATTGGACACAAATTTTACGAATTTTGGTTACTCTAATTTTACAGTTCATTGAAATCTTTGTATAATACCAATTAACATCTATTTAACATGAGTATCTTTCCAGAATTAGTGTAAACAAACATTTGAATGAAAAACATTAACATCAATAACTTAATGTGGGTGAACATTAGAGTGGGACATGGTTATATGAAAAAAATAAAATTTGGCTCCGAGTAACTTTTTGGGTCCCATTTAGCTCCCAGAATAACTCTGCAAATTTTTAGCTCGATCGGTGAAACTATATTTTTGCGCCCACGGTTTAAAGTTTACATGGGATTTCGTATGGGAAAATTGTCTTTTGCAAATAAATTTTTCCAAGAGTCGCCCGTTATCTCCTAAAAATAAACAGATGTTTGATTTTTATAGGAAATTTGTCAAGGAAACAAAGTCTAGAAGACTGCAAAACGATCTGATGCTTGTGGAAAAAGTTATTAAGCAAAAACCGATTGATGCCCTGAAGTTTGATGAAAATTTCACTTTTCATAGCATCACTGCTTCTGACGGTTTTATTATATACAAAAATTTTTAACTTTCTCTTATTATGTACAAAAGAAGCCTCAATTTATCCCTCAAAACCTTGCGAAGTGGCCAAATAGTATAGATAAACGATTTAGATACGTTAAGAGAGGATTAAAACAAAATTGCGTATAATTGGACAACCAACAGCAGTGGTGCTAGAAAAAATGAATATTTTATCAATCGTCAGATCATCAGTCGGTTTCTGCTTAATAACTTTTTTCTCAAGCATCAGATCGTTTCGTGGTTTTCGTGATTTTTTTTCTTTGTTAAATTTCCTATACAAGCGACATAACGATTTATATTTAGGAAGTAATGGGCGAATTATTTTGTAAAAGTTAACTTTTCCATGCAAAATCCCATGTAAACTTTAAACAGTGGGCGCAAAAATATAGTTTCACCGATCGACCTAAGAAATTGCACAGTTGTTCTAGGACCCAAATGGTACCTAAAAAGTTGCTCGGAGCTGGAATCTATGTTTTGTCCCACCCTAGTGAACATACCGGTTATCAAAGTCACCCCGGAACACAAAAACGGACTTCAACTTGACATCATTTTTGAAAAAATAGCTGTAAGCGGACAATGTTAGGTAAAACCATCCAATCTTGTTCTCCATACATCAGTACATGGTTTAACAATATTAAACTTGAAAAAAATTTGTTGCGTCTAAAAATATGTAATGATTACTTCGAAAAGTGATCAATGTCACCCCGGTTTACGGTGCACATGGCGTTACATTCGAATGTTTGGTAGGGTTGCTGTGGTTGTTCTCTGGACCAGTTTAGTTTTTTTTATGATCCTTGTTCATAAATCGGGAATACACAGTCAACAGTTAAACGATGTTCATGATTGCAGTCACCGTGATATTTTTTCATAAGTTTGCTGTCGGATTTTTCTGTCAGAGTAGCGTGATTTATGTTCATGATTGCAGAATCTTAGCCACGATTTTCGTAATTTCTATTTCGTGGTATTTTGATCATGAGTAGAGCGATCCATGCTCATGATTTCAGGATAGTAGTATCGATTTTCGTGTGAGTAATGTGATTTATATTCATGATTTCAGCATCATTTCCAGGATTTTCATAATTTTATCCACGTTATCTTGATATTTTAGTCACGAGTAGTGATTTATGTTCATGAATTCAGGGTCACATTCACGATTTTTGATATTTCAATCACGAATACTATGATTTATGTTCTTGATTTTAGGATTTTTACACGATTTTCGTAATTTATTTGCACGTTATCATGATATTTTATTCTAGAGCTTACTTTCGAATTTAACACGTGGAGTTATGTGATTGATTTTCATGATATCAGAAGCTTTATTATAACTGTTTGCGTTATGACTTCCTCTCTTCATAACCGCGGCACTTGACCAATGCACCGGGCTGACGCTAAGTTCAAAATTGGAAACACTATTTGTGAACACATTAACCGACTTCTATCTTACGATGTCCCGCAAGCGAAGTTTTATTAACGATATTCATTATTTCTCTTCGCCTTATCGCGATCTGTTAGTTTTTGGTTATTATCGGTTTTTGTACTCGGAGTTGTCACGATACTATATATAAGCAGGAAACATAAATGTGTGACTAATAAGTGGGATCTTCTTATTTGAACTATATCACGAACACGATTTGTGGCTTTATAATAAATTTTTGGTGCTCAGCGTATGCAAAGTGTGAAAGAAATCGGTTAAGTAGTTTTTGAACGGCAGCTAACACCGCAAATCGTGTTTTTCCCGAGATTTTCTACATAAAGCTTCAGCACTGAGTCGTTTGTCGCTATTTTGATATAGAAAAATTACAGATTGTTGTTGAAGTGATACGCTATAACTTACAAAAGTTTTAATTAAGGGGGTTTCAGTAAGAAAAAAATATGCTTTTTTTTGCGAATTTTTTTAGAACTTTGGGTGAAGCGAATTGACCAAAAGTTTTGTGTATTATAATGTATAATTTCAATAACATTCTGTATTTTTTTTATGCAAAATTCGCTCGTCAATATTTTTGCATATAAAAATTACGGAATGTAATTGAAATGATACACTATAATACACGAAAGTTTTGATTAATTCGATTTATCCAAATTTGTAAAAAAATTGCCATAAAAGTATTTTTTTCTTGGTGAAACCCTTACCCCCCTAATTCGCTTCACGCAAAGTTCTAAAAAATTCGCAAAAAAGTGTATTTTTTCACGTTGAAACCCTTACCCCCATTCTTATCATGTCATCCTCGAATCAATTCCCAATCGACCCAATATATATATCAGGTCAGATCACTGTTTTAGCAATACTCCCTCGGCTAGCTGTTTGAAGCTGTAGTTTACTTGTGGAAGCGTCGCCGAGTCGGTGGCCTTTCTTTAAGTTGGTATGATATCAATATTTCTTATCCTATCTCAAGTACCGGTGGTTTTTTGAACTCGAAAGATGTACCGCTCATTCCCGAACATCGATCTCACAAGCAAGATCAGTTAGGTTATAGAGGAATTCCATGAGAAACCTGTCGACCACAAAATATGACCATCGTTGATTCGAACGAAACTTTGAAGTTGTGTTCGGTTTATGAACCTCCATTATTTTCTTTGACAATTGCAATATTTTGATACAAGAGCAATTTTTCAACAGGGTGTAAACATTTGTACGTGCATTTATTTCAAATTTTTATTTTTTCGATTACTGTATTTTATACAGGAAAATTTTCTGAGAACGAGTTTTAGTGAATGAATATTTATGTGCAACAAAATATACACTGAAAAAATGTGTTATTTTTCACAAAAACAAAAATTGCGAAAAAAACCCATTTTTTCTAATTTTTTATATTTTAGAAACAAAAACCTAAAGAGAAATGGAATATTTTGAATGTTATTGTATGATGGAGCACTTATCGGTAAAAAAGTTTTTCTAACAATATCTTTATACATGTTTTTTAATTTTTACAATATTACCTTGATGTCATAGAGAAAGTTACAGGAAATGTTATGGGCCTTTTGAAAAAGTTATTATTGTCGATGAAGAAATGCGAATAACTTCTGAACAGGTCGTAAGAAAGAAAAATAATTATGTTGTTAAAACAAAATTTGAAATATCTCGAGAACTACTACATTACAGAAAATTTTTTTATTTGCATTTTGATTTAAAATAGTGTTTAGAATAATATTCAAAAAGAAAATTGTACTTTTTACTTCAAATAGTAAGAATTATAAAAGTATGTCAAAAGTTGTTAGGATTTTTTTTATTAAAAGCTTCTCCATGATCCAAATACACTGAAAAAGTTTCTTTTACGTCTTTAAAACGATAAACATTAGATTTTTGACATTTTATAATGGGATAACGCGAATAACTTTCAAAAAGAGCATAATCACACGAATAAGCTGTTTTTGTTGGAACAAAATTCCAAATATCTCGAAAACTGTCGCATTTTGGAAGATTTTTGTTAAATACATTTTGAATTAAAATGAGAGTTAGAATTATATTCTGTAATAAAATTACAGTTTTGTATGTCAATTAGCATGAAATTAAAAAACATGTATGAAGTTATTGTTAGAAAAACTTTTTTACTGATAAGTTCTTCATCATACAATCAATTCAAAATGTTTCTTTACTCTTGAGGTTTTATTGACAAAATATAAAAAAATTGAAAAAATGGGTTTTTTACAATTTAAGTTTTTAACACAAATTTTTGTTTTTGTAAAAAATGACACAACATTTTTTTCAGTGTATATTTTTCTCGCACATAAATATTCATTCTCTCAAACTCGCCTCGCCAAAACTCTCAAGTTTTGCTGTATAAAATACAAAAGCATCTGAACGTCAAAATCTCATGTCAAATTGACTTTGACAATCTATCTAACAATCTTTTACACTGCTAATGTCTTCTTTGGACAGTTTTTGACATCTGTCAGCCGGTCCAACTAGCGAATTAAGTTCGTTAGTTGGACATAGGCTGTGGCCCAACTAACGAATCACGACTATAACAGCACAGCGGGACGACCCCGGACTTAAGTCCAAATATGTAGGTTAAAGGGCGAACACGAAATTATTTCGTGTTCGCCCTTTACGCGTTATTGTAGCTAGTATTTTTCTCGTATTAGGTGAGCTAACAGAGACATTTTTGTACAATTTTAGGTGATTTGGATGAATTTTTCACAGGTTTTAGAAGACTCGAGTGCTTTCTGCATAATCTGACCATGGGAACTTCATCCGGTTATTTTCTTTTTTTTAAAGAAACAGTTGATTTTATGCAATACATTTGCGAAAAAGAAAATTCCAATTGATTTAATTACATCGTAAGATCACCAACTATAAGTCCCTAATTGGTTTAATTATTGTTTGGATAACTGTCATGAATTTTTGTTTAATTGGAACTTCTAATGAAATACCACCTACGACGCCTGCGAACGCTAGCGATCACACTACACTCATTTGAAAGCTTTCAATTTTCTCTTCAAAATGAGTCTATGCTAGTTTTGCGAAAACTGGCGAAAAACAGTTAAAACTTTAAAAAGCTACTAATGGAGACGCATGGTTATTACTGATATTAAATTTGAGTAAGCACTTTATAGCTAGAATATTGACGCGAACACATGTACAACTTTCAAATAGCATTGAAAGCATGATCTAAGAGGATTTCACTAGTTAACAAAAGAGAGTGGACCCAGTAAAGTAGAAAGATTGGTTTCTTAGATGGTGAAGATATTCATATTGTTGAAAATTCAGTAAATAATTGCAATCTATTGGAATTTTTTTTTTATTTCGATTATAGAGGTCTCTTCGGGCTAGAAAAATCTCTTATGAAAAATTTCTAACCCTATGTGCGGGGTCGGGATTCGAACCCAGGTGCGCTGCGTACAAGGCAATCGATTTACCAACTACGCTACACCCACACCCTCTATTGGAATTACATAATAAATTTTTCTGGAATTATTTCTTGATAACATACGCAGTAACTGTCAAATAGAGTGAAAACAACTTTGTTCTGGTCATTTGGTAAAACTGTTTTAATCCGAATTTGCATGGTACTGATTCATCTTAAGGATAACCGACATTACTTAAATAAAACAAGATTTTTTTCATATCCAGTTTCTCCAAAAACGTTCCAATATTTTTCCAACACATCTTGTTTGACCCTTCAAAACTACTTAATCATTTTTGAAGAAACATAACGAGATGCAAATCAATTCTTTCCAACATTTTAAAAAATAAGCCTACTATAATTACTAAAATCATTTGACTCGACAAAGACAAAATATTTGCTTTTGTGCCACCTTAACAAGTAGTAAAGTTAATTTCTAATATATTTCATTACCAATAAAGGAGCTCAGCGCACAAAAAAAAAAAATTTAAAATCCTTAGGAACCTTCACGACAAAATAAATATTTTTGAGCCACCCTAATGAATAGTAAATTGTTATTTTTGGCGTTTCTATATCGAAAACGAATTCAGTGTACCAAAATTCCACAAAATCATCTTATTTGAACCTATACGACAAAGTTTTGATTTTGGTCCACCTTTCGTTCCAAGCCGAGCCACTGTGTGAACTGGTCCATTTCACAACGCTGCCAGAGGCAACTATACAATGCTGTTTGCGCATTGGATAGAGAACAAAGCAATAGGTAAAATTGATTACGTGCTTCACTGGTATAGCTGGAGCGGAGCCCTAGACATAGTCTCACAATCCTTTTTGTCTTTCTCATATAAAAATGTTATGGAATCACTGCAATCATAGATTTTTCAACCGAGGCACGGAGGGCCGATTTACATATACCATTCGACTCAGTTTGTCAAGATCGGAAAATGTCTCAGTGTGTATGTGGAAAAATAATGTCACCTCTGTTTCTCAGAGATGGCTGAACCGATTTGGTATCTAATTAAAGGTACAACCTTCCCATCGGCTAGCATTGATTTTTTTATTGATTGGTCTTCCGGTTTTGGAATTATGGGTCGAAAAGTGAGGTCACACAGCAAATTCCCATATAAACTGGTAACACCATGATGTCCATATGATGCAATACATACTAAAATGTATGCAATATTAGTTGGATTTGCGGGTCTAGATCACTACTGATCATTTGAAGTAGCTTTGATCACATTGGGCGCCTATGACGGTTCTTGAGGCCCCCGGGTAACTTGCCAAATTCCGAAGTTAAGGTAACACCTACTTCTCAGCGAATTCTTGACCAATTTTTACAAACTTGATTATATTAGAAAGATATAGAAATACTCCCATAGACTGCTATTGATTTTTTATTGAGATCTGACTATTGGTTTCTGAGTTATAAGTTGGTTAGTACGTCCAAACAGGAATTTTCCATATAAACCGTAAAAATCGTAATACCTCAGAAATTCCCGATTTTAAATCATATCGGTCATTCGGTGAAGACTGAACCGGTTTTCACGAACTAAGTATCAAATAAAAAGTATAAACTGCGGTTGGTTGCACCTTCCATCAATCCAGAATTGACACTAGATGTGCGTCTTGTTAAAGTGGAAGTGTGTATTTAAGAATTCTACCGCAAACAAATAGCTCAAAACTGTTTAGTTCCATATTGAAACGTAAATTCAAATGTTTCAATATTCCATTTTTCACAATGATATTAATCATCCAAAGTGATCGTATTGGTTACCAGTTTCAAAGCATTCTATAGTAGTGACAGTTAAAGGCGAAAACTCATCTTCTACTAATACTGAGATCAGGAATTTATGTTACAAAATTGAATCTTTTAATATCACCTTTTCTGTTTAATGTAAATCTACTTCATTTCACAGGTCTAAAGTTTAGCATGCGTTTTGTCGCTATTGCGTCCGGCTACCGTCGGCCTTCTCTCTGTGAAAGTATCCGTCAATCTTTCCCATAACCTAATACTGTATTAAATTATCGTGAATTAGCACTACGTCGTGAGTTTGTGCTCTGGTGCATGGCTTTACACCGAACGGTAAATTGAGCTATCGAGTTGTATAAACAGAAGCACTACAAACAGGGAGGAGCTTTCCTGTCACACTTTGCCATTGGCGGCTACGTACGGTAAATAAAGCCACTTTCAGTGGGTTAATGTGGAAATCGAAAACTGTTTCCGTGATTTGCGATTGCAGCGGATACTTAATCCCCGAAGGCAGTTTCTACACCCCGGTTTCAAGTGACGCTAGAATGTGCAATAAATCAAACCAGCAAAGACCTGCCTCGATTGGCACGAACAAATATGATTCGAATCTTAACGACTTGTGCGACAGACGGTTACAACCGTTTACTTTGATCGCGAATCAATTTCGTTCCCCATGCACTGTTGTTGGTTTCCATCCAAAAGACAATTTCCCACCGCGACAGAGCGCTGGTGAACGTGTTGCGAACAAATCCCATTTGTCATTGTAGAACTACACGCAAACTTCACCAGTTGCAGGTCGAATGATAAAAAATCGACAACCGTTTAGGTGCATGTACCTAGAGGTCCACGGTTCGGTTCGAAAATTAGATCGTACCATTTGTCATGCCCTAGCTGACCGGTTGATCTTTGATCCAAGAAGCACATTTAGGTATAATCTAGCAGGAAGTAAATCTTGGACCATCAGCAACGAGAGGGGCCATGTAATTGACTTGGCACTCTCTTTAAGTTTGTTCATCCTGCTGCGATCAAGCCGGTCATTAGTATTCAACGTGGTCCCCGGTTACAACCGCGACGGGACAGATAGCCAAAAGCGGGTTTTCAGTCCTACAATCTTCGGAGAGACTTCCTCATAGCAGATCTTAGTGAGTGCGACCGACGCAGCCAAGACTCCTATTTATGTTGCAACCACCGCCGATAGCAGGAAAGTCGTGAAGGTATTATTGGTAGGTCCATAAGCGCTGCTGTTACGTAAAGACGCGTGTGTAGGAAATCCAATTTCTACTTCATCACCAGCACACGCACGGCTTTCATCAGCTGCTGCGACCTGGTGGTTTTACCAAAGGGCGCCCGCCCCGAGACGCCACGCAAACGCGTTCGATGCTGCTGAAACAATGAGAACTATCTGACGGTTCGAATCTGTTTGTTTTACTGTGGCGTCCGGGGCACCTCTATCGGTCCCCGGTGGGACTTATGTAACCTCGTGCTTCAGCCCTGGAGGGGCTTGCGTTAGATGTGCCAAGATCTTCTGTTGGTGACATACTTTTCGGCACGGAAAACGTACTAATGATCAGTGCAAGAAATAGCGGTTTCGTTTCCTGATTGCATTCATTTGTTTACATGTTTGTTCAGTTAGTAAATTAAAAATATAATGGGCATATCTGAACTTCTCTGGAAAGATGATTGATGATTTCCGCATAGCGCATCAGGATTGGTTGTCAGCCGAAGTAAATTCAACGGATTCTTCCAAAAATACAAATATAATGAGTGTTTTAATCCACTGATATGAGTTTCGACTTCGTCTTTTCAGAATCTGGCAGTTGACCAAAGTACCAGAATAATGCTGGTTCAAAATTTGAACGTGTAGACGAAGTCGACACGCATCATCGGAAGGTATAAATTGATATAACCAAAATCTTCCAAAATGTAAATATAGTAACTTTTTTAACTTATTGGTGAATTAATCACGGAAAGATATATTTCTATAGATGACGTACTATGGTAAAGGCAAGAACTTCTCAGAACAAACTATACTTCTAACGGTTTAGACGCTATTAATTTTGAACACAAAACGTCGTTTTTAAACAGTGGTGTGTTGACCGGGTTACCGTCAAACACTCTTGTTATTCGGCGAACACTCGTCCCTGAGTCTTTAGCTCTTCCAGCAGTCTGGTATCTTCTAGATTTTTGGCGTGGGGATAGCAGATGACACCCTGAACAGTGTTTGACCGCTTATAAGTTGACCCAGCCGCTGTAGGGCTATAAAGGCTTCCTTCGATCGGGTTCTTCATGCATGTCTGGATCTCTTTGTCACGCTTAGCTGGTTTCTGGGACCAGGAAGGGTACCAAGTACTGCTTGTACTGATTTTAGAATCGGCGATGATCGGCGGGGAATCGCTGTTACTCGTTTCCTGGTACGTTGATGGCCCTTAATGATAAGGTCTGTTAATCTATCACATCCCCGAAATTCATGTAGTTAGGGAGTGATCGACTAAGGGGGGTGGGGCACCTTACCCGGTTCGGTGGAGGACGGCATGATATTATACTTGATTGTCGGGTCGTTAAGAGGTACTGGTCTTACTGGCAGTCGAACTGCATTTTCCGTTGGTTCTATAGATATTTATTGTTGCACTACAATAGCCTAGGAAGCACGATCCGCCTTTCTAGGGGACTTACTCACGTGGAGGTCACTTCCCAGGTACACACCGATTCGCTTTTTTTACATTTAGGGTTCGATACATGTCACGCGTACAAATCGCCGGCGGTCGGCAGGTTGATGGTGGTCCAAGTTTTTTTTTGACTGATTTGAATCTTTGTCTTGGAGGAGACGCGATTAGTTCACCGAAATAAGGTTGGCGTTCTGATGGAGACGTGAGTAGTTTACCTATTTCATAGTCTGTGATCCTTGTACCTGCTAAGATTTACGGAACACTTGTTTACGTGTTGCAGTATTTATATTATATATATTATATTTTTCCATAGTAGCAATGGCAAAAACTTCAGTCGAAATAGGGTGGTTCAAAAATTGTCCAAATGATGTGACATTTGTCGTAAAATGACAATTAAAAAATGAATGTTTTTTGAAAAGCCCAAATCCTGCAATTCCATCACGTGAGGCATAGTGTGCTGATTATATTGCAATTGTATGCAATTTTTTTTTACTAATGTCCAATTCTTTTCACGAATTGTCAATTCTCAATCCTCTAACGTGATTCTATCGACTTCATTCAACTCAGACAAGACCATGCCCACGGTAAAGAACAAACCCCCGACTTCATACTGGGAACGTGACATTTGAGCTAATATATTCTGATGCCTGATTCAAAATATTTGAACTTGTCGACAACCTTGTATCGTAGCCCATCGATTTCCCCCTCGGGACCAACATCTTTCGGACTGCCTCGTTCTCTACCACTATTGCGTACTTTGTCTTGTCAGATTTTATAGTTCCGTTCGATTGTCGTAGCTTCCCTTTTAAAAGACACGGATGCTTCATCTAAAAAATCCGTTCATAAATTCATGAACAAAAGGTCACGATTTCGTGAACCGAGCGATTTACGAAAACCGTGATCCAGTTTCTGAAATTATGAATAATACACCTCGTATTATTGCGACACATTCAACAGGGCATAACTTTTTTACCATTGGGTAAAAATCAACCAAATTTTGCACACTTTCTCATTGATGTGTATTGTTTACATGCTGTCAAACTCGAAGTCGTGTTTTTCGATTCAACGAAACTGGAGGTGAACCAACGCGAGTCGAGAGAACAAATTCTTTCCAAACACCTGGAATTTCCTGACCTGTCGCACCGGCAGTTGGGAAAATGTTGAACATTCACCATTCAACCGTCTCCAGAGTGTTGAAGCGGTTCCAGGAACGGTTGACGTTGGACCACGGCAAAGAAGCTGGAAGAAAACCGGGACCGGAGAACAAAAAGACGGAGGGAAAGGTGAAGCGGATGATTAAAGCAAATCCCAGCGTCTCAAGCCGTGATTTGGCTAAAAAGATCGGCATGTCGCAGAGCTACGTCCAGAATGCAAAGAAGAGAGCTGGACTACATACATACAAGGTACAGAACTTCCCAAACCGCGATGAGCGGCAACAATCGACGGCTAAAACTCGGGCACGGAAGCTCTATGAGAAGATGTTGACAAAATATGGCTGCTGTGTGATGGACGACGAAACGTATATAAAAGCCGATTTTAAGCAAATTGCAGGGTTGGAGTTTTTCACCGGCAAGAGCAAGCGTGCTATTTTATTTACGAGTTTTCTATCGGATTTTTCTGTCAGAATAGCGGCATTAATGTTCATGATTTCAGGATCTTAGTCGCGATTTTAGTAATTTCTATTCACGTTATCGGCTATTGTTGTCGCTAGTTGTGTGATTTGTGTTCAGTATTTCAAGATCTTAATCACGATTTTGGTAATTTCCGTTAATGTTATCGTGATATTTTGGAGCATACTTTTAAAGGATATTGTAACTAATGTTCATGATATCAGCAGTTTAATCATGGTATTCGTAAATTCTCTTCGCCTTATCGTGATCTATTATTTTTTGGTTACTATCGGTTTTTTTTACTCGAAATAACGAGCTGGATCATAAAAATGTGACTGATTCGGGATGTCTTGTTCTGTGAGCTATATCACGCACACTAATTGGGGTTCTCAGCGCAGTTTTCGTTTTCTGTCCGGACATCACAATGAAACGATGAATGAATAGCGATGTTCGAGGTCCTAATAGTTTTTTTTTTATATTTACTGCTTGTACTTTTTACTGGTCGCTAGCAGCTGGGAATTTCATGAAAAAGTGCATGGAACAAAAATGATTCTAAGAATAATACTGCAAATTTTGTGAAAGAATTCACGTAAAAAAATCATTACCATGTTGCATGAATTTGTAAATGAATCACTAACACGCAAAATAGATTGTAAATCATATACTAGAAATCATGAACAATTTCACGAAAACATGAATATTATTTTATGGTTTTGTGAACTATTTCACTTACTATTGGTAAGTTGTGACTATTATTTTAGGTATCATGAACCAGTTCACAAATACATGAATAATATGTCATAGTTTCATGAACTATTTCATGAGCAGGGATATTGGATTGTAACTAATATATTAGGAATCATGAACCAGTTCACGAATACATGAATAATATTTGATGATTTTGTGAACTATTTCACGAGCACGGATGTTGGATCGTGGCTAATACATTAGAGATCATTAATTAGTTCACGAGGATTGAATGGACTCGTGAATAAAGTTCCGAATTTCGTGAAATAGTTCACAAGAAAATAACCAGAATAGGTGGCTGTGGTCCACTAGGAGGTCGATAACTCTATTATCTTTCTCCGGACAAAACCAGCCTAGAGGCCGTGTGGCATCCGGCGGGTTGAAATATGTCAACCAAGATTTGATTCACTGGGTTCCTGTTCCCATGTCGTAGGAGGCGACTAAAAACAGGGGTCCTCAAGTCAAGGTGTACGGAGTACGTGCCGAGGACTGAATGGCTGGCAACACTAAAATATGCCAGTTGCGCACGGAGTGTCGTGGGTCTTACCCTTGCTGTGTTATGCGAATCTCTGACACAGTGGACGTTCGTTTCTTCGCAAATCGTGGGATTCAAATGATGGTCATGCCCCCAATACCCATTTCGGGATTCGCTATATGCAATTATAAGCCAACGTGTTTGGTATCTTCTAGTTGCTGTACAACAAGTGCTGATGATGAAATGTGTAGTGCTGTAATCGAATATGGTTAGAGTAGCACAAGTTAATCTTCAGCACGAACGTACAGCAACTATGAATCTATCTCGCCTTGTGCAGGAAGAAAAAGCTTCCATAGCTTCGGTTCAAGAACCGTATTTCCATAAAGGAAACTTCTATGTTGGAAAGCTACTTAACCCCGTCTTCGTAGCTTTCAACAAAAATGACATGACAAATCCACGTGAAATGCCTCGTGCATGTGCTATTGACGCTTGTCTTATATCGGACCTCACAACTCGTGATATTTGTACTGTCACGGTAAATATGACTGTTGACAACATAAACAAGAAATGCATCTATGGTTCGGCATATTTGCCGCATATTGAACCATCACCTTCTGATGATTTCAAAAGGGTTGTATCATACTGTCGCAGAAATGGGTTTCCTCTCATAATCGGCAGTGATGCAAATTCCCACCACATAATTTGGGGCAGCTCAGATATCAATTTGAGAGGCACCGAATTAATGGAATACTTATGTACTACAAATCTGCATATTCTTAATGCAAGAAACCGCCCAACATTTGCACGAGCTGGCAGAGAAGAGGTGTTAGATGTAACTCTCTGCTCTGACAGTATTACGCATGAGTTGGCAAACTGGCTCGTACCAAACGAGCTAGAACCATCGTTATCTGATCATAAGTACATTGTCTTTGATCATTTAAGCATCTCGCTAGATATCGTCACATATCGTAATCCTAAATCTACTGGCGACTTGGTTTCATGGATATCTTCCGATTATTGAATCTCCAAGTGACTTGGATGAGGTCGTGGATAAAACAAGCTCACCCATAGTAGCAGCATACCAAGAGGCTTGTCCGCTTCGAGTTATGCGTGCTTCTAGAGGAACACCTTGGTGGAATACCGAACTTGTTCGACTCAAAAAGTTATATAGAAGAGCTTGGAATCGCAGACGCCGGGACGTGTCGGAGGCATTTAAGTTGGCTCGCAAAGCATACAGAAATGCCCTTCGATCCTCTGAGCGAAGTGGTTGGAAAAGCCTCTGCACAAATGTCTCAAGTCTCAACGAGACTATTAGATTGAATACGTTACTTTCGAAATCGAAAGACTTTCATGTCAGTTCCATTAGAACTGCTAATGGTAAATACTCGTCTGACGAAGATGTAGTACTCAACTGTCTTTTTGACAGACACTTTCCAGGTTGTATGGAGCCATCACTGACGACTGCCCCTGAGTTCTTTTCAGGTGGTTCTGATTCTTGGGCGTTTGCTCGTAGAATTGTGACAACCGAATCGATCAAATGGGCGATTGAAAGTTTTGCTCCGTATAAGTCTCCAACTTCATAAATCAGGTGTTCTTGGACGCAGGCCCATAGCAAGGATTTTGTTTCGGGAGGGGCTTAAAACTTGTTCTGGTGACTTGAGATAGACACTTGTAACTGAATGTAATTTTGAAAATTTCTTAGTGAAAATAGTTCCAAAACTAAGGCAATAGACAATATGTTGTCTGATACAAGAAACGGTATAGTACATCGACGAATTCTTGCTTTTAAATTTGTTTTTTTTTATTAATTTATAAGCTACCATTTTCACCGTTGGAATTTGCAAACGTGGTCTGGTGGGTGCCCCCATCATGCAACTTGAAGCCAACGAAGTTAGGCTGTCCAGCGCAGATTCATACGATATGCGTTACTTCAATTGACTTGGAACGATCCGCTGAACCTAAATCATACGAAGATCGTTGTCGATTATTAGGACTACACACTTTAGAAGACCCGCTTCGTAAACTACCTTCGTGTCTAAGCTTCTTATGGCTGAATATGATGTTCCCGGTCTTCTGTCACACCAACCCGTATCCTTTGTTCTCGAACACTGCTGCACTCTGAAATGCACAACACTAACTACGCTGCCAATAACCGATATTAGAAATGACCCGTCGCTTCAATGATTATAACGACATCTTCGACTTCGTCATTAATTCCGCGCATGCCACTTTAGGTCATTTTTTTAGTATAGTTCAGTAGGACTGAATTATTTAAATACAAATACAAGAGAATGTCAAAATTCGCTCCAAATCTTCTGATTAGGCAGGCGATTCGTAGATGCACAGAAACGGTTCAACTCACATTCAACTCAATTTTATAATAATTTTCAATTTAAATGATGATACATTAAAGACTATTTTCAGACAAGTGAGAACAACTAAATATTTATCTATTTAAGTGTTCAGATTTTATATTATATTTGAGCACACGAAGCTTACAGGTTTCATTTCGGAATTCATGGATTTTTGGATAATACAAAAGAGATGTTTCAATGAATTAATTTACTAAAGTAGCCGGAATTTTACGTACTATAGGACTGTTCACTAATCGAAAGAAAATTCTCTGATTACTGTTATCTTGCAATTTACGTAAACTTTGTTAAATGTAACCAGAGCTTTAAAAAAATGACATCCTTGCGTGAACTTGAGAGAGAACCGAAATTCAATTACTGCCCGCCGCGATGAATGAAATGTTTGGTTCGTTTCCCCTCGTCATTCATTCTCCCGACATAGCGCATTCGGGTTCGCATATGTTCGGTTTCAGAAGCAAACTGAATTTCGTTTCTATGCTAGCTTATTGAGCGAAAATGCACTAGACATACATTACGCAGCTCACTTCTGCTCGAACTGTCCACATAATAACAATGCTTTGGTTGATGAAGGAATGTATATTTCCTCTACACTCAAACATTCGATTCTGCATGAAATTTCAGTCAGTTGGAAAGTTAATGAATGACCGAGGCGTTGAATCTGAATGTCAGTTTCGATAAGCAGTAATAGCAAACTGATTTTGAAATTTCGAAGTACTGAATGTAACATTGATGACACCACTAGAATTAATCGAAACTATAAATATGGGTGAGCTAAATAATTTTAGCATCACACTTGCTTCCGACAAATCAAAGAAAACACATCGCACTTGCTTCTCCTGTGGCGAAGAGACTTTTTTTCAGATGTCTATGTTTTTAAATTTTTGTAATTTATCCGATTTCTGTGAATCTTTTGCAGCAGTTTTCGTGATGCGAAGATGCTTGCAGTTACACTTTCTAAGTCAATTCAAACAGTCATCTCAGCAATTGGTTCGTTTTTAATTAGCTCTAGTTTTTTTACAATCATCATTAAGATTGGAAGAGATGCATGACTTCTGTAATGCTTTTTGATTACAGGTTTGTTTTACCAAAATTTAGGAAACAATTTTAATCAACATTGTTCCACCTAACGTTGAATGCTGTGCGGGTAACGAAGACGAAATGTGTTTTCGAAAATGCTGTTTTATTCAAACCGAATTGAAAGGATCAGAGCGAAATTCCGAAAGCACTCATTCTAAGTGCATAGATAAGATAAAAGAGGTGCTCTTGAGGCTTCTTAGATTAGTTGATTCTTTTTTCCTCCTCCGTGATTTCTGATCGTCTCTCATTTTAGTCCAAAACGAATAAAAAACAGATCGTGAGACTGCTACATACTGAAGACATAAAATCGAAATTATTGGACTAGTAGATTCAACCAGTCTCAACATTTCAGTCGCAACAGTGTTGCGAATTCGCATGAACGGAACGAATTCCTCGCATGAAAGTGAAATTAAGTGCCAATGACAATGATGATGCGTTAAAATGACGCGAAAGCAAAAACTGTCGCCTCAGCTAAATCGTTCTCAGTAAATTGAAGTATTTTTTTGCCTAGTACGCTTGAATGTGATGTCTAGTATTTATACTAAGAGTACAGAGTGCACAGACCTAATACAGTAATTTAAATTGGGTACAATTCAAAAACCTGTCATTTAAATTTAAAATTGAGTTCCCAATATCGAGTATTACATCTGAGTTTTGTTAAACGGACAATCATTTGCGATGATGCGTTCACTTTTGGAGAGTTTTAGTACTCAATCGTCCATTAAACTTCTTCTACTATTTTTAAATAATTCAAAAGTGAACTCGGCTCAATGCTTTAGCCAATCGAAACAGTGGTTCTGTTATCTAATTATATCTATTTCCAACAGTAAAAATAATAAAATGAGTTTTACTAGTTGTCCAACAGATCTCACGCAAGATCTTAACCGTTGCACTTAGATACCTGTTTACGAAGCAGGGAAATATTTTTTTCTCGCCAACTGCGTATAGGGGGTCGTTCATATCTATCTCGCTATTGAACACTTCCGTTTCATAATCGTGGTTGCTGCCTTTATGTTCGCAAACATACTTGCTTGTTGCCTTTATGATTGTGAATTTTCTCAATGATTGTGCTGGCTGTAGATTTTGAGATATTGACGCAGCTTTTGCCGTTGTCAATATTTCCTGAATATGTGCCACATATTTGGTAATTGTTTGTGTTCTGCGGTAATAAATCATAATGTGACGTTTTTTCACAGAACTGGAACGTACTAGTTTGCCTTTGATATGTGCAAAGAATACTATGTATAATTGTACTATCACATTATGTTTTGTACTGCATTTCTCCCATATGTGATATATATCTGCACGTAAGTGGTATCCGATCTTGTAACCGAACATTGATTCTCTCACCATCTATTTATATGAAGAACTTAATTACAACATTGTCACACACAACCATTCAAAATTTAATGGCTTTAAATCATTCAAAATCAATGATTTCTCCTGATCCAATTTGTTGAACGCTACGAACGCAGAATACGTGAGATGGTAGAACTCAATAAAGGTGGCTATCGTAAGTATAGCCTCCCTTTTCACCTTCAGAAAATGTTCCTCAATACAAATACTCGGTCTTATGCGAATCACTAATCACAGTATTTGGCCGGTGAACCACTTCTGGCTTCTGCGACTCACTCATCTCGACAGATTACTAGGGTATAGTATAGTAGAAGTTTCCTTTGTTTTTCAGACAAGGAACACAATATAAAAGTAACTTTATTTGTCGTTCGCTTCACACCGGCTGGGACAGAAGCATAATCTACACTGAATTTCGTGACCATTGATTTTGGTTGTTGGAAACAGCAATCTTCTAACTTTATTTCAAATCAAACGAGCTACTAACTAAAGTCGTTTTTGAAATTTCTTTTCAAAACATTTCGGTGGGGGGGGGGGGGCGTTAGCCCCCCTCTAGCTACGTGCCAGATTGGACGAAAGAAAAATATTGCAAAGAATATTATTTTAATGTACTTTCATAAATAACAGTTGCAAGATTTCTCCGACTGCGTTCGCGGGATTTCCTTGAAACTTCCGCTATCATCTGCCGTAACCTGGACTGGCCAAATTCAGCGGCCTTTTTTACAACATCGAGCAATCTCTATCAAATTTTTTTACACCCATTCGATAATAGCTCAAAACTTTCGGATTGGGCGGAATTGCTAGCAGAGTTGGTTCGATTGATATCTTTATCGAGAAAATCCACCTGATTGTCGTGATACCACTTCAGCATCTGTACAGGCAGCTGGGCTGGTTCAAATCTGTTTATCCCATGTTCAGAAGTAGAATAAGACAAGCTAATGGATCCGAAAACTGTTATGATTGAATCGGCTATATTTGCGATACAGAACAACAGAACGCAAATTATGTGATCCTTGAAAAAGGCCCCACATTGACAGAAAAGTCGGAAGCAGGCAACATATTATTCTGTAATTCGAAGACTTAATCTTTGTAGGTCTTAATAAAACTTAAAAGTCTACATTTTTCCAGACACTCTTTCTTATTAAGCTTGGAATCGATCATTTTTATTCACTAGTGTCCTCAGCTGCTAATTCCTTGCCAAATCGTCAGCTTTCAGGCTCATTTATCGGCGAAAAAACCCTAAATTTGCTAAGGACATCACCGCGTGCTGTGGCCAGATAAAAATGTTGTCCGGGAGCTTGCCTTAAAAACATCGTAGATATTGTCCTCCATAAAAAAAGGTATTCTCTGTACTTAGTTAGAATCTGTGTTCGGTTGCATCGTTCTTATTAAGCAATCAATCAAGAAACGCGGAATGAAAGGTAACTTACTCGCAGACAGATTCTCTGAAAACATATAACATTTTCCTAAGCTAACTATACAGTTAAAGGGTCGCGAACAAAAACCCAATTTTACCGAGGCCAAAAGTGTTTGAAACCCTATAACTAGCAGTACCCATAATGAAACAATTTGAAGTAATAAATTAACGAAACTCAAAGTCCAACTGCTATCCAGGTGGTCATACTTGTAAATTATGACATTCACATTTCTGATACCTAAACCAGTCGCATTATATGTTTCACTAATTGCCGCTTGAGCGACAAGCTACTGCACTGAGACGGATGAACTAACTCACCGCGTTCACACTTAAGGCTGAGCGGTTAGTGATTGTTACTGTTTTGACCAGCTTGGATCAATCGGAAGAGTGGTAGACCAAAAAACGATAGGTATCTTAACTTCGATTTCGGTTTCGTCTAGTGGTTGTTAACATGGTTCTAGAGCATGCCACCAACTTTTCCGATCATACAATGGATTCCATTTTACTGCGCTAATTATGAAGTATTTGCTCTAATAATCTCAAGTGGCCCGCATGGTCAGCGACAAACAACCAGGCTGAAGAATTCTATCACCAATTTGGTAGCAGCGAGCCACTTGTCAGAACAAGTGGAAAAAATTACACCGCACACTAACGAACGACACAAAAAAAACTAAACATCGGAACGTCAAACGCTCATATCCGTTAATTCGCAACGTCATCCTTGTCATTTGCGGGCGAGCACATGTTTGCAACCTACTTGTAATTAACGTTAATTACATTGGCTACTGCCATCTACGTACATATATGTTGCCATGGTATGCTGCGCTGAACACAACACGTGACATTGCGGAAAGGGGGGGTAGGATTGCGGCGCCAACTGCTCATCTGAGGCTCGTTCGCGAGGATGACTCTCGCAATATGTGCTTCAGGTGACGTGTGCATGTACTCCTAATGAAGTGCGGTACGAAGCTATTTGTGGTGACAGCTTGTAGTTTTTTGTACGAATTAATCAAAGCCGTCGAGAAAGTTAAAAAGTTATTCATTTTATTTTTAAAGGTAGGCCGATATCTCAACAAACCACAAAAGCTGAACAAGCCGTTGACCCGAGAGAATAGTCTGAACAAGAATTGTTTAAGCCATTATCCAGCTAAATTGATTGTTGGGATTACATCAAGCAAAGCTACTCCCAAGCAAATTGATCATTTGACCCCCAATCGATGGAATTAGTGGGCCTGAAATACATCACTCGATTCGCCATAAGTTACCACGCAAATACATTAGGGTATCTTCTAAAAGCGGCACTGCGATTAGGCACTGTGGTAATCCAAATTGCATAACCAACTGACATCACAAGGAATTAAACAAAATCAGCCGTGCCCCCCAAAAAAATTCGGCAAATACGAATGCCAATATTGGCCTGTGGTAAACTTTCCGATGAATATTTATAGCTCTCCTAAAACAGTAATGGATCGCGATTTACGATGGGTGGTCCCACTGTGAGCGAAGAAAAGGTGGAAAGCACCGCGGCGGCATTTAAACAATTAAAACCGCAGCAAGTAGAAGCACGCCTCTTCAAATCGGTACAGATTACACACGAAAAAAATGTTTTGAAATATGGCCGCTTACCTAATAGCTGGTGGCGCTATCTCTGCGTTGTTGGCTGATGCCTGTGGAGCATCATTGCAATTTATTTACAACGCTGACCTTTCGTTACATATGTAGAGAAACTACAAATTCGAAAAGAACGAAAAATTCGGTTTATGATTTTCGAGCAACATCCTGACGCTCTAAATATCGCATATGTTCAAAAGTCTGTAAAACTTTGGAAGAAAATAATCTGTTTGGTAATAAAAGAATAAAGGCAATTATGGTACTATGAAAGGATTTAATTAAGTTTATTATGTCATTAAAATATTAAAACAACAATAAATTAACATTAACATACTTGTTATCTAATTTGAAGAGAAAAAACTACAAGGGGTATGGGGTTGCACGATCTGTAGACGAAGACTATACTACTAAAATATTTATTTTCTTAGTACATTTAGAGTAAATATAAATCAAATATATTTCTTACGTATAGTTTATGCACAACCAATCAACATTACATATTGAACCAATCCTTCTTGGTTATCAGGTCATTTCTTTAGTAGAATGTGATCAAATCCGATTAAACTTATTTGAGAAGATCTGAAGAAAGAAAACAGAAAACCGTGACTAATATCTGGAACTAAATCTTTATAGCAGTTATATTTTTCCATTATTGTAACTTTCCTAAACTTTCCGCATACAAATGTAGCGAATGTAGTGGTCTTAATCATGTATCGAAACTATAAATAAACAAGAATCGAAAACAATTTTATATATGGACTTAGATGGGTTTTTGCAACGGTTTTTCGAGTGGTAATATATTATTCCTTTATAAATAGGCTTTGTATTAGTAGAATCTAAGTGGGAATCAATGAGTTGATCGAACGTAAATAATAAACTTTTGTTGTGCTTTCCATCGATCCGCGTAAATTTGTTGCTAAGAAAGTTTTTGTCTTTGCGCACTGAAAGCACAGATTGCTATCATGCAGGTTACGCATGCAACCGCTAATAAACAGGGATGCCACGTTGAAATCTGTGTTTCGGTCAAAAATATCTTTTAACCATCTGTAATAACTGAAACAGGAAAAAAAATCTGTTATAAATTTCTGAAAAATCTGTGAAAACACAATATTTCCTAAAATCTGAAATTTCCATCAAAATGACAAAAATTTGCCATCAAATATGGTAACCCTGCTAACAAATTAGATATGCCTACCTACACATTCGCATCAAACATTGAACCCAAGCGCACAAAGCAAAATGGGTCAACGTTGATGATGATGGGTAGAGCGAAAAAGACTACTAGTACCACGACACTATGTTAACCGTGTTTGCAAATGAAGCTCGAATGTACAAGCGATTTTCTGTAGGAATAAATTGTGTGCGGGATTATACATAAAAGTGTACTGGAAACGAGCACAACAGAGCACAGAAGAAAGCATTGTGTTTGAACGGACAAGCTCAGTCGCGTGTTGGACGGCACTGGGTAGCGTACCTCCATAGCCGGTGTAACGGACATATAACTCAGCTACACTGGCTGTGAAAACACACAGCGCAGTGATCTGCTCCGCCTCCCGTTCAACAGGCAACTGGGCTTGTCCAGTCAAATCCGTTCTTTAAATAGTCGATGATGACGTCATTCATAGAAGCGTAGCGCGCTAGGTACACAAATCTGTCGTGCCGGACTTGGGAAAAATGCGCGATATTTTGACAAGGTTGTATATTATTTAAATTTTTAATGGCATGATATCAAAAATCTTTGGGTTAAGAATAAATTCCAATAAAGCGCAAATTTGTTTAATCCGATTTTCCCTTTTGGGAATTAAGATTGCATAATGCCGGGCGTTTGGCACCTTAGCCATAAGACAAGAGATTGTTTTCGCTTTCTCGTCAGCAAACCAGAGCTTCTGTGTTGCTTCCCGGGATATCACCCAGGATAAGTCAGTTGCTTAGACGTTCACATATGTCGTGTGAACTGTTTGGATTTTTTGTTGTGTCTAACTAGTGCTAATTTGGGTACTAGTTTAGATACATCGAGTAACCAGACACCCAGATGGTGCTAGTTACTGACTAGATGAATTCGAAACACAAAAAATCAACACTTAATTTTTCACAAAACTGATTGAAAAAAATCAATTTTTGCTGTACTTATATTTTTTGAATAATAGAGACTAGAGTTTTGCTGTGTTAGAAGAAAATGTTCGTCTTCAAAAACTCTGGAAAACAGCTAAAGGATATGATAACAAAAAATAAAACTGCAAAAATTATATAAACCGATTTAATCCACCTAGCAGTGGGATGAAACATTTCTTCATACCGTTGGATCATTCATTAGTTGTCAGAACTCGTTCGGAGTAGGCACCGAACTAGAGGTGAGATGAAAACAGTTTCGAGTCCTGTACAAATAAAATACCTATTTTAAATTGAATTAACTGTAAAAAATCAATAAAGAAAACTAAATTTAAATTTTTGCAAAGAGATTAAAAAAGTCATCAAATTAATAAAATGAGTGAACTGATTAATAAAAATCAAATAGCCAAAATAAATAAATCAGATTAGCTCAGTTTATTAAATATAAAATTCGACAATTTTAAAAAAGTTACAAATTAATGGAATAAATTAAATTATATCAAACTAACAAATCGGATGAAATGAGTAACAGGAAAGACTGAATAGTAAAATGAATAAAATAAATGAAATAAACAAAATAAATGAAATGCGTAAAATAAATAAAAAATAATAAAAAATATAACGATTAATATGTATAACATTATTAAATAAAATAAAATGAATATAATGAAAAAGTAAACAAAATTAATAGAACGGAATGAAAGAATTAAATGATTAAAATGAAACATTAAACGATACTAAAAAGATTTTAAAATTATTATAATAAATTAATTTGTGTCAAATTAATAATTCGGAAGAAAAAAATAAAATTCAAAAAGTTGGTCAGATTATTAAAATAGAAAAACTGAAGAAATTTTATGAACTTGAACATTTGAAAAAAATGCACAAAATTAAAACAGCGAACATAATACGATAAAAAAGCATGATCAAAATGAAGCCAACGAATAAAAAGAAAAAAAAAAAGATAAAATGAACCCAAAATAAGAAAATGAATAAAAAGCATGCTGAACGAAATAAGTGATTAAAATAAATTGATCATATATTCAAAATTAGCCTGATATTCAAAATGAATGAAACTGAAAAAAATGAGTACATAGAATGAAGTTTAAAGAAAGATTTAAATGATGTAAATGAATAAAACGAATTGTACAAATTAGAAAACCATTGTTTCAGCTAGTTTTTTTTTCAATTCGTTAATTCGACACGGCTCGTTGCGTGAGTCTAAAGAAGCCGTGGGTCTTTTAAAAATTTACAGGGAAATAAATATTAAAAATCATATTTTAACGTGTTTCCATTGAGTCCTTAGCACGCAATTTACGTTGGCGAGCGGAGATTCTTTTCCCAGGCGGTGGAGCACAGTCGGCGTCGCCAGACTTTTTCAGATAGTTCTGAAATGTTTGTGAAAATCCCATTTTTTGAAAAATTGTTGATCAATATAAAATGCACTTCCTAATGTTTCGTTTTCGTTATTTTGTTCTTCCCGGCGTCGTTCTAGATTATCTGGAGTTTTTACTTAATTGATGGATCGTTGTTAGTTATTATGATACTACAATGTTCAATTTGTTTTGGACACAGTTATTTGAAAAAAAAAATGGTTTTCGTACAGAATAGAATTTTCACATCCAGTAGTTTAACGCGTTCTTGGAAACAATAAACTGAGGTAAGGTCACATGTGCTTTCATGCCTTTTAAACAGAGAGCGATAGAAAGCAGCGATTATATTGTTGTTGATGGTTCAAAAGCCGTATAGTCTCTTTCTAGTGATCGCTATAGCCTGTGAATTGTTTCATTCGGAATTTTCGATCCGGAGATATGGATAAATTAGTCCTATAGAAACCAATGCCATGAACAAGAAATGGTTCGAACTATCAAAATTTGTCTAATTTGTTGATATTTTTGAACTTTTATCCGCTATTTTTCATAAAAGTTCATACCAATACAATGAATATACATTTTCAACAATATCACCACAAAACAGGTATCCTTAGTTATAAAATGACGTATTTGAATAAAAGTTTCATTCAAAACGCAATTGAAATTCGAAGAGTTTTCAAAAATACTCGTAAAATGTCTCTTTTCAAAATTTTCATCCCTATTGCCCAGTTAAGTCAAATATTTGTCTGAGAGCCCCAAGGATTTCTTTAATCATAGTGCGTATAAACGCTCAGTATAAAATTGCATTAAATTGGAGTTGGTGTAGTTTTCGATTTTTGGTTACATGTCTTCCCATAGTGCAACGTTCCGAAGGCATATATTCATCTTCTGGAAAAGTAGGGTTTTAACACAAATTAGTTATAGTTTTCTCATAATACAAACATTTTGAAAATTTAGTTTTAGGCTCTGCAAGTTGTTTTAAAAATTTCTCAGCAACAAAACAAAAATTTATGCATAAAAAGGAATCGTTAGGGTATGAGAAAAATTAGTTACGATCCATTGAAAAAAAATTGATGAAAATCGGTTGAGTGGTTTTTCGGAAATCGTGATCCCGTAACAACCGTTTTTGGAAAATTGACATTTCGAGAATATAGAGTTTAAAATTTTATGTTTCCATCGCTCGTGGTAGATGAAGCGCGCTTGAAAGCACTGTAACTTTCGATCTATTTCTCGGATCTCTATAAAAATTTGGGAAAATATTCTCAAGGAGTTGTACTTTCAGATAAAGTTATAAAAAAATTTCGAAGGTATGTGGGCCCTTAAAAAGTTCAATTTTTAATCTCGCTAAAATTAGAACCACCCTAGCTTGTGTTTAAACGCAAAGAAGGGCCTTACAAAGTACAATAATTTTCCTAAACATATTTTAAGGTTTTCTTATTTAGTTTCAGCAAAAAGTTAAAATTCCTGCTAAATTTACATTCAGGACCACTGTGCATTGCTGTTCTCGTCGACTACCCGCCATAGCCCATCCTGCACCAGCAAATAAAATTCGCCAGTGAAAATAAAATAACGTGACGTTACATAGATTTAAGTAAATGATAGGATAAAATAAATTCTACATGTAATCAGGAATTCAGCTTGTTTCAAGATTAACATTGTCCGTACATTTACGCCACAATTTGGTATCGATCTCCGGACTGGAAAGGCGTCGTCAACCCTTGTCTTCGGGTGTTTCTACCAGAAAGAAGATTCAAGTTTTCGCTAGTGAGTGTTTTATATAGAGCGCATATCTTTTGGTCTTTAACCATGGTTGTCAGCAGCAATGAATGGTCCGTTTTCCTACAGCTCCCAAAGTGAATGAGTCCCGTGATGAGTATGTGTACGCACAACACGAATACCAGGATAATCCCGTTCAATCAGCCTCTGAGCAGTTTAGAGTTTAAATTCCTTGAGCGAGAGTGTGGCTTGACAGATTGGTCGTTTTGGAGCATTTTTGAGGGTCGCTCATAACAGAATGCTACGAGTGTGAGTAACAAAAACTGTTTTTGATTATCTCTTTCACAATCACAACGGTGAGCCTTTTTTCATATAAAATGCGCGAACAAACCTAAACGCAAAATAGGTAACTTGGCATTCAGCCTTTTAAAATCCCCAAAAAGCAATATGACGGATAGGGTTCGTCGCGGTTGCGGTAATTACCGCAACCGCGCGGTATTTACCGCACCCGCACCGCAAAATCAGCGGAGCGGTGAGATATTTTTCCCGCAGATGAGGTGCGGGAAAGAGCTTTTACCGCGCAGTTTTACCGCAACCGCACCGCAAAAAAAAAATGATAAAGTGATAATTTTGATTATTCAAAATTGGTAAAGAGACTGCTATAACGAAAGAAAATATTTTGACGCTATTATTTTTACGACATATTTAGGACTAGTTATTTTATACTTCTAAGTAAAAATTCACAAACTACCCATTTCAAATACATAAAATGCAAGATCCAAATAGAGACAAAATTATTAGATCATTTGAAAACAATATTTTTAACCTCCAATATTTTATCAAAGATATAATAATTTTTTCATTATAAGTTTAGTTTTGGTTAAGCTACTGGTAATAATAGCTCTCTAAGTAAAGGGCTTCATAAGTCATTCGAGACTGAGACTTAAGCTCTCAAATTGAACATTTCGCGACAAACATCCAAATGTCTTCGATTGTTTCGGCTGATCTCATCGATCAATCTGCCAATTTTATTAGCATACGCGTTACCAAAAATCAGTGTGTCGTCCCAATTCGCACGTCCTATGGCCGATCGGGTTCGGATTTTACTTTCGAATTTGCACCCAATTTAAGTGTTCCGCTCCGTCCGCGGGTAATCCAAACAAACCAGACGCGAAAGACGCGTGATCTCATTATCAATGCTTCGGCCCGTCCATTCGGCCGAAAATCTGATTAGCATCGCGCACCGGAGCTAAGCATTTGGGGTGTATGCTGATTAGAGATCCGATCGTTCGTGATCAGTTGATTAAGGTTGGTCGTGGTCTCGTGCGTGTGTGGAACGATTGCGACTAGAAGACACGATGCGAAAATTCGACTTCCCTTTTTCATTTGAGAAATTGTTGGCCATTGAATCACCCTGCAACGATCGTCACAACGGTAAAAGTGCAACTAAAATCGAAACTCTGTCCGCCGACTGACCTACTGATCTTGATCGACATCGATGACTGCATGAAACAACGCTACCGGAAAACACTTTCGAACGAGAGGCGTGTTTTGCATTTTACGTGATATTTTTCGGAAAAAGTGCATTGACACAGTTATTTCTGCCGCAACTGGATCGCGGGAACGATCGTCGATTGTGTTGCTTATCTGGAATTCGTTTGGGAAATTATTATCGCTGCCAACACGGTACCTGGGACATATTGATAAAGTTTTTTTTAATTTTATGTCTAGATTTGTGTTACGAAATGACATTGACATTCATGATTGTCTTGGAGCTCTTTAAACAAAGGAAGAATAACTTGTCGAGATATTATCGTGTTAAAATACTTATAGGTCGCTTATCACACTATGAAACTATCATTATGCAATTTATCGATCGATCCCTCTGCCAAGCCATCTGCCAACGGCATCTTTATTGTTGTTTCCCCGTCAGTTTAAATCATCCGAGCGACAGACGTGTCCCATTATTTCGAACGAGAAGCGCATCTTCTTCCCTCTAGAGTCTAGAACAACCGTGGCTGAGATTTCCGTCCTGAGACCTGTCGGTGAACTAATGCATGCATATCTAAATGTGTGGCAATTAATTTTAATAACCCGAGTTGGTTTCGAACTGCGGAATCCACTAATTACCCCTTAGTTATAGGGTCCGGCGACGTGTTGCACTAAAAATGCATATGCACGTTTTGTACTTGCATACTTAGTTGTACCTTATACTATGCATAGTGCTTCCAGCGAATTACGATCGCGCACGTTCTGCGATTGCACCACCCTGATAGCCGAAGCGTGGATCATTGATAAGTTTTTTTCTCCTTGTGGCGAAGTGCAGAAGCGACTGGTTGTCCTTGATGCATCTTCAGTCATTACAGTGCGGGGAGGTTAAGGAACGTAGCGCCCCCTCTCCCCGCAAAGGGATGATGGTACACTGCTCATTATCAAGGTATCGATCACGAGCTGTTTTTGTGCTGTCGGGCATCGTCTCTAAGTATGACTTTGATGTCGGTATAGACACTGATAATGGGCTCGGGTTCAGGTCTTACCTGATACAAGCGGCGGTCGAGGTCAGGTCCCATTTAGACGGGGATGCTGTGTTGTCGTTTTGAGCTGGTAGTTAATATAGAAGGTGGTGAAGTAGGAGATTTTGTAAATATCTGCACACCTCACGTAACAAAAAGTTTAGCTAACTTCTCTTGTAATAGGCTTCAGGTTTGTAAGTAAAGAATTAGAAAGTAAACAAATCTAGGCAAAATAAAAATAAACATCGAAAAAGTAAAATTATCATGGGTATACTGCACTTAATTTTTAGAATATTCGAATGAAAATGATTAAAGCGGTATCCAAACGAGGCGATAGGATATACGCAACAAAAACATGCACAATGGATTTTGTTCAACCTATTTTAACGTATCTTGCATGTCTTGATTGGTTGGTTGTGTGGTTGTTTATTACGGGCCTTAAGGCTGAGTGATAGGTTGTTTCGTTGTGGGTCACTAGAGCGCTTTGGATTTTGGAGTACTCCAGAGCGGGTGAGGTGAACAGTCTGTGAGGGTTCCTATAAATTCTCGAGCAGTTCGGTATGTATTAAGAATAAGATAATTGTCTCCTCACTTGTCGGGTCGTCGTACAGTGTCGTCTAGCTGCACAAAACCTCAAACTTTTGTTTTGGATTTTTCATAATATATTATTATGAAAATTACCATTCGTGAGGCAGATTTCTCAGACACAGCCGTCAAGAGAGGGCAGCTTAGTTGCTCAATGAAACACGAAAAGTCATAAATAGAAGCAACGCATGTCCGTTTAAGTCAGTTGTTGCTCTTATCCCATACGAGCAACATCGTGTCCGGGCGATGCAATAAGCGCTATCGATTTTCGGTAACGTTGGCATTTGCACACACTCGCACCTAAGTGACTAAACCATATACGGTTAGTTTATAAATAGAGGTGACGCGTACCCGTTTGAATCGAGGGATTGCCCTTCCTATGATCATTCTCAGGGATAGACCGTTCCAACATCAAATTATGGTCTTGTCAAATTTTGGTCTTGTCAAACTGCGAATGACGTGAAAACCCAAGATGGTACCAGATAAGGTATAGGCATACATAAAGCGAAAGTTTTGATTTTACGATTGGCAAGATCGACATTGCGTAAATACTAATTCACTTCCCAAAAAAATGTAAATTTGCAGATACTCCCGATTCCACTTTATTTTTCGACACGTCCATGCAAGAGGAAATTCGTGGAATCCCGGATCACCAGCGCTCTCTGGAGATCCCTAAAATATTCATAAGTAAATACCAACACATTGACTGCCATAAAATGTTCTACACTGATGGGTCACGAATCAATGAGGCCACTGGCTTCGGTATTTTCAACAATAACACCTCGATCTCTTTCAAGCTTGCAGAACCTGCCTCCGTTTATACAGCCGAACTAGCAGCAGTTCACTATAGTCTGGAAATCATTGATACTTTACTTCCGAGCCATTATTTCATCCTCACAGATAGCCTCAGCACAATTAAGGCACTACGCTCATTAAAGCTTGATAATCACGCTCCGTTCTTTTTGACGAAGATACGAGAATACTTAACTAAATTAACAAATAAATCTTATCAAATTACCTTAGTGTGGATTCCCGCTCATTGCTCCATACCGGGTAATGAGAGAGCGGATAATTTAGCCAAAATAGGGGCGCTGGACGGTGACATCTATGAAAGACCTATTGCCTTCAATGAATTTTATAGCGCTTCTCGTCAGAGGACGCTTACTAGTTGGCAAACATCATGGGACAATGGAGATCTGGGACGGTGGTTGCACTCAATTATCCCTAAAGTATCAACGAAGGCATGGTTCAAAGGGTTGGATGTAAGTCGAAACTTCATTCGTGTGATGTCTAGACTCATGTCCAACCATTATACGTTGAATGCCCATCTCCGCCGTATTGGGATCGCAGAAGATAATCAATGTGCTTGCGGAGAGGGATACGAAGACATTGAACATGTTGTTTGGTCTTGCACTGAATATCGTGAAGCCAGATCCCAATTAATAGACTCCTTACGAGCCAGAAGAAAACCACCCTATGTACCTGTTCGTGATATCCTCGCTTTACGAGATCTTACATACATGAGCCATATTTATCATTTCCTGAAAACAATAAATATTCAAATATAATTATCCCCACAATGTTTCTAGTTTTTTTTTCCCTTGCTACCCACAAACAATTTAGATTTCTTCGCAGTTAGTTAAGTTAGATAAAACGATATAAATAAAGAAAAAAAAATAAACAAAGATTACAGAAAAACTATCAATAGGTTTACAATGAAATTCAAGAAAATAGAGTATAATTAAAAACATTCAAAATGATGATTATCCTCAGTGTTAGCATTAGAAAGTGATTTTTTTTATAACGTGATAGTCTTAAGAGCCTTTGTAACATGTTATGTAAAAAAAATCCCGGCGTAAAAAAGTTTTTGCAAATGCCGTGTCAAATAAACGTTTTATGAAAAAAAAATTCACTTCCCAAAAAAGAGGTTAATAAAAACGAAATTAATTAAAACAATGTTTTGAATATAGAAACTAGTGGTAACAGCCACTCAAAGCGTTTGCCACCAAAAATATTATTGTACACACATGCATACACTTTATGCAGATTATCTTGAATCTGTTTTGCGTTTGTCAAATCTGCCACTCTTCTTATTCTTATCCGGACACGCTCTTTTTCCCTTTGGGACAGACCCTCGGTTTGAATAAGTTTTTGTTCTTATGTCGAACGGTAAGATCATGGCTGCAGCGTCTGGGCACTACAATAAGCGGTGGACGCTATGCATTTTCGGTAGCAGTGGCCGTGTGCGGATTTTTCGGGTACCAGCACGGTGTCACAGAATGATTTGCAAAGTGGGTGGGCGGGGTGGTTTGGATTTAATTCAATACGGTGTGTGCTGCTTAAGAGTGTTGCGTTTGAAAAAAATATGTTTATTTTTATGCATGCGTGTGCGTTGTAACTTGTTAATCCATGTTTACGGCGCTTTGTAGCTGCGTAGGGTAAAGAGCCTATTGGTTTTCATGTTTCATATTTCGGTTATATGTTTTTTATCAGTAAGGCATCTGACAACGTGCTTCTGTAGTTATTGCACTGTTCAGCAGCGTAGTATTTTATATAGGAGAGAACACTCAGGTTTTTTTACGCGGATTTTGAAATTTATGCTGTTTTCATTAACGCGTTTTTTTAAATTTACGCGGTTTTCCAGTCAGAATATCTGTCCTATCCTATGTATTTAAAACACAGTTCTAATTGCGTTTTAAAGTATACAACAAATAGAACGGTTGGGTATACTAATTTAAATTTTAAAATAAATCTGTATTAAATTATGAAACAAACCGCTGTACTGAAGATATAATTATGTTAGTCCTATTACCACATAAAACACCTATATGTCATAAAACGCTGCAGAATTGGTTTAACAATACAATGTTTACACTACAGAGTTATAACACGTTTTAATCATGAGCAACAAGAAAAATGTCACCAAGATAGCATAAAAACCCGTTTTAACTGATAGTGCGAACGTTGCATAACAATGTAATTTATAAATTAATTTCATTTTTTCCACCACTAATCGATCAAGCAATACTTAAACTTAAGATGGTTTACTTAAGTTCATTAGTACATTATTGAAAATTTAAATGGAAAATGAAATTTCATATTTCATGCAGAATCTGTGTATTTCCGTTGGCGGGCGTGGGCTTCCTCATCACAGCTCTCAATATGGAACTTTTCTTTTGAATATATTTTCTGGACAGACCAGCCTATTTTTACTAAATGGACCAGCCAAATAATGCCAATCACCTAGTGAGATACTTGATTTATTAATAGATTACCGTTAAAAGACCTTCAATAAATTATGTTTTGATGGGGAGGGTATATAGCAAATTGTAACATATGAAAACAGGCGAGTGAACAAGAACGTGAGTCGATATGTGTGATAGATAAAATTCATTTGCACGCTCTTGAAAAAAGCTACATTTTTAATGTCACCGTGGTCGTGTCCTGTACACAACCCTTTAATTTTTTAGTTGAGCATCCGATTACGGTCGAACTGGTTTTATTTGAAAGGTTATTCGCTGGGATATTGTTGTTATTCGATTTAGTCGATAGAAGCCTTTATTCTCGCTCAGCCATGAAGAACAAATAATAAATCGTGCATTAAATTACAACTATAATGGCCAAAGTGACTGTACTTTTTTAACAGTTCGGAAAGATCGCTTGTTGTTCATGATACGTGAAAATTAGTGAACTTTCCTTAAATGAATATCTTGTGTTGTCCCTTTCTGCTCCGAAGCATGGAAAAAGGTGATTTTTCATGATATGTCTGATGGAGACGAATGCTAGCCTTTGATTACCCAGAGTTTGCCATATAATTTATAAATGTTTTGAAGCATATTCAACAAGTGAAAAAATGTGCATTCTGCTAAAAAATTCACCACACCTAATTTTTTGAAAATGAATTTTCGCATACAGTGCACTTTATATTCGTTAATGTCGAATTTTCAAACCACCCTAAGTGCCAAAATTTTGAGTAATAAAAAACGAAAAATGAACATCAAATATGAATTCAGCGTCATAAAATTACCTTAATGTGCAGTTTTCATCAAATTCGGCCAACTTTTGAGGTTTTATCCGACGTTTGTATGGATGGGCATATCTGGCAAAGGGGGGGGGGGGGGGGGAGTTAGTGCGAGTGATCGTATCTGCGTGGGTTATTTTGTTGTGTCCAACTCGTAGGTGCTCTGTTCGAGCCTGTTACTCCGGTCGGTCCATCGTTCCGGCTCTTCCATGATTTTTTGGAGGTAACCGAATTGGCTCCTTCAGTGGTTAATAAAGTGAGCCATGATTTCTGATTTGAAGGGGAAGATGATGTCCGCCGAAGGGATCAATTTGGCCAGCCTGTCTACAACGAGTTGCCAATGAGTCGGCTTCCTCATTTTCGCTGATCCCGCAGTGACCGGGTATCCAGCATACCATGGTCAACTGACCTCTACAGTCTGTATTCAAGGGTGTCGTGACTTTCCCGATTTCCAGGGCGGATATGACCGATATAGAGCCCGTCAGTATGACAGTCGATATTCCCTTTGGTCTCCTTCCAATCGCGAAACTGATGGCAGAAGCTTCTGCCGAGAAAACGGAGAAACTTGTGGGGAGACAGTAGGCCATACCAGCTCCAATTCTGCAGACTCGCACTCCGATTCTTTTTGCAACTCTAGCATCTTGGACTGAGCGAACTCGGAGGGAGGGCCTACTCGCAGCGAACTGGTTTGTGTTTGTATTCAGACTTCTCGCGTACCAGGGTCGGTCCCAGGCTGTAAGGAAATGCCAGCTTCGACACAGACTGCTTCGGCGAGAGTGTTCGGCAGTAAGTTAGAGGCCAAACGTGTCGTTCCGTTGTACAGGGGAGAAAGGATCCTCAAAAGCCAGTCCAAGTTGTGGCTGGTTATTTCAATACCGTGGAATATTTTGCTATCCATGAGCGCACTGCCGACGTTCAGATCAGTTATCCTGTTCCATGTTGAATTCCGGGTACTGATGGTTCGAATGAGGCGTTACCTGCTTTTCCAGTCTGAGGGATTCCATGAGAAACCGGCCGACCACAAAATATGAGCATCGTCGATTCGAATGAAACTTTGAAGTTGTCTTCGGTTTAGGAATCTCCATTATTTTCACTGACAATTGCAATATTGTGATGCAAGAGCAATTTTTCAAAAGGGCATAAACATTTGTACGTGCATTAATTTCAAAGATTTTTTGTTCGATTACTGTATTTTATACAGCAAAACTTGAAAATTTATGTTGCAAAAACCCATTTTTTTCTAATTTTTCATATTTTAGAAACAAAAACCTAAAGAGAAAAGAAATATTTTGAATGTGATTGTATGATGGAGAACTTATCGGTGAAAAAGTTTTTCAAACAATAACTTTGTACACGTTTTTAAATTTCATGCAAATTGACATACAAAACTGTAATTTTATTACAGAATATAATTCTTAGTCTTATTTGAAACCAAAATTTTAACAAAAATCTTCCAAAATGCGATAGTTTTCAAGCTATTTGGAATTTTGTTCCAACAAAAACAGTTAATTCGTGTGATTATGCTCTTTTTAAAAGTTATTCGCGTAACCCAATTATAAAATGTCAGATCTCATGTTTATCGTTTTAAAGACGTAAAAGAAACTTTTTCAGTGTATTTGGATCATGGAGAAGCTCTCAATAAAAAAAATTACCTAACAACTTTTGACATATTTTTATAACTCTTTCTATTTGCAGCCAAAAATACAATTTTCTTTTTGAATATGATTCTAAACGCTATTTTAAATCAAAATGCTAATAACAAAAATTTTCTGAAATGTAGTAGTTCTCGAGATATTTCTAACTTCGTTTTAACAGCATAATTCTTTTGTTTTCTTAGGACCTTTTCAGAAGTTATTCGCGTTTCTCCATCGACAATATTAAGCTTTTCGATAGGCCCATAACATTTCCTGCAACTTTCTCTATGACGTCAAGGTGATATTGTAAACCATTTAACGTATAACGTTCGTTATACGAAAACAACCAAAATATGATCGAAATTTTTGTTTTTGTGAAAAATGACACAAAATTTTTTTCAGTGTATATTTTTCTCGCACATAAATATTCATTCTTTCAAACTCGTCCTCAGATAGTTTTGTTGTATACAATACAGTAATCGAACAAAAAAAAATGAATTTTATGCACGTAGAAATGTTTACGCCCTTTGGAAAAATTGCTATTGAGTCAAAATAATCTTACTGATTGTGGAAAATGATTAGTCTTCCATGCCGAAGAAATGTGTTAAGTTTCATAGGAATCCAAGATGGTCGATCAGGATTTTAATTATTTTCAGACGGATCTTCGTGGAATTCCTTGTCTCGTCCGGAAGTGCGATACGAAGGTGAGGCGGCGGTATCATACCGAGGATTTTTGGTTCTCTGCGGAAAGGGGTAAGTGTATTTCTGAGTTTGACCGGTCTGTTAGCGGCTAGGTGATGGGAATTGCAATAGTGTGATACTGAGCATTTGGCGGCGGCTATGTTGAACCGCACTGCTTCAGCCCATTTACCGATGGCGATCCTCCCACTACGACGATTGTGATGTCGTCAGTGTAGACGAAAATGTAAACTCCCCCCGGCAGAGATGCAAAGAGGGAGTTCAAGCTGACGAGAAATAAAGTGACGGCGAGGACGGATCTCTGTGCAATACAGTCTTCTTCCACATTCATTCTGGACTGTAGGCTAACGACTCCCACTCGGAAAATACGATTGTTGAGGTAGTCCTTGATGCAGTTCCCAAGATTTCCGGTGACTCTCCAGCTAGCTACTTGCCGGAGAACCCTCTAGCGGTAGACTGTGTTGTAGGTCTTGACGATGTCGATTATTGCTATGTCGCCATTCAGATCGTCCACCAGGGCCTTCCGGAGGATTTCTCCAAAGGTTCTGAGGTGGGCTCCAGTCCCTCCACCCTTGCGAAATGCGAATTGGTACTGGTCAACATGCGAGTTTTCTTCGAGGTAGGTCATAAGCCGCCCGCTCCATAGTTTTTCCTATGCAGAAGAGCAGGCTGATCGGCCGGAAGTTTTTCGCCGTACAGTGAGTGTCACCCTTCATTGGTATAGGGATTCCAAGGGGGCCGTTTTCCAAGAGGATGGGATGGATTGGTTATTCCAGATGCGGTTCAAACATCCCAACAGCACTCTTCTAGCCTCTGGTGGAGCATGCTGTAGCATAGGGTAGCCGACGTTATCAAGTCGCTGCCGTTTATTCTATCCCGGAGAACGCTCTGTTGAAGTCTTGTCCGGAGTCAAATGGGAAGGATATGGGCGCTCTTCTAAGTTTTCTGCATAGTGCTAACAAGGTTGGAGGAAGGGCAGCGTCTGAGAATAGCGAGCTGAAGTGTTTACCGAGTTCTTCAGCAATTTCTTGGGGTTCTACTGGTGTAGTTCAGTTTACTTCGAGGGAGAAACCGACTTGCCTTCTTTTCCCGCTGAGAACGCTCACTCTCCTCCAAAGCTCAGCAGTGGAAACATCGGGAGATATCCCTTGAAGAAACGCGTTCCAGCTCTTGATCTTCGAAACCTCGATTGCCTTCCAGGCCCGGTTTTGTGATTGACGAAACTCTGCAGCCCTTTGTTATTTCATGGGGCGTCTAGCGGGAGTCTTTTTTCAGTATCCTAAGTGCTTTGTGGCGGTCTTTGATGGCTTGACTGTCCTCCGGGTTCCTACAGTGGGTGGCTCGAGCTGTAGGTTTGCCAGTTGTACCAGGAATACTGCGCTCGGCGGCTTAAACGAGTTTATTCATTAGTTGGTCGGGTGTGTATTTGTGTGTGTCTGCCTCTTCGTAGGCGACCCAGTCTGCCTGGTCATATAGCCAGCGCCAACGGCGAGTCGTGACTGGTGGTATGCGGCCATACGTTATTTGAATTGGTCGATATTTCCGGTATCTGCGCGAACGGACCAACCACAGGCCCCCGCGAGCTCCGCGAAGAAGAATGATATGTCCAAGACTGAGAAGTATTGGTCTCGATTATAGGTGAAGTTTCCGTTGTTACATACAATAGCGTTACATTGTTCCATGAGTAGCGGCGTTGGTCGCTTCTACCAGATCCCCACAGCGGATGATGGGCGTTGAAGTCCCCCATCATCAGGAAGGGGGTGTCTTGTTGCTCTAGCATATTCTTCAGTTTTGACCCGATATTGTGCACTCCGACGGGGATGTAGAGGGATGCCACTGTACATCTGACCGGATAGGATATGGTTCGTGCCATGATTATAAGCTCCATGTTGAGTTGTACCGATGTTGTTGGGATGTCGGTCCGAATTCTGAGGCCAATAGTCTGAAAGATGATATCTCCGCTTCTAGGATTTAAGATCGTTTGAAACCTCCTGTTCCCGTACGAAGAAGTGGTAACTGTATTTCTGGAGAATTTCTCCACGAAAATTCGCAATGGTGTTCGAGTATAAAGATGCAGACAGATCGCTGATCCGTTAATCGAGGAATCGTATTGAATAAACCTCAGGCGTCAGTTCAGCTTGAACTTTCGTTCGAATCGATCACAAATCACGATAGCTCCTGGTGTATCTAGAGTTTTTCAACGGCAACTGTTTTTCTCCAGACAACCAATATTTGTTGCTCGATCAGTCTCTTTCAGGACTATCTGTATTTTTTCGACCATCAGTCTGTCTCAAGACTACCTACATTTTCTACTCAATCAGTCTTTGTCAGGACTGAAACGTTTTTCAAGCATAATTCAGCCTAAAGAAATATTTAATTCTTCCAACATGCCTGGGTCCTCCCAGAAAATGCCGCCCGCCAAATATTGAAAAGAAACGAAAAAGGGTAACTTCTCCACCCGAGAATCCATTTGATTGTAGCAACTCATTCGATGTTTCATCCGAATGTTAAGCAGAAAAAAATTGTAAATTTCCTCGCAGTGCGCGTAATGGCAATGAGAGGAAACAGCAATCTCTTCCACCGATAACAGTGATGACCTCCGACTTCAGAGCCTTTCGAACTGAACTTTCGACGTTCCTTCTAAAAGTGAGAGCTTCTTTTCTGATTGGCCGAAGAGGAGAATGTCGAGTTACAACGGAGGACTTGATTGGTCACAAACGACTTTTCCAGTATCTTACGGAGGAGACTTTTTTGGTGGTATCTAACGGGGAAAGCTGATCGAAATGGTGAGTGAAAGTGAAAGCATTTTTATGAAAAAATTCCCCCAGAGGCTAGATTCGAACCCGCAACCTTCGAGACGCTGGCCCGATGCAATAACCCTTATGCTATCCCTGGGATATGATGACGTCCCAGAAAGAACATATGTAGAATTATCGCACTAGCCCCGGTGATAACACACAACCTCAGCTGCCACCCAATACATTTGATCTATTTAATTAGCCTGATAGTTACCAAGACCTGGGTTATCTAGTCTCTAATTTTTAGTTCATTACCTATCGTACTTCGGTGGGTGACAGAGCTAATGAAGACTGTCGATTTTTGGTCCCTTGCCCAGTTAACAGAGATATGACGGAAGCGAACCCGCCGTTCGAATTAAACTAATGATTAATTTTTATTTGGTTTTTGACGTAAATGCCAATACCTTGTTTAAGACTTTTTTGGTGGGTCGGAGTGTCGAAGGTTGCGGGTTGGAATCTCGCCTCTGGGGGAATTTTTTCACATAATTGATTTCGCTTCACTCACCATTTCGATCAGTTGCATACCACCAAAAAAGTCCTTAATAAGGTATTGGTACTTACATCAAAAACCAAACAAAAATGAATTATCACTTTACAGAGAAGTTCTGTAAATTTTATTCATATGATTTCAAGACAGATCGACCATTCAAGGCTGTCTTGAAAGGATTACCGCAAGGTCAAAGTTTGGACGAAATATTCAACGAATTGAAAAATTTTCTTGGCTTTTCTCCCTCATAAGTTTTTCCTATGAAGAGAAAAGCTAACGGCTCCAAAGCATTACAACGCTCTGCAAGCATTCAAGCGCTTTATTTCATTCATTTTAACCGTAATGAGGCTAATAAATTGAAAGTGTTAGAAAAAGCACGTTTTATGTTACACGTACGAGTAAAGTGGGAACATTATAGCCAAAGTAGCATTTCCAGTTTTATAGCATACTGCAAGTGCACACATGGGGGCATAATTCAAAAACTGACTCAGTGTCGTAGTTATCAGGGCTTTGGGCACGGCAAAAAAAAAGTGTTCTTTCGATTCCAAATGTATGATCTGTGGTGATAATTTGCACACAAAGCACGCTTGTCCGGTGAAAGAAACCACAGAAAGTTTCAAATGCGCTAATTGTAGCGAAAATCATGAATTGAATTTCTGGCATGTCCTACAAATTCTCGTACAAAGCAACATGCCTGGTACGCAGCTTAGCTGGGTTCGATTCCCAACCACGCACATAGGGTTAGAGTTTTCCAAGAGAGATTTCTCTAACCCAAAAAGGGGCGAATGACTTTAAGGTTAAAACCTCTATAATCAAAGTATAAAAAACAAAAGCATTAAATAATTAATTAACCTACTTCTTCAGGTATACTTCAAGAAAACAAGTTTGGACGTATTAATCCGCTTCAAAATAGAAATACAACTACTTACCTATACAAGGATCTTTTATCTCCGTCACACCATCCTATAATGATGTGTCATCTCATGCTTTAGTGGCAGGTAACACGGCTAAAAGAACGATGACTATCACACTTCCAATTTCGTTTTCACTCAACGCTTCTTTTGCTCCAACTGATTTAGGAAGTCGGAAATCATTACGGAAGACAATTGAATTTCTTGCAGCAATCAATGTTTCAATTGATGCCTGCAATGCTTAATTCTATCTCCATGCTTGAAGCCTTTCAAACTGGGTGGGAGCTTGCCAACAAAATTGAAATGAATTTAAAGTTTAATAATGACTTTAAACAATCAATTGAATGTATTAAATAGGAATGTTCGTTCATTTAAAACGTGCGCAGACGAATTTTTCAACTTCTTCAGGATACATAATGTGCATATAGCCGTTGTGACCGAAACTTTTTTAACACCAAATATAAAATTGAAGAGTAACTCTAATTTTGTTATTCATCGATTTGATCGAATTGTTGGATTCGTTGGAGGAATCGCAATAGCGGTTAATAATAGAATCAAATATCGTGTCTTGCCGTTTTGTTTCTCGAATGAGGTTGAACAAATCAAGCCATATTCCAAACCTCTCTGGAAACTTTCTAAGGTTCTTAAGAAACCTCAGAAACCAATTCTAGCTATGAAGGAAGGAAGGCTTCTTCATACTTCTCACAAACGAGGAAAAAGCTCTAAAACTTGCTCAGCAGTTTGAGAGAGTCCATAATTTTAATCTCAACGTTGTGAGTTCTATTAAAAACGAAGTCTTACAAAAATATGAAAACGTTTCAAATCAAGTATCGTCTCTAGACGAGATTGTTGAAACAAACTATGATGAAATCAAATCCGTCATGGAAAAGTTAAAAAATATGAAAGCTCCAGGTTATGATGAGATTTTCAACATTCTTCTTAAAAACCTTCCTGAAATCACCTTCAACAAATATTTTGAATTAGCATACTTTCCTAAAAGATGGAAAAATGTCAAGGTAATTCCTATTCTGAAGCCAGATAAAGTCCAGGAGGAAGCATGTACCTATCGACCAGTTAGTTTACTCTCTTCTATTAAATAATTATTTAAAAAAACATCCTTACTAGAATTATCTCACATGTCAATGAGAATTCTATTTTTCTTCCTGAGCAGCTTGGATTTCGTTTTGGATATTCAACTACTCATCAGCTTGTTAGAGTAATTAACATGACAAAGGTGAATATCTCAGAAGGATATTCCACTGGAATTGCTCTTCTAGACATCGAAAAAGCTTTCGTGAGTGTTTGGCACAAAGGATTAATTGTCAAAATGTGGGATTTAAAATTTTCAATTTGCTTAATAAAGATAATTAAAAATTATCTTACTAACCGTACCCTACTGGTATCTTATCAGAATTGTAAATCTAATAGGAGACCCGTTAAAGCAGGCGTCCCTCAAAGGTTAAGCGTCGCACCAATCCTATATAATATTTTTGCCTCTGATCTTTCCAATTAACTTTTCTGTGATGATACTATCATCTCTGTTACAGGTAGGAGCCTTCGAATTATCTTCAGTCGACTGAAACGAAGCTTTAATATTTCCAACGATTATCTGAAAAATGGAAAATTTCCACTAATGCGGCAAGAACACAATTGATTGTGTTTCCGCATACGCCTAGAGCTTCTTTTCTTAAACCAAATCATAATAATATAATTAAATTTATTGGTGGTCAGATCAAGTTAAATACTTGGGTTTGATTTACTTTTAAGAATCATATTGAAGGAATCCAAACAAAATGCAACAAATAAATAAAATGTTTATACCCTCTTATGAACAGAAATTCATGGCTCTGCCTAAAGAACAAACTATTAATTTATAAACAAATATTTAGATCGGCATTGCTATATGCAGTACCAATTTGGGCAAGTTGTTTTGCTATCAGGAAGAAAACGCTTCATATGCAGAACAAAATTCTGAAAATTAATTTGGAGCGGGAAGACGCAGAGACATAGAAACGTTAGAAATTATGACGAACAATATTATAAGCAAGGGGCGGTCATAGCATAGTTGGTAGATCAATTGTCTTGTACGCAGCTCACATGGGTTCAAGTCCCAAGCCGCACATAGGGTTAGAGATTTTTCTTAAGAGATTTTTCTAACACGAAGAGGCGAATAACCCTAAAGTTTAAACCTCTATAATCAAAATTAAATAAAAGTATGTATTGTTAGCAATTTTCGACAAAATCACAAATCACCAATTGCAACGATTATCTCTCTTTATGGTTTATAAATTAGTTTACAAGACACAACTCCGATAAATTCACGTATCTTATGGCTGGTGAAAAACGTCCTAGTAAAATGCACTCCCACAAAACTTCCGAATCTTAGACATCGAGACCCTGGCGCCAATAACCCTCGCTGGTGATCCACCCAACAGAACTTACCTTCTCTTGACCCGTTTGCGGGTAATCTAACTCTCAACTGTCGCTGCTTAGTTCATTTTGCAGCGTTATCGTTAGCCTTCCAATCATAACGGTTAGTAATAATTGGATTAGCTATTGCTTCGAGTTCGGCACCATGTGTACGGCCAAAGCACTATAGAAAACCTAATTAATTCCACAGGGGCAGCAGCACCCACCGCCGCCGCCTGGGGTGAAGTTCACTAACCGTATGCTAGGGCGGGACGCTTCGTGAGAACCGACGATCACAGCGTAAGGTGCGGTCCCTGAAATTCAACACGAAGTCTTCCACCTTTGCTGAACGGCGCTAGTGGCGCCGTCGATGTTATTGATGACGATGACGTCAGTCGTTCCCCGAGTCCACCACTGACAGTTGCAGTCGGTAATAATCTTATCAGAGAGGTGATTTTTTACATGCTGGAAGTCGTGCTCTCCGTCAATTTACTGCTTTCCTAAGCCTCCCCCCAGCAGGAACGGACACGACGGTAACGGCGATTGTAGGTACCTACTATTGAAAGTAAAAAAGCAAACAAAGTCTCTGCGGCGGCGATAGGCAGCACTGTGAATGCAAAACCAGACAGACAATTGAATCACGATTTTCACGTTTTCAGGCAAGTGAACCTGGTCGGGGTCTAACTAACTAGCTATAGGGACTGCACTATCGAGTCATACGGTTTCATTTTTTTTCTTCTGCTCGAAACCCACCCCATTGTTCTAATGATGATTGCTTGGCTATTTTTAGGTCGCGATCTCGCTGTAAACAAGTCTTGTTCGGCTTTTGTTTTCGCGGAGTAATAAATATGCAAAAAAGGGAAGCAGACCAGTACCATAAGCAGACGTGTACGAGGAGGAGATCATTATGGTGCAACGAGTGTCACATAAATTATGAGCTACTTTATTGGCAATGCATGCAGAGATCGATGATGACTTCGGTACGAAGTTTGACATTTGAACAAGTGATGCAAGTGCAAATGAATTTAAAAAATCTTGAGGACAAGACAATATCACCTCGCTCGCAAACACAATGCTATCCATGGTTGGAAAAGTTTTACAGCCCGGGATTAGACGTTCCGTCAATGACGAAGCATTATTCTTGACCCGTTAGTAATGACGTGCCATTCCATTAACGGATGCTGACATGTTGTGTATTTGTAAACAAGGCTCCTATAGTAATCAAATAAATTTAACGTTTAAGGTAGACTCTTTCGTAAAAACCTACCATAAATCTTGCGACAAAGCAGCCATACAACTCTCGTAAGATGACAAGGGACCGTGCTAAAATAAGTTCTATTATTCGGGGTTCGCATGAAAATTGATAATTGCTTATTAGGGCATTGCAAAAAATTTTTTTTTTTGAATTCTCAAAGGCCCCCCCTCTCATATTGTGACAAATGTCAAAGTAAGCTCAGATGCCAAATTTCACATCATTTGGACAATTTTAGACCCCCGCCCACTTCACTTAAAATTTTTTGAAATTGGTGCTATGGGAAAATATGGAGGAAAAATACATTAAATGCTATAACTTTTGAAGTAGCAATCAGAAAATTACAATTTATACCTCTTTTGAAAGGAAATAATCTAAGTATTTGAATGATGATATATTTGTTTCTTGAAAAATACGGGAAAGTGGGGTACTGGGTCATTTTGGCCCCAAAATCCCCTATTTTTAATGATTTTTCTGCTCCGTGATGCAAATCATACCTATTTTGTAGTTTTTCTAATGTAAAAAAATCTCAGAAATCGAACAGAACCCTTTTGAACTTAGTCCGAATAGGGGAAGTTGGGGTTAAATAGCCTTTTGACATTCATATTAAACTTCATCATTTTCTCGTGAATTTATCTCTATTATTCTTCACTCAATTTTCACAAACTATACCTTGTTGAACGTGGAAAATCCTTAGGATTATAACAAAAATAGTTTCGTTACCGGTAAAATTCAGGAACATCAAATTATCTGACATATAGTGTCGATTTCACATTTTTATCATAAAATCGCACATATTAACTCCATTTAACAACAAAATTCTTATTTAATTTACTACTTTTAGTGTAAAATATGCTTAGGAATCACGTGAGAAAAGTTTCATTCCTGGAAAAATAGGGGAAGTTGAGGTATTAGGACAAATAATGCAAAAAAACAGATTAGTAGATTAAATATCAAAAAGTTTGATATTTCTGAATTTTACCTTTAACGTTTTTATTTTTGTTTTATTCCTCAGAATTTTACACGTTCAATAAGTTACATTTTATGAAAATTGATTGAAGAATAATAGAGATATATGTATGAGAAAATGATAAAATTTAATATGACTGACAAAAAGCCCTATAACCCCAACTTCTCGTATTCGAACTAAGGTCAAAAGGGTTCCGTTCGATTTCTGAGATTTTTTCACATTAGAAAAACTACAAAATATGTATGATTTGCCTCACGGAGCAGAAAAGCATTAAAAATAGGGGATTTCGGGGCCAAAATGACCCAGTACCCCACTTTTCCGTATTTTTCAAGAAACAAATATATCTTCGTTCAAATGCTTAGATTATTTCCTTTCAAAAGAGGTATAAATTGTAATTTTCTGATTGCTACTTCAAAAGTTATAGCATTTAATGTATTTTTCCTCCATGTTTTCCCATAGTACCAATTTCAAAAAATTTCAAGCGAAGTGGGCGGGGGTCTAAAATTCAATAGTAATTCTTCAAAAGGGCGAATGAGACTTGTAAACATACTTATTTCGCTCATTATTCCGCCACTGAGTTGAATTTCATGAAAAATACACATGAATCAACATCTTTACCCTTGGTAGAATCATTTTCAAATGTTTTCTGTGTTGAAATGATAACAAATTAGGAGAAATCAGCAAAACAAAAGTTTGTTTACAAATCTTATTAGCCCTATTCAAATGTTGATATGGAATTGTCCAAATGATGTGAAATTTGGCATCTGAGCTTACTTTGACATTTGTCACAATATGAGAGGGGGGGCCTTTGAGAATTCAAAAAAAAAATTTTTTTGCAATGCCCTATTGCTTATTGGCGATCTAACGTCGGTAATGCAGGTGCTCAAAATGACGCTATGCTATGCAAACGTCAGTCTATCTTTAGAAATAAGAAACATGCAATTAAATTTGCGACACATTTGTTGTTGACGTTAAATTGTCAATAATGACAATATCAAGACCAGCTTAAAACTAGGACAAGCATTACTTTTGACCTGCTGCATGGATCGTCACCAAACTTTAAATGTCCTCCGATTGTAGGGCATGATTTTACGCGATATGTTTTATATATGGATTATACAGCGAGGTTTGTTCATAGTTAGGCATCTAAAATTTGAAAATCGTTATTTATTATTGCAATCCACCAGACCGCCAGTAATTTAAACTTGAACGTCATCTGCATATAATTGTATAAAGCAGTGCTTCAGCACGATAGGTAGATCATGGATGAAACAACAGAATAGCAATGGCCTAAGGACTGATCATTGTGGTACTCCAGACATCACAGCGGCACTTCTTGAATATTTATTCCCCTATGAAAGGTTGTTTTCAAAACCGTTCAATGAAGGACGTTCGTTGGACCAACGTTGAACGATGTCCAAATAACCGTTCAACAGACGTCCATCGTTGGATCTGTGTTGAATGATTTTGAAACAATGTTTAGGCTTCTCAATCTAAACACCAAAAATTTTTCGAAACGGGCACGGTTTTGAGGAATTCCACGAAGATCCGTCTGAAAATCTTTAAATTCGCGACCTTAGATTCCGATGAATCTTTACACGTTTCACCAGCATGGATGACTAAACATTTTCCACAGTCAATAAGATTATTTTGATTTAAGAGCATTTTTTTAAAAGGGCCTAAGAGTGTCTATATGTTGCGTCGGCGGTAAAACATGATGACGAGTTATGCTCTATCAACGATCATGCGGTAGACTTGGGTGGAAAGCCCAACTCGTCGCTGTTGTGCTGTCTTACAACAAGCGCTATTTAGCACTTTCCTAGAAAAATGATTTTTAAAGATTGAGATTGAATATTTTGAAATTTATAAATGTTAGAAGCTTTTCGGGGCAGGCAATCGATACTTCTATCTTTTCTGTAGTAATATTTCGATTTATGCGAAGATCGGTTGACTGTATTGACGGTTTTTGCTTAAAATGTAAACCAAAGTGTCATAAATATGTATTGATGATACAATATGTATGACATGTGCACAGAAGATTTCATATAAAAAAGAATCATAACTGATTCGTGAAATTATGCCTTATAGGTCACTATGCCCAATGATATACTGGTCTATGCGTCATACGTCATACGTCATAGAAATATCAGATTATAAAATGATGGTATTGGAACACAAAGTTTTCACAATTTTCCTCCTTTTTTCGGGAAAACAATAAATTAAAGTATATTTCATTAACAATTTAGAGATAAAATATATTAAACAAAGTTATTGTTGACCAGCGACTAGACGAAAAAATTATTCTTCTTGCATAATCCATCATTACATTTCATTCGTCATCGAGCACTCAGTCGAGATAGACGTCTTTTGTTGTCGGTCCGTACACGCTATAGCGACAAATAGTGCTAATCCGCATTCAAGGTTATTTCGCACACTCTACGCCTAGTCGAGTATTGTTCCCCTTCTTTTGTGTTTCTGTTTCTGAGTACCGTTAGCCGGTCAGTGACAAGTGAAGCAGTGTTCTTCTAGTAAGACGTCTGGATACCGTTACCTACATAAGTTAAGTATTAGTTTACGTTGCCCCTTCTTGGTTGTCTTACTAACGTGCACTGGGCAATAGGTCCGTGCAAAAATGAATTCCCCTGACGGCGGTTCATCTCAAGGTGAGATGGACGCCCAAGTAGCATTTCTAGTTTTATAGCACACTACAAGTGCAATCTAAGTTTTAAGGAAGGCTTCAGGAGTACTATAAAACCTTAATTGTTACAAGGGCGTCGAAACAAAATCGGCTCCCCGGCTCAAAGTATATGGTCAGTGGGGTCGTTTCCGATTCGAGTCTGAATTGCGAGGACCTGCTAAAATATGGGACTGACTGTTTCAATGACCCCATGCTTAAGCCAGTGAAGATCCTGGAGTACAAACGTTTGCATTCAGCATCAGTCGCAGCTGACGGGAAGAAAATATGCGTCAACTCAGACTCTTATCGGGTGATCTTCGGTTCGGGTTCGTCTACCTGTTCGCCTCTTTGTGCCGCGGGTTATGAACTGTACTAATTGCAAACAATTAGGACCCACAGTAGCAATAAAGCCCGTTGTGGGAAATGCGGTGGGAATCATGCAGATGATTCCTGTAGAAGAGATGTCGAAAAGTGTCTCTAGTGTGGGGGAAACCCACATGATCTCCCTTCATGTCCCGCGTACAAACAGCGCGAGGAGAATCTTAAGCGTTCCCTTCAGGGACGCTCTAAGCGGTCTTTTGCAGAAAGGCTTAAGATAGCTACGCCACCTGTCTCTACGAACATCTTTACCAACTTGTCTACTGACGAAGGCGACTGTGATGAACCCCAGGAGGGAACATCTTCTGCTGTGCCTAGAAGTAGTAGAAAAAGGAAGAACATTTCCTCCTCCAAGCTTCGTCGTAAAGGCCAGAAGCTTGGAAGAGGAAATGTCAAGCTTCGTCTCTTCATGGCCCCCCTAAAATAACTACTCAAGGATGTACTGGTGCAAAACCGAAGCAAGTCGCTCCCGGTCTTAGTAACCTGAGCTCAGAAAAGGAGTTCCCAGCACTTCCAGGAACATCTAAAACCCCAAGTGTTCCCATATCTCAGCCAGAGAAAGAAAACAGCGCTGGCTTAATAAATTTCTCTGACACTGTGGACCGTATTTTAACAGCTTTAAATATTTCTGACCCCCTTAAAAGCATCTTGATAAGCTTTCTCCCCGCTGTAAAAATAGTCTTGATGCAGTTCACTACGAAATGGCCCCTCCTTTCAGCGATTGTATCCTGCGATGGCTAATTCATCGAACGAGGTCAAGGATTTAATCACTGTTATACAGTGAAATTGCAGAAGCATTATCCCGAAAATCGATTCGTTTAAAATTTTACTAAATAATTTGAAATGCGATGCTTTTGCACTATGCGAGACATGGCTTACTTCAAAAATAGACCTACACTTCCATGATTTTAACATTATTCGCTTGGATCGAGAAGACTCTTACGGATGAGTACTTTTGGGGATCAAAAAGTGCTATTCTTTCAATCGAATCGACCTCCCCTCGACACCAGGTATTGAAGTTGTCGCTTGCCAAACCAGAATTAAAGGCAAAGACCTTTGCATTGCTTCCATCTGCATTCCCCCTAGAGCCTCAGTCAGCCACCGACGGCTTTGTGATATTGCGGAACTCCTCCCCGCACCGAGGTTGTTTTAAGTGACTTCAACTCCCACGGTACGGCATGGGGTTGCCTTCATGACGATAATCGATCTACCCTACTCCATGAGCTTTGCGACAACTTCAATATGACTATTTTGAATACGCGTGAAATGACACGGATTCCTGCCCCTTCAGCGCGACCGAGCGCCTTAGATCTGTCGCTCTGCTCGACATCGCTGCGGTTAGATTGCATGTGGAAGGTAGTCTCTGATCCCCACGGCAGCGACCATCTGCCAATCGCAATTAATATTGCTAACGGTTCAGGACAACCGAATACAATCAATGTTTCGTATGACCTCACACGAAATATTGATTGGAAGAGCTACGCGTCCGCGATATCCGACAAAATCGAGTGCACTCAAGGGCTTCCTCCGGAGGAAGAGTACGGGTTCCTGGCTGGCTTGATTCTCGATACCGCGATTCAAGCTCAGACTAAACGTGTACCGGACGCGAACTCACGCGGGCGTCCTCCCAATCCATAGTGGGACAAAGAGTGCTCAGACGTGTACGCGGAGAAGGCCGCTGCATATAAGACCTTCCGGGACGACGGGCTGCTAGCTAGGTACCGACAGTACGCGATGGTGGAAACGCGCATGAAGAGTTTGATAAAAGCCAAAAAACGTAGCTACTGGCGCCGGTTCGTCGATGGACTAATGAGAGAAACATCGATGAGCACTCTGGACCTTGGACAATTTGTCTGATTGGGCCCTCCAGCCGGGTATCGAGTTCTCCACGGAGAAAACTGAGCTAGTCGTATTTTCAAGGAAGCGTGAACCAGCGCAGCTACAGCTTCAATTAATGGGTCAAACTATTGCTCAGGTTTCAACTTTCAAATATCTCGTGGTCTGGTTCGACTCTGAAGGAACCTGGGGATGCCACATTAGATATCTGAAACAGAAGTGCCAGCAAAGGATCAACTTTCTCCGTACAATAATCGGAACATGGTGGGGTGCCCACCCAGCCGACCTGATCAGGCTCTACCAAACAACGATATTATCGGTGAATGAGTACGGGAGTTTCTGTTTCCGCTCCGCTGCAAACATACATTTCATCAAACTAGAGCGAATCCAATATTGTTGTTTGCGTATTGCTTTGGGTTGCATGCACTCAACACATACGATGAGTCTAGAAGTTCTGACGGGCGTCCTTCCGCTGAAAAATCGATTTTGGGAACTCTCATTTCGATTGCTCATCCGATGCGATATCTTGAGCCCGTTAGTAATTGCAAATTTCGAAAGGCTTGTCGAGCTCAATTCTCAAACCCGATTTATGTCCTTATATTTCGATTATATGGCGCAAAATATCAATCCTTCTTCATACTATCCCAAACGTGTCAATCTCCTTCATGCTTTTGATTCAACTGTATTCTTCGACACATCCATGAAAGACGACATTCGTGGAATCCCGAATCACATACGTCCGCAAGTGATCCCAAGGCTCTTTCATAGTAAATTTCGAGTAGTCGACTGCAACAAGATGTTTTACACCGACGGGTCAAACCTCGACGGCTCCACTGGCTTCGGTATATTCAATCAAAACATCAGTTTACGTCGCAGAACTTGTTGCTATTCAGTAAACCCTTGGGATCTTTGATACTTTGCCCACCGATTATACTTTATTGTCTCGGATAGCCTCAGCTCAATAGAGGCTTTCCGTTCAATGAAACCTAGAAAGCACATTTCATATTTTCTGGGGAAAATCTGGGAGCGCCTGCGTGCTTTGTCTGTAAGATCGTACAAGATTACCTTAGTTTGGGTTCCCTCGCATTCCTCCGTTCTAGATAATGAAGAAGCGGACTCTTTAGCTAAGGCGGGCGCTTTACAAGGAGATATATGTGAAAGACCAATTAGCTTAAGCGAATTTTTCAGTATTACTCATCAGAGAACCTTCGAGAGTTGGCAAACTTCATGGAGCAATGGTGAACTGGGATACATTCGATAATCCTTAAGGTATCAACGAAACCTTGGTTCAAGGGGATAGATGTGGGTCGAGATTTTATTCGCGTGATGTGTCGGCTCATGTCCAATCACTACACGCTGGACGCTCATCTCCGGCGTATTGGGCTCGTGGATACCGGTATCTGCGCTTGTGGCGACGGTTATCACGAGATCGATCATTTTCTGGGCATGCGCCGAGTACTGTTCTGCCAGATCTCAACTATTCGATTCCATTCGGGCCCGAGGAAGATCACCCAATGTCCCGGTTCGAGGTGTACTAGCAAGCCGCGATCCCCCTACATGTCCCTTATATACACGTTCCTAAAAACCATCAATATCCAACTTTAACTGCCCCTATCATCTCTTATCATTCCCAGAAGTGTCCTCTTCCGCCTATCGTACCCCAACGATGGTCTGATTTGACTCCAAGACGAGACAAAACATCTGTCGAATGACCAACAACACGAGACCTACACTACAACATCACACGCGCAACGCGGTGTGTTGCCGATCCGCATCTGAGCCGTACTACGAAATCGTCTGGATGAACCCCTGCCGGCTCGAGGAAGACCGCCCGGCGTCCCAATACATGATGCATCCATCCGAATCTGTAATCCTGGCCGTTGATTCCCGATGCCGGAAACCGAAAGTTTATATCTCCCCCCTGTCAGCTTTGTCCACCTTCTCTCCCCTGTCTCCGATACACAGATGTAGGACTTCACCCCCTCCCGTTGAATATCTTCCCAAAATTTAGGTGCCCCCTATCTTCTAGTTTTAGTTGATCAATATTTAATCTCGTTAAGAAATGATCAACAGTACCAACAGTAATAGCCCTAATTAATCCCCCCCCCAATCTTAATAAAATTGAACCACTCCTGGTTAACAAGCTTGTAAAATGTTCCCCTTAGTTAACATTTAATTGCTCCAACAATCTCCCTTCTAAAAATCATAAAGTGCATTGCTATACAAAGAACACACAAAATGACCCCCCCCCCCTAATCTTACGAATATTATATTATCCCTTCTTGTATATGTATAAGTTAGCTGTAAAATTCCTTTAGTTTCATTATATAAAAACAAAATTATATTAAATGTGTAACCTCCTAGTTTTAAGCAATTCAAAATGTAAAACAAAGAAAAAATGGCACCTTTAAGCTAACGCAAACGTGCCTTATCAAATAAACGAATTGAATAAAAAAATAAAACCCGATGAATATGACAATAAAACATTTGTTCTTCGTGCTGATATGGCTGCCGAAAATTGGTAACTGGATTTGAATTCTTCTTGCGAATTGTAGATTCTCAACCCTCATAATAATTCAAAAGTCATCATTTACTCAGACTTGACCATGCGTATTCCCCAAGCGCATTAAATCCCAGTGGATTAGTTTTCTAGTTGGTCAAATAAACACTAAACAAAGAAATTAGTTTGCTCAGTTTAAAGAAATGTCAGCTCGATTGGCATCAACCGGCGGATACGTGTTCGCTTGTAATGCTATCAAATCAAAGAACATTTAAAACTACATACGACAAAATATATGCAATTCTGAATATAATAGAATGAAGATTACTTTATTATTTTCAATATATTAAGATCGGAAAAATTAGTTGCAGAACTAAGGGGAAAAGATAGCACTGTCGATGAATAGGTGATAAGAGACGCGGACGAAAATAGCTGACCACCGCATGTTTCTCCGGAATCCTCGTTTTCTAGAGATAAAAACTATTGGTATCCCTACATCACTACGACTAATTTAAAACTTATTAACTGTACTACAAGTAACATGCGCGCAACGTATGTGCAAAACACGCACTCTTTTAAAAGAATGTGTCAAAACTTAACTACCCTCAATCATGCAATACGTTCGGCACTGTACTTAAAAATGATGGACAGTGTTCTTCAAGCAACAATTCGGAGCCGTCGCTTTAATCACGACCGAAGACAATGCACCTGCGCCAAACAATGACAGCGGAGAGACTCCTTTCCAAAAAATACACTCCAAAATCGGCTGTGGAATCCATTTATGCCAAGCACCACTATTAGCACCTCTCGAATAAATGGCATCTAATTATTATTGACTGCAACAGCACATACGTACGTACGAACGTACATAGATTGAACAGATCGCCGGTCCATCACGATACGACCGAGCCGGTGAAGTGCGAAATTGCGCACTCATGCAAATAAAACACCCTGAGCTTCGGTGGAAATCCCCGACCGCCCAGTCGATGCTGACGGAGCATGCAGTACGGAGTACGAAGCAACGCACTCCACGGCACAGGTGTGAGTAGAATTTTTGAATGCTCATTCCTACGCTGATTAGTTGTGCGATTATCGGCAATCGATTAGCTCATTTCGGGAGCTATTCGTGTCCGTTGTATGGCCGATACCGAGTGACAATGACATCCAATGTGTTGGAATGAAAAATAATTATTTTTTATCAGTATAGCTGTCTGGCATTGACATTTCAGTCGTCAATTTGATTTGACGTTGAATAACTATTCTAACTCACAATTTTCCTTATTTCCTTTCAGAATCCACCACGACAGCACCGACGAGTTCAACGCCGACGAAACGTCGCTCGGTAAACCGCGACAACAAGCTGATGTCGGTTCTGCAAGCTCGCCGAACGGCCCTGTCCAGGGACCGCTGGCAGAAGGAGTACATTCCAGCTTCGTCCCTGAAACTGCACCGGCACAGCATTCCAACGGTGAACCTGATAGAAGACAGCAGTACTCCGGAATCCAACCTAATTATTCCACCGGGAACTAGGGCGGATGAGTTTCTCGATACCGACGAATCCATCCACGGGATGTACGTTGTGAATCCCCGGAACGGGAAGGTAGCTACGTCACAAGTGAAACTGGTCAAGGAAACTGGGAACTATGTTGCCCAGCATGGCAATAAGAGTGAGGATAGTACCAAACTTACGTCAACGAAGCAGTTAGCGGTTCGGGGTTCGTATTATGAGCCTAGGGGAAAGCGAACACGTGATCGGAAAACGTTCTCGACGTCTACGGAACGATCCATAGATGATAGCGAACTGGTTCCTTATCAGTTTTTCGGACAGAAACTTATTCCGACCAGTAGGAACGTGGACTCCAGAAACCAGGTAGTCAGTCCCAAGGGAACTCGTTTGAACAAATTGAAAGAGGACTCGTTGGAGGTTTTAGAAGTTGCAGTTCCAAAGACTTCCACAGAAAAGAATAAGTTTTGGCAAAGTCGCTTGGCCTATCAGTCTCGAAATATAGTAGCATTCAATAGTTATTTGAGACGTTCCAAAGATGGGATGTATGGTTTTACTCCGGTGCAAACGACGACCGCTACATCAATAGCCGGTTCCGCTGATAGTTCCGTTCATTCGGATTCACTGACGAACTCAATGATTGCGTTGAGTAACCTCTCGGAAGGAGCGATTGATCAAAAGCAAGTCTTTTCAAGGAGTGCAAATTTTACTTCTTTGAACAAGACTGAAAGGATCCCTCCGAGTTCGACTACTAGTACTACTACTACTACTACAACAACTACTACAACTACTACTACGGCGTCTCCAACCACATCATCAACTACGCAGAGTATTCCTGCTAATCACAAACCGGACGATGAACTGCCGGGACTGTTTAGCCCAACCGGACAGGCAGCGATCTCTAAGCTAATTATTAACTACCCGGATGATGCCACACCAGAAGATTTGTACCACGCGAATAGCTACCAACCCGCAGCAGAATCTGTGCCGATTCCAGCTTCAACAGAAACGGAGTTTGTTTCAGAAACAACTCAACCGATCCTTGAAGAATTGGAAAATCACAGGAATATGGTCTCCATTCCGGATATCAATCACATCTTTCAAAATCTGTCGACTGGTTCTACTTCGACAACGACGGAGCTGGTTGTCCCCATCAAACGCATATCCGATTCTGACGCCGAAGCAACGCACCCTAGCACTGAAACTTACGTACCTGCAATGACAACCACATCCCGCACCGAACCGACATCGGCAGTATCCACCACCTTCTTAAAGACTGAATCTTCGAGCACTACGAGCACAACCGAAATCATGATGACTTCCACCAGGGCGCCCGTTCCTCGCACACCGCCTCGTTCATCAACCAGCTCTTCAACGACGACTATCACTTCCTCGGTGGAGATCACAACGCTCCCCGACGGGGAAACTTTCCCCGAAATAATCTACCAAACCAACGAGATCCACACAACGCAAAAGTCGCCCAACGTTACAGACTTCAACTTGACCCTTTCCCATGTATTACCAAAGTTGACACAGGACCCCATCCCTCAGTCTCGCATACCCACCATAATAGAGTTCCCGTCCCCGTCACAAGTAGACGTTGGTGGCGCAACGAAAAAACCGACCATCGCCTTCGAGGGTGTCCTTTTACAGCACAACAGCGATGTGGTGATCGAAATGCGCAAGATGAACACGGCGACGTTCATTCTGGCCGGACTGGGAATGCTACCGATCGTGATCATCATTCTGTACGTGATCAAGGCAGCGGTTTGCAAGCGTGAAAATAAGGTCTCGCATGATCTGGAACGGTACATACCCGATGGACAGCCACCGATCAGTCCGGTGGTGCGGTTGGAGCAGTCCGATACTTCTAGCGTGGCAGATGAGTCGATCATTTCCGATCGGGATTTTAACCGGAAGAATCTACGATTCAAAAGTCTGCTGGGGGAAGGAAATTTCGGACAGGTTTGGAAGGCGGAGGCGGATGATTTGGCAGGTCACTTCGGGAGTACGAGGATTGTTGCGGTGAAGACGGAGCGTAGCGATAACGGTCACGGAGATCTGAAAACGGAGGCGGAGATAATGCGGAAGCTTGGGTCTCATCCGAATGTGGTTACGCTGCTGGGAGCGTGTTTGGAGCAAGGTATAATCTTAACAATTTTAGACTTGTTTATCGTATTAATTTTCTCTGTTCTAGACCCTCAATTGCTGATTATGGAGTACGCGATGAGAGGACGCTTGTTGTCTCTGCTGAGGGCAGCACGAGGCGCTGTCAATGGACTTGCACCGTCGGCTCACGGGAATCGTCCGCCGATTATGCCGCTGTCGCCGAGGAGGCTTACCGGCTTTGCGCATGACATCGCCCGGGGAATGGAGTATATTGCTGAAAAGAAGGTTTGCTATGCGGGGGTTTTCACTTATCAGTATGCGCGGCTAGGGAGGGGAATTAAGTAATTAAGCTAAAAGGTAATTAGAAACGTAAAAATGGTGGCAATTTTCGAAATTTTCAAGATCGTCAATGCGCAAATGGCTAATTGGATAACAAAAATTGCAAAGAGGAAATCAGAAATTTAATATTTGCAATTTATAAAACGGCTATCGTAGAACGTAATTTGGAATGTGAAAGTTGGAACCTAACAATCAGGATAAAAAAGAAATCTGATTAATCAAATCAGAACAAATAAAACAGAATTCAGAGCTGATAAATTAGAAATTAGAAGTTCTAACTTAGATATCAGAATTCAGAACTAAGAACTCAAAATCTCAATCTCAGAACTTAGTTACCAGAACTAAGGGCTCAAAACTCAGAGTTTATCTATTACAATGCAGAAACCAGAATTCATGCAGAAATCGCAAATTCGTATATAACAAACTGGATATCGAAAGGAATGGAAAGGAAAGTTACCATAAATAAACTACAAGGGGCAGCATGGGGTTGTTCGAACTGTAGACTTAGAACTACACTACCTGATGTAAAATATTTATTTTCTTGGTGCATTTTGAGTAATAATAAATCAACTGTATTTCTTACGTATAGTTCAAGCACAACCAATCAACATCGAATGTTACATATTGAAGCAAACCTTCTTGGTTATCAGGTCATTTCATTTGTAGCAAGTGATCGAATCCGATTAAAATTATTTGAGAAGATCCGAGGAAGGAAAACAGAAAACCGCGAGGGGGGAGCGCGTAGCGTAGTTGGTAAATCGATTGCCTTGTACGCAGCGCACCTGGGTTCGAGTCCCAACCCCGCACATAGGGTTAGAAATTTTTCATAAGAGATTTTTCTAACCCGAAGAGGCGAATGACCTTAAGGTTAAAACCTCTATAATCTAAATAAAAAAAAGGAAAACCGCGACCGTACTAATATCTGAAACTATTTTAAATCTTTGTAGCACAATATCAGCTTTGAAGAATTGTAAAAAACTTTTCCATTGTGTCCGTTTAAAATCCGGACCGGTGAAGAAAAATCAAGTTTTAGACAATATAATACCATTTCATGTATAGACCAAGCTTTCTAATTATATTTTGCCATGATTGTAGCTCTTCTAAAGTACGCATACAAATGTAGCGAATGCAGTGGTCTTAATCATATATCGAAACTATAAATATACAATAATCGAAAAGAATAACATATATGGACTTAGATGAGTTTTAGCAACCGTTTTTTTTAGTAGCAGTGTATGCAGTTTAGTAGCAGAATAAAAGTAGGATAGGCTGAGTGAAAATGAATCACGTGAAATCAATGAATTGATCGAACGTAAAAATTAAACTTTCATTGTGCTTTCCATCGGTTCGCGTAAATTTGTTGCTAAGAAAATTTTCGTCTTTGCCCAACGAAAACACGGATTGCGATCATGCAGGCTACGCATCCAACTGCTAACAAATTAGAAATACCTATCTACCTACACATTCACCTCAAACATTGAACCCAAGCGAGCGGTGTTCAGTTGCACAATGCTCGAATCAAACAACTGTCGGTACATGAATGGAAGATACGCACAAAGCAAAATGAGTCAACGCTGATAATGATGGGTAGAGCGAAAGAGACAACTAGTACCACGACGCTATGTTAACCGTGTTTGCACATGGAGCTCGACTGTAGAAGTAATTTTGTGTAGGAATCAATGCGTTCGAGATTGTACATATAAATGTGCTTGAGACGAGCACAACACAAAAGAAAGCATGATGTTTGAACGGACAAGCTTATTCGCGTGTTGAACGACACTGAGCAGCGTACCCCCACCAGGGTTGCCATTATGCCAGATTTATCTGGTACAGCCAGAGATTTTGGCAGCTTTCAGACAAAAAGAACATATTTTGCGAATTTGAGTAATAATTGTATAAAAAACCCGTTTTAATCCACCTAGTGGTGCAATTCTGCCTTTCTCATTTATCCAAACTACGATTACATGTTTATTATGCGAGTTTCGGAAAAGCAGTCAATAAAACAGCAAAAACGATTTGTTTTTTCAATGTCCGACAGTTTCGGTGAATGTATTTCACCTTTTTCAAGGATTCTGTAATTATTAGTATTTCCGTTACAAATATGTCCGTTTGTCTGTGAATGAATACTTACAGAAACTATACAGTCGGGTCTCCTACTACGCGATTAACTGGGGCGTGAAAAAGGAATCCGCGTTGTAGGATACCCGTAGCTTATGGGATTTCGACTAATTGGGGCTGTGGCCGATTATTTCGTCCATGTCAACATGTAGCGCCATACTTTCTTTGGCAAAGTGGTTGTACTTACTTGGGCCTACAACTTAGAGTAATTGGCTATCCAATTAGTTGAGAACTATGCCGTCAGGAGTGCTATGAAGAAAGAGTAAATAAATCGAAATTCTCGTCGTAAATTCGACTATCATCAAATGGATTCAATGTTAAATATATCAAGACTCTGAATTTTTTGAAAGGTCGTGTCTTCGAGGAATTTATAAAAGAAGTCCAGAGCTTCTGGATGGTAGAAAGTATAACTCGTAATTACCCCACCAGGCGGCGCTAGTGCTAATGCAAATATTCAACACATGTTAAAATAATTCTATATCTCAACATCGTGATTAGATAGAGTAGTACTGTCTTCCGCAAAGTTGCTAGAGAGGTCGAGGACTACCCAACGGTAACATATTAGTTAGGAATACTCTCACTATGCGGCGCTAGTGAGCGTAGAAGCTTCCAACATATGGTAGATTATGATATATCTCGAAAGTCTAATAGCATGGAAAATGGTGTTTTCGGCAAAGTTCTCGGGGAGGTCAAAGGCTACTAGATTATGTATAGATTAAATTGGAATGGACCTGCCAGGCGGCGCTAGTGAGCATTTTCTTTCAAAGCATGTATCTCGAGATCATTATCATTTGGAAGGGTGTTGTCTTTGGCAATATTCATAGGCAGGTCGAGTTCTGTCCTACGGCGAACAAACTAGTTCAGAACTTGCCCACTAGATGGCGCTTATAAGAAGGAAACTTTCTTAACATTATAGATATATTTCTAAAGTCTGATAATTTAGGAAAACGCTGTTTTTGATAAAGTTCTCCAGGGGGACAAGTGCTGTTTGACAATGTATAGGAAAATTTCGATTTTACCCGCTAGGTGACACTAGTGAGTACGCATTTTTCCTTTCAATTTCTGCATCTCAACATAAAGACAGTTTAGAATGGTGGTATGTTCAACAAAGTTGCTCGAGTGGTCGAGGATTACCCAACGGTAACAGATTAGTTTAGAATACTATCACTATGCGGCGCTAGTGAGCGTTCATGCTTTCAGCATGTGGTAGATTGTGATATATCTCAAATGTCTAATGATTGCGCTTTCGGCAAAGTTCTTGAAGAATAGATTAAATTGGAATGGACCCGCAAGATTACGATAGTGAGCACGTATATGCTATATATTGTGTATCTCGAAATCATGATGATTTACAACGGTGATGTCTTTGGTAATATTCATCGGCAGGTCGAATTCTGCCTTACGGTGAACAGATTAGTTCTGAACTCACCCATTAGGCGGCGCTAAGGAAGATAAAACTTTCAGAATATTGTAGATCTCTTTTTTAAAGCCTGGTAATTACTAGGTTACGCGAGTAAGCACGTGTTCTGGGTGACGATAGTAAGCACGCCTTTTTTTCAATTTCATCATTTCAATATTAAGGCAGTTTAGAAAGGTGGTGTCTTCAACAAAATTGTTTGATAGGTCAAGGACTACCCAATGGTGACCGATTAGTTTGGAATACTCTCGCTATGCGGTGTTAGTGGGTGTGGAAGCTTTCAGCATATGGTAGATTATGAATTATCTCAGAAGTCTAATAAATTAGAAAGATGGTGTTTTCGGAAAAGTTTTTGAGGAAGAATAAGGGCTACTCGATTATGAATAGATTATGTACTGCTCTGATTCTTGTTAATTTTATTTAAATTTCTGAAGTAGCCTCAAAACGGATAAGAGAATAAATTCATCAAGCCATTCTCTGGCGCATTATTGGAGTATTCAAAACCAATCTGTCATCATCAGACAGCTCTAGAACTACCGATGAATTTCACTGATTTCACTGAAGAGGGCCTTCTTCTAAACTGTCATGATTTTGAGGTGCTAAAATTCGTAAACAATTTTTTTCTCTCTAATGCCACCTAGTAACTGAAATCCACGTTAATCTGATAACACCATTTTCATGAATTATTCAACTTTTGACTTAAGCTACTACGTAGTAGAAGTTGTATTCTCCCTAGCAATGAGTTAGTTCTGAACTAATCTAATCACAGTAAGATAAAACTCAACCTGTCGATGAATTTTGCCAAAGATACCACTCATCCAAATTATCCTAGCGCCGCATAGTGAGAGTATTCTAAACTAATCGTTGGGTAGTTCTCGACCTCTCAAGCAACTTTGTTGAAGATACCACCCTTCTAAACTGGCTTTATGTTGAGATGCAGAAATTGGAAGAAAAAATGCGTGCTCACTAGTGTCACCTAGCGGGTTAATCCAAAATATTGTTTACATTGTCAAACAACACTTGTCCTCCTGGAGAACTTTATCAAAAACAGCGTTTTCCTAAATTATCGAACTTTAGAAATATATCTATAATGTTGAGAAAGTTGCATTCTCATTAACGACGCCTAGTGGGCAAGTATTCCTACGCTTACAATTAACCCGAAATTATAAGTTTGCATATTGTAGGATTTCATGGGTAGTTCGAGGCACTGTACAGTCGAGGAGCGAAATCTCATCAAACGGTTGAATGCTAGTGGCAAAACATACCGTGAAGTTCAGGAACTTTTACAGTGTTCTTCCACAAAGATACACAATGCATTGCACTGGACAAACAAATCTGAAACCAGCTTTAGATAGCGAACAACATCCGCTCAAACTTAACCCTAGAACGTTGCACTTGCGTTTTCCACCTTAGAACGTTGCACTGGGGTAAAAATATACCCCACGCGTTTGATCGCAATTTTCGCAGGCAAACAAAGGAAATATATAATATATCATTTTCTTCGTTTTTTTAATGCGAAAACATCAGTGTAAGTGAAAATACGGAATTTATTGAATCAATGATACATAAATTGGTTTGAACAAAATAAAAGCTGAATAAATCGCGGTTTTCACTTTTTTCATAAACATTACTACAACTTTGCGAATTTTCAACTGATTTGAAAAATATCAAATGATTCTAAAAGTTGAAGGAATGGTCTAGAAACGTAATAAAATGGAATTTCGATATTTTTGTAAAAGTGCAATTATTTGGAAGAGTGAAAGTTAAAAAATCGGGTTTTGGAAAATACAACGAAATGGGGTGAAATTGAAATGAAAAAAATATTTCTGGCCAGTAATACATTGGTAATATGCAACGTTACTGTTACAACAGTAATTGCGCGCAAATTATACTTGCGAGCCATTGCTTGGAAAAACTATAAAAAATAAACAATACAACAATAAAAATCAGCAAAAAAATTTTGTTCTGCTTCAAAATTAAATTAAAATAATTGAATAAATGATTACAAACGAGTATATAATGCTAATTGTTACTTACGTAGTAAAGCAACCAGTATTTAAACTGGTATTGTTACGAATCACATTTCCACTGACAGCACGAAACCTGACGAAACACTAACGGCAACTATTCACTGGGGTACAAATATACCCCACACCAACTGGCTATACCACCTTTTCCTACTCTTACTGGGAACTCTAAATTGAATTTTGGTTAGGGTCCCGGGTCGGAAAATGCCGAATTCTCGTCTTTACATGGCTCCAAAGAAGGCGTGGGGTACATTTGTACTTCAGTGCAACATTCTAGGGTTCACAAACCGGATGGGTCGGATGGCAAAATAATATTGGTTTATGTCTTCGAGAGAATTCTAGAAAGACCTGGAACATTCTATTGCAACGTCAACGAGTAGAAAACGATTGATTGAAACAAATTTGCACGCAGGAAGTCCGAGAAAAGTACCACTACTCACAATACGGCACCTTCACAATCGTCTGAACTTTGTCAAATTTCACGCCAAGTGGACCGTCGAAAAGTGGCGTACCATTTAGTGAGCTGATGATAGTAAAGTGGCATTATAAAAATCGAAAGGTAGGCGTCAGTAAGTTAGACGACCACCAGGAACTGAATTTTATCACATGATGCGAACATGAAAAACATATTCAAAGTCAAATCACCATACTCTAAAAAACGCTTACGCTACTATTATTTCGAACAGCACTGTATCATTATCTACCACATGCTGAAAGCATCTACGCTCACTAGCGCCGCATAGTGATAGTATTTTAAACTAATCTGTTACCATTGGGTAGTCCTCGACCTCTCGAGAAACTTTGTTGAAGACACCACCCTTCTAAACTGCCTTTATATTGAGATGCAGAAATTGAAAGAAAAAATTCGTACTCACTAGCGTCACCTAGTGGGTAAAATCGAAATTTTTCTATACATTATCAAACAGCACTTGTCCCCCTGGAGAACTTTACCAAAAACAGCGTTTTCCTAAATTATCAGACTTTAGGAATATATCCATAATGTTAAGAAAGTTTCATTCTTATTAGCGCCATCCAGTGGGCGACTTCTGAACTAGTTTGTTTGCCGTAGGACGGAACTCGACCTGCCTATAAATATTGCCAAAGACACCAACCTTCCAAATCATCGTGATCTCGAGATACATGCTTTGAAAGAAATTGCTCACTAGCGCCGCTTGGCAGGTCCATTCCAATTTAATCTATACATAATCTAGTAGCCTTTGATCTCCCCGAGAACTTTGCCGAAAACACCATTTTTCCAAGTTATTAGACTTTCGAGATATATCATAATCTACCATATGTTGGAAGCTTCTACGCTCACTAGCGCCGTATAATGAGAGAATTCCAAACTAATTTGTTACCGTTGGGTAGTCCTCAACCTCTCGAGCAACTTTGCGGAAGACAGTACTACTCTATCTAATCACGATGTTGAGATATATAATTATTTTAACATATGTTGAATATTTGCATTAGCACTAGCGCCGCCTGGTGGGGTAATTACGAGTTATACTTTCTACCATCCAGAAGCTCTGGACTTCTTTTATAAATTCCCCGAAGGCACCAACTTTCAAAAAATTCAGGGTCTTGATATATTTGACATTGAATCCATTTGATGATAGTCGAATTTACGACGAGAATTTCGATTTATTTACTCTTTCTTCATAGCACCCCTGGCGGCATAGTTCTGAACTAATTGGATACCCAATTACTCTAAGTTGTAGGCCCAAGTGAGTACAACAACTTTGTTAAAGTATGGCGCTACATGTTGACACGGACGAAATAATCAGCAACAGCCCCAATTAGTCGAAATCCCATAAGCTATGGGTATCCTACAACGCGAGTACCGCGCAGTAGGAATCCGCGCAGTAGGAAGCCGCGTTGTAGGAATCCGCGTAGTAGGAGACCCGACTGTACGTTTTGTTGTTGTGTATGTTCGTATGTCCAACATTGGTTGTCTATAGTGTGTAATTTGTAATGGCGTCCGATAGTGGCTATTTTTAAGAATAACGATTTTATAAAAATTATTGGCTATACATCTGTTTGCTTACTTACATCATGTGTAACAATATTTATGCGACTCACTGTTAACAGAATGAAAAAGCTTGCTTGAATCGACAGCTACGAACTTGAGTTGCTATGTGTCGACGCTGAAACACTTGAAACCAGCGGTGGATCAAGGGGGAGGGTTCGGAAGTTTGGACCCCGCCAAAAATTTTCAACTTGTTAAGAAATTTTAAATTAGTTTCTCAACTCAAAATCATTTCAAACCAAATTTTTCACTGGTTTCTCAGGCCCACTAGGAAAGTTTATTCTAGAGGAATTAGAAAATTTTATTCGCGTGGTGGGGTACTCGCTGAGGGAAGGGCGGTTTAGGGTAGGGTGGTAAGTGATGTGGGGGGTGCCCCTCACCGTATCACCCTAACTACGACCCTGTTAAAATACAGAAAACCTATGCAAGCAAAAAAAAATTGGCCCTCCGGGTCGGGATTAGGTTGACGATGTTCAGAGTGATTGCATAACCTTTCTATAGGAGAAAGGCAAAAATGTGAATTTGCTGTGTGTCCGCACTCTTCAACCCATAACTCCGGAATCGGAACTCGGAATTTATTGAAATTCAATAGCAGCCTATGGGAACGTTGTAGCTTTCATTTGAGACTAAGTTTGAAGAAATCGGTTCAGCCATCTCCGAGTAACCGGTGTGCTTATTTTTGGTTTCATACATACATACATACATACATACATACATACATACATACATACATACATACATACATACATACATACATACATACATACATATATACATACATACATACATACATACATACATACATACATACATACATACATACATACATACATACATACATACATACATACATACATACATACATACATACATACAACTCCGCTAGCGAATGACGGATCTCAATAGTAGCACGTCTGTAATAACATACGTACATGGAACTATTGAGAACCAGAGCTACAGGTCCAAAGCCCTGGTAAAGGAGGATGGTTGTGATGATCCGGGCCGAGATCACCACGTAAAGCAAGGTAGGGCATAACCCCAATTCCAAGGCGTGAAGCGACCCGTGCCGAGGGATGAGTGATCGAGGGGGTGAAAAAGATGCTCGATCGTTAACGGAGCCTGTGGGGTACCTGGGCAACCCCCACAGTAAGCGTCCCTTACCACGCTAATGCGGAGCTCTGGCGTGGCGGACATATATTTCTCGCGCTACTCGTGGGACTTTTCATGGAGCAAAATAAAAATAAAAATAAACAGACGGAGGTGCCAAACCCCTTCGCTAGAGGTGGTTTGGCGAGGTCTCCCCCCCGTGGGGAGAGTAGTGGAACGATGAGTGCTGTACTCGAAAGCACCAGTGACCCCCCAGCAGCGGTAGGCAATACCCCTACCAATGCATCGGAGGGGCCAATAGCTGCGATGCGCAAAGTAGCGAAGCAACTCGATGCTATAATCGACTTCGCTAGCGCAAAGCAGAACATAGCCAAGGAGTTGAAGTTGAGCCTTCTGGAGCTCCGGAAAGCTGTTCGTGTCGCAAGACAGGAACAGCAGGCATATGTTGAGAGGGTGGAATGTCGGGAGAGGCCCGACAGAGAAACCCAGACAGTGGCCTCCAATAGGGAGGAAAGAGAGAAGGTTAATAGAGGTTCACAGACAGTGGCCTTTACCTTCTACGGAGCAGCCACGTCGATCGGAGCGGCGACCGAGTTCCCCTCGAAGGGAAAGGGAAAGGGCAATCGCAAGACGGCATCGAATGCGAAGCGCCCTAGGAAGTCGCCAGGAGAGGGTGCCAAAACCGACACCACTCGGCGTGCAACCGTCAAGGTCAAACGCCGCCTGGGTGAGGTAAGCGAGGGCGAGAGTGACCTCGCTGTTGAGAGCGATGGTACCAGCAACCCGGCACGACCGGGGCAGGGGGGCTCAAACCCCTGGACGCTGGTTACCAAGAAAAAGCCGGCACCGAAACCGGAGGTACCGCGGCCTGCGAGGAAGGCCAAGGACAGAGGCGAAGCCTTGTGGTTAAAAACCGACAAGGACAAATACGCCGATGTCCTTAAATCGATGAAGGCGGCCGAAAGCCTCTCGGCCCTTGGGCAGGATGTGCGTAGCGTAAGACGCACCAACACGGGAGAGATGCTCCTAGTGCTGAAGCGAGGCGCACAATCAAGTGCAATATATAAGGCCTTGGCTCAAGAGGTCCTTGGCGAGGGCGCCCAAATCAGGTCGCTAGGTGCGGAAACAACTCTCCAGTGCAAGCACTTGGACGAGTTCACGACCGCAGAAGACGTCGTCGCAGCCGTCAAGGAGCAATGCGGCGTCAAAATCGAGCGGGCCTCTGTGCGATTGAGGGACGGACCCTCTGGCACCCAAGTAGCCTACCTCAGGCTACTGAATGCGGATGCCAAAAAGGTAACCGAGAAAGGGAAGCTGAAGATCGGCTGGTCGGTATGCCCTATTAGTATACCCCAGCCGCCTTCAGTGGACAGGTGCTATCGGTGCCTAGAATCCGGCCATAAAGCTTATGAATGCAAAGGCTTAGACAGGAGTAAGCTATGTCGTCGATGCGGCGAGGAGGGGCATAAAGAGCGGGGGTGCACTAAGGCATATAAGTGCCTTATCTGCACCTCTAAGAAGCAAGCCCATAAACATGCTATGGGCGGACCTTCGTGTCCCTTCGGCGAGTTAAATAAGAAGAAGCCGTGAGAGTCACACAGCTAAATCTTAACCATTGTGCAGCAGCCCAACAGCTGCTGTGGCAGTCGGTCTCGGAGTCGAGGACAGATGTCGCCCTATTATCAGACCCGTACAGCATCCCTGCCGGCAACGGCAATTGGGTGTCGGACGGGTCTGGAATGGTGGCAATCTGTACAACGGGAAGGTTCCCGGTTCAAGAGGTAATACACCCCTCCGCCGAGGGTGTGGCGATTGCCAAGATCAATGGTGTGTTCTATTGCAGCTGCTACGCCCCACCAAGGTGGCCAATAGAACAGTTCTACCAGATGATCGACAGGCTCTCGTCGGACCTCGTGGGCCGGAAACCGGTAGTAATAGCGGGAGACTTCAACGCTTGGGCAGTGGAGTGGGGCAGCCGCTGTACAAATAGCAGGGGTCAAGCGCTAATGGAAGCGTTTGCGAAACTCGATACTGTGCTAGCGAATGATGGCTCCGCTAGTACATTCCGTAGAAACGGAGTGGAGGCGTGGATTGATTTGACCTTTGCCAGCCCGAGTCTGGCTCCAGGCATGGAATGGAGGGTAGACGAAGGCTACACCCATAGTGATCATTTAGCAATCCGCTTTAAGATCAACTATGGTGTGCAGCATCCGAGGGCGGGAGATCCCTGTCAGGTAAGCGGGTGGAAGTCCAATCACTTCGACAGCGAAGCTTTCACCGCGGCCCTGGGACTGGAGGCCAACACCAACAGTCTAAGCGGGGATGCGCTGGTAGCTGTTCTATCACGCGCGTGCGACGCCACTATGCCGAGAAAAACACTGCCAAGAAACGGTAGATGCCCGGTATACTGGTGGAGTGCCGAGATTGCAGCTCTACGATCAGCCTGCCTCAGAGCTAGACGTAGGATGCAAAGAGCTCACACCGAGGATGCAAGAGAGAACCGCCGTGAAGTGTTTCGAGCTGCGAAATTGGCCTTTAACAAGGCCATTAAAAGCAGAAAGAGAGCGTGTTTCGACAACCTGTGCGAGAGTACCAACGCGAATCCGTGGGGTGACACCTACAGGATTGTGATGGCCAAGACCAAAGGGGGCTCCTCACCCCCAGAACGGTCTCCGGACCGGTTGGCAACGATTATCGAAGTACTCTTCCCGTCTCGAGCCACAAGCCCCTGGCCACCTGCACTACGAGACAGTGCGGGCACGGTCGAAATGGTGGCTCCAGTGACGAACGAAGAACTACTCGCAGTGGCTAAATCCCTAGCAATGAACAAAGCTCCAGGGCCGGATGGAGTCCCGAACAACGCTCTCAAGGCAGCGATCATAGCGAACCCGAACATGTTCAGGCTAGCTATGCAGAGATGCCTTGACGAGTGCCGTTTCCCCGATAGATGGAAAAGGCAGAAACTGGTGCTGTTGCCGAAGCCCGGGAAGCCGCCAGGCGACCCATCGGCGTACAGACCAATCTGCCTGATAGACACGACTGGCAAACTGCTTGAGAGGATCATCCTCAACAGGCTCACCCCGTACGCGGAAGGTACGGACGGTCTGTCAAGCAACCAGTTTGGCTTTCGGAAGGGTAAGTCCACAGTGGACGCTCTCAACTCAGTGATAAATACTGCCGAGATAGCGATCCAACGAAAAAGGCGAGGTATTCGATACTGTGCGTTAGTGACACTTGACGTGAAGAATGCATTCAACAGCGCAAGCTGGGATGCCATCGCGCTCTCGTTACACCGGCTTAGCCTACCGGTGGGTCTGTACCGGATCCTGGAAAGTTACTTCCAAAACCGCGTACTGCTATACGAGACCGATGCCGGTCAGAAAAGGGTTCCGATTACCGCCGGAGTCCCGCAGGGCTCGATCCTAGGCCCGGTGCTATGGAACCTCATGTATGACGGGGTTCTGAGACTGAAGTTCCCTCCTGGGGTCAAGATCGTCGGCTTTGCCGACGACGTAACCTTGGAGGTCTACGGGGAGTCAATTCCTGAGGTAGAACTAACCGCAGAACACGCGATTAGCACGGTGGAGGAATGGATGAGCGCGAGAGGCCTGGAGCTCGCTCATCATAAGACGGAGGTAGTTATCGTCAACAACCGCAAGTCGGCACAACATGCAGTTATCCATGTGGGAGAAGTCGCGATCACTTCACAGCGAAGTCTGAAGTCTCTCGGAGTCATTATAGACGACAAGCTGACCTTCGGCAGCCATGTCGACTATACGTGCAAGAGAGCGTCGACTGCTGTTGCGGCACTATCGAGAATGATGTCCAACAGCTCAAAGGTGTGCGCCAGTAGACGTAGGTTACTGGCAGGCGTTGCCGTATCTATCCTCAGGTACGGCGGCCCGTCATGGTCAAGAGCACTGAGGGTAACCAGTTACCTACAGAAACTGGAGAGCACCTACCGCGTGATGTGCCTCAGAGTGATATCTGCCTACCGCACGGTATCACACGATGCATCCTGCGTGATAGCGAGCATGATGCCAGTCGGGCTGGTCATTCGGGAAGATGAGGAGTGCTTTGAGCTACGTGGAAATAGGGGAGCCCGCGAGCGCACCAGGGTGACCTCGGTCGCCAGATGGCAGCGTGAGTGGGACAACTCCTCGAAAGGTAGGTGGACCCACCGGCTGATACCTAGCATATCGAGCTGGGTGGGAAGACCCCATGGGGAAGTTCACTTCCACCTGACACAATTCCTGTCAGGCCATGGCTGTTTCCGTCAGTACCTCCACAGGTTCGGACACGCGGAGGTCCCAGTCTGCCCGGACTGCCCAGGTGTAGACGAAACTGCCGAACACATACTGTTCGTATGTCATCGGTTCGACGTCGAAAGAAGAGCAATGCTTGACGTCTGTGGCTGGGACACAACCCCGGATACCCTTATTCAGCGGATGTGTCAAACGGTGGAGAAGTGGAACGCAGTCTCGGCTGCTACCATCCAGATTGCCAGTAGGCTACAGGTAATCTGGCGAACCGAGCAACAGACGGCGGGCACGGCTAACTAGTGATTGGTTAGTTGGAGCGAAAAAGGCCAAGCGCAAAATAAGAGAGTGAATGGTCTGTTCATGCCGAGGTAGGTTGGCGCAGCGAATGGCAACCGCGTAAGGGGTAAACCCAGCCACCCCGAAGCAAGACAGAAGAGTGAGTGTATAGGCGTATAAGTGGACTGCCTCATGCCAAGACGGGAGGGTCGTAGCGTAGTATGTTGGAACTAAGCTATCGATGCCTCATGGCGTGGCAGAGGAGTGAAAGGGTGAGCATCCAAGTCAGTCTCACACTGCATGTTAAGGGTGAGCATAAAAGTCAGCCTCACAGGTTGGTAGAGGCTAGCACAAAAGTCAGCCTAGCAAGGAATGAAAAAGGTGAGCACAAAAGTCAGCCTCGCATGGTATGTCAGAAGTGGGGCCTAAGAAAAATGTCCCACATGGGATGCCAGAGGGAGTGACAAAGGTACAATAGAGTGGCACGATTGAGAGTGAATCAGGTGATAGGGTGAGCACCCAAGTCAGCCTCACATGGATGGGTTGGGCGAGCACAAAAGTAAGCCTAGCAAGGAATGAGTAAGGTGAGCACACAAGTCAGCCTCGCATAGAACGTAAAAGGTGAGCACAAAAGTCAGCCTCATGTGGGAGTGTTTGAGAGTGAATCAAAGTGTGATTGAGAGAGCACCCAAGTAAGCCTCATACAGGATGTATGATCGCGCGAGTGAGAGTGAATGAGTACACTTAGTACAGCCATCCCCCCAGAAGTAATACCGAGAGGTAGTTCCTGGGAGGAATGATGGCGGAGCCCAATGGAGTTTAGTCGGTATTAATGGCTGGTCACCATTCGAGTCCGACACGCCCCCAGTGCACCCCGTGTGGTAGATTGGACCCTACCGTTAGCACGTGTACTGGGCTAGGACATAAAGGTCTTCTCCATTGTAAAAAAAAAAAAAAACATACATACATACACATACATACATACACATACATACGTAGGGGGCTTAGGCTTTGGACATTTAGCAGGGGCTTGCAAAGGCCCGGACAGATCCGGGATGTGCTGGAAATGCGGAGAGACGGGCCATCTTGCGAGAGACTGCACGCAGAGGCCGAAGTGCTTGCTTTGCACCCCAGTGGAAGGAAACGACCATCAGATGGGTGGATTTAAATGCCCAGCCTACAAGAAGGCGACTGCAGGCCAACGGTGATGGAGATGACCCAGATAAACCTGAATCACTGCGATACCACACAGCAACTGTTGTGGCAGTCTACGACAGAAACTATGAGCGATATCGCTTTGATCGCAGAGCCTTATCAAGTTCCCCCTAATAACGGTAGCTGGGTGGCGGATAGATCAGGAACCGCTGTGATACAAGTAATGGGAAGATTCCCCATCCAAGAAGTGGTAGAACGTTCATACGAGGGTTTCGTGATAGCCAACATCAACGGCATCTTCGTATGTAGCTGCTACGCTCCCCCAATGTGGACAGTAGAGCAGTTCAGCCTAATGCTGGAGCAGTTAACCGAGCAGTTGATCGATCGGAAGCCGGTAGTCATTGGTGGTGACTTCAACGCCTGGGCTGTGGAATGGGGCAGTAGAGTAACCAACACAAGAGGGTGTATCCTGCAGGAAGCTCTAGCGAAGTTAGACGTACGATTGTGCAATGAAGGCTCTGTTAGCACATTTCGGAGAGACGGGAGGGAGTCTATCATCGACGTCACATTCTGTAGTCCCTCATGGACGGCGAACATGAATTGGAGAGTATGCGAAACGTATACGCATAGTGACCACCAGGAGATTCGCTACCGTAAGGTGAGCGCGGAATGTCCAAGATGCAGTTCGGTTTCCGCAAAGGTGCTCCTCGACAGTGGATGCAATTCGGATAGTGCTCGAGAGTGCTGAGAAGTCATCTAAACAGAAGCGAAGAGGAGATCGATACTGCGCTGTGGTCACGATAGATGTGAAGAACGCGTTCAACAGTGCCAGCTGTGAAGCCATCGCTGCAGCGCTGCATAGAATGAGGGTTCCCGACTATCTATGCCAGATCCTGAAGAGCTACTTTCAGAGCAGAGTGCTGCTGTACGAGACGAGCGAAGGACGGAAGTCATTGCGTGTCACAGCGGGTGTTCCTCAGGGCTCCATTCTCGGTCCAACGACGCTGCCTAGGAAAATCGTAGGTTTCGCGGACGACGTGTCACTAACGGTGATGGGTGAGACACTTGAAGAAGTGGAGGTGTCGGTGATGGAGACAATAGACGCGATCGAGAGCTGGATGAAAGGGGTCAAGCTGCAAATAGCTCACCACAAGACGGAGGTGTTGTTGGTCAGTAACTGCAGATCGGTTCAACGGATGCAGATCGACGTCGGAGGGCACGTGATTGCATCGAAACGTGCATTGAAGCAATTGGGAGTTATAATCGACGACCGGTTGAGCTTCAACAACCACGTTGATTACGCCTGTGAACTGTTTCGTCATCGATACTCCGATATGGGGTTCCTGCATGGAGTGCTGCGCTGAAAACCAAGCGGAACCGTGAAAAGCTAAACAGGACATTCCGACTGATGGCCGTACGAGTCGCGAGTGCCTACAGAACAATATCGTCGGAGGCAGTATGCGTTATCGCCGGGATGATCCCCATCTGCATTACCCTGGCGGAGGACGTGGAATGCTACCAGCGGAGAAATGCACGTAACGCTAGGAGACTGGTTCGAGCGGATTCGTTGGCTAAATGGCAACAGGAGTGGAACAACGCGGAGAAAGGAAGGTGGACCCACTGACTCATCCCAAATGTATCGGCCTGGGTACATAGGAAGCATGGAGAGGTGAACTTCCATTTGACGCAGTGTTTGTCCGGGCACGGATGCTTCCAGAAGTACTTGCATCGGTTTGGACATGCTTCGTCACCCCTTTGCCCGGTGTGTGCGACTGTGCAGGAGACACCGGAACACGTGGTCGTCGAATGCCCTAGATTCGAAGAAGTTCGGTGATATTGTCCACTGTCATACCAGGTATAGACAGTGGACAATATCGTCGAAGAGATGTGCCGTGACGAACATACCTGGGACGCTGTCAACAGAGTGGTCTCGAGCATACTGCAGAGGAAGTGGCGAAGAGACCAGCAAGAAGCCGCAAATCGGGTTTCGAGAGAAATTCCGCCGCCGGGGAACTCTCCAACTGTGTAGACTAGGTCCACCGCCGGGGACCAGTTGAGTAGTACGTGACGTAGCACCGAGTTGGGTCGTCGGGGCGCCTGGGAACCGGACGTCAAACTTCACCGGAATCGCTGAACCGACCTCGACATCCTACCGGGTAGCTCGTGAGTTGGCTAGATCCACCGCCGGGGATTAGACCGAGTAGACCGCGTCGCAGAGCTAGCAGTGGGTCGTTGGGGCGTTGGTGAACCAGAAGCTACGCTCCAACCGGAATCGCCGGATAGACCTCAGCACCTACTGTATGGCCCGTTGAGTAGGCTAGATCCACCGCCGGGGACTAGATCGAGTAGATCGGGACGACGTGGAGAGCTAAATGGCTCACAAAAACGAACATCGGAATCAGGAGAAATCTACCGCTCGGTTGCAGGAGAATAGGCTAGATCCATTGTTGGGGACTAGACTGAGTAGTTCGCGAACAAGTGAGGGCGGGAGCTGAATGGCTCATCGGGAAAGTAGAGCGAAACGGAACGAGAGGAAGCCAAAGGGCTCAAGAAATTGTGGTGCTAAAACAAAAGAAGAATCGGTATCGGGAGTGCCTCCTTCGCCGGGGAACTCTCCGTCGGCGTAAGCTAGATCCACAGCCGGAGACTAGACTGAGTAGACCGCGACGAAATACCACCAGTCGCAGGTCGTCGGGGCATCAGCGAACCGGACGCCCTGCTCCACCGGAATCGCCGAACTGACCTCGACATCTGGTTGGTTGGCTCGGTTTCGGGAGAACTTCTCTCGCCGGGGAATTCTCCGTCGGAGTAGGCTAGGTCAATCGTCGGGGACTAGACCGAGTAGTTCGCGAACAAGTCTGGTGCTCAATGAGTAAACGGCGCTGAATGATGCGAGGAGGGAGTTGCGGTGCTAACGGGCCAAGGGAGCCGATGGGCTCGGTGAATTAGACAGTCTGAAGTTTGCCGCCCAGACTGTACTCGTAGGGGAGGAGTACTAAGTCTCAACTCATAGCCAGCTTTCCGACTGCCATGCAGAACTTGCCAGTCTGTGTGGATGGTAGAGAATTGGTGGTGTGTAGAGGAGTGGGGCTGTAACCCTGCGGAAGAAACGAACTAGTAAGTAGTTGACTTAGAGTGTGTGCTATGCACATAAAAACCCCTCCCCGAAGTAATGCCGTAAGGTAGTGCCGGGGAGGAATCAGGTTCTGGGCAAGAGCAGTGGTTTTTAGCGGCTCGGGTGATGGCAGCCCAAACCCGTTCCCTGAGACATTGGGGTTTTTGTACATTTTCCCTCAGGTATCAGGGTTTTCCTGAATTTTTTTTACTGCTCTCTAAAAAAACACGCACACATACATACATACACACAGACATTTGCCGATCTCGACGAACTGAATCGAATGGTGTATGACATTCGGCCCTCCGGGCCTCGGTTAAAAAGTCGATTTTTACAGTGATTGCATAGCCTTTCTTTATATGAGAAAGGCAAAAACATAAATTAGCAAAAAATCAGAGAATAAGAAATCAAAAAAAAAAAGGAATGACATAAAAGGAAATCAAAAAAATAAAATCGAAAGGAATTAAATGATAAATGATAAAATAAGAAATTGCAAACATTAGAAAAAAGGGAATAAACAAGTGTAGAAACCAGCGTAATCACATTATAATAAATCAGCAAAAAGAAATATGAAGAAAAGTAATCAAATGAAGTTATTGTTGCTATCGGGAAAAGAAAGGTGACCACCTTATTGCTATACTATTTCCTGATTCGTCTTTCAATTTCTTATATTTCCCGCAGTTGTTGACTCTTCAACATTTCACTTTCGCTCTAGGATCTTAATACCCTGAAACGGCCTATTCTAATAAGCTGACAGAGAAATATAATGCCCAAATATGCTCAGCATTTTGATATCCTATCTAAAGCAAGCAAAAGAAATAACTAACGATAAGCATTTTTTAAATGGCTGCCGTGTCGACATCCCCGCCTACAAAGTAGAGGTCGACGGCGTGATCACCGACTGGTTTTAAATGCTATTTAAAAGCCGCTCTTCTGCTATTGCTGAACTCCTCCCGACACCGACGAGACTTAAATTCTCACGGTGTGGCATGGAGTTATCTTTTAGACTTTTTTGTTTCGATTTTTGAACTTAAATTGAGAAAACGAGCGGTAGAGTTTGCAATAATTTTCGTTATTTTTCCAATTTGAAGTCTTTACATTAGAAATTTTCATGTCGCACTATTCAAACACGTACGTTAATTATTTTTGCATACACTTTAAATTTGAGAAACTATTTATTGTGAATAAATTTGAACGGGACTGACAGCGCCTTAGTGTGATCTTCTGAAACGTACGTGAAATCTCGGTTTTACCCGTTTAATTTTTACATTGGCTTCCGTTAATTTATTGTGTACATGGAAGTGGCACACTGATTTTGATTGATTTTATGATTTATTCCAATTATTTTTTTTACCTTCCGGCAATCGCGCCAGTTCACTGAGTGCGCGCTGCTCTGAAATCGTCTTAGGGCACCAGGGATAAATTAGATTTCAACGCCCTCCTTGGGTTGGCGCCCTTGGAGGGGCCCCCTGGACGCATTCGATTCAAGAACGACGAATAGGTCTGAGGATTAAGGGGGTTCTCTACTCGCGTGGCACGAAATTGAGCTGTTTTTTGGTAATAAATTGCAAATTATATTTTGAATTATTTTTTTATTTTGAAGCTACATGTATTGACTTTTAAATTTTCGGGCGAATTACCTTGAAGGGTTATGCACCAAATAAACAAACAAACAAATTTTAAATTCTAATTGGAAGGCCACAAACAAAAATCATTGGCGACTATCGAAAAATTAAAATTAAAATATGCAAAATGAAAAATAAAAATTCAAAATCTATTCAGTAGATGCTTGCAATTTATTTCCCAAAACCAGCTCAATTTCGGGCCTCTAGAGTAGAGGATCTCATTAAAAATTTCGTAGGTTAAATTGATTAATTTTCAATTCATGTCATTTCACTAGTTTTTTAAGGCAAGCATCGGCTAGCAATTGTATGAGCCCGGTAAACCAGTAATATTCAAATTCAAATACGTTATTCAAATACCGACTAACTCAGTCCCCTACCCTCCCCCCAAACAGATCGTCCATCGGGATTTGGCGGCCCGCAACGTGCTGCTGGACCACAACGGTATCTGCAAAATCTGCGACTTTGGCATGTCGATCGATCTGGAGAAGATCAAATCGTCTCAGGCGCATATTCGGGTGCCGCGACCGCACCACAGCGAATCGCGCTTCAAGTTCGATCTCAGTGCCCGCTCGTTTGGGATTGGACGACACCACAGCCACGGTCACGAAGGATTCGGCAGGCATGGACACAGCCGGGGACACGACAGTAAAAGCCGGCCGGCCCTACCGATCCGATGGATGGCTCCGGAAGCGTTGCAGTATCACATCTTTTCCCGCGAAACCGATGTCTGGGCGTTTGGAATTGTGCTGTGGGAAATTTCTACTCTAGGTGAGTTATCAAAAATTGACAATTCGCCACGTTCTGTTTGAAATAACTTATTTCCTTTTTTTTAGGGTGCACCCCGTATCCGAACCTATCCGGTCGGGAGGTAGTTCGTAACGTTCCGAGTGGAGTGCGGCCAGATATTCCACCGGATTGCCGTCCGGAGCTGTACGATCTGATGCAGCGTACCTGGCGAAAAGATCCCCGTCAGAGGCCTACCTTTTCCGAGGCACGAACCTCCCTTGCCAGGACACTGTGCCAGTGGCAATTGGAAGAAACGGATACGTCCAATACTTCCGAGTACCTGGATGTCAGCGGTTTCAGCGAAGATTTGGAACAGGGAATGGTATACTTCAATCGACGGATTTCGGAATTTGAGTGTGAAATCTAGAGACGTTTTTGTGCCCCTTAACCACCTTTACTTACCCTTTTCCCATTCCGATCCACTGTCGCACCGTCTGAAAACTCAAACCTTGTATAGTTACAGCAGTATTACCTAGATCTTCGATCATTTCCTTTCATTCATTGTTATCTTAAATTAGCGTTCAAGCCGATTGAAACCCTTGTAATTTCCATCTGTCGTTTTCCTGGCGAAAACCAAACTGGAAATTCATCCGGACTGGATCGGGCCGTGTTGACATTTTGGTTGTGTGTTTGTTTTCACCACCTTCTGTAAGCTACACTTTTGTACATAGATGTTTTCCTAAACTCTCATTATTTTGTGTGTACAGAATAAAAACACTGGCAACATCATTAAACAATATTTAGTATAACTAGCAGCTGTTTATTCTCGGTAACGAGTATTTAAACAATTTGTGAATAATTGTTCATCTGTTGCGAAGTGCAATCAATTGTTTTCAATTATCATACATATGCATAGTATTGTTTTGCTTTTAAGAGTTAAAATTATCACAAAATGGTCGGTGATCCAATGAGCTACATCATCATATTCATGCAAACGAAAATCTTCATTTCATTCGACAATTTGTACATTTCTCATCAAAAAAAAAAATACGCGTAAGAGAAGCCCAATAATAAGCAAGTTGATTTTATTATTATTATTATTTTTATAGATATTTTTGTTTTGTTTAGTAGACAAAAAATCCGACGGGAAGACGCACGTTCTTTTCTGAATAAAATCGAATTGAAAATTCTAGCTTTATTTGTTTATGTTTTATCCGAAAACTGTCATAGGACACCATCGCCTTTTGTGCAAGTGTCTGTTAGTGAGAAGAAGGATTTGGAAACAAAGCAAATCTTGGAAAAATAAATACACCTTCTTTGATATGATAGACCACCGAGCGAATCATCCTGGCATTGAGAAATATGGAAGAAATTTTTGTTATGGGCATTTTGATTTAAAATAGCGTTTAGAATCAGATTCAAAAATAAAATTTTAACTACTTTTGACTGCAAATAGTATGAATTATAAAAATGTGTCAAAAGTTGTTGTTAGGAAAACTTTTTTATTTGAAGCTTCTCCTTGAAAATTCAGGAACAAAGCGCAAACCATTCACAACAGCTTGCCAATTCAGCTTTTCTGCTTGTCGTACGTTGTCACTGAAAATCACGCCCAGCATGTTTATACTGACTTCGATTCGATTTTCATTGCCAATAATTTCACCGATAGTTTTTCTTGTGTTGAGAACTACACCAGCACCTCGACTGAATTCCGAAAGCAAGTCATCAGCAAAAGTGTTTCGAACAGTATACGGTAGATTATGCCTAATTGCATCCAGTAGTGGTAGCAGATAAATCAGCAACAGCATCATGGACAGTGGGTCGCCCTGTCTTACCGATCGATTTCTTTTGAATTTATTAGCTAAACTTCCGTTTAGGTTTTAAGTAAGGGTTTTTGTCCACTACATGTCCTTTTTTCAATAATGGCATAATTCAAAATCCGGCTAAAAGGAATGGTAGTAGACATTTTTTTCATGCCCTCTTTCACGGTCTTTTCCTTGTTGACGAGCTCGGTCGCAATGAAAATGTCGTTTTTCAAACCACAGACACAGAAATCCTTCCAAACCAGATAATTCTGTGTGAACTTCGATTGCTTAATATACTTGAAAATATTCGTCACTATTCCCTCCAATTTTCATTACGCTGGTGACAGTTGGTATGGTTACTTTTAATGATGTCCTTAACATGGCGTGCAAGTAGTTCGGATTCAGGCTACATGCGAGCAAAAATCCTCTGTGTTGCTGCTTTTGCTTGGACAACACTTTTATAACTGAAGAGCATATGACAAAATATAAAAATTGGCACGCAGGCAAATGAGGGTTTTTCAAATTTGTTGAATATCGTGCAAAGAAATGCACGTCTACCGTTTAAGTCGACCAAATTTTAATCGTAAAAACTTTTAAATATCGAAACTTTTAGTGGCTTTGAAAGTAGCCGATTTATTAATAATTTCATATTTATTTATTTTTGTGAGTTGTTCATTTATATATTTGGTACTATATTATTGAAAAACCCTTGATTAAACCCCTAAACAAATTGTTAATATAGTAGCCAAATAGAAGGGTAATAAATCTAAAAGGACAAAAGAAACATTCAATAGAGGTAGAATTTGAAGAGAGAAAAACAAAAAAGGAACAAACCAGGAAAAACAAATAAATAGATAAAATGATACAAAACGAGAAAGCTAAAACATGACATATAAAATAATGGCAAAAGATTAATAACATGCAAATAGTCAAAAATCAACCAATATCCTAAAATAAAATAAAATTGAAGCGGAGAAACTACAGTATATAGACAAAATAAAGACAATAAAAAAGTTAAAATTTGAAAGAATGTAAACAATTTGAAGAAATGGCAAAATAGAACAGATTGAACAATTGAAACAATCAAATTAAGCGCAGGTAATGAAAAAAGAAATTATACAAAAAATTAAGAAATAGAAAATTAGTGAAAAACGCGTAAACATCAGAATGATAACAAATTTAAAACACACGACAAGAAAAATGATACAACAAAAAATATTAAAACGAGACTACAAAAAAGTAAACAAATAGGTAAAGGAACGAAATGGATCCACTGAGCTAGACGTAAAAATAACAATAATATAACATGTTTGAAATATAAAAATTAGCAACGAAATAAAAAAGGCATGGAAACAGGAGAATGGGAACATATTAAAAATATTTCCAAATAGATGAAATGATAAAGAGCAAGGATGGAATAAATATATATAAAAATAAAATAACTGAAAAATGAAAAAGTGGAAAATTTATTATTTTTAAATGAACTCGTTTAGAATTGAATATGTGCAATAGGATAATAGAAATAGAAAAAAATGGGAACAATTTGACGGAATAGATTAAGGAAAAATTAGACAACAGGAACAAGTGGAAATAGCCCAAAAACAGACAAAAGGTGAAATCACAGAAAACATGTAAAATCGATATAGTTTAAATTTGTAAAAAAGAAAATTGTAGAAGAAATGGAAAACAGTAGGAATGTTAGGTTACAGAAAAATAAGATAATATTTAAAAAATAAATGGGGTTAATAATAAACAAATCTATATAAAAATTAAAGTGTAAAAAATATAAAATTTGATGGAAAACAGCAAACATTACCAAGAGGCAAAAAGGTCAAAATAAAATAATAAAAATATTAGCTAAATAGAGAACATGGAATTCAATATTGTTTAAATGAGTAAAAAAGTAAAATGTTAAAGGTAATGGAACATAAAATAAAGAAAAATAGGAAAACATTGAAAAAATCCACACAAAAGAAGAGCATAAATTTCAAAATTGATAAATGAAGAACAGTAATTCACAACATGAAAAAAGTAAAACGAAGCAAAAAGAAAAATGATTTTTTTAAGCAAATGAGAAAAAAGGTGGTTAGAAAAATACTGAAAGAGGTTTATATAAAAATACAAAAAATAATAGAAAACAAAAGTTTAGTGAAATAAACTAAATAAATTCAATAAAATCAATTGAACGAATGCATGAAAAGTTAAAAAAACGAAAGATATGAAAAAACATGAAAATATGAACATAATTGAGAAAATGGCACTAACACAAATTTTAACAAGAAGCAAATATGGTAAATATAGAAAAAGAAAATATGAGGCAAAATATACCAAAAATGTAAAATAAGATTAAATGGAGAAGGTTGAACGTATGACAAATCTGGATGAAATGGAAAAAGGTACAAAAAAGTAACTATGAAACAATGAAAATAGAAAGATATTAAAAACAATAGAAATTAAAGTATTGTGAAAATTTGAATTAATTTGTTCCTTGTCGCTCCCATACGGCATTTGGAGTGTTAACATAATGCCCCCTCTTCTCCTGTGGCCTTATCAATTCTATTCCTCAAATCTAAAGCACACTGAGCAGGCAAGAATTAAAAGAATATGTTTGAATATTTAGCATTGTCCGGAACTATATTCAAATCTGTTATTAGTAAGTACTAAAAAACAAATATGGGTCATTCCACGCGAAGTGATCAAGGCACGTGTAATCGACCTTCTCGGATTTGAACCAAATGTGGAGGAATTGTTCATCTAGAGCCAATATATGAAAACCCAAATTTTTTTGTCAATTGAATCACCCCTCGGGCCATGGAAGCACCCCCCGTTTTGACGAAGTTCAAAAACCCTTGATTTTCTTTTGATAATATCTCCGGTACTATTTACACTAGAGTCAAGCCATAAGATGGTTTTTGAAGAAAATTGTTCAAGGAGTCTAGATACAATATTAATTTTTGGCGGCAGTGCGGCCAACTATGCGATTTTTTCAGTTAAATATTAAAAGTTAATTTTTTTTTCAAAGTACATATATTTTAATTTTAAAAGTTCTAATGCCATCGTGTTCCTTAGACATTTTTACTAAAAACACTCATAACCTCAATATAATTGGAACCTATCCAGAGATACTTTGTTTGAACCAAATAAATTAGGATTTCCCACATAAAATCGCAAGCGTGCAACAATGAAAAACCAATTTGAATATTCTAAGTTCACACCAGAGATGCCAGATTTGCAGACAAGTCTGCAAATTCGCAGACTTTTAATTTAAGCTGCAGATTTTTTCGATGACGCAGACATTTGCAGATTTTTTAGTTTGGTTGCAGATATTTACAGATTTTTGAATATAAAGGCTTTTGGTTACACTAGCTTTCCTGACATATTTTGTTCTTCCCAGACTTTTAAAATTATTATTGCAGACATTTGAAAAAAGTACCTGGCATCTCTGGTTCACACATACTTTATCGTGAAGTAGACGAGAAATGATGAAAAACTACGTTTTTGGTTTGCTTCTAGCAGATCAGGATCGATTTTTAGAACCGTTTGAAGATTTTCTCAATTTTGGCCAATAATAATGGATTTCTATATCGGAAAATGCGAGTTTTTCTCTTCAAAACGGTGTATCTTAGGATGAGCTCAAATTATATTGAGATTATTAGTGATTTTAATGTAAAAATGTCTGAGGAACACGATGGCATTAGAATTTTCAAATTTAAAATACATGTATTGAGAGAAAAATAAACTTTTAATATTTAACTGAGAAAATCGCATAGTTGGCAGCACTGCCGCCAAAAAATAATATTTTATCTAGCCTCCTTGAACAATTTTCTTAAAAAATCATTGTGTGGCTTGATTCTACAGTAAATAGAACTGGAGATATGACCAAAAGAAAATCAAGGGTTTTGGCAATTTGTTAAAACGGGGGTGCTTCCATGGCCAGAGGGGTGGTTCAATTGACACAAAAATTTGAATTTTTATATATTGGCCCTAGATGAACAATTTCTCTAAATTTGGTTCAATTCCGTGAAGGCCGATTTGAAGTTTGCATCTTTGTTTGATCACTTCGCGTGGAATGACCCATATTTAATTGCAATTACGTAAAAATACTGCATTCGAATGAACGGTCTGAAGCGTATTCTGCTTCTGTTCGATTATGCTTCTGGCATTACTACTTATTCTTTTAAGCAGCATCGATCGGAGTAGATATCCAAGTGTCCGTGCAATACATTTATCATCCCACTTCTTGGAGGTTCAAGTAAAAATCGAAATAATCGGGTTGGCATATGTTGTACTTGCGTAATTTCATTTGCACAAAACCAATTGTTAACCAAGCTTTAAAAATGCCTTTCAATAGCTCTTGAGAAGTATACAATTAAACACATATTGAATTAATTTAAAAATCAGTTAGTTTTATTTTATCCACTTTTTGTAGTCTGAAGCGACACTGTGCGGCTGCTTGGTTTACTTTCATTTCAGTAACGCTGCTTGGTGTATTGTTATTGCATAGGCAATAGGCGTTTCACCGATTTTGTGTAACGTTGTATACTTGGGCGTTTATTTTAATTTTGAGTTGATTCTACTAGAATTGAATAAGGAAATGCGGAATTAATCTCATAAATATTCTTTGGAATCGAAAGGCTAGATCATTGACGAACATAAAAATTTATTCAGTCTTATGCTGCATTACCGCGGATCGTTTTTTGAATGAATGTTATTCGCATTCTCAATAACGACAGCAAAATAAATCAGGAGTCCAATTCGATCGAAACAAATTCCTTCAGAAAATGCGATCTGTCGTAATGCAAAATGTGGCTGAATAACTAATCTGAGGTGACAAATGGGAAACACTTTGTTGAATCCAACCATCATCATCATCAGTATCATCTTTGTTGTCGAACAATGCACAATATGTCATGACCGAATATATTGTAGATTTCCAGGTTACTCGATAGAGGGTCGCCTTTCTCCAGTCTCCGTGAACGCCCACGTACATATGCACAAAATCGAACGCAGCCAGAGAGGGAGAGGTAGGCCCCGATGTCGACGGCCTATTCCAGATTTTCCGCTCAGCATAACTTATGTTAGTCTCTTTTCCGGCATTAACGCTACATGTCCACTGCAGTCTTCAACCATTTAAGCCCAGGACATTGTTCTCGCAATTTTTACACAAATACGTGGGATACCATAATGGTAGGTATATGCACCGATAGTACATATACCTACCATCAAACAATTTTTTCGTTTGATTTTGTAAACTTCCACAAAATAGGACAAATTTTTCGGAAGTTCTATGTGTTTCTGCATACTTTAGAGAACTACTCAGACTAGTTTTGTAAAGTCCAGCAAACTATTTCAAACTTTAAGTAAGTAATAAATTCATTATGGAAATCTAACAATTATAAAAAATTTCCGCAAGCTATAGGGACGCCCTGCAACTTTCAGGAAAGTCTTTTATATTTCAGGAGATTGCTAACTTACAAGGAGATCCTTAAGACTTCAGATGTTTTGTGCGACACTCAAGTTAGTTTCAATTTGTTTTTGTCAAACTTCCGCATATTTCAATGAACTTTAAGGATGATCTTCAAAGGTCGTATGGAATTTAGGAAATATTTTAGACTTTAGAGACTTTCTATACTAACAAATTCTATGGAAAGCAGAGAGTTCACGATTTTCACACATATTTTATCAACATCGGGTACTTCTGTGAATTGAACATTTAGAAATATTATTACAGTTCCGGTAGATTTTGTTAACGGCTATCGGTGGTTCAGTCAAGAACTTCAACAGTCAACTTCAAGAAAATCCTGCGATATTAAGTAAAATTGTAAGAATCTCTGGAAAGTTCGTGAAGTTTTAAGAATATTCTAAGGATTTATGGAAAATCTTTTAAACATGAGGGAGCGTCTTCAAATTTTATAAAATTCAATCAAACTTACAAAAAGATCAAATGCATTTCATGAAACTCACAATTAACTTTAACAAAGCATTTCGTGAAAAACTTACAAAATTATAAAAGTGACGCTTTAGGTACGGCATGTCCACAAGCTTCTGAGAAGTCTTACTAACTTTAAGGAAAATTGTAAAATTTTGAGACAATTTTCGAACATCAAAGAAGATTTTAGGCATTTTTGAAGGTTAACATCTAGAGCGATTATAAAACGATTTTTGATGAACGATCTTCAAATATTAAGTACATAAAATTTGAGGGCTCAGTCCCATACATTCTAGGAGATACAATGTTTGGAACGGAATGGGCGAGATTTGCACGACTAGCGACTTCGATGGAGGCTGCTTGTGTTCATAGAGCTAAAAAAACGCTTCTTAAGGGGATCCTCTTATATAATTGTGGCAAAAAGTACCTAATGTTTAATCATTTTTGTGAAGCAGTAAAATGATTTAGACATGTGCGTTATTCTGTAAAATGTTTATTAAGGTTTCATCTATAAAATAAAAATTTTCGAGTGTAAGGTATCAACAATGGCGTCCAAAATGGCGGTTTTCTCGAAACAAGATTTTTCGAATCTGCGGGCATTTGTCCGCCTAAAAGAAAACAACATTTTTGGGCGCTGTAACATACAAAATCGCAATATTTTTATTATTAACGATTTATTACAGCCGGGCAAAGTGGAAAAATCATGCAGAAAAACGATACTTTATTTTCAAGGCGCCATTTCCAAAAAATGTTATCGAGCGACTTGAACTCCGGACAGCCGGCCATTGGGAATGTTGCTTCTTATTTATACTTCAACGATGAATCTAACTAATCCGCATTCAAGGTTATTTTGCCAGTTCGGTTCGGTCCTCAGTCTTTTGTTCGCGTGTGAGGGTTAAACAATAGCCAGCTGTATAAGCTGAATCGGTTCGTCGTTGGACACCAGATTAAAGCTAACTGGTTTTTGTCTTTTGTGACACATTTATTGCTTTCTTCCGTCTGCGCGGGCGCTGATCCCGTGCGTTGACGTTTTCTATGGTTCCCTCTCCGGATGTTCAAATGGATGATGAATCGGGTTCAACTTCTAAGGCCCCCCTCCTCGGCCCAAATGCTATCCAGAACTCTCAACTGGTCCATTTGTGGTCTTAAAAACGCTACGCCACCATCCTCAACAAACATCTATGCTCACTTGCCTCCTGACGAGGGCGAGGCTGTAAACCCACAAGAGGGAACATCTACTAGGGTGCCTAAAGTTCCTTGTAAAGACCAGAAGGTGTCTCTTGACGGGGCTCCGAAAGTAACATCTATTGGAAGTGTTGAAACCAAGCCGAAGCAAGTATCTCCTGGTCTCGGATGATTAAGCTCAGAGAAGGAGTTCCCAGCACTTCCAGGAACATCGAAAATCCCAAGTGTTCCTTTGTTTCAGTTTGAGAATAATCACAGCACTGAAATTAAAAAACTCTCGGACATAGTGGACTGGATAATAAAAACTTTCAATATTACTGATCCTATTAAAAGTTTTATGTTAGCTTTTCTCCCTACAGTGAGAACATTTTTGTAGCAGTTGACTGCTAAATGCCCCTCCTCTCAGCGATTGTATCCTTCGATGGCTAACTCATCGAACGAGGTCACGGATTTGATCACTGTTCTACAGTGGAATTGCAGAAGTATCATCCCGAAAAACGATTCCTTCAAAATTTTAATAAATAATTTGAGTTGCGATGCATTTGCATTATGTGAAACTTGGTTAACTTCCGACATAGATCTCAACTTCCACGACTTTAATATTATTCGCCTGGATCGAGACACCCCCTATGGAGGAATGCTTTTGGGGATCAAAAAGTGCTATTCCTTCTGCAGAATTAACCTTCCCTCGATAACAGGTATTGAAGTTGTCGCTTGTCAAGTAACAACCAAAGGCAAAGGCCTTTGCATTGCTTCCATATATATTCCCCCCAACACCGCGGTTGGGCACCGACGGTTGCCTATATGATGATAACCGGTCTTCCTTAATTCAGGATCTTTGCGATAACTTCAATTTGACAACTTTAAACACGGGTGAAATGACACGGATTCCTGCTCCTCCAGCGCGCCCGAGCGCCTTAGACTTGTCCCTTTGCTCAACATCGCGACGGTTAAATTGCACGTGGAAGGTAATTTCTGATCCCCACGGCAGCGACCATCTGCCGATCGTAGTCTCAATCAATACCGGTTCAAGGCCACTGTAATCAATCAATATTTCGTATGACCTCACACGAAATATCGATTGGACGAGCTATGCTGCCGCGATATCCGTCAACATCGAATCTACCCAAGAACTTCCTCCGGAGGAAGAGTACAGCTTTTTGGCTGGCTTGATTCTCGACAGCGCGAATCAAGCTCAGACTAAATCAGTACCCGGCGCGAACATACAAAAACGCTCTCCTAATCCGTGGTGGGACAAAGAGTGCTCAGACGTGTACGCGGAGAAGGCCGCCGCGTATAAGACCTTCCGGGACGACGGGTTACCCGCTAGCTATCGACAATATGCGACGTTAGAAACGCGAGTTTGATGAAAGCCAAGCAACGTAGTTACTGGCGCCGGTTCGTTGACGGACTAACGAGAGAAACATCGATGAGCAATCTTTGGGGCACGGCCCGGCGTTTGCGAAACCGAAACAGTACTAACGAGAGTGCAGAATGTTCAAACCGTTGGATAATCGATTTCGCCAAGAAGGTTTGTCCGGATTCCGCCCCGGCACAGAAGATCTACCGCGCCGCGTCCCGTCGCGATAACGCGAACGAAACACCTTTTTCGATGGTGGAGTTCTCACTTGCTCTCTTGTCGTGTAACAATAAAGCTCCAGGGCCAGACAGAATCAAATTCAACTTGTTGAAGAATCTGCCAGACTCTGCCAAGAGACGCTTGTTGAACTTATTTAATAAGTTTCTTGAGGCTAACATTGTCCCACACGATTGGAGGCAAGTGAAGGTCATCGCCATCCAAAAACCAGGAAAACCAGCCTCCGACCACAATTCGTATCGTCCGATTGCAATGCTATCCTGTATCCGGAAGTTGTTCGAGAAAATGATCCTATTCCGCCTCGACAATTGGGTCGAAGCAAATGGCTTACTGTCAGATACACAATTTGGCTTTCGCAAAGGCAAAGGGACGAACGATTGTCTTGCGTTGCTCTCAACCGAAATTCAAATGGCCTATGCTAGCAAAGAGCAGATGACATCAGTGTTCCTAGATATAAAGGGGGCTTTTGATTCAGTTTCGATCAAAATTCTTTCAGAGAAGCTGCACCAGCATGGTCTTTCAGCGACTTTAAATAACTTTTTACTAAACTTGTTGTCGGAAAAGCACATGCATTTTTCGAATGGTGACTTATCGACATCACGATTTAGCTTCATGGGCCTTCCCCAGGGCTCATGTCTAAGCCCCCTGTTATACAATTTCTACGTCAATGACATTGATGTCTTGACAATTCCTGCACGTTAAGGCAACTTGCAGACGATGGCGTGGTGTCTGTTACGGGACCCAAAGCTGTCGATCTACAAGGACCATTACAGAATACCTTGGACAATTTGTCTGCTTGGGCTATTAAGCTGGGTATCGAATTCTCCACGGAGAAAACTGAGCTAGTTGTATTTTCAAGGAAGCGTGAACCAGCACAACTACAGCTTCTATTAATGGGTCAAACTATAGCTCAGGTCTTCACAGTAAAATATCTAGGGGTCTGGTTCGACTCGAAAGGTACTTGGGGATGCCATATTTGGTATCTGAAACAGAAATGCCAGCAAAGGATCAACTTTCTTCGTACAATAACCGGAACATGGTGGGGTGCCCACCCAGGAGACCTAATTAGGTTGTATCAAACAACGATACTGTCGGTAATGGAATACGGATGCTTCTGCTTTCGCTCCGCCGCGAACATACATTTCATCAAACTCGAAAGAATTCAGTATCGTTGTTTGCGTATCGCCTTAGGGTGCATGCAGTCGACCCATACGATGAGTCTCGAAGTGCTGCCGGGCGTTCTCCCGTTGAAAAATCGATTTTGGGAACTCTCATATCGATTGCTCATTCGATGCGATATCTTGAACCCGGTCGTGATTGAAAATTTCGAAAGGCTTGTTGAGCTCAATTCTCAGACCCGTTTCATGTCCCTGTACTTTGACTACATGGCGCAGAATATTAACCCTTCTTCTTACAATCCCAACCGTATGCATTTCATAAATACTTCTGAATCTACTGTTTTCTTCGACACATCCATGAAAGACGAGATTAGTGGAATTCCGGACCACAGACCACATACGCCCACAAGTGGTTCCAAACATTTTTTATAATAAATTCCGAGAAGTCGACTGTTCTAAGATGTTTTATACTGACGGATCAAACCTCGAAGGGTCCACTAGCTTCGGTATTTTCAATCAAAATCTCACCGCCTCCTACAAACTCAGTGACCCTGCTTCAGTTTACGCCGCAGAACTAGCTGCCATTCAGTATACCCTTGGAGTCATTGAAACATTACCCGCAGGCCATTACTTCATCGTTTCGGATAGCCTCAGTTCCATTGACGCTATTCGCTCGATGAAACATGGAAAAACACGCATTTTTTGGGGAAAATACGGGAGCTACTGAGTGCTTTATCTGATCACTGATCACCCCCCAAATATCTTCACGAAGCATTTAGCTCTTCCTGTCTCTTCTAGTTTTAACTATTATATTATATAATCTCGTTGAAAATCCCCAACTCTACTACCCACAAAAATAACTCTAATTACGAATCTTTACAAAATTCAATTATGCCCTCTAGTTATTCCTACTTTTAAGATAGTCGTAAAAAATTGTCCCCCTTAGTTAAACATTATTTGCTCCAATAATCTCACTGATAAAAATGTCAAACCATATTGCCATAAAAACTAAATGACCCTCCTAATCTTACGAAAATAATATTATCCCCTTGTGTAGATATATAAGATAGCTATAAAATCGCATTAGTTTCATTTAAAAAAATCAATATGTAATCCCCTAGTTTTAAGTAATTTAAAATGTAAAACAAAACAAAATTGCACCTTTAAGCTAACGCAACGTGCCTTATCAAATAAACGAATTGTATAAAAAAAAGTGTGTACATGGATATGACACTTCCAGCGACCCTCCTTCTAAGCTTAACGCCCTCGGCGAAGGCCAACCACACGCTACGAACCTGCTCGCAGGGAGAAAAATCTCTTTCGGGTGAATAGAGCTGAATAATTCCAAGAACAAGAACTTCACTGGAATCACTTTCCACAGATCGTTCAAAATAAATAACACACACAACATTGTACGATCGGACCATATCGAATTAAAAACACGAACAAGATCTATCGTTCCTGATGCAATTTTCGCAGAAAAATCATTTCCCTTCCGCCTGATACCGTGGCTTATTTCGATTTTTTCTTAATATATTCCTCTCGAGTTTTGATAAATTGAAAAATTTTATGTATATGTATAAGAAAGGCAAAACCCAGCCTTTCATAAAAGAGAAAAGTACACTAAAAAGTTCTATTTTTAAAGCACCAGAACATTCCATTTTTATGTTTCACATGGCCAATTTGTGATATTTATTGTAGGAGAATCCGAGAAAATATTTGATATCGCAATTAGCGAGAGAAATATTCAAGTTCAAGAAATGTGATTATGTTATGTATTCAAACTTTCCAGGATTATATTGGTTTTAAAGTAAATAAATGTTTTGCCCTCTAGTAATTCGATTAAATTCAATTGAGTCGTAATCGATTATAAGGAGTTGTAGATCCACGAAACAAGGTCAATTATTTCAACCAATACACTTGTTAATTAGGATCAACAAAACTAAACAACTACCCGATGCTCCGATCCTCCCTATTCGGGCAACCTTCGGAGCTTGCAAATAATCGGTATGATTTCCGTCAACAAACAATTATATCGATCACAAGTTTTAAGAGAAATCACTATCCCCGCGGAGAGAGGAATACCTGATCAACCACAGCAATGGATCGAATACCGAGAAAAAAAACAGGTTTGATATTTACGATGCTACAGCGTCGCTTCCAATAAGGAAAAGTGACAGACCGAATCACCTACATTTATATGTTTGTATACAGGAAAGTGTTGTCGGATGCTTCCTCACTCGGGGGAATGATGGCGCGGGAGGAGGCATACAGTTGTACGCCATTGCCATTGCCTTTCCACGGTCGGTCATTGACACAGTTTATGCTGCTCTCGGTGGCACGCGACAGGCAGGAGGTTGGTAACTCACGCGGACAGCTGGTTCATTCAGCCAGTCAGGTGAGAAACGATAACAGACTTTGGATAGTGGGTAGATGGCAGATGTCTGAGATGTCTAGCAAAGCTTGTAATCTTAATGTCATTTTAGTCACGGTCTATATCGTATATATTAAATTTGGGTGTAGATTATGGACAAAAATAGACCAGCAGAACATTTTTTCGCAAAATGTTATTCCTTTTGTTAAACAACGGATTTTATGAACATCATTTGACGAGAAGAAATTTGGCAGCTCTCGAAGAGATCTTCTTCGAACGCAGAACATTTATACAAAGCAGACTACGTATCTTCGGCACTGCAAACCTTGAGATTTTCGTTATTTGGAATCCCAAGTAGGTAATAAGTTCCATACGAACTGTAGCGAGACTATTGTTTATCTCTGCACCCACTCGTCAAATTAGAGATATATCATGGCATATACACCTAGATTGAAAAAAGAGGACAGCGCCATAGATTTACGACCATATTTTCAAATTATTAATATCACAATTTATGCGAAGAACTTACGAATAATTTAGCTCGATTTCCATAGCGCATGCGAAAAAATGAGTTAAAATCCATAATCAATTTTTTCCCTGGCATTTAAGCTTTCATAAAATTTAAATAAAAACTTCTCGATCGAACAGACACCGATTCACGCTGAGGCAACTTTCCACCAGAAGCCCCGCTCACTATCAGGTTAGAAAGTGGCTCTGATTCTCAACCAGTCGCTTCCCTCAGACAGCCTCCTTTCTCTAGGTCATGGACGTTTCTTTCAGATCAGTGACCCGTACAGTTTTGTCCATCCACGTACGGATACCGGCCGCACTAGTGATAGCATCTCTCGTTAACCCGCTGCTAGTTCGTTTCCTCTTCCCAATACACCCAATCGACGTGCGATGATTAATCAATCCAAGCCACTAGATCCTACTCCGTTAGGCACTCACTCTCTATTTCTCTCTCCCGATTACCAACTCTTCTGAAGATCACTCTTCAGCAGCGCCGATCGCGAACAGTACGTACAAGGTTGAGGTTGCGCTTCTCCATCAACTATAGCAGCTACTTCCGAAGATCGCACCATAAACGGCGCCGCGGTTGCCTCGAACCAACCGCTGCCAGTTCAGTCATCAACGAGACTCGAACGGAATCGCAAGTGTTTTTTCGTAATCGCCCGTCTGCCTCCGTCGCACCATGTGAACTTCCTCCCGCGGGGTTGAAGCAGTGAAAAAGAGTTGAACGCGTGCAAAGCGAGGAAATTGTGGCCTGAAGGTGAAATATCGTTCGGAACAAGTGATCGATTAATGACCGTTAATGTGAACTGCTTAATTTTGAGAAAGTGGCCGTGTGACGATTTTTTTTTCTGTTTCTCTCAACGAAATATTGGGACAAACATGCCGTTTCAGAAGAAAGCGCCCGTGTTCATATAAATATTTTATTGTTTTATCGTGGGATTTTGGATCCCAAGGCGAGACTCGGTGAGAAAGCTTGTGATGCAGTGGGTAGTGCGCAGGAAACGGAATGGAATCGAAACTATGCCAAAAAATAGTGTGGAGCCTTCCCCTCAGATTTTATCCATTTGAAATTCGGTGTCGAACCAGTAGTGAAAATGTGTCAATTGGAGGTGAAATGTTCGATCGCTGCTGGCAAGCTGGTTCGCGAATTAATTTGCCCTGGTTGAGCTGGCTGCCAAGTACAATTGATGGATGGTACAAAACTGCGGGCACTGCCTATCATAACTAATCTGTAATAATCTGCGAGGTACATCTCGATTTTTCTTTTGTTGCTGCTGCTGCTGCTGCACCGATGTGGATTTGTGTTACAACCATAACAATAATGAAGGTGCGCTACCCGTCGATTCGTGGCGGATGAGCTCGAACGTGGAGAAATGATTGGATACGTCTGCGCCTGCACCTTCACCGTTGCTTTCGTCGGCTAGCTGCGAAGGAAGGCGGATGATGGTGGTCCGGGTGTTGTTTATACATGTGCATACGCATCGGTTTATCGGAAAGAAAAAATCTACTTTCCACGATTGGACAGCTTACATTGAACTGTTTACGAGATATAGGCGAAAATGTTTTTCATTGTAGAAAATGATTTCATTTTCACTGGCGACGAACGTTTGGTTGATAAATGCGAAATGCATTTATCAACCTCTTCGAAATGAATTTTAAAGAGGATTTTGGAAAGCACAGGGGTGTTATTTAAGGTTAATTTGCTGACCTAGGAGCTCCATGGAATTTGTTATGGGCTCGATAGTCGAACCAGATTATGCCAACCTGCACAGTTGGCAGGTAGGCTACCGCCATAAGCACCCAAAGATAAAGGATAGGGCCTCCAGAGAAAAGTTATTCTTATCCACGATTTGCTTAATTATTTTTCGAATATTTGTCTTTCTTGAAATAGCTAGAGAGTCCGCAGTATTTGGTTAATGACTCAGTTTTAGAATTTTACTTTATTTGGTGCTAATTCATCGTATGAAACAGATCCGAGATGCCTACTATCTCTAAAAAACAAATCGAATGCTTTTCGGTTTTAAGTATATTTACAAAGATTTTACTACTGCTCCCCCCCAAGCCAAATTTTTTTTGGATGCCGAATAAAAATCGAAAAAACCGTAGACTTTGGGCTTCCCAAAACCAGTGGTGAAACGTAGTTTCACAGTTTTGAACCGATGTTTAGGTGGACGTGTTTCTTCACTACGGTTAATAACTAGAAACCCTAAACCCCTGGTAATTGTTTGTGTTCAACGCCGCTGTTTAGTTCATTTGGAAAATTCGATGGTTAAAGAAATCTTCAAAGATCTAAGGATGTTTTTTTCCACAAGAAAATTTTATTTTTCAAGACTTATTTATCACTAGCAATGTAACAAGATTTTTTTTCATTGTGATAAAATTGAAAACACTTTAGAATGCTGAAATTTTTTATTGATAATAAAATCAGTATTCATTTGACGTTTGCTGGAGAAAATCAAACAAAACAAATATCTTCTAAGAAACGCAACGAGTGTAATGATAGTTAAACGAGATCAGATTTCATTTTTTAAAATAAAACGTGAACTGAAACCAAAAAAAAAAAATTTATAATTGATGCTAAAATAAAAACATGATACCTTCTTGCTTTAATTTCAATTCGAATGCTCGGGTAACGGGATTCTATTCATCCAAAGGCGGTTACGAGGATTCTCATATATTTGTCAACTTTGTCAAATATTCAATTTTATTGCTTTTGTTCATTTAATCTATTTTATCAATTCATTTCATTTTATTAAACGTCTGCGTTTTTATTGTTATTATTCATATGACTTTTTCTCATTTTTTTCTTCTTATTATTTATTTTTTATTTATTTTTTTTTTTGTAAATTATTTATGGGATGGGATTTGCGTTTCGACTTCGTCTCATCAGAATCAGACACTAACTTACCTGACGGACTAATCTGGAATTCCATAACTAATTTAGTTATAGGTTTTGTGCTATGAAATCCCATGTATACTCTAAACTGAATACTCCAGCTGAATACGCTGTGCAGTAAATCCGTCTCCAAGAAGGTTATAAAAGTAAGCCAGTAAACCTGTCAGAACCCGAAATGAATCGACGATGAAACTTCGGCGAAAGCCGTTTTCAAATAAATTTCGGGGCTCTAATTTTACAAGGCTACGCGGTTTCTAAAAGATTAAAGTTTGTTTCCAAGAACAAATTCTCGAAAAAAAATGATTCGGCAATGGAATTGTTCTTGTGGCAAGAAAATCACAATTTTTGTAATGTATAAGACCAAGCATTCGGAAGTATATAAAAGGGTGTATAAAACGGATTTGACTTTTAATTAAGCCCCTTAGTGGTCAATTTGCGTTACGGTCAGATCTACCCAGCATCCATAACTGAAGGACTTGCTTCAATAATAGATTGAGAATGGAGTCCAATTCATCCAAAAAGAGCTGAATTCACAGAATTGTACCTAGTTCCGTCCACTAGACGCATATCGGACGAAAATAATAGAATCAGATAGCCAAGATCGTGACCGAAAGAGTTGTGTGCCAGCTTGATAGGCGGCAAATGCGAGAATTAATGCAAAAGAGCTATGAATTAAATATTAAAATTATTGTTTTTGACGAAGGACTACGTCTTTGTTTTCGATATGGGGGTGCACTTTGCAAATTCTACAAAAATGGTATGTCACAAAAAGTGGTCCAAATTTAAACGCTTATTATTCAGCCATCTCAGGATAAATTTTTGACTTTTTTTGCGCATATCGCCCCGAAATACTTCTAAGAATAGATCCCAATGGATAAACCCAAAGATTTTTAATATCATGGCATCAAAAATTTAAATAATGTACAACCTAGTCAAAATATTCACATGACAGATTTGTGTACCTAGCACGCTACGCTTCTATGAATGACGTCATTATCGACTATTTAAAGAACAGATTTGGCAGGACAAGATCAGTTGCTTGTTGAACGGCAGACGAAGCAGATCACTGCGCTGTGTGTTTTTACAGTCAGTGTAGCTAAGGTAGAATTCCGTTACACTGGCTGTGGAGGTACGCTACCCAGTGCCGTACAATACGCGACTGACTTTGTCCGTTCAAACACTATGCTTTCTTTCGTGTTGTGCTCGTTTCCAGCACACTTTTATGTACAATCTCTAACACAATTATTCGTACACAAAATCGCTTGTACATTCGAGCTCCATTTGCAAACACTGTTAACATAGTGTCGTGGTACTAGTTGTCTCTTTCGCTCTACCCATCATCTACAGCGTTGACTCATTTTGCTTTACGCGCTTGGGTTCAATGTTTGAGGCGAATGTGTAGGAAGGTATATCTAACTTGTTGGCAGGGTTACCATATTCACAGATTTTTCTGTAAAGTCTCAGATTTTTTTTCATAATTTTTGAAATTTATCACCGATTTTTTCCTGTTTCAGTAATCGCACATGGTAAAGAGATATTTTTGACCGAAACACAGATTTCAATGTGGCACCCCTTTTTGTTAGAGTTTTCAAAGCCTATTTATGAATGAATGTTACAATACATGATTAAGACCACTGCATTTACTACCTTTGTATGCGTACTTTAGGAAAGTTACAATAACGGTAAAATATAACTACACACCTAGAAAAAAATAGTGTAAATTTACGTCTTCTGACCCTGACATATACGAGCATCAAAAATGACTTAGTTTTACGTTTGATTTTAATTTTACATGACGTTTAATTTCGTAAATCATGTAATTTTACTCCATATACAGCGTTTGTTCTCAATGGTAGGAAGTGTAATTTTATGTCATCGCGCATGTAAAGTATATGTTTCATGTAAAATTAAATAGAACACGGTAATGTTCCATCATTTCGTAAATTACGGTTTGTTGAATTGTTTCATGTTTGCAATTACGTCAACGATAAAATTCAGATTTTTTTGGTGTGTAGAAAGCTTGGTCTATACATGAAATGGTATTATATTGTCTAATATTTGATTTATTGACTTCACCGGTCCGGGTTTTTTACCACACACAATCGAATTTTTTTTTACAATTTTTAAAAGCTGATCTTGTGCTATAAAGATTTAATTCCAGATATTAGTTCGGTCACGATTTTCTGTCTTCTTTCTTCAGATCTTCTCAAATAAGTTAAATCGGATTCGATCTTTTTCTACAAATCAAATGACCTGATAACCAAGAATGTTTGGTTCAATATGTAATATTCGATGTTGATTGGTTGTGCTTTAAATATACGTAAGAAATATATTTGTTTTATTATAACTCTAAATGTACTAAAAAATAAATATTTTACATAAAGTAATATAGTCCTACGTCTACAGTTCGTGTAACCCCATAGGGCTGCACCTTGTCGTTTTTTACGGCTACTTAGAATCGTTCTGAAACATCACTTGGGGATTGCGATAATATCCCTGACGTATGAGAACTTTTTAATAGAAAAACCCAACTTTTGCTATGGTTCCTGAAATTTTAATTTATGCTATTAATTTCGCACTCAATTGCAGAGGTTAAAATATTCGCTCATTCTCACGACAAGCAGTTTATCGCACAGCTTTTTCAACCTTAGTAGGCACGGACCCAACTTTTCACCTTTCAAGAAATTGTGATAATTTCGCAGCTTCGGACCTAGTGATAAATTAAGTTGAAGAAAAACCATTAATATATTATATTATAGAATTTATTTCCCCACATTATTGCGGTATTTTCATTCTAAGAATCTGTATCTACTCATTTTTGTGAATTTTTGCGAAACCATTAGTTATTCGGCAGTTTTACATTAGGCGCGAAAATATCATCGCATATTATACCGCGAAAAGATGAGATCCAACGCTGTCTTGTCGAGAAAAGTTGGAGAGCAAACAATGTTAGGGGAACTGTGGGTAAGACGGACAGGTGGGGTAAGACGGACACATGGTTATTTTAGGGATATAACATTAAAACTTCAATTGCATTGTATGTGTGTGTACCCTATCATTATGGGTAACCTTGAATTATGAAACACTTAGTAGGCCTTGAATACTGCTAAACGTGTATAATTTAAGCAAATATTGATAATCAGTAGTGCGGTTTCGTGCGGATGTAAATTTCATGTTTCCGATTTTAAGGTTTAGCGATGAAAAAATCAATTCTTTCGCGGATTTTTTCCTTTATTTCGATAAAGTAACTCTTAAGTGACACCTACGTGGAAAATAACAAGTAAGTTTATTTATGCGTGAATAAGTACAAACGTTTAAAAAATATGTGTGCTGGTGGGGCAAGACGGACAGTCTTGATTAATTCTATTGATTCATCCTTTTTATGAATGTCTCGCCCGTAGAAACGAAATTAAAGCAGTCAAACGTGAAGAACCATCAAGTTAGCTGAAGTCTCACATGCAGTAGACTGCAGGATGTACGTTAATGTGCCCGAGGCTCAATACGGAATTCCTAGATCCTGGTAGACGATTTTGTGCAGGTCCCATACTCTGGCTGTGTGTAATCGAGAAACTAATGTTACCAATTACGCGTTTAATATATAACTTTCCAGTTTTGTATAAGTGATTGTGACAGATCATTGGGACTGATTGTCTAGCTCTCTTTATGGCAACGGCAAAAACGATATTAGAAAATACATCATTTGCTTCAACTCTAAATCGAACCTCAAAACGTCATTTTTCACCTCGAATTGAACATATATATTAAGAAGAACCACAATCCATTCTAAACATCCGCAAGAAACAGTAAATTTTAATATTTTGCATTGTGATCATCCTTTCTGCAACATGTCCGTCTTACCCCCACCATATGTCCGTTTCACCCGCAGTCTGGAAAAAGTGCAGATATTTCTTGGTTTTCCTGTTCTTTAAAAAAATGCTATTTATTGATTTTTGTAATATAATTCCTCTGGGCACTCGAAAGCCAACATATGGAGCTACAACATAGAGTATTACATGTTGACAAAAACATGCTCTTACTATGTTATATTTCAGTATATGCTTAATATGTCCGTCTTACCCCCAGTTCCCCTACATCGTACGGTTGCTTTTTTATTGCTGAACAAAGTAGGTGAAATATCACCTTATTCTGACGAATGTCAAATGTCAATTGGAAATGATAATGAAATGGAGTGTTTCAGGAACTGTAACATGAACTACGAATTAAATTTAAGGATATAAAACAAAAGTTTGCGTCTAATAATTAAGCGTATAGTAGAATGTTGGTAAATTATTTAAGAAACTTCCACATAATTTCAAGTTATTTTGCCCAGAGTTTTTATAAAAATACGCAAATATTCTTAAAATTGCTCCTAGTTAAAAAGCTTTTCTATGTTCGATCAGTTTAGGATAATTATTAGTTTAGTACATAGAATCATCTAAATCACTGTTATTTTTCTAGACATTTGCCCCAAAATGAGTACTACAGCTGGTTGATTAGCACTCCATTGATTGCAACGAATCATGTTTCGTGAAATAGCTCTCTCGTTAAAATCAGTGATCCAGTCTGCTTTTACTCGGCAGGATACGGATACTAAAAGCGCGCAAAACAACAGATTTTAGATTTTTGATTACTTGTACATTAGAGTGACAAAAAAAAAATAACCCCTATCGGCCTACCTCTGAGTCGATTCATAGTCCCACCAGGAGTACTTGTTCCAAATTTGAAGCAAATCGGACAAGTCTAGCTACCGGACCAACGTGCATGAAGTTTGTATGGGTTTTTTTTGACAATTTACATGGAGGTAACCCATTAGCTCGCATTTTCGCCGCTAAGTGGCACTGTATGCATCGTATTATCACTGTAAGTGAAAATAACAAAAGATAATTTAACTGTCTAAAACATTGTCGAAGATTGCTAGTCAAACCGGCTTTGTTAAAAGACGTTATTAGTTATTATTATTATATTTTTTTAACATGTCGCACTAAAGAGAGGTGATTTGAGATTTGAAAGAACTTTTTCCCAGATGTTCAACCAATAATTTACTACCACACACTTGCCGAAATCAAAATATAACTTCTTGTTATTGCTCAGACCAAGCTACATACGCCAGATCACGAATCAGTACAGTAGACAGATGGCATATCAAGAGAACCCTGAGCATGTGGTTCTAAAAATCGGTATAAAATTTTTAACAACAATTGTTTCTCGACCAGTGTGCCCGTAGTACCTAAAAGACGGACTTTTGAGGAAATTAAAATAGCTTGAAAAGATCATCAATTCGATATTCATGTGCACTTTTTAGGATATCATAGCCCAGAGATGGCTTAGGAGTTTTTACGGTGAAAACCATAATTTTATTGATCAGATGCTGTATGGTTAGCAAGTATTCTGATAAACAAAGAATGTTTAATGTGTCACTTACTTTATAAAGATAGCTCACATTTTACCAGAAGATTTTTGTCTAGCGGCATTTTTTTAAACCGTGCATTTTGATTCAATTACTTTTAGCAGCTCTACTTTCTTCGAATTCGAAGCTGGTGGATACTAGAAACCTTATTTCCCACCTCAACATTCAAAGCGATTCGTGCGGATACCCTGTAAATAATTGCGTACTAAATATCGGTGTACGTTATTTTAAAGATTAAAATTAAACAGTAATCCAAAACCAGACGTGACGCCACAAACTAATTATGTCGGCACACAGCGAATAATGGAAGCCAATCAGAACCTTGCTTATGAAACATTGTCAAAACAGCATGTTTTCAATGCATTGTAAATACTTCGAAGTTTATTACAAGATCGTTGTAATTATTTTTGACCCATTAGTTGAAATATTCCGTTCAGTACGACGGAAGTTTCACAAACCATTAATTATAGAATACCATATTGCTGAACGATATTTTGCACTAGGTTCTTATGTTGAAAGGTTTGATCGGAGGTCAAATATGACCCCACCAAAAAGTAAAACTCCGGAGAAAAGTTAGTTTCTAGTTTGAAACGTACGAGTTTTCAATTACACTCTACGGAGCCATGTACACATATATATATATATATATATATATATATATATATATATATATATATATATATATATATATATATATATATATATATATATATATATATATATATATATATATATATATATATATATATATATATATATATATATATATATATATATATATATATATATATATATATATATATATATATATATATATATATATATATATATATATATATATATATAGTAGACCGGCAACAATTTGGACTTTTTTTCGAAACACTGCTAATTTAAATGGTAATTGCATACACAAATCATATGTAGAATATAAGCTTTGTCCGATAGCTCTAGTTCCCCCACAAGAGGTTTAAAGTTTCTATAGTAATATATATGGAAACTCGGAAATAATAACTTAAAATCCAATCAAAAATTCCACAGTAACTTTGTGCACCTCAAAACTTATGGTCACGTAGCTTATTTTATAACGTACAACTTTGTTGAAGATTGCAAATTAATGGGAGATTCCACGACAAAGTAATTTAACTTTGAAGACCAACCGATTTTTTTGAAATTTCCTATTCTAAGCATGAGCGAAAAAGAGAGGCAACACATAAATTTATATTACAATATCTTTTTACTGGAAAATCGGATCAATATGCAATTTTCGGCGATGTTTATTCTAACACTTTAAACTATATATCTGCAGATTTTGGAATGCACAAGATAATACTGGCATTTTGTACTGAATTTAGTGTTTCTCTTGCATATTTTTCATACATTTTACCATATAAACTTGTTTGTTTGTTTGTTTATTATTAGATTTAACCCTAAGGGTCATTCGCCTAACATATAAACTTGAAAACTCTTGTGAGTGAGCTAGAGTTTTCGGAAAAAGCTCATATTTGATAAAAGGTATGTGAAGCCAATTACCGTTTGATTTAACAGTGTTCCGAAAAAAAGCAAAATTGTTGCCGGTCTAATATATAGTCTTATAGCATACATAACTGAACAAACAATTCTCACTCCCTCTCTACTCAAATTATCACAGTTTCTCAAAGGTGAAGTACGTGAGTTTGTTATTCCTTCAAATCTGCGCTCTGATTGCCTAGTCTACAAATACTTTTGAGTGTTCAGTGTGGTTTGAAGACAAATAACAACTTCACTGTCACGATTTGTGTTTACTGATACTGCGTAATAATGCTGTTGAGCAGAGCTCAGAAAAATTGACATCCCAGCGTGAACTTGAAAGAAAACGAAATTCCATTCATGCCCGGCGCGATGAATGAAATGTTTGGTTCGTTTCCCTCGTCATTCGTTCTACCGACAAAGCGCATTCAGGTTCGGATATGGCCGGTTTCAGAAGCAAACCGAATTTTGTTTCTATGCCAGTTCTGAGGGGGATTATTGAGCAAAAGTGCACCAGATATAGATTAAGCAGTTCACATTTGCTCGAAAATGTAGAAGATGCAAACTTCAAACTGTCCACATAATAACAAATTAATGCTTCGGTTGATGGAGGAATTTATGTTTTCTCTGCACTCAAGCATTAGATTCTGCTTCAAATTTCAGTCAGTTGGAAAGTTAGAGAGGCAGTGAATCTGAACGTTGGTTTCGGTAAATACAAGCAGAAATATTTGAATTTTCACAGCACTGCAGTTGAGTGTGTCATTTGACTTCCGTTATTACCGGATAGATTTTTGGAGGCAATGGCATTTTGATTCTCGTCAAGTGCTAGCTCTATGTTAGTTATATCAAATAGATGTAAATTTATCAAATGATTTACATGGTACGGAAAATACCGGAACTCATGGGTCTTATGGGCCGATATTCCCTGGTTTTTCGATACAGGTATTATTGGAAACAATACGTTGCTTATTGTAAACATTCAAAATTGCTTTTGTTACAAAATCTAACTAATTACCTTAAATTGATTAAATAAAGTGTTACAAAAAACAAACTGATTACTTTGTTGATCACGTCTAAAATATTAGCTTATCGAAATAGGGAAATGTTAATATCGTTTAACCAAAACATATTCTGATCGAATAGGGAGGGGGGTGCACCAGTGGGTTGACGAAAACTTCGTCAACCCCCTGGACCCAAATATGTCGGCGCGAAGTTATAATTTGCCGTTCCACAGCATGCCCAAAAGAAGAAAACGTCGAAAATTTCCAAAAAAAAATCTGCTCTGGCAGGAGTTTGGTGGATGTGCTGAAACAAGCACTCCTTGAATAACTTCTAGATCAACAAATCGTCGCTGTTGTGCTATCTTATGACAAGCGCCATTTAGCACATTTCGAGAAAAACGATTTTTAAAGTTTGAGATTGAATATCTTGAAACTTATAAATGGTATAAACAATCCAAAGAAGACAATTGATGCTTCTATCTATTCTGCATTAATCTCTCAAATATTACGAAGATCGATTGACTATGTTGCGAGTTTTTACTATGAATGTAAACAAAAGTCGCACTCACACGTGTCATAGGCGTTGATGACAAAATTTGTATGGCGTGTCATAATCGTGCATGGAAAATTTTCCATAGAAAAAAATAATAAATTTTTAACTTTTATTCATATCTTTGCGTTCATATGGTCTAGAAAAATTGTCGGTGAAATGCATTTTGAAGGAAATGAGTCAGGGAATTTAGAAAAAATTGTTATTTTTGGTTACAGTGTTGCCAAATATCCTTTATTTTCAGTTTAAAACTAAAACTGTGTTTTTCTCACAACTCGTGTAATTTTCTTTTGAAAATATTTATGCCATTGTGTTCCTCAGACATTTTCACACATAAAAACATCTAAAACTTCAATATAAATTCAACAAATCCCTAGAAACAGTGATTTGAAGCAAAAAACTCACAATTTCTTATCATCTTTCTCGCTATATCTACGTAACCAAGTAGAATTTCAAAATTCTGAAAACGCCACTTTGTAGAGATTTTTCAAACCAGTAATGTGGCATATTTAACTCGGTTTATCCCAAAATGGCGTTTGTCATAAGATAGCACAACAGCAACGAAATGAGGTAATAAAGGGTGTATGGAATCAAATTGCATGCAAATTGCTGTAACTTTTTTTTCTTCGGAGGGGGGGGGGCAGTTTAATGTTTATTGTTTACATTGTGTAAGTAAATAAATTTTGCGCACGAACTACTCTCACTCTGCTATTAGCCAGAAGCTATGAAAGGTCCAGTCTACGATAAGTCGTGTCCTAAAACGGAACCACGAACGCTTGACCGTAGATAGAAAGGAAAAGATGGATCTCCTTGTACTGTGACGGATCACAAACGGGACGTCGAAGCTATCAAGAGAAATCCCAATAGTTCAGCGAGAGACGTGACGTGGTTCATTTAAATAAAGCTTTTGTGCAATATGAAAAAAAAACATAACAAGGACTACACACGTACATAGCCTAGAACGCGCCGAATCGCAATGAACGGGAGAATACTGTACTGTAACTTATGCACGAAAGCACTACACTCAGCATTTGATAAAAATGCATTTTCTCGCTATGAATGACGAGATTTATGAGAAAGTAGGTTCCCGGCAGCTTCCTGAGCTCCATTTCTTCACTGCTCGAAATAAGTTCGAAATCGCTGAGGAAGTACCCCGTTTGTGACAGCCGGAATGGTCAATGGATATGTGTACTTTTAGGAATATATAAAAAAGCGTGAGGTCTCTTGATGGGTCTACGCTTTTCTGGCCGAATATAGTCTCGTGCATTACTTGAAATACGTTCAGGAGTGGTACAAGGACGAGGAGTACTGAGAGAATATATTCGTAAAATTGTTACGAATAGGTTTCGTACAAATAACTGTCGTAAAATAAATGAATTGTTTGTATGTTTTGTTTTTCGTATATTGAAATGTTATGTCGCTCTGAAAATCGTTAACCTAATCTCGTGTGTACGACCAACAAATGCACATCGGTTACTCGGAGATGTCCCAACCGATTTTCTCCGACATAGTCTTCAATGAAAGGTACAATGAAAGGTACTGCTATAGAATTTCATTTAATTCCGACTTCTGGTTCCGGAGTTACCGTTTGAAGAGTGCGGACACACAGCAAATCCACATTTTTGCATTTCTCATATAGAAAGGGTATGCAATCACTCTAAACATCGTCAACCTAATCCCGGCCAATTTGTTTTGACTAATATAGGTTAGAAATTTCCTTAGCCATGAAATCGTAAGTTGAGCAAATGAGAAAGGCATAAATGCACCACTAGGTGGATTACAACAGGTTTCAAGTTGTTTGTTTAAACTAGTTGCTCACGAATTCAACTTTCATGAAATTATTTTTAATCTACTTCCTAAATCGTACAAAGTATTTGACGAAAAAAATGTAATTTTGCGTCGATTTTTCACACATTTTCAGTTTTCTTTCTATTAAAAACCTATTTTAATCCACCTAGCGGTGCAATTGTGCCTTTCTCAATCATGAGACACGAGAATGTGTGCGTTGTTTATATTCATTAAAAACTTTTAAATGCATATATTACATTTTATTATTATACATCACATGACAACTATATACAGGAAAATATCATTATTCGAGTTCTAAAATTTTGAAAAAGAAAAAAGAGCCACGGTAATATTGAACTGAAAAAAGGTGCGAAATCGGCCAAGTCCCAAAAAGTCGATTTTTATAAAAAAAATTTTTTTCGAGATAACATAAAATCTCGACGTTTCATGCATTTTAAAGATGTTTGGCATCAAAAATACGAATTCGATTTCTGAAATTTCATGAGGTCCCCCATTTGAAAAAAAATTTGAGTTCCGGCTTATATGGGAATTTCATATGTGACCGGACGATTTAGTCTATATTTCCGGACCCATATAAGCGATCCGTGCGAAATTTTATTGACATCTATGGGGATATTATAGCTATCATTTGGGACTAAGTTTGTGAAAATCGGCCCAACCATTTTCGGGAAACTGATGTGAGTTCGTAAATTTTGAAAGATGGCCGCTTTTCCCGGGCACTTCCGGAACCGTCTATAGTGGTCAATGTAGTCAACGAAAGTTTGGTTGGCCGTCGGTGACCTAGAACAGCAAATTTAAGTTGTTTGAGAGACATTTTAGCGAAATTTTTACCTTTTTTGCTTTCATCGGAGTATCGGTTTGAATCACAATTTGCTATGTGATCGCACGCCACAACCTGTAACTCCGGAACCGGAAGTCGGATCGGGATGAAATTAAATAGCCATTTACGGGGACGCTATACCTTTCATTTGAGGCCAAGTTTAGTCGAATTGGTCTAGCCATCTCCGAGAAACCGATGTGACTGTTATTCTGAATTTAGATACTTCCGCCGGGGCTTCCGGAACCGATGATGGTGGCCAATGTGGCCAAATAGACTTTGAATGGATGTTAGTGACCTAATACTACAAATCGAAGCAGTTGTGGTCATATTTTGGAAAATTTTTCACCTTTATACATTCATTGCAGAATTTATTAAAATCGACATTTTCTGCGTGTTCGTGCTTATCACCCTGTAATTCCGGAACCGGAAGTCGGATCCATTAGAAATTCAATAGCAGCCTATGGGAACGTTGCACCTTTCATTTGAGACTAAGTTTGTCAAAATCGGTTCAGCCATCTCTGAGAAAAATGAGTGACATTTTTGGTCACATACACACACACATACACACACACACATACACACATACATACACACACAGACATTTACCGAACTCGACGAACTGAATCGAATGGTATATGTCACTCGGCCCTCCGGGCCTCCGTTAAAAAGTCGGGTTTCAGAGCAATTGCAATACCTTTCTATTGAGAAAGGCAAAAATGTGCATTTCGCAAAAAAAAAAACAAAGTAACGCAAACATCCGTTTGTTATCATTCTAAAAAATCGAAAAAACTTTGGGTTTTGGCTCCAGATCAAAAATTGCCCTTTCAATAATTCAAAACATTACTTTTTGAACTTGTTAACTACACACTAAATAAATCTGAATATTAATAATGACTCAATTGTAAATATGATGTAATTGCATATGACGCAACTTTAAATGCGATCTATTTTTATGTCATAATCGACGCATTCATAATATTTTATTAATAAATTCAATACTCCGTCATTTTAAACAAAAACAATTGTCACACGCACTATTTTTAAGCGCAGGAAATAAAATTTGAACTCGATGACTAAGTTTTCAGTGTAAAATGCAATAAAATTACACGTCCTGAATCAAAAACGCATCAAACGAAGGTCCGTCGGCTGTGCAAAAATCGTTAAGATAACAATACAATTATATTGCAAGTTCTGCAGATTAGCCGCTGAAAACGTCGAGTTTTTTATCAAACATGTTCAGTTACCCAAAAAAGAAAAGAAGTTCGAGTGCCCTTTCAACCATTGTGGTGTCATTTTTAAATCGTTCAACTTGTTCAGCATATTCTTGACTTATAATTCCACGAAGCTTCGACCCAGTAAATGGTGAACCTATTCTGAATTTTGGTGAAAATATGCGTTATTGAATTTTATTTGTGTCTTCCGTTTTCACTATAATAGATAATGGGTAGATTATTTGTTGGTAAGAAGCGCGTGACGAACTGCAGTAAGGTTAATTTTATTTTAAGATTGAAAATGAATTTTTGCTTCAATTTTACTAGACAAATGTAATTTCACAGCGTTCTTGTAAATTTACATGTCGCCAGGGCCGTCGAGAGCCGCGTCGGGCCCCAAGGTTTGTATTACTGCTGGGCCCTTTTAAACCTAAGCCGTCTAGCTCAGCATGGGTTGGTACCTCTTCTGCCATGGGAAATTCGTGAGTCCGTGATTTCTATTAGTCTCCGGTTGACTCATATATCCACATCCACAGATAGCGTGCCAGACAGGTTGAATTTCGACAGTTTCTTATTCCGTGGTATCCAAATCGGGTAAAATTTCCATAGTAACGATTTTTTCAACTTGCGGGTACTCGGGTCTAAATAACGATTATCGACGTAATTAGAGGCGCACGGTGCTAATTCGTGTATTCGTACCTCGTTTGTGTCATCGCCTATATATACGGAGGTTCTGACTTCATGTTGCCACATTCAACGATATATTTCGTTTCGCAAAACAAACGCTTCTACTTGATTGATGTTCTGAAACATAATCAGCACGGTATGTCTAACATGGTGAAATTGTAGAGTGTAAACATTGGCCATCTTTAGCTCCATTTGTCCTTCTAACATAACATCTTAAGGAAGCCTCGAAAAGTAAACAGGAATACAGTTCGACCACAATAAACCTTATGATCTGCTTATAATCATCACTCATTTTTTCGACATACTGAATTGGAACACGATACATTACTTCTACTGTGCAGACAAAGCAGGAACACGGATTGCGTTATTTGCTGGTAACGATGGAGCAGTTTGTAGCTTTTGTTGTAAGCAAGATGAGAAGGTAGCAGATGCAGCTCGAAATTCTCGTTCAAAATTATTAAATCAAAAAGATTTTTAATTTACATAAGTTTAAACCGTTTCCAATTGTAGATATTATGCAGGTTTTGTAAATAAACAATGTGCTATGTCTCACGTAGGAGCCGGTTTTTATATGCTGTGAGAATATGCAGAACCCGACAACAATATAGAGTAATCATCGCAGTAATCAGACGCAAATTAAACAACTGCTAGTACAGCGGGCAACCGAGTACTGCTGCTGTTGGCTGAACTGAACTGTTTGATTGCTTTAGTTTGCACATTATAATTGGGTTCTTATAGACATCACATGCATCTTTGGCGAGGCCCAAAATTACCGTTCTATCTCAACACAATTCTTTGCTAGGGATATTTTGCTAGAGGGAACAATCCTTGAACGTGCAATTAAAAATACAAAAATTATCCTTTTTTATCACCGGTTAAATAAGGTCAGTCTACCTTCTCATCTCGCATAGAGTAGAAGCTAAAAATCGTTCCACTAAAGATACACGGCAAAAACGATTGCAGACGAATTGTCTTGCTATTGATTTTTGGAAATGTGTTGCAAGACTAGCTACTCGGGTAGTAAAACAATTACTAAACGTACAGATTGTGCTCAATCCGGTAAAAGTTAATGCCCTGTAAATGCACCATATCAAACATTAAGAAGCACAGTCGTGTGTTTCGCGGAACAATGTGCAGCACACCAACGAAATCTGCCACGTTAGCAACAATATCCTCGTATATAAAGGCCTCCCGAGATATGTGCTTACATGACTTATCTTCACACACCATCGTGATTAATAAAATCATGCCAAGAAACGGAGAAGTGGTTTCATAACAGCTGAATATTCCCATTTTCCCGGGTGCCCCTAGCATTGTTCTTATGGTGAGAATGCTTCCGTACAAACCAACTCCTTCATACGTAACTTTTTATGCTTATCAAGCGAAAATGGGACGTTTCACCAGAAAAACACTGGTTATGCACCCATGGTAGATTCCTATGCCTATTTCTGCAAAAATATCCACGAATTTGACAAGAACAAATCTTCACTCAACAACAATCGCGCACAGTATCTCCAAGCCAACAACCGGCACCACCATTAAGAATCGAACGTAGAAGAGAACGGATGCGTTTGTCCTCGCGCTCGCATTTCTGTTTGACGCTCTATTGCTTTCTTCGAACATGTTTTGAATTGGCTTCTCAATAATTTATAGTGTATACTCCTTCGTTTGTTTTTTAACATGTACACAAAGTGGAAAACTCGCTTAAGAACGTTTGTTTTAACAAAAGACAACTATCAAATAAAGTTTTCATTTTTTACACTTTCATCATATGACAATTTAATAAGGCGAATGATTATAAAGAAATTACTATTACCATTTTTATCGGAACGTGTTCGACCATCTTCCGGGTTAAAGCGCGGGCCCCTAAATGCGACCGGGCCCCAGGGTAATTGCCCTGGCTGACCCCCCCCCCTCTCATCGGGCCTGCATGTCGCACGTAATTTTACTGTTGGCATAATGTAAAATTACGTTTTTGAATAATTTGGTGTCCTGTAAAAATAAGAATGAACGCAATAATCGGTCATTTTGTTCGCTGGCATATGTCGGCGCAAAATGACGTAAAATTGCAAGAGTTTTTTCGACGTGTGTAGTATTATAAATGCCATTTTAGAGGATCTCGATTCCTATCTTCTTCTTGTCAAGAAAAATTTCCGAAATATGCCTATTTTTCGTGCTCTCTAACCCTTTAAAATGGCGTCAGGCATCGATTCCCGACATCTACTCGTAATGCCTGTAAAAACCAATTTTTGTCAAAAATCTTTTCGGGGTTACATTACTTCCAGAGTTACCGACATGAAAAAGTTTGTAATATCCTCCGCTACTATATGGATTGTGAGCCCTCAACTTTTAAATCTTATAGCTGACTTGTATTCAACCCATACGACTAAAAGCAGACTGTGTGGTTCATGAGCTTGCATCCATTAATATTTCGTTGATAAACAAGTTCATCGTTATCGCCATTCAGTTAGTGTTATTTAGCTGCATTTTATACCACCACAAGGGATCCATTTTTCCATTTCGTTCATGGCGTTATGCAGAAAGTTTTTTTTTTATCTACCAGCCTGAAGTCAAGCACCGAGCCGAGTGGAGCATTTAAATCGCACACAAATGGTGAAAAATCCCGCTTTTCACCTTATTTTCCTTGCCTCTCTCTTTAATTAAAGCTCGTTTGTGCGAGATCGCGATCGGTCATATGTATATTGCTGCCTTCCTGATTACACTTTTTTGCTCTCTATTTAACTACACTGTTCCTGCGTTGATCTTCTTTTGTTGCTACTACTTTTGCCATTCTTCGTTGATTAATTCCGCCTCGCTCGCTTCCTGACTAGGTTAAGGTTCCAAAGTACAATTATGAAGTGATCTTCAGCCTCTACTCCACTTTTTCCGATTTGCTGATTGCGTGTTATTTTTTTCTTTCAGTAAAATATTTGTATAACCATTCAAGTACTCTGTAGCTCTTTAGCCTTCGCACCGTTAAGGTCGTGCACAGCGTCATTTTGAAAAGGAAGAGATAAGTGCGGTAAATATTGAAGTAGGTATGCCCCGCCTCAGCTCGGCATCTTCAACCAGGCTAGTGAGATGTTGTGTTGGTTCAAAATTGCTGCTGTTCTGAAACCGAATGTTTGTTAACAAGGTGGGAGAGGGGTGCACTGCGCCACCCAAAATATTCGCATAGTCTGATGTAGAAACCTCTCGATTAAACCACATTGCAGATGCGATGTTGACACAGAAAGAAAGAAGAAGGGAGTGCACATCTAATTTCCAATAGACGGTTGCCTCCGACGACCGCTCAAAACCTGTTACCCCTACTTTTTACTGTCTAGCTTTCCTCCGGTTTTACAGGGAGCATTTACACTCAACTACAGCGTGTCAAGTGATGTTTGTACCGACAGGCTTATCCACTGCTGATCTTGGCTTGCCTATCCGGTGTGGGTCTCTCACCGACAGAGAAATGTTAGAAAGGCAAGTCCGCTGGGTGCAATGAACTGGACAATTTAAAACCTACGACATGGGTTGGGCTGTTAGGTGCAGCGACCGAGTCAAGCAGGAAGTATCAAGTGTATGCAATTGTTGTAACACGTTTTTTTGTTCAATGGTTAAAACTATTCAACGATCCAAAAAATCTAATTAAATTTTCTCCACCATACAATTATCGAATTGAACACGTGCGAAATTCGATTACCCCTTTATGATTGCCGCTATTAAACTCAACAAAAACATAACTAAGGCCGCCTAACGCACCGTCTTCGACCGGTGGATCGCTATCCTCAGGAATTCCCTTCAAGAATTCCGCTTCCACTTGCTGCAGTTTGTTAAACTGTTTTACACGATGCATTTTATGCTCGATTAAGTCGTAAAGTACCAACAATCACCTTCACCGATATCGATTTATGCGGGGTGCAATGTTGTTTAGCATGCGTACCTTGTTATTTGTTTATGTGGCGAAGAACTTTCTACTCGGTACGAGCCGACAAGTGAAGTGCATTTTTTCAGCCCTACCCAGTGTTTGCAGGTTGTTAGATTTCCTGGCGAAATGCGTGCCCGGGCATACAATTTCTCCACTTATCGATCGGATCGGATCGGATCGGAAGCAAAAACAGGCAAAAGATCGTTCACTTTCCATCCCCGGAGAGAGAGAGAGAGAGAGAGAGAGAGAGAGAGAGAGAGAGAGAGAGAGAGATGGCGTGGCGACCACCCACGGCAACAGCAGCAGCTGCCACCCGACACACTGAGCCACCCACTTGATTTGGCGGCCGCACCGTCCGCCAAGGAACGGATCGCCGAAATAGGAAAAACCCACCGTCGATATCGTTTGAACCGTCAGCTGCAGACGGATTCCACAACGGACACTAATTTTCCTAACCGATCTTTTTGTGTTCGGTCGGAGATCGCTTTCTGTGCCGTCTACTTCTATGCAGACATGCATGCATGTATGTATTCTCCTAGCGGGTTCAGCGCTGATATCGGGGGTGTTGATCTATCAATCTATCGGCGTGGCGGTAAACATTGACGATACTGATTCTAAGCTTTGTTCGTCTTGAAATGGTGTTTAACAGCGAATGAAAAAATCCAGTTTTCGTTGTTCTAGCGTTATGATGATATCAGAACGAAGTGTTCTAATATGCATTTTCATGTATCGTTGCAATATGCGCCTCATTTGCTATTTAATTTTAGGCAGTGCTGTAGTTCCGGTTAGTCACGGTTAGCCGGCGACTAACCAGTAGGGTGTCCCAAAATGACATCATGTTAAAAAAGTCATCGGGCTCACTTCTTAAATGAAAGGTTAGGGTATTGGGACCACTTTCTTCTTCGGAGTGAGTTTGCTAAAACGCTTCCTACTGGTGGCGACTTTTGATTTTTTGAAAATTGGCCGATTTTGGATAAAATTTCAAATTTATGCCTGTTGAAGTGGTCCTGAACTGCCTTAGATTTTTTTTTCAGCGTTTTTTATTTTTCTGGAGATCCAAACGGAGAAGTTTGGGTAGTTAGTTTGTACAAATTAAGAATTATAAGAGCGGCAGGGCCATTAAAACTTAGTAAAAAGTGAAATTTTTGGTGTTTTTCAGTATTTTTTCTTCAAAACTGGGTATCTACAAAATTTTAAAAGTACAGAAAACACTTTATATAGTTGAGCCGAATTCAGGGGCGTAATTTTGCTGAAGAAAGTGTATAGCTACGGCCAATGGGGTATAAGTTATTTACGTTTTTGTTAAATAACCTTTTGGCATTTTATGATATTCATAAAAAATAACACTGTTCTACAAAATAAAACAACTTAAGTGGGCTTAGTCCGCATATTATTTTTCGGAAAATAAAAGGAAAATGATGAAAAATGGAGTTTTTCGCTTGTCTCTAGTACATCAGAATCGGTTTTTATGAGCATTTGACGATTTTTTTTTAAATATTTTCTATACTAATAGCCACCTACGGGTTTGAAAATCACTAAAATTAAACAAATATGTCGAGTTAATGGCAAGTTATGGCGTATATTTGAAGGCTGAATTGATTAACGTACTTACATTTTATATATAAAGTCTTATTTTCATGTTAGGAACTTTGAAGTGGAGAAAAATGCAGAATAGTGAGGTGAGTGTTGAAAAACTGATATTTACTGTTTAGATCACATAATTCCGAAATAGTCAAATTTGGGGCAAATATCCTCGAAAAAGTTTTACAACAGAATACAGCGCATCTTCTGACACAATTGTTTTGTTGAAGATGCCTCCTAGAAGTAATTATGGAGAATTAACTCTTCAAAAAATAATTAGAGACTTGGCGTCATTAGCAAAGTTATTATTTTTATAATTTAAGTTACAAAAAAAATCATCAGATGCTCATTAAACCTCGTCCTGACATACTAAAGACGTACAGAAAACGAAACAATGTGTGGTCAAAGCACATTTGAACTGATTTACTTTTTGGAACAGCATTATTTTTGATAAATTGCTAAAAATGTCAAAGGTTATCTAACAAAAACTTAAATAACTCATACCGCATTAGCCATAGCTATACACTTTTTTCAGCAAAATTACGCCCCTGAATTCGGCTCAACTATATAAAGTGTTTTCTGTACTTTTAAAATTTTGTAGATACCCAGTTTTGAAGAAAAAATACTGAAAAACACCAAAAATTTCACTTTTTACTAAGTTTTAATGGCCCTGCCGCTCTTATAATTCTTAATTTGTACAAACTAACTACCCAAACTTCTCCGTTTGGATCTCCAGAAAAATAAAAAATGCTGAAAAAAAATCTAAGACAGTTCAGGACCACTTCAACAGGCATAAATTTGAAATTTTATCCAAAATCGGCCCATTTTTCAATAAAATCAAAAGTCGCCACCAGTAGGAAGCGTTTTAGCAAACTCACTCCGAAGAAGAAAGTGGTCCCAATACCCTAGCCTTTCATTTAAGAAGTGAGCCCGATGACTTTTTTAACATGATGTCATTTTGGGACACCCTACTAACCAGCTCCTGGAATCGAAAAAAAAAAATTCGAGCCAAAAAAAATCCATTGGCCTTATTATTCTGGAAGGTAAACTTAACCCTCTAGTGCCCAAATTTTTTTTTGGCTTGAAGAAACTTTTGGAGGTGGGCCTCGTGATGAGAAAAACGAAATTAATGTTGAAAATTCTTGGAAGTAATGGGTTTTTCATTAAGACCTTAAAATAAGTAGGCCGCCTAGAGGCGGTGTTGGGCACCTGGGCGAATAAAAAACAAAAACTTCTTTTTCTTCTAGTTTCTTCAACATAAGCGAATACAGATAGTTTCTTATATTTTGGACTCCATCAGAACGCAAAATACCTAAACTGTAAGGAGTATTTCTCTAGTGATTTGGTTGTTTAATTATTGGCTTCTAATTTATAGTAGGGGAGTCCAGGGTCTGCTGGCGATGGTTTCACTTATCATGTTTTATGTTTTTAATTTAAGAAGATCGTGTAAAAGTGAATGCGTTGCATAAATGAGCGGACTGTTGTCTGCATTACAGAATTTTAAATATGTGACGCGGAAATCTCGCCATTTTACGACTATACGCACAATGATGCCACCTGGCTACTTTTGATGATAAAGTATGGATCGCGTGAGATGTTTTTTGAATAAAACTGCAAATCAATGATACTTGTTATTATTTTTCAGCCTCAATGCTCGTGCATTTTAATTTCGGCGCACAATTTGTATTCAAAAGCTAAATTTTCGAAATTTTTCAGGTGAAATTCCGAAGTAAACAAACAAAAAAAAACAAATTTTACTTGTGGTTACGTATATTACATATACGACCGAGGAAAGTTCCTTTCGCGCGCTATCGAAAAATCTAGTCATTCGTGGAATAGCTTTGAACTCGCCCTAAATAACAAAAATGCTGAAATTTAAGAACGTTACTTAGGGTAATGAGTTAGAGCGGCGTTAGCCATCTTTGTTCAACGTATTGGTTCAAATGGCGATTTTTGATATCATAATGGTTCATAAGAAGAAAGCAAATATATTGATGCCAATTCATACGCATTACATCAATTGTATTCCGAGTAATTAATGAAATTGTGAGGCACCCTTCCTAATACGAGTAAAGTAGGCTCTTCACTCTAATACGCTCGAAAACTCAATATCGCTTACAACGTGTACGAAACAGAATTTAATGCAACATAAACACATTGGAGAATGGATCAAACAGTACTTGAAGTGCAGAACTAGAGACAGCGCCATATATCTAATACAAAAGGAGAAAAAAAGATTCTGTCAACTAGCCCCAGACTCCCCTAAATATTATTAAATGATAAGAATATCCATATTCTAACTGCAACATTCACCCAAAGTTTTCAAAACATGAGTTTTTTCAGCTAAAATTGCACATAAGACTGGTTTCGGTACGATAAGTAATCACTAAAGACTAAAAAAAATTTCGCTCGGATGCCCAACACCGCCTCTAGGTGGGCAAAGTATTTTACCAAAAAATCTAAACTTCCGAATTATTCCACTAAACCAATTCACATCTACAGTGAAATGCTAGTAACAGGCTACTCAAAAATATTTTTTTTAGTTATTGAAATTTCCAAAAACAGTTAAAATTTGTTTAATGAAGATTACCACTAAACACAAAATAGGTTTTTTCCACGTTTTCCTCGAATTTTCAACTTTGAGCTTCAAATGCCTTAGACAGAAAGCTACGAATATTAAAATAATGTGTGTGTATGAAGGGTGTGAGCGTTGGGAAAAAATGTTAGTGCGGATGAGACCGCCTAGAGGCGGTGTTGGGAACTAGAGGGTTAATGATCCCTATGCTCGTAAAAAACATCCAGATAATTGGAATTTTGTGAATCTATTCAAATTTGTAGGGTATTGTCAAATTCCCTGCCGCGCTTGTATGATATTTTCATAACCCACATGGCAATCCCATACTTTATGGGGCACTGGTATGCTATGCTCATAGCAGCATAGGATACTCTCAGATACTTAAAAGCGCTAGTATGATATTCCCATACCTCGCAGAGCGTTTCAACATTAGTTTGACACTTACAAGGCGCTCGCAGATTCTCTCAGACAATAGTCTGACGTTCCCATCGCTCGCAGGGCGCTTCCACACTCTCTGGGGCGCTAATATGATATTTGCAAAACTCGCATGACGCTAGTATGATATTCCTATAGCTCGCAGGGTGCTCTCAGACTCGCAGGGGCACCAGTTTGACATTTTCAAAGCTCGCAGGGCGCTCCGAGACCCTATGGGGTGCTAATGTGATATCCACACAGCTCGGAGAGCGCTTCCACACTCGCTGGGGTGCTATTATGATATTCTCATCGCTCGCAGGGCGCTCTCAGATTCTCTCTGGCGACAGTATGATATTCCCATAGCTCGCAGGGCACTCTCAAAACTCACTAGGGCTCTATCCTGATATTTTCATAGCTCGTAGGGCGCTCTCCAGCTCTCCTGGGCGCTAGTATGACTCTATGTGGCGCTAGTATGGCGTTCACATTACTCGTAGGGCGCTCTCAGATTCTCTCGACGGCCAGCACAATATTCCCTTAGCTCGAATGACGCTCCACAAACTCTTTAGGGCGCTAGTCAGATATTCCCTTTGTTTGCAAGGCGCTCGCAAATTTTCTGGAGCGATAGCATAATATTTCCATAGTTTGCATGGCACTCTCAGATTCTCTTGTGTACCGGTACGATATTCCCATAGCTCGCAGGGCATTCTAAAACTCACTAGGGCGCTAGATTGATATTCTCATATCTCGCAGTGCGCTCTCAAGCCCTCTAGGGCACTAATATGACTCTATGAGGTGCTAGTATGATATTTACATAGCTCGCAGCCAGCATATCATGCTGGGGCTCTCAGATTCTCTCTAGCGCCAGCGTGATATTCCCATGGCTCGCAGGTACTCTCGAACTCACTTGATATTCTCATTGTTCGTAGGATGCTTTTGGACTCTCTGGGGCGCTAGTATGATATACCCATAGCTCGGAGAGCACTTCCTTGCTCGCTGGGCGCTAGTATAATATTCACATAGCTCGCAGGGCGATCTCAAGCTTTCTAGGGCGCTAGTATGACTATGGGGCGCTAATATGATATTAACACAGCTTGCGAGGCGCTCTCAGATTCGCTCGAGCGCCAGCATGATATTCCCATTGCTCGCAGGACGCTGTCGAACTTTCTTGGGCGCTAGTTCGATATTCTCTTAGTTTGCAGGGCACTCACGAATTCGCTGGAGCGCTAGCATAATATTCCCATAATTTGCAGGGCACTGTCAGATTCTCTCGTGGGCCAGTACGATATTCCCATAGCTCGCAGGGTACTCTCAAACTCATTAGGGTGCTAGTTCATTATTCTCATAGCTCTCTAGGGCGCTAGTATAACTGTATGGGGTTCTAGTATGGTACTCCCATAGCTCGCAGGGCGCTGTCAGATTCTCTCGAGCGCCAGTATGATATTCCCATAGCTCGCAGGGTGCTCCCAAACTCTTTAGGCGGTAGTCCGATATTTTCATAGTTCGTAGGGCGCTCTCGGATTCTCTGGGGTGCCAGTATCATATTCCCATAGTTCGAAGAGTGCTTCCATACTCGCTAGGGCCCCAGTATGATATATAGTATCATAGCTCACAGGGCGCTCTCAAGCTCTTCAGGGCGCTAGTATGATATTCACAAAACTCTCTAGGTTACTAGTCTGATGTTCTCTTAGTTTACAGGGCGCTTACAAATTCTCTGGGGCGCTAGTCTAATATTCTCATAGTACGTAGGGCGCTCTAAGATTTTCTGGAGCGCTATTATGATATTCCCATAGCTCGGAGAGCGCTTCCGCACTCGCTGGGATGGTTCTCATAGCTCACAGGGCGCTCTCAAGCTCCCTATTGCGCTAATATGAGCCTATGGGGCGTCAGTATGATATTCACATTGCTCGCAGGGCGTTCTCAGAGTCTTTCGGGCACCAGTTCAATATTCGTATAGGTCGCAGGGCTCTCTTAAACTCCCTAGGGCGCAAGTGCGATATTCTCATAGTTCGCACGGCGTTCAGGGACTTTATGGAGCGCTAGAATGATATTCACATAGCTCGCAGCCAGCATATCATGGCGCTCTCAGATTCTCTCGAGCGCCAGCATGATATTCCTCGCAGGGCGCTCTCAAACTCTCGAGGATATTTTGAAACTATCATCGTTCGCAGGGCGCCATCAGATTCTCTCTGGCGCCAGTACGATATTCCCATAGCTCGCAAACTCTCTAGGACGCTAGTGTGATGTTCTCTTAGTTTTTAGGGCGCCAAAAAATTATCTGGAGTGCTAGCATAATATTTTCGTAGTTTGCAGGGCACCCTCAGATTCTCTCGTGCGCCAGTACCATATTCCCGTAACTCGCAGGGCACTCTAAAACTCACTAGGGCGCTAATTTGATATTCTCATAGCTCGTAGGGCGCTCTTAAGCTCTCTAGGGCGTTAGTATGGCTCTATGGGGCGCTAGTATGATATTCAAATTGCGCGCAGGGCGCTCTCACATTTTTTCTGGCGCAAGTATTTTGTTCCCATAGCTCGTAGGATGATCTCAAACTCTTGAGGGCGCTAGTCTGATATTCTCATTGTTCGTTGGGCGCTTTCGCTCTCCCTAGAACGCCAGTATGATATTCCCATAGCTCGGAGAGCGCTTCCACAGTCGCTGGTGCTCTAGTATGGTATTCTCATAGCTCGCAGGGCGCTAGTTTGGCTGTATGGGGCGTTATAATGATATTCACATGGTTCGCTGGGCGCTCTCAGACTTTCGAGCCATTGCTCACAGGGCAATCTGAAACTCTCTAGGGGACTAGTCTTATATTCTCATCGTTCGCAGGGCGCTCTTAGAATCTCTCAAACGCTTTCAACGATATTCACATTGCTCGCAGAGCGCTCTCATAGTCTCTCGGGCACCAGTTTAATATTCGCATAGGTCGCAGGGCTCTATTTAACTACCTAGGGCGCAAGTCCGATATTCTCATAGTTCGCACGGCACTCCTAGACTCTATGAGGCACCAGTTTAATATTCACATATCTCGCAGGGCGCTCTTCGATTCTATGGTACGCTAGTATGATATTCCCATAGCTCGCAGGGGGCTCTTAAACTCTATAGGTTACTACTCTAATGTTCTCTTAGTTTACAGGGTGCTTACAAATTCTTTGGGGCGATAGTCTTATATTCTCATAGATGGCAGGGCGCTCTTGGATTCTCTCGAGTGCTTTTACAATATTAACAGAGTTCGTAGGGCGCTCTGAAACTGGCTAGGGCGCTAGTCTAATATTCTTATAGTTCGTAGGGCGCTCTTAGATTCTCTGGAGCGATATTTACATTGCTCGCAGGGCACTCTCAGAGTCTCTCGAGCACCAGTTTAATATTCGTATAAGTCGCAGGGCTCTCTTAAACTCCCTAGGGCGCAAGTCCGATATTCTCATAGTTCGCACGGCGCTCCTAGACTCTATAGGGCGCTAGTATGATATTCTCTTATCTTGCAGAGCGCTTCCCCATTCGCTGGAGAGCTAATATGATATTCCCATAGCTCGCCTGGAAATTAGGTAGGTAGGCAATACACTTTCCTAACTTACAAGGCGCTTTTAGCCGGTTTTAGTATCTTTGGGGCGCATATAAATGAGTATTTGAGTTTATGAGGCGGTAATAGTCTAGCCTAACCCAAGTAACAATTGAAGTTTTATAGCACACTACAAGTGCAATATAAGTTTGTGAGTGGCTATAAAACTACCATAAAACCTCAATTGTTACTAGGGAAGTGCAGCGCGTTTTCAGGCTCTATGGGTCGGTAGTATGAGTATGTTGGGCTAACGGCTAGCTAGTATGCTCATGGGGCGTTATGCGAATAGTCTATCCTAACTTGCCGGGCGCTTTCAGATTTTCTGGGGCGCATATACTGTATCTCTCTGGGTCGTTGGTATAAGTATTTGAGCTCATGAGATGGTAGTGCATAGTCTATCCCAACTCGTAGGACGCTTCCAAGCTCTCTAAGGTGCATATGGCGTATTTCTGTGGGAAGCTAGTATATCTTCTAGCTCAGGCGCAATGGAAAATCAAACTGATTAAATAGAATTCTTGTTAGGTGCTTTTATGGTGTTCACAGTGAATAGTTTGAATGTGAATGTGGGGGCAGTAGATGATATGCTAGCCAAACTCGCAGGGTACAAATAAACTGATTCAATCATCATGTAGGTATGTCGTGCGTCATTTTTTCCTAACCTAAAAAACAAACGAAATCTCTAACGAAAACCTTGCGATTATTTTTATATTTTTGTGAATTATGCCTATCGTCCATTATGCTTAACGTTTACTATGCCAATCGTCCATTATGCCTAACGTACTTATGCCTAACGTATTTATGACAAACGTCGCGCACCCCCTTCCGGCAGTCGCGCTAGTGCACTGAGTGCACGCTGCTCTGAAAATCTAGCGAAATCGTCTTAGGGCACCAGCGGCTGCTCGTTCAATGAGCCATAAGTGCGACTTCCGGAGAGTTTGAACATCATTATTTTTCATATCAACATCCTGCTCGTATATTGTCCTGACAGGGTAAATAGTTTTGATGGGCTAAAATGCATTTGCTGGTAGAAGTTGCAGCATTCCCGTGGCCGAGATCTAATAGTTTTCAACGTGCGTCAGACGCGCTTTGAATAATATTCAATAAACGTTTTCAACTCTTTTGGTCAAACAAAAGCATTGTTTCCCGACAACTAAACATGTCGATCAGCTGTTCAAATTCCCGTAACCATATTACCGAACTCGGTGATGTTTCTGTTTAGGCATGTGTCTATAAATAGAAAACCAATCAAGCTTCCATTCACGAGCAGAAATTGAACCAATGCTAGATCATTAACACCGTTCAACAGTACCGAAGCAGTTACGGCAGAAATTGAAGTTTCATTGGCATGTACTTTCCATAAACGCTTCAATCTATCAACGTTGTGAAGAGCACTTCAGGGTTCCATTTACTCTGTGCACATCACATCGCAAACAAAAATCATACTCTGGATAATTGAGCAAACTCAAAACAGCAGCTGAGCAGGTTTGGTCCGCGCGCACCCGGCTTTGCCGCATCCGGACCGCGTCGATCATTTCGGAACAATTATAAAACAATTGCGAAGCGAACAAAACAAACGAACGTTTCCACCCAGTGACACATTTTCTAAACCCTCTGCCCCGAACAGAGGATGGCTCCACCGGGCCACAGACAGGCGAAAGTGATCGTGACACTGACTGAATGACAAGGTTACAGAGGTTCCTTCAAATATGAAATTTGTTTTCCACTGATCGTAGTGTTTACCTTCCAAAGGTTCATCTAGGTGCAGAATCTGGAGATTTAAACAACTGGCAACAGAAGAAGAAAGTGACGAAACTGGTTTTTCTTCGGAACAGTGAATGTGTGTGCGATAAAAAAGTGTTATAAAAAAGAGAGAATCAAGCTGAACGGAGCCACCGCCGCCGCCGCAGGAGTTTGGTGTGAATAGGGTTGGAAGAATAGAAGCAAAATGCGGCTGGGCGCTGTTTGGAGCGTCGTCACGCTGCTGGTCACGCTACTTGCCACCACCACCACCACCAGCTCCGTCGAGCTGGTGAAATCCGACTCGGACCTACCGGATTTCGATTTCGATAGCCCGAAGGGTGACACCGACGATGACTACTATTACGTGAGTGAGGGAGAAGATCAGCAGATGCAGCCATCGCACAAGATCCTCAACTATAACCGCACGGCGGATGCGGAAGACGCGAGCGGTGGAAGTAGCGCCGCCGGCTCGGATGGTTTCCTGATGGAAGACGACGATACCAGCTTCGAGCTGATGGACGATGTGGACTTTGTGGATGACATCGAGGTCAGTAATTTCCAGCGGAAGCAGGCGGCTATGCGGCAGATTATGACGCGGGCTTTCGCCAACCGCGAAATGCAGAGAAAGTTCGCCGAGGTGCTACCGCTGCTGAAGGTGATGACCAAGCAGCAGAAGACAACGCTGGCAGCGCTGATCTCGGCGCAGGTTAACTCCCGGGAGGGATACACGATGTCGCTGGAACAGGTGAGTCGAATATATAATATAAGGTAGATTGTTTTGGAATTGAATTTATTAAAATTGATGCGAACCTACTTCGACTCGGATCCTAAAGCGAAATTTGCATTGCAGAAACTCTGAGGATTTTAGGAAAAATTAAATTGTTGATTCAGGGTTCTGTTTTTTAAAATAACGGGAGACTGTCGGTTAACTAAGAAAAAGAAACGGAGAGCTGCAGCTTGGTAGCTACACTAAAGACACGAACGGGAAAATGAGAGACGAACCTAAGGCAATTGATACAAATGTTTCGGTTATCTCAACAGTCTGACACATTCCTTACCGTTATGACTGTTGAGTTGGATTGCATCATCAGATAATTGAATGGTCTCTAGACATGCCATACAGCTACGACGATGCATTTTCGAACCACAAGCATCATCCAGCTGACGATGAGGCAAACGGAACTGAAGATTTTCTCGTCATTTTTGGTTTTCATTGCCTCTTAAATCACTAAAACTATTGCGTACATGCATTACCGCTAGCGCTTTGAACGGTCAAGACCCTCCTAACTTTTTGCCTTTTGGATGCACGCTTAACTAGGAAAGCCATTAATTTGAGAGATACTTACGCCATCTATGGGTGGTCTTACGACGATACCTCAAAAATTCCAATTCGCTGCACCTCCTTCCACGAGATGCGAGCTGCAAAATTGCCATGCGGATTAATTAGTCAGCATGAACCGTATCGTGTCGCCAGTGACGAAAACGAACCGTGTGCTAGCCAGCTAGTAGTGAAATTGCGCTAAGTGGCGGCTAACGACCTGTCTACGTTAGTGAGGCGAAGCAGGAAATTGCGGATGCTGAAATGTAAGATTTTTATTGCACTGCATTTAGTTCCAAGGTATACAAACCTAGGTCATAAAGCGGGCACTGATGCGGGCCGTATGTGACCAATTTAATTGGATGCGAGAAAGATTTCAATGTGGATTATCATATTTATTCAATTAACGCAACCGTAGCTGTGGGAATTTGTACTAATATATGTCTACATGATCCGTTAGATACTACGCCTATCAATTCTGGCTGAAATGGAGATTTAATTATGTTTACTTCCCGATTCGTGCCAAATGAGACATACAATGTTTAAGCTCGATAAATTTAGTTTATATTCTGCGGATGATGTGTAGAAGGAATTAATATGCCTTATTTCATATTGTGAGCTGAATGGGCGTGCTCAATTCAAACACATGAAGAACGTGATCGGAATATATTTGACTGATGCTTTGCTGTTAGGTATAGGATAACTAATTTGAACGAAGTATTGATCATGTTCAGGAAACGAGATCACACGACGTGACTTGAATCTAGCATCGTGATTTGTTGTGACCGCAATTTGACATATTTTTGTTGAAGTGATTCATTTACTTTCTGTATGCCTGAACTTTTAATACGAATACTGAGAAAATACAAATTGCTATGAATAGGAATCGTAAAACTCACCTTTGAATATACGATGATTTGCCTACATTTATGTTTCATATTTATTTTTATTGTGAGTTCTTAAAAGTCTTTCGTGAGCTCTATTTCATTAATTGAAAATGGAATAATTTGTTTGATAAAACACGAAAAACTGCGTTAGGAAATATTTTGGATAATATTACTTTAACTTATGCATGTATGTTTTATTTTTATAGTAAGGTTCAAAAGCCTGGCCTGTAGTGTATTGGCCCTGTGTGGGACTCACGACTCACGTTCGTGCCTAACCACTAAAAACAATCCTTACTTTTTACGCCCTTCTTCCCCACGGAACTACGACAAGGTATTACTTCGTCGCACTTCTTGCTTCTGCTCTATCTGGGAGGCTCACTTGGTTTATGAAATGGCTCGATCTTTGAGCTTTGATTTAACTTGTGAACAGTTTAGCTACTCATTCCTTGAGCCATTTACGATCTACTTGGATAGTCCCCAATTCCCCCTTCTCCGACCGATAGTTCCCCGACGGAGGAATTTCCCACAAAACCGATACCCGCTTCCTTGAGCCATTTAGCTCCCAGCTTTAACGAGATCAACTCGGATATTATCGGGCAACGGGATTTCTCTCGGTACCGATGTTTGTTTCGTGAACCAATTAGTTCCCCTTTTCGTCACGATTCGGCCAATCTACCCTACCCTGTATACCCAGGCGGTAGATACCTCCCGATACCGATGTATTCCATTTGTGAGCCATTTAGCTTCCCGCTCCGTCTACTCGGGCTAGTCCCTGAAGGTGGACCTAGTCTACTCAACGGGCCAGCCAGTAGGTGCTGAGGTTCGTCCAGAGATTCCGAGTGGAGCGTAGCTTCCGGTTCGACCCATTGCTAGCTATTCGACATGGTCTACTCGGTCTAATCCCCGGCAGTGGATCTAGCCTACTCACGAGCTACCCGGTAGGGTGTCGAAGTCGATCCGACGATTCCGGTGAAGCCTAAAGTCCGGTTCACTGGCGCCCCGACGACCCAACCCCGGTGCTATGTCGCGTACTACTCAACTGGTTCCCGGCCATGGATCTAGTATACACCACCGGAGAGTTCCCCGGCGGCGGAATTTCTCCTGAAACCCGATTGGTGGTTTCCCAGCGTCGTGTTTACCAATGGTAGCGACTTTGTTGGTCCCTTCGCCACTTCCTCTGCAGCTCGGAGAATACACTTGTAACCACGCTGTTGACAGCTTCCCAGATATTCAGGGCCGGCGAAACACTTTTCTCCCGAGAGGGTAGTAAGATTCGGAGTTATTTCTACTCGTAGTGACGAAAGTTCAGACATGGTGTATATCAGTGAAAGTAAAAATTTGCGGATTATACCTTGCGGTTATTTGGAATATAGTGTTGACTATTGGGAAGGTATCTCCAACAACAGACAATCCCTCTGGCTCTGGCTGGAGGTCGGTTTACATATTTCTCCGATGGCAAAATATTGCCGATAAATTTCCTTTTCGATATAAATTATATTCATCTAATACAACAGGCCCTTGGAAGGACTACTTCCGGATACAAAGATAACCCATTTAACAGCATAGATATAACGCTTAAACTACCTACACATAAATCGGTCGTGAACGAAGAAGTATCATGTCTACGTACCAGCTTGGGAAGTAGAGATAGAAGGTGAAGTCTCCGACGGGGGCCCTAATTGCGAAATATGGAGTTGGCTCCTTCCAGAACCCTTTGCTTCAATCAGTGAAAATTTTGGTTTGCAAGCAATTGCTTTCAGCAAAAATCGAAGAGTATAAGAACTTATTTTCAATCAGTCTCATGTCGAGCCTTTCGCTGGATTCACTCTTCCAAACTTTGTTCTTTTGAACGGGATTCGTCTACCTGTTCACCTTTTTGTACTTCAGGACATGCCAGCATTGCGATCAATTGGGTCATACAGCTACCTAATGTAGGAACGTCCCTTGTCCACTAAAGAGCGAGAGTCTGAAAATCCCATCGAGGGAACATGTTCTAATGTGCATATAACTTTTCGAAAAAAGAAAATCATTTCCTCTCCTAAGCTCCCTTGTAAAGGCCTGAAAGTGCCCTTTGATGGGTGCTATTACAAAACGGAAGTAAGTGGATCCTCGTCTCGGAAATCTTAGAAACTAACAGGAATTTCCTCATGGGACACCAAAAACCCCGAGTGTCCCTATATTTCATTCCCATGAATTTCCTAGGTTTAACACAATGTATTTGGATTCCGATGTAAATCTTCCACAATTTTAACACTATTCGCCAGGGGGCGAGTTAATCCTCGGTACCAGATATTGAAGTTGTCGGTTGTCAAGTCCAAATCAAAGGCAGACATTGTTCCCCTATACATCGCACCTCAGCTGGTTCAAGAAGACTTCAAGACATGATCAAGACTACTCCACCACCGCGGCCAAGCGCGTTGAAATTATAATCAAAGTATTGATTGGAACAGCTACGCGTCCACTATATCCGAAAAAAACCGAAGCAAAACAAGAAAATTCTCTGGTAGAAGCACACAAGGTTTTAACAGGCTTGATTATCGACACTGCGATTAAAGGTCAGACGAAACGCGAGCCGGCGCGAACAGCAGTGAACGGTCTCCCACTTCGTGGTGGGTACACAGCACTCAGAATTGTACGCGAAAAGGTCCTATCAAAACTTTTTGAATGTCGGATCGCCCGATCCTTTCCGAATATACGCAACGTTAGAAACGCAAACGAAAAACTTAATGAATGCTGAAAACGCGGTTATTGGCACCGGTTTGTCGACGGATTAACGAGATAAATAATGTTTCATCTGGTGGCTAGGTCCTACGTTGTGTATTCTATTCAACCGTTGATCGGAATACATGAAACCAAGAATCTTTTTTCGGCGACAACTGTATTCCATATAGATCTAAAATTGATGTTTCGCGATGAAATGAGACTACTTTATTTAAACTTAATGATTGCTCTTTGATCACACAAATTTAGCTGACAGCAAAGATGCTCGCTAAGCATTGTAATGCGCATATTGCTGTAGCGTTTATTAGATGATGACAGCTATGCATCGCTTCTATGCTAATTATTATGACATGTAGTAATGAGTGCGATCATAAAAGTGGCTGTGCCTCATAAAACTGATGGTTTTTTTTTTATTAATTTTTCAACGACTATTTCCACATCGTTACTGTTTCAAGGATGCTCTCCATTCGATGGAGCACTCCTTGCATTTTCGGGGGCAAACATGGGAGTTCCTTAGTTCTTTATCTGAAAAAATCATACCAGATTATCTTAGTTTGAATTCTTTTGCATTAGTCCACTCCGGGTAATGAGAAGGCGGGCACTTAGATTAGAATGGTAATGAGAAAAGGCGTACAGTTAGGCATTAGTAAGTGATATTCATGAAAGATCGTTGAACTTCAACGAGTTTTTCAGTATTTCTTGTCGCTCGAAATTGGCAAATTTCGTTGAACAATGGAAGTTTAGGAATCCCAAAGGCACAAACAAGCCCTGGTTCAAGGGTACGGATAAAGTTCGTGACTTCATTCGGATGATATCTCGGATTATGCCCAGTCATTACACCTTGGATGAGCATCTCCGGTGTAGTGGGTTCGTGGAGAGCGATCTCTGCGCTTATGGTGACGATTATCGCGACATTAAACATGTTGTCTGGTCGTGCACCTACTGCCCTTGTGCCAGATTTCTGTTAAACGAATCCTTACGTTCGAGTTGGGCTAGCTATCCTCGATCAACCTATATATCTCCCATATACATATTTTAAACACGATAGATAGCCATATTTAGTTATCTCTTCTTTTTTTATTGATATGCTAACAGCTACCTGGAAATATGGTCCCAAAAGAGTTCCTAGGGGATCCAAGGAGGGCTGTTGGCGATCCGGTTCAGGGTGTTCTGCAGTATTCTTCCGTTTGCCAAAAAGCTGCAAGTTTAATTTTTTCTTTTCCCTATCATTGCTGCTCGCCCTCTTTTCACTTTCCCTGATACGGTCTCTGCTACTCAGATGTTGAAATCAATTCCTCTTGTGTATATCTTTTGCCTTCCTTATAATAAGCCTAATAGTGTCTCTTCTTGATTCAATTGTAAATCAAATAATAGTTCGAGTTTTTTTTAAATATCTGGTCTTTGAAAATATTTTTAACTGCATCCTTTAGTCTGAATAAAAATACACTAATTTTTTTCTACATATCGATCTGAATTCCTTGTTTTAAGATATAGATGTGTCAAAATATATTCCCCTTAGTATCACTAAAAAAATAAGTTTAAATTTTGAATAAATCCTAATTATTATACACTATTTTCAAGAAATTTTAATTGTAAGCCAAAAGAAATTTGCATCTGAATAAAAAAAAAATTAAAATTATTGTGCATCGAGAATTTCAGAAGCATGCATTTTGGGCGTAAGACAAATATGCGGTCAATGTCAGGTTTTAGTTTGTTCAAAACTTTCGAGTGGGTATTTCTTCTCTTGGTTATTTTCGAGTGTGTAGTACTACCCATACTACCCACGGTATCCGCCGGCCCTGCAGATATGCTCGTCGTGGCACCTCTCTTCGACGATATTGGCCAATATCACACCAGGCATACTCCTACGAACTTCTTCGAACCTAGGGCATTCAAATGCCACGTGTTCCAGTGTCTCTTGCACGTCCACACAGAAAGCGGTGAAGAACCATGCCCAAACCGATGCAGGTACTTCCGGAAGCATCCGTGCCCGGACAAAAACTGCGTCAAATAGAAGTTCACCTCTCCATGTTTCCTATGTACCCAAGCCGACACATTTGAGATGAGTCGATGGGTACACCTTCCTTTCTCCGCGTTGTCCCACTCTTGCTGCCACTTAACCAACGAGATCGGTCTGACCAGTCTTCTTACATTTCGTGTATTCCTCCGCTGGTAGCATTCCACGTCCTCAGCCAGAGTGATGCAGATGGGAATTATCTCGGCAATTACGCATACCGCCTCCGATGATATTGTTCTGTACGCGCACGCGACACGAACAGCCATTGGGTGAAGCATGCTTGTTAACTTCGTCCGGTTCCGCTTTGAGTAACAGTGCAACAGCCCAGCCCGGTACGCCATACCTCAGTATTGAGGATGAGACACCCGCTAAGAGACGTCTCGTGCTGCCTCTTGCTCCTCTGTGATTCGGCATGATCCTTGCCAGTTCCTCAACGGTCGTTATCTCCTTGCAGCCTTTTCACATACATAGTCGACATGGATCGTCGCCCATCACACCCAGATGCTTCAGCGCACGCATCGATGGGATGGATTGTCCCCCGACACTGATCTCGAAACGCTGGATTCCACGATGCAAAATGTCTCTGCCGTCGACATCTCCACCTCCTCAAAGGTCTCGCCGGTTATCGTTAGGACAACATCATCTACAAAGCCGTCGATCTCAACTCCCCTGGACTGTTCTAGTGTTAACACTCAGGTGTACATTATATTCCAGAGCGTTGGGCCGAGTATGGAGCCCTGAGGTACTCCCGTCGTGACCCTAATCGACCTCTGCCCCATGTTCGTTTTGTAGACCAGTACTCGGTTCTGGAAGTAACTTTTCAGAACCTTACATAGATAGTACGGAACCCGCATTCTGTGCAGCGCTACGGCGATGACCCTCAAGCTAGCACTGTTGAACGCGTTCTTCACGTCTATCGTTACCACGGCGCAGTAGCGATTACCCCTTCTCTTTTGCTTCAATGCTTTCACCGCGCTCGCGATGACTGTGTGGATGACGTACTCCGTTGATATAACTTTCCGGAACCAGAACTGCCTCTGCAATAGTTCGTTCTCACTTTCAACGTAGGTCGTCAGCCTGTTGAAGATGACCTTTTCCAAGAGCTTATCAAGGGCATCCAGCAGGCATATAGACCGATAAGATGCTGGATCTCCTGGTGGATTCTATGGTTTTGGCAGCAACACCAGCTTCTGGATCTTTCATCTATACGGGAAATAGCCATCGTCCAGGCATTCTGTAGGACCATCCTGAACATTTCCGGTAACGCCAGGATTGCTGACTTCAGTGCCACGTTGGGGATACCATCCGATCCGGGAGCTTTCTTCGCTTACAGCTCTTTTGCCGCAATAAGGAGCTCATCGTTGGAAACTCGATTGTCACCAGCATTCCACCATCTGCATCAACGTACGGTGTAGGTGGCGGCCTTGCGGTTGAGTCGTGCTTCGGTTTGTCGGCGCACATTTCGACTGGCGTTATTGGACCCTTGATACTGGCCATAACGACACGGTAAGCATAGCCTCAGAGGTCGGCGTCTACTTCTCCGCGCAGCTTTTTGTAGCAGATGGACTTGCTTAGCGCGTTTAAAATCGGCCCTGGCCGCCTGGAATGTCACCTTACACTCTTCTCTGACTGCCTCAGACCTTGCTCTCTGAACGCGTCTTCTGGGTTTTGGGCAGGCAGTCCGGAGGATGTTTAGCCTTTCGTACCACCAGTACGCCGGACGCCGGTAGTTCCTCGGTTCCATTTTTCTCGTCATTTTTACATCACATGCCCTCGCTACTGTTTCCGACAGCTCTTCAGTACTCGGAATTGGAGTGACGAAGTGCTTCCACAAAAAACCAAAGTAACAATTGAAGTTTTATAGCACGCTACAAGTGCAATCTAAGTTTTATGAGTGGCTATAAAACTACCTTAAAACCTCAATTGTTACTAGGGAAGTCCTTGTCGAAGTCTTTTATTTTCCACTGGTGGTCACTATGTGTGTACTGCTCACTAACTCGCCAATTCATGTTCTGGTGTCCATTTTGGGGGAATAGCTACAGACGAATACATCATTGATCCTGGCGATCACGAAACCTTCGTGTGTGTTATCAATCACCTTTTGGATAGTGAAACCGCCCATTACTTGTATTGCAGCCATCCCTGCACTATCCACCACCCAGTTACCGTTATCGGGAGGAACACGCTACGGCTCTGCAATAATTGCAACGTCGCACTTCTGTTGTCAACTGCCACAACAGTTACTGTGCAATGTCGCCATGTTTGAGATTAGGCTGGGTTATCTCCATCAGCCTTCACCTTTATGTACGCAGGGCATTTGAAGCCATTTGAGTTTCCAAATCCGGATAGCCGCCGGTACATCCAGTTTGCACTGCTCGATCAGTGCATTGTTCAGTTCCTCAACGGTCGTTATCTCATCTAGACCCTTGCACTCGACTACGGCTTCCTGCGACAGGACTCTCACGCTCGCTTCGCATCCCAACGATTTAGCAACGAGCTCGCGGTACGTTGAACTCTTGACCGAAGGATCCTTCATTAGGTCGAAGATCATCTCGCACTTCTGAGTGCGTCTCGTTCTAACAACGTTCTCTCCCAACTCCATTAGCTCTGGGTCCTCTCTCACTTTCTTGAGAAGAGCTGCGTAGGACGTCGTATCTTTCGCTTCGACGATCAGTGCATCTCCTTTTGGCGCCTTCTGACGAGCCGAAGATTTTGTTTCCTTCTTCTGCTCCCTTTTTCGCTCTTCCTTCTTCTTCTTCTGTTTGCCGTGTTTCTTCTTCCGACCTACAACGGTACTCCAGTTTTCTTCCTGTTGGGTGTCGTCTTTTTCTTCGGCATCAGACACAGCATCCTCGAGCGTCTGCTTTTTGGGTCCATCTGGTGCTCCGTCTCCTGGCGAGGATCTTGTCCTCGTTGGTGTCACCGGAACTGGCGTGTTCTCCACACTAATCTGCCTCTCTTTACCCTGCTTCGGAGGGGCTAGGAAGATAGTAGCCTTAGCTGACGCCAATGCCCGCTCAGCTATATCAGCCCTCCGCGTTGCCGTGTCGTACTCATTCACGGAAGGCAGTAGCGCCTTCTGGATTTTAATGACCATCTCCTTAATGTCCTTGTGGACATTGTTTCTCACGTCCACAAACTTGTGCAGCTCCTCCAGCAAGCCCTTCGCTACCACTACTTCTGACGTCTGTAGTCTGTAACTCATCCCGCTCTGCTGTAGCTGTTGTTGCCGCTGCTGCTTCTGTTGCTGTTGTTTCCCCTCCCTCTCCGGCTCTTGCTGAATGACTTCAGCTACTATTGGTGGTGGTGACCTCACCAAACCACCTCTGGCGAACGGATTCGCCGCGCCTGCTCCGTTTGGGTTGGTTGCTTTATTTTGCTCCATTTTATTTGGTCCCAACTCCGGACCGCTATCTCCACTCGTCGCACATAGTCGACTCTTGTGATCCCATGATTATTTATGCTAATAAAATTTTAGCAGCAGGGAGGTCATGTTAGGGTTGACACTATTCTTCATGGGGAGCAGCGTTCAGAGCCAAATCGGGAATGCTCCAACCGAACCTAGTACCACCAACTAAATGGTGACGAGTTTTGAACGTACCCGGAGACCTCACAGGGTTTTGTCGAGGTTTGAGCATTCCAATGTAGATTAATAAAATTCTGTCATGCCACCATTAAGATTATTTTCGATGCTCTACACGACAACACTGATATTTTCGATAACAGAGGGGCGTCGGGTTTACCCACACGGTTGGATTTTCCCCACCTCACCCTACGACCATTTCATTATATGTAGGTTTAGCACTGCCGGGTGTTTGTTTCAAGCTCTTACGGATTACGAAATTTTGTTCCTTTTCTTAGCTTTTTCGTTGGTGGTGCTGGCTGTTGATTTTGAGGTATTGGACGGAGTTCTCAGTCAATATATATTGGTTGGGCATCAGATGATCAAATGAGTTCAGTTTGTTCTTGAGTAGAAGAAATGCTGGGCTATTGGGGTTTTTCAGTCCTAAAATCTGCTGCTTTGTAAGAAATAAATATTGGAACTTTAATTTCAACCAAAACAATACCAACTTGCTCTATGTTTGTATTGCTCCGTTTCCCTTTTCTATATTTTTTTAAGTTTTCGGTTTTGAGCAAAAGTTTGACTAATCAATCTTTTGCGTATCTCTTAAAATAAGATGGTTTCAAATACTTTGAGTGTGGTGACTAAATTTTTGATATAGAAGTGTTTTGAAATTTGATGTTGAACATTGCTGTTCATTAGGGTGGTTCAATAATAAATAATTCATTGAAACGATCCAAATTTGATACTTTTGCAGTTCTGGTACGCTGAAGTAATTTTGGATACAAAAAAATAACAATAGATGTTTTATTTTTCACCTAGGATGGTTCGAAAATGATTACTTCAAATTAGATTTTTCTTTCTTTTTATGAAACCGAAGCTCTTAAGATATTCTTCGTTACTCCTTAGATATAGCCTCATATCACTTTCTGATTATTTAGTTTAAATTTCCCTTAAGCATTTACTCAAAATAAACTTGCTTCGTCTGCTAGAACTCATCAAACTACTAACTATCAATTTTCATATGAGGCTGACAAAACCGTGCCAAAAAGCTTACAATATCCGGGGGTGATAAAATCGGGTCTTCACTGTATTACTCTGTATGAATATGTATTTCGGGTTAAATTTTCACCTTCAAAAAATTCGCAAATTTTAGAACTTTCTAGTCCCAAAACCCTAGCAACAGTTATTTTGGTTAAAATAGACCAGAATCATTGGATTCCTTAGACTGTTTTCAATTTAGAAGAATTTGTTTAGGATTAATTTCTTCAGTGAGCATTAGTAAACAGACGATTGACACTGTATGCCCCGCAAACCATCAATCGTATAACAATGTACAAAAAGACTCGTAAAGATGTCTACAAAAGAGTCAGTTATGATAGTCCATTTTAGTCTGCAGAAATTGATTTGTAATCGCATATTACTAAAAACATGATTTAAATACGACCTTTCATTCAAAATCGCATTGATGTTCTAGTTAAATCGTGTTCGATCGGAGTTGGTCGTAGAGCACTGACAACTTATATTCATATAGCTATAAATATTGAAATCAGTGATTCTCAACCAGGGGTCCGCGGACTCCTAGGGGACCGCGAAGTCATTGCTGGGGGTCCGCGATGAAAAATATATTTTCCTAGTGCAGATTGGAATTTCAAATCTTGTTTCCTAACAAACTGAAAATATCATATTGATAGCATACAAAATCGATGTTTATCCGTGGGGGTCCGCACTTCATTTGTATTCTTCAGGATTTTTTATTTTGTATTGGGCCCATGTATGAATAAATTTTCCTTAAAAGATTCAGATGGTGGCAAAATTGATGTCGAACAAGATACGTCATCAGACTTCAATATAAAATCATGCACATTGAACTCGGTTGGACCATATTTGATCTTTGAGATCAATGCTAATTATTCTAAAGATTCTGAAAAAATTGGCGCAGAAATATTCAGCCGTGATAGATATCTTTACAGTTCGCCCAGATAAGCTCAGAATTGTGTTATTCTGACTAATGCCATCAACAAGTCGAATCCACCGCATTCTTACCACAAGAACACCGTTGAGAACAGAACAGTTCTATTTTTCCATCGTGTGTGCCCGGGGATATTGATCGAAACATTGACATATTCAGCGACGAGTAATTCAATAATGCACACGTATATTTCTAATTTTTAAACATGTCTTAAGGACATTATACATACGAGCCACAACATAGCTCCTACGCCGGACACACCCCTCTCCCCTGCCTAACCATGTATCTGACATGAGCAAATATAAAAATACGTTTTTCAACACACTAACCTTGCTGGTGTGCCACGAAACTGCTACTTAAGGAAGCTAGAACATTTTCCTATACAATCAATCCGAGTTTTTGACGGAATGCCATCTGTATCTCCTATTTTGTGCGAAAATATCACCCCTCTTCACTTGGGGTTTCTTTTCGAAACACTCTTATTTTTCTTCTTCTCGTTTTCATTGCACTTTTTCAAATGCACTTTATTCACACACCACTGCAAAAACACTCGCGAAACTTTAATCGTTTACTAACAAAACTTCAAATTTTCTGCCAATGTACAGATGACCAAAGGAAAATGTTTGGAAACTCTCATTTGTGCGTTTGAATTTTCACTTCAGATTTCAGTTTTCTCAATGTAAACAAGCGAGCCGGTGCCTAGAAACGTGGCTTCCACATATCTTCACCTTAATAAAATTCAATAAAGCGCTCTTGTAAACCGAACTGTATTTTGAAGTGTTAGAATTTGTTTTCCTCTTAATTTTAATATGAAAAATATTTTCAACGTGCAGACACCTAGTTTTATGTCGTTTCAAATGCAAAACAAACATACTGGCTTTGTTAAGCTAACGTACCGTGTTATACCAAATAAACGAACTGAATACAATACCATATGAGAACCAGTACATTTCAAGCAGGCGTATTTTTCAAAGAAGCTTCGTTTTGGTTGCTTTAAAAGTTACCATGGCAGAACCAAATGATCATCAGTTTGTGTGATTAACTGCAAAAAGATCCACTTAATTTAGGCCTAGCCTAGAAAAATAGGCAACTTGTGATCCAATTCGCAATCACCCCAAACCAACATTACTAAACAGATCATTAATCACTTTATTTCAAACGGTACGGGAACAATTGCTAGTTAAACCAAATTAGCGTGCATTATTTATAGCTCCATCATTCAAAAACCGTTTAAGAAAAAAAAATCACAACCCGACAATGATCTGCGGAAAAGAAGGCACGCAAATCGGGTTGGAAACTCCTCCATCGAATTAGGTTATTGAAGCAACAACCTTCAGCAAACCACCAAACACTCTAATCCATTCTTGCGGTTTTGTGCTCTTCTCATTCCAATTTTATCCCGAAGCCGGTTTAGACGTGAGGTGGAAAATTAAATTTACCACATCCCCCTCGTTCCCACTTTCCTCCGGTGCTGGCTGGATTAAATCACTCTATTCCCGACCTTCCCCAACAAGATCCCACCGCCGCCGGCTCCTCTATCTATCGTCACTCCTTCGTATGTACCTACATATGTAGGCAAGTGGGACCTGAGCTAAGCCACCGCACGCCATTCGCATTTTTTTTGTAGCAACTCTTTGAGTTAATGATCATTATTAGGCGCCTGTTTCTAATGCACGCTCGTGTGCTCCGTGCCGACGACGATAATGATCATGATCGATACATGCATGACCAACCACACCCAGTCTTACAGTTTTTCAATGGGAGGCGGAGGTAATCTAACGGGCTCTGAACGCCCCTCCATTTTACAGTTGTTTGTTTTCCAATTATTGGAACTCCACTTTTCTCATCGTGCGATCCCTAACACCCCTCCCGTCGTTTAGAAGCTATTATTAAAACGATTATATCTATATCTATTCTGCTTTCTTCTTCAGGTCAAACAGATGTTCGGCAACCGGCAAGAGTTAATCCTTCCGCTGGTCTATGATATAGCGAACATGATCCGGACGGTGGCCAAGAAGGAGAGTCTTTTGAACGAACGATACCCGACCAAGGAGGAGGAGCACATTCCGGCGAATCAATTGCTGCGGCGAAGCTTCTCCGTTCGTTCAGAACCATCTGGGTTCAAAGTAAATACGGTCGAGTCGGCCGATGCTAACCTCAAAGACGACCGGTTGGTTGTTGATATCAAAGAAATTGAACCGAAAGTGATTGACAGTTACAAACGTGAGGAGAAACCGGAAGGTCGATCGATGACAAGCAATTTGCCGATGTTTGAAGCGTTGGTCCAATCCTTCCCTCGATTCAACCAGCAACTGACGAGATCCAGAGACAAGGAAGAAAGCCGGATGTCCTACCACGAACGCAAGCTAAATATGACTGCCTTCAATTCCACCCGAACGCAAAAGGATCAACTTGCGATGCCTTCGGATGGTCCGATTCCTGTTACGCTGCCGAAAGCCTCAGCGGCGAATAGTAAAAAGAAGATGAGACTTTCGACGACACCGGAACCGGAAACAACCACCCTTACCATGGAGGAAATCGAAGACTTGGCTCTGTCCGGACTCAACGGTACGGAGCTGAGTGCGGTTGAGGCAAACCAGTCAAATGGAAATGGCTCCGGCCCTGTGGCGGAAATGTTAGTCGGAGGATTCCGGAATCGACCGTTCGATTTCAACAAGATTCATATGCTGCTGCCGGACGAAAAATGTGACCACTTTTCAACCGGTGTGTGCATCCGGGTGGAGAACTATCCGACGTAAGTAGTACTTTGGTTTGAAATTTGTATAATCATATGAAATATAACTCTTGTACTGCGTAAGTTGTAAGCCGAAGCGAGAAACATTTCACTCGATTTGAATTTCACACATCCGGGAGTGGAAACGGAGTATGCCGGAGGAAAGTGCGAAAAACACATGTTGCACCTTCTATTTCATCACCGTGCGAGGAAATGTAGCAGCCCTGGTCGAAACAAACAACCACTGACTGGTTTTGGAGCTTCGAGATACTGCTCTTTACTTACAATTTATACAGCAACCAGTAGATCAAACATCTTACGCACGTTCTACATGGTTTGCCTTGAATGCGGAAAAGTTTTTTGTTGTTCTCATCTTTTTACTTTGATTCGTTCCTATCTTAAATAAAGAGACGCTATGCAATCATCCTAACAAATATTCCAATACCTTCAATTAACCCATTATTGCCCAACCTACTATATATGGTAGGTGCTAAGAATAACTCCTATTACTTAAGGAATAACGCAGAACAGGCATTATCAATGAGTTAATATTGTTCATATACTCTTACAGAATACGTTTAGAGAAGTTAGAGTGGTTAAACCGGTGTTTATGTTTTGTTTTTATTCAATTTTCCCTTAAGGGGTTACACATTTTTGTGACGATGAAAAAAAATCGAATTTTTGTAAATTAGATATTCTCAAACTACATACGCTGAGGAAAATTTTCTCAAAATTTCATTAAGATCGGTATACTAAAACTTCAGTTACAGCGATTCATAGACCGCTACCCATTGACAACTCGTAGGCGGTGCGTAGTGTTTGATACGCTAGACCGTTGACTCGCTGCAGCGACAGTAAAACTCGATTATCTCGGAATTGTATTTTGTTGAAAAATTCATTCGCAGCGACCACAATATCTCAGGAATTAATTAATCGATCAATCTGAAATTTTCACTGGTTGTTCCTTATTATATCAGCTACTCTTAGTAGGAAATTAATTTCACTGGAATGACCACATCATTTTTTCCAATCGGAAAACTCAATTTGAGCTGCGTGTGAAAAATAAGTTGGGCAATAACGGGTTAAAAAAAAAAACAAAACTTTTTGAGCAACTTAGTCAACTGTCGCAATTAACCCTCTTAAGACATCCGTTTAATGTGATAGTCGAATTAAACGGAAGACATCTGTCTTATTGGGGTTAATTTCCAATACCATTTGACTCAGTCTGTCGAGATCGCAGAATTTCTATGTGTGTGTTTTTATAGATGTTGAAGAATCCTTATGGGCTAACCCACGTTTTGCTGTGTTGACTACGCTTGGGTTGTATAGACCTCCGTACCTAGAAGGATTCAGTAGCAGAGAACAGGAAGAAAAACGGGAGGAATCTAGGACCAGGTAGAGGATAAGGAAAAGGAGAGCCAAACGTAGTTGGAAATTTGTTTACCCAACCACAAAATATTTACATTGACGGAATACTTTCAAGTTCATTAAGCCGGACGGTGAGAAGGGATCAAACTAGGGTAAAACCACAAATCGTTAGTCAAGCGTACCGTTAAGTCGCTAGTCGCCGTGCGTGCTCCATTCACCGTGCAGTCTCAAAACCACGAAACCGACGGAGCTAATTCCCTGAAACCACAAGTCCTCTCATTCCATAGTTTTAATAAAGCATTCTAAATAGATTTGAATCAAAATTTTAAATATGCGGAAAAAGGACCCGTCATGTACAGTTAATGGTGTCATATAACGGTGACTGGCGACTATGGCATGTTCCAAACAAATGTCCTCAACCCCTTATTCTCGTTTTGTTGCTAATAGTTTTATATTATTTCTAAATTGTGACGTAATATGAGGATATTTTTGCGGTGACAATGAGAGCAGTTATCATTTTGATAAAAAAACACGGCTTGAAGTCGCACGGTGACTGGTGGCTTGACGGTATTTAAGTTAAAAATTTTTGTTGTCTTTTTTAAATTACATTCACAGTTTGAGCTGCTGACAATAAGCTACTACATAAAGGGTTTTAGTTCTATCCGAACAATCTCAAAAATTTGTGAGCTGGATTTGACGCTGACTCCGTGCGCTGACTGTAGGCAAACTTCCACCGAAAATGAAGTGATGGTAGGCTGCGACGGCTGCAATCGTTGGTTATACTACTGATGCGTCGGGGTGGCCTCAGAGGTGAAAAAGAAGAAGAGGTGGTACTACACTGATGGTCTTTGTCAAGCACTTGCTTACGAGTACCTGAAGAATAAAAACACTCTGTCGACGAAGGCATCGTAGTCGTCGGAAGCTTCCGTCTCATAGTCAGGTACGCTCACTCTAGGACAGAGACGGAAGGTTTTGAAGGAAAAGCAAAGGCGTCTTGAGCAGGAGCGCGAAGATGAGATGTTGCTGAAAGAGGAAGAGAGCAAGATGGAGCGTGCGTTGGAGAAAAAGCGAATGCTTTTCGAGCAGAAAACGCGCGAAAAAGAGCTGGAGGATAGGAGCATCCTTTATGCGGAAGCGTTGCAGAAGTATCAGAACCATATAATGCGAATGAAGTCCAATCAGAATGGCTGCTCTGGATGAAGAGCTGAAAGAACTCAAAGTTGAGAACGTTAAAGTGTTAGAAGTTTTCAACTTTGGAGTGAAGCCGAGCGAAATCCATCGAAGCAAACAGCAAACTCTTCTGTGGAACCCCGACGTTCTGAATCTTGCGAAGAACAACGTTGAGCAGTTGGAGAAAGCGGCCAGTGAAAGCGATTCTGCTTCGGAAAGCGACGAAGATGACGACGACCAAGAAGACAAAGAATACCAACCTCGTTGGGTAATTTCGGAGATTCAGTCAGCGAAAAGGGTCCAGCGTACTCGGAAACGACCGATAGTAGCCAATACGGGCTGGGGCAACATCGGACCGGACCGACGAAAGCTCAGTTTGCTGCTAGAAATGGGATCACCAAAAAGCTTCCCTGCTTTTCCAAGAAACCAGAAGAGTGTTTTTTTCGGTACGTATCAAGCCTCGAACGAAGCCTGTAGCTACACCATTGCAATGTAGAGAACCTTCTACGATTGCAGAAGTGCCTTAAAGGACCGGGCCTAGAATGGGTCTTCGGCCAAATAATGCTTCCGCAGACCGTTCCGAGAGTAATTATCAAGCTGTAACAGCTTTGCGGTCGCTCGGAACAATCGCTACCACCTGGAGAAACTCCGCAAACTAGAGTCTCCGAGAGCTGATAAGCAGGCCAGTTTAATTCCTTTCGGGAACGCTGTGGAGCAACTGTGCGAACATCTGAAAGCAGTAAATCTCAAGAAGCACCTCGTAAATCCGCTGCTTATCCAGCATCTCGCCGACAAGCTCTTTGACGGTAAGAAACGACAGTGGGTTTGCTTCAAGCGGTGCGCTAATGAAGTAACACTGAGATCGTTCACAGAGTTTCTGTCCGAAATAGTGGCAGACGCTTGCGAAGCGAATGTAAGCACGGAGTACAAGCTCGTGACTGGCGAGCGGTGGCCGGTCCGGGAGAGATCACGCAAAAGGGATAGGAGCAATGTACTACCCCAGTGAAGAACCAGGATGCTACCTCGAACGTCGAGCGAACAAGCTTTCGAGAAAAAGCTGTCAGATCGTCTTGGACTTATGGGGGTCCCGGAGAAGCTGCCCATGATGTGGACAGCAGATATCACGTGAGTGGAGAAGGATTCCAGTCGGATGAATATGTGGACATCGGCAGTCGGAAGCAAGGACAAGGTGCTGCTGCACACGGTTCGAACTGTAGATAAGCTGATGTTGCCGCATCAAAAATTGGACTCCAAGGAGATTGCTAACCCAATTCAAGCACATGCGGGGGTTACCGATCGTGTCGTGCTACGGACAATCCGGAATACTTATAGGGCTCAACAGTATGCATTCATCCGAGACCATTGCGAACTTGGGTGGACTGTGTACGGCCCGAGGCAGTCGAACATTGCTTTCGATGGTGGGTATATGGGTTACCACCACGAAGTAAGCAACGAGGACCTGCATGACCAGCTGACAAGATACTACGCTCTGAAGGAATGCGGGAGATAATGGGGCCACAAAAAGGGTGGGAAATTGCTTCGAAACCAGACTACTGTAGAGGACAGATGATCCACGATTTCTGGACAGTTTTCCGATGTCCCTGCGTTGGATGAAGCAGCAGGAGAAAAAACTTTGTCGGCAGATAGAAGAGTTTCAGCAGAAAGGATACGCACACCTGGCAACTGCAGAAGAATTGATCCGTATGGAAACAGATAAGGTGTGGTATTTACCGTTGAATGTGGGGACAAATCTCAGAAAGCCTGGTAAAATGCGCTTGGTATGGGACGCCGCAGGATCGGTGCAAGGCATATCACTCAACACGCAGCTGCTGATTCCACTAGTGCAAGTGATAGTAGGTTTCCGAGAGCGACGGATTGCATTCGGTGGTGACCTTCGAGAAATGTACCACCAGGTGAAGATCGTCGAACGCGAACGACAAGTTCAACGCTTCATGTTCCTGAAGAAGTTCAGGGAGTTCGGAACAGTGCGTCAAAAACAAGAACGCAGAAGAACACGCTGTTCAATATCCAGAGGCGGCTGCGGCCATAATCCATCTTTATTACGTCGAGATTATTTCGACAGTGTCGACACCGTCGAAGAGGCTGTTAACCGGGTGACCACAAAAATGGTCGGTTTTGATATCCGGAACTGGGTTTCCAATGTACTTGAAGTTCTCCGAAGGCTGGGGGAAGAAACGCAGGTTGCATCAGTACACTTTGGTCGGGACAAGCAGAGTTGCAGTGAACGAGTTCTTGGCATCATTTGGGATCCAAATATGGATGAGCTTGCCTTCTCTACGCTGCACCGTCCGGAGATGATGGCGTACCTATACAATGACCCACGAAGCAGATTGCATTAGGTTGCGTGATGGGTTTCTTTGACCCGATGGGACTGCTGTCTCCGTTCACAATCCACGGCAAAATAATCATCCAGAACCTCTGGTGATTGGGCTGTGATTGAAAGGAAGGGATCGATGACGAGAGCTGGCGCCTATTGCAGCGATGGACTGGCCTGCTGCCAGAGATGGAGGTAATTCGGATCACACGCTGCTACCTCAAAAATGCTGCGTCTTCAGCCGTTGAGTCGCTGGAACTTCGCATCTTTACTGACGTCAGTGAATACGCATACAGATGTGTAGCGCACTTGCGAGCGCTGATCAACGGAAACGGACAATGCAGTTTAGTGATGTGACGAGCGAAAGTGGCTCCGCTGAACCGTCAGTCAATTCCACGATTGGAATTAATGGCTGCAGTCCTCGGTGCTAGACTGAGTCGAACGGTTCTAGGGATACACTCTCTGGAAATTACACGTTGCATTTTATGGACGGATTCTCGTACGGTGTGTAGCTGGCTGCAATCGGATCAGTACACGTTTAAGCCGTTCATAGCCTTCAGGGTCGGCGAAATTTTTGAACTGGTAAAAGTAATCGGCGCTGGTTGCCGACGAAGCTGAATACAGGTATATCTCGATTTAACATATATTTTTCGATTCAATCATGTACGTTAAATCAAATTTTATGTAAAATCGAAACACAAAAGAAATATTTGTTTTCGAAAAGAATTATTTTTTTATTCGTCACACGAAATATTCACGAGGATATTACAGTGACATAGAAGCCACATATTCACAAGTAAACAATTAGATTGCTTTTCTGTATTCGCCAATTCTAACAGATATTCATTTCATAAAGCTCGTCGCAAAATTTTCTCAGAATTCAGGATAACTCATAAGAATAGTGTTATTAGCAGTACAGTATTAGTTAATTTTGTTCACGAGATTCTTTCTAACATCAACAAAGTTGGATTAACCATTGTGTGCATGAAGAGCAAGTAAGTAAGTAAGTAAGTAAGAAAATTTGTGGTTCTATTTTGTGTCATCTTTATCTTGGTTGACCAGACTGTCTGTCAGATTATCGCAGAATTCAAAAAGAAAACACTACTTGAGTTCACGAGCAAACAACTAGTCACGAAGTTTTGTAAGCACAGGAGTTCTACTTGCAGAAAAAACAACCAAATCGAGCCATTGTAGCGCTATAGTTCTCCTTAAGGAAAAAGTTGGATTAAATCATTTTGTGCACGACAAATACAATGCCTCATTTTAAAAGTAGAACTCATCAGAATGAATAAGACATTTTAATTACAAAACAAAAAATATTTTAAAAAATTTGTTTAATCCTTATGTACGACGAGGAGGTGGAATTCACTAGAATGTTGATGTCACTATTATCGATCTCCAAAGTAACCGCATTTTCATTTTTTGGATCTTTCTCCTATTTGCCTTTCTCATATAAAGAAAGGCTATGCAATCACTGTAAAAATCGACTTTTTAACAGAGGCCCGGAGGGCCGACTGTCATACACCATTCGATTCAGTTCGTCGAGATCGACAAATGTCTGTGTGTGTATGTATGTGTGTATGTGTGTGTGTCATTTAAACTCACACAATTTTCTCAGGGATGGCTGAACCGATTTTCGTAAACTTAGTTTCATCTGAAAGGTATAACGCTCCCATAAGCTACTATTGAATTTTTAGTTGATGCGACTTCCAGTTCCGGAGTTACGGGTTGAAGAGTGCGGTCACACAGCAAATTCCCATATAAACTGGTACCACCATGATGTTCAAATGATGTAAAACATATTAAAATTGATGTAACATTACTCTAGTTTGCGGGTCTGGATCACTAATGATCAATCAAAGCAGCTTTGACCACATTGGCCACCTATGACGGTTCATGACGCCCCCGGGGAACCCGCCAAGTTCCTAAGCTAATAACACACCCATTCCCCAACGAATTCTCTACCGATTTTTACAAACTTGATTTCAAATGAAAGATACAGTAATACCATTGACTGCTGCTGAATTTCATTCGGTTTTGACTCTTGCTTCCGGAGTTACGGCGGTGTTAGTAAGGATACACTGGAATTTCCCATATAAATCGGTACAATCGTAATACCTCAGAGGCTAAAAACTATTGAAATGGTCACCAAATTACTTCTAATCGCAGATCTAGATCACTGATTGCCAATCAAACATTCTTTGAATATATTGTCCACTATCGACGATTCCGGAAGTCCGGAATTCCGGGTATATTCCACAATTAAAGTCACATCGGTTCTTCGGTGATGACTGAACCGATTTTCTCAAACCAAGTCTCAAATGGAAGGCAAAATATGCAGTTGAGTATTGCGTCGCCGCACCTCAACATTCATCCCATATGACATATGACTCAGTTCACCGAGATCGCAAGATATCTGTGTGTATGTATGTGTGTATGTATGTTTTTTTTATAGTAAGGTTAAAAAAGCTTCAAAAGCCTGGCCTGTAGTGAATTGGCACTGTGTGGGACTCACGACTCACGTTCGTGCCTAACCACTAAAAACATTCCTTACTTTTTACGCCCTTCTTCCCCACGGAACTACGTCATCGTATTACTTGGGGGATGGGGGGTTCGTTGCGCTTTCGTCGTACCTCTTTCTGTTGCTCTATCTCGGAGCCTCGCTTGGTTCATGGAGTGACACGACCTACACCGAGCAAAATTTACATTGAATTTCCATAAAAACGTCTTATGACTTTCAGACATAAGGATTTTAAATGGATTTTATAAATCTGTCTTATGATTTGGAGGGGAAATTTTCCAAATCCATCTCTTATTATTTTCATAAGACAGTCTTATGAAATTTATGAAAATGTCCGAATGAACGCCATAGGTGCCCATTTATGAAAATTGCTGACATTTATAAGTAGAAAACATAGTAGAAATAACGATTTCCATAGAACAGTCTTATGAAATTCATTACAATGTTCGAATGAAGTTTTTTATTTATGGATATTATTGTGCATTTATATAAAAAAAGAACATGGCTGACATTTCTAGAGCATTTTTAGTAGACTAAAAATCAACAGTAAAAATCAACCTTGAGAGGATATTAGGTTTTACACCAACCGACATAACCCCACAGAATGAGCCGGATGAACTTCGTTTAACAATTCTCGGTGGTTTGTTTACATGGGAGTTACGTGAGTTTGAATGTAACAGATGGGCACCCGTTGCACTCCAACTCACGCAACTGACAAATTAAACAAATCGCTGAGAATTGTCAAACATGAACGTCATTCCTCATGAGTTCATTCGTGTGGTCATCTTGTGGAACTCAATTCGGGACAAATTAACCGCCAAGTATAGATCCCTTCAGAAGATTGAAGAGAAAACTCTCATTAAATATTAAAATTTGTACATAATGAGCAACGCTTCGTCAATATTTTTTGGGAAACTGGGCTTAGACAACTGGGAAACTGGACTTGGCAACTGAATGATAATGATTGTTACTTCTCAAATGATTTTGATAATTATAAAATATGCGCCAGACACTAATTATATGCACAACTTATTTCATTTCAAATAATCGGATATCTTCTGCAGAAATCATAACCATGTAAACAGATTTAATGCTCACAGTAATTTATTCAATAACATAAAAACAATTTAAAATTTTGTTGCAATTTGACTGAAAATCTCACTTCTTTTGTTTCAAACAGCGGTAATCAAAAAGTGCTGAAACTATTAACTCCTGGTTGGCCGTCCAGGCCAGTACTGAATTCATAAGAAACAATTATGAACTTTTCACAAAAGTGACGTTTATGAAAAACAAAATACAATTTTATAGAATCAATAACAGATCTCTTATGGGTTTCATGAGAAAAACTTATGAAATTCTTAAAGGCATATATTGGAGCGAAGTCATAAGACTATTTTATGAAATACATTATTTGTACGTCTATGGAGTGCATGAATAAAGATAAATGAATTCATAAGCCTGCCTATGACATTCTATAGCGTTCAATGACATCGTCAGAAGGTTGGTTCATATGCCGAGACTTATGAAATTCTCAGATGCTTTTTGCTCAGTGTATGAGCTTTGATTTAACTCTCGGTTCCTCTCCTGCTTCTTGTCTCCATCCATTACGTCGCCGTTTATTTCTCGTCCCTGTGGTGAGCCGTTTAGGTGCTGATTCCCTGAGCCATTCAGCTCATGTTTCCGTGAGTCATTCAGCTCCCGGCCTTATTACGATCCGCTTGGATAATGCTCAACGGTGAACTCATCCTACTCCGACCTATGGTTCCCCGACGGAGGAATTTCCCCCGACACCTATACCTGCTTTCTTGAGCCATTTAGCTCTACTAAAATCTTCCAGCTTTACCGCTTATCCTACTCCGATTGAGAGTTCCCCGACAACGGAATTTTTTTCGCTACCGGTGTTTGTTTCGTGAGCCAATTAGATCCCCTTTTCGTCACGATTCTGTCGGGTAGTCCACGGCGCCGAATCAGCCCTATCGTGAATTCCCCGGCGGCAGACCGCTCCCGATACCGATGTACGTTTCTGTGAGCCATTAAGCTCCCCGTCTCGTCTACTCGGTCTAGTCCCCGGCGGTGGACCTAGCCTACTCAACGGCCAGCCAGCAGATGCTGAGGTCCATCCAGTGATTCCGGGTAGAGCGTAGCTTCCGGTTCACTGGCGCCCCAACGACCCACTTCTGGCTATTCGACGCGGTCTACTCGGTATAATCCCCGACGGTGGATCTAGCCTACTCACGAGCTACCCGGTAGAGTGTCGAGGTCGGTCCGGCGATTCCGGTGGAGCCTGACGTCCGGTTCGCTGGCGCCCCGACGACCCGAGCCCGGTGCTACATCGCGTACTACTCAACTGGTCCCCGGCGGTGGACCCAGTCTACACCGTCGGTGAGTTTCCCGGCGGCGGAATTTCTCCCGAAACCCTATTTGTGGTTCTACTGCGGCGCGCCGTTCTAACCAATGTCGTTACTTTGTTGGTCCCTTCGCCACTTCCTTTGCAGCTCGGAGAGTATACTCGTAACAGCTATGTTGACAGCGTCCCAGATATGCTCGTCGCGGCACATCTCTTCGACGATATTATCCATGTATGTATGTATGTATGTATGTATGTATGTGTGTGTATGTGCGGATTTTCATTTTCAACCGACATCTTGTTCCGGATTACGAGATGAAGAGTATGGTTACAAAACAAAATTTGTTGATTTGTCCACATCGGTTTCTCGGAATTTTCCGAACCGATTTTGACAAACTTGATTTTAAATGAAAGGTCCATCAGCTGCTGTTGAATTCTGTGTGGATCCGAGTTCTGGTTCCTGAATTACAGGGTGATACGTACGATCAAGCAGCAAATCCCGATTCTAACGAATTCTGCGATGAATGTAAAAAGGTGAAATTTTTCCAAAATGTAAACACAACTGTTGAATTTGTAGATCTAGGTCACCAACAGTCATTCAAAGTCTCTTTGGCCACACTGGTCACCATCGACGGATCCGAAGCATCCAAATTCAGAATAACGGTTATATTGGTTTCTCGAAAATGGCTAGACCGATTTGGTCAACTTAGTCTCAAATAAAAGGTGTTGCGTCCCTGGAAACTGATATTAAATTCCATCTCCATCCGACTTCCGGCTCCGGAGTTACGGGTTGTGGAGTGCGATCACATAGAAAACTCCGATTCAAACCGATACCGCGATGAATGTAAAAAGGTGCTCTTATATATACTTACCAAGTGTAATAAGAATGAAAGACATTTCCATAATGTTATATTGTACGAACCAGCTATTAAATCATAGTTTGGAGAAATGAGAAAGGCACAATTGCACCTCTAGGTGGATTAAAACAGGTTTTTAAATTCATTTTTGAAAAATTTCGGGAGGGGCTTTAGCCCCCTAACCACCCCCCCCCCCCCCCTCTGGCTACGTGCCTACGTCAGACCTCTCCACAAGGCGAATGCACGATCTGATTCGAATAAGCGGCAAGGTTGTAAACGCCGATCGACTCCAATGTTGACGGATTCCCCAATAAAAGCAGCATTGGAGGAGGAGAAAAATGAATTCAAACGTACGCAGGTGGAGGAAAAACAGCATCGAGAGCTGGTAAAAAGTTCACTAATGCTGTCGAAACTAAGTTCAAAAAGGTTAAAAAGACTAAAAAGTGAAGAGTGGGTTTTATTTTCTTTACCTATAATGTTTTTTAATCAATAAAGGTTTTCCACAGCTACATTTGACGTGTTTAACTTATTTTACCAAACTCGGCCAACCTACCCCAGCCTTGGGGTTGGGATTTTTGCGAAAATTGACTATTTTAAACTTTGGCACATTTTTTGTCTTTCTAATATGAAAAGGTGAAGCAATCACTCTAAAAATCGTTGACCTAATCCCGGCCAAATACTGGTTTCAAGAGTTTCAGCGTCAAAACATAGCATCTTAAGTTCGTGGCTTTCGATCCATTGTATGTGTGTTCAAATCGTACTGAATATTTAAGAGGGTCTTCTACTCGCGGGGCCTAAAATTCAGCACTTTTTGGGAATAAATTGTAAAGCATCTACTCAATGGATTTAGAAACATTTTTTTATTTCCTGGATACAGGTTTTGACTTTTCAATTTTATTTTTGAAGACGAAAAGAAAAATCTCTCGCGGCCTTGATCTTTTATTGATGACATTGATGTTGAAACTGCATGGGTCCCGCTTAAGTAAAGTTGTGGTAAATTGGGCAATCTGTAATCAGAAAACTAATATTTTTTATAATCATAGTCACGTTGGTTATGTTTAGACGAGAGGGATTTCTTTCACTTTATAATTTGTGAAAGTTATGTGACGATTTGTGAAAATTTCCAATGTTTATGTTATTTTTTTGGCCTATTAGGGGCCATAAAAATGGAACAAATTGACACTTTGCAAATCCCTCTCGACCAAACATAGCGGTATTTTTTGTGTACAATTGGAGATTTTTTTTTTTTGAAATCGGACCAGTACTTCTAGGAAAAGTCTTACTTGAGCGCTTAAAAAACACTACTTTCGGGAAAACGGGCCTGTTTTGCCGCTACACCCACTTTGCGTTCAGAACAAGTTATACGTTCACTGTCGAGTCGAGTAGCACGTCTCGCAGCTTCAGTCCCCAAGGTAATTCCCATCACCTCCATAGCTTCTAAGATCGATGAAATCCTTGGTTGAAGACACTGACTGCCAATAAATTCACAACATTGACCACCAGCCTGCCAGAATTTGTGCATATGTTTTGGCGCTAAGGCACAGATTCCACCATTCAGAGACGCATTGATGTTTTGGGTGTGAGCTCCTAATAAATCATTAGCTGATAGACTTTCGTAGATCCTGACATGTTCGAAAGTTTCTAAAGTTCCTTTTACTTCAACCTGACGTCACTTGCACCAACTGTCCTCGTCGGGTAAACATTTTGAGTGTTGGGGATTTTTGTTTGATGACGAGCAGTGCTCGAGAGAAGCCCCGATTACATACAGAATTTGAGTTTCTCCAAATAGTCAGCCCAAAAAATTTTGTTAGCTGGCCGATCGATTTATCCCTTTCCTTTCCCACAGATACCTTTGTTTTCTTTCTTCAGTTTTCGTAATCTCGTTCCCATACGCTTCTCAACATGTCCGACGCATTCTTTCTTCCGTACGATAATCTCGTCCCAAAAAAACAAGAAACAATTCACAGACACTCATATATACATAAACCGTCAAGAATGGACCGATGAATTCTTTAAACAATGATTTTTCCATAAACAAGCGCAATCGTGGTGCGCCGCGCTTAGTATCTCAGAAATGGCCGGAGATGGGTATCTTTCAGTTCCGAGAAACATGCCAAGAAATATAATTTCCATCAAATCCTTTCTGTGGCGTATTCTCAGTTACATATAGATTGAAATTAAACAAAGAAAAAAATCAATTTTTTGAAACCATGAGAGTAGAAGTCCCCCTTGATATACATTTCCACTATTATATTGAACATGCCAGCCATGGAATCGTAGTTTGAGCAAATGAGAAAGGCACAATTCTCGCGTGTTTTTGGTTAACGGCCAATAAGCGTACTATCAAAATTCACTTTGAGAGAAAATTCCAGACAAACCGTAACTCGTCGAGACTGGATGTTAACGTTTTATGAAACAGAAAAGTTTTCTCTTTCGTGTACTGCTGTGATTTATGGTCGGTGATTATTCGTTTTTTCTAGAATTTCCTCCCAAACTGGATTTTGACAGCATGCTTATTGGTCCTTTTAAAAAAAAACAGGTTTTTGCTTTTTAAATCCAAGAGATCACAATTTTTCCTGCAGTATGCACTAACTAAACAAAAGTATAGTGACGCTAGAATATCTCTGAACAAAGTTATAGCTGTTCAAAGTTGGATGGTTCGAATTAAATGGCAAAAATACTTTATTTTAACGACATTGACGATATACTATTGGAAGTCATACTTCAAGCTGAAATAACTTCGTAGTTTTTTGTTTTACTGAATTCAGTGGCGTAGCCAGGGGGGGTTTTAGGGGTTAAACCCCCCCCCCCCCCAAACCAAAATTAATTGGATTGAAAAAAAATTGATGCTGACGAATTTAATTTAATATTCCACAAAATATTTTTGGAAAAATATTCTCTGATCACTACATTGAGAACTGTGTTTAAAGCGTCATGAGAACTTTTGGAAAATTGTGGGAAGGGTAACTTATCTCTTAGCCAAAATCCCATAGTTGTCAAATTACTTCAATGTAAAATAAAATAACTGTCTGAATTATTATGAGCTCATTTTTGGAAAGATGCTTCAAAATATGGATTAGAGACAATTTTTCGAATGGGAATCTAAATTTGAATAGGTTGATTGCATATAAAGCATAAGCTTGTTTACCGAAAACTTACATACATTTCAACATTTGCTGAAAATGTATTTTTTTAGATTGTGTAGAGTTAAGACAACAATTCAATATGGTTAACAACAAGAATAACATTTCAGAAACTAGTTGAAAGCTGATGTAATTTTGTCTCTAGCAGGTCAGGATCGGTTTTATGAGCATTGGATTTTTATTGTATTATCAACTATATGAATAGCCTCTTAGCAGGATGCAATGAATGGCGTACTAAAATTTTGTGTGCTAGGTACTAGTACTGCAAGTTGTGAAGTTGACTAATGAAGAAAAGTAAAATTAATGCTCGACAATTTTTTAACGGTCACGATCACATTCATTCGAAACTGCCAAATTTCGATGTTAAGTAACATTGAAGAATTTCTAAACGTAAAACTGTTGATCTGCTGATAGAATAATTTTGACGGTTAATCCTCCTAGAAGTAATTATAGACAAGAATTACTCTTCAACCAAATTTGGGTCGAGACTTAATGTCTCCAGCAAAGTTTTCGAAAGTGCTATTTCAAACAACTTTGTCAAAGACATAAATATCCCACATCTTCTGCGGTAATTGAATAATAAATTCACATTGCGTTCAAGGTGCCTTTGAAGCTTACAAAAAAATAAGGGAACTGGATTTAAAACAAATAATTCCCAGATATTAAAAGGACTCAAAAACACAAAGAGTGATTCCATTTTCTGGAGCAAGCATCAATTCGGCACTAGCTTAGTCCGCCCACCAAGTTAGTGTCAGATTCTGATGAGATGAAGTCGAAACGCAAGTTTCAGTTCCATCCATCCATCATTTAGTTATAGGTTTTGTGTTCTCAACTCGCAATGATTGTTTCAAACCATTTTATCCGTGGCGCAGAAAAAAATAGTTTTCACCTAAATTTTTCTTCACTAAGAAGAAATATAGCAGGCCCAGTCCATTTAAATCCCTATATGTTGAATTCATGTAGCCTTCATATTTTCAACAAAATTGTTTGAAATGACATTATCAAAAACTTTACTGAAGGCACCATGTCTCTTAATATTTTTGAAAAATTAATTCACCATAATCACCTCTATGAGAGTTAATCACTAAAATTTCTATATCAAAGCAGGCGCTGTTTTATGTTGATAACTTCCCGAAGTTGTCAAACCTTCAAAGTCAAGGATTATTATATTAGGTGATCTTGAACGTTGAAAATTTTTTAGATCATTTATCCCACTTTAAAAGATCGCAATTTTTGACTTCATTGACATATTATACAAGAAAATAATCTATAGAGGTTTGAAAACTGTTCCATGTTGATCCTTCTTGTTTGTAGACTGGAATGACATCTGTTAGACTACTTATGTTTTTGAGTTTTCAATAATTTATCAAACTCATATTAAATTTTAGCATTTCTTCAAAAAATTGCGATTTTCATCAAAACCCCCTCCAAACCAAATTTCTGGCTACGCCACTGTCTGAATTGGAATGTTTTGATAAATGGTTCAAAAGCATTTACCCAATTTAAAATACGTTGTTAGGTGATGAAAGGGGCGGAAGGAGAGTTGCTGGGATATTTTATTCATAAGCAGAAGTAGAGTTTTGAACTGCAATAACTGAAATAGTGTCGAGCTAGTTCGTTCAGGTGAATAATTCAAACACGTTTGCTCAATCTCATATGCGTGGTACAAAAGAAGAATAGCAGCATAATGTATATCATCTGATCTCACATAGATCAATGGTAGTAAAGTCAATAATGATGTCGAAGTCTAGGATGCTTCTTTAATTTGTTGTGGCTAAAAGAGGTGAGAAACTAAATTCCAACTTCAACAAGAAATACACAAAGAACCAAATCCTAAAAAAAATTGTTTCGGTTGTTCGAACAGCATAAAAAAGATCATCCTATCAAATCATAATAGCAAACGTTTTTGGATAATTCACCTGGACATACCAACTAGGCAATATTTCATAGGAAACTGTACCTTTCGCTATGTGTATGAACCCCGCACCCCTCCTCCCCCACCTACACTTTGGTCATCTACGTTCGTCTTTGAAATTGGGCAAATGCTTCAGAATAAATCATCTGAACGTACAAATTCAGTAAAACAAAATTAATAGCGTCAAATAGTCACGTTAGAATTTTGGTTTGAAATTAGTTTTGGTAGGATCGGTTCATCCTTTGCAGAGATAATTGCATGATATTAGTGTAGATACATATAGACGCCCACATACAGACATTCTACCATTTTATCGAGCTGAACCGATATAAGACTCGGCCCTCTGGGCATCGGAAAAAGTTTTCAAAGTTTAAACGAATCCTATACATATCTTTTGTAAGAAATGTTAAAAGTTTAGCAAAATTTTCGTGCGACCTTCCTGCCCGAGCTATCTATTACTTCAGCGAGTACCTTGTCGTAGTACTGTAAACCGGGGTGACATTGATCACTTTTCGAAGTAATCATTGCATATTTTTAGACGCAACACATTTTTTTCAAGTTAAATATTTTTAAACCATGTACTGATGTAAGGAGAACAAGATTGGATGGTTTTACCTAAAATTGTCCGCTTACAGCTATTTTTCCAAAAATGATTTCAAGTTGATGTCCGTTTTCGTATTCCGGGGTCACTTTGATAACCTGCATGTTCACCCACATTAAGTTATTGATGTCAATGTTTTTCATTCAAATGTTTGTTTAAACTAATTCTGGAAAGATACTCATTGTTAAATAGATGTTAATTGGTATTATACAAAGTATTCAATGTACTGTAAAATTCGAGTAACCAAAATTCGTATAATTTGTGTCCAATTAGAATAAAAGACTCTGAAAACCTTTAAAACTGCTAAAATTGTTTTATTTCAGTGCTTTATCAATGTACCAAATGTTTCATCCATTTTAACACGTTGGAATATTGAACAATAAAAAAAATTGCGAGTTTTAGCTTAAAAAATTTGAAATAATTGCCAACTAGTTTCACAAAAAATTATATTTAAAATAAACAAACTATTAAAAGTAAATTTGGTACATCCCACTCTGAAGGAAAATAAAATCTCGCTTGTAATTTATTACTCTTGCTCAAATCTGAGATTTATTTGTTTTATAAAAAATAGTTTTATAAAAAATAGCTTCGTAATAATAAGGTAAAGTCAAATTTCGGTTTTTTGTAGTTTGTGTACCCAAAAACCGAACAATATACACAAAAAGTATAACAAATCAGTATTTCATAAGTTTAGAGTCAAAATCATTTCAAACTAAAATGATTCGGTAGACTATTCTGGTTTAATAAGCGATCTACGAAAAAAGTTTCGTGTGATCAAAGTCACCCCGGTTTACGGTACCCACGTTGCTTACGCTGATAAAATTTTTGGTTTTGGATAACACACAGAATTTTTTTTAGTAGTATCCTAAAGTCTCGTGGAATGCAAGATATTGAAACACTTGCTAGGAACAATGCAGAAAAGTATCCTTGTCCATTTTGTAATCATCTGTTAACAGCCACCGCGCGAGTGAACGAATTCCCCCTACCGTTTCCAACTCATTAAAAAAACCAGGATACAATGTAAGTAACTTCTTCCAACATAACGCTTGTTTTCATTTTACATGTTTAGCTAATCGAAACAAAAAATGCGTGTTTTGACTAGCTCAGTCCAGTGCCCAAGTGGTGAAAGTATAGACGGACACCTTTTCTTCACTGTTTAATGCCACTTTTACCACCGCATTGATCATAGATTTGCTATTGTGCAAGAGTTACAACGAAAAAGCCGCAAGACGCGGACCCATCGAGACGAAGTAGTTGAAGTTTACTCATTTCCATTCAAGTTTTCAAAATTAAGGAACGAGCGTCGGGTGCAGTCTTTCGAACGATGTGCGGTGAGGATCGACAATCGATCCGATTGTCTGCTGACTTCGACAACCAACAGTGGCTGTGGTCGCTGCGGCGCAAAGGTCAACGATCCGACAATTGGATTTAAACTTTTTTTTGAGCAGCTTGCTTATGAGGTGAACGTAATTACGTACAAAATGAAAGTTTGGTTCAGTGTCAATAGCACAGATAGGTGAAAGTGAGAAGCTAGCGAACTTCACTAGATGACCTTCGACTTTTTTTTTTCTCAAGTTGAATTTTAGACGGTGCTTGACCAATCGGCAATGAACTGAGCATTGCGCAACTGTACCTAAGCCCTTTTCTAAGCCTTTCTCGAATAAATAAAGGAAATTATGCTGCGTGTTCTGATATTTATTCACTAATTTAACTATCGAAAATCAATCTTTTCCACTCCATATGCGCATCGATTAGCAGCGCATGTTGTTATGCAACTCGAACTGATTGCCTCTAATTCCAACTGCGAAGCTCTGAAAAGAAATGCTATGAAATTGGTGCTTCCAAGTTGCACTATTCCGCGCATTTGAAAACCCATTTGTGCGATGTGCCGTCACTGCTTTAAATACAATCATTCCGCAATTTTTCACGCTGCCGTTCGCAGTAATAACTGAAATTCGCGCACATCACACATATACCTGTCGAATAGATGGAGCTGCTTCCGTTTAATGATAGTGCGGTACAAATCAATTGGATTATCTCCGCAGTCCTATGATGATGAAGCCTCAGCTTGTTCCCCTCGCCGATCTCGGTATCTGAGGCATCTGTAATGACGGAAATCACTGGCTGTGAGTGCGTAATGAGGCGCTTCTAATAGCCACGTGAGGAAAACTTTTCGCTCTCGATAATTGCCGACTTGCTCATGGATACAAAGCGGGAATCACCGGCGAGATGAAAATCAGAATTTTGCATTTGCCCCAGTTTATCAATTTTCCGATTTTGTTGCTTCTAATAACGCAAACTGTGCCCTAAAATGGGGCTCTGAATCAATTGATAAGTAGACCGAAATAACAGTGTTTGTGTTTTTTTTTCTTTTCCCACCCCCCATCAGGTCCCAGATCATGAACAGCATCACCCGGCACAAGAACGCGATGGGAGCTCTGCTGGCGGAGTACATTGACAGAACAAACGAGCTGGATCGGAATGCCTTTGAGCCGGAGGAAATCGAAAGTGGCATCAACACAAAGCTGACGTAATTATGTTCACCATTGAATTGGGAAGATGCGATCTTCCCTCCCTCAGCTTGCGACCTTAAAACCGATTTCGTAATTTTTTCAAACTTTATTTTAGGAAACGCTCGGATGACCCTTCGAAATCGGGCGGCGGTATGTGTCCGAGCATAATCCGCTATGCGCGGCCCCAGAAGGCACGCTCGGCAACAGGCGAGTGGAAGTATATCGTGAACACGGGAGAACACACGCAAACATTGCGGTTGGAAAAGTGCACGTAAGTAGTGGGTTGCTGTGATGGGTGGTGCGCGGTGCACCGGTACTGGTATACATAGTAGGGTTCGTGGTGAAGTGAAACGTGTGAATGCATTATGATTTGACGAGGTTCGCTGTGCTGTTGCAATGCTTCGTTAGTAAGTTGCCTCATTAGTGTTGATAATATTTTAATCGACATTTAATTAATCATCAATGTCAAATGTGACAAGGAAGTGGTCTAGCCAAGGAAAGGTTTGTGGATATGACCATTCTAAAATGTGCATCTTAAAAATTACTGATATAATTGACTTTTTATAGTTTTATTAACTTTCGATAATTAGTTAAATAATGCTATAATTATTTACAGTGGTTTAGACAACTCTCCAAACAAATAATTTGATTTGGTTTATTATTTAAGGAAATTTTTTGTCCGTGGTTCAAAATGAGTAAATTCTGAAATTGTGCTTTATTGTTATATGTTCTGACATTGAACAAATTATCAGATACCATAGACAGGTGTGCAAGACTACGCATATAATCAACCCCCAAATGAGGGGCTCAGCTCAAGACCGGTCCAATTCAAGACATGCATGTGCTAAAGATTACACTGTTAAACACTAAATTGTGGAGCAAACCAAACCAAAAATCACCTGAAGGTTGGGTTTTCTAAAAACCCGCGGTGAAGGAATTTCTTAAAAATATAAGAACTGGGCATCGCAGTCCAACAACAAAGTATGTATGAAGAACTATAGCTGTTCAATAGAGAAGGTGCCAATGAGAATGCCCATCCTTGATTTTCCCACCAAACCAGTGCAACGTGTTTATAGCCTCGAAAAGGGAACATTTAGCTTAATCGGCGTCTATTAAGAAGCGCTGCTTTCGAAATTCGAATTTCCTTTATTTAAAAAAAAAATCGAAAACCTGACGTCAGGATTGGTGGATGATGTAGGTAGTATGGGTTATACTATCCACTTGAAAATATCCGAGTGTCCAAGTATTTTTGAACAAAATTATCATTTGAAAACTGCCATGCATGTATCTCGCGCACATTAAGGGTGAACGGAATCAAATAGCATCACTTTCAAATTGCTATAACTGTATTTTCTGTTAAAATTTTGGAAGAAATTAGTTAAATGTCGAACTCTGAGCGCGTCGTATCCTCCACTGCTGATTCCTTTGTCGCTATCGGAGAAGATTTCTTCATCCAAGAAAGTACCGTCTTTACAAATAGGGCTGCACTAGGGCAAGAAGCCCCGGAATCTAGTGAGTCCCACACTCATAATAGACAAAAAAAAACATCTAAAATGGATTCAGCCGTCTGTTAACGAAATTTACTGTTTATTGAGAAACAAAACATGACTAGAAGTCAATTTTTCCAGTTTCTTCACATCAGGAACATTACACTGCTTACGTTCGTATTCATAACACTCCAATAACACTTTTGTAAGTTTGGTGGCCTTAAAAATCTCGTATGATTCTTGTGAAATACAATTTAGGACGTTCAAAGGTTTACTTTTCCTTAACATAGTTTAACTTGATTTTGTGAGATTCTCACCCCAAATTTTGATATACAAGGTGGGAAAGAATATTTTTATGACAAAAACAAAGCTATCTTAACCCTTTCATGCCCAACTTTTTTCTAGTACATGTAGGGTTTCAAAACTATTTTTCCTTGAAAACGGTGAGGTCAAGAAACACGAAAAGTCTATTTTCATAAAGATAAGTGCATCCCGTACAGTGCTAGAAGCTGCTCAATTTTTACTTTCCAATGCTCAGTACAATTCTCCGAGAATATTTACCATAATCTAATTGCAGGGAAAACGTACCTGAAGACAGTCGAAATTGATAAGTTTTATCAGTTTTCAATAATATTGCACCATAACGGAGATATATGGGAAAGTCATTTTCCGATGTCAAAGTAAACTGTGCCTGGCAGCACTGCTCCATCGGAATCCAATCAGACTAATTGCAATAACTTCGCTTCTAGAGCTGATCCTTGTAACTGATATTACTCAAATGAAAGGCAATAGTCACATTCATTAGCCTTACTTATTTTTGTGAGCAAATCTTGCCTCCATCAAAAGTTATTCCTGTCTAAAAACGTTGTTGTCCACAAACAACATGGGCATGAATGGGTTAAAACTAGGAATACAGAATGCAAATGTGGTTGATTTCCATCATCGGTGTTGCAGCAGTTATATCAAGGACAGAAGAGAGTAGGCGGATATAGGGAAAGGTAAGAAGACCAAACTTGCCACTTTCAGGCAAACGAGAAATCAACGATATGATTTAGAGCCTCGGACTACCCAGACGTTAAGACCCGGATTGATGGGTGGGATTCATCGGACCTGCGGAGAATCGGGTCGCTCTCGCTTCAAATTGCGTGGTAAAGGCGACGGCGGTCACATAATGTCACTCTGGTGCTGATCGGCTCCACAAGGCTCTTCTAAAAACGGGAAATAAAAGCGGGGGGCTAAATTGGGATTTTTATCGTTTTTATGAAAATATAAATAAGGGACATATAGGGGAGATCGCGATTTGCCAGCATATCCCGAACTGGGACATTGGGTGGTGTAATCTTTTAACTGAGACCTGGCGTCACAATACGCGGCGCATACCCAGACAACGTGCTCGATGTCGTGATAGCTCTCGTCACAAGCGCACAGACTACTCTCCGCAAGTCTAATACGCCGCAAATGCGCATACAAGGTGTAGTGGTTGGACATAAGTCGGGACATTACACGAATAAAATCCCGACCCACATCCATCCCCCTGAACCAAGGCTTCGTTGATACCTTTGGGATAATCGAATGTAGCCATCGTCCAAGTTCACTATTGCTCCACGAGATTTGCCAACTGTTGAGTGTCCTCTGACGACAAATACTAAAAAATTCGTTGAAGCAGATTGGTCTTTCGTATATATCACCATCTAATGTGCCCACCTTTGCTAATGAGTCTGCCTGTTCATTGCCCGAGATAGAACAATGAGAGGGGACCCAAACAAAGGTAATCTGATAAGATTTTCGTACACAAGGACTCCCGTATCTTCCCCAGAAAATACGGGAATTGTTTTTTGGGCTTCATCGCACGAAAAGCCTCGATATACCTGAGGCTTTTCGAAATGATGAAGTAGTGATCTGTGGGCAGAGTGTCGATGATCCCAAAGGTGTACTGAATTGCAGCTAACTCTGTGACGTAAACTGAAGCGGGATCATTGAGCTTGAATGGAGCGGTGACAGTATTATTGAAGATACCGAAGCCAGTGTACTCGTTTGAACGTTTTGTCACAGTCGAGTTCTCGGAATTTATTATAAAATATATTGGGGATCACTTGCGGGCGTATATGGTCCGGGATTCCACGAATCTCTTCCTTCATGGATCTGTCGTAGAATACAGTAGAATCAGAAGTATCTAGGAGCCGGCCGCGGTTGGGATTATACGAAGAAGGATTGATGCTATGTGCCATATAGTCGAAGGACAAGGACATAAAACGGGTTTGAGAATTAAGCTCGACGAGCCGCTCGAAGTTTTGAATCACCAACGGGTGCAGAATGTCGCATCGGATGAGCAATCGATATGAGAGTTTCCAAAATCAATTTTTTGGCAGGAGAACGCCCGTCAGCACTTCGAGATCCTTTGTTGGCATTTCTGTTCCAGATACCTAATGTGATATCCCCAGGTACCTCTAGAGTCGAACCAGACCCCGAGATATTTAAATGTGAAGATCTGATTGATAGTTACACCCATTAATGGAAGCAGGAGCTGCGCCGGCTCACGCTTCCTAGAAAATAACAACCAACTCAGTTTTCTTCGTAGAGAACTCGATACCCAACTAAAGAGCCCAAGCAGACAAATTGTCCAAGGTATCTTGCAATGGTCCTTGCAAGTCGGCAGCTTTGGGCCCTGTAACAGAGACCACCCCGTCGTCTGCAAGTTGCCTTAGCGTGCATGAATTGGCAAGACAATCGTCAATGTCATTCACGTAGAAATTGTAAAGCAGAGGACTTGAACATGACCCATGTAGCTAAATCGCGATGTTGTTAAATCGCCATGCGAAAAGTTCATGTGCTTTTCAAACAACAGGTTTTACAAAAAGTTATTTAAAATCGGTGAAAGACCATGCTGGTGCAGCTTCTCTGAAAGAATGTTGATAGAAACTGAATCAAAAGTCCCCTTAATATCTAGGAAAACTGTTGCCATCTGCTCTTTGCTAGCATAGGCTATTAGAATTACGGTTCAGAGCAACGCAATACAATCGACGTCCCTTTGCCTTTGCGAAAGCCAAATTGTGTATCTGACAGTAAGCCATTTTCTTCAACCCAATTTTCCTGGCGAAACAAGATCATTTTCTCGAACATCTTCCGGATTCAGGGCAGCGCTGCGATCGGACGATACGAATTGTGGTCGGAGGCTGGTTTTCCTGGTTTTTGGATGGCGATGACCTTCACTTGTCTCCAATCGTGTGGGACAATGTTAGCCTCACGAAACTTGTTAAATAAGTTCAACAAGCGTCTCTTGGCAGAGTCTGGCAGCTTTTGCAACAAGTTGAATTTGATTCTGTCCGGCCCTGGACCTTTACTGTTACACGACAAGAGAGCAAGTGAGAACTCGACCATCGAAAAAGGTGTTTCGTTCGCGTTATCGTGAGGGGACGCAACGCGGTAGATCTTCTGTACCGGGGCGGAATCCGGAGAAACCTTCTTGGCAAAATCGAATTTCGCAAACGCCGGGCCGTGCCCCAAAGAGTGCTCATCGATGTTTCTCTCGTTAGTCCGTCAACGAACCGGCGCCAGTAACTACGTTTTTTGGCATTCATTTGCGTTTCTAACGTCGCATATTGTCGATAGCTAGCGGGTAACCCGTCGTCCCGGAAGGTCTTATACGCGGCGGCCTTCTTCGCGTACACGTCTGAGCATTCTTTGTCCCACCGCGGATTACGAGAACGTTTTTTTATGTTCGCGCCGGGTACTGGCTTAGGCTTAGCTTGATTCGCGCTGTCGAGAATCAAGCCAGCTAAAAGGCTGCACTCTTCCTCCGGATGAAGTTCTTGGGTAGATTCGATGTTGTCGGATATCGCGGCCGCATAGCTCGCATCGATATTTCGTGTGAGGAAATATTTATAGATTCCAATGGTTTTGAGCTGTTGGTGATCGAGACTACGATCGGCAGATGGTCGCTACCATGGGGATTAGTGATTACCTTCCACGCGCAATCCAACTGTAGCGAGGTTGAGCAAAGGGATAAATCTAATGTACTTGGGCGCGCTGGTGGGGGAGGAATCCGTGTTATTTCACCCGTGTTTAGAATTGTCATATTGAAGTTGTCGCAAATATTGTGAATTAAAGAGGAACGGTTATCATCATAAAGGCAACCCCCCGCGGTGCAGGCAGGGATTCTATGATGTCATGTAGCCGGCGGAGCCCAATCGCGGTGTCGGAGGGAATATAGATGGAAGCTATGCAAAGATCTTTGCCTTTGGTTGTTACTTGACAAGCGACAATTTCAATGCCTGGTATCAAAGGAAGGTTAATTCTGTAGAAGGAATAGCACTTTTTGTTCCTCAAAAATACTCCTCCGTATGGGGTATCACGATCCAAGCGAATAATATTAAAATCATGGAATTTTGTATTTATATCGGAAGTTAACAGAGTTTCATATAAAGCAAATGCATCGTATCGCAAGCTATTTATTTAAAATTTGAAAGTATATTTTTTACTGTATCGATTTTGTTGGCTATTTTCGGCAAATTTGAGACTAAGAGAAACGAAAGCAATGAAATTGAAAGACGGATAGGTATTCTAGAGCGAATCAGTTATAAACTTAGAACGGAAAACTAGAACTAGGCAGGCTCATATGGGCATGATCGAAAGGAAATGTGAAGAATTCTTTGCCTTATGCAGAGTAGGAGTTGGGCGTTGCACCCAAGTCTACCGCATGGTCTATGGTAGAACATAACTCATCATCATGTTTTACCGCCGACGCCGGCGATCATGCCCATATGAGCCTGCCTAGTTCTAGTTTTCCGTTCTAAGTTTATAACTGATTCGCTCTAGAATACCTATCCGTCTTTCAATTTCATTGCTTTCGTTTCTCTTAGTCTCAAATTTGCCGAAAATAACCAACAAAATCGATACAGTAGAATCTTGCGGCAATTAAAACATAGTAACAAGTATATTTTTTGGGATGATACTTCTGCAATTCCACTGTAGAACAGTGATCAAATCCGTAATCTCGTTCTATGAGTTAGCCATCGAAGGATACAATCGCTGAAAGGAGGGGCCATTTCGTAGTCAACTGACTAAAATAAAAATGTTCTTACTGTAGGTAGAACAACTAACAAGAGACTTTTAATAGGATCAGTTCTTATTATCCAGTCTACTATGTCCGAGAGTTTGATAATTCCAGGGCTGTGATTATTTTCGAACTGAAACAGAGGAACACTTGGGGTTTTTGATGTCCGAGAAGTGCTGTGAACTCCTTCTCAGAGTTTAATCCTCCGAAACCAAATACTTGCTTCGGTTTGGTTGCAACACTTCCAAGAGATGTGACTTTCGGAGCCCCATCAAGGGATACCTTCTGGCCTTTACAAGGAACTTTAGGAGAGGAAATGTTCATCCTCTTCCTATAACTTCTAGGCACCCTAGTAGATGTACCCTCTTGTGGGTCAACAGCCTCGCCCTCGTCAGGAGGAAAGTGAACAGAGATGTTTGTTGAGGATGGTGGCGTAGCTTTTTTAGTATTTCTGCGAAAGAAGGTTCAGATCGTCCCGCAAGGGAACGTTTTAGTTCATCCCCGCGTAGTTTGTACGCGGGACATGCCGAGATATCATGCAGAATCTCTGCACAGTAAGGACACTTCGCAGCATTCTTACTGCACGAATCATTCATATGATTGTCACCGCATTTTCCATAGCGGCCATTATTGCTACAATGTTTACATTTTGTGCAATTCATGACCCGCGGTACTAATATACGCACAGGCAGACGAACCTTGTGCAAGAGGATGTAGTTCGGCAAAGCGGTACCAGCGAAGACCACCCGATAAGAGTTTGATTGGGGGTACGTTTGGAATCATCCCCCGAAACTAGTAATGAGTGCAAATGCTTGCACTCAAGCATATTCACTGGATGAAGTAAGTGGTCTTTAAAACGGTCAATCCTGTACTGCAGCAGATACTCGCACGTCAAATTATCATCGTTGACCACGCCCTCCGTCTCTACCCTTACGGCTGGAATATACACGTTATAATCCCGCGTAAAATGCTTGAGGCAAGCAATATCGTTTGCCTGCTTTGAGTTGGCTAGCAACACCCTTATTTTGTCCGAGCGGACCTTTGAAATTTCGGTCACAGCCGAGAACCGTTCTGTCAGGTCTTTAGAAATCTGAAGAAGATGCAGCGATTTAGTCTTGGGCCGAAATAAGACCACGAATCGACCAGTTGAGAGTTCTGGGTAGCATTAGGGCGCCTTAAGAGTTGAACCCGATTTAACCTCCATTTGACCATCCGGAGAGGTGGGGTGGCCATATTAGGCGAGTAAAAAATCAGGACAGTCGAAAGGGGCTGCTTCTTCCCGTTACCGCTCAATCGACTGTGCCTTCTCCACAGGTTTTCGGCGGTTACAAAGTTCGTGGGACTGGCAGGCAGAGCTTCGGCAGTAACAAAGTTTTGTGGGTCTGGGGGGAAGAGCTCTACCAGAAAATTTTTCGTGGGAATTCGATCACTGTGCTTTTTCGGATTTACACACACACACGCAGTTCTTGCTACACCACCACCAGCGAAAGTTCCATGCTGTTGTCGGAGAAATCGGAAATCCTGAATTAAGCAAATGAGACGAAATATTATGAGATCGTCTGTGCAAGAACAAGCGAGAAGTTTTCAGTACTAAATACACGTCATTGAAGTAAAGTAGAAACATCAACGGTCCCAAGTAGCTTCCCTGCGCTATATCTGGTTATCTCCAATGACAACGATTTTCTCTCGATCTGAGAGCTATGATATCGAAAGAGTTGCAAAACCTACCGCTGCTTCCAAATTTCTCCATTTTATCGATTGCTATATCAAAACCAGCGGACAGGTTGGTGTTGGTAGTATCAGTATGAGCGCGACTTCCCATACTCCATGTTATTTATAATAATAATAATAATAATAATAATAATAATAATAATAATAATAATAATAATAATAATAATAATAATAATAATAATAATATTAATAATAATAATAATAATAATAATAATAATAATAATAATAATAATAATAATAATAATTATTATTATTATTATTATTATTATTTATTATTTATTATTTATTCTTATTTTTCATCTGACCTATGTTGGTCTACATGAAATGTAGTTGAATGGGAAAAGCCCATTTCAGGATATACTTCAGAAGCAATCCTCAAATGGGCGTAAAAGCCCATTATCTTTTCATATATTCACACCTGATTACAATGGATTCACACTACAATAAAATATAATAACATAGTACACAGCATTACATAAATAAAAAATACAAATATTACAAAAAAAAGATGGGTGGGTAATGTCTGCGACATAACCGGAGAGATGTAGAATACATAAGGAACACGTTCTTCAAATATGTTGATATTCATTGGAATTTTCGGACAAAAGGTGATTTGGGCGAGGAATATTTCAAATTATTCTTTACAAAAATGATGGTGGTCCTGACAAGGACCGTTTTTGTTGGCGTTGTTGGCCTTGGTGGGGAGATGCGCTGGCTTCGATTTTCGTTGGATGCTTCTGACTTCTTACTATTTCCGGGCTTAGCTGTTGTCCAGGAGGTGATTCTGACATGATTGGTGTAGGTGTAGGTCGTCAACCGGTTATAATTTTTCAAGCGTTGTTTACATTTGAAATTAAACCACTGGATCAATTAAAAAAAGTATTGGTCTGTGATATGAAAAGTACGAAATATATCTTCGGGTTTCTGCATTGACGTTTTTGACAAATACAAGATCAATGCATGTGCCTGCAAGTGTAGTTGCTTGTGATGGATCAGAGATCAAACGAAGCTTGAAACATTCATTCATAAAATAAACAAATTTCAAATTCTCTTGTTTTGAAACATCTATGTTGAAGTCGCCTGAAACGACCATTGGAACATTCTGATTTCTAGACTAAATATTCTACATTAAAAGATGGGTGGGTAATGTCTGCGACATAACTGGAGTGTCGTAACTACACTTGTGACGTTAATCCAAATCTAATGATATGCAACGAAATTACGTTTGCATGTGAAATTTTCAAATGATTCGTTATAATTATGGTTAAAAATTCTAATTGGGAATTCTTTTCTATCACCAACTATTTTTCTTTTTTTCGAATCTACAGCATTCTTTGAAAATATTGTTGAAATGTTATTGATGAAAAACTGAAAATGCGTTTGGCAACACTGCTCACTAAATGGATGGTGGGAAGACGCACATTCGTTTTGATTATGCTAGTATTAGTAGCAGGAAAGAATGAAAAGGAACATAGCCCGAAAACGAGCAAGCGAGAGAGCGATAGTAATTCGTATTCGCTCTACTAAACTAAAAAAAGATGGGTGGGTAATGTCTGTGACATAACCGGAGCATCGTGACTTCACTTCGAGACGTTAATTTAAATCTAATGATTTATGCAGTTAATCAAAGGAGGCTGCCAAAAAGTTCGAATAAAAGCACGCGACTAGTGTACTTTGCACGTTCTATATTTTATCAACACTAGAGAGAATCGAAAAAATAATTCAAAGTGTAATAGCAACATGCAATTGTGGCAACACTGGCCATGGGATGGTGGGGAACACGCACATTCGTTTAATTTATGATGTATTAGCGGCAGAAAGGAATGGAAAAGCAGTGCGCGAAAACGAGCGAGGATAATTTAAATTCTCTTTCTATCCACATATCGTATTTCTAACCTACTTGCTGAAAATTGTTAAACACCTCAAATGGATATTTCAGTTTAACTCTTATTAGAACACAATTAATTGGTCCTGAAAAGAACCGTTTATTGTTTTATTGCGGGAGCATAATTCAGACGCACTCCCCGCGACACGGTGAGCCAGTTTAATATATTTGGCCTGAAAGTTATGCGTTTGGTGCAGTATTTTGCATTCTCGAACAAACCAGGCGCACTATTTTGCATTCTCGAACCAGTAGGCATCGTTGGCTTCTCGGGGCATCATTACGACTGAGGTTTGTAAGCGTAGCTCGACTTTGCAGTCCTGTACAATCTCACGAACCAGACGCTGGAACGATAGCCTACAGATTAGTTGCCCTTTAGTTGGGGCGAAATTCTTGCAGGGCGACAGTTCCGATGAGTCACCAGTAGCTGGGGCACTGTTTCCGTCCATCGCCATTGCCAACTGCTTTCCTTCGGTGGACTGGCTGCTTGCTAGTGCTTGAATGAATACGAATGATGAGAAAAACCGACTGACCAATATTCATATATAAACACACGAGAAAGCACTACTATCGCTCTCTCGCTCGTTTTCGTTCCATTCCTGCGCCTTTCCTTTCCGTTCGGCTACCAATACTAGCATAACCAAAACGAATATTCTGTCTTTCCATCGCCTTCAATGTAGTGGCCAGTGCTAGCAAACTTGCATGTTCAGTTTTTCAATAACAACATTCAAACAATATTTTCAAAGAATGTTACAGATTTGAAAAGAAGGAAGGAAAATATTTTCACAAATTTAAATTCTTTTGTGTTATTTGTTAGCGCTGATAAAGGCTATTTAGTTTGCTACTAGCAAGGAGCTGCACAAACAAATCGATTTATGCAGTTAATCAACGGAGGCTGCCAAAAAGTTCGAATAAAAGCATGCGACTAGTGTACTTTGCACGTTCTATATTTTATCAATACTATAGAGGATCGATAAAATAATTCAAAGTGTAATAGCAACATGCAATTGTGGCAACACTGGCCATGAGATGGTGGGGGAACATGCACATTCGTTTAAGTTATGATGGTATTAGCAGCAGAAAGGAATGGAAAAGCAGTGCACGAAAACGAGCGAGAGAGGATAATTTAAATTCTCTTTCTTTCGTTCCACACATCGTATTTCTTATATAGACGCTGGAACGATAGCCTACAGATTAGTTGCCCTTTAGTTGGGGCGAAATTCTTGCAGGGCGACAGTTCCGATGAGTCACCAGTAGCTGGGGCACTTTTTCGGACCGTCGTCATTGCCAACTGCTTTACTTCGGTGGACTGGCTGCTTGCTAGTACTTGAACGAATACGAATGAGAAAAACCGACCGACAGATATTTATATAATCGCGCTAATATGCACTACTATCGCTTTCTCGCTCGTTCTCGTGCCGTGCGTGAGCCTTTCCTTTCCGTCCGGCTTCTAATGGCCTAACCAAAGGAGTATGCCGTCTTTCCCCCACTAACTGCTCTCGTCAAGCAACCAAATACGAATAATCATAAAACAAACATGTAGTGGACCTATATATAAACTTTTCATTATTTTATTGTTCGGTTGGTCCACCATTTTGACGGCTCTGTGCGGGATGGGCTGAAAATTTTCACTTTTCCGAGTCGTTTTCGAAAGATTTTTCAAAACACAATTTTTTGTTATTAGTGCATGTTATACATACTTAAAAATTTAATACAGCATAGAGGAACATATTTTCAACAAATTGGCCTAAAAATCAAATCATTCTGTTAAGTATGATAAAAGTTATTAACGTTCAAAATCTGACGCGGTGCCGCAGCCGATATTTTGAAACGGGACCCCTATATTGAAAGCTTAAATGTATTCTACATTAAAATGAATCTTAAAATCTAAGTCAACCTTCTTAGTCTATTTTTGAAAACATCACAAGATACAGAAAAGTCAAAATGGCCATAAACACTATTAAAAACATTACACATCGCCCTAATGGGTTCGATTTGACCGTACTCGGTGCGTTGAAACTCGAGTCTTAAAAAGTAATACGAGTTGAGACTTCTCGGGGGCACATTGACATTTATTTGTGAGAGAATATCTGGAGCATCTATTTGGCCAGTTAATATCTTCCCAACAAATACTGCTCTAAATGTGTTCCGCCTTTTGGCTAGGGTTTCCATATCGAGCAGACGACAGCGATCGATGTACGGTGGTAGCTCTGTTGGGTTACGCCACGGCAGAATTCTAAGAGCAAAACGGAGGAATCTTGCCTGCACTGCTTCTATTCGGTTGATCCAAATGCTTGTGTAAGGACACCAAATGGGTGCTGAAGCTTCCAAGACAGATCGCACAAGTGAAAAGTAGAGTGCCCGCAAACAATATGGATCAGTGAACTCTTTGGCGATTCTTATAATGAAACCGAGATTTCTACACAGAAGTACACCGAGGTCTCTGACAACTGTCATTCTCTCTAGCGATTCCCCGGAAATGGTGTAGTTCCACAGTATTGGATTTTTTCTACGTGTAAAAGATATTATGGAGCATTTGGACACGCTGAGAGCCAGCAAGTTGCGATTACACCAACTACAAAAAGCATCTAAGTGTTGCTGTAGTTCCTTGCAATCTTCTATTGACCTCACAATAGGTAGTATACTTGGCTTTGTTGGTCGCTCTTCACCGTTCATCCATGAATACATGCCCATGCGCGTTTGTGTTTGAGTTATTTGTGGGACCAACGGGACACGTGTATCTGTATTTTTTGCCATTTACTTTATTGTCGGGGGTGCTGGCAGTTGATTGGTTCAGTATTCGTTGGTGGCTTAGCTGCAACTCCGGTTGTTGGTGATTTAGTTGATATTGTTGGGTCTGCTCGCATTTGATGTTGTTTCATTAGAGGTTTTCGCACATGGTTTGGCACGTAGGGATCTGTCCTTCATATGTGCACAGCGTGATTTGAGATTTGCTTTACCCCCCTGTTTCATATCGAATGTTCAGGTATGAAGGAATAGGTTTCGTAACTCGCATTCTCACGGTACGAACACCATTGGATAAAGTTTCTCCAGGTTTCAAACTTTCACCGTTACGTACTCCGACATGATGGTTGTAGTGAATTTATTGGTAGTACGCGGGGATAGATCGTGCAGACGCCCATCATTCTTATCATCGTCAATCTAAACGGGTATTTTGATTCTAACATTATCATGCGCAACGACGTGTTGCGTGTTGTTTGTGATTAGGAACTGACATTGATCCTAAAGGGGTTCCATAATTACCAGCTCGAGAGAGCAGTCAATGAAGTTATTCCACGATAGTTATTGATGTTTCACCATTTTCCTTTTTATGAAATGGATTTCCAGTAAAACGAAAAACTGCCACTAACAAGAGAATTCTATAAGAAGCAGATAGCGATCGTGAAATCGCAGGGCCGGTGGATGACGCAGAACTACAGCGAGACGTCGTTCGTGATGGACGACGAAAGTTACTTTCTGCTCTCGAAGACCCACATTCTGGGAAATGAGAGCTACTATTCCAGCGACAAGTCGGCCACACCCCCAGAAGTAACATATGCGTGCACTGAGTGCACGCTGCTCTGAATAGTTAGCGAAATCGCCTTAGAGCATCAGCGGCTGCTCGTTCAGTGGGCCATATGCGCGACTTCCGGAGGGTTAAGCAAAAAAAGTTATGCTGCATATCGCCATATCGGACAGAGGGATTTCAAAGCCGAGGTTCAAGCCGAGCGGTCTAGCCATCAATCAACATATGTACCAGACAGGTTGTTATTTGCTCACACATGTACACAAAGAGCGAAATACATCGATGAAAAATAGAGCAGCGCAAAACACCGCGATGTGCAGAGCGACCGCACAAAGAGAAACTTGAAAAGGAGAAAGATCTGTGCACCAAGAGCTGCACAATTTCGTTCAAAGAGTCACCTTGAAGAGTCACGTTTTGTGCCTCCCCTCACTGGCAAGCAGGTAGGAAGGCGAATCAAACTACAATTCAGATAAAGTTTGATCGGAAGAACGTTTCACACTAAAGAGCCTCTTTATTTCTACTCTTTGAGGTGTGCAGTCATGTAGTAGAATGCACGTATGGGAGCAACACACATCGGAGTGAAGAGGTTTATTGTGAAAGAAAAGAGCGGTGGTTCGCATGAAAAGTGCAAATTGCGTTTTTTTATTTTTCTCTTTATTTGCTCTGATGTGCTTTACATCGCTGGAGATAAGTCGTAAGTTCAGTCAGACCTACAATCGAGCCAAGTGAGCAACAGGTCTCTCGATCTAGTGTGCATCGTCTCGAGAATTAAGGAACCATTGGATTATTATTGCCATCATGAGTAAAGTTGTCAAAAAAGCTCTACTTTACGACTTTACATTTTGTTCAATACGAAAGAGTTTTTGTGAAGTGAAGATAAAGATGAAAATGCAGCTAAGGCTTGCGGAAGTTGCATACCTTCAGTATCATCATCTTTGCAATGCAGTGTTTATATCATATAACACGTAAGCCCAAGCCGACCGTGTCGTTCTGCGGACCAACTTAAAACACGTGGTTCAAAGTTGAACGTTGGAATTATGATTCCCGTGTATATCGAAAATGACTATACAGATATAATGCTTCATAACCTATCACCTCGTACTCCTCCTGAGCCAATTCCAAAATGCATGTCGCAATATAGAGAAGTAGAATCCGTTACATCTGATACTTGAAGAAACTTTTTCCTGGGTACTCATAACGGCGTTTTCGTAGTGAGGATGCGGGTCCAAAGACCTATTCCCTCCTACATGACTATAAGCATAAGCATAAGCATAAGCATAAGCATAAGAGATCGCCCGTAGTTGCTACTCCGTTATTGACCAGAACCAAATTAGGTAGCAAAATGTTCATTGGAACAACATGCTTGGGAATAACATGATGAGCCACATAGTACAATCTATTCTGATCCCTGCATGCTGATCAATACCGACGCCGGCCACATCCGAATGCAGATCTTCTGGGAAAGGAAGGAATGTTAGTCCGATACATGTTGCTACTAGAGACCGAGGAATCCTCTGCATCTCCACATGTATCACGGGAATGGGAGAGTTGTTAGTAAGTGTGCCAATAGCGTTATCATGTAATAATTGCTACCCGGCGATCGCTTGAATAAAATGAGGAATCTTATACAGAAGGTTCATCAGACTCTTTCATAGGTGTCGCGAAGTTGGTGTTCTAGGATTCGCTCCATGCAAGCGATGCGACCTGTACATGGTTTATTAGGTAGCAGTTTAGTAAGTTTTCGAGAACACGATCGCTCGAAAAAGAAGATCTTGTATAGTTTTGGTTCTTTTTAAACTCTGGGTTGCCGGCTACCGAGAGTATCCTATGTTTCCTAAACAAAAGCAATTTGAACTCCACACAGCCGACCGTGGGAGTATTGCCTAGAAAAGCTAATCTTATCTGCGTAATGGGCCGGATCACTATTCATTGCGACATTATTTAGACTAATTTCGCTATACCTTCTCCACGATACATTTTTGGGTTGCAAACTACCGAGTGATAACACGTTATACAGACAAAGAGTTATGATAGCTCGAGATGTTATAAATCAACGAAAGTATTTCCTATTTCTAATATCGGATTGTTTGTGAAATACACGTATACGAACGATTATATCGAACATTAAAGGAAAATACAGAGGATCGTTAACCTGATGCACGGGCTTGTTACCAATAACGGAACTTGAAATTAGATTCATTAAAACAGACGATTTTCAGTACGTATTGACCCGCGATCATCGATACTAGTCAAATTAAAGTCTTATTGGAGCTGATTTCCCAACAACTATTCATTTTTACGGTATTGTTTTCTCCGCTAGATCTGTTCGCACCCTCTCATTCTGCTACTATTGGCAGAAGGCTGATAGCACCCAGTCGTCGCCAGTCTAAGGACCAAATGCCATCAATAGACTTAGACTCGCGTGGAGGCATGAGATAGAATTAAAAGCTAACCAAGGAACATGACAGCAAAACACTTATTCTTCGTGCTGACATAACTGAAAGTAATTGTTTACCGGTCCCCGATCCCTCTCGCGAATTGTCAATTCTCAAACCTTATACATGATTGAAGTCATCATTACACTCAAATAAGGCCATGTTTTTTCCGTAAGCACATTGAATGCTCTTTGGATCAGTTCCCCCGTTGGTAAAACAAAACCTAAACAAATATAGAAATTAGTTTTCTCAGTCCAAAGAAAAGTTTGCCGACCGGCAGATACGTGTTCCCTTACAGTGCCATCACATCAACGAACACCCAAAATTTACATGCGACAAAATATCTGCAATCCCGAATATTAAAGAATCAAAACCTCTACTCATTCGCAAAAAATAAGAATGTAAAAAACAGTTGAATATCCAAGGCGGCTCATTTCCAAAGATAGCACCGCCTATGAAACACCCAATAAAAAATAGGTGACAAGGGACGCGGACGAAATTAGCTGACCCCCCCCCCTGATGCAGGGCACCAGCAGGCAAATGTTTCTGCCCCGCGAAAGAAGGTCTCCGCTCGCAATAAAAAATTTGCGCGCGCGAGATCCAATAATTGTACAAGAATATTTCTATGTATTATAAACCGTTTCAAATAAACGAAAAATAAATAAAAATTATACATCGGAATAAAAAATCATTGCTTTGCTGGTTTTTTGTTAAAGTTGAAATTTTTTTTGCATTCTAAATTTCATTTAATCCTAGAAAATTGCTTGCCTCAAGCTTATTGAAATTTTGACAATTATTCAAATAAACCCTCCGCCTTGTTGATCTTTGATTTTGTATTAATTTGGCCATAATTTAATATCCATTATTCAATTGACTCAGGAGCCTTTCGGTTATAATGAGCAGGACAATATATTTATTTAAGTATTGAATGAAAACCAACAAAGTGGGTAGCTGGGGTGACTCGCGGTTTAAAACAGTGCTATAGTTGTGTTACAGTTGCTAAAAACTTGAATTCACCTCTACATGATTAGTTTTTTAATCACGAAAACTTTATTCGAGCAAATCATAAACACTTCTACTAAACCACTTTCTGACTACCCTCGTACCCCTGCCACGAGTGCTTCCATCATGCCGTTTTGTGCTGAGTCATTCAATGAATTAAAAATATTGGTAGAGGTGTTCATTTTATCGACGCACCAATCCATACGATAGTACCAACTAACAAATATAAAATGACCCAATAAGTCGTTAGCAACTAGATATTAATAAATGAAGTTTAATTTAGTGACACAAAAGTTGCATTTTGAGTACTACAATGTCGTTTGGATTTAAAAGGCTATTTGGAAACTTCTATCCATTGAAACACGAATACTTTTATGCGATTAAGTACGTACTAATTCAATATCTCTTCCAGGACCCCGCAAGACAGTTGCACCTACCTGACGGATAACTTCCGCTCGCGCTGCGTCCAGATCTACAACTATCACCGGCTGCTCAGTTGGGATACCGCCCGAGGTCTTCACGTGGACATTTTCAAGGTCCCGACATGCTGTTCGTGTCACATCGACGGATATCGAGAATCCTTCCCCCCACTGAGCAACTACAACGAGTACGATGCGAAGAGTGAATCGTTTGAAGATCCCTCACTGGCTGCCAGTAACTTCGTGAAAAATACACAATACAGTACCTTGAAATTCGATCACGATGAACCGGAGAATGTTCAGGAAAATATTGCCTACCATTTCGCCAACGGATTCCAACGGATGAAACCTCCAAAGTTCGAAAGTAACGCTGTGCTGATACCGCCGAGTCCACCACCACACTACCACAAAAATCGCTTCGAACGACCCCCCAAACTGCACCCAAAGAAGCAAATCCATCCACACTACATGCCGTCACAAATGTTGGACACCTATCTGAGTCCTCCGCCGAATGACGTCAGTTTTCATACCCCCTTCAAGAGGGGACCCCATTTCACCAACGACAATTCTCTCAAACGTACGGCCCAAGTGCAACCGAACAGAAACCGGCTTCCCTTGCGGAAACAAATCAACGTCAACGATCAGAACATCGCTGAAACGGACATGCGAATCAACCAGGTGCAAGTGATGGCTCCGACGAAAGCCGACCGTCTACCACCTACCCAGGCAACGGAACAAAAGCATCGGAAACGATATACAACCCAAACGCCACCCATCCACAAGAAGGAAAAACCACATCCCTTTCGAATATCGCATCAACAACCGACCGTCCACCCGACCTCGGTTACGCCATTCGTCCCGGTAACAACGACGACCACAACCACAACAACGACGGCCGCCACCACCAACGGCCACCAGCGCATCAACTACAACTATCATCCCATCATCGACTTTTTTGGGGAGGACGACATGCCCGAAATACCACAGGAGCAAATCGATCGAATCGGTCTAAATAGTGCTTCCTCATCCTCGTCTTCTTTGAATAGTTGGAAACCTGTTCTGCACGGTCCAATGTCACGACCGATGCGGATACCAGTGTGAACGATTCGAACCGGATGATGAATTAACTTCCACTAAGCAGCTTAAAAATTTGTTGTTCGCCACGTATCCTGTAGCTGCAACGAAAACCAGAACGGGACGGTGGCGATTTCAACGAATGCACAAGCGAGAAACGCTTTCTTTCTTTTCTTCTGCAAAGAAAAATGAAGCTTTTGTTTGAAATCTTTCTTGCTACGCTTTTCCAACAGGCAAGCTTTCTGTGCGAAACATTTCATGTTGGCTGGCTGATGTTGGCGTAGTTTTCCTCGGTCTACTCGTTACAAGGGGAGGCCGGAGAATAGCCTTAATTTATACTTTTTTCTGATGCTGTTTGCATGTGTTGTACATTATTTCTGTTATTTATATTTGACGCGTTGACGAAAGAAAATGGATTGTTGCTCAAACGAATGCTCAGAACATTCCTTTTCTCTCTCTTTCTAGCTGGTAAGTAAATAGGCGATTAGTGTAAATTTTTAATATTATTTATGGAATAAAACAAAAAACACCGTTGAGTGGAATCGAGTGTCGACATCTCTTTCGTTTTATGACAGATGAATAAAGATCGCTGTGATTCTACTTAGTTGCTTTTTAATTGCTTATTCGAACTCCCCTACGACTGTCGTAATGAAGCAGAATAATACGCGTTTCGACTTCGTCTGATCAGAAGCCGATACCAACTTAGTGACAGGACTAATCTAGTGCCGGATTGACGCTAGCTCGAATAAAAAAAGACAACACTATTTGTGTTTCTGAGCAAACCACTAGTCCTGTCACTAAGTTAATGTCGGATTCTGATGAGACAAAAATTCCACATCTGATTTAGGTTATAGGTGTGCTCTTCACGTGCAAAGATTTGTTTAAAACTAATTTTCTCCTTAGTGGAGGCGCGTTAACCTATTTTTTTCTTTTACCTAGAAGCTTTTACCTAAATTTTTATTCATTAATGAGAAATATAGCATAGTGCAGAATAATAAGATAAATAAAAATAAAAATAAGCGATTGACTGTATCACACCTCTTCTACGTATTCCTCCAATTGTACCATTATCACGTAGCTCAAACGACCATTGGCCACCCGCACCCACCCCCAGCAATTGGCAGACAGACATTCCGCGATGACATTTTCGCAGTTTGCTGTTTTGTATATAGCCGACCGAATTTCAACAGCCAAGTGCAATTTGGTTATAGATCAAAATACCGCGCCTCTTTAAATTGGCCCCAATTTATTTGCATAACATCATTTTCGAATCAAATTCAAAAGATCCCCCTCCCCAACAGCTCTTCCGACGCCGTTAGCTTAGCTCAGTGCGACTCGCGATCGAGTGTAGAAAAGCAAAACGAACTACCACTGTGCATTATGGGAGGAAATGGAGTGAAAAAAAGATTTGCTTTTGTACAATTAGCCCGTTTAAAAGGTCGATTCAAAGATCACTCGACTCGGATCTGTTGAGGTTAAAATTAGTCGTTAGTAGGCTCTTTGTTAATTTATAGCTTCCGACCGGCGTCGCTCGTGGTAATGCAACGCATCCCTGCAATTTGGGTTCGATTTAATTTAAGATTTAATTCGGCACGGATCGCGCATTCAGTCGCAAATTTGGGAGGCTGAAAAGGCGTTGAAAGCGCACGCCTCCTTTATTGATCGTATCGAAAACTTTTGTGCAATTTATTCGCCCGAAGAAAATATTTATTTGGAGCAAATCCGCTTTAGGCTTCAAAGTTGAATCTGTTCAAAAAATGGATATAATTTTAATAAAGCGGGCATGGCCCTATTTGAAATTGAAATAATTTTGGAATCGGTAAGTATTGTCCTATCCTATAATCATGTTGCGTAAGAAAATAAATAGGTAAGTTCTTGGATGATTTTATCTGTTTCTATCATATTTCAATTTTCCACGAAAAATTGCTCCAGTTCAACACTCAACCAAAGCAACAGTAGAGCCGAAAACAAACAAGCTCAATCAAATATATTATTCGGTCAATGCCGTTGATACAATGTGGAACTTCAAAATATATTAAAGTGATTCGACCATGCGCCAAAAGAATTGCCGTTTGTTAATTGAACCGAGCGTGGGAGAAAGCCAAATAAAAACTGCAGATCGATTTCATCGATCGTGGATTTTGTTTGCTTTGAAACGATACAGCGAGCGAGTTATATCGAGAACGTGTTATTAAAGTCAAATTAAAATGCAGAAAAAAATTGGAGGTCTTCAATGTACGTAACTGTTTACCCATTTATTGACCCATTCTTCGCATATTATGCCATTCGGCATCACCAGATATGATGCGTGCAGTATTACCATAATAGATAGATTCGGCTGTTTTTAATTCTTTCAACTGCCATGACGTTGATATGAAAATGCTCCAAAAGAAATACTCTTTTTTGATCGTCTCTCGTAATGAATAGGTTAAAAGAAACCGAAATTGAAAATATTTTCAGACAGCGATCGAGAATTGGTATACTAAAAAATCGAGACGAAAAAAGAGAATGAAACTAAAATTAAATGCGAAAATAAATGAATTTGTTTAAGACTTTTTGGTGGTGTCCAGCGGGGAAATCAGATCAAAATGGTGAGTTAAGCGAAAGCAATTGTGTGAAAACAAATCCTCCAGAAGCAGGATTCGAACCTGCAGCCCTTGAGACTCTGGGCCAATTCACGAACTCCTATGCTATCCCTGGAATACGATAATGTCCCAGAAAGAACACATGAATATCGCATTAACGACAGTGATCGTATTCTGCCTCTAAAGCGAGAACACACACACACAACCGCAGCTGCCTTCCAACACATTTGATCTATTTAATTTCCCCGCTAGATACCAAGGCCCGGGTTTATATTATCGTCTGGGGTCCTTCGATGAGTGACCGAGCTAATGAAGACTGTCACTTTCTGGTTCCTTGCCCAATTAACACAGGGAGCTTTTTTAATTTCGAATAATATGTAGTTACATTTTCTTTTCTACTTTTTAACGACATACAATTAGCTAGAGATTACTTAGTAGGGAAAGCTATGAAAAGCATTATTACAAAGCACTCAAGTCTACCAACATATCTCACGGCAAAGACGGACTTGTCCCTTTTTACCATGAAAACCGTTCTCATGGTAAAGGTACGAATAATTTGCCGACGCACGTGAATCATCCATTCCTAGACAGCACAGTAGGACAAATTCCTAATTGTATGCAATTGACTTTAAGGTTCAACTGAGAAAGCTTGGAAAAATGGCCATCTTGGAAAACGAAAAAAGTAGTATTTTCTCACACCGTTGCAAAGATCTTCACAAAAATCAATCAATAGTACTCTACTAATGCCCCGAATACAATGATTCATTTACATGAAAAAATTTCCAGCGGTTTGGGAAAAAACTGCTTTTTTTGTTTTGCAAAATGGCCGCTTTTTGAGGCGTTCTCAGTTCAACCTTAATGGTAAATAAATATGACTGGCAGGTATTCAGACGGGCTCAAGTAGTTCGATTGCATGTTCCATGCGTTTTTTTCTTCTACTTCATCTGTCTGCTTTTGGTGTACTTCTATTAGTTTGCTTTTCCACTACTCATGTATGCCAAAAATAATATTGATCAATTTATAATAAGCTTCTACTTAATCTCCTTGCATCTTTTCTATCTTTTTTTTGGCATGTTATTTTTCCTTTTTTACTGTATCTTAAATTAGATTCTTACTAACATTCACTAACACAATCAGTTGCATATTCTCTCATATAAACTCACAACCTCTCTCATTCCAAACGTACAAACGCTCGTGACCTTCACGATAACACAAACCTGCTCAAAAACGCGCCTGCATGCTCGCTAACATTAAAACACTCCGGTAGTTAAGTGAACGTTTTAGCACATTAATTTACAAACGCGGTCCCAAGAGCGAACCTATAAACGCCAGTGTTCGTGCGATCATGAATTGGTTATGTTTGGAAGTCCCTACTCTCGGTCCATGCAGCCTAATCTATACTTTCAGTTGGAAGAATAAGAAAAAAATACGCTTATATCCTCTAGACAACATGTTCCATGGCGATATGACCGGAAACTATGGTGATATGAGAAAACTCACTCTCTTCGAGCATCTGAACCGTACACTTAAAATTCAGTATCAGATTCTCGGCTCGCGCGAATATGCGAACGGTCACACGGCTATCAAATCGAATTTATACACGGGAAGTTACATGCAGGCTATCACACGCGACATTCAAACGCCCACGCGATCGAATACGTTAACTTACAAACGCCCTAGCACTACGCGATGACACACAAAGACGAACATGCAATCGCAATCATCCACGTACAACTACGCCCAAAATTTCACAAACGAAAGAACGCCTCTATGATTTAGTGAACGTTATAGGACTTATAATCTGATTAACGTGGTCGCCACCGCGTACCAATAAACACTCATTCTCACGCGATCGTAAAGTCCGTACGCCCATACATCTGAACTGATTACATCACAATCCCAATCAGAATCATGGCCCGCTGGCAGTTGACCTTAAGCAGTGTTTTAGTTGGTCGCATGTTCCGTCGCGTCTGCAATTGTAGTGAGTGATTCTGGCGGAGGATCTTTCCGAGAACCCAGCTCTACAGCTCCAGTAGGATAACTCTTGAAAAAAGCGTTCGATTTAATCGTAAAAATGTTCTCACCACATTCTTAACAAAAATGACCGGAGCGAACCCTCCGTTCAAACTAAACTAATAATTCACTTTTTTGGTTTCTGGTAATACCTTATTTAAGACTTTTTGTTGGCATCCAAATAAATAGATCAAATGTGGTTTTGTATGTGATCTCACTTTAGGGTAGGGTACGATCATTGTCGCGAATATTGTAATTATGCGTTCTTTCTGGGACGTCTTCATATCCCAGAGATAGCATAAGGGTTTGTGCATTGAACCGTAGTCCCACGGGTTGCAGGTTCGAATCCATACCCTTGGGGATTTTTTTCACTTAATTGCTTTCGCTGAACTCACCATTTCGGTGTGTTTTCCCTGTTGTATACCACCAAAATGTCTTAAATCAGGTATTGGCACTTACGCCAAAAAAAAAAAATTTTGGATCAATTTGTCGCAAAAATAAATAATAATAAATAGTAATATATAATTATAAATAATAATTAATAATAATTAATAATAAAATTAAGTAAAAAATGCAAAATGAAGAAAGTTTAGCTTATAAAGTGGATAGATAAAAAATTAAAAACGAATAAATTGAATAAAAATTATAATCGACAAACAAGAGCAAGTTGAGAGAAAAATAGAAACAAAATATTTGATCAGATCGGCCAAATGAAATCAGTAATTTTATGATAGTTTCAAGGAAAACACTAATTAAAAACAAATATCATTTATACAAAAGGGAAAAAATCATTTAACTGAAAATATAAAACAAGTTGAAAGGCAAACAATTGTTTGAACTGAAAAATGGGAATGACAAATGAAACAAGAACAACACACTTAAAAAGAAGAAAACAATAAGTTTCTTCTTTTTGCGCGGAAAAAATGGGGTCAAGGTAGAATATTAAACCCAGGTGCATGGCGTACAAGGTCGTGTTACTTGAGAAGAGGCAAAGAGCGTTGAACCGATCAGTCTAACCTTCTTCCTTTCCAAATCAGTGAAACGTTTATTATATCATCACATTCGGGATGTTAGCTTGAGCGAGCACATGCTGCATGCAATGCAACCTGCATATCAGCGGGGGAAGTCCACTACAACCCTGTTGCACAAAGCTGTCTACAGTATTGAAAAAGTTTTTTTTGCAAAATAAATCAAGCTTAAGGGTTTTTCTTCATATTGAAGGTGCTTTTGAAAACATAACGGAGCAAAGAACTGTGAACTGCATCTGGAAGATCCGCATTCGGACGTGGCTTGCGTCGGTATTGATCAGCATGCAAGAATGAAGGCAGATTGCACTATGTTGCTCAGTATGTTATTCCCAAGCATGTTGTTCTAATTGACATTTTGCAATCTCATTTGGGTCTGGTCAATAACGGAGTAGCAACACACGGGCGATCTCTTATGCTTATACTTATATCGAAGGTGCTTTTGAAAACGCGTCTTTCGAATTCTTTTTGGAAGCAGCACGAGGTTATAGAGTACCTTCATATATCACGAACGGGATACACGTAATGCTTAGCAACCGATATTTGTGCTCCTCGTTAAGACAAGTAGAGATAAGAAAACTGAGTGTCTGCGGATGTCCTCAAGGTGGTGTGCTGTCACCACTTCTATGGACCATTGTCGCCGATGGCTTGTTGAAGAAATTTGGTGAGCTTGGGTTTCCCGAAATATAGCTTCGCTTGGATTTGATGGAGCAAACTTTATGTGTTGTTGAGCAATGGTGTCTTCATGTTAGACTATCAGTTAAACAAAATATAACATAAAATTGTGCTTTTTACGCAACGAAGGAGCTCGTCAGTTGCAGTTTGTTGACTCTGTACTTATTGTCATAGATCACGTTAAGTACTTTAGGGTAATGCTTTACTCAAAACTTAATTGGTCTGCTCACATCAATTGCAATATCATCGGCCAATGTAGACAGGCTTTCGGCAAATCTTGGGGACTCAAACCCAAGTACATTTATTGGATTTACACAACAATTTTAGGTCAACTCTGACATACGAGTGCCATGTGGGGTAGCCAGACTTCCCATGAACATCGACAAGTTTGTACCTGTGTACAAAATTTCGCGCACGCGTTTAACCTCAAACATGTTTCGTCTCGATATACAGATTCGCCTCGAACATCGAACCCAAGCGAACGATGTGTAAACTCTAGTTCAAACATCCGTGTACGTACACCGGGTGCGTACACGAGAACGATTCGCACAAGGCAAAAAGAGTCAACGCTAGCGATGATGAGAGTGAGAAAGAAAAAACTAGTGCCTAGAACCTACGTGTACGCACACCGTGTACGTACCTGGGGTTCGGTTGTGCAGGCGAACATGTGCACGTGTTTAGGTACGAAATAGCGTGTTTCAGTTCGTACATGAAGTGTGGGTTCAATATGAGCACAGAATCAGAGTGAACCTTGCGTGTGATGTGCATATGGGAAGACTGGTGGTAGCAGAAGTGTGAAGTCACGGCAATTCAATCAAAGTTAAACCATCTTCAAAGGGGGCGTTGATGGAAATGACTGGTGCGTACTGCTCTAGAGGCACTCTTGAACATAAAACCACTATGTGTGGTAAAGTACAATACCCTTTATCAGTAGGGTTGATTATCCCGTCGAGCATGAATAATCCCGGCTATTTATTGCATTGTGTTGTAATTGTCCGTGTGTCTACCTTTTTCCTTCACCTCCCTTTCGCATCTTATAATGAAAGTGATGATACGACATGACAAAGCACTAATCTCCGAATAACATGGGAAACGTGCCAGTCGAATTAATATATTCTGATTCTTTATTACTGATACCAACCATACCGTGTCCGGCTCCAAACAAATAACAAATAGTTAAATGATATGGAAAACAAAAATAATAAAGATTTTAAAAAGAAATTTGAACGGATTAAAAAATAAATAAATGTAAAGGAAAAGAAAAACATCATCCATTAAAAGAACGTGCAACAGGTAAAATAATTCTCCAAAATAATATCAAAATTAATTATCGTGAGCAAAAATGAAATAAGTCGAAAAAAATGAAAAGAAAATTTTACATCATTTAAAAAAAATCAGATTAAAGAGCGAAAGAATCAAAATAAATAAAGGCACTATATAAATTTTGTACAGTCGAAAGTATAGCAAATATACAGAAGTAAAAAACCTTTACATAAAAAATGGCAAACGGTAAAAAGTACTTTGATTTTATCGTCATCCTTTTATAAACATATCATTGCCTTAACGATGAAATATTCGACACCGTGTTACACGTTGCATAGACTAAACTTTAAAATGTTTTCAGAACACAATTACGGACGTGATGTTGCTGTAGCTATATAGGTCACTTCCTTGGGAGTAAGCTCCACGTCTAGTAACTGTTCGACCTCGTGTACTATATGTCTAAAGCGAGTTTGTTTAAAGTTCATCAAAGTGACGTTTTCCCGTAGTGCCAGCACTTTTATTTAAAGGCGTTTCGGTGTATTAGATTTTTCCTTTCTTCTCCCTATAGCTAAGTTAGATTCATACTAATATTCATTAACACAATTAGCCCTTTTTTCTCTACTTGCGGTTTTGTGCCATCGAGATCATACGATGGCCTAAACGACCGAGCCAACGTGATGTAGACCTCCAGGCTACTCGATCTTGGGCCGTCCTCTGGTAATGGATGAGTATTGAGTAAGTCATGGTTGCAAAAAGAGTCTTAAAAACCTGACGGATTTTTTTTATTCATGTAGGTTGTTCATTTTAGAAATTTTTCTAGTCTAGTCTACACATACAATACATGTAGGGATCCTGGAAAATTGCAAACGTTCGTCCACAATTTTTCTTGTCATTATTAATGTTTGTGGCACATATTGAATATGACACAAGCATTAATGCGGCCAGGCCAACTGTGAAGCGTACAAAATAAAGATGATTCAAAATTATACGGCAATCAAATTATTCATTCAATGAATAATTTAATCATCGGATTATTTTGAACCTTGAATAAGGAAGAAACGTGGACAACCGTACACAACCGTTTCAATTTTATGGGGGTTTGATAAATCGTTGGGAGTGACTTTGCTAAGAGGGTTAATGTCACTTCTTTAGTCCTAGGTTCCTGGGATGGGACAGAAGTATTTAGCTCTGCTCTGGCTAATGATCCAGGGTTATAGCGCCCTTACTCGCTCTCTGAATCAATAGAGAAAATTGGCGAAATCGGTTAATTAGTAGTAATATAAACAAAAAGCGCATAAAAATACAAACCAACAGACAACTCACCTTCGACAAAAATCCATAGGGGACTTCTATGTCCTATTAGGCAGTACAGGATCATGAAAACAGAAACCTTCCGCGTTCGATGAGCGTTAACGGAAAACACAAATAACTGTACCGTATATTTCACAATAGGCCAAACCGATATTAAAAATCGACTGAGAAGTCATTGCTATTTCTATTTGGCTCAAAACAACAATAGTGATACCTCAAACAAACACACAAACACGAAAGATAAAAACGATAAGAAACCATAACTAGTAACATTAGGAAAATTCTCCGGAACTTCCCAAATCCGTGGCGAACGACTTGGGACTGTGTACCACATTGAATATCCATTCATAATTATCACTTATAAACTCTACGATATCCGATGTCTCGTCTTCACTATCCGATGTCTCATTCTTATCGAGTTGTAAACTTTATGTCATCACTAACAACAACGATGGACCCCTATTCGCCTAGAAATCATACGATACAGTTTTTTTGTTAGGGGAAACTTTACCACTGCGCCCACTATTCAGGTTATCTTTTGTGGCAATAGGATATAGTGCAATAAGTTTTTAGAACCCAAAAAATCTTAAAGTGTTTCGATTTTGTTTTCGTGAATTATTTCATCTTACAGCATTATTTTTTTGTGAAATTGCCATAATTTGTTTATTCATAGTGTTTGGGCGCATTTAGAAAATATTTTATGATAACATACCCTAAGAAAATTGCTTTTAATATCACATTTCTAATGTCGTCTTCGTTTTTGACTGTTCACTACACCGGTGTAGTCGGTGCTACACTCACTCAAACTTGGGTGTAATCAGTCTGTCTCTTTTTCTGCACTACACCGGCGTAGCACCAGGAAAAAAACGAAAACACCATAAGAAAAATTACATTTCGCGGCTACAGTACTAATGACTTAAAATTGGGCAGATATATTAGAAAATAAGTAATAAATTCGTAAGATCAGAACACCAACTCAATACAATAATAAAATCACAATTATAGGTCATCACAAAAGAGCTAGTAAATTAAGGCGAAATTACCGAATTAACCTTAGTTTTCATAAAGAAACTGGTTACTGATGAAACCTGCAATCGAGCAGGTAACCAATTAAGGGTTAAAAAAATAATATGAAAAGTTATTGTGACAACATCGCCTGTTTCGGTACGAAGATCAATTCATGGTTTAGTAGACTTTTAAACTCCTTGACACTCCATCAGACACACACTGACCAATGCGACACACAAACGTATGGTCATAAACTGACTTAAATAAACATCTGAATGGTGCGATAATAGTGAAACATTCAAACTTGTGATACTTAGCTGATTTCGTTAAACCTCATATGCCACGCTAGTAGAACACATCCAAGGGTGAGCCGAAATTCCGGTCGCTTCGTCTCATAGGTAATCTTGACGAAATATTCTGCTTTCAGTCTCAAATTCTCTTTCCAAATCTTCTATTTTCTCTTTTAATGTATCACAAAGAACTTCTTCCAGCGGTTTCGTTTCTGGTCTGAATACCGCAATGAGGCGTACACAAATTACCAATATCCGATAAAAGCAGGTACTAATTCCACACCAATCTGTACAACTTAAACGGTTGCTGGTTTAGAAAAAATTTAATTAATTTTAACTTTTAATTGTATTCATGAGAATTTGTTTAACGCAGATGGAAGCGTGTCAAAAAATTTCACGTCTTCCGTTGTTCACTGTCTACTTTGATCTCCGGTTGCTCATTTTAGAAATTTTTATAATAAAACACACGTACTATGCATCACACGCATACAAACGCATACTCTCTCATATACACACACACTCACTCTCACTACTCTCATACATACACACGTATACGAAAACGTTCAAAAGCCCACTCGAATATGCATGCAATTACACGTTGTTATGGACGAATTTATACACGCTAAGTTGCATACATATTGGCAACCGAATCATGAATCTGCCAAGCGATTAAACGCATTGCATACAAATGCTCATTCTCTTCACCATAATACAAACCGGATCACAAAGGCGAACATGCAATCGCGATTATCCAAGCACAATTACGTTCGAGATTGCGCAAAAACAAAAACGGCTCGATGGTTAAGTGAACGTTTAACGCTTATAAATTTATAAACCCGATCTCTAAATTAAGCATCGGATTCACCACACGGTTATGTATTCGGAATCATACATGCGAAGTTATACACATGCTAGCACACGAGACATACAGACGCTCACGTGATCGAAGATGTTAACATACAAACCCTCGAGTCTTTCGTGATGACATACAACGGTGAACATGCAATACAAATAAACACACCTTTCCACGCGACCGTGAAATTCCCACGGCCGCACATCAGAACAATTCACTCAATATCATAATTAGAATCACGGGCCGCTGCAACTGGCCTTAGGCACGGTTTTTAGTGGGTGACGTTTCCCATATCGTCTAATTGTAGTGAGTGGTTGGATGACCGGGAGCCCTTTCGGGATCTAAGCTCTACAGCTCCAGTATGATCACTCTTAAAACAAACCTGTTTTAATCCACCTAGTGGTGCAATTGTGCCTTTCTCATTTATCCAAACTATGATTTAATGGCTGGTTATGATCAATATAACATTGTGGAAATGTCTATTTCATTCTTATTAAACGACTGTTACGAACCTAATAAGCAACATGTCGCTACTGACTTGAAACTTGAAACAAACAAAGATATAACATTTATATAGCTTAATCAGCGTGAGTTAAATGTTGTCTTCATGTTAACTTCATGGTGGAGAAGGGACGGGTTATAATTAGTAGGAGGGGGAGGATGTGTCGGAAATCATCTAACTTATTTTCGATAATGGGGTGGATGAAGGGGATGCATGTGTGAGGTTGGTCTGAGAGGGTGGGGGGGTGACACAGAGGGGTCGGGTTGAGAGGTAAGAGGTGGAAGGGCAGATGGAGGGTTCAACACCGAACTTCATATTATACCTTCCATTTGAGACCAGGTTAGTGAAATTTGGTTCAGTCGTCACCGAAGTGGCTGTAGATGTGGAATTTGCCTGGAACCCCGGGACTACCGGAATTATCGATAGTGGACAATACATTCCAATAATTTTTGACTCTCCGTCAGTAATCTAGGCGATACGATTGTACCGGTTTATATAAGAAATTCCTATGAGACTGCAATAGCCAACCTGTAATTCCGGAACCAAAAGTCAGAAATGAATGAAATTCAATTGCATTCAATGAGAGTATTATATCTTTCATTTGAAATCAAGTTTGTAAACATCGGTTAGGGGTTTGCTGGAAAATAGGTGAGACATTATCTCGAGAACTTGGCGAGTTCCCAGGGGGCATCAAGAATCGTCACAGGATGTGGTCAAAACTGCTTTGATTGGTCATTAGTCATCTAGACCCGCAAATCCAGCAGCTTATGGAATCCATTTGTAACTAAGTTTGTCCAAATCGGTTCAGCCATCTTTGAGAAAATTGAGTGACATTATTGGACACTCACATATACACATACATACATTCTCTCATACACATAGTCATTTTGAGATCTCGACGATTTGAATCGAATTGTTTATGATACATCCGGGCCTCAATTGGAAAATCGATTTTTGAAATGATTGCATAGCCTTTCTTTATATGAGAAAGCCAAAAACAGTGATTTATAGTTTTTTGCAATCGTGCACAGAATTTTGAAAAACAGTGTTTTCATAAAAATAAAATTGAAAACAACAAAAAAACATTTTTTTGAAGCTAACACATGAGGACCATGAGGAGACGCCCTTAAGAGAATTTAGCAAAATTGACGAAAAAGAGAAGGAAAAGGAATCCAAAAAAATGCTCCGAAGCGCAAACGTGATCGTCGCACAGCTAAGCAACCACGTTTTTCGGAATGCACAACTTCAATTCTCACTCTGGCGACGACGAGGATGCCGAAGAAGTCATTTGCAAGTACATAACCTGACACAGCTGTTGAAATAACATGTTTTTTTCTACAATTCCTACCGCGGTTTTATGGGTTTTCATATCATTTGCCACTTCCTCATTTTCTTACTTGAATGACGTCAATGGGTTGCATTTATTATTTGTGTTATTTTTAAATAATCTGCAGTATTCATATCTCTTCAAATAAAAATTGAACTGCTGATTTTCTAGGTGTGTACATTGTATTACTTAACCTCGAATACAGTGACCTGTGGTAACCCCAGATTTAATTTATTTTAGCATCGAAAAAGTCCCTTCGCTTAATTGGATTTAGCTTAAAAAATCTTTAGCCATGCATAAAATCATAATTGCCAGTCATATAAGCTTTCCAACGAGTGCTTGTTTGTCAAAATCAGTGCTAAAATACCATCACAGGAGCTCGCCAAAAAAAACTGACCTACTGAGCCTACTCTACTCTACTAACTACTAGCCCGTTAAAAAGTTATATTTTTCATGCCACCAAAAAAGTCTAAAACGTCGAAATGGTAAAAAACATCTGAAAAATTGATTGAATATCGAAATTTAGCAAATTCAGCAATATTGTGAAACTCGAAAACTATTTGAAAATCGAGAAAAAATAGTACATTTTGAAGTATAGCGTTGAATTATTTGCAAGAATTGAGAAATAAGAATTAATTCAATTCAACAAACGGAAGCCTTTCTGACGTCAAACTCGTCATGAAAATTGACTTACTGCCAGAAATGTGAAAAAATACCTCACAAGCAGACAGGCAAAAATACTGTGAAGAATTTGAAAAAAGAATAATCGATTTTTTCTCGCATTCTCCCAAACGGGTCATAAAACTGCTCCGTAATTATAGGGCCCCAAGCGACTGATCGAAGAACTTGCGTTTTCGCAGTGCATTTAAGTCAAAATCACTTTAGATCAACGCCAAACGTAAGGCGTCTCAGCAGGTTCGGTCAAAGAAGTGAGCAGCGAAATCTTTTTTTTTTGTGTTTTGTGTACCGTTTATGCAAAATTGGTGATTGAAATTTTAATGACCGTTTTTAGGAGCAAATATTTGCGATGCCGTGGCTTGATTAGAATATTTCGCTCCGGGATGTAGTTGATCCTGGGAATTGTGTGGTTCTTTGAATTCAGAAAATTGGAAGATGAAGGTTCAAATGTGTCCATTTACCAAACACTGTTTCGTTAGAGGACTGAATCTAAAATGAGGCAAATTGTTTGAAAACTCGAAACACTATCTTCAGCACCTTTTAAAATGCAACATAATTTCATAAGGTGTTTACCTTATTTCCAAATTTTATTGGGCACTAAGCAGATGCTCATAAGCTTTCAGTAAACATATAATTATTTTATTCATCTCACCGGCCCCTGTACCTACCGATGGTTGGTGAAGAAAAGCAGCGATCGAAGATTTCGATATACCTTGTTACGCCTAGCCAAATCACAACATCTCTAATTAGAGAGACGACTATAATTAAAAATTACGTTCCCCGCGGTGGTAGCCACACCCTGCCACCAATACCCAATGCTCAACGAAGCCTATTGCTGCCCTATTCTTTGGAAATCGACGCCCGAAATTAAAATGCCACTGATGCCAATAGCGATAGACAGACGGGTCTTTACAGCTTCGTCCCCGATTATGCAAATAGGATTCGAACAGCGAATGTCATGTTCAACCCAGACTCTTGTGACGGTGACATAATTTTCGGGGGTAGGTTCTCCACCATCCGAGGTTGACGAATAAGTGTTCAACTTGATGGCAAATATTTACCACAGTCATCCGAATGGGACTGCTTTTGTGCATGTGTTGATGCTGATTCCATCCAGTCCAGTGCTTAGGTGTTTGGTGAATCGAAAAGAAATATGCGCTTACTCTTGAAGCTGCAAAAATCCATCCATTCACCGAAGGTTATGAATGAACCGGTTGGTGCTACTCTCAGCCTATCGATGTGCTACTTGTCGTCGTCGTCGTCGTCATCGTCGGTTGTTGGGCATTGAATAATAGTGTGGAAGTCACCTTCGGGTGTGAGAATAGCAGTTTTGATGTTTATATTGAAGAAAGTTATCGATAAATAGTTACCGGGGATGTTTAGGGGCAATTTCAAATAGTCTCTTCCTACGTTATTATTTTCTATCTAGAATAACAGATCAGAAAAGAAGCCGTCTCAAATCAAGTGACTTGACCAAATTTTTTAAAAATATTTCATTTTCCTGCAAGAACACAGAAATGGAAGGTAGCTCTTTTGAAATAGTTTTTTATTCGCTTAAAGCCTGGCTTAAATTATTTTAGGAAAAAATATACTAATAGGGGAACCCGGGGCTATTAAGACAGTGGGGGTAATTCGGACCCCCTCGATTTCTCAGAAAATAGCAAGACTTACTGACTATCGTATATATTCGTGGAACCGCTATTCTGAAACATTAATTTTGAAAGTTGAATTTGATTCTTTGTTCTTTGTAGAAAGGAGATACAACGTGTTTCGTTTTTTGTCATTCTCGAAACAAAAATCATTATAATGAAAAAACCGTGATTAAAGCAACAAATAAAAGTGAAAAAATATAAGGTAAGTATTTTGGAAAGCTTGAGGCTCCTATTTTATGGAATGATTTTTGTTTAGGTGAAAACACAAATATTTTCGAGACGCTCGCCACATTTGTGCGAAAAGAGCGAACGGGGCTATTCGGACCCCCTATTCCGTCAACCAACGTTCAGCGGCTTGCGGCAGCGCACACCATTGCACTCGCCACAGCAAAGAAAATACATGGGTTGCCAATCGACAGCTGTGACATACCAGATTAAGTTTTTGTAAAGGAATTTTTTTGTGCTTCTTCAGGAGTACCTCTTATAAATATTTTATAGGTAAACATAATTCCATTGTAAAAAAATTAATGAAAAATCACGATCTGAATTGCCCCATAGGGAGGTCGGAATTACCCCTACGTTGTAAAAGGATGGAAAAACGTAGAGGTTTGCAAATCGTCGCCTAGCGCTGCCATTGAGTGGTGAAAATGAACCTTTTACGGCATCAAAATGTGGCTGAGGTTTCAAACTAACAATTAGAACCTTTGACCGGTAAATTTTCTTACATCTATCCACCTAAAAGAGCGATTTGCTTAAGTAGGTCCCCTATACAAACAGAGGGGCTATACAAACAGGCTTCGAGAAACCCAAAAAATAGAAGCTAGAAGTTTGTCAGATCTACACGGAGTGTGACTACAATATTCCCACAAAGGCTCCTCTAAAGAATGTCTCTCATAGGGGGGCGTACTTGGTAAATCGATTGCCTTGTACGCAGCTCATCTGGGTTCGAGTCCCAACCCCGCTCATAGGGTTATATTTTTCCAAAAGAGATTTCTCTAACCCGAAAAGAGGCGAATGATCCTAAAGTTAAAGCCTCAATAATCAAAATAAAAAAATTAAAAAAATATCTCTCATGTATAAATTATTAAAAAATGTCTACTCTAGCTAGCTCAAGTTATTTTTAGTGAGTTGCTGCTAGCGAGCTAAGTCGGTCTGTTAGCTACTGTTGACAAGAATGCGAGCACACAAAATCAGACCTATTCAACAACTACTCGTCAATTCTATTCAGAAAATATATATGTTTTTGTGTTATATAGATTTCCTCTTGGCCAAATTGGTGGATTTAAAAATGGCGCCAGGCATCGAATTTCGTCATCTACTCATTAATTTTAACCCTTTATAAGGCCCAGAGTTTGGGGCTATTAATGAATGTTATATTAATAGAAACACGGTTCTCTCGTTTAGCTTAGAATATATCTACATTTATTTCGTAATAAAAACAGTTTTGAAAATATACTTGCTACCGCCCGTTAGAAAACGTCAGTCTATGTAATGCTTGATGTTTTTTTTCCGACGAGATTGCAAATATAAAGATTTATCGAGCTGGATCAGAAATTCAAAAAAAAAATAAAGTGGTTCACTGATTTTTACCTGATTAACAGTAAATAACCCCTGGATTCTGAGGATAAGTTCAAAAATGGGACCACAGATTACAGACGTTCATTTATTCATTTTATTTTTTTCTTTGCAATTTTTACCACCCATAAACAAAATTTTCGGGTTAAAAATAGTTGTTCTTACAAATTTGTATCACCAACTTATAGGTTCTAGAGTATCTTTTTCAAAGTTGAGCTAATTTTATTGTCCAAAAGGAATTCGCCGTATTTTTTTTTTTCAAAAAACTCTTCACCAATCTGACACTTTTCACTGCATCTCAATAAAAAATAATAAGAAGAGTAGAAGCAATATAGTTGCCACTGCCTTGCAAAGGGTCAAGGGCTTTACAAAAATGATTGATTTCCGCTTTTGAGCGTAACCGGTGATCTCTCCCAAAATCTTTAGAGGCGGTACACATTCAATGAAGTTTCGAGTAATCAATACCTCACGTATCTCAGTTCTTTAAGACATGATGGCGCATTTACAAACTTGAACTAACTCACAGGTTACTTATGTAGTTTTCCAGGCCTGCAATGAAGGACTTATTTGGTGAACTATAAAATCATATTAATACGAGGGTGGTTTAGAGTTCCTGGATAACGTAGAACCGCAGGTATATTCAATACTTCAATGCAATTCTCGAACTGTCTGCGCGATAATTTTAGCATCATTAACGGGGAGGCACGCAAAGGCGAAACTTGCAATCAAGCAGACCATGTCCTGGTAGACGGCCGACACTTCTCGGATGTTATAGATGTGAGGACCTTCAGAGGACCAAACATCGACTTTGACCACTATCTCGTTATCAGTAAGATTCAAGCACGTGGCGAACTCATGAACTCAGTGACCGTTGCGTTTCAATATACAGCGCTTCTCAGCAGAAGGTGTGACAGACGAGTACCGCCAGAAGCTTGATGAGCGGATAAGGGGAATCAACGTAGACGACAACCTCAACAATCTGTGGGAGTCGATCTACGGAGCGGTGAGCACAGCAGCGCTAGAAGTAATGGGTACTGCTTAGAGACGACCCAGAAACGATTGGGTGGATGAGGAGTACCAGAGAGTGACGGATGAGAAAAATGCTGCCAGAAAACAGCGTCGTCTCCCGTCATGTGCAATGACCGTGAAGGTAACTTGCTGACAGATAAAATTGTGGTAGCAGCCAGGTGGAGAGAGCACTTCGAGGCATTGTTGAATGGAGAGAATGTTAGCGCGTCAACGAACAGAATAAGGATAAGTGACGATGGACAAGCTGTGGAGCTAGAAGAGACGAAAAAGGCAATCAAAGAGCTGAAAACTGTAAGGCTGCTGGAAAGGACATGCTCCCGGCCGAACTTTTCAAACAAGGTAGTGAGCAGCTGCAAGAAATACTTCACCGTACTCTTTTGAAGGTATGGGAAGAAGAAGAACTACCTGCTGAGTGGCTTGAGGGCTTCATTTGTCCTTTATACAAAAAGAGACACAGACTGGAGTGCGCCAATTATCGAGGAATATCGCTCCTCAATTCGGCGTACGAAATTATGTCACGTATTCTGTTCAACAGATTGAGGCCGTTGGAGGAGTCTTTCGTCGACGAACACCAAGGTGGTTTTCGTGAAGGCCGATCAACAACGGATCAAATGTTTACCCTGCGACAGATCCTAGATAATTTCCGGGAATACAACTTGCAGACATACCATCTGTTTATTGATTTCAAAACGGGGTACGATTCAGTGAAAAGAAACGAGTTATGGCAGATAATGGTAGAACATGGTTTTCCGACGAAACTGATTAGGCTGATTCGTGCAACGCTGGATGGATCCAAATCAAGTGTTCGGGTTGCGGATGAAATTTCGACGTCCTTCGTAACCTTTAACGGATTGAAGCAGGGTGATGCGCTGTCAAACTTGCTGTTCAACATTGCTCTTGGAGGTGCCATGAGGAGAGCAAGCGTGCAAAGGAACAGCACCATCGTCACTCGGTCGCATATGCTCCTAGGATTTGCGGACGATATTGATATCATTGGAATCGACCGCCGAGCCGTGGAAGAGGCACTCGTGCCTTTTAAAAGGGAGACAGCAAGAATTGGTCTCACAATCAACACCAGCAAGACGAAGTACATGATAGCTGGAAGAATACGTGTGTCCAACAGTGATGTTGGTAGTGAAATTGTGTTAGGTGGTGACAAATTTGAAGTAGTGGAAGAATTTGTGTACCTTGGAACTCTAGTGACGTGCGATAATGATGTTACCCGCGAGGTGAAAAAGCGTCTTGCAGCTGAAAATAGGGCTTTTTACGGACTTCGTAGCCAGCTAAAGTCCCGTAGTTTGCAGACGAAGACAAAATTCGCGTTGTACAAGACATTGATAGTTCCGGTTGCCTTGCACGGCCAGGAAACGTGGACGTTAAAGGAAGTTGGTCGCAGAGCGTTCGGTGTCTTCGAACGTAAGGTGCTGCGAACAATACTCGGCGGTAAAGAATAAAATGATATCTGGCGGCGTCTCATGAATCACGAGTTATACCAAGTATATAAAGGAGTGGATATTGTCAAGCTAATAAAAAACGGCAGGCTGCGGTGGGCTGGTCATGTGGCACGAATGCCGGAAGAACGACAGGCGAAGATAATATTCAGTAGAGAACCGGGAAGAGGCCGACGACTCCGTGGCAGGCCGCGTACACGATGGCTGTTTGCAGTGGAAGAGGACCTAAAAGCACTCAATGTCCAGGGTGACTGGAAGAGATTGGCCCAGGACCGGGTCCAGTGGAGGAGAATTCTTCACTCGGTGTTGATTCACCGAAGCGAATTGTTGCCCATCAAGTATCAAGTAAGTAACGGGGAGGGAGGGTTACGTAAGGTGTTTTCTTTGAAAATTCATCATTTTCAGAAAAAATTCTGGCGATAAAGAAAGTTTTAGTCTCTTCAGTCAATTTCCATACAATTATTGAACATTGGAACAACATTTACTTGAATAAAAAATGCAAAATTTTGAGAATGGGTGAGTGACAGTGAATCATCAGAAGGCAGTTCGAAAAAAATACGGTGTACATTATAACTCAAAATCTCCTGGACCTATCGTTCTGAAATTTTGCCCAATTTTGCTTCAAATCATTGACCAGGTAACTACGGGAACCTTTTATAAATTCTTCAGAACAATTATATTTGCAACAGCATGTTAATCGATTTTTAGTAAAAATGGTCTTTTGACTTCAAATACTACGAAAAATTCAAAATCTGTGCAAAATATGAAATTATCTGTAGTTTTTTGGGGAATTATGTGAAAAAGCCCTGTGCAAAATTTTACATACAATGGTTAGTCTAGTACATTTTGAATTATGATGTACCCCGAAAAACATGTTTTCAAAGAGGCGCCACCGGAGATTCGCTGCCACCAGTCAGTATTCAAGTTTCGAAATAATATTGTTTAATTGTGGAATTTTAACATGGAAATTGAAAGAATGTACTAACGCTCTCTGCATCGCCTCAATAAATTTTTCAAAAAAAAATTTTAGTTGGAAATGAAAACATAATTAAAAGAATAATTAGTTTTCAATAAAGCGTTCATTTTAGAGATTTTTTTTAAAAACCACATCGCTTCGACTAGAGTGCTGTCCGACATCGCTTCACTCCATCGGACCTAAACCAGTCCATACCCCCTACGTTAGAATAATCTGGGCAAACCAATTGGCCACAGGTTAGCTTGTCAGAGGCCGCCACCCGTAAGATATTCGTCTAATTGAGCTACGTAAATTTATCTCAAGTCGAGAAGAGCTGGAAGCTTCACAGGATAAACTTCAACTTCTTTATTAAACGTCCGGTTTATTTGCCATCGGCCTAATATCTATTTAGCCTACTGTCCTAGTCACTTTCGGCTGGACACTGTCGATACCGTGTCTGACGCTAGCTGTGCATAAACCGGGCAAAGCCAGCAATCACCGTTAGGTGAAAATTGAAAAAAGATAGCTCATGATTTAAAGAAGGAAACATACTCAATAAAATTTTTCAGTCTCTCAATACACAATCTATTACAGTTTCGACCCGTTTTTATGTACCCCCGATTTTATTCACTTTTTGTACCCGATTTTATCAACCTCCCGTTGACTCATTCTTTTATACCAGCAATTCGGGCCTACAATCTTACCATTGTATTCAATCCAGGTAATGGGTTCTGCATTGTTAGGTAGCAGTCAAAATGTAGGTTACTTTACCCAATTTCGGTCCTACTTAAGGTAATTGATGAACTAGAATCACATTTCACTTGAATTCTCAAAAAAATCAAAAAAAAAATCATGGAAGAGATGCCGTATGTAGTAAGTATTGTATATTTAGTAATATTGTTTATGTTTATATTATGTTCAAGCTTATGCCAAACTTCAAACAAAAATTAACCAAAGACTATTTTGGCGGACTGTCTGTGAACACCGATCCGGAGGATACAATTTGGCGCATATTTGTCTCAGAGACTGTGATGTCTGTTCTCTCTAGTTTATCTACTTCTATAAAACGATCTTCCACCAGCGCACTTGAGTCATCGCTAAACTTCCTTCGAATTGAATCAGCTATTGTCTTGTTCCTGTTCTCTTTTGTTATCTCCTATGTCATCCAAACGGATTGATCTATTCACTTGTAAGTAGGAACACACCAACCAGTCCGAACCAACGAGAATGGGTCCCACCAGTCGAAAGCCACAGACCCAAGCTCAAATCGCCCATCTGCATAAAAAACGTGTGCCGGTTCCAAACACTTTGGTACCCGATACGGAATATTGTTTGATGACCCTAAAAAATATCAAAACGGTTTGTTCCCTTGTTGAAATTCTACGCATAACTGTCCCACTAATAAAATAATAAGTAAAGATTAAGTTTGTGGAAAGAGAAAGTTTTATTAACCAAGAGATGGGTACGATATTAATAACTACAATAGTGAGATTGATCCTGTAAAACTATTGATCACTGTCGTCGCTTCCGAAAACTTAAAATATAGCGAACTAAAACTTGAAGGCCGCTTAAAAAAAGTTCTCAGCGCACACTTTCGTAATCCAAATGAATAGACAACATCATTTGTGTGGATGGCGGCTGGACCAATATGCTCAGAGTTTTCCGATTTCTATCAGATTTTCCCACTGAGCATTTTCCATAAAAACTGGACCAATTACACTAGAAACGTTGAATATGAAGGTAATTTTAGACTGTAAAGCTTTATTTAATCCATCGTTTCTTTCCAGATTGCTAATTTAATTTTCATTTCAGATCGCGTTTTTTTAGTTGTCAGTTTTGTAACATGGGCAATGAATGGCAGTGAACTACCAACGTTCTGTGTCTAATTAAGCAAAAAATCGCGCTTTTAAGGAGATTAACTGTTAAATTTCGTTGCCAGAATACATTGTCATTCATAATGAGTCTATCTGTAAAATTTCAGATCGATCCTATGCTTGGAAGTTGAATTAGCCAACTGTCGGACGGCTCGGTTAAATACGAGTTTTTGCACTGATAGGGCATTACGTTTAATTTATCTGCAAACTAACGACTTGAGATAATTCAGAGGTTGCTGCTAATTTTGTAGGATGGAAAAGGGAAGTTAATAAAATTCCGCTTTCATCATTTTCCCCGTTTTATTAACCAAATTATTTCGGTTGGTTGATACTAACGGGTCATTGCTGTATGAGAAGCATTAAAATGCGTCAAGGCACGAAATGGGTTCTACTAATGTTGTTAACAGCTAAGGGCCGCTATATCGGAGGGCTAATTAAGTCAAATAATACTTTCGTTCTCGGAGTCTAACTAACTCATATGTATCAATTCTCAATTCTTTTCTACCTAATGACCCATTCTAGTAAAATACCCATTCGAGCTAATGACCCACTCGGCCTGAGGACTCATTCGGCCAAACGACCCATTCGGCCAAATGACCCAAGTGCCATGAATTTTATTTATTTCTCATTTTTCATCTGACCCCTGTTGGTCTACATGAAATTAAATGTTGTAGTATGGGAAAAGCCCATTTCAAGGTTCACTTCAGAAGCAAACCTAGAATGCGCGTAAAAATCCATAATCTTTTCGTACGATTTTTCAACAATTACAATGATCTCACTCAACAAAAATGATGTGTTTTTTTTAATTATGTTCCATGTTGTTAATTAGTGGAGATATTTGATTTTTCTTTGTGAACTTTAGTCACGGTTTTCGCCATACCATTGCCAAATCGATTTTCTGTACATGAATTAGTGCACAACTTAATGAATATTTCTCATAGAACCAAAGGTTGTATCGTGATTTTATTCATACCTTTTGGAGCATTATTCAGATTCCAATTAAGCGACATTAACTGATTCATGATTTGTTGCATCTTAAATATGGCTGGTTTTCGAGTATTAGTTCACAAAAACAAAACATATTTCCTCGTAAACTATTTCACGAAATCCGTGAGCCGGTTCATGATTAGTAGCAAATTAGTCACAACTCAGCATTCATGCTCGCTAAATAGTTCACAAAAACAATGAAATAATTTTCACGTATTCGTGAACTAATTCATGATCCCTAGTATAATAAGCACAACTAACCATTCGAATTCGTGAAATAGTGAAAGATCGAAAAATGTTACTCATGTACATGTGAACTGATCCATGATTCCTAGCTACTAATTATTCGTGGTCGTGAAATAGTTCACCAAATTATGATACCTTATTCATGGAAACGTGAACGTCTGAGCATGCGTGCCTGTTGAATAGTTCACAAAATAATGAAATCACGTGGGACCCTGGTTAGCCGTACGACGCAACTTAGTCGCGATGCTATCACAGGAGCGCTGGGCGGCACTGATGTCCATCTTCCGTATACAATTCCGGATCCTGGTGATCAACTGCTTCGTATCCTTGGCCCGCCAATTATTGTTGTACACTAGGGTACAGGGGGAGCCGAAAAAATCCTCAATGGGACGGCACTGGAGCAAGCTGGTCGGGGTCCTTTCTTTCGGCACGTACGGTATCTTTTTTCTGCTCAAGACACTCCAGCCGTCTTCATGGCGTAATGGGAAGACGCCTTTTCCGGCCAGAAGACGTACTTCCCATCCACATGATGCTCCTTTAAGAACGGCAGAAGAATTTTCTCAAGACACTCCTCCTAGTACACTTGTTGAGTGATGGACAGACCACTCGGTTTAAACCACGGCCGTGCACGGCTTTGAATTCCCTCTGCCCGATATGGCGATGTACAGCATAACTTTTTTTTTCAAATTTATGCTTAAACTTATATTTTACTTTGGGGGTGTGGCCGACTTGTCGCTGGAATAGTAGCTGTCATTTCCTGGAATGTGGGTCTTCGAAAGCGGAAAGTAACTTTCGTCGTCCAGCACGAACGACGTCCCGCGGTAGTTCTTCGTCATCCACTGGCACTGCGATTTCACGATCGCTATCTGCTCGTCCGTGTACTCGAGAGACCGAGTCTTCTTCCGGCAGATGCTGGTTCTTGAGGGTTCGGTGAATCATGGTATGGGAGCATTGATATTTTCAGCCAGCGTCACGTAAACTCGTGCCATCCTTGTTGTCGAACAGCTTTTTAACGCTTCCTTCTTCTTCTTCTTCTTCTTCTTCTTCTTCTTCTTCTTCTTCTTCTTCTTCTTCTTCTTCTTCTTCATCATCATCATCATTATCTTCGCCGGACGGCCGGTACCGGCCTTCCGCTCCACGCTCAGGGATGCCAGGATCCGGTAAACTGTACTCATGGGCACGTTTTCGTCTCTAAAGTGGTCTACCGTAAACTTTTTTCCACAATGACCACTAGGGCATTGCAAAAAAAAATTTTTTTTTGATTTCTCGAAGGCCCTCCCTCTCATATTGTGACAAATGTCAAAGTAAGCTCAGATGCCAAATTTCACATCATTTGGACAATTCTAGATCCCCGCCCACTTTGCTTGAAATTTTTGTAATTGGTGCTATGGGAAAAAGTAGAGGAAAAATATATTAAATGCTATAACTTTTGAAGTAGCAATCAGAATATATCTCTTTTTAAAGGAAATAACGTTAGTACTGGAATGGAGATATTCATTTTTCTATAAAAATACGGGAAAGTGGGGTACTGGGTCATTTTGACCCCAAAATCACCTATTTTTTGAATTTTTCTGCTCCGTTGTGCAAACCATACATATTTTGCAGTTTTTCTAATGTAACAAAATCTCAGATATCGAACGGAACCTTTTAGACCTTTGGCCGAATACGAGAAGTTTGGGTTATAGGGCCTTTAGTCATTTATATTAAATTTTATCATTTTCTCGTGCATATATCTCTATTATTCTTCATTCAATTTTAATAAATTGTACCTTGTTCAACGTGGAAAATCCTTAGGAACAAAATAAAAATAGATTCGTTAACGGTAAAATTCAGAAACATCAAATTATCTGACAAATAGCCTCGATTTCACATTTTTATCATAAAATCGCACATATTAGCTCCATTTAACAACAAAATTCTTATTTAATTTACTATTTATAGTGAAAAATGCGCTTAGAAATCACATGAGAAAAGTTTCATACCTGGAAAAATAGGTGAAGTTGAGGTATTAGGGCATTTAATGAAAAAAATGTGGTTTGTAGAGTTAATGTCAAAAAATTTGATGTTTTTGAATTTTAACGCAAACGAATCTATTTCTGTTGTATTCCTAAGAATTTTCCACGTTCAACAAGGTACAATTTATTAAAATTGAATGAAGAATAATAGAGATATATGATATACGATATACGAGAAAATGATAAAATTTAACATAAATGACAAAAGGTCCTATAACCCCAACTCTCGTATTCGGACAAAGGTCTAAAAGGTTCCGTTCGATTTCTGAGATTTGTTTCGCATTAGAAAAACTGCAAAATATGTATGGTTTGCACCACGGAGCAGAAAAATAAAAAAATAGGGGATTTTGGGGCCAATATGACCCAATATCCCACAATCCCGTATTTTTCTAGGAACAGGAATATCTTCATTCCAATACTATGGTTATTTCCTTTAAAAAGAGGTATAAATTGTAATTTTCTAATTGCTGTTTCAAAAGTTTCAAAAGTTTAATAGCATTTAATATATTTTTCCTCCACATTTTCCCATAGCACCAATTTCAAAAATTTCAAGCGCAGTGGGCGGGGGTCTAGAATTGTCCAAATGATGTGAAATTTGGCATCTGAGTTTACTTTGACATTTGTCACAATATGAGAGGAGGGGCCTTTGAGAATTAAAAAAAAAATTTTTTTGCAATGCCCTAATGACCACGCGTTTCGTAAAACCGTACAACACGCTCGCGGAGTGCTTGCTGTTTCGACGCCATCTTCGATTGAACTGACAGCACCTGAGCGAAAAGAAACATCCCTAGTAACAATTGAGGTTTTATTGTAGTTTTATAGCTACTGATAAAACCTAGATTGCACTTGTAGCGTGCTTTAAAACTGCAATTGTTACTTGGGATGCCACCCGTTTCTGGGCAGTATAGAGAGCAATTCATTAACATAAATTACACTACTTGTGACTAAAATATCATGACTATAATCCTGCAATCATATACACAAATAACTCTACTGTTGACTAAATTATCAGGATAACCTGAATAGAAATTATGAAAATCGTGACTAACACCCAAAAATAATGATTTTAGGTCACACTACTCTACCAGAAAAATCCAACACGAAACTTGTTATTAAAATATCACGAAAACGGGGATATAAATTACGAATATCTTGGATAAGGCCCTGAAATCATGAACATAAAGCGTGCTACTCTTTATTGACCATCCGGGGGTCGCGCTAGTGCACTAAGTGCACGCTGCTCGGAAAATCTAGCGAAATCGTCTTAGCGCACCAGCGGCTGCTCGTTCAGTGGGCCATTTGCGCAACTTTCGGAGGGTTAACCAGAAAAATCCGATAGTACATAAACTCATGAATAAAGTATCACGGTAACGAAATAAGAAATTACGAAAATTTCGACAAAGCTGCTGAGATCATGAACATCGTTTAAATGTCGGTTCTTTTCGTTAATATACTATACACAATTCCGTATATCCCCAATTAATGAACAAGAATCATAACAAAAGCATGCATGTCCAGGGATCGAACACAGTAGCAGGGTTACCATGGTCACAGATTTGTCTGTAATGTGACAGATTTTTTTTTCACAATTTTTCATCGCAGATTTTTTTATTTTAAGAAATACTAAATCAAATTCGACCATCTCCAATGATGACTATCCTGAATATGTTTAATGTAGTTCCCATGCTATAACATAATTTTTATTATTATAAAATTAATAATTGAATGATGAATATAACGAATATTATCCCCATGAAACATCTACAAATATTAAGTAATTATTCCACTCAGACGAAAAATGCGTGTTTCTTCGCATATTCAACGTCCCTTTACCTAGTTATCCAAATAAACACTGAATGAATAAAGCAGTATTAACTGATACTTACGACTTTGTCGTCGAACCCTCTTAAGGCAGATGACTTCCATTTAACCATTATGCGTCCGACGCGGTACCTGGGTAGCTTTCTAGGTTTCAATTATTGAAACTCCCATGTTTTATCCACAGCTGGAAATTGAAACTTTGTGAAATTCACTAAGTCAAACTTTTGGGTTAATAATATGTTTGATATGGTAAGGGGGAGTGAGGAGGGGCTCCTGATTTTTTTGCTACGTAACAGGCCGACGTGGGTACCCGGGTACCCACAAAACTTAAATGCCAATAACTAAGGTAATTTCCAACCGATTTTGATACTTTTTGGTGTTTTGGAAACTCATCCCCTTTTAGACTTGGTAAAAATGAATCGGGTTACTTCATTCGGTCTCCTGGAAATCCGGATTTCCGGAAGCATGTTCCAGTACTGGGATACTATTTGTGAATTTCAATGGAATACTAGCAATATGCGTATCAAAATTCTTGGAATTGCATCAGTAGGCTATATCTCGTGGTTTGGGAACCATTTGAGGGCAGGTTCCCGTGGGGCCGTGAGTGGCCGTTCCATTCCAATTCCATTTTTCAAACTGCCATAGGGTCCAGTAACAACAAATAACAGACTTCCAAGACAATTTGAAGAGAGAATTTGCACTATAATAATAATGAAAAGCAGTTGCTTTTATACAGAAAACAGGCAGGTACCTAGATGCGTAAGAAAATGTTTCTCATCCATAAATCTATCAAAACATGTCAACTCCCGTTCGCCCTAGTCAGTAGAAACTTTAGAAATCCTGACCAATCCAATACGCCTCAAAGGTCCATCAATCAAAAATACCACCTAGCCAGCCGCAAGTGATTGATCACTTTGCGCGGTCAGTTGGCAAAATCGTCATAATTCATGTCAGCAGCCGATAATAATCGTCAACAACCTGACCGGCCGCTAGTTGCTACTGTTAGCTTATCTTTCCCCCATCGCCAACCGTAAGCCAACCGTAACGGATCCTAACATTTCTATTACAATGCCAAATAAGAGGGCTCAAATTGTTTCCAGTTAGTCTGCGCCTATCTGAGAGAGTGAGCTCCCGCCACGCGGTTTCAACCAATTCATTCGAATCATCCTCCCGCTTCGCAGCCAACGAAGAAGTTCATTCCACAGTCGACTAAACTGAACGTTTGTCGATCAACCACGTGAACCGTTTTGACTAGGCCGGTTGTAGTACAGCACTGCGGCTGAGTGTACAATTGTTTTTTATTTAGAGTAGTAGTACAGTTGGTTGGTCGGTCCGTATAGTACAAGCCAAAGCCGAGAGTGAGAGTGAGAGGCGCCCAATGCTTTTGTGGCTTACCGCGGCATCGGCCCACCAGACTTTATTCCGCTGTCGAACGCGCGCGAAGTGTGCCGCGAGGTTAGTGTCGAGTAGAGCAAGTGCGCCTTTCTGTGTCTTCTTTTGTTCGGTGGTTTTGTTTCGTTCGTCGGGATACTAGCTGCCGTGTTCGGGCCGAATGGGATCTACTTCTGCTTGGTGGGTGGAAAGTGTTGTTCTTTGTGAAGTTCCTAGCAGATAGAAGTTGATGCTTCCGCTTCTTCTTTTCGGTACTTGTGTGATATATCGGCACACGGTAGTGGATCTGCTTCAGTGACCATTATCAGCTATTTCGAGTGTCAAGGTTGATCATTGCCGTGCAAGTCTGATTACTATCGGAAAGTTGAATCAGTTCAACAGGAAGGACGACGCGTTTTTTGTTCGCTGCGCTGCGGTGGTTGGTTGTTAACTAGTGTGAACACGAGCGTTTAAAAAAAGTGAAAAAGGAATGACCGATCATCGGTGGATCACCTGAAAGTCAAAGTGGAAAGGAGGAGTGCACTTCTTCGTTCTGCTCGGTGACGTTCGATTGAATCGAAAACCGGCTTTGAAAGGCGTTCGATGAATCATTTTAAAAAATAAAACTCTGCCATTAAACACGCGAAAACTTGATCGGGGTTGCTACTTTCGGGGGCAGCAATAAAAATTGGTGCTTCCTTGCGACGATTCGCCGTTTGGAAGGTGGCTTAATCGGGTCAAGGACAGCCGGTGAGACTGGTGAGGTCGAGTAGGAAGCGCAGTTTTATTGCAGCCAATCGAAACGATTCGTGTGAATTTTTGAGGTAAGGTTGAAGCTCTTTATTCTGTCGTTTTAGTATTACGTTTATAAAGCTATTGAAATAAATTTATGCTACGTTCAATTTAAACTCATCTTATTCATCCTACCCATAATAGCCGATTTGTTCAGCGATTGCATACTATTTTCCTTAGGGGCTATCCACATACCAAGTGAGCTGAGGGAAAGGACTACGAAAAAGTCAATAGGCTTGTCAATGGAGCGAGGATTGCCTAGCATGCGTAATGTGAATACTTTTTTATAAAATGATATTATCGTTGGTTACTGTCATGTCAAAATCAGTCTAAGTTAACTCCAATCAAAATTTTGTTCCCGGAACCACCAGATTTAATCGCCTGAATCGTCAGATCTTACTATTTTAGATTTTGAAAGCATGTTGATGCCACTGCACAGTGGGAAAAAGTATCAAAAAAGACGATTTTATTCAATAGCGTGATACACAGTGGTGTAGCTGAAGCAACAAGTCAGTGTAATTAACAATGACAATAATATTTTGGAAATCAGAAGGAAAATGATGACAAATGACGTTATATTAATATATATTAATATACCAGCTCTTCCACGCCACGGTATAACTTTCAAAGGTTTGGTTTATAAAAAGAAAACCATTAAGTTGGATTTTTTTTTCGAATTGGCCTAATATGAAGCTGTCCAATTGCATAACAAGATTTTTGCTTGGCAAGCGATCTGTAGAGGTGTCAAAATAAGCCAGTTTTTTTTTATTAAATCTGGTACCGTCTACTGACAAATTTACGAATACCTTCAAAGGTGACTTCTTGTGGTTTCATGAAGGTCTGACACTAGCTTTGTACTACTTTTGCTTTCCTAAACAGTGGTAAACATTTCAACACACCAGAACTCCACTAGGGCCATCGGAAGCTAAAACTTCGTAAAACCGCACTCCTGGTCCTTTCTTCAAAATCATCCAGTTCAGTACTCTGGGTTACTTTTTCGAGTTTGAACCGCTCATATGGTAGTCGGTCTTTGCCAGTATGTATTGCTCTTCTCCCATCCATTCTTCTTCTGGGACGCCGATGGATCAAAAGACCTTTTCGTTGTGCTTGTTATATTTGTAACGCATAATAATCATGTCGTTTGCAATTTGGCATTTAACCCAATTATGGAAACGTGTCTGATAGGAAGAGTGGAGATGCCAACTTGTCATTAACATTTCGCCGTGAATTTCTTCACATTCCTTTTGAATATCTTTAATGCTGTTTGTGCGCTTGCTTTGTACTGCGAACTTTGGAAATGATCATTGAAGTGTTAAAAAGAAGCAATACCTCCGATGGCCGGCTGATCGGAGGTCAAATTGCTTGTTTCGAATTATCGGAAATTGTTCGCGAGCGACTTTCTTACATATTGATGAATCAATAGATGAATTCCGAAGTAACAATTGAACTTGAAGGATTTACCATTGTCGATGCTCGTATTATGATTTTTTGCGTCGTAGTTACTCTATAAAACTTTGTTATGACTTCAATAATATAGCTTGAACTCTTAATTTTTACTTGTGGTTGCAAAAAGATTCTGTGCACTATTTTTAAACCTAGAATAAAACTAACATAAAACAAGCAATCAAGTCATAAGACAGTTTTATTTTAAACTATTGCAAACCTTGAGGTTGTACGATTTCTTTAATAAAACCCATTAAAACTATTGTTCTTGCCCAAGGTATAAGATGCTCTACAGAGTTATCATGATTGTCAAGATAAAATCAATAAATGGCGAGAGATTCTACACCGATGCGGTTGTCAAACTTGAGGAGCAAAATAGAATGGAATTTAGCAGGCATTGCGTTTATCGCTCATCTTGTAAATGCGTCCGGATAATGTGCTCACATTTTCACACGAAAAGTTATTGACACTCACACAACTTCTCCGGATAAATACAACGTGTTTTTTCTCCAGATAAATAAAACCGCTGGAGGATGAGTCAATGAGTTTATCACGTATCCTTTTTGCGCTCGCTGTCTTGCTGTCGCTATTCCAAAACATGGAAAAACAAGTCTATCGTACATCTTTGCCGCTTTTCTTTGAAATTAGGTGTATATTTTGACGCTTTCATTGATTTTCAATTTTTACGGTGATTGCACAGCCTTTCTTTATATGAGAGAGGCAAAAGTTTTGCTTTGTTATATATCTAGATTTTTAGGGTATATTCAATTGATCAAACGTGCTTTTATGCTGTATTTGACCAGAAGTACTGGAAACGCCTTGTTTAACCTCAAATTTCTAAGACCAGAAGCTGTTTTCTTCGGTTTTGTGTCAGAGCTTCCTCAAGCTGACATATTTGGCGGCTCCTCAAGAGCAAAATTTAAGCTTTTACAAGGAATTTCATCTGCCTATAATTTTTTAGAGTAGTAAAAGATATTGCTATAATCATTAGAAATCATTAGAGTCACACTCTTGCTGAGCTAAGAAAGCATATTGATTTTTTGTGAGTAGCGGGGCTCTTTTTAGAATATCCACAAAAGAGTACATAGAGCGCTGTTTGACAGAAGGCTGCAGATTCCTCGGGAGATGTTTGTATGCGGGGCATGGTAATAGACTCACCCTACAATATGCTCACTTTTCAGTATTCCCTATGCTTGCAGTCATCCTGATGATTCTCTGCGCAATTTTCATAAGCACCCTTTTTTCTACACTAGTCTACTGGTGCAAACAGCCGAACAGACAGACGATCCTTTTCGAAGAAGTTGTAATTAAACACAAAGCAGTGCCGCCAAAGATTAGCCAACACGAGTTTGAAGAAACACACTATTTTGTCCCGTCCAGTGCGATTGCCATTCGAAATCTTTGCTCGCTAGAAAAGCAAGTCGTCCTTGAAACAGCCAACTCAATGCTGCAGTGGCTCCCAGCATGATAAACCCGAATCGGTTAATACACCGTCGGTCTCAACATTATGAGCGGGTATGTAGACGTGGTAGTCCCAAATAGTAGGTTTGTCGCCAGTAACGTGATTTGCTTGCTTTCGATAGAATATCACAATTCTGAGCTCCTCGATGTTCTCACACTCCGGAAACAACGGTGACATTGCGTGCCCGATCCGATGAAGATACTTTCTGATACATTCGTGGCCCAACAGGAGCTGTGTCAGGTATAGGCTTTACCTATACTTGCCGTCTACTGAACTACGTCAACAGGTTTAGGATGAGTCACTAGGTCCACCTTTTTTTCCGTATTGTCCCATTCCTGCAGCCACCTCGCCATCAAATCGATTCTCAACATCTTCCACGCGTTTCTGATATTTCTCCGATCGTAGCACTCGATATCCTCCGCCAGGGTGATGCAGATGGGGATCATCCCGGCGATAACGCCTACTTTTCCAACGATATTGTTCTGTACGCGCCAGCGACTCGTACGGCTATTAGCCGTAACGTCTTCTATAGCTTTTCGCGGCTCCGCGTGGTTTTCAGCGCTGCACTCCAGGCCCACAGCATCGATGACGAAACACTAGCTAGAAGACGTCTCGTGCTGCTTCTCGGACGCCAATGTTTGGAATGATCCTCGCTATCCCGTTCGTTGCCTTTGCCGACCTTTCGCAGGCGTAGTCGGCGTGGTTGTTGAAGCTCAACCGGTCGCTGATTAGTTTCAGAGTTTTCTGAATGCATCCAGCGGGCATGTAAGCATGTACTAGGTGGATCACCCAGTAACTTCCCGAGCAAATTCTCATGGGTTCAAAGACCATAGAACCCCATATAAATACCATGAACATGGTCCACGCCAAATTTTACAACCATCAAAACACCATGAAATGGTCTCAAAAAACCATAATTGTACTAGAATATGGTTTTTAAATGGGATCATCCGGACCATGGTGATGGTGTTTTCATGGGTTGAACCCATTTCCAACACTATCAAAACACCATGCAGGGATGAATTTGGACCATGATCATGGGTGCATTATGGGCTTTTCGTTTGCTCGGGTTCTCTGGCTTCAGCAACATCACCAGCTTCTATATCTTCCACATTTTGTAGAAGTTGCCATCTGAGCATTGCAGCAGCACCATCATGTACATGTCCGGATATACCAGGATCACAGCTTTCAGGGCCACGTTTGGTATCCAATCCGGATCGGGGCTGGACGCTGTCTACTGCATGGCTCCAGTTTTTGCGGTATTGTGGCGTGACAGGCCAACCCAATCCTTTTTGCTAGCTCAGCCGCATCAACATTCTCGGTCTCGCTGTCCGGCCGAAGTGCCTCAACGAAGAGGTTTGCCACTTTCACTCGCTGGCAGAATGTGATGTCGATGATAAACTCTCTCCCGTCTTTCCGAAATATGCTAACGGAACCTTCATTGCACAATCGTAACTTTTCTAGAGCGTCCTGCAGGATACATCCTTTTATGTTGGTTACTCTACTGCCCACTCCACAACCCAGGCATTGAAGTCACCATCAATGACTACCGGATTTCGGTTGATCAACTGCTCGATTAACTGTTCCAAAATTAGGCTGAACTACAACAGTATCTGCTTTGCAGATGCCGTTGAGTCTTTTCTGGAGTTCTCACTAGATCCATTGCATGGCTCGACACTTCATCCATTAAATGCCTTGCTTTCCGTCATTTTTTCCATCTATTACGTTATATAGAACCTCTACGTACTTCACTCCACTCTCCACTAGGATATTACCCAACGGGAAGTTTAAGCATTTCTGTGAGCCTTATAGCTCCCATTTTTGTGATCTATATGGCTTTCATCTCAGTGATCCATTTAGCTCCTGATACCATGACCTATTTTGCTCCGGTTTCCTTGAGCCATTTAGTTCCTAACTTTATAGCGATCCAGTTGGATAGCAACCGGCATTAAACTCAGCTTAATCCGACTGAGAGTTCCCCGGTAGCGGAATTTCTCTCGAAACTTTTACCCGTTTCTTGAGCCCAGGCGATGATACTACCCTGCTCCGACTGAGAGTTTCCTGGCAGCGGAATTTCTCTCGGTACCGATATCCGTTTCGTGAACCATTTAGCTGCTAGTTTCGTAGCGATACAAATTAGCCATTTAACTCTTCGCTTCGTCGCGATCTACTCGATGTTGTCCTCGACGGTAGACCTAGTCTCCACAACGAGCCAAACAGTAGAAGCCGAAATCTGTCGCCAATTTTCACTACCAGAAAATATTTTTTATAAGATAACTGGCCAATGAAACTTAGAGAATTCCATTTAAAATATTAGGCACATTTTTGTATAACATATTCAATTTTTCATATTTAAATAAAATGTTTCCAGCATTTCCACGGTCTTCCAGGGAAGAGGTGTTAGATGTAATTTTTGCTCCGACAGTATTACGTATGGGCAAACTGGCTTACCACCACTACGAAGAGTGATTGACGGCTTGGTTTTACTGTTGAAACTCCAAGTGACTTGGATGGATAAAGCAAACTTATTGTAGCAGCATACCAAGAGGCTTGTGCGCTTCGAGTTATGGCTGCTTCTAGAGAAACCCTTTGGTAAAATACCGACATTACTACACTCAAAAAACTATGTTAATACTAGTTTAACGAAGATGAAGTACTCGACTATCTTGTTGATACACATTTTCCAGGCTGTTCGAAGCCACCATCGACGACTGCTCCTGAGTTCTTTTCAGATAGGTCAGTTTTCTTGGGCTTTTCTCATAGAGTTATGATAACCAAATCGTTTGAATGGGTGCTTGAAATTATTGCTGCGTATAAAGCTTCGGAAAATGTGGATAATGCACAAGATTTGCTCTTGGACTACCATCGAAATTGCCAATTATTAGCAGAGCTGCTAATTTTTATCTTGTTTGTTTGAACTTGAAGGAGGAACAAATCTCAAATCATGCCATACTGTTTTCAAAAGGGTGTTGTTCGACGCATCATTCATTCAAACAGCCCAATCACTCAATCATTTTCTATTCATTTTCCATTTCATTAACCCTGTCTATGCTGGGGTACTGACTAATAGAGATGGTCGGATTCGGGTTTTTGGACCGGAAGCCCGGACCGGACCCGAACCCGACGGGTTTCGGGTCGGATTCGGGTTTTGTAAATTTAAACTTCTCGGATTCAGGTCGGATTCCGGGTTTTCAAATTTCAATTTCTCGGGTTCGGGTCGGGTCCGGGTTTTTGAAATTTAAAACTTTCGGGTTCGGGTTGGGTTCGGGTTATTCGAATTTGAAATTTTCGAATTCGGGTTTTTGTACAGATCACACCCAACCATTTTTTGACACTGTTTGCGTCTACACACAACACCCAGTCTCTGTTTGTAGTATTAACTTTATTTACTTTACTTTACTTCGTGATACGAATAGATGACACATATAACCGTACTAAATTTTTCCAGCTTTAAATCGCTAGAATTCGTTATATTTTCTGATGCTCAACTATTGTATTTTTTATTCATGCACAGACAAAAATATTTTGTAATTTTAAATTTATTTTCATGCACATATTTGGAGCATGAATATAAATGTAAAATTAAATTCCACCACAAATACACACAACTTGTCGTGCTTTCTTCAACGAATTTTATTATTATTTTACACGTGGATTGAAAATTACAGTTTCTTTAAACGGAAAACCAATGCACTTCAATGTATTTTTACTCGAATACTACTGTAAAATGAATGACATGTAATATTACACGAATGGAAGTGTAAAATTGTATGCTGTTTGATGCTCCAATTGCTTTTAACGTAATTTTCAATGAAATTTTCGATTCAATCTTTGAATGTTTACATTCGTATTGATTTACATGTCGTTTAAATTTCATTATTTTTTGGTGTATGTATAAAGTTTCTTCTCTTCAAATTCGCAAACTGTCCGAATTATTTTCGAGTACCACAGTGTGCTAATGGTTTGGTCGTTGTTTCGTATAAGTAAGGTGTCAAGGAAGGGAAGTTTACTGTATGATTCAAGTTCAATTGTGAATTGAATGTTTTCGTTATAGCTGTTAAAGATGTGCAGTGTCTGTTGAACTTGGTTCTTTGGCACTGCCAGCACTAGATCGTCGACATATTTCCGCAGAACTGGTATCTTGAACGGAAGACTTCTTATAACTGTGCTTATCAGATTTTCAATTACAATGTCAGCTAAAATAGGTGATAGGGGACGGCCCATAGCAGTTCCGAACGTTTGCAGGTAAAATTTATCTCTGAATCGGAAATAGCTATTGTTCAAGCAAAACTCGACGATCTCTACGAGCAAATCCAGCTTGATGTTGGTAGCTGTTTGGATGTCGGGCCACTGCATGATTATTTGATGAATGACAAGGTCCTTCGGGATGTTTGTGAATAACGAGACAACATCAAAGGACACCAGTATGTAATCCTCCGGTAACGTTACCTTATTGATGTACTCGGCAAATTTGAAACTGTCCGCGATGTTGTACTTGCTGGTGAAGCTGTCTTTCAGAATGTTGGCTATGTATTTGGCAGTGTTGTACGTTGGTGCAGTCACGTTAAGGACGACTGGGCGGAGTGGGAGGATTGATTTATGGGCTTTGGGTTGACCGTAGATTGGTTGGTTATTAGTTTGTACGCTGTTCTTTGATCTATGAGTTTTAGGTTGAGAAGTCTTGTAACTATTTCGTTGTTTTTCCAATTAAAAATATTGTGTGATCTGTTCTAGCCATGAGCCGGATTTGTAGAAGTTTGGAGTCGTTCCGAGAACTCCATTGGAGATCTCTACTGGCGCGCATACTGTACTAGCTAATGATGTGACATTAAGAACGCGACAGAGAATCTTGATTGACACCTTTCGACACAAGTTTAAGTTTGACCGTACCAACCAGTAACGCGGGTGACGTCGTGTAAACTGTCGAATACGACTTGCCAAATACATGTAATAAATTATACAAAACTACTCTTGCAGGAATGGTTTTCGATAAAAAAAAACTAGAAATTTTGGTTAAGTACGACAGGTAAGGTTGTTTGAATCTGTCATCATTATGCCTCTTGTATCCCCATGCGTTAGCCGTTAACCGATTTATCCTACTTTCTGATTAAGATATCAACGATTTATAAGTGTCTCAGAACATTACAAATGCGACGTTTAATAATTCTAAATATAAATGCCAAATTCCCTCGCCAGTAATTCGTTTTGCCATAAGTAGATATTTCTGAACGCGTATGGTGCTACTTCAGGTTCAAGTGATTCTATAATTATTTTGGATGAGCTTTGGATGATACTTTTGGATGATCCTTGGATCCAGCTCGGATGCCTAAATTTTAAAATCTTCGGGATCTTTAGTTGATTGTCAGTATTAACAAGTCCGGTTCAGATCGGGTTTTTCGAATTATAAATTTACTGGTTCGGGTCGGGTTCGGGTTTTTAAATTTTGAAAAGATCGATTTCGGGTCGGGCTCGGGTTTTACAAAATTTTTATCTTTGGGTTCGGGTTTTTCAATTTTCAAGCTTTCGGGTTCGGGTCGGGTTCGGGTTCGAAAAAATTGAAACCCGACCATTTCTACGTGACTAGGTTTTTAAGCAAAACTACCTACAATATTCATTACATTTTTCATGTATGTTAACATTTAATCTAAACTGGTCACTACAGAGCAGATGACAGCATTAATTTGAAGTGAAGGTGCTCGATTTAATCATGAAAATGCCGCCAAAGTGAAGCTTGATTGCGGTAGATTGAACTGAAATTTGGCATTTGAAAATGAAAATTCGCAGGGCAATGACTGGACATTACAAACTCAATTATCGCATTGCTACTATTCAGCATGCTGAGTATAATTCCAGTGATCTTTCTGAAACCAGTTACGAAATATCACATTTTTTGCTATGTGACTATCCTGCAATAATGCAATTAAGTTTCTGTATTTTTAGTTCACCATTCATAGACGGACTTAGGTACAGGAAGCTAAAGCTCAATGATACCTAATTATTTCTGTGGTAAAGAGCTATTGGCTGTATCAGTAAGCTTCATTATTCCTTCGGGAGTTAAGGATCCAGACTGCTTAGCGAAAGAGTATTTTGTTTACAAAACAAGCAAAAAACAAACACGAAAACGAATTTTGTGTTGTGGTTGTATTATGTTGTAATGTTTCATTTTCCTACCTTATTCTGTCACCTCCCTTTCCCTTCCGATCAGAAAAATCATGAGATGTCAGGGCAAATCAAAAATTCTAATAATCGCATCATTCATCCCCATCTCAATCCTAATTCTAACATCTAACATTGATAAAGTTGAATTTTGGTGTTTCAAATTTATCTCGTCAATAATTGGCACCGAGAGTAACAGGTCCCAAGTTGTTACTAACGAGATGAATACGAAATCAATTTTATCTGTTTGATTTGCAAAAATATCAGTGATTTGACCTCCGCTGAAACATCTCAATTCACGTTTACTTGAAAAATGGCCATTTTTCATGATTGTACTGGTAACAACCTTGGCTTCAAATGTTTAAAGTTCAAAACTTGTCCTTGGGTCGACCCAACATTCTCGAGTTCCGAGCACGAAATGCAGTGCCCCTGCCGCAACTGCTTCAGTTGAAGTCTTCCGAATGGCACCCGTTAACCGGCCAGCATTTCGCTAATAAGTGGCCACGGTTCATTGCCAATATGTATCACACAATTTACAAACAAATTAAGTATAATTAAAAGAGCAACTCATTAGCCCGCCCCGCCAATAAGTCAACGCTGCACTGGTCCACATATGTCGACGATCGTCGGCGGCGGTGTACTGTGGTGCATTTTTTCCTTCTCCGCAGTTGATTGACCACCCCTGTCTCTCTCTCGCGCGTTAGTGTTTCGATATATGTATGTAGGTATTGCACAGCGAGCTCATTCAGAGCCCATCCGTTCAAACATATTTTGCATCAGAATAAATTAGAAGTCCAACAGTTTCTTCACCATTTTTTTTGTCGAACCGCTCTATCGACCGCACGCCAAATCGGAGCGGAATTCGACGGTAAGTGAGAGTTTCAATGGGGTTATTTACGGTTAAACCGTTCGAAGATAGGGCGTAGCCAACTAGCGCTGGCGGGTTTGCTATTACATGATGAGTTGGACCTCGGTTTAAAATTGTATTCGAGTATGGGCTGGAATGGAACAGCTGACAAAATCAAATAACAACCATTTTAATTGACTGAAAAATGGTGTGATTTTACCGCGCGCCGCAACTAAACGATCTGAAAAGTCCGACAAAAATCGATAATCACACTCAACTAAATTATTGAGAGATCTTGACTCGACCAAGGCGCGAGACGCGACTGCCAGCAGCAGTGGCTCGATCTGAGCCGAGCTTTGTCCTTCGAAAACGTACCCCGTATTAATGACCATCGTTCAAACGACGACGTTGACTGTTTGTGGCAGCGAGCCTCAACCAATTCGCTGCGGGCAATTATTTGTATCACATATTATCAAAGCACACTTTTTTCCTCTTCTCACGTCGCCATCAAAACGGACGTCTTAAGCTTTGGCTGGAAAGGAAAGAGGGGTGTTTCTGTTTCTGCTCCCGCCGCTCGCCCGCTGAGATGGTGTGTTGTATTTGAAAGCTCACTGCCCAAAGAAGCGCGCTCTGTTTACTGGCCTTAGGGAAAGGTCTTACCACGGGCGGTGGCTGCGGCTGGGAATGACGGTGCGGTTAGTAAAATTGCAAAACCAACAAGTTTTGTTTTTTTGTTGTTATTGCGATTTTTGTGGTGACTGATCGAAGCTGGTTCTGGGCAATTGAAAGCAGCAAACAAGCCAAGCCGGTCGTCGGTGGCCGATGATGGTCGACCACTTGTCGCTCCAGATGTTTTGCTAGGTGCAGAATAATGAGTGATTTGTACAAGGTTTCGAATGGTCGCTGCCTTGGTCCATGGTAGGTCGTGTAAAGTCCGGTGGAAGAAATGGTGATGAGGTGGGTGGCGTTTGCAAGAAATTAGGAAAGTGCTGCGACAAGACATTGTCTGTTCTTCTTAAGGCTTCCCTGCGACTGGAATTTTTTAATTTGTTGTTTGAAGTATCGTGAGGACTTCTGAGTAATTGCGAGAGCATATATTTCCTGATTATACATCATATTAACATAATTTAATCTGTTCCACAATATTCCGTCACGTCACTCGGTCAGTTGCTACTTGTCTCCAACCTCTCAGGTGCCCGATACTCACCAGGTTCTGTTCCACTTGGTCCAGCCATCGGGAACGCTGCGGTGCTCTCCGTCTTGTATCACCTGCCGGGTTGAAGGTGAAAATCAACTTGGTGAGGTTGTTGTCCGGCATCCTCACAACATGTCCCGCCCACCGTACCCTTCCAGCTTGAGCTGCTTTCCGGATACTTGGCTCACCATAGAGTCGCGCAAGTTGGTGGTTCATCCTTCTCTTCCACACGCCATCCTCCTACACACCACCGAAGATCGTTCTCAGCACTCTTCTTTCGAAGACTTCGAGTGCTTGCAGATCCTCCTCGAGCATTGTCCACGTTTCGTGTCCGTAGAGAACCATCGGTCTAATCAGTGTGTTGTACATGGCGCATTTTGTGCTGTGGTGAAGCTTCCTGGATCTCAAAGTTTTTTGGTGCCCATAGTAAGCACGACTTCCAGAGATAATACACCTTCTGATCTCCCGGCTGGTGTTATTGTCCGCAGTCACCAATGAGCCTAGATAGATGAACTCATCAACCACCTCGAACTCGACGCCGTCGATCGTAATGCTACTGCCCAAGCGTTCCCTATCGCGATCGGTTCCGCCAGCCAGCATGTACTTCGTCTTAGACACATTTATCTTCAGTCCTACTCGTGCTGCTTCGCGCTTCAGTCCGGTATACAGATCTGCTACCGTCTCCTTGTTTATACCGATTATGTCCACGTCCGGACCTCGTGAAAATCGTGCCCCGCATGTTGTACCCCGCTCTTCGCGTTACACCTTCCAGCGCTATATTGAACAGCAGGCAGGACAACCCATCACCTTGTCTTAGTCCCCTGCGTGTTTCAAATGGACCCGATTGGCCGCCCGAAATTTTGACTCAACACCTTACCTTACACCATCCATCGTAGCCTTAATCAGTCTTGTCAGCTTCCCGGAAAAGCTGTTCTCGTTCATCATTTTCCGTAGCTCTACACGGTCCACCGTGCCATATGCAGCTTTAAAGTCGATGAATAGGTGATGTGTCGGGACCTGGTATTCACGGCATTTTTGGAGGATTTGCCGGATAGTAAAGATTTTGCCGTTTGTTGATCTGCCGTTGATGAAACCGGCCTGATAACTGATTTGTCACTGTGATCGCTCTGTAGTTTTCACAGTCCAATTTGTCACCTTTCTTGTATATCGGGGTGATGACCCCTTCCTTCCACTCCTCCGGTAGCTGTTCTCTGTCTCAGATTCTTTCGATTATTCGGTGCATGCTTTCCGTCAGTTTCTCTGGACCTACCTTGAAGAGTTCCGCTCCTAGACCATCCTTACCAGCCTTGTTGTTCTTGAGCTGTTGAATAGCCTAGTTAACCTCATTCATTGTGTGCGCCGGTACACCCCCGTCGGCTGCGACACTGACATAATCGTCCTCCTTGAACGCCCGATTGTCCGCCTGCGCACCATTCAGATGTTCATTGTAGTACTGTCTCCACCTTTCGACCACCTTACGTTCGTCCGTCAAGATGCCACTTTCCTTGTCTCTGCACGTTTCGGCCCGCGGCACAAAACCGTTGCGAGAGTCATTCAGCTTCTTGAAGAACGCCCGTGTTTCTTGAGAGCGATACAACATCTCCATCTCCTCTCTCTCAAACTCTTCCAGACGGCGTTTTTTGTCCTGAAAAAGACGAGTCTGCTGTTTTTGCTTCCGTTAATATGACTCCACGTTCTGACGAGTGGCTTGAAGCAACATCGCTACGCGTGCTGCATTCTGCTCGTCCAATATCTCTTGGCACTCGCCATCGAACCAATCGTTCCGTCGACTTCTCCGTACGTATCCCAGGACGCTCTCCGCAGTGCTGCTTATGGCTGCTTTAGTCCTGGTCCAGCAGTCCTCAAAGGGAGCATCGATGAGCTCCTCCTCCGGTAGCAGCGCTGCCTCAAGATGCTGCGCGTACGTTGTCGCGACGTTGGTTTCCCTCAGTCGGTCCAGGTTACACCGCGGCGGGCGCCGGTATCTTACACTGTTCACTACGGATAGTTTTGGACGCAGTTTAACCATCACCAGATAGTGGTCAATCAGATCAGATCATTCAGAACATGATCAATTTGCGTCTCTGTTTGTCGCGGGGATCTCCAGGTGTATCGGTGCAAGAGGCGGTGCTGGAAGAAGGTGCTCCTTATGGCCATGTTCTTGGTGGTGGCGAAATCGATTAGTCTTAGGCTGTTCTCGTTTGTCTGCTGATGGGCGTTGAACCTTCCAATTATCGGTCTGTATTCCACCTCCTGGCCAACCTGAGCATTAAGGTCGCCGATGACGCTCCAGCTGCGCGTAGAATTCGTCCTTGTCGTCATCGTTACTTCCGAGGTGGGGACTATGCACGTTAATTATGCTGATGTTGAAGAACCGGCCCTTGATCCTTAACCTGCACATTCTGTCGCTGACCGGCCACCATCCGATCACACGCTTTTACATCTCCCCCACTACCATAAAAGCTGTTCCCAGCTCGTGTGTATTGCCGCAGCTCTGGTAGATGGTGTGGTTCCCGCGAAAGACCCGCACCGTAGACCCTTTCCAACACACCACCTGCACTGCCACTAGAAGCATAACTGTTCCATGTGCTATGGGAATCCCTATACACATGGGACAATTATGTTTCTAGCGGCAGTGCAGCGCCACGATGTTTAACTTGCGGTATTTCACTATATCGGCAAGTATGCGAGTGCTCCCGATAAAGTTAAGCGACCTGCAGTTCCATGTCCCAAGTTTCCAGTCTCTTGTCCGTTTCCGTTGCGTACGTCTGTGCCAATTTTGTCCATCCGAAATTTCTTGTTGAACTTCCTGAGCATGCTATTTTTATGGGCAGCTAGCTAGGCCTGCGCCAAACTTGCAGTAACGCTGAAGGATCACGGGAGGAGAGAGATTTGGGCTAAGCGCTTATTTAAAGGCGGCGCTGGCTTACCTTGTCAGGGTTGCTTTAGGGCATGTGGTATTTAGGCCTAGAACGTGTAGAGCCCGCTACCTCGCCTACCACAACCGCAGTCAGCCCCCGCTACTGGTTCGGGTCGCGAATCACAAGTCGTTGCTATCGCCACTAAGCATTATTCACCACCTATGACCCGCCGGTTGCTTGCAGCTCAGTTTCCCACATAGCGTTCCTCCACCACCACGGGGCCCGGGAATGCGAGAGCATATTGATCTAAAAATTAAAGTAAGGTAAGGTTTTTCGTATTTCGTATTCTCCTCATCAAAAGCTAACAGCTGACTGGGCCGCTAGCAGCTGGAACCATTTTTAGACGGGGAAATCTAAAACCAAGTCCTCTCCGCAAACCGAAGTTAGAGCCACGATAACACAATTTATTCTGTTCTATGAGTCGAAAGCGACTGATGCTAAAATGATTGTAATCGCCCATATTCATAGATTCGAATACTTTGGTGTTGTTGATCATTTAATCTGTTTTACGTAAATTACAAGATGTCAGCAATCACTTCTTGGCTGGTAAATGGCGGGTAACGCGATTACAGACCTCTCTAATGGTCCTTAGCCTCTGCCCTGCAACTCCTATCCCTACCTCTTCGTGGAGCCGGATGGGATATGAGCAGCCTTAGGGAAGATCGGGTAACCAACCTCGGTGGGAACTTTAGTCATACACTGACAGGGAAGGAGGGGTTTGCATCTGCATCTGGTTTGCAGGCTAGGAGCGGCCCACAACAGCGTCTGTTCCTGGATGCAAGGCGTCTTAGTGAAGGTACCCAAAAAGGGTGACCTGACTGTATGCGATAATTGGCGGGGCATCATGTTACTGTGCATTAAAGTTCTCTGCAAAGTGAACCTGAACCTGAACCGGATACAGGAGAAGATTGACGCAACTCTCCGACGGCAGCAGGCAGGATTCCGTGCCGGACGATTCTGTGCGGACCATATTGTCACGCTCCGTATCATCCTGGAGCAAGTCAATAAAGTCCAAGAGTCTCTCTACTTAGTGTTCATCGACTACGAAAAAGCTTTCGACCGTCTCAATCACGAAAATATGTGGGGAGCCCTGAGATGCAAGGGAGTCCCTGAGATAACCATCGGTCTAATTGAAACACAGTACGAGGCATTTCTGTGCAGAATATTGCACGATGGTGTCTTATCTGACCCCATCCGGGTCGTGGCTGGAGTTAGGCAAGGATGTATTCTATCACCGCTACTGCTCCTCATCGTAATCGACGAGATCCTGGTAGGAGCGATTGAACCAAATCGTGAGTGGCTGTGGCAACCTATTACTATGGAGCATCTGAATGACTTCGAATTGGCTGATGACGTTGCTCTCCTAGCACAATGGTGCTCTGACATGCAGAGTAAGCTTGATGATCTTACCGATCGCTCCTCAGCGGCAGGTCTTAAAATTAACGTCAACAAGACCAAAACGTTGGATATAAACAGGGTCAACTCTTCCAGATTTACGGTAGCTGGGCAAGCAGTAGAGAATGTCGAAAGCTTCCAATATCTTGGTAGCCAAATGGCGTCTGATGGAGGCACCAAGATCGACATAGGAGCACGGATCAAAAAGGCGAGGGCTGCTTTTGCGAGTTTAAGAAATATTTGGAAAAACAATCAGATTAGTCGTCGCACCAAAACCCAAATATTCAACTCGAACGTGAAATCTGTACTACCATATGCCAGTGAAACTGGAGAACACGCAACGGCTGCAGGATTTCATCAATAGATGCCTGGGGTACATAATTCGTGCATGGTGGCCTCACAACTGGATCTCTAATGCTGAGCTCCATCGTCGATGTCATCCGAAGCCGATAGCGACAGAAATTCGGGAACGAAAGTGGCGGTGGGTCGACCACACTCTGCGCAGGGGCGGAAACGAAATCTGCAAGCAAGCGTTAGACTGGAACCCAGCAAGACATCGCAGCAGAGGCAGACCCAGAGGCTCATGGCGGAAAAAAGAAGCCGACGAAAGTTTGACCTGGCAGCAGGTCAAGGCGATATGGCGGGCAATCGTCCAGGATGTCGATTTTTCACAACGGCCCTTTGCACCACCAGGTGTGCGCAGGAATAAAAGTAAGTAGTAAGTAGCAATCACTTCGTAAACAAAAAAATAGGTCAATTTTTTACCTGAACGTTAGTGAATCGCCAAGACCTGGGTAAACAGAAGGTTACAATTATACAAGTTAAACGTTTCACTATTCCTAATCCTTTGAAATGTATATTTTGCATTGTCCAAAACTTTCTGAATCCTGAAATATCATTTTTTGCCGTGAAATAATCCGCAGAGTTTGGAAGATTATTTTGTTTAGACTTACCTTACCTTACCGTTCAGACCAGAGCCTTGTTGTCTCTTGCTGTATGCAGAAGCAGTCTTCACTCCACTCGGTCCATTGCTGGTTGTCGTCAGCCTCGCAGTCTTCGAAGGGTCCGCAGGTCGTCCTCTAACTGGTCGATCCACCGTGCTCGCTGTGCGCCCCGTCTTCTTGTTCCTGTAGGGTTGCCCTCAAGAACCATCTTCACCGGGTCGTTGTCCGACATTCTTAAGACGTGTCCAGCCCACCGTAAATGTCCCATTTTTGCGACGGATGGTTCTTCCAGTAGCTGATGCAACTCGTGGTTCATTCGCCTGCGCCACGTTCCATCTTCCATCTGCACGCCACCATAGATGGTACGCAACACCTTTCGTTCGAAAACTCCAAGGGCACGTTGGTCCTCCACGAGCATAGTCCAGGTCTCGTGGCCGTCGAGGACCACCGGTCTAATCAGCGTCTTGTAGATAATCAACTTCATGCGGCGACGAATTTTGTTCGACCGGAACGTCCTCCGGTGTCCAAAGTAGGCACGATTTCCCGCCAAGATCCGACTTTGAATTTCTCTGCTGGTATCATTGTCGGCGGTTACCAGAGAGCCCAAATACACGAATTCATTGACCATCTCGATTTCGTCACCGTCAATCCGAACTCGGGATGGGAGGTCCACATTGTCGTCTGTAGAACCTCCTCCTCTCATGTATTTTGTCTTCGAAACGTTGATAGCAAGTCCAATCCTGCTGTATTCAGCCTTCAGTCTGATGTACGAAAACAAGATGTACGAAACCAAGAAGCTGGACGAACTTCCTGAAGATCGTGTCGCTCGTGTCTTTCCCCGCTCTTCTTATGACACCTTTTAACTCAACGTTGAGCAGCAGGCACGATAGACCATCACCTTGCCGTAACCCTCTTTCCAGATTCAAAGGGACTCGAGATTGTCCATGATACTCGAACAACGCACATCACCTGATCCATCGTCGCTTTGATTAATCATGTAGGCTTATCCGGGAAACCGTACACGTGCATTATCTGCCATAGCTGATCTCGATGGATTGTGTCATACGCCGATTTGAAATCGATGAACAAATGATTGTTGTATTCGCGGCACTTCTGCAGAACCTGCCGAATCGCGAATATTTGGTCCGTGGTGGCGCGGGAACCCATGAATCCCGCCTGGTAGTGCCCCACGAACTCCCTTGCAAATGGTGACAATCGGCGGCAAAGAATTTGGGAGAGGACCTTGTAGGCGGCGCTAAGTAGTGTGATCGCGCGGTAGTTTCAGCAATCCATCTTGTCACCCTTTTTGTAGATTGGGCAAACGACACCCTCCATCCACTCCTCCGGAAGAGTCTTCTCCTCCCAAATTTTGGCGATTACCCAGTGCAGCGCTCTAGCCAGTGTTTCACCACTGTATTTTAATAACTCGCTGGGTAGTTGATCTACACCTGACAGCTTTGTTGATTTTCAGCCGACCGATCTCCTCCTTGACTTCTTGGAGATCAGGAGCCGGCAGCCTATCGTCTTCTGCGCATGCTCCAAGATCCGTTGCCATACCGTCTTCGTCCTCTGCTGCTTCACCGTTGAGGTGCTCGTCATAGTACTGCTTTCACCTCTCAATCACCTCACACTCGTTCGTAAGAAGGTTGTCGTCTAAGTCTCTGCACATATCGGCTTGCGTAATGTATCCTTTTCGCGAACTGCTTCTCGTAGAACTTCCGTGTGTCGCTTACGCGGTACAGTTGTTCCATCGCTACGCTATCTCGTTCCTCCTGTTGACGCTTCTTTCTCCGGAGGACCAAGGTTTGCCTGTTCCGTGCTTGTTTGTATCGCTCCATATTATGTCTCGTTCCGTGCTGCAACATCCTCGCCCGTGCTGCATACTTCTCCTCTATTAACTGCTTACATTCGTCATCGAACCAGTCGTTTCCTCGATTCGAATTCGCTGTACCTAGTGTCGCTATAGCAGTACTTCCTATGGCGGAACGGATCTTTCTCCAGCCATCTTCAAGAGTAGCTGCGCCAAGCTGTTCTTCCATGGGTAGTGCTGCTTCCAGCCGCTGTGCGTAGTCTTGGGCAACCCCGGCGTCACGAAGTTGCGCGATTTTGGGCCTAGGCGTCCGACTACGACGAGTGTGGTACACCATCGAGAGTTTTGAGCGCATGCATACTGCAACTAGGCAATGGTCCGAATTTATATTCGCACAACGGTTGGTACGAATGTTGGTGATATCAGAGAAGAATCGCCGATCGATTTGGTTTTCGGTGCGTTGATCAGGTGATCTCCAGGTGGCTTTGTGGATATCTTTGCGGGGGAAGAAGGTACTTCGGACTACCATGCTTTGGGAGGCTGCGAAGTTCACGTATCGTTGGTCGTTGTTATTCGATACGGTGTGCAAGCTGTTTGGCTCGATTACCGGTCTAAACATGACCTCCCGTCCTACCTGAGCGTTCATATCACCGATGACAATTTTAACGTCCCGTTACGAACAGCCGTTCAGCTTCGCATAGAACGCTTATTTCTCGTCGTCGAGTCTCCTATTGTGTGGGCAGTGTACGTTGATGATGCTGTAGTTGAAGAAACGGCCTTTGATCCTCAACCTACACATCCTTGCGTTGATCGGAGTCCATCCAATCACGCGTTGACGCATCCTACTCAGCACTACAAAGCCAGTTCCCAGCTCGTTGGTGGTGCCACAGCTCTGGTAGAAAGTAGCCGCCCGATTCCCGCTTTTCCATACCATTTGTCCTGTCAAGCAAAGTTCCTGCAGTGCTACGACTTCAAAGCTGCGTGGTTGTAGTTCGTGGTAGATTATCCTGTCGAAAGCTGGAAAGCAGAGTGACCTGCAGTTCAATGTTCCGAATTTCTTTCCAAGCGTAATCCTTATTTCGTCGCGTAGGTCCCTACCGATTGTTCCGATTCGTATTTTCTTCTGCATACCACGTTCCATCTTTTGTTAATCTTTGCAAAAATACACATCACGCCGAGACAACGCTAGTAACATACCAAAACCGGATTGGTTCTTGAGCGTAATGGTGGATCACAGCCACTTATCTTAGATTATTTCAGAAACATTAGAGTTGCTATGTAAATAAGTAGTTCTAACAACATTTCAAGAATACTTTTAATTATACCCTTAAAGTCTGCTAACTAGATCGTTTTCTGCTCGTCAAGTGTAAACGCCTTCGAACGCTTGTCCGACAAAATGTACGCTGCATGCATCCATTCTTTACATGTTTTACAAAATAAAGCACCGTATTGGCAGCCTTGCTCACAGCGACGAATTGAGTTGTTCCAGTAAAGTAAAAACCTAGAGCGGATTATTACAAATCAAACCCAGCCGACACACATATCGAAAAAAAAAAATTATTAATGTTGTACCGCTGAAATCCGCTCCAGTCAACCGTGGCAACCGATGGATGGCGTCTGGGTGGTGTGGGCGTCTGCATTTTTTTCCATTGGCCCACACGCCGCCCGCCGGTCACATACACATATATTTATATTGTAATGTTCTGATGATAGATTTCACCGTTCGTTCACGCGTGCAAAATATATATGAAACAACCGGTCGGTCGGTCGGTCGGTCAGTCAGACGAGCGGATTTCGTCAATGGGGGTGCTGCATATTGCACCCGGCATACATCAATCCATTAGCTCAACATACCGAGAGAGCCATATTTGTTTGAGCGCGCAATACCTACCGAGGGAAGCCTACATACGTATGTGCATCAAATCGAATCGAATCGAATTGAATGATGAAGAAGGAAAGGATTTGAGCAGCAACCGGCAAGCGACGACGAACCTCGCCTTGTTTGGTTTTAGGAAATTGATCGAATTCGACTCGATTCGTTTGGTAGTTCTCGTGTTGTAATCGGCAGTGCAGAAGAAACAATAGGTGGAAAATTCATTTCACAGTTGCTTCGGTACAGAAGTACCGTTAGGGAGGGGCATAGCATTAGGCTCGTTTGTCAAATAACATCAACCGACGATGGTTGAAGAGTCAGCGTATCACACGAAAGATATAGATCTTATTTGTTTGTGACAGTTCAATGGTTTAAATTAACAATTTCGTATCATCAAAATTAGTGGTTGAGGGGGTTTTCCACATTATTCGAATCAGTTGCTGTAGTAGACAACTAAATTATTTTGAGCTTAGTGAGCAAATCTAGAAACGGAACTCCTGTTTTAATAAATAGAATCGATACTAGTTATGTTAATGTAAGTTTGTAAATATCGTTTCCAACATAATATCCATCGGCCACATTACGTTGGGTTTCATCAACAACAACTTTAAAAAATTTGAAACAACGTTAACAAATAAAAAGCCCGAAAATTCATCCATAGTCGATCCGCTCATTTACTCGACATCAGAACGCCTCGGGTCAAAGGTTTCCAATACTCCAACCGGTTGGCGCTAAATCATACTGGATCTGTAGCTTTGACGCGCTACCTGTCGCAATTTATGGCAAGTCGTTATGCAGCCGCCAGCCACAAACAACAAACTAAAAACAAGTCTCGGAATCCGGAGCGGAAGTATAAAGCTTGCGGGTCTCCGGACTCGAGTCGATAGCCGATGGGTATGACCTTGCGCGTGCCTTGGTGATAAAGGAAGAAGACAATAATTTACTGGTGGCTCTCATGAGCAGAGCATGCAGCTTTGGAACCGGTTGCTGACGCGGGGAAACATTTAATTTACGATCGAGGCTGTCGGAGTTAACCTTTGACAGACGGTATGTCAGCATGCATTTTTATTACGGACGGTGATGGTGCGAACAAGTTTTGATTGCCCTCCGGGTGTGTTCTGGTTTTAGCAATAGCTGTGTCAACAATTCCTATGACGAACCTAGATTGAAATTGTTTAATTTTAATTTATAAATGCAATATAAGCAAAATAAGACAAGTTTTGTGAATCTAGGATGTGAAAGTAAAATGCTTTGTAGATAAAAACTACTGGAAATGGTTCACGTTTTCAACCATGCGCACAAAACGTAACAGTAATGTCGAACTTCAACCTGCTTTTGGGGATCTTTTTCCTCCATTTGTTTGACATGGTACTTAACTGAGCCGTGAGTCTTTTAATACATTTACAAGATGAACAATACATATACTAACTAAATTTTCGACTATCCAAACTTTGTTCGCACTAAATGTTTGCTTTTTTGAGAATATTCATAAACATTTATTAGAACAACATGTCGATCCAAACACAAGATACGCAAAACAAATTTCCCAAAAAAACAACACAAAACTCCTTTTCTTCTCACCTCCTTTTCTAATCTCGCCTCCTTCCATGACTCCAATCATCGAGAGTACTACAGGAACTCCTTGTAACCTCAAGAAATTCTTCAACTCTACTGCCAGTTGGTGATATCTAGCAATTTGGCGCCCTGAGCATCTACCAAACCACTGTATAACGGCGAGGTCGGCAATGGTGACCGTCGATCTTAGTCATATACCGTAAACCGGGGTGACTTTGATCATCGGGGTGACTTTGATCACTCGAAACTTTTTTCGTAGATCACTTATTAAACCAGAATAGTCTACCGAATCATTTTAATTTGAAATGATTTTTACTCTAAACTTATAAAATACTGATTTGTTATACTTTTTGAGTATATTGTTCGGTTTTTGGGTACAAAAACTGCATAACACCGAAATTTGACTTTACCTTATTTTTACGAAGCTTCGTAATGTGTCTATTTTTTATAAAACAAATAAATCTCAGATTTGAGCGAGAGTAATAAATTACAAGCGAGTTTTTATTTTCCTTTAGATTGGGATGTGTCAAATTTAGAGTTTGTTTATTTTAAATACATTTTTGTGAAACTAGTTGAGAATTATTTCAAATTATTTTAAGCCAAAATTCGCAACATCTTTTTAGTATACAATATTCCAACGTGTTAAAATGGATGGAACTTTTTGTACATTGATAAAGCATTGAAATAAATCCAGCAGTTTTAAAGGTTTTCAGAATATTTTATTCTACTTAGACACAAATTATACGAATTTAGGTTACTCGAATTTTACAGTACATTGAAATACTTTGTAAAATACTAATTAACATCTATTTAACAAAGAGTATCTTTCCAAAATTAGTTTAAACAAACATTTGAATGAAAAACATTGACATCAATAACTTAATGTGGGTGAACATGCAGGTTATCAAAATCACCCCGGAATACGAAAACGGACATCAACTTGAAATTATTTTTGGAAAAATAGCTATAAGCGGACAATTTTAGGTAAAACCATCCAATCTTATTCTCCAAACATCAGTACATGGTTTAAAAATATTAAACTTGAAAAAATTGTTGCGTCTAAAAATATGTAATGATTACTTAGAAAAGTGATCAATGTCACCCCGGTTTACGGTACTAATATATCTGGACGATTATGGTGTAGAAATACAGAATTCTAATTTTCACTCCTGGATAACAAGTTGGTTACGTCTGATGATATAGATGATTCTATATCATATAATTATATATTATAATTCTATAATTAAATGTACCATTCATCTTAGTAATGACATATAACTAAAACAGTAAAAAAAGACTCTATATGGCATTTAATATGTGTGGGAAATATGCATGGTCTTGTCGGAGTGCAATGATGGCTGTTTAATCACCTAAGAGAGTTTGGCAATTCGTGAAAGGGGTCAAAAATAATTATATCGTAAAAACTTGAATTACATAGGTATTAGCACATCTATTTCAACAAAGGTCTCGAGACAGCAGAGGTACCGTCAAACGAGGTTACTTGCAACACTTTTCAACTTCAAAGCGGTATAACTAAAAATTCTGTAACATTAGAATAATTTTCAATATGTACAAGCGCTAATGGGAGTATAAAGACTACTAAAAGGTATTTATCAAATCAATGCATCATTCCTTATTTTCACCCCCTCCGAAATTTTTTCTGGATCCGCTCCTGAGTTGAGTATAAGAAGATAGAAAGTGAGCATTTTCTAGTATTGCTAGAGAAAAGTTCACGTAAAGACGACTTCCTGGTACTGTTCTGTATTTAAGGAGCATTTTCATATTCTAGTTGCAAGTCATACTTTTAAAATTTGATTCAAAATTCTATAAGACTGTTATTTGAAACGCTCAATCAGCCAGATGGCATAATAGTAATAAGACAAAATACTGTTGCATGTTACCCCACATGGGTAGTTAATATAGTTAAATCGTTATCTTGTACATATTTGAGAGGGTAAACAAACATGTATCAAACAGTAACGTTTGCTGTTCTGTACTCGATCTGTACGTAAGAGATACAAATGAAATGCTCTTATCATTGAAGTGGACCAAAGCACGACATTTCAGTTTCTTTTTGATTGAAATATCTCGAAATACAGAAGACTACCCTGTCGCGCTAAAGAAACCGAAAATAATGACTGGTAGTACATGATTATCTTTTAACATATGCTGGCTTTTGACAGCTATAGTGCTTAATTGCAAACACTATTATTAGCGTTGTTAAATTAATCTGAATAGAAACATGTTGAAGTGTTGCAAGTTACCCCGCTGTTGCAAGTTACCCCGTTTGACGGTAATTGCTTTTCGTTGACTTGTATTTTATGAAATGACATTGTTAACCGGAACAAAGAAATAATCACAACAATTGATTCAATTAAACATAAGTAACTATCCTGGCAGCCGGCTCTCCGGAGTTGAAGTTGCATTTTTTACATACAGAACATTTACAAATCAAATGTATCATATATTCTTGGCAGTCGGCTGCCTAGCACAATAAGCTGATGATAAAACTTCTGAAAGTTGCATAGTTCGTATTACTTATCAGGGTAAATCTAGATTTGTGTAACTCTTAACCTCATCCCACTAGCGAAAGTCCGTTAATTCCGTACGTATCAGAAATGAAATATTTTACGTGATATTGCAATTTTAACAAGCCTATTACATGGCATGTACTATAAAAATACCTTGCATTAGTTGTTATAATTTAAATATCTTGCAAAGTATTTCGAGATTTACTCGGAAATTGTTGCACTCTCACCAACATGTTTTATTACTATTGGTCCAAGTTTAAAAACAATCAATTTGATTATAACAATTGCAGAACCCATATTTTAAAGTACAAAAATAACTACCTCAAAAAAAAATTCGAGCGAGCTCATATGCAAAAAACTACCTTTATTTGGAAGAAGTTTTCATACATCGAATATGTCAATCATTCGTCGAGTTGTGAATTTGACATATTTTCACACCCATTCATATGGTCGAGAGGCGGAACATTTATGGAGGGTGAAAATTGAATTCAGACTTCCGGTTACCTTTATTCAGTTCCACCATACAATGAATGCAGTAATATGGTTGATACTTTTTGCCAAAAAACGAAAAGCTTCGCATTGTGTATTCTGGTTCGAGTATCATGACAACTACTGTAGAGAAGGGATCCGTTTCGTTTGGCTTGGCTAGGCTAGGAGGCACTTCTTTGAAGGTTATCTTTACAGTGTTGGAGCGATGAGAGTGTGTGACAAGTCTGACGAATAACCGTTCGACTTAATTCCACGACAGCACTCCTGTCATTGCTCAGACCACACTGCAAACGGATTAGGAGCCATATCGATTACAAACAGAGACATATCACGAGAACTGCCATTGGCAGAACTGCTCAAACTCATGGAGTATACTCAACACGAGTATATAATTTTAAACATCGTCTGCTAAACCACCAACGGTTTCCCAACTTGTGACCATGTTGAATAATACCGGGCAAAGCAGCAAATGATATCCACGATTAGCATCAGTGAAATGCTGCTGTTCATCTTCCAACAGAAGACAAAAGATTAGCCTTTAGAATTTTAAGCCTTTTTCTAATGAGCCTGCTACTTCTTGTTTTCCGATCCGTTTACTTCACATCTTCGCTCTCACTTGAGTACCATGGCTCTAAATTTAAATAACTTTCCCTAGCTAGTAATCTCTAGCTAATTGAAGGTAGTTAAAAATTAAAATAAATTAATTAATAGTTAAGCAATAGACGAATTTCGCGCTAAATCGCTAAATCGAGTTGGCATCGCCCTCTCAGATTTTAATAAAAACTTTCTGTACATGAAGACTTTGTCACAAAAACCCACTTTGCATACTTCGGTTTTCTAAAAATGATCTAGGCAGTCTTTTGGAAAGGGTCCAACTTTTTTACCAATTTTTTTTTCAAATGGCTATAGTCTAAAAATGACAAATCCTACAGAAAATTTAGTAGGAGTGATTTTCACAAAATTAGTTAAATTTTTGAATAAAAGTATTGAAAAAATTCTTCATCGACTTGTATACTGAAAAAATTCGATTTTAAAAATTTAAAGTCGATTTACAAAAAAATTGATATGGATGCAATTTTGTTCCAAGATAGGTAATTATATTCCCTACCTACCGTCAAAAATTCATGTTGGGCATTTTCAAGGAAAAAAAGTTATTTGAAGAAACTTTTCCTTACCCAAACTGAATTTTTGTTCAGTGTATTTCTATTCAGGGTCCATAGCCCAGAGACCAGAACCGAGAATCCCGAGGAGAGAACCCAGACTCCAGATTCCATAGCCCAGAAACAAGAGTCCCAAGGAGAGAATTCAAAATCCATAGTCGCGAGACCTTAACCCAAAACATTGAGCCGAGTCTAGAGTGCAGAATCGAGAGTTCCGAGTGCAGAGTTCAGAATTCAGATGCCAGAGTCCAGAGTCCAAAACCTAGAGTCCAGAGCCCAGAGACCAGAAAACAGAGTCTAGATTTCTTATTCCAAAATACTGAGCCCACAGTCCTTGTTATTTGCTCACACAAAGAGCGAAATACACCGATTAAAAATAGAGCAGGACCAAAACACTGCGATGTGCAGAACGACCGCACAAAGAGAAACTTGAAAACGAAAAAGAGTAAGATCTATGTACCAAGAGCTGCACAATTTCGTTCAAAGAGTCACCTTGAAGAGCCACTTTTTTGTGCCTCCCCTCACTGGAAAGCAGGTAGAAGGGCGAATCAAACTACAATCCAGATAAAGTTTGATCGGAAAAACGTTTAAAAAATGTTTTTGTGCCTTCTCTACTTACGTGCGCGTGGGACCAAGATGCACACTAAAGAGCCTCTTTGTTTCTACTCTTTGTGGTGTGCAGCCATGGAGTAGAATACACGTATGGGAGCAACACACCTCGGAGTGAAAAGGTTTATGGTGAAAGAGAAGAGCGGTGGTTCGCATGAAATGTGCAAAGAGCGTTTGTTATTCTTCTCTTTATTTGCTCTGAGATGCATAATATCCCTGCTCAGCACATAATCCAGTGCCCAGAGCCCCTAACCTAAAATAGTGAGACCAGAGTTTAGAGTCCAGATTCCAGAGCTCAGAGTCCAGAATCCAGAGTTAAGATACGATAATCCAGAGTTTAGATTCCATAGCCCATCGACCAGAGCCCAGAGTCACGAGAAGAGAGCCCAGAGTCAGGAGTCTAGAATCCAGAGTCCCGAGTGCATAGTCCAGAGTTTAGAGTCCAGAGTTCAATGTCCTGATTCAAGACCCAGAGCCCTTGGCTCAGAGACCACAGTCTACAGTCCAGGTTCCATAGCACAGAATCTCGAGGCGAGAGCTCAGAATCCAGAGTTCAGAGTGCAGAGAACAGAGTCGGGAGTCCTTGGTCCAGAGTCCAGAGCCCAGAGTCCTCAACCCAAATTACTGCAGTCAGAGTCCAGAGCTCTTAGACCAGAACCTAGAGCCGGAAGTACTTAACCCAAAATATTGAGGTAAGAGTTCAGACACCAGAGCACAGAGCCCAGAGCCCGGAGGCCAGAATCCAGAGTCCATAACAAAGCATCTCGAGGCGAGTGTCCAGAACCCAGCATGAAGAGTGCAGCATCCAGAGTTCAAAGTCCAGAATATAGAGCTCAGAGTACAGAGACGAGAATCCTGAGAACAAAGTTCAGAGTCCAGAGATCAGAGTCCTCAACCCAAAATACTGAGCCCAGTGTCCCGAGTTCAGAGCCCAGAGTCCAGAGCATAGAGCACAGCACAGAGCCCAGAGACCAGAATCCAGAGGAGAGAGCCCACAGTCCAGAATCCAGAGGTCCGAGTACAGAGTCTAATGTTTAGAGTTTCCGATTCCAGAGTGATGGATCAAGACCCCAGATACCAGAGCCCATGGTTCAGAGTCCAGAGTGCATAGTACACAAATTCTAGACCACCGTCAAGAGTCCATCATACAGCGGTGAGAGTGAAAAGTTCAGAATCGAAACTTCTGTGTTCATAGTCCTGAGACCAGATCCCAGAACCCAGAGTCCCGAGGGGAGATCCAAGAGTCCAGAATCCAGAGTCCCGAGTGCAGATTCCAGAGTTCAGAGTGCAGACTTCAGAGTCTACAGTCTAGAGTTCGGATTCCAGAGTCCAGAACCAAGACCCCAGAGACCATAGTTCAGAGTCCAGAGTCCATAGCACAGAATATCGAGGCCAGAACCCGTTGTCCAGAATCCAGCGTGAGGAGTGCAGAGTCCAGAGTTCACAGTCTAGACTCTAGACTGACTAGGTATTTTCGGAATGGTCTTGATGAGTAGGTGCCAGAGATTTATGTCTGACGCAATGTTGAAATCCAAGATGGCGACTTCCGGACATAAATTATGACGATTACAATTCGGATTGTTTATCTTGTTGCACTCTGTTCAACTTTGATTTATACAATTGATCTATAATGATAATTTTACTAGATTATTACTGCTCTTCACAACTGTTGTTACTAGACTGCTTTAAGGCCTTAGTTGTATAGTAAGTTGTTTGAATAAGTATTGATGAAGGTAACGTACAGGTAACTACAATAATATGCCAAACGAATTCCTAATTCGCTACTAAATATATATAAATACACTGAAAAAAAATTCAGTTTGGACAAGGAAAAGTTTTTTTCAAATAACTTTTTTTCCTTGAAAGTGCCCAACTTGAATTTTTGACGGTAGGTAGGGAACATAATTACCTATCTTGGAACAACAGATGCTTTTTTTGTAAATCGATTTTAAAATTTTAAAATCGATTTTCTTTAGTGTAGGAATCGACGAAGAATTTTTTCAATATTTTTAATCAAAAATTTGACTAATTTTGGGAAAATGACTCCTACAATTTTTTTTGTAGGATTTGTCATTTTTAGACAATAGCCATTCGAAAAAAATTGGTGAAAAAATTTGACCCTTTTCAAAAGACAGTCTAGATCATGTTTGGAAAAAAACAAAGTATGCATAGTGGATTTTTGTGACAAAGTTCTCGTGAACAGAAAGTTTCATTAAAATCTGATAGGGTGCTGCCAACATTTGTTCTAGTTGGCGCGAAATTCGTCAATATGTATTCTGGAAAGGGAAAATATTGGATTAAATCAATTTGTGCACTAACCCTCCAGAGGTCGTCACTGAACGAGCATCCGCTGGTACCCCAAGACGATTTCGATAGATTTACAGAGCAATATGCACTAAGTGCACTTGCGCGAGTGACGAAAGGTTAAGGGCACTTGGTTGTTGCTTTAGGCGTCATCTATGTCATGTGTCAGTTTCAATATAGTGTCTAAATAGTGCTAATTTGGGTATTAGTTTTAATATATCGTCTAACTTGGCCCCAAGTTGGTGCTAGTTACTGATTCTAAACACAAAACTTAATTTAATTATATAGTTACTATACACAATTATTGTGTATAATTGTTTGATGGTGACGTGGTCATCGGAGTAGATGAATTACGATGAATACTTTAATGATCATTCTAATATTTTTGCATTTTTTGGCTCTAAAATACCAACACCGTCATGAAAGCAATCCTACCTAAAACTTGCTTACTTAATAATATGTTTCTCTCTTTCTTTTTCAGACATTTAACATACTCCTCAATTTTACGATACTGAGACTACCACGTAATATCAATCAAGCATTTCTTCTCGGAACACAGCCATTTTACTTCAGAAACTTACCGCGAAATTCTACCACAGCGTACGCGGATGAAATATTTCCTCGACCGAAAAGTACCGCTAACCAGGCTACCAACGCATGGAACGTGTGGCAAAAATTTTCCCTACGCCCGTCAAATAGTTGGACTTTCCCTCGAGTTTCGAAACGTGTGCTGAACCAATTTTTTGAACACTTTTGAATAGTGAGTTTACCGCCAGCAAGTTACAAGTTCGTCACGAACGTTTGCTACAGTGCCCGATGGCGCAACGAGACGGATGATAGTGGCGCGCGCGAGGAAGAAAAATTAAAATTTCCACAAAATTGCCAACATATCACCGGTTGGCAGTACAGGTACTACTACTTCGGACGGCTCTTAGCCGGTGTGTGTGTGCATAACTAAGTACTGGGGGGTGGCGAAGAAAGAGCGAAAAAACTCACCCACCTGCGATAAATTGCACTTTCGTCGGTTGCTATCTTTAAGCTGACGGGCTGCATGCACGTAGATATTTGGAAGGAAATCACGTGGCTGCACGTGCCACAGTCGATTTGATAGGAGAGGAAAAAATGCTGGAAACGATGGCAATGAGTGCGATCGATGCGTGACGAAAATGAACAGCTATTAAGTGATTGTTCATGGTTAGAATAGATTTAAACTTTTATTCTTTTTTTTCAGTGAAAGTGAAAGTGTGATCGATTTTTTTTTCTGTGTGCAAAAGAAAGAAAGGAAATAATAATTGAGATTCAATAAATAGTGTTCTTGAAGGCAAAGTGAAATCCTCTCCAAGTGTGTTCCGGCCGGTCTTCAACTGTTGATCGCAGCGAAGCGAAAGATTGATTGAGGGGTGTAGCAGTTGGTTCTTCTTCTTCTTTCTACGGGAATCTTCTCTAACGACTTCAACCGACACCATGGTGATGTCACTGTACCGGACTATTAAAGGCCACACCGGGACCTACAAGCGCAGGAAGACTCGGGTGCTGGATCGAAGGTAAGTAGTGCCACACGATGAGTAGTGGTTAGTTGTTTTTTTGTTTCTTTTACGATATGTTCAGCTTTTGTGGCGTCGGAAACGGTACCGGTGTGGTACGGTTTATAATTGATTTTTGTCGATGACCCTGTTGGGATGGGAAAGCGATTGACGACTGGTGGCAATGGAGTGAAAGTAATGACGGTGCGGTGTTCCGTTAAAGGTTAGGTAGTTGGACTTTTTTGCATACTCTGACAGAAATTAAGTTAGGACTGATTTACGATAAATCCAAAAAAGAGATTGTTTTGAGGGGGTCGTCTGAAGCGATCTGTGTTAAAACATTTTGCTTTCTTGTAAAGGACTACACAGACATAATAGCTGAAAATACTGGATTCAGTGTAATAGAAGCAACTCCTCAAAGTCGGCTATCCAGAGATTAGGTTGCATATTTCATATTAAAACAAACAATAAATCTCAACTGTTCTCGGCAGTTTGCCATAGGCGGCTTCAGCCAACTGGCAAAATGGGTAAAAAAAGACTATTCAAAGCTTCAGGGAGTTGATTTCTCAATTGATTGTATTTACCACAAATACTGCGTGGTGAAAGCTTTTATTTCGTTTCAATTGGTCGATTTGGTGATTATAATATATCGCACGAATCTTAGTGCGATATCAGTCAACGAACTTAAACAGAAGCTACAGATATACAAATTATCAATGTAAAACAGTTTACTTGGTACTTTACCAGGCAGCAATGTAACACCTTGAAGTACAGTGTGAACAGCAATGTTCCCATATTACCTCCTTGCGGAACTGTTTATTTGTTGCTAAACTGTAGAGAAACGTGAAGACTAAGCTGCTTTCGTAGAACTCTAGCACACATATAAAAACTCAGTCAGTCCGTAAATTTTCTAACCACTAAGGGTTGTGTCATTGCATTTAACAGAGTTAGTGATTAAGTTCTTTGCTTAGATATTGCGCTCAGGGACGACAGCAACCAACACCCAGTCGTGGCGTGGCGGAGGATCCGCTGATTGATGGTGGTAGGTAGGTTGTTTGAGGCTCACACTGGCTTTTAAAAATTAGGAGTAGGTGCTCTACCGTGAGTGGTGTGTTGCAAATCGGGCACATTGGATGGTCGACGCGGCTGATGCACAGTGGTCGGAAACGCCAAAAACGTGAACTTAATTAACTAGAGGCCAAACCATCGAATATATTCACAGGGTGTCTTTGGAGGAATTGTTCGTATGAATATTCCCCACAATCTGATAACAATTGAAATTAGGCATGGCTTACTATGATCGAACTAAAAAAATTAACTTTTTATGCTGACGAGGTAAAAAGTTGGTGTCTTCGACAGGCTTTTATAAATGAAGAATTTTGTTGAAGAACTTGAGCTTGTAGGACTAAAAGATATCGATTTATAAGGCGTTTTCTATGGCAACCCCGTTAAGTCAAGTTTTTTTAATATAACTTTTTTCATTGTGACTTTTCGTGCAAACGATGAACCTGACAAATGTGTAGGTATTAAAACTACATAATATTGTCGAAAACTGCATGTAAAAATACTCATTCGTTTCAAAGATATTGAAGATCGATGACCATTAATATCATTTGGAATACAGAGCGCGTGAATGACGGCCGGTCACAGCCAAACGGTCCGCCTCCTCGTTACCGGGTGTTCCACTGCGACCGGGACAGTACCGTCTTTACGCATGGGCACACTGGGCCAGGGCCAGGGGCCCCGAGGTTTTAGGGGCCCGCGATGAGGATAGATATAAAATCATGCTAGCTATCTCTATTTCTGGCGCCATGAAATGTTCATACGAGAAGAGCTATCCAATCTTTATTTATTTTGCAGAATATTTTTTTTATAAGCTCTTTTGGATTATTTTGCGATCACAAGTAGAACTTTCTTGAGCTCATGATTTCAGCTTTGGGTAAATCCAAAACCTTAGTGTACGAATAAATGTCAAATGGAAAGACAAATTACGATTCACGGCCACTCGACCAACCAAAGAATCGTTATTCCTTATCCTGCAACAAGAGATGTGATGCTTGAAATTAAGTAAATCTGAAGGGGATTCACCAACGCAATATAGATTAAATGCAAAGCTCTCTGTTTGCGAAGTTGAATGTTCATTGAAAAATAAAATTTTCCAAATTGCTCAGTTTCTGATGTGACGAAACTGAACACAATTGACCGCACACGGCCAAAATTTTGAGAATTGCGAACCCCGCAGTTTAAAAGATGAAGGTTACGTTTATGAATGTTGATTGCTAACTGACGTTTCGGCCTTTGGTGTTGGACTTTTTCAAGGGAAATATGGTCGGTGTTAACTCAGACCGGACTAAGTCGCAAAATATTAAAAAGTGAGAAAATCATTTCCTCAGCTACATTGGACTTTTGCGAGTATTGAAATATGTTTTAATTAGCATGAGTTATGGCAAAAATGAATTTCGAATTATAATTTGAAGGATGCTGCGATTGAAACTGTGAACTCGTTTTTCTCGAAATTCAATCGATGTCACTTTGTTCGGTCTGACTTAACACCGACCATATGGTATTTCGTTTTTTTTCAGTTGTCACAATGTCGGGCAGCGACCATAAACTGTCACATAGTAGTATGTGTACACCGATAAAATAAATTCGTAAACAGAACGAAAATATTATACAATACACGAGTTAATTCGTCGTTTCACGAGCTAAAACCACGACGATTTGATGAACGAAAATTTTTGTGATGTTAAATATTTAGTGCACACTGCACAAAATTCATCGTAAAAAACGCTTTTAATCCACCTAACAGTGTGATGAGACATTTCTTATAGCTCTTATCACTCTCTTCGGATATTATATCGTTTGAGAACATTTAGAACTTGATGCTTCGCGATGTTTTTGATAACACATACTACATGGGATAGTGGCAGGACTCAGAGAATCGCTCAAATCAGCATAGGACAACATCAGTGCTAGAAATCTCAAACCAAATCAATGGGGAAGCGAAAAAATGGCCCATAAAATAGACACACCAACGAATTATTGTTAAAGCTCTGTTAATAAAAGTCAGTTGTGTGTATTCCCTCCGACCGGTTGTTTGTCAGCTGAGCTGCTTTCGCTTTTTCGTGGAAAATAGTCGCGTATTTTGCTGCCCGCTTTTATCAGTTATAGTGCACTGTTTTCGGATCGTACATTTTACATCGCTGGTGATATTATAGATAAAAAGCCGATTTTTCACCCGATTAAAGGAACTATCCGTTTGTTCTATCTTTCGGTGCTACCGCTTCTATACAGTCGAAAACAAAAGAACGTTATTCTTCATCATACCAGCTGTATCGAACAAGAGAAAGTCGTGCTGATTGAAGATGTTTTGCTGCGAATGTGCCTTGCCTATCATGCCTGGAGGGGTAACCATTTCTTGTGATGGATTTTGTCAGTATAATTATCATGCAGAATGTGCTGTGCTGTCTACTGCAGAGGTCACCTGCTGCAACAGGTACAAGAATATCTGGTGGATGTGTACCCCGTGTACGACGATCATGGACGGCGTTCGCAAGATGCAGGCTTTTCGAGATAAACGCGAGGCGATCACCGATGCTACTTCATTTACCCCTGCTCATGCGGCTACTGTTGCTGTCGATGTGAATACTGAGTGAATCAATTACCGAAATGGCTGTATCTCGTTTTTCTTTGGCGGAAACAAGTTCACCTCTAGCTCAATCAATCCCGCAAATGTCGTCCACTCGATTGAAACAAGGGTGTAGGGTTGCTGGTTCTTTGGAGTCAAGTAATTCTACAAATCTTTGTTGGCTATTCTTTACGCGTGTCAAGAACACAGTGAGTGAGAAAGATATTGCTACTCTGGTCGCAGAATCACTCGGAACTAATGCTGCAATTGTGAAGAAGCTCGTACCTGAATGGAAGGACGAGTCATTAATGCCGTTCATTTCATTCAAAGTAGGAATTGACGCAAGGCTAAGAAAAATAGCACTATCTCCATCAACATGGCCATTAGGACTCTGTTTCCGACAATTTCACGAAAAGTTTGACATTTGGGAGCCCCCACAGCGCTGAATTTGTAATTAAATTTTGTTTGGAATACTGTATTGTTACCTTTGCTTGTTGCTCGATTGTCTGTGTTGTTATATATTGTTACTGTACATGTTAAATAATTTTAAGTAACAGTCTGTATGGCAGAATTAGCCAAAGACGAAGGAATAAATATATAATATATCTAAATTGTGGTGGGAAAACTGAATTTTCCTTAAGGGGTTATATATTGTACTGAGCCAAAAAAAATCGAATTTTTTTTTTGAATCGATTTGAAGTTTATACTTTACTCAAATTTCCAACGCGACTGAGAACTAAGAAATCAACGCTTTTTCTTGAAAAAAGCGATACTAGTAGTGACACCATTCAAATAAAATCAATAGTGAATATTTCCAGTCTTGGTTTTATTTCCCATTTAAGAACTATTGTGTTTTTTACAACTTAGATTGCATGATGCAGTGATCGAAATCCAAAACTTCATGAAGTATTTGAAATTATTAAAATAAAATTTGTGTTTGCTATTGAAATTGACAAAATGATAGTATCGCCCCTTTGGCGATTGTTTACTTTTTCGGTCCCACCTATCAGCATTAAAGTATCGCCCTTACGTTTTTTTACAATACCAATTTTACAATTGGTGGGGGTTTGGTAAAAATCGATCTTACTGCCCAAACGGCATAATTCCGAAACCGTAATTTTTTAAGTTTTAAAATTATGCAGAATTAATTTTTCAGAAAATAGTAACAGAGTTCGTGTCTTTAGCGAATTTGTTGAGACTTTATTGTAGTCATGAATATTAACCTGAGAAAATTCACCATAAATACTTCTTGGACGATATACCGTCAAAATTATTTTGTCAAATGATGCGCTGTTTAACGTTTGTAAAACTCATTGAAGATACTAAACCTCTGAAATTGGCGGTTTCAAAATGATGCTATCTTGACCTTAAATTACTGTTTTTAAACATTTGACTTATACATATAATTGGTCATACAACAAAAATCAAATGCTCATCAAAATCGATCAGAACCTTTTTCATAAATTTCTCTCTACATTTGGAAAGTGTTATCCTCGTTATTAATCATATTACGTTTTCGTCTCAACTCGACGCATTCCCAAAATAAAAACCTGTTTTAATCCACCTAGTGGTGCAATTGAGCTTTTCTCATTTGTCCAGACTACGATTCCATGGCTGGTTATGTTCAATACAATGGTGGAAATGAATATTACATGTTCAGTACGATTTGCACATACATACAATGGATCGACAGCCACGATCTTGAGATACTATGTAATACTGAACCATCGCTTGAAACCAGCGGCGGATCATGGAGAAAGATCCGGGAGGTCCAGGTCCTGCCGAAAAATTTTCAACTAAGAAATTTTAAACTAGTTTTAATTTTAAAATAGCAACCCCTCACTGCATACTCCCTCCGGGCCAGTATGATTGACGATTTTTAGAGTGATTGCATAACCTTTCTATATGAGAAAGGCAAAAATGTACCAAAGTCCAAAAAAGTCAATTTTTGTCAAACATCTCAATGTTTCATGCATTTTAAAGTCATTTGGCATTAAAAATACAAATTTGATTTTGAAAATTTTTCATTTCAGTTTATATGGGAATTTGCTGTGTGATTGCACTCTTCAACTCGTAGCTCCGGAACCGGAAGTCCAATCAATAAAAAATTCAATAGCAGCCGATGGGAAGGTTGTACCTTTCATTTGAGACTAACTTTGTGCAAATCGGTCCAGCCATCTCTGAGAAACAGAGGTCACATTTTTTCCACATTCACACATACACACACAGACATTTTCCGATCACGACGAACTCAGTCGATTGGCATATGACACTCGGCCCTCCGGGTCGGGATTAGATTGACGAATTTTAGAGTGAATGAGAAAGGCAAAAACATTTTTAGCCAATGTTGAAAGTTATGCATTTTTTTGGTGAGCAGTTCTATGTTTCATAGACATTAAATCAATTTTAACTTCGCTTCCTATTAAATAAAGACCCTTATTACAGTATATCTCTACAAAAACGAGATCAATTTGAAAATAAATCTGAGGATTATGATTGATTACAGAACTCTGGAATTTTCTATTGGAATGTTTTCAGGCAGGAATTTGATATTGATGCAAATAGACAACTGTGAAATCAAGACCAATAGATCAGTTACATATCAGGAATTATTCCGACAATTTATCAAAAGTCCTCATGATCTGCATCAATAAATTTTCAACTTCAATCAATTTTTTTTGGGTGTGGTGGTGGGGGGGGGGGGGTTGTATTGTGTTAAACCCCAAAACCTTCTCTTAGCTACGCCGTTGCTCGGAATTATTTATTTCGCTTTTTATTTTCCGATATGTTTCAGATCGAATTGCAGTCAGAAGGTTCGCACAAATGAACATTTTTGTACTGATAAGTTAACAAGTTCCGTCCAGACAACTTGGAAGTGTTCGGTGATTATTTCTAGCGGTTGTAGATAGTAAAATGAAATACAAAATTCGTTTTATCGAAATAATGTTTAGCTTATTTCAATGGATTATTACTATATTGAACAATAAATAGGCGACAAAGAGTAATCAACAAACAACAAGCCATAACTTTTAAAGTATTCAAAATAGATATTTAAAGTCTTTAGTAAAGTTATTCGCAAAAGTAAGAGCTACAAATTTGCTGAAGACATCATTTCGATATAATCACTTCCAAGAAAATTTGTGAAAATATCTCACTCATAGGGGGATTAATCAGCAAAAGCGCAATACCAAAACAAAGGGCATATTACCTCCATTAAATTCTCCAAAGATACTATTGACCTAAAATAAGCCGTTTTGGCGTTAATAATAGATTACATGTTTTTGGTCATATTTCTGGCAATGGGAAATGATAAAAATCTTTCGTCCGAATTTAATGTTAAATATCTCTTATGATAATAGTCCGATTTCAACAATCTATAGCTTGTTCGAAAGGTATTCGTTAAAGCTGTCTAAAAACATATAAATTGTTAATCTATGTTGTCAATTTCGGCAGATAATCCAAAAAAACTGCAAAAAACGCCATTTTTACACATTCAAACATTCATATCTTGGAAACTAAACATCAGAATCAAAAACAAATTAATAGCGTTCATACTGTTTTTTAGTTCTTTCATTTAAAATTGGTTTGGATAAGATCGGTTCAGCCATTGCTGAGAAACACGAATGAGAATTTGTCCGTTACATACACACACAGACACACACACACAGACATTGTCCCAAATCGTCGAGCTGAGTCGATTGGTATATAAGACTCGGCCCTCCGGGCCTCGGAAAAAATCTTGAAAGTTTGAGCGAATTCTATACATTTCTTTTATAAGAAATGTAAAACGAAACTATTTTTCGTGATCCAAACATAATGTTCCGTCATTTTACAAAATGTTTGTATGGCAGGAATATTTCGTTAGTCGCAAGAATTCATTTTCGTTCACCGAACAAAATTTTCGCACATTTTTTCTTCCGATCTTTTAGGACCGATGTTTGACAACATTTATTTTTTATATGAAAGAGATCGATCTAGCAAAATCGATTTAATTTCAAAGTGCTCAGCGCTATTGAGTACTCGAATGATTGTTATTTTTTGTTTTTGACGGAAAATGTTCAGAAAAATTATATGCACTCTCGTAGCAATTTTTTTATTAATATTATGAAGGTTTTTAGCAAAAACTGTGATTAGTGTAAAATAAATTTCTTAGATTGATTACGAATCTAATTCGTTAGCAGCAAGAAGTTGTTATAAACATCTTTCGTAGTGATGAGCATTTTGAAAAAAAAAGAATCTCTTTTGCCATCCATCAATCCTAAAGGATCGGATGAAAAAATGTACGACAATTTTGTTCAGTGAACGAAAATAAAATCGTGCGAAAAAGTTCAACTATTTGCCATGCACGAAAATGTACGGATCCGCCGATGAACCTATTTTCAGCAATTGCACGAATAAATTCGTGCATAATTATTTTGGGGATTCTTCGGAAAAAATCGTTTATATTGCGGAAGATGCTCCTAAATATTAGAAAAAACTTTTGTGTATTTTTCTCAAACAATTCGTTTGATTATTGAAACAGTTTCGTAATAAGCCGTAGGCAACCTATTCGTAGCTAATTTACGAATATATTCTCTCAGTGTAATTTTTCTCCTAGATTTTTTTCTTTTTTAGCTGCTGCTTCAAAATTTCCATAAATTTAGCATATTATGGTCTTTGGGCACAAAACGCTGTAGAATCATAGTCTTGTCTAAAAAGACGTTTTTGAATGTACTTTTTGTGGTAAGTTTCCTTATTCATAATTCCGGTTGTGACATAAATCTGACTTCGTTTGCTGCAACTGCCGATTGCTTGACAGACCAAAAATTTCGTGGCCAATTTTGAATTGGTGCTAATGTTCACGATAGAATAATTTCGGATTCTTGTGATGTGTCTTCAGTTTTGGTCACTGTTCGGTTCAGTTTACAGGTTTAGGTTGACGTTGTTCAGTGAAAAAATATAATAAAAATATTTCTATTGTTTACGATTCAGGCTACTTATTCTTCAGCAATCCTCAGAAATTTAGACCCGTTGAGTAGGCTGAAATGTAAAGAACAGAAATAGTTTGATTATATTTTTTCACCGAACAACCTCAACCTAAACCTGTGAACCTTCTTGTAATGTTCGAACTGAGTTTTCGTACGTTTGCTTGGCTGATTTTTCTGGTTATGTTCAGATCAATACAAAATATTGTCAACAAATTTACAGCAAATGAACATTACAAGTTAAACTGTATTTCAACTAATGTAGTTATTCTGCGTCGTTCGGAGAAGAGCTTGTGGTGCATATTTGTCGTGGTAGGGATCAATAGTTAAAAACCTTAAAATATTGATGATATAATTAACTACTCAGAATCTAAATAAACAATTACGAATATTTACCGTATGTTATGCGTAGTTAGAGTAGCAAGAAGTGCGAAATTTCGGCATTGGACTATTAAACTAGTAAAGTTCGTTAATCTACCAATAAAGATTGGCATCTAATGTCAATAGACATATAATAGATGTTGTAATATTTAAGAAGTTATGCAATGCCGAGCGCATTGATTAGGATAACAGCCTTAAGTATGAAGAATTCATTGCTGTTCTGGACAAGGGAGTTCGAATATTAAATTTGCGCTAAATCTGCTCAATACCATCATTTCTTCTTCTTGGGCAACTTTTCAACCTTCAACAACGCAACATAACTACGGAGATCAAATTATTAGTGTCAATTGTGCCAGTATACTGGTAACTGAACATTCAATGCTGTTAAGGGAAACTCAACGCATATTTTTAAACTTCAAATATTCTCTTACCTTTTCTAGGATATCACGCTTCATCGAATGCTACCCTTGATTTGTTTGCGTCTGTTCAACTGTAGGGCCCCTTAGTTCAATTGTGCCCAGGGGCCCCGAGTGGTCTTAAGACGGCTCTGGTCCGGGAACCCAACATATAGTGCTCAACAGTCTACTTTCTACCTCTGCCGCTGTCAGACGTACAATCGAGCCAAGTGAACAACAGGCCTCTCGATCTAGTGTACATTGTCTCGAGAACAAAGGAAACATCGGATTATTCTTGTTACCATGAGTAAAGTTGACGAAAAACGTCTACCCAACGCCGAGTCGTTGACTCGAAATTTTGTTCAACTCGCCCGAGTTTTTGTGAAGTGGAATACCTTTTGCAGGTAAAAATGCACCTTAGACTTACGGAAGTGTTGTACCTTCAGTATCATCATCTTCGCAGTACAGTGTTAACATCATTCAACACGTTAGCACAAGCAGAGCGTTTCGTTTTGCAGAACAACTTAAAATACGTGGTTGAAAGTGACAACGTTGGAATTAAGTTTCCCGTTCATATTGAAAATTATTATATAGATGTAAAGATATATGACCCATCACCTCATACCCCTCCTGAGTCAATTGCAAAATGCATGTCGCAATACGGAGAAGTAGAATCCGTTACACCTGATACTTGGAGAAACTTCTTCCCAGGTACTCCTAACGGCGTTTTTGTAGGCCCGTACCCTCCTACTTGACAATAAAACTCAAAACTCACGGAGCTACAATTATGTAAACTACACTATGCACCCATGAGGAACAAACTCCTACGTGCAAGTATTGTAATCAGACAGCTCATCATGACCTTGCGCGGAAGATGCAGAGGAAGACTCATCTCAACCGATTGCCAACTCATTTACGGCAAACCAGCCTAAAACAGAGTTTTCAATACCAATGCTGAACCACAAACGGTGGCAAAATTTGTGGCAGCAGTTGCTCAGACCATAATGACAACCACAAAAGAAGCATCCAGCCCCGCAAAAATCAACTGTAAGCAACATCGGCAAGGAAGGAAATAACAATGACGGATTTACACTGGTCAACAATAAGTACAAGAAACATCTGATCGCGGACACCAAACCGGATTCGACCGGGGCGTTAAAAGCAAAAAAGGATTAAATGGCCCCCCAGATGCAGTATGCCAGCAGACCCCGCGAAAGAAGGTCTCCGCTCGCAATAAAAAGATGCGCGCATGAGATCCAATATTAGAATAATATTTGTTTATATTTTTATTTTTACATTTGTGAACATATAAAAGATCCACGGCTCCGTTAAGCCACCGCTATGAGCCGTGTCAAATAAACGAATCATAAAAAAATAAAGTGCTCAACGTGACGAAGGTTTGCTCTATGGCTTGAACGTAGGAGTGCTTGGACTCCCCTGATTCCTGTGCTTTGATGACCGAAAGCGAATCGGAAATCATCGACGGAGTATCTTCAGTTTTCTTGAGGATGGCAATAGTATCAGCGGCTGTTTTTGCGGAAAAAACTGAACAGAGGGTAGTCGACGACACTATCTAATTCCGCTCACACCTGCCTCCTCGCCTTTCGCTATGGTTCAAGCCGTTCGTGTAAATAAGCAGATGATTAGGCGTTCGACCATTTGGAGGAATTTAGCTCCGACAGTACTAGGATGGTTACCTGCTCTGGCGGATACAGCCACGCTGCTGTCTAAGTTTTGGGTCACACTCATGCCAGGCGCGATTGCGGACTCGATGCAGCTGTGCGATTGTAGGGAGATGCGTATTGGCAAATGTGGTACGGATGTCCAAGGCTATCCAGTCCTTACCAGATTTTTTTTATAAGAAGCCCACGGCTCGCTTCAAGACGGCTATCGGCAGGGAAGTACGCCGGTCTCAACCCAGGCGGCTTTAGAGAAGGTGCTGAGCAGTAGATTCGAAGACAGTCTGGCTGCTCCGTGATACAGCGGTGCCAGAATTCGCCTATTCCACTCCGGGTGTCACGAGCTGATGGTGCGGATAGTTCCTTTTCTACTTTCGCAGTCTCTTTTAACCTGTCGGAAGTGCGAAAGAAATGTCATCTTCTGGTCGACAGTGACGCCAAGGATTTTAGGCTCCTTCCGGAACGAAATTTGCGGTTCCAGCAAGTTTGACTGGCTTGCCAGTGACTACATGATGGATATTGCAACAGTGCACGATGACGCATTTTGGCGTTGGCCCACCGGCCGACAGGATTGACGGTTGGTCGGCTGTCGGTAGCTTCAGTCTTGTGCGACCAATCGGTTTTCCGAGATCTTTAAGTAGTATATCGATGACGTAGACAAACACGTAACACTCTCATATCTTTCAGTTAATTAGTTTTAATTTCCTTTTAGTTGTAAAGTAGTTAAAATTTAGTGTTCTTGATGAAGTTTTTGTAAATTTTCTCAAAATAATGAATTATGATTATAGCAATATCTATTATTCAAAAGTTGGGTTTGAGGACGATTCATAATTTGTTTTTCAACATAATATTCCTATCTCTTCTCGTTTCCTTGTAATTTCACTTCTAAACTTATCCTGTAATCGACTTGCAAGTTCTTAAAAGACTCAAATCTAAATAAATATGCTTTATATCGCTATTATCAGAGCTTCATTGGGATGCTGAGAAAATATCCTTTCGATGTATGTACAGATATCTTTTAGTTAAGTGTACTAAATGACTTTATACTAGTAAAATAACTCAAAATCAGCGCTTTTGGAGAGTTTTGTAATTATTCTAATTATTAATCAACTAAATTTATCGTCACTATTGTTGTTTAATATTCTCTACAACTTGTTATTTAACACTTTATCCCTATTTCATTTCGCTGCAATTTAATAGTAAACATAGCATGACCTCATCACAAATGTAATGAAACGAGGAGATAAAAATGATTTTGCTTCGAAACTAAAGGAGATAATTGAATGGAGTCAAAGAAAGAATTGTAGAACTTATGGCGATGTTTATTATTTACTATTTAAATAAAATAACGAAAATGCTAATAATTACATCAACTAATTAACTTCTAAAAGAACACTAAATTCACTTAACTGAAAGGTATTGTTACATTTTTCTCTGCAAAATTTTCCTGACTTTCGAATAAAAATAAGGAAATGTATATTAAGTGCAATACTTTATCAATAAGAGCTAGTATTAGTGAATGTGAGATAAAAATATCCAAGTTCAATAACCCAAACACATGAAAACAAGACAAGATAAGTGTATCCGTTACACCTGATACTTGGAGAAACTTCTTCCCAGGTACTCCTAACGGCGTTTTTGTAGGCCCGTACCCTCCTACTTGACAATAAAACTCAAAACTCACGGAGCTACAATTATGTAAACTACACTATGCACCCATGAGGAACAAACTCCTACGTGCAAGTATTGTAATCAGACAGCTCATCATGACCTTGCGCGGAAGATGCAGAGGAAGACTCATCTCAACCGATTGCCAACTCATTTACGGCAAACCAGCCTAAAACAGAGTTTTCAATACCAATGCTGAACCACAAACGGTGGCAAAATTTGTGGCAGCAGTTGCTCAGACCATAATGACAACCACAAAAGAAGCATCCAGCCCCGCAAAAATCAACTGTAAGCAACATCGGCAAGGAAGGAAATAACAATGACGGATTTACACTGGTCAACAATAAGTACAAGAAACATCTGATCGCGGACACCAAACCGGATTCGACCGGGGCGTTAAAAGCAAAAAAGGATTAAATGGCCCCCCAGATGCAGTATGCCAGCAGACCCCGCGAAAGAAGGTCTCCGCTCGCAATAAAAAGATGCGCGCATGAGATCCAATATTAGAATAATATTTGTTTATATTTTTATTTTTACATTTGTGAACATATAAAAGATCCACGGCTCCGTTAAGCCACCGCTATGAGCCGTGTCAAATAAACGAATCATAAAAAAATAAAGTGCTCAACGTGACGAAGGTTTGCTCTATGGCTTGAACGTAGGAGTGCTTGGACTCCCCTGATTCCTGTGCTTTGATGACCGAAAGCGAATCGGAAATCATCGACGGAGTATCTTCAGTTTTCTTGAGGATGGCAATAGTATCAGCGGCTGTTTTTGCGGAAAAAACTGAACAGAGGGTAGTCGACGACACTATCTAATTCCGCTCACACCTGCCTCCTCGCCTTTCGCTATGGTTCAAGCCGTTCGTGTAAATAAGCAGATGATTAGGCGTTCGACCATTTGGAGGAATTTAGCTCCGACAGTACTAGGATGGTTACCTGCTCTGGCGGATACAGCCACGCTGCTGTCTAAGTTTTGGGTCACACTCATGCCAGGCGCGATTGCGGACTCGATGCAGCTGTGCGATTGTAGGGAGATGCGTATTGGCAAATGTGGTACGGATGTCCAAGGCTATCCAGTCCTTACCAGATTTTTTTTATAAGAAGCCCACGGCTCGCTTCAAGACGGCTATCGGCAGGGAAGTACGCCGGTCTCAACCCAGGCGGCTTTAGAGAAGGTGCTGAGCAGTAGATTCGAAGACAGTCTGGCTGCTCCGTGATACAGCGGTGCCAGAATTCGCCTATTCCACTCCGGGTGTCACGAGCTGATGGTGCGGATAGTTCCTTTTCTACTTTCGCAGTCTCTTTTAACCTGTCGGAAGTGCGAAAGAAATGTCATCTTCTGGTCGACAGTGACGCCAAGGATTTTAGGCTCCTTCCGGAACGAAATTTGCGGTTCCAGCAAGTTTGACTGGCTTGCCAGTGACTACATGATGGATATTGCAACAGTGCACGATGACGCATTTTGGCGTTGGCCCACCGGCCGACAGGATTGACGGTTGGTCGGCTGTCGGTAGCTTCAGTCTTGTGCGACCAATCGGTTTTCCGAGATCTTTAAGTAGTATATCGATGACGTAGACAAACACGTAACACTCTCATATCTTTCAGTTAATTAGTTTTAATTTCCTTTTAGTTGTAAAGTAGTTAAAATTTAGTGTTCTTGATGAAGTTTTTGTAAATTTTCTCAAAATAATGAATTATGATTATAGCAATATCTATTATTCAAAAGTTGGGTTTGAGGACGATTCATAATTTGTTTTTCAACATAATATTCCTATCTCTTCTCGTTTCCTTGTAATTTCACTTCTAAACTTATCCTGTAATCGACTTGCAAGTTCTTAAAAGACTCAAATCTAAATAAATATGCTTTATATCGCTATTATCAGAGCTTCATTGGGATGCTGAGAAAATATCCTTTCGATGTATGTACAGATATCTTTTAGTTAAGTGTACTAAATGACTTTATACTAGTAAAATAACTCAAAATCAGCGCTTTTGGAGAGTTTTGTAATTATTCTAATTATTAATCAACTAAATTTATCGTCACTATTGTTGTTTAATATTCTCTACAACTTGTTATTTAACACTTTATCCCTATTTCATTTCGCTGCAATTTAATAGTAAACATAGCATGACCTCATCACAAATGTAATGAAACGAGGAGATAAAAATGATTTTGCTTCGAAACTAAAGGAGATAATTGAATGGAGTCAAAGAAAGAATTGTAGAACTTATGGCGATGTTTATTATTTACTATTTAAATAAAATAACGAAAATGCTAATAATTACATCAACTAATTAACTTCTAAAAGAACACTAAATTCACTTAACTGAAAGGTATTGTTACATTTTTCTCTGCAAAATTTTCCTGACTTTCGAATAAAAATAAGGAAATGTATATTAAGTGCAATACTTTATCAATAAGAGCTAGTATTAGTGAATGTGAGATAAAAATATCCAAGTTCAATAACCCAAACACATGAAAACAAGACAAGATAAGTGTATCATGTCAAACAACAAATTATGCAACTCTTCAAGACTAACAATTTGAATTATTAAAATGGTGATGTTAACTATTAAGATTTTCGCGAAATGAAGGAAAAATCGATTAAAATTGTTAAATTTTAATTGAATTACTGTGAAAAGGTTACTTAACCTCATTAGCTGAAACATTTGAGGACATTTTTCTATGAGAAATTTTCTCACCTATCCAATGGATATAAAAGATTTGAAATACAAAGTATATTTTTTGAGTTAGTGCTATTTTAAGACAACCAAGCTTTCAACACAAAAAGTTCAATAACTTAGTAACGGTTGAGATTTGATGGTATGTGTAGAACGATTTTATTCTCCAAATATGTCAGTCAATCATCCCTCGAGAGATTCTTAACCATGAACCAAACACCCTGTATATTCAATACATTATTTATTGTTTATTTGTATATTCAGTGTAAAATATTCATAAATAAACCTTTTTAAGAGTGACCACACAATACAATGCCTACCAGGTTTTTGGGTTAACGAGTTTCAGATCAATAACGTATAATTCTAGGCTTTCTGCAAGCGTACTGGAAACTTAATCTATGTCAAGACGCTGCTACGGTCTGTGGTGCTGTGCTAACATCTTATGATAATTGCAACCAGGGCCGGCGGATCACTTTTTTCCCGAGTGGGTAGTAAGATTCGAAATGATTTCTACCCGTACCCGTGAAAATGAAAATTCCCTGATAATCGCTGATGGCCATTTGAAAACACCATTTGTTAAGGAGCTGTGTGGCCGACTGCTCAGCGAAAACGTGTTTGTTGATTACTGATACTCCATGGATTATTTGTACAGTTAAGTCCCAACTACTTCTTGCTTTCAAATTTCGTTGCATTAATTTTCCATTTCCTGCATTAGATTTCTTTGGTGGGTACTGAAAGCCGCATGATAGTGTGTGGACTAATGCGAAAGTAGCCCCGACGATCAACATCCTTTCAAGCTTAATGGGCTTTAGATACCGATGGCAAAAAGAATCCTTTTCAATACAAACCGTATTAATTTAACACAACCGGCTTCTGGATGGTCTACTTCCGGAACAAAAATAAGCCATTTAGCATCGATATATCGCGTGATCTAACTAAACAACACTATACCGTCTACGTACCCACCCGGGAAGTAGATATTAATGGTGTAGTCTACAACAGGAGCCTTAATTGCGAAATATGGTGTTGGCTCCTTCCAGAAGCCTTCGCTTTAGTCAGTGAAAATTCTGTTATGCAAGCGATTGCGTTCAGTCTTTCGCCAGATCTGTTCTTCCAAACTTAGTTTTTTTTTTAACGGGGCTGGTCTACCTGTTCGCCCTTTTGTGCCGCGGATCATGAACTACCGGCGTTGCAAACGATGGGGCCATAAAGTTATCCATTGTAGAAACAAGGCAGAATAATGAAAAGTTTTGCTTCTGTGGAAACACTCCGTATGAGCTGTCGACATATCCCACATATAAATTATACGGGAAAAACTGAAGCATACTTCTGAGGAATGCTGCAAGAAGAAGTGCTAAAGATGGCTACACCACCAAACACAACTAAGAGCGAGATTCTGACAATCCCATTGAGGGAACATCTTCTAATGCACCTATAAATTTTCGAAAGAGGAGAATCATTTCTTCGTAAAGGCCTGAGAGTGTGCCTTGATGGGTGCTGTTACAAAACGGACGTAAGTGCGCCAGTTCTATCATTTTCCTAGGTCTTACGCATTATGTAAAACCTTTTAAAGTGCCGACGTAGATCTTCCACAATTTTAACATTATTTGCCAGGGTTCACAAAGCTTATGGTTTTATATTACCCTATCAGCGACCATGCCCACATCATTACAATTCCAAGGAGGGTCTCTATTTGATGGAGCATGGAAAGTATTTCTTGTTTTACTGGGGAATCGTGGAGTTCCTGAGTGCTTTTTCTGAACAATAGGACCAAATTACCAGATAAAATATTAGTTTGAGTTCTTTCACATTGCTCCATTCCGGGTAATGAGAAAGTCATCATTTAGATTAGAATGGTAATTCGAAGGCGGACACTTAAGCATTAGAAGGTGATATGTGTGAAAGATCACGAGCTTTTCAGTATTTCTTGTCAAAGGACGCTCGAAACTTGGCAAATTTCGTAGGGAAGTTTAGGAAACCCAAAGGTTGGTTTAAAGGGGATGGATGAAGGTCGTGACTTCCTTCGGGTAATCTCGAGTCATGTCCAATCATTGTACGTTGAATACGCTTATCCTGCACATTGGGGTCGAGAAGAGGGGTCTCTGCGCTTGTGGTGACGGTTATCGCAACATTAAACATGTTGTCTGGTCGTGCGCCTAGTATTTTAGCGCCAGATCTCCGTTAAACGAATCCCTGCAACAGGCCCGTGCACAAGGGGTAGGGTTTTAGGGGTTCCAACCCCTCCCATGAGGGTTTCGAATTACTTTTAAAAGTTTATTAACTTCCTATTCGGGAAAAAATTATACTGCGTGCCGTTTGGACACATAAAATGTCATGTGAGTTCGATCACTCTACAAACTAGACTCGATTGAAAAACCAAGGAAAAAAACCTTGTGAGGGTGGTTGTAAAAGAATGTAAGCCAAGTTTTTCCGCTTCTCTAGATCGGTTCACCTTTCGACATGTCTCGATATTGACAACAATTTTAGGTAGACTAGTAGACAGCAAAGATTCATCAGCGGGAACTAAGGAGTAATAACACAACGTCGGAGAACATCGGTATATCGTAGCCAGGAGACATTGCGCTATCGGCGATCTCTCCGTCGGAGTGACTGACAGCCAAGTGGCTCGCGAAAATTGCCATTGGTATCGGGAGAAATTCCGCCGTCGAGGAACTCTCAGCACCAGTTAGCAGATAAACAGGAACGTGAGGCGCCAAGAAGAAGAAGAAACTCTGCGAAGGTGGTTAAAAAGAGACGTACATCATTTTGGTCGAAACCTCCGGATTGGTTTGTGTCTCAACAGGTGATTACAGAAGATCTGAGTAGGTAAGGTATCGCGAAGGTTGGACAGAAGAAAAAAACTCTAACCATCAGACTCCTAGATTAAAGCCAACAAACATTTATTCGCTAAAAACTCCTCTTTACTAACCGTGCTATACCGATACACATTAGTTGAGTTGTAAAATGGTATATATAAGCTTCACACTCATGATTACTGCGATGAATTCGATTCTCTCGCCGCCGTCGGCATCGTCATTGACGCATTTTGGTTTGTGCCATTTTCATTCTCACTGTTATAAATATCTTGTTTACATGCATGTGAAAAAAAACTGCCAGATAGAATTAGTACTAAAACCGACAAACGTCTATTCGTTAAAAACGCCTTTTTGTACTCTAGGCCATAACGACACATGATTACCGAATGAGCTACATAAACTTGTCATCATTGCAGCAGCGATCACAAGTGAGACGCCATAGACACGTTAGTATGTCGTCGCTGTTGTGCTATCTTATGACAAACGCCATTTTGGGGTAAACTGAGTTAGATATGCAACATTACTAATCTGAAAATTCTCTACAAAATGGCGTTCTCAGAATTTTGAAATTTTGCTTGGTTACTGAGTTATAGCGAAAAAAGTGATGAGAAATTGTCAGTTTTTTGCTTTAAATCACTGTATCTTGGGATTAGCTTAAGTAATGTAGAAGTTTTAGATGTTTTTATAAGTAAAAATGTCTGAGGAACAGAATGGCATAATAATTTTTAAAATAAAAATACATGTATTGCGAGAAATATGCAGTTTTACTTTTAAATTGGCAATATTTCATGTTTGGCAACACTGTACTTAAAAATTACTATTTTTTCTAGATTGCTTGCTCAATTTCCTTCAAAATGCATCTCATCGATTGTTTCTAGGCCAAATAAAGCCGAAGATATTAATAAAAGTTAATAATTAATGCTTTTTTTCTATGGAAAATTTTCCATGCACAATTATGACACGCCATACAAATTTTGCCATCAATACACACCTACGACACGTGTGAGTGCGACTTTTGTTTACATTTATAGTGAAAACTCGCAACATAGTCAACCGAACTTCATGATATTTGAGAGTTTAATACAGAATAGATTGAAGCATTAATTGTCTTCTTTGAATTGTTTTTACCATTTATAAGTTTCAAGATATTCAATCTCAAACTTTAAAAATCGTTTTTCTCGAAATGTGCTAAATGGCGCTTGTCATAAGATAGCACAACAGCGACGATGTGTTATTCATGTTATCTCTGCACTGGATAGCCAAGGACGTATAGCAATGAGGTTCGATATTGAATTATGCAAGTATGAGGTCAGTTGAACACTAATAAACCATTTGGGAGTTTTTGCTCACAGTTCGAGAGTAGAAAAACAGACGCATTAACGCTCCCATGGATTTGGTTCGGTTCTCCAGGCCTTGGCAAAAATCTTCAAAGTTTGAAGGGTTCTATACCTTTCTCTTATAAGAAGTGTAAAAAATCAAAACCCTCCCTTTGAGAATTTTCTGCGCACGGGCCTGCCTTGCAGCCTTGTTCCAGTTTGAGATGTGCTGGCTATCCTCGATGTTAATCACATACATATTTTAAAATACGATATATACCAAAATTAATTATCAAGACATTAACCGAAACTTACAGGCCGCACCCTTTACTTCCTAAATGCCGCTGTAAGTTTTTGGTGTAACTACTACTTGTATTTGCTATTTGCGCTTGAAATTAAGTAATAAGCCTTCTATTTTGGTTTGAACGCAAGGACAATTTTTAAAACAGAATTTAACTCATTTTACCAATTTTATCAATTCTGTAATCTAAAAATAATTTTTGAATTTTACTGAACGTGATAAAGATGGCATCACTTGCACCTGGTCTATCCAATCTGCACAAAACGTTTTGAGACGCAAAGCTGATTTTTGGAACAACATGTGTTGTCATTCAGCCCTTCGTTATGCAAATTCGCGATACCATGACAGATGGGCTTAGCGCGGTGTTTTATGGAGCGCATTCGTTCGTTTCAATCGGGAAAGGTCACGTGGAATTTTGGGTAAATGCGCTAATATTTCTTCTCTTTTGGTTGACATGCTAACAGCTACCTGGAAGTATGATCCCACGAGTTCCCGACTGGCCTCCTTGGATCCACTTCCAAGGAGGCCAGTCGGCGATGCTGTTCTTGATGTCCTGAAAGTGATCCTCCGTTTGCCAAAAAACTGCAAGTTTAATTCTCGACAAACATATGATTACGGCCCAAAAGCCAACTGTCAAAATTCGCTTTTAATGGAAATTCTGGACAAATCGTTACTAGCTGAACACATTTCACAACATTATGAAAGAGAAAACTTTTCTCTTTCGTTTACTACCAACATCTGTGATTGGCATGTAACGGTTTGTCCGGTATTTCCATTCAAAGTGAATTTTGACAGGTGGCTTTTAGGCCGTAATCATATGTTTGTCGAGAATTTATTAGTTATTTATTTATTTGGGTTTTAACCTACTGGTCATTCGTCCATGAGATCAAAAAAAAAATAAATAAAGACGTAAGGATTCTTGGTGCGGACTGGTCGTGATTAGGCGCAGTGGGTTGCGGGGGACCTCCCCACAGCTCCTGGGAGTGTGGCGGGGCACCCGCGCTTGCTTGTTCGTGCTATGTTTATATTCGGTCGAACAGGCGTCCTTCAAGAATAGGATGAGTGCCTCTTCCCAAGCCAGGTCGTTGGACAGGATATCTCGTATTGACCCGGTTAGGTCGTGCTGTTGCCGTAGGTCATCCCGCTCACGGCAGTTGCAGAGCAGGTGCTCGACGGTGAGCCGGGTGTTACAGGAAGCGCATTCTGGTGGAGGTACGTTGGACACGATGTGGGCATGGGTTACACGGGTGTGCCCCACGCGAAGTCGGGAAAGTGTTTTCTGTTCTCTTTGGCTGTCTCGGTCGGTCCAGATGTCAGTTGAGTCCTTGACCTTTTGCGTATGGCCTCGGGATCTTCTCCAGTGGTTGGTGAATCCGTGCTTTAGACTAGTGTTAAATTCCCTTAATATGTCCACTGTTGGGGTATCGGCTGAGAGACGGGTTCGGGCTCGTCTGCCGGAGAGAGCTAAACGATCGGCGTCTGTGTTGCCCCTGATACCGCTGTGGCCCGGGACCCAGCAGATTGTGACCAGTGGGTCTCGATGAATCTCGTTGGCCTGAACGAACGGGTGCTTGGAGTTTCCGCTTTCGACGTCTCTCAGGACCGAGAGCGAGTATGACCGTCGGAGGTTCTTTTGGCCATAGCCACTGCAATGGCGGCCGCTTCCACTGAGAATATTGAGCAGGAGTCGGGTAAGCGGAAGGAGAGCCTGCTCCCCAAACCACTAATTCTCGCGCCTACTCCGTCGTCAGCCTTGGAGCCGTCGGTGAAGATTTGGTTGTGCTGTGCGTACCGTCGGTGTACTAGTTGTCGGTACTTTATCATTATACTGCCCGGGTGGTCGCCAACCTTTATTATACGAGCAAGGCTGTCGTCAACAGGGCCGCCGAGAGGGGGGGGGGGACCGGGGTGTTTCCCCCCGGGCCCGGAATTTTGAAGGGGGTCCGGATTTTTAATAGAAACTAAAATTTTGACAAATACTTTTTCGACAAAAATTTATTTGAGAATACAATTAAAAATTCAATATCTTGTGTATGAGATAACTAGAATAGCGAAAATTCTAAACTACTGCATATTTGATATCAACTATGTTTATACTAACCTAATTCTCGTATCGAAACAAGATCAGACTCGAGCGGGCATAGCGGAATTTGTACATTGAATGTCATGTACGCAGCTCACCTGGGTTCGAATCCCAACCCCGCACACAGGAATAGAGATTTGTTATAGGAAAATTCTTAACCTGAATGAAGAAGCGAATGACCTTAAGGTTAAAATGTCTATAATCGAAACAAAAATATGATCAGACTTGTAAGGGTTAAACAATTAAATGGTTTGAATAGAAGTCATGAGGTTGTCTTCAAATTTCGCCAATCTGAAATCGATTTTTTTGATTTATTAAATTTCCAATCTTCGAAAGCGCTAAATTAGTATCGAAGGTAATTATTGAAAGAAAAAAAACCCTGCTTAGGGTTGCCACGCCGGTTTTCGGAGGCGAATTCCTTCGTTCAGGTAAATCCGAATTCGTCCGGAAGAATCCATTGGATTATTTTGCAATTTTGCGTGTAGGCCCTAATTGTTAAGGAGGGCCCCTTTTGGCGTTGACAAATATTTTAAAAGAGCCATTTGGGTTTACTTTACCCCATTAAACTTTCGCTTCAATGGATTAATGTTCCTCACAAAGATTCTCGAAAGAAACTGAAGTGTGATTTCACACCCCGTGTTTGTTTATTGAGGAACAGAGCAAAGCTCGGGTTATCCTTCACAGCGAGAGTGGCTGGTGCTTTTGGATTCTTTGTGAATATCCGAGAAAACCAATCACTACATCCAACTAAATCAACAAAACTATAAACAAATGCAAAAACATGCAACTAAATGTGAACGGCACAGAAAGAGGGAGTGCTTTACCAAAACATTACACTCTACGGTGAATGTGAAGAAAATAAGATATTTTTCCTCCTAGTGCTACGAGCTACATAAGAAATAAAACAGTGCATATTTAATTGTTTTTAAGCGTTTCATACAATAAAAAGCAATAGAAGCGCTCCAAAATTCTGTCGAGTGATCACTTTAATTCGAAATTCTAATTGATTTCAACGCATACCCATGTGTCTCTTGAAGTCTATCCCCTGCTCAGTAAAATTCCGCTGGTCAAAGTACCGCTAGAGGCGGTAACCCTACCTCTATTTGAGAGCTCAATTGGTCAAATGAGTCATCGCAAACTCTTGATATACCAAAAGAATTCGAAATTAATCCAAAAATTTTAATTTAAAAATTTAATATATTTGGTTTGCCATTCATTGATACACAATCTATAAAAATCATATTCCGATACGAGATTATACCGAAACATTTTTGTAAAAGGGTCATACTCAAATGACGTAGCTTTTTTCGGCGTGTGCCGTTCATCAAGCACCATTCCTCTATATTGGCTATATCATGTTGGAGCACAGTAAAATCGAGTCCTGAGGAAATTGAACGAAAGATATTCAGATCATCAGCGTAGAGTAGTTTTCCGGATCTTTTGCGGATGCAGAGATCATTGATAAACAAGAGAAAGATAAGTTGCCCTAAGTGACTTCCTTGAGGTACACCGGTTGGCGTTTCGAAGGCGCTTGAGTATGTGGTACCAATTCTAAAGAAAGCGGATCGTTGTAAGAATGCAGAGAGCTGGATATCCATCCAGGAAAACCTAGTCCCTGCAGTTTCAAAACAGTAATGTTGTGGGAGAATGAAAGTAAAATATATTACCGCCACATATTGATGCTTCTCGACAGTTGGAATTAGAAGACTTATGCACGTCATCATGTTCGAAGTGGCGAAACGTTTCTTTGACAAATCCCTGCTGACATACGTCAATTATGTTAGAAGAAGCAACGTACAAACCTTTCCAGAACTTTAGCCAGGCAGTTTACTAGCGACTTTCATATGTAGTTTTCAACATTGTGAGTGTTTCCAGCACCAATTCCCCCTAGCAGAGGCCAGGGATGGAAAAAATAAATACGTTTTGCAATTCTTTCAAATACGGCCTTTTATCGACATTTTCATTATAACAGCAAATTGCGTACACAACAAGCCCCTTTCGTGACGAGTATAGTGTTAATAGTTTTGTTTTGAATTTTATATGTCATGGAGCATGAAGAGAAGATCTCTCAGTTCACAATCCTGCAGCTGCCAATGATTCTAAGAAGCATACGTTCAACTAAATAGCTAAATTGTGTTTGATTGATTTCGAAGAGATAATTTAACTCTGTTATTAAACTAAATCTACTACAGGATTAGCTAACTACTGTAGAAAGTTAAATCCGCATACAAATTCTTTTCGTTTTGGAGGAGTGAGCGTGAGATTTTGAACGTCGCTTCCTGAACGTAACGATTTTATTTTTATTTTTGAACTATTTCTAGAAAACATTCTTGTAAAATATTTTAAGGAGTGCTAACACACCAACACAAATAAAAGAATAATTCATGTTTTTGTAGGATTGTGAATGTTTTCGGAACCAGCATTGAGTAAAATCCAACCACAACCCTTATTTGAAATTTGATCCATGTTACTGATTTTTTTTCATTTTTTTCCTACATTTTCATTTTTATTTTGTTAAAATTTCATTGATCTATTTTTTCAAGTTGTGGATTGTATTTGTATTTCTACAATTGTAAGATTCTGCCTTTTTTATCTATTTACATACTTTTATTTTATCCATCTTTTAACGTTCCTTACTTTTGCTTTTTTTTCTATTGCTATCACTATCACTTACTTTAATTTATAGTTTTTTCTCTGTTATTTAACTTTATTCGCAATTTTCCGAGAAAATTCTGCATTCTTTATTTTTTTCTTATTGTTTCATATTTTAATATTCTGCTTTTTTAATTATTTCTCTTGTCACTTCATCTAATTTTTAGAATTTGTTTATTTACTATATTTATTGTTGCCATAGCCTTTTTCTATTTTCTATTTTCTCATATTTTTTGCATTTCCAAAAGCAATTTTACTTATTCAAATTTATTCCAATTTGTCTTATTGTTTAATTTTTTACATTTCTCCTATTTTCCTTCTCATTTTCTAATTTTTAGCTTTCCGTTTATCGTAGTTTTATTTTTTCCCATTGTTCATTTAATATAATTTTATTTATTTTTTATACCTTTTTCTTAAGATTTAATTCGTTATTGTTATTGTTTTCCATTTAACCTACTTGGAAAGTACTTCTTCTATTGACATCTTCCTATACGTTAACATTGGATTTTTCTTTATTTTCCTAAAAAACCATTTGATTTATTTTCTTATCACTATGCTCATTTTTTCTTAATTTTACATTTAGTTCGTTGTTTGAATTTATTTCAAATTTCATTTCTAATGGTTTTTCTATTCTTTAAATAATATCCATTTTATTAATTTTTTTCGTGTTAATATCTTCATTTTTGTGTTTCTATAGTATACCACGTTGGCTTTTTTCTACTATTTTTTGTTTTCCATTTTGTCTGTTTGCTCCGTTTTTGTTCAATACTTCCAATTTCCTTTACTTTTTCGTCTTTTTATCATTTCAATTTTCCAGTTTTTCAAAATTTTCTAGTTCGTCCATTTTTTTTTAAATTTCTCTATAGTTATTTTATTCTTGTCTTTTATTTATAGAGGGACCCGGGGTTATTAAGACAGTGGGGGTAATTCGGACCCCCTCGATTTCTCAGAAAATAGCAAGACTATCAGACTATCGTATATATTCGTGGCACCGCTGTTCTGAAACATTAATTTTGACAGTTGAAGTTGATTCTTTGCTCGTTGTAGAAAGGAGATGCAACGTGTTTCGTTGTTTTGTCATTCTCAAAACAAAAATCATTATAATGGAAGAACCGTGATTAAAGCTACAAATAAAAGTGAAAAAATAAAAAATAAAAATAAGTGTTTTGGAAAGCTTGAGGCTCCTATTTTATGGAATAATTTTTGTTTGGGTGAAAACACAGATATTTTCGAGACGCTCACCACTTTTGTGCGACATGAATGTACGGGGCTATTAGGACTCCCTATTCCGACAATCACCGTTCAGCGGCTTGCGGCTGCGCATACCATTGCACACGCCACAGCAAAGAAATACATGGGCTGCCAATAGACAGTTATGACATACCAGATTAAGTTTTTGTAAAGCAATTTTTTTTTGCTTCTTAAGGAGTGTCTCTTGTATCTAATTCACAGGTAAACTTAATTCCATTGTAAAAAAAATAAAGAAAAATGATGGTCTGAATTGCCCCGTAGGGAGGTCCGAATTACCCCTACATTGTAAAAGGATGAAAAAACGTAGAGGTTTGCAAATCGTCGACTAGCGCTGCCATTGAGTGGTGAAAATGAACCTTTTATGGCACCAAAATGTAGCTGAGGTTTCAAACTAACAATTAGAACTTTTGACCGGTAACTTTTTTCACATCTATCCACCGAAAAGGGCGATTTGCTTAAGTAGGTCCGAATAGCCCCGTGTTCCCCTACTCCTCTAGTTTTATGCATTCTTAGCGTTTTATTTATTTTTTCTATTGCTTTAAATATGTTTTGTTTTTAATGTTAAATAAATTTTATTATTCTTGATTTATCGAGTTTTTCAGTTTTATGCATTTTTTATATTAATGTTTTCTATATTATTATTCTTTTTAGTAGTTTTTATTCATTTTCATTGATTCTAAAAAAAATTCCAACATTCTTATCGATTTTTTTACTATTTTCACCATTTGGTCAATAATGTTCGACTTTTTTAATCTTCGCCATTTGTTTTTCTAGTTTCCTGCTTTCAATTGATAAAGCAAAGCAGGAAACTAGAAAAACAAATGGCGAAGATTAAAAAAGTCGAACATTATTGAACAAATGGTGAAATTTTATAGTTTGTTTTGGTTTTTCTCGATTAAACATTTTTTACAATTGACATTAATTTGTTTATTTGGTTGATTTTGTTGTTTTTAGCTCTTTTGTACATTCTTTTAATATTTAGTTTTCCTATTGTTTTTTACCTTTTGCCGTTGATCGCCGTTTAGATATTTTTAATTTTTGTGATAACTACATCTTTAATCTTGCCATTTCCTTACTTTTATAAATACTATTAACAAAAATAGCGCTTTTAAAAGTCACCAAAACTGTTGAAGAAGTATTAAAAACTCCCAAAGTATAAAAAACTCTACGTTTTTTTCCTTCATTGGCACTACAAACAACTAGAGCAAAAAAATGGTACATAAATATAAAATTTCAGTGTACTATACATAATATCAGTGAACTCCAATGGATTTCAAACATTGACTTTTTTGTACTCAGGCAATACACATTGGTGGGGGCCCGTACGTTGGACCCCCCGGGCCCGTATTTTCTCTCTGCGGCCCTGGTCGTCAACATTTGGTCCGAAATCGTACCAGGCCCGTGGTCTCACTTGGTGCAGCCGGGAGATGAGTGGGAGGGGGTTGCCGGTGAATTCATGGTGTATGTTGCTTGCGATGGTAAGCAAGAGGCATTCGTCGCCCGATGTCTTCTCCAGGAAAGTAAGTGCACGTTTGAGAGCCACCCGGGCTACTTCCCAGCGGCAGGGTAGTACTCCGGCCTGCACACAGGCTGCTTCGGCAGGGGTACTCGATAATAGCCCGAAGGCTAACCGCATCGCTCCGTGGTATAGGGGCCCAAGGATGTTGGAGAGTCCGTCCAGGTTTCGGCATATCATTTCGATCCCGTAAAATATTCTACTATGTATTAGGGATCTTGCGACGTTCAGTGCTGCTCGACGGTTGTTCTTAGGGTGGCGGGAGCAGATCGTGCGGACAAGCCGCTTTCTGCTCTCGCAGTCTTTTTTTAATCGTCGGAAATGTGGCATCATGGTTAGTTACCGATCGAGCGTGATCCCGAGAACTACTGGTTCCTTTCGGAACGGAACTACGATGTTGTTAAGGCGTATTGGTCGGGCGTTGGCTGGGTGATATGTGCTGCAGCAATGTTTTATGGCGCACTTTTCTGCTTCGATGTTGAAGCCGGTCGCGAGTGCCCATCGGCCAACCGCGTTGACGGCCGTCTGGAGGGATAATATTGCGGCACTCCGTTGGTCTCGCGGAACTCGACGGATTCATGGTTTAATTTCTTTTCTCCCTGTCATTCTTGTCCACCCTCTCTTCACTCTCTCTGATATGATCTGTGCTGCTGATGTTTCAATTCCTCGTGTATCTTTTCTCTTCCTTATAAAGAAAGTTTCTCCTTGTTTCGATTTTTAATCAAATAATTGTTGTTAAAATATGACAAATTGTATATCTAGTCTTTAAAAATATTTCTTACTACAAGCTTCAGTCTGAATAAAATTGCATTCATATTTTGGGTATATCGATATGAACTCCTTGTTTCATGATGAAGAAGGGTCAAACATAAATATAAAAAATATTTTAACATAACACCTTATATATGTATATATAAAAATATTTTCAAATTTCAAACAAATCCAAATTATTTTCCCATTTTTTCAAGAAAATTTCTAATTGTAGAGCAAGGAAATTTGTATCTGAATAAAAAAGTGAAATTATTGTACATCGAGAATTTCACACGCATCCATTTTGTGTGCGAGACACATTCGTGGTTAATCTCAGGTATTGGTTTGTTCCAAACTTTCCAGTGGATAATTCTACTACCCATACTAACCACGTGTTCCGCTGGCCCTGATTGCAACCGTAAGAACGACAAATAAATGAGAATTTTGAAAAGGTGTATATTTGGAAATACACCCAAATATAGAAGTACAGGAAACCCTTCGGAGATATCGTTTCGTATTTCATTTCTTTCCTATCTAAACCAATGCAATTTCTTAAGCTCATAGAGCTGATTTTGGAGCGAAAATACGGCCAGAGTGAAAACACAAATCACACGCCTACAGAGGGCGTCATCGTCCAACAACCGTCACGTCAGTCCCTACTCGCTCAACTTTCCGTCGACAACCGCAGGCAGCCGCAATCGTAATCGGTGAAATCGAGAAACGAAAGTGATGTAGGTAAATTGAAAACGAATTAAAATTGTTCATTTAAAACCAATTCCGTCCATTACCATTGGTCATGGTGGAAGTACAAACTATTGCCGCACCTATACCCATTTCAAAGTACACATTGACAGCAGAATTGGGTACTAACTATCAAAATACGATCAGCGTCCGAAGCCGATCATGTGAAACATGTGTCAATTCCCTTAGAAAAACCACGTTACTTCTGCACTTCCAGAACCCTCACTCCAAGTGAAACGGAAAGCTGATCTGAATTCTTCAACACGCTGGTGGCGCTTCCCTAATGAGGACTTCCACGCTCGAAGCCGTAGCGTCCGTCACGCATGTTGAACCTGTTATCAGCCCCTGCGGCCTGTCGGATCAGTCGCAGATTACTACTGCGCTGTACCTGGTGGCAAAGCGGCGAACCGCAAGCTCCATTGAAAATTAATTGCCGTGCGCGGCCCATGCGCCTTCTTTTTACACGCCGCACTTACTGCACGAAAGAGAAGCAAACTGGCAATGTTCTGACAGCCAGCCGTGAAGATAAGAACCGCTCTGCTACCGAACACATGCAACTGTCATAGCGTACTAATTGGATTAGTTAGTTCGAAACCGAACCGAACCGAACCCCTTCTGGCAGGCAGGACTTGTCGGAATGTTGATAATCCTGCTGATGGCTGCCAGAAGCTGTGCGCGGACTGTTTTCGGCTCGATTATGCTGTCAATCAATTGTCGATCGAAGCGAAATGGATGCCACCGGATCGGATTTGCTGATGGAGCTGCGACTTACCGGGGGGACTGGTTCGGAGGTTACTTTTTGAAACTTTACAAACTGGCGTTAGGACTTTTTCACAACGGCTCGAGTTTGATTGACATTCCGAGGTGTGAAGTCATTTAGATCTCGTAGAAATCCGAAATTGAGAACAGTTTATTGAACGTTGTGTTTGTTTGAACATTGAACTATTTGGGAAAATCTTAGTGAATTTTTTCATTGATATAGTTTCTATTAAACTCGAGCCTATCAGAGTGTCTTGAGTTATTTATGAATCATTTTTCAGAACTGTCAGGATTTCTTATCTTTTCAGGACGATATGGTTAGAAGAAAGTAGTAGAAAGAAAAAGTAAACTCAGCAACCTTCTTTTAGAGTGCTCAATTGGTCAAATAGGTCTTGAGAAATGATTTCTGAATAACTTCACAAATCAAGAAAGAACATAAAAATCCACGATGAAAATGTTCCATAATAATAATTCGTGTTCACTAGAAAAATGTTATTCACATACAAGAACAAGAAGGTCTTTAACAAAATTCTCAATTTAAATAAATTTTTCCTGTTTTTGACATTTCGTCGGAGAAATTCTATCCTCATCATATAATAATACAGTTGAACACAATTTTGTTAACATTTTTTTCTCTTTTACCTTTACTTCATATTTGCTTTTTTGGTTCCTTTTTCCATTTTATTCGGGTTTTCCATTCTTTCTATTTTCTCTATCTACTCTTAATTTCCTTTTTTGGTTTTGCTCTTTGTTTCCCTTTTTCTATTTCTACCATTATTGCTTCTTTTAAATTTGTCCCATTTTTTGCAATTCGTTTCATTTAGATTTTTTTTTAATTTTTTTTGTATTTTATCTATTGTTCTACTTGTTTCTTTTTCATCTGTTTGTTGAATTGATTTCATTAAATTTATTTAATTTATTTCACTAAACCTTTATTCCCTAATATTTTTAGTTTTTTCCTAGTTTCCAGTAAACCTATTGCAGTATTTCTGTATCCGCTCTTTTGCCATATTTTTCAATTTAGATTTCTCTCATTTGCTTTAAAAATCTCCTTTTTCTATTTTTTCGTTTTAAGTTTTTTCGTGTTGTGATTTATTCTGTTCTCCATCTATTAGCTTTGAAATTTATGCTTTTCTTTTGCATGGGCTTTTTTAGCTTTCTCTAGTTTCCTTTGTTGTTATCTTCTATTACCCTTAGAATTTTTCTTTTTTTTCCATTTAAACAATTTTGAATGCCTTCTGTTTTTCGTTTCAAATTTTTTTTTCTTCACTTTTGCTTTATATGGATTTATTTATTTAACACATTTATTTTTAAAATTTTCTGTTATTTTTCAATATGGTAATACTACTATTTTTTCCCATTTAATATTGCATTTTCATTTTTAACCATTTAAACCATTTTGATTTTACATGTTTTCAATGATATCAATTTTGTCTGTTTTTGGGCTATTTCCACTTATTTCTGTATTCTATTTTTTCTTCAATCTGTTTCGTCCAATTGTTCCCATTTATTTTTATTTCTATTACTCCATTGCACTTATTCAAATCTAAATGAGTTCATTTAAAAAATATAACTTGCCCACTTTTTGATTTTTCATATTTTTTTATTTTTATCTAATTATTCCATTCTTGATCTTGATCATTTCTACTACTTCGTTTTTTTTACATTTTCCTATTTTAATGCATCCCATTTTTATTTTGTTATATATATATTTTTATTTTTCAAACATTTCTCATAATTGAATTTTTTACGTCTAACTTAGTGAATCAATTTCGTTCATTTCTATATTTGTTTAGTTTTTTGTAGTGTTATTTTCATATTTTTGGTTGTATTCACTTTTATTTCTTTTGTCGTTTTTCCTGTTTTCTATGCTCTTGATATTTTTTTTGCATTTTGTTGTTCACCAGTTTTCACCATTTTTTTAACCATTTTGAAATATTTTTCTATTTCTTTAATTTTTGTCTAATTTCCTTTTAGATTTCATTCGTTTAGTTTGATTGTTTCGATTATTCAATCTGTTTTATTTTGTTATTTGTTCAATTTTTTTACATAGTTTCAAATTTAAATTTAATTGTCTCAATTTTGTCCATTTTCCACTGTTTCTCCACTTTGGATTTATTTTTCTATTTTTGATATTGGTAGATTTTTAAGAATTTTTTTCCATTGTTTTAAATGTTATTTTTGCAGTTTTCTCGTTCTGTTCCATTTTATCTATTTATAAATTTTTCCTAGTTTGTTCCTTTTGTTTTCCTCTCTTCAAGTTTTAGCTCCATTGGATGTGTTTTTGTATTTTTTTTTTTATTTATTCCGATTTTGCTACTATTTTCGCAATTTGTACATGTTTTTCAATAATGGATTTTTTAATAAATATTGTGCTAAATATATAAATGAAGAACTTGAGAAAATCACCTGAATCAGATTTCTCCGAAACCAACAACAGTCAATTACACTAGCGAACAAATGAAATGTAATATTTGACTTGATCCGAATCAATCCATGCAATACCGACATCTGGATAAATACGAAAATATTGCTAAATCTACTTTCAAAGCCACTAAAAATTTCGTAAAGATATTTGAAAAGTTTTACAATGGGCACGGTATTCAACACATCAGGAAAACCCTTACTTTTCTGCATGCAAAAAGATTCCTCTTTTTATTTTGATATTTGCTCTTCAAGTGTCGCCCAAGCAAAAGGAGCAACACATAGAAATTTTGTGAATCCAAACTAGTTGCAGGCCAACTTAGCGCAATAACCCGAGCATACTATTTTTTGGTATTCATACCAAAACTTGGTATTGATTGATTATTATACTTCATTGAGGTATTAAGCAGGTATTGAAGAAATATTGTTCAATACCAGCTTAATACCTTAATGGGGCATAATACTTTATTTTAGTATTATTTATGTATTCCAGCGATTTTTACAAATACCAAATCAATACCATATTGAGTGCCTCCATGGAGTAAATGTTGTTACTGGAAGGTTGAAAAATGTTTTATTGTTCTTCAGGTATTATAATAACTCGTTTCATTATCAAATAGTTAATTGTTGAACATGCCTGTGTTATTTTTTTGTATTTTACCACTTATGTAGAGCTCATTAATAGCATATTGTGGTAAACAGTCGTTGGAATTGATACCGAAATTTAGGGGACCTTCTCCTGAATTCGGCGGAAGATCAAAGTTACATTTGAGATTTTTTTGTGAAAAATGAAAAGACATACGAACTTCTTTCTTATTCGTTATTTATCGTTAATTTGAGAATGATTTTTTTTCGAAAATTCAAAATGGCGGCTTCAAAACGGTGTTTTTTTTCTCGAAACCAAGTTTTTTCTTCTAACGTCAAGAATACGTCTTTTATTGATCTGATTTCATTAATCCAAAAAATGTTTGGAATTATGTATTTTTTTCTTACTTATACCATTGGCATAAAAAATTAATTATTCATTTATTTATAATATAATACAATATATTTATTAAATTTAAACGAGATTGCATCAAAAAGAAAGAGACAAATTTCACTTTTTTCTTCCACGTCTATAAAATTGGATTTTTTTCATCAAAGTTTATTAAAATTAGACATAAATCATAGGAAAATTTATCTATTTCAATAAATTATATCAATTTCACATTTTGGTTAATTACGAGTGGCCCTACATTTGGCGAAGTAGAATCCCCCATTTTGAATTTCCGAAAAGAAAATCTTTTTCTTATTATTGATAAATAACGAATAAACGGTCAAAAGCAGAAGTTCGTATGTCTTATCATTTTTCCATAAAAAATTCTCAAATATTGCTTGATTCTCCGCCGAATCCGAGAGAAGGTCCCCTTAAGTAAGATGGCTGTCACGAAAAAAATGGACGAAGTGGCTACACAGAATTTGATGGCAGTAATTAAAAGACGCTTAACCGAAGCCTTAGCTGAATGTTTCTCTTTATTTTATACTAATTGAACTTATGAAAAAAAATATTATTTAAAAACAAAATCATCATTGATGTTTGATCAAATTTTGATCATAGACGCCTCCGGAGGTTGAGTAGTAAGCGTGACCGCCGCTCAGCCCAGTGAGTCTGGGTTCAATCCCAGCCGAGGTCGTTGAGATTATCTGAGGTGAAAACTCTGTCATGTCTTCCTTCATAAGGGAAGTAGAGTCGTTGGTCCCGGTCCATGTGTTGATGAATTGATATCTGTTTGTGGAGTCACCTCTAAGGCGTCGGTGATAGACACTCAGTGCGTACAGAGACCGATGGAAAATAAACGAAAAAATGACCGTAACCCTTTGACACCCTTTGAAATGAAAAAAGTCATTGAAATTAACAGCACCAAGTGTATTCTCATATGGTTCATATAGTTCTCCACAGTGGATTACGAGCTTAACCGTTTCTGTATTCGAAAAATTTACAATGATGGAGGGAACCCTGATGCTGGACCCCCCGGGCCCGTAATTTCTCTCTACATCCCTGTTTTTATATAATTATTATTGTCGTACTTAGTGTTATGATTTCACTGACGCTAAAACACTTTTGGACCGTTTCGCACTCATTTACACATGCACGAATATGCACATACACGCTGAATGCTGAGGAAGTTTCCTAGATTCTTTCTGCCTTGCTCAAACCAAATGGGACATATTTGCTGACATGGTGGACGTAAAGCCCTCTATCGACTTGTTATTTGAGTTTTTTTCTGTCAGTTTTTGTCTCCGCTTTGAAAGTAGCTGCACGAGCTTGGAAAATTCGATTTTTGATGCGAACAATAGATCTTCACGGTTTGTTATACTTTTATTGTGAGAATCAAATATGTGATGATTTTGAGACATCTCAACTGACCGGAAAAGGTTAATCGAAAAACGCTAGAAATCTTGAAACACATTGCAACATTTCAAAATCCGACGAATTTGATGAATTGCACAATCCATTAATCATTTAATTTTCCAATGATATAACCCGATCGATGATGAAGACGAAGAAGCCAAAGATCCATCGACCCGCATTCAAAGCGTTCATTAGGAAAACCATCCCCGCAGTAGATTTTCGCGCAGCATTTGAAGCGGATAATTACCGGTTGTTAGACATGGTTGCGGCCTTGCCTGTAAGAGCATTTCCCTTTATATCTGCCTCGCACAGACACACACGCACGCACGCACCACATCTGAACATCTTCATCGAAAAAGAAAAGAAAAACACACTGACAGCGCTGCTGGCTGACCTGATATTCTCTCCAGCCGGCAGGGAGCGAAGAAAAATGTTCGAAACACGGTGCTTTTTGTTTTGTCGAAGAAAGCGAAGACCGCAACCGGGCTCCGCGCTCGAAAGAAAACTGTTGCAGAACTTGACGAATCACGTGCACGTATCTAGGCTGCTCGAGGAAGGTGCAACCAACCGAAAAATGATCCCCCGTTGATTATCCACCACCGATCTCTATAGTTAGTCAGTTTGTTGGTAACTACTACAGTAATACTTCGATAGTTTTTAGCTCGATTTTGAATGGTCGGGAATCGATAGTTTTTTTTTTTCAAATCAGCGCTTAAGTTTCTTTTGCTCGATCGTTCACTCGCGAGTTTTTCTTCATTCGGATGATCTAAGTTGAACTGTATAGTATGTCTGCTCTGTACGATGATTCGCTAGTTGCTGGCCGGCATTCGGTTTCCGCAAACAATGTACGCAACTAGGCACACAGTGCAATTGCTGCAACTACTGCGGGCGATGAGTTCAGTGGCTCAATTGAACATCGGGGAAAGGGGGCATTGGCTTGGTAGAAAGGAAAACAAACTGTTTGGTTTGCTTTACTTTTAATTGATGATGCCATTCGGCTCGAGGGTCTCGTGGAGTATTTCAAATTAATTTTCTTTTCATAATAAATGAAAATATTCGACGTGTCCACGATATTAGGTAAAATTATTAGACTAGGACATTCCTTCACAGTCCCTATATGGACCATAACTTTTGGAGTAGATAAGAGAGTACGAGATTTGTTCAGCTTGTTCTCGTATCAGCAGATATCCCGGAATTGGAAAACCACAGGAATGGATCGCACTATTTAATGCAGTTCACGATGCCAAGGAAAGTATTTATCCAAGATCGATTAGTTATAAATATATAAAGATTAAAAAAAAACAAGCTAAAGCGCCTCAGAAAAGAATTATAGAAAACCTATGAGATATTGATTTTTTTATATAATTCTGCTGCGCTTAACAAAATCGTGATTCGTGCAGTTTAAACATACTGATAAGAATTTTTTTGGCGAAATCGAATATCCAACGACTTGAATATTCCATGCTCTCGTTAGTACTGGTTCGGTTTCCTAAGCGCCAGGCTGTGCACCAAAGAGTGCTCATCGATATTTCTCTTGTTAGTTTGTCAACTAATTGACGCCAGTAGTTACGTTTCTTGGCTTTCATCAAACTCTTCATTCGCGTGTCTATCGTCACGTATTATCGATAGCTAGCGGGTAGTCTATCAACCCGGAAGACCTTATACGCGGCGGCATTCTCCGCGTACACGTCTGAGCACTCTTTGTCCCACCATGCGTTAGCAGAACGGAAGAGTCTTCTCGATCCAAACGCATAATATTTAAATCGTGAAAGTGGAGATCTAATTCTGAAGTAAGCCATGTTTCGCATAATTTAAATGCATCGCTTTTCATGTTATTTAGTAATATTTTTAAAGAATCAAATTTCGGGATAATGCTTCTGCATTTCCACTGTAGAACAGTGATCGATTCCGTGACTTCGTTCAATGTATTAGCCATCGAAAGATACAATCGCTGAAAGGAGGGGCCATTTTGCAGTCAACCGCATCATTAATGTTTTTGGTGGGAAAATATTACTCCTTTTTCTATTGTTTCTAGGCACAGCAGAAGATGTTCCCTCCTGGGGTTCATCACAGTCGCCTTCGTCAGTAGAAAAGTTACTATAGATGTTCGTAGAGGCCGGTGGCATAGCTACTTTTAGCATTTCTGCAAAAGATCATTTAGAATGCCCTTAAGGGAACGCTTAAGATTCACTTCGTGCTGTTCATGACCCACGACAGAAAAGGCGAACAGGTAGGCGAACCTTGTCAAAGAGGAGATAGTTAGGTTGAGTAGATCCGGTGAAGGTCACCCGATTAGAGTTGTCCTCTTTCCGTCAGCTGCGACTGATGCTGTATGCAAACGTTCAGACTCGAGTCGGAAATGATCCCGCAGACTTCAACCCTGTTAGCTGGAATACAAACTATTTACCACCACCCGAAGCTTATCAGGGCGAATTTTCAATATTTCTGTCACGGTCGAACATTGCTCTATCAGAACTGGTGAAATATGCAATAGATTCAAACACTTTTTGTGTTTGGCCCGGAAGAAGATTAATGCACGTAAGGCCCAGTGGCCGAGCATGGGTATACCTTGAGCCGGGGAGTCGGTTTTGTTTCGATCTTCATCTCTCCTTGATGCGAACCATTGTTAGAAGAAGTAATTTTTGCATCGGCCAATTGCCAAGAACCAAGAAAGGGAAACGTAAAATGATAGCGATACTTATCTTGGATAACAGTATCCATGCAGCTCACGAAACGAAACACTGCTACTGCTCTGCTGGACTAACGGTTAACACACAAAAGAAGAAAACCAACGAAGAGGCGGAGAATGAGTAAGATAACCTTGAACGCGGATTTGCATTATACTTTGTTGCTATACACTGCACGGACTGGAAAGATCGACTGATCGCTTCGAGAGTGACCGTACGAATGATGTTTCAACATTTTTAAAATTATTTTAATTTCGAAAGTCTTGTTCATACAGCGGAACTATAAATTATCATATGTAGAAATATCAATTATCTATTAGATAAATCGTTCAGGGTATGATCATCATCATCAGAATCATAAATAGTAAACAGGAGATTCTGATAAATATGAAACTCGGTCAAAAACTAAATTAGCGCAAAACCCGCGCGTTGCGTCAAATTGAGAACATAGAACGCGCCAAATCCAAGAAATTCGCGAAATCGTGCGACTGTTACAAACCTGAAACTACCATCAATACGGGCGTCATATGAAAGGTGGCAATCCGCAGATGATGAAAATTTATGATTGCCGCCATTTTGAAAGAATTAGAATTTTAACGTTGCCGGTTGTCCTCATCAATGGGACCAAATCGTCAACGCTAAATCCACGTTTTACAATAATTGGCTGGTTTTGGGTGATGTCTCGGGTAGTCTCTGTGTGGCCGGCGTTTGTTGCTTGAACCAAAAAACATGTTTGAAACATGAACTTCTGTTCTTGGCTACCCAAGACATCTCTCGAAACCAGCTAGTCGTTTAGAAGTTAGACAATACGTATGGCCTTTGGATTTAGCTTCTATCTAGTCTAAATGTTAAAGAAACGAAAGCAATTATGTGAAAAAAATCCTCCCGAGGCACGATTCGAACCTGCAACCTTTGGGACTCTGGCCCAATGCCGTTTCGATTTGTTCCTTTTTTACATAACCGTTTTGAGAACCAAACTTCCGATTACTTTAAAACTCTGAAAACCTTCATCAATATGGATGACATTTGAAAAGAAGTTGTCAGTAGATGACGGAAATAGATGACTCCATTTTGAGATCCAAGATGGCTTCCATAAAAAATAAAATTATCATCAACGTTATTTGAAATATGGTAGTCAGTATATGGTGGAAATGCATGATATGCTCTACTTTGAAATTCAACAGGAGGGCTTACGATAATCAGATATTGGTAAGTAGATAAAGAAAATTGGAAATAAAGACTACTTTGAAATTCAATATGGTGGCTTCCGGTATGGTAACACCGCAATCTTGAAGAAAATCCTCAATAGCACTCTTTATTTAAAATTTATCGTACTTCATGGATGACCCACATAAAACCCAGAACTACTTTTTGGAATCCAAACAACAGTCATATTCCCACCAATTTTAAAAATTTGATGAATTTTGATGCTTTCTGAACATCAAATTTGGTCGAATTCAGTAGTATAATATAATCGGACTAAAAGTCTACCAAAATCAGGGTTAATCACTGTATTCATGTGGGTCATTGTGGGTGTTTTTTGAAAGGTGATATTAAGTAGATGTCGGGAAATTATGAGTCCGGCCATTATGAGCAAGTTTTTGTTTTATAGACAATCCCTCCATTCTTATGCTTATCTTCTCTTTCAAAAGTTGTCCCTAATCCATATTTTGGAACAGATCCCATTCTTACAGCTTTTCAAAGGCGCTCACGATTCTTAAAACAATAGTAACTCAATGTAGTGATCAGACTATATCCTTCGAAGATTATTTTGTACAATTTGTAATAAAATTAGTCAGTATATTTTTTTTCAATTAAATTAGTGTTCGTTTAGTGGTAGGTAGTGGTGACGGATCGCGGAGTCTTACCTCGATGAAATCATCATCCATATTTATGGGAATGCTGACTTTCGACGGCGTGCTACATGTTGTTACATTTAATGACGACTCTGCTTGAGTAATGGTTATGAGCATAATCAATACATCATGTTTGATACGGTTAAATTGCGTTTGGGCAGCTATTTGCTCAAGATCGACAGTCATCGCACCTTAATAGGTCCCTTGCAGACGCCCAAGATTATTTTTCCCGTACCCAATGTTCTCAAAGGGCAAAACAAATCCATGTAAAATTGAGCAGTATTAACACATTGGTCGGAGAAATTTTAATCAATTTTAATTTAATTTCAAAGTAGATATTAACAACAATTTTAAAAAGACGGAAACTAATTTTTCAGAAAATCTTTCGCAAGCTATTCGGAAAACTGAAATTTCCTATCTAGTTTCGGGTAAAACCATCAATATAGAGTACTAAGAGTACACAAAAGTCACAGTGCTCTGTATTTGTGATTTATTTGTGTATCATCATTGCGGTGTTTGAAAGCGACGGACGTAAAATTCTTCCGGAAGCTAGTAAGTGCAGATCGCAGACAATCGTTATCGAAGAGTCTGGCTTCTAGTGCAAAATAATATACATTGAACTCCATCGGATCAAACATCTTCCTCTGAGTAGCAGATATCTCGGAAGTACGTAGAAAAGTAGATATTCTCAGCTTTGTGATAGCCTATCTAATGAAAGAAATTCGCATTGCTGGTGACAAGTACTTTATGAAGGGTTATCGCGCCTCCATGCCTACCCACAAAGTTGAGCTCGACGGTGTTGTTACCGATTTTAATTTTTCATATGTGGATCTACTAATGCGCGGGATTGGCTGTTTCAAGGATCTCTTGCTTCAGTGAGCGAACATTTTGAATGGCAATCTCATAGGATGGAGTATGTTATTCTAAACTCGTATCGGGCGACCCTTAATGGGACTGCTTTGCCGATTTACGACGTCAATCTCCATTTGAAAGGCTTAGAGTTTTCCTACGCCGATGGTTTTAAATTATAGTTAAGAATTTGTAATCAAAATGATACCCACTTTCTGCAAAAGCAGCTCAATATCTTCGCTAATTGGTTTCAATTGAACAAAATGGTGCTGAACGCCTCAAAGTGCTCTACTTTCACCTTCAGTCGTAAATGGAACCCTATTATATTCCATTATTCACAGCTAGGATCCAACTTGAAACGGGAAACCTGCAGCAAAGATCTCTGATAGTCAATTGTCCCTCTGTGATCACTTATCATACATCGTTTCCAAGGCATCCAAACAGCTCGGCTTTATATTCCGGGTGACTAAATCCTCAAAAACCTCCATTACACAATGATGCAGAATGCAAATTTAGCAGAAATATTGAGATTTTACTAAAAATAAACAACTTAGCCTTATTGAGACTTTGGAGAATTTTTTCTTAAAACAACAGTTAGAATGGTTCTAATTTTATCTAGATCAAAAAATTTACATTTTAATCATTCTAGCCAGAGCCAAACGACCTTCAGCGACGTTATAAAACGACAAATTTTGGAAAAGTTTCCTGAAGACATGTAAACTCTATCATCATAATTTTCATTTTACAAATATTCGTCTTCAAGAATTTTTAAAAACATCTTAAGGATAGGTTGAAAAAAATGAAAACTGAAGTTATACTAAAATTTGATGTTTCATGAATTGACCCTTTGTAATATGTTTAAATTACTTTGACAGTGAACAATATAAAAAATTCAGTTTCGTTTCCACGATAAAATATTACACTTTACAATACTTTTCTATTATTTTAAATAGTGAGTAGAGTGGTTCTAATGTTTTTAAAATTAGAAAATTAACTTTTTAATGGTTCGTGATAGTGTTTCCAAAAAATTGAAGAAAATATAATTTGGAAAAACTTTGTCGAAGACAACGGAATGATGTTTTTTATATAACTTTTGCTGTTTTGATTTTTCATTAAGATCACTTTAAAAATACTTTGAAATATGTTGAAGAAGGACAATTTGTCTCAATATAGCGATCATTTAGCTTCTATTGTTAGAAAGTTATATATGCGTTTTACTAAAAATAAGAAAATTTTTGAATACATGTTGCTAGATATAAAAAATATCGTATTTGTCATTTTTTGGCGATCTATACTACAAAGCATTTCATATCACAGCAACGAACTTAATCTTAAGTGCCCTAATCAAAGATTATGCTATTTGAAAAAGTTGTAGTTTTTATATAAAAGTTCTCATAACTTTGAAACGAAAAAAGTTTAGTAGTTGGTGTTTTAAAGCATATGATGTCCCTTAAAATAATCTTCAAGTTGTCCAAAGGGTACTTTAGTGCAAAATGAAAACGTACAAAGGTTATGGAAATAAAACCGTTTTTAAAGAACACCTTAAGCTTATATTTACATTTCTCGTGCAATGGAAAGTATGAAAACTAGAGCTTGCATGTTTTCAGCAAATTTGACTAAAATATGTTGCTCTACAACTTCATTGAAGAGAGCCCAAGCAACACGGTATGTTGATAAGCTGTTTTTACAACACCAATGTCACACATTAATTTGTGAAAATATTACTGCAGCAAGCGTTATTCAACTGTTATGCAATTAAAAAAGAGCAAGAGGTGGAGCTTATAGGCAACATGTTTATTTGTTCCGAATGATGTACCAAGAATCATAATAACAACAAAGATTGTTGCAATAATGCTAGCGATTGCTTTGAAAACAACTTGTGTTTCATGAAATTGTTATGCAAACAAAGTATAAATATTATGTTCACATTCAAATATGACAATATCATTAATGTGGGTGAAAATGCTTAACCAACAAAATTGAATCGAGTAATTTTTGAAAATACTTTCATATTTTTAAAGGGTCTTAAAACAACATTGATATAAACTCAATAAATTTTGTACTTATTTTGTGAATTATTTATCGTACGCAAAGAACTGTGCTCAAATATGTTTTTTTCGAGAGTAATAAAAATTTGAAGCATATTAATGATGAAAATTTTAGGTTCCGATCAAAAAATCTATGCATATTAACTGTTCGTCAGCAACTTTTATCGAGAAAGAATTTATTCTATCAATAAATATGGCGGTTGTTTTTATTTGTACTATGTTACAAACTGAAGTTGAGTAAAAGTTTTATAAGTGTATCTGGAATCAAATTTGCTGACAAGTTGAATAATAATGTCATCTCCAGTTTACGTGATGATGCTTGCAACAAAACTGTTTTAGCTGTGCAGTAGAGTCGCAAACACGTTGCAAAAAACATCAATAATATGTGTCAAAGTTGATTGTTTCAGAAAACATAAGCACCACAAATAAATAACTAAGATGTAACGTGCAGCAGCTGTGTTTCACACATGCAACAGTCATGTTTTTTGCAATTCTGTTGTCATTGTAATGCAACATATAACTTTTGTTGTTTTTCTAGAACATGTGGCAAGTGCTGCTTGGGAGCCAAGCTCTATCTCGAACCGTTAAAAAGTTCAATTTTAAATATTGTTAAAATTAGAACCACGCTAGCTTCTGTTTAAACAAAAAGAAGAGCCTTGCACAGTACAACAACTTTGCCCAACATCTTGTAAGGCTAAGTCATTTAATCTTAGCAAAAAGTTAAAATTCCTGCCAAATTCACATTCTGGACCACTGTGCATTGCTTAAAGGCGTTCTTCGCTTTTTACTAGAGTATTCTTCAGTCGTTTGGTCGCCTGGTTACCACAACGAAGTGTAGCGCATTGAGGCAGTGCAACGTAATTTTTTTGCTTAGCTCTTGTCACGGGGATATTAAATTTTCATTCATTCTAATATTAGCCGATTTTCAACTTTGTGGCATCTAAACATATCTAAAAAACTTTGCGTCTACCATGAGTGATATAATTTTTAGGATCTGTTGCAGAGCAGTTTGATTTAAAGAAATTCAAATTAGCGTTACGCTTAATTTTAAGTCCTGGTGCTTCGCGTAACTTTTTTGGGCTTGATGCTAGGAGTGTTAAAATCTATATGTTCCAGAGCTATTTTCCCGTAGTAGCAAGATCTGACCTGAACAGCTCGGAACAACTGTACTTCTCCAAAAATAGGCAACAAGCATTCCTTGTCATAAATGTCTTGATTAACAGTGTCAGTTGTCAAAAAAATTTCGGTTTTCAGCACACATGTGAAAATCACCTGCCAAACTAAATATTTTTGCGGAAATTTTGACACCTTTTCTGCTCAAAATTTCATAGCCGTGTAAAACTTTTGATCTGGAAGATGATTGACATCCGCCTTGTCGTCTATTACGATGCAATTAAACTTGATCAATAAAGTTGTGTATAACTTACGTTGCTTTAGTCGTGATGTTTTGATCATCATATCGATTGGGTGTCACTGTGAATTTGAACATTGACAGCCCGGCTCGGAACTTGGTTGTTTGCGCTGTTGTGTGTAATATCTCTGATTTGTTGCCCGAACTCTAATGGAAAGGTTAGGATTCCTGTTTCTACTGAATTCTGATTCCAGTTCCAGTTTCGTCCTGATCGTGGTTTCCTTGCAAACCAAGGAACCGTAAGCATTAAGCCATTGCACTATATTGGCTATACATTTGCACTAATGTTGCATTGAAACTCCATTATTGCATTAACAATGCAATAAAGCTCTACATTAGCATCAATAATGCATAACTGCACAGCCGCATATAGCATTATCGCTTGCTCTATATGCTGATATAACGCGTACATGCTTCAAGGATCTTCAAAGCTTAAAAAGTGCATTTAATGCCATTATAGAGCAAATAAAAAGCCGATATAATGCTATTGTAATGCTGTGGGTTTATTTGTTATGTAACTCTTCTTGAAGATTATATTCGGCATATTTCATTTCAATCGAACATATGCAATATAGTCCAGGGAGCAAACGAGGCGCACTTACCGTGAAGGACGAGGCAAGGTACCTCAGTTCGAGACTTACTAGAGGTAATTTTCGTAAAACATTCATATCGGTCTTTTTTTTAGGGTTTATTTGTCACCGCAAAATTGTTATGTATTCTTTTTGTTGATTTTCTTCGGTGAAATTAAAAACGATACCAGTTTCCTTCGTCGTTACGTAACGTTTCGGCCTACTATGCTTCAGCCATCGTCGGACGCCTACAAACATTTATTTCGAAAAAATATTCACATTACATTACAATAATTCACAAATGATTACAAAGCTTTCACAACACATTACAAATTAACATTCAAACTTCACATTTGTCCTGTTCGGCTGTCTGCTTTCCTCGCTATTCACACACTGTCGAAGCTTGGTTACCAGCCCGTCGTACGTTGTACAGAACGACTTCACTAATACGCAGATACTTGAGCGAATAGAAAACCAGGAGAGCAGAATGACGGCCGAAATGTTCCATATCAAAATGCTGGGGGAAGACAAAACCGTAAACCTCCAGAGAGAATGTGGAACGTTCTGTTCAACGTACGACGGGCTGGTAACTAAGCTTCGACAGTTTGTGAATAGTGAGGAAAGCAGACAGCCGAACAGGACAAATCGTTCGTCAGTCGGCAGAAGATGTGTATGAATGGAGTGTGTTTGGAGTAAATTCATGTGAGTTTGAATGTTAATTTGTAATGTGTTGTGAAAGCTTTGTAATCATTAATGTATTAATGTAATTAATGTAATTTAATGTGAATAAATGTTTGTAGGCGTCCGACGATGGCTGAAGCATAGTAGGCCGAAACGTTACGCAACGACGAAGAAAACTGGTATCGTTTTTAATTTCACCGAGAAAAATCAACAAACAGAATACATAACATATTCATATCGGTCGTCAAACGGTGGGATAACAAAATTCTCACAAGTTTCCTATCTCATGCCTCCACGCGAGTCTAAGTCTATTGATGACATTTGGTCCTTAGACCGGTGACGACTGGGTACTATCAGACTTCTGCCGATAGTAGCAGAATGAGGGGGTGCGAACAGATCTAGCCGAGAAAACATTGCCGTAAAAATAAATAGTTGATCGGAAATTAGCCCCAATACGACTTATCTGACTAGTATCTATGATCACGGGTCAATACGTATTGAAAATTCGCCGCATCTGTTTTTATGAACCTAATTTCAAGCTCCGTTATTGCTAACAAGCCCGTGCATCAGGTTAACAGTCCTTTATATTTCCCTTCAGTGTTCGTTAGTGTCGCTCGTATACTCGTATTCTACAAACAATCCGATATGGAAAATAAGAAATACATTCCTTTCCATCTCGCGCTATTTTTGCCTGTATAATGTGTTATGACACGGTAGTTTTGCAAGCCACGGTAGTTTTCAATCGTTGAGAAGAACTAACGAATTCTGTCCAAATACTGTTGCAATGAATAGTGATCCGGCCCATTACGCAGATAAGATTAGCTTACCTAGGCAATACTCCCACGGTCGGCTGTGTGGAGTTCAAATTGCTTTTGTTTAGGGAACATAGTATACTCTCGGTAGCCGGCTGCCCAGAGTTTAAAAAAAAAACCAAAAACTAAACAAGATCTTCTCTTTTTCGAGTGATCGTGCACTCGAAGACTAATTAAACAACTACCTAATAAAATATGCTTCACAGGTCGCATCGCTTGCTTGGAGCGAATCCTTGACCTGATACCCTTCCAAACTACCAACTCCGCGACACCTATGGAAGAGTCTGATGAATCGTCGTCCTTCCGTTAAGTAGGTGGAGCATCAACACTTCCTGTCTACCTTATCCTTTATCCTTCTCCGTGAACGATGGAGATGGGGGCGGCCGGCAATGATGGCTATCATGTGTTGAGGTTTTAATATGGGTCGGATTGGTATGAATTCCTTCTTACCATTTCCTATGCAACTCTTATTAGATAATCAGCAGTCAAACATGATGAAGTCAGTGTGCAATCCGCCAAAATCATCGTCACAACGCAACGCAACGTAATTTTCGTAAAACATTCATATCATGTCACAACGAAAACCCATTAAGGATATTCATTACAATGCATTACAAGAGAGTCATTTACGGTTTTAAACAGAACATTTTATTTTAATTTTTTTCGTTTTTCCTCATCATACCGAAAGGAAACATAAGAAATGGTTTTAAAACCATGGCGGACAATGACAGCCAGCTGAAGCTTTTGATGTAGGACTACGTCTTTGTTTTCGATATGGGGGTGCACTCTGCAAATTCTACAAAAATGGTATGTAACGAAAAGTGGTTCAATTTTAAACGCATATAATTCAGCCATCTCACGATAAATTTTCAAACTTTTTGCACAAATCGCCCCGAAATATTTCTAAGAATAGATTCCAACAGATAAACCCAAAGATTTTTGATATCATAGCATTAAAAAATTAAATAATATACAACCTTGTCAAAATATCGCGCATTAACACACAGAAGATAGCGCCTCCCAAGCCCTGTACGACAGATTGGTGTACCTAGCGCGCTACGCTTCTATGAATGACGTCATCATCGACTATTTAAAGAACGGATTTGGCCAGACACGCTCAGTTCCCTGTTGAACGGCTGGCGAAGCAGATCACTGCGCTGTGTTTTTTACAGCCAGTGTAGCTGAGTTAGAAGTCCATTATACTGGCCGTGGAGGGACGCTACACTGTGTCGTCCAACAGGCGACCGCTCCAACTGCTTCCTAAATGCCGCTGTAATGTTGCCAGTAAATTTTTGGTTTAACTAGCACATGTATTTGCTATTTGCGCTTGAAATTAAGTAATGTAGTGGTAGTAATAAGCTTCCCATTTTGGTTTAAACGCAAGGACAGTTTTTAAAACAGGATTTGATTAATTAGTTTAGCTCATCCCAGTAATTTGGTTCCACTTGCAACTGGTATAATAAACCTGCACAAAGTGTTGCATAACGCAGGGCTGTTTTTGGAACAAAATGTGTTATCATTCAGCCCTTCGCTATGCAAAATCACGATATTATGACAGATGGTCTAAGCGCGGCCGTTCCTTTCAATCGGGAATGGCCGCGTTGAATTTTAGTGAAATGCGCTAATAGTGTCGTGGTGGTACTAGTTGTCTCTTTCGCTCTACCCATCATCATCAGCGTTGACTCATTGTGCGTTTGGGTTCAATGTTTGGGGCGAATGTGTTGGTAGGTAGGGGAACTGGCGGTAAAATGAACACGTTAAACAAAGTCATTATTTTCTAACTAATAAGTGAATGAGATATTACAATCACCTTATATGTTTCTTGTTAGACATGTTTTGTACATATCTGGTAAAAATACTTCGTCATAAATACATTTTTTCAAACATGATTCTTGATTTTTAACCATGTCCAAAAATGAGACATGTTTATAGCGAATGGGTAAATTGAACATGTGGCGGTGGTAAAATGAACATCTTCTGGTGACTTGCAAAATGTCCTGTATGTATGCAATGCGCAGCGTTGGAAAGCATTTTTTCGATCAATGCTAATATCCCAACAAATCATGAGCTTTGCATACACACAGGGCATTTTGCAGACAAAAAAAATGTCACGGAAGAATTGAATTTTCATGCCGTAATATTAACCATTTTACAATCCTGTGGCATCGAAACACATCTACAAACATAGGGTTATCCAAAGGTGTTTGAACTTTTAGGATCTGTTTGAGAGCAACTAGAAAGCTTGGTGTGATTATACTGTCTAAAATTTGATTTTTCTTTACCGGTCCGGGTGTTTTTCCCACACACTAAGTACTAAGAAAATAAATATTTTACATTAAGTAGTATAGTCCTACGTCTACAGTTCGTGCAACCCCATAGGGCTGCCCCTTGTAGTTTTTAATAGCATTATCAGTGCCAATATACGGCTTTCAAATTTGTCATTTGTGCGCTGGTGCTAAATAATAGCATTAGTACTGCAGAAACGAGCTGTCAATTTCTGCACAGTAATAGCACTATATTTCGCCTTTTCTGGCATAATACCAGCATTATATCAGTATTTAGGGCTTCACAGCTCTATAAGACTGCTTTATATATGGATCTAATGGCTACGTTATAATGTTTACTTGTTACTTGGGAATTGTGAGACATTTTTGGAACACTTTAACTTCGTTTACCACAATCGATAAGGTAACTTTCAGCGATTTTGTCAAATTCACGTCGGAGTACGTTAGATTTTTCTAATGAGCGGACAAAACTTCTAAACGCTTTTCCATACAATTCTATTTTGACAACTGAATGGAAAATGGTAAAAATAAAATAGAGCAACATTCCATACGTAAACTGCTACAAAATGAGGTGCGTTCAAGTTCACGATTTAAAAAAATGCGCAAAATTTAGCTAGTTTAATTTTTGATTGTTCCAATCTTTTTTTGGGCAGCTCGGAAAAAAGAAGCTAACATTGAAGTTCAGCTTCCATAGGCGGACAATAAAAAATGTTAGCATCCACTAAATACAACCATAATGGCTTATACTGAAGTGAGGTGTTTCTGAGAGCATTGACCACTTTCGAAGGAAACAAAACCACAAGCTTTTGTTTAATCCGCGACAACATCCATTATTCCATCGAAACCGTAATTGAAAATAATTTCTAATCCCAGGCAAAGATTAGTTTATCTTGTGAATGTTGCACTTACATTATATGTTGGATTTGGAATTGTAAGCTTGACCAAACATTTTTCACCGTCATTCCACACGCTTCCGACGGACCCTCGCTTTATCGTTTCTTGAACTGCTTTAATTTCGATCCCACGTGTAAAGCCTCAACCGGTCACGTCACATTGCAATATTTTGCTCAAAATGTAGAAAAACAACCGCGCATAGGAAAAAGCGGGCCTGCAAAAGTAAAAGTAATTATAACACGATAAAAATCAAATCAACCAACAAAAACTAACCACTTAACAAAAACCTACCCGGTCCGGGGCGAGCGAAACTCCGTCCAGCTTTCGGATAAGAAAACATTTTGTCTTTACATTAAATTTGCGCACAAATAAACGCAGATCGCTCGGTTGATAACACGCTTGACGGTGCGAAGGCACTTTTCGCCTCCGGCTGACTACCTAATTACCCGTTGGACGGCTGACTGACTGACGGTTGAACACCTGCCATTGGCTACCAAATGGGCTGGCAAGCGTTACCCGATCGAGTAGTTTCGAATTCGTGTCGAAAAAGCTGTGCTAATTGTGCAAAACTGTAGCCGCAGATTCGTGGGTAACTGGAAGGTGGTTTAGTTACAGTTTCTAGTTCGGAGTCAACTTTCAAACTGTGGTTCTCAGCCATAAAATGCTAATAGCTTCGGTGCATAAAATCACTGTCATGTTCATCTTCTAACCTACCGTCGCGACATAACCCACGTACCTCCAATCGTGGCCTCCCAGTATCCCATATCAGGCGGTAAATCAATCCGTAACGGAGATAATTCTATCCATGAATGGCCTCAATTCATCAACAGCTGCAATACTCGTCAGTGTAAAAATTCTGCAGGTTATCTTCAACAGCTCATTAGACATGCCTAAGCACTTCAGATCGACAGACAACGGGCAACACTTATGTATACTAAAGCAAATAAATAATCGCGACCAACATGGTTTGTGATTCATCAAAGCCGTATTTGTTTGTTCAACCGGCCCCACCGCGACTCGGGTGATGATGCACCGAAGACCCCACACGCGTCGTCAGCAGCAACTGCATCTTCACTTTTTCGAACCACCCAAGAACTGACCACATATTGTAATAGACCAGGTTGACCCTGCCTGCCACCAAAAGATCACGCTTCACATCTTGTAATCGACGGACGGACGGACGCAGATCGCGAAGCGCCAATTTGCATTCCTGATGGTGATGGTGCTCGGAGTGACGCTCTCCAGATCGTAATCTGAGATCGCATTCGTCGCTACAAGTAGGTAGGTATATATGATCCAAAGGTCGAGGGCCGAACATCGGAGCTATTAACACCGGCAGGCAGGTTGTCCACTCCACACAAACAAGAGAAGATTCACCGGGTGTTAATTGGAAGGACTTTGTAAATATAAATAGTTGCGGCACAGTGCAACGAGATCTCGCTGGAATTTGCCGCACTTGGAATCTGGGCTGAAAAATTCACATCATCAAACAGCCAATGTCACGATCGGCCGGCCAGCAGAGCAGGAACTTGCCACTAGCACGGATAGAACATGCAGAAGCATACTCCAAATTTTATTGCTTCCTAGTGCAGCTGGTGGTGGTAGTTGGTTCTAAGAGGGAGCTAAAGGGCACCAGTTTCGCTTTGTTCGCTGATGTTGGGATGTCACGATTAGGATCGAGGTTTACAGTTGAGAGAATGGCGTTGGCATGAAAGAACAAAGCAGCGAGAAGGGGATCGCAAAATATATGCAGGTTGTTAGTTTTGATGAGTTTGGAAATACCGATCAAAGTTTTACTTTATGGGTGTATGCATTTTATTAGTGAACTAGTGAGTTGGTCGCAGGCGGAGAGATAGACGACGAACTTTTCCATACTGCTGACGAATCATTGCAGCACTCATTTCTAAACGATTTATAATTCCGAAACCTTTTCAGCTTATGACACCGTAGGTTGTGATGAACTGAATTAACGTCGGTTATGAAAATCGAATGAGCTAGGACGTAAAGTATCAAATGTCAATAATCGAAACCCCGGTTTATGGACTGGTTTTATTTAATATTTCCAAAAATTTGAGTCAACAATGAGGCAACCTCAAACTTTCTGTGTATTTCAGTTTCATTAACCGAAGCGCTGTTTATTCTGAACCAATACGGAGACCGCATTGAAATTGTTATTTAAATAATTGAATGGAAGTGGAAATTTATAATGACCATTCTGCTACTGTTTTAAGTTCATCGACACGTGGCGGGCCAGTGCAAAGATGTTCCAGTGAAACTAACTTCTCTAATGACATAATGTGCATTTGTTAATAATCTTTACAACCTAGACAAGGCTGTACTGCACGCTTAAGCAGAGGTGCCAATTTAGTTACTTGGACATTAAAAAAAAACCCTGCGAGATTGGCCACAAAACTACGCTGAGTGTGGTCATACCGCCGAATCATTTGCATACGCTGTACGAAAGCAATCGACCAAATTCTTTCATTTTATGCTTAAAGAGCCTTTACATCACTCGATAATGACCATGCTATTCGAAGTGAATTTTAACTGCGTCGGACCTCAGCCATAGTCTGCTAATTCGATTCGAACAATAAAATTATTAATTTTGGTGGGTAAGCGTGTTAGTACGATCCATCATCGTAGCCGGGTGTTCGACAGCTGCAACCTGAAAAGGAATTTGACCACCATATTATGTAGTTAAACCAAGCTGTAGGTTGAGATTACGACAGGGTATCACTTGCATAGTACTCACAGATACGAACATGTGATGATGCGTGACAACACTTGCTTGCTGAATTTGCATTGCTTGGTGATGCAATGTTTGACCTGTTGTTGGGCAGAAACGAAATTGTCACATTAAAGAGTCAACGGCAGCAATCATTGATTTTTTGGCGAAATGTTCACTGTTTCTAAAAGAATAACAAAACTTTCCTCTACGACTTTTCTCCGTATCGATTGCAAATTACTGTTCGTAGAAAAAGTATTAGCGAAATGTAATTCAGGGGGTTATATATGCTTCTTATCGAGAAATTTTAGGAATGATTATCATTTTATAGTAACATTTCATTAATGCATATTCTGTCATATACACTCACAATCTCTCTGATTTCAAACGTACAAATGTGGCCTTTGCGATAACACAAACCAGGTCAGAAACGCGAACGCATCGTCAACATTAAAACACCCCGGTAATTATGTGGACGTTTTAGCACATAAATTTACAAACGCGTTTTCAAGCATCAACTCACCGCTCGTGCCATCACAAATCGGTCACGTCCGCAAGTCTCTTCCCTCGATCCTAGCAGCCCAAACATTAAGAATACGTGAACATGTGAATGGCCGCAGGATTATAAAAATGATGTATACACACTAGAGTGACAGAAAAAAATGACCCCCATCGGCCCACCCCTGAGTCGATTCCTAGTCCCACCAGAAGTGTCTGCTCCAAATTTGAGCCAAATCGAACAAGTCTAGCTAACGGACCAACGTGCTTGAAGTTTGTATGGGATTTTCGACAATTTACATGGAGAAAACCCACTTGCGAACATTTTCACCGCTAGTGGGCACTGTATACATCAGATTATCACCAAAAGTGAAACTTAAGAAGATAATTCTATTATCTACAACTTTGTTGAAGACTGCAAAGCGATCCGACTCGAACAAGAAAAGTTATTAAACTTATAACGAAGTGATGTCTGAGTCAGTTTTGCATGGGGCCTAGAAGTGCATGGTAGTGTATCAGTACTAGGTTCTAACAAACTAAACATTTTTATGGAATAATGGTTAGATTTAGCTCACTAGTGTGTTCGGAAGAATTGTAGTACATAATACGAGTTATGTTTTGGTTAGAAAATTTTAGTTCCATCTGTGACCGCATAGATGGCGCCAACACTAACTTTTCAACGGAGAGAGATAGAAATTAGATGTCTTCTACAAAGTTGTAGAACAAGATTTTTTCAGTAATTTTGCCAAACATCTTGATATTATATCTCTTTCCGTTGAAAAGTTAGTGTTGGCGCCATCTATGCGGTCACAGGTGGAACTAAAATTTTCTAACCAAAACATAACTCGTGTTATGTACTGCAATTCTTCCGAACATACCATTCAGCTAAATCTAACCATTATTCTACAGAAATGTTCAGTTTGTTAGAACCTAGTACTGCTATACTACCACGTACTGCTAGGCCCCATGCAAAACTGACTCAGACATCACTTCACTAAAAGTTTAATAACTTCTTTCAACGAAGCCGGATTCACTAGCAGTCTTCGACAAAGTTGTAGACAATTAAATTTTCTTTCTTATTTTCACTTACAGTGATAATACGATGCATACAGTGCCACCTAGCGGTGAAAATGCGAGCTAGTGGGTTTTCTCCATGTAAATCGTCGAAAAATCCCATACAAACTTCAGGCACCTTGGTCCGGTAGCTAGACTTGTCCGATTTGCTTCAAATTTGGAGCAAGTACTCCTGGTGGGACTAGGAATCGACTCAGGGGTGGGCCGAGTGAGTTTTCAAAAATTCATTATTTTTCTGGGTACTCTAATACACACTAGCAGACGCGACAAAAACGTTAACATACAAACGCATACCTGCACCAGCGATCTCGCAAACAGGATACCATCCCGTTGACTAATTGAACGGTTTAGCACTTGTATATTCTCAAATGTGGTCTCGGGAGTGAACCTCCAAATTCTCGTGTTCGCACGTCCGGGAGTCCATACCCTCGGCCCTAGCAACATAGGTCCAATACCATCAGGTACACTAAATAGAAAGATGACGTCCATATCCACTAAACAACACGTTCCTTGGTAACATAAAAATCAAATTTATACACGCAAAGTCACATTCACGTGACGTACACGTTAACATACAAATGCTTAAGCCCTTCGAAATCACGCGAATATGCGATAGGCACACGCTTATAAAATAGTATTTGTACACGCGAAGTTACATACACGTTAGCACAAGCGACATACAAACGCACACTCGATTGAACACACTAACATACAATTGCTCGAGCCCTTCGCGATGATACACGCGATCACGAAGTCTCTACGCCCGCACATATCTGAACCGTACAATGTATATCACACAGAATCACGGCCCGCTACAATTGACCGTAAGCAGTGTGGGCAATATTGCCTGTCTCGTCTGCAATGGTAGTGTGTGATTCTGACGGGGAGCCCATCCGAGAACCTAGCTATACAGCTCCAGTAGGACAATTCTCATAAAAAAAATTATGCGGTCACATGTAAAATCTCCATATAAATCAAAATAATTATTATATCTAAATTATGAAAACCAGTTGAAATGTGTTCTAAATTACTTGAAATTTCTGGTCCAGATCATTTATTGCATATAAATGTCTCTTTGACCACATTGACCACCGTAGAGGGTTCAGGAAGATGCGCGGACGTAACTAAGCTCCGAAAATAAATTCACACCTGCTTCTAGAATGATTATCACAATTTAGGTCTCAAATGAAAAATTATGAGTAAAACAATCCGATCAAACGTAAATTTCCTAATATATAATAGGATATGTAATCACTCTGAAAATTGTCAATCCAATCCCGTACCAATTTTTTTTCGACTGACATAGGGCTCTGGATTTTATACGGATGATGCACCGATATTCCATTGCAGCCGAAAACTAGACGGATGCTCCGGCGTAGTGACCCTTTCTCAACAGACGGTGGATTTGGCCGACAGAAAACTGGAGACCGGCACAAAGCGAGCGGGTTTTTGGTTTACCCTACACCTTTCCTCCTTTACCGCATCAAGACATAGCGAGCGTATGGGTGGTTAAATCACTACTGTAACACACGAACGATGCTGCACTCGCATGCTATCCTCGGTGTTGTACTTGGTTGAGTTTGTGTTCAAAATTAGTTTTTAGTGTTTCGCATTCTCCTCATCGCACCAGCACCAGCATTTGCGCTAGTTAGACGATAAAACTAAACTAGCACCAAAGCTGGCACTAGTTACATGCTCAATCCAATATACAGAAAGTCATACGTCTTGCATGAACTAATTAACTGGCATGTTCCGAATGATGTCTTGGAAGAGCAAGAGCTTCTGTGCATGTCTTCAGAGACATCATTCGGAACCCACTGCCAAAGTCTGGCGGCGACTGAGCTAGCTAAGCAGGCAAACAGTGATAAAAAATATCTCAAGCAGGGTTGCCAAAATTAAATCTGTATTTTTGTCCTAAAAAATCTTTTCATCTGTATTTACTCTTCGCAAAATCTGTGTCGATATCTGTATCGAATCTGTTGAGTCGTTTAACCTTTTGCTGGATAATCTATCGAAGATATTAATTCTTGTGGTTTAAATCAGTCAAGCAAGGACCTGTTTACATTTTTATAAAAAACACTACAAGTCGTTCTGATATTTTACATCCAGAAACTTGAACTTTAGCAATGTGCGCAATTGAAAAATAATTTTCTTCTTCATTTAATGACTTTTGTTGATATATAATGTTATATACATTAAGTCGACCAATGCAGCTGTCGAATTCTCGGAAAAATTGAGAATTAACAAAGACACAGAGCATTACAATTACGGCCAATTTCTTCACTGAATGAAAACCAGTTTTCAGGTTGCTGGTGACCAATTTTCCGAAAACCGTTTCATTCATTTGAAGAAATTGGCCGTTAACGTTTCTGGAAGTAGACTTCAGCCAGACGGTTGCTGGGTGCTAACCTGAGTGTATTACAAACTTTTGTCTTCAGAGTGAGCGACCAATCTTAAAAGTGAAGATATATTTTAATATAGTGGGCTAAGCTGAGAGAGACAGAGAGGAAGCATTACTGAAACTGAAAAAATATGTCTAAAAACAGTATTTGTAACATCACTTCTCAAAAATCTGTGTATCTGTACATACACGGAAAAATCTGTATATCTGTACATACAGATTCTTGGTCTGAAAATGGCTGAAAAATCTGTATAAATACAGATTATTCTGTATTTTTGGCAACCCTGATCTCAAGCCTGAGCGCATTCCACTGGACCTAAAAATAGATAACGAGAGAGATTTGGACCGATCGAGGAGAGGGAGAGGTGACTGCTTATTGCAGATTTTGGGGGTCGACAGGTCAATTAGTAGGTATTGGGGGCTGTGGCGGTGATCACGATACTATCGGGAATATGTGATAGCATCATCACAGTTCCTCAATGGCGGAGTCGTTAACGTACCTAACTAGAGACAGGGAGATCGCAGGTTCGATTGCTGCTTGAGGATATCTTTTCTCAGTGTTTTCAATGAAAAAGGTGAATTTTCACCGTTTCTTCATTCTCATCGTTCTATTCATTCTTTCGCTGTCTGTTTTCCAGTGGACACGTTTCTAAAAAACTATATTTTTTGCATTTTGTTCAAAGCCAAAAGGGCTGGCCATCGAGTGAAATCAGTTTACTTCCATCGTCAAAGATGAGTAACTTGGCGGACTGCGCACTGACTTCATCTTGTTTGACTGCTGATTATCTAACAAGTTTAGGTTAGTTAAAGTTGAATAGCTTAGGAAATGGTAAGTAGGAATTCATACCAATCCGACCCATATTGATAGCCATCATTGCTGGCCGCCCCCATCCCCATCGTTCACGATGAAGGATAAAGGATAAGGTAGACGGGAAGTGTTTGATGCTCCACCTACTTAAAGGAAGGACGACAGCTCATCAGACTCTTCCATAGGTGTCGCTGATTTGGAGGCTTGGAAAGGTATAAGGTCTAGGATTCGCTCCAAGCAAGCGATGCGACCTGTAAGGCATAGTTTGTTAGGTAGTTGTTTAATTAGTTTTGGAGTACACGATCACTAGAACAAGAAAAGATCTTGTTTAGTTTTTAGTTCTTTTTAAACTCTGGGTAGCCGGCTACTGAGAGTAGTTTACGCTTGCTAATCAAAAGCAATTTGAATTCTGCGTAATGGGTCGGATCGCTATTTATTGCAAGAGTATTTAGACAGATGTCGCTATTTCTCCTCTATGACATATTTATAAGTTTGAAAACTACCAAGTGATGATACGTTATACGGACAAAGTGTTATGTTAGCGCGAGATGCTATATATCAAAGAAAGTATTTCCTATTTTCCGTCTAGGATTGTTTGTAAAATACACGTATAAGAGCGATAGTAACGACTACTGAAGGGAAATACAGAAAGATTGTGAATTTGATACACGTTAGCAATAACGGAACTTGAAATTAGATTCATAAAAACAGACGCCGCGAATTCTCAGTACATATTAACCTATGATCATCGATACTAGTCAGATTAAAGTCTTATTGGGGCTGAATTCCGATCAACTATTTATTTTTACGGTAATGTTTTCTCGACTAGATCTGTTCGCACTCTCTCATTCTAATACTACCGGCAGAAGGCTGATAGCTCCTAGTCGTCGCCGATCTAAGGACCAAATGTCATCAATAGATTTAGACTCGCGTGGATGTATGAGATAGAAGACTTGTGCGGACTAAAGAGATATAAAAACGAAGAGACGACATGCTCGGTGTGGAATTCGAACTCAGCTATAAGCTTCTACAGCCGAAATAAAACACTAAACGGAACATGGCGTCCCTCTACTATTCTAGTCTCTTTAGTGAGAACTATGTTATCTCACCGTTTGACGATCCCATCGTCAAAGAGAAGGAGCTTCGAAAAAAAACTGTTCAAGGTTTGTGGCACGGTGCATGTAATTACCGGGAACGAATCAGGAATAAGCTTCAGTGAGATGATTTAAAATCGGGCTTTTCCGTGCGTGTATGCAAATTTTCACCCGTCGGAAACAAAAATAATAGTTGGCGAAGGAAAAACATTCAAATTTAATTCTTGGTTAACGGTTTGATAGCGCTGATAAGGGCTAAGTAGTTTTAAAAAAAAAAGTTCTCTGGGTGGGAGATTTTTGTTTCAATTGGCCCTCGCTGAATCCTTGGCAGATTCCTTCTCTCTCGATGACGTAATGTAGTCTCCTGTCATCCAACAAGGTTAACTAATAGAAACCAACTAAAATCACAATTCATTTTGTTCGAGATTTGCGGCTCGGTGCATGAAATTAGCGGTAACCAATCACGAACTAGCTTCAACATCTAGTTACATCAGAAATGTAAATAATTGCTTCTGCTAGTAGCAAGTAACGACACAAACTAATTCATCTGTATACAGCTCACAAATATTTACTTCTCAGTGTTGTACAGTGCTTTGAGGAGATGTTCCGTTCGCTTTAAACAGCACAACACGAATGATAATGAAACAGATCTGTAGCGGTCCTATATACTAAACTTTTAATTATCTATGTGTTAAAGCTTGTCCATCATATTGACAGCTGTGACTGAGATGAGCTGAAAATTTTCACCATTTCCGAGTAATTTTCATAACATTGCTGAACATATTTTTAAGCGAAAAATATAAGCATTCCCAACCATACACGATTTTTTTCCGAAATTTTAAAACGGGGCCCCTACCTTTCGATAGGTAAGTTGATAGTCACGTCAAAAAGGAGTGTCATCTATTATAATGCCTTAGTGTATCCTATGCCGTGCGAACGAATAATTGTTTTGAATAGGTTTTTTTATTTATCCGTATAACTTGAATATTTACAATAGACTACCGTAGAACTGTTTTATGACTTGATTGCAAGTTTTACATTTATTATTTGTTCGTCTATTTTTTGGTATAATTTCATCTGACATAGATTGTCGTAATGAAACCTAAAACTAAAAATTAAAACTTTTTAAAGATTTAAACATTACGAACAACACGCAAATGTTCAAGTACTCGTTGACGAAACACATTAGTCGACACCTTAACATCGAAGAAATCAGCAAGTTCGTTGAATCGCGAGCAAACGAATCGAAGCGGGTCGTGCTGTCCGTACTGTGTATTTCGTGACTCCAGGAACAGGAAGTTACGACGACGAAGTTGTCTCTCAGGAGCGTACTAATTCAGCCGAGTAAGCAGAGCAGAGCTATCAATATCGCCTGTGAGTAGCCGTGCAGCGAATAATCCCTGTGAGGTGATCCGTCTTACCTCCAGCGGCTTGATGTTTGACAGACAACAGCGTTCGTCGTATGGCGGAAAGTTAATTGGGTCTCGCCACACCAGAAACCGCAAAGCGTACTTTACGGATTTTCGTTGAACGCCTTCAATTCTGGCGATCCAGTTTGCATGGTAAGGGCTCCATTATCCAATGAGCGTACAAGCGAGCAGTACAATGATTTTAACCAAAACGGATCACGGATAAAGATGAAACCCAATTGTCGGTTGAATTTTGACAGGATATCGTCATAGTGGAGTCTGAAGGTCATTTCACGAACTAAAGAAAAGCGAAGATCCTTAACGCGTTCTGTCCTTGTGAGAGAGCAGCCACAGATTTGGTAATCATAAATAATGGCGGAGTTTTCCGATAAAAGGAAATTATGTTGCATTTTGCAATACTTAAGCACCATTCCTCAAACAGATGCAACATACTTTGTAACTCCAGGCAGTCGTGAAGGCATTTAATTATTTTGAAAATTTTCGTATCGTCTGCATAAAACAGACGACAGTCCGATGGTAGTAGCGATGCGACATCGTTTATAAAAATTGAGAACAGTAGCGGACCGAGGTTGCTGCCTTGTGGAACTCCGGACCGGTTTGTGAACGATTTCGAAGTTGTCGAGCCGATTTGGACCTGTACAGAACAGTTTGTCAGATATGATCTGTACCAAGCAACACCCAATGCTGAGACGCCGAGTCGTTGCAATTTTCCCAGGAGTATTCCATGATCCACTCGATCGAATGCTGCTTTTAGATCCATATATGCCGTATTAGGGCATTGCAAAAAAATTTTTTTTTATAATTCTCGAAGGCCCCCCCCTCCCATATTGTGACAAATGTCAAAGTAAGCTCAGATGCCAAATTTCACATCATTTGGACAATTTTAGACCCCCGCCCACTTCGCTTGAATTTTTTTGCTATAACTTTTGAAGTAGCAATCAGAAAAATGCAATTTATGCCTCATTTAAAAGGAAATAATCTTAGAATTTGAATAGAGATACCTTTGTTTCTAGGAAAATACGGGAAAGTGGGGTACAGGGTCAATTTGGCCCCAAAATCCCATATTTTTAATGATTTTTCTGCTCCGTGATGCAAATCATACATATTTTGTAGTTTTTCTAATGTGAAAAAATATCAAAAATCGATCGGAGCCTTTCTGACCTTTGTCCGAATACGAGAAGTTGGGGTTAAAAGGCCTTTTGTCATTCATATTAAACTTCATCATTTTCTCGTGCATATATCTCTATTATTCTTCACTCAATTTTCATAAACTATACCTTGTTGAACGTGGAAAATCCTTAGGATTGTAACAAAAATAGATTCATTACCAGTAAAATTCAGGAACATCAAATTATCCGACAGATAGTGTCGATTTCACATTTTTATCATAAAATCGCGCATATTAACTCCATTTATCAACAAAATTCTTGTTTAATTTACCACTTTTAGTGTAAAATGTGCTTAGGGATCACATGAGAAAAGTTTCATTCCTGGAAAAATAGGGGAAGTTGAGGTATTAGGACAAATATAAAAAAAAATGAGATTTGTAGAGTAGGGTAAGGTGGGGCAAATTCGACCTAGTAAATGCTTTTGGCTGTAAAATGCTCATTTTACATCGGATCAAGTCGTTTTATATACCAAATTAAAGATTAGACTCCTGAGCAACTTTCTGTATATATAATTTTGTTTGGATTTTGGGAATATCTTGAGTTATACGCGTTTTACAAAAATGTTCATTTTTGCTGTTTTCAAAAATGGTGGGGTAAACCCGACCCCCTATGTTTTTGGTTGATTTAGTGCAGATATTACTCAAATTTTATGATTGATCAATGATAAATCAATGAATGTTGTGCTATTGAATTGTAACATGAAGAAAATGGAGTTCAATGTCAATCTTGGAATGCTAAAATCACGAGCAGTAGCACGTAATGATATTCCCATGCGCATCGGATTACGCCATCTTCTGCAAGTTGCCTTAAAGTGCAGGAATAGTCTAGACATTCATCAATGTCGTTGATATGGAAATCGTATAACAGAGGGCTTAGACATGAGGCTCATGTAACTAAATCGTGATGTCGATAAGTCACCATGCGAAAAATGCATGTGCTTTTCCAACAACAAGTTTAGTAAAAAGTTGATTAAAGTCGCTGAAAGACCATGCGGGTGCAGCTTCTCTGAAAGAATGTTGATATAAACTGAACCAAACCCGATCAGAAACACATAACAAAAAGATTTCAAAACTATATCTCGCTTTGTAACTTGTTATAATTTTCTGTTATTTTAACTACTAACGAAACCAAATTTATAACACAGTATGTTACGACAATTACATTCTGTTATAATCTTGTTATTTCATTCTGATCGGGAAAGCCCCCTTAATATCTAGGAAAACTGATGTCATCTGCTCTTTGCTGGCATAGGCCATTTGAATTTCGGTTGAGAGCCACGCAAGACAATCGTGTGTCTCTTTGCTTTTGCGAAAGCCAAATTGTGTATCTGACAGTAAGTCATTTGCTTCGACCCAATTGTCGAGGCGGGATAGGATCATTTTCTTGAACAACTTCCGAATACAGGACAGCGTTGCAATCGGTCGATACGAATTGTGGTCGGAGGCTGGTTTTCCTGGTTTTTGGCTGGCGATGACCTTCACTTGTCTCCAATCGTGTGGGACAATGTTAGCCTCAAGAAACTTATGAAATAAGTTCAACAAGCGTCTCTTGGCAGAGTTTGGCAGATTCTTCAACAAGTTAAACTTGATTCTGTCTGACCTTGGAGCTTTATTGTTATATGATAAGAGAGCAAGTGAGAACTTCACCATCGAAAAAGGTGTTTCGTTCGCGCTATCGTGAGGGGACGCGGCGCGGTAGATCTTTTGGGCCGGGGCGGAATCCGGACAAACTTTCTTGGCGAAATCGAATATCCAACGGTTTGAATATTCCGTGCTCTCGTTAGTACTGTTTCGGTTTCGCAAACGCCGGACCGTGCCCCAAAGAGTGCTCATCGCTGTTTCTCTCGTTAGTCCGTCAACGAACCGGCGCCAGTAATTCTTGGCTTTCATCAAACTCTTCATTCGCGTCTCTGCCGTCTCGTATTGTCGATAGCTAGCGGGTAACCCGTCGTCCCGGAAGGTCTTATACGCGGCGGCTTTCTCCGCGTACACGCCTGATCACTCTTTGTCCCACCGCTAGGATTGCCACCTCTCCGGGTTTGACCTGGAGACTCCGGTTTTCGGCAACGATCTCCGGGTTTTACACCATTTTTCCGGGTTTGGTGTAAAGAAGGATAATTTCAACTTTTTTGAAATAAATTTATTTTTTTGCAAAATGCAGTGACGACCTGATTTTATTAGCTTTTTGACCCGATTTTATCAGCTTCATATGAAAATTGATAGTTCGTAGTTTAATGTTCTCTAGCAGACGAACCAAGTTGAATGCGAGTAAATCCTTTCTTGAGCATATTTTTCATTTCTTAGAGATACGAAATATGCAAAAAATATCATTTTTTTAAAGAAAGTTTTCGTCATTGTGCAATGAAAGCATAGATTGCTATCATGAAGGTTACGCATGCATCCGTTAACAAACAGGGATGCCACATTGAAATCTGTGTTTCGGTCAAAAATATCATTTTACCGTCTGTGATAACTGAAACAGGAAAAAAATCTGTGATAAATTTCCGAAAAATCTGTGAAAAATCACAATATTTCCAAAAATCTATAAAATTTTCATCAAAATGTCAAAAATCTAAACCATCTGTAAAAAAGAATCTGTGATCAAAAATTGTGAAAAAAAATCTCTGACATTACAGAAAAACTGTGAATATAATAACACTGCCAACAAATTAGATATACCTACATTCGCCTCAAACATTGAACCCAAGCGAACAAAGCAAAATGAGTCAACGCTGATGATGATGGGTAGAGCGAAAGAGACAACTAGTACCACGACACTATGTTAACCGTGTTTGCAAATGGAGCTTGAATGTACAAGCTATTTTGTGTACGAATAACTGTATTCGAGATTGTACATAAAAGTGTGCTGCAAACGAGCACAATACGAAAGAAAGCATAGTGTTTGAACGGACAAGCTCAGTCGCCTGTTGGACGGAACTGGGTAGCGTACCTCCACAGCCAGTGTAACGGACTTCTAACTCAGCTACACTGGCTGTGAAAACACACAGCGCAGTGATATGCTCCGCCTGCCGTTCAACAGGCAACTGAGCTTGGCCGGCCAAATCCGTTCTTTAAATAGTCGATGATGACGTCATTCATAGAAGCGTAGCGCGCTAGGTACACAAATCTGTCGTACCGGGCTTGGGAAGCGCTATCTTCTGTGCGTAATTGCACGATATTTTGACAAGGTTGAATATTATTTAAATTTTTAATGCCATGATATAAAAAATCTTTGGTTATATCTATTGGAATCTATTCTTAAAAGTATTTCGGGGCGATTTGCGCAAAAAAATTGAAAATTTATCATGAGATGGCTGAATTATATACGCTTAAAATTGGACCACTTTTTGTTACATACCATTTTTGTAGAATTTACAAAGTGCAACCCCATATCGAAAACAAAGACGTAGTCCTACGTCAAAATAAAATAATGTACTACAAATTGCAATATTTCGAATCCCACTAAATCGCTCAAAATGGTGTAAAAAATTATTTTGGTCCAATTTTATAAAATAGCTTTACTTTTGGTGGCGTTTATCTGCAGCTGCACCACGGTATGGCGGATTTGTTCTATTCCAATCCAAGGTCAACATCAAACGAATTCTTCCGGTGTTGTTGCTACTCCTGCTACGACCCTTAACTGTTGGCTATGGAGGTGAGTTCCGCCACCACATAGTGCTTTCCATGTGATGCCGTTCCCCTGCCTCCTTTGCTCCCATATTCCTGTTAGTTGTGGAGGAGAGCAATGCTCGTTCGATTTATCCTCCACAGCGAGAGTAGCTGGTGCTTTTGTATACACCCAGGTTTTTATGCGGTTTTTTACGCAGTTTTTTACAAGGTTTTTTACGCGGATTTTCCAATTAATGCGGTTTTTGCAAGAAATATTCTAAGTCCTTTTGAATGCAAAAGACTTGGAAGATTTTCGGAAAGATGGATGAGACGGGTATGGAAGACTCCTTATGGCCCGCACCCCTACAATATGGGTATTTTCGAAATGGACTTGAGGAGTAGCTGCCAGAAATTGATTTATACGCCATTTTTAAATCCAAGATGGCGACCTCCGGTTTAGCGAAATTCGCTATAACCCAATCAATATGGATATTTTCGGAATGGTCGTGAAGAGTAGGTGCCAGGAATAGAATTTTGGCGCCATTTTGAAAACCAAGATCGCGATACCCATATTGATTGGGTTAGTCTAAATTTTAAAATGGCGTCAAAATCAATTTCTGGCCGAGGGATTGCCCTTCCTATGATGATTCTTAGAGATAGACCGTTCCAACATCAAATTATGGTCTTGTCAAATTTTGGTCTTGTCAAACTGCAAATGACGTGAAAACCCAAGATGATACCAGATAAGGTATAAGCATACGTAAAGCGAGAGTTTTGTTTTTACAATTGGCAACATCTACATTGCGTAAATACTGATTTACTTCCCATAAAAAAGAGGTTATTAAAATCGAAATTAATTAAAACAATGTTTTGAATATAGAAACTATTTTCTGCTTTCAGCCTTTATGAGGTTCTCAAGGCGTTTGCCACCAATAATATTATTGTACATACACCTTCTGCAAATTCTCTGTTTTGCGTTTATCAAATCTGCCACTCTTCTTATTCTTATCCTGACACGCTCTTCTTCCCTTTGGGGTAGACCCTCGTTTCTGGCACCTACTCTTTTAGACCATTCCGAAAATACCCATATTGTTGAGATGCGGGCCATAAGGAGTCTTCCAGATCCGTCTCTTCCATCATTCCGAAAATCTTCGAAGTATTTTGCATTCAAAAGGACTTAGAATATTTTTTGCTAAATCCAAGTTAATTACAAAATCCGTGCAAAAAAACTTCCAAAAATATTCTAAGTCTTTTGCTGAGGGTTTTTACGCGGATTTTCGAATTAACGCGGTTTTGTTACACGGATTTTCGAATTAACGCGGTTTTGTACGCGGATTTTCCAATTAACGCGGTTTTTTACGCGTTTTTTACGCGGTACGTATCCCCCGCGTAAAAAAAAACCTGGGCGTAATTGGAACTTAGCCAGGGAAAAGAAACAGTACACCTGATTAAACCAACAAAGCTGTTCTCATATGTGAAAAATTTACAGCTTTATTTTAACACCACTGGTGCGCACTAAGCTTGGTAAAAAATATAGCACTCTATGGTGATTGTGAGATAATCTTGGTAATTTTCTAATCACCAGTGCTAAAAACCATGACGATTTACAGAAGAAATGAAAGAGCACATATTTGTCTCTTTTTTGCTCAATAGGCAATATAAAAGCGACTAAAGTGCTCTTAAATGTCGAACAATCGCTTTGATTCCAATTTCTGTCTAGTTTCACTAAAAATCCACTAACCCTCAGGTCAGTGAAAATCTTCGGGTCAAAGCATCTCCAGATGTAGCAAACCCTACTGGAAAACGTCTGCTCCTCCTCAAGCAACACAACTATTTCAAACTATTTTGGCCATTATGGTAAGGCGATCAATAAGTGATTTGTCACCAGCAATATTCAGATGGTGTTCAAGGAACCATGCCAAAGCCGTTCGTTAAGCGGAACCTGTAGAAGTCCCAAAAAATCTGTTGGAATCATGAAACAGTTTAAATTCCGGAAACTTCCCGGATAAATGAGAGATCTAGAAGCAGGAGACCCAATATCGTATCGGCCTCTACTCTTGATAAACTTTTGGAAAGGCTTTTAGTTTTTTTTTTTAGTTTTCGTTTAGCTATGCAACCGCGTCTCAGAATGCGATAAAATCTAAATTTGTCCAATAAAATAAAAACGGGTTACAACATAATGCACCTTTAAGAGTCTTCCATAGCGAATCAATCGAATGCAAAGGTTTCCACCTACACTTGTGAAACAAAGCTTCCCAAGGTTTGATTATCACGTTATGAGAATTACATTCCTTCAAGGGTGCTATGAAAGGGTAATAAAACCTGCAATAAGCCTGAGTCATTGGAACTCACACAATCTTTCCCCACTATAAAGAATATATTCTCCGATCAAAACGACGAACTCCAACAACAAATATCACCTCCACCGATCGGGCAGGCAGTAATCATAGGAATGTACATTATTTAATTACAGTTAATTAAATTATTCACACAAAGCACCAATTCGTTGCCTTGTTCGAGAGAAGCTTCCCATCTCCGCCCAACCCACGGCTCGATCGAGATGGATCCGAAGAAAACCGTTTTGAAACCCGTCGATAAATTAAAGCTATTTTGCTACTTGCAAAGAATTTACCTACGCGCGCGCCGTAACAAAAGTGAGTGGATGTTCCTTCGCCCCCAATCGGCACACGGAACGCATCCATTATCTGATCTTGCAGCAGTTTGCAGCAGTCAACTTCTCCGCCTTTTATAGCTTCCCTCAACCAATGAAAGGGGGGCGATAAAAATAGTTCGTCTGGGAGTCCGGGAGACGGTTTTTGTGTGGTGCGCGCATAGATCCGCGCAGATTTATCAGCTATTTTTTTGTTGTTCGCCCGACAGCGACAGTCCCTTGTTCGAACAAGCCTTTTGAATAGCGATCAGGTCTGTCTACACGCAGGACACCATTGCGCATCGGAGTAGAGTAGCTGTCTTTGTTATCCATCGCAGCGGGGTTGAGTTCTATAAATGAGCGCCTGGTTTATGTTGGCGAAATTCCCTTCGAACAATGCCACCCTCGAGGGGGGCGTGCCTGTCCGGGGTGACCTTGGCCGTGGACTTGAACGACTGCATTTAGATCTCCGATTAATGACTGCTCCCGGTGCTGGACGATCGCGATCGGTGGGGCCGATAAATGGACTTCATTTGAGTGAGACCATCATTGTGAGCGCTTATTGTTCGATTGATGCCACTACGACCGGGTGATGGATGTCTATGCTGAGTAGTTCACTCTGGGGAATAGCTGTACCCGCTGTTGATGATTCGCACAGGAGCCCCAATCAATCATGTAGCGCGGGAACAATCGTGAATGGTTTTGTTCGTACGACGTTGAAAGTATTAGGTCGCGAGGACCGAAAGATAGACACCTCATTAGGCGAACTTTGACGTTTAAATCATGATCAATAAAAGATCATTAGATTCGATGTTTTCAATGTTATTAATTCGATTAATCTGTTATGAAGAGTAGTGGGAAAAGTCGGCTCCGAGAACGACATTTTTGTTCTAATCACACGAGCTATTCCGTCTCGAAACATGTCACGATTTCTGTGAAAAGCCGCTTTTGAATCAATACGCTGCAACATTGTAGCAAAGCATTATCCATCTATGGTAAGCGCACCTCATGCCGCTTTGGAAATCAGCTAATTGACTTCCCACAGTGAAAAATCTGGATCTCCACGGCCGGCGCCGTCCGAGTGTCGATAGTGCCGTTGACGGTGTAAACGTCTTCACACATTCACCGGTTCCGCAGTGAGTCGACGAAGGGTATAGGTTACCTTCGCTAGAGCTACGGGCTATCCCCGCCGTGTTTAAACGTACCTGCAGTTATTTGAATGTCAGAATATTTTTTTTTTGCCTTCAAACAACAACAGTGGCAGCAGCGTTGGGATCGCATCGGAATGTTGCCTATCGTTTGTTTGAAAGGAGAATTCAGCCTGTATCGTAACTGCACCTTTCCAAGTCGTAGCCTGCGGAGGAGTGTCATCTAAGGTATGGTACTGTTTAGTAGTGCATACCTACATATAAATTATACCGGTGTTTGGTGTGATGTACTCTGTGATGGAGTGGTTTTACGTTTAATAGAATCTTTTTTGAAAAATTTAAGCGCATAAAATTTGCAAAACTGGAACTTAAGTACTAGCTGTAACATAGAACATTCACCAAATTTAACGAAATGTAAAGTGCGATATGATCATATTGTTATTAGAAAATAAAAATTGATATAATCCTAATAGTGGAACGTGACGTTTCTTACAGGGTAATTTCGGGAGAGATTCCACACTCTCTATACCTCGTATATAGAGTATCTTTAGTACAGTAATATGATATTTCGTGTTTGTTACATTAATATTTCGTTTATTTTAATTATTCAATTTTTTGGTAAATCTTGTACCAGTTGAATGGTTGGGGCCCTTTTGAGGGCATTCTAAGCATAAACACTGTCATCTATAATTTCAGAGGAAAACGTCGTCGTGCGGCATCTTTCCCCATACAATTGGGAGAGATGCCGTATCAAAATTGCAAATAAGATGCCACACTTCATGGCGGAGGAAGCGTAGCTAAAATCTATTTTTTTACCTCGGAATGTCATTAAATATACATTTGCGTCAGGTATAGGTTTCTAATAAGGTATATTCACAAACTAACGAACCTAATACCGTGACATTTAGGATTATGGGTATTGTTCATCACTCAACTTTGGACCGGATCTGGGAAACGAACACTTCTGGGTTTTCGGTGCAATAACTCAAATCGGTTCGATATCACTTATAAATTTAGCAGAAACTCTCCGTAATTTATTGCACTATTGAATATAAACGAACGGTGTACAAATTGACGCAACCGATGTGATTCAGAGTTTTTTTGAGACTGATCATTTACCTATTTCCAAACAAGCTTTCGACCGAGATACGATTTTTTACCCTCGATCTGTATTTGATTGTAGTGATAACATGGTTATATAATATTGACTATAGTTCATATGAGTAGCGACTGACGCACATGCTTGTAGTGAACGGATGCCTGGTAGCAGTGGCGGCGCTAAGGGGGAGGGGGGGGGGGCGAAGGGGGCAGCCGCCCCGAGCGGCAAAATTTGGGGGCGGCAAATGCTGCTCAACATAATTTAATTATTTATTAGTGATTATCATTGTTCATTAATGGCGATAAACATTAAGCGCGGGTGAAACGTTTGAATTCATTTTGTTTTGGCGCCTGTAGAAGATTAATTGTTGACGATCAGAAGTACGACAGATCTGACGGAACAAAACAATATATATCTGAACCTGAACCTCAAACGTAACGATCTTAGCAAATGCAAACGCAAATTATTTCAAGAAAATCCTTTCTTAACCCATTTGTGCCCATGTTGTTTGTGGACAACAACGTTTTTAAACAACTATAACATTTGATTGAGGCAAGATTTGCTCACAAAAACAAGTAAGACTAATGAATGTGACTATTGCCTTTCATTTGAGTAATAACAGTTACAAGGATCAGCTCTAGAAGCGAAGTTATTGCAATTAGTCTGGCTCAATTCCGATGGAGCAGTGCTGTCAGGGACAGCTTACGTTGACAACGTAATTGAATGTTATTGAAAGCTGATAAAATTTATCGTTTTAGACTGTCTTTGGCTACGTTTTCCATGCAATTGAACTATTGTAAATATTCTTGGAAAATTGTATTAAGCTTGGAATGTAAAAATTGAGCAGCTTCTAGCACTGCAATGGAAGCGCCTATCTTTTTGACAATAGACTTTTCGTGTTTCTTGGTCTCTCCGTTTTCAAGGAAAAATAGTTTTGAAACCCTACATGCACTAGAAAAAGTTGGTCATGAAAGAGTTAATAACTTAACTATTTTTGAGTAAAAAATCAGTAATGAAATTTATTTCACACAAATGAGGAACCAGAAAAAATGGGTTCTTACTGCTGTAATCGTAAGTAAATTAATGTTAATTTTTTTCTTATGTTTATATTAACGCTGTCTAATTGTGGCAAATATATCCCACACGTTATACGGCGTTTTATTTATTTTCAGTAACCTTTCCAAACCACCATGTCCTTTGCTGTATCAATATGTCGTCTCTAGCTCACTCCGTTCATTGTCGTTTGTCGCCAGCTTCACAGAGCACGAGGACTCCTCAGGTTTCCTTCTTAGTCTACCCACCTTGCTCGTTGTGACTACTTGTGCTAGTCGGATTAGCTTTGGGAACCATCCGCCACTTTAACGACGTGCCCAACTCACCACAGCCTCACATATTTTGTTGTGAGAACGATATATAGTTTTCCAAACAACTGTTGCAATTCGTGGTTCATACGCCATGCTGTCATGCTGACTTCCAACTGCATCGGTCCATGGATCGCTCGCAACATCTTACGTTCGAAAATACCCATGGTACGTTGAAACTTCGCTTGTATAGCCTCAGAGCCGTAACGTGGTCTTCTGGCGCCCTTGACGGAATCTTAGTTTTGTGCCCTGAACGCCACTTGACTATCTTTTTTTGTTCGATTTTCGACCAATAATTGAGTGTATAATTGAAAATGGCACACTTATCGTGACTTACTTTATGACCTATCCGCACATAGTTTATGAAGTAAATTAAGATATCGAAGTATGTGGACTTTTATAAAAAGCACGAAAACTAATTTTTAGGAAATTCTTCGAAAGTGACGCGGAAAATCGAAACCATTAATATAGAGTGCCAACAGGTTACTAAAGTTTGAAAATATTTTGAGAAATACTTCACTACAGATTTGTTTTCGAGGTTAGGTGCTTGATGCCAAGTTCCGGAACATTTTTTCAGGAGACTTTATGCCGGACTAACAACATCTAAATGTCGGTTCACATAGTTGAGATCGACGGTGTTGTTTCAAGGACCGCTTTCTCCAGTGATTGAAGATTTTAAATGGCAATTGCACAGAACGGGACAAAACTGTATGTCCCTTCAAACTCGTATCGGGTGACCATTTTCAGTATTGCTGTGTCGATCTTGTTCTATAACAAGGTTCGTACCGCACGTCATGTTTTGCACTAAATAAAGGTAAATAGGTTATTGTAGAATAAAACCGCAAGTGGCAAGTGCGCAGAGGATTAAAACCCATTCAAAGCCGCTCTAAGCACTTTTTAACAGAAATACTAAGGAGAGCTACGCCTCACCACGAAAAATGGCTATGCTCTCTTGGCACAGGAAAACTATGACTCTGACGATCCCCATCGTGAGACATCTGTTACTGCTCCTAAAAACTGTAATCGAACGAGATTTGTTGTGAAGGTAAACATTTTCCTCATGAGCGACCGAATACAACAGCTATAGGAAGCGATGACACAAAGCTGAAGCAAACAGTTCTTGGTCTTGGAAATTTGAGATAAAAAAAACGAGCTTCCAGCGTTTCAAGAAACACCAAAAATGGGGTATCTCCTTGCTGATAAACGATCTAACTTTTTTCATGATATTTGCTACAGTTTTGAGGAGCCACCTCCGGCTTTACTGTCCCATTTTTGTTGCTATGCAACTATGAAAGCGAGCGTTAAGTTTGCAACAATTTTCAATTGGAAGTCATTGCAGTTCGTTATTTAATTTTCTATCAACTTTAGATTTGAGATGGGACTGACAGGACCGTAGCGTACTCTTTTGATACTTTTGGTGGAATTTCAGTTTAGTGCTCCTTTTTCAATTTGACTCACGAACAATAATTTAGCGTGTATAGCGCATTGACCCTACTTATTTTAATATTTATCCTTACTTATTTTATACAGCAAATTTCAGCGTCCCTCTAAGCTTGGCAGGGAGTCAACCTGGCTAACCGCACACTACGGGTCTGCATAGCCCATTGGCCAACCGGTTCAATGAACATTTTGTAGCTGGTTTGCTTCGTACCGTATCGAACTTTGTTCGACTAAAACCCGAGCCCAAAGTACCTGCCAGAATACATCTCTGAATTTCTCTGCTGGTGTTCTCATCGCCGGTCACCATGTTCACCATACAATCATCCGGTAAAGTCTCTTCCTCTTAAATCTTCTAAATCACCCAGTGGAGTGCCCAGTGGAATACCGTTTTTTCTGATCCGTGCTTGCCTGCAGTGCGGTAAAATTTCAAGTCATTCATTTGAATACGAACAAATCATACTATTCATTCACATCTGCCAACCTTTCTTCTCACTGCTGGTTCGCATGTGAGATGGAATGAATTGACAGGTCAGAATGAATCATTCCAGCATTTACTATATTCGCTCACTCACTCACACCCATTTAAATAAACATGCGTTCATTCCATATGCAATTCATGTTCGGTTGAATACTCTTTGCCTGTCAATTGAGTCACCCATCATTTCATTTGAAGCAGTTGTTCACTTTCAATCGATTTCGTCTGCGATTCATCAAAGGTATATTTTCAAAATGGAAGGTTCAAAGCGTAAAAACGAGCACGGAAAAACCTTTTCCGAAATCGCTACTAAGTTTATTCGTCGAGACGGAGAGCGAGTATTCTGTCGGATTGAAGATGCGGAAGACAGTTGTACATACATCCAATCGAAATACGATATTGGAAACTTTATCCGCCATTTTAGAACTCGACATACCGCTTTGGCCATACAACACGGACTGGCTGTTGAAGGAGTTGTTAAAAAAACACGGAGTATCCCTAAAAAATCAGTTGCCATTGATAAACAATTGTTGGTTGATTCAGCCATAAAACTTGTTGCTTATCACAATCTTCCATTGTCATGCTTCGATTGGGAAGGACTTCGGCAGATTTTTGATCCATTGGGGGCAGCGGTTGGACTTACTCTGAATCGACCAAACGCAAAAGCTCATATCAATCAGATGGTTACGAAAATGGTACCATGGCGGCTGAGATGAAAACTCGTTTGCTTTGTATGATGATAGACTCAGCTAGCCGGTTGACTCATCATGTATTGGGAATTGGTGTTCAATATGTTGTGGGTAGCAAAATAGTTGTCAGAACTTTAGGTAAGTTTATTAAATATTGATCATAATGTTTCTAACAGCAATTATTATAAGGAATGATTGAGGTTAAGGAGAGGCAAACTGCCATTTATCTCAAAGATAAGGTGCTTGAGATATTGGCCCGCTACGACCTTAAAATTGAGCAAATATTTTCGATAACTGTCGACAACGGTGCGAATATGCTTGCCTGTATACGGCGATTGAAGGATGAGTTTGAATCGTCAATCATTACTCTGTATGAAGAGATGGACGAGGTCGACATCACAGGGGGGCGTGCTGATGAGGTGGCTGAGAAGCTTAGTAATGAGTTTCACGACCAAGCCCGGGACAATTTGAATATGATAAGGTGTGCAGTTCATACTCTGCAACTTGCCATCCTTGATGTAGTAAACAAAAGCAATGACATGATCAAGAATATTACGGAGGTTGCCAAGCGTTGCAAAAACGTAAAGTACAAAACATCTTTCGATTATCATCAAGCCAAATATCCTCCGGTGTGGTGCCAAACTAGATGGGGAGGCATTTACAAAATGTTGGAATGTTTTATGGATCAGAAAATGTTCTTCTCCCAACTTGCCGAAGAATTCTCTGAACTAGGTAAAATTTACCTGATATACAGTGCCCAGTGGTTAGTGAATTACTAAAAGGTTTGTTTTAATGTTTCCTAGATCTTTCGTTGAGCTGGGATTTTATCCAGAATTATTTGGAAGCCTTCAAGCCATGCTATATCTGCACGAAAAAGCTGCAGGAAACGCACACATCACTGAGCGACTTCTATATGGAATGGCTGATGACCATATGTTCTGTTGGAAAGTTGGAAAATAATCCGTTTGCTCGCGAATTAACAGAAGCTTTAACATCCCGACTTGAAAATCTCCGAGCTTCTATGGCTTTTAAAATGGCCATATACCTCGACCCCCGTTTCAATTATGTCAATTCGAACATATTTACTGGTGACGAGAAAGATCACATTCAGGTATTTAATTAACCATTCATTATTTAAAATTGTCATTTTATGTAGTTTTCCACTACCAGAGATTCGTTATACAAACGTGGGAGAGAATTGAGAAACTGGATCCTCACTATTCAGTTCAGCCGACATGTTCTAGAAACACGTCTGTAGTGTCCGATGAAAGCGATAATTTTATTACCGCGATGTTTGGTGGGTCGCTTACTACTGTTACTTCAAACACAACATTCCAACAGCAGTTACAAGCACTCCAAGCTGAGCAACGTCAATGTACCAAATACGACGTATGGGATCATTGGATGAAGCGAAAAACGAGCCATCCTGAACTATCCGCTGTAGCATCTGTGGTGATGTCCGTTCCCGCCACCCAATGTACAGTAGAGAGATCGTTTAGTGCCTTGGCGTTAATACTTTCACCCCAATGACAATTTAAAATTTCTTAAAAATTTGGAATAATAATTAGAATTTGTTTGAAATTTGAAACTACACACTTAATTCGGTTCGGTAAATTCCCAACAGCCGTGTTGTCAGCAAATTTAGAAACTGATACCACAGACTAACAGACATAATACTAGAAAACAATGCTTCGCCCGCTTTAACGGTCATTTCGAATATATTTGTATTTGGGACTGTGGCCACATTTGCAATTATGACACCACTGACATATGAAAGAGCATTTGGGGGATAGACCACTAGTGAAAAATTGCTTCCAAAGCTGAGGGATAACCCACTAGAAAACGAGTGTTTGGGATCGTGAATAAAAGGTGGAGCTAGTGTTCTGGGAAAATTGCCGGATCGATGTTTGTGAGGAAATGCCCCCATAGTGTTATGTCTGTTAGTCTGTGTCGATACCTCTGTAAAATGAAATTTGTTTGCTGAATTTCGGTGAAATAATTTCCGAGTATCAGCTATGAAACTTCACCTTTACGGAGATCCCAGCCAAAAAATTGTTTACTGTGATCTCAGCTGTTGAGATTTCGGCAAAAGATACGGAAAAGGCTGAGATTCGACAGAAAAAAATGTGTGTACTTTTTACATTTCTGTTAAGGGGAATACATTTTGACACATCCACATCTTAAAACAAGAAGTTCAGGTCGATGTACAAAAAATATTAAGAAATATTTTTAAATACTAGATCACAGAGTAGAGTCGTCCATTTTCAGCATTCAACTTGTGTAAAAATCCCTAACGTTTTCGAAGGTAGTTGGGATATCTCCACCTGGTGCGCTACAGTTGTGATGTGTTTTGTGACTGAGTTCGATTGAATTGACAAAGGTTATGCCTCTACACAGTCAAACAATTCCGGAAACGGTTCGGATTGCTGAGTGGATTCAGTATGAATTTCAGCTAAAATTCATCAACCGATTGAGTCGAAATCGGCTGTTTACTTTGAGCCAGACTAGACTAGATATACTGTGAAGAGATGGTGGACAAGAATAACAGGAAAAAAAAGAAATTAAGTTTGCAGGTTTTTTTGCAAACGGAATATCACTGTCACGACATCATGAACAAGATCGCTGACTGGCCTTCTTGGATCCATTATGAACTCTTGGAATCATATTTCCAAGCAGTTGTTAGCATTTCAAGAGATAACTAAATTTGGATATCTAACGTGTTTAAAAATATGTATACGAGAGAACACTTTCTACGACCCAAATACGTCGGAGATGCGCATTCAACGTACAATGATAGGACATGACTCGAGATATCACCCAAAGGAAGTCCTTCATCCATCCCCTTTAAACCTTTGAGATTCTTAAACTTCCCTACGAAAATTGCCAAGTTTCGATCGTCCTCTGACAAGTAATACTGAAAAACCCGTTGAAGCTACGCGATCTTTCATAAATATCACATTCTTATGCCTAAATGTCCGCCGTCAAGGTTTTCATTTGCGTTTCTAAAGTCTCGTATATTCGGTACAATTCGGGTGATCCGATGTTCAGAAAGTCCTTTTGCGCGTATAATTCTTTTCAGTCCACGGTTGTTCGCGCTGAATATTCGTTTCGTCTGACCTTTAATCGCAGTGTAGAGAAATCAAAACGTTGTACGCTTCCACTGGAGGAATTTCTTGTATTGATTTGATTTTTTCGGGTACACTGTAACCTCCATTTACGAACCAAACCGGGGGTTCGTAAATTGAATTAGTTCGTAAAAAAAAGTTTGGGGCTTAGTTTGCAAAAACAGTTTGCTTCACATTTATTTATACTTTTGTGGTGGTCAGAACTACCGATATTTTTAGAATTTCTAACTTCAGTTAATACCTAGCTAGTTACAAAAGAGGTTTACACTTTTCTGGTAAGCTTTTGATCAAAAAATAAAATATTCATCTTCATATCTCCAAAAGCGTTAGACATTATGTTTTACGTTTCTTTCCAGAGAGCGATCCAGGACAAGATGTAGAACGAGTAAAGGCGCTATAACCTAGGCTCCCTCGTCACTTCCAACGATTTATCAAATCCCCATGAAATTGAAACGGTCGGTACGGTTGTCCACGTTTCTTCCTTATTCAAGGTTTGAAATAGTTCTTCATTAAATGAATAACTTGATCGCCGTATAATTTTGAATCATCTTCACTTTGTTCGCTGTACAGTTGGCCTGGCCGCTTTAATGATTGTTTCACATGTCATATGTACCACAAACATTAATATTGACAAGAAAAATTGTAGGCGAACGTCTGTAATTTTCCAGGATCCCTACATGTATTGGCTGTGTATGTGTAGACTAGCCTAGACTAGAAAAAAAGTTTACTTCACATTTATATTTGTCGAAACCGGAAGTCGCCATTTTGGATTACAAAATGGTTCAGAATATCCATTTCCGTCATGTACTCGTCAATCCCATTCCAAAAATACTCATATTCTTAAGGTTATAGAGAATTTATCTGAGCCGGAAGTTTTGGATTTTAAAATGACTTCAGCCATCGATTTCCGTCACTAGTTGAGTATGTAAAATTATATACAACTTCTTACTCAAACTTTTTTTACAAAGAGTTCGTTATTTCGAATTTAGTTCGTATGAAAAGTTTTGTGAATCATAACACGTAAAAAAGAGTTCGTAAATGGAGGTTTCAGAGTATTTCGTACGCGTACTGTATTGAGGGAGTTGAAGTCTTCTAGAACCAGCTGATGTACGATGTATATAGAAACAATATCAATAAGGTTTTGCCTTTGATTCGGACTTAACAAGCGACAACTTCAATACCTAGTACCAAGCAAAGGCTAATACGATGGAATAATATCACCTTTTGATCCCCAAAATGCTCCCATATAGTGTTTTCTCAGCCTTGACGAATAATGTTAAAATTGTGGAAGATCTACGTCGGAAGTTTACAAGGTTTTATATAATGTAAATGCATTGTGTAAAATCTAGGAATAACTGACGCATTTAGGAACAATCTCAGGCCTTCACAAGCAAGCTTAGGAGAGGAAATGATTCTCCTTTTTCGAAAATTTATAGGTAGTTTAGATGTTCCCTCAGTTCTTGGAGAGTTCCTTAAAAGAATGCTTCAATTTTCCCCCGTATAATTTATATGTGGGATATACCGACAGTTCATACGGAGTCTATCCACAGAAGCAAAACTTTTCATAACTCTCTCCGCATTTTCCACACCGCGGCATAAAAAGGCGAACAGGTAGACTAACTCCGTTAAAAAAATAGTGTTTGGAAGAACAGAGCTGGCAAAAGACTAAACGCTTGCATACCAGAATTTTCACTGACTAAAGTGAAGGGCTTTGGAAGGAGCCAACCCCATATTACGCAAATAAAGCCACTCTCGGAGACTACACCAACGATCTCTACTTCACGGGCGGGTACGTATACAAAATACTTCTTCGTACACGCCCGAGTGCTGTTTAGTTAGTTCACGCGATATATTGATGATGCTAAATAGCTTATCTTTGGTCCAGAAGTATACCATACAAGGGCCGGTTATATTAAATGGATATGTTTTGTATTGAAAAGGTTTATTTTTGCCATCGGTATTCCAAGCCCAATAAGCCTGAAAGGATGTTGGTCGTCGGAGATACCTTCCCATTAGTCCAAACTATCATGCGGGCTTCAGTACCCACCAAAGAAGGTTCTATCGCAGGGAATGGAAAATTGCAACGAAATTTAAAAGAAAGTAGTAATTGGGACTTAGCTATACCAATGATCCATGTAGTATCAGTAATCAACAAACCCCTTTTTCGCTGAGCCGTCGGTCATACAACCCGTTAACAAAGGTTGTTTTCAAATGGCTATCAGCTATTATCAGGGAATTTTCTTTTTCACTTACACATGCCATGTCTGAACTTTCTTCAGTGCGGGTAGAAATCATTTCGAATCTTACTACCTACTCGGGAAAAAAGTGTTCCGCCGGCCCTGCAGTGGCGTAGCCAGAAATTTAGTTTGGAGAAGGGGGGAGGGGAGCTTGACGAAAATCGTTGATTTTTCGGAAATATTTCAATATAATAAACATTTGATAAAATATTGAAAGTTCAGAAACAAAAACAGTTCAGCAGTTACCATTCCATTCTTCAAATGAGAAATAAATAAAATTTTATGAAAAGTTATAAATCAAAGAATATACACTGTTAAAGAGGAATGTTCGACATCTTTTCTTACGGTCAATATCACATAATGTTCGTTCGCACTATTAGTTTTGGCCCCACTGCGTGAGATGTTTCGTTCTCACGCGAGGATCGGTGCTACCGGGCACCATTTATACCGGTTTTTCTAGCCCTTCTGGCAACCGGGCGATGATATGAAGTGGTGAGCCAACATTAACTCATACTGTGAGAATGACACAGAAAATTCAGTCTACAATAAACCAGCAACTAAAGTGGATCATCTTTTTTCGATCCTGAAAACTAAGTGTAATTTTATATTAAGTGCATGCAAAGTGCAAGTCGTATGTGCAGCAATAAAGAGTGTTCGGATCAGTGCAAAGTTATATACCGTGGTTAGTCAGCCCGAGAAAATCCCAGGCAAAGTTGTTCGCTACTGCTGGTTGTTCGGTGCATCTGGTGATTGCAGTCACCGGTAGTTTTTGCTCCTTATCCTCGCCTTCATTGCGAGCTGCCGTTCGTTAGTGGAAGACTTTGCTGACCTGTTGCTGCCTGACGGTGCGGTGATTTGCGCTACCTGCAACAGGTGATCGAGTTGCAGCCAGTAGGGTGCGTGAACCTATAGTTACCTTCGTCCCTTCGGAGAAGTTTTGGTCATATCGCAAAAAGGAAAGCACAACGTAGGGGTAAGCGACATCACATAATTTAGAATTACAAGAACCATCAACTTCGAAAGTTGGTCACCAAATGATGAATACTTCCCAGTGTTCACAAGCTCGTATCTCATGTTTCTCTGTGCGTCTATTGATGACATTCAATCTGTAATCGTCGACTAGGTACAACAGTCTTCTGCAGTAGAAGCGAAATGAGAAGGTGCGAGTGGACATGAGCACTATAACCCTACCGTGGACAGAACTGACCATATGAGGTGGCAAGTAAACCCCGTACGGCTGTCTTTCGACGAGACAGGAGATTGGGTCAAACCCAACAAGCCTCCTAGAAAACACCACGTTATGAACAATCAGGAAGAAAAAGCGAATGGGAAACATCGGTCAAAGCCCACGTAACGAAAAAAGGATTACGATTGTAAGCTTGGCACATCGAACTGAAAGTCACTTTGCTTCCTTGGGTTCGAACGAATCCTGCACGATGAGCTGAAAACTCGTAGCATTGTAGGAACTTTGCTTGGCGGGACAGAATCTGTGGAAAAGCGGGCATCGTGCGGTTACATTCTACTAGAGAGACGACACAACAAACGAGTTGGCAATCAGCTTTGTAGTGCTTGGCAAGATGTCCCAAAGCGTAATCAAGTAGTAGCAGACGTTCAGCGAAAAAAAGGTGGGTGGATCAAAGGCCATTTCTACAACTACAGTATCGTCAACGTGCATTGCCCTCACGAAGCGAGATGCGAGAACGAGAAAGATGCATTTTTCGCGCATTTGGAACCCGCGGCAGAATCTGAAGTTCCTCATCAGCGACATGAACGCCTCACTTGAGATCACCTGATTAACATGCTGAGAACCAAATAGACCACGTTCTAATGAACGGAAATGTCTTCTCCGACATCACAAATGTCCGCACCTTCCGCAGTATAGATTCGGAATCGCCTACAGGAAGATCGGAATACCGGGCAGATGAAGCATCTATACAGAGTTACGAAAATGCTACGAGTAGGTAAATCGCTCGAGCAAAGGCTATGTCCCACAGGCCGACATATGAAGAGATACTAATGGAGACCTTCTCATAACCGAGTGTGAGCTGATCGATAAGTATATTATGACGAACATCGAAATAGCAGTAGACGACGACGGTATCGCAAGAATCAACCTGCGCATATCTCCGCAGCCGACGACAGATTTCCAGCGCCGGAGCTATCTAAGATTCACAAAGAGATCGGAGGGATGAAGACTGATAAAGCCGATGGCAATGATCAGCTGCCATATGAACTGCTGAAACTCGGAAGAGAGGCGTTGGTTAGAGCACTCCACTTGGTGGTTTTGTGGATCTGGAGAAACAAATTTTACCGGAGGAATGGATGGAGGAGTAGTACGTCCTATCTATAAAAAGGGTGTTAAGCGGTATTGCTGCAACTGGATACCGAGCAATCCCATTGCTCGGTGTTCTCCCAAATTTTTTGTCGCCGCCAATCACCGTTAGCAAACGAGTTCATTGAGAAAAATGACATATAATGCCCAAGAACGGAAATCCGGACAAACGAGAATAGATCGAGTGATTTGTGATGAGTATTAGAAATACTTGCGAGTTCTTTTGAAATTCGGGAAGGGCTACGGCAAGGTGTGATTATAAGAGCGAGGATTGATACGAGTTTCCGGAAGTCTGTTCAGCTTTTTAGCTTCGCTGGAAACGTCAATATTGTGGCACAGAATCTTGAAACGATGGTAGGGTACATCCGATTGACCGTTAAAGCAAAGCGAATTGAACTAGTCACAAATGCGTCAGACATAGTACATGAGAGTTAAGAGGTTACGCCTTCCACCAAGTATATCGATTGCTGGCGACGACATCGAGTTGGTTGTTGAGTTCGTGTATTTGGGCTCACCAATGACCGCCAATAATGACACCAACAGAGAAATTTGGAAACGTGGTGAACGTTGATACTTTGGATTTCGAAAAACCTTTTGATGAAGTTAACCTTCTAGAAATCGCTCATTAGACCGGTTGTCCTCTACGGTCACGAAACCTGGAGTATGCTGGCGGGAGGCCAACGCGCTCTTAGTGTTTTCGAACGGAACGTGTAGAGAGCGATCTACGATGGGATGCATATAAGCAACGGAATGTGGAGACGGCGTATGAACAACGAATTGCAACAGTAACTTGACGAATTACCCATTGTTCGCCCAGCACAATTTGGGCGGTTGCGGTGGGCTAGGCATGTCGTCAGAATGGTGAACAACTAGGTAAGAATTGTTCTAGAAGCTAATCCAGCAGCTACAAGGAGGAGAGATCGGCCAAGATTAAAGAGACCTGAAGAGTCTTCGTGCCTTCCGATACGACAAACAGCCATGGGCAGAGTGAACTGAAGACGACATCTTGATACAGCAAAGGACAACATGGCCTTAGACTGATTGGTAAGCAAAGAATTTAAGTGAAAGTTTAGCAATACGTTTCCCAACATAAACAAAACATCTTCTGGTGTAATCATTTTAGTGATAAATCCTCCCAGAAATAATCATGGAAAATTCACTCTTCAAAAAAGTAGTAAGAGACTTAGTGTCTTCAGCAAAGTGGTTGGGAATTGCATTTAAAACATCTTTATTGAAGATATGAAAACTAAATTTGTTCGAATTTCGCGTTAAACCGTATTTAGAGTTGGCAGCACCCTCGCAGATTTTAACGAAACTTTCTGTACATGAAGACTCACAAAAAACCACTTTGCATACATTGTTTTTCCGAAAATGATCCAGCTTGTCTTTTGAAAAGTATCAAACTTTTTTTTACCATTTTTTCAAATGGCTATAGTCTAAAAATGACAAAACCTACAAAAAAAAATTTGTAGGAGTGATTTTCACAAAATTAGTCAAATTTTTTTAATAAATATATTTAAAAAATTCTTTATCAACTCCTACACTGCAAAAAACGATTCTAAAAATTTGAAGTCGAATTACAAAAAACCTTACCTTTGATTTGAATGAAACTTTGTTCCAAAATAGATAATTATATTCCCTACCTACCGTCAAAAATTCAAGTTGGTCACTTTCAAGGAAAAAAAGTCATTTGAAAAAAAACTTTTCCTTGTTCAAACACAATTTTTTTCATTGTATTTTTATCAGAAACTAAATCAATGAAAGTCAATCATCTCAGAATCCAATAAAGTCAGTTTGTGAGAAGATATTGTCTAATTTAGCGACTAAGTATATTTTTATTAATCAAGAATCCCACTGAAAAGAGTTTATGTCATTAAACAAATATTTCATTATTACTTCTTTATTTTCTTGGCTAGTTTTGAGGAAGGATCACGTGACAAACCCGCTAACGTACAAATGCTTGAGTCCTTCGCGGCCATCCACTGCACCTACAAGCGCGATCTCGCAAACATGATAACATCCCGGTGATAAGGTGAACGTCTCAGCGCTTATAAATTTTCAAACGCGGTCTCAAGCGTGAACCTAACAAATCCCGCGCTCGCACGGTCATGAATCGGTCACTTCCAGAAGTTTCTATCTTTGGTAGCAGCAGACAATTAAACCAGTTAAAAAAGAAAGCTCTAATATCCACAGGACAACGCGTTCCATGGCGACATGACCGGGAACTTCAGTGATATGGGATAACTTACTCCCTGTCAGAGTGTGAATTGTACACCGAACGCTAAATATCAGAAGAACGCACGCGAATATGTGAATGGCCACACGGTTACAAAATCGAGTTCTGTACACACAAAGTCCCATGCACGCGAGCAGGCGCGACAAACTCGTTAATATACGAACGCTTAAGCCCTTCGCGATCAAACACGCACACCTACTCCCGCGATTGCGCAAACTTGATAACACCCCTGTAATAAGGTGAATGTTTTAGTACTTACGAAGTTTCAAACGCGATCATGAATCGGTCACGCCCGGAAATCATTATCCTACCTCCTAGTAACTTAGTTCTATACATTCAGTTGGACCAATCAACAAACAAAACTCATATCCATCAGACAACACCTTCAATGGCGACATGACCAGCAACTCTAATTATATGGATGATCTCACACTTTTCTAGTATCTGAACCGTACGCCGAAAATTAAGTATTAGATTCACGGTATGCGCGCGATCATCAAAAAAACACACGCAATTATGCGAGAGGTACACGGTTATAAAATCAAAATTATACACGCGAAGTTACATACACGTTAGCACACGCGACATACAAACGCACACGCGATTAAACACGTTAACGTACAAATGCTCGAGCCCTTCGCGATGATACACGCGATCGCGAAGTCTCTACACCCGCACATATCTGAACCGTACAATGAATTTCACATTCAGAATCACGGTCCGCTGCAATTGGCCTTAAGTAGTGTTTTAGTGAGCGACGTTGCCTGTATCGTATGCAATTGTAGTATGTGATTCTGCGGGGAGCCCTTCCGTGAACCTAGCTCTACAGTTCCAGTAGGACAACTCTCGAAAAAAAAATTGGTCAAACTTTGTTAAAAGGATGGGCTCAAGACTAATACAATTAATAAGCTTTTAAACAAAAAATGAAACGAAAAAGCTTTAACGGTTCCTGAGCTATTCATGGTACCAACGACATGGTTTCGAGAAAAACGCACGTCAAATTTTGTATATGATGACTTGTAGATTGAAATCGGTGTAGTTCAATGTTTTTATCTCCTTGAAAATTCCAATTTGCTTGAAATTTTCTGCGAATTTTTTTTGAAAAATTTCGCATTTAAAAGTGTAGATATAATTTTTTTTTAAATTTTTACTTCGCATTCAAATTTCTGTTTAGCATACACGATTCTGTTAGCTGAAACTTTATCTATCGTTCGAATTTCGACAACGCCGGTGGTTGAGGGGTAGCGTGGCCGTTTCTCACCCCAGTGGGTCTGGGTTCAATCTTAGCTAAGGTCATTGACATTTTTTGAGGTGAAAAATCTTTAGTCACGAAGTAAAGCCGTTGAGCCAGGTCCATGTATTTATGGACCTATATCTAGGGTCCAGATGGTGAAGCCACCTCTTTGGTGTCGGTGATAGGCCAACGAAACATAAAATAGGGAAAAATAAGCAACATAATTTGAACCAATCCTGAGATGCAAAAAACTCACAATTTCTCGTAACGTGTTCCGCTATATCTCAGAAACCAAGTACGCCACTTTGTGGTAATGCAGAAGTAGAATTCCACAGACGAAGCCATTTTTGATGTGGAATTTGCTATATTCCCAATAGAGTTTCCGGCAATCCAGTGGAGTATGTCGCTCAGGCAAACCTTTGTGCGAATGATATACAATCCTTGATTGAACGATACCTATCACACATGAGGACGAAAAGTGTAAAGCTCCTCCGTTCAGACAAGGAAAAAAACCGCGCTCGATGAGTATCACAACGTAAATGATTTAAAATCGATATTAAAAACTTACGTTCCAATCCTACCGGACAACGACCCATTCCTTCGCAGCATGACATGACCCCATCGGAAGTCGGTGAACAATGTTGTTCAGCCCAGGGCAGCGCACCAACAGCGAAAGTTCGTAATGCAAATGAGGTCTTGTTCTCTCAGCGGGATATTTTGCTGCCGCTACCTCCGTTGGCGGTTGGTGTACGAAGAAATCCAACTTCGATACAATGGGATCAGTTTTGCTGCTTTGCTGGTCTACAATATGGGTTTACCCCGTATCTAAACGGAGGCAATGAATGTTCTGACGTGAGCTGCCTTTTAGCTTAGCCCCGCGCGGCGTCGTCGTTCGAAGAGGATTAGTTCAAGTTGCGCCGATAAGGTGAAGTATTTATTGTTTACTCGATGTTCTCATGGTAACATGACAGCAGCAGCTGGTGGAGGATTTCGTTTGTTGGAAGAAGACGCCGCCGCCAAGAGATTTGCGTGCGCCGCTGTTGGTTTGCACAATTATTCTTACTTCGATCGAAGTTATAGTCTCTAGTGACAGCGGTTGAACAACTTAGTTGACGGTGGATTAATTGCATTTGAAGGTGCGGCAAAACATCCTGTACCCCAAGTGGACATATGAAGTGATAATCTTAAATCCTTTTAAAATGTATGGGCTGATAGCGTCTTCAATATTGATTGATCCGGTTTGCGGCGTTATTGTGTTTAATGTGACTGATCAATTAATTTGTTTAGTTTGATGTAGAAGTTCGTATATGTTTATCTTTTGTTTTCCTATTCTGATCAACGAAACTATTAACTAGATACGAAGGTTTACATCCCCGAGTTCATTGACCCTTTCCATCGTTCTATGCAGTGAGTGTCCCCAACCCCGGACAGGCTAATTACAGCTGAACCAGCGACCAAACTAAGGTATCCATAAATTTGCTCCCTTCAATTGACGCACTTTGTTCTATCCTTCTAGGCAAGTCTGCCACCAAGAGTCGTGCTCCTGGAATTGCCTTTCAAGTTTTACAGGAAAATTACGCACCGCGCGCCGTTGACATCCGTTCGGCAGCGGATAGGCGAAATAATGGACCGATGTCCAAATCTGCCGGCGGCTGGCCATGCAAAAGGTGTAGCCTACAAAATTGTATGTGTACATAAAGACACGAACTTGCAAGCGTTTGTTCAAGCGGCCACGCGCGCCTCGGATCGACGACGGACGAAAAAAAAAACAACCATAAATTATTACTGAATGCATAACTCACTGCTGCAAACCGTGGCCAATTGAATGGTCCCCACGAACATTCAACGCTGCCTACCTCGGATATTGGGCATATCTCGGCGAAGCCAGAGAGGATCGTATTTTTCGAAGCTATCTCTTTCAGGATGCAGGCATTTATTTATAGACCCAACGAGGCGACGCGACGATCGACGTAAAACTTCTATATTATTTTACCCAAGCTCTATATAGATTTGTTGGCAAGTATCTACCTCTAGATGCAAACTAACAAAAGTTAGCAGCAGAAGCAGCAGACGACAGTCTTTTGCCACCCTTGCTGGCTGATCCTCTCCCAAAGTGGGCCTGTTGTTTTATTGTGTCAGCAGCGGCTACTCCCGCTGGCTGGCAGATGTCTTTTTATTTTCTACCGTAGAATGTTGTAGGTGAAAGAACTGCTGCAATTGGTCACGGGAAATCGATTTGCCTTCATGAGGTTAGTTGCGCATTACCAATTCTTGGTAAAAAAAATCTTTGGGGCATTTAGGGCTTTTCTGAGGTGGATTATTGTTGTAAGTTAATATCGCATTCACCTTTTGGCGCTTAAAATATCCTACTCCACTATCTCAGGCTAGACACCATTCTATAAATTGAAAAAAATGTTTAATGTAACAAAACTATGACAGGTTTGTCCGGTTATAGCTTAGCAATTTGTTGATGGATTTCAATCATTTATACACCTACCAATTCACAAGTACCTGACCTAAATATTGTGTTCAATTGAAAAATCCATGAAATTGAAAAATTCACAAAAAGGGAAATTTTGCATACATGAAGCTGCAATTCATTCGTTGCTCGCTGTTCAAGCGAGCAGCGTGTTGATTGTACGCCAATTTGGAACAGTAAGAAAATTTGACACTGCAAGGATATCACTGATAAGGCAGTCGCGGAGTGCATTGAGTGCGCAACGTTCTGAAACGCAGGAGATACGTTTGATCTTCGTTGTCCCAGTGGGATGCTTGATGGAACCTGGACGTGATGACATTGAAAATGTATCTTCTAGACACTAAAATCTTTCGCTTGCTGAACGTCATAAATTAAGTTTTTTATTATTTGTCTATGCCAAAAATTTTCTTAGTGGGAAAATTGTTATTATATCAGATTTGTGCACAAAGGGCATAATACCTGTAAGCTGTATTTTGCTCCTCAGTAACTGGTACCGTGTTAGTTAGGTATGAAATCCAAAACTTCACACGTCATATATGCACGACTGGCTGATGACCTGAACTCGAAAAGCAAACTCTAACGTTCTTTATAATTTAGATACTCTGCTTCTTCTAGCGAAAATCTATGCATAGCCGTTTGGTTCGCATGAGCATGAGCATGATGGCCGTAAAATTCATAGTTACTCCGTGATTGAAATTGCACAGAGAATCAACGCATGGGATCTGGAAGTAGCTATCCATTCTCAATGTGCACGTTTCGAGAGTTCTATACTTGGGAATGCCAATAACGGCACCGGCCACGTCCTTACAGCCATCGGGGAAGAAAAGGAATGTTAGTGTAACAAACGTTGTTATGGAGACCGTGTATACCTCTGCATCTCCACGTTTGTCACGGCAAGGATTTTTTGTTATTAAGATGGGGAAAAGAGTTCAACAAATCTGGATTCATATTGATAAATGAGACGATCTAAGCAACTCTCAGAAGTGTAATCATGCGCTGTGGGCAGCCGGCTGCCGAGAATTTATTATAGAATTATCGTTTGTTAAATTATTTTAGAAATGTTTGGTTTATAAAAAAAGCAACTTAACATAAGCAACAAGCTCCGTACAGCCGACAGTCAGGAGTGTTGCTCATGGTGGCAGGTGAACGATTTTATTGTTCCTTGTTTCATTATTCCGACTAAACACGACATTCCAAGAACAATTCATAATATTGTCATTTATCCAAAGAGATATGCTAATATCAATGTAATTGAAAATTTCGTAATAAAAGTATTATTTATCCCTTATTAACTTTACTATTATTATTATAAAAAATCAAATGACAATTATGTATTGGATTCTTTCTCCGCGAACGTTTGAATAAGGTGTAGATCCGTATATTATCATTATTCGCGCGCGTTTTTATGCAAACTGAAGCGCATTGTAACCGGTATAAAATAAGCACAACCGAAATGCCTGAGAGGACTAATTTTATAAGTCGACTATACAACCGATGACATGTGTGCTGGTTTTTTAAGCTAACTATTTGAATAAGATTGAAGACAATTAGATCGAAAAGAAACTAATTTAATTGAATGTAACAAAGTTTCCATAAAATGGAGCAAAGACAAGAAATGATGAAGGGACTACTGGTTTAGTCGACTTTCACGTCAATAACCAAGCTATAATATGCTACAATATTTTTATACTCATGAAGAAGTATGTTTAACACGACTATCAATAATATAGTACCTGTACTCCTCCTAAGTATATAAAAGTGCTTATTGCAATGAGAACAAGTATTATATTTGATTGATGATTTAATGGACTAAAATAAACCAATTAATATGACAAAAATGCATTTTTCTTCGTGCTGATATGACTGCCCGCAAATTGGTAGCTGGTTTTCGATTCTTCTCGCAAATTATCAATTCTCAATCCTTATACTGTTTAATCATACAGTTATTATTCCGCTCAGACAAGACCATGCTTCCTAGTTCGTCAAATAAACACCAAACAAGCGAAGAAATTAGTTCGCTCAGTCCAAAGAAATGTTAGCTTGATTGGCATCAACCGGCGGATAACGTATTACCTTTGTGCAATTTTGAATATAATAAATTGAAGACTACTTAGTTGTCTGCAATAAAATAAGATCGGAAAAAATTAGCTGCATCAAACCTTGCCAATAAAAATACTGGATAAAGGACACAGACGAAAATAGCTGTCTACCGCCTATGCATAACCGTTTGGTTCATGAGCCAAAAACTAGATTTCGATTTCACCATCTCACCAGCCAACCAGAGATTCTGTGCTTATTTCCAGATATATCACTCAGGATCACCGATACGTGTGACGCTTTGAGTTTAGTGTCTAACCCGTTACCAAGACAAAACCAGTTACTGATGTGATAAATTGTTAGGCGCCAAATCCAAGCATATTTATTTACCTTAGATTAAACATTATTGATATTTTTCATAACATTTAATTATTTCTTGTTTTTCTACTCTAATCGTTTTTTTTTTCATTTTTTATATTCCGAAACTCTATATTATTTATGTACTCTAATTTCATCCTTCCATAATTCATATTTTTAATTTATTTTATTTGTCCATTTGATTCAGCTTTACAACTTTTCTCTTTTTTCATTTCATTTAATTTTTTTTTGCTTCTTTTTTCACCTTATTGCCATTTTTCATCTTGTACTGATTTTAAATTTGTAGCACACTGATTATAATTTTTTCGTTTAATTTTTTTAAATACTTATAAATTGATTGAAACTTCAATTTGGTTATTAACAATTTACATCGCATTATATGCATTTACCAATCATAATTCTATTATATAGGTGTGGTTGCCGTGGATTTTTTCTAGAAGAAACGGCGTGGTTGATTTGTCAGAAAAGGTCGAACAGTCCCACATTATTTAGAACTGACAGTAGCACTGCCTCCCGGTCATGGTCGTTGCTGAGGATCTCTCTGATGGAGTTCGGTAAACTATAATACTGCCGGAGGGTGCCGTGCCCTGGACAGTTCACTAAAATATATTTCACCGTGGTTCGGGTTCCGCAGGTAACACATGTTGGTGGCACTAGATACGGTGTAAGAGACTTTTGTATGTCCAACTCTGAGCCGCCACAGTACTCGTCGTTTTTCTTTTCAGTTCGTCCATACTGTCCAGCGGTCCTGCGAGCCTTTGATGCGCTGAAGGTTTCCGGTGTTGCTACGCCAACGACACACGCAACTTTCGGCTATCTTTAACTTCCACTTGCCTAACATATCTGCGGCTGGGACATGTCTGGTGAGATTTCGGTGGGAGTGTCTCTTTCTGACCGCCAAGCGGTCAGTCCTTTCGTTGCCGTCGATGCTGTAGTGACCGGGGACCCAGCAGACTGGTGTGAGTTGGTCATACTCCGCCTCGATAGTCTGGATGCAGGGGTGGCGGGATTCTTCCGACTAAAGGGCGGAGATGACAGACCGAGAATCCGAAAGTAAGGCGACGGGTGTATCTTCCGGATTCTGGACCATGATGAGTGCGATAGCTTACGCCTCAGCTGAGAAAACCGAGCATGCGGCCAGTAAGCAGAAGGAGAACCCTTTCCTGATTCCACTTACTCCTCCTTGTTGGTGAAAATCCACGCCTGATTGCTATACCTGGTGGCCATCAGACGGTTGTATTTGACTCTGACTTCACTACCAGTTCTGCAGACAGACGTGTGCCCAGGTTGGGTCCGTGGGCGTGCCACGTCCGGTAACGAACTTGGTGTAAGCAAGAGATCCATGTCTGTGTATTCCCGATGGAACCCGTTAGCTCTTCTAACGATGGTGACTGCAGCCGTCCAACGAAAGGAAAGAATCCCGGCTTCCATGCCGCCTCAGCAGGCGTGCTGCGTAGCAGACCAGAGCAAATCGTTCCTTGGTTTAGCGAGCTTAAAATGTTGATGAACCCTTCCATATTGCGGGACGTCAGCTCAACCCCGTAGAATATTTTGCTATGGACTAGGGCCTGGCTAAAGTTCAACGCAGTGAGACGATTGCAATGCTTGTGCAGGGAGTTTATTGTTTTAATTAGTCGCAACCGGCTCCAGCAGTCGCCATTGATACGTTGGATATATTAGTGTGGATATTTTAGTGTGGCGCGAAAGTGAGCTGACGGTCCACGGTTATCCCCAAGATCTTCAGTTTCTAATAGTAGGGCACGACCGCCCGGTCCAGCAGGATCGGCCTCATTGTTGTAATGTGGTTTTTGTTGCAGCAATGTGTAATCGCGCTTTTAGCGAGTGCCATGTTAAAATCGACTGATTGCGCTCATCGGCTTACCGCGCTTACGGCGGCTTGAAGTTTACGACGGGTTCACCCAATGGTTCTTCCTACAGCAACCAACACGATGTCGTCGGCGTAGATGAAAACACATATCCCTGTCGGAAACCTGGCGAACAAGGAGTTCATGACCACCAGGAACAGTGATACAGTGAGAACAGATCCCTGGGGGGACGTTGTCCTTCGTGAAGGTGTAGATTGGGCACCCCCGATTCCTACGCGGAATGTGCGGTCGGACAGGTAGTCACTTAGGAAGCGGTCCATGTGTCCGGTGATCCACCAGTTGGCCAGCTGTTGTAGTACTCCGTGACTCCACACGATATTATATGCCTTCGCTACGTCGAGTATCGCGATGTCGGCGTGCATTCCGCCGGTTACGGATTGGCGTATCACCTCTCCGAAGTTGGTGAGGTAGCCACCGGTTACTGTCGCACGTCGGAGCGCGAACAGGCAATAATCCAAAAGTTTGCGCTCTTCCAGTGGATCCATCAGCCGTCTGTTGACCATCCGCTCCGCCGTCTTGGCAAAGCAAAGCAACTGATTAGGCTGAAATTGTCTGGTGTTCTGTTCCCCTGACATCGCTTTAGAATGGGGATTTCTAGGCATTCCATCCATGAAACGGGCATCGGTTCACCGCTCCAGATGCGGTTAATACTATCCAAAATGGCCCGCTTGGCTACCGACGGGAAATGTCGAAGTAGAGGATAACCAACGTCATTCAATCCGACAGACTTGCCGTGTACCGGTTCTAGTGCCGTATGTAGTTCGCTTCCGGTGAAACGCTGGTTCTATACTTGACCTGAATCAGGTCAGTATAGCTATACAAATTTAAATTATCAAAAATCGTATTTTTGCTCACATTTGATTGTATTTTACTTCGATCAATGTCGGACTAACAACTTAATAAAGTCATTATGGTCGTTCCTATGTGTGGGAATAGTCAGTAAGCAACATAACCATATCTACGACTTTGATATACATCACAATGGCTTCAAAAAGTTAGATTCGGCTTAATATATCACAACATATAAGAAACTCTACTTGAAGACAACATATGATCACGAAATATTGCCCCGCTTGTAATAATTAAAATAATTCCGAGTAGTCAGTCCTGCTATACAATCCAAACGTCGCAAATTCGAATCCGATCTTAATAACAAAGGAGGGGTACTATGGTTGGTTTGGCATTGGTTCGTTTTTCTTCCCAAAACCCGCTTTTTTATATATTTTTGTTATGCTGGAGATGATTGATGTTCCTAATTACTGTTTTTAACATTTGATCTTCTTTACCGACTAGTCAGAGTTAATCGTATATAGTGTTCCGGGATCGTATACTAGTTATGGATATCGTATATAATCTGAGATTGTTTCGCATATCCAATCGTCAATATATCCTCTACAATCACTTTTATACTTGAAATTATCGCGTTTAACGTGTATATTGTTTTCAGAAATCGTCAACTCTAATCGCTATGTACGTGCATTTAGTGCAACTTTTTTGGTATTATTCAGATGCAACTTTGATATACCATCAAAAAGGCTGGTTGGGCGGGTTGTCCGTTGTGTTTTCGGTGGTGCTGGTTCTGTTTTGTTTCTGATAGGGATTAAATTCTGTTCAATACGATTGAGTGTTCGTTAAGTGGAATATCTGATGAAGGTGAAGATGCAGTTTAGGCTCAAGGAGGTTATGTATCTCCAGTATCATCATCTTCGCAATGTAGTACTCATAACTTTCAACACGTTAGCCCTGGCCGAACGTTTCGTTTTGCAGAACAACTTGAAGCACATGGTTGAATGTGATAAAGTTGGAATTAAGATTCCCGTGTATATAGGAATAGACTATGTAGATGTAAAGCTACATGACCTATCACCACGAACCCCTTCTGATCTAATTGCAAAATACATGTCGCAATACGGAGAAGTAGAATCTGTTACACCTGATCTGTTACACCTGATACGTGGAGAAATTTCTTCCCGGGTACACCTAACGGTGGTCTTGTGGTGAGGATGTGAATCAAAAGACCTATCGCCTCCCACTTGACTATAAAACTCATAACCCACGAAGCCACTATTAATCAAACTCCGTTATGCACCCATGAGGGGCAAACTCATACGTGCAAGTATTGTAATCCGACAGTGCACCACGGACTACCGTGAGCGGAAGATACAACCCAATACATATACAAGATACAACCCAACCCAACCCAAAAAGAATTTTCTCTACCAATACCTGCACCACAAACGGTTGCCAAATTTGTGGCAGCTGTTCAGTCCATATTGATAACTGCTAAAGCAGCATCCAGAACCCCAAAAACCAATGTAAGCAACATAGGTGAAGAAGATAATAACAATCACGACGTTTTTACATTGGTCACCTGTAAGAACGCGAACACCAAGGCACTTTAAACGATGATGACCTTGCTGTGAATGACAGCAGAGAATTAAATGGTCCCCATGACGCAGTAGGTGAGTCGCGAAAGAAGGTCTCCGTTCGCAATAAAAAGTTGCGCGCACGAGATCTAACGAATAATCAATAATATTTGTTTTTTATTCTATTTTTTGCATATTGTAAACACATGAAAGATCCACGGCTCCGTTAAGCTACCGCTATGAGCCGTTCTAAATGAACGAAATAAAAAAAAAAAATGATTTAACTGCGTCACAAGTCTTGAAAACACATAAAAACAAATGCGGTCGTCTAATGAGCCTTTGAGCTTAGTTGTTTCGAAGTAATGATATTCCGAATATATGCATTTTGGCGAAAATTAGCCAAACTACCAATTTATTTATCCTCCGTAAACGCAAAATAAGAAAAAAAATATATTAGTTTGATGTTTTAAAAACAACCATGCCAGTTTTCATCAAAATTGGAGTATCTTTATAATTAATCTAATTTTTTTTTCCAGAGAATACAAAATTTTAAAATTCAGCGAATGTTTAAATGGTTAAAATCTGCCACAAAAACCATTATTTCCCAATCGATTCAAAAACATACCTCAAATATTCTCGTCCTGTCAAATCGCCGTCAACTTTTTTACTCTTCTAGAACAGTTTATGTTTCACGCTTTTATCCAGAATCGTGCATTCTTCCGAACGTTCACTTCCCACTTTTCCTAAAAATAAAAAAAATCTACCACCATGCCTGCCTTCACTCAGGCTGGATGGCCGGTTGGTTTGTTTGCTCATGGGCACTAGACTCGAAGTGAATTTATGATAATAAGCATAAAATTTATTAACTAAAAAGGCCACCACGCATCGCACCGTCGCTGGACGGTTCGCATTCGATCGCGAATTTTATATCCCCTCTTATTCCCCCCGCATTATCCCGGCTAGTATTCTTCGGACCATGGGACGGGGGTTCCCTTGCGCCTTCCGAGACCACAACGAGGGGATTGTTTATGGATCAAGCCCGGGATAGTGGTGGGCAAATAAGAGTGAAATAATAAAATCTGACATATCAATATTGGAGGCGTTTGGTTCGAGTTGCTCGAGAGCCTAGCGACCAACCGACGCAAGTCGGATCGGGAGTGGGGTGACGAAGGTAGTCTTGAAGGGTTAACAATGAGTCAGACAAAATGCTATTCACTAGTCGCTGGGCAGCGGATCGCAACGGTGGACAAAGGGATGAACTATTACGGGAAACAAAAAGGCGCGCATCTTCGGAAGTGTTCTACTACGTCAATCATTTTTCCCTAATAAAGAAGACATAGAAGAAGGTCATTTGCATAATAATCCGTAGCCGATGCGGTGTGTTGCGAAACGGCCTCTAGACCTACCAGGAGTCTATTTATTGTTTTATGGGCCGGTGTGATACGCCGATGGATGGGTGGAACATCACAAATCGGCCATTCGGTCGGGTTCGCTTTGGCGTCGAACGGCGGCGATCCGAATTCCTATGAATCCTTGATTCGAGCGGGGATTTGTGCTAAAAGGGCGTCTACGGCCTTCGGGTTGCTGATGTGTTGCTTCACTCTCCATCGAAGCGTATCTGTTTCGCTTTATTAATTTATTGTATGACGGTCATGTTTTACGGCAATTAGCATGTGTAGATTACTTCGCAGCCAAACGACGAACTCTCGGATAGTTAGCTATAAGTGGAAAACTGGCCAGATTTATGGATGCTTTTTATGTACTGATAGATAACGTGTACAGGGATTTGATGAGTGACCTCTGGCAGCGGGCGACCAATTCCATCACCTATCAGAAAATTTATTAACGCTGCATTCCTCCGAAGACATTAAAGTGAACACTTTCGGATCGTAACGGCCAACAATTTAGTCACTTTCTAGTAGATCCCAACAGATAAACCGCGGGAAACGAGCACCCTGTCCGGCAAATTATGATCGATTTTTATTGCTTTAATACATAATCCAATTTCAATTTTTTTTTTCTTGGTCCAAGACGCGCAAGTCATGCTACTTGTTTTCACTGCAGCATTACTTCAACGATCGATTCCCTTTCCCTACTGATACGAAGTACTGTCGGAATGTTGCTCCTGGGTTAATTTTGAAAGCGAATGGTGCCTTTCATTCATTCCTAAAAATAAACTCTTTGATTTTCTCGATGAAAATGATTGATGACTATCACTTTCCTAGGGGTCTTTGTTTGATTGAACAGTATACCCTTATCAAATGGGAATTTACAGAGAATTCCACAGAATTTCCAATTACGAAATTCGAATTTCCAATTTCGAATTTTAAATTTGGAAGTTCGATTTTCGAATTTTAAATTTCTAATGTCGAATTTCGAATTTCGATACTCGAAAATTTTACATTTTTTCGCTTTTCGATTTTCGATTTTCGTTTTTGATTTTCGATTTTCGTTTTTGATTTTCGATTTTCGATTTTCGATTTTCGATTTTCGATTTTCGATTTTCGATTTTCGATTTTCGATTTTCGATTTTCGATTTTCGATTTTCGATTTTCGATTTTCGATTTTCGATTTTCGATTTTCGATTTTCGATTTTCGATTTTCGATTTTCGATTTTCGATTTTCGATTTTCGATTTTCGATTTTCGATTTTCGATTTTCGATTTTCGATTTTCGATTTTCGATTTTCGATTTTCGATTTTCGATTTTCGATTTTCGATTTTCGATTTTCGATTTTCGATTTTCGATTTTCGATTTTCGATTTTCGATTTTCGATTTTCGATTTTCGATTTTCGATTTTCGATTTTCGATTTTCGATTTTCGATTTTCGATTTTCGATTTTCGATTTTCGATTTTCGATTTTCGATTTTCGATTTTCGATTTTCGATTTTCGATTTTCGATTTTCGATTTTCGATTTTCGATTTTCGATTTTCGATTTTCGATTTTCGATTTTCGATTTTCGATTTTCGATTTTCGATTTTCGATTTTCGATTTTCGATTTTCGATTTTCGATTTTCGATTTTCGATTTTCGATTTTCGATTTTCGATTTTCGATTTTCGATTTTCGATTTTCGATTTTCGATTTTCGATTTTCGATTTTCGATTTTCGATTTTCGATTTTCGATTTTCGATTTTCGATTTTCGATTTTCGATTTTCGATTTTCGATTTTCGATTTTCGATTTTCGATTTTCGATTTTCGATTTTCGATTTTCGATTTTCGATTTTCGATTTTCGATTTTCGATTTTCGATTTTCGATTTTCGATTTTCGATTTTCGATTTTCGATTTTCGATTTTCGATTTTCGATTTTCGATTTTCGATTTTCGATTTTCGATTTTCGATTTTCGATTTTCGATTTTCGATTTTCGATTTTCGATTTTCGATTTTCGATTTTCGATTTTCGATTTTCGATTTTCGATTTTCGATTTTCGATTTTCGATTTTCGATTTTCGATTTTCGATTTTCGATTTTCGATTTTCGATTTTCGATTTTCGATTTTCGATTTTCGATTTTCGATTTTCGATTTTCGATTTTCGATTTTCGATTTTCGATTTTCGATTTTCGATTTTCGATTTTCGATTTTCGATTTTCGATTTTCGATTTTCGATTTTCGATTTTCGATTTTCGATTTTCGATTTTCGATTTTCGATTTTCGATTTTCGATTTTCGATTTTCGATTTTCGATTTTCGATTTTCGATTTTCGATTTTCGATTTTCGATTTTCGATTTTCGATTTTCGATTTTCGATTTTCGATTTTCGATTTTCGATTTTCGATTTTCGATTTTCGATTTTCGATTTTCGATTTTCGATTTTCGATTTTCGATTTTCGATTTTCGATTTTCGATTTTCGATTTTCGATTTTCGATTTTCGATTTTCGATTTTCGATTTTCGATTTTCGATTTTCGATTTTCGATTTTCGATTTTCGATTTTCGATTTTCGATTTTCGATTTTCGATTTTCGATTTTCGATTTTCGATTTTCGATTTTCGATTTTCGATTTTCGATTTTCGATTTTCGATTTTCGATTTTCGATTTTCGATTTTCGATTTTCGATTTTCGATTTTCGATTTTCGATTTTCGATTTTCGATTTTCGATTTTCGATTTTCGATTTTCGATTTTCGATTTTCGATTTTCGATTTTCGATTTTCGATTTTCGATTTTCGATTTTCGATTTTCGATTTTCGATTTTCGATTTTCGATTTTCGATTTTCGATTTTCGATTTTCGATTTTCGATTTTCGATTTTCGATTTTCGATTTTCGATTTTCGATTTTCGATTTTCGATTTTCGATTTTCGATTTTCGATTTTCGATTTTCGATTTTCGATTTTCGATTTTCGATTTTCGATTTTCGATTTTCGATTTTCGATTTTCGATTTTCGATTTTCGATTTTCGATTTTCGATTTTCGATTTTCGATTTTCGATTTTCGATTTTCGATTTTCGATTTTCGATTTTCGATTTTCGATTTTCGATTTTCGATTTTCGATTTTCGATTTTCGATTTTCGATTTTCGATTTTCGATTTTCGATTTTCGATTTTCGATTTTCGATTTTCGATTTTCGATTTTCGATTTTCGATTTTCGATTTTCGATTTTCGATTTTCGATTTTCGATTTTCGATTTTCGATTTTCGATTTTCGATTTTCGATTTTCGATTTTCGATTTTCGATTTTCGATTTTCGATTTTCGATTTTCGATTTTCGATTTTCGATTTTCGATTTTCGATTTTCGATTTTCGATTTTCGATTTTCGATTTTCGATTTTCGATTTTCGATTTTCGATTTTCGATTTTCGATTTTCGATTTTCGATTTTCGATTTTCGATTTTCGATTTTCGATTTTCGATTTTCGATTTTCGATTTTCGATTTTCGATTTTCGATTTTCGATTTTCGATTTTCGATTTTCGATTTTCGATTTTCGATTTTCGATTTTCGATTTTCGATTTTCGATTTTCGATTTTCGATTTTCGATTTTCGATTTTCGATTTTCGATTTTCGATTTTCGATTTTCGATTTTCGATTTTCGATTTTCGATTTTCGATTTTCGATTTTCGATTTTCGATTTTCGATTTTCGATTTTCGATTTTCGATTTTCGATTTTCGATTTTCGATTTTCGATTTTCGATTTTCGATTTTCGATTTTCGATTTTCGATTCTCGATTTTCGATTTTCGATTTTCGATTTTCGATTTTCGATTTTCGATTTTCGATTTTCGATTTTCGATTTTCGATTTTCGATTTTCGATTTTCGATTTTCGATTTTCGATTTTCGATTTTCGATTTTCGATTTTCGATTTTCGATTTTCGATTTTCGATTTTCGATTTTCGATTTTCGATTTTCGATTTTCGATTTTCGATTTTCGATTTTCGATTTTCGATTTTCGATTTTCGATTTTCGATTTTCGATTTTCGATTTTCGATTTTCGATTTTCGATTTTCGATTTTCGATTTTCGATTTTCGATTTTCGATTTTCGATTTTCGATTTTCGATTTTCGATTTTCGATTTTCGATTTTCGATTTTCGATTTTCGATTTTCGATTTTCGATTTTCGATTTTCGATTTTCGATTTTCGATTTTCGATTTTCGATTTTCGATTTTCGATTTTCGATTTTCGATTTTCGATTTTCGATTTTCGATTTTCGATTTTCGATTTTCGATTTTCGATTTTCGATTTTCGATTTTCGATTTTCGATTTTCGATTTTCGATTTTCGATTTTCGATTTTCGATTTTCGATTTTCGATTTTCGATTTTCGATTTTCGATTTTCGATTTTCGATTTTCGATTTTCGATTTTCGATTTTCGATTTTCGATTTTCGATTTTCGATTTTCGATTTTCGATTTTCGATTTTCGATTTTCGATTTTCGATTTTCGATTTTCGATTTTCGATTTTCGATTTTCGATTTTCGATTTTCGATTTTCGATTTTCGATTTTCGATTTTCGATTTTCGATTTTCGATTTTCGATTTTCGATTTTCGATTTTCGATTTTCGATTTTCGATTTTCGATTTTCGATTTTCGATTTTCGATTTTCGATTTTCGATTTTCGATTTTCGATTTTCGATTTTCGATTTTCGATTTTCGATTTTCGATTTTCGATTTTCGATTTTCGATTTTCGATTTTCGATTTTCGATTTTCGATTTTCGATTTTCGATTTTCGATTTTCGATTTTCGATTTTCGATTTTCGATTTTCGATTTTCGATTTTCGATTTTCGATTTTCGATTTTCGATTTTCGATTTTCGATTTTCGATTTTCGATTTTCGATTTTCGATTTTCGATTTTCGATTTTCGATTTTCGATTTTCGATTTTCGATTTTCGATTTTCGATTTTCGATTTTCGATTTTCGATTTTCGATTTTCGATTTTCGATTTTCGATTTTCGATTTTCGATTTTCGATTTTCGATTTTCGATTTTCGATTTTCGATTTTCGATTTTCGATTTTCGATTTTCGATTTTCGATTTTCGATTTTCGATTTTCGATTTTCGATTTTCGATTTTCGATTTTCGATTTTCGATTTTCGATTTTCGATTTTCGATTTTCGATTTTCGATTTTCGATTTTCGATTTTCGATTTTCGATTTTCGATTTTCGATTTTCGATTTTCGATTTTCGATTTTCGATTTTCGATTTTCGATTTTCGATTTTCGATTTTCGATTTTCGATTTTCGATTTTCGATTTTCGATTTTCGATTTTCGATTTTCGATTTTCGATTTTCGATTTTCGATTTTCGATTTTCGATTTTCGATTTTCGATTTTCGATTTTCGATTTTCGATTTTCGATTTTCGATTTTCGATTTTCGATTTTCGATTTTCGATTTTCGATTTTCGATTTTCGATTTTCGATTTTCGATTTTCGATTTTCGATTTTCGATTTTCGATTTTCGATTTTCGATTTTCGATTTCCGATTTTCGATCGCTGTAGCTCTGGAACGTTGGGACTGGCTCTGGTTCTTGCTCTGGTTCATGCCCTGTCTATAGTTTTAGTTCTGGAACTGTACTTTGGCTGTTACTCTATCTCTGACTTTAGCTCTGACCCTGGTCCTGGCTTTATCTCTGGAACTGACTCTAGCTCCTGTTCTAATACAGCTTGGTTACATCTCTGGCTCTGAATCTATCCCAGGTTCTGGTCACAGCTCTGACTCTAGGCTGACTTTAGCTCTGACTTCGTGACTAACTCAAGCTCTGGCTCTGATTCTAACTCTGATTGTGGCTCTTTCTCTGGATTTAGCATTAGAACTGGTTCCGGCTTTGGTTCCATCTCGAGTTCTGGCTATGGCTCTGGCTGTAGCTTTAGCTTTAGCTCAGCAACTGGCTCTAGCTTCTGCTCTAACTCTGGCTCTGTCCCTGTCTCAAACTTTAACCCTGAAACTGGCTCTATTTCTTGCTCAAGCTGAGACGGTTTCTAGCTTTGATACTAACTCAGAATTTTGTTTTGACTCTGGAGCTGGCCCTTACTCTAGCCTGACTCTGGTTCCAGCTCCGACTTTGACTCAGGTTTTTATTCTGGTTCTAGTTCCGCCTGTTTATTGCTTTATCTCATGTTCCAGTTCTGGTTCTGGTTCTAGCTCTGGCTCCTATTTTTACTCAAACGTTAGCTGTGGAGCTCGTTCTAGTTTCTGCTCTTGCTTAAACTGCGGCCCAATCTACAGCTATAATTAGACCTTGCTTCTGTCTGACTATAGCTCTGATTCAAGATTTTGCTAGGGAATCTAGCTTCAGTTCTAGCTCAGCCTTTAATTCCTACCCTGGCTCTCACTCTAACTATAACCCTGGAACTGACGTTTGCTCCTGCTCGATTTCAGGCTCTGGCTCCAACTCTGACATTGTCTCTGGTTCTTGGTCAAGCTTTAGCGCTGAAACAAGCTGTTACTCCTGTTCTGGGTATAGTATTACCTCTTTCTATGGATTTGATATTCCGGTTCTGGTTCTAATTCTGGCGGTTGTTCTCATTCTAGCTCTGGTTCTTGCTCAAGCACTGGCGCTATTATGACTCTCATACTTGCTTCTGCTTTGGCTCTTACACAGGCTATACGTTTAGCTTTAGAACAAGACCTAGAAAATTTTGTAGCGCTGGCGTTTGGGCTGGCTGTAATCTCAACCTTTTTTCTTGCTGTGGTTTTAGCTCTTGTTCTGGGTCTGTTTTGGCTCAGACTCTAGCTCTGGTTCTTGCTCTGGATCTAGCTTTAGCTCTGGAACTGGTTCTTACTCCTGCTCTAGCTCATGCACTGATTCTGTATCTGGATTTGAATCCGTCTCCAACTTTAACCATGAAACTGGCTTTAGCTCAAGGCGTTCTATCTCAGAATTTTCTAGCTTTGGTTGTAACTCAGACTCCGGCTTAGTCTGTGGAACTGGCGCTGGCTTTAACTTTAGCGCTCTAGTCACAACTTCTGTTTTGGCTTGACTTTGGCTCTTGCTCTGGCTTTGGCACAGGCTGTGAGTCTTGCACTAGATCTGACTCTTGCTTAGGCTCTAGTTTAAGTAGTGTATCCTGTTGTTCTCTTTCTGGTTCTCATTCTCGTCGTAATTCTCTTTCGATTGTTGATTTTCTATCTCTAAACTTCTTTTTGTGGTCACGTTCTGGTCCTCCTTACTGTTAATCTTATTGTTGTTATGTTCTAGCTCAGACTTGCTCTGGCTCAGCGTTTGGCTCTAGCTTTAGCTCTAGAACCGGCTCTAGCTCTGATTCTGGCTATGGCACCACCTTTAGTCCTGGAACTGGCTCTACCTCTACCTGTTGTTGCTCTAACTAGCTCTGGAACCTGATCTGGATCTAGCTCTATCTTTAGCTCTCTTGTGCTGGCTTCAGTTTTAGCTTTAGCTCTATCTCTGCTTTTGTTTCTTGATCTAATTCTAGCTCTAAAACTTGCTCTAGCTTTGGTTCAAACTCAGAATCTGGTTTTCTCTCTGGAACTGGCTTTTACTCTGGCTCTAGCTCCGACTTTGACTCTGGTCATGATTTTGGCCTTTAACATTAGCTCATATTCTGACCCAGACTCAAGCTCTGGCCATAGCTTTAGCTCTAAAGTAGGCTGTAGCTTCTGTTCAACCTTGGCTTTTTCTCTTGCTCGGACTTTGACACCAGCTGTGATTCTTGCTCTAGCTCTAGCTCTGTCTTTTGTTCTGGCTCTGGTTGTGAATTGGCGTTGATTCTGACTCTAGCTTTATATCTGGAAATAAGTCTAGGTTATTTTCCGGTTTTGAATCTGAATGTGGCACTGGTACTAATTTTAGCTCTGGCTTCAGTTTCGGGTCCGGTTTCAGTTTTGAAATTAGCTCTACCTACTTATTGCAGCTCTGACTTTAGATTCTGTTATGCCTCGGGCTACGACTCTCGCTCCAACAAAAGCTCTGGCTCTAGCTTTTTCTTTAGCTGATTTGCTCTTGATCTGGAACTGTTTTTTGATCTGGCTCTTTCTCTGATTCTAGTTCCGACTCAGGCAATAACTCTTGCTTTAACTTTAAAAAAATAACTTTTGCTCTGGCGCTGATCCTAGCTCTGTCTCTGACACTGTCACTATCTCTAGCATTAACTTCGGAACTGGCCAATACTAAGGTTCTTCTTCGGCCCTAAGACCGACTCTGACTCTGGCTCTGGTTTTTGCTCTGGTTCCAGCTCTTGCTCTAATTCTAGCTCTAGCTATGTTTCTGGTGCTAGCTTTTACTAAGGTTTTTACCTTGATTCTGATTTTAACTATACTGGTTGCAGTTGAAAATCGAAGAATTGACTTGCGCCTTTTGTTTTTTCCCTATTGGAAGAGTGGGCAACTAAAGCGCATCTTATGTACATGTTAGAGAATCAACTTGCGCATCATCTACACCAGTTGCGCTACAGTTCCGCACGCTGAAAATAGGAGAAAATTCGAAAGGCGCAAGTTCACTATTTCGATTTTCAACTGCAACCAGAATACGACTCAGATTCTGGCTCTTGCTCTTGTTCTAGCTCTAGCTCAGAGATGATTGTATAGAGATGTGCGAAGACTGAAGCCGAAAGTTCCAATCGAACCGAAAACAACGATTCCAAACGAGCAATGTAAACAAATATGGCGGATTTAGGAAGTATCTCGTGGGGAGTATTGAGATTGAAATACAGTGGAGATTCAATTTTATCAGCACCCGATTTTATCTACCCCCGATTTTATCAGCTTTTTGACCTGATTTTATCAGCTTCATATGAAAATTGATAGTTTGATGGGCTCTAGCAGACAAACCAAGTTGAATTCGAGTAAATCCTTTCTTGGGCATATATTTCTTATCTTAGAGATCCGAAAAATACAAAAATAAACATTAATTTTCTTTTTAATTTGGACTCTCAGACCCTCCTAAGGGGTATTTAAATCAAATAATCAGAGAACGAGGTTGCGAGGCTATATCTAAGGACCAAAGAAGAATATTTTAAAAGCTTCGTTTTATTAAAAAAAAAAAACAGAAAAAAATATATGTCCCGATTTTATCAATGTCCCTGTTTAATCAGACTAAAATTCACCAAGGGGCTGATAAAAACGGGTCTTCACTGTATAAAGAAATGCATGTAATTATGTTTACATACGAAGAGTGTCAACTTTATATACATGCATACTACAGACTCTTTATATAACAGACTAGCGGAGAGAAAAACAGTAAAACTAGCAACCATGAATGTAAATTGGCATCACGGAAGTTCCCATAAGCTTTGCATGGACTTCCTCTTGCACTTCCCCTCTCAAAACCCTCATGCTCGTTTGGCTGCACTTTTTGATAGTCCGTTTGGCTGCAAATTTTGACACTTCGCTAGTCTGTGTATAAAGTGTCTGTAATGCATACTAAATATTTTTTGGGCTACAAATAAAGTACGAGTAAATTTAAACGCATTTTAAACATTATTTTCTGTGAATATTTACGGCTTTCTCAGTCAATTAAGCTTGAGCAAACGAATTGTTTTTAAAACTGCCCGACGTTTCGACCGTGTTTGGCGGCCTTTTTCAAGGGAAACTAAAATAATCGTTTATTAAGAGTGAACAGGTAAAGCATAGTATAAACATTACAAAACCATTGATTTGAAGCCATCCCCCATTTTATATAACTGGTAGATGCAAAGTCCGAACATTATAAACTTACCGACTAGTTTTCTTCTATTATCGTGATATTTGTCATAAATATTAATTTTGAATGGCATCAGCAAAGTGCCGACTAAGCGACAGTATCGCTATTACTCATCAACTATAATTTCAATATATCCTCTCTAGCGTAACGAAAAACATTTCCAGAGTCTCAGTTACGTGAATCCATTCGTTTTCGAGTTGCATGATTGAGTATTTTGCGAAATATTTCTCAACAGAAATTCGTCAAGCATTAGTTAAAATAACAAGTCACTCGCTGTTTACACAAAACTCCTGGTTGCCAAAACTAGCAGACAAAACAACTTGGTAAACCGTGCAGCCAAATTCACTGTTTGTTCTCTCCGCGTGTCTTTATATTTAAAGCATCGTCTCTGCTTTAGCTCTGGAAATAGATCTAGTTTTAGGTCTAGTTAACTTCCTTTCAATTCTGCCGTGGCGCGGGCGACTCGCAGTTGCGTTGTGACGATGATTTTGGCGGATTGCACACTGACTTCATCATGTTTGACTGCTGATTATCTAATAAGAGTTGCTTGGGAAATGCATGATATCCATCATTGCCGGCCGCCCCCATCTTCCTCGTTCACGGGGCGGGGACAAGGTAGACAGGAAGTGTTGATGCTCCACCTACTTAACGGAAGGACGACGATTCATCAGACTCTTCCATAGGTGTCGCGGATTTGGTAGTTTGGAAGGGTATCAGGTCTAGGATTCGCTCCAAGCAAGCGATGCGACCTATAAAGCATATTTCATTAAGTAGTTGTTTAGTTAGTCTTTGAGTGCACGATGACTCGAAAAAGAAAATATCTTGTTTAGTTTTTGGTTCTTTTTAAACTCTGGGCAGCCGGCTACCGAGAGTATCCTATGTTCCCTAAACAAAAGCAATTTGAACTCCACACAGCCGACCGTGGGAGTATTGCCTAGGTAAGCTAATCTTATCTACGTAATGGGCCGAATCACTATTTACTGAAACAGTATTTAGACGGAATGTGTTACTTCTTCTCTATGATTTATTTATTGGCTTGAAAACTACCGAGTGATAACACATTATACAGGCAAAGATAGCGCGAGATGTTATAAATCTTGGAAAGTATTTTTTATTTTCCATATCGGATTGTTTGTGGAGTATACGAGCGATAATAACGAACACTGAAGGGAAATATAAAGGATTGTTAACCAGATGCACGGGCTTGTTAGCAATAACGGAGCTTGAAATTAGGTTCATAAAAACAGACGCGGCGAATTTTCAATACGTATTGACCCGTGATCATCGATACTAGTCAGATTAGTCCTATTGGGGCTAATTTCCGATCAACTATTCATTTTTACGGCAATGTTTTCTCCACTAGATCTGTTCGCACCCTCTCATTCTGCTACTATCGGCAGAAGGCTGATAGCACCCAGTCGTCGCCGGTCTAAGGACCAAATGTCATCAATAGACTTAGACTCGCGTGGAGGCATGAGATAGGAAACTTGTGAGAATTTTGTTATCCCACCATTTGACGACCATTATATTCTTCAAAATGTCGTACACGTTCAGAAACTGCTGCGAAGTCAGAAAACGTCCTGCTCGTTTAAGGAGCACTAAACCCGACTTTCAGACGGTTAAAATTCGACACTGACTGGACAGCAGTCTGTGATATGACAGAAATATGCAATGACAGTATGTGCGTTGGTTTTTAATAAGACATATGCTTTTTCCGCGATTCAGCGCAGAAGTTTCTATTGTGCGCAGTTTGTACATCTAATAATGTAATCTTGATCAAAATCATTTGGATGGTTTTTTTGCATTGCAAAAATACTATAATTATCACAACTGTAGCCGAACAATAGGTGTACTCCAAATCATGTTAGCAAGTATTTTAGATTTTCAGGATACTCGATCTTAGATCGCCATTCTCCTGTCTTTCTCGATTACACACAACCAGGGCATGCGATATTTGCGCTTAAGTCGACGACCTCATCCAGGCTCTTTGGTTGATCTCTCTTCTGTCATCCTCGCGACATGTCCAACCAACTATAGTTTATCGTGTTTTATACATTTACCGATATCAGCATGTTTGAATAATTGGTATATTTTTTTATTGAGATTTGTCCTACTGAAGCTGTAGGGTTAGGTTCTCGGAAGCGCTCCCCGGCAGAATCACACACTACAATTTCAGACGAGACAGGCATGGCCCACTGCTTTAGGCCAATTGTAGCGGGTCGTGATTTTGAATGTGATATTTATTGTACGATTCAAATATGTGCGGGCGTAGGGACTCGCGATCGCGTGTATCATCGCGAAGAGCTCGAGCATTTGTACGTGAACGTGTTCGATCGCGTGTCCGTTAGTATGTCGCGTGTACTAAAGAGTATGTAACTTCGCGTGTATAAATTCTATATTAAAACCGAATGTCTAGAATAAACGCGCGCGGACCGTGAATCTGATACTTAATTTTTCGTGTACGGTTCCGATTCTAGAAGAAAGTGGGTTCTTTCATATTACTAGAGTTCCTAGTCATGTCGGTACGGAACGTGTCGTCTAGTGGATATGAGCTTCATTTTTTTATTGGTATAACTGTATGTGTGGACTTAAGTTGCTAGAATGGAGGGTATAGATTTCCGGACGTGACCGATTCATGATCGCGCGCGTTTGTGTTTTCGCGTTTGAGACCTCGTTTGTAACTTCGTAAGTACTAAAACGTTCACATTATTAGCGGAGTGTTATAAAGTTTGCGCGATCGCGAACGGAGGTGTGCGTAGATGATCGCGAAGAGCTTAAGCAGTCATGTGCTCGCGTGTATGTGACTTCGCGTGAATAAATTCGATTTCGTAACCCTGTGGCTATTCATATATTCGCGTGTGTTCTTGGATGGTCACGCGGACCGTCATTCTGATATTTAGCTTTCGGTGTACGGATCACATTCTGACAGGAAGTGAGTTACTCCATATCATTAGAGTTCTCGAGCATGTCACCATGGACCGTGTTGTTCAGCGGATACGAGAGCTTTCTTTTTAATTAATTCAATTGAATGCATGGACCCAGACTTCTGGAATCGAGGATAGACTTCCGGACGTGACCAATTCACGATCGCACGAGTGCGGGGGACTGTAGGTTTACGCTTGAGACCGCGTTTGAATGTTTATAAGTGCTGAGACGTTCATATTATCACCGGGATGTTATCATGTCTGCGAGACCGCGGGTGTAGGTTGCGGGGATGATCGCGAACGTCTCAAGCATTTGTATGTTTGTTTGTCGCGGGTATGTGACTTCGTGTGTATTCGATTTTTATGTCGTCATGGAAGGTGTAGTTTAGTGGATTTGAGCATCATCTGTTTGTTTGGTCCACCTGAAGGCATTGCTACTGGGGGTTTCCGGACGAAACCGATTCATGATCGCACGAACACGGGCATTTGGAGGTTCACTCTTGAGACCGCGTTTGTGAATTTATAAGTGCTAAACCGTTTACTTAGTCACCGGGGTGTTATCCTGTCTGCGAGATCGTGGGTGTGGTTATGCGTGGATGATCGCGAAGGACTCGATCGTTTCTATATCGCGTGTGCTAGTGTGTATGTGGCTTCGCGTGGATATATTATTTTTATAATCGTGTGGCCATTCGCATGTTGGCGTGTTCTGCAATGATCGCGCGTAGACGTCTTGTCTATTTTTTATTTCTATTGGTCCAACTGAAGGCATGAGTTTGGGCGGCTAGGATCGAGGGAAGAGACTTCCGGACGTGTTCGATTCATGATTGACCGATTCATGGATTGATGCTTGAGATCGCGTTAGTAAATTTTTAGGTGCAAATATGTTCATTTAATTACCGGGGTGTTTGAATGTTAAGTACTAAAACTACTAAAGTACTACTGTCACCAAGTTAAGTACTAAAATTGATCACAATGTAGTTTAACTAAAAAGAAAATAATCGTATCCCAAGTTTCTGTGATATAACTGCCGTGGCGCGGGCGACTCGAAGTTGGCAAAAAAATATCAAAAGAAAGCATCCTCGATTATCAGCCTTTTCTGTTTGACATTTCAAGGAACCTTCTAATACTACTATATATCAATCGGAGTGATATTACGTCTATAGACTTTTGCACGGCTCGTGTACGTACACGTCACATGAGACAAACACTACATCAAAACTTGGTGGAAAATAATAAACAAAAACGGCAAAAGCAGATGGGATTGTTTTCAACCTAGAAACTGCGCTAGTGTTCGTGAGACCGGTCGGCAAGGGCTCAATGCAGATTCTAAAAATGTGTATTTTGCTGTGTCAATTTTCAATGTTGTAGGTTGAAGGAACCAAGACCAAGGAGATGTCACTCCTGTTATCCGCTACGGCGATTTTACAGACATTGACAGTAGTCAACATATGATGGGCCTAGCCGCTTCTAAACCCATGTCACCCATGCAATAGCATTGGGTTGTTTTGATTTTAACAAAGGCGATATTGGCTAGGACAAAATGGTCGCCTAGCAGGCGCCTGACCAAGACGGATAGAGGTGGAGAGAATTTTTTGCCATTGTTATTTTCCTTCAACCGATAAAACAAGAGGATATGAAGAAGGAAAATATAAACAAATGAAGTTGTGGTTTTTTTTTCTCTTGTCATATTTTCCATTGATGGTACCATTTGGTGTCCGCGTGTGATTTAAAAGTTCGCCGAAAACCACGATCCTGTAAACGATGAATATTTCAGACACTAGCTGAATTTACTTATCTGAGTACATTAGTTTGTTTAGTTGTCCATTTTGAAAAAAATGACTATTTTAGTAAAGGAATACTCTTTTTCAAAATGGACTTTTTTCAAAATTATGAAACTGTGAATTAACCCCAGAATTATGAAACTGTGAATTAACCCCAGAGCGTTACCCTTACTTTTTTACCCCAGAACGTTTCACTGGGGTACAAATGTACCCCACGCGATTGATCGCAATTTTAGCAGGTAAAAATGGAAACAGAAGAAATTTATAATATATTATTTTCTTAGTTTTTTTTAATTGCAAAAATATCTGTGTAGGTGAGAGTACGGAATTTATTGAATAAATTATACATAAAATGCCTTGAACAAAAAAAGTGAAAAATCTCGGTTGTGAAAAACGTTTTCACACAAATTACTATAACTTTGCAAAATTTCAGCCGATTTGAAAAAAATTAAATTATTCTGAATATTGAAAGAATGGTCTAGAAACGGTATGGAATGAAATTTCAATGTTTTTAAAAGAGTGCAATTATCTGGAAGCGTGAAAGTTGAAAGGGTTTTGGAAAATACCACTAAATGAGACGGAAATTGAAATGAAAAAAATATTTCTAACCAGTAATAAATGAGAACGATTTTTTTTTCTATATCAAAATTGAATTAAATTAGTTGATTAAATGAATAGAAACGATTACATAATACTAATCGTTACTTACTCAGTAAAACAACTGGTAGGAATTGTCACGAGTCACATTTCCACTGATAGAGCGAAACGCTAACGGCAACGGTACACTGGGGTACAAATGCACCCCACGCCAACTTTGATTCCTGCTTCTACGAAGGCCAAAAGCAAACTGGGTTTACTACCTTTTCTAAATGTCAGGAGCGGATCCAGAAAAAAATTCCGGGGGAGTCCGAAATTTTGAACATTGTACAATACGTCATGCGTTGAAACCTCATTTAATGAAATTCAGTTTTGGTTGTCAAATTTGGTTTGTAAGGATTTTAAGTTTAAAACTGATATAAATTGAAACTAATTCAAAATTTCTCAACAAGTTTAAAAAATTTGGAGGGGGTCCGGACCCCCAGGACCCTCCCCCTGGATCCGCCACTGCTAAATGTTATTCTGGTTGCAGTTGAAAACTGAAAAATCCAACCAGCGACAATCGTATTTTCTCTGGTTCTAAACAATGGAATCATGTCGGAAGTACCAACATCATGGATTAGCACTAAACAGAAGAAAAACTGATTGTCGCTGGATTGATTTTTCAGTTTTCAACTGCAACCAGAATACTATGAACGCTAAATTGTATTACGATTAGGGTCGGTAAATGGCGCATTCTCGTTATCACACGACTCCAAAGATGGCATGGGGTACATTTGTACCCTAATGCAAAGTTCTAGGGATGCTCTTTTTCAACTTTTTTTTCAAAATTGTGAAACTTTTGGTGAATGAATATTAAGCGTGATCAAATTACGTTACGGACTTGCATTAGTAGGATCGGAATAGTTCAGGTAACTTTAATGTTCACCCTTTAGTTGTTCTAAAGCGTATTCCAAATCACATAAGTGATGTTTCCGACATTAACTATTCATCTTTTTCTGGTCCAGGCAGAATCGTAAATTTTGGGAAGAACAAAACGAAAATTCGCAAAATTATGGCTTCAAAACATGACCAGCATCAGACCGTCCCAGCAGGCAGAAAGCATCACCCTACGACGGGCTACGGCCAAAGGAATAATTTCAATTTGAAGATCGCACCAAAAATCCGGACCGACCAGAAACCCACCCACCCGGAGTTTTTTTTTAAATCTTCATTAATCGCATGACTTACGAGTCTAATCGCAATTGTTCGCGTTCTCGCCGGATTGTATCTTAATTTGACGTAATTTACGAATTATTCCACCACTGAGCCGAGAGCGAGCTGGTCCAGAAACAAATTCCCCGAAATCACGCACTGCTGCTCGTTGACGCTGTATCTACTGCGCCGCGTGGACGGATTTTTTTATTTCGATAGAATGCAGTCTTTCAGTTTGTGCAAATATTTATGGCTAATTGAAAGGATCTTCGCCCCGCGGGGTAAAAGAAAAAATACGAGCTCGGAAATGTGTTTTTTTTACTCGCGGTGGGCCTCGCGAGTTATGGGACAGTTTGGCGTTTATTCATAATATTTGGACTAACTCATAAAGCACCGAACAGTTTGTTTGCTGAATTTACAGCCGAGGTGGTCCATCGAAAATAAAAATTGGTTTGGAAAATCGATTTTCATCTTTTCATTTCTTTTGCTGATTGGTGTGTATATACTGGTTTGCCTTACGGCATTTGTTTACGGTTGTAAAATATGTCAAATTTAGTTTTAATGAGTTTTTCTTCTTTTAACCAGTATGCAATAACTAGCCGGGTGAACAGAGTTTTTTTGATAATATCCCATTGTAAAAAATCATAAATCGTTTAAAATACCTTAGCCTGAATATTTATTATCCTATTTGTCTCACGTTTTCGGTTTTCATCTTTTCGATACCCAGCAAGATGATAATCGCAGCAATATGCCACCGGAAAACGATACAAACGATATAAACGCCTCAGAGTAGCTAACATCTCGTTTTGAGCTACAACCCACTACCGTTGCTTACGCCACGCAGCCTACTAAGCACGGCGAAATTCGCTGCCACTTACAGTCTACCTTTAGGCTAATATCAAACCGAGACGTGAGGTAATTAAAAAAGCACTGAATTTTTCTCCCGTCTTTTCGTGTAGGTAAGACTGAGCTACTCCAAGCGGCCAAGCTGCTTACAGCCGCTGTTTCGAACAGGCATAGTAGTTGGAATTGGACCCCCTGGGGGAGCGTATCGTAAATGTACACTTGTTGTATCAGTTCCATTGCCCGATAGCCAGCAGCCTATTTTGACTCAGTAGCAACATTCGATCCAGCTGCGAGGTGCGAATCATTGGGCTCTCGGATTGACCTTGAACGATGCATTTCTGGCCGGTCGGCCCGTTGTTGGTCCTCATCACGCACTCCATGGTAGTAAACTTTACAGGTATGCCTTTCGATGGATCGGACGGTTAACCGGCGGCAGAAGTACGATGTTGAATGTGCTGGTCGCGCGGCGAAAAGCGGTGTGCTTTTATTATCATGCGAAGTTTTTCGTTCCGCTCACCGACCAACCACCATCCGACCAGCCACCAAAGGGAATCGACGGGACTCTCCGTGGTGATTGTGATTGTGTTTGCTTATAATAATTTATTTATTTCTAATTAAAACGTTGCCTTCTTGTCGACTCGGCAGCAGAGAACGTTTCCGCGGTGCGGATTATCCCGCATGGAACGGCAGGCCTCTGGCTGTCGAACACGAAGACGATTGCAACCGAGGGGGAAGAAGAGCGGATTTAATATATGATATCAGGTGCGTTGCATCTGTCGAGGACTCTGTTTTATTATTGTTTCACAAGAGGTTAATTCTTCTGCGGGATTGATTAATGGGAGTTCTCGCATTAGCCGAGGGATAGAGGGTAGGGGTGGAAAAAGAACAATTTGGCGACATGAATTTGGATATTGAAGGGTTTAATTATGAAGAGACCATACTTTTGTACAAAAAAAAATCAACGATTTCGATCCTGTTACAGTATTCGCACTCCACAGAACTTCATATTGCAAGTATATTAATATTATATCACTAAGTATTTTGCCCTAATAATAGGTTAAGAGTTTATTGAATGTTTTGCCGTTGCAAACAAATGGTTCATGTTTAAGACAAAGACTTACCCGGAGACTCATAGCCAAACTTAGTTGACGGATTCGCATTGTTTAGCCAGGATTCGCTGGCGGTATTATGTAGTTTTCTGATTTGTGTTTTGAGATTAGTTTCTTCCTTGGCTAGCTGGAGCATGTAGAAGAATGTTGATACATCAAACATTGCATTCATTAAGTGATTTGATTAGTCTTCGGGAGACTCCTTTTAAAGGAGTATGGCTCATAATTTTTCTGTATCGGCAACGTTGTGTTACAGTAAGAGGTATATTTTAAATGTTCAAGGGGAGTAATAAGAGATTAGCGTGCACTGCAAGACCGGAGTACACACCAAAAAATAATGAAATTTAAACGACATGTAAATCAATACGAATGTAAACATACAACGATTGAATCAAAAATTTGATTGAAAATTACGTTAAAATCAATTGGAGCATCAAACAGCATACAATTTTACACTTTCATTCGTGTAATATCACATGTCATTCATTTTACAGCAGTATTCGTGTAAAAATAAATAAGAAGCGCATTGTTTTTCCGTTTAAAGCAACTGTAATTTTCAATCCACGTGTAAAATTATAATAAAATTCGTTGAAGAAAGCACGACAACTCGTGTGTGTTTGTGGTGGAACTTAATTTTACATTTATATTCATGCTCCAAATATGTGCATGAAAATGAACTTAAAATTACAAAATATTTTGTTCTGTGTAGGTTAGATCCACCGCTGGGGACTAGACTGAGCGCACGCATCGTTGATGAGAGATCGTCGGGGCACATGAGAACCGGAAGTCATCCTCCCCTGAATTCGCAGGACTGACCTCGGCACCTTTCGATATAACTTTCGACGCACAGAGGAGTAACTGGGGTCGAATCCTGGCCAAAACTATTTACTGCTGCTATTGCTGTAATTATGCCTTAATATGACTAAAAATAGACAATAACTAGTTTTTGGAACAATTTGGCATCTATCCATCTACCAGTGCAGAGGTCAATTTTCGATATCCTTACGAATACCAGTAATCTCGAGAAGATATTTGTGAATACATTTAGTTTTCTAGTTGCATAAACAGATAATCAGTGGAAAAGGGAGAGGCGAAGAGACGCCTGTGCACGTATTCATAGAGAAATATTTTTCCAGACATAGTATTTGGCCCTACAGCATTTCGGTGTACCTCAAATTAATAAAAAAAATCAATATCTTCAAATCGCTTGGAATTTGTGGATCGGACAAGTCCGGTAGAGTTCTTATATTTTTTGGATAGCTGGTATCTTGTTTTATAATACTGTTTCAGCAACTTTGCAGGATCTCGCCGTTTAATATATATTTTTTGTCATTCAAGTTTGGCATAAAATGTTTAAAAAAGTATTTGTTATAGTTAGTGCAATGCACAGTAACACTAATATTTTCAGTTAGTTTTAGGATGAAGTTATACAAATGGTTGTGTTCAACTATGTTTGTAATAATATTTTCATATTTAATACAATCTTCATCACCAGAAAGCAAAATTGCTGGATATATAATGAAAATGATTAAACAACCCCTTAAAATATCACCATTTTGCATCCATGCAAAAATTTTTTGGCATGCTCCTAATTTTTCCACTTTATACAGTAGGTTTTTAGGCATGTAAAACAAACATACCGAAACAAAAAGTTGAAAAAAGTTATTTTGGTTATTGGCCAGGAATTTGTTCAAATTACTCCTCTGTGCGACGTCGGGATATTTTTCCGTCGGAATAGGCTAGGGCCTCCGCCGGGGATTAGCTCGGGAAGTAGCACCGGTTAAAGGTCGACGGGGTGTTTATGAACTGGAAGTCAACCCTCCACCAGAATCGCAGGACCGACCTCGGCATCTGGCCGGGTACCATCGGTTTCGGAAGATCTTCCATTGCCTGGGAACTCTTCGTCGGAGTAAGATCTATCGTCGCACAGTGGCGGGTCTTCGAACAAAAGTCGGACAAAACCAAAAATGTTGCTCAATCTGGCTGAAAATTGCATGCTAAAGTAATTTTTGGGTGCTAAGTTCAATTTTAATGTCAAAAGTTATAAAAGATGAGATATATTTTACAACACAGTGCTATCGGACCTTTTTTATAAGCGTAATACCTTTTTCATGCTAAGTATTTTTTTACGTTTTATTCAGTTGTTATTTTGCACTAATCATCATGATCCTCCATAACAGCAAACATTTAAAAATGTCGATTTAAAACCCCTCCGGGCAAAAAGCGGCAAAACGAGATCTAGAAATTCAAAAAGTAGAAATGATTTCCCATAGAATGTATAATAAGTGACCGTTCCGAACTATTTCACCTGATTATACAGAATACATCTGTGAAAAAAAAAATTCTATCAACCCACTCAAGATATATTTGTAAAAATAAAACAGGGTGAATCAAATTTGGCAAACATGTTGAATTGATAAATAAAGTTCTTTAAATGCCCTTTAAAATGAAACTAATTGTGCTCAAATCGGATTAAAATTGTAAGAGCAACATGTTTTTGAAGTGAAGATATGTACTGTGATTTCGAAAATAAATTTCATCATAATTGTCTGACACAGCGTCGTTTAAATTGCTATTAGAAATCTAATTTGCATTCGGTGGTCATAAACATTGAAGAATATGTCATTCAATACATAAGAAACCTAAAAAAATAAAAAATATCAATATTTGAAATATAGGTTTCGCCTGGCCACTGTGCGTCGGGAACTACTCCGAGTAGTCCGAAGCGAATCATCGGCATGAATCGTCGGGGCTTCAGTGAACCGGATGTTGCGGGAAACATTCTTGCGTCGGGGAACTCCGCCGAGGTAGGCTAGCTTCACCGTCGGGGACTATGCCGAGTAGCACCGTACGCGACAAACCACCAGTATAGCGTAGTCGGTGTACCAGTGAACTTGAAGCCATCCTCTAATCAGAATCGTTGGATCGACCACGGCATCCAACTGGTCAACGCTTTGTAGAGCGCATGAAGAATATCATGACGTGCAGGACTAATATTGCGGTTAAGATACCAGCGAACTAGCACGACCAGCCAGATCTGGAATCCAGTAAAGTCCATGAGCACAACCTCTCCCGAAGTAGTTATTATGATACCTAGATAATCGTGTTCCTTCTCAATTTAGCAACAAATCAGGAGTCACACAAGGAAGCAATATGGGCACATTACTATACACGCTGTTCTTCAATGATGCAGAATTTTTACATGATGTTGGGTCATAAAAATTGCCCCATGACATCAAACAGAATTTCTACTTGTGTAAGCAGCGGAAGTAGGGGAAAGAGGGTAACAGTGGATCAGCAGAAACCATGAAACATTCGCAATATAATCATAATGCATGATCAGAATCATCTCATTCCCTCATATTTCACGATTTCTAATTCTTTACACGTGTTGCTATATTTTGAAGAGATCTGATAACTCTATCTCTTGTAATGGATATTTGTTTGTTTTGTGATAGCCAGGCTTGTTATTTGCTCACACAATGAGCCACAAAGAACGAAATACACCGATTAAAAATAGAGCTGCGATGCGTAGAACGACCGCACAAAGAGAAACTTGAAAACGAAAAAGAGTAAGATCTGTGCACCAAGAGCTGCACAATTTCGTTCAAAGAGTCACTTTGAAGAGCTACTTTTTGTGCCTCCCCTCACTGGCAAGCAGGTAGGAAGGCGAATCAAACTACAATTCAGATAAAGTTAGATCGGAAGAACGTTTTAAAAATGTTTTATGGTTGCCTTCTCTACTTACGTGCGCGTGGGACCAAGATAACACACTAAAGAGCCTCTTTATTTCTACTCTTTGTGGTGTGCAGCCATGGAGTAGAATACACGTGTGGGAGCAACACGCATCGGAGTGAAGAGGTTTATTGTGAAAGAGAAGAGCGGTGTTTCGCATGAAAAGTGCAAAGAGCGTTTGTTATTCTTCTCTTTATTTGCTCTGAGGTGCATAACATCCCTGGTGGTAGCCAGAGTAAATTTGCAATGAAAAACATTATTCCATCTTTATGAGTTACCATTCATTGAATAAATGATTAGTCTATTGCTATTTATAGAAAATTTTATGCTCAACATTTGCCGCGAACAAAGTTTTTTGGTAACTTCTCATGGTTCTGTGTAATTTCACAATTTTCATGAATAGACTTCATGGGTAACTGTGAAACGGTGGCGTATGGGGAACAGTGATTTTTTTTGTTTTTGTGGTCTGTCTCAAAATGTGAATGGGTTCCGATTTTCCACAGTAAATACTTCTCATATAGTGCAAAATTAGTAAATTTGGACAAGTTTTGTAGAAATTGTCTCTGATTTCAGGATTGCAGCTAATATGCATATATGGTGGTTCGATGTTACGCGATGATATAGTGGATTCTTTCGTAAACAAACGATTTTCGCCTCAATATAACTTTAATTCATTGCGTTAGGATCATTCTTCGACAAAACAAAAGAATAAAATTTATAAGTAGAATATTTCACTATGGACGACATCGTGTTTCATAGTTCCTACCCATGGGGCACACTGATACATTTTACCACCGACTGTTTATTATCCAAAAAATGTTATTTCCCGTGAATTTTACCAGCTGGAAAAAATATATGTATTAGTTAACAACAGAGTTGCACTATGTATCATTTTTGGTTACACAGATAACAAGTATTATCATCAAAATTAAATTATAGAAAAAATGTGTTTCATTGTTACTCACTCTTTCCTAAATTGAAAATCCATTGAGATGTTGCAATTGTTTATTAATAACAAAGTAAGTATTCAATTTGATGTTTTGTCGAAGAAAAATATATAAATAAAAAAGCCCAACAAAATGAGAACAAACTATGATATTTTATTTGTCAATCACAACCTAAAATTAAATTAATATTTAAATTTGAAGCTAATATTAAATTATTACTTCTTTTTTCTGTACATGTTTTTTGAGTTTGTATCCCTAACAGGCCTGCTATACTGAAAACCTTCATATTCGATTGCGCAGAAATTAGCTTTACTATGTGGAAAACAAAAACATGCACCACGTGTTGTTTATATTTAAGAAATCAATGGAGGAATGGACTCCCCGATGAATAAAAAATAAAAATGGATAGCACTCAACGATGATGTGATTTGCCTAATTATTCGCATATCTCTAAATACCAACCGTGTTAAGCAATAAGTTTACAAAGTTCAAAACTATTTTGTCAGAAAGGTGTGCCCCCCCCCCTTTGCTAGCCGGCCGCAGCGGCCTATGTATACACAAAAGTTTCAAAAGAGCTATTTTGATGTAAGCTCCCACTTTTTCCAATAGCATTACAACCAATTAGAAACAGTCGGATTTGATAGAAATATGTCAAGTAACTTACTAGAATATTATTGTTACTCTGTTAGTTTTTAGCTTGCCTTAAAACTATGTGTGGGTGTAGAATTATTCATGCATTCACAACAGCTCATCACCGTCTAAAACGCCCCACCCATTGTTGTGGGGCATACTCACTGATTGCTGTGGGGCATACCATCCTCTTGTTGTGGGGCATAATCAATTTTAACCGGGACATATTGCCCTGGGTGAAAGAAAAAACTAGAATTTAGGCATCTTGGAAAAATGTTTAATAATACTTTTATCAGGATGTTTTTAATAAAAAATGAAACGGTCACTAATTTCTAACTATTATAACAATAAATTAGAGTAGTTGGTGCGGAGATAATAGTGACGAATGATGAAATATAGCTATGTTTGCTTAAGGGGGGGGGGGCGTATTAAACCTGTTTACCCTATCACCTTCTCTCATGAGCAGAGCTTAAAAAAATTGACATCCCTGCGTGAACTTGAAAGAAAACGAAATTCAAATCATGCCCGACGCGATGAGAAACGTTTGGTTCATTTCCCACGTCATTCGATCTCCTGACACAGTGCATTCAGGTTCGGACATGTTCGGTTTCAGAAGCAAACTGAATTTTTTTTTCTATGCCAGCTCTAAGAGGGATTATTGAGCAAAAGTGCACCAGATATAGATTACGCAGCTAACTGATACTCGAAAATGTAGAAGATGCCAACTTCTGCCTTGTGGACAATCATAATAATAAATAAATGTTTTGGTTGGGGAAGGAACTTATATTTCCTCTGCATTCGATTCTGCATGAAATTTCAGTCGGAAAGTCAATGAATGATGGAGGTGGTGAATCTGAATGTAGGTTTTGGTAAATGCAAGCAGAAATAGGTAACAGATTTTTAAATTTCGAAGCACTGCTCATGAGCCCTTGCCCTTAAATGTATCTTTGGGATTACATATTGAATATCTCTTTGGGTTAGAATAGCCAATTATTTTGCAACCAGGTCAAAAGCAGAAGTTCGTATGTCTTCATTTTTCCGCAAAAAAATTCAAATACTGCTTGATTTTCCGCCGAATCCAAGGATCTTAAACAAATTCACATCTAGTGACTCACTGAAGCGTCTTCAATTTCGCTTGGTATATAATTCATGGTTATCAGTGAGCACATGGTTTTCAAAAATGGCAGGTGTTCTTCAGTCTGACCTAATAATATGGCCAAAGTCTGAGCTAGTGTTTGGAATCTAAGATCTCAAGTGAGCACCCGGAAGTTTAAATTTTCTGAGTTGATAACGAAATATAGCGAAATCAAAAACTGGTTCGGCTAGCCAGCCAGAGCAATTCACGCTTTCGTCAATCTGATTACTAAAGCTGTGCCAAATACTGACGAGACTAAGTCGAAACGCAATTCATGACTTACACATAAATTGTTGAACACTTTGGAAAAGTTGCGCATTCAAGGGTCATACCTCTTTTTTCACAACGAAACTATCAACTTGCGTTCATTGTTTTAAAATAAAACATCCGTTACACGGTCTTTCCTCATTTATGTATGTTACCAAGTTTTCACTTACTACAGAGAACATAAACAGCAAACGCGCATGTTTAACGCATCATTCCGCCCTGATCAATGCCCGAAAGCGAAGGGGTCGCGGTGAAACACTCACCCCAAGCCAATCGATCCTAACCTAATATCCACTACCGGTTGACTGAGAGACTGACTCCAGCGTCTTTGTAGACCGTTCAAAAGCTCAACCGAAAAATACCTCAACTTTCTATCGAATTCGAATGTGATGTAAATGAGTGTGCGCATTGAAATTTTCCCTCTCCGACTCAGAAAACGTGAAAACAAGTACGAAGAGTATGGTACAATCCAACATATTTGCTAAGCTCCATTCAAACATTGCAGATGAATTCCTGATGTTATTCGGTTCGCGAGTTTTGCAAATCTTCGATTGCGACGTGCTGGATCGAGGCAAGGCCAATATACCGGCGAACACCCTAATGTTTATTGCTGGAACATGCGTACCAATTTTCCAAACACCAATCGATCGACTCGATCGTAGCTCCGGCGCCAGATTGCAGCATATATGTTATGTTGTTGGGAAAAATCGAAAGGAAAAAAAAGCGCCACCGGCTTGGTGAGGCAAACGATGTTCACAGGTGGAAGTCAATAAATGTGCTAAGTGGAGCGAGAAAATGAGAAAAAATAACTAGAAAATTTACCAAGAAGAATTTTGATACGATAAACTGAATATAAAAGCACGTTTCGAAATAATCGGACGAAAAACAAGCTTTGCCGGAACAAGGAATCTTTGCAATGTGTACGATTTGAAGTGTATCCCATAAGGACCCACTCTGATTACCATTTTAAATGGAAAATAACAAAAAGTTGACGAATCGTAAGTGACGTGAACAAGTTGGAAGTTACGCGACGGACCACAAATGGGACAACATCAGACCTTCATTAAGTCAACAGGTAGCCCTTTTGTCCGCGTGCACGCATCGACAAGAACGCTGGAATCGGCGAGCTTGTCGCCTACCGATCAACGATCGAGAGTTTCAAGGGCAATCTTCCTACCCAGCAGGGCGATCCGATTCCCGATCACTGCTAAATAATAGACATTGCGCGATGTTGGTAGTTTTTATTGTAATCACGAACGCACGCCTGGAACCCACAGGCGTACACTTTGTTGTTCTCGGTCTCCCGAACTAACCCCGGCAGAAGCTGAAAACAAACGACCAATTAGTAGCATCCGACACCTGAATTGGACTGGGTTCGTACAGCTCGTTGGGTGGGGGCAGAAGAGCGACTTGTTTTATAAATAAAGATAAGTTCTTCGGTTGGGGTCCGGGTTCGGGTCGGGGTTGATGTGCCATGTTGTTGAATTTGTAAGTGCTTGTGGGAATAGGGATCGGAAGAAGGGAAAGGACCTTCCATGAACGTCGAATGGTTTTCCTTTCATACTGCTCTGGAACCAGACTGGGGTTGGCGCGAGAGAATGATGTTGGTTCGTAGAATAGAAGTCGAACTTAAATTGTTTCCTTAATTTACAGCTTCATTGAAAATTCCTGTAGGTAGGGATTGTGATGTGGTTCAAAAATGTTGCTGCACTTTTTTCTGTAATACTATGCAGAATTAATGTCGATTCTGAGTAAGAAATCGGCTGAATAATACAATTAGTGCCAATCGTCAACTGATAATGTGTGTTTAATACTCCGGTAGTCGTGTCATTATCTACAATCAGACGACCACCTGAAGCACTGAGTCGATTCCGTTTACATTTCATAACGATATCCAATCAGTGCACTTCCGGAGGGGTAATGTGGAAGATAGACAGCGAACGTTGCATATGATATTATTATCTTAACCCATTCATGCCCAATTTTTTTCTAGTGCATGTAGAGTAGACAGGTTCAATTTTTGACTTTTAGCTCCACCAGGCTCATCAGACTGATTCCTTTTATGGTCCTTATTAATTGTTCAAATTTTGGTACCGATTGGTTGTGTTTACGGACCCTCGAAAAATTTCAAAGTTTATATGGAAGTTTGAATGGAAAATCGGATAACATTGAAAAAAAATTCTTAAAAAATCACCTCATCAATCAATTAATCAGAACACTATATATTTCTAAAGGTATTCTTCTACTGAACACATTCGGGGAACATTGCAAGTTTATGAAAATTTGTTGAGAAAAGTTAATAACTAAAGAAGCAGTAAGACTTCAAAACAAGTGGATTTTATTAGTAACCATAGCAACCCTGTTTTCATTGAAAATGGTGGGGTCTAGAAGCACGAAAAGCCTTTTTTCATAAAGATAGGTGCTTCCCTCGCAGTTCTAGAAGCTGCTTAATTTTTACCGTCCAATGCTCAATACAATTCTCCTAGAATATTTACAGTTGTCCAATTGCGTGAAAAACGTAGTCAAAGATAGTCTAAATTGATAAGTTTTATCAGTTTTCAATTATATTGCAACATAACGAGTATATATGAAAAAATCATTTTCCGTCGTCAACGCAAATTGTCCCTGGCAGCACTGTTCCATCGGGATCCAATCAGACGAATTGAAATGACTTCAGTTCTAGAGCTAATTTTTGTAACTGTTTATACTCAAATGAAAGGCAATAGTCGCATTTTTAGCCTTACTTTGTGAGCATATTTTGCCTTAAACAAAAGTTATAGCTGTTTAAAAACATTGTTGTCCACAAATCACATATGCATGAAGGGGTTAAAAATGCTCATAACAAGAATGATAAATATAACCTATTCTACACGTATTCAATAGCCCCAGCCATGGTCAAAGGAAGTGAAATCTGTTATATTTCATTCACAACCTTATTCAAGTTACATGAAGAACCAATTGCTATAAATATCTATATATCATATTCGCCGAATCCTCTAAGCGTACGTCCCAGTTTGTAGATTTTCTGCAAAAATATGCGACGACACCCAGGCGAACGATTAAATGATCAAAGCATATGTATTTGTGACCAGGAAAAGGAGGTTCGATCTCTTCATACGCGAGCACACTGATGCGTAATACTGTCGAAGCAGAATGTTAAACCTAACAGGCCTTTCTTCCTAGATCGTATAAATATAATTGACGTCCACGTCAGTAAATCGTTTGACACAGCATCTCTACACTTTAAAGATTAAGACCAGTGGGTTGTTCCACGGAGAAAATAGAGCTTCTTCTATAACATCCAGAGCGAGCATCCTGTCGATCTCGCGATTCACTTCTTCAAGCACATATCGGGACATTGGATAGTGTCGCTGCTTGCGTGGTGGTGCGTCTCCCACGTCTATTCGGTGCTCATATAATGTTGTCCTGCCCAGCCTTTTCTCCGCTGTTGGGAACTTCGCAAACATTTCTTTAACCCTTTCATGTCCAACTTTTTTCTAGTGCATGTAGAGTTTGAAAACTATTTTTCCTTGAAAACGGCGAGTTCAAGATACACGAAAAGTTTTTTCATAAAGTTCCCTTGCAGTGCTAGAAGCTACTCAATTTTTACCTTCCTGTGCTCAATACCTCCAAGAATATTTACAATAGTTCAATTGCATGGAAAACGTAGCCAAAGACAGTCAAAATTGATAGGTTTTATCGGTTTTCAAAAATATTGCACCATGACGAAGATATATGAAAAATTCATTTTCCGTTGTCGACGTAAACTGTTCCTGGCAGCACTGGTCGATCGGAATCCAATCAGAGTAATTGCAATAACTTCAGTTCTAAGGCCGATCATTGTAACTGTTAACGCTGAAATGAAACGCAATAGTCACATTTATTAGGCTTACTTGTTTTTGGGAGCAGATCTTGCCTTAATCAAAAGTTATAGATGTTTAAAAACGTTTTTGTCCACAAACAACATGGGCATGAATGGGTTAAGTTGTCTGTGCTGTTCCGCGCTCAGGACCAGTGCTGCGAAATTTCAAAATCATTTACCTGCTTGTATTTACCGAAACCAGCATTCAGATTCACCGCCTGCCTTATTTATTTACTTTCCGACTGACTGAATTTCATGCAGAATCGAATGCTTGAGTGGAGCGGAAATATAAACTCCTTCATCAACCAATGCATTCATTTGTTATAATGTAGAGAGTTTGAAGGCAGAAGTTGGAACATTCTACATTTTCGAGGTATTGAACTGCGTAATCTATATTTGGTGCACTTTTGCTCAATAATCCTTCTCATAGGTAGAATAAAAACAAAATTCAGTTTGCTTCTGAAACTGAACCTGAATGCGCTATGTCGGGAGAACAAATGACGAAGGAAACGAATCAAACATTTCATTCATCGAGGCGGGCATGAATTGAATTTGGTTTTCTTTCAAGTTCACGCAGGGATGCCAATTTTTTCAAGCTCAGCTCAGGACTTTCATCGGCTCATCTTCTTTCAACTGCGTCTCATCCATTGTCCCAAAAGTCCATGACCAGGATCACGCAATCCGGAATTGTGCAGCAGTGGAATGGTCTCGTCCCGGTTGATAAAAACTATCGGCACTCGAACGAAATGTGAAATTTTGTGCTGCGTGCCGTCCGCTGTTTTGATACCTCCAAACACGTTTCCTTTGCGCAGACTTAGCTGTTCGACGATCTTTACATTGTTATCACCTAGCAATAAGCAGTTAGTCCCGCTATCTAGCAGCGCTATCATTTCTATACCCAGTATGCTAATGATTGCATGCGGGCGGTTGTCTAATCCGGGATTGATGATAATTGTGTTCAGTAGTCCTAGTTCGGTGATATCGAAGGGGTTTTCTATTGGTAGCGGAGATTCACTACCCTCTATTAGAGATTCCCCGCGGTGGCGTTTCCCGCATCTGTCTGACACGTGATGCAGCTGCGTGGAGAATATCCCTTTCATCCACAACGATAGTGGGAAAGCTTTGCCTGTGGTTTTGCACAATCCATGAAACAATATCCTTCCTCATCGCAGTTTCAGCAGATCATCCCCGTCCGTCTCTGGTCTATCGGTTCTAGTCTGGGTCCCCAGCTCCGTCTGGCTCTCCTAGTGCTGAGTTCTGTGGAGCGTGCAACTCCTGAGAGTGGCGCTGCGCGGGCGGACGCTACTGTCTCTGTAGCTGGTTGCTGTACTGGCGCTATGTCTGCTGCGTAAGCGTAAATGTTGGCCTAGCGTTCCTTGTCCCCAACTGCATTTTCAGCGCGCTGACTTGCTCATTCAGTTGGTCTATCTTCAGCTGTCAGTATCCCTTGTAGTAAGTGTGCTCCTTCTTCATCGAGCGACGAATTTTGCCCGTCGACCAATACGCCTACCGAGTTCTCCTCCAGCTCTGTGTTCTTCCTGGGACGTCAATGGAGTCCAGGGATAGCATAGGCGTTAGTGCATTGGGTCGGAGTCCCAAGGGTTGCAGGTTCGAATCCTGCCTCTGGGAGGATATTTTCACATAATTGCTTTCGTTTAACTCACCATTTCGATCTGTTTTTCCTGTTGGATACCACCAAAAAACCTTAAATAAGCGGTTAGCGCTTACGTCAAAACCCAAAAAAAAAGAATTATTTGTTTAAATTATCAAAATAATTTAAATAATAATAATTGTAATAATTGAAAAACGGTTCAACATTTGGCAAGCACACAGGTTACCTTTTAGGATTAAAATTCGAAGGGAGCCTTGTTCCACATGAGGCACCGCTTTCCTGAATTTGTGGGGAACATTTGGTGGAGTCAATATTAGAGATGATACTTCTGCAATTCAACTGTAATTCATTCCGAATCCACTTATGGAATTTGAAGATTTATCATTTGTCTTATTTGAATCCTCCAGGAACGACACATGATGTATCCTCGCACGCTCCGTCACAATCACTTATAGAATTTTTTCTGGGACTATAGATTCAGGAATAGGCCGTTTTGACATTTATGAGTATCAAGACCTCTGCTTCAAGCATCGGTTAATTTTATCCTTGCGTAGTTTATATGTGAAACATGCTAAGAGCTCATGTGGATTTTCTCCACATGGTAAATGTTTTTCAATACCTATATTGTATTATCCAGATCCAGATTCCGTTTTTACCTCACTGTGTCTTTTAAAAATTCATCAAACAACGGACTAAAATTCGCTAAAAAGACATGGCATGGCTAGACAATGCAGGCACGACAGCAGTCATTCCAAATTAAACTGAAAACGATAAACCGTTTCCTCCCCTTCGAGTAATTCTAAAGGCAATTGCTTGCAATCAAGTATCTCGATTTTCTTGAATATGGCGTTCTCGAAACAACCATATTACATACTTCACTGGATATTCGATAGTGATAGTTGATTCGGTAATAACACAATCAATTTCAATGTCGCACGATGGAATGTAAACGCGATACTCAAGTATTCCACGCAAGCCCGTCCACAATCAATGCTATAACGGAGCGCACTTTTTTTGGCTTAGGGAATCTCATTAAAACCTCTTTCATGTGGTATTTGAGGAAGAGAACTCAGTAACATTTAGCAAAGATACTTATAAGCAGAACCGTAGTGTGCGGTTGGCCAGGTTGGCCCCGCCAAGCCTCAGAGGAACGCTGAAATCATTACCAGCTTTTTAATGTTTGTGTGGGAAAATCATTAAATAAGTCAAGATAATGTGGCATTTCCAAGTGACCTGCTCACTGAAAAAAAGAGAATGTAAACAGCAAAGGGTAGCAAAACTAATGCATTTTTTGCTCGAGGAGAAACTGAGATAGGTTCTAACTCCATTTGCCGTTTCAACTGACTGATCTCCACATGCCGATCATCAGAGTGATACGCTTCGTTACCACACCGTCGATTTCAACTTTCTAAGCGGACATTTAGACGTGTGATTCCTTCAAATAGGCCTTGTCGCCACTAACATCATTTGCTTGCTTTAGGCAGAATATCACAATTCTAGACTTATCTGGACGACTTTTCGGGATATCTGTCAAAGTTGAATATGTCTGCGTTAGTTCTTTTAAAATCTTTACAATACTTAGCGGATTATCTTTGGTCCGAAAGAAGAGTTCAATCAATGTTTTAAGCGGGAAGTCGGAATCTGGGTCTAATGAGGAGAATTTATTTATGCACGGACTTAAAGCCCAGCGCAAAGTGAAAACTTAAAAAATACGAAGACAGAGACAGAAATAACGGGTGATATAGTAATTTGAAAGCAAGCCAAACAGGTGGTAAGTCTGGGGTTCGCAAGGGATGACATTCTCAACGGTTTTTAACCTAAACTGTTTTGTCAAGTCAGCAAAAGTTTTTATGTGATTACCTATAAATGAGGAAACATCCGACTGCACTGCAACAATACTTTGATCCTCCCAATTCACGAAAGAAATTGGTGTTATCGAGCTGAAACACCTGCTCTTCGAGTTTGTGTCAGTGGAATGTTATGATCCTCTACATCTGTAGTCTTTCACCACAGTATATTCGCTGACAATACTGCTAGGATTGGCAAATGCCTTTGTGGCCACCGTCTCAGGAGAGCGGAGCCATTTCCATGTACACATGAAAACATTGTTCGAAAGTCGAACTAAAAACAATGACAACACCAAAGAGGCGAGACTTCACCAAGGGCACCAGAAGGTCATGCTAAGGCTCTGCTTATAAGTAATGGATCTGTTTGGAAACTGTTGTGCAAATTTGAAGCGAGGTTCCACACAGTTAGTTAAATTACACATGGATATTATTTTCGAATTAATTTAATTATAAAAATGTATTGTGTAGCAATTACAACAACACCTCAAATTCAGAAACGATAGATTTCGGTGTTTAAAATTCATATCGTCAGTAAATGACACCAACTTGTGGTCACGCGTTGAATCTAAACTAGCGCCAAAGTGGCGCCACTAAGTTTATACAGGTGCTAGATTATATTAAGGTCTAACTGGTCCCAAATTATTGGCAGTTACTGACGAGACAGGTTTGAATCTCAGAAATTTAACTTATCTAAGTTAAGCGTTAAACCCTTGCGCACAACTTTATCCACCCTTTTTCCCAATGAGGGAATAAATTATGCATAATTCTCAAACTTTTGTCTGATTTTAAAACTGTTTATATAGCAATTTTAATCATTTTTGATCTCCCAGTCGTAGAAATTTATATTCTTTGATGAATGAAAAATTATGTTGCGAATTCGACTATAGACTACGCACACTGAAATTAACTATGCATTTGAACACTCAACTCATGGTTGATTGAAATTGCCTAAATAAAACGCCACACTTAGACAACATTCACCGCCTCCTAGCATTAGGCAGTAACAAGTCGGAGTTTGTGTTGGGAGTTCATCTTACCAATAACTCGCACTTCCTTGGCAATCAGTTAGACAGAAATCCACAATGTCACACGTTGTGTATAAAAGTCTCTGTTGTGCGAAAAGCGGAATTGAAATCTTTTTAAAAATTAGTGTCTGACTAATAAACAAGTCAGTGCCAGGTACTGAAGAGATTAATTCGAAATATGGCTACTGAGCATTTCGAATTAAACTTATCAGTAACTGGCACTGTTTTGGCCATCATTGTAACATACCAATTCAATACCGCTATGTTCTAAACATGGTGGCGACCATAAACGCGCTTAAGACGAATTATTGCTAATGTTTATTTTGCCACAGTTCTTTAATTTTCACCCAAAATTTGTTGATGGGATGAAAATCTAGACAATTTGGTAGTTTAATATTATCTTCAATAGAATTTTATGCGTACTCCTTTCAGTAACATTCTGGCTGCAATTACAGCTAGTTGACTTCGCGTGATGAATTACAATGATCGTATTTAAAAATCATCTTCTGCAGACACTCCTTCACCTTTCCTTCCTAAACTACGTATGCCTGACCAAGTCACCAACTTGAGATCTAATATATCTAGGGAAAACAAATTCGAACCTACCTCGATCATCCCCCTACGTTTCGCAAACCAAATCACGCCAAGACATCCCAGGAACCTTACGGGAAGCTTCTTGAATATTCAGTATAATCTAAACTATATCAATAAATGCTATCCATATTTTTTATCTGGATCTGCTATGGAGTTCACGTAAAGGGTGCTATACATTGTGAATTACTAATTGCTTCATATTGACTGAGAAATGATGTTTTACTTTCGTTAAGAAGCCATACTTCGGTCGCATATTCCAAAACAACAAACATTTTCCATTGTACTAATAAGTAAACAAAACAAGCACGTTTCACAACAGATTATTCTGCCAGCTCCCATGAACCACCCGAGAGAAATTGATCAATCAACTGTTTCAAATCATGTCCAAAATTTCATAACCTTCCAAAGCTTTCTCTTCAAACAACAATCATCCGCACCGAGCAACAACACCCTAAATTTGTAACGCCTTGGCGGCACGGGAAGTACCTGTCTCGCCCTCCGTTTGATTGGCACTCCGCAATAGCCATAAATCACGGTAAGCTCAAAACAGCCACATTTGACCAGTTCGGTTACGAAATAATGCCGGCCAAAATTACCCTCAATTATGACCCTACGGAAAGCTGCCGCAGTTACGGTAGGGTGCGGCGATCCCTTAATCGAAGCAAGCAACCACGACGGCAAGGTCTTTCATCGCATGTTTCGATTATCACGATAACAATAAAAGTCAACCAGCCGTGAGGGACCCCTCGCCCCATTCTTGCTGCTTGAGTAAAAGTAATCAGAAGAACAAGATCTACGGACCGACTGGGTGATAATTGGGTATAATCAAACTATACCCAAAGCCATAGCGAAAAGCACCCATCGATCGCGGAAAGAGACCTACCTATGACGATGGCACAAAAAAAAACAGACTGAGAAAGAGAAAAGCAAACCCACAAACTTCACTCTCTCTAGCGCGGGTCCGAAAGCGAACGCCGCAAAAAGCAGTCCAAGCGAAAAGAAAATCGAAGAAACTCGCAGAAGAAAAATTGCATTGAGGCAGTAAAATTACTGACCTACAATAAACGACACGGGGAAGGCGTTCGGAGGCTCTGTTCGGTTTAATTTCTCTTTCAATCTTGACGTCACGGAGCCCGATTTTCTCCCGATCGCGCAGATCACTGAAAGAGAAAAAGAGAGAGAGAGAAATTTCAACGATGCGAAGAGCGGAAGCGTTCTTCTCGCAAAACTCGCTCGCATTTCAAATACCGGCTAGCACCAGCTACTTTCCGTGATCGGTGATTGCAGCCGTAATAAAAAATACAACACTATTCAGCGTGGAACGGTGAACGGGGGTGTTTTGCAAACGACCTTAACAAATTCCTTATGCACGATCAAGCTGAACAACATTCGCTGCATGTTGGTTCGCGTGTAAGCGCGTCGCCACGGCACCGTTCGATGCGGTATTGTTTTACACTTTTGAGAATTTGTATTCGTACAAATATTAATGAATGAATGCGTTCGGATCGGGCCGTAGAATTGCAGAATGAGGAACAGTGCGTAGGAAGACAAAAATCTAGCATCAAGGGGCAATAATAGAGTCGACTGTCGAACTGGTGACTGGTGCGGCCGACTGACTGGTGCGGCCTTGCCCTTGCGGAAATTGCCACCATTGTCAGGGTAACCAGGGGGGGTTAGTGTGTTACTCGGTTTGAGTTTGGTCGTAAACCTTGGATGAGTGCGATACCGGATATCTGGTTTTGATGGTGCTAAGAATTAACTGTCCAATTCGTTAAGATTTGATTCCTGTCCAAACGGTTGTTATGTCACAAAAATAATGAGTGTGTTTTAATAGAAGCCTACAGCTGTGTGAACAGCTCTGAGCATCTAATATTTTACTTTTAAATAGGTGATGTTGTTTTAAAACAACATTGCGAAAATCATCTCAAAATTATCGCAGTAACGTATAGAAATTGGGAAACAATTTTCACAAACTTTGAATAAAAATTGGTTTGCTCCTTCAAGGGTTAAAAGCACAGATATATTCCTAATTATGTTCCATAGAAACATATCATAGGGTGATGAGCCCATTTTCGCCATGTTTCTATTATCACCCTACCCATTTGAAGCCGTTGGTTAGAGCAGTGTCTGCCATCTTTGTTCAACGCATTGAGTCAAATGGTAGCGCAACAATAGGGGCACTCAATTCGAGTTTTCGTTGCGCTCAAACACGAGAATTTCACTGTTTTAAGCGCATTTGTGTTATAATATTGGTTCTTAACAACGAAGCAAAGCTGTTGATGTCATTATTAACGCATTCCATTGATTGTAGGTCGAGAAATTAATGAATGCATCACTAATTCTGCTTAGTATGGTGAAAATAGGCACTTTACCCTATCTAACTTTCTTAACGGTCCAAGATATCTTTATTGCTGATTTCTCAAAGTCATCGCGTGAAACATTACTTGGATTTGCATTTGAAGTCACTTTGACCACATTGGCCACCCATGACGGTTCTTAATGCCTACCGAGGAACTCGCCAAGTTCTTAAACTAATATCCCAGCGAATTTTCGATCGATTTTTACAAACCTAATTTCAAATGAATGATACAGTGATTCCATAAACTGCTATTGGATTTCATTCGGTTCTGACTTTTGGTTCAGAAGTTACAGATTGGTTAGTAAGGTCACACTGCAATCAAGACTCTGAAAGTTTTTTTGATCTTTAACTTTCTCAAGTCGAACAAATATTTCCATTTTTTTTGTGTTTCATCGGAGAAATTCTATATTCTTTATATAATCTAGAGTTTCTATTGACGAATTTCGCGCCAACTCGAACAGATGTTGGCAGCACCCTCTCAGATTTTAATGAAACTTTCTGTACATGAAGACTGTCTCAAAAAGCCACTTTGCATACTTTGTTTTTCCAAAAATGATCTAGACTGTCTTTTGAAAAGGGCCAAATTTTTTTACCAATTTTTTTTTCGAATGGCTCTAGTCTAAAAATGACAAGTCCTACAAAAAAAAATTTGTAGGAGTGATTTTCACAAAATTAGTCAAATTTTTTAATAAAAATATTGAAAAAATAATTCATTGACTCCTACACTGAAAAAAAAAAATCGATTTTAAAAATTTAAAGTCGATTTACAAAAAAACATTTTTTATTTGGATGAAATTTTGTTCCAAGATAGGTAATTATGTTTCCTACCTACCGTCAAAAATTCAAGTTGGGCACTAAAAAAAGTTTGGCCCTTTTTAAAAGACAGTCAGATCATTTTTGGAAAAACAAAGAATGCAAAGTGGCTTTTTGTGGAAAAGTGTTCATGTACAGAAAGTTTCATTAAAATCTGAGAGGGTGCTGCCAACTCTGAATACGATTTAGCGCGAAATTCGTCTATTGCTTCCAATTTTTTCTCTTTCCATTGTTTCATATTTTCTTTATTTTGTTTCTTTTTATGTTTCATCCAGGTATTTCATTCTTTCCATTTTCTCCATTTAATCTTATTTTACCCTTTTTGTATATTTTGCCCCATATTTTCATGTTCTATTTTTACCCTTTTTGCTTCATTTTTGTCATTGTTCCAATTTCTCAATTTGTTTTATGTTCTTCATATCTTTCATTTTATCTATCGTTTTATTTGTTTCTCTTTCATGCATTTTTTCACATTAGTTTCAATAAATTTATTTAGTTTATTCCATAAAACTTTTGTTTTTTATTATTTTTTTTGTATTTTTCAATAAACCTATTTTAGAATTTCTCTATCCGCCCTTATTCCATATTTTTCAATTTAGGTTTCTCTCATTTGCTTAAAAAATCATTTTGCTAGCTTTTTCATTTTTTTTCTAGTTGTGAATTTTAATGTTCTCCAATTATCAGTTTAGAAATTTATGATTTTCTGTTGCGTGGATTTTTTCAATATTTTCCTATATTTCTTTTTTTGATGTTCCATAACCCGAAGCTTTTACTTTTTGCCCATGTAAACAATTTTAAATTCCATGTTTTCTATTTTAGTAATTTTTTCGTTTGAACATTTTTCCCATTTTTTTACTGTATATAGATTTATTTATTACTTAACCCATTTGCTTTTTAAACATTCTCTAATTTTTCTGTTTGGTAATATTCATATTTTTTGCCAGACCTTCTAGCATTTTCTTTTTTATCCATTTAAAGCATTTTGATTTTAGATGTTTTTGATGATTCCACTTTTGTCTGTTTTTGGTCTATTTCCACTTCTTCTTGTTTTCCATTTATTCTTTAATCTATTCAGTTCAATTGTTCCCATTTATTTCTTTTTCTATTATTCCATAGCACTTATTTAATTCTAAACTAGATTTTTATCTATTTATTCCATTCTTGTTTTTTTTATCATTCAGTCTATTTTGAAATATTTCTAATATTTTTCCATTTCCATGTTTATTTTTTATTTCGTTTTTTATTTCGTTGCTAAGTTTTAAATTTCAAACAGATTGTAATAACCATGTTTTGATATTTTTTCGATATTTTCGTAACAAACCTGGTAATCTTAGTTATGCATAGTGAATAGAGATGGTCGGGTTCGGGTTTTTAGACCCGAAACCCGGATCCGACCCGAACACGACGGGTTTCGATTCGGGCTCGGGTCGGGTCCGGGTTTTCAAAATTTTGAACTTTCGGGCTCGGGTCGGGTTCGGGCTTTTCAAATTAGAAATTGTCGGAGTCCCGTTCGGGTTTTGAACAAAACAACCCAACCATTTCTTGACGCTCTCTATACACAAAACCCAGTCTCTTTTTATATTTCGTGATACCGTACCAAATGGTAGCACCTTTAAATCGCTAGAATTGGTCGTATTTTCTGGTTCTCAAATATAGTATTTTTTCATTCTTGTATAAAATTCTGTCTCTTTAGATTCGCAAACTGAATGAATTATTTTATGTTTTAAAAGAATATTCATGAGAGAGCATTCAACAATACGTGTCTCACATCTAAAATATGTGCGATTTATTTTTAATGATAATTAGTAATAAATCAAGTCAACAGGAATTTATCGGAAAATATTGGTTCAACTTTCTGTTTTAAAATATCAATTTCGACAGGTACTTTAAAACCGATACGCAGGCCGCGGTCAGAGCAAATGCGTAAAACTCAGCAAACGCGTACAGCAAATAGTGTCTAAAGCAAAGCGAATAGAAATTTACGGGAAGTAGGAACAATAAAAACCAATCTATTGATCCGCTCCTGATTGGTCGTTTTGACAGTCGCGAGAAATCGAACAGTGGGTGTTGCGAGTGCACTTTATGGTAGTACTTTTTGCTACATATTGAATAATAATTGTCCATTAACCCTACAACGGTTTCGTGACTTTTTCTCTAAGTAAACGGTTTTGTGGGATACATTCGTACCCCAGAACTAAAATCGCTCTAATATGCTTAATTTTTATTAAATTTATAATTAAATTGGATAGTTTCATTCAAAAACATACAATTTTACACAAGTTTTTCGCTTTCTATGTATCGATGTTTTGCTTTAAAAAAAGATATAATAATGTCTTCAGAATTATGACAAAACATGACAAAACATTAACGTAAACGGTTTTGTGGGGTACATTTGTACCTCAAACAAACTTTAAGCGGGCACTGTTAAGTTGGTCAAATGTAACAAATAGGTTGTACCTGCTTTAATGGAAGTTTAATAATTATCAAATTGATTTATGATAAAGATTGCTTGCAGTTAAAATAAACTTTGACCATTGACTAAAAAGGGCGTTGTAGCCCGGGGACGATTTCACAATTCCCATATATTGAAATCACAAATTTGTTGGGACTGCTGTGGCCAATTATCATAGCTAATTTAATACATGTGATAAACTACCTTGCAGGAATGGTTTTACATTTCTTAGAAAAGAAATGTATAGAATTCGCTTTTGATACAAAATTAGAAACGACGGGCAAAGTTGTTTGTTTTTTGTTTCCCCATGAGTTAGCGGCCGATTTATTCTACATTCCGGTTAATATATCGACAATTTGTAAGTTTCTCATAACATTACAAATTCGACGTACAATAATATCAAATAAAAATGCGAATTCTACTCGCCAGTGATTCGTTTTGCCATAGACAGATATAACTCAACGCGTATGGTGCTACTTCAGATTCGAATGATTCTACTATTCTAAGATGAGCCTAGGGTGCCTAAAATTAAAAATCTTCGAGATTTTTGGTGGATTCTCCATATTAGCAAGTTGGGTTCGGATCGGGTTTATCAAATTAAAAATTTTCGAGTTCGGGTCGGGTTCGGGTTTTCAAATTTTAAAATTCTCGGGGTCGGGTCGGGTTCGCGTTTTACATAATTTTCCTTCTCGGGTACGGGTCGGGTCCGGGGGTGGCATTACGCATCTCGATTCGATCAAAATTCTATCGACTCGACCTTGTTTCGCATTATGTATTTCGAACCAAGCTCGAAAGTAAATTTTCGTTCGAGTTCGCTCGAAAAAGTACTAGATTATCGAGAAGTGTTGGCATTATGGAACCATAACAATCGAACTCGAAAGCGACTCGAGTCGAACGTATTCGCTCGATAGTTGTATTGCTGTCGACTGTCGTTCGAGATTATGATTTGTGTTTTTATTTCGGAATACTTAGAGGATATAAAATTACCAAAATGTGTAAAAAGCTCCCACGTCCTTTGAACTACTTTATGTTATATCTATTTTCACCATCAGGAACAAACGTTTTTGAAAAAAGTAATACTAAACATTGATAATAAATTATCTTACACCAAGTAATTATAAAAAAGTGTTAAAACAAATCGATGGAGCAAATTGAAGACACCTTGATTTGTCTAATCGCTATTTGATAGATGTAAAGAATCATAATCATTCTTGATTTCAAAGTGGTGATTCAAACAATTTTATAATCTAATTGATGCATTTGCTCCCAACTATACCTCAATTGCTTTCTGGAAACACTTCATTTTGATTGTGTTCTCCCTATCTCTAATTGTGTGCTATAATAGAATAATTAACTAACAAGTACACGGAAAACCCCAAAAACACGAAAACAAATTTCTGTCTTGACTATTTGAACTAAAAATGGCTATTTTAACGAACTAGTATTTAAATTTTTGCGTCATTAATTGCTGAAAAAAATTGTTTCTTTTGGAAGCTATCAGTTTCCTAAAAAAACACTGAAAACCAAAATTTTAATGCAAAATTAGCCATTTTTATTGAAAAGGGCAGTACTTGCAATGATTATTTTCCAAAAGATTTGAGAAAAGCGGTTTTGAAGTTGTGTTGTTTTAAACAATTATTTAGATATTAAATATGTTATTTAATCTAAGAAAAATTGTGTATAACCCATTCTGCAGATAATACATTCCATCATGCGACTGAGGTCCGAATAATAGACTCTACCAGCTAGGCATTTCGATGTTTCGGTGCTTCAACTTAAACAGCGATTAAAATTTTGCGGTAAGAATTTCAAGAATATAGTTATATCAAACTAAAATAATGCCCAAGCGTTGAAAAAAGGTGGTGAGGGTGAGTGGCGTGAACACATTATGAACGTGTTTGGGTCAATTTATTTACCACTATGACTATTTTTATTCTGTGAATTTGACGCTCATCGGAAAAAAACAAAACAAACTGCAATTTTGTTTACACTGAAAAAAATTATTCGGTGGAATTAAAATTATCATACGAAGAACAAGATCATTACTCGTTTTCTGCAACGAAGCTTTTTCGTGCATTGTCGTCTAATTCACGGCATCTTGATGACCGAAAAGTTGAGTAGTTTTACTTTTTTAAAGAACGGGTTATTCCACGTCAAATTTACAACCACAATTTTAATTCCTACCAAAAAATTTTCTTGCATTCTTAGCACAAAATAATTGACATCTATTTTTTGTTTTGGCTGAATACGATAGATTTTTTTCAAGTTATGAGTTTTTGAATTTTATGAATTGAACCATTTTTCAACCACTGATAACGCTTAGTTGTGCGAAAAAATTTATTATTAATAAAAAGTGCGTTTTCGAATGAACTCACCAATAAAAATCTGATATAGTTTTTATTGTTATTTATGTTATGAATTCTGCAAATGTTAGAAACATATTGAAAAAACGAGCTTGGACTAATAAGTTTTTTATTCTATGAAAACATTTATAATTATATTGAGAACCTTATTACTTTACGAGATATTTCAGTTAAAGCTGACCCATAACATGGCGTTTAACGTAAAATTGCCCTTTTTAATGTTATCTCGCAAAACATTTTGAGATCCAGTGCAAAATTTTTACACTATTTCTAAAATGATTTTTATTATTTGAAGAAAAAATAAGCAAAAAAATGATCCAACTTTTAAAAAATTGCTCATGCGAAAATGCAACTTTTTATATTTATTTTTTTCCATGCATCAAATACTTTCCGAGCTATCAGCGATTCAACAATGTTCAATTTTTCTAACTTCAAAAGTTGAAAGCTCATACCTTGAAGTAAATATTATATTCAGCCATAACAAAAATACCTGTCAAATATTTTTAGCTAAAGAATGCAAGAAAAAATTTGGAATGAACTAAAATTTTATTTGTAAATTTGACGTTGATTGGCCTGTACGGTGCATGAAAGTTATCGTCGATGTCTAAACTATTGTTCGTCAATGAAACGAAATGATTCGTTCTTTTATCAATTGTTTTATATAGTATAAATATTTTTAGAAAGGGTAGTTTTTTTTTCGTACATAAAAGAAAAAAAATCGCATTTCCATATAACATCGGATCTTTTTGGATCGATGTTTGACAACATCGATTTTATTTCAAAGTGCTCGCCCCTATTGTGTACTACAAAAAATGTTATATTTGCGAAACTTATCCATATGTATTTCGACAATAAGCAACTAAAAACTAAATAAATTAAAACAATTCCTATATTTTACCAAAGTTGGTTTTATGAAACTTATTCGTAGCAGAATTAAAAATATTTTTGTCTCAGTGTATACTCTTATTTGACAGTTTGCGCTCGAACAGGCAGTCGAAATCTAGTACCGAAATCTAACAAGCTCGAACGCTTGGTCGAATGCGATACGTAATGCCACAATTTAGTCGAAACGACTTCAAAACGTTTCGAATCGAGTCACTCGAATCGAGATGCGGAATGCCACCCCGGGTTTTCTAATTTTAAAATTTTCGGGCTCGGGTCGGGTCCGGGTTTTTCAAATTTTGTAATTTCGGGCTCGGGTCGGGTTCGGGTTTTTCAATTTTCAAGCTCTCGGGTTCGGGTTCGAAAAAATTGAAACCCGACCATCTCTAATAGTGAATCAGTGATGATACAGAATACAATCCAACAGATAACTCGTTTTCGACAAAAATCCATATGAGACGCTTAGGCTTTTATGGGCAGTATAACCTGATCCCGTACTACTGAATTTTGTTAAAGTTTTATTTTTTGACAAATTAAAGATTTTATACGCTCCAGAAAATTGAAAAGGTAGTTGTGGATTACAAAAGTTTGTACGTGGACAAACCGAGTTCAAGCTATCCTGCAAGGCACAACGATAATCGGTGGTAAATTTTTGCTGATAAAGGAAGAATTTTTTCGTAAAGGCGACAAAGGCTACATGTAATCTAAACTATCGGTTATAGTCCTGTACTTTGAAGATTGGACATCACCAAGGCGAGTGGCATGAATAAGGTATCTGTTAACGCCATAGCAGCGTAACAGTGGCGATCCACGAAAGTGCAAATTCTCGAAAGCTTTCATTTTCCCGTGGATCTGTCATGTGTGACACTCAGTCAGAGATGTGGGGAGATCTCTGTATAGCGGAATGGCTGCATGCAGCGATCGAAAAGTTACCATAGGTTGCAAATGAGTCGGAACGTGGTGCTTCAAGCCTGAGCCTGTTGGAGAGCATCCAGAGAAATTTTGTGAGATCATCCCAATTTATTTATTTTATATATATATATATATATATATATATATATATATATATATATATATATATATATATATATATATATATATATATATATATATATATATATATATATATATATATATATATATATATATATATATATATATATATATATATATATATATATATATATATATATATATATATATATATATATATATATATATATATATATATTTGTTTTGCAACCTTCGTTAACAGGATGCAATCACTCTTATTATATATTATATAATTCATACCAAATCCATTTTCCATTTTCCTTCCCTACTAACAAACTTCCGTAATACCTAAGAAGATTGCGTGGGTTCCCCGTATCTTTTAAAGTAGGCATTCAACTAACATTCCCTTTCCTTTAGCGATCGTAAGGACATGGCCAGGTGTGCAGTGAACTATACTATTATATAGAAAGTTTTAACTGTATCAGCCACCCATGATGAGTGCGGTCGTTTTTCCCGTACTACTTGCATGCAAATCATTAAAAGTGATCAACTGTCACCAGCGTAATGGCAATCGGAAGAAATAGTGGAGGATATTTTCCATTTTCAATTTGAAGATCACAAGAATTATCTGATCTGGCAGGTTTTCTGTACATGTGGTATGAAAAGTGACATTTTCATTGTGACCGAGTCCGGCCACAAGAAAAAATTCGCGAAAGAGTCTGCTGCCTGCCGTTACGAAAAAAGGACATGTAGTGGTATGACGCCTACAAGGTTCAGGTGGCGCCCAAGAATCCTCCCAACACACTAGATGAAAAGAAGAAAAAAAAATTTAATAATAAAAATTAATCGTTGTTATTTGATCCAGCTTTAATTATAGACGGCACCGGTGGTTGAGTGGTAAGCGTGGCCGCCGCTCAGCCCATTGGGTCTAGGTTCAATTCCAGTCGAGGTCGTTTTGATTTTCTATGGTGAAAACTCTGTGTCACATCTTCTGTCGGCCGTTATGGTGAACCCCCCGGGCCCATAATTTCTCTCTACAGCTCTGCATATAACCCCATAGAAAATAGTCCATTGGTCTTATATCGCATGATCAAGGCGGTAATTGGTAGGTCCACGGCAAGAAATTTAACGTTCACCGAATTTCTCACGAAATAATTCCATTGTTTCATTACTTGTGTGGCAAGCTGTCCTGTTGGAACCAAATCTTGTGCTGGATGTGGTCGATTAGGTCGCTTATCATCCAATAACGTGAACTGTGACTCTAGTTTTTCGTGCGTTCCGACCATACTATGGTCGACATAATCTGCCAACTGAGTCAACTATTCGCCATTCAAGAATAGTTGACTCAGTTGGCAGATTATGTCGACCATAGTATGGTCGGAACGCACGAAACACATTCCTTATAGAGCGCTGATTTTCATAACCCCGTTGAACAATTTAAAGACAGTGAACCGGTGTAAATCGTCCATTATGAAATAGTAAACTAAACTATACAACAATAGCATGACAGTTTTCTATTAGCACCTGTTAACTACCAGAAAATGCACTGTTACCAATAAACCTCATGTTCAATCACCTTGTATAAAAGGAACCCACCCATTAATGAAGTTGTAGGAATTCGAACTTAAAAGTTATTAAAAGTTCATTCAAGCTCTACAGGTGTCAAAACAAGGTCCTCCACATTTTAAATAATATTATTTGGTAACCTAATGTTTTTGCCTTATTATTATGATCATGATAAAGTTTCACAAAATCAACATAAACTTTTTAGAACCCACCGTCATCACAATGCCTTCCTCCGAAGAGCCATTTTGTCAAAACCAATTCATTCCTGGCATACGAAAAGTGCAATCTGGCCCGATGTTTTTGCTTCGCGCGTGCATTTATCGGCCAATTTTGGCACCTAGGCTCTTACACAGACTTTCAGTTTTACTATTTGGGTTTTGGTCACGCTCTCGCGAGGCACACCGTTTGCCACCAATAATAATGGCTGCGGTACGTGACGCACGCGACGCGACGGCGTGAAAGCGATGCATGTTTGCTAATTTCCGAGTTGCGATTTGAATTAGCCGAAATTTGCGCACGCAGAAAACTGGAATAAGCTGTGAGCTGCTCTTCACTTTGCGAGCTATACCGTGCGTCGAAGATTGGCCGTGTGAACAAGTCGACGTATCGCGTACAGAACCGGTAATTATTTAGAGTTTTGTGTCATTGACGTATAAATATGTCTTCATTTCAACTGAATTTTCAATTAAAGCAATGATACACATGGCATTTAAATTTCACTATAATTTGCTGTGTAACACATCCTATCAAGTCACCAGCAAACTTTAATATTCATAATAGCAACATTCATAATTTGATTATCTATGGTTGAGAAGCCATCAAGCTTCAGCCAAAGGTCATTAGTAGTCTAGAGTCACTTAAAACTTACTAGCACTAGCTCAACCGAAACGAAAACTAAAGAATCTGAGGTCGAAACCCTTCCTACTGCGGAACTCAACGTCCTTCCGGGCTTCCTTTGTCAGTGCAAAATGCTATCAACGGTCCCACAAATGCGCGGGATTTCCAACCTCCCCTCAGAAGCCATTGTACGTTCACCCAACTAGAATAATGGCTCTGTGCTAAAGAACGACCACCCCCCATCGTCCGTCGACCATTCTTCATTGCAATTGTCTCCCTTGATTCATGCACTAAAATTCAAAACTGACAGTTGATGCGCCATGGCCCAACACCAGGGAAGCTGATGGACGATCGGTCGTTGATTGCGCATGACTTACCTACCAGCTAGCTGCATTGAAGAAGGTGATTTACATTTCGCTGCTGTCCCTCGCCATCAATCGTGGCGGGGCTATACGTGGCGGAATTCATGTCACTTTTCGATTCGAGCTGATATGAAATAACAACGGTAGGACCCTCTATGTAGTTAACGCGATAGTGATCAACTATTTCGTCACATTGTCATCGTCTCCGGCGTCGTTGTCGTCGTCGTCGTCGTCGTCGCCGGCGTTGCTGATGACCATTCGAATAACCAAGTCAAGGAGAGTGCGGGAGGAATTTTAATAAAAGACCTGCGAATGCGGACAGTAAGTTACGCAGTCGCTCCCCCCCTCTCACCGAACCACGACCGCGCTTTGCGGTGGTGAATTAAGTAGCCCCAAGGGTGTGGGAAAGCGTTTAAACGTTTTAGTTTTCGTGGAATTTGCGTGACTGCCGCTAGCAGCAGGCGATTTACTCGAAGGATGAACTTGATCGTGAATAATATAGGTGTACACCTAAACCGAAGTCGATTCTCGGTGGGCTACTGCTTTCGGTATTGCTGCTGCCGCACCGGGCAAGGACGTTGGACGTTGGTCACGTCACACACCGTGATCAAATCCGCCAGCTAGTGCAACGCATAAACGCATCAGGCTCGATTACTGTGCCCGGTATTGCCCCGTGCTCGTTAGCCGTTTGGTCATCAGATTTTGATTCATCATCGCGATATGGTTTTAACAAGGTGGAACTAATGATGGTTATTTCTCTTTTCTTGTTTTTAATTTCCAGGTAATTGCTCGAAGCAAATGAGCGTGTGGTGCATTCAGCGCTGACCGGAGGTGGCTGCGGTCGATCCGCGCAAGGCGACAGGATAAGTACAATTGGCCGAATGGCGGCGCAGTGCCCGGAAATGGTCAATGTTTTTGTGTACAAACAGCGTTTAGGCAGTTAAGTCGAGTGTTGATCGGTGGCTATACTTATTTGTTGTAGTATTTTAAAATCACTAATTGCATTTATGTTTGTCGAAATCATTCACAATTTTACAAATTACATTGTCACCGATAGATATGATATTATTATTAATTTTCAGGAATCTTGGGACCTTCGAATTTCTGTTTTCTGCCATTTTTAGGTTCACTCCTGAGATCGCGTTTCTGATATTATAAGTGCTAAAACGTTCTCTTATTCACGGAGGTTTAATCCTGTTTGCGAGATCGTTGACGTACGTGTGCGTGGATGATCGCAAGGACTCGAGCGTTTGTATGTTAACGTTTTTGTCGCGTGTGCTAGTGTGCATGTAATTTCGCGTCCATACATTATTTTTTATAACCGTATGGCTAGGTGCATATTTGCGTGTTTTTGAATGTAGCGTGCGGATTGTGAATCTGATACTTAATTTTAAGTGTATGTGTCATAGGCTAGAAGAGAGTTAGTTTCCCCCATTTCATTTATTAACTGGGGCGTTGCGGTGTTGGCGAGATCGCGGGCCTAAGTATGTAAGGCTGATTGAAATTGCATGTTTGCATTTGTGACCAGATTTGTGTAATCGCGAAGGCCACGAGCATTTGTACGTTTGGAATGGAAGATTGCGAATGTATATGAGGGAATATGCAATTTAGTGTGTTAATGAGTGTTAGTATGAATATAATTTAAGATATAGTAACAAAAGGAACATTAACATGCCGAATGAAAAAACGAAAACATTACGTAAAACTGTATAATTTGATAGATATTACTTTCGGCACACATGAGAAGTGGAAAAGCTAACTACTTGAAGTACAACAAAAACAGACTAATTAAGTAGAAAAAAGAACATATGCATCATGCAATCAAACTACTTGAACTCGTCTAAATGATTAAACCAATTTGTGGAATCAGCTTCAAATAGACATTTAATATATTGAATATCCTAAGCGATTCCATCGGGAGTATTTGGAATGGTTAAGAGAAAGGAATTAGTTGTAATTTCAATTTAATTTGGAATAAGATGAATGAAAGGAGGAGGAGAAGTTCTTACTCTACAAGTATTTTCATAAATAAATAAATAAATGCCATTCACTAGGGCATTGCAAAAATTTTCTTTTTGGGATTCTCAAAGGCCCCCCCTCTCATATTGTGACAAATGTCAAAGTAAGCTCAGATGCCAAATTTCACATCATTTGGAAAATTCTAGACCCCCGCCCACTTCGATTGAAATTTTTGAAATTTGTGCTATGGGAAAATATGGAGGAAAAATACATTAAATGCTGAAACTGTTGAAGTGGCTTAGTATTTGAATGGAGATATTTACGTTTTTTGGAAAAATACGGGAATGTGGGGTACTGGGTCATTTTGCCCCCAAAATCCCCTAAAATTTTTCTGCTTTGTGATGCAAATCATACATATTTTGCAGTTTTTCTGATGTGGAAAAATCTCAGAAATCGAACGGAAATCCCTAAAAGTATTTTACAGTAAAAGTAGAATATTATATAAGAATTTATTGTTAAATGGAGTTATTATGAGCGATTTAATGGTAAAAATGTGAAATTGAGACTAAATGTCAGAAAATTTTATGTTTATGAATTTTTCTGGTAACGAATATACTTTTATTGTGTTCCTGAGGATTTTCCGCGTTCAACATGGTACAGCTTATTAAATTGAAGTGAAGTGAAGAATAATTGAGAAATATGCTCGAGAACATGATAAAATTTAACATGAATGACAAAAAGCCCTATAACCCCAGTTTCTCGTATTCGGACAAAGGTTTCGTTCGCTTTATGAGATTTTTTCATATCAGAAAAACTGCAAAATATGTATGATTTGCATCACGGAGCAGAATTTTTTTTAAAAATAGGGGATTTTGGAGACAAAATGACCCAGTGCCCCATATTCCCGTATTTTTTGGAAAAACAGGAATATCTTTATTCAAATACTACTACTACTACTTCCTTTAAAAAGAGGTATGAATTGTAATTTTCTGAGTGCTACTTCAAAAGCTAAAGCCTTTAATATATTTTTCCGTCATATTTTCCTATAGTGCCAAACTCAAAAATTTCAATCGAAGTGGGCGGGGATCTAGAATTGTCCAAATGATGTGAAATTTGGCATCCGAGCTTACTTTGACATTTGCACAATATGAGATGGGGGGGGGCTTTGCGAAATCAAAAAAAAATTTTGCTATGCCCTATTGTTCACTATTACCGATAATTGCATTCTGTTGAAATTGTTTCATGCTATACTGACTGGGAATTGATGATTCAAGTGTGTCAGGAAATTATTCGTACCTTAATTTATCCAATCCGATCTTCCCGAATGAATAGAATCGACTGCACGAATTGAACACCGGTAAAAACGTGACCAACGAATCCCAAAAAAAATATCCACTATTCTATCATATACGCCAGTTTTGCATCCGTTCCCTGAACTAGCTGTCACAAATACTCAGACGAGCACATATACAGATAGACATACTACTCGCATATAACAATTGTACACTAGTACTAAACTACAATTATTACAACACAACCACTAATAGGCTTCTTTTTTTACATTTTTTATTAATTAATTAGTCTGTGCACGATGACGAAGTCGACCGATAAATTAACACACAATGACATGCACTGCGAACCGTGTCCACAAACACTGCCATTAAGCTGTTGAACAATGTTTGCAAAACCGACCCACAGCAAAAGCCAACCCACCAGCGTGCACAGATTAATAATTGATCGTTAGTCGGGGCAAGTGCAGAGTATGAAGAATCACAAAACACAAGAATGCCCAGCAGCCCACTCGGTATCCTCGATGCGCCACTATCGAGATAAATGCAATAACCATCTGAATGCAATTGTCTGTCAGAGGTTCTTTAAAACTGATGCAGGAAATATTCTTGATGATGTTTGCAATACCAAACTCATCAACCAAGTGCACCGCTTGCGAGCAATATACAAACAAAAAATAATACCCGCGCCTCGCCGCTATAACGTGTAAGCGTAGCTTATAGACACAGCAAAGTTCCGTTGGCCCCAACTGCAAGCGAAATGAATAAATTTCTCCCATTACGGGAGAACACAATCACGATTGACCTTTCGCAGACCCATACGGGTACAAGTTCCATTTTCACCTTGATTAACTGTTCCAACTCGCGCACTGTGCGTCTTAGACCGAGGTGGAACGGTTAATCAAGGTGGAAATGGAACTTGTTCTTCACGAAGTTTTACTCATACAGCTACACCATACGAGACAAGTAGTACTAATAATGTTCAACACTTTAACCGAGGTAGAAATCTTCGTAGCGAAAAATAACATGTAACGCGAAGTTGAATACGAAAGCGTCAAAACCAAGATTCCCATGAATATCGACTTTGATCTTACGGAAATTCGCCTACACGATTTGGCACCTCCTACTAGTACGGGTTATATTAAGAGACATGAAGTCGAAATGTGGGAAATCGGAATCCGTTTCAAACGACACTTTGAGAAACTTTTTCCCTGGCATTCTGGTGGCATGAATGTGGCTGATTTATTCGTATCCAGGGTCGTAGCGTGGTGTACTAGCACCCTTGGCGGAGTCTCAGTTTAGCGACGCTTGCGGCATTTGTCTACACCAGCGGCATTGCCAGCGAATACGCAGTTAAGCATCTGTAAGACAATCGAACCGAAAAGTAATGTGTATTCCAATCTATCCGAAAGATATTAGGTTTAAAAAACGAGCAATTTAAAATAAACATGTGAATATAACAAAGTGAGTAATATTGTCATATCACTGGCACAAACTGGGCGAGCAATTCTTTCATTTGAATAACACTGTACTCAGTTCCGAAGTAAGTATGACTTTTAAAAATATGTGTAGATTGAAAATATTTGAAAATATCATTCGATGTCAGGTGTGTGTAAGTCACGGATGGAGCATGTTTTCGGGAGACCTTGTGAAATTAGTTGACGCTAGGTATTTTAAGGTGTTCGGACGGAGGGTTGCCCCAGAAGACTGTCTTTTGGAGATCAGTTTACTGTCGATTTATTAGGGAATTCAATCGTTACATTTCTTTCGATGGTTGGAAATCCCAAAAAACCCTATTTCCAGAAGATTCGATCGAAGTTCGTTCATATTTGAATGTCGCTCATTTTATGTAAATTCCATAAAACATTTATGAAATCAGTTGACGCTTGGTGTTTGAAGGCGACGAAGGTAGCATCTTTTCGGGAGACTGTATATTAGGTATGGAAAAAGTAACCAGTGAATAGTGTAACCCGACACACTTCAAATGCATTAGAACCTCGAAAAAAGTTTCTATGTATACTTTCAACTCAATCAGGCATGATTAAAGGGTCGCGAAAATGGTCAATTGACCCGTGAAAAAAGACCAGGACCATTTCAATATTTAAACGTCGAATTCGTATTTCTTTTTAGCTAAATGCATGATACGTCTATCACTTCCAAAATTGGAAGATAGCCTTTACGGAACTCAAAAAAAATTGAATTTGAGATGAGACCAGAGTGTTTAGTTTCGATTTTAGAGTTTGTACTCTTTAGAAAAATTTCTAACCCTATGTGCGAGGTTGGGAATCGAACCCAGGTGAGCTGCGTAGAAGGAAATCGATCTACAGACTACCCTATTCCCGACCTCTAGACTAGGGTTTGTAAAAGGTCGTTTGTGTAGGGTCCTTTACAATCATACATATTGAACTCGGTCGACCCATATCTGATCTTCTTGTGTATCAAAAACAATTCGCCAAGTATTCTAAAGATTTGAAAGAAGTGACGCAGATACATTAATCCAGAACAGATATATCTTAAGTTCGCCCAAATAAGTTAAGAATTGCGACATTCTGCCTCAAGAAAGCAAATTACGATGCTGGCGACAAATCTTTTATGAAAGACTACCGCGTCTACATGCCCGTTCACAAAGCTGAGATCAATGGTGTAGTCACCGATTCGAGTTTGACATGCAAGGATTTACTGAAGCACAGGGTTGGTCTCTCTGGTGAGCAGAGCGCACTGCACGAGACAGAATGGTGTGTCCTTTCAAACTCTTTGTTCGCATACGAAGAAGAATTCAGCGCCTTCTAGCTCTCATCGTCACCAAAATTCGCCAATCATCGACATTTCATCGACATCTTTACCAATGCCCAAAATTAAACCAGGGAGAAGGGTTTCCGGGACAACATGTTTCTGACTGAGCCACTATAAAAGGAGCAATGACAGCTTTGGGCAACCTTCTTGCCCGACTGTTGAGTGAAACGTCAGTGTCATCCGATGTCATAGAGAATATTTTCATAAAGTTTATGTTAGAAGTTATTTTATTTTGAAGTTATATGAAGAACATTATGTAGTAAAGTGAAGAAAAGCTGAAATAAGAAAATTTAGTTTAAATTACCTGCTGTTTGAGCCGCCATTCCTGTCGAAAGTCCGTCACACCTGTACCAACATCACATACCTGCATCTGCCGTACCTAAAAAGGAAAAAGGATTAACTCACCTTTAAGTCCAACTCCGCTGCTTTCGCTGATCGCCGTCATTCTTTGATAAGAGAGTCCATATGACCATGCCCCACGCACAAACAGGGATCGAGTAATCTAAGCGTTCCCTAAAAACGCTTTTCGTACTATTTTTCACGAATTCTAAACGCCTACGCCAGTTACCAACACCACGGCTCTCTTCGCTCAGGAGTGTAACTCTGGTGATATACAGGTGGGGACATATTTAGCGCTCCCAAGAACTAAAAGCGGATATGATTCTTTGTGAAGGCCTAAATTTTTCTCCTGAGATACTGTCGTATATACTGGACGAGAAAGCTCCGACACAAAGCCGAAACAAGCAGATCTAAATTTGAGAAATTTGAAATAAAATATGCTGTTTTCAATTTAAAATCTTATTTTTGACATTTCAACCAGAGATTCGACTTAGTGAAGTTTTGCAGTTGAAATGTTCATGTCGTTTAACTAAAACACGCTTACGGTTATTATTTTATCTTTTTATCACAGCGAAGGTAGACCAAAACGCTTGGCGAGGACCCACTCGGCCAACCACAAGCTACGGGCCTGCCTATACTATCTTACTAGACTTTCGAGGGCAGATCATCTCAAGATGTTCACTACATCCGACGAACATTATGCACATACCATGGACAAACACTCACGTACCAGTTCTGTAACCAGACGGCATACTACGATAAGCCATGCGCCAAAAACTCTATAGAAAACTAATCTACTACAACCAACACCACCAAACAGCCTTCAACATCTTCTGATACACTACAGACAGCCGGTCAAAAAATAAATGCCGGAAATCAATACTCCGCGGTATCCCCAAGCCAATAGTTGACCTACCTAGGGAAGAAATAAACAAGAAAGAAGACGGCTATACCAGAGTCACTGGAAAACACAAAGAGCACCAAACATATGACAGCGAAAATCAAAGCTTTAGCGACGACGACATGGACACAAACACAAACAAAGGAAGAAGGCAGATGGAATGATCAGCAAGCGGCAGAGGGTAAACCTGACCGTTGCTCACCACCGAGAAAGAAAATTAACGCAAGAAGTGCGCCCAGAATAATCGACAGAAATAATATTCGATTATTTATTTATTTTGTGTCTACTTCGAATGGTAAATTGATTTGCATCTTTGAATTGTATATTATTTTCAAAAAGACGAATGACCCTCAAGGTTAAAGCCCAAACAAATAAATAACAGTGAAGAAATCATTCTTAATTATCATGAATCGGATCAAAAAACAAAATCTTTACGGTGCCATATGGTTTAAAATCTTTTCAGTTTGTAGGAATTGATAAATCCGCAAACATTTAGAAAAAAATAATAAATGTCTTCAGTAGGTAGGTAGGTCAGTTTTCTTTGGCGAGCTGGTGCGATAGTATTTTGGCACTGATTTTGACAAACAAGCATTTGTTGGAAAGGTTATACATCTGGTTTTGGCAATAATGATTTTATTTCTTGCGAAACATTTTTCAAGCTAAATCCAATGTGGCTTTAATTTTTTTACATTTTTCGATGTTTAGTTTTTAAATCTGGGGTACGTTAGGCTACTATATTCGAGGTTAAATGAAACAATGCACACGCCTTCAACCTCAGCGATTCAACTTTTAGTTGAAGAGTATGAATACCACAGTTTATTAAAAAATAATAATGCAAATAATAAATAATAAATCCATGGACAGGAGAGAAAATGAGAAGGTAGCAAATGATGTGAAAAATCATAAAACCGCTGAAGAAAATTTTGAAAAAAAACATGTTTTTTCAGCAGCTGCGTTTGATTTTGTACTTGCAAATGACTTCTTCGGTGTCCTCGTCGTCGCCAGAGTGAAGGAATTGAAGTTGTGCATTCCGACTCACGTGGTTGCTTAGCTGTGCGACGATTACGTTTGCGCTTCGAAACATTTTTTGAATTCCTTTTCTCTTTTTCGCTCATGTTTTTTCGATTAACTACTTCAGCAACACCTCAAATTATTATATTGTTAACTCACGCGAAATATCTGACGCGCTTTCACTCATGACGAGAACTTTCCTATCACACGAGCACGTACTGTTTCGAACGGAACCTTGAATTGTTCAGAGGCTGATCGAATACAGGCGTCATCTTGACCAGATGCAATTGTGCTTTTATGCCATCTTCACTTCGTTTTTGCGTTTTTCCACTGAAATTACGCACAATTTTCCTCTCAAAATAATTCTAATTTACATTACAGTAGTGATCTATAGTGCCCCCAAGCGTATGTTTCGTATATCGAAAAACCAACACAAAACTCGTGTTCAGCATTATTTTCAACAAAAAACTCGCTTGACACTACGAATCGAATTCTATGAAATAACAAAACAAAAATTTGTCTTCAAATCATTTCATCTGAAAGGGAAGCAGGGTCACTAATTTTTGCGACGCTTTAGATTGATTGGTTAAATGGCTATAGTTATCAGAATGAGACCATAGTTTTTCATGTCTTTCGGTACAAAATCCTTCGGATTAGTCGCTTGCACCTCCTGTACGGTTTTGGAATAGTTGCGTTTTTCCAAATAAGGCCAAAATCACTGTTTTTGAAACCAGTAACATCCGTTTTTTTAGAGACACTCGGTTTTGTAAATTTCATTGTTTATGATGCCTTTGGTAACGATTGTTTCACTACATTTACCGTAAGTGCATATCGCCTGCCAAATCCGGTACTTCGAAAGGAATTTCAACAGCTTCTTCCATTTGAAAATGGTTATCCACAGTAAATTTGTGCTGACTTTTTTCGCGTAAAATCCACTTGGATTTATGTCTCATCATCAATGACGCAGCAACAGTATTTTGTTAGCAGCATCGGGTGCGCGTTTTGACATCACTCAGCTGACGTTCGTCACGATTTGGGAAGCTCTGCTCCTTGTACTTTTTCGGTTCGGATCATTTTTTGGCCATCTGAGCGAAACCATAATTCCGCATGAGCAATCAGCGTTCTTTTGATTCCTGGCTTGTTGTCCACTGTCATTCGTTCCTGAAAGCTTCGGAGAACCTTTGAGATGATCGAATGAAGTTCAGTTTTGCCAAAGTGTGATGCAGCAACCCAGAATTTGGTATGGGGGTGAACGAAATCCTTTTTTTGCGAACGATATGCTGATTTTGTTCCATCTTAACCGGAAGCTCGCTGCCAACTGGAAAAAGGGGTTGCCACTATTTTTCAAAGAATATTTGGAAGATCAACCAAAAATGTCTGGTAAAATTTGACACTTAACAGCGACCTCAAAGTCATCGAAACTTATCAACCGACTTTTGTTAAATTTGGGAAAATATGCCAGAATTTCCCAAATTTGTGTGCAAACACTTCTACAATTTAAAAATCTGTCAGAATGAGAGGTTTGTCTTTTTGTCTGGAAGCGACAAAAAACATTGGCTGTGCCAGATAAATCTGGCATAATGGTATCCCTGACTGCAAAGCTTGGCAGATCTAAACAATACACTCGAAAGAGAAACTGCACAAAACATGGTTCATTTTGGTCAAGTATGAAAGTATCCAGTAAGTTCGCCCGGAAAATCAGTCGGAATTCTATCTGTATCTAGTTAGTGTACCGACTCCAGACACACCACCTATTCTAATTGGAATCGATTGTTTCACTGGAGCCGGAATACTAACTAGAAGCAGCCAGCATTGCGGCTCATTTTCCGGTTGAACTTTACTGAAAGTTTCGCAACAATTATTGACTCACCCTTTTGTACAAAATCTTTCTGGCGCACGGGATTGTTTCGCCGGTTATTTTGAGATCACATGTTAGGTCGTTGCATAAATTGTATCCGCGACATAAACAATTTATTTAATTATAGTTATGGGATTTGTGTTTCGATTTCGTCTCATCAGAATCCTTTTACGGCGAGATATCACGCTTGACTAGTGGTTTGCTCAGGAACACAAATCGTATCTCTGTCTATGGAGCCAACTTAGTCCGGCTCTAAGTTAGCATCTAATTCTGATGAGACGAAGTCGAAACGCAAATTCTGTGTGCAATTCGGGTAAATAATACCTAAATAATCAGATTATCACTTACAATTAGTTCATCTATTCAACAAATTATAAAGAAATGATTACCAACTGAAAATGAAGGATAATTTTAGATTTCCGAAAAAATAGACGAGGGCCAATATACCAAAAAATGTTATGATTCGATTGTTCGAGGTGAAATGTTTTGATATCCACGGATAACCGACTTAAACGTGTATTTCCCAACTATTACCCATCCACGCTACCTTCACTGTGATTCATTCAAATTTCATTTTCGGATTAGCAAACTATGCATATTCATAGCGCATCGCTATGACAAAGTTGCTCAACCGAACAAATTCAAGTTCAAACGCTGATTCAACCTACTGGTCGATAATTGAACGCATCCGCGAATTTCCAGTGCAAATTCAAATCAAGTCAAGTCAAGTCATGTGCACTCACAAACACACACCCAAGCAAAAAATTGTCCACTTTATCCGCTCCGGACGACGAAGATATACCAAGCTCCATCGAACCAGTGCATATTACTATATATGTATGCAGATACCCACTATAGTGCCTACAACCTTCACCCAAATTCATTTTCGAACGTGCAGCGATGGTCCGCCAACAATGCACCATTCAGCTACTGCAATATTTCGACACAAGGGCTTGATTAAAATGCAGTTGAAGCTGCAGTCCGACTGCACATCGCACATAAGCAATGTTTAGTCACTAGCAGCCGATTGATTGATGGCAATAAGAACAGACCCCGATCCGGTTCGTCTGGGTAAATCCGTTGGTTAAGAACATTCGCTGAAGAAAGATTTCAGTTACTCATCACCATCATCATCCTCGTATAGTATCGTATCGTATCGTAGGTGTTGACCTACTGTCAGCAATGTGTGATACTGTTTACCTTGAGGGTTCTTGACTTCTACGCTGATGACGAACTAATGAAAAAGGCGGAATCCACCCAACTTCAAAAGTGATATAATTTGCATGAATCACATCACACGGTAAATCAATTCATAGCCGGTGCTGACCAGCAGTGCTAAAAATCCGCACTCTCTCAGAGAGCACGACACTACACCAACACCAAATGATGACGTAGCGGGTCTCCGATCGACAACCGAACACGCGAGCCTCCTACGTCGTGGAGCTGGCTGTCTGTGGTGTGATGTGAGGTACGAGAGAATGCGGAAAGCCGAACCGAGTAGAGTAGAGCTTGCGTAAAAGTTTCGTTTGTTGAAATGTCTTATTACGGTGGTGCTGTTGCCTGCCTGCCTGCTGCTGCTGACTGTCTTTGGTGTTGGAACGATCGCAAGTGACTTCGCGCAACCCACCACTAACTGTACCAGACTTCGGCGGGTGTACAATCGCTCTAGCATGTCGCACACTAAAAGCGGTGCAAAAACGAACTTGGCTGTAGTTGGCTCATTTACTTATGAAACTAAGCGAATATGTAGACTAGAGGCCGGAGGAAAATATATGCTTCTAAGAATGATTTGTGAAATTATTTTTTGTTATTAATTTTTTTTAAATCAAACCTGTGTAGTTTTCTAAACGATAGATAAGTGAATTTCATTGCACAGAAAATTATTGGTCCGGTTTTACCGCCGTAGTATTGGGAATCCTGAGATGATTTAATGTTTTGGCGAGTTATTACTCCATAAGGAAAACTTGAGCCTGCCAGAAACAAAAATGAACGACACTGGAAGCAATTTTTGGTGACCTTTTTTACAAACGACCTGAATTTGGCGATCTCGAGGCGTTGATGAGTCTCGTTGATAATGATTTAGTTGGCGTGACTGAAACGGCGATGACACGAGTCTACAATGAGAGATGTGAATGGGAAACTCCTATTTATCCATCGGCAAAAATTCTGTTGTCATCTAGTCATGATCAGGTCTTAAAGATTGAACTAGACTTGTCGATGACACGGTGACTGTCTTTTGGGACTTGATCAGTACAGAAATTTCACTCTCGAGTTGCATCATCTTCCACAACGTGTATTCAGTTGGTTTAAGAATCAACGACACACTAAAAAGTTGAACGAAGCACAGCCCTAGTCGCCGAGTTACGCACTACTTTTATGCCATCACATAAAGGTCTAGATACGTAGAATCAAATGTACTAAAAACATCAGCTTATGGTCCATGAGTCTGCGGCATTCTTCAGTTTCTACTGTACCACCGACTATTGAAAGCAGAATTCTTCCCACAAACACATCAAGCACTAGATAGTCTGCGTCCTTCAACACTCTTGCTTCATGCCGGTACAGAGCAACAGAGAGTATCAGCGAATTGTATAGAGCAAGCTTTGTGCGTTTCTGTGGGCTGTAGCTGACTACGTAAACCATAGCAAATCTTATTCGCAGCATCGTTATCATATGTAATTAGTGTTCCAAGGTATATAGAAAGGACGACGACTTCGCACCCAACCTCATCTATTTGCGCCTAAGAACTAGCACCGTTAAGTCTGCCTCGTTCTCTTCCACTACCATGTACTTTGTCTTATCAGAGTTTATAACCATATTCAATACGATTTCTCGCAGCCTACCTTGTAAAAGGCAAAAAATTCTCTTCCACTGTTCTGCGATTAACGCCGATGAAGTTGATGTCGTACGCGAAGCCGGTAAGCGCGGTTGATTTCGCTGTGATGGTTCCGTTCCACTGCACTTCAGATCCTTCGAGCGCGCTGTTGAACAAGATATTATATATCCTGCTTCAAGCCATCTAACATCACAAACAACTCGAATGTCCCTCCAGCTATTTTAACGCTTGAGTTTGACCAATCCAGCGTCATAAGAATCAACTTAATCAGTTTGGAAACCATGTTACAGCATTATCTGCTACAGTTCGTTTAGTTCCACTGAATCGTACACCGCATCGAAATAAACAAACAGATGTGGGTCCGCAAGTTATATTTCCGGAATTTGTACAGAATCTGTTGTAGGATAAACATTTGGCATTGGCGAGCGTTATATCTTGATAGTCGTTACACTCGAGTTTCTGGCCCTTCTTAAGCATAGGGCATGTGAGGCCATCCAACCAATCCAAACCCATTCCTTCTTCCACCCAAATCATCCCGATCACGCAGTAGATTGCTTCGTACAGCTGGTCACTTCCGACTTTTACAAGTCCGTCCGGGGCTTCCGTCCCTCTTAACGGCGATACAGTTTTTCAGCTCTCGAATAATCTTTAGCACATCGTCTAACGTGGATGGATCCACAGCTTCTCCAACATCCCCGATTCTCATTCTGTTTGTGCATTCTTTACTCGTTTGTCCATTCAATACCTACTCAAAGTGTACAATCTGACCACTCCTGCACAATCTGTGAACAGATTTCCGCCCCGGCCGTTCGTCATGACCGGCGTCGGAGTGTTTTTGCTTCTTATATTGTTGATCGTTTTGTAACATTTCAACGCGTCATTCCTCGCAAAGTTTTCTTATGCCTCTGCAAGTACCAATTTCGTCGTGTCCGCACGGTATATCTGGTAGAAGAACTTCATAGAGCTTTTTTAGCTCTTTGTTCGGATCCGAAAAATCTCTTTAGAAAAATCTCTTACCGTATGTGCGGGATTGAAAATCGATCCCAGGTGATCTGCGTGCAAGGCAATAGATTTACCAAAGCCCGCCGCCAAAAGTGTGATTGCAACTACATAGCTTTGTTAAAATTTTAAACAACAACGATTTTATATCGAGTTTTAGCTGTCAATAATTAAATTGTCTATCACTTATAGTGTTTTTCGAATGCATAAAGCAGCTCTGGACCCCTCGACGGATTATTTTGATATTAGTCGGTAATTAAAGGGAAAAGTCCATTCTTTCAGATCCCAAAATTTCAGAGATTGATGATTTTTTAAATAAAATTGCTGTAAAAAGACATGTTCAAAGGTTTCTTACTCCCATGAAGTTCATTCTCGGCTGCCCTTAACTCACGATGTCGTTCGCAGTTCTGACGAGTAGCCGCTGCAATCATTCAGCTCCTGGCCTGATTTTTCTAGTCCTTCGTGCTTCGGCACTCAGCATCAACCAGCCGTTCCGCTGGTTTCTACAAGGGGTATTCAATACTTAGGTGACCGTTCGATTGACCGCCTCATGGACCTGTTCCCACGCAGCCTTCAAGTTGACTCTTTTTAGCTGATCTTCTATACGTTCGTCGAGCTTTTGAACACCCTCTCAGCCGATAGTTGCTGTATGTTCAGACGCATACTTCTCTCATACCTGAAACCTGGACTGCTGGACATACTTGCGCAAATCTTAAACGCCACCAAATAATAGTCAGAGTCGATGTGCTGTCCCCGGAAGCTCCTGACATCTCTATCATCGGAAAAATGTCGAACGTCCATCAAAACATGGTCGATTTGCTGGCAAATTTCGCCATGCGAGTGTTTTCAGGTGTGCTTCTGGATATATTTTTATGCAAAATAGGTGCTACAGAGAGTCATATCTCCTACTGCGGCGAAATTTATCAACCTTAGGCCATTGCCATTGATCGCTGAGAGGAAGTTCTTCGTGTCATTAACGAGACTGAATTTGTGTCCCCGCTGATGGGGGCTGAAGACGCTATACTTACCAGCGTAACCACGAGGAGTTATTGAATTATTCGACCGCTTGTAAATCGACATTTTTTTACTGAGATAAGATTTTTGGCTTTCAATAGCAAGGGGCCCAATTGCACCACTAGGGATATAGAACCGACCGGTATTGTGGTTCTGAACCCCTCAGATCTTGTAATACCATTAAAACACGGACATTCGAAGATTTTTTTTCTCGAAATAGTGAGAAACGCGTTTGTTTTGTAACTTTTTTGGTCGACAAATAGTGTTTAATATTATACTTGAAACCGATTCTGGTTAATAATTCATGTTGGATTACAAGATTCAGAGATTTTTCTTAGAATCAAGTGCCTTTATTTGCTCTCGAAGTGTACGGCATGTTTAATATCATTTTTTCTCAAGTAGGGTGACGTTCTCTGGCTTCGATAGCTTCCAGATGCAAGAAACTGTATTTTATACAGTAAAACAAAGCTAGCATTTCAGAAAAAAACGCGAGAAGATTGCTCTCAGCTTCTCTCGAGATAGGTTGCTTTGTTGTAAATTTGCCTTCTGGCTTCTACCACCCATCGAGTACAATCCAGCGCAATGCATTCCAAAGCGACCGAATGTAACAGAGCGACTTGTCTGCCCCTTTCCTTCGTGATTTTTCGAAGGAATGATTTCCAAAATATTCGTGTATTGCTTGACTCCTTGCTAGCAAATGCCTCCTCCGCTTATCCGAAAATGTGAATGAATCGACTTTTGAAGTAATTTTCGCCCATGTCAAATCCAAAATGGAGAGTTACCAAGTCGGTGTTCGTTCTCGTATAGATAAAGATATAACGGAAAATCAAATTGACCCTTTCATGCCCAGCTTTTTTAAAGTGCACATAGGGTTCCAAAACTATTTTTCCTTGATAATGGTAAGGCCAAATACCAACCATTTTTTCATAAAGGTAAAAGTCAATGTTTGTATGTATATGATTTATGGACTCCCAAACGGCTTCACCGATTGCCGTAAAAATTTATACACAATAGTCATTTGCCATGGAGCGTGTTTGTGTGCTATTGATTAGAGATTATCTGCCCGCCAGATGACGCTTCGGAACAAATTGTGTTTTCCTCCTATTTCGTTGAAAGTCGCAGCAACGCGCGATGGGTATTAGCTAGTTTTTAATAAAGATTGGTTCATCCCTCGCAGTGTTGAAAGCTGCTAAAATTGTACCTTCCAACGCTCAATACAGTTCTTCTAGAGTATTTACAACAGTCGAACTGCGTAGAAAACATAATCGAAGACAATTTTAATTCATTGCTGTCATCAGTTCGCAATAATATTCCAAAATAACCAATTATTTAATTTATAGTCGTCAACATAAATTGTTTCTTGCAGCACTGCTCCATCGGAATCCAATGAGATTATTTACTGTAACTTTTGAATTTTTTTGAACGGATTTGACAAGTAGATGATGATAAAAATGGATTTTAGGGCAATTCTGAAATCCAAGAAGGCGCCTTCCGGCTGGGCAATATTCTCGATATCTCTAACAATATAGGTATTATTGAAACGAGCTTGACGAGTAGCTGATAGAAATGGCAGACTAGTGCTCGAGGTAGTATCAAAGATTGCGACTTCCAGTTGATTAAAATGCTGTATAACCCCAACCATAGGGGTATTTCTGAACAGGCTTGACGTGGATGACGGAAGTCGACGAGTGACATCATTTTGGAGGCCAAGATAGCGTCTTTCGATTAAGAAAAATTAGTTATAACCATATTATCCTATACCTAATCGCTATATCTATAGCTTCTCTATAATTATCTCATTTCGAAAATGCTGATAGGTTTGAGGTTATAAAGATAAAATAGCTTCAAACATTGATTTTCGTCATCTTCTCATCTACTCCATTCCGAAAAGATCCACTGTGTTGAGGTTACAGAATTTGTTCAAACCGGAAGTCGCCATTTTGGATTTTAGAACAGCTTGAGAGATCGATTTTCGTCATCTACTATTCCGAAAATACCCAATTCGTTGAAGTTCTAGAAAATTTGTCTAAACCGGAATCTTGGTTTTCTAAATGGCTTCAGACGTCGATTTCCGTCGTGCACTCGTCAACTCCGTTCCGAAAATACCCAACTTTTATTAGTAACAGCTAGTAAACAATATTATAAATCGTACACCACTTCATACTGTACCCAAAACCGTAGCGTACTCTTCTGGTTCCTTTGGCGGATACTCAGTTTACCGCCCCTTTGGTGTTAACTTTGGCTTTCTTTTTTAAGTTATATATTCGAACAATGTTCTATTATGAAGAAATGTATAAATACATCGACCGGAGAAATTTCAATCGATTTTGTTCAATGTAGAGAAAGTAATTTTTTTTTTAAAATGCAGGAAACTGACATTTTCCAGCCGATTTCGGGTAAAGCCATTTATATGGAACACTAGCAGTCCACTAAAGTTTTATGAAATTTTAAATATAAGTTCACTGCAATTTTGTCAGCAATATCATTATTGCGGCGTTTAAAAGCAACGGACGGAGCATTTTCTCTCTTTTTCAGACTTTGTGGAATCAGTTGACACTAGCTGATTGAAGTGAACGGACGTAGTATTTTTCCGGGAGACAGTAAGTTCATATCGGTTTACTAAATAGACGATTTATTGGCGCGGGTTGTAATCCGCATCTTCCCGGATGGCGAACAAGATTCGTCATCGAAGACTCCTGATTTTCGTTCAAAATCATACGCATTGAACTCCATCGGACCATATCTGATCCCAAGTAGCATTTGTAACAAGTAACGACTGCGATTAGGTGCATAAGCATAAGCTTTTACACGTGCGCTGTTTTGGTTGCTAAACCAGCTCAATAATCGTCACCATATACCATTAGGTAACGAATTATGATACTGCTAGTCAACAACCGGTGTTACTCGGGATGTGCTTTCGGATCAAAAAGCTTCCGCTAAGTATCTCGAAAGTTCCTTTAGGTATTTTCAGATTTATGATAGCCTGCCTAAACCAAGCAATTGACGTTACTGGCGACAAGTATTTTATGAAGGACTACCGCGCCTGCATACCCGCCCACGAAGTTGAGCTTAACGGTGTGGTTATCGATTCGAGTTTTTCATGTATGGATCTACTGAAGCGCGGGATTGGATATTTTAAGGATTTCTTGCTACAGCGAGCGAAGATTTTGAATGGCAACTGCACAGGACGGAGCAAAATAGTATTCCAAATCGTATCGGGTGACCTGCTTAGCTTTGCCTGAAACTGCTATGCCTATTTACGTCATATTCGACATATTTTTGGGGGTCATCTCCAATCTCTACAACTTTTCAAATGACTTAAGCTCATTTTTGACGTAGGACTACGTCTTTGTTTTCGATATGGGGGTGCGCTTTGCAAATTCAACGAAAATGGTATGTAACGAAAAGTGGTCCAATTTTAAACACATATAGTTCAGCCATCTCACGATACATTTTCAAATTTTTTGCACATATCGAAATAATTCTAAGAATAGATTACAATAAATAAACTTAAAGATTTTTGATATCATGGCATTAATTTTTTTTTTATTTCGATTATAGAGGTTTTAACCTTAAGGTCATTCGCCTCTTCGGGTTAGAAAAATCTCTTATGAAAAATTTCTAACCCTATGTGCTAGGTCGGGACTCGAACCCAGGTGCACTGCGTACAAGGCAATCGATTTACCAATACGCTACGCCCACCCCCTATTAAAAATTAAAAATTTAAATAATGTACAACCTAGTCAAAATATCGCGTATTTACACACATAAGATAGCGCTTCCCAAGCCCGGCACGACAGATTTGTGTACCTAACGCGCTACGCTTCTATGAATGACGTCATCATCGACTATTTAAAGAACAGATTTGGGCGGACAAGCTCAGTTGCCTGTTGAACGCAGGCGGAGCAGATCACTGCGCAATATGTTTTCACAGCCAGTGTAGCTGAGTTAGAAGTCCGTTACACTGCCTGTGAAGGTACGCTACCCAGTGCTGTCCAACACGCGACTGAGCTAGTCTGTTCGAATACTATGCTTTATTTGTGTTGTGCTCATATCCAGTACACTTTTATGTATAATTCAATATCAATTCTTCAAAAGGGCTTGTTTACAAATCTTATTAGCCCTATTCTAATGTTGATATGAAATTATTCGTACACAAAATCGTTTGTACATGCGAGCTCCATTTACAAACACGGTTAACATAGTATCGTGGTATTAGTTGTCTCTTTCGCTCTACTCATCATCATCAGCGTTGATTCATTTTGCTGTGTGCGCTTGGGTTCAATGTTGAGGCGAATGAGGTAGGTAGATCTAATTTGTTACTAAATTGCACAACGAAAGTTTATTATTTACGTTCGATCAATTCATTGATTCATGTCCCTTTCACGTGATTCATTTCCACTCAGCCTATAGTATTTTGATCCTACTAATAGGTACATACTACAAAGCCTATGTATGAATGAATACGCTGCCACTTGAAAAACCGTTGCAAAAACGCATCTTAATCCATATATAAAATTATTTTATCCTTTTTTTATTTCGACTATGTTAGTCACATTTTCTTTTTTTACATTTTAACGACATTCAATTAGCTAGAGATTACTGGGTAGGGAAAGTTATGAAAATTAGATCCATAGTACTCAAGTGAGAGCAAGGATGTGAAGTGAACAGATCGGAAAACTAGAAGTGGCAGGGTCATTGGAACAGGCTTAATGTCGTACGGGCTTAATCTTTGTCTTCTGTTAATGAGGGTCGAGCTTAGGCAGTATAACTACGAATCATCCGAGTTCACTAACATGTGTCCTGGTAATGATAGACGTGTCCATCTTTACCGTGACAACCGACTTGAGTACTATCCCGATCAGAAACACATAACAGAAATATTTCAAAATTATATCTCGCATTATTACTTGTTATAAATTTTTGTTATTTTAACTACTAACGAGACCTAATTTATAACACAATATGATACAAAAATTGTGTTCTGTTATAATCTTGTTATTTCATTCTGATCGAGATGGCTCTAATTTTCATAACTTTCCCTAACCAGTAATCTCTAGCTAATTGAATGTCGTTAAAATGTAAAATTATTTTAGATTCTTGTTTCGATATATGATTAAGGCCACTGCATTCGCTACATTCGTATGCGTACTTTAGGAAAATTACGATAATGGCAAAATATAACTAGAAAGCTTGGTCTAAACATGAAATGTGGTTATATTGCCTAAAATTTGATTTTTCTTCACTGGTCCGGGTTTTTTACCACACACAATCGAAAAGTTTTTACAAGCTAATCTTATGCTATAAAGATTTAGCTCCAGATATTAGTTCGGTCACAGTTTTCTGTCATCTTTCTTCAGATCTTCTTAAATAAGTTTAATCGGATTCGATCACCTACTACAAATGAAGTGACCTGATAACCAAGAAGGTTTAGTTCAATACGTAACATTCGATGTTGATTGGTTGTGATTAAACCATACGTAAGAAATATGTTTTATATATTATTACTATAAATGAACTAAGAAAATAAATATTTTACATTAAGTAGTATAGTCCTACGTCTACAGCTCGTGCAACCCCATAGGGCTGCCCCTTGTAGTTTTTTTTTTTTTTTAATTTTGGGATTTTAGTTGATCTGTTGGTTTTCAATCGTGATCATCGCAAACCTCTTAAGTAAGAAATGGTTTTAGAGAAAAAGCCATAACTCCGCCAATTATCAATATATTTTTATAAACTTATGCTTGTTTATTTCACTGTTCTACCACAATACTGAAAGTTTGATGTGATGAAAGCATTACTTAATGCCTTTACATAAATTCAAACTTTCTTGATATTTTTCGCACAAAAAGGTATATAACCCCTTAAACTTTTTTTTATTTTGAAGACGTTGTTATAAATATGTAAAAAATCATTAAAATATTTTCGCTCATTTCGGAGAAATTGACGAGAAAATTCAACATATGTATCTTTTCAGTTGGCATCCCGGATTGCAAGTCTTGAAATTAAAATAAAAAAAAGTTTAATATTTTTTAACCACGGATAAAGATTCAGTATGATTTGAACCGTTTATATAACAAACCCTCTTAAGGACAAATTTATTTTGCCCTCCTCGTGCTATAAGGAACCAACTGCCTCTATAGATTCTTAGGTACCGCACAAAATATGGCCACAATGCAGCAAATTTAATAAAACTTCCGAATTCTTTGACTATTATACTACTAAATCCAATTGTAAGTCAGCGATTATATTTTTTTACACTATAACATACTCAATCTGTAAAGAATCTGCTGAAGATCAAATAAAGGAATAATACAAAATTGCTGAACATTTTTCTGACAATTAATAACAAATAAATGCATCAAGTATTACAAAAGATATAAACGTTCAAAACCTTACACTCATATTTTCTGAAATTTTAAAAAGAGGACCTATATTGAAAGGCATTTGTTATTGTTTAGGGCTGATCGTAGCTAGACCACAGTAAAGGGCCGCTCTCACAAAAAGCATCAAAAAGTACAAATACTTTACTTATTTAGTAACTAGCAGATCACTTTGCTGATTTACTACCTGAGGAGATAATTTGAATAAAATAATTTTGTGCCGAAAGGCTTTAGTGGGTCAATGATTTGCGTTCCAAATTTCACCTTCACCCTTTCATGCCCATGTTGTTTATGGAAAACAATGATTTTAAGCATCCAAAACTTTTGATTTAGACAAGATTTTTTCACAAAAATAAGTAAGACTAATAACTGTGACTATTATCTTTCATTTGAGCACCAACAGTTGTAAGTATTATCCGTATAGCAGAATTGATTGCAATTGATGTGATTGAATTCCTATGGAGCAGTGCTGCCAGAGACAACTTAAGGTAATGGTGAAAAATGAAATTCTGGCATATCTTTGTTGTCTTGAAATATTAATGAAAGCTGATAAAACCCATAAATTTCAACTACACGCAGGTTTTTTACACGTTTTTTTTTGCGAGGATTTTTAAGGCGCATTTTCGAAATAACGCGGATTTTATTAGGCAGACTTTACAATTAACGCGGTCCTTTTGCGTTGCGTTGCGTAAGCACGGTATACTTCGTAGTCTGCAGACTGATGACTCTCATTTTCAGCCAGACTACTTGAGGACCAATGGTTGGGAATAACAATTGATCCAGCCCAAGTGAGAGTTTTGCCTGAGAGCCACCATAGCGGGCCACGACCATCTTTACCGTAACTTGGGATGAGAAAGGAAGTGTTGATGTGGTACTTACTTAACGGAAGGCCCCGACTCAGTGACACTCCCATAAGTACCACGGATTGGGTAATGGGTGGGTTGTTAGTCAGGATTCGCTTCAAGCAAGCGATGCGACTGAGACTATATTTTCGTGCAGGTTTGAATAGTTTATTGACAGTAGGATACGTAAATCTTCCAAGCGTTTAAACTCTGGCTAATCGTTTATCGAGATTGTTTCATCGAAAACAACTTGAACTCCGGACAGCCGGCTGTCGCGGGTGTTGTCGACAATGTAAAATGGACCGTAGACAATGAGTTTAAAAGTGGTATGGTGGAACATTCATGCATTATGTCACGCAAAGATTACTAAATACTAACTACTAACTCTCTGTCATATTACCACGTTATTTTCCCCTTGGTCTAATACGAATTAAATTCTTTTAGTTTTTCCTTCATTTTGTAATGGCACTTTTATGCCGCTACTCGCAAAAGTGTTCATGTTATATGGAATTTCCTATATACATGGCGCAATCGTGTGTAAAACGGCCGATTGTGTCAAAGCATATGACGTGCTCCCCTCTCATTTATATCACAATTAGTCATATCTCTTCCTCCTAATAGCTTAGTTGAATTTATAAATGATGCTTATTGGTATAATCACAAGCATATTTAGATCCCGTAACTTGAAATTTTCCACCTCGTTCGAGTAAACGTTCCGATATTACAATGAAGACGCGAAACAGAAAAAATATAAATGCTGCGATCCTACACGATATTGACATCATGCACGAATAAAATACCCCCCGTTTCCAAATAGTACGTACATATTCTTAGCTCAGTATAATTGACTGATGAGCTAATGAACTAAAAGTAAAGCATTAAATATGACCATAAAACATTTGTTCCTCGTGCTGAAATGATTGCCGCAAATTGGTAATTGTATTTGAATTGATCTTGCGAATTGTCAATTCTCCACCTTCATACATAATTCAAAAGTCATTCACTCAGACAAGACCATGCGTATTTCCCACACGCATTAAAGACCCAGTGGATTCGTTTCCTGGTTGGTCAATTAAACACTAAACATATAGTTAGTTTGCTCAGTCTAAAGCAATGTCATCAACCGGCGGATACGTGTTCCCTTACAATGCCATCAAATGAAAGTACATTTAAAATTACATACGACAAAATGTGTGCAAATCAGAATATAACAAAATGAAGATTGCTTAATTATTTGCATTTAAAAAAAGATCGGAAAAATTAGTTTCATAACCAAGGTGATTCATTTTCAAAGATAGCACTGCTGATTAATCACTGTATAAAAACTGGGATAACAAGGGACGCGGACGAAAATAGCTGACCACCGTCACTTTACAATTAACGCGGTCCTTTTGTCGGTTAAATCCTTTTGAATGCAAAAGGCTTAGAATATTTTCGGAAAGATGGAAGAGAAGGGTCTGGAAGACTCCTAATGGCCCGCACTTCAACAATATGGGTATTTACGAAATGGGCTTGACCGGTAAATGCCAGAAATTTATATTTGACGCCACATTGAAATCCAAGATGGCGACTTCCGGTTTAACGAAATTCGCTAGAACCCAATCAATACAGGTATTTTCGGAAAAGTTTTGACGGGTAGGAGACAAAGGTCGATGTTTTGCCTTTCTCATATAGAAAGGTTATGCAATCACTCTGAAAAACGTCAACCTAATCCCGGCCCGGAGGGCCGAGTGTCATATCCCATTCGACTCAGTTCGTCGAGATCGGAAAAAGTCTGTATGTGTGTGTATGTATGTGTGTGTATGTGTGTGTGTATGTGTGTATGTATGTGTGTGTATGTGTGTGTATGTATGTGCGTATGTGTCAAATAATGTCACTCATTTTTCTCAGAGATGGCAGGACCGATTTGCCCAAACTTAGTCTCAAATGAAAGGTGCAACCTTCCCATCGGCTGCTATTGAATTTTGGATCGATCGGAATTCTGGTTCCGGAATTACGGGTTTCAGAGTGCGGCCACATAGAAATTTCTCATATAAACTATAGGAAAAATTGAAAACTGATTTTTTATTTTTGATGCTAAATGTGTTCAAGGTGCATGAAACGTCGAGATTTGATGCAAACTCGAAAAAAAAATTTGACTACGATTCACTTTTTTGGATTTTGGCACATTTTTGCCTTTCTCATATAGAAAGGTTATGCAATCACTCTGAAAAACGTCAACCTAATCCCGGCCAAATTTTTTTTTCGACTCGTTTAGGATTTCTGGATTTTAACAGGGGCGTAGTTGATGGTTTACGGAGAGGGGTTACACCCCCCCTCTACTGTTCGCGCCTCTCCTTTAAAAATCTACTTAAATCACCCCTCAGACCACCACCCCATCCAGCCCTCATACCCCTCCCTTTCAACCCTATCATATTTAAACCACCACTATATCACTAAGCATACCAATTTAAGCTGGGGAGTCGTTCGTTCATGGGACTTTCGCCCTCCTCACATACCCACCCCCGCATGACAAAATGAGTTAGCAAGCAGATAACATTGATCTAATGCTGATTAGGCTAATGAAGTATGATATTTTTTTGTTTCAAGTGTTTCACCGTCGACACGTAGCTCATCAAGTTCGTGGCTGGCATGCCATTGTGTATAAGTGCAAAGTGTACTAAGAATGGAATGGACATTTCCACGATTATGTTGAACATAAAAAGCCTCCGTGCCATAGTTTAGAGAAATGAGAAAGGCACAATTGCACCGCTAGGTGGATTAAAACAGGTTTACTGTTTTGTAGTTACAGAAAACCACCATCTTGGATTTTAAAATCGCCTCAATCATCAATTTTTGTCATCTACTGACCACCACTTTTCAAATATACATATGGCTGGTGTTTTAACACTGTTTTGTGGTTACCGGAAGCCGCCATATTGGTTTTCGAAATGGCCTCAATCACCAATTTTTGTCATCTACTAACCACTACCATTAAAATGATACCAATATTGACGTTTTCACTGTTGTAATTACTGGAAGCCGCCATCTTATATTTCAAAATGGCCTCAATCATCAATTTTCGTCATATACTACCACCTTTCAAATGATACCCATATTGATGGTTTTCACTGTTTTGTGATAACCAGAAGCAGCCAACGTGGATTTTGAACTGGTCTTAATCATCAATTTGCATCATCTACTAACCACCACTTTCAAATGATATACATATTGATGGTGTTTTTCCACTGTTTTGTGGCTACCAGTAGCCGCCATATTGGTTTTCAATATGGACTCAATCAATATTATCCGTCATATACTGACTTTTCAAATTATAGGGGGAACTGGGCCAATTCGGACCTAGTAAGGGCTTATGAGCTATAGCACTGGAACGCATCAACCGATTCAAAAATAAATATTTTTTCCTGAGAGTCCGATCCAGCGCGCACATTTTTTGCCTTTCTCATATAGAAAGGTTATGCAATCGCTCTAAAAATCATCAACCTAATCCCGGCCCGGAGGGCCGAATGTCATATACCATTCGACTCAGTTCGTCGAGATCGGAAAATGTCTATGTGTGTATGTATGTGTGTATGTGTGCATGTGGAAAAAATGTCACCTCTGTTTCTCAGAGATGGCTGGACCAATTTGCACAAACTTAGTCTCAAATGAAAGGTACAACCTTCCCATCGGCTGCTATTGAATTTTTATTGATTGGGCTTCCGGTTCCGGAGTTACGGGTTGAAGAGTGCGACCACACTTCAAATTCCCATATGAACTGAAACGAAAAATTTTCAAAGGGGGGAATAAGGGAAAATTTCAAAATCGAATTTGCATTTTTGATGCCAAATGACTTTAAAATGGATGAAACGATGAGATCTGATGAAAACTCGAAAAATTTTTTTTGGCGAAAATTGACTTTTTTGGACTTTGGCACATTTTTGCCCTTCTCATATAGAAAGGTTATGCAATCGCTGTAAAAATCGTCAACCTTTTTTTTGACCTATAAAGACTAAGGTAGAAGTATTCAATAATGGGTTGCTACTTTAAAATTAAAACTAGTTTAAAACTTCTTCACAAGTTGAAAATTTTCGGCGGGGTCCGGACCCCCCCGGATCTTTCTCCTTAATCTGCCGCTGGTTCCAAGCGACGTTTCAGTGTCGACACATAGTATCTCAAGATCTTGGCTATCGATTCATTGTATGTATGTGCAAGTCGTATTGAATATGTAATATACATTTCCATCATTGCATTGAACATAACCAGCCATGGAATTGTAGTTTGGACAAATGAGAAAGGCACAATTGCACACCACTAGGTGGATTAAAACAGGTTTTTTTCTTGCACCTACTCGTCAAGTCCATTCCGAAAATACCGATATTGTTGAGGTGCGGGCTATAAGGAATCTTCCAGAACCGTCTCTTCCATCTTTCCGAAAAAATTTTAAGTCCTTTTGAATGACTTAGAATATTTTTTGCAAAAACCGTTTAATTTCGAAATTCGCGCAAAAAAGGTGCCAAAATTCATCTAAGTTGTTTGCATTCAAAAGAACTTATTTTTGCATAATCCGTGCAAAAAAAAATCTTGTTTTTTTTTCGCGGATTTTCCAATCGACGCGTTTTTTTACGCGGTGTTTTTACGCGGTACGTACCCCCGCTTAAAAAGAACCAGGGTGTATTTTCGACTACCTTCTCAAAACAATTGGACTGTTGTAAAAATTCTTATAAAATGGTATTTAGCATCGGAAGGTAAAAGTTGAGCTGCTTCTATCACTGCAAGCATAGTACTTACCTTGATCAAAGCAAGTTTGTCGAATTTCTTGACCCCAAAGCGTTTTAACCCTTTCATACCCAACTTTTTTCTAGTGCAAGTAGGGATTCAAAACTATTTTGCCTTTAAAGCGGTGAGTTCAAGAAACTCGAAAAACCTTTTTTTCATAAAGGTAGGTGCTTTCCTTGCAGTGCTAGAAGCAGCTCAGTTTTTACCTTCCAATGCTCACTACAATTTTCCTAGAATATTTACAATAGTCCAACTGCGTGGAAAACGTAGCCAAAAATAGTCTAAATTGATAAGTTTTATCAGTTTTCACTAATATTGCAACAAAACGAAGATATATGAAAAATTCATTTTCTGTCGTCAACGTAAACGGACCCTGGCAGCACTGCTCCATCGGAGTTCAATCAGACTAATTGCAATAACTTCAGTTCTAGAGCTGATCCTTGTAACTGTTAATACTCAAATGAAAGCCAATAGTCACATTTATTAGCCTTACTTGTTTTTGTGAGCAAATCTTGCCTCGATCAAAAGTTATAGCTGTTTAAAAACGTTGTTGCCCACAAACAGCATGGGCATGAATGGGTTAAGGAAAAATAGTTTTGGAACTCTATATATACCAGATAAAAAGTTGAGCATGAAAGGGTTAAGGGGCAATGTAGCAAAATTGAACGAAACTAATTAGCTATCAGAGCTTATGTGCTTGCGGGACATCACCCGTGATTGGTTTGGATTTATCGTCCAACCAACCAAGTCGATCTGCCAGATACTGATGAGACGCTATTACTCCATATACTTAACATGTAAGTATCGTGTCCTTCAGAGTAATATAGCAACGTATTGTATGGTGGAATTTATTTTAATTTGAATGTCAGCTGTAACTGGCTCTGCCGATATTTTTTAGAATACTATGCAATAATTTGAAGTGATTATTTTTGTCTATGGACCCTCTAGATCAGGCACTCTCAACTTTGTTTGCACCGCGGACCCCTTCGAAGCCACCCTAGGTGGTTGAAAACCTTCACAGTTTAACATCGATTTCGTTTGCTGCCAATATATTATTTTCGTCTACCACGAAAAAAAACGAAATATTCGTCTTCGCGAATCCCCAGAAATGACTTCAAGGAACCCTAGGGGTCCGCGATCCCCAAGTGTCGCTGCCCTAGACTGATTAAAGTTTACATAGCAAATATCATGGAAAACCACGTTACGCTAAAAAATCCAAATACTTCGCACTTCAACGTATAGGTGAACATAATAATTGTGGAAAAGTATCTGTCTATTGAACAACTCGCTACCAAATAGTACACAGTTTTCTTACACTGAAAATATAAATTCGTAAATATAATGAAATGGGTCGTGCAATGGGAGTTTATCTGTGAAAAATTCAAATTTATTCATACAAAACCAACGAACAGTTCATCTGAATCCGATTGAATCCGAACTGCTCCGGATTCTGGATTTACTGGAACAGGTGGACACGGATATGGTTATTGACTATAGCAACAACGACACCATATTCTACCTCTCTATTGAAACTCTTTTGACGTTGATGATTTGACGAATGGTGCTCGTAAATATTTTAAAGACTTTCGTATATATTAGCGAACAATTTGTTTGCCAAATGAAGCCGATTCGTAATAAGCTAACGAAAGTCGTTTCGTGTTTTTTTTTTTCGAAAAACTCATAAAAAAATAAAAGTGTTTCAAATAGAATTACGAATGATTCGTCATATGTACGAAATATTCACATATTTTATGAACAGTGACTGTACAAAACTAACTTTTTTTATTCATTTCGTTTATTTGATAGGCACAAATGCGTTAGCTTGGCGGTGCCAAATGCTTTTGTTTTTACATTTTGGATATCTTAAAACTAGGAGGTTACAATGTTGAAATATTTTTTTTACAAAGGAAAAGAAAGTTTACAGCTATCTTAAGACTAGAAATAAGATTCAATATACAAGAGAGGGCCAAAAGATTTTTTATGAAAAAATTTAAAACAAGGAATTCACTTTGATATACAAGAAAGGGAGTAATAGTACAAAACTAATTCTCAGTGATTTACGAATACATTCTTTCTTTTTAGGACCCAGAAATCAATCAAGTTTGGTATTCAAATATTTAACCAGTCCAATGTAAATCTTCTATTTTGTCCCAATCCAAAATTTCATCAAAACAAGAACAGATTTTTTCAATTCACAACGCCTAATCCATCAACTCCCTCGAATTGCTCAAGTCTTCACAACCGACGCCTACAGCTGCTCGCGCGAAATCAACCTGAGCCGTGTGTAGGTATGAGTATGCCAACTTCGGCTGACTCGCGCTAATCCACCACGAACCGAACTCAACTTTAAGCCAATTCCATCGCCGCCAACGACAGCAGCAACAACAACAACGCGGACGTCGGCATCGGCGTCGGCAGCAGCAGCATCGAAGAGATACTGGTTGAAGAAAAAGGTAGTTTTTTCGTTTTGCGCGTACCTTCTTGACTCCGTTCGCGCAGCACAGCACAGCACAGGCGCAGCGCATGGAATCGACCGACCGACTGACTGCTCGCTGGCTCGGCAAGCTCCCGATCACCAGCAGGCCATTAGTCTACTCGCGAAAGCTATCGAAGGCGCACACGGTTCTCTCCGCGGTCCCGTTCCGAGTTTGGTAGCTTGCAGCAGCAAATCTTGAAGTTTTCACAGGTCACCCCATCCAGCAGACGGCAGCGTGTTGTTGCGTTCGGTTCGAGTCAACCAGTTCGTCAGTCAGTTAGCCAGCCAAGAGAGTGAAAACGTGCGTGCGAGTTTGTTGTGTAACTCGAATCGAAACTTCGGGTGGCTGTTAAGTTGCTTCATCGCCCGCGCGACTTGTTTTTTGACGGAGCGTGCGTGCGTTCGTGCGTGTCAGTGTTATTGGTTGTACCGTGCGGTGAAAAGCGGTGAAAAGTCACGAGCAAATCGGGACGACAAGCGGAAGATTTGCTGCTGTGTGTGCGGAAGACCGCGACGTTGTTAGGTGGTGAAAGAAAGCAGAAAATTGTAACCAAAACATATTAAGAGGGTTTATCTCTGCCACCGTCCGTGAAGGTGGATCGAGCGTGAAGGAAAATCCCGAGTGTGCGAGTCGTTGTGGTAGGTAGGTAGGTAACTGCTTAATCCGCGCTGAACCGTGTGGCAAAACACAATTGCACAGACCGAGAGGGGGCACATTGTGAAACCGAAACTGCGAATAGAACTGATCGTGTTATAATTTTCCAACAGTGGTGGAAAACTGGAGTGGCGCTAGTACCTATAGGCTCGAAAGGTGTGCGCAAGGTACAAAACAAACAAAAAAAATAAACAACATTTCGAACTACCTTGCGTGAATTTGTTTGCTTCTTTCCTGACGAAAGAAGTGGCGAGTGTCTGTAGATTTTTTTCTCTACTTTGCCGATCGTGGTTGTGTGTAGTGAAGAGAAAAAGCTCCGGCTGCACCGCTGCCTGCGATCGAAGAGGAACAAAAAATTGTGAAAGTTTTTCCTCCTTCAGCAAAACTAGCAGCTCTACGGATCGGATCACATGTGCCTCGTCTGGGGGTTGAAAACATTTCGCACGTGCTGCGTGCGTGTATCTGTGTGTAATTTTGTGTCAGTGCAAGAGTATCCGTGTTTTGAGTCGAAACCGAAAATCGAAAATTTGAAAGAAAAATAGTGATTGAGAAAAAAAATAATCAAAAATTTGTTTGTTCAATGAAGAAGAAATAAATCGGCACGCAGTGAAACTCCAGTGAAGCCTGACGTAAGGCCAGTTTGAAGAGAAAAAAAATAACAGAAAAATATTCATTTATGAAACTAATTGGCTGTTTAGACGGTGCGCGGCCTGGAAAAACAAAAATTGTGAAAATTCACTACCCAAGCAGACAAACCAACAGTGTAGGGAGGAAAACATAAACTCGCGCATGGCTCAGGGCGATTACGTGACAGCCGATATCGATGCTCTCATTGAGCGTAAAGTGAATGAATAGGGGGAAAACGATCGACCACTAAAAAGTGCCAAATTGATTTTTCTTCTTCTTAATTAGAAGAGTGAAAAATTAGAGTGTGAAGTCCGTACACACGGCCGGTGCCGGTGCCGGTTCGCTTCGTCGTTGGTGGCGGCCGTTGAGAGCAGTCCTCGAGTGCAATTTTTACGGTGCGCCGGATCGACCGCCAAATGCGTAAATTGAAATTGGGTTGAATAATTATGAAACTTTAGTGATGGATGAGCAGAAATTGTAAAATGGCTAAAAGGTGTCTGTCTGGTGCCGGCAAGTACTGGTTTCAGTTTTTCCCCTGTTGCCCCGTTCCATGGTATGGACTGAGTAGATCCTAACTTAATTTGTTGCTGCTCCTAGTTACTAGATCTGATCTGATGGTGCAATTTACCACTAAAAGGGTGATCTACTCATAGACTACGGTGACGAAGACGACGACGACGAAGGAAAGGAAATTGGTGACTTGCGAAAAAATCAACTGCGGTTTGGCCGAGCGCGGAGATTGTTTTAAAAAGGAATTTGAACGTATTTTACGACTAGTTAATTACTTTGTGGGATGTTTACCGATAGTGCCACTAATTGATTATAATTGGCACTTGAACCGTTAATTAGATAGTTGGAGTAGTGAGCGTTTCTCAAGCTCAGAACATTTTCAATTCTAAATGTTCTGATCAAGAGCAGGGGAATTACGAAATATTTCACAATCGCCTTTTCTAAGATCGATATATTTTTCTAAGGTAATTATTTGTTGCCAGAACACTACAAAGAGTTCGACAATGAGTATTGGACAGTTCAAATAAAACGAGTTGTTTCTAAGATCCGCACATATCACAACAAAAACATTCAAATGAAACATGATTAACGGCAGTGTCTACAGAATTTCAGAATATTACTGAGCATCCTGAAACGTTGCCAATAAAAATCAGAAGGGTATCCAGCTTTGTCAAATGCTTTTAATTTTATTGCAGTGAACAAGTCGACCAGGAATTTCGGGTGTCAAAGTAAAGTGTTTCTTATCGAAATCATTCCCCGTCAAAATCATTTACAGCATTTGCTCTTGAAAATTTTGTCAGGGATGGAGCATCCAACTTCAACGCCTTTTGAGCTGTGTGGACCCGTCTTAACCCAGTAGCAATTCTGGTTTTATAGCACACCATAGATGCATTCTAAGTTTTAAAAAGGGCTCCAAATGTGCCATAAAACTTCTCGCGACCTGAGCTCTATTGAACTTAACGGCTCCTCTAAACAGCACAGATGTATCAACATCACAACAATGATTAATTTCACCATACACATTCACAAACCTTATCATTTTAAATAACTCAATTGCGTTTTACTGACATATATACTGCCGTTCCAAGCATATCTGTCCCATGTCACTTTTTATCAATTTTGACTTTTCATCGCCAATCGTTATAAAATCAAGTATATTTTCATGTGAATATTTCAAATTGTAGGGTTTGTTCTGAAAATTTAAAAAAAAAATATCAAGTCTGTTTGTCCCATCGTGAAAATTTCACGCATATCTGTCCCAGTGAAATATAATCTACGAAACATATATAAGATGAATGTATATTTATTATTCTCTCTACAAATATAGATTAAAAGCGAAGCAAAACCATGGTACTGCAGTCCATTGCAGAACTTGGACCAGCCCGAATATTTAACCACTACTTTCTAGCACCAGGGGCGCTTCAGTCTATTGCCAATCGAGGCCGACAATTAAACAACTAAAGCTTGATCAAAAAATAAATATTATTCAATGAAACTTAAATAAAAAGGATAAAACGAATAAATCGTTTTAAATAAAATGGATGCCGTATTTTTTAACAAATGAATTTCTAATGTTTTCAAAATCAATTTATTATTTATTTATGCTACGCCAAGTTTCTTCGTAGGTAAGTTCTGATAGAATGATTTCTTTTCTGTCGGAATGACAGGCAGGACAACAGATAGCAATGCAGTTTTGCGATCTTCATCGATTCCTCTCGGATGTTTTAGTCGGTGAAGATATTTCTCCATAGAAAAATCCTCTCCGGCGATTAGTTTTAGCTGCTTTTCCGAGAATAGCGTACAGTATGTCAGCTATGTGTTTGTGACCATGTTCGTGTACCCGATGTCAAATCTTCACTTTTGAATCTCGATCTTTCGTATTTGGTCAATGTATGGTCGTGGGTGGATTTTGTTCAATGTGTACTGGGTTACACTCAGTTCGGTCTTAAAGAAACACTCTGGCTGCATTTCAATGACTTCCACGTTTTTCTTGGATTTTTCTACCGCTTCCTTAAAATCATCAAGCGTTACTACTCTTCGCTTTCGCATAGCAGCTTCAACGGCGGCATGAAAGCTGTCTGCCGACATGAATGTATGGCCACATTCAAAATATTTCAATACCACCTTCTTTAACCTCATAATACGACTATTCAGCAGCAGAATTAGATGCTGGAAGAAATTCCAGTTTTTATTCTAAGCGCTGCAGTTGTCCAACCATATTGTCAGTTTTTCAAGGTGTCCGTATTTTAAGTTTACTTCATGGAAACTGCTCAAAATATCATTTGCGCTACGATCACTAACGTATTCCGACCAAACGCAACAGGATACTGTCGTGCATATGCGTCGATAGGTGCAAATGTCTCGTTGAAAGCGACGATCCGTTGTGAAAACACAATAGTTTTCAGTCCATCTAGTCTTGGTAATTGTATGACCTTAAAGACAAATGCCATTTTTAATTCTAGTATATCTGTAATTAGTATCAATTTTTACCTTCTGCAAATCAACTGACAAAACCAACTGATCCGGTAGGACTGAATCTCCATCTGCCCAATATTCTGCTCGAGTGATTTCTGCATTTTTTATGTGTCCAGCATGATCAGAGCATTGAAGACAGTTGTGTTCTTCTTCGTGTCCAGAAATTTTTCGGTGTTCTATTGCGGAAACACAGACTTCGCATTCTTCATGGCCAAGTTTAACGAAAGAAATGTTCATTTCCTTGAGAGTTCGCGAGTAAAGCTGGTAACTGGCGCGTTCAGCGGTAAATTCCATAAAACGCCTGTACATGGCCCTTTGAGTTAAATCGGAAGGTAAATACCTGCGATTTGGCGCATGTTCCCGGCGGTAGTGAGAGATTGACGGCTGATACGTCAGGATGTGAGTCTTAATAGCTTCACGCGTATCGGCTTTTCTGCTGTACTTTCCTCGTCTGTCTTCGTCTTCTTTCACATATCGATAAATCATATTGCTATTCAACACAATATACAAATGACGATAACTTAAATATTGTTTGAACTTACCTACAATCTTCGGAATATCCTATACTATTTAGAAAAAATTTCCTACACACTTGAACTAAGTCACCACTTGGAATGTAGGACGTTTTTTTCGTAATATCACCGCTGACACGCCGCTTGCGACGGTTTTCCAGGAAATCGTTATTAATATTAACTCTATCATCTTGTGCAAAATGTTGATTACAATTTTTTCGACAGTTGCATTTTTCCAAAATGACTTCGTGAGCCAATCGACACTTTTTTAGCTGAATCTTCTCTCTTAATTTCCTTTTTAGTTTTTTACTTGTTAGTTTGCCCGGTCCCAAAACGCTTCCGTTGGAATCATCAGATGCGTGCGCAGAATTAAGCCCATCAACAGATCCTTCCGCTCTTCGTGATTCGCGCATGTGTCAAAAAACTTTTTTTTTCGAGTTAGAGTACACGTAGAATCCGAGTCTTTCCCTTGCATATGCTTTAAGGAGCTCTAAAGCATTCATTTTGGAGATTATACCGATACCGCAAGACAGCGGAGGACAAACTTTTCGCGAAAACACAATGACAAGTTTGCTGATGCGTGCATCGCACTGGGACAAGCATGCTTTGATTTGCTAGTTTTAGATCAATTTTCCAAGCATAATTGTCCCACTAACGAAAAACAACGTTAAAAAAAGAATTTCACGATGAAAATAAGTGGATTTCATGATGAGTCATCAGAAATAAGTCATACTTATTGAAATAAAATGAAAAACGTACAGCTGGTAGTATAGTTTTGTGTTGAACAGAGGAATAAGTTTTAAACTTGTATCGCATTTTTCTCGACTGGATGATTTCGAACATGGGACAGATAAGATTGGAACGGCAGTATAGCTCGTAGCTTAACGTGATGTGAACAAATTTGTCACAGTCGACTTCCCCAATGCAAATGCTCTAATTTCTCATTCAATAAATCACTTTGCCAACGGAAGGCCAAATTTCGCAACTTTTGAAATCAAGCGCTACTTAGTGAATTCTAAGCGCACGGATCAGCTCCAGATTAACACCCATTTTCGATCCACAAGCTCCTCGCTACAGGAAACCAAAAAAACGGGTTTTTAGCACGTAATCCTAAATAAAGGATACGACTTTCACTTCACTCGTATCGACAGTAACCATCGTAAGGGTCATTTTCAGAACGAAGAATAATGTAAAGCTACAAACATTTTATATGTACCATTGGTTCACTTAAAAATTTCACTTAAAAATAATGAGATCATTTAAACATTATCCATTTACTGTCGCGTTTGTATGAAGTAGTTTTTACACAATTTCGGAAAAAAAATCCCCAGCAATTCTTTTGAAATGATCAGTGATTGCGGTTAAGGTAGTGCGTGGTCGTTTAGAATGTCCCTGGTTGTGGGTCACCCGCCAATTTTGGTAACCTAAATTTATCTTATTTTTTAGTCAACTTCGAACCAAAAATGTCTATCCACATTTTGTATGCTGGACAGTGTTAAAAAATCTGCCGAAAAGTGATTTTTAAAATTTCCGACATTGATTGTTTTTCTGTAAAATCACTGAAAGAAGGTGAATAAAAATGCATAAACTAAGTGCCAAACATGTAGTTTATCACTCATAAAAGAATTATGTGAAATCATTGGTTGGTAGAAAAATGTGATGTCATTGACTAGTTGTCATTATTTCCGGGTATGGGACACCTCGAAAAATCACTACATGTGACATTTGTATCACTGAATATGGTCATATTTGTTACATTCGAGTTTATTTTAACTGTTTTTGTGGTTTTCACGTTGATTTTGATTCAAAGGCCACTTGGATGCGAAGCTTCTAACCCGGGAATGTTTTTCTCGGGAAGCTCGAGATTTTCGGATTTTCCGAATCCCAGGCATTTTTATTTACATTTTCCCGGGATTCGGGACTCCTGGGAAATAGAAATCTGATTGCGCGAATATTTGTTCTTGAACAGTGAGTTTTGCAAACGAACATAAGCAACGGAAAAATTCTGGTGCAGCTTCTCACATTCTTTTCTCGAAAAATTTTCGGATAAAGAACAGCATTGTAATCGACCGATACGAATTGTGATCGGAGGATAATTTTCCTGGTTTTTGTGAGATACTCCAAGAAACTTGTTAAATATATTTAGACATGTTTGAGCTTGGAAAAGTACAATTTTCATTCAAATTAAAATCCCTTCGTTCAAGAACTAGCATTTATAGTATAATCCTGAAAAAATCAGATCATTGCACTGGTTGTTAAGATATCGCTAGTAACAAAATGAAATTGGTACCAGCTGAGTTTTCTGTATTTATTTATACCTTAGGTTCATTCATATATGTAAACTTTGTTAGCACTGGCGACGGAAGATGTTAGTCCTACAGTACATTCAACGACCCATTTAAAGAATACCACGTACATTCAAAGATCACCTTCATATAAGCATGCATACATTCACGTATCGTGCAATGCTTTCACACTCTCATAATCTAAACTTTAACTTTTAATTTAATATTTAAATATGGGCAACTATTTTGAATTTTATTTTGATAATGGATTCATTTTTTCAGTTCTTGAAACTAAAATTATTGGATGTATGAAACGGTCGAACCGATATACAGGACGCTGAATATTAAGCGCTTCCGAACCGTTTTACTGCCACTTTTGAGACTGCAATATTTTTGGATGGCCTCAAGTGCACGCAATCTGAATACAACATAAACGGAAAATCAATGTTAGACTTCCTTGTCCCTGTACAGTTCGTGCATTAGTCACATGATTTCTCTTCAATCTTAATAAGGAGAGGTATCGATGCTACCGTAACGTTTTTCTTTTTTTTTAAAATACTCGCACGTAGTGCCCTGGAATAACACAATTATTACATCCAATATAGAAGGTGCTATGTAATAATTTGACCAAAAACATTTTTTTTAATAAAACGATTCATTTTTTAACTTTTCGGTCTTCTCGGGATCCCCAGATTTCCTGGAAAATAGCTTTTTTACTTCCCGAATCCCGGGAAGTAGAAAGTTTTCGGTTTGGATGTGGCGGATGAATATTTCTGGTTGTCAGAGGTTAAAAAACCTATTTAAATCCACCTAGTAGTCCAATTGGGCCTTTCTTATTTATTTGAACTTTGATTCAATAGCATAATTGTGGAAATTTCCATTATATTATTGGTACACTTTGCACCGACACACATTGGCTCGCCAACCACGTAGTTGATGAAAGACTTGAAACAAAAAATGCAATATTCAATTAGTTGAAACCGATTGTCTTCCCACTAACTTGGTCTGCAGGAGTGGGTGTGTGAGGAGGATGAAAAACCTGTCAACCGGCTTGTGTTGATATGTCTGGTGGGCGAAGGTAATGGGAGTGAGAGAGGGGTTTGATGAGAGAGGAGGAGCGGGGCGGCAGATGTGTGTGCCACCGCACACCCTTGGCTTCGCCCCTGTTAAAAACTATCTTAGTCAAAAAAGTTAGGCAGATTAGGTTGTCGGTTCACAGAGTAATTACATAACCTTTCTATTCGAATAAAGTAACAAATAATAAAGGCTCTTAAACTGTGAATCTAAATCGATTTTACTTTCTTACGTTTACTTTTGAATTTTTAGAGAATTATCTTTGGAGGCCCATAAACGAGGACAAAAACATCTCTTCAGAAAATTGTTCACAACTTTTTTGTTGCTAACTGAATCAATATACTTTTTTCGGTAGAGAGTTAGGTATTTGTCGCACCTTTCGAACTTAGCATATAAATCACAAAAACAATTATGCGTGAGAAACATAACCTGGCCCACAACCGGGGACACTCTCCTACCTGGATTAATTTCAATTGTTAACTGGATATTCATCTTTACTTAACCAGTGAGCCTAACGATTTTAACAAAGAATTTGTGTATCTTTCTTTACTGATTGGTCGTTATTCTATGGATCACACAATGAAAAGCAACTTTGTCATCTTTGATGGAATTGTTCAAAGATGTTCTTTATAAAACTTTAAATATTTTTAAATTTTCTACCCATTTCAAAAGTGAATAATATTGTCTTGATGCAAATTATCCAAAATTGAATTAGTTATGGTATTTGCGTTTGGCCTCCGTCTCATCAGAATCCGACGCTAACTTAGTGATTGGACTAAGCTAGCGCCGGATTGATACTAGTCCCAAAAACGATTGTATTCGCACCGGACTGGACCAGGTTTCCACAAATCGACGTCAACCCAAGAACAAATTTCTTTATTATTTACTCAAGGCAGTTTCCAATCGGACTCGAAAAAGTGCATATGATTAGTTTACTTCCACTTTTATTTGAATCTTCACCACATTTGGATTACTTAGGAAAATATTTCTATTGCGTACTACTACTATTTGTACCTCTTAGTGCTTCACACCTACAAGCGCAGGTGTGCCACGAACGATTCTAGTTCTAGTTTAGCACATTCTAGAATGTTCAATGTTTATGCTTGGAACATTCTTGAGCTTTCAACGTCTGTATTAGAAAGTTCCCGACCATTCGACGTGCACTGAGACTGAGAACCCTTCCTGGGTGGGGCTCGAACATACGGCGACTGGTTTATGACATTCGGGAATTTACTCGTACCATAGGAAAACTGAATTCTACACTGTTATTTTAACAATTTTGTTTCAGTAACATCAAACCCTTCTGGTTGAGTTAGGCAATATTTTTAATGCCCATAATCCAAGAATGATCGTTAAGATACTTGAATAAATTATAAAATGGGTTGCCACTACATACAACTATAGCATTGCATTTATCGCTCATATGAGTAAATGTGTCCGGATAATTTGCTACTGTGACAATAAAACTCACATTTTCACACGAAAAGTTATTGGCACTCACACAACTTCTCCGGATAAATACAACGTGTTATTTCTCCGGATAAATAAAACTTCCGGAGAATGAGCGAATGAGTTTATCGTGGTATCCTTTTTGCGCTCGCTGCCTTGCCTTCTTTGCCGCTTTTCTTAGAAACTAAGCATATATTTTGACGGTTTCATTGATTTCCACGAAATTAAAATATTCTCCGGTGAGACGGAAAATATCTAAAAAACTTTATCGGGAAAATTTATTCTCACGCTATTTGTGGAGATGGAGAATTTTGCGTCTCATCTTATCACGGAAAAGTTGGAATCATAAGAAAGGGGCCCCTAAAACTGTGGGGCGCTTGGCCCCAACTCACTGCGCTTATGTATCAAAGCGGTATTGGAACTGAGCTTTGAAATTGGATGGTCACAAACTTCTTCTACAATAACTTATTGAGAAGCTGAATAAATTTTATCCGAAGAATTTGAAGATGCGTAGACCGCGTAAGGTGGTCTTGAAAGGATGAATTCATACTCAAAGTTTGGATGAAATAACCAACGAATTAAACGTTTTACTTGAACAGTTACATATATCTTAATAGCACGCTACCCCTGGTGAGCATACGGTATCTCGGGTCTATCGATGCAAGGTGACTTTCGCTGGCAACACTACACTAAAAGCCTTGGGATGGAAAAAATTACTGTGTTGATTTTATCGTGAAATTTAAATTATATTGAATTTTGCTAATGCAGTATGTTCAATATTCTTCGTCTCTAAATATACCAAGCTAGATATGATATAAGTGTGAAGTATTTTTGTAGTGCTTGCAGATCAAATAAAATTAACCCTTTCATCCGAAATTGAATTTATCAATGAACTTCAAACAATCAGTATATATCATTTGACATTTTGTCTCTTTTGAGGTTGCGGATTAATAAAAAAGATAGTTTTTGTTCGAAAACTTGGATTTCACAATAGAATTAGTTCACATTTTTGCACCTTTGCAGTGATACAAAAGACATTCAAATATTGCTAAAAGTTAGAATCTGACGAAAAATTTCATTGTTTACTACTTTATCAAAAACCACAAATCGACATAAAATCATCGGATAAAGTTATTCAAATTTTATCCATGTTTTTAGATTCACACGAGGTTGACAAATAAACAGATTTACACGGGCTTACAAAAAAATATTAAGATAAGTTGAACAGTGTAGTCAGATGAACTATTTAAGCGATAAAAATATAATTTCAGATTTTACCTTTACTTCATCATGCGATATCAAGAACTTTTATGAACAAAGATATATAGAGAAGTGGTAATCAAACTTGTTTGATATTGTTAGGTTATTAAATTTGACTTTGATTGAAAAAAAATCTTTTTGAATCATCTCGGTTGGACAATTCGAGTCATCGCAATAAAAAACGAACTCTTCTAATTTTGAAAAGGACAACCTGGATTAGAAGGATGTTGAAATGAGAAAAAACTCTAAGGTTTAAGTCCTAAATTCGAGGACTTCGATTCGTCGGAATATATAGATACCTAGTTTCTCTTGTACTCAAATCGCATTTTTTTTCCATAAGGAACATAATTCATATAATCTTAGAAAAATGCGATGGAAACCAACAACGAAACCCAACAAGAAAACTACGTGTTGAACCATACATTCCTAGTTTTTCAAATTAATTTATAGGAGATTCCATACGCACAATATGGGATAAGAGCGAAGACCACATATCCAAGTAAACTGGCAACTCTGTCCGGACATTGGAAACATTAACAGCAACTCTTCTTCCAGGTTAAAGTGGCACTTTCTGTATATACTTTTATATTGAGCTCCATATCTTCGTACAACAGACAAAACAGTTATTTTTCACCGAGCAAAAAGCATCTGAGAATTTAATATGTCTCGGCATATGAACCAGCCTTCTGACGATGCCATTGAACGCTTTAGAATGTCATAGGCAGGCCTTTGAATTCATTTATCTTTATTCATGCACTCCATAGACGCACAAATAATGTATTTCATAAAACAGTCTTATGACTTCGCTCCAATCTATGCGTTTAAGAATTTCATAAGTTTTTCTCATGAAACCCAGAAGTGAGATTTTTAGTCAAATTACAACAAAATTTTAAATAATTGTTTTTTATGTTATTGAATAAATTACTATGAGCATTAAATCAGTTGACATGGTTATGATTTTTACAGAAGATATCCGGTTATATGAAATGAAATAAGTTTTGCATATAATTAGTGTCTGACGCGTATTTTATAATTATCAAAATCATTTGAGAAGTAACAATCATTATTATTCAGTTGCCAAGTCCAGTTTCCCAGGAAATATTGACGAAGCGTTGCTCATTATGCACAAATTTTAATATTTACTGAGAGTTTTCTCTTCAATCTTCTGAAGGGATCTACACTTGGTTATTCATTTGTCCCGAATTGATTTCTACAAGATGACCGACCCGAATGAACTTATGATGAATGACGTTCCTGTTTGACAATTCTCGGTGGTTTGTTTACTTTGTCAGTGCAACGGGTGCCCATCTGTTACATTCAATCCCACGTAACTCCCATGTAAACAAACCACCGAGAATTGTCAAACGAATTTCATTTTGTGAGGTTATGTCGGTTGGTGTAAAACCTAATATCCTCTTAAAGTTGATTTTTACTGATGATTTTTTGTCTACTCAAAATACTCGAGAAATTTGAGCCATGTTCTAGTTTTTATATAAATGCACAATAATATCCATAAATAAAAAACTTATGGCATTCATTCGAACATTGTGATGAATTTCATAAGATTGTTCAATGGAAATCGTTATTTCTGCTATGTTTTTTGCTTATAAATGTCAGAAGTTATCATAAATGGGCACTTATGGCGTTCATTCGGACATTTTCATAAATTTCAAAAGACTGTATTACAAAAATAATAAAGTATGGATGTGGAAAATTTCCCCTCCAAATCATAAGACAGACTTATAAAAACCATTTAAAATCTAAATGTCTAAAAGTCATAAGACGTTTTTATGGAAATTTAATGTAAATTTTGCTCGGTGTACTATCGCGATTCGTGTTCGGCGTATCCCAGGTCTGAATTTTTTTCTCAAAAATAAAGATGATAGTACACTTAGGCAAAATTCATATAAATTATCTTATGATGCATAGAAAAGCAACAAAATTATGTTTTCATAAGATTAGTATGAAAACATACATTTTTTATGGTTATCTCAACATTGTATAAACTGTATTACATATACCAGTCGTTCGAATTTCATACGATCATCTTACGATTCTCATAAACATAAGAGAAATGTACAATATTGGCTTATGAAAAATCAAATTAATGCCGTTTTATAAGATAATCTTATGTTTTACATACAGGTGCCACATGTGGCCAACAAATATACGATATTCTTATGAAATTAGATATATGTTTGTCTGAGTGTAGGCTTTGACTGGACTGCCCAGAAAAATAATGAATTTTTGAAAACTCAATCGGCCCACCCCTTGAGTTGTTTCCTAGTCCCACCAGGAGTGTTTGCTCCAAATCTGAACCAAATGGGACAAGTCTAGCTAGCGTCCATTAGTTCGTGTTTTCGTGGCTAGATGGCACTGTATGCATCGTATTATCACTATAAGTGAAAATAAGAAAGGCAATTTAATTGTCTACAACTTTGTCGAAGACTAGTAGTCGAAGTGATGTCTGAGTCACTTTTGCATGGGGCCTAGCAATACATGGCTGTGTATCAGGACTCGATTCCCACGAACTACACATTTTTGTGAAATAATGGTTAGATTTAGCTCAATAGTAGGGTTACTGTGCCCTAATTCATCTTAGCACCTCTATTCATCCCACCCATTTGATCACATTAGTTAGAGCAGTGTCTGCTATCTCTATTCAACGCATTAGCTCAAATGGTAGGATGAATAAGGGCGCGTTGTACTCGATTTTTCGCTTCGCTCTAACGCGAGTATTTTACATTTTACAAGCCAGATTTTTTATTGATTTGCTTCTTAAGAACGAAGCAGAGGTGTTGATACCTATTTAAGCGCAATCCAATCAGTGTAACCCGAGTTATCAGCGAAATATTGTGACATCGTGACTAATGAGATGAATAAGGGCACGTCTACCCTATGTTCAGAAGAATTATAATAATACAAGTTATGTTTGGGAAAGAAAATTTTAGTTCTACCTGTGGCCGCACAGAGGGCGCCAACACTAACTTTTCATAGAAGAGAGATAGAATATCGAGATGTTCGGGAGAATTATTGAAAAATGTCTGTTCTACAACTTTGTGGAAGACACCTAATTTATATCTCTAAAAGTTAGTGTTGGCGCCCTCTATGTGGTAACATGTGGAATTAAAAGGTTGAAACCAAAACACAACTCGTATTATGTACTACAATTCTTCTGAACATACTATTGAGCTAAATAGAACCATTATTTTACAAAAATGTGTGGTTCGTGGGAATCGAGTACTGATACACAGCCATGTATTGCTAGGCCCCATGCAAAACTGACTCAGACATCACTTCGTTAAAAATTTAATATTTTTTTAACCAAGCCGGATGCACTAGTAGTCTTCGACAAAGTTGTAGACAACTAAATTATCTGTCTTATTTTCACTTACAGTGATAATACGATGCATACAGTGCCATCTAGCCACGAAAACACCAGCTAGTGGGGTTTCTCCATGTAAATTGTCAAAAAATCCTATGCAAGTTTCCGGCTCGTTGGTCCGGTAGCTAGACTTGTCCGATTTGCTTCAAATTTAAAGCAAGTACTCCTGGTGGGACTAGGAATCGACTCAGAGGTGGGCCGATAGGGGTCATTTTTTCTTGTCACTCTAACTTTGACGCCTTTCTCTTAGAAAATCCTTACAGCTACATCTATTGAAAAACGAAAATCCTCCAATCTATCATGAAAGTTCACAAACTTGAACCTAAAACTCGTATAATGTTTTGACTGCCTAACATCTTTATATTAATTTTTAAATAGTCATACAGGATTCCTTGAATCGAAATCAAATCGAATGACTCCAAATATCAAATAGAATTTGTTCAATTAGAAAGGTTTGAATTGAAGTCAAATGTATTTCACAAGACACTGGTGGAAAAGAAAGTTGATTCAAACTGTGTAAGTTAATTTCCGACGACATTAGCCATCCTCCAGAATGAGCGAAGGAATGGAAAAGAAGAAACGAATATATTTGTGACAGAAGAAACTTTTCTTTGTTCCGTATTACCCAGCATCTTGGAAAGGAGTACCAATTTCGTATTTCTTCCGAAAACATTGTTCAATTAAGGTTGGACAGAGAATGGGCAAAATTCAAAAACGAAAAAAGCAGTTTTTTCCACACCGTGTGTTAGATCTTCATAAAAATCAATCAGCTGCGAATCTGAAAACTTTGATAAAATGTTTAATGTCTTCCACGGATGATTTTAGATCGATTCGAAGATTTCGACAAATTTCTAGACAATTGTCCATCAGTTTCTCACTTATAGTAGTAATATTTGAATGTTTATAGTACAACCTAGTGGTAAAAATGTGAACTAGATTCATTGTAGAATCTAAGTTTTCAAACAAAAGAATTTAAATTAAAAAGTTCTAGAGCCCCCTACCGATTATTTTACTTTTGACGTAGGACTACACCTTTGTTTTCGATATCGAGGTGCACTTTGCAATTTCTACAAAAATGGTATGTAACGAAAAATGGTCTAATTTTAAACGCCTATAATTCAGCCATCTCCGATAAATTTTCAAAATTTTTGCACAAATCGCCCCGAAATACTTCTAAGAATAGATTCCAATAGATAAACACAAAGATTTTTGATATCATGTCATTAAAAATTTAATTAATGTGCAACCTAGTCAAAATATCGCGCACTTACACACAGAAGATAGCATTTCCCTAGTCCAGTACGACAGATTTGACGTCATCATCGACTATTTAAGGAACGGATTTGGTCGGACAAGCTCAGTTGCCTATTGAACGGCAGGCGGAGCAGATCACTACGCTGTGTGTTTTCACAACCAGTTAGAAGTTGGAAGTCCGTTACACTGGCTGTGGAGGTACGCTACCCAGTTCCGTCCAACACGCGACCGAGCTTGTCCGTTTAAACACTATGCTTTCTTTTGTGTTGTGCTCGTTTCAAGCACACTTATAGGTACAATCTCGAACACAATTATTCTTACAAAAAATCGCTTGTACATTCGAGCTCCATTTGCAAACACGGTTAACACAGTGTTGTGATACTAGTTATCCCTTTCGCTCTACCCATCATCATCAGCGTTGACCCATTTTGCTTTGTACGCTAGGGTTCAATGTTTGAGGCGAATGTGTAGGTAGGTATATCTACTATGCTATATTTTGGTTCGGAACCAGTGTAACAAACAAGGATTTGTGCCCCTGAAGTGCAAAGACTGGTTTTACCAAACAATTTTCGCCCTGGTGAGAAATTTTGGTGTTTACCCAATTTTTCTCCTTAGGGTGAAATCCCGATCAGAAACACATAATAGAAATATTTCTAAACTGTATCTCGCATTGTTACTTGTTATAAATTTCTGTTATTTTAACTACTAACGAGACCTAATTTATAACACAATATATTACACAAATTCTGTTTTGTTATAATCTTGTTATTTCATTCTGATCGGGATATAGCATAGTGCTTTCGCATAGGCCTGCTAAGTCAAGACAAGTTTCGGCTTCACTGTGTCTCATCGGCATAAACAGAACTTCTGCTCGGACGGGACATCAAGTTTGATCAGTCGTTCGATTGAAACACAAAGTGCGTTTTAGTTTTAAGGGATTGGCGCCAAGCCGGCGCTAATTTATTCCGACATAAAGTTAGTGTCGGTTGCTGATGAGGCGAAGCCGAAACGCAACCAGTGTAACAGGTATATCTAATTTGTTAGCAGGGTTACCATATTCACAGATTTTATCACAGCTTTTTCCTGTTTCAGTTATCACGGATGGTAAAAGGATATTTTTTACCAAAATACAGATTTCAATGTGGCATCCCTGTTTATTAACGGTTGCATGCATAACCTGCATGATAGCAATCTGTGCTTTAGTTGCGCAAAGACGAAAACTTTCTTAGCAACAAATTTACGCGGATCGATGGAAAGCACAACGAAAGTTTATTCGATCAATTCATTGATTCATTTCCACTTCACGTGATTCATTTCCACTCAGCATATCCTATTTTGATTCTGCTAATAGGTACATACTACAAAGCCTATTTATGATTGAATACACTGCTACTTGAAAAACCGTTGCAAAAAAAGTCCATATATAAAATTGTTTTCGATTCTTCTATATTTATAGTTTCGATATATAACTAAGACCACTGCCTTCGCTATATTTGTATGCGTACTTTAGGAAAGTTACAATAATGGCAAAATATAACTAGAAAGCTTGGTCTATACATGAAATGTGATTATATTGTCTAAAATTTGATTTTTCTTCACCGGTCCGGGTTTTTTACCACACACAATCGAAACGTTTTTAAATTTTTTAAAAGCTGATCTTGTGCTATAAAGATTTAGTTCCAGATATTACTTCGGTCACGGTTTTCACGGATGTTAGATCTTCTCAAATAAGTTTAATCGGATTCGATCACCTACTACAAATGAAATGACCTGATAACCAAGAAGGTTTGGTTCAATATGTAACATTCGATGTTGATTGGTTGTGCTTAAACTATTCGTAAGACATATATTTAATTTATTAATCCTGTTAAGACAGATGTCTTCCGTTTAATTTTTATAGTGGAAACTAAGTAGTAGTTGAAATACTAGTATCTGATTTATAGTGAAAAGCAACAGTTACATTATTATTTATATAGTGGAATTAAACGGAAGACATCTGTCCTAAAAGGATTAGTTGTGACATTCCACTAAGTCGCTCAAAATGTTTTGAATTTTGTAAGAAACTATATTTGATTTATTATAACTCTAAATGTACTAAGAAAATAAATATTTTACGTTAAGTAGTATAGTCATACGTCTACAGTTCGTGCAACCCATAGGGCTGCAACTTGTAATTTGATTAGCTCATGAAAGGAAAGAGTTCATTCTTTCATATGCTTATGTTATAGAGAGTGAGACCGTGAGATATTTTCGGTTCTCTATGTACACTGAAAAACTAGCTTACGTTAGATATGACGCAGTGCAAAGTTTCACAGTGCTTGCAAAACGTACACCTTCAAAATTGTGGGTGGCCAACAACCCTGGAAAAATATCGGCTATATTACCATTTCCAAGGGAGAAACGCTTTAACCAACCACAACATTCGATCGCTTACTAAAAATATGTCGACTATAGAACCGACAATTATGATGTTCGTGATAATGGAAGGTTAGTCTGGATTCTTCTAACTTTTATGTATTTTGCATGATATTTTATTTATGAGTTCACAATCGTATTTCTCTGATAAAATAAAATTAGTCGCGATTGTCGTAATTTCTTCGTGCAATATCGGATATCACACTGAACCTGATCAAATGAATAACGATGTTCGAGGCCCTAATAGTTTTCATCTATCTGTAACTCGAATATTTGGCTGATCGCTATTTCATGAATCACTTTTCGAAATTATATATCTTACACATTTGTGAATCCATTCATGAATAATATTTTGAGATCTGAAAAATTGTTAACGTGAAGATACTAAGACCATGCACAAAATTGCATATTTCATGAAATGTATCATGAAAGTGAAAAAGTATTTTGCGATTTCGTGAACTATTTTAAAAGCTCGAAAATAAGATCGTGATCAATGTACTATAGATCAGCCACCAGTTTACGGATCAAAATTTTATCCAAGAATTTTTTTGTTTACTGAAATAGTTCGCATGAAAATATTTGCATAAAATGCGAACTACATCAAGAAATTGGAAACCTATTTCATGGTTTAAATTTTGTAAAATAGTAGTAGACAATACGATCGCGATGAAGATGTAATGAATCGTGAATCAGTTCCCGTCGTACAATCGAACCACAAATAATGTTCCTAAATCTATGAAAAAAAAACACGTGCAACCATCTTGTTTATGAATGATGTCCACAAATTTGTAAACTAGTTCACGGATAAGAAACCGATAGTGGAAACCGTGACTTATGTTAACAAAAAAAAACAAATATCCCCACAAATAAAAGCGTCATGCAGGGGCTACGGACGGAAACATTTAACACATTTATGAAATTCATAGCTGTCGTTCGAGATCCCATTTTCGTAACGTATAAAGGTGATTGTTCTAGAATATCCTTTGTTCGTGTAATGCATTCGAAAACTTATTTATTAAACATGCAAAATGTTTTAATTCCCAGTGAAAAACATCAAAACTACCAAAACCGGAGATGGTCGATACTTGTGCCTTGCTGTCTCGTCGTGGAACCTCTCCATTAAATAAAAGAAACCAAGTATTTATAAATGGAAAAACTTTTTCAGTGCAGTTGAAAAATTCAATTGAATTTCGGTTTAGTTGCTTTCCAGACGACTGAATACTGTTCACCTACTAGCGCATTTGACAGTGACAGTGACGATGATTCAAAGCACATTCAAAGTTTTCAATCATCTAGCTGAATGGCTCGAGGATTATCCTGCTTCTCTGTGCTAAACTCCCCGTTGTTTGAGATAGGCCGAAACGATCTACGGTACCTTTAGTATTTTTCAAACAAGTTTTCTGAAAGCTTTAATCAAAAACAGCCCACTTTCACACCACAATGCACATCCAATATCTTCAATCCACCGTCAACATAGTCACGGTATGTAAAAAGTGCACCATTAAATCATGTTGTCAACATAGGCAATCTATTGGAACCAGCGCGCAATTTCCTCGCCAGCCAACCGTGAGCTAATCCACTCGCGACTTTCGCCCAGTTTTTATTTGCTCTGAATTGTTCATGACAACGACGACAACGACCACGACGATGCCGACGATGCAACGCCATGCGTTTGTGGGACTTGCTTTCAAATGACATGTAATGAAATCGAAAGTGCCGCACAGCTGCACCCTTTTCTCTCCTCGCGCGCGACTCGACCTGAACCAAAATGCGCAACAAACAAATAAAAAGAAAACATCAAGCGAAAGATATGGAAATAATCACCCTAGCAGCAGCAGCAGCGCGATTGTGTTCGCTTTCGGAGCCCTCCCCAGTTCCGGTATGGGGCCCAAACCACAGCAAATCTCTGTGACAAGGGGAACCCACTTCGCAGCGAGTTTGTAATGGTAGTCGAAATTAGGAAAAGCCAGTTTTCTGCTGATTGATTGCCCACGAAGGTTCCGAAAACCGGACCCCGTGGCAGAAGACAGCCCCGGCCTTCCAGCGAATTCCGTTTGATTTATCTGCAGCCATTTAATGAAGGGTGTGCCCAGAAAAAAAAACCGAAATCACACGACGATGCCCCAAAAAGATGATATCAAAGAAGTTAGAACGTCAATTAGGCATGAAAAATACCTCCCATTTCGCAAAACGGAACGTCTGCGACCGGCTGCATTCTGCAAATGGGGACGAGGCCCCGAAGGTGCCCATTAGAATCAATTTGATTTTTCCCGAACGTGCACGTTTTTTTTTGCGGACATTCTGTTGTTGCAATTTTGTCTCCCTCAAATTAGGTGCCCGAGCTCATTTTTCTCCCATCACGCGTTGCTTTGTTCCAGCAGGGTCCTTATTAAATGGGTGCATCCATAATTAGACTGACCGACCTGGCCTGATGGCGGTCGTCGCCGGTCGTCGGTCAGTCAGCGACGCAATCACGTGCAAAGAGTTTTTTCTGTATGATTCTTCTCCTGCGTTCGGAATTAGGACTGTCTGGGGAGGTATTTCCGATTTGAATCGCACGGCTGCCGCAGCGCTAGGAAAATTATTAACACCTGAGAGTCCGCTGAAATGTATATAATTTTTGCTGCCTTCAAGCTCCGCTGATGGTTTTAATCAGAGTTATGAGACTTTTGCTTTCATCACCTGAACTGCTGCTGGAGCCGACGTGACGAGGTAGTTTCGGTTTTGGGTTGAAAATTGATTTTTGTTTTCCCGCTGGCTAATGGAATAAGGGTTCGTCGCTGCCAGTGGTGTTGATGTCTCTTAAAATGAACTGCATTTGGTGGGTCGGTAAAGAAGGTGTTCGTGATTTTAGAATTTTCGTATTTAGAACCAAAGTTACACGTTTTATTCGTCCAGCCAAAAATGTACCCCTGAAACATCAATTCCCTCCGATCATGCCGCTATTTCTCCAGACAATCGCATGTTTCATGGGTCATTGTCAAAACAATAAACAAATGATTAATTGACCGGTAAACATCCGTCGTGTGGTATCTGTAAACAAAATAGCCTCAAGCATCATTAACCCTGCGGCGCTAATCATCGTGCGTCTCCGCCAACCTTCGATGTTCCAAAAATGCGAAAACATCACACTAAACCGCAGCTCAATTTCTCAAGCACGGTTGCTGACATTTAAAAGTTCAGCCTCAACGCTGTGATGTGCATTCGATGCGAACGGACGAATCGTTAATGTTGTTGTGTCGTTGCTGATTTTGCCATTGATCTTCGACGATTGCAGCCTGATGGTGACAAAATCGACTCTCGCACATGGACCAAAAAGCCACCATCGAAGCAGCAAGTTTCCGAAATTTTAACGTTTCAAGGTATCTGCGGTCGTTTCTGCTGTGATGATGAGCAAATTTCATCAACCGAAAGGTGGGTAGTTTTCACACTTCCACAGCCAACTGATCCCCTCGCCGAAACAGCAGCCAGCCACGATGCAGCAGCAGCAGCACTCATTGGTGCGTGCGAAAGATCCGAAAGGAGAAAAACAAAGTAGACCTGTCTTGGCCCGATGAGATCGGCAAGGTCTTCAAGCTGGGACACCTGACTGATCGACCGACCGACCAACCGGAGCCTTTTCGGCTTCGCTCAGCTCGGAAAAATTCGTTCAAGCGACGAGTGAGCGACCTTGAGCAGTGGTTTCTGATGGCATGTCTAGCTCTTCGAACCGGTAGTTTGAAAGCACCACGAGCCTGTCAGAAGCAAAAAAAAAACTTTGTTCGAAATCCGAAACCAAACGGTGCCAGTTCTGGGTGTGCTATTGGAGCGAAACAATTCGGAATAAAAAACTGAATTAAAAATTAGCAAACAAAAACTAGTTCTGCCAGAAATCTATTCACGTCTCCCGACCGCCCGCCTTTAAGTCAGAGCAGTTTAATCGCTTTGACATTTCGAGTACTAATTTGGACGGGCTGGAAACCGGACAGGTTGGTCTGGTTTGGGGGCTGCCAGAAGAAAACGTTCGAACTGTAGAAGTTTTACTTTTCGTTAGATTTCGCTGAAGCGGTGCTGTGTTAGACCAGCCTCACAGTGCCATTCGATATTATAATAGAGGAAAGGGGATAATATGGTTAGACGAAGCAACATGCGAAGCCTTTGGACTTAGCTTTGTACACACAAAAAATTACGCTACATTTTTCTTAAACAACATCGCATCAAATTTTATAATATTATTACCAGGGTTACTATTAAAGGGTGACCCATACAAAATTTCATCACAAAAAAACGCTGTAGAAAATAACCCATTGGGTACTTTTTCTTAAATATTTGGGTAGAAGTAAATTAGAGTGTATTGTTTAGACTGTATTTTTATCGCTGCCAGTTTTTCGAAAATTCGAAAAATGGCGTCACCCTAAAAATATTGATGTTAAAGGATAAAGTGCCCCAGATGTTACCAGATATTTTGTTTGGAATTAACAAATTTTCCTTTAAAGATAATGGCAGCCCTGACGATAACAAAATTTTACATGTTTCACTCTGTAAAGAAAAATATTGGATCCTATGTGACTATTGCCTTTCATTTGAGTATTAACAGTTACAAGGATCACCTCTAGAACTGAAGTTATGGCAATTAGTCTGATTGGATTCCGATGGAGCAGTGCTGCCAAGGACAGATTTCGTTGACGACGGAAAATGATTTTTTATATATCTTCGTTATGTTGCAATATTATTGAAAACTGATAAAACTCATCAATTTATACTGACTTTGGCTACGTTTTCCACGCAATTGGACTATTGTAATTATTCTAGGAGAATTGTATTGAGCATTGGAAGGTAAAAATTGAGCAGCTTCTAGCACTGCGAGGGAAGCACCTGTCTTTATGGAAAAAAACTTTCGTGTTTCTTGATCTCACCGTTTTCAAGGAAAAGTGGTTTTGAAACTCTATACGCACTAGAAAAAAATGGGCATTAAAGGGTTAAATAAAATAAATCCTGATTTTCAGAAAATCTGTTGAAACGACATGAAAAAACAAAATGTCCTGCATATTTCAGACAGAGCCGTCAATATAGGGCATCCAAGAGAGCCAATCGAAGACAGCGAGCCTATAAATTTAGGTCCAGCGCGTTATTTTATTACCATTCGTTGCTTGGATTTTGCACGAGCAACACGAGCACACGTTTCCAAACAATGTGCAAAGTTTATTGAGCGAGCGCTTTTCACGCTGCTGTGCGAGGTTAAACTTTGCCCACATGAACGAGTGGCGTGGTATGGAAGGTAGTATTCTAGAAGTTCCTACCATTCGTTACTCGGATTTTGAACGAGCAACATATCGATTGGTAGGGCCCGTTTTCTAGTTATGTGCATAGTTAATCGGGTGCACTTCACTCTGCAGTGAAAGGTTACACTTTGCACACACGAATGACACTTTGATCTATTAGTTCTACTGCTAAATATCTACTGTTCGATCAGCAAGTACTGCTCAGCTGGTTACGACCGATTTTTACATTTTACCTTTCAATAAAGGAGTGAGAGTTTTTGAACGTTAATAACTATCATTGTACTGAACAGAATTACCCAATTTTTGCAGCAAACCATAGGACAAATCTTCACCAATTTTGTATTAAATTACGGAGTATGTCTGACTTCTATTAATAACGCAAAAACTGCCGATCAGCAACGGCAAAACCTCGAAATCTGCCAGTTTATTTTAGACAGAGCAATCAATTTGAAGCACACTGCAAGTTTATTAAATGTATGAAATAGCTTCATCTTCATTTTACATTATTCTTGGCCAATACTTTTTTTACTAAGACAAAATAACAAATGGGATAGTGGTAATGAAAAACCTGTGAATAAAAATTATCCGCACTACGAGTTTCATTCGAACTAAACATCCTAAGGCAATACGGTACTACGGCATAACCATATGCTATAACACACTTAGAAAAAATCTCGTAGCTCCACGTCTCGCCAGGAACACGTAAAAGAAGCATCGCTATTAACATGAATTTACATTCAGGTACATGTGGAAATACGCGTCGTTTACAATTTCACAGTTTTTTCAGCCGAGTTTAGAATAAATGAGACACAATATTTTGAATTACATATGAGAATGTGTAAACTTTTATTATCAAACAGAAAAATGCGTCACGATGTTATATACATCTTTATTGGATTTCGAATACTATTCCTTGCACCCAGTATGAAAAGTAAGTAGGAAGTGGATCGAAAGCCTTTGATACGGAGGATGACAAGGCCTGTCTGCAATTGGTTACTACTCCAGGTTTTTTTTATAATTAACTAGCTAATATCCGCCGCGCGTTCAGTCGACTTACAACCACCAAAGACACTGGTCACGAAACTCTGCTGCTGTCTGATCCAGCGCAAAACGAACCACAATACAGTACTTCTTTTCTAGTGTGCATTGTCTTAAGAACAAAGGAAACCGTTCGATCTACTTTTTTCCTCTGCTAAGTTAGAGCAACAAAGAGCAAGTGAATGACAGTTAGTGTATCTAGAACAAAGGAAACATTGCATCATGAGTGAATTTGATGAAAAAGCACTACTTCGACCCAACACAGCGGTTGTTGACTTAAGATTTTGTTCTACGCGACCGAGTCTTCGTGAGGTGGAACATTTTCTGAAGGTAAACATGAAGCTTAGGCTTAAGGATGTCATATATCTTCAGTATCATCACTTGCGCAGTGCGGTATTGATATCATTCAACACTCTAGACCAAGCAAAACGATTCACTTTACAGAACAACCTAAAACACGTGTTTGAAAGTGACAGTGTGAAGATACCGGTATACGTAGAAAACAATTATATAGATGTAAGGCTACATGATTTGTCACCGCGTACGCCCCATGAATCAATTAGAAAATACATGTCGCAATTCGGAGAAGTGGAATCAGTCACACCTGATACTTGGAGAAACTTTTTCCCGGGTATTCCCAACCACTTGACTATAGAATTCAAATATAAAGAAACTAACATCAAACAAACCACGCTATGTACCCACGAAGGACAGACTCCTACGTGCAAGTACTGCAACCAGACGGTACATCATGGAACACCTTGTGTGGAAAATGTTGTGGAGAATGCATCACAACAAATTGCCCACACATCTTCGGCAAACCAATCCGAAACACAGTCTTCAATAACATCACCAGAACCACAAACGGTTGCCAATTTTGTGGCAGCTGTTCAAGCCATAATAACAACTGTAAAATCAGCATACAATGCTTCAGAATCAACTGCTAGCACCATCGGCGAGGAAGCAAATAAGAACGACAACGGCTTTACGCTCGTGACCCGTAAGGGCCATAGGAAAGGAGGAACATCTGATCGTGAACATCAAGGCACTACAAACGATAATGACATTGACGGCAACGATGAGAACGCAATGGACCCACAAGATATTTTCCCACCGCGAAAGAAAGTCTCCCCCCGCAATAAAAAGTTGCGTGGACGAGATCCAAAGGACGCTCAATAACTTGTTTTTTATACATTTTTATATTGTAATTATTTAAGAGACCCATGGCTCCGTTAAGCTACCGCAATGAGCCGTGTCAAATAAACACATTAAAAAAAAAAATCCGCCGCGCGTTGTTGCGACTTTCAACGAAATAGGAGGAAAACATAATTTGTTAGGAACCGCTATTTTACGGGCTGATAATCCCTAACCAATAGCACACAAACACGCTCCATATCAAATGTCTACTACGTATAATTTTTACGGCAATCGGATAAGCCGTTTGGGAGTTCATAAATCGCATACATACAAAAATTGACTTTTATATATATAGATTAGCAAGGGATTGGAAGCAGTGAAATATTTTTCAATATTAAGATAGTATTCAAGGAAGAGCAAGGAGTTGAAGGAAAAAAATAGAAAAGCGTGGAAAAGGGTCATCGATCAATTAATCAGAACACTATATATTTGTAAAGGTATTCTGCTACTGAACATATTCGTGGAACATTGTAAGTTTATGAAAATTCGCTGAGAAAAGTTATTAACTAAAGAAGCAGCAATACTTCAAAACAAGTGGATATTATTATTAATCATAGCAACTCTGTTTGAATAGCTCCATCATAATACAAGTGTATACTAGACTTGCAACCCGCCGCTCGAGTATGGTAGATGCAGCTATTCAAACAGGGTTGCTATGATTAATAATATCCACTTGTTTTGAAGTCTTGCTGCTTCTTTAGTTAATAACTTTTCTCAGCGAATTTTCATAAACTTACAATGTTCCACGAATATGTTCAGTAGCAGAATACCTTTACAAATATATAGTGTTCTGATTAATTGATTTATGAGGTGATTTTTAAGAATTTATTTTCAATGTTCACCGATTTTCCATACAAACTTCCAAATAAACTTTGATATTTTTGGAGGGTCCGTAGACACAACCGATCGGTACCAAAATTTGTACAATTGCTAAGGACCATAAAAGGAATCAGTAGAGCATGGTGGAGCTAAGAGTCAAAAATTGAACCAGTATAATGAGCAAGCTTTCCCAGCGATATAACCTTTTGTCTTCTACACGCAGTGCTCACGATAAGAAAATTTAAAAAAAAATCGCATGATTTCATTTCCACTGTTCATTTTTCGACCTGTTTCCTTAATAGTACTACTATTTAAGCCGCACCTAATGACCCAAAAACCATCAATGAATCGAGCTAACTTCAACTCAACATTCAACAACATTCGATACATATATACCCAACAGCCGTGATTTAATTTTACTACTTTTAGCGTACCTAATCAATAACTCAAATCTTCCGCGCACACAGCAAGCGGGAGCGAAATCAGTCGCAAGTTTCATCGTGATTCCCAAAGCTGAAAACACTCAGCTTTAGGAATCAGGCACATTTGAGAACAGTCTGCCGCAATGGCTGACCAACTGTGAGTTCCATTTTCAATGCATACATATGGCTGCGATATTCAAAAACAGCGTGCATTGCACTGCTGCTGCTGTTGTTTCCGACTACAGTTTTCACCAAAATATTTGAAAGAAATCAAAAATCGTCAATAAACTCAACTGCATATTTAGTACCATAAATGATTTAAGTACTTAATTAAAAACTATTGACCATCTTATTTGTTGTGGTTATTGCAACCTAATTTTGTTGCTACATTAACCGAGTGGCATGGCATGCGGTATTGAAAACGTCGCTATTTTCTTTGACCAAGGACAGGAACATCACAAAAATGCTCGGGACGGAATCCATTCGAAGTTTTTTCCGTGATAGTAACATGTTTTCAATAAAGAATATATTACAAATACACGTAAGAGTACAGCGGATAGAGTTTGTGCAAGTTCACAGAGTGTACCACGTTCAGATGCTTTAGCGAAACCGCCTCTGAGCATCAGCCGCTGCTCGTTTAGGGAGCCATTAATACGGCTTCCGGGCGGGATATCATAAAAATTTCAAAACAAGATATCTCAAATACATCAAAATATTTATCCGGCTTATTTTTAAAATTTTGTTGGACATTTATGGCTGACTATGAAACGTTGATGATTGTTTCCGAAAACTTGCAACTTTTCGAGAAAATTAATTTTTAAAATGATGAAAATTTTCAATATTTTTTCTCATATTTTTATTTAAAACATGTCGAAAATTCACAAAGTCTTCTGCAATAGACGCAAATTATCAAATCTGATAGAATCCTAATGTTGTAAGTAATAAATTTAACGCATATGAAGTTAGCCTTCGAAATATATGGATTTCAGTAAAAATTTAACATATTAGAATTTTTACATTTTATTATAACTTTTAATTATCTTCGACAACTGGTAACAGTTTTGAACGTTCAAAAACTTTGCCGAAGACACCAATCCTCTAGGATGCGTAATAAAAAAGTTAACATCGCAGCGCCAGCTATTCAGTAAAAATCCAAACTAATTTATATCACCAAAATGATGAAACCAATATCATGCTGAACATAGCAATTAAAAATAATGCACTCCTAAAGTGCTAGAGATTAATTTTCACTTCTGCTCCACTGTGCCATGTTGGACCAAAGATGGACGAATGTTGGACGAAAGTTGGATTAATGCTGGACTATTGTTGGACTAATGTTGGACTAATGTTGGACGAAATTTTGGACGAATTTTGGGTGAATGTTGGACGAATTTTGGACGAAAGTTAGAAGAATGTTAGACGATTGTTGTTGGACGAAGGTTGGACGAATGTTGGACTAATCTTGAACGAAAGTTGGACGAATGTTGTTGGATGAATGTTGAACCAACGTTGGACGAATGTTGAACCAATGTTGAACTAATGTTGTTGGATGAATGTTGGACGAATGTTGGACGAATGTTGGACGAATGTAGGACTAATGTTGGACAAATGTTGAACTAATGTTGGACAAATGTTGGACGAATATTGGACGAATGTTGGACAAATTTTGGACGAATGTTGGACGAATTTTGGACGAATGTTGGTCGAATCTTGGACGAATTTTGGACGAAAGTTAGGAGAATGTTGGACGATGGTTGTTGGACGAATGTTGAGCCAATATTGGACGAATGTTGTTGGATGAATGTTGAAACAACGTTGGACGAATGTTGAACCAATGTTGGACGAATGTTGTTGGATAAATGTTGGATGAATGTTGGACGAATGTTGGACGAAAATTGGACTAATGCTGGACTAATGTTGGACTAATGTTGGACTAATGTTGGACTAATGTTGGACTAATGTTGGACTAATCTTGAACGAAAGTTGGAAGAATGTTGGACGAATGTTGTTGGATGAATGTTGAACCAACGTTGGACGAATGTTGAACCAATGTTGGACGAATGTTGTTGGATAAATGTTGGATGAATGTTGGACGAATGTTGGACGAAAATTGGACTAATGCTGGACTAATGTTGGACTAATGTTGGACTAATGTTGGACTAATGTTGGACTAATGTTGGACTAATCTTGAACGAAAGTTGGAAGAATGTTGGACGAATGTTGTTGGATGAATGTTGAACCAACGTTGGACAAATGTTGAACCAATGTTGGACGAATGTAGTTGGATGAATATTGGACGAATTTATCGATTGAAGAATTCGACTGTAACGTACTCAAACAGATCTTAATTTCGGCTAAGCAGTCTCTTATGAATTAAAACGAATTATGTTATGATTACTCCGACGTTTCGATGCAGGGTTTGCATCATCTTCAGGGGACAAATCTACTCATTCGTTCCTTGTTAAGTGGCTTTTCTAAGCATACTGTCTTTACAAAAAGGAGCGGTGGGTGGTACATGGGCTATAAAGGTTCAGAATGATGATTTTAACGATAATAACATTAATTTGAAATTCGACACAACTTCTAAATCATCGAATTTTTTAGAAGTTGTGTCGAATTTCAAATTAACGTTATTATCGTTAAAATCATCATTCTGAACCTTTATAGCCCATGTACCACCCACCGCTCCTTTTTGTAAAGACAGTATGCTTAGAAAAGCCACTTAACAAGGAACGAATGAGTAGATTTGTCCCCTGAAGATGATGCGAACCCTGCATCGAAACGTCGGAGTAATCATAACATAATTCGTTTTAATTCATAAGAGACTGCTTAGCCGAAATTAAGATCTATTGGACGAATGTTGGACAAATGTTGGACGAATGTTGGTCGAATCTTGGACGAATTTTGGACGAAAGTTAGGAGAATGTTGGACGATTGTTGTTGGACGAATGTTGAGCCAATATTGGACGAATATTGTTGGATGAATGTTGAAACAACGTTGGACGAATGTTGAACCAATGTTGGACTAATGTTGTTGGATGAATGTTGGTCGAATGTTGGACGAATGTTGGACGAAGGTTGGACAAATGTTGGACGAATGTTGGTCGAATCTTGGACGAATTTTGGACGAAAGTTAGGAGAATGTTGGACGATTGTTGTTGGACGAATGTTGAGCCAATATTGGACGAATATTGTTGGATGAATGTTGAAACAACGTTGGACGAATGTTGAACCAATGTTGGACTAATGTTGTTGGATGAATGTTGGTCGAATGTTGGACGAATGTTGGACGAAGGTTGGACTACTGTTGGACAAATGTTTAACGAATATTGGACGAATGTTGGACAAATTTTGGACGAATGTTGGATTAATGTTGGACTAATCTTGAACGAAAGTTGGAAGACTAGTTGGACGATTGTTGGTGGACGAACGTTAGACGAAGGTTGGATGAATGTTGAACGAATTTTGGTCGAATATTGGACGAATATTGGGCGAATGTTGGACAAATGTTGGACGAATTATGGACGAACCTATGCCTATGATAAACCATTGATTTTAATCACTCTTAGGCAAATGTTTGACATTAGGCCAGGGTTGGATAAATCTTGGACCAATCCCTCGGCCCAATAAAAATGTTTCACAAATGATAAAAGAATGTTAGACGAATGTTAGATCAATGTCACGCCAATATCGGACCAAAGACGGATCAATGCGAGCTTAATATTCGTCCAGTGTCGAACTAATGTCGGATCAATCTCGGACCAATAATAAACCAACGTCGGCAACTGAACATGTCGGTAAAATATAAACTCTGTGTCGGACCAATGTTGGCTAAATTTGGAACTAATATTGGACCATTCTGGAACCGACGTTGAATCAATGTCGGACAATTAACCAATGTCGGGACAATATCGGACCAACGTCGGATCAATATTGGACCAATGTTGCACCAATATCGGGCAAATGCCGCATCAGCTCTGGACCAATATCGGTCCACTTTTGGACCAATATCGGATCAACATCAACGTCGGCTCAATTAGGGGCTAACATTGGACCCATATTGCACCAATGTAAATCTAATGTTTGAACAATGTCGAACCATAATTGGTCGGTGTTAAGTCAGACCGGACTAAGTGACAAAATTTTGATTTCGAGAAAATCTAGTTTAAAGTTTGAATCGCCGCAATTTTTACATTATGATTGGAAATTTATTTTTGTCATATTTCTAGTTTATTGTTAAATATATCAAATCTGGTAAAAGTCGAATTTAGCTGACGAAATTCTTTATCCAGTGCTATCATTATTTTATTTTTTGATGTTTTACGACTTAGTCCGGTCTGACTTAACTCCGACCAATTGAACCAGTGTTGGAAAAATCTTGGACCAATCTCAGACCAATGACAAATTTTACAATATCGAACCAACATCAGCTCAATGTCGAATCAATGTGGGACAAATGTCGATATTGAGCCAATGTGGTACCAACGTTGGATTAAGGTCAGACTATTAATCAATGTCGCTCCATTATCGGACCAACGTTGGACCCAATCTGGATCAATGCCAGACCAATATCGGACTAATGTTAGAAATTTTTTTGACATATATTGGATAAATGTCCGACCTGATTTGAACCAATGTAACATCATCGTTGGACTAATAACAGATCAATTGGAATGGAATGTTTCGTGTTCCACTCATCAGTAACTGACACCGACTTACTGTCAGTTAGACTATGTATGTAAACTAACACCAAATTGGCACCAGTTAGACACTAAATGCAAACAGTCCACACAACATATGTGAACCAGGGATGCGTCATTAAAATCAGTGTTTCAGTCAAAAAAATCTTTTTACCATCTGTGATGACTAAAACAGGAAAACAATCTGTGAAAATCTGTGATAAATTTCCAAAAAATCTGTGAAAAATCACAATATTTCCAAAACTCTGTGAAAATCTGTGAAATTTTCATCAAAACGACAAAAATCTGTCACCTGTAAAAAAGAATCTGTGACCAAAAATTGTGAAAAAAAATCTGTGACATTACAGAAAAATCCGTGAATATGGTAACCCTGATGTGAAATTCTGAAACAACTGGCTGGTACCGAGTGATGTCTCGGTTAGCCAAGCACAGAAGCTCTGGTTTGCTGATGAGTAGAGGGAAACGAACTCTGTTTGGATACATAGTCCAACTAACAGCATGTTGGTGTCAGTTACTGACGAGTGGAAGACGAAACATTCAAAGCCAACTTTTCTAAGTAAGGTGTTGTGCCCTCATGCGCAAATTGGTTCTCCCAATTTTTTTCTGTTGGGAAAAAAATATATGTTGCATGTCGGCCCAATTGAGGACTAATGTTGGACCAATGCTGGATTAATGCTGAACTAATGTCTGGCGAATATAGGATCAATTCTGAACGAAATATTCTATAAAAGTCATTGATACTCTCAAATAATCAGTATATATCAAGACAACATGAAGGCAGTCTGTATTTGACACTGATACATTCAATTAAAAGTCCCGCTTTGGCCGAACAATCAAAATTGTTCTCTTATACTAAGCTTCAACGATTGGCTCTCATTATCACACAGCTGCAATTTGCAGTCCGAAAGGAAATGAAATTTTAATGAGGAAGAAATTAAAAATGAAAGATATGCCAAAAATAACGTGGAACCAGAAACTTAAATGAAATGAAAACGATTGTGAAATTATAAAATCGAATAATCGAGAAAAAAAGAAAAAATGAAAGTAAGCAATAGGAAAAAAATATTAGTAAATGAATAATATAAAAAGAATGAAATTGATTGAATGAAGAACTGTTGAGAATAAGAATGCAAAAAACCAAAATCATAGAAAATAAGCAAAATAGGAAGCAATGAAAAAATAGCAAATAGCTCAAAAAATAGATAAATGTAACAGTAGAAATACAATGAAACAATAAAAAATAAAAGAAATAAGACAATTACAAAAACAATTCAATATGATAACGGAAAAATGATTTCAATTGATAGTTTAAAAAATTGAAAAAAATATTTAATGACAGAAAATTTGAAAAACTACTTTATAGTTTGAAAAATGGTGAAACTAGAATCATTTTAACACCTCTTCTTCGAATGCGCACAGTCAGCGAGTGCGTCGACTGTTCCGAAGTCGGAAGCCTCCTTCAGATTCTAAACATAAGTTCAGCTGATCTCTGATCTGGTATTCGTGTAATATGCTCAACCCATTTAAGTGAGTGGTTTTATTTTAGCCTTACGATTAACATGTTTGAATTTTATTCTGAATACTTAGAGCATTCATGTTTTCAACAAACTTGTGTGTAATAGCATTAGCAACAACTTTCCTGAAGACAAGCCTCTAAGTAATTATTTTCGAAGAGTTTTTCTCCACAATTTCTTCTAGGAGGATTAATTATTCTATCAGAAAATGCGATGTAATAGGCTGTATAACTTTTTCCAAGATATTAAACTTCCGAAGTCGACGGTTTCAAAATATTGTAATTTTGACAGTAGAAAAAATCACTTTAAAAGTTCAAACTTGAGAATGAAACCTTCTATACAAAATATAATTACGCCATCTTTTTTTAATTTTGTGTCTCACGGTGCAAGGATTTTTAAAATTAATCGTTCAAAACCACACTTCAACAGTTCATAAAAACCGATCCTGACGTACTAGAGAAAAACGCAAACAGTAGGGCGGGCTTAGCATAGTTGGTAAATCGATTGCCTTGTACGTAGCTTACCTGAGTTCGATTCCCAATCCTGTACAAAGAGTTAGAGGTATTTCTGAAAGAGATTTTTCTAGCCCGAAAAAAGAGTTGAATGTCCCTAGGGTTAAAACCTCTGTAATTCAAATTTAAAAAAACCAAATGACCACAAGCCATCCATAATAACTAATATGGGGTTTTTTGTCGCACAGTGTATCTTTTGATTCCAATTTCGAAACTTCGTTTGGAAATTCAAAATACCTTAAAAGTATTTTGGTCGAAGATTATTTGACATAGTCAAAAGTACTATGTTATATGCAAATGCACATTGGACATTTAAATTCCTTATCATTATTTGAAATGATATATTAGAAGTCTTTTGATAAGTCAATGAAGAAAAGTAAAATTAATGCTCTATACATTTTTAACGGTCACGATCACATTCATTCGAAACTGCCAAATTTCGATGTTAAGTAACATTGAAGAATTTCAAAACGTAAAACTGTTCATCTGCTGATAGAATAATTTTGACGGTAATCCTCCTAGAAGTAATTATAGAGAAGAATTACTCTTCAAGCAAATTTGGGTCTAGTCAATGAAAGAACAAAGCACAACTCATGCTATGAAGAAGGAAAAATATCAAAAAGAATTCAAATTCAGCTGAATATTCTAGCATTCTAGACCATTATAACTAAAAACCACCAGCACTACCGTCAATGAACATTTTAACTCCTCCAAAACTAAACTCCTCAAGCTGCCACCAAAGGGTACAAGCTTAGGTGGCAGCGAGGGAAAGTTGTTGATTTTCTGTTTTCGCCATCACTACACACTCAAACTCGAGTGAAGTAAGTAAAAAAGTCGTCGTCGTCGTTGTTGATCGATGCGATCAGCAAGCTTCTGCAGCTGGCGGAAGAAAACGGAGTACGTTTGTTGTTTGTATCAGCTCAGTTTAGTTCGGTTGGTCGATTGGTGGATTGGTTGGTTGGCACGAGTATAGGCACACAAGTAGGTATGCCTACATCGCCAAGCCGGAGTACTTCTGTCAATGGACCTCACGTCAGAAGTGGTTGACATTGACAGGTGAGCCGAGCGGTTAGTGGTTTTGCCGCTCGGTGTTTGTAAATCCGATGGGGGTCGGGTTGGTGAGGAGAAAAGTGCCTGTGGCGTGAAATGGCAAGCTTTCCTCACTAGGACTGTTGGAGGGCATTAATGGCTGCTGACATGAGAAGATATGTCCGCTGAGCTCGGCTTGTTGAAATCAATTCTTCCTTCCTAGGAATTTTCTTTAGTTCGTTTTTATTAAAGCTATTGTCACCACCGTTTCCAAGTACGTGAGATGACGCGGTGAAAATACTCTCCCAAGTGACAGTGAAACATGGCTATAAAATCGAAAATGTCGCCCGTGGCAAGGTCGCACGTTAATACTTGCACTCGGGCGAGTTTTTGCTAAAGAAAAATGTGAAACACTTTCAATGAGCACTGCCCCTAAAAAAACCACCAGCTACCCTTCAACGAAAACACGACGGACGGAACCGATTCGTGGTTGATATAATTACCGCCGAATGTGTCGCTGCGGCCTAGCTCTGATTTCGAAACACGCTAACACACGTACCTACCTATGTATATTCCACGCAAATGGAAAGGAATGTTTTCGGCGAAAGGGGAAAAAGTCTAAGTGGCATTCGAACGATGCCGGACTGGTTAAATTGGGCTTAGCGATGTCAGAGCAGGTTTGGGCGCGCGAAAAGAATCGTGATGTGTCAACCATTTTTTTTTTCTACCGCTCGTGTTTACCAAAATGCGATCGAGGTGACAGGTTTCCCATTTTAAGAGGGTTTTTGAATGAGACTGAAATTGTTTTTAATGAGAGCAAGATCCAAAAGATGGACAGTTAGAGCATCGTTGAGGGATTTTCGACGGAAAAAGGTATTGTACAACGGACACCTCGAGCAATAACCATACAACTGTTCCGTTGACGAGGTTTCCTTCCATACTCAAACGTTTCAGTCGGTAAGTTGAAAGTAATTCCGTATGAGACAACTTGATTGAAGTAACCTTTTAAGAGAAAATCATCCAGGTGCCCCACGTAGTTTTTACCGTTCAAACGATTTATCACGCACAGCTTCGTAATTTATTTAAGTAGAAATTTTCATTTATTTGGACTGCATGTTTACACTAAATTCGTAAAAAAAAATCTTAGTTAAAAAAATTGAAATGACTAACTAATTATTCTTGGTTCTGATTCTGACACCGTCTGTTTTTGATTATTTTTTTTAATGTAAACACAAACGAAAAGTGCACAGAAACAACGATTTGAGTACTAAGTTACCGTTTTCAACCGTTGCAAGTGGACTAAACCTAGTTCAAGAAAATCTCTTTCGTACACATACGATTGATACATTTTAGAAGGATCATTCTTCGAACTAGATCTTAAATACAAAACAGCTAACACCCGTGAAGCCGCAAACAATACTGTCTCCGAGAAAGTAATCATAAAGAAACAGCCCAGTCATTTAACCAATCCATTGCTCCGCACCTCCACGAACATGTCACCGGAATAACAATTACCCCGACTGACGTGTCACCCACGACGCCCGATACAGGCAAATTGAAAATTACCTCCAATAATCATTACCATTAGGAAATTGTTTTTCAACACTTTTGCTTTCCCAGCTTTTCTCCGAGGGTCTTCGTTGTTTCGTCAAATCCCTCCGCCTGGCGACTGCAGCTAATGAACCGAACGAAAACACTCCGCCAACCAACCAGCGGCCAGAGACACCAATTTCGCGCCGCGCAACGTGATCGTTGCACTGTCCGTCCGTCTGGTGTCTTGCGCTTCACGAATGCCGTCTCCGAATGAAAGTGAAACAGTTCACCATTACAATAAGGTTTTCAACGGGCGGGCGCGGAAAACTCATGCATATATCCCCGAGTGAACCGGCTCAGTAGGTACTGTGCTGATGGAGCAATTCAACATGATGGGCAGCGAATCGTGAAAAGGAATCGTTTTCGCTTTCCGCACTCGATCTCCTGAAACCGTCCAAGTCAAGTGGGATAGATGAGATGCGAAAGAAAAGCATCTTTTCGCGAATCGGAAAGAGTCAGGTTTTTCCAACTTCCAACGTCGTCGTCACCTCCCCCACTGATTCCAGCCAAACGAAAATAAATTACCGAACCAATCAAGTGCGTGTCCGAGTCAGTGTTTGTGTGGTTTGTGCATCTTCGATTTTTGGTGTTCGACGAAAACGTGGTGAAATATGATTGAAATGTACCGCGATTAATTAACCATGTTTTATTCGTTTCTCCATTGCAGTTTTCCTGCGCGGCTGAAGCTCAATGTTGGCGTTGTTGTAGTGTTTGAAAACGAAAAACAGAAATCTGTAATTTCCGCCAACTAGCCCACAACAAGCAGCTCTCTAAGGCAATAACGCTAACGCAAAGAGTAACCCTTAACAGTGCAATTCGAAAAAAGAAGAAGAAGAAAAGTGACGGTGAGGAAATTGAGCTTAAGAAACTCGCCGCGACCGGTGAATCCATTGACCCGAGTTGTGATTTGATGGAAAACACGAGATAACATACCTCGACGAGAAAAAGAAAGAAAAACAGTGATTTAGTGAGTGAGTGTGTTAGTGTTTGTGTTTTGATAAGTACTAAATTGATTCGGTTTGACCTCTTCGAAAAGTCGGACATCGAACCGGCATCCCCCGCGAACGGATTTCGGATATTTACGGAGCAATACAATCGGTAAGTTTTGATTAAATAGTAATAATTAGTGCAAAACGGCGAAACATTAATTTTTGTGCAACTTTATTGATATCAAGTAGATGTTGTTGGGAGTGATTAAATTTTAATACAACAATAAACAATTTTTGTTACAACTTTAAAAACAAAAATGTTGTTGAAATATAATATCATTAAAATATAAAAATATGAAATATAATATCGTATCATTTGTTACAATTCGTCTGAACATACTATGAAGCTAAACATAACCTTCATTACACAAAAATGTATAGTTCGTGGGAATCCAGTACTGATACACAACCATGCACTGCTAGGCCCATGCAAAACTGACTCAGACATCACTTCGTTAAAAGTTTAATAACTTCTTTTAACAAAGCCGGATTTACTAGCAGTCTTCGAAAAAGTTGTAGACAATTGAATTATCTTTCTTATTTTCACTTATAGCGATAATACGATGCATACAGTGCCACCTAGCGGCGACAATGCGAGCTAGTGGGTTTTCTCCATGTAAATTGTCAAAAAATCCCATACAAACTTCAGGCACATTGGTCCGGTAGCTAGACTTGTCCGATTTGCTTCAAATTTGGTCCAAGTACTCCTGGTGGGACCCGGAATCGACTCAAGGGGCCGATAGGGGTCATTTTTTTCCTGTCACTCTAATGTGGGTGTTACTTCATTTTAAAAATCATTGGATTCAATACAAACTAAGCAAATTTCATATGATTATTCAACGATATCCAGTTTTACAGTACTACTAGAAGAACGGAATCTGCTGTTGATCTGGGTGTAGATTTCACACGATTTAGTGAACAGTTCGAATATCATGACTCCATTGGCGATGTCAGAAAATTTGCTTTGAGGAGTACATGATCGTGCATGAAAATTGAACTATTAAACGAAATGCTGTTTCAATTTCTTTTATGCAGCTGACGTTCAAAATGCAGTAATTTTTTATGTAAATATTTAATTTTTTTTCTCTGATATATTTTTATGAGATGTTCCCCTCCCCTAGGCTACATACAAACGTCAACACTACAAAAAGAACACGCACAAAACATACAAACGCTCGAGCGTTTTGCGATAGTACAAACCCGTTCGTAAACACGACCATTCATTCATACCTACACCAACGATATCTCAGTCATATAAACATCCCGACAGTCTATGTGCCAACATACTAACGTCAGTTCTCGCACGAACATTAATTTTACTCGTCCGGGAGTCCTACTCTAGACTACAGACCTTATATACACTAGACAACAAGTCTTAGGGCGCCATAATTGGACACTCCACAATGATATGTGGTAGCTCACTTTCTATATTCATCTGATCCTACCCTCAAAATTGAACATCAGAATGACGGTGTGTGCGACAACTCGAATATGCAAACAGCTACTCGGTTGTATATATGAACCCAAAGACGCGAAGTTGTACACACGTCCTGCATGCATATAACTGAGATCATTCGCATACATAAAACACTCCGGTGATCAAGTCAATGTCAGCACTTACTAATATGAAAACGAGGGGTTGTATACAAAACTGAGGGGGAGAAAGTAAGGTTAGTTCGTAATTTTTTGAGTATTTTGTGCAAATTTTACTTGAACAAGCGAAAGACAATTTGTTGGTAGTACTATCGAAGAAACAAGATAAGTTGAACTGAAACAATAATCTAAATTGGCAAGGTTAGGGCCCCTTTCCCGAAGCATGTTTTTGCAGAGACCAAGCTATGTTATACTTCTCCTTAGTGAAGAATAATTTAGGTGAAAACTATTTTTCTTCATTAAGGATAAAAATTTTAAAAGCCATTTTTGCGCGTAAAGAGCACAACACTCAAACAAAATTATTTAGGGAAATTGCGTTTCTACTTCGTCTCATCAGAATCCGACACAAACTTAGAGACAGGGCTAAGCTAGCGCCGGATTGACGCTAGATCCAAAAAACGCAGACATAATTTGCGTTTCTGAGCAAATTAGACTAGGGCAAGGATCATTTCCCGCAAGAGAAGCTCATTTTAAGTTGATGAGAACTAATGAAATCGAAACATTTGTTTTGGCTGAGTTAGTGTCGGATTCTGATGAGACGAAGTCGAAACGCAATTTCCACAACTGCGGTGAATATTCTCGAATCGCTCAACTGAAATCAAAAATGTGAAACAATTATTAATGAAAGCTTTACTGTTGGGTACTTGAACGGTTCGGATTTCCAAAAAACACTTTTTGTCGATAAAAAAATCATGTGGACGAAAAAACCGATTTTTTAGATGTTCAAAATTTTAAAATTCATTGCACAAAATCGAAAATTTGTGGCTATAAATAAACTATTCAAGCACAAGGGATTGTAAATACGAACAATAAAAAAATTGAAACAGCATGATTTTTTTTGAGATATCACCTTCACCGCAACGGTACTTTTCCAAACACTCCATTCCGAGATAATACCATTTAAAGTTTTGCTCGCCCAGCGCTTAGGGATGGAACCAGTGCACTGCAAACGGTTGTAATTTGAAATCTATTGCTCCGATCTGGGTGAAATTTCACATGGACATACTCAAAAGTGTGTACGTCAGTACATATACAACAAAAATATCGATTTTGTGAGCCCACACTTTGTATATATATATATATATATATATATATATATATATATATATATATATATATATATATATATATATATATATATATATATATATATATATATATATATATATATATATATATATATATATATATATATATATATATATATATATATATATATATATATATATATATATATATATATATATATATATATATATATATATCTCATTTAGGGTGATTATACTTCCCACACTGATATGCATCGGTCACGTGCGGAAACTCCTATTATTGTTCGTATGCTATAGCAGCCCAGGACTGGAGGTCCCCTTCAATCTTCGTCTAAAAAACTCATATATATATATATATATATATATATATATATATATATATATATATATATATATATATATATATATATATATATATATATATATATATATATATATATATATATATATATATATATATATATATATATATATATATATATATATATATATATATATTAGAATGGATGCAATGGCTGGATACTCCCGTGCTATGAAACTCACTCCTTTCCACATCTGTACCGAACAATAAAAAAAACGGATCGCGCGAACATTCAAAAGCCTACACAAAAATACAAATGGTGCTCCGGCTATACAAAAGAATTTATACAGGCAAATCCACATACACGGGATATATACAAGCCTACGCGATAATACTAATTAACATACAAACGCTCAAGTCCTGCGCGATAATACAACTCTGGTAACAAACGCAAACATGCAATTGTGATCATCTACGCAAACCTACGCCTGTTATCTTGCAAGCATAAGAATGCCCCTGTGATTAAGGGGTTATATATAAAGTTGTGGCAAAAAGGGAGCTAAGTTCGCTAAGTTTTAAAGCGTTTTATGCATTTTTTTTTGAAGAAGCAAAAGACAGCTCGTTGGTAGTGCTATCAAAGTTCGAAAACGTTGAACATCGTACTCTCGGTCCGCGTGAACATTCAAGGACCAATTTGAAAATATAATTGGCGACACGGTTATACAAGCGCATTTATGCACACAAAATTTCGTATAAACTAGCAACATACACGCGCCCACGCGTTCGAACACGGTAAAATACAAACGCTCGAACATTTCGCGATCATCCACACACACCTAATCAGTGATACCACAAGTACAGATTTATCTAGAAAGGTACCAATTTTTAAAGTATTTTTTGTATAGATTATGTACGGTACAGATTACGGATTTTTGTAAAAAGGTACAGAATGATAGACATTTTTACGTGACAGCAGCGTTCGCGTGTGAACACTGCAAACATCCCAGTAAATCTCGGGAAAATGTAGAGTTAGGACACTGCCAGAGTGACTGCAAGAATCTAAGCTAGAGCTGGCACTGACATTAGGAAGTGAGATATGAGAAACTGAGTTTCATCATCCCTTTGATTTGCTGCAAACAGGTTTCTTGCACTTCGCGTCATAATGTCAGTTTTAGCATATCGCCGGCCCGAATGAAAAATATGTAAACAACCCAGTTATTGGTGTGGTACACAGATGTTTCTATGGAAAAGTACAGATGGAAAGGATTTTTCTACTCCCGGTGCAGATTTAACTGCGGTAACACTGCAACTACGATCTCGTAAATATAAAACGCCCGGTGATTAAATGAAAGTTTATAACTCTATAAATGCGCTCACCAACGAAAACATATAAACGCTCATTTCCACGCGATTATGAAATCTCTACGTTCATCTGAACCGTTGTCTGAATATCACAATTAGAATCACAGCCCGGTCAATTACAAATCTTAAGCAGTGTTTAGGTGGGTGACATTTCCCGTCTTATCTGCAATTGAGGTGAGTGATTCTTATAGAGAGCTCTGCCGAGAACAAGCCCTACAGATCCAGCTGGACCGTTTTCCAAAAAAAGGAATATTGCATAAATTATTCATTTTTCTTTGTGAAAATGAATTTAAGTTGAATAAAAATGGTCAAACCTTTCATTCAACCCGATCCTTTTACTGGGTCAACTTTGACAGTAGCAAAGATTGGCAGGCTATGTCATATACGTAACCGGAGGAAAGTAGAATACTCTCTAGGCCTATTTATTCGAATGTAGCTAATTTAACATGATTCCAAAAGACAATAGTAAAACAATTTTACGGTATTTATGCCATATAGCTTTCAACAGTGGAAATGTTCGAACACATTCTCTAGATTCTCGTACGCTAGCGTTAGAAGGAATATTTTTCAATTGAATTCATAACAAGAGGGAGTTATGCATTCTTTTCTTTTGATGTGGGGTTCCAACTAAGATCGTTGGGTTTTTTGATACGAAAATCTGTTATCTCGAAAAGGATGTTAAGCCTCTGTTCCTGGTCTGTGATGTAGTCGCTTCTCAGGTCGCACAGTGGGAAACAATCTTTGTTTTGTTTAAGTCTGGAAAAGCGATACCAGGTATTTATAAAAAAACGTTTGATACGTTAGTGTGGTCATTTCCCCCGATTCAGCTATTTGTTTGAGTTTTTTTTTTTTTCAAATTATTATAAAATATTTTTTCCTGTGTGTATCATTTTCATCGACAATTGACTTTAAAACCATGACAATGCGCTTGCCCATGTGAGAAGTGTGGTGTTTTCCAAAAGATATAATGTGTATTGCTGATTACAGAGTTGCCTCTAGTTGCCTCAATTCCAACATATGCGGAATGTGATTCTGATAGAATTCTGCTGTAAACCCGAATCATATTATTTAATGTATTTGTACGCCAGGAAACACTTTTTTCGTTTAGCTTCGGTTAAAATTCGCTCACGATATAGCTCCGGGTACAACCGATAGCGTGATGCACAGATTCAAAAGTAATTGTTTTTGTAGTAGTGGAGTAATTCATTCTCTGACATTCGCAATGTTAATAATGCGATTATTCTTTTTCGTGGCCCTGGCACTCTTTATGCTCAGACAACGTGATTCAATATGACAATCAAACTTCCAAGTGTTAATTTTGTTACTATGTTTTAATTGCCGCAAGGTTCTACTGTATCGATTTTGTTGGCTATTTTCGGCAAATTTGAGACTAAGAGAAACGAAAGCAATGAAATTGAAAGACGAATAGGTATTCTAGAGCGAATCAGTTATAAACTTAGAACGGAAAACTAGAACTAGGCAGGCTCATATGGGCATGATTGAAAGGAAATGTGAAGAATTTTTTGCCTTCTGCAGAGTAGGAGTTGGGCGTTCCACCCAAGTCTACCGCATGGTCTATGGTAGAACATAACTCATCATCATGTTTTACCGCCGACGCCGGCAAAAAATTCTTCACAAATCCTCGCCTAGAACGACCATGCGATCATTCTTCTCCCTTTCTGCTAGCATCAAGCCGTGACGTATGCATTCAATCGACACCAAGCTATCGGTGTCGCACCGATCCTATTGTGATTGAACTACTTATTTATTTTTTCGTTCCGCACACACGGATGGCTGATAGCAATTAATGACACAGCTCAGCTAGCAAAAATCGAATTTTTATCTACTTTTTTACCAACTAGTTTATATGTTACTATGTTTTAATTGCCGCAAGATAAAAATTCGATTTCTGCTAGCTGAGCTGTGTCATTAATTGCTATCAGCCATCCGTGTGTGCGGAACGAAAAAATAAATAAGTAGTTCAATCACAATAGGATCGGTGCGACACCGATAGCTTGGTGTCGATTGAATGCATACGTCACGGCTTGATGCTAGCAGAAAGGGAGAAGAATGATCGCATGGTCGTTCTAGGCGAGGATTTGTGAAGAATTTTTTGCCGGCGTCGGCGGTAAAACATGATGATGAGTTATGTTCTACCATAGACCATGCGGTAGACTTGGGTGGAACGCCCAACTCCTACTCTGCAGAAGGCAAAAAATTCTTCACATTTCCTTTCAATCATGCCCATATGAGCCTGCCTAGTTCTAGTTTTCCGTTCTAAGTTTATAACTGATTCGCTCTAGAATACCTATTCGTCTTTCAATTTCATTGCTTTCGTTTCTCTTAGTCTCAAATTTGCCGAAAATAGCCAACAAAATCGATACAGAAGTGTTAATTTTGTAAGTAAATTGCTCTCTATGAAAAAAACGGATGTGCAGTAATATAAGTGTTAACTACTAGTTAGTCAAAAAAGTTTTAATGGTTTTCTCATACAAAACAAACACAAAATTTTCAATACTATGATAAACTTTATTCATCCCTAATACTCGCCGTCTGTTCGACTACCTTTTGTCATATTTCTGGAAAAAAATGTCACTAAAATTTAACAGCGATTTACTGATTTAAATCACTATGCAATATCTCTCCCTAAGTAGAAATGTTTGGTAAAAACCAATTTTTCTACATTAGGAGAAAATCGGATAAATATTTGCGCGTGATGGGCACAAAACCTATGACTAAATTAGTTATGGAGTTTGTGATTCGACTTCATCTCATCAGAATTCGACACAAACTTAGTGATAGGAATACCCAAGCAACCATAATAATAAGCATTATAACGTAGCCTAATATCTGTTTTAGATCCACATAAAAAGCTGTCCTAAAGAGCCGTGAAGCTCTAAATAATGATATAATGCTGGTATTATGCCAGAAAAGGCGAAATATAGTGCTATTACTGTGCAGAGATTGACAGCTCGTTTCTGCAGTACTAATGCTACTATATAGCACCAGCGCACAAATGTCAAATTTGAAAGCCTAATATTGGCACTACTAATGCTTTTAAAAAGCTTCAGTTGGCTGTCATTGTCCGCCATGGTTTTAAAACCATTTTTTGTTTTCTTTCGGTATGAAAAATGAAATGTTCTGTTTAAAACCGTAATTGACTCTCTTCTAATGCACTGTAATGAATATCCTTAATGGGTTTTCTTTCTCACATGATATGAATGTTTTACGAAAATTACCTTTAGTAAGTCTCGAACTGAAGTACTTTGCCTCGTCCTTCATCGTAAGTGCGCTGCGTTTGCTGCCTGGACTATATTGCATATGTTCAATGGAAATGAAATATGCCGAATATAATCTACAAGAAGAGTTACAAAACAAATAAACCCACAGCAATACAATAGCATTATATCGGCTTTCCGTTTGCTCTATAATGGCACTAAATGCGCATGTAAAGCTTACGTGCTTTAAAGATCCTTGAAGAATGTACGCGTTATATCAGCTTTATATACGCATATAGAGCAAGCGATAATGCTATATTTCAGCTCTGCATTTATGCATTATTGATGCTAATATAGAGCTTCATTGCACTGTTAATGCTTTAATGGAGTTTCAATGCAACATTAGTGCAAATGAATAGCCAATATATTGCAATGGCTTAGTGCTTATGATTACTTGGGTAAGCTAGCGTCGGATGGACGCTAGCTCCAATAGGGCATTGCAAAAAAAACTTTTTTTTTGAATTCTCTAAGGCCCCCCCTCTCATATTGTGACAAATGTCAAAGTAAGCTCAGATGCCAAATTTCACATCATTTGGACAATTTTAGACCCCCGCCCACTTCGCTTGAAATTTTTTGAAATTGGTACTATGGGAAAATATGGAGGAAAAATACATTAAATGCTCTAGCTTTTGAAGTAGCAATCAGAAAATTACAATTTATACCTCTTTTGAAAGGAAATAATCTAAGTATTTGAATGAAGATATATTTGTTTCTTGAAAAATACGGGAAAGTGGGGTACTGGGTCATTTTCACCCCAAAATCCCCTATCTTTAATGATTTTTCTGCTCCGTGATGCAAAACATACATATTTTGTAGTTTTTCTAATGTGAAAAATCTCAGAAATCGAACGGAACCCTTTTGACCTTAGTTCGAACACGAGAAGTTGGACTTATAGGGCTTTTTGTCAGTCATATTAAATTTTATCATTTTCTCATGCATATATCTCTATTATTCTTCAATCAATTTTCATAAAATGTAACTTATTGAACGTGTAAAATTCTGAGGAATAAAACAAAAATAAAAACGTTAAAGGTAAAATTCAAAAACATCAAACTTTTTGATATTTACTCTACAAATCTCATTTTTTTCATTATTTGTCCTAATACCTCAACTTCCCCTATTTTTCCAGGAATGGAACTTTTCTCATGTGATTCCTAAGCATATTTTACACTAAAAGTAGTAAATTAAATAAGAATTTTGTTGTTAAATGGAGTTAATATGTGCGATTTTATGATAAAAATGTGAAATCGACACTATATGTCAGATAATTTGATGTTCCTGAATTTTACCGGTAACGAATCTATATTTCGTCGCTGTTGTGCTATCTTATGACAAGCGCCATTTAGCACATTTCGAGAAAAACGATTTTTAAAGTTTGAGATTGAATATCTTGAAACTTATAAATGGTATAAACAATCCAAAGAAGACAATTGATGCGTCTATCTATTCTGCATTAATCTCTCAAACATTACGAAGATCGGTTGACTATGTTGCGAGTTTTTACTATGAATGTAAACAAAAGTCGCACTCACACGTGTCATAGGCGTGTATTGATGACAAAATTTATATGACGTGTCATAATCGTGCATGGAAAATTTTCCATAGAAAAAAATCATCACTTTTTAACTTTTATTCATATCTTTGGGTTCATATTGTCTATAAACATTCGGTGAAATGCATTTTAAAGGAAATGAAACAGGGAATATAGAAAAAATTGTTATTCATGATTACAGTGTTGCCAAATATCTTTTATTTCCAGTTCAAAACTAAAATTGTGTTTTTCTCACAACTCGTATAATTTTCTTTCGAAAATGTTTATGCCATTGTGTTCCTCAGACATTTTCACACATAAAACCGTCTAAAACTTCAATATAACTTGAGCCAATCCCTAGATATAGTAATTTGAAGCAAAAAACTCACAATTTCTCATCATGTTTCTAGCTATATCTAAGTAACCTAGTAGAATTTCTAAATTCTGAAAACGCCACTTTGTAGAGATTTTTCAAACAAGTAATGTGGCATATCTAACTCAGTTTACCCCAAAATGGCGTTTGTCATAAGATAGCACAACAGCGACGATTTGTTATAATCCTAAGGATTTTCCACGTTCAACAAGGTATAGTTTATGAAAATTGAATGAAGAATAATAGAGATATATTCACGAGAAAATGATGAAGGTTAATATTAATGTCAAAAGGCCATTTAACCCCAACTTCTCCTATTCGGACTTAGATCAAAAGGGTTCCATTCGATTTCTGAGATTTTTTTACATTAGAAAAACTACAAAATATGTATAATTTTCATCACGGAGCAGAAAGATCATTAAAAATTGGGGATTTTGGGGCCAAAATGATCCAGTACCCCACTTTCCCGTATTTTTCTAGAAACAAATATATCTCCATTCAAATACTTAGATTATTTCCTTCCAAAAGAGGTATAAATTTTAATTTTCTGATTGCTACTTCAAAAGTTATAGCATTTAATGTATTTTTCCTCCATATTTTCCCATAGTACCAATTTCAAAAAATTTCAAGCGAAGTGGGCGGGGGTCTAAAATTGTCCAAATGATGTGAAATTTGGCATCTGAGCTTACTTTGACATTTGTCACAATATGAGAGGGGAGGGCCTTTGAGAATTCAAAAAAAAATTTTTTTGCTATGCCCTAAGCTCCAAAGACGGAAACACGATTTATGCTCATGAGCAAATTCCTATTCAAGCGTGATGTCCCACAAGAAAAGGAGCTCATTTTAAGCAGATGAGAACAAATGAAGTCGAATGAACAAATGCTCAGGACCACAAATCGTGTCTCCGTCTTTGGATCAAGCGTCAATCCAGCGCAAGCTTTGTCCTGTTACTAAGTTAGTGTAGGATTCTGCTGAGACAAAATCGAAACGCAAACTCCTTAACTCATTAACTGATTTAAGTATTTTTTTACAATCGTCCATGGGCATCCATTTTTTCAATGGCTTCCCGAATCCAATTGAAGGACTTTAGTTGAAAAGAACTCTTGTATCTTGCATATAACCTGGATCTATTGCCATACAAAAAGAAAAGGGGAAACACACAAAACTGTAAATACTTGGTTGAATAAGGTTTTTCAGAGCATTGAAAAATCTTTGTTTTCTGTGAAAAACAACCCTTTAAACTTATTTGACCGCTTTTTAAGCTGGAATTATTTCGACTAAACGGTCTTTGCATTATTGAAACAACTAAAGTTACGATTATCCCGACGTTTCGATGCAGGATACGCATCATCTTCAGGGGACAAATGAACATTGGTATTCTGTCGCTCTGATCGTACTTACTTATTCTAGGGACAGAATGCCCATGTACCATCCACTACCTTCATGTTTAATGGCAAAAAAGCCCTACCAATGAAGAACGATCAAGTGGATTTGTAGAACGTCTGAATAATCACAACTTAAGTTGTTTCAATAACGCAAAGACTGCTTAGTCCGAATAATTCCATTTTAAAATACATTCAATAGAGTCAAAACATTATAATCAAATTCTTTGACTGTCTAATACATAAACCACTACCAAAAAAACAAGAAAGCACGAAGACCATAGCTATATAGCTATAACTCAACCATCAATATCTATTATGCCACAAGTAAATATTGAACCATCAACGACTATGACTAGTCGGTTTGTAGCAGTAACCAGCACCACCTAGCAAACCATCAATCGTATAACAATGTAGAAAAAGACTCGTAAAGATGTCTACAAAGAGTCCAAATCGTTATGACAGTCGATTTTAGTCTGCAGAAATTTATTAGTAATCGCATATTACTAAATACATGATTTGAATACGACCTTTTATTTGAAATCGCACGGATGTTCTAGTTAAATCGTGTTCGATCGGAGTTGGTCGTAGAGCACTGGCAAACTTATATTCATATAGCTACAAATATTTAAAGCAATAAAAATCGTATTTTTGCTCACATTTGATCGTATTTTACTTCGATCAATGTCGGATTAAAAACTTAACAAAGTCATTGTGGTCGTTCCTATGTGTAGGAATAGGCAATAAGCAACATAAACATATCTACGACTTCGAAATACACCACAATGACTTCAAAAAGTTATAAACGACTTAATATATCACAACATATAAGAAACCCGATTTCGCGAAATTACTTACGACTTTTCTCATATCTTCAAAATGAGATCGCTGCATGGCGAATGTTTATCGGAATAAGGTTTCTCTACTTGAAGATAAGATATGATTACGAAATATTGTCACGCTTATAACAATTAAAATAGTTCTGTGTAGTAAGTCCTGTCCTACAATTCAAATGTCGTAAGTTCGAATTCCACTTTAGCATGAGAGGGGTAGACCTCAATGGGTTGGGTTTTGGCTCCGATTCTCCGATTTTTGGAGATGATTTATGTGCCTGTTAACTGTTCCTGGTTTTTGATCTTCTTTACCGACGAATAAGAGTTAATCGTATATCGTGTTCCGGAATCGTATACTAGTTATGGATATCGCATATAATGTGAGATTGTTTCGCAAATCCCATCGTAAATACATTCTTTAGAATCGCTTTCATGCTAGAAATTATCGCGCCAAACGTGTATATTATTGTCATAAATCGTCAATTTCAATAGCTATGTACGTATATCGCCTATAGTTTGGTACGCATATGCAGATTTTCTGCATTTTATGCGACTTTTTTAGTGGGATATAAATACGTATGATTCAGTTGCAACTTGCATATACCATCAAAAAGGCTGGCTGGACACTAAGGATACAGCCGAAAAGGAGAATGGTTTCACGACCGTAGCCCGCAAATCAAAGAAGCAAAACAAAACAATCAATCATATCCATCAACACAACAGCTGCAATGTTATGTTAAGTATTGATGAAAGCAACAATCAAGAAATCACATTGTGTGATAATCAGGTTCTATCAGGAAACACTCAACCACCGAAAGTAACAATCTCCACTAACAGAGATAAATACTGCGTGAGAAGGATTCGATGGGAACAGATTGAATACGATAAAAGGCTGTGTCTTCAGTGTACAATTGCATATCACTTGCCAAATCATTATTTTCTGCTCAAATTTGTCAGCAAACACAAACCTACCAGTCTACCTGGGACATCGCCATAACCAGTCGCAATGAAGCAACTGAAAGTAATGTAGTCTACAATTGATTGACGAATAAATAAATAAATAAATTAAACGCTTTTCGGCCTCCAAAACGGTTTGAATGTTTACTGGCAATGTAGATTTCTTCATCGAGAGGATAATACGGAGAGTTTAAAATTGGGCTTCATACCTTCTGGTGATTCATAGTTTGACCATCTGATGCAGCTTGTAGAGTGAGCTTAACGGAGCCGTGGGTCTATTCCATGAAAAGATTTTGAATATTTGATTTAAAATAAAAATTTCCAGACAAGTTGTACATTCTGAGCTGGTTAATCCCATCCACCAACGACAGCTTCACGAGATGCACCTTGCCAGGTTACCTTGCAGCTGCAACTCCAGCAATAAAGTCAACCAGCCCCAGAGACTCACAGACCCAATAATGAATGCATGCAATAATCCAAGCGCTTCTTCGGATCAAAATGCTGACTGCTTGAATGACGGTTGAACACCAAGAAAAGTAGGAAGGGGAATATACACTAGTGGGTGTTCATCACTGTGTATATATTTTTTACCGAGGCGTCTCTCTGGTAGTTGATACACCTTTCGCAATCGGTTGATGAGCGAAAAATGTCAGTCGGACCAACTACTTTTTACATTGAATCAGATTTGTGTGTGTGTATCTATGTTCTGATAATGTTGATTTATTGATCAATAATATAACACACACACACAGGTCTGGAAACGAATTTACATATCTTTCGATTCAGAGAGATAGGTCTAGAATTAGACCCTAAAAAACCAGCAGATTTATAAGAAACCACAAACTATCATTTCAAACAGATTTGAAGGTTCGTTGAACTTTCTGCGTACCTTTTGTGTAATAACGTCGGTTGTTCACTCTTTCTATTAATTTCTCTGGGGGAACGCGATCCCAGTTATAACACGTCACTTATTATTCCAATCAGCATCCCGGTCCTGCAAAGAATGACACATCTAATCCCTCGGTGTCCGTCCGATGCGGGGGTTGGTAACACATGATTCAGTGCCAACTTTGCAAAATCCAAGACCAACAGAAAAACGATTTTTTTTTAACCGCGTACATACACATCCAGGGCTCATAAGATTAATATTTATGTTCCGCAGCGGGCTGATGACGGTGGTCAATTTATTTGGTGTGGATTTCAAATTCGACTCACGACCAACGACGACGCCTCCACCCGGACCCGGGAGAGTACATCGAACCACACACAGGATCATGGCATTACCGGGAACATTTGTTTGTACCAATTTCTCATGTTGAAATATTGTTTCAAATTTGCGAACTCGTGATGAGGCCCCCAAAAAACATCCGTGTACCATTAGCCTGTCCAATTTGTGCGACTGCTTCCAGTGAGAGGAAATTAATCTCGCATCCCATTATTCCCGCGTGGGAGGACCCGAATTTTATAATCGGTTGGGCAGAATGTTTAACCCGCACGATCCGGATGAAATGTAAATGACCTTGTTACGCGCGTTCTGTGTGCGGTAGAACGCGATCGCGTCTTCCGGAGGCGGTGATTCTGGTTTCGCGCTCAAGTGCGCGTCGCCCACACCATCATCGCCGCCGGGTGGGTACTTGAGCCCCGCCTGCCATCGATGCGCGTTGTCAGAGGTGACTTAATTACAGTCACAGGAAGAGCGATGACGACGACGACGACTCATCTCGAGATGCAACCTTTGAAGGCGGTGGCCGCGGCAGCGGGATGCTTCTTCGAATGATGATCAGCGAGCGCCACTTGGCGGGCGTTTTGTCTTTCCATCTGCATGATCTGAGGTGATTCTGACTTCACTGGAATTGGGCATGAATGATTATTTTATTAGTCCAACTAAGTTAAATAAAAATAGTGAGGTGAATGGATCCTCTACTTTCGGGTCATTGTTTGTGGAATATTAACATACGTTTAAGAAAAAGATAATTTGAATATTTTTTATGATCGGTCGCAGCCATTCTGTTTGAAACCTTCTGCCTTCTTACTTCGTCGTAATCCTGATCTTTTTCTTGTAAATCTTAAGATTATTCGTCGCGTTTTCCTGTAAGAAAAATTTCTAACCCCATTTGATTTGTTTGGAAACTACGTTGTTCCCGCCCCTCAAAAAATGACCACTTTTATCAGAAAACTATGTTCAAGTATTACCAGCCAAAATTTGTTTCGTTTCACTAAATCATACGCTGCCTTGAAATCAACAAATAGATGACGAATCTGCCTGTATTATTCCCAAAATGTGTCCAGGATTTGCCATGTATAGACTTCACTTGAATTCGTATATTGATATGATAGTCCACGTGCCATAAAATTCATATCGTATTTAAAATTGAACCTGTGATGTAATGCCTATTTCATTCCAGCCATGGTTATAGAGGAACATTGCTCTACATTTTCCTATTGAAAGTGTCTGGCTATAAACAAATTAACAGCTTAAAGATCAACAGATCATCGTATTCGTGTAGTGACAAAAACAATATGTCTACAGCTACATACTTTAGATAATCTCGTGCGACCGTGACTTCAGATTAAATAATACCGCAGCCTACAATCAGCTACTGCGGGAGGTGATAGCGAAGGGGGTTTCATAAAGATGATATGATCACAGCCGCTGCAGCCAGCACAATGATGAAGACGACGAGAATGTCCCAATCCTCCCATAGTCAAAAATGCAAAATAAAAACACACGACACGAACCGGCTTCGAAAACTCGAAATGACAAGTTTTTTTTGTGTTGGTCTGTTATGTTTCGATTACGTGATCTGCAGTGTCTGACTGAATCGATTCCTGCCTTTTTTGTTGTTTCGTGGCCAGTTTCGTCGAATATTTAGCCACCGCGCTGCGACCGGCGCGGTCGGTGTTGTGATTAGCATACCCCCGCGCCAAGTTTGGTGGGAGTCACGGAATAACGGGTAGGATCTTTGGCAGGCGTGATGTTATGGCGCACGGGTTTAATCGATGTTGTCGAATTTGATTGTTGGGTGAGAAAAAAAATCAGCCGTCAATTCGAACGCCAAATTGGTATTCCGATTTGGTTGCGATCGGTTGGTTTTTATGTCGATACACTGTTATGTGGTTTGTGTGAACCAAAAAATAATTGGTGTTGTGGTTTGATTTGAAATTTTTTGGAGTAGCTGGTATTTGAAAAAGGTTAGATTGTTGGAGCACTTTGTTCAAAATTTACGCAGTTTGTTAGCTTTGAAGAGTCATGTTTTGCTGCTATAATTTTTTTGACAGTATACAATTCGATAATATCTCAAAAATTCAGGATAATTAAAGGGTAATCTATACATAATTTTAGATTTTATTCGAAAAAAGACTGGATGTTCATACTATCATTTTACTAGGACGAATCAATAACATAAAGAGCTATATTTCATTATTTTAAAAGATATGGAGTCTTCTTTTCCTCTGAAGGCTTCTTTGCAATCTCAAAGATATACCATTGAATAACGACTGCACTCTTTCAATTACTCAGTTCCAAGGGCACCAGACAGACGAGTAATGATACACGTACACCTTCTCCTCAAGAAATCTTAGCAGAAAAAGCGAATACGGAAACGAAGAAATGGAACAAATTCACCGAACCGTGGAAGGTGTAATAAGGGCACTGCTGATTAAATCCAATTCTGCCGCATAATCCGAACAGTTCAGGGCAGTAGCATGCTATAACTCGGTACCAACTGTGACTTCCATCCAGTTACGCAGCCAGAAATTCGGATTGGAAGCGTGGGTGCATGTGTTTTAATTTCTGGACTAAAATTATATTTTTCGCTAAATGGCTTGCGTTAAGCCAAACCGAGCTAAGCGCCAATTTTTTTCGTGTATTTTTCGTACCAAAATTCATTTTTCGATAACTTACCATTTACGTAGAAAGTCAAAGAACACTTGCTTGCTTTCGTTTGCTATGTGAGCTCCCAAAACATAATAGATATTAGAGTTCCTGGTGTTACATTGGATGTTAAAGCGATTTTTGATAAAGTACCTCAAAATGGCGCTTGGCCCTCTTTGGCTTAACACAGGCCAAATAATTTTTGATTAAAAACCTAAAGTTACAAGAAACGTAGCAGAAGACAGTAAAGCTATATGTATTCGAATCAGGGATCGTTAGACAAATGATGGTACAAATAGTTTGCGTATTGTAGCTTGTTACAGCCATTGATATTGTAGATGTCATTAATGGATAATATTTATGTCAAGGTGTCAAGCTGCCTTCCTTGTGGGCCACCAAATGTAATCTAGAACAACGTAACAAATTTAAAAATTTTATCGTCAATTTAGATAAGAGTATATCGATTTAGTAATCTTCCCTATAAGCAGCTAATGGCGAGTTTTGTCAAAATCTGAGAGAAATACAACTACCTATTTTTTTAACTACATGGGGACTTTTGGTAAATGACGGCACCGATGGTTGAATAGTAAGCGTGACCACCACTCACTCCAGTTGTCCTGGGTTCAATTCCAGCCGAGGTCGTTGAATTTTTTCTGAGGTGAAAAAATCTGTGATCACGTCTTGCTTCGGAAGGAAAGTAAAGCCGTTGGTCCCCGGTCCATGAGTTGATGGATCGATATCTAGTCCAGATAGTAGAGTCACCTCTCTGGCGTCGGTAAAGAAGAAGTAGAATCTAACTTCTATACTCTTACTAACAACTATCCTCCTCCCGTGATACTTGTGGAGTGCGTAGTAGTATATACGGCCTCTAGCAAATGCAAGTGTCGGACTAACCATTCCTTCCCTTTCCTTCCGCGATCTACGTTCGGGCCAGGCCCGGCGCCGGTATTGATCAATAAACATTTTAGGATTACCAAGAATTGCACATTGAAAGCTGTTGCGCTACTCCCAAGCATAATCATCTACTTATTCGACAACGGAGTGGCAGCCAGGGGTGGACGCACAAGCTCAAGCTGCATGGGGACTTTTGGTAAATTGTGGGAATGGCATCTTGTAGCTGATCTCTTAGTGAAGATACTATAGTTGACAAATCACGTCAATATCCAATAAAATACCTGCATCATCATTCGTAACCGAGCGCTCGTTCGTTACACACGCGCGTTGTTTGGTGTAACACTACCTTGAGTTAGGCGATATCGGTGAAGGTGTTTATCCCAGCAAGGGCTGGAGTATAAACATTATAAACATTATGAACAACAAATTGTGTCAGGCAGTGCAGTGTAGTGCGGTGCTAAACAGTTTCTTATCTGAAGGGCGGCTTTGTTTAGACGAGCTATACCAGCTCTCTACTGTGCGAAGGTTATTTCGATTTAAGTTAAATAGTGCGGTCGAGCGTGTTACTCCCGCAACAAAATGGATCAAACAGAAGGATCTCCCTCTAAAGATGAATCTTTTGTGGAAGAGGAACGCCTATTTGTTTCGGAGACAGAAGATCCACCTTCCTCACTTCCCCCCAATGTCTCACAGCCCCCCCCCCCCGAGTCAAGCTTTACCAGGATGGATCCGCCGGTCTTTGGGCGGTATACTTTCGGCCCAAAAATAAACCGTTAAACAACATAACTGCTGCGCGGGAGCTGACAAAACGTTACTCGGCCGTAACCGAGATTAAAAAGGTTCAGTCAGATAAACTGCACGTAGTCGTTACTGACTTGAAACAAGCCAATAATATCGTTAGCAACAGCCTCTTTACGATGGAGTATCGCGTCTACATTCCTTCTCGTGATGTAGAGATTGACGGTGTGGTAAGTGATGCTGGTCTAACAGTTGATGATCTGATGAATGGCGAGGTTGGCCGTTTTAACCCATTCATGTCCATGTTGTTTGTGGACAACAACGTTTTTAAACAGCTATAACTTTTAATTGAGGCGAGATTTGCTCACAAAAACAAGTAAGGATCAATAATGTGATTATTGCCTTTCATTTGAGTATTAACAGTTACAAGTATCAGCTCTAGAACTGAAGTTATTGCAATTAGTCTAATTGGATTCCGATGGAGCAGTGCTGCCAGGGATAGTTTACGTTGACGACGGACAACGATTTTTTCATATATCTTCGTTATGGTGCAATATTATTGAAAACTGATAAAACTTATCAATTTAGACTGTCGTTCGCTACGTTTTCCACGTAATTGGACTATTGTAATTATTCTAGGAGAATTGTATTCAGCATTAGAAGGTAAAAATTGACCAGCTTCTAGCACTGCCATGGAAGCACCTATCTTTATGAAAACAGGCTTTTCGTGTTTCTTGACCCCACTGTCTTCAAGGAAAGTTTTGAAAACCCTACATGCACTAGAAAAAAGTTGGGCATGAAAGGGTTAAAAGAGCTGATCCACTTATCTCCGAAAACCCATACGCTCTCTTGCCAACTGACGATAACGCCTCTAACGACCCTTGCGCGGGGCATTCTTTGGCTCCACTTGGAAACACTAGGAAAGACCTAATCCAAACTCACCCGAACTTCCACGTAAGGGTTATAGATTGTCCCAAACAAAGGTACAAAATAAAAATAATCCATCAACTGGAAGTGCTGCTACAAATCCGAAGATAATACCTCCTGGTTTTGGGAAATTGAGATACAATCAGGAGTTCCCAGCACTCTCCGGGGCACCAAAAATCCCCAGTACTCCCATTTTACAGTCAGAAACTCAACCTAAAACGGGATTCCTTAAATTTTCTGACATTGTAGACTGGATATTCACATTCCAACATTACCGATCCTCTGAAAAGCTAACTGGTAGCTATTCTACCAACAGTAAGAACATTTTTAAAACAGTTGACTCAACAATGGCCCCTCCTTGCAGCGATCGTATCATTCGATGGCTAACTTATTGAACGGAATCATGGATCTGATCACTGTCTTACAGTGGATCTGCAGAAGTATTATCCCCAAAATTGATTCATTAAAACACTTACTAAATTACAATCATTGTGATGCCTTTTCCTTATGTGAAACATGGCTTACATCTAATATAAACCTCACCTTCCACGATTTTAACATTATCCGCTTGGATCGAGAAGACTCATATGGAGGGATACTTTTAGGGTTCAAAAAGTGCTACACCTTGGATCGAATCAATCTCTCTTTGACGCCAAGCATTAAAGTTGTCGCTTGTCAAACAATAATCAAAGGCAAAGATCTTTGCATTGCTTCCAGGAAAACCAGCCTCCGACCACAACTCGTATCGACCGATTGCAATGCCGTCTTGTATTCGGAAGTTGTTCGAGAAAATTATCTTGTCTAGCCACAACAATTGGGTCGAAGCAAATGGCTTACTGTCAGATACACAATTTGGTTTCCGCAAAGGCAAAGGGACGAACGATTGCCTTGCGTTGCTCTCAACAGAAATCCAAATGGCCTATGCTAGCAAAGAGCAGATGGCATCAGTCTTCTTGGATATTAAGGGGGCTTTCGATTCAGTTTCTATCAACATTCTGTCAGAGAAGCTGAACCAGCATGGTCTTTCACCAATTTTAAATAACTTTTTGTTAAACCTGTTGTCTGAAAAGCACATGCACTTTTCGCATGGCGATTTAACAACATCGTGCTTTAGCTACATGGGTCTTCCCTAGGGCTTATGTCTAAGTACTCTGCTCTGCAATTTTTACGTGAATGACATTGATGATTGTCTTGCCAATTCATGCACGCTAAGGCAACGACGGCAGACGACGGGGTGATCTCTGTTACGGGGCCCAAAGCTGCCGATTTGCAAGGACCATTACAAGATACCTTGGAGAATTTGTCTGCTTGGGCTTTTCAGCTGGGTATCGAGTTCTCCACGGAGAAAACTGAGTTGGTTGTTTTTTTCTAGGAAGCGTGAGCCAGCGCAACTCCAGCTTCTATTAATGGATGTAACGATCAATCAGTTCTTCACATTTAAATATCTCGGGGTCTGGTTCGATTCTAAAGGTACCTGGGGATGTGACATATCAATTGCTCATCCGATGCGACATTCTGAACCCGTTGGTGATTGAAAACTTCGAGAGGCTCGTCGAGCTTAATTCTCAAACCCGATTTATGTCCTTATACTTCGACTACATGGCACAGAGCATCAATCCTTCTTCGTATACTCCCAACCGTGTTCGTTTCCTAGATACTTCGGATTCTACTGTGTTCTTCGACACATCCATGAAGGAAGAGATTCGTGAAATTGTTACTTCGAGCTGCTCAGGGTGGGAAAAGTATGCTTACTTGTGGTGAATTTGGATGCCACACACGATCAGATACACTCATTTAGAGGGTGGCCCATTTGCATCCGGCAATGGCACACACAATGCAACCAGACGAAGACCAGCAAACGGGTGTACTTACGTGGGGGATGCTCAAAAGCTACGACCTGATAAATCTTTTCGACCGACAACCAAAGACGAGGGTTGGCGACTCCTTTCGAGTCCGAAATCCGAGCAAGAGGGAAACGTGGTGCAAATTTGCTAATTCAAGGCTCAGTGCTTATACAGTACAATTCTCACCGGTTTGAAAACATCTTAACACTATTTATTAACTAAATTACCCTTAGTGACGTCACTTGCTACTTGCGGTTTTTATCGGTTGTAGAAGGAAACTGGCAGGATCATCTGTCAACGTTGCTTGCAAGCCCGGTGGATCTTGACGGTAGCGATTGCTGTTTAGTGACGGCGATATACGGCGGTCTTATGCGGAACCGATGCTGTTGGACCAGGACACACGCCGTGAATTCAGGGCGTCCATAGATGACACCGGAATCGGAAAAGGGAACCGAGTGCTTCAGGACCCGATGTTAGGTGTAGTGATGGTCATTCCTATTACCGGGAGTCCATTCGACCGGTTGTTTGATTGCCGATTCGCAGGGTTGCCAGACGGCGGTAGATTGATTCTGGATGGTTGAAGACAAAGTCGAAATGGCACGGTGCTCCGGACCTCGGCCCGTTCTATCGTCCTACGAAGGATTAATCTCCAGATGGCAATCTAGAGCCAAAAATAAAAGGCCCTCTGGGGACCTTTTTTCGGTATTTCATTTGGTTTGTGAACCGTCTTTAAATGCTTCCGATTTCACTTTCGTACTACTTTTTTAATTTTATTCTTTAACTTCACTAACACGATATTTTCATTTATTTATTTTTTACTCTCGACTCTCTATTTACTATAATTTAATAAACTTAAACACTCCGCGCGCACTTCTAATTTCGTTAGAGGTCAGATACGACAAGAAGGACCAGTGTCTGGAGCAGGGATACCATATTGAAATCTGTGTTTCGGTCAAAAAATTCTTTTTACCATTTGTGATGACTGAAACAAGAAAAAAAAATCTATGAAAATTTGTGATAGATTTCCCAAAAATCTGTGAAAAATAACGATATTTCCAAAAATCTGTGGAAATCTGTGAAATTTTCATCAAAATGCCACAAATCTGTCATCTGTGAAAAAGAATCTGTGATCAAAAAAGGTGCAAAAAATCTGTGACATTACAGAAAAATCTGTGAATATGGTAACCCTGGTCTGGAGCTGAGCCTAGTACGGTATCCTGTTTGTAAGTCGGCACCGGAGATGAACCGAACACCTCCGAAGTTTGACAGCTCGGCTATATCCGCCTGCTAACTCTTTTTCTGGTTGCTCTTCCCCTTGGAGTGTAGCGGCGGCTAAATGAGACAGGTACCGCTGTAAACAAGTACTGTGAAATGATATGTGGGTACCATTTGGGTGGCAGTGGAGCTCGAAGCAGGAAAAGGCAGAGTTGGATTTGGATACAGGGAGGGCAAAATATTGAACCGCTCGAGGATTGTTATTTATTGTGGCGGAGCCATCATCGTAACCGGCGGTTACAGAATCCCGGACCATATACGCCCGCACCCCGATCAGAATGAAATAACAAGTTCATAACAGAATGCAATTTCCGTAACATATTGTGTTATAAATTAGGTCTCGTTAGCAGTTAAAATAACAGAAAATTATAACGAGTAACAACGCGAGATATAATTTGGAAATCTTTTTGTTGTGTTTCTGATCGGGAAGTGATCCCCAATATATTCAATAATAAATTCCGAGAAGTCGACTGTGACAAAATGTTCTACACTGACGGATCAAATCTCGATGGGTTCACTGGCTTCGGTATCTTTAACAATACTATCACCGCTTCATTCAAGTTCAATGATCCCGCTTCAGTTTACGTCGCAGAATTAGCAGCACTTCAGTACAGCCTTGGGATCATCGACACTCTGCCCACAGATCATCACTTCATCATTTCGGACAGCCTCAGCTCTATCGAGGCTCTTCGTGCGATGAAGCCTGAAAAGCAATTCCCATATTTCTTGGGCAAGATACGGGAGTCCTTGTGTACGTTATCTGAAAAATATTATCAGATTACCTTTGTTTGGGTCCCCTCTTATTGCTCTATGCTGGGCTATGAAACGGCGACTCATTAGCAAAGGTAAAGGGCGCATTAGATAATTACATATACGAAAAACCAATCTGCTTCAACGATTTTTTAGTATTTGTCGTCAACAGTTGGCAAACCTCGTGTAGCAATGGTGAACTTGGACGATGGCTACATTTTATTATCCCAAAGGTATCAACGAAACCTTGGTTCAGGGGGATAGATGTGGGTCGGGATTTTATTCGTGTAATGTCCCGACTTATGTCCAACCACCTTGGATGCGCATTTGCGGCGCAGTCCGTGCGCTTGTGACGAGGGCTTTCACGACATCGAGCATGTTGTCTGGGTATGCGCCAGGTATTTGGACGCCAGGTCTCAGTTGAAGGATTCCCTTCGGGCCCGAGGTAGACCATCCAATGTCCCAGTTCGAGATATGCTGGCAAATCGCGATCTCGCATATATGTCGCTTATTTATACTTTCACAAAAACGATAAATATCGCAATTTGGCCTCTCTCTTTTATTTCTCGTTTTTAGAAGTTTTCTCCTGCCTCGTGGAACCGATCAGCTCCAGAGTGCCACTATGTAACTGCCGTCGCCCTTACCACTACAGAAACTGAAGCGAGAGCGACTCGAGTTCCGGTAACTTCTAAAGGATTTCACGCGAGTCCAAAGAATACCATCCACCAATCCGGTACTCAACGACCTACTAGACTGAGGCGCTAATTTGTTTCGCTGATCTCTCGTTTGCCCGAAAGTTGCAAGTTCTGCTCTTCTTTCCCTGTTACCATATACGCCTTCTCTCCCTGTCCTTGATACAGCTGCTGCTACACCGATGTTGGAAATAAGCCATGTCAATGACATGGTGGAAACCGTGACTAAAGTTCAGAAAACAAAAACTAATATCTCTACTAATAAAAGCGTTATGCAGGCGTTACAGACAGGAAATTGAACACAGAGGCGGATCCAGAAAATAATCTTTTTCAATTTACAATATACACTAGTGTCGTGGGAGTGGCCAGATTGTTAGTACGAATGGGGATTCGTTTAAAAATTATGCTGTTATTTGCGAGCGATTCAAAAAATGTTGGGGCCTCAGGGCATCCGACGTGTGGAAAATGCATTATGTGCCTATACGTTTTAAAATTATAGTAACGGAAAATGTGAGGAAATTTCTAAAAACATACCTGTAAAAATAAATTAAGGGTAGTTAAAAACTGAGCATACCACTGAAAATCTCTCGATTCAGTAATCATGATTAGTATATGAAATAATTTTGAGCGGCCTAAAATAAGCATTAACTGTACCGAAAACCCCACTTTGTATGACAAACATACTAGAAAATTTCACACGCCTGTCATTTATTACTATTCTAACTACGATAAATGCAAACGTGTTTATTACGAAAAGATAAGAAAATTCAATGTACAAATTAATACAAATAGTAAGATTGTCTAAAATAAAATGTAGGAAATGAAAAAGACAGTCGCTCATTACGACATGGGCGCAGGAACCCAGTGGATCAATTCTTGGCTTCAGCCGCCGGATGCCACACGACCTTTAGGCTGACCCTTTCATTTCTTTTCTATGTATTAGGATAAAGTCAAACACTGTTTAGGAATAGAGAAGTATATATTTACAAGCCAAGCTATTTTAATATTACCGGCATGTAATTTTAATTTAATTTTATGAATAGAGGCTAATGTGGCTAGTTTTCATTTAAAGTGATTTTAAACGTATATGTACAATTTTCATTTTTCGTTTTTTTATTTCGACAATGTATCCACATTTTCTTTTCTACATTTTAACGACATTCAATTAGCTAGAGATTACTGGGTAGAGCAAAATATGAGAGAAAGGATGGGAAGTATACAGATCAGAAAACTAGAAGCGGCAGGGTCATTACAACAGACTTAATACCTTGCAGGCTTAACTATTGTCTTCTGCTGATGGGGGTCGAACTTAAGCAGCAAAAGTACGAATCACTCAAGTTCACCAGCATGTCTCCTGGTAAAGACAGACTTGTTCCTTCTTTATGTTCAATATATTCCAAACTTCTTTGTATTTTAAAATAGACCCTTTCTGTACATCATCCCAAATTGACGATCAGTTGCTTAGTTTGCAAAAAGCCTCCATTCTCCATACCTACTCCCTCGCACTCAGAAAAACCTCAACCAACCTCTACAGTCTATCCCCCCAAATCCGCTGGCCTTCCCGCTGCATACCAGCAATACTTCCATAATAAATGCCAACATAATATCACTGCAGCACCACAAGCTCCACAAGCCGTCAGCCAATCAGTCAGTCCGAAAACGTAACAATACCTCGGATAATAAACCAAACAACAAACTGACTCCGAATAAAAGGAAATTATAAATTTTCCCACCAACAAACCCAAACCCCAGCTGCCGCGCCGTCATACCATTACCGGTGCAAAATTTACGGCCCCGTCGGGGTCGGTCAGTCGTCCAGCCGATTGAAATCGAGAGCCCGACGACCCGAATACAAAACAGACGGAAAAGGTCTTCAGGGTTTGCCGGCAATTCGACCCTAGTCACATTGCCACAGCACTCTGGGACCCGAAAGCACTTTCCCTTTCGTCGTCGACAGTGCGCCAAAACCGAACCGGACCAACAACGCGGTCAGGAGTGGACCGCAGCAGCGGCGGCGGTGAAAAGCTTGCGTTGGAGTAAAGCACATAAAAACTGGTCCCGGTCGTAGAGTTACAGCAGCACCAATTGCAGCAGCAAATTATGAGTGGAAAACAAAACGGTTTTGCGCAAGACCTGTAAGATTACATCTCACGGAGAGATGTAGATTGGTCGGAAAGGTTGTCAACTGACCTGTAGCTTCTGGAAATCGGTAGTCACGCGGAAAGTGGAACTTTTTTTTGGAATGTCTACCATACCCTACCCTACCAATAGGGCTGGCAGCTGAGCGATCTTCAGCCTGAGTGATAGGGCTCAACAATATCACATCCTGAAATCGATTTGACTAATAATAGCAGCCAATCGCGACAAGTTGACCTCCTTGGGCCAAGTTGACGACCCTAAGAGTAACTAGGGCTGAAAGTTCCACTCATTTTTTTCGCTCTATCGTATCGCCAACAAACCTGTTGAAATGCTAAACATACCCTGCTCCAACTTCCTTTCACTTTTGTTTCGTGTAGATGTGTTGCTACGTCAATTGGCATACACATACAAATGAGACGTTTACGCACGAACACATCGACACTTGCCATTCAGATCGAAAAACTAGAGTAGGCCTACCAGCAGCCCGACGACCACTACACCACTCTCATTAGCTAGGTACTGCGCGGACCGGTTGATTCGAGGGACTTTGGCTAACGTGACAGCACTTTTCTTAACCGACTGCCGACTGCTACTGCTGCTGCTGTACAGACAGGTACCCTTCGAGATACCGCGTGTCTCAGGCATTCACTTTGCTTGCGCATGCATTGGTGGATCGAAGCACCTGAGTGGATTTTTTGCACTGGACTGGAACGAAAAGACCTGCAGGGGGAGGCAACGGACTGTGGAGCTCGAGTTTCAAGAATAACCACCTTAATAATTGGTGGTAACTAGTTTGGCTTCTTGATCGTTACTACCATTAGGGTATCCTAACCGGCCATAACTGCTGCTGCTGCTGGTGATGATGATGGTTCGGTGTGGTGTTGGATCGTAGGAGAAGGTTTCTCTTCGGGGCAGCCGTGAAACTGTTAGCAACTATGAGCAAACCAATCAGGGGAGGGGTTATTTGATCGGATCAAACTGTTATTATTGGGCAGGTAGATGCATCCAGCCACGTTCGCCTGAGTTGTATCCGATTGGCTGCAGGGCAGCAAGATCATGGGTTCGATTGCAGGTTTTGAGAGCTTCCTGGAAGTATGGATTGCAGTAGTTCTCGGATTATGACTTGAACGGATCGTACATGGGTGATTGATTTCATTTTTAAATGGCCATCGACAGCTAGCTTTCGGGTGTATTTACACTATTAAATAGTTGAATAGATAGAATTAAATATTATTGCATATTATGGGGTTACCTGTGAACTTGGTAAAATTAAGCGCTTTTTAAATTTGTAGTTAAAGTACAGAAAAGTTAATGTCGAAAAGAACATATGTTAAATTTTACAGAATTTTTGCCGTTACCGCGATACAACTCTTATCGAATAGTACATACGGTGGAAGGCGCCGTCTAGTAGTTGATGGTTACTTTTGTTTTCCTTTCGTACTAGTCAAGAGCAAAGATCTCAATGTATTGCCCGCCTTGAAACTGCTTTCCATCGAGACATCATTATTAAAGGTACAACCGAAGCGGAAATGATCCATTGTCATTTTTTCGCACAGCTTGTGTCTAGTTCTGTTGCATGTTGAGAGTTCATTTTGTATTATCTCTAACCTTTCCACAGTTAGGAATATCTAAGATTTACGGTTAAGATATGATTTAGTTTGACACTTTCAACGAGAAAGATATTGCAGATCTGTATAATTTTCTTTTACTAAAAATACCGTGGAAGCGTCCAATGTTTCTATTTCTCTTTTAATCCTCATTACAACACCATTCCGTGTATGGTCACAAAAAAATGAACTCACTTTCATTGTGAAAAAATAGATTGACTTCTTTCGACTTATGCGTAGACTTAACAACCGTCTCCATAAGTTATACTTGCTGGTAAATATTCTGACTGAAAAAAGTTCTGTACCGTTTTCTTTCAATATAAATACCGTGGAAGTGTCCCCTGTTATTTCCCAATTAACTTTTTTTTGCAGCATCGTTCAGTATAGAATCTTGGTAAAATATCCAAGCGTTTCTCTCACGTATTGGAAATGAAACAAAATTTCATTCGTCATCGTATTTAGGTTGTTATTTTTCTTCGAACAAAGATGCCAACGGTATTACGTTTCGGCTTACTTCAATTTTTAGTCACACAAAACTAGCTTTATTTTAATAGTTTTCGATTAATTACATCGCACAGACACATATGCTAATTCCTAACCTAAACTTACTTTAAAGCATATTTTGAGCCACTGTGCATCGTACGGTGTAGGGTTGTGGTACCGGTACCGAAAATCCCGGGTATACCGACCAATTCTTGATACTGCAATACCGGTACTGAATAAATATTTTTTTCTATTGATTATACAGGGTGTTTGGTTCATGATTAAGAATCTCTCGAGGGACGATAAAGGATCATATTTGAGGAGAAAATCGTTCTACACCTACCATCAAATCTTAACCGTTACAAAGTTATTGAACGTTTCTTATAACTATCTAGTTCGACTTTAAATACCCCTAATTCAAAAAGTTTACTTTGTATTTTAAATCGTTTATTTATTGGAAAGGGACCATTCATAAATTACGTAACGCAAAAATTACTCAAAATTGACTACCCCCTCCCCCATGTAACAAATTGTCACAGATTTCTTCACCCCCCCTCCCCTATTACGTAACGAATTCTTTGAAAAATAAAATTCTTTGGTGAAAACATGCTACGTAACGATCTAGCTTACTCCCCCTTCCCCCTATGTCACAATTATAACAACTTGTCGAACTCCCTCCCCCCTAAAAGCGTTACGTAATTTATGAATGGTCCCAAAGGTGAGCAAATTTCCTGTTGAATAGTGTTCTCGTTTGTTTCAGTAAATGAAGTTAAGTAGTCTTTTAGAACTAATTTATTCAAAAGTTAACATTTTTATCGATTCTTCGTTTATTTCTCGGCAATCTCAATAGTTAACATCACCAATTTTCATTAATTTTCATTGGAATGCCAAGAAAATTTCACAGTGAAAAAATATATCAATATCATTCAGTTAAACGAATTTAGTATTATTTTATATGTAAATTAGTTTAAAGTTAGTGTTATTATTAGCATTTTCGTTAATTTTCTAAAAACAGTTAATAGACATCACCATTATTATCACCGAAATATTACATCTCAGCAAATTCTATAATTCTTTCTTTGACTCCAGTAAATTATCTCTTTTCGTTTCGACGCAAAATTATTTGTTACGCATCATTTCATATGCATATGAAATATATCATATTCAAAAACGTTTGGCATAAATCCGTTAGGCATAAGTACATTCGGCATAATGAACGTAAGGCATAATGGACGATTGGCATAATGTACGTTAGGCATAGTGGACGATAGATATAAACCACCAAAAAAATATAAATATGCATAGAGATTTTAATCCGGGTTCGGGTTAGAAAAAAATACCAAGTTATTGGTACAAGTACATTTCAAGCCTATTATATGTATTACCAATGCAGTTGCATCGAAATATTTAAAAAAGCAAAATAATAAATAACCATTAAGTTTTGGAGCCTATGGAAACCTGCAGTGTTATGTACAGCATCAGTATTAGGCTACAGCAGTGTATTCAACCGAGAGTGAATTTGCTCCCAGGGGTACGGCAGATGGTGAATTATGCCGGGTAAATTTCGACTTGTCATCCTAATATTTCCATCGAATTATTGTCTCTATATTATAGAATCAATAATTCGATGGAAATATTAGGATAACTTTAGGATAATACTTTTTCGTTTCGGTTACTCGTCACAGTACACGAATAAACTCTCCCTCGTATGAAACAGTTTCCGTAGTACTATTTTTGATGGCCTCAAGAATATAATCATTGAATTTAATAATATAATATTGAAGCAGCAATATTCGTATATTCGTTGAATGAATAATAAAATGCATCATTCTTTCTTTCATGAGCTGTTCTTCAAGAGCCCATATTTTCTTCTTCAACAATTGCACCATTCATGTACATTAATCTAAGTTAATGTGCGTTATTCATGCCTTAATACAAATGAGACCGATGTTAAACAAGAGTTTTGAGGCTATTTTAGTCACGTGAAATGTATCGGTTGTACGTAGAGAAATTAGTGAGTTTCTATATGCCAAGAATCCGGTCTGCTTCTTTTATTTTAGTAATGATTTCTTCAAGTATTTATGGCAGTATAAAATGTTGATCGAGCTTGACCACCTTCCAGAGTAATTCTACAACATCTAAAAAGTTCAATCATTTACGCTCTTACAATTCGAGGCCATCACTGCCAAAAAATGATTTCTTTGAAGTGATACTTCAAGATGATAATTTATGCCTAACGTCCATTATGCCAAACGTCCGTATGCCTAACGTATTTATGCCTAATAGGGTACACCCTGCAAAAATAACGATTTCGAACCCACTACATTTACGGAGACGTCGTACTGTTAAATTTCATTAAATAAATAAAAAAATAAATGGCACCCATAAATTTTGTTGATTAACAATTAGAATTAATACAAAACACTTAAAAAAACTCTCATTTTGAGCTATTTTAAAAAAATATTTAGTACTCTTAACTAAAAGATATTTGTACATTAATCGGTAGGAAATTTCCTCAGCTTTGCAATGAAATCTTGGGAATAACGATATAAAGCATATTTTTTAGACTAGAGTCTTTTAAGCACTTGCAAGTCAACTACAAGAGAAGTTTAAGAATGAAATTACAGAGAAACGAGAAAAGATAGGATTATGTTGTTGAAGAACAAATTATGGATAGCTGGATATTTTAACATTTTTTTCGAAAATAACTACAACGATCTTTCATTAATGAATTTTGAACTAGTATGAATAAAAATAACAATTTATTTGTTGTTTGGATTCTCCTACAAGCGATATTCGAATTGTTTCCCATTATTCGCTGTATGCCGACAGAATAAGTTTCGGGCTTTAGTCACGTCTATATTCATTTTGCTGTTAAATACTAATCTATAAAAGAACGAACACCGACTTAGTACCTAACCGTAATCCAAATTGGACACGTAGGTTTCTGACCTTAGTTTGTGATCAGTGTTGTTTAATTATATGTGATTTGTACCCGAATCCAGGTAAGAAACAATATGTTTCGTCATCTGTTTTTGCACAACATGAACTGCTGAAAACACATGGAAAAAAGTTTCCTCAAGTAATTAATTGCAATTCTCCTAATTTCAATATGACTTCTTTAAGGAATTCCAAGTTAACGCGTGGTGTAAATCACCGTACCTTTCCGATCAGAATGAAATAACAAGTTTATAACAGAATGCAATTTTCGTAACAAATTGTGTTATAAATTAGGTCTAGTTAGTAGTTTAAATAACAGAAAATTATAATAAGTAACGCAAGATATATTTTTGAAATCTTTTTGTTATGTGTTTCTGATCGGGTTGATTTCTTCATTATCCATATACACGGGAATCTTGAATTAAACGTTATTGTATACGATGTTGTGTTGCATGAAGTACTTGAGTCAGTCGCAATGGTAATTCTCACAGTAAAGGCACCTGTCATTTCTGTGATTTTCTGATTTCACTGCTCAGCCAGAGGAACTATACTGTACTGTCGGTGCAGTGGATAAGCAACAAAGCGGTGGAAATCGATTTCTACGTTTATTGATAGCTATAACAGAATATTTTTTGTTTCTGCTCTGGACGGAATAAGAAGAAAGACTTAAGCATATGAAAACTTACCAATAAAAATATATTTGTTAACATTTTATTTCGCTCTGGTGTTTTTTCGTTTTTTAACAAAAATTTTCCAATACCGGTACTGGGGGCTTCAATACCGTAGAACCAAAAGGCGTCGGAACCCTTATACGGTGTCCATATTGGAGCAGCATTCTCCAAAATGCTGCAGACAACTGAGCAGGACGTAGTCAGGTAGTACAACACATCTCGGAATGAACGGGGGTTCCAACGTATAAATCCCTGCATCGAGAAAGCCTTGGCAGTTGTTAATGCTATTGTGCGTATACCTTCACTTAATTTGGTATACAATCGAATCGTACGTACTATCGGCTCACAATGTTTTTTTCAATGTATCACTTTTTTCCTAAAGCTCTAAAAATAATAGTTACCGGTAAATTAATCCACATTAGTGATAAACCGATCTACTACCGTATCTTCAAATAGAGTTGTCAAAATTATAAAAAACATCCGAATTCTATTAGGCAGAATATCATACATTTACCATTTGCTCCCGAAAAATAACTTGAACCCATTTGTGTATACATACATCAACACCTTATTTGGATAGAGGTATATTTTTATATTCGGAATTGATCTCATTTGAAAGTAGTAATAAGCAAATTTTGCAAGAGTTCGTTTGTGCTTTCTCATGAGCCAAGAACGCTGGCCGAGCCTTCACTCGGAACGAGCCCGTTGCTTTAGGAGTCTGACTGTCGGTACCATAGACAAAAGTATGTACAATGTTCGGCATATCTAGCGCATAACGAGTTATCTCCTTCTGATGATTTCAAAAGCGTTGCATGATATTGTGGCAGAAATGTGCTTCTGCTTATAATGGCCCAGTGATGCAAATGCTCATCACATTATTTGGTCCAGCTCAGACATCAATCTAAGGACTGATGAAGTATGTAAGTAGTACAAATCGCCATAATATAAATGTAGGAAACCTACCAACTTTTCGAGGTCTTGGAGAGAAGAGGTGTTAAACATAACGCTTTGCTTCAAGAGTTTCGTATGAGCTGGGAAATTGGCAGATTCCAAATGAAGCTGAACCGTCTCTATTCGACCATAAATATATATTTTTCGATGATCTTGATGTGGTAACATACCATAATCCAAAATCTACAAACTGGGACCTCTTTTTGGAAAACTTGACGACTAAATTTCATGGATATTTTCCAACGACTTGGATGACGTTAATCTGGATCTGGGAAGACCCTTTGTACTGTAAAATCGACTAGGGGAAACCCTTGGTGAAGGGCTGAGCTTGAAAGAATGAAGAAGGATATGAGAAGAGCTTGGAACCGGCGTCAGCGTGATGCCTCCACGGCTTCCAAAATATCCAAGGATTAGATATTTGACGTTGAATTTTAGATTCTTATAGAGTTAAGTTATGTTTTTCTGAAATAGCTTGTTCCGCTACCTTGAATATTAGACATAGCTGAAAGTTTGGAAATGTTCAAACATTCGTCTCCTTCCTTACTAAATCGAGACCAAGGTAACGGATGGATATTCATGGCTCCTCGAAATATTGGCTACACGCCAAAAACGGCCGGCTTCATGCATCTAGGTACCTACCGATCACAGTCTACCCGTTTTCCTAGATAAAAAGACTTAGCAATCCCGTAATTTCAAACAAACACTGAAGATGATTACAAGTAGTAGTCGAAATACCGGTATCTATTAAATAGTAAAGTGCAAGTGCATTTAACTATAAATAAACATAGGGGAATTAAATAGTAGAAAACCTGTGTAAAGTGTTACGTACATTCCACTACGACCTCCGTTCGCGTGTATCTTGTGAGTTCTTTGATTCTGCGCTACTGTGTGCAAGTCCAATTCGTTGGAATTTGTCTGCTCACATTGAGCTCAGAGTACAGAAAGCGCGCATGGCCTTCGGGCCAGGGTTACCACATATACAGATGATTCTGTATTTTACAGATTTTTCTCGATAATTTACGACCAAGATTCTGTATGTACAGATTACAGATTTTTGGCTAAAATACAGATTTTCAGTGTAGATATGTAATACCCAGCCTATCAGAATTTCGGATAACACTTAAAAGGCACCCTATATAGTTCAGATCTTAAGAAACTACTACGCCGTGGAACAAAAGCGCCAAATTTTGATATCATTTGTTCTTCAGACAAAGATTAACTAATTTTTCATTGTCAAAATATTATTTTTTGGGAAGCTTCAAAGCTACACCATCTGCAGAAAATGGCACACATGGCGTTGACTGGTGTTTTCACGACAACTCCGACTGCTGCCCCTAAGGCCCTTCTAAATATCAAACCATTACACATACACCTTAACGAAAACTATGATCTGCATACAGACTGCAGGTTACTGGGCTTAGGAACAGAAACCTTGTTGATCTTGCTACCAGTCATACCCGACTATGGTCGTAGATGATTACATGAGGTGCAGATATTCTTGCTCCCAGCGATATTACGCTCACATGTAGTTTTTTCATACAGGACATTCCATATAAAAATTCCCGCTCTAGAGGAGTGGTTGTCTGGCTATATGGAGAGACAACAACAAACGCAAATGGTTTGTTATACTGACGGTTCTTTGATGAAGGGACGTGCTAGTACTGCTGTCTACTGTGGTGAAATGAGATTGGAATAATGTGACTCGTTAGGTAGATACTGTACTGTATTCCAAGCAAAAATCTTCGCGATTATGCGCGGGGTACAATCGGACATTCCGGTATTTCTGGAAATGAATGGGCTGACGAATTGGCCAGAGCAAGTGCAACGATTTGCTTCGTTGGTTCTGAGCCCGCCCTGCCAATTTCGACAAGTTGGATAATAGAAGAAAACGGTGGTGGGATTCGTCCTACCATCGCAATTATTGGAAAATGTGCTTCTAGAACAATCATGCGGAGTGATTTCGAAAAATCTCCTACATTTTTCGATACTTCACTGCGGCATGTTCAGCAGTGCTTTAACGAGCCACTACAAACTCAATTTGCAGCTGGCTACTATTCAGCGTGTTGAGTCATTTTCATGTGATCTTTGTGAATCCGACTACAGAACCTTATATCATCCGATATGCAACTGACTAGCAATAGCGCAACTGCGATTTCGAATTTTCAGCAATCCATACATAGACGACACCGTGTTTGGACGACTGGAACTCAGAGACTTACTAAAGTTTCCTAACCAATGTGGTAAAGAGCTTTAGGCTTACTCGCAGACGATTTGAACTACTTGTGAGTTTAATTCACCTGCTGTTTGTTTTTGTGCTGTTATTTTTTCCACCCTTCCAATTGTACTTTCTCTCATCTCCCTCTCCTTTCCTTCCGCACAGGAAATAATGAGAAGACACGGCAAGACACAATACCCCGACTACATACGAGGAACGCGCTATTTGAGCCAATATATTCTGATTTGTTTTGTTTTTAATACGTAATTTAATCAGTTTTCTTTCTTGTTTGATCAAATTTTGATTGTAACATCCTTAATAACGAAATCTTTAACGTATTCTACGGTATTCTATAGTGTACGAAGATCACTAATTTATTTTTCCCTATTTTCTGCGTTTCAGGTATGCCAAGTTTCTGATAAGAACCGATTGTTGCTGCAAGCAGAGCTCTGCTAATTGACCTTTATCTGTAATAGTACTGGTAGGTACTGCCAATATTGATCAGGGTTTTTCAGATTCATGAAATAGTGTGGATGTGTTTAAAAATGTCGCTCCGTTAAAACAAAGTTCTACTGTATCGATTTTGTTGGCTTTTTTGTCGGCAAATTTAAGACTAAGAGAAACGAAAGCAATGAAATTGAAAGACGGATAGGTATCCTAGAGCGAATTAGTTAGAAACTTAGAACGGAAAACTAGGACTAGGTAGGCTCACATTGCACGATCGAAAGGAAATGTAAAGAATCCTATACCTTCTACTGGTAGGAGTTGGGAGTTCCACACAAGTCTACGGATGGTCGTTGATAGAACATAACTCATCGTCATATTTTACCGCCGATGCTCTAGAAAACCTATCCGTATTTCAATTTCATTGCTTTCGTTTCTCTTAGTCTTAAATTTGCCGAAAATAGCCAACAAAATCGATACAACCAAAAAAGCAATAGTTATTGAGAGTCTGTCACATTCCGTGTGCGCTACTTGCCATTGCGCCCGGAGACCTTTTTTGCGGTGGAAAAATATTTCATTTCTAGCCACCTGCATGCACCATGGGGGTAATTCAAGTCTCTCACGTTGTCTTACTCGTCTGTATCATCATCGTGGTTACTACCACGAGCAGGTGTTCTTCTTTGCTGCTTGTCCTTACGAGTGTGAACCCTCTGTCTTTGGTAGTAGCCAAGGATGCAAAATGCCTACCTTATTTTTTCTGGCTACATTCTTCTTTCTCATACGACGCTGCTGTCGTTCGCTAGTGCAGGACGCTCAGTGCTGTACGGCAGCCTGTAAGCAAAGCAGTAACATGACAAAAAATACTGCCCCAGTACAGCCACCAGACGCGAGCGGTACAGCTTTAATATTTTTAATCACAAACGACGACAATGAATGCGGTTCATTTACGCCACAACCGGCATCACCGCTTTCGTGTGCGGGCCTCTCCCTTTGACTATGCAGAGAAAAGTATACAAAGCGAGAGAACAAACTTTACTACGCCACACTCTCACCGAGCAGTCGGAGTACAGCAGCAAAACAAAAATGTATTTTACTGCTGTACGGAAAGTGTACTCGGTTTGGCTACCGTTCTGGCAAGAGCAGTAGTGATGCGTCGCTGTAGCGGGCTGTACGGCTTGTGCAAATGTAAACGTACCGGAAAAAATGTAGTTTACCGGTACCGTTCGCATCCCTGGTAGTAGCTTCCTTAGTAATGGTATTCTTCTTCTTCTCGTTCTGGTTGGCTCCGCTTGCTGCAGAGACCTGCGGATGGTAATGGTATTGGCTGTTGTATTTGAGGTATTTGACGTGGCGGTTGTCAATATTGCCTGAACAGCAGCCACACATTTGGCCACTATTTGTGGTATTGATAATGATATTGGGTACTGTGTATTTGAATTTATTTCTGTAGCTTTCCTCAGCGGTTTCTGAGCAGAGCTGCCGTGTGTGCACAGAACTAGCACTTATTAATTTGTGCTTGATTTGTGCAAAGACTTGTCTGTGTAATGGTACTTCCATTTTGTGATTTGTACTGCAATGAGAGGTTTGATGGAAGAGATCCGCATTCTCACCACAAAACACTATGTAAAATAACTGGAAAGCAGTGCCTCCCTGTGTCCTCCATAATTGATTCTACTTCCTCGAAATAGGACATGGATCTCCTAATGACCAGTAAATTAGTTCGATTTTACCATCATCCATAGAGGGACGATTGCGAAAATTTAAGATCTTTGGAACAGAAACTAACAATCTTAGTGCATTTGATGTAGCTTGAGTAGAACTAGATTCCGGATGGGCGACCTATTTTCTGCTAGAATTCGAATTAGAATTCCTAATGTTTTCAACCAGAATTTCAGCTCAAATGCAAAGAACTTCGCCCTAATCTGGTTGCGCTTAAATAGAGGCAAAGTACAGAAACCACGGCGAACTTCTATCTTGTTCCTGCTATTTCCCGGCAGGTGGCGCAAATGACACCCGGAATTTATTTCGGTTGCGGTCAGAATCGTTCGGTTAAACTTTTTCGAGATTATTTGCGATATAGATTTGTGACGGCGCCGGTGGTTGAGTGGTAAGCGTGACCGCCACTCATTCCAGTTGGCCTGGGTTCAATTCCAGCCGAGGTCGTTGAGATTTTTCTGAGGTGAAACAATCTGTGGTAACGTCTTCCTTCGGAAGGGAAGTAAAGCCGTTGGTCCCCGGTCCATGAAATTGGTGGATCGATATCTAGTCCAGGTAGTGGAATCACCTCTATGGCGTCGGTAAAGAAGAAGTATATCCAACTTCTATACTATACTAACAAAAATATCCTCCTCCCGTGATACTTGTTGAGTGCGCAGTAGTATATACGGCCTCTAGCAAAAGCAAGTATCGGACTAACAATTCCTTCCCGTTCCTTCCGCGATCTACGTTCCGAACACTTTAGGATTACCAGGAGTTGCACATTGAATGATGTTTCGCTAATCCCAAGCATGATTATCTACTGATTCCCTGTGCAACTTCAGCTAGTCCCGATCGATAACGAAGTATAAGCCAGGGGTGGTCGCATTACATAAGCTCAAGCTCAAGCTCAAGCTCTCATACAGAAAGGTTATGCAATCACTCTAAAATTCGTCAATCTAACAATGTCTGTGTGTATGTGGAAAAAATGTCACCTCTGTTTCTCAGAGATGGCTGGACCGATTTGCACAAACTTAGTCTCAAATGAAAGGTACAACCTTCCTATCGGCTGATATTGATTTTTTTTGTTGATTGGACTTCTGGCTCCGGAATTACGGGTTGAAGAGTGCGGCCACACAGCTAATTCCCATATAAACTGAACTGAAAAATGCTCAAAGGAGAGAGTAAAGGAAAATTTCCAAATCGAATTTGTATTTTTGATGCAACCTCAAAACAATTTTTTTGGCGAGAAATTGACTTTTTTGGACTTTGGTACCTTTTTGCAGGTTTTGAAAGGTTATGTAATTACTCTAAAAATCGTTAATCTAATCCCGGCCCGAAGAGCCGAGATTTTTTTTGACTTATTTAGGCGTAGGTACACACCTAGAAAAAATAGTGTAAATTTACGTCTCCTGACCCTGACATATACGAGCATCAAAAATGACTTAGTTTTACGTTTGATTTTAATTTTACATGACGTTTAATTTCGTAAATCATGTAATTTTACTCCACATACAGCGTTTGTTCTGAATGGTAGGAAGTGTAATTTTATGTTATTGAGCATGTAAAGTATACGTTTCATGTAAAATTAAACGGAACACGGTAATGTTCCGTCATTTCGTAAATTACGGTTTGTTGAATTGTGTCATGTTTGCAATTACGTCAACAATAAAATTCAGATTTTTTTGGTGTGTAAAAGTATGCAATGAGGGGTTGCTACTTTAAAGTTGAAACTAGTTTAAAATTTCTTAACAAGTTGAAAATTTTCGGCAGGGTCCGGACCCCCCGGCTCCTCTTCCTTGATTCGCAGCTGGTTTCAAGCGATGTTTTTTCGATCCATTGTATGTATGTGCAAATCGTACTGAATATGTAATATTCATGTCCACCGTTGTATTGAACATAACCAGCCATGGAATCGTAGTTTGGACAAATGAGAAAGGCACAATTGCACCACTAGGTGGATTAAAACCGGTTTTTAGATTTACTATCTAACTAGCGGCTATGATGGTCTGTCAGCTACTGATGAGACAAAGCCGAAGAAAAAAAGTTCAACTTTTTAAGAGTAGTATACACTATTCTAGAAAGTTCTCATTTGCTCGAAATTCGAAAACATCAGCAAAGTTTACTAAGAATGTCTAGCGCTACTATGTAGAAAAGTAGATGCCGAAGTAGGGCATGTGATATCGATAGAATGGGGTCATATTCAGGGTTACCACATATACAGATGATTCTGTATTTTACAGATTTTTCTCGATAATTTACGACCAAGATTCTGTATGTACAGATTACAGATTTTTGGCTAAAATACAGATTTTCAGTGTAGATATGTAATACCCAGCCTATCAGAATTTCGGATAACACTTAAAAGGCACCCTATATAGTTCAGATCTTAAGAAACTACTACGCCGTGGAACAAAAGCGCCAAATTTTGATATCATTTGTTCTTCAGACAAAGATTAACTAATTTTTCATTGTCAAAATATTATTTTTGGGAAGCTTCTAGTTAATTTTCGAATACAGATTTTCGATACAGAATTTTTCTCCCGCGATGCAGATTTCCAGATTTTTTCACGAAAAAATATAGATTTCAATGTGGCAACCCTGACTCATATTATCGAACGAGTACAATTCGATTTTTTATCGTCAAAACGGACTATAACCACAATTGGTTGAATATAAATTTTGGTTATCAGTACCGTGCAGCTTTCATTTTGCAGTAAATAGAGGCTTATGGTTTGGTGTATTGCGGTAATTGTCTCGGTTTTTAGACCCCGCAAGCATCTAATTCTAAAAAATCTGGTAATGCGGAGACTAGAAAGGTGCAAGCAAAATACTACATTGTTTCAAAGGGGGTGGGTCGAAATATGTTACCAAAAGCTAGCTAGGAGGGGCTTCCAAATTGGCTAAAAGCTTTGTCATTTATCCATGACCCCTATCGCTAATGGATTTTCCCACGAGTCTGTTTTCAGTCTTCAATCTTTAAATGCCTGTAATGAGATGACTTTAAGTGAAGGCTATGAAACATAATCACTTAAATGAATCGATTTTTTTCGCCCCAATCGTTTCCATAATTGTTTCGAAATGACTCAATATTATAACGACTCAGCACTGCACCGATCGGTACCTACATAAAGAGAAACAAAACCCGAACTCATTACATAACACGGTCAAATGAATTACAAACCGGAAAACAGTTTTCCTCGTATTTTTTTCCTCCGACTCCTCCTCCTCCACCTTCGCCGAACCAAGCAACTGATTGCAAAGGATTGAACCGTATACCCATTATCGCACAATAACAACAACAACAGCAGCAATTCCGATGCAGCACATAAAGCGGCAATACTCGCAATTTCCAATCAGACCGAAAACTGGTCAAAAGCGGGAAGTGGCTGCAATGTGGCCGTTAAATGAGTTACGCTATTTGGTATTTCAGAAAAAAAAAAAACACTAAACTGTCATAATTCAAGCGTCCTAGTCTCTGTGTGCGGCGGTGACTGTTTCGAAGTACTGGACGCCGACTCCGACTGATGGCCGATGGAGAACGAAACTAGTTTTTCCAATTCCATTCGATCACGAATAGTCCTAGCGGTTGTCTTCGGGTGGAAAACTGTTTCATCAGCCCCCGGACGGGTCCAGTTGGTCATTGCTTTCGTTTCGCTTTTCTTTGTCAGTTGAAATGGATGTCACCGTATACGGGTTTAGGTTTTCCCGGTGGCTGTGCGGCGTGCGGCATGTTGGACTCCGTGCGAACTGAATTAGGTAAATTATTCTAATATTGTATTGTGGAGGCAGTTGAAGACTATGAAGATTTAGAAAACAGGGTGTTACGATCATGAATTGGTCAACTTAAATCTGACGGAATTTTTTTTTCATCGCATATTGAACAAATATTTCATTTTGAAGATGTGTGCGTGTAGTATCATGCCTACTGTTTGATTTTGACATTTGCTCTTTAGTTGGGAAAGTTCGAAGCGAAGCAAGAGGTGCCAAATTTTGCTCACGAAAATCCGAACTTTTAGCACGCCAAGTTAGTTGTTGAATGCGGCCAAATCATCTGTCATAAACGCATTAAAACGTTTGTCGACGTCCAGGAAGACTAGAGAATCGAAAACCGGAGGCAGCAAAAACGACAAAAAGAATTGTCAACTGTTTCAAACGGAACCTCTACCTATCCGTCCGAAATGTCGCAAGCAAGCTGTCGTCTACAGACGTGCATCGAGCGCGAAAATGAGCTAGACTGTCGACTTATGAGAAGATGGTAACTCCAATTCGTGACAATAAGCAAAACAAGTCGGCCAGAGAACAATCGCGTCAGTTTCCAGGGGCAGTAAAATTACAAGGTCGACTGGAAGAGGTAAGATGGGAGAGATTTTAAAGCATATTAAGTTGTCTAAGCTCGCAAAGAAATATGTCGTGTGGCAGGCCATTTGTTCCTGTGACTTGAAGAGTGACATTTATACCGCAACCGGGCTGTCAACCTGGAAATTTATGTGTAGGGGTGCTTGGAAAAACGTCGGTTGTCTTTCCGCAAGCAACACAAATGCTCCGTTCTGTTTGGCTGTCACTTTGCCATTAAGGAAAATGCCATGGAGTTGGAATGTGACCAACAACGTTTAGTTGGTGTCCAGGGACATGCACCTACAATACAATAGAAAAATATGGAATCTCAAGAGGATGCGACAGACAGTTGTCAGCGAAATGCGGTTCAAGGCAAACTAGCGTTCTGCTGCGTGGAAAATGACCGCGGAGTCTGTGGAAAATTTAATGGAAGGATTCAAACTAAAGGCACGGCAATTTGCATTCGATAAAAAGGAAACTTGAACAAATGTTTCCACTTTATTTTGGATGAGTTGAGCTTGCAAAAGAAACATGATGTCATTTTCAATAAAAAGTTTGACTGATTTGCGCACATTCTTGTTTGGTCAATTTTTGATCGTACCATCTGGGAAATTTAATTAGATTAAATGACCTATTGAGAAGCTAAGAAGGCTTATGAGAAATGAAAGACATAAAATATTTACATGATTTGAGAGATTCAAAGGATTTAAGAAACGTAGAAGTTTGAGATTATTTTGACGGTTTTGGATATATACAAAATTTAGAAGGTCAAGGAGGTTTGGAAGAGTCAAAGTACTTCAAAGGTTTGTCATATCTAGAAATTTTAAACACTTAAATGTTATAAAGGGTGCAAAAGATTTAGAGGAAGTATAAAACTTTAGAAGGTTTTGAGTTTTATGGATCAAGAACTAAGAGATTTAGGAAGATTTATGAGATCAAGAAGATTTAGGATATCCAGAAGAATTAGAAGATTTAGACGATTTAGTAGATTTGAAAAATCTAGATTTACACATTTAAATGATTTGGAAGTTGAAGAAGATTTACAAGATTTGGAACTTTAAGCAGTTTTATAAGATGTTGAAGATTTTGGAAATTGAGAAGGTTCAAAAGATTCAGAGGATTTAAAATGTTGAAAAGATGTAAAAGATTTAGAAGATTTACAAGATTTAGAAGATTTAGAAGATTTAGAAGATTTAGAAGATTTAGAAGATTTAGAAGATTTAGAAGATTTAGAAGATTTAGAAGATTTAGAAGATTTAGAAGATTTAGAAGATTTAGAAGATTTAGAAGATTTAGAAGATTTAGAAGATTTAGAAGATTTAGAAGATTTAGAAGATTTAGAAGATTTAGAAGATTTAGAAGATTTAGAAGATTTAGAAGATTTAGAAGATATGGATGATTCGGCAAATTTGGATGATTAAGACGTTTTGGAAGATTCAGAGTATTGAGGGAACTTTGAAGTTTAAGAGTGATTTTAAAGGTTCACAAGATTCAGTACCATTGGAAGAGGTACAAGATTTAGAAGACTAAAGGCATTTGTAAGATTCAGAAGATTTATTTTCAAATATTTGGAACAATCGGCGAAATTAGAAGACTTCGAAGTTTGAAGTATTTATAAAGGTTTAGATGATAAAGGCGGTTTAGAAGATTTAGATTTAGAGATTTTTACATTTAGATGATGTAAAAGAAATTGAAGATTTTAAAGATTCAGAAGATTTGAAAACTTTAGAAGACGATGAAAATTTTGAGAATTTTGCAGTCTTGGAAGATTGTATTTTAGTTTAAGATTTACAAGATTTAAAAGAGTCGGAAGATTTAAAATATCTGGAAGGTATAGTATATCAAGAATATTTAGTAGATTTCGAAGATTCAAAATGTTTAAATGATTTTGGGGATTTAGAAGATGTAAAAGGTTCAAATGATTCAAAAGATTGAGAAAATATAGGAAAATCAGAAGATTTAGAACTTATAGAGGATTTATAGTACCAAGAAGATTTAGATGATTTAGAAGTTTTGGAAGATTCAGAAGATTTAGAGAACTTCGAAGATAATGGGTCGATTTCTTCACCCTCGCCTAACTTTTAAATCAAATTCACTAATACGTTTAAACCTGGCGAGGATGAAAAAACGGCCATAAGAAGATCAAAATGATTGTAAAGATTTACAAGATTTAGTACAGTTAGAAGATGCAGCAAATTTAGAAAACTTAGAAGCTTTAGAAATTTCAAAAGATTGAAATACAGAAGATTTAGAAGAGGTAGATGATTCAGAAATGTTCGGAATTTAAAATGATTTAAACGATTCAGAAGATGTGGAAGATATTTAAAAGATTGAGATGATTCAGAATATTTAGAAGATTAACATAAATGAATTGAAGAAATTCAGAAGAGTCTAAAGATATAAAAGATTTTGAAAGTCTATAATTTTTGGTAAATTTAGGATGTAAAGAATTTACAAAGTAATGGATATAAAAAAATAGAAGATCAAGAATGTCTGAAAGATGGTGAAGATGGAAAAAATTAAATCTTTAGAATCTTTAAAAAATATTAGAAGATTCAAAGATACAGATGATGTGAAACGGAATCACCTTTCAATCTTCTCCGAAACCGCTTCAGGACTCGCCTTCACAGGCGAAATTTGTTCAATGCTTCACTTCTGAGCTGCACATCCATCCTAGCCGGCCATTTGGCACCGTACCGTGCTATACCCTGTCTAATTACTGTCCATGATCATCAACTGGCTTCGCAAATGGTTCACCGTTTCACCTTGACGAGAACTGTGAACCGAACGCCCCTCATCGTTGTAGAAATTTCTTCTCATTTCAAGCACCGTTTTCACACCCGTTCAGGTCTCACCCGATCAACCCACCCAAAATAACACCTTTTCTGCGAGTATTTCCTTTTCGTGCGGTCTAAGTTCAATGCAAATTGAATTCTTTTTATTTTCCGGTACACCAATCCGAGTTCCGTTTCATTCGGATCTCTCCGAAACACATTCGATTGACGATGGCTGCGACCTATGTTCTGTTGAGATGAAACGAGGTCAAGGACTGTACCTCCGGCGGCCCGCGTCTTCGTCTTCGTCGCCGTCATCAGCTGAGTGGTAGAAGATGTCGATTGTGCAGAGTATTTAATTACACTGCTTCTTTCGGAGTGATCGCGATTGCGTCTTTGAAAGAGCATCAACATGTTTTGACTGGTTCGATGTTGGATTTGGGGAGCGTCACATCACCGCGCCGCCGTCCGCCACCTCCATGTTCATGAGATCGGATGTCTTTGATGTCACTCTGACAAACGGAACAGTGCAGTGGGTTGAGCTATGCGCATCGTGAAACATTAATCATATACACGCGCCGGTGTACCAATCCCCTGGATCTGGAGAGTCGCAATCGAAGAAAAGTGCAAGTTGTCATCTCGCCTAGCGGAGGATGGATGACGAAGTTCGATTCGGAGGAATGTTGCAAACGGGGTTTTGAAATAGTCTATGAGATCAGCACTCCTTCGGATTCGGATTCAGTGCCATTGCTGGAGTTGGAGCTACGGTGCTGGCTACGATTAATTAGGGGAGAGTATAGTGATTTGCGTCAGCTACGAGTTTTGAGTGGTTGATTTTAGTTATAGGTTAGGTGCAGCTGTTTTGCCTATAGTCAGTCATTAATGGTCAAGGAAATGAACGAACTTCACCTAGATTCGAGGCACGAATGAGAGCAATTGTGCGCGGAGTGCGGATGTAATTCCGGAAATGTATCGACAAGCAAATGGTCGGTAAGGTTGGTTAGTCTAATTATTATTGATTGGTTATGTTTGTTGAGGGGGTTGAGTATATTTGCGAGCAAACGCGCGTGATTAGGAACTGTCGAGTTGTTGTTAGCACACCGTTGTATTTGATCGCAAACCAATCGATGGTTATCTTTTAAAGTCGAGCTTTCAGTCCCTGATTTAGTGAGCAATAACAAATGTAGGTGGAACTGTTAATGAAATTAATTACCTATTGGAAGCATATAAACTGAATAAAAGTAAACGGCAGAATGTTATAGTCAGCATGGCAGATCATTGTGCTTCGGACAACTTTTGTTATTCTAGTGTAGTGTAAAAAGACGATAAAAGCACACGATTCAAGCACTGATAACTGACATTCAGATCAAGGTTCCAATATGTGTAAGAAATATAACTACCGGTTTTAAATGTTATCAGCAAGCAGAACTTGACGCTAGCCGGTGTTACGATCTACCAACAGATTTACAACAATCGGTATACGGACTTTGCGTGCAAACTTGAATCCAAAGGTTATCCACGAATGTAAAATTGAGAGCGATATTGATTTATAACATATTTTTATTCGAATGTTACTGGTCTTCCGGACAAAATGCTCTAGGTTACAGGAGCTGTGCTTCAAAAGCAAATCTCGAATCCCAGGGTCCTTCGGTCTTATAACACAGTACTACAGTGGATGTGTACTTTTCAACTGACCTAGTATAGGTTGTAGATCTCATCAAATGCAACACAAAATAATGTATGAAAAATGTTGTATACCCTCATAATCTTGATTTATAGCAAAAAAACGAATTTTCGGAACATTCATAATAATCATTATGGTATGCTATGTTATATTCTTTTGTCAAAAATATTTTGCGGTTTTGTGACAACAATATGAAAACTATCATAATTTAGCGATTTTTTACATGAAAATTATGAAAATTGCCCAACATTTTCTTCTGAAAACGAGTCACGCTTACAACTCAACCACCGGCACCGTCAACCTTTCTGTATGAGAAAGGCAAAAATATGAATTTTATCGATGACGTATTTGCGAGCATGACAGAATTTAACAAACAGTAATTCATGAAATGACGAAATATAACCGTGCTCCGTTTAATTTTACATGAAACATATGGGTCATTCCACGCGAAGTGATCGAAAAAAGATGCAAACTTGAAGTCGACCTTCACGGATTTGAACAAAATTTGGAGGAATTGTTCATCTAGGGCCAATATATAAAAACCCAAATTTTTGTGTCAATTGAACCACCCCTCGGGTCATGGGAGCACCCCCCGTTTTGGCAAATTGCCTAAACCCTTGATTTTCTTTTGATCATATCTCCGGTTCTATTTACTCTAGAATCAAACCACAAGATGGCTTTTGAAGAAAATTGTTCAAGGAGTCTATAAAAAATATTATTTTTTGCCGACAGTGTTGCCAACTATGCAATTTTTTCAGTTAAATATTAAAAGTTAATTTTTCTCTCAACACGTATATTTTAATTTTGAAAATTTTAATGCCATCGCGTTCCTCAGACATTTTTACATAAAAAACACTTATAATCTCAATATAATATGAGCGCATCCTGAGATATACCGTTTTGAAGGGAAAAACTCCGATTTTCTGATATAAATATCCATTTTATTGGCCAAAATTGAGAAAATCTTCAAACTGTCATAAAAATCGACCCTGATCTGCTAGAAGCAAACCAAATACGTAGTTTTTCATCATTTCTCGTCTACTTCACGAAAAATTATGTTTGAACTCAGAATACTCAACACTCAAGTGCGATTTTATATGGTAAATTGCGGTTTTTTCTCTTCAAAACGTGGTGTATCTCAGGATGCGCTCATATTATATTGGGATGATAAGTGTTTTTTATGTAAAAATGTCTGAGGAACGCGATGGCATTAAAATTTTCAAAATTAAAATATACGTATTGAGAGAAAAATTAACTTTTAATATTTAACTGAAAAAATTGCATAGTTGGCAACACTGTCGGCAAAAAATAATATTTTTAATAGACTCCTTGAACAATTTTCTTCAAAAGCCATCTTGTGGTTTGGTTCTAGAGTAAATAGAACCGGAGATATGATCAAAAGAAAATCAAGGGTTTTGGCAATTTGCCAAAACGGGGGGTCCTCCCATGACCCGAGGGGTTGTTCAATTGTCACAAAAATTTGGATTTTTATATATTGGCCCTAGATGAACAATTCCTCTAAATTTTGTTCAAATCCGTGGAGGTCGATTACACGTGCTTTGATCACTTCGCATGGAATGACCCATATACATTACATGCGCAATGACATAAAATTACACTTCCTGCCATTCAGAACAAACGCTATATGTGGAGTAAAATTACGTGATTTACGAAATTCAACGTCATGTAAAATTAAAATAAAACTTAAAAGTAAGTCCTTTTTGATGCTCATATATGTCAGGGTCAGGAACCGTCAATTTACATGATTTTTTCTAGGTGTATGGCCAAAGCAATTAGTGATCTAGACTGTTATAGTGGTATCAGTTTATATGTGTTGTCGCACTCTTAACCCTCAAAAAAGCAAGCTATAATTGTGACTTCAAGAAGCATAACTCCTAAGACCCAACGCAATCGTAATTTTTTTGTCGTTTTATCAGTAAGAGACTCGAAGCCCCGAAAACATTCGATGATTTGTATTTCAAATTACAAGTTCATTGAAACTAGAGAACAGTAACTAGCCTGGCCTCTGAGATTCCTTGCCTTTTTGAGGGCTAAAGCCGTAACTCCGGAAACGGATTCAGATCGAGATAAAATTCAATGGCAGCCGAACATTTTTTCTACGTAACATAAACTCTAGTCGATTCGTGCATTTTGGAGATATTTGGCATCGAAAGTACGAATTCGATCTCATGTGGGGACCACAAGAAGAAAAAAAAGAAAAAAAATTGTTTCGGCTTATATAGGAATTTCATATGTGACCGGAAGTTCGATCTATATCTACGGAACCATATAACCGATCCGGAGGAAATTTTATAGACATCTATGGCGATTATATGGCTTTCATTTGGGACTAAGTTTGTGAAGATCGTCCCAACCATCCCTGATGAACTGATGTGAGTTTGTTAATTTTTGTAGGTGCCGATTGGCTTTCATTTAAGTTTGGTCAAACGGTCTAGCTATCTCCGAGAAACCAATGTAATTGTTATTCTAAGTTTGGATACTTCCGTCTGGGCCGCCGGTCCGGCGATGGTGGTCAATTTGGCCAAAGAGACTTTGAATGACGGTTAGTGACCTAGAACCATAAATCCAAGCAGTTGCGGTCGCATTTTTGAAAAAAAAAAATCACCTTTATACATTCTTTGCAGTATCCGTTGACATCGGGATCTTCTGCGTGATCGTACTCATAATCCTGTAATTTCGGAACTAGAAGTCAATCCCACACAAAACTCAATAGCAGCCGATGAAAACGACTAAGTTTGTGATAATCGGTTCAGAAAATGTCGAGAAACTGATGTGGACAAATTATAACAAGATTTTCTATGTAACCGTACTCTTCAACTCGTATCTCCGGATCCAAATGTCGGATCAAAATAAAATTCAATAGCAGCTGGACATTTTGTTGACATGTCTGCACATACACACATATACATACATACACACATACATACACACACAGACATTTTCCGATCTTAACGAACTGAGTCGAATGGTATATGTCACTTGGCCCTCCGTGCCTCGGTTAGAAAATCGGTTTTTGGAGCAATTGCATAACCTTTCTATATGAGAAAGGCAAAAAGTCATTAAACTATTACCAAATATGCGCATGAGATCACTATACCCAACTTCAATAAGTTATACTTTTTTTGAACTTTCAGCTAAGTCTCACCATTTTTACCTAGCTATTTACCACGAATCACATCTACCAACAAAATGGGATGCCAAATTTCATCCAAATCAAAAATGGTTTTTTTTGCAAATCGACTTTAAATTATTAAAATCGATTTTTTTCAATGTAGGAATCAATGAAGAATTTTTTCAATATTTTTATTCGAAAATTTGACTAATTTTGTGAAAACCACTCCTACAACATTTTTGTGTGGGATTTGTCATTTTTGAACTATAGCCATTTGAAAAAATTGGTAAAAAAAAAGTTTGGCCCTTTTCAAATGACAGTCTAGATCATTTTTGGAAAAACAAAATATGCAAAGTGGCTTTTTGTGACAAAGTCTTTATGTACAGAAAGTTTCATTAGAATCTGAGAGGGTGCTGCTAACTCTGAATACGATTTGGCGCGAAATTCGTCCTTTACATTCTGTACTAGTCCACAACTTTATGAACACTATTCATGAAACCAAAGGTTTTACTCATGATGTTATTCATAGATTTAGGAACATTTGTTCACAAAATCAAAACATTCTGGATATTTCCTCGTGAACTATTTCACGAAACTCGAAATTTTATTCAGGAATCCATTCAACTCTCGTGATTTCATTCATGATTCCTAATTTATTAGTCACGATCCAATATCCGTGCTCGTGAAATAGTTCACAAAATTATAAAATATTATTCATGTTTTCGGGAACTGGTTCATGATTTCTAGTACATGATTCACGATCTCTTTTGCGTGTTGGTGATATTTAGAAGACATCCCTAATCATTTTCAAATTCATGCAACATTGTAAAGAAATTTTCACGAGAACTATTTCAGAAAATTTGGAATATTATTCGTGAAATTATTTTTGTTCCATGCACTTTTTCATGAAATATCCAGCTGCTAGCGACTAGCGTTCGCAGTACCGACCCATTTTGGCGAGAACCGGTACTGCGGTACTGAAGCCCCCAGTACTGGTAATATTGATAAAGTACTGGTACACGAATATTTTTTGTTCAAAAGATTCGAGAAGCGCTTCATAGTGAAATTGAATGCTCAGACTGATGTCTCATTGCAGCAAAAGGTATTTTTCGAATGCGGCACCTTCTTTTATTTCGAGATCTAGGCTACTGCTAAGCGGCGCGACTTTCGTTTCAACAGATGGTAAATGTAAGAAACCCCATTATCAACAGTAAATCGAAGCGAGAATGTATATCCGTGTATGTTGGTTGTATTTCCTCTCGGCATAATCGCCTTGTAAATCGGTTTCGACTTTTATGCATCTCAAGGCTCCTGTAAACTATGGAGTTCTGCTGACTTTGCAGATCACCAAAAATTACGAATCGCTCCATCCGAAGTAGTTCACTAACTCTACAATTGTAAGCTACTAAATCGCTGTTCGTTCTTTTATAGATAAAGTTTTAAGCGTAAACCAAATACAGACATGACTTAGGTCACAGCCTTATTTCGCGCCACCCAGTGAAGAATTAGAACCAATCAGAATGTCGCTAATAAAAAATGTTTACTCTTATGTTAGATGTGAATACTGAATAAATTTAGTAGAAGCTAGTTGAAATTTTATTTCAACCAAATAGTGCAGGAATTTGAATATATCGTTCAATACAACGGGAGTTAATAATATTTAACTTCCAGAACTATTATGATGATGGCCCCGTCTCAATTCCCCACAAAGGCATAAGCTGAACGATTGATCTAGATCTAATTAAAGCCACCTTGCAGACCGATATTTGGAAACGGGTCCCGCTGTAGAGTCAACATATTTTTTATAAAAAAAATTTTATTGTGCCGAAAAACCGGTACTGGCTTTTGTTCAGTGCCGGTATTATGGTACGAATAATGAGTCGGTATCCCCGGGATTTTCAGTACCGGTACTACCGGTACCACAACCCTACTAGAGGGATTCCATGAGAAACCGGCCGACCGCAAAATATGACCATCGTCGATTCGAACGAAACTTTGCAGGTGTGTTCGCTGTTTGAATCTCCATGATATTCTCTGGCAATTGGAATATTTTTATACAAGAGTAATTTTTCAAAAGGGCGTAAACGTTTCTACGTGCATGAATTTCAATTTTTTTTTTGTTCAATTACTGTATTTTATACAGCAAAACTATCTGAGAACAAGTTACAGGGAATGAATACTTCTGTCTGAAAAAAATATACACTGAAAAAAATGTTGTCATTTTTCAAAAAAACAAAAATTTATGATAAAAATTTAAATTGCGAAAAAACCCATTTCTTTAAATTTTTTATATTTTGTTACCAAAAACCTAAAGAGAAAAGAAACATTTTGAATGTGATTGCATGATGGAGAAAAAATCGGTAAAAAAGTTTTCCTAACAATAACTTCGTACATGTTTTTAAATTTCATACTAATTGACATACAAAATTGTAATTTTATTACAGAATATAATTCTAAGCACCATTTAAAATCAAAATGCATTTAACAAAAATCTTCCAAAATGCGATAGTTTTCGAAATATTTGAAATTTTGCTACTTCAAAAACAATTAATTCGTGTAATTATGCTCTTTTAAAAAGTTATTCGCGTTACCCCATCAAAAAATGTCAAAAATTTAATGTTTATCGTTTTAAAGACATAAAAGCAATCTTTTTAGTGTATTTGGATCATGGAGAAGCTTTCAATAAAAAAGTTTTCCTAACAACAAATTTTGACATTTTTTTTATAATTCTTACTACTTGCAGTCAAAAATACAATTTTTTCCTTTTTGAATATGATTCTAAACGCCATTTTAAATCGAAATGCTCTTAACAAAAATTTTCTAAAATGTAGTAGTTCTCGAGATATTTTAACTTTTGTTTTAACAACACAATTATTTTGTTTTATTACGACCTTTTCATAAGTTAGTCACATTTCTCCATCAACAATAATAGGTTTTTCAAAAGGCCCGTAAACTTTCGTGTAACTTTCTCTTTGACATCAAGGCGAAATCTCGTAGAATCATGATGACGTCATTCATACAAGCGTTGCGCGTTAGGTACATAAATCTTTCGTGCCAGACTAGGGAAGCGCAGCCTTCTGTGTGCAAATGCGTGGTATTTTAACTATGTTGAACATTATTTAAAATTTTAATGCCATGATATCAAAAATCTTTGGGTTTATCTATTGAAATCTATTCTTAGAAGTATTTCTGAACGATGTGCGCAAAAAAATTGAAAATTTACCGTAAGATGGCTGAATTATAAGCGTTTAAAATTGGACCACTTTTCGTTACATACCATTTTTATTGAATTTGCAACGTGCACCCCCATACCGAAAACAAAGACGTCCTACGTCAAAAAAAAATTTATGGTGAAGAAAAACCGGTACTGGCTTTTGTTCAGTGCCGGTATTATGGTACCAATAATGTGTCGGTATTCCCGGGATTTTCAGTAGCGGTACTACCGGTACCGCAACCCTACTAGCGACCAGTAATAAGTACGAGTAGTAGTAATAAGAAAACTAATTGGACCGAGAACATAAAGTTCGATAAGGTTCAATGTGATGTCTGGACATAAAACGAAAACAGCGCTTAGCACTCCAAATCGTGTTTGTGATATAGTTCACAAAACAAGATACCGCGAATCAGTCCCACTTTTATGATCCACTTCATATTGTCACATTACTCCTAGTAAAAAAAACCGATAGTAACCAAAAATAACAGATCACTATAAGGCGAAGATAATTTAAAAATACATGAGTCATATTACATATTACAAATTCGACAGTAAACAGAAATCCCTGCAATTATAAACGTAAATCAAATTACTCATAAACGTAAATCAAATTACTCGTAATTAAAATATAAAAATTTGTGACGAAGATCCTGAAATCGTGAACGTAAATCCCGCTAGTCTGACAGAAAAATCCGATGGTAAACTCATGAATAAAATAGCACGGTAACGTGATAAGATCACAAAAATCACGAATATGCTCCTGAAATCATGAACATCGTTTGACTATTGGCTGTGTACTCCCAAATCATGAACAAGAATCATAACAAAAATTAAACATATCCAAGGGACAACAACAGTAACCCAACCAAATACTCGAATGTAACGCCAATTATATAGTCGGGGCGAACTAGTTCTTTGAAAACACAAATAATTTCATGAATACGAAGTTAATTATTCATAATTTCTGGAACTTGTTCACGGGTTTCATAAATAGTTCAGTTCACGAATTCGTGATCATTTTTCCATGAATTTTTGAACGAATTTTTTCCCGTGTGGTTATAAAATGTTACATTTTTCTAAAAAAAATCGGTTATGCCGTTTTGAAAAATGATGTTCATAAAAACATCGATTCTTTAAAAGTAGCACGGTGGCCCAATAAATAGCGAAAGCTGAACAAGCCTTTGATCAGAGAGAATAAACTGAACAGAACTGTTTGAGCCATTATCCATTATCCATTACAAATAAAGGAAGCAGTGTTATTTCGGACAGAACTCATTACCAATTACAAGTGCAGTTACGGCTCTATTGTACTAGAAAAAGACGAACATAGTTTTGACACCATTTAAAAAACGACTAGCACTCAATACTGAAGCACAGCAAGAACTAGTCAATGCATTTCCAACCCAAACCAGAAGCTTTACCAATAATTGCAGTATGTCTAATTAGACACTCTATCGAGTGAACAATGTATTCCAGGAACCAGCCACTGACATCGCGTCAAAACAATCTTGACCCCGAAAGCGAAACCCATTCAATTTGTTATTTAGTAGTCCAAACAACCACTCGGAATATTTTACCGTACCGAGCCTCACTCATGCAGCAAAAACTCGCCTGCACTCGTACGCAGTCCGAGAGATGCATAGCTCATCCTCGTGAAGAGACGGAACCTCTTCAATCTAGAACGCCACAAGTGGCCAAATGCCTAAACATTACCATTCTCTTCAAAGCGAAACCTATGAAGCACTTTAGTTGCCACAAACCAACGTTTGCTGTGCGTCTTGAATTTACGAGCTACGGTGGACGCGTGAGAATTCGCACTGGAGAGTACCGTGCCAAGGTTTCCCAAAACGCAGACCCCGGCCGCAGAATCGTCATCAGGCCTCCGGGCCCCGCTAAGGTGCTGTGACTGAACTTGATTCTCACCATTCTTCGGTGCCCTCCCGAAGTTGGGGCCAACCCATCAGCAACAGATCTTCTCCGCCACATGCCACTGCACAACGAGGTTTGCTTGTGCAGTGGCCCCTCCCAAACCATGTCCCCCCGACCCGACCCCGAGAGACTAATTACGTATTCAAACAGTGATCTAATGCTAAGAATTGTTGCTACTTCTGCCTGCTTTGGAGAAAGATACCGATCGCGAGTACGTGACGCGTTTTTTTATGCGAGTAGCGGGCTCATTTTTCTTGAATTAACTGCCTCCGCACTGACTGCGGCCACAAGTGGTGGAGCAGAGCGGGCGCGCGCGCAATGAAGACGTGGGCGTTCGATGCACCCACACGTGTGTTTGTACCGGTGAGGATCTCTCCGCGTGCAGCCACCGTTACAGCGTGGCTTCCGTCGCCGAACAAATAACATCCGGACCGGAATCGATGACGTGAGACCGGACACTTCCGTTTGAGACCCCCCACCCTCCCCTCTGCCATCCTCAGCCGGTGGTTTCGTGCCGCGATCGTGATCTATGCGGCGGCGTGGCGAACAATTGAACGCTGATTTATGGCTTAATTCGGTTCGATCCTATGTGCACGCATTGCTTCTGCCCGGAGCGGAGGAAGGTGATCGTACTGTTGTATAACCGAAAGTCGAACGATCGGACGGATGGATGGATCACGGACCGATGGAAACCCCAAGAGGTTGCTGATCTGCTCTACTGGGGGACTCTGAACCGTGATGAATATATTATAGCCGTAGGAAGGGAAGCGGTAGAAGTGTTGGACGTTGGCTAGAATTCTTTGAAGGGACAGCTGTGTGGGCTTTGTGGACCTTGACATCGGTACAATGTAACGGTTCGAGTGTCGTGATTTGGCACGTGTTCTTTTGTCAGATGAATAAAGCCTTGGAGATCGATTGTTCTAATGAACAAACAGAAATCTATGCAATGTTCGACGTACCTTCATTTTCAGTAGATTCTGAGAGAAGATCGTTGAAAGTTTTAAGGCCATTTAAAAAAAAAAACCCTCAGGCTACGATTAGCACTGTGCTTTCCAATATATCGCGCCGAAAAATAGCATCTGAAATACTCTGAAACTCAATCCGCTTCAATTTCACTATAAACTGCAATGACCTTTAAGAGCTATACCGTACCCATTTCCACATTGATTTGTTGTCTTCATTAGTGTTCTAGATTGTTAAATGTACAATCAATTATATAAAACTCGAGAGAACAATGCATTGCATTTTAATGTTTTTATTAGCAATTTAATATGATTTTGTACATAACAAATCGAAGCTTTCTATCAACTGCCATCTGTCTATCTGGTGTTAAATTTGGGCCAGATACTGATGAGACGAAGTCGGTTCACAATAAACGACCTACTTAAAAATTGCCTAATATACAAGATTTATCATAAATTGATGTACTTAGTAGACGGAAAACATTTTCTTCATAAAAAAAACTCAAAAATAAAGTCCAATTTCAATTTTATTTTGATAATAGTTTTTATTCAAATCACCAATGTTTTCATTCAGGTTTAGCATAAACATAATTACACAGTTTGCTACTTTCAACACCGAACCCATCTATTTCCGCACACACCGGAACTAGCGTCCTCAAATGACGATGCGTGGCGTGTTTTCTCCAATCAAACCTCAACCCCTCCCAAGGGTGACTACATATATGTTTGGATTGTGTTACGTTAGGGAATACACTACCGCTAACCGTTTCACCTCGTTCGTTATATTGTATTCAAATCACCCCCAGCTCGATCGAAAGTTTCGCCAAGCTGCTGATTTCGGACCAACAACCATTCATTGCGGTGCCGCATCAGTTTCATAGATCACGGATCGCCACGGTTGCTGAACAGGTAGTTCGTAGAATACCTCACTATGAAGGTATGTATTTGAGGTGGTAGCGGGTACCGTAAGCAGGTTGGAATGCCGGCCCCGGGTACGTTCGTGTTTGCGATCGCGATGGATGATTGATTATTAGCAATGATTGAATGGAAAATAGTATCCGTTGTGGAGATTTATGCCAATCCATTAAGGCAGATAGTGAGAGTGGCCAGTTGTATGGCACAGCTCATCGCTGGGTGAGCGATAAATAACATTTGACCAGTTTGATCGCTGATCAAATGACGCTTGCTGGTTCGTTCAAACTTTCAGACATATTGAACAACAAACGTTTCAAGAAGACGTTAGATCTATCATCTCAATACTCAATCAAGGAATTCAATTCCTATCTAAGCCATAGGTCAATCTCAAACTAATTCATATTATCGATTGCGGATTATCCGCCGCTAACTGCTTATTGCGTTGGCATTTAGGTCTCCTCTTTGCCCCCATCAGCACGTAAACGGCGGCAATAAACACTCGAGTAGCGGTTGTAATCCGCGCAGGGCATTTCCCCAGCTAACCATAAAACACCTTTTCCAAACAATCATCGATTTGTTTCTGTGATGTTTCATCAGAAATTGAAACTTAAATTACGTTCGTATGGAAAAACTGAAAGGAAGAGTGTAGACCAGCAACAACCAATCAAATCACTATTTTCACTTTGGAAATTAAGTGTTTAGATTACCGGCGTGGCGTAATGTTCACGTATTACCTATGAAGTTTATTGGCCGACCCGCAGTCGGGGCCTGGCATCGGTAGACATCGATCATGGCCGGTTTCAAACCGCGCACAATTCGAACGAAAACATCGATTGGTGTAGGTGTAGGCAAATCTCATTACTTACGATGGACTGAAGGGAGTGGCGGGGGGATTAGTTTCACGTCTGGGTCAAACTTACAGCTTTGATGAACAACATGCATGCATGCAATCAGGCTATTTCCCGCGGCTCCCGCGAAACCTCACACGATCGATCGGTTGGAATGTGGAATGTGATTCGAGAGCCGGGTGTGAACGATTTCAGGGGATCCGTGTCCGGTTCATGTGTTGGGCATGGGGAAAAATCGATTGTCTAACCCGCGCGATAATCGGATTGTGGATTGTGGTTTGCTATGAACTTGGTATGAACCTGAACCGAAGATTAGATGCTAATTGGAGGTGTCTGAAGGGGTCAGAATTCAAGGTTTGGATTTACTGTTACTGGTGACTGATTCTGTCTTTGATGATAAATTACACATAAGTGTGGAAGTAATATTCACGAAGATCATCTGGAATTGGACAGCGAGAGGCAGCCAAAGACCACCAATGACTTGCTAATCCGGCACGGAAAAAGTGGTTTGCATTATTTTAAACTGATTATCTAGAATGAACGTTTATAATAGGTATTAACTTTCAATGCACTTACCGAACTTATTTAGTTTTATGCCAATTTTCTTCCACTTAAAATTGAATTTCGAAGTATGTATGACACAAATAAGTAATAAAAATGTTTTAAAAAGATCTATTGGGAGTGGCGCAGAAAAAGCGTCCCTAGTTATAGCACGTCGGATCTGCACATCAAACTATTGTGCTGCGAAACCGGTAATTAGGACTTCATCATGGCGGTATTGATTGCTACTATGGAGAAGTTCAATAATCAACTCAGGGTACCCAATGCGGTTTAATGTTGCAAAAATCTTGGGATTCGAGTACCGTCGGAACCGGTGATTGCAGTTTCAGATTTAGTTTGATCTTCATGGTTTGGGAGTACAAGAGATTCTCGCAATTCACGTAGCATGATGCGAATTCCATACAGCGGACGAAAAACTCCAGAATTAATCGAACCAGTGATAAATATATCGATTGCAAACAATGAATTTTCTGGTTGATCGATTGATGAATCCAATCGGCGCGATCGATGATATCCATCCAGTTAGCATTGAATGTTGGTTGATTGTCCTGATTTACACGTTTTATCGTAGAGCTTCCGATACAACAGCTTGCGAGTAGTGCTTCTGCGCATCGACAGAAACTAGTCACTATACTTTTCTAGAAACAAAAAACTTTTAATAGCTCTTGAAATTTTCCACAATCGGCTAGTTTTTCTACTGTCATAAATATTTTCAAATCATCAACCTAGAACCATCTGCAATCAACTTTACAGGAGTGCATCAACATCGTTGAAATAAGATCGAGTGACAATGGTCCAAGATGGCTACCTTGTGGAAAGCCGTGCTTGATTTCGAACCACTCTGACGTAAATGATCCGATCCACAAAGGTTTCTGTCACAGAAGTAGAACTATTGCAGGAGTATGTCCGATGAACCCAGCCTAGAAAGTTTGTACAGGTAGATGCGATGATTAGTTTTCTCAAATACAGTTTTTCGGGAGTGTATATAACCCCAACTTGCTTATCTATGTCTATGTTATTTAACTATGCTGATCGGAAGAAATGTAAGCCTTTGTATTAAATAGAAGATAAATCATAAATCGTAAATCATCAATTCGAGCAATTTCGACGCAGGTAACCGCTTAACAAGGGAATTTTATGAAATCCGATGTGATTTTTAGTGGGCTCTATCCACTTCAACCGGATTTCCAGTGCCGAGAGAAATTAACGATATGGTAGAATATCTAAACCTACGAATTCAAACAATGTGATGCGCATTTTAATGAAATCTTGAAGATATTTGAAGGTGTCGGTTTATTTTAAGAATTTCCTATGCGGTAGCACACTCATCAATCATCGAAATCGGATCCGATCCGATGAAAATGGATTGCCAGATTATGGTGATATTACATTTTTCATTTGAGCCTAAGTTTGTGTAGCTAAGTCCAGGTAGCTCCGAGAAACCCATATGAAATTCATGCTGGATTGTTAATTTTCAGAATCGACATTAACTATTGATGTAATAAATCCATTAGTAGTATTGAATGAAGGAATGGATGGAGAAAGCCTATTCTACCAAGATCGATTAATTTCTACACAGATGCATCAAAAATGAACGATAACACCGGAACGGGAGTGACTTGTCCTGAACTTGATGTCTCAATACCAGTGGAACACAGACAACTGTTTTTCTTGTAGAAATATATGCCATCTTAGAGTGTGCATCTATATGTTTAAAAAGGAACTATAGATACGCACGAATTTGGACATTTTCAGACAGGCAGGCAGGCCACTGTGGAATCAAAGGAAATGAAAAAGCCGATATACTAGTTAGACACGGTCTAAACTTACTTCAATTTTTCTTGAAAAATAACAATTCCATCATTTTACGAGTAAAAACTTCCTTAATAGAAAAATTATCTCGATTTTTTTACATAGAAAGTGTACGCAAAGTTTGAAATAAATGGGTTAATTAGTTTTTGAACAGCAGTTAACCCCTCAAATCGTGCTTTTTCCAGAGACGTTCTACATAAAGATTCGTCACCGAGTCGCTTGTCGATATTTTTGCATAGAAAAATTACAGAATATTATTGAAATGATACATGATAAGGTATTAAAGTTTTAATCAATTGGCTTCACCCAAATTTCTAAAAAAAAAACACAAAAAAGTGTTTGTTTTTCGCGCTGAAACCCTCACCCTCCCCTTAATGCCAATCGCAGCGGGCTGTCATTCTGTCAACAGTTTTTCGGCATTTAATTAGCAAGGGACTGGAAGGTGAAGTATATTTTTCAATATTTAGAGCCATAGTACTCAAGGGAGAGCAAGGTGTTGAAGGGAGAAAGTTTTAGAAAAGCGTGGAAGGATCATATATGCAAGCTTAGAGCTCACCGGAGACCTAACCCTTTGTCTGCTACCGTAAGAGTCAGGGTCTTTTGCCATTAGAAATGCGAATCACCTGAGTCTACGGCATGTCCGGACAAGCGTAAAGTAACTTGTTACTTCATGCTGTCGGAACCGGACAGCTCCCTTGAGTACTATGGATCTAAATATTGAAAAATATACTTCACCTTCCAGTCCCTTGCTAATTAAATGCCGAAAAAACTGTTGACAAATTGACTCAATAGGTCGTTAACAAAATGGTTAACAAAAAAAATGGTAAAAATAGAACTGTCATTCTGATTGTGTTATAGTGTTTATAAGTTCGCGCTTGAGTGATTTAAGGTTCACTTTATCACCAGAGCGTTTTTATATTTGCTAGACCGCTGGTGTGAGTGAGCATCGATGATCGCAAAGGTCTTGAGCGTTTGTATGTAAACGAGATCAGCTATGGCAGATAATGCACCAGTACGGTTTTCCGGATAAGCTAACACGATTAGTTAAAGCGATGATGGATTGGGTGATGTGCGTTGTTCGAGTATCAGGGACACTCTCGAGTCCCTTTGAATCTCGAAGAGGGTTACGACAAGGTGATGGTCTATCGTGCCTGCTATTCAACGTTGCGTTAGAAGGTGTAATAAGGAGAGCGGGGATAGACACGAGTGGCACGATCTTCAGGAAGTCCGTCCTGGTTCTTGGCTTCGCCGACGACATTAACATAATGGCACGAAACTTTGAGGCGATGTCGGAAACGTACATCAGACGGAAGGCTGAAGCCAGCAGGATTGGACTTGCCATCAACGTTTCAAAGACAAAATACATGACTGGAAGAGGTTCTAAAGACGACAATGTGAATCTTCCATCCAAAGTTCGGATTGGCGGTGACGAAATCGAGATGGTCGACGAATTCATGTATTTGGGCTCACTGGTAACCGCCGACAATGATACCAGCAGAGAAATTCAGAAACGGATCTTGGCGGGAAATCATGCCTACTTTGGATTCCGGAGGACGCTCCGGTCGAACGAAATTCGCCGCCGTACGAAGTTGACTATCTACAAGACGCTGATTAGACCGGTGGTCCTCTATGACCACGAGACCTGGACTATGCTCGTGGAGGACCAACGCGCCCTTGGAGTTTTCGAACGAAAAGTGTTGCGTACCATCTCCCAGTAACCAAATTTTATGGCAGAGACCGTTCTGCTAGATTTCCGCGCGTGGGTTAGTTGAACTAGGGCGAACTCGGTTTCGCTTGCGTTTTCTGGCAAATTTTGATAGGAACCGAGCAAAACCCTGGCATAACTCGGATATAAACCGTGCAAAGATCCTGGCAATTCCTACCTGGTAGAATTTAGCACGAATCGAGCAAAATATCTGACAGAAGCTCTGCCAGAATCAATTTCGCTTTGCTCAACTGTTGCTAAATTTCTGCTTGCCACGGTGATTGGGCTATGGTGGCGTACAGATGGAAGACGGAACGTGGCGCAGGCGAATGAACCATGAGTTGCATCAGCTGTTGGAAGAATCGCGCAAAAATAGGACGTTTGCGGTGGGCTGGACACTAGACTGCCCAGAAAAATAATAAAATTATGAAAACTCAATCGGCCCACCCCTGAGTAGATTTCTAGTCCGACCAGGAGTACTTGCTCTAAATTTGAAGCAAACCGGACAAGTCTAGCTACCGGACCAACGCTCCTAAAGTTTGTATGGGATTTTTCGACAATTTTCATAGAGAAAACCCACTATCTCGCATTTTCACCTCTAGGTGGCACTGTATGCATCGTATTATCACTATAAGTGAAAATAAGAAAGATAATTTAATTGTCTATAAATTTATCGAAGACTGTTAGTCAATTGAACGTTGTTAAAAAAAGTTATTGAACTTTTAACGAAGTGATGTCTGAGTCAGTTTTGCATGGGACCTAGCAGTACATGGTTGTGTATCAGTACTCGAATCCCGCGAACTAAATATTTTTGTGAAATAACGGTTAGTTTTCGCTCAATAGTGTGTTCAGAAGAATTATGGTAAATAGTGCGAGCCATATTTTAGTTAGAAAATTTTAGTTCAATCTGTGACCGCATAGAGGGCGCTAATACTAACTTTTCATAGAAGAGAGATAGAACATTGACATGTTTGGAAGAATTACTGAAAAATGCCCGTTTTACAACTTTGTAGAAGACACCTAGTTTCTATCTCTCTCCGTTGAAAAGTTAATGTTGGCGTCCTCTATGCGGTAATATGTGGAACTAAAATGTTCTAACCGAAACATGACTCGTATTATTTACTATAATTCTTCTGAACATACTATTGAGCTAAATCTAACCGTTATTTCACAAAAAATATATAGTTCGCGGGAATCGAGTACTGACACACAACTATGTACTAGGCTATGTAGCTAGGCCCCATGCAAAACTGACTCAGACATAATTTCGTTAAAAGTTCAATAACTTTTTTGACAACGCCGAATTGACTAGTAGTCTTCGACGAAGTTATAGACAATTAAATTATCTTTCTTATTTTCACTTACAGTGATGATACGATGCCTACAGTGCCACCTGGCGGTGAAAATGTGGGGTAGTGGTTTTTCTCCATGTAAATTGTCGAAAAATCCCATACAAAGTTTAGGAGCGTTGGTCCGGTAGCTAGACTTGTTCGATTTCCTTCAAATTTGCAGCAAGTACTGCTGGTGGGACTAGAAATCGAGTCAGGGGTGGGCCGATAGGGGTCATTTTTTTTTCTTGTCGCTCTACTGGACACGTCGTAAGAATGTTAGACGACGACCCGGTGAAGATGATTCTTGAGGGCGACCCAACAGAATCAGCGAGCACAGTGGATCGACCAGACAGAGGACGACCTGCGGACCCTTCGAAAAATGCGAGGCTGCCGACAAGCAGCAATAGACCGAGTGGAGTGGAAACGGCTTCTGAGTAAAACCATGTCAAGTGATCCTCGAAATTTTCGTAAAATCACCGATTTTCATGAGGTATATTTTATTGTATAGGGATTATGGTCAATAGCTTTTGGTATAAATATTTCGTTAAAATTCCTTTTTTTCCTTAAGATATTAACCCTTAAACTTTATTGCATGAGAAAATTGTAAATTTTGTATCTCAAAAACTACTGAAGATAATTCAATGAATTTTTGCACACTTATAGAATGATATTTGGACTATCATATAAAAATGTTTTTACTTTATAATTGTGTGAATAACGGTACTTTGCATCTATTTAAAATTTTGAATTGTTTTTTTTTTCTTGTGCTCTTCACGCTAAAAATTTTCAAAACGTATGTCAAATTATGCGGCAATCTTTCACCTTCAATAATCTGAATTGATAATTTTTCATTTTTGTTCCTATCAAGAGTTATAGAGGATTTTGTAACAGTGCACTCTTTCAACGCAGGCCCACTTTGATGCAACCCGCGAGAACGTACCGTACTACCCATCGCATAGGGTTGCGAACTCCTAGCTAAAAGTCGATCCACAAGACTAAATAGACTAGAATAACTTGTTATTGCATAGTCGTTACACAAGACGTTTACTTGAAAATTCAGCGATGGGTTTTTGTCAACAAGCTTGGTTCGCTCTACTCCAGCGAACAGAAAAACCGTCCAACGAACATCTTACGTCGATCCCGGTCCGATTAGTTTGATGTTGGATCGAATCGAAGATTTTGTCGGACGTTGTGCCGACCCGAGTAATGTTAAAGGAAATAAACAACACATAATCAGTTGATCAAAAAAACGTCTCACGGATTGCCTAGGGTGACCATACGTCCTGGTTTCCCAGGACATGTCCTGGTTTTACATTAACTGTCCTGGTGTCCTGGGAAGTCGAGGAAAATGCTTGATTTGTCCTAGTTTTTCTCCTGTAAGCCTAGAATATTTTTATTTATTCAGTCTTCGCTTTTCACTATGCTCCAGATCGCAGTTACGACCGAACGCAATCATAACTGCAACGTATACTCATCCTCAATCGAAATGCGACAAACAAAACTTAATTCAGTCGAATCTCTCAATTGTACCTTTCGATGTTTTTTTTAATCTCTCAAGAGTGCCTCGTCAATATCGATAAAACAATGTTTACCAGCGCTTCTTCGCGGCTCTTTGGTACCTCTGAAAAGACGCATCGGCATTTTGGTGCTTCTGCTTCAAGTTGAGTTCTCTTGCTAGTGGCTTTTTTCGTCTTACTGTAAATCCATTCCATAAAAAGAAAAATAGCAACTATCGTGGAATAATGTCATTGAGCGCTCTCTCGAGCTGGGGATCATGGAATTACTACAGGGTCGATACCGGTACCTAATCAGTCGCTCTGCTTGTTAACAGTGCAGTGAATCAAATGAACGTTTCTACCTAAAGTCTGCTGTCTTTATGTACCGTGCCAGTACTATAAAGAAGCAAAGCATTCGAATAATAAAATTCGCCCAAGCCAGTATGAACAATAAAGCAGCGTTACTTTCATCGGTGCGATATCGATCATTCATTTCAAGATGTTTTAAACTCAACAGCAAAATTCAACAGCAAATTTGCAAGTGCAGTTTAGACTAACGGAAGTCGTCGTTATACAAGCCCACCACACTCGTTACGGATAACGTTTAAAACTTTGGCCATAACGGAAAGCTACGCTACGGAAGACAACATGCAGCACGTCGTTGAGTTTGATAATGTTAGGACCAAGATACCCGTTTATATTGACAATGGTAAGATTCATATGCGTGTGCACGATCTACACCTGGGTACTACTAATATTTTTTTACAACCATCATGTCGGAATACGTAACAGTGGAATCCTTTAAGTTTGAAACCTGGAGAACCTGCTACGAAATTTCAAAATCAGTTACTTATTTCTGCTTGTATTTACCGAATTCAGATTCACCGCCTCCCTCATTCATAAACTTCCCAACTGACTGAAACTTCATGCAGAATGGAATGATTGAGTTCAGAGTAAATATAAACTCCTTCACCAACCAAAGCATTTATTTGTTTTTATGTGGACAGCTTGACGGCAGAAGCCGGCATATTTCTACATTTTCGAGCATAAATGAACTGCATAATCTATATCTGGTGCACTTTTGCTCAATAATCCCTCTCATAGGTAGAATGGAAACAAAATTCAGTTTGCTTCTGAAACCGAGCATGTCCAAACCTGAATGTCGGGAGACGAGGCAAACGAACCAAACGCAGGGATCTCAATTTTTTCAAGCTTAGGCTCAAACTGATATTTACACAAAGCTATCCGCCGGTTTTCATATAACAATCGATTAAGCGGAGAAATTTCTGGTAACAACGGTAGGTTTTGCAGATCTCAAATCGAGAGATAATGGTTGTCATTGGAGATTACCAGGCATAGCGCAGGGAAGCTAGTTGGGATCGCTGATGTTTCTGATTTACGTCAATGTCGTGTTTTAGTACTGAAAACTCGTCGCCGGTCGTGCACAGACCATCTCAGCATGAAACGTTTGTTGATGGTGGTGTAGCAAGAACTGCCTTTGTGTAAATCCGAAAAAGTTCTTGATGATCGAATTCCGATGAAAGACTTTCTGGCAGAGCTCTTCCTCCCAGACTCCCAGAACTTTTTTTACTGTCGAAGCTCTGCCTGCCAGACCCCAGAACTTTTTAACTGCCGGAAACATGCGGAAAAGGCAATGTCGATTGAGAGGTAACGGGAGGAAGCAGCACCCTTTAGACTGTCCTGGTTTTTTGCTCGTCTGATATGGTCACCCTAGGATTGCCTAATTGCATACTTTACGGTGACGTCACAAATGAAGCCGAATGTTTATTTTTTACAGTTCGCTAGTATTGTTTACATGGATTTGAAAAAGTTATTTGCGACTTGCTTAGAACGAATCGATTTGATCAAAAAATTGTTCGAAGTCCATGTAAATAGTACTAGTGAATAGGGTGTCCCAAAATGACATCATGTTAAAAAAGTCATCGGGCTCACTTCTTAAATGAAAGGTTAGGGTATCAGGACCACTTTCTTGTTCGGAGTGAATTTGTTAAAACGCTCCATACTGGTGGCAAATTTTGATTTTTCGTAAAATGGGCCGATTTTGGGTAAAATATCAAATTTATGCTTGTTGAAGTGCTCCTAAACTGTCTTAAATTTTTTTCAGCATTTTTTTATTTTTCTGGAGATCCAAATGGAGAAGTTTGGTTGGTTAGTATGTACAAATTGTGGATTATAAGAGCGACAGAGCCTTGAAAACTTAGCAAAAACTTCAAAACTGGGTATCTACAAAATTTTAAAAGTATAAGAAACACTTCAAGTAGTTGAGCCAATTATAGGGGCGTTTTTTTGCTGAAGAAAGTGTATAGCTACGGCTAGTGGGATATGAGTTATTTAAGTTTTTGCTAGATAACCTTTTGACATTTAATGCTATTCATAAAAAAATAACACTGTTCTACAAAATAAAACAATTTCAGTGTGCTTAGTCCATATTTTGTATTTCGTAAAATAGGGGGAAAATGATGAAAAATGGCGTTTTCTTCTTGTTTCTCTTACATCAGAATTGGTTTTTATGAGCATCTGACGATTTTTTAAAATTATTTAGTATATTAATAACCACCTAGTGGGGTTGAAAATCATGAAAATTAAACAAATATGTCGAGTTAGTGGCAAGTTATGGCGTATATTTGTATGCCGAATTGATTAACGTATTCAGATTTTGTATATGAAGTCTCATTCCCATATTAGGTACATTGGATTGAAGAAAATTGCAGAAGGGTGGGGTGAATGTTGAAAAACTTAGCTTTACGTTTTAGATCACACAATTCCAAAATAGTCAATTTTGAAGGCTTTGTATTTTCGAAAAAGTTTTACAACAGAATACAGCGTATCTTCTAGTACAATAATTTTGGTGAAAAAGCCAACAAGAAGTAATTATGGTGAATTAACTTTTCTAAAAATAATTAGAGACTTGGCATCATTAGTAAAGTTCTCATTATTTTTATAATTGATGGTACAAAAAATCATCAAATTCTCATTAAATCCGATCCTGACGCACTAAAGACAAACAGAAAACACCGTTTTGAAGCATTTTCCTTCTATTTTCCAATAAACAATATGTGGTTAAGCACATTTGAATTGTTTTATTTTTTGGACCATTATTATTGTTGATGAATTGCTAAAAATGTCGAAGATTATATAACAAAAACTTAAATAACTTAAACCCCTTTTACCGTGGCACTTTCTTCAACAAAATTACGCCCCTTTATTCGGATCAACTATTTGAAGTGTTCTCTATACTTTTAAAAATTTGTAGATACCCAGTTTTGAAGAAAAACTAATGAAAACAACAAAAATTACACTTTTTACTAAGTTTTAATGGCTCTGCCGCCCTTATGCTTCAACATTTGTACAAACTAACTAACCAAACTTCTCCATTTTGATCTCCAGAAAAATAAAAATATGCTGAAAAAAATCTAAGACAGTTCAGAAGCACTTCCACAACTATGAAATTGAAATTTTACCCAAAATCGGCCCATTTTTCAAAAAATCAAAAGTCGCCACTAGTAGGGAGCGTTTTAGCAAATTCACTCCGAAGAAGAAAGTGGTCCTGATACCCTAACCTTTCATTAAAGAAGTGAGCCCGATGACTTTTATAACATGATGTAATTTTGGGACACCCTACTAGTGAACCGTCGAAAGGGGGTGGGGGGCGGGGGGTAACTGTGACAGTAGCGAACCTAATACACTTATCCAACTGCGGTGGTATTGTGTATGCCGTCTTGACGGGAAGACAAACAAATCGCTTGCACGGCGAATTCGGAGGCACACAAAGCGCTTTTGTACGCCGAGTGGAGGGACCTCCGGATGTAACCTATTCGTGATCGTGCGAACAGAGGCGTTTGTGGGCCCACTCTTAATACCGCGTTTAGAATTATAGATAGAACATTAATTGGGAGAATTTAATTAATGATATCGTTTATTCAACATTTTCCTCAGTAATCATAATAATAACTCTTTGCAAAATATTCAAAAACATGACAAATATTCAATTCTTTAAAATCATTCAAAATTACCTTTTGAAAAATAAGCGGGGCAAAATGCACCTGTGCGGGGGTAAAATGCACCACAACATCGGGGCATAATGCACTAATATAAATAGAATTGGAACGCACTAATATAATAGTAAAACAGCATTTCTAAGAGCTGAAAATCCTTACTGCACGAGCTACAACAATTACATGAGAAGAGCACGTTATTGTTTATTGTTTATTTCTCGAGCTGATATTGATGTACGATTATCAAACTTTAGCAGTGTGCGGGGGGTGCGTTTTATCCCATCTTCCCCTAAGTTCTAAAACCTTCACTTAGTTATCGGGGCGTAATCCTGTTTGTGAGATCGCGGGCGCAGGTGTGCGTGTATGATCGCGAAGTTTGTATGTAAACGTGACTGTCGCGTGTGTTAGCGTGTATGCGTGCATGCATTCGATTTTATAACCGAGTGGCCATTCGAATATTCGCTTGTATTCTTTAATGATCGTGCGCGGACCGTGAGTCTGATAATTGAAGCTAGAAGAGAGTAAGTTTCCTCATATCACCAGGGTTCCCGGTCATGTCGCTATGGAACGTGTTGTCTAGTGAAAAATCGTTCTTTTTGGTCCAAAAAAAATCAATCAGTAGTACTCTTTCAATGCTCCGAATACATTGACTGATTTTTATGAAAATTGTCTGAAGGGAAGCAGAGAAAACTACTTTTTACGTTTTAAAAGATAATCGCTTTTTGAGGCATTCTCAGTTGAACCATGCACGCACATAACATGCACTCAAACTACCTGAACTCGTCTAAATACCAGCAAATGATATTGATTTATCATTAACAACAATTACCCTCCGTTAGAATTTTATCTTGCTATGCTGACCGGGAATGGATGATTCACATGCGTCGGTAAACCAATCGTACCTTAGTTTATCCAATCCGATCTTCCCGAATAAATCGAATCGAATGCTCGGATTGAACAGCGAAGAAAAGTGGACAACGAATCCTAGAAATGAAAACAATGTACGTGACGCAGTAAATTACCCACATTTCTGTCATATACGCCAGTTTCACAAATACTTAGACGAACACAAACACAGATAGGTATGCGACTAGCATATAACAGCTGTACACTAGTACTAAACATTACAACTATTACTACACTCGCACCAATAGGCTTCTACTTTTATATTTCTTTAATTAATTAGTCTGTGTACGGTGCCGAAGTCGACCGATAAATCGACACACAATGACCTCCACTGCACTGCGAGCCCTTCCCACAAACACTGCCATTAAGATGTTGAACAATGTTTGCAAACACAGCACACACCAAAAGTCAATCCATGTCGACCCGCCAGTCGGCCACGCCAGCGCACACAGGCTAGTGGCCCCATAAGCCCTCTCGGTCTCCTCGATGCACCACCATCGAGGCGTAATGCAGTAACCATCTTAAAGCAATTGTCTGTCAGAGGTTCTTTAAAACTGATGCACGGAATAAGCTTTATGATGTTTACAATACCGTCCAACCCGTCAACCTGAGGGAGAGGACCAATCAACGCGAAACAATCTATAATAATGAGAAAGCAAGTAGGGTTCATTTCTAAATATTCCTTTAAACTGTACTTGGACGATACGTACCTACTAAATAAGCAATAATACGAACGCGGGTCACTGCATAACCAATAATGCAACAGTTGACAGAGACATACAAAAACAAACCATTGGACAATTTGTTGTACTAGTCGAGTGATAATTTCCTCTTCGGGTGGACGATATATGTTGACACTTCGGAATAGTGAGGTTGTCCCCAACGAAGGAATGCAATAAATTCACCCGCGCTTGCAACAGATTTATGCAGACTTCGCATCAACCTTGAATCGGATCTAGTTTCAATAACACAACACCACTAGTGAGTGTTTGGATTTGACTACACACCTTAATTTATTTACGATCCCCCCAGAAAGTCTGCAACTAATTCAATGTTTCAACGACTTTCTTCAAATAGCCTGGTAGTAGACCCACAACAGTTTCACACTTAAGTCCCAGTGTCAACCTTTCAATTCCTATTGAACTTGCAAATAATATCTATTTACGTGCACTGTTTTTGTTTGTTAGCCTAGAACAACAAAAACTGATGCAGCGTGGCGCATGGTACACACAGGAAACGTGATAGAAAATAAATCCTTGAACTGGCAGTAACGAGTACCCCAGTACGCAAACAGAAACGGACAACAGAACGGCAGAAAATTAAAAGCTGCCACACGTTTGTCATCGGCAGGCAAATGTGTTGAACATTACCGATTACTTTTCCTGATGGGCCGCGTTCTCCGGGGGTAGCTGCCAGGCAGATAGGCAAGCAAAAAGGAAGGACCTGTCCTCTTGTGCTGCTCTGCACTTGGGTGTCGTGTTTGTTCTTGACGATTGAAGTTCTTTCTCCGCGCGTTCTGGTCACGAGTGAGTTAAGAATAGAGGAACTGCATCTAGGATGATGCGAAATGTGATACTCGAGTCAGTGTCAGGTATTTTTTTTGTGTTCTGCAGCTCTAGTTAGTCACCCAGGGCCAAACTAAGCTCCCAGTCCGGAGCCTTCGGCAAACTAGATCGTCAGCCAAAGTCCCGCCCTTTGTGGTGCGGGGTTCGCTCATAGGCGGAAGATGTTGATCAATACCACTCACCACCACAATGAGTCCGCGTGGACACCGTCCTCCCGGGGGCGTAGAGAAAAGGCATCGCATGTTCGATCAAGTGTCGCGGATATGTTGAACATGTCCACACAATTTAATTTACATTTAATGTTAAATTCCTTTCGATTTCTTCTTCATTTGTGTGGTACGACTTTGACTGGAGTTCTAGTTCTACTGCTGTTCTGCTATAGGTGTGATTGTATCGGGCGAACCTTCGACGGTTTGCTCCGCAGGGTTCAGTGCTCAGTGAACTTCTAATTGGTTGGTGGTGGTGGTGGCTTTTGGGGGCCGAGGTATGGGCGATGCTCTCGTTTCTCGGTTGGGTGCGCGTGAGCGATAGAAGATTCTAATGTTAACATATCCCTCAGTTCTCGGTGGGAGGAGGGGTGGGGGAGGGGTCTTCCATTGCATGGATCTTGTTTGCATGTTTGAAAAATTGTTTGTTTTGTCCGAGCGCCTATCGATGGCACCGGGATGATGACAGAAAGGTTGTTGGCACAGGGCGTCGATCGTCGGCCGTCGTCTTGGTTCTCGTCGTGCTAAATTTATGGCGTGATTTGAGCTCTCCTTCTGTCGTTCGATCCCAAAGTCGGAGCAATGAACCGTGATGAACTTGTGTTTCGATATCTCGGCTCCGATGATTCATGGTGGGAAGTTGGTGGGATTGCCAGCTTTTTCCCGTTAACGCGCAATGCGCCCGTTAGTCATATCGGTACAGATTGAGAATTTTTACGAATGAGATATGCAAATACGTGGTCACCGTTTGAGGTGCGGGTTTCAGCACTCATCATCCAGAAGCGATAGTTACACTTAGTTATGTGACACGGATGATGACGGTATCCGGCATTTGGATATACACTGAATTCTCCTTCACTGGCATTTTGGTTACTTTTATAAGTTTACCGTTAAAACTTTCTTTATAAATCACCGAGTTCCCTTCTAGCACAAAACCACATCGATATTTTTTACACGGACGCCTCTGTCGTGTAAAAATTTGATCAGTTAAAGTTAAGTAAAATAAAAGGTGTAGCAAGCGTACAGGCTCGGCGGAACACCATTTTCCCGAGTGGGTAGTAAGATTCGAAGTACTGACGAAAGTTCAGATATGGCGTGTGTAAGTGAAAATGAAAATTCCCTGATAATATCTGGTGGCTATTTGGAAACACTCTTTGTTAACAGGGTTGTTTGTCCGACGGCTCAGCGAAAATGTGAATACTACACCCAAAATCCAAGATTCTATTGCCTTTTTGGTAACAGAACACGCAATTCCGCAATGCGGTATTAAACTCATAATTCCGCAAAGGTTGTAAACGGTGAAATGATGGTGTAGGATAATTCGGTCGATTTCTATAATAGTATTAGTATCGAGTCAAACCAGCCGGAGTTCTGGCGGATTTCTACCCAAATTCAGGCCGGAATCTGCACCAATTTTGACAGAAATAGGCCGAATTACGGATTTTTATAGGGTGGATAGTGAAAGAAAAATTTTAGGCGTTTTTCGGATCCGGCCTAGTTTCCGGATCCGACACAGCTCCCGATCTGGACCAGTTCCCAAATTTGGTTTTTACCATTAATGTTAACCATTCTGTGTTAACGATCTATTGAGTCAATTTATCAACTGTTGTTACGGCATTTAATTAGTAAAAATATTAAAATAAAAATAAGAAAATATACTTCACCTTCCAATCCCTTGCTAATTAAATGCCGTAACAACAGTTCCTAAATTTGGACCCCCCGGATCTGGCTCAGTTTCGGGATCTGGACTAGTTCCCAATTCGGACCAGTTTCCGGATCCGGACAAGTTCTCGAATCTGGACCAATACCCGGTAATGGACCAGTCCCTGGATCTAGCCCATCCCCTTTTTCCCTTACCAGGCCAGGACTTGAACCAGGCCCAGATTTAGTGCTTAGATCCAGACAAGAGTCTGGATCCGGACTCTCGGATCGGATACGTTGATCCAAACTATATGTCTTGCTTTCCGTACATGACGGGAAGGACTGTTAATGTTTTGTGCAGTCGCTACCTTGCTGTTAACGTTCGTGATAAAAAAAATTCAATTTAACTACGACCGAAATACCCCACCACTATTCCGAGTCGACTTTTTTCTGACTGTGCTTTGAAGCTGAGTGTGAGTTACTCCGGCGACATCCTTTCAGGCTTAGTGGAGGTCGATTTGAATATTTCTCCGATGGCAATAATAATACCAATAAGTCTCATTTTCGATATAAATTATATCTAATGCAACCGGCCCCCGGATGGTCTACTTCCGGACCTAAGACGAGCCATTTAACGTCATCGATAAATTGCGTGATCTAACTAAACAACACTCGACCATGTACGAAAAAGTATTTTGTCTGCGTGCCCGCTCGGGAAGTAGAGTTTGATGGTGTAGTCTCCGAGGAGGGCCTTGATTGCGAAATAGGGGGTGGCTCCTTCTAGATCCTTGTGCTTCGGTCAGTGAAAATTCTGGTACGCTTGCAATTGTGTTCAGTGAAACTCTAGGAGTATTAGAAAACTTATTTTCCATCAGCCTCATTTTGAGCCTTTCGTAGGATTTGTTCTTCCAAAAATTGCTCTTCTGAACAGGGCTCGTCTACTTGTTCGCCTTTTTGTAACCCAGGACATGAACTGAAGAACCCATTGTAGAAATAAGGCACGGTGTGGAAAATGCGGAGAGGATCAAGACATTGGCTTCTGGTCTCGGAAAGTCCACATGGGACATCCAAAATTTCAAGTGTCTCTATATTTCAGTTATATTATTTTTCTAGGTTTACGTCCTACGTAGATCTTCCTCAATTTTAGCATTATTCGCCATGGCCGACAACAATATTGAGGAGCGTTTTGGGGATCAAAACGTGCTATTATTTCAATCGGATTATCCTTTGCTCGGTACCAGGTATCGAAGTTGTCACTTGTTAAATCCGAATCATAGGCAAAGATTTATTGATATTCTTTCCATATGCATCGCACCTCAACTGGTTCGAGAAGATTTCAACTCCCACGACACGTCATGGGGTTGTATTCATGCCGATAACCGATCTATCTTACTGCATGATATTCGCGACAATTTCAGTATGACCATCTTGAATTCAGTGGAAATGACACGAATGCCTACCAGCGCGACCAAGTGCGTTAGATTAATCGTTGCACTCTACCTCATTAGTGTGCCCATTGATTGAACGAGCTACGCGTCCACTATATCCGAATCAAATTAGAAATTCCTCCGGTGGCAGTGTGCAACGTTTTGACTAGCTTTTCTCTGCACTGAGATAAAAGGTCAGACGAAACGAATACCTGGCGCGAGCAATCGTGGACGGTTTCCCACTCCGTTGTTGGCAGAGAGTGCTCAGAACTGTATGCGAAAAGGTCCTATGAGGACTTTTTAAACGTCAGATTGCCCAAATTTTTCCAAATATACGTGACGTTAGAAACGCAAATAAAAAAAAATGATGCAAACTGAAAAACGCGGTTATTGGCACCGGTTCGTCAACGGATTAACGAGCAAAACAATATTTCGTCTAGCAGCTGGACCCTACGTCGTGTACTCGATTCGACCTTTGATCGGAATTAGAGTTTCCATTTCCCGACGGTTTTCAACTTCCCGGGATTCGGGAATTAAATAATAAATTTCCCGGGAAATCCCGGGATCCCGGGAATACAGAAGAAAAATAGAAAGGTGAATGATTCTCTTGAAAACAAAAGAATAAATTAAAAAGTTTTCAAACCCGTTTGATTGCATGTATATCTGCCCTAAAGCAGTTGTCAGAAGATGGCGATTTTTGATTTTTGATTTGATAGCTCGTCAATAAGTTTACGCAACATCAACTTCTACTTGGCTATATGTATAGTAGGGTGTCCCAAAATGACATCATGTTAAAAAAGTCATTGGGCTCACTTCTTAAATGAAAGGTTAGGGTATTAGGACCACTTTCTTCTTCGGAGTGAGTTTGCTAAAACGCTTCCTACTGGTGGCGACTTTTGATTTTTTGAAAAATGGGCCGATTTTGGATAAAATTTTAAATTTATGCCTGTTGAACTGGTCCTGAACTGTCTTAGATTTTTTTCAGCATTTTTTTATTTTTCTGGAGATCCAAACGGAGAAGTTTGGTTAGTTAGTTTGTACAAATTTGGAATTATAAGAGCGGCAGGGCCATTAAAACTTAGTAAAAAGTGAAATTTTTGGTGTTTTTCAGTATTTTTTCTTCAAAACTGGGTATCTACAAAATTTTAAAAGTACAGAAAACACTTTATATAGTTGAGCCGAATTCAGGGGTGTAATTTTGCTGAAGAAAGTGTATAGCTATGGCTAATGGGGTATGAGTTATTTAAGTTTTTGTTAGATAACCTTTGACATTTTTAGCAATTTATCAAAAATAATTCTGTTCCAAAAAGTAAATCAGTTCAAATGTGCTTTGACCACATATTGTTTTTCGAAAAATAGAAGGAATATTATGAATAATGACGTTTTCTGTACGTCTTTAGTATGTCAGGACGAGGTTTAATAAGCAACTGATGACTTTTTTGTAACTTAAATCATAAAAATAATAACTTTGCTAATGACGCCAAGTCTCTAATTATTTTTTGAAGAGTTGATTCTCCATAATTACTTCTAGGAGGCATCTTCAACAAAACGATTGTGTCAGAAGATGCGCTGTATTCTGTTGTAAAACTTTTTCGAGGATATTTGCCCCAAATTTGACTATTTCGGAATTATGTGATCTAAACAGTAAATATCAGTTTTTCAGCACTCACCTCACTCTTCTGCATTTTTCTCCACTTCAAAGTTCCTAACATGAAAATAAGTCTTTATATACAAAATGTAAGTACGTTAATCAATTCAGCCTTCAAATATACGCCATAACTTGCCATTAACTCGACATATTTGTTTAATTTTAGTGATTTTCAAACCCGCTAGGTGGCTATTAATATAGAAAATATTTGAAAAAAAAATCGTCAAATGCTCATAAAAACCGATTCTGATGTACTAGAGACAAGCGAAAAACGCCATTTTTCATCATTTTCCTTCTGTTTTCCGAAAAATAATATGCGGACTAAGCCCACTTAAGTTGTTTTATTTTGTAGAACAGTGTTATTTTTTATGAATATCATAAAATGTCAAAAGGTTATTTAACAAAAACGTAAATAACTTATACCCCATTGGCCGTAGCTATACACTTTCTTCAGCAAAATTACGCCCCTGAATTCGGCTCAACTACATAAAGTGTTTTCTGTACTTTTAAAATTTTGTAGATACCCAGTTTTGAAGAAAAAATACTGAAAAACACCAAAAATTTCACTTTTTACTAAGTTTTAATGGCCCTGCCGCACTTATAATTCCAAATTTGTACAAACTAACTAACCAAACTTCTCCGTTTGGATCTCCAAAAAAATAAAAAAATGCTGAAAAAAATCTAAGACAGTTCAGGACCACTTTAACAGGCATAAATTTAAAATTTTATCCAAAATCGGCCCATTTTTCAAAAAATCAAAAGTCGCCACCAGTAGGAAGCGTTTTAGCAAACTCACTCCGAAGAAGAAAGTGGTCCTAATACCCTAACCTTTCATTTAAGAAGTGAGCCCGATTACTTTTTTAACATGATGTCATTTTGGGACACCCTAATGTATAGTCTAAATTTTGGTAATTAAAATTACGATTGGGATGATATACTACACGCAGCTGCTGGAGGTACTGTCCAAAATTGGAATTCGTTGTTCTGATACGATGGAATGTGATCAATTTAATGCAAAGCACCTTCTTTGGTAATTTTGAATGAAAAGATTGAGCTGCTTCAGGGTAGTCTGCAGTTACTTCCGATCAAAAGAGAAAAGTTTATATATGGAATCCATTTCCGTCACAGTAGGATCAGCATCATTTCGAATTAAGTGTGAATCAAAATCAAGCAGATAATGACTGTGCAGCGATGGATGAAGCCTATTATCGATTTCCTGTTACGGGCAAGTAACAGGAAATCGATAATGCCTGCATCCTTGAAAGCATTCAAAGAGTTTGGATGCACATGATATTGGACAGATACAACGTTATGTATTTCTTCTCATACATCCAAAAATTTACAGATATTACTGTCACGGTATAACAAATAAGACTAAATATGTATTCGATGAACCGACCAAATATTTCTGCAGACGTTCTAGAAACATTCCTTATTTTAAATAGCGTTTGCGTTAAGCATGATATCACTACAAACAATCCCAAGTTTTGAAACAAACACACATCGATTTTTTAAGAAAGTAACGCAATTTCCATTACTAATTTGATTGCAAGCTTTTTCATTCAAGATCTAACTATTAAAATAAACTATTAAAAGAACTGTTAAAAATCTGATCAATCGGTTCATCGGTTGCAGAGATATCGTGCGCATCACTAACGCTACTGTAAGGAAATGGTTCGGTATAACGGCCGGCAAATTAATCCATTTTTGAATGAAAATTTGAATAAATGCAACATTCTTTAGCAGTGTTTTGAGTATGGCGTGGACTATATATCTAAAAAATAACGAAAACATATCAGTGAGCTTAAAGATATATAGTCCATCGATCTGCAAATCAGTTGGAAAAGCACAATCTGCATTCACTGCTCACTCCAAATGTTTGCCGATAAAGATATTTTGTACAGAATTTCTTTCGCAGAACCTAATCCTTTTGAAGTAAATTAAAAATATTTTTTCCCGGGATTCCAGAATCCCGGGAATGAGAAAACACAATTTCCCGGGAATCGGGAATCCCGGGATATCCAAAAATCCCGGGAATTCCGGGAAATAAATTCCCGAGATGGAAGCTCTAATCGGAATACACGGAACTAAGAATTCTTTATCGGCGACAACAGCATTCCACGTAAATTCATATTCAAATGATAGACGTTTCGCGATGAAATTATAATAATGTATATAAACGTAACAGTTGTTCTTCAAACACACAAGTAGATCTGACAGAAAAGATACTCGCGCTAAGCATTTTTCCCACAAAACTAATGGTTTTATATTTACCTACGACCATGTCTACATCCTAACAGTTCCGAGTAGGCGCTTCGATCGATGGAGCACGAAAAGCACTCATAATTTTCCTGGGGAGAATATGGGCGATCCAAGATTCTTTATATTGAAATCGTTCCGGATTGCCTGATACAAATATTTGTTTGAGTTCATTCGCATTGTTCTATCACGGGTAATAAGAAAAGCGACACTTAGATTAGAATGGCAATGAGAAGGCGGACACTTAGGCATTAGAAGGTAATATTTGTGAAAAATCGCGCAGCTTTAACGAATTTTGCAGTTTTTTTAATTCATTTTGGATATTTCAAAACTAGGAGGTTACAATGTTGAAATATTTTTTTTTTAAAAGAGAAAAAAATTACAGTTATCTTAAGACTAGAAATAAGATTCTATATACAAAAGAGGGGGCAAAAGATTTTTTTTATGAAAAATTTTAAAACAAGGAATTCAATAGTAATAGTTTTTTAGGAAATATTTACAGTTATCTTAAAACTAACAATATAGTTTGGTACACAAAAGGGGGAACAAATATTTGTGAAAAAATTCACAGGTGTTTTAAAACTAGGGATACAATTCTAATTACAAGAGGGGGGACAATAGTTTTAACAAAGAGGTAAAATTACAACTATCTTAAAACTAGGAATACGGATAAATTTTGCAGTTAGATTTAGAGTTAGAAAACGCTCGAACATTGGCAAATTTTGTGGGATAATGGAAGTTTAGGAATCCCAAAGGCATCAACCAACCTTTGTTAAAAAGGATGGATGAACGTCGTGACTTCCTTCGGGTGGCACCTCGGATCATGTCCAATCATTATACGCTGAATGCACATCTCCGGCGTATTGGAGTCGTAATGAGTGTTCTCTGCGCTTGCGGTGACGGCTATCGCGACATTAAACATGTTGTCTGGTCGTGCGCCTAGTATTCTACACACCAAAAAAAAACTAAATTTTACCGGTTAGGTATTTCGAAACATACCACAATCTAACAAACCGTAATTAACGCAATAACAAAATAAAATCGTGTTCTGCTTAATTTTACGTGAATGATGTACTTTCGAAGCGTAGTGCCATAAAAATACATATTTAAAAAAACGCCATATGTGGAGTAAAACTACGTGACTCGCAAAATTCAACGACAGGTTAAATTAAAACCAAATGTAAAACTATTTCATTTTAGATGCTCGTATAGTCATGGTCAAGAGACGTAAATGTCCACGATTTTTTCTAGCTGTGTAGTGCTATATCTGCGTTAAACGAATCCCTTCGGCCTGGTTCTAGTTCGAGATATGCTGGCTATCCTCCAATTTTATTTATATCTACTCTTTTGGTTGACTTACTAACAGGTACCTTCAAATGTTATCCCAAAACAAAACAAAAAACTTTTTCCTTCAATTTTACTGAGGCATCAATACTATTGGTGGATTGATAACAAGCGGATCCAAGGAGGCCAATTGGCGATCCGGTGCATGATGTCCTGATAGTGATCTTCCGTTTGCCACAAAGCTACAAGTTTAATTTTTTTTCCTTGCCATTTTTCTCTGATACGGTCTCTGCTACTGATGTTGGGATCAACAATCTCTTGCCTTCCTTATACAATGTCTACTGATTGTCTAGTGATTGTTTCTCCTTGCTTCAATTTTTAATCAAATGATTATTCATGTTAAAAAATTACAAATTGTTAATATTGTCCTTAAAAATGTTTCTAATTGCATCCCATAGTCTGAATAAAATTGTATATTAACCCATTATTACCCAACTTATTTTTCGCGCGCATCACAAATTGAGTTTTACGATCGGAAAAAAATAATGTGGTCATTCCAGTAAAATTATTTTTGTACTTAAAATAGATGATATAATAAAGAACAACCAGTGAAAATTTCAGTTTGATCGATAAATTGGTTCCCGAGATATCGTGATCGCCGCGAATGAACTTTTCAATAAAATACGACTCCGAAATAATCGAGTTTTTCTGTCGGTACAGCGAGTCAACAGTCTAGCGTATCAAACACTACGCACCGCCTACGAGTGGTCAATAGGTAGCGGTCTATGAATAGATGTCACTCAAGTTGTAGTATTCCGATCTTTAAAAAAATTTGAGAAAATTTTCCTCAGCGTATATAGTTTCAGAAAATCTAATTTTCAAAAATTCGATTTTTTAATCCTGACAAAAATGTGTAACCCCTTAAAGGAAAATTGAATAAAAACAAAACATAAACACCGGTTTAACCACTCTAACTTCTCTAAACGTATTCTGCAAGAGTATATGAACAATATTAACTCATTGATAATGCCTGTTCTGCGTTATTGACTGAGTAATAGGAGTTATTCTTAGCACCTACTATATATAGTAGGTAGGGCAATAATGGGATAATATTTTTTTTCTATCGATCTGCGTCAAAATGTATTTCCATGAGTATAAATATAATAAATAATTCCAAATTTCAAACAAACCCTAATTATTCTCAAGAAAGTTAAATTATAAAGCAAATAATTTTGCATCTGAATAAATATTTGCAATTGTTTTACATCGAGGATTTACAACGCAAGAATTTCTTTTTGTACTGGATAGGGTTTAAGCTTTTTCCACAAGCGACTGTCACATGAGGTAATCTCTAGAAACGAATGTTCTGATTCGCGTACTTGATACTCTTATTAGCACCCGAAAACCCGTTACTTGCTCACCCACACGTCCTTCGAGAGCATTGTCAATCAGAACAAAACGTACCCGAAGCTAATATTATATTTACTTTCCATCCACCGATTCGATCAGTGGGAAGAAAAGGTGATCCTACAAACCAAACTAGGACCGATCCGAAGCGAATCAACCACCACAACCTACCCGGTTAGAACTCACACCTTCCCGAAAAGGCAAGACTCCCAGATTCCGGTTACACGCGAAAGTGCAGATCAATGACCACCACACTCCGTGCAGCCGCAAAACAACCGACGTCACTAACTTCTTCCAGGAAGTCGATTAACTTGTCCGCGACGGTTGTCACCCTAGCCGTTGGCGACTTTCGAGGCCACTGTCTGTTCGCCAATTTGCTTATTATATTCAACCTTGCTTTTTGCGCGCCTAAATTAACAACCGAGAGCGCGCTATATTGGGCTGGTAATCGCGATGATTATCGGTCGAAAATACCGTTTAACGTTCGTCTCGCGTAAATGCAATTAAATCTTCGCTTCGAGGCAGAACAGAACAGTTCATCACCGACACGATCAGATTGACATTTCGGTTTCCAAGGCGTTTCCTGAATTCTTCTTCGTAAACCACCTTCAGTTACGCGCAACATAACGACAAATTTATCCAAACCTTGGTCGGGCCGATTTGAACTTTGCCCGCGAGGGGTACAGCTTGATGCATAATTAATAGCGCCGGGTTTGGTGTTGTTTTCCTTATGCTGTCAGCTATGTGCTCATCATATTTCGCACTGTCTGCCGCCATCAGTGTTGTTTATGTACCGGAGTACCAACCAACCAACCAACCAACCAAGCGACTGACTAACAGGTTAGCTAAATTCCCATGCATTACATCATGATCTCGTTGTGAGCTATGTGCCCTGCTGCCTCCGTGTTGCTTATTGCCACTGAAATGTGACGACAGCCGCATTGCGGAATATGAGTGTGTGTGTGTGTATGTGATGTATGTACAATGCAAATAAGTCTGTCAGTTTGGGTCGTAAATAAAGTTGTCTGCCTAGCTGGGTCGAGACAGCTGGGAAATGGGTTAAAATAAGCATCTCTGAGCAGGCTGAAGGTGCATGAAGTTCCTTATCATTAACAACTTTATATACGCGGAATGGTTATTGGCGGTTTGATTTGGTCTGATGGTGATAATGGCTCTTACTTAAATCCAGAAGAAATTCATTTATATTCTAGAATAAGAATCAGATCAGAATGTTTTTTTTTGAATGAAAGTTTTCGAGCTTCAAGTTACCATGGTCAGATGCAGCAAATAGCGACTCTTGAACTTTATTCAACTAATCGACAATGATCGGACCAGCTCATACCACGAGTCAGTCCGCCAACTCATGCGTTATACTGTCGGAGTAAAGTGTCATGCCTAACACCTCTTTCTACCACAGCGTGTGAATATAGGATGGACCCTTACCTTGGGTTTATGCAAATTCGTGTTACTCAACTCTTCCACAAATTTAGCGCTTCTCAAAAAAATATTTGAGCTCCATCAAATATGACGGACCTTTTAAATCTATCGGATGCAGATGCGGCAAATATGTCGAACAAGAGAAGCATTTGCTGTTTATGATATTAATAGTTAGATTGATTGTAATAGCAAAGCTGTGAGCTCAGCGAGGCATTTAAAGTGGATTTTACGCGCCAAGCTTTTCTTTTGAGGGAATCTTGTTCTTGAATCAGACATATGGAAACTTCTCTGCAAAAGGTTTTAGTTTTAGGGATTTAGCATCGGCGGTGGTCAGCTATTTTCGTCCGCGTCCCTTATCACCTATTTTATAGGGTGATTCATCAACAGTGCTATCTTTGAGAATGAGCCTCGGTAAACCAACTAATTTTTCCGATACTATTTTATTGCAAATAATTAAGTAGTTTTCATTTCGTTTTATTCTGAATTGCACATATTTTGTCGTATGTAAATTTAAATATTCTTTGATTTGATGGCATTGTAAGGGAACACGTATCCGCTGGCTGATGCTAATCGAACAGAACCTTTCTTTGGATTGATCAAACTAATTTCTTTGTTTGTTAAATGTTTATTTGACCAACTAGGAAACTAATCCACTGGACATTTCATGTGCGTGGGAAATACGCATGGTCTTGTCTGAGTGAAGTGATGACTGTTGAATCATGTATGAGGGTTAAGTATTGACAGTTCACAAGAAAAATTAGAAGCCAGTTACTACTTTTAGTAATTAGTGTAAAAATTAGCGTCCTCGATTGTATATTCGACATCCAAAGCTAGTCGTTTCAGGTATTTCGGTAGTGCTAATCTTATGCCGTTTAAAATACGCTTTAGTTAGCTTAAAAACGCGCGTGAATAGCAAAACAATCGGCCCCTTATTCAATTGTTCGCGCAGAAAGAAACCAATACATAACTTTCGTTTTATTTGCTTTAGAATACCAACGTTAATGCACGATAAATAATACTTATATTACGAAATCTTCAATTATTATAAATCTATCATAAATTCTCGGCAGCCGGCTGCCCAGAGCGCAATGAACACAATATAATACTTCTGAGAGTTGCATAGATCGAATCACTTATCAAGGTCAATCCAGATTTATGAAACAAATTTCCCCATCCTACTAATAAAAACTCCTTCCCGTGACAAACGTGGACATAACATTCCTTTCCTTCCCCGATGACTGTAAGGACGTGGCCGGCGCCATTATTGGCATTTCAAAGTATAGAACTCTCGAAACGTGCACATTGAGAATGGATAGCTACTCCCAGACCCCATTTGTTGATGCAATTTCGTTTGTTCTAGTCAATCACGGAGTAGCAACTACGAATTGTACGGTCATCATCCTCATGCTCATGCAATATGCTAGACATATGGAAACTTCTCTACAAAAGTTGGGTTGATTTGTTGCTGCTGCACGTTTATGCATCGTGATACTCTGACCATTTTTGATCAGAGCACTGTACATTTCACCACTAGTATTATTATTTTTTTCTTTTTTTTTATTTCTATTGTGGAGGTTTTAACCTTAAAGTCATTCGCCTTTTTGGGTTAGAAAAATCTCGTATAAAAAATTTCTAACCCTATGTGCGAGGTCGGGACTCGAACCCAGGTGCGCTTCGTACAAGGCAATCGATTTACCAACTACGCTACCCACCTCCCCCCACTAGTATTAAAGACTTTAAAACTTTCAAAGAATCAATTTTTCCTTTTAACATTGAAAATGTTTTACTTGACTATATGGAACTGGGGGTTGGGTATAGAACTAAAATTTGATATTCGATCCGCGTCACGTAAATGTGGCATTATTTTAAACTATTTTGTAGCTCTGTTAAATGTTAATGGTTTTTCGTCACCAATCGTTTCAATCCAACTTGAAGCTGGTTTAAAAGTTTATTTTTATATTTCAACTCTACACTACTCAAAAATCCGTATTATTGTAAAAACATTGTAAAAAATTGAAAAAAAACAGAGAAAGTTTTCACTTACGTTTTGTTAATTGTTGGTTAATTTTCATAACTCGCCAATCAATTCGGAGAATGACTGAGAAAAAAGTGCTGTCAAATTTATTTGTGTTTTAATAGTACTCTATTGACAAGTGTGTAATTCTGCAAAACAAATACTATTTTTGCAAACTCTCGCAAACTTTCCCTAACGCAGACTTTCCCTAACGCAGACTTCATCACCATACCCATAAGCGCCACACAAATCTCATTGCTTAACATAAAATATGTATATGTCTGAGCTACTTCCTTCATTCCATGGGGTGGGGCGGGGTTTGGCGCTCAAATGCTCGATAACTTGTTTGCTTAATTTTGGCGGTTAATCCTCCTAGCAGTAATAGAGAATTTACTCTTCAATCAAATTTTGCTCGTGACTTAATGTCTTCAGCAAAGTTTTCGAAAATACTATTTCAAACAACTTTGCTGAAGATATGTGTTTACGCCGGGATCTGGCCGATACTCAAGCCCGGGAACCAGTGAAACACGACACACAAAGCGGACGAACAGCTCCCAAACAGGGAAACTAAACAAACTCGGCAGGCCCCGCACAGGCCAGCAAAAGGGCGTTCTTTTCCGCCTTCTGCAATCACTTTTAGCCCGCGCAACACTAAAAGTCTCTTTTCTACAACATAATATTTATTTACAATATATACACAAATAGTTATATTTGAATTCCACTGATTCGAATTAATTCTAAGTCCCGGTCTGTGGGGATCCGGTCGTGCGACGTATGCACGGCGAGCGCGACGCACAGTCAGTTCTGCTGGACTGTCTTGATCGGCGATAAACTTTGTACTATATGCAGACTCTGAAGCGTCGCTGAACCCGTGAATCTCCAAGCGGTCGTAACCCGGACGTAACACATGGCGAGAAACTCGAAGGTGGGCAAGTGCTGAAAACTTCTGGTGAAATTCGTGCCATTCGTGAGCGAATCCGTTAGCCACGGGTGTGTCCCAGTCGAGATGGAGCTTCCAAAGACTCTGCAGCATGATTTTCACCAGACACACCCGTGGCTAACGGATTCGCTCACGAATGGCAGGAATTTCACCAGAAGTTTTCAGCTTTTGCCGAAAACTTCTGGTGAAATTCGTGCCATTCGTGAGCGAATCCGTTAGCCACGGGTGTGTCCCAGTCGAGATGGAGCTTCCAAAGACTCTGCAGCATGATTTTCGCCTTTGCAATGGTCGGTCCAATCAAACCTAAGGGGTCGAAAAGACTGCTGATCTGAGAGAGGACCGTTCGTTTGTTCAGAACCGTGCATTCCTTCCAATTCGGCGTCTTGAACGAAAGAAAATCGGTCGACGGTTCCCAGCGGAGGCCAAGTGCAGTCACGGAGGACTCGTGGTCCAAATCGAGTAGTGTTTTCGTCTCTCGGAGCTCCAACGGAATGGTATCAAGAATAGCTTGACAATTCGAAGACCATTGTCGGAGAGGAAGTCCTGCGCCTGCGAGCATTGCAATGAGCTGGTTGCAGGTAACAGCGAGAGATTTAGCATCGTCAGAACCGGACAGCAAATTGTCGACGTAGAAGTCGTGGCGGACAGCGGGTTCCGCCAGCGGAAAATGTTGCCCTTCATCATCGGCGAGCTTCTGCAGCACCCTAGTTGCCAAAAATGGAGCACTGCTTGTGCCGTATGTGACGGTGCGGAGCTGGTAGTTCTTCAGTGGAGCCTCGGGATCTTCGCGCCAGAGAATTCGCTGCAGCGGTTGGTCGGTGGGATGGACCAAAATCTGCCGGTACATTTTTTCAATGTCCGCAGATATCACGAACTGGTGGATTCGAAAACGGAGGACAATCGTCACGAGAGTGTCCTGGATTGTGGGACCAGGAAGCAGGACATCGTTCAGCGAGATACCGGACTTCGAGCGGCATGATGCGTCGAATACGGTACGAAGCTTTGTAGTGGTGCTGTCGAGTTTCATCACCGCGTGGTGTGGAAGGTAGTATTGCGGTTGCGCGTCGATTTCATCGGGGCCAATCTCCCGCATATGTCCCAATCTCACGTACTCGTGGATGAACTGCTGATACATCGCCTTCTTATCGGGACTCGCACCGAGTGAGCGTTCTAGAGAGAAGAAGCGGCGGTGGTCGTTGTATTTGTTGTCCTTTAACTGCCAAAGCAGCTCGTCACGCTTGGGCAGCTTGACGACGTAGCGGCCTTCGGAGTTGCGGGTGGTGTTCTTCAAGAAATGTTCCTCACAGTATCGTTCCGACGGAGACCATCCCTTTGCATCGTGGACTTCTTCGAGCTGCCAGAATCGGTTGACCAATTCATCGATTGTGCAGGGATTACTGAACTGGCACTTGCGTGGATCGCTGTGATCGTGGTTTTCCAATAAACACTCTCCGGAGACGACCCAACCGAACTCTGTGTTCTGCAGAAGCGGTAACTCTTCCCCGAGTGATATCCTGCCGTATCGAAGAATTTGGAAGAAATGGGCGGCACCCAGAATCATGTCGATGTCGCCAGTAACAGCGAATGTTGGATCTGCAAGCTCCACGTGCTTTGGAATCGGCCAGTGGCGGGCTTCTACCGTCGACTGGGGCAGCTTGACGGTAATGGAAGGCAGAACGAGCATGGAGCATTGTACGGAGAAGGGAGTGACTCGAGAGGAGATGGTTATCGTGGCCTGGTATTCAACCAGCGTTGTAGTGTTTCCGATTCCGCTTATCGGGATAGCATGCGGCAATCGGATGCGAGGAAGCTGCAGTCGTTCGCAAAGAGCCCCAGAAACAAAGTTGCGTTGGGAAGCACAGTCCAGCAAGCAACGAGCAGTGACGATGCGACCTCTACCGTTACGGATATTCACTAGCGCAGTCGGAAGGAAAACGGTTCCAGGAATCACTTCGCCAGTATGTGATACGAGGGCAGTCTGAGAACTCATGGAAGGCGCATGAATGTGGGATAAGTTTGCGATTGAGGTAGAGGTAGACGGTTGCTGGATGGGAGCTTGCGAAACAGACTGGGGTGACAGTGAGTTTGGAGCATGCAGCGCAGATGCTGCGGTGAGAGTCGGCTGGAGGGCAACACAGCAAGTTGATCCGGTGGCTTGACCAGAAGCGGGATTGTCGTCAGAGGGCTCAGTATGAAGAAGCGTGTGGTGCTTTTTGGTACATGTACGGCATCTTGACCCAGAACAGTTCCGGGCATAATGGGAACTCGATCTCAAACAGTTAATGCAAAGGTTTTTCTGTCTTACCAGATCGATCCGTTGGCGAAGGTTGAGTTTCCGAAATTCCGGACAGCTGTACAGGTAGTGACTCTCACCGCACTTGTCGCACGGCTTCGGCTTGCTGGCGCTGGAAGAGGGTGTACTGGATACTGCAGTTTGCTGTGTAGCTGCGACTGGAAAGGCTGCTAGCTTGGATGTCGGATTTGGCTTGCTGCGAGGAGGAGCGGTGTTCGAAGTGGCTGAAGAAACTGCTTGCAAAACTCGAGCGTAGTTCTGGAGGAAGTTTACCATCGTCACGTATGATGGCATTGAAGTTGACGCACCAGTGCTTGTGTCCTCTGATGTGCCGGCGGTTCCTCCCAGAACCGAAGCGATGTTGTCAGCATCGAGTTTGCTACAGTGGTTCTCCCATTCCCGGAGCGTACAAGGATCGAGGCGTATAGATAGCTGGTAAACCAGGATAGAGCTCCATCGGTCTGCTGGTTCACCCAAGCTCTTCAGAACGGAGATCTGCTGCTCGAAGCGATCGATCAGCGCAAGCAGATCTTCAGCTGATTCCTTGCGCATCGCTGGAGTGTCGAAAAGCGTCCGAATGTGACACTTGATTAACTGCCGGTTGTTCTCAAAACGCAGCCGCAACGTTCGCCAAGCGTCCTTGTAGCCCTGCTCGCTTATTTTGATAGGGTCGAGAATGCGAGCTGCCTCTCCTTGAACGAGGCCCTTCAGATAGTGCATCTTCTCGACCGCACTGATGTCGCTCCGGGAACCTACTGCGGATTCAAATGAATCGCGAAAAACACACCAGTCTTCCAACTTACCGCTAAACTTGGGTAGGTTAAGCTCCGGAAGCCTGATGTTCATTGGTCTCGATGGTGCGGGGTTGGCAGAAGGGGGAGAACGTGTTTTCTTCGCCAGTTTGGCCAAGTAGAAGGACCGAAGAGCATAATAGCGACCGTCGAACAACTGCCGTTCCTTTTTCAGGTCGATTGGCTCCTTATCGGTGGAAAACATCTCCAATTTCACCACCGTCCGGTGAAACTCGTCGTAAAATTTCTCCAACTTTTCCGCCCACGCTTCTACTTGGCCCGCAAACTTACTGTCCTTGTCGAACTCCTTCGCATAATACTCCAACAAAGCCATTGAATCGACAATATTCTGCTTCGTCAGCTCCAACTCACTGAATTTCCTCTCGTCGGCCATTTTCTTCTTCGGTAGCGCCGTATTCCCGTTCACTCACGCACTTTTCAACCTCCAAGAATCCAAAATGCACCCGAGCAGTCAATTTGCCAAATAAAAATTTCACCGCGAAACTTTAACACTTTTTCGAAAATCTCTCTTCAGAAATATTTACGTTCCAGCACGGCGCGCACCGTTCAGGCAGTAGGTAAACAATGCACACTACCTACGCTATCGTCAGCTGGCTGTGTCTCGCACGCACTACTCGTTGTGACGATGTAAATATTCTGCGATGGTGGATTCTTGGAGGGAACACTATGCGGTTTTGTTTGCACTACCGCGTAAAATGGCTAGTTTGCCGCTTGGGGACGCTACCGAAAATCACCTTTCGCGCACTTTTTCTGGCTCTACCCGTCTTCAGCGGGGCCGTTCTTTGCGATTTTTTCGCCTATTCTGGGCAATTTACAATCACTTTTTGCCTCTTCTGGGCACCTTTCGTTCACTTTTTGCCTATTCTGGGCAGTTTTCTGTTCACTCGCGGGCACTTTTTCTTCAAGATCCGGTTCGAAGGACCAAATTTATGTTCACGCACTTCACCACTCTTCTTACTTTCTGGATCTTTTAGAAATTTTTTCGCCTATTCTGGGCAATTTACAATCACTTTTTGCCTCTTCTGGGCACCTTTCGTTCACTTTTTGCCTATTCTGGGCAGTTTTCTGTTCACTCGCGGGCACTTTTTCTTCAAGATCCGGCTCGAAGGACCAAATTTATGTTCACGCACTTCACCACTCTTCTTACTTTCTGGATCTTTTAGAAAGTTTTTTGCCGTTTTCACCTGCTGAATCAGGACTTTTTCTGCATCCACTGCACTTTCAGCTGTCGCGCGCGAGTATAACGGGTTTGTAGGGAACTTTGGATATCGCGAAAATGAAAACTCGAAAAACTGTTTTTCTGCGACCGACACCAACGATTGCGTTTTACTATCTCTTAGGGCTAGGTGAGTATTTACAGGTATGTACAATGCATAAAATTTCATTTCAATTCAGGTTCATGTTGTGGTGGATTAAAGGTGAGTATTGAACAATATGAATACCACATTTATTCAGAGTATCAAAACATAATTATATTTAAAAAAAAACCTTTAAAGCGCGTTTATTCTCATATTACTGTATTTGATGAATCTCTTCTGCGGTTTATTAACAATAAAATTCACATTGCATACCTTGATGCTCTCTGAAACTTACAAAAAGTTATATCGAAGAGAACTGATTTTGAAATTTTTTCCTAAATGCTGTTTTATTTCTCGATGTGATGCATCCAGGTAGCCTGCATATGTCAACAACTCATTCTCCATAATTGTTTCTAGGAGACTTAATCACTAAAATTTTAATATCAAAAGATACGCTGTTTTATGTTGAAAAACTCTTTTAAACTTTTAAAATTGATTACTTCAAAATTATGTAATCTTGATCGTTGAAAAGGTTTTCGAAAATTGATTCCCCTTAAACAGTTGCATACTGTGACTTCATTGACATATTATACAAGAAAATAATCTGTAGAGGTTTGAAAACATTTCCATGTTGATTCTCCTTGTTTGTAGACTGAAATGGCATTTGTTAAACTACTTATGGTTCTAAATTTTCAATAATTTATCAACCTCTTATTAAATTTTAGCATTTTCAAAAAATAAACGATTTTCATTAAAACCTCCTATTAACCAAATATCTGGCTACGCCACTGGTCGGCAGCATGAGTAAAATTATTGATTCTGCTACTGGTAAGATTTCGCAGCAATGATTGCACAAAATATAGCGTGATGCCGAATTTTCCGTCCAAACTGCGGAAGTAAAACGTTCGTCGATGCTAGCTGGTAGGATTTCACCGGTGCTAGACAGAAGCGATAATAGCACAACAAACAGCGAGATGTCAAATTGCTGATTTATATCGTGCGTAAGAGCCATGATGACAAGGCTCAAATCGTTCCATGACATTCTTGCCCGACTTGACTTATTAGGACGAATACATAGCGGATACAGATTTGAATTTTAAAAATCCTTCTATTAACTTGATTTACCTTTGCGCTTGTTGAGGATCAATTCTTAACCTTTATCAATCAATAATAACAATAACATTAGAAGTAAACAACAATCTGCAAATATTCCAGAAATTATTTAAAATATTGATGAATCGGAAATTGTTGAAAAGATTACAGAAAATCGGTCAATGTGGCAACCCAGTCCTTTAAAGCGGCACCAGGCAGCTCTTGCAGCTGCATCGCAAAGTTGATAAAAGAGTTTGCCGTGTTTCAAACGTCCTTCTTTGACATAAGCTACAGAAGAGCAACACTGCGGTAACGAAGGACGATTCGGACTTCTCCTTTTAGCAAACTCGGGTTTATTGTTCGAGTATGCTTTAAGCTGAAATTTTAATTCATTGTGAATTCTTCTTTAGGTTTTAATTTTTAGTTTACTTACAGTAAAAGTCGCATTGTACTAATCATCTAAGGGGCTAATCGTGATTCTGCTGTACTGTAATGTCATCGCTGGACTGTGTTGCTAACAAGCAATGTTCATCGATGCGTGCTGGAATGATTGTGCCGTTCGTATACCCAAGCGAGGATAGAATGAACGATGTTCAGTCATTCATTTTATTCCTTCCATCCAAATTATTAATGTGACACAAATCAATTTATACTATAAATTTTATAGCTATTTTAATGTCGCTTAATTTTTCATTTTAATCATTGAATTCAATTTATTCTGTTTATTTTTTCTTCTCTTTATTCATTTTACCAGATCTATTTATATTGTTCTATTTATTCATTTCATGGATTTTATCCATTTTATTCATTTCATGTTTTATTTATTTTATTTTTTTTATATATTTTCTTTACTTTATTTTGTTTAATTTATTTATTTTGAGCCTGTAAGATCCCGCGCGCGCAACTTTCTATTGCGAGTGGAGATCTTTTTTCGCGTCGGGAAGATGTTCCTTCTCTCACCAACTTCAGGGTTATGTCTCTCTCGGTGTCGTTTACGTCATACTAGCGATCAGATGTTCTTCCTGGCTTCCTGCCTTTGCGGGTCACAATGCAATTTCAAATTGGGGTAAACCCCTGTATTTATGCATAGCTGCATATAACCTAACTCAAATTAAGTCATATTTTTCGTGTTTCATCTAACAGCTAACTGGGCCGCTAGCTAGACACTAGATCCAAAAAATGACACATAACTTATGTGTACAGTGAACGACTGATCGAGACTGATGTCCCGGTTTGCAAAGAGTTCTTTTTTTACCAACGAGGACCAAATTGAACCAAAACTTTGTGGCTTACACGCTAATGTGGCAAAATAATACAATTTTAAATTGGGGTAGTTATGTGTCATTTTTTGGATCTAGTGTCTAGCTAGTGGCCCAGTCAGCTGTTAGCTACTGACGAGAAGAATCCGAAACACAAAAAAATGACTTAATTTTTATTTATTTTATTTATTTTATTTATTTTATTTATTTTATTTATTTTATTTATTTTATTTATTTTATTTATTTTATTTATTTTATTTATTTTATTTATTTTATTTATTTTATTTATTTTATTTATTTTATTTATTTTATTTATTTTATTTATTTTATTTATTTTATTTATTTTATTTATTTTATTTATTTTATTTATTTTATTCTATTTTATCAAATATTCAATTTTATTAGTTTTATGCACCTAATTTGTTTTATCAATTCCTTCTTTTGATTTAACTAAATTTTATACATTTTAATTGTTATTAATTTTATGGATTTGAATATTGCCAAAACCTGAATGAAATGAACAGTTTGTCAGATTATTCATGCTATCGGTGTTATTCAATTTTATTTATTTTATGGACCCTTTAACATTGCATGAATGCTGCCTTAATCTTCATTTCTACCCATTGGTTGTATACTAGGCGAAAGTGAGAAAAAATTAGTGGCTTCAGCATTTTTGGTGTAAACTGTGCTCTATTTTCGTTGAACCATTGTAGCACGTCCTTGCTACAATGGTGACTAGCTAGATCTGGCCAAAATGTAACTAGAACACTATGAGATGCAATTAAGGGTGAATTCTATTTGTTATGGCACCCCATTCCCAACTCTTCCAAATTAGTAGTTTTATCCATTACAAAAACGTTTGTTTTCTTGCCACAGGAACAAATCCCTTGCCACACCATATTTTAATTTGTGAAAACAAACTTGAATCTGTTATGAAACTTGCCACCAGCCTTGCCAAATTTGCACTCCAGGATTTCTTTAAAATAGGCATCCTCGTTTGAGACACATCCAATGAGCTTCATCACCACCCGGCCATACATCACATGGAAACCGTTGAGAATCCGAGGGAAAAAAATTCTTCAAGTGGCGTTTGTGACAGATTCCACTTCTCTGTACTTTGACAAGAATCTTTTAATGTAATCTGTGCGAGTGCGCGGTACCCAATCGTGTAAGTGGATTTCCGTCATATCATTGTCCATACCCCATGAACTTTAACCCATATAGTCCAGCGATTCCACATATTGTTTGGATTATACCCTGAACAGGTCGTTAGGCTCTTGGATCATAAGATGTTTATTAGGGTACACCTTAGATCGTTTTCATATTCGGCGTCGTACTGCATGTTGTTCTTCGCTACAGAGCTTTCTACTTCGACTAAAGAGTTGAACGTTATCAGTGCTACGTTCCTTGTATGATGTAGTTGTATGTGTGACACTTTTGTAAACACAAGCTCTATTTTCACCTTTATCAACTGTTCCACCTCGCGCACTGTTGGTCTACGACGGGTCTGCGTGAAGTCAATCGCGGTTGAGTTCTTCGGTAATGGGCACAATTTATTTTGTGATTTTACTCATTTCACTCACAAAATGGAGGCAACCGGTCTTCGCTGTTTCTATAGCGTCACAAGCGTGCACGGAAAATAATTGTTCCCAAAATCGTTAATAAAGTGCCATGAGTTCTGGAACAATCACGTTTTTACGTTACGAAAACAGGACCATGAACAAAAATCATGGCTTTTATAATTGTGTTCAATTTCCCTTCAGTAACGTCCGTATAATGCTTTCATCTGTGGAAATATTTGTTTTTGTTTTGTGAACTTCTGTCACGGTTTCCGCCAAGTTATTTCTAATTCGATTCTCAGTACGCGAACTAATTCACAATTTTATGAACATTATTCATAAAACCAAAGGTTGCCTCATGATTTTTTCATAGATATAGGACATTAGTTCACAAAATCTAAATATTTTGGATTTTTTTTCGTGAACTGTTTCACGAAATTCAGAATTTTATTCATGAATTCATGAATCCATTCAATCCTCGTGAACTAAGTCATGATATCTAATATATTAATCACGATCCAATATCCGTGATGGTCGTGAAATGGTTCACAAAATTATCAAATATTATTCAAGTATTCGTGAACTGGTTCATGATTCCTAATAGATTAATTTCAATCCAATATCCGTGCTCGTGAAATAGTTAAAGAAATCATGAAATGTTTTTCATAGATTCGTGAACGGGTTCATGATACCTAGTATAATAGCCACAACTTATCATTCGTTTTCGTGAAAAAGTCCACGAAATCATAAAATATTGCTTATGTATTCGTGAACTGGTTCATGATTCCTTACATAATAGTCACGATCCAATATCCGTGCTCGTAAAATAGTTCACGAAATCATGATCCAGTTCATATTGTCACGTTATACCGAGTAAAAAAACCGTTAGTTACCAAAAAATAATAGTTCAAGATAAGGCGAAGAGAGTTTACGAATACCATGATAAAACTGCTGATATAATGAACATTAGTTACATTACTTTTTGAAAGTAAACCTAAAAAAAAAATATATGATAACATGAACAGAAATTACGAAAATCGTGACTAAGATCCTGAAATCATGAACATGAATCATTCTACTCATGACTAAAATATCACGATAACGTGAATAGAAATTACGAACATCGCGACTAAGATGTTGAAATCATGATGATCATTTGACTGTCGGCTGTGTATTCCCAAATCATGGACTAGAATCACAACAAAAACTAAACACCATGTACCGTAAACCGGGGTGACTTTGATCACTGGGGACTTTTTTCGTAGATCGCTTATTAAACCAGAATAGTCTACCGAAACCTTTTAATTTTAAATGATTTTTACTCTAAACTTAAAAAATATTGATTTTTTATACTTTTTGAGTATATTGTTCGGTTTTGGGTACAAAAACTACAAACAAACCGAAATTTGACTTAACCTTTTTTTTACGAAGCTTCGTAAAGTGTTTATTTTCTATAAAACAAATAAATCTCAGATTTGAGCAAGAGTAATAAATTACAAGCGAGTTTTAATTTTCCTTTAGAGTGGGATGTGCTAAATATATTTTTATGAGTTTGCTTATTTTAAATACATTTTTTGTGTAACTAGTTGGCAATTATTTCAAATTATTTCAAGCTAAAATTCGCAATATTTTTTATTGTTCAATAGTCCAACGTGTTAAAATGGATGAAACTTTTTGTACATTGATAAAGCACTGAAATAAAACAATTTTAGCAGTTTTAAAGGTTTTCAGAATCTTTTATTCTAGTTGGTTACAAATTATACGAATTTTGTTTATTCGGATTTTACAGTATATTGAAATACTTTGTACAATACCGATTAACATCTATTTAGCAATCAAGTATCATTCCAGAATTAGTTTAAACAAACATTTGAATGAAAAACATTGACATCAATAACTTAATGTGGGTGAACATGCAGGTTATCAAAGTTACCCCGGGATACGAAAACGGACTTCAATTTGAAATCATTTTTGGAAAAATAGCTGGAAGCGGAGAATTTTAGGTAAAACCATCCAATCTTATTCTTCATACACCAGTTCATGGTTTAAAAATATTAAACTTGAAAAAAATGTGTTGCGCCTAAAAATATGTAACGATTACTTCGAAAAAAGATCAATGTCACCCCGGTTTACGGTATGTAAACTGTAACACCATATTGAGGCGAGCTAGTTTTTTGGAAACACAAATAGTTTCATGAATACGAGGTTTATTATTATTAATTTTAGGAACTTGGTCACGGTTTTCGTAAATCGATCAGTTCACGAAATCGTGACCTTTTGTTCATGAATTTATGAACGGATTTTTTTCCGTGTATGATAAGGGGGAAAAATTGGGTAAAGGGAAGGCCAATATTCCTCTACTAATGAGAAAATTGGCTAGCTTAATCTTGTCACTAAGTTAGTGTCGGACTCTGATGAGACGAAGTCGAAAATTCCATAACTAATTTAAACTCAAATTTCATAACTAATTTAGTGCATTTTTTACTACAATAGATCTAAATACTGGTCGCAGTGGCTCGTTTTCAACATCAAAAATGTATTTTTAGTTATTTAACCTACAAAAATCTCGCAAATTTAATTTATACAAGTTCATCTTCAATTGAATAATGTATCCAACGATAACCATCGATAAAAGTATTCGACCTTTCTTCGGCAGCCAAAACCTCCAGCATAGCATCGACTCGTTCGCCAAACCACTATTGGAAGGTTACAAGCTCATCATCTTCTTTCGAGCGGACTGGTTGGTTAACCGATGGAGGAAACGTTCAGAGCATGTGTCCCTGTACTCTTAAACTGTACGATAGGAAAACTTTCACGAGTTTGTAGTTGAATCCATTCGTTTTAGTTCCGTGCTCAGATTCTACAATCTACACCCGATCTCTGCCATACGTTCTCCGACTTCAGTCAGTCTGCGTAGCGCCTTTCCATCAAGAGTTCGAATAGTATTAAATAAAGGAGAACGAAACAATTGGAGCAATGATTGCCGATTAGAGATTCGGTTTTCGGAATAGATCATAAATCCGTCAATATACTGATTAAACGAGGGATTGCTTTCGGGAATCGTTGTAGACGTTCCAAAACAACCTACTTCCTAGAAGCATATTCACCCAACCTCAAACTATAAAAGAAAACATGCACCCGATCCACCGAATTTGGCGCGTGGGCTTTTCTACCTTGCTTTCCCCGCTCAAGCTGTCGCTGAACCGAAATCGTTTGCGGTTACATAACAGCCACAAGACACTCTGACGGATAGGGGGCGCTCACTGCCAACTCGTTCCCCGGCAATCGGTGTCGCGTACGCCCGCCATCGATTCCATTCCTAGCTTGGGTCTAGAGCTCGCATTTGTAGTGCTACTATTTACTATTGCCTCACAATAACTGGCCATGCCGAGGCATGCCGTGGCATGCCAAACCCTACGATATGGTCACACACAACTCCGCCGGTTAGTCTCAGGATTTTGCGAAATGCGCGCTAAATGAATTTAAAGCAAGAGATTAATATTTTTTCGAATCGGACGGCAGCCGACTAACAGTCGCACTCAAAATTCAATTGGAGCACTCAACGCGCAACAATGGGCCGGTATGCTGCGTGGATTGCGCCAGTAGTGTGTTGGCATTGGGGTGGTCTCGCTCGCTTATATGGCGTCGAACTGAGAGGTTCCCACGTGGTCCCAGCACGCCACCACCATGAATCATTATTAATCGGATTGTTCTGTACCGTAAGCCGGATGGTAAAGAACTCGAACCCAGGCAGTAGTGGCAGCAGGGTGGCATTCTTGATGGGTGTGTCAATTAATGGTGCTCCGGTTTGCGAAACCCATCAAGGCCAAAACTCACGGGGTCTTTGATCCGATTACGCGTTTCTCGAGTACCATTTGTTTCCTAAGTTAATTCGTATAACGTGTAATAGAATGGGAACTGCCACACCGATTACCATAATTCTCAACAATACCTTGACTAGATTTGTTAATCAAAATTCTTGTTTATCTTCTATTTCAGCTTGGGATCCCTCGAGGCCACCCTACCGCGTGAGATGGTGTCACGGCGTAAAATTTTGTCCCGTTCGCGGGACGACCTAAATCTCGACTCGTCGTTCATCGCCCAGGAGGAAGAGGAAGACGTCTGGTACCAGAAGGAGAAGCTCTATAAGGTAAGTTGTTTTGCGATCGGCGGCCTATTGATTGGCATTGGTGGGGTGGCCGCTTTCGACCACCGGTCGGCAAGGCGGTGGCCTTTTTTCCCCTTACATATGTGTACGTACATACAAATACGAAGATCAAATGCTCCGTTGATGGTGATAATAGCGAAAAAAAAGTTTGCGGCTCAGTTTGGGGCTTCGATGTGTCAAGTGGTATGACGGTTATTTGTTTCTATCGTTTCTATCATGCGCCTAGATACGGCTGCGAATAGTATGCGAGTGTTATGAACTATTTGTATACAAGACGAAATGGCAATGAATGTGACATAATTTCAACAGGTACTTGTTAATATAGTGTCAAATATTGCCTGCAGCTCTAACGTAACACATTTCCCAGACTTTCAAATATTTGTATTAAATTAGAAAATTAATTTCCCTTTCATTTTCATCTATAACTTTAAATGATGGATGTTGATGAGAACCTCTTCTAACTCCCAGATCTTAGAAATATTCTCAACTTAATAACTGTATTCTCAGATTGAAAGATGTCTTTCACCAACAACCGGTATCTACACGACGCATCAATCTAGTAGCTAATATTCGAAGTGCCATCCCACTGTGCCGCTTGCTACCAGCTCACCACTACCCGATAGAGCAGATCTCCCATCCTGTGCCTGACCATACTACGTAGCAAGCCAGCCACTTTTTTACCCAACCAATACAAACCAATGATTTAAATATCATCCCCATAAAGAAGCGAGGAAAATGAATGGAGAGGAAAAACCGCGCAATTACGGCATAATTGAAAGCGAAATCAACCGGTCCGGTCACTGTCAGCGGAGCTAGTCGACACGGACGGCGGCTACGAGAGGAGGCACGGGCGCAGCATCAACTCGGAACGGATGATGGACGCTTTTTGCGTTTGTATGAAAGTGAAACTGGTGCCAGTACACCACAGCATCAACCATTACCATCTTCTGATGAGTTCTGCTTTCAGGGACAGCTAGGCAAAGTGACAGGCTGTCGTATGCCCCCGCTGGAGGCACTACATTGTTTCCGCCGGTGTACACGAAATCCTACGGTAAATGTCAATAACATCACTCTCGAGTGGATCTTCGATTGTATTTTTACGCCTCTCAATGGGCGATCGTTGCCCTGGAGATTGTTCAAATTACGTCAGTCTCCGTCGAATCTAGTTACAACGGAACGGATCAGTAAATTGAAAATCTGCACACCCGAGAATTGAAACTGCACTCATAATTAGACAATCTTTGTCCCTGGACCAGTGCCGTACAATATTTGCCAAATTTATGACCGTACAAAATTAGCAATCAACCGGCGAAACCATCTGGTCATCCTCACGTTCGCTGCAGCTAATGCGGTTGCATCGTGCGCCCCATCCCAGAGCCATCGCCATCGTCGTCGTCGTCATCCGCAGTGTAAGATTGAGATTAATGGACTTGCACAACTAGACCTAGCTGACCTATAGATAGCCTATCACCCTCATCACCCTCTCGGCAGCAGCGTGTATTTGCACCGCCATGCAATGCAATATTCTCACCCAGAAGGAGGCAGGCTGCGTGCCCAGTGTGTCTCCGTGACTCGGTAAGTTGCGAAAACAGCAACTGGGAGGCTACGCAATCTTGTCCGTAAGTGTTGATGAATTATGATCCAGGCCACACCGTTTTGAACTGGTGGGAAATTAGTGGTAGTAAAACTGGCGGCAGCGGTGGCGGCGGCGGTGACTACTGCAACCGGTAATCACCTAAATCAACCCGGTAAATGTTGTCAAATAATGATCGTTGGAAGAGGCGTTGATGGCGCGCTGGGTGCTGCTGCTACTAGATGTAGAACAAAGTAAATGTGTTGCTGTTAGTCATCCTTGAATGAGATGTTTTGAGCAGTTAAGCAATATTGATCCTGCAAGTATGAATACAGCATTAGAATCATGATCAATGGAAATCTAATCAAGGATCATAAATTATTCTAAGGTTTATTAATTATTCTCCTTAATAATTAGGACAAACCTTAAAATGTCTCGAATCAATTGCTGTATCACACTTTCAATACAGTATCACTAGCTTCCGATAGATGGAAGAGAATACGTTACAAAGCTATCAAACTTCGCATTCGTTGATTTCAACATGAATGACGAATGGTATGATTTGACCTTGAGACGTTTCGCGGATGCCTACTACTAGGGCAATTGATGCATGGCTAATATTCGATCTGATACCGATGTCCTTATCGATTTGACTGGTTATAAATATTGTCCGGTAAACTTATCGCATACGAAACTTTCACTTATTGACGGTAGTGATGCAATTCCAGCGTTAGGCAGTTTTCATGGTAACTCATCTATAAATTTAATAGACTCTAAATGTAATATTTAAAGTGTGCGTCATAAAATACGCGAAAAATACTCTCTCATGTATATAAATAGTTGCGTTGCGTAAGCACGGTATACTTCGTAGATTGCAGACTGATGACTCTCATTTCCAGCCAGACTAATTGAGGAGCATTGTTTGGGAATAACAATTGATCCAGTCCAAGCGAGAGTTTCGCCTGAGAGCCACCATTGCGGGCCACGACCATCTTTACCGTAACTTGGGATGAGAAAGGAAGTGTTGATGTGGTACTTACTTAACGGAAGGCCCCGACTCAGTGACACTCCCATAAGTACCACGGATTGGGTAGTGGGTGGGTTGTTAGTCAGGAGAATATATTTTCGTGCATGTTTGAATAGTTTATTGACTGTAGGATACGTAAATGTCCTAGGCGTTTAAACTCTGGCTAATCGTTTATCGAGATTGTTTGATCGAAAACAACTTGAACTCCGGACAGCCGGCTGTCGGGAGTGTTGTCGACAATGTAAAATGGACCGTAAACAATGAGTTTAAAAGTGGTATGGCGGAACATTTCTAAATTATGTCACGCAAAGATAACCCAATACCACTCTGTCATATTACCACGTTATTTTCCCCTTGGTCTAATACGAATCAAATTATTTTAGTTCTTCCTTCATTTTGTAGTAGCACATTAATGCCGCTACCCGCAAAAGTGTTCATGTTCTACGAAATTTTGCTATATAAAAGGCGCAATCGTGCGTAAAACGGCCGATTGCGTCGAAGCACATTACATGCTCCCCTCCTATTTATGTCACAGTTAGTCTTATCTCTTCCTCCTAATAGCGTGGCAGAATTTATAAATGGTTCTTATTGGTACAATCACAAGCATATTGAGATCCAGTAACTTGAAATTTTCCACCTCGTTCGAGTAAACGTTCCGATATTACAATGAAGACGCGAAACAGAAAAAATATAAATGCTGCGTTCCTAAACGATATTAACATTATGCACGAATCAAACACCCCCGTTTCCAAATAGTACGTACTTATTCTTAGCTCAGTATAATTCACTGATGAGTTAATGGACTAAAAGTAAAGCATTAAATATGACCATAAAACATTTGTTCCTCGTGCTGTAATGATTGCCGCAAATTGGTAATTGGATTTGAATTGATCTTTCGAATTGTCAATTCTCCACCCTCATACATAATTCAAAAGTCATTCACTCAGAAAAGACCATGCGTATTTCCCACCCGCAATAAAGACCCAGTGGATTCGTTTCCTAGTTGGTCAAATAAATACTAAACAAACAAATAAATTAGTTTGTTCAGTCTAAAGAAATGTCAGCTCGATTGGCATCAACCGGCGGATACGTGTTCCCTTACAATGCCATCAAATGAAAGTACATTTAAAATTACATACGACTAAATATGTGCAATTCAGAATATAACGAAATGAAGATTGCTTAATTATTTGCATTTAAAAAAAGATCAGAAAAAATTAGTACACAACCAAGGTGGTTCATTTTCAAAGATAGCACTGCTGATGAATCACTTTATAAAAATTGGTGATAAGGGACGCGGAAGAAAATAGCTGACCACCGCCATACTCTCATGTATACAAATAGTTTACACCAACACAGAAACACAGCATCTTCACCAAAAAAATCATTTATTTAGTAGTTTATAACCGATTTTTAGGGCTATTTTAAAGATTTATTTAGCCCATTTTACATATATTATTTCATGTTTCGAATGTTAAAGGTATATTGTCATTTAAGTACTGAAACATGCCTCCAGAATTCCGAATTCCTGGGTACCAGATTGTTTCATCCGATTCATTTCTACAAAGTCTAAAAGGATATGAGCTCCTGAATCCAAAACGTGCAAAAATGTTATAAACAATAAGAAATTGCATTAGTTGTGAGCATTTACAATTTTCGGGTACCCGAGTATTCTGTCGGCCTTATAAAAGTGTCTTTTTGTTGAACACAAAACGATTAAGATCTATTTACTACCAACAACGTGAAAAATTAGCCACCAAAGCCTTCAAAGGAACACTCCAATGTTTGAAATATATTGCGAGAATAGTTGGTAGATTTTTTAAACATTTCGGCTCAACATTTAACGTCTTTGCAATATTTTTGCAGAAATTCTAGATGTATTTAAGGTGAGCTTTGGCTATATTTTGAAAAAAATTCTGTTAAATTCCAGATAAATTTTAGACAAATATCATATGAATTTTTATTGTATTTTAACCCTCAAAAAGGCAAGCTAAATTTGTGACTTCAAAAAGCATCTCTCCTAAGACCCAATGAAATTAAAAGCCTCTTGTTTGTCGTTTTTTTCAGTGAGAGAATCGAAAGCCCGAAAACGCTCGATCATTTGTATTTCAAATTACAAGATCACTGAAACTAGAGAACTGTAATATCCGGGACTATTTCAGGGTTAATTAATTGCTGCTTATTTTGTAATATCCGGGACTATTTGAGGGTTAATTAATTGCTGCTTATTTTTAGATGTAAGAGACTTTTTAGATATAATATATTTCTAAAATAGATTGCATTAATCCCTCTCCTAGGTTGACGGGTTTGACGGTATTGCAAACATCTTCAAGCATATTTGAGCAGACACCTGCTTTAAGATGGTTATTGCATTACGCTTCGATAGTGGTGCATCGAGGTGACCGAGAGGGATTATGGGCCTTTTTTATGTTTTTTGTTATTTCATACTCTGCACCAGCCCAAACTAACAGTCAACTAAGAGCCTGTGCACATTGGCATGGCCGATTGGCGGGTCGCCGTTGATTGTTTTTCTCTGTGGGCTGTGTTTGCAGACATTGTTCAACAGCTTAACGGCTGTCTTTTTGAGCACGGCTCGCAGTGGGAGTCATTGTGTGTCGATTTATCGGTCGACCTCGTCAACGTGCACAGGCGCATTAAAAAAATAACAGTTGAACCCTATTAGTTGTGTTGTGTTGTAATAATTGTAGTTTTTAGTACTAGTGTAAAATTGTTATGTGCTAGTCGTATATCTATCTGGGTATGTGTTCGTCTGAGTATTTGTGACATATGGGTCAGGGAATGGATGCAGAACTGGCTTATATGATAGAATAGTGGGATCACTTTTTACCGGTGTTCAATTCGTGCATTCGATACGACTCATTCGGATTGTATAAATGAAGGTACGATTAATTTACCGACGCACATCAGTCATCCATTCCCGGTCTGCATAGCATGAGAAACTTTTAACGGAATTCAATTGTCGTTAATGGTAGATATATGTATATGTGTGTATATGTGTGTGTATGTGTGTATGTATATATATATATATATATGTATGTATATATGTATATATGTATCATTTTCTGGCATTTAGACGATTCCAAGTAGTTTTATTGCATGTTACATGTGTGTTGTTCAAATAATACTCAATAATAATACTAACTCTTCTCTTTACTTCATTTTGTTTTATTTATTTTCGGTCTCATGCGTCACATTCCTATGATGACCTCTCCGAGTTCATTCATCAAAAAAGGGTAACATTGCTGCCAACAATGACTATTCGCTACCATCAGACGCCGCCAGGATTTAGAAGAAATACTCTCATACTCAATTGAATCAGATAAGTTGGAACGACCAAAAACTGCAAGTAGCATATTACACATGTCTTATTTTAACACATTAAATATTATTTGCATTAACTTATTATTTACAGGTAACACACATATCTCAACACACAACGCTTCCCATACACACGTAAACATTCAAACTCGCAAATATACAAATGCTCGACAGGTGACTGGGCCAAGTGCATTCACTCGTAGGATCTATCATTTCGATGATCGCCTCGATTCTACGAAACCAGTGCACAATTAAGCTGACATACGCTAGTCTCATCTGGCAATGCGTGTAACCTGGAAGCCCCAGACACCACAGGACGAGACGGACAGATGACGGACTGGACTTAACGGGGCCTAGTTCAGAGTTTTAGGCATTCTTCAATGCACGGCTAGCGACATAAAAAAAGAAAGGATATGCTATGTGTGGTGGTTGGCTATTCAAGTATTGGTAGAGTTTGAAGTACTAATGTATGTCTTTCATGTGATGATCATGAATTCAGCTGTATCTTGTACCTATCTAATCTATTACGTCTCTCATATATTGTCCTTTATTTCTTCTTTTCGAGTCCTATACTGTCATTTTACACCCGCCTTTAGCTGGGTCAGCAAAGATGGTGATAGAGAACGTCTTAACACTCACACATTCTCAAACGCGGTCTCAAGCGGGAACCTACAAAAATGCCCTCACGCACGCGATTGCGAATCGATCACGTCCGGAAGTCTATTCTTGATCCTAGAAGCCTAGGACCATGCCTTCAGCTGGACCAATTAAGAAAATGCGCCCATACCTATTAGACAACACGTCTCATGGCGACATGACCGGGAACCCTATTGATATAAACGATCCCACTCTCTGCCAGAATTCTAACCGCGCACCGAAAATTTAATATCAGACTCACGGTTCGCGCAACCATTAAAGAACACACGTTACAAAATCACGTCAGCGCACAAACGTTAGAGCTCCTCGCGATTTTCCAAGCAACCTACGCCCACGAACTCGCAAACATGATTACACCCCGGTGATAAGGTGAAAATCTCACCACTCATAAACTTAGCAACACGATCTCAAGCGTCAACCTACAAACTTCCGCGCTCGCGCCATCATGAATCGGGATCGTCTGCAAGTCTCTACCCTCGGTACCAACAATCTAGGTGCTTGTTAATTAATAAAAAATAATAAAATTGAAAAAAAAACTCCCATATCCACTAGACAAAACGTTCCATGGCGACATGGCCGGAAACTCTAGTGATATGGGGTAACTCTCCCTGTCAGAATGTGATCCGTACACCGAAAGCTAAAGATCAGAATGATGGTCCGCGAATATATGAATGGCCGCAGGATTTCAAAATCGAATTTATACACGCGAAGTCACATACACGCGAGCACACGCGACAAACACGTCAGCATACGAACGCTTAAGCCCTTCGCGATCATCTACGCACACCTATGCCCGCGATCACGTAAACTTGATAACACTCCGGCAATTGTGTAAACGTTTTAGTACTTACGAAGTTACAAACGCGGTCTCAAACGCGAACCCGCAAAAGTGCGCGATCGTGAATCTTTAGCCTTCATTCTAGCAATTTAGGTCCATACATTCAGTTGGACCAATAAAAAAATAATGCTCATATCCACTAGACCACACGTTCTACGGCGACATGAATGGGAATTCTAATGATATGTAAGAACCCACTTTCTTCTGGAATCTGAACCGTACACAAAAAATTAAGTATCAGATTCACGGTCCGCGCGCGATCATTCTAGAACACACGCGAATATGCGAAAGGCACACGGTTATAAAATAGAATTTATACACGCGAAGTTCATACACGTTAGCACACGCGACATACAAACGCACACGCGATCGAGCACGTTAACGTACAAATGTTCGAGCCCTTCGTGATGATACACGCGATCGCGAGTCCCTACGCCCGCACATACCTGAACCGTACAATGAATATCACATTCAGAATCACAGCCCGCTACAATTGGCCTAATGTAGTGTTTTATTGGGCGACATTGCCTGTCTCGTCTGCAAATTGTAGTATGTGATTCTGACGGGGAGCCCTTCCGAGAACCTAGCTCTACAGCTCCAGTAGGACAACTCTCGAAAAAAAATATATTTCTAAAATAGATTGCATTAATACATTAAAATTTTGGATTAACTTTTGATAATTGAATTTATTTTGGACATTTTTTAACAATTTTAGAATACATTTTGGATGAAACTACATTTTGCACAATTTTTAAAGGGCGAATTTTTGATAAATTTTGAATAAAATTCAGTACAATTTTTAAAAAACATTTTTAATAAATTTTGGGTAATATTTTGGATAAACTTTAGATTCACCTGAATAAATATATTTGGGTTACTCTATTTTGAACTGTCATTATCGAGTCTCCTTCAAATCTCGCAGTACGCGAGTCTTCCTCCAACCAAGAGGAAAACCCCGCAACCTCTTCCAGATTCTCTGCTAAAACATAACATCAGCTGTCCAGACCACTATAGACTGCTGTGATCTATCAGCTTTCCAATGCCAGCGTGTTCGTAAACTTGGTACAGCCATTCTGTATTTTCTACTGTACCACCAAGTATAGCACTCATTTCTCTTAATACAGATCAAGCACTCGATAATCTGTTTCTTTCAACGCATATGCTTCGTTGCTGTACAGAGCAACAGGGGGTAGTAAGGGTTTGTCTTGTGTGAGCTTTAACTGATTAAGCAGTCCTATTCAGCACTGCAACACACCTTTTCACCACGTGATTTTTCTCTTGATCACATTTTACTAATGTTCAGAGGTATATAAACTCGTCGACAACTTCGTATCGTTCCGCATCGATTTCCACCACGGAACCAACTCCGTTGAGCTACCCCACACTTTGTTATGTCAAAATTTCTTTCAGTTCGGCTCTAGCAACCTTCCTTTTTCACTGATCTGCGATCAATGACAATAATGTCGACGTCATCCAGGCAACCAAGAAGCCCCTAAGAAGATCCATCCCGTGTGTATGAAGCAACTTATTCAGTATTGTGGGAAAGCGACGTCTGTCACAGTTCGTTTCGTTTCACTGGATCGTACGCTGCTTTGAAATTCACAAACAGACGAAGTTGTAGTACCGAAAGTTATCCATGATTTGTCGCTGAATAAACAGGCACAAATCTCCGATTACATACGGTGAAAGTGCTAATTGAACCAATTCATATTAGTTTCTGAGAGTGTACATCTTTATTGTTGTTAGTTGCGCAGCGTCGATCACCGCGCCGTGCACACCCCTGCTTCGAGCAGATCGCGAACGCCAGCCCTACCCAACGATTGACAGGAGGATCGACTACCATAAGGTCAGCCCTACCCAACCACCGACAAGAGGATCGACTATCAAAAGGTCACACCGGTGTGACGAAGCTTCATATATAAAAAATTCATTGCGCGAGGCGAATTCTTAAAATTTATTATTCTAACTTAAACCTAAAAATTTATTACTACATTCCGCTGTACAACTATTTCTACATTTACTCGGTAAGAATTAATTACGCTAAACTAAATACAGTCGAATTAAACATGAATTTGCCCTAAAATAGGACCTACGGTAAAGTTAAAAGGCTTTAGGAAAACGTAACCTAAATTTATTAAGTAAAACATCAGGACAGGTACAATTGAAATATCTACTTAGCCTAACTTAAACTAATTTTAAAACATATTTACAAAAGTTTCTACGAATAAGCACTTTATTTCGCTGATTGAATTGTTACGTGATAGCGAAGGGCTACTACAGTGAGTACAATAGTCCTTTATTCCAAGAACCCTAACCTACAATGTTTCTCTTCGTTGTAGAAATTTGTAATTCTTCAATAAAGTCTTCACAAACTCGGCAGTCTCGTTTCTATCACCAACAATTGTCGCCTTAATATTCGCCAACAAAGTATTTAGCAAACGGCTAAACAGAACACGGGAGAGTACGTCACAGGAGCCATTCAGGATTGTTATGCCTATATAGTTATTACATTCGAGTTTATGACCCTTCCTGCAGATGGAGCATACGAGGCCATCCAACCAATCCGAAGGTGTTTTTTCCTCCTCCCTGATCATCATGATTACGTAGTGGACTACTTAATGCTGCATTAGTTAACTGGAACTCATACCATAATTAAGCGGGATTTGCTGATGTAAAAATGGGTTATTGGAATATTGGTATAGCTAACACCTACTACGTTCCGAGACTAAATTGTTTACATGGGGTGACTACAACATATAAAAAAACTTTTTTTTATCTTACCCACATAGAAAGACCATACAATCGCTCTGAAAACCGACAACCTAATGCCAACTCAATTCGCCGAGATAGGAAAATATCCGTGTGTGTATTAGGGTGGTAGTTATTTTTGCGATGTTGGAATTTTATCCATCGCCGGTAAAAAGATGAATCAAGGTATCAAAACAAAAATTGGGCAAAATTTGATTGAAATCGGACCATTTAATTACTTGCTCCAAAGCGATTGAAATTTATATATGGGATATACATGAACGTTTTCGAATTCTTTAAAACTTTTTTTGTCTTTAAAATTATTGTTTCAAATTTTTTCATGCGCTTTGAATCAAAATATGAATTTTTGAATCAAAAATGAAAAAATACGTCAATCGATTTGGGGCTCGTGTTAAAATGGTCCAATTTCGCTCAAATTTTGCCTAAATTCATTTTTACCGGTGATGAACAAAATTCGAACATCGCAAAAATAACTGCCACCTGACTATGTGTATGTGCCATTCAAACTCATAATTTTTTTCAGCGATAGCTGAATCGACTTTGACAAACTCAAAGAAACGGTACAACATTCCCATGGGCTGCCAATGATCTTTTGTCGAGTACCTTCTTACCGTTCAGATTGTCATGCAAAATCTAGAATAACCAATCCAATCTCCTTCCTCTTTCTCTTTTTTTTCACTACTAACGAATAGTTTGATTTATCTGTGTGAAATCTATGCTTAACCCGCCGGAAGTCGCGCTTATGGCCCACTGAACAACCAACCGCTGGTGTGGTAAGGCGATTTCGCTAGATTTTCAAAGCAGCGTGAACTCAGTGCACTAGCGCGACTGCCGGAAGCTTAATCAGGCTCCGTTAAACTATCGCATTGATACATATCCACCATAGATTTAGAGTTAAAATTCTCTTAGAGTGTTTCAGTGATCTTTTGATGACCTCATATTTTTTATCAAGTTTAGTCTTTAAAATTGCTGAATATGATGAATATAACAATTTTCACTCTGACAAAGAAAAAGCACCAAGTAGAATTTACAAATCTATAGAGATTTTGAAGATTTTCGTGACGTTACAGTGCACAGTTGTCTAGAATGCAAATTTAACAGGAATTTCGACTTTTTACTAAAACTAAACAACTTAGCCTTATTTTGTTTTTGAGAGAGTTTTCGTAGTTTGAGAGCTTGTATTCAAACTATAGTTAGGGTGGTTCTAATTGTACCAAGATCAGAAAATTAACTTAACAATTATTCTAGGTAGAGCCCAAATCGCTTAAGTGAATTTGTAGAATTACCAATTTTGGAAAAGTTTGTTGAAGACATGTAAGCTCTATCTGTCATATTTTCCGCTTGACAAGAAATTTAAATTCAAGCACTATGCTATATTTTTGCTTAGTGGAGAAAATTTAGGTAGAAACTATTTTTTCGCCACTGAGGAGAAAATTGTTCAAAACGATCTTTGCGCGTGAAGAGCACAAAACCTATAACTTAATTAACTTAAAAACGGGTTTTTTTGGAATTCCAAAATCACTGATTGGGAAAATAAAAGACAATTCTATGCAATATTGATTCCCAAAATGGAAAAATGGCGTAAACTAATTGAGTTGATTGAGTTTGATTTTTGTGTTTCGAATTCTTCTCGTCAGTAACTAGCACCAACTGTCTAGTTAGACGATGTATCTAAGCTAGTACCCAAATTAGTACAAACTGCAGGATTATGTTAGATTGTTCGTTGAATTTATAAATAATATTGGCATCGCATTTTGTTCTCGATTATACCTCCAAAAATGGTGTTATATGTAGTTGAAATACAATTAAATTTGATTTTTGTATTTCAAATTCATCTCGTCAGTAACTAGCACCAACTGAATTTCTAGTTAGACGATGTATCTAAACTAGTACCCAAATTCGCACTAGTTAGACACAATCAAATCCCAAACAGTTCACACGACACAGTGCTAATTTGGGTACTATTTTAGATACATCGTCTAACTAGACATCCAGTTGGTGCTAGTTACTGACGAGATGAATTTGAAATACAAAAATCAAAGGTAGTTGTATTTCAACTACATATGGTCAAGGCTCCGAAAATGGCAACCACAGGCGAAATTTTTTTTATCAAATTTAGCGTTTGTTTCCCGTATGTATATAACCTCTAATATTAAAAAATATGAATGATGATCCCAGAAAAAATTTCATGTCTGTCATTCATAAAAGTTTGTTGATGCTACTTTCATGACCTGAAAATGACTAAAAGACAGCAATGAGATAAAAATGTGAACAAAATCCATATTTTCAACTTTTTGCCTGGAATCAAATTTTTCCATCGTAGTCTAATTTAAATTTGATGATATTGCTTGAAAAATTGAGATGAATATGGATTATTGCTTATTTTCAGTTGTGAAGTAATGGAAACGTAACGTGACAGATCAAAATTTCGAAAAAGTTTTGTGGACCACACCAACAGCATGCATACAATGTCCAACCTGCATTTTTTCTTACTATTTTGAGTCTCCTTTTTGAAACTGTATTGTGAAAACCTTAAAGTTTCATTCATTTTTAAGAAAACACAGTTGATCTTTTGTAACGTGACAGATGTTTTCTGCTGTAAAGCAATTCCAATAATTTCGATTCAATTACGTCAAGAGTGGTGACCATCTTTGATTCCGATTTGATTTGAACCTTTTACGTTTCATCTATAAGAGAGACTAAGTATTTTGCAATATTAAACAAACAATTTTTATCCAAGAGTAATATTTAAAAGGGGCGCAGGAGATCTTAAATGCACTATTTTCAAAATATATTGTTCGAAAATCGTCACTTGTGCTATAGGGAAGCGAGTTCTAGGGAATTAATTCTTCTGTGTGAATATTTTTTGGTGAAATTTTTCAAAAAAACAAAAAAGCTATTAAAAACAACTACAAAAATGTTAAAAATACAAATACATTGTTAAAATAACAGAAAAATGAAAATACAATTACAGTAAAACAATGTTTTTTGCCTTTCTCATATAAAGAAAGGCTATGCAATCACTGTAAAAATCGACTGTTTAACCGAGGCCCGGAGGGCCGAGTGTCATACACCATTCGATTCAGTTCGTCGAGATCGGCAAATGTCTGTGTGTGTGTGTGTATGTGTGTGTGTATGTGTGTGTGTGTATGTGTGTGTGTGTATGTGTGTGTGTCATTTAAACTCACACAATTTTCTTAGAGATGGCTGAACCGACTTAGTTTCATCTGAAAGGTATAACGCTCCCATAAGCTGCTATTGAATTTTTAGTTGATCCGACTTCCGGTTCCGGAGTTACGGGTTGAAGAGTGCGGTCACACAGCAAATTCCCATATAAACTGGTACCACCATGATGTTAAAATGATGTAAAACATATTAAAATTGATGTAACATTACTCTAGTTTGCGGGTCTGGATCACTAATGATCAATCAAAGCAGCTTTGACCACATTGGCCACCTATGACGGTTCATGACGCCCCCGGGGAACCCGCCAAGTTCCTAAGCTAATATCACACCCATTCCCCAACGAATTCTCTACCGATTTTTACAAACTTGATTTCAAATGAAAGATACAGTAATGCCATTGACTGCTGCTGAATTTCATTCTGTTCTGACTCTTGCTTCCGGAGTTACAGGGGTGTTAGTAAGGATACACTGGAATTTCCCATATAAATCGGTACAATCGTAATACCTCAGAAGCTAAAAACTATTGAAATGGTCACCAAATTACTTCTAATCGCAGATCTAGATCACTGATTGCCAATCAAACATTCTTTGAATATATTGTCCACTATCGACGATTCCGGAAGTCCGGAATTCCGGGCATATTCCACAATTAAAGTCACATCGGTTCTTCGGTGATGACTGAACCGATTTTCTCAAACCAAGTCTCAAATGGAAGGCAAAATATGCAGTTGAGTATTACGTCGCCGCCCCTCCTACCCCCGCCTTGCCCTTACACCTCCCTCCTTCATCACTCCCCTCCCCTTGGACCACCCTCACGCCCGCATTTCCTTCATCCGCCCCGTATACCGAAATAAGATGAAGGATTTCTGACGCATCCTCCACTCTCACTCTACTAACCCCCCATTCCCTCCACTTTCAAACCCATTCCACCAACATTTCAAAATATAATTACATGAAGATAACATTGAACTCATGCTGATTAAGGTAATTAAATACTATTCTTTTGCCTTTCTCATATAGAAAGGTTATGCAATTGCTCCAAAAACCGACTTCCTAACCGAAGCCCGGAGGGCCAAGTATCATATAACATTCGACTCAGTTCGCCGAGATCGCAAAATATCTGTGTGTATGTATGTGTGTTTGTATGTGCGTATGTATGTGTGCATGTATGTATGTATGTATGTATGTATGTATGTATGTATGTATGTATGTATGTATGTATGTATGTGCGTGTATGTGCGGATTTGTTAACAAAATGTCCACATCGGTTTCTCGGAGATGGTTGAACCGATTTTTAGAAACTAAGATTCAAATGAAAGGTATACTATTCTCATAGGTTGCTATTGAATTTCATTTTCAACCGACATCTTGATCCGGATTACGAGTTGAAGAGTATGGTTACAAAACAAAATTTGTTGATTTGTCCACATCGGTTTCTCGGAATTTTCTGAACCGATTTTGACAAACTTGATTTTAAATGAAAGGTCGATCAGCTGCTGTTGAATTTTATGTGGATCCGAGTTCTGGTTCCTGAATTACAGGGTGATACGTACGATCACGCAGCAAATCCCGATTCTAACGAATTCTGCGATGAATGTAAAAAGGTGAAGTTTTTTCCAAAATGTAAACAGAACTGTTGAATTTGTAGATCTAGGTCACCAACAGTCATTCAAAGTCTCTTTGGCCACACTGTCCACCATCGACGGATCCGGAAGCATCCAAATTCAGAATAACGGTTATATTGGTTTCTCGAAAATAGCTAGACCGATTTGATCAACTTAGTCTCAAATTAAAGGTGTTGCGTCCCCGGAAACTGATATTAAATTCCATCTCCATCCGACTTCCGGCTCCGGAGTTACGGGTTGTGAAGTGCGATCACATAGAAAACTCCGATTCAAACCGATACCGCGATGAATGCAAAAAGGTGCTCTTATATATACTTACCAAGTGTAATAAGAATGAAAGATATTTCCGTAATGTTATATTGTACGAACCAGCTATTAAATCATAGTTTGGAGAAATGAGAAAGGCACAATTGCACCTCTAGGTGGATTAAAACAGGTTTTTTTGTTAACGAAAGCCTAAAAATTGAAGAAACTGTAATTGCACTATTAGTAAGTTATTAGTAAGAAATCATTTTTAACTTCAAGTATTCTTCTAAATTTCTTAGTATTTGCCTGTTATAAATATAATTTTCTTATACAATATTGATACTTAATATCATTTCGAATCAAAATGTTCAAAATTTACCGAAATATTTTGATTTTTTTTTTCAACAAAAACATCTAGTAGTGCAAATAAGCCCTTTTAATAAATTAATCACAAATACCAATCGCAAAAAAACATTTAAATTTTTCAAAAATTCTTTTAATTTTTAATTATTTTTTTTTTCTTATATAATTTAGTTTTAGAATGTATTTCAAAATAGTTTTTCAATTCAAAATGGTCGTGAAAATTTTTTGAAGGAGGATTTTTCACGACCATTTTGAATTGAAAAACTATTTTGAAATACATTCTAAAACTAAATTATATTAGGAAAAAAAAATAAAAATAAAAGAATTTTTTAAATATGTGAAAACTTTTTATTGTCATTTTCTTTTCGATGCAATTATATTTTAAACTTTGCAATTAAATTTCAAACGTGTTATGTTTTTTGCGTTGAATGTTTGCAGATGTTTTCAAGTTATTTTGAATTTTCTTTCGACAATATGTTACTTCGTGAAATTATGACCTTTTCAAAAGTTATTCACATTTGTTCCTCAAAACCAATATGTTTTTCAAAATAAACATGAAATTTCCCGTTAATACTCAGTTCTTAGATCAAGGATGATTTGTGTACAACTGTCTTAAAATCCTTGCTTCAATAAAAATGCAGAACTGTAACGTGACAGATTCTGGTTGTAACGTGACAGATCATTGAGAATACTCCATAAAATCGAAAACAAAGTTTTTCTTCAGGAAAACTATATTTCAAACACTTCCTTATTTTCCAAGCTTCAACTTAAAACTGTGTTCATTCAAATTTGGGGGCCAACTGAACAGACTTTTTTAATTTAGTCGGGCAACCTCCAAACTAACTGCGAAAATTGTGTAACGTGACAGACGTATCAAAATGACAGTAAAGTGAAAACGGTTCATGATAAAAAAAACTTTCTGTGGAAAAAACGTGCGGTTTAGTAACCTTAATAATGTGCAGTTGTGATAGAATCTGGTTTTATCGTTTTTGCTGACTTATCTTATGAAATATGCGTAAAAATGTATCGTGACAGACAGAAGTCTTGACCATATAAGACCATTTTTCGAATTATAATCGAGAAAAAATTGCCATGCCAATATTATTTATAAATTCAACGAAGAATCTAACATAATCATGCAGTTAGTCAAACGTTACTTAAATGCAAAGATGAAACTACAAAAGTTATGTGACTGAAATCGTTTTTAAGGAACATCCTAAAGCAATGTACTGGATTTCTAGTGGAATGAATGGTAGAAAGGATAGAGCTTGCATGTTTTCAACAGATTTGTCTAGAATGTTTCGATCTACCGCTTCATTGGCAGTGAAACTTTATATCGAACCGATAAAAAGTTCAAAAAGTTGGAACTACACTAGATGTTAAACGAAAAGAAAGGTCATGCAAACTACCACAACTTTTCGCTAAATTTACATTCTGGACCTCTGTGCGCAACGTAACAAGATATCGCTTTTCGGAAAAGGGGGCGTTGTAACGTCACGAAAATTAAAACATGCCTAAAAAGAAATAAATAGAAAATTCGTTTTTGATGAAAACATATCATAGAGCAATCTTTTGGACTTCTATAGAAAAGCGTTCCAAAGTGCTAATTTATGATACGTTGCACTATCGATTATTAAATTTATTTTATCTGATTTGAAAATTCGTGGTTTTTTACTGAGGTAAGGTTTGATCTTGTTAAATTTCACCCGCTCATTTAATGGATATGTTTAAATCTGAGAAATGGCATCTTCTTCAGTGGATGCCAAACTTAAGAGCACCTCATTAAAACAATCATACCTAGTCCCATCAAGCACCGCTAAAGAGGCAATCTCAAAAATTACATAACCGATTTATAATACCTAATTCCCACACCTTAGCATCTCCCTATAGCATTTGATTCACTCGCACCCAAATCATCACACTACGTGTTCACAAACAAAGAAACGCTTTCACGTCTCAATTTACACCGTACGCCACCAATCCCTTCATCTTATTTCTACCCGACACACCTTCTCCCAAATCCACTATGGCTCATCTTAGTGGTTTGGCCCCCTTAGACCAGGTCGAAGAACTTTGACGATACTCGCGAACCAACAATACTATTAAAGTAACTCTGCTTAACATATTCGCGCCTCATCATTCTCATCATCCTCATCATCGCCTCATCCACGTGGCGCTGTTGATCTAGTGATGAACCTCCCTCACCACCACCACGCTGACTGACTGGGTCAGCCGGTTTACGTGCTAGGGTCCCATACGCACCTACCACGCGGTAGGCTGGACATCTTCATGCTCTCGGTCCTGCTGCTGGTCCAAGCTATCACCTCACCACAGACCGTAGGGTGGGTTTTGTTGCGGCATTCAGCGCTCGCTGACATGCTCACATGATTCAACGACAACAACAATAAAACAAGTGCATATAAATAGCCCCCGAGAAATGTGGTTAACTTTGGTTAACTTTTAAGCCGGTGCAGAATCGATTTGCATAATAACGAGTTTGTTTTGTTGCTGTTGTACTACTGGCTGGACTTGTTACTTGTTTACCTTGTTCGCGTTCGGATTCACATAATGGTGGCATTTTTAAGATGCACTGAGTGGTGTGCTGATTGAATCGGCTGCATGATTTTCGGCAATAAAAGTGGCATCGAGAGTGATACCCCATACGAACAGATTTGTCGCTTGTTGACAGGTGACGAATGCTAAATTGTTTGGCCGACCTTCAGGATTTAAATGCTCTGTATGGTGGGATAAGCGTCATTGGGATAGCACACAATTACTTGGCTTCCCGTAATTGTGCTTAAGTAGAAATTAGAGCGAAAAGTAAACTACTCGTGTTTAAGCACAGCGCGACATAAAATGTTTTCATAATAATTTTTAAGTAAAAGTGGTGGAAAGGTTGCCATAACTAAGACCAACTTTCGTACACTTGAATCAAAACCCAGCATATATCTATCACAGGCTTGCACAATTCTCGCAGCTGGTTTCGAATGCTAGCCAATGCTTTTTGACTCCTGTGTCTCGGGAGCACCAAAAACCACCTTTCCTTCGTACTGCCAACTAAAACCACCCAAAAACCCACTAATTAGTAGTTTAAACACATCAATCGTTCGACGGGGCAAGGTGCAAAAAACCCCTGTCCCTCCCAGCCGATTCACTCGCCGTCCTTCCAATCCTTGCCCATCCAGCGGCACTCGAGCTCAAATACGTGATCATGAATTCATGTCTACAAACCATTTCTACAAATACACTTGACTCGTGCGGTTGACTCCACAACGACAAAAGACGGCGCGGATCACACCACAAAAAACGATGAAAGTTCGCTGCTTTCGGCAAACCGTACTTTTGTTGGTATTGTTATTACTAAATACAGCCGGCCAGTTGGTTGGTCGGTTGGATTCGATCGTCGTTCATGGTCAACTAGAAGACGACCCCTTACAGACTGACCCCAGTATGCACACCGCGTGGCTGTCAGTGCCAAAACCGTCTGAACGAGGAGCTGCTGTCTAAAGGCGACCTAAATTTACCGAACATGCATCGCGCACAGAGTACGCGCATTTCGACAGTCGAAAAAATCATCCAGCACATAAATATATAATTTAAAATATGCTCGATGCGTAGCGCACGGTACATCCATCGACTGCGTCGCCATATTTTAGTCCCCCATCCAACGGCAAACGACGAGATGCAATGGCGATAATAATTGCCGGCAAACGATTCGATAGGATTTGCGTCGTACCGATGCGGTGGTGCGTTGTTGATCGGAGCGAGTGTTGTAATCGAATAAAATGCAACGAGTCAGACGATCCTCCTAATTGAGAGGTCTTTTGCATTGATTATGAGGACCAGTGCTGCGCTTGTTGCTGTGAGAGCTTGGTTCAATAAGACACCTGGGAATACTCGTTGACAGGTACTGGGTAGGTTGCAACAGCTCGATAGCGGACAGGGTCGAAGTTGACATTTTCCCAACATCAGCCAGCAATGGACCAGCCAGTGAGTGAGTGCCTGTTTGATCAGAGGATGCGGTGGAAACCAATCAGATTGTATCATACAACATGTAACGATTTGCATAGATTTAAAATTCAATTTATTCTGACAGATTTCTGCAACAAAGTGTGAGCAAGGATGGACGCGTTTGCAATTAGTTTGTACTACCGTGTAGCCGGTTGGCCTAAAATCGATTACAGCTGAAGTGGAATTATTCTGACATGTGGCTTCAGTGATATTTGCATCGTACTAGTCCATTGGACAATATTTCAAAGAAATCACTGATCAGAGAGGGGTTTCTGAAAATATCCCGTCGCGAACAGATGCACTTCTTTGCCTCTTGAACTTACGAGTCACCAGCGTAAGCCATTGATGTTCACTTCGACGCAGATGGTGCTGGCTGTAGATGCTGGTGTGCTAGATGCAGCTTTTACAGTTGCCATTTTGGGGCTGAACAGCTGCTACAAATGGGGCAACTGTTAGTGACTCAGGTAATGATATTAAAGGCTGTACTATGGTTTATTTGCTGTACTATGGTTTACAACCGGCTGTGATGCATTCTTCTCAGCATTTTTAGTGCAAACTTTTTCATTGTATGCTGTGATCACAGTACAGTAGGATTCCGTTTTTGGCAACAATTTTATTTTTTTTCAGTTGCCACAACCGGAATCGTGCCAAAAATGGAACCTTATTTTTAAAGTTTGGATTTTCAATTTACTTCAAAAATGTTTCAAGGATTTTTAATCATATGTGAAATGGAATGAGATGAAAGAAAAAATAAACCAATTCAATTTTATTCATGATTTATCAAACTCAGACGTCGTACAGTGGAGTAAGCTTTCGACGCTCCAAAACCTCTACCGCCCTGGGTATATTAGTAGATTACTGTCTATAGCAAAGTATCTTATTATTTTGACAACTTTGGTTTTGATCTAGATAAGTAGAAAATGATCTAGATCAGTTCTATCTTTTGATAAAGGTGTTCTATCAAAAGACTTTCTTCGCAAAGTTGTTTGTTTTGATATTTTTAACGTATGTACTGAAGACATTTATATTTTATGACCTATGTAGAATACTCGAGAAAATGAAATTTATCATTTGTTTATGAACAATATTTCTATTAATAAATGTTTTAAAGAATAAAACTCTTAAATCGAAGATATATACATATACAAGAATAAAAATGCTTCAAAGTGTGATAAATGTTATCATGACATGTAAAGGTTGTTTTCATCAAAAATATTAGAAAAGATCCACAAAATTTGTAATAACCCGCGAAGCGGCAGATGGCGGCAGCTGGAATTTTGTTTGTGACTAGTATAGACCTTTAACTTTATAACCAGAGAAAAAAGTGGTTCAAGGTGGGCCTTTTTTCTGCAGACAAATGAAATGAGAAAAAAAATATAATTTAAGTGAAATAGTTCCTAGTTCGCTAGAGAATTTTTGAGTAAACTAAAATATATGCAAATATTTTCTTGTTTTTGAATTCAAATATAATATTTCGGACTAAGAATAAATTTATTAAGTAATTTATAAAGTAATCTTATGAAAATGCCTTCTGTGTCTAGTCCTTTCTGTAGTTTTTCAAATTGTAGTTCAGTCATAAGGCTGTGCTTATTATTTGTGAGAAATATTTATCAATCAGTTTTCATAATGGTCATTTGAATCCAAGATACTTTTCCGACAAGACACAAATCCTTTACGATACATACCCAGGACGCTAGAAGATTTGAGCGTCGAAAGTAGCATTCTGTCCCACTGTGCGTCGTCCAGTAGAATTCTCACAATCTTAGCCCACTTCTCGAGTGCAATTCCCCTCATTACAAAAGTGTAAAATATCATTTAATTCGAATCGCTTTTCTTCGGTCCACTGAACGTTTAAACTCAAACAATTCACTGAATGGTAGTGTCGATTTCGCTCCTGGGGCTGTTATGTCTTCTTTCTGAAAGTTATTGAACAATTTTGTTTAAAAACACTGCTCTTTTGAGAAATAAATAAATTTATTAATTTTCCATAACTAACTAATCGTTAATCTTTCAAATGGAATCGATAGATAGAAAATCTAATCGCAATGCTTGGAAACATTTTGGTTTGAAGAAAACCATTTTTGTTGTAAAAATCACTTGCAACTTGTCCATATTATACATAAATATTACATCTCTATACTTATTGTAATCATTAAATACAACACGTATAGTGTAAAATATAGATAACCGTCAAATGCATAACGCTGTTTTAAAACAACATTGCGAAAAACATCTCAAAATTATCACAGTAATGTATCAAAACTAAAAAAAAAATTAAAAAAAATTTTCGGGTTTGAGGGTTAATGTTACTCCCATGTTTGGAAATGAAATCAAATGTGATATCAATTGATACAAAAATATCTATTGCACATTTTTTAAAGACTTATTATGTACAACAAAAATGTTGTCAAAAACGGAACGTGCCAAAAACGAACTTCTACTCTATTTGAACTATAAATCTGTCCTTTATGGATGCATAGCAAGCTTTGATTAATTTTAGTTCCGTGAGTTTATAATCGTACTGTGGAGAAGGATGGAATCTTTCGACCCGCATCCTAACTACAAAAACACCCTTAGAAATACCGTTTTAATCCGTTTTACCCCGATTCTCCCCAAATGTTGGCTTTTTATTTTAACTTTACTTTACCTTGGAAGCAGGTTTAATGCCGCTTATCAAAAGTAGTGTTTCTTTTGCAAAAAGATAGATAGTAGACTTCCAATGAACATCGACAATTTTGTTCCTGTGTACAAACTTTTCGTGCACGCGTTCAACCTTAAACATGCTTCGTCTCGATGTACAGGTTCGCCTCGAACATCGAACCCAAGCGAACAGTGTACCAACTCTAGTTCAAACATCCGTGTACGTACACCGGATGCGTACACGAGAACGATTTGCACAGATCAAAAAGAGTCAACGCTAGTGATGATGAGAGTGAGAAAGAGAAAACTAGTGACTAGAACCTACGTGTACGCACACCGTGTACGTACATGGGATTCGGTTGTGCACGCGAACATGTTAAGGTACGAAATAGCGTGTTTCATTTCGTACACGAAGTGTGGATTTATTATAAGCACAGAACCAAGGCGAACATTGTGTGCGATGTGCATATGAGAAGACTAATAGATAGAATGACCGTACGGAACAGGCGAACCCGTTTTACTCCAATTTTGCCAAATCTATAGAGAGAAATTAAAGATGGCAAAATATTTAGGAAAGAGTCTGAATGCAGTGGATCAATAGTTGAATTGCTTATGTGAAAAGATCCTGGGAATCGATTGCAGATTGTCAGAATGTCGGCATGAAATGTGTGAACACGTTTAACCCCGTATTTTTACTATAATTCAAAATTGAAGTTAAACCAGGTTTTACATTGAGGAAAGAGGTTGAATACAGCTCTTCTAAAGTAGTTATTTTTTCTATTCTATTATATTCTATTCTAACCCTTACACAGCCAGTATTGAAAAGCATTCTGGAAAACACTGCAGTTATACTTTAGTGTTTTTCTTGTCAACATTAATATTTGATGCATATTAAAATATGTCACAAATATTAAAACGGCCAGGCCTACTGTGCAGAGTTGGGTTTGAAGTTGTTTCAATATTATTCGGCAACTGAATTATTCATTTAATGAACAATTTAACCAACGAATCGTTTTGAAACTTGAGTGAGGATGAAACGAGGACAACCGTACCGACCGTTTCAGTTTGAGGGGGTTGGGTTAAAACGTTGGGAGTGACTGGACTAAAAAGGGTAATGTCACTCCTTTGGTCCTTTTGGATGGGACAGAGGTATTTACATCTTGCCCTGGCTAATGAGCCTAGGTTAAAGCGCCTTTGCTCGCTCTAGTAGTTATTTTTTTGTAAAAAAGTTTGGGGAACCAATTGAAGATAGTTAGAAGCACGGCACGTGACGTGTGTATCAGTTTTACCCCAATTCTTCTCAATACTCAAGGGTGAAGATAACCTGGTCCTTCATTTCAGAAAGAGGCTAAATGCGACTGATCAAATGTATTAATTCTTATATGAAAAAGTCCGGGCAATCGGTTGAAGATTGCTGAAAAAACCGCACAAATTATGTGTACCCATTTTATCCCAGTTCCCAAAGTTCAAGTTTGAAGTTAATACTTGCTCCACATTTACGGAAAGGGCTGAGTGTAGGATATTAAAAGTAATATTTATTATTTATGAACACACAAGAAATCGGTTACAGATAGTTAGAATGGCCGTACGAAACATGTGAACCCGTTTTGCCCCACTTCTTCTCATATCTCGTGTTTTCAGATAAACCTGACTACATTTCAGAAACAGGTTGACCGCGATTTTTTGTACATAAGAACTATTACTTTTTATCATCTTCATTCAGCCTCTTTCCGAGAAGTACAGGTTTAACTTCACATTTGAGTTTTGAAAGGGACTTAGGGTAAAAAGGGGTACATATCATTCGTGCGAGCATTCTAGTTACCTTCAATTTATTTCCTGGACTATTTAACATATAAAATTACTCATTACTGCCTCTTTCTAAAATGTGGGGTAAATTTAATTTTACATTTGTGTAAGGGAAAGAATTAGGGTAAAACGGATAACATTACGGGTGGTCATTTTAAGTTCAATCGATTCGTTGAACTATTTTACATGAGAAAAACTGCTTCCATGGGCCGCTTTCAGCATCTTTAAATGATGAGTAAGGTATAACTTCACACATAAATTATATGAAGAATTCGGTTAAAACGGGTATACACGTTTCATAGGTCATTCTAACTATCTTCAATTGAGTCCCGCATTTTTTTACAAAATAACTGCTACTTTTCATCAGCCACATTCAGCCTCTTTCGGAGAAGCACAACCAAATTTAACTTCCTACTTAAGTAATGGGAATAATTGGAGTAAAACGGGTGCACACGTTATTCTAACTATCTTCAACAGATTCCCCTGATTTTTTACATAAGAATTACTACTTTTTTGTTAGCCGTTTTCAGTCTCTTTCAGAAATATTGAGTACGGTAAAACTTCACACTTGTATTATTTAAAGAAATGGGGTAGACCGGACACAAACGTTTCGCACGGTCACTCTTTCTATCTTGGATCGATTCCCCGGATTTATTTATATAAGAATTACTACTTTTCATCAGTCGCAATCAGCCTCTTTCCAAGAAGTACAGCTAGGTTTAACTTCATATTTGAGTTATCGCGAGAATTTGTCTGGTCTTTCTAACTATCTTCAATTGATTCCCCGGACTATTTAGCACCAAAAAAAAATATTTTTGATCAGCTGCTTTCATTTTTTTTTTTGAAATGTTGAGTTAGGTATACCTCCACAATTGTATTATGTGCAGAATAAGGGTAAAACGGATACATTTCGAGCGGTCATTCCTACTATCTTCAATCGATGCCACGATAGATATTTCTTCTACCTTCCATCAGTTACATTCAGCCTCTTTTTGAGAAGCACAGCCAGGTTTAACTTCACACTTGAGATATGGGAAAAGACACACATTTCGTGCGGTCATTCTAACCATCTTCAATCGATTCCCCCGATTTTTGCTTAAGAAATACTACTTTTGATCAACCGCATTCAGCCTCTTTCTGAAATGTAGAACCAGAATTAACTCCAACCTTTAGTTATTTGAGAAATTGGGGTAAAACGGCTACACACGTTTTGGGCGCTCAGTCTAATTATATTCAAACGATGGACTGGACTTTCATACATAAAAATTACAACTATTGATCAGCCGCATATAGTCATTTACCGAAATATAAAGCCAAGATTAACTTCAAACTGTAGTAGTGCGAAGAATTGGGGTAAAATGGGTATATATGTTTCGAGACATTATTCTAATTTTAATCGATTCTCTGAACTTTTTTGCATAAGAAATACTAATTTTGGTCAGCCGTGTTCGCCTTTCTTTCGAGTTATATATTCATTCTTGAACATAAACTCAAACGAAAGGGGGAATTGGATCAAAACGGGCATGATAGCGTTCCGTGCGGTCGTTGTAAATACTAGCAATCAATTTTGCAGACCTTTTTACATAAAAAACACCTTTTCTGATAAACATCATCCAGCCTTTTCAAAAAAGTCGAGGTTTGGGTGCATTTTTCCCACTGTGCAATGGCTCACAAGTAGTACGCGGTGTGAGATTTTGTAGTCTTACCTCTATTTCGTCATTTTCTATATACGCCGGGATTATTAAATTCAACATTGTCACTTTCAACAACGTGCTTGTTCTCTTAAGTGCTGATACTGAGATATCGACAGTGCTGAACGATATCAGTACTGAATTGCGTAGGTGGTGAAACTGAATATAAGCGACTTCCATAAGTCTAAGCTCGATTTCACACAAAATAACACATCACGAATATTCGCAGCTATAGAACAAAACTTAAAGTTAACGACCGCAGTGTTGAGTCGGAGCAGCACTTTTTCTTTAACTTCCCACTTTTACTTTGACGGTGCACATTGGATCGAGTTGTCATTCACTTTACTCGTTTGTAGCTCTGTCTCGGATAGAGGTAGAAAGTAGATTAGTAATAATAAGTAATACGTTGATTAAATAGGACCTTCATACAGATAGGGACAGGGACACGTATTTTATTACATTATTATATCACGGCTTTTTGAATGGTGTTTTACACGATTTTGTTTACTCACTTTTTACACGGTTGCTTTGCAATTTTGCACATATTTCTGCACTTGGCACGGTTTCTGCCTTTATTCTAAGTTATTTTGAATGCAAAAGATCTGTTGAAGAAATGTTAAAGACGGACCTTGGAGATTCCTTATGGCCCGCAAACCAGTAATATGTGTATTTTCGGAATGGGTTGATAAGTAAACACCATAGGTCGATGTTTTATGCCATGTAGAAATCCAAAATGGCACTTTAAGGATTCGCTAAATTCTCCCTAACTCAATTTATTTTGGGTATTGTTAGATCCTGCTAGAGCCCAAATGTCGACGTATGACGCCATTTTGATTTGCGGTAGACATCAATAGTTGTCATCTACGTCTACGCCGTTTAAACAGCTCATCAGCATACTCTGTTACTTGAGAAAGATAATTCATTTTGCTATACCATGTTTAAGCCAAGGTTTGTAGAATAAAACTATTGTAATGATAATTGAACAGATAACAAAAAACCTGTTTTAATCCACCTAGCGGTGCAATTGTGCCTTTCTCATTTCTCTAAACTATGGCACGGAGGCTTTTTATGTTCAACATAATTGTGGAAATGTCCATTACATTCTTAGTACACTTTGCACTTATACACAATGGCATGGTGTATAAGTGCAAAGTGTACTAAGAACGAACGAACTTGATGAGCTACGTGTCGACGGTGAAACACTTGAAACAAAAAAATATCATACTCCATTAGCCTAATCAGCATTAGATCAATGTTATCTGCTTGCTAACTAATTTTGTCATGCGGGGATGGGTATGTGAGGAGGGCGAAAGTCCCATGAACGAATGACTCCCCAGCTTAAATTGGTATGCTTTGTAATATAGTGGCGGTTTAAAGATGATGGGGTTGAAAGGGAGGGGTATGAGGTGGTGGTCTGAGGGGTGATTTAAGGAGATTTTTAAAGGAGGGGAGTGAACAGTAGAGGGGGGGGTGTAACCCCTCTCCGTAAACCATCAACTACGCCCCTGTTAAAATCCAGAAACCTTATGCGAGTCGAAAAAAAAAATTTGGCCGGGATTAGGTTGACGTTTTTCAGAGTGATTGCATAACCTTTCTATATGAGAAAGGCAAAAATGTGCAAAATCCAAAAAAGTGAATCTTCGTCAAATTTTTTTTGTGTTTGCATCAAATCTCGACGTTTTATGCACCTTGAATACATTTAGCATAAAAAATAAAAATTCTATTTTTAATTTTTCCTATAGTTTTTATGAGAAATTTCTGTGTGGCCGCACTCTGAAACCCGTAATTCCGGAACGAGAATTCCGATCGATCCAAAATTCAATAGCAGCCGATGGGAAGGTTGCACCTTTCATTTGAGACTAAGTTTGGGCAAATCGGTCCAGCCATCTCTGAGAAAAATGAGTGACATTATTTGACACATACGCACATACACACACACATACACACACACATCCATACACACATACACACACACATACATACACACATACACACACACATACAGACTTTTTCCGATCTCGACGAACTGAGTCGAATGGGATATGACACTCGGCCCTCCGGGCCGGGATTAGGTTGACGTTTTTCAGAGTGATTGCATAACCTTTCTATATGAGAAAGGCAAAAATAATGACTTGAAATAGCTTTGCGTTGCATCATTAGCATGTCATAATCTAATCTCACACTTACATACCGTTGGTTGGAGGCTTAAATTAAGTGCTCTGCTATTTACGATCTGGCAGTAAACTGCATACGATAATCTGTTTCATAATTCATCTCCCAGACATTTTAGGCGCCGACCTGGTTCTTTATTGCGTTGAGAACACCACCACCAGACGTAGGTGACTGGTAGAATAGTTACGATCGCATCGGTAAATTTCGTAGTTCGTCGTTAGTTCGATATTAGCTATAACATCGCGTAGCCATCTTTCGATGAGAACAACAATGTCGTAGTCGCAGGAAGTTAGGTCAAAAAAGTACAATTTAAAAAGGTATCATTTAAATTGGGGTAAATATAAATAAGTATTACGATATATGCGATGTGTCGCCTGGTGCCGAAAGCTCACAAACGACCTGATATTTTTTTCGTGGGATTGTCTGCTCTCTATACGTCATCTAACAATATTCTGTAATGAACATCGCATTACATCGATAATTGTACCGTGAGTATAGGGCCAAGTTCTCCCTAGTTGCGGTAAACTGATAGGTAACTGAACAAATATAATTAATACTTTGTTTATTCAGTGTTGATATATTTAGAGCTAGGAACTGACATGTAAAGAAATACATTTTTTTGCCGAGTGTGTTCCGTGATTGAACGTCTGAAAATAATACTTAGTGATCCAGAAAGCGCTCGAGCACAATGTTTTCTAAACGAAATCCGGGCCTGGCCCCATCAATGTTAACCCTTACGTTAACGGTAACGGGTTAACGTTGGACAATGCGCTCAACACATCGACATCATGCGAAATTTTCACAAATGACCTGACAATTCTCTTTTTCGTGGGAATATCGGCTCCATAGACGTAGCCTAACAATATTCCGTAATGGTCATCATATTACATAGATGATTGAGCTGTGAGTATAGGGCCAAGTTCTCCCTAACGATGATAAACTGATTAGCATCTGAAGAAACCTTAGTTATAATTTGTATATTCAGTGATTATATATTAGAGCAGGGAACTGATATCTGGAGAAATGCACTTTTTTTTTTTGGCTGAGTCCTCATATTCTCAATCCATGGATATTTTTTTTTATAATTCGCTCACTTGGCAAGGCACATAGCTTTAACTCATAGAATTATACGTAAAAATAAATAAAATCAAATATTAGTGATTGTCCGTTAGATCTCGTGTACGCTACTTGGTATTAAGCGTGAAGATCTTCGTGCGCGGCGGGGAATAATTTGCACGTTTATGGTGATGCAAATGCCCATAACATAATTTGGGGCAGCTCAGATTTTAATTTCAAAGGCTCTGAATTGATGGAACACTTAAGCAGTACAAATCTACACTCACTTAAGGTAGAAAATCGTCCAACATTTGCACGAGCTGGCAGAAAAGAGGTGTTAGATGTAATTCTCTGCTCTGACAGTATTACGTATGAGTTGACAAACTGGCTCGTACCAAACTAGCTCCAACTATCGTTATCTGATCATGAGTAAACGAGAAGCACTTTCTTGCACATTCCGTCTTAAAGTTACTAGGCCTAGGAAATGTAACCCTATAGATCGAGCAACTAGCCACACAAGACTGTGGCCCCACATGGTTACTTGGGATGAGTTTAAACTTACTCCCAGTGACCTTACACTCACACGTTGTATTTCTTTTAAAACTTTCAATGTGAGGATTCCTCCACGCGAGAAATGTCTGTCTGGCTGGATGGAGCGACAACTTGATTATGTAGTTTGTTATACTGAGGGTTCTTTGTTGGAGGTCCGAGCCGGTGCTGGTGTCTATTGTAGTGAAATGAGATTAAACCAGTCCCATTTGCTTGGTAGATACTGTATCGTATTCCAACCAGATATCTTTGCGATTCTGTGTGGCGTACAAACAGCACTTCAGCCGGGAATTCGCGGTAAACTATCTTTGCTCTGACCGATTCGAAATCGAAATTAATAATCGCATGTTGAACTCTAGTCGATGAATTTATTATTACAAATGCTATCTACCTTCTATGAGTACCCGGTCATTCCGGTATTACTGGAAGTGAATGGGCGCACGAATTGGTCCAGAATCAGTTTTACCAACTTCGATAAGTTGGATAAAGCACAAAATTCGCGTTTGGGCTGCATCCGAACATTCCCACCACTGCACTGTGGTCCAGAATGCAAATTTAGCAGGAATTTAGACATTTTACTAAAACTAAACGACTTAGCCTTATCAAGTCTTTGGAAAAGTTTACTTAGCTTATGAGATCCCTCTTTTTATTAAAACAATAGTTAGGGTGGTTCTAATTTTACCAAGATCAAAAAAAATACTTTCTAATCATTCTAGCTAGACCCAAACGACCTTCAGCGAAGTTGTAGAACGACAAATTTTGGAAAAGTTTGCTGAAGACATGTAATCTCTATCTGTCATACTTTTTATTTTACAACAAATTTAAAGTCGGAGCTTAGGGTGTTTCGTCGAAATATAGTTTTATTCCAATAACTTTTGCTGTACTCATTTAAAACTGAAGTAGTCTTCAGACAACTTTAAGATTGTTTCAAGGCGAATAATTTGTTTCATGGCACCATATATCTAACTATTTCCGTTGAAAAGTTATGAGCACTTTTTCGCCAAAAATAAGGTTGTTTGGAATAACAATACCACTCATTTGGGGCAAATAAAAGATAATACTTTTTTAACTATAAATAAGGTCATGTCTAGAATTATAATTGAGCAAAAAATTGCGAACACGATATTTTTTAAAATTTCATAAAATTGGTTTAAATATATATATATATATATATATATATATATATATATATATATATATATATATATATATATATATATATATATATATATATATATATATATATATATATATATATATATATATATATATATATATATATATATATATATATATATATATATATATATATATATATATATATATATATATATATATATATATATATATATATATATATATATATATATATATATATATATATTAAGTGCTTATATCTTCTGAACAATAAAAGCTAAAGTTTTGATGTATTAGAAAATGTTCGTCATCAAAAACTCTGAAAAACATCTGAAGGAAATTTCAGGTAGGAACAAAAAATGAAAACTGATAAAGTTATATTAAAAATTTGGAATTGACTCTTTGTAATATGTTTAAATAATTTCACGGTGAACAATATAAAAAATGTAGTTTCGTTTTCATGATAAAATACTGAACTTTACAATACTTTTATATTATTTTAAATAGCGGTTCTAAATTTTTTAAAATCAGAAAATTAACTTTTCAATGGGTCGATATAGAGTTTCGCTGTCTTCCAGAAAATTGAAGAAAATGAAATTTTAAAAAACTTTGTCGAAGACACGGAAACTCTAAGTCGTGTACTTTTCATTTTACATGAAATTTACCAAAAAAAAATTAGGGTGTTTCTTAAAAAATGGTTTTCTTTGTATAACTTTTGCAGTTTTGATTTTTCATTAAGATCACTTTAGTAATACTTTCAGATATTTTGAAGGAGAACAATTTGTCTTAATGTATTGAACCTCTAGCTTTGCTCGTTAGAAAGTTATATATACATTTTACTAAAAATAAACTATTTTTTGAGTAAAAATTGCAAGATATAAAAAATATCGTATTTGCCATTTTTTGGTGATCTATACAAAGCATGCTATTTCATATGAAAGCAACAGTACTTAATGTTCAGTACCCGAATCGAAGATAATTCTATTTGAAAAAGTTATTTTTTATATGAAAGTTCTTATAACTTTAAAACGAGAAAAGTTAAGTTGGTTAGTTGGTGTTTTAAAGCAAATTATGCGCTCTAAAATAATCTTCAAGTTGCCAAAGGGTACTTTAGCGTAAAATAAAAAGTTCAAAAGTTATAGAAATTAAATCGTTTTTTGAGGAACACCCTAAAGCTTACAATAGAATTTCTCATGCAATGGAAAATTTAAAAGCTAGAGCTTGCATGTCTTCCGCAAATTTGTCTAAAATGTGTTGCGCTACAACTTCATCGAAGACAGTAAAGCTCTCTCTCAAACCGTTAAAAAGTTCTATTTTAAATATTGCTAAATTTAGAACCACCCTAACATCGGTTTAAACAAAAAGAAGGGCCTTGCAAAGTACAACAACTTTGCCAAACATGTTGTAAGGCTGAGTCATTTAATTTTAGCAAAAAGTTAAAATTCCTGCTAAATTCGCATTCTGGACCACTGTGCAGTGGCGTAGCTTGCAAACTTGCGTTCTGCCGGATGTGAATCCGAACATGTTGAAGAATTTGCTGCATTTTTCCAGGCACAGTTGTAGTATTGTAGTCAGGGCACTGACTGGACATTGTAAACACAATTATCACATGGCAACTTTTCAGCGCGCTGAGCATTATTCGTGTGATCTTTGTGTATCCGATCAGTGCTAGGAAAATTCAAAATCAGCTACCTATTTCTGCTTGCATTTACTGAAACCGACATTCAGATTCAACGCCTCCCTCATTCATTCACTTTCCAACTGACTGAAATTTCATGCAGAATCGAACGCTTGAGTGCAGAGGAAAAATAAATTCATTCACCAACCAAAGCATTCATTTGTTATTATGTCGACAGTTTGAAGGCAGAAGTTACCATCTTCTACATTTTCGAGCATAAGTGAACTGCGTAATCTATATCTGGTGCACTTTTGCTCAATAATCCCTCTCAGAGCTAGCGTAGAAATAAAATTCACTTTGCTTCTGAAATCGAACCTGTCCGTACCTGAAAGCGCTGCGTCGGGAGAACGAATGACGATGGAAACGAATAAAAAAATTCATTCATCGCAGCGGGCATGAATTGAATTTCGTTTTCTTTCAAGTTCATACAGCGATGTCAATTTTTTTGAGCTCTGTATCCGATTATGTCTCATATCATTTGAGACGTAACTGCCCAGCAGTAATGCAATTGCGTATCCGGATTTTTGGTTCTCGATATATAGATGAACCTATGTACAAAGAGCTACAACTCAAGGATATGTTACTGTTTATAACCGAATGTGGTAAAGAGCTATAGTTTAAGCCGTATTTGAATGACAAAATGGGGAAATGATGAAAAAACAGATCATGGCAAGGGATAAATTTCCGACCAACATGGGGAACGTGCCATTTGAGCCAGTTACTACTGATTTCTGATAATCAAATTATGCAAAATATGCAAAAAATACTTAAGTTATGACCTTCGAAAAGCTGCCAAAAATTCATATTAGTTCCCAATCACCTAAAATGTCGCAAAAATGTCTCTCTTAGCTCAGCTGATACGAGAAAAATTCTATATATAGTCTTAAGTCCGGACTCGTCCCACCGTGACGCGATGCTAGGTCATGTAGTCTCACCACTACTTTATCATTTTCCCTATACAGTAGAATAAGTTCCAACACTGTCATTTTATAGCCTGTGTTTTTTGTTGTTCTACAAAACAAAACTTTCGGCTTGGCCTTACTTGTTGAACGATAGCACACGGAAAAAAATCCGTTCATAAATTCATGAACAAAAGGTCACGATTTCATGAACTGGACGATTTACGAAAACCGTGACAAAGTTCCTGAAATTATGAATATTAAACCTCGTATCCATGAAACTTTATGTGTTTTCTAAAAACCAGTTCGCCCCGAATATATACATGGCGTTACATTAGAATGTTTGGTTGGGTTACTGGGTTACTGTGTTGTTTGTTTGTTGTGATTCTTGTTCATGATTTGAGAATACACAGTCGACAGTCAAACGTTGTTCATGATTTCAAGAGCTTATTCGCAATTCTTGTGAATTCTCATGACGTTAGCGGGATTAAAGTTCGTGATTTTAAGATCTTAGTCGCGATGTTCGTAATTTTCATTCACGTTATCGTGATATTTTAGTCATAAGTAGAGTGATTCATGTTCATGAGTTCATGATCTTCGTCACGATTTTAAACATTTTTGTCACGAGTTGTGTAATTTGTGTTCATGATTTCAGGATCTTAGTCACGATTTTTGTAATTTCTGTTCATGTTATCATGACATTTTATTTTAGAGCTTACTTTCAAAGAGTAATGTAACTAATGTTCATGATATCACCGGTTTTGTCATGGTATTCGTAAATTCTCTTCGCCTTATCGTGATCTATTATTTTTTGGTTACCAATGGTTTTTTTACTCGGAATAACGAGACAATATGAACTGGATCATTAAAATAAAACTCAAATTCTCAGTGCAGTCTTCGTTGTCTGTCCGGACATCACAATGAACCTTATCAAATGAATAACGATGTTCGAGGTTCTAATATTTTTTTTTAGATCTACTTCTCGTACCTATAACTGGTCGCTAGCAACTGGGTATTTCATTGAAAATTATATGGAACAACAATGATTGCACGAATAATACTCCAACTTTTGTGATAGAGTTCACGTAAAAATTTCATTACCATGTTGCATGAAATTGTAAATGATTTAGGAAATCTTCTAAATATCACAAGCACGCAAATAAATACTAGATAGTTTGTAAATCATGAACTAGGAATCATGAACTAGTTCACTAATGCATGAATAATATTTCATGATTTTGTGAACTATTTCACAAGCACGGATATTGGATCGTAACTAACATATTAGACATCATGAACCAATTCACGAATACATGAATAATATTTTATAATTTCGTGAACTATTTCACGAAAACGAATGGTAAGTTGTAACTATTATACTAAGTATCATGAACCGGTTCACGAATACATGAATAATATTTGATGATTTTGTGAACCATTTCACAAGCACGGATATTGGATTGGGACTAATATAATCGGGATCATGAATTAGTTCACAAGAATTGAAGGGGTTCATGAATAAAATTTCGAATTTCGTGAAATAGTTCAGGAAAAATAGCCAGAATATTTCGATGTTGTGAACTATTGTTCCTATAACTATGAAAAAAATCATGAGTCAACCTTTGGTTTTATGAATAATGTTCATAACGTTGTGGACTAGTTCGTGACGGAAACCGTGATTAAAGTTCACAAAACGGAATCAAATATTTCCACAAATGAAAGCGTTATGCGGGCGTTACTGAAGGGAAATTGAACATAATTATAAAAGCCATGATTTTTGGTCATGGTCCTGTTTTTGTAACGTAAAAACGTGATTGTTCCAGAATTCTTGGCACTTTATTCACGATTTTGGGAACAATTTTTTTCCGTGTAGAACTGAATTGTGCAGGTGATGGTACTGGATATAAAATATAACAGATAACTTTTTTCATGCTGACATTATTTGGTGTAACTTGAATCACAAAACTACAAAACCAGTCCAAATCGGATAAAGATTCAAGTTTCACTATTTAAACAACTCCTCTCGAGGCAAACGTGATTATCAGATGAACTGAACCTTGAGTTCCCCAAATTGCATTTAGATACATTTAGCATTTCGACGAAATTCATATGACAGGTATTAATGTCGTTTACTATACTTGTTAGCCGGATCTTGGATGACGTTATTTCGGACCAGAGTCACTTCCTTGAACCAAATAGAATTAACAGCTAGAACACATACTTGGTTGGAAGAGTTGCGACAAACAAAAAATATCATCTAATTCAACCATACATGTTTGCATCTGAATTCGCAATCTTCGTACCCAGATCAGAGTGGATCGCAAACAAAACCATCAATCACCGCTATAATCATAAATCTTCCCTGCCCGGTCGGAGATGAACCGGTTGAAGGCGCCGAAGCGAAGGAGAGTATCGTTTTCATTTTCATGCAGTTGAAAAGAGTTAGCGTGTGGTGTCTGGGAGCATGAACTGTGCAGTCTGATGGCGGTGATCACTCGAAGTTCTACGTAAGGTGTTAAAATGAGGAAACATTCCTTTTGTGAATTAATTCCAAACTAATCATGAGCCATTTTCCAGGCAATAAATCAAAAATAACCTGAACCATCATTCTAATTCATAAGCAGCCAGAACCATGACGACGCTCCTTTTCACTTTCCGATGTTGAAATCGTTTCGGTTAGTGTAGAATCTTCCGCCGTGACGTGCTGAATGACGATCGACGGCGGTTGATGTTTACAATCAGTGATCTTTATGCCCTTTTCACCACAGGCTGACTGTGCTGCTGACGGACGGTTGATGGTTGTAGTTAACTCACCAGCTGGCAGCGGCTTACACTAACTGCCGTTAGATAAATGTTCACTGCTGAGCGAATCCAAAGATCTCTCCGCCGGGGAATGCGCAAATCGGAAGAAACAACAATCAGCGCTTTTATGATAGATTAGCGCTTTAGCATCAGTTTGTTGTTTGTGGTTCTTTTTTTCTCTACTCTCCGCCGTAGTTACTCATTATTGTGTTCACGGTGCATCATCCAAGCGTATACTAGTAACTATTAACTAGCATAAGTGATGACCCAGAAGCCAACCGGTTGTAAAATTACCTCGTCCATGTGATACAGCGTGAAGTACTTTTTGTTACTTCTACGAACCGATGACGATCGGAAACGAGCGAAACGAAATTCTGAATGGGTGTGACAAAAAGGATAATCTACAACAGCGAAGTTCACGGTGTTGGAATACATGTAACAATCTCAGTGTCAGAGTCGCAGCGTACTAAGAACACTAAAATGTGCACGTCCGGGTCACGGATTTTATTGTGATGTCATCCTAACCTATCCAATCGTTTCGAACGTCGGTACCCGAAACAAACAACGGGTTAACGGAAAGCAAACTGATTTATGAGATTCCACACGCTCCAACGCGCGTTCGAGTCCGATGATTGTGAGAAAACTTTCATTCCGGAATTCCGGTATCCCTTCCCAGCTGTTTCACCCAATCGTACACTGCGAACACCATCGACTTTCTTCGCATTGTTTATCATTCACGCTCCGATCCTAACTGACTGATTCACGTCGGTTACGATGGTCGTAAAGTTTGGCCCTGAATCGATTAGGTTTCGTAACGATGTTTTGGTATCGCGTAAATCTCAAAAGCGAGGTCGCTCAAGTCACCGCCGACCGACCGACCGCAGTTAAATTCATCAAACCTTCCAAAGCCAAAATCCCACCACCGCCACATCCCCGGAACCAGCCACGGCTCTTCGTCGTCGACAACCTTCAGTTATATATGCAAATTCTGTGGTGCCACCACCACCAGTGAAACCGACCGACCAAGGATCCGACAACAAAAGACTCCACCTAGCAGAGACCCACTCCGGCACCGGGCCACAGCGTCGAACAAGCGACGAACCCCGTTTTTTTTTGTTGAACACATTTCGATTTCATTTTATTCTTCACGCTCACTTGGAATCAGTTGGTTGGTTGGATGGTTTGCTGGTAGGTAGGTAGGTAACCTTCTGCCGCAAGATTCTAAAAAGTCAGCGAATGGGTTCCATTTCGAGAGCATTCGCAAATGTCATCTCGGTGCGATCGGATAGAGCGAGGGGTAACATTCTAGCTTGGAAGTCGGTGGTTTGTCGATGAGACTTAGCAGACAGAAGGTCGTTGGTGGAATTGGTTGGTGTGTGGAGGGGGTGAAGAGGGATGCTCATAAGTCACAGTCATCAGAGCGCGTCAGAGGCCCGTTAAATGTCAGTGGGGCAAATTGAGCTAAACGCGCGGCGGTGGAGGCGATGGTGATGCTCTAGTGGGCACCGAGGAAGGGTAATTGGAGGCGAACAGGTTTGCGGTTTGGGATAATGGATTAGAATATAGTCGTCTGGGGATTGTAGGCTTAGGGGATTCGTTATTAGGCATTGAAATTGTGGTAGAGTTGAGGAATTTGTGTAAAAATGCGTTGAATACTAGATGCGGATGAGGAAGTCTTCTATCAATAAGCCATCGTTGGTACAATGATTGAATAGCCGATTAACAGATTCATTTTTTGTTCTCGAAGTTTAAAAAGATTTTATCAATTAGTTTCTAACAATTCGGATTCTCCTCATCAGTAACTAGCACCATCTTGATTCATTTGTGCCAATTAGATGATAAATCTAAACTAGCACCAAAATTGACACTAGTTAAACGCTAAATCCAAAATCCAAAAAGTTTTGCATGAATTAAGAACTGGTTGGTTCCGAGTAATGTCTGGGAAGCCAAGCACAGAAATTCTGGTTTGCTGATAAAAAAGTGGAATCGGAATCGGTTTGCCGATTTTGGTGCTATTTTAGATTTATCCTCTAACTGACGTCAAGACATCAAGATGGTGCTAGTTACTGATGAGGATAATTCGAAAACAAATTTGAATGAATTTTGGACAAATTTGAAGTAACTAATAAATCATTTGGCCTGTGTTAAGTCAAAGGGGACCAACTTGAAATACCTGTCTAAAAAATCCAGTGTAAATCTGGTACCACCCACATCAAATTATTTTTGAGAACTCAAATAGTAATTGAAAGCAAATTGACTACCTTGAACAGTCGAGCCGGGCTCAAATTTACTCCTACAATGCAAACTTGGCGACCGGAAACAAGGGTCCAAACTGCGCATCCGATGGTGATTAGCATTCTATCGCTCGAACGACATTCAGCCAGCTTCCAGAGGCCCAACGGCTGTAGCTAACAAATCTGAAGTGCCTTTGTAGCGGTTGCTTCGGACGAAATCATATCACGAGAGAATGCCTTTGCTCAAAGATTTATTTAAAATACAGTGAAGACCCGATTTTATCTACCCCCGATTTTATAAGCCTTTTGAACCGATTTTAACAGCCTATGAAAATTGATAGTTGGTAGTTTGATGAGCTCTAGCAGACGAACCAAGTTGAATTCGAGTAAATCCTTTCTTGAGCATAATTTTCTCATCTTTGAGATCCGAAAGAAGCAAAAAAAATTATATTTTTTGTTAAATTTTGCACTATCAGACCCTCTTAAGAGAAATTTAAGCTAAATAATCAAAAAAGGTTATGAGGCTATATCTAGAGACTAAAGAGGAATATTTTAAAAACTTCGGTTTCTTAAAAGAAAAAAAAATATTTGTCCCGATTTTGTCAATGACCCTGTTGTATCAGCCTAAAATTCACCAAGGGGCTGATAAAAACGGGTCTTCACTGTATCTCTAAAAATTGCTTCAAATTTATCTAACATTTATTCAAAATGTGTCTAAACTAAAGACACATTCAGACTCTAAAGTTTAGCTAGAATTTACCTAAAAAAATTCATTTTATCTAAAATTCAGATCGTATTGATTGGCTTAATCTTTTGCTCTGGCTCTGTGTTCGCCCGGACAACCAAATGCTCGGCATACGACACCCGGATTTTTCTCGAGATTTGCATTGGGCTGAATGTCATTTGGCCGTATGTTATTTGGCCGAATATCATTTGGCCAAATGGCTGATTTATCCGAATATAGTTTGACTAGAAGGATCATTTAGCCGAACGAGTAATTTGGCCGAAAGGGTAATTTGGCCGAAAGGGTAAATTGGCCGAAAGGGTAATTGGCCGAAAGGGTCATTTGGCCGAAAGCGTCATTTGGCCGAAAGGGTCATTTGGCCGAAAGGGTCATTTGGCCGAAAGGGTCATTTGGCCGAAAGGGTCATTTGGCCGAAAGGGTCATTTGGCCGAAAGGGTCATTTGGCCGAAAGGGTCATTTGGCCGAAAGGGTCATTTGGCCGAAAGGGTCATTTGGCCGAAAGGGTCATTTGGCCGAAAGGGTCATTTGGCCGAAAGGGTCATTTGGCCGAAAGGGTCATTTGGCCGAAAGGGTCATTTGGCCGAAAGGGTCATTTGGCCGAAAGGGTCATTTGGCCGAAAGGGTCATTTGGCCGAAAGGGTCATTTGGCCGAAAGGGTCATTTGGCCGAAAGGGTCATTTGGCCGAAAGGGTCATTTGGCCGAAAGGGTCATTTGGCCGAAAGGGTCATTTGGCCGAAAGGGTCATTTGGCCGAAAGGGTCATTTGGCCGAAAGGGTCATTTGGCCGAAAGGGTCATTTGGCCGAAAGGGTCATTTGGCCGAAAGGGTCATTTGGCCGAAAGGGTCATTTGGCCGAAAGGGTCATTTGGCCGAAAGGGTCATTTGGCCGAAAGGGTAATTTGGCTGAAAGGGTCATTTGGCCGAAATGGTCATTTGGCCGAAAGGGTAATTTGGCCGAAAGGGTAATTTGGCCGAAAGGGTAATTTGGCCGAAAGGGTAATTTGGTCGAAAGGGTAATTTGGCTGAAAGAGTAATTTAGCCGAAAGAGTAATTTAGCCGAAAGAGTAATTTAGCCGAAAGGGTAATTTGGCCGAAAGGGTCATTTGGCCGAAAGGGTAATTTGGCCGAAAGGGTAATTTGGCCGAAAGGGTAATTTGGCCGAAAGGGTAATTTGGCCGAAAGGGTAATTTGGCCGAAAGTGTAATTTGGCCGAAAGTGTAATTTGGCCGAAAGGGTCATTTGGCCGAAAGGGTAATTTGGTCGAAAGGGTTTTTTGGCTGAAAGAGTGATTTGGCCGAAAGGGTCATTTGGCCGAAAGGGCCATTTGGTCGAAAGGATCATTTAGTCGAAAGGATCATTTAGCCGAAAGGAACGTTAGGCCTACAGGGTCATTTGGCCGAAAGGGTCATTTGGCCGAAATGATCATTTAGCCGAAAGGATTATTTGGTCGAGCGGATCATTTTGCCGTAAATGGACATTTGGCCGAAAATAGGCATTTGGCCAAAAATAGACATTTGGCCGAAAATGGTCATTTGGTCAAAGATGTTCATTTGAACAAAAAATTTCGGCTAAGTGAAAACGCTCATTTGCCCAAAACGGTCATTTGGACGAAAATGGTCATTTGGCCGCAATTGGCCAATTGGCGGAAAATGGTCATTTAACCGAAAATTGTCATTTGGCCTAAATGGTAATTTGGCCGAAAGGGTCATTTGGCCGAAAGGGTAATTTGGTCGAAAGGATAATTTGGCCGAAAGGATAATTACTCCGAAAGGGTCATTTGGCCGAAAGGGTCATTTGGCCGAAAGGATCATTTGGCCGAAAGGGTCATTTTGCCGAAAGGGTCATTTTGCCGAAAAGGTCATTTGGCCGAAAGGGTCATTTGGCGAAAGGGTCATTTGGCGAAAGCGTCATTTGGCGAAAGGGTCATTTGACCGAAAGGGTCATTTGGCCGAAAGAGTCATTTGGCCGAAAGGGTCATTTGGCCGAAAGGGTCATTTGGCCGAAAGGGTCATTTGGTCGAAAGGGTCATTTGTCCGAAAGGGTCATTTGACCGAAAGGGTCATTTGGCCGAAAGAGTCATTTGGCCGAAAGGGTCATTCGGCCGAAAGGGTCATTTGGCCGAAAGGGTCATTTGGTCGAAAGGGTCATTTGTCCGAAAGGGTCATTTGACCGAAAGGGTCATTTGGCCGAAAGGGTCATTTGGCCGAAAATGGTAATTTGGCCGAAAATGGTCATTTGACCGAAAGGGTCATTTGGCCGAAAAGGCCTTTTGACCGAAAGGGCCATTTGGCCGAACAGCAGGAAAATAATCAACGATTGGTTGCAATCTTGTCTCAAAACAACAGTAATTGTTCGATTCGAGAAAAGCTTAAACTTTTACAGACCAACAAGAAAATACGTTCTAATGATGAAGTCGAATTATCATCATGAGAATATTCAATATCATCAATACATGCATCAATACAAAACAGAACGAAGATTTTTAAATGTGTTGCTGGAGTAGTTCCAGTGGAATGATATTTTTCAATTTTTTTAGAAAACTTCGCTAATTATTACTAATTACTGCTATTCGAATACAGTTCAAAAATTCGAAGTGCTATTCTTTCTAGTAACTTAGAGCTGTCAATTACTTGTGGATTAGTGAATATTTTAGTTTTACCCTGACATTTGAAATGATATAATTAAATTCCGCTTCCAGTGAATGCAATGACAGAAATTTCCTTAGCTAATAACATTCAATTCAAGAAACATATACAAGTCTAATAATGCATTTCTTATATTTTCAGGTGAGTTCAATCAGCATAATGATGAAATTTAATGCTAAAATCGTAAGTACTCATGACTACACAAACTAGCACCCCTTCATCGAGTATAAAAAAATATTTTAATCTTAAAAATCCGAATGAACTATAAAATCCAAAAACATGTAAAATCTATGAAATCTATGGGATATATAAAAGCCACAAAATTTCTAGAATCTCAAAAAAATGTTTTATTTTAGGGATTCGAATTCATCTCGTCAGTAACTAGTACCAACTTGCGGCCAAGCTGGACGATGTATCCAAACTAGCACATAAATTAGCACTAGTTCGACACAATAATCCAAACAGTCACACGACACGATACCTGTGAACGCCTTAACACTCGGACTTCCAAGGGGGTAAAAAGTTACGCGCACTACCAAGGGGGTCAAAAAATGAGAACGTTTACTTTGACTGGTTATATCTCAGCTGTTACTTAATCGATTTTAAATTTTAGATTTTCACCGTTGGAAAGGTATGTCTATTGTTAATACGTCGCAATAGATGAATAGAGTTTTCTACCGTAAGTAATAGCAAAAAGAGTAAAAGTCAGTCAGTGAAAAAATAAGACCGCTACTTTGAATTGCAGTATCTTAGCTGTTTGTTCACCGATTTCAAGTCTACACCATTGGATAGGCATATCTTTTACAAATAAAGTGATCATAAAATAATGAAAAACAAATTTGTATATCCGAAGTAATTGTAAAAACAATAATTGAAAGTCAGTACAGACAAAATTAGCTTTTCGGTTCAAACAACCGTATTGTGGCAGTTTGTGAACCAATTTCAATTTTCCTTGCACCAATGAAATCTTTAGAGCTTCTAGATTTGTAATGCATGAAACAGCAGGTATATTCTCAAAAATTACTACACTTTATGAGGTATTTGGTCGTATTAATTTCACATTGCACGTGGTACACGGTTGGTTAAATTTTTGTACGCCTTGTTTAGATTTACGGTTTGAAATGTTACATGTTTACTTAATAGTCCTACATATTATATATGGATATTAATTATTCATACAAACATGGAGAAACGCAATATTGTATGGTAGTTGCAAAATAATAGTATTTAATAGAGAAAATTCATTAAATACGAAGAAGTTTAGCATTTTAAAATATTCGACATATAACTTTAATTTTAAAACGATGACCTATACTTTTTGTATACTAATTGAGTGTAATTGATGAGGGTTACAATTTCTGAAAGAACAAATTCATATATTTTCTCAAAACATAGACAAAACTACGCAGAACTACAGAAATTTCATTTAGTTGGCAAATTACTTCAAATTCAAAGTGATGACCTATACCCACGCGTGCACAAGAACGCTGCTGCTCCGTATCCTATTCCTGTGCACTGGCTCATAATGTGTCAGAGCTAAATTCATTTAACTATTGCTTGTACTGGCTTGCGATGAGCTAGAGTTTGCAAGTAGCACGAGCACCGATGAGCGAGAGCTCTCGCTATCTTGGTGATAGCTAGCACGCTGCACGGAGCTATAGCTCAGCTAAAGCAAAGTAGAATAAAAAAATAATGCGTTAGTATGAGTAATGATTCCTGCATCGTTTTTTCAGCAACCTGTCGCACATTTACCAATGTATATTTCTTGCTTTGTCCTATTCTTTCATTCCATAGCTTATACTACTGCACCGTGTCAGCTCATTGAGTTAACTCGTGCTAGCTCACTGAGCTAGCTCATCGAGCTTGCTCGTGCCCGCGTACCGAGCTAGCTCATCGTGCCAACTCGTTGGGCTAACTCTTCGAATTCTGCAACTCGAGCATGAGGGTTACCTAGAACGAGCGGTGTCTGTGCTTATTGCTTTTGATTCGTTCAAAGCGGCCGCTCTACTCGTGTTAGGCTCTCGTTCTGTGCTTCATGCATCTCTGCCCATACCTCTTTATGTACCAATCGATTATAATTGATTTCAGCTACAATTTCTGAAAGATCAATTTTATTATTTCCTCTAAAAACAAATTTTATATTTTCTCAAAAAATAGCCAAAAATTCGTAGAACTACAGAAATTTCATTTTGTTGGTAAATATCTTCGAATTCAAAGCACTGTCCTACCAATCGATTGTAATTAATATCGGCTACAATTTCTGAAAGAACATTTTTTTATATTCTCGCAAGAAATAGACAAAAACACGTAGAACTACAGAAATTTCATATTTTGTAAATAACTTCGAATTCCAAATCGATTTTCTGTGCGTGAACTAGTTCACAACTTTATGAACATTATTCAAAAAACCAAAGGTTGACACATGATGTTATTCATATATTTAGGTACATCAGTTCACAAAATCAAAACATTTTGGATATTTTCTTGTGAACTATTTCACGAAACTCGGAATTTTATTCATACATCCATTCAGTCCTTGTGAACTAATTCATGATCCCTAATATATTAGTCACGATCCGATGTCCGTACTCGTGAAATAGTTCACAAAATCATGAAATATTATTCATAAATTCGTGAACTGGTTCATGATTCCTAGTACACTAGTCACGTCTGACCATTCGTGCTCGTCAATAGTTCATAAAATCATGAATTGTTCATAGATTCATGATTCCTACACACTAAAAAAATGTGAATTGAATGATTGAGGTAATTGCAAACATGATACAATTTAACCAACTGTAATTCACGAAACATATACTTTACATGCGCAATTGAGTTCTTGTCGCTCGGTCTCACGAACACTTCTGCAGCTTCCTGGTTGAAAACAATTCCATTTGATTTTTCCGTTTTTGTTTATTATTTTCCACCAGCTAGTGATGTAGTGTTTGTGTCATGCGACGTATACGTACATGAGCCGTAGAAAAGTCTATGACATAAAATTACACTCACTGCTGTTCAGAACGAACGTCACATGTGGAGTAAAATTACATGATTTACGAAATTCAATGTCATGTAAAATTAAAATCAAACTTAAAACTAAGTCATTTTTGATGCTCGTATATATCAGGGTCAGGAGACATAAATTTACACGATTTTTTCTATGTGTGTATATCGGCTCTTACAAGTTCAATATTTTCGTCCATACCAGTATTGACGATATTGCTACAATATTTCAGTCCCATTTGAAATCCACATCGTCAATACAACTTCTTCCATTACACGTACAATACTTTTGTCAATACTCTCTAGTATTGACAAAAATAATGAACGTGTAAGGGCCGCTTATCACATGATTTACAATCTATTTTGTGTGCTCAAAGGCATAACCTGGGCGGAGGAAAATCATACATTCATTTTGATAGTGTATTATTAGAAGAAATGAGGTAAAATTTTTGCTGGTTAAAATGATCTGATCAAATATCTCACCTGGGATCAGATTAATGACCTTTAAATGTGTGTGTTGGTATTATAAGGAAAAGTTTTTTGCACATGATCCAATCACCCCATGCAAATAACTTAATCTCGGGATGTAGTAGGTGTTAGCTATAACGATTTTCCAATGACCCATTTCAGAATGACAGAGACCTAGCGGTACATTCCGAGCTCATTTTCCCGTCGACAAGCCCCGCTCGTCTATAATACGTGTACCATAATTATACCAGTATTATAATCAAACTTTCGATTCCTTGCCACGAAAGCGTGTGCAAAGAATTGACGCGTATTTAGTGTGTCATATTAATTTATTTAGGGGGTGGGCGTAGCACATAGGGTTAGAAATTTTTCATAAGAGATTTTTCTAACCCGAAGAGGCGAATGACCTTAAGGTTAAAACCTCTATAATCGAAATAAAAAAAATATTTCCTTCGATTTAATGCATATATCTCCGCTTTTTACCTTATACATACCTTGATTTATTGGCAATGACAACGTTTTCAATTAGCTATTATTAAAAATCCTGAGAGAAGCCCATTTCAATTAGTATTGTTCGTTTATACATAAAACCAGTATAGAAATATGAGTTAATCCATTACTTTGTGGCAGTGGCTCTGTTATAATTTTCCATTGCCAACAGCATGTGCCGAGAACAGAGTTTGATAGCTGCCCTACAAAACGAGTCACTCTACTATCCGGCCATTAATCCCACGGAAAACCTGTGCTCACCGTCCATCCCACAGGCCTCTTCATCGTGGGCTCCGCGGTTTCTATATGTTTAGCCAATTCGGAGAGCCCTGCTTTTGGGATTAAATCTAGTATAGTAAGTTCGATCGCAATTTTTGAATATTGTTAATCGCCGCATAAAAAACGACGAATGCCGACCTATGTTCAATCTATCGTTACATTGAACATTAAAAAAACAAACTAGAACAAGACAAAATAGGTCGATCTCACCAAATTTCCGCGAATATCTCTACTACCGGGTATTCCGCTCGTACCATTGCCGCTGTTTTGCAGACCGGACGGCAACTCATTCCGCACTGCATTGGACTGTAGACTGTTGTCCGGCTTCCCTGTCGAACAATAGAACTGAAATACATTGAGAGCAATTTGACGTCTGTTTCTCCGGGCACCCGGAACTTCCTTGCTCGAGGAACCTTCCTGTCCGAGTCTCGCCACGCCTAGGTTATTGCCCCAGAATAGCTGGACTAGGTGCTCTTGCAGGTCCGTTCGTTTCATATATTAATTATAATTATAATTCGTCAGATTTTTTCATTAGATTAATGACCTTTAAGTTGTTCAAAATCAGAAAAATAATTTAAAAACTGTAAAACCCACGAAACGGAAAAACTATTTTCCCAAAAACCCGATGATAAATATTAACTTTCAATGCTCATAAAAAATTGCTCTCGCTGTTTTGAGGTAACCGTCGATCGATCGTAACCGTTTCGGAAAACTATCAAAAATGAGAAAGTGCCATTAAGCAATGTTTTACCGTGCTCTACTACCTCCCAGCCCAGCCCAGTCCAGCACTTCTTTTCTAATCAGTATGCAAACCCTGATTTCGGCTCGGATTGCAAACAGTAGCCCCGAAGCAATGTCGTTAGGTTCAACTTCATAAAGCCAAACCACGTAACCTGGCCTGGCCCCGGCTGCAGCAGTCGTCGGTAAATTATGTATTATCAATTCAGTTCACATACCGTTTCGAGCAACAATTTACCAGAAACGAAATAAAAACTATCCTCTACTGGAAGCTCGACTAGTGGAGCAGAAGCAGGAGCTGAACGACGACGTGACGTGGACTTGGGGATCAGTTCAGAACCATGACGGGCGGTTTTGTTGCAGTTAGCATTCTAAGCGACGACAAATCGTCGTGTCGACGGTGACCTACCGAGGTGGGATGGAACCGGGCGATTTCACGATAAGTTTTCTCTTCTGGCCACCGTCCTCGATCCCTCGATTGAATCACACTCACACCCAACAATGTGTTTCGTAATGTCACAGCAGCGTTATAAAAATAAATCGAATGAATATTAAATTGTAAATTATGGAAAACGTGGATTTTGGCTGGGGGCGGATGGTTGTTGAAGTGGGTAGCTGGGAGAGGAGTATGGTGGCTCACGACTAACGGTATTTGCTTCTGGAGAACGAGCGCGCGCTCCGTCCGCTTGCCAAGCGAGGTGACGACAACGGATCCTAAATATTTGCGCCGTATTTGTTTCACTGGTGATTACTTATGTAATCGGTTTGACACGGATTTTCAGCGCGAATGCCGTAGTAAGTGTGAATCATTCATTTTAATTTTAAGCAGAACCAAACTGATAAAATAATGTAATAAAAACATTCTTCAATCCATGGAAACAGGAGTTTTACCGTTACTGCCAATTTGACACATTTCCACGATCTCTTATAAATTGTAGGCTCAACTGTTCCTAATTTCGAAGTGTTCCTTTTACTTCCCACCGATACATTACTGGCTTATCGAAAGAATGATTAACTGTGAAATATTGCACATTGCAATCACGATTGCCGAAAGAAAGGCAGATTTTATCGTTTCTGCCGAGAACGCTCCTCATTCTTTTCCGGGGCCGGTTGTCCCTTTGACCTAGAGAAGATGAACCTCGTGCCACTGCAATTCGCCGTATAAATTCCGTTGCCAGAACCATTATTTGTTGCTTTGTTGCATTGTCGTTTATGAAAAATGAGGACAGAACGCCGACGATTCCAACCGATATGCAGTCGGAAGGTAAACACAAATAAGCGATTATAACGGTTAGAATATTGATGCTAATTTGGATTTATTTGCTGGGTCTGCTGCCTGTCGCCATTTGCTTTTGGTGTAGGGTACTCGTTATTTATTATTTTGGTACACACCGAGTCAAGCAAATGGGGGGAAGGGGGTGAGAGAATTGCTGTAGTGGTTACGAGCGTTGTGAATTACAAATCAGAAGACAAATGGTTCTACGAGGTTTCGAGCCTCTAAAAGGGAAAGAGAGCGGCGCTTCCGTCATGATTGACCCAAATTGTTGCGATTGGATTGGATTGGAATTCTGGTTGACGTGCCGTGATGTTGGTTTTTTTATTACCACGTAGTTTTCAAGTACCTAGTATTCGATCATTCCATATGCTCTTTCGGCAATAAATAACTTAGTTATTGTTATGCTTTTTAATGACATAACTTTTAATTTAAATATTGAAATGCTCTTACAAGTTGTGCAAATTTTGGTTAATCGATAATTGGTAAATCGCAATCACAGTTTTACAGATTTGACGCTTGGTATATTTCAAAGATTTTACTGATTTTTCAGATTTCATGGACTTCACAGATTTTACAACTTTTAAAGATTTCACAGATTTTGCCAATTCTACAGATTTTTCAAAGTCCTCCCGACTTTACAAGTGGTGCAGTTAGTACAAGCTTTTTAGGCTTTATAGTTTTTAGATATTTTTGCGATTTTAGAGATTTTAGAGCTTTTAGAGCTTTTTGAATTTTTAGAGGTTTTGGAGATTCGGGATATTTTAGAGATTCAACCGATTTGACAGATTCTACACATTTTTCAGAATTTATAGATTTTACAGATTTGACAGATTTCGCAATTTTTCAAGGATTTTACAGATTTTACAAAATTAATATATTTAACAAACTTTGAAATTTTTACAGATTTTGGTTATTTCTTAATATTACAAATTTTACAGATGTTACCAGTTTTACATATTTTGCGGATTCTATAAATTTTATAGACTTTGCAGTTTTTAAATATTCAGCTATCTCAAAATTTTTAAAGATTTCACAGATATTACAGATTCAACATATTTCACATTTTATTAAAATTTTAATGACACTAGCATTTATTAAAACGAAATGGGGGTATCCCAAATTACAAAAAAATCTTCCATAAAAACACAAGTAGTTTAGGTTTAGTGGAAAATAAAAAATCCCTCTGAACAACCACACTGAATAATAAATAATAAATAATAAATAATAAATAATAAATAATAAATAATAAATAATGAATAATAAATAATAAATAATAAATAATAAATAATAAATAATAAATAATAAATAATAAATAATAAATAATAAATAATAAATAATAAATAATAAATAATAAATAATAAATAATAAATAATAAATAATAAATAATAAATAATAAATAATAAATAATAAATAATAAATAATAAATAATAAATAATAAATAATAAATAATAAATAATAAATAATAAATAATAAATAATAAATAATAAATAATAAATAATAAATAATAAATAATAAATAATAGACAATAAATAGCAGATAAATTCCTTTAAATGAAGTACAAACTGTAATTTTCAGGATGCTACTTCATAACGTTTAGCATTTAATATAACTTTACATTTCTTTCAAAAGAAATGTATAGGATGCGTTTAAACATTGAAAAAAATTCGAGGCCCGCAAGGCCAAGTCTTATATAACAATCGACTAGACTCGGCGAATTTAGAAAATGTCTGTATGTGCGTAAGCGTTTTTTTAATAGTAAGGTTTAAAATGCTTCAAAAGCCTAACTTGTGGTGTATTGGAACTGCATGGGACTCACATTCGAATCTAACCACTAAAAACACTCCTTACTCTTTACGCCCATCTTCCCCACGGAACTACGTCAAGGTATTACTTCGTTGTGCTTTGGACGCACCTAATTGTTGTGCTCCATCTCGAAGCATCACTTTATTCATGAAATTGCTCGACCTTTGAGTTTTGATTCAACTTTCGACTCTTCTCTCGCTTCTTATCTTCATCTATTACGTCGCCATTTAGCTCTCGTCCCCGTGAGCCGCTTAGGTGCTGATTCCTTGATCCATTTATCTCTTGTTTCCGTGAGTCATTCAGCTCCCGGTCTTATCACGATCTACTTTGATAGTCCCCAGCGGTGAACTCACCCTACTCTGACCGATAGTTCCCCGACGAAGGAATTTCCCCCGACACCGATAGCCGCTTCCTTGAGCCATTTAGCTCCCTGCTTTAACGAGATCAACTCGGATATTATCCTACTCCTACTGAGAGTTCCTCGGTAGCGAAATTTCTCTCGATGCCGGTGTTTGTGTCGTGAGCCAATTAGCTCCCCGTTTCGTCACGATTCTGTCAGTGAATCTACTGTACCGTGGATTCCTCGGCGGTAGATTGCTCCCGATATCCAATGTCCGTTTCTATGAGCCATTTAGCTCCCCGCTTCGTCTACTCTACGAACCAGCCAGTAGGTGCCGAGGTCCATTTAGCGATCCGGTTCTCTGGCGCCCCAACGACCCACTGCTAGCTTTTTTACGCGGTCTACTAGGTCTAATCCCCGGCGGTGGAACTAGCCTACTCACGAGCTACCGAGTAGGGTTTCGAGGTCGATCCGGCGATTCCGGTGAAGCCTGACATCCGGTTCACTGGCGCCTCGACGAACCGAACTCGGTGCTACGTCGCGTACTGCTCAACTGGTCCCTAGCGGTAGACCTAGTCTACATCGTCGAAAAGATTCTCTGCAGCTCGGAGAGTATACTCGTAACCACTCTGTTAACAGCGTCCCAGATATGCTCGTCGCGGCACATCTCTTCGACGATATTGTCCATTGTTATATCAGGCATACCACTTCGGACCGCTTCGAACCTAGAGCATTCGAAGACCACGCGTTCTGGTGTCTCTTGAACTTTTACACATTCCGGAAAAAGGGGTGCCCGGACAACCCAAGCAACGTTGTCCCACTCCTGCTGCCATTTATCAACCAAGTCCGCTCGGGCCAGTCTCCTTCAATTACGTGCATTTCTCGGCTGGTGGCATTCCACGTCCTCAGTCAGAGTGATGTAGATGGGGATTATCCTGGCGATAACGCATACTGTCTTCGACGATATTGTTCTGTGAGCACACGCGACACGAACAGCCATTAGCCGAAACATGCTTGTCAACTTCATCTGGTTTCGCTTTGAGTTCAGCGCAGCAGCCCAGGCCGGTATGAGATACCCGCCAGGAGACATCTCGTGCTGCCTCTTGCTCCTTAGTGATTCGGCATGGCCTTCTCACATACATAGTCGACATGGCTGTTGTAATTTAACCGATCGTCGACCATCACACCCAGGTGCTTCAGCGCACGCATCGATGGGATGGATTGTTCCCCGATGCTGATCTCGACATGCTGGATTTTTTATGGTTGCTGACCAGCACTTCCTCGGTCTTGTGGCGAGCCAGCTGCAACTTGACATCAGCCATCCAGGTATCCACGATGCCTATTGTCTCTGCAGCCAACATCTCCACCTCCTCAAGGGCCTTGACAGTTATCGTCAGGACAACATCATCTGAAAAGCCGACGATCTCAACTCCCCTGGGCAGTTCCAGTGTAAACACTCCGTTGTACATTATATTCCAGAACGTTGCGCCGATTATGGGGCCCTAAGGTACTCCCGCCTCGACCCTAATTAACATGTTCCCCATGCCTCTGCGACAGTCCGTTCTCACTTTCAACATAGATCGTCAGCCTGTTGAGGATGACCCTTTCCAGAAGCTTCCCAAGAGTATCCAGCAGGCATATAGGCCGATACGATACTGGATCTCCTGGTGGTTTTGGCAGCAATACCAGCTTCTGGATCTTCCATCTATCCGAGAAGTAGCCATCGTCCAGGCATTGCTGTAGGACTATCCTGAAACGCCAGGATCGCGTCTTCAGTGCCACGTTGGGGATACCATCCGGTCCGGGAGTTTTTTTCATTTTCTGCCCCTTTGCCACTATAAGGAGGCAGTCGTTCGAGACTCGATTGTCATCAGCATTTCCACCGTCTGTATCTGTATGTCCCAGGGGTTAGCGTCTATTTCTCTGCTCAACCTTTGTAGCAGGTTGACTTACTTAGCACTATCTCACATTTAAAAGCGACCCTGGCCACCCGGAATGTTACCTTACACTCTTTTCTGTCTGCCTCAGATCTTGCTCTCTGAACGCGTCTTCTAGTTTTTAGGCAGGTAGCCTGGAGGATGCTGAGCCTTTCGTTCCACCTGTACGCCAGACGCTGGTAGTTCCTCGGCAATATTTTTGTTTATCTATAAATAGTTCATCCATTTTAGTGTAGAGCTGAGTCACTCACGGAAACAAGGTTAACATTACATTCTACTTGAAATAGAAAATCTTTGTAGTCCTGACAAAATTTGCAACATGATAAAGGGCGATTCCTGCGAAACGTCGCACTATGGAGAGTGGTGTGTCCAAAAATCGAAAACTACATCTACTTCAATTTAATTCAATTTTATGCTGAGCATTTATATCTATCTATCTATCTGTCTATATCTACACCTATAGCTATATCTATATCTATATCCATATCTATATCTATATCTATATCTATATCTATATCTATATCTATATCTATATCTATATCTATATCTATATCTATATCTATATCTATATCTATATCTATATCTATATCTATATCTATATCTATATCTATATCTATATCTATATCTATATCTATATCTATATCTATATCTATATCTATATCTATATCTATATCTATATCTATATCTATATCTATATCTATATCTATATCTATATCTATATCTATATCTATATCTATATCTATATCTATATCTATATCTATATCTATATCTATATCTATATCTATATCTATATCTATATCTATATCTATATCTATATCTATATCTATATCTATATCTATATCTATATCTATATCTATATCTATATCTATATCTATATCTATATCTATATCTATATCTATATCTATATCTATATCTATATCTATATCTATATCTATATCTATATCTATATCTATATCTATATCTATATCTATATCTATATCTATATCTATATCTATATCTATATCTATATCTATATCTATATCTATATCTATATCTATATCTATATCTATATCTATGTCTATATATACACGGTGTGTTTGGTAGAACAATTTTTTTCGAAAAAATCGGCATCGCTAAAACTTCAGCATGTGATAGAATGGGCTTTTCCCTTTCATTTGAAAGTAAAATTAAAATATTCTGTCGGGGGCTCCCGAAAAACTTATTATTTTAAATTTTGTTTAAAAACTTAGGATTTTTAATGAAACTAGTTCACATTTTTGCCCATAGGTAGTACTTTCGACATTCAAATATTACCAAAAGCGAGAATCTGATGGACAATATCATTGTGTATAACTTTGTAGAAAACTACATCGCGAACTAAAATCGCCAGAGAAAGCTATTCAATTTATCAAAGTTTCTAGATTCGAACGGGGCCTATTGGTTAAGAAGCTTTATTCCAAAAACATTTTCATTTGTAAAAAAAATGGTTTGCCTTATTGTAACAGTGTGCTCAGAAGAACCTGAATACTAGTAAAGTCCCACCTTTAAGCGGAAAAAACATAATTCCAGATTCGACCGTTTTATACGCACCAATGATATTTTAGGAACAAGGAGATATAGAGAAGAGTAGATAAAATTTGAACAAAATTAGTACTCTTTTGAAAGATGCTGGGTAATGCAGTAAAATGAAACAGTTTTTTTCTGTCACAGATATATTTGTTTCTTCTTTTTTTTCTTCACTCATTCTGGAGTATGCTTGATTTAATCTTGAATCAACCTTTTTGCTCGTTAGCATCTTGTGGGATATATTTTGCCTAAATTTTATCATCATATTTGATTAAATTCAATTAGATATTCAGTCATTTGATTGGATTTCGATTGAGAATCCTGATTGACAGCTTCATGAAGGATTGAAAAATAATTCGATGAGATTTATGTTCAAGTTTGTTAACTTTTGGGAATCGCTGTACATTGAACGGAAATCGCAATAGTAAATGAGAAATAAAGGTTTTGTCTATTGTACGAAGATAGCGATCTCAATATAAAAGTAGATATAGAAAGCATCACCTTTAACCGAAAGACGTGTTGCTGTTAATGTCTCCAGATTCTGAACTAAACTACAACTCTGTCTTCTTGATATGTGGTCTTTGCTCTTATTCCATATTATGAAGGAAATCTTCAATCAACAGACTTGTATTACTCTGAGAAAATGTATGGTCCAGCCTGATATTTTCTTGTTCGTTTTCTGTTGTGATCCGTGTTCAACGAGTAACGACTCCGGTATTTCTTCTTAAAGGAAATTATGAAACTTGGTTTTGTTCTATTTTCTAAGATTATCTGAAGTGTGTTCGATTTGGTAATAAAATTTGAGGGTAAGCAAAACTCTGCATCTATAAATTCTGATGAAATGAATCTACCCCAAAAGATAACAAACATGGATCTAAAACTCAAAAAGCTTTTTTCTCTTTCAAGAAAGATGATTTTTTTTAATGATGATAAGGACAAACAGGATTCTCAACCCAAAGTTGCAATAAAACCCGTCATTTATTACATTGACTCGAACTGTCTACTAGGGTGGGACAAAAATTAGATTCCAGCTCCGAGCAACTTTTTAGGTACCATTTGGGTCCTAGAACAACTGTGCAAAGTCTTAGCTCGATCGGTGAAACTATATTTTTGCGCCCACTGTTTAAAGTTTACATGGGATTTTGTATGGGAAAATTAACTTTTACAAAATAATTCCTCCAGAAGTCGCCCATTACTTCCTAAAAATTAATCGGCATGTGACTTTTATAGGAAATTTAACAAAGAAACAAAGTCTCTTAATTCACAAAACAATCTGACGCTTGAGTAAAAAGTTATTAAGTAGGAACCGATTGATGCTCTGACGATTGACAAAATATTCACCACTGCTGTTGGTTGTCCAATTATACGCAATTTTATTTCAATCCTCTATTAATGGTCTAAATCGTTTATCTACACTATTTGGCCACTTCGCAAGGTTTTGAGGGATAAATTGAGGTTTCTTTTGTACATAATAAGAGAAAGTTAAAAATTTTAGACCGTCAAAAGCAGTGAAAGTTTTAAAAAAGTGAAAAGTGAAATTTTCATCAATCTTCAGGGCATCAATCGATTTTTGCTTAATAACTTTTTCCTCAAGCATCAGATCGTTTTGCAATCTTCTAGACTTTGTTTCCATGAAAAATTTCCTATAAAAATCAGGCATCTATTTATTTTTAAGAGGTAATGGGAACTCTTGGAAGAATTAATTTGCGAAAGACAATTTCTCCATACGAAATCCCATGTAAACATGTAAACGCGGGCGCAAAAATATAGTTTCACCTATCGAGCTAAAAGTTTGCAGTGTTGTTCTGGGAGCTAAATGAGACCCAAAAAGTTACTCGGAGCCAAATTTTATTTTTTTTCGTATAACCATGTCCCACTTGTAACCGCTCGATTACAAATAATAAATATTTCTAAGTTAAGATGCAATTTTGTTTAATCTAGTGGAAGGTTTAATACCGATGTAAATAATATTATATAAAAAAATAAAACCAAACCCTATCAGCCTTGTGGGTACAAATTCAGTGGGTGGAATTTGGGAAATCTGGCAGGAGTCAGCTACGAGGGTGGTTGGCTGCATTGGGATGGGTTGGTACAAGAAGGAACAGAAGGAAATTGGAATGAGGAGGTTCGTTGCAGCTACACGACGGAAAGCCGGTCTCTTGGGTTTCAACCACGGAAGCGAGTGGATCAAAATCAAAAAAGTTATTCAAGTTATTATTGTTAACCAGAAGTGGTGCAACCGGCTAGTTTAGCCCTGGTCGCCGGCCTGACTGAAGTCGCCGGCTAAAATTATCAAGGACCAGCGAAGAGTCGTCGTCGCGGGTTTCATCGACCGTGTGTCGTTAATCGCTCCTCCCGCTAAACGTCAAGGACGACCGCGTGGCTCGAGGGCCCGCCGCAGCAGAAAGATTGACGCTAGAGACGATCTGCCCTATCGCCATCACCAGATATTACCGCCAGTGCACCACCACGCCCTACCCTGCCCATCCGCCCGCCGCCACAAATTTGGAAGCTGAACAAATTAATAGAGTAAGTTAAAAAATCTAGAAAAAATTAAATTCAATTCACACCCTTCGACCAGATCCGAAAACCCTCCCACAACAATATACGACCCTGGGAGCCGAGGACCAAAAAGAGGCCTTCCGTGCCCACACCGGAACGTCCATACCAGGCGTTGGGGTTTAGGCGGGTTCCCTTCAGGAACTGCATCGTCCATCCTCGGGGGCTGAGAGCAGCCGCGATCCCGTAAACGGTAACACACTCTACTGTCTACTTTAGTTCATCAAATATAAAGCTTTGAATTTAAGCCAATTGGTTTTTACCAGATAGGATAGGATCAGGAAGAAGGGTCATTCTAGTTTACATTAGCTATCTCCTAGAGAGAGAAAAGAAATGAAAAGGGCATTATAAAATCCGTTACTACATTAATCAACATCTTGAAAAGGTATAAGATTATCGAATAAATTTGGTCAACACCTTTCCACACCTCCTTGAGCTTGAGCTTGTGCGACCACCCCTGGCTGCTACTCCGTTATCGATCTGGACTAGCTGAAGTTGCACAGGGAATAAGTAGATAATTATGCTTGGGAGTAGCGAAAATATCTTTCAATGTGCAACTCCTGGTAATCCTAAAGTGTTTATTGATCAATACCGGCGCCGGCTAGGCCCGAACGTAGAACGCGGAAAGAAAAGGGAAGAAATGGTTAGTCCGATACTTGCTTTTGCTAGAGGCCGTATATACTACTGTGCGCTCCACAAGTATCACGGGAGGAGAATATTTGTTAGCAAGTATAGAAGTTGGATTCTACTTCTTCTTTACCGACGCCAGAGAGGTGATTCCACTATCTGGACGAGATATCGATCCAACAAACTCATAGACCGGGGACCAACGGCTTTACTTCCCTAGCGAAGGAAAACGTGACCACCGATTTTTTCACCTCAGAAAAATCTTAACGACCTCGGCTGGAATTGAACCCAGGCCAACTGGAATGAGTGGCGGTCACGCTTACCACTCAACCACCGGCGCCGTCAGTGGTCAACACCTTTCCACACCTTGTTCATAAAGTGTCAATGTCACCCAAGAACCGGAGAAATCTGAAAATATATTTTTTCTGCTGAGAATGGGACTTTGTAAACATTGAAATTTATCTGAATTTACTGTTCATTTAAACCCAACATTGTTTTGTAAGTCCTTGTTGATCGACTTCTTAATCCATAGACCTAAAAACTGATAGAATTTCAATAACTTTTTCGGGTGATTTTACATCGATTTACTTTCTACGAAGTTGTAGACAATGAGATTGTTCATTAAATTTTCATTTTTAGTATTTTTTGAATGTCTATAGTAGCAAAAAGGCGCATTAATTAAAAATCTTAAGTTTTCAATCAAAAAACTTTAAAATAAAAAGTTGTTCTAGACCCCCCGACAGAATATTTTAATTTTACTTTCAAATGAAAGGGAAAAGTCCATTCTTTCATATCCCAAAGTTTAACAGATGCCGAATATTTTTGAATAAAGTTGTTCGGCAAAGACACCGTGATATATATGAAAGTCAATGTTTGTATGTATATGATTCATGGACTCCCAAACGGCTTAACCGATTGCCGTCAAAATTTGTGCATAGTAGGCATTTGTTATAGAGCGTGTTTAGGTGCCACTGGTTGGGGGTTATCTGCCCGCCAGATGGCGCTTCGGAACAAATTGTGCTTTCCTCCTATTTCATTGAAAGTCACAGCAACGCGTGACAGTATTAGCTAGTATACTATAATTAAGCGAATCCTTAGGTATCTCGAACTGGGTAATATTGACATTTAAAGATAAAATTTTTTAAAAGAGACATTCCACGTTACCATATGTTCAAATATGCCATTTGAAAAACTGTTTAAGATGATCTTATTGAAAATGCATATTCAGTGTATTGGAATAACATTTTATGAGAAATAATGGATCAAAGTCCAAAAATATTCAAAAATTAAATCCGGCTGTCCAGCGACGATCCACAGTGATGATTCATCCTATAAACGTTTTCTGTTCGGATAACTTCAGAAGGATAGAAATTGAATACGATTCATTTAACAATTCCTTCGCCATATTTAAAACAGTGTATACGATTTCCCTCGCAATAAAGATCCTCTCTTACCTTTCAAAGCTCATTGCATAGAAGCCCGTTTCGCTCCGCTAATCCAATCGGTACATACACACACTAACTCCCAAACAAACCATGTGGTCTATCAATCGAAACGACCATTTTTTTACCGCCCGCATGTAACGAGGTGTGGCCGTATCGCTGTGTCTTGGCACCCCGAATCGCTACCATGTTAAGCTAAAACGGCACCCTAAACTAGCGAATAAATCAACCCACACTTTGCTGCCGCATGCAAACATGTGTTCCACATTCTCAGCTATTCGAGTTCTAAGAGCTCTCTGCTAACGACGATTCACGGGCCGTGGCATTTCTGCTCAATTTGCTTCTGCACCACCACTGCCTGTGCCGTCGAAACCGAAGGCTAAATACCACCAGAACAAATCACCAAACGAACTAACTAACAAACGAATGGGCCCCTTGAAGTCACAGCGCGGAAAGAACCAACTAAGCTGCTTATAAGACAAACAGAAAATAAATTAAAATTCAACCGAATAACTCGATTTCGCCCGATTATACAAATTGCAGTTTGAGAGTCTAGTTTGGTTGGTCTCGGCCTACATCTGTCAATATGTTCACGCCAGCTGTGGCCTGTACCTAACCGGGGCCCGGTCCGGAACGAAATGTACCGACTCAGTACAAGGGCCTTTTGAGTGTCCATCGAAACCGGCGCAGGGGAAGGTAAATTGGATTAAAAGTTTGTTTTGCATTGAAAAAAGTGGACTTCAACGCGAAGTAAATTAAATTATCCGAAGCTAAACTCTTTGTGTGGTGAGCTGGTTGGTTATTTTAGCTCGAATTTCCGACAACAACAGCCTTGCGATTGACACGGCACAAGGCGAACAATTAGATCGTTGGTAACGCGGATGATTTAGGTCTAATTAGCTACGGGATCGAGGAAATTGGTGCTGAAATTTGTCCATCGGGTGGAAAAACAAACAAGATTCACCTAACTCATATCGAAAATCTTAACTCAACTCAGTCAACGTAATTAACCCAATTCCCAAAGATAGTGAAACCACTTAATCAACGCTTGACGTTTGTCACCAAGTCACTGCAGGCGCTTGCGGTTTTCAACCGCTCGTAACTATCCGACGCTCCCGCCAAGTCACGCTCCATTAGTCCGCTGATAAGATAGCGCATTGTACAACCAGCACCTACCTGGTTTGTTACAACGAAAAAAAAATCATTCTCGGATGCAGTCTAGAAGTGCACCTAAACACGCAAGACTTGTCCTGCTTCTTACTACACTACACAGGCGATTAGGCGACGAACCCCAGCTTGAGTGCGTGTCGACGAGAATTTTCCCTCCTTCCTCTTTCGGAGTGGTTTCAGCGTGGAATGTGGAAATATTATACGAAATCGAGAGTGAAACACGACCGCAAACGGTGTCCGTCGCCGTCGTCGCCGATAGTGAGATGGATTGCCGCGGGGTGGAACTAGATCTAGTGCCACCACGAGATCCGCTCGTGGAATATTATTATTAGGCGTTCCAGACAGGTTGGTTGCATTCGAATGTGATCGGTAGTGGCGAAATGCAGTTTTAAACAGTACTAGACGAGCACCGACTGTTTTGATAGAATGGCACGCAACACCGTTCGCCACCATAGTTGGCGCTGATTTCGCAGGCGCACAGATGGTGGTAGATTGATTCAAATTCTAGGGCAATTTGCGTCACCCTTATTTCCTCTGTGTTCGCTAGGTTAGAATCCGCGCGGGACAGTTACACAACGAGAGATCTCGACACCACTCATATCGGAATGGACAGGACTTCAAATAACGGATGATTTATTTGATCTAGAATTGACGCATGTTTCAGAGTGAGAGATATCACTGCACAGATCAGTAATTACGATGCCATTAATATTTATTGCAGTGCAAAAAGCTGCGATCGTGTGTCGGAAATGTAGATCAACTGGTGATTAACGGGATAATATATTAGCTAACATTAGTGATCTGAATTAATGTGTTCTAAGATGAAGAGCTATAAATATTCGACGTGGAATTCGGCTCGAGGCGTAAGCTTGACGGTGCCGGTGGACATTTTTATTTATTATAAAGACATTCAAATAAATAATGCTTTTGTCGAGCTGTTAGCTTATGCGCGTTAAGTTTTGCAGTGCAACGTTGGAACTCGGGGGATAAAGCATATTCTGTGTCGCCCAACAACCTGTTCCCAGTTTTAAAAATTAATTTTTGGTAATGCTTCATCGCTATGGGTGTCTTGCTTTAGACGGTCGGTTGGTTTATTCGTCATCTGAGTTGTAAATCCGTCTTGTTAACAATACAATTTACAATTTTGTTGTGTTTTGGTTGGACAGTAATTTGTGAAATAGCCTTTCTTTTAGTGCAGTGTTACCTCCTGGTGAAATTAAACGATAATCTTTCTCATTTTATTTTTTATGTATCCTTATCGATTCGTTGATTTGAAACGGCTCTATATATCAATTTAAATTCTCCGCGAAATTTTATCAAAATCACAATACACACCAGCTAGTAAAAAAACAAAATGTGAGAAACTTTTCTTTATCGTCAGGCCACCATTTGCTACTATATCCACCGCATCTTAGGGATCAATCAGTCTGACCTTTCTCTCGCTTTCGAACACGTTCGTGTCGTCTTAGTTACAGTTGTTTTGAGCTCTACTATCCAATGTTACTTTTTGTGTTTCTAGGTGATTACAGAACTATCGTCCTTTTTGCTACTTACTACCACTCTGGTGGTGCTGGCTGTTGGATTCGAGATACTAGATGCAGCAATAATTTATTGGGCTTCTGATTGTGATTGCGATTTAGCAGCAGATGTGGGATACGATTGATTAAAAGAGGTTGATTTTTTACGACAGCTTCGGCGCATTGTTTTCCGTTGTTTGCCGTCTAGTTACAAAACTAGTAGCACACTGGGATTTAACATATATGTACAGTACACAGTGGTCCAGAATGCAAATTTAGCAAGAATTTTGAGATTTTACTAAAACTAAACAACTTAACCTTATTAAGTCCCGGGAAAAGTTTTCGTATATTGTGAACCCGATCTTTTAGTTAAAACAACAGTTGCACAGTGGGACGAGCCCGGACTTAAGTCCATATATGAATGTTATGCGACATTCTCGCTAGTATTTTTCTTCTATCAGCTGAGCCATCAGAGACATTTTTGCGAGATTTTTAGTGATTTGAACGTAAAATGAATTTTTGACAGCTTTTTTAAGGGCGTAATTCAAGTGTTTTTTGCATAATTTGACCATAGGAACTACATCTGGTTATTTTCGTTTTTCAAAGAAATGGTTGATTTTTATGCATTGCATTACTTCACCAAAATTATCGGTGTGATAAAATTACATCATAAAATCGCCAAAAATAAGTCACTAGTTACTTTTGTTAGTGTTTAGATAACAGTTTGTCATGATTTTTTATTGAATTCAAACTTCAAATGTGATAACAACAACGACGCCCGTGAATACCCGCGATCACACTATACTCATTCGAAAGCTTTTAATTTTCTCTTTTTAAATGAGTATATGCTAGTTTTGCGAAAACTTGCGATAAGTAGTCAAAATTTAAAAAAAAACTGTAAATGGAGACGCGTGGTTATTACTGATATTGAATTTGGATAATCACTTTATAGCTAGAATAATGACACGAATACATGCACAACTTTCAAATAGCATTGAGAGCATGATCTAAAGGGTTTTACTAGTGATCAAGACTAAGGAGCTGAGTGGGAAGTATGTTTTTAGATGGTAGAGGTATTAAGACTGATTGAAAATCAGCAAATATTTTCAACCATCTGAAATAGGGTATAAAATGTTTCTGGAACTATTTCTTGCTAACTTGCGCAATAACTGTCAAATTGAGTGAACACAGTTGAGTTTTAGTCACTTGGTGAGTCTATTTTGATCCGAATTTGCATAGCACTGATATAGTTTAAGGGTATGCGATATTATCCAAATAAAATATTACCATTTTTAAATGAACCATATACACGAAAAAAGGGTTTTGGAATTATTTTCATTTATGATATGAAATAAGCAATCTAAGTAACTTAAAACACACCTACGAAAAAAACGTTAATAATCTTGTTGATTAGTGAATGTAATTAAACATTCCACTAAGATGCTCAAAATGTTTGTTTTGAAAATGATAGAAAATGTAGCATTCATATCAAATAACCCACTAACGAAATAAATATTCCAAAATTAGTCGAACACATCTTATTTGATTCGTAAAAACAAAATAGTCATTTCTGAAGCCCCATAATGGGTTGTAAATTAATTCATTTCAATATGGAAAATAAATTCCAAAATTACTATTGAAAAAAATCATTATAAAAGACAAAATACTTACTTTTAAACCACTCTATAAGTAGTAAAGCTAATTTCTGATTTTATAATTAAAATAGAGATTTAGCGCACAAAAACTTTTTTAAAAAAAAATTCTTGTATCTTCGCTACAAAATAATTCTTTGAGCCACCCTAACGCATAATGAATTTTTTTTTACATGTGTTAATATCAAAAACGATTTAGTAGACGAAAATTAATATACACAAATTTTATGAACGACTTCGAAAAAAAATTTTTTTTGAGGCGCCCTAACGCTTATTTTTGAGATGTTTTAATATCAAAAACGAATTCAGCGTACCAAAATTACATAAAATCGTCATATTTAAACCAATACGGCAAAGTTTGGACTTTAGTCCACCTTTTGTTCAAAGTCGTCCCACTGTGAGTTGGGGTCCTTCTAAATTGACCAAGATCAAAATATTTACTTTTTAATCAATCTAGCCAAACGATCTTGAGCGAAATTGTAGAATGACACATTTTAAAAAAGTTTACTGAAAACATACTTTTAATTGTACAACCAATTTAAAATCTAACGTCGGGGTGTTTCTCAGTGTTTCTTAGAAAAACTGTTTTATTCAAATAACTTTTGCGTTATTTATTTAATACTGACGTAGTCTTCAGAAAACTTTAAGCTTTATTTAAAGCGAAAAAATGGCCAAAAATGGGGTTCTTTGGAATACTCATCGGGGCAAAGAAAAGATAATTCTTTTCAACTACATATAAGGCCATGGTTCTAGTAATAATTGAGCAAAAAATAGGGAAAACGATTTTTTTTTAAACTTCCAAATTCTAAATTTTAAATTTCCAAATTTCTAAAAATAAATTGTCGATATTGTAAGAATTTATACCTTTTGAATAATAAAAGCTAGAGTTTTGATGTATTAGAAGAAAATGTTCGTCTTCAAAATATCTGAAAATTTCTAAGGGATATGTACGAAAAAATGAAAACTGGAAAAGTTTATACTGGAACCTCCCTTCACGAACCAAACCGGAAGATCGTAAATTGTATTACTTTGTAAAAAAAGTTCGCTACCCTTTCGCATTAAAATTCGCTGGTTGAGCAATATTCTTGATGACTCTAACAATATGGTTATTTTTGGAACGGGCTTGACAAGTAGATGATGAAAATGTGTGTTTTGAGCCATTTGATCTTTTTGAACCATTTCAAGATGGCGACTTCCGGTTGAGCAATATTCTCTGGATATATTTTTTTATTTTTGTTAAATAAATCGAAACTGCTAATATTTTCTTCTTTGGTTCCTTGACATAATCTCAAAACCCTTTCTGATTTCTTTGTAAACATTTCAAAAATGGGTTTTCATATTGTTGCATTCTACGCAAATAATAAAAAAAATACTCAAAAAAGGTATTGCTCGTATTCGGCTTGGTTCGTTTGCCAAAGCCCATGGAGCGCATTTTATTTTGAGGCTGACAAAATCGAGTTAAAAGCCTGAGCATATCGGAAACAGACAAAATAGAGGATTGATAAAATCCGGTCTTCACTGTATAATGTACATTGTACATGTTGGAAATGGATGTTTGGCGTCATTTTGCAATTCAAGATGGCGACTTTCGGTTTGGCAATAGTCTCGACAACCTTAGCGATGGTATTTCTGGGTCGGGCTTAACGAGTATATAGTTCATACTTAGTTGCGTTTCGGCTTCGCCTCATCAGAAACCGACACTAACTTATTGTCGGAATAGATTAGCGCCGGCTTGACGCAAATCCCTTAAAACTAAAACACACTTTGTGTTTCAATCGAACGACTGATCAAACGTGATGTCCCGTACGAGCAGAAGTTCTGTTTATGCCGATGAGACACAGTGAAACCGAAACTTGTCTTGGCTTAGCAGGCCTATGCGAAAGCACTATGCTATATTTCACCCTAAGGAGGAAAGGCTTAGCCGGCGCTAATCCATTCCGACAATAAGTTAGTGTCGGTTTCTGATGAGGCGAAGCCGAAACGCAACTAAGTATGAAATAAGGATGTGTGCCCTCCTGTACAAAGACTGGTTTTACCAACAAATTTTCACCCTAGGGAGAAATTTTGGTTTTTACCAAATTTTTCTCCTTAGGGTGAAATATAGCATAATGGAGTAAATAGTTATTTTTAGAACGGGCTCGACAAGTAAATGACGGAAATCAACGGAGTGATGTTATTTTAAAGGCTGAGATCAACTTCTGGTTGGGCAAAATTTTATATAATTATATCATCGCTTATCATTATATTTATAGGTATCTATTCTATAATTATCCCATTTCGAAAATTCCCACTTATCTAAACCGGAAGTCGCCATCTTAGATTACAAAATGGCTCATGTAATCAATTTCCGTCATATACTCGTCCACCCCATTCCGAAAATACCCATATTGTACAGGTTATAGAGAATTTATCTAAACCTGGAGTCGCCATCTTGGATTTCCAAATGGCTTCAGACATCGATTTCTGTCATGCACTTGTCAAACCCATTCCGAAATTACCCAACTTTTATTAGTAACAGTTAGCTAAGAATATGTTAAAATGTATACAACTTCATACGGCACTGTACGCATTTAAACTTCGTTTCTTCGAAATTATTTCGTAAGAAAAGTGTATAAAAAATTTGGGTTATCATGAATCGACCCTTGTTAGTATGTTTATATTACTTTCATGGTGGACTAAAATAAGAGAATTAACTTTTTAATAGTTCGAGGTAAAGTTTAGCAGTTTTCCAGAAAATTGAAGAAAAAAAAATTTCAAAAAACTTTGTTTGAAGGAGAACAGTTTGTCTCAATATATCGAAAGCTTATTTCGTTAGAAAGTTAGATACACTTTTAACTAAAAATATATTTTTTTCAGTATTTTTTTATTTCTATTATAGAGGTTTTAACCATAAGGTCATTCGCCTCTTCGGGTTAGGAAAATCTCTTATGAAAAATGTCTAACCCTATGTGCGGGGTTGGGGCTCGAACCTAGGTGCGCTGCGTACAGGGTAATCGATTTACCAACTACGCTACGCCCACCCCCTGAGTAAATATTACAAGATATAAAAAAGATCGTGTTTGTCATTTTTTGGTAATATATACTGCAAAGAATTTCATATGCCAGCAACGGTATTTAATGTTAAGTGCCCTAATCGAAGATAGTTCCATTAAAAAAAGTTATATTTTTTATATAAAGGAGCTCATAACTTTGAAACGAAAAAAATGTAGTAGTTAGTATTTTAAAGCAAACTTTGCGCCCTAAAATAATCTTCTAGTTGTCCAAAGAGTACTTTGGTGTAAAATAAAACTACAAAAGTTATAGAAATAAAACCGTTTTTAAAGGGAAGATTACATTTGAATTTCTCGTGCGATGGAATGTATAAAAGGTAGAGCCTGCTTGTCTTCAGCAAATATGTCTAAAATGTGTTGTTCTACAACTTCATCGAAAGCAGTCAATAAAGTCTGGAATCATTAAAAGATTCCATTTTAAATATTGCTAAAATTAGAACTACCCCAGCTTCTGTTTAAAGGAAAAGAATGGCCTTGCAAAGTACAACAACTTTCCTAACCATATTGTAAGGCTGAGTCATGTTAGTTTTAGCAAAAAGTTAAAATTCCTGTTAATTTTTACATTCAGGACCACTGTGCAGTAGGATGTTATTTTTGCAAGGTTGGAATTTGTCCATTCCTGGTCAAAAATGAATCACGGTATCAATAACTAATTGGCCAAAATTTTAGCGAAATTTTAAAACTTGCGCCAAAACGATTGAAATTTTATATAGGAAATACATGTATTTTTAATTCGTTTTATATGAAAATTCATAATTCTTTTCAAAATAATCAAAACAAAAATTGAAACTTAGTAGAGATTGAGCTCACTACGAAAGCTTCCAAAATGAAAGTTTTCGGATTCTTTAAAACAAAGTTTTTAAAAATATTATGGTATGTACAGAATGCTCAAATTACGGGCATTCCTCGATTTTTTTTTATTTTTGTTCATTCAAATAATTCAATTTTTTTCTGAAACCTTTCGTAGTGTGCTCAAACTCTACTAAGTTTCAAAATTTTTTGATGATTTTGAAAAAAAAATCATATAAAACGTCTGAAAAAATATATGTATTTCCCATATAAAACTTCAATCGCTTTGGGGCACATATTAAAAGGGTGCAATATCGCTCAAATTTCACCCAACTTTTTTATACCCTTCATTTTTTTGACAAGGAGTAGATAAAATTCCGACATCGCAAAAATAACAGCCACCCCAATGTACAATGTTCTTGTATTACACAAACGCCGTTGGAAATGCATGGGAAAAAGTTTCTCCAAGTATGTATTATTTATATGGGATTCCACTTCTTGGTTCTAACGTTTCGCGTAGTGCACCGAGTGCAAAATATTCGGAAATTCAGGCGAAATCATCTTAGAGCTTTACGATGTCACCTAAATGCAGAAAACAACGCGACTGCCGAAGTCTAATTCTACGATGTGTTGCATGTTGATACTCTCAATTAAGCTTTCCATCTCGGCTGATCTATTCAACATTATCAGTACAGAATTGCCCGTATGATGAAACTGTATATGGGTCACTTTCGTAGGCGTGGGGGGACATATACACCAATATGTTTTCAATAAAAAAAATTAAAAAAATGCCAAAGTTGAAGTAGTTTCATCGAAACGACGTTAAAAATTTGTGCAATCGGCAACCACTGGCGTTTCTTCAGAAGTTACCTGAAACCAAAACCAACATGATTTTTGAATTATATACTGTTCTGTGCACTGAATAACATAGCCGGTTATAAACACATAGATTTTTTTAGAAAATAATGCACAGTAAGGTAATCTAATCATTACTTTTTCACCACTTTTCGAGAAATTTTGGTTGACGATGTGAATAACTGTTCCGAGCTTCGATCAGGGGCGGATCCTGAAAAAAATTCGGCCTATTCAACTCAAATTTATAATAATTTTCAATTTAAATGATGATACATTAAAGACTATTTTCAAGTGAGAACAACTAATTATTCATCTATTTAAGTATTCAGATTTTTCACAGATCCTATTCTTTTATGAAATTGATACTTTTTATATCATTAGACAGGCTTATTTTTCTAGGCAATTCTTCTACTAGATCTTTGAAACTATGGCCAAAGACAGACCAGTAATTTTGTTTGTTGACATGTAAACGGTGTACAAAAAATACTACTGATTTCTCTACAAAGCACTATAGCTGTATTTACCTAGATTAAGCAAATATTATATTTGAGCACACGAAGCTTACAGGTTTCATTTCGGAATTCATGGATTTTTGGACAATACAAAAGAGATGTTTCAATGAATTAATTTACTAAACTAGCCGGAATTTTAGCTACTATAGGACTGTTCACTAATCGAAAGGAAACCCCCTGATTACTGTTATCTTGCAATTTACATAAATTTTGTTAAATGTAACCAGAGCTTAAAAAAATTGACATCCCTGCGTGAACTTGAAAGAGAACCGAAATTCATTTCCTGCCCGCCGCTACGAATGAAATGTTGGGTTCGTTTCCCTCGTCATTCATTCGTATATGTTCGGTTTCAGAAGCAAACTGATTTTTTTTCTATGCTAGCTCTGAGAGGGATTATTGAGCGAAAATGCACTAGACATAGATTACGCAGCTCACTAATGCTCGAACTGTCCACATAATAACAAATTAATGCTTTGGTTGGTGAAGGAATTTATATTTCCTCTGCACTCAAACATTCGATTCTGCATGAAATTTCAGTCAGTTGGAAAGTTGAATGACCTAGGCGTTGAATCTGAATGTCAGTTTCGATATGCAGAAATAGTTAACTGATTTTGAAATTTCGAAGCACTGAATGTAACATTGATGACAGCACTAGAATTACTCGAAACTATAAATATGGGTGTGCTAAATAATTTTAGCATCACACTTGCTTCCGACTAATCAAAGAAAACACATCGCACTTGCTTCTCCTGTGCCGAAGAGAATTTCTTTAAGATTTCTATGTTTTTAAATTATTGTAATTTATCCGATTTCTGTGAATCTTTTTCAAATTTTTTGTCAGCGGCAGTTTTCGTGATGTGAAGATGCTTGCAGTTACACTTTCTAAGTCAATTCAAACAATCTGCTCAGTAATTAGTTCGTTTTTAATTAGCTCAAGTTTTTTTACAATCATCATCAATATTGGAAGAGATGCATGACTTCTTGAAGAAAGCTGTAATACTTTTTGATTACAGGTTACCAAAATTTAGCAAACAATTTCTATCAACGTTGTTCCACCTACCGTTGAATGTTGTGCGGATAACGAAGACGTAATGTGTTTTCGAAAATGCCGTTTTTTCAAACCGAATTGAGACGATCAGAGCGAAATTCCGAAAGCACTCGTTCTGAGTGCATAGAAAAGATAGAACAGGTGCTCTTGAGGCTTCTTAGATTAGCTGATTATTTTTTCCTCCTCCGTGATTTCTGATCATCTCTCATTTTAGCCCAAAACGAATAAAAAACAGATCGTGAGACTGCTATATAAATACTGAAGACATAAAATCGAAATTATTGGACTAATAGATTCAACCAGTCACAACATTTTAGTCGCAACAGTGTTGCGAACTCGCATGAAAGTGAAATTAAGTGCCAATGAAAATGATGATGCGTTAAAATGACGCGAAAGCAAAAACTGTCGATATAGCTGCGTTCTCAGTAAATTGAAATATTGTTTTGCCTAGTACGCTTGAATGTGATATCTAGTTGGGTGCAATTCAAAAACCTGTCATTTAAATTCAAAATAGAGTTGCCAATATCGAGTATTACATCTGAGTTTTGTTAAACGAGACAATCACTTGCGATGATGCGTTCACTTTTGGAGAGGTTTAGTACTCAGTCGTCCATTAAACTTCTTCTACTATTTTTTGAATAATTCCTAAGTGAACTCGGTTCAATGCTTTAGCCAATCGAAACAGTGATTTTGTTATCTAGTTATATCTATTTCCAACAATAAAAATAATAAAATGAGTTTTACTGGTTGTCTAACAGATCTCACGCAAGCTCTTAACCATTCCAACGTAGATACCTGTTTACGAAGCAGGGAAATATTTTTTCCTCACCAACTGCGTATAGGGGGTCGTTCATATCTGTCTCGCTATTGAACACTTCCGTGTCATAATCGTGGTTGCTGCCGTTATGTTCGCAAATATGCTTGCTTTTTGCCTTTATGATTGTGAATGATTGTGCTGGATGTAGATTTTGAGATATTGACGCAGCTTTTGCCGTTGTCAATATTACCTGAACATGTGCCACATATTTGGTAATTGTTTGTGTTCAGCGGTAAATAAATCGTAATGTGACGTTTTTTCACAGAACTGGAACGTACTAGTTTGCCTTTGATATGTGCAAAGAATACTATGTGTAATTGTACTATCGTACTACATATGTGATATGTATGTGCAAGTAAGCGGTATCCGATCTTGTAACCGAACATTGATTGTCTCACCGTCCATTTATGTGAAGATCTTAATTACACCATTGTCACACACAACCATTAAAATTTCATGGCTTTAAATCATTCGAAATCAATGATTTCGCCTGATCCAATTTGTTGAACGCTTTGAGCGCGGAATACCTGAGGTGGTAGAACTCAATAAAGTTGGCTATCGTAAGTATAGCCTCCATTTTCACCTTCAGAAAATGTTCCTCATCACAAATACTCGGTCTTATGCGAATCACCACTAATCACAGTATTTGGCCGGTGCACCACTTCTTGCTTCTGCGACTCACTCATCTCGACAAATTACTAGGGCATAGTATAGTAGAAGTTTCCTTTGTTCTTCAGACAAGGAATACAATATATAAGTAACTTTATTTGTCGTTCGCTTCACACTGGCTGAGACAGAAGCATAAACCACCCTTAATTTCGTGACCATTGATTTTGGTTGTTGAAAATAGCGATCTTCTAACTTTATCTTAAACCAAACGAGCTACAAGCTAAAGTCGCTGATAATAATGTTTTTGAAATTTATTTTCAAAGCATTTGGGGGGGGGGGTTTAGCACCCTAGCCCCCCTATGTAGAAAACACCTCACAATTCTCTAAATCACTGTAGCAAATCATCGTCGCTTGATCGAAAACTCATTAGAAAATACACGTCTTCAAACGAATGAAGATGCCTCCAGAAACAATTTCCCCGAAGGTATGCGATTTCTAATTTATATGATCTGAAGAATTTACAATCTTGCCTCAATTTGCCCCTCCCCGAAAGCAACCCGTATCACATCGATGGCTGTCTGAAAAGAAAGTTCTCCATGTTTCTTTTTTCGTTTTAATTCAAAAACCACTAAATCATCAAACAAAAGCCATCCCTCCGCTCGTCTCTTCCAAATGCCAAGTGATCCCCGAAGCTCCCAAGGATAATCATTTTTAACCAAATTTCCGTGCATACCCCAAGGGGCATCGAAATGCATCAATTTCCGCGCGGCAGCATTGTAAATAACTTTTACACCTCGCTCGTTCATAACCAATAATCATAATGGGTTTTTTCGGCCACAGAATTGCCACTCCGAACTGGCATCCGACTCGAAAGCCCCTTCAAACGGGATCGTTTGTTCGGTTGCTGGTTGTGGTTGTCCTATACGCATCGTATCGGAGGGAATATAATACGAATCCGCCGATCCCAACCCGCTGGCCCAGAAGGAGGCTATTGACCGTATCGAAGATCAACCCCGGCACAATGAGGTGTTGCTCAGCCGAATCGAACAAGTGATAAATATCGACATAAATTTCCCCCCGTGATATCATTATTAATGCTCACGAGCTGTGTTCAAGTTCAGGTTCACACCTCTGCCGCCACGGAACCGGCCTCGGCAGTTTGCGGTTGCATTGTAGAACAACACTTTAACGAATGTTATTCTGATGCGCGCGGTGAGATTATTCACGGACTGCCGCACGATTCTGCCAGTTTGATTCGCCGCTGAGGGACCTGATCGTTCGTTTTGGTACGATTGAAGCTAGACAGAGGCCGTGCATCACGCAGAACATATCAATTAAATGCTTCTGCTTCGTCTATTCCGCTTCTGATCGGTCCCGCGCACCCCCTGGCCCTGCTCCCTAAATGGACCTAGGAATGCTCTTCCGATTGGTGCGCGTAGTAGATCTTCACAGCAAAAATAAAAACGGACACCCTCTTAATTCAATCAATGCCTCCGAATCGGGGAATTGACAAGTTCACCGTTTGTTTTTATTTTTGCATCATCAGACATTCGAATCTTCAGAGACCGCGAGCCTTGTTAGGGACGCGCAATGTCGGTATTTGTGTAATCAAAGCGATCGATTGAATGAAATGTGCATTCCTCCTTAATGATGGTTATTTTTGGAGCATTTGTCCCGAGTGGATGTTTTGAAACGAGATCGGAGATAGCTTCCGTAGAAGTATCATTTTTACTAGTTGAAAGATTTTTTTAAGTGCTTGTGGAGAGTTGTGCAGCAGAAATCAGTTTGTTACTGTCAAAATAGGGTTGATCCTATTTTTATTTGACATGGTTCATTGCATGAGTTTAGCGGAGCCATGGGTCTTATATAAATTATAAATTACGTATTAAATACGTATTAAATATAACCAAACATATTTAAGGTGTTACCATCGAATTCTTTGCATGCAATTCAACTGTGAACCATTCAATCTGCTGCCTTAATCGTAGTTTTCGGTAAAATCATCATTTTTATTATTATTTTTGAAGAACATGGTGTATTATTTAATTTTGAATCCTCCGGTTGCTGATTACGATCATGAAACCACCTTCCCTGTTGCTTCCTTTTTGCTGGTAAAGTATCTGTTATAAAAGTACGTGGTTACTGACTTAATATTGTTTAGTGGTTCCATCCACTTAAATTTTCCTTTTATTACATCTCTTGTTATTATTTAGCTACGAAGGCAAAAAATAAAGCTCATATCCTCCATGGTGACATCACCGGGAACTCTAGTGATATGGAAGATTTCACTTTCTTCTAGCATCTGAGCCGTACATCAAAAATAAAGTATTAGATTTACGGTCCGAGCGCGATTATCCAAGAACACACGCGAATATGCGAAAGACACACGGTTATAAAATTGAATTTTTACATGCATACACGTTAACAAACGCGACATTCAAACGCACACGCGATCGAACACGTTAACGTACAAATGCTCGAGCCCTTCGCGATGATGCACGCGCGATCGCGAGTTCCTACGCCCGCACATAGTTGAACCGTACAATGTATAGCACATTCAGAATCACGGCCCGCTACAATTGGCCTAAAGCAGTGTTTTAGTGGGCGTCATTGCCTGTCTCGTCTGCAAATTGTAGTATGTGATTCTGACGGGGAGCCCTTCCGAGAACCTAGCTCTACAACTCCAGTAGGACAACTCTCGAAAAATAAACTCGATTGAAGCGCAGACTGCATATTGGGAAGACTGGTATCTCTTTTCTTCCCCCATATAAACGAGAAGCGATAGAGGTTACAGTGCCTCTAATGTAAAAGTGTATATGTGTGCGTGCATCACTTACGGGTAAAGGTGGGAAGTACTTGATCATGGCTTTCCTAATTCTGATTTTAATGACTCGGGTTTGGTCAAAATCAAGCGTCAACATAGCTGGAGAGACATTCGACTCGGTTGTGCCGTTGCGTTGTATTGAAGAAGGGCGATGCGCTTTCCAATCTTCTGAATCGGAGAAATTATAAATTGTGACAAACAATCAGCTGAGAATCGGAGAAACTATAAACTCTGACAAGACAAATTACTTGTTTGCTGGTAGATAATAAGTTCGTCTGATCGGTATAATTTTCAAGGTGAATTGGGTACAGTACGAGGCTGTTGACGAGTTGTTTTTGCTACCGATATCGTTTGTGATAGCGAGATTAACAGGCACGTGCGCCACCGCGCAGAAAAAAATTCTTCCCAGATTGTTGAATAAAGCGCCACGAATTCTGATTAATTTTTACGTAACGAAAACAGAGCCGTCAAAAAATAATAAAAAAGCGAATAATTCTTAACAAGCGATATAATTTTATGTATCGTAGATAGTCTAGATAGTCGAACAAATTGATATGAAAATGATGTAGAATAAATTTGATAGAAGACTGAACAATAATACTTACGGTGTTAAACGAATCTCTGACACAGTGGACGTTTGTTTCTTCGCAAATCGTGTGATGATGTCCTCAATACCCATTTCGGGGTTCGCTATAGGCGGTTATGAGCCAACGTGTTTGGTATCTTCTAGCTGCTGTACAATAAGTGCAGACGATGAAATGTTTAGTGCTGTGATCGAGCATGGCCTTCAGCATACACGTACACCAATTATGAATCTATCCCGCCTAGTACAGGAAGGAAAAGCTTCCATAACTTTGGTTCAAGAGCCGTATCTCCATAAAGTAAACTTCTTATTTGATAGCTACTTAACCTCGTCTTCGTAGCTCTCAACAAAATTGGCATGACAAATCCACGTGAAATGCCCCGAGCATGTATAGTGCTATTGATGCATATCTTATATCCAACCACACAACTCGCTTTATTTTTGCTGTTACCGTTACCGTTGATAACATAAACAAGAAATACGTCTATTGTTCGGCATCTTTGCCACATAATGATAATTTCAAAAAGGTTATATCATATTGTGCCAGAAATGGGTTTCCCCTCATAATTGACAGAAAGGCAAATGCCCACCACACAATTTGGGGCAGCTCGGATATCAATTTAAGAGGCACTGAATTGATGGAATCCCTAAGTGGTGCAAATCTGGGCAATGCCATATATTTTTGCGCCCACGGTTTAAAGTTTACATGGGATTTTATATGGGAAAATTGTCTTTTGCAAATTAATTCTTCCAAGACTCGCCCGTTATCTCCTAAAAATAAACAGATGTCTGATTTTTATAGAAAATTTGTCAAGGAAACAACGTTTAGAAGACTGCAAAACGATCTGATGCTAGTGGAAAAAGTTATTAAGCAAAAACCAATTAATGCCCTGAAGATTGATGAAAATTTCACTTTTCATAGCATCACTGCTTCTGATGGTTTTATTATATACAAAATTTTAACTTTCTCTTTTTATGTACAAAAGAGGCCTCAATTTATCCCTCAAAACCTTGTGAAGTGGCCAAATAGTATAGATAAACGATTTTGATGCGTTAAGAGAGGATTAAAACAAAATTGCGTGTAATTGGACAACCAACAGCAGTGGTGCTAGAAAAAATGAATATTTTATCAATCGTCAGAGCATCAATCGGTTTCAGCTTAATAACTTTTTTCTCAAGCATCAGATCGTTTCGTGGTTTTCGAGACTTTTTTTCTTTGTTAAATTTCCTATACAAACCACATAACGATTTATTTTTAGGAAGTAATGGGCGACTCCTGGAGGAATTATTTTGTAAAAGTTAACTCTCCCATTCAAAATCCCATGTAAACTTTAAACAGTGGGCGCAAAAATATAGTTTCACCGATCGAGCTAAGAATTTGCACAGTTGTTCTAGGACCCAAATGGTACCTAAAAAGTTGCTCGGAGATGGAATCTATTTTTTGTCCCACCCTACTGGGCATACTTAATGTAGGAAATCACCCATCTCATTTGCACGAGCTGGTAGAGAATAGGTGTTAGATGTAACTCTCTGCTCCGACAGTATTACGCATGAGTTCGTAAACTAGCTTGTACCGAACGAGCTCGAACCGTCGTTATCTGATCATAAGCACATTGTCTTTGATCATTTGAACTTCTCGCTGGATATCGTCACGTATCGTAATTCCAAATCTACGAACTGGGACCTCTACGATGAGGGCTTGGCGACTAGGTTTCAGGGGTATCTTCCAACGATTGAATCTCCGGGGGACTTGGATAAGGTCATGGATAAAACAAACTCACTCGTAGTAGCAGCATACCAAGAGGCTTGCCCGCTTCGAGTTATGCGTGCTTCTAGAGGAACACTTTGATGGAATACCGAACGTGTTCGGCTCGAGAAATAATGTTGAAGCGCTTGGAATCGCAGACGCAGGGACGGATGGGAAGCAATTAAGTTGGCTCGCAAAATGTACAGAAATGCCCTTCAATCCTCTGAGCGAAGTGGTTGGAAAAGGCTCTGCACAAATGTCTCAAGTCTCAACGAGACTAGCAGATTAAATAATTTAGGCTTTCATGTCAGTACGATTAGAACTGCTAATGGTGAATACTCGTCTGACGAAGAAGTATTCAAGTGTGTTTATCACACACACTGGCTGTACGGAGCCATCACTGACGACTGCCCCAGAGTTCTTTTCAGGTAGCTCTGATTCTTGGGCATTTGCTCGTAGAATTATGGCAACCGAATCGATCAAATGGGCGATTGAAAGTTTTGCTCCGTATAAGTCTCCGGGAAAGGATGGAATCATTCCAATTCTACTACAAAACGAATATGAACTCTTCAAGCATATTTTGAAAAAGGTTCTTACTTGTAATCTTGCAACAGGATACATTCCATTTGCGTAGCAGGAAATAACTGTAAAATTCATTCCCAAATGCGGCCGCGTCACTTATGTGGAGGCAAACAGCTTTAGACCAATCACTGTGACCTTCTTCCTTCTCAAATCAGTGGGACGTTTAATCGACCAAAACATTCGGGATGTTAGCTTGGGCAAGTACCCGCTGCATGCAATGCAACACGCATATCAGCGGGAGAAGTCTACAACCTCCCTGTTACAGAATGTTGTCTACAACATTCAAAAAGCTTTTGCACAAAAGCAATCACATTTAGGAGATTATCTCGATATTGAAGGTGCTTTTGACAATGTGTGTTTCGAATCAATCTTAGAAACACCACGAAGTCATATATTACGAACTGGATACACGCAATGCTTAGCAACCGACATCTATGCACATCGTTAAGACAAGTAGAAATAAGCAAACTGAGTGTCTGTGGATGTTCTCAAGGTGGTGTGCTGTCACCACTTCTATGGAACCTTGTCGCCGATGGCTTATTGAGGAAACTTATTGAGCTTGGGTTTCCGACGTATGGTTTCGCCGATGATTATCATATAATGATCATCGGTATTTGCATTAACACACTTTTTGATTTGATGCAAAAAGTCTTATCAGTTGACTTAAATAAAACATCAATGGTGCTTTTCACGCAACGAAGGATTACGACCGGAATTCGTTTATTGCAGTTTTTTGATTCTGAAATTATTATCGCAGATCACGTTAAGTACGATGGGGTAATTCTTTACTCGTAACTTAATTGGAGAGTTCACATCGATTTTAGGATCAAGAGAGCTTGCATGGCCTTCGGCCAATGTAGACGGCCTTTCGACAAATCTTGGGGACTCAAACCCAAGTACATTCAGTAGATCTACACAACAATTGTTAGACCAATACTGGCAAACGGGTGCCTTGTTTGGTGGCAGAAGGGAGAAGTCATGACAATCCAATCATAGTTGAACCATCTTCAGAGGATGGTGTTGATCGACAACTGCTCTAGAGGCACTCTTGAACATAAAACCACTACATGTGTTTCTGAAGCAAGAAGCACTTTCTTATGCATACCGTCATAAGGTAATTGGGCTCTGGAACAGTAACCCAATAGATCGTGCAACTAGCCATAAAAGACTGTGGCCCCAAATGGTTACGTGGGATGAGTATACACTTGCTCCCAATGACCTTACACTCACATGTAGTTTTCCTTTTAAAACTTTTAATGTGAAAATTCCTCTTCGCGAGGTATGGCGTTCTGGCTGGATGGAGCGACAACTTGAAGAATACGTAGTTTGCTATACTGACGGTTCTTTGTTGGAGAGCCGAGCCGGTGCTGGTGTCTACTGTAGTGAAATGGGATTAAACCAATCTCATTCGCTTGGTAGATGCTGTACCGTATTCCAAGCAGAAATCTTTGCGATTCTGTACGGCGTACAATCATTACTTCAATAGGGAATTTGCGGAAAGAATCTATTTTTGCTCTGACAGTCAGGCTGCCCTGGAAGCACTTAGTTCGGCGGATTCGAGATCGAAATTAGTAATCGCATATCGAACTCAAATCGAAGAACTTAGCCTTTCAAATGCCATCTTTCTTCTATGGGTCATTCTAAGGTTACTGGAAAAGTACGGGCGGACGAATTGGCTACCACTGTCGTTACGTTGGATAAAGCACAAGATTCACTCCTGGGCAGCATCCGAGCATGCCAACTAATGGCGTAGCTTGCAAACTTGCGTTCAAATAAAAACTTTTCTGCCGGATGTGAGTCCGAAAGTGTCAAAGAATTTGTTGCACAATTGCAGTATTCTAGTCAAGGCACTGACTGGATATTGCAAACTCAATTATCACATGGCTACTATTCAGCGCGCTGAGTATTATTCATGTGATCTTTGTGAATCCGATTACGGAACATCATATCATTTGATATGCAACTGCCCTGTAGTGAAACTTTTCTGAAACAGGTAGGTCCATAATATAAGTACCGTTACCGATTTTCTTTTAGATACTCACATTGAAAGAAGCATAACAATGCCTCTAATGACAAATAGCTGAGTTTGCCATGGATTTATATTAATTAGAAAATGTAGTAGTTTTATCAATGAAAACAAATATTCCAATATGCCTCTAAATTTGTTTTATTAACGTTTTGAGTCATAATGAAGACACATACAGGTAAACACGTGTCATCAACTGACACACAGGAAAAGTTTCAAGAAGAGTGGACAAAATAATCAGAAATGTTTGCAAAAAATTTGTACAAAACCTTTAGATCTGAGATGTCAGATGAAAAGTTTGCACACTGGCGTATGCATATTGAAGGAAACTTCAATATAATTGCTAAATAACAAAATTGAGAAGCCATTAAAGTTAGTTAGTTTTAAAATGACCAAGAATAAAATGATACAAATTATTATTGCTTTCAGTGGCAGTTTATATATGCAACCAGCTTCGAACGCGACCTGATTACAGACGCCCTTGATATCGCATTAAATTGCACCCGTGTCGCTTGGTTTGTCACTACATCAGCTACGTCGCCGTTCGGTTTACTTCACTTCAATATAGAGATAAAAAGCTGCTAACGACTCCCATGGTTCAGCGAATTCAGTAACTTCAACTCTTGGTTCTTTGGATCAAAACAACTTACGTTCGTTCGTTCGTCCGTTCTTTCGTCTGCGTTGCCTGACTGCCACTAGTAAGTAATCTTGGCACACGTTCATGCCGTGAATGATTACTCCAACGAGCAACAACAAAAACAACAGCTGCTGCAGCAGCAGCAGCAACAACACAAACAGCAGACAGGCGAAACAACATTCGATTTCATTCGGAGTCGTGCGCGACTGTTTCGCGAAATCGCGTTCACTTTCGTTTGTTTCAAAGACCTCCTCAAGGGGTGTACTCAGGTGGTGTCTGAAATCAGAACAGAACATCGCTAGCACATCCGCCCCCTTGTTTCACCCCTGCAGCCAATTGATCGTGACGGTTCGACATATGGCGCACTTAGACTTTAATATGAAATATGGAACAGATTTGTTGATTGCGCTAGCCTCCACCCCCTCTACCACTTTTCCAATTGCAAGAGTCAAACGATCGCTCGCACGCTCCAACAACAACTCACCTAGAAGTCGGTGTCGTTGATGGCGGACCGCAAGCCGGACTCTTTCGGCGGTGATGGTGGTGGTGGTGGTGATTCGAGCCTTTGTTGAAGCCCAGAACAGCTGAAACCGAGTTGGAGTCGATGACGATGATTGAGAGCACCAAGCACCGTTCCAAACCGCCAAAGTCACCCGAGTCCGAGAGACGACGAGTCCGAAGAATAAGACCTTACCGGCTGGTTGTTGGGGTTCGATTGGTTTGACGGGCGGACCACGGAGGTAGGTGGGTAGGTTCATACCACGTAAATCATACTCTAGCTAGAAGAACAGCAACAAGTAGTGCAATAGCGAAACAGAAAGCCAGCCCCATACGTGAGTTTCCAACGGGGATTGCAACAGTTTTGTTGTTCACCCCAGAGGGTATAAATTACACTTTTAGCCGGCGAGAAATCTGTAATACTCCACTATGCGAACCGTTTGAAAGGGAAACTCGCGCGCGCTCCGTTGCCCGACCGACAGCGCAAACAATGGGCTTGTTTTGGTTATTGGGTGGTGGAGAACCCAAACACAAACACATGGGCACAAGCGTATGAAGAGGCCGCACTGCTGACTGGGGGCGACCTTGTTGGGCATTTTGTTATGAAATCGAGGAAATGTTCTGTACAAAGCAGGCCGTTCAGTTCAGTTGTAAGTCGCTGGCAGCCAATGAGGAAACGGAGGAATTTTTGTTTTGCTGGCAAGGTTTTTGTCACAACGCGAAAACAATGGATTGGGGCGGATAGACTTGTCGAAGGGTGTTACGATTTGCTTCCTTGTTTCGCAATATAAGTGAGGTGAGGTGTTTAGTTGATTTTTGCCATACAACTGTTGCCATCCTACCCTATTGAGCCTATTAATTAGAGTAGTGTGTTCTGTTTTTTTTCGATTGAAATTTTTGCATTTCTTATTGGTCAAGCCAGTTTTATTATTATACGAGAAACACAAAGCATTAGTACCAATTTGCAATGCATCGCTTGTTGAATTTACAATTACTGAAATAGTGCGGCATGCAGCCTAATAGTTTTCAAATTCAATTATATCTAATGGCGTTTTCGTTTTTTCTTGGTGCTGCACCGGTGTAGTTTAAAGAAAGAGATAGACTGATTACACCCAAGTTTGAATGAGTGTAGCACCGACTACACCGGTGTAGTGCACTGTCAAAAACGAATATGCCATAAGTCATTTGTCATTTACACCGTGTTCAATATATTCGGATACACCTTCCCATACCTTTTTACATTTCTTATAATTACATTTCTTATAAAAGAAATGTATAGAATTCGCTCAAACTTTCAAGATTTTTTCCGAGGCCCGGAGGGCCGAGTCTTATATACCAATCGACTCAGCTCGACGATTTGGGACAATGTCTGTGTGTGTGTGTGTCTGTGTGTGTGTATGTAACGGACAAATTCTCATTCGTGTTTCTCAGCAATGGCTGAACCGATCTTTTCCAAACCAATTTTAAATGAAAGAACTAAAAAACAGTATGAACGCTATTAATTTGTTTTTGATTCTGATGTTTAGTTTCCAAGATATGAATGTTTGAATGCGTAAAAATGGCGTTTTTTGCAGTTTTTTTGAATTATCTGTCGAAATTGACAATATAGATTAACAATTTATATGTTTTTAGACAACTTTAACGAATACCTTTCGAACAAGCTATAGATTGTTGAAATCGGACTATTATCAAAAGAGATATTTAACATTAAATGCGGACGAAAGATTTTTATCATTTCCCATTGCCAGAAATATGACCAAAAACATGTAATCTATTATTAACGCCAAAACGGCTTATTTTAGGTCAATAGTATCTTCGGAGAATATAATGGAGGCAATATGCCCTTTCTTTTGGTGTTGTGCTTTTTCAGATTAATCCTCCTATGAGTGAGATATTTTCACAAATTTTCTTGGAAGTGATTATATCGAAATGATGCCTTCAGCAAATTTATAGCTCTTACTTTTGCGAATAACTTTAGTGAAGGCTTCAAATATCTATTTTGAATACTTTAAAAGTTATGGCTTGTTGTTTGTGGATTACTCTTTGTCGTCTATTTTTTTGTTCAATATAGTAATAATGCATTGAAATAAGCCAAACATTATTAAGATAAAACAAATTTTGTATTTCATTTTACTATCTACAACCGCTAGAAATAATCACCGAACACTTCCAAGTTGTCTGGAAGGAACTTGATAACTTATCAGTGCAAAAATGTTCATTTGTACGAACCTTCTGACTGCAATTTCTCAAACTTATAACCATCGGATCGATCTGAAACATATCGGAAAATGAAAGCGAAGTAAATAACTCCAAGAAACGGCGTAGCCAAGAGAAGGTTTTGGGGTTTAACACCATACAACCCCCCCCCCCCCCCCCCCCGCATCGCCCAAAAAAATATTGGATTGAAGTTGATAATTTATTGATGCTGACTGATTTAATTCAATATTACAATAACAATTATCTGATCCGTAGATTGATAACCAGTTGTTGTAAACATCATGAGGACTTTTGATAAATTGTCGGAATGGGGTCCTGATATGTAACTGATCTATTGGTCTTGATTTCACAGTTGTCTAATAGCATCAATATCAAATTCCTGCTTGAAAACATTCCAATAGAAAATTCCAGAGTTCTGTAATCAATGATAATCCTCAGATTTATTTTCAAATCGAGCTCGTTTTTGTAGAGATGTACTGTAATAAGGGTCTTTATTTAATAAGAAGCGAAGTTAAAATTGATTTAATGTCTATGAAACATAGAACTGCTCATCAAAAAAATGCATAACTTTCAACATTTGCTAAAAATGTTTTTACCTTTCTCATTCACTCTAAAATTCGTCAATCTAATCCCGACCGGGAGGGCCGAGTGTCATATGCCAATCGACTCAGTTCGTCGATATCGGAAAATGTCTGTTTGTGTATGTATGTGTGTATGTGTGTGTATGTGTGTATGTGAAAAAATGTGACCTCTGTTAATCAGAGATGGCAGGATCGATTTTCACAAATGAAATGAAAAATTTTCAGAATCAAATTTGTATTTTTGATGCCAAATGACTTTATAATGCATGAAACATTGAGATTTGATGTAAGCTCGAAAAAAATAATGTTTGACAAAAATTGACTTTTTTGGACTTTGGTACATTTTTGCCTTTCTCATATAGAAAGGTTATGCAATCACTCTAAAAATCGTCAATCATACCGGCCCGGAGGGAGTATGCAGTGAGGGGTTGCTACTTTAAAATTAAAAATAGTTTAAAATTTCTTAACAAGTTGAAAATTTTCGGCAGGACCTGGACCTCCCGGATCTTTCTCCATGATCCGCCGCTAGTTTTAAGCGATGTTTCAATATCACATAGTATCTCAAGATCGTGGCTGTCGATCCATTGTACGTATGTGCAAATCGTACTGAACATGTAATATTCATTTCCACCATTGTATTGAACATAACCAGCCATGGAATCGTAGTCTGGACAAATGAGAAAAGCACAATTGCACCCACCTAAAACAGGTTTTTTTGGAATGCGTCGAGTTGAGACGAAAACGTAATATGATTAATAACGAGGATAACACTTTCCGAATGTAGAGAGAAATTTATGAAAAATGACGATTTCCATTCGACTCTAGCAGGTCCTGATCGATTTTGATGAGCATTTGATTTTTGTTGTATGACCAATTATATGTATAGGTCAAATGTTCAAAAACAGTAATTTAAGATCAAGATAACATCATTTTGAAACCGCCAATTTCGGAGGTTTAGTATCTTCGATGGGTTTTACAAACGTTAAACAGCGCACCATTTGATAAACTAATTTTGACGGTATATCGTCCAAGAAGTATGTATGGTGAATTTTCTCAGGTTAATATTCATGACTACAATAAAGTCTCAACAAATTCGCTAAAGACACGAACTCTGTTACTATTTTCTGAAAAATAATTCTGCATAAATTTAAAACTTCAAAAATTACGGTTTCGGAATTATGCCGTTTGGACAGTAAGATCGATTTTCACCAAACCCCCACCAATTGTAAAATTGGTATTGTAAAAAAACGCAAGGGCGATACTTCAATGCTGATAGGTGGGACCGAAAATGTAAACAATCGCCAAAGGGGCGATACTATCATTTTATCAATTTCAACAGCAAACACAAATTTTAATTTAATAATTTCAAATACTTCATAAAGTTTTGGGTTTCGATCACTGAATCATGCAATCTAGGATGTAAAAACACAATAGTTCTTAAATAAGAAATAAAACCAAGTCTGGAAATATTCACTGTTGATTTTCTTTGAATGGTATTACTGCTAGTATCGCTTTTTTCCAAGAAAAAGCGTTGATTTCTTAGTTCTCAGTCGCGTTAGAAATTTGAGTAAAGCATAAATTTCAAATCGATTCAAAGAAAAATTCGATTTTTTTGGCTCAGTACAATATACATAACCCCTTTAGGAAAATGCAGTTTTCCCACCACAATGCATTGATTGAGGAATTTAGATATTTTATTTTTTATTAACAGAGCACTAGCAATAATTCGTTTGTATGTCTATTTTATGGGGCATTTTTTCGCTTTCACATTGATTTGGTTTGAGATTTCTAGCACTGATGCTGTCATATGCTGATTTGAACGATTCTCTGAGTCCTGCCACTATCCCATGTAGTATGTGTTATCAAAAACATCGCGAAGCATCATGTTCTAAATGTTCTCAAACGATATAATATCCGAAGAGTTATAAGAAATGTCTCATCACACTGTTAGGTGGATTAAAAGCGTTTTAACTGTCATATTTGGCGTAAATTCTGGGTTCTATTTTGGCCCTGGAACATCTGTGCAAAAACTTTATTTTTGCTCCCATGGTTAAAAACTTACATGTATGGGGAAATCGACTACAAAACAATTACTCCAGTGGTCGTCTATTTTCATCTGAAAATAAATCGATACATCCATTAAATAAGAAATTTAACAAGGAACTGCAGATCGGAGTATGATCACAGCAAAGCTATTTTTGCTTAGAATTAATGCATGCTCCTCCTTTGGATTCCGAAGTTGGACAGGAAGAGAAGTGTTTCGTCAGCCGCTTTTCAACACAAGGAAGCCATTTGGGAATACCAATGAAAAAGTTTTTCCAAGGATCTTTGGTAAAGGGCTCCGCTTCTTAGTATTTCGACATGAATAATTCAATGTGGTTTGAATTAGTGCATGATGCTAGATCGTGTAGACGAACTTCGATTTTATCATCATCCATTTAAACGGTAAAATTTATTCTAACGACGGTATTTGATGCCGTGTTACATGCTGATTTCCATACTGATGTTGTCTGTCTCGGTTGAACTTCGGGGCATATCCGTGAGGTTAACCTCCATTTGACCTTTAGTAACTGTCTCACCTCGTGCACTGCAAGTCTAATACAAGTTTGTCAATCTAAATTGTATTATCCCGTAGTACAAGCATTTTCATCTTCTGTGGATAACTCATTTCGCTACGCAGTCGGGGGCAACGTACCTGTTTTGTTTGTGTTCTAAAGAAGCAACAAAACAGCAGATAAATGACCTTAAAATGATGTCAAAAGGTACTGTAGCCAAAATGGATTTCCACTCATAATCGGCAGTGATGCAAATGCCCATCACATAATTTGGAATTGATGGAATACTTGAGCAGCGCAGGTCTTCATATACTTGTATGCATAAACATAGGTGTAAGATGTACTTCTCTGCTCCGACAGTATTACGCGTGGGTTGGCAAACTGGCTCAAACCGAGCGAGCTCTAGCCGTCGGATCATATATACATCTTCTTTCCAAAGTCTACGAACTCGAACCTCTACGAAGAGGGCTTGGGGATTAAGTTTTGCAAACATACGCAACGATTGAATCTTCAAACTTCAAACTTCAAACTTCAAACAAACTCACTCATAGTAGCAGCATACTAAGCCTGTACTTTACTTGTTTCCTTCGAGTTATTGCTAGACCCAAAAACGTCCGACGAAGATGAAGTACTCATCTGTCTTTTCGACACGCACCTTCCAAGCTGTACGGAACCATTCCCGACTTCTGTCTCTGCGTTCCTTTCGATGCTTATTATTTTTGGGCTTGATAACGGAGCCGATAAAATGGGCGCTTGAAAGTTTTGTTCCGTATAAATTTGCAGCTCTTGAGCTGCATCTGAACTTGCCAACCATTGGCGTAGCTTGTAACCTTGCGCTCATACAAAAACTTTGTTGCTAGATGTGAATGTCGAAGATTTTGTTGCATTTTTTTCAAGCATATTTGCAGTATTCAAGTCCCGACACTGATTGGACATTGCAAACTCAATTATAACATGGCTACTATTCAGATTGTGGAGTATTATGCGTGTGATCTTTGTGATCTAACATATAAATTGAATGTACTTGCGTATCCGGATTATTTATTCTCCATACATAGACGAACCTATCTACAGAGAGCCAAAACTCAATGATGTTATTGCTCCTAGTCTAATGGGGCTGTAGGATTTATCAGTAGGTTTTATCATTTCTTCGATTGATTGTTTATGTGGCCACATTCAACAATTTCACTGATGCTTATCTTAATTCGATGGCATTTACGAACTGCAAAGCAAAAGACAAAATCTATACACATACATCAGTTAGCAATTTTTTTTTCGCGCGATGAAAAAAGCGTTAAGTTAAAGTTGGTCAATTTTTGATCCTAACAGCCTTTACTGGCATTATCAAATTTTTGCACTATTTAGTCAGAAAAACGCTCCCCAATTAAGAACTGATTTTCATTAAATATTTCGCAAACGATGCGGAAAAGTTGAAAAACCCTGAATATCCTATCTCAGACAGAGTCATCAACAACAAGCACCAATCAAAAACCAAAACCTTGCGAATTTTTAATATAGGTTCGCTGAATATTTGCCGGTACTACCATTTGAAGCAAGTCGTGTGAATTCAACAAAGGTTCATTCCTTCAGGAGTGAATATTCCCGTCTGTTTTGTGTTGTGATTGCGTTGTGTTGTAATTTTCCATTTCCCTACAACTCCATGACCTCGTGCTGTTTCCAAAGTGGATTTGTAAGATACGTTGTCAAAATCATCTCCAATGTCAATAAAAACTTCTGCAATTGATTGCTTCTAATAAAACTCAATTCCATACCTATGTTAGTTATAGGTTTTGTGCTCTTAACGGAGAAAATTGGTTCTTAGCCAAAAAAATTTCTTATTGGGGAGTTAAAATTAGTTTTAAATTTGCGTTATTTAAAAATGCATTCTCTGTATAAAGAGAAAACAAAAAAATCGGATAAACTTTATATTAACAAAATAAATCATGTTTCCTTTTTTCACTGAAGCTTCCTTTTTAGCGAATGCGAATTACAGTGCCTTTCGTTCGACTTCTTTCATCAAACTTTGCACAGCCTTCTTGGTCACTTTCCTTACGGCTGAGCGCCAATTTACCGTGAAATGCATCCGCTGACAACTGTCATTCGCGTCTGCTTGTGGTTCCGCTTGACGATTGCCCTACATTTTCCTATTGGACGCAGCTCTCGCGAGTTGGGATGGTTCAGGTCCTTGGGCACGCCTTGGACGTTGCACTCGTCATACCTACTCCATAGCCTTTTTTCCGTAATAGTAAGATACCAAATCCAACCGAAACAGAACGTAACAATTGTGTTGCTCGAGGAAAACCAATAAATATTTCTCTAGGCACTCATGCAAACATTTTTCCCCGCTGATGGTCCCTGTTGCGGTGTAAATATCGCGCTTTAAGCCACAGGAACAGATGGCCTGCCACACGAGATATTTCTGTGCGACCTGCGGCAGCTTAAGGTGTTTGAAAATCTCTACCACCTTTCCTCTTCCAGTCCATGTATATTATTCCCGTCCAGGAAGCTATTTAAAGTCTGCCTTAACGTGGATTTCTGGCCGACTTGTGTTGCTTATCGTCACGATTTGGAGTCACCACATTCTTGTGAGTCGACAGCTCGGCTCATTTTTTTTAGCTCGATGCTCGATTGTAGAGGAAGGATACTCCCAACTTTCTTGCGGAATTTCGGACAGAGAGGTTGACATTCAGCCAGAAACAGATCCAGTCTCCCTGGCAGTCGACAAACGTTTTTGGAACACTTTTTTTTACGTTGGTGACAGTTGATTTGGTCACATGCAACAATTTCATGGATTTTAATGATGCGCGAGAAAATTTGGCTCCATTGTTCCTTTTGCTTCGATGCCTTTTTTCACAACTGAACAACAAATGTCAAAATCAAATTTATGCTACGTACATACACCTTTGATATGAGAAGTGAATAGATTTTTTAATGCTCTGTAAAAATGCGTCCAATTGAAGTTGGCCAACTTTTGATCGTACTGGATGACATTACTGAATTTTTGTACTATTTAATCAGAAAAATGTTCACCAATGTTATATTTGATTTCGAAGTCTGTATGATCAAAGAATAAACTAATTTTAATTAAATCTTTCGCAAACGGCGCGGAAAAAGTGAAAATTTTCTGCCTATCTCAGACAGAGCCATCAACAAGAAGTACCAAACAAAAACCAGAATCAGGTGAATTTTCAATATAGGTACGACCATTTGAAGCAAATCGTGTCAATTTAACCAAGCTGTTGTTTCAGGACCGTGGGTGATTAAATGGTTCCATTCTATGCCTATAGCAGAGCACATGCATTTTCTTCTGTGAAACGCTGAATAATGCATTTTCTTCTGTTGAGGAATTAATTCTTTTTCTAACATCGAAGGCCGTTTCTAGAGTCAGCATACGAGAATCTGAAGATTTTTTTAAAATAATTTGCCCACTATATGCATTTTTCATGTACGAAAATGTGCTCTATTACAATCATGTAACAGTTAACTTTCCTCCAACCCGGAGTTCTAACTACTCTGACTGTCTTAACCAGACTATGAATATTCATGCGCCGATTATGATAGCGCCCTAAGCGTTCGGATATTTTCATTTTCGCCAACGAATTTTTGGTAAATGTTTCCTTAGACCAGTCTGTTTTTAACCCGTAAGCCATACCCACATTCAATTCGTTGTTATCAAGGCATCTAAAATTCCTTGGCAAGTTTCGAATACTCATACTTAGAACGCTCATAAAACTCCAAAGAAAATCGTAAACACCTTTTTAGCACCGAATCGCACATGGGTGAGGCTTACGTGATAATTATCTCTATCGACATGTCGTAAAGTGCTCTAAACCGTCAGACTGGTTTTGGACCAGTACATCCTTTACTTGTATTATCACGCATTCACAGTGAAACGGAGCAGAATTTTACATCATGATATTTAAAACTCCGACAACGTTAGATTGTTCGTTGCTATAATTCCTTTCTGTGCTGGTAGTAGACGGTATTTGGAGTACAAAATCCGGCCACAGAATCTTTTCGCTGAAAATCTCATTCTGTGGCTAGTAAATCTAAAAAATATGTTTTGACATTTTTCAAGTCCACAGTTAAAATTCGATGTTTAAAGACTTGCATTGACACCGAATGGAGAGATGTTGCATTCGAATAAACAACCTTAAGTGTATTCTACTTAACTCTGATTGTAAATCTGACATAACCTACCTATTTTTTTTGTTCGAGGTAAAACCTTTTTCGTAGTTTACTTAGAACCGTCATTGCTGGTAGCAATTATAATTTTATACCTATCCCAAGAGCGCTCTTGGAGCCAGCTCAGCGTGTCCAAAATGACCCCGATCGGGTAACTTCTGGGTCAATTTCAAGTCCTACTAGGTGTGCCTGTTCCAAATTTGAGACAAATCGCGCAAGCCTAGCTACCGGACCAAGTTCGATGTTTATATGGGATTTTTCGACAATTTACAAGTAGAAATCCCACTAACTTGCATGTTCACCGCTAGGTGGTACAGTTTATCACAGCGAGTGAAAATAAGGAAAATAATTTTATTGCCAAAAACTTTGTCGAAGACTGCAAATCAATACAACTTCCTTGGAAGAAGTTATTAATTTTTTAATGAAGAGATGTTTAAGTCAGTTTTGCATGGGACCTAGCAGCACATAGTGGTGAATAAGTAATCGATTTCCACGAACTTTGCGGCATTATTAATTCGGGTTTGCTGAATAGTATGTTTGAAAGAGTTTTTATATATGATATGAGTCATCTTTCAGCTAGAAAATTTAAGTTCTACATTTTACCGCATAGGGAGTGCCAGTAACTCTTGAGAACGTGTCCATATTGGTCACCATTCATAAATAACGTAACGCAAAAATTGCCCTAAATTAAATCCCCGCCCCCGCCCAAAGAAACAAATTGTCACAAATTTCTCTATACCTCGCTCCCAAATTACGTAACAAATACGTCAAAAAACATTTTTTTTCTTCAGTAAGAACATGTAACGTAACGTTTTAGCTTACTTCCCTTCCCCACATGTCACAACATGTAACATTTTGTTGTACCCCCTCCCCTCCTAAGAGCGTTGCGTAATTTATGAAAGGTCCCTTGTATCTAAATTGTATATCTAATCTATTGGAAATTTTATAGACAAAAGATGTACACATATCATGCACTGGTAGTTTTGACCATACTATTCAGTTAAATCCAATAATTATTTCGCAAAACAATGAAGTTCGTGGGAATCGACTGCTGGATCACCACTATATGTTGTTAGGCCCTATGCAAAAATCACTCAGACATCAATTTATTAAAAGTTTAATAACTTCTCCAAAAGAACTTGGATTGATTTGTAGTCTTCGACAAAGATGTAGAAAATAAAATCGTCATTCTTATTTTCACTTTTAGTGATAAACTGATGCATGCAATGGCGCCTAGCGGTGAAAATGCATGTTAGTGGGTTTTCACCACGTGAATTGTTCAAAAGTTCCACGCAAACTTCGAACACGTTGCACAGTGGGACGGAATCAAAAAAAGCCGGACATTGATATTTGCGACGAACCTATTGGTTATGGCACTTTGATGTCTTCGGAAAGGTTTCTTTATTTTTTAAGTAGTTTAATATAAGGTTGGAAAAATTTTATTTAAGGGGGTATATACGCAGATAAAAAAAATAACTTTGCAAGTTAATGCCAAAATTGATGGAAAGTTTGTATGGAAATATATGGAATGAACTATAATATTTCAAATGTTTATTAATTTCGCATAATAGTTTATTTTTCATGCTTCATAATACAAATAATTTATTGCAACGCTAGTCTATTTTATGCCACATTATTGCAAGGATCCTATTAGATCCCGCTATGATTTGTATATGTTTCAATTGGGAATTTCTTGCTGAACATCAAAAAACTAAATTTAGCTGCTACTACCTGCTACTCTACAAACCATAGCCCCATAAAGTTAGCCCAAAGAAACCAAACAAACATACACTCTAAAAACGAAGAGATACCGAGTTGGCCTATTCCGCAAAAAGGTGTGTTTTGAAAGCATCTACAACTTTCTAGAACATCGAGAAACTGTAAAAAATCAATTAAAAAAGTTACAATGAAAAAACACTTTTTAAGGGGGTATTCTGATATGTACTTCAATTTCACCTAATAACTTTTTTCACTTAACAGATAGCCATTTCGCTACTTCAACAAAGTTTCATAAAATCATTTCGTCTACAAACTTTCCATACATGACTATCAATTTTGGAAACAACTTGCAAAGTTATTTTTTTTATCTGCGTATATACCCCCTTAAATAAAATTTTTCCAACCTTATATTAAACTACTTAAAAAATAAAGAAACCTTTCCGAAGACATCAAAGTGCCATAACCAATAGGTTCGTCGCAAATATCAATGTCCGGCTTTTTTCGATTCCGTCCCACTGTGCGTTGGTCCGGTAGCTAGATTTGTCTGACTCGTCTTAAATTTCGACCAGGCACTCCTGGTGGGACTAGGAACCGTTTCTGGGATGGGTTTGAGTTTTCAAAAAATAGTTGTTTTTCGTTTAGAGCACATGGGTAAAGACGGTACTGTGACGCGTACAGAACTGATCAGGCTATAAGCACAGCTGTAACTGCTCATATTTAATGCCTTCTGCTCCTTTGGCTTCAAAAATCAGCGTGGAAGATACACTGAAACCTCCATTTACGAACTCTTTTTTTACGTAATATTCGACTAACGTAATTTTTTACGAACTAAATTCGAAATAACGAACTCTTTTTGGAAAGTTTAAGTTCGTACATTACAGCATGAAGTTATATACTTATGTATTCTTAGTTAATTGTTACTAATATAAGTTGGGTATTTTCGGAATGGGGTCGACGAGTGCATGACGGAAATCGATGTCTTGAGCCATTTTGGAATCCAAGATGGCGTCTTCCGGTTTAGATAAAGTTTCTATAACCTCAACAATATGGGTATTTTTGGGATAGGGTTGACGAGTGCATGACGGAAATAGAACCCATATTGTTCGTTATCAAGAATAATGCTCAACCGGCAATCGTCATATTGAACTTGGAAAAGTTTCCAATTGTCCATTTTCAGCATCTACTTGGCAAGCCCATTCCAAAAATGCCCATATTGGTAGGGTTATCGAGAATATTGCTCAACCGGAAGTCGACATCATAGATTTCGAAGCGGTTCCAATTGTCCATTTCCAGCATCTACTTTTCAATCCCATTCCAAAAATACCCATATTGTTAGGGTTAGGGAATATGAAGCAAACTTTTTTTACGAATTAAATCCCAAATAACGTACACATTTTTTACGAACTAATTCAATTTACAAACCCCCGGTTTGGTTCGTAAATGGAGGTTTCAGTGTATAGATTTGGTCAGCCACTTTTTCACCATGTGGACGCTTTTGGGAATGCCTGAAAAAAGTTTTTCCTAATATCCTTAGTAATGATTCAGTTTTTCAGTATTTCGATATGAATATTGTAATGTGGTTTGATTTAGTGTGCTATGTTAAATCTTGCAGACGAACTTATATCATCCTCCTCTGCTAAGCTTCCGAACGTTATCAGAACACGATTACGCATGATATGAAAGGCGAGTCGCTAATTATTGCGAAACTTTGAAACTTCCGTTACTATTTTCCTACTCGACCGAAACCAATCGAATTAAAAGCCCCGTTTCTCGTTAGAGTTTACATCTGCTAAGTTTTGCAGTTGTCGGTACGATTCCGGTCGAGATGGAAAAAAAGCAGCAAACTACTCGCGGAATGATTTTGTTCACTTACGTGCAAAACTCCAAGCTCTCGCACCGCACCTTCGGAAAACTGATGCATGTACATCATTCAATCATCTCATGAGTCCCCCGATGGTTTCAGCAACGGATGATAGTGAAGCACAAATCAGGAGCTGACCTAAAAACCGGAAACCACGTGTAAAAACCGACAGTGCGCTGATTAGTCACTTCATGGAGAATCTGAAAATTTCGAAGCGGGATTTGACCAAAAAACTTGATGTTTAGCAAATTTTAAACCAGAAAGCCAAGATATAATCCGGATTGAAAACTTACAGTGTCATTGATGATGAGACTTACGTCAAATTGAATTTTGGGTATTTACAGAAATAATAATATTTCACGGGTAAGGGCAAGTTTGCTATGGGTTACCGTTTCAAATTATAGAAGCTGTCAAAATCCGCTTCGAAATACCTGATTTGACAGGGCATACTAACCTGTAGCAAACGTAGTGAATCATTCGGCACCATGAGTGGAGAGCCTTCAAAAACTGCTTTTGTCGTTTTTTGAGACAGCACGATCGAAAACCGCTGCTTTGGCCTAATTTGGCGTCATGTTACTATTCCAAAACCGCACAGAGGTGGTATGCGGTTAATTCGATGGATTTTGTGCCGAAAGACATAAACCCACCAAACTATCCTAAACTCCGTCCGATCAAATCCTACTGAGCCATAATGAAACGCGAACTTCGGAAGACCAAAAGAGTGGCAACGAACGAATAGGAAATGATGAGAAAGTAGAAAAAATTGAGAAACAGATTTCGGAAACTTCGGTAAAGGCTCTGATGGATGGCATCAATTGCAATTGTTGAGCATTAAACTCAAACTCATCCTAGACTGTTACCGACATATGTGAGCTGAATTAATACATATACTGAACTATTCTAAAACTTTGATTTCATTCCGCCCTTTAGCTGTACATATAACTTATCCGTGAGGTAAATCTCCTTTCCATCTTTAGTAACTATCCCACCTCGAACGTAACTGTTTTGTTTGTGAACTGGATAAGCAACAAAGCGGTAGCTAAAACTGACTGCTTGCTTTACTGATGGCAATTGTGGAGCCGTCTTCAGATTTCACTGTATGCGAGATTAGTCATTTTCAATCTTCGAGTTCCTTGAGCGCAGAAGTAAGTTCTTTGCTTATATATTGCATTATTTTGCACGAAATAAGTCTATCATAATTCTCGAACCGATGCGCATGATCTGCGGCGGGATTCAAATAGGGAACGGATTATGGCGACGGTGTATGAACCACGAACTTTTCTTGGATTTTAACACGAAAAACACTCAAGCTTCGCATTTGGTCAATTTGTTTTAAAATATTAAAATTAGCATATTTGTAATCGTTACGATATTTTTTTCTAAATCAGTTTACATTTTAGGAATGAATTAAGCTCGGAATAAATGAAAACTAACAAATGCCATTCCTCCGCTTCCAACAAGTAACAGCTCAATTGATGCAGCATTTTCCTCTAATGAAAGCAAGCAACACCCTGGTAAAAATGGTAGTACACACACTTTCCACCTAGCCCACGCTATACTCGTGTTACTACAGTGATTCGCTTCATTTCCTGAAACCAGATTAAAAAAAACAAAACACGGATCCACAACAATAGCTACTATTCATGTATATGTAGTACTCTGCTTTCGTTTGCCGGCCAGAGCTATTATCACTTTTAAAAGCCCCCTAAGCGCGGAAAAGCTCGATTACAGAGCCAATATTCGTTCGTGTGGAACACAAGTGTACCTAAACAAGTAAAAACCCACACCCTCACTTACACCTGAGCATGTATGGGAAACAATACCCAGTTGCAAGGGGAGCACTATTTCTTTTTTTATTATTAATCACTAATTAATCGCTTTCATGCTTTCTCTGTGCGATCGCCAATCTTCTCAGCACTTTAGGAAACTGCTCGTTTAGCCCCGCGGTGCGCTGGTGATAGGGAGTTTCAATTTCCGTCATCTACCGGAAGTGGGGTCCAAAATTAGCCCCAAATGGCTTGTCTTTTTTTCCGAGATGAGATCGCTGCTGATGTGCTTACGACGGTTTCCAACAAGCCGTTTTTCATCTCGATCAACAACCTTCAGAAACATGCATTTTGTTCACGTATGCTTTCCTCATCAACCGAACCGATTGCATAAGTCTAGCCCGAGCCTGCACGAATGTAACCGAGCGTGTAGCAATTTTCTCAGGTTCATGACCAATTATCGAAAATCCAAAAATGGAACTGCGTCCGTGTTTCCGCTTTGGGCTATCATCATTCGTTCGTGTTTCATTTTTTTTTTTCGAAATCTTCTCGGATCTTGAACTGATCCGCCGATTAAACGGTGGAAACTATTTCGCATTTCAAAATCACCGCTGTCAATTCATCAAAACAAAAACGCCACAGATTGCAGTTCGACTTGGACTGCGACCACCAAGCGTGGTATTAAGCTTATTTTGCCACCCCGAAGCTGTTTGCACTGACAGCTCATATTGCACGCGGACCGACTCCGGACTTCAAATCATCGCAATCATCGATACCACCACCACCCCTCCGACCACACCAAACCAACACCACGGAACACGCGATCGAGTGACAGCGCTCAAAGTATTGCATCAACAAGTTTATCACAGCTTGGTGTTTTCGGGGTGTTCGGGGCCAATGTTTAGTAATATACCTACCGAACGAAGTTACCCCCCCCCCCCCGTACGATTTGTGAACTTTGCACACTATCCATCCCATCCACCGACGCGATGCAAGCCGAGTCGCGACCGGTTGTGATCTTCTTGAATGTGCGGTGATTTGGTAATAAATAGCCTGTTACTGTGGCTTGAACCTATCACACCAACCAACCGACCGGCCGACCGATCGACGACACAGTTTTTCTTTTTGCCATCCGACAGGGGCAGATGTGCTGAAGAGCTGCCTGCTGGTTGGTTGGTGTCACGAAGTTTGGCTGCCATGATGATAAAAGGGGGTGAGGGTAATTGTCGATGATGAGAAGGGGGAATATGACTCTCGGATAATTGTATTGAAGTGGAAATTTTAGTAATTGATGGAGCATTTTATCATGCACAAATTATATGATTAAGGTAAACGATGGTTATGAAGTTATGAAAGACCTACTAAAATGTGTGATTCTTTGTGCCAACAACTGTTAGCCGCTGGCGAGATGAGTGAGAAACAGGACCTTACTTAAATTAGGTATGGTGGCACTTTTATGCAGAAATTCGGGGGTTAATCACAATATGGCGGTAAAATTGATTTGGTTTTCACAGATAGAGCTATGATTTGGTCATCTGCTACTAGCAGGCCCGTACCTAGGAATTTGTTTCATGAGAAGCTTGAAAAATGTATGCATAAATGTATTAATACAATTTCTCTTCAAGTCGTGTTCCACTGGGATGGATCACGAAGCTTACGTCAAGGCTATCTCCATGGACTGGAATATAGCAGCGTAAAATTCAAGTTTATTGCTCCAGAGAAGACTCGAGAAAAGATTATGCCCAAAATTATGCCCTAAAACTTCTGATCTGGACTGCGATTTGTAGTTGTAGAAAAATAGATAAACCTTTATTTTCTTGATCTGCCATCTTGCCACTATTTTGCACTAGCTCAATTTTATGACATTTCGGCAACGTTTTCAGACAAGTGAGATTTAAATATTTTGTTCCTTCCACAGTTCCTAGTTTTTCATGAAATTGATACTTATTATATCACTGCACAATGGTTTCTACCGCCAAAAACGTGCGAAAAATTATTTAGGCGAAAACGGTCCACCGTACAGCAATGATGTCTTCTAGGATGTTTTATGTAGCTCTAAGACCATCATTTTGATAATACAGCTATAGTGATTAATCCCCTTGAAGTGAGATATTTGCTACCATTTTTGTAAATATGGAAAACAAGATAAAGTCAAATGATAAACAACTTGTTTCTGCCAACATCTTTACTGAAGACCAAAATTATATATTTACAGTGACCGCTTAAAATCTTTTTTCCAACATAACTTCTTAAATATTGTAGATAAAGTTTCAGTATGTTCCAGAAAGTTGTTTGTCTAATCAAGATACACATCTTTCCAGAGAAGATCATGGGTCTATCTCTTGCGGCCTAGAAGTTATTGGGTATTGTTGGGTAAAATTGGCTAAAGTTTTAAAAGTAATAACTTTTGAACGGGCAAAAACCAGCAGCCAGCTCTGGTTGCAGTAAGAAACGCTACATCTACACTGCAAAACTCAATAAAGTTCGTTTGTTTTTCGTTGTATATAGTAGAGTTATAGATAATTTAAAAAAAAACTGTTGTTTTTTCTAAAAATGTCCAATTTCTTCGAAAATACTCTAGATAAGAAAAAGTATGTGTTAATAAAAATTGTGCATTATGAGGATCGAAATAACTTCGCTGAATATATGAAACCCGTAGGAATGGTAATTGAAAAGATATTCGAAAAAAATATTTCTGCGGCCATCCAAAGATAACAAGCTATAACTTCTTAGGAAGTTAGCGAAGAGAAGAGATAATTGGTTGAAAAATCTCACTTTTAGGTCAATTAATAACGAAAATCATGGCAGCAAATAATAGACATTTCAATTCTTGATAAGTATCTGGCATATTGACGTAAACATTCGCCGTAAACAACCAATCACTATTTGAAACGTCATATTTTTCAAAAATTGCCAAATTACTTCGAAATTTTACGAGATCAGCCAATGTTGTAACGCAGAAACATGGCCATTTTGATAATTCAAACCTTTTACGAAACATACCGAACTTGTCAGAATGATATATAAAAAGTGATAGAACTGATTTGGCTTCAAAGGGATCAGTTACAAAAAAACAGCAATACTGGAATTGAATATAAAATATAAAAGGGTTCACAAATTCCTCCTAAGACATCATTGACCCAAATGTAACGATTTTGGTAAAAAAACCCACTGTGCACTGTACTGACGAGTCATCGAGTAATCCTTTCAACCACCAACCAGAGTTGCTAATTTTCTACAGTTTTATTTTGAAACCGGAACTAATCTCAAATCATGCCCTACTACAGTCGGGTTTCCTACTACGCGGATTCCTATTGCGCGGTACCGGCTTAACAGGAATCCCTTAACTCATTGCATTTCGACTAATTGAGGCTGTGGCTGAATATTTCGTCAGCGCTAATATTTAGCGCCATACTTTGTTTGGCAAAGTTGTTGTGCTTACTTAGACCTACAACTACGAGCAACTGGATATCGAATTAGATGAGAACTGTGCGGCAAGGGGTGCTTTTAGAGATGACAATCTAATCGAATATCTCGTCGAGTATGTGACTATTATTGAATGGATTTAACATGAAATATGTGGAAACAATGACTATTTTCAAAAGTAATATCTCAGGAAAATTTGTCCAGAATATTAAGAGCTTCTGGATAGTGGAATTAATAACTCGGAATTGTCCCGCTAGGCGGCGCTAACACGCATGCAAATAGTTGAAGCAAATGTTAAAATCATTTATCTGCATGACGAGATTATTTAGAGGTGTACTGTCTTTAGCAAAGTTGCTAAAAAAATCGAAGACTACAGTTAACTCTCTCTATGTCGATATTTTCTATGTCGATATTTTTCTCTATCTCGATTATTTAATAGGTCCCTTCAGATCGCACGTATAAAAACTCCTCTATGTCGATATTTTCTCTATCTCGATATCTCCCTATCTCGATGTACCTAGCTTTATATTTGCCTGCATTATTCTCTCTCTCTCTATGTCGATGTGTTTTTTTTCGCTCAGGACATCACAAAGCATATACATAATGAAATGAAAATTGGCGATCAGGGCGCTAAGTCCTATATGAATATTTTGCATGTAGGGGCAATAAAGACATGACTTGGGGTAAAGTGGATATTCAATGTTTTCCTACGAGACTTTGTAAAACGAATTCATCTTAATCTGCATATATCGAGGTTTTCTATAAATTATGCATGTTTAGTTTAAAAATTTTAACTTTAACGTGCTATAAAAATATTTAAAATGCAGCCATCTGTAGCACTGAAATCATTCTTTCGTGGTCAAAACAATTTCAATTAGGGGAACATGAAGAGATATGACCAAGCGCAGAATTCTATTATTGGGTATTAGGTTCTTAAAAAAATTTTCAAGAATATTTTTATACTAGTTTCGATCCTTCAAGGTAATTTTAAAAGTTTGGAAATTTGCGTTAAATAATGTGATTTTGTATCATACTTTGTATGGACATATCTACTCGCCTAATAATAACTTCTGAAGTACTCATATATTATTTTATACTTTATGAACTAGTGAAATGATTTTACATGAATCGGAACATTGAAATAGTTATTACTAAAATTTGCACGAGATTGAACGCAATAACTAGACATGACCAAGTGGCAATAAGCCGAAGAAAGATAAAAATTTTCTGATATTTACTATGCTGTCGTACTGTTACTGTTAGTGTTAATCACGTCACAAAAAAATCCCACATCAAACATCATGTACTAGTAAATGAAGTTAGTAGTAATATGGGTGATTTCATGACGTGTCAATATGCAATGTAAGCAGTACAGTTAATCCTTAAAAGGAAATGCATTAAACACAGTCGAAATTTATGAAATGCAATCCTTTTATATTTTTACTGCTAGCTAATGACCTCGACAATATGGAACAAAAGGATTATAGTATTATTTATGTCATTTTTTTATCTGATTTTTTAAAATTCTCTTGGTCGTCTCCCCAGGCCTTGGTCAAGTCTCCCCGCAGATAAAAAAAAGTAAATTAAAAAATCCGCAAGAAATTATGAACACGAATAATACCTTTTTACATTATATCTCAATGACTTTGGAAGGATTTAAAACTTTTTTTAGAGATTTATGCAGGTTTACCAGAAAACCTAGTCAAGTCTCCCCATGTTCCCCTACATGTGGAACAGAATGATAAACTACAAATGAGGGTTTCCTTCTCAAACAGCAAACTTGATGTTTCGCAGTGCGAGTGCACTTTACCTCGTCGTCTACTACCCTACTCCCCCCAATACGTGCATCTATCTTCATTTCCTGGTATGCATTATGATGTCCTGAAGGAAAAGTTGTCTCAAAGAAAGTCATTGTGTTCTATATGTCGATCTCTCCCTATGTCGATGGTCCCTTCAATATCGACATAGAGAGAGTTAACTGTATCACATAATGATATTGATTTGAAGATTAATTTGGTATGCTCTCGCTATGTGGCGCTAGTAAGCGTACCAGCTTACAACACATTATAAAATATGATACATCTCAAAAGTCTAATAACTTAGAAAGATTATGTTTTCGGCAAAGTTCTAGGGGCAGTCAAAGGCGACGCGATTATGGATAAATCGAATTGAAATAGATCCGCCAGGCGGCGTTAGTGAGCAGGTACTGTTTTTCAAATTCTGTATATCGAGACCAAGATAATTTAGAAGTGTGGTGTCTTCGGCAATATACATTGTATCATTTATTCAAACATCCAAGCCCGTCAATCATGTTCCGTGCATTTTCAATTTCATTGAGCCTGCGAATATCTCCTTAACCCTACGCGACGCAATTTTTTTTTTCATTGTAAATACTGTTATTTTGGCGTTTTATAGGTTTTCGGTGTCGCTGATTCTGATTCTAACGTCGAAAATATAAACTTCAAAATGGCGACTGTGCTTGGCTAAATTTCATGTTTTTTTATGTTGGCCTAAAATATCTTACAAGGGGTTTTCGGGGTCACTGATTGTGATTCTGACGTCAAAAATGTAAAATTCAAAACGGCGGGTCCAATATGGCGACTGTGCTTGGCTATTGTGTGTCATTTTAGTTGCCCGGCTATGTCAGTAGCTGCTCGAGCCAACCCACTGATAATACCTTATTATCGCAGGATTGATTTTTCCGAACTGTGTGACTATTTGCTCCATCTGGATTGGTCAACGAATCTAGGAATCAGCTATGTGGATGCAATGACTGTTAACTTCTGCAGAAAAATTCAGGACTAGTTACAGAATAATCTCCCAATAAAACGACAATCTGTTTCACCGGCGCGGAGTGGAGTTCGTCGACTTTCACGTTGCCAGTGAGGCATACCGGAATGTCAACGCTGTTCTGTATAGGTCGTAAGCACACCGAGTTCAAGTAGGCTTACGAAGTATCCCCAAAGGAATCTGGAACTATGTAAATTCTAAAAGGAAAAATTCTGGTGTTCCTTCCAATGGTCACTTCAATGAAAAGGTAGCGTCATCCACTACAACAGCTTGTGATTGTTTTCCAATCATTTCGCTTCCTGTTCAGCATCTGACCAGGAAACACATATCCGCCAGATATCACTGATTGAAGTACCTTTTTGGTTTCACCCGACATAATAATTGAAGCTGCAAGAGAGCTCTTTCTTTTCTGAACCTGATGGCATTCCACCTGCTGTCTACTATCGCTGTCGTCGCGTTGCCTGAACCTTTGTTTCGCATCTTCAATCAATCATTTGACCAGGCTAAGGTCCCGGGCGTATGGAAGCAATTCTACATGTTCCCGGTATTCAAAGCCGTAGATAAGCTCAATATCAAGCAGTACCGTGGAATAACGAATCTTTCGGCTAGATCTAAGTTGTTTGAAATTGCTGTCAATCAATTCATTCTCAACCGTACAGCAAGTTATATCTCACCAGACTAACATAGCTTCATGCCTGGGCGATCCTTTTTTATCGAACCTGCTTGAATTTACGTCAACTTGCGTCAATCGCATGGGGAAGAAAACACAAGTGGACGTTAGATACCCGGATTTCAAAGCAACTTTTGACCGAATCGACCATGAGATTCTTCTCAAAAATTTGTCCAAGTCCGCTAAACTTACCTCGCGGTTACGGATAGATCAGGCCTACCGCAGGGTAGCAATCTGGGCCCACTGCTTTTCTAACTGTTTTAATGATGTAGTTGTAGCAATAAGGTGCGGGTGCAAACTCTTATTTGCCGACGAGCTTAATCTGTACTTAGTGATCCACTCAGTCGATGACTGGCGACGACTGCAAGCACTATTGGATCGTTTTGTGACGTGGAGTTAAATGAATCAGCTTACTGTAAACTTTGCCTATTGTACCGTGATGACGTTCCACAAGAAGAATGATCCATTAATCTTCAATTACAGTATCGACGAGGTTGCGCTACAAAGAGTCAAAAAGTCTGTGATCTGAGTGTAATTCTTGATTAAGTTTTAAGATTAAGTTTCATATGACTAACATCATTGCTAAAGCAAATCGACAGTTGGAAATAATTTCGAAGATTTCACGGGATCCGTATTGTCTAAAATCTCTGTACTGCGCATTGGTTAGACCAATTCTAGAGTTCGTCTCGCTGGTTTGGAATCCCCATCACCTAACTTGGTGTTTTAAATTGGAAAAAGCACAGAAAAAGTTCATACGCTTGGCTCTTAGGAACTTGCCTTGGCGCAAAATTCACCATCGTGTAGTGACCATTGACAGCTGCTCAATCTGGAGATCTTAGAATGTCGTTGTAGTATCCAGCAAGCTACTACATTGCTAAAAATTTCAAACGGTGAGCCCCAATTGCTGTGAATTTCCAAGTGATGGGAATTTCCATTCTCAAATGTCAACTTTCAGTTGAATCTACCGCAACCATGATTCAAATTCAAAGCCTCCCTCAATCATTCACCTTCAAGCTGGTGAAATTTCCACGACTAAACCTAGCGACTTCATTTCAAATTGATGCTTTTTCATTCACCAATCAAAACCGAGCTCTGTAGTGGCCAGTTGAAGTTAAATGTTGACATGTTTAACATTTCCAAGCATATAATAGGCTGCCCAGAAAAATAATGAATTTTTGAAAACTCAATCGACCCACCCCTGAGTCGATTCCTAGTCCCACCAGGAGTACTTGCTCGCAATTTGAAGCAAATCGGACAAGTTTAGCTACCGGACCAACGTGCCTAACCATTATTTCACAGAAATGTTTAGTTCGTGAGAATCGAGTACTGATACACAACCATGCACTGATGGGCCCCATCCAAACCTGACTCAGACATCACTTCGCTAAAAGTTTGATAACTTCTTTTAACAAAGTCGGATTAACTAGAAGTCTTCGGTAAAGTTGTAGACAATTAAATTATCTTTCTTATTTTTAGTTTCAAAGACTCAATCCGATCATCATAACCAGTTTTATAATAATGACGTCGAAGTTGCAATCGCGTACTACAAGAAAAACAGCATCAATTTTGGTTCGCAAGCCACGTACATTCTTGTAATAAAGCTAGATACCGTTGAGGTGATTTTGTGAAAAAGTGGAAGATTGTGTCTGCAAAGGGAATATGTGTGTGTGTGGCGTCGAATGTAGCTTCACTAAGACATATACGCCGTAGAGATCTGTTTACGAGACGGCGAAATACGTTTCTTTCTCACCAATTGAATCTTGAGGGTCGTTCTATCCTGCTATTATACACGTCCTTGTGATCAACGTTGCTCATGCCTTCACGATTAGATGTTCTTCCTTGCATTTTGCCTTTACGGGTCACGAGTTGTGAATTTCCTCACTAATGGTGCTGGCTGTTAATTGTGAGGTACTTGACGCAGCTTAGTTGGTAATACTCTCTGAACAACTGCCTAAAAATAGATAATCATTTCTGGCTGAGGTAATGGTATTGGAGACTGTGGATTGGAACTTATTTCTGTGCTCAGTCTTAACCCTCTACTGACCAAATTTTTGTTTTGCTTAAAACAGCTATTGTAGATTGTTTTTGTAATGAGAAAAGTGAAAAGACGAATTTCGCAGCAACTCGAACAAATGTTGGCCCTCTCAGATTTTATCGAAACTTTCTGTACATGAGAACTTTGTCACAAAAAGCCACTTTGCATACTTTGTTTTACCAAAGATGATGTAGACTGTCTTTTGAAAAGGGTCAAACTTTTTTACCAATTTTTTTCAAATGGCTATAGTCTAAAAATTACAAATCCTACAAAAAAATGTTGTAGGAGTTATTTTCACAAAATTAGTCAACTTTTCGAATAAAAATATTGAAAAAATTCTTCATCGACTCCTACACTGAAAAAAATCGCTTTAAAAAATTTAAAGTCGATTTACAAAAAAAACATCTTTGATTTGGATGAAATGTTGTTCCAAGATCGATAATTATGTTTCTACCTACCGTCAGAAATTCAAGTTGGGCACTTTCGAGGAAAAAAAATTATTTGAAAAAACTTTTCCTTGTCCAAACTGAATTTTTTTTCAGTGTATTTTTATCGAAAACTGAACTAATGAAAGTCATAATCATCTCAGAATCCAATTTCCCAACTGATATTTGCCCGATACATGCAAAAAGTATCAGTAACGAATTTGGTATAGACTGGACTGGAACGAGGCCGAAGGGATTCTGGTACTAGAATACTTAGCGCACGACCAGACAACATGTTTAATATCGCGCCAACCGCCACCACAAGTGCAGAGACCGCTCTCCACTATCTCAGTACGCTGGAGATGGGCCTTCTACGTATAATGGTTGTCACCCGAATGAAGTCATGACCCACATCGAATTCTCTTGGACCAAGGTTTTATGATACCTTTGCGATTCCTAAACTTCCATCGCTCCACGAAATTTACCAAATTTCGAGTGTCCTCTGAGAAGAAATATTTAAAAACTCGTTGAATCTTTCATAAATATCTCCTTCTGATGCCTGTCCACGTTCTCATTATCATTCTAATCCAAGCATCCGCCTTCTCATTACCCGGAATGGAGCACTGCGAAAGAATTCAAACTGAGGTAATCTGCTATGATTTTTCAGATAAAGTACTCGAAATACAGAGTGCTTTTCATGCTCCATCAAATGGAGAGCCTCCTGTAACTGTAACGATGTGGGCATGGTCGTTGATAGGTAAATATAAAACCACCAATTTTGTGGGGAGAATGTTAGCAGCACAGCCTCTTTTATGATTGCACTCAACAATAATGTCATAATAATTAAAAGCGATGCATAGCTGTCACCAGACGAAACATTGTTTCTCTGATAATCTGTCCGTTAATCCGTTGACGGACCGGTGCCAATAATCGCGTTTTTCAGCTTTCATCAAGTTTTTTATTTGCATTTGTAGCGGCGCGTATAATCGGGCGATACGACGTTCAAAAGTCGTTTCGTCTGACCTTTAATCGCAGTGCGAATGCATTGTGTAAAACCTTGGGGTTTTTGATGTACCATGCAGAAATTCCTGCATTTCTAAGAAAAACTAAGATGCTGAAATTCCTGCATTTCTAAGAAAGAAGAAATTTCTAAGATTACCGAGACCAGGAACCACTTACTTCGATTTTATAACAGCACCCTTCAAAGGACACTCTCAGGCCTTTACGAGGAACCTTAGCAGAGAAAACTGATTTTCCTCTTTCGGAAATGTATAGGATGGCAAACCAGAATTTTCACTGGCCGAAGCAAAGGGTTCTTGAAGAAGCGAACCCCATACTTCGCAATTAAGGCCCCTACACCATCAATCTCTACTTCCCAAGCGGGTACATAGACAAGATACTTCTTCGTACACGGCAATGGATTATCTTTGCCCTCATTCAAGTTTGTTATGAATATATACCAAATTCGTTACTGATACTTTTTGCATGTATCAGGCAACTAGCAGTTTAGAAACTGGATTCTGAGATGATTATGACTTTCATTAGTTTAGTTTTCGATAAAAATACACTAAAAAAATAAATTCAGTTTGGACAAGGAATTTTTTTTATTCATATAACTTTTTTCCTTAAAAGTGCCCAACTTGAATTTTTGACGGTAGGTAGGGAACATAATTACCTATCTTGGAACAAAATTTCATCCAAATCAAAGATAGAGTTTTTTTGTGAATCGACTTTAAATTTTTAAATCGATTTTTTTAGTGTAGGAGTCGATGAAGAATTTTTTCAATAGTATTATTCCAAAATTTATCTAATTTTGTGCAAATCACTCCTTCAACACTTTTTTGTAGGATTTGTCATTTTTAGACTTTGACCCTTTTCAAAAGACAGCCTAGATCATTTTTGGAAAAAAAAAAAACAATGTATGCAAAGTGGCTTTTTGTGACAAAGTTCCCATGTACAGAAAGTTTCATTAAAATCTGAGAGGGTGCTACCAACTCTGAATACGATTTAGCGCGAAATTCGTCATTATCAGTTTTTAATTAAATTTCACTACCATACACAAAATAGTTCATTTCTCATTTTTCTAAAATTTTCAAATTTCAACGTTGAATGTATCCAACAAAGTGATTTCAAAATGTGAACAATGTATTTGTATGAGGTTTTCATTGTGGTGGCAACACACAATCGTGTTTTGAGTATTCTATTGTGGATTTTCCATAACCCGTAAAAAAGAACGAGTTTGGGCAGCAAAGGGATGTTAAACAAAATTCTTTAAAATTATTTTGAAGCTTTTCCCAGGCACAGAGACACAATTTTTAGCAAAATCGATGGGAACATCTATTACAACGATTAGCCCTTTTCATAGAACGCCCCCTGTTTTAACTCCCTTTTATTTTATTGCTCCGCTTAACATGTAATAAGTTCCTATAACAAAAATCAAGTAAATTCGAAAACAAATAATATATCTCAATAGTTAATAACTAAATCGTATAGATTCTAGATACGAGAGGTCACCATCTGTGGTTAAAATATATTGAAATTAATGCAGGGAATGTAATGTTAACCAAAAATAATCTTATAAAATAATAAATAAATAATCTATTCGTAAAAAAAATTGACAAAATTTATTTAAAATAAAATTATTCGAATAGCATTGAAAACCAACTTGCAACCATCCGAAGCTTCACCGTTACTCTGTCAAGGGAAACAAACCGTAACGAATGAGTTGCATTCTGTCAAAAAATGAATCTTCCTCGTAATTCAATTAACCCCTGCCCGCAAAACAAACAAATCAAATTGATTTCACCTCGCGTGCTTCTCGAAATCTCCTGAAACAGCCTAACGGTATTTTACGTATGGCTCTGACATAAATTTTTCGGAATCTGCCGCCAACCGAAAGCATTTCCAGAGAAATTTGGCCCATCTCGTGTCCCCTCTGAAGCTAGAAGCTTCACTGGCTTGGGTCCTGCATCCGAGTAACCGTAAATATTGGGATTCCGATAAATCATAACTGCGCAGTGCGTTTCAAATATGGCAAATGCATCGGAAATCGTGTTACCCCGAAACCGACTCCATGCGCGTTCCCACAGCACGAGATTGCGTGTTTATGATCATTATCACACGTTTTTTTGCCGATGGAGAGAAAATTGGAATTTGTTACGAAAAAAAGTCCTGTGTCCCGTTGCCTTAATTTCAATTTCGCTCGGAACATGCTCGGTTAGTTGGTTGGTTGGTTAAGCGAGAAATTCCACCCGAACAGAAATTATTTAAATTATCGGTTCCATTTCTTCCGGAATTTGGTCCCGAACAAGAGAGCGTGCAAATTGAATTCTAATTTGAGACTCGCGCTGATTGCGGTTCGGCACCCCGTAATTCAACTGAATCGTATTCATTGGTCGAAAGGTTGTTGAAATGTTCAACAGCTCAAATGAAAATGCTTTCAAGTAGGTATAATGCATTGAAGTAGGTTCGATTCGGTATGCAATTTTGAGGGAAAGAATTGTTAAATTATGGACCGTGAGTTTTCATCACTATATTTTATTCAAGCTGTTTCGTTTGTGGTTTTGTACTGAGTCGGTGATTTTATTTTTTCGGGCAAGCTCGAACCATTTTAGGATGGAGTGATGGATCACCAGGCAAACCGCTAATATAGCGCAAAGCCTCTCATACACCCGTGAGGGATGCGGTCAACCGATCTTCCGTGGAATGATGAATTTGGCAATGATCTTGTGGGATTGCCGTAATTTCAGCATCATTTATCTTTCGTGGGAAGTACGGAGACTCGTGCAATACAATACGACCTTGAGTTTCGCTGAATCAGTAGGTTTTCGGTTTGTCCGATTTGTGACGATGATGCCATTCGGCATTAGGACAAGTGGGAGAAGGCATTGCAATCATTTCATTTTATCCGAATAGTCTAAGTTATGTCGACCATGTTATAAGATTGACAAATAAAGGAAGTAGAATAAAATCGACAACTATAGCAGGCCTACAAGCGAAAGCATTAAAATCCAGGTCAATACTACAATGCGATGTTACCCAAGTCGAGTGACACAGCATTCTTCTATTGACTTTTGTTAACCATCCGGAAGTCGCGCAAATGGCCCACTAATGAGCAGTCGCTGCTGCGATTTCGCTGGATTTTCAGATCAGCGTGCACTCAGAGCACTAGTGCGGCTTCCAGAAGGTTAAATATTCTTCATTGCAAGAAAGGCTGCATTGTACTACCAAAAACAGCGCAGGAAACGGTATTTCTAACGATCCAGTTGAGAATTACTAAGCAAGTTTAAACTGTGTATGAAAACGTTAAAACCAAGGTCCTGACTATATCGATGACGATAAAAATGAAATTCGCCTACACGACCTAGCTGCCGGGCAATATACCAGAACACATTTAAAGATTTATGCCAAAATACGGAGAAGTGGAATCCGTTACAAACGATACAGGAGGGAAAAAATTCAGTGGCATGCCCAACGGCATTCGTGTAGCTAAAATGCGATTGGCAAATAACGCTGTGCACCTACCCTTGTCAGATTCCGACGTGCCAGTTTTTTTAACCAGACGACACATTACGGACAACAATGCTCCGAAGTCACTAAGAAAAATCACCTTATCAAAGACTAGCAGAAGGGATGTTTGAATCGAAAGCTGTTGATCTGCGCTAATTTTAACAGATTCGGTAGACAATATGGCTTTCGATTTCCTTTCAAACTCCAAGCATTCAAAGTCTGCAATCTTCGAGATTAATATAAATAAAACTCACTGATAAATGAAAATCCCAATCGAATCATGACGCCCTTTTTTCATATTACTATTATCAAAATTCTAAAGTCACTAAGATATAAAATATGCAGCGAGCATGTTTTGGCATTAATTGAAAACATAACAAATATATCTGTTTCATTTAACCATAAAAGTAACTATTTGTTCTTTTCTATTTTCAGGTAAGTTTGCGATGCAACCTTCAACACATATATACAAGAATCGTAAGTATAAACATTTTATATTCTTCGGTCCAATAAGCATCAGTTGAACAGACCTGAAAAATGAAACGAAGAATTTTTTTTAGAGGCGAATTACCAAATCAGAATAAAAGCTTATTAAAACGACGTAATCCACCTTGCAGTGAGATGTGACATTTCTTACACATATAATGAGCTGTGATAGTTTGCAGACCTCATGCGGTTTGATGAACGCAGTTTCGAGTTCCTGTACGTATAAAATCTCGAATAAACTGAATTAATTTATAGAAAATCTTTAAAACAAATGAAATAAAAAAAACATTAACGCAAAAAATTAAAAAGCGGCCAAAATCACAAAATGAGTTTATATTAATCTAAATCAAATAAACAAAAATATAAAGCCAAATTAGTTCAGCTAATTAAATAAAAAAATTAGACGATGTTTAAAAAGTTGCACAATTAAAACAATAAATTGAGTTGTGTCAAATTGAAAATTGAATAAAATTTTTAAAAGTATTATAGTATTAATAGAATTTAAAAAATTAATAAATTGAAGAAACTGAATAAAACGCAAGTATGTATGGAAAAAAATAATGAACTGAATTAAATGAATAAAAATGAATAAGATGAATAATATGAACAAAATTAACAAAAGGAACAAAATCAATAGAACTAACAAAATCTATAAAACCATTATAATCAATAAAATGAAATCCATAAAATCACTGAAATCAATCAAATTGATATTATCAATAAATTCATTAAAATCCATAAAATCATTAAAATCAATTAAATCAATGATAGCCATAAAATCAATGGTATCAATGAAATTATAAATATCAATTATACCAATAAACAAAATCAGAAAAATTAATGAAATCAATAAAATCAATGAAATTATAATGTCAATAAAACCGATAAAATCAATCGAATAAATAAAATCAATAAAATCAACAAAATCATCAAATATCAATAAAATCAATAGGATCAATAAAATCAATAAAATCAACAAAATCAATAGAATCAATAAAATCAATAAAATAAGCAAAATCAAAAAAATTAATGAAATCAATAATATCAATGAAATTATAATGGCAATAAAACCGATAAAATCAATCGAATACATAAAATCAATAAAATCTACAAAATCATTAAATATCAATAAAATCGCTAGGATCAACAGAATCAATAAAATCAATGGAATCAATAAAATCAATGAAATCAACAAAATCAATAAAATCAATAAAATCAAGAAAATCAATAAAATCAATGAAATAAACAAAATCAAAAAAATTAATAAAGTCATTAAAATCAGAAAAATTATAATGTCAATAAAACCGATAAAAACAATCGAATAAATAAAATCAATAAAATCATCAAATATCAATAGAATCAATAGGATCAATAAAATCAATAAAATCAACAAAATCAATAGAATCAAAAAAATCAATAATATAAACAAAATAAAAAAAAATATGAAATCAATAATATCAATGAAATTATAATGGCAATAAAACCGATAAAATCAATCAAATAAATAAAATCAACAAAATCATCAAATATCAATAAAATCAATAGGATCAACAAAATCAATAAAGTCAATAGAATCAATAAAATCAATAAAATCAATGAAATCAAAAAAATCAATAGAATCAAAAAAATCAATGAAATCAATAAAATAAACAAAATCAAAAAAAAATAATGAAATCAATAATATCAATGAAATTATAATGGCAATAAAACCGATAAAATCAATTGAATACATAAAATCAATAAAATCTACAAAATCATTAAATATCAATAAAATCGCTGGGATCAACAGAATCAATAAAATCAATGGAATCAATAAAATCAATGAAATCAATTAAATCAATAAAATCAATAAAATCAATGAAATAAACGAAATCAAAAAAATTAATGAAGTCATTAAAATCAAAAAAATTATAATGTTAATAAAACCGATAAAACAATGGAATAAATAAAATCAATAAAATCATCAAACATCAATAAATTCAATAGGATCAATAAAATCAATAAAATCAACAAACTCAATAGAATCAAAAAAATCAATAAAATGAACAAAATCAAAAAAAAAAAATGAAATCAATAATATCAATGAAATTATAATGGCAATAAAACCGATAAAATCAATAAAATCAATAAAATCAATAAAATTAATAAAATCAATAAAATCAATAAAATCAATAAAATCAATAAAATCAATAAAATCAATAAAATCAATAAAATCAATAAAATCAATAAAATCAATAAAATCAATAAAATCAATAAAATCAATAAAATCAATAAAATCAATAATATTAATAAAATCAATAAAATTAATGAAATCAATAAAATCATAATGTCAATAAAACCATTAAAATCAATCGAATAAATAAAATCAACAAAATCAACATATCAATAAAATCAACAGAATCAATAAAAATTTATAAAATCAATAAAATAATCAAGTCAATCAAATTTATTAAATGAATACAATGAATAATATAAATGAAATTTAAAAAAATAAATAAAGTGAATGAAACGGATGAGCTGAAAAAAATTAATAAAATAAATTAAATGAGCGAAATTACTGGAATGAAATGGAAAAATATCAACAAAATAAATACAATTGATAATGTTAATGCATGGATTAAATATATAAAATAAATAAAATAAACAAAATGAATTGAATTGATAAAATGGAGAAAAAACAAACAATAAGATAAATTAAAAAATTCAAATGAAAAAATATATAATATTAAAAAGGTTTCAAATTAATACAATAAATTAAATTGTGAATTGATAATTTGGACGAAAAAAAAAATAACTAAACAAATAAGTAAGATTATATGAATGAAGCATTTGAATAAAATTTATGAACTTCGAATAATGAATAAAATAGATGAAATGAATAAAATTAACTCCTATTAACAAAATTAATGAAGCGAATACAGAATAAAATAAATGATCAAATAAAATGTACATGTATTTAAAATATTAGTCAACTACTCAAAATGAATAAAATAAACAAATCGAATAAAATCCTTGAAATTAATAAATGAATGGAATGAAATTTTAAACAAAAATTGCTAAAATAAAGTAAATGAATAAAGGAATTAGACGAAACTGAGAACCATTGTTTCAGAAAGTACTGAAATGTTCATTTCAAATTTCATTATTTGAAGAATAGCTAATTAAGGGGTTACATACCTTTTCGTGAGAAAAATTCGAACCGAGTTTAATTTATATAAAGGCATAAAGCAATGATTGCATTATATCAAAACTATAGAAGAATTTCGCGCCAACTCGAACAAATGTTGGCAGCACCCTCTCAGATTTTAATGAAACTTTCTGTACTTTCTGTACTTTGTCACAAAAAGTCATTTTGCATACTTTGTTTTTCCAAAAATGATCTAGACTATCTTTTGAAAAGGGTCAGACTTATTTTACCAATTCTTTTCAAATAGCTATAGTCTAAAAATGTTAAATCTTACAAAAAAAATGTTGTAGGAATGATTTTCACAAAATTAGACAATTTTTTTTAATAAAAAAATTGAAAAAATTCTTCATCGACTTCTACACTGAAAAAAATCGATTTTAAAAATTTAAAGTAGATTTACAAAAAAATCCCACCTTTGATTTGGACGAAATTATGTTCCAAGATAGGTAATTATGTTCCCTACTTATTGTTAAAAATTCAAATTGGGCACTTTCAAGGAAAAACAGTTTTTTTTTTAAACTTTTCCTTGTCCAAACTGAATTTTTTTCAGTGTATTTTAATTTAGGGTCCATAGCCTAGAGTCCAGAACCCAGAATCCCGAGAAGAGAACCCAGACTCCAGATTTCATAGCCCAGAGTCCAGAGTGCCAAGAAGAGAGACCAGAATCCAGAGTCACGACTCCTTAACCCAAAATACTGAGGCAAGTCTAGAGTCTAGAATCAAGAGTTCAGTGTCGAAAAGGCAGGGTCCACAGTCCATAGCGCAGCAATCAGAACCCAGAGGACCGAAGAAAGAGCTCAGAGACCAGAATCTAGAGTTCCGAGTGCAGAGTTCAGAGTCCAGAGCGCAGAGTTCAGAGCCCAGAGTACAGAGTTCAGATGCCAGAGCCCAGAGTCCAAAGCCTAGAGTCCAGAGACCAGAAATCAGAGTCTAGAGTTCTTATCCCAAAATACTGAGCCCAGAGTCCTCAGTACATAATCCAGAGCCCAGAGACCAAAGTCCAGAGCCCCCAACTCAAAATAGTGAGACCATTGGGAAATTGGATTCTGAGATGATTATGACATTCATTGGTTTAGTTTTCGATAAAAATATACTGAAAAGATTCAGTTTGGACAAGGAAAAGTTTTTTTTTTTCAAATAACTTTTTTTCCTTGAAAGTGTCCATCTTGACGGTAGATAGGGACCATACTTGCCTATCTTGGAACAAAATTTCATCCAAATCAAAGAAGGGTTTTTTTGCAAATCTACTTTAAATATTTAAAATCGATTTTTTTCAGTGTAGGAGTCAATGAAGAATTTTTTCAATATTTTTTTCAAAAATTTGACTAATTTTGTAAAGATCCGTCCTACAACATTTTTTGTAGGATTTGTCATTTTTAGATTATAGCCATTTGAAAAAAATGGTAAAAAAAATTGACCCTTTTCAAAAGACAGTCTAAATCCTGTTTCGAAAAATAAACTATGCAAAGTGGATTTTTGTGACAAAGTTCTCAAGTACAGAAAGTTTCATTAAAATCTGAGAGGATGCTGCCACCATTTGTTCGAGTTGACGCGAAATTCGTCTAATATACTACAAATTAAAAAAAAACATTTCATGATACAAAATTGAATTAATGATTAGATTCATGAGTGATGAGTAGATGACCGAAATCAATTCCTGAAACCATTTCAAACTCAATGAAGACGTCTTCCGATTCGGCAAAAGAAATCGACTTCTCAATAATGTAACTCAATCGCTCTCGTCAATTTCAAAATGGTGTCAAACATTAATTTTCATCATCTACTCTGTAAGTCCGTTTACAAAAAGTATTCATATTTTTAGGGATATCGACAGTGGATTTGAAAATCGCGCCAAACATCGGTTTTCATCATCTACTCGTCAAGTCTTTCGGGGAAATATCTGGTTTCACTTCGTTTTCCTTTATATTGATTCGTTTTATCTGCCATTATTTGTAGTGGTAACGCTTGTAATTCGTTAGACCTGTGTTAAAAGTGCTATTAAAAGTGCTAACACTTGAAAATCTTTTGACCTACAATCAAAACCATTCTGGGTTCTCCTGTAACATCCGTTGAACTCTCATATTCAAATCGATGCCATGAACCTCGAGGAAAAAAATCATCGATCTGTTATGCGTGTAGATCTTTGGTTTTGTGTTTCAGGAAGTACTTGAATGACCATAAACAGCACTTGGACTTAATATTTCATTCAATTTTGCATTATAACCACTCATAGGATGCGGCTGCGGTACATTCCTTGAACGACAGAAAGATAACCGGTTACATTTGTCGATCTTCAGACCTTCCCTCCAAGGAGTTCTTGGAATACCTTTCAACCTACTTGATACAGAATAGTTTTAGGTTATACAACCATTCAACTTGACGTTTTATAATCATTTGCCACAGCACGGAAGAAATTTGAATGAGTATGTGCGCTTTTGGATGCCGTTTTGATCGGTATATGAAAGCAGACAGATAAAAAAGTTGGGTCGGTAATGTTAGAGACATAATCGTACAGAAGTAGGATAAACTGTAGACTGTTTACTCGAATGCAGCAAACTGCACGTTCTTGCGAAAGATTTTACGAGCCCTTTGGCAATCATGTTATGATCTAAATTAAGGCCTGAGCGCTCAGACGAGTTTGCCTGAATTTCAGAACGATGCATACTCAGCGCTATGAGCGATTTCCAGAAGTTTAATTCCAGTTTTCGGTATTCATGCAAGTTGACAAATATCACAATAGTGGAAAATATTCGCTAGCCTGGACTTTCGAGGTCATTAAAAGAATTGATTTTTCGAACAATTTGTCTTATTTTGCCACGTTCATGTCTGCTATCAGCACGGAATAGAACGGAACCAATAAATTGTTTTCATGATAATTAGATCGCAGCTTCCAAATACTTTCTACTGAGTATATCAATCTTGATGCACAACATTGACAAATAAATGATTCAGTTTTAGGGATTTTCACGTAAATGCCAATATCTTATTTTAAGACTTTTTTGGCGGTATCCAAATCGTGATGGTGAGTTAAACGAAAGCAATTATGTAAAAAAATCCCACCCCAAAGAGAGGATTCGAACCTGCGACCTTTGGGAGTCTGGCCCAATGCACAAACCCATTTGTGTTGGGTGGCAGATGCGATTGTGTGTGATTTCTCTCTAGCTCAGGGATAGCATAAGGGATTTGCGCATTGAATCGGAGTCCCTAGGGTTGCAGGTTCAAATTCTGCCTCTGAGGTAAAACATAAAATATACCAATCAATACCTTTCGCTCTTGTTCGTTTCCGGAATATTAAAACGGTAACATTAAATTGAACCGTTGGAAATATTCCACTTTTACTCATTAGCCTGCCTCAATCCACAGCACCAACAAGCACGCGAGCAACTCTACAATGTAAACAATGTCAAACCATTACACAATAGTCTAACTAGTAAGACTTGTTTACATCGTGGTACATTACCGAAGTTCACGTCATCGCTTTACCGGGCAGATTATGATGGAACACCCCTCACCGGCGGCGGCGGCGGCAATCACCTACCCCACCATCCGAGAGCCACGCCGCTCCTGGGGGTCTATTGTGCATAAAATGCTCTGTGACTTTTCGTCAAGATTTTCACTCCCATTGTGACTTAATTTTTCAATTGAGCTACTACACCGCGGTTTCGGTCGAGCTCAGGTACGGGCGTAGCACAGTTTTGTTTTCTTTTTGCAATCAGCGAAGGTCTGCCAGAGCGGTGGCAGCGTGTGAATCGGACCGGTTACAATACCCGGTCGCTGAATTGCGTTACAATCGTTGAGCAAAATGAAACTAGAGTATGTAGGTAGGTATACCTATACAAAAAGCAAGACCGGTGGCGAAGTAAATTCACTTTCATTTCGAGTTGCCGCCCGCTTAAACCCACGGTGGAACTAATCCTAGAAAATCAACTTCTTCTGCTCGTTGAAGGGGGCCTTTCAAGTCGGCTTAGGCTAGTGTCGAAAGAACTTGCGCGGTTTTAACGTAAGCTGGAGCCCGATCAGAATCGACTGTAAGACAAAGGGCAATTCTAGTGGGGTGTCCGTGTAATGTAGGTCAAGCATCGAACGGTAGAAAAGGTAATTAGTTTCCTCCCGCTGGCTGGCTGGCTGGCAACCTTTAAATGCGTTGGGGTATGTGCGTGACCTTCTCCGCCTGAACGTCAAGTGCTGTTTCTGGTCGGACAGTCGACGTGCAGGCGAAGGCAATAGTTCGCCGGGGGTTGAATGTCAATGGGAACGTAAGGAGGTTTTTAGGCTCTCGGAAACTGGTTCCTTCGAACTGAACGGTTACGTAGCTTGACGCTGATTAGCATTGCAAAAATGTGACCCAACAAGCGGAGCCATTCACACGCTGAGTGGTCAAAGTTGAGCTCGCCAATTTGGAGGGTGCTTGGTTTGGGGTACTGACACCTGCGTGCGGCGTTAGCGAGGAAGATTAATTGCCGTTTTGTATTGGACTGCAAAAATTAGCACTTGACCGTTGCGTTGGGATCAAGTGCGGTCTTCATTGTAAATATCAGCGATTCAATGAGTAACTGTCCATTTTTCCGAGAAGTTCAAAACGACAAGACCAGCCGAGCTAGCGTTCATCAAGTCACGACCGATCGAACGACTTGTGCCTCACTGCCAAGGAAATCGACCAGACGCAGCTCGGTCTCGCCGTAGACATGTAAGAATGTCTGCCGCTCATCAGCCATTGGATCATCCTAATCCCCGGTCCGGTCAATAAAACCAGCACCGTGAAATGACGTTCTGATGCCGGTGTGCTGAACACGAATCGGTGAAATTCAATTAAAACGGTCCGTGGCTTGCTGCGACACTGCAACGCAATCGGCTGAAGTTATGAATGAAAGTCCGGAGTGACTTCAATGCAAATGACCAACAGTCAGCGACAAACCCGACTATGAAGGAGGAGCGGAGGATGGAAAGCACGCGCCGGAATATTGATAACGACGGTCATAAAAAAAAACAGTGGTTGGAGTTCGGAGAATCTACAACCACTGAACGGAAGATATTTGAAAGGTAAGCTACCGCTTTTCGTTGAGCCACCAGGTGCAACAGAAAAATAATTGCCGGATACTGCTATTGGGCGGCCGAACGACCGCCGCTGGGCGATTAGACGAAAAGTTATTCTTTTCACGGTTGTTAACAGCGTTGACACGGTTATTTTTGAGTGTTGGTTTTTGATTTTTATTTTTTTACAAGTCTGTAGAAATGAATGGTAAACTCGTAAAAATGCTAAAATTGTTTGAACTTGAATAGTTTAACCATATTTCACGAAATTTACTGCAGTAAATTTATTGAAAATTCTGAGCGAAAGGTCGATTATGGGTTTCAAATAACTGAAACTGAACCACAAAAGCATAACCAAATCACTAGCTTTACTAGCATCAATTCCTCAGTCGGTGGTATATATTTCACAGAAATTAACAAAATAACATCGAAACACCAATCACTCCATTACTCGACTGGCACGTAGTCCTGTCATTATAGTATTTTCGCTGGTAAGCGAAACCCGCTCGCTAGCGTTTTTTTAATTGATCGCTCATTAGATTTATGTAAATCGAACTGATTTTTAATGATCTCCCATTCACTACTCGCTCAACTGTCTGCCAGTGAATGCAGCAAGTGCGCGCCAAAAATCGAATGAATTCCAAGCGGTTTCGAAGCGTACCAAAGTCCACGGTGCATTCCACCGTGGTCCCGTCGGCACGCACTTTCTGCTTTTATCCGTATGCAACCGTGGCTGGTACCACCATTTGAAATCTTTAATGAGCGGTTTGATTTTCTCCACTCTGCCTCCTTCTCCTCCTCCAGCACGTAAAGGTTTCCATTGCCGAGCAGGTTTTGTTTTTCTATAATATTAACGGTTTTCGGTTTTAATGAACAATAGTACCGATTGCCATTGATTGCACACACTACACTAACTGCCACAGCCGATCGCGAGGTGAAATGAGATGAAGATCATTTATTTAAGCCGTCGAAACGGTTTCCTTCTTTCGCGCTGGTTTATGCTCAGTGCTGCCTTAGACCCGTATTCCGATGCTTGCAAAAGAGGAGGCTAATTTGAATGTTCGAAATCCGACTCCTGATTAGTGTTCGGCTTAGAGGGGTTCCTTTTTCTTTCTAATGTTGTAATGATTTCAAGCTCGGCCGAGCTGGGTTAGAGGAAGGGGGAGGCGAGAAATTGAATGCTTCCTTCTTTCTCATGTGTTGAGTCTTTGAGCAGTTGCATGCCGATTACCATTTCGGATTTGGATCTGGTAAGTGTTTACAGAGAAGGAAAAGAATTTGATACGTTCACAGCTGATAAAGTTACGCATTCCTCTAGGGCGTAGTGAATTTTACGACTTCCTAGTCGAATAATGTTGATTATCGCAACTTCAGCCGGTTACGTTTCCCACCGATTATGCAGCGTTACTGGATGGAGTTGTAGTTCGACTACAACGAACTAGTGTGGAAAAGGGGGCTCGAATTGGCACAGAATCGATTTTGCTGCAAAACGGAAAAAATCCGTTCTTAAATTCATAAAAAAAAGATCACGATTTCCTGAACTAAAGGATTTACGAAAACCGCGACGAAGTCATGAATAATAAACCTCGTATTCATTAAACTATTTTAGTTTCCAAAAAACTAGCTCGTCCCGAATATAAACATGGAGCTTGGTTGGGATCGCTGAACATGTATAGTTTTTGTCATGATTCTTGATCATAATTTTGGAATACACAACCGACAGTCAAACGATGTTCATGATTTCAGTAGCTTATTTGCGGTTTTTGTGATTTCTCATCACTTTACCGTACTATTTTATTCATGAGCTTACAATCGGATCTTTCTCTCAAACTGGTGGAGTTTATGTTCGTGATTCCAGGATCTCAGTCACGATTTTCGCAATATCTATTCACGTTATCTTGATATTTTAGTCATGAGTAGTGTGATTCCTATTCATGATTTCGGGACCACATTCACGATTTCTTATATTTTAATCTCGAGTAATGGAATTTATGTTCATGGTATCAGGATCTTAGTCATGTTTTTCGTAATTTCTGTTCATGTTGTCGTGATATTTTCTTCTAGAGTTTCTTTCGAAGTAGACACATGACACGTATTATGACCCATGTTCATGATATCAGCAGTTTCGTCATGGTATTCGTAATTTCTCTTCGTCTTATCGCGATCAGCTATTTTTTATAACTATCGGATTCTTTACTCGAAGAAACGTGACAATATGAAGTGGATTACAGAAGTGTGACTGATTAGCGGTATCATCTTCTGTGAATTAAATCACGAACACGATTTGTGGTGCTCAGCGCAGTTTTCATTTTCTGTTCAGACATCACACTGAAGCTTATCGAAATAATAACGATACTGCTCGTACCTATTACTGGTCGCTAGCATTCCAAATAGAAATGCATGGAACAAAAATGATCCCACGAATAATACTCCAAGTTTTGCGAAATAGTTAACGTGAAAATTTCATTACCATATTGCATGAAATTGAAAATGATTAAGGATTTCTTCTAAATATCTAAAGCACGCAAAATAGATCGTAAATCATGTACTAGGAATCATGAACCAGTTTACGAATCCACGAATAACATTTCATGATTTTGTGAACTATTTCACGAGCACGAATGGTTAGACGTAGCTATTACATTAGGTATCATGAACCAGCTCACAAATACTTGAAAAACATTTTATGATTTTGTTAACTATTTCGCGAGCACGGATATTGGATCGTTACTAATATACTAGCAACCATGAATCACTTCACGAATACATGAATAATACATTTTTATGATTTATTTCACGGGCACTCATAGTCAGTCGTGACTACTGTACTAGGAATCATGAACCAGTTCACGAATATATAAATAAAATTTTAGGATTTTGCGAACTATTTCAAGAGCACGAAAGGTCACAGGTGACTATTATATTAAGTATCACGAACCAGCTCACGAATACATGAATAATGTTTTATGATTTTGTGAACTATTTCTCGAGCACAGATATTGGATCGAGACTAATATATCAGGAATCATGAACCAGTCCACGAATACATTGAAAATATCTAATGATTTTGTAAATAATTTCACGGACACGCATGGTCAGTCGTGACTATGATACTACAAATAATGAACCAGTTCATTAATACATAAATATTTCATAATTTCGTAAACTAATTCACGAGCACGAGCGGTCAGTCGTGAGTATTGTACTAGAAATCATGAACCAGTTCTGGAATGCAAGAAAGATTTACGATTCGTTGAACTGTTTCACGAGTACTAATGGTAAGTCGTGACTATTACACTAGGAATCATGACCCTGCTCATGAATACATGAATAATATTTCACGATTTTGAGAACTATTTACCGAGCACGGATATTGGATCATAATTAATATATCAGAAATCATGAATCGGTTCACGAAAATTCAATGGATTCATGAATACAACTACGAGTTTCGTGAAATTGTTCACGAGAAAATATCTAGAACGTTTAAATTTAGGAAACTAAAGTTCCTAAATATATGAATAACATCATGAGTCAACCTTTAGTTTAATGAATAATGTACATAAATCTATAATCTAGCTCACGTAGAGCAAATTGATTTGGTAATGAAATGGCGGAAACCGTGACTGAAGTACACAGAACAAAAACAAATATTTCCACTAATAAAAGCATTATTATAGCGTTACTGAATGGAAATTGATCATAATTAAAACACATGATTTTGTACATTGTCCTGTTTTCGTAACGTAAAAACGTGATTATTCCAGGATTCATAGCACTTTATTCAAAATTTTAGGAACATTTTTTTCTGTGTAGGTAGAAAACGGCAGTCTGAATCGGATGTGAAATGCCAATAATCTTACCTGTCCAGAAAAAAAAATCGATTAGTTCAGCAAAAAGTAGTAGTGGTCTGTCAAAAACTGAATGAATTTTTAACGCCAAAAGGGCTAATCCTATGTCAGGGAATTCAATGAAAACAATATACCCTTTCTTTTGATACTGTGTTTTTTTTCAGATTAATTCCACTTCAAGTGAGATATTGTCATTATTTATCTTCAAATGTGTTCATAGTATGTGCTCTTAATTCTACGAACAAATTTGCTGTAGATACCAAGTATTTATCCTGAATGCTTAAAAAAAATTGCGCTTTATATAGCACTAATCCGTTGAAATAAACCACCCGAATTTTGTTTTGATAAAAATAAAAAAGGTATAAAGTCAGGACATTTTTTGCACTTATTCTACTATTCACCATCGCTTCACCAACAAACAATTCCAAGTTGTCAGGAAGCACGTTAATTTTCATTTGCCAGAACCCTTTGCCAGTTAATTTTCTAGCTAATAGCCATCGGATCGACGTGAAACACCTTTCGGAAAATGAGAAGCGAAATAGTTAACTTCAAGCACGTAGAAGTAAAGTCGTTGAAAACTCGTCCACATAAAACTCCTCCGAATACTATCTCTCTATTATTATAAAGGATGTCACAAATAAAAATTGGTCAACTTCAACGCATGTAATGTAACCAAATAACCAACGTAATCAAAATGTTCAGAAAACGTTTGTCTGGATCGGGGGAAATTGAAAATAAGCAACTTCCAGAACAGGAATATTATACGTCGACTGGACTAAAAAAAAGTTGATTGAGATTTGAAAACACATTAAGCTGTCAAAGTTTCCATAGAAATATCTTGTGTGGCAAGCCATCCTTTCCTGTGGCTTGAGGAGCAACATTTACATCGGAACCGGAATCAACAACCAGGAACTTTATGTGCAGAGGTGCCTGAAAAAAAACGTCTGTTGCTTTCCTTCATGCAACACAATTGTTCCGTTCTGTTTTGATCGGATTCGACATTTTTTATAGAGGCTCTGGAGTGGTATGCCGCGAACAACGTACAAGTGGTGCCAAAAGACAAGAAAAACCTAAAGGAGGCGCGAAAGACAGTTGACAGTGAAAAGCAGTTCAAAGCTAACTAGCATTCTGCAGTGACGAAAGCAACTAAAAAGGCTATGGAAATTTTGAAGCAAGGGGTCGAACGAAAGGCCCGGCAATTCGCATTTGCCAAAAAGTTTGCTCTAGGGAATATTATTTCTTTGTTCTGTATAAATTCAACTTTCAAAAGAAACATTCTTGTTTGTTCATACTTAGTTGTATAATTCTTGCTTGACCAATTTTCGATTGTTACATTCTAAATACTCAAAATGAATCGTCGGGAGCGTAAATGCTTCTGTTTTTTTTCTCTCACGAACTGTGAACGAAAAGCTTCCAAATGATGCGTTAGTGTTCAACCAACCTCATACTCGTGCAATACAATATCGAACCTCATAGTTACACGTTATTGGCTTCACAATGCAGAGATAACTTGAATAACGCATACCAACGTCTCCATGCAGTCAACCACAAAAGAATAGTGGTCGCAGTGGCAAAGTTTCTCCTAACAAAAATATGCTGTCACCCTTATGATAGCTGCTGCAACGATCAGAACTTTATACAGTTCATTCGAACAGCTGGTAATCATCTGTTGTTATGACTTAGAGTCTATGAAGACGTTTTAACAAGTAGATGTTTTTTCGGTTCTAGTCCTGATGATACCTGTTAGTCATTTTCTGCTAGCATGGCTTAGTTCCCAACACATACATACAACCGGGATGTTAATAACAGCCGGGAAAAGATATAAAGCAAAAGGCGTCAATGACGATGCATAAAGGCCGACGGGGGAGCGAAAACATCGCACTCGTCATAGGTGTGAAGCTTGTATATGCGATTTTACGACTCAACGAGTGAATATCGTCACAGCATGTGTAGTAAAGAGGTGATTTCAGCGAATAGATGTTCGTGAGCTTTAATCTGGGAATTTGATGACCGGATTTAGTTTTCTACCTGAGATAGTGAGTGCAAAAACAGAAAATGGTTTTATGTGGGATAGTTACTGCTGAACTCGGATATTTCCTGCCAAGTTCCTTTTCAACAAGTTTTAACCTTTAACACTTCAAAATAAGATAAAAATTAAAGACTTTTTTGGTGGTATCCAACGAGGAAAACAGATCTAAATTAAACGAAAGCAATTATGTGAAAAAAGACTCCCCAGTGGCAGAATTCGAACCCGCAACCCTTGTGACTCGGGCCCAATGCACAAACCCTTATGCTATCCCTTGATGCAGAAATCAATTCTTCTAATAGCCTCAAAAGCCTTATTTTGAGATAGCACATTGGAATCATGTTTGAACATTTTCCTTTATTATTATATTTGTCCATATGATTGACACTTCTGGTGAGAGTTTGACTCGGTGATTTTTACTGACCTGGGGGTAGCCTTCAATAGAAACAAGAGCAAAAGATAAAACCAAACAGAGCTTCGAATCCAAGCATTTGATCATCTCTTTTACTAAGTAATTAAAAAAAACAAGTATGTACTTTAACATTTCTTTCGTAACTCGTCAGAATTAGCACAGGTTGGAAAATAAGCATAATTATCAGAGTTGAAAATTAGCATTCACCGAAGAGTGCTGTGATTTGGCATAGCCTATTACGCATCACTGTTCTGTGCCGTTCACAAAAGGCTGTACATTTTACGTGTTTATCAAAAGTTATATCGGTTTAGTTAGAATTTCCCTTCTCCGGCTATCCTCAACCCGATCAGAAAATCATATCAAGAAAATATCAAAATTATTTCTTGATTTGATATTTATATCATATAACAATATAATTTTGATATATGTCGTTTGGAACGAATTAAGACTAAATTAAAATTATATCATGTTTTGATTCCTCAATAATTATATCAAATAATATATCACATTTATATCAACCATATCGTATCTTTTCAACTTAGTATGTACAACAAAATATTATCTTTCCAAGACAGTTTGGCAAAGCTATAACGATATCACTAGAGATGGATCCTCCCAAGAACTGGCTCCAAATCGCATTACTAGTGGTCTTGTCTTGTCTTATGTTGGAATGTAAATACATGAGATAATGTACGCTTTTTAAAGCTACTCGATGATTACAGATCACAACAGAGAAAATGTTCCGAGGTAGTGCCACGAAGCAGCAAGTAGTTTTAAAGATTTGATTAGTTGGGTTAGTTGGGTCGGCATATGACAAGCTGAAAGAGCAGGAATGGAAGCAAAACCTGTAACAAGTGCAGGTAAGCTACTAAAGAAGAGTCAAAGAGAGAAGAACATACGAAAGAATAGGAACATGCATTTTAAGGGATAATCCATAAATGACGTAGCATTATATGGGGGAGGGGGAGTTTTGTATTTTGTGATGTTGTGTGACGACAGGGAGGTAGGGGGTCATGTCATGCTACGTAGCTTTTTTAAAGGGGAATAGGGGTTGACCTGATATCACGACAATCTTACCCGTTTCATCTAACATCGTTTTTTTATTTTTTACGGGGTCCAGGGGGGAGAGTTACCGTCAAGCTACGTAATTACCAGGTGGGTATTTAGAGGTTTGTGACGAAATGCTACGATGGGGGAGGGGGATGTTAAAAATCACTCAAAAATGCTACATCATTTATGCATGGTCCCTTAAAACAATGAAGGATGTGAAGTGAAAAACAGGAACGCCTTCGAAAAAATAAATGAACAATTTTTAAAATTATATGCTGAACTAACTGCGAGTTCTAACAAGTAGCTGCGTCGGTAATAAAAATTATAAAATTAGTAACACAGGAAAATTAAATGCACATTTTTTGAGACACTTGCACTAAAGAGAATAATGAATTATCTTTCACAAGAAAATATTTGATTTATTAATTAAAAATAATAAAAAAAATTGATTTTCGTGATAAAATTATGATATTTTCAGAAATATTTACTGCGCTCAATTAGATATAAAATATCTTAAATATCCGTTTGTGTGATATAAATATTCTATCAAACCAAGATACAACCAAAATACATTATACTGAAAAAGACTGAGATATAATAAGATATAACCGATACATTTTCTTGGTATAAAAACTTGATATTTTAACAACTATCCAGCTATATTTTATATCAAACAGAGATATATATTTTGCAGTGATATAATATCTTATTTTGATATAATTTTGATGTGAATTTCTGATCGGGAAAGAATCCGAAGGCACCAACCACTCTCGCTGTGGAGGATAACCCGAACGAACACTTCTCTCATCCATAGCTAACAGGAGAGTGAGAGTACGGCAAATAGGATGGCGACGTCGTCTAGGAATCACACTGAGCTATCTTCGTCACCACAGTCGCTAGGGAATTTCCATCAAATGAGCAACGCTATTTTCCTATCCCACAGGTAAGGACCGTTTCCGGAGCTTTGAAAGTTTACACCGGATGAACTCGTTTGATGGTTACCCCACCAGTTCACAGTGGTCGGAAATGCCAAAAACGTGAGCTTAATTCACTAGAGGTCAAACCATCGAATAAATTCACAGGGTATCTTTGGAGGAATTGTTCGTATGAATATTCCCCTCAATCTGGTAACAATTGAAATTAGGCACGGCTTACTATGATTGAACTAAAAAAAATAACTTTTTATACTGATGAGGTAGAAAGTTGGTATCTTCGACAAAGTTTTAGAAATGCTCATAGTGAAGAATTTTGATGAAGAACTTGAGCTTGTAGGACTAAAGGTTATCGATTTATAAGGCGTTTTCTATGGCAACCCCCTTAAATCTAAATTTTTTAATATAACTTTTTTCATTGTGTCATATTTTCGTGCAAACTATGTTAAAAATTACACAGTTTTGTGCCTATTCCCGGGGGCAAACTAGAGACGAAAAGGTATTCTAATTCAGAACATGAACCAAAAATATTTTCATTGTATAGAAATAATACAAAATAGCATGCATGAAGATAGTTTTAAGACAAATGTAATATATAAAAATAAACAAAAAATTATGTAAAATTCAATACATAATATTAAATGCAATGTCCATGTAAATAAATGAATTTATATAAATAAACTATCCGATAAGTAACAAAGAATATAGTTTGTTGAAATTAAATGAACATTTTTTTCTGAGACAGCTTATAGCCAATCTGTTATCTACCAGATGTGAAAGTAAGACAATTGCTAATTTCCAGCATATTGACCCCCCACAATATTTTTCATACATAGTTCCACCGGCCGCTATCAGCATGTCGAGGTCAACTCGGCACCCGAATCACGATCGACACCCCTACCGGAGCCTCATTACATTCGACGGTGGTCATCAAACCGCCCGAAACCAAACATCAAACTTCCCAGCATCAGATTCCATCGTATCGATTCGATGGGAGCAAATAATTATGCTCCACTGCTGTAGCAGCTCGTGCTTTTGATGATCAGACTGATGGCAGGCTATTCGGGTTTTAGTGTTTGTTTTCTCTGCCGCCATCCACTAATGTTTACCGATCGTTCGTTCCACCTCTGATCTGCTGGTTGATGCTGCTGCTGCTGCTGCTGTGAAAGGTTTACCCACCACCATAAAACAGCCCATCAATCGGTTCGGAGTCATCTTCAAGCTTGGCAGGGCGCGCGAAAATAAAATTATCGATCAATGAGATATCCCTTCCGCTCCGTACGGGACGGCGGTCACCGTTTCACCAACAACTGCTGGTTGAAGGAACAAGTAACGGTCTGTAATTTTCGCATAAGTTTATGCATGTAGTCAGCGTTTTTTTTTTCTTTTTTGTTGTTGTTTCATGAAAACATTTTTCACCCTCTTTGAAGTCACCACCGGCGCAACTATTTGCCTGCCGCTGATGGGTGAAATAAGGAGCCTTTTAATTTTCGCTGGCTGTTCGTCATCGTCCAGATGGTAGCGGCTGTAGCAGCCGCACAGCCGAACAGACTCATCAGCCACTCGTCCACTCGAGCAGGCAGGGGAATAGTGAAAATAGTATGAAAATAGTTTGTTTCAAATCACAATTTTTCTACGATTTAGTTGAAATAAGCAATAGCGGAAAACGTTAACCAAATTATATAAAATTGAACCAACAACGGAGAAAGATGTGCCGATACGAATGAGTTTCACGATTGACTGTAATTGGTTGGTGATATCGAGCAAGTTGGTATCATAACCTAATCGGTTCTGAGAGCACGGATTTCCCGAAGAAATCATTGTTGATTGCAGTGGGTGATCCAATTGACCTGCGGAGCAGGCCCTTTCTCGTAATCTTGTAATCAGGAAAGTCATTACAAAATTCTGCTGCGCTATATTCATCCGATTAACCCGAAGTTTGAAGTCGTGTGAATTATAGTTCGCCGATGGGTTACGGATAAGCTGAACAACTCTGACGAAAAAATCCGTACACTGTGCGGACTGTTTGCCTGAGCGTGGTGAACGATTTCGCTTCGTTGCGGTATGGTGTATGGAATTTTTCGTCAGAGTTGGTCAGCTTAGTTATGGATAAACAAAATTGCAGAGAAAAAGGTACAATTCGTATGTCAATTTTACAAACAAAATCGTTATTTTGAGAGGTTTTTTTCTTCCATGTGCCCTTGTAAAACAATAATACATAATAATACTCAAATAAGCGAATCGCTCGTACAAGTACGCCTTCCGAAATATACAATACTCGCGGTGATCAAGTTTTAATGATCCAATGGAAAGTGCGTGCAAAATCTGGGTCATAGCAAAAAATAAAGCGGCAAACTTGTTACCTGTTCATGTTGAGTACTTATCGACCTCCGAGTTTTGAGTTTTGATTCGCTTATTATGGAACCGCAGCCTATGCTGCGTAGGATACGTATTTGTTTTTGCCGATCACGCAGCACAGACTTATGCAATTCATTAAGGCTGGTGAATTTGTCGAAGAAACGTCTAGGTTATGCGGCCTACGGAAGGTACTTGCATTATGCGTACCATTTGGTTTGTACAGTTTTTACTCTTTTTTCGATTGCGTTCAATTTTCAACTTTACTCGTCTATTGGAATTTAGGTTTTTCTCCGTCCGTGAAAGCACAAATTGCTACAGCCATTGAAAGTCTAGTAGAATTTCACAGTTTCTTATTGTCAGTTAGCATTGAAATTTTCAGTATTTTATGGAAAATTTAGATTATTATACCCACTGTTCACAATTCTATTGGATCCAGAGCTACTAAATGGTGACAAGTTTGTTTAAACTTGAAGAAGGAACAAATCCAAAAGCATGTCTTACTATGCACAAGTACACTCCAGACTCTCAATTATTTTCGATTTATTTTATATTTCATTGGCTAAGTGAGCGCTTGTCTATTAGGACATTTAACCTAAACTAGACGTCAAAGAGCTTTGGTTGGGCAATGAAGAGGTATCGGAATGTATTGAAGGCGTTTGCTTTTGCATGAAAATCCCTCCAACATGAAAGTGAATGATTGAAAGAGGCTTTCAATTTGAATCTTAGTTAAGGTAAATTAAACTGAGAGACGACATTTGAAAATGAAATTTCGCATCACTATCTGGATTATTTCCTCATGCGTTGTACTTGTTTCCTTGAATCCATAGTCCAGCTTGGTTATTGCAACATATATTGTGACGACATTAAGATACGGTAAGATATCTTACTCCTTCTGATCAGCAGTTTCCACTGGAAAGTAGGGCTGCCTAGAAAGAGTAAGTACATAGAGCGCGCTATAGTTGGGTCCTCCAACTCCGCTCGTCAGCTGTGGTAGATGAGCTTGACTCAATATAACCAAATAGTAGACTGCAAGTTTGAACACAATGAATTCTAGTGCAAAACTTTTTTTCATGACGACAGATTTCATAATCTTCAATTTAGATTAAAAAGGTGGATGGGAAACGTCAGCGGCATAATCGAAGTAATTTTATCGAATTTTCATATTAATCCAGATTTATGTTCAGTCCTTGATTGATTGGAGCTTGATTTTTGTCCACATCTGATACTACTCTGCGCCCAATAAAGCCTTCCTGCCAAACTACGAAATGTGTTACCTGGAATGGGCACAGCCTACCTATAGTAAATAGTAAATTACATTGACGGATCATCAATAACAAGGAATCCTCTGAAATCTTCTGAAATACTTTGAAATCCATTGAAGTCCTCTGAAATATTTCAAAATCGAGTAAATATTTTACAATCAGAGGAAATTTTTTAAAAAATCCATAGACATCCTAAGTCTTCTAAAAAAGCAAACGTCTTCAAAAACCATTTGAAAGCTTTTGATATCTTTTAAGCCATCTGAAGTCTTCTGCAATTTTCTGAAGATTTCTAAAATCTTCTCGCCGTTTTCATGTACATCATTTCGGATTTTTTTTTAGATCTTCTAACACCTTTAGCCATCTTTTGAAATGTTCTGAATTTATATTAAATCTTCTGAAATCTTCTGATCTTACAAAATCCGAGATGTTTAATGTGGAGAAAGAATGATTTTTATGTGCATTTAAAAATTGTTAAACCTAGCATCCTCAAATAGCCTTTACCTTATCCAAAAAAGAAGATTACACAAGTAAATAAATTGAAAAGTAAATAAATAAAATGATTAAACGAATATATTGATATATGCAGGCATGAGTGAATAAATAATTACACGAACTCAAAAATCTACTGGATTCGGTACGAGGATTTTGCTATCATCGTTCGAGCTGGCTAACGAATCCGGAGCACCGTGGCGTGGTGTAGCGTCCTGGAAGAGGTACCTAAAACACTCCAGTCGAAACTGCTTATGTCAAGGCGTCAAGTTTCGAAGCGCATATGCGAAAAAGTTGTGATAACATGGGATTTGCTATGCTCCGAAATTGTAAACAATTCAGTTGGCGGAAAATTTTCCACGAGCAAATATCGGGTCTGCTCTTGCACGGTGAAAAGTGTAGGCGATAATTGAAAATTAAACTTAGACAAGGTAGAAACTTGCATCACTTGGAAACAATAAGGTCTATAGTCTATAAAGAACATCATACGAATTTGGAGAATTTAAACAGCAACTTTATTTTCCTTACGTGCCATTTTTATGATGAAACTCTACTGCACGGAAAGTACCAGCAATCGAGGGAATTATCCATACGATGGTTGATGGTGCGTTATGATGGCTATGACAGTTATTTAATGTATATTACTTTGTGTCATAAGCGGAGAAGTGCGTGAAATGCAAAGCTTCAAATATATTGTTTTGTATTATGTGACAAGCAAATTTAGACTCCCTACAATTAAAACTTAATTCAAAATTGTTCCACAATTGATTCTAATCCAAAAGTTAGATTTCAAGTTTAAATTTCTCGGATTTCCAAAATTTTCTGCTATTCCTGGATTTTTCCATGATTTCGGGGATCCCTTAAATTTCAGATTTTTTCAATTTTTTCGGTGTTTTTCTTGGTTCACTTGAGATTTCTAGGATTTTTTTAATGTCTTGATTTGTTTTTTGTTTTTTATTCAATTTATTTAAATTGATGCATTTTCGTGCTTAGAGGTGCCACTTTTTCATTACTTTACATTTTGAATTTTTTCAAACTAGGGGGTTACCCATTTCAATATTATTTTGTTTTGCATATAATGAAACTAAAAAAAACTTTACATCTAAATTATACATATATAAAAGGAGATAATATAATATTCGTAAGATTAGGGGGACGGGTCATTTTGTGTGTTCTTTGTATAGTAATGAACTTTATGATTTTTAGAAGGGAGATTGTTGGAGCAATTAATTATTAACTAAGCGGAAAATTTTACAAGCTTTTTAACTAGAAATAACTAGAGGGAGTGGTTCAATTTTATTAAGATTAGGGGCATTAATTATGGCTATTTTTAAGTAGTGGTACTGTTGGGCATTTCTTAACGAGATTAAATATTGATCAACTAAAACTAGAAGATAGTGGGGCACATAAGTTTTGGGAAGTTATTCAATAGGAAGAAGGGGGGGGGGGTGAAGTCCTACATCTGTGTATCAGAGACATGGGAGAGAGGGTGGACAAGGGTGACAGGGGGGATATAAACTTTCAGTTTCCGGCATCGGTTGTTTTTGTTTTCTTGGATTTTCTAGACTTCCTGGTATTTTAAGATTCCTTGTATTGCTTATATTTGTTATATTTCTTGGACCACTTATTTTTTTAAATCTCTTGGAATTTTGGACTTCACAAATTTTTTGGTTGCTTTAGATTTCATGGATTTCGTGTTTGTTTTGTTGGCTTTTCATGGGTTTTTGATTTATTGTTTTGCTTTTTTAATTTCTTAGATTCTTCGGATTTTATGGTTTTTATTCCAAATTTCTTAGATTTCATTAATTTCTAAGAATATTAGTTGGTAGCTGCAATCTAAAAAATCCAAGAAATGCAAAAATTTAAAAAAAAAACAAGAAACTTAATAAATCACAGAACACTAACAAAAGTAAAGAAACCAAGGAATGTACGGTTTTATTAAATTTCTTCAAAACTCATGACTTCTTAAACTTTCTTTTTTTTTTTGTATTTTTAAACGATTCTTGGATTTATTCTAATTCTTGTATTTCTTATATTTCTAGGATTTCCTAGATTTTTAATCATTTTCTTTGGGCTTTTTGAATAATATGGTTTTCTTGGATTTTTTTAATTTTCTGGAACTCTTGAATTTGTTGGATTTCTCTAAGTTCCTGGTTTTCCTATATTTCTTGTATTTTTTAATTACTCAAATTTCTTGGAATTCTTGGATTTTTCAGATAACCTAGATTTCTTGGACAATTTGAATTTTCTGGATATTTTTATATCTCGGATTTTTTTTGATTTCTTGGATTGTTGAGTTTCTTGAATTCTTCGGATTTTTGGGATTTTTTTCAGTTTATTGGTAGGAATTTTTTATTTCTTGGATCTCTTGAATTTCGTGGACTTCTAGATTTTTTGGACCTCTTGAATTTTATTGATTTCTTAGATTGCTTGGATTTCTTGGATTCCGTTTATTTCTTTGATATTTTAGATTTTTTGGATTTCTTGGATTTCTTGGTTTTTTGGATTTGTTGGCTTTCTTGGATTTGTATTTCTTGGATTTCTTGAATTTCCCAGATTTCTTGGATTTCTTTGATTTCTAGGATTTTTGGAGTTCCTGGATTTTCTTAGACTTTTTAGATCTTTTTGAATTTCTGAATTTCTTGAATTTACAGAATTTCTTGGATTTTTTTTATTTTATAGGTTTTTTTGGAATACCTGAATTTCTTGGATACTTTGTATTTCGTAGATTTCTTGGATTTATTGGATTTATTGGAATTATTGGACTTTCTTGGAAATCCGAAAAATCTTGGATAGAATTTTCGGATTTCTTCGAGCTTTGTTTATATTTTTTGGATTTCGTGGATTTTTTGGTTTCCTTGAATTTTTGAAATTTCCCAGATTTCTTGGATTTCTTTGATTTCTTGAATTTCTCAGATTTGCTGTATTTCTTAGATTTCTTCGACATTTTAGATTTCTTGCAATGTTGGATTTGTTGGACATCTGGATTCTGAGATTTTCTGGATTCTTTTAAGACCTCGGATTTCTGGTATTTCTACCATCGCTTAGCTTTCTTGGATTTCTTGGATTTTTCGGATTTCTTGGATCTTTTGGATTTCTTGTATTTTTTGGATTTCTTAAATTTCTTGTCTTTCATAGATTTCTTGAACTCTTTACAGTTCTGGAATTTCATGGATTTCTTAAATTTCTTCAAATACAGGATATTTGGAACTTTGGCCCCTTAATTTTTTAAAGGTTTTAGATTTAACTGATTTGCTAGATTTCTTTAATTTCTAGATTTTTTCATAGAATGTATTTTTAAATTCTTAAATTTCAACGATTTCTTCGCATTCTTGGATTTTTTAGATATCTCAGATGCATTTTTAATAGTTCTAAGTAATTCACGTGGGCATTTGAGAAATTCTAAAATATGTTTAAGAACTTTCGCTACAAGTTAACCATGGAGGTAACCCCAGTACTAGCTGGCGTCCAAAAGAAGGTAACCCCACGTTGTGTCTTATGGAAATTAGAGTTTTCTCGTTCCTTTTTCGAGCTTTCAAGAAAAAGTAGTCTACCGATTCGGCATCAGTATGTTGTAGCTCCAATATCGGTGAACTCGATATAATACTGTTTTTAGTTGGAATGCATTGTGCGTTGACGTTTCGGCCCAAACAGTCATTCCTGAAGGTAAGTGCCGCTACTATACTTGCTATGTAAGGCTATTTTCTATCTAATATATATTTCTAGCACAAATGGATATTGTTGAGCGTATTTTTTCGAAAATTCCAATGAAAGTGTCATGTCTCTACATTGACCGAGCAATAAGAGATCAAGAGAAGAACGATACATTGTGGTCGGAAAATTACACAAACATTGAATCAACTATTATCTTTCGTTATAAAGTCACGGTGTCTTCGGAAAAGTTGATGTATGACCCCTAGCGCTTTATTTGGTTGGAGCATAGTAGTTCAGAATACTGTCTCTAGGGCGGCGCTTTTTAATAAAGCTAGACATAAATTTGATGTCTTCGTGAACGCTATAGGTCCTATCATTTTAAATATATCTTCTGAAGATGCAAACTTTGTAGGTTCTGTATGCTTTGAGATAGAGCATGTTTTGTTTAAAAATTGTACTTACAAAACTAAACTTAAAACTTACTTCTAAAAAAGCAACATATTTCAAAACTTGTAGAAACTAGTCGATAACAGCGCCGCCCTAGTGACTGAATTTCGAACTAACATGAAACGATCAAACAAAGCACTAGATAGCATATAACCACTTTGTGAAAGACACCATATCTCTAAAACGAAAGATAAGAAAAGCACATGTGAATTGTGGGTTAGCCTCTTTTGGATGCTAGGTACCCCCGGGGTTACCCCCTCGAACTAGGAAAATGCTCGTAAATTGAATCTTATTTTTTCTAGACATCAGATTTTCTGTTGAATGGTATTGGATTACATATTTTTATGTTAAGTTGTAGTAAATTTTTAATACACGTGTGCAATAGATTGATTTCATTCTGGAATAGTCATTTGTATTACTTATTTCCATAAACAGTTACACGTCGTCTTCATATACAAGCACTTATGCGTTTGAGTATAACAGAAATATCATTTATGTACAAGATAAAAATAAAAGGGACCAAGTGGAAGCCCTGGGGGACACCAGAATTCAATTGTTTTAAAAAGTACATTTTCGAAACAGTTAATGTATTCACCTTTCGCTAACTATGATTTCATAAACCGAAAATAGTTACCTCCAAGCAACAGCAGATGACGCAGCTAATGAATCTCCAATAAGAAAGAAGGTCTTTATGCAAAGTAACAAAGTAATGAATAAACTCGATTTTTTTATTTTTTATTTAAGCATTGTAAATATTAGAAGATTATTTGACATTTTCTAACATCTTCTGACACAATATACTAGCGAACGGAGGTCTTAATACAATGTACGTAACACTTTACGCAGGTTTTCTACCATTCAATCCCACTATGTTAATATATAGTTAAATGCACTTGCACTTTATTATTTAACAGATATTGGTATTTCGACTACTACTTGTAATCTAGACTGACTGATACAAACACTGAAGAACAATTTATTATTGAATTTTTGAAGATTTCTAAACATTTTAAAAGATTGCAAAAGATTTCAGGAGGTTTCAGAAGATTTCAGAAAATGTCTGAAGGTTTCAGTAGACTCAAAAAACCGGAAGATTGTAGATGATTTCCATTCAACTGATTTCAGATATCTTCAGAAGATTCAGGAAGGTTTCAGAAGACTTCAGAAGTCTTTGGAAGATTTCATAAAAAAAGATTTCATAGGATTTGGGATGATGAAATCTGCTGAAATCCTAAATCCAATGAAATCTATCACACTATGTTGATCGCTGTTGTTTGATCGATATGCATACGCTTACTAAACTTCGAGCTGGTGTGATAGGTGCACCAGACATACATTCACAGAATGATTGTGGCGTGCTCCCTAGATACACTAGGAGGTTAATATCACTATTATCTTGCTCCGAAAAAAATCCATTCTGGAGACCGTATGGCATCCGGTGACAGAAATCAAGAATTGATCCACTGGGTTCCTACACCTATGTCGTTAGAGATGATGAAACCAAACTCTTTTCTTCATATCCTGCATATTTTAGGATTTCTGCATTTATGTACTAAACTAGTAAGTTAATTCTAATAGTTAAGGTAGTAATAAACAACGTGTTCGTGCAATTACTACTTTGCTCATCATACAAAGTAAAGTTTTTAGTACTAATAGTATTTATTTTGAGCCGCCTAAAATTATTTCATATTCTCGTCGCGAGAACAATCATTGGTTTTTTGGTTATAACCTTTGTTTGTTTACTACCCTCCATTTTTTTCCTTGAAAAGTTTTGATGCTTTTCCTTTTGCTAGTTCGTCTTCTCAGAAAATAATATTTCAAAAAGCCCTTCCCAGCCAGCCTTTTTGATTGGATATCCCAGTTGCAACTGAATAATACGTGTTCATATACCACCAAAAAAGTCGCACTAAATGCACAAAATCGCCATATGCGTACCTAACTGGAGGCGATATACGTGCATAGCGATTAGAATTGACGATTTCTAACAATAATATTCACGTTAAGCGCGATAATTTCTAGTATAAAAGGGATTTAAGAGGATATATTTGAGATTGAATATGCGAAACAATATCGGATTAATTACGACATTCATAACTAGTATATGATTCCAGAACACTATATACGATTATCTCTGATTCGTGGGTACAGAAGATCAAATGTTAAAAGCAGTAATCAATCATGTCCAGCATAACTAAAATACGTAAAGAAGCGGGTTCTGGGGAAGAAAAAACGAACCGATGCCAAAACAAACCCGTAGAGTACAACCTCGATATTAAGATCGGATTCGAACTTGCAACGTTAGAATTGTAGAGTAGGACTGTTCCTTTCTTATAACCTTAGTTTGTTTACTACCATCCATTTCTTTTCCTTGAAAAGTTTTGATGCTTTTTCTTTTGCTAGTTCGTTTTCTGTGAAAGTAATATTTCAAAAAGCCGGTCTCCGGCTAACCGGACGCCCAGAGCTTCCTATAATCTTGAATCGTGCGCGAACTCCAGCAACCAATCTCAGTCTTGAATCGAATCCCTAGCCCTACTAAAAATTTTCCACCTCCCGAAAGAGTGGTTGAGTGAACTATAGGATATACAGCCTCTAGTAATAACAAGTTTCGGGCTAACATTCTAGTCGACGCCGATAATTTGGGATCAATACTAGGAGATACACATGAAGGATGTTACTCCCAGGCATTATCATCTAGAAAAAAATGCTAATCCCGATTAATAACGTACCCAAGGGTGGTCGCAGAAGTTCAATCTGAAGCTTGAAAGGTATTTTTTAAAAGCAGCGGTATGTTTAGTGGATAATTTAAAAAAATTGAAATAAGACCAATACCTACTTTTATTTAAAGTCTCACTCGGCAGTAGATTCAACAACAATGTAGTCATGTTTTTTTCTGGATTTGAAACTTCAGATGTCTTCAAAAACCTTCTAGAGACATTTACCGACATCTTCTCAAATCTTCCAACATATTCTGATATCTTTTGAAATCTTTGGATGTTGTTTAATATCTATTGCTATCATTGAAAATCTTCAGGAATCCTCTGAAATCTACTGATTTTTTTACAATCTTCTGCAATTTTCAGAAAACTTTCGAGCTCCTCTGAATTCTTATAACGACATCTGATGTCTTCTAAAATCTGCTCAAACCTTATGAAACCTTCTGAAGTTGTTTGGAATCTTCTTAAGCTACCCGAAATGATCTGAAATCTTTTACTAGCTTCCATACTGCAGTTATAAGCTTATTTGTCCCATGTTCTATGGAATCCCCTATATACGTTGAACAATTATACGTTGAACGGCAGCATAACTTTCAAAAATCTTTTGACAAATTCTGAAATCTTTGGAAGTTTTCAGAACTCTTCCAAATCCTTTTAAATATTTCAGATATTTTCTTAAATCTTCTGAAATCGCCTGAAGTCTTCTGAAGCCATTTGAAATCGGCTAATAACGTATGCGGAATGAAATTTGGACAACGCTTCCAGCATTAAAATAAAAATGCAACCCTGCGTAAGGCACCATATTAAATGTCATACTCTAGGTACACTTATTTTAAACATCCAGGGTTAATTACGACCCGCTAGGAGATATTATGTGAACAAAATGGCAGCGAACGCCCAATGTGGCACATAGCTATTATGCCAAAAAAGTTTTGACCCATTGGAGGATTATGGCATACCTTTGGTACAAAAGGCTGATAACCCTCCAAATGTACCACAACTGCGTCCAAATGAGGATTTCTGGGATAATTTGAAGCAGTGAGTATATGCCAATAATTTTCGACCTAAACTAACAAACATAATAATAAAAATTAAGAAAGAAATTAAGAACATTGCCAACATCAATTTTTTCGATTCCTTTGCCAAAAGTTCCTGCAAACTGTCGTAAAGCTTCTCGAATAGGCTCAATTTTTTTCTACATTAAGTTAATAAGCTGATAAATGTTTTCAAATGTTCTCTGATAAAGAGTTTCCTACAAAAAAAATGCCATTTGAAGTTTGTCCAAATTTTATTCCGCATACGTTATCTTCTAAATCGCCTGAAATCTTAAACCATCTTAAGGCTTCTGAAATGGCCCGAAACTTCAGTAATCTTTTGCAATAATCTGTTTCTTGTGATGTTTTCGGAAATCATCTAAAACTTTCTCTACTTTTTAGAATTCTTCTACAAATATTTTGAAGTTTCATCCAATTTTTTCAGCAATCCTCTGAAATCTTGTGACGTCTCCTGGAATCTTCGGAAATCTGAATACATTATAATACTTGAAATCAGGTGAAACATTCTGAAGCTCTCGAAAATCTTCTGCAGTCTTCTAAAATTCTCTGAAATCTTCTGAGAGCTGCTGAAATCTTCTGAAACATAATAATATCTTATTAAAACTTCTGATATTTTTTTTAAATCATCTGAAACCCTCCGAAATCCTACAAAACATTCTAAAATCTTCTTGAATCGTCCAATTTATTAAAATCTACTTAAATCTTTTGAAATCTTCTAAAGCTTTTCGAATTTTTCTAAAATTTTATGAAATCATTTGAAATCTTCTGAAGCCTCCTGAAATGATCTGATATCTTCTACAATCTTCCAAAGTTCTAATAGAGTCTTAAAAAGTTCTTCTATAAGCTTCAGAAATCTTTTCAAGTTGTAACACATCTTCTGAAGTTTTCTAAAATCCTTTAAAAATACAAAAATCTTCTGAAATCGCCTGAAAGCATCCGAAACGTTATACAATCTTTAGAAATATTCTGCAATCTTCTGACATATTTGGATTTTACATGAAATCTTCTTTAATCTTCTGAAATGTATGAAATTTTCGATAACTTATGAGTTCTTCTGGAATCTTCTACAATCTTTAACAATCTTCTGATATTTTCCGAAACCTTCAAAAAGTCTCAAAAATCTAATTAATTGTAATGAAATTATCTGAACTTGTCTGAAGTCTTCTAAAATCTTCAAAATACGTCAGAAGTCTTCTCCTGATTTTTTTTTTTTTGAGATCTTCTACAATCTTTTCAACTCTTCTCAAATCATCTGAAATCTTTTGAAATCTTCCTATTTCTTCCGAGCTCTTTGAAAATATTTTGATATCTTCATTTATGTTCCAAATCTACCATGGGATCGTCGATTCCTTGAATTTTTTCAAGCAGCTCATTTTTTTATATGTCCTGATTTTTTTTAATTCTATTTATAATTTGTATATCCCAATTTTACTCAAATTAGACTTTGGGGCGTCTTCATTATATTTCTGCGCACAGAATATGTAAAAATTGGCGAAAATCTGTGCTTGAGGAAATCTACAAACTTGTTCTTAGTTTGTTGTTGTAGCACGAGATCAAAAATTGAGAAATCTGCACTAGTCCGTACATTATAACCGATAATGGTGGAAATTTGTGCTGTTTTAAAAATCTATGCAGAACACTGCAAATATGTGTAACACAGATTAATATGTGCACTTGGCATCCCTGAAAGTCTTGCTTTGATTTTTGTGGATATCTGAGTATCTTGGATTTTTTTCGAATTCCTGTATTTTGTAGATTCCGTTTATAGATTTATCCGATTCATAGGATATGTTGCGTTGATTTGATCTATTGAAATTTTCAATTCATTGGATATATTAAATTTAATTTATGGACTTGTTGGAGTAAATTAATCTATTGTTTTAACCTTAGGATTCGTCTCTTTTGGGTATCTTGATTTTTCAGATAGTTATATTTGAAATTTCCAAATTTTCTAGGAAAATTTCCTGGAGTTCTTTTTATGTTTTCTTGGATTTTGATCTCCAAGAATTCATGAATTTCTTCGATTAATGGATTTTTTGTGCATCTTGGATTTTAAGGACTTCATTGATTTCTTGGATTTCATGTATTTCTTGGAGTCCTTACATTTCTGGAATTTCGTTTGTTTCCTTGGATTGTATGGATTATAGTTCTAATGCCAAGATTTCTTGAATTACTGGGATTTTTCTAGTTTCATCATTATCATGGAATACCTGGATTTCTTGATTTTTAGTATTTCTTGAACTTTCGTTATTTTCGAGGATTTCTCGAGTTTCTGCATCCTTGGACTCTCTTTGGAATTCTTCGGTCGTCTTGGAATTAATAAATTCTTATAAGATCTAAAAATTTTTTAATATCTAGCTCTTTTAAGATCTTAAAAATCTTCTGATATCTTCTGAAACCATCTGAAGCCTTCTGAAAAGGTCTAAAATCATCTAAAATTTTAAGAAGCTTTTCGATATCTTCTGAAATTTTCTGAAGTTTTCAGTTATCTTCAACGATCTACTGAAATATTGAAAATGTTTCCAATATCTTCTAAAATCTTTTAAAGTTTTAAGAAATCTTCAGAAAACATCTGGAATCTTTTAAGATCTCAAAACTCTGAAGATCTTCTGGAATCACCTGAAATCTTCTGAAGTCATCTAAAATATTCTGAAATCTTAAAAATTCTAAAATATTGTAAAATCGTATGATACCTTCTGAAATGTCTGTTCCGCTACAATCTATTGAAGTATTCCTGAAACTTCGATAACTTCTAGAATCTACTGCAATCTTATGAAGCCATTTGAAATTTCATACAACCTTCTAAAAATTTTCTGACACTTTCTAAAGTTTTCAGAAATTTCATGAATTCTATTTAAGTTTTCAGGAATCTCATGAAATCTTCTAAACTCTTCTGAACACGTCAGAAATCTTCTAAAATTCTCTAAGTACGTCAGTGGACTTCCAAATCCTTCTAGCACGTCAAAAGTTTTCTGAAATTTTCAGAGATTTTTTACAATCTTCTTAAATCTTCTAGAATCTTCTGAAACATTCATTGTTGTTCCGAGCTCTTTGGAAGTCTTTTTATTTTTTTCTGAAATCTACTAGAATCGTTAGAAATCTTCATACCATCTTCTACCATGAATTCATGGATTCCTACACTTCGTTTAGTGCATTTTTTTGTATTTCCTGATTTTTCAGTTATTTTCATAATTTGTACCTCTCGAACTTAGAAGTTAGATTCTTCTTGAGTAAATTATTGGATTCCTGAATATTTTTTTCGATTCCCTGAATTTTGTAAATTCCCTAAACAGATTTTCCCGATTAACATGATTTATTGGACTTTTAATGTATTGGGTTTATTGAATTTATTTGATTTATTGGAGTTGATGGAATAATTGAATTTAGTGGCTTTCTAACATATTTTGGATTCCCTAGAGTTTTATTCATTTCGTAAATTTCCATTATATTTGGTGATATTCAAATACTCATGTTGTTTTTAAACGTCTCATAATCCTTGATACATTGATTTCTTGGATATTGCATTAGAATGCATTTTTTTTAAATTTAATGCCAATTAGATTTCTCCGACGTACTGCACAACATTTTTTGACATCTATAATCTTCATAAATTTCGTGTTTCCCCTACAAGTTTCCCTAAATTTTGCAAACTTGAAGGAGTTCTCAGTTTCATGCGTTTTTTTGTTTATTTTGATTATTAGAACTTTGACGGCACCGATGATTGAGTGGTAAGCGTGACCGCCACTTACCCCAGTGGGCCTGGTTTCAATCCCAGTCGAGGTCGTTGAGATTTTCTGAGTTGGTTACGCCTTCCTTTGGAAGGAAAGTAAAGCCGTTGGACCCGGTCTATGTGTTGATGGGTCGATATCTAGGGTCTAGATGGTGAAGTTCACCTCTGTATTGGATCTTTTGTGGATTTCTTAGAGTTAATTATTTCAGCTTCGTAGAGCAGAGTAAATGTATTGCATAATAATTAAACGATCAATCTTTACTGGTCCAAAAATATAGTTTAAAGAGTTGACAGAAATTAGATAACAAATACAAAGACCATAATAATTAACTAAAGCGTTTCTTTTACTTCGGAAATCAATCAATCATACTCTGCATAATTCAATGACTGTTTTACTTAACCTTTCAAATATTTGCTGAAAATCGTAAAACTACAGCACGAATTCTCCAACGATTCAATCCCCTTTTTCCTGTTTCTGACGCAGAGTAAAGTCCCTCAAACATCAATTTCGGGGCAAACCACAATTATCGAAAGCAGACTCCATTCACGCTTCAATCAATCATTGCATGCACTCACATTCACACTCACACACACAAACATGCCAAATTCTGATTCCAATCTTTGCATTGTTGAAAACCACCAGCAGAGAGTTGCGCAAGCGACGGACGGTACACTAACGGTACTCTACTCGTCGCAGAGCATCCATCTCTGGTCGCTCACGGTCATCAATTCCATCTAATTATCACTGCAATCAGTCAAATTTAACAGTTCGAAAATTGAAACTCGAACTGGGTGTCCCGAAAGCGGGTCGATCGTTCGCTTGGTGGTGGTGACCAAAGGAATTCAATAGGTTTCAATGGGTCAATTCGACCAACGCACTCTCCTCTGTGAATTAACGACCGTGCAGCCTGCGGTCAGTTTCATCGATCATGTTCTGTTCTGATGAACTGCTGCTTCTCGGTCGGTTGTGAACCATCCTTCTCCACGCTAATTCGCTTGCATTGTTAATATTCATCAAACAGAGTGACGTATTTAAAGTGGTACAATGTGCTCACTAACCCACTGATTGATTACGGCTTTTTTTTGGTCATGATCGAACCTCTAACGGTTCCCCCGCCGGGCAGGTGGTCATTAGGTTTCTGGATTATTTGGGTAAATCGCCGATATTAACGAGTTCTTTTCTCTATTTCTCTTTCAGGTAAGCTCAATGAAGCATTCTCGGCGTGATTCGATGGCTTACGGGAATTATAGGTGTTTATCGGTAAGCTGATACTATAATTAGAAATGAAAAATTAAGCCGCTGATTATGAGTTGTACTTCAATACCATTACTTAGTGAACGAGCCAAAAAGTATCTTTTTGACTTACACTGGAATTCAACCGTCAGATTACCGTTATTTACGACATGTTTAAAAACTTACAAAATTTCAAATTCCACGCGGGACATTCTTTACGACACAGCCCAACGAACAAGTTATGACGAAGAATCCTGTTCCCAAAAATCACAACAAACCATAGTTTCTTCGCTTGACCAACTTCCTCCAGCCAATGCGTGACACGCAGAAGTTTCCCGCCAAAGCATCAGCACAATTTAGCACCGCTTTGCACTTGAAATATTGAGCCTCTGCTGGGTACTCACCGGGGGATTCCGAGGTCCCGTTTGACCAAGAATCTCAGCCATGGCAGTCTTCCGCGTTCCAGAACTTGCGTGTATAATGCGCAAAGATTCTCACAGAAGTCCGCCCTGCCCTAACCGATAAGATCACCCGATCAGGCAGTGGCAGCACCCAGTTCACGCAATTTATTCCCCGTTCACATGCAAAACAGTCACTCGCAATTACCGACCGACAATGTTTGCTATTAATTTGACCACTCCGAGCGACCGCAGCAGTAGAACCGAACGAGGATCTGCGCGTCGTACGGTCACGCTATATCAGCACCCACTGATCTTTGCCCCCCCGTAAAAGGCAGGGAATGATCTGATATCTGTTCCATGGGGGATGGTCCGCCGGCGAAACCGGTAGAGTAATTAAACTCCTGAAACATTGTTCGGAGTACTAGATAGAGCTATTAATTGCTATTTATTAGTGGGTTTATGTTTGCACCTTTGCGCGTGGAATTGGGTTCCCTTCTGGAGATGGAGCGGGCGTTTAACGCACGGCACGCAGTTGTAGATTTTAGGGATCGTATGCACTGTGTGAGTAATAGTGCGAGATCCGGATCCCTTTGATCAGATGACATTTTGAGGTATGTGTGTCAGGGTTACCATATTCACAGATTTTTCTGCAATGTAACAGAGTTTTTTTTCACACTTTTTGATCACAGATTCTTTTTCACAGATGATAGATTTTTGGCATTTTGATAAAAATTGCACAGATTTTCACAGATTTTTGGAAATACTGGTTTTTTACTTTTTAAAGATTTTTTGGAAATTTATCACAGATTTTCACAGATTTTTTTCCTGTTTTAGTCATCACACATGGTGAAAAGATTTTTTTGACCGAAACACAGATTTCAATGTGGCATCCCTGATGTGTGTCATCGGTTCTATCAGAAAAATTCATGCATGCAGTATATTTTAAGAGTTGAAAAAAACTTGTCATGGGAAAATTGAATTTTTATTTCGTAAGATTAATCGATACTCAATCTTGTGGCATCTAAATACTAAGAGTTAAATTAACGTTTCGATTTATGTTGAGGCTTTACTTTTTTGGGCTAGGTGCTAGGAGTGTTAAGTGATGCTAGAGTGGTATGTAACTAATCAGGTCGAACTTGTTATAAATCAGATGAACCCTCTAAGTTGTCCAGTTTTGCCCTATATAATACTGCTAGGCAATTTCCATGTAAATATTTGATGTCAGTATTCAAGATTTAATGAAAATCTGTGGCTTAGTCCACAACTGCAAATCCCTTGCCAAACCATATCCTTCTTTACAAAGTAATAAGCACATATGAATTTATATCTACCTGTACCTGTACCTGCTTTGCACACTTTTTAGCTAGAAGAACCGAATGTTGTAGCATTCTCTGGCGAAGGTATTCTACACGGTTTAACAGTTGACGTCGTACCTTTTAGTTACGTTCAGAATGAAAACATATCCTAGTACCTTTCTCGTAAGGCCAGCTCTTTGTTTGTGGGTTTTTATGAGTCACGAGTGTGACCCCATCGTGTTTCGTCATTGCATCCTCGCAGACGCCGCTGGCTGTTGATTTGAAGGTACTGGCCGCAGTTTTTCAGTTGTTGTTACTGCATAAACGGCAACCACTGTTTTAACCATGCGTGCTGCAGGTGAAGGACGTGTTATAGACTGTGCGTTGAATTTAATTTCCGTAGGTGAGTTTGCTATAGCGCGTTTTACAGGGTTCGGCAATTGAACTGCTATACACTTTTTATTATTACAACAATATTATACATGGAATACAATTGGGACACTTTTAATAACTTTGTTGATTATATTGATTTATATAACTTGAAATGATTTAGATAAAACGCGTTGGACACTAATTGGTTTATTTAAGTAGAGAACTGGTCATGGCCATCGATTTGATCGGTGTTAAGTAAGACCGGAAAAATGAGATAGTGATAGCACTGGATAAACAAATTCTTCAGCTACATTAGACTCTTGCCAGATTTGAAATATGTAACAATAAACAAAAATTAGGGCAAAAAATAATTTCCAACTATAACGGAAAGGATGCTACGATTCAAACTTTAAACTCGTTTTTCTCGAAATCAATATATTTATTAACACCGACCAATTTTGCCTCGTACTACTTTGGACTACTTATGTAGGACTTCGCATGATTAATTTCCAGCAAGGAGTGGCCGGTTGATTATATTTTAAATGTAATATTGGATGAAACATGAAAACGTACGAGTTCTGAAGATTTCTTGTGGCGGAATGGATTCAAATTGTAGTAGTTCACCGACGGGCAACCTTCGATATGTTCCTAGGGCATCTTAAGCATGTCATTCCAGTTAATGGATAGTATGATGTATTTGGTCAATAAAATGTCTCGACTCAAGTGAATTTGACTTAATTTGAAATGCAAAAAAATCAGCCATACTTTTGTGTTATTTTTTATGGATTGCGGAACACTATATACATACTTTTCTGTAATGTGTCGTGTAATCACAGAACTGACTAGTTTCTTGTGAAGTGTTGTCTGCGTAGCACACTCTGTTTTGTATTGTAGAGGCAGGTAGGAAAGAATAGATCAGACAGGCTTTATTCTTGCTAAAAATACTATTGGGATACCCGGAAGCTGTTTAATATCGCAAGTACATGGTGCTAGATCGTGTTGACGCACCTCGATTGTGTCGCCATGACACATATACGGGGACTCAAACTGAAAAAATAATCATTTTGCCTAGACCAATGTGTTGAACGGCATCAGTACTGTTACAGTACTGTTCCATCTTCCACAGCTGTTTTCATAATTTTACAACCTAGAAGAGTAAATCAGCTATTAAATTCGTAAGCCATATTCTCAAATGACAAACTGAGCAATTGAAATGGTTATCAAATAATAAATAGTTTACACAATTTTAATACCAAACTCATATCATCAATCAACGGTACATCGAAGATACTTCGAAATACTGCTTGAAGATATTTGGGTTAATTTAACGTGGTGCTTAGCAGAGCCGTGGGTCTTTTATATTTAGCGACATCATTATCGTGGCCGACCCCGGTGTTCCGAATCATATGCGAATATATTCCTGATTTCCAGGTTACTTGAGCTTGGGCCACATTCTCCAGTTTCCCTGAATATCCGCTGCCTACACATCTCCCTCAATTACATACAATCAACGAGTGTGGAGTCTTCGCCGAAATCGATGACCTCTCCCAAGTTCTCAACTGAGAATTAATTTAACTGCTCTCTCTCTCTATCTCTCTCTCTCTCTCTCTCTCTCTCTCTCTCTCTCTTCAGACAGTCGTGCTACATGTCCAGCCCATAGTAGTCTGTCTTGTTCATTCAACCTGACGATGTTAACATGTTTGTTTACTTGGTGCAGCTCATTATTTATGCTACTACGCAATTCTCCATTATCTACTGTGTCGTCAAATATTGAACGCAGAACTTTTCTTTCAAACACACCGATCATCCAATAGTCTGCTTCCTTCAACGTCTATGGCTCATGGCCGAACTAACAGGGTGTATCAGCGATCTGTCGAAAGTATGTTTTGAGCGCGTTCTTTGGCTATGGGACTTAAGCTAACTGCGCCATCCATAGAAAGTCTTATTCGCAGTCACAATCCTCCTGTTCACCTCACAGCTAACATCGTTATCACATGTCACTAGTGTCTCAAGGCATAAGAATTCGTTGATAACCTTATCTCCATAGATTTTCACCAAAGAACCCAAACCGTTCGGACTGCTTCCGGTATCCATGCACTTCATCTTGTCAGAGTCTATAGTATATCGCAGTCTCTTTCACTGCGATCAACGCCAATGATGTTGATGTAGTTCGCAAAGCCTAAAAGCAGATCACGGCGGTTCTGTTCCTTTGCACATCGTATCGCACCTCCGAGCACTGTATTGTACAATAGATTAGCGAGTGTATCGTCGTGCTTCAATCCATCTAATGTCACAAACGAGTTGTTTATGTGTTGTCGTAAAGTCACATTAAAGCATTATTTGCCACAGTTCGTTTCATTTCACTGAATCGTGCGTTGCCTTGAAATCCATAAACAGGTGCTGAGCTTCCAAGTTTTATTCCCGGAATTTGACACAGAATAAACATGTGGTCCGTCGATGATCATCCCTCTCGATAACTGCCTTGGGGTTCGCCGACAAAGAATTCAGCCAATGGGTGCAGTCTACTAAGCAGTACCCGGGAGAGTACCTTTTAGGATGCATTGAGGTTCGTTATGCCGCGATAATTATTACACTCGAGATTGTGGGTCGTCCTATAGTTAAGGCATGTGACCATCAAACCAACACGAAAGCAGTTTCATCCGTATCACACAGTGGATTGTTTTGTACAGACGGCCACTTCCCATTTTTAGTAGCTCGAGCGGCATTTCGTCCTTGTCAACAGCACTACCGTTGAACCCTCGAATAACCTTTCGAACTTTATCCAACTTGTCATAGAAGACCAGTGTCATACCGAAATAATCTACCATCATAATTCGCTATCGACAACTACCAGATAGCTGCATCGTAAAGGAAGAATACCGCGTACATGAAGCAATCGGTTGGCTTGTTCCACCACATTCTGAGCTGTAGATTCTTAGTCAAGGATTAGGTATCAAAAGCTGTAATGTACCAGCTTTTTTTAACAAATTTTGATCACAAATTCTTGGCATTTTTATGAATATTTAGCAGATCTCGACAGATTTCTGGAAATATTCCAATGTTTTACAGATATTTGAGAAATTTCTCACAGATATTTACAGATTTTCTTCTGTTGTAGGCATCACAGGTGGTAAAAAATGTTTTTTGACCAAAACACAGATTTCAATATGGCAACCCTGTCCTTAAAGACTATATAAGTTCATTGTTGCCAGAATGGTCTTCAATGGTGGAGAATTGAGTCTTCAATTGGAGTTCAAGATCACGTACTTAGTCAAGTTTTGTACTTCAGAGACTCTCAGGTTTACCTGCTAGGACTAACTTTCGACCTGTCGTTCTCCACCATACCACTTTAAGCTCAGCAACTTTTTAGGCCCCCTCGTCTGTGAGTTAACTCGGGCTCATCGTTAAGATATGCATGTGATGCTTATTGCATGATCGACATCGATGTTAGGCTCCGCTACAGTATATAGTAATGCACGAAAACCGGGTACATCCGATATGAGAATACTACAAGCCCAATCCCCACTCCTCGAGTTTCTTTATATTTGGCGTTGGAAGACCTCTGAATCTCTTAACGCCCAACCGAATAATCACCTCTGATCGCCCAAAAACTATCATTATTGGCGACAGGGTTTTTGGACACATTCGAAAGATGAACTCGCTCACATCTCATAGTCTCCAACGAACAGCACCACCAACGACTCGCCGTCGGCACTGGCGAAACGTCAGCGTGAAGTATATCCCCTACGATGAGGCATTCTCAGACGCTCCCGCACCAAACCGTGAATACATAACAGACCAAATTCGTCCAAAGCGCTGAGGTGGCAAGTCTTCACCTCGGAACACCCACTGGAGGAATCCGTAGATCAGTCAAACCACCACAAAGCACTTCGAGTTCAGACATTTAAAAAGACCCCCGCTGGCAACCTCATAAACGAAAAGAGTGCGGTAGAGCTTCGCAGATCACGAAACATGGTGTGGAGGCCCATTGATGACCAAAAGCTCGAAAGCGTTTATCCAAGACATATCTCCCGATGCGTCGAACGCCGTGATTTGAAAAAAGTGGCCAACATTACTTAGTACGCTGTAGAAGACTCGGAAAAACGCTGATATGTTTCCCATCGGGCTCCGGACAAGAATTCTACAGAGCATTCAGCTTTGCTCTCCCAAAGTCTAGAAGAGTGCTGTTGGGAAGGGTGATACACTCCGTACTGCAAGAGTCTACTGTGCTATAAGTCTGCTTCCTTGTGTAGGGAAAACTATGGAGCAAATGGTCAACAAACGGCTTGTGAATTTTCTCAAAGAAATCTCCCATCTTGACCAACGTCAATTCGTATATCGCAATGGTGGGGGAGCAGAACCCATCTCGAAGCTATGCTGGACATCACCATGGCCTACAACACGGTCTATCGTGAGATGGTTCTGTAGATAGTTGGGGAGGATACCTAGAGAACTACCTTAAGGGCTACCTCAACAACCATGTTTTCCGAGTGAAAGTTGGCGAAAATGGTGCCCCCAGGGAGAGAGCAGTCTCTCCGTCAATATGGTTCTTGTGAGCATAAACTCCCTCCTTGCATCGCTGTATTCGTCTATTTATTCATCCAGGCCGTCGAATCGTTGTGGTGGGCTGATAGATCGTTCGACTGAGGATAAAGCTTCGAGCCGCAGTGAATGTCGGAGGATGGTTGCCTACAGTTGCGTCTAACCTCTAATAAGCCGATAAAAATCGTAGGCACAACTATCACTTTTTGCCGGGAACCAAAAATTCCCCGTATTACGCTAGACTACCGTCTCACTTGCGTAGTGCACTTCCGGAAATGCAACTAGACTGCTCTGCCATAATATTAACGGAGTTATGAATATAGTTGCTCCCCTGTACAACGGAACGGCTCGGCTAGTCTCTAACCTATTGCTGAGCACCCCCACGGATAGAGCCTGTGTCTAGTCCGGAATCCTGCTCTTTCAGTGGGCAGCCGCTAACTTCATGTTCAGACTGCCCTTCTTAACCGTTATATGTCCAACAGGACAGGTCCAACATCACCAAGCATAGTTGTTGAGGGTATAAAATGGATGATACAGTAAGCGAGGATCTGAGGAAAGGCTTCTGGATTTTTCACCTCTTGACAGGCCTACAGAGATCCCTGGTACGCGCAAAACTAAAGTGCTCTTAAATGTGGAATTTTCAACCGATTTTGACTCTTGTTTTTGAAGTGAGTCAAGTTTTTTTTTTCTTTTTTCAAAGTTTTTAGAATCATAAAGAGAGTAACGTTCCTAAAAAAATGTAAAAACATGACTCACGTCAAAAACAAGGAATATGTGTGAATTCCATCAATAGATGGATTTTCCGTTAGCATCTACCGATGGGTTTTGAGGGCAGACTTCAATATGCTTCCCTATATCGGCGGTGGTCAGCTATTTTCGTCCGCGTCCCTTATCACCTATTTTGTAAGGTGATTCATCAACAGTGCTATCTTTGAAAATGAACTACCCTGGTTATTCAACTAATTTTTCCGATCTTATTTTATTGCAAATAATTATATTATTATAATTCATTATATTCAGAATTGCACATAGTGTGTCGTATGTAATTTTAAATGTGTGACATCTCTTTGGACAAAGCAAACTAATTTATTTGTTTGTTTAGTGTTTATTTGACCAAAAAGGGAACTAATCCACTGGGAATTTAATGTGCGTGAGGAATACGCATGGTATTGTCTGAGTGAAAAAATGGGAATTGATAGTTTCTCGAGAAGAATCCGAAGCCAGCTACCAATTTGCAGCAGTCATACCAACACGAAGAACATTCGTTTTATTGTCATATTCATTGGCTCACTTCTAGGCCAATAAATCAATTAAATTAAATCAATAATTTATGGTCCATTTTATATTGTCAACAACACTCCCGACAGCCGGCTGTCCGGAGTTCAAGTTGTTTTCGATGAAAAAACTCTGGATAAATGGTTATCCAGAGGTTAAACACCTTCGCATCGCGAACATTTACGTATCCTAGTCAATAAACTATTCAAACTTCTTATGCACGAAAATAAATTCTCAGTCGCATCGCTTTGCTTGAAGCGAATCCTGACTAACAACCCACCCACTACCCAATCCGTGGTACTTATGGGAGCGTCACTGAGTCGGGGCCTTCCGTTAAGTAAGTACCACATGAACACTTCCTTTCTCATATCTCAAGCTACGGTAGAGATGGTCGTGGCCAGCAATGGTGGTTCTCAGGCGAAATTCTCGCTTGGACTGGATCAATTGTTATTCCCAAACAATGCTCCTCAAGTAGTCTGGCTGGAAATGAGAGTCATCAGTCTGCAATCTACGAAGTATACCGTGCTTACGCAACGCAACGCAGACTTCAATATGCTTCCCTATATCTTTTTTCACCACCAAAGTCTGGCTGTGTCTAAGCTAACTAATGGGAAGCAAACAGTGATAATAATATCTCAAACCTTAACGCGATCCATCGGAGCTAAAAATAGATAACGACTGAATTCTGCCTGAGAAGACAGACGATTGGTTTATAAGAGACATTGGGGGTATTATGGGTCCATTGGTAGGAATTGGGGCTGTGGCGGCGATACTGTTGAGAATCTGTGATGACATCACAGTTTATCGAAGGCGAAGTGGTTAACGCACCCTACTAGAGACTGGGAGATTGCAGGTTCGATTCCTGCTTGAGGACATATATTTTCTCAGTATGTCCAATAAAAGGTGAATTGTCACCGTTTCGGTAATTCTCTCTCTGTCTATTTTCCATTGGACACGTTCCACTTCTGGATATTTCGGATTCATGAACTCATTAATATTTTGACTCTATGGAAATGAACTGGATGAATTTGTTTGGTTCCCGAGGATCCCGATTTCCGGAGGTATGTTCCAGTAGCGGGATACTATTTGCATTCAGTATTAACCCATTATTGCCCAACCTACTATATATAGTAGGTGCTAAGAATGACTCCTATTACACAATTAATAACGCAGAACAGGCATTATCAACGAGTTAATATTGTTCATATACTCTTGCAGAATATGTTTAGAGAAGTTAGAGTGATTAAACCGGTGTTTATGTTTTGTTTTTAATCAATTTTTACTTAAGGGGTTACACATTTTTGTTAGGTTGAAAAAAATCGAATTTTTGTAAATTAGATATTCTGAAACTACATACGCTGAGGAAAATTTTCTCAAAGTTTCATTAAGATCGGAATACTACAACTTAAGTTACAGCTATTCATAGACCGCTACCCATTCACCACTTGTAGGCGGTACGTAGTGTTTGATACGCTAGACCGTTGACTCGCTGCACCAACAGTAAAACTCGATTATCTCGGAGTTGTGTTTTGTTGAAAAGTTCATCCGCGGCGATCACGATATCTCAGCAACCGATTAACCGATCAATCTTAAATTTTCACTGGTTGTTCCTTATAATATCAGCTACATTGAGTACAAAAATAATTGTACTGGAATGACCACATCATTTTTCTTCGATCGGAAAACACAATTTGTGATGCGCGTGAAAAATAAGTTGGGCAATAATGGGTTAATTATTGGTATTAACCATTTAAGGTAATTTGCCCTTAAAGAAATTGGTAGGTTTCATTTCAATAAATTTACATTTGACATTGTTAACTTCAGGCTAGGTTGGTGGTTTTGCCGGGAGTTGGTTAGGAACGGGTTGGTACGGCGTGCCACTGCAAACCGCTTCGCAACTCCTAGGATTGCGGCGGAGTTTTTGTATGCTCTTTGTTAGGCCATTGGGAACCTCTCCGATACAATGCGGTGCGGTCGCGGACCCGGGGAAGTTGGACGGTACGGGTGGGCCGCAGGAGTCCTCCCCACAGCTCCGAAGAGTGTGGCGAAGGGTCCGCGCTTGTTTGGTGTCTCGGGGAAACTTGTGTTTCTTTTTGAGCCATGGGCGGCTTCTCCGACGTACGACAAAGGGCTCAGAGGTGATGAGTGCTGCTACGGATCCGACAAAATATCGCTGAAGGGCCCCGCATCCTTGATGAAGTTTAGTATTATTTCCTCTCTCGCTGGGTCGTTGGACAGGTTATTTCGGATGTCATGCGCGAAGTTGTTCCTCCTCCGGAGATCCTGGTACTCCCGGAAGTTGGACAGAACGTGTTCGACCGTTCGTCGGGTCCCGTATGTGGGACAGATTGCGGGTAGGGTGTTGGAGATGATGTGTGCGTGGGAGATTTTAGTTTGTCTGGTCCCTAGTCGAGAGGGCACCTTCCGCTTTTTCCAGTTCTCGTCTTCCCAGTTTTTAGGAAGTCCCTTGATTTTATTCCGGTGGCTTTGGGATGATTGCCAACGGGAGCTTAACTTATCTGTCAAACTCTGGTCGAATTGCCGGATTATATCTGCCGCGGAACTTCGCACGTCAGCGCTTTCCCCGCTATGGGGTCCAGTGCCGCGCAGCGGTCTGCGTTAACGTTACCCTGTATGTTGCTGGGTCCGGGGATCAAACATAGGGTTGGTGAGGGGGTCGTCTTGGACCTCGAGAGCCCAGATGGAAGAGTGCGGATACTATTTGTGTATTCCAAAGAAATTGCAGTAACATGGGTATAGTCTTGGAATTGCATCAGAACATGATATTTCTTCGTTATGGAACTATTTGTTGATTTGATTCCCGCAACGGTAATTCCGGAGCATGATCCTGTGACGCTGAGAGTGACCTTTCCGAAATCAAATCGTAATGAGGTTCCATACCAATAAAACAGACAATTTCAAGAATGTTGAAATCTATATTCCTAAGATTCTCAATACTGGAAGATTCCTCCGAAAATCTAGATTTCCAGGAACTGGATGAATTCTTCCGGTTTATTTTCCCAGAGTTATAAGTTATAAGTTATAAGCTTTTTCAATTTGCGTAATTCGGGCACCTTATTGGCCAGTTAAAAGGGTTTTTGTTGGATACATAACGGTAAAAAAAAGCTACTTGGAGAATGCACTGGCGCAAATCTTTCAGAAGAAACTCCACTCCACAAGACTCGGAACCGTTCCTGGTACATGAGAAGCCCGAGCACCAACACCATTTTATTCAGGGCCTCTACCCGAGATCGGTCAGGCTTTTTAAGAGCTGATGAACTAACGATTCCCGAACCCTTCCGAATCTATATTTAAGCATCCAAGCTGGAGGAACGAGTCTGAGTGGGGGGTTTCGAAATAGGAGCTATTCTGACCTTTAATATCCATATGTGGTCACGTCTTCCTTCGGAAGGGGAGTACAGCCGTTGCTCCCCGGTCCATGAGTTAATGGATCGATATCTTGGCCAGATAGTGGAGTCACCTCTCTGGCGTCGGTCGTGAAGTAGTAGAATTCAACTTCTATATTTACTAACAAATATCTTCCTCCCGTGATACTTGTGGAGTACGCAGTAGTATATACGGCCTCTAACAAAAGCAAGTTTCGAGCTAACATTCCTTCCCATTTCTTCCGCGATCTACGTTCGGACATATCCAGAGCCGGTATTGATCTATACATGGCACTTTTGATCAGCTCACCACGATCCCTTGGCGTCTGGTCATTGCGGGAACGAAGAAGCGTACTCATTGATAACTTGCAGGACGCTGACTAAATTGGTCCCATCGACGAATGTCAACTACCTTGCATAAATCAAGGAAGGACCTGCACAATGGACCGATCGAGGTAATGGGCTCGAGCAGAGTCCTCTCCAGTCTACGCACTGGACACATCAAGCATACGATTACTCGAATTGATCCACCTGTCTGCCTGGTATGCCAAACCAGGTTTGCCGTGAAACATCTTCTGGTTGATTGTTCCGAGTTTTTATATCTATGGAACCTCCATCACCTACCATCTTTAATTTATTCTTGCTTTGTCTTCATTCTTGCAAGCGAGTGAGAAGATACTTCTTTCATTCTTGAAATATGCCTCGCGAATATATAGAAACCTCCTCCCCGTTACAAAATGGCGTTCAATTTCCGTTATCTACTGACTGACTACCACATTTTCATAACACCCATATTGATGATGGTTCTCACAGTTTTGTGATATGCGGAAGCCGATATCTTAGATTGTTGCAAAAATGGCGTCAATCATCAATTTCCGTTATATCTTTACCAGTGACAATCCCTTATAAAGGACATCCATATTAAGGGTGGTTTTCACTGTTATGTGGTTACCGGAAGCCGTCTATTGACGAATTTCGCGCTAAATCGTATTCAGAGTTGGCAGCACCCTCTCAGAACTTAATGAAACTTTCGGTACATGAAGACTTTGTCACAAAAATCCACTTTGCATACTTTGTTCTTCCAAAAATAATCTAGATAGTAAAAAGGGTCGAACTTTTTTACCAATTTTTTTCAAGTGGCTTAAATGACAAATCCTACAAAAAAATGTTGTGGGAGTGATTTTCACAAAATTAGTCAAATTTTTGAATAAAAAAGTTTATGATAAAAATACACTGAAAAAAAATTCAGTTTGGACAAGGAAAAGTTTTTTTCAAGTAACTTTTTTTCCTTGAAAATGCCCAACTTGAATTTTTGACGGTAGGGAACATAAATTTCATTCAAATCAAAGATGTTTTTTTTTGCAAATCGACTTTTAATTTTTAAAATCAATTTTTTCATCAGTGTAGAAGTCGATGAAGAATTTTTTCAATTTTTTTTTCAAATGTTTGACTAATTTTGTGAAGATCACTCCTACAACATCTTTAGACTGTAGCCATTTAATAAAATGGTAAGAAATGTTTGACCCTTTTTAAAAGACAGTCTAGATCATTTTGGAAAAACAAAGTATGCAAAGTGGCTTTTTGTGACAAAGTTCTCATGTACAGAAAGTTTCACTAAAATCTGAGAAGGTGCTGCCAACATTCGTCTATTGCTTGTTATCAACCTACGAATTAAATTCTTACCATAAAAATTAGTCAATATTAAAATTAATCTCATAGCTACATTGATCACAATCTAGGGCCAAAGTCGGTCAAATAAGAATTAACGCAAAATGATTCGACCAAATATTCAGGACAAGAAAAGTATAGAATATTATTCTTTTTTGCGGGAAGAAAATTAATCGTAGGTTCATACCCAGTAAAATAAACGGCTTTCGATAACCACAAAACAGTGACAACATGAGTATCGCTTGAAAGGTCACTCGTCGGGAGACAACGGAAATGGATGACTGACGCCATTTTTAAATGGTGACTCAGTTACCACAAAATTCTGCAATTTTTTGAATAGGCGCAAACATTCATATTATCTGGCTTTCTTCAGGACATAATATCCGCTTACATCATAAAAATATTAAAAAAAAATACAACCTATTGCATGAGTTAATATTCAATTTAGTTAAAAGCTACATACATTCCACACAATTCAATTGTCTCATCTCAACCTGGTGCATATCATCCTGCGCGAACGAGCTCACCACTGCCGGCCTAAATGAGTCTCACTTCACTGTGATAACCCAACACAAATTGGCTGCTCTTGAACTCTCCTATTCCTCCAGACAGAACTCGGTTCTGTCATCTGGTGCTGGGTCTGGATAATTACTTGCCAGAGCAGAAAATTAAAATCAACAAATAGGAGTCAAAAGATCAACACTTCTCGCTTCTTATACTGCACTGCACTGCCTGGAAGGCGTAGGAAAGGATCTTCGATGTGTCGATCGGGGCTCGTCCCAATGTTATCTCTTCCAATCTTCGCCAAGCTGTAACGCAATAAATTCATGCATGCACTGTTGGGCGGAAAGGATTCTACGTTTATTTATTTTTCTACACACGATGATCGAGGTAATAGAATAATCACTGCAGGCCCGAAGGGCCCTGAAGAAGTGATATTCAATTGACGGTAATCGACCGTCCAGACAGAGGACTAATTAATTTATCAAACAATTAAAAATAATTGTTTGTTGGCGGAGGCTGGCATTCCGTCTATCTGATTTGACGCCGGCTGCCTTGGCTATTCGCGATCACGCAGACGCGTGCAGGAGAACGATCGAAACCTACGTACGTGTGTCGTGCACTTACTACCATTATTGCACCGCCCGGTCTAGAACTTCGGCGGCATCTCGACGAACAGGGATCCTCGGCTGCAAAACGATGCTTATTGTTTCGTGACTAGCGATGATTTGTGGAGTTTTGACCACGTTAAAATTAAGTGCCCATCATTAGAGTGGTCATTTGTCGGCGATGCTGCGCTAAAGAGATGCAGATGCGGTAACAAGTTTCTTGCGATGATGGTTGGAATTATTAGGTGTTGTGTACAGAATTTTGATTGGTGGATCATTCGGTTTGACTGCAGGGCGCAAAATGGTAATTGAGTCTAGAACTGCGTCAACAGTACGTTATTGTAGTGAGAAATGAATTTGCGTTTCAACTTCGTCTCATCAGTATTTGGTAGGTTGACTTGGTCACAAAATGATCTTAAATCAATTTTTTCTATAGGTGGCAATATAGCAAAGTACATTACAGCTAATCACAAGTTAAGGCTTCTTGAGAAACTGACATTGAACTTATTCCGTTTTTAGCTTTCCGAACCTTAAAATAATCCAAATTCGCATGACAAATCCCGCATTCAGTAGTTCCCCAAGCCATAAACTTCAATTCGTTCCATCTCTGTAAATAATTGTCCGAGTTGTTGACGCTTATTCACGGCTAAACCAGGTTAGATCATAGCGCACCGCTACAACCGACAAAGCGCAGAAGCCACTCGAAAGAAGTCATAACCATCTCTCATGCTCATCATCAATGTCTCGAAAACGGAGCTGAATAGCGTGCAATGACAACAACAACAACAACAACAACCGCCAGGGTCGTCACTGTGGCATCCTTACTCCACTGCTGTAGCCAGCCAGAAACAATATTTCACGGCGAATGCCATTAAAATTATTACGATTATTGCCATGACATGTGCGCGCACCCTTTCAAATGATCACGCTCATCATGTTCTTCCCAGAGTGCTACGATCGCCGCGCAGCCGGTCTACCTCTCTCGCGTACGGGTGTAATTCTAAAACATTCCTTCTTTGATTCTGATGCGCCCGCGCGCGCTCCACTCCGTCCTCTAGTTGAGCTATTTATAGCGGTACCAGCTGTACCAGGGCAAGCGCTTCTAAAACCCCTAAACACCGACTATAAAATAGAAGATCACAACATAACGAGTGACTCTCCTCTTTCGGCTTTCGGCATAAAAACCCCTGCCGATCCCAAGTTCTTAATCCGCTCGGCTAATGTTTGTCACAATAATTCATAATTATTACCGAGCGTAATGGCATTCGGTGCTGTTAACGCCGATCGAGCCGAGCAGTATTTTGCACGTTTACAAGTAGACCTTTGATCTTGCTTCGGAGTCGATCGGATTCCTAGATGGAAGATGCACCCAGTTCCGATGTGTGTATGTGATGTAACAAAGTCGAAAGCAGGCTAATGAAATCACATTCGCCAGGTTATGTATGCGGTTGTCAGGCTAAATGGAATCGTAAATCATTCCGCAGTGCAACAAGTTGTTAAACATCACCACAAACAAACCCTGTAGTGGCTACATAGCAGCCCATGCACAAAAGAAGTGCGCGACCAGTAGTAATTGGCTGTGAATGGAAGTTATGCAACAATGGAACATTACGAGCTTTTCTTCGGGGGTTTGTCGCCTTGTTTGCTTGGGTGAAGCATACAAACGGGTCAAGAACTGGAACGGGTACGGGCTGTGGCTTTAGAAATAACAACGGTTCATATCTGGAGCGAGTCATGGCATGCTGAATTTAATAACAATAAAAGTGGACGTTCAGGAATTACAGATTAGCGGGTGTTTTTAGGTATCAAACAACTCAATTTGACAGTTTCACTTTTATGTAGTGGTGTTCCGAAGTGGAATTTCTTCGGGTTTCGGTCGGTGGTAGCCATAAAAGGACTTATCCCTTTAACTTTGACATGAATGCCGGATATTTTAAGCCCTCTTATCAAATAGATGATCACATTTTTTTAAATGGAGGCAATAGCTACGTGAGACCGATTTACCTAATTAGGAAACATTTCTTGTTTTTATTAATGTCACATATCGTCGCTGTTGTGCTATCTTATGACAAGCGCCATTTTGCACATTTCGAGAAAAACGATTTTTAAAGTTTGAGATTGAATATCTCGAAACTTATAAATGGTATAAACAATTCAAGGAAGGCAATTGATGCTTCTGTCTATTCTGTGTTAAACACCCAAATATTACGAAGATCAGTTGACTATGTTGCGAGCATTTAGTATAAATGTAAACAAAAGTCGCACTCACACGTGTCATAGGTGTGTATTGATGACAAAATTTGTATAGCGTGTCATAATCGTGCATGAAAAATTTTCCATAGAAAAAAATCATCAACTATTAACTTTTATTCATATCTTTGGCTTCATTTGGTCTATAAACAATCAATGAGATGCATTTTGAAGGAAATAAGTCAGTGAATCTAGCAAAAATAGTTATTTTTAGTTACAGTGTTGCCAAATATGCTGTATTTCCAGTTTAAAACTTAAATTGCATTTTTCTCACAATTCGCGCATTTTTGTTTTGAAAATGATTATGCCATTGTGTTTCTGAGATAGTTTTACATATAAAAACATCTTATTCATCAAGATAATTTGAGCCAATCCCAATCCCAGTCATTTGAAGCAAAAAATTGAAAATTTCTCAGCACATTTCTCGTTATATCTCAGTAACCATGCAGAAAGTCAAAATTCTGTAAACGCCACTTTGTAGAGATTGTTTAGACAAGTAATGTGGCATATCTAACTCAGTTTACCCCAAAATGGCGTTTGTCATAAGATAGCACAACAGCGACGATATGTCCTAGAATAGTTCACCAGTAATTGGTAAAGGCGAGCTTTTAAGTCGTGTTTGAGGGCATTGGAGAGACGCGCCGACACCCAGCAACATTTTCGAAGATCGTGTAAACATTTAATTCAATGATCTAATATCATCACGATTTAACACCAGTCAATGAACAATTTTGTAAACTAAGTTTATAAATCATAAAACAATATTACAATGTGCAATACGTGCAAAAAGCTCTACTCGTGATGAGCAAGACAAAACGTACGCCATGCATGAAGCTACGTTTAAATGAATCTCAGATCTTTGAACTCAATTGACCTGCACACGGAAATAATTTTGTTCACGATTTCGTGAAATAAACATCAATTTTTCCTATAAATAAACATCAATTTTTCCTATCAAACTAGTTCACGCTAAAAATAAAAAAATGTGCCACAAATATGTTTTGTTTTTAGATTATTTTTTCATAATTGAAGATAAAGGGTTAAATTGCATTACGGAAAAAAACGCTGTGCAAAATAACCCATTCGGCATTTTTTTTTTTTGAAAATTTGGATAAAAGCAGTTTAGAGTGTGCTGTTTACACTGTATTTTTTGCGCTGTCAGTTTTTTTTTCAAAATTGGAAAAAATGACGTTAACCGAAAAGCAATGTCGCGAATTGATTTCCTACAAGCAACTGGAAAATTCTCAACTCTCTCATCGGGACATCGAAAAACAACTCGGAATCGTACTGTCAACGGTGAGTCGTATGATTAAACGTTAAATTCAACTCTGGAATCGAACGGATGAAGAAATGTGGTCAGAATGAATGTTCTATCTATGTGATCAGGATCACAAGCGTGTGGTGAAAGCGTTTTTAAGCGGAATCCCAATGCTTCGGTCAAAGCTGTGGCCAAAAAGTTGAATTTGTCTAAGCTTTCGTGCAGAGAACCAAGCCTCCAAATTCAAACGAACGGCAAAATACGGTGGGAAAGTCGCGGGCTCGGAAACTGTACACCCAGATGATGACGAAACCTCATTGTCTCATCACGGATGATGAGACTTATGTCAAGGCGAACTTCCGGCTGTATCCGGGGCTACTGTTCTTCACCGCCCAGCATAAGTTTGATGTTTCGGAGGAAGTAAGGAAGCAGAAACTTTCAACGTTTGCCAATAAATACATGATTTGGCAAGCGATCTGCTCATGTGGCAAACGGAGTACGCCGCTAACTTTCGTACCCAAGGACATGAACCCCCACAACGCACCGGAGCTAAGGTCCATCGAAAAATATTGGGCAATTATGAAGCAGGCACTACGAAAGCATCCCAATGAGGTCAAATCGGAGGAAGACATGAAGAAAAAGTGGGATTCCCTACAGAACAAGCTGCAGCTAGATGTTGTGTAGAATCTAATGAGTGGAGTTAAGCGTAAGGAGAATCGTACGGTTTTTCCGTGATGCAATTTGATGTGAGACACTCTTTTTTACACTCATTTTAATTCACTATATGTATCCCCTAATTAAGGCCATCACAAATATTTTTTAAAAATTATGTCACCCCCCCCCTTCAAAATCGCTGAAAAAAATCAGGGGGCAAATAATTTTTTTAAAATAACCAAAATTCAAAAAATTGTCACGTTTTATAGAACAACAATAGCTTCCAGATTTTGCTTTACGTAACTGAAAACTATTATGGTAGTTTTAGAAATTACCATCCCATGATAATTTTTATTTTGACCATTCTCGGGTAAATGTGAAGTTTAAATGAGATCATCGATCCAGTCCAACATCGAATGAAACGTTTGCTGGTCGCGGAAGGAAGGACCCATCTGTGTATTATCAAACAAACATCTCATGGAAAGGCTAATACAGACCGACTTCTGAATCGATTCCATTTTAAACGCAACAGTCGATAGAGACATAATCGATCGTTGCATTCGAAAATAATTTCGATAAGGAAACAATCTGAATTCAAATCAGACTCCTGGAGATTTATATGTGGTTCAATATTCAATATACATGAGTTTTACCGAAAGGTTTTTGACATTTAAAGATTTCATATGGGATCTTAGTATTCATACCGTATTTCCGCAGCCATATGTGCGATTCTTATGAATCTGCTACCAAACCTTCCATTTAAGGCTAAGCTTGTGAAAATTGAATAAGCCGTTTTCCAAGAAGCCGAAGAGACATTAATTCTGAAATATTCCAAGAACCAGAAACATGCGAAATTTTCGAGATAGACGCTGGAATCAAAAAAAACTTTGTCTGGCCATCAGCGATCATTAATGCTCTAGCAAAGCTAAATATAGATCTTACAAATAATGGTATCATCGGCACTTACCGCAGGAAGAACCGGGAATCCATTATCGATGTCAATTTTTGTAGCCTTGGAGTAACCGGAAAGATGGACTGAAAAGTGTGCGAGGATATATCCACAGCGACCACCAAGCGATTTGGTACAGCATTGATAACAGGACTATGAACTACACATGAATATGAATATGTAGGAGATAAATAAACGAGTGAAGATGGAAAACAGCGATTTATCACAGGAACGTGTCCGTCGAAGAACTTGAATTTCAGGGTATCCTCTTCAACCTAAATGCGAACGAGTTCACGGCACTACTAACAAAGGCGTGTAATGCGACCATACCAAGGGATGGGAAACTGAGAAACGGTCGCCGGGTGCAATACGACGATTATCGATCTACGTATAAGTTGCCTCCGAGCTTGAGAAGAAGTCGGAGATCACTTCGGTTTCTCATCTCGCTCAGTTCAGAAGCTAGAAATCGTTCCGCTGCAATAGCAGGGCAAGTAATCAAATTTACCCGCGCGACGCTTGGCAAAAATTGATTCCTTCTGCCTAGTGTGTGATACGTGAACAAACAATGAGTGACAATGCCAAGCAAAAGTATATCACGATGCGGGCAAACTGTGTTGCTGTTGACTACACGAAATATCCGGTAATACCATCAATTCATGAAGGGGAGCAAATGTTGAAGGTGAACTTGAAGTTCAACGTAGCTTGCGGTACTTTATGCGGTGCAATTCCACCATTTACGTCATGCGCTACTGAATATGTTAAAAAATATTAGTCAAGTAGAATCATTCGCTTCCCAGAACAACATGAAACACGTCATCGAATGTAATGACATTTTATACAGTATCCCAACATATATAAACGTTGACATGACCTGGCACCACGTACTAGTTCCTTCGCTATCAAACAAATCCTGTCAAAATACGGAGAGGTGAATAGTGTTAAGGAAGATAGTTGGAGGAACTTCTTCCCAAGACTCCGCAACGGAGTTCGTGTGGTGAGAATGCGTCCGACAAAACCTATTCCCTCTTACTTGACTTTCACATGCAAATCACCTCATGGTGTAGAATATTCTCAACGAACACTAGTCACGCACCCAGGACAGATTCCTACCTGTCAATATTGTGATCATCCGCTACACCACGGGAAACCTTGCGCAGAGACTGCTAAAGAAATTCCACCTGATACGACCAAAGCCGGTATACAATCATCGTATGTTAAACCACAACCAGTTGGTAAACCAACGACTGCAGACCGGACATTCACAAACACCAGCTCAACAACGATCGGCCCCAGTACCACTAAACCAACTGCCATTATCAACATCGAAGTAACAACGATTACAGCAAATGTTTCCAAACCAACAACCAACACCACCAATAAGGAATCTAATACCGATGAAGAAGAATTTACAATAGCGACCCGTAAGCACAAACAACAAATAAGAACATCCGACGATGAGCAAGATGAATGCAGTACCGATGATGACATGGACGTAAACTAAAACGCGAGAGAAGACGGACCAAATGACCCCCAAGGTGCGCTCCACGGCTCAGTTGTGCTAACGCATTGAGCCGTGTCAAATATATGTAAAATTAAAAAGAAGTCAGAAGGCTCGAGGTAAGCGAGCTGCAAGAACCGCTCTCAACAAAGCAGTCAAGCTGTACAAGAAAGCCTTACCACAAAGCCAACGCGAATTTCCTTAGGAGAGACCTACAAAGTTGGCATAACAAAGATAAAAGGCTCAGCTGCACCACCTGAAAGGTGCCCGGAATAGATGGAGGTCACCATCGAAAGGTTTTCCCCACAACATGAATCTATTATTAGGTATGATCACAAAGATGAAGATCGGTTTACCAACAAACAGGTTATCGAGATGGCGAAAGCCATAAAAGTGAAGCGATACATGAGAGCCCGGATATGTTCAAAACGATCCGATAATTGGAAGCGACAAAAGCTGATGTTGCTTCCGATACCGGGACAACATGGAAATCTTTCAGCGTAGTCAATATATCCCTTGGTAATGTTAGAGAGAAGGAGTAATCCTGAACAAGCTAACGAAGTACGCGGACCGTGAGAACGGCATCTCATGTAATTCGGCTTCCTTATAGGCAGGTCTACAGTGAAATCCATCCAAACGGTCGTGGGAGCTGTGGAGACAGCAGAGATACAACTGACGTTCTTAGACTCGACGCTGTGGAACGCAGTGTACGATGGAGTATTGAAGCTGAACCTTCCCAGAGATATACGATTTTCGGCTTCACGGATGATGTGGTGTTCCAAGTAATCGGACAATCACTAGAAAAGGAGACACTCGACACGGAGACGATTGCCCATCATAAAACAGAGTTGGTGATGACTAGCAGCCGAAAGACAGCGCGGTCGGAAAATATATCATCGACTTGAACTTTTTAAAGTCACGACGATTATGTTAAGGGGAAGGTTGTGAGAGCAACCACAGCTTTGCTTGAGGCGCCAGTGTACTGAGCACCACGAACCAGCGGAAATCGCTGGACCGAAGCATGTGAGCAGACTAGTTTCACCGTCAGGGACAAGATCGAGTAGGTCGAGTGAAGCACCAGCGGTGGGTCGTCGAGTTTTCAACGAACCGGAAGCAGCGAACCAGAAGCTACGCTCTATCCGGTATCGCCGAACCGTCCTCGCCAAGTACTGGTTGGCCCTTTGAGTAGGATTTATTGACTATGCGAGTAGATTGCGACAAAACTGGGAGCTAAATGATTCGCGCAACAGGCATCGGTATCGGGAGAACTTCCGACGGGGAATTGAGATGGCTCGCGAAAACAGGAACTAAATGGTTCACAGAAACTGGAGCCAAATGGCTAAAGGAAGTTCATCACTGCGATTAGCCGGATATGTGTTCGGAGCTAAACCGCTCTAATGTATCATTTTGTCTTGAGACTGAATCAACCTCCCCACGATATAACGCTTCGATGCAGTCTCGTGCTTTTGTTCCACGAGAACCTCACTTTTTTGAAAGAAGAAAAGTGAGGACTGTTAGTAGTGGTTAGGCATAAAAGTGAGTCCCACCTAGGGCCAATGCAGTTTTGAAGCTTTTTTAACCATACTATAAAACATACAGACATTTTCAGATATCCAGAATGTTTTCCAAAAGTCCATAAGTGAAATGTTGCAATCCTGTTTCTGTACATTGTTATCAAGCAGGTTCACCTTTGACCGATTTTCATGCCTTGTGTGTACAGTCGGTCCATGTGCCGCCACAACGGAATGAAAACTGTTCAAGCAACCAAAAGTTAATACCTTAATGTACTCTTAAATGTTTACATTAAGTTCTAGAGAACTTTCAAGCTTTTTTGGGAATTTAGAAATTGCACTGTTCGGAAAATTATTTAAAACGAAAACTTTAGCATCCCTTTCCTATGTAAACTTTTGATTGATTCAGTAATGTTTGCTTGAATTTTTCTAGTAAAACAAATAGCTCAACCCCGCTATACGAAATCACCCTGTGGAAACGTCCACCATTGTTCAATCGAAAGAAAATGTAAAAAGAAAAAAAATTGTGTTTATTAAAATAAATATTTATTTTTTGTTTGCCCCCCCCCTTCAGAAAAAAATTTGTACTTGGACATAATTTTTAAAAAAGATTTGTAATGGCCTAACTATATCGTGATATTTTTTATGAGTTTACTATCGGATTGTATACGCCATGTAACGTAACAATTTGAACTGGATCAGGTAAGTGCAACCGGTTCGAGAGGTCTTATGGAGCTATTTCACGTACACGATTTGTGACTCTGTAATTAAATTTCTGACTCTGTCATATTTTTAAAGCTTTTCCTGGTCTCGCAAATGAATAACGATGTTTGAGGTCCTAATAATTTTCTTATATCCACTACTCGTATCTATAACTGCTCCCTAGCAGTTGGACACAACTATGTTATATTTCATGAAACCGTTCACGAAACAAAACTAAATCCATGAATAATATTCGAAATTTTGTGAACCATTTCATGTGAAATTTAAGGACCATGTGCAGAGTTTTCATATTTCATGAGATTGTGAACGTTTCTACAACCACGAATGGTGAGTCATGAATAATAAATAGGAATCATGCACCAGTTCACAAAACAGTGAATTATTTTGGGAACTGCTTCACGAGCACGAAAAATAAATCGTGATTAATATACTAGGAACTATGAACCAATTCATGAGACATGCATGTATCCATGAATCATATTCCGAGTTTGGTGAAATAGCTCACGAGAAAATATAAAAACCTTTGATTTTGCGAACTAATTCACAACCACGAAATCAAGATGAAGAATAAAATGTGATAAATCATGAATCAGTTCTCTTCGTATAGACAGTAAACAATGTTCCTAAATTTATGGATTAAATCAGAAATACGATTTGGTAATGACATAGCGCAAACCGTAACTAAACTTCACAGAAAACAGGAGTCTCTACAAATAAAAGCGTTATGTAGGCGGTACGGCGGAAGAACTGAACAGCATAAAACACAAAATTTTTATTCATGGCCCTGATTTCGCTTCGTAAAAACTCGATTGTTCCAAAATTCACGGGGCTTTATTCACGATTTCGGGAACATTTCTGTTTTTACCATGATAAACATTCCAGGATAGACGGAAACACTTCAGGATTTTTGCTGCAATCAGGATTCGGAAATCGGAATTTATTGGCACAACACTTAGGGCATTTGCTGTCCCAGGAAGTGAGTTCAGGTTTCTAAGATCAGGAGCTACTTGCTTCGGTTTTGCGTCAGTACTTCCAGTTATTTTTGGATGACCTCTGGCATTTACAACAAATTTAGGAGAGGCAATATTCCTCTTTATATTGCTTCCAAGCGCAGCAGAAGATGTTCCCACCTGGGGTTCATTTCAGTCGCCTTCGTTAGTACAAGTTAGTATAAATGTTCGTAGAGACCGGTGGCATAGGTATCCTCGGCATTTCTGCAAAAGATCACTTAGAGCGTCCCTGAAGAGTAGAGTAAGAGTAAGATTCTTCTCGCACTATTTGTACGCGTGACGTGTTGGCAGATCGTATGGGTTCACCCACAGACACTTTTCAATATCCCTTGCACAGGAATCATCCACAAGATTCCCAACGCATTTCCCACAACGAGCTTTATTGCTACCATGCCTCAATTGTTTGCAATAAGTACAGTTCATGACCCACGGCGTAAAAAGGCGAACAAATAGACGAACTTCGTCAAAGCGGAGGTAGTTAGGTAGAGTTACCCGAAAAGAATCTGTGTGGACATATGTTATCTTCCCGTCAGCTGCAACTGATGTCGAATACAATCGTTTGGAGTCCAGTATCTCCACTAACATGCAATTCAAACTCGAATCGGAGACGACCCCACAGATTTCAACTCGATTAGCTGGTACATATACTCTGTACTCCCTTGCAAAGTGATAAAGTTGGAATTAAGATTCCCGTGTATATAGAAAAAGACTATATAGATGTGAAATTACATGACCTATCACCACGTACCCCTCCTGATCTAATCGCAAAATACATGTCGCAATACGGAGAAGTAGAATCTGTTACACGTGATACGTGGAGAAATTTCTTCCCGGGTACACCTAACGGTGTTCTTTTGGTGAGAATGCGGATCGAAAGATCTATCCCCTCCCACTTGACTATAAAACTTAAAACCCACGAAGCTACTATTCATCAAACTACGTTATGCATCCATGAGGGGCAAACTCCTACGTGCAAGTATTGTAATCAGACAGCACATCACGGACAACCTTGCGCGGAAGATACAGAGGAAAATGTATCGCTACCGATTGCCAACGAATCCACGGAAAACCAACCCAAAAAAGAATTTTCAATGCCTTCAATACCTGAACCACAAACGGTTGCCAAATTTGTGACAGCTGTTCAGTCCATATTGACAACTGCCAAAGCAGCATCCAGCACCCCTGAAACAACTGTAAGTAACATCGGTGATGAAGATAATAAGAATGACGACGGATTTACATTGGTCACCCGTAAGTGCAAGAAGCAGGAAAGAACATCTGTTCGCGAGCACCAAGGCACTTTTAACGATTATGACCTTGATACAGAGGACAGGAGAGAATTAAACGGTTCCCATGACGCAGTAGGCGAGCCGCGAAAGAAGGTCTCCGCTCGCAATAAAAAGTTGCGCGCACGAGCTCCAACGGACAAACAATAATATTGGTTATTTTTATTTTTTACATTTTGTAAATAAAAGATCCACGGCTCCGTTAAGCTACCGCTATGAGCCGTGTCAAATAAACGAAATAAAAAAAATTACCAGAACTTGGATGTGAGGAGGAAACAAAAAAAGGAAAGGTAATACGATAGCGGTATTTAACTCCAACAGCTCATAAAAACTGCCGTTGCCCTGCTGGTCGAATAATGGTTAACGCACACACAGAAGAGAAGGAAAAATCCATATCCTCGAAGAGGCGGAGAACGCTCAAGGTAACCTTGAAAGCGGATTTGTAAGCTTTGCTATTTAGCGTTACACTGCACAGACGGGAAAAACTTCTAGTCCGCTGTTTACCTGGGAATACAACTTCTGGACTCACTTTCTGTTTGCGGATTTCAAGGCGGCGTACAATTTAGTAAAACCGAACGATCTGTTCCAATAATGCTTGAACATGGCTTTCGGAAAGAAAATCTGATATAACTGATTCGTACGACGCTGACGGATGGGTCAATCTTCAAAATAGCTGAAAGGACGTCCGACTCGTTTGTGCTGTAAGATGGATTGAAGCAGGGTGATGCACTCTCTAATCTCTTGTTCAACAAAGCACTCAAAGATGCGATATGAAGATCTAACGTGCAAATTAACGGAACCATCATCACATGATCTCACATGTTTTTGGCTTTGCTAAAGTATATGATAACTGCAACAGAGCGAGACAGATCTCGAGTACTCGGTATATTTGACAGAACATCTTTGTTTAATGCTAGGCGGTACAAGAGAAAACGAACAATTGCTGACATTGGAAGGCTGATACAAAACTACGGTATGCTGGACATAATTGAGAATGCTGGAAAAGGTCAGTTAAAGAATTTTCTAGTATAGAGGTCGTCGACTTCGAGACATACCTCACACTCGTTCAAGGAGATTGGAGAATGGCGGCCCATGATCAATTAACCTGAAAAATTAAAATTCACTCCATCGTGATTCGGAGTATCCGGATTTTTTGGCCACGATGATTGTCATGATAAAAGCCGTAGTTGATGAAGCATATGTATAGGTGTAACTGAATAGTATTAACTTCAGATCCATCGACCCACATTTTATACTTCAATAAGCGCTCCACTTCTCGTTTAGGCGGTCTAATTTTGCAATCCCTAAAATCCACAATGGTCGACCAATGACGCCACAATGAAATCTCCTCACTATCACTGAAGGTATCTAGAGCGATGAATTCCTCACTGTTGGAACGAGAAGAACGATACATGATTTGTATAGCACAGAAACGAGAATAACGGTACCTGGATTGTCATAGTTCAATGCATGGATAGTTAACTGTATATTTTTATCTGTTTTCTTTGCGAGCCATTACTTTTGGTAGATGAAATCAGACTGATGAAAATTATCTGAAAATTGTTAAAAAAAACTACTCAAAAAGTGATCAATATTCCCCCTATTTAAGGTACCATACTAGTAACAAATGATGTTTTATAGCATTTTAGTGGACACCCATAAAATTTAGATTTCCCTTGTAACATGCTATAAAACTCCAACTGGTACTTGGGCTTACGATGAAGCTGCATGCTTGATACTCCCGTACCCTCGTTGTGTGTTTATTTGGACACTAGGTAGTTTGAAAAGTCGCAGGGATGTGCAGCTTCATAAGTCGAGTAGTTTGTGTTTCACAGCTGTTGGAATGACAGCCTCAGCGTTTCTTAAATCCATTATTTTAAATTAAATCTGTACCCTTATTGAAGAGTAGAATTTAGGAAAAAATCGGTGAAAAACCAAGGAGAACGCAACCATTATTTTTCCCTAAAAGATAAAATAAAAGGGTGATCCATTATGCGCATAAGGGCACAAAACCTAATTTTGAATGGTTGGCTTTGGCGTTTGGCTCCCATGCCAAAAGACAAGAGTTCGTTTCCATATACTCGTCAGCGACTCAGAGTTGTGTTTTGCTAACCGAGCCATCACTGTTCCACCAGTTGCTTTAGACGTTCACATATTTTGTGTGAATTGTTTGGATGCAGTCTAACTGACACCAATTTGGTGTTATTTTGGATATCGCGTCTAACGGCCAACACGTTGATGCCAGTTACTGAGGAGTCGAACGTGAAATATTTTAAAATGAAGCAGAAGTTTCAAAAGAATTACGGTAACTCTGCCCCATTGAAGCCAACAGTCAAAGATGAGCGTTAGGATTCAAATGTGGTCGAACGAGCACAAAAACCTAACCAAAGTTCCGTCTGTAATAATTAATTGATCTTCTCGAGACCAGTAAGCGAAAATTTGATTTCCATTTGATACGGCAAGCATCTCATAAGTTAACTGGTGCTCAAAAGCAAGCATTTTGATTCGACCGAATAATGTTACAAAATCTCCGTACTCCAAACTCGAAATTTGACTATTGGCTGCTACCAAATCTGAAGAAATGCAAGGGAAAAAGTGTTCCCAAATTTGTGCATAAAGTGCCATGAATTCGGGAACAATCACGTTTTTACGTTACGAAAATAGGACCATGATAAAAAAAAGATCACGTTTTTTGCATTCATGTTAAATTTTTCTTCCGTAACGCCTACATTTCTGAAGATTATTTCTCTTTCGTGAATATCAATCATGTTTTCTGCTTTGTTATCACCAAAAACGTGGTTTTGTTCATGAACTATTTCACGAAACTCGAAATATTATTAATGGACCCATTTCTGCCTTACGAACCAGTTCCCGATTCATAGTGTATTGGTTTTGATTCCTGTTTGTTGATAAAAATCTTTTGTCAGAAGTTGTAGAGTCGGCCGGGACCGGTGCGAAAGTTTAAGTAGTCAGTGCAGTCTTTAGTTGTGTCTCAGCCCAGTGAAACAATCAGTTGATAGATAGCAAGATAGATAGTTTCCTTGAGGAATCATTCCCGCAAAGTTCATTGTGTAACTGATAGTAAAAGTGATCGAATAAAACAATTCTGAAAATTCAACGGTGCATTTCTGGCGATCATAATAATTGCTGAAAGTTCTCGAAGAGCATTATAATCGAGATCAGTAGCCACCCTAGGTCGCTCTTCTTCATCTGGTAACAGCGGTGGGATTCGAACCCACGCCATTTCTGACTGGTGCCAAAACCAGAGATTACCGGGGAGCACCGTAGGCCGCGCGCTCCTTACATCGTGGTGATTGGTCGGTCTACACATGAACTTAGTCACGATTTTCGTAAATCGTTCAGTTGACGAAATCGTGATTTTTTATTCATGAATTTATGAACGGGTTTTTTTTGTGTAGCTGTTTAATAAGCGCTTTTCCTCAAACAATGAAGCCATAGCCGGAAAAATGCGCATTTTGTAGGTTTGACGCCTATCGAGTATCGAATTTATTAAAAACCCCTAAAATGTCTGTATCGTGGTAAAACACGATTATTTTGAAAAATAAAGAAAAAAATTTGTTAGACCTAGGACTTTTGAATTCATCTAAAACCAACTTTCCACTATGTTGTGCAACGGATGAAGTACATGATCATCTTAAATTTGCACGATTCAACCGATACTCGCAATAGAAATACGAATAACAGAACTTTCTTCCTCGATTCTTCTGCTCACACTAGCCACAATAGGAATAAGGATTCTTTGTTATGCGCGTTTTAAATTTACCAATGCGAGTAGAAAGCAAACAGAATAATTGTGGGTCAGGAAATATTCTGATTTCCAACATAAAAACAAATGCGACGATTTTTTTTCTATATTCTGAATTTGGTAATTGGGTAAAGGCAGAGGGTGCAAGATTCCTTTTTTATCTTTTCGGATTATAATAATGTTTTACTTGTCGAAGCAGTATTTAAAGCTGAAGACAACAAATGATAAGTAAAAAATTGTAACAGTGTTCTCCTAGTCTCCAGTTGGATGTACGAACTACTTCAACATACTGTACTGTAATGTACTAAAATTGCAAACAGTTGATTAGTTTGGTTGTATGAATGTTTGTAGCGAATTACGAAATTTATTTTGTGATCTTAGCCTTCCCATGGAGCAGCTATATCAGTTTTATAAATAATTAACGATTTCAAAATTCAAAAGATAATTTTCACGATATTAGTTTCAAAATAAATATTTTCCAAAATTTTATTAAAAGAACTTTTAAAGCATAAAATAGTAGGTATTATATTTAATTTACTTGAATGCTGCAACTATCGATTTTTAGACTATTTTTGTGGGGGTTTTGATAAGAGGATTACCCCAAGCTACCCCATCTCTCTTCTTCTTACTTTACCAGCGACTATTTTTTGTACGAAAACAAAACTAACAACAGTCCCCAAGCACCAGGCTGTGGCTCTTAATTAGCTACAATTCGGAGTTTTCTACCTCAAGTACCGACTCGTCTTCATCCGTAATGAGCGCCGTCTCTCTATCGCTAAAAAGCACACTTTCGCTAAGTTTGAGGTCCCCCGGGGTCAGAGATGACATAACCTCACATTTCTGCGACTAGAGTTGAAAGGTCCACCACCGGCAACGGCAGTAGAATGTCAGCAGCAAAAAGGTTAGTTGTGAGTTATGTTTTTGTGGGCCTCGCCGCACAGAAGACGCGTAACGCGTAATGTCAGCTGCCGCCGCATGGACCACGGCAACGAAGGAGATACAAACCAATTAGAGAATGGGTGCGGCACCGAAATTAACAAGCGATGACTCTGATGAAATTGGTGATAAGTAGTTACGTAACACCACCCGAAATCATAATTCAATCGGTCCCATGTCATGTCGAATGGAAACCAGAGGCCCGATCAGAAATCTGCAAAGGTTGAAAGCAAAAGTAACTCTTCCTTTCACTTGCGCTGCAATCAATCTTAATCGAACAAAGTGCAAGACGGCAAAGACGCGATAGATGAGGTCTAGAACCCTGTCGACATGCACCCCGCAGGGAGTGTAAATCTTCGAGTTCCGATTGCTGGCATCAGTTTGCAAAACGGTTGTTTGCTCTTCCAGCCTTGCAGCCTTGCCGATGCCCCTGCTGCCAGTTCGTAGTAAAACTGTTAGTCAAAGCACGCGGCGGCGACGGCGTCGGCGGCAGGCTTAAGATTGCTACATGGCTCAATGAAAATGTTCCCCTTATTTTCCTGTCGTAAAACAGACGAGCTGCTCAATCTCAAGTGGAAGAAGCAGGGAGAGATGAAACTGCAAGATGTTGCAACTAGCGACGAAGAAGCTCCCAGCTGGAAAGATGTGTCTACATTTTATTATGAAAGGTAACAACTTTATGTCACGATTGACATTATCATCTTTGCAGGTTCCCCGGCGATCCTCTGCTGGAATTAGAGACGAGACGAAGCTAAACGGAACCGTCAGTGTCTGATCCGGGTGGTCGATTGCCGGTCCTGAAAGGGGCTGTAATAGAACTTGAACAGCATCAGATTGGAGTGCCCGGAGCTAGTTCTGTCGTTTAGAATTGTTGCTTCGCGGTCAGGGGTGTGGCAAGAAGGACTAACAATGCCCGGTTAGGATAATAATGTCTAACTTCACCAGCGCTGCATTGAACGGAATCTACGTTCTGCGATCTGTGGAATGCCGCACAATCGCAATCGCAATAGCAGTAGCTTCCAGGAGTCTAACGCTAACTCGCTGACCAACCTCCTGCAAGCCAATGATAAGCTCTCAGTCGGTTGGTCGGTTGGCTAGCTATCCAACTCAACTAGCCAACTATGCACGAATGGAAGAAAAAAAACATAATAAAAGCAATACACTGATGAATGTGCATAGATTGTAAATTATAACTTTCATTGTTGAAGCAGACTTTCGCGAGTGCAGCCAGCAGCACGCGGTGGCGTTTCGAATCGATCAAGGGCATTGACTGTGCTGCCCATCATCGCCGCTTCCAGGTAGGTGCACACAGCATAAGTGTGTTCATAAATCACGTTTGCAGAAGCACGGACGATCAGTGAAAGTACAGCTGCGCCGTGGCTCGCTCAGCCATCAGAGGATCAAGTGATTTGAACGCCACCCGAGTGACGAACCTCCTAAGATGACGCCGCTTCGCCAAGCCGGTGCCGGTACGCGAGCGTATTTAATCCCATTAGCCGCAGCCTATTACTGTCGGAAGCGATGCGAGAGCTGCAACGGTTGCACATTCCACAAGGTGTAGCAACCATCAGCATCTTCAACGAGCGAAAACAATAAGCCATAATTCAAGGTATTTAAGAGACATCCAGCACTGCACTGCACTGGTGTCTAATCTGATGGAAATAATTTCGCGGCGGCGGGTGGAATGAACTGTCTCCTCTTCTCCGTCGTCATCCGTCCGTACAGGGCCAATTCAAGCGCAAGGTCACGTAGGATCTTCTCAACGAAACGGAGCGATATGGAGCTCTTAGCTGTTTCTTTTTTTTGCAGAATCGCGATAAATGACCGCGTGTGACCAGTGAACAACACAAATTATCTTCCTGTCTTATCCGAGATGAGTTATGAATGGAGGCAGTCCTGGGCGATGAAACTACATCGACACCGCAGACAACGAAAATTGTCGTGTATTTACGATTTGTACATTTTATTGGTACAAAGAACATAAATAAGAGGAATATGATTCGAGAGGCGATTTGCTTCTTTACTGGATACCAGTGTTGCCATATGTATGGATTATTCTGAAAAATGTTTAAAATCCACTACATGCTAGAAGGTAATGCGTTCTTATTTCGCTGCTGGAAAACGGTGAAAAGGGAATTAGAATTTTGCCTGAAATTTATGGGATGCAATTTAGTCAGTTCTGGAAATTATCGCATTATTTCTGAGTAAAATAAGACTCCCTCTTTTTCGTTTTTATTGGAGTAAATTGAATACAAAACCTTGTAGTGCTTACTTCACCGAAGGAAACTGACTCAATATCGTTACCGAGAGCACAACTAAGTTGAAAATAAAAATTAGACTAGTTACTTTGCATGAAAATTCCCTCTTATTTGCATATGTTTCTGCACTATCTTTGTAGGTAGTAGACATAGTCATGATTGATTGTGCATTTATTGCTGCTTGCCCACATCCATATCTAGGCCTTATTTTCTCATCCAAAATTTAAAAAATAAACCCTGATAATTCCCGCATTACATTTTACACGCTAAGACATTTGTATACTTGTACTTTGCAATTTTTTTCACATTTTTACAAAACATACAACACTTAAACCTCCTGAACCTAGTTAGCGAAAAAAAAGTAGAATGCTTACAGTACAGTATGCAGTTGTATACAAATTAACACATTTTCAATCTATCACCAACAAAAAAATGTTTGACATTTTCGGAATGGGCTCCACGAGTAGATGACGAAAATCGATGACTGTAGCCATTTCAAAATCCAGCATGGCTTCCTCCGGTTCAACAAAAGAAATCAAGAAGCAGAATTCTCCATCGTATTTGACGCCATTCTCGTCTTACCAAATGGCGTCAAATATCGATTTTCATCATCTACTCATCGAGCCCATTCCGAAAATGTCAATAATATTGGGGTAAAAATAAAATATTTCTCAACCGGAAGTCGAAATCTTTCAATCTTTCAAAAATCGACAAATATTGATTTCCATCATCTTCTTATGAATATCGTTCAAAAACTATTCTCTGTTAGAGGTATCAAAAGGTATAGTTAGGGTTATCAAAAAGCGGAAGTTGCAATATTGGATTTCAAATTGGTGTCAAACATTAAATCCCGTTGTCTATTCGTCAATCCTGTTTCAAAAATATTTATATTGTCAGGGTTGTCGGCTCTAAACATCGCTATTCATCATCTACTCGTCAAGTGTCAATCAGGCGCTCGTTTAGTCCGGCTCTATGTCACTGCCAGATTCAGATAGGGTGAAGTCGAAACGCAACTCCATAACTAATTTACGTTTGTTACGCAAACTATAGAAAGCCCTATTCGCAGTAGCAATACGCATTTTTTACTTCGCGGCTAAAAGTTTTTCTCACATGACACTAATTTTTCGAAATATACGAATTCGTTGCCAACCTCCTACCGTACTCCGTTCAGACTATTTCGTTTTCTACCAGTTCTACTGTTTTGTCAGAGGTTATAGCCAGCTTCCAGTGATTTGCGATCAACTCCAAAGATGTTACCATGAAGCCAAAAAGCAGACGTGAGATCACGTGATGACAGTTCCGTTCTTATTGTACCTGCGCTATGTTAAACAGTAGATAAGAGAGTGCATCGCCCTGCTTCAATCCATTTCAAGTCATAAACGTGTCTGATGTCGACCCGGCTCTTGAAGTTTGATTTCGACCTATCCAGCTTCACACAAATCATCTTAATCAGTTTTTCTAGAAACCCATGTTTAAGCATTATCTACCCCAGTTCGTTACGTTTCACTGGATCGTACGCCTGCTTGAAATCCACAAACAAATGGTGTTGAAAGTTGTAGTCCCAGAATTTGTTGTAGGGTAAAACGTTATTTGGTCTATCGTTGGTCGTCCTTCTCGAAACCCGCCTTGGCATTCACCGACAAAGGATTCAGCCGACGGGCGTAGTCCGCTAAACAGTACATAACTTCTAACGGGTGCTCAATAAAAATTCAAATGATTTCAATACCTTTCTGTAATTAAAGTAAAGATTTTTTTTCTTTATAAGAGAATTGCTCTCTGGACTCCCTAAAAAAGGGTGGCATGTTTCTTTTCGCTCGGGTGCTGTCAGTTCAATCGAAGATGGCGTCGAAAAAGCAGGCACTCCGCGAGCGTGTTGTACGGTTTTACGAAACGCATGGTCATCGTGGAAAAAAATGTCACTGCTCCCATACCTTGATTCACCGAACCCTCAAGATGGAGGACATCATCTGTCGAAAGAAGAGTCGGTCCCCCGAGTACACGGACGAGCAGATAGCGCTCGTGAAATCGTAGTGCCGGTGGATGACGAAGAACTACCGCGAAACGTCGTTCGAGCTGGACGACGTAAGTTACTTTCCGCTCTCGAAGACCCACATTCCAGGAAATGAAAGCTACTATTCCAGCGACAAGTCGGCCACGAGCCCAAGTAAAATATAAGATTAAGCATAAATTTGAAAAAAAGTTATGCTGTGCATCGCCATATCGGACAGAGAGATTTCAAAGCTGTGGTTCAAGCCGAGCGGTCTGCCCATCAATCAACAAGAGTACCAGGAGGAGTGGCTTGAGAAAATTCTTCTGCCGTTCTTAAAGGAGCATCATGCGGATGGGAAGTACGTCTTCTGGCCGGATAAGGCGTCTTCCTATTACGCCAAGAAGACGCTGGAGTATCTTGAGTATAAAAAGATACCGTACATGCCAAAAGAAAGGAACCCGACCAACTTACTTATTGTGGATTTTTTTCGGGTCCCTCAGTGCCCTTGTGTACAAAAATAATTGGCGGGTCAAGGATACGAAGCTGTTGCCCACCAGGATCTGGAATTGTATCCGGAAGATGTTGAAGTTATTGTCAGTATCTCGGTGTGTTGGAATGATTACACAATCGAGGTGCAACTACACGATCTGTCAGCGTATTGTATCAATATCTCAATTACAAAATACATGTGGCAATTCGAAGAATTAGATTTCGTTACGAATGAGGTTTGAAGAAATTTCAGGCATCCTAAAGGTGTTCATGCAACGAAAATGTGGTTAATCCACCGTCATTTTCTTCATGAGTTTATCTCTATACCCCAACCAGAAACGGTAGCTTTATTGCAAGCAGTACAATACGAGCTGCAAATTTTGAACAGGTTTGCTCGAACAAATCATGCCCTGCTATGTTCAAATCGCAGTTGTTAGCTGCACCATTCATTCAAATAACCCAACCGCTCAATTATTTTCCATTCATTTTCAATTTCTTTGATTATACATATTTCACCACTGGGGTACTGGCTAGGTTTTTCAAGCAAAACTATCATGAACATACTTCACACTGTTCATGTAAGCCTGGAAATGCTAAACATGTCAACACTTAATCTAAACTGACCACTAATGAACAGATACCGGTTTTATTTGGTGAATGAAAAACGCTCAATTTGAAATAAAGAAGTTCAGTTTAGTCATGACGATCTCGCCAACTTGAAAGCGAATGATTGAAGGAGGCTTTGAATTTGAATCTTGGTTGAGATAGATTCAACTGAAAGTTAGTATTTGAATATTAAATTTCTCATTGCTGATACGTGCTACCAAAGAGTAAACAACACATACGAATGATTCACAATCGTACCCCATACTACCAAAAAGCAAACAAGAACAATCGACCGTATGAAGCTATATCCCAGCAGCGATGACGTTGACAAAAATAACAAGCGTTACGGGCAGAGCTGTATAATTTTTCAGCCCCAATTAGTCTGCCAGTCGTCCGGCATTGTTTTCACATTGGTTCAATATTCATTCGACATTGGTTTGCTATCGGTTCGACATTGATCCGATAGTCGTTTGACATTGGCTTAACAGTGGTCCAACATTGTTCCAACATTTTGGTTCGAAATTAGTCCAACATTGGTCTGACATTGGTCTTTCATTGATTCAACATTAATCCGACATTAATCTACATAGGTCCACCATTGTTTCGACGTTTGTACGACATGGGTCCAAGATTGGTTCAACATTGGTCCGATAATGGTCCGACATTGATTTGACATTCATCCGAAATTGATTTCGATATTGGTCCGACATTGAACCGAAATTATCAGAAAATTGATTCGGCATTGATCCGATATTCATTTGACATTGATCCGATATTGGTCCTACATTGATCTGACATTGATCCTACATTGATCTGACAGTGATCCGACATTGTTCGGACGTTAGTTTAACATTGGTCTGACATTCATCTACATTGGTCCGACATTCATCTCTATTGGTCCGACATTGTTTCGACTTTTATTTATCCGAAATAGTTCCAAGATTTCTCTTACATTAGTTCCACATTGATCCAACATTGATTTGACATTCATCCGACATTGATTTAGACATATATCCGACATATTTTTTAGGGTTTTTGTTACGTCCTAGGAGAGGAGAGATACAAAAATTTGTGACAATTTTGTTACTGCAAGTGAATTGTGTACAATTTTTGCGTTACGTTATTTATGAAAGATCCCTTAGCGAAACGATTGATCGATAAATTGGTCCGAAAAAATCCCGATGTTGATCTGACATTGGTTCGTCATTGATTCGGTATTTGTTTGAAATTGGTTTTACATTGATCCGACATTGGTCCAAATTAAAACAAAATCAGTCTACGTTCGTTCGATATTACTCTGGCATCGGTTGGACATTGGTCGAACATTCGGTGGACATTGGCCGGACATGGAGCGGACGGAAAATCGGAAAATGGTCGGGCATTAGTCGGACATTGTTTTGATATAGGTGCTATATTGGTCGGGCATTGGTCCGACATTGGTTCAATAATGGTCCAACATAGGTACAATGGTTCGACATTGATCCGATATTAGTCCGATATTTGTTCAACATAGGTCGAATATTCGGCCGATGTTGCTCTGACTTTGACTCGATATGTGTACGATATTACGTTTGTCCAAAATTGGTCAAATATTGAATCGATGTTGGTTCGACATTGGTCCCAATCAGCCCATATGATGTCCACGTTTGTTCCATTGGTTGGACATTGATCGGGCATTGGCAGGACATTGATCGAACATTGATTCGATACCGGTCCGATATCGGTCGGACATTGACCCGACGGTCCGACATTAATACGACATTTGTGTAACATTAGTCAAATATTGGACCGATGTTAGTCTTACATTGATTCGACATTGGTCTTTCATTTTTCCGACAACGCTTGTCGACGTTGTTCCGATATTAGTCCGAAATTAGTTCGACATTGGCCCACTATTGAACTAGTATTGCTCCGATATTGGTCAAACATTTGTCCTACGTTGGTCTAACGTTGGTCCTTGTTTGGCCTGAAATTCCATTTTAATGTCGACTATCATCACCTTAATTTTTTTTTGTATTTCATGACTATCGAATCAACCAGTTCACTATCATTCAATAAGTGAAATGACAGCGTACTAGTTGATATTAGTATTCAATTGATTCTTGGTTTGAAAAAGTGATAGTGCATCGATCCCTATGGAGCAGGTCAAGTTATCAATCAACACTGCAGAAATTGTTCAACATTAGTCAAATCCGGCGCTATCTTAGTCCTGTCACTAAGTTAGTGTCGGATTGTGATGAGATGAAGTCGAAACGCAAATTCCATAATTAATTTAGTTATTTTTGTTGATTTGGCTCAATACGTCAGTTTTATTGAGCCATCAATCTATTAATATTTATAACGTGTAACAAAAAGATGAATGGATAACGTTGGGGATGCAACTGGTATGTTGTTGAATACAGTTATACCGTCGCAAAATATTCAATTAGTTCTTTGGAAATTTGGCTAGATCTGAAATCAGTTCAGATCAGATCAGTTTTTAATTAGTTTATTTGGCACGGCTCATAGCTTAACGGATCCGTGGAACTTTTACTATATATTTACAACATTTAAAAATAAAAATGCAATGTTTTGAGTTGGTTTCCGTAGATGAGAATCGGTTGAGATGCATTTTACTTTACATATTCCGCGCAAAGTTGTCCATGATGTGCTATCTGATTACAGTACTCGTACCCGTACGTAGGAATTTGCCCCTCATAGGTGCATAGCGCAGTTTGTTTTACTGTAGTTCCGTGAGTTTTAAGTTTTATAGTGAAGTAGGAGGGAACAGGGTTTTCGACACGCATCCTCACGACAAAAACACTGTACCCGGGAAGAAGTTCTTCCAAGTATCAGGAGTAACGGATTCAACTTCTCTGCATTGCGACATACATCTTGCAATTGGCTTAAGTGGGGTACAAGATTTCAACCACGTGTTAAAGATTGTTTTTCGAAATGAATCTTTCGGCTTGCGCTAACGTGTTAAATGATATTAATACTGCATTGCGAAGATGATGATACTGAAAATTTTTACCTTCAGAAGGTACTACACTTCACAAAAACTCGGTCATATTGAACAAAATTATAAGTCAACAACCGCGGCGTTATGTCGGAGTAGAGCCTTTTCGTCAACTTTACTCAATATGGCAAGAATAATCCGATTTTATCCTTTGCTCTCTAGACAATGCACACTAGATCGAGAGACTTGTTCACTTGCCTCGATTTTCGGTCTGACTCTAGCAGAATTAGTAAGTAGACTGAAAAGAACGGTATTGTTGCTTTAACCTGTTCACAACCACATTCCAGGCCTGCTTTTGTGTAATACAGTCAATTTCAGGGTCTGTGGAAATCCTGGAATCCACTATTTCCCAGTATCAAAATTTCATATATGATGAAACCGCATAAAGCAGACGGGGCGGGCATAGCGTAGTTGGTAAATCGATTGCCTTGTACGAAGCTCGCCCGGGTTTGATTCCAAACAAACCAGCATAGGGTTGGAGGTTTTTCTAACCCGAAAAAAAAACGTATCACCAAAATGTTCAAACCTAAAAGAACGTATAGAAGAGACTTCCGTAAGCTTGACTACATTTTCACCAACAATAAATGTTCCACCTCGTGAACAGAAAGACGGGTACGGTAGTATTTAAAATCAACGGCTACTGTTTTGAACTTTACTGCAGAGACTCTCTCATCACGACCAACCAAAAACAGACAAACGATCTCTAAAGCAACAAAAGTAACAGTGACTTATCTACCACATCAAATCGAGACGACTATTATTTTGTTTGTAGCACTGGCTTAGGCAGATGTTGAAAGCATATAAGAATGCAATATTGTTCGTACATATTGACGACTCGTATGCATAAATACTTTTTGAAAGGGATTAAATGTTATAAAAATGGCATATTGGGATGTTTTCCGTATCGAGGCACGGAGCTCTTCGTTGATTGGTGATTGCTATTTATCACGTTCCTATCAATAATCCAATTTTGACGAATAGCAAAAATATCGTTTTAATCATTCCAATGGTGATACGGTGCTTATCTCATGTAACGCCATCGACTCAGCAACACTTCCATCTAGGGTTCCCATCACTCTGGGTTTGACCCCGAGACGCCGGTTTTTGGGTGCGATCTCCGCGCCACCGGGTTGTACATCAGTTTCTTCAGGTCCAGTAAGACGATGGATTATTTGAACTTTTTAGTACTTAATGTATTTGTTTCCGAATATATTTTAAAGATGTAAGTAGTACTTTTATCACCAAATAAAACTTCATTATATCTCCGCTATTTGCTAAAATCGAAATTTTCCATTGCACCAAGTGGTTCAAAATGGTTTAAAAAGTTAAATTCCCACAATTTTAGCAATGCTCAATGTGCAGAACAGTGGTGCACATTTTGCTTTGCTAAAATATAGCTACTGTGAATGTGAACCGATTTCAGTATTTTACCAAACTGTGCTGAATCCATACTCTGGCGAGTTGTAAAAGAAATGAAACAATGCATAGTTGTCTTCTTTTAACTCAGCAGGTAATAAAAAACAATTAGAGTTTTCTCAAATGTCGAGCTATACGTTTGATTAGAATTTCTGTCGGGTTATAGCGTACGCTCGTGTTTCTTTGGAAACCTCAGCCATAGTCTACGGGTACGGGAAGGTCAGCTATAGTCTACCGGTCAAAGTTTTACCAGAGGTGGCAAGCTCGCTTCCATCAATATCATGAGTGATGGATCTAAGAATAGATATTGTTTTTTTTTTTAAATTCACTAATAAATAATTTGAATGATGTTAACAAAGGTAGATTTATTGAAAGAGAATATGCTTCCACCAGAAAAGCTATACAATCACAGAGAAGAAATATGTTTCTGATACTTGCATGAATATTTGACGATTATCCGTTAAAACACTAGCGCTGTTACACCAGCATATCCCTTCTAGTAGTATAACTACATTACCTTTGAGTAGACCGTTGATATTTGCTATCGTTTTTAGATTGATGTTTTTCGGTGATTATTATACCGTTGACATTTACACAACTTCAACGTTCGAAATGGATGTTAGATGTAGGACGTAATTTAACAGAAAAAAAACTTATAATTTTATTTTTCGAAATTGTTGTTGGAATACATCACACAAAAATAATATACCTGCATGACTCGAACTTCCGATTCCCACAACAAAAACCCACGCTCCGGCAACACTGCTCGAGAGGGCATGCTCGCGAAGGGCTTCAATCGGACACATAAGGGGGTGTACATCTTCGGAGATGTATTTCCTTTTTGAGCGAGATGCAATCGTGCTATACCGGGAAACTGTGGTCGAAAAGAATTGGATTTGTTCTGCGCTTGTCAAGATTAGTTTATTGTCCGGCGAGGGACATAAAAATAATAAGGATAGGAGCGTCGCGTAGCGTAGATTGTCAATGGTCAGCGTACAAGGACGCAAATATTTCTGCTACATCGGAAATATTTTGAAAATGCAAGTTTTGGGGGACTATATTCAATGTTTTGTTGGCGGGGGTGGGAATATAGCGTAGTTGGTGAAGTGGCTGGGCTCTTTTTTCAAGACCCGAATAGAGGATTAGAAATTATCTGTACCAGAAAACAACTAAATTTATTGTTGATATTTTTCTCATCAAATTTCTTAAACCCAAATCAAAACACCCGTCGTTTATCCTGTAAATCATCTACCTGACCCCGAGTAGCACGCGAAACAACCTGCACATTCCCCTCCCGGAAGAATTCTCTCGAAATTCATCAAACCCGAACAGACCCGGCAGCGGATCAACCACCACCGCCCATCGAGTCCCGTTCCACATCAGTCGAAAAGCATCTCCCGCTCGGCTAACGGTACACGCCCTGACTACAACACGGCTGCAACGCCGAACTGACGCGTCACCTCGTCAAAACAAGTCGACGGATCCGCACACATCAAACGCAGGCTGAAAAGTGAAGCCACTGTGATTGAGTGGCAATTAATCAGCGAAGCAAAGGAACGTGAGTCTCCCGCGAGGATGACCTCCACACAAGCACCATAACTGACCGCTCCGCAGCGCTGATGGACTGCGGCTTTCGGAATGCACTTCCTTCTTCAAGGTTGTTGGCCTTTACCCAGGCAGGCAGGCAGGCAGCGAGGCCGGTCAGCTCGGTGATTATATTTTCACCACAAAGGACTTCTTTTGAGCGCACGATCAGCTCGTCCCCGATGGTGATGGTGAAGGTTCGGAGCAGGACGAACCATGGGGACAATCAACCTCGCCGGACCTTCGGTAATAACAAATAATCATCGAGTGCATCATCGATTATTATTGGAAAAATATGAGGCATGTTCGTTTGCGCGAAAATAACTTATGAATAATGCTCAGCCGGCTGGTGCCCTTTTCAATGCTAACATTTAGGATGCTGGGACCTCTCACATTATTTTTTTTCGCAGGCGCAAAAAAGCGAGTTCAACGATTTCACTCTTGTTTGCGGACAGTTTGGCGCGAACTAAAAATGGGACCTCCTGTACCTGTGTGTCCATAATAATGGCGAGTGTGCACTTTTGATAATAAAAATCTCGTTTTCATAAAATTTCGGCTTCGGTTTGGTTGCGCGACCACCAAATCACTATGCACATACAGGGCTTTGGGCCCAGAGGCGAAAGGAATTTGCCGGATCCCCGGTCGAGCAGTGTGTGAAGAAGAGTTATGTGCGATGATGTAAAATTCTCGATAATAATGATAATAACGTCGGAAATTGAATATAAAATTAATATAAAAGCAGAAGGGGCACTTGTCGGTAGAGGGTTGATCGGAATGGAGCCGGGAGCAACGGAGAAGGATCACTCAAATTATGTCCTTTGTAATCGGACGATTTTGTTCGCTGCTTTTTCGGCTGAGGTGATCTTTTTCAATGAACGGAACCCCTGCCCCGAAGCGAATAAACGGACAGTGTGTTTGCGTGTGTATTGGCAGGTTTGGAAAGGAGAGCAACGTTGTTCGTTTGAATAATCGGTTTTTAAATATGCGGGTCGAAATTAATGTGCTTTTTCGCGTTTAAGCATCCATGCCCAACATGGTGTTATTGAACTTGGAAGAGTGAGAGAAAATGAGTTTTTTTCGTCTAACGTGCTTTAGTGACGAAGCAAAACTGCATCTGTTCTTACCTTATGTTGTGGAAGAGAGCTATCCCGGCGTACAGGACAATTTCAGCACTAGCACATTAAAAATTCAAAATATAATAATAAGTCATACTTTTGTGTTTCGACTTCGTCTCTTCAGTAGCTGGCTGACCAGCTAGACACTAATTTAAAAAAAATATGTCACAACTAGCGGCCATGGTCGAGATTGACGTGCCGTGAAGTACAGCAATAAAAAATTCACCCATGAAAAAACACCAAAAACCCTTCGAATATTCAAAAATCAAATTCGTATTTTGTGTGCTAAATATACTAGACTGTCATGAAACGTCAAGATCTAGTCTTGCAGCGAATTTTTTTGGGGATACCCTTTATGGGACTTGAAAAAATTTGGTGTTTGCGAGTGGAGTTTGCAAAAGTAGCTTTTAATTTATTTTATGACCCACTAATCTTTTTCACATGCAAGTAAAACAAAGATACTTGTCTAGATCTATTTCTGGTAATTATTTTTACATATACTTCGAAAAAAAATCAGTTGCATCCAGTCATGCTTCAATTGAAGACAGATTACCACATTTTTACTTTACTATCATCTGACTTATCTTTTAATTAATTATAATTCCCATAATTTCTGTCTCTTCTTGCGTAATCTCTAAATTCAGTTCCGCAAATGAACAAAAACCCAGCTATATACCGAACAAGATTAGACATCGAAGACTCTGGCTTCCTTCATACACATTGAATTGTGTCGAACCATCTCTCATCTTCTCTCGGATCACAATTAATGCGTAGTATTTTAAAAATTTCGGAAGAACTAACACAAACATATTCGGACGTGAAAGATATCTCGTGAATTCGTCCAGATAGATTCAGAATTGTGATATTCTCATATTACTCACAACAAGCCGTTTGTTAAGGATTACCGTGTCTACATACCTACTCACAAAGTTGAGATCGACGGTGTGGTCACCGATTCCAGTTTGTTATGCATAAATCTACTGAAGCTCGGGGTCGGTTGTTTCGAGGGCGCCTTACTCCGGCGAGCAAAGATTTGCAATGGCAATCACAATGGACGGGACAAAATGATGTGTCATTTCAAACTTATGTCAGATAACGTTTGATAGGATAGTCCACGTTACCATACCCCAAGTGCAAACAACTTCTGAGAAATCTGGAGCTTTTTCTTAAAAACGCTACTGGTACTATTTTGCAGGAGTAATAAAAGGAGCCACCCGACAAATCATTGTGTTCTCTTGGCTCAGGAGTGGGAATCGGATAATCACCATGTGGGGTCCCTAAAACTATAGCAGGTAAGATACCTTGCCAAGGCTGATATTTTTCTCTTGAGAGACCACCAAATAGCAAATAGCAAACAACTCTTGGTTTTAGAAATTTTAGATAAAACAACTCATTAGGTATTGATCTAGCACACTCCACGATCTCTACCACAGCTTAAGGAAGTGGGCTGCTTTACTGCTCATGGCCGCATATCTATGCTACTTGTATTTCTATGAAACTGAGTTAACGAGCTTGCAATAATTTTCGATTTTTTTTTATTTTGAAGACTTCGTAGTAGAAATTTTTGTATCGTGTTATTCTGTTATCTAATTCACATTTAAGAACAACACCATTTATTGTGACAATACCGTCTTTGGTGGAGACTCAATTGTGCGTTCAGTTCAATTTTAGAACAATAATTTAGTGTGTACATTCCTATCGTGACTTATATTATGATTTATCCTCGCTTATTTAATGATCAAGGGTTTGGCGCCCACCCTACTCTCTTCCCCGTCTAAGGTTGTTTATTTGTTCGCACTTGAAACCATGTTGATCAAATTATAAGGGCGAAATCTAGGGAGTAGTTGCACGTTCGAATTTGTGTATCATCGCGAAGTGCTCGAGCGTATGTATGTGACCGTTTTCGATCACGTAAGGGTATATATGTTGAGTGTTCTAGCGTGTAAGCAACTTCACACGTATAAATTCGATTTTATAACCGTGTGGTCACTCGCATATTCGCGTGTGTTGTAGAATGATCGCGTGAACCATGCAACTGCTACTTTATTTTGAGTGAACGGTTCAGTGAGTTCCCTCATATCACTAGGGTCACCGATCATGTCGCCATGGAAGGTGTAATCTATTGGGTGTGAGTGTCATTTTTTTTCTTTTCTCTGATTAGATCGAGTAAATTGAAGGCATGTACCTAGGCCGCTAGTACTTCCGAACGTGACCGAATCATGATCGCACGAACACAAGTTTCTGTAGATTTGCGCTTGAGACCGCATTTTAAGTATATAAGTGATAAAACGTTCAATTAATCACCGGGGTGTTTTCATATTAGCAAGATCAAATGCCTAGGTGAGCGAAAGTGATCACGAAGAATTTTAGTGATTGTATTTTAATGTGTTGACCGTGTGTGTGTTTGTATGTCGTGTGTGTATGAAATATCACGTATTGTAGTTTGCATATTCGCGTGGGTTTTTTGAATATTTGCGCGGACCTTGAGTCTGATGTTTAGTTTTGAGTGTCAGGTCTTGCAAGCACGAGTTTTTGATCAGGGCTGCACTATCTTGTGAGACTCCAGTGTTTGTATGTTAACGGGTTTCATCACGTGATCGCGTGTGTTACTTGTATGTAACTTTGCGTGTGAAAATACGATTTTATGCCGATGTAACGGCTTACATATCCGAATTGAATGCTCGCGCGAAGCGAGCTTGTTTTTTTAGATCAAGATTGAAGGCAAGGGCCAATGTTGCTAGGCTCAAAGGTGGAGGCTTCCAGACGTGACCGACTCATGTTCGCGTAGGAACGGGTTTCGGTATAATCGCAGTTAAGTCAGTGTTTATAAATCCCTAAGAGCTAACAAATCAACTTGAATACTGAGGCGTTTCTACGTACGCGGGACCGTAGGCGCGCGTAGATTATCGCATGCGTGACCAGATTTGTATTACCGCGAAAGACACAAGCGTTTATATGATAATATTTTTGATCGTGTGGTGGCTTTTATATCGCATATGCTAACATGTTTTTAACTTCATGGGTTTGAATTCGCTTATATAACCGTGTAGCCATATTCACGCGAAATGTTTGTATGTTGGCACATGATACCGCGTTTATAAATTCGTAAGCTTGACTTAATCGCCAGGACGTTTATATGATTGTAAGATCGTGAGTGTAGGTTTATGTATGCGACTGAGTTTGTATTATCGCGAAAGTCTCAAACGTTTGTATGTTACTGTGCGCGTTTTTGACGTAGGACTGCGCCTTTGTTTTCAATATGGGGGTACACTTTGCAAATTCTACAAAAATGGTATGTAATGAAAGGTGGTCCAATTTTAAACGCATATAATTCAGACTTCCCGCGATAAATTTTCAAATTTTTTGTGCATATCAACCCGAAATACTTCAAAGAATAGATTCCAATAGATAAACCCAAAGATTTTTGATATCATGGCATTAAAAATTTAAATAATGTGCAACCTAGTCAAAATATCGCTCATTTACACACAGAAGATAGCGCTTCCCATGTCCGGCACGACAGATTTGTGTACCTAGCGCGCTACGCTTCTATGAATGATGTCATCATTGACTATTTAAAGAACGGATTTGGCCGGACAAGCTCAGTTGTCTGTTGAACGGCAGGCGGTGCAGATCACTGCGCTGTGTGTTTTCACAGGCAGTGTAGCTGAGTTAGAAGTCCGTTACACTGGCTGTAGCATTTCTAATGCAAAAAGACAAAAGGTTAAGTCGCCGGTAAACTCTAAGCTTGCACATATGACCCTTCCACGCTTTTCTAAACTTTCTCCCTTCAACTCCTTGCTCTCCCTTGAGTACTATGGCTCTTAATATTGAAAAATATACTTCACCTTCCAGTCCCTTGCTAATTAAATGCCGTAACAACAGTTGACAAATTGACTCAATAGGTCGTTACCAAAAAATGGTTAACAAAAAATGGTAAAAATCGATTCGTCAGTTGGCAAAAAATACTGGAACAAGTGTAACAATGGTGCAAAGGATCAAAAGCGTCACAACATAAGGACATATAAGAACCAGAAAGTATCAAAACAAAGTGCTGAGCAATAATGTAGAGCAAAAACCACGGCCCAGGAGTTATACAACCGGATTCGTGTATTTCAATGGATAATAAAACAATTCCAGGACGCTTCCTGAGCCCTCAAATTTATACGAAGGTTACTTAGACCTCAGGTAGTCGATCCAGGTGAAAAAAATTTGGCAAAAAGTTCTTGTGTGGCAGGCAATTTGTTCGTGTGGCTTAAAGTCATCAATTTTCTACACCAAAGAACCACAAATACTGATGTTTATCGTACTATGCAAAAAAGGATGCTTCCGTTATACAAGAATATTCCACCAATTTTTTGTCAGATTTCGCATCAGCACATTTTGCTGAAACCATTATAAAATAGTTAAATAAGAATGAAGGTAGATTTTGTTAAGAAAGATATCAATCCGCCAAATTGTCCACAGCTTCGTCATATTGGTTGATACTCGGCCATAGTAAATCGTACCTTAAAAAGGAAGGTAAAGTAGCTAGGACGACGTCAAAGTTAAAAAAAATATTGGAATGCTGTGTTCAAAAAATTCGATGAATCAACTGTCCAAAATCTTATGAAAGCTATTAAATCTAAAGTCAGAGAATTCGCTAAATCATTTTTTTCTGTCTGAAACTTAAGTGAAAGACTTAAAATACATAATAAAACTGCAGTATGGACGGTCATCGATAGTTTTCGGTGAAAATCAAAACAAACTGCATTCTACAGCACGTTTCGACCTACTAATATGTTCAGTGGACTGCCCAGAAAAAAGACGAATTTTTGAAAACTCAATCGGCCCACCCCTGAGTCGATTCCTAGTCCCACCAGGAGTACTTGCACCAAATTTGAAACAAATCGGACAAGTCTAACTACCGGACCAACGTGCCTGAAGTTTGTATGGGATTTTTCAACAATTTACATGGAGAAAACCCACTAGTTCGTATTTTCGTCACTAGGTGGCACTATATGCATCGTATTATCACTGTAAGTGAAAATAAGAAAGATAATTTAATTGTCTACAACCTTGTCGAAGACTGCTAGTAAATCCGGCTTTGTTGAACGAAGTTATTAAACTTTTAACGAAGTGATGTCTGAGTCAGTTTTGCATGGGGCCTAGCAGTGCATGGTTGTGTATCAGTACTCGAGTCCCGCGAATTATACATTTTTGTGGAATAAGGGTTAGATTTAGCTGAATAGTATGCTTACAAGAATTGTAGTAAATAATACGAGTTATGTTTTGGTTAGAAAATTTTAGTTCCACCTGTGACCGCATAGAGGGCGCCACCACTAACTTTTCAACGAAGAGAGATAGAGTATCAAGATGTTCGGAAGAAATACTCAAAAATGCCTGTTCTACAACTTTGTAGAAGACACCAAGTTTCTATCTCTCTTCGTTGAAAAGTAAGTGTTGGCGCCCTCTATGCGGTAACATTTGGAACTAAAATTTTCTAATCAAAGCATGACTCGTATTATTTACTATAATTCTTCTGAACATACCATTGAGCTAAACCTGACGATTATTTCACAAAAATGTTTAGTTCGTGTGAATCGAGTACTGATAGACAACAATATACTGTTAGGCCCCATGCAAAACTGACTCAGACATCACTTCGTTAAAAGTTTAATAACTTCTTTTAGCAACGCCGGATTTACTAGCAGTCTTCGACAAAGTTGTAGACAATTAAATTATCTTTTTTATTTTCACTTACAGTGATAATACGATGCATATAGTACCACCTAGCGGCGAAAATGCGCGCTAGTGGGTTTTCTCCATGTAAATTGTTGAAAAATCCCATACAAACTTCAGGCATGTTGGTCCGGTAGTTAGACTTGTCCGATTTGCTTCAAATTTGGTGCAAGTACTCCTGGTGGGACTAGGAATCGACTCAGAGGTGGGCCGATAGGGGTCATTTTTTTCCTGTCACTCTAATGTTCAGTCATCCTCAGCGGCTTTTTAAATTGTTAAAATCAAACACTAAACACAAATTTAAACAAGTGCTAATTTTAACAAATATTATATTTTAGAGAGCCGCTGAGGATGACTGAACATATTAGTAGGTCGAAACGTCCGGTAAAATGCAGTTTGTTTTAATTTTCACCGAAAAAAATCGATGACCGTTCGTACCAAATTTTCTAGCGTTGATGAAAACAAAGCAATAATGAAACTGTTCCTAATTCCCAATTTTTAATTTGCTTTATGTAATACGAAGAAATATGTTTATCACTAATTTTCGATACAGTCCGTACGCACGATACGATGTTGGTTCACAAGAATTCTACCAGCAGTAAATGTACTTCTCAATATCCTCACTGCATGAAACATCTTCATGTTCCTCCCCCCCATTTGCTACGCCGTGGTTTATTGCTACAGTGGTCGGTCGTTTAGCCCAACTGTTTGCAGTTCATGACTTACGGTACAAACAAGCGGATATGTATACGAACCCTTATTCTGGTGAAGTGGGTAGAGCTGACCCAGCGAAGACTACGCGAAAAGAATTCGACTTGACGTAATCCGTTTTGCCGTCTTTTATTATGTCAGACAACGTGCAGTTGGCTAAAGCAAGAAATGCTTAACACGACCTACTCCATCCCTCAGCAGATCCCCGCAAGTCAGACTCGTCTCTACTTCGACGCCATTAACCTCTACGTCATGAGCTGGAACATAGACCTGATAATCCGACGTCAAGTGACCAACGCAAACACTCCTAGACCTTTTTGCTGATAGGAGGGGAGGGAGGATAAAGACGTTCACGATGATTCACGATCCCGATGAGTTATCTGGGTATAGCTTTGGACATAAGGGTCAAGTTTTACTACGAATTTCGCGATCCATGATGGAATTAGGGGCACACCGAGCTCGAAATACAAATTGAGGTAACACTTCACTTGTCAAATACGCGTATTGTGCTCACATCTTGTGAGTAGCAGTGTCTTTTGCAGAAGCAGAAATCGACACTGTAAATGAGAACAAGTCGTCATCGAATTAGGCATGTCTGTTGATACAAGTACTACGATAGTGATTAATTGGGTGTAAAAACTTCTTTGACCCTCCGGAAGTCGCGCTAAGCGCTTGCCGAACGTGTAGCCGCTGGTGCCCTAAGACGATTTCACTAGATTTTCAGTGCGGCGTGCACTAAGTGCACTGGCGCGAGTGACGAAGGGTTAATGGGGTTAAGTAAAATCATTAATTGAAAAAATAAATAAGCTCGTTCGAAGTGATGCAGCATTTTGCAGCAATATTTACCATTATTATGCCCTCTTTAGGGAGGGCCTAAAGTTGAGGGGTTTGACGGTATTGCAAACAACATCAGGCAAATTGCGTGCATCAGCGCTAAAGAACAACTGCTTTAAGATGGTTATTGCATTACGCCTCGATAGTGGTGCATCGAGGAAACCGATAGGGCTTATGCGCCTTTTTATGTTCTATGTTTCTTCATACTCTGCACCTGCGCATACAAACGCTCAACCACTGGTCTGTGCGCGGTGATGTGACCGACTGGCGGGTCGTCGTGCATTGACTTTTGCTGTTTGCCGTGTTTGCAAATATTGTTCCACAATTTTATGGCGGTATTCGTGGACGGGCTCACCGTCGGAGTCATTGTGTGTCCATTTATCGGTTGAATTCTTCATCGTGCATATACTAATTAAATTGATTTAATAATTAAATTAATTAAATAAATCGTAGTTTTTCGTACTAGTGTACAATTGTTATGTGCTAGTCGTATGTCTATCTATCTATGTGTTCGTCTGGGTATTTGTGACAGTTGGGCCAGGGAATGGATGCAGAACTGGCGTATACTTCTGGTGATCAATTTGTGCATTTGGTTCTATTCATTCAGGAAAGTCGAATTGAATAAATTAGGGTACAATGAATTTACAGACGCACGTGAGTCATCCATTCCCGGCCAGCATAGCATGATGGAAGTCTAACAGCATGCAATTGTCGTTAATGGTAAATATACAACATATGCTGCATTTAGACGAGTTTGATTGCATGTTACATGTGATTTTCTATTCTACTTTATTAGTCTGTACTTTTGCACATCCATTAGTTTGCTTTTCTATTACCGATGTATACCAAAATAGTATCGGTCAATTCATACACTTCTAATCAAGCTCTTTGCATCTTTTTTTCTTTATTCAGCATGTTATGATTCCTTTTATTGGTATATCTCTACTATACGCTATCTATACTCATACAGGTACAAACGCTCGTGGCCTTCGCGATAACACAAACCTGGACATAAACGCGACCATGCAATTGCAATAATCCATACATACTTACGCCCACGATTTCGCCTACACGAAGAAACCCCGGTAGTTAAGTAAACGTAGTATCTTTAAACTTCCAAACGCGATCTAAAACATTAACCCCCCACTCGCGCGATCATGCAACGGTCACGTTCGGAAGTCTTGTCTCGGTCCTAGCAGTCTGGACTAATGCCTTCAGTCACTTTTTTGATTGATTCAATCAAAAAAGTGACGCTCATATTCACTAAGCAACACGTTCCATGGTGGCATGACCTGGAACTCTAGTGATATGGGAAACGGACTCTCTTCTACCATCTGTACCATACACTAAAAATTAAGCATCAGATTCACGGTTTGCGCGCGATTAAACAAGCATACACGCTACATTATTATAAAATCGAAATTATACACGCGAAGTCGAACACGTCAATATACAAATGCTTGAGCCCTTCGCGACCATCCACGGCACTTACACCCGCGATCTCGTAAACATGATAACATCCCGGTGATAAAGTGAATGTCTCAGCTCTCAATTTTCAAACGCAGTCTCAAGCGAGAACCTAAAAACTCCCACGGTCGCACGATCATAAATCGGCCACTTTCGGATGTTTCTATCCTTGATATCAGCAGACTAGGCCCATGCCTTTAATTTGACCAATTAAAAAAAGAAAGTTCTCATATCCACTGGACACCTCGTTACATGACGACATGACCGAGGACTCTAGTGATATGGGGTAACTTACTCCATGTCAGAATGTGAATTGTACATCGAAAACTAACTATCAGATTGAAGGTCCGCGTGACCATATAAGAACGCACGCGTATATAGGAATTGCCACACGGTTACAAAATCCAATCTTGTTACGAAGTCACATGAACGCGAGCACACGTGACAAACGCGTTAACATACGAACGCTTAGGCCCTTCGCGATTAACAACGCACTCCTACGTTCGCGAACGCGCAAACTTAATAACACCCCGGTAATAAGGAGAACATTTTAGAACTTACGAAGTTTCAAACGCTGTCTCAAACGCGAACCTACAAACGTCCGTTTTCGCGCGCCCATGAATCGGTCACGTCCGGAAACCATTACTATCTGTCCTAATAACTTAGGTCCATACATTCAGTAGGACCAATCAAAAAATAAAGCTCATATCCACTTGACAACACCGGGAACTCTAGTGACATGGAAGATCTCACTTTCTTTTAGCATCTGAGCCATACACCAAAAATAAAGTATTAGATTCACGGTCCGCGCACGATTATCCAAAGAACTGGCTGCGAGCGACGGGCAATATGAGAGGTAGTCCGAACTTATAAAAAATAATTTCAATCTCGATGCCAAGAACGCGAATATGCGAAAGGCACACGGTTATTAAATAGAAGTTATACACGCGAAGTTACATACACGTTAGCACACGCGACATACAAACGCTCACGCGATCGAACATACAAATGCTCGAGCCCTTCGAGATGATACACGCGATTGCGAGTGCCTACACCCGCACATACCTGAACCGTACAATGCATATCACATTCACAACCACGGCCCGCTACAATTGGCCTAAAGCAGTGTTTTAGTGGGCGCCATGTCTCGTCTGCAAATTGTAATATGTGATTCTGACGGGGAGCCCTTCCGAGAACCTAGCTCTACAGCTCCAGTAGGACCACTCTCGAAAAAAAAATATTTACCATTATTATTGTTTTGCAGAAACATTTACCAACTCCACGAGTATTTCATCCCAAAGGTTTGTTCCAAAGAATGTTTGCAAAAAGAAAATATTGAAATGCATTTTGCGATCTGGCAGGCGATTTGTGGATATGGTGAATTGAACTCCCTACATCTCTGTTGATACAAAAAATGATGCAACCAAGTGACTTCAACCATTTCTGGTGGAGGTCAGCCTTATTGGGAAAATGCTTAATTATCATGATACCAGAACTTTTCGTAAAACTTTCAAAAATCATCAAAAATTAAAAATAGATTAAATAAAAGTATATTTAAGCAAAGCTGCCGTAGAATTTTTTTTGAGCTATAATAAATAGAAAGGTGCGAAATAAGACAAGAAATCGAGTGAAATAAATGCCAGAATTTAATTAAATAATCCAACATAAGACAAACATTTTGGGAACATTTTTAAGTTTAACAATTTCCGTGATTAAACTCCGATTGTTTTATGTCCCAGCTTCAGGCCCCGTAATAACAATATGAATTGCCGCCAACTGCAAAATGATTACCATGCGCAGTACACAAAGCGCCCTCGGTGGCCTCCCGGTTGCTCAGATCAACTACCAGCAAAAAAAAGTAATTTAATGCCTTACTTTACCTGCCTTTATTATGCTCGCACACGTGCACCCTGCTCGTGGCTAAGTGATTTATGGCCCAATTTCGAACACTCCCTTGCACCCATTTGTGACGTTTTCATATGGCCTACTAAGCACAAACATCACATAGAAATCGATCACTCTGTCTCCTTTACGATTGCTGCGGTTCCGAGTTAGCGTCGGTGGCGGCTAATAGGTGTAGACGCCAAAAGCGAGCGCGGCCGCCACCGCCTGCAACATCGTTGCAGCAGCAGCAGCAGATCCCTATCATTAGCGTGGAAAACCGCGTGCACAATTTCGCGCGCCACACGACTGCCTGAGGGCGACCTTTTGCCTGCAACTCTATTATACCGGCAGCAACAAAGCCACGAGCATAATTCTACAAAACTATAAGTTTTATGATGTAACAAAGCTATGACGAAGCGTTCGATTCACCCCGGTCTGAGGTGCCCCAATTTACAAACCACAAGATCACCGAATCCAGTGAGAGGGTGTTAGAATGGGTACACTCGAGTAAACAACAATTGCGGTCATTATTCTGAACCATGCCGTCTTGACCTTGCCGGTTGGTGATCCGAACCGTGAACAGTTAAATTTGGCTCCATCAGCGGCGGTGATGGTGGCTGCGTCGGCGACGACCGTCGGTGCGATAGCGACCTTGTCGTGATTGATTGGCCGAAGGCTGTGGTTTTTCGGGTTTCGGTTTTCACATCAGTTCCTTTTGTTGTCATCTGATGTTGAAGCTGTGCTCGAATTAGATCATGTGATTCTGTGCTGACTTGTCATCGCCGTCACCACCTCACCGTCTGTAATGGCACGCGGATTTGATTGTGTCGATCAACGCGTGGAGGCTCTGGTTTTTGTCAGGTAGTACCCGCACTATACAGTCTCGATGGAAAGTCGGCCTTTTTACGATTTCATTGTTAACCCTAAGCACTACTTAACGGGTGCGCAAGCTAGGTATGGTCTATTCAGCGTGCGGGGTGTAATTTTATCCAGTCGCCGCGAATGATTGTTTGCGATTGGATAACAGGGGGGAATTTTTTTTTGGGAGCGGCTCAGGGTTGATTAAGATTCCATACGAAGATAGAGTTGGTATTCAATCAGTTGACCGAAACTATTGAAGGGTGCTTGTGGATGCAAGGCGAAACTCATTGTCATCTGATCGTGACCTAATTTTAAATGAAAATAACTCCGTTACGCCGAAAGAAAAGGAAAAATATTGAACGCATGATACCGCATTTAAGATTTTGTCCGATTACCTTGCCCAAGCCATTGTGAATCGATAGGTTAGCGGGCAATTCGTTCCGAGCTCGATAAATTAGCGCAGCTATCTAGTGCAAAACAATCACGACAATGCTCTCGAAACCCATGTTCCCGGCACAATAGCTCAATAACTCAAGGTGAACTAAAATATTTTCTCCAACTACAAAACACAAATGCCACAATAAAAAAAATGCACCCTTCCATTTTGATACAGTTTGACTACAATCTCGCTAAGCTAATGGTCATAGTTTAACGCGGTTCTGTCCGAACAAAGTTTCCACTAATTTTTATCTTCCCCTCCGATACCCGCGAAACGATTTCAGCTGCCCCCAATCCTAGCCCGGGAGACGCTATATCTCGAACTCCGGATCGCACTTCTCGCTCAAGTTGTTACAATTTATTGTTATAGTTATTGCACTCTCCCACCATCGATGGTTAGTTGTACAGTTTGGTGTACTGCCAACCGTTCCTTGGCCACGATCTCTGAATTGGACCATTGCTTGGAGAATGCTTGGACAGACACTATTCCGCATGTTCCACACAGAGCAACAAAAAAAAAACAAACTAAAACTGTACCGACTTCACCAAGGTTTCAACACTCACCCATCGGATGGGGTCAGGGTGCGCAGGGCACCTCTGATGGGCGGTCGGTAAGTCTAAACAAGATTCGGTATCACTGCGACCGTGTTCCAGTGCCGAGAGCAGCGAGATACGACAGCCTGATACTGTTCTTTTCCATCGTAAACGCGTTCAGGTATAGCGGAACCATGCATTCTATACTCGCACCCAGTGCATATGTTTGTTCTACGAGCCCCCCTTAGACTGTGACTTAGAAGATTTGAACACAAACAACAGCAACAACAAAAAAACTGGCACGGATAAGCGAGAAACGAAACTCGTGTCGAAGCTGTTCGGCATATTACAACACAACCTAGCGGCGCGGCGCGGCAGCGGCATGCAAAATGCAAATTCGTGCACCGGTGCTCGCAAATGTCTGACAGTTTGGGTACACGAGGCTGTGCCTGCAGGCTACAAGTTGTCACTGGTAGAACCAAATCCATAACGTTTTCGTAATTCGTCAACCTTTCATCATCCGCAGCGATTCGGTCTTTGAAGTGACATTTCTCATCGGTGCCGACTTGGTGCTGATGGCAAATGACCATTCCGCAAAATAGGGTGTATTTTATTTTCACACCCACCGCCTCTTCTGCAGCATTCATGATTTACGTGATCCTCCAGTAAATCACCAACCTCGATAGTCGTGCCGTGCCTTCTGCTGGAGAAGAACAAATATATGCTCAGTCTGCTCATTCGATTGGAAGAAGGCGCGAAGAGCTGCTGCATAGCTGAAATGTTTGCTTCTTCGGTAGTCGGCGCATTGCGACCGATGAGCACCTGTTCAAGCATCGTTCATTTATCTCCCATGATGTATCGAGGGTTTTTGTACCTACACAGTGGAATAGCATTGCAACAATGTTGCATGACCTGTTCGAATGCGCTACTGTTTTGCGATTTTCGAGATGGCGTCAAGTGAAGGCTTGTCGTGGATCTGGAAAGGTTTTGCATTGCTTGGTAAGGCAAAGGGGCTGCGCCAGTGGCTCCGATTTTGTTCAATATTTTACGAGTTTTTTGTTCTTTTTTATATTGTAACGACATTTAATTAGCAAGGGACTGGAAGGTGTGAAATATTTTTCAATATCAAGAACCAGTCTTCCCAAATGAACATCGAACACCATGTTCGCTCTAGTTCTGTGCTCATCCTACACCATCATTTCGTGTACAAACTCGAACGCGCTGATGCGTACCAAAACACGAGCACATGTTCGTCTGCAACAACCGAACCTCATATACGTACGCGGTATTCGTACACACAGGTTCTTGATACTAGTTTTCTCTTACTCTTATCCATCATCACTAGCATTGACTCATTCTGTTTTGTGTGTGTCTTTCTTATGTACGCACACGGTGTACGTACACGATGTTTAAACCTAAGTTTGCACATCGTTCGCTTGGGTTCGGTGTTCGATGCGAACCTGTACACAAAGGCAAAGTATGTTTAAGGTTGAACGCGTGCACGAAATTTTGTACACGGGTGCAAACTTGTCGATGTTCATGGCAAGACTGTCAAGACCATAGTATTCAAGAAAGAGCAAGGAGTTGAAGGAAGAAAGTTTAGAAAAGTGTAGAATAGGGTCATATGAGCAAACTAAGAGTTTACCGGCGACTTAACCTTTTGTCTTCTACACGCAGGAGTCATGATATTTTGGCATTAGAAATGCGACAAAAAGTGAAGTCACGAAAACTTCCACACCAAGCCTTTGCGACGGTCAAGCTTTTGATTGAGCTAGTTTTTGTGCTCACAAAATTTTATATTATTTAATTAGTGGACACGGCTAAATATGTTACCTAAACGGTGTCTTGGGTCTTCCATATATTTACATGACGCAAAAAAACAATAAAACTAGTATTGCGCGTGGAGATCTTTTTATGCAGCGGATAAATATTTGTTCTCTCGCCCACTGCGTCCTAGAGTCCTTGGTAGTAACTTCCTCACTGATGGTACTGGCTTTTGCTTTTGAGGTACTTGATGCAGCTCTTGCAGTTGTGATTATTGCCTGAACAGCAACCACAAAGTTGGAAATTTGGTATTGGAAACTATGTATTGGAATTTATTTTCATAGATTAGCATTCCTCAGTGAACAGGATTGTCCGTAATGTGCCGTCTATCTACAGAATTGGCACGTATTAATTTGTCCTTGATATATGCAACGAGCTCTCGACGTAATGGCACCCAGGCCCGGCGAATCACGTGGGTAGTATCGGTAAATAATCGTGGAAGAATTACCCACTCGAAAGTTAGGAACAAACCAAAACCTGAGGTTAACCTCTCGCGCATAAAATGCCTGCGTCTGAAATTCTCGATGTACAACTATTTCATTTTTTTAAGTAGAATACTTCTAACTTTTCAATATTGGGGTCCCATTTCAAATATTCGTATATTTGCTTTCGTTCTACTGAACGAAATTGCAATATTGTTGCACTGTCTTATCGGAAATATGTGCACGTGTTTTGTATTCAATGTCACACACTCTACGACTTCTTTACTGCCGATGATCGCAAATCGGTCCCATAAACATAGAAAATGTCATAGAAAACGAGACAAATATGCGATCAAGAGCAGTATAAATAAAGCAAAAATGAAGAAAATCCTTCGAAAATGACGGGGAAATTGTAAAATTTTTTCTAACCTATTTTAGACAGAGCCGTCAAAAAGGAACATTTAAGCGTTTCGTCACATAGGGTTATTTATTCAAGTTACACGTGCTCGTTTCGTATTAGTCGATGCTGACTTGTCAAATGAGCAACATGTTGACTATATTGTCCAGACGATACAATAAGCGGATGCTATGGATTTTCGGCAACGTGGGACTATATGCACTAGAGTGGAACACGGCTTAATAAAAAAAATGCTCCGAGTAACTTTCTGGGTTCCATTTGAGTCCTAGAATAACTGGGCAAATTCTAAGCTCGTTCGGTGAAACTATATTTAAAGTTTACATGAAATTTCGTATGGGGAAAACAACTTTTACAAAATAATTCATCCAAGAGTCGCCTAGTGTCTCCTAAAAAAATTGATGCATAATTTTTATAGGAAATTTATCAAGGAAACGAAGTCTCGTAGACTGCAAAACGATTTGACAATTCCATATCAACATTTGAATAGGGCTAATAAAATTCGCAAACAAACTTTTGTTTTGCTGATTTCTCTTAATTTGTTATAATTTCAACACAGAACACATTTGAAATTGATTCTACCAAGGGTAAAGATGTTGATTCATGTGCATCTTTCATGAAATTCAACTCGACAGCGGAATAGTGAGCGAAATAAGTTTGTTTAAAAAAGTCTCATTGGCTCTTTTGATTAATTGATATTGAATTGTCGAAAAACATATTAAGCAAAAACCGACTGATGTTCTGAAGCTTGATGAAAATTATGATTTTCATGGGATCACTGCTGCTGATGGTCTAATTATTTGCAGAATTTTCAACATTCTCTAATTGTGTGCAAAAGAAACCTTAATTTATACCTCAAATCTCTAGGGAAGTGACCAGACAGTTCAGATCATTGATTTAGCCACAATAAGAAAAAGTCAAAACAAAATTGCATATAATTGGAAAACCAAACCAACCAATATTTTATCATTCGTCAGCGCGTCAATCGGTTTCTGCTTAATAACTTTTTCCCCAAATGTTAGATCGCTTCGTGGTCTTCGAGACATTGTATCTTTGTTAAATATCCTATAAAAATCATAGTGATTTATTTTTAAGAGGGCATGGAGGAATTATTTTGTGAAAGTCGATTTTTCCATACGAAATCCCATGTAAACTTGAAACAGAGGGTGCAAAAGTATAGTTTCACTGCTCGAGCTAAGAATTTACACAGTTGTTCTATCACCAAAATGGTACCTAAAAAGTTGGCCGGACTAGGAATCTAATAAGCACACCCTCTCACCTAAGGGACTCAATCAAACACATGTAGTTTATAAATAGATGTGTCGCGTGTCCGTTTTACTCATTCATCGCTCAAATATTAAACGAGCAACACCATGGCTATATCGTCCGGACGGTACAATCGTTCGTGTACATGCATGGTTTCGGTTCGCATGGTGGGGTGGGGAGCGCAGGATGGACTGCACACAACAGGGAAACGGTAACAAGTATTACACGGTTTAACTGTGTGCGAGTAATACCGCTACTGCTGAAAATACAAAACGTATACCTTTACTATGGGGTTTCGGCAGTGGTGGCATTTTTCGAATATGCGGGATGTATTTTTATTTTATCACTGAGGCACCTGACAATATGTTTCTGTAGGTAGATTTTGGTTGGTGAGAAGACTGAGCTATATTAGAGCAGTTTTAGTTTGTTTCAAAAAGTTGCGAAGCTAGTCTGTAGCGATTATTAGTAGTCAACCCAAGAGTAATGCCATCTGACCAAGAGAAAGCACTGATTGATTTTTATTGTTATCGCAGGTTTGCAAGCATTAGTATTTTATATCGATCAGGTTCCTTAGGACGTATTCAGCAGCGTGTTTAACATAGAAGTTTAGAAGTGGGCTTGGACCGAAAACAATCACATCTCCAGCAGAGGGTTTTGTTTGTTTATTTCTAACATACTAACAATTTTTTTTCGAACTGGTGTACACTGCCATTCTCTTTGTTGCTTCATTATTTGAAACACGTTAAGAACTCTCTTTTGAGTAAGAGTACTCAGCACATAAATTCAGGTTCGATAGATTGGAGAAGATGATTTCGAGTCAGACTACGACCCAATGATACGCTCTGATGTGAATCAGTTTTAGATTCATAATTTAAGATTCATTCACGAAACGTGTTGCACGCTCTTGAAAGGGGATATAAGTTTAATGTTGCCGTGGTAATGTCATGTACACAACCCTTCATTTTTTTACTAATTGCCAATCCAAAAATTCTATGATATCACAACGATATTACGTATCGACAATCTTTAATATCGCAGAAACTCAAAAGAGTCAAGAAAGTGTGCATCAACCTTAATTGTCTATTTACGGAAAAAAAAATAAAAACAAAATTAGGATGAACTTGTGCTTTGTGCCTATTTCATTTCGGTGTTCACAACTGCTCATGGTTCACAACTCCCCATCGTCCCCTATTATATTTTCATCAGTCTATTCATTGAATGAGGATATACGTGAAATGGTGCTACCTACGAAAAAGCATTATTTTATTCCGATCAAAGCATGAATCGAATACACAACCAGACGAAACATTGTTTCTCTCGTTAATCCGTCGACGAACCGGTGCCAATGACCACGTTTTTCAGCTTTCGTCAAGTGCTGTGGTGTGCTTAAATGAGTGCTTAAATTTTTCCCCACAAAATTTATATTCGGGATATGTCAAGAGTTAATGCGGATTCTCTCCGCAATAGAAAAACCTTCCATGATTCTCTCCGCATTTTAAACATCGTTTCTACAATAAGCACCTGTAGGCCCAATTGTTTCCAACGACGGCAGTTCATGCCCCGCGGCACAAAACGAAGAACAGTTAGACGAGCCCTGTTCAAAAGAACAAAGTTTGGCAGAGCACATCTGGTGAAAAGCTCGAAATGAGGTTGATAAAAAATAAGTCGTTTTCTTATACTCTTCGATTTTTGCTGAACGCAATTGATTGCACACCAGAATTTTCACTGACCGAAGCACAGGGTTCTTGATGGAGCCAAGTTCGCAATTAAGGCCCCTATCAAAGACTACACCATCAATCTCTACTTCCCAGGCGGGTACGTAGCCAAAATACTTCTTCTTACACGATCGAGTTTTATTTAGTTAGATCACGCGTATATAGACGATGTTACATGGCTTATCCTTGGTCCGGAAGTAGGAACGGTTGTATTAGAGGGATACAATTTGTATCTAATAGGATACATAGGCATCGGAAAAATATCCAAATCGATCTCCATTGAGCCTGAGCGGAGGTCGGTCGTCGGAGATACCATAGATCATTTAAGAGCCACTTTATAAATTAATGGTGCCAGATCATGTTTTCGAACTTCGATTTTTCCATCGTCCATATACATGGGGATCTTGTTTTTAGCGTTGACACCCACAACGACGGGTCCGGGAGTTCCAACATAAGGGCCTCCACCAATGTAAAATGATTCTCTGTTATGTATAGAAACTTTATAGCTGTGCTCCAGCTTTTTATTGCTAATGTTTGTAATCAGTGAATGAACCAGATTTGAATAAAATTAAGATTGTTAATTTATTCTTCCACTACCTCTTCATAAGCATGAGCTTGATGACCGTACAATTCGAAGATGCAACAACGTGATTGGTCAGAATAAGCGAAATTGCACAGTGGATCATCCAATGGGGTTTTTCCAATGCCTCTTCAAAACTGAAAACACATTCGGTCTGGTCGGTCAATGAAAGGATATGAACTAAATTAGCTATGGAATTTGCGTTTCGACTTCGTCTCATGAGAATCCGATACTAACTTAGTGACAGGACTATGCTAGTACCGAATTGACGCTAGCTCCAAAAACTTATTGTGGTCCTGACCCTGACCCTTTGTTAACTTGTAAAATCGATACGGCTTAGCTAACCAATGCAATAGTGGAGAAAAATTTGGGTAAAATTTAATTTAATAAGAAGAAAATTGTTCAAACCCACATTTAGAAAGCCTTGCCTAAGCTTAGAATAATAGAAAACCAATAACTTTACAATAATAAAACAATTTGAAAATTTAAAGAATGAACAAAATAAAAAAGAGCCAAACCAGAAAATGAATAATAGAGAAAAACCATATCAAGAAGAAAAAAAAATTAAAAACGAACAGAAAACTAGAAAAACTAATAGCGGGCATATCGTACTTTGCAAATCGTTTGCCTTGCGTGCAGCTCGCCTGGGCTAGATTCCAACTCTGCACATAGGAAGATTTTTCTAAAGAGATCTTGCTATCCCAAACAAGAGGCGAATTACCCTAAGGTTAAAACCTCACTAATGGAATCAAAAAAATGTTTGAAATGAAGTAAATAGATTTTTCTAAATTTTGAAATTTAAATGAAAACTTTGAAAAAGTGAGATAGTAAATGTGTGTAAAATTAAGGAAATGAATACAAAGTAATACAAAAAAGGAAAAAGAATGAAGCTAAAAAATAAACAAGATGACCACTTTTGAAAAATTAGAATAAAATGCGCGGAAAAAAATGCTAAAACAGTATAGTTTGGAAAAAATAAAAAGAAGAAAATGGAAAAAAAAATTGTAATGAAAATAGGAAAAAATAAAAAAACTAGAGGAAACCTAAATAATTAAAAAAAATAAAAAAACTAGAGAAAAGGAAAGTAAAATAATTTCAACGACGAAGAAAAATTAACAAAACAAAATGCAACTTGACGATGGAACGAAAAAATGGACAAATTGAAATTACTGAATATGTTTAAAGATCAAACAAAGAAATTAAAAAAATTTAAAGCGAAAAATATAGGAAATGACCAACAGAAATATTAATTCCAAGGTGTATGAACATTTAAGAAAACAAAAAAAAATATTTTAAAAAAATAAAAATTAACAAAAAACGACGAAAAACGAACAAAAAACATCAGAAATTAATTAACAAAACGAAAAATTGCGACAGAATAAAACAAGGGAACATAAAAAGGAATGCATTCCAAATATTATAAAACTTTTATGCATGCAAAAATAAAAGTATATAAACTTTAAATATAACACAAAGAAATATAGAAAACATGAAACGGTACAATTGAAAAAAATGGTAGAAACAGACAAATGTGCAAAAATTTGGAATGAGCAGTAAAACAAATGGAACAATCAAAATGGAAAAAGATTAAATAGTAGAATAAAATAAATACATGGTAACAATAAAATTAGATGAAAAGGTAAAATGAAAATATGGAAAAAATGAAATGTGAAGAGCGTGGAAAACAAACTTAAAAATGGAAAAATTGACCAAAATAAAAAGTAGGAAATAAAAAAAGAAAAACTAGACAAATTTCTAAAAGGTTTGTGATTGAGTAACGATTTCGAAGATTTTGAAACATGCATTTATTTTTATCTCGCCATGATTTTCTGATGAATTTTGGACCACCAAACACGAAAATCATTGCTATTTGTGTTTTCAAGTTAAAGTGGATTTTTTACTATGTTTTAATTGCCACAAGTTTTTTTCTGTATCGATTTTGAAACGGAAGCGATTAAATTGAAAAACGGATTGGCATTTTAGGTTGAATTAATTGGAAACTTAAAACGAAATACTAGGACTGGGTAGGCTCACATGGACATGATCGAAGCGAAATGTGAAGAATCCTTTGCCTTCTGCTGGTAGGAGATGTGCGTTCCTCCCAGGTGTACTGCATGGTCATTGATAGAACATAATTCATCATCATGTTTTACCGCCGATGTCGACCAAATGGCATTCGGCCAAATGAAATTCGGTCAAATGACCCGTTCGGCATAATGGAATTCGGTCAAATAACATTCGACCTAATGGCATGCGGCCAAATGGAATTCGGTCAATTGACCTGTTCGGCCAAATGGAATTCATTCAAATAACATTCGACCAATGTCAATTGATCCGTCCGGTCAATTGGCATCCGATTCATGGAACAATTTGGCCAAACTATCCTTCGATTAAGCGATAAAAAGAAAAGTCCCAATCAGCATAAATTAAGAATCTTGTAGATGAATCGAGAGCGGATATAGCATAATTAGTAAATCGAATACCTTGTACGCAACTCACCTGGGTTCGAGACCAATCCCCACACATCTGGTAAGAGATTTTTCTAACCTTCGCGCTAGTGCACTGAGTACACGCTGCTCTGAAAATCTAGCGAAACCGTCTTAGGGCACCAGCGGCTACTGGTTCAGTGGGACTGGGACTTTTCTACCCCGAAAAAGCGGCAAATGACGTTCGGTCAAATGACCGAGTATCCATTTATTGTAGGTAGAGCTGCACCGGTGATCTCCCGCATACTGTGCCGCTAATAGCTCTAAAGGTAGAGTGCTCTCTTCGGCCATGATCGAGCGGATTGGGCTCGTAACGAAGGCGCCAGAAGTAAGCCGAACCATTTGGTTGTACGTTTGATCTCCTATGCAAAAAAGCGCTGTGAATTGATTTGGTACGAACAAAAATAAAGTATCAAATCAGCCGTTCGTAAGCTATGAAACAAAATTTCCCAAAATCCATGTAAAATTGGAGACGGATTGTACACACAGGCTTTTCGAAACAGTTTCTTAATAGTACCGCATATGAAAAACAAAATAAAAATAAAAAGAAAATTGAAACACATAAAATTTTAGCAAGCAATTTGTAGTAGCTACAGAACATGGTGGTTTTCATTGTATGAAGGGAAGGTAAAGCATGTTAGACGTCTATTCAAAGTAGCACTAAAGTTTATCTGTATGTTAAACCTAAGACTCGGCATCAAATTTGTAGCTTTGATCAGCCGCTCTAGAAGTGTAGGACTAGAAAATTGTTTAACGAAAGATTATGGATAAAACGAGGAAAAAGTGAAACCATGTGCGCAGACTTAAATTTGAACCTTTCGTGAATTACCCAAGTAACCAATAAGCACTATACCGTAGCCTAATATTTGCTTCAAATCCACATATAAAGTAGTCTTATAGAGCCGTGAAACCCTAAATACGGATATAATGCTGGTATTATGCCAGATAAGGCGAAATATAGTGATATTACTGTGCAGAGATTGGCAGCTCGTTTTTGCAGCACTAATGCTATTATATAGCACCAGCGTACAAATGTCAAATTTGAAAGCCTAGTATTGGCACTACTATTAGAAAACTTCAGTTGGCTGTCATTGTCCGCCATGGTTTTAAAACCATTTCTTATGTTTCCTTTCGGTATGGTGAGCAAAAAGGAAAAAAATTAAAATAAAATGTTTTGTTTAAAACCGTAATTGACTCTCTTCTAATGCATTATAATGAATATCCTTAATGAGTTTACTTTCTCACATGATATGAATGTTTTACGAAAATTACCTTTAGTAAGTCTCGAACTGAGGTACCTTGGCTCGTCCTTCACCGTAAGTGCGCTGCGTTTGCTGCCTGGACTATATTGCATCTGTTCGATTAAAATGAAATATGCCGAATATAATTTTCAAGAAGAGTTGCATAACAAATAAGCGCACCGCATTACAATAGCATTATATCGGCTTTTTATTTGTTTATAATGGCACTAAATGCACTTGTAAAGCTTACATGCTTTAAAGATCCTTGAAGCATGTACGCGTTATATCAGCTTTATGTACGCATATAAAGCAAACGATAATACTATAAATCGGCTGGGCAGTTATGCATTATTGATGCTAATATAGAGCTTTATTGCATTATGCTGTTAATGCTGTAAAAGAGCTACAATGCTGTGGAGATGCTTGTAAAGGAGTTTCAATGCAACATTAGTGCATAAGTATAGCCAATATAGTGTAATGGCTTCATGCCTATGGTTCTTGGGTATAGCATAGACAAACACCGATTTCCGAAACTTGTTTTATTATTATTAAAAATATATTTTCAAATAACACTCAATGCAAATATGAACAAATAATGAAACTAAAATTTTACGCATCTTACCCACATTCTCACAACGAAAGGAACACCTCTATAAAACCCTTGCATACTTCGAGCCACTAATCATCGTACTTTGGGCAATCTTCCGATTGCCATTAGCGAAATACCGAAACCTCAAAAGTATTCTCCGACGTCATGAATCACGATTCATCAGGAAGTCACTCGATTACCATAAAACATATACAGCATGATCATCTTATTAACACATTATCCTTTCGTCTTCCTCTCACAATTCAGGAACACATCCAGGAAGTGTTGGACAAATGGACACAGATCGACGACGAAATCTGGGCAAAGGTGATCGTTTTCGAGCGGAATCGCCGCGTGGCCAAAGCCTACGCCCGTGCCCCAGTTCTGACCATCAACGGGTCGGACGATGGTTTCGACGGTATGCGGTAAGTATCCCAGTCTTCTTCTGCAGCGCAACCAAATTCGTCCCTTATTCGGTTGATTTATCGACCAATTAAAGTACGATTAATGTTCGGTGGTACTTAAGTGCGAAAGGCTGATGGATAAATGATTTCCCTGGATTTTGAGCGGAACGATTAATCTTTACGCTTCGGACGACCTTAAACACCTAATGTGCACTTTTCATAGGGGAACTGCAATTTAAAGGATTCCTACGAGAGAAAAAAAACATCGATGAAGATGTTTACCGACTAATGGTTTTAGTCCAAAAGTCAAGATCAGCAGCCACGCTACGAGCGTGGAACATAAATTCAGTCAATTTCAAAATGCAATGATTATTAAACGCTGACTCGTTTGGTTGGTTCTCCGCATTATCCGAGGCACAAAAGGCCTGTCTGATTATGTTGTTATTAGTTCGCGTTTGGAGACCATTAGAAGGTCGCGCCGCTGCCATTCCCTTTCGATTCAACCTCACGGCGCGGCGCGGTGGCTACGCGGCTGATATTAACGAACGAAACTATTTGCTCCATTCACCAGCTCGGGTTCCACTCACCGAAACCCTCGGTACAGCTCGGTATTCTGGTTCCACGCTCGTACAGTTTATCGACAGAGTAAGTGGCTATGTGTAAGATTGGTTTACACGAGCAGATCGAGCGGCTGTGGCATTAAATTTTGGCTTAGGCTTATTAAAAATAGACTTCGCGGCTGTTAATAATGGGATTGGCTTACTAAACGAGCCTGATCCGCGGAGACGGAGGAGAAACTGCAATCTGTCCGAACGACTTATTCATGATGAATTGACCAATCGGAGATTTATGGTCTGGCTTATGATTTGAATAGGTCTCCACCGCGAGCCAGAAGGCTGATCCGATCGTTCCAAATGTAGACTTTCCAATTTATCGATGACAAGCTACGGGTGTAGTGGTTGAGCATTTCTGGAAGGTAATCCATTAAAATATATTCGATACTCAAAGCACTTATTTCAGTTTTGCTTCCAATGTTTTTCTATCAACGAAAGAGTCCTCGAATGAATTTAACTCTAAAGTGAAACTACAATTTTCACATCAGCTTCGGTCGATAATTGATTTTGATTCATTGAATTCGATCCAATCCAACTAATGCCGCAATTCAATCAGTATTTAATTCAATTAGCGTTCATAGAAAATAAAAACTTCGCTGCCGGCTAATCCTTCCATCATTGCTTTAATTTCTTCGGGAGCTGCTGTGAACCGCTTCAATTTGGAACAGAGCGATCCGAAAAGAGAAACGCTTGAATCCACCTAGTAAGTCAAAGTTAAATGGAAAGGTAAGTTGGTATGTGTTTAGAAACCAACTAGTCGTGAAAACTAAATACTAAATTCAATTGATAGACATTAATAAAACAAAAAATCCTATTTATGATGTTGAGAGCCTTTGGACGAGATTTAGTGTTTACGTCAGAAAAAAAACAAAGAATTATTTTTATATATGTGAACAAGCTCTCAAAATTATATTACTAATCAGCATCAATTATATAAACCTGCTACTAAAAACTCGCCCCTAAAGACATCACCAGAAGTTTCATACTGGTATGCGATTTCGCAGCCTTTCATGGAGAAAGAAAAAATAAAACAAGCAATCGCAAGACAAGTAGCAAAAAATGAACGCAAATGTAGATCAATAAGTGAGTACATTTTTCATCCATTTACCGGCATGACTTGCCAGTTGATCACTGCACTTCTCGAAGTCCGTGGATGATGGAGACGGTACGTTACAATTCAGGTTCACTGCGAATATACATTATTCTGTCAGTTGCAGAGGTGTAGCTGGAAATTTTAATACGGAGTAGGTTGTTTAAAAAATCAAAGTATCAAATAAAATCAAAATACTAACAGAGTAGACGTACGTTTTAGTTAGGGGAAGCTTTGCCACTGCGACCATTATTCAGGTTTGTGACTACCCCTGTTTGTTATACATATTGCAAATTGCACGAAACTAGCTTTTTGGCTCAGAAAATATATCGTTTTAACTCGTCGAAAGCCTACTGCGTTAAGCCAATTGAACAGTAGTTGACCTCTTGTCATTGCTGTCAGTTTTAGTTTGTTGGCTCAGGAGGATACGCCTAGAAATGGTTTTTGTTCAAGAAACATCTTTGATAAAGCATGTCTGACTAATCATCCATTTCATTACCAACTCACAGTGCACAGTGGTCGGAAATTCCATGGCTGGCTATGTTCAATATAATAGTGGAAATGTATATTACATAGTCAGTATGATTTGCACAAACATGCATCGACAGCCACGAACTTGAGATGCTATGTGTTGACGCTGAAACACTTGAAACCAGCGGCGGATTCAAGAGGAGAGTCCGAGGGGAGATGAATAACCCACAACCGAACAATACCCCCTAGTCTATCTTGGTATGCCTACTAGGTGAAGGTGATTGGAATGAGAGAGAGGGGTGGGTCTGGAGAGGGTGCATGAGGTGAATGCTTGAGGGCGATCTGTTGGGGGGCTTTGAGGGGAGGTGACTCAGTACCGTTTTTACGCATGGACACATTGCGCCAGGGCCGGGGGCCCCGGGTTTTTAGGGGCCCTCAACTTAGGATGAATATAGAATCATTCAGAAGGCTATGTTCCAAATAATAGTAGCACCTAATAGTTTAGTCTTTAGCGTGTGGGTAACCATGGGTCAAATTCGCACATCGCACCTTAACCAATGTGACGTTTTAAGACCATCAGATAATCAAGCGGAGTGATGGTAGGAAACGAGGTACTGCATGACCAGGATGGTATTGGACCAATTCAAACGTCAATCCAACATTTCGATTGAAGTTTCAATTCATTTTGAGCAAAAACATGAAATGTTTTCCAAGCAGGAGCGGCAACCGACAAGGTGGCAAAATTTTCACAAGGAAGCTGTACAGAAAATGGAAGATGTCGAAATTCGGTATACAATCCTTGTTTAGCAAGCGATCCGCGCATGCGGCAAATTTTCATTTCTTCATTACATCAGGGATTGTGATTGAACAAATCTACTTGAAAACCTCTAAAAAAGACTCCTGGATTTCTTGAGTTCTCGCGATACTTTCACGGCTAGATTGGGCATTTTCCGCTATGCCGTCGTCTGGTATAGAACCAATTACGTTATTTTTGTATGACACTCCTCGTTATTAAAAATATTTTAGGCCGTCAGAATTAGGAATCAGAATATGCTGGGTCAAATTGAACGTGTTCGATATGTTTTCTATTTCGACTGTTACATGACTAGTAGAGAAATGAATTTTTTAACTCAAATTTTTATTCATTTATGTTTGGGTTTACATTTTGTATAATATTGCAATCTAAGTGATATAGCATTTGCTTTTCATCTTTGATGAGCTTCGTTGGTAGATGGTTGCATGTTGATTATGAATTAACTCCTAATAGTTGTGGTAGTGAATTATTGAAATGAATTCTTGGGCCTTTTTAAAAAAGATATATCTACAATTAGAGACTCTCATTGATTACTTTCTCTTCTGTTTATAATTCGATCGCTTTAACATTTATTCTTCAACTCTTTGCATACTATGCTAGTAAAAACCACCGTCTTGCAATCTGTACTGCAAAATAAGTGAGAAGTGCTATAGTGACGCCGTAAATATCAAAAGAGAAAAGTAAACAAAAACTTACTCATTGTAGACATGAAGTTTTGAAAAAAAAACTCTAGAATTGTGTTTCTCATATTAATAGGTTCGAGTAATTTCGACGTTTCGCTGTAGTTATTTGATTACGTAACAATGAACGTACTTTGTACTTTCGAAAGGTGATAATGCTAATTATTGTTATTATTTTTTTCCTTCGGTATCTTTGTGTATTGAGTGCCTATCACTCACACCAGAGAGACGTCTCTACCATCAAAACCCTAGACATGCCACTTAACTACCGGCGTCATCTTTGAGATACTAATTCGTTGAATATAAAACTATTAATATTACTTTAGTGGATTTTCGGCTTTTACGGTCTCTTCCACATTCCAAATTAATATTACTTAGGGACCATTCATAAATTATGTTTAAGGATGGGGAATCGACAATTTGCGACATATTGTGACAAATAGGGGGAGTGGGAGTAAGCTATAGCGTCCCGTAACATGTTTTTACTGAAGAATAAAAAAATTTCAAAAGAAATTTGTTACGTAATAGAGGAGAGGGGATATAAAAAATTTGTGACAATTTGGTACATGGGGGGAAGGCGAGTCAATTTTGGGCAATTTTTGCGTTACGTAATTTATGAATGGCCTCTTATAATATATTTGTTTGATTTCTTCACCTCTCCGAACCGTTCACTATGTAAGAAAGCACAAAGCTTCTGTCAGAATATATAACAATAATCTACAACCACCAACAATTTGTGCATGAAGAGACACTATTTCAAGAAATAGTTCTATTCCTGCAACGAAAAATACGAAAAATTTAAAATGCATGAACCTCGAATCGTTCACTTAGTTTCGACATAATATTGATTGATTTCAATGGCTGCAACATTCAACTGTAAATGTAGTTGAATTGTGATTGAAAAAAATGTGGCTTATTTTTAAGCTGACAATTGACTTTTTCCAGTTGCATCATATCAGGAACAGTAAGAAATTGATAACAACATTATTGTACTAATTAATGTAACTTTTTTAAATCACGTAGTCGTCATTTATTAACAAGTCGAATTTAATTGGCATATTGCTAAATATTTTTCCTAGATTGTCATAGTGCAATGACAATAATTGAATGAATCGTCGACATTGTAGTGTTGATGTTTAACCCGCCTTACTGCATAATTTCTCATTATTGACGGAGGCACTCTTCCGCCCCAAACAACGTCTTACAACTATGAAGGTCAGATTATATCATATGGGGAGGCAACTTCCACTTCTCTTGTTTCGACGGAAGAGCTACCTACCGAAGAATAAGAATTTCTAGCGGGTTTGATTATTGAAGCAGCAGAACAAACCCAAACGAAATGCAATCCTGGCATGACAATGAATAGCCGGCCTCCTAATCCCTGGTGGGACAAAGAGTGCTCGGATGCATGTGAAGCTAAACAAGTTACCTACAAAGAAATTGTGAAACGGAAAGGGTGTACACATGCGAACTTTGAAAATTATTCGATTTTGCAAAAAAAAATTGACAGTCTCCGTCGTGCCAAAAAGTCTAGTTATTGGAGACGCTTTGTTGATGGCTTGTCAAGAGAAACATCAATGAGTACTCTTTGGAACACAGTCAGAAGAATGAGGAATCGAAACGTAACTAATGAAAACGAAGATTTTTCGAATCGCTGGATATTTAATTTTGCCAAGAAAGCTTGTCCAGATTCTGCTCCTGCGCAGAAAATCATTCGCGATGCTCCCACAAGTAACGATTCCATAGATTCGCCTTTGACAATGATGGAATTTTCAATTACACTCCTCTCATGCAACAATAATGCTCCGGGTCCAGACAGAATTAAATTCAACTTGGTGAAGAAACTGCCTGACCGAGCAAAATGACGCTTGTTGAATTTATTCAATAAGCTTCTTGAGCAGAACATTGTCCCGCACGACAGGAGGCAAGTGAGAGTTATCGCCATTCCAAAATTGGGAAAACCAGCCTCCGACCATAACTCGTATCGACCGATTGCAATGCTATCCTGCATCAGGAAATTGTTGGAAAAAATTATCCCACGACGTCTCGACGATCGGGTTGAGGCGCACGGCTTGCTATCAGATACCCAGTTTGGTTTTCGGAGGGGAAAGGGAACGAATGATTGTCTGGCGCTACTTTCGTCAGAAATCCAACTAGCTTACGCAAAAAAGAACAAATGGCGTCTGTGTTCTTAGACATAAAAGGAGCATTCGACTCTGTTTCCATTGATGTTCTCTCAGAGAAACTCCAATATTAAATAATTATTTATACAACTTATTGTCAGAAAAGCACATGCATTTTTCATATGGCGATTTGGCAACATTCAGAATAAGTTACATGGGCCTCCCACAAGGTTCTTGTTTAAGCCCCCTTCTCTACAATTTTTACGTGAATGACATTGATAATTGTATTGTCAGCCCATGCACTCTAAGGCAACTTGCAGATGATGGTGTGGTTTCTGTTACAGGACCAAAAGCCATAAATTACCACTGCAAGATAGTTTGGATAATTTATCAAGTTGGGCTTTGAAGCTAGGCATCGATTTCTCTACGGAGAAAACAGAGTTGGTTGTTTTTTCAAGAAAGCGTGATCCAGCTCAGCTTCAGCTTCAGTTGGTTGGTAGGACGATAGCCCAAGTCATGACCTTTAAATATCTCGGAATTTGGTTATTAAATTGGAACGAATACAGTATCGTTGTTTTCGAATCGCCTTAGGTTCCATGCAATCGACACATACGATGAGTCTTGAAGTACTAGCGGGAGTTCTTCCCTTAAAAGATTGATTCTGGGATCTACCTCGGCACAAATCCCCGACTATGTACGGGGAACGTGCCATTTGAGCCAATATATTCTGATTCCTGATTCCCTTAAAAGATTGATTCTGGGATCTACCTCGTTTACTTATACGATGTGAGGTTATGAATCCACTGGTAATTGAAAATTTTGAAAGACTTGTCGAGCTGCAATCCCAAACCAGATTCATGACAGTGTACTTCAATCACATGTCACAAGAAATAACGCCTTCTAGTTATGTTATGACATGTGTTAATATACTAGATACTCCCGATTCCACTTTATTTTTCGACACATCCATGCAAGAAGAAATTCGTGGAATCCCGGATCACCTGCGCTCTCTGGAGATCCCTAAAATATTCATAAGTTAATACCAACACATTGACTGCCATAAAATGTTCTACACTGATGAGTCACGAATCAATGAGGCCACTGGCTTCGGTATTTTCAACAATAACACCTCGATCTCTTTCAAGCTTGCAGAATCTGCATCTGTTTATACAGCCGAACTAGCAGCAGTTCACTATAGTCTGGAAATCATTGATACTTTACTTCCGAGCCATTATTTCATCCTCACAGATAGCCTCAGCACAATTAAGGCGCTACGCTCATTAAAGCTTGATAATCACGCTCCGTTCTTTTTGACGAAGATACGAGAATACTTAACTAAATTAACAAATAAATCTTATCAAATTACCTTAGTGTGGATTCCCGCTCATTGCTCCATAGCGGGTAATGAGAGAGCGGATAATTTAGTCAAAATAGGGGCACTGGACGGTGACATCTATGAAAGACCTATTGCCTTCAATGAATTTTTTGGCGTTTCTCGTCATAGGGCGCTTAATAGTTGGCATACATCATGAGACAATGGAGATCTGGGACGGTGGTTGCACTCAATTATCCCTAAAGTATCAATGAAGGCATGGTTCAAAGGGTTGGAGGTAAGTCGAAACTTCATTCGTGTGATGTCTAAGCTCATGTCCAACCATTATACGTTGAATGCGCATCTCCGCCGTATTGGGATCGCAGAAGATAATCAATGTGCTTGCGGAGAGGGTTACGAAGACATTGAACATGTTGTTTGGTCTTGCACTGAATATCGTGAAGCTAGATCCCAATTAATAGACTCCTTACGAGCCAGAAGAAAACCACCCTATGTTCCTGTTCGTGATATCCTCGCTTTACGAGATCTTACATACATGGGCCATATTTATCATTTCCTGAAAACAATAAATATTCAAATATAATTATCCCCACAATGTTCCTAGTTTTTTTCCCTTGCTACCCACAAACAATTTGGATTTTTTCGCAGTTAGTTAAGTTAGATAATACGATATAAATAAAGAAAAGAAAATAAACAAAGATTACAGAAAAACTATCAATAGGTTTACAATGAAATTCAAGAAAATAGAATATAAATAAAAATATTCAAAATGATGATTATTCTCAGTGTTAGCATTAGAAAATGATTTGTTATTATAACGTGATAATCTTAAGAACTTTTCATTAGGGTGGCTCAAAAATATTTCTTTTATTTAAACTGTTTCTAAAACCTCTGTATAGTAATTTTAATGTGCTGAATCGTTCTGGATTTTAAAACCTATTAGAAACATTTAGTATCCATTAGGGTGGCTCAAAAAATTTAGTCCGTCGTAAGGGTTGTGCACTGAATTACTTTTTGGGGTGTTTAAATATGTTAGAAATAACCTTCATTAGGGTGGCTTATAAATAGGTATTTTGTCTTTACGTCATTGATTTTCTCAACGGTAATTATGGTACTCGGAATTTAATATTGAGTAATCGAATGAAAGAGAGGTTTTCAATCAAATGACCAACAAGTAAGCAAAATTTGGAATGTTTTTGTGAGGCAATGAAAAAGGTGAAAAAGTTATATTCTTCATTTATATTTTTTTTCAAGACAAAAAAACAAGATGGCGCCCGTGGTGATTTTTTGTCTTAGGTTAGGTGCGCATGAAATTCCAAAACAGCGTACAGCCTACTGCCTCAGGGTCGATAATTAAGCTCCAAAATGAACTAAATTTATTGGAGGAATGACCAAAGAACGGGTAAAAAAACTTCAAATTTGACGTAATGGTGCGATCTCAAACTGAGATCGACTTTTTAACCTATTTTTTCCTCTTTACGGCTTCACTAAAAATAGTGAATACAAAAACTTTGTAGATTTTATAGGTCATTCCTCCAATGAAAAATGTTTTCTTTCGAGAGGTCAAAATATAAAGTATTTATATTGAACCGTTTTCAAATGATTCACGCAGTTTTGAAAAATGTTGTGAGATAAACGAGTTTAAAATTTTGAGAACACTTTTGATGAATTATTCGTGGCAGATTGTCAATATTTTGTAACAATTACATGGAATTAGGGGTTTTGAACATCACTGATTACGAATCTGAAGTCAGTTTTTCGAAAGTCAAAATAGCCGATCCAATATGGCCCCACTTCAAAAATTAAGCGGTATTTCAGCCACGAATTTGATTTGATATGCATCAAAATCAAAAAATCATAATGACGATTCCAATATGGCGGATTAAAATGTTTCATTTTTCTTCGTTTTCTGTGGTTGTTTGAAATCTGTATACATGCAACGCGAAGCATTCTGGGAACGTGCGTAATGCCCTGAAACGGTTCCTACGCGAGGCGTGCGTCTCGAGTCGAGAGCGTACCATGGCGGCCAGGACGCCGCTTCGAACAATGGCCTGTAGAAACTTTGTTGATGCTCGGATCGAAAAACCCGACACTTATTATAAGTGTTGTTATTTGTTCTTCGCATTTTTTGAAAGGTATAATACCTTTCAAAAAATGCGAAGAACAAAATCATTTTTTTAAATTTTGAATGAGAACCTCGCCTTAAATATATCACCTGAAGATGCAAACTTTGGAGATAGAGCATGTTTTTGGGTAAAAATTAAACTATGTTGTATATTGCATGCCGCATGCGCCATATTTAAAAATTTGTAGGACCTACAAAAAAAAATAAAAAAATAAAAAAATATTTCGACATTTGCGATAAACTAAATATGGCCATAGATTCTGCACTAGCGGATTATAACTCAAAAACGGAACAGCAGATCAAATCTTGTCCAAAGATTTTTTTCAACTACGTCAAAACTAAATTAAAATTAGACAATTTCCCATCAACAATGCACTTGGATGACAACGTGCGTGATAGCTCGGAAGAAATCTGCAACCTATTTGCAACATTCTTCCAAGAAATATATACGACTTTTTCTGAACAAGACCGTGATCGCGATTATTTTTTCCCGATTTTCCTATGGATATTAGTGTCAATCATGTCATAGTGGAAAACATTTTCAATGCTCTAAAACATTTAGATGCATCAAAAGGTTCTGACCCTGATGGAATTCCACCATCTATATCTATCTATCTATCTATCTATATATATATATAAAAGTCAATGTTTGTATGTATATGATTTATAGACTCCCAAACGGCTTAACCGATTTCCGTAAAAATTTGCACACAGTAGGTATTTGGTATGGGGCGTGTTTGTGTGCTATTAGTTGGAGATTATCTGCCCGCCAGATGGCGCTTTGGAAGAAATTATGTTTTACTCCTATTTCATTGAAAGTCGCAGCAACGCGCGACGGGTTGATACTAGTTATTTATGAAAAACCTAGCAACCGAGTTAACTGCCCCATTGTTCTGGCTGTTTAACATGTCTTTGCAATCTGGACAGTTCCCTAAAATATGGAAAAAATCTTTTTTAGTGCCTATATATAAATCTGGCAAAAAATCTGACGCGCGTAATTATCGTGGAATAGCCGTAATCTCCTGTATTCCGAATCTTTTCGAATCAATCATTAACGAAAAAATATTTCTTCAAATAAAAAACAGAATTTCCAAGATGGCTTCTTCAAAGGTCGTTCGACCTCAACAAACTTACTAGAATTTATTAATTATTCACTGATTGCAATGGATAATGGAAACTACGTGGAGGCACTTTATACAGACTTTAGTAAAGCATTTGATCGCATTGACATCCCAATGTTACTTTATAAATTGACAAAGATCGGCATTGAGCCTGGGCTACTTACATGGTTAGAATCATATCTCTCCGAACGTCAGCAAATAATTAAATTTAAAGGAAAGCAATCTAATCCAATTAAAGTCACCTCAGGAGTTCCACAAGGCTCTCATTTAAGCCCTCTGTTATTTATTTTATACGTGAACGATATCTCCTTTATTCTCAAAAAAAACTGAAAATACTAATTTATGCGGACGATATGAAACTTTATTTGGAGACAAGAAATGCCGAGGATATTAATACATTTCAAAACGAAATACAAATTTTCCACATGTGGTGTCAAAAAAGCCTCTTACAACTGAACGTGAAAAAATGTAATTCAATAACATTTAGTCGAAAACGACAAACAACGAATGTTGAGATTGCCTTAGGAAATCAGACTGTAGTAAAATGTGAAAGAATTAGGGATTTAGGTGTTATATTAGATTCAAAGTTAAATTTTATTGATCATTATAACACAATTATACACAAATCTAACAACATGCTCAGTTTTATAAAACGCTTTAGCTATCATTTTGAACATCCTTATACAATAAAAACATTATATGTTGCATACGTTAGGTCGATATTGGAATATTGCAGTATTATTTGGTTACCCTTTTCAAGTAGACATGAAGAACGAATAGAATCGGTACAAAAACAGTTCGTAAATTAGGATGGACAGCATTCCCTCTGCCATCTTATGAAGCACGCTGCTTGCTTATCAATATTCAAACATTAAAGAAGCGTCGCGAATTTGCAATGCACTCATTCATTAACCCTTTCATGCCCAACTTTTTTCTAGTGCATGTAGGGTTTCAAAACTATTTTTCCTTGAAAACGGTGAGATCAAGGAACATAAAAAGTCTTTTTTCATAAAGGTAGGTGCTTCTCTTGCAGTGCTAGAAGCTACCCAATTTTTACCTTCCAATGCTCAATACAATTCTCCTAGAATATTTACAATAGTCCAATTGCATGGAAAACGTAGCCAAAGGCAGACTAAATTGATAAGTTTTATCAGTTTTCAAAAATATTGCACCATTACGAAGATATATGAAAAATTAATTATCCGTCGTCAACGTAAACTGTCCCTGGCAGCACTGCTCCAGCGAAATCCAATCTAATTGCAATAACTTCAGTTCTAGAGCTGATACTTGTAACTGTTAATGCTCAAATGAAAGGCAATAGTCACAATTATTAGCCTTACTTATTTTTGCGAGCAAATCTTGCCTCAATCAAAAGTTATAGCTGTTTACAAACGTTGTTGTCCACAAACAACATGGGCATGAATGGGTTAATAATATCGTTTCGCATCGTATCGATTCAGCTGAAATTTTATCCAAATTGAACTTTTATGCAGCTTCACGACAGCTACGAAATCGAAGTATATTTTCAATAACTCCTTTTCGCACAAACTATGCAAAATATAGCCCCATAAATCGAATGATGTCTATTTATAATTACTATTACGACTCAATTGATTTTACAATGTCTAAACAAAAACTAAAACAATATTTTACACACAAAAGAAAATTCTAACGCGTAAAAGGATGATTCTGTAAAAGCCGAAATTGCTTCATTTGTACTAAATTCACAAAATATACACATTAGTAATTAAGAAAATCTGTAGTCTACATCGATTGACGAAATAAATAAATAAATACATTAAGCTTACGTATCGTGTCAAACAAACGAATCAAAAATCGAGTCTCAACTGAACTGTTTGTTCATGAAAAGGAAAGCAAAAATGAGTTCAGTGTCATTTTCACGAGTCCCGAATATCAGGAAAATTGACTACTAAAGGTCTCAAACATCAACGTAAATTTTTTTTTGATGCGCCAATAGTCCTCTTATTGAAAATATTATGCCGACAAACCTCTTCTATTCTAAAATTCGAAATCATTCTTGATGCTCTAGAAATCCAGCAATCTGCTCCAATAACACTCGTTTTTGATAATAAATACCAGAAATTACTTCGTTTTTCGATTCACAGCAACAAATTGCTTGCTGAACAAGACATGTGTTTTGAATATTCGACTATCATTTTGTTTTTTCGACTTTTTGAGGCGCTCTCCCATCATACAATTCTTTAAACAATGCACAGTGGTCCAGATCGCTAATTTAGGAGGAATTTTTACTTTCTGACAAACCTGTATAATTTAGCCGTATCATGTCTTAGGATGAATTTGTGTACTTTAGAAGATGCTTCTTTTTATTGGAATAGTTATTAGGGTGGTTCTAATTTATCTAAAATACGAAAATAAACTTTTTACTGATGAAAGATAGAGCTCCACAGTCTTCCACAAAGTTGTAAAGTAACTTATTTTGAATAAATTTGTTGAACATATTAAAGCTCTATCTCTTTTAGTTTTTGTTATACAAGAAATTTAAAAAAAAAGATTAGGGTGTTCCTGAAAAAAACGTTTTTTTAGTATAACTTTCATATCTTTTACTTTTTGTTAACACAACCTTTGAACAGCTTATTGAAAACTTCAAGCCGAGTATTTTTCTCCAAGACACCGAAGGTCTAACTTTTTTCTTTAAAAAGTTATGGACACTTTTCGTTAAAAAAATAGCCTATTTCAAGGCTCAATATCGCTGATGCGGGCACCTAAAATTGAATTCTGTTTCCACCACATGAAAGACCATACTTATTAGTATATTTGAGCAAAAATTGGCGAATACGATATTTTTTTAAAATTTGCAATTTAGATTTAAAGTTTGTAGTTTTGCAGGTTCAACGCATTAAAGCATTTACACACATATCGTTGTATTATGAAAAAAGCCACTTTCAAATATCATTCTCTCATCGCAGCAAGCTTTGCATAAGTGAAACGACTGTCAAAAAAGGTTTCTGATTTTATTCGTTTTAAATAAAACTAGTAAATATCGATATTAGTCGAAGAGAGTTGGCGAATTTGCTTATTGCTGGTAAAAAGACAGATGAACTGCTTAAGTTCATTACAAGTAGTAATCCAAATGTAAAATTGAGACTTGTTAATGTTCGAAAGAAATTTTATATTTTGTTAAAACAACCTTTGAACAGCTTTTAGAAAACTTCAATCCACGTTTTTTCATAACTCTGAAAGTCTAACTTTATACTTTCAAAAGTTATGGAAACTTTTCGCTCATAAATAGCCCTTTTTCAAATGTCATTATCTCTGATTGGGGCAAATAAAAGTAAGTTCGGATTGAACCATAGAAAAGAACATACTTTTAAGTATATTTGAGCAAAAATTGGAAAATATTATTTTTTTTAAGCATGTAATTTTAAATTTACTAACCAAAGTTTTAAATTTTATCGCATAGCGACATAAAAGAAATTGCCTAAAGCCTTTGTATTTCCTTTTCTGTTTTGCTTACATATCAACAATACAGAATGTGTTCATTAAAAATAATTTGGCTATGACAACAATTTATGATTTATATAAGGAGAATTTATTCAATGCCAATTAATTCAAAAGTAGATGCATTGCATTCTCAGGTATATCCAGCGGTGCTCGTTGAATTCGACGTTTACATTTAAGAGAAATTATAGGATCTGATGAAACAAGAAGTCTCTTGAAAACGTCATCAAGATTGACGAGTCGATCGAATTTGCGTGCGTGGAATTCTCGGAATCTGCGAATACTTTTATTCCTGGTTTCTTGAACTTCTTCACTGCACATACCTACTGGCAGCATGTTATGTTGAATAATGCTTCCTCCATGGACCAGGAGTTTATGCACGGTTGGTGAGAGAGCGTACCAACCATACAGGCGTACATAAAGCAATCGTGTATCTTCGGCGTAACTCCGGTAAGCATCCGCGTTAATTCCCAATTTGCTGTTGATGATTGTTAATAGCACATACATACGTTCTAGCAACATTTCGTCCAACCCGGTTTCTTCTGCAACGACATCTCGGTTTCTGAAAAATTTACGAGCTGTGTTACCATCGTTAGAATTTCCGCCTCCTGGCAAAGGTTCGCTAATACGAAGACCTAAACGGTCACGTAACGCTTGTCGAATTTTTATTTGTCGTTCCTTAAGCTCGCTGGTATTTTTGCCTACGCGCCAACGCGGTTTTGCTAGAGCTAAACGGTAAGCAATATTCAATAGTAACTCCATTGCTCGTATTAATGCATGTAAAGGTGAAAAAACATATAAACTATCCGGTGGATCGCTGGCTTCCAGTAAAGGATCATTCAATCGCTTTCCGGAGCGTTTGCATATATAACACGCTTGAGACGGTGTGCCTGTTACGTCATTCACTACCTTCGTATCAACCATGGAAAATATGAAGCTTGAACTAATCGGAATCTTGCGCATATTAACATTTACTATAGTCGGGACTAATTCATCGATTTGCTTGTTCATCGCGGCAACTTCATCCTTTGTTAGTTCAGGATTTTCCTTCTTGAAAATTAATTTTACTGGTCGGCACAGGGATACTGAAAATGGAAAATCATTATTCCAAAGAATGCAATCTCTTGACTCATCTTTCCGGCGACTAACTACACGTAAAGGTACTATAGATAGAGCAAATATATGCGAATCGTTATACTCGAATAGTTCTCCATTTTCATCTTCGTCAACGCACATTTGCTTGTATCTATGTTCAAGTGGAAAAGAGACTGTCAGTCAAAGTTTAGAAGAAAAATAATGTTGCCTACCGGGAATGGTTGCTGCTTCCATCGCAGCCCCACTTAAAGATAACAAACGTATTATCCTCAGGATGCAGTGGTAGAACTCCAATATTCAGAAACGAGATGAGTCGTTCCACGGTATGGTTAACAAAAGCTTGAAGGGGAACATACGCACAAGAAGGCTGAACAGAAATTCCTGAAAAAAATTGTTGATTCAGGGACGAATCTTTGAGAATAGTACATACCGATCGGATAGCATAGTTTCTTTTCTTCTACTATTTTATTATACGCGGGATAAATGTCCAAACCCTTCTGCATAACTGAGCTGCGTATGTTTTGGTACTGCGCCTTAGAAAAATCATTTTCACAAATAAATCTAAGTGCCTCCTCCGCAGTAAACGCTTCTGCAATCGGGACAGCCATAGATCCTAAATTCTCTACGGTAGATCTGACGGGACTTTTTGACAATCGTTCGATTTGTCTGCCAACTAAACGGAAACCAGTAGAATTAGCGTTGACGGCTGACGCTAAACCAAGTTCTTCCGTGGAATACTTATCGCGCAACTTTCCTAATCTTTTTATTTTGGCTCTGCGACATATTTCGGAAAATGGTTTCCTCTTTCGGCCTTTACCTTTACCTTCGACTTCGAATCTTAGCTTTCCTTCAAGCCACACAAAATTTTCCAGCTCAAACCGAATTTGCGTGCGCTTACTCCGAATCCACAACCTTCTAAATTCCAACATGAAGATTTTTATTTTCTTCCGAGCACTAACAAGTCTCAATTTTACATTTGGATTACTACTTGTAATGAACTTAAGCAGTTCATCTGTCTTTTTACCAGCAATAAGCAAATTCGCCAACTCTGTTCGACTAATATCCATATTTACTAGTTTTATTTAAAACGAATAAAATCAGAAACCTTTTTTGACAGTCGTTTCACTTATGCAAAGCTTGCTGCGATGAGAGAATGATATTTGAAAGTGGCTTTTTTCATAATACAACGATATGTGTGTAAATGCTTTAATGCGTTGAACCTGCAAAACTACAAACTTTAAATCTAAATTGCAAATTTTAAAAAAATATCGTATTCGCCAATTTTTGCTCAAATATACTAATAAGTATGGTCTTTCATGTGGTGGAAACAGAATTCAATTTTAGGTGCCCGCATCAGCGATATTGAGCCTTGAAATAGGCTATTTTTTTTAACGAAAAGTGTCCATAACTTTTTAAAGAAAAAAGTTAGACCTTCGGTGTCTTGGAGAAAAATACTCGGCTTGAAGTTTTCAATAAGCTGTTCAAAGGTTGTGTTAACAAAAAGTAAAAGATATGAAAGTTATACTAAAAAAACGTTTTTTTCAGGAACACCCTAATCTTTTTTTTTAAATTTCTTGTATAACAAAAACTAAAAGAGATAGAGCTTTAATATGTTCAACAAATTTATTCAAAATAAGTTACTTTACAACTTTGTGGAAGACTGTGGAGCTCTATCTTTCATCAGTAAAAAGTTTATTTTCGTATTTTAGATAAATTAGAACCACCCTAATAACTATTCCAATAAAAAGAAGCATCTTCTAAAGTACACAAATTCATCCTAAGACATGATACGGCTAAATTATACAGGTTTGTCAGAAAGTAAAAATTCCTCCTAAATTAGCGATCTGGACCACTGTGCAATGTAAAGACCAACGCTATTATTTGAACAAAACCTCAGATCTTACGAGTTTTAGATTTGAAAGCCTTAAAACTGATTGTAGCCATCACAAGAACTCCATCGCTACGTCAATGACTGGTTCAAATTAAACGATACAGAAGACGGCGATGACGACTATGACGACAATGACCCAACAAGGTTCAATCATTGAGTTTATTTTCTTTTGGAATCTATACGATTTTCTTGTACCCACAAGACCCTAGCGAAGATTGTTTTGGTTCCGATGGTGCGCAAGTCAGGAGCAAGCTACATAGTAGAAGGCCCGTTGTGCAAAAAAAAATGAGCCATAATTAAATCTAGCACAAAGCATTGTTGCTATTCCATTGATTAATTGTACACTTCATGCAAGAAATGATATTCGATTATTTTATTTCATCAGCCCCCGTCTTGGAGGCGTTCCAGAAGTCTTATTGTGTGTCGAAATAGTCTCAATCAATCCTCAGACGGACGGAGGTACTTGAACGCTATAGTGATTGCAATGATTTGCCATTCTTTTGATTGTTGGACTTTACTAAAAAGTGAAAGCTAATGGCGATAAGAAATAGAAACAACAAAGTTAGATAATGTGACTGTACGAGTACGGTCGAATCCATGCCAAATAAGACCACTTTAAATAGAAGGGAAAAATAGTACAATCACCTACCTGTATATCATAGCAATATGCTGTAACCAAACTGACTTGTGAACTTGCTAATCGAAAATTTCAACCTACCTTAACAACACAAAAATCCTGCTTGGCTAGTTTTTTTTGTTTCGTTCAACATCGCCCAGTCGGATGACATAATTTTCATCGGTCAATAAATTGGATTCCTCGAAGCGATAGTGGCATATTTGAATTTCAAATATTTTCTACCACCGTATTGTTTGTTTTTAATATATAAGAATCATGTGTGCGAGGTTGGTTAGGTGAGATTAGGTAAATTTTTGGAATGGAATCCGTTTGGGGGACTTTTGAGTGGCCAAATTAGATAGCAATTTTCAAACGTACATAGATATGTCATAATGTTACTCCAATACCCATAATCTAAAAGAAAAAAAATAGATTTGCTGGAAAATATTATCGAGCACAAATTAAAATAAATTACATTTCAATCATATGTTTATCGGAGTGGCAGGTGTCGTGGATCGGTCTCGAAGATGTAGATCAAAATCAATCATTTGAAAAACAAGTTTTCAAAAATGGCAATGCTAACCATTTAGTAACGTTGATTTTCTCGATGTTTCTAGTTATAAAACACGTGCCAAGGTTGTCTTGTATCTTTTAAATATAATCTATGAAATTCGCCATCCGCCATCACAACATTCTTACGATTTCGTTTGTTTTTTCTTCGAACACCTGTCTGATGGGCACATGTTCGCCGGGACGTTCTTTCGAACACGGACGTACACAAAACTAGTAGCGGCTGGAGCTTCACAAAGCATCCTATCTGATGGCAAACCAGTTCCTCACGCCGATCAATTTTGCTTGATACCATCAGACAATGCATTGCACAAGCTATAACGAACACCAAGATGGCAGTAACAGCAGATTCATACCGAAATCACATGAAAATTGCAATTTACCGGCGACACAAACCGGACCGAGCAACTGGGTGTTTGATTAATAGCCATCGATTAGAACACCGCACAGCAGGAAACTAATTTAATTTCGTGATCTGGAGGTCCTGTCAGAGTGCGTCTCTCGAAGCAGAAGCAGCTTGAGTAGCAGCATCAGTACATTTCGTCAAGACAAAAAAAATTCCAGTTTTGCCTGAGCCCATCGCGATGACAGGAGCTGGCTGGCGACGAAATCAATTTCGAAACTGTTTATACACGCACGGTAGGTGAACCATAGAACCAGGATGCTGAACGGGGGGATAATAAATTATCAAGCGCCACACCCCTTATCGGCTGCTGTTACTAACTTTACTCCTGTTTACTTGCGAGAGGAGTGCTTTTAATATTATCGATCACACGTCGGGTAATTCTAGCTGGACTGATTGGTTGAAGTCAATTCTCAAGGTTTTCCGGCAAGTATGGCGGGTCGCACCGTTAGAGGCGGTCAACTAGTCCATTAACATCTTCACGAGCCGGCGGTTCACGTAACACACACACAGTAACATTACGCGAACCCGGAACCATAATATTTTGGCGAATGAGTTCATTACTTTTTCAAATCGAATCCTGGCTTCGGCTTAGTCAGTCACTGATGTACTAAGTGTGAAACGAATTTAATGGAGTGCGTTGACGTCATGTACCGTACCGTTGATGGCGAGATTGACATTGACATTTCGGGGCTTGGTCGATGGCATATGTGCAGTCAGTCAGCGGCGTAAGCTGCTTGGGCGATCGCTGTGAGTTTTGGGTGCAGAAGAAGAAAAAAAATGCGAAACCAGGGTCATGCTTTTAGGAAGAACAGTTACACCGGGCGGAATCAATCACCGTTAATTACGGATAGGGAATGAGATGGCAGAAAAAATTGACGGAATTTGCTGAAAGGATTTGGTGGATGCAGACAATACTCGGGCGCGGAGCATATGGCTTGATTTTGGTATACACGGGACCTTCGTTGCGAAAGTTCGTATAGAAGCTTCGATAGTATATCACGTTTTTTAACAGGGGAGGGTAACTTGATGGACGGACCGATATTAAACAATTGAACTGTGCTCGTTTGTAAAGTAAAATGAATATAATTAACCCGGTTCTATTCAGAATAGAAGGGGTTTGGAGTTTTCCGTCTTGTAAATACGTAAAAGTAGAGGAGTGTTCCCGGTTGTGGGCCGAGTCTTGATTTTTGTCAATAAAATTTATTTCGATCATTTGGTCGGTGTTAAGCCAGGCCTGACTAAGTCGCAAATCATCAAAAAATGACATAATGATATCACTTGATAAAGAATTTCGTCGTCTACATTCGACATTTGCCAGATTTGAAATATGTAACAATAAACAAGACTTATAGCAAAAATTAATTTTCAATTATTATGTAAATGATGCTGCGATTCATACTTCAAACTCATTTTTCTCGAAATCAGTATTTTGTCACTTAGTCCAGTCTGACTTAACACCGACCATTTGTATACCGTTTGTAAGGAGTGACAATTACCTAAGTTTCCCTCGAGAAAAAAATTGATCCAGCTTGAAACAAAAATGAAGATGTTTTTAGCCAAACAAATGTTTGTCCCAGGTTACGGGCCACCTAGGAAAGTGTACTAAAAATGCAAAAGTATGAAGTAAAGTCACTATAGATTGCCAGTATGTCCAAGTCAGAATGACTATAGACACATGTAAAATGTTGAGTATACAGGGTGTCACAGAATAAATGTCATCAAAACAAAAACGAATAGTAGCAAAACTATTGAACCGAATTTAACCAATTATTTACTATTCGAAAGGTAACATGTTATAGCAACGAATCGCAATGAATTCAGTCTTTTGTCTTTTTCTACCATAACTTTACGCAATCTATTTTCAAAACCGTCGGAGCCGGCATGTACGATTTTCTGCCATACTCATTTAATCGTCATCTTTGTCTTTACTGTCCGTTTAACACCACAATTGTGAATAATTTTAACTCTTCAGTAGCTTAGAACAGTTTCAGAGTGCCGAAGCCAATGCACTAACTGACTCCCAAGTGGTTTAAAATTCGCCAAATACTGGCAGTTGCAACGTTGCACCCGTTTCGAATTGACAGATTCAAAAAATTAGTTGTCATGCTGACAGATGAAGAAGTGCATCGCAAAGGTAAAAAGAGAACGATAAAAGGACTGAAACATAAGTAAACAAACAGCATAAGAAGGAAAACAGAATAAAAACCATTTTGAAAGTGATAGTAGTAGATAGTAAAATACGTTGGAGTAGGAAAATAGAATTTGCGAGCAAATAGAAAAATTAATCGGATAGTGAATAGATTGCAGATTTAGGTGTAAATAAGATCCAGAATACGCAAGTTTGTAAAACAATATATAACAAATTTATAACTAGATACGCGTAGACAAACACTGGATAAATACGAACGGTACAATTTTGAGATTGGCAATTCCGAGATAAAACGAAGTAAGTGAACAATGCAAATTAATTAAACAGCTAAAATGAAAAATGTGCATAATTTAGTATGATCAATTGCGATAGACAGCGATAGAGGAAGGAAAAAAGGAAGCTGTAAAGTAAGGAGAACAAACAATTGTGAGCAAGACAAGTAATCGATTATTTACAGTAAAGTAAGTTTAGTTTGATCTGCACAGTAAAAAAGGCGGTTTTTAAAAAAAAACTTGTTTTCGTCTGCCGTCTGAACAGCTGCTGATTAATAAATACAAATGTAATTGCTCTGCATCGGGTTAAAAAATCACTGGGAGGTTGGTAATAGAACCCAGATGAGCTGCGTGCATGGCAATTAAGTAAGACGACCTTCTCTGTGATTTTTGTTAGCTCGGTGATGTTTTGGTGATTTCTTCGGTACATTTTTTGGTCGTTTTTATTTGGCTTTCATTATCGGATTCAAATCGGAAATGTTCTTGGGAAAAGTCATAATACTGCTGCTGGATATGGCCTAAATTATAAATTTCAGGACCGATACAATCACAACAATTCAAATACACTTAAATGCACATGAATGCAATAACTACGAACCTATTCCGCGGGCCGCGGGTATAGCGTAATTGGTAAATTGATTGCCTTGTGCGCAGCTCACCTGGGTTCGATTCCCAACCCCACACATAGGATTAGATTTTTTTCCAAAGAGATTTTTGTAACCCGAAAAAAGAGACCGACCCTACCCGATCAGAATGAAATAACAAGATTATAACAGAACACAATTTTTGTAACATATTGTGGTATAAACTAGGTCTCGTTAGTAGTTAAAATAACAGAAATTTATAACAAGTAACAATGCGAGATATAGTTTTGGAATATTCCCGTTATGTATTTCTGATCGGGTAAGGTTAAAATCTCTATAACCGAAATTTTAAGAAATCCTGTGATTCAAATGTCATGTAGAATGATTTTTCAGGGTGGACCACAGCCGGATACAAAAAGTGGCCCACAACCAGGAGTAATGATACTTTGGCAATGACAGCACATTTTTCTTCCAATCATTGATGCCACGAAAATCTTTTTGGTACGCTAAACTACTCATCTAACACTTGAATTAAGCATTTTTACACACCATGTTTCAATGATTTTACGGGAAAAAATCAAGCTCTTTAGAATATCACTTTTCGGCTGATTTTTCATCACGGTCAGTTTTTGGTTCAGAATCTCTTTGAAAATTATTTTATGTTGAGATAACGTGCAATACAAAGTTTGACAGCGCTAGAAAAACGCACACCTCAAAAATGTAGGAAGGCCCAAAACCGGGGACACACATATATTATATTTGAAATTGGATTTAACAATGGTTATCTCATGAGCATAATTATAAAATCACAGCCCAAAAGGCAGTGATTTCATTGCAATTAAAAGCAATGCAACTGCATTGCAACTATTAAAATTAAAATTTATTATTGGATGTTTGCATATAATAAAATTTTTCCGCATGCTTTCTAGTTAGAGAAACTCGCTGGCCAGTTCAGAAAATAAATTACTCTTACGCAGTTTCAGAACAGCCAATATCAATTCCAGTCATTCATTTTCATAGTTATAGTATTTATGATTCAAGAAGTGACGGACAAATCGTGGTTTAATTCGCAACGCCAAATAGCTTGCCAAACAAGATTTTTTTAATTACTTTTATAGCTTAGTGCTATTATAATTATACGATATAACCTATAAATTTCATAGAACTATAAATTTGCACAATTCCATCATGTTTCATAATTTATTCAAAATTATGATAGTTATGTAAGTTTTACAATTTTTTATACAACGTTTTATCACAAGCTATTACCTAGCATTGTAATCTTGTATATCCTGCAACTTCAAGCTTTTTTTTTTATTTCGAAGAGGTGAATGACCTTAAGATTTGAACCTTAAGGTCATTCGCCTCTTCGGGCTAGAAAAATCTCTGAAAAAAAATTCTAACCCTATGTGCGGGGTCGGGACTCGAACCCAGGTGCGCTGCGTACAAGACAATTGATATACCAACTACGCTATGACCACCCCCAACTTCAAGCTATTATAAATCCAGTCAGGTCAATCTTCTAGCCACTGGTTGAATGAAACTTACAACACTTCAAAGTTTGGGTGTAGAATACAGTTCTCCGTCCCTTCTTGACAGTTTTTTTGTTTATTTGCTAGAAAACAGCTTCGAGGGATGCACGACTAACACAAATAACGGAAGAATTGAGATATTTGTATTAGCTCGTGAGTTAGCACTGTGTATTAGACCGGGACTAAAATTTACTTTTTATTTCGGAACACCGCACAATCGAAATGTGATTGGGTCCATACGTCGCATGCCAAATGTGTAAATATATGTAAAATAAGCAATGCAAACAAAAAAATCAGTTAAAAATCACAGATTTATTTTATGCATCCCAAAATCCACAGATATATAGTTTTGGATGTAAGAATCAACATTGCCGAAGACTGCAAATTAATCCATATTTTCAGTAAAAAAGACATTCTCATATGAATATGTGTTGCCTCTCTTTCTCGCACATGTTTAGAATTAGGGGATTTGTGAAAATTCTGTTGAACTTTAAAGTTGACTAGCTTTGTCCAGGGACCTCCAACCAATAAGCACCCTTCAACAAAAGTGATTGTTATAGAATAAGCTAAGCTGCTTTAAAATTTTAGGTACACAAAGTTACTGTGTGTTTTTGAATTGAATTTTGAGTTTTCATTTCCGATTTTTCATACTTGAAAACTCTTGTGAGTGAACTAGAGTTGTCGGAATAAGCTCATAACTGGCACATGATTTGTGGAGCCAATTACCTTTAGATTTAGGTCAAAATTGTTGCCGATCTGTTGTATATGTATATTCCAGAAACGTACCGTTTTGAAATTTCCAGTTTCTCCACTCTTGAATTGCCCATCTCTCTATTTTTTCCATGTTCATGTTTTTCTAATTTTTGTTAGTGTTCTAGATTTTGTTAATTTAGTTTTTTTTTTTTGCATTATTTACATTTGACTCTTTTGCCTTTCTCATACATTTTCTGCTATATTATTCTTTTTTCCTATTATCCAAAGGTTTACTATTTTATTTTTTCTTGTTCTTTTTTTCCTGAAATTATCCTTTATTTCTACTATTTTTTTATTTCGATTATAGAGGTTTTAACCTTAAGGTTATTCGCCTCTTCGGGCTAGAAAAATCTCTTATGAAAAATTTCTAACCCTATGTGCGGGGTCGGGACTCGAACACAGGTGCGCTGCATATAAGGCAATCGATTTACCAATACGCTACGCCTACCCCTTCTACTATTTTTCTTTCTTTATTGTAACATTTTTCTTTCTTTGTTGCAACATTTTTCTTTGGGATTTTTCTGAGAATTCTTTTCATATTGTTATATTTCAAACGCATCAATTATCTCTCTCAACCATTTAGGCAATGCTCTTTTTTTAATTTTACCATTTGTTATTTTTTTTCAGATTTTCATGTTCATTGCTCATTTGATTGATTTGATTGATTGATTTTATTGAAGGCGGGTTTTAACCTTATAGGTCATTCACCCGTTCTTTGATCATTTCTTCATTTATTGCAATACATCTCTTATTTTAATTTCCTTTTATTCGTTATTTGCCGTTTTCAGACATTTTTTCCATTTCTTATTCATTGTGTCCCTTTTTTCAATCTGTTCCATAAATGCATGTAAAATTTATTTCCTCAAGGGGAAAATATGGTATTGAACCAATGTGTGTGTCAGGGTACAACACCTAACTTAGATAAGGTCGGATTCGGTGTTTCTAGTTCATCTCGTCAACAACAGCCAACTAGTTAAACGATAAATCCAAACTAGCACAAAAATTTGCACCAGCTAGACGCTAAATCTAAACAGTCACAGAACTTATGTGAACGCCTAAAGCAAATAGTTACTTGTGCAAAGTGCCAGGCGTTTGCTTACCAAGCCAAAAACAAAAGCTCTTTTTCGCTTTCTCGTTAGCAAACCATTGGTCAAGTGTCGTTGTTATGAAGAGATAGAGTCGAAACGAAATCACCTGGACCTTAGGTTTTGTGCCATTCATGCACAAAGACGGTTTCAAACCAACTTTCTCCTTAGGGGATAATATATAAATAAATATAAATCCTCTGTACATGGTTTCTGAGACATCACTCGGGATCATTTTGTTAATTTAACCATTTCTTTACTTCTTCTGCATAATTTATTTATTCACTATTTATTATTTCATTTCTCCCAATTTCTCTATTAATTTCTTTTCACATTTCTCGTTTCCATCGTTTTGTTATTTTATTCCAATTTATTTAACCAAACTTTTTTCCATCAATGCTATTTTTTCCGTTTTTATATTGTCCATTCCCTAGCTATAATTGTGGTTTCATAGTACCCTTGAAGCCGCTTTAATACTTTGATTGCACTTTCAGTGTAATACAGCACATAGATTGTTAACTGGGGTGTTTTAACACTTCTCCCCTTTTATACCCAGCTTTTTGTATATTTCTAGTCCTTTCAATATTTCTCATTTTTCCTTTATGTTGTTTTCATTGTTGTTTTATTTTATTTCTAACTATATTTTTGTCATTTTGCTTCATTTAAAAAGTATTAACTTGCCACGATCATAATCATAGATAAAATGAAATACTTATTCAATTGTTTAATAAGAAATAAACGGTATGCGACTTTATTGACCACGGCATATAATCATCCTAATATGAATTGAATACGTATGCAGCAGTATGAAACAAAATGTTCCGATTCAGCTAGGTGATTTTGTCCGTTCTAACGGTCTCATGACCTATGGGTCATTAAATCACATAAGTGTGAATCATTATTTAGTTCCATTTTTCGCTCTCAAACAATATGGTCGCGAGAAACTCAATGTTGCAACCAGTAGCAACATTTTAGTCGCTTTACATGATTGCTTGTGCACATGATGTACTCTGTTCATTAAGGACAAGATTCAGTTCGAATATATTCAAGCAAGCTATTACGATAAAATTGCATAAGTCAAGTCTGGTGATGCCACCACGCACGGGAAATGGGTTAAGCGGCAAAATTAATTTGTTTTTTTTTACTAATGTGATGTGATTTTTTGAAAAGAGCCGTCAATATAAAGCATCAAAGCGATTCCACCAATATGCTGTATAGTTATAAGTATAAAACATAGATGTCGCTTCTGCGGCCGTTCTGTGATGCTTACTGTTTGAATAATCTGTACGGCGAAGTTATGAAGTATATACAAGAGAAAGCTTTCACTCGAAACGGGTTGAATTTTTCTTCAACTCCACCTCACTTCCAATTATTTTGAGAAGCTTACCAAGTGCAATCTTAATAACAGTTTTAAATTTTCCAATTGATATATACTTCGACGAAATTATTGAGTTCATCTCTTTCAGTAAAATCCACAATGTTTCTAGCGTCATTGCAATATGCCAATTCAGGTAGAAAATTTCGAATGCTGGGGAGCTGTACACTATTTAAACTTTGTTCTAGGCTACCCGCCCTAATTTGCCGTTAACTGGAAAACACACTTCAAAATTAATCTCTTGAAACTTCCAGGAAACGACGTTTTTAATTGGCATAATTTATTCATTGTTTTTCAATTACGTAATTTTGTTTTCACTCCTCCCATCGAAATTAGAGATTTCCCATTTTTTATCACAATCATCTCAATTTTCTTCAACTCCAGCTCACCTATAATAGTATTGGTAACAAAATAATTCATTTTGTTTCTGTTTTTGACGTAATTACAACAACCTTATTTAAAACATTTGTAGTGGCATCCAACGAGGAAAACAGATCAAAATGGATAGTTAAGCGAAAACAGTGATGTGAAAAAACCCCAGAGGCATGATTTGAACCTGCAAGCCTTGGGACTCCGGCCCAAGACACAAACCCTTATGATGACGTTCCAGAAATACACATGATTATCTCATTTACGATAGTGATCGTACCCTGTGAGATCAGACACAACCGTAGCTGCCACCCAACACATTTGATCTGTTAAATTTCCCCGCTAGAAAGATCCGGATTTGTAATAGTTCATTACATATCATACTACGGTGGGTGACAGAACTAATGAAGACTGTCGATTTCTGTTCGCTTGCCCAGTTAACAGAGGTATGGCAGGAACGCCATTCGAATTAAAGAAATATTTCATTTTTTTTTTAGTTTTAGGTGTAACTGGCAACGCCAATTTAAAACTTTTGGGTGGTATCCAATAGGGAAATTAAATCGATCAAATGTGTTGGGTGGCAGCTGCGGTTGTTGTGATCTTGCTTTAAATGCAGGGTACTGTAGCCAATGCTATAATCATGTGTTATTCTGGGACGTCTTCATATCCCAGGGATAGCATAAGGGTTTGTACATTGGGTTGCAGTCCCAAGGGTTGCTGGTTCGAATCCTTCCGTTAGATATCACCAAAAAGTCCTAATTTTGGCAAGCTGACCAAGATCTATTTTCACAACAGGGTTCATACTCGACCTCGTATCATTCCAATATGCTTCGAGCGTTGATGCAGGATGCCAGACCACTTCATCGTATACCAGTTACGCATAGTAATATTTATTCTGTGAAATTGATAGCCCATACAACATAATTTTATGGCAAAAAATCAGTCATTATCAGGCATGATCAGATTTATTTTCGGACGTTAGATAAATATCACATTTCTCTCCCGTAAGCCGACCTCACAAATAACATTTGAATAACAAACTTTCATACGATAAGCCGGAAAAAATCGGCGATAATCAGACTATTGAAAACAAACTCAAGTATGTAGTTGCCATATTGCTTAATTGGGACGTAATTACGTACAAGAAATCGTGGGCACCCCACACAAGGTAGCAAGTGTAACAAGAGTGCTAAGCCACCCGCGCCTAGTCTAGTCAAATTTGGTAGCACCTTTCACTCTGGCCTGACCGAGTAGCCCCGCGCGACGCGAAGTTGCACAACCGCCACATCGTGACGGTCAGCCTTACGTACACGCTATACATACTATACACACTTGTCGATTACTTTTGGCATAATTAGAGTGCACCTTGGCAGACCAAAGTTGCTTCTGGGACATGTCTGGAAGCATGGTGGTTGGATATCTACCCTGTGTACCATAGTTGCGAATCTATTCGACAATAATGGCTTCGGCGATTGATACAGTTGATCGCTGCCGATCTTTGGCTAGAGTTAATTACATATCCCTTTGGCAGTGTAGTCGCGATCGAATTTCGCCCCCGAAGCACAAGTTGCGGTTTCACGATATTCAATACTGGACTAAACAACGAGCTCACATTTATGTAATCGGGTAAACCTTTCTGTGGTAACAAAGTTTAGTTCTGCTTCGAGCCAAGAAGGGCAATTTGATTCATTGAATTTTATCGCGGTGTGGTCAGCGCTGGTTACTCTATCGGTCCGATGCCAGCAGTGATATTCAACCCGCGCTGACTGAATAGGAAAGCGATTTTCAATGTTCAAACTAACCCCCCCTAATCGAACCGGGAAACGTTAAGGCTGCATTAATTATGTATGCATACCTAATCGGAAAGGAGTTCGCTCGGTCTTAGAATGCAAAAAAACGACACCATTAGAATCTGTGGGAGACGAATGGTTGTCGATTGGCATGTGAACAATATCGGCTTAATTGGCATTTCCAAGGAGCTTGAAATGTTGCTGTCCAGCTTCAAGATCACACATAACAGCAAAGCGATATGCTAAAGTCTGATCAGCCTCCACACAACACCGTCGAGATTCACCTTTGGTAATGTACCGTAGCAGCAGCGTCATTATGCAGGCAGATGCTAACCTCAATGGGCTTTGATTGCACGAGCAGTAAAAAGGCGCATCGCCGTCGTCGTCGTCGTTTTGGACATAATGGAGGTCAAACATCACGCGCCAATGCACGCCTCTGCCGGACGCCTTCCGAACACAATAAATAGCTAACCCAACCCTCACTACCCCTTCCCTTTCTATCGTCAGTCCTGGGTGAAAAGAATTGTTTATGCAATAACATATGTAGCTGCCAGTTATACTCTTGTTACATAGCTCTGCCGCCGCCGTCGTCGTCGCCGTCGTCAGGTTGCATACGAGATGCACCTCTCGAGAAAAAAAAGATCGAGATCGCTATCGGGTCCGGTTGCGTTTCACCTTCGGCACATTACCGGTACCTGGATGCGCATAAGTTACGTGTGTCGTCCGTCGTCGTAGCAGCATCAGATGCCGCTAGACCCCGGGAAAACAATAGATCGTACGCGCAGTGTAGGTACGGTAGGTTGGCGGCATCTTCGCGCTGCATGATCATTAGCCGGTGTCAGCTCTATTCCAGGGGTTCTGTGTGCGGTTTGAAGCCGTTTTAGTTTTAACTGGGAAACTGTTCCCTGGTTGGTTCTAGGGATTTAACTAATTTTATAAAAAATGCTATAAAACCGCTCAAATTGAGAATTTTTGTGGGGCTCGAAAAAAAAATTCTCGTGCCAATCTAAGCTGATAAACCACTTGAGACAATGTGGTTTTGTTCTTTGACCGGGGATCTTTACAAAATTTCACAGCCTACTTATTAGTTGTCGAGCCAGACTCTTACTGACTAGGCCAAAACCTAGTTTTTCTCTTTAACCTCATTTTCACGAGGCTACTGTAGGTTTGATCTACTGATCCTGTCAATCAATGCCGGTCAAATTGATCAATCTTCCATCACACGATTTTCTATACGCTGAACAGAAAGGTGCCATGTCCTCACTAGTCACGAGTGTGAATCCACCGTCCTTAACCCATTCATGCCCATGTTGTTTGTGGACAACAACGTTTTTAAACAGCTATAACTTTTGATTGAGGCAAGATTTACTCACAAAAACAAGTAAGGCTAATGAATGTTACTATTGGCTTTCATTTGAGTAAATATTAACAGTTACAAGGTTCAGCTCTAGAACTGAAGTTATTACAATTAGTCTGATTGAACTCCGATAGAGCAGTGCTGCCAGGGACAGTTTACGATGACGACGGAAAATGAATGTTTCATATAACTTGGTTATGTTGCAATATTAGTGAAAACTGATAAAACTTATCAATTTAGACTTTTTTCGGCTACGTTTTCCACGGAGTTGGACTATTGTAAATATTCTAGAAGAATTATAGTGAGCATTGGAAGGTAAAAATTGAGCAGCTTCCAGCAGTGCAAGGTAAGCACCGACCTTTAAGAAAAAAGGTTTTTCGAGTTTCTTGATACCATCGTTTTCAAGAAAACATAGTTTTGAAACCCTTCACGCGCTAGAAAAAAGTTGGGCATGAAAGGGTTAAGTGAAGCGTCTGGTGTAAAGTTCTCAAACCGAAGGTTATTTTGATTGACTATTTTGAAGGCAGAGTAGCAATGGATCTTTTTTGTAATGTTAAGATTTATTTATACATTCATTGTGCATGAAAAAATATTTTCAGTCACGTGGAACAACACATACGAGCGTTCCACGAGTAGACGATCAACCACGCGGCGAACACGAAAACTCTCGATAAAATTGTCCGATACGGGAAATTCAAAATTTTTTTGTGAAGTTTTGACTTATAGATTGTCGATGAACTACAAAAAATAGAAAAAAATTCGCGTTTCGGAAAATGGCTTCATGAAAACCGTAAACACCTCATATTTTATTGTAATTTTTTTTTTCAGTTTTCTGTGGTTCATCAACAGGCTACACATATTGTGCATTCTCATAAAAAAAATCAAGTCAATTCGTTGATTAGTTTTTGAGTCATCGTGTTCGCCAACTTGACCAATTTGAAAAACACGGTTTTGGGTATTTGGGTAGAAGTAGTTTGGAGTGTATTGTTTACACTGTTTTTTGAACGCTGTCAGTTTTTCGAAAATTGTTGCCAATAGATTGAAATCTGCTCGTGTTATAGCAAATATGCATGAAGAATACATGTCCATTTAAAACAAAAGAAGTTCAACGTGGCCACAGAGATCGCGAGAGACTATTCTAGGGGTCAATACTAAAAAAATAGGCGGATGTAAGAGAAGCCGATTTTTTTGTGCACTACACCAGACGCCGCCCTTAATAGTAGCTGTCTCAACGCAAGTGCTGGCTGTTGATTTTGGTATTTGACGCTGATTTGGTAGTTATTATTGCCCGAAATGCAGCCACAATTTTGGCAACTTTTTGTTTTTCAGATTATGGTATCAGGTAATATGTGTTGGATTTTTTCTTCCGTAGATGAACTATCATCAGCAGTCTCTGAGCAGGGTTGTCCGTAAAGTGCAGTCTATTTACAGAGCTGGTACGTATTAACTGGTCCCTAATATGTGCAATGTCTGTAATTGTTCCATGGACGTTTTGGCTCAACCAAACCGGCAATTTGGCCGAGCAGGCTATTTTGGCCGAACAGGCAATTTTGGCCGAACAGGCTATTTTGGCAGAACAGGCTATTTTGGCGAAACAGGCCATTTTGACGGAAAATGCCATTTTAACGGAAAAGGCCACTTTGACGGAAAAGGCCATTTTGACGGAAAAGGCCATTTTGACGGAAAAGGCCATTTTGACGGAAAAGGCCATTCAGACGGAAAAGGCCATTTTGACAGAAAAGGCCATTTTGACAGAAAAGGCTATTTTGACAGAAAAGGCCATTTTGACGGAAAAGGCTATTTTGACCGAACAGACCATTTTGACGGAAAAGGCCATTTTGACGGAAAAGGCCATTTTGACGGAAAAGGCCATTTTGACGGAAAAGGTCATTTTGACGGAAAAGGCCATTTTACGGGAAGAGGCCATTTTGACGGAAAAGGCCATTTAGACGAAAAAGGCCATTCAGACGGAAAAGGCCATTTTGACAGAAAAGGCTATTTTGACGGAAAAGGCCATTTTGACGGAAAAGGCCATTTTGACGGAGAAGGCCATTTTGACGGAAAAGGCCATTTTGACGGAAAAGGCCATTTTGACGTAAAAGGCCATTTTGACGAAAAATGCCATTTTGACGGAAAATGCCATTTTGGCCGAACAGGCTATTTTGCCCGAACAGGCTATTTTGACCGAACAGGCCATTTTGACGGAAAAGGCCATTTTACGGGAAAAGGCCATTTTGACGGAAAAGGCCATTTTGACGGAAAAGGCCATTTTGGCCGAACAGGCCATTTTGGCCGAACAGGCCATTTTGGTCGAACAGGCCATTTTGGACGAACAGGCTATTTTGGCCGAACAGGCTATTTTGGACGAACAGGCCGTTTTGGACGAACAGGCCGTTTTGGCCGAACAGGCCGTTTTGGCCGAACAGGCTATTTTGGCCGAACAGGCTACTTTGGCCGAACAGGCTACTTTGGCCGAACAGGCTACTTTGGCCGAACAGGCTATTTTGGTCGAACAGGCTATTTTGGTCGAACAGGCTATTTTTGCCGAACAGGCTATTTTGGCCGAACAGGATATTTTGGCCGAACAGGATATTTTGGCCGAACAAGTCATTTTGGCCGAACAGGCTATTTTGGCCGAACAGGCTATTTTGCCCGAACAGGCTATTTTGGCCGAACTAGCTATTTTGGCCGACAAGGTATTTTGGCCGAACAGGCTATTTTGGTCGAACATGCTATTTGTTGGCCGAACAAGGTATTTTGGCCGAAATTGGATCATATTAATGCCCTATCCCAAAGCTATTAAAGTTTTATATGAGAAATACAGGTATTATTTCTTTCATTTTTATTTTGAAAATTCATAATAATTTTCAAAGCGACCGCAAAAAAATTTAGGTATTTGTCCCGTGCTTTTTAAAAAATTCATTTCCGACTGCTTCGTCGATTATGTAAGCTGTCGCGTACCACCGCAACGCTTCCATCGTTGCGGATATAAGCTTTTGTGTTTTCAGTTCATAAGAAAGGGGACAAGAAGAACGCAGAAAATGATCGCGAAATGGGCTGTATCGAAGCTTTTCGAATTATTTGTAATGAAGCCAATGTTCTTTCACTGCAAGCAATATATCTCACAAGACAAACACGAATTCATGCCGATCGACTACGACGAATTTATTGTCGTTCACATCTTGCAAATGGATGCTATCTACACCGATCTATCCGCCGCTTTTGACAGAATCAATCACGATATCGCCATCGCCAAATTAGCAAAACTTGAAGTCAATTGATCAATCCTCCGTTGGCTTCAGTCACGTCTTGTAGGTTGTTAACTCAGCGTGAATATAGGCAACATCCACTCCGAAATGTTTGCAGCTATGTCTAACCTCCCACAGGGAAGCCATCTCGGACCACTCATCTTGCATCTGTACTTCAACGATGTGAATTTCAGACTCAAATGATCACGCTTGTCGTACGCTGATGACCTCAAGATGTTCAACCGTATCAAGAAATGATTCTAAATTCCGCAAAATGATCTGCAATCACCCTTTCGAAGACAAGATAATCTATTAATGTCGACTATAATCTCTCAGGACTGCCTATTTCGCGAGAATGTTCCGTAATGGATTTTGGAGTGGTGTTAAATTCTTCACTCACTTTCTAGCTACACGTCTCATATGTTATTGGCCGGGCATCACGAAACCTGTGGTTCATCATCCATGCTGTCAAATCATTCACTGCATGAAGAGTATGTACACCTAGTCCGGGCAACTCTAGAGCATTGTTCGACGATTTGGAGCCTACACTCTATGAACGATTGGTATCCAGCGAAAATTTACCCGAATCGTTCTGAGACTGCTACCCTGGTAGGATTGCTTTCGGCTTCCTAGCTACAAGAGGCGTTCTCAACTAATTCAGATCGACACCTTCCAGCAGCGCAATGACACAGCAAGAGCTCTAATTATCGCCTAAAAAATCGTGAAAGTAACCTAAGCAACTTTGCTGCCATGTCGTCTATCAATAATTCTTTTTTTTCTCATCGAGCTACACACAAGGTTAAGAAAATTCTGCAAACTTTGTACATATAAAGAAAGAATATATAGAAAGAACTGCTCATGTTTAAAAAAGAAAAAAACACAGAACAATCAATAACTTTAAATATTATAAATATAACAAAAAATAACCAGTATTCAATTCGTATTCGTCTTCAATCGCATTCGTTATTAATTAGAATCAGAAAAATAGGAAAGCAATCGGCCTAATTACTTATTCAGCCAAATGACGTTCGACCAAACGACATTTACCCAGACTGCAGTCGTCCAGACGGCATTCGGCCAAATAATCAGCAGTCGTTATTTATTGATTGGGCTTTATTGAACTTGGCTGCTTTTTCGTTGTGTCATGATCTAATAAACTTTGCCAACCGACGAGACAGTACCACACTACTACGATAGTTATTGAAGTCTGTGTTTCAACTCAACTAATGAAACGAATTGGCTAGTTGAATAGAAGCACAATGGTCCAACCACTGAATCATAATAAATATAGGTCATTCGGCATGATGTGATCAAGGCACATGTATTCGACCTTCGCGGATTTATATCAATTTTGGAGGAATAATTAATCTGTAGTCTATAGAGAAAAATTCAAATTTTTGTTCATGGGACCCCCCGTTTTGACATATTGACAAAAACCTTGTTTTTTCATTGTATCTACGATACTGTTTACTCTTGAATCAATTGTTCAAGGAAGCTAGCCTTGAGCGGCAGTGCTGCCAAATATGAGATTTTATTCAGAAAAAAAAATAAAAATACTTATTTTTTCGCAATGTATTTTAAATTTGGATTTTTCTAAAGCAATCGTGTTCTTCAGACACTTTTTCATAAACAAAATTCTTAAAACCTCAACATACCAGGTGTATAAGCTTAAATCCGCTGTTTGCATAGAGCATATTTAGCTACCATAGAAACGTCATACTTTTGTTTGTGTGAGTTCGACACCTGTTTACATTAATCATTGCACATCATCAGTGATTTCATATGACAACTTACATTTTCTCTTACGTAATCAGGTGTAAGTTTGTGTCACAAAAAGAACATATGCGGGAAGTAGCACAACGACAATGGAATACCAAAAGAGCCCATTCCTTCAAATTCAGTAGAGAAGCATTGGACGATACTGAATCGGAAACTGAAGATGAAAGCAGCAGTCATCAGCGAAATTGGACAGATGAAAAATTAATAAAATCAGCTGGCCATGACCATGACTGAAGAAGGTGTGCCCCGGCTGATGAGCGTCATAAACCGAAAAGTGCAAGAACTGGGGTGACATTACGCATCTCGAAACAGAAGGGTCTTTGTAAGCAAACTTGTATGAAAAAATCGTTTCGATTTGGTTGCATAATGTGGCCCATGCTTCGAAATAACGATGAATTATTTGTTCCAGTTATGTTCATGAAATAAGATGTCACTGCTTTTGTTTCATCCTTGAAAGAACGCATTTTAAATCACTCCATTTCAAAATGATGCGAGGCATGCCGATCCCTAAAAAAAAATTTTGGCACCGATTGTAAGTAAAGATTGTATCCAACAAATTCGACAAGTCCACGAAAAATAATTAGTCTTTCCGTGTTCATCAATTGAACTGCAAAACTAAGCAAATTGAAGATAGAATAAATTGAAATGTTCTTCTAGAAACACAGTCTCCCGCAAAAACCACAATCACGCTCGGATGGCGCCAATCCTAACTTCCTTGAAAATACCTAACAAATGCCGAAAAGTGTTCACCTCTCTGCCACCAATTCTCCAATTCAGCTCTTAATTCGTATACATGCTGAAGTTAACGATTTATGAATTTAGCGCAAGCTTCCGGACCACATTCCTACCATCCATGAGTATCATAGCGCATGCAACGTAATAGCCCAAATGTCCTCAGAGAATAAATCATATTCATTACAGCAATCTGCAGGCGCAAAATTGTTTCGTTGAATTTTATGAACAGTGTAAAACCAATTGTGGTTTCTTCGCGCGCGCACAGGCAAAAACGCCTAATTTTTCTTCGGCACCTAATGATTTACTTGCAGCCGAGAACGGCTCATAATTATGCAATTATCGTCTCCGGATCGAAGGGACCCACGGAAATATAACTCTCATTATTTCGCTGTCCACTATAGGAAACAATCGCACACAAAAATAGTGTTAATTTGAACTGTCAGTCGCTCCTCGCGGTAGAAATAATCGCCGACAGTTCGCTGACGACGGATTACACTCGGAATGGCATTGAGCTCGCCTGGCGACTGTAAAATTCTGACCGGGGCTCAGCGAGATTCGGTATAGCGTATAAGTTATGAGTCAGCACATTTTCCCGTCGATCGGAAGCCATCGAATCCTTAGCTCCTTGTGTGATGCTGGACCGACTACGAACCTCATGCCAGTTCATGCATGAATAATGGTTTCACATAGTTTCATGGTCGGTCGGGCACAGATAAAGCCAACAAAACAAGGGCCGCTCCCACCGAATGAGATCAACCTCGATTGGCGCAAGCAGGGCTAGGGAAATCGAGATCGAAAACGACATAAATCACACTGCACCGTCGTCGCTGTAACGTAGTCACCCGCGAAACCAGGGGTGGCGTTTATAAATATAAGCTCAGGGTTGAAACAAACACTGCTCCGCGGTGTTACGGCTGACAGAAAAAGGTGAAGATCCTCCGCGACCAAAGATGCAACTTTCAAAAACTATCCGATTGATGCTTTGAATCGATCGGATGTTAGAGGGAGAGGAAAAAGCGGGTTTGTGTTTCCCTTTCGATTCATACCGATAGGATCACGAGTCAAGATTTCAACAGAGCCCCCCGGTTGACTGACAGCTGTCACAGTTTGCAACCGATAAACTTGCACAAGAAAAAAAGTGTCGCAAATTGGCGATGTTCTAGATTTGGTGCGATAGCGTTCCATCGCTGCCTTGGTAGCTTTTCGACGGTTCAACGCCATTTTGCCACAGAAAACTGCGAAAATCGAGAGCAAGCAATAGTACACATGGAGGTGGTAGGTATGCACGGTAACGGAGTCATGTCAGGGCGTCGTCATTTAAAAACTCGTTACTATAGGTACCAGCAACTCTGTTTGACAGTAGCAGTCGGCCGTTCCTGACCATGTCACAGCCTGCTTGCATACGGTGCGCGTGGTCAGGCGCGGCAAGCAAAACATAATAAAAATCTGCGCGTAAAACTAGGCGACCTTGCGCGTAACAGGTAATGTGTTGAGATCGCGAGCACGAGCTCTGACAGCTCGCGTTGATGGTGATGGTGGAGAGACGGATGGGAACTGGCTGTACAACGGAAAACATGGACTTTGGAGGAGCTGACGGAATAAAACGAAAACATTTGGTCCCTGGCAAGATTACTTTTTTTCGGGGCCGCTGTAGAACAGGGTAGTTTTTTTTGGAAGTTTTGAAGGATTAATTAGGTCGTATCCAACGATCTTGTGTTTTTGTCTTGTACGTCCTGCTGTTAACTACATTGTGCAAACCCTTTTGTGTATAATGTATCTGTTGAAAGCTTTTTTCACACGCTCAATCGCCTTTATTTATAACTTCTACGAATGACAGCGAAATTAAAGCTGATTAGATCTGATTGAAAACTGGAAGTGTACATAATTTGACTATGTTTGTAAAGATTGAGTTTCTTGAATAATCCCATACTTTTGTCTTCTTGTTCAAGAATAGTGGTTATTATATTTTGGAAGAGTTATAATACTTGATAATATTGTGAATACTTTGACTTTGTATATCTTATTATTTTTTACCCTAATGCTTCAAAGAGTAGGTACTAATCGAAGTTACTTATTAGTAGTAATCAGCTGATGTTTATATTTTTTGCCTACTTTTCTTGGAAGGTATTTGACTTAGTTCTATTTTTCTCCTGGAGCCAGTAAATAAGTAGATGGTGTGAAGCTATTCAGTATTCATCACTTTTTCACTAAGTTAGTGTCGGCTTCTGATGAGACGAAGTCGAAACGCAAATTCCATAACTAATATAATTATAGGTTTTGTACTCTTCACGCGATGGTTTTAAATACTTTTCTCCTTAAGAGAGAAAAAATAGTTTATTCCTAATTTTGTCTCCACCAAGGATGCAAAATGCCTACCTTTTCTACTACTGTAATATTTCTGCCTACATTCTCCTTTCTCATACGACGCTGCTGTCGTTCGCTAGTGCAGGATGCCCAACGCTGTACGGCAGCCTGTGTGCAAAGCAGTAACATGATAAAAAATACTGCCCCCAGTACAGCCACCAGACTCGAGCGTTACAGCTATTTAATATTTTTAATCACAAACGACAACAATGAATGCGGTTCATTTACACCACGACCGGCATTAACGCTTTCGTGTGCGGGCTTCTCCCTTTGACTATGCAGCGAAAAGTGTACAAAGCGAGAGGGCAAACTTTACTACGCCACACTCTAACCGAGCAGTCGGAGTACAGCAGCAAAACAAAAATGTATTTTACTGCTGTACGGAAAAATGTACTCGGTTTGGCTACGGTTCTGGCAGGAGCAGTAGTGATGCGTCGCTGTAGCGGGCTGCACGGCTTGTGCAAAGGTAAATATACCGGAAAAAATTAGTTTACCGGTACCGTTCGCATCCCTGGTCTCCACTATGGATAAAAATTATATCCTTTTTAGAGCAACATCAGATGTTCTTCAAGCTGTTCTCAATCCCTATTCGGCAGTTTTCAGGCCGCCACCCGCGTTACGGCGTAGTAAGGCCAACCTGGTGTCGAATGGGTCAGTTAGGGTATTCTTGATGGTCCCATCACTAGCATTTCTGTATTAGAAACGATGGACAGCCTTTGTTGATTATAAGATTAGGAAATATGTATAAAGTTATATATAAAGTATTTTCCGCTTCAGATAGTTGATATTCGCGCCAGTAAAACTCCTGGAGTGTCTCATATACGAGTTCCAAAGGAAATTGAGTATTCTATGAAAGAGATCTCTTCTATGAGATAGTCGAACGACGGCGTAGAAATGCCGGAAGAGATGAGCAGCGATAAGCTAGTTGTACAAGAGGGAATCAGACACTTACTATCACTGAAATTAAATCTGTAAGTAGCACTAACACGTATCTAATTTCAGGAACTGTACGGGATTTCGCTGGTCTTGTGCCCTTCGACTGGCATGTTCCATTCTTAATGGTTCGGAAGTCTTCTTGGCTGGTTGGTAGATGTGTGCTCTTACATGCGAATGGATAGATCAATTCGCTTTGGCGGGGGACATGTAGATCCTACTAGTTGTCGACTCTTTTGACCTTGGGTATGACGCTAGTTTAGGAAAGGAGTGTAGGCCTGGCACCTAAGAGATAGATCAGCATTCAGGACTTGTTTTTATGATTATTTAACTCGACCAAGCACATCAGCTCCTACAAATGCTGAGTAGCCTTTTCGGTCGGTGTGATCTGTTCGAGTCGAACTAGATGGACATTCGGTTCGAGAAAACCTTGTGGGGAATCGCGGATAAATATTTCCCAAATTCTCTGTGGGGAGAGATTCTTTTTGTGAAACTTTCAAATGCCTTCACCCGTACCCGCAGTAACTCAGAATAATGATAATAGAAAAAAAATCCATATCCTAATTACAACCAAAGTTGACTAGAACAGAGATAATCGAATTCTGTTTTAAGATGAAGGTGAAACAACACTGTTGTAGGAAAAAGTGTTCGCAAGTAAGGACTAATACTGCTAGTATTTTTACCGTATCCATTAATAGTCAATTGATCCGCTTCGGGCCTATGACACAAAAAGAATATAAGGAAAAGACAGAAGCGGATTGAATGCGAAATTCTCCACTATGACGTAAACTTCAACTTCAATACTATCGTTAGGATATGATTTTCTATAGAATTTGAAAGATTAGATGACAACCACATTACACGCTCTCTGCAACAAACTTGTTTCAAACAGTAGATATGTATGAATGTATGTCTGTATGTATGGATGTGTATAGAAACAATGTATCTCTGAGCCTCTGAGCCGCCGAAACGCTCATGGTAAGCCGATGCGTGGTCACAGGTGTAACCATAAATCACTACACACACTGACAAGTAAAACGGTGAGACGGTAGGTGTACAGTTAATGCATATAGGTTGCAGAAATAGGTTGTTGAGACAGCCCGATTGCACAATGATAAATAACAATAACAACATCCACGGCTCCGTGAAGCTAACGCCTTGAGCCATGCCAAATAAACGAATTATATATTAAAAAAATAACAATAACATGAACGAATGTTTGATTAAAAATTAAAATAAATAAGAAACACTATTAGACTTTTTATAAGGTATTGATTTCCACATCAGAGCAACAGAAACCGTATCAGGAAAATAAAGAGAGTGCGAACAACAATGACATGAAAAAGAAGAAATCAAACTTGTTGTTGCAGTTTTGTGGGAAACAGGAGATCACTGCCACTCTCCACGACCCCAACACTACAGGGTTGCGTATACAACGTTTAATCACAGAGAATAGACGTCCAGCTTCAGCTTTAAAGTTTTGTAAAAATCGAAACCATTTTTGAATGTAGTTGGGTTCTCATCACCAGGTGCGCTACTGTCGTCATTTAGTTTGGAAGCTGCGTTGTTTCCTTTGAGCTGGAATCCATACTGAATCCATTCAGGATTCCGAATCGCTTCCTGAATAGGTTTGACGGGTAAATGGGATAAACTGGTGTGGCGGCGTTAGTGTTTTAACGTATATCAATTCAAATGTTTGCACAAGTTTCATTAATATATTTGTTCGACAATGGATGTCTTTTCTCTGTGGTTTAATGATTGTCACAGTCACGACCTTCACAGTCACGACTCTCATTTATCCCCTCGATCCAAGGTTCGTTGATACCTTCGGGATTCCTAAACTGCCATTGTTCCACGATCTATCATAAATATCACTTTCTAATGTCAAAGTAGGCGCCGAACAGTAACTATGTTGGCATAGTTGTTGGTGGGTAAATATAAAAATGTAGGGAGGATGTTCCAGTACAGCCTTTGTTGTTTGGTCGCCCTTACTACTACTCTCTTAATAATCTAACGAACACTCCAGTCAGCGCTTATATAGAGAGAGAGAGAGAGAGAGAGAGAGAGAGACGAATAGTGTGAAGCCAAAAATACCTTATTGAGCACACCAAACGAGCAAAGTGAATAAACATCACCCCAGTAGCCTTTCTAGTTTTATAGCACACTACAAGTGCAATCTAAGTTTTAAGGAGGGTTTCAAGAGTGCCTTCATTCTGGGACCGTACATAAATGACGTAGCTTTTTCGCGATTTTTGACCCCTCCCTCCCTCTTATAGCATTTGGTCACAAAATTCTAAAATTCGATTTTTTCAGAGGCCTGGACCTAATCTTGTGAAGCAGACAACTCTGCTCAACAAATTGGGTAAATGTTTGTTATCGGGAAGGAGTCATCAAAAGACACCGCTGCATGGTGGTCGGATACCCCAAAAACGTGAACTTAATTCACTAGAGGCCAAACCATCGAATATATTCATAAGGTATCTTTGGACGAATTAGTCGTAAGAATATTCCCCACAATCTGATAAAAATTAAAATTAGGTATGGCTTACTACGATCAAATTGAAAAAAAAATAACTTTTTATGCTGACGAGGTAGAAAGTTGGTGTCTTCGACAAAGTTTTAGAAATGCTCGTAATAAAGAATTTTCTTAAACTAGTTGAACTTGTAGGATTTAATGTTATCGTTTTGTAAAGCGTTTTCAATGGTAAACCCTCAAATTTAGTTTTTTTTTTAATATAACTTTTTTCACCGTGACTTTTCGTGCAAACCGTGCTCCAGACAAATGTGGAGGCATTAAAACCACATAATATTGTTGAAGACTGTAAGTAAAAATACCCAAGTAAAAACATTACAAAATGAGCTTAAAACCTTCTTACCTTTATTATGCGTAGTCCGGACATTGAAAATAGTGCCTGCTAGTCCATCTTGGTTTGCACCTTTCTCTCTTATACGCAGTTGAACTTGGTGTAAAAAAATTTAAAATTCTTCAATAACTCTAAAACGAATGAGTATTTTTACAAAAGGTGTGCGCCGCGCCGCCGATTTCAGGTGAAATTTTTATATGCAGTGTTCAACAATATTTTTACATTAATTTACATTTACATTAACAATAATTTAATTTTTACATGCAGTCTTCAACAATATTATGTGGTTTTAATACCTCAACATTTGTCTGGAACATCGTTTGCACGAAAAGTTACAGCGAAGAATGTTATATTAAAAAGCTAAATTTAAGGGGTTTGCGTTAGAAAACGCTTTATAAATCGATAACATTAAGTCCTACAAGCTGAAGTTGTTCAACAAATTTCTTCATTATGAGCATTCCTAAAACTTTGTCGAAGATACCAACTTTCTACCTCGTCAGCATAAAAAGTTAATTTTTCTAGTTCAATCATAGTAAGCCATGACTCAATTTAATTTTTATCAGATTGTGGGGAATATTCATACGAACAATTCCTTTAAAGATACCCTATGAATATATTCATTGCTTTGGCCTCTAGTGACGTTTTTGGCATTTCCGATCACTGTGCGTTCCCTGCTGGCTCGTGGTGGATTCGGATTGGTTTGTAGTAGTTGTTAAGCCATCCGACTAAACTTAAACCTCTTGTATCTCGTAATCCTCATCCATCCGGGGCAACCGTTAAGTACTGCTTTAGTAAGGATTGTGTTCTTGCTTATTTTGTTTTGTGTTAATCGTCATGTTTTTATCCATAGCTACTTTTCCTTACTTGCTGTCAAACTTTCTTTTCTCAGGTCTGCTGCAAATATCGTACCCTGTTGAGACATGAACCGATCCGGGGGTGTCGACCATAAAAATTTACATCTGTTTACAACCACCTTTGCCGGGTTTCTTTTCCTTCTTGGTGCTAGTCGTTCCTATTTATCTGCTAGCTGGTGCTGAGAACTTCTTGGCGGCAGTATTTCACCCTATACCGATTTCCATTTTCGCGATCCATTTCGCTGCCACTCTAACGGAATAATCATCGGCGGTAAAATTTCTCTAGACAAGATATCCCGATTTTCTCCAGCTTCGTGTTTTTCCTCCTTGACTGCCGTTGCTAGCCCGCTGACCGACATCTACTGTCTACTCAGTACTTGTGCCAATATCGAAGCTTGTCGAAACGTTAACCAATTCTTCAGAGAAGCCGTCCAACTTGACATACATACCTTTCCAGCCACCCTCGCAAAGTTTCGTCCTTGGTTTCTTCATTGACTTGTTTCTAGAGTGACCGAACTCAAATGACATTTTATGTGTCCAAACGGTTTGCAGTATATTTTTTTCCTGGACAGGAAGATAATAAATTTTAAAGGTAATTCAAAACGCTAATACCCCCCTCCCGTGCGCACGGGCCTGCAGTCGCACATGGAGTGTAGTGAGTCTTAGCCTTCTTGTGTTAAGCGAATCTATGACACAGTGGACTTTTTTTTTCTTCGCAAATCGTGGGATTCAATTGATGATCACGTCCCTAATACCTATTTCGGGGTTCCCTATAGGCCAATGTGTTTGGTATCTACTGGCTGCTGTACAACAAGTGCTGATGATGAAATGTGTAGTGCTGTTATCGAGTAATGGTTAGCGTAGCACAAATTATTCTTCAGCATAAACGTACACCAACTATGAATTTATCCCGCCTTGAGCAGGAAGGAAAATCTTCTACAGCTTTGGTTCAAGAACCGTATTTCCATAAAGGAAACTTCCATGTTGGAAAGCTACTTATCCCCGTCTTCGTAGCTTTCAACAAAAATGGCATGCAAATCCACGTGAAATGACCCGTGCATGCATTCTTGCGAATAGTACTATTGACGCATGCCTTATGTCAGACCTCACAACTCGCGATATTTGTGCTGTGCAGTCAATATGATTGTTGGTAACATTAACAAGAAATACGTTTATTGCTCAGCATATTTGCCGCATAATTAACCATCACCTTCTGTGATTTCAAAACGGTTGTATCATACTGTGGCAGACATAATCGGTGGCGATGCAGCTCAGATATCAATTTGAGAGGCACCGAATTGATGCAATACTTAAGCAGTACAAATCTGCATATACGTAATGTAGGAAATCGCACAACATTTGCACGAGCTGACAGAGAAGAGGTGTAAGATGTAACTCTCTGCTCTAACAGTATTACGCATGAGTTGGCAGCTGGCTCGTACTAAACGAGCTCGAACCGTTATTATCTGATCATAAGTAAATCGTCTTTGATCATTTAAACGTCTCGGTAGATATCGTCGCACATCGTAATCCCAAATCTAAGAACTGGGACCTCTACGAAGACGGCTTGGCGACTAGGTTTCAGAAGTATTTTCCGACGATTGAATCTCCAAGTGACTTGGATGAGGTTGTGGATGAAACGAACTCACTAATAGTAGCAGCATACCAAGAGGCTTGCCCGCTTCGAGTTATGCGTGTTTCTAGAGGAACACCATGGTGGAAAACCGAACTTGTTCGACTCAAAAAGTTAGGTAGAAGAGCTTGGAATCGCATCGCAAGTTTAGGAGCTTTTCTCGATATTGAAGGTGCTTTTGACAACATGTCTTTCGAATCAATTTTGGAAGCAGAATGCGGTCATGGAGTACTTTCATATATCACGAATAGGATACACGCAATACTTAGCAATCGACATCTCTGTTCATCGTTACGACAAGCAGAGATAAGGAAACTGAGTGTCTGCAGATGTCCTCAAGATGGTGTGCTGGCACCACTTTTATGGAACCTTGTTGAGCTTGGGCTTCCGACATATGGTTTCGCCGACGATTATCATATAATGATCACCGGTATTTGCTTTAACACACTTTTTGATATGATGCAACAAGCCTTATGTACTGTTGAGCAATGGTGTCTTCATGTTGGACTATCAGTTAATTCAAATAAAACATCAATGGTGCTTTTCAGGCAACGAAGGATTACAGCCGGAGCTCGTCCTTTGCAGTTCTTTGACTCTGAAATTATTGTCGCAAATCAAGTTAAGTACGTTGGAGTAATTCCTGACTCAAAATCATAATTGGACAGCTAACATCGATTTCAGAATCAAGGAAGCATGCATGGCCTTTGGCCAATGTAGACGAAGTCTCGGCAAATCTTGGGGACTCAAACCCAAGTACATTCAGTTGATCTACACACCAATTGTTAGACCAATACTGGCATACGGGTGCCTTGTTTGGTGTCAGAAAGGAGAAGTTATGACAATCCAAGCAATGTTAAACCATCTTCAGAGGATAGTCGTGATAGCAATGACTGGTTCGTTCTCGACAACACCTACTGCTCTAGAGGCACTCTTGAACATAAAATCACTATATGTGTTTGTGAAACAAATAGCACTTTCTTGTGCATTTCGTCTTAAAGTTACTGGGCCTTGGAACAGTAACCCAATAGATCGTGCAACCTTAAGATTGTGACCCAAATGGGTCAAATCGAGGAACTACCTTCTATGGGTACCCGGTCATTTTGGTATTACTGGAAATGAATGGGAGAACGAATTGGCTAGAGCGAGCGCTGCGTCCAGAACCAGTTCTACCACTTTCGATTAGTTGGATAAAGTCCAAGATGCACTATCTCTCGTTCAAACAAAGACATTTTTGCCGGATGTGAGTCCGAAAATGTCAAAGAATTTGCTGCATTTTCTCAAGAAAAATTGCAGTATTCTACTCAGGGCACTGACTGAACATTACAAGCTCAATTATCACATGGCTGCTATTCAGCGTGCTGAGTATTATACGTGTGATCTTTGTGAATCCGATTAAGGAACTTCATATCATTTGATATGTAACTACCCTGTAGTAATGCAATTGCGTATATGGACTTTTGGTTCTCCATACACAGATGAACCTATGTACAGAGAGCTGAAACTCAAGGATATGCTTTTGTTCCTAACCCAGTGCTATAAATAACTATAGTTTAAGCCGTATTTGAATGAAAATATTTCTTCCGGGGTGTTGTCGTTCTGCTATTTCAATATCCCTTCGGGTGTATTGATATATCCGATCACTGTTTAAATAAAATTTCTTAATCCCTCCATGGGTTAAAAGTTTTATTCCTGCTATTGTAGCACCTGCAGATCGTTCAGCATCCTTCCAGCAGGTGCAAAATGCTCTTTTTTAATTGTTCTGTGTCGTTACTTTCCTTACCCCAAACCGTACCACTTCCCCAATCCTTCCCATCAGGGAAACGACGAAAAGGCAAACTTGACAAAGCACAAATCTCCGATCAACATGGGGAACATGCCATTTGAGCCAGTCGCTACTGATTCTTGATTCCACCCAAATTGTGTGAACGCCTATAGCAACTGGCTAGTCCTGTGTGATGTCTCGGGAAGCAAACACAGAAGTTCTTGTTGTTAGGATTATGTGGCTGTTTTGGTTTAGCGTTTAACAAGTGCCAATTTGGTGCTGGATACTGATGCGATGAATACGAAACATATCAAAGTTAGGTATTGTGCCCTATATGCCATCCAATCCAGTTGTTGATTATAACTTACTGTTGGTTTCTAAAATTCAAGCTAAGCCTTTTTTTTCTTCGCACCCTGGTTCACCCGTTGAGCTGCTTCACAAATCGTCACTCACATTAAAAACAAAAAAAGTCTGAATCACTCCAATTTCGATCACATCACGTACCCTAATCGACTCGACAAATGAGACCATAATTGCTTTGCAAACAACGTCGGCTTGGCCCTTGCGGCGTAACCAGAGCAATCCATCTTTTGACTCATTCGAGGGGTGTAACATTTTCCTCTTAAATACCTCGGTGCTCGCGCTAATGGCCGCCCTGATCTGGTTCCATCGAAAATTCGTTGAATGAGTGCGAAAAAATGATGAACCGGTATCTGTGTTTCATATTTTTTCAACATTTCCTACTCTGTCTGGGTCAAATCATTTCTGGGTGCAATTTCTGTTTGTGTGAGGGGTACTTAGTGCCAAGTGGATAACTGTTCATAAAATTGAGCTGGCTTTTAGCAAGAAGGTTTGCACACTGCGACTGTGACGCCTACGGGCCCCAACCCATGGTTGAAGTTACCGCAATGTGTTCTACGTACGGGGCGCTTGCCACAATTGCAGCCGGTTTGCGCTAATGTTTCGTTCTAGTTGAGTGACGGTGACTTGCGGCTGGTCTCGGCTCATATTAAATTTTAATAGGCTAATGTGTCCTTATACGAGAGCTCTAACAGCCGTTTCGCGTATTTGCGTAGTAAATTGGCTAAGCCGCAACGAAGCGGCCCAACCCTTGGCCCGCTTGGCTTATTTTAATTCAGTTACTTTTTTGTGAAAGTGAAATACCGCACTCATGTTTATTATTGGACATGAATATTAATTTGTTTGGCTACACGGAGTTTGGGTCTCGCGCGCGGGGAGGTCCACTCCGGTTGATCTGACCGCGCGCGGTGTCGAAACCAAACCGCACCGAAAACGGCCAACCCTTAAGAACGCAGGGTTTTCAAGCGCATTTCAGTTGTCGTATTACCGCGCGAAGTACTGACTCGGACACAAGCCGTGGGTTCATGATTCATTCGGAAATTATTTCCCCTCGTCACAGGAATGGGTGGCGGGCCAAACGATTACGAAATATTTTTTTCTGTTCCATAATGAGCTTGCACGCGGCCAAAAGTGACTGCAGTGAGGGTAAAGATTGCAAAAACGACAGGCGTTTTTGCGCGAACATCGCGAGATTCGCCCTCATAATTGTGAATTGTGTTACTGGAGTGCCCCGTTAGAGCGGGAAAATATGATTTGTCATTGTTCTGACGGGGTTAACCTTTGCTGGTTTGCTTGGATTAACTTTTTAAAGTGCTGGCGGCATCGGTAACCAGTTTGTTTCGTCCACGAGATTATATATAGACAGAGTTTCAAAACTGCCTGCTTCGATCGGAACCGATTCGATTTAGCTGTGAATATTTATTTTTTAATCAATCGGTTCTAGCAACTTCCTACAAGACACATCCTGGTTGCAAATCATAACAACTAACCGTGCTACTTCCTTTCGATCAAACTCGTTCAAATCTAGTAGAACGAATCTATATTGATACACATATTCCTAATTTAAATCGGATAACCTTTAACCGGATCAGTCGTGGTATGCGTGGACAGGCAGGTCTTGTCATATGATTTGCATAGAGGCCAAGAAAAAAAAACTTGTTTCTCCACCCGAACACCCGATATCCGGTTGTTGTACTACTTTAAGGAGAAGCTATTGGTGGGGCGTTAACAAATGCCACCAACCCCCGTGAGTTGTCGCCATGTAAATATGTATTCATATCAACTACCCCTCGTCGTGTCACCCGGCGTCCGGTTTCTTTTTTTTTTTTTTTGTTTCAGGGAAAACAACTAAATCAAGCCACCAACACAAACCAAGCGACTATCAGCGATCGGCGAACACACAAGGCCATCCCCACGGCACGGCACGGTTTGAACTTGGGTGTCGGTGCTCTTAAAAAAGCTTCTTTTCCTCCGGTCCTAATAATGACATTGTCACGTATTTTGTTTGTTTGTTTGTTTATATGCTTGGCTTCGGTGTGCCGGGCTCCCTTTGGAGGCTCTTTGGAGGCTCTTTCTTTCTATGAAGTGGTGCTTTTAATCAGCTTCGATCACACGACTCCAAGTGGAAGCAAAACAATTCACTTGCAATTATGCGCAACCGAGAGCGCGATGGAAGAAAGGGCTTTCGGATTGTGGTGGTATGTCGATGGAGGAGGGAAAAAAACGAGGAATTTGTTCCATGGATGGTGTTAACTGCTAATGGCTATATTCCGCTTTCAGTCAAGATGCAAATGTCCGCTGGCATGGCTGGGGCAACAAGAGAGCCATATAAACAATAACCTTCTTCGCTTGATCGTGTGGATTAAGATTTATGGAAATTGTACGGTTTAGGATTTGCTTTGCGGGGACGACCATGCAAATTTACTGGCCAGCAGTAAAGTGGTTCTTTGAAGTTATATTGAGACATCCACTGAAACGTACATGCCGCACCATTCCCATCAGATTGAATACCGCTGTAAGGTTGCCAGCAAAATAAAATGAAAATGAATAAAATACTCAAAATGACAAATCGACTCAGTGCGTTTTCATGTATACGAGCCCGTTCCTTCCAGTTGACACAGACCGCTTGGAATTTAGTGGAAACACGATAGTAAATTAATTTGGAAGGATATCAAACATAACATTTACGTTTATATCAGTCCTAGAAATTCAATGTTGACCCCTCACCACAACTGTATTCAGATAGTTAAAAAGCAAAAAATAAGTGAAAACAAATCCGCACAAAAATCCGTGAGTAGCGATTTTCCATTTCTACCTCATTCTTTGGCGGGTTTCTCGCTTTCTTGCATTGCAGTCGTCCACTGTGGCTTGACACGAGTACCAACCGGTCAACCAATCAAGCAGCCAACCAGATATACCGGTCCGTAAGCGAGTCTGTGCGCTTCTCTTTCTTTTTTTTTTTTGGTTTATGTAACAACGTGCCCAATTTCAGACACTCTGACCATTATGCAAATGGACTTGCGTCGGTGGAAACTGACCGGTTTCTTACTATTTTTGGGTGCTTGGTGGGATTTCGAGGTTTGTGCATCATAAACCATTAACAACTTGACTGGCTGGGGAGATTTAATTTGCATCAATTTGTCAGCTGGAACTTGAACTACTTTGACTTGAAACTGAGAATGAGTGTTGTTAGTGAACAAACATCCGGATCAATCTTATGGATTTAACAGATCATTTTTCAATAAGTCGATCATAATTGTTTTTAAAGTTACATTTTTCGTTTCCGATAATAACAAAAGCATTTATGGGGTGAGAATTCTATTGCAATTCCATCCTGTGCAACTTTGTATCAAGGCCTTCAGTATGCTCAGCTGTGTATGTATGACTATCAGATTGCGGCGTGCCAGTTCTGTAAATATATTACTCAATATAGCAAATATATAAATAAACCATCAACAACGTGCATGGGCGGAGAGATTTAATTTGCAACAATTTGCTAATTGTAACATGTACCAATTTAACTAAAGACTTGGAATATCAAAAATTACGATAATTACAAGAATTACAAGCATTACAAGAATTACAAGAATTACAAGAATTACAAGAATTACAAGAATTACAAGAATTACAAGAATTACAAGAATTACAAGAATTACAAGAATTACAAGAATTACAAAAATTACAAGAAGTACAAGAATTACAAAAAATGCAAGAAATACAAGAATTACAAGAATTACAAAATATACAAAAATTACAAGAATTACAAGAATTACACGAATTACAAGAATAACAAGAATTACAAGTATTACAAGAATTACAAGAATCACAAGAATTACAAGAATAACAAGAATTACAAGAATTACAAGAATTACAAGAATTACAAGAATTACAAGAATTACAAGAATTACAAGAATTACAAGAATTACAAGAATTACAAGAATTACAAGAATTACAAGAATTACAAGAATTACAAGAATTACAAGAATTACAAGAATTACAAGAATTACAAGAATTACAAGAATTACAAGAATTACAAGAATTACAAGAATTACAAGAATTACAAGAATTACAAGAATTACAAGAATCACAAGAATTACAAGAATTACAAGAATTACAAGAATTACAAGAATTACAAGAATTACAAGAATTACAAGAATTACAAGAATTACAAGAATTTCAAGAATTACAAGAATTACAAGAATTACAAGAATTACAAGAATTACAAGAATTACAAGAATTACAAGAATTACAAGAATTACAAGAATTACAAGAATTACAAGAATTACAAGAATTACAAGAATTACAAGAATTACAAGAATTACAAGAATTACAAGAATTACAAGAATTACAAGAATTACAAGAATTACAAGAATTACAAGAATTACAAGAATTACAAGAATCACAAGAATTACAAGAATTACAAGAATTACAAGAATTACAAAAATTACAAGAATTACAAGAATTACAAGAATTACAAGAATTACAAGAATTACAAGAATTACAAGAATTATAAGAATTACAAGAATTACAAGAATTACAAGAATTACAAGAATTACAAGAATTACAAGAATTACAAGAATTACAAGAATTACAAGAATTACAAGAATTACAAGAATTACAAGAATTACAAGAATTACAAGAATTACAAGAATTACAAGAATTACAAGAATTACAAGAATTACAAGAATTACAAGAATTACAAGAATTACAAGAATTACAAGAATTACAAGAAATACAAGAAATACAAGAAATACAAGAATTACAAGTGCATTACAAGAATTACAAGAATTACAAGAATTACAAGAATAACAAGAATTGCAAGAATTACAAGAATTACAAGAATTACAAGAATTACAAGAATTACAAGAATTACAAGAATTACAAGAATTACAAGAATTACAAGAATTACAAGAATTACAAGAATTACAAGAATTACAAGAATTACAAGAATTACAAGAATTACAAGAATTACAAGAATTACAAGAATTACAAGAATTACAAGAATTACAAGAATTACAAGAATTACGAGAATTACAAGAATCACAAGAATTACAAGAATTACAAGAATTACAAGAACTACAAGAATTACAAGAATTACAAGAATTACAAGAATTACAAGAATTACAAGAATTACAAGAATTACAAGAATTACAAGAATTACAAAAAAAACAAGAATTACAAGAATCACAAGAATTTCAAGAATTTCAAGAATTTCAAGAATTTCAAGAATTTCAAGAATTACAAGAATTACAAGAATTACAAGAGTTACAAAAATTACCAAGATCACAAAAATTATAAAAATTACACAAATTACATGTAGTACAAAAAACAAAAACTACAAAAATAACAAGAATTACAAAAATTACAAATATTACAAAACTCACAAAAAACAAGAATTACAAGAATTGCAAATATAAAACTTACGAAAGTACCATAATTACAAAAAATACAAACCTCCTGGACCTTTGGACCTCATGAACCTCCAGTACCCTCTGGGCTTCTAGGACTTCCTCGTCTTCCTTAATCTCTATGAGGTATGACCAACTGGAACTTCTGGACCTCCTGGATCTCCTGAACCACAGTATGACACACTTGAACGTTCTGGATTTTCGGGACCTCCTGGATTACCCGCATCTTCTGGACATTCTGGTCCTCCTCAAACTTGTGAACCTTCTAGACCACCTGGACCTCCACCTCTTCCTTAACTTTATGCCCCATAATCCTCCTGGACTCGTGAAAATTCTGTAATTTTTTGAGCAAGTGGTTCTCTCGCATCCTTTGGTCCACCTTATCCTCATAAACCCCATAGACCTCCTGGACAGTCTGAACATCCTCGCCATCCTTAGCCTATTACCTCATAGATCTTCTGGGACTTCGTGACTTCCTTGATCCCCAAGACCTCCTGGACTTCTGATTGCTCTGGATTCTTTGGACTTGGATCTCCCGCATCTTGTGGTTCTCCTGAACCTTCTAGACCTTCTGGTCTTCCTGGAACATTCTTAACCTTTTTCACCACCTAGACATTCTCGTCTTTGTTAACCTCATACCGTATAGTCCTCCTGGACTCCTGAGCATTCTGGACTTTTTGGAGCGCCTGGATGTCCCGCATCCTCTAGTCCTGAACCATTTCAACCTCCTGGACCACTTGGCCTTCATAGACCACCTGGACCTCCTGAACTTTCTAGACTGCCCGAAACTCCTTAACCCCGTAGATCTCTGGAGCTCTTGGACCTTTTATGTTTCTGGAAGCTCTGGAACCTTCTGTAACTCCTGGTTCTTCTGCACTTCTGAACTCGTGAACTGTTAACTCCTTTACTACTGGATCTTTTGATACCAAGACTTTTGGGTTCTTGATTTCCGAGGTTATTTGATTCAGGTTCTTTGTGTTCTTGGACTCCGAGAGTTCCGAAAGTTGCATCTCTTGGACACCGGATTCCTGGAGTCTGATACTCCAGAATTCTTGTAATTATTATATTCTAGTCTCTTATTCTCTTAAAACCTTGATTTTCTGAACTCCTAAACCCGTTGAATTGCTCTTGGGCCCTCGATCTTTTTGACTTTTTAATTCTAGAATGCTCTTGAACTTATGATAAATGTTTCATTTTCTGGACTCCCAAAAACAGGAAAAACTAAATTACTGGATATCCTGGACATCCCTGGACTTCCGTGAACCTTCTGGACCTCCTAGATGTCCTAGACATCCCAGACTTCAAAACATAAGACTCTAAATAAGAGTTCCGAAATTTGTATCTCTAGGCCTCCTGGTCTAGTGAGCTTCTGGATTTCTTGACTCTGGAACTCCTGGATTTTAGTTATTATGATCTTTGATCTCTTGATCTTAAATCTTTTAAAACACTCTCGGGCTCTCGACCTCTTCGACTTTTTTAATCAGGAATGCCCATGCACTATTGAAATCTTAAATCAATGATAAATGTTTTGTGTCATGGACTCCTAAAAAGAGGAGAAATAAAAGCCCTTCTAGGCCTCCTGGACCCTCAGGAACTCTTGGGTCCCCTTGATCTCCTGGACGTTCTTGTCCTCCTAGACTTTTTGGAGCGTTTGGATATTCCTTGACCTCCTAGACCTCTAAGACATCGCAGACAACTGAAGCTCTGACTATTAAACTCCTGTATTTCTGGTTCCAAAAATTCTAAATTCCTTAACTACTGGACCTGATGACTACTGGACTCTTGGAATCCTGATTTCCGGTATTTCTAGATTCTGGTTCTTATATTCCTGTTCTCCAAAAGTTCCGAGAGTCGCATCTTTTGACTCCCGGACTAATGGGTTTTCGGCTTTCTAAACTCTGGGTCTTATTGAGTATAATCTTTTAATCTCTTAGTCTCTTAAAATCCTGAATTCCTAACCTCTAGAACTTTTTGAACTTTGAAATTACTGGACCTCCTTAACCTACTGGACTTCCTCGATCTCCTGAACCTCTTGGATCTGCTAGACAATTCTGGACTACCTGAACCTACAAATTCTCCTAGACATCCTGGACCTGCTAGATTCCTGAACCTTTGACTTTCGGACATCTAATCTTTTCAATTCCTTTACTCGACATTTTGACTTCTAAACTTTTACACTCATAATTTCTGAGATTAATATAGACTGTTTTTTATTCTTTTTCGTGGGCTCCAATAGTTCCGTAATTTGTACCTCTTGATTCCCTGGACAAATAGGTTTCTGGCCTTCCGAACTGTGGGACTTCCGAATACTTGCAATTATGATCTCTTAGTCTATTGGCCTACTAAAATCTTGGATTTCTGAACTCTTGAACCCTTTTAAAATACTATTGAGCCATAGACCTCTTTGATTTTTTAACTTTGGGATGCCTTGCATCTGGACTCCTAGAAAGAGGAGACAGAACTCCTGAATCTCCTAGGCTTCCAGGACCTCCTGGATCTCCTGAACCTCCTTGACCACTTGCACTACCTTGACCATCTGAACCACCTGGACAATCTGAACTTCCTAAACTTTTTGGATCTCCTGGACTTTCTGAACCTCCTAGATCTCCTGAACCCTCTGGAACTTCTACACCTAGTGAACTTCTCAGGCCACCTGGAACCGTAGATTTTCTTGATCTCCTGAACCTCATGGGCTCTCTCGACCCTTTGGAACGCTTGGACATTCCTAGACATCCTGGACCTCTCAGACTACAGAATTTCTGACTTCTGGACTCATACATTTCTGATTCCCAAAGTTATGAATTCTTTAACTACTGGACCTTATGACTAGTAAACATTTGGACTCCTGATTTCCGGGATTTCTAGATTATTTTGCATTTCCGTGCTCCAAGGGTTCCGAAATCTTTTGAACTCCCGGACTAATGGGTTTTCAGATTTTTGAACTCTTGGTCTTATGAAATATGATCTTTTAGTCTCTTGATCTCTTAAAATCATGAACCCTAAAATATTTGAACTACTATTGGGCTCTTAACCTTTTAGGGTTTCTAACTATATGATGCCCTTTAACTACTGCAATCTTGAACCCATGATAAAAGTTCTTCCTGGACCACCTAGACCATTTGGAGCTTCTAGACCTTTTGGACCTCCTGGACATTCTAGATCTAGATCTCTTGAAAATCCAAACTTTCTTGAGTTTCCCGGACATGGTGAACCTTGTGGATCTTCAGGACTTCCTTGACTTGCTGTAATCGTGGATCTACTGAATTTCTGAACTGCTGGACTTCTGACATTTGACTCATCGATTACTCTGATCCTGGACACTGGATCTTTTTACTTCGGGACTCTTGAACTCCTGATTATCGGGACTTTTAGATTTTTGTCTGAAGATACCCGATCAGAATCATATATCAAAATTAAAACAGAATGCAATTTTCATCATCATTTTATTATTAATCCGGTCTTGTTAGTAGTTAAAATAAAAAAAAATCAAAGAATTTTTTTTGTTATGATCTTCTGATCGGATGGGAGTTGCAATGAAACTACACCATTATCAGAGGGAGACATTCGCGTGTTCGCGTTATTGATAGATCGGTGAAATTCAAGATCCCATCAAACAAATCTGATACCGCAAGACATGCCAACATCCAAGTGAAAAGCCAAAGGAGACCATTGAATACTATTCCATCTCATCATATACAACACAGGACTCCATTAGTGCTTCATTCGAAGCAACGATGAATCAGCAAACCATTCGATTGTCACTACTTTAGAATGTTCAATCCTCGCTCTAGAAATGCAGCCGATATATTCGCTGATTCATCGCCATCAGTAATTGAATAAATCCTCCGCAAAAGGGATCAGTATAATGCCTTATTTCGCACAGTGAATATACCTTATCCATCAGAATCTGCTGTGTCATCTTCCATGGAGATTCCCACTAATTCGTTACATTTTCTTTTTCGTTATTTTGCAGGATCGGCCTATGCGGCTTCGACAATCCGATGCGGGATCACAAGACAGAGGAGGTGAAGAGACACGTCGGACAGGTAAGCTATTTTCCCGTGCACACCGAAGAACTGCAACATCAATTAGCCGTCCCGAGCGACATCTTATATCTATAGTACCTACATTTCCATCGATCAGCTCGACAATAGCGGCATTGTAGAGTGCACTGCGCGCATCCGATTAAGATCAAGGACGATCGCCACGGTCTCGATCAGTGGTGTGCGACAGTATGATCCACTCTCGACCCCCATTGAAGGAGGGGGGAGGGGAGATCTAACAAATGTCAGTCTCATCCGGTAGATCGATCGGGCCACGCGCGTGCATGGAAATTAATTCATTTCGACTGGGGGTACACAGAACTCATCACGAACATGTACATAGAACACCAGCAAAGTGGGCATCGCTTTGCGATCGGTGCGAGTCGTACTAATAAAGCTATTCACTTGCGAACTAACTTCCCCATCCTCCACTTCCTCATTCGTCGAAGGGAAGGGGAAAAATAACAGACGGCATCCACTGAATGAACCGGCGATCACGATCACGACGTCCGTTGCACTCTAAATAGGTGCAGAAGAAGATCCATCAACACAAATCGTCCGCTCTCGCTCCTTTTTTCTCTTTCTAAGTATATTTGCAAGATCTTTTGCATACAGCGTGGATGATCTTTAAATATCAAGGCTTAACTCAAATGTTCGTCATGCTGATCTATCGTCGAAACGATTTAGCAAACCAAGCGTTGTCTTATGCAGAGTGCATTAATATGACTTTTTTCTCGCTATGTACATTTTGTCAAACCTGTTTTCATACACGCATCAGAATGTCAATTCGGTAGCAAATTATTTACCTCCCTGCCGCAATCAATTTGCACCAATCCTAAGCCCAGTTGTCTTCATTTGTATTGATTAGCGATGTCACCGTTTCGACGAGCAAACGACATCCGCATTGAATGTTTGTTATTCGATTATCACCATCGTCGTCTACCAACAGCTGTCTATTATAATAGAGTGTAATCTGTGACGTCATGATGCTTACTCACCACACAGCGCGGTCCGGTGGAATCAGCTACTGTGGTTGATCGAAGCGCATTAGAATTGATGTCAGATCTTACAAATCAATTACACCTCATTAATTCCTTCCTGTCCGCTGTTCGAAAGATTTTTATTGACTTTTGATTGGTCTGACATTTACACGCAGCGAATCGCTTCCGCTCCGCTGGTACGGTGTGCACCCCAATGTGCGTGATCCATTGGCTCTAGGCACGGAGGCACGTTGGGAACCAAGCTTAAAAACTTTCGGTTTCAATGGAACGGTGAAGAAACTGCCAGCTGTTATTGCGATTTACATGCAATATCAGCCTCGGCGGAAAGGGGGAAAAAGATAAACTGGATCTTTTTCGGTCGATTCACCCAGCCTACTTCGCTTCGCATGACTAGCAGCTGTTGTTTCGCATCACTAATGAATCCGATACATATTGCGAATATAGTATGCCATGCCACGGCACAGACCTAGTCCTCCTTGAAAGATCGTCGCCTTCGATCCAGGAAATTGCTGTCTCTCCACATTTTTTATGCCCATCTCCCTCGTGGATGGTTTCCTGTGAACTGATTTATGTGACGGCGGTCTTTGTCGGGTCGATTGTGGTTTTTGAGACGAATCCGAAAGTGTCCTTGAAACCTATTTTCAACCGTTTTTGCTGTCGTTGGTATTTTTTGTTGCACCTGATGTAGTTTGAAAACCACAACATAAGTTAGGAAGTTACGTAGCTGCAAAAAATAACGACAGAAGATAGACCCATGCGAGGAGGTAACGTGTCGTAACTGAGCTCTTTTTACGAGTAGGTCTCAATACTGAACCACTGAACCGGTAGTCGCTATTGATAGCGAAATTTCCTTCCTGCATGCAGCTGTCAATCAACGGCTGCTCCGGTCGGTTTTTTGTTGTTCGTTTTCATTGTAAGATGCAACCTCCGCACTTCACAGCTGAATTCTATTAGTAGTACCACATCCCACTAATGGAGCTCGGTTGAAGCATTTAGTTTTAAGGCCACAAATGTGAAACATGTTACTAGTTGAGTTTGCCACAATTAATGGATTCAGAGCATGCATCTTCGTACCTACTCGTATAGTTTTTTTAGATCCTCAGTTAAAGATGGTAATCTTCGTCTGCTGCAAGCAACATACAGAAAAAGTCGTCGGAACTGGTGTCAGAAAGACTGTCTGCCGTGACTGCACTTAGGACTACTTATGGAAATCTAATGATATCACTATTCAACACAAAAACGCGGAGCAGAACGAAAAAAAATGGCAAAAGTTTGGGGTTCCAGGAAACCAGTTGAAGAAATTTTTGAAGAATTAGAATTGGAACCCTAAATCCTTGCCATCATTTGAATTTGTTCTGCTCCCAAGCCTTTGGGAAAATTCGATAAAAATTCTCATTTTCATTTTCATGAATTGATCGAACGTAAATAATAAACTTTCGTTGTGCTTTCCATCGATTCGCGTAAATTTGTTGCTAAGAAAGTTTTCGTCTTTGCGCAACAAAAGCACAGATTGCTATCAAGCAGGTTGCGCATGCATGAGCTAACAAACAGGGATGCCACATTAAAATCTATGTTTCAGTCAAAAATATATTTTTACCATCTGTGATAACTGAAACAAGAAAAAAAAAATCTGTGATAAATTTCCGAAAAATCTGTGAAAAATCACAATATATCCAAAAATCTGTGAAATTTTCATCAAAATGTCATAAATCTCCCATCTGTAAAAAAGAATCTGTGATCAAAAATTGCGAAAAAAAAAATCTGTGGCATTACAGAAAAATCTGTAAATATGGCAACCCTGCTAACAAATTAGACATACCTACCCACACATTCGCCCCAAACATTGAACCCAAGTGCACAAAACAAAATGAGTAAATGCTGATAATGATGACTAGAGCGAAAGAGACAACTAGTATCACGTGTTTGCAAATGGAGCTCGAATGCACAAGCGATTTCGTGTACGAATAATTGTGTTCGAGATTGTACATAAAAATTGTGCTGGAAAAGAGCACAACACAACAGAAAGCATAGTGTTTGAACGGACAAGCTTAGTCGCGTGTTGGACGACACTGGGTAGCGTACCTCCACAGCCAGTGTAACGGACTTCTAGCTCAGCGACACTGGCTGTGAAAATACACAGCGCAGCGATCTGCTCCGCCTGCCGTTCAACAGGCAACTGAGCTTGCCAGGCCAAATCCGTTCTTTAAATAGTCGATGATGACGTCACTCAAAGAAGCGTAGCACGCTAGGTACAGAAATCTGCCGTGCAGAACTTGGGGAGCACTATCTTCTGTGTGTAAATGCGTGATATTTTGACTAGGTTGCACATTATTTAAATTTTTAATGTCATGATATCAAAAATATTTGGGTTTATCTATTGGAATCAATTCTTAGAAGTATTTCAGGGCGATTTGTGCAAAAAATTTGAAAGTTTATCGTGAGATGGCTGAATTATATGCGTTTAAAATTGGACCACTTTTCGTTACATACCATTTTTTTAGAATTTGCAAAGCGCAACCCCATATCGAAAACAAAGACGTAGTCCTACGTCAAAATTGCATAGATTCCATTTTCGATATAATAAGTATTTTATATCAGACTTTATGCGAATCACCCCTAGTTCTCCATACAAACTTTGGTTTTAAACTGTGAAACCCCGCTCGATTTTTTTTTGAAAAATTTCTTCACCCCCCTTTCCTGGGACCCTAAACTTTCGCCATTTTTATCTTTCTGCTCCCATTTTTTTATTTTGTTTCGCAGTGTATATAACGGAATCAATAGTCCAGGCTGGATCTCCCAACGGTTGTCTTCTTAGCATGTTCGTCACTTCCAAACACCTAGCTACAAATGACGTACTTTTTCTTCAACTAAACATAAATCTGCAACAAATCTGTATAACTCCAAAATTTTGGAGTCAGTTTTTGCTCCATATTGATGGCCCTACCTGTTAAGAACAAGCAATTTTTACTAATACCGCGCAAGTTTTGAAAAAATTTCTTTCCGATAATCAGTTTTTGAGATATTCAAATATCTTATTGCCGAACAAATCAAAGTCTTGGCACTAAACGCTTTAGTGGCAATCCTGTTCAAACTTTTAGACAATGATTAAGCTTTTGGCATATTTATTTCTTTCAGCTTCAATACCATAACCTTACGATCGCACCTTACGTTTAACTCCGCTCATTACATTCTCTACAACATCTGGCTGCAGCTTCTTCTATACGGAAACCCACTTTTTCTTCATGTCTTCCTCAGATTTGACCTCCTTGGGATGCTTCCTTAGTGCCTGCTTCATAATTGCCATTTTCAGATAGGCCTTAATTCCGGTACGTTGGAGGTTTCATGTCCTTGGGTACGAAAGTGACACCGTACAACATTTAAATAGTTGCACGAAGCTAGATCCGGCCAGAAGATTGTTGGGCCCCCAAGTTGCTTTAACAAAGGAAGTAGACGCCTCTGTAGACACTCCTTGAGGAAGATCTCCCTCGTTTACAGTTCCGGTAGTTACGAACGGCGCACTCCGTTTGCTACATGAGCAGATCGCTTGCCAAATCATGTATTCACTGGCAAATTTTGAAAGTGCTTTACTACTTCCTGCGGAACATCAAACTTGTGCTAAGCGACGAAACACAGTAGCCCCGGAAGCTGCCGAATGTCCGCTTTGACGTAAGTCATCCAATGATGAGACAATGAAGCTTCGTCAGCAACTGGGTGTACAGTTACCGGGCCCGTGACTTTCCCACCGTATTTTGCCGTTCATCAATTCTGAACTTTGTACGTATGCAGTCCCTCGCGGTCCTTGGCTCTCTGAACGAAAGACAGATTCAACTTTTTGGTTACATCCAAAGCATTGGGATCCCACTTGAACGCTTTTACTGCACGCTTGTTTTTATCAACACATATTTAGGAATTTGGTAAAATTTATGTGTGGACGAGAAGGAGCATAAACATATACAATTATTTTTTGGTTTTAACGCAAGTGCCGGTACATTATTTAAGATTTTTTGGTGCTTTCCAATGGGAACAAACAGATCGAAAATGGTGAGTTTAACGGAAGCAATTATGCAATAAATCACCCCAGAGGCAGTATGCGAACCCGAAACCTGCGGGACTCCGGACCAATGCACAAGACTATGACAACGTCCCAGGAAGAACACATCATAGCCCAGGGATAGCATAAGGGCTAAGACATTGGGCCGGGTTCTCAAAGGTTGCTGATTTGATTCCTACCTCTGGGGTGATTTGTTCACATGATTGCTTCCATTTAGCTCGCCATTTTGGATCTGTTCGTCCCTGTCATAAACATATACTTTTGACCAGACTTCCCATGAACATCGACAAGTTTGTACCTGTGTGCAAAATTTCGTGCACGCGTTCAACCTCAAACATGCTTCGTCTCGATGTGCAGGTTCGACTCGAACGTCGAACCCAAGCGAACAATGTACAAACGCTAGGTCAAACATCCGTGTACGTACACCGGGTGCGTACACGAGAACGATTTGCACAGAGCAGAAAGAGTCAACGCTAGTGATGATGAGCGTGAGAAAGAGAAAACTGGTACCACGAACCTATGTGTACGCACACCGTGTACGTACATGGAGTTCGGTTGCGCAGGCGAACATGTGCGCGTGTTCTGGTACGAAATAGCGTGTTCGAGTTCGTACACGAAGTGTGGGTTTAATATGAGCACAGAACCGGAGCGAACATTGTGTACGATGTTCATTTGGTAAGTCTGCTTTTGACACAAGTTCTGCGGAGTCAATTTGTTGCGAGACGACATCGTTTACAAAAGAAAATATGGCAAAGTTTTAATCCTCTGCTGCCCAACCCCGTTTTTTGGCGGGTTACGGTTGATTCCCTAGAGAATATTCAAAACATTTCCCACTGTTCCAATCTTGTAGAGTAACATTGGAATGTCAAATCTATCAACTAGAGATGAGCAAACCGAATCAGTTTGGAGAGTCAATCGTGCCCGATTCACTCACTAAACTGAATCGACTCTTTTGATCGATTCAGTGATTGGTTTCAGTACTTTGAAAAATGTTTGAGATGAAACGGGAAAAATATATTTAATAAATTAAATATATTTTTCCCGTTTGAGTTTAAAATAAATTGTCATTCCTTCAGTGAATCTCAGCTCTTTAAAAAAGAATCGCGATTCATTTACTCTTTTTGAAGAGTCGATTCTTTTGATCGATTTGCGATTAATTCGCTCATCTCTAATTCGCACTACAATGCTTAGGGTGAGCATCTTTACTGTCAGATAAATTTGTTTGACTAAAGAACAACCATGACGTTTATATACAGTATTACCATTTCATCGCGAACGTCTAACGTTTGAATGTGGATCTGTTGTAGCCGAAAAAGGATTTCTGGTTCCGTGTACTCCGATCAAAGGTTGAATCATGTTCGCAATATAGGACCGCCACCAGACGAAATATTGTTTCTCTCGTTACGTCGACAAACCGGTGCCAATAACCGCGTTTTTCAGCTGTCATCAAGTTTTTCTTTTGCGTTTCTAACATAGCGTATGTATATGAATTGCTTATAGGATCTTTTCGCATACAATTCTGAGCACTCTTTGCCCACCATGGAGTGGGAGACTGTCCACAGTTGTTCGCGCCAGGTACTCGTTTCATCGGATCTTTAATCGCAGTGTAGAGCATCAAGGCTGTCAAAACGTTGTGCGCTTCCGCCGGAGAATTTTCTTCTTTTGATTCATTTGTTTCGGATGTAGTGGAGGCATAGCTCTTTCAATCAATAGGCACACTAATTGTAGCGAGGTCGAGTATAACGATAAATCTAACGTACTTGACCGCACTAATGGAGGAGGCATTTGTGTCATTTCCATCGTATTACGGATGAAATTGTATCATACAGAAAGATAGGTCGGTTATCATCGGTAAGACAACCCGACGGCATGCCGTGGGAATTGAAGTCTTCTAGAGCCAGCTGAGGTGCGATGTATATCGGAACAATATCAATAAGCCTTTGCCTTTGATTCGGATTTGACAAGCGTCAACTTCCATACCTGGTACCGAGCAAAGGCTTTTTTGAAGGCTGATCCGATTGAAATAATAGCACGTTTTGTTACCCAAAACGCTTCTCCATAGTGTTTTCTCGGCCCCGGCGAATGATGTTAAAATTGTGGAAGATCTACGAATTTATATCTAGGACTGCAATATAAAGACACTTGTGGTTTTGGATATCCCATGTTGACTTTCCGAAACAAGAAGACACTTATTTCGGCTTAGCAAAGGCATCCATCAAAGAACACTCTCGAACCTTTACGAGGAAGCTTTGGAAAGGAAATGATTCTCCTCATTCGAAAATTTATAGGCACATTAGGTGGCGTAACCTTTTTCAGTATTTCTTCTCGGAAGTCACCTCAAAAGAATGCTTAAGTTTTACTCGTTAAATATATAAATTTTTCGACAGTTCATTAGGAGTCTCTCCACAGAAGGTGAACTTTTCATGGTTTTCTCCGTATTTTCCGCACCGTGCCTTGTTTCTTCAATGGGTAATTCTATAGCGCATTGATTGCAATGACGACAGTTCATGCCCTGAGGTACAAAAAGACAAACAGGTAAACAAGCCCCGTTCAAAAGAATAAAATTTGGAAGAAAAGATTTTTAGAAAGGCTCGAAATGAGGTTGATGAAAAATAAATTGTCTTATACTCCTTGATTTTTGCTTAACGTAATTGTTTGCATACCAGAATTTTCACTTGCTGAAGCAAAGGGTTCTGGAAGTAGCCAATCCCATATTTCGTAGTTAAGGCCTCTCTTGGAGAATACACCATCAATCTCTACTTCCCGGGCGGGTACGTAAACAAAGTACTTCTTTGTACACAGTTGAGTGTTGTTTAGTTAGATCATGCGATATATCAATGATGTTAAATGGCTTATCTTTGATTCGGAAGTAGACCATCCAGTAGCCGGTTATATTAGATGGATATAATTAGCATCAAAAAGGAGACTTATCGGTGTTATTTTTGCCTTCGGAGAAATATTCAAATCGATCCAACACTATCATGCAGACTTCAGTACCCGCGAATAGAAGATATTATCGCAAGAAACGGAAAATTAATGCAACGAAATTTAAAATAATGGTTCAATTTATACTTAGCTGTGTAACATTTGTAGTATCAGTAATCAACAAACATTTTTTCGCTGCGCCGTTGGTCATACAACCCGTTAACAAAGGGTGTTTTCATATAGCCACCAGCTATTATCAGGGAATTTTCATTTTAACTTACACACGCCATGTATGAACTGTCGTCAGTACGGGTAGGAATACCTCCGAATCTTACTCAGTGTCAGCCGGCCCTGTCTGTGTGAAAGCTCTGTAACCTGTGCCTGATGAAAAGGTTAATGAACCACGGCAGACTACAGTGAACTGTTCAATATTACAGCAGACATGATGAACAATTACCAGAATGTCCTACGACAATTCCACGCCGACTCCAAAGCTTGTTTGTAATACAATACTCATTCTGAAGTAATAATGGTACCGCAATATCTACGAATCTTCTATAAAGATCTTTCGGCTGGATAGACTTGACTTTGGTACCTCCGTTCTCTGTTGGATACAATCATATCTCAGTAATCGTCTGTGATTGTGTATCCAAAGAGCTATTCGTTTCATCTGGTATTTCGCAAGGTAGCCATCGCCGTCCTTTGATTTTTCTTCTGTATTTCAACAACGTCAAGTTTTGCTTAGGGAGTCCAGGGTTGACGTACGCTGATGACCTCAAGATATACAACAGAATCCGAATTCAAGTTCTAAAAATTACACCAATCCGACTAGAATACTGTCTTGCAGGCTCCGCCATTGACAGAGCGAATTGTGTCAAAGATCCCCCCCCCCCCCCCCCTCTCTGTCTCTCTCTCTCTTTCTCTACTGCTCTCCCATTCGATCTACACTGGAATATTGCTCAGTTCTGTGGAACACTCCTTTTCTCAACGGTGTCGATTGAATTAAGTGAGCACAGCGCAAATTTGTTCCGTTTGCCCTCCGTTGATTGCCTTGGAACAACCCACACTAGCTGCCAAGGAACGAAAGTCTTGTATTGCTTATCCGAATGGATATATTGCAAATGTGACGAGATAGATATCCCGTGTTAGGATGATTTCAGATATTTTCAACGATCGAATTGATTGCCCCTAGCCTCTGCGATAAACGTGAACATTCTCTCTCGAGCTTTCCGCAAGAATACATTCCTAGGATTGCCTCTTCGCCGGACTAACTATGGAACGGTGTCGTCACTGGTTAGTTGCCGTTTGTTCTGAGCGCAGTTCTTGCCGCTACGTTTGTGAATCAATAAACTAGTGTTTCCCATAGTAATTTCCATACAACCTTGCCCCCGAAATTTGCGGTCATTGGAGACCACAGAAGTAACTCAAAAAGTTTTGTGCTGAAAAATGGCATATATCGATCAATTCCAATGGAGCATAACGCGAATGACTATATACTGGAGCGCGGGCTTCAAGAAGAAACGAGTTCCAAGAGCTACTGCTAACAACGGACGGAGATAGCACACGCTGCACCTATACCTATGAGAATTGCTGTGATTATGAAAGCAAGGAGATGAAAAAATTCGTAATCCACACGTAATACATTTATACAATACTCGAGAAAGCGTGAAAGGACTCAAATAACTACTCGAGATTAGTAATATTATTGTTGGATATTTATAAAAGATTTGATATTTTGCCTTTTTCAGAAATAATCAGCATTTCAAAATTAATACACTTCAAAGACAAAAAAAAAATGAAAATCACTTTACCGTCTGCTGCTCGTTCAGTCTGCCCTCTCCATCGCTCTCGCATACGTCCATATCGTTGCCGCTAGAGCAATTTTGGTTTTCACCGTTGGATGTTTTCTTATGCTTCTTGTGTTTCTGGAGGGACTCTGGTGCATTTGTCTTCTTTTTATAGTTATTTGCTCGCTAGGTATAATGGATGTTGGTTAGGGAAGATCATTGTTTGACTAACTATCTGTGTTTAGTGGTCGAAGTTTGTATGTTAGTATGTGTTGTAGTAGATCCGTTTTTTTAGCAGTTTTAGCACATGGTTTACCGTAGTGTACCGTGTGATTGCAGATCTGACACGTGAGCGTCTGCCCAGGGTATGTACGTAGCATTCGTTGAATATCTTGAGATGATTTGTATTCGAAGCAGTGTTCTGAAATTTTAAAATCAGTTATCTATTTCTGCTTGCATTTACCGAAACCGACATTCAAATTCAACGCCTCCTGCATTCATTAACTTTCCAACCGACTGAAATTTCATGCAGAATCGAATGCTTCACTGCAGAGGAAATATAAATTCATTCACCAACCAAAGCATTCATTTGTTATTATGTGGACAATTTAAAGGCAGAAGTTAGCATCTTCTACATTTTCAAGCATAAGTGAACTGCGTAATCTATATCTGAGGCACTTTTACTCAATAATTCCCCTCAGACTTAGCATAGAAACAAAATTCAGTTTGCTTCTTAAACCGAACATGTCCGTACCTGAATGCGCTGCGTCGGGAGAACGAATGACGAGGGAAACGAACCAAAAATTTCATTCATCGCAGCGGGCATGAATTGAATTTCATTTTCTTTCAAGTTCACGCAAAGATATCAATTTTTTTAAGCTCTGATTCGAAGACCACGGAAGAAGGAATAGACCGCTTCAGGCCCGTGCGCAAGGGGAGGGTTTTGGCGATTCAAAGCTCTCCCATGGGGGTCTGAAAATCTTTTAAAAAATTTAGCTTCCTGTTCACGAACAAAATTATACTACGAGTCGTTTGAACACATAACATGTCATTTGAGTTTGGTCACACTAGAAACAAGTCGTTGAAGATCCCTTGCGAGAGTGGCTGGAAATGGATGTATGTAGAGTTTGTAGGCTTCGCTGGATTGGTTCACGTTTCAACAAGTTCCAATATTAGCAACAGCTGCGAGTTAAACAGTTACACAGCAACGATCGGTCAGCAGACTAGCAACAGGAGCTAAGGAACACGAAGTCTGAGAAACTCGGGATATCGTTCTGTGGAGCCGTTTATCTCTCCGTCGGAATGGCGGGCAGCTAAATGGCTTGCGAAAATTTGCATCGGGAGAAATACCGTCGCCAATGAGCCCTCAGCACCAGCTAACAGATAAATAGGACCGAGTAGCGCCAAGAACGATAAGAAATCCTGCGAAGGTGGTTGTAAAGATATGTAAATCATTATGGTCGACCCCTCTGGATCGGTTCGTGTCTTAACAGGGGACAATATGTGAAGCAGAACTGAGCGGGTCAGATAAACCGCGAAGGTTGGACAGCAGGAAATAACAAGCAGCAATGGAAACAATAAGAACAATTAACACAAAATCAAAAGAGCAAGAGCTCAATCCCTACTGCAGAAACACCTAACGATTACCCTGCCTGGATGAAGGTTGCAAGATACAAGAGATTTAGATTTAATGACAGATATTTACCCAATTTGTTGATCTGAGTCAATCTTCAAAGTTTGAGAATTTCTATACCTTTCTTTTATGAGAAAGATAAAAAGCAAAACCCTTTAAAATTTTCTGCGCACGGGCCTGGATCCCTTCAACTGGGCCTGGATTCCCTTCCCTCTAATAAATCGACTAAAGAATATCAGTCGATTTGTTAGATCATCACGATTCAATTCATGCAAAATACCTGCTGGAAAAACCATCGGGTTAGCTGAATGGTGCTTTTGAAAAAGTGGCTGTGATTTTTTCATTGCGCAGTTGTGTTGCGTATCCCAGCACGGTGTGGTAGTGTGACAAAAAATCACAGCCATTTTTTCAAAAGCACCATTTAGCAAAACCGATAGTTTTCCAGCAGCTATTTTGTATGATTTGAATCGTTGTGATCTAATAAATTGGCTGATATTCTTATTTTAGAGTTTTGAAAAAGTTAAAATGGATAATCTGGCGGCAAAGCTGAACACAATTTTTCCTACCCATACTACCCAGCGCACAAATCTAACACATGCTCAAAAAGGTAACTTAAACCTTAACTTTGTCATATTCGACGTCATATTGCATGTTGTTCATCACTTTGAAGCTTTCTGTCGCGGCTAAACTATTGAGCGCCCTCCGTACCACATTGCGAGTATGGTGAAGTTGGATATGGGACACTTCCTGAAGTTGAAGTTCCATTCACTTTTATTAATTGTTTCACCTCGCGCACAGTAGGCCTAAAACAATTTTGCGTTAGGTCAATCGCGATTGTATTTCCCCTTAGTGATCGCATTTCATTTTGTGATTCATTCGTCGCACTCACCGTAGAGGGAGCAACGTTATTTGCTCTCTAGCATGTATATGTAACGAAGCGACGCTGTTAAATTTTATTCGGTTTGCTTTGATGTGATTCGTTGACTTCTGATATATACAAGATCAGAGGGTGGACAGGAAAAAAATACAGTTACTAAAATTTGGCAGCTATTGTTGTTGATTACAGGGCGTTTTTCAGATGCCAGTATCAAACGAGGGATGTCAAAGATGGACTGTGATGGAAGTAAGTGAAGTGCCGCTTTCATATCAATCACAGTCCATCTTCGACATCCCTCGTTTGATACTGGCATCTGAAAAACGTCCTTTTTCATTGGTCAAGTGAATAAGCTTCAGATTAACATTTGGTCGATGTTAAATCAGACCGGACTAAGCCACATTGTGTTGATTTAAAAAAAAAACGAGTTTAAAGTGTCAATCCCAACGTCCTTCACATTATAATTCGAAATTTATTTTGCTCTCATTCATGCAAATTGTAACATACTACCATTTTTACAAAAGTCGAATGTAGCTGAAGAAATTCTTTATCCAGTGATATCATTATCTCATTTTTTATGGTTTTGCGACTTAGTCCGGTCTGACTTAACAGTGATCATTCGACGTTAACTATAAAATTAGATAGATGGTATTGCATTGAAGCAAATTGATATTATAATTTAAATCGAGCTTCAAAGATGCATAGTCGAACTTTTTACTTTTTAGAACGCAAAATAATATGTAAAAAATGATGACCCAATTACCACGATGATGATCCGAATATTAATATAATGTCGTAAAATCAACTAATTCCGACCGGTCACGGTCGCCATCTAAATATCTTTCGTACACAATTCTAAAATGGAATGTAAATGCATTCGCGCAAATAAGTGGCTATCTGTTTGAAATATTGGTATGCATTTAAAACATATTTTTGTTTCTTTCCTAATACCAATTGACGTCCTTGAAAAAAAAAACCAACGACTTGTTCTGCTTTGCTCGAAATATCGTCTCGTCACCAGCGTGCACCCGACTATACTCATTTGGGCTCATCACATATGAAAACTGCCGCGTCTCTCTTCCGTTTCGTCGCGGCTATTTGTCTTACACTGACTGTCACGCGGTGTCGGAATAATGAAAACCGGCAGTCAACAAAACGACACAACAAGCAAACCAGACAACCGTCAAAATTGGCACCATGGCAGTGATGGACGAGTTCCACCGTTTCGCTTGAGATGACTTTGAAAGAGCTGATGCTGTCGGATCCGGTACATGTCAAAAATTGGTGTAGAAATTTTAACCAAATTATTCCGGTTCAATGAGTTGAATTCACCGGAACAGAAAGATCAAAATACACCAAATGTACTGCATTGAACTCATTCGCAGATTTTAGCTCCACCCCCCGATCAGAAGACCGTAACAAAATACTGTAAAAAATAATTTGAAGCTTGAAACTTGTTGCCTTCTGTTTTCATTTTGCTGCTCCTTTTTTGATCGGATATGCACTAGTCAAATTGTGAAGTTTATTGGTTACTATGACAATGACTGTTGTTATAAGTCAGGAAGTCGCGTCAATGGCTCTGCTGATTTCGTTTTTAGAATCGAGTCGCTTTAAGTTCGCTCTGAGCTGTCACTTTTGTATGGATTTTGTAAATATTATAGCGAACCTAGGGCGACTCGATTCTAAAACCGAAAACAGCATGAATGAACTGCCGCGGGTGCTTAAAGACGATTTCGCTAGATTTTTTGATGGACATGCGCTCAGTGCACTGTCGACAGGTTACGATATACGTGAGCACCTGGGCACTACTGAAATCATGGCACCCTTAAATTGAACCCATTTCAACAGCATGCTCTGTTTGAAATAATGAATGAAATTTAAACTTTTTTTCATTTTTTTCCATTTCCAGGGTGTCAAAATCAAAATGGACGACGCCGGAAACATTCTCATCAGACGCTACTCCAAGAGCAACGTGTACGTCAAAAGCACAGCCAGTCAGCCAAATGAGGAAACTGCCATCGGAGCGGATATCCTAAAACTTCCCGGACAGGCCATCGAGAGTGAGAAAATTGTTAAGGTAGGGAGGAACCCCATTGCACAATGCACGGTTACATTTCAACAATATTAATCATGTTTTTGGCCTTTTCTCCCCGCAGTTATTTGATATGAAAAAGTTCCAGTCAAATGTAAACCGAGAGCTGCGGCGTGCCTATCCGGACCGCCGCCGGCTCGAGACCCAGTGCCTGTCGGCGATCGCATTCGGCAAATCGGAAAACGACGTCCTGGACTGCCCGATCTGGGTGCTGATCATCAACGTAGTCGCGATGGATATGCTGAAGAGTAAACTACCTCCAGGTGAGTCGGAAGCGGGGTCAGATTTCGCGATAGGATAATAATCGGCGGATAGATAGATTTTCCGTTGTTTGGTCGAAAGAGTCATTTGTCTGAATGAGCATTTATTGTTAGGTTTCTAATGCCACTTTCAACCGGAAGATAATACTCAGCGTCAAAGCTAAACCATGAAAATTGTAATTCCGGTGCAGTTAAAAAAGGGAAATCCAATATCGACGAGTTTTAACAAACGAAACTGAGCTTTCAACCACAAAATTCCGTCGGTTAAACGACCAAAAGCCAAGCCAAGAACCGTTGCTTTCATACCGCACGGAAACCCACCCAACGCCGCCTGTCAACGGGATATCAATTTTCCTAATGGGCTTTTCATGACGATCGGCAGCAATGATTATCAATCCGGCCCATTCTCAAGATCAGCTCGAAGGCGCTGACCTTCCGTGCCTTTGCTCACGGATTCTTCGGCTAGATACAAAATACCACCGCGGAGTAGCTTTTCGGAGGCATCTGAAATATGGATCCATTATCAGAGTGCCCTCAGAACAACAATACCGGGCGAGGTGGGAAGAACAAAGTCGCAAACTTCATTTTTTTCTATATCATCTATGTGTTCCATTCGTCCTGCTGCTGTTGCTGCTGCTACTGATGATGCTGCTATCTGGCGGTTCTGATCGCCCATTCCATACGGTTCCCCACCAGTCGACCAGTCAACGCGTGACCGGGATCTCGGCTGCACCTCACAGTAGACTATTATGAAATTTGTTGCAGCTGCCTGACAGCATCCTTATCGGCATGTTTCCATCTCGACATGCTGTCATAACGACTCCAGGGAGTCTGACCGGAACGGGGACACATCGGGCGAATCCGTAAACACTCGTTAGATCATTGTTTTACCTTCAACTGCCTGTGCCCTTCGTATAGATACATATAGATAGCTGGCCAAAGGGGCAATTAATTGTTTTTGTCGCTTGCTGACCGTTTCCACCCTCACGCTGAGCTGCACTAGAACAAAGAGAGTTCCTTTCTATTTCCAGGTGACAGCCACACGCTGAGATTGGGTACCGTTAGAGTAACCACTTAGTATAATAATAGAAAATGTTGGTTTCAGTTTTCAAGTTTGTCCTCACAGCCCGTGAATCTTGGGAATTTATGATAAACGTGCTCGTTGGAGCGATCATTTTTCGCCATGCGCCAACTGCAGGGTTTGTTTCATCAAGCAGATAGGGTTCAGGTTTACTTAGAACGGTACTTTTACTGACAAATTATTCTTCTCAAGCGACTCGTGAAGCAAACAACACCTAATATGAATATATCCTGAACCAGCCATTCCATTTTCGCAACGAATGACATTTCCATTTATCGTCACCTGGCACCATGTTTACGCTACACGGACGGTGCAAATCCGGAACCTTTGTCTGGGGTTTAGCACTGCAACGTGAACGTGGTGAGCGCTTTTTAAAAGCTTATTTATGCTTCTCCCATTAGGGGGTTTTATATATCGGCTGTGATTGAACAATAAAATGTCACTTACCATTTTGATGTTACGATGACGGCGGAGGATAGAGTTAAATTTAGGACCTCACATAACGATGAATGGATTTTCTGGCGGAACCACGTTGTTTAAGTACTGATATGACCGATACTGAACATTCTTGAGCTTGAGCTTGTGGGACTACCCCTGGCTGCTACTCCGTTATCGATCTGGGCTAGCTGAGATAATGACGATTGGGAGTAGTAAAACAACTTTGAAGTCTCCGGAAAAAGATGAAATCATCCCAGTTCTACTTCAGCGAGGATATGAAGCATATTTTTACTTGCAGTCTTGTAACAGGATAGATTCCATTAGCGTTGTGGGAAATAATTGTAAAATTCATTCCTAGAGGTGACCGTGTTACCTATGAGGAGGTAAAGTTCTAGACCAATCAATCTGACTTCTTTTCTTCTCAAATCAGTGGAATGCTTAATCCATTACTACATTCGAGATTTGGGCGAGCATCATATCAGCAAGAATCAGGAATCAGAATATATTGACTTAAATGGCACATTCCCCGGGTGTAGTCGGAGATTTGTGCCTTGCCGTGTGTTTTCACCATGAGCGGAAGGAAAGTTGAAGAAGGTGTGGGAATTGGAAAGGTGGGAAAAAACAGCACAAAAACAAAAACAAATAGCAAGTAAGTTAATCTCACAAGTAGTTCAACTCACGTGCAAGTAAGCCTAAAGCTCTTCACCACATTGGATAAGAAAATTTAGTATGTCTCTGAGTTTCAGTCGTCCAAACATGATGTCGTCTATGTAAGGACGGCCAAAAACTCGAAATCGCAATTACACTACTGCTGGATAGTTGCATATCAGATTATGTGAGGATCCGTAGTCGGGTTCACAAAGATCACATGAAAAAGACTCAGCGCGCTGAATAGTTGCCATGTGATAATTGAGTTCGCTGTGACCGGTTAAAGCCCTGGTTAGCATGCCACAGTGGAGTTTCAAAAAATGTAGAAGATTTTTCGAAATCACTGAGCACGGTTGTTCTAGAAACGCCTTTGTTTGGCGACACGTTTGTAGATTTCTCCAATAATTGCGGTGCTCGGACGGTATTTTTTCCCTTATCCAACTTGTCGAAATTGGCAGGGCGGGCTCAGAACTAACGAAGTCAATCGCTGAACCTGCTCTGGCCAATTCGTCGGCCCATTCATTTTCAGTAATACCAGAAAGTCCGGGCACCCAGACAAGGTAGATAGTGTTGACAATGCTTAGTTCTTCGATTTGGGTTCTTCGTTCCGCAAGCCGATATGTGCAGGGACTTATACGGCAACCTTCTTACGAACGAGTGTGAGGTGATTGAGAGGTGTAAGCAGTACTATGACGAGCACCTCAACGGTGAAGCCGCAGAGCACGAAGGCGGTATGGCAACGGATCTTGGAGCACGCGCAGAATACGATAGGCTGCCGGCCTCTGATCTCCAAGAAGTCAAAGAGGAGATCGGTCGGCTGAAAAACAGAAAAGCTGCCGGTGTAGATAAGCTATTAAGTGAGCTATTAAAATACGGTGGTGAAACACTGGCTACAGCGCGGCACTGGGTGATCGCCAAAATTTGGGAGGAGGAGATTCTTCCAAAGGAGTGGATGAAGGGTGTCGTTTGCCCAATTTACAAAAAGGGTGACAAGTTGGATTGCTGCAATCACACTACTTAGCGCCGTCTACAAGGTTCTCTCCCAAATTCTTTGCCGCCGATTGTCACCATTTGCAAGGGATTTCGTGGGGCACTACCAAGCGGGATTCATGGGTTCCTGCGCCACCACGGACCAAATATTCGCGATTCGGCAGGTTCTGCAGAAGTGCCGCGAATGCAACGTGCCCACACATAATTTGTTCATCGAATTCAAATCGGCATATGACACAATCGATCGAGATCAGCTATGGCAGATAATGCATGAGTACGGTTTTCCAGATAAGCTAACACGATTAGTCAAAGCGACGATGGATCGGGTGATGTGCGTTGTTCGAATATCAGGGACACTCTCGAGTCCCTTTGAATCTCGAAGAGGGTTACGGCAAGGTGATGGTCTATCGTGCCTGCTGTTCAACGTTGCGTTGGAAGGTGTAATAAGGAGAACGGGGATGGACACGAGTGGCACGATCTTCAGGAAGTCCGTCCAGCTTCTTGGCTTCGCCGACGACATTGACATAATGGCACGGAATTTTGAGGCGATGTCGGAAACGTACATCAGACTGAAGGGTGAAGCCAGCAGGATTGGCGGTTCTAGAGACGACAATGGGGACCTCCCATCCCGAGTTCGGATTGACGAAATCGAAATGGTCGACGGATTCTTGTATTTGGGCTCTCTGGTAACCGCCGAGAATGATACCAGTAGAGAAATTCAGAGACGGATTTTGACGGGAAATCGTGCCTACTTTGGACTTCGGACTTCGGATTCGCCACCGTACGAAGTTGATTATCTACAAGACGCCGATTAGACCGGTGGTCCTCTACGGCCACGAGACCTGGACTATGCTCGTGGAGGACCAACGCGCCCTTGTAGTTTTCGAACGAAAGGTGTTGCCTACCATCTATGGTGGTGTGCAGATGGAAGACGGAACGTGGCACAGGCGAATGAACCATGAGTTGCATCAGCTGCTGGAAGAACAATCCATCGAGCATACCGCAAAAACAGGACGTTTGCGATGGACTGAACATGCCGTAAGAATGTTGGACGACGACCCGGTGAAGATGGTTCTAGAGGGTGACACTACAGGAACAAAAAGACACTGCAGGCACTGTGGATCGACCAGATAGAAGACAACCTACGGACCCTTCGAAGACTGCGAGGCTGGCGACAAGCAGCAATGGACCGAGTGGAGTGGAGACGGCTTCTGCATACAGCAAGAGACAACAAGGCTCTAGCCTGAACGGTAAGCTAAGTAAGGGTTCGGCACGCGATCACTAGCTTGGACCGTGATTTGTCTGAGCTAAGGGTCTTGATTGCAGCCTCACTATCGGAGCAAAAGTTTATAACTTTGCCGGACAAACTCAGTTGAAGGGCCGGTTGAACCCCGCACATAATCGCAAAGATTTCTGCTTGGAATATAGTACAGTATCTACCTAGCGAGTGAGATTGTTCCAATCTCATTTCACCACAGTAGACACCGGCACCAGCACGTCCCTCCATCAGAGAATCGTCAGTGTAGCAAACCACTTGCGTTTGTTGTTGTCTTTCCATATAGCCAGACACCACTCCTCTCGAGTGGGAATCTTCACATGGAATCTCCTGTAAGGAAAACCACATGTGAGTGTAATATCGCTGGGAGCAAGAATATCTTCACCCCATGTAACCATTTGTGACCATAATCGTGTATGACTGGTAGCTAGATCAACATGATTACTGTTCCAAAGCCAGTTTGGAATCCAATATAACTCCAACGTATTTGACTTGATCTGCACACAGTAGCTCAGAATCAAAGAACTGCAAGGGACGAACCCCGGTTGTTATTCGCCTCTTCGTGAAAAGAACAATTGAAGTTTTGCTTGGGTTAACTAACAATTTAACTTGTCGACATCACTGTTTGACAGCCCTTAATGCTTGTTGCATTAAGTCAAAGATTGTTCCGATGCAAAGTCCAGTAATTAGTATTTTGTAATCGCCAGCAAAGCCATAGGTTGGAAATCCAAGCACATTGAGTTTCTTCAACAAGCCCAAGCCGTCGGCAACCAAGTTCCATAACAAAGATGACAGAATGCTACCCTGAGGACAACCGCAAATACTCAACCTCCGTATCTCAGCCTGTCGCAGTGACGAGCAAAGAATGCAGTTACTAAGCATTGCGTTTATCCAACCCGAGATACATGCAGGTACCCCGTGACCGCGCGTAGCTTCCAGAATGTACTTGAAGTACCCATTGTCAAAAGCACCCTCAATATCTAGGAATACACCCAAGCTAGATTGCTTGAGCGAGAAGGCTTTCTCAATGTTGTAAACAACATCGTGAAGCAGAGTGATCATGGATTTCCCACACTGATAAGCATGTTACCTTTGGTGCACTGGATATTCAACTAAACTAACGTTCCTGGTGTGATAATCGATTATCCGTTCCAAAGCTTTCAGAAGAAAACAACTCCAGCTAATAGGCCTAAAATTCTTGGCTTCTTCATAGCTTGAGTAAATAAATCTAACAGTTATTTCTCACCATGCTTTCGGGGTAGCAAGACTGGAAAGCATAATCTTTTTCAAGACATGTTTAAGAATACAAATCCATTTTGCAGTAGCACGGGAAGTATTCCATCTTTTCCGGGTGATTTGTATGGAGCAATGCTTTCAATTGCCCACTTGACCGATTCAGTGGTAAACAATGTGGGTGATAACGCCAACGAGTCCGAACCACCAGATCACAGATGAGATCTGTGAACATTGTTCAGATCCGGATCGATACAAGCTGGAAAATAAATTTCAGTCTTTTAGTACACAATTCCATGTTTAAGAACCTCTCGAGGCGTGAGAGAAGACTATGTTTGGGGTAAAATCGGTATACGTAGCATCAAATCTCATCCGTTAGAGAGTTTCTAAACTTTTTCTGTACATAACGTGATTGTCTTTAAATACCTCTAACTCAAAACGTATACTTTGTATTTTAAGTTATTAAGTTATTAGTTATTTAAGAATTTTTATTGACATATGTCATCATACCTTTCTGTTAAATGGATTAAGTACCAGTGGTGGTGGTGAAGTAGTCAAAAGCTAGTGTTTTCAAGGAGGTTTTTGTAAATTTTCTTAAATTAATGAACAATATCTATTATCCGAAAGTTGAGTTTCAAGACAATTCAAAATTTATTTTTCTTATCTCGATTATGGAGCTTTGATGAACCTAAGGGTCATTCACCTCTTTTTCGGCTTAGAAAAAATATCTTTATACAAATCTCTAACCCTATGTGCGGGGTTGGGAATCGAACCCAGGTGAGCTGCGTACAAGATAATCAATTTTCCAACTACGCTATGCCCGCCCTCTTTGTTGAGTAAGAAAGATCACTTTAGCACTCTTTAGAACTCTAACCCTACGTTCGGGGTTGGGAATTGAACTCACGGCAGCTGCGAAGAAGGCTATCGATTTACTAGCTAGGCTATGCTCGCCATTGTACACTATTTTTGTGTATCGCGTAAAGAGCTTCTTTCTTGTTGGTGATTCATTAACTACGTCACCTGCTGGTGCTTGGGGGTTACTTAATTCGTTCTCTTTCGCTTTATCGTTTCGTCCACGCTGTCCAGAGCAAAGGAAAAGCATAGAATTCCCCCATGATCGGGGTGCACATTCACCCCCAGTGCGTGATGTTTGGATAGTATTTGGAATGGAAATGAAAACACCAGGTTTGGAAGATTCCGTACAAAAGCAGATTCTGGTGTGTTTATGGGTTTTTGAGACCATTTCATGGCGTGTTGAAAGGTGTGAAAATTTCACGCGATTTCAAATTCATAGTCTTTTTGTGAGGTTGTATGGCGTTTGAATCCATGAGAATTAGCTGGAAGCCCTTGCTATTGATGTTATATAAGTTTTCATGTGGATTCGTGGTTTTGTTATTTACTTTATCGTAAGTGGAACTGGCTGTTGATTTGGAGATAATAAGCACATGTGTGTTGGGTTTGCTTACAGTTGATGTTGGTTCATTTTATACAAGGATTTCCGTAGGGTGTATTCTTGTTACTGGACTGGCGCATAGGGGTCTGCCTTTCATATGTGCATAGCATGATTTGAGAATTTGTAACACCTTCTATTTCGTATTTAATATTCAGGAAAGAAGGAAGATGGGGTTTACATTTACATTCTCACGACACGTGCACCATTAGAAATACCGGGAAAAAATCTCACATTGAGTCTTATGGAAATTTAAGTTTTCTCGTTCGTTTTCCAAGTTTGTAAGAAAACGTAGTCATTCGATTCGTAATCAGTAAATTTTGTGTTGTAGTTGACATAACGGTGAACTCGATATAATACTGTTTTAGTTGGATTGCATTGTACGTTGAAGTTTCGGCCCAAACAGTCGTTCCTGAAGGTGAGAGCCGCTCACCCACTTGCTATGTATGGCTATTTTCTATCTAATATAAATTTATTGCACAAATATACTATTATTGAGCATATTTTTACGAAAATTCCAGTGAATCATGTCTCTATATTGAGATAAGGAATTAAGAGAATAACGGTACATTGTGGTCGGAAACTTAAAAAACGTGGAATCAATTATTATTATTGTTATAGAGTTATGGTGTCTTCGAAAGAGTTGCTGTATGGCACTTAGCGCTTCATTTGGTTAAATCACACTAGTTCGTAATTCAGTCGCTAGGGCGGCGCTGCTATCAACTTTTTAATAAAGCTAGAAAGAAATGTGGTGTCTTCGAGAATGTTGTAGGTCCTATCATTTTAAACATATCTTCTGAAGATGCAAACTTTGTAGGGTCTGTATTTTTCGAGATGGAGAAGGTTTTAGTTAACACATTTACTTACAGATTATGGTTTAAAAAATGCGCCATATTTCAAAACCTGTAGGACCTACAAAGTTGGTATCTTCAAAAGATATATTTATAATTACCTGACATACAACTTTGCCGTAGACACCATCTTTCTATCTCGTTCCATTGAAAAGTTGATAACAGCGCCACCCTAGCGACTAAAATCCGAACTTATATGAAATGCTCAAATAAAGCATCAGATGTCACAAAACAACTTTGTCAAAGACACCATAGCTTTAAAACGAATGATAAGGAAAGGACGTGTGAATTGTGGGTTAGCCCCTTTTGGCCGCTAGGTACCCCCGCAGTTAGCCCCCCCGAATTAAGAAAATGCTCGTGAATTGTAAAGTAGTACATGTAACGTTCTAATTTTTTCTGGACAACGTGGGTCAATGACCTACTAATAAAATAATGCATTTTTACAGTTAAATCAATGTTAATTTGGAAATGCAGTAGTTTTTTTCCATTTCCTGTAAAAATGCAAAATGTGGGTTAGCCTCTTTTGGACGCCAGCCATTCATATTTTACCTATTTTAATTACTTGTATATTGTCCAAAAGCAAAGAACCACCATTCCCATCACAGACTCACTTTAGAGCAACTTCGTGGCGGTTGACTTTAAGTATTGCCATGCCCACTTACCTATTTCGCGAAAAGGAACTTTTATTTATGGTGACAATGGAGCTCGGGCTTACGGTCACCTACATCCAGTTCCATCCTATAAGGAATTTAGTACTGAACTGTCTCTACATCGCTTCGTTAAAAGTTCAACAATGTTGTAGGCTATCAAATTATCTCTCTTTTTTCACTTGCAGTGATAAACTGATGCATACAGTGCCATCTAGCGGTGAAAATGTAAATTGTTAAAAATCTCATACAAACTTCAGGCACGATTTGATTCAAATTTGGAGCAGACCCTCCTGGAAGAACTGGGAATAGACTCAGGGGCGAGCCAATTGCGGTTTCATTGTGTAACCATGATGTAAGAATCAGGAATAGAAGTAAGAAATCGATGTATGACATTGCATTACACAATGAAGGAAGGTTTGAATTCGCTTCGTTTGGAATTTGAAGAAATGATCTCAACACTGTTCTTGTGGTGAGAATGCGACAGGCCCAACCAAACTCTTCCTACCTGGCCATACGAACACCTAAGTACATGCCCCTATTATTTCTCAGACTACGCCATATGCGTATCAAAAGCAGATCACGGCGTACCAATACCCAGAACAGACGACACACTACGAACATCTCTGCGCAGATACTGCTAAATACTGAAACAGGAAAACAACTCAACACATGATCAAGTGATATAGCAAGAGAGAAAAAAATTCGAATCTACTGATAATTGTAATCCACGGGCATTACTTTTTTTTCTAATATATAATACGATTCCCTTTCAATTTCTGCAGACTAAAATGGACTATTTGAAATATGTTAACTTCGTATCGACATTTGTGTGTGCATTTTTCTCAATTTGTGGTTTGTTGGAATGCTTAACTAGTTTTTTTTTAAATCTAGTTGATTTTCATTCAGTGGTCATACAGTTCCTTCAAACTTCGAAAGTAATCGAAAACCCAACCAAAAATGCAGCGAATTCGCTAAAGAAGCTGTTATGCTCAAACGAAACGATTCAAAAACAAATACAAACCACAAGAAAGTTCTGGTAGAATTCCGTTTCGGCAACGGCGAATTCCTCCGAATACGCCATCATCATCGACAAGTGGATCAAAACTCTGTACATTTTCACATACTACCAGAAATTCCCCTGCTGGCTGGCATACCTACACAGCAACTAACCAATTTACAATCCGCTAAGCCCGAACACACGAACCAATATCGGTCCCGAAATTTCAATAGGATAAAAAACCAGTTCCAATTCCAATGCAATTCACCGACTCCGAAACTCATCAATTCTCGCGCGTTCCTTCTCAAATTAAGTACCATCGGAGCTATTCCACTTGACAAATTGCAGAACGAACAAAAAAATGTACTGGATACTTTCGTCCGCTTCACTGCACCACTGCCGGCTGATGCGTGGTGCATGGGGCCGGTGACGACGACGACGACAACGGAGAGTAGTTAACATTTCAACACAAGACTGGCATTTTTCGACAACTGATTGTTCTGGGCTCCAAAGAGCAGGAAAGTGATGAAACATTAGTTTAGCCGGGCAGCATCCCAATCTTTCTGCGGGCACTCTTCTAGCCAATGGTTGTGGTTTTCGCGGGTAGTTAATATTCCTGTCGGGTCCTTCCCGGTCGACAAGATTCGTTTTCGGACGGTGACTAAAAAACGTTCAATGAACCCGGTCGCTTTAGATTTTTCCCTGGTAATTTATAGACTCGTTTGGTCGGTACATCACTCATACTTTTTCAGCTAAGGTGACTCGCCGCCAGAAGAACCGTATAAGATAAAAATCGCACTTTTGAGTGATCGCGTACTTACTGGATGACTGATTTTAGGTCACGTTCTTGGGCTTTTTGTTTATCTTCCCACTTTTTACTGGCACCGTGCCGGGAAACAGAGACAGAAAAACAGGCGTTCCACAAGATAAAGTGCATGCCAGATTGGTTCCCTCTCGGGTTCCATTGTTTGGATGTTTTAATTACACGGTTTATTTGTCCTCTTATATGCCGCCATTAACAGTTAGATTTTTTGTTTGTCCCCTCGAGGCTCGTTTCATTCTGGGTGACGCATTAAGGTGTGCTTTTGCGTTCACCTACATTTGCGGGTCAATTAACCGGAGGCGTTGCAACGAACAAAGGTGGCGTTGAAGTACCGTTACTGTCAGGTGTTATGATCTAATTTTAACTGTGCTATTCTAACCTAGAAGACAAAAGAAAGGTTGTTACTTCTTTGAGAACTAATGACTAGATGACCAAACAACTCACATTTTCGATGTGTCTCCACACGCTATCTAATCTCCGCAGCGCTGACTTTCAGACGGCTTCAAACTGGCGAACGAGCCGTCTGACATTTATCCGCCAATTCACATTCCTTCGCGGTATCAAAACGATTAGAACCAGTTTTGCGAAAAGCTTGAAATTCTAACTATAAAATTTTTACTTACACCCGTTTCTGTCACTTCTTTCTCTTCTCCCCAACCCGTCCTCACGCACACGCAGTTCATCGCCCGGTCGACATCAAAAATCGCCCCCGGATCCCGATTCCGGACGAGGACCCGTACAGTGTCGCCGGCAACGGTGGCGGCAGCTCGGGAAGCTCCGGCTTCGGGGCCAGCGGTAGTGGCCTGGTCGGTTCGTCGCGGGACCATCTGATGCAGGGACCGGCAATGCAGGGCCAGCGGCGCAGCGAGAAACCACCGAAGCTACCTCCGCGGGATAATCTGTACGCGTCGCACGATATTGTGAAGGTGAGTGTGTGTTATCGTTTTGGGTTTTACTTTTTTTTTGAAGCGGGGGTTCGTTGTGCGTATCAGCGTTGAAGTCACTTTTGATTAAGTTGTGTGACGAGGCATTACGTGAGTGGAAGCGAATCGGCTTGAAAGTGCTTCTCTACCTGCCTGTGTTTGAAATTATTATTTGACTCCATATGAGTTATCGTTTGATGCTAATTTTATTATTGGTCGTCTTATCTTTTAAATTTTCGTTTTGTCATTTTTCAGAATAATGAATTCTCTTTTGATTAATCACCTACCTTCAAGTTCATGATCAATAATTTTGACTCTACTGTTCAGTTTTTCTGTAGTTGACACTGTAGTAATTTGACGAAATGTTAGTTTGCTTCTTCTTCTTATAGACACTTCCATTCAATATCTTTTTTATTTTAAAACCTTGCATTCAGTTTTCTCAGCCGTTCAGTTCTCTTTTATTTGTTTTTTTATCCTTTACTACTATTTAACTACTTCCCTCTTAAGTTTGTCTTCTGTTTAATTTTTTTTTTTGTTAATTTTGCTTCACTTCGGCATATTTTTTTTATATTTCTCCCCTTTTTTAATATTTATTTTTTATCTATCATTTGTTTATTTTCTCTCAAATGAGCCACATTTATTCTGTTTTATACTCTATTTAAGTGAATCCTTCAGTGTCTTTATTTGTTGACTAGTTTACCTTGTCTTATGATTCCAAATGTCCTTTCGAATCGCCAACTATTTTTCATCTCGTCCTTTTTTTGTTTTTTTAGATTGTTTGTTGCTGAAGCGGCTTTCAAAAGTTCCTAAATGAACTCGTACAATTATCACGTTCTAGCAATCACTATATTTAATAATAGGTTATTCATACTCTTCGATCCATACAACCATGAATGAATGCTTATTACTTTGTCTATTGTTGCAAATTTTCGTCCTTTCTATTCTTCCCTTCAAACTTATTTCAACATGTTAAACAAATTTTACAGTCTATTCAAACATTGTATAGTTTTTTAGGTTTTGTTTACATCTAATCAGCTCTTTTCTTAAACCTTTTTTATATTTTATACTATCAAAACTTTTCACATTTTCCAAATTTCTTTACACTTTTTATTATTTTTTTACATTCTCCCACTCCTGTAGATTCATTCTTCTCATTTCTCCCATTTTACATATTTCTTAAAATATAAAAATTGTTCACTCACGGAGCATTCATACATTTTGCACATTTTCAGTTTTCTCTCTATTTGCAATTTACATACCCGGCTATTTTCATTTTCTATCTCTTTCTTTTTTTACCCTTCCAACCATTTTTTTTTTTATTTTTATGATGTTTGCCTGTTTTCTTTTTGCTCTTCATATGTTCACACATTTCTCCCGCTTGAATTCTAATTATTTTTTTTACACTTTCTTCTCTCGTGCATTTTAAACCTAGCCTTTTTACTATTTTCATTATTTTTTCATTTTTGCACTTTTCTTGCTTCTACACTTTTCATTCTTTTTTTAACATTTTTTGCTATTCATCTCTCTTTAACCATTTTTAGTATTTTTGCTTTTTTTCTCATTTTCATTTTTTCATCATTCTTTTTTTTCCTTTATTTTTCACTTATTCGCCTTTGTCACCTATTTCCTTTTCTATTTTTGTAGTTATTACTTTTACCAAAGTAATTCACTTTTCTCAAATTTTAAAAACAAATTGCTGATTTTTTTCCATTTAAACTTTTATCACGTATTTTACTTTTACTCTTCTTCGCTGAATTCGCTGTTCTAAATTTTATCACTTTTTTCACATTTTCGCTTATTTTTAAATATCACATATTTTTCATTTTTTTTTTATTTCTATCATGTTTGCCTGTTTTCTTTTTGCTCTTCAAACGTTCACACTTTTCTCCTTGAAGGCTTGAATTCTAATTATTTTTCCACTTTCTTCTCTCGTCCATTTTAAATCTTTTCCCTTGTTTTCGTTTCTGAACTTTTTTACTATTTTCATAATTTTTTCATTTCATTCTTTCACTCTTCTTGCCTCTACATTTTTTCATTATTTTTTTTTAACATTTTTCGCTGTTCGCAATTCTGTGCCTTTTCAACAATTTTTAGTTGTTTGCATTTTTTTTTCTTATTTTCGCTTCATTAATCTTTTTTTACTTCTTGTTTCACTTATTCGCCTTTGTCACCTGTTTCCTTTTCTATTTTTGTAGTTATTGTATTTACCAAAGTAATTTACTTTTTTCACATTTAAAAAAATCTTGCCTTTTCCATTTTTACTTTAATCACGTATTTTACTTTTACTCTTTTTCACTGATTTAGCTGTTCTCACTTTTATCGCTCTTTTCAAATTTTCACTTATTTTTAATTTGTATGCATTTTTAACTGTTTTCATCATTTTCCCAAAAAAATTTCTTGTCTTACATTTTTTCCTTTTTCCATTTCGAATTTCACATTATTCGTTTTTCACTTTTATCCGCTTTTGTCATAATCTTCACTAATTTTAAATTTATTCACATTTTACACCTAATCACATTTTTTAAACTTTATCTCTTCTGTCGCTTCTCCACACTTTTCCACCTTTATCACTTACATTACATTCAGTTTGGTGATTCATTCGTGCTTCTTACACTCTCTTCATTATTTTTCACATTTTTCACTGTTTACTTGTTTCTGTTTTTATTACAGTATCATTTTCTTCTCTTATTTCGTCTTTTCAACTTATTTTTTTTCACTTTTTTCCTCATTTCCTTTTTTTACATACTCACTTCATAATCGTTTTCTTCTACTTTTCTCTTTATTCACTGTTTGTCCTAACTACGGGACCTGCTTTCAATGTTTTTTAAAGACAAGAGAAATATTTTAAGTTTTCATTGTACTGAACGAAATTACACAATATTGGACCAAATTAGGATCAAGGTGTGATGTTATCACCCCGAAAAACCTTGAAATCGTCATCGTACATAAGTTTAGAACACCTAAGTAGCTTGCAGAGTTCGTTGATGAATAACATGAATTTCAATACGCCTAAATGATTCCCTTGTGCACCTAAAGAAGCCAATCAAATACTGCGAGTTTACATAAATAAGTTCGCTTTGTATCATTCGTTGTTCGCTGAGCGAATGAGCAACATGTGGACGCTAACATGCAGACAGCGGAATAAGAAGAAGACAATCTGACAATTGTCATCACACATATATTGATGCGCATGTATTTTTGTGCTTTATTCATCGTTAGCTAGTCGAATGAGAAGCATGCGGCTGCACGGTAAGAAGAAGGTACTCTGGATTTTCATCGCCCCTATATTGTTGCGCATGTTATATTTCATTTGTTCTATTTTGTCCACTTCGTCTCTCTTTTATTTTTTTTTGTTCTTAATTTTGTCGTTTCCTTTGTTACACTTGTTTCTTATTTTCACCTATGTCGTATCTTTAATTTCGTTATTCAACATTTGCCACTATTATCAATTTGTTCTTTTTTAACATTCTTGATTTGTCACACGTTTCGTAACTTTTCCAATTTGTAAATTTCTTCTTAAAAAATACGCTTAATTTAATTTTTCACTAATATATTTTTTTAATGTAGTGGATTTTACATTTTTCACATTTTTAACGGTTATCACTTTTTATATATTTTCACTTTTTCACTTCATCCGTTCATTTCTCTTTATTTTCCCTTTTTTCACATTTTTCACTAATTTCATTTTTTCACCTTTTGCACTATTCTTGACATTTACATTATTTTCACTTTTTTACAGTTTGCACTAATTTTCACTTTTTCTTCATTCTTCATTCCACCGATTTTGCCATTTACTTTTTAATTTTTTCACTCTCTCTCTCTCTCTCTCTTATTTTTTCACTATTTTGCACTCTTTAACACTTATTCCAAACCCAGATTCTTAATTTGTTCGCGCTCTTTTATTTATTCATTTTTTGCTATTTTTAGTTATTCTATTTTTACTATTCTTTTTTTACTTTCTTTTTTCCTTAGCTCTTATTTTCACTTACAAAATTTTTGTCACTTACCAATTTTATTTTATTTATAATTTTCATAGTTTCATTATACAACCTTTTTCATTTTTCACATTGACCCATTCTTGTACATTGTTCAGATTTCTATTTCTCACATTTACTGTAACTTTCACACTTTACCCATTCATTTTCCAACACATTTCAGGTTTTGCATTTGATGCATTTTCACTACACTTTACACATTTCAATCATCCTTTATTTTTAGAACCCCTCGTTTTTCATTTATTCCCCTTTCTCTTTTTTCACATTTAGCAGTTTTGCTCTACTTTTCACCCGTTTTTAACTCCAATCAATATTTTTCACTTACTTTACATTTTTTTACATTCTATCTTTTCTTGTTTATCACAATTTTCATTTCTTTTCTTGTTTCATTTTGGTCCCTTTACACTTTTTTCACATTCTTACATTTTTCACTATTGAACTCTCCGATTTTTTACCGCACTATTTATTCGCCTTTCGACTTTTTACGATTTTTTCACTGTTGTTACGTTTATCGTTTTCCTATTATTTTTTCACGTCAATTTTTGTCACTTATTACATGTTGTTTTCAATTGCCATTTTTTTCACTTTTCCCATTACACATGTTTATACGCCCTATGTTAGTCTTTTTTCATATCTGCAATTCCATTTTGAAGTAGAATACTTCTAACGTTCCAATACAGGGGCCCCGTTTCAAAATGTTTGGCCGAAATTTTACCCGATTTTTAAACGATATCTGATTGCGAAAAAATAAATTTTTGCGCTATCTGATTAAAAATATGCACGACAATTTGTACAATTAGTGCAAATCACAGAAATAATAGATTTTATGAAAGCATCATTTGCACCATGATTGGTCCATATCGTACAATTCAATCGAGCGAGCTAGCGTTGTTAACACGACTTCGTCTTTGTCGTCAAATCAACTGCGCCGCACATTTAAGGCAGTTTCCAGGTGAAAAAATCATCTGTTTGGGTTTTGACGCCGTAGCAGCTGCGACATGATTGTAGTTGCCTATCAAACGCAGATCGCAACGTTGGTCAGCTAGAGCCGTCAATATGGGGCATCTAAATAGAGGTATCGTGTGCCCGTTTGAATCATTCGTCGCTCACATGCCAAACGAGCAACATCATGACTGTATCGTCCGAACAGTACAATAAGTAGTTAAACACCGTTAATCATGTACGAATTTGCGTCCGTTTCCTGTGGGGTGGTGATTATACTGTTGCCGCTCTACAGGTGGCTAGGGTAATGAGCCTGTTGGCACACAACGTTTCATATTTCTGATATACGTGATGCGTTTTTATCACTAAGGCATCTGACAGCAAGCTGCTGTAGGTATTTCTAAAACACGGATGAACTCAACTGGGTTTAGGCTTACTATAAGGCGGGGGTTAGTTGAGGATTTTGGTGGGTGAGGAGATAACGTTATGTTAGAGCAATGACTAAGGGAACGCTCTGAACGGTTTTTTTTATTTCTATCACAGGTTTGCAATCATTTTTAATCGATCAAATTCCTTAGGGTACATTCAGCAGCATGGAATTTTATATAGGAGCTTCAAAATATAGGAATTGGAATGAACACGATCACATTCCTGGCAAAGCATTTCGATTTGTAACTTCAAACAGTTTTGTTTTGAATTTTAAAACTGATATATGTTGCCGTTCTCTTTGTTACTTCATTTGAAACACGTTTAGAACTGTGTTTTGAATAGAGTTTTCAGCAGGTTTGATCGACCAGTCTATTAGTCTATTTCAATCACTATTCTTACATTTTTTATTAGACTATTATGTGCTCCTTACTATTTTGATATCCTACTTACTTATAATTTGATCATTTTTCTGTTTGAAATAGTTTAATTTTTCCAGTTAAATTAGTTTGACTTCCGGATGACTGAGCATATATCAGGATTGACATTTTTCTCATTTTGTGGTTGTTCACTTGTTTTGCTTTCTACACATTTTCAATTTTTTTTCCTTGACTTTTTTCATTATTTTGTTACTATTTTTTGTTTTATTTGCTTCATTGTGTTCTTTTTTTCTGCTATTGTAAATCATTTATTTCACCCTTTTCAAATTTTTGACGCGTCATTATGTTTGACCCATTCTTGTACTTTTGCTTCATTGTGTTCTTTTTTTCTACTATTGTAAATCACTTATTTCACCCTTTTCAATTTTTTTGACTCGTTCATTTGTTTTACTTGTTGTTCTTTTTCAATTATTATCAATTTATTAGTGGACATTTTTTATTTGTTATGCTTGTGTCACTTATTACCCTATTTCACTATTTTCACTCATTCATTTCACTTTCTTTTCTTCATTCTTTTTCTTACCATTTTCTAACGTTTCTCATTTTTCCATTTCCATTTTTAGTTTATGTTCATATTTTGCACTTGTTTCTCATGTTTTTCTGTTGTCATTGTTTGTTTCTTTTGTTGTGCTTGTTACAACTTTTTACTTTATCTTTTTTACTTTTTTTTCTCTATTTACATAATATTACTTTTGGCGGCAGTGCTGCCAACTATACGATTTTTTCAGTAAAGTTTTAAAAATTAATTTTTCTCTGCCGCCAAAAATTTATATTTTTTCTAGACTCCTTTTCTTCAAAAACCATCTTGCGGTTTGGTTCTAGACTAAATAGAACCAGAGATATGATCAAAAGAAAATCAAGAGTTTTGGCAATTTGTCAAAACGGGGAGTTCAATTGACACCAAAATTCGGATTTTTATATGTTGGCCCTAGATGAACAATTCCACCAAATTTGGTTCAAATCCGTGAAGGTCGATTTCAAGTTTGCATCTTTTTTTGATCACTTCGCGTGGAATGACCCATATATTGTTCTTTTTTCGCCTCATTGACAAAACTACACCGAGGTTTTTTTACGCGGTTTTTTACGAGGTTTTTTATGCGGATTTTCCAATTAACGCGGTTTTTTTTGCGCGGATTTTCCAATTAACGCGGTTTTTTTGCGCGGATTTTCCAATTAACGCGGTTTTTGCAAAAATATTCTAAGTCCTTTTGAATGTAAGACTTAGAAGATTTTCGGAAAGATGGATGAGACGGGTCTGGAAGATTCCTTATGGCCCGCACCCCAACAATATGGGTATTTTCGGAATGGTCTTGAAGAGTAAGTTCCAGAAATTGATTTTTGATTTTTGATTTTTGATTTTTGATTTTTGAAAATCAATTTCTGGCACCTACTCTTCAAGACCATTCCGAAAATACCCATACTGATTGGGTTATAGCGAATTTCACTAAACCGGAAGTCACCATCTTTGATTTCAAAATGGCGTCAAAAATCAATTTGTGGCACCTACTCTTCAAGTCCATTCCGAAAATACTCATATTGATTGGGTTATAGCGAATTTCGCTAAACCGGAAGTCGCCATCTTTGATTTCAATATGGCGTACAAAAATCAATTTCTGGCACCTACTCTTCAAGACCATTCCAAAAATACCCATATTGTTGGGGTGCGGGCCATAAGGAATCTTCCAGACCCGTCTGTCGCGACTCTCATGCGCCGAACCTCCATCTATCACCTTGGCTCGAGAAGCAGACCATGATTTGGTTCAGTGCCAACATGCTAACAATAAATTACCTAATTATAAGAAGCCTAACTTTACCATGCAAATGAATTGTCACAGAATAGAAGTGAGACACTAAAGGTGAGATTTGATCTGATAGGCCTACAGTAATTAAAATTACATGCTAAATTTCTTCCTTAAAATAGCTTAACCTAAATTGTACTTAGATCTAGCAATCTAATACTACTTAAAGCTAATTGATTAAAACTAAAACAAAAGGTAAATGAATTAAATGTCGTTGAAATATTGTAAACTAAATATAACCTAATTATAGAATTTTCCACGTGCGGCAAAGAAAATTGCCCATGCTACTATAGTTGCTTATACTACAAGCTAAATCAGACACTAAACGTAAGTAACTTATATTAACTAAAACTACAATGAACTATTATGTATACCTAATGAAAATTATATACAAACGCAGGAAATTTTTAACCATCTGCGACAGGAATAAAGTGAGGTTATAAATTCGGAAACCGTCGATTTAGTTGTAATTGCAACAAATTAAAAATTTCGTTTATACGCGATCGGATTGTGCAATAAGTCGCTAGAATGTCGAAAGGCAAGGGTCTCTCTCAGGTGGTCGATCCCCCTTCCGGCACGAGTTGTAGAATATGCCAATCTCCGGACAACAGCCGTATGGTGTGCTGTGATGAATGCAGTCAATGGCACCATTTCAAGTGCGTGGGCGTCGACGAGAAAATAGCGTATGTTGACTGGAGCTGTACGAAATGCATTGAAGCAAAGACAGCTCAGGGCGCATTCGGATTCTCTACGCCTCTAGCACCAGGAGCAACGGATCAGCAGGAGTCACTAGTCAGCCAGGCACGTCTAGCGGAGATCAATGACTTACGGGGGAAGCTAAATCAGCTACAGCGAAGATTCGATGAGCAGCAAAACTCCTACGAGCAGCGTATACGAGAGAAGGAATTGGAAGTAGAAAGGTCTTTATTGAGACAGCAACATGAGTTCGACCAACGTTTACAAGCCCTGGAAACGCGTCGAATCACACCAAATGCCAACTCTACAGTAATCCCACATGTGAACAATGTGCCGGCGCCAACCATCCCGAATATTACGGAGCAAATTGAGCAACAGCTAACAGTATTGGCGGAGAAGCAGGCGCTGAGAGGAAGCATCTCGAGGAACGTCTACAACTGCACTTCGGTGTGAGAAATTCTGTACCAGGTCCCGGAAGTCAGACAGCGTCGCAGAACGGAAATGTGCCTGAATATATTCCATCGACCTATAACGCAGCATTTCCTTCGTTCGACGAACCGTTTGAGCTGAGCCGAAGTCAGCTTGCTGCCCGCCAAGCGATTGCTAAAGATTTACCGTTTTTCACAGGGGACCCGGAAGAATGGCCCCTGTTTATTGCAAGCTACGAGAACTCTACAAGAATGTGTGGTTTTAGCGAGGAAGAGAATTTGCTTCGATTGCAACGCAGCCTAAAGGGGAAGGCATTGGAGGCTGTTCGTAGCCGGCTTCTATATCCATCTGGATTGGGAGGTGTCATAAATACATTGCGTACGTTATTTGGCCGTCCGGAAATTATAGTGCACTCCTTGATATGTCGCATCCGGGATATGCCCCCTCCAAAAGCCGAAAAACTCAACACGCTTATTGACTTCGGTGTTGCTGTTCAGAACATGTGCGCTACAATAAAGGCTTGTGGGTTACAAGAGCATCTGTGTAACGTAGCCCTTCTGCAAGAGTTGGTTGAAAGGTTACCGCCCACTGTTAAGCTCACTTGGGCGATGCATCGGCAGCAGATGAGTGCTGCGACACTCTCAGACTTCAGCGACTGGCTTGGAACGTTAGTAGAAGCAGCGTGCATCGTAACCATACCACCTACTGTCCCTACTTATGGAATGAAGACGGAAAAACGTATTTGCAGAGAGGATGTGCACGTGCATGTCGATGGCGATAGCGTACCAACATCATCTAACACGATGGTCTCTGAACCAGCCATCAAGGAATGCGTCGTTTGTCGTGGAGTATGTAGCAGTCCTGCCACTTGCAAGAAATTTCTGGCTCTTACGACGGACGATCGATGGATGATATTGAAGCAACAAAAGCTTTGTCGAAAATGTTTGAAAAAGCATTTCGGAACGTGTGAGGTGAAAAAATCGTGTGGCAGAAACGGGTGCTCCTATATGCACAACGAATTACTGCATGACGATACCAGATATCAACCTAAGATAGCGCAGACACAATATTCCGAGAGACAGGCAACTATTACTCAGAATACACATATTGGTAGCGTTGGAAGAGTCTTATTCCGTTATGTTCCTGTAATTATTCACGGTCGTGGCACGTCGGTGAGAACGTATGCCTTCTTGGATGACGGGTCCTCAGCAACGTTGATGGAGCATAGCCTCTTGAAAGAGCTACGTATGGATGGTGAACCACAATCTTTATGTCTCAACTGGACATCGAACCAGCATCGCGAGGAGAAGGATTCAGTGAAACTTTCGTTGGAAATCTCAGGAATCAATAGCGAGAGCAAAACATATTTACTACCTAAAGTACATACTGTTGGCCATCTCGCATTACCACGCCAATCTGTGTCGTTTGATGACATGGCTCGTAGGTATAGTCATTTGCAAGGGCTGAAGATTGAGTCATATAGCAACGTTTCTCCCAGGATCCTGATAGGGATCGATAATTGCCGCTTGGGCCATGCCATTGATAGTCACGAAGGAGATGTAGACGAACCCACTGCGACTAAAACACGTCTTGGTTGGCTTGTGTATGGGCCATGCTCATTTACACCTAGTTTGTCGGCACCGGAAAATGCGGCACACCATAGCTTCCACATATGTCCATGTAGTAAAGAAGTGGACGCGAATCTACAAATGTCCCTCAAGGAATACTTTTCGCTTGACAGTATGGGTGTGGCAGATACGACTAAGCTAATGCTATCCAAGGATGGAGAAAGAGCTAACAAATTGCTGACATCACTCACTCAGGTAAAAGGCGACAGATACGAGACAGGGCTTTTATGGAAATACGACAACGTGAAACTACCGGAGAGCAGAACGATGGCGCTCAAGCGACTGGTTTGTCTAGAGAAACGAATGCAGAAAGACCCAAATCTCCTTGAATCATTGAAGAGGCACATCCACGAATATGAGCAAAAGGGCTATATCAGGCGGCTTACTCCTGTGGAAGCTGCAGCAAAGCCTCAACGATGCTGGTACCTACCGATATTTCCTGTTCAGAATCCAAACAAGCCACACAAACTCCGGATAGTTTGGGACGCGGCTGCCTCCGTCGCTGGAATATCACTGAACTCTCTTCTTTTGACCGGTCCAGACCAGTTAGCCTCCTTACTGTCAGTCCTGCATAAGTTCCGAGAATTCCGTGTTGCCATAACAGGGGACATCAGAGAAATGTTCCATCAAGTGATGGTCAACGAAACAGACCAACAATGTCAAAGGTTTCTTTGGCGCGACGGTGATTCAAGCCGCGATCCCGACGTATTTATCATGAAAGTAATGACCTTTGGCGCTACTTGTTCGCCCAGTTGTGCTCAGTTTGTGAAAAACCACAACGCACAACAGTTTGAAAATCAGTTCCCCAGAGCGGTCGAAGCCATTGTTGACGAGCACTACGTGGACGACATGCTGTCCAGTGTGGAATCAGAGGAGGAAGCAATCAAACTAGCTAAGGACGTACGCTTCATCCACGCTCAGGCTGGGTTTGAGATTCGACACTGGCTGTCGAACTCACAGCATGTAATCGAAGCACTGAATGCCGGACTAAACACGGAGAAGAGTTTGAATATCGGCAACGAACTAGCGACGGAGAAAATCTTAGGCATGTGGTGGTGCACAACTACGGATTCGTTTACGTTCAAGGTATCTCCGAGGATTGACAGAGAACTACTCTCGGGAAAGGCAATTCCAACGAAAAGGCAGGTACTAAGAACGCTTATGATGGTTTATGATCCGCTAGGGTTGATCGGAAATTTTCTGATGTATCTAAAAACCCTACTCCAGGAAATATGGCGTTCAGGTATAGCCTGGGACGAACCCATAAGAGAGGAGCAATGGAAGAAGTGGCAGACGTGGCTTGATGTGTTACCGCTGGTCGAGCGTGTCAATGTTCCAAGATGCTATCGAACGATTACATCAGCCAGCGACACGACGGTAATTCAACTCCATGTATTCGTCGATGCATCGGAAAACGGTTTCGCTGCTGTTGCATATTTCAGATTCAAAGAAGGTGATCGCGTTGAATGTGCCCTGATCGGATCGAAAACTCGTGTGGCCCCATTACGTTTCGTCTCAATACCGAAGCTCGAATTGCAGGCTGCAGTGCTAGGTGCTCGTCTGGCTAACAGTATCGTTGAGTCGCATAAGCTAAAACCGTCCCAGAGATTTTTCTGGACAGACTCACGGGATGTGATTTGCTGGCTCAATTCTGACCATCGTCGGTATAGTCAGTTCGTGGCGTTCAGGGTCAGTGAATTGCTGGACTCAACGGATGTCTCGGAATGGAACTGGATATCGACTAATCAAAATGTCGCCGACGAGGCCACGAAATAGCGGAAGGTGCCAAGCCTTGAGCCGTCCAGCCGTTGGTTTCATGCTCCAGATTTTCTGTGGAAATTGACACAAGAGTTTCCATTGTCAAACCAAAACTTCGGCACGACATCGGAAGAACTTCGTGCGCACTCGCTTCATCATCTCACTCGAGAACCGTCGATTAAGTTTGAAGACTTTTCGAGCTGGATTCGTTTGGTACGGCGCATAGCATTCGTCTGTCGCTTTCCGCGAAACATCCGTTCCAGGTTACTAAAACAAGCACCGGTGTGTGGTCCGTTGACTAAGGATGAATTTATAACTGCTGAGATTGTGATCTATAAACTCGTCCAATCTACGAGTTTCGCCGAGGAACTACAGATATTAGGAGGAGCTAAAACGCAAAGCGGAAAAAAACGACGTACACTACCAAAATGTAGCTCACTGTATAAACTCAATCCAGTTCTCGATACGAATGGTATTCTTCGGATGCTCGGTCGCATAGACGCGTGCGAATATGTAGACGAAACAACAAAGCACCCAATCTTGCTCCCAAAAAAGCATCACGTTACCGATCTTATAATTGCAAGTATCCACGAACGCTATCTGCACCAAAATCACCAAACTGCTCTGAACGAGGTTCGCACTAAATATTACGTGCCAAGTCTTCGATCCGTATATCGCCGAGTCCGTCGTAGCTGCCAGCACTGTAAAATAAAAGATGCTCTGCCTCAGCCTCCAATAATGGGCAACCTTCCGCCCATGCGTCTTAAGGCCTTCTCTCGGCCTTTCTCGTATATCGGAATAGATTATTTCGGGCCTATGCAAGTCGTCCTTGGCCGTAGGGTCGAAAAACGTTGGGGGGTTCTGATAACCTGCATGACCACGCGAGCCATACATTTAGAGTTAGCTCACTCGCTTACGACAGACTCATGCATTCTTGCACTGCGAAATTTCATCGCCAGGAGAGGTATGCCAATTGAAATTATAAGCGACCGGGGAACAAATTTCATTGGCGCGAGTCGGGTTCTGAAAGAAGCCTTGAAAAATATCGACCAAGAGAAACTGATGAAGCATTTCGTTAGCGTAGATACGAAGTGGTCGTTTAATCCACCTGCATCGCCGCATTTCGGAGGCTGCTGGGAGAGACTAATTCAGTCAGTTAAAAAGGCTCTAGATGAAATTAAGCAGAAGCGCCTGCCAACCGACGAACTGCTTCGAAATATGCTCGCTGAAATTGAAATGATAATTAACTCTAGACCGCTTACTGAGTTGCCGCTGGAAGAGGAAATATCAGACCCGCTGACACCTAACCACTTACTATTAGGCTCATCTAACGGCTCAAAGCCACCGATCGCGTTTGACGATAGCGGTGCCGCACTAAACCGAACGTGGAAGATGTCACAAGTCTATGCCAATGAATTTTGGAAACGTTGGGTTGCAGAATACCTTCCGACGCTTACTCGAAGAACCAAATGGTTTCAACCAGTAAAACCAATAGCTGTGGGGGACATCGTAGTGATCGTTGATAACGATTTTCCCAGGAACTGCTGGCCGAAAGGGCGCGTCATTGATGTCAGCATGTCCAAGGATGGACAAGTTCGTCGAGCTACCGTGCAGACTTCGACTGGGGTATTCGAGAGACCTGCGGTCAAACTCGCTGTACTAGATGTCGGTTCAATCAATAGCACGTCGGATTAATAATCGCGACGCACTGAGGGGGAGTGTCGCGACTCTCATGCGCCGAACCTCCATCTATCACCTTGGCTCGAGAAGCAGACCATGATTTGGTTCAGTGCCAACATGCTAACAATAAATTACCTAATTATAAGAAGCCTACCTTTACCATGCAAATGAATTGTCACAGAATAGAAGTGAGACACTAAAGGTGAGATTTGATCTGATAGGCCTACAGTAATTAAAATTACATGCTAAATTTCTTCCTTAAAATAGCTTAACCTAAATTGTACTTAGATCTAGCAATCTAATACTACTTAAAGCTAATTGATTGAAACTAAAACAAAAGGTAAATGAATTAAATGTCGTTGAAATATTGTAAACTAAATATAACCTAATTATAGAATTTTCCACGTGCGGCAAAGAAAATTGCCCATGCTACTATAGTTGCTTATACTACAAGCTAAATCAGACACTAAACGTAAGTAACTTATATTAACTAAAACTACAATGAACTATTATGTATACCTAATGAAAATTATATACAAACGCAGGAAATTTTTAACCATCTGCGACAGGAATAAAGTGAGGTTATAAATTCGGAAACCGTCGATTTAGTTGTAATTGCAACACCGTCTCTTCCATCTTTCCGAAAAGTCTTTTGCATTCAAAAGGACTTAGAATATTTTTTGCAAATCCCGTGTTAATTGCGAAATCCGCGCAAAAAAAAACTTCCAAAAATATTCTAAGTCTTTTGCTGAGTTTTTTTTTTTGCGCGGATTTTCGAATTAACGCGGTTTTTTTACGCGGATTTTCCAATCAACACGGTTTTTTTTACGCGGGTTTTCCAATAAACGCGGTTTTTACGCGGTTTTTTTTACACGGTACGTATCCTCCGCGTAAAAAAAAACCTGGGTGTATCAACTTTGTTTCGCTGATCTTTTATCATTTTAAATATTGTTTTATTGACTTGCTTTTATCGACAGTATTCTCTTTCAATACTTTTTTATTGTCCAAATAATACTTTTTTGGATTGTTTGACTCTTTTCATTTGATCGAAAAAACACATCCCACTTCGTTCGTTGTCTAAAATCCGTTCTGTAGCGCGTGGCACTGGAAGTATAAACTCCAATTGTCTCATTCATCATAAACTAGCAGACCTTTTGTAGACCAGGCAATCAAATGTCCTAATAAAAACTGTTCACACATGAATTTGACGCCTTGCACCCCTGCCTCGCTCACAATCGGCTTCGCCAAATTTGTCAAGCACAACTAAAATGCACAAATTTATTCTAACCTTCCGCGTTAAATGTTCTTTTTTTTCTACTTCCACAGCCGGACTACGATGACATCGAGGACGAGAATCGCGTCAAGCTGCCACGAGGAAAATCAGACAAAGGCAAAGATAATAAGAAGTATGGTAAGTTTCTATGCTTGCTTCCCCTCCATTATTATGCTATTATTATTATTATTATTATTATTAGTGTAGTACTAGGTTAGTCGAATAAAAGCTATTAATTATGTACGCACCTAATGGCCAGCCACCAACGAGGCAGATTCTTTTGTCCGCGAGACTGTAGAGCACACTTTCGAGCCAACTGCGGCTGCGTGCTACTGCGGTTATGCTTTACCAGCCGCCCTCCACCCTAGACTCGTCGAAGGTCATCCCATCCGGCCCGATGCCGTCGTAACTTTTGCGTTGCTTGAACGGATAGCTAGCCTCTCATTGTTCATAGTCTAATCCGGATTCCTCCCCGAAAAAGGGCACCGATGGGTCAAAACGAAACGAAATCGCAAACCGTAGGCGCTTCTTCTCCGTGCTTACAAGGCTGCATATTTGTTCGGTTTATCAACGGCCCCGTCGCCATAGCGTCGAGTCGATCGGAGGTTCGAAAATTGAATGGGGTTAAAGAATTTGTTTCGCCACCAACAACAAACGCATTCTTCAATAAAATCGGGCGCAATGCGAATAGAGAAGGGAATAAAAATGTGACCATCGCAGCGGGAGGCCTTCCATCTTCCAGGTTCCCATTTAATTAAATTTAGATTACAACTCGATTTTTTTTTCATTCGCCGGCAATTGTTTTCCCATTCGCCTTCGTATCCTAGCTCGTAGCAGCAGACGACATGCTGAAAGTTGTGTGATATCAGCGATTTTAGTTTTTTTTTGCTTCTTTGGCCGCTTCCCACACGGCTACAACATAGTCAACAGTCAGTAGTACACTTCAACGACCGATGATAGGGAACGTAACAATAATCCAGATAAGTTTGGTCCATTCTGAGCCAGGGCGGAATTCTACTGTTCCCTTCCGAAGGTTATCAGTTCAATGGGTTTGGAGAGGCTGTTGGCGGAAAATGGGAAAATATTTGTTTCGATGGCAATTTTTGATAAATAATTTTCACAGAATTCCTTGTAGCTGCTGCGGGGGAACTCGAAATAGATAAACTCCTTTATTTTATTGGTCTCCTCTTTCTGGTGAAGTGAATTGAGCGAGTCGGCGATTACTAATCGATTGATCTGGTTGCTTTTCGACCCTTAAAAGGCGAATGAGAGCGGCGTGATCAAAATAATCTATTGTAGTTTCGTGTTCTCTTAGCGTACAATGTGAACCAATCAGATGATCTGAAAATGTTTGAGAATTGTTTGCTTGAAAATAAAAAATAAGGTTGATGACAAAGAAATATAACAACAGAAACGAAAAAACCAAATGTTTTGATTTTCTAAACAACTTTGAGTGACACCGAAAGCGTTACCTGGTTACGCACGAGTGTGCAAATGCCCTTACAGCTTGTTGAACTTGTCGAAACTGATTACAATGACAAACGTCATTTGGTAATATCTCGAGTACTTTTTCAAATGGACGTAAGTAACAATGAGAGATTCTCTTTGAGGTCTTTCTCTTCTGTTCATTACTCGGCCATTTCAACATTTACTACTCTACTCTTTGTATAATATTGTAGTAAAAACCGTCGGCTTTCGATATGTACTGGAAAATTAGTACAAAGTGTTGTAATGACGTCGTAATAAACGAAAGAGAAAGTAAACAAAGAGAGGCTCTCAATGTTACTTACGTCCATTTGAAAAAGTACTCGAGATATCACTGAGAACTGACATACAAGAACAGAGAAGAGAGTAATACAAGTAAAGTTTTGAACTTGTGTAAGAAATAAAACTGTCGCTTTGAAATGACAACAGCAAGTAGCAACCTGCCACTGGTTGGCGCTTCGATCGGCCAGCAATTGCTATATGGGACTTGTGTGAAAACTTGGATACAATGGTGATTCACGCATGCGAACCTGTATGCGATAGTGATTTTCAACGTATTTTCATTTAAATGTTTACACAGGTTTTTCCGGAAAATTTGTTCTAGCTTAGTCTGTTCTCTGTGGTAATACGTTCCTCTCTATTTCAATTTTTTAGCAAATTTCATTTTTATTTTTTTTATAAGCCGGTGGTTGGATTGCTAGACGATTGTGACACAGAGGGAGAAGATGAAGCATCCGATGATCCCACAAATCCAGGCAATGGTGATCGAAGTGAGTGCGAGCAATTCTTCGAGTCGAGTTCCACTCCCTTTCTGGTTGATCCTCTTGATATTAAGCAAGAGCTCAAGGCAAAACCACGACGAGCCAAGTAACCGTGCTACCCGTAAAACCCGCAACAAATTGCCTGCTAAATTTGACGACTTTACGGCTGAGGATCCGTCGGGCGAGGTGGCCACCGACCCGTCGTCGGAAGCAAGCCTACCTGTGATCCACTCGTTTGCCCGGCTTACTCAAACATAGGGGCTATCCCTAGTTTAAGTCCGACTGAGCGGTAGCGAAGTCGGACAGCACGCGCAAAAGCGATGTGGCGTAGCCACATTGGGTGGTGGACACAAAATAAAATTGGCAACGCTAGCAAAATGTAAAGACAAATGAACATTCTGGATGAACGGGCCCATATTATTGGCTCGAATCAAAACTCGTCGAAATGTCAATTGACGATAGGTTCATCCGGAGTGTTCATTTGTGTTTACCTTTTGCTAGCGTTGCCAATTTTATTTTGTGTCCAGCACCCAATGTGGCTACGCCACATCGCTTTTGCGCGTGCTGTCCGACTTCGCTACCGCTCAGTCGGACTTAAACTAGGGATAGCCCCTATGTTTGAGTAAGCCGGGCAAACGAGTGGATCACAGGTTCGCTTGCTTCCGACGGCGGATCGGTGGCCACCTCGCCCGGGCCTCGGTTATGCGGCTAAGCCGCATCGAAATGGTACCCCTTAAACATTCTAACTTGAATCGGTTGTGTCACCGGAGCCGGAATCCGAATTAGATCCAGCCAGCATTCCGGCTGAGTTAAACTGGGAAGTTTGTAAAATTTAATCTGGAAATAAATTTTTTTTGGCAACGCTCCAGCACCCCGTTGATTTCACCACCTGGGCGCCAGGTTGACGATATGAAATGAACTTTGTTTACTTTCGACAAGTTTTGATTCGAGCAAACAACATCCAGCCGGATGAACCTAGCCAGAAATACTCGAATCCGTCATCAAAAATTGGACCAGTCGAATGGATTACCTCAAGTGCCAACATGGTCAACATTTAAAATAAATTGTTTTCAAACAATAAATGGCAAAAAATGTTCTTTCGATTGACAAATAAACATTTAGCGATTTACTCCATTTTTCAAATCGTCATGATGAATCACCCTGTATTAAATTATTCAGATCAACTTTATTCCAAGAGAATCAATTTCAATTGTCAATTTCAAATACTTCCAATGATTGTTTTTGTTAATGCATATTCTCTGCGACTCATTCCAACCAAAATTTCTTTTACTCAGAAGCAACCAAAATTTGTTTAATAGCACGATATATGGTTTGGCCAAAGTGATTATCTTCGCTCAATATTGACACTACACCATTCCAATTTGTCTCGATCAAGATTCAACGTTCCAGTTCAACTGCTGGAAGATAAGCCAGAATCCCGACTTTTTCAGACTTCTGGCTCAAGTGACAACTGATTCAGGCACCAATTCCGAATAGATTTGGCAGGGCTGTCCTCAGGGGCGGCGAAACACTTTACGCTCGAGTGGGTAGAAAGCATAGGGTGAGGGGTCCATTAGTAAGGATTTTTTCCCTTTTCGCAATGCACACGCTGACATTACATTCACAATAAATCACGTTCGTTTGAGCAAATGGAATTGTGGTACATCGATGTTTTCAAATGTGTGTAGTGCGAGATACATGCGTTGCACATCTAAATTTTTTGAAATGGTTAAAAATTTCGAGTGGGTAATTACCCACTCGGTTATTTTCGAGTGGTTAGTACTACCCATACTACCCACGCTTTCCGCCGGCCCTGGCTGTCCTTAATTTTCTCTCAGTCCATTTGGTAACCCTAGACATGAAAGATACCAAAGGAGCATGAACACCAATGGACCACGGCTATCTTAAGGACACGAGCAAGAATGAAACGATGAATGACATCACTATGTATCGTAGTCTCGGCGGTGCCGTCATGTACATATCTGTTTGCTCAAGGCCCGATATTTCTGCCAGTGCCGCGATTTTGGGACGAAAGTTTAGTGGCCCAACGGAGAGAGAGTGGACAGCAGCGAAGCGGGTGCTCCGTTATTTGAAATGTACAGCTAATTGGAAATTAAGACTAGGCGGATCAAAAAAAGGAAATCTGGAAGCATTTGCTGACTCGGACTGGGCAGGAGATCCAGGAACGCGAAAGTCGACCACTGGGTTTGTTGTCTTCTTCTGAGGAGCTGTCTCGTGGGCAAGCAGGCTCCAGGACTGTGTGAGCGTCTCGTCCACGAATACGTGGCACTTGGGGAGACGTGTCAAGAAGTGCTGTGGATGCGGCATTTGCTATAGGATTTGGGCGAGAAGCAGGAACAGGCCACCGTTATACACGAAGACAATCAAGGTTGTCTAGCCTTCGTACAATCTGAAAAGACCACCAGACGGTCCAAGCACATCAACACGAAGGGAATGCCTCATACGTGACCTTTGCGAACGAGAAGTAATCAAGCTTCAGTACTGTCCGACCGATGTGATGCGAGCGGAGGTTTTCACCAAACCTTTGGGGAATGTGAAGCACAAGGGTTTTGTAACATTAATCGGTCTTCATGGGATCAGAGGGGACACCGCTGAGGAGGAGTGATAGAGAATTACAGCGCTGCACCCCTCGTCACTATATACATCTTGGTAACTACACATGTTTCTCAGTACTACCGGCAACCCTGGCGCGCATCGGAAGAGTAATCTTATCCTACCTTCTAAGAACGGTTGGTTTCAAAACCGTCCAATTGTTTGTTTTGTTTTTTTTATTTACGTGACTTTAAAATTTTTTTCATTCGTCACGATGAAAAAAACCGTCCAATAAAGGACGTCCGTTGGACCAATTTGGACTACGTCCAAATAACCGTTCAATAAACGTCCATCGTTGGACCCGTGTTGAACGATATTGAGACAATTTTTTGGACGTCTCAGTGGGTACCTACGTATGTTCGATATACCTTAATAAAACGTGTCTATTCTTTTCGCGGATAGTTTTTCGTGTCCGTTCGTTTTTATTCCTCGCAGCCGACGTAGATCCACTGTTGAACCTGTCCGCCTTGACCCACAAATTCCACTTGCGTCGCCGATCCCAAAAAAGCTGTAAATAAACTTGGTCATTTTAAGTCTCTCGAGCTACAATAAGACATATCTCCGGTCTAAATCGGGTATTTTAGTTCAGAGGGTGCTTCCGAGTAAAACCGTTTGTTGACTAGTAGTTTCTGCAACATAACTCATTGAAAAGATGCGTTGCGTCGTCGCTGCTGCTTCTGGCTTGCAATTATCACTAGATCCAGACTGCCTAGTTATCTACAAACGTTCCCTGAACACTTTTATTACGATGGTGACAGTTAATTTTATTACTTTTAACGTACGGATTTTTGCGATCTTGTTTGGATGCCATTTTGAAGAGCGAATGTCGAAAGCAAAATAGAATTCATTCTGACCACACACCTGCAAAATTGGCAGATTCGAGTATTTAATGAAAGGTTAAAAGAAAAGTTAAAAGCATTGGCAGCACTGTGTTCGTCCAATATTTTTCAAAGTTTTGCAGGGAAATACAGTACACGGAAAAAAATCCGTTCATAAATTCATGAACATGATTTCATGAACTGAACGATTTACGAAAAACGTGACAAAGTTCCTGAAATTATGAATAATAAACTTCGTATTCATAAAACTATTTGTATTTTCTAAAAACCAGTTCGTCCCGAATATATACATGGCGTTACATTAGAATGTTTGGTTGGGTTAATGTTGTTGTTTAGTTTTTGTTGTGATTCTTGTTCATGATTTGTGAATACACAGTCGACAGTCAAACGTTATTCATGATTTCAAGAGCTTATTCGCGATTCTTGTGAATTCTCATGACGTTGGCGGGATTGAAGTTCATTATTTCAAGATTTTAGTCGCGATGTTCGTAATTTTCATTCACGTTATCGTGATATTTTAGTCATAAGTAGAGTGATTCATGTTCATGAGTTCATGATCTTTGTCACGATTTTGAATATTTTTGTCACGAGTTGTGTAATTTGTGCTCATAATTTCAGGATCTTAGTCGCGATTTTTTTAACTTCTGTTCCTGTTATCGTGATATTTTAGTCATGAATAGAGAAATTCATGTTCATGATTTCAGGATCATGGTCACGATTTTAGATATTTTTGTCACTAGTTGTGTGATTTGTGTTCATGATTTCGGGATCTTAGTCACGATTTTCGTAATTTCTGTTCATGTTATAATGATATTTTATTTTAGAGCTTACTTTCAAAGAGTAATGTAACGAATGTTCATGATATCAGTGGTTTTATCATAGTATTCGTAAATTCTCTTCGCCTTATCGTGATCTATTATTTTTTGTTACTAATGGTTTTTTTACTCGGAATAACGTGACAATATGAACTGGATCATTAAAATAAGACTTATTCGCGATATCTGGTTTTGTGAACTATATCACGCACATTATTTGAGGTTCTCAGTGCAGTTTTCGTTTTCTGTCCGCACATCACAATGAATCTTATCAAATGAATAACGATGTACGAGGTTCTAATATTTTTTTATATCTACTGCTCGTACCTATTACTGGTCGCTAGCAACTGGGTATTTCATTAAAAAGTGCATGGAACAGAAATGATTGCACGAATAATACTCCAACTTTTGTGATAGAGTTCATGTAAAGATTTCATTGTCATGTTGCATGAAATTGTAAATTATTGTGGATATCTTCTAAATATCACATGCACGCAAATAGATACTATATAGTTCGTAAATCATGTACTAGGAACCATGAACCAGTTCACGAATACATGAATATTTTAGGATTTCGTGAACTTTTTCACGAAAACGAATGATAAGTTGTGACTATTAAACTAGGTGTCATGAACCGGTTCACGAATACTTGAATAATATTTCATGATGTCGTGAACTATTTTACGAGCACGGATATTGAATCGTAACTAATATATTAGGAATCATGAACCAGTTCACGAATGCATGAATAATATTTGATGATTTTGTGAACCATTTCACGAGCACGGATATTGGATTGGGACTAATATATTAGGGATCATGAATTAGTTCACGAGAATTGAATGGGCTCATGAATAAAATTCCGATTTCGTGAAATAGTTCACAAAAAATAACCAGAGTATTTCGATGTTGTGAACTATTGTTCCTATATGAATAATGTTCATAAAGTTGTGAACTAGTTCTTGACGGAAACCGTGACTGAAGTTCACAAAACGAAATCAAATATTTCCACAAATGAAAGCGTTATGCGGGTGTTACTGAAGGGAAATTGAACATAATTATAAAAGCCATGATTTTTGGTCATGGTCCTGTTTTCGTAACGTAAAACCGTGATTGTTCCAGAATTCATGGCACTTTATTCACGATTTTGGGAACAATTTTTTATATCTAACAGAAAATCGAAGTTAATCACTTAGTAGGTCGTTTGACGGCGCCGATGGTTGGGTGGTAATCGTGACCGCCACTCACCCCAGTTGGACTCGATTGACTCCCAGTCGAGGTCGTTGAGATTTTTCTGAGGTGAGAAAAATCTGAGGTCACGCCTTCCCTCGGAAGGGAAGTAAAGCCGTTGGTCCCCGGCCCATGAGTTTATGGGTCAATATCTAGTCCAGATAGTGGGAGACGTCACCTCTCTGGCGTCGGTGTTTGCCCTCGTAGCGGAAATGGGCCGACGAAAAATAACCAGAACTAGAAAAAGAAGAAGAAGTAGGTAATTTCTCCTGTTGTGTTATGTGTTAGTAGCAAAACTATCGTGAGAGTAGTGTGATTTGACGTAGTGATTTTATAGTAAAATACTACATATTTTGTTATGTGTATATGCATGAATCAAACCACCCACAATCCCAGCTGAACTTGACTAAACTTCACTGTTTGTGGATGGAGGCGAATTGACGACTTTTTTTGAAGTAGAATACTTCCAGCGTTTCAATATAGGAGTCCCGTTTCAAAGCTTCTGCTCAGATATTTTCCCAGTTTTCAAATGCGAATAACTACTGTTGTACTGATCGAAATCGCTATATTTTTTTACTATCTGAACGGAAATATGTGCACGTATATTGTAATTGATTCCGTACAATTTACGATTACCATAAATAACAAAAAATGTATTTTGTGAAAGTGGTAATTATCAGCGCTGATTGGTCCGAACAATACAACCAAACAGCGAGCCAACTATCAGTGAAATGAGACATTTCTTACACATATCACTGTTGCATCATTCATTTGTTTGCCGAACTCACGCGAAGTTGACAAGCAACTAGATGTGAGATCAGCACAGTTCCGAGTCCTGCACGAATAACACTTCGATCAAACTGAATTAATCATAGAGTAATAATAAATCAAATAAATTTAACAAAAAGTTATTCATAAAATGGGTAGAATGATTTATATAAATCAAATGAATAAAGTAAATAAATCAAATTAGCTTAAATGTAAATTAGACAATATTTAAAAAAAATATAAAATTAAGAGAGTAAATTAAATTGTTTCAAGCTAAAAAACTGCCATCCAATAACAAACAAAACTGACTAAACCGAATTAATAAAATGATGAAATTGAATAAAATATATGAACTTGAAAATATAAACAATTTAATAAAATGATTAAAATAAATGAAACAAATAATATGAATAAAACCAAAATAAATATTAATTGCATTAATAAGACAAATAATATGAATAATATGGATAAAATTAACCCTTTAACACCTCATTTCTAGCACATATAGGGTTCCAAAACCGTTTTTCTTAAAAATGTTAGAGTAAAGAAATATGAAAACCTGTTTTGATCAAGATAGGTGCTTCTCTAGCAGTGTTAGAAGCTGCTCAATTTTTACATACCGATCCATAATACACATCTCCTGCAAAGTTTTTAATTGTTCAATTGGGGCTACCTTTTTAGCCCAAAGCAGTCTAAATTGATAAGATTTATCAGTTTTCATAAATATTTGAAGACAACGTCAAAATATAATTTTTCATCGATAACTGAAAATGTCTTCGGCAGCACTGCTCCAGTGGAATCCAGTCAGAACAATTGCAATAACTTCAGTTCTACGGATATTTCTTGAAACTATTAGCGCTCAAATAGACGGTAATAGTCACAGTTATTACTTGTACTTGTTTTGTGAGAAAATCTTGTCTAACCCCAAAGTTATAGCTCTATGAAAACGTTAACAAAATGAATAAAAGGAATGTTATATAAAAAACCATTAAAATGAAATGATCATATATTTAAAATTAGTCAAATATTTAAAATTTAAAAAAATCAACAAAACGAATATAATTCATGAAATGAATGAACTGGAAAAAATGAGAATATAGAATAAATTTTAAAGAAAGTTATTTAAATGAAGTAAATAAATGAATCGAATTGTACGAATTCCAGAAGCATTGTTTCAGAATATTCTGAAATGTTTGTGAAAATCACATTATTCTTTGCACGTTTTCGTTTTTCTTTTCTTTGTGGCGCTTTTAAGATTAGCTGGTGTATCTACTTTATTGATGGGCCTTTATTAGTCATCAGGAAATCTAGAAATCAAGAAATTGTTTTGGAATTAAAGGATGTCTTTTTGCTTACGGATTTTTGTACAGAATAGAACTTTCAGGCAGAGTTAAAAATACTCAAATTCATTGAATGAAAATTGATCATATTCAGGCGCATTCATTTTCAATATTCAGTGACGCAGCTGAAAACGTCAAACGAACAAACCACCCATTCATCCACGCATATTTTCATTCGTCTCTGATTATTACACGAAGCGACCGTTCAGCAACGAATCAAACGCTTCAAAGTAGGCCCTGGCACAATGTAAGCGATGATGATTGTTGTTTCATATGCTTTATTGGCATTTGAAAACATTTTCCTAGTTAATTAGTGTAATGAATATATTGTACGACATTCAACTGAATGAATAAGATGGATAGTTGAATGAATATTTTTTCTATTCACCGCGAGTCGCAACAGGTTCATTTTCAGCCGTCAAAAAAAAACTTCGATTATTTTTAACTCTGCTTTCAGGTCCTGAATTTTAACGCGTAATTGAAAATAGTAAACTGAGATAAGATCACATGTGCTTTCAAGCTCACTAAACAGAGAGCGACAGAGAGAATGCGTTTCATGTATAGCAATACCTGTAAATAGTATTCACTTGCATTGAAGTATATAGAAAAGAGTGCCAAGTGTCTAGTCTATGTTGGCAATTATATTATTGTCGATGGCATAAAAGCCGCACATTCAGTCGATTACAATGCAGTCTTTTTCCACCCATCCATATCACTTGCGAATTGTTTCATTTCGGAATTCTCGTTCTGGAGATATGGGTTTATGAGTCCTGTACAAAACAATACCATGACAAAGGAATGGTTCAAACTACCAGTATAAGCATATAAATTCATCGAATAGCAAGTGGCCATTGAAAGTGTCCCTGGACTTCTTTTGAGACACAAACGTTCATGAAATTACAAGTTGTATATGTTTTAGTCACATTGATCATGAAAAATGTATATTGGGGTTTTCAGTACAACTCAGTGTCAGTTGTAGTTACACCGTAATATATATATATGGCAAAAATTCAGTGAGACCAACACAACAATCTGTCCAATGCATAAACTCTGATTGTAATTCTCGGATCTTGGGGCGCCATTTTTCCCGGATCTAATTAGTACATATTTTTGATCCGTTATTTTTTTGCCGGCGTCGGCGGTAAAACATGATGAGTTATGTTCTACCATAGACCATGCGGTAGACTTGGGTGAAACGCCCAACTCCTACTCTGCAGAAGGCAAACAAATTCTGCACATTTCCTTTCGATCATGCCCATATGAGCCTGCCTAGTTCTAGTTTTCCGTTCTAAGTTTATAACCGATTCGCTCTAGAATACCTATCCGTCTTTCAATTTCATTGCTTTCGTTTCTCTTAGTCTCAAATTTGCCGAAAATAGCCAACAAAACCGATACAGTAGAACCTTGCGGCAATTAAAACATAGTAACACAATGAATATACATTTTCAATAATATCACACAGGTATGCTTAATTTTCAGATGACATATTTGAACATATGTTTAATTCACAGTTCAGTAGAGATGCGAAAAGTTAAAAAAAAATACACGTGGGATGTTCGTCAAAATTCAAAATTTTCGTCTTCAAACAACCATATTACCCAAGGATTTCCTTAATTATAGCATATACAAACGCACAGTATAGAATTGAATTAAATTGGAGTTGATGGAGTTTTCGGCTTTGCTCACATAACATTTCGAAGGAATAGCGCCTCATTTTCTGAGGAATGCAGGGTTCGAACATAATTTAGTGATAGTTTTCTCATAATACAAATATTTTGCAAATTTTGTCAGGACTACAAATATTCTCTTTTTCAAGTAGAATGTAATATTAAGTTTGTTTCCGCAAGTGGTTCTGTTCAACACTAAAATAAAAACAACTATACGGAAACAGAAGACAAAAATAGGTTTGTCTTCTTAAACCTGCACAAATAGATCGCAACATTAAATTAGCTTGGACACTAACGTATACTTCAGATTAGTTGAAGATGACACATCTTAGAAATTGATATGGAAGTAGCGGGATAGATATGATTCGTGACTGTTACCACGAGAGAGAGAGAGAGAGAGAGAGAGAGAGAGAGAGAGGGAGAGAGAGAGAGAGGGAGAGCGAGATAGGGGGGGGGGGACAAGTGAGGAATGGTAAATGATGGTTAGTGCTGTGATATTATTTTTGTATATATGGCGCAATTTTGAATCCTTACATCTTTATTATCGCTAATGCAACTGGTAATTGTTATGCCATAACAAGTATAACATAAATTTTGCAAAGGAAGATAAATTTTCACTAGAATATTGTTATTTAAAAATACAGTTACTCTGGGTGATGCTACGAGCATAATATGAATATGAATTATATTAGAAATCTATTTTCTCACTACTAGGTGGATTACTTAATGATCTGTGTATTCATATACCATCCAACGTCTATCTCACTACTGAACGCATTGCCCAATCCAACGGGAAAATATATCAACTCTGGACTAATTTTCACTTTGAAGTGAATTTACACAAGTCTTTGAAGTGAACTTGCGTATTAAATTTTGAGGAATTAATTATTGAGTAAATTCACAAAATGTTTTTGGAATCCAATTCCTTGAATCACACAGATGTGTTTTAACCCGATGTGCAAAATCGGTTTAGTTTTGCCCCGAACACCAGTAAAGCAATACGCTGTGCATAACGGTCTCATTCTTAGTTAGTAAAAATCGGTAAGTGAAGAACAACACTACAAAATGTTTAATATCTCCGCCGATCGTGAACGGATTTTGACAGTCTATAGCTTGTTCGAAAGGTATTTTTATTCTTTTTCTAATTATGTGCACATTATACGACATCATTGCTTTATTCTAAAGTTATTTGCTTGAATCCTTTTGTGTTGTAACAAAGTCGTCCATATCTCAGAAAGTAAACAACATATCGAAAAACAAAAATAATAGTGTCGAATGGGAGCGTTAGGCCAACTAATTTCGTTAAGGTCGGTTAAGCCGTTACTGAGATAATTACATGACATTAGTGCACATAGATACATACCCAAACACACACACATACACACACAGAGACATTGTCCCAATTTGTCGAGCTGAGTCGATTGGTATATGAAACTCGGGCCTCGGAAAAAGTTTGAGTTTGAGCGAATCCTATACATTTCTTTTGTAAGAAATGTAAAAAAAGTCAATTTGCTTTCTGACCTCGTAGTAGTTGCTACGTTCCGTCAGTCCGAAGCAATATATTCCATGACTGCCGCCAGGCATCACTTCAACGATGTACAGCCGCGCCAGTTTTATGCATACAATGATGACAGACCACAGAAAAAACAAAACGCTCTTTGTTTCGGAGCTAAATGAACGAATTTTAAGGCGATGGGGTGGTTGGGTGCGAGAAACAGCGCTCTCTTGCTCTTTCAATTATGTGTGGAGTTCTCAAATAAATTCACCACGGCGCGCTTCATAGACGTAGTGCACTGCGAAGGAGTGTTCTCTTTTATTAGTTTTCTTCTAGCAAACGGTAGTGTCGCTGCAATTGACGATTTAAAGGAGATTATGTTGATTTCTTGAATACTGATATAAGTTCCTGTTAATGGTTTGATACTGGGGGCAAACTAGGAAACGTGAAACGGGATTTTCATTTTACTTATTTTGTTTGCGAATTTCACTGCACTACAAGTGAAATGCTCCGTTAAAAGTAATGTCCTGGTACTACATTTGTTGTCGGTTATTATCATACGTGATAATTGCAGAGTTATTGCGAAGAAACCTGGTTGGTTAAGGTTTGAATATATTATTTTTATACGACATTCGCTTGAACTCTCTAATGCTGATATTCCACGCTCAAATGCTCTTCTACTGGCTTTTAGCTGTGGAGTGAGTTTAACTTCCAGTGAGTCCAAATAGTATTTGTTTTCCGATTTGACCTTTAATTTATTTCATTTCTGCGTGCCATGCTTTAAAGTTGCCTATTTCTAAAATAAAGCAGCTAGACGAATGCCTTTTGATGCCACTATACATATATGTAATGAAATATTTAATAATGTGAGTAGTAAAGTTAGTACTATCCACTTGAAAAATAATTACCCACTGGAAACTTGGGAACAAACCTAGCAGTTGAATTTTGCCACACATGTGTTTCGGGCGGACGTTTGCAAGTTTCGAGGTGGGACCAATATTTCATTTGCATAAACGCATCGCAAGTGATGCCTGAATAAATAAATACCATTCCAGAAATCTTCGAAACCATTTCCAAACTATTCATATAATGCTCACTATATTGAGAATACTACTGATATATTTCACCATTATAATCCAACTATTATACTACCATACTACCATACTACCATTTTAGTTACCATTTTCAATACCTTCCGTGTATTCTATATTGAAGATTTGTTTTCTACATTTTACTTTTGTGCCAGAGTTTAATATTGCTCTGGTGGTCTTTGTTATTCGTATATCTGTTTACCCTGCTCCAAAAATCTTTAGTTTAACAAGCTAAAAAATCCTACAATATTACGGCGATAGCTCGATTGGATAAAGCGTCAGTCTACTTATAGTGTCAACGAAGCTTTCTTCGGAAGAATAACGAAATAAAACTTCATCAATCGATAGAATTGAAAGGTGGAAGGGAAGAAATTTTTTTTCTCCCCCTAATATTTTATACATCACTAAATCTAAAATATACATGCCACCATAAGGTATGGTTCTTGAATGGTATGTTGACAAAATGTATATGGAAAAAAGCATATTTTGGAATGGTGACTGTTCTTAACAACCTATTGTTTATATGGTCGAGGTAATGGTTGATCTATTGTTGAACTAAACATATAGAAAATGGTTTTTAAACGTTTGATGCAATGGTTGGCATGTAGTACACATTTATACGGGTGTACGTGTAGATAATGCATATATTTAAATAACAGAAATACTTTATAGCTGAATTTAGTGCAACCATGCAGAAAATAGTAAACATTACAGCAATCGAATAACCATCCTAAGTGTATTCTACTTTACTTCGGTTATGTCTCTGACATTACCTACCCATCTTTTTTCATTAGGTTCAATCTGCAAATGAGAGCCCTCTTTTAAAAACTTTTAAACATTTATCATAAAACTTTTTAAACATTTATCAGTATATTTCGAAAGACCAAGATTTTTTTCTAGCTTTTTAATGCAAACTGTTGAAGCGAGAACGGAAAGGTGACCGAGTAATTCGAGGAAGAGGAAGTAAACAAAGAGAGGCTCTCTTTTATAGTTTGGACCTATTGTAAAAAGTCTTAGATTCTTCGCAGAAATACCATCAAAACCAATTCAGAGCAACATACTAGTGAGATCGGTTTGTGTTTTTCAGCAATGTTTATATATTTTACCTTATATTTATGAACAGACATTCTTAAAATGGATTGTTGGATGTACAGTGGAGCTATCGCCTTTCATCTCCAGAGCTAAACATGTGTATATATATGGATAATACAAAATGTATCATACACACACGATTCAAAGACAAGTTAAAGTCGACCAAGTTTTGATCGTAACATCGTTCAAACGAAAGTCGAAACATCTGTAAATTTTTATTCTTTTAATTCCAATGTTTGATAAACTAACCTTCCATATAATATTTGTACCGAATTAACAACTGAAACACAAATAGAAATCATGTTGCGTTCCAAAGAATTACTGAAGTTGTCTAGGCAAAATCTTTTACAATAGCATATTTTTACGCACGATTGTAACGAATCCCCATCAGTTAAAATTGTCCGCCCACTAATCGTTGCAGTGTATTAAAGTTGAAAGCAAGAATCAATGACCAGATACATTTAACCTCCTACTTGCTCTCACATTAATCGCAAGAACGCTTTTGTAGCCCATAATTGAATCCACCCAAACCTGATCGTATATGGTTAGACTGCTCGACTCCTCCACCTCCATATACGATTGGCCTCATTCAATTTTATTACCGTGAAATTTAGATTGAAAACACAAACTCGGCCGCGCAACGTAACGGTTAACGTTCAGTTCATTCTCGAAGAATTTAACATCTAATTCATTTAATAATCAGAAGCGCTCGATGTGAGGCGAGCAAAACATACCGATTAGTATTCATCAACCGCCACCAGACCGACTGTGTAAGGGTCGTCATAAAACAGTCAAGTTCTACCTCCATGTCCACCCGATCACACCATGCATATCAATGAAGCTTCCGACCGGGTTCAACATACTACTGGACGGGCTTGCTTTCAAATGTATGCTAACTTCTATTTCACCTCTTCTGTTCTCCAGACGATCCCTACTACTGCGGACTGCGCGCTCGAGTGCCAAACTTTGTCAAATCATCCAAATCGAAGGAGAACAACAACAACAGTAACGTGGCCAACAACAACAGCAACAGCAAGGAGAGTGCTGCCATCTCCAAGCGTCTATCGGTGGCCCATCTGCAGCATCCGTCGTCGCTGCAATCCTTGCACCAGCTGCACCAGATGCATCCCCATCACAGCCTGATGGCCGCCCATCAGCACCATCAGCAACTCATGTGGCATGCCAGAAGCTATGAGAGTGGAATAGGTGAGTTACGATGGTCCGATGTTTATTTCAACGCAATACCTTAACTTTTCTTTCGCTTTACTGGTCTTCCAGATACCGACGTCGTCGAATCGCCCTATAGTCACATGTACGGCCGGGTTCCGTTGCCGACGCGGGGCTACATTCCGGCACCACGTGCCATGTATATCGGCGAATGGGATTAGAATGGAAACAAAAACGCTTACTCCACACGCGTTCAAGACTTAACAGAATAGGACCCGGAACAACCAACCAGTCGCCAACGAGCCAGCCAGCCAATCCGAGTCGAGCCTACCGATCCAAAAACCCAAGAATGGCAGTTCCGTTCCGGTTTACTTTGCTAATTAATTCTTACTCCCGGTTTAAAATTTCGTACTTTCTCCTAACCTCCCTCTAACCTCGATCCATTCTGCTTGCTCGTAAGTGAATGATTAGTTCTGTTATTAGTGTACATAGTTATGAATGATGAATTAGGTTCTGGTTTGTGGTGTGAGTTGGAGTTTTTCTCCACACAACGGGCCACACATGTCCCAGAATTAGACTTTGACAACTTGAAAGCAAGCAAATTTTGAACTTGGACAACGTTGACACGATACTGCCATGAATCCCTTTAAATATTTGTTTATTGTTAACCGCTCGTTCGGAATTGAAATTTAGGACAAATGTGCGCACTGCAGACTATAGTGCGCGTGTAAATACAACAAAATTATTTAACAAAACAAAATATGACGACACATCTTTCGGAAATAGGAAACGAAAACAAAATAGTTCTGCTGTACATATCCCTATTATCATACAACAGTTCAATGATAAGAGATGAAAGATCACGTTGGATCGTATTTTAAGAGAAACAATTTATTTTACTGTCATTTATATTATTAAAGCTGTAATCAATGTACTGTACTTGTATGACTAAGTTTTAACTCTCGCTGCAAGTGTTTATTTCTTTAGTGGTAAGTCAGAGGAACTACTAACAATGAACGACAGTGAAACTGCTTCCAAAAATGGTGTAAAGAAACGAAAATTTTTGGAACGGTGAGACCAATCACGATGGCATAATACTCAGAAAAAATCATGTACGCGTCTGTTTTTTAAAAGCTGTAATCTAAGAGAAGCAACCGATGCTTTTTTGACATTTTGTGTGTCTCCAAACGGCCCAACTTTTCCGCACTGTCTTAACAACACTTGCATGGAGACTTTCCACATTATTCTCGTTTTAAACATGCACGTCAATCTCAGCAATCCAAATATTATTGCTTGCGATACTAAAAACTGGATTCTAACCGCACTGCGCACTTACTATTCTTCTATTAAATTCTTCTCATAGACTGGTTAGTTCGACTGGTCTGTCTATGAACTACTCTCTATCACTTGAAATACATGTGTTTTGACAGCTCGCAGTTTTCAGTAGGAGTTTGATCACTCGTACTTTGATAGTGCGGAGTCCAGGTTGGTGGGAAGTGCGCACTAAAGTGGGCAAGGTCGCTGGAACCACTTCCAAAACAACCCAACCTTACGAGTTTGTAAGTCTTTGATCTACAAATCTTTACTCATTAGGAACATCAAATTTGTACTCTAATCTCTGTATGCTTTCTGATTGCTAATACCTCCATTACCTTGCTAGGTACCTGGTCCTCCAGAACTGAACTTACCGTAAGAAAAATCACGCTCACTGCCTTACTCGAGGAGCTGAAAACAACAAATGTCAAAAAAGCATTGGTGGAAAATATACTTTTAACTATTACGACTATACCTATGTAAATATAATAGAAGTCTGCAGGCATGAGATTGCAATAGCCTCAATTAATTTCTAGTTAAGCTGAGATCTAGCTACTACAACAAACAACGGCAAGCCATCGAAGCCTACTGAGGCCCCCTCTGGTCGAGATCGGCTACAAGGCTTGTCACTTTTGTAAATTTGCTCCTGAACACAGACGTATAGGTACATGCGTTTACCATCTACCGGCAATCTAGCCCTCTACGGTAATTGTAAACGATAGTTTTAAACCTTATAGAGTAAGCTGCACTCTGAACAGAGTAATCAGAAGCATAGAACTTGAATTTTAAGGTTACTGAGCGCAGAAACGTACGATAACACGAGAGAAGAAGATATTTATAAGTAAAAAACACTAGTTTTTCATATATTGTTTGTTATCTAGATACTGGTGAAAGGATCCAAAATTGAAATGAAGCAATCACTCAAACCGTCTTATTAGAGTGAGAGAAAGAAAGCAGTAAAAACTGATTCCACTGCCCGAACAATTAAGCAATATAGGATAAGCTCTTTCGAAGAGCAACATGCGTTGATAGCGAGACGAGTTAATATGCCTTCTTGAACAGAGCAAAATATCGTTATAATGCCCCCACTCTTTAACTAAAAAAAAAGTGCACTGTTAAACGAGACCAGCAAAATCTATTCATATAATACGAGTAATTGTATGTAATCGAAGCAAACGAATAAGAAAACTACTCTTTTGTATAGGCCCTAAATTTTCCCGTTCGACTATGCTTTATGGATGAACTACGAACAAATCCCAAGCGAAAAAAAACCATACGCAGGCAAATATTATTCAGTCGGCGGTCGAATGAAGAAAAAATATACCCACACACACATTACAATTATTACTACATATTAGTGATTGATTGACGATTGTAACTTAGTGAAAAAGTGAAACTTATCGAATGAATTGAATATGAAAAGTATTTTAAAAATAAAATTTAAAGACAACCCACACTCGTATCCACACGGGTCTGTGCCGATGACAGTCCACACTTTGTCTGCTTGTCCGGCGTGATCAGGAATATCCGCGGAAAATGACTTCGCTGTCGAACTCTTCCAGCATTCGCGCTAAATGCCCAGCCCACTAAAGTCTGCCTCGCGTTTCAGTCCAGCGATATCAGAATATGTTGTACTTAATACAGCTTATAGTTCGTGCGTTTGTGTCTTTCTCCCATCGAGCTCAGATTTTTTTCTCAATCACACCGAGCACTCAATAGTGTCACAGAGAACGGACGTCCATCTTCAGCATTCAACTTGTGTGAAAATCCCTTAAGGCATGTTCAGGAGTGTTTCAATTCTAGATTCAAAATTTTGACAGCTCTTACAATATAAAACTGAAAATTTAAAACTAGAACTTGCTGTCCCCAGCAGCAGTTTTAGTGGGTGTTCTATTCAGTTTAAAATTCATGTCTCACCATTCCTTCAGTGTTACTGCATTCAAATTTATTTTTCCCCAGTCTATCGGGTCTAAGTGTTTGTGCTGAAAACTTTGCATGTATTTAAAACACAGTTCTAAACGTGTTTTAAAATCAGCAATAAATAGAACGGAGTCGTATAACAGTTTTAAATTTTGAAACAAAACTGTTCGAAATTATAAAACAAAACGCTCTGCTAGGGATGTGAATGTTTCAGTTCCTGTTCTACTTTGAAACTCCTATACAAAATAAAACGCTCCTGAACATGCCCTAACGTTTTCGAAGGTACCCTTTAAGGCATGTTCAAGAGTGTTTCATTTCTAGATACATAATTTTGACAGTTCTATAATATAAAACTGAAAATTTTAAAACTAGAACTTGCTGTCCCCAGCAGCAGTTTTCGCGGGTGTTCTATTCAGTTTAAAATTTATGTCTCGCGATGCCTTTAGCGTTGCTGCATTCAAATTTATTTTTCCCCGGTTTATCGGGTCTAAGCGTCTGTGCTGAGTACTCTCCATTCATTTAAAACGCAGTTCTAAATGTGTTTTAAAATCAGCAATAGAACGCCGTCGTATAACAGTTTTAAATTTTAAAACAAAACTGTTCGAAATTATTAAACAAAACGCTCTGCTGGGGATGTGAATGTTTCAGTTCCAGTTCTATTTTGAAACTCCTATACAAAAAAAAGCTCCTGAACATGCCCTAAGAAAGGCTGGTTCAAAATCGTCCAATGAAGGATGGTCGTTGGACCAATTTGGACAACGTCCAAATAACCGTTCAACAACCGTCGATCGTTGAACGATTTTGAAACAATTTTTTGGACGCCTCAGTGGGTAGTTGGGATATCTCCACCAGGTGCGAACTGTCGTCATGATTTTTAGTGGCTGAGTTCGACTGAATTGACAGCGCCCACTGTGAAGCAGTGTTGAGAAATTATCAAAAAATTAAAAATCGGTGACGCATAAAATTACTACTGATATTCTTACTCGATATTTTTATTCTCTGCAAAATCACGGATGAGTTTAGAAAAACAATGAAAATATGAAATCCATTACGCCTTCTTCGATCTCATCATCGTGATTAGTTTTCTTTCACACGTACTCATAAAATCATATAAAGAGAAAATCAATCTCATCAATTATTAGCAATGTGCGATATTGATTACTTTATTATGTGCTTAACTGCTCAATCAGTTTCGTCTGCCAACTAGAGGTGAATATAACGGAAGATGCAGAAAGTTATTTAGGACCCAAAAATTTGTTTATGGGAAAAATGTTCTCGTATGCAGCGAAACAAAATAATAGTTAAACGTTACAACACAGACTAACAGACATAACACTACGAGGGAATTCCCTCAAAAACATCGATCCGGTAATTTTCCCAGAACACTAGCTCCACCTTTTATTCACAGTCCCAATCACTCATTTACTGGTGGGTTACCCCTCAGGTTTGGGAACAATTTTTCACTATCCCCCATATACTTGTTCATATGTCAGTGGCGCCATAATTTAAACCCAACTACAAATATATTTAAAATGACCGTTAAAGCGGGCGAAGCTTTGTTTTTGAGTGTTATGTCTGTTAGTCTGTGGTTACAATATTAGGAATGTCCCTACACTATTAAACATGTTTGAGTTTTAGGATTCTAGTTGACCAGTTGGACTTCCATCGTGATCGCCGAATCCTCTTTCAAAAGGAGGGTTTCGAGAAAAGGGCCATAACTCTGATAATTATCAATACTTTTTGTAAACTATTGCTTGTTTTTCCACTAAAAACCTGTTTTAATGCACCTAGTGATGCGATTGTGACTTTCTCATTTAATCCAAACTGTGATAGACTTTGAACCAAAAAGTATATTATTTATTTGGCTTAATCAACATGAGTTCAATGTTATCTTCGTGTGATCATATTTTGAAGTAGTGGGGGAATGGGTTTGATAAAGATTTTAACGGTTTATAAATCCCAGTATAACCTTACTAACCAACCTGAAACTTGACGAGTTTCCCGGGGGCATTAAAAATAATCATAGGTGGCCAATGTGGTCAAAGCTACTTTTACCCATTTTAATTGGTATTACATCTTTCGGCCATCATGGTATTACCAGTTTATATGGGGATTTGCTGTGTGACCGCACTCTTCAACCCGTAAGTCCGGAACAGGAAGTCGGATCAACTAAAATTCAATAGCAGCTTATGCCCAGTTAAACTCATTCCGGAACCGGTTCGGATTTCTGAATGGAGTCATTATGGATTCCAAATCAAATGCAACAACCGATTCCGACTCAGAATCGGTTGTTGCATTTGATTTGGAATCCATACTGACTCCATTCAGGATTCCGAATCAAATTCCGAATGATTTGACCGGGTGGGAGCGTCATACCTTTCATTTGGCACTAAGAGTGCTTACCAGCCCTCCGCTAGGCAGCCATTTTGTCCTAGCCAACATCTGCCTTTGTTAAAATCAAAACAACCCAATGCTATTGCACGGGCGACGTGGGCCTAGATGCAGCTAGGCCCATCATATGTTGACTACTGTCAAAGTCCGTATATCTACATAGCGAATGACAGGAGTGACACCCTCCTGGTGCTTACAGAGTGGTGGCGAGAAGCGGAGCTGGCGCTGGAACTGACATTAGAATACGAGATGCGAGAAACCTGATTGCTGCAAATTAAAGGGATGATGTCAGAGTGAAAGCCGAGCGGATCTGCGCCGACTGTCTGCTTTTACTCTGACATGCTCCAATTACTACGCTGCAAGCAGGTTTGTCGCATCTCGCTTTCTAATGTCAGTTCCAGCCCAGCTCAGCTTCTCGCCGCCACTCTGTAAGCACCCTAAGTTTGTGTAAATCGGTTCAGTCATCTCTATTAAACATTACAAAACACTTCATGGAAATGGGCATGGAGAATTAACACCAAATAATGCAATTTCTAACCCTTTAGCTTTATTAAAATTTAATTTTTTAAGTTAGGTTCACAGTAGGTTTATATGCCGTCAAAGATTAAAGGCATCTAGTTCTTCTGCTATTTGTGGTTACAAATCTGGGTTGAGTTTCAGTACCATCAGATCCTGTATCCGTTTGTCTCCTAAGCGCTGGCAATGAACGAACTACTGTCACCTATGTGGAAGGGGCGGAAAGAACTACCATCGCCAAACGTAACATTTCCGGTCTTTTGATCTTGTCACCAACCCAGTAATAAAATACATCGAATGCTTCTTTATATTGTGATACAGGCGAGCTCTTGTTCTCGTCTGTCGTAGACGATTGTATTGTACACTGAAATTTAAACGAGTTTGGGCTAGTTATCGAACGAAATTCTACTTCCTTGATCAATTGGTAAATTGAATCGTGTGAAGCCCTGAGCTCAAGAACTTCCAAGTTGGAAGAATCTTTATGAAAGTAATCATTCAAATATTCTTCAAGAAAGCTGCTTTCGTAAGGCGAATCTACGGGATCACAGTTTTCCGTTAAGTTCTTGAAGACGCTCCCATAGTTCTAGCACAGACTAACAGACATAACACTATGTAAAAATTATCGTTCTTCCAATTTTGTCAGTACACTAACTCCACCTATAACACACAGTCCCAACCACTCAGATGCAAGCGGTGCATCCCTCGCATAAAGCAAAATTTTTACTAGTGGGTTCTCCCCCGCTCAACTGCATATCAGCTTTCTGTCAAAATCTGAACAAAAGCAACTCATGAGAAAAGTGTAAACAAACTTCTTCGATGCAGATTCTGGTTCCAACGTCGATTGAGCCTGATTGCATTCTGTACAATGGTAAATATAAATTATTATTTTTTCCCGAAAACCAATCACCACTGCCATCGTCTTCCTTCCATCCAAAACAGATACACTTCACGGATTTATTGAGGAATGCAAGGAGCTTACCAGCGGATGCATGCAGAATGAAGAGTAGAACAGTCTCATTCTGCATTACAACAATTTTCCAAACAAATGATAGGATTCGACTATCGCTTAATATGCAGAATATGGTACGCCACCGTGAAGTGAAGACAATTTCGTCCCCCGGCGTAATACAAAAATTAGCCAGGCATAGCATAAACAAACATTTGTGGAATGATGTTATGCAACCGAATTTGCAGTGCATGTGCAATATGTGTGAAGGATGGAATAAACGGACACAAACTATTGTAATTGTTTTTTTTTAAATTGAATTTTTATTTTTTCATTTTATAATGAATGAAGGAATGTACGTTTTTGGATCAACTGCTAAATATCTAACTTTTCAGGAAGGTTCATTCTTTTTGCCTTACGGTTACGTTTACCATATCCAACTTTTTTCTTCGAAGCAGTGTGTCTTTGTGTTCTAAGCTCTTTCAAGTAACCGGATATAAGAGTGTTAAAAATTTTATCCACGGTAGTTTTGAAACAAGAGGGACAAACAAATGCTTCGAACCTGTCATACTCAACGTGTTCAGATAATCTTGCTTTGACGTATTTGCGATTCTGGTACAAATATTTAGAGAACCGGTGCCTGTATGCAGTGAAAGCAAGCAGTCCAATATCAAACAATATGGTTCCTGGATAATATTTAGCATTCTTCAATAAGCAGAATGTATAAGCCGTGTTGGAATTCTGTACTGCCTCTGTACGACTGAAAAGCAGTTGTTTTCTACAACGATTGTGATGAAGTTTTGATACTGATGCACCTAAAATATACATTAGTGCATTTATTTCCTTAGAGGTGTATTTACTCTGATCCACCGGTGCAAGTGGTTTAAATCTATACGTGAACCGCTCTGAATTATCGTGAACTCCATCATTGGAGAAGTCATTATCCTCAAGAACAGGTAATGCATTATCGTTCTCACAATTGGTACCCTCAGTCAATTTTGCATTCGCAGCTATTGCAGCGTACTTATACGCTGTACCGAACTGGTATGCAGTTGGGATATCATTATGTCCACATCTCCTACGAATTTCAGAAAAATTGTTTTCTTGGGGATCTTGGTTAAGATGATTTGTGCATAAATGCTCACAATCGAAGTTATTTTGTAGATAACTCCAAAGCCAACGCAGAGCATATATATTGTTAATAAGACCACTCACGAAGGCTGGCTTGCGTTGTCGCATTAAAAGCGTTTTGGCTTCATATTTGGCCTTGAAGCGAGAAATTATAATTGTAGATCATTTATGCTTATTTTATTGTTTCATTAATACCTTAACTAAATCAAAACAGCTTTGAGGTATAAAGTATAATTTGTGCAAGGTTTCTTCTGCATCCTTTAGGAAGTCCCAATGAAATGACTCACTCCTGATTGCTGTTCGATAGGGCTATAAGAAAACATGATAAACAAACAAGTGCATGAACTACAAACTACTGTAACTGTATACCTTTGAAATCGTTTCTTGGGAGCTCCTAGAATTAAATACATCAAATAAGGTATCAAAGAATTCGGCGTAACTTGCGGTTCCTTCTGCGCTTTTAGGCATTTCTCCTGATTTGACGTAATATAGCAAACTTTTAGATACTGAGGCACTCAATGTACGCGCTGCTTGGGCCACATTCATTGATGTAAATGGTTTTTGGTAAACATAGCGTTCTATTAGTTTCGGAGCCAATCTTGGTACTGAAGAATTATCAATATGGTACAGCTTTCTTATATCTTCGAAGCTAGCAATCTTCCCATCAAATACCGCGTTATGTTTATATAAATTGTTTCTAGCATTTTTCATGAGATGGGGACTATCATAGAGTAAGGCGAGAATAGTGTTATCGACTGGTATCAACGGGATTTTTTCCGTAGCATCAGCTTCTCTGGCCATTTTTACGTTCGTTGAGCATTGGTCCATTATTAACGCTACTGGTTCCAAGCCTCGTCGCTTCAAGGATTTAACCGTTTGTCTAACTATTTGTAGTTGCGCTTCACTACCAAGAGTATGATGAGCTAGGACGTAGCCGATGGCCTGAAATTAGATCTGTCTGTGTCTAAACAATTTAAAAATGAAAATATTTGCAGTGAACTCTTTTCATTTTGATTTTAAGGTACTATATTGTAGATGAAGATACCATGTTTATGTAGCACTGATATTAAAGCCGGTTGCCAACGTGCTACCAGCGCATAATGTAAACGCTGCAAGCGCCAAGCTGTTTGTACCAGCAGCTGACATGCATTTATATTATTCTAAAATCGTGCTAGTACCAGCATATTGGCAAACTAACTGCAATACATTACGGTAAATAATAGCTAGTTAGAGCTTTTGAATAGAGAAACTGTTCATGGTAGCTAGAATTAGGAAAATAACGAGTTAGGACGATATCGAATTAATGAAATGTAACCTGCTTGAAACGACGATGTTCATTTGAACGTTTTCCAACTTTCTTGTTCCTGTCCCACCGTTTAGGATCCAGTGTACTAACGCCAGATATCATTACAGCAACTGCCTCGGTCGCTAAAATTTTTGGATTGTTTTTTTCCAGTCTCTTCAGTTTACCATCACATGGGAAACCCATAAAAGTATCGGCGCGAGCGTTATATGTTAGTTCGGCTTTAATTGACATCCCATCAATGGCAATGACAACTGCCTTTTCATGCTTTGAAAAATTTCTTGTTTTTTGCTTCAATTTATCTAGAATTTTGTAGTTGATTCCTGGTGTTAGCTGGATATCTGCGTTCCATCTACCTAACGTCATTTTATGAGGTAGGGTCAGTACATCTGACTGCTGAATCGATCTGTATGCTGATGGCCCCGCAAGATATGTACCCATAGCAAATTTTTTAGTTTCCTTGTTGAATCTACGACCTTGTGGCTTTTGCACTGCATTGATTAGAGAATTGTGTAACACTTTATTAGATTTCAGCAGGTCAGCTAGTCGTTTAGATTCAATACCAGATTGTCTTTCGAGTCGCAAGGCTTTTCTTAATGCAGTGATCTTCTTCTTTTTAGAAATATTCGACTGCAATCTCCAATTATTTTTGCGTTTCTCTGCTTTCAACTTTAATTTAAGTGTTAAATTTTCCGCTTCATAACGCCTTTTCTCGTCCTTTTCTGCTTCGTACATATGTTTATAGCTTATTTCATTGTTATTGTAGTCATCATATGAATCTAAATCGGCACACTCTACGAATTCTAAATTGTTCAAAATTTCAGGAAAAGCTGTTGAAATTTCTTTGTTTTCAGTACCCGATTGTTCAAGCTGCTCAGTTGTATTGTTGATCTCGTCATTTGACTGCGAATAACTTGTATCTATTTCACTTTCGAGAACCATGATATCGAAAAATTCATCGCCAACCGTCGGAACGGCATTTGGACGGAGTCTACGCGTTAGGAGAAAGAAGAAAAATAAACTATAATTCCACAGACTTTCTACTCTGAGTCTTCTTACTTTTTCTCCGGCAGATTCACGTATGCATCTGGTAAAAAGTGGGCAGAACAAATCAGTCGTTGCCGAACAGCAGCAACACCGCCTGCAGAAAATTCATTTGCAAGTTCTTGAGAGCTGCAAAGCTGCACCCATATAGTGCACCTTTGGATACATTAATGAAGAAATTTGTTTGGTTTGAGTGCCAAATAGGAACTACTTACAGTTCATGCTTTTTTGGAAAGAAGTGAAATGTTTTTCCTGGAGTATAGCCTTTTTTGTTGCTGCACCAACCAAATTCACACTTTCTGCCCATTTTCGAATTGCACTGCTATACGAAAACTAACCTGATGACAGTTCAAATATTTGAACGGTACAATGCGTTCAGTGGCGCCATCATAATGCATACGGCCACAGTCCCAACTAAACATATATTTGAAATGACCGTTAAGGCGAACGAAGAATGGGTCAACGAGTGTTATGTCTGTTAGTCTGTGGTTCTAGTTAGAAACGCTAAATATATGTGATAATCAATTACCAAATGTACTTAGACAAATTCATGAAATACTATAATACCCGAACCACAGAGAACAGACATCCATAATCGAACAAAAATATTTAAAAAACGTGTGTAAACATTTGAATTAATATACGATAAACACTAGCGCCGCCACACCAACCTATCCCAACTATCCGTCAAATCCATTCCGGAACCGGTTCGAAATCCTGAATGGATTCAGTATAGAATCCCACTGAGACGTCCAAAAAATTGTTTCAAATTCGTTCAAGACGGGTCCAACGATGGACGTTCGTTGAACGGTTATTTGGACGTTGTCCAAATCGGTCCAACGAACGTCCTTCATTGGGCGATTTTGAAACCAACCGTTCTTAGAGCCCTCTAAGAACGGTTGGTTTCAAAATCGTCCAATGAAGGACGTTCGTTGGACCAATTTGGACAACGTCCAAATAACCGTTCAACGAACGTCCAGCGTTGGACCCGTGTTGAACGATTTTGAAACAATTTTTTGGACGTCTCAGTGGGAGGGATCTTGCTCAAAGAAAACAACCGATTCCGACTATATCGGTTCATGCATTTGAGCTGGAATTCATGCTGGAAGTCCGAATCGGTTCAGGACTAATTTGACTGGGTAGAGGAATAACCGTTGTCAATTCTGTAGAACTCAGCCACAAAAAAACATGACGACAGTAGCGCACCTGGTTTAGATATCCAAACTACCTTCGAAACCGTTAGAGATTCTACACAAGTTGAATGCTGAAGGTGGACGTCTGTTCTCTGTGCCTGAACTATCGCTCAGAAAAATTGTTCACGAAGTTTCAATAAAATTTCTTCTATGCGAATGTGTAGCAATCATATGACGGTTTCCGTTTATTTTGGTTACCGTCAGCGATGCCACATGTTTTTGTGAAATGTCTGTAGAAGAATAATTAAAATGTCTGTAAAAGTCTGTAGAGGGTTGTGTAAATCCTATTTACACTACACTGAAACGAAGACCATGGTATAAAATACTATATTAGGGGTTTAAATTAAAAAGGCTGTACCAGTGAATTTTGGTAGACAATATATCATACTTGTCTTGAGTATGATTCCTGTCATTTGTACCATGTCCATTCCGACATAGATACATGGTATATCTTACCATTTCATGGTGATATAAACGTATTATTAACTATGCTTCTATTTCCGTACAACGGTTAGATTTACCATAAATATGGTTATTTTGAAAACTGTTAGTTGGTTAAAAATACTATTGGTGTTTACTATGTTATAGTAATACTATAGTATATGCGATATACGATCAATATTTCTTTGAATAAATTTGGATAGGTTTTGTTTATTAATTCGTTTATTGATTCGCGCATAAAAAATATGTGTAAAAAATCGCACATAAATATTAATTGTAAAGCTCCACGTCGCAATTTCCTTAGGTAGATGCTATTATAATTTTGAGCGCCTTACACCGTTGGTTCAGTGCGGAACTGTAATATCGTGACCTAAAAACCAAAATCCATATTACAGAGTTTATAACAAGCATACTATAAGATCTTACCGACAAAATTCGCGTGCGCCTATTGTTTCTAGGACTCAAAATCGAGGTAATGAAGTTTGGCTTTTTTGTGGTTTGTAATACATGAAAAATGAAATCATGTTAAATTATAGAAATAATTTTTGTTATTATTATACTCACCGATGATAAAATGCGTGTTAGAAACGCAATCTTTTATTATTGATTTCGATTCATTCACTTTCATTTCTAAAAAAACTAATTTGTGAAACAAACAAATGCTCTTGGACAAACAAATCCTATTTTTTTCAACAACGTGGCGGATACCATTTTCACTACTCGAAACATTACCATATTTATAGTAATTTTAAAAATAAGCCGTGTTCAGTTGAAAAACACTGGTAATTCCTTTTATTATTACCATGCTCGTGGTAAAACAGATAGAAGTCTGAAGATCCATTCCAAGTTGAAACCAGAATCATAGTAAAATTGACAATTTTAGTGGTTATTTCAATCATGAAATAAAACATAAATCAAATACACAAAATAGTAAAAAACACAATTAGTGTTTTCCGACCTGTAAGGTAGCTTTAAGCATTTTATGGTAGACTAAACATTATTCATGGTAAATTTAACTTTTTAGTGCAAATGGTTTTTTCTACCATGACTCTGTAGTTAGAACTACCATATCGTTCTTTTCAGTGTAGGTTATTACCACAGACTAACAGACATAACACTATGAAGGAATTCCTTAAAAAAACATTGATCCGACAATTTTTCCAGAACACTAACTCCACCTTTTATTCACGGTCCCAAACACTCATTTACTGGTGGGTTACCCCTCAGGTTTGGGAGCAATTTTTCACTAGTTGTCTATCCCCCATATGCTTGTTCATATGCCAGTGGCGCCATAATTTCAAATGTGGCCACAGTCCCAATTACAAATATATTTAAGATGAACGTTAAAGCGGGCGAAGCTTTGTTTTTAAGTGTTATGTCTGTTAGTCTGTGTTATTACTTTAAAAGTTGCTTGAAATTAGTAAACTATTGTGAAGGAATCACTCGTATTCGAATCAAATTATTCTAGTATAATTTTGTTAAACACTGTTACTTTTTTAAAAGTCTGTAGATGTCTGATTACGTCTGTAGGAAACCATCAAAAGTCTGTAAAATACAGATATGTCTGTAAATCTGGCATCCCTGGTTACCGTTGCGTGCACAGCAATGGGTGACAACTGGTACACAAAATCCAAAACGAGAATACTAGATCAACATCACTCGGTATATCAAGTTATGATATCCGTGATGTCAGGTGGTAATAATGGAAACGATTATCATCGACGATTTTTTTCGACGGTGATCATTGATTTTTAATTTTTTTGCTTATGATTATGACAACACTGCTGAGAAGTCCAAAAAATTATTGTTTCAAAATCGTTCGACACGGGTCCAACGAGTTTGTTGAACGGTTATTTGAACGTCGTCCAACATTGGTCCAACGAACATTCTTCATTGGTCCACGATTTTGAAACTAACCGTTCTTAGAGGGGGCCCACTGAGACCTAAGAGAAGAGAAGACCATCGCGTAGCTAAATTGATCCAGTCCTAACCTCAATATTGAACCAGCTTCTGATTGGTCATTTTGCCAGTCATGAGCGTTCATTATATTTACAATTGAGTTCTACAAGATGACGACACGAATGAACTCATAATGAATGAAGTTCATGTTTGACAATTCTCGGTGGTTTGTTTACTTTGTCAGTTGCTTGAGTTCGAGTGCAACGGGTGCTCATCTGTTACATTCGAACTCACGTAACTTCCATGTAAACAAACCACCGAGAATTGTCAAACGAAGTTCATCCGGCTTATTTTGTGGGGTTATGTCGGTTAGTGTAAAACCTAATCGGAATGGAAACCAGTGTTGCTGAATCTATTCTGGCTATTTTTCATACACATCAACATTTCGTGCAAATTGAATAAAAGACCTGAATGACGATATAGTTACGTGTATTGTTAAGAGAGACATGAATAAAAATTTAATTTAATTTTTAAATGCTGCTAGCATTGTAAATTCTTGGTAGAGGTGCGATCTTTTAGGTACAATTATTTTCGGCAATTGTAAAGAGCATTTAAAGGGAATCTGGCAACGATGAACGCTTGTTGTCTTCAGATTTACGGCAGGGCCAAGTCGAGAAAATTAAGAAGAGCAAGAAGCCTCCCGGTCAAACCATTCGGAATTTGATTCGGAATCCTGAATGGAGTCAGTATGGATTCCAAATCAAATGCAACAACCGATTCTGAGTCGGAATCGGTTGTTGCATTTGATTTGGAATCCATAATGACTCCATTAAGAAATCCGAACCGGTTCCGGAATGAGTTTAAGTGGGCTGTTGTCGTCTCTTCTCTTAGACTGAGACGTCCAAAAATTGTTTCAAAATCGTTCAACACGGGTCCAACGATGGACGTTCGTTGAACGGTTATTTGGACGTTGTCCAAATTGGTCCAACGAACGTCCTTCATTGGACGATTTTGAAACCAACCGTTCTTAGCGGGCGGTTATACTTCTACCCAGTCAAACCATTCCGGAACCGGTTCGGACTTCTGAGTGGATACATAGTATGAATTCCAGCTCAAATGCATCAACCGATTGAGTCGGAATCGGATGTTTTCTTGGAGCCAGATTCCATACAGGATTTTGAACCGGTTCCGGCATGGATTTAACGAACGAGGGGCGATTCACTTCGGTATTTTTGATTCAGACCAGGTCCGTAGGCAGGATTTTGTTTCGGGAGCGGCTTTAAAATTATTGCATAAATCTTTAATTCTGATCTGATGAAATTTTGAGAAGTTCCTTCCCGGTGAGCAAATTTTCTGGCAGAGACCGCTCTGCTAGATTTCTGTGTCTTGGTTTGGCAGCCCTGTCAGATTTCTGCGCGTATCCTCCCACTGAGACGTCCAAAAAATTGTTTCAAAATCGTTCAACACGGGTCCAACGATGGACATTTGTTGAACGGTTATTTGGACGTTGTCCAAATTGGTCCAACAAACGTCCTTCATTGAACGATTTTGAAACCAACCGTTCTTAGAGGACTGTCGGGTTAGTTGAGCTAGGGCGAAATCGGTTTCGCTCGCGTTTTCTGGCAAATTTTGACAGGAACCGAGCTAAACCCTGGCATAACTCGAACATAAACTGTGCAAAGATCCTGGCAATTCCTACCTGGTAGAATTTAGCACGAATCGAGCAAAACATCTGACAAAGATGTGGCAGGAAGCGTGCAGAGACCGTACATTTCTGACTGGATTCTGGATAAAAGTGAGCAGCATCGGTTGGTGTAACCGCTTCTGTCAGAAACGGTTGTTGCATTTGAGCGAATTCCTTGCCAGAATTCTCGCACAAATCGCGCAAAATGCTTGCTCAACTTTTGCTAACTTTCTGCTTGCCACGCTGACCGGGGAAAGGCCATGTGGAATTTCGGGGAAATGCGCTAATACAATCCCTCTAAGAACGGTTAGTTTTAAAATCGTCCAATGAAGGACGTTCGTTGGACCAATTTGGACAATGTCCAAATAACCGTTCAACAAACGTCCATCGTTGGACCTGTGTTGAACGATTTTGAAACAATTTTTTGGACGTCTCAGTGGGAAATAACCGTTCAACAAACGTCCATCGTTGGACCCGTGTTGAACGATTTTGAAACAATTGAGTTCTACAAGATGACGACACGAATGAACTTATCGACGTCAACATTTCATAAGGCATTATATACAATATGCTCATGTTGAGAAAATGGCGTCTGAAAAATTACCTCGTACTTTATATTCCCATTTATGAACAGGAGCTTGATTTAAGTACCAAACAACTCAATGCCGTGTTAAATTAACCATTTTTTCCGAATAACATGACAGATTTATTAAAACAATTGTATTTTGAACGTTTTTTATAGATAAATGTTTTGGTCCCTTTTGAAACATCGCACTGGTTTTGTGGCCTCTCCCATAATCCCTTTTCGCCGAGACGTTAGCTTATACCCAGTTAAGCTCAGCCGGAAATGAACTGGAATTCCGACTGGTTCCAGTTCGCATTCCGGCTCCAGTGACACAACCGATTCTAGTTAGAATCGGTTGTGTCACTGGAGCCGGAATACGAACTGGAACTAGCCAGAATTCCAGTTCAGTTCCGGCTGAACTTTACTGGGTAGTGCGTGCGGGTGAGCCCTTTTGTTTACAGCAAATGATTATGTGACGTTTATTTTGATCCCTTTCTTGGTGTTGCGATGTTTTTGTTCCCTTTTCAAGTATAGTCTTTTTCATTAAGAAAAGGGCCCATAAACAAATTTTTCCGTTTTGTTGTTTGGTGTTTCTGAGCCGTTAATTTTTGAGGGGAAGTGAAAGGGAACATAAGCAAAACAAGTTATTTTGCTTATGTGCCTTTTCGATAATCCATTATTTCCCCAACAGCCAGGTTTCAGAATCGGCTTATTTAAGGTATGTATAAAGCTTTGTTAGTGTCCATTTGAAGTAAGTATTAACCGGAATTGTTTACGTTTTGTTTATCGGCCCATTTGAAATGTTCTCGTCGTTATGATGAATGAAGTTCATGTTTGACAATTCTCGGTGGTTTGTTTACTTTGTCAACTGCGTGAGTCCGAGTACAACGGGTGCTCATCTATTACATTCGAACTCACGTAACTCCCATGTAAACAAACCATCGAGAATTGTCAAACAAAGTTCATCCGGCTCATTTTGTGGGGTTATGTCGGTTGGTGTAAAACCTAATTTTTTGGACGTCTCAGTGGGTACAGCAGAGATGCCAGATTTGAAGATTTGTCTTCATTTTGAAGACATTTGAAATGTTGTGAAGACGTGTTTTTCATTTTGAAGACAAATTTATTCGGGTGTCTGTCTGATTTCTAGCAGAATTCTGGCTCGAAATCAATAACCGATTCATAATCCTGGCCGTTGAAGACAAATGAAGACATTTTTTATATAATGTGAACAAAGAGAATAGTGAAAGAGACGCAGAGTGAAAATCAGTCAAAACGGCAACACTCCCTTTACGATGATTTCAACACTAGAATTTGGCAACCGTTTCCAAAGGCAGCACTTTAAATGACTCCTATTATATTTTGAAAACAAACCTTTTGTCAATCGTTGGATTTGTTTATCAAACGATGTGCATTTTGAAACAAAGAGATGAAATAATTCTATAGCTTGTTTTTACTTATACATAGACTCTAGAATGCACCTTACAATCACGATTGCACTAAATTCTGACGAAAATTCAAATTTCTTTTTTGATAGATTTACAATACTTATCTCCTCCAACTCAGGCATGAGTAATGTTTATTTACATTGCACGATTGGTCTGCTCAATAAGGTATTTTTGGCTTCACACTATTCGTCTCTTTCCCTATTCTCTTTGAATGTGAAGACATTTGAAAAAGATATCTGGTATCCCTGGGGTACAGAATGAACCAGAGATACCAGATTTGCAGACATGTCTGCAAATTCGCAGGCTTAATTTAAGCTGCAGATTTTTTCGATGACGCAGATATTTGCAGATATTTTAGTTTAATTCTCGACAAACATACACACAGAAAAAAAATGGCTTTTAGGCCGTAATCATATGTTCGTCGAGACTTTTCTCTTTTGTTTACTTTTAACATCTGTGATTCGCCAGTAACGGTTTGTCCAGAATTTCCTTTCAAAGAGAAATTTGACAGTTGGCTTTTAAGCCGTAATCATATGTATGTGGAGAATTGCAGATATTTACAGATTTTTTAGTTTAGTTGCAGATATTTACAGATTTTTGAAAATAAAGGCTTTTGGTTGCACTAATTTCAAATTACAACTTTATCTACTTAAGGTTTTTCCCGTTTTTCCTCCATAAGCTATTTTTCTCTACTTATCTTGGGTTATAAATGCACTATTTTCATTCAATAGAACACATCAATAATAAGTCATTTTTGGCCAAGAAGCGTTTTCCTGACATTTTTGGTACTTCCCAGGCTTTTAAAATTATTATTTCAGATATTAAAAAAGAATCTGGCATCTCTGGAATGAACTTTGTTTACATTCGACGAGTTTTGATTCGAGCCAACAACATCCTTGCATTTTTCTCCAAAACTTTAAACAATAATTTCTTATCAGTTCTTATCAAGGGTTTCTCTTGAAAATGCGAGTTTCCTTTGTGTGATATATATGACTGTAGTCTTTTGTGTTATTAAGCAGATCGGGCTGTATCGCTCGTCTCCGAGAAGGAATGAGTTCCCATATTAATATCGACGACAAGCGATTGTTGCTGAAAGAAGTTTTGAGTCGAGATCTAAAGGCGGCAGATCTTCGACTATCGTTGTTCGTAGCCGCTGCCAGGTCTTTCAAGTACGATTCTTGTCTGCAACCCTTTCCGCCAGATTACCTCATCAACGGCGAAAAGAATATTGATGAGCTGGTAAGTTATGTGCTAGCAAGCCAAAAGGACACGTAATCCTAACCATATACAATTTTCGGTCTTACAGAAACAAATTTTAGATGAATTACCCAAATTGGATACCCTAAATCTGATTGAGTTAAAGGACAAAACCGTATCCTTGCTACATTGGATTTTGTGCAAACACTCGGGACCTCGGTTGCGAACTGTTCCAAAATCTGAGTATGATTCGGTGTTTGCTAATGCTCCTTGCCTGACCGCGTTTCAAAGGCCTCAGTGGATATTTCATGTACAGTACCAAGATGACTCACATTCGGAGAGGATGTTTCGCGAGAATCTGGATTGCTTTCAGACTCACCATGCATACCACGGTAGTAAGGTGTTCAATTTTTACTCTATACTGAACTATGGCCTACAGCAGCACCTAAACAAGACTGCCTTATTCGGTGAAGGAATCTACCTGTCGGCAGAGCTGAACGTTAGTCAAATGTTTGCTCCGACTGGTGCCGGTTGGTCCAGATCGGTACTAGGAAGTCACCTCGCCTGTACTGCACTTTGTGAGTACATCGATAATCCTGCCTATGTCAAATGTCAGGAGGAAAACCAAAGCACATCAAATATACCGGAGAGATATATTCTAGTTAAGAATAATGACCTTATTCAGGTGAGGTATTTGCTGGTGTATGGTAGTAAGCGGATAGTTGGTCCCGTTGGCACAGCGATCGGTCTGAACAGCGGAGGACTACGGGGATCGACGTTGGAGCAACGGGCAAAACAGGTTGCTCCAAATCGCTGTCTGAGGTGGATGGCAGCCAACCAAAGTTGGCTGCTTGCAGGTGGGTATTTTCTTATGCTACTGGGCATTGGGATGATGAACAGCAGGAATGCACATTATATGAAGCAGATGTTCTGGCAGAAGATTAATCATATGTGCAATGCGTTGTTTGGCGGCGTTGCCGAGGGAGATACGTGAGCGATGGATATCTTGGACAACAAACGGATCATGGGCAATGTAGTACAAGCGGTGAGGCGCAAGGGGTTAGATTGAATAAAAATGTTCAACTGATCGTTTCGTATATTTTTCTTATCCATGACAATCTGCACCTGCATTTATAGAAAAACTAATCAGCAATCATTCTGATGGACATGCTTCCGTCATTAGCTTGATGTGCCGCCCTCTTACATATTTTTGACTAACCAAACTAGATCTGTTACGTAGGGACATATGGAAGCAGGCATAGACAAGACGAGAACTATAAACAGAGGAAAGCCGAGCCATGGTATGGAAAGATAAAGAAAGGCAGGGCCATAGTCTTGGTAAACATGATAAGACAATCAGCCGTATTCTGCATTAGGGACCATTCATAAATTACGTAACGCGTTTAGGGGGAAAGGGGGTACGACAAGTTGTGACATATGGGGAAGGGAGAGTAAGCTAGATCTTTACGTAACATGTTTTCACTGAACAAAGAAATTTTTTCGAAGAATTTGTTACGTAATGGGGGAGAGATAGAGAAATTTGTGACAATTTATTACATAGGGGGAGGGGGGAGTCAATTTTAGGCAATTTTCGCGTTACGTAATTTATTAATGGTCCCTTACAACGCATCGCCTATTCGAACGAATGTGGTTCGTATTCTCATGGGGTTTCGAGAGATTGACACCGGTATGGTGGAGTGCACTGGCTTTGCACCATTTTTGCACTTTCTAGCAGAAGTGCAAAAAACTGGGTATGTTCCATTGACACTTCTGCTAGAAAGTGCAAAACCAGTGCATTACACTACACCGGTATCAATCAATCGAAAATCCTATTAATCATTTGTAGTGTTCTTTGAATCATATTTGCAGAAAAATAAGAAGAAATCGTTAACTTTTTTCTTTACCTGATGCCACATGATCATCTTGCTCTCTAGGGTCATGTCGAGGTAATCAGACACATTGGCGGCCTTATTCTGCGCGGCGCGTGACTAAACTCACCTCATTTTACGTGACTTTTTAATCCTAATGCGAGAAATTCCTTCACAATAGTTTACTAATTTCAAGCTACTTTTAAAATAACAACCTATGGGATTTTCGATTGATTGACACCGGTGTAGTGGAGTTCACTGGAACTGCACTATTTTTGCACTTTCTAGCAGAAGTGCAGAAAACTGGGTGTTCCATTGACACTTCTGTTAGAAAGTGCACTCCACTACACCGGTGCACATCAATCGAAAATCCCACTAGTGTAAATAGGATTTACACAACCATCTACAGACTTTTACAGACATCACGGTTAAATAAAAAAACCTACAGAATAAGTTCTTTTAACTTACTTTTGAATTGTGCGTCGCTTTCGGACTTATTAGTGTGTGTGTGTTTTTTTATTTTATAGTAAGGTCAAAAAAGCTTCAAAAGCCTGGCCTGTAGTGTATTGGCACTGTGTGGGACTCACGACTCACGTTCGTGCCTAACCACTAAAAACATTTCTTACTTTTTACGCCCTTCTTCCCCACGGAACTACGTCATCGTATTACTTCGTGGAGGGGGGGGGGGGGGGGGGGTTCGTTGCGCTTTCGTCGCACCTCTTTCTGCTGCTCTATCACGGAGCCTCGCTTGGTTCATGGAGTGGCACGACCTATGAGCTTTGATTTAACTCTCGATTCCTCTCCTGCTTCTTGTCTCCATCCATTACGTCGCCGTTTATTTCTCGTCCCTGTGGTGAGCCGTTTAGGTGCTGATTCCCTGAGCCATTCAGCTCATGTTTCCGTGAGTCATTCAGCTCCCGGCCTTATAACGATCCGCTTGTATAGTGCTCAACGGTGAACTCATCCTACTCCAACCGATAGTTCCCCGACGGAGGAATTTCGCCCGACACCGATACCCGCTTTCTTGAGCCATTTAGCTCTACTATAATCTTCCAGCTTTACCGCTTATCCTACTCCGATTGAGAGTTCCCCGACAACGGAATTTCTTTCGTTATCGGTGTTTGTTTCGTGAGCCAATTAGCTCCCCTTTTCGTCACGATTCTGTCGGGTAGTCCACGGCGCCGAATCAGCCCTATCGTGAATTCCCCGCTCCCGATACCGATGCACGTTTCTGTGAGCCATTAAGCTCCCCGCCTCGTCTACTCGGTCTAGTCCCCGGCGGTGGACCTAGCCTACTCAACGGCCAGCCAGCAGATGCTGAGGTCCATCCAGCGATTCCGGGTAGAGCGTAGCTTCCGGTTCACTGGCGCCCCAACGACCCACTTCTGGTTATTCGACGCGGTCTACTCGGTCTAATACCGAACGGTGGATCTAGCCTACTCACGAGCTACCCGGTAGAGTGTCGTCGTCGGACCGGCGATTCCGGTGAAGCCTGACGTCCGGTTCGCTGGCGCCCCGACGACCCGAGCCCGGTGCTACATCGCGTACTACTCAACTGGTCCCCGGCGGTGGACCCAGTCTACACCGTCGGTGAGTTTCCCGGCGGCGGTATTTCTCCCGAAACCCTATTTGTGGTTCCACTGCGGCGTTCTAACCAATGTCATTACTTTGTTGGTCCCTTCGCCACATCCTTTGCAGCTCGGAGAGTATACTTGTAACAACTCTGTTGACAGCGTCCCAGATATGCTCGTCGCGGCACATCTCTTCGACGATATTGTCCACTGTTATATCAGGCATACCCCTTCGGACTTCTTCGAATCTGAGGCATTCGAAAACCACGTGTTCCGGTGTCTCTTGCACGTTCACACACTCCGGGCAAAGGGGTGACGAAGCGTGTCCAAACCGATGTAGGTATTTCCGGAAGCATCCATGCCCGGACAAAAACGGCGTTAGATGGAAGTTCACCTCTCCATGCTTCTTATGTACCCAAGTAGACACATTTGGGATGAGTCGATGGGTCCACCTTCCTTTCTCCGCGTAATTCCACTCTTGCTACCACTTAGCCAACGAGTCCGCTCGAACCAGTCTCCTTGCATTACGTTCATTTCTCCGCTGGTAGCATTCTACGCCCTCAGCCAGAGTGATGCAGATGGGAACCATCCCGGCAATTACGCATACCGCCACCGACGATATCGTTTTGTACGCACTCGCGACACGAACAGCCATTAGGCGAAAAGTGCTTGTCAACTTCATCCGGTTCCGCTTTGAGTTCAGCAGCCCAGGCCGGTACGCCATATCTCAGGATTGAGGATGAGACATTCGCCAGGAGACGTCTCGTGCTGCCTCTTGCCCCTCCGTGATTCGGCATGATCCTGCGCTAGTTGTCCTCGCAGCCTTCTCACATACATAGTCGACATGGCAGTTGTAATTCAACCGATCGTCAACCATCACACCCAGGTGCTTCAGCGCGCGCATCGATGGAATGGATTGTCCCCCGACGTTGATCTCGAGACGCTGGATTTGCTTACGGTTGCTAATCAGCACTACCTCAGTCTTGTGGTGAGCCAGCTGCAACTTGACGTTAACCATCCAGGTTTCCACGATGCCTATTGTCTCTGCCGTCAGCATCTCCACCTCCTCAATGGTCTCGCCCGTTATCGGCAGGACAACATCATCTGCAAAGCCGACGATCTCCGCTCCCCTGGGCAGTTCCAGTGTTAACACTCCGTTGTACATAATATTCCATAGCGTTGGGCCGAGTATGGAGCCCTGAGGTACTCCCGCCGTTACCCTAATCGACCTCTGCCCCGTGTTCGTTTCGTAGACCAGAACTCGGTTCTGAAAGCAACTTTTCAGAACCTTGCACAGATAGTCCGGAACCCGCATTCTATGCAGCGCTACGGCGATGGCTCCCCAGCTAGCACTGTTGAACGCGTTCTTCACGTCTATCGTTACCACGGCGCAGTAGCGATTACCCCTTCTCTTTTGCTTCAATGCTTTCTCCGCGTTCGCGATGACGATGCGGATGGCGTCCACCGTCGATATTCCTTTTCGGAACCCGAACTGTCTCTGCGATAGTCCGTTCTCACTTTCAGCGTAGGTCGTCAGCCTGATGAGGATGACTCTTTCCAGGAGTTTACCGAGAGTATCCAGCAGGCATATAGGCCGATACGATGCTGGATCTCCTGGTGGTTTCCCTGGTTTTGGCAGTAACACCAGCTTCTGGATCTTCCATCTATCCGGGAAGTAGCCATCGTCCAGCCATTTCTGTAGGACTATCCTAAACATGTCCGAAAACGCCAGGATCACAGTCTTCAGTGCCACGTTGGGGATACCATGCGGTCCAGGAGCTTTCTTCGCTTTCAGCCCTTTTGTCACTATAAGGAGTGCTGGTTTTTTAATCCGTCCGATAACAAAACGCAGGTTTATCATGAAGAAGTTTTATTTAAACATCGCGATTTTTTAGATAAAATTATTACATGTGCTTTTATGTAGTAGAGACAATGAATGAAAAAAAAATGAATTGAGTCACGTCAAGTCTTCAGAGACAAACAGATGATCGGTGTAGCGAACCACAGACAATTGGAAAGCGCATGCATACCTACAAGGAGCTCGTCGTTGGAAACCCGATTGTCACCTGCATTTCCACCATCTACATTAGCGTACGGTGTAGGCCCTCCACGATAATTTTCAGCTTGTCTCCGCACATTTCGACTGGCGTCATTGGACCCTTGATCCTGGCCATAACGACGCGGTAAGCATTGCCCCAGGGGTTAGCGTGCACTTCTCTGCACAGCTCCTTGTAGCAGGTGGACTTGCTTAGCACTATCTCACGTTTAAAAGCGGCCCTGGCCGCCCGGAATGTTCCCTTACACTCTTCTCTGACTGCCTCAGATCTTGCTCTCTGAACGCGTCTTCTGGCTTTTAGGCAAGTAGCCCGGAGGATGCTTAGCCTTTCGTTCCACCAGTACGCCGGTAGTTCCTCGGCTCCATTTTCCTCGGCATTGTTATATCGCATACCCTAGCTATTGTTTCCGACAGCTCATCGACACTCGGAATTGGAGTGACGCTGTCAGCACGAAGTGCTTCCACAAAAAGGTCCTTGTCGAATTCCTTTATTTTCCACTTCCGCTCGCCAGTCACCGTACGATTTTGCCGACCAATGGTGTAGTGGATGGCTTGGTGATAACTATATGTGTCCTGCTCACGAACTCGCCAATTCATGTCATCCGACAGCGACGCGCTGCAGAATGTTACGTCGATGATGGATTCCCGACCGTCTTTACGGAATGTGCTAGCGGAACCTTCATTGCACAGCTTTACGTCCAGCTTCGCCAGTGTTTCCAATAGGCTGTAACCTCGTGCGTTGGTCAGTCTGCTACCCCACTCCACGGCCCAAGCGTTGAAATCTCCTCCTATAACAACCGGCGTTCGCCCGACTAACAAGTCGGTTAATGCGTCCAGCACCCGGTTGTATTGCTCTGGTGTCCACCGTGGAGGAGCATAACAGCTACACACGAATACGCCGTTTATCCTGGCGATCACGAAACCTTCGTTTGTGCTATCCACCACTTCGTGAACAGGGAAACCGCCCATCACTTGGATTGCCGCCATCCCTGCACTATCCTCCACCCAGTTACCGTTATCGGGAGAGACACGATTCTGCTCTGCAATAATTGCAACATCGCACTTCATTTCTGTTGTTGACTGCCACAACAGTTGCTGTGCAATGTCACAATGATTTAGATTGAGCTGGGTAACCTCCATCATGTGTGTGTGTGTGTTAACCATCGTAACTCCCACCAGCTGGTAGTGATTTACAGAAAAAAAGATGTTTGCATGTATTTAAACATATCCATGCTGAATGTTATGAATTAACTTCAGTCCCGCTTCCGCAAGGACCGTTGAGCAAAAATGAAAGCTAAACTGTGGAATAGGCCCGCACCCTATTCCACTAACTGGGCGTAATATAATTGACTTATCACGTCGACCACAGAACAAGAACTGATCTTTATTTTATTCACATAATCTTACAGAGTTACGTTTATGATTGGTGCCGTGTGCACCGCTTCATGGCTAGTCCCTCTTGGTGCCGGGTGCACCAGGATCGGTGACTAAGCGGGCGTCGGATGACGCCGCTCACCATTTAGACTGCTACACAACGTTTGGATTTAGGCGAGCTCGCCTCGTCGCGTCCTCCAATTTCTGGATTCTTCTGGCGTTTTGCATCCATCGCCAAATGATGATGGCAATAATCACTGCCAGCACCAGCAGGCCGTCTATGGTGTATCCTGCCGCTTCGTGTGTGGATATTTCGTTCTCCACAGTGATATCGGAGCTCGACTCGAATGGCCATATTATTGTTGGTTGAGGTTGCTATGAATAGCACCGCATTGCCGCGGTACAATCGAAGTAGACTCTGGGGTCGGGTTCAAATCGTTGAGTGCGCATTTCTCACCGACAATGCGCTCGAATCGTTGCTGGGTGGTGCCTGCTTGCTGACAATGCTCGGGAGGGCACATTTTCCGCTGAGCTAGGCCTTCTTGTCCAGCATTTCGTCGTTGGGTTCGATTATAGCGAAGTTGGGTTGCTGACTTCTATTCGTGTCATGCAGCAACTAATGGGTTTTGCATTTGGCTACTTCCACATGCAAATAACTTGGTTCAAGGATTTAGGTAGGTGTTAGCTCAATTGACTTTCCGATGACCCATTTCGTATATAGCGCCAGACATGTTCCGCGGTCATCGTTCCATCAACCAGCCCCGCCTTACTGTAATGTTTTTATCAAATAGATTATAACATTACAATAAGACTTTCGATTCCTTACATGAGGTAAGAGGTCGAAGCATATTTAGTGTATTTTTTTGATTTTTGAATATATATAATAAGTATATGTCTGTAGAAAAATATACCTACGTTGGGATACTGTATAAAATATGATTACATTCGACGACGTGTTTCATGTTGTTCTGGGAAGCGAATGATTCTGCTTAACTAATGTTCTTGAGCATAATCAGTACCGCATAACGTAAATGGTGGAATTGCACCGCATTAACTTCTGCTGCGTTGAGCTTCAAGTTCACTTTCAACATTTGCTCCTCTTCACAATTTGATGGTCTTACCGGACATTTCGAGAAGTCAACAGCAACACAGTTTGCCCGCAACGGGACATACTCTTGCTTTGTGTTGTCACTCATTGTTTGTTCACGTTTCACACACTAGGTAGAAGCAAATACAAATTATTTGTATTTGGTAGAAGAAATCAATTTTTGCCTTTGAAGATAGACCAAGAGGCGCGCGGGTAAATTCAATTACTTGCCCTGTAGCGTCTGAACTGAGCGAGATGAGAAACTGAACTGCTAAAGACATTCTTAAGAGTCAAATGGAATCGATGTACGGTTAGTTCATATGCAATGACATGAAATTCTCAGATGCTTTTTCCTCGGTGTATAGAATTTTGAGTTCGGCTAAACTTTATTCGGCTTAATAGTAAGTGCCCCTGGTTTTGGAAGCAAATGAATTCTCCAGGATGAATCAGAAAAATGACATTACACTTTTTGGGCGATTCATTTAAAAGTTTGTTTATATTCGATTCCCGTAGTCAAGAAAAATTTGGGAGAAAATTAGTATAATAAATCTGCTGCGAAAAGTACAGGCAAAAGCGAACCGTAATGGCTGAATCCGATTACTTCGGTTTGGAGCTGCTTTACAAAACGGTGGAAGGTATTGTTCAAACCAAGTCGGATGTTTTGATTGCCGTCGTCCATTGGTATCTGATCAAAAACTCATTTCGCAACGTCGGAATCGGTGACGATGTAAGTAATGTGCTTCTATGATACATACGGTATATTGGAAACATTGTGTTTTTTGTCACAGAAAACCCTTTCCGACTCGGAGGAATCGAACGAACTTTTGCCAGACGGATGGAACAGCAACCCGCTCTCGTACGCATTGCGATACGTCAACAACGGCCAGTTATATATCCTGCATGGGATCGACAGTGAAGGAACCATGATTGTCAATCTGCTGCAGGTTAAAACGTTGAACGTATCAAATACCACTTTTCAAATCGATGACACTGTTAAAGCCGTTAAGGGGTCGGTTACAACTCTGATTTCCGAGCTGTCCACTGTTTTGGACCGAATCCGAACGCAGCTATTGGTTCCGGTGTTCGAAAGTAACAAAAAAGATGGTGGAACGCAAACTGCACAGACTAGCAAGGAACCGGACAGAACTGAACGGGAACCATCTTCATTATTAATAGGGCCAAGACTGCCGGGAAGGCTCCCAGGGTCGGGCACGCTGGGAGTAGGTAGCGTAGGCCGTGGCGATCTGGATCCATTCGGTCGAGGTGGAGGAGGCATGCTTTTTGAACCTCCCGGTGGATTCAATCCGCTGGGAAATCTACGATTCCCTGGGCCTCCCGGTAATATCCCAGGAGCACGGTTCGATCCCTTCGGACCAGCAGTGGGAAACAATCCGCGGCTGTTCCGCAATCCGGACCCTAATCCGGATCATATGCCGCCTCCCGGTTACGATGATATGTTTATGTGAATGAAGCAAAAATGGACATTTTCACAACGATAGGACTTGTGCGTGCTGTTGTTTTTGATTTGAATTTTATTTCCGCATCTATGATTGAAATAAAGGAATGCATTAAAACGTGAGTTTTACAAAACAATGCCGTCATCGTCATCCTCATCGTTCAGCTTGAACAACTGTTCCAAATTTTCAATCGTAACTTGCTGCGAGCTCCACCTACCACTCTGATCATTCTGAATAGTTTGATAAATCGTTTCTTCGATCGTATGTTGAACAATGAACCGATGTACGAAAGTTGGCCTAGTCTGACCGATTCGATGTACCCGACCGACCGCCTGCAGTTCCTCGCCCGGGTTCAAAATGGGTTCCACCAGAAATACGTGAGTAGCTTCGATTAAATTAAGTCCTTTGGAGCCGGCCTTCAACGGAAGTAACATACAGGTGATATCGTTCTTGTAGTCTTTAAACTCTTCGATACTCTTGTAGAACTTGATTGATTTTGTCCGGAATGTGACTGCGTTTTCTTCGAGGGCTCTTGCTAACATCATCAGAATTGGATCCCAATGAGAGAAAATTATAATTTTTACGTCCGGTTCTTTGTGCTTTAGCTCGAGTATTGTTTCAACCATTTTGAGAATTTTATTGGAGTAATTACCGCGCACGTTGATCTGCTCCGATCTGTCGGATTGGGAACGAGTGACGTAATATATGCTGAAATGAAGGAAGGAAGTTTTACGATCAATTCGTTTTCGAGATTTGAACAATCAACTTACTCCGCGACTCGCTGTCGGTGACGGCAAACTACACAGCTAACCTGATTTCCCTGGTTACGGGCAATCCGTATAATCTGTGGAGCACAAACGATACAAAAGTGGTGTCCGCACTGCAGCACTGCATATTTCAACGGTGCATTCCGACATATCGGACAGGGATCTATTTCTTCAGTACTACCTAAATGCTGTAGGTATTTCAGTGTACCTTTCAGTCGAACGAATTCCTGTTCCGAATTCATCTTCTGAAACTGCAGATCCTCAAACGTTTCATCTACCTCACAATCCAGCACTTGCTGGATGGTCTTGCGGGTGTTGTTCTGTTCGAGTTCCTCTACGGTGACCACTTGTAACCGAGACCGGCACATGTTTAATTCGTCATAGGCCGCAGCCGTGTAGTTGATTTCAACCCAGTATTTGGAGTATTCTTTGAATTCAGCTTTTATGCGATCCAGATAGGACAGATACAGGTCCCCAACTTCGATAATGGCCTCATCGAAACGTTCCTTCTTGGAGAATGAGTGGATTTCTGTAAGGCAAGAGTCATAAATCTCAAAATAGACACAAAAATGTATCACTTACGCCTGATGATCATTTCCTGGGACGTCATCTGCCAGGATCCTTCCGTCGTATTGGTACTCTCCATAAACTGCTTCTGGAAGATTACACACTCGTAGTGGTTGAGAACAGTCTTCACCTCACACAATACACACGTCGGTCGCTTCCGCCTTTCCTTCTCCGGTAGATCGGGCAACTCGGGATCCAGGTGACAAAGAAAAGCTGTCCTCACCAGCTCCTCGATACGAACCTTAACGTGTTCCGGCCAGAGATGGCTTGGTTTGAGATTTGCACTAAAGTAATCAATCATATCGAAGGCTTTTTTCAACAGACCCCGCTGTTTTTTAACCTTCTCCAACCAAATGGTAAGCACGTAATCTAACCCTCGCACGGTATGTATTTCCTCTGCCATCGTGTTCTGATTTCGTACCTCGACGTTCAGTTTCAGTAGAAAGTTGGCCGTTTTCACAGCGTCATGATCGATACGATAGATCACACTTCGCCACCAGTGACCGTCGATCTTGTTGTCCAGTTTATTCGAAATTTCCCGCACCTTTTCCGACGCTGGAATCAACTCTCTTTCAACGTTTTTGACGGTGTTCGAGTAGGTCTCCACGTACTTCCACTCCAATTTGGCACATTGTTCCTCGAAAGCGGCTACCTCTTCCACGGCTGTCGCAACACCGGCCTCCTTCTTCAGATTTATAACATCCAACAAATTCCAGAGAGCATGAATCTGTAGCAGTGTATCGACACTAATCGTTCCTTGGTAATCATTCGCCCAACGCAGAACCGATTTGTACATCTTGATGGCTTGATCGTACTCCTTCCTAATCACATGAACTGCTGCCATCCCGTTGATACTAGAGACAACGGAACGCAGTTGAGATTTGCATTCCATCTCGTTGTTGGTAATCAAATGTTCTCGCAACTCATTCGGTGTCAGTAGCTTTTTGGTGGTAAGTTGATCTGAGCGATGAATTATCGAAGGAATGGTACAATCCTGGCGCAGTTTTCGTAGTGGTTCCATTAACTAAAAACAAAAAAAAAGTATTTATCTACTTTCTATCCCCAAGCCCCGAAAACAACTAATCCAAGCTGCTATCACCTACCAAGTTAAACGTTTGTATATTCATCCGCGAAACACAAATTTCACTACCCAGCTTTTCGGCCTTCTCGTGAAACGAAACCGCACACTTGGCGTGCTCCATGCGGTAGAAAAATTTCTGTAAATCGGACATTGTGATGTAGTGAACGACGTCCGTCTGCGGCGGAATTCCCAGCTGATCAAGAACGGCAGCCTTACACGTTCGCCACATGATCCGATTCATTGCCGTTAGCAGGGGCAGTGGATTACCGAACTGGTACCGATGTGTCAATTCCCGCCAGATGTGATAGTTGTTGTACGGTGCATAGTCCAAGAAATGAACTAATCCGTACAAGTTGTCCATACTTTTCTCGATCGGCGTCCCAGTGACGGTCCAACGATGCACAGCAGGCAATGTTTTAACCATTTTGGTGGTCTGATTGTGAACACCTTCGACCATTTGAGCCTCATCAAGACAAACGCGCCACCAACGCACCAGCGGAAGTGGCGATACAGGGCTGAGAAAACGTTTTTCGTGACGAGATGTCCGCGCGACAGCGTTTGTAAAGTATATCTCAGTTTTCAGTACATTATAATCCGTCAAAACAGCATCGTATTCCGCCAAATCCGCTGGACTGATCCAACCGCTCTGAGCGACACCGTCGTAAACAAAAAATTTAAAACTTTTATCGCTGATATGCTTGGAGATTTCCGAAGCCCACTGCATTTTGATGGATACTGGCGAAACAATTATTGTGGTGCCAGCCTCGGTTAATGGCTCCGATCGCCAACATTCCGGACATATGTACCGGCCCGGTTCATTTGCAACATGTTTTAGAACGCACTTCCTGTGCTGCTGCAGGCCACATTTTTGGCATGCGATTAAGTTCCTCAACGATACTTTATTGCAGACGCATTTCAGTTCTCCTTCAGGTACTTTCAAAAACGTCTGCTCTGTCTCTAGTTCCTGCAATTTACGTTTTTTCTTTCTGTTATATAACATCAAACCCAACATTTCAACAGTTTTCCCCATTCCCATCTCGTCGGCTAGAATGCCACCTGCAGGAATACAAACATCCACAGGTTCCTCATCTACCACCTCATAGCTGTCTAGATACAAGTAAAAATCAACTCCAGCTACATTGGGACTCCTCAAAGTTGCATATTGTGCTGGCAGCCGTTTCGGAACTGTCTCCCGATCTAGCATCCACCGAATCGCGTTAATTTGATACGGCCTCAATGTTGGTCGCAAACTTTCGTGACTTATGTTCTCCGGAATCGACTGGTCCAAAACGTCTTCCAAGTGGGTCTCCCTTAGTCGGTTGTAAAATTGACCAACAGTTAGGGTGCTGCCATCGGTTTCCTCTGGGCTGAGTTCCAATTCTTGCAAACGAAAAAAATCCTTTCGTTCGACTTCGTTGAACAGCAGCTCTACTAGGCGTTTTCTTTGCACAATACAACCAACATCCTCAAACTCCTCGGGACGAAGCCGTCTCAAGAAGACACCCAAATATACGGTATCACTAGCAGAAGCATCGGTGCGATGTTTCAACTCATATTCTGGAACTCGTTTTACATCTGTAAATTAAAAGAAACTGTACTACGTAAAGCAAGCGGGACAATCTAAATTCAGTAACCTCGCAGAAAAGATTTTATATCCAATGATCCATCCAACTGTTGGTAGAATTCCCGTTCGTATGAAAATAGTCGCTTCTCATCACAGTCCTTATTGGTGAATCGTTTATCTCGAAGAATTCCAATGTCTGTGAGGCAATACTCCATTGTCAGTGGTCAAATTGGTGCAGACCCAATAAATTTATTACGCTTAGTAGTAAAAATGAGCACAGGCAAAGAATTAATATTGGATTAATATACCCCACAAACCATCTTAGCACTAACCTTCCACAAACAGCATAAATTTTGTTTGTAAACACACATAAATGACGAAAATTTGTAAAGTTCATTCAACCTTGAATGAATTCGTTTTACACTGACGAAAAAAGATTCGAATAAATTTAAAGCTTCCGCTTTGAATAGGACTTATACGTATAAGAAATCGGCGAAATTTTTTAATGAAATTCTATTGCCCAGCAAAGCACTATCATGCATTAAATGTGTACCATAAATCAACCATTTTATTAAACGTTTAAAAATCATTTCTAATATAATTGGTTAAATATAGACCACACGGAAACGAAAAACTACCTAAAATTGAGTTCCTTTGACTCAATGTCTTGGTATCGTGGGGGAACTTAAAATTAGGTAAACCGTGTTGAAGGTAGTTTCCATTTAACAACGGCAAAAATTACAACTCATTGATAGGTTTTTTATACTTAAATTTAATTTGAATTTACCTAATTTTTAGTATACCCCAAACAACTCAAAAGTACGTTCCTCCACAGAAGACCTCGACTGAGTCGAATCTCTCGTTTTGTTTTTGACAACACTAATAAGTGCGAAAGCGACGCACAACTTAAAAATAAGTTAAAAGAACTTATGCTGCAGGTTGTTTTATTTAACCGTGCAACCATTGCCTGGTATAATATCGGTATAAGTTACAACTGAATTATACGTGTTTACTTCCCATTGAAAAAGTCGCTCAAAATGCACAAAATACCCCAGTGAGCAAATTTTCTGGCGGAGACCATTCTGCTAGATTTCTGTAGGGATTGGTTTGGCAGCCCTGTCATATTTCTGCGCGTATCCTGTCGGGTTAGTTGGGCTAGGGCGAACTCAGTTTCGCTCGCGTTTTCTGGTAAATTTTGACAGGAACCGAGCAAAACGTTGCCATAACTCGGACATAAACTGTGCAAAGATCCTGGCAATTCCTACCTGGTAGAATTTAGCACGAATCGAGCAAAACATCGGACAAAGATGTGGTAGGAAGCGTGCAGAGATCTTGGCCGTACATTTCTGACTGGATTCTGAATAAAAGTGAGCAGCATCGGTTGGTTTAACCGCTTTTGTCAGAAACGGTTGTTGCATTTGAGCGAATTCGTTGCCAGAATTCCCGCACAAATCGCGCAAAATGCTCGCAGAAACTCTGCCAGCATCAATTTCGCTTTGCTCAACTTTTGCTAACTTTCTGCTTGCCACGCTGACCGGGACATTGATACTCGATCAAACCATTCGGAATTTGATTCAGAATCCTGAATGGAATCAGAATGATTTCCAGCTCAAATGCAACAACCGATTCTGAAACCGTTTGAGTCGGAATCGGTTGTTGCATTTGAGTTGGAAATCATACTGACTCCATACAGAAATCCGCACCGGCTCCGAAATGAGTTTAACCAGCCCTCTAAGAACGGTTTGTTTCAAAATCTTCCAATGAAGGACGTTCGTTGGACCAATTTGGACAACGTCCAAATAACCGTTTAACAAACGTCCATCGTTGGACCCGTGTTGAACGATTTTGAAACAATTTTTTGGACGTCTCAGTGGGAGGTATATGAGCACCAACCCGGTCAAACCATTCGGAATTTGATTCGGAATCTTGAATGGAGTCAGTATGGGTTCCAGCTCAAATGCAACAACCGATTGAGTCGGAATCGATTGTTGCATTTGAGCTGGAATCCAGACTGACTCCATTCAGAACTCTGAGCCGGTTTCGGAATGGGTTTAACTGGGAAACTGGAGGCGATATATGCCCGAATAGAAATGTACAGTATCAAAATTTACAGTAAATTCTAATACTATGATATAACACAAAAACAATTAACTTTAACGTTTTTACAGTAAATTTTAATGTAAAATTGATTTTTACCGTGAAAAAGGGGGTTGGTTATGTGTCTTAACATTAACAAATCGATTTCTTTCTATACATTTTTGACGTAGGACTACGTCTTTGTTTTCGATATGGGGGTGCACTCTGCAAATTCTACAAAAATGGTATGTAACGAAAAGTGGTCCAATTTTAAACGCATATAATTCAGCCATCTCACGATAAATTTTCAAATTTTTTGCACAAATCGCCCCGAAATACTTCTAAGAATAGATTCCAATAGATAAACCCAAGGATTTTTGATATCATAGCATTAAAAAATTAAATAATATACAACCTTGTCAAAATATCGCGCATTAACACACAGAAGATAGCGGTTCCCAAGCCCTGTACGACAGAATGGTGTACCTAGCGCGCTACGCTTCTATGAATGACGTCATCATCGACTATTTAAAGAACGGACTTGGCCAGACACGCTCAGTTCCCTGTTGAACGGCTGGCGAAGTAGATCACTGCGCTGTGTTTTTTACAGCCAGTGTAGCTGAGCTAGAAGTCCGTTACACTGGCTGTGGAGGGACGCTACCCTGTGTCGTCCAACAGGCGACCGCTCCAACTGTTTCCTAAATGCCGCTGTAATGTTGCCAGTAAATTTTTGGTTTAACTAGCACATGTATTTGCTATTTTCGCTTGAAATTAAGTAATGTAGTGGTAGTAATAAGCTTCCCATTTTGGTTTAAACGCAAGGACAGTTTTTAAAACAGGATTTGATTAATTAGTTTAGCTCATCTAAGCAATTTTATCAATTCTGTAATTTAAAAGGAATTTTACGGAACTTGGTGAATTTGGCCCCACTTGCAACTGGTATAATCAACCTGCACAAAGTGTTGCATAACGCAGGGCTGTTTTTTGGAACAAAATCATTCAGCCCTTCGCTATGCAAAATCACGATATTATGACAGATGGGCTAAGCGCGGCGGTTCCTTTCAATCGGGAAAGGCCGCGTGGAATTTTGGTGAAACGCGCTAATAGTGTCGTGGTGGTACTAGTTGTCTCTTTCGCTCTACCCATCATCATCAGCGTTGACTCATTTTGCATTGTACGCTTGGGTTCAATGTTTGGGGCGAATGTGTTGGTAGGTAGGGGAACTGGCGGTAAAATGAACAGCAAAGTCATTATTTTCTAACTAATAAGTGACTGAGATATTACAATCACCTTATGTTTCTTGTTAGACATGTTTTGTACATATCTGGTAAAAATACTTCGTCATAAACACATTTTTTCAAACGTGATTCTTGATTTCTAAACATGTCCAAAAATGAGACATGTTTATAGCGAGTGGGTAAAATGAACAGATTCTGGTGACCTGCAAAATGTCCTGTATGTATGCAATGTGCAGCGTTGGAAAGCACTTTCCGATCAATGCTAATATCTCAACAAATCATGAGCTTTGCATATACACAGGGCATTTCGCAGGCAAAAAAAATTGTCACGGAAGAATTGAATTTTCATGACGTAATATTTACCATTTTACAATCCTGTGGCATCGAAACACATCTACAAACTTGGGGTTATCCATGGGTGTTTGAACTTTTAGGATCTGTTTGAGAGCAACTAGAAAGCTTGTTCTATACATGAGATGTGATTATATTGTCTAAAATTTGATTTTTCTTCGCCGGTCCGGGTGTTTTTTCCCGCACACTAGGTACTAAGAAAATAAATATTTTACATTAAGTAGTATAGTCCTACGTCTACAGTTCGTGCAACCCCATAGGGCTGCCCCTTGTAGTTTTTCTCTAAAACAGTAAAATTCAATGTGAATTTACTGTATCAGTTTTTTTTTTCTGGACAGTAAAGTTTATAGTTACACAGTAATAACTACAATATCTATTGTTTTATGGCTGTTTGTAGTGTAAATTCTATTGTAAACTTCTATCCGTACGTGCATAGCTATTGAAATTGACAATTTACAAGTTGAACGCGATAATTTATAGTGTGAAAGCAATTCTAGAGAGTATATTTACGATTGAATATGCGAAACAATCTCAGATTATATACGATATCCATAACTAGTATACACACAAAAAAAAAATATTGGTAAAAGTAAGAGTGTTCCGCTCTTAGCAAAAAACAACCAACGCCAACTATTAGGTTGAAAGTAAAACTTTTAAATTAATCAAGAATAATAATCAAAGTAAAAGTTTTCCTTTTAAACGAATGAAGAATAGTACTCAAAACAAAAGTTTTATTTTTAAACTAAGAGTATACGTTGGTTGTTTTTTTGGTTAAGAGTGAAAAACTCTATTTTTACCAACATTTTTTTCTGTGTGTACGGATCTGCAACACTATATACGATTAACTTTTATTCGTCGGTAAATTTTATTATATTTTATTTCTAAATCTTCGGTAATTACCGTTCAGATGTATTTTGACTTCAATGTTTCAAATTTCATATCAACTTTGGAATAGGGCTAGAAAGATTTGTAAACAAACTTTTGTTTTGCTGATTTCTCTTAATTTGTTATAATTATAAACCAGAAAATGTTTGAAATTGGTACTGCTAAGGGTAAAGATGTTGATTCATGTGTATTTTTCATGAAATTCAACTCGATAGCGGAATAATGTGCGAAATAAGGGGCCCATATTATTGGCTCGAATCAAAACTCGTCGAAATGTCAATTGACGATAGGTTCATCCGGAGTGTTCATTTGTGTTTACATTTTGCTTGCGTTGCCAATTTTATTTTGTCTCCACCAACCATTGTCGCTCAGTCGGTCTTAAACTAGGGATAGCCCCTATGTTTGAATAGGCCGGGCAAACGAGTGGATCACAGGTTCGCTTGCTTCCGAAGGCAGGTCGGTGGCCACCTCGCCCGGCGGATCCTCAGCGGCTTTGCGCCGCTTCGGTACCTAGGCCTCGGTTATGCGGCTAAGCTGCATCGAAATGGTAGCCCTTAAACATTTAAACTAGAATGGCTGGATGTTGTTGGCTCGAATCAAAACTTGTCGAAAGTAAACAAAGTTCATTTCATATCGTCAAACTGGCGCCCAGGTGGTGAAATCGCTGCCAGAAAATTTTAATTTCCAGATTTAATTTTTCTAAACTTCCCAGTTAAGCTCAGCCGGAATGCTGGCTGGTTCTAATTCGTATTCCGGCTCCGGTGACTCAACCGATTCCAGTTAGAATGTTTAAGGGGTACCATTTCGAAGCGGCTTAGCCGACCCGCCGTCAGAAGTAAGCGAACCTGTGATCCACTCGTTTGCCCGGCTTACTCAAACATAGGGGCTATCCCTAGTTTAAGTCCGACTGAGCGGTAGCGAAGTCGGACAGCACGCGCAAAAGCGATGTGGCGTAGCCACATTGGGTGATGGCCACAAAATAAAATTGGCAACGCTAGCGGGCCCATATTATTGGCTCGAATCAAAACTCGTCGAAATGTCAATTGACGATAGGTTCATCCGGAGTGTTCATTTGTGTTTACATTTTGCTAGCGTTGCCAATTTTATTTTGTGTCCACCACCCAATGTGGCTACGCCACATCGCTTTTGCGCGTGCTGTCCGACTTCGCTACCGCTCAGTCGGACGTAAACTAGGGATCGCCCCTACGTTTGAGTAAGCCGGGCAAACGAATGGATCACAGGTTCGCTTGCTTCCGACGGCGGGTCGGTGGCCACCTCGCCCGGCGGATCTACAGCGGCTTTGCGCCGCTTCGGTTCCTAGGCCTCGGTTATGCGGCTAAGCCGCGTCGAAATGGTACCCCTTAAACATTCTAACTAGAATCGGTTGTGTCACCAGAGCCGGAATACGAATTAGAACCAGCCAGCATTCAGGCTGAGCTTAACTGGGGTTTAGTAAAATTTAATCTGGAAATAAAAATTTTCTGGTAACGCTCCAGCACCCCGTAGAATTCTAACGATTTCACCACCTGGGCGCCAGGTTGACGATATGAAATGAATTTTGTTTACTTTCGACAAGTTTTGCTTCGAGCCAACAACATTCAGCCCGAAATAAGTTTGTTTATACAAAAATCTATTTAGCCCTTTTGTGACGGCGTCGGTTGTTGAATGGTAAGCGTGACCCCCAATCATTCCAGTTGGTCTGGGTTCAATCCCAACAGAAGTCGTTCAGATTTTTCTGAGGTGAGAAAATCTGTGGTCACGTCTTCCTTCGGAACGGAAGTAAAGCCGTTGGTCCCCGGTCCATGAGTTGATGGATCGATATTTAGTTCAGATGGAGTCACCTCCCTGTCGTCGGTAATGAAAAAAGTAGGATCCAACTTCTATACTTACTACACCCAAAACGCGAACCGTATGAATTACATGCGAATAAGCATGATTCTAATGAGAATTTTGCATTGTAAATGGTATAATGCATATAAAGCGATATTGGTCCGGGACAAAAATGCATTAAGGCGATTACACCACAGAAACTTACACAATCCCACAGTTGGGAATGTATTAGTGAATTCATCGATATCGGAGTATTAGTATTAAAATGACTCCGCACTAATACACATGTAAAGGACATATCCACTCGGATACATGTGCGCTCTGAAAATACTAATACACGCTCAAGGAACAGTTTCCATTCCGCCTTTCTACTGATCACATGCTGCATATTGGAGAGAACAATTTATAGCATCATCAAATTGGTGGGGTGTGGGTGATGATTTTGTTTTGATAATATGTTGAGCTTTCGGCGTTCTCTAAACCCTAAATTTACCAACGATATGCGACTTCTAGCCACTAGATAGGTTCATAAATAATGATTAATGATTATTTAAGCGCACTATACGCAGGAGAAAGTTACCTATATGGAAACATTGGGTTAACAAGTTAATTCAACATTTGTCGGATAGAAGCCGTCCGCCAATCATTTCTGGCATTCCTCATATTAACAGTACTTTCAGGTGATATCATATCAGTATTTCGCAGTAAAAGTATCTAAGTTTAAAGTATCATAAACTATAAGGGCAGTGATGACATGGTTTTGCACTTTTGAGCTGCAGTGGCAGTTACTCATTTCAGTTTGTATTATTTCCCGAACATGCGAATCCAGCGCACATCATCGCCCTGGGCAACGATCATCGCAAATCAATCTGAGCACAAATCATTTTCTTCCACTCTTCTCTAAAGCACAGAATGAGAGAGCGATGATTTTACTGCAAATACCATTCGTTATGGGAAAATAACGCGTATATCACACACTCTCGTGAACGTAAACTGTTCACGCGTTTAGTGTGGTTGGAATTGAGCTATTCGCAGACAAAAAAGCGTAACTGTGTATGAAGAACCTTACAAACACCTCAGAGGTATTCATGTATAGAATACACCACCTTTTTGGCAGACTCAGCAAGCAAAACCAACTAATACTTTTACATGCGGGCAGATAATATGGTAGCGTGTATTCTCAATCAATTTATTTCATCATGAATCAAGCTGTGTTGGTGTAATGCAGTAACTATGATTGGTCTACAATGCGAAGAAGGCATGATTCTAATTCGGAATATGCACGAAAGGATGTAATGCCTTTTTTGCATTGGGAAATTGTTTTGGGTGTAACAAATATCCTTCTACCGTGATACTTGTAGAGTGCGCTGTAGCATGTACGGCTTCTAGCAAAAGCATCGGACTAACATTCCTTCCCTTTCCTTCCGCGATCTACGTTCGGGCCTGGCCGGCGCCGGTATTGATCAATAAAACAGTTTAGGATTACCAGGAGTTGTACATTTAAAGATGTTTCGCTACTCCCAAGCATAATTATCTACTGATTCCCTGTGCAACTTCAGCTAGTCTAGATCGATAACGGATTAGCAGCTAAAGCTCAAACAAAAATCTATTTAGCCCTTTTGAAGAATAAATATTGAATTAATGACTTATATCTATTCTTTAACACGTTAACATCAAACACATGACAAATGTCGTTAAATTTGCGGCATCATCTGTCGATTGGGTTATTTTCAGCATACACAGTTCGGTGAATCATGACATCTCTTTGATTGTAAGCTGAGTTTTTTCCGAACATATCACTGCAACAACCGCCTAAACATTTGGCATGCTGGGCTTTCTAAAACGGAACACTGCAAACTTCGGCGATTTCTGCGCACTAAAGTTACTTTAATGTGCCCTGATTAGAAGTGTTTTGGAGTACGCGGTGCAAGTGTGGACGCCATATCATGCCGTTCAAAGTGACCGATTAGAGCGTGTACAAAGATATTTCGTGTGATTCGCTCTCAAGAAGCTTCCATGGAACAATCCGTGACCACCCAGCAACGTTTTGGTCCTTCGTGAATAGCAGAAAACGTTATGGCAGTTCACCAACTGACGTTTTTCTAGGGAACAGCTCATCCTCCTCCCCAGCTCAGGCCGTGAATCTATTCGCTGATTACTTTTCGTGATGTGTTCAACAGCGACTTCATTGCCCCTTCGGAAGAGTATTTAGCAACGCTGCCATCGTACAACTTAAATCTACCTCGCCTGGTTAGTAGCGAGGCCGACGTCTTGAAAGCTCTGGCTGTAGTTGATACGTCGAAAGGATCTAGTCCAGATCGCCTAGCGCCCCTCTTGATAAAAAGCTGCACCCAAGCGCCAACTCTTCCGGTGTGCTTCATCTTCAATCGTTCGCTAACTGAAAAAATTATTCCTGCCGCATGAAAAGAAGCAGCCATCGTTTCTATTCATAAAGCTGGAAACATTCACAACGTCGCGAACTATAGATGTATTTAACTACTAAACTGTCATGATAAAGTCCTACAGTTATTGAAAATTTAATTGAAAAATGAAATTTAATATTTCGTGGAAGTACTGAATATTTCTTTTGGCGAGCGTGGACTTTCTCATCTCATTCCTCAACTCGTTTTGAATATATTTCCTGGATAGACTATTTTTGCTAGACAAATCAGTTGCCGATCAGCTAGTGAGATAATTGAATAAATGAAATAATAATAATGACCTTCAATAAATTATTTTTTAATGGGGAGGGTGTTTTACAAATTATAACATATAGGAGCAGGAGAGTAAGATAGAACCTAAGTAGATAGTTGTGATAGATTAAAATTCAGTCGCGAATTATATTGCATGCTCTTGAAAAAGCTACATTCTTAAGGTCGCCGTGGTCGTGTCCTGTAATTTTTTTTCCTTAGGTAGTTTGTTTTCTTTTTCCTTGGGTACATTTCTTCGACAGAAAATTAGTGCTCGTATTTTCGATCAGTAAAATGTCTTGCTTGAGTTTGACATTTCGGGGGATAGAGATTTCAACGAGAAAGAGAGGAGAATTTTTCGACGAAGTTTTCGGACAATATACAACATGTTTTGAATACTCTATAATGAATTTTCCGTAACCCACCAAAAAGCCTAAAAGATTATAAAAAAATGTGTGCAAACCTCCACCAAGGATTTACTTTTCCTCCACTAACGATTTGCTCGTAAATGGCACAATCCTACAACTAAATTGGTTATGATATTCATAATTTTTTAGCTGTAATTTTTTAATAAGTGTCCTTGTAAGTATCTCTTCTAGAAAATGAATAAAAAAGCACTATTTTATAATATACGATACTTCCAGCGCAAGTGCAGATACATTCGAAAAATCTTTCATGGAGAGCTCCGTTTGTGCAATGACGTCACCGAGTAATTTCCTCTCTCGCCATCAGTTGCTCTTTTATTGCTATAGCGCAGCGAGCATGAGTGTTGGAGCTTTTTATGTGTGTTCTGAAAGTTCTCTCTGCCTTGATAACATAAACGGGCTTTCGTCTGTATGCTGATGCAGGGGTGCCAACCATTCATATTTCTCTGGGTTTTCCAGGATTATCAGATCAAGATCGTTGATTATAAAACTCCTTTCTGGGAATAGCTCAAAAACAGTACACTAAATTTGTTTCGCTAAAAATCTGCAAAAAATTGTCTAATTATTATCAGTTAGAAGTTTAAGCAGTTCCGGAAATAAAAAAATTGTTTCAGCCATCCAAACAATTACAAACTTTTTCAAAACATGCTTGAGATTTTTTCGGAGAAACACTTGGCACCCCTGCGCCAATGTATAGCATAAAATAGAAGTAGCTGGAGCTGGCCTGAGTGCTACGGGGGCTAAAGGCCATACATAACCAGTCAGATAACTTGCGTACTTAGCACGAACAAGACACAATACGAACGACAGAGAAGCTCAATTTTACGGTCCCGCGAAATCAAGAAAAGTGAGTGTTTTTAGTTAATTTGTGCTGGAAAAAATCTATTTCGACGCAATCTGAGCTTTGCTATGTTGACAACTGTGTAAACAGAAGACGTGGGCACTTTTCAAGATGAAAACCACATAAAGTACATGAGTTTCCTCACGTACGGTGGTAGTGTTACTGGTGGATTGGTGTTACATTTTCATTCATCGTGAAAAATTGGGTACGAATGCTGTGAAGTGGAACGAGCTGTCATTGTGCTAAACGAATAAGTCAATAACAAGGAAATAGCTGTAAATTTCATAGTGCTTTGCGTCTAGAGTCTCTCGTTGGCTAGTGCATTCTTCCCCGGATAAAACGCCAAGATGCTGCCGAAGCTGGAAAACTTCCATATGGCAGCTTTGGTTCTAACCATCCTATCTGTTGCGCTGCTGTCGAGGCTGGTCAGTGGGCTGGTGGAGAACAACAGCACGGACACAACAGCGTACTCGGTGGGACGGTTTCCGTTTCTGATGCCGAAGGTGATACCGTACAGGGTAAGTGAACATTTTTCAATGAAGCCCTTCTGATATGCCGAAGGCTCTGAATGATTTTGCATTGACCTTTACATGAGATACTAGTACATATATATGTTGGGTGAGCTCCGATTCAGGTACTGGTGGTGGGTTGAAGGGAACGCCAGCAGCTGGTTGCCCTAATTTGTCTCTGCTGGTACGTGTGACACGTGTAAAGTGTGACTAGAATGAAACTGGTTAAAGCAAACTTTTACAATTATTGTAATTGCCAAGATTTTTTAAATCTGGTTTTACACTAACTTAGGGTTCTGGAACATGGTTTTTCATTATGAAGACGTTTTCTGAAAAGTATACCTTAGACCGACCGAAAATATTCCTCAGCCCGGGCCGCGACTGCCCTTGAAAGCTTCGATGGGATAATGGAGAAGATTTTCCTTGCAGCCTCGTGTCGTATCGAGAGTGAGGATTATAGATCTGACAGTAGGGTTCAGAAACTGAATGAATTTATTACTGTAATCTCCTAGTGAAAGGAAACGATGGCTAAAAATGGAAGATATAAAGCTGCGATGACGCTCTTCCGTTTGATACTTATCCCCGATTAGAGATTCCAATGAAATGAAGCGCGCAATCGATTCTTTGCGTACTATAGACAATTTTGGAACTAGTTGATACAACTGATCTCACCGACATTAAGAATAGATTTTGTGTTCGAGCATATTTAGAGATACATTATTTTCAATATGTTTACGAAACATTTCTATTTCACCCCTAATGCCTTGGAATTTTAGTCAGTTGTGTACTGCTTATAATTGTTATCTATTCTGATAAATTTTGATAGCAAGCCTTCCTTTTCTACGGTGTCATCAATATCTGTACCCTTATCGGAACAAGGCTATGCTTAAAATAAACTACAAAATTCACGTAAGTTGTCTCGATTTGTGGTATACAAAATCGAGATCTTTTAACGTACGATAAAACTAAATGATTAAAATAAAGGCTTGTTTCTTTCGCGTGCGTGCATGTCACTTTTGCTTGAAAATTGGTTTAACTTCCTAATCTTTGCTTCCATCTGATTGGGGGCTGTACTGTCCCAATGTGTAAAATGCGAATACAGACTTCTTTAATCAATAATTAAAAAATGCAGATTATATGCAAGTAAATTCACATTACCAGCGTAAGTACTTCCCCGTCTCATTGTTTGACAACATAGCTTTATTTTCGAATGCTTCATAACCGCACATTTCAGCGAAGTTTCCCCTAAGTTGATTATTTTAAAGCGAAACTTTCACAATTAAATAGTAATATGCAGGAATGAATACATACTTTAATAAATAATTCAAATTTTAAAATTGAACGTAAATCATTTGCAATGAATGTTTGTAGTATATTAGAAAATATAAAAACCATTGAGGGACCTAATCAAATTCGGCTCTATCATTAGTAAGGGTATATGAGCTATAGAAGTGAAACATGCCAACCGATTTGCACGTACATATCTATTTTTTCCTAAAAGTTTGATTAGTTGCACACGTGGATTTTCTGATGCGGCTTTCTTAATCTCTTACCTCTTACGTATTACGTACAAACGTTTCCGTGTAGAGGTACACCAAAGGTCCAAGGTACCAGTACCACAACCCTAGCCCAATTCTAACCGTCCAGTTCTAATCGATCTTTTACAATCAAAGTGAACACGAAGTCAATCCTGTTTTTTGTACTGTATTTTTGCAGAACCACAATGTATTTGATTTCATATTTTTTGTCGCTAACAACAACAAGGCGCTTTGAATCAATATGCGCCCCTAGCAAACATTCACACGAAAACGGAGAAATCATAAAAATTATTACAGAGCTATACTTCTTACAATCGCTAGTCAGTCCCACGTAGATAGGTCGAATGAGAACAGTGGGCTGAACTGATTTGCGATTATGGGCAGTTACCATATAAGATATATGAAATATTATCATGGTTGATAAACAGGGTGGAGGTCCGAATTGAATTATGTTCCCCTACCTTAATAACTAATTGCGTAAGTGTAGTTACAAAATATTTTAGGTTCTTCAAATTATTCTGAAATTCAGACTTTATGCTTTTAAATCTAAAATAAGTCTTGTACGAACTGCTAGATGTTCTAGGAAGGAAATTAAATTATTAGTTTTACAATACTTGACGTATGTAGTGGTATGTAGTATCACATATATATACGGGTTCGTAAAGTTTGTATTAACATTGCACAAAACATAGTTGAGCAGCTAGAGTTTCAAGATACGTACTGACGGACGGGGGTTTAGTTTACAACTAATTTTGCATCATAAGATTGTTATTTTCTGTATAACACGTGTAAATATTACAAGCAGTATTGCATACCAATTATTGCAATTATTACCAGAAGTCTTGAATCATTTAGATAAAGGAGGTCGAATACAATCCCAGCTCTCTCTCTCTCTCTCTCTCTCTCTCTCTCTCTCTCTCTCTCTCTCAAAATTCTTCATTTTATTTGTTTCACAGAGTTCTAACAGAAAATCCCTCATATTTATGAAAGGAGCCCTAGAAAAAATTGAGGTTGAGAAGGTTCAATAAGTTGACCCATAAAAACTAAAAAAATACCCATTTTACAAAAAAAGTAATAGCTTTCGAAATTTTCATCTGATTCAAACAAAAAAGTGCTTATTTTCATTGGTTATTAGCAAACTTTTAGTTTCTCTAAAAATAATTTTTTGACTAGTTCATAATTTTGACCAAACGTTATTTTTTCTTTAAAAGACGAGCAAAACATAAGAAAAAGTTCAACAAACTCGTGAATAACGTCAGAACCATTTGTCGCACTAAAACAGAATGTTCAGACGACCAAAAGTACAATCACACACCTTTATTTTTTTTCGAGAGCTGTAGAGCTAGGTTCTCGGAAGGGCTCCCCATCAGAATCACTTAGTACAACTGCAGACGAGACAGGGAATATTGCCGACTAAAACACTGCTTAAGGCCAATTGCAGCGGGCTGTGATTCTGAATGTGATATTCATTGTACGGTTCATATATGTGCGGGAATAGTGACTTCGCGATCGCGTGTATCATCGCGAGGGGCTCGAGCATGTACGTTAACGCGTTCGATCACGAGTGCGTTTGTATGTCGCGTATGCTAACGTGTATGTAACTTCGGGTGTATGAATTCAAGTCTATAATCGTGTGCCTTTCACCTATTCGCGTGTGTTCTGGAATGAACGCACCCGGATCGTGAACCTGATACTTAATTTTTGGTGTACGGTTCAGATTCTAGAAGAAAGTGGGTTCTTCCGTATGACTAGAGTTCCTAGTCATGTTGCCATGGAAAGTGTTGTCTACTGAGCTTTATTTTTTGATTGCTAGAATGGAAGGTAAATATTTCCCGACGTGACCGATTCATGATTTGTTGCGTGTGCAAATTCGATTTTGTAACCCTGTGGCAATTCACATATTTGCGTGTGTTCTTAGATGGTCACGCGGACCGTCATTCTGATATTTAGTTTTCGGTGTACGGATCACATTCTGACAGGGAGTGAGTTACCCCATATTACTAGAGTTCCCGGTCATGTCGCCATGGAACGTGTTGTCCAGTGGATATGAGAGCTTTCTTTTTTTTAATTGGTCCAATTGAAGGCATGAAGCTAGACTGCTAGTACCGAGAATAGAGACTTACGGAAGTGAGCGATTCATGATCGCGCAAGCGCAGGAGTTTGTAGGTTCACGCTTTAGACTACGTTTATGAGTGCTGAGACGTTCATCTTATTACCGGCATGCTATCATGTTTGCGAGATCGCGGGTATAGGTTGCGTGGATGATCTCGAAGGGCTGAAGCATTTGTATGTTAACGTGTTTGTCGCGTGTTTGTGACTTCGCGGGTATAAATTCGATTTTATAACTGTATGCCCATTCGCATATCCGCGTGCTTTTATATGATTGCGCGGACCGTGTATATGATACTTAATTTTCAGTGTACGGATTCAAATGCTAGAAGCGAGTGAGTTCTCTCATATGACTAGAGTTCCCGATCATGTCGCCATGGAACGTGTTTCTTAGTTGATAAGTGCGTCATTTTTTGTTTGGTTCATCTGAATGCATTGGACCTATGCTACTAGGGCCGAGGATAGGGACTTCCGGACGTAACCGGTTCATGATCGAACGAATACGGGTGTTTGTAGGTTCACTTCTGAGACCTGTTGGCGTAAGTATGTGTATATGATGTTAATTGCATGTTCGCGTTTGTGACCAGGTTTGTGTTATCGCGAAAGTCACGAACGTTTGTACGTTTAGAATGGGAGAGATTGTGAGTGATGATGATGGTCCCACCTCATACCCCCACAAAGGTGAAAGTCTTGCGCAAGTTTTCTAAAATTGTATTTGTTTTGCGTAATTTTCACAGATGCGATATCAATAATGTACTATTAAAACACACGAATAAATTTAACAACAATTTTTAATTGGTAATTTTCTAAATCGATTGCTGGTCGCATTATGAAAACCCTAAAACGTAAGCGAAAACTTTGTTTTTTAACATTTTCTTAATATTTTCACAATATTATGGATTTTTGAAAGTGTATAGTTGAAAAATAAGGATGCAAGTGATTTTTAAGTTGGGCTTCTCTGAATCGATTGGTGATTAAATTATGCAAGTCCATCAACAATTAACAGCACTACAATAGTTTTGACCCGTTAATGCGCAATGCTGGTTTAAAGCAACATTGTGAAAATCATATCAAAATAAACACGTATTGAAACTATGAGACAATTTTCACAAAATTTGAAAAAAAAATTGGTTTAAATTATGTCGCATTTTTGTTACGCAGGTCGAATTTCAATTTTAAGTTTTACACCTAGCCCCAGCCCTATAAAGTCCAGTAAAGCATTTTCAATGTAAAAAGTCGTGAAAACACCATGCAAAAGACCTTTGTAAAAAGAGACCTTAGTAATATAGGCATTCGGGAAGGGTTCTTCAAGTATCAAGCTATTAAACAAGCTGACTATCTGGCAGAAAATCTGTAGCTCCTGCTGAAAAACTCGTATACCTGTGGACATGTATTGCTATTCAGACACGTAACTAGTGTGCCAGAAAAAAGTGATTGCCGCAAGACAAAATTAACTGGCACCCGCGTATGGAAGTTGACTGAAAAAATTTAAATTTTTCTGAAAAAATGAATAATTGATAAACTTTTGAAAAAGCATCGGGTGTCTGCGGTTGTAATTCTGTCCATCAGTAGCGCATCTCTTCGATTTCGCCGCTGGAGTGTTACAAAGTGCTAGTGGTGATTGTTGTCCGTGTGACATTCCTTTCACTTCCGTCTTCACGAACTGATGGTGAAAACATACAGTTTATGCTGTTATACTCGACTACAATGCAACGAAACACCGTCCCTATTTTCGTAGTAGCTCTATCCTTCATCACCCCCCCCCCACTCCCCAACACCTAATAATCCGACGGACTCGAAACATTGACACAAACAGTGTTGCCACAAACACAGATTTATGTAGAAAGGTACATTTTCCAAATTTTAGTCGCGCGGAGATTTTTTTTTTTTTGGGGTTGTGCTAATATAAGGGATCATCCATAAATGATTTAGCATTTTTTCAGTGACTTTTAACACGCCCTTCCCCCATCGTAGCATTTCGTCACAAACCCCTAAATACCCCCCCCCCCCTGGTAATTACGTAGCCTGACGGTAAACCTCTCCCCCTTTGACCCCGTAAAAAAATTGAAAAATAAAAAAACGATGTTAGATGAAACGGGTAAAGCTACGTAGCATGTTATGACCCCCTACCCCCTGTCGTCACACATCATCACAAAATACAAAACTTCCCCCTCCCCCATATAATGCTACGTCATTTATGGATGATCCCTAAGGGCTTGATTCACACTGCCAAAAACGCGACCCAGACAGGACATAACATATATTGTCCTTACTAACGATGCACACTATTGCCTACAATCACACAAGTCTGGGACAGCACAAAAATTGTGAAAAATGTGGGGGCATTTCATAAACCACGTAGACTCATGTGGGGTATAAGGAGGTCTAACAAAAGTCTATGTTTCTCTGCGAAAGGGGAAGGGGGAGACGGGTAGCAAAAGTTTACGTAGACTTCGATGTTTTGTTCTTCCCGTATTACTAATTATAAATGGGAGTTAAAGAGAGTTCTGTTCAACATACTAGTCGATTCAGCTAGATCTGCGGACATATCCGAAATATTGAGGTATCTACTCATTGGGCGACCACTCTGGATTGCCACGGTGATTTTTTGGACAAAACAAGACACATTGTTGTCTACTTTCCAGCAAACCATAAATCAAATGCGAATGTTCAAGATAAATTGTAAATGGTGACAGTATAAATCGAAATTATAAATAGTTCAAACTAAAATCATGTTATGTTGCTAAAAGTTTAAAATAGCATGAAAATCTGTAATCGAAATATAATGGTTACTTTAAGTTATTTATAAATCTACTCTAACTCGAAATTAAATTGTAAGTAGAGCTTTATTAATATCAGCTTTAAAACGTTGTATATACATTGATTTTGAATCGGATTTAACTGCAAAATTGTTCACCATAATAATCACACACACTCTATTTCACGGATTTTTGCTGGTACTCATAAGCATTAACAAATCGCATACAATTTGCAAAAAAAATCTTTTTTTTATTTTGATTATATATTAAAAAATAAACTTTTTACGTCTAATGCGTAACGGGACCCATTACGTTATAGGATTCATAAATCGTGTGGGCATATAAATACGATTATATAACTGATTAAATGCAAAATCAAAGCATAGATGATTGTATAATGTTTCTGCCGAGCAGAAAATATATCGTATATTGTATAGTACCGAAATATCGATTTGTACGTATATGGCCTCCACTTTTGTTCGCATAGACGGAATCTGCGCATTTTATACAACTAATTAACATCGTATAAGAATACGGTAAATGCAATTTAATTAAGCGAATAAAAATGTTGGCTGGGATTAAATCTACGAGGAGGGAGTTGGGGTTCAAAAAGTGCCACATTTCGGTCTACGTGGTTTGTTGGACACCTGAACGCGTGGGAATTCATGTACAGTGCCAATGCTGAACGCTTATGAACGACGACTTTGCGCCAATATTGTCGCCCGTTTTCCACCTGACAAAACTGAAAATTCAGGGAAATTTTTTCAACGTTTCTGGAATGAAAATTATTTATCCGGGAAAGACCGTGTGCCGTCTCGCGTGTGTGGAATTTGTGTGGAAAAAATAATAGTTACGAAGAAAAATATTTTCAAATTTGAATTCTTCTGACTGGTTTGTTAGTGCTAATTAGGGGTGCTTTGTTTGGTAAAAAACAACAAGGGGCAGTCCTATGGGGTTGCACGAGCTGTAGACGTAGGACTATACTACTTAATATAAAATATTTATTTTCTTAGTACATTTATAGTAATAATAAATCAAACATATATCTTACGTATGGTTTAATCACAACCAATCAACATCGAATACATATTACATATTGAACCAAACCTTCTTGGTTATCAGGTCATTTCATTTGTAGTAGGTGATCGAATCCGATTAAACTTATTTAAGAAGATCTGAAGAAAGAAGAAATAAAACTGTGACCGAACTAATATCTGGAGCTAAATCTTTATAGCATAAGATTAGCTTGTAAAAACTTTTCGATTGTGTGTGGTAAAAAACCCGGATCAAATTTTAGTCAATTTAATCACATTTCATGTATAGACCAAGCATTCTAGTTATATTTTGCCATTATTGTAAGTTTCCTAAAGTACGCATACAAATATAGCGAATGCAGTGGTCTTAATCATATATCGAAACTATAAATATACAAGAATCGAAAACAATTTTATGTATGGCCAAGATGCGTTTTTGCAACGGTTTTTCAAGTGGCAGTGTATTCATTCATAAATAGGCTTTGTAGTATGTACCTATTAGTAGAATCAAAATACTATAGGCTGAGTGGAAATGAATCACGTGATGGGGAAATGAATCAATGAATTGATCGAACGTAAATAATAAACTTTCGTTGTGCAATTTAGTAACAAATCTACCTACCTACACGGCTCACAGAAAGGAGGCTTGCTATTCCGCGAATTGACAGTTTTCGGTGACGTCAGAGAAATCGTTGAGATAAAGAAACGGATTTCTCGAAAGTTGTTAATTGACAATATTTGAGCTCTTACGGTGGAAAAAATAGTGTGCAATGGATTTTTGACGTAAATTACGCCATAATTACACTAGACACAGTGGATAATCAGTGCATCTATGTGATTATTAGCGTAAATCGGAAATTTGGATGCATGCCATAGAAAACATATCCCACCGTAATTTTTTGATCATAGCAAAGGTTTTGGACATCCGCATAGCTTCCTTGTGATTTACCAGATGCCGATCATTCGTTAGCAGCAAACAATATATAAATTTCATGTAATTGTTTTCGCCGACGATTCCTATGACGCGCTCTCGTCAAATGTTAACACTCTAACGAGCTAGCCTAGTATATGTAAGCCGTGCCCACCTACACATTCGCCTCAAACATTAAACTCAAGCGCACAAAGCAAAATGAATGAACGCCGATGATGGGTAGAGCGAAAGAGACAACTAATACCACGACAAATCAACCTACCTACATATTCGCCTCAAACATTAAACCAGCAACGAGCACAACACAAAAGATAGCATAGTGTTTGAACGGAGTGGCATTCACTGGTTGGCGTACCTCCACAAGCAGTGTAACGGACTTCTAACTCAGCTACACTGGCTGTGAAAACACACAGCGCAGTGAACTGCTTCGCCTGCCGCTCAACAGGTTACTGAGCATGTTCGGCGAAATCCGTCCGTTTAAATAGTCGATGATGACGTCATTCATAGAAGCGTAGCGCGCTAGGTACACAAATCTGTCGTGCTGGACTAGGGAAGCGCTATCTTCTGTGTGTAAATGCGCGATATTTTGACTAGGTTGTTCATTTTTTAAATTTTTAGTGCCATGATATCAAAAATCTTTGGGTTTATCTATTGGAATCTATCTTAGAAGTATTTCGGGGCGATATGCGCAAAAATTTTGAAAATTTATCGTGAGATGGCTGAATTATATGCGTTTAAAAATGGACCACTTTTCGTTACACACCATTTTTGTAGAATTTGCAACGTGCACCTCTATATCGAAAACAAAGACGTAGTCCTACGTCAAAAAACTCCGGGTTGGGGGATATTTTTTATAAACTAATAATTGCAGTTAGTCCACGGAGGCGGCCGCATCCTAACAATCCTTCTCACTGACGGGTTTAAACAAGAATCTTTGACTGTTTTCACAATTATTCAGGTAGCTGGAGGAATGTCCAATCACGAACGAGCTTCACTCGGATGTTTTTTCGTTGTGTAATACACAATGTGTATGTTTTTTCCAACTATCGGAAATCAAAAGTAATGGCATCCGCTGGTAGTACGGAACGACACAAACTTATTGAATCGTGATCCACCAGTCACAAATATTTGATTCTCGGTATTGTACAATTCTTTGGAGAGATGCTCCGTTCGTTTCAAACAGCTCAATCTGGATGATGATAGAAACAAAGCTGTAGCGGAGCAATATTTAAAACTTTTCATCATTTTAGTATTGGGTTGGTGCATCATATTGGCTGGTCTGACCGAGATGGGCTGGAAATTTTAACTTTCATCGAAAAAAATTTCCAAAAAACTTTTTTCGTTATTAATGCATGCCAAACAAACTCCAAAATTTAATACAACCTTAATACTTTCAACAAAATGGCGAAGATATTGATTAATTACATTCAGTAAACCAAAGTTATAAACGTTCTAAAGCTTACACGACGATTCTTCCGAAATTTTGAAAAGGGTGTGATAAGTCGTTAGTCACGACAAAAAAACTGTGGTTTATTACCCAAAAAAAGCACAAAAAAGAAATATCGGGAAAGGCGGGAATTCCACACATTCATCCATTGACCACTTGTTAATACCATATGTAGCAAATCCTCCTAACAACCAAAACTTCGTTAGTAGAAGTATGCTTTGGAAATTTGAGTTCCCTTCTGAATACAAAGAATCAAACAGCTTTAAATTAGACCTAAAAGATATATGTAATATGTATGTTTGGAGATTATCCAACGCTCATGTTCCCATATCATGACAAAACTTCACAGAATCACTGGTGGCGGTCAATAGTCAATTTATTTTCATAAAAAGTTATGATATTTCTTCTAGACCAATCTTTTTTTATGTTCACATTTAGTTTGTTATGCTTCACAAAAAAATTGTCATTACCCGTTATATTTTTAAACACAGTAAATAATCAGAAACGGACAAAAGCCAGGAGTTTGATTATCTATTGTAAAGTATTTAAATTTCTATGAAAACCCGTTTTAACTCAACGGTCAGCATCCCCTATTCTAACACTTTCACTTCTCGGGTTGTAATTCGAAAAGAATATCGTTGGAAAAATCCCATTCCTGAAATAAGAAATCTAAATCCCTCTCGCAGGTTGATGGGATTGACGGTATTGTAAACATCATCAAGCCACAATAGATTCAATAGAGTTATCTAAATATAAGGACCTTCGCTCTTTTTAGTTTTTATTTGCACCAAGTTCTACTACTAGAGGTTAATTAGTTCTCATGTTAATAATCCACCAAACATTATGACTACTGAGGATTTGATTTATATAAGAAGCCCGCTTCAAGATGTTGATTACAATACGCCTCGATAGTGGTGTGTCGAGGAGGCCGGGAGGGCTGATATGAGCCTTTTATCTGTTCTATACCTTTCCTCTATTTACCAGCTCATAACCAACAATCAACCAGTAACAAATAGATAATTGAGATAGGATGTGCTATGTGTGGTGATTGGCTATTCAAGTATTAGTAGTGTTTGAAGTACTAATGTATGTCTCATGTGATGATCATAACTTCAGCTGTATCTTGTACCTATCTAATCTATTACGTCTCTCATATATTGTCTTTTATTTCTTCTTTTCGAGTCCTATACTGCCATTCTACACCCGCCTTCAGCTGGGTCAACAAAGATGGTGATAGTGAACGTCTTAACACTCACACATTCTCAAACGCGGGCTCAGCGGGAACCTACAAAATGCCTTTGCGCACGCGATTGCGAATCGATCTCGCCCGGAAGTCTGTTCTTTATCCTAGAAGCCTAGGTCCATGCCTTCAGCTGGACCAATTAAGAAAATACGCCCATACCTATTAGACAACACGTCTCATGGCGACATGACCGGGAACCCTATCGATATAAACGATCCCACTCTCTGCCAGAATTCTAACCGCGCACCGAAAATTTAATATCAGACTCACGGTTCGCGCGACTATTCAAGAACACACGTTACAAAATCACGTCAGCGCACAAACCTTAGAGTCCCTCGCGATTTTCCAAGCAACCTACGAACTCGCAAACATGATTACACCCCGGTGATAAGGTGAAAATCTCAGCACTCATAAATTTAGCAACACGATCTCAAGCGTCAACCTACAAACTCCCGCGCTCGCGCCATCATGAATCGGGATCGTCCGGAAGACTCTATCCTCGGTACCAACAATCTAGGTCCTTGTTAATTAATAAAAAAATAATAAAATTGAAAAATAACTCCCATATCCACTAGACAAAACGTTCCATGGCGACATGACCGGAAACTCTAGTGATATGGGGTAACTCTCTCCCTGTCAGAATGTGATCCGTACACCGAAAGATAAAGATCAGAATGACGGTCCGCGAATATATGAATGGCCGCAGGGTTTCAAAATCGAATTTATACACGTGAAGTCACATACACGCGAGCACACGCGACAAACACGTCAACATACGAACGCTTTAGCCCTTCGCGATCATCTACGCACACTAGAGTGACAGAAAAAAAATGACCCCCATCGGCCCACCCCTGAGTCGATTCCTAGTTCCACCAGGAGTGTCCGCTTCAAATTTGAGCCAAATCGAACAAGTCTAGCTACCGGACCAACGTGCTTGAAGTTTGTATGGGATTTTTCGACAATTTACATGGAGAAAACCCACTTTCGCACATTTCCCCCGCGAGGTGGCACTGCATACATCAGATTATCACCAAAAGTGAAACTTAAGAAGATAATTCTATTATCTACAACTTTGTTGAAGACTGCAAAGCGATCCGACTCCAATAGAAAAAGTTATTAAACTTTTAACGAATTGATGTCTGAGTCAGTTTTGCATGGGGCCTAGCAGTGCATGGTAGTGTATCAGTACTAGGTTCTAACAGACTAAACATTGTTATGGAATAATTGTTAGATTTAGCTGAATAGTATGTTCGTAAGAATTGTAGTACATAATACGAGTTACGTTTTGGTTAGAAAATTGTAGTTCCACATCTGACCGCATAGATGGCGCCAACACTAACTTTTTAACGAAGAGAGATAGAAATTAGGTGTCTTCTACAAAGTTGTAGAACAAGAATATTGCAGTAATTCTTCCAAACATCTCGATATTCTATCTTTCTCCGTTGAAAAGTTAGTGTTGGCGCCATCTATGCGGTCACAGATTGAACTAAAATTTTCAAACCAAAACATAACTCGTATTATGTACTGCAATTCTTCCGAACATACTATTCAGCTAAATCTAACCATTAATCCACAAAAATGTTTGGTTTGTTAGGACCTAGTACTGATACACTATCATGCTCTGCTAGGCCCCATGCAAAACTGACTCAGACATCACTTCGTTAAAAGTTTAATAACTTTTCCTATTGGAGTCGGATCGCTTTGCAGTCTTCAACAAAGTTGTAGATAATAAAATTATCTTCTTAAATTTCACTTTTGGTGATAATCTGATGTATACAGTGCTACCTAGCGGCGAAAATGTGAGCAGGAGGGTTTTCTCCATGTAAATTGTCGAAAAATCCCATACAAACTTGCGGCACGTTGGTCCGGTAGCTAGACTTGTCCGATTTGCTTCAAATTTGGAGCAAGTACTCCTGGTGGGACTAGGAATCGACTCAGGGGTGGGCCGATTGAGTTTTCAAAAATTCATTATTTTTCTGGGCAGTCTAACGCACACCTATGCCCGCGATCGCGTAAACTTGATAACACTCCGGCAATTGTGTGAACGTTTTAGTACTTGCGAAGTTACAAACGCGGTCTCAAACGCGAACCCGCAAACGCGCGCGATCATGAATCGGTCACGTCCGGAAATCTTTAGCCTTCATTCTAGCAATTTAGGTCCATACATTCAGTTGGACCAATCCAAAAAAAATAAAGCTCATATCCACTAGGCCACGCGTTCTACGGCGACATGAATGGGAATTCTAATGATATGTAAGAACCCACTTTCTTCTGGAATCTGAACCGTACACAAAAAATTAAGTATCAGATTCACGGTCCGCGCGCGATCATTCTAGAACACACGCGAATACGCGAAAGGCACACGGTTATGAAATAGAATTTATACACGCGAAGTTCATACACGTTAGCACACGCGACATACAAACGCGATCGAGCACGTTAACGTACAAATGTTCGAGCCCTTCGCGATGATACACGCGATCGCGTGTCCCTACGCCCGCACATGCCTCAACCGTACAATGAATATCACATTCAGAATCACGGCCCGCTACAATTGGCCTATTGCAGTGTTTTTTTGGGCGACATTGCCTGTCTCGTCTGCAAATTGTAGTATGTGATTCTGACGGGGAGCCCTTCCGAGAACCTAGCTCTACAGCTCCAGTAGGACAACTCTCGAAAAAAAAGAAGAAAAAAATCCCATTCCTGAAATAAGAAATCTAAACAGTCACATAAATTTAAAAGGTTCTGTTGCTATGTCAGAATAAACCGTATTCACACCTGCCACGTTCCCGCTAACTTCCCGGCATAATACGGATCCCACAAGTATAGGAGCAGCGATTGCGGACACATATTAATTATATTGGATTTCGGATACGAGCTACAGCAAACGGTATACAAATAGCAATAGCTCGAAGGGTGCCAATATATTGTTAGTATGTATATGAAATCGATTCTTTGCCTTAAATGAGCCTGGTTCCTCTTGTGACCGGTCTCGAACAGTCGCAAAGAAACCCTAGCGTCTTTGGGTGGTTTCTGGTGGGCGGCCGGCTTGCGTGTAGAAGAGTTTTCTATTCGAAAGTAATGAACCAAAGCTTTACCATTGGAACAGAGCAAGGACGTTGTGGGCGTCTTGGTATTTTCATCTTGTTTGGTAATGTTTCTGAAAATACGATTACAGGAAGAGGTAGACTCTTATAACAAAATGTTTCACAGATAAAGGACTTATTTTGATCATAATGCCACAGCCACGAACGTAACTTGTTTCGATTGTTTTTAATTAGCACCCGGTGACTATCTTCAGTTAAAATCGCATTCAATGTCTTCAGTTGCCCAATTTTTCGAAGGTTGTTTACAATCAGTAACAACAGTTTCATATCGGCCAACATATTTGACTTTGAAACATATTGTTCAAAATTGCTCGTCCGATTATCTGTGACCGGTATCTTGTCCCGATCGTTTTGCTAAACAGCGCGTGTCAACAGCACATTCGAGTGAAATCTGTACCTTCGTAGCGTGAAGTCGATCAGAGTTCAAGGCATCGCCCCTATGTTATCCTCAAGAGGGTGATCCTCAACCCACTTTCGTTGTCGACCCAGCAGATTGCATCGATTTTTTTCGATTTATAAAGAAAACACTAATAATAATTGTTCATCCAGATATGAATTTTATACATATTTTAAAACAAAATTTACTCAAAATAATATTCTTTCAACATGGTCGACGTTTCAGATGATTCCACGAAACGAATCGAACGATAGTCTGTTGTTTGTTGAAATGAGTTTAATCAACTATGTGTCATTGTTACTGAAATATTGACGACGCGTTTCTGTTTTTTTTGCGTCATTTTAATTGGTTATCGTAGAAACTAATGTCAATAGAAAAGGTTCCTACAACCACTTCTGAGTGCGGTTCGAGGTGTGGCAAGGAGCTTGTATCTTGTTGAAATATTACATCCGGCTTCGCTACGTAGGCATTGCATTGTCTTCTGGGCTTCGGTGAGGACTAGCGTTCCGGATAGAAACGGAATTCAGCGTTTCAAGTGTAAGCTGGGAATGGCAAACCAGCAGAAAGTTGGAGAATCTGAAGAATGGAAAATGAAATACGCATGATTTTCAAAATTCGAGACGCATCACAGCAAAACGGAGTAAGTTTGAACAAATCATCAATGAAAAAGGTCAGACTATGTCTTCATGACAGTGGACCAGGAAAAGGTATGTGTTTAGAAGCATTATGTGCAGCAGCATAGATTAATAGATCTCCAACAACCTACTATGAAAAATGAATGCAAAAACGACGCAACATGAATCATTGAAGAGTTTTTAAGTGTAAAGCATTTGAACCTAAAACCGCCAAAAAATAGATTGATATTTCTGAGATACATAAATAATGGTTTTCGATTATGCAACAAGGAAACGTGTTCAAAAGAAGCCGACAGAAATGAAATATTTGATAAATCTACTATCGCTAATCCAGATATTTATAACACAAACTTGGACTTCGTAGAATCATCTGGTCATGTTTTGATCCTATGTACACGCTTTGACCAAGGAGAACAGAAAGAAGATGAGGATGGTGCCATATATCCATTTGAAGGATAACAGAATGAAGACTGCACACTCATGGAAGCAGAGCAAGATCTCTAGATTCACTTCACTTGAAGAATCGATTGGTGAAACTGATTATGAAAGCACAATCGAAAATACCATAGACGAAAGAGATAACAACGTTGATGACAATCATTGCATTGCAATGATTTTCGACGAAGAAATTCCGCAATACATTAAGGGGGTTATTCCGAACAGTCACTTTAGGTAAGGTGACACTCTTTCTCACTCGCGCGATCACCGAAGTCACCTAAGGTGAGACGAGTCACTCACATGACTCTCTGTCACGATATTCTCGTGTGTCACCGCATTCTGTTATTCGTTTCAGGTGACAGCAAAGTGATGAAAAAAAATGAAGGATGACGATGGTAAAAATAAACATTCAATACGGAATCACAGAGAACAGACGTCCATCTTCAGCATTCAACTTGTGTAAAATCTCTAACGGTTTCGAAGGTAGTTTGGATATCTAAACCAGGTGCGCTACTGTCGTCATGTTTTTTGTGGCTGAGTGCGACAGAATTGACAGCGGTTATTCCTCTACCCAGTCAAACTTGTCCGGAACCGATTCGGACTTCCAGCATGAATTCCAGCTCAAATACGTCAACCGATAGAGTCGGAATCGGTTGTTTTCTTTGAGCTAGATTCCATGCAGAATCCATCCAGGATTTCGAACCGGTTCCGGAATCGAGTTGACGGATAGTTGGGATAAGTTGGTGTGGCGGCGCTAGTGTTTTTAGTATATTAATTCAAATGTTTACACACGTTTTTTAAATATTTTTGTTCGATCATGGATGTCTGTTTACTGTGACGGAATCGTACGTTTAATTTTTGATTAACTGGTATTCGTTGAGTTGAATTTGTTACTTTTTCAAGCAATTGCACAATATATATATATATATATATATATATATATATATATATATATATATATATATATATATATATATATATATATATATATATATATATATATATATATATATATATATATATATATATATATATATATATATATATATATATATATATATATATATATATATATATATATATATATATATATATATATATATATATATATATCAACTATAGTAGTGTTGTTAATTTAAAAAATTAATACGGACAAGCTGACTAATAAGTTTGTATTTGTAAAAACCACTGGCAGCATTATCAATACGCGGCATGAAATTTTAAAAGGTATAAAGTTAATCAAGCTTATTGTGTATTACGACTGTTTGATTTTTCAAACGAATGTGGTTCGATGTCGTTATATTGAGAATGCAAGTCACATTCGTTCGAAAAGAGATCCGTCGTAATGCAGAATAAGCTTAATAGTAATGTTATGACTAATCTACTCTACCATGAAGTTCTTTTTCGGATGGTAGGTTTTGTAGGGACTGTTTCATTGGACACAGAAACTCGAAATTAGATTTTCCTGCATTCTTAGGTATATTTAAATCTTATTTCATTCACAGTTCCATGTACACTAGGTAAATATGTAATAACTACACATTAAAAGGTAGCATTCAACACCGTACTTTTTTACTTTGATGTTACTAATTCGTTAGCCTGACATCCCGGATGATTTCTTCGACGATAGTTTGATTTCATCTAGCTTAAATTCTATTTGGTAGAGTGATTGAACACGTGGTGCCATTGAATGGGTGCAACGCAGTGCTGCATTCGGTAACCGTAAATAGAAAACCTTTCTACACGGTCGCAAGCACTCATATTTGACTCTCTTTCCGTGTAAGTTCTTACACTGAGACAGCAACATGTACTGTTAGTCATACTACGTGAGCGCCTTTGCGGAAAAAATTCTGTCTTTTTGCTCACTTGGTTTGGGTTCAGCTTGACTGAAAGCTCTCGATGACAGTTTCGAAAATTATTGTCATTATGTCTGCTAAGGGAGGTTTGAAATTCTGCACGATGCAAGTCTTGAATTTAATGTTACAGTTACCGGAGATTTGTTGAGATGAATTGTATTTCAATTTCCGTCGCCGATTGGATAAAAGTTGTAATAGAATTATGCGCATTCATGAAATCATTCGATTTATGATGATTGAACATGATCAAGCCGCATAAAATGCTCATGTAATGTAATATTTAATAATATTATATTCGCGCTGAATTCTATGGGATTTCCTAATAATACAAAACTGACTTTTGTTTGTTCGCAGCCTAGAGCATAGAGAAGACAGAAAACCTAAGCTATTCCCAATCGCAGTAGGCAGAGTTAAAATGCAAGTAAATCATAACAAATAGATTTTCAGCCTTTTAGTCATGTTGATGTGTTCGGTTAGTTAAAAAGCGTGCTCTATCTGGTGATAAGTATTTTTACAGTTAACCAGGTCAATAAGCATATACAGGAATCTTTCATATTATTAAGTTCGATCGAATTTAAGCAAGTGGGAACAGTCGATAAATAATGGCTAGTGATTGAATTATACGGTGATAATTCAGTAAATAAAACTACGCGTGTTGAATTTGCGAGATATTGTTATTGTTATTTATTTGTTATTTATCAGTGTGCAATCGGGCTGTCTCAACAACCTATTTCTGCAACCTATGTGCATTAACTGTACACCTATCGTCTATCCGTTGCACTTGACAGTGTGTGCAGTGCTTTATGGTCACACCTACGACCGCGCACCCGGCTTCCCATGAGCGTTTTGGCGGCTCAGAGGTGTCCTTCCATGTTGCTCAGGGATACATTGGTCCTATTCACATTCATGCATACAGGCATACATACGGGCTTACATTCATACATACATACAAACTATTTGGCGCAGGTTTAGAGTGTGTAACGTTGTGTCATCTAGTCTGTCATCCTATGGAAAATCACCCTAATCGCCTTGAGGTCAACGTCATATTGGCAAATTTCGCATTGAATCCGCTTCTGTCTCTTCCTAATCTCCTTTTTGTCTCCTAGGTCCGAAGCGGATCAATCGACTATTAATTGAAACGGTAAACATACTATCTGTATTATTGGTCCTTACTCGCGAATACTTTTCCTACAACTGTGCTGCTTCTTCTCTATCTTATAACAACTCGATTATCCCTGTTCTAGTCAATATACATATTCATTACATTATGGACCAGGCAAACCCTTAATTTTTCTATTATTATTATCCTGAGTAGCTATACCAGTAACGGTATTTTAGGATTTCGTTAAAAAGAATCTCTGTCAATAAAGGCGTAAGCAATATTTATCCACATAAAGTTTGCTCGAAACGAATGTCCGCCTGGTTCGACTCGAACAGACCACACCGACCCGAAAGGGTTGCTTATCATTTCTGAGAGCCGGTGTGCTTGATCGAGTTTAATAATCATAAGAACAAGTTCTGAATAATTAACTATCTCTTAGGTGCCAGTCCTGCACTCCTTTCCTGAACTAGCCTCATACTCACGATCAAAAGAGTCGACAACTAGTAGGATCCAAATGTCCCCCACCCAAGCGAATTGATCAACTTGCAAGTAGGAGCACATATCTACCAACCAGCCAAGAAGACTTCCGAATCAATGAGAATGGACCATGCCAGTCGAAGGCCACAGGCCCAGCGCCCTCTCGTACAGTGTCATTATCATTTCTCAGCCCACCCCCTGGCAGACGTTCATCCGCCCATCTAGACTATGTCAAGATGAGAACCTACAAAGCCTAACTGTTCGTATGTGCTAGTTCGTATAGATTTTGGTTTGCTGAAACGAAACAAGAAAAGCAAAATAATTGTGATTAGTATCGTAGTTATAATAAATAAGTAAACGAATTCTCCTCTGTTGTCCGTTCCCTTGTTCGTAATCCTCCCTCCTGTTCCTGGTCTGTTTGGGCCACTGGCTTTCCGTTTCCTTGGCCGTCACGCTCGATCGACACACATCATAGCAGGAAAAGAAATGAAAAGACAAAACAAAACAAAATGAAAATAAATGGACGTCTGCTATCTGTGCCTCAAAAATCTCAGTTTTGCACGACCCAGGGGGGACTTGGCCTTGATCCCAATGCTCTGTCACCGATGTTACGTGATATTCGTTATGGAATATTCATTGTGTGGGGGCCATTCATAAGCAATGTTGTTCGTTTTTTTATCCCTGATCCGCTGATACGTCTAAAATTCATTTTTAGTTTTTATCTCGTTACGTGACGCTCTTCTCCTATTGTCAATATCCAACATCATTTATGAATGGTCCCCTGGTGATATATTTAGAGCAGACAATCCAATGAAAAATAGGATTGACAGGATTTTAGTGCGCTGTTGGCGCCTTGTGTCACATCTTCATGTTTGTCATTCATACTAAGAATACCAAAGCATGCGATGTGATGACCGGAAGATTAGAGAAGCAACTCCTCCCCTTCCCCCCCAACTACGCGTGTTGAATTTGCGAGATATGTAGACAAAACAGCGAGAGGTAAACAAAACAAAAAGAGACGATTTGGCACTATGTTCTCACTTGACTCTGCTGTGTGCACTGCGTCCGTCAATTTTTTTTTCACACTCTCCCTCGTCACTGCTGTTGGCACTCACTATGCTCAGTTTTGGTTGGTCAAGTTCTCTCAACTGAAAAAGACGATCATTTTGTTTTGTGATCGAAGTTTTACTTATATTTTGATGAAAAAGTGATAGTCATGATTTCGTGCAACCCTGGGTGCAAGGTTTTTCTACGTGAGAATTCTTTTGATTGTGAATCTGTTATTTCGTCGGGAAAACACCGTCTGGTCTGTTATGGTGAACGACAGGCTAGATTTTTTTTGCGACACCGAAAACAGTTTCTCTAGATCCGTATAATAATGCCCTATTTTCAATTGTGAACAAAGAATCGCTCTACTCTAGGTCGTGATCTGTGATTGTGGGCGATTGTTAATATAAAGCAATTGGTTTTGAATTTGACCATGCATTAAAATTTAGATCAACATTAAATTTTGGGATCATTATATTAGCCATTATTTAACTTTTTCCTATTGAAAACAAATTTTAAATTTAGTAGAAATAGAAATTATTTTTATTAGATAAGGTAAATGCTCCTAAGTCATATTTTATGCTGATAATTATGTGATACTACTACCTACCATAATCCTTATACAATGGACAGTGGTTCAGAACGACAATTTAAAGGGAATATGCATTTTCCGCAAACAAATTTCATTAAAATTTTTCATCTTCAGAAGAATGTTTATACACCATTTGAATTTTATGTTATTGTTCCATTTCAGCAAACACCGAACTCGATACATTTTGCATGCGTGCCTGCAAACTTAAACATTTTTTTTTTATTAAATGATGGCTGCTAACCTGTTTTCGTGAGTGAATGGAGAACAGTGAGTCTTATGTAAGCTATGAAAGTTAGGCTCAATGGAACTATCCAAGGCAGTTTTGGATCACATATATTTGGAGGAACATCAGATGTTGCTTCAAGCTGTCTTCAACCCGTATTCGGCAATTTTCACTTCGTTGTCTGACGTATTCTTGATGGTCACATCATTAGCATTTCTACATTAGAATTGGCAGACAGCCTTTGTTGATTATAAGAATAGGGAATGTGGGGAATAAAGTGATATATAATGTCTTTTTCGCGCCAGTAAAGCTCCTTGAGAGTCTCATGTACGAGTTCCGAAGAAAATTGAGGTTTCGATGAAATGCCGGAAGAGATGAGGAGCAGTAAACGAGATTTACAAGAGGGATTGAGGCACTTACTACCACTGAAATGAAATCTGTAAGTAGCACTAATACATATATAATTTCAGGAACTGTACGGGATGACGCTGGACCTGTGGTGTTCGACTGGCATAGTCTATTCTCATTGGTTCGGAAGTCTTCTTGGCTGGTTTTGGTAGATGTGTGCAAGTGGATAGATCAATTCACTTGGGTGGGGGACATGTGGATCCTGCTAGTTTTCGACTCTTTTGACCTTTGGTGTGAAGCTAAATCAGGAAAGGTTATTTAGCTCGACCAAGTACAGCAGCTTCTAGAAATGCTGAGTAGCCTTTTCGGGTCGGTGTCGGTGTGATCTGCTCGAGCCGAATCAGATGGACATTCGGTTCGATAAAATTTTATGGGGAATCGCGAATAAATTTTACCCAAATTCTTTATGGACAAGAATCTCTGGTGAAACTTTGAAATGTCTTCACCCGTCCAGTTAGTCTGAATAATGATAATAGAAAAAATGAGAATTTGCCTGATCTATATCCTGACAATCACCACTATTGACTAGAACAGGGACAATCGAATTTTGGTTTAAGATGAAGGTGAAACAGCACAGTTGTGGGAAAAAGTATTCGCGAATAAGGACTAACACTGCTAGTATTTTTACCGCATCCATAAATAGTCGATTGATCCGCTTCGAACCAAGGAAACAAAAAGAAAATTAAGAAGAGACGTAAGCGGATTCAATGCGAAATTCTCACTATTGGTTTTTTTGTTGTATTGGCCATCGTCAAAATCAAAACATTGCATTGGCGCGCAAGACAAAATCGTTTGAAACTTGAATGTCTTAGCTCAGATTGCTTAGAGATTGTATCACTGTATGTACGCATGTTAGCATAAGCAGATAAATAGATTCTTTTTACGGAATTTTGATTCGTTTGGGAAATTTGTACCTTTTTGTTTTTCAAAACAAATGAAACACACGATAAAAAATCAGCCAGCTGATTACTGAACGATACACTTGTGTGCATCCCATCTCCTACCGGTCTAGTGCGCTCTAGCTGCACACAAATATTGTAACATAAGCCGAACATACCCGAGCATAACCGAAGCTTTGTTGTGATTTTGGCATCGCTTCATATATGATACATGATATATGTCAACAGAGATATACTTACAGTACAGATATTTGCGTTCCCACTAAGCGATTACATGTACTTTCTATATCTGGCAAGCACAGAAATAGCAAGGAACCTAACTAACCATAAGCATTGAACCAACGATCATTGGTGATTGAACCATTGCACAATATTGTCTATACATTTGCACTAATTTTGTTATTTAGCAGTGTGCAATCGGGCTGTCTCAATAGCCTATTTTTGCAACCTATGTGTATTAAATGTACACCTATCGGCTCACCGTTGCACATATCAGTATGTGCAGTGGTCTGTGCATCTATAACTGTGCACTCGCCTTCCCATGAGCGTGATGGCGGCTCAGAGTTTGTGTTGCTCAGGGATACCTTGCTCCTATGCACATCCACACATAGGCACACACGCATACAGAATTTGATCATCCCTGTTCCAGTCAATATTCATATTTGTTACGATCCTCAATTTTTTCTATCATCATTATGCTAAGTTCTTTTAGGGTTTCACAAAAAGAATCTCTGCCCATAAAGGACATGAGAAATATTTATCCACGATTCCATATAAATTTTTCTCGAAACGAATGTCGATCTGGTTCGATTTAAACAGACCGCATCGACCAGAAAGGGTTGCTTACCATTTCTATGAACCGCTGTGCTTGGTCAAGCTAAATGATCAATAAAAAAGTCCTGAATAATTGACTATTTCTTAGGTACCACTCCTGTACTCCTTTCCCGAACTAACCCGTATCCAAGGTCAAAGTCGATAACCATCAGGATCCACATATCCTTCCATCCAAGGGAAAAGATATATCCATTTGTAAGTAGAAGCACACGTCTACCAACCAGCCATGAAGACATTCGAACCAATGAGAATGGACCATGCCAGTCGAAGGTCACAGGCCCAGCGCCATCCCGTACAATCCCTGAACTGTTTGAACTGGAATAAAAATGTATGTTCCTTGCAGATTACTTTGAAGGGGTAGTGTCTCACTTCCTCTTTTAAAATTTACATACTAAGTTGCAGCTTACCGCTGCTCATCTCTTCTGCTATTTTGACACCGTCAATCGATCGTCCCATAGAATCGATATCTCTGTCATCGAATCCGCCATTTTCTTTGGAACTCTGGTGGCGTAAATATCAACTATCTGAAGCAAAAAAGACATTATATGTCAATTCATACATATTCCCTAATTTTAAAATCAACAAAGGCCGGTCTGCCTATTTTAATGCAGAAACGGTAATGATGTGACCATCTAGAATACGTCAGACGGCCTTAATTGACTCCTTTCGGCACCAGTTTAGCCTTACCAAGCCGTAACGTGGGTAGCGGCGTGAAAGCTGCCAAATCGGGGTTGAGAACATCTTGAAGCAATATCTGATGTTGCTCCAAATGTATGTGATCCGAGACTGATTTGAATAGTTCCATTGAGCATAGTTTTCATACCTTACATCATTAGACTCACTGTTCTCCATTCACCCACGATTATACATTTGCACTAATCTGCCCCTTATTATAGCATTTATAATGCAATGAAGCTCAATCGGGATTACAATTCTGATTCTGAAAATGCGTGCATGCGTTGAAAAGTTCTAACGCGGCCACCACGAAATCTCAGAAACCAATTTATCCACCATTCTAAAAACTTTCCTACCAGAATATCCTATTTGTCAAGAAATATAATGAGTGCATGAAATTGTTTTCAGTAAAGGTACGCTAGCAGAGGTTAAAATATTCGCTCATTCTCACGACAAGCAGTTTATCGCACAGCTTTTTCATCCTTAGTAGGCATGGATCCAACTTTTCACCTTTCAAGAAATTGCGAGAATTTGCTGACAATGCAGTATAGAACCGTGATAATTGCGCAGCTTCGAACCTCGTGATAAATTAAGTTCAAGAAAAACCATTAATATATTACATTATAAAAATTATTTCCCCACATTATTGCAGTATTTTCATTCTAAGTATCTGTATCTACTCATTTTTGTGAATTTTTGCGAAACCATTAGTTATTCGGCAGTTTTACATTTGGCTCGAAAATATCATCTCATATTATACCGCGAAAAGATGAGACTCAATGCTGTCTTGTCGAGAAAAGTTGGAGAGCAAACAATGTTACATCGTATGTTTGCCTTTTTATTGCTGGTCAAAGTAGGTGAAATATCGCCTTATTCTGTTCACGAATGCGAAAATTATAAACTCTGCACGCTAGAGTTCGCTGCACCCAATTATGCGAAAAGATGATTCGAAAACGACATAAACCTAGAAGCACCAGATTTAACGGAAAACGTAATTTCCTCAATTATCGTACTGGGCCACTGTAATTGATCGCAATGGTAGTAAAATGGAATCCCAATGGGTGAGGAGAGCCCACCATATATTTACCAAATTCAAATCGTTTCAATAGTCCCTCCCAAACTCAATATTTAAATTATGAGCGTAAAATATTCAGTCAGTCAACATAGAATGTCTGAAATAAAGTATCTATTTACTTAATCGGTCGTAAATCTTCATAAAACACTTTCTCCACACTCGACTTTTTTACTACAATTCCATAGGATCCCCTGCAACAATTTATGTTCATGATACTTCTGAAAAAAGCGGCAAAGACTATATAGAGCAATTACACCAATTATGGATATACTATGTCCGTCATAATAATGTTTTCAATTTGTTAGTAGTTATAACTTTTTCATTATTTTCAATAGGAACATAATTTCCGAAAAACATATGGTGGGATATGCTTCAATTTTTGAACTTCTGAATCAATAGTAGAATATGAAAAATATATTTCATGCATGCTTATGTAACACAATCATTTCATAGACTAGCTAGTATAGACTTAAGTTGCCGGTGAACTATATAAGGAGCAACATAGAATTTGTTTGGCTCGTCCTAATCAGTCCTAGTTCGGAACCTTGAAAGAGACAACAGGCCGTCGTCGCGGGCTACATAGGCCGTGTGTCGGGCAATCTTAGCTTAACACTCTAAACATAAAAGACAATCGCGCGCCTCGATGGCCCGCCGCAGCAGAATACGTAACGTCAATCTACTTCTATCACTACATAACACCGCGTGAAAACAACCACTCATTAACAGAAGTAAGCGGATAAATCTTTTGATACGAACCTGAACTTTAAACCAGATCCGAAAATCTACTAACAACAAATTACGTGCCCGATACCCGAAGACCAAAAAGAGACTTTCCATTCCCACCCCAGAACGTCAATACCAAGCGATGGGAATTAAGCAGTAACGAATAAGAACTTACATGTAACGATGAGTTTATTTTCCTCTGGAGCTAGATGCTCTTAAAAGATGATCTATGCCGTAATGGAACATGCTTTTAGATCCCATCAAAACATCTCTTCAATTGACTTTCAATACCAAGTAGAGGAGCATTCCCAATCATCTATATTGATTGATGGCCTAAATAAAATATATGTTACAAAATGAAAAAGCTTCTATGTTTATTTGGTCTTATCCAGTCACATTGTGAAAATTGAAATCAGAAGTTTCATTTTTAACTGGAAAATACTATCCACAGACGAACAGGAGTGCAAACAAAGCTTATTATCTCCAACAACCATTTAATTGTAATGAACTGTTTCAAGCGTATCCTGAAACTGTCACTTTCCTTATTTCCCCTTGTTTGTACCTTCTTCCACATCCCAAAATGATTTCCAAAAACAAATCTGTCACACAAGTCGGGTCTAATAAAAATAACTTTGTTTGACAATTATTACTTCTAAAAACCAACAGCTATGTAATTGTCATCTTTTATTTCATCAGTGCTTTTGTGGGCATTATCGTAGCTCAGAATAATATAGCGGAGGAGGATAACTCCAAACCTTTAACACATTCACTCTGATGCAAATATTAATCAAAAAATCGCTGTGCAGCGGATAGTTCCATTAGTCGCTCCAATCTCAAAAAAAAAATTAAAGGGATGTGTACAGGACACGACCACGGTGACATTAAAAATGTAGCTTTTTTCAAGAGCGTGCAAATGAATTTTATCTATCACACATATCGACTCACGTTCTTGTTCACTCGCCTGTTTTCATATGTTACAATTTGCTCAAAATCATCAAAACATAATTTATTGAAGGTCTTTTAACGGTAATCTATTAATTAATCAAGTATCTCACTAGGTGATTGGCATTATTTGGCTGATCCATCTAGTAAAAATAGGCTGGTCTGTCCAGAAAATATATTCAAAAGAAAAGTTCCATATTGAGAGCTGTGATGAGGAAGCCCACGCCCGCCAACGGAAATATACAGATTCTCCATGAAATATGAAATTTCATTTTCCATTTAAATTTTCAATAATATACTAATAAACTTAAGTAAAAAAATCTTAAGTTTAAGTATTTCTTGATCGATTAGTGGTGGAAAAAATGAAATTATTTGATAAATTACATTGTTATGCAACGTTCGCACTACCAGTTAAAACGGGTTTTTATGCTATCTTGGTGACATTTTTCTTGTTGCTAATTATTAAAACGTGTTATAACTCTGTAGTGTAAACATTGTCTTATTAAACCAATTCTGCAGCGTTTTATGTTATATAGGTGTTTTATGTGGTAATAGGACTGACATAATTATATCTTCAGTACAGCGGTTTGTTTCATAATTTAAAACAGATTTTTTTTTAAATTTAAATTAGTATACCCAACCGTTCTATTTGTTGTATACTTTAAAACGCAATTAGAACTGTGTTTTAAATACATAGGGTAGGACAGATATTCTGACTGTATAAACTTGGAAAACAATTTTAAGTCCAGTAACGCTTAAGACATGGCTTGAATTTGAATCGAAAAAGAACACCCGCTTCAACTGCTGCTGGGACGGTAAGTTCTGTTTTAAAATTTTCCTTTGTGTGCAGTACGAAACAAAAGTGTTTGAAATTATAAAACAAAAAGTTCTGCTGGGAATGTGATTGTTTCCGATGCAATTACACTCAGATTTTTCACGCAGGGGATACAGGCCGTGTAAATGAAAACCGCGTAAATTAAAAAAAAAACGCGTTGATGAAAACCGCGTAAATTTCAAAATCCGCGTAAAGAAACCTATATAAAATACTACGCTGCTGAACAGTGCAATAACTACAGAAGCACGTTGTCAGATGCCTTACTGATAAAAAACATATAACCGAAATATGAAACATGAAAACCAATAGGCTCTTTACCCTACGCAGCTACAAAGCGCCGTAAACATGGATTAACAAGTTACAACGCACACGCATGCATAAAAATAAAAATAATTTTTTCAAACGCAACACTCTTAAGCAGCACACACCGTATTGAATTAAATCCAAACCACCCCGCCCACCCACTTTGCAAATCATTCTGTGACACCATGCTGGTACCCGACAAATCTGCACACGGCCACCGCTGCCGAAAATGCATAGCGTCTACCGCTTATTGTAGTGCCCAGACGCTGCAGCCATGATCTTACCCGTTCGACATAAGAACAAAAACTGATTCAAACGGGTACGCGTCACCTCTATTTATAAACTAACAGTATATGGTTTAGTCACTTAGGTGCGAGTGTGTGCAAATGCCAACGTTACCGAAAATCGATAGCGCTTATTGCATCGCCCGGAGACGATGTTGCTCGTATGGGATAAGAGCAACAACTGATTTAAACGGACATGCGTTGCTTCTATTTATGACTTTTCGTGTTTCATTGAGCAACTAAGCTGCCCTCTCTTGACGGCTGTGTCTGAGTAATCGGCCTCACGAATGGTAATTTTCCCGTTTTGACGTAGGACTTACGTCTTTCTTTACTATACCGGGTGTCATTTCAAAATTTTCAAAACGGATGCGTTACGTACACTTTGAACCTTAATAACTTTTCTCCTACTAAAGGAATTACTAATATTGTTTCATAAATCGAAAGGAAAACGTTCAACGCTTGCTATTGATACCTTGTTTGCTATGTAAAACTTGTTTAAAAAGTTCAAAAACTACTTTTAATGCGAATCAACATTAATGCTAGAGCCTATAAATATGGGTGTCACAGTTTTACTTAAGGTTGCACAGAGAATGCGTAAAATTCGCAAACGAAAAAAGCAGTTTTTTTCCACACCATATGTCAGATGTTCATAAAAATCAATCAGCGTATGTAGAATGTTGTTACTGTACTGCTGATTGATTTTTATGAAGATCTGACATACGGTGTGGAAAAAAACTGCTTTTTTCGTTTGCGAATTTTACGCATTCTCTGTGCAACCTTAAAGCCAGACGTGTGTAAGCCACAGAGCAGAACGCACGTACGTGTGCTGCTCAACGAGAAGCTGCATTTTGACCACCAACCAAATCATAGCTACTGCCTTATCGCTGCCAACCAAAAACTGTCGTCGCCCTGCGTGAAATTCATCGCTCTCAGAAGTGGACAGAGTTACTAATTCGCAAACTGCTCTTCCAGTGCCTGGTCCGTGAGATTGCACAGCATTTCAAAACCCATCTACTCTTCCGGAGCTCAGCCGTAATGGCCCTCTAAGAAGCCAGCGAGGCCTGCCTGGTTAGTTTGTTGGAAGATACCAATCTGTGCGCTATCCATACCAAGCGAATAATCATTAGAGTGGGACATGGTTATATGAAAAAAATAAAATTTCGCTCCGAGTAACTTTTTGGGTTCCATTTAGCTCCCAGAACAACTCTGCAAATTTTTAGTTCGATCGGTGAAACTATATTTTTGCGCCCACTGTTTAAAGTTTACATGGGATTTCGTATAGGGAAAACGTCTTTTGCAAATTAATTCTTCCAAGAGTCACCCGTTACCTCCTAAAAATAAATAGATGTATGATTTTTATAGGAAATTTGTCAAGGAAACAAAGTCTAGAAGACCACGAAACGATCTGATGCTTGTGGAAAAAGTTATTAAGCAAAAACCGATTCATGCCCTGAAGATTAATGAAAATTTTACTTTTCATAGCATCACTGCTGCTGACGGTCGAATTATATACAAAATCTTTAATTTTCTCTTATTATGTACAAAAAAAAGACTCAATTTATCCCTGAAAACTCTTGCGAAGTGGCCAGACAGTATAGAAAAATTAATTGGAGACATTAAGAGAAGATCAAAACAAAATTGCATATAATTGGACAACCAACAACAGTGGTGCTAGAAACAATGAATATTTTATCGATCGTCAGAGCATCAATTGGTTTCAGCTTAATAACTTTTTTCTCAAGCGTCAAATCGTTTCGTAGTTTTCGAGACTTTGTTTCTGTGTTAAATTTCCTACAAAAGCCACATAACGGTTTATTTTTAAGAAGCAATGGGCGACTCCTGGAGGAATTATTTTGTGAAAGTTAATTTTCCCATATAAAATCCCATGTAAACTTTAAATGGTGGGCGCAAAAATATAGTTTCAGGGATCAAGCTAAGAATTTGCACAGATGTTCTAGGACCCAAATGGTACCCAAAAAATTGCTCGGAGCTGGAATCTATTTTTTGTCCCACCCTAATAATCATCATGCCGAGCGGGAAACGGCGAAATAATATTCACAACAAACGGTTCTTATTAGGACCACAAAATCGTTCTCAGAAGAATTACAATTGAAATTTCCATTTCGCGCTTTGGAAAATAACTTCCCTCTTATCGGGTTAGTTATTTTCTATAATAATATCCGAAAAATGTACGATAAAACTAATAAACTTACCAATTGGACGGAAGCAAGAAAATACCTACAAAAATTTGAGTCAGAAAAGTGACATTGACGGAAAAATGCTTCGATCGTGTCTAAGTGTTTGGCAGCTGAAGTTGCCGATTTGTTTTCCAACGTCAATTATATGCGCTGTGCTGTACGGAACAAACAGATATTTGCGCGATTCGTTGGGAAATAATCAAAACAATTGTGTAGTAGATTCCGTAGATTTTGCCGTAAATTTTGATAGATTTTGTAAAAGCATTAATTAGCCTGCTTTGATTGGTGTTTTTTGCAAATTTTTCAAGAACATTAGTGAATGTGGCAACCCTGCTACTAAGCGAAAGCCACACCAAAAAGAATGATGAAAATATTTCCATTTGTCGCACAAAAGGATGGACTAAGCACTAAGAAGTTTATAAAAGAGATCGCATTGCGATATACAATGCTCATTCGATGTGAGCTGCGAAAAGGGAATGTTCGTGTATGTACGCAGCAGAAACGAATTCGGGCAAGGTTCGAATCGTTAGAAAGGATTCTCGTCTGGTATCACCAAAAATAGTTATTTGCAAACCGTTCTTTTTAGGATGAAAACATAATGGAGAAAGAATTGAATTAGAAAGTTCCATTTAATAACTTGGATTGAGTTTGCGCCTGTCAAGTCTGCTGTACTTTATCAGTGACACATATAAACCAATGTTTATCGAATTAATCTACAAACCCGTAGGTTTTTGCAAATCTTTCAAGAACATTAGTGAATGTGGCAACCCTGCTACTAAGCGAAAGCCACACCAAAAAGAATGATGAAAATATTTCGATTTGTCGCACAAAAGGATGGACTTCCATCTGCACTAAGAAGTTTATAAAAGAGATCGCATTGCGATATACAATGCTCATTCGATGTGAGCTGCAAAAGGGGAGTGTTCGTGTATGTACGCAGCAGAAGCGAATTCGGGCGAGTTGTTAGAAAGGATTCTCGTCTGGTATCACCAAAAATAGTTATCTGAAAACCGTTCTTATTAGGATGAAAACATAATAGAGAAAGAATTGAATTAGAAAGTTCCATTTAATAACTTGGATTGAGTTTGCCCCTGTTAATTCTTCTGTACATGTACCAGTGATTCATATAAGCAAATGTTTATTAAATTAATCTACAAACCCGAAGGTTTTTGCAAGTCCTAGAAAATCAGTGAATGTGGCAATCTCATTCGACATGAAATTTCCAGTAAACATTCATTCAAAATTGGCATTGGCTCAAATTATCCATGAATGTCATATGATATGCCCAAGTTTAGTCCTACGTCAACACCGCGGTTATGTCCCGGACATTACCCACTCCTAGTTTTTCGTGAACTTTTTAATTTAACCAATTTCCAAAAGTCTACTTTTATTGGGGAGATATTAAATTATTACCAATATTTAAGTTAGGTGTTTCTGAATCGGTTGGTGTATGAATGATCAAAATCCATCTAGTAATATCGGAGTTATAAGCGTGCAAACCTTACATAGTTTCGTTACATGGGAGATAGTTTAGATTTTAGAATGACACCTAGCCCCAGATAGTGGAGTAAGACATTTTTAATGTCAAAAATTTCATATACCAGAGTCACAAAAAACAGGTTAAATTAATTTCAATGGTTGATAAAATTATAGAAACTCATACTTCATTACAAATTTCCAACAGATTTACAGAGTTGCTAAAATGTAAAAAATAAAATCACAATCAAAATTCAAATTATCAACCGCCTCACCTCAGTTGCATCGTTTTTTCTTATTCCAAAAGTCACCCCCATAAGTCACTTTCCATGTTTCCTTAGTCACCTAATGTGACAAAATTTGTCACCATGGTGACATCTTTCACTTTAAGTGAGAGAAAATTTCCGATCACCTTAGTCACGTGAGATTTGTGTCACCTCACCGAAAGTGACCGTCAGAATAACCCCCTAAGGAATCGAAGAAAGTTACTGATTGGTAATCATCAGTCTTCCCAAATGAACATCGTAGACAATGTTCGCTCTGGTTTTGTGTTCATATTAAACCCACATTTGGTGTACGAAATCGAACGCGCTATTTCGTACCAAAACACGTGCACATGTACACCTGCATATTCGAACTCCGGTGTGCGTACACCTCTCGTACACACAGGTTCGTGGCCCCAGTTTTCTCCTTCTCACTTTCATCATTACTCGCGTTGACTCTGTTTGCCTTGTATGAATCGTTCTCGTGTACGCATCCGATGTACGTACTAGAGTTTGAACATCGTTCATTTGGGTTCGACGTTCGAGGCAAACATATACATCGAGACGAAGCATGTTTGAGGTTGTGCCCGTTCAAACGTGCCGTACGTCAAAACGTTCCGTGCCGTTGATGTTGTGTGTGAATGTTTCCATTTAACTGCATGTAACTAGTCTTGACGTTCCGTGAACGTTGGCGGAAACTGATATATCGTCTGAATCGTCCTTAAGGCACGTAAAAATAGATTGTATGATGGCTACTTTGATACTGTTAAATATCGCTCGTCTAAATTTTGTCTATTCGCCCCATCTCTTCACTAGAACTCACTCCCTCACTCTAGCGACAATTTCACAGAGTTACCTAAATGATGCTTGATAGGTGGTCTCAACATTGCGTCTCAACTAGAGAACAACACTAATTTGCTGGTTAATCATCTCTCATCATATCATGTCGTAAAACTCCTCGACAGGCAAGCGTAGGAGGATGCCTTTATTCCTTCTAGTTCTAACAGCAAGCAAACCAGTAGCACCTCTCTGCAGACGTACGCCCCCGGTATGCACTAGATGTATAGAAATTAAACTGTCATTGTACGTGAGAGGCAACGTCGACAGGGATTCCAACTGCGAAGCAGAGGCAATTTTGCGAAAGCTTTCACGTCACCAAGCGCGAACCAACACAAGTTAAAACAATGTTGCAAAACTGACAGTGTAGACGAACCATCAGAGATTCATTATTCATCACATTTCTACGGAAGTCATCCCACCCACGCTTGACGAATTTGAACAGAGCAGATTTAACTTTGTCCTTTCGCAGTTCTGTTTTATTTATTATGTTTCATCCGAGAAAATGATGGCATATTATATTGAAGTGGGAGATCACCCATCACACGGCATCTATCCCATTGACAATGTCCTTTATTCTACGGAATAGGTGTACATAATAAAATGAATGTTTTCGTATCGTTATCGAGTGCGTAACAATTCGAAGAAATAAAGACCGGCTGCAAGGTTTACGTAAACAGAGTTATACTGCCTGTAATCTGTAATCGACGTAATTCGCGTTGGATACTGACAGCTCATCTATTTTTATCAACCTGGACCCCGAAAATAAAGCTTCGTTCGTTGTTTTTCCTATCAAAACAGGAGTATTATCATATACTCAACATAGAACAGTAACATAGTAGCCCGTTCGTCTAACAATTCCCAATCGACCCATCTCGATGAAAATTGTCTAATGAAGTTATGAAACAAACTTTTCGAGCTTTTTGTAAGTCTGATGATCTTATTTCTGTGAGATTGCTAAAACCATTGCTTGAAATGAAATAATAACGTATTCTTTAATAGGATCATGGTTTATGCACAAAACTTACTTCTGCGTGGGTATCAGTGAGTGTTTTTCTATATCTATCCTGTTTGTAATGATTTGGCTGTTTTCCCACGCCTACGTTCTACATAATCCCACCCGGGGCTTACCGAATACTCATGGCTGTCTTCAAATAACCGAACTGAATTTTTCGCACTGAAACCATAGCGAAAAAGAATGGTTTTCCAGTACTCAACAATAACAGCATAATCATTTTCCATACCGCGTCTGTGTCAAACCAGTCAGCGGGGGCTGTGAGTCGATTTAGAAAGGTGAGCTATTTATAGCATCTCGTCAGCTTAAAAAAGGACCAAAACAGTCGATGTCAATTGAAATGGCTTTTCTAATAATAATTGATAATTCATTTTTTTCTATTGTTATACTTTCAGCCCGAGCTTTACCTTTGCACGCCCGTCAAGGTGGACTACAGCAAAAGTTATTACATAGGTAAGTATCCCGACAAAAATCACCGCTACCGTTACCTTTGGAGGGTTCATCAAAGCATTCTAGTTTGGTATTAGATTAATCTAATCGAACTTTCCCTCCATACCATTTCAGTGGGTTTCGAGCCCAATGCAACGATGGCCACAGCACATCATATGTTGCTGTACGGTTGTGGTGAGCCCGGGTCGGAATCTGCCGTTTGGTAAGTAATAACAGCACACCTGCTTTTAAATCGTACCCCTGTTGAACGTATCAAACGAAAATCCATTCATTCACAGGAACTGCGGCGAAATGGTCAAAAGCGACGACGTCAAGGAGGAATCGGGCAGCCCGTGTGCCTCGGGGTCCCCCTCCCAGATCATCTATGCTTGGGCTCGTGACGCACCGAAGCTCGAGCTGCCGGACGGCGTGGGCTTCAAAGTTGGCAAGGATTCCCCCATCAAGTACATCGTGCTGCAGGTTCACTATGCTCACATCGACAAGTTTAAAGGTACCTACGATCGGTGAAAGCGAATTCGGTGGTTTGAGTGGTTTTATGCTCGGTGCGTGTGCTTGATGGATTGTTCGTTTTGAGATTGTTTTTCCTACTGGTTCTATAAATATAACCACTTGAATGCGCCTCGAAATTCAATGGCATTGTGTGGGCGCTATGGTAAGCCCAATAACCGTCAGCGGTGTCGGTTGTGATGGCATTATTTTGCAATGCTATTTTGGACTGTTTGCTGTACCCGTTCGAATAAAACGCCCAAACATGGTTTCAAGCTCGTTTTTACTCATTTCTTGCATAAAGGCTGGTTTATCTTTTCAAAGCCTTTGAGCGTCGCCTAGTCTTTTGAGTAAATCAAAACTTTTCTAACCAAAATTTAATTCAATGATTAACTTGCAATATTTGTAAATAAACATGAGCAAATCTTCTGTATGAAGCATCATTTAGAATATAATATTTTTAGCTTACGAATACTCTCCCAGCACAGCGAAATTTTGCATTCAAATGATAATATTTGATTTTTCTATTATATTCTATTCTAACCCTTACACAGCCAGTATTGAAAAGTATATTGGAAAACACTGCAGTTATACTTCAGGATTTTTCTTGACAGCATTAATACTTGATGCATATTGTAATATGTCGCAAACAATAAAACGCTCAGGCTTATTGTGCAGAGTTAGGTTTGAAGATGTTTCAAAATTATACGGCAACAACTTTATTCATTTAATGAATAATTTAAATAACAAATCGTTTTGAATCTTGAATGAGGAAAAAACGAGGACAACCGTATCGACCGTTTCAGTTTATAGGGTTTTCGGATATAGCGTTGGGAGTGACCTGGCTAAAAAGGTTAATGACACTCCTTTGGTTCTTGGGGATGGAACAAAGGTATTTACACTTTGCCCTGGCTCATAAGTCTAGGTTAAAGCGCCTTTACTCGATCTTGCATTCGGACGATACTATTTTAACACATTTTAAGTATATTAGTTATGGAATTTTTGTTCGACTTCGTCTTATCAGAATACGACACTAACTTAAGTTAGTATCGGATTTTGATGAGACGAAATCGAAGCGCAAATTCCGTAACTACTATAGTTATAGGTTTTGTGCCCTTCACGCGCAAAGATGGTTTTAAACAATTTTCTCCTTAGTTTTTACCAAAATTGTTCTCCACTAAGGATAAATATAGCATAGTACATTTTACGGCTTCAAAAGAACCGCAAACTTTAATGATAGTGGAATAATCTGAAGATTGAAATAATAATATTTTATACACTGATTGGAATCCTTAGTGAAAATCTTATTGCTTCATATAAATGTATCGGTAGAACGCGCGTTATTGCTTTTACCACTTTCTCATGCCAAGAACACCTTCAAAGAGCATATCGAACATAAGGAAGCAGTATAAATTTGTCGATTCGGGATGTTGCTAGAATATTAAAGGTGTGAATCTGTTTGGCTCTTAAAAGATGAAACGTACTGAACTACGTATCTGAAAAGTGCACGGAATAGGTATAAGAAGCCAAACTTGTGCTAGAAAGTTATACACTCGTAGTTGTTCGTCAAACCGCATTGCATCATGATGGATGCAATTTACGTTAAGGTCGACTTCAGTCGACTATTCGAACATAATTTTTTTTTTCGCTGGGTACAAATACTGCTCAAGATTTTGTTCTCAAGAAGAAAATATTAAAATTGATTACGAGATACTTTATTTAAAGCATTGCATCGTGGAATTTCATTAAATGGCTGGGTTTTTTACTTGTTTGATAAAGCACCCATATTCCATTACTGAAACTATTGTTGTTTAATGCAATCTTATCAAGTCACTTGGATGAGCACCCGTTCAAAAGCAATAACAAGATTATAACTGAATATAATTCTCGTAGTGAACTATGTTATAAATCTAGTCTCGTTGGTAGTAAATATAACAAGTAACAGCGTGAGATATAGTTTGGCCTCCCTGTGAAGTTTTAAAATCAAATCAAATCCTGAGATATTTGAAAGTCAGAGCTTGGGCTGTCGTTCTATTAATCAACTGAAGCTGAGCTGGATTATGCTTCCTTGAAAAAACGACTAACTCTGTTTTCTCCGAGGAGAAATCAGTACCCAGTTTTAAAGCCCAAGGCGATAAATTATCCAAGGTATCTTGCAATACTCGTTGTAAATTTATAACCCTTGGTCCTGTAACATAAACCACGCCATCATCGGTAAGTGGCTTTAGAGTATATGAACTGACGATACAATTATCAATGTCATTCACGCAAAATTTGTAGAGAAGAGGGCTTAAACAAGAGCCTTGTGCAAGTTTATTCTGAAAGTAGCCAAACCGCCATACGAAAAATGCATGTACTTTTATGACAAGAAATTGTACAAATAATCATTCAATATTGGTGAAATCCCACATTGATGAAGTTTCTCCAAGAGCAGGTATGGGAAAATTCGTTCACTCGCGCGACTGTTTGCCAACTGTGGACCACAAAGTAGCCAACATGTTGTTCTAATTAATTAACAAATTAACTACAGTAGGTCACTAGATGGGGAAACTGCGAATGAACAGTGAAGCTTAAAATTTTTGAGAGCAGCGTTGAATCTTCACTCGTGAATGTTTGTAACATAGCTTTGCGAAGCTTACAAAGGTTTTTTGAAGCATGAATAAAACATGTGACCTATTTTTTCATTGTATTTTTTACTGACCTGCGTTATGGATAGTTTTGTGATACACTACAAGGAATTTGTTCTACTGAAGTTCTTTGCGACTTTAAATTATATTGTCGGAATATGAAAATGAAATAAAACTGTGTAATGGAAATCCTACGTAAACCGTGAACCGCTCGATAAGAGCTTTACGAACAAAGCCATCCGCGTTGGGGAAGGATAGAATAAAGAAGCACCTGATGCGCTTCTTCGTTGGTTGTTATAGCTTTGGCCCGCATATGTACGCAGCAACAGGTTGTTATGTATCATTTTCCAAGATAACAGAATGCATCACAACTGGAGAAAGCTTGCTTGCTTGTGAAGTAGGGGATTACAAAAAATCACTAATTTTTGAATTGTCAAAGTCCTCCCTCCTTACATATTGTGACAAATATCAAAATTAGCTCAGATGCCAAATTTCACATCATTTGGACAATTTTAGACCCCCGTCCACTTCTCTTGAAGTTTATGTAATTGGTACTATGGGAAAATATGGAGGAAACATATATCAAAGCCTATAAATTTTAAAGTGGCGCTCAGGAAATTACAATTTTTTAAAGGAAATAATTTTAGTATTTGGACATTTTATCACCTTTATAGGGTCTTCTGTCAGTCATATAAAATTTTATAATTTCCTCGTGTATATATCTATTATTCATCAATCAATTTTAATAAAATGTACTTTATTGAACGTGGAAAATCCTTAGAAACAGAATAAAAGTAGATTTGTTACCGGTAAAATTCAGAAACATCAGATTTTTTGATATTAACTCTACTAACCACATTTGTTTAATGAAATGTCCTAACTCCCCGACGTCTCGTATTTTCCCAGAAATGAAACTTTTCTTATGTGGTCCCTAAGCTTATTTTACACTAGAAATAGTCAGTTAAATGATAATTTATTGTTAAATAGAGTTTATATGTGCAATTTATAAAAATGTGGAATAAAGACTTAATGACACATACCGCGGGCTTGTACACCAGAAGGATGTTTTTGTTTTGTCTTATTTTGGTATCACAAACATTTTTTCTCGTTTCGGTAGTGCTTAAACCATTGAAAAATCATGTAATCAAATTTTTGACATTTCTACAAATAGTTGTAAAATATATAGAGAAGTAAGTTGAATTTCTTGGAAAAATGGTTTCTGAATTATTGACTTCTAAAAAAAGTTTTATTTCATGAACCTATTATTGAAATTTTAATCTGTTTAAAGGAATTTGTTCGTTATTGAGTGTAAAATAATAAAACTAGAAAGATTTTCGCTCATGTTTTACTACTAAATTTTTTTGAACTAATAGATGTTTTTATTGTTTCTGTGTTGTAACGTCACGAAAAATGCATATTTATTCAGTTTATCAAAAAATTACAATTTTGTTCAAATTTATATTCTGGATTCTCTTTGTATTGAAAAATACTTTTCCAAAAAGCCTCCAACTTCTTTTATTGGATGTGCGGAACTAAAGTTACAAAAGGATACACTTTGCGTTGTAACGTCACGTAAATCAACTTTTATCAGATATAGTGTTAAAGCTTACTTCGAATGGTTTATTAAAACGCTTTTAAGTTGTTTCATAAACAGAAATTATACTATATTTAATATTGATAAATTCAGAATGTATACCCTCAAGTGTTTAAGGGGTTATATACCATCAACACACGCGACGTTACAACGATTTGACCTTCATTCTATAAATCTGTTATAACTTTTTCAAATGAAATCTTTCATCAAACCTAATTATAGATTCAGAAAATAAACAATTTTTTATACAAAATTCGATCTACAAAACTCGAATACACTGGGTGAGGTATTTTCAATAAACGATTGTACAACGTCACATTATATTTCATTAACCCGCCGGCACTCGCGCGAATGGCTCCCCGAATGAGCAACCGCTGGCTCTGGAAGAAGGTTTCGCTAGAGTTTCGGAAGGTGTTGCACAAAATACAACGGCGCGAATGCCGGATGGTTAAAGTTCACCTCCGCTGTATTCTCCTCGACGCTGGCTGGTCATATGATAGGTTTCGATGCAATCGCGCTAACAGCAACGTAGTCCAGTACATGCGTTGGAAGGTTGTGAGGGAATTTCCGAGTTTTGTACTTGGGGTAGTATTTAGGCATGAATATTAATTCGTTCCCTGAATACTTTTTTCCTCCCAGCAATCAACCATTTCACACTTCGCTATCTTCGACGAGCCGCCTGTTATAAGGTTGTCCGCAACCACCGTTGTAGTCGCATGTGCTGTCAATCAGGTACCAACCAATTCTTCGGTTACAAACCGAAATATATCGTTGAAGTAGCTACATCATCGAATTGCCTGTGGTATTAAATCCGTTATGGACGATTATCTATTCGAATTTACAGAAGACTGCAACGCAATAGTTGGGGCTACAGAGACCTTTCTGGTTGACCACACTAAATCGTCTCAATTGCTTAGAGTCTGATAAAAAGCCGTGTGGTGTCCGGCGGGCTGAAATCTTTTTGCACTATTTCAACCAAGAATAGAACCTCTGGGAACTGCTCCCATGTCGTAAGAGGCGACTAACAACATGCTAGGAGTTCCTAGGCCGAGGTTTTGTTCCGTACCGAAGACTTAATCTGGGCGGACCTTAAGGTTTTCCATATTACCCTCTTTCCAGTCTGTATTTAGTGAATCACTGACATATACCTTTTCTGATTCGCCTTTCTTGATTGTGTACCAACGTTTTAAGTTTCTTCTGGCGGTTGTATATTAGCCGTAAATGACGAAATCTAATTCTACACTAAGTAACAGAATATATTAATATACCGGCACTTCCACGCCAAGGTTTAACTTCCAAAGCTTTGGCTTAAAAACCGTTTTTAAAAAATGGAAACTTTCATGCAGGAAATTTATTGAATTTGCCTAAGATGGAGCTGTCGAATTTCACAAAAAGCTTTTTATGTTGCAAGTGATCTGTAGTTGTGTTAAATTAGGTATTTTTCTATTATATTTGGAACCGTCTACCGACAAATCTACATTTACGAATACCTCCAAAAGTGACTTCTTGAGGTCTCATGAAGGCCTGACACTAGCTTTATGATACTTTTGCTTTTCTAAACAGTAATAAAAATCTCAACATTCAAGAACTTCACTTTGTCAGAAAATGTAGGGCCATCGGAAGCTAAAACTTCGTAAAATCGCACTCCTGGTCCTTTTTTCAGTGCAGTACTCTACGTCACTCGTTCAAATTTGCACCGCTCTTATGGTAGTCGGTATTTGCTAGTATTACTGTTCTCCCATCCATTCTGGTAGTCAAACGGTGGGATAGCAAAATTCTTACAAGTTTCCTATCTCATGCCTCCACGCGATTCTAAGTCTATTGATGACATTTGGTCCTTAGACCGCAGAATGAGAGGGTGCGAACAGAATGAGAGGGTGCGAACAGATCTAGTCGAGAAAACATTGCCGTAAAAATGAATAGTTGATCGGAAATTAGCCCCAATACGACTAATCTGACTAGTATCTATGAACACGGCTCAATACGTATTGAAAATTCGCCGCGTCTGTTTTTATGAACCTAATTTAAAGCTCCGTTATTGCTAACAAGCCCGTGCATCAGATTAACAATCCTTTATATTTCCCTTCAGTGTTCGGTATTATCGCTCGTATACTTGTATTCCACAAACAATCCGATATGGAAAATAAGAAATACTTTCCTTGATTTATAACATCTCGCGCTATTTTTGCCAGTATAATATGCTGTCACTTGGTAGTTTTCAAGCCAATAAATATATCGTAGAGAAGAAGTAGCGAGTTCTGTCCAAATACTGTTGCAATAAATAGTGATCCGGCCCATTACGCAGATAAGATTAGCTTTTCCAGGCAATACTCCCACGATCGGCTGTGTGGAGTTCAAATTGTTTTTGTTTAGGGAACATAGTATACTCTCGGTAGCCGGCTGCCCAGAGTTTAAAAATAACCAAAAACTAAACAAGATCATCTCTTTTTCGAGTGATCGTGCACTCGAAGACTAACTAAACAACTACCTAATAAAATATGCTTTACAGGTCGCATCGTTTGCTTGGAGCGAATCCTAGACCTGATACCCTTCCAAACCACCAACTCCGCGACACCTATGGAAGAGTCTGATGAATCGTCGTCCTTCCGTTAAGTAGGTGGAGCATCAACACTTCCTGTCTACCTTATCCTTTATCCTTCCCCGTGAACGATGGAGATGGGGGCGGCCGGCAATGATGGCTATCATGCTGTTGAGGTTTTAATATGGGTCGGATTGGTATGAATTCCTACTTACCACTTCCTAAGCAACTCTTATTAGATAATCAGCAGTCAAACATGATGAAGTCAGTGTGCAATCCGCCAAAATCATCGTCACAACGCAACGCAACGCAACGCAACGCAATTGCTTAGAGTCTGATAAAAAGGCTTTAGCTGTGGTCATGGTCTCAAATGAGCACGAAAAAGATAGATGGAGAGTGTTTGTTGGAGTTGGCCGACATTTTAAATCCCGTCGAATCAACGACTGGATGTAACACATCCTTTCGTAAGATCACGGTGATGTGACGTGTTCTTTTTTCCTGAATATTTGTAACTATAACATTTTTTTATAAGATCTTCACCCGGTCGTCTCCCCAATTAAAAACTAACTCTAACATATACAATATTTCAGTGTACCGAGCCCTATCGATTGTCTGGTGCTTAAATTGTGCTCGCTTTTCCATATGAATCCACTTGTTTAAGCCTAACAATACAAATATCATACTATAAACTCGGATCGGGAACCTGATTCCAAATTAAACAAAGCAATACTGCCAGTTTATTTTCTTTTGTGAAATATGTTATAAAACCTACTTTTCTGGCTCCGTTAAACTACCATATTGAGCCGTATCAAATAAATAAATGTGTCAAATGGTTCAAATCTATCTATAACAGATATGAAAGAAAAAATTCTTGGTTTGATCGATTATTTCTACCACAATTTAAAAAATAAAAAATAAAATGTATCGTGATTTTTGGACAACCCCATATGTTTATTTGAGTAAAATATCATTAATTTCGTTGCGTTGTGACGATGATTTTGGCGGATTGCACACTGACTTCATCGTGTTTGACTGCTGATTATCTAATAAGAGTTGCTTAGGAAATGGTAAGTAGGAATTCATACCAATCCGACCCATATTAAAACCTGAACAGCATGATAGCCATCATTGCCGGTCGCCCCCATCTCCATCGTTCACGGGGAAGGATAAAGGATAAGGTAGACGGGAAGTGTTGATGCTCCACCTACTTAACGGAAGGACGACGATTCATCAGACTCTTCCATAGGTGTCGCGGAGTTGGTAGTTTGGAAGGGTATCAGGTCTAGGATTCGCTCCAAGCAAGCGATGCGACCTGTAAAGCATATTTTATTAGGTAGTTGTTTAGTTAGTCTTCGAGTGCACGATCACTAGAAAAAGAGATCTTGTTTAGTTTTTGATTCTTTTTAAACTCTGGGCAGCAGGCTACCGAGAGTATACTATGTTCCCTAAACAAAAGCAATTTGAACTCCACACAGCCGACCGTGGGAGTATTGCCTAGAAAAGCTAATCTTATCTGCGTAATGGGCCGGATCACTATTCATTGCAACTGTATTTGGACAGAATTTGCTACTTCTTCTCAACGATATATTTATTGGCTTGAAAACTACCGTGTGATAACACATTATAAGGCAAAAATAGCGCGAGATGTTATAAATCAAGGAAAGTATTTCTTATTTTCCATATCGGATTGTTTGTGGAATACAAGTATACGAGCGATAATAACGAACACTGAAGGGAAATATAAAGGACTGTTAACCTGATGCACGGGCTTGTTAGCAATAACGGAGCTTTAAATTAGGTTCATAAAAACAAACGCGGCGAATTTTCAATACATATTGACCCGTGATCATAGATACTAGTCAGATTAGTCGTATTGGGGCTAATTTCCGATCAACTATTCATTTTTACGGCAATGTTTTCTCGGCTAGATCTGTTCGCACCCTCTCATTATGCTACTATCGGCAGAAGGCTGATAGCACCCAGTCGTCGCCGGTCTAAGGACCAAATGTCATCAATAGACTTAGACTCGCGTGGAGGCATGAGATAGGAAACTTGTGAGAATTTTGTTATCCCACCGTTTGACGACCTTTTTTGAGTAAAATATCATTAATATGGCTAAATGTAATAAATATTTAAAGTTTCACTCAAAACAATAGCACCAGCGTGATTTACATAGTTATAGAAAAGTTGAAGATGTTCGTGACGTTACAACGCAATAAGATATCGCTTTACCTGAGAAAAAAGCGTTGTAACGTCACGAAAGTAAAAGATGCTTAAAAAGAAACACAACAATAAACTTTATATTTAATGACACCTAATTATTCGTAAGTTGTTTAGAAATACTTCATAGAAAAAAATAATAAAAAATCTAATAGAGCAGATATTTTGACTTTTAATGAAATACGCTGGAGGTTCTAATTTGTGACGCGTTGTAACGTCACGTTACATTATTGGTCATAAAACAACCCTCTTCCAGTATATTCAGTTTATGTTGATTGAATCTTTCGTGAAATTTTGTCTACTTTCTGAATATGTTATATGTTTTGATGTAGACGTTCATTAGATAAAGTTATAACATATTTATGAAATGAAGATTCGTCAAATCGTTTTAACGTCACGAAAGAATGTGTCTAATATCAAAAAATCTGATGGTTCTCATTTTTTCCGGTAACGAATCTATTTTTATTTTGTTTCTAAGGATTTTCCTCGTTCAACAAAGTACATTTTATTAAAATTGATTGAAGAATAATAGATATATACACGAGGGAATTATAAAATTTAATATGAATGACAGAAGGCCCTATAACCCCAAGGGGATAAAATGTACCCCCTTTCCCGTATTTTTCGAGAAACGGAAATATCCAAATACTAAAATCATTTCCTTTACAAAGAGGTATAAATTGTAATTTCCTGAGCGCCACTTTAAAGCTTATAGCCTTATAGCATTGCGATCGGTCGACACGAGTTATGATCAGAGACAGGGTTTTCCGGTTTTGGAATGACGATAACTCTCACTTGTTTCCAGTTACGCGGTACAAAGTTAAGTAAAATAACTTGTTAAATAAAATACTTTATGTTAGGGTTTGTGTCCTTATGCACAAAATTTGGTCTTGTCCAAAAATTTTGTCATTTGGGAAGTTTGCATAGTACCAGGCGTTTGGTTCTTATACCTAAAGACAGTTTCGGTTCACAATCCTCGTCCGCAAACAGAATCTCTGTGCTCATTATCGGTATGAGCCAGTTGTTTAACATTCACGCAAGACGTGTGACGAATTCTCGTCGATTAGTGCTGCCTGTTGGCAAGAACGCTACAGCGCAATCACTCGAATTCTACCACCGTGGTTTGTAAATGTGTCTGCCCGTGGTTTGCTGTCGAAACACAACTTGTCGAGCTCGTACTGCTGTGTACAGCCTGCTGCCTTAAGAACAATTTGAAATAGAAAACTAATAATAAGGCTCTAAGGTAAACTAAATTTATTGGAGAATTGACCTAAGATCGGGTAAAAACGAAAAAATTACCTAATGGTGCGATCTTTAACCTTTTTGCCTTTCTCCTATAGAAAGGTTATGCAATCACTCTGAACATCGCCAACTTATTCCCGGCCCGGAGGACCGTCTGTCATATATCATTCGACTCAGTTCGTCGAATTCGGCAAATGTCTGTGCGTGTGTGCGTATGTGTGTGTGCGTGCGTGTGTATGTATGTATGTGACCAAAAATAAGCACATCGGTTACTCAGGAATGGCTGAACCGATTTTTTTTTTCAAACTTAGTCTCAAATGAAAGGTACAACGTTCCGGCTGCTATTAAATTTCATAAAATTCCGACTTCCGGTTCCGGAGTTACGGGTTGAAGAGTGAGGACACACAGCAAATTCACATTTTTTCCTATAAAAAGGTTATGCAATCACTCTGAACATCGTCAACTTAATCCCGGCTTTTGACTTGTATAGGTTTTCTGTATTTTAACAGGAGCATAATTAGGGGAATACGGTGAGGGGTACCCTCTCTCCTCCACATCACTCACCACCTTTGCCTAAACCGCCCTTCGCTCATCATGTACCTCCCTATCCGAATTAAATTTTCTTGTTCCTCCAGAATAAATTTTCCTAGTGGGTCTGAAAAACCAGTGAAAAATTTGGTTTGAAATGATTTTGAGTTGAGAAACTAATTTAAAATTTCTTAACAAGATGAAATTTTTTGGTGGGGTCCAAACTCCCGAACCCTCCTCCTGGATCCGCCGCTGATTTCAAGTGTTTCAGCGTCGACACATAGCAACTCAAGTTCAAGCTGTCGATTCATTGTAGGTATTCGTAAATCGCACTGAATATGTAATAGACATTTCCACCATTATATTAAACATACCCAGCCATGGAATCGTAGTTTGGATAAATGAGAAAGGCACAGTTGCACCACCAGATGGATTAAAACGGGTTTTCCACTTTAGTCGGTTTTTCGAAATTCAAAATGGCCCATCCAATATGGTGGACCCCCACTATAAAAATAAGTATTTCTGCCTTTCATATGTATCAAAATAAAAAAAATGAAAATGGCCATTCCAATATGGCAGACTAAAATGTGACTAACAATTATGACCAATTTTTTTTCGTTTTTCACCGTTTTCTGTGGTTGTTTGATAAGTCACGATTAGTCTGCGATGCCTCTACAGATCAAGCTATGAAATACGTTCTCGAGACCTATATTCATGTACAGTGCAACGCGAAGCATTCTGGGAACATGCATAATGCCATGAAAAGGTTTCTACCTGAGGCGCGTCTCGAGCCGAGAGCGTCCCCTGGCGGCCAGGACGCCGCTTCGATTTATTTTTGATGCGTGGATCGAAAAACCCCTTTAAGGGGACCTTCTCCTGAATTTGGAGGAATATCAAAGCAATATTTGAGAAGTTTTCTTGTGGAAAAATTAAAAGACTTCTGACGAACTTTGCTTTTATTCTTTTACTCGTTATTTATCGATAATTATAAAATGATTTTTTTTCTTCGAAATTTCAAAATGGCGTTTTTTCGAAACCTTGTTCTTGCTTCTAACGGCCAGAACAGGGTTAGTTCTATTGATCTTATTTTCTTCATCCAAAAAATGTTTGGAAGCATATGCTTTTTTGTATGGCTTTTATCTAACATTGGCACAAAAAATGATTTATTTATGATTTTTAAAAGAGATTACATTAAAAAAGAGACAAATTCCACTTCTTTCTTTATCGTCTATACAATTGTTTTTTTTTTTAATATAAATGTATTGAAATTAGGTATAAGTCATAGGAAATAAGTTCTTTTTTTAATTTTTCGCTAAAAATCTCAAATATTGCTTGATTTTCCGCCGAATCCAGGAAATGGTCCCCTTAACACAATATTGTGGACACTTACACACTTAATTTTATTCTACCGAGTCCCAGCTTTTTTCGCAACTTTTACCGAGTTTTACACAGCCGAGCACTCAGCTAACAAAGTTTTTACCGAGATCTTGGTAGAAGTGACGTTTGTTTTGATGAAATTCAGAAAATATATAGCAGAAAATCAGTAAATTAAAGCCACTTTGCCGAGCTATCAGTTTAAAAATGTTACTGGCTGTTCAGCTGTGCTGAAATTACCGAATTACCGGTGGTTGTGCATCTAAAAAGGTAGTCTTTTTAATAAATTTATCAGGATAGGTGGTTAGCTGAGCTTTCGTGTCTATAGGTCATAGTATGCTTTGTTTCTTTAGCCCTAGTAGGCGGAGGATCAAGTTACCACACGTTTTTACAAAAACCTCCTTTTGGCATGATTCTCAAAATTTTATTACTGACAGAACATAGTATTCGGATTTACACATTATTCATAGCTCTTACAATTCGAATTGACTACAAGATGACGAATTTTTCAATAATTTTTTTAATTTCATTGAAAAGTTATAAGAAAAAAAAAACAAAAGTGGGATCAAGCGTACCCACTCTCCCCTATATAGTGTAAAGTAGCAGCAATGCAGTATTTTGCCAAAAGCGGCTTTTGAATAGCATTCTTAACGACACTAATGTTAATATATATATATATATATCTGTTAAGAGGTTTTTTACCGGGATGCGACTCGATGAAAGCATGAAAGAATAATTTATGTTGTATGGAAATAATCTTACAGTTGATTTACACATCATTAAATAATATATCTTCTCTCTATCAAAACAGATGGTACAACGTCCGATGACTCTGGCATATTCCTACACTACACCTTAAAACCGTAAGTTATTCCTGAAAAAACCAATCCCGCTATCATCGGTTATAACACCGTTTATCACCCTTAGGATGCATAAACAGGCTGGAGTCCTACTGCTTGGCACCGGTGGCTATATTCCACCGATGAAGGTTGAGCATATGGAAACGATTTGCGACATCCGCGAGAACAAAACCATTTACCCCTTCGCATACCGAACGCACACGCATAGTCTGGGCAAGGTCGTATCAGGCTATCGGGTCCGAGTTGATGACAATGGCGAAGACCACTGGACGTTGCTAGGAAAACGTGACCCATTGACGCCGCAAATGTTCTACCCAGTGGAAAACTCTGAACCGATTCGGTATAAGGACCGTATGGCTGCTCGGTGTACGATGGAGAGCAACAAAAAAACAGTTACCAACATAGGGTGAGTTAGCTAACTGGTTTTTCCAACATAAACTACAATTGGTCTCCTCTTCCCTCAACAGTGCAACCAACAATGATGAAATGTGCAATTTCTACCTGATGTATTACGTGGAAAATGATGAACCACTACAGATGAAATACTGCTTCAGCAATGGGCCTCCGTACTTCTACTGGCGCAACAAAGAAGCTGAGCTCAACAACATTCCCGACTACGAGGCAAGTCATCTGTAGAACGGTTCGAAAATAGATCCCCAATCAAAACTCCTACCCACACTGACAGCAACTGACACACAAAGCATCACAACACAATTGATACCTGTAGGAAAGCAGCTCTAATCTGTAATAATTTTCTTATCACACGGATGAATTGTATTCAAATTTTAGTCTTGTTCTAACAACAAAATCAATCTTTCGAACCATATCAGCTAGAAGGTTTTAAAACGAAAACGAAGGCTCGAATTACTCTACAAACTGATCTGAGGGTTTTAATGACACACATACAAATATTTTCTAGCAGTTAGTCTAGTCAAGAAACAGCCCTCCTGGCAAATAAAAACTTACTAAAAAATTATTTATTACCGAGGCTTACAATCTCACCTGAATCAATTAATTTTCGACTGAACGCTCAATTTTTTCTGTCGGACGCGAGCACGAAAAAGTGAAGCAACAAGTGGAACAGATGGTACAATCATAAGTAAACTGCGTGGTGAAATCGAGCAGCCAAGTTTTTAAGGGAGTCATCGGGTTGGTATTCGGCCAAGGGAACAAAGTCTGTCCACTTTACGGAAGGCCTTCCTGTGAGAGTGTTATATTTTAGAATATATTTATGACTGATTAAGTTTGCGGTTGATTTTACTTACTAAAACCAACGGTGCTGTGAAACAGAATACATTGTCAGGAATTGTTGAGTACTTAACAGACTATTTTTGTTGGCTTTGACACAGAAACATTTCCCTCTTTGTAGATATCTCATACAGATTTTAAGATGACTGGTTCAAGTATACAAACATGATTTTATTACGTGAGAAGTGTGAATGGTAGACCTTATCTTTTTGATGTAAAAAAACATTTCACCAAAAAGAGAAACAAGAAGAGTAATATTCCTTGAAACATTCAACCTGTCAGTTGGCAAAGAACTTAATAATTGGCCCAGAGAATATCGCCAGACATGATTAATCATCACACGAGGGCATATTATGTACTAAAGAACTAGAGAATTTAATTCAAATTTGTAAGCAGATTGTGTACTTCTCCTCCGCAAAGCAGTCTAGCATAATGGATAAATTAGCATCACAAAATCATATGATAGAGAGTAAATCTAAAGTAGCAAAGTATCTTCTAATGGAAAAGAAAATGTGCGGGGGTTTTCCTGGAAGTTAGTCTAACAATAACGGCAGCAAAAGTCCCTCGTTCCTCTATACATATTATATGTAAAAAAATTGATTGTCGTGCAAAGCAAAAGACATTATCATACACAAATGAAAGCGCTAGTAAGTTGCAAGCTAAAGAATGTGAATAGTGAATACAAAGTGAAGACGGAGAGACCAAGGCAAAATAGTTACTTCGAGGCTGGTCACAAGCTATGATTGAAAGGATCAGATAAATGTAAATGGGAGTATATATATGATTCTATATACTGATATCTATGAATACCATATATTAAAGCACAATAAATCAACTAGTATTCATATTCATAAACTGAAGTGTTTATCGTAAATAGACACTGAAAGAAATTTATAGCGTACTAGATCTACGAGACTCGATTTTGTCGGCATCTATTTCAGCCTTTCGACTTGTCGAACGGCTTCCACTTTATACCAGCTCACCCGAATAAAGGAGTAGAATGTTTTGTACATATTCCCTTCCCGGATGTTGATCCCAAACGGAGAACTTTCGATGTAACCAAAGCTTTGAATGTTTTGGTTCACATGAGAACTGCTAGTAGCATGCTTAGCAGGCTCTGCTTGGTGTTTCATGTGCAGAAATCGAAGACTACCTTGATATGAAGTCATCACTAAAATACTTCTTAGAGGGTGTCAATTGCGTTTGACGATGGGGTCATTTCCGACAGTTCCGGAAGTCCAAGCCAATAGTTTTTATGAATCATAAAAAAATCGGTTCATATGGTGAAACAAAACGTGTCGACTAGTGGTATACTTGTTATACAGCGGCTAGCAGAAAACTGCAATTATCTAATTATTTAAAAAAGCCATACATGTACAACACTTATATTATTTCCAAAAAAGAGTACAAAATCTAAGATCTATCAGAAATGATTTAGAAATTTATATTTTTAGATGGCGGAAACATAATTCATTGAAAGAAAGTAGGAGGGTAAAACGTATTTTGTATAAAATGATGTTTTAAAATTATTATGAAGCAGATGGGTTTTAAAGTATTAAAACTGTTAGTGCCCGGAATTCGAACCTGAACGGTACATTCATGAAATAGGTAATACAAAACAACACGGCTTAATTCAATGCGATAACAGAGCCAGCATAGTAACGCACACTTGTACGATACGCAAACAGAGCAAAAGCAAACCAAATAAAAATGCGATTTGTCTTTGATTACGACTGCGAACAGCTGACAAAAATAACACAGAACCCACTTTAGACTGGAAGAAGCTCAAAACCTATAATACGTTTGCCACTTCCAGCATTTACAGCATTCTCACATCAGTCTATGCCGGTAACATCTGCGATGGCTCACTCGGTGCAAACGGATAAGTGTTTAAATATCACCACCGTGGAAGCAAAGGATATACGTTGGCCGACGTCGTTGGGAGCCCATGGATCGGACGCTATGGTATGTACCACGACCCAAATGAATCGGCGAAATGGCACCTAAACTTCATTTTTAAACAATGCTTCAAGCACACCGATCCGGATTACTCGTGCGTTTACGTTACAATTAACACTGCGGAAGGGTTGTACGGCAATGGATTAACATTCACCTTAGGTAAAGGCAAAATCAAACAGTTCAACAAAAGTATACTGATTTTTTTTTATTGCAAGGTCGTGGAACGGACATCGTCCTGTTAGCCGTAAAATCGATGAAAGGTTTAGTTGAAAAACGGACCACCGCTAGTATATACGGGGACTTTGCTAAATTTTGGCGCGAGCTAACCAGTGAGTCGCAACTTAGATGGGTATGGATTATTCTCTTTAATTATACGGTTTGTTATTGTATAGTTTCTCTACCACTTACAGATTGGACCAGAAAAAGGAGTCACCCATCTCGCAGCGGCTGCTATTATCAATGCCCTGTGGGATTTGTGGGGCAAAATTAGGGGTTTGCCAGTGTGGAGGTTGTTGTCCGAAATGGAACCTGAGGTAAGTGATGCAGGGGTTTGAAGTGGGCCCATTGTTTAAGTTGGGCTTTGAATGTCAGAGGTCTTATCTACTTTCTACAGACGTGGTCGAACAATACGGGTGTTGTTTCGATTCATTGTCGATGCAAATCTCTGCTCCAGCAGGCACAGACCCCTTTCATCTTTTTAAATGTCAACATGCATTAGGAGCGCTGTGAAAATCATTATTAAATATTTAAGGGATTATGCACTAGGCACAGAAATTGTCTGTACAGCAATCGTTTTTTTTAAAAACGCGTCGAGAAACGATCGATTACTCCCAATATCGAGTGATTTATAATTTTATATCCACACTTTGGACCGAGTATGAAGCACTGAGGTACTCCCGTGGCCCTAATCGACCTCCCATGTTCGTCTCGTAGGCCAATACTCGGTTCTGAAGGTAACTTTTTAAAACATTGTACAGATAGTCGGAACCCACATTCTGTGCGGCGATAGCCACCCAGCTGGTACTGTTGAACGCGTTCTTCACATTGATCGTTACTACGGCGCAGTAGCGATCACCCACTCCCCTTTTGCATCGATGCTTTCTCCGAGCTCGCAATGACTGTGGGGGTTGTATCCACCGTTGAAATTCCTTTCCGGAATCCGAACTGCCTCTGCAATCCCGTTCTTGCTTCCAGCGCAGTTCGCCAGCCTCTTGAGGTAGACCCTTTCCAGAAGTTTACCAAAAGTATCCAGCAAGTACATACGATGCGATGGTGGAATACCTTATGGCTTTCCTGGTTTTGGCAGTAACACCAGTTTCTGGATCTTCCATCCAACCAGAAAGTAGGCTTCGTCCAGGCATTTCTGTAGCACTGTCCAGAACATGTCCAGAACCGCGGTCTTCAGTGCCATGTTGGGGATACCGTCCGGACCAGGAGCTTTCTTCGCTTTTAGTCCTTTTGCCACTGCAAGGAGCTCGTTTTTGGAAACCAGATTGTCACGAATATTTCCACCGTTTGCTTCGAAGTACGGTGTTGGCGGCCATACGGTCAGGTCGTGCTTCGGGAAGAGACCCTCCACGATAGTCTTCAGTTTGTCGGCGCACATTTCAGCTGGCGTATTGGACCCTTAATCTTGGTCAACACAACACGGTTAGCGTTGTCCCAGGGGTTAGAGTCTACATCTCCGCGCAGATCATTGTTGAGGTTTTACGGTAGTTTTATAGCCACTCATAAAACTTAGATTGCACTTGTAGCGTTCTATAAAACTTGGATTGTTACTTGGGAGGTTCGATTCCAGCTTGAGGACATATCTTTTCTCGGTGTTTCCAATAAAAAGGTGAATTTTCACCATTTCTTCATTCTCACCGTTCCGGTCATTCTTTCTCTGTCTGTTTTCCAGTGGACGGGCTCAAAATAGTTTTTTGTCGAAATGGATCATAAATTATTTTAAAAGTAGCTCTTGTGCACTAGATTCGTTTTTGTTATTGGCACATGCAAAAAAAGAAATTTTCAATCATTGGGGTGGCTCAAAAATAATTATTTCGATGTAATCGTTCATAAAATTGTTGAATTGTAATGATCTTGCGCTGAATTTGTTTTTAATATTAAAACATATTAGATAAAATTCCTTCTCATTAGGGTGGTTCAAAAATTAATCTTTTGTCGTCGCATTTTTAGTAGTTATATTTGTACACTGCATTTCTTTTTGTTATTAAAACATATTAGAAAAAAGCACTTGTTAGGGTGGCTAAACATAATTATCTTATCGTTAAGGTACTTAATTTTTATGTTAATTTTGGTACGCCGCAAATATGTTTGATATTCAAAAGAATTAATTTCCATCTCATTAGGGTGCTTTAAAACGATTGTTATATCTTAATGATTCAAATAAGATGCTTTGAATAACTTTGGAACAGAATTTATTTTTGACGTGAATTGATAAGCAAAAATAACTTCACTAATCAATAGTTTGGTTCACGCATAATTTTGTTTCCGTATTGGTTCGAATTTTTGCCCATGTAAATGCTTCAAACAGATTTTTTGGCTATAGGAATCGAGTAAATGTTTCATAACAAAGTATTTCGGGGCTACCGTAAATCTACTCGCATCCACTAGAAAAGTATTGAAATGATTATGGCTTAATGTCACATCACATGTGATTTATTCAAACAGATTTTATTTTACTTGGGTTATTTTGGGATACTGAATCGATTTATCTATAAAAGTTTGAGCAAACGATAATTTAAACAGATAAACTTTGATCTAATGCCGATAAAAAATGTTATGTTTATTCATATATTTAAAAATTTAAGCATAATTTATTTTAATCTCCGTCCGATTCTGATGATGGTTCATCCAATAATTTCTGCTTCCTGGAATGGATACTATCGACATCACCCCTCAATTAGGCACTTGTATAAGCTGATCATCCAATCAATATTATTTGAAAGCTATGCATGCCTTCGTGTCATTATTCTAGCTTTAAAATAATTATTGAAATTTGATATCAATAATTACCACGCGTCTCCATTTGCAGCTCTTCTAATTTTTAATTGCTTATCGCAAGTTTTCGCTAAATTACCAAGGGGTCATGTCAAAGAGAAAATTGAAAGCTTTCGAATGAGTATAGGGCGATAGCGGGCATCGTAGTTGTTATGGCTTTAGAAGTTCGTACTTTGTTAATTATCACGACAAACAGCTATTTACACAATGAATAAACAAACTAGTAACTCATTTGTGGTAATTTGAAAATATAATATTCGACACATAAGCCAATACAAAAAAATATTGATTAATATATCGCGTAACCTTCATATCTGGACATAAGTCCGGGCTCGTCCCACTGTTCGCCGAGGAATAATTGGCTCATTGAGATGGCTCGCGTAAACAGAAACTGAATGGATCAGAGCAACGGGAGCCAAATGGCTAACGGGAGTTCACCACTGCGATTAGCCGAATAGATGTTCGGAGCTAAACGGCTCTAATGTATCATTTTGTCTCAAGACCGAATCAGCCTTTTCCACGATATAACGCTTCGATGGAAGCAAAGTAAGGACTGTTAGCAATGGTTAGGCACTAAGTCCCACCTCGTGCCAATGCACTTTTGAAGCTATTTAACCATACTATAAAACATACAGACAATTTCGAACTGAATCTAGTGGTATATGACACTCGACACTCCGGGTCTAGCTTGAAAAGTCGAGTTTCAGAGTGATTGCATAGCCTTCCTTATATGAAAAAGGCAAAAATGAACTGATGATGCCTATACGTTTCATGAATCCGTACGACTATCAAATGAATTTCTCTGATATGGCTACCTACTGCCCAACAAGATGGGGAAAAATGCAAGGATTTTGAAGATGTATACGTAACAAAGCCGATTTACTATCATGTACCAAACAAACAAATCTACAAGTCTTCAAAGATAAGCGGTAAACCACAGCTGATGTTTCCACTAGAGCTCGAAAAATTATAGTATGCACAGAATGTACGTATACGAAATACGCAATAGAAAATAAATGCCAGAGAAAGCCATACCTGAGATAGATAAAGATAAATCCATTTTTCTTTTTTTCTAGCTTAGGCAGCATAACTACGAATCACTCGAGTTCACCAGCATGTCTCTTGGCATAGACAGACTTGTCCATCTTTAACGTGGGAACCGACAGTAAAGATGGACAAGTCTGTCTATGCCAAGGGACATGCTGGTGAACTCGAGTGATTCGTAGTTATGCTGCCTAAGCTCGACCCTCATCAGCAGAAGACAAAAGTTAAGCCCGTAAGATATTAAACCTGTTCCAATGACCCTGCCACTTCTAGTTTTCCGATCTGTATGCTTCAGACCCAGTCAAAAAGGGCAAGTTGCTGGCTAACGGGGGGCTATTTGCCAACTCGGATGCGCTAATTGCCCTTTAATTTGCCAGCAAATTGCTGGCAATTAGGGGGCTATTTCAAATGCTACATTTGGCGATTTGCCGCCGTCATTTTTTTGCCGCCCAACCCGCCCTTAAATCGCCCCCAAAACGCCCAAGGAACGCGCCATTTAATCGCCCTTAATTGCTTAATATGAAAATTAAAAATAATGCTTATTTTCGGATTCATTATCTACTAACAAATACTTACCAGTATACTAGGTAATCACCACCAACTTATAGGAAGAATCAAAGGTGAAATTGGTATTGCATACCAAAACTTATCACAATCTGACGTTCATTATGACTTTAGGTCAGAGATCTTGTTCTACTATACATACACATGATTCCACAATTTCCCACATTCGTTGGCTAAATGAAGTGCACTAGACTAAAAAAAAATACACGCGAGAACACACCAATTGTTCAAAAAACAATTTTAAGCTTAAGCCAACATGAACCGCCATGTGTGAAAAACGCAAAAAAGAACCAAGTCCATTTCAGCCGCCAGAAAATTTGTCTAAGTATTGAAATTGCCTTTAAATCGCATTCGCAAATTGCATTTGTTCCTAGGGGCAATTAGTTGAGTCAAACGTCAAACTTTTTAAATCGCCTGACTATGTTCGCCCGCATTTTTTTTTTGACAGGGAAGCTACGACTCACTTGCGAGTGAAAAAATACAAACTATCACTTTGCCAGTTCATGGGCTGAATCATAGGTGTCGCATGACTAATTTTGGTTTTGCCGCAAATCGAAATACGAAATCACACTACGGAAACGAAAACGTAAAATGAAAAAAAAAACATTTTTTTTTGTTTTAATCAAAATAAATATTTATTTTATGTTTGCACCCCCCCCCCCCCTTCAGAAAAAAATTGGCCTTGGCCATAATTTTTAAAAAAGATTTGTAATGGCCATTGTAAAAACATTGGGAAAATGTGAACAAACAGACAAAAGTTTTCGCTTACGTTTTGTTAATTGTTGATGGATTTTCATAATTCGAACACCAATCGATTCAGTAAATTGCCAGTAAAAAATTATTTTGAAATTTATTTGTGTGTTTTAATAGTATACTATGTGTGTACTATGAAAAATCCGCAAATCTGCAAAAAACAGGCAAGGCAAATACAATTTTCAAAAACTTCCCCAAGACCACACTCATACGCGCCATACAAATTACATCGTTTGTTGTAAAGGGAAAGTTATTGCGCCATGCTTACTCTGTTGGCAGAATTGCTCCTGCTAGCAGGATTTTCGTTTCATCTTTCATCCGTTGGTCCACGCAATGCACAGTGGTCCAGAATGAAAATTTAGCAGGAATTTTAACTTTTTGGTAAAATTAAATGACTTAACCTTACAATATGTTTGGCAAAGTTGTTGTACTTTACAAGGCCCTTCTTTTTGTTTAAACCGATGCTAGGGTGGTTCTAAATTTAGCAATATTTAAAATAGAACTTTTTAACGGTTTAAGATAGAGCTTTACTGTCTTCGATGAAGTTGTAGAGCAACACATTTTAGACAAATGTGCTGAAGACATGCAAGCTCTAGCTTTTATATTTTCCATTGCACGAGAAATTCAAATGTAAGCTTTAGGGTGTTCCTTAAAAACGGTTTTATTTCTATAACTTTTGAAGTTTTTATTTTACGCTAAAGTACTATTTGGACAACTTGAATATTATTTTAGGGCGCATAATTTGCTTTAAAACACCAACTACTTAACTTTTTTCGTTTTAAAGTTATAAGAACTTTTATATAAAAAATATAATTTTTTCAAATAGAATTATCTTCAATTCGGGCACCGAACATTAAATACTGTTGCTTTCATATGAAATAGTATGCTTTGTAGTATAGATCACCAAAAAATGGCAAATACGATATTTTTTTATATCTTGCAATATTTACTCAAAAATTGTTTATTTTTAGTAAAAAGTTTATATAACTTCCTAACGAGTGAAGCTAGAGGTTCAATATATTAAGACAAATTGTTCTCCTTCAAAATATCTGAAAGTATTTCCCAGCAAACCATCAATCGTATATCAATGTAGAAAAAGACTCATAAAGATGTCTACAAAGAGTCAAAATCGTTATGACAGTCGATTTTAGTCTGCAGAAATTGATTTGTAATCGCATATTACTAAAAACTTGATTTGAATACGACCTTTCATTCAAAATCGTATTGATGGTCTAGTTAAATCGTGTTTGATCGGAGCTGGTCGTAGAGCGCTGGCAAACTTATATTCGTACAGCTACAAATATTTAAAGCATTAAAAATCGTATTTTTGCTTACATTTGATCGTATTTTACTTCGATCAATGTCGGATTAACAACATAATAAAGTCATTGTGGTGGTTCCTATGTGTAGGAATAGTCAAAAAGCAACATAAACATATCTACGACTTCGATGTACATTACAATGACTTCCAAAAGTTAGATACGACTTAATATATCACAACATATAAGAAACCCGATTTCGCGCAATTACTTACGACTTTTCTCATATCTTTAAAATGAGATTGCTGCATATATGGCTAATGTTTATCGGAATAGAGTTTCTCTACATGAAGATATGATTACGAAATATTGTGACGCTCATATCAATTAAAATAGTTCTGTGTAGTAAGTCCTTTCCTAAAATCCAAATGTCGTAAGTTCGAATCCCACCTTAACATGAGAGGGGGAGACCTCTATGGGTTGGGGTTTTGGCTCCGGTTCACAACCGACATTAGTTTTTTTGGAGATGATTTATGTGCCTGTTAACTGGTTACCTTTATGCTAGGAAGTTTTGATCTTCTTTACCGACGAATGAGAGTAAATCGTATATCGTATTCCGGAATCGCTTACTAGTTATGGATATCGCATATAATGCGAGATTGTTTCGCATATCCTATTGTAAATACATTCTCTAGAATCGCATTCATACTAGAAATTATCGCGCCTAACGTGTATATTATTGTCATAAATCGTCAATTTCAATTGCTATGTACGTATATTGCCTCCAGTTTGGTACGCATATGCCGATTTTCTGCATTTTGTGCAACTTTTTTAGTGGGATATAAATACGTATTATTCAGTTGCAACTTGGATATACCACCAAAAAGGCTGGCTGGGTTCTAAAGTGATCCAAATAAAAAATCAAAACTGCAAAAGTTATACAAAGAAAACCATTTTTTAAGACAATAGCAATATTTACACCCTAAATTTTTTTGGTAAATTTCTTGTAAAATGAAAAATACACGACATAGAGTTTCAGTGTCTTCGACAAAGTTGGAAGAGAGCGAAACTCTATCTCGAACCATTAAAAAGTTAATTTTCATTTTTTTCCAACCTGTCCTTCAGATGTTTTTCAGAGTTTTTGAAGACGAACATTTTCGTCTAATACATCAAAATTCTATCTTTTATTGTTCAGAAGATATAAGCACTTAATATTTCAAAAATAGATTTTTTAAATCAATTTTATGAAATTTTAAAAAAATATCGCATTCGCTATTTTTTGCTCAATTATAACTCTAATCATGACCTTATTTATAGTTAAAAAAGAATTATCTTTTATTTGCCCCAAATGAGTGATATTGTTATTCCAAACAAACCCATTTTTGGCGAAAAAGTGCTCACAACTTTTCAACGGAACTAGCTTGATATATGGTGCCATGAAACAAATTATTTGCCTTGAAACAATCTTAAAGTTATCTGAAGACTATTTCAGTTTTAAATGAATACAGCAAAAGTTATTGGAATAAAACTGTATTTCGAAGAAACACCTTAAGCTCCGACTTTAAATTTGTTGTAAAATAAAAAGTATGACAGATAGAGCTTACATGTCTTCAGCAAACTTTTCCAAAATTTGTCGTTCTACAACTTCGCTGAAGGTCGTTTAGCTCTAAGTAGAGTGATTAAAAAGTTAATTTTTTGATCTTGGTAAAATTAGAACCACCCTAACTGTTGTTTAAACAAAAAGAAGGGGCTCATAAACTACGAAAACTTCTCCAAAGACTTAATTAGGCTAAGTTGTTTAGTTTTAGTAAAATCTCAAAATTCCTGCAAAATTTGCATTCTGGACCACTGTGCAATGGTGGCGCAATAGAAGTGAGATGGCAAATTGCTGGTTTATTCCGTGTGTATGAGCCGTGCCGGCAAGGCTCGAACCATTTCATAGATTTCTAGCCCCAATCACGAAACATAGGTATCAGCACACCGCCCTTATTAGGACAAATACAGAATGAAAAAAACTAACTAGTTTTACCTTCGCGCTTGGAAAAGATCAATTGTGTACCTTTACTAGAGAATAATAATATTAAAAGCATTTCTAATAATCTACATTCATTAAATTTCTAATAATCTACAATCCCGAAATTTTCGAAAACCTCCAAGAAAACAGTAAATGTGGCAACCATGCTACTAAATGAAAGCTTCACCGAAAAGAATGATGAAAGTATTTTGGTTTATTGTACAAAAGCTGGGTTTTCTATCTGCATCGCAAAATTGATAAAATAGGTTGTTTTGTTTCAAAAATGTTCATTTGACATGAGCTGCAAAGGTAGAATGTAGGGCTGTGTGTACTGGAAGGATGTTGACATTCGTAGATCCTAGACGGCGCAACAGAAACGAGATGGCGAATTACCGGTTTATACTGCGCACAGTACGCACACCTTCAGGAACGACTGTTTGGGTCGAAACGTCAATGTACAACGCAATACAACTGAAACATTGATATGGGAGCTACAACATAAGATTTACAGATGGCGAATCGATAGACTACTTTTTCTTAAAACCTCGGAAAACGAACGAGAAAATTCGAATTTCCATAAGACACAACGTAAGATTACCCCCTTTTGGACGCCAGCCATTTATTTTTGCGATGAGTTACGAACGTAGTAGGAGGCCTTGCCAAGGTTTTAACATCGTCAGCCTTAGCGTGTTTCGCATCCGTCTTACCTTTCCATTTCCAGTATTCCACAATTAGGGTCTTATTGGTATCGATCCAAATGTGCCGCATGGCCCTCCATTGTTGTGGGAGACCATGAGAAAAATTTAGAGTTAAGCGTTTATTTAAAGGCAACGCTAACTCTCCTTGTCGGTCCTGTAATTTGTAGGCATAGAGACGTGTAGAGCCCATTACAACAACACACCACACACAGAAAAAAGATTCCAACAGAATCCGTGGTAGGATTATATCCGACTTCTAAACAAGATTCCCTTCCGATTTCGGTTAAATAACATTTTATGTGTCAGCACGGCTCGCAGTAATCAAATTTTCTCTGATCAGGGAGTTAAGGAACTCTTCTAAAAACCTACCTAGTTCTAAACGGACTTCATAGTTCTTGGTGGTAACCAGAACCTGTCATAACATTATGGTTTCAATTATCAAATTTCACCATTTTGATTATCTCTACAGCTTACTAATTTATGGTAACTGGTAGTAGTCATCTTTTGGATTAAATAATAACAACAATTATCAATTTCTTTTTTACGTTTTAACGACATTCAATTAGCTAGAGATTACTGGGTAGGGAAAGTTATGAAACTTAGAGCCATAGTACTCAAGTGAGAGCAAGGATGTTGTCCGGTTGTCACGGTAAAGATAGATACGTCTACCTTTATCAGGACACATGTTAGGCAAAAATTAAGCCCGTACGATATTAAGCCTGTTCTAATGACTCTGCCACTTCTAGTTTTCCGATCTGTTTACTTCACATCCTTGCTCTCACTTGAGTACTATGGCTCTAAGTTTCATAACTTTCCCTACCCAGTAATCTCTAGCTAATTGAATGTCGTTAAAACGTAAAAAAGAAAATGTGACTAACATAGTTATTTGTTTGTTATTTATCAGTGTGCAATCGGGCTGTCTCAACAACCTATTTCTGCAACCTATGTGCATTAACTGTACACCTATCGTCTATCCGTTGCACTTGACAGTGTGTGCAGTGCTTTATGGTCACACCTACGACCGCGCACCCGGCTTCCCATGAGCGTTTTGGCGGCTCAGAGGTGTCCTTCCATGTTGCTCAGGGATACACTGGTCCTATACACATCCATGCATACAGGCATACATACGGGCTTACATTCATACATACACACAAACTATTTGGCGCAAGTTTGGAGCGTGTAATGTCGTGTCATCTAGTCTGTCAGCCTATGGAAAATCATCCTACCATCGCCTTGAGGTCAACGTCATATTGGCAAATTTCGCATTGAATCCGCTTCTGTCTCTTCCTAATCTCCTTTTGGTCTCCTAGGTCCGAAGCGGATCAATCGACTATTAATTGAAACGGTAAACATACTAGCAGTATTAATAGTCCTTACTCGTGAATACCTTTCCTACAACTGTGCTGTTTCTTCTCTATCTTATAACATAACTCGATTATCCCTGTTCTAGTCAATATACATATTCATTACATTATGGACCAGGCAAACCCTTAATTTTTCTATTATTATTATCCTGAGTAGCTATACCAGTGAAGGTATTTAGGATTTCGTTAAAAAGAATCTCTGCCAATAAAGGCGTAAGCAATATTTATCCACTTAAAGTTTGCACGAAACGAATGTCCGCCTGGTTCGACTCGAACAGACCACACCGACTCGAAAGGGTTGCTTATCATTTCTGAGAGCCGGTGTGCTTAATCGAGTTTAATAATCATAAGAACAAGTCCTGAATAATTAACTATCTCTTAGGTGCCAGTCCTTCACTCCTTTCCTGAACTAGCATCATACTCACGATCAAAAGAGTCGACAGCTAGTAGGATCCACATGTCCCCCACCCAAGCGAATTGATCAACTTGCAAGTAGGAGCACATATCTACCAACCAGCCAAGAAGACCTCCGAATCAATGAGAATGGACCATGCCAGTCGAAGGCCACAGGCCCAGCGCCATCTCGTACAGTGTCATTGTCATTTCTCAGCCCACCCCCTGGCAGACGTTCATCCGCCCATCTAAACTCTGTCAAGATGAGAACCTACAAAGCCTAACTGTTCGTATGTGCTAGTCCGTATAGATTTTGGTTGGCTGAAACGAAACAAGAAAAGCAAAATAATTGTGATTAGTATCGTAGCTATAATAAATAAGTAAACGATTTCTCCTCTGTTGTCCGTTTCCTTGTTCGTAGTCCTCCCTCCTGTTCCTGATCTGTTTGGGCCACTGGCTTTCCGTTTCCTTGGCCGTCACGCTCGATCCGCATACATCATAGCAGGAGAAACAAATAAAAAGACAAAACAAAACAAAATGAAAATAAATGGACGTCTGCTATCTGTGCCTAAATTGATGTTGCTTCTCAGTTTTGCACGACCCAGGGGGGACTTGGCCTTGATCCCAATGCTCTGTCACCGATGTTACGTGATATTCGTTATGGAATATTCTTTGTTTGGGGGCCCTTCATAAACAATGTTGTACTTTTTTTTATCCCTGATCCGCTGATACGTCTAAAATTCATTTTTAGTTTTTATTTCGTTACGTGACGCTCTTCCCCTATTGTCAATATCCAACATCATTTATAAATGGTCCCCTGGTGATATATTTAGAGCAGACAATCCAATGCAAAATAGGATTGACAGGATTTTAGTGCGCTCTTGGCGTGTCACATCTTCATGTTTGGTATACATACTAAGAATACCAAAGCATGCGATGTGATGACCGGAAGATTAGAGAAGCAACTCCTCCCCTTACCCCCCCAAGAAAATGTGACTAACATAGTCGAAATAAAAAAAATATATCAATTTCCTTCATCTAATTATAGCGTCTTAAAATTAAGGCTTTTCATGGCACCGTATGTACAGCGTATCGAAGCCAGAACCAATGGAAAATTTAGTAATAAAAATCGTTTTACTAAAGATGTACCATTTATTTCTAAATCGATTATATTTTACAATATTTACTTACGCTAACAACTTTCAGATTTTTAGTCAGATACCGTTTTTTTCGTAACCAGCTAATATTAATGATAACGCATTCCAATTTCATGTGTCTTCGCCCGTCGTGTCTACTGAGTTTGTGTTTGATTTGTTGATAAAGATGGCAACCAAGATTATGGCTCACTGTCTTGAACTTTTTATCAGTACAGAATGAAATGGATGCAAAACATTGTGATTTTCAGCACAATCATCTTAGGCGCCTCACTGATTAGCGGTGTCCATCATCCTACATGATTCCTTCGCCACTTAAAATGATAAGAATTCGATTTTGTTTCAATTTAACATTAACAGTACAGTAAACCAACAAAGTTTATTTCATTAGCTCTGGTTCATAACTTTAACGATATTTTTGTTTTACCACCTCTGCAGTTTTTCTTTTAGTTTGTTAATTTTATAAGAATTTCTTATTTTAAACGATGATTAAAATAGATTTATCTTTCGAAGGACCTCACAAATTGTAAAACAATGTAAGCAGCTGCGTTAAATTACAACTAATGAAATTAAAGTTAAAAAAATAACTAAAATTAAATTATTAGCACTCTGGCTCATGCTCGGGTTCAGTATCGTCTTCTTCCTCCTCATCCTCCTCGTCTTCGTCTCGCTGTACCTGGTTCGTTGGCCGATCCCCGAGCGGCGGCTGCTGAGACATTGAGCTATTGTTACGATTCGAAGGTTTTAGACAAACCGGACCAGCAGACGACCGAGGAAATCGTGCCAGATAGCGCTCCAGTCGCAGGAATTTAATAGAGACCAACCGATTATCGAACCACCAGCCGTTGATTTCGTCATGCACGATTCCAGCATCCTTGGCCGAAGCACAACGCACATAGACGCAGCAAGTGTTCCGATCCATCTGGATATCGTAGATTTTACATCGCAGCCCCACCTTCTCCAAAATGGCATCCTGGACGATGGTTCTTAGGTTGGGATCGTTCACTTCGTACTTGTCAAACATTTGCCGGATTTTGAGACAGGGCGTTGGCGGATCAGGTATTTTGTTGGTGTTATCAAAAGCAGGACTTTGCCACTTCTTTACTCCTCCGGGAACTGAACGTGTGACAGCGGTTGCCGTGATTGGAGCCGTATCGATCCAACGCATCATTTTGAAGTCTTCGCCGCCACGATTTCCCACCTCAAACTGTATTCGGCTTTCGTTCCGCTCTAAAAACTGAAGTGCTTCGATCCAAGCCCACTCGAGGTTTTTACGATTGTCGTGAGTTATCAGTCTATCTCGAAGATGGTTAACCACCACCAAACCACCCTCCTCGGATGGTTCGTTGCCTCCAACAGATGACGAGGCTTGACTGACCGCTTGAATAATCTCAGTAATCAACAAATTCACTTGATCCTTGCGTTTCTGCTTAACTTGCAGTACGAATTTCAGAAAACAGTTACCCAGATATGTCGACATTCCAATCATTCCCAGCACGCCAACAATAATAAAGAATGTGTGGAATTTATTGTAAAGCATACACGTGAACGGCAGTTTCGGTTTCAGTATAGCAAAATAATTACTCTTGGTTTGTCGTCGCCGCAGAACTTCTTCAAATTTCAGCTCATTGCCATCCTGATCGCAGTGATTTATTCTCCACTGTGGGTTTTGGTCGATCAAATATTCCATCGTGTGCAAATGTTTCGTCAGCTGCGGAATCAACGTAGACGGGTTGTGTTCTTTTGCCAACTTTAACACCTCATCGGCATTCATCAAATATGACACACTGGAGTCCACGCACTTACTGCGCTCCACGCGACTTTTCAATTCGGTTCCAACAAGTTTCAACATCTCCAATGCCGGTTCTAGCTCTGATTGTGGTATACATCTACTGCCATCTGTCGTCGTGGTTTCACATAATTCATACCTGAAGGAAACAAGATATTTCATAGCTGGACTATTAAACAAAACCATCGACAAAATTTACCTGGTATCAATCGAATTCAGCGTGCTTGCAATATCAGTGGTGATAGTCATGTACATAAATGCCACAAACACCAGAAAAGCAATAAATAGACACAGCAGCGCACATGGAATGAACGTCTGCTTGAAACCGTAGTGCTCGTCTAGCTTTGTAATCAGATTTCCTAACGCGACCCTCAGCGGGATTTGTGGTGGTTCCGGACTAGGCTGAGCATGTGTCACAATATCGTTCTCGCTAAAGCCGTTTCCGCCACTGGCATCATTGTGATTGGTCGAGTATCTACCTGAAAGGGTATACCGACTGCGGAAGTGGTTCCCACTAATCGGAGCCCCGCTGTGATTTAAGCTGAGATTGCTTCCGCTACTTGCACCACTGATGGCACTGCCAATGGCACTGTTGTAGTTCTCGTGGGACACTGTTTCACCTCGTAACTGCAGCAGCCGTTTGGTGTACTCACTCACGAAGGGAGAGTCCGACGCACTGCCGTTAGTGTTTGACGAATCATTCAGCCTGGTTGATGCGTTGCTGGATGGTACCGTTGGATTGTTGTTTCCGGTTATTCGATAGCTTGACGAAGGAAGTTGTGCCGTGGGTACTGAGGCAGCGCTTGTCGGAAGTCTTGTGGGAGTGGCGTAGGTACTGTTGGAGGTGGTACGACGAAAAAGAGCACTGGGTGAAGATGAGTTTCCTGGAAAATAAATAATTGTTGAATTCATGTGAAATCAGTCGAAGAAACATTCTTTTAAGATTTCTTGACCTGCTGTAATGTATGAAAATGCAGCCAACAGGCCTATAAATTACAATTGCAAATTTTTCTTGTTCTGAAATCAGGTCTAAACTGACATTAAATTACCATTACAATAGCAAAAAAAAAGAGTTTCAACTCACCAAAGCCCCGGCTTGTCGTTCGCAAACCACCGGTATAATCCTCCTCTTCGCTGTCATTAATGATCACCGGTGAAATGAACACGGCACTTTTTCCTGAACCGGGCGATACCGATTTGTTGTGATTGTTATTATTGTTGTTGTTGAAAAGTAAACTACTGTTTGATATGGGTGAATTGCTGATTCTCTTGCTGACCGATCTCGGAGCTGGTGGTGGCATTGCCTTTCGTGCACTGCTAGTACCAGTGGTTGTTGCTCTACGTCCGGATCTTTTTTCTCCGTCGGATTCCTCACCGGAAGAGTAACGCGTCGCATAGCTCGTCTCCCGTCGCAACTTTCCTTTCTCGTTTTCCATGTGATTGCGGAGCTTTTTGATCAACAGCTTCCGGGTGGTATTGGTGACGGGGAGATTCTGAAAGCCGTACTGCACCAATCTGAGCCGGAGCTCGTCGTCCGACAACAGGTCCAGATTATCCATTCGTCCGCTCATTTTGCCCTCTGCGCGGTATACCGTTCAAGGTGCTTCGCTTTCAAAACAAGAAATCTTTTTCGGTCGATGATTCAAAGGGAAAACTTCACCAAACACAACCACAAGCCCGAATCGAATTCCTACTGGTGGCGCCTCGTGCTAGTAGATATGTAACCGGGTTGTATTTACTTGCGACTCGTTCCCACGCACACGGTGCTTCTGTTTTTGAACTGCTGATGGTGATGCCGCCGGTCAGTGTTAGCAGATCTGTAAAGTACGAAGAATGAATCTTAATTCCGCCCAAAACAGTATCATTCATTCCACGTATTTTCTAAATCAGTCTGCTTTATATCTTGTCAAATTTTTTAATAAAATTATTCAGTTATTCCTTCTGTTTATGTTATAATCTGATTTTCGGCTTGCTTGGCCAATTACCAAACAAGTAACGAAAGCAACACTAGCAGAAAGCTGTCTTCGTCTGGCTTATTTCATCGAGCACACCACCACGCACATACAAGGCAAACCATGATCGGTCGGGTTCCCCTCTCCTTATACCCTTTCAAAATATTCATACACACGAAGGAAGGCGCTTCATGCCGCGCATTTACCCACAAGCAACAATTTTGTCCTACTGGAAAGGGGTCAACTTACGGGAAAACACAACAATTACGCCGATGTTTCGATGAATTCATGGCGCATTTTAACCGCAGACGATGCTTTATGAATCCGTTCAGCAAAATACACTTCACTTTCACTCCGTAGGACCGGTTTTGGCCCGTAAATTTACAAAAATAAATGCCACCGAAATTCGACCGAACAATACACTTGCACGATTTGACGAAGTGAAAAATTTTCTGAGCTTCCCTAGCTGTCAAATCGCGTGGTGCGTACTGCGCAAAGGGCGATTCTAATGATTTTGTTCATAAAAATCACGCATTGCATGCATGAAATATTTCATCCCAGTACGCTTGCACTGAAAAAAAGATATGTTCACATCATGTGTAAAACATTACTATTTAGATTTGTTCCATACTTTTGACAATAATATCCGAAGCTAAACCAAACTGATATTCTTGTGGGATTCATTGAGAAAACTAGGCCTAGGTAGGTAATTTTCTTGTTATTGGGGCTCACCCGTATAAATATGTACCATATGCCCACCAACGTTGGCCAACGATATTATCAAACGTTTAACCAAATCAACGCTTTTTCTTGAAAAGGGCGATACTAGCAGTGATACCATTCAGAGAAAAACAACAGTGAATATTTCCAGACTTGGTTTTATTTCATATTTAAGAACTATTGTGTTTTTACATCCTAGACTACATGATTCAGTGATCGAAACCCAAAACTTCATAAAGTATTTGAAATTATTAAATTAAAATTTGTTTTTGCTATTGAAATTGACAAAATGATAGTATCGCCCCTTTGGCGATTATTTACTTTTTCGGTCCCACCTATCAGCATTGAAGTATCGCCCTTACGGTTTTTTACAATAACTACCGTTCTACACCACCGATTTCGTCCGTATTTTTTCAATAGCGATCATTGTTACTATTTACAGCTGGTATCAGCTTGATAATCCTAAAAAATACGAAAATAACAGTTTCGCCTCTAAACTGCTAGCAAAAAAAGTATCGCCCTGTTTATTTGCATGGAGCGTGGGGGTGAAACTTTAAATAAACGAACAAAAATACAGTTTCGCCCGTTATATTTTTTCTTTAGTTTAAGAAAGCAATATCGTAGAATCAAAATTTTTGGTTAATTTGGTGCGTTTCAAAGCGCTCATTCGCATGTATGAAAAAAGCCATATGTTTACATTTGTAAGTATCGCCCTTTTCACAAAAAAGCGTTGAAATAAATGCCGTAATATTGTAAGACGAGATTTTGTGATCATATCAACGCTTTTTTGTGAAAAGGGCGATACTTACAAATGTAAACATAAGGCTTTTTTCATACATGCGAATGAGGGCTTTGAAACGCAACAAATTAACCTAAAAATCTGGATTCTACGACATTGCTTTCTTAAACTACAGAAAAAAAATACAACGGGCGAAACCGTATTTTTGTTTGTTTATTTAATGTTTCGCCCTCCACGCTCCATGCAAACAAACAGGGCGATACTTTTTTTGCTAGCAGTTTAGAGGCGAAACTGTTTTTTCGTATTTTTTTTAGGATTATCAAGCTGATATCAGCTGTAAATAGTAACAATGATCGCTATTGAAAAAATCCGGACGAAATCGGTGGTGTAAAACGGTAGTTGTTGTAAAAAAAAACGTAAGGGCGATACTTGAATGCTGATAAGTGGAACCGAAAAAGTAAACAAGCGCCAAAGGGGCGATACTATCATTTTGTCAATTTCAATAGCAAAAACAAATTTTAATTTAATAATTTCAAATACTTTATGAAGTTTTGGGTTTCGATCACTGAATCATGCAATCTAGGATGTAAAAAACACAATAGTTCTTAAATAGGAAATAAAACCAAGTCTGGAAATATTCACTGTTGATTTTCTTTTAATGGTGTCCTGCTAGTATCGCCCTTTTCAAGAAAAAGCGTTGATATTATTCTACAGGTTGTTGAAGCAGGGTAAACAGATATACAAATCACAGAGGCCACAGAGTCCTCTTGCACAAAAGTGCATTGTGGTATACAATTCTTCAAAATATGATACACCGAAGATATTTAATAAGATCAAGATACCAGGGATTGTGATAGAGTATAAAATGAACCTGTCTCGTCCGTAGTCCCTAAACGAATGAAAGTGTATTCTCTATGTCAACGTATACAACCTTTACATTAGAGTGCTCTCTGAGAGCCAAAACTATATTGTCGCAGTGGTGTGCGGTACTATATATACAATTATCTTAACTATTTGAAAAGGCCTAGGCCACTACAACTCTTTTCACCATTCGAAGATTGTACACAATCTAATACATATGATCAACTGCTCGATTCTAATTTATCAATATGTTTGATACATATACTTTTTATATATTCGATAGGAAACATACTTCCATGAAATTTCATCATTTTTTGTACTAATAATAATTTTTTGTCCTAATAATAATCAAAATTCTCTTTTGTTTTCTTCTTAACTTGTCTCGTCGATCTTCGAACCGGTGGTCGTACTTCTATCTCAGCTTCTTGCTGTAATGGTTCCGGGATCGATGGTGATGGCTATTCAAATATCGAGGATTCTGAAGCGAATCCGTGCAAATCAGACTCCGAGTCTGAATCGTAAAATTCACGCTCTCGACAATCCTCTTGGAGTGCCGCAAGGTGGTGTCTTAGGTCCTATTTTATTTATTATGTATATAAATGACATTAGGCGAGTTTTACGATTTTGTGACTTAAATTTGTTTGCTGACGACACTGTTCTATTCATTGCAGCTAAGGATGTAGATGAAGCCGTGGCGCATTTGAACGAAGATTTGCTCGTTGGTTAAAATTTAAACAATTAAAGTTAAATGTTGCTAAAACTAAATACATGATTATCTCTTCGGCTAATACTAGGTCTGACGTTAACGTTGAAATAAACGGTGAGACTATAGATCGCGTTAGTGAAATTAAATATCTTGGAATAATCATTGATGAAAAGTTAACCTTTAAGTCTCACATCGACAATGTCATCAAAAAGATTACTAAAAAGTATGATATATTGTGTCATCTGAAAAATGATTTAATAATTAGTAGTAAAATTTTATTATATAAATCTATTATTTCACCACATATTGACTTCTGCCCGTCTATTTTGTTTCTTGCCAATCAAACACAAATATTGAGGTTACAGCGATTGCAAAATGGAATCATGCGATTAATTTTAAAATGTACCAGATACACTTCGTCTAGTTTCATGTTAGATGCATTACAATGGCTCTCTGTGAAGCAAAGAATTTATTACTTGACTATGGTGTTCATTTTTAAAATTATTAATGGAATGTTGTCTCGATATTTGTGTGATCGAATTGAAAGAGGAAGTGATGTGCATAGGTACAACACTAGAAACGCGTCTGATGCAAGAACACTTAACTTGTTATTTAGTAGATCACAGAACTCCTTGTTGTACAAAGGAATAAGTTTTTTCAATTCGATGCCTAGTATCGTTCCGCCGAACGATCTTTCGCCGCAGAAGGGGGTGCTGGGTCTAGTTAGAAGCGTCCTGCGGTACAAGCCACTTCTAATTCTAGACTAAGTATAGTTTGTGGCACCTGCGTTACAAATACCACACGCTATAGCTTAATAAGCCGGGAATTCCTCGTCCAGTTAGTATCGTTCTGCGTAACAAACCAATACTAATTCTGGTCGTAAGACAATTTGCTTCCCCGCTTGCGTTACAAACAAGGAAGTAATTTGACTTTGGATTTAACAAGGTGGAAAACCAACGAAGAACTCCAGGGTCTGGACACGAAGTAAAGGATTTTCGACTGAGTGAAGTGGTACTTTCGACTGCTCGATTTCAACTTGATTTTATTATACAATTTTTTGGTTTATATACCTACTTTCCTAAGCTAGCTATTTACAAATAATCGATTTTTGAATCGATTTTATTTAGATTTGTTTTGGTACAGAATGTTAACAATGAATATTGTTGTCAACTCTGCACAAATGTTTTATTATCCAAGCCACCGCGCGAAGTCAAATATCGATATAATTATCGTCTTCGAATGCGCTGTGACCGGCAGTGGCACCGAAAATGCCGATGAAGCATATATGACCCTTGCGTGAGCGCGCATTGACTCATCGTTGGGCGCACTTGAATGTAATTCGATTTTCCTTCTGCCTCTTTAGGTCAGAACGAACTGTTCTATGTTACGGTGGTTTGTTTTGATTCTGCCGCTGCTCGCTGCGAACAGCTGTTTGTGATTTTGCGTCGGCGACATATTGCCCCCCGTAAGTCTATCCCATAGACCTTACGAAAAACTAGCCGACGCGCCGATGGTCATCTTGCTTGTCGAGATTTTCGATGCCTATCTGATTATAAAGGTTCATATAATATTTACTTTTGTTACCTACTAATGATTTATGTTTTTGGAGCCTAGTTTAATATTTGATAAATGATAACGTTCCTATCTTTTAAGTTATTTTTAATATTTGTTTAAGTTATTAATGCACTTGCTTTAAATTTGTGTCACACTATTTGCAGCTGTTGTTCGTGGAATTATTCTCGGTGGTCGTCTTGGAAGTGGAGTTGGTCTGCTCGATGTTCTAATGGTGTAACGTCGACTGCCTTTCTTATAGTAAAGGGCGCTGATTATCGTGGCCACAATAAGTACTGATGATACCGCTGCTACTATGACCGGAACATGATGATTTATCGCCTTTGTTTCAGGATCGTTGTGATAGGATGAATGGGTTGTAGCTATCGGATCAAGTTCTGTTGTTTCCCAAGCGTCTTCTGACGCATTGAAATTGTCGTTTTTCCATTGAGGTATTTGATCGTGGCGTTTGAAGTATATTTTTTGTTGCTTTGAAGTTCCGCCGATGCTAGCGTACGTTACGCTGTGCTTGGTTCGTATTTCACAACCAGGATCTAATTTTACAACCGCTATGTTGTATGAGGTGAAATTCAATTCCTTATTGCAGAGTATCGTGATTGTATTTGAATCTTTTGCGTAGTATAGTAGTGTGTTTGGTTGTGATAATATGATTACTTCCGCGTAATCGGTGGGCAGGTTATCGAAAGTTGTAATATTGCAGTTTCTTACGGGACGCTTGTGAAATATTGCTGCTGGCACGCATGACATTTCCATCTGTATTGTTGGCTTGAAGCAGAGGAAGTGTGTTTCGTTTAGTTTCCTTGCCTCATTAGAGGGATAGAAATACTGGTTGTGCTGATTGATGGCGATTCTTGGTTGATCAACATGAATTTTTGTTCTGTTTTCAAAGTCTGGTATAGCTATAACCTTGAAATTTTCGAATGATTCTCTTAGTATCACAATAGATCTCATCGTGATTTGATACGAATCATTCTTTATTTTGAGTTTATAATGGGTTGCAAACTCATCCTCGGGTATGTAGTGATTTGCCGGAAGTCGCAGGTTCGCTTGTTGGATGAATTCGTTTCTTTCTTCTATGGTGACGGGTATACGTTTCAATTTTCTGTGACGTGTGAGAATACTCTCGATCAGTTGTTTAGCCACCATTATTGTGTCCATCAGATGGTTGGCTAGAGTTTCTGCATAGTTCATCGCGAACTGTTTGTTCAAAAGTTTGATTCCATCTAATGCGTGGTGAATCCGTTGTTCAAATTGATTGTTTTGTTGCAGGGTTCTTTCCCTTAGCTGATTCATGCTATGTGTGACGTCATGAATTTTTTGTTCTTCGTTCATTCGGATAGCCTCGATTTGCTCTGTCAGGTCATCGCCTCCGAATAGTATGTCTTTAAGGAATCCAAAAATTCCCTTTCCTCTTTTTACTCGAGCTGGTTCCAAAATTTCCTGCTTCGCGGCGTAACACTGTTGTTCAATCGAGGTAGCCAAGTCGATGAGTGTTGGATTTTTTATTTTCTGCTTTAGTCCATTTATAGCGTCTTCGATGTTTCTGTGTATCGTGTCAATGAGTTTTACATCGCCGGTGGGAGATATGTTTGTAGTAATTTGTGTGTCCCAAATTCCGGTTTGTATTAAATAGGTAGCTTCGTGATCGAATAAAAGTCCCGCATTTGGTACGGGTTTGATGGTCATACTAGACGTTGTATTTAAAGATAGTACTGCTGCTGTAGTGACGAGCATTTTTGCCCACATGTTTGGCCTAGCTCGAATAGTTTTCTTTTTCGGTTTGGTTGGATGAGCGGCTTTGTGCTTTTCTGCTAGTTGTTTTACTAGCTCTATGTCGATTTTTTGTCGCTTACCCCAATCTGTCATATTTGCCTTTGCATTTGAGCTACTATTTTGCGGGAAGACGTCTTTTCGTTTTGGTGATATTTCCTGTATGTGACCGGTGAATACCGTATCTGCCTTTACGTCTAATTTGGCCAATTTTACAGTTGGCCTAACTAATTTAGAGTTTTCAGTGCGAACGACCGCAGACCTTGTTTGGCCATCCTGCGCCTTCCTTACTTCGGTTATAATTCCTTTATGAAACTTCCCTTTCCGTTGTTCGTCTGGAAAAACAACGACATCATCAGGCTGGAGTGGTTCTGTGTTCTGTTTCCATTTTTCTCGTTTGTTCAGTTTAGGAAGGTATTCTGTACTCCACCGATCCCAAAATTTAGTAGTTGCCATTTGAGCCTTTTTCCAGTGTTCTCTTGTTGCCTCGGCTCGCGACGTGTCGTCGAGTGAAGGATACGTTCCTCCTGCGCATCCAATCAAAAAATGATTTGGTGTCAGGGGTTCATCATCGTTGGAGCTTAATGGTATATGTGTTAACGGGCGACTGTTCAGGAGATGCTCTATCTCGATTAGAGCATTCCTAAGTACGCTCTCCTTGGGTTTTGATACTGGCCATAACTTTTCATTTAGTAATTTTTTAACCTCTTGTATCATACGTTCCCATGCTCCTCCAAAGTGTGGAGCTGATGGTGGAATAAAATTCCATTTTATTCCTTCGATCGCTGTTCTGATTTCTAATTCCTTCATCTGATTACTTGCGCCAACCATATTGGTGCCGTTATCGTTGTACATTTCACAGACCTTGCCGCGCCTGTTTTGTAAGTTTTTTATGCAGATGAGAAGCGCGTCTGTACTTAAGTCGTCTGCTAGTTCCAGGTGTATAGCTCGAGTAGCCATACAGGTGAAGAGTGCACCCCAGCGTTTTTCACATCTTCTTCCTACAGTAACTTCCATTGGTCCAAAGAAGTCTATACCGGTGTGTGTAAATGGTTTTAAATTTGGAGTGGTGCGGCAGCTTGGCAATGTGCCCATTTTTGGAGGGTGAGGGCTTGCCTTCTTGTTTCTGCAGAGTTGACATCTTGCATTCACTCTTTTTACTGCCGCCCTAATCTTGATTATCCAGAAATGCTGTCGTATTTGAGCTATAACTGCTTCTGTTTCACGGTGTAGAAATTTCTCGTGGTATTGTTTTATGATCAAATTCGTTATATGTCCCTTGTTTGGTAATAGTACTGGAGTCATGTTTTGTATTCGTCCGCTGATTCGGATGAGACGGTTTTCATCTAATGCAAGCTCGTGATCTGCTACAGAGCTGTTCTGGTAAATACCTTCGCCGTTGATCAGAGCCACTAGCTCGGATGGAAAAGCTTCTTGCTGTGCTTGTTGTAACAATAGGATTTCTGCTCGCTTATAATGATCAGAAGTAATTGTCTCATCATATCTGGAGTTTGATACTTTCGTCCTCAATTTTTCCATGTATTTGAGCCAGTAACAAACTGCCTTCTTTAGTCGTCCCCAATCCGAGCACCAAGTTGTGTGCATAATAATGTTCGCAGGTTGTATTTCTTGAACGCTGCAAACCCTTTTTTCTTCTGAAGTTTCAATGACTGCACCTTTCTCCTTTGGCCATGATTCCACTTTTGTATTTAGGTACGTCGCTCCTGTATACCATATAGATTCCGTAGGTTGGATGTTCCGTGTTGCTTCGTCTGCCGGATTCATTCCTGATGGTACCCACCTCCATTGGGAGATCGTTGTGTCGTCGAGTATTTCGCTTACTCGGTTGGCTACAAATGTTTTATACCTGCGATGGTCACTTCGTATCCAGGAGAGTACAGTGGTGCTATCTGTCCACATGGTTACGTTTGTAATATTCAATCGAAGTTCCTTTAAAACGGTTGTTTTCAATCGTGTGCCTAACACCGCGGCTTGAAGTTCTAGCCTTGGAATTGACATGGCTTTATTTGGTGCAACTCTTGTTTTTGCTGCTATTAGGCTTACGTCGTATCCATGTAAGGTTTCTGCTCGTATATATGCTGCCGCGGCGAACGCTGATTCTGATGCATCAACAAAGATATGCAATTCCAATGATTTTGCGTCCGGTATGTTGGGAGAGAAACACCTAGAAATTCTCAGATATGATATTGTGGATAGTCTATTTGTCCAAATCGTCCAATCTTCCATTAATTTCGTAGATATTTTCTCATCCCAGTCTATACCTTCTTTCCAGGCTTGTTGCATTAGTAATTTACCTCCAATCGTAATATGCGCTATTAATCCAAGAGGGTCGAAGATTCTGGCAATTGTTGAGAGGACCTCTCTTTTGGTCGGTATGGCGTTGGACTTGAAGTCTGCTATTCTATACCCAATTGTGTCTTGGGTCGTGTCCCAGTATACTCCGAGGACTTTCTCTGATGTTGCAGTTTTTTCAATAAATTCCTTTTGGGTGGATTGTCTCGCGACGTTGCGTTCAGGTAGAACGTCTAGCATTTCGGCATCGTTTGAAATGATGTTTCTTAGTGTGAAGTGTGCAGCTTCATGAATTTTTATAACTCCGAAAGTGACTGCACTGGCTTCCTCCGCTGTCGAGAAACTGTCCAGATAATCGTCAACATAGTGTTGTTTTATAATGGCGTTGGCTGCCACCGGATCGCAATCTCGGTAGTTCTCTGCGTTTGCATTCTTTACTGCTTGGGCACATGCAGGTGAGCAGGTTGCTCCAAACGTCATTACCTGCATTACGTAGTGTCCCATGGTATTTGAAGCCTTACCGTCCCTCCATAAGAATCGTTGAGCCTCCTGGTCCTCTTTGCGTATTTTAATTTGTGAGAACATCTCTTGGATGTCTCCTGCTACTGCGTACTTTCCTTCTCGGAATCTCAGTAAAATTCCAAAGAGCGATGTCAAGTTATCGGGACCAGAGAGTAATTCAGTGTTGAGCGATAATCCTTGTACCTTGGCAGCTGCGTCAAATACAAGTCGCGGTTTTAAAGGTGTTTTATTAGGATTTACGACAGCGAAATGAGGCAAATAGTATGTTTTATCGGTTGTTAGTGTTATCTCGTTTGCTGTTAATTTTCGTGCGTATCCCTTTTCAACGTATTCCTTAATTTTGTCCGTGTACCATTGGGCAAACTCAGGGTTTTTCCTCATCTTAGTTTCAGTGTATTCTAACCTCTTTAATGCTCCCTTGAAGCTTTCTGATTTTGGCATTATGGGCCTGGCTTGTTTCCATAAAAGGCCAATTTCGTATTGACTCCCGTCATACTTCATTGTTTCTTTTATCAATTTTTCAGCTCGTCTATCCTCCTCGCTCTGTTGGTTAGTGGTGCTAACCTTAACGCCAAACTCTTCCGTTGAGAAGTATTTCCTCATTTCTTCTCGTAGTGAGTCTTGCTCCTCTACTACACAGGAATATATTTCTCCTTGATGTCGGGAGTTGGTCCTTCCGTAAATGACCCATCCTATTGGTGTTTTAGCGGCAACTGGACCGACTTTGCTTGCTCTCTGTTTTGTTGCTGTTAATAGTCGGGGATGATCAAGTCCAATAAGTAATGTCGGCTCAGCATTCTCGTATCCTTGAATAGGAAGGTTTTTAAGATGGTTGTAGTTTTCATGAAGATCCTTGTAGTCAAGTGTCTGTCGTGGCAAGGATAATTTTTTTACTGTACGTACACTTTCCATTTGGTATCGAATTTTGTTGTCGCCTGATATTTTGAAACATACGCTTTGGCTTTCGTTATCTTCGTGTACGGAGTCATTTGTCCATTTTATGCATAATGGTGATACTGGCCCTTGCAAACCTAAATCTTTGGCCAAGTCGTCGAGGATTAGACTGTTCGATGAGCCGTGATCCAAAAATGCGAAGGTTTCTAATTGTCTTCCTTGCGCATAAAGTGTAACCGGCAGTATTTGGTAGTAGACCTTATTTCTTTTGGTAGCGTGTATGTTAGTGCGCACATCTTCTTGTTCCTTCGAGGTGGACGATGTTGGAGCTTGCGCATCTGTTTCTTTCACTTCCTTCTTATCTTGGTTCTTCTTGTTGTCTTTTGATTGTCCTGAAGGTTCCTTGATTTTTTGTTTTGTTTCCTCCTTTTGGGAGGCTCGTTTTTCATCATTTGTTTTTGGTCTGACGTGAAGAAATGTGTGATGATATGCTGTACATCCTTCTGTTCTGCAGTTTGGCCTCATTTGACAGTTTCTAAAGGAGTGTCCTTGGCGTAAACAGTTAAAGCACATGCGTTTCTCTAGTGCCAGTTCTCGTCTTTTTTCCACACTCATCTTTTTAAAGACCGGGCATGCTACTATCCAGTGTTGTTGACTACAACAGGAACATTTGGCTTGGGATCTGGATGTTGTTTCAGCGTGCATATTGACTCTTGATTGGCGCTCATTTTTCGGGTTTTCCTTCTCAGATTGACACACCTTTTGTGCAATAAGAAGTGTTGCTCTTTGCTGTTGCGGTTTCAAAAACTCGTGTAATTCCTTTAGTGTGAGTTTTTGCCGTGGTCGTCCTTCTTGCGGAATCATTGCTTCTGCTTCCTTGTCCGCCCATTGTTCTCTTAAGTTCAGTGGTAAGCGGCAAACAAGTTCAGCCATCTGCAACGGATTAGTTAAATAATCCTCACACTGTATCATGGACATGTTGGACACCAAATTTCCGAGAGTCACTACGAAGTCCACCATGCTTTGAGGGTATTCCATGCGTGGGTTCCGTAACTTTGCCAAATCCTTCCATAGTTCGTTGTATATAGCCAACGGTTGTCCGTAAATACTATCCAGAGTTTCTACTACATGTTTCTCGTTTCCTGGATCCATCAGCAAGGCACTTACGTGTACCTTTGCTGCCTTGCCTAGACTTGCCATAAGTCTGTTTATGTTGTCGGTATCGCTGAATTGACCTTCTCGTTTGCTTTGTTCGTAAAGCCGTTTGAAATTTGGCCAATCCTTGTAATTTCCGTTGAAAACTGGGAGGGGTGTTGCTGTTTGCCTCCTCAGTAAGTTTGTAATTTCATCCGGCAATTTGATTGTCGGAGCCATTTGTTGTCCCGCTTCGGGGTCCATTTTTACTTGGTGCATTTTGGTTGCCATCTCAATCATGGCTTTTTGAAATGCCTCATCACGCAATTTTTGGCTTTCCATTTGTGCCTCAAATTGGCGTCTTAGCAGCTCTACAGTGTCTGCTGGTCCGCGTTCCTTGGACACACTCCTGGTAGTCTTCTTCTTTTGATCCTCCAGCTCCTTTCTTAGTTGCTGGAGCTCCATTATTTCCTCTTTGCACTTTGGGCAGTGCCAGAGGTCCTTAGTGGAGGGTCTTTTCTCAAGTTTGGTGCAGGTCATGTGGAACCAGTTCCAACACTTTGAGCACTCGACCATCCATTCGTCCGCGCTGTCCTTATCCTTGCACAGGCGGCAATTCCCATTCGGGTTGTGCGCGTATCCTCCAGATGCCATCCTTTAGATCCGCTTTCTCTTTCGGCTTGTTTTAGGTTCACTAGTGATATATCGCACGGTGTGATATATATTGTGATATCTTATTCAAGCACTGTTTGTTTTCACCGAATCCGCTATTGGCTGCGGATACGCCTTATTAGCGATTTTGTAAGTGACGCGTATTGCAATGCGTATTACTGTCCGTTATAAGCTACGGACACGCTGTGTTTCTAGCGTTTTTCCACCACAGTTTGTAGGTGTTCGCTTTAATGTTTATGCCTTTTTCCACTACCGTAGCTTGGTCAGTGTAGGACTTAGTAGTTTTTCTTTACTTCGTGCCTTCTGTGGCGAGAATTGTGAGGATAAATCCTCTCTGGAGCCACCATATATCGTTCCGCCGAACGATCTTTCGCCGCAGAAGGGGGTGCTGGGTCTAGTTAGAAGCGTCCTGCGGTACAAGCCACTTCTAATTCTAGACTAAGTATAGTTTGTGGCACCTGCGTTACAAATACCACACGCTATAGCTTAATAAGCCGGGAATTCCTCGTCCAGTTAGTATCGTTCTGCGTAACAAACCAATACTAATTCTGGTCGTAAGACAATTTGCTTCCCCGCTTGCGTTACAAACAAGGAAGTAATTTGACTTTGGATTTAACAAGGTGGAAAACCAACGAAGAACTCCAGGGTCTGGACACGAAGTAAAGGATTTTCGACTGAGTGAAGTGGTACTTTCGACTGCTCGATTTCAACTTGATTTTATTATACAATTTTTTGGTTTATATACCTACTTTCCTAAGCTAGCTATTTACAAATAATCGATTTTTGAATCGATTTTATTTAGATTTGTTTTGGTACAGAATGTTAACAATGAATATTGTTGTCAACTCTGCACAAATGTTTTATTATCCAAGCCACCGCGCGAAGTCAAATATCGATATAATTATCGTCTTCGAATGCGCTGTGACCGGCAGTGGCACCGAAAATGCCGATGAAGCATATATGACCCTTGCGTGAGCGCGCATTGACTCATCGTTGGGCGCACTTGAATGTAATTCGATTTTCCTTCTGCCTCTTTAGGTCAGAACGAACTGTTCTATGTTACGGTGGTTTGTTTTGATTCTGCCGCTGCTCGCTGCGAACAGCTGTTTGTGATTTTGCGTCGGCGACACCTAGACATATTAAACGTGCGGCAACATTAGCGGAATTCAAAACACTATGTATTTCACACGTAAAATCTACTTTGTAGACAGATTTTTTGAATTTTTATATTTTGGAGTTATTTGAATAACTATGTAATACCACGAAGATTGTATTTTTTTCTCTTCTATTATTTGCATTTAGGCACACTAAGTTATTATATTCGCTATGATGATGATGGATTTTTGTTAATTGTTTATTATAGTTTTTAAAAATAATGAGATGTCTACAGAATCTGAGCCACGCACGCGATAAGTAGATAGAGACTAACTTGAAATCGAACATAGTGACCAGTACTAAGAGCTCATCGGGTTGAATCGAAGCTTTTAGACTTTTGCTGTGTTCATTTGATGATGGAGTTGCTTTGCTGGCTTTGCTCGACAATAGAGTTAATCTCGGTTATTGCTGCCATAGCGGCAATAACGGAGTTGGTTCGTTGAGTGGGGGGCTTGGTGACCTCTTCTGATATAACAAGATATCGGGTTCAATTCCTGATCAATCCAGGGTATTCCCGGAAAGGAATATACCTGGATTGCCTTGGGTTAGTGGTACGCAACTTTCAATAAAGAGGCCTGATGTGGATGATATAACTCGACTAGACTCTGCACTGCCACTAGGCTCGTCACTTCTCACCTTAGCAGGTGGTAGTACCGATGTCTTGGTCAGGCGGGAGGAGTCTTACAGAGAATTATCAGAAATGGAAGCTATTGGGTTCAATTCCCGATTCTATCAAGTATCTTCCCAGAATGGAAATTTACTTGATGGACCCTGGTTGTTGATGGAATATTCGAAATATATCTGGTTACGTTCTTTTGAAGGAAAGGCTATGTCTGCAAATTGAACCAGTCCGTTTTTTTTCGTCAACTGGTCTTGTCATGAGTTAAAATATTAATTATCTTCTGGATAAATCGTACAGCTCACACCTTTGTGGGGGTATGAGGTGGGACCATCATCATCATCATCATCATTGTTCATGCTAGAGCCTTGTTGTCTCTTGCTGTATGCAGAAGCCATCTCCACTCCGCTCGGTCCATTGTTGCTTGTCACCAGCCTCGCAGTCTTCGAAGAGTCCGCAGGCCGTCATCTATCTGGGCGATCCACCGTACTCGCTGTGCGCCCCCTCTTCTTGTTCCTGTAGGGCCGCCTTCAAGAACCATTCTCACCGGGTCGTCTTCCGATATTCTTACAACGTGTCCAGCCCACCGCAAACGTCCTATTTTTGCAGTATGCGCGATGGATGGTTCTTCCAGCAGCTGATACAACTCATGGTTCATTCGCCTGCGCCACGTTCCGTCTTCCATCTGCACGCCACCATAGAAAGCTCCAAGGGCGCATTGGTCCTCCACGAGCATAGTCCAGGTCTCGTGGCCGTGGAGGACCACCGGTCTAATCAGCGTCTTGTAGATAATCAACTTCGTGCGGCAGCGAATTTTGTTCGACCGGAGCGTCCTCCGGAGTCCAAAGTAGGCACGATTTCCCGCCAAGATCCGTCTCTGAATTTCTCTGCTGGTATCATTGTCGGCGGTTACCAGAGAACCCAAATACGCGAATCCGTCGATCGTCTCGATTTCGTCACCGTCAATCTGAACTCGGGGTGGGAGGTCCATATTGTTGTCTCTAGAACCTGTTCCTTTCATATATTTTGTCTTCGCAACGTTGATGGCACGTCCAATCCTGCTGGCTTCAGTCTGATGTACGTTTCCGACATCGACATCAAAGTTCCGTGCCATTATGTCAATGTCGTCGGCTAAGAAGCTGGACGGATTTCCTGAAGATCGTGCCACAGTGGGGATAGGCTCTTCTTATTACACCTCCTAACGCAACGTTGAACAGCAGGCACGATAGACCATCACCTTGCCGTAACCCTCTTCGAGATTCAAAGGGACTCGAGAGTGTCCCTGAAACTCGAACAACGCACATCACCCGATCCATCGTCGCTTTGACTAATCGTGTTAGCTTATCCGAAAAACCGCACTCGTGCATTATCTGCCATAGCTGATCTTGATCGATTGTGCCATATGCCGATTTGAAATCGATAAACAAATGATGTGTGAGCACGTTGTATTTGTGGCACTTCTGCAGAACCTGCCGAATCGCGAATATTTGGTCCGTGGTGGCGCGGGAACCCAATCGGCAGCAAAGAATTTGGGTGAGGACCTTGTAGGCGGCGCTAAGTAGTGTGATCGCGCGGTAGTTGCAGCAATCCAATTTGTCACCCTTTTTGTAGATTGGGCAAACGACACCCTGCATCCACTCCTCCGGAAGAGTCTTCTTCTTCCAAATTTTGGCGATTACCCAGTGCAGCGTTCTAGCCAGTGTTTCACCACCGTATTTTAATAACTCGCTGGGTAGGTGATCTACACCGACAGCTTTGTTATTTTACAGCCGACCGATATCCTCCTTGACTGCTTGGAGATTAGGGGCCGGCAGCCTATCGTCTTCTGCGCGTGCTCCAAGATCCGTTGCCACACCGCCTTCGTCCTCTGCTGCTTCACCGTTGAGGTGCTCGTCATAGTACTGCTTCGACCTCTCAATCACCTCACACTCGTTCGTAAGAAAGTTGCCGTCTAAGTAGCTGCACATATCGGCTAACGGAACGTAGCCTTTGTGCGAACTGTTCAGCTTCTCGTAGAACTTCCATGTGTCGTTTACGCTGTACAGTTGTTCCATTGTTTCACGATCTCGTTCCTCCTGTTGGCGCTTCTTTCTCCGTAGGACCGAGGTTTGCCTGTTCCGTGCTTGTTTGTATCGCTCAACATTCTGTCTCCTTCCGTGATGCAGCATCCTCGCCCATGCTGCATTCTTCTCCTCGATTAACTGCTTACATTCGTCATCGGACCAGTAAATTCCTCGATTCGGAATCGCTGTACCGTTGCTCTCCGTGTTATAAAGCGAACTTTTCATGTGCCTTGCTTTTCAAAAAACTACAAATACCTCAGAATTGAACGGTGGGCCTCCATCGGTTACCGTTACATCCAGTCAACCAAATCTAGCAAATACACTTAGAAACACCATTATAACTTTCCTGTAATCAGTACCATTCCTCATGTGCTCCAATTCAATCAATTTAGTGAAACTATCAATTATTACCAGAAACGTCATTTTTTAAATAGAAGAAATCTGCGTGAACTCTACAGAATGGCCTGGTTTGGAGTCCACTGTTAATGTGGAGTTTTTCGGTCGTTGTTTCTTGACAAATCCTACATGCTTTTATGAAATTTTCGATGTATCCATTCATACCTTACCAGTAGACAGTCCTTCTTGCAAACTGTTTGATTTTGTTGATGCCAGAGTGGCTTTTGTGCAATAGTTTCAAAATTGTTCTTTTATGGCATCAGGGATGATCACCCTATCCTGAAACAGTACACAGCCGTTGATTTCTTTCAGATCCTAATGCAAAGAGTAGATATCTCTGAAACATTTTTTCCATGCGATCTGGCCAACCTTCTCGCAAAATCATAGCCAAAATTTGAGCTGTTAAGGTAATCAAAAGATAGCTCTATAGATACTTGTTGGGCTAAAGGGAATCGGGAGCAAAAATCAGCATTTCCCATGAATGTACCGCTGCAAACGAGTTGCTGTTATTGAATTCCTTCCATCTTTCCCTAAAATACCTATCAGAGGCTTATGATCGGTAAAAATTTTAAATTCTTCGCCATAAAGGTACTGAAATTTTACTGTGCTAACCACTGCTAAAACCTCCAAGTGTAAAATTGTAAATTTCTTTTGCGTGTCGTTCAATGAGAAAGATATGAAGCTTATAGGTCTCTCTTCCCCGTTCACTTCGTGAGCTATGGCACCTTTAATTCCATACGAGCAATAATAATGAGGACAATAATGGACTTCTCAGGGTCAAAATATTCCAAAACGTTAGGTTTTACTAAAAATTGTTTAGTCATTAAAAACTTTATCACAATTCTAGAACCAAACTAGTTGAACGTTCTTTTTCAAAAGATTAAACAGTGTGTGTAGCCTGGGAGCTATGTTTGGGAATAACTTTAGAATAAAAAGTTTACCATCATTATTATTATTATAGTGGAATTAAATGGAAGACATCGGTCTTAACAGGATTAATAAAAAGTAACCAAACCCAAAAAAAGCCTAAAGTTCGGAAACATTTCGATGAGCTTTCGCTTCCCGAATAGCTTCGACATTATTTATGTAAGGAATAAGACCTTTGTCTGTCAAAATATGATCCAAATATTGCAAACTGTTCGCAAAAAATGCATTTCTTTAAATTAACCTTTATATTAGCCTTAGCTAATCTCTAAGACTAAATAAAGTTTCATTTTACAATCTTCATAATTATCTCATGCTATTAAATCGTCATCCAGGTAACAAAAAACTCCATCTAACCCGGTAAAGTCGTATCCATAACCATTTGGAATATAGATGCGCTCGACGAAGCTCCCTGTGGCAACCTGTTATACGAGTAAATGTATTAATATTACCATAATTTTCCTGGATCTTTGAGGCAGAGGAAGTTGCGTATATGCGCCGGCCGACTCAAAAAATTTTTGAACCAGAAAGTGCAGCAAATAGATCTTGTGCCAAAGGAAGTGGATAAACGGAAAGGAGCAGTACAGGCTTTTTTGAAAATAGGTATGATATGTTTCCAAACCAAATCTCTTGTAAAATCATTTATTGGATTTAAAAAATCCTTGTCAAAAACGGTAGGAAACTTCCTTTTCAAATCAACAACTGTAGCGTCATTTTCTACTGCATTGTATCGTTGTGCAGTTAAAGATGGTTTAGTGAATATTGATCTCCAGTCTCCATGGAAAATATCCAACCAAGTGCGTCCCATCAGCGAAATGAAATCAACCTCACAACGCAGAATGACCAAATCCAGTTGTCGCGGAAATCCTTCAAGACTCACTCTAACCGTTACTTTTCCCATAACCGTCAGCCTTTTTCCGTCTATTACTACTAATTGTTTGTGGTAGACCTTGTAGGTTTCATAACGAGATGACGAAAGCTCCTGTTGAATAACTGATCAGAAATTACGCTTTCAGCCTATTTTCAACTGATTCCTCCACTTAGCACGGCTTGTTAATTTTGTTCATAGATGATATCATTAAACATGGCATATCATCACCATCATCACTTGTATTCAAATCCTTCTTTATAAAGCAGAATCCCGACGAAACGAATGATTAACTTGACAATATTTCTCTGGCTCAAAGTAATCGTACTAGTTACATTTTGATTAGCATTTATAATCAACAACAATATGTTTTTGGCAAAACTAGGAACTTGTATCCACAATCGACTTTCGCTACATCACCGATGCAATAACGCCAGAAGAAGCAATCCGCATTTTGACTGATAGTAAAATAAACCGTCAAGCCAGAATCAATGAGATCATCCATAAGGGATATCCCGCTTACACAACACAAGTTGGTATGTTTGATATTTTGGAAATTTCACTGTCATACAAATATATTGTACCCTTGTCCGTTGCACAGGTTGGCTTGGATATAGCGACGTTCAGATTCAAACCCTTTGTCGCAAGTATCTGGAGGCAGGATTTACGGCTTTTAAAATAAAGGTTGGCCAAAATTTGGATAATGATATCAAAAGATGTAAGCTGGTGAGAGAGGAAATTGGATGGAATAATAAATTGGTGAGTAGCTCTCGAATCTTTTACTGTCAAGAACGTTCAGTGAGTTTCCTGGTAGATGGTAGACGCCAATCAAATCTGGGATGTTAATACAGCCATCGAGTGGATGAAACATTTAAAGGATTACAAATTGCTCTGGGTTGAAGAACCGACATCACCCGACGACGTTCTGGGTCATAAGAAAATTTCCGAGGCTCTGAGGTTTTGTTATTCACACCATTTCAATTATTAGTATAATTTAGTTTTCTTTCAGGGAATATCAAATAGGTGTAGCCACAGGAGAGATGTGCTGCAATCGCGTTTTATTCAAACAATTTATGCAAGCAAAAGCTCTGCAATTTTGTCAAATCGACTCAGCAAGGATTGGCGGAGTTAACGAAATTCTTTCTGTATACTTAATGGCTAAAAAATTCAACAGTAAATTCGCTACTTTTCCTGTTTTATTCGTGCCCCTACAACTCTCTATTTTCTTCCAGTAAAAGTATGTCCCCATGCCGGAGGTGTTGGACTTTGCGAAATGGTTCAGCATTTGCAGATGTGGGACTATACATCCGTTTCGTGCACAATGGACGAGAGAATGATCGAATTTGTCGATCAACAGCACGAACAGTTTGTCAATCCCGCATTGATCAATGCGGCCGCATGTTATGAAGCTCCGAATTCGTCAGGATACTCAACCGAACTGAAACAGGAAGCAATCGTGATGTTCGAGTATCCGAATGGGTCAGAATGGCAGCGTATGTTTGCTGATGGAACATTCAAAAAGCAAGATTATTAAGATAGGAACCCGTATAAATATATACCATTTCAGAAACGTTATGAACCATTTCCAAACTATGCATATGATACTCACCATATTGCGACATATTCCATCATATGCAACATATTTCATCACTGCTTTTATTTATTTTTTGATTTTGATACAAATTAACTCAAATTCGTATTTATAAATCACAAAACCTTTTTTTCTCAATTTTGGTTGAAATACCACTTATTTTTTCCAAAATCCATAATTCCATGCAATTGTTAGAAAATTTTTAACATTCTAACACGAATAATTCTCAAAACTTATAACACGTTTATTTAAAAACATGATTTTTCAAAACTGCGTGCAATTTCATTTGAAAACCTATAAAATCTGCAAATTCCCATTTTTTCACTCTAAGGCTTCGCTAAAAATAAGTAATATTATTACTTATTTTTAGCGAAGCCTTAGAGTGCAAAAATGGGCTAAAAATCGATCTTAAAGTTGGAAATTACACCATTACGTCAAAGTTTTTTACCCGTTTTTAGGTTCATTACTCCTATAAATTTATCATGTTAGAAATGGTTTTTAAACGTTTTATAAATTGGTTGGTATACGGTATATATTTATGCGGGTAATCTTAAAACGGTTTAAAAAAAATCAATTTTTTTAACGTTTTAACGAAATAAATGATTAAATTCAATAACAAATATCGCATATCATATTGATTTTTCTGCGGGACGTAGAGCACTGTATAGGTAGATATCGAAGACTACATATCAAGAAGACCGACATTTCTTTCCTTCCCCCATACAAATCAGAAACGACAGAAGTTACAGCGGCTCTATTGTGCGAAGGTAGGAAGCTCACTGTAGAAGTATACATGTATGCGTACATCACACTGGAAAGCGTGTAGATTTACTCAGAAGAGGTCTTTCTGTTGCTGTCTCCAGATTCTGGATAGAGTGGCCTGTCTTCTTGCTGCGTGTTCTTCGTAGAAGTGGATGAGATAAATTTGACGATTTTTAACGATCAAAAATTTGACGTATTTGTATTTTGGATACGATAAATTTCTACTCGTTTGGATATACTGCTTCGTCGTTTTTGCTTGTATTCCTTCTCGACCACTTTTAACTTGATGACGTAGACAATTTTTCTAGTTCCAGATGTCGAGAAGTATTAGCAAGTTGATCCAATTTATTTTGATTTCACTGTAGCCTTCGACAAGGTGCCGCACAACATTGCTGTTATGAAAGTGCAACGACTAGGATTTCTTCCGTGGGTAAACAGGGGGCTCAAATCAGCTTTTGTTGGAATTGGCACCACACGCTCAAGTGTCTTTGAAACGACAACCGGTGTCCCTCAAGGAAGTCATCTAGGACCACTTATCTTTATCTTATTCATCAATGACCTCTGCACCCGCATCATGTCTGGAAAATTACTCTACGCTGATGACCTGGAAATCTTTCGTTCAATAGTTTCGGGACTCGATTCAGCTGTGCACCAAGAGGATATAGTTAATATTGAGGAGTGGTGCTCGCTGAATGGCATGCAGATAAACGTCGATAAATGTAAGCTGATAAGTTTTGGACGCTCGATAGTTCTAAGGCGTTGCTAATATATCCTTCCAGCCTGTGTCTTCGAGAGGGTGTATTCTATTCGTGATTTATGGAGATGTTAATCAACAACAAAATTCGTTTCTGACCACATCACCGCAACAACGGCGAAAGCATTTGCAACGTTGGGCTTTCTCAAACGAAACACTGTTGACTTTTTTCCACTATGCGGTGATACTGCGCATTGGTACGGAGCATCTTGGAGTATACGGTACAAGTATGGGTACCACACAATGCCGTTCATAGCAACTGGTTGGAGCGCGGTTGAAGAAGCTTTGTACGTTTCGCTCTAAGAACGCCCATATCCATCTTCCGCCATATAATAATAGATGCGTGTTGCTATATTTGTCAACGCTGGAGTCTCGTCGGACTGTGCTACAGAGAATGTTCTTTTTCGATGTTGTCGAATAATGTTGGCTGTCCCGGTATTCTTTCTAGGATTATTTTGTTCGTTCTCCTACTCGTGTTATAAGAAATCGTCTGCTTCTGTGGATTCCTAGGCATCGCAAAGTTTATGATCAAAATAATCCGGTAGTTGAAAACTGGAAAAGCTAACCAGTGACAATTGTTTTTTCTCTTGTTTAGTTCTAATCCATGATGTCGAAAGTAGTGCGCTGGATAGCGCATTATTGTACAAATACAGCGCACAGCTTCCGACGTGATTCCATTGTTTAGAACCAGAGAAAATACGATAGTCGCAGATTGGATTTTCTAGTTTTTAACTGCAACCAGAATATCTCTGAAATCTAGTTATAAATCAGCAATGAAAATATTATGATACTTTAACAACAGAATTTAGTGAAATCTGTACGATATCTACTGAAGACAACTAAATAAATAAAGCTTGATACAAAGTTTCTCTAATTGCCCTCATAAATGGGTACCATATGCCAACCATTGCTTCAAACGTTTAAAAACCATTTCAATATGGTTCGTTTTGACAAGATTACGTTCTGCTTAGAAATTACCAATTGAAAACTTTACATTGGTCACTAGAGTGCCCAGAAAAAAAAAAACAAATTTTTGAAAACTCAATCGGCCCACCCCTGAGCCGATTCCTAGTCCCACCAGGAGTGTCTGCTCCAAATTTGAGCCAAATCGAACAAGTCTAGCTACCGGACCAACGTGCTTGAGGTTTGTATGGGATTTTTCGACAATTTACATGGAGAAAACCCACTTGTTCACATTTTCGCCACTAGGTGGCACTGTCTACACCGGATTGTCACCAAAAGTGAAACTTAAGAAGATAATTCTATTATTTGCAACTTTGTCGAAAACTACAAAGCGATCCGACACAAACAGGAAAAATTATTAAACTTTTAACGAAGTGATGTCTGAGTTAGTTTTACACGGGGCCTAACAGCGTTTGATGAACATGATGGTGGTGATTCAAAAGGCGATATTAACGAACTTATTTGTTTTGCGAAATAATGGTTGGGTTTAGCTGGATGGTATGTTCGGAAGAATGGTAGTATATGAGATGAGCAATCTTTTGGCTGGAAACAGTTAGTTCCACATTTCACCGCATAGAGGGCGCCTACACTAACGTTTTAATGGAGGGAGATAGAACATGGGTGTCTTCTAGAAAGTTGTAGAATAGGCTTTTTGCAACAATTCTTCCGAATACGACAACTCTCTATCTTGTATTACAACCGGTTCATAAGGTGTATTCTGTAAATAGCCCTCGAAACTCAGCTTCTAGGCAAATTACAATGTAATCATTTGGATCATGTCAATGTTCTATTTGTACAACTTGAACTCAATTAATAATTAAGAGAAGTACAGTATTTATGGATTATGATACATAATGCTTTATTAATTTGGAAAATTCGAATTTCTTCATTATTGTGTTTGAGAAACACCACAGGGCGTTGAAAACACTTTGTACGCAGCTCATGTGGGTTAAATTCCCAAAGTGCACCGATTAACATTGGGATACAATTTTCGATGTTGTTCGACAACTTGCAGTAAATACTGCAACTGCTCTTCGTTTTTGGTTATTTTTTTGGGATAATTTTGTATAAGAGCAACGCCTCGCTCAGCACAATCATTTACTATTTGTAGATTTTTAATTGCTTCTCTACCTTCCGAATAATTTTCCGAATTATCCCATTCATCTGGACTTCGCTTGAGGAATCTTTCGGACAGTCCTGTTATTCCGAAGAATTCCATTGTTCTCTTGGAAAAAAATCTGACAACGAGAGGTTTCTGAACGACTGCAAATCAAAATGCTGATTACGAATACGGGAGTTATCACTTGGATCTTTGTTCCGAATTGCCGCCACCATTCGCTTTTTTTCATCAAATGACACGTTCGGGTCGTACAGGGCCATCCCCACGTTGTGGTCTCCCAGATACCACAAATGCGAATGTAGCTTACGGGCAGCAGCTAGATAAGTAGTGCCTGATTTTTTTTCATCACTATACCGTAACAATTTTTTTAAAAGATTAAGATCGTTGCAGGCAGCTTCGATAGCTGATGGAGCGGAAAACCAGGCCCTTATATATACTCTTATAATAAATAGACACATAACAGAGATTCCATTTTCTTCCTCCTTGCTCAGCTTGAAACTGTTTCGGAAAAACCAAATCGTAAGACAATAAATTGCCTTCGCCATCCAACGCGCCCTGCTGTGTGCACCTGGCTGTCTAAAATGACCACTACCAGCACCTAGGAACATCATGGCCAAATCTAGTAATTCGCCATAATCACCTCGATGGTGGTTTTGATTGAGATGGTGTTCGATTATTGAAATCAATTCCTGCTTTTCGCTTCCGAACTGTGCTATTAACCTTTTATCAACCATTTGGCTTTTGAAAGTGTGATCCAAATTAGGCCAAGCGTTTTGAAATTTTGTAAATATTGTAACATTCGGGCTGGATGATGCGGGAAAAAGCGTATCCCATGCTGCACTCATGAGTAGTTCTACAACATGATGCCTGCAGGCAAGCCAGAGAAGTTCTCTACCAAGCATCCGCTCAAGCCTGATACACGCACCTTTGTTCATACCAGTATTAGTGGCAGTTGTGTCAAACCCCATAGCGCATACCCTTTCGGCCAATTCCCACTCCTGCAACTGTTGAAAAACCGCGTTCGCCTGGTTTTCCCCCGTTCCACTCACAAATTTCGGAACGCCCAATAGCTGAATATTTTCTTTGGTGGATACCATCACCGGTAAACGATCGACATATTCCATTCCTGTTGAATAAAACTATCGGATAGAAGCAAGAAATCCGTATAAATGATTGATATTACCAACGATATCCTCCAAAAATTTTCCATCCCAATGCGCCACAATGATGCCAGTAGTTTCAAAGTTTGACTTCAACTCAGCTGCGAGTGATTTACGAGCCGGCTGCCTTGAAACTCGGATGCTTTCTCGACTCAAAACATAATCGTCTAAAACAAATAATAATAAGTATCACTTCTACAGAATAATGATCCTAAGTAGTTTTCGAAAATGAAAATAACACATTATTTTTACGAATCGTAACAATGTAATGTGATAATGATAAGGTGGTAATTGAAGACAAATACATTGAACGAAGCAAACTTATTTTGATATATACCCAATTACCCACAGTCCTTTTTATGCAGTTTTTATTCAACCTAATTTTCATTTAACGGATTTTCAACTCCACGAAAAATATTTTAATGGTTTTTCTACGGTTTTAAGCTAATGCTAATGAGGATACTTGCATAAAAAGGGATTTGAGTGTTTCTGTATAACCAAAGTTTGAAATTATATTTTAGTATTAAGGTGCCATGCATAAATGACGTAGCATTTGGGGGGGGGGGGGGGGGGGTAGGGAGGGTATACCAAATTTGTGACGAAGTGTGACGAGGGGGAGGGTAGGGTCAGAAGTTATGCGACGTAGCATTAAGTTTAAAACCCATTGTTTAGAGAAAACAATTTAATGATCCTCCATTCCCTAGAGAAATGATTTTAACTTCAAACAAGTTACTTTTGATGCGGCTTTTTATGAGGTAAATTTTATGATTCGCGGAATTACAAGATCGCAAAAATACGAAAAGATTTTGTATGCGGATTTAACTTGCTACATTAGTTAGCTAATGTAGCTAACTAGTAGACTTAGTTTGGAAGCTGACTTAAATTTTCACTTCGAATTCAACAAAACAAAATTTAGTAATTTAGATGAACGAATGGTTCTTAGAATCATTGGCAGCTGCACGATTGTGAACTGAGACAACTTGTCTTCATGCTCCCCTTGAAATATAAAATTCAAAACAAAACTATCAACACAATATTTGTCATGAAATGGGCTTATTTTTCACGCAATTTGCTGTTATAATGAAAATGTTGATAAAAGTCGTCAAACGTTTTGAAAGGACATGTATTTAAAATAATTGAAAAACATATGTAACTTTTTTTCATCTCCCGGGCGCTTTGCATGGGACGAGGGGGAGGAAGTAGGTAAATGCTACGTTTTTTACGAGGGGGAGGTTAGAATTTTGTGACCAAATGCTACGAGGGGGAGGGAAGGGTTAAAAATCGCCGAAAAAAAGCTACGTCATTTGTGTACGACCCCTTATGTATAAACTCCTCGTGTTGAAGCTCTACAAACTTACTCAAATTTAATCCCGCACTTTCCAACACCGCAGAGATCACGTGCATAGCATTTCGGTCACTTAACCCAATGCGATCGAGAGTTGCTGCGAGCTTTGTCGTCATTATCTTCTTTTTTTGTAAGACGACAGTTTCGCTAATCGACAATGCGCCTGGGGAGATAATAATGATCAATAAATGTTCAAAATAATGCTTATTGTTACTGACTTTGTTCTGAACATAACATCGTTGACGCTAGACTTGTCTCTGAACAAGTTGCCAACGTATCAGCAAGTTCGCGAGTTTCTTGGTGTAGCTGGGCTGACTGAGCAGATCTCCGCTTATGGCTTTTAAGAAATGGCTCTCGGCCTGGCTGCTGTTGCGAAATTAAAAATTGTTTATCACTCTCATTCTGCATTAAGCTTAATGCGTTGACATCAGAAATGTCGAATAAATCGACCAATTCGGTTATAAACTTCTGCTTTTTTGTAGTTCTTGCACAGCGGTTCATGTTTTTTTTAATAATTTTCCACCTTTGATAGAGTTTCTGCATCTGCTTACAGATGGCTCTAGGCGATTTTGTAGGAATATTGTGCTTATTATAAAATTTTAATGCTTCGGCTCCGATTTCGCTGCAAAAAAAGTTCTTGTAAACTCCTCTATAAACCATGTTTTATTATTTATGTACTATACTGCCACGATACGCACAAAACTCCCACTTATTGAATTACCACATGTAAAAATGTTCTGTATATAACAGCAGCATAACTAGTCAACATTTGACGATTAACTCATTAGTAGATCTATTATTATTCCACTATTACTAAGGCATCAAATTATTATATGTAATAAATACCTGCAAATGCTATTAATTTTTTTTTCTTCATTCTGGTTTCGTACTGTATGCGTCCCAGTATTTGACCTCGAGAAGGCAATTTAGCACCCAACAGCTCCTTGATTGGTGGAACCAATCTTACCATATCCGAATGGGGTACCCGTACTAGAGGTGCCATCGCGAATCGTCAATACACTAAAACATATTATTGTTTGTTTAGTTATATTTTAAATGTATGATTCGCTCAGATATTAATACCATAATTAACTTACATATCAAACGGACAAATCAGTGCTGGATTGATTGAGTCTTAGTTAAAGATCTTTTAACGTTTAGCGTAGAACAGCGCAATATTCATAAAATGTGAAAAATCAAAATGAAATGACTAGTACCGAGAGAAAACACAATGCGACAAGTTGTAAATCTATCATTTCCAATCACCACCTACTGCGATGCACAAAACAGTAGCGATGAGCAAATATTGACATTATCCAAATGATTACATTGTAATTTGCCTAGAAGCTGAGTTTCGAGGGCTATTTACAGAATACACCTTATGAACCGTGTTGCCGCGCAAATGAGTTAATTATACAATGTCAGCAGTGCATAAGAAATGCATCACTGCTACGCGTAGGGAAGGTTGATGTTGATCTTAAAAACCCGAAAATGAAATGAAAAGAACACAGAAAAAGGGATCACTGTCTATTTACCAACCTCCCGCGCCTAATATACATAAGCGTGCCATACGCAGTCCGATTAGCTAGCTTTGGTTTTTCCTTACTCACTTACTCTGCGGTTAGGATAGTAATAAAATCTTAGAAAGCGGTACAAATGTAACCGCATATTTTGTGAGCCCTTGCGGGACTGGACTAGGATTGAATAGCAGGAATCCGTATTGTGGTTAAATACGTCAGTCTTGAAGAGGCAGGGCCAAATATATAAGTAAACAAATAGGAATTGCGCCCTTCTAAGGCCATAGGAAATCTACACCGTATCTCAGGAGAATAGGGAAAAACTTAAGGACTAAAAGGGACAAATTTTCCCGTAGCGATATATGAATCGCGCGGGCAACATGTAGCTTTAAGATAACTTTTGTAAATATTTTCTGAATAAATTAAGTTTCAAAGTTCTAAAACTCCAGACGTCCTTCTAAGAAAGAAAACCCAACCACGGAAGCAGGACCACAGCCCAAGGAACATTAGGAGAGATATAAAGTCCACGGCCTCGCTCTGGTAAGCAAAGTGTTGGGAAAACATTCCCGTTGTTTCAAACCGGTTGTAATACAAGATAGTTGTCGTATTCGGAAGAATTGTTGCAAAAAGCCTATTCTACAACTTTCTAGAAGACACCCATGTTCTATCTCCCTCCATTAAAAAGTTAGTGTAGGCGCCCTCTATGCGGTGAAATGTGGAACTAACTGTTTCCAGCCAAAGATTGCTCATCTCATATATTACCATTCTTCCGAACATACCATCCAGCTAAACCCAACCGTTATTTCGCAAAACAAATAAGTTCGTTAATATCGCCTTTTGAATCACCACCATCATGTTCATCAAACGCTGTTAGGCCCCGTGTAAAACTAACTCAGACATCACTTCGTTAAAAGTTTAATAACTTTTCCTGTTTGTGTCGGATCGCTTTGTAGTCTCCGACAAAGTTGCAAATAATGGAATTATCTTCTTAAGTTTCACTTTTGGTGACAATCCGGTGTAGACAGTGTCACCTAGCGGCGAAAATGTGAACAAGTGGGTTTTCTCCATGTAAATTGTCGAAAAATCCCATACAAACTTCAAGCACGTTGGTCCGGTAGCTACACTTGTTCGATTTGGCTCAAATTTGGAGCAGACACTCCTGGTGGGACTAGAAATCGGCTCAGGGGTGGGCCGATGGGGGTCATTTTTTTCTGTCACTCTATTGGTCACTCCAGCCCTCTGGCAACCCTATACTATCATATAGAGTTTGACAGCGACCTACATATATGGGGCGTTATAGCTATAAAGCCCCAAACAAAGAATTATGTTCGGCACTATACACGATATTCAAGCATTCCACACGACGTTTTGCATCTTGTGGGATGATTTAACACCGTATTATTCAGAAAAACAACATTTAGTAACTAATTACAGCTTTTAATCATTCGATTCAAATTTAATGTTTTGATTTTCATGGCAGTGATGCTGGCTGTACAGAGACGTCGTCCTTGACAGGAGGCTGTTTTAATCATTCGATTCAAATTTAATGTTTTGATTTTCATGGCAGTGATGCTGGCTGTACAGAGACGTCGTCCTTGACAGGAGGCTGGGTCACTCTCACTACACGCAAACGAAAAACTACCTAAAATTGAATTCCTTCGACTCAATCTCGGGGTATCGTGGAGGAAGGTAAAATTAGGTAAACCGTGTTGAAGGAAGTTTCCATTCATCTGTAACTGTATTAGTGTGTTAAACGGTTCCACTTGCCATAGATGGAGGAAAACAAATCGAAAATCAATATTAATTCGTCAAAAGGGCGAAAGTGTTTTTTGTAAACAAACTTGTTTTGCTCATTAGTCTGCCGCAGAGTGGAATTTCATGAAAAATATGCGTTAATGTAAATTTTTACCCTTCGTAGAAGTAATTTCTATTGTTTTCTGCTTTGAAATTATGGTAAATTAAGAGAAACCATCAAAATAAAAGTTTGTTTATAAATCTTATTCGCCCTTTTGCAAATTCAATATGGAAATAACTTTTCGGTCGGATTATTTTCATGATGGAATATGACCAACCGGAACTGTACGTCCCCCGAATATTTTTACAGCGATATAGAGCATTTCAACACCATTATAAATACTTTACGAGAGCTAATTCTAATGTTTAAATTAGCTGACAGTTTCATATATGACAGCTGGAGGAAAACAAACCCCCAAGTAGTGTGATTGAAATCATTTGCATAGAACTATTTAACCACGGCAAAAATCACTCATTGATAGGTTTCTATACTCAACCTTGAATTCAATATACTCAAATTTAAGTTGAATTTACATAATTTTGAGTATACCCCAAACAACTCAAAAGTACTTTACTCCATGGAAGACCTCAACTGAGTCGAATCTCTCGTTTTGTTTTTGGCGCGAAAGCGACGCACAACTCAAAAGTAAGTTAAAAGAACTTATTCTTTGGGTTGCTTTATTTTTCCGTGTAGAGGACTTTGGTATAAAGACTTATTTTGAGTTTTTTTCTCAATAACGTGTAGTGTGAAATATTTCTGGTTGTCATTTGGGCGAATGCCCTACAAAAATAAACATGAAACATTTCATACGCCTTCTCATTTGGCGCAAACCGTGTACATGACTACTGTTATCAGGTTCATCACCGAACTGTGTAAAGTATTTTTTCTGTTAAATCGTTAATATTATCAATTGCTTGTAAAATATAGTTATTAAACAAGTGTCCTAGAATGCCCTTCAGACGATCTGCTATGCGATACGGTCATATCGTTGGCTATACCAGTGTGACGTATCAAGATGATGGAGAGTAAGTCGCTGCAGTTGATTTTTGATTAATAATTTCCATTATGGGACTCTCTCTTCGGCAGACGAATCCTCAGTATCGGACAGGATGGTGATATTCGGATCTGGGATGGTGTCTTTGACGACGATCCCGTTACGACCTGCGTGGCGGAAAACGTCTGGACCTTGCTGCAGTACGGTGATCGAGTTCTGATCGCGAATGATTTGAACACGGTTCAGGCATACAAGTTTCCTGGGCTGGAAAAGGATGGTATTGATTTCCGCTTTACGGCATTCGTTACCAATTTGGCACGGAACGAACGTTTCCTCGTTGCTGGATCGGAAGATGGAATGATAAAGGTTAAACCGGTTGATGGAGAAGGCGAGTTTGAGCTGACCGGTTTGGAAGGGCCGGTCCTGAGCATGGACCTGAGTGTGAAGGATTTATTAGCTGCCAGCTGTGGGGACGGGAGGCTAAGGGTTTGGGATTTGAAAAGTAAGAAGCTGGTGAAGACATTTGACGGGCTGCGGAAGGCTAAAAGCTTCGAGGGAAATGTGCATTTTGGTAAGCCAAGTTCTTCATTTAACATCTCGAATTTAGAAACAATGTATTTCATTTTCAGCAACCCCAAGTTTTGATCCGGTCCGTGGAAATTTACTGGCTTACCCGAATGGCAACGAAATCGTGGTACTCAATACAGCAACATGGGAGCAGCATAAGGTACTCAAGCACTCACTAATTTCGTCGGAGTTTACGTGTTGTGCTTTCTCGCCACGGGGAGATTTTTTTGCTGCAGGTTCTGAAAAGGGAGAGGTTGGCATTTGGGAGTATAAATCCGGTAAAATCATTGCAGGGGAAACAGCATCGATCGATGCATATCCAATCACTGGTTTGGCATGGCATCCGAACAATAACGGGGAGTTAGTCATTTGCGATGATCAAGGACAGCTGGGGAACGTCAATGATATCTTTCTCAGCGATGAACCTGATATGCCTGACGATGGAAATGATTTGATTGAAATGGCCGAGAAGGAGGCGACCGGGGTTGCAGCTGAAGATGACGATATGGAGTTGGACGATATTTACTCAACACGTAAACGAATTCATTGTTGTTTATCGACAAAGTAAATTGAATTTAAATTATTATAGATGTAGCTGGAGAAAAACTGGTTGAAGACGATTCTGATGATGAGAACACTTTCTCTGTGAACAAGCTGAAAAGTCAATATCCAACGAATTTTGATGATCAAGCAAGTGATCTGATGAGCAACAAAGCTGATTCGAATCGAGCTGATGATGCTCACTCTGTCATGAGTGACAGAGTTGGATTTAAGTCATATCCTATGCAAGACTATTTCCAATCGGGATCAACGCCGGATCACTTGGAACATCGCTACCTGGTGTACAACCACGTAGGGATTGTCAGAGCACATTCTGATGACAAAGAAAATTCAATCGAAGTCGAATTTCATGATTCTCAAAAGCACCATGGTATTCATTTGAATAATTACCTAAATCACACAATGGCAGGATTGAGCGAAACGGTACTGGCAATGGCTTGCACCTCCGGGGTGGAGGAAAAAGGCAGCAAACTAGTCTGCATAAACCTGGTTGCATTCGGTAACCGGGAATGGAGTTGCACAATGCCGGGTGCGGAGGAAATTATCGGAGTAGTTGCTTCGGATAAAATCGTTGTTGTAGCAACGGACAGCCGCCAGTTGAGAATCTTCACTGCGAGAGGCACACAACGTGAGGTCATTTCGGTGCCTGGGCCACTAGTTACAATGGCAGCCTACGGGGATCATGTTCTGGTGGCGTACCATCGTTCGCCACCGAACGAAGATCAACAGATAAATCTTATGTTAATCACATGTGTTAAGTTCAAACTACGCTGTCGTGAAATATCGATTCCGCTGTCCGCCGGAGCGGAAATTCGTTGGCTAGGTTATTCCGATAAAGGTTCTCCGTTGGTATATGATTCAGCAGGCATAATGCGTTTGTACCACGCCTCTGCTAATCTTTGGTTTCCCGTTCTGGATGCAGAGCAGCACAAAGCCGGTGCTTCCGATAGTCTCTTTATAGTGAATGTTTCTGAATCCCTCCAACAGATTCAGTTAATCGTGTGCCGCGGGGCGAAATTCCCTCTGACAAATCCGAGACCGATTCCGTTGAACGCCAACTTCCAGCTACCGATGTGTGACGTAGATTTCGAAAAAAGTAATCTGGAAGATGAGCTGGTCAGAAGTATCTATTTAAAAAGTGACGAAGCTGACAAGGTACTGAAGGAGACCGCCGTCAAACTGTTTGCGGTAAGTTCTGATCAAGTTAAATTGGGGATTCCTTGATTTCACCTTAGTTTTTTCCCATTCCAGATTGCATGTCGTTCGGAAATGGAACAGCGAGCAAGGGAACTGGTTGAGACCATCGGATCGAGCCAGTTAATTCCGATTGTTATAAAGTATGCCAGCAAGATAAAACGATTCCATCTGGCGGATAGTCTGGCACCACTGCTTTCAACCTTCCAACAACAGGTAAATGTTACTATTTAATTGAACCGTTATACCATAAATTTTAGTGTCGCTGCTAAGGGTCAAACGGAATGCTTCGTCATACAGCGTTAGGCCCAATTTGAGAAGTTTCGAAGTTATGAAAACGTCGCCCACTCGCTAAAGAAAGTCTTTTCAAACCTGGTTCTGACGCATCGCCAGTGACGAAACATTGGATTTCAAATAAGACAGGAGCGGTCGAATCTATTTTTAGAACGTTTCATCGATTTTCCCCTCCAGTCATTAAATCGATCAACATCGGATAGTCGGTAAAGAAGAACTATTATTCGATACTATCTAGTAGGTATGGTCAGACAAGCGATTGCGGCCGTTTCCATTTCCTGCTAGACATCATTCTGCGATAATGCGATTAATATTTCAAATCTTGCAATGTGTGTAGTTGCAACTAGCTTTCTCTTAAAGTATGTTGTCCTAGAGAACTAAACTCTCCAAGAAAAGTAAAAAACTAGAATAGCAATTACCTAGCAAGATTAATAATTTACGAGTTCTAGATAGGTATGTATCGTTTAAAACGCGATTTCAGTTCCCATCAGTTTTATTATCATACCGCCGAGATACGTTTAAGCTTTGTTAAATTAGCAGCGACACTTCAAAAAAACCCATTTTCACCCATTAAATTAGCAGCGACACTTCAAAAAAACCCATTTTCATAGACGTGACCGATCTTGACCTATAATTATTAACTCTACCTTAACTACCCATGCGCATTGAACGCGCATGTTCAATTTTTTTCTTATTCGTTGGTTCTTAAACACTTGCCCGTCTGTGAATCGCCGCCATCAACCCTTCGATAGCTCAGTTGGTAGAGCGGTGGACTGTAGATGTTGAAGTTAAGCTAAGCGCAGTTATCCATAGGTCACTGGTTCAAATCCGGTTCGAAGGATTAATTTTTTTTCTTTGCATCCACCCACAGGAAAAAGAAGAGGAACAGCAGGAGTTGGAATCAATTAAAGAAAATACCGCTATGGTCAGTGAACTGGAACACATTAATCTTGAAGCGGTCACAAAGAAGGATAACACACCTAAAATTGTAAGTGATTGTATTTGTAATAAATTTCTTTGGCTAAATTCCTCATTTCAATCCACTTTAGAAACCCATGCCGATGGTGATGCGAAAAAACAATCCATTCCGCAAAAATGATAGTGCCTCAAAATCTTCGACACCTTCTTCCGGCAATCCACTTGACCATCTTACGGGTAAAGCGATCGGTTTCAGTTCTCCTAGCACAACAAGGGAACGAGCCGAGTCGGCCAACGTAAGCGGGGTTTCCGAGCTGCCGGGCGGGACAGCCGACGACAATAGCCTGCCGGAAAACAATGAGAATCAACCGAAAAATTGCAACGGCACTCCTTCCGGGATGAAGTTTTTACCCTGGTTCGAGAGCAATAAGGAACACCTGAAGAAGGAATATACGGATGCGAACGATGCTGAACTAATCAAGATAGGGATGAGACAGTTCAAGACGTTAAACAGCTACTCGCTGCCACGGGGTTCAAGTGAGAAGCGGAAGCTGGAAGACGATGAGCGGGGTGAGTCCGGGGTGGCTAAGTTGGCTAAATTCGGTTTCACCAAGCAGTGACTGCGGTGCGTTTTTTGTTTTGTAAAGAACATAATTTAAGTTCGAAATAAAATTTCTACTCATTTTATGGGGTACTGAACAGACTCTACAATTAATTATTCGAAACATTTCTACCGTTTGATGATGGGGTGAAACGATTAATGAAGCTGTGGTTTAGTAAGGCCGAAGAAACCTATAGGATCATTTGGCAAAAGAAAAAGTGATTGACATGCGACAGAATGATGTGTGACAGACCGAGAAAACCTAACAAATAGAACATAAATTCTTGAAGTGGTAGTTTTTTTTCATTAATAATGTTCCGTCGTAGTAAAACGTGATTCACAGGGGGAACTTGTTGCAAGGTTAATCGTGCCGTGACGAAACACGAGTGAAAATTTAAAACGTGACCGTTTCTGATAGGCGTGAAATTGATAGCATTTTTTCTGTTGGAACAACATTCTTTTTTGGATTGTGGTGGAAATGGATATTTTTTGAAGTGAGCATAAAGTTGGTCTCCTAAAGTGAGCCAAAAAATTCTGATTTATTGTATCGGTCCAATAAAATCGCTTGTCTTCGATTTGAAAGCAACAATGATTGAGTACTTTCCGATGATTGTAGTGTTTTATTTTGTTCCATCCGTAATTGATTGCGTTTCATCGGTGATGATTGGGCGAATATTGATTGCTAAAAAATTGAAGGGGATAATGAATCAATCCCACCGGCTTTATGACGCATGGCGTATAAAGGCTTATTCGATGCTCTTTTTCGGTTACAAATGCAGAATTGGATTCCAAACGAGACAAACACTCCAAAGCCAGCCGAGGCGAATCAATCGATAAAGGATAATCAATTATGAGCAGAAGATCGTTTCGGGAGACTTCCTGCGGGAAAGGACAGCACGGCATGAATCACGTAGCCAGAAAACGACACGCTTCCCTCTCTTTGAAATTGATTGGCTCAGTGATTGAGTGGAAAAGAGAATAATCAATTTTTATTCGCTGTATCGGAAATATGATGGGCAATCTATAACTCTTTCGGATCGTTCTCGTCGTACCTATTTGCATTCTCCCCGTTGAATGGTCGGCCATATGGTTGTACGCAGCCCGGCTGTGCATCTGTCGTGTGCTTTAAATATACGGAACAATATCCAAAATTGTCCAGGGTTTGAAATATTTATGAATCTGGCTCTTGAAAGTCAAAGTCCGGGAATACCATTAGAAACCAAAAATCTCTTTCGTGGGCTGTGATAAGGGTTCAATTCACAGCGCAGATTTTCGCTATATATTTTATATGACATCGAATTGCAAGAAATGTTTTCAGGCAACTAGCACAAGACAGCTGGTCATTTTGTATACTGATTACTGGCCAATGCTACCATAATTTTTGAAAACATCATCATCATTATGGCCGAACAATCCGAGTACTTCGAATCATGACTGAATATATTTTAGATAACCAGCTTACTCGATCTTGGGTCGCAGGTCTCCAGTCTCCGTGAACGCCCGTCGCACGCGTATCTTCCTCAATTGCACACAGCCAGCAAATGCGGGGACTTTAACATTCTCTGCTGAGCATAACATTGATGCGACATTATCCACGCATCTTATTTTCAAATGTTTTTTTTTAATATAATGGTGATCCTGAAAATGATCGTTAATGTTTGCTTTGGTGAATGATGCGCTTGATTTAACTCGTTTCGATGATTAGAGCACTAAATTGGATTTTCTTTGGTAATTCCGGATTGGCCTGATTTTCCTGCCGGGGAATCCGTTTTTTGCCTGACAGTCACAGCCGTTATTATAGCTAGCATACAAAATCCACGGATACCATCTTTATGACGTCATTATCAACACCGGCTGAGAAGACAATTATTAGGGTGCGATTGGTCAGTTCCGTCTTATGTCCTTTTCGATTGAGAACCTAGAAACTAACCCAGATTAGTTGCTTCAAACAAACGTTTTTGATGGAACTGAGTTGGGTTCTCGTAAAACCGCGGTGGTGTGAGCGAACCCGAGCTATATTTCAGGTTAGAACCGAACCTGATTTTCAGTTCAGTGGCGCATAACCTAGGTTCGAAACTGGCTTCAAGCAAGCGGTTTGACAGCAGTTAGGTCCGAAACTGAGTTCGGTTCTTCTACAAGCGAAAACGACATTAGTAACCAACCGAGGGGTAAAAATTTTCTCCCACCCCAGAGATTCCATTCGTTACCGGACAAAAAGCCCTTATCAGATCTAATCTCGGCAAACATACGATTAGGGCTCCAAAGCCAAAATTCATTTTGAGGAGAAATTCTGGAGAAACCGACGGAAAAGGCAATTTTTCCTAAATTCCCCTGCTTTTGGAAAGTGTTATTATCGTTATTAATTCTATTACGTTTTCGTCTCAACTCGACGCATTCTCAGAATAAAAACATTTTCAGCAAATGTTGAAATTCATGCAATTTTTCGGTGAGCAGACATTAAATCAATTCCAATTGCGCTTCCTATAATAATCGAACGCCTTTGAGTATAGACGTGTTTTTACGGTCCGCAGTTAATTGTTATTTATTTATCTTTCTACCGTCGCGCGTGTGTTCAATCCTATTAAACAACGGTTATCATAATGAGCTGCAGTGTGACATCTTGTAATATCAGCGATGATCGTTTCTTGTGGCAGTGCGAATTCTGCAGAAAATGTTATCATGCAGCTTGTGTAGGAGTCCAGCGAAATCAAGAATTTATCTCGCACTTCATGATTCCCCTGTGTGCAGATTGCCAGCATAATCTAAAGGTAGGCATAGACACACGAAAAGTGCTGTACCAACAGGAAAAATTATTTGAATCTATAACTACGCAAACGGACTGCAACTTACAAATAGCAGCCGACATAAAAAAGTTCAATTCAATTGTTGACTTATTCGAAAATGTTGAGCTGCAGCTTAAAGAATCAGTGGCGAATGTGAACATAAACACATCGTCGCAAGTGGCAAATGCTGTATCGGCACTATCGCAGGCCATTGACAGTAATTCTTTTAATAAGGCCGATGAGCTGGTCACGCTGAAAAACCATATCACATCACTATTCAACATATCTATGGGATCCACAAAAAAACACATTGAAGAGTATGTAACTGATCTCACTGCCGATTTGACCAGAGAATTGAAAAAAATCTGCAGCGAAGTTCAGAACTTGAGCACCCTTACCATAGATATGGCAGCTCATTGTAATGAACACTACCTGAGTGAATCGCGTCCTACACGTGAAGTTTTAGACGAAGTGAAAATTATAACAAATTCAGTTGGCAGTGACATTCTCAAAGAAGTACAATCTCTTGCCGGCTCAATTAACACTTTGGATAGCAGTATACGCGATGCTTGTTTGCCACCAGCGGCCCCAGCTTGATGGACGAATTAAATGCCCAATCAACAAAATCGGGTGACTCAGGTCACCGTTCCACTGCCGAAGCCACTGAAGGGTGGCGCTTTTTGGGTTCGAAGAAAGTGTGGCGCTCTGACTGGACGGAGTACGACACACGTAATCAGCGTAGAATTCAACAGCAAAAGATGAAAGATAGGGCGATGGCACGAAGAAAAGCTAATAAAAAGCAGTTGCATCGGGTAATAAATGATCGCAATAAAAACAGACACCAACGTAGCCGTAATACTAATGAGACAAATAAACATCAGATATCCAGAAGCAGTTATTATAACTATAACCTCAATGACAACAACAATAGCAACAATAATCGTAACAACAATCGCAACAATAGCAGCAATAATCGCAACAACAACAACAATACGCAATGCGGTCGTCCAACAGCTGGCAACTCTCTTCCCCGGGATAAGGATCTACTTGCGGCGGCAAGGGTGCAATTCTCTAGGCCTCCGTTTGAAAATCAGCGTGGTATCAGGTTTCAACGTGGTGAAACACTGAATCCATACCCGGTTGTACATCAATTTAACTCAAGTTTCGCACCAGATAGGTTTGTAACCCCCGTCCTGACGAATTCCTTTTCTCAGCGCTGTTCAGCTTGTTCCTGTGAGCATTCGTGTTTTCGTCCAACCTAACGCACTCTTCAGAGGCAGACCATGACGAACCGGTTACGGATGAAAACGGATCAATAGTTTTGCATGATATTTCTAAGTATGATAAATTGCCATTAACTTTATCAGAAACGCTTTCAGAAATTTTGATATATTGTCAAAATTTTAATCGTATGCAGAGCGCATCTAAAATGAGCAAAATCTATAGTAATGTATTGAGCTCCTCTTATTCTGTTATTTTAGGCACTGAAACAAGTTGGAACGATAGCATAAAAAGTGAGGAAATTTTTGGTAGTGGCTTTAACGTATTCAGAGACGACCGAAATCTTTTAGAATCTTATAAGAAGTCTGGTGGAGGAGTTCTTATAGGCGTTTCGGCTCAATTTAATTCTGAAATTCTTCCCACAGTGAAGTTTAAAGAATTTGAACATGTGTGGGTTAAAGCGAACATTTCAGGTGAAATACATGTTTTTGCCTCTGTATATTTCCCACCAGAGCATGCTAATATATCATCGTATGAAGCCTTTTTCAAAATTGCTGAACAAATTTTATTTGAACTTCCGGTCGAGGTCAAAGTTCACATTTACGGAGACTTTAACCAGCGCAATGCCGATTTTATTCCGGATTCTGAAAATGAAAATATTCTAATCCCAGTCGTAGGAGAAAACGAAACATTGAATTTCATCTTTGACAAAACTGCTAGCATAGGATTAAATCAAATAAATCATGTAAAAAATCAACAGAATTGCTATCTTGACCTTTTATTTACAAACACTCAGGATGATTTCTGTGTATCTGAATCTTTGGCTCCTTTGTGGAAAAATGAAGCTTTTCATACTGCTATTGAATTTTCTTTGTTCATCCATAAAAATCAAGAACCCAACGTCTATGACTTTGAGGAAGTCTTTGAATACCATAAAGCTAATTATGACAATATCAGACGGAAGGTAGGTAATGTCGACTGGCAAAATACTCTTAGGAATGAAGCGAATATTGAAACCGCCCTGGACGCATTTTGCAAAATAATTTTCGAAATTATTCATGAAGAGGTGCCCATTAAGAAGAAAAGACGACACGGTAGCTCGAAGCATCCTATTTGGTACAATAGGCAAATTAAAAATCTGAAAAATAGGAAACAAAAAGCCCACAAGCTATACAAGAAAAATCAAAATAACGAGCACTTGGAACAATATCTCGACATTTGCGATAAACTAAATATTGCCATAGATTCTGCACTTGCGGATTACAACTCCAAAACTGAACAGCAGATTAAATCCAGTCCAAATAATTTTTTAACTACGTCAAAACTAAATTAAAATCAGACAATTTCCCATCAACAATGCACTTGGATGACAACGTACATAATAGCCCGAAAGAAATCTGCAACATATTTGCAACATTCTTCCAAGAAATATATACAACTTTTTCTGAACAAGACCGCGATCGCGATTATTTTGCTTTTCTTCCAAATTTTCCTATGGATATTGGTGTCAGTCATGTCATAGTGGAGGACATTTTCAATGCTCTAAACCATTTGGATTCATCAAAAGGTGCTGGCCCTGATGGAATTCCACCATTATTTATGAAAAACCTAGCAACCGAGCTTACAACTCCATTGTTCTGGCTCTTTAATATGTCTTTACAATCTGGAGAGTTTCCCAAAACATGGAAGAGTTCTTTCTTAGTACCTATATATAAATCTGGGAAAAAATCTGACGTTCGCAATTATCGTGGAATAGCCATAATCTCCAGCATTCCGAAACTTTTTGAATCAATCATTAACGAAAAAATATTTCTTCAAATAAAAAACAGAATTACTAACCTCCAACATGGCTTCTTCAAAGGTCGTTCGACCTCAACAAATTTACTAGAATTTATTAACTATTCACTGATTGCAATGGACAATGGAAACTACGTGGAAGCACTTTACACAGACTTTAGTAAAGCATTTGATTGAATCGACATCCCAATGTTACTTTATAAATTAAAAAAGATGGGAATTGAGCCTGAGCTGCGTACTTGGTTAGAATAATATCTATCCAACCGACAGCAAATAATCAAATTCAAAGGAAAGCAATCTAATCCAATTGAAGTCACCTCAGGAGTTCCACAAGGCTCTCATTTAGGACCTCTATTGTTTATTTTATATGTGAACGATATTTCCTTCCTTCTCAAAAAACTGAAAGTACTAATCTATGCCGATGACATGAAACTTTACTTGGAGATAAGAAATGCCGAGGATATTGATATATTCCAAAACGAAATTCTAGTTTTCCACACGTGGTGTCAAAAAAGCCTCCTACAGCTAAACGTGAAAAAATGCAATTCAATCACTTTTAGTCGAAAACGACAAACATCGAATGTTGTGATTACCTTAGGAAGACAGACTGTAGCAAAATGTGAAAGAATTAGGGATTTAGGCGTTATATTAGATTCCAAGTTAAATTTTATTGATCATTATAACACAATTATTCACAAAGCTAACAACATGCTCAGTTTTATAAAACGCTTTAGTTATCATTTTGTAGATCCGTATACAATCAAAACATTATATATTGCTTATGTTAGGTCGATATTGGAATATTGCAGCATCGTTTGGTGCCCTTTTTCAAGCACACATGAAGAACGAATAGAATCTGTACAAAAACAATTCATATTATTTGCCCTTCGTAAACTAGGTTGGATAGCATTTCCTCTGCCATCTTATGAAGCACGCTGCATGCTTATCAATATACAAACATTGAAGGAACGTCGTGAATTTGCAATGCTTTCGTTCATTAATAATATCGTCTCGCATCGTATTGATTCAGCCGAAATTTTATCCAAATTGAACTTTTATGCACCTTCTCGACAGCTACGAAACCGAAGCATATTCTCAATAACTCCATATCGCACAAATTATGCAAAATATGCCCCTATAAATCGAATGATGGCTGTTTATAACCGCTATTGCGAATCAATTGATTTTACAATGTCCAAACTAAAACTCACACAATATTTTATACATAAAAGAAATTCTAACGCATAAGAAAATGATTCTGTAAAAGCTGAAATTGTTTTATTTATAATAAAATTACGTATATATATATATATATATATATATATATATATATATATATTTTAGTAAATAAGAAAAATGTAAACATTACTGTAACTATACCAGTCTACATCGATTGACGAAATAAATAAATAAAATTAAAAAACCCCTAATCCCTATTACAGTACATCCCTTCAAAACTGAACTCAATATGATAGGAAATCTGAGGATTATGATTGGAACACAAATTTTCCTACCATTTTTGAAAGTGTCGTTTAATAGTGCACAGTGGTAAAAAGGTTGATGTGTTAACTAACCAGTTTTACTCACCAAACCGTTGCATATGAAGCAAAACTTATGGACCTTCTCAACATCGATAACCGACGTATAGACGTAGAACGATAACATATTTCCCTTGAAAAAGGCCAAAACCAGTGCGGCCACGTCGGGCAGTATACAATACCCGTTCTGATTTGAAAGACCGAAAAGCCGAGGAATGAAAAACAAAATTAATAAACATTATCCGGTCGTATTTATATACTTCAAAAATGATTTCAGAACTTTGGAATGAGTTTCTAGGGAGCATTTATAAATTACGTAACGCGAAAAATGCCCAAAATTCACTCCCCCTCCCCCCATGTAACAAATTATCACAAATTTTTCTATCCCCCCTCCCCTATTACGTAACAAATCGCTCGATTTTTTTTTTTACTCAGTAGAAACACGTTACGTAACGATCTAGCCTACTCCCCCTCTCCCATATTTCACAACTTCTCGTACCCCCTCCCCCCTAAACACGTTACGTAATTTATGAATGGTCCCCTATTGGAATATTTTTGGGCAGGTATTTGACCCTGATGTTTTTAGACAACTGTGAGATCAAGACCAATAGATCAGTTACGGATCAGGATCGCATTCCCTCAATTTTTCAAAGGCCCTCATGATGTTTAAAACAACAGGTTATCAATGTACTTATCAGATAATTATTGTTGTAATATTGAATTAAATCAGTCAGCATCAATAAATGTTGATCTTCAATCCAATTATTTTTTTTTTGGGTGAGGGTGGGGGGTGTGGTTAAACCCCAAAGCCTCCTTGGCTACACCGCTGCTTGGAGTTATTTATTTCGCTTTTCATTTTCCGAGATATTTTTCAGATCGATCCGATGGTTGTAAGTCAGAAAGTTCGCGCAAATGGAAGTTTTTGCACCGATAAGTGATCAAGTTCCATCTTCCCTTGCTAATTAAATACCGTAACAACAGTCCATCTAGACAACTTGTAATTATGCGGTGGTTATTCTAGCGGTTGTAGTAATGAAAATGAAATGCGAAATTCGTTTTATCGAAATAATATTTGCCTTATTTAAATGGATTATTACTATATAGAACAATAAACAGGCTGCAAAGGATAACCCACAAACAAAAAGCCATAACATTAAAAGTATTTAAAATAGATATTTGATGTCTTCAGTAAAGTTATTCGCAAGAGTAAGAGCTACAAATTTGCTGAGGGCACCATTGCAATACAATCACTTCCAAGAAAATTCATGAAAATATGTCGCTCGTAGTGGGATTAATCAGTAAAATCACAATACTAAAAGAAACATCATATTGTATCCTTTAAATTCTCCGAAGATTCTGTTGACCTAAAATTAGCCGTTTTGGCGTTAGTAATAGATTTCATTTTTTGGTCTTGTTTCTGGTTATGGGAAATGATAAAAATCTTTCGTCCGTGTTTAATGTCAAATATCTCTTTCGATGATAGTCCGATTTGAAGCTTTCTAAAAATATATAAATTGTTTAGTTACGTCGTCAATTTCGGCAGTAAATTTCGAAAAACTGCTAAAAACGACATTTTTGCACCTTCAAACATGCATATCTTGGAAACTAAACATCAGAATTAAAAACCATTTAATAGCGTTCTGTCTGGGGATAGGCCTTTCATTTAAAATTGGTTTACATAAGATCGGTTCAGCCATTGCTGAGAAACACGAATGAGATTTGTCCGTTACATACACACACAGACAATCGTCGAGCTGAGTCGATTGGTATATAAGACTCGGCCCTCCGGGCCTCGGAAAAAATCTTCAAAGTTTGAGCGAATTCTATACATTTTTTTTGTAAAAAATGTAAAACATGTTTTAAGCAAATAACTTTCGAACAAAGCAATCCATTCGGACTATGTGCAGATAGTTATGGCGTTTTTGCTTGACCCTGAAACTGAGTCATCCCAACCGCTGTCAGTTCATGCATTTAACAGCAGTTGTGGTTAAAACTGATTCAGTTTCGCTTCATGTAATAGCCCATAATAAATACCTTTCTAACAAGCTATAGGTTGTCAAAATTCGTTCAGGAATGACTTCAATGACTTAAAATGATACCATTATATACAGAGTATTGCTTTACTGATGTTTTAGGGGCAAAACTACACCAATTTTGAATATCGTGATATATTTTATATTTTAGTCCCATTGGATAGGTGAGAAAATTTTCCACTGAAAAATGTTCTCAAATATTTCAGATAATGAGGTTAAGTAAGCTTTTTACAGTAATTTATTTAAAATTTAACAATTTTGATCGATTTTTCGTTCACTTCGCGAAAATCTTAATAGTTAACATCACCATTTTAATAATTCAAACTGTTAGTCTTGAAAAGTTGTATAATTTGTTCTTTGACATGATACACTTATCTTGTTTTGTTTTCATGTGTTTGGGTTATTGAACTTGGATAGTTTTATCTCATATTCACTAATACTAGCTCTTTTTGAAAAAGTATGGCACTTATTGTACCTTTTAAAGCCAGGAAAAGTTTGCAGAGAAAAATGCATTAATACCTTTCAGTTAAGTGAATTTAGTATTCTTTTAGAAGTCAATTAGTTTAAAGTTAGTGTTATTATTAGCATTTTCGTTATTTTCTTAAAATAGTAAATAATAAACTTCATTATTATCATGGAATTAATGCATCTCAGCAAGTTCCACAATTCTTCCTTTGACTCCATTCAATTATCTCTTTTAGTTTCATTTTTATCTTCACGTTTCATATGCAAAAACAACGATTTCGAACCCACTGCATTTGTGATGAGGCCATCCTGTGTTAACTATTAAATTTCAGCGAAATGAAAAGCGATAAGGCTAAAATGTCAAATAACAAGTTGTAGAGAATATTAACCCTTTCATGCCCAACTTTTTTCTCGTGCATGTAGAGTTTCAAAACTATTTTTCCTTGAAAACTGTGGGGTCAAGAAACACGAAAAGCCTTTTTTCATAAAGATAGGTGCTTCCCTTGCAGTGCTAGAAGATGCTCAGTTTTTATCTTCCAACGCTCAATGCAATTCTTCTAGAATATTTACAATAGTCCAATTGCGTGGAAAATGTGGCCAAAGACAGTCTAAATCGATAAGTTTTATCATTTTTCAATAATATTGCAACATAACGAAGATATATGAAAAATTCATTTTCCGTCGTCAACGTAAACTGTTCTTGGCAGCACTGCTCTATCGGAATCCAGTCAGACTAATTGCAGTAACTTCAGTTCTAGAGCTGGTCCTTGAAACTATTAATACTCAAATGAAAGGCAATTGTCACATTTATTAGCCTTATTTGTTTTTGTGAGCAAATTTTGCCTTAATCAAAAGTTATAGCTGTTTAAAAACGTTGTTGTCCACAAACAACATGGGCATGAAAGGGTTAAAGGGCACCAAATGAACAATAGTGACGATAAATTTAGTTGATTAATAATTAGAATAATTACAAAAATCACCAAAAAACGCAAATTTTGAGTTATTTTACTAGTAAAAAGTCATGTAGTACACTTAACTAAAAAATATCTGTACATGCATCGAAAGGAAATTTTCTCAGCTTTCTAATAAAGTCCTGACAATAGCGATATAAAGCATATTTTAGATTAGAGTTTTTTAAGAACTTGCAATTCAATTACAGGAAAAGTTTAGAAGTCAAATTACAAGGAAACGAGAAGAGATAGGAATATTATGTTGAAGAACAAATTATGAATCGTCCTCAAACCCAACTTTTGGATAATAGATATTGCTATAATCATAATTCATTATTTTGAGAAAATTAACAAAAACCTCATCAAAAACACTAACTTTTAACTACTTTACAACTAAAAGGTAATCTAAACTAATTATCTGAAAGATATGAGGACATTATTCAATAAAATTTTTTCTCACCTTTCCAATGGATCTAAAAGATTTGAAATACAAAGTATATTTTTTGAGTTAGAGCTATTTTAAGACAACTAAGTTTTTAACACAAAAAGTTCAATAACTTAGTAACGGTTGAGATTTGATGGTATGTGTAGAACGATTTTTTGCTCCAAATATGACAGTAAATCACCCCTCGAGAGATTCTTACTCATGAACCAAACACCCTGTATAAGGTTATTTTAAAGATAAAATAATGTGTTATTTCACTTCGAAGTGAAATTTTTTCATAGGCATCACCGAGAGCAACTGTCCTTTTGAATTCCAAACTTCTAATGAAAATTTTACTTCTTTTACAATTGCTGAGATAATTACATTACACACATTGTCTCAATTTGTCGAGCTGAGTCGATTGGCATATGAGACTCGGCCGTCTGGGTCTCGGGAAAAGATTTCGAAGTTTGAGCGAAACCTATACATTTCTTTTGTAAGAAATGTAAAATCATTGTTTGGAAATGTCTATTATCTAGCTTCTGCGTAAATTTGGAAACGTTTAAAATGTTAAATTTTTCTTATAAATATTTTCACAATGTTTAAAAAAAGCATAATCTGAATTTAAAAACAAATTATTTCGACGACTAAGACACGAGATTTCAAGACATGATCGAATGTCTCTGTGACCATTATCTTTTCATTTCATACAACATTTCACTTCAACCGTCAATCACTTTCCACACGATGGTTTCTGTAACCATGTTCAACAAACTCTTACGAACAGGATCTGAACCAGTCCGTGTAGTGACCTACGGGCTGCTCCGCGTAAATGATCGCGAAACGGTCATTTCCATTGATAAAACTTCAACCTACAATCATGTTTTTACTATACACATGCTTACGCTGTTCCTGCCTGCTGCCCCACCAGCTGTGTGCTGCTATCCCAGGCCTGGGAACATGTATCGTACGAAAATTTATGAATGAAACACCGTAGCGAATAAATTGACCACAAGCAACGGGGTAAAATAAGTGTTTATGGAACGAACCGAACATATTTCCGCCAGCACAGGTGTGCTTTTCAGTCAACCTGAACGTGGTTGTTAAAAATATACCGGTTATTTTGTCGACGCAGCATCGGAAACTAGTCCCGGGTGGAACCAGTTGTGGGAAAAATCTTCCCCGCAGATTCAAACACCGAAGAATGGTACCAATCTTAACGGGCGAACCCGCTAGAAGCTCGGCCAGCAAAAGCTACAATTTATCAATGAAAAACCAGTTGCTCTGGCAACGGAGAACCGAAACTGGATCCTGCATCCTGGGAAAAAGAATCCTTTCCCATCGAAACCGCTTGAACCGCTTGGGGCATGAGGAAATGGCGAGAAAACTGGAAATTAATTGGCAAGTTCGACCGGTAGTTCGGAGTGCGTCATTATTTGGCTATAGTAATTACTAGGTCTGGATTTTGTGGTGGTGCTGGGGATGCTGGGCTGGGTGTCTCCAAGAAGCAACGGTTAAAAGGAAGCGCGAAATAATTGCACTTTATTACAAAAGGACGGGCGCGCACTCATTCACTCGAACAGCGAAGTGTCATCCAGAAATGGAAAAGCTTCCTGTGCTGTTGTCACTTGCGAGTCGCTGATAGTGCGCTCCGAGTGGAGATGTTTTGGTGACATATACACAATAGAGCAGATAAACGTATGTGCATATGAATGTGACATCAAATAGGAGGCACCACGGGGGTATAGTGAATGGAAAGTTTTGCTTTTTTACCAGTCGAGTAGATCGGTGTAAAGCAATGACACGCCAACGATGCCTGATTCTGTCACTTGGCTTGCCATAGTAGTAGAAACGGAACAATTTTCAACCAAAACTGCCGCTGGAATAAATTGATATTCGACAGACTTTGAAAAATTTTGCTAGTGATGTTTGGAGAATACATTTAACCTTAATTAATTTGTAGACCACTTGATACTACTGTTGTGATAGCCGAGCTGCTTTGAAAATAAATACGAAGAAATACGATCTCGCTGCGATCGTGGACCAGATCAGAAACAGAAAGACAAGAAATCCAAGTAGACTTAACTTCAACTTAGACGTAGGCATTATTTACGCTGACACTTACCTATATGGCGACTTCCCATGGTAATACGAGCTGCAGCCAGTGCAGTTGCTGAGCACGAAAACGCCATCAACAACAAAGGTTCCACCAAGTCAGACTCACCGAATGGAACGGAAGTAACGAACACCGTGTGAAGATACTGCGTTGTTGAAAATTAACGAGCCTCGATATTCATACGATCTTGTAATAAGCGCGTTCATTTTACTGCTGTTGTATGCTCCCCTGGATCCCTCTTGCTCCTAATTGCATCGACCGGTCACGACGGGTGCCTTTATCGTGTTCCATCATCGGTTGGTGGTTTCTGATATCAAGGTCATTGCATTGCGTTATTTCGCGAACGGAGCGAGTTCGGCTTTCTCACGCTGAGCTGAACAGAGAGCGTACACAAAAAATGGAAAGGATGGTTGGGTTGGGTATTTAATTAGTCGGAAATTATACGCAGCAGGGAAATGCAGCAATCGGAAGAAAATTTAATAAGGGCGAGGCGCCAACTCATGCATGGATGATAAAGACACGAACTGACTGCAGAGAACAATCGCGGTTTGTTACAGCATGTTAATTATTACAACCAAAGATTAAAGATATTAATATTACAACCATCTAGGGTTGTCCCCTTTTGGAGTAGCATACAGCAAACCATTACTTTCCTTAATTTGTAGTAAATTTGATTTGTTTTTCATTTTCATTGGTTTGCGAACGAAATCAGCAATGTTTGGTGAAACTTAGTCTCAAAAAGGTGAAATCTTCCCTTCCCGACCAGGAGAAAATAACTGGCCAATAACTCGAGCATGCTATTTTCTAGTGTCATACCAAAACCTGGTACTAAATGATTATTAATACCTCATTGAGGTATTAAGCAGTTATTGAAGTAATATTTTTTTGATACCTACCTAATACCTCAATGAGGTACTTTATTTTAATATTATTTGTATATTCCAGTGATACCAAATAAATACCTCATTGAATACGGCCATACAGTGAATTTTGTTATTGCAAGGTTGAAAAGGTTTTATTATTATTTAGGTATTATAATAACTCGTTTCATTATCAACTAGCTATTCGTAGTACATGTCTTAGTTATTATTCTAGGTATTTTACCTCTTATGCAAGGCTCTTTAATACCTTATTGTGGTGTTTGAGTATTGGGTAAAGTATACCTGAATTTGGTATTCTGAAGTTATTTTCTTCTGCTCGGGTTCGGCTGTTATTAATTTTATGATCCGACTGGCGGTTCAAAAATTATGAGTTAAAGAGTGCGGGAACACAGCAAATTTCCATATAAACCACCGCACAGTGGGACGAGCCCGGACTTAAGTCCATATATGAAGGTTATGTGATATTTTCACTAGTATTTTTCTCGTATCAGCTGAGCCATCAGAGACATTTTCGCGAGATTTTAGGTGATTTGAATGCAAAATGAATTTTTGACAGCTTTTTGAAGGGCATAACTCAAGTGTTTTTTGCATTATTTGACAATAGGAACTACATGCGGATATTCTCGTTTTTCAAAGAAACGGTTGATTTTATGAATTGCATTACTTCACCAAAACTATCTGTATGATAAAATTACATCGTAAAATCGCCAAAAATAAGTCACTAGTTGGTTTAGTTAGTGTTTAGATAACTGTTTGTCATGAATTTTTATTGAATTCGAACTTCTAAAGCGAAAACAACAACGACGCCCGTGAATGCCCGCGATCACACTATGCTCATTCGAAAGCATTTCATTTTCTGTTTAAAATGAGCCTATGCTAGTTTTACGAAAACTTGCGATAAGCAGTCAAAATTTAAAAAAAACTGTGAATGGAGACGCATGGTTATTACTGATGTTTAATTTGAATATTCACTTTATAACTAGAATAATGACATTAATTTATTCACAACTTTCAAATAGCATTTAGAGCATGATCTACGAGGGTTTTACTAGTGATCAAGAGTAAGAAGCCGAGTTGGAAGTATGGTTTTTAAGTGGTAAAGGAATTAAGAATGTTTAAAAATCAGTAAATATTTTCAACCATTGAAATGTGTCATAAAATGTTTCATGAACTATTATTGCTAACTTACGCAATAACTGTCAAATTGAGTGAACACAGTTGAGTTCTAGTCATTTGGTGAGACTATTTTATCCGAGTTTGCATAGCACTGATATAGCTTAAGGGTATGCGATGTTTTCCAATTAAAATAAGACCATTTTTAAATGAACCATATACGCGAAAAAAGGATTTTGGATATATTTTTATTTAAGGTATGAAATAAGCAATCTAAGTAACTTAAAACACACCTGCGAAAACAAAATCGTTAACCATCTTGTTGAGTAGTGAATGTAAATCAATATTCCACCAAGACGCTCAAAATGTTTGTTTTGAAAATGAAAGAAAATGTAGTTTTCATACCAAGTAACCCACTAATGAATAAAACATTCCAAAATTAGTCGATCACATCTTATTTGATCCTTAAAAATAATATAGTCATTTCTGAAGCCCCATAATGAGATGTCAATCAATTCGGTTCCATACGGAAAATAAATTCCAAAATTACAATTGAAAGAAATCATTATAAAAGACAAAATATTTACTTTTGAGCCACTCTAATAAGTAGTAAAGTTAATGTCTATTTTTATAACCAACATAAGGATTCAGCGCACAAAAATGTCTTTAAAAAAATTTTGAACCTTCACAACAAAATAATTAGTTTTGAGCCACCCTAATGTATAATGAATTTTTTTTTTACAAATGTTAATATCGAAAACGATTTAGCACACAAAAATTAATATACACAAATTTTAAGAACGATTTAGAAAAAAAAATATTTTTGAGACACCCTAATGAATAGTAAATGTTTATTTTTGAAATGTTTCAATATCGAAAACGAATTCAACGTACCAAAATTACATAAAAACGTCCTATATGAATCGATACGGAAAAGTTTGAACTTTAGTCCACATTTTGTTCTAAGTCGTGCCACTGTGCACCGTGATATCAAAATGATGCAACACTTTTTGAAAAAGGGTTCAAAATTACTTCAATTTACCAGTCTATATCACTTATGACTAACCAAAGTCATTTTGGCCACTTGCGCCGGCCATTTTGTTGACGAAAATTGACTTTGTTGGACTTATTTGATTTGGCTTATTTTAACGTTTCCAATATAGAAAGGTTATGCCAACACTCTGAAAATTGTCCACATAATCCTAAAATAAGTTCTGGTGCGCAGCAAGGGGTGTGTGGTGAGGGGTTACCACATATCACGAGACCCTCCCCTCACCCCCTCACATTAAACCGCTCTCAGATATCACCTTCAGACCCACCCCTTTTCAAATAAATTTATTTCAATTTCTCAACCTAACTAATTCTTCAATCTTTTTAACAGATCTAGGGGCTCTCAGTTTGACCCAGAGTTTTCTATACTTCCGTATCAATCAGCTTCTATTTTAATCACTCCAGCACCACGCCTTACAAGGGTGCTAAGCTGAGAAAATTATTTTCTGGATTTAGATGACATCTTCATCAAAGTTTAATGAAACTAGTTTACACATCTAAATATGAATAGCTGTCGTCCAAAAGGGACTAACCCACATTTTGCGTTTTTACAGAAAATGGAAAAAAAAACTTCCGCATTTCCGCAACATTGTTTTTATTGTTAAAATATACGAGTAGTTCATTGACCCAAGTTGTCTAGAAAAAATAAGGTCATTACATGAACTACTTTTCAATTCACGAGCATTTTTGTAGTTCGAGGGGGTAACCCTTAGCGTCCAAAAGGGGGTAACCCACAATTCACGTGTCCTTTCCTTATCTTTCGTTTAAGAGATATGGTGTCTTTGGCGAAGTTGTTGCATGGCATCTAGCGCTTTATTTGATCGTTTAGTATTAGTTCGGAATTCAGTCGCTAGGGCGGCGATGCTATCAACTTTTTAATGGGATGATATAGAACGATGGTGACAAAGTTGTTTGTCTGGTACTTATAAGTATATCTTCTGAAGATACTAACTTTGTACGTCCTTCAAATTTTCGAAATATGGCGCATTTTTGGAAACATAATCTGTAAGTAAATTTTTTACCCAAAACATGCCCTATCTCGAAACATACGGAACCTACAAAGTTGTTGCTTTAAGTGATAATCCGCTCCCTGAAAACCTTTTGGTCCATAGCACACCGTCGCCTACAGCACAAGATTTCCTGTCCGTCTACTACCAGAACGTTCGCAAAATGAGAACTAAAACGCAGGTCTTCTTGCTTGCCCTCACCTCCTGCGACTACGATATTATTGTTCTCACCGAAACCTGGCTACGTGATGACATATTAAACGCTGAGCTATCGACGAACTACGCAATCTACCGATGCGATCGCAACTCTTCTACCAGTCATCTAAGCCGCGGAGGTGGTGTTCTTATAGCGATAAAGAAAAATTTAACTGGAACTGTACTAAAGTTACCTGGATGTAAACATTTGGAACAAGTTGTCGTACGTTTTTCACTGCCAGGCCAATCTTTATATGTTTGCTGCATTTATCTGAGACCGAGCAGCGATCTTGACATGTATAACGGTCCAGAAAATTCTAGAGAAGACCAACCGACAAGACAATGTACATTTTGTAGGCGATTACAATCTCCCTCATCTTCGGTGGATCTTGACGACCTAAAGTGCTACATTCCTGAAAATGCAACATCGGAACAAGAGATGGCTATCACAGAAACGCTGGTGGTTTGTATCAAATCTGCTCTCTTAGCAACGTGAATGGACGGACCGTTGATTTGGCTTTCGTCAACGACACGGACGTGTTCGAACTGATTGAGCCAGAGATGCCAGGTACTTTTTTTAAATGTCTGCAATAATAATTTTAAAAGTCTGGGAAGAACAAAAAATGTCAAGAAAGCTAGTGTAACCAAAAGCCTTTATATTCAAAAATCTGCAAATATCTGCAACAAAACATAAAAATCTGCAAATATCTGCAACCAAACTAGAAAATCTGCAAATATCTGCGTCATCCAAAAAATCTGCAGCTTAAATTAAAAGTCTGCGAATTTGCAGACTTGTCTGCAAATCTGGCATCTCTGGATTGAGCCTCCGACATCTATACTGAAGGTAGACCCTCACCATAAACCCTTCGTTTTAAGATTTGATACGCGTTCTGATGGTAGTGACGCTTTCGATACAATCAATGACGATCTCAACTTTGACTTTACTCGATGCAACCTCATGAAGTCTCAATGGCCATCGGTGCAATCAATTGGCGTGATATGTTGGATGGAAATGATTTAGATCAGGCAGTTGCGGCGTTCAACGAGGCAATATATGAGATTCTTCACCGCAATGTTCCTAAAAAAATGTATCAGCAGAAAAGCAGATTATAAGTTTTCGTGGTGGAATCCTACGCAACGTACTCCGGAAAATACGAAAACGATACTTACGTCGTAGGACCGACGACAACAGAACTATTCTTCGTCGAATGGAACTGCAATATGTAACAGTGCATTCGGTGAGTATCTGAACAAAGTCCAACGCAGCCTTCGTAACAATCCCTTGACATTCTGGACGTTTATAAATACCAGAAAACGTTCCGGAGGTATACCAGAATATGCCTATCTTCTATCAACCTACCTCGTCCTAACGTAAATGATGCCAATGTATTCAGCGCTCTGTCCAGCGTTGATCCGTTGAAAGAGCCTGGTCCGGATTTCTTGCCTCCTGCGTTTATAAAAAAATGTGCCCGAGCTGCACCAGTAAGCATAATTTTCCAGCTCTCTATCTCGGAAAATGTTTTCCCAAGTGTATGGAAAGAAGCTGCTATAGTTCCCATCCATAAAGCTGGAAACATCCACAATATCGAAAACTACAGAGGAATCTCGATGCTGAACTGTCTAGCTAAAGTTCTGGAAAAATTTATGTACAATGCGATGTACCCTGCTTCTTCCAACATTATCGACGAACGTCAAAACGGATTTGTAAAAAAACGTTCCGCCACTTCGAACTAGATGACGTACACAAGTTTTCTGATTCCAGCTGTCAAGAAGCGGCAACAAGTGGACGCAATATATTTTGATTTCGCGAAAGCATTCGACAAGGTGCCCCACAACATTGCTGTTCTGAAGCTGGAGCGATTAGGTTTTCCTGGATGGGTAACCAGATATGGCTACGTTCCTACCTCTCCGAGCGATCCGCTTTCGTTAGAATCGGTACCACACGTTCAAGCACGTTCGAAACGCCAACCGGTGTGCCTAAAGGAAGTCACCTAGGGCCACTTATCTTTCTATTATTCATCAACGATCTCTGCACCCGCATCAAGTCTGGAAAACTACTCTACGCTGATGATCTGAAAATCTTTCGCTCAATTGCCTCAGGACTCGACTCTGCTGTGCTCCAAGATGACAATATAGAAGAATGGTGTTTACTAAACGGCATGCAGATCAACATCGATAAATGTAAGGTGGTAAGTTTCGGGCGCTCGCCAATTGTAATGTATTGCGAATATGTCCTTCAAGCTTGTGTCATCGAGAGGATGGATTCTATCCGTGACTTAGGAGTGTTGTTCGACAGAAAACTTCGATTAGCCGACCACATCACTGCAACAACGGCGACGGATTTTGCAACACTGGGCTTTCTGTAACGGAACACAGTTGAGTTTGTGGATTTCTACGCGCTGAAATCAATATACTGCGCACTGGTCCGGAGCACCTTAGAGTATGCTGTACAAGTAAGGACGCCATACAACGCCGCCCAAAGTAATCGGTTGGAGCGTGTTCAGAGAAGCTTTGTACGATTTGCTCTCAGAAAACTGCCTTGGAACGACCCTATCCGTCTTCCGCCGTACAATAACATATGAATGTTGCTAGATTTACTAACGTTAGAGTCTCGCCTTAGTTTCTTGCAAAGAATGTTTATCTACGATATGTTATCGAACAATATTGACTATCTCGACATTCTTTCTAGGATTAAATTGTTTGTTCCTCCTCGTGATATAAGGAATCGTCCGCCTTTGTGGATTCCTAGACATCGTACAGCTTATGGCCAGAATAATTCGGTGGACTGATGTTGCAGTAAATTCAACGAAACTGCTCTCGAAACCTGTATTCCACTAAATCTAGTTATAAGTTAGCAATTAAAAAATTTTAATATTGACGTTAACAATTGTATTAAGAGTTATCTGTAGATCTTCAGGTTTGTCCGGAATTTCCTTTCAAAGAAAATTTTGACAGTTGGCTTTAAAGCCGTAATCATATGTTTGTCGAGAATTGATTATAATCAGAAGACAAAGTGAACACAGAGATACTCTCATTTGCACTTAGGCCCTTTGCACATGTTTGTCTAAAAATATGGCTTGATGGGAGGGAACAACTGTCCTTATCAGGCCAATAAAATCGTTCTAATATGAAATAAAACTAGTCTTTTCGTTGTATAGTATTCCCAATCAGCGGAAATAAAAATAATGGTTGGTGAAGAAAAAGATTGTCCAGTATATTATCCTTATTGATATATTACTTGACAAACATATGATTAGGGTTCAAAAACTTCCAAAATTCATTTTGGTGGGAAATTCCAGACGAACCGTCAATTGCCCAACGCAGCCGTTGATAGCAAACAAAAGAGAAAAGTTTTCTCTTTCGTTGACATCTATGCACCGTGCTTGGATTTCCATTTGACTCTGGCAGATCCTTATCCATTTGTGTTAACATTTGATTTTTGTTGTATAACCATTTATATGAATAGGTAAAATAAATGTTTGAAAACAATAATTTAAGGTCAAGATAACATCATTTTGAAACCGCCAATTTCGCAGGTTTAATATCTTCCATGAATTTTACAAACGTTAAACAGCACATCATTTGATAAAATAATTTTGGCGTTATATCCTCCAAGAAGTATTTATGGAGAATTTACTCTTCAAACAAATTTAGTTCCAGACTTAATGTCTTCAACAAAATTATCGGGAGTACTACTACAAACCACTTTGTTGAAGACATGAAGGCTCCATGTGTTTAGGGTATCAACATATATAAGGCTATTTATATTTACCACTATAATAAATTATTATGATTTTACTGCTTATGATAAATCTCTTTTATTGTTTATAAACAATAAAATTTACATTTTATCCAAAGCTTGAGTTTGTGAAGCTCACAATCAAAAGTTATTTTCGAAAAAAAAAAACTAAATTACGGAACACTTCGTAAATGTCATTCTATAACTCAATATACTCCATATACATAGTATTCATGCCTACAATAAAGTTGTTTTAAATGAAAGTCTCAACATAATTGCTAAAGACAAGAACTCTGTTACGTTTTTTTGGAAAACTGATTCTTCATAATTTTAAAACTTCAAAGATGCCGTTTTCATAATTATGCCATTTGGACAGTAAGTTAGATTTTCACCAAACCCCCACCAAACCGAATTTCTGACTACGACGCTGACTCCAAGTACGTAGGGACAAAGTCCTTCTACACTCGTCCACAAGAAACTTCTTCAAATACTGCCTATCTATTATAATACATTAAAGACCCGATTTGGTCAGTTCCCAATTTGGTCAGCCTCCTATGAAAATATGTTCGATAGGCTCTAGCAGACGAACAAGGCTGAATTCGAGTAAATCTTTTCTTGAGCATGTTTCCAAATATGCAAAAATAAAAGAATCATTTTTTTAAATTTTTGCCCTAGAGGACTGTATTAAATAATCAGAAATAGTTATTAGACTACATAAAGGCACAGTGTTTTAATGCGTCGTTTTCGTGCTCAACATTAATAGCGTCTAAACCGTTAACTATTGAAGTATAGTTTGTTCGGAGAAGTTGTTACTCTTACAACTTCACATCCACAGCAGAAATCGTTCACTGATTAATTCACCTATAAGTGATATACGAAATTTTCTGAACTAATTAAGATTTTAAGACATTCTGTCTTCGGCAAAGTTGCAGCAAATATTACTATAAAAGAAATTGCTATAGACACCGTATATCTAGCTTTAATAGTTTACCAGTTATGGAACATACCATATCGAAGACCCCTTAACATTAGTTTTTTCATGATAATCTTTTTAGACATTCTTCTATCTTCTTGGAAAGTTGTTTGTGGTATCGAAACACAAATTGAATTTAAAGAGATATTCCAATTTTTATGATATTTTTGGAGTAACTTCGGTAGTTAAGGAGCAAACAACACTATACAATACTTAAAGTACTAGCTTTTTGCTTTCATATAGTGGCCCGATGTTAGTCGACGGGATTCTCCCCGAGTGTTATGTTCAAAACAATATACCATCGCAGTGGTATAAAATGAAATATTCAAACGCACTGTGACAAGCAGCTTCATCTCTTCATGGTAAATTGCATAGAACACGTTTGCAGTAACATGCAATGTAAATGGCTTGCTTTTCTAAAATTTTCAAAAGTGTATATTTGCATGTGTTTAATAATGTTGATATTTTCTGTTTAAATTGGATAAATAAATTATAACTTTGCCGAAGGCAGAAAGTTTCTATCTCAGTTAGTTCGTATATCACTTATAGGTGAATTAATCACTGAACGATATACTCCTGTGGATGTGCAATTGTAAGGGCAACAATTTCTCCGAACAAACTATACTTCTAAAATTAACGGCTTAGACGCTATCAATTTTGAGCACGAAAACGACGTTTTAAAACGCTGTGCAAGGGAAGGGAAGAATATTTTAACAGCTTCAGTTTATTATGAAGAAAAAAATATCCCGATTTAGTCAATGTCCCCATTTTGTCAGCCTAAAATACACCATGGAGCTAATAAAAACGGGTCTTTACTGTGTTTATTATTCACAATAGGTACATCCCATTTTCTGAGGATATTTTCTTTCAATTGCATCGAACTACACCAATTTTTAGGTAGATTTCAAGGTGTTATTTTATCGACTTCTTCCAAAATTCGGTGAACTTATTCCCATTCGTGCGAAATTAATTGGTATACTCAAGGGTTTATATGTTGCAGCTTTTTCCTACACAATATTACAAAAGCTTCTTACACAACTTTTCCTAATAAGTTTGTGAAAATTATAAAGTATTTGAAAATTTTCAATAGAAGTGACGGAAGGTTATCGTAAAGTTTCGTGAAAAAGAACATTCCAGTAATGATGATGATTCTTTGGCATTAGGATTAGGGTTAATAATTCAGATCAAAGATACTACTGGAAAGCCATTTTTAGAAAAAGTTGATATCGAAGTAAAGCTTGAACTATTCACGGATGCAATTGAGAGGTTGCGAGTTATCAAGCGCTGAAATTTCAGTGCTTAGTTCTCAGTCGCATTGGAAATTTAACTAAACGCTATTGAGAGTATGAACTTCAATTACATTCAAAAATTTGTTTTTCGAATTTTTTGACTCAGCACAACACATATAACTACTTTAGGAAAATTCAGATTTCCCTATACAATGCATTGATTGAAGAATTTATATATGTTATTAATGGAGCATTAGCGATAATTCGTTTGTATGTCTATTTTATCGGCCATTTTTCCGCTTTTCCATCAAATTGGTTTAGCCTTTGAGATTTCTAGCACTGACGTTGTCCTATGCTGATTTGAGTGATTCTCTGAGTCCTGCCACTATCCCCACTATTGTTTTATCAATAACATCGCGAAGCATCAAGTTATAAATGTTCTCAATCGATATAATACCCGAAGCGATAAGAATTATACGAAATGTATCATCACACTGTTAGGTGGATTAAAAGCGTTTTTTTACATAATCACCTGTATCTCAGAAAGTAAACAACATATCAAAAAACAAAACTAATAGCGTCCAGTGGTCACGTCATGTTTGGGTGTGATCTGTTAAAAAGCCGAACCCAACCCGAATCGGAAAATTCCAAATTCGAACCCGACCTGAACCGAAAGTTTAAAATTTCAAAAACCCGAACCCGAGAAATTCAAATTAGAAAACCCGAAGCCCGGAACCGAGAAGTTTAAATTTACAGAACATACAGAAAATTTAATTTACGGGTTCGGGTAGGGTCCGGGTTTCGGGTCCAAAACCCCGAAGCCGACCATCTCTAACGGGGAACGTGCCATTTGAGCCAATATATTCTGATTCCTAATTCCTACCCCCCTATCCGTCTTACCGTCCACAGTTCCTCTACAAGCGAACTGTCAAAAATGAACAGTTCATTTGTGACATCACCGTCACTGTGAATAGGAAACTCGGCAGTCCGTCGTCTAAATTAATCTAAGGTATTATCTCCAATTATGATCAAGATATGGTTGTTATGAAACCAATCAGGTATTTTTAAAATCTTACTCGCAGTAATTATTTCCAAAATAATAAATTTGCGTAACATGTTCATTTTACTACAAGATGTCAAACGAGGCATAAGTATTGTTTATTTACTTTGCTCTATTAGTCTATTCAATGAAGTAATTTTGCTTTCCTTTCCTATTCTCTTTGAAAAAACGAAGTATCAATTGGTTTAATGATCCTTGCCTTTTAAAACTTTCAGTCGCGTATTCCGTATGGAATAGGTCTGTTTTGACAATTATGGATGCTATCTAAACTTCGGAGTTACTTGATACTTGATGGGTAACAATTCGCTTCGTTGAATCTACGCCGAGTGAAGAATTCTCCTCCACTGGATCCGGTCCTGGGCCAATCTCTTCCAGTCACCCTGGACATTGTGTTCTTTTAGGTCCTCTTCCACAGCAAACAGCCATCGTGTACGCGGCCTGCCACGGAGTCGTCGGTCTCTTGCAGGTTCCCTACTGAATATTATCTTCGCCTGTCGTTCTTCCGGCATTCGTGCCACATGACCAGCCCACCGCACTGAATCGTACGCCGCTTTGAAATCAATAAACAGATGGTGTGGCTGCAAGTTGTATTCCCGGAATTTATCTAGGATCTCTCGCAGGGTAGACATTTGATCCGTTGTTGATCGTTCTTCACGAAAACCACCTTGGTATTCGCCGACGTAAGACTCCTCCAATGGCCTCAATCTGTTGAACAGAAAACGTGACATAATTTCGTACGCCGAATTGAGGAGCGAAATTCCTCGATAATTGGCGCACTCCAGTCTGTGTCCCTTTTTGTATAAGGGACAAATGAGGCCCTCTAGCCAGTCAGCAGGTAGTTCTTCTTCTTCCCATACCTTCAAAAGAGTACGGTGAAGTATTTCGTACAGCTGCTCACCCGTGTTTGAAAAGTTCGGCCGGGAGCTCGTTCTTTCCAGCAGCCTTACAATTTTTCAGCTCTTTGATTGCCTTTTTCATCTCTTCTAGCTTCGGAGGCTCCACAGCTTGTCCATTGTTACTTATCCTTATTCTGTTCGTTGACGCGCTAACATTCTCTCCATTCAACAATGTCTCGAAGTGCTCTCTCCACCTGGCTGCTACCATAGTTTTATCTGTCAGCAAGTTACCTTCACGGTCATTGCACATGACGGGAGACGGCGCTGTTTTTCTTCGTACGCCATTGACAGTTTCATAAAATTTCCGCATATCATTTTGTTCCATACTGTTTTGCGCCTCAGTAATGACGTTCTCCTCGAACTGCTTTTTTCTTTCTGCGGTGAATTCTTTTTTCGGCTCCTCTTGCTTCCTTGTACCGCTCTCTGTTTTGCCGGGTACCAGACAATAACATCCGGCTTCTGGCAGCATTTTTCTCATCCGTCACTCTCTGGCACTCCTCATCGAACTAACCGTTTCTGGGTCATCTCTGAGAAGTACCTATTACTTCTCGCGCTGCTGTGCTCACCGCTCCGTGGATTGACTCCCATAGATTGTTGAAGTTGTCGTCTACGTTGATTCCCCTTATCCGCTCATCCAGCTTCTGGCGGTACTCGTCCGTCACACCTTCTGCTGAGAAGCGCTGGATATTGAAACGCAATGGTCGCTGAGTTCTTGAGTCCGCTACGGTTGATAACCGTGCTCGAATGTTACTGACAACGAGATAGTGATCAGAGTGGATGTTTGGTCCTCTGAAGGTCCTAACATCTAAAACATGCGAGAAGTGTCGACCGTCTACCAGGACATGGTCTATTTGATTGCAAGTTTCGCCATTCGGGTGCATCCAGGTGTGCGTACGGATGTCTTTGCGTGCAAAGTAAGTGCTGTTGATGGCCATCCCTCTAACTGCAGCGCAGGTCACTAGTCTCAGGCCGTCTTTAGTTACAGAGTGAAGGCTCTCCTTACCAATGATTGGACGGAAAAAGCCCTCTCTACCGACCTGAGCGTTGGCGTCCCCGATAACAATTTTCACGTCATGCTTTGGGTACTCTCCGTAGGTTTTGTCGAGACACTCGTAAAACGCGTCCTTCACGTCATCGGGTTTATCGTTTGTCGGTGCATAGATGTTGATCATGCTGTAGTTGAAGAATTTGCCCCGTACCCTCAATACAGATTCGCTCGCTAACCGGTTTCCACCTTATAACACGCTTCATCTGCTTGCCGATCACTATGAAAAAACTTCGGAGTTATTTTTACTAAAACCAAACATTACGACTAGTTTATGAAAATTGTGTTTTGAAAACTTTGATTATCTATGTTACTGAATCGGATATTAATTTAAGTTTCGCTCCTTCACATAAATCCTACTTACAGTTCAAAATGGCTACAACATAAAAAAACAAAACACTTGACAACAAAAGCTAGGTTACAAATGCAAAAGTAATAAAATTAACGACCTACAATTTGGCCAGAAGTAATAAAAGCAATATACGAGAACGTGTGTCTCCCCTTCACGGGTGCCAGGAGATGAAAGTAAAATTGAAGGTGCACACGTTCAGTCACGTGTCTCTAATGTCAAATTTCAAAAATGTTGCTGCTAATTCATGGTGGTTGTTCTTGTTGCTACATCACGCGTTTCGGATGCATGTTTCTATACGTGAACCAACAGATCCGTGAACTCAAACAAGTCCAGTTTAGTGGGAGTAAACGAAGGGAAATGTTAATTTTAACTTACAATTATTTCCCTAAATTTCTATCATTTTGTTGTCCTTGATGGACCCATTCTGCCCTAGAATGAGTATTCAAATTTCCAGCGGAAAGAAGGGTGAAAATCGATCGATCTCTCCCTTTCCGCAAAAACCAAAACTTCGCCAGTGTGTCAGCGGAAAACCTCAACTTTCGAAATGCGATGTAGTGAAAGGCAAATTGAATTACACCCGAAATCAATAATGAATTCGACAAAAGCCCGAACTTCACGCCAAGCAGGGTCACGTCCGGTGCTAGGATTTCAGAGGCAACACTAACCCACGAGAAGGAGCCAACGAATTTAAATGTCCGTTTAATTTGTCCTTTCTGACCCACTCCCATTACTTTCACTGAGGGCACACAGTGTTAATTAAAATTTAAGCACGAATTAAAATTTATCGCCTCTCGATTCATGCAAGTGTCCGTTGTGAGAGGATGTATTAAAATTATTTACGACTCAAAATATTGTCGATCGTAACTCATTTGAATGGAAAGCTAATGAAGTCCGTCCGAATATTGCGCGTGTGTGCAATAAAAGCAGAAGTGCGGATTGCAGAGGCCCGAAGGGATTTTCGGCGCTCATTAATCGGAAGAACAAACAAATGCGAAAATTGGAATTAATGAAATATCATGCTGTGTCAATGGCGGGTGTGGATTTTGTAGAACCATGTACGTACACGGTGATGTCAAAATCAGACAGTGTTCAATGACTGTGGCGAATATGAATGGGACCAATGCCGAGATCAATGCTTTTAAATAAGTTAATATTTGTGAATTTTTAAATTCATAAAATGGTACCAAAGTCCAAAATTAGATATGTATGGGACAATAAATCTCTTATATCTCCATGTTTCTACATAATTCTGCAAAGTGGCATAGACAAATGTTGGTTGATAGAGCTTATATTCGGATCTTAAACATGTTGCAAATCCTAATGGATAAGAAAGAAAAATAAATATATAAAATATAGGTTAAAACTCAATTCTGTTCATAAGATTGATTTAACCTGGAAAATCTCTAAATTTCATGTTCTTAGTATGACAGGTCCCTAAATGGGATTTAGTTAAAAATCATTTGTGCATAAGAGCACAAGACGTACTTTAGTAAGTTAGAGGGGATTGTTTCGATTTCCAGTCACTGTGCCGGTTTGAACCTTCGTTCGATCCAGTCACAAATCTTGATAACTTCTGGTTTACCTAGAGTTTTTCAACAGCTTCAGTCTTTCTCAAGAATACCTGTTTTTTTTGTTCAAGAATAATTCAGTCTAAAAGAAATGTCTGATTCTTCCAACACGAGTGGGTTTTCCCAGAAAGTCCGCGTGCCACATATTAAAAGGAAACGAAAAAGAGTAACTTCTCCACCAGAAAATCCAATTGATTGCAGCAAGTCAGTCGATGTTTTATCCGAATGTGAAGCAGAAGAAGTTTATAAATTTCCTCGCATTGTGCGTTATGCTAATGAGAAGAAACAACAATCTCCTCCGGCTCCAACGCACCACAATCGCTCTGGGATTATCCAAGGATTTAATTAATTTTAACCGTAATGAGATTAATAATTTGAAAGTTTTAGGAAAAGCACGTCTTATACTCCACGTAGTAGTAAAGCAGGAACATTATAGACGACATGGGGGCAGAATTCAAAATCTGATCCAGTGTCGAAAATGCCGGGAACGGAACAAAAAATGTTATTTGGATTCCAAATGTATGATCTGTAGTGATAAATCGCACACAAAGGACCACAGAAAGTTTCTAACGCGCTAATTGGTATTCGAGAAAAAATATAAATTCTCGTTCAAAGCTACAAAAACAACAAAGAAAAAATTTACTTGCTTGTTCAGGTTCACTTAAGGTTCAAGTTACCTTTTTTAAGCATGTATTAGAATTGAACGCTTGGTAGTGTGCGTAGGAAAATTTGTGTTCAGCTTTGCCACCGGATTATCCATTTAAACCTTTCTAAAACTCAAAAAGAAGAATATCAGTCGATTTATTAGATCATAACGATTCAATTCATGTAAAATACCTGCTGGAAAAACCATCGACTCAGCTAAACGGTGCTTTTGAAAAAGTGGCTGTGGTTTTTTCATTGCGCAGTTGTGTTGCGTACCCCAACTCGGTGTGGTAGTGTGATAAAAAATCAAAGCCACTTTTTCAAAAGCACCATCCAGCTAAGCCGATGGTTTTTCCAGCAGGTATTTTGCATGAATTGAATCGTGATGATCTAATAAATCGACTGATATTCTTCTTTTAGAGTTTTGAAAAGGTTTAAATGGATAATCTGGTGGCAAAGCTGAACACAATTTTTCTTACGCATACTACCAAGCCTTGAGGTAACTTGAGCCTTAAAGAAAACAAGTTTAAATGTTTTAATCAGCTTCAAAATTTAAATTTGATTGCAATGTGTGTTATTACTATATATAAGCTTACGATGTTATACATTAAATGTAAGGTTCCTTCAATAAGATCCGTCGAGGTCCGTTGAAGTAATAATAAATAAATAAATAAAATAGAATTATAACAATGGTATGTCATCACATGCTTCAGTGGCTAAAAGAACGATGACTACTATGCCTTCAATTTCGTTCTCACACAACGCTTCCTTTGCTCCAACCGATCTAGGTAGCATCATGGAAGAAAAATTGAATTTCTTGCAGCAATCAATATTTCAATTACTGCAATGCCAGATTCTACCTCCATGTTTCAAGCTTTTCAAACTGGTTGGGAATTTGCTAACAAAATTATAATGAATTTCAAGTTTAATAATTACTTTAAATAATCATTTAAATATATTAAATTGGAATACTCGTTCATTAAAAACGTGCGAAGAAAAATTTTCCAACTTCTTGAGGGTACATAATGTGTATATAACCGTTGCGACCGAAACTTTTTTTAAACCAAATATTAAATTGAAGAGTAACTCTAATTTTGTTATTCATTGATTTGATCGAATTGTGGGATTCGGTGGAGGAATCGCAATAGCGCTTAATCGCAGAACCAAACATTGCGTCTTGCCATCTCTTCATCATTTTTATTGCTGCAGCGTATATGCCTTTTCCGTGCACTGGCGAGCACACTAATTTTTTGAAAGACTTACAAAAACTCGATCGAAATTCTATATAATCGGTTATTTTAACGCTAAAAACCGATCCTGGAATAATGCTCTAAGCACTTCCATCGGTAAACTACCTGTTAATGATTGCTCTGCTGGTTATTATCCAATTTTGTTCCACAATGGACCTACGTGATATTCGTCTGTAAGGAATCCATCAACAATTGATTTGGTTTTGACAGAATAAAGTGACATTTGTGGCGAATTGATTACACACGCTGACTTTGATTCTGATCAACTTTCAGTAACTTTTGGCACTTTCTCAAGAAACTGTTTCCAATCCATTAGCAATTTGATGTTTCTGAATTTTACCGGTAACGAATCTATTTTTGCTGAATTCCTAAGAATTTTCAAAAAGGTTCCATTCGATTTCTGAGATTTTTTCACATTATAAAAACTGCAAAATAAGTATGATTTGCATCACGAAGCAGAAAAATTATTAAAAATAGGGGATTTTGGGGCCAAATGACCCAGTATTCCACTTTCCCGCATTTTTCTAGAAACAGGAATATCTCCATTCAAATACTAAGGTTTTTTCCTTTAAAAAGAGGTATAAATTGTAATTTTCAAATTGCTACTTCCAAAGTTATAGCATTTAATATATTTTTTCACCATATTTTCTCATAGTACCAATCAGAGTTAAAAATATTCGAAGCTCTTTTTTGACGGCTGAAAATGAGTCTGATACGACTCGTGGTGAATAGAAAAAATATTCATTGAAAAATCCATGTTATTCATTCAGTTGAATATCGTACAATAATATTCATTTCACTAATCATCTAGGCAAATGTTTTCAAATGCCGGTAAAGCATATAAGACAACAATTCGACACAGATCTTTCAATAGGGCCAAAGTCGCAATGTGCTCAAATGGAGAAAAATCAGTTTCAATATACGGCGATACTTTTCTAAATGTAGTTTTTATTGTAGGTATAAATTACTTTATGACCATGTTTTTCCGGAAGCATCTTTGGTTAAACCTTATGGCAATATAACAAATAATTTAATTCCTATGTGCTTTTAGTAGGTAGAAACTAAAAAAATGCTTACGCCCAATTTGCATCCCAGTCGTGATTTCGCCCTTCAGCAACCACCATTTGCGGAAGGGCTAAACGGTGTACATAATTTTCAGAAGGGCGCGGTAAAAGGGCTAAACTGACTCTGTCTTGCTGGGTAGGGCTGGGTAAATGGGCGAGCTTGACAGTATACTTTTTAATAGGGCTCAGCAAATGGGCGCATAGAAACCCAATGTAAATGATAGGGCGCGTGCATCTTTTCTTCGAATTTCATGAAAATATCGAAATATTCGAATGTTTATGTGCAACAACTATCGAGTAGACATGATCCTAGTAGATATTGCTTATCATTTATATAATAGAACCGCCGTTTAAAGAATAATTTTGTGAATAATAACCGTACGCCCGGTTCTGTCAAAAAATGTAAGTTTAGCCTTTATATTCCATATGAGAAGAAGGGCCTAAGTCGAAATCTCGAAGAAAATGCATGTTTCGCCGTTTTGTTTTCTTTAATTATAAATCGAACTAAAAACCATTTTAACTAATTTTCACCTCAATCTTGTAGTATTTTTGTCGCATAATGTCATAATAGCGAAAACGCAGTTTGTTTACATTTGCGATTTAAGCCCTAATGAAAGATCTATGTCGAATTATCATCGCTTACATTGTGACAGGGCCTACTTTGATGCATTCGATTCGTTGCTGCACGTTCGTTTCGTGCAATAATCGAAGACGAATGAAAATCTACATGGATGAATGGGCGGTTTGTTCGTTTGACGTTCTCAGCTGCGTCACTGAATATTGAAATTGAATGCGGCTGAATATGATCAATTTTCATTCAATGAATTTGAATATTTGTAACTCTGGTACCAATTTCAAAAATTTCAAGCGAAGTGGGCGGGAGTCTAGAATTGTCCACATGAGGTGAAATTTGGCATCTGAGCTTACTTTGACATTTGTCACAATATGAGAGGGTGGCCTTTGAGAATTCAAAAAAAAATTCAACCTCCTTTTTGCCGTTCTCATATAGAAAGGTTATGCAATCGGTCGAAATTTCGACTTTTTAACCGAGACCCGCAGGGCCAAATCTCTTATACCATTCGACTCAGTTCATCGAGATCGTAAAATGTCTGTATGTGTGTGTGTGTGTGTGTATGTATGTATGTATGAATGTATGTGGCAAACAATCTCACCGATTTTGCTCTGAGGTGGCTGGACCGATTTGTACAAATTTAGTCTCAAATGAAAGGTCCAGCCTTCCCATCGGTCGCTATTGATTTTTTTTATTGTTCCGACTTTTGGTTCTGGAGTTACGTGTTGAAGAGTACAATCACACAGCAAATTTCATAGAAACTGATACCACCATGATGTCCAAATGATGCAATATATATTAAAATATGTGCAACATTACTTGGCTTTGCATGTCTAGATCATTAATGATCCACCGAAGGCACTTCTACCACATTGGCCAGCTATGGCGGTTCTTGATGCCCCGGGGGAACTTACCAAGTTCCTAAGATAATGTCATACCTATTTCTCAGCGAATTCTTTACCAATTTTTACAAACTTGGTTTCAAGTGAAAGGTACAGCATTCTCATTGGCTGCTGTTGAATTTCTAATTGATCCGACTTCCGTTTCCGGAATTACAGGATAATGAGTACGAATGCGCAGCAAATCTCGATTTCAGCGTATAAGGCGACGGATGAAAAAAGGTCAAATTTTGTTCAAAAAGGTGAGTACTCGGAAGATCACGTCGACTGTCGATTGATTTTGAGCTCCATTTCGTTTGAACACGACCAATAAATGTTTCTGGGTTGCTGGGATGCATAACCGGAGTACATATTCATATGTTTCTGCATTAGATTCATCGTCGGAAGCAATATCATTCACATATTCTTCCTGGCTTTGCAAATCAGTTTCGAACTCGTCTGCTGTTGAATTTGCTCGAATTTCTTCCATTATTTCAGATTCTTTGAGACGATTGAAAACATGGGCATATCGTCTTATAGCCATTTAATTTTTTTTGTTGCTTTTAGAACCTACAATTTGAATAATTACGACAACTATAACACAAAGAATAGACAACAAAAATAGACAATAACGACAGAGTTAGGTTATGTTGTATCCAAATAATTGTCAAGTGGACCACAGTGGGTGAAATAAAAGTATTTACCCAAAAAAATATGACACACGTCATTATCGTATGCTATTTTTACATTTCTTATAAAAGAAAGGTATAGAATTCGCTCAAACTTTCAAGATTTTTTTTCTTATAAGAAAAGGTAAAAAGATAAAATCAATGAAAACATGAAAAAATTCCTGCTAATATGAAGATGAACTCATCAAAATGTTTTTTTTTCAGGTAAATGTTAATGTATAAAACCCGTGGTATTCCTAGTAAATATTGCATGCACACCGGGCCTGCCAGGCCCGGCTTGCCTTTTTGTGCATGTAAAAAATTCAAACATAGCTGCGCATCACTCCATAGATGAAAATTTCACAATTCTTTATTTTTGTTATAGATTTCAAAGCTACTTAGCAAAATTTCCATGCCCAAGCTTATACTGCATACACATTTTTTTGTAACAAAAAAAATTGTAACGTGCCGGGCCTCTGAGACCCGGTTGCCTTTTTGAGGGTTAAAGCGAAATATAGAAGAAATACTTACAACACCAATATTATATAAATATTCAGTATACATCTCTTATTATTTCGCCAAATAGTCATTTTTGTTTGCTACATCGCATCAAACGCCATTTTCCCGCTTTTATTATTTCTTTCGCCCAAGAGGATAACTTGCCATTTAAGGAAATAAATTTGTTTTATGGCTAACATTTCAAAGTAACCGATATACAAACAGAATGAACAAGGCACATAGAATACGTTTTGATCTAATTTTCTGCGAATAAAAACTTCCCAGCCAGCCTTTTTGGTGGTATATCCAAGTTGCAACTGAATAATACGTATTTATATCCCACTAAAAAAGTTGCACAAAATGCAGAAAATCGGCATATGCGTACCAAACTGGAGGCAATATACGTACATAGCAATTGAAATTGACGATTTATGACAATAATATACACGTTAGGCGCGATAATTTCTAGTATGAATGCGATTCTAGAGAATGTATTTACAATAGGATATGCGAAACAATCTCGCATTATATGCGATATCCATAACTAGTAAGCGATTCCGGAATACGATATACGATTTACTCTCATTCGTCGGTAAAGAAGATCAAAATTTCCTAGCATAAAGGTAACCAGTTAACAGCCACATAAATCATCTCCAAAAAAACTAATGTCGGTTGTGAACCGGAGCCAAAACCCCAACCCGTAGAGGTCTCCCCCTCTCATGTTAAGGTGGGATTCGAACTTACAACATTTGGATTTTAGGAAAGGACTTACTACACAGAACTATTTTAATTGATATGAGCGTCACAATATTTCGTAATCATATCTTCATGTAGAGAAACTCTATTCCGATAAACATTAGCCATATATGCAGCAATCTCATTTTAAAGATATGAGAAAAGTCGTAAGTAATTGCGCGAAATCGGGTTTCTTATATGTTGTGATATATTAAGTCGTATCTAACTTTTGGAAGTCATTGTAATGTACATCGAAGTCGTAGATATGTTTATGTTGCTTTTTGACTATTCCTACACATAGGAACGACCACAATGACTTTATTATGTTGTTAATCCGACATTGATCGAAGTAAAATACGATCAAATGTAAGCAAAAATACGATTTTTAATGCTTTAAATATTTGTAGCTGTACGAATATAAGTTTGCCAGCGCTCTACGACCAACTCCGATCAAACACGATTTAACTAGACCATCAATACGATTTTGAATGAAAGGTCGTATTCAAATCAAGTTTTTAGTAATATGCGATTACAAATCAATTTCTGCAGACTAAAATCGACTGTCATAACGATTTTGACTCTTTGTAGACATCTTTATGAGTCTTTTTCTACATTGATATACGATTGATGGTTTGCTGGGTTATTAACCTAGAGTTTTCAGAATAAACAGTGATCGGTAAAACGGACTTTGAAAATGTAGAATCTTCTATTTACCGATCACGAAATAATTAATCGTAAAACATTCAGTCTGCGATTTCCAAAGGGTTTCAATACTCCGATAAGCAACTGTAACTGGTATTATTGTTAATATATTCCTTTCAAAACATATTTGGTTGAAAAACGGACGAAATATGCGGAAGGGTAAGGGTATACCCGGAAAATAACCAGCGCTTTCCAATGATTCCCTTAACAAAATCATCGAAACAAAAAAAAAACAATTTCTTGGGAAACTTCGGTAAAAGTGTTTTGTATCTTTACACAACTTTTCGCTCGTTATTTCACTTTTCGATCCAATAATTCGACTGATCAAAGTTACTTCGAGAGCAAAGATTGTAAATTCAAAATAAAATTATTATATTTTTACACTACAACAAAATAAATCACCCAATGATTTTAATCTATGGTATCTGCTTTTAAAAATATAGACAATTTCATCTAACTGATATCATGAAAGTTATTCGAAAATCGTTTGAAAAAGTGATCAATGTTGCCCCATTTTACAGTAACCCGAATCGAACTACGGTTCGACTCTAACCTAGGCCACAGTGAGGCAGCATGCCACATTCGTTGAACGAACTTCCTTGTGCTCTGGGTATGTAACATAGAAGTTTGGTGATTTCGACATAGTATGTTTGATAAGCAAAAACTGAACTGGACCAAATCAATCTTTTGACAGAGGAAGCCAACAAAAACAAATCTTATGCAAAAGTATTTATAAGTATCTCATGGTAAATATCCTCTCTAATATCATGGACGATGATTCCTCTGATAGAACCCAATCCGTTACAAGAACCAGGGTGATTGGTTTATACGAAACAATGAAAAAACGCCCAAATAGTAGCTTGTATTGTTTGTACAGATTTGTATTGATCGGCGAATGGCCCTATAGAGTAGTTGGGCGTTTCGCCTATTTTTCACTTTCCACGAATTCTTTTGTAAATTTTCATATTTTTCCTTATTAGTGGTTTAAATACTCTAGTTGAAATCGGACATCAACAATATTAATCTTTTATTCTTATTTCTTAATGAACGTTGAAATGGTTGTTAATTGATCGGTAGATGGGCGTGGCACGGTACAACAAAACCTTTTTTAAACCAAAATGCCTCAAAACCAAACATTTATCCATTACTGAACTAAAGAACTGAAAAGAAGATAGCGGTCCAATTCGGTGCTCACGCCAACAAAGCACACTGGGAAAGGCAAATAATTAAAAAGCATATTTAAATAGTCTCGATACACATCAACAATTTAATCTACACCTTGCATCAAAACTGTCCTCAGCCGGGTTGGTGGTGGGAATCAACGATTCAATTGCTTTCCACGAAACAAACTCACCCTCCCTGCCTGACATGACGGGATGTATGCACTGCGGTCTTGTTTTTGTGAACAAACTGTCTCCCCCTATTTCCCGTTCCCGTTGATCCGATCCGATTGATATCGCATTGCTGCATTGGGTATTGGTACATATTTCTACTTCACATTTTATTGTTCGGCTTTGCTCGATACTCGGAACGGGATTCCCAAATCCATCGGCAATTATGTTGCTCGTATTACCACGACAGGATGCATTGAGTAACTGAGGGGGGAAATATTTTCATCCTCGCTAAATGAAACCGGTTGGCAAGGGACAGATCAACGAAGTTATACCTTTGCAGAAAAAAATGCTTTTATATTATGATTATGAAGCGATTAATTCACTCGCTGCCAGACAGTGACAATTATTGTTTTGACCTTTTTCCCGTGAAATGGATTCACTCTTCCCGGGCGGAAAAGAAATGTTTGTGCAGAGAATTGATTGAAATCCCTAGAGAACCGAATCTGTTTCGCATGGATTTCGTGAGAAATTTAAAGCAATATTCAGAGATTTGTGGATTACTGTGCACATACTTACCCATCTTAGTCAGTTAACACTTACTAGAATCAACTGAGGGATATTCCCATCCCATAGACCAGCTCGTGGAATAAAAGACACAAGCACTCTTAATTGAGGTATACCTCTAACAAGCCCTCTCTCAATTACCGTCTGATGCCACTAGTCAGCGGGAATAATTGCATCATCACTTTCCATTCATTCCCGCTTTCATCTATAGGAGCGATAAAGGATATGGCCCCTCTGTGTTATGTTTGCGACTTTTTAAAGTCATCTATTCCACTTAGCACAAGCACGTGATTCGCAGTTGTTGTTTGCGGCAGATGGGTTTGTTATGGCGAAAATTTGCGGAACACTGGCCAGTCATCGACAGCAGGAATGGACTGGCGTGAAAAATGGGAGTGTGTAGATTATCCTTTGTTTGTGGTCAACCGATAACGAGTGACCCGGCGATGGTCAGGCCTACTTGAACGAGGTTTTTCAATTTAAGGAACAAAGGAGCAGGTCAATTTTCTGTTATTGTTTCCGACAGACTCTCGAGTAGTTGTTGGGTTGGTTAATTTAATTTTATGAAGTCGATTTAATAGGAAGTTTGTATCACACAATAAACAGAGCAGATGATGTCCCGCTATTCAGAGAATTAATAGAGTTGCAATGTGCCCAAAATTGATAGTAGACGACAAGCTCTGCTCCTTCTTTAGCGGAGTCAAGCATAGCTTCCAAACCAACCTGCTTTAAATTTATAAGGGATTTTTCCTCAATTTTCATAGAGTAAACTCGCATGAGATTATCACTAAAAGTGAGATTTCTAATGATGATAAATGTCTGCAACTTTACCGAAGACAGATAATCGATCCGATTTTATTAGAAGAGATTATGAAACTTTTAACAAAGAATTTTATAGCTTTCACGGAGCTCTATAATTTGTATTTGTATTTAAACAATTTAAGTCCAACGGACACTGAGTCTTAATGAACTGTAACTAAACTATACATAATTAACATAAAGTGTCAACAAACGGTTTCGAAATTGTGCAGAACTAATGACGAAGTCGAAGATGTCGGTAAAGTCGTTGAGGCAACGGATCTTTGCTTATAACGGGCTGTTGGAAGCGTAGTTAGTGTTGCGCATTTCAGTATGCAGCAGTGTTCGAGGACGAAGGACACAGGTTGGTGCGTACAGGTTAATTTGTGATAGAGGGTCGGGAACATCATATTCAGCCAGAAGAAGCTTAGATACGAAGGTGGCGTGCGAGGCGTGCCTATATGGACTTTTAAGGTGTGTAGTCCTAATAATCGACGACGATCTTCGTATGGTGTTCAGTTCAGCGGATCATTACAAGGCAATTGACGTAATGCACATCGTATGAATCTGCGCTGAACGGCTTCAGTTCCTTAGCTCTAAGTTGCATGATAGGGGTACCAGACGCCTTTTTGCAAATTTCAACTGGTCGGTGTTAAGTCAGACCGCACTAAGTGACAATATATAGATTTCGAGAAAAAATAAGTTTGAAGATTGAATCGCAGCATCCTTTACGTTATGATTGAAAATTAATTTATGCCATAATTCTTGTTCATTGGTACATATTTAAAAAAAATCTAATGTAGCTGAAGAACTTCTTCTTCAAAATCTAATGTAGCTGAAGAACTTCCCAGTCAGCCTTTTTGATGGTATATCCAAGTTGCAACTGAATAATACGTATTTATATCCCACTAAAAAAGTCGCACAAAATGCACAAAATCGGCATATGCGTACCAAACTGGAGGCGATATACGTACATAGCTATTGAAATTGACGATTTATGACAACAATATACACGTTAGGTGCGATAATTTTTAGTATGAAAGCAATTCTAGAGAATGTATTTACGATTGGATATGCGAAACAATCTCACATTATATGCGATATCCATAACTAGTTTACGATTCCGGAACACGATATACGATTAATTCTCATTCGTCGGTAAAGAAGATCAAAAACTGGGAACAGTTAACAGGAACATAAATCATTTCCAAAAAACGAATGTTGATTGTGAACCGGAGCCAAAGCCCAACCCATAGAGGTTTCCCCCTCTCATGTTAAGGTGGGATTCGAGCTTACGACATTTGGATTGTAGGACAGGACTTACTACACAGAACTATTTTAATTGTTATAAGCGTGACAATATTTCGTAATCATATCTTATCTTCAAGTAGAGAAACCCTATTCCGATAAACAGTCGCCATATATACAGCAATCTCATTTCAAAGATATGAAAAAAATCGTAAGTAATTTCGCGAAATCGGGTTTCTTATATGTTGTGATATATTAAGTCGTATTTAACATTTTGAAGTCATTGTGATGAATATCGAAGTCGTAGATATATTTATGTTGCTTACTGACTGTTCCCACACATAGAAACGACCACAATGACTTTAAAGTTTTTAATCCGACATTGATCGAAGTAAAATACGACCAAATTTGAGCAAAAATACGATTTTTAATGCTTTAAATATTTGTAGCTATATGAATATAAGTTTGCCAGTGCTCTACGACCAACTCCGATCGAACACGATTTAACTAGAACATCAATGCGATTTTGAATGAAAGGTCGTATTCAAATCATGTTTTTAGTAATATGCGATTACAAATCAATTTCTGCAGACTAAAATCGACTGTCATAACGATTTTGACTCTTTGTAGACATCTTTACGAGTCTTTTTCTACGTTGTTATACGATTGATGGTTTGCTGGGTCCAGAGTGGTTGGAAAAGGAATCAGATACATTATCACCAATTTGAACAACGACTTCACGGTGAACAAGAAGATCGAAGCCAACGGCAGAATCGGGCAGTGCATCCAACCCAGCAAACCAGCAATCGTATATGAAGGTTTACAAAATATTACAAATAATGACATACTAAAGCAAAATTAGAAATAGTGCAAGCAAAAATTATATTCTGTTGCACAAAGTTCACATAACATGCAAATCTATGATCGAAATACAATGTTTACTTATAGTTATTTATGAGTCCACTCCAACTTAAAACGAAATTGTAAATCTGGAATATTTATGACAATTTTGAAGCATTGTATATGAATCAGTTTGCAATTGAATTAAACTGCAAAACCGTTGGTAAAAATAATCATTATAAATCTTTATAACACTTCGAAAAATTTTGTACTAAACTCGTTCAATATTTAAACAATACAAATGTACGCATTTTACCTATTAAGAAGAAAAAGACTTGTGTAACGGCTCAATGCGTTAGCACAACTGAGCCGTGGGTCTTTTAATTTTTTACAATAAGTAAAAATAAAAAAACAATAAAATTCTAAGAATGTAGGTCTTCCAGATCTTGTTGACGCACTTTGCTGCTGCGTGTTGAGATCCTTTTCCTTGGCGGTGAAGCCACTTGGGGGTCATTCAGTCTGCCTTTTCTCGCGTAATCGTTCCCGTCCATGTCATCATCGGTACTGCTTTCTTGCTGTTAACGATCAGAGATTCTTATTTGTTTCTTGTTCTTACGGCTCGCTGTTGTAAATCCGTCTTCATCGGTATGTTCTTCTTTATTGGCGATGCTAGTTGTTGGTTTGGGAGCGGTTGACGTGGTCGTTGTACCTGTATTATTGGTTAATTGAATCGTTGTTTTGGCTGGCTGTAGTAGATGAGTTTTGACTAGTTGTTTTTCCATAGTGGACTGTATGGTTACAGAATTGGCATGTTGGGGTCTGCCCGGGATATGTGATTAGCGTTCTTTGCTTATGGGTTACGCCGTCCCTCGGTGATTTGCATTCGCAGTCATGTAAGAAGGTATTGGTTTAGTCACTCGCATACTCACAATACGAACGCCGTTTGGAATGCCGGTAAACAAATTTCTCCAGGTGTCATTCGAAATAGATTCTACTTCTCCATATTGCAACATGATTTGTTTGATGTAATCTTTCTTAGTGCGCGGGGCCAAATCATGGATACGCACGTCCACCATGTCGTTTTCCATATGCACCGGGATCTTCATTCTGGTGTTATTAAACTCGACCTCGTGTTGCATGTTGTTCTTTTCAACGAAGTTTTCTGCCTGTGCTAAACTTCTAAACGTGATCAAAACACAGTTTTTAACGTGATGTAGCTGAATGTACGTAACTTCAGCGAGATTAAGCTTCATTTTAACTTTAACTAATTGCTCCAATTCCTGAACTGTGGATCTAACGCGAGTTTTATTAAAGTTGATCGAAATCGTGTTATCCCGTAGCACGGGCACTTTTGTTTCATTTGGCAAACTCATTTCACTCCGCAGCCGGGGGCAACAATACGCTATTGTTTTTTCACTGATATGATAATGACTGCTTGTGCGATAGGCACTGATCGGCTTGTAGATAGAATTGACTGTTTCACTTGTGCGGGACGATTTTTAGCTTCTGCTCAGGGCGAGATGTGAAGACAAATTGTTGGTTGTGATTTGACAAGTACAGAAGGTATAATTGGAGTACTATATTTAGATTGGATTATGTATAATCACAAAGAGATGAAAATTATCAAAAATAGTCGTGGTGCGACAGTGTATAGATCGCAGGATCAAAACTGGAAGCGTCGTAATTGGTTGCAGGTAGTTGTAATAATCGATATTTATAAAACAGTAATTTTAACTATGAGAAACATCAGCTTATATAGCCTTATATAAAATTTAATCCTGATTTTTGTTATTTTCATAATATTTAAGCTGTGGAATTGTAAACTCGATCATATATAAACTCAAAATGAAAACCTAGATAATTGTATATAGCTTCTGACGAGATCAAAATTCGTCGTTAATCTCATAGTTCTACTATACCGATTTGCACGTATATGGCCTCCACTTTTGTTCATATAGAAGGAATCTAAGCATTTTCTACAATTAATTTATATCATTGAAGAGTACATTGCAACTTATTAAAGTGAATCAAAATGTTGGCTGGGAAGTTTATCAAGCTACGTTAACAGTATCTCATAATTAACAGTGTCAAACGCATCCTTAAGATCTGTGTGGATCGTGTCCACTTACAATTGTTTGGACATTTATTATGTGCAGAAGGACGTGAAAGAGACCAGGTTCATCTCAACCCATCTACCAGAAAAGAAACCGTGCTCAGAAGTGCTAATGTAGTGTCGGCAAGCTGAGAACAGTGCCTCGATTCGAAAACCTTCGACTCAACTCGCAATGAAATTATTCCACGATAATTCATCTTTTTTGAACACCGGAAACATCACCGAATACTTCCGATCATCAGGAATTTTTTGCTGCTGAAGAAACATATTGAAAAGGTGTACCAGCGGAATCGCTAAAATATCGGAACATTTTTTCAGGACAGCAGAGGGTATAGCACTTAGTCCTGGAGCAAACGACGATTTAGTTTTCCAAATTGCAGAGAGAACCGATTGTTCTGATATTGTGAATACATCTATGTCCACAGCATCAACGGAAACATCACGAACCGCATTTTCGAGCTCGATAACAGATGGCACGTCAGTCGTGAAAACACTCGAGAAGTAACTGGCAAATTGCGAGCATTTTGCCACAGTTGTAGTTGCTATTTCGTCATTGTAAACCATCTTAGATGGAAGGCCAGTTTCTTTTCTTTTCGTGTTAACGAAAGATCAGAAGTCTTTCGGATTTCTTCGGAAATTTTGTTGGATGCGATTCACATATTCTTTGTACAGCAGTTTATTGTAACTGCGATACTTATTGTTGGCACGCGCTTGAGAAAAGGACGTATACGCACGAAGAGCTGTGGCACGAGTACATCTTAGATTCCGAAGCATGGCGTTAGACCGTGGAGGCTTCCTAGGAGGTTGGCATTTGATCACGATGTTTCAACACAGTCAAGCAGTCGTCGGTTATAAAGGTCAACGGCAGCATCTACATTCACATGATCATGTAGTACCCTCCAGTCGATCAGCAGCAGGAAGCGGCGCAATGTAGCTAGATCAGTTTTTCGAAAATTACAAATTTGGTAGAAATTGTTATTTCTAATGCGGAGTATAGTTATCCAAAGGAACGATCACACTAGAAGCTTCACTCACAAAATACTCAGGCAGAGCAATTCCATTCAAGAAAACGACGTCAAGAAAACGAGATTGGTGGTTGGAGATCGTGCTTACTTGGTTTAGTCCGTTGAAAGCCATCCCGTCCAGTATAAAACGGCTGACAGGATTAGTTGCCGAGGAAGACGGACTAGAGTAAGCGTATCCACGTCCAGAAGCTACCCACATATGTCCTGGTTGGTTGAAATCCCCAAGTATTATCATCGCATCGTTTGCAGTTGCCTGATAAGAAATGCATTCTATAGAGTCTAGATGGAGCTGCATAATATTGCAGTCAAGACATTTTTCTGGAGGAATGTAAACAGCATATATAAAGTAGCACTTCATCGACGTGGTAATCTTCGTCCAAACAACTTCGATGCATGATGAACTATCCACACCAAATTCACAGGAGACAAGTGCGGAAGAAACAGCGATTAAAACTCCTCCGCCGCAACCGTGAATGCTGTTGCTATCGCATCGATCCGCACGATAAACCGTGAAACCATCCCCGAAGAGCTGCACAGATGCAATACGATCACCAAACTAAGTTGCTGTCAGATCATGACTATCGTAGTCACTGTCAGGTGAAGCCAAGTACACGTCCTCTGACATTTTGGTAGTACAACCGCAAACCGTCAACGCCACTGAGGTGTCCCGGCATATTGTCCGAACGTAATGTGCTCGATGGCAAGCTAGAAATCAAAAGAAGCGGATCGTCATGTACAGCAAAATATTCGCTTGAGAAGGGAGTTCGGAAGACCCCCTTCACGACTTCCGAACGCAAGGCCGGGACGACTCAGCTGGTCGCTGGCTGGTAGTACGATTGCGTCGGAGCGCTCAGGGGCTTCCGTAGTACGGTAAACAGGCGTCCCGGTGATGGCAGCGCAGCGTGAATTTGTTTGTACAGTCTCGGCGATGGCGGCGAAATTATGCTCCTTCATAACGGTGGTATGTTGTGCAAGAAAGGAATTCGAAAGTCGGCGAGGTAACGTGTACTATTTCCCATCACCTACTTAGTCACCATTGGGCTTTCCGAGTTCTCGGTATGATTACGGCCGCCTGGAGTTTGGAGTCGGTTTTGTCCGGGTCCACGATTGGGTTTTATTGACATCTCGATGAATTCACGGAACAGCAGGCCCTCGGGCCAAGTAGACAGAGTAAATGCTATCTGTTTCAGTACTGGATCAAGGCCAATCTTAAACGACACGAAGAACAAATTTGTCTTGTCTTTATCCATTGGCACTAGACGTACGATATCAGTGGTGCCCTCAACATTCAAACAACGAAAAAGGATTTTCTGAACGTCGCTGTCGGTGATCACAGGATGAAAATCAGACAAATATAAATGATTTCCGTGGCGACATTTCACTCCCAGTCTAGACCAAATTAATAGCTAGCTCATTACAGAAGAGGCTTTTAGTTTTTAGTAAGTTTTTCATTTAAACATAACATTTTCATCGTGATTTCTCTAATTGCATTAGACACCTTATGTTTTATGTTTCATTTCAGAGAGATTGTGTCACATACCATATCAGCCACAAACATTATTATTGACAAGAAAAATTGTAGGCGAACGTTGCAATTTTCCAGGATCCCTACATGTATTGGCTGTGTATGTGAAAACTAGGCTGGACTAGATACCCTAACCTCCACAGTTTTAAGGAAAAATAAGTTTAAAACCGCAATTTTGACATAAAGGGAGTAAAAAATAACCAATCACCACATCGTCCCCTACTCCATTTGAAATATTTGCATGCAACCACATGTCGCAGCTCATTCGTTAAAATGGGTAACCCAACTAATACGATGTCATCATAATTTTCGAAGTAGACATACCCACAATTGCAGCAGTGTGTTTGATTCACTAGAAGAATCGCTTCCCATGCCCAACTAATCACTTTCAGTTTTTTTCCCAGAAAACTTTGTTCGTTGCTTGTTTCCCACAGGAACTCTTTAGTTTTTCGCTCGTTTCTCATCATTTTTACGAGAAGTCAATCAAACATAGAATTTTCCCCTCCGCTTTACGTTCACCAAACAGTGGCCGGCTCGAAATTCTCACTCGTCCGTATCCGTATCACAACTCGACTCGATGGCTCTTCTCACAGTCATATCATATTTATCATGCTCTTCCCAGTACATTTCATACGATCGCCGATCTGCTTCCCATTCCCCCTATCCGAATGCCACTCATTAGTATAGGGAATATCTAAACCAGACCGAACGGTAGGGGAGTTCATTTTTCCTTCATGTTCTGACTGAAAACAGACATTCCATGTTGTGGGTAGTTGAAACAAATTTGCACCGATAGTAATGGGTCAAATATTTGTACGAATTTTGTAAACTATTCTATTTTTAAATGATGAAAAATGGCTGAAATTATTTAATACATTAATCAGCAACTATCTATACCGAGACTTTTCATGAATGCCTGACTGTAATAATAATGGTTTCTTTTTCGATGTAGTTTCCCTGGACATCCCTATTGATTTGATTCAGAAAAAAAAGTCAAGAGTCTCATAGTAGAATTCCACCCGAATGGCAATTCGCCCTTCCCCGTCCTGCAATGCCGGGCCACGGCGCGAGCAGGGCAGTGGTTGCTACTGTTAAAAAGTTCGCACGAGAAAATAACTTTTCCCATCGACGCTCTTCGGTGGGAAACAGCTACGGCCAGCAATCGTATGGGAACAGTCGACCGTGTAAATGGTTTGAGCGCTGCGTAGTGTGGGACCATAGCTCGAAAGAAAAAAAACTGAAGAGTCCGCGTGCTTCAGAACAACTGTAGACATTGAAAGTTCTACATGCTCTACGTGTACGGGTTACCCAGTCTAGCATGGAGCACATGTCGGTACTATGTATGTGACTGGGTCAGAAGTGCGAAAACAGGGTGGAATGGAAAGAATTTGGAGCACGACTTGGATCTTTTTTGTATAAATTCTGTATATGGTATAGGTACCCTTATTAATCTTAGTAAATTTGAATCCATTAATTAGGCAATCTTGATCAACACATTCATTTCAAGGAAGAAATTTAGGAGTTTAATTTGAATTTCCTCTTCGCCAAACACGAGTATTCAACGTGTTTCACACCCGTTATATTGATACCGATTTAAAAGCATTCCATTGATTGTAGGCTGAAAAATAAAAGAATAACAGTGGCCATCCTTACTAATAAAATGAATAAAGGATCGTCTACCCTACGCTGTTTTGGGTAAATATGGCAATTTTTTTATTGCTGGTTTAAGGTTGTGCTTGCTTTTCAACACATGATGTCGGTTGGTGGAGCGATTTCCATAGAATTCCAATTCTGTCGCTATACGAACGTATTGAAAAATTTATTGAGCTAGCCGAAAATGTAACTCGAATTTAGCTCAAACGTTTGCTTTCTTCCGTAATGTAGGTAATTTTTTGCCTTTATCCTCTAGAAAGGCTATGCAATCACTCTGAAAATCCTCCTTTTAAGCGAGGCCTGGAGGGCTGATTCTCTTTAATGCCATTCGACTCAGTTCGTCGAGTTCAGCAAATGTCTGTGTGTGCGCATGTGTGTATATGTGATCAACAAATGCGCATCGGTTACTCGGAGACGGCCGAACCGATTTGATCAAACTTAGTCTGTAATGCAAAGGTACAACTTTCTAAAAGGCTGCTATTGAATTTCATTTAATGCCAGCGACTGGTTCCGGAGTGACGGAGTGAGTATGGTCACGAATAAAATTCCCATATAAATCGATATCAGCATATTATCTAAAAGATGCTAAACTCCATAAAATATGATCAGTTCGGACACCCTCGGCGGAACTGGAAGCTTCGGGAAAGTGGCCGAATTGAATTGAATTGGACTAAATTGAATTCACATTTGCCTCTTAGAAATATCTGATTCGATTTTCTCAAATTTAATCTCAAAATAAAGGTTACAGCATCCCTATTGACTGCTATTAAATTCCATTGGAATCGGAGTCTGATTCTTGTGATATGAGTTGAACCCCACCAACATTTTGATTCACTTTGATAAGTTGCAATTTAATTAACTGTACTCCTAAACGATATGAATTGATTGTATAGAATGCTCAGAATCATGGAGACCATATACGTTATATGAAATAAAACTATAAGATTTACGGCGAATTTTGATCTCATCAGAAGCATTATTTTTTCGCCTGATGTCGCCTCTATGCAGGAAGCTGCGTGCCGCTTTGGACGTCCCAGCTGATGTGGTTGACCTAAGAACGTTTACAATAACGCCAGAAATGGTCAGGTCGGCAGCATTAAAAATGAAAAATTCGTACTCTCCTGGACCTGATGGTATTCCTGCAGTAATATTTCGTCACTGTATTGCCGATATAACAGAACCTATGTGCTGTATTTTCAACCGTTCTTTTGCCGAGGCAAAATTTCTCGACATTTGGAAACGATCCACAATGTTGTCTGTCTTCAAAAACGGAGATCGACGAAACGTGAGGAATTATCGTGGTATAACTAGCCTGTCTGCTGCTTCAAAGATATTTGAAATCATAGTAAGCGCCATGATTCAAGAAAGCACTCGTAATTACATTTCATTCGAACAACATGGTTTTATGCCTGGAAGATCTGTCTCGACAAATTTATTGGAGTTCACCTCGACATGCACCACACAGATTGAAAACAGATCTCAGATTGACGCAATTTACACTGACTTGAAAGCTGCTTTTGACAAAATCGACCATCGAATACTTCTTTGCAAACTGTCGCGTCCCGGAGCTTCGGTACAATTGGTGGCTTGGCTGAACTCGTATTTAACTGGCTGAGTATTACGTGTAAAGGTGGGCTCCTGTTTTTCGATTGTATTTTCCAACGCGTCTGGAGTTCCTCAAGGTAGTAACCTCGGTCCCATGTTGTTTATTCTGTTCTTCAACGATGTAACACTGTTAGTGCGGGGCGGCTGTAAGCTAGTTTATGCTGATGATCTAAAACTATATTTTGTTGTACATTCGATCGAGGACTGCGAACGTCTTCAAGCACTACTGGATTTGTTCGTTTTATGGTGTCAGAAGAACAAATTAGTTGTAAGTATCCGCAAATGTGTGGTGATTACATTCCATCGTATTGCAACACCGATTGTATTCGACTACCGCATTGACGGTGTTTCACTGACCAGAGTCGAGCAAGTTCAGGCGTGCTGTTGGATTCTAAGTTATCTAAGCACATCGGTCAGCCGTTATTTCAAAAGCTACTCGTCAGTTGGGGTTCATCGCTAAGGTTGCGAAGGATTTTACCGATCCGTATTGCCTGAAAGCACTTTACTGTTCTTTAGTCCGTCCTATACTGGAAACTGCCTCTGATGTTTGGTATCCACATCAGACGTCTTGGTGCCTGAGGGTTGAACGCATACAGAAATGATTCATTCGTTTAGCGTTGAAAAACCTTCCATGGCGTGATCCTTTGAATCTGCCTCCGTATCCTGATCGATGTCGATTATTAGGACTTGACACGCTGCAACGACGTAGGAAGACCCAACAAGCATTATTCGTTGGAAAGCTGCTGAATGGAGAAATTGACGCACCGCATCTATTGTCATTAATGGACTTTCGAACACTATCCAGATCGTCTCGTAGTACAACGCTGTTGCATCCAAGATTCCACAGAACATCATTCGGATACAATGAACCGCTCATATCGTGTATCCGCATATTCGCTTTAGTAGAGGATTTGTTCGATTTTGGAGAAAATTCTAGTCGGTTTGCAAATAGAATTGGTAGCTCTAGATTAATCTAAGTTTAAGTTTTGATATTTTAACATATTCATTAAGACTACGTGTCAGATGATAAATTGAAACACAAATACAAATTATGCAATCATTGGTTTTTATTTTGAGTTTGTAGGTATACGATCAACTTTACAATCACACATGAAGGTTTATACAAGTTAAAAGTCCTCAATCATTCATAAATCATCTTTATTCCAACTGCAAATTGATTCATATACAATGTTTCAAAGATGTCATATATTTTCCGGATTTACAATTTTGCTTTAAGATGGAGTGGACTCATAAATAACTTTAAGTAAACATTGTATTTCGATCATAAATTTGCATTTTATGTGCACTTTTTACAACAGAATATAATTTCTTGCATTATTTATAATTTTGATTTAGTCTGTCATTATTTGTAATTTATTGTATACTTTCATATACGATTGCTGGTTTGCTGCTTTCTCCTGAAGATGAAGGGTATCCTTTCGAAACGTTGCACTATGGGGAGGTATGTGATAGAAAATCAAAAAACTACATCACTCGAACTTCTGTTCTGAGCATATATGCGCACTACAATTAGAAAAATTCTATTCTCTGCACAAGAATATTTGATTTAACTGGATAATATGGATATTCGAAGATCAAAAATTTGAAAAGAGAATCCACAAGTTGGAACCGGAAAAAAGTTTCAATTTTCCATAATTACTCTATGCTGAGAATACTTCAATTGAAATTTCACTAGCTGTCACAATTAGTAGAGAGGCGGTGGATTATTCAGTAAGCGTTTCCTTTGAGTGAAGCGTATTTTAAATTCGTAAGGGTTACAATCGGAGTTTATGCATTGTACATATAGGTGACCTGACTCCATTTATGCCATGAACATTGCTGTATAGCAACAAGTGACACAGCTCAGAGAAAGTCTCAAGGTACCTTTTCCAAAACAAATTCATTTGGAAAAAAGTTTAGACCTGTAATTCCAAGAATGGTTATGACTCAAAAGCCGTTTTTCGTCCAGCGGAACTTGTTTTTCCAAGATTTTAAAAACTTATTCTGATAGTTTGAGCCATCTAAATTTCATGAAACTGGTTTGTACAGGACCCATATCTCCGGAAGGAGAATTCGGAACAAAATCATTCACAAGCTATAAAGATGACTGGAAAGATTCTGAGGCCGCCTTCATATACAATAAGCCCGCGCGAATACCTCCACGTATCAATTGGATATTTGCAATATATTCGCACTTCCAGAATGAAAAATGATGTTATTGATTCTGGCACGTATGTACAAAACAGGAATATATTTGAGAAAGCTACAAGCATCGAAAAATGACCAAATAATAAATTCATAAATAAATTCATGAGATTTTTGTGAAGAATATCGTATTTTTTGGCGGTTTGGTGCACATATTTCTATATCAAAGTTGTGATGATGAATCTCTCTGCAAAATCACACATTTAAGCGTCTATTAATTCCATTATGTTTAAAAATTCCGTTATTAGTATCGTCCATTATTATCAATTCAAACAAACTTTTTGCGCAAGAATATGGGACAGAATATTATCCGTGTGTAATAAACTTTCCCATAGTGCGTTGGCCATTTGAAGTAAAATAAAACGAAAAGGTGAAAACAGAAAAGCATGGAAACACTAGAAAGTGCAATGTCCATTAATAATTCATTCTTCAAATAATGAACTTTTCACAAATATTACAGAATTTTATATAACAATGATTCTCCAATTTGTCTAGTTTGTTTTGCTCGTTTACTTTATTCAAATCATATCACGTAATAATTTTTCAGTTTATTAAGTTCATTGATTTTATACGTTTTAAATATTGGATAAATTTTCAAATGTAGTCATTTATTTTATTCAGTATCCTCTTTTTTATTTCGTTTATTTGAGTTAACTGCATTTATTTAATCCATTTTATTTGCGTCATTCTTTGGATAAAATCGAAAAAGTTTATTCATTTCATGCATTTAACGTTTTATTCACTGTTTTCATTTGGGACCATCCATAAATGACGTAGCATTATATGGGGGCGGGGGGAGTTTTGTATTTTGTGATGATGTGCGACGACAGGGTGGGTAGGGGGTCTTGTTATGCTATGTAGCTTTTTTAAAGGGGAATAACTATCATCGTTTTTATTTTTTTTTTAATTTTGCGGAGACAAGGGGGGGGGGGGAAGTAGAGTTACCGTCAAGCAACGTAATTACCAGGGGGTAATTAGAAGTTTGTGACGAAATGCCACGATGGGGGAGGGGGGTGTTAAAAATCGCTCAAAAAATGCTACGTCATTTATGGATGGTCCCTTTTATGCTTGTCATTCATATTTTCCAGTTCGCACATTTTATTCAGTTTCTTTATTTCAATATTCTTACTAATTTTTTTTTACTTATTCATTTTAACAATTTCGTCCAAATTACTGATTTGACACACTTTAATTTATTCTATAATTCTTTTAATTTTTCATGATACTACTTAATTTTGCATTTCAATAATATAATTCGTTTCAATCTGTTTTTTTCCTCTTTCTGTTCTTTTCATGATTTCCATTCATTTCCTAATGTTTTATTTTATTTTATTAATATTATCAATTTTATTCATTATATTATTTAATTTATTTATTTCGTTTACTTTTTTAAATCTTGTTAAATTTATTCTCAAATTACTTCCATTTCCTTCATATAATTCGTTTTATTTGATTTATTAATTTTGTTCAATTAATTCGTTTTACTCATTTCACTCATTTCGTTTTTTTATTTTATTTGTTTTATTTGATTCAGCCATTTGATTCATTTCATTCGTTTTATTATTTTTATTCATTTCATTCATATTGTTCATTTTATTATTTAGGTATTATTAAGGCTATTAATTTTAATAAGTTCACAAATCTATTGCTTTTATTAATTTAATTTATTATATTATTTTACTCGTTCAATTCATATAATTCATTTAATTAAATGTATTCATTAAATTTATTAAATTCGTTTAATTCATTTCATTAATTAAATAATTTAGCGCATCGTATCATTTTAGGCATTTCATTCATTTTATCAATTTTTTTCATTTCATTCGTTCCGTTTATTTTTTTGTTTTATGTATTTTATTCAATTCATACATTTAATTCATTTCATTCATATTTTTAATTTGATTAATAATTTTATCAATTTTATTCATTTCATGAATTTTATTTCTTTGGATAATCTTATTTATTGTAATTGTATTCATTCAATTCATATAATTCATTTAAATAATATTGGAACCCGGGGGTATTCGAACCTACCTAAGCAAATCATCTTTCTAGGTGCTTAAATGCGAAAAAATATCAGTCAAAGATCTTCATTAATAGTTTAAAACATCAGCTACATTTTGATGACATAAGGGATCATTCATAAATTACGTAACGTTTGTAGCGGGAGGTGGTCCGACAAATTGTGACACGTAACGTTACGTAACATGTTTTTACCGATGAAATTTTTTTTCAAGGAATTTGTTACGTAATAGGGGAGGATGGATACAGAAATGTGTGACAATGGACAATGTTACATGGGGATAGGGGGTGTCAATTTTGGGAATTTCCATTATAATGTTTTTTTTATTTTGAAGATGGCAGACAAAATGAGACACGTTGTATCTCCTTTCTAAAAAATCAAAGAATGAGATTCATCTGTCAAAATTAATGTTTTAGAATAGCGGTTCCACAAATATGTACTATAGTCGTAAAGTCTTACGAATTTCTGAGAAATCGAGTGGGTGTGAATTACACCCACGGTCTTAATAGTCCCGGGTTCCCATATATTTGATTTAATTCGTATAATTGTTTAATTCGATTAATTTAAATGATTCAATTTATTTAAAGAATTTAATTATCATAATTAACTTACTGCTTTTTATTAATTTTATTCACATTATTTTTTATTCATTTCATTTATTTCATTATTTTTTCGGTTCATCCATTTTATTCTGATTTTTTTTTCATTTTCTTTAAATTATTAATTCTGTTCAGTCAATTCATTTATTCATATATATAAACCATCAAAAAACAGTATTTTGCTCGTGTACATAGCTTTTAAAGTTTTTTTGCACAAAGTATTTCATAAAACAGGCTTTAATTTTTGGAAGGAAAAAAAATAAAAATTAAAGACAGGCAATAATTGTAACGATTGAAGCAAAGAAAAAAATCAATTTTGAGAAGACTTCTTAAGAGGTTGAAATACGATAAATACTCCTGTACTTACTTATGTTATAAAATATTGCGGTGAATATACCTTCGAACAATAAAAAAATATTAAAATTAACAAGATCGGAATTGCTAAAAAGTATCCTTCGAACCGGATTTGAACCAGTGACCTATGGATAACTGAAGTTTTTTTTCTACTTCGGAAAACGATCTTCTACAGTCCACCGCTCTACCAACTGAGCTATCGAAGGTTGGTTGTGTTTAATGAAATTGAACAACAAAACCTGATTTCGTAGCCCAAGAAATATATTATGCTGACTTGCACCCAGATCTATGTGTGATTCGTTATTACATAAATCCAAAAATTTTGAATTACATTTGCTTTTAGCGGGGAAATTTCTACGCTGCCATGCGAACTTGACACACACAAACACGAATGTAGTTCAAAAAGGCAATTCCACGTACCAACTACGCGAACAAAGAGAAAGGAAATCGCCGCCACGAATAAACGTTGCATAATTTCATCAGTCTATTTTAAGCTGCGTATTTATTTATTTTGCAGCACCAACCACTTTTCCAAGCTGATTCTCGCTTCAATGATTGGTGATTGATAATGGATTGCAAATAAGGCGACATAGCTTCGTATCAAGGATAAGAATGGAAGAGAAAAAAATTGAATACATTTTAAATGGCTCAACGCCGAGTTCTTATAAATTCATGTCTTAACCAGTAAGCTGCTGCTTCGCCACACATGGTTCGGCTATTCTGTCAGTACATAATCGGGAAGAGAATGCCAAATTCAGAATAATAAGACAATTTGACGAACACAAAACGAACAACCCACAAATGCATTCCTACAAAATCATCAAATTGTTTTTACCATACTTGTTGAAAGGTTTCCAAAGTCCGAGAGAATCTCCATATCACGCACTCGAAAAGCACTTCCCAAAAACGCCGATCGTGAGTCAACAAGAATTTAAGCTGCCTCCTCGAATTACACTTTCCCACGTTCTCGGCTGGTGAAACCCTTTCGCACTGCCCATTCCCATCGCACATATAAATGTACATAACATTCAACATTCCTAATACTGAGCTGAGCCCGGCCTTCGAGACCTCTACTCCCTAACCGTCCGATCAGTCGCGGGGCACCGCACATCCACAGAACGTACATACGTTAAACCAACAACCAAGTACGAGTAGCAGTCAGTGTGCACACATAATTTCAGAGAAAATTGAAATCCTTCCAGCGGAGTAAACATTCATAAACAAACCATAATTACATTACGGGGGCTACACGCTTTTCCATTTTTTTATCGCCCACTCTCAAAAAAACGTCCTCCTCTTCGTAGAGGTTGAGAAAAGCAAGTCTCGCTGGGAAATGGAATCCTCATAATAATCGAAATGCTCGGTGCTTTCTGGGTAGAACATACATAAAACAAACATCACTGGAGACCTGCCACGTGGCGACCGTACATAACAAGTTTCCTCTTCTAATTGCACTTTTGTATTATTTTTTTTTATTCGTTCGCTGCTGTTAGTCTGTATGAGTTAGTAGACTAAACCACTCAGGAAGGATTCTCCGGCCGTGGAAAGCCATGAGCGTAAAAAGCGAACGAGATGACTGATGAGTGACATTGGCGGTGTGCCTGGCGTACGCGCGCTTTCCATAAATCGTTATCAAGATATAATTTCTGTCGGTCGGATGGCAAACAATTGGGTTTTCTATTAGTCCAGCTAGCTTTTATACCGTTCTGCGATGTCGATCTATCGGAATAGACACACTTTTCGGATTAAAATCAGTTTGTTTTTGTTTGTTGGTTATTTGGCACGCAGAAAGTGTTGGCTGACTGATTTTCTTGGTCCTTCGAATGTATTTAATTTGTGGTGTGGAACGATTCAAAGGGCTATAGATAAAAGATGAATTATAACGAGTCACTAATCCAGAGATACGAAATATTTTCGACCGGAAGTATAGTTGCTTTTCAATAGCAAAATTTAGAAAAAATATCATATTTTTTCATATGCATCGACAGCGAGTGGCTTTACGAATACTTCTCTATTTTTTTATTCTCACTTAATAAAAAAAATAACAAAAATTCAGTTAACAAACTGACAGCTGGTATTTGCTAACCTGTTCGTTCGCACTGTTGTTAACTGGGAAATATTATATCATCACCCACACAGTATGGTCTAGCACTTTGGAATACGCTGTCTGTTTGCGATTCCAAGTTTTAATTACTGACTATACATACACACCTACACACCAAAAAATTATGAATTTTATCATTGACGTAATTGCAAACATGACACAATTTAACAACCCGTAATTCTCGAAATGACGAAACATTACCGTGTTCCGTTTAATTATACATGAAACATATACTTTACATGCGCAATGACATAAAATTACACTTACTGCCATTGAAAACAAACGCCATATGTTGAGTAAAATTACACGATTTACAAAAATCAACGTCATGTAAAATTAAAACCAAACGTAAAACTAAGTCATTTTTGAGGCTCGTATATGTCAGGGTCAGGAGACGTAAATTTACAAGATTTTTTCTAGGTGTGTAGAAAAAATAGTGTAAATTTACGTCTCCTGACCATGACATATATGAGCATCAAAAATGACTTAGTTTTACGTTTGATTTTAATTTTACATGACGTTTAATTTCGTAAATCATGTAATTTTACTCCACATACAGCGTTTGTTCTGAATGGTAGGAAGTGTAATTTTATGTCATTGCGCATGTAAAGTATATGTTTCATGTAAAATTAAATGGAACACGGTAATGTTCTGTCATTTCGTAAATTACGGTTTGTTGAATTGTGTCATGTTTGCAATTACGTCAACGATAAAATTATGATTTTTTTGGTGTGTATACTATAGTAGGAATGAGTGTGTTATTTTTGTGTGTTAACCAACCTATTCTCCCACTGGCCGGCAGCGATTGGCAGAAAAAAGTTATTTCCATGTATTTATGAAAATAACTTGGTTCCAGGATTTAGGTAGGAGTTACCTCACTTGACTTTCCGATTGGCTATTTCGTATACAGGGCAAACTGTGTTCCGAAGTAATCGTACCATCAACCAGCTTTGCCTTAATGTAATTTGTGTATCAAATGGATTTTAACATTACAATAAGACGATAGATTTCTTGAGGTACGAAATCGACACGAATCTAGTGTATTTGCTTGATTTTGAAATTAATTATGAAATTTGCGTTTCAACTTCGTCTCATCAGAATCCGTCACTAATTTAGTTACAGGACTAAGCTAGCATCGGATTGACGCGACCTTAAAAAAAACGGAAACACTATTTGTGGTTCTGAGTAAATCCCTAGTCCTGCGTGATGGGCCGCAAGGAATTTTGATTAAGCTGATGAAATTAATGATGTCGAAACTTGGTTTGACTTAGCAAGCCAATGCAATATGCACTATGCTATATTTCTCCTTATTGGAGAAAATTTAGGTGAAAACAAGATATTTTCGGGATTATATAACAGATTCGGACAAAAGATTGTGGATAATATTCCGTTCGATAAGGCCTAATTTTGGTAATTTAAAAATATGACTATTTTTCCTGGGACTGCCGGAATTTTTTATGGTGGTCAATGTTACCAAGAAGTCTAAGAAAACAGAGGAGGGGGGGGGGGGTTGATAGGTAGTGCAACCAAACGCATTGTATATTTTCCATTTGATAGATGGTTTGTAAAAATCACCTAATAAGGGATCATCCATAAATGACGTAGCATTATATGGGGGAGGGGGAGTTTTGTATTTTGTGATGATGTGTGATGACAGGGGGTAAGGGGTCATGTGCATGCTACGTAGCTTTTTTAAAGGGGAAAAACTAACATCGTTTTTTATGCTTTTTAAATTTTACGGGGACAAGGGGAGGGGGAGAGTTACCGTCAAGCTACGTAATTACCAGGGGGAGTACTTAGAGGTTTGTGACGAAATGCTACGATGGGGGAGGGGGTGTTAAAAATCGCTAAAAAAATGCTACGTCATTTATGGACGGTCCCTATGCGGTGTGAGTTTAATTCTAGAATATGCCCGAATCTCGGAACTTCCAGATTTGTCTGTTGGGGTGGATCCAGAAAAAAATTCGGGAGGAGTTCGAAATTTTGATATCAAAATGAATATTGTACAATACGTAATGCGTAAAAATCTCAATTCATGAAAATCAGTATTGGTAGTCAAATTTGGATTGAAAAAATTGAGTTTGAAACTAATATAAAATTCAAACTTATTTAAAATTTCTCATCAAGTTGAAATTTTTTGTGAGGGGTCCGGACTCCCAGGACCTCCCCCTGGATCCGCCACTGGTGCACAATAACCTCAAAGAATCTTCGATTGGCAATCAGTGATCTAGATCTGAAAATTGAAGTAATTTGTGTCCATTTCAATAGATTTTGAAGCTCTGAGGTATTCCGATTGTACTGGTTTATATGGGAAATTCCTGTGTGTCCTTACTAACCACTCTTTCCAGAACCATAAGTCTGATTTGAATAAAATTCAACAGTAGTCAATGGAACTGTCATATATTTCATTTGTAAACAAGTTTTATACGTCCAGGTACAAAGAGAGCCAAAAAACTAATGGATCTAAATCGAAAATATCTACGTATAGGGGAACATGGGGAGACTTGACCAAGCGCAAAATTCTAATTTCGGCTATGGCGTCTTCTACTCGATTCCTATTTTTTTTCAAAAATATTTTTATACTTGTTTCGATCCCTTAAGGTAATTTTGAAAGTTTGGAGTAAAAAATCCTTTCCTATATTACGTGATTAATAAATTTTGCATTAAATGATGTATTTTTTTATCAAACTTTGTATGGACATATCTACTCGACTACTAATTACTATTAAAGGACTAATATACCATTAATCCTTGTGAAGCAGTGAAATGATTTTACATAAACTGGAACATTGGAATAGTTATTACTAGAATTGGCATGAAATTGAACGCAATAACTAATGTTGGGGAGACTTGACCAAGATTTTATGGGGAGACTTGACCAAGTGGCGATCAGCTGAAGAAAGATACAAAATTCTTAATATTTATTATGCTTTGGTATCTACTGTTAATGTTAATCACGCCATAAAAAAATCCCACCTAAAACATAAGTCGTTATATTTTAGTATTAGTAAACAAAGTTAGCAATAGTAGGACTGATTTCGTGACGTGTGAACATGCAATGCAAGCAGTACAGTTAATCCTTAAAAAGAAATGCATTTAAAAAAATCAAAATTTATCAAATGCAACCCTTTTATATTTTTTACTGCTACCTAAGGATCTCGACAACAGGGAAAAAATAATTACAGTATGTTTTATGTTATTATTTTTTGTTATGATTTTTCAAAATTCTCTTGGTCAAGTCTCCCCACGCCTTGGGCAAGTCTCCCCGCAATGGGGAGACTTGACCAGAAAAAACGATCACAGAAAAACTTTTGTAACTTTTCAAAAATTAAATTAAAAATTCTGCAAAAAATCATGAAGACGCGCAATAACTTTGTGCATTATATCTGAATGATTTTTGGGGGATTGAAGGCTTTTTTAGAAATTTATGCAGTTTTAGCTGAAAACCTGGTCAAGTCTCCCCATGTACCCCTACTCACAGGTTTATTTACGGGACATTGTCCTGCTAAGTATCATATGAAAAAATTGGCAAAAGTCAAGATGACATTTGTCGATTCTGTAACTATGAGCCCGAGAGCTCGGAACATATTCTCTGTCATTGTGCAGTACTATTTCTTCGAAGGGAACGATACGTCAGAAGGTATCTTATGACGCCTCACGAGGTATGGCATACCTGTCCCGAACGGATCCTCAGCTACATTAACAATGAACTACCCGTTTGGGACAACACATGTGGACAAACGAACAACTCGCTTCCAACTACATTGGCTTCGGGCAATTTGTAACATGTAGAGCTAACAGGGGTAGCCACAAAAGATAACCTGATAACCTGTCACTGGTCGCAGTGACAAGTTTTCCCTAACAAAAAAAAGTTCGTAAAAATCAGACAATAATTCACTAAGACATAGGAATGGCATTAATTTGGAGCTTGGTAAGTTTCCTGGCGACATCAAGAACCGGCATAAGCGACCAATGTGGTCAAAACGACTTCGATTGATCTTGACCCGCAAATCCAAGTACAGTTGCATTCATTTTAATATGTATTGCATCATTTCGACATTAAGGTGGTACCAGTTTATATGGGAATTTTCTGTGTGACCACATTCTCCAACCCGTAACTCCGGAACCGGAAGTCTGATCAATACAAAATTCAATAGCAGCCGATGGGAAGCTTGTTTCGTTTAAGACTAAGTCTGTGCACATCGACCCAGCCATTTCTGAGAAACACAGAGGTGATATTTTTGCCGCATATACACGCACATACACACATACAGGCATTTTCGTCGAACTGAGTCGAATGGTATATGGAGTCACCCATTGGAGCCTCGGTTAAAAAGTCGATGTTTGGAACAATTGTGAAAACTTTCTCTATGAGAAAGTCAAAAAAGACTGAGAAAATTTAATAACTCACATACTCCAAGAGATTCCTATTGTATGGGCCAATCGACTCACACTTTCGATTACATATTTCGGTCCTCAAGTTTTCGATGCAAACAGAATAATTAAAAACAATATATGTTCAGGGCTACAATTAAAGCAAAACATTAACAGAACTTTGAATTTTTGAAGGGGAAAAAATAACTGAATTTAAGGAGTCAACATAATCTTATACAAATTTGGAATGAAATGTCACGAAAATGTGGACCTGTGAGTGCTTGGTTGAATCCTCAGCGTTTGGATGGTGTCAGTATTTTGACAAAATCGTGCTACGGATACTCGTACTCCGATTCCTAATGGAATCCTTCCTTCTTCAGATTCCGAGGGCATCCTCAAAATTTTAATGGAAACATTCTCAGGGTTATGATTAACCTCTGCTCAGAATTCCGGTGGAATCCGACAAAATAGTTTTACTCGTTGTTTTGTTTACACAAAATTCTCATGAAAAAAGTTCTCATGTATTTTAGGTAATCCAAGAGCTCAGTTGAGGTTTCTAATGAATTTGGAGGATTTTGATGGGATCAGTATTTCGATGAAACGATACAGGATTTTGGACGGCGACTTACGTATTTTTTAGGTGGTCCTGTCTAGAATTTGAATTCTTTTTAAACATTTTCATAGAATCCAAGTATTATGATAGATTCCTGCTCGGTATTTTGATGAAAACCTTAGGTTTTCCTAATTCTCGGGATTTGGTTAAAACTTTGTTCAGGATTCTAATGGAAAAATTCCAACAAAACTCTGCTAAGAACTTTGAAGATATCTCACTTAATATTTTGATGTGATCTTTTTCAGAATTCAAACAGAATCTTACTCAGAATTATTCCCAGGTAACTTTATACTGTCCAGGATTCTGACGGAGTTCTACCCATGATTTTAATGGGAACATCAAGACTTTGGAAGTGTTTTGCTCATTTTGTTATGTACAGTATTCAGATGCTACTCACCACAGTTTGTGTTAAGCCAGAAATAAACTTTAAGTCGATTTTCAAATTAGAGCACACACTTTCTTTCATAAACGGCTAGACTGATTTTGAGGACTTTTTCATCAGCTTTCCAGTTATGTATGCTGTCAACCTTTCCATACATGCCTTTGTAGAGTGTAGTTGAAAACTCGTACGTTACAAACTGAAAACGAACTTTACTCCACAAGTTTACTCTTTGATAAGGAAATATTTAACCCATGATCAGACCTTTCAATATAAGCACCCATTGCAAAATATCGATCAGTAATATGATATTATATGTTTAACGGTTGTGTTTAACTTCCGTTGTACTGGACGGAATATTTTAACTAATGGGTTGAAAATAATTACAACGAACTTGTATTAAATTATTTACAGCGAATCGAAAACATGATGTTCGATAATGTTTCATAAGCAAGGCTCTGAATGGTTTCCATTATTTTCTGTGTGCCGACATAATAAGTCTGTGACGTCACGTATGGTTTCGATTTGCTACTTAATCTTTATCTATAAAAGAACCTGCACTGATTTAGTACATAATTGTTTTGAATTTGATATCCGCTTCGAAAGTTAAGGGAGTCTGGATGCTTTCTCGTGAACTATTTCACAAAGCTCGGAATTTTATTCATGAATCCATACAATCCTCGTAAACTAATTCATGATTCTTATTATATTGGTCACGATCCAATATCCATGCTCCAGAACTAGTTCACAAAATCATCAAATATTATTCATGTATTCGAGAACTGGTATAATAACCACGACTTAACATTCGTGGTCGTGAAATAGTTTACGAAATCATAGAATATTGTTCATGTATTCATGAACTGAAAGTCACGACATACCTTTTGTTCCTTGTGAAATAATTCACGAATTCATCAAATATTATTCACGTAATCGTGAACTGGTTCATAATTCCTAGTATAATAATCCCGACTTACAATTCGTGCACGTGAAATATTTCACGAAATCATGAAATATTAGTTATGGGCTCGTGAACTAGGTCATGATTTCTAGTACTTGATCTACGATTTATCTTACGTGCTTGTGATATATAGAAGATATCCCTAATCATTTTCAATTTCATGCAACGTGACCATAACATTTTCACGAGAACTATTTCACAAAATCTAGAAGTATTATTCGTAGAATCATTTTTGCTCCATGGTCTATTCCATGAAATGTCATATATGTCCAGCTGCTAATGACCAGTAAGAGGCATCTAGCAGTAGTCATAAGAAACCTATTATGACCTAGAACCTCGTTATTCATTTGATAAGGTTCAGTGTGATGTATCGACAGAAAAAGAAAACTGCGCTGAACTCCAAAGATACATTATAGAGCCACGAATCGTGTTCGTGATATAGTTCGTAGAACAAGATCCCGCTCATTAGTCAGACATTTATGTTCCTGTTTATATTGTCGCGATACTCCGAGTACAAAAACCAATAATAACCAAAAAATAACATATCGCGATAAGCCGAGGAGAAATTACGAATACCATAATAAAATTGCTGATGTCATGAACATGAGTCATACCACTCCACAAAAGTAAGCTCTAGAATAAAATATAAAGATAATGTGCAAATAAATTAATCGTGACTAATATCCAAAAATCAAGAACATAAATTATACTACTCTAGACAAAAATCGTGACTAAGATCCTGAATTCATAGACATGAATCACTCTATTCATGATTAAAATATCAAGAATCGTTATTAAGATCCTGAATGAACATGAACACAAATTACTCTACTCGTGACTTAAATATCACGATAACGCGAATAGAAATTATGAAAATCGTGACAAAGATCATGAAATCATGAATATAAATCACATTACTCACACAAAAATCGTGACTAGTGTCCTAAAATCATGAGCATGAATCACTCTACTCAGGACCAGGGATGCCAACGGTACCGATAAACTACATTTTTTTCGGTATATTTACATTTGCACAAGCCGTACAGCCCGCTACAGCTCTTGCCAGAACGGTAACCTAACCGAGTACATTTTCCCGTACAGCAGTAGAATACATTTTTGTTTTGCTGCTGTACTCCGACTGCTCGGTGAGAGTGTGGCGTAGTAAAGTTTGTTCTCTCGCTTTGTACATTTTTCTCTGCATAGTCAAAGGGAGAGGCCCGCACACGAAAGCGTTAATGCCAGCCGTGGCGTAAGTGAGCCGCATTCATTGTAGTCATTTTTGAATAAAAATATTAAAAAGATTGAAAATATTAAAAAATGTAAAATAAGGAAAGAGAAGCTGTACCGCTCGCGTCTGATGGCTGTACTGGGGACAGTAGTTTCTTGTCATGTTACTGCTTTACACACAGGCAGCCGTACAGCGCTGGACGTCCTGCACTAGCGGACGACAGCAGCATAAAGAGAGAAATGAGAATGTAGGCAGAAAAATTACAGCCGCAGAAAAGGTAGGCATTTTGCATCCTTGCTCAGGACTAAAATACCACGGAATAGAAATCACGAAAATCGTGTCTAAGATCCTTCAATCATGAACATAAATCACGCTACTCTGACAGAAAAATCCGATCGCAAACTCACGAATATAATATCACGGTAACTTGATGAGAAATCACAAAAATCGCGAATAAGCTCCTGTAATCACGAACATCGTTTAACTGTCGGCTATGTATTCCCAAATTCTGAACAAGGATCACAACAAAAGCTAAACATGCTCCTGTAATCATGAACATCGTTTAACTGTCGGCTATGTATTCCCAAATTCTGAACAAGGATCACAACAAAAGTTTAACATGCCCGGGGAACAACCACAGTAACACTACAAACATTCGAATGTAACGCCATGTATATATTGAGGCAAACAATTTTTTTGGGAAACACAAATAGTTTCAAGAATACTACGTTTATTATTCAAAATTTCAGGAACTTGGCCACGGTTTACATAAATCCTTCAGTTCACGAAATCATGATCATGTTTTCATGAATTTATGAGTGATATGCTGATTTTGTTGGTACTAGATGATTTCGTGATATGACGACTACCTGTAGTACTGACTCGTGGTCTGGCGTGTGTAGCTTGTTCTGAGCAACAACAAGGACTTAATTTGATTTATTGTTATTGTTATTGGTCGGGCTTATCACTTATTCATCATACGAAACACCTTAAAGAACTGCTGGAAAAAAATTCTTTCAAATGTCCAATCACCTCTCTTTAGTACGATATCTTCGTCATCGTCCTTGTGCCCAAGAATAGGGGCATGGGTACGTGAATATTTAACATCAACCGCTACGGTGTAGATTTACATAGCAGGATGGAATATGACACATTGTTGTTTGACTCAATGTACAAGTAGTAAATATAGAGTTCTTCCACGACACATGATTCGTTGTAATCAATTAAGTGCAAAACTACCAGTTATAGTACTAATTTTGAGGAAAATGTTTAGACAATTATCGGTGAATTTATGTACTAAAGCAATCTACTAATTTTCCGCAAAGAGAATAAATTGTGTCCAAAACTTATAAAAAGCAGGAAAAACATTTTGCCAGATCGATCGCTTTCATATTAAAAAATCAATGTTCTCAAACATAGATTCTAACAAATGGAATAAAAAATATACAAAAATGTTGTTCGATTAACAAAATGAAATCGTGCTGACGAAATGTTCGTGCTATACACAAGCCTTTAGTAAAATAACAAATCAATTCGTTTCATTCACGAAAAATAATTTTGCCTTCGACGATAAATTTCGTGCAACGTACACTGAATATTAATATTTACGAAAAATTTTGTTCGTGAAGTCGTAATTGTTTAGGGTGTGAAATGAACGAAACCAACTATTTATAATGCACGAAAATGATTCGTTGCAGAAAACGACGAATGAATTCGTACATTGTATAATAGTTTTCGTTCTATTTGCGAATTTATTTTATCAGTGTGGGCGTCTACGGCATGGTTGTTGATAGAACATCATGTTTTACCGCTGGCGCCAATAAGGGACCTTTCATAAATTACGCAACGCGAATATTCCCCAAAATTGACTCCCCCTCCCCCCCCCCCCATGTAACAAATTGTCACAAAATTTTCTATCCCCCTCCCCTATCACGTAACAAATTTTTCGTAAAACATTTTTTTGTTCCGTAAAAACATGTTACATAACGATCTAACCAGCTCCCCTCCCCCATATTTCACAACATGTCACTTCTCGTACCACCTCCCCCCCCCCCTAAACGCGTTACGTAATTTATGAGTGGTCCCTAAGACACATTTTTTGCCTTTCTCATATAAAGAAAGGCTATGCAATAACTGTAAAAATCGACTTTTTAACCGAGGCCCGGAGGGCCGAGTATCATACACCATTCGATTCAGTTCGTCGAGATCGGCAAATGTCTGTGTGTGTGTATGTATGTGTGTGTGTGTGTGTGTGTGTGTGTGTGTGTGTCATTTAAACTCACACAATTTTCTCAGAGATGGCTGAACCGATTTTCGCAAACTTAGTTTCATCTGAAAGGTATAACGCTCCCATAAGCTGCTATTGAATTTTTAGTTGATCCGACTTCCGGTTCCGGAGTTACGGGTTGATGAGTGCGTTCACACAGCAAATTCCCATATAAACTGGTACCACCATGATGCTCAAATGATGTAAAACATATTAAAATTGATGTAACATTACTCTAGTTTGCGGGTCTGGATTACTAATGATCAATTAAAGCAGCTTTGACCAGATTGGCCACCTATGACGGTTCATGACGCCCCCGGGGAACCCGCTAAGTTCCTAAGCTAATAACACACCCATTCCCCAACGAATTATCTACCGATTTTTATAAACTTGATTTCAAATGAAAGATACAGTAATACCATTGACTGCTGCTGAATTTCATTCGGTTCTGACTCTTGCTTCCGGAGTTACAGGGGTGTTAGTAAGGATACACTGGAATTTCCCATATAAATCGGTACAATCGCAATACCTCAGAGACTAAAAACTATTGCCAAATTACTTCTAATCGCAGATCTAGATCACTGATTGCCAATCAAACATTCTTTGAATATATTATCCACTATCGACGATTCCGGAGGTCCGGAATTCCGGGCATATTCTACAATTAAAGTCACATCGGTTCTTCGGTGATGACTGAACCGATTTTCTCAAACCAAGTCACAAATGGAAGGCAAAATAAGCAGTTGAGTACTGCGTCGCCGCCCCTCCCCCTTGCCCTTATACCTCCCTCCTTAATCACTCCCCTCCCCTTGGACAACCCTCACGCCCGCATTTCCTTCATCCACCCTGTATACCGAAGCAAGATGAATGATTTCTGACGCATCCTCCACTCCCACTCTACTAACCCCCCCATTCCCTCCACTTTCAAACCCATTCCACCAACATTTCAAAATAAAATCACATAAAGATAACATTGAACTCATACTGATTAAGCTAATTAAATATTATTCTTCTGCCTTTCTCATATAGAAAGGTTATGCAATTGCTCCAAAAACCGACTTTCTAACCGAGGCCCGGAGGTCCGAGTCTCATATAACATTCGACTCAGTTCGCCGAGATCGCAAAATATCTATGTGTATGTATGTGTGTATGTGCGGATTTGTTAACAAAATGTCCACATCGCACAGTGGTTTAAAACGCGAAAAACGTGATCGTTTTGAATAACTTCGAAATGGTTAGTTATAGCGATATACTATCTTCGGAAGAATTTATGACAATGAGATGCCTCATCTTTATAAGTAAAAAGTTTGATGATTAATCCTCCTATAAGTGAGATTCAAAATTTATTTCTCATATAATTAGAGATAGCAAATTGGTGTATTCTGCAAAGTTGTAGTAAATTCTTCTACAAGAAACTTTACTGAAGGTGGTGATAGTCTATCTTTAATAGTCTTTGAGATATAGCGCATTATTAGAGGAAATACCGAAAAAGTCAATATATATTTGAAAGTACAAGAAAGATGCTACAATATTCTGTGTTAATCACTTGTATCCGTTTGTATCCATGGCTTTGGTAGCTGGATTTAAAGAATATCATTTATTAGTCTTAAATATTGATACGAAATATATTCGGTAAAGCTGTTGAGATAAAGTGGTGGTACCTTCGGCAAAGTGCCGAGGAATATTCTTCTTAGAAACATTGTCGATGACACCAGTTTGCCATCTTTACTAGTTTCTTAGGTGCGGTGCAATATTTATAGAAAGCCTACTAAAAGCGATTCATTTGGTAATCGCGCATGCTTTGATTACTTGTTTAGCAATGTCGCTGTATAGCGTTACGTCAGACTTCGTAAGCAACAAAACTAGTTTATTGGATCGAATGATTTGTATTTGCAGTAATCGCGATGGTGGACAATAAACAAATTTTTAAAGGCTATCTTTCATATAACAATACAAATTCAACTGTCAAATCGTTCATAGCAAATGTAAACGGTTTGCTTATATTAATGTTCCAAGCCCTGGTATTACATTCTATTGTGGAACTTGATCTTCTGTGTTGACAAACTTTGCAACCGATTTCAGAGCTAATACACAGCCTACTTATACTTAAAATCGTTCCTTGTTAGGATTCGACTATATGGCTCATAAGACAACGCATTACTCTCTCTACCACCGAACAATGCACTGTATCTAAAAACCAGTCAAGACAGAAGGCTGATGTCTTCGACAATGTCTCTTGTGAGAACATTCCACATAGAATGCCGAACATAGTCCCACTTTATCTCTTCAGTTCACCGAATATGTTTCGAATCAAGATATTAGACTAATAAATGATATTCTTTAAATCCAGCTACCAGAGCCATGGATACAACCGGATACAAGTGATTAACACAGAATATTGTAGCATCTTTCTTGTACTTTCAAATGAATATTGAGCGGTCTGCCCGTTTTTGCCCGTTCGTAAATTATTTGAGTGCAAAGTAGGGCATTTTTCGAATAAAAATCGTGAATATCTCAGAATCTGCTCAACATATTAAGTTGCTTCCTTCACCGAAATTTTGTATTTCATTAATTGTGATAGTTTTTTAGAACATTTTGAACTTCCAAAAAATCTTGGAAAGAAGTTATAATGAAAAAATTGATTTTTTCGGTTTTTCCTCTAATAATGCTCTATATCTCAAAGACAATTAAAGATAGACTATTACCACTTTCAGTAAAGTTTCTTGAAGAAGAATTTACTACAACTTTGCAGAATACTCCAATTTGCTATCTCTAATTATATGAGAAATAAATTTTGAATCTCACTTATAGGAGGATTAATTATCAAACTTTTTACTTATAAAGATGGGGCGTCTCATTGTCATAAATTCTTCCGAAGATAGTATATCGCTATAACTAACCATTTCGAAGTTATTCAAAACGATCACGTTTTTCGCGTTTTGGACCACTGTGCATCGGTTTCTCGGAGATGGCTGAACCGATTTTTACAAACTAAGATTCAAATGAAAGGTAGAATATTCCCATAGGTTGCTATTGAAATTCATTTTCAACCGACATCTTGTTCCGGATTACGAGTTGAAGAGTATGGTTACAAAACAAAATTTGTTGATTTGTCCACATCGGTTTCTCGGAATATTCTGAACCGATTTTGACAAACTTGATTTGAAATGAAAGGCCCATCAGCTGCTGTTGAATTTTGTGTGGATCCGAGTTCTGGTTCCTGAATTACAGGGTGATACGTACGATCACGCAGCAAACGAATTCTGCGATGAATGTAAAAAGGTGAAATTATTTCAAAATGTAAACACAACTGTTGAATTTTTAGATCTAGGTCACCAACAGTCATTCAAAGTCTCTTTGGCCACACTGGCCACCATCGAAGGATCCGGAAGCATCCAAATTCAGAATACGGTTATATTGGTTTCTCGAAAATGGCTAGACCGATTTGATCAACTTAGTCTCAAATGAAGGTGTCGAGTCCCCGGAAACTGATATTAAATTCCATCTCCATCTGACTTCCGGCTTCGGAGTTACGGGTTATGGAGTGCGATCACATAGAAAACTCCGATTCAAACCGATACCGCGATGAATGTAAAAAGGTGCTCTTATATATACTTACCAAGTGTAATAAGAATGAAAAACATTTCCATAATGTTATATTGTACGAACCAGCTATTAAATCATAGTTTGGAGAAATGAGACAGGTACAATTGCACCTCTAGGTGGATTAAAACGGGGTTTCTATTCGTGAAATTAATTAATTTGATATCCTTCCCATTCCGAATGTTTGCACCTTTCAATCCACCCATTAAGGAGTTATACCAATGTAGAGTTTTAAAAATATCTATTTTTTTCATTGGTCTAAATGTGCTTTAGGTCCTTAAAATTATACGTCAAAATAGGCGACAAAAATATATAAATGTTCAAATTTTCGATTCTGCCGCATATGACATTTTCGTCGTTTTTCTATTGAAAAGCCGCCATTTTGTGACGAAATTACTTGAAAGCATGATTTTTTGCACGTCGCAATAAGAATTGTAAGTTCCATTTTACGAGATCTCGATTGCGTTAAGAAAAATTTCTGACATATGCCAATTTTTAGTGCTCTACAGTATAGTGTAATCCCTAAAGTATTTGCATAATTACGACTACTCTTCACACAACACAAGAACCCAACGGCCGTTTTCGGAAAGTAAGTGCTCCAAGTTTGTTGCGATTTAAGAAGACAAAGACACGAAAATGGTCCTTGTCGCCATGATAAACCGGATAAACGAAATAATCCATCTAATGGTGTATTAATTCCTTGTACAAGTATTAATACTCATATAATTTGATACCTGTCAGGACTGGGTCCTATCGACATTGAGCGACTTTTGATATAAAGTGATTGTTTAGTTTAATTACAAAGCTTTTCGTTTATGAGAAAAGCAATCGAAAGTCTTTAAAGATATATTTCAAGATGTTATACCTTCAGAAACCTGTATATTTAAAACAAAAGTAACAGGGTTGAGCGGAAATAAGTTAAATGTATCCGAAGAACTTAATCCGAGGAATTAGTACATTTCAATTAAATTTTTATCATGTGTACACGAAAGTTAAAAAGTAAAAATCTTTCAAAGTGAATGGAAGATCCAGGTTATCAGAATTAAATTATTCCTGTACACCTCCGAAGCCATCATCAGAGCCCATTTCCACAAAGTAATCAATAAGGATCGAGCCGCTGTACAAGTAACCCGACCGGTCCACTTTTTATTCAATCAAATTTTCGTCACCAAAAATCTTCCAAGCGTTGACTGCAATCGCGTATAAAATGATTGTTTGCAACCAACTGATGGCAATTAGGAGTGCCAAACAGGTCCTCAAACGTGAAATTAACAGGTTTTTTTCTGCGAAAAAAAAACTAATTTCTCCAACGTCGCCGATTCTTATTCTGCGCTGCGCCGCTGGCATTGCGTTGCTGGTCAACCAATCTGTTCTACCTTTCGTTTGCTTTTTCCAAGTTCCGAGATTGACCATCATTATTAAAAGTTTGATGCTGGGTCGTAGCAGCAGCTGCAGTCCAGGAACCTGCACGGCGAAGGCGCAGGAGGACCCCGAAAACTGTCGATAAGTATCGTGAGAAACTGAAAGTCCCAAATCATCATCCTGGTGCTGCCTGCTGTTGCTATTATTATTACTGCTTGTTTTGTTTCCCTGCTTCCTTTGGTGGATTTTCCGTTACGTCACTGCACTGCTGCTGCTGCTGCTGTCTCCCGATGAAGAGCTGCCACACATTCTGACTCGACGGGACCCTCTGCCCTATCTTTGAAACATGGATGCACCTCGTGTGCTCTGCCAAACGTAGGTTGGCGGAAGGGAGACGGAACTAGGCTGGATGTTTTGTCCTTGTCGGAAGTTTCTCACAGTTCGGCTGTGCCGTGTTTTGCGTGGAGCAGCAGCTGGCGATCAGGGTAAAAGGAAGATCTATTAAAAGGGGAAATCGGAATCGAAACGGTTCATTATTCTCCCGTATGGTATAGTTGGGTTCATCGGATTCATCTGACGTGTGCCTAATCGAGACACAACAGCAGTAATTCGGTGCTGGCAGTGATGGAAGTTCATCGTATAATGACTAACAATAAAATTTCTGTCAATATTAATTCACAGGTCATACAGCAAATAGTAACAAACCTAATAAACATCTTATCATTCAAGAGCCTAACGACCTGTTCAGGGTATCATCCAAACAATATGTGGAATCGTTGGACTATATGGGTTAATGTTCGTGTATAATATTTGTTTATAGGGGAAGTCACTAAAGTCCATATTTTTCCAGTTCAACCTGGATGCTATGGTCAAATTTGAATCTGTTTCTTAATTAAAACTTTTTATAATAATTGAAAATACAGCATGCATTCAATATCGTATTTCAGCAAAAGTTTCATTGCAATAAAAATAATTTCGACGACAATACTATCAGTTTCCTGTCTGGAACGAAGCCTCTAATAAGTTGATATTTGAAAAGTTGTATTTAATCTGCCAACACTGTATATAACAGGATGAATAGTAAGCCGAGCGAACGCCCATCGTCCACGGTATGAACAGCTTCCCCTGATTTCATTCATCGTTCTCTTTTGCAGGGGAGATACCGTTCATCGGCGAACACAGTTTACGTTCATTCATCCTTCGCTCGCACCGAATAACGCATTTCTATACAGCAAAGTGGCATTCGCAACAATGGAGAGGCTCTCTCTTTACGCTCACAGGATCCTAGCATGAAGCACAGTCACAAAAGCGGGGAAGTGTGCCTTTCTCTGGAATACCGATATAGCTGGCGATGGCACACGTACCGTCTTCCGTTCCGTCGCATGCTACGATTGGACGGGCTAACCGCATCACTCACTTGATCGCCTAACGCCGAGGCGTACGTACTGAAGTTTTCATAGCTCTTATTCTGTAGCGAAAGAAATACTACAGCTCATTCCGGTGCGTTGAAAGACCAGGCCAAGGAGAGGTACAGGTTGGCTAAGGTGTCGCGGTGTGCGAAGGAAGGCACCATCTCAGTAGTACGAGTCTGGTCCTGAAAGCGAATGAATCAACACGAACGGAGCAGTCGTTGATTGGCAGAGAACGTGTGTGGTGTCCTGCTAATAAAAGCAATAAGTGCCGCAATCCCGTACGAGAGTGTGTGATTCGAAGACAAACGTGAATCGAGAGGATCCGATTAATGAATAGAATCTAACGGTACATTGAGCCGATGGGACGAGCAGTTTGTTTGTTCGTTTCATTGTGGCGGTGTGTGGATTAGTGTGCGACTAACGAGACGCAGTGAGTTTAGCAGAAAGGATTACAAGTGATTTCGGAATTAGGGAAAAACAACCAGTGACGTGATTTTACGTTGAAGGATAGTCCGTTGTAATTGAATGCGGTTACGAGTGTGGTTAGAGCACTACAGCAGTAGTTGAGTGTACCACCGGGTCGAAAGCTCAAAAACGAAACCGGAAGTGGGTGATTTGTTTCTGCGGATGATCCTTGTCGGATCTACAAAATGACAATGTCGCAGCTATTGAAGCAGACGAAAAAATGTTGCGTGAAGGTAGGTCACATTTTTAATAGCAATGACATCAAGGCCTGGTTTGTGGGGCTAATGGAAGAGTAGACAAGTTTATGGTTATTCTTTAAGCACGAGGTAGGACAGACAGGATGTCACTGTCTTAGCTTTTAATTGTCGCTACCTATTTGTGGTGATTCTTCTAGTAGTTTCAAACGTCACAATGGGAAAGTAGGATATCAAAGCATCAGTAGAATGGGAAATGGTTAAAAGACCGTGCGGAAGCGTACAATCGGATGTTCTCACGCTGCACCGAGCCGTCGGATATCGGGCCGGTGCTAGCAACTAGGGTGGCAATTAATTTTAACAAGTTGCTTCACTCAGAGGGGAATATGAGACTACCATAGCTCAGGATCAACCCCTCCGTCATGCAGATGTTTTTTTTTCTACTTCTATTTCTTCCCGGTAATGAATGCCGAGTGCAGTGTGACTCGTATGGCACCAGAAGCGAGAGGATGGTTGTGGGCTTCCGCGGGTAGTTGTGCTCGGGGGAGTAGGTATTTTGTGGTGCAAGCGACCGTGGGAACATGTTTGTTACGCTTTCTTGGTTACGGGATTTATGAGTATGAAAGTGATGATAAATAATTGAGGATAGGCGGATTATTTCCGCTTCATAATTTCATCGAAAGGGGGAGGAGAGTGGCGAACAGCGCGTTGATGGAAGTCAACAAATCCCGGTTTGTTGAAATCGTTTCTGGGTATTCAAACTTCTTGCTAAAAAATCTAGACGTTTTTACTACTGATGAGAAATGGCTCTAATTGATCTTACCAAAATTATATTGCCACTTCTTGTAAACTGAAATGTATACCCTAGTAACAATTTATGTTTTATGGCAGTTTTAAAGCCACTCATAAAACTTAGATTGCACATGTAGCGTGCTATAAATCTTCAATTGTTACTTGGGTTTCTAGCTTTAAGATAGCTGTAAAATTTTCTTATTTCATTAGAAAAACAAATCTCAATATGTAATCCCCTTGTTTTTAAGAAATTCAAAATGTAGAACAAAGAAATTGGCTCCTTCAAACTAACGCAAACGTGCCTTATCAAATAAACGAACTGAATAAATAATGGATATTTAACAAGGATTATTTCTTATGAATGAACTAAACGATTTTCGAAACTTCTTTTGCGAATTCGGAAACTGTGAAAGTTTTAAAAATATTAATACGAATTGCGAACTTGAAAATTGTGTCAGATTATTTTTTGGTCGTAATAATTTGTTCTTTTTAAGTTTCGAAAACTAATGGATACTAATGGGTCATGGAGATATTCATGGTTGTTGTCCGGTATTCTGAATTTTTTTAAATCTTTAGTTTGCAGATTTGCCTCTATTTTTTATGAAGAATATATTTGAAATTGCTATTAGGAAAGGTAAAAAAGGGGAATTTTTCATAAAATTCCATTCTGCAGCGGGATAATGAACGAAATTAGTTTATTCAAAATCTCTTTAGCATTTTTAAAGACTTAGTGTTCAGTTTATCAAAACAAAACGATTCACTCTTTGTTTTGCAGCTACTGAGTACTAAAATTACAACCTTTATGTCTAAAATGGATGTGTACATAAAGTAAACAAAATGGCGGTCTTCGGAGAAATCTTGCAAAGACAAATTTTACCCGATTTTGTCGTTTTTCAGGTATCTTTGCACGAATCACTCGAGCTAAGTAGAACTAAGAAACCTGTTAAGCCAAAATTTTTGAAGATAGTTGAATATAAAAACAGGTCTTGAATGGTTCACGTGTTGGTTATGGTTTATAATATAAAACATACATTCATTCATTTGCCAAAATAAGTTTAAAATCCGTCAAGAGAGATCTTCAATTCGGAAAACATCTCTCGTGCATTCTTATGTCTGCACGTATCCCTACGATCACAGTCATATTGTTTTAATCCTTTCAACCTTAGTAACACATAACTAAACAAAATGCAACTTGAATAACTCTTTTAGAAATTTGGAAACCCGCCATGATGATGATTTCGGTTAAGTTTAAGATTATGTATATAGAAAAGAAAATATATGGCAAACGATACGGAAATTTGTGAAGTTGTAATGTGTTTGTAAACGAACATTTAACATGAGATTTCTATATCAATTTGTATTTCATTGACCTATTCATGATCTATCAGCAGAGGCTTAACCTAGTTTTTTGTGGAACACGAGCCATTGTAACCAGTATTTAGATCTATTGTGGGATGCTTCTTCTTTAATCCAAGTGAATGATCTATTTGACTTATTACTATTTAGTGTATGTGATTGTGGTTATTCAGTTACACATACTTCCCAATCTCCTTTACTAGGGACTCTTAGGCTGCTTCTGATGCTTCATTTTCAGATCCGCGGATACGGCATGTATCTTTTGTATGTTTACCAATCTTCATAAGATGATATTTACTTGCACCGTGTGCTGCTTGTAGTTGTTGTCACAATGTATAGTACTTTTAAGTTTAATCTAAGCAGTACCCCAGGTTTTTATGGTTGAGTGAACGAAATTTCTTTGATTGTCATAGTCTTGTTATCCCAAGCAACAATTGGGGTTTTATGATAGTTTTATAACTACTCATAAAACTTAGATTGTACTTCCAGCATGCTATAAAACTTTAATTGTTACTTGGGTATGGTACTCGAATTGCTTTTTATAACTGCGTTTCAGTTCCATTTTGAATGCACTTGATAAGACTCTACAGAAGCAAATTCAGAGGACGGCAAACGCATCGGCCTTTTCATTCCCGTAACTCCACAATGTCCTATTATAAGTTGGCCTAATACTTTTCTGACAGCCAGAATATACTCCCATACCAGTTTTGAGTGACATGTAGCAGTTCTTAATGCAATTAGGTCAACCTGACTATGTTAGAAAATACAGATATTTGCATCTTCTCTTCAGGCATACCTAAAAGCATTCTAGAATTGCATATATTTGTGCTTGAAACAATGTTGGCAAGTGTCCATGGGGTTCTAGGGTTTATTCCTGGTAATGTTTATACCAGATCCCGTAATATGATTCATTTTATAATCATCTGTGTATGAAGCTACTGAGCTTGGACAAACAAAAGGGCGAACTTGTTCCCAAGTTGATGTTTTATTCCCAATAATTTTATACGGAGTTTCAAAGTTTGGCATTGCTTACAGCCAGTCTTCATTTGTAACGACGAGGTTTTTCATAGAATGATTCTTCAGAACCGCAGGATGTCCTGTTAAATATTCGGATAATAATTGTTTATGACATCGTGTGATGATTCGGAAGGAGATAAAACATTACATCTAATGCTTTTTTGTTAATTTGTATTAAGTTACCAATCTTGGTTTGGAAATTGTATAGAATAACTTGGTCTGAGACTCCATTTTGTACCGATTGTTCGACTGTATGCCTAAAGTGCATTAGTTGCCTTGCTTATAACCTGCTTAGTTCCAGTTTAATTTTTTGTTCAATATTAATCCCAGGTACTTTACTTCAGAGGACATTCCCGTTACTGTTCTTGTGTAACAGTAGAACGCTTGGTAGTGTGCGTAAAAAATTGTGTTCATCTATACCACCAGTTTATCCATAAAAAACTTTTATTAAACTCTAAAAAAATATCAGTCGATTTATTCGATTATCATGATTCAAATTTTGCAAAAAAGTTACTTAAAAATCTATCGACCTAGTTGAATTGTTGTGTTTTTTTTGTTACGCAATTGTGTTGCCAGTTCCAGTACAGTAAGGTAGTGTTACAAAAATCACAGCCACTTTTTCAAAAGCACCATTCAGCTAGGTCGATAGTTTTACACCGACTAATTTGTATATTTAGAATCGACTGATATTTTTCTTTTAGAAATTAATGAAGGTTTTATATGGATAAACAAGTGTTAAAGCTGAACACACTTTTCCTATGGAAATTTCCACTATAATAATACCACTACTAGTCTTATAACCACTCAACCAAAGTTGTTTTGAACCTAAAAAAATGTTTTAATGATCCTCATCTTTACATTACTTTGAAGTAAAGTTTAAATCAGATTGAATTTTATTTGAAATAATATGGTCAATTTCCGGCTCACAACATCAATCCAATCACTTCGTATCCCGTTGATTTCAATAGCTCGTCTAAAACTGAAGTCGAGAGTAAGGGTGACAGAACTCTGCCTAGAGGGCATCTCTTGTTTGTTTTCACAGTCAGTGTCGTGTTTACAAGCGTTTGAGTTATTTCACAATTGAGTTGATTTAATTTATTGTGTAAATATAAGACCCAAATTTTGTCGTAGTATTTCGCATGAAGCTGCCGAAAGTTTCTTTTATATCGAGGAAAGTTGAAATTTCTTTTACTTCGATAGAATTATTCAGTTTTCCAACCAACATGTGTAACGCATCTACTGTTGATTTGTTGCTTCGATATGCGTCATTCGCTCAGTGAAGACTGTTTCAAGTTCTTTGATTTGATATATGAGGTAATCTCCATTATTTTGAGAAATAATGGTCAAACTGATTGACCCAAAAGATTTTGGAAGTGATTTATCTAGACTTTTAGAATAAATTTTATCTCTGGCTTGTAGGCATTTAGGTTGACGATTAAAGCTCCATAGCTCCATCCCTTCTTCACTCTACCCAACCCGCTTGTAAGATCGTTTGAGTAAGCTTGTTGTACGGTATTTTTTCAACTTACTCGCACATCAGTGCTCAAACACTTTCGTTGAGTTTTCCAAATTTCTACGTTATAATCCGTGAGACTTTTTATACTCATCTCACTGTTCCAGTTTTTCTATAGGATCTTATTCCTCCTCCGCGCGTCCTTATCGTATGTACGCTTTTTTCGCTGGACAGTTTATATTCTCACCATTCATAAGTTACAACATCTGGCAACTCGGAATAAATATTCTGGGTATCATGCCATCAAGAAATCATTGATAACGAAGTGGCCGACGAATTAGCCAGGTGTAGTTCATCAAACACGTTTGTAGAACCAGAACCATTTCTAGACATATTTACTTGTGTCATCATACTAGAACTGTCAGCTTGGGCAAGAGACCAACTACTAAACGACTGGCATAACGTGGTAACGGGTGTTCAATAAAAAATGAGAATTTTTTCAGTCGTATAGTTAAAAACCAAAAAAAAAAAAATCAACGTGTTCAGTATTTTTTATTAAAACCATAATGTTTATTCTTCAAAAAACGTCAATGAATATTGGAAAAGGGGCCCTGGTCAACCGCACGACGCAACTTAGTCGCGATGTTCTCAAAAGAGCGCTGGACGGCACTGACGTCTATTTTCCGGATACAATTCCGGATCCTGGTGATCAACCGCTTCGTATCCTTGGCCCACCAATTATTTTTGTACACTAGAGCACAGAGGGAGCCGAAAAAATCCTCAATGGGACGGAACTGGAGCAAGTTGGTCAAGTTCCTTTCTTTCGACCCGTACTGTATCTTTTTCTGATCAAGATACTCCAGCGCCTTCTATGCGTAATGGGCAGACACCTTGAAGACGTACTTCCCATCCGCATGATGCACCCTTAAGAACGGCAGAAGAATTTTCTCAAGACGCTCTTCCTGGTACATTTGTTGATTGATGGTCAGACCGCTCGGCTTGAACTTGAACGGCTTTGAAATCCCTCTGTCCGATATGGCGATGTACAGCATAACTTTTTTTTTCAAATTTATGCATAAACTTATATTTTACTTCGAGGGGTGTGGCCGACTTGTCGCTGGAATAGTAGCTGTCATTTCCTAGAATCCACATTCTTCGAGAGCGGAAAGTACTTTCCATCGTTCAGCACGAACGACTTCTCGCGATAATTTTTCGTCATCCACCGGCACTGCGATTTCACGATCACTATCTGCTCGTCCGTGTACTCCAGGGACCGAGTCTTCTTCCGACAGATAATGTCCTCCATCTTGGGGGTTCGGTGAATCAAGGAATTGGAACAGTAATATTTTAGGCCGGCGTCACGCAAACTCGTGCCGTCCTTGTTGTCGAACAGCTTTTTCAACGCTTCCTTCATCTTCTTCGTCATTATCTTCGCCGGACGACCTCTACCGGCCTTCCGCTCCACGCTCAAGGATGCCAGGATCCGGTAAACGGTACTCACGGGTACGTTTTCGTCTCGAAAGTGGTCTACCGTAAACTTTTTTCCACGATGACCATGCGTTTCGTAAAACCGTACAAAACGCTCGTGCAGTGATTGCTGTTTCGACGCTATCTTCGATTGAACTGACAGCACCCGAGCGAAAAGAAACATGCCACCCATTTCTAGGGAGTCCAGAGAGCAACTCTTTTGGAGAGAAAAAAATTACGCTCTTTACTTTAATTACAGAAAGCAGAGGCGACGCGTGGTTCCACCGTCAACCTGTTCAATATACCACCAAGACCCTTAAAACGTCACAATCGTCTCTATGAGACGTTTCTGTTCAGCTGATTCTTTCGTCGTCGATTTCATCCAACATCTAACGAATAGGACCAATGAAAAATGTTCGTTGACATAAAATTTCGCTGGAGCTGACCAAAACAAATTTGTTGTAAAATCCCAAAATCCCACCAGTGAATTGACCAACAAACTTCTTGTAGAATGCTTAATTTACCGTGGAAATAAAAATAAAAATATATAACATATCCGAGAAGGTTGCCACTTAATTAGAATTGAAAAAGAATTCTTAACAGAAACATAAGCAATACAATCATGTATAACCTTCCGACAGTCGCGCTAGTGCACTGAGTGCACGCTGGTCTGAAAATCTAGCGAAATCGTCTTAGAGCAGCTGCGGCTGCTCTTCAGTGAGCTGTTTACGCGACTTCCAGAGGGATAAAGAGATTAAAACTTATATATCGTTATATGATTTGAATTAGCTTGCAATGTAGAATCTTATTTTCTATGCACCGAGAATTATTCGTCCTTCTGTTTGGGATAGATTGAAACATTTGTCAACCGGTTTAAGAAAATACCTTAATTCCTTCAAATTTGATAGAAATTTGAATGTTGTATTTTCCTCGCAAATTATCGTAGCAAACAGGCATTTAACATCCACGCGTTCATGATTAGAACAACCCCTGATTTGAGTTTGTCTGTTTTACACATTCAGTAGATATATTTTTAGCATGTGAATGCAAAGATCAATCGATTTCTTTGGCGCAAAAGTGGACGGTTCATTATTATAATTGAACCAACCAAATACATACGCGCTTGTAACTAGTATGTCCCAGGGGCAGAAACATCTTGTTAGATTTTTCTTGTCTCCCAAGAAAAAAAGCGTTCGATCAACAGCTATGACCGTACGGCGCAAGGTGGTCGAAAATTATAAAGCGCTCTCGTTTTGCACACAGCACCAACGCCCATATGTACATCGCAGCAATGCACGCTGGTTCAATATTTGATTTGAACCGGTGCAAAAGAGAATAGAAAGAGCCTCGCCCATGACACTAATGCTGCTATTCCAGCCGTCGCTCATGCAACTGCTCCCTCTAGAACATGCGGTGAGAGTACGAGATGCGTGCATGTTTCTGGTTGGACCGGTCATAGGAAAGCACTGCTGGAGACGCAAGGTTGATTTATCGTTCAGATCAAACTATCGAACATCAAGGTTCGGAGATTATTACTTTCATTAAAAATAGTTTACTTGCTACTGCTTTAATGTTAACGCAAAATTGGTTTTGGGTCATATGATTGTTCCTACCTGTTCAGTGAACAGGTTGAACGTACCGACGCGTCGCCTCTGACAGAAAGGTATTGAAATCTTTCTCATTTTTATTGAACACCCGTTAGGCACTCGATAAGCTAAGAAATATCCACATACAACGAGGGTCAAAAATCTAATGAATCTAAAACGAAAAGACTTACGTATTATCACAGGCCTATTTCCAGAACTTTTTCCTGCCAAGTATCACCTGACTATATAGTTAGGAAGCTTGACTTTTCAAATACCACCGTGTCTAGTGTGATAAAATTTTCAAGAAGCATCGTGCTGTCAAACGTAAAGACAAAAGAGACCCTAGGACCTTAGTGATTTCATTTTTGTCTAAAGTCAATTCCGTAAATATTGCTTCAATCTTATTCAGATAAATAAAATAATAACTCAGAACTGAGTTTTGACGTTTATTTCCACTTGCTGTAACAATATCCTCTTTCACCGCTATTTTATTGAAAGAGCAAATATTCCAACAATTCAGGCTGCACCCCGTACTTACACATAACTCCACAGAGTAATATAAGTTACATTTTCATCGTAGCTTCGACGGATCCAGAGAAATCCGTTCCAAATCTGTGCATTCGTCGTCATTTTATCGCCTCATAAAAGAAGAAGACGGTCAGACGGTGAAGCACTCGGACAAATCGACAGAGCAAGAAAGCATTCTCTTTCTCTCTCTCTTGAGTAGTTCCCCTAAAACCTCTAAAAGGGCCCATATGTGTTTTCCATCATTCGCCCGTTTCCACAGTCCATGTCTGGATATGTATTCTTTGTTTTCACTTTATACTTTTTCACTGTCGATCTCTCGAACAGGTGTGATTACCCTCTTTTTCCCAGGGAAACAACCAGCGAGCGCAGTGGATGTGCTTCCCGTGGTTTGGAGATGAATGTTATTTTTATGGTCGCTTTTGTGGGAACTTTTTTTTTAATTTTTATTTTTCGGGAGCCACTTCTCGGATTGAAACGTGATTTGAAGGACGACTTGCCCAAAAGGGAAATGGACTCAAGCAGCGGCGGCGACGGTGGTGGTGGCGGGGCAGGCAGGTGAGATGCGATAAAAAAAATAAAGTCATGTCGGTTAGCTCTCGCGATCCTGATCGTTGATGATGGCGGTGAGATTCGGTGGGAAAATATTTAAGAAGCATCATAACTGCGAGCGTTTTCTTTTTGCTTTGTTTTTGGTGCAGCAACAAAGAACTGAGTACGACATACTGGCGGTATCGTTTTTTTTCTCTTCTGGGGAAAGGAAGCAAACAGGAAATGACTTGAACAGATTTTCTTTCCTTTGGACGAAGTTGATGAAGCAGAGGAAGAAAGAAGCTGTGGGAATGAAATTTGAGACGTACGAATATGAAAATTGGAACAACCATAATTACTGGCTACAGTGTACAGTGTATCGATCGGAAGTTTTTCAAGACAATGAACGTAATTTAATCTTACGATATTTAAAAGGCTTTTGAATTGGCATGGCAAATTATGAAGTTTGATAACCGTATTGGGATTTTTTTATTCAGGCTTCAAATTAACCTGACCAAAATCAGTGACCATCAGCCAACGAAAGAGACGGAGCAAGAATTTTGTATTTATTTTTATTTGTATCGTTTTAAAGAGCAAAAAATTTATGCCTGTATGTAATTAATGAACTATAACTTGATCAATTTCCTATCGGTGTCCATTGATCCGAACCAAGTATCTGATGTGCACCGAAAAAATTGTCCGCTTGTTATCGGACATAGCGACCAGAGTACGGTTTCGTAAAAGTGAAAATAAAACACTCCTCGGATTTTAATGTCTGTTTTCCGGGGACTGAAAGCACTGTCGCCGCCTAGAGGATGGTACTGGTTCGCACGAAGCCGCCGCTGGGCAGTCGTCGTCACGTTGGTGTAAATCGATTGGTGGGAATGAATACAGCAATCGTGAATGACAAATTTATGACTTCCGGGAAATAGGGTTTTTGCTCCGATCGATGATAGAGGGAAGTATGCTATGGGTTAAGTTTGTTATGCCAAAGAAGTATATAAATGTTTACAAAGATCAGTATAAAAGGGCGGTATAAACAGAATCTGACATTGATGCAAAGTTACATCTTGAAGCTGAGCAAAAATAACAGATGTGCCACATATATAGAGTGCAAATAATACTTGATAATATTTAATATTATCAAGTATTTTTTGCTTATAATACTGGTGGAGAATCCTTTAGATGTCTTCGCATCAATTAGCACGTATTTTGTATTCTTTTGTTGAGACAGTAACCGTTTCTTTCATGAAACTAGTACAGTGAAGACCCGATTTTATCAGCCTCATATGAACATTGATAGTTGGTAGTTTGATGGGCTCTTGTAGACGAACTTGAGTTCGAGTAAATCCTTTCTTGAGCATATTTTTTTAGCTTAGAGATTTGAAAAATGAGGCTATATCTAGAAACTAAAGAAGAATATTTTAAGAGCGTCGGTTTCGTAAAAAGAAAAAAGGAAAGAAAAATATATGTCCCCGTTTTATCAACCTAAAATTTACAAAGTGACTGGTAAAAACGGGTCTTCACTGTATTATAAATACAGGGTGTACCAATAATCCACACACCTTTCGTCATAAGCATAGAGCTTTCAAAATCATTTTAACACTATTGTTCAGATTAGAAAAAAATTTCATGAGACTAAGCATTTAAATATAATACAAAGCTTTGAACCATCGAAAAGAGATTTCGGATCAACAGAAAATTCTCTTTCAAAAATCACGGCTCTTTTTGTTAGGAAATATTCGGCTGCCATGTTATTCTGCATGTGCGTATGATTCGGATGTGTTATCTGTATCAACATCCCACAGTGCATCATTTACTAAACATAAATTTTCACGAAGTCGCGAAACAGACTCATTAAACCGGCCGGTCTAACACACACACGTGTTGGTGGGCATATGCTATAATAACTGAACTTCAAGTTGCCCAATTATCATACAAATCCATCAGTTGGAATGTCGCTGCTAGGTTAGGTTAGTCGACCTGAAGCACATGGAAATAGTATCTCAGGCCACCATCTAACTGCGTTGTTTCCTAACGTTCCAGTGGGCAGTGCAAAGCCACACACTGATTAAATATTAACACTCACTAATGTAATGTCTCCAGCGAGAATTTGTGAGTCCATTGGCCTTGCGGTAAAGTTTTGTTTGTTTCAGAAGCCCACGATATGGTTATGTGCGGGTATGAAGAAAGAAGGTCGGGAATTCTGAAGAATTCTGACCTAACCCGATCGGAAGGGCATAACCAATTTATAAAAACAGCAGTTATGTATTTCAAAAATATTTTGAAACAGAACCTTTTATAAATCCGGCTGGTTAGTTGTTAAAATAACAATAAATAAAACAAAAACCTGGCTATTGCTAACAATTTTTTTGAGAGTTGTCCTACTTGAGCTGTAGAGCTAGGTTCTCGCAAGAGCTCCCCGTAAAAATCACACTCTACAATTGCAGACGAGACAGGCAATGGCGCCCACTAAAACACTGCTTTAGACCAATTGTAGCAGGCCGTGATTCTGAGTGTGATATTTATTGTACGGTTCAGGTATGTGCGGGCGTAGCGACTTCGCGATCTTGTGTATCATCGCGAAGGCCTCGAGCATTGGTAACATCGCGTGTATAAATTCTATATAAAACCATTTGCCTTTCGCATATTCGCGTGTGTTCTAGAATGATCGCGCGCGGACCGTGAAATCCGTTTTTATCGCGTGTGTTCTTGGATGGCCATCTTTCTAATATTCAGTTTTCGGTGTACTGATCACATTCTGACAGGGAGTGAGTTACTAGAGTTCCCGGTCATGTCGCCATGGAACGTGTTGTCCAGTGGATATGAGAACTTTCTTATGAATTGACTCAGTTGAACGCCTAGATTTCTGGAGTCGAGGTTAGAGACTTTCGGACGTGACTGATTCATAATCGCGCGAGTGCGGAGACTGTAGGTTCACGCTTGAGACAGCGTTTGAATATTTATAAGTGCTGAGACGTTCATATTATCACCGGGATGTTATCATGTCTGCGAGAGCGCGGGTGTAGGTTGCGTGGATGATCGCGAATGGCTTAAGCATTTTTATTTATGATTGTCGCGTGTACCGTAAACCGGGGTAACATTGATCACTTTTCGAAGTAATCATTACATATTTTTAGACGCAACACATTTTTTTCAAGTTTAACATTTTTAAACCATGTACTGATGTCTGGAGAACAAGATTGGATGGTTTTACCTAAAATTCTCCGGCTCCAGCTATTTTTCCAAAAATGATTTCAAATTGAAGTTCGTTTTCGTATTCCGGGGTGACTTTGATAACCTGCATGTTGACTCACATTAAGTTATTGATGTCAATGTTTTTCATTCAAATGTTTGTTTAAACTAATTCTGGAAAGATACTCATCGTTAAATAGATGTTAATTAGTATTCTACAAAGTATTTCAATATACTGTAAAATTCGAGTAACCAAAATTCGTATAATTTGTGTCCAACTAGAATAACAGATTTTGAAAACCTTTAAAACTGCTAAAATTGCTTTATTTTATTTATTTATTTATTTATTTCGTCAATCAAATGTAGACTACATTATATAAATATTAATTGCTTATATACTATCCTGTAAACTATTTCTATGTACTATGATGCCGTAAAGAGTTGAAAAACTGTTTTAAACTTGTTCGGGGCATGGTAAGGTCAATACTTTCACAATGCTCGTTATACACAGCCATCATCTGGTTTAGTGGTCCGAATTTAGCATAGTCTGTACGGTGATGACCTATCGCGAACAAATTTCTATTGCGTAATTGACGAGTAGGAGCATATAAATTTAATTTTGACAAAATGTAAGATGAGGCAATACGCTGCATGACGATATCGTTTAGTAACGAGATCATAGCATAGTCCCGACGTTCTTTTAATGTTTGAATATCTATCAACATACAACGTGCTTCATAAGATGGAAGAGGGAATACTGTCCATCTTAACTTGCGTAATGCATATAGTAGAAACTGTTTTTGGATTGATTCAATTCTCACTTCGTGTTTTTTTATGAATGGTGACCAAACAATACTACAATATTCTAAAATAGACCGAACATATGCTACGTAAAGAGTTTTAATTGTGTAAGGATCTTGAAAGTGATATCCGAAGCGTTTTATAAAATTAAGCATATTACTAGCTCTATGAACAATTGTGTTGTAATGTTCCACAAAGTTTAATTTTTTATCTAAGATAACTCCTAAATCTCTTATTTTATCGCATTTCTGAACGGTTTGATTACCTAATGTAATTGACACGGAAGCCGTGATTTGTTTTCTGCTAAAAGTCATGAGATTACATTTTTTAACATTTAACTCCAGTAAACATTTACAACACCATGTATAAATGTGATGTCCCGACTCATGGCAAACCATTACACGCTGGATGCACATCTCCGGCGTATTGGGCTCGTGGATAGTGGTATCTGCGCTTGTGGCGACGGCTATCACGACATCGAGCACATTGTCTGGGCGTGCACCGAGTACAGTTCCGCTAGGTCTCGGCTAATGGATACCCTGCGGGCCCGAGGAAGACCATCCAACGTCCCGGTTCGAGATGTGCTGGCAAGCCGCGATGTTCTCTATATGTCCCTTATATACACCTTTGTGAAAACCATCAATATACAAGTCTAACTGCCCCTTGTTATCTCCTTATCATTCTCAGAACGCTCTTCCACCTGTATCAAACCATCTGTATCGAATGAGCCAACAAACACGGGACCTGCGGCACGAACATAACACGCTTAACTCGAAATGTAGCCGATCCACATCTGAGCCGTACTACGAAATCGTCTGGAAAAACCCCTGCCACCTTGAGGAGGACCACCCGGCGTCCCAGTACATGATTCCCCTGATGAAGGCCACCCGAGTTTGTAATCCATCCGTTGATCTCACGATGCCTGAAACTGAAATAATTTTCTCTCACTGCCATCTTTGTCTACCCACCCTCCCCTGACTCTTATACCCAGAAGTAACACCCCTACCCCCCCCCCCAATATCATCACGAAGCATTTAGCTCTTCTTGTCTCTTCTAGTTTTAACTATTATATTATATAATCTCATTGAAATTGCCCAACTCTACTACCCACAAAAATAACTATAATTACGAATCTTTACAAAATTCAATCATGCCCTCTAGTTATTCCTAGTTTTAAGTTAGTCGTAAAAAATTGTCCCCCTTAATTATACATTATTTGCTCCAATAATCTCACTGATAAAAATGTCAAACCATATTGCCACAAAAACTAAATGACCCCCCTAATCTTACGAAAACAATATTATCCCCTTGTGTAGATATATAAGATAGCTATAAAATCGCATTAGTTTCATTTTTAAAAAATCAATATGTAATCCCCTAGTTTTAAGCAATTTAAAATGTAAAACAAAACAAAATTGGCACCTTTAAGCTAACGCAACGTGCCTTATCAAATAAACGATTTGAATAAAAAAAAAAAACACCATGTATAAAAGATTTGTGTTTCATCGTGAAAAACATTATAGTCATTATTATTTCTGATTTCTAAAAATAGCTTCATATCATCCGCATATATGAGAATATTAATGTTTTTTAAAATAAGAGAGATGTCGTTGACATATAAAATAAAAAGAAGAGGTCCTAAGTGTGAACCTTGCGGAACCCCCGAAGTAACTTTAATTATATCAGATTTCATCTCATAGAATTTTACTATTTGCTGACGATCTGTTAAATACGACTTAATCCAATTGAGGAGTCTCATCTCGATTCCCAATTTTTCAAGTTTGAATATTAACATGGGAATGTCCAGCTTATCGAAAGCTTTGCTGAAGTCAGTGTAAAGAGCTTCTATATGATTTCCTTTATCCATGGCATTTAACGAGTAATCAACAAATTCTATTCAGTGCTTTATCAATGTACAAAAAGTTTCATCCATTTTAACACGTTGGACTATTAAACAATAAAAAATATTGCGAATTTTAGCTTGAAATAATTTAAAATAATTGCCGACTAGTTTCACAAAAAATTGTGTTTAAAATAAGCAAACTCTTTAAAATATATTTGGCATATCCCACTCTAAAGGAAAATAAAAACTCGCTTGTAATTTATTACTCTTGCTCAAATCTGAGATTTATTTGTTTCATAAAAAATAGACACTTTACGAAGTTTCGTAAAAATAAGGTAAAGTCAAATTTCGGTTTTTTGTAGTTTTTGTACCCAAAAACCGAACAATAAACTCAAAAAGTATAACAAATCACTATTTTATAAGTTTAGAGTAAAAATCAGTTTAAATTAAAATGTTTCGGTAGACTATTCTGGTTTAATAAGCGATCTACGAAAAAAGTTTCGACTGATCAAAGTCACCCCGATGATCAAAGTCACCCCGATGATCAAAGTCACCCCGGTTTACGGTATGTGACTTCGTGTGTATAAATTCGATTTTTATGTCGCCAATGAACGTGTAGTTTAGTGGATATGAGCATCATCTTTTTTATTGGTTCACCTGAAGGCATTGGACTTATGCTACTAGGGCCGAGTATAGGGGTTTCCGGACGAAACCATTTCATGATTGCGCGAACACGGAAATTTGGAGGTTCACTCTTGAGAACGCGTTTGTGAATTTATAAGTGCTAAACCACTTAGTCACCGGGGTGTTATCCAGTTTGCGAGATCGTGAATGGTTGTGCGTGGATGATCGCGAAGTACTCGAGCATTTGTATGTTGGCGTTTTTGTCGCGTGTGCTAGTGTGTGTGTAACTTCGCCTGGGGCCATTCGCATGTTCGCGTGTTCTTCAATGATCGCACGTGGACGTCTTGTCTAGTTTTTATTTCTATTGGTCCAACTGAAGGCATGAGTTTGGGCTGCTAGGATGAAGGGTAGAGACTTCCGGACATGACCGATTAATGATTGCGCGAGCGGTGGGTTGCTGCTTGAGACCGCGTTAGTAATTTTTAGGTGCAAATATTCACTTAATTACCGGGCCACTTAATTACCACTTAATTTGTGAACAGGTTTGTGTTATCGCGAACGCCACGTTTTCACATTTGGAATGAGAGATTGTGAGTGTATATGGGAGAATAAGCAATTTGTGTTAGTGAGTGTTAGCATGGATCTAATTTAAAATATAGTACTAAAAGACGGGTACCTCCAGAGAGAACTTGGCCCTAAACCCACATTGTATATTATTTGACCATGGCAATGTATAATAAAGATCGCCAAGTTAAGTTCTAAAATTGATCACAATGTAGCTTAACTAAAGATAATTATCGTATCCCAAGTTCCTGTGATATAATAATTGTAATACTGCTTTGGCGGAAAAGCCACCGGACCACATCAAGGTACAGTATCATGCCGAGGGTCTGGCTAATGTTAACAAAATTGTAACAAAATTTCATATGATTTTATCAAAATAATAACTAAAAGAGATTAAATATGTTCCAAAAAATTACATAGAAACTGTATTAGATATCTATGACAATGATCTACCCAGCAAACCATCAATCGTATAACAATGTAGAGAAAGACTCGTAAAGATGTCCACAAAGAGTCAAAACTGTTACAACAGTCGATTTTGGTCTGCAGAAATTGATTTGTAATCGAATATTACAAGGAACATGATTTAAATACGACATTTTATTCAGAATCGCATTGATGTTCTTATTAAATCGTGTTCGATCGGAGTTGGTGGTAGAGCACTGACAACTTATATTCATATAGCTACGAATATTAAAATAATTAAAATTTGTATTTTTGCCCACATTTGATCGTATTTTACATCGATCAATGTCGGATTAACAACTTAATAAAGTCATTGTGGTCGTTCCTATGTGTGGGAATAGTCAGTAAGAAACATAAATATATGTACGACTTCGATATACATTATAATGACTTCAAAAAGTTAGATACGACTTAACATATCACAAAAATTAAGAAAAACGATTTCGCGAAATTATTTACGATTTATCTCATATGTTTGAAATGAGAGTGCTGCATATATGGCGAATGTTTATCGGAATAGTTTCTTTGTTTAAAGACAACATATGATTACAAAATATTGTCACACTTGTTATATCTAAATTAGGTCCGAGTAGTCAGCCCTGCTCTACAATTCAAACGTCGTAAGTTCGAATCCTGTCTTAATATCAAGGTATCCTATGGTTGGTGGCTTGGCATCGATTCGTTTTTTCCTCCTAGAGCCCGCTTTATTGCGTATTTTTGTTATGCTGGAGATGATTGATGTACCTACTTACTGTTTTCAACTTTTGATCTTCTTTACCGACGAATCAGAGTTAATCGCATATAGTAGGTTTGTTCCAGTACATGGAAGTTACTCCCTGTTGCTCCGGAGCAAAAAATTCTTGCTCCTTTTCACTCCGGTTTGCCACCAGAAGAAGAAAAAAGAGAAGAAGATAGTACAGGAACGATTTTCTCCCTGTTTGCTCCGGAGTACTTCCAGTTTCTCCTGGTACTGGAACAAACCTAGTGTTTCGGAATCGTATATTAGTTATGGATATCGTATATAATCTCAGATTGTTGTGCATATCCAATCGTAAATACATTCTCTAGAATCGCTTTCATACTAGAATTTATCGTGCTTAACGTGTAAATTGTTGTCAGAAATCGTCAACTCCAATCGCTATGTACCTACGTATATCGCCTCCAGTTTGGTGTGCATATGCCGATTTTGTCCATTTAGTGCGACTTTTTTGGTGGTATATAAACACGTATTATTCAGTTGCAACTTGGATATACCATCATAAAGGTTGGCTGAGGCTTTCAGTAAATCAAACAATTAATTCTATCTACTGCTTTGTTACTTATCCTGCCTACAAACAGTACGCTAGTCATATCGAAATGTTCTGGGCGTAACACATTGTTTTGTTTAAATTCGCATATATTTGTTCATATAGTCAACGTATGACATTACACAGCAATTGTATCGGTCTTCTAACAATTCGTTATAGAAACATTTAACTGACAATTAATATTCAAGTTACCGTCCGGTAATAACTCCGTTGTTTAGCGTTGGGCCCTTAACAGCAAATCTGCTGAAAAAATATGGGAAAGTTTTTTAATGCCACAATAATAATTATCGAAGGAGAAAGTTAACAGAGATCTGTGATTGTTACTTACACGCAATTGTTTTTTTTTATCCAATTTTGAAGTTCCTGCAATCAGTCGCGCCAAAAAACATTTTAAAAGGCCCTTAAATTGTATATGCTTGGCATACTCTTCCTCAACTCGAATCCTTTCCAATAAGAGAAGGTAGCATAAATGACAAATTGGTTTGAATCCGTAACCTAAATTTCATTATCTGTATCCACGCTCAGTCATTCGTACCATCTTTCACACGATCGAACACATCGAACGCACGACTTGGAGCGCAAATTGACAAATGCTATTATCAACACATTCGCCTCAAATTCCCCGGAACTGCCAGTACCGACAGAAACTTTTTTCCTTTTCCCCCCAGCACCAGGCTCTGCAGCATACTAATCCAATTTTTCGTATTTTTTTTCTCCATCCTCATTCCAGATGATCAGAAAACTCTCGTTCCACCCGAACGGTTCCTCTTCGCCACCGTCCAGTGGTGGTGTGGGTGGGAGCACATCCCTCGGCAGCGGTGGCATCGGCGGTAGCCGCACCGGAGGTCGTTCGATTTCGCTAAACAATCGTGCCACCACCAAGTACGTACTGCACAAAAATTGTACCCCCACGCGGTGTAAAGTACAGCCGACATCACCGGACCGGTTTGCTGCTAGGGCAACTTCGGCGGCAAGCTGGACGAGCGGGGGCACGGATGAATCACCCGGCGTACGACGCAGGCTGGACCTGTCGCCGAAGCCGGAGGTGGAAATTCCGCCCACACAAAACAACTACCGGGTCAGTAGGGACGGGAAGAACCTGCCGAAGAAGCGAACCAACATCTGCAGCAATAAGAATGTGAATCTAAGAAAATGCTTCCGGCTGAGGAAGGGCTTCAGTGAAGAATTGGACAGCGAGGAGGTGAACAATAGTAGTAGCGTAGTGTCATCTAAGCTAGATAAAATCAGCAAAACGTTGTACAACGTGGCCGGAGGCAGCGGGACGGATCGTCGGAACGGAGAAGTCGTGTACAGTGAGAACAAGCTGTTTGGTGGTGGAGTAAACGCCAATAATCTTGCCTCGCAAACGAGTGAAAAAAGTAAAATATCCAAACCACTGTTTTTGAGTGGGAAGCACAAAAAGTACAATCAGATAGAGACTGAATTTGGGGCCGACGATGAAGTCGACTTTGAGGACGGTGATGACGATGAGTTTGTGGCATGTGAACTGGATGTGATCCGGGAAGGAAACAATTCATACGACGGTGGTCGGTTGCAGTTTGAACTGAGTCAGCCACTTCCGGAGTTGGACGTGTCACCTTTTCCCGATGGAACCATCGACAGCTACGACGATATTGTGTTTGAAAAAGTGAAATATGACCGCAACAAGCGTTACCTGCGAAATGGAACCACCAGTTCACCATCAACGGCAAGTAATCGATCACATAATGCCGAAAGTACCCTATCGGCCAGTTTCGACGCCAAACCCGATCATCATCTATCTCAGTTCGCCGATGTGACGAGCAAAAGTGAAGACTACGTGGACCCGTGGAAAAACTACAACGTCAGCAGCCGTTGGAACAAAGTCGCCAAGAACCCGTGGGAATTTGAAGCACAAAGAGTCGAATCTCCTGCCATGTCTCCGCTCCGGCAAACCTCGTGGAATCCATTCACCGAGGTACCTGCCGAGTCCAGCACTCCGCCCCATCAGTTGATCGGTAAAACCTACCCTCCACCATATCAGGTTCGTACCGACATCTGGCAGAATCTAAACAACAAAAACTACGAAATCGACTCGGATGTGATCTGGCGAACGTCGAACTCATCGCGACGTACCTCTGCCAGCACGGTGGAAACCTGGATCGAGGACGAGGTGTTTGATAACTCCTTCAACGAGGAACTCGAACGGCGGTGTGCCACCCTCAAAATCTAGGGCCCAGAAATGACTCGGCGGTGCAATAACTGACTGTTGGAGAAAGCACGACCCGTGACCAGTGAGAGAGCAATACTTGTGTCTTTTCCGTTCTGTTAGAAAAGAAGACAACGTGTAAGCTGCTTCCCGTGTGCTGCGGGGATTCTAGTTCGATAATATATTTTGAAATTGGAGCATGTGATATTAACAATTATTTATAGAAAAAAAGCAGAAAGTGAACAGAGCAAATCTAAGTCTAGTTTAGTTTTTTTTACATCAAAAGAATTGACTCTTTTTGTTTGCTGTTTTTGTGATTTTATTTTCTGTTAAATGAACCAATGATCTCAGCTAGATTGTGAATGTATTGGTAGTTAATTTAATTTGGGTACTCAATTCATCATAAAATGCTTTAAATAAATTAATTAAGTAAATAATAAATTGAGTGGTGGCGAAAATTGAACTTTTCTTCTTCTATTCGTACCTTAATCGAATAACGAATCATGAATGAACGAAAAACTTATACACACACTGTAAGAAAGGCGTGAGAAACACGAAAAAACCTTCAAAATCAATCAAATCAAACCTCTTCTTTGCTATTCCCTTAATTTGACTCCCCCAATTTTGCTAATATATGCTGACCTAAAACGGCAGCTTTCGAAGAATAAAAAAAAAACAACAGCTGAATGTTTGAGGAAAAATAGTCGCAAATAAACAAAGCAAGAGGAACAATAAAGAAGAAAATGAAAAAAACTTAAAACAAAAATACACGATGACTTGATTTATTTGGTGAGAAGCTTTTCCAATCCCATTCCCATTATCATTATCGGTTGGCGGTGGGGCTTGGGAAACATATTTTCAACTCGATGCCTTCTGGGAAAATAGCGGCCGCTCATTAAGGATGCCATTCTTGCATATAGAGGGGCAGGCGGTTTGGGGTTTTTGGGTTTTGTCTGATGATTTCCGCGGTTTTGGTTTCGAGCCGATGAAATGGAATGTCTGCGTGTTTCTTTACGTGGGAAATTTTCTTCGGAGATGCTGGCTTCGATCGATTCTTCAGCTGTGATTATTTTCATCAATGTGGTGACACGGTAAGTAAATAAGTAACTTAAGCCAATATTTAGAAATTTGCTAAGATAATGGTTTCTTCACATGTTGGCACCAAACAGTTTTGAGAATTTTCTTAATTTTTAAGATCCTTTTTATTTGACTTTAAATTACATAACATCATTTTTATTATCAAGTTTCGTTTATGAGTATCCAACAGATAAAAAAAACAAAAATGAAAATGAATCGCCGGGAATAAACATTTTTTGGGTGTATTAACCCCTTCATGCCCTTGCCCATGTTGTTTATGGACAACAACGTTTTAAAACAGCTATAACTTGATTGAGGAAAGATTTACTCACAAAAACAAGTAAGCCTAATAAATGTGACTATTGCCTTTGAATAATAACAGTTACAAGAGTCAGTTATAGAACTGAAGTTATTGCAATTAGCTACCAGGGACACACTGATAGAATATATTCGTAAATCGTTGCGAATTAGATTCGTACAGACAATTTTCATAAAATATACGAATTTGTTCGCACATATGATGAATCATTCGTAGTTCAATTAAAACACCTATTTTTAATTACGAGTTTTTCGTGAAAACCACGAAACGACTTTCGTTGGCTTATTACGAAACGGCTTAATTAGGCAAACGAATTGTTCACTGCTATATACGAAAGTTCGTCAAACCGTCAACGTCAAAAAAGAGGTAGAATATGGGTCAACAATTGTTGATCATCACGACGATCTCGGTCTGACTATTTAGTAACCGTATCCGCGTCCTCCGGATTCAGGAAGATTTCCTGAACCTCTTTCGCTTCCAGTTGATCCATCATCCGGAGCAGAACGGATTCAGTTGAGCCATCGCGAACTGCTCGTTGGTTTTGTATGAAGAAGTTTGAGTTTTTCTCTGCTGGAGCCATGTAAAAATAATATGCTATTAAACACGAAAACTTTTCCAAGATGAACGAAATGAATTCGTGCGACCAACAAAATCGTTCGTAATATACACAACCGTTTATTAAAATAAACGAAACTTTTCGTTTCATTCCGGAAAAATATTGCTGTTTTCAACAATAAGATTCGTGAAATGTACACTAAATTTTTAAAATTCACGAAAACTTTCATACATCAAGTGGCCATTACTTCACACCATAATCTTTCTAGTCCTCAATAGAGGTGAGCAGGTTGAAATAAAATCGATTTCGCCAGTTAAAAAAATCGTTGTTGTCATGGATCATTGTTGTGATCCTAAAAGAACGATTGAAAAAATATGGTAATAAATACGAAAACTTTTCTAAGATAAACGAAATGAATTCGTGCAACCAACAAAATCGTCCATATTATACGCAAACATTTATTAAAATAAACGAATCATTTCGTTTCATTTACCAAAATGATGTCGTTATCAACGACAACAATCGTGCAATGTACACTAAAGAAGTAAATATTACGAAAACTTTCGTTCATCAAGCGGCCATTTCTTCATACCAAATCGATTTCGCCAGATCGGTTTTTTAAATAAAAAAATCGGTGTTGTCAAATATCGAACCCAAAAGATCGAAAAAAATATGCTAATGAATACGAAAACTTTTCTAAGACGAACGAAATTAATTCGTGAGACAAACGAAATCGTTCGTAATATACACAAACGTTTATTGAAATAAACAAAACATTTCGTTTCATTCACGAAAAATAATGTCGTTATCAACGATAACATTCGTGCAGTGTACACTAAATAAGTAAAATTTACGAAAATCTTCGTTCATCAAGCGGCCATTACTTCACACCACAAACTTTCTAGTCCTCTATAGAGGCGAGCAGGTTGAAATAAAATCGATTTTGCCAGATCGATCCTTTTAGTTTAAAAAATCGTTATTGTCATAAATCGATCCTAAAAGATCGATTGAAAAAAAAAAATATTTCAATGAATACGAAAACTTTTCTAAGATGAACGAAATGTATTCGTGTGACCAACGAAATCGTTCGTAATATACATAAACGAAACTATTCGCTTCATTCACGAAAAATAATGTCGCTATCAACGATAACATTCGTTCAATGTACACTAAATAAGTAGCATTTACGAAAACTTTCGTTCATCAAACGACCATTTCTTCATACCACAATAAAATCGATTTGGCCAGATCGATTTTTTTTTAAATTAAGAAAAATCGGTGTTGTCAAACATCGATCTCAAAAGATCGAATGAAAAAAATATGCTAATAAATACGAAAACTTTTCTATGATGAACGAAATGAATTCGTGAAACCAACGAAATCGGTCGTAATATACACAGAGATTTATTAAAATAAACAAAACATTTCGTTACATTCACGAAAAATTATGTCGATATCAACAATAACATTCGTGCAGTTTATACCAAATATGCAAAATTTACGAAAGCTTCCTTTCACCAAGCGGCCATTCTTGTTCATGAAATGAACGAAACCTACTATTGACAATGCACGAAAATACTTCGTTGCAGAAAACGACGAATGAATTCGTGTATTTCAGGTTCAATTTCATAATATTTACGAATTTATATTATCAGTGCAGTTTACGTTGACGACGGAAAATAAATCGTTATGTTACAATATTATTGAAAACTGATAAAACTTATCAATTTAGGCTGTCTTTGGCTACGTTTTCCACATAATTGGACCATTATACATTTTTTTTTTGGAGGAATTGTATTGGAAAATAAAACATTGGACATTGGAAAATTAAAATTGAGCAGCTTCTAGCACTGCGAGGGAAGCACCTATCTTTATGAAAAATTGCTTTTCGTGTTTCTTGAGCCCACCGTTTTCAAGGAAAAATAGTTTTGAAACCTTACATGTACTAGAAAAATGTTGGGCATGAAAAGTTTAAATGTATCATGGAGAAAGCACAGAGAACAGACGTCCATCTTCAGCATTCAACTTGTGTAAAACCTCTAACGGTTTCGAAGGTAGTTTGGATATCTAAACCAGGTGCGTTACTGTCGTCATGTTTTTTTGTGGCTGAGTGCGACAGAATTGACAGCGGTTATTCCTCTACCCAGTCAAACTAGTCCGGAACCGATTCGGACTTCCAGCATGAATTCCAGTTCAAATGCGTCAACCGATAGAGACGGAATCGGTTGTTTTCTTTGAGCTAGATTCCATGCTGAATCCATCCAGAATTTCGAACCGGTTCCGGAATCGATTTGACGGATAGTTGGGATAGGTTGGTGTGGCGGCGCTAATGTTTTTCGTATATTAATTCAAATGTTTTCACACGTTTTTTAAATATTTTTGTTCGATCATGGATGTCTGTTCTCTGTGGAGAAAGTCTGACTTCCCCAGTAATCAATAAGCATTATAACGTAGCCTAATATATGCTTTAGATCCACATATAAAGCTTCTTAAAGAGCCGTGAAGCCCTAAATACTGATATAATGCTGGTATTATGCCAGAAAAGGCGAAATATAGTGCTATTACTGTGCAAGATTGACAGCTCGTTTCTGTAGTACTAATGCTATTATATAGCACCAGCGCACAAATGTCAAATTTAAAAGCCGAATATTGGCACTACTAATGCTATTAAAAAGCTTCAGTTGGCTGTCATTATCCGCCATGGTTTTAAAACCATTTCTTATGTTTCCTTTCTGTATGATGAGCAAAAAGGAAAAATTTTAAAATAAAATGTACTGTTTAAAACCGTAATTGAATCCTTTCTAAAGCATTGTAATGAATATCCTTGATGGGTTTTCGTTCTCACATGATATGAATGTTTTACGAAAATTACCTTTAGTAAGTATAGAACTAAGTTACCTTGCCTCGTCCTTCACGGTAAGTGCGCTGCGTTTGCTCCCTGGACTATATTGCAAATGAAATGAAATATGCCGAATATAATCTTCAAGAAGAGTTTCATAACAATAAATCCACAACATTACAATAGCATTATATCGGCTTTTTATTTGCTCTATAATGGCACTAAATGCACTTGTAAAGCTTACATGCTTCAAAGATCCTTGAAGCATGTACGCGTTATATCAGCTTTATATATGCATATGGTCAAGGCTTCTGTCTGTCACGTTACATTTTTACGCATACTTCATAAGATAAGTCATCAAAAACAATAAAACCATATTCTATCACAACTGCACATTATTAAGATCACTAAGCCGCACATTTTTTCTATAGAAAGTTTTTTTCTATCATAAACCGTTTTCGCTTTATTGTAATTTTGATACGTTTGTCACGTCACACAACTTTCGCAGTTAGTTTGGAGGTTGCCCGACAAAATAGAAAAAGTCTGTTCCGTTGGCCCTCAAATTTGCATGAAAACAGTTTTAAGTTGAAGCTTAGAAAGCAAGGGAGAGTTTGAAATATAGTTTTCCTAAAGAAAAACTTTGTTTTCGATTTTATGGAGTATTCTCAATGATCTGTCACGTTACAACCAGAATCTGTCACGTTACAGTTCTGCATTTTCATTGAAGCAAGGATATCAAGACAATCGTACACAAATCATCCTTAATCTAGGAACTGAGTATTAACGGGTAAATTCATGTTTATTTTGAAAAACATATTGGTTTTGATGAACAAACGTGAAAAACTTTTGAAAAGGTCGTAATTTCACGAAGTAACATATTATGTCGAAATAAAATCCAAAATAACTCGAAAACATCTGCATTTTGAAGGATAATTTTTCGCGAGCATTTTGAATTGAAAACCCATTTTGAAAAACATTCTATACCTGAACTAAATTATTTTAAGAAAAAAATAAATAAAAATTTTAACTTTGTAAAAGAATTATTGAAATATGTTAAAACATTCTGTTGTTATTTTCTCTACGATGCAATTATATTATAAAGTTTTTTTTTTATTTGCGATTAAATTTTAAACGTGTTATGTTTTTTGCATTTGGTATTTATGAGTAATTTATTAAAAGGGCGTATTTTCACTACTAGATATTTTTGTTGAAAAAAAAAAATCAAAATATTTCGAAAAAAAATTCTTAAGAGCATTTTGCTTCGAATTTATATTTTGTATTAATATTGTATAAGAAAATTATATTTATGACAACTACTAAGAAATTTAGAAGAATACTTGAAGTTAAAAATGTTTTCTTACTAATAACTTCCTAATAGTGCAATTATAGTTTCATCAGTTTACAGGCTTTCGTTAACAAAAAAACATTGTTTTTCTGTAATTATATTTTAATTTTTTTGTTTTTTAACAATGCATTTGTATTTTAACATTTTTTTGGTCTTTTTTTTTTTAAATTTCACCAAAAAATATTCACACAGAACAATCAATTCCCTAGAATTCGCTATCATATAGTTTTGCTGCACAAATGGCGATTTTCTAACTATATATATTGAAAGTAGTGCATTCAAGATCTTATACGCCCTTTTTAAATATTACTCTTGAAAAAAAATTGTTTGATTAATATTGAAAAATACTTAGTCTCCCATATACATGAAACGTAAAAGGTTTCATCAGAATCAAAGATGGTCACAAATATTGATGCAATTGAATCAAACTGGATAGAATTGCTTTAACAGCAGAAAAAATCTGTCACGTTACATAAGATAAACTGTGTTTTCTTAAAAATTAATAAAACTTTAAAGTTTTCACAATACAGTTTCAAAAAGTAGTCTCAAAGTAGTAAGAAAAAATGCAGGTTAGACATTGTATGCACGTTGTTGGTGTAGTCCACAAAACTTTTTTGAATTTTTGATCTGTCACGTTACAAGTTATTCGGTTTCCATAACTTCACAACTGAAAATAAGCAATAATCCATATACATCAAAATTTTTCAAGCAATATCATCAAATTTAATTTAGACTACGATAGAAAAATGTGGTTGCAAGCAAAATATTGAAAATATAGATTTTGTTTACCTTTTTATCTCCTTACGATCTTTTAGTCATTTTCAGGTCATGCAAATAGCATCAACAAACTTTCATAAATGACAGACATGAATTTTTTTTCTGGGATCGCCATTCATATTTTTTAATATTAGAGGTTATATACATACGGAAAACAAACAGTTTGACGCAAAATTTGATAAAAAATTATTTCGCCCGTGATTGCCATTTTCGGAGCCTTGACCATATAGAGCAAGCGATTATGCTATGTGTCGGTTGTGCAGTTATGCATTATTGATGCTAATATAGAGCTTTATTGCATTGTTAATGCTGTAATGAAGTTTCAATGCAACATTAGTGCAAATGTATAGACAATACAGTGCAATGGTTTAATGCTTATGGTTCCTTGGGTTCTTAAATCAACATTTATTATAGAGTGGGGTCAAGTAGAACATTTTTCATTGGCGAGCTCGCGTTATGGTATTTTTGCACTGATTTTACAAACAAGCACTCGTTGGCAACATTTTGGCAATCATAGTTTTATGCCTAGCTAAATATTTTTCATACTTAATCCAATAAGGCAAGGTACTGTTTTCGTTGTTTTTAAAATCTGGGGGTACGCTAGGTCACATTCGAGGTTAAATTAAGCAATGCACGCGCAGTTCAACTTTTATTTGAAGAGTATAATTCCCGCAGATTAATTAACATTTAAATTGACGTCCTTCAGGTAATAAAATGAGGAAGTGGCAAATGATGTGAAAAATCATGAACCCGCGAAAGCCGAAAAGAAATGTTGAAAAAACATTGCTTCAACAGATGTTTCTGGCTTTGCAACTGCTTCGGTGTCCTCGTCGTCGTCAGAGTGTGGAATTGAAGTTGTTCATTTCGGCTCACGTGGTTGCTGTGAGACGATCAGTAGTGACCTATAGTGCCCCCAAATGGCCGACCTATCGAACCACCAAGCGTATGTTTCATGTTGATGTCCGTATTTTTTTCAATAACAAAAATATCGAAAAACCAACACAAAACTCGTTTTCAGCATTAATTTTGACGTAGGAAAAACCCACTTGACATTTTTTATATTGATCAGATGTACTGTACTGAGGACGAAAGACACAAGAAAAATAAAAAATAAATTTACGATGCCGTAACTAATACAGCTGATCCATGGTAACAGCCAAAATGACAGTCGTCAACGATGTTGTCTACCGTGTATCTAATTCACACAACATAGTAAACGTAATGCCCTATACCTATTGTACCTCCAAACCTATTTGACCCCATTCTACTTATGTACAGTGGAATGGGGTCAAATAGGTTTGGATGGATATTGGTGTGAAATGCATGTTTTTATTAAAAGTTCTCCCGATACTGATTCTTCTTCGGGTTCTGCTACATTTCTCTTGGGCCAACAGGTAGGTTGCAGTGGTCGGTCACGTGGTTCCGGGTGGAGCGTTGCGTCCACTTCGCTGGTGCCCCGACGACCCATACCCGGTCCTCTGTCGCAATCCACTCTACTAGATCTCGATGGTGGATCTAACCTACTACGGAGGAGAGTTTCCCGGTAATTATTGCTCTCCCGAAACCGTTACGACCAGCTCCGATCGAACACGATTTAACTAGAACATCAATGCGATTTTGAATTAAAGATCGTATTCAAATTATGTTTCTAGTAATATGCGATTACAAATCAATTTCTGCGGACTAAATTCGACTGTCGTAACGCTTTTGACTCTTTGTAGACATCATTACGAGTCTTTTTCTGTATTGTTGTACGATTTGTTGTTTGCTGGGCTGCCTTTGTGGAGCTGACCTGTGCCAGAGTGCCATCATGTGATCACTTTTGCCTTCGCCACTACCAGAATTCAAAACCAGTGCGGCCTGATGGTCTGACCACGTTTGGAGCGTTCCCTGCGGGTACGAAGAGTTCCACCCGTCGACGCGGTTCATGATGTCAAGGCAACCCGAGGCTGTAATTAACGTCGCTGATCTTCCATTTGTCCTAACGTTGCAAGTTTGAGTCCCCTCTCCCTGTCGTCACGAGATCGCCCGTAGTTGCCACTCCGTTATTGATCAGAACCAAATGAGATTGCAAAATGTTCATTGTAGCAACATGCTTGGGAATAACATGATGAGCCACATTGTACAATCTATATTGATCCCTGCATGCTCATCAATACCGACGCCGGCCACATCCGAATACAGATCTTCTGGGAAAGGACGGAATGTTAGTCCGATACATGTTGTTACTAGAGACCGAGGAATCTTCTGCATCTCCACATGTATCACGGGAAGGGGTGAGTAGTTAGTAAGTGTGCCAATAGCGTTCGAAAAAGCAAACGTGATTGTATTTACCTAGTTCTAATCTTGGTTAAAACCTTAACTATTAGTGAAGACTACATATTAAGAAGACTGATATCTCTTTCCTTTCTTCATACAAACGAGAACCAACAGAGGTTACAGAACCTCTATTGGTGGAACGTAGGGAGCTTAATGTAAAAGTGTGTGAACATCACTTTGGGAAGTACTACCTTTATCCGCAAGTGGCGTTGCTATTACTATCTCCAGACTCTGGACAGAGTTGCCAGTCTTCTTGATACGCAGTCTTCGCTACTATTCTTAGAAATAAAATCTTTTGTTGACTCCCCTGCCCTACTATCTTTTACGTCGTTTTCGATTGCAAACCTAAAAGCTAACCTAGGCTAGTTGCTTCAAACAAACGTTTTTAATGGAACTGAGTTGGGTTCTCGCAAAACAGCGGTGGTGTGAGAGAACCTGAAATATATTTCAGGTTAGAACCCAACCCGGTTTTCAGCTCAGTGGCGCATAACACAGCTTCGAAACTGGCTTCAAACAAACGGCTTGACAGCAGTTAGGTACGAAACTGAGATAGTTTCTGCTTCAAGCGAAAACGACATTAATAAAAATCAACTGTTCCCCCTTTTGTAAATAGAACTGTATCTTTATTTTTAAGATTGCTGTAAAATATTCCATAAAAACTATTGTTTTCCCACTAGTATATCGAATTGTACTCCTCTCTTAGTGTAAGACAGCTGTAAAAAAATTCCTCTTAGATCTAACATTAAAAACTTGTAATCTCCTAGTTTTAAGATATTTCAAATGTAAAAAATGGCATTCGACAACGCCAAGCTAACGCAAATATGCCTATCAAATAAACGAACTGATTAATAATAATAATTTAAGCTTATGCATATATGCATAATATATACTAATATTGTACACATACAGTTCAGTTGAATTTTTAAAGTTGTACCTTAAATATCCTGTGTCGTAACCGCTATGTCAAAAACTGTATATTATTAGATACTTTCAATTTTCAGAATAGAGTTACCGTTGATCGTGTAAACAATATCGCGCATATGCCCTGCAATAAAGCTCGATACATTTTTTGTCAGAGCGCACCATCTATGACAAGCGCCCATATATATGTTTGCAAAAAAACATTTGTTTCCGCCCGGGATCGAACCGGGGGCCTTCCGCGTGTTAGGCGGATGTGATAACCACTACACCACGGAAACAGTTGTTAACATGGTAAGCAATAGCTGCTGTCGTAGTTGATCCTTGTTCTACAAAATGCACAAACCCAGAAGGATTCACCCTCAATGTGTCATTCATAATTTTGTCCTTTCTAGCAATATCCGATTAGTTCGAACTGAACTGTTTTCACATTCAAGTCATGAACAATACAGACAGAAATAATGATACAGCATAAACGTGTATGCTGGTCATGTGAAATTTTTGCGGGTAAGAGCAATCAATCATACAGTATTTATTGTGCTGAAAACCAAATGGCGCAAAGTCACTAGAGCGTGCAGAAGATAACAGATACGGTCTTTTTTCCTTTACATACATGATAGTAGCATGCATATTTCAAAAAATCGAAAATTGAGCAAAAATGTCTTATTCTCTTACCGGGCCGGAAAGCGGATAGAGACACATATGAAACGAAGCTTTAGCTACCAGCTCTAGCTAGAGTCTAGCGCACTGTCAACTGATTACGGTGCTGTTCGAGGTCAAATGCAGCACGCCTAACGGAATTTAAATTTATTTCGATTCGCTCGAGTATGTAGGTATGTATGATGCAGGAATTTTACTACACTGTAGGATTGTAGTAAGTGAGAAGGAAGAAACTCAGAAGAATAGCTGCAATGTCGTTATTGCGTTTTGAGGCGCCCATGTGGCTAAAGCAAAGATGGAGAAGGAGAGAATACAACTTGAAAGACGATCAATGATTTTTTTGCTAATTCAGGCAGTATTTATTAAACTACTGTTTGATAGGTCACCATGACAAACTGGAAACCTTTTTTGAATATTAGAGTTTTAACTATTTGGTTATTCGCCCAAAACCATTTTTCATCGATACACATTCTTCAAGTTTAAACACTTAATTTTTGCTTACTTAACGATATTTAACATGCACTGAAGTAAACGTCATCTTAAATATCATCCCATCTGAACAACTGCAAACAAACACGAACGAGCACTATTTTATTAAAAGTTATCAACAGCCCTACAAATCAACCTGCAAACTTCTAATAGCACTTGTCTTTCAAGTGCATTTTGCTCTATTTACTGACTCGTAAGAAGAGAGCAACCAATGTCCTTAGGCTATATCAACGGCATGCTAAAGAACACTAAAGTGAACAAAAGTCCATATAGAGCAAAAGTGCGGATCGTTTCACCCAGCCAATAGCTCAATTATGGTGCACCGTACCGTCCTGCTTGCCTTTATTCAGCCCCTGCTGCGTGGTCTGCATTTGCTTTGGGGCTTTCGGTGAAGTAGATGCCGCATTGTTATGACTCCGGTTTCCGTTCATTATCTTAACGGAAGTATCCCAACATCGTCCGTCGCGATGGTTGGGTCGTTTGGGTTTGTAATGGTATGAAAAAACGGAAAAGTCGAAACGCACATTTCACCGGTCGTACTGGCGTGCATAATAATATCATAATCAAGTTTTGGAGAAATATGAAATATGAATTCGTACATGGAATGAATGCGAATTTAGCTTAAAATTAACAAAGATACATTACCCCATCATTAGGGCATTGCAAAAAAAATTCTTTTTTGAATTCTCAAAGGCCCCCCCTCTCATATTGTGACAAATGTCAAAGTAAGCTCAGATGCCAATTTACACATCATTTGGACAATTTTAGACCCCCGCCCACTTCGCTTGAAATTTTTTTAAGTTGGTACTATGGGAAAATATGGAGGAAAAATCCATTAAATGCTATAACTTATCAGAAAATTACATTTGCATCAAGGAGCAGAAAAATCATTAAAAATATGGGATTTTGGGGCCAAAATGACCCAGTACCCCACTTTCCCGTATTTTCCTAGAAACAAACATATCTCCATTCAAATTCTAAGATTATTTCTTTTCAAAAGAGGTATAAATTGTAATTTTCTGATTGCTACTTCAAAAGTTATAGCATTTAATGTATTTTTCCTCCATATTTTCCCATAGCACCAATTTAAAAAAATTTCAAGCGAAGTGGGCGGGGGTCTAAAATTGTCCAAATGATGTGAAATTTGGCATCTGAGCTTACTTTGACATTTGTCACAATATGAGAGGGGGGGCCTTCGAGAAGTCAAAAAAGAATTTTTGCAATACCCTACCCATCATGACCATTTTGTTTATAAACAACAACGTTTTCAGAAAGCTATAATCTTGGTATAGACAAGATTATTTCACAAAAACCAGTTAGGATAATAGCAGGTACCAGAGAGAAGGGGGAGAGAGACGAAGAGTCAAAATCAGTCAAAACGGCAACACTCCCTTTATGATAGAATTTTGGCAACCGCTTCCATAGGCAGCACTTTAAATGACTCCTATTATATTTTGAAAATAAACCGTATGGTGATCGTTGAATTTGTTTATCAAATGATGTGCATTTCGAAACAAGGAGATGAAATAATTCTAAAGCTTGCTTTTACTAATACATATACCCTAGAATGCACCATACAATCACGATGGAACTAAATTCTGACGAAAATTTAAATTTTTTATTTTTGATGGATGTACAATACTTATCTCCTCCAACACAGGCATAAGTAATGTTTATTTACATTACACGATTGGTCTGCTCAATAAGGTATTTTTGCCTTCACACTATTCGTCTCTTTCCCTATTCTCTTTGGCAGGTACTATTGCCGTTAATTTGAGCAGCAACAGTTCGTCGCTGTTGTGCTATCTTATGACAAGCGCCATTTAGCACTTTTCGAGAAAAAAACTATTTTTAAAAATTGAGATAGAATATCTTGAAATATATAAATGTTGGAAGCTTTTTGGAGAAGGCAATCGATGCTTCTATCTTTTCTGTAGTAATCTCTCGATTTATGCAAAGATTGGTTGACTATATTGACAGTTTTTGCTTAAAAGGTAAATCAAAGTCGCTTGCATACGTGTCATAAGTCATTGATGATAAAAACCGATTTAATCCACCTAGCAGTGAGATGGAACATTTCTTACACATATCACTGTTGGATCATTCATTAGTTTGCAGAACTCATGCGAAGTAGGCACCCAACTAGAGATGGGATGAAAACAGTTTCTAGTCCTGCACGAAAAAAATCTCGAATAAACTAAATAAATAATAGAAAATCATTAGAAAAATGAAATAAAAGGTGTTCACATTCATAAGATGAGTAGAATGATTAATATAAATCAAATTATATTAGCTTATTTATTGAAAATTTAGACTATATTTAGAAATAGTTATAAGATTAATAGAATAAATTGACTCAAACTAACAAATTGAATGAAATAAATAAAAGGAATTACTGAACATGAAATGAATAAATTAAAGATATGAAAAAAACGAATTAAATGAATCAAATGAATCAAACGATTAAATTGAATCAAATGAGTCAAATGAATTAAATGAATCAATTTAATTTTATGAATGCAGTGAATACAATGGAGATCAAATGAATGTAATGGATCAAATGAATAAAAAGAATGGAATGGACAAAGAAAATAAAATGAATAAAAAAATAAATGGAATGAGTAAATAAAACAAACGAATCCATTAAACACTTTTACCGTTGTCTTCCGTTTTAATTACACTATGATGAACAAAATGCAAAATTGCACTTTTCTGTTACAGATACGTATTTCGACTACGACTTGCAGCCTTCTTCAGTGTATTGTATCAGAAATTCTGAAGAAGGCTGCAAGTCGTATCCAAAATACGTATCTGTAACAGAAAAGTGCAATTTTGCATTTTGTTCATCATAGTGGAATTAAAACGGAAGACAACGGTAAAAGTGTTTAATATAACATTCCACTAAGTCGCTCAAAACAGTGCTTTTGTTAAAGTGTTAAAACGAATCCAATAAACAAAACGAGCTGAATTGATAAAATGATTAAAATAGAAAAAATGAACAGAATCAAAGGCATTGATTGAAATGAAAAATTAAAGGATGTTAAAAGGTGATAAATTAATAGAAATAAAAAAATTGTGTCAAATAAATTATTTGGATGAAATGAATAAAACTGAAAAAATACTCAGATTAATAAAATGAAGAAAAAATCTATAAACTGGAAAGAAAATGAATAGAATGCATTAAATGAAAACAGTGAATAAAATAAGTTAAATGAATGATATGAGTAAAATGCACGAAAAGAATAAGCTGGTCAGAATGAATCCAAATGATGAAAAGAATAAAGTAGATAAAATGAACGCAGATGAACAAAATAAATAAAAAGATGCTGAATGAAATAATTAATTAAAATTCAATGACCATTTAAAGTTAAAGTTAAATAAAACATTTTTGAAAATAGATAACCCAATCATGAATTTAAGAACCATTGCATCAGAAAGTTATGAAATGTTTTTGAAAATCTTATCTTCTGAGAAAAGGCTAATTAATATACAATGGGCTTTCTAGGGCTTTCATCTCTTTTTTTGTTTTAGTCTTTTCGTTTTCACGTTTTATTGCTTGACGGTGTTCAATTTCCTTTTCGGTCACATATTCGCGAAAAAAAATGTACTGAATAGAATTGGCTGGTCCAGTAATTTAACGCGCAATTGAATATAGTAAAGTGAGACAAGGTCACATGTCGTCGCTGTTGTGCTATCTTATGACAAGCGCCATTTAGCACGATTTTTAAAGTTTGAGATTGGATATCTTGAAACTTATAAATGGTATAAACAATCCAAAGAAGACAATTGATGCTTCTATCTATTCTGCATTAATCTCTCAAATATTACGAAGATCGGTTGACTATGTTGCGAGTTTTTACTATGAATGTAAACAAAAGTCGCACTCACACGTGTCATAGGCGTGTATTGATGACAAAATTTGTATGACGTGTCATAATCGTGCATGGAAAATTTTCCATAGAAAAAAATCATCAATTTTTAACTTTTATTCATATCTTTGCGTTCATATGGTCTATAAACAATCGGTGAAATGCATTTTGAAGGAAATGAGTCAGAAAATCTAGAAAAAATTGTTATTTTTGATTACAGTGTTGCCAAATATGCTTTATTTCCAGTTTAAAACTAAAACAGTGTTTTTCTCACAACTCGTATAATTTTCTTATGAAAATGTTTATGCCATTACGTTCCTCAGACATTTTCACACATAAAAATATCTAAAACTTCAATATAACTTGAGCAAATCTCTAGATACAGTGATTTGAAGCAAAAAACTCACAATTTCTCATCATGTTTCTCGCTATATCCAAGTAACCAAATAGAATTTCAAAATTCTGAAAACGCCACTTTGTAGAGATTTTTCAAACAAGTAATGTGGCATATCTAACTCAGTTTACCCCAAAATGGCGTTTGTCATAAGATAGCACAACAGCGACGATGTGCTTTCAAGCCCCTTGAACAGAGAGCGAAAGAGGAGGAATGCGATTCGTAAAAGAGACAAGTATATATTTCAAAATTTTCATTTGCATTAAAATCAATAGTGTGAATTGTCTAAGCTATGTCGATAGCATAAAAGGCGTGCATTCAATTGATTACAATGCAGTCTCTTTCCAGTCATCCTTATAGCTGGCATATTGTTTCGTTCGGAATTCTCGTTCAAGAAATATGGTAAAATAAGTCCTATACAAACCAATACTGTGAAAAAGAAATGGTTCAAACTATCCGGATGGCAAAAATTTAGTCAGATCAACTACTGTCCAATGTATAAACTCTTATTGTAATCCTCGCTAATTGACTTCTACAATATGGAAAACTCGAAAGAAACGTGTGCTGAATTAACCAATGCCTCACTATTAATTGTGACTGCCATTGAAACATCAATTGAAGTGTACTCAGTATAGAGCAGATATGGACGACGATAAGTTAGAAGACATATTATACTTGCATCCCCCATCGAGACTGGGCACTTTGGGAGACTTCTTTTCCCGGATCTAATTCGTGGATATTTTTGGGCTTTGATCCGTTATTTTTCATGAAAGTTCATACCAATACAACGTATGTGCATTTTCAATAATATCATTACGAAAAAAGGTGTTCTAAGTTTTCACATGTCATATTTGAGCATATGTTTCATTCAAAATTCAATAGAGATACGAAGAATTGAAAGATCGCACGGGGAATGACTCTTTTGAAAATTTTCATCATCAAACGTCCATATTACCCAGTTAAGCCACATATTTTTCTGAGAAAGCCATGAATTTCCTTAATTATAGTGTATATACAAGCTTTGAATAGAACGGAATTAAATTTGAGTTGATGTAGTTTTCGATGGTCATCTGTCTACCCATAGTGCAACGTTTCGAAGGGATATCTATTTCACCTTCAAAATAGTTATAGTTTTCCCATAATGCAAATATTTTGCAAATTTTCTCAGGACTACAAATATTTTATTTGCCATGTAAGATGTATTATTAAACTTGTTTCCAAGAGTCTCTTCTATACTAAAATGCAAAGAAAATAATACGGTAACAGCAGACAAAAATAGTTTTGTTTTCTCAAACCTTCACAATTACATCGCACACATGAAATAAGCTTGAATATTGATAAAAATTAGCAGAGGACCTTATCACACAACTTAGAAATGGATAGAGAAATAACAAGATAGATGTGAGTCGTGACAGTTGCCACGAACTCGAAGAGAGAAAGAGAGAGAGAGAGAGAGAGAGAGAGAGAGAGAGAGAGAGAGAGAGAGAGAGAGAGAGAGATGAGGAGGGCATGTGAGGAATGGCAAATGATGGTTCATGCCGAGACCTTATTTTTATAGGTAGGGGGACCCGGGGCTATTAAGACAGTGGGGGTAATTCGGACCCCGTCGATTTCTCAGAAAATAGCAAGACTTTCTGACTATCAAACATATTCATGGAAGCGCTACTCTGAAACATCAATTTTGAGAGCTGAATTTGATTCTTTGTTCTTTGTAGAAAGGAGATACAACGTGTTTCATTTTTTTAATGTAGAATACATTTAAGCTTTCAATATAGGGGTCCCGTTTCAAAATATCGGCTGCGGCGCCGCGTCAGATTTTGAACGTTAATAACTTTTAACATACTTAACAGAATGATTTGATTTTTAGGCCAATTTGTTGAAAATATGTTCCTCTATGCTGTATTAAAATTTGAAGAAAGTATAACATGCACACCAAAAAATTATGAATTTTATCATTGACGTAATTGCAAACATGACACAATTTAGCAAACCCATAATTCTCGAAATGACGAAACATTACCGTGTTCCATTTAATTTTACATAAAACATATACTTTACATGCGCAATGACATAAAATTACACTTACTGCCACTGAAAACAAACGCAATATGTGGAGTAAAATTACACGATTTACGAAAATCAACGTCGTGTAAAATTAAAACCAAACGTAAAACTAAGTCATTTTTGATGCTCGTATATGTCAGGGTCAGGAGACGTAAATTTACACGATTTTTTCTAGGTGTGTGCACTAATAACAAAAAATTGTGTTTTGAAAAATCTTTCGAAAACGACTCGGAAAAGTGAAAATTTTCAGCCCATCCCGCACAGAGCCGTCAAAATGGTACAGCAAATGAACAATAAAATAATGAAAAGTTTATATATAGGTCCACTACATGTTTGTTCCTATGATTATTCGTATTGGGTTGCTTGACGAGAGCAGTTGGTGGGGGAAAGACGGCATATTCCTTTGGTTAGGCCATTAGAAGCCGGAGGGAAAGTAAAGGCTCATGCACGGCACGAGAACGAGCGAGAAAGCGATAGTAGTGCATATTAGCGCGATTATATAAATATGTAGCGGTCGGTTTTTCTCATCATTCGTATTCGTTCAAGTACTAGCAAGCAGCCAGTCCACCGGAGGAAAGCAGTTGGCAATGACGAAGGCCGAAAAAGTGCCCCAGCTACTGGTGACTCATCGGAACTGTCGCCCTGCAAGAATTTCGCCCCAACTAAAGGGCAACTAATCTGTAGGCTATCGTTCCAGCGTCTGGTTCGTGAGATTGTACAGGACTGCAAAGTCGAGCTACGCTTACAAAGCTCAGTCGTAATGATGCCCCGAGAAGCCAACGATGCCTACTTGGTCGGTTTGTATTATTAAACTGGCTCACCGTGTCCGCGGGGAGTGCGTCTGAATTATGCTCCCGCAATAAAACAATAAACGGTTCTTTACAGGACTAATTAATTGTGTTCTAATAAGAGTTCAACTGAAATTTACATTTTATGGTGTATATCAAATAATTTTCAGAAAGCTATATAAGAAATACGATGTGTGGAAAGAAAGAAAGAGAATTTAAATTATCCTCTCTCGCTCGTTTTCGTGCACTGCTTTTCCATTCCTTTCTGCTGCTAATACCATCATAACTAAAACGAATAAGGGTGTTCCCCCACCATCCCATGGCCAGTATCAGCGCTAACAAATAAGACAAAAGAATTTAAATTTGTGAAAATCTTTCCCTTCCTTTTCAAATCTGCAACATTCTTTGAAAATATTGTTGGAATGTTGTTATTGAAAAACTGAACACGCAAGTTTGCTAGCACTGGCCACTAGACTAGATTGAAGGCGATGGAAAGACAGAATATTCGTTTTGGTTATGCTAGTATTGGTAGCCGAACGGAAAGGAAAGGCACAGGAATGGCACGAAAACGAGCGAGAGAGCGATAGTAGTGCTTTCTCGTGTTATCATATATGAATATTGGTCGGTCGGTTTTTCTCATCATTCGTATTCGTTCAACCACTAGCAAGCAGTCCACCGGAGGAAAGCAGTTGGCAATGATGACGGTCCGAAAAAGTGCCCCAGCTACTGGTGGCCCATCGCAACCAACTACCGATCCGGAACTGTCGCCATGCCAGTATTTCGCCCCAACTAAAGGGCAACGGAGCAACTAATCCGCTGGCTAACATTCCAGCGTCTGGTTCGTAAGGTTGTGTATTACTTCAAAGTCGAGCTACGCTTACAAAACTCAGCCGTAATGAAGCCAGTGATGCCTACTTGGTCGGTTTGTTTGAGGATACAAAATAGTGCGCCAAGTACGTAACTTTCTCGCAAAAAAAATCAAACTGACTCACAGTGTCCGCTGGGAGTGGGCGTAAATTACAATAAAAGCAACGGTTCTTTTCAGGACCAATCAATTGTGTTCTAGTGAGAGTTAAACTGAAACTTTCATTTTAAGATGTGTAATTTTCAACAAGCAACATAATACGTTGTGTGGAAAGAATTAGCTTGCACACGGAACAAAAATTTAAATTATCCTCTTGCTCGTGTTCCCTCACCATCCCTCTAGTGATCAGTGTTGCTTCAATTGCATGTGTTTAAGAGAAACGTTGAAGTCGCATGCTTCTATTCGAGCTTTTTTGGCAGCCTCCGTGAACTAACTGCATTAAATGATTTTTTTGTGCAGCTCCGTGCTAGTAGCAAACAAAATGGCCCTACCAGTGCCTGATTCGTGAGATTGTGTAGGATTTCAAAGTCGAGCTAAGCTTATAAAGTTCAGCCGTAATGGTACTCGAAGAAGCCAGTCTTGTCGTTTTGTTCGAGGCTACAAAACAGTTCGCCAGACACGTAACTATCATGCCAAATATATCCAACGATCCAGCGCATCACCATCAACACCAACGCCGATACCAAAGGTTCTTTTCAGAACCACCATTATTACCATAGAGAATTATTTGAAAATTTCCCATTCAAACGTGATTCTGTTGAATATTATTAGATTTAAATTAACGTCTCGAATTGAAATCACGACACGCTCCGGTTATGTCACAGACATTACCCACCCATCTTTTTTTATTGTGACCACGACTAACGGTTTAATATAGACACCCCATTTCAATATTTCGGAAGGAACAGAAGGTCGAGTTTGGAAAGTTTGTAACTTTCATTGTACTTAACCAAATTACACAATGTTCGCACTAATGATTCAGAAATATGACCAGGAATCTTCTATTAGATTTGTAAGTATTTATAATTTACATGAATAAAGAAAAATTGATTTTCAGGAATCAATTATTATCTGTTCTGCCATTGGCCAGTACTATGCGACTTCCTCATGCTAACAATTCATTTCATCGTTAGCCATCTCCCTCACCAAGGCCAACATCGCCAACAAAACCGGTCCTTTTCAGGACCACCATCATTTTTGTAAAGAATAATTTGAAATATTCCTCGCCCAAATCACCTTTTGTTCGAAAATTCCAATGAGTATCAACATATTTGAAGAACGTGTTCCTTATGTATTCTACATCTCTCCGGTTATGTCGCAGACATTACCCACCCATCTTTTTTCCTTTACATTGGGTATTATATGATAGTAGCATGCATATTTCAAAAAATCGAAACTTGAGCAAAAATGTCTTATTCTCTTACCGGGCCGGAAAGCTGATAGAGACACATGACACTAAGCTTTAGCCACCAGCTCTAGTTAGAGTCTAGCGCAGTGTCAACTGATTACGGTGCTATTTGCCATCCTCAAAACAAAAATCATTATAATGGTAAAACCGTGATTAAAGCAAGAAATAAAAGTGAAAAAAATTAAAAGTAAGTGTTTTAGAAAGCTTGAGGCTTCTATTTAATGAAATGATTTTTGTTTGGGTGAAAACACGGATATTTTCGGGACGCTAACCACTTCTGTGCGAAATGAGCGTACGGGGCTATTCGGACCCCCTATTCCGTCAACCACCGTTCAGCGGCTTGCGGCTGCGTACACCATTGTACACGCCATGGCAAAGAAAATACATGGGCCGCCAATCGACAGCTGTGACTTACCAGATTAAATATTTTTAAAGCATTTTTTTGCTTCTTAAGGAGTGTCTCTTGTAACTACTTCATAGGTAAACATAATTCCGATGTAAAAAAATTAAAAAAATGACGGTCTGAATTGCCCCGTAGGTAGGTCCGAATTACCCCTACATTGTAAAAGGATGGAAAAACGTAGAGGTTTGCAAATCGTCGCCTAGCGCTATCATTGAGTGGTGCAAATGAACCTTTCATGGCACCAAAATGTAGCTGATGTATCAAACTAACAATTAGGACCTTTGACCGGTAATTTTTTTCACATCTATCCACCTAAAAGGGCGATTTGCTTAAGTAGGTCCGAATAGCCCCGGGTTCCCCTATATTATGCGATATCTTGATTGCTCACATCCTTATTATAAATAATGTAAATAGTAATTTTTGCGCCATAACCAATATAACCTAAATCTTGCAAAGAGCTAAATTTTCGCAAGAGTTTTGGAATTCAAAAATACAGTTTCTTTCGGTGATGCACGAGTATATTTATATAAGAAATCTTTTATCTCACTATTAGGTGAATTACTCGATAATCTGTTTAACTATATACCATCCAACATTTACTTCACGATTGAACGCAACGCCGAATCTAAGGAATAAATACATGAACTCTAGAAAAAATTTCACTATGAACACATTATTTTGTTTTTAAAGTGAACTTACATATTGATTTTTGAGAAATAGTTCAGTTATTATAGAGGTAATTCATAAAATGTATTCAAAATCGAATTCCTTGAATCACATAGATGTGTTTTTATACCCTGATATTCAAAATCGGTTAAGTTTTGCCCCTAAAACACTAGTAAAGCAATACTCTGTATGAAACGGTCTCCTTTTTAATTAGTGAAAATTAAAATATAAAAAATATTTTTACAAGGCGGTAAAACATGATGATGAGTTATGTTCTACCATAGACCATGCGGTGGACTTGGGTGCAACGCCCAACTGCTACTTAGCATAAGGCAAAGAATTCTTCACATTTCCTTTCGATCATGTCCATATGAGCCTGCCTAGTCCAAGTTTTCCGTTCTAAGTTTATAACTGATTCGATCTAAAATACCTATCATTGCATTCGTTTCTCTTAGTCTTAAATTTGCCGAAAATAACCAACAAAATCGATACAGTAGAACCTTGCGGCAATTAAAACATATGGGGTTTTCGATTGATTGACACCGGTGTAGTGGAGTGCACTGAAACTGCACCGTTTTTGCACTTTCTAGCAGAAGTGCAGAACACTGGGTATGTTCCATTGACACTTCTGCTAGAAAGTGCAAAACCAGTGCAATCCACTACACCGGTGTCAATCAATCGAAAATCCCAAGACTTCGAAACATTAGATCGAGCCGTTAAAAGGTTGATTTTCTGATTTTAATAAATTTAGAACCACCCCGCCCACTATTTAAGTTCAAAATTTTATCATGAAAACGAAGCTATATCTTTTATATAGTCCACCGTGAAAGTAATTTAAACATACTACCATCGGTCAATTCATGAAAAACTAAATTTTTAATATTTTTGCAGAGAGAATCAATAAATGGGGCCTGGGAGTATCCATTCTCAACATGCACGTTTCGGGAGTTCTATACTTTTCTAATGCCAATAACGGCGCCGGCCACGTCCTTACAGTTATCGGGGAAGGATAGGAATGTTAGTGTACTAAACGTTGTTATGAAGACCGTGTATACCTCTGCATCTTCACGTTATCCACGGGAAGCGGTTTTTGTCAGTAGGATGGGATAAAGAGCTACACAAATCTGGATACGTCTTAATATATGATACGATCTATGGAACTCTTACAAGTGTTATCATGTGTTTATTGCTATCTATTAAACGGTCATCATTGCACTCAGACAAGACCATACGCAATCCACACGCACACTAACTGTCCTGTGGCTTAGTTCTCTAGTTGGTCAAATAAACACTAAACAAACAAAGAAATTAGTTTGCTCAGTTCAAAGAAATGTCAGCTCGTTTGGCATCAACATATTTCCTTCCAATGAAATTTTAAAATAGCATACGACAAAATATGTGCAATTTTGAATATAATAAAATGAAGACTACTTAGTTATTTACAATAAAATAAGATTGGATCATTCGTTTTCGAGCTCTCCATCGAGACAGAGGTTGTTTTTTCTAGTCCGTAGTGCTGTGTGAGGCGATAAAGAATAGTTTTAATCCGCATTCAAGGTTATTTTGCCAGTTCGGTTCGGTCCTCAGTCTTTTGTTCGCGTGTGAGGATTAAACAATAGCCAGCTGTATAAGCTGGATCGGTTCGTCGTTGGACACCAGTTTAAAGCTAAGTGGTTTTTGTCTTTTGTAACACATTTATTGCTTTCTTCCGTCTGCGCGGGCGCTGACCCCGTGCGTTGACGTTTTCCAAGGTTCCCTCTCCGGATGGTCAAATGGAAGTTGAATCGGGTTCAACTTCTAAGGCTCCCCCCCCGGCCCAAATGCTATCCAGAACTCTCAACTGGTCCATTTGTGGTCTTCTTTCGGCCCAAGACTAAATCACTGAATCTTCTTCAGATTTCTAGAGACCTGACGGAACGGTTCTCGGCTGTGACCGAAATTTCAAAGGTCCGCTCGGACAAGATAAGGGTGTTGCTAGCCAACTCAAAGCAGGCAAACGATATTGCTTGCTGTGAGCACTTTACGCGGGATTATAACGTGTATATTCCGGCTGTAAGAGTACAATCCGAAGGCGTCGTAACCGATGAGAGTTTGACGTGCGAGGATCTGCTGAAGTACGGGGTTGGCCGATTCAGAGACCGCTTACTTCAGCCAGTTAAAATACTTGAGTGCAAACGTTTGCACTCAGTAGTAGTTGCGGGGGATGGTTCAAAAACGTACCCCCAATCAAACTCTTATCGGGTGACCTTCGCTGGTACCGCTTTGCCAAATTTCGTCCTCTTGCACAAGGTTCGTCTGCCTGTGCGTCTGTTTGTGCCGCGGGTCATGAATTGCACAAAGTGTAAACAACTGGGTCACACAGCCACCCATTGTAGCAACAAGGCCCGCTGTGGAAAATGCGGGGAGAATCATCTAGATGATTCGTGCAGTAGGCAAGCCGCAAAGTGTCCTTACTGTGCGGAGAGTCTGCATGATATCTCGGCATGTCCCGCGTACAAACTACGCGGGGATAAACTGAAACGTTCCCTTGCGGGACGATCCAAACATTCTTTCGCAGAAATGTTAAAAAATGCTACGCCACCATCCTCAGCAAACATCTATACTCACTTGCCTCCTGACGAGGGCGAGGCTGGTAACCCACAAGAGGGAACATCTACTAGGGTGCCTAGAATTTATAGGAAGAGGAGGAACATTTCCTCTCGTAAAGTTCCTTGTAAAGGCCAGAAGGTGTCCCTTGAGGGGGCTCCGAAAGTCACATCTATTGGAAGTGTTGCAACCAAACCGAAGCAATTAGCTCCTGGTCTCGGAGGATTAAGCTCAGAGAAGGAGTTCCCAGCACTTCCAGGAACATCAAAAATCCCAAGTGTTCCTTTGTTTCAGTTCGAGAGTAATCACAGCACTGGAATTATAAAACTCTCGGACATAGTGGACTGGATAATAAAAACTTTCAATATTACTGATCCTATTAAAAGTCTTATGTTAGCTTTTCTCCCTACAGTGAGAACATTTTTGAAGCAGTTGACTGCTAAATGGCCCCTCCTCTCAGCGATTGTATCCTTCGATGGCTAACTCATCGAACGAGGTCACGGATTTGATCACTGTTATACAGTGGAATTGCAGAAGTATCATCCCGAAAATCGATTCCTTCAAAATTTTAATAAATAATTTGAGCTGCGATGCATTTGCATTATGTGAAACTTGGTTAACTTCCGACATAGATCTCAACTTCCACGACTTTAATATTATTCGCCTGGATCGAGACACCCCCTATGGAGGAGTGCTTTTGGGGATCAAAAAGTGCTATTCCTTCTACAGAATTAACCTTCCCTCGATAACAGGTATTGAAGTTGTCGCTTGTCAAGTAACAACCAAAGGCAAAAGCCTTTGCATAGCTTCCATATATATTCCCCCCAACACCGCGGTTGGGCACCGACGGCTACAAGACATCTTAGAATCCCTGCCAGCACCGCGACTAGTTTTAGGAGACTTTAACTCTCACGGTACAGCATGGGGTTGCCTCTATGATGATAACCGGTCTTCCTTAATTCAGGATCTTTGCGATAACTTCAATTTGACAATTTTAAACACGGGTGAAATGACACGGATTCCTACTCCTCCAGCGCGCCCGAGCGCCTTAGACTTGTCCCTTTGCTCAACATCGCTGCGGTTAAATTGCACGTGGAAGGTAATTCCTGATCCCCACGGCAGCGACCATCTGCCGATTGTAGTTTCAATCAATAACGGTTCAAGGCCATTGAAATCAATCAATATTTCGTATGACCTCACACGAAATATCGATTGGAAGAGCTATGTTGCCGCGATATCCGACAACATCGAATCTACCCAAGAACTTCCTCCGGAGGAAGAGTACAGCTTTTTGGCTGGCTTGATTCTCGACAGCGCGAATCAAGCTCAGACTAAGCCAGTACCCGGCGCGAACATACAAAAACGCTCTCCTAATCCGTGGTGGGACAAAGAGTGCTCAGACGTGTACGCGGAGAAGGCCGCCGCGTATAAGACCTTCCGGGACGACGGGTTACCCGCTAGCTATCGACAATATGCGACGTTAGAAACGCGAATGAAGAGTTTGATGAAAGCCAAGAAAAATTTACCGCGCCGCGTCTCCTCACGATAGCGCGAACGAAACACCTTTTTCGATGGTGGAGTTCTCACTTGCTCTCTTGTCGTGTAACAATAAAGCTCCGGGGCCAGACAGAATCAAATTCAACTTGTTGAAGAATCTGCCTGACTCTGCCAAGAGACGCTTGTTGAACTTATTTAATAAGTTTCTCGAGGCTAACATTGTCCCACTCGATTGGAGACAAGTGAAGGTCATCGCCATCCAAAAACCAGGAAAACCAGCATCCGACCACAATTCGTATCGTCCGATCGCAATGCTATCCTGTATCCGGAAGTTGTTCGAGAAAATGATCTTGTTTCGCTTCGACAATTGGGTCGAAGCAAATGGCTTACTGTCAGATACACAATTTGGCTTTCGCAAAGGCAAAGGGACGAACGATTGTCTTGCGTTGCTCTCAACTGAAATTCAAATGGCCTATGCTAGCAAAGAGCAGATGGCATCAGTGTTCCTAGATATTAAGGGGGCTTTTGATTCAGTTTCGATCAACATTCTTTCAGAGAAGCTGCACCAGCATGGTCTTTCAGCGACTTTAAACAACTTTTTACTAAACTTGTTGTCGGAAAAGCACATGCATTTTTCGCATGGTGACTTATCGACATCACGATTTAGCTACATGGGCCTTCCCCAGGGCTCATTCTAAGCCCCCTTTTATACAATTTCTATGTCAACGACATTGATGAATGTCTTGACAATTCCTGCACGTTAAGGCAACTTGCAGACGATGGCGTGGTGTCTGTTACGGGACCCAAAGCTGTCGATCTGCAAGGACCATTACAGAATACCCTGGACAATTTGTCTGCTTGGGCTATTAAGCTGGGTATCGAATTCTCCACGGAGAAAACTGAGCTAGTTGTATTTTCAAGGAAGCGTGAACCAGCACAACTACAGCTTCTATTAATGGGTCAAACTATCGCTCAGGTCTTCACAGTAAAATATCTAGGGGTCTGGTTCGACTCGAAAGGTACTTGGGGATGCCATATTCGGTATCTGAAACAGAAATGCCAACAAAGGATCAACTTTCTTCGTACAATAACCGGAACATGGTGGGGTGCCCACCCAGGAGACCTAATTAGGTTGTATCAAACAACGATACTGTCGGTAATAGAATACGGATGCTTCTGCTTTCGCTCCGCCGCGAACATACATTTCATCAAACTCGAAAGAATTCAGTATCGTTGTTTGCGTATCGCCTTAGGGTGCATGCAGTCGACCCATACGATGAGTCTCGAAGTGCTGTCGGGCGTTCTCCCGTTGAAAAATCGATTTTGGGAACTCTCATATCGATTGCTCATTCGATGCGATATCTTGAACCCGGTCGTGATTGAAAATTTCGAAAGGCTTGTTGAGCTCAATTCTCAGACCTGTTTCATGTCCCTGTACTTTGACTACATGGCGCAGAATATTAACCCTTCTTCTTACAATCCCAACCGTGTGCATTTCATAAATACTTCTGAATCTACTGTTTTCTTCGACACATCCATGAAAAACGAGATTAGTGGAATTCCGGACCACATACGCCCACAAGTGGTTCCAAACATTTTTTATAATAAATTCCGAGAAGTCGACTGTTCTAAGATGTTTTATACTGACGGATCAAACCTCGAAGGATCCACTGGCTTCGGTATTTTCAATCAAAAGTTCACCGCCTCCTACAAACTCAGTGACCCTGCTTCAGTTTACGCCGCAGAACTAGCTGCCATTCAGTATACCCTTGGAGTCATTGAAACATTACCCGCAGGCCATTACTTCATCGTTTCGGATAGCCTCAGTTCCATTGACGCTATTCGCTCGATGAAACATGGAAAGCACTCCTCGTATTTTTTGGGGAAAATACGGGAGCTACTGAGTGCTTTATCTGACAACTCTTTCCAGATTATCTTGGTATGGGTCCCTTCTCATTGCTCCATTCCGGGCAATGAGAAGGCAGACTCCTTAGCTAAGGTGGGTGCCTTAGAAGGAGACGTTTACGAAAGACCAATTTGCTTCAGCGAATTTTTCAGTATTACTCATCAGAGAACCCTCGAAAGTTGGCAAACTTCGTGGAGCAGCGAAGAGCTGGGAAGGTGGCTACATTCGATAATCCCTAAGGTATCGACGAAACCTTGGTTCAAGGGGATGGATGTGGGTCGTGACTTCATTCGTGTGATGTCCCGACTCATGGCAAACCATTACACGCTGGATGCACATCTCCGGCGTATTGGGCTCGTGGATAGTGGTATCTGCGCTTGTGGCGACGGCTATCACGACATCGAGCACATTGTCTGGGCGTGCACCGAGTACAGTTCCGCTAGGTCTCGGCTAATGGATACCCTGCGGGCCCGAGGAAGACCAACGAACGTCCCGGTTCGAGATGTGCTGGCAAGCCGCGATGTTCTCTATATGTCCCTTATATACACCTTTGTGAAAACCATCAATATACAAGTCTAACTGCCCCTTGTTATTTTCCTTATCATTCTCAGAACGCTCTTCCACCTGTATCAAAGCATCTGTATCGAATGAGCCAACAAACACGGGACCTACGGCACGAACATAACACGCTTAACTCGAAATGTAGCCGATCCACATCTGAGCCGTACTACGAAATCGTCTGGAAAAACCCCTGCCATCTTGAGGAGAACCACCCGGCGTCCCAGTACATGATTCCCCTGATGAAGGCCACCCGAGTTTGTAATCCATCCGTTGATCTCACGATGCCTGAAACTGAAATAATTTTCTCTCCCTGCCATCTTTGTCTACCCTCCCTCCCCTGACTCTTATACCCAGAAGTAACACTACCTACCCCCCTAAATAACGAAGCATTTAGCTCTTCTTGTCTCTTCTAGTTTTAACTATTATATTATATAATCTCGTTGAAATTGCCCAACTCTACTACCCACAAAAATAACTATAATTACGAATCTTTACAAAATTCAATCATGCCCTCTAGTTATTCCTAGTTTTAACTTAGTCGTAAAAAATTGTCCCCCTTAATTAAACATTATTTGCTCCAATAATCTCACTGATAAAAATGTCAAACCATATTGCCACAAAAACTAAATGACCCCCCTAATTTTACGAAAATAATATTATCCCCTTGTGTAGATATATAAGATAGCTATAAAATCGCATTAGTTTCATTTTAAAAAAATCAATATGTAATCCCCTAGTTTTAAGCAATTTAAAATGTAAAACAAAACAAAATTGGCACCTTTAAGCTAACGCAACGTGCCTTATCAAATAAACGATTTGAATAATAATAAAAATAAGATTGGAAAAATTAGTTGCATAACCAAGGTGGTTCATTTCCAAAATGTAACACTGTTGATGAACCACTCAATAAAATAGGTGATAAAGGTCCGCGGACGAAAACAGCAGACCACCGCCAATGATTGAATATCCGATCAAAATATCATAACAGACAACTATCAAAACTATATCTCTCGTTGATACTTGTTATATTTTTTGTTATTTTAACTATTAACGAAACCAGATTCTTAATACAATTTCTTATATAAATGGCATTCTGTTATAATATTTGATTCTAATCGAGTAACCTTTCTTTACATTAGAATGGCAAAAATGCACTGATTTTCCGGAGTAGTCAACTAAATTTGAAAATCAGTAAAAATATACTAGATAGAACCATAAAAATGTACAAAGAAGCCAAGCTGTGAATATAGTTTCACGCATTATTCCATCACATCATCAGACTTCAAGCTGAAACAATCCCAGCAGTAATTTATGCAAATCCATCCATTAGTTCGTACTCAAGGGAGCGGAAATCGTTCCAATAAATGCAAAATGTTCAGTAGAAAAAAAAGTATCGATTATTACAAGAGCTGTGCAAACCGTTTTCCCCCTTCCTCCATGAATCGTTTTACATTGGCATTACGAAGTGATATAGTATGGACAAACTCCCATGGCGGCAGCAATTCTTGTCCTCGTTTCCATTCGACCGTTCAGTGCAAACTGACCACTCGTTCACTTAAAATGCATAGGGTGTTGGACGCATTGTCACCATTTGAGGGTTGTGCTGTAGAGCAACATTCCATATTTCTGACTCAAATCGGAGCAATTGATTGGAAGATTCGCGTCGCCCCAGTTTTCATGTCACATTTGAACTATGTTACAAGAACAAAACAATAAATGTGATTCTGACACGGGCTGAGTAAAAATTATTGTGACATATTTTCAAATATGTCTAAAATAGTCAAATCACCCATTACGAAACGTTCAATCGACTTTAATCCCTGGGCAGCTTCTGCAAAGTTGTCTCGTTCCGACAATCATTATGACAGTGGTCATTTTCCAATAATCCTTTTCACATCCAATCGATCCGGCGAAACTCGTCGGAACCGAGATTGCAATTATTGCGCTAATGAGGATGATGATCTCCATACAAGCGTGTCTCGTTGGTTTCATGGGGGTCAACTGGTCACAGCTGCCGCGTGCGAAAGGCAATTCCCTCTGCAACACGCGCATCCGCGAAGGACCTTCCATAATAAGCTGGAAAGTGTACGCGAAACGTGTATCTCAACTAGACATAAATAAACCCAAGTGAATGCAATGCTGCAATATGTTTTACACCTCATCCAAGAGGCAACCTAGCTGCCACTAAGCAAGGACATTGTGCGGTCAAGAGGTCAGTTTTTCTTTTCCCCTTTTACCGTTTCGTGATGGTAATGAGCATGAAAATTAGTTATTCCTGAGGGCCATAATTTCTCACTGGTGTAACAATGGGTGCCGTGTGCTGCTCTAATCAGTTTTCTATTTTGAGGCATTCTAAAACATACAAACGAACGAGCGACCGAAAAAAATCCTTCGAAATCAATAAAACACGCAGGGTGGAGCGAGATTTTAAATAGGTTGATCTTAATATTATAGTTATGAGCTCAAAGAAAATTTTGCTTAAAAATTCCACAAAATTGTAAAGAAATTAGTTGCGGAATTAGTTGTGTTCAGAACTAGAAACTTTTTGTACTTTTGAAACACTCACAATACGAAAAAAAGTATTGTTAACGGAAACGTATTCTGAATTCACCAAAAACGGCGGAGCTTGTAAAATAACTCTTTACTCAGAATTCACACCAAAACTATTTCAAGTAAATCACGTACATAACACCACCCCGAAAGTTGCAAATTGTGTGCTAGTTTAGGAATACTAAACACGCGAAATGTTCGTTTGATTTACATATTCTTCCCTATATCGCGTGAAAGAGTTCCGTTCGCCTTCTTTGGCTGTGTCGATGTGTATAGGTAGAAAAATTCGGATCTCCTTGAAACGTGGCCATTATGTTTCGCCGTCCGATGAAAGTAGGAACGGTGCCAATTGACCACGGATGTGTACGTATGCAGTGCGCTAGACGACACAGATTGTTCTAGAAAGTTTAGGCATTTCCTCCAGATTGTCGCTGTTCGACAAGGACCACCCGTTGAGACCTGAAGTTGCTTCATTTTTGGTTACACGGAACAGGAAAAACGTGCTTCCAGTGCGGTATAGTCATCCATGCCTGCGCTGGGCTATGGCCTGGAATTTTGAGCTGAAAATATTCAGCTTGAAATTGAAGCGCCTTACAAGGCTTAGAAATTAGGTGACAAAACATTAAATTACATTAGTAAAATGCAGTGGTTCTCGTGATTTTTAAAAGTTTATAGTGAATGTCTCGCATACACCAGACAAGAATGAAACCCTGCGTCTCCGTTTTTTGGAGCTAGCGTCAATCCGGCACTAGCATAGTCCGTTAACTAAGTTAGTGTCGGATTCTGATGAGACGAAGTCGAATGCGAAACGCAAATTCCATAACTAGTTTAATTATAGGTTTTGTGCTCTTCACGCGCAAAGATGGTTTTAAACATTTTTCTTCTTAATGGAGAAAAAATAGTTTTTACCAAAATTGTTCTCCACTAATGAGAAATATAGCGTAATAAAACCCTTGTTTGTGTTTAAAATTGAGTTGTTCAAGCATAAAAAATATAAATTACACCGTAATTGAAATCTCTTTGTTTGCCAACTAACTTTTGATGAAACCAGATCGACCGAGAGAAGATTTCTACTAAAAATAAAATCGGTTCGAGGCTATAGCCGTACTCCCGGTATCTTTTATTATTTTGATAAAATTTTGCTGTAGGGAAATAAAAACTTATCGTCTATGATACTCCTGATTTCTGGGAATTTAACTTTTTACTTTGAAAAAATCACGTATCGTTAACCCGGGGAGACTTTGATCATGGGGGTGACTTTGATTACTCGAAACTTTTTTCGTAGATTACTTATTCAATTAGAATAGTCTACCTAATCATTCAAATTTGAAATGAGTTTTATTCTAAACTTATAAATTTGCTATACTTTTTGAGTATATTACTCGATTTTTGAGTCCAAAATATACAAAAGTCCGAAAATTGTCTTCGGTTAATGAATGATGAATCCATGATTTTCTCTGGCAACTGCAATACTTTGAAACGAGAGCAATTTTTCAAAAGGGCGTAGACGTTTCTACGTGCATCAATTTCCAAAAATTTTAGGTCGATTGCTCTATTTTATACAACAAAACTATCACAACCGAACCTCATGTACGTACCCGGTGTTTGTACACACAGGTTCTTAATACTAGTTTTCTCTTTCTCTCATCCATCATCACTAGCATTGACTCATTCTGTTTTGTGTGTGCCTTTCTTATGTACGCACACTGTGTACGTACACGGTGTTTAAACCTAAGTTTGCATATCGTTCGCTTGGGTTCGGTGTTTGATGCGAACCTGTACATAAACGCAAAGCATGTTTGAGGTTGAACGCGAGCACGAAATTTTGTTCACGGGTGCAAACTTGTCGATGTTCATGGGAAGACTGGTTACAGGGAATGAATAGCTCTACACAAAAAATACACTGTACAAAATATTGTGTTATTTTTCACAAAAAACAAATTTATACTAAAAATTTAAAATGCAAAAAACTTATTTTTTTTTTTAAATTTTTATATTTTGTCAATAAAAACCTAGAGAGAAAAGAAATATTTTGAATGTGATTGCAGGATGTAGAACTCATCGATAAAAGAGTTTGTCTAACAATGACATTATACATGTTTTTAAATTTCTTACAAATTGATAGGGGAACCCGGGGCTATTCGGACCTACTCAAGCAAATCGCCCTTTTAGGTGGATAGATTCGAAAAAAAGTTTCCGGTCAAAAAGGCTATTTGATAGTTTGAAACCTCAGCTACATTTTGGTGCCATTAAAGGTTCATTTGCACCACTCAATGGCAGCGCTAGACGACGATTTGCAAACCTCTACGTTTTTTCATCCTTTTACAATATAGGGGTAATTCGGACCTTCCTACGGGGCAATTCAGACCGTCATTTTTCTTTAATACAATACAATGGAATTATGTTTACCTATGAATTAGTTATAAGAGACACTCCTTAAGAAGCAAAAAAATCGCTTTACAAAAACTTAATCTGCTAAGTCACAGCTGTCGATTGGCGGCACATGTGTTTTCTTTGCTGTGGCATGTACAATGGTGTGCGCAGCCGCAAGCCGCTGAACGGTGGTTGACGGAATAGGGGGTCCGAATTGCCCCGTACGCCCATTTCGCACAAAAGTGGTGAGCGTCTCGAAAATAACTGTGTTTTCCCCCAAACAAAAATCATTCCACAAAATAGGAGCCCCAAGCTTTCCAAAACGTTTACCATTTATTTTATTTTTTGAAGTAGAATACTTCTAACGTTTCAATATGGGGTCCCGTTTCAAAAATTTCAGTTGAGAAATTTTCCCAGGTTTGAAATACGAGTATCTTCCGTTCTACTGGACGAAATCGCAATATTTTTGCACTATCTGATCGGAAATTTGTGCACGTATTTCGTATTAAATTTCGGAATTACTGCGACTACTGTAAATAAACCAAAACAAGGATTTTCAGAAAATCCTTCGGAAACAGCGAGGAAAATGCGCAATTTGCCAGCATATCCCACGCAGAGCCGTCAAAAAGGAGCATGTAAGCGTTTCATTACATACGGGAATGTTATATATACAGGTCACACGAGCTTGTTTTGTATCAGTGGGTGCTCGCTTACCACACGAGCAACATGCTCGTCCGGACGGTACAATGAGCGGTATCATGTTTGCGTTCCCGTACCAAGCGTCATCGCAAGGTTCTTCGTGATAAAATCCAGGGAATCACCAAATTCGGCGTCTGGCTCGTCGTGGTGGTGTAAAATGCATCTCCAATTTAATCTACGAATGCTGATGGTGTGCAGAAAAATGTCATCCGAGATGCCGTGACCTACACTGAACACGCCAAGCGCAAAACCGCAATGAATGTCGTCTATACTCTGAAGCGGCAGGGACGCACTTTGTATGGATTTGGAAGTTGAAAAGGTAGAACTCACTTGTATCATTATAAAAAAGGCCCTTTTCAGGGCCACCAAAACCATTTCAAAGAATAAGTTTGCATTTTCTGTTTCATGGACTGTTTCTCCCTGGAGAGCAATTTGGGTTAAACCCTAAATTATGATTTATTTCAGTACGTAAATTGCAAATATGGTCAGAAACAAACTGGAGTGAAGTGGAAAACATTTTTACTAGGCGCATTCAAAAAAGGTTTCAATTCTCAAACATTTTACCAAGGTGCCGTATTACATTACTCTCTTTACCCTGAGTGTTCGATAATCTCCGTAGTGGACACACAATTTCAATTTTGTTCTTTATCAAAAATATGTGGTCGACCAACGAAGGGGTGGAGCTTCGAAGAACACATATTGAGGACAACACAAAAAAGGACGAGCTTACATTGTGCTGTAGTCAGGTATAAAAACTCAGCATGCTGTTGCTCACGCTCAGTTCGTTTCCAGCATCAGCATGCAGCAGTTCGTTTGCAGCATCTCCCGCAAAATTCAAACCGCCGTCCGTTTGCTGCTGTCAGAAGAGTTGGCCAAGCACGCCGTCTTCGATGGCACCAAAACTGTTACCATATACACCAGCACCAAGTAAATTTCGAACACTGCCCAAAGAAAAGGCCCTTTTCAGGGCCATCAATTTATCGACAAAGAATGAAATTGAAGTTTTGTTATTACAAGCATCAGCTTGTCAAGAGCGTTGGATGGTAAGTGAGCCACTTGTGAACAATACCGTCGCTTTCACGAGAATGGCACAAAATCAAAAGTTATTTGTGATTTATAGACATTTTAGTGTAATGATTCAATTTACAAAAATCGAACGTTTTCTAACGTTTCGATATAGGTGCTCCGTTTCAAAATTTTCGGCCAGAATGCTGCCTGTTTTTTCAAACGTGAAAATCTGCTGTTGTATTGAATGAAAACCTTCGATTTTTGCGCTGATTGGAAATAGTTGTGACTAATTCTGTAGAATGTACAATTACTGAAATAACGGATTTTGTGAAAGCAGTGGTTGGTCCGTACAATTCGATTCCAAGCGAGCCAGACTAGTTTTCGTTGGAAGGTCCACCTCTGACAATAGAAGTAAACTATTTTATTTTGAATTCAACTACAACTTCCTTGAAAACAGCACAGCTAAAAAACTTTTGGGAAAAACGCGCAAACCTAAATTTTCCACTATAATGGAAATTGCCTGTGCCCAGCCGCACTGCATCATCAAGATTGATAGTAATTCAAGCCGGGAGGAAAGAGGTTGTAAGGCAATGGAAAACGAAAATTTCATTTATATCTTACTGGAATATAATTGGCTGGTCCTGAAAAGAACTTGTTGGTTTGTGGTTTATATTGGGTCACAATTTAGGCCTACTCGATTGCTGATAGCTGTGAATTTCTCGCAGGGCGACAGTTTCTGTTCAGTAGTGATGAGGCTTCCTAACGCCAACCGTGACTGGGGCACTTTTTCACGGCCTTCGTTGCTTACTGCTTGCGGGGAGGCTTTCCTCCGGTGGACTTACGAGCGGTATGTTTGGTACGGGCCATTTATCAACAAAGAATCGAATTGACATTTTGTTATTACAAGCATCCGAAAGTAGCTTGCCAAGAGCGTTCGATGGCAAGTGAGCTACTTGTGAACAATATAGTAGATTTCACGTAGAATGACACAAAATAAAAAGTTATCATTTGTGTGTTTGTTTACAGTTTCGTGTTTACTAGGCGCATTCAAAAACGGTTTCAATTCTCAAACATTTTACCAAAGTGCCGTATTACATTACTCTTTTTACCCTAAGTGTTCGATAACCTCCGTATTGGAAACACAATTTCAATTTTGTTCTTTATCAAAAATATGTGGTCGACCAACAAAGGGGTGGAGCTACGAAGAACACATATTGAGGACAACACAAAAAAGGACGAGCTTACATTGTGCTGTAGTCAGGTATAAAAACTCAGCATGCTGCTGTTCACGATCAGTTCGTTTGCAGCATCAGCATGCAGCAGTTTGTTTGCAGCATCTCCCGCAAAATTCAAACCGCAGTCCGTTTGCTGCTGTCAGAAGAGTTGGCCAAGCACGCCGTCTTCGATGGCACCAAGTAAATTTCGAACACTGCCCAAAGAAAAGGCCCTTTTCAGGGCCATCAATTTATCGACAAAGAATCGAATTGAAATTTTATTACAAGCATCAGAAAGTGGCTTGCCAAGAGCGTTGGATGGTAAGTGAGCCACTTGTGAACAATATCGTCGCTTTCAAGTCGAATGGCACAAAATAAAAAAGTTATTTGTGTGATTTGTAGACAGGTTAGTGTAATGATTCAATTTACAAAACCTATTTTAATCCACCTAGCGGTGCAATTGTGCCTTTCTCAATCATGGATCACGAGAATGTGTGCGTTGTTTATATTCATTAAAAGCTTTTAAATGCATATATTACATTTTATTATTATACATCACATGACAACTATATACAGGAAAATAAATCATTATTCGAGTTCTAAAATTTTGAAAAAGAAAAAAACAGCCACGGTAATATTGAACTGAAATACCTTTCTATTGAGAAAGGCAAAAAGGTGCGAAATCGTCAGTCCCAAAAAGTCGATTTTTACAAAAAAAAATTTTTCGAGATAACATAAAATCTCGACGTTTCATGCATTTTACAGATGTTTGGCATCAAAAATACGAATTCGATTTCTGAAATTTCATGAGGTCCCACCTTTGAAAAAAAATTTGAGTTCCGGCTTATATGGGAATTTCATATGTGACCGGACGGTTTAGTCTATATGTCCGGAACCATATAAGCGATCCGTATGAAATTTTATAGACATCTATGGGGATATTATAGCTATCATTTGGGACTAAGTTTGTGAAAATCGGCCCAACCATTTCAGGGAAACTGATGTGAGTTCGTAAATTTTGAAAGATGGCCGCTTTTCCCGGGCACTTCCGGAACCGTCTATGGTGGTCAATGTAGTCAACGAAAGTTTGGTTGGCCGTTGGTGACCTAGAACAGCAAATTTAAGTTGTTTGAGAGACATTTTAGCGAAATTTTTACCTTTTTTGCTTTCATCGGAGTATCGGTTTGAATCACAATTTGCTATGTGATCGCACGCCACAACCTGTAACTCCGGAACCGGAAGTCGGATCGGGATGAAATTAAATAGCCATTTACGGGGACGCAATACCTTTCATTTGAGGCCAAGTTTAGTCGAATCGGTCTAGCCATCTCCGAGAAACCGATGTGACTGTTATTCTGAATTTAGATATTTCCGCCGGGGCTTCCGGAACCGATGATGGTGGCCAATGTGGCCAAATAGACTTTGAATGGATGTTAGTGACCTAATACTACAAATCGAAGCAGTTGTGGTCATATTTTGGAAAAAATTTCACCTTTATACATTCATTGCAGAATTTATTAAAATCGACATTTTCTGCGTGTTCGTACTCATCACCCTGTAATTCCGGAACCGGAAGTCGGATCCATTAGAAATTCAATAGCAGCCTATGGGAACGTTGCACCTTTCATTTGGGATTAAGTTTGTAAAAATCGGTTCATCCATCTCTGAGAAAAGTGAGTGAGATTGTGTTCGCGTACACACACACAGACGCACATACACACACACATACATACACACACACATACATACACACACACAGACATTTGCCGAACTCGACGAACTGAATCGAATGGTATATGTCACTCGGCCCTCCGGGCCTCCGTTAAAAACTCGGTTTTCAGAGCAATTTCAATACCTTTCTATTGAGAAAGGCAAAAAATTTCGTGATAACATAAAATCTCGACGTTTCATGCATTTTAAAGATGTTTGGCATCAAAAATACGAATTCGATTTCTGAAATTTCATGGGGTCCCCCCTTTGAAAAAAATTTTGAGTTCCGGCTTATATGGGAATTTCATGTGTGACCGGACCGTTCAGTCTATATTTCCGGAACCATACAAGCGGTCCGTGCGAAATTTTACAGACATCTGTGGGGATAATATAGCTATCATTTGGGACTAAGTTTGTGAAAATCGGCCCAACCATTTCCGAGAAACTGATATGAGTTTGCTAGTTATGAAAGATGGCCGCTTTTCCCGGGCACTTCTGGAACCGTCTATGGTGGTCAATGTAGTCAACGAAAGTTTGTTTGGCCGTCGGTGACCTAGAACTGCAAAGTTAAGTTATTTGAGAGACATTTTAGCGAAATTTTTACCTTTTTTGCTTCCATCCGGGGTATCGGTTTGAATCACAATTTGCTATGTGATCGCACGCCACAACCCGTAACTCCGGAACCGGAAGTCGGTTGGGGATAAAATTTAATAGCCATTTACGGGGACGCAATACCTTTCATTTGAGGTCAAGTTTAGTCGAATCGGTCTAGCCATCTCCGAGAAACCGATGTGACTGTTACTCTGAATTTGGATACTTCCGCCGGGGCTTCCGGAACCGATGATGGTGGCCAATGTGACCAAAGAGACTTTGAATGGCTGTTAATGACCTAGTACTACAAATCGAAGCAGTTGTGGTCACATTTTGGAAAAAATTTCACCATTATACATTCATTGCAGAATTTCTTAAAATCGACGTTTTCTGCGTGATCGTATTCATCACCCTGTAATTCCGGAACCGGAAGTCGGATCCATTAGAAATTCAATAGCAGCCTATGGGAACGTTGCACCTTTCATTTGGGACTAAGTTTGTAAAAATCGGTTCATCCATCTCTGAGAAAAGTGAGTGAGATTGTGTTCGCGTACACACACACAGACGCACATACACACACACACATACATACACACACACATACATACACACACACAGACATTTGCCGAACTCGACGAACTGAATCGAATGGTATATGTCACTCGGCCCTCCGGGCCTCCGTTAAAAAGTCGGTTTTCAGAGCAATTGCAATACCTTTCTATTGAGAAAGGCAAAAATGTAGAATGTTCAATTACTGAAAATAACAGTTTTTGTGAAAGCAGTGGTTGGTCCATACAATTCGATTCCAAGCGAGCCAGACTAGTTTTCGTTGGAAGGTGCATCTCTGACAATAAAAATAAACTATTTTATTTTGAATTCAACTACAACTTCTTTGAAAACAACACAGCTAAAAACTTTTGGGAAAAACGCGCAAACCTAAATTTTCCACCATAATAAAAACTAGTGCCCCCGCCGCACAGCATCATCAAGATTGATAGTTATTCAAGCCGGGAGGAAAGGGAGAGGGAGGTTGTAAGGCAATGGAAAATTTCATTTATAATAATAATACTTTATAATTGGCTGGTTCTGAAAACAACTTGTTGGTTTGTGGTTTATTTTGGGTCACAATTTAGGCCCGCTCGATTTCTGATAGCTGTGAATTTTTCGCAGGGCGACTGTTTCTGTTCGGTAGCGATGAGGCTCTTAACGCCAACCGTGACTGGGGCACTTTTACACGACCTTCGTTGCCAACCAGCCCCCTGTCAAGGACGACGTCTCTGTACAGCCAGCATCACTGCCATGAAAGGCAAAACATTGATTTTGAACCGAATGATTAGAAGCTGTATTTAGTTACAAAATGTCGATTAAATTAAATTATTAAATCATCCCACAAGATGCAAAACGTCGTGTGGAATGCTTGAATATCGAGCATAGTGCCGAACATAATTCTTTGTTTGGGGCTTTATAGCTATAACGCCCCATATATGTCGGTCGCTGTCAAACTCCATATGATGGTATAGGGTTGCCAGGGGGTTGTTGCCAACTGCTTGCGGGGAGCCTTTCCTCCGGTGGACTTACGAGCGGTTTGTTTGGTACAGGCCATGTAGCGAAAAATGCTGATCTGCTACTTCTCTGATGCTGGTAGTAGGACGACGGTCAAACGCTCGTTTGCGTGCCTTCATTCATAAAAGTTCAACAATATTTTCAAAGAATGTTGCAAATTGTCAACTTGATAATTCCAAAAATACTCCAAATAAACTATGAATGTGCTAAAGTCGACAAAATCGCATAGAAATTGCTTATTCCAGAGCAGAATTTACCGGTCTAAAGTGTATTCTACTTCACTCCGGTTATGTCTCTGACATTACCCACCCATCTTTTACTTTTATTTGCAGATTTAATCACGGTTTTTCCATTATAATGATTTTTGTTTTGAGAATGGCAAAACAACGAAACAGTTTGTATATCCTTTCTACAAAGAACAAAGAATCAACTTCAGATCTCAAAATTAATGTTTCACGATAGCGGTTCCACGAATATGCACGATAATCAGAAAGTCTTACTATTTTCTGGGAAATCAAGGGGGTCCGAATTACTCCCACTGTCTTAATAGCCCCGGATCCCCTTATACAAAACTGTAATTTTATTACAGAATATTATTCTAAGTATCATTTTAAATCAAAATGCATTTAACAAAAATCTTTAGTTTCGAGATATTTGGAATTTAGTTTCGAGATATTTGAAATTCGATAGTTTCGAGATATTTGGAATTTTGCTCCAACAAAAACAATTAATTCGTGTAATTAAATTCGCACTACCCCATCATAAAGTGTCAACAATTTAATGTTTATCGTTTAAAAGATGTAAAATAATTTTTTTCGGTGTTTTTGAATCATGGAGAAGCTTTCAATAAAAAGAAGTCCTAACAACAACTTTAGACATATTTTTATAATTCATATTAGACACATTCAAAAATACAATTTTATTTTTGAATATGATTCTTAGCGCCGATTTAAATAAAAATGCTAACAACAAAATCGTTTTCTTGCAATTTGAATCTTTAATATAATTTTTTGTTTTTGTGAAAAATGAAACAACATTTTTTTCAGCGCATATCTTTTTCGTGAAGAAGTATTCATTCCCTGTAACTCGTTCTCAGATTGTTTTGCTGTGTAAAATGCAGTAACCGATCAAAAATTTTTAAATAATTGCGTGTAGAGAGAGATTTTCGGACGAATCATCGTGGAATTCCTCATGTGCCAAATTGCTTGCTTATTTTCAAAAACATTTTCTTTATAAAACTAGTTCGCCATTATTTCAAATTATTTCAAGCCTACGTTCACAATACTTTTTTATATTCAACACACCGTCGTGTTAAATTGAATGAAACTCTTCGTTAATTGATAATCCGCTGAAATAAAACAAATTCTGCAGTTAAAAAAGTTTACAGATTCTTTTATTCAAGTTGGACTGGAATTATACGAATTTTAGTTACTCGAATATTACAATATATTAAAATACTTTGTTCAATACCAATTAAAATATTTTAACAATAAGTATCTTTTCAGAATTAGTTTAAGCAAACATTGGAATGAAAATCATTGACATCAAGAACATAATGTGGGTGAAGATACAGGTTATCAAAGTCACCCCAGAGTACGAAAATGGAAAAATTGTAGTAAGCGGACAATTTCAGGTAAAACCATCCAATCTTGTTTTTCATACATCAGTACATGGTTTAAAAATATTAAACTTGAAAAAATGTGTTGCGTCTAAAAAAATGTTATGATTACTTCGAAAAGTGATCAATGTCACCCCTGTTTACGGAAACAAAAACAATAAAGTTTACTACAAATTACTCAAACTTAGAAATTCTAAAATTTATATTTAAGTAAAAGCAAATATATGCGTCAAGCTAAAACGATTCGAAATTTGAGTAAAATAAGGGATTAAATAGATATGTCAAATCGTTTCATTTAGCGTTATTAATTAATGAAAACTTAATGAGTATTAGCAGATCTCTCTATGAACTGTATCGTGTAGGAACCGTATACAAAAATATAATCTTTGAAGGTTTCGAATTAAGATTGCCTCGTTGTTCGAAAAAAGTTGTTTACATCGGCGGGGCGTTACTGACCGCGGGTGACCTTCGCACCCGGATACTCTAGAATTCAAATTAAGCCTCCATCCTTTCGTCCCGCACATAACTATATAAAGTGTTACAGAAACTGGCAGAACTCTATCGCACGCAAATGGACTCACAAATTCTTGCTGCAAACATTACATCGATGAATATTTAATCTGTATGCGGCTCTTTGTCGTGCTTTCTCGTGTGCTTGAGACCCATTAACCTGGCAACGATATACTAACAGACGGCTGTATGATAATTCAACTAATTTAGTGTTTGATGAACGTGAAGAGGTATTTTATTCTAAGTACGCTCACGAACATGTGTATTAATAGCACGAAATAACGATAATTCGAATCTATCTAGCGGCTTCGTAAAATTCTTTGTCCAGTATAATAGGCAAACTAAGAACACAGCGTCTAAATTGTTAACTTTAGAAGTATAGTTTGTTGGGAGAAGTGCTTGCCGTTATGATTGCGCATCCATAGGGATATATTGTTCAGTGCTTAATTCAGTTATAAGTGACTAACGTAATGTATTTTCTGAATTAATTAAGATAGAGATTTTGTGTCTTCGGCAAAGTTGTAGCAAATACCTATTAGTACGAAAAATGGTGAAGACACCATGTATCTATATTTAACCCTTTATAAGGCCCAGAGATTTGGGCTTTTACTTAGTTTAGCATATATTTACATTTATTTCGTAATAAAATCCGTTTCGAAAAAGATGGCAATACAGTTGCCACCGCCCGGTAAACATTACATAAAACTCTAATTCAGAAGGATAGTTTAGAAAAAAAAACCCAAACGAAAGCTTCTGCTAGCCGCCGTCATGCCATGTCATGCAACTATTTTTACAATTGCTAGTTTTACTGTTTTTACCTCCACCTCTATACAGGCCCGTGCGCAGGACATTTTTAAAAGAGAGGGGGAGGGGTCAATTGTATTCGTTTCTTACAAAAGATGGGTACAGCAACCCTCAAACTTTGAAGATCTTTTCTCAGGTCTGGAGGGCTTATTCTTTTCTATCAATAGACTCAGCTCAACAAATTGGGACAATGTCTGTTATCGAGAAGGGATCTTCAACAGACACCGCTGCCTGTGGCTCGTGGTAGGGCGGATTCTTACTGCAGTAATTTGTAATAAACTTACCGACTAAACCTAAACCTCTTGTTCTTCCCAGCCATCATCCTTACGCAGTCACCGTTAGGTATTACTTCAGAAGGGATTGTGCGCTTGCTCTTGTTATTTTGTGTTAAATGTTCGTAGTCTCCTATTGCAGCCGTTTCTTGCTTGCTATCCAACTTTCGTGGTATATTTAACTTGCTGAGGTCTGCTGTCCCAGCCAGCCATTTTGATGGTATATCCAAGTTGCAATTGAATAATACGCATTTCCCAGCCAACATTTTGATTCACTTTAATAAGTTGCAATTTGATTAACTGTACTCTTCAACGATATGAATTGATTTATAAAATGCACAGAACTCTTCTATGGGAACAAAAGTGGAGGCCATATACGTACAACAAATCGGTATAGTAGAACTATGTGATTTACGACGAATTTTGATCTCATCAGAAGCATTATACAATCATCTAGCTTATCATTTTCAGTTTATATATGGTCAACTTTACAATCACACATGAAGGTTTATGCAGCTTAAGGTCCCCAATGTGGTAACAAGAAGTATTTTTTTAAAACTAATATTATAAAAATAAAAAAAAAACAGGATGAAATTTCCATAATTCTGTTATAAGACACAGTTATGCCCACACTGGTAGATATATGTTTTTCATGGGTGAGGTTGGAGTTACTGGAACATCAATTATTAAACGAATTTACTTCCAAGTTTCGAACCTGAGATCTTCGTATTCCCAGCATAGCCGCTATGTACTCATCTATTTATACACTGTCAAGCAACGATTATATTTGATCATTTTTATCGCTTTGTGATTACGATCTAAAACTACCATAATCCAACCTTAATATGGCACTCCAATGATACGTTGTATACCTGTCAAATCACAACGTACATTCTGTACTCAAGCCATTTTTATTGCCAAATATTGAACTAGTCTGGCAGAGAATTTGCGAAGTGCTATAAGGAGGTGACTATTTTTTGATCGATTTTGCAGTTTAATCCAATTGCAAATTAATTTCGATACAATGTTTCAAAATTGTCTTTATTATTCCGCATATACAATTTTGTTTTAAGTTGTAGTGGACTAATAAATAACTTCAAGTCAACATTGTATTTCGATCACAAATTTGCATTTTATGTGAAATTTTTACAACAAAACATAATTTTTGCTTACACTATTTGTAATTTTGATTTAGTCTGTCATTATTTGTAATTTATTGTAAACTTTTATATACGATTGCTAATTTGCTGGGTTATATCCCACTAAAAAAGTCGCACAAAATGCACAAAATTGGCATATGCGTACCAAACTGGAGGCGATATACGTACATAGCTATTGAAATTGACGATTTATGACAATAATATACACGTTAGGCGCGATAATTTTTAGTATGAAAGCGATTCCAGAGAATGTATTTACGATTGGATATGCGAAACAATCTCGCATTATATGCGATATCCATAACTAGTATACGATTCCGGAACACGATATACGATTAACTCTGATTCGTTGGTAAAGAAGATCAAAAATTGGGAACAGTTGGCACATAAATCATCTCCAAAAAAAACGAATGTCGATTGTGAACCAAAGCCCAACCCATAGAGGTTTCGGTGGGATTCGAACTTACGACATTTGGATTGTAGGACAGGACTTACTACACAGAACTATTTTAATTGTTATAAGCGTGACCATATTTCGTAATCATATCTTATCTTCAAGTAGAGAAACCCTATTCCAATAAAAATTCGCCATATATGCAGCAAACTCATTTTAAAGATATGAAAAAAGTCGTCAGTAATTTTGTGAAATTGGGATTCTTATATGTTGTGATATATTAAGTCGCATTTAACTTTTTGAAGTCATTGTGATGTATATCGAAGTCGTAGATATGTTTATGTTGCTTACTGAGTGTTCCCACACATAGGAACGACCACAATGACTTTAAAGTTTTTAATCCGACATTGATCGAAGTAAAATACGATCAAATATGACCGAAAATACGATTTTTAATGATTTAAATATTTGTAGCTATATGAATATAGGTTTACCAGTGCTCTACGACCAACTCCGATACAAACACGATTTAACTAGAACATTAATGCGATGTTGAATAAAAGGTCGTATTCAAATCATGTTTTTAGTAATATGCGATTACAAATCAATTTCTGAAGACTAAAATCGACTGTCATAACGATTTTGACTCTTTGTAGATATCATTACGAGTGTTTTTCTACATTATTATACGATTGATGGTTTGCTGGGCACCTGCCGAAACGCGAAACGATCCAGAGGAGCTGACCTTAATGACCTACATGTCTTTACAACTACCTTTCTTGGAGCTACTCGTTCTTATTTATTTGGTCCCATTTAGTTGATTCTGAGAGTTCTCCAGCAGCGGAATTTCTGCTGATGCCGATGCTTGTTTTCGTAAACCATTTAGATCTCAGGCACTAAGACAGATCATAGGCGGTGATATTTTTCTAGATAATCTTATCCCCATTGTTTCCGGCTTTGTGTTGTTCGTTTGTTGTTTTTCATTTTTAGCTGATGTTGCAAGCTCGTTGACCGATTTTTTCCTGATCAAGAAAATTTCAAAAGTAATTCAAAGCATTTCTTAGAATGGTTTGAGCCCGCTCCCCCTTCTCCTTACACCGCCCCTTTACGCACGAGCCTGCCTCTATGTTACCAATTCTCAACTTATATCGATTTGAAACTTTACACCAATTTTTAAATAAATTTCGTTCTTGGCTGTACGTCTGTAACCTGTGGTCTCATTTTTCAATTGGTCCGTGTTAAATTAGATCGGACTACCCAGTAAACAACAAATCGTACTTCAATGTAGAAAAATACTCGTAAAATTGTCTACAAGAAATCTAAACCGTTTAGATAATCAATTTCAATCTGCCGCAGTATATTTGATATCGTTTATTGGAAGAAACGTGATTTTATAACGACGGTTCGATCAGAATCGCATTGATGTATATGATGTGTTCGATCGGCATTGGTCGTAGGGCGTTGACAACTTACAACTACAAACATTCAAATTTAGCAAAATCGTATTTTTGTTCACATTCCATCGTATTGTATTTCAAACGGTTTCGGATTTTTAGCTTTTCAAAGCTGTTTCTGTGTGTAAGAATAGTCATTATACAACACAAACTTATGTACGACTTCGGTGTACATCACAATGACTTCAAAAAGTTAAATAAGGCTTAATATATCACAACATATAAGAAAAACTGCATATATGGATATATAGATTGCTGCATATATGGCGAATGTTTATCAGAATAGTGTTTCTCTGTTTGAAGATAAGATATGATTACAAAATATTATCACACTCGTAATAATTAAAATAGTTCTGTGTATTAAGTCCTGCTCTACGATTCAAACGTTGTAAATTCGAATCCAGCTAAAATCAATGAGATCCTCTGTAAGGTTGGTTTGGCATCGATTCGTTCAAACAGCATCCGTTTTTTCTCCCCAGACTCCGCTTTTTTAGGTATTTTAGATGATTGATGTTCCTGATGTTTACTGATCTTCTTTACCGACGAATCAAAGTTAATCGTATATAGTGTTCTTAAATCGTATACTAGTTATGGACTGCCGTTATAAGCATATTTGTCCAATGTTCTATGGGATTCCCTATATACATGGAACAATTATGCGTAGAAGGGCAGTGGATGTCATATATAATGTGAAATTGTGTTGCTTATGCAATCGTAAATATATTTTCTAGAATCGGTTTAATACTAATAATTATCGCGCTTAACGCGTATATTAGACCTCTCCACATTTTGAAAACAGTTTTGAAATATGCATGGGTCAGTTCAGATTTTCCCAGCAAACCATCAATCGTATGACAATGTAGAAAAAGACTCGTAAAGATGTCTACAAAGAGTCAAAATCGTTATGACAGTCGATTTTAGTCTGCAGAAATTGATTTGTAATCGCATATTACTAAAAACATGATTTGAATACGACCTTTTATTCAAAATCGCATTGATGTTTTAGTTAAATCGTGTTCGATTGGAGTTGGTCGTAGAGCACTGACAACTTATATTCGTATAGCTACAAATATTTAAATCAGTAAAAATCGTATTTTTGCTCACATTTGATCGTATTTTACTTTGACCAATGTCGGATTAATAATTTAATAAAGTCATTGTGGTCGTTCCTATGTGTAGGAATAGTTAATAAGCAACGTAAACATATCTACGACTTCGATATACATCACAATGACTTCAAAAATATAGACAAAATACTACTAATTTTCCTTGGTTTTGATATTCTTTTCTATATAATAATCCAGCTAACAAATTTTCTATTGCGATTAGAGCTATGTTCACCTGTTAAAAACATGTTAAGATACGTGTAAAGAACAACCTTTGATGATATATGGGCATGTAGGGCCTATAAAATCAGAGTGTAAGTGATCTTCCTGGGGAAACATAGCAAACACACGATTTTTGATTGGAGACACCTCTAAATCATGTCCAATTTAAGTCATTTTTGGCGAAAGTTCTTAAATTCACACCTAGAACAACAATCTGAGCTGACCCATGTATATTTCAAAACTTTTTCAAAATGTGGAGAGGTCTAGTGTATATTGTTGTCAGAAATCGTCAATTTCCATAGCTATGTACGTATATAGCCTCCAGTTTGGTACGCATATGCCGTTTTTGTGCATTTAGGGCGACTTTTTTGGTGGAATATAAATACGTATTATTCAGCTTCAACTTTGATACAACCATCAAAAAGGCTGGCTGGGTAAGTGACAATATATTGATTTCGAGAAAAACGAGTTTAGAGTTTGAATCGCAACATCCTTTACATTATAATTGGACATTATTTTTGCCATAATTCTTGTTTATTGTTATATATTTACAGTCTGGCAAACGTCGCAGGTAGCTGAAGAATTTCTTTATCAAGTTTTTGATGTTTTGCGACTTAGTCCGGTCTGACTTAACACTGACCAATTTATCCTCAAAATCCAGGAGTGATTTATTGTTAATTACACGCAGAACTTTATTTATTCATCGAAAGCATACTTTTCTATCTGCCTCTCGTTTCTTCTGCTGTAAATTTTATGTATTGGACATATTCAGTCTATCTACTCATTGAATGCTTACTGGAAGTATATGGTAGGAAATGCATAAAAATCACAGCAGAGTTAAAGAGACGTAAATAGAAAGTATGCTAACTCTGCATATTTTTATTTCTCAGTGTAAGTAATATGCAGTAAACCACCTTCACTTATCTGTGAATTTACGATCCAGCTCGATTTGTCTTTATATTCGCACCGATCCCGTTTGAAGTACATCAAACCAATGATGAGCTCCATCACGGTACTGATGGAAAACCTACTAGACAAATGAATGAAACGGTTATCAGTTCAAACAGTAAACAATGCTTATTGAGTTACGGTTCCCACTCCAATGAATTGACAACAGTAAGACGGTTCTCTTCTGAATCTCTCACTCTTTGAAATCATTACTGAGACGAATGGAAACTGACCATAATTTTATTTACAATAAAATACGGTTATGACGATTACAAACAACGAGCTAGTAACAGGCAGTTTCGCACAAACAGGTTTGCACAAAAGATACACAAAGGCGGAGGAAAAATCAACAAAGCACCGAATGCTGCCTGAATACAATACACTGATAATATTTTGTTACGGCAGTGCAATTTTACCACATACATTAAAATGTTAAACATTAGGCAAACAGAATAATTTGCTTTTCAATACGGCAATGCCAGCATATATAGACGATGAAACCATTGGGATACGGCTACATGATCTGGCACCGCGTACTAATGTCAGCGTTATCAAATAACGCGTGTCAAAATATGGAGAAGTGAATACCGTTATCGATGATACTTGGATGCTCTCTTGCCCAGGTCTTCGCAACGGCGACAAAAATCGGCACATAGCTGTCATCTGCTAAGGGATCATCCATAAATGACGTAGCATTATATGGGGGAGGGGGGAATTTTGCATTTTGTGACGATGTGTGACGACGGGGGGGGGGGTAGGGGGTCATGTCAGGCTACGTAGCTTCGTTCAAGGGGAATAACTAACATAATTTTTTATTTTTAAAAAAAAATTTACGGGGAAAGAGGGGGGGAGAGTTACCGTTAAGCTACGTAATTACCAGGGGGTATTTAGAGGTTTGTGACGAAATGCTACGATGGGGGAGGGGGGTGTTAAAAAGTACCCAAAAAATGCTACGTCATTTATGGATGGTCCCTAAACGACAAACTTTTGCTAAACTCCACAGCATTTGTTACCACGACGGGGGTAGTAACAAATGTTTAACTAACCAACAGCGAAGTAACTACGATGGCGCTTAAAGCTTGCAAATCAACAATTAGCATTATCAATAACGAAACAAATGCCGACGAAGATGAACAAGAACAAGAAAACAAATAAGAACAAAATCGATAACGCAACTAATGCTTCACGTCCCCAAGGAAGCAAATTTTAACACGCAGCGGCAAAGTGCGTCAACAAGACCCGACAGAGAGGCATTTTTAGTGTTTTTTTAACTATTGTAAAGACATCAAGGATATACGGCTCGGTTATTCATTTTATTCATTTCATTTATTCTTGTTATTTTACGATAAAATAATTTATTTTGTTTAATTTATCCATTTTGTTCAATTCATTAATTAAATTTTTGTTATTGACTTTTATTGTTCCATGTATCAACGTTGATTTTTCTTAATTTGGTGATACTGTATTATATCAATGTGTTTCAAATGCTCAAAATATCCATACTAATAATCATTATTCAACGATTAAATTCTGTTTTCTAGAAAAAGTCGTGGGATGTCAGGCTTACCCCCACATCCTCTTTGCATGAATTCGCATTTAATGCGTGCCCATAAAATTTAAAGGTCCGATATCGATAATCGATATCTATCACAGGAATCTTCAAATTCAATCATACCCGGTTCCGAGAATGTCCTAAAGACGGCCATGCTTCAGTTCAGGAAAGCAGTGTAAAACTTATTTTAACCCAGTTTAAGAAAACGCTTAACTAGGTACTAAATACAATGTTGGAAGCAATGCGGCATCCTAGAGCGGCACTTTGTTCAGCGAGTTGCTACATGAAATAGAAGCGACTATTGAAAGTAATTTGCATAGAAATTATTTCATTTACCCTTAACTCACCCCCCTCTACCACCCCAGGAAAGATTGCTGTAGCTGTGAAAAGCTTTCTTTTCATCGCACGGACAAACTGTACTCCTTTAAATTTAAAGACCTAATAAGCTCAGTTCCAGGTGTTGCACTGAACTGAACTCTAGAAAGAGATACATTTTTAATTCAATATACATACTTAGTTTATTTTTAACGAATATCAGCTTTTTCCGAGTTCTAAACAGTCGTGCAAACAAGTTCTTGCCGAGATCTTAGGTACAAGTAAAATTTGTTTTGCTTAAATGATCGCTGATTTCTTCTACGCAATTAATGCAATTTTGGTTAAAACAGCATCAAAATCTATCTAATCTATAGTACCTACACCTTCCCCCGAACAGTAGGCCAAATATATTCTAAAAGCTCAAAGTCACTCGGTCGAAGTCTATAAACTCCACCTACCTAGCGGAATAGCAAGCGAAGGATATGCCTCATTCATAGCAACCATTGACAGCCTTTTTTTCCACCGACAAAAATCTAATCCTTTTCCGGAAGTGACGCAAGGAGAAAGATTGAAATGAAATAATTTGCTTCCCTTTATTTGTTCCTCATTCCTGAAAATGACGCAACGTTTTCCCTTTTGCGGATGCTCTCGTCTGCCTGACACTATACACATATTATTCAAATGGATTCAACCTCCGCCAACCAACCAACCAACCAACAGAGCAGGCTAGGCATTCTCAGTATCCAACTCAAAGAATAATAATAGAACCGCTCGTCGAGTACTAGAAAAAGAGGTGGTCCCGGAAGAACCCAGAGAAGCGTGGGAAATGGAAGTACTCCCGTGAGGAAACCGTTTACCCATCTCGCCGTAGTTGATCCAGAGCAGACGAAGAAAAAAAACGTAAGGCGGCAGCTGTATGTAGAAGGAGCAAAAAATGCCATCCTGTGTATGTTGAGTTAGAGTTTTTTTTCCACGTAATATAAACGGTTCTTCTAATGATAAAGAATCAACGACATACAGCAGATAGGATTCGTCATACGCAGCAAGACAGTAGGATTTATATGAAATGGATATGGAATAGATTTTCTAGCGGATGTCAAGCATGACATTTCTTAGAGGATGTTGGCCAAGCTCAGTATCATTTGAATTTATTTTTTTATTGTACGGTAGCTAGGCTTGTCCGATTTAGTTCCAATTTGGAGCAAACCCTCCTGGTCGCACTAGAAATCGACTCAGGGGTGGACCGATGAGCCATTTTGTTCTTGTCACTCTAATGAGCACACTTATAACTTCAACATAAGAAATTGATAAATTTTCGTCGTGTGTGAATGGAACACGGAAGGTGTTAGCAAAGTCAATATGTGTATAGCGTTAACTTTATGATATTTACTCACATTGAAATAGAAATGTATTATTAAATTATTATTAAAAACTACAAGCGGCAGCCCTATGGGGTTGCACGAGCTGTAGACGTAGGACTATACTACTTAATGTAAAATATTTATTTTCTTAGTATATTTACAGTTATAATAAATCAAACATATTTCTTACGTATGGTTTAATCACAACCAATCAACATCGAATATTACATATTAAACCAAACCTTCTTGGTTATCAGGTCATTTCATTTGTAGTAGGTGATCGAATCCGATTTAACTTATTTATGAAGATCTGAAGAAAGAAGACAGAAAACTGTGACCGAACTAATATCTGGAACTAAATCTTTATAGCATAAGATAAGCTTGTAAAAACTTTTCGATTGTGTGTGGTAAAAAACCCGGACCAGTGAAGAAAAATCAAATTTTAAACAATATAATCACATTTCATGTATAGACCAAGCATTCTAGTTATATTTTGCCATTATTTCTTTCCTTAGTAACTTTCCTAAAGTACCCATACAAATATAGCGAATGAAGTGGTCTTTATCATATATCGAAACTATAAATATACAAGAATCGATAACAATTTTATATATGGACAAGATGCGTTTTTGCAACGGTTTTTCAAGTGGCAGTGTATTCATTCATAAATAGTAGTATGTACCTATTAGTAGAATCAAAATACTATAGGCTGAGTGGAAAAAATCACGTGATGGGGAAATGAATCAATAAATTGATCGAACGTAAATAATAAACTTTAGTTGTGCAATTTAGTAACAAATTAGATCTACCTACCCACACATTCTCCTCAAACATTAAACCCAAGTGCACAAAGCAAAATGAATCAACGCTGATAATGATGGGTAGAGCGAAAGAGACAACTAACACCACGACACTATGTTAACCGTGTTTGCAAATGGAGCTCGCATGTACAAACTATTTTGTGTACGAATAATTATACATAAAAGTGTGCTGGAAACGAGCACAACACAAAAGATAGCATAGTGTTTGAACGGTCAAGCTCAGTCGCATTCGCTGGGTAGCGTACCTCCACAGGCAGTGTAACGGACTTCTAACTCAGCTACACTGGCTGTGAAAACACACAGCGCAGTGATCTGCTTCGCCAGCTGTTCAACTGACAAATGAGCTGGTAGGCGAAATTCGTCCGTTTAAATAGTCGATGATGACGTCATTCATAGAAGCGTAGCGCGCTAGGTACACAAATCTGTCGTGCTGGACTAGGGAAGCGCTAACATATTCTTTGGATTCTCATATGGTAATCCTGAACAGTGATAGTGGAAGAATTCATTTGGCAACAGAAGAAAATGTTGCATTTGTCTGACATTTCAAATGACTTCTGCCATCCAGCATTTTTCGTACTAGAATTTGAACAGTTACACTATCTGCCCTGTAAGAATCATTAATTGTATGTTAGACTAATGCGGTGAAGTTGGTTGCATGGCTGAATAGTCAGTACCGCAAACGAGAAGACAGGAAAGATGGTTTTGCTACCGTAATCCATAGGCCGAGGGAATGAATCGAAGCAATCAATAATCCGCACTAGAACATCAGTTGTGATATAATATGAACTAAAGCGACAATCAAAGAAGCGGACTGAATGATCCTCAGTCGTTACCAAATGAAAAAAGATGGGTGGGTAATGTCAGAGACATAACCGGAGTGAAGTAGAATACACTTTAGACCGGTAAATTCTGCTCTGGAATAAGCAATTTCTATGCGATTTTGTCGACTTTAGCACATTCATAGTTTATTTGGAGTATTTTTGGAATTATCAAGTTGACAATTTGCAACATTCTTTGAAAATATTGTTGAACTTTTATGAATGAAGGCACGCAAACGAGCGTTTGACCGTCGTCCTACTACCAGCATCAGAGAAGTAGCAGATCAGCATTTTTCGCTACATGGCCTGTACCAAACAAACCGCTCGTAAGTCCACCGGAGGAAAGGCTCCCCGCAAGCAGTTGGCAACAACCCCCTGGCAACCCTATACCATCATATGGAGTTTGACAGCGACCGACATATATGGGGCGTTATAGCTATAAAGCCCCAAACAAAGAATTATGTTCGGCACTATGCTCGATATTCAAGCATTCCACACGACGTTTTGCATCTTGTGGGATGATTTAATAATTTAATTTAATCGACATTTTGTAACTAAATACAGCTTCTAATCATTCGGTTCAAAATCAATGTTTTGCCTTTCATGGCAGTGATGCTGGCTGTACAGAGACGTCGTCCTTGACAGGGGGCTGGTTGGCAACGAAGGTCGTGTAAAAGTGCCCCAGTCACGGTTGGCGTTAAGAGCCTCATCGCTACCGAACAGAAACAGTCGCCCTGCGAAAAATTCACAGCTATCAGAAATCGAGCGGGCCTAAATTGTGACCCAAAATAAACCACAAACCAACAAGTTGTTTTCAGAACCAGCCAATTATAAAGTATTATTATTATAAATGAAATTTTCCATTGCCTTACAACCTCCCTCTCCCTTTCCTCCCGGCTTGAATAACTATCAATCTTGATGATGCTGTGCGGCGGGGGCACTAGTTTTTATTATGGTGGAAAATTTAGGTTTGCGCGTTTTTCCCAAAAGTTTTTAGCTGTGTTGTTTTCAAAGAAGTTGTAGTTGAATTCAAAATAAAATAGTTTATTTTTATTGTCAGAGATGCACCTTCCAACGAAAACTAGTCTGGCTCGCTTGGAATCGAATTGTATGGACCAACCACTGCTTTCACAAAAACTGTTATTTTCAGTAATTGAACATTCTACATTTTTGCCTTTCTCAATAGAAAGGTATTGCAATTGCTCTGAAAACCGACTTTTTAACGGAGGCCCGGAGGGCCGAGTGACATATACCATTCGATTCAGTTCGTCGAGTTCGGCAAATGTCTGTGTGTGTGTATGTATGTGTGTGTGTATGTATGTGTGTGTGTGTATGTGCGTCTGTGTGTGTGTACGCGAACACAATCTCACTCACTTTTCTCAGAGATGGATGAACCGATTTTTACAAACTTAGTCCCAAATGAAAGGTGCAACGTTCCCATAGGCTGCTATTGAATTTCTAATGGATCCGACTTCCGGTTCCGGAATTACAGGGTGATGAATACGATCACGCAGAAAACGTCGATTTTAAGAAATTCTGCAATGAATGTATAATGGTGAAATTTTTTCCAAAATGTGACCACAACTGCTTCGATTTGTAGTACTAGGTCATTAACAGCCATTCAAAGTCTCTTTGGTCACATTGGCCACCATCATCGGTTCCGGAAGCCCCGGCGGAAGTATCCAAATTCAGAGTAACAGTCACATCGGTTTCTCGGAGATGGCTAGACCGATTCGACTAAACTTGACCTCAAATGAAAGGTATTGCGTCCCCGTAAATGGCTATTAAATTTTATCCCCAACCGACTTCCGGTTCCGGAGTTACGGGTTGTGGCGTGCGATCACATAGCAAATTGTGATTCAAACCGATACCCCGGATGGAAGCAAAAAAGGTAAAAATTTCGCTAAAATGTCTCTCAAATAACTTAACTTTGCAGTTCTAGGTCACCGACGGCCAAACAAACTTTCGTTGACTACATTGACCACCATAGACGGTTCCAGAAGTGCCCGGGAAAAGCGGCCATCTTTCATAACTAGCAAACTCATATCAGTTTCTCGGAAATGGTTGGGCCGATTTTCACAAACTTAGTCCCAAATGATAGCTATATTATCCCCACAGATGTCTGTAAAATTTCGCACGGACCGCTTGTATGGTTCCGGAAATATAGACTGAACGGTCCGGTCACACATGAAATTCCCATATAAGCCGGAACTCAAAATTTTTTTCAAAGGGGGGACCCCATGAAATTTCAGAAATCGAATTCGTATTTTTGATGCCAAACATCTTTAAAATGCATGAAACGTCGAGATTTTATGTTATCACGAAATTTTTTGCCTTTCTCAATAGAAAGGTATTGAAATTGCTCTGAAAACCGAGTTTTTAACGGAGGCCCGGAGGGCCGAGTGACATATACCATTCGATTCAGTTCGTCGAGTTCGGCAAATGTCTGTGTGTGTGTATGTATGTGTGTGTGTATGTATGTGTGTGTGTATGTGCGTCTGTGTGTGTGTACGCGAACACAATCTCACTCACTTTTCTCAGAGATGGATGAACCGATTTTTACAAACTTAATCCCAAATGAAAGGTGCAACGTTCCCATAGGCTGCTATTGAATTTCTAATGGATCCGACTTCCGGTTCCGGAATTACAGGGTGATGAGTACGAACACGCAGAAAATGTCGATTTTAATAAATTCTGCAATGAATGTATAAAGGTGAAATTTTTTCCAAAATATGACCACAACTGCTTCGATTTGTAGTATTAGGTCACTAACATCCATTCAAAGTCTATTTGGCCACATTGGCCACCATCATCGGTTCCGGAAGCCCCGGCGGAAATATCTAAATTCAGAATAACAGTCACATCGGTTTCTCGGAGATGGCTAGACCGATTCGACTAAACTTGGCCTCAAATGAAAGGTATTGCGTCCCCGTAAATGGCTATTTAATTTCATCCCGATCCGACTTCCGGTTCCGGAGTTACAGGTTGTGGCGTGCGATCACATAGCAAATTGTGATTCAAACCGATACTCCGATGAAAGCAAAAAAGGTAAAAATTTCGCTAAAATGTCTCTCAAACAACTTAAATTTGCTGTTCTAGGTCACCAACGGCCAACCAAACTTTCGTTGACTACATTGACCACCATAGACGGTTCCGGAAGTGCCCGGGAAAAGCGGCCATCTTTCAAAATTTACGAACTCACATCAGTTTCCCTGAAATGGTTGGGCCGATTTTCACAAACTTAGTCCCAAATGATAGCTATAATATCCCCATAGATGTCTATAAAATTTCATACGGATCGCTTATATGGTTCCGGACATATAGACTAAACCGTCCGGTCACATATGAAATTCCCATATAAGCCGGAACTCAAATTTTTTTTCAAAGGTGGGACCTCATGAAATTTCAGAAATCGAATTCGTATTTTTGATGCCAAACATCTGTAAAATGCATGAAACGTCGAGATTTTATGTTACCTCGAAAAATTTTTTTTTGTAAAAATCGACTTTTTGGGACTGACGATTTCGCACCTTTTTGCCTTTCTCAATAGAAAGGTATTTCAGTTCAATATTACCGTGGCTGTTTTTTTCTTTTTCAAAATTTTAGAACTCGAATAATGATTTATTTTCCTGTATATAGTTGTCATGTGATGTATAATAATAAAATGTAATATATGCATTTAAAAGCTTTTAATGAATATAAACAACGCACACATTCTCGTGATCCATGATTGAGAAAGGCACAATTGCACCGCTAGGTGGATTAAAATAGGTTTTGTAAATTGAATCATTACACTAACCTGTCTACAAATCACACAAATAACTTTTTTATTTTGTGCCATTCGACTTGAAAGCGACGATATTGTTCACAAGTGGCTCACTTACCATCCAACGCTCTTGGCAAGCCACTTTCTGATGCTTGTAATAAAATTTCAATTCGATTCTTTGTCGATAAATTGATGGCCCTGAAAAGGGCCTTTTCTTTGGGCAGTGTTCGAAATTTACTTGGTGCCATCGAAGACGGCGTGCTTGGCCAACTCTTCTGACAGCAGCAAACGGACTGCGGTTTGAATTTTGCGGGAGATGCTGCAAACAAACTGCTGCATGCTGATGCTGCAAACGAACTGATCGTGAACAGCAGCATGCTGAGTTTTTATACCTGACTACAGCACAATGTAAGCTCGTCCTTTTTTGTGTTGTCCTCAATATGTGTTCTTCGTAGCTCCACCCCTTTGTTGGTCGACCACATATTTTTGATAAAGAACAAAATTGAAATTGTGTTTCCAATACGGAGGTTATCGAACACTTAGGGTAAAAAGAGTAATGTAATACGGCACTTTGGTAAAATGTTTGAGAATTGAAACCGTTTTTGAATGCGCCTAGTAAACACGAAACTGTAAACAAACACACAAATGATAACTTTTTATTTTGTGTCATTCTACGTGAAATCTACTATATTGTTCACAAGTAGCTCACTTGCCATCGAACGCTCTTGGCAAGCTACTTTCGGATGCTTGTAATAACAAAATGTCAATTCGATTCTTTGTTGATAAATGGCCCGTACCAAACATACCGCTCGTAAGTCCACCGGAGGAAAGCCTCCCCGCAAGCAGTAAGCAACGAAGGCCGTGAAAAAGTGCCCCAGTCACGGTTGGCGTTAGGAAGCCTCATCACTACTGAACAGAAACTGTCGCCCTGCGAGAAATTCACAGCTATCAGCAATCGAGTAGGCCTAAATTGTGACCCAATATAAACCACAAACCAACAAGTTCTTTTCAGGACCAGCCAATTATATTCCAGTAAGATATAAATGAAATTTTCGTTTTCCATTGCCTTACAACCTCTTTCCTCCCGGCTTGAATTACTATCAATCTTGATGATGCAGTGCGGCTGGGCACAGGCAATTTCCATTATAGTGGAAAATTTAGGTTTGCGCGTTTTTCCCAAAAGTTTTTTAGCTGTGCTGTTTTCAAGGAAGTTGTAGTTGAATTCAAAATAAAATAGTTTACTTCTATTGTCAGAGGTGGACCTTCCAACGAAAACTAGTCTGGCTCGCTTGGAATCGAATTGTACGGACCAACCACTGCTTTCACAAAATCCGTTATTTCAGTAATTGTACATTCTACAGAATTAGTCACAACTATTTCCAATCAGCGCAAAAATCGAAGGTTTTCATTCAATACAACAGCAGATTTTCACGTTTGAAAAAACAGGCAGCATTCTGGCCGAAAATTTTGAAACGGAGCACCTATATCGAAACGTTAGAAAACGTTCGATTTTTGTAAATTGAATCATTACACTAAAATGTCTATAAATCACAAATAACTTTTGATTTTGTGCCATTCTCGTGAAAGCGACGGTATTGTTCACAAGTGGCTCACTTACCATCCAACGCTCTTGACAAGCTGATGCTTGTAATAACAAAACTTCAATTTCATTCTTTGTCGATAAATTGATGGCCCTGAAAAGGGCCTTTTCTTTGGGCAGTGTTCGAAATTTACTTGGTGCTGGTGTATATGGTAACAGTTTTGGTGCCATCGAAGACGGCGTGCTTGGCCAACTCTTCTGACAGCAGCAAACGGACGGCGGTTTGAATTTTGCGGGAGATGCTGCAAACGAACTGCTGCATGCTGATGCTGGAAACGAACTGAGCGTGAGCAACAGCATGCTGAGTTTTTATACCTGACTACAGCACAATGTAAGCTCGTCCTTTTTTGTGTTGTCCTCAATATGTGTTCTTCGAAGCTCCACCCCTTCGTTGGTCGACCACATATTTTTGATAAAGAACAAAATTGAAATTGTGTGTCCACTACGGAGATTATCGAACACTCAGGGTAAAGAGAGTAATGTAATACGGCACCTTGGTAAAATGTTTGAGAATTGAAACCTTTTTTGAATGCGCCTAGTAAAAATGTTTTCCACTTCACTCCAGTTTGTTTCTGACCATATTTGCAATTTACGTACTGAAATAAATCATAATTTAGGGTTTAACCCAAATTGCTCTCCAGGGAGAAACAGTCCATGAAACAGAAAATGCAAACTTATTCTTTGAAATGGTTTTGGTGGCCCTGAAAAGGGCCTTTTTTATAATGATACAAGTGAGTTCTACCTTTTCAACTTCCAAATCCATACAAAGTGCGTCCCTGCCGCTTCAGAGTATAGACGACATTCATTGCGGTTTTGCGCTTGGCGTGTTCAGTGTAGGTCACGGCATCTCGGATGACATTTTTCTGCACACCATCAGCATTCGTAGATTAAATTGGAGATGCATTTTACACCACCACGACGAGCCAGACGCCGAATTTGGTGATTCCCTGGATTTTATCACGAAGAACCTTGCGATGACGCTTGGTACGGGAACGCAAACATGATACCGCTCATTGTACCGTCCGGACGAGCATGTTGCTCGTGTGGTAAGCGAGCACCCACTGATACAAAACAAGCTCGTGTGACCTGTATATATAACATTCCCGTATGTAATGAAACGCTTACATGCTCCTTTTTGACGGCTCTGCGTGGGATATGCTGGCAAATTGCGCATTTTCCTCGCTGTTTCCGAAGGATTTTCTGAAAATCCTTGTTTTGGTTTATTTACAGTAGTCGCAGTAATTCCGAAATTTAATACGAAATACGTGCACAAATTTCCGATCAGATAGTGCAAAAATATTGCGATTTCGTCCAGTAGAACGGAAGATACTCGTATTTCAAACCTGGGAAAATTTCTCAACTGAAATTTTTGAAACGGGACCCCATATTGAAACGTTAGAAGTATTCTACTTCAAAAAAGTCTCGTACCAACCGTCACTCAACCGATAGCAATCCGGTCGGGACTGAAATGTTCATCATGGAATTTAATTCAAAATCATTTTTTCCCGATTAACAAATAACACAGAAAATATCCAAATTGAGTCACATTTCTAAATTGATGTACCAAACATTAAGGAATGAATGATAAACATTGTAAATTACAAGTTGTAACACCCCACAAGAGAATGTGTGCAATCAATATTTCAGAGCTCTTCTCTACCAAAGACAGATAGATTCAATCGAATATTCCAAACGGAACTACTAAAGAGTTCTGTTCCGGTAAAACGTAACATCGCTTCACAGCGCTAGACACTGCTCGATACAAATGACAGGGACAGGAATTCCCATCAATCAAGAAGTTTTTGCCGCAACTTTTCATTTTCTTTACACCCTGCTATCCCACATCCATCCACATGCCGGCATACATATATCCATAGCACCTACATGAAACTACCGCCTCGGAATAGGTTCGCCCTCACGTCTGTGACCTTTTGAACTGTTTCAACTTTTCTCTCAAAGACAGATTGGAAGCCGGTATTGGTTTGATGGGTGTGGTGGTCCCGGGTGGTTGTTAATGGTAGGACCTTCAGTAGATGCAAATTTGTAAGTAACCTACACAGGAGCTATTTAATAGATCTAGGGGTAGATCGGGTAGAACACACTACCTGGGTGAAAGCAGCCATAGTTTGTCTCGCAAGGGCCAATTTTTAAAGTTTTTTTTTTATATTTCGTAGAACATTTTGATTGCTATAACACAGTAATATAATAGTTGAAGGATTTATTCAAATTCGATAACGAATGACGATCTGAATCTAAAATACAATATCTTCTTAGTAGGCGCATTTTACCCCATCTTCCCCTACGTTCTGCTCGATAAACGTTTCGTTGTTCCATTTCATGTTCATGTCAAGGCACAATTACCCATTTATGGGTGCTGCTTGACGTGGGAAAGGTACCAATCGAAAGCAGGTATGCCATTGTGGAAATGTTCCGTGCCTATCATTAGAACAAGTAGCTGGAAGGAAATTTTCCAAAATCAATTGTTACACTAAAAGCTGTGTGGTTTGTTACGGTTCTGGAGAAATAAGCGAGCGGAGCTAGTGCATCTACCGAGCAATGTCAAATTAGCGGGAGAAGTAATATTTGAATGTGAATTGATATAATTTAGAAAATATCGATACGTTTTATGAAAATGTTTCAATTTAAATTAGCCATTCTAGATGCGCCTCAAGAGGTAAGCGTACATGCCTAAAACAATACGCTTCAAAGCTGGAAAATTTGCCTATATAAATTACGCCCCTGAATTCGGCTCAACTATATAACGTGTTTTCTGTACTTTTAAAATTTTGTAGATACCCAGTTTTGAAGAAAAAATACTGAAAAACACCAAAAATTTCACTTTTTACTAAGTTTTAATGGCTCTGCCGCTCTTATAATTCAAAATTTGAACAAACTAACTAACCAAACTTCTCCGTTTGGATCTCCAAAAAAATAAAAAATGCTGAAAAAATATCTAAGACAGTGCAGGACCGCTTCAACAGGCATAAATTTGAAATTTTATCCAAAATAAGCCCATTTTTCAAAAAATCAAAAGTCGCCACCAGTAGGAAGCGTTTTGGCAAACTGACTCCGAAGAAGAAAGTGGTCCTAATACCCTAACCTTTCATTTAAGAACTGAGCCCGATGACTTTTTTAACATGATGTCATTTTGAGACACCCTACTCTATAAGTTGGAGATGCAAATTTGTAAAAACAACTATGATTAATCCGAAAATTTTGGTTTGAGTAGTAAAAATTGTAAAGAAAAAAAAATGAATAAATGAACGTCTGTAATTTGTAGCTCATTTTTCAACTTATCCTCAGAATCCAGTGGTTATTTACTGTTAATCAGCAAATATTCAGTAACCTACCTTAATTTCTTTCTGAATTTTTGATCCAGCTTGATTTGTCTTTATATTTGCACCAACCTCGTTGGAAATACATCAAACATTACGAAGACTGGGGATTTCTAACGGGTGGTAGCAAGCATATTCTCAAAACAAGCGAAATAAATGTAAATATATTCTGAACAAAGTGAAAGAACCGTGTTTCTATTAAAATAACATTCATTAATAGCCCCAAACTCTGAGCCTTGTAAAGGGTTAAAGTCATCACTTCTTATTGGAAAAAGTTGTTGATTCCATAAATGTCTCAATAACTACCTTAGAATAAGATGGTAAGTTCCACATATGAAAAAATTGTGTAAGATAGAGAGAAATCCTTTTTATTTGACACCCAAAATGCCTATACTTGTCAAGTTACGGTTGAGAAGTTTCATGGTTTGAAAGTATTCACTAAAAATTCTATGTCTCAGCTCCCCGACCGAATTATCAGAATACTTATTCAAGAAAACTTTTGTAATGAACAGTGCTTTCCAGTACATGCCTTTGGTTCACTGAAAAAATATTGATATTTGTTTTGTGTGAATTTTCTTCAAAATTGACTGAAAAAATATTGTTTTCGCTTTGTTTAATTATTGACCATTGATCGCTTCGTTCTATCATTGATATAAGCACTTTTTCTAAAAAACTCTTAAATGGGATTTATTCTCCAAGATTCACAAAAAATAAAGAAATATTTAAAAAATAATCGGACTTTGAAAAAATTGCGAAAAATGCTTTTGTACGATTTTTACTAAAAAATGGACATTTTTTATAAATCGCGATCGCGGGACCTTTAGGTGATTTTTTTAGAAACTTGACTTGTTCTACAAAAGTGCTTAAAATATGCTTATCGTTCATCATAGGGTTGAGCACCATGACTTTTCGAACATCGATTTTTTTTTGGGACAGCCTAATATAGTATGTTTCATAAATCATGATATTTAGATTTGAACTTATAAAAAAATTGTTCTGAATCCCTCGGTGGATTATTTCCGAATTAGTTTTAAATTAAAGGTTAAAGTTTCTTTCATCCAATAATGAACAATTCAGCGATGCTTATTTTTTGCCATAATATTGTTCTATTATACACACCGTGATAGTGATAAAGCATACTGCTTGAAATTCAACTTTGTTGAGGTGTCCAGGTAGTTAAAGTTACATTCGTGCAGATATTGGTCTATCTGCTTTAGATAAGGGTTACGAAATCTGTGATTTGGCGTCATTTATTTGTTCAATTGTAGATTTGGAAGATCAGAGGTACAAATATTATATAGCATTGGTGCGACGCTTGACCCTTTTTTATTAGATTTACAATTCTAAGAAGATACCTGTAAGGTCAGTAAGATATTTTTTAAATTATCTTTATTATGTAAATTGGAAAATTGAATACCACATATTGTGCCAAATACACGAGGGCTTTTTCGGTGTCTAGAAGAGCAAAACCAGTGGAATAGCCCTCTGGGATATTTGCCTTTATCATGTTAGTTACTCTCACAAATTGATGAGTAGTTGAATGTCCAATACGAAATCCAAACTGCTCGGGAAGCAAAATTGAATTCTCATAGATATGTGACATCATTCTAGTTAGGATGATTTTTTCAAATAATTTACTAATAGAAGAGAATAAACTAATTGGTCGATAGCTAGATGCTTCCGCTGGGTTTTTATCTGGCTTCAAAATAGGAATAACCTTGGCATTTTTCCATCTTTCAGGGAAGTATGCTAATTCAAAACATTTGTTGAATATTTTGACCAACCATCATAACCTGGAGCTTTCATATTTTTTATCTTTTTCATGATTGGTTTGATCTCATCATAGTATGATTCAACGATCTCGCCTAGCGACAATACTTGATTTGAAACGTTTTCATATTTTTGTAAGACTTCGTTTTCAATAGGACTCACAACTTTGAAATTATGGAACTGTTGAGCCAGTTTTCGGGCTTTTTTCTCGTTTGTTAGAAGTATGTGGTCACCTTCCTTCAAAGTTGGAATTAGTTTCTGAGGTTTCTAAAGAACCTTAGAAAGTTTCCAGAAAGGTTTGGAAAATGACTTGATTTGATCAACCTCTTTCGCGAAATTTTCATTTCTTAAGAGTATAGCTGGGATGTGAATCTATGCTTAATTTCTTTTTGTAGATCCTGCTACTCGCCAGTGTACTGAAAAGGCAAAAGGCTTCGATACTCAAACTCTCGATCACCTTGGTGTTAGGAGACGGTAGGACGCAATGTTTGATCCTGTGATTAACCGCTATTTCCTCCACCGAATCCAACAATTCGATCAAATTGATGAATAACAAAATTAGAGTTACTGTTCAATTTAATATTTGGTTTTAAAAAAATTTCGGTCACAACGGCTATATGCACATTATGTATTCTCAAGAAGTTGGAAAATTCGCCCCCGCACGTTTTTAATGAACAAGCATTGGAATTTAATAAATTAAAAGGATTATTTAAAGTCATTTAAATTCATTACAATTTTGTAAGCAAATTCTCACTCAGTTTGAAAAGCTTTAAACATGGAGGAAGAACTTAACATTGCAATCATCAGCTGTAGCATTGATTGTTGCAAGAAATCCAATTGTTCTTCTGTTACGCTGCCTAGGTCCATTGGACCAAATCAAGCGTTGTGTGCAAACGAATTTGGCCGTGTTACCTCCCACTGAAGCATAAGATGACACATTATTGTAGGATAGTGTGACGGAGATAGAAGATCATTGTATGAGTCGAAAGGTTGTTATTCTATTTTGAAGCGGATTAACATGTTTAAACTTGTTCTCTTGAAGTGTACCTGAAGAAGTAGGCAATTTTGTTGGTTTTGAACGAGAATTTATAATTTTTTCTCGTGTAGGACAAGCCCAGAAATTCGATTTATGGTTTTCGCTACAATTAGCGAATTCGAAACTTTTTGTGGTTTTTTCTCCGGACAAGTGTCCTTTGTGTGCGATTTATCACCACAGATCATACATTTGGAATCCAAATAACATTTTTTGTGCCGTGCCCAAAGCCTTGGCATTTACGACACTGGGTCAGATTTTGAATTCTGCCCGCATGTCGTCTATAATGTTCCCACTTTGCTCACACGGGGAATATAAAGTGACCTTTTACTTTCAAATTATTAAACTCCTGGATAATTCCAGAGCGTACTGGCGTGTTATGGCCGCTAGCCTTTCTCTTCATTAGAATAACTTGTGAAGGAGAAAAGCCAAGTAAATTTTTCAATTCGTTGGGTATTTCATCCAAACTTTGACCTTGCGGTAACCCTTTCAAAATAGCCTTGAATGATCTATCTGTCTTGAAATCATATGAATAAAATTTATACAACTTCTCCGTAAGATACTGGAGGCGTCGTTTTTGGCCAATCGAGTCCTACACTGTAACTCGACATTCTCCTCTTCGGCCAATCTGAAAAGAGACTTACACGTCCGGAAGGAACGCCGAAAGCAAGGAGTCGGAAATCATCACTGTTATCGGCGCTGTTGCTTTTTCTTTTCAATACGAGGAAATTTACAATTGTATTCATCTTCACATTCGGATAAAACATCGCAATCAATTGAATTTTCGGGTGGATAAGTTATCCTTTTCATTTATTTTTAATATTTGGCACAGGGTCTTTTGTGGGGGACTCAGACATGTAGGAAAAATTAAATATTTCTTTGGGCTGAATTATTCTTGAAAAATGTTTTAGTCTTGAAAATGATTGATTGAGTAGAAAAAGTAGGTAGTCTTGAGAAAGACTGATCGGGCGAAAATATAGGTAGTCTTGAGAAAGACTGTTGCTGTTTAAAAACTCTAGGTATACCAGGAACTATCAAGATTTATGACCGGTACGAACGAAGGAACAAGCCGGTATGAGGGGTATTTGATTCGTTACGCGCAAACAAACGAATTACACAAATCACTTTTTGCGCAAGAATATGAGACAAAATTTTTTAAGTCACGTGTGTGTATAAACCTTCCCATAGTGAAAGAGTGATTGTCAAATGCGTCTAATTAGTTTTATTTATTCACTTTAATTAAATCGCCTTCTCCTTCTATTTCATTCCGAATACTCATTATTTCAGTTTATTAATTTTTCGCAATTAGAAAATATTTTGAGTGTACATTCTATGTCGAAACCGTTCACAGATGGCAAACTACACTCGAGTTTCCAGGTGTCTACTAGTCTAGTGAAACTTTCCTGGAGCTCCAACCAACCATTTTTTCCACAAGAAAATCCCTTGAAATGATTATTTTCAACGGCGTTGATTTTTCTGTTGCTCTACGCGATTTTGTGTCACGCAGAACATATTTCAAGAAGCAGAGATTAGCGTCCTGCTGTGCATTTACCTCATTCGACTGCAACGAAACCCGTTCTTTTTCCGAAAATGAAGTGATCAACACTTTTATTCTACACAAACTAACGACAAAATCACTAAAATAAGCTTTTATTGAAATTATCAGTTCTGTGTGCGTCTCAGTGTATTTCATGCCACAAAGTTGGTAGAACTTATTGACATGACAGTAGTAGTGCCCGTCGCTTGATGGTCTTGTTGTGTCCATCAGTGTACATATACACAAAAACATGCATACGAATATTCACACAAGCACAAAGATACAGGGTAACGGCTAACGGGGGGCTATTTGCCAACTCGAATGCGCTAATTGCCCTTCAATTTGCCAGCAAATTGCTGGCAATTAGGGGGCTATTTCAAATGCAAAATTTGGGCGATTTGCCGCCGTCATTTTTTAGCCGCCCAACCCGCCCATAAATCGCCCCCAAATCGCCCACGGAAAGCGCCATTTAATCGCCCTTAATTGCCTAATATGAAAATTAAAAATAATGCTTATTTTCGGGTTCATTATCTACTCACATATACTTACCAGTATACTAGGTCATCACCACCAAATTATAGGAAGAATCAATGGTGAAATTGGTATTGCACTTCAAAACTTATCACAATCTGACGTTCATTAAGGCTTTAGGTCAGAGATCTTGTTCTACTATACATACACACGATTTCACAATTTCCCACATTCGTTGGCTAAATGAAGTGCACTAGACAAACAAAGTACAAGTGAAAACACACCAATTGTTCAAAAAACAATTTTAAGCTTAAACCAAACATGAATCACCATGTTTGAAAAACGCGAAAAACAACCAAGTCCATTTCAGCCGCCAGAAAATTTGTCTAAGTACTGAAATTGCCTTTAAATCGCATTCGCAAATTGCATTTGTTCCGAGGGGCAATTAGCACAGGCAAGTTGAGTCAAACGTCAAATTTTTAAAATCGCCTGACCACGTTCGTCCGCATTTTTTTGACAGGGTACAGTCACACAAATCCTATGTGAAAAACAGAGTTTTGGGGATGCTTGCACGACCTTTCTTCATATAAGAAACGCAAAAAGCGCACGAAAGTGTAAAATGACACTTATCTCTCTCACCTCTATTTATTTTCACCATGCTGCTTCTCAAAGACGTGCCCGATTACACGGCCCTAAAAATTCAATAAAATATCAGGTCATCCCTCGTGGGGATCGAACCCACGACCTTTGGATTAGAAGTCCAACGCGCTATCCGCTGCGCCAGAGGGACAGCTTGGGCTGTGCGGCCTTCGAAACACGCCACACTAACGTGTGATGCATTTTCCCTCCAAGCAAATATACGATGGAAAATCGGAAAACCTAAGTGGAAACTGAATGCTTGTTATTTTGGCACCAATTTTGTCGTGACACTGCGGTTCAACAAGAAATTGATTAAAATGTTCTCGTTCGTTAAACCAAATTCAGATAAAATGCAAGTTGAAGGTAAATTTGAGGTTTTTATGAAAAATCAGCTTATGGACTCGGTAAACATAATAGTGAAAGTTGCTTTTGAATATATTCGAGAATATTCTAACCGCAACAACAGTAGCTATGTGCATGTCAAAATTCACCTTCTGTGATACATGTAACACGTTCGGCTTTCCATTCCATTTGCCAACATTCATCGTGATTTTCGTACCGAGCATCGTGGCATTCCATGTAATTATGAAGATTCCATTTCGAGCCGGATTAGCTGCCGAACCGGAGCTTATCCTTCTCAATTTCCCCTTATCAGGACATAGACCAACCTCAGTTGTGGTTGATAGCATGACATTTCACTTCAACTTTTGCTCGTTACTGAGTCGACAACGAGCGGTAAAATAAGTCTAAGCTAATTATGTAGACTGGCTTCGACGATTAGCCGTGATTTACGGGAAGCTTCTTAAATCGGATTGCTCTGTGTTTCGAATGACTGTTGCCCCGAGGTTAACCTTTCGAACAGGTGATGCGGTGTTCTGTAAATGATAAGACAGTGGGAATTTCAGAATGGATGCATATTTTTAAAAACTTTTAAAATTATACTCCCAACTTACGAAAAAGCACCAATGATGGTCATTGGTTACTGTATACTGTTTGGTTAATGTCGCATCCTTTGAGAATAGAGAGAGACCGATTCCACCAATCGATTGCAAACTGATAATCTTCTTCTCAATTGCTTGGAAACTTTAAAAAAATATAAGTTTCATCACAAATAATTGCGTATTGGAAATGCTACAAATACATAAAAATCCACAAGCCATTCATTCAACCCACCAACTTAGTCAAACAAGTCCATGTGTACGTGACACCAAAAACTCCCGAGGGCATTGTAAAGAAAATCACGTCGTTGGATTGTCCGACAAAAAAAATTGAAATCCTTCTTCAATCGTATATACTTTTCTGAGGAAGGTAAATTACACATATGAAGTGTGTATTTTTTATCGGGGGTTTGAGATACGATATTTTTATTTACAGACACCATATCGATTTTCCCGTCGAGCCAATATTGTTGGGTCGATGCCATCAGTGTCAGTGTCGATGGGAAAAAGTGAGGGACAGGAGCAAACATTCCGACATCACGGCAGAGTTCGTAGGGGTATCGTCCACAGCCTAGCCTTGGTGGCTACTGAACTAGCCGACGAGCGGAAGTATGGCCTATTTGCTGCAAGCAAAGAAGCTAAATCCCCACTTCCTTCTGGTTTTATTTGTTGTAATTATGCATGCAGGACGTTCGCCTATACCTACCTCCCTGCGGTCTGGCTATGTTTTTGATTACCCGGTGCGACTTGTCAAAGTTGGCTACATAACTCTTTTCAACGGATTTCGACTTTACCGTTTCGCGTTCTGGCATCAAAGTAGGCAAAAGAAAGACTGGTTTAGAAAGTTTTCCTTTGTGCATGTCTGATTTAAAGGGTTTTGTGCTCTGGCATGGGGTTTACGAAAAATATTTCGAAAATACATTCAACATAAACCAAGGCTCTTTAGTATTGGAATAATTTTCCTAATTTCACCAGTTTAATCAGCTTTACAGAAGTCATTTTCTTACAAGACATCACGCTTGACTGAGGGCTTGCTCAGGGATACAAATGCAGCTATGTCAGATCTACGGAAATCTCCATAGTACGGATTTGAAGATTTTCTGCGGATCTACGAATCCGTAGATAAAATCCACGGGGATTCAATTTTTTCTGCGGAAATGGAAGGATTTATCTTCGATGTGCTTTTACTAACGATACACTTTCTATAGAAATAACATCTTAATTGAACATAAGGTAAAGCACGTCGAGCCGAAATACATATGAGCGATCGAGAAGTAGGAAGCACAGACTCTGCTTTATAAAACGCCTTTTCTTTAGCTTTATTTTGACTGAAGAGCCTTTCGGCGATAATGATTCGAGGACCTTTTAACAATTCTATACAGTTCAATTTAATAAATCCAACACAAGCAATGATATTTATTGTACCATCAGTCATTAGAACAAAATTTAAGCTCATTGTCTAGTTCGCAAATTAATATTGATTTGAAATCTCATGGAATCAAATCCATCTACAAGTTTTTGATGAATCGATATATAGAGTCCGAAAGGGTAATTTGACCGAAAAAGGGTAATTTGACCGAAAAATGGTAATTTGACCGAAAAAGGGTAATTTGACCGAAAAATGGTAATTTGACCGAAAAATGGTAATTTGACCGAAAAATGGTAATTTGACCGAAAAATGGTAATTTGACCGAAGAAGGATAATTTGACCGAAAACGGGTAATTTGACCGAAAAAGGATAATTTGACCGATAAAGGGTAATTTGACCGAAAAAGGGTAATTCAACCGAAAAAGGGTAATTCAACCGAAAAAGGGTAATTTGACCGAAAATGGGTAATTTGACCAAAAAAGGAAAATTTGACCGATAAAGGGTAATTTGACCGAAAACGGGTAATTTGACCGAAAAAGGATAATTTGACCGATAAAGGGTAATTTGACCGAAAAAGGGTAATTTGAGCGAAAAAAGGGTAATTTGATCGAAAAAGGGTAATTTGACCAAAAAAAGGAAAATTTGACCGATAAAGGGTCATTTGACAAGAAAAGGGTCATTTGACCGAAAAAGGGTCATTCGACCGAAAAAGGGTCATTTGACCGAAAAATGGTCAATTGACCGTAAAAACGTCATTTGACCGAAAAAGGGCCATTTGACCGAAAACGGGTAATTTGACCGAAAAAGGATAATTTGACCGAAAAGGGGTAATTTGACCGTAAAAGAATAATTTGACTGAAACAGGGTAATTTGACTGAAAAAGGGTAATTTGACTGAAAAAGGGTAATTTGACCGAAAAAGGGTAATTCAACCGAAAAAGGGTAATATGACCGAAAAAGGGTAATTTGACCAAAAAAGGAAAATTTGACCGATAAAGGGTAATTTGACCGAAAACGGGTAATTTGACCGAAAAAGGATAATTTGACCGATAAAGGGTAATTTGACCGAAAAAGGGTAATTTGAGCGAAAAAGGGTAATTTGATCGAAAAAGGGTAATTTGACCAAAAAAAGGAAAATTTGACCGATAAAGGGTCATTTGACAAGAAAAGGGTCATTTGACCGAAAAAGGGTCATTCGACCGAAAAAGGGTCATTTGACCGAAAAATGGTCAATTGACCGTAAAAACGTCATTTGACCGAAAAAGAGCCATTTGACCGAAAACGGGTAATTTGACCGAAAAAGGGTAATTCGACCGAAAAAGGGTAATTTGACTGAAAAAGGGTAATTTGACAGAAAAAGCGTAATTTGACCGAAAAAGGGTAATTTGACCAAAAAAAGGTTATTTGACCGAAAAAGTCATTTGACCGAAAAGGTGTAATTTGACCGAGCGTCATTTTACCGAAAAAGGGTAATTTGTCCGAAAAAGGGTAATTTGGCCGAAAAGGGGTATTTTAACCGAAAAACGTAATTTTACCGAAAAAGGGCCATTTGACCGTAAAAGGGTCATTTGACCGTAAGAGTAATTTAACTGAATAAGGGTAATTTGACCGCAAAATGGTAATTTGACTGAAAGGGTAGTTTGAACGAAAGGGTAATTTGACCGAAAAGGGGTAATTTGACCGAAAAAGGGTCATTTGACCAAAAAAGGGTAATTTTACCTGGTAATTTGACTGAAAGGGTAGTTTGACCGAAAAAGGGTAATTTGACCGAAAAAGACAATTTTGACCGAAAAAGAATGATTTGACCAAAAAAGGGTAATTTGAACGGAAAAGGTTAATTTGACTGAAAAGGGATAATTTGACCGAAAAGGCATTTGACCGAAAAAGGGTAATTTGACTGAAAAAAGGGTCATTTAACCGAAAAAGGGTCATTTAACAGAAAAATGGTCATTTGACCGAAAAGGGCCATTTGACCGAAAAGAGTCAATTGACCGTAAAAGGGTAGTTTGACCGAAAAAGGGTAATTTGACCGTAAAAGAATAATTTGAGTGAAACAGGGTAATTTGACTGAAAAAGGGTAATTGGACTGAAAAAGGGTAATTTGAACGAAAAACGGTAATTCGACCGAAAAAGGGTAATTTGACTGAAAAAGGGTAATTTGACAGAAAAAGCGTAATTTGACCGAAAAAGGGTAATTTGACCAAAAAAAGGTTATTTGACCGAAAAAGTCATTTGACCGAAAAGGTGTAATTTGACCGAGCGTCATTTTACCGAAAAAGGGTAATTTGTCCGAAAAAGGGTAATTTGGCCGAAAAGGGGTATTTTAACCGAAAAACGTAATTTTACCGAAAAAGGGCCATTTGACCGTAAAAGGGTCATTTGACCGTAAGAGTAATTTAACTGAATAAGGGTAATTTGACCGCAAAATGGTAATTTGACTGAAAGGGTAGTTTGAACGAAAGGGTAATTTGACCGAAAAGGGGTAATTTGACCGAAAAAGGGTCATTTGACCAAAAAAGGGTAATTTTACCTGGTAAGTTGACTGAAAGGATAGTTTGACCGAAAAAGGGTAATTTGACCGAAAAAGACAATTTTGACCGAAAAAGAATGATTTGACCAAAAAAGGGTAATTTGAACGGAAAAGGTTAATTTGACTGAAAAGGGATAATTTGACCGAAAAGGCATTTGACCGAAAAAGGGTCATTTGACCGAAAAGGGCCATTTGACCGAAAAGAGTCAATTGACCGTAAAAGGGTAGTTTGACCGAAAAAGGGTAATTTGACCAAAAGTCATTGGACTGAAAAAGAAAATTTTATTGACAAAGGGTAATTTGACCAAAAAAGGGTAATTTGACCGAAAAAGGGTCATATGACCGAAAAAGGGTAATTTGACCGGAAAAAGGTAATTTGACCGAAAAAGGGTAATTTGAAAAAAAAAAATGATAATTTAACCGAAAAAGAGTCATTTGACCGAAAAAGGATAATTTGACCGGAAAAGGGTCATTTGACCGAAAAAGGAACATTTGACCGAAAAAGGATAATTTGACCGATAAAGGGTCATTTGATAGAAAAAGGGTAGTTTGACCAAAAAATGGTAATTTGACCGAAAAAGGATAATTTGACCGAAAAGGGGTAATTTGACCGTAAAAAGGTAATTTGACTGAAAAAGGGTAATTTGACTGAAAAAGGGTAGTTTGACCAAAAAATGGTAATTTGACCGAAAAAGGATAATTTGACCGAAAAGGGGTAATTTGACCGTAAAAAGGTAATTTGACTGAAAAAGGGTAATTTGACTGAAAAAGGGTAATTTGACCGAAAAAGGGTAATTCGACCGAAAAAGGGTCATTTGACCAAAAAGGGTAATTTGACAAAAAAGCGTAATTTGACCGAAAAAGGATAATTTGACCAAAAAAGGGTTATTTGACCGAAAATGTCATTTGACCGAAAGGCGTAATTTGACCGAGCGTCATTTTACCGAAAAAGGGTAATTTGTCCGAAAAAGGGTAATTTTACCGAAAAGGGGTAATTTTTCCGAAAAAGGGTAACTTTATCGAAAAAGGGTCATTTGACCGTAAAAGGGTCATTTGAACGAAAAATGGTCGTTTGGCCGTAGCAACGTCATTTGGCCGAAAAAGGGCCATTTGACCGAAAACGTGTAATTTAACCGAAAAAGGATAATTTGACCGTCAAAGGGTAATTTGACTAAAAAGGGGAAATTTGACCGAAAAAGGGTCATTTGATTGAAAAAGGGTCATTTGATCGAAAAAGAGTAATTTGACCGAAAAAGGGTCATTTGACCGAAAAAGGAACATTTGACCGAAAAAGGATAATTTGACCGATAAAGGGTCCTTTAACTGGAAAAGGGTCATTTGACCGAAAAAGGGGCATTTGACCGAAAAAAAGTGATTCGACTGAAAAAGGATAATTTGACCGAAAAAGGGTAATTTGACCGACAAAGGGTCATTTGATAGAAAAAGGGTAGTTTGACCAAAAAATGGTAATTTGACCGAAAAAGGATAATTTGACCGAAAAGGGGTAATTTGACCGTAAAAAGGTAATTTGACTGAAAAAGGGTAATTTGACTGAAAAAGGGTAATTTGACCGAAAAAGGGTAATTCGACCGAAAAAGGGTCATTTGACCAAAAAGGGTAATTTGACAAAAAAGCGTAATTTGACCGAAAAAGGATAATTTGACCAAAAAAGGGTTATTTGACCGAAAAAGTCATTTGACCGAAAGGCGTAATTTGACCGAGCGTCATTTTACCGAAAAAGGGTAATTTGTCCGAAAAAGGGTAATTTTACCGAAAAGGGGTAATTTTTCCGAAAAAGAGTAACTTTATCGAAAAAGGGTCATTTGACCGTAAAAGGGTCATTTGAACGAAAAATGGTCGTTTGGCCGTAACAACGTCATTTGACCGAAAAAGGGCCATTTGACCGAAAACGTGTAATTTAACCGAAAAAGGATAATTTGACCGTCAAAGGGTAATTTGACTAAAAAGGGGAAATTTGACCGAAAAAGGGTCATTTGACTGAAAAAGGGTCATTTGATCGAAAAAGAGTAATTTGACCGAAAAAGGGTCATTTGACCAAAAAGGGTAATTTGACAGAAAAAGCGTAATTTGACCGAAAAAAGGTAATTTGACCAAAAAAGTGTTATTTGACCGAAAGTCATTTGATCGAAAAGGCGTAATTTGACCGAGCGTCATTTTACCGAAAAAAGGTAATTTGTCCGAAAAAGGGTAATTTGACCGAAAAGGGGTAATTTATCCGAAAAACGTAATTTTACCGAAAAAGGGGCATTTGACCGATAAAGGGTCATTTGACCGTAAAAGAGTAATTTAACTGAATAAGGGTAATTCGACCGCAAAATGGTAATTTGACTGAAAGGGTAGTTTGAATGAAAGGATAATTTGACCGAAAAGGGGTCATTTGACCAAAAAAGGGTAATTTTACCGAAAAAGGGTAATTTGACTGAAAGGGTAGTTTGACCGAAAAAGGGTAATTTGACAGAAAAAGGGTAATTTAACCGAAAAAGAATGATTTGACTGAAAAAGGGTAATTTGAACGGAAAAGGGTAATTTGACCGAATAGGGATAATTTCACCGAAAAAAGGCATTTGGCCGAAAAAGGGCCATTTGACTGAAAAATGGTCATTTGACCGAAAAAGGGTCATTTGACCGAAAAAGGATAGTTTGACCGAAAAAGGATAATTTGACCGAAAGTCATTTGACTGAAAAAGAAAATTTTATTGACAAAGGTTATTTGGACCAAAAAAGGGTAATTTGACCAAAAAAGGGTCATATGACCGAAAAAGGGTAATTTGACTGGAAAAAGGTAATTTGACCGAAAAAGGGCCATTTGACCGTAAAAGAGTAATTTAACTGAAAGGGTAGTTTGAATGAAAGGGTAATTTGACCGAAAAGGGGTAATTTTACCGAAAAAGGGACATTTGACGGAAAAAGGGTCATTTCACCAAAAAAGGGTAATTTTACCGAAAAAGGGTAATTTGACTGAAAGGGTAATTTGACCGAAAAAGGGTAATTTAACCGAAAAAGAATGATTTGACTGAAAAGGGTAATTTGAACGGAAAAGGGTAATTTGACCGAATAGTGGTAATTAAACCGAAAAAAGGCATTTGGCCGAAAAAGGGCCATTTGACTGAAAAAGGGTCATTTGACCGAAAAAGGGTCATTTGACCGAAAAGGGAAATTTGACCGAAAAGTCAATTGACCGTAAAAGGGTAGTTTGACAGAAAAAGGGTAATTTGATCAAAAAAGGTTAATTTGACCGAAAGTCATTTGACTGAAAAAGAAAATTTTATTGACAAAGGGTAATTTGATCAAAAAAGGGTAATTTGCTCAAAAAAGCGTCATATGATCGAGAAAGGGTAATTTGACCGGAAAAGTTTATTTGACCGAAAAAGGGTAATTTGAACAAAAAAGGGTAATTTGACCGAAAGAGTCATTTGACCGAAAAAGGGTAATTTGATCGAAAAAGGATAATTTGACCAAACAAGGGTAATTTGACCGAAAAAGGGTAATTTGAATGAATAAGGGTAATTTAACCGAAAGGGATAATTTGACCGAAAATGGGTCATTTGACCGCAAAGGGTTATTTGACCGAAAAAGGGTAATTAGACCGAAAAAGGATAATTTGACCGAAAAAGGGTAATTTGAATGAAAAAGGATAATTTAACCGAAAAAGTCATTTGACCGAAAAAGGGTAATTTACCGAAAAAGGGAAATTTTATCAAAAATAAGGGTCATTTGACCGAAAAGAGTCATTTGACCGAAAAAGGATAATTTGACCGAAAAGGGTCATTTGACCGGAAAAGGGTAATTTAACCGAAAAAGGGTAATTTGAATGAAAAAGGATAATTTAACCGAAAAAGTCATTTGACCGAAAAAGGGTTATTTGACCGAAAAAGGGTAATTTGAATGAAAAAGGATAATTTAACCGAAAAAGTCATTTGACCGAAAAAGGGTTATTTGACCGAAAAAGGGAAATTTTATCAAAAAAGGGTCATTAGACCGAAAAAGAGTCATTTGACCGAAAAAGGGTCATTTTGGGATCAATATGGTCAGAGCGACTTTGGTTAGTCATTATTGATCTAGACTGCCAAATCCAAGTAATTTTGCACCCAGGCACACAGGCATTTTCCGATCTCGACGAACTCGACCCTCCTGGCCGGGATCAGGTTGCCGATTTTCAGAGTGATTGCATAACCTTTCTATATGAGCAAGACAAAAAATGTGGAATCAATTATAATCTCTCGTTATAGAGTTATGGTGTCTTTGAAAAGCTACAGCGCTTTTTTTGGTTGCGTCACACTAGTTCGGAATTCAGTCGCGGCACTGTTGTCAGCTTTTCAGGAAAGGTAGACAGAAATGTGGTGTCTTCGAGAAAGTTGTAGATCCTATCATTTTAAATATATCTTCTGGAGAACTTTGTAGATTCTGTACGTTTCGAGATAGAGCATGTTTTGGTTAAAACATTTTCGTACAGATTATGTTTTCAAAAATTTACCATATTTCAAAACTTGTACGTCCTACAAAGCTAGTATATTCAGAAAATATACTTATAGTTACCTGACATACATCTATGTCGTAGACACCATCTTTCTATCTTTTTCCATTAAAAAGTTCATAACAACGCCAAATCAAATGATCAAATAAAGCGCTAGATGCCATGCAACAACTTTGCCAAAGACACCATAACTCCATGTTAATTAGGAAATGCGAAAGTTACCCCTTTTTGGACGCCAGCCATTCATTTATAACCTTCTTTTTCCAACTTGGATTCACTACGCTTCGCGTTCACCGGTCTTCTAAAAGATAATTATGACAATTATATAAACATTAAATAAAAGGATCACCAGGATTAGTTGCGTGCTGTGTAAATCAATCTCAACGAGAAATATACACTAAATGGAGAGGTAGGTATTTGTACATGGAATGAGAATTGGTTATTTCGTTTCGTTCATTCTGTTTCGTAGCTTCACATAAAGCTAAATTAGAGACCATACCTTTACATTGAGGTAAATAACGCTTAAAGAGTACACAGCCTGCTTGTCGGAATGGAAGAAGTTTTATGCTTCGTGTCCTTTGATGACAGCAACGTTTTAATTGCTATATTTTTTTTCTTGAAATAACTTTTCCGCTTCTGTTTTACTTTCTGTAGAAGCTACTTCGGAAGTCGTAAAGTTGTTTGCATACATTCGTATCACGAGTATAAATGATGTTGACGAAATCAGGTTAATAGTTAAAAGTTTGAAACAACTTTTCGACTAGCACTTTTTCACTTCTAAGGAATAGTCACTAAGTAAACATAGCGATCGATCAATCTTCTACCGAATGTTTCAAAGAGCTAAACATTGTGTCCTTCGAAAAGGTTTATTTAAATTGTGTTGGGTGTTTTCCCGATTTTAGTCGAGATGATCTTTCCCAACACATGAAATAGAAGAAACCCGTCTCTCAATAATTTCAAATGGGCCCCAGGTTCAACATCTTACTCCTGATGGTATCTACTTCAAGAATCAATTTTTATTGGTCTTTTGCCAACACCAGAACTTATATCACTTCGTGAGGCAAGAAATAAATAGATGTATTGTCCGGAGGCCTAACGTCTCAATTTCTTCTTCGTATAGATTGCAAGTCAAGCAAGAAAAAGAATCTTGCACCGGTCTCGATGGAAGCAGATAGCGGCTATAGAAAAACGACATGATGGGATTGGTCTATTAATAATACCGATTTGACACCTTGCCAACAGATTTCAAATTGCCGTTCATCAACACATTATCCAGCACAAATGCCATATGGGAGACGTGTATCCGCACTAGAAACATAAAAGAAATTCATGCTCAAATAGCAGAAAACAGGAAACATTTCACCCGAAAAAGAATTTACACAATGGAACCCCTCACGGGATTACATTACCATCAATTTTGACGGAACAAGTTTTTGCATATGCGGGATAACAGCAATAACTGAGAACGAAATGCGAAAAAGTCAACCCACTTGCCATGGACGATTGGGGTCATCGTTGGTATAGTGACAACCTAAGGGGACGGTACCTACCAGTGGAATATGCTATCCATTTCTCGAACACCCGACTTTTGTCGCCATCCGCAGCGCAATTGAGTCGGAAAATCGATACACATGAAAAGTCAATAAAAAGTTATTTTTTTGCCACAAATAGCGGGTAGAATGCATGGAATCGACGACGACGACGACGACCGTCAACACTCTCGAGTAGTAAGGATATGCACAGGGTCTCGCTGCAGTAAAAGTGAATGCGATGGCAATAAAAATTAATATCAAATTAACTTTGGAGGGTGAAAACATGGGATTTGTTTTTGCTTGGATTAAGGGGTTTTTGTATGCACGAATCGATGTCAATGAAAACACTCGTTGCACCTTTATTGTCTTCCTTTGTTCGTAAAATTCAAATTTTATTGGGTCGAATGATTTATCTTTCTGTATTATTGGAAATATGCATCAAATAGATAGTGTTGTTCATATTTTCGGTATAGCGTTATATTAAGCTGTCAGATGATAGATTTTTTGGGTTTAAAAAATTCAATCGTAATTTTCGATGTGGGACGCACTCAACAAAGCCATTAAAGATGTGCGTTTCCCAGATATTTGTATAGCTGTTGTAAGAGAAACATTCATGAACTAGTACTATTAGTCCGCAAATTTTCATAGAGATATGAATAATAGACGAAAGTTACAGGGGTTCGATGCGTACCTCTTCTACCAGTCTACCAGGAGCTCGAAATGTTGTTTTCCAAATATATGTCTTCTCCGTGCTCACGATCTCCAGAAAACTATTCAACGATCTTCTTAATTTGTTTTTAATTATTCGTAAAACATTTGACGATTTTCTTTAATTTTTGAATACAATTTTAAGGAGCTAAAAATATCGATTTTTTGGGAAAAAGGTGTCAGTATACAGAAAATAAAGTTTATTTATTTTACTAGTCGTTAAAGTACGAGGAATGCTCTAATGCTCTTGAAATGAAAGGGGTGATCCTAATTGTGATATTGGGTGTAACGAGCGTTTATATGTTTAGAATGTTCGTTCGGACCGCGAGTCTGAAGTTTAATTTTGAGTGTATGACTCAGATGCGAGTACAGTATCTCTACCCGCATAAATGAGAGCAATAATTGGATAATTTGTATTATTGTTTTTCCACAATGTGTCATATTGTGATTCGAAAATAAACACGCGATACCGTAAATTGTTTCTGTCACTTGGTATTTTTTTCAATGCGTTAGCACAACTGAGCCGTACGTCTTTTAATTTTTTACAATAAATAAAAATAAAAAAAATGTTAAGATTGTCGGTCTGCCAGATCTTGTTGACGCAGTTTGCTGCTGTGTGTTGTTACGCCTTCCTTCGGTGATTTGTATTCGATAGTCATGTAAGAAGGTATGTGTTTAGACACTCGCACCCTCATAATGCGAACGCCGTTGGGAATGCCGGTGAAAAAAATTCTCCAGGTGTCATTCGTAATAGATTCTACTTCTCCATATTGCGACATGATTCGTTTGATGTAATCTTCCCTAGTGCGCGGGGCCAAATCATGGATACGCACGTTCACCATGTCGTTTTCCATATGCACGGGGATCTTGAATCTGGTGTTATTAAATTCGACCTCGTGTTGCATGTTGTTCTCTGCAATGAAGATTTCGGCCTGTGCTAAGCTTCTAAACGTGATCAAAACACAGTTTTTTACGTGATGTAGCTGAATGTACGTAACTTCAGCAAAATTAAGCTCCATTTTAACTTTAACTAATTGTTCCACTTCCTGAACTGAGGGTCAAACACGAGTTTTATTAAAGTCGATCGAAATCGTGTTATCCCATAGCACGGGCACTTCTGTTTTATTTGGCAAACTCATTTCACTGCTTCTGCTTTGTGCGACGTCAGAAGATAGACTGACTTGGGGTATTTCAGTCTGGTTATTAATTATTGAAGAATATGGCGTTAGATTATGTTACAACGCAAAAACGAATCTATTTTTTTCGTGGAATGTACAAGTACATTACCACAAATAGTCGCTTAGTTCCGAGTTTCTACTATTGCTCGTATAATTCAAATATAATTTTCCAGCGAAATACTATACAAATAAAAACGTATGAATCTACAGTAGTATTTTGACGAACAATATTGGAAATAATTAGTGTTTTTTGTTATTATACTAACCATGTTAACCATAGGTTACTATAATGCGGCAATAACACTTATTGTATAAACCTTATTCGATTAAAATGATCAATTTAGTAGAAGCGTGTAGAAACTACTTTATCGACGCTGTCAAAAGGCAAAAGTAAATAACCTTACAATGGTGGCATTTTGCGCATAGTTTACCCAGATCAATAGAAGCTGCAGTTACGCTGATTCACGCTTCGTTGAAAATACGACTAGTTCAGTTTTCTATACTCAGCTGGAGAGCCCGCAAGTAGACAAATTGTCCAAAGGTATCTTGAAATGGTCCTTGTAAATCGACAGTTTTGGGTCCTATAACAGAGACCATTCCGTCATCTGCAAGCTGCTTTAGCTTTGCAGGAATTGACAACATTCGTCCATGTCATTCATCTACAAAATGTAGAATAGGGGGCTAAGATGAGCCTCGGGGAAGACCCTTGTAGCTAAATTGTACGTACTTTTCCGACAATAAGTTTAGCAAAAAGTTGTATGAAATCGTTGCTGGTGCAACTTTTCTTTGAGAATGTTTTTTGAAACTGAGTTAAAAGCACTCTTTATATTCAAGAACACTGATGCCATCTGCTCTTGTACCATAGTACATTTCCCAGCCAGCCTTCTTGATGGTATATCCAAGTTGCAACTGAATCATACGTATTTATATCCCACTAAAAAAGTCGCATAAAATGCAGACAATCGGCATATGCGTACCAAACTGGAAGCGATATACGTACATAGCTATTGTAATTGACGATTTATGACAATAATATACACGTTAGGCGCGATAATTTCTAGTATGAAAACGATTCTAGAGAATGTATTTAAGATTGGATATGCGAAACAATCTGGCATTATATGCGATATCCATAACTAGTATACGATTCCGGAACACGATATACGATTAACTCTCATTTGTCGGCAAAGAAGATAAAAACCAGGAACAGTTAACAGGCACATAAATCATCTCCAAAAAAACGAATGTCGGTTGTAAATCGGAGCCAAACCCAATCCATCAAAGGTCTCCTCCTCTCATGCTAAAGTAGGATTCGAACTTACGACATTTGGATTGTAAGACAGGACTTACTACACAGAACTATTTTAACTGTTATAAGCGTGACAATATTTCGTAATCATATCTTATCTTCAAGTAGAGAAACCCTATTCCGATAAACATTCGCCATATATGCAGCAATCTCATTCTAAAGATATGAGAAAAGTCGTAAGTAATTTCACGAAATCGGGTTTCTTATATGTTGTGATATATTAAGTCGTATCTAACTTTTTGAAGTCATTGTGATGTATATCGAAGTCGTAGGTATGTTTATGTTGCTTATTGACTATTCCTACAAATAGGAACGACCACAATGACTTTGTTAAGTTTTTAATCCGACATTGATCGAAGTAAAATACGATCAAATGTGAGCAAAAATACGATTTTTAATGCTTTAAATATTTGTAGCTATATGAATATAAGTTTGCCAGTGCTCTACGACCAAATCTCGTACTCTACGTATTCAAATCAAGTTTTTAGTAATATGCGATTACAAATCAATTTCTGCAGACTAAAATCGACTGTCATAACGATTTTGACTCTTTGTAGACATCTTTATGAGTCTTTTTCTACATTGTTACACGATTGATGGTTTGCTGGGTTGAATTTCTTGCGAAAGCAGCGAAAGCCAGCCGTTCGTCCCTCTAACTTTGCGGAAGCCAAATTGTGTATCTGACAGAAAGTCGTTTGTTTCAACCCAATTATCGAGGTGGAACAGAATTAATTTCTCGAACCACTTCCGAATGCAGGATAGCATTGCAATCAACTGATACGAATTGTGGTCGAAGGGCTTAGTTTTTCTGAATTTGAAATGGCGATCACTACGTTGTGTCCGTCCCCTAAGAGTCAGGTAGATTCTTCAAGTTAAATTTGATTCCCTCACGGAAAACCGATTCATCACAATTTCAACTAAAAAATTAGTTGAGTTTTTGGTTTCGTCTAGTTAATATTTGGGCGAACTAAATTTTTGTTGAAAACAATAATCCAACGTTGTTGGTTTGATGCTGTCAGTTTCAGTCTGGACACGAACGTTTCATCCTAGCACAAAACTTAAAAAGCTAAAGCACAAAACTTGAAAAGCTACATGAGCTAAAGCTTGAAACGCTTGTCTCAGCTTCTAACGCTTGTTTTAGTCCAGACACAATTACATATGCCGTTACACTACCTTTTCAGCCAAGACACAAACGACTAGAATTCAACTAATCTCATTGTTGAATTAAACTGCTTCATCGTAAAATACAACATAGGATATTTCAAACGTTTTGTTTCACCGACCGACGGATGAAAGGTATGGAATTAAATTGTTGAAAAATTCCGTATTTCAGTAATTCACACGTAAATATAATACAGAGTTATGTTTCTCATAATGTTATCTTTTTATAAACTGCAATCTTAAATGAGACGAAATAGCCAAAGGTATTTAAGGATTGTTGGAAATTGATTGATTTGAATTTTAGAATAAAGGTATATTTTTTTCTATTTAGTCACAAACACTATCCAGCACTACAAAAAAAACTTCATACTTATTCCACATCTAGTTTGGAATCTCAAACGATGAAAAATAATTATCATATTACATATTACATTGGTTATTAATTGAAATGTTACTATATAATCGACTAAATCCGAAATATAATGATTTTGACAATTTTCGACAATACTTTCAATTTTCAGTGCACATGTATTGAAAAAAATGTCAATAAAAATCATCCCTTTATTGAAATGTTTTTAAAGAAAAACTAGGTAAAACCAAAATGAGGTCAGTTGAATTTCTGTTTTTTTTGTGTACTGGTTCAGGTAGTTGCGTCCAGGATAAAACAAGCTTTCCAAGCTGAGACAACTACCTACGTGCTTAACCGTTATGCCCAGCGTGTATGAACATAATTGCTGTCGCTACCTTGATGTATTTCAGTAAGGTGTGCATCTTAGCTACTTGCTGTCATTTCGTATGATGTGCGTCTTGAATCAAAATCAATAATAATTTTCAATAACTATTATTTGAGAAGCTCTCAAAATTAAGAGAAAATTTAGTTACGTTATTCATTTTTCTGTTGAAATCAACTAATTAGGAAAACAAAAATTTGTTTTGTTATTTTCTTCATCGAATGGCTTTCAGTGCTCCAACCCTGAAGCATTATTGCTGCATGACAAAAGAGCGAATGAGAATTCCACCATCGAAAACAGTTATTCGTTCCCGGTATCGTCGAATATCCAGCTGTTGGATTATTCTACGCTTTTCGTGGTATTGTTTCGTTTGTGCATATGTTGAGCAATGCTCAAAAAGTGCTAATCGATGTTTCTCTTGTCGACCCGTCGACGAACCGACGCCAATATCCGCGTTATTGGTTGTGGGGCGTTCCAACCTTTATGAATTCGTTATGCGCGAAAACATTTTCTGCGTACTATTCTGAGCACTCATTGTTCCTCCACGGGTTGTGAGACCATCCGCAGGTGTTCGCGTCGGGTACGCGTTTCGTCTGAGTCGCGCTATCACGAATCAAGCCAACCGAAAACGCGTACTTTTCCTGTCCTGTCGGGAGTAGTTCCGCAATATCAAAAAGCTGGCGGTGGCCAATCGAGGCTCTAAGTGGAATGTAGGTGGAAGCAATTCAAAGATCTTTGCTTTTAATCATGACTTAGCAAGGGACACCTTCAATGTCCGGAGTCGAGGGGAGGGGATGCAAATTCGATAGAAGTCGCAGTACTTTTTGATCTCCAAACTTCCTGCTCCATAGCTGGCTTCTCGATCCAAGCGGATAAAATTAAAATCGTGAAAGTTGAGGTCTATTACTGAAGTGAGCCATGTTTTGTGTAATGAGAATGCGTCACATTTTGGACTATTTATTGAAAGTTTGAAAAAATCGATTTTCGGCATCAAACTCCTGCAATTCCATTGTAGAACAGTGATCAAATTCGTGATATCGTTCGATGAATTCGCCATCGAAGGATACGATTGTCGTAAGCAGGGGCCATTTTGCGATTAGCTGCGTCATAAGTGTTCTAACAACAAATAGAAAAGTTTTCAAAACACTCTTAAGGGGATCAGAGATGTTGAAAGATGTAAATATTAAGTACACGATGTCAAATTACTGGGTAGAGATATGTGGGGTTTCTGATGTCCCTGGAAATGGTGGAAACTCCTTGTTTGATTTCAGATTTCCAAGACCTGAGGAAGCTATTTGCTTCCTCGATCTGTTATAATTGGTGGCCCCTTATTTTTTGGCCTTTACAAACAATCTCAGGTGAGGAACTATTCTTCCTTTTCCTATAGATTCTTGGCGCAGTAGAAAATGTCCCTTCTTAAGGATTGGCCTAAGAGAGCACAATAGTTTGTCATAGCCGGTGGCTTAGCCCTCATTAGCATTTCTGCGACAGAGTGCTTAGAGCGTTACGCTTCAGCTTCCCTTAAGCGAACGCCTCAGTTTCTCCTCGCGCTGTTTGTACACGGGACATGTCGAGAGCTCATGTAAATTCGCCTCACAGTAGGAACACAGTTCAGCATTCCCTCTGCAACCCAGCCAGCCTTTTTGATGGTATATCCAAGTTGCAACTGAATCATACGTATTTATATCCCACTAAAAAAGTCGCATAAAATGCAGAAAAGCTGCATATGCGTATCAAACTGGAGGCGTACATAGCTATTAAAATTGACGATTTATGACAATAATATACACGTTAGGCGCGATAATTTCGAGAATGAAAGCGATTCTAGAGAATGTATTTAAGATTGGATATACGAAACAATCTGGCATTATATGCGATATCCATAACTAGTATACGATTCGGGAACACGATATACGATTAACTCTCATTCGTCGGTAGAGAAGATCAAAAACCAGGAACAGTTAACAGGCACATACATCATCTCCAAAAAAACGAATGTCGGTTGTGAATCGGAGCCAAAACCCAACCTATTGAAATCTCCCCCTCTCATGTTAAAGTGGGATTCGCACTTACGACATTTGGATTGTAGGACAGGACTTACTACACAGAACTTTTTTAATTCTTATAAGAGTGACAATATTTCGTAATCATATCTTATCTTCAAGTAGAGAAACCCTATTCCGATAAACATATATGCAGCAATCTCATTTTAAAGATATGAGAAAAGTCGAAAATAATTTCACGAAATCGGGTTTTTTATATGTTGTGATATATTAAGTCGTATCTAACTTTTTGAAGTCATTGTGATGTATATCGAAGTCGTAGATATGTTTATGTTGCTTATTGACTATTCCTACAAATAGGAACGACCACAATGACTTTATTAAGTTTTTAATCCGACATTGATCGAAGTAAAATACGATCAAGTGTGAGCAAAAATACGATTTTTAATGCTTTAAATATTTGTAGCTAAATGAATATAAGTTTGCCAGGGCTCTACGACCAACTCCGATCGAACACTAGAACATCCATGCGATTTAGAATAAAAGGTCGTATTCAAATCATGTATTTAGTAATATGCGATTACTAATCAATTTCTGCAGACTAAAATCGACTGTCATAACGTTTTTGACTCTTTGTAGACATCTTTACGAGTTTTTTTCTATATTGTTATACGATTGATGGTTTGCTGGGAAGGATCATCATCATGATTCCCTCCACACTGTGTGGCCTAATTGCTTGCATTTGGTGCAATTCATAACCCGTGGTATAAAAAGGAAATGGCAGTCGAAGAGGATGCAATTTGGCAAAGCAGACCCGCCAAAAATCAACCGATACAAGCCTGAATGGACATACGACGGTGTTGTTGACACCATTTACTTCTATTTTATGGGCAGGCAGATAGACACGGAACTCCGTCGTAAGAGTTTTGTCTCCAGCAATGTCATTTGCTTGCTGCTTTAAATGGGATACGACAACCCTGAGGTTATCTGGGCGAACTTTTGTAATTTCGGTCACGGCCGAATACCGTTCCGTCAGATTTTTCGAAATCTTTAATAATCCAGCCAGGCTTTTTGAGGGTATATGCAATTTGCAACTGAATAATATATACACATATACCACCAACACAATCGCAATAACTGCAGAAAAGTTTCATATACGCACTAAACTGGAGTGTATATATGTACTTCACTGCTAGTCTAAATGATCTTCTTGAACCATATACACGTTTAACGTGATCATCTGTAGTGTTATTAGTAATTCTAAAGATGCATTTTGAATATATTTACGATAGTATAATACAATATATGCTACTTATTCCTACATAAGAGTTTAATGATATGCAACATTTCTTGTGAATTACTACGACTACTATTACCATGGCATGCGATTTCCATGAGTTTTTAAGATTTCGGTTCAGTCTATACGATGTACTACAATTTGTCGGTAAAGAAGGCAAGCTCGCATAAAAAGTATTATTAGCATAACATATGATTACACTCAATCATTTACGATTTCGGGTTACTATATATGATATATATCAATTTTTCGATAATCAAAAAGTACGTGTTGTGCAATTCTTACAGTAGACGCAACGATATCTTGATGTGTTATGATTTCAAGTTGGTATTCAAATAATAGCATTTTTATCTTGAAGTGAGTTTGAATTAGATCACAGAATCTTCCACACTGAACCACCTAAAAGATGATATTTCGCAATCATATCATATCTATCAGTAAAGAAAGACTTTTCATAGCCGATATTTATCTTTAATAGACCTCTCCACATTTTGAAAAAGTTTTGAAATATACATGGGTCAGCTTAAATTTTTGTTTTTGTGAATTTAAGAACTTTCGCCAAAAATGGCTTAATTTGGACATGATTTAGAGATGTCTCCAATCAAAAATCGTGTTTTTGCTATGTTTCCATAGGAAGATCACTTACACTCTGATTTAATAGGCCCTACATGCCCACAAATCATCAAAGGTTGTTCCTTAGATGCATCTTAATATGTTTTAACAGGTGAACATAGCTCTAATCGTAATAGAAAATTTGTTAACTGGATTTTTATTTAGAAAAGAATACCAAAACCAAGAAAAAATACTGCTATTTTTTTTTGGTTTTAATATACTTTTCTATATGAAAATCCAGTTAACAAATTTTCTATTGCGATAAGAGCTATGTTCACCTATTAAAACATGTTAAGATGCGTCTAAGGAACAACCTTTGATGATTTGTGGGCATGTAGGGCCTATTGAATCAGAGTGTAAGTGATCTTCCTATGGAAATATATCAAAAACACAATTTTTGATTGAAGACATCTCTAAATCATGTCCAAATTAACCAATTTTTGGCGAAAGTTCTTAATTTCACACCTTAAACAAAAATTTGAGCTGCCCCATGTATATTTCAAAACTTTTTCAAAATGTGGAAAGGTCTAATCTTTATATACGACACACTCAATCCTACCATGAATGTTTACAGTATACACCAATACGAATGTGGAATATTTTAGTTCAAATTACCAGTATAGCCAATGCCAGTGATGCAAGATAAACAATTGTTATTTTATTCAGAAAGTTTTTCTAACTCGTTATGTTCAAATTTTATGAGATAATATGCTAATATTGAGAAAAAACGCGGTTAACCACCAACAGAAAGGAATAGTGTTATTTACAAAACTGAACCAATACCATTTTTTCAGAATGAAATAAACAAAAAGCTATCTTTAAAAATACCCACTTGCTAGCAGCACTGTCAATAAACGTCAGCGAGCAAAAGCATTTGCGTGCATCAATCTGTTTTGCTGTGTTTAGTGCAGAGAATGTAAACATAATGTTCAGCCTAGTGCAGTTTATCGAATACCGAAAGTTTTAAATATTGGCCGTGCCATCTTCATAGGTGAAGAATGCAATACTTTTGTGGCCAAAACTCTCAAACGAGAAATGCGAGCAATTGCGTGTTAGCGGCACAGAATTCAACGGCCCCACAAAACAAATTTCCACAATCGTATTAAAGAAAGTTCGCAGCCTCCAAGCAGCAGAAAATGTCTCGGAAGAATTGTTTCGGGCGGAGGTTTCAGATGCAGACGGGAAACGGAAAATATTGAAACAGAAAAAACCTAAATTAGCGAAGCTTCTGGACTACAACGCATTATGTGAAGGTAAGCTTCCCTTTTAAATATTTAAGGATTATTGCGCCGAAAAGCTGAACCATCTTTGTTACAGCGCTTCAGCAATCGAAGGACACCAATCATCAGAAGGCTATGCCGGAATCGAAAGGCCGAGTAAAATGCGAATTATCACATCCAGACACTTCTGCTGAATCTGCCTAAACATTCTATGTTACTCCGATTCCAGTTACAACAGAGTACTTCACAAACTAATCAGGATCTTTCCATTCTGAAAAGCGCAATTTCGAGAACGACCGTGACAGCAGCAGATGTAATCGCAGGTAAGCAGTGTGTAGCATTTTGCAACCGTAATTGATCTATTAATCCACTTTGCATGGTTTTCCAGATGCATTGCCATTGAATGTCATTCAACGGGAACTGGAGCCGATATATTGTACTGACGAATGGATTTATTGTATACAATCACATTTAACAACAAACCAACCAAATTCTGGTAGCCATCTTGCGGCAGGTTAATGTTAATGATTAAAGTAAGGTAGCGTTTTCTCATCACAATTAAATAATTTCGGGCAACGATGGCGCTGTCAAATATGCTGAGCTAAAAGAGGACTTGAAGCATGTTATTCAAGAATCAGTTCTACAGTCGATAATTGTTTTCAAAATCATTTTGCTCGGTTGGCAGCACTCATGGAAATGAACACGAAGTGCACAAAGGACATTTTTGATACAACGGATGATCCTGTAGAAAATCTTAGCCGTATCCATAACTAGGTTGAATTGCATAAATGGAATATTAAGCTGAGCAATGAGAATTTCGGCGAAAAATATGTAAGCAATTTCCGATTTCGTTCTTCAGAATAACTTGTTTTTCCTGTTGTAGCTAAAATATTTCACCAGAATTATACCTCCAAATTCGTATACGGAGAAGGGAGATATTGATTGTTACACAATTGTGGATTGCTTATTCACAAGAGATTTTTGAACATGCTTCACCTGAACCGGAATAAACTGTGGACAAAAATCCAAACGTCATTCGTAACCGAGCGCTCGTTCGTTACACACACGCGCGTTGTTTGGTGTAACATTACCTTGAGTTAGGCGATATCGGTAAAGGTGTTTATCCTAGCAAGGGCTGGAGTATAAACATTATAAACGTTAAATTGTGTCAGGCAGTGCAGTGTACTGCGGTGATAAGCAGTTTTTTTTACCTGAAAGATGGCTTTGTTTAGACGAGCTATACCAGCTCTCTACTGCGTGAAGGTCACGCGGGTGACGGATAAAATAAGCGAAGGATCAATTCACCTACCAGCTCGTCAGGAACCAACGGGATAAGTGTTTTGTTTTTACTTTTTTATTTTGATTTAAGATTTAAGGTCGAGCGTGTTGCTCCCGCAACAAAATGGATCAAGGAGAAAGATCTCCCTCCAAAGATGAATCTCTTACGGAAGAGGATTTCGAAGATAGAAGTGGTTACCTACGATCCACCTTCTGCACTTCCCTCCAATGTATCACAGCACCCCCCGAGTCAAGTTTTACCAGTATGGATCCGCTGATCCTTGTGCGGTATACTTTCGGCCCAAAAACAAACCGTTAAACAGAATAACTGATGCGCGGGAGCTGAAAAAAAACGTTACTCAGTCGTAACCGAGATTAAAAAGGTTCAATCAGATAAACTGCGCGTAGTCGTTACTGATTTGAAACAGGCCAGTGATATCGTTAGCAATAGCTTCTTTACGATGGAGTATAGCGTCTACATTCCTTCTCGTGATGTGGAGATTGACGGTGTGGTAAGTGATATGGGTCTAACTGTCGATGATCTGATGAATGATAGGGTTGGCCGCCTTAAGGGCCCTAACCTTCAATTAGTTAAGATTTTGGAGGGCAAACAACCCAGCAAACCATCAATCGTATAACAATGTAGAAAAAGACTCGTAATGATGTCTACAAAGAGTCAAAATCGTTCCATTTTAGTCTGCAGAAATTAATTTGTAATCGCATATTACTAAAAACAAGATTTGAATACGACCATTCATTCAACATCGCATTGATGTTCTAGTTAAATCGTGTTCGATCGGAGTTGGTCGTAGAGCACTGGCAAACTTATATTCATATAGCTACAGATATTTAAAGCGTTAAAAATCGTATTTTTGCTCACATTTGATCGTATTTTACATCGATCAATGTCGGATTAAAAACTTAACAAAGTCATTGTGGTCGTTCCTATGTGTAGGAATAGTCAATAAGCAACATAAACATATCTACGACTTCGATATACATCACAATGACTTCAAAAAGTTAAATACGACTTAATATATCACAACATATAAGAACCCCGATTTCGCTAAATTACTTACGACTTTTTTCATATCCTTAAAATGAGATTGCTGTATATACGGCGAATGTTTATCGGAATATGGTTTCTCTACTTGAAGATAAGATATGATTACGAAATATTGTCACGCTTATAACAATTAGAATAGCTCTGTGTAGTAAGTCCTGTCCTGCAATCCAAATGTCATAAGTTCGAATCCCACCTTAACATGAGAGGGAGAGAGACCTCTTTGGGTTGGGCTTTGGTTCACAACCGACATTCGTTTTTTTTAGATGATTTATGTGCCAGCTGTTCCCAGTTTTTGATCTTCTTTACCGACGAATGAGAATTAATCGTATATCGTGTTCCGGAATCGTATACTAGTTATGGATATCGCATATAATGTGAGATTGTTTCGCATATCCAATCGTAAATACATTCTCTAGAATGACTTTCATACTAAAAATTATCGCGCCTAACGTGTATATTGTCATAAATCGTCAATTTCAATAGCTATGTACGTATATCGCCTCCAGTTTGGTACGCATATGCCGATTTTGTGCATTTTGTGCGACTTTTTTAGTGGGATATAAATACGTATTATTCAGTTGCAACTTGGATATACCATCAAAAAGGCTGGCTGGGAATTGCACTGAAAATCCATCGAAGATAGGAATTACTATCCATCAGACTCGTTTCGCATAACCTTCGCCGGATCTGCACTTCCGAGCTACGTTGAAGTGGGAGGAACTCGTCTACCTGTGCGTCTGTTTGTACCGCGGGTCATGAATTGTTCCAATTGCAAGCAGCTAGGTCATACTGTACAACAAGCAACAGTGCGGCAAATGAGGGGAACGCCATGCGGATGATTCTTGCTGTAGGCCTGCTGAGAAATGTTTTTACTGTGGGGAGAATCCGCATGCACTTTTGACATGCCCACCGTACAAACTTCGCGCGGATAAACTGAAGCGATCCGCCAAAGATCGCTCCAGACGCTCTTACGAAGAAATGCTTAAATTAGCTGTTCCACTTATCTTCGAAAGACCATACGCTCTCTTGCCAACTGACGATAACGCCTCTAACGACCCTTGCGAGGGGCATTATTTGGCTCCGCTAGGAAACACAAGGAAAAGACCTAATCCAAACTCACCCTAACTTCCTAGTGAGGGTCCTAGGTTGTCCCAAACATGGGTACAAAATAAAAATACTTCATCAACTAGAAGTGCTGCTACAAATCCAAGAACCTTCTGATTTTGGGAAATTGAGATACAACCAGGAGTTCCCAGCACTCTCCGCGGCACCAAAAAATGCCAAGTTCTTCCATTTTAAAGTCAGAAACTCAACCTAAAACGGGGCTCCTTAATTTTTGTGACATTGTGGACTAGATATTCACAGCTTTCAACATTTCCGATTCTCTGAAAAGCTTGCTGGTTGCTAATCTATCACAAGTAAGAACAGTTGACTAAACAACGGCCCCTCCTTACAGCGATTTTATTCTTCGATGGCTAACTTATTAAACGGAATCACGGATCTGATCACTGTTTTACAGTGGAACTGCAGAAGTATTATCCCCAAAATTGATTCATTAAAACACTTCCTAGATTACAATAATTGTGGTGCATTTTCCCTACGTGAAACATGGCTCACGTCTAATATAAACCTCAACATCCACGATTTTAACACTATCCGCTTGCATCGAGAAGACTCATATGGAGTGGTACTTTAAGGGATCAAAAAGTGCTACTCCTTCAATCGAATCAACCTCCCTTCGACGCCGGGCATTGAAGTTATCGTTTGTCAAACAACAATCAAAGGCAAAGCTGTTTGCATAGCTTCTATTTACATTCCTCCTAGGGCCATGATGGGATATCGAAGATTCTTCAACGTGATTGAATACTTTCCCTCGCCCCGCCTGCTTCTTGGAGACTTTAACTCTCACGATACAGAGCGGGGCTGTCTGTACCACGATAATCGATCCTCAACAATTCAAGACCTTTGTGACAACTTCAATATGACAATTCTGAACACAGAAGAAATGACACGGATTACTAGACCACCAGCGCAAGCAAGTGCACTGAACATATCTCTATGCTCGACATCACTACGGTTATATTGCAAGTGGAAGGTAATATCTGATCCCCATGGTAATGACCACCTGCCGGTTGTAATTGCAATCACCACTTGTTCAAGACCTTCGGAACCAATCAATGTTCTCTATGACCTCACACGAAACATTGATTGGAAGACGCAGCTACGATATCCAAAACTATCGATTCGACACAAGTACTTAGGTAGAGCATAATTTTTTGTCCAACTCGATTCTCAATATCGCGAATCAAGCTCAGACGAAACGAGTACCCGGCATGAACACTCAAAACCGTTTTCCCAATCCGTGGTGGGACAAAAGAGTTCTCTGATGTATACGCGGAGAAGGCTGCCGCGTATAAAGCCTTCCGGAACGACGGGTTGGTTGCAGGCTGTCGACTGTACGAGATATTAGAAAAGCGAATGAAAAATTTCATGAAAGCCAAGAAACGCAGTTACTGGCGGCAGTTTGTCGACGGGTTAACAAGAGAAACATCGATGAGCACTCTTTGGGGCACGGCCCGACGTATGCGAAACCGAACCAGTACTTACGAGAGCGTGGAATATTCAAACCGTTGGATATTCGATTTCGCCAAGAAGGTTTGTCTGGACTCCGCTCTGGGACAAAAAATCTACCGCGAACGAAACAGCAGTTCTCACTTGCTCTCTTATCATGCAACAATAACCCAGCAAACCAGCAATCGTATATAAAAGTTTACAATAAATTACAAATAATGACAGACTAAATCAAAATTACAAATAGTGTAAGCAAAAATTATGTTTTGTTGTAAAAAGTTCACATAACATGCAAATCTGTGATCGAAATACAAAGTTGACTTGAAGTTATTTATTAGTCCACTACAACTTAAAACAAAATTGTACATGCGGAATAATAAAGACAATTTTGAAACATTGTATAGAAATTAATTTGCAATTGGATTAAACTGCAAAATCGATCGAAAAAGAGTCACCTCCTTATAGCACTTCGCAAATTCTCTGCCAGACTAGTTCAATATTTGAGCAATAAAACTGGTTTGAGTACAGAATGTACGTTGTGATTTGACAGGTATAGAACGTATCATTGGAGTGCCATATTGAGGTTGGATTATGGTATTTTTAAATCGTAATCACAAAGCGATAAAAATGATCAAATATAATCGTTGCTTGACAGTGTATAAATAGATGAGTACATAGCGGCTATGCTGGGAATACGAAGATCTCAGGTTCGAAACTGGAAGTAAATTCGTAGCTACCTGCTTTTAATAATTGATGTTCCAGTAACTCCAACCTCACCCATGAAAAACATATATCTACCAGTGTGGGCATAACTGTGTCTTATAACAGAATTATGGAAATTTCATCCTGACTTTTTGTTTTCATATTTTTTAAAAAATACTTCTTGTTACCACATTGGGGACCTTAAGCTGCATAAACCTTCATGTGTGATTGTAAAGTTGATCATATATAAACTCAAAATGATAAGCTAGATAATTGTAAAATGCTTCTGATAGTTCTACTATACCGATTTGTTGTACGTATATGGCCTCCACTTTTGTTCACATAGAAGAGATCTGTGCATTTTATACAATCAATTCATATCGTTGAAGAGTACAGTTAATCGAATTGCAACTTATTGAAGTGAATCAAAATGTTGGCTGGGAAAGTTCCAAGTCCAGACAGAATCAAATTCAACTTTATGAAAAATCTGCCAGACTCTGCCAAGAGACGCTTGTTGAATTTATTTAATAAGTTTCTTGAGGCTAACATAGTCCAACATGATTGGAGACAAGTGAGTGTCATCGCCATCCAAAAACCAGGAAAAACCAGCCTCCGACCACAACTCGTATCGACCGATTGCAATGCTGTCCTGTATCCGGAAGTTATTCGAGAAAATGATCTTGTTTCGCCTCGACGATTGGGTCGAAGCAAATGGCTTACTGTCAGATACTTAATTTGGCTTCTGCAAAGGCAAAGGGACTACAGAAATTCAAATGGTATATGCTAACAAAGAACAGATGGCATCAGTATTCTTGGATATTACGGGGGCTTTCGAATCAGTTTCTATCAGCATTCTTTATGAAAAGTTGCACCAACATGGTCTTCCACCAATTTTAAACAACTTTTTGCTAAACCTGTTGTCGGAAAAACAAATGCTTTTCTAGGAATGGTGATTTATTGGCATCACGATTTAGCTACATGGGCCTTCCCCAGGGCTCATGTCTAGGCCCTCCTCTCTACAATTTTTACGTGAATGACATTGACGAATGTCTTGTCAATTCCTGCACGCTAAGGCAGCTTGCAGATGACGGTGTGGTCTCTATTGCAGGTCCCAAGGCCGTCGACTTGCAAGGACCACTGCAAGATACCTTGGACAATTTGTCTGCTTGGGCCCTCCAGCTGGGTATCGAGTTCTCTACGGAGGAAACTGAGCTAGTCGTATTTTCTAGGAAACGTGAACCAGCGAAACTACAGCTTCAGTTAATGGATAAAACTATTGCTCAGGTTTAATTAAGCACACATTGGAACGATGACTTTATGAAGTTATTAATCCGTCATTGATCGTAGTAAAATACGATCAAATGTGAGCAAAAATACGATTTTTAATAATTTAAAGATTTGTAGCTATATGTCTATAGTTTATCAGTGCTCTACGAACAACCCCGGTCGAACACTATTCAATCAGTACATCAATGCTATTCTGAACCAAATGACATATTTAAATCATGTTTCTAGTAATATGCGATTACAAATCAATTTCTGCAGACCAAATTCGACTGCCGTAGCGATTTTAACTTTTAGTAGACATCATTACGAGTCTTTTTCTACATTGTTGTGGTTTGCGGTTTGCTGGGCTATTTCACCATCAGATATGTCTGTGATGTAATCACCTTCGATGAATTTAGTAGAAAAACGATTTTGCTACGATATGCAATAAATTCTCAAAAGGAAAAATTGGATTGCGCATTAACGTCACAAGACTCAAATTAAGTTTTGCTTTTTTTGTGTTTCGAATTGATCTCTTCAGTAACCAACACCATTCGGGTGTCTAGTTAGACGATGTATCTAAACTATATTTGCTTCCCGGGCATCATTCGGGACAAGTCAGTTGCTTTAGGCGTTCACATATGTCGTGAGAACTGTTTGGATTTTTTTTGTGTTTAGCTAGTGCTAATTTGGGTACTAGTTTAGACAAATCGTCTAACTAGTTACTGACAAGATGAATTCGAAGCATAATGTTGAGTGATTTTCTTTGTTTACTATCTCTTTTGTTACTAAATCGCTAAAAAAAAAATATTGTAAAGATTTATAATTAAACTTTAATAATCAGTAAGTGAAAATAAACAAAGAGAGGCTCTCAAAATCACTTGAAAATTTTCACCAGCAATACTCACTGCATACATTCGCTTCAGACATCATTTACAACAGCAACAGCATTTTGGCGCTTTTCGGCAAGCTATCACTGCACACACACACCTTTGATTTCGATTCTGGTATAACGATACACCTGACGTTGAATGAAGAAACTCAAAGAAATTAGATTTTTATTGATTTTGCTAATCAATAGCCCAACCCCCAAAGGGCGTTTTAACATTTCATACGGTAGCCCTACAGTCAGTATAGCGATGTAGCATAAAGGTATACAACCCACTTCCCAACAAACGTCGACGTCGGTACAGTATTAGGGTCTCGGGTGGTTTTAGCGGTTCCCTAGATAAGAGCGAGAATATATGTTTATACTAAACCGAACCGAAATGGCGACAACCACCCTGACTACTTTTTCCAGATGTTGATGTTTTTTGTAGTTTCCCGCTGTTACCCACAAAGCCGAAGGGCGTTTCATTTCCAGCGAATTAAAGCTCGTTCCTCGCCATTCATGTTGTGCTGGAGCGAAACACGGCAGCTTGAACTTGGTAAATGTTGGTACCTACTCGCGTTTATTGTTGGTACTCGTACTACTAGGCAGTGCATGTACGCGACAGCCCTTCGGGCAGTCACTTTTTCTTGCTGCGATTGTTGAGAATCCTTTCTACTGGAACACATTGTATATGAAGTAGAAATGACTATTCTTCTCGAGTAGCTAGCATGTTTTGACATTGACGTCAGCTTTTTGTTGTGTAGATACAAGCTTGCGTTTTGAGATTAGAATATGTATGTATTTCTGAAGGAATGGAAAAAGGACACAGTGGCAGTTCTATTTCGACTGCCTAAGGAAACACAAAGGTCAACGGAAAGCTTGTTCTGATTTATGTTACAAAACGTGTAAAGAATGGTCGGAATTAAGGTGGATTTTATTCAATTTCCCTTTCCTGTCAGTGTGAGTCTTTGTCGGGAAAGGGTGCAGATATTTCGCGTTATCAAATGGTTTTCATTCGATTCGCATACCCTGCAGCGACAGTTCTGATTGCACGTACATGATACATTCGTTGAAACTATAACTACATAAAGTGTTTGTTCATTAGGAAGGTTATATATGGCAGACGAGCCGCGATTCATCTAAGCTTCTCTATTCATCTCATTTTTTGTTGATTCAACTTCAAGCAAGGAATATAACAACAACATTTCACAGAATCTACCATTTATGTAGTTAAATAAATTCCTTTTCTTAAACTTAAACTTCTAAAACTTCAAATAAGCGACGTAAACTTCTAACAATTTGTCGTAAACTCAACAGATTTGTCCGATCTCTTACCGTGAAATTAATGAGATCCATGAATATATTTATCCCTACTAGCTCAATCATTTCAACACGATCCAATGTTTTTAACATAATCACAACATAATGTTTTTTTTTCACTGATCGTTTCAAACTTTTGTCAAACAAATGACTTGTTTCATAATGTCAAAGCACTTAATTTAAAATAAGAAAAGAATGAAATGATTTTTTTTTCTTTTAAGATCTGACTTGTTTTATCAAGAAATAAATTTTAAAATGATGTTTGCATACATTCAATACATGATTGCAAAAACGAAGTATCTTGTTTTGTGAACTATTTAACGAACAGATTTGTATTTTTGGCGCAGGTTTCGTTTTTTTTTTGAACATCACAATGTAATGAAATGAATAACAATGTTTGGGGCAGCGATGACAGATCTGCGGAAATTTCTGTAATTTAAAAGTTTTCTGCGAATCCGTAGATAAAATCAAAGGAAATTCAATTTTGCCTGTGGAAATCTCCAGTAGATACAGACCACTAGATTCGGATTGTCGCTGGTGTTCGAGGAATTCCACGAAGATCCGTCCGAAAATCTTTAAAATCGTGACCGACCATCTTAGATTCCAATGAAACTTTACACGTTTCACCGTCATCCAAGACTAAATATTTTCCACAGGTAATAAGATTATTTTGACTCAAGAGCAACTTTTCAATAGGGCGTAGACGTTTCTACGTGTATGAATTTCAAATTTTTTTGTTCGATTACTGTATTTTATACAGCAAAACTATCTGAGAACGAGTTACAGGGAATCAATACTTCTGTCTGAAAAAAATATACACTGAAAAAAATGTGTCATTTTTCAAAAAAACAAAAATTTATGATAAAAATTTAAATCGCGAGAAAACCCATTTTTTTTTAATTTTTTTATATTTTGTTACCAAAAACATAAAGAGAAAAGCAACATTTTGAATGTGATTGCATGATGGAGAAAAAATCGGTAAAAAAGTTTTCCTAACAATAACTTCGTACATGTTTTTAAATTTCATACTAATAGACATACAAAATTGTAATTCTATTACAGAATATAATTCTAAGCACCATTTAAAATCAAAATGCATTTAACAAAAATCTTCCAAAATGCGATAGCTTTCGAGATATTTGAAATGTTGCTCCTTCAAAAACAATTAATTCGTGTAATTATGCTCTTTTTAAAAGTTATTCGCGTTACCCCATCAAAAAATGTCAAAAATTTAATGTTTATCGTTTTAAAGACGTAAAAGCAACTTTTTTAGTGTATTTGGATCCTGGAGAAGCTTTCAATAAAAAAAATTTCCTAACAACAACTTTTGATATTTTTTTTTAATTCTTACTATTTGCAGTCAAAAATACAATTTTCTTTTTGAATATGATTCTAAACGCCATTTTAAATCGAAATGCTCTTAACAAAAAATTTCTAAATTGTAGTAGTTCTCGAGATATTTGAACGCAATTATTTTGTTTTATTACGACCTTTTCATAAGTTAGTCGCATTTCTCCATCAACAATAATAGGTCTTTCAAAAGGCCCGTAAACTTTCCTGCAACTTTCTCTTTGACATCAAGGCGATATTGTGAAACATTTTAAAGTTACATGAAAACACCCAACATATGATTCAGCTATATAGTTTAATCAACAGACCCTATGGTTGAAATATATTTTGGTTGCTTTCATGTAACTTTCAAATGGTTTACAATATCACCTTGATGTCAAAGAGAAAGTTGCAAGTTTACGGGCCTTTTAAAAAACTTATTATTATTGATGGAGAAACGCGACTAACTTATGAAAAGGTCGTAATAAAACAAAGTAATTGTGTTGTTAAAACAAAAGTTAAAATATCTCGAGAACTACTACATTTTAGAATTTTTTTGTTAAGAGCATTTCGATTTAAAATGGCGTTTAGAATCATATTCAAAAAGAAAATTGTATTTTTGACTGCAAATAGTAAGAATTATAAAAAAATGTCAAAAGTTGTTGTTAGGAAAACTTTTTTATTGAAAGCTTCTCCAGGATCCAAATACACTAAAAAAGTTGCTTTTACGTCTTTAAAACGATAAACATTAAATTTTTGACATTTTTTGATGGGGTAACGCGAATAACTTTTAAAAAGAGCATAATTACACGAATTAATTGTTTTTGAAGGAGCAACATTTCAAATATCTCGAAAGCTATCGCATTTTGGAAGATTTTTGTTAAATGCATTTTGATTTTAAATGGTGCTTAGAATTATATTCTGTAATAGAATTACAATTTTGTATGTCTATTAGTATGAAATTTAAAAACATGTACGAAGTTATTGTTAGGAAAACTTTTTTACCGATTTTTTCTCCATCATGCAATCACATTCAAAATGTTGCTTTTCTCTTTAGGTTTTTGGTAACAAAATATAAAAAAATTAAAAAAATGGGTTTTTTCGCGATTTAAATTTTTATCATAAATTTTTGTTTTTTTGAAAAATGACGCAACATTTTTTTCAGTGTATATTTTTTTCAGACAGAAGTATTGATTCCCTGTAACTCGTTCTCAGATAGTTTTGCTGTATAAAATACAGTAATCGAACAAAAAAATTTGAAATTCATACACGTAGAAACTTTTACGCCCTTTTGAAAAATTACTCTTGTATCAAAATATTCCAATTGCCAGAGAATATCATGGAGATTCATACAGCGAACACACCTGCAAAGTTTCGTTCGAATCGATGATGGTCATATTTTGCGGTCGGCCGGTTTCTCATGGAATCCCTCTGTTGATGGCGCTACCTCGAGCGACAAACATCTTGGCGATGATATGCAGCGCGACAACCCGATGAACGTGGATGGGCAAACTAGTGATAACAATCAGAACGTGATAGCAATCAGATCGGAGCGAATTGATCGATAGTGCATTTATATATATCTATGAATTTATTATATCTAAATACCTATTTATACCTATAACTAATAGTGTCAAGGAAATTAAGATAAGAGCGCTAAAATTGAAGATTTCACCCATAGATTACAACTGGTAAGGATTTGATTAATTTGTTGATCGCATTATAATATTTAATAGTTTGAGGTTAGATCACCAACGTGTTGGCACTGATTATCCGTAATCAATCTGAATTTTCTTAAGGACGGATTAAAATAGAAGTTAGTATGATATGCAATACCATAGCACAGCGTAAAACATTTATATTCATATCTTAGGCGTCGTAGGCTGGCTTAGCATTACGGAGGCTAATTGATTGTATTTATAAAAGAAGGCACTAAACGTATGTACACATGAATTAACTGAACTGCCTCACCAAACTATTATTAATTGTAGGAGATTTTTAATCCCGCTGGGATTCCAATATACCTGTGATTAACAACTCGGAAATCGCGTTTTCTTCCGTTCAAATAACACCCTCTATCAGTTACTTTTTTGGCTTCCGCGACCGGTAGCTTGAAGTAAGCTACCTGCGTGCCAAGCAACCCCTCCCTGATACGTACAGCGTTCTGATCGATCTCAACACCGCACTGCTGTTTAACGGCCGAGACGACGTCCTCTGTGTTTGTGATCTCGTCCAGTTGCTTACACTGGAGAGTCACTTCCGCTCCCAACGACCTCACCTGAGCGCCGTTTCCCAAGACCTCTTGGTCCAACCTCCTATACGTTACTCCGCTGGATTGTGCACCACGCTTCAGCACCAAGATCATTTCGCCATCTTTGGTGCGTCTGACGCTTCGCACATCCTGTCCTAAATTCGAGAGGCTTTCGGCCGCCCGCGTCGATTTTAGGACCTCCGCATAGCTACCGCCGTTGGCTTTCACCAGCAGGGCCTCTCCTCTGTCCCTCGCCTTCTTCTTCGCGGGTCGAGGTGCGCTCGAATTCCGCTTCCTACTGACCACCTACCATTCACCATCTTCTGCCGATGGTGCCGGCTGGCTGGTGCCAGGTCGCTCCACATTATGCGCCCGATTGGCGACTTTCGCCTTTTTAGGATGAGAAGTCGCCTTCTCGGGTCGCCGCCCTGCGGGATCCTTCGCACCCGGATCCGCGCCTCCCAAACGACGTTTGGCCTTATTGGTTGCACGTCGTTTGGCGTTGCTCCGCGCGCCTACACTAGGCCTAGGCCGCTTCGCAGTCTCACCCTCCATCAAGCGTTTGGTGGCCGATAAAGCGAAGTCTATCGTCTCCTGCGCCATCGTCGCTCCACCGTGGAATGAGAAGGCCTCGGTTTGGATACCGCGGTCAGCCTTCTCTCTTTCCGGCAACCTCTCCATGTAGGCTACTTGTTCTTGTCTTGCGACTCGAACAGCCTGACGAAGCACCAGCAGGTTCTGTTTAAGCTCCTTGCTGATGTTATTCTTCCCGCTTGTGAATTCGATAATACTATCCAGTTGCTTGACCACTTCCTGCATCGCGGGTAGTGGTCCGCCAAGCGTGTTGGTAGTATTATCTCCTACCACAACCATTTCTCCTTCGGTGCTGTTGTTTACAGCCACCTTCGCTCCATTGTCAGCCCCTGTCGGGGGAGACCTCTCCAGACCCCCTTTGGCAAAGGTGTTCAGCGCCGTAATCGCTTCCGCCTCCTCAACGCATACTTTTTTATTATTGTTTCTAAAAAGACTCATATTAAATCCCACGCGTTGCGCGAACAAATAGGTCCGCCACGCCAGAGCTCCGCATTAACGTGGTAAGAGACACTTACTGTGGGGGGTGTCCAGGTACCCCACAGGCTCCGTTAACGATCGGGCATCTTTTTCACCCCCCCCCCCCCCCCGATCATTCATCCCTCGGCACGGATCGCTTCACGCCTTGGAATTGGGGTCATCGCGTTTGGTGGGCCCATATCACCGGAACGGGAGGTCCGTAGCGCTATTGTATGCCGGCAACTACACGGCCCCCCTTCCCTGTCAGCATACGACCATAGTCCCAACGAGTTGGCTACCCGAACATTCCTATGGCTACTCGTATCCCAGCCGGCTCCGCGGGGAGGTAGAGATAGGAGTTCCTGGGCAAGAGGCTAAGGACCACTGTGGCTAACCACCGGGTCTGTATTGCGCATTGCCCAGGCATTTGCCAGCCGGGAAGCGACTCTAGTGAAGGTGATGATGTTGCCTGTGTTAAGCCAAAGAGGAGCAGAGGTACCTGCCTAAAAATTGCTATGGTTTCCAATGTAGCACTAGAAACACCTACATACAGTGAGACAATCTCATTTTCGTATACCGCTAAGTGGAATGCTTATATGCATTTTACAAGTAAAAAATTAGTTTACGAGACATTTTATTTATGTAGAAATAGTTTACTAGACAGCATGGGGAGGATACAGTAATTATCTTTGCACTACAAATGCTCATTTTTTCAAAAATAATCATTATTCTAAAGATAGTCAAATATACACTCAATCTCACATTCGTACAGTACACATATTTTTTTTAAATTCCTATAATAAATATTCAATGTGGTAGCTTCTGTTTGTAATTACAGTTTTCAATTGTATTGGAATGCGGACCACTAGTTTTTGTGTGTATTCAACTTAATTTTTATCCTACTCTTCTAAATAGTAGTTTCTAAGATTCTCATTATAATCCGGATAGTTTCGCACATTTTATCCAAATACTCCTATATATTTTTCTAATCAGTTAATACACGGGGTCCGCATTTCAGAATCCATAACATTTAAACAATTATAAATTAACTCAAAACGTTTTATGCACGCCTTATGCTTTAGGTTCTTCTCCTGATCGAATTTCCAATATCCACCATTACTTAGTAAAAGGACCATTTTAAGGAAGCGTTGCTTTAAAATTTATTTTAAGATACCGTAAACCGGGGTGACTTTGATCATCGGGGCGACTTCGATCACTCGACACTTTTTTCGTAGATCGCTTATTAAACCAGAATAGTCTACCGAATCATTTTAATTTGAAATGATTTTTACTCTAAACTTATAAAATACTGATTTGTTATACTTTTTTAGTATATTGTTCGGTTTTTGTGTACAAAAACTACAAAAAACCGAAATTTGACTGTACCTGATTTTTACGAAGCTTCGTAAAGTGTCTATTTTTTATAAAACAAATAGATCTCAGATTTGAGCAAGAGTAATAAATTTCAAGCGAGTTTTTATTTTCCTTTAGATTGGGATATGTTACATTTAGTTATAAGGGTTTGTTTATTTTTAACATATTTTTTGTGAAACTATTTGGCAATTATTTCAAATTATTTTAAGTTAAAATTCGCAACATTTTTTTTATTGTACAATATTCCAACGTGTTAAAATGGATGAAACTTTTTGTACATTAATAAGACACTGAAACAAAACAATTTTAGTAGTTTTAAAGGTTTTCACAATCTTTTATTCTAGTTGGACACAAATTATACGAATTTTGGTTACTCGAATTTTACAGTACATTGAAATACTTTGTATAATACTATTTAACATCAATTTAACAATGAGTATCCTTCCAGAATTCAGGCCCGATGAGAGGGGGAGGCAGCCAGGGCAATTGCCCTGCGGCCCGGACGGTATTTGGGGGCCCGCGATCTTACCCGAAAGATTGGCGAACACGTCTGGTATTCATAAAAGATAAAAAAAATAGCAATATTAATTTGTTTGTAATCATTCGCCTTAATAAATTGTTATATGATGAAAGCGAATAAAAATGAAAACATTATTTGATAGTTGACATTTGTTAAAACAAACGTTCTTAAGGGAGTTGTCTACTTTGTGTACAAGTTTATAAAACGAGTTTTATTCCTTAAAACGACAGAATAAACTACAAAATAATGAGAAGCCGATTTAAAGTATTTTCGAAGAAAGCAATAGAGCGTCAAACAGAGATGCGAGCGCACGGACAAGCGCATCCGTCCTCTCCTACGTTCGCTTTTTTGCTGGTAGTGCCGCTTGTTAGCTTGGTGACGCTGGGCGTGATTGTTGAGTGAATATTTGTTCCTGTCAGATCCGTAGATATAGGTTTTGAAGCCGGTTGTGGTTTGGCATAAGATAACAGTGTGCTGTTTACAGTTATAGTATGTGTGCTTTTCTTAGCTGCTGTTGCACAAAGTTTTCCGTGGGGCAGTGTCTTTTTGTAGAATTCGCGTATATGAATATACCATGGTTGCATAACTAGAATTGACTGATGAAACGTACCATTTTTGGTTGATCCGCATAAAATGGTTACGTATGAAAAAGTTGGTTTGTACGGAAGCATTCTCACCACAAGAATAAAGTTAGGGATTCCTGGGAAAATGCAAAGTTACAGCTCCTACGAAAGCCACTTCTCCGCATCTTGACATAAATTTGTTAATCACGATGTCAGAGGCGTGTGGAGATAATTCGTGTAAGCACATCTCTCTAGAGCCCTTGCCTATGTATACGGGGATGATGTTGTTAACGTGGCAGCTTTCGTTGGTGTGCTGCACATTGTTCCGCGAATGTTTCTTAATGTTTGATATGGTGAATTTGCAGGGCGTTAACTTCTCCCGGGTTGAGCACAATCTGCACATTTAGTAATTATTTCACTTCTCGAGTAGCTGGTCTTACAGGACATTTCCTAAAATCAATAGCAACACTATTCGTCTGCAGTCGTTTTTGCCGTGTGTCTATAGCGGAACGATTTTTAGTTTCTACTCTGGGCGAGATGAGAAGGTAGACTGATCTTAATTAACAGGTAATAAAAATGGCTAACCTTTTTGTATTTTTATAGCACGTTAAGTTCATTTCATCCATCAGCAGCAGTACTCGGTTGCCCACTGTACTCGCAGTTGTTTAATTTGCGTCTTCTTATTTCTTTCTGTGTCTATATTGTTGTCGGGTCCTACATATTCTCACAGCATATCAAAACCGGCTCCTACGTTAGCCATATCACATTGTTTGTTATTTAAACCTGCATAAAATCTACGATTAGAAAAGGTTTTCTTGGATTCAATATGAGATAAACTTATATAAATTGAAAATATTTTTGATGTAATAATTTTAAACGAGAATTTTAAACTGCATCATCTACCTTTTCGTTTTACTTACAATAAAAGCTAAAAACTGCTCAATTGCTACCAGCAAATAAATCAATCCGTGTATCGCTTTGTCTGCACCGTAGAAGCCAAATGTCGTGTTCCAAAACCACGATGGCCAATGTTTACACTCTGCAATTTCACCATGTAAGATATAGCGTGCTGATTATATTCCAGACCATCAATCAAGCAGAAGTGTTTGTTTCGCGAAATGAAATATATCCGCTCACTGTTAAAATAAAAATTCCAAATTCCTCCGGGGGTTGGAAGTATTATTCCCTGCTATTGTAACACCTGCAGATCGTTCAGAGACGCAGAATGCTCTGCTTTACTTGCTTTGTGTAGTAACCATAAGCACTAATTTAAAATTCTAGATAAGCTATAAGTTAGCATTTCCATTGCCTTCATGTAATAAATGATGATGCAATAAATTTATAATCAAAATGCAAATTCTGCACGATTTTTCGAAAAAAATACAATTGCAAATATAATCCACAATAGACGTTTGCGTAATATCAACCAACATCTGGGTAGAGTTTGGATTAAACCAAGTATACATGCAAATCTCACAGATCAGTGATCAAACGCGTATACCAAATTGAGACGAGGTTTGCGACTGCAGCACGAATCCCATTTCTATAAGGCACTAATTCAATTCGTCAATTTAAACAGTCGGTTTGTCAAACAAAAGAAGAGAGGAAAGGTGGGTGGGGGGATTCATGGCAAGGCACAATTCTTCGATCAACGTGGGGAAGTGCCATTTGAGCTAGACGCTACTGCTTCCTGATTCCTGAGTACACGCAAAATTGAAAAACTCGTAGCTATGGCAATTTTACCCGATTTGGATACCACGGAATAAGAAGCTGTCGAAATTCACCTGTCTGGCACGCTATCTGTGGATGTGACAATATGAGTCAACCGGAGACTAATAGAAACCACGGCCTCACGAGATTCCCATGGCTGAAGAGAAACTAACTCATACTGAACTATAGAGGGCTTTGGTTTAAAAGGGCACGGCAGTAATACAAGCCTTTGGGGCCTGACGCGGCTCTCGACGGCCCTTAACGGTTATCAAAGTCAACTCCGGAACACGAAATCGGACTTCAACTTGAAATCATTTTTTAAAAAAATAGCTGTAAAGGACAATTTTAGGTAAAACCATAAAACAATCTTGTTCTCCATACATCAGTACATGGTTTAAAAATATTAAACTTGAAAAAAATGTGTTGCGTCTAAATATATGTAATGATTATTTCGAAAAGTGATTAATGTCACCCCGGTTTACGGTATTCATATTAAAATACACATTCTGATCCATCATTCCAACAATGAAGACCAAAATTTATAGCACTTCTAGTGGACATATAATGCCCTATACAATAATTCCACTGTCCCTGCGCTTAGCTGCTGTTATAAGGCCTTTACGTCCAGGTCTGAATTCGAACTCGAAACAACAACCATTTGAGTCAAAGATGTTGAATTTGGACTCTTAGACAAAGTTTACAATCTTTCCAATATTACGATAAAATGTTTCAATGTTGTTTAGTAAATAAAAATTTAATTCTTTGTTCTTCTCATAGTTGAACGGTTTCTTGCTCAGAACACAGGCATTGTAATTGTCCGTTCTCCATATATTACGAACCGTATCAGAGCAGACTTAAATGCTATGATTCAATTTATTTACCATGTATATAACATTAATTATTCGATTTAACCAATTTTTTCTAACTAAAAATCATTTAGCACTTATCGTAATTTTTTTTACAGTTCAAGTTTTTCGATATATCTGCTTTACGTTTCGCCACATCTAAGTTTTTAACGACATGTTAAATAGTTGGACGCAACCTTTGAACAATTTCAAAGATTTCATGAAGTAATTTAGCTTCATTTTAATGAGTAATGATTAGTTTAACATTGTCTATCTCAAGATAATCTAGCTCTAGCATTTCGTCGAGTTGTTGCTATATAGGAAAGACTCGAGTGCGATCGAAACAAAAACAAACGTCAAAACGTTTTCTCACTCGCACTGATGCAAAATAGACGGGCGCGTAATTCAACTCACGGCCCGGTGGCGCATGGCTGAAAAGTCGCAATGTGGATTCAAGAAAAGATTTGCAATACCCTAAAAAATTATGGCGCTCAATTCGGTTTGATTTAACGCAGGTCATATAAACGCAGAAAAAAAATTGTAGTTCAATAAAGATACGGATTAAATTCAAAAAATAAAATTATTGGTCGGGGGACAATAAATTTATTTATTGAATAAAACTATTTATTGTTTCAATAAAAAAAATTATCGCTCCCTTTTTTAATATTTTTTTTAATTGAAATTAAAAGAAAATTATTGATATTAAAAATGTTTTTATTGAAAGTAAAAATTTATTGTTGCTCTAATAAAATAATATTTTCAAACCAATAATTTTTTTGGTTAAAGTGATAGACAGACAATAAATGATTGGATTCAATAACACATTTTTGGTTATTTAGCTAAATTTGCCTTCGTGTAGTCTATCGAAGAAATATAAGGGTCCAACGGAATTCCCCCACCGACACAGCACCAGGCGCAATTTGAAGAGTTTCAAAAAAATGGTCGGAAAGCATTATTGCTCCGCTCGCTACGGGAAGCAATCCACGATTAAACCGATTTTTCAACCCGTGAGTCACTGACGCTCCGTCAGTGACAGATTTTGACCCTTTCCAAACGAATATCTATTTACCTTTCCTTTTGTAACACTCTGTCTATGAACAAATCGATTATCCGACACCTTCGATAGCTCAGTTGGTAGAGCGGTGGACTGTAGAAGATTTTAGTAATCCATAGGTCGCTGGTTCAAATCCGGCTCGAAGGATGAAATTTTTTATTGTCAAACAATCAGAAAACATCGTAAAATCATTAAGTACGACAGCGGCGAGTAGTTTTGTGAAACCTTCGTTTTTATTCTGTCGTCAACCACGTGGTTTAACTTCATTGCAACAACTACCATTCATTGCGATACGGTGGCGGCAATCGCTTCGTACATCTAACCTTTTTCTTGATGAGCGCATGCGTGCGAAGGGGAAACTCGATGAAAACGAAATATTTTAACGATACACTTTGACGGATAGCTTTTAATAGCCTTTTGTCAACGAGTTTGTGTCTCCTTCGATAGCTCAGTTGGTAGAGCGGTGGACTGTAGAAGATTTTAGTAATCCATAGGTCGCTGGTTCAAATCCGGCTCGAAGGATTTTTTTAGAACTTTATATATATTTTTATACTTATATCAAACTAGCTATTTTTTGCCATGCGGACCAGATCTCAAATTCAAACCCATTCCCTTGTTGAATTTCGAAGTAATCATAGCACCATCGACTTGTTTTGAATGTATTTTAATAATAATAATAATTGGATATGCTTATAGTTTAATGTTGTTAAGGTAAAAAATATAACTTGCTTCCATATATAGGTGAGGAAAAACCAAGAAGTGCCACGAAGGAAGAATGATAATGTAAAATATATGTATGTATTGAATTACCAAACTTTTGATTACATCCATCAGTAACAAGATTTAGTGTTTCAGGTCGTCTTTAACAATTTACACTGAGTCAATATTGTATCCACGATAGTAAACAAAAAGGGGCGATGGGGCGTCGAGGGCACCGATTATTTGTTGTCATTTTTCTACCTAAACTTTGTATGGTCGCTATTTTCAATTCTAAATTCTAAAAAATGTCTACATTTCCTGGCTTAACACTGTCTGCTTGTAGTAAGAAGTCTAGTAGTAACGTTAAACATTAGAAAATTTTTACACGAAATAAAATGATAAAAATAAAAAAAAGGCAAACAATATGATTAAACATACCTAGCATGTCCAGTTACTTTTTGTCTTCGATGGAAACCAGTGCCAACAGTTTCAGCTCCAAATCCAGATGGGGGTACCTCTGGAAATGATCCCGCAATGTGTGTACTATTTTACAATCCGAGTCCAGCTTCAGCAGCACCTTCTGTGGTCCCATCCCGACGCCGGAAACTGCCTTTGACAGTTCCTGCAGGAATGTCTTCCACCGATCGGTTACTTCCGGCGTGAGACAGGAAGATGCTGCACTGTAAAAGTGCTCCATTCGATCGATCAATGTCAGCACAGTTGTGAGAAGAAATTTACACTTCGGAATAAGCGAAAGCAACTTGTCGGAATTAAGAAATGTATCCAGCAGAGGAAGCAAATCGTTAACGGTCGAGTATTTCACGTGACTCTCTAGCTGCGCAAATAAGGGTGTCAGCAGTTCCTCCGGATCGTCTCGTTCGCGCTTGAGGAGCATAGCAAACGACGACAATATTATGCACCAAAGATTCCAACGGAATGGATGCTCCTTCAGAACAGCCTGTATGCGTTTTAGCAGTAGCTTACCTTTCCTTACGGAGAGTACCAACAGGACACCTTCCGGTGTCAGACCAGCAAACAGTTTATCCAACAGTGAAGCGAACGTGTCTTCAACATCTTGCGTTCCATCAATCCCATTCCCAGTAAAATTGTTCTGTTCATCGACCTGTTGGCCTCTCTCCAATGCTAGTACTCGTTCCCTTTCTTTCTTTTCCTTAAGCAATTGTTTCGCTTCGATTGCCAGCGGATTGCTCAGATCTTCCATCTTCAGGAGAATCTTGTACAAGCTTTCAACATGCAGCAGAATCTGACGTGACTTTCGCTGGGATAGCACCTCGGAATTCACAACCACTCCGCTGGTGGCACTTGTCTCAGCCACTACATCCTGATCGATAATCTTCCTGGGAGCAGTAACACTGCCGCACTGTAACTTTCCCAGCGAATTCTCAAACTGCAGCGGTGTGTAATTTCGAGTCGGAACTTCCTTGATATCCTGGCTCTTTTCCGAATTTCGACGCTCGCGACCAATTATACCGTTGCGTTGGAGCATCTGCTGTGTTAGTGGATGATAGAATGTGTTATCTTTGTGCGCCTTACTTTCCCGCTCATTGTCGCCTTTTTGGCGTTCTTTCCGCTCGCGGAACACACAAAAATAGTAATCATTGTAGTAGGGAGTGTCCTTGTTCAGCTGCGATAATTGAATTCCCAGCAGCCACTGTTTGTCCCGTTCACTCATCATATTAGCATATTCGTCATATTCACCCGAGCGGTTCACTTTGCCATTGAGGTGTCGATTATGCTGCTGTAGATGGTAGTTCTGCCGGTTATTGTGCGGATAGCGGTTTAGCTGGTTTTGTTGCTGTTGCTGCTGATGGTGACGATGTTGGCTTAGCAATGGATGATTTTGTTGAATCTCTTGTACTAAACGCTGGTTGAAGTTGGCATGATTTTGCTCTTGAAAGTTTGGCGGAGGCACATTCAGTGGAAACAACGGCGGTGGTCCACTGCCTGGCGGGGGTACATTCGTGTGAAGCAGATGCAGCGGAGGCGGAGCAATATTTAGCGGGGGAGGAAAGTTAACCGGAATCGTCAGGGGAGGTTGACCCATCATTGGTGGAACTGCAAAGCCCGGTGGTGGCCGTGGTAGACCCAAATTCGGGCGGAACTGTTGCTGTAGACTATCCTGCCGCGGTGGATTCGGTGGCGGCAGTGAGAGTTGAGCCTGTTGTTTCATGTTTTGTTCGATCTCCTCCAGTGAGCACATACGCATCTGGCTGGGGTCTGGCAGTGGAAAATTTGGCGGGAGCCCTGAAAAAGCTGTTCCTGCAAACGATTTAATTAGTACGCGATTTTATACAAATATTATACATTATCTACCTGGACCAGTTCTCAGTTGCATGTTTGCGGGTCGCATAGACATTGCCGGAGGTTTCGGCGTTTCCGGCTTGCTTGGCATTGTCCACACACTGGGGTCCAGTTGAAGCCGAGCCTCCGATTCGTTATCATCATTCATTTCTAAATTATCGATTCTCACACTGGAGAAATTCATATCTAGATCCGAATCCGGCCCGGAATCTCCGTCCCCACCTTCCCGCTGATCCAATCGCACCAGGTCCTCATGCAGTTCTTCCCAATCTCCCTCCTTAGCCTGCCCAAAAGTTTCATCGTTGAGCGCATCGTACTCCTCTTCAGAATCTTCCGGTCCACCACCTATCCCTCCGCCACCGTCGTCCTCCACGGGAAGCGATGTGTCAAAGCCGAAAAATGAGTCCGTCATGGTGCTTCCGGACGATGGTGAGGCTGATAATGGCCAACAGCGCGCAAAAGTCACCAACCTGATTGCGGCTTTGTTTACCTGTAGACCGTGCCCGCACACGCACCGAAATTGACAGCAGCAACCAACGAGACGAGCGCTATGCACGCAGATTTGGAACCTTTTGGTATATTAGTTGCACTTTTCCGACATGAAACGTTTGCTAGAGGAAAACAATCGAAAGTAATGTGTGCATTGAGTTGTGAAGATTGAAATTAGCTGGAAATAATTACCTTCCGGAAGTTAACCGTGGGTCGAAACGAGAATTAGTTGAAGAATCCCGGAAAAACAATTAGTGATGAGATGGAGCAATGAACGATCATTTTGACGTTCCTTCTGTATGATGTGCTGAAACTGACAGCAGCTCGGTTTCGAGAAAAGCGATGAACCCGGTGAACAACCGACAGGGCTGCCAGATGAATTGAATAAGGTGTATTTGAATAGAGTCAAGAATGGGCCTTCACACCAAATACAATTCTCGACAAACGTATGATTAGGGCCTAAAAGCCTACTGTCAAAATCCACTTTGAATGGAAACTCCGGACAAACCGTTACACGCCAATCAAAGATGTTGGTAGTAAACGAAAGAGAAAAGTTTTCTCTTTCATAAACTGTTGTGAACTGTGTTCGACTAGTAACGGTTTGTCTGGAATTTCCATTCAAAGTGGATTTTGACAGTTGGCTTTTAGGCCGTAATCATGTTTGTCGAGAATTATGTTATTATTATCATATATATAATATTGAGAATTTTATCCCCAAATAGACTCACAGCAAAATAATTTTGTCACACGAAAATATGCTCACACCGTATCTACCATAGTTTGGTTCTTGCAATGGCTAACAAAAACAACATTTAACGTCCTCTGTAGGATTGTGCAGAAGATAATCGGTTTGTTTATTTGCTGTCATCCGTGCAGTTTAACGTGTGAATATTTATTTTTCTGCCTTCAAAATGTGCACGAAAGTCTATCTATAGACGGAACAGGTAATAAATATAAATAAATAATGAACGCCGGGATTGGAATTTACAATGGCATAACAAATAACAAAGACCACCAGAGCAATATGACTTTCTGGCACAAAAACACAATGTAATGGGGACATTCAAGTCTACTGAAATGCCCTCTACAAAAGTTTAGAGAAAAATCAGAAATATGTAAACAAACATGGTGCATTTTGTTCATATTTTCCAGCACGGGTTTTAAAGCATTTACTTTATGAAAAGCATAGTGTTTTCTTAATAATGTCGTAAATTAATCGGTCTTGAATTATATTTTGCAATCCATTTGTCAGTTCAATATGAAACGATTTATCATCACCTTCAGTAGAGTCGCTTAATATTTTCGTTTTTCAATAGAGTATTTATGAATGGTAACCGACTGCAAATTGAGAAACATCTTCAAAATATCTATTGTCGATTTTGTATGGCTAAAATGTGGTAGGTCCACGGAAAATATGCAAATTATGAAAATTTTGGTAAGCGATTTTTCCCCGATATTTTAACCTCCAAGCTCTTCTCTCGCTCGAGACATCCATATACAACTATCTGTCCCTGTACGAAACGTAACCTTTCTCATTCCAACTAACGTGCGCGAGTATGGTGCAAATCAAATGCGACTCTCGTTGGTGTGAGGAGTTACCTGATTTTTCTTTGACAGTTAAATGACGCTTTAATTTCCCTATATACAATTCTTCAAAATGATACATGGAAGATACAAAGGCGTTGGTTATGTTTTAAAGGCTCCCACAGAGTGAAGCCAAATCTACCTATCGAACAGTCAGATGGCTACCAGAGTGTATGCAAGGAGAGTGAAGACTGACTGTCATGATTATCCATCAGTAATATTCCAAACGACCTCTCAAAATACATGGATTTGACTCGTTTGGAATGACACTGACAAAACATCATTATTCCAATTTTGTCATCACTCTCTATATACACTCAAATGGCTATCGTACAAAATAAACAAACATTCTTCTTTCGGAGAACATGCAAGAAAAGTATTGGTATTTTTACCATTTTTTTGTTAACCATTGTTTGTTAACGACCTATTGAGTCAATTTGTCAACAGTTGTTACGGCATTTAATTAACAAGGGACCGGCAGCATGAAGTAACAAGTTACTTTGCGCTTGTTCGGACATGCCGTAGACTTAGGTGATTCGCATTACTAATGCCAAAAGATCTTGACTTCTACGGTAGCAGACAAAAAGTTAAGTCGCCGGTGAGCTCTAAGCTTGCATATATGATCCTTCCACGCTTTTCTAAACTTTCTCCCTTCAACTCCTTGCTCTCCCTTGAGTACTATGGCTCTTAGTATTGAAAAATATACTTCACCTTCCAGTCCCTTGCTAATTAAATGCCGAAACAACTGTTGAAAAGTATTGGTGTTGAGAAAAATAGTATCATGGCGAAATCACAGATTTATCTGTGGAAAAAGTTAGGGTTAAAAGTCCATAACTATGGCAATTTCTAACTGATTAAGGACATTTTCAAATGTTTTGGACTCAGGAAATCAGCCACTTTTAGAATCAGTGAAATTGAACCTGACAAATGCATCTGGTTCCCACTATTCCGGATTCCTGAAGGGATATTCCGGTACTGGGATACGAATTGTAAATTTTAATAACATCCTGGCGATATAGGCATCAAAATTCTTCGAATTGTGTCAGAACTATAGACGATTTATCCTCGGAACGGTCACTCACGGCCTTGCGGGTACCTTCCCCGGGGAGCGCGTTCCGGGACCAATTCATCAAATGGTCCCATAACCATGAGATACATTCATCTTGGTGAACTCAACGAATTTTGTCACCCATATTGTTAGTATTCCATTGAAATTTACAAATAATATCCCAGTTTTGGGACATTCCTCCGGAAATTACCGGGAATCAGATGCTTTTTTTACAGTTTCTCAAAGTGGTTGAGTTCCTCATTCCCAAGCACGCAAATGTGTTCAGATCGAATAAAAATTCCATAATTATTAGTATTTCGATTTCGCGGGTACTCGGATGCCCAGCCGTGCACCCGTATGAATAAATACTATTCCAGATACCTTTGGAACCATTTCCAAACCTTTCATATAATACCCAACATATACTACGGAATACTACTGATATATTCCACCATTATAATTCAACTATTATACTACCATACTCATTTTCCTTCCGTGTATTTTATATTAAAGATTTGTATACTACATTGTATTTTTACGCCGGAGGTTAATATTGCTCTAGTGGTCTCTGTTATACAAATTTATGTTTACGCTGCTCCAAAAACCTGTAGCTGAACATGATGAAAAATCCTTGTCTTACAATATTACGGCGTTGGCTCAGTTGGATAAAGCGACGGTCCACTTTAATGTCAAACGAAACTCTCTTCAGAAGATGGCGTTGTAATAAAATAAATCTTCATCAATCGATAGAATTGTAATGTGAAAGGAATGAATATGTATGTTACCATTATCTGTATAGTTCTTGAATGGTATGCTGTCCAAATGTATATGGAAAACAGCATGTTTTGGTATGGTGACTGTTCTTAACGACCCGTTGTTTGTATGGTCGAGCATGGAAAAACGACACTGGTTATGTTCGATATTATATCAGGCAATGGTTAATCTATTGTTGAACAAACCATATGGGATCATCCATAAATGACGTAGCATTATATGGGGGAGGGGGGAGTTTTGTATTTTGTGATGTTGTGTGACGATAGGGGGTCATGTCATGTTACGAAGCTTTACCCGCTTCATCTAACATCGTTTTTTATTTTTTTAAATTTTTTACGGGGTCAAGGGGGGGGGGGGGGTTACCGTCAAGCTACGTTATTACCAGGGGGTATTTAGGGGTTTGTGAAGAAATGCTACGATGAGGGAGAGTGGTGTTAAAAATCACTCAAAAATGCTACGTCATTTATGGATGATCTCTATTGGAAATGGTTTTTCAGCGTTTGATTCAATGGTTGGCATATGGTACACATTTATGTGGGGAGACAGCACTGAAGTTTCATAGATTAAAATTTGCTACCCCTGTCTGACTCATAACGGTTATGTGCGATCGTGTGAACGGAACCGTAGCCTAATATTGCCCACCGTGGCACTGCTGCAGGGCTGTTTGATCAAGTTTACATGCATTTTATTCTGTTGATTCGGAATTGATAAAAAGACAAGGGAAATCCCGTCTTTTAATTTGGTCCATGGTTTTCCCCCTATATATTCCTTCATGCACTCAAAGTTTAATAAAAGATCCAATCAATCGTTTCTAAGTAAAACATGTTTTACTGAGAAAATGAATGAAAAAGGGTTTCATTCCACGAGATTATAAATTGTTTATGAAAAATCTGCCAAAAAATGAAATTTGTGGCAACTCTACCAAGTTTAAATATTTCGTGCATATCTCGTATATTTTTTATAATAAAAAAATTATGCAGTGAAACAACTAGATAATTTTCAAGATAATCCTTCTTTTTGTTGAGTCTTTTTGTAACAATTTTCACCATATGCGGAAAACTGCATTTATGAGATTCATTAGTTAAAAATATGAGAGAGTTGCGTTGTCGTCGTGGGAGTAAAAAAACTCCTTTGGGGATTTTTTCCCTTTATGCCTCATTCCGCGACCAAAGAAACAGGACGGATACTTCAAAGACGTTTGAAACTATGCCTTTCATGAAAGCGGAGAACATTTTCAATGAGGCGACGCATTTGTCTCGTTTATATCTCACCCAATGCAGTTTGTAGCTCCACCAGATCATCAACCAGCATAAACCTCTCAAACGTGCATAAATTTCCAAAATTTTCGAAGATTGGTATATCCAGAATGTTTTATTAGGGCAACACGAGAATTCAACAAAAAGCTGGCAGCTCTTGTACGAATGACAGCACTGATCAAAACGATGATATTTTGCACCAACACTACGACGTTGTTTTCATTCGTATCAGAGTTCATTCATTCATTCAAATGGTACCTATCGATGAATGAATTTGTGCAACATTTTTATCGTTTCACTGACGTACATGGGGGTGACTATTTTGTACCTTATCATAGGGACGGTTAAAGACACGAGACATGTGAACTGGTACACCGGTTATCCCAAAATCAGTTCACAAAAAAGAGACGCTATTGGGATTTTCGATTGATTGACACCGGTGTAGTGGATTGCACTGGTTTTGCACTTTCTAGCAGAAGTGTCAATGGAACGGTGCAGTTTCAGTGCACTCCACTACACCGGTGTCAATCAATCGAAAACCCCATATGTTCTAGCCTCTTCGTAAGCAAAAGCTGTTATCTCGGATGGTATACAACATACGGAAAAAAGAGACCAAACAAATGGCATTTGTTAAAACTTTATTCTTTTGGTTCACTTTTAGTAAAGTCCTTAGAAAATATATACAGCTATTCCAGTGGAAAACTCTTCAAAAAACTTGTTAAAATCACAACGTTGATGTCTTTCAAAATAGAAACATCTGTTTGCTTCATATATCTAATACTAGTACTACTACTACAATACACAAATCCTTGATTGGTCAAGGCTACACTGATAAGCTTATTCATCTAATTGACTCGATTAGTTTCATCATTAAAGTTAAAGCTCTCGTTTCTTCACGTTAGAAGGAATGAAAAGAACGAGTTTTTAATTCTTGTTTTTTTGGTATCAAAAATATAGATCTTTGTTCGTTACCCTATTTTATCCTAAAAATAAATAGCCCTACTCATTCTCTTGGTTCCAGTTGAGGAACGTTTGAAATCTATTCCTACAAACAAGGTATATATGATGGTCACGTTTGCCGTATCGATGTATAGTTTAAAGCTCTCCTCAATCGGTTAAAAATTCATTCTTCAATGAAATCCGTTCTTATCGTTATATTATCTATCATTTCGTTTACTCTTAACCTCTTAATTACATCAAGAGATGTTTTACGTTTTTGTAACCTTATTTCAGAAATCTAAACAGTTGATGATTCTATCACTTTGGTATGTTACAGAGATCGTGATCTGAACCAGCCAAAACCAACAGCTACTATCCCGTCCCATATGGTCTAGTGGCTAGGATATCTGGCTTTCACCCAGAAGGCCCGGGTTCGATTCCCGGTATGGGAAATTTTTTTTTTATTTGCTCCTTAGCAAGCCATTTCAGCTCCCCACGGCCGGTAGGGTTTGGAGGAATTGTTATTGTTGTAGCTGTTGGAGGTCGCGCTATATCCATGCGTCGAAGTGCTGACTGGGTACTGAGGATTACCGTAGCCGACACTAGCGGAAATGTCTCTACTTGGGTGCAGGTTGGAGATGTCGGTGTAGGTCGGACCGTTTGGATCAGCCGATTGGGATTGTTGTGGCTGCTGCTGTTGCTGTTGCTGCTGGGAATGTTGGCCCTGGTGAGTGTTGGCATCGTGCTGACTCGTGTAGAGATCATGTGAGCTGACAGTGGCACTTGTTGCATACGCTGATGAGTGAAGCGTGTGCGGCACCTGATGGGCCGATGCATGTGACAGATTCGTCTGGTCGTGTGTCGGGATGGTGCCAACCTGTGGAATGTACGCCGCGGATGCCGTGGCCGTTTGGGGTGCATAGTTTTGATGATAGTAACTGGTTGAGGGTGGATAGGCTGGCTGGTAGGAATTGCTATGGGTCCAGGCCGGGCTGGCATTGGACTTGGTAGTTAGTTCACGTTGCGTCAGGAAGCACTGAAGATGTGACATCAGTCGTAGCCGCAGAGGATCCTGGACGTCCATTCCCTCGATAGAGACTAGATATCGGGCTACTTCGGCGACGCATTCCCGGAACCCAATGATGTGATAGTCCATCGCGAATCGTTGCGGATCGTAACTGGTATCATCCAATCCTGGAAAAAAGACAAACAAAAGAACCGCCATTAATAACCGTGGCTGATAACTGCACCTTTCTAAGCATTTCAATAAAAAATAATAACATAATAATCCTACTTAACAGGTCCCAATCTACCCATAAATATCAATTTCGACCGGCCGAACCGGGGCCCCTGCACTTTATCTCGTACTCTCGTGTCAATTCTAACTTTTCCTCGTTCCCACGAAACGGAACCGAAACCCAAAACTCTACAACACATATTTACACACCACTCGGTCCGGCAGCAATAGGAGGAACGAAAGAACGAAACAAATATCTCATGCATAATTCCCCCTATTTCAATTTTTGTATTATTCTACCGCCGTGTGTGAGCGCCGCCGCATATCCATCCTTCCCATTCCCACCGCCGCCAGTGCCAATTGGCTGCATTTAGCCTATCTCGTTCTAGCCGTTTCCCACAGTTTTGGTTCGGTAGTCGAACCGAGAAACACATTCCTGGGAAGAAGGGTGGAAGTCGACTCTCGTGTGCACGGCGCGATAATGTTTTGATGATGATTTCACATATTAAACAATATGTAATGTATTATGGCAGTAGCATTCAGGAACAACAACGAAAAAAAAGACTGCCGCCCGTAAAACACTCCGGAATCGTAGGCGAACGGGAGAGGGTGGTTGTTGGTGGTGAGAAGTCATTAGTGTATCGGGAAAATCGCTCGGGTTCCCACACGCGGGTTCGCAATCCGGAACGGGAAAGGACTCCTCACATCGCCAGCGGCGATGATTGCTGAAAGCCTCGCCGTGCCGTGGGAGAGCGATTAGCGATTGCGCGAAAATTGTACCCAGCATCCAGGAATAAGGATAAACGCCAATAATGGGGGTAAGCAGGCGGCTTCTTTTTTTCGGCTGTCAGTCTCCGATATCTTGTCCGAAAGGATGATATGAAGATGACGGGTAAAGTAACCCTTTTTCAATGGTTTTTTTATTGTTATTTGTGGTTAGGATGGAAATGGGCTCTTCGCACGATAACTTAAATTATGTGGTTCATGGTGCGGAGTTGGTAATCACAGGTTCAAGTTGGATTCGAATCGATCGGAACTTGAATTTATAATCTACAAAACTAAGTGTCTCCTAGATCCTGGATTAGATATGTGTCACTTAGTGTAGCATAGCAAAGGATAGACACTCGTATATTTCGAAGATGTAGTTGCAGAGATGCGTATATTCACTGCCACAGCAAATTTCGGTATGATCTGCGATTATGTAAAGTGTATTCCCTACTTACACTTGACTAAATCACCACGTCTTCACAATCTTTTTAATTTCATAATAGTGGTTGTTATCGTGCTCGGAACCAGATGATAATGGCATAACCAGCGAGTAAATAAAATGATGACATTCAAATAATGTTTTGAACATTACTAATGTAGGTAAATAACAAGTTAAGGTCGGCTTAAGACCACTCGGGATCCCTGGCACTACTGAGCCAAGGAGCCCTATAATTGAACAGGTATAAACTGATATTTCTGCTCCATGCGACCCTGAAATTGTGTTTTCAAATTTAAGCCAATCAATCAACCATGATGAAATTTAAAAAAAGATGTTGTAATTAAAATATATGAAGAAAAAACCCGATTTCAGTTTTTCATCACTAAATGTCTCTGTAAATGTACAAATACCGTCGAAACACGCAAAATTATTTCTGTCGATTCTAAAACTTATTTGCATTTCTGACTGATATGATTGATAGTAGTAAACGACCTAACTTACTACATGCGGTGGCGAAAATTCGAACTCAGGTGAGCTGCACATAGTGTAATGGACTTCAACTACGTTGTAACCTCCCCAGATGGTGTAATCTGACCGTCATAGTTGTAAGACGTTGTTTGAGAACGAAGTGTACCCCCGTCAAGAGAGGAGCATGGTGGAGTAGGGCGAGTTAGATTTCCATTATTGGAACAATGTCCAGACTAGAAAAAATTTCTTCGTGCATACTCCATAATGTGCAACCTTAAACGAAGATCACTGCTGTTTATAATTTCTCGAATACTTCATTTATCTCTTGTACGTTAAATCTGAATCCCATAACATTGGGACTATTCTATGTCAGTATAGCTATCACACTTCGAAAGGTAAACTTACTACACTTTTAAATCGACGTGTAGCTGTCAGAATATGGAAACGATAATTTCGGTGGTTTTAAGTTCGTGTTTTCAATTTGTTTCTGAGTACTCTTGATTTAGTTCTAAATCTAATAAAATACCGCATTTCTAGAAATATACACGATACAAACGTTATTGATGATGTTCTAAGAAACCCATAAATTGTCAACGTTTTAACCGGAAGCCCTATCTAAAAAATTAGTTATAAAATTTGGACTTTGTTTCTTCAGAATCCGATACTATTAGGGACAAGACTAAGCTAGCGCCGGATTGGCGCTTGCTTCGAAAACTAAGACACTAATCGTGTTCCAGATAGATCACGCTTGATTGGGGGTTTGTTCTAGACCACAATCAGTGCTTCCGTTTATGGAAGTAACTTAGTCACGTCACAAAGTTAGTGTCGGATTCTGATGAGACGAAGTCGAAACGCAAATTTCATAACAAATTTAGTTTTAGGTTAACCCATAACGCAAATTTGGCTATGCAATTGTTATCCTTAGTGAAGAAAAATTAGTTTTTACCAAAAGTTTCTACTACTAATATTAAAATACAGGATAGTCCTATTTGACAGTTTTCACGACACCACCCGCGTTACGCGTTACATAAACTGGTGTAGAAGGGTGTCGATTGAGGTTGTCTTGTCTTGTCCTTTTTGCAAAGTGAGTACCTGCTTGTAGTAGTTTTTGCTTTACAACTGGATGAAAAGATTTCAAGATTCCAAAGACCCGGATCCGAGGTTTTAAATCTTAAGTGCCCGAGCCCGACCCGAAACCCATCGAGTGCGGGTCGGGTCCGGGTTTCAGGTCTAAAATTCCGATTCCGACCATTTCTAGTTCTTGTACTATCTCCTGCACAACATGGCGATGAAATCTGCTTCGTTTCGATGGGATATAACAGACCTGGCATCTACGAAATCCGTCATAGCACAATCTGTTAAAAATATATTATCCATACACCAAGTTTCCGTAGAAGATTCTCCTGTTACTTATCATAAATAAGAAAGGGACGTCGAAGCCACTGATGTTCTCTTCGTAGGGACTTGCTGCGCATGGGGGAGACAGCAATGTCTGCCGGAAGTGATCTTTTGGCCGGGCGTGGTATCGGCTCACTATATCAAAAGGTCTTTGGAAGAGATGGACCGCCTGAACATCACTGTGGTACCGATGAACGACCGATACACTACCAGTGTCGTACTGTAGAAGACATCTGGGATAATTAAGCCGGAGCGAAAACTTTTTTGAATTATATCTTCGTAAATAAGCTTACATCTCGACAAACATGTGATTACGGCCTAAAAGCCAACTGTCATAATCCATTTTGAATGGAAATTCCGGACAAACCGTTACACGCCAATCACAGATGCTGGTAGTAAACGAAAGAGAAAAGTTTTCTCTTTCATAAACTGTTGTGAACTGTGTTCGACTAGTAACAGTTTGTCTGGAATTTCCATTCAAAGTGGATTTTGACAGTTGGCTTTTAGGCCGTAATCATATGTTTGTCGAGACATTTAAAGTCAAAAGTCGGCTATTTTGCGACTTTTCGCCAAGTTTTAAAGAAAATCCGCCATTGTGTATGGAGAGGAAAACATAAGAAATACGCACTGCCTTCATACTGAAAAATTATCGCATAAATACAAATAGAAAATTTGCAAAAAATAATGGATCAAAATACTCATTAAAATGTAAATAAAAGTACGGATCAACAAAAAATGCTGGTTTTGATAGTAAAAGTTTTGTCTACTTTTATACAATAATCATCATTTTAGGAGAATCTTTTAAGCTTCCCATTCCCATTCCTAACCTCACTCACTCATTTGCAGTAATGTGGGAAACAATGCAATAGAGCATATGGTACACAGCAATGTTACATTTACCCCATTTTCCAAATCCATCGGGTTTCGATCTGTACCAGAAAATTGGTGCAAAAATCGTAGTGACGCAATAATAATTGAAAGAAAAAATAGACAAAGAGAGGTTATCACTGTTACTTACGTCCTATTGAGTTATCTGACGTATAAAATACGAACACTGAAATCTCGCCTTTTTACACTTCCATCTATTTCTTAGACCATTTTCAGCAGCATTTTATTATATATATGAGTTTCAATGTACAACTGGAACTGAAACAATCACATTCCCAGCAGAATGTTATGCTTTATAATTTCGAACAGCTTTGTTTTAAAACTTAAAACTATTATATGACGCCGTTCTGTATGTTGCTTATTTAATACAGGTTTAGAACTGTATTTCAAATACATAGAGAGTATTCATTATTCAGCACAGACACTTAGACTCGATAAACTGAGGAAAGATAAATTTGAGTCCAGTACTAGAGGCAGATCACTTGCGATGCATTTTTCAAAATCAACAATATTACTTGCATTTTCTTGCCATCAAAATAGAAATTTAGAATGTATTTTGTGTTGCGTGTAAGACGTCAAAACTCTGCAAGAAACTAGCTCCACATCCAACAAATCATCGAAACAAGTGGATAGGCGTAAGGCGTTTATTCAACAGACTTATTCAATCCACCACGACGTTTGTTTGACAATTGAGCGAGTTGTTTTGTCAACAAGTTTGCTCCTGCGAATAGAAGAGCCCGTCCGACCACTATACATCGTTAGCCTGATTCGTTTGATGTTGGAACGAATCGTCGATTTTGTCGTACGTCGCACTCACCCCAGTTACGTCAGAAGAAATAATCAGCTGATAAAAAATGACTCATGTGATGCATAAAAGGGCATTAAATGATTTTTTTCAAATTCGATGCAAATTTGATGCACATTTCTAGAGTGATCTGCCCCTAGGTACAGTAAGACTGACGAGACATGAATTTTAAACTGATTTGACATTCGCTAACTACTGCGGAGGACAGCAAGTTCTAGTTTAAAAGTTACAGTTTTAAATTATAGAACTGTCGAAGTTATTAATCGAGAAATAAAACTTGCCCTTAGTTCCACAAGTCGTTTGTTCGCCTCCAAATTTTTCGTGTGAATTAGAAAAACTTTGGAAAGAGTACTGCTGAGAGAAAAACAACGTTTTTGGCATCATATGGCCCGGTATTGTATGGCAACACGTCCAATGCTATACACAGAAAATTTGCATTACCTAGCAGTAGGTAATTTTAAATCTGTGCATCCTACTTCCTCCAACGAAAAACGAAAGAGAGGGAGTCCAAATTTACCCAAAAATAATGAGATATTCCCCAAAGCCGACTAAACTTCATCCCATTCATTTTGAGTAAAAAAATCATTCCCTCTCCCTTGTTTTCCGGCAGTGAAAAAAGGACAGCAAATTAAAATTACCTACTGGTAGGTAATGGATTTTAAGTGTGTAGCTCTAGAGTACTTGATAATCGGTAACTGTATTAGTGTGTTCAACGATTTGTTTTTCTCCACCTGTCACAGGTAGAGAAAAACAAATCGGTAATAACTTTTTGGTCGGATTATTTTCACGATGGAACCTTGGCAACCCGTAATGTACGCGTTCGGAATAAGTTTTTCAGCGACGTAGAGCATTTCAATACCATTATGAATACTTAAAACGAGCCATTTCAAACGTTTAATTTGGTTGACAGTTTTATATATGACAGTTGGAGGAAAACAAACCCACCAGGTAGTGTGTGTGAAATGATTTGCATAGCAGCGATGCTAGATTTACAGACATGTCTGTATTTTACAGACTTTTGATGGTCTCCTACAGACGTAATCAGAAATCTACAGACTTTTAAAAGAGTAATAGTATTTAACAAAATTGCACTTGAATAATTTTATCCGAATACGAGTGATTCCTTCACAATATTTTACAAATTTCAAGCTGCTTTTAAAGTAATAACGTAGTGTAAATAAAGTTTAAACAACCGTCTACAGACTTTTACAGACATTTTCATTATTCTTCTACAGACATTTCACAATAACATGTGGCATCGCTGTTGCATAGAACTCTATAAGGAGGCAACAAAGAGAATAGGGAAAGAGACGAATAGTGTGAAGCCAAAAATACCTTATTGAGCAGATCAATCGTGCAATGTAAATAAACATTACTCACGCATCAGTTGGAGGAGATAAGTATTGTACATCTATCAAAAAAGAAATTTCAAATTTCGTCAGAATTTGGTTCAATCGTGATTGTGAGGTGCATTCTAGAGTATGTGTATGAGTAAAAACAAGCTTTAAAATTATTTCATGTCTGTTTCGAAATGCGCATCGTTTGATAAACAAATCCAACGATCGACATACGGTTTGTTTTCAAAATATAATAGGAGTCATTTAAAGTGCTGCCTGTGGAAGCGGTTGCCAAAATTCTAGTGTTGAAATCATCATAAAGGGAGTGTTGCCTTTTTGACTGATTTTCACTCTTCGTCTCTTTCCCTATTCTCTTTGATGTAAACATCCAGACGAACATCTTGATTCTTTGGCGCACGATGAAAAGTGAGAAATGGCCAAACTTCACCTCGGATCTACCGATTCGAACACTTGGGGACACTTTTTATCTCGAAAATACCGATTAAATATAATTATTACCGAACCGAAACAACAGAAAGGACTACTGCGTCATTTGTGGCAACAGAAAGGCCGACTGCGTCATTTGTTTATGCTTTTCTTCTTGATATCCTCTTGTTTTTTCAGGTCATCGAAGAAAAATGACAACCGCACTCGCAATAGAAAAAAAATCTGTATCCGCCTTGATAACGAGGCAGTGTTTGATTGGATTCATTTTTTGACGGCAAAACTATATAGATACTATTTTCATAGTAAGGCGGACACAAAAGTTGGAAAACTGGCAGCTCTTACTTCAGGAAGAAAACACTGACATCCCATGCAAATGTTCAAGCTCTTGCTTAATAGTTCCATTGTTGACGTCGTCAGTAAGAATTTTACATGTATGAATAGCAAAACGAATCCGAAGATATGATGTGGTTTCATACTTGTGCGAATATTTCATGGTGCTACAGAAAAATATTGTTTATGTTCGCTTCTCAACGCTCGAAACACAAGGAAAGTGTAAAATAATGTTCACCATAATCACTATAACTTTTCCATGTACATCCGAAGAGGACATGTTATGTGACGTTAAGCTCGATTGGCTTCGCTCAGTGGTTCCGCCTCACTATGAATATAGTAACTATACTAAATCCGAATCCAATCGATCCAAAATGGAGTCTCCACATTTCTCCTTCCAGAGTTTTTCTAGTGTAAATGATTTGTTTTCCTCCAAATTAAAACGTCAATACGGCTCAATATTAACCCATTTATGCCCATGTTGTTTGTGGACAACAACATTTTTAAACACCTATAACTTTTGATTAAGGTAAAATTTGCTCACAAAAACAAGTAAGGCTGATAAATGTGACTATTGCCTTTCATTTGAGTATTAATAGTTCCAAGGACCAGCTCTAGAAGTTATTGCAATTAGTCTGATTGGATTTCGATGGATCAGTGCTGCCAGGAACAGTTTACGTTGACGACGGAAAATGAATTTTTCATATAACTTCGTTATGTTGAAATATTATTGAAAATTGATAAATCTTATCAATTTAGACTGTCTTTGGCTACATTTTCCACGCAATTGGACTATTGTAAATATTCTAGAAGAATTGTATTGAGCATTGGAAGATGAAAATTGAGCACTTTCTAGCACTGCGAGGGAAGTACCTATCTTTAAAAAAGGCTTTACGTGTTTCTTGACCCCACTGTTTTCAAGGAAAATTAGTTTTGGAACCCTGCATGCACTAGTAAAAAGTTGGGCATCAAAGGATTAAGAATGCAACTAGATAGGACCTGCAGCCAGGGGGTACTGTTAAATGCAGCCAGTCGATTTAAACTATGTGAGGCAAAAAGAGAGGCTATGTGAGACGAACGATAGATGTGATTTTCGAATGATTGACACCGGTGTAATGGAGTGCACTGGCTTTGCCCTTTCTAGCAGAAGTACAGAAAACTGGGTATGACACTTCTGCTAGAAAGTGCAAAACCAGTGCACTCCACTACACCGATGCACATCGATCTAAATTTCCAAGAATGGACAGAAGAAAAAAAAGAAAAAGAAAACATCTATCGGCGAGTCCCATCCCAGGTTAAGACCATTGAAATTTTTCACCATAATTCTAGTCTACATTTCCCCTGGTTGTTTTAGTGAAGGAAGTGATCGCAGTGATTTACAATATTAGAAATAGTTTTCGGGTTTAGTGTATTATTTTTTTAATTGCGGATACTTAAATGTCGGTGACAAAGTTATGTGCGAAAAGGTTGAAAATGCGTGTTTTTGGACCAAAAAATTTTAAATTGAAATTAGACTTTTCATACTAACCATGATCGTATATCGTTCAAGTTAGGCACTTCATGAGAAGACTAAAGAGCTTATCGAGTTGTCAGTTTCTGCTGCTAGCAGACGATAAAGAATGAGGATATGTCAATAAATTCTGAAGATTTGATGGATGAAAGTTTTGGTCAGGAATCCTCGTTAAGAAAGGTTCAACTCAATATTTAACTTGTTTCGATCTTGAGTGATTCTTTTAGTAGATAACAAGACTTATTATTATAGCACTTGTATGGTCCTTATAGGGTTGCCACCTCTTCCGGTGAGGCTTCCACCCAGCGATTTTTACAGTTCTGGGATAGGCTTTTATAGAAACACGAGTATACGTTGAAAACAACCTGCTGAGTTTAAATGAGACAAGTATAAACTCGTTATAACTCGTCGAGGTATCGATTATCACAATTGACTATAATTCACCGTTTAGTGCTTCGATTTGGCAAGCATAATGCTCGCCACGGTTCTAAGTTTTCAACATTCAGTTGTATTTTTTTCACTTCCCAGGCTTACCACAAAAAATACGATAGCACCGGCCACTCTCGCTGTGGAGGATAGCTCGAACAAGTATTGCCCTCTGACACAGCTAACAGGATAAGTAGAGTGAAACTGGCAAGAAAGCTGCACTGCGGTGTCTTCTGGAATTTTTCGATGGGGGCAAAAAAATCGGTTATTTGTCATCACAATCGCTAGGGATGTTCCAACAAAGGAACAAAGCTTTTCTCCCTGGACTCAACAGTTAAGGATCGCTACAGGAGCAGTCAACATTAACACCGGAAGAACTCGTTTGAAACAAGCAAATTCAGTTAAAATTATTCATCGTCTCACCAGATCCGGAGGAATTGATGTAAAACCCGGAGGCTCCGAGATCTTCTCCAAAAACCGGAGTCTCTGGGTCAGATCCGAAGGGATGGCAACCCCAGGTTCTGATCCGGTCTGTGAAGGTGAGTTGATTTACATTATTACAAATCGTGGTGAAACTGTTTTGGTTCGTTGTTATAGCAATGCTCACTTCAAAGCAGTAGAAACTATCTTTAAAAGAAACTATGACCTGTATTGTGAATTTGTGTGCCATTCGAATATGGGTCAAATAAATACTGCTAAAGATTGACCTAGCGATTTAAGTAATCGTTAAGGGGGGCATCTAGGCAAAAAATCGACATATTTTTTATTCACTTAATTGTTAGTAGAATAGTCCAGTGAAATTTCTTTTTTTAAACAGTCCAGCATCTTGGGCTTCGTTTTTGCGTTTTAATCAGCAAACCAGAGTTTGTGTGCTTACCTTCCGAGACATCACTCGAGATTGGATCAGTTGCGTTCACATAAGTTGTGTGACTGTATGGATTTATTGTCTAACTGATGCCAATTCGATGTTAGTTACTGATGATATGAATTCGAAACACAAAAAATCAACATTGCCTAAGTTCGGTGCTGTGACCTTTATACAAAAATTGATTTGATTTAAGCTTCCATTTTGGGAATAATTTTTGCATAGTTTTATCTACCATTTTGGGCACAAAAATTAAAGAGATGTCGATAACGTATGTTTTACTTCCGCTGCTCCGTGAGCGATAGAAACATAATATGGCCGCATGACCCAATTTGGACAGAATCTCCTGTCTTCTACTGAATGAAAATAGTGAACAATAAAAAAATAAACAGATGTCCGGTTAATTTATTCACATCAACTTGGTTCGTGATTCGACCAGAAACCTAAGAAAAAATTGAATTTGGCTAGTAAAATTTTATTCCGATTCCATAGCATTTCGAGAACGACTTTAGTTTCTTTCTAAACTCTCAATCGTAAATCAGCGCATTTCGTCAGCTTCAAAAAACGAGCCCAACAGCCAAAATAAAACCAACTTTCAGGCTACAACAAGCACAAGTGGCCCGTTGACAAGCAACAAGGGTCCTCGTCCTTAGTTAATCGTGGGAAAAAGGATACCGGATGTATTAAGTTCCTTCCCTACACGGCAAGCACGTAGAGGTGGTAGCCGATGATAAACATCTTGCGCGGGACGATCGACAGAACGAAACGAAGTCAATGCGGGAATAAGGGTCCCTGTGTATACGACCTAACGACAGCCAGCAGGACTTGGCTTCGTTAATTATGTAAGTGGAATTATGTTTCAAGGAAGTAAAGTCCTTGGTCAAGCAACAGATGGTCGCTGCCGGGAGATGAGTTGTTTCTCAGTTTCCCTTTCTTTCGTATAAGGGTGCACCAGCTTCCTCGACCGAAAACAAAGCAGCAAGATTTCACGAGAAAGAAAGGATCTTGACTCGGCTACAGGCGATAAATCATCTCAAATTACACGTGGCTCGGTAAAGGAAATCAGAAGTTTAAAAAATAGGTACCAGCAATTAACTAAAATTCTCACCTCTAGCGTGCAGTTGCTTCAGATGGTCCACGGTGAGTTGCAGGATTTCGGCCTTCTCCAGTTTGGCGGATCCTTGCTTCTCGTATGCACTCGGCACCAGTCTTTTCAGTTCCGAGAGGGAGGAATTGATGCGGTCCCGGCGTTTCTTCTCGATGACTCCACGCCGTCGCTTCCGACTTAGCAGTTGACAGCTGTCCGACCCGCCAGGTGAGGTGCTGTGCGTGGGAAAAAAACGAGCATAGGAAAGCAAATTAGTTACTGCGGTCCGGTTGTGTTGCATCGCCGCACAGTCGCACGGTATCGGAGGAGGAAGTGGGGACTTTGTAACATAATATATGACTTTTTTCCATTTCGTTACGCACCCCTATGCATGTGGGTCCGAATGTATTGCTCGGTTCCCACCGACAGATAAAAGGTAGAATGAATGGTCGAAAGGGGGCTCGGAAGTTTAAGGCGGGGGAATTTGCCGGCGGCAGTGGAATAATATTCGCCGTGAGACATAGTTTTTTTTTGCGTTTGCTTTGGTGTTCAGCGAACGGGGCTTTGGATTCAATTTCAATGGTGTTGGTTTTCGGTCGCTATGCTTCAAATATGAAGAAAATGTTGGAATTGTTCTTACCCACTCAGTATTCATTTCATCTTTAAATAATATTTTAGATGACTGAAATCAAACCGAAAAGCCAACGAAGCATTAAACAGACTTTCGATATTATATCACGGATTAAGGAGCATAACTATCATTAATTCATTTAAAACCGAAAACATTGTTTCAGCAAATCAAACCGAAACAAACAAATGTTTAAATTCATGTGTTGAAAAATAATCTAGAATGTTCAGAATTGAATCTGTATAGAAAGTGTCAAGTGGCCATCTTCACTCGTCTAATAATTGGTAAAGTAATTCCACCTGATATTTAATTGTTAGTTTGTACCGTTTCTACATAACCTCGAATCTTCTATTCACTATGTTGATTTCACCAACGGACTAATTTTAAATAATAAAAAAGATTCAATGCACATTTCTATAAAAAAATCTAGAAAGAACACAAGTTACAGTTTATTGTCAGTGAGATATTTGAATAAATTGTTTGTTTGTTTTTTTTTTTGGGGCTTCCACCTTAAATGTTGTTCGCCCTTTGAATAGTACGTTTTAGAAACAATAAATAATTTACGTAGAAAAACTTTGTTTCCTGAGACAGTAAAACAAAGCCTACTATTTTCTAAAGCAATTAGTGACGTCTATCAAACGTACACTGAGATCTGTCTTTTATTCGTTCTTCGTCAAAATTTTGCGACCAAATGGTTTGTTTTACTAGAAAAACCACCAAGTTTAAACCAACTCAGATCATTAAGATCCAAATTGATTTGCAAAAAAACATTGTTACAATTCACAACTAATAGATACTTCCCCACAAAACATTATTTACTCTAATTCAAAGAACAAAAAAAAAACAAACAACTCACTGCTCTTTGCCGGACTCTTCCGAGTACACATCATCGTCCGAGAGCGACTCCGAGAGAGTTCGCTTGACGCCTTTGGAGGACGGGGGCGTCCACGTGTTCTGATGGTTGGGCGTCGAACTGGCCACCGGTATACCGGCCGTCGAGTAACCCCAATGCAGCGGTGTGTTGTGATGATGATGGTGATCCATTTTCTGTTCCGTTCACACTCCTACTAACTTATCACTTTCGTTTCTTGTACTTTGTTTGCACTGGTTACTGTTAACCTTCGTCGTCGAACACTTTCACCAACTCCAATTACTGCGTAATTGGTAACAAACGCAAAACTTTTTGGTATCGGTTTTCCACTTCGCAAAAAGTGTTTGAAATTTTCACAAGTCCTCACACTCCTTTGTTCCACTTGTCCTGGGCCCCGTTAGATGAAGAGTACAAGGATCCCGTTAGGCACTGTGTTTCTTTGTGTGTTTTCCGGTTTTTGCGACCGTGAGGCCTACACGTGACTTGTCATGTGTACAAACGACGTCCGACTGATTTAATGACGTATGCCGAACGCATGCAATGCATGTGCCATCCCCACTCCCGGGCCGCGCAATGTTTATGATTTTTATCACTTGTGGAAGGAAGCATACGGCCAACGGCAGACGTAGCAAACCTACATATACGCGTCAGATAGAGAGGGAGATCGTAGGAAAGTGAGAGGATGAACCCTATGTTTATGCTCTCAGCCTCGCAGCAGGCGCCCGGCAGGCGTTCGCTCGCAGCATGCCCTCAACTGGCACAGTAGGGAACCGTTCGGTGAGAATTCACGAGAGAATGAACTTTTTTCAGAATTTAGTGGTGGGAGAGCTTTTTGATATGCTACCGAGTTCATCTCTTCATCCCCACTCCGCAGCCAAGCAATGAACACAAACTCGTTGAAATGCGATGAGAGCGAATTTTCAGACCGTACGCATGCACGTGCTGATAGAACCTAAAAGCGTGGCGGTCTCGCGCATTAGCAAAGCGAACGCGCCATCTCTCTTTCTAGCAACCGGCGTTGGTGGGTGGTTGGGTTGTGAATGACGGGATCAGCAGACGAGCGAAAGCGCGTACTTTTGTGGACTGGACAACCGGCGGAAACAAACGACGCCGGCAACAAAACTCGTTTATGAGCTCGTGTGTTTTGAAAGACGGCACTTGTTGGATGCACTTTTGCTCGCGTTTTGGTCACGTGTGGAGCCGCCGCCACCGTTGGATCACTGCGTTGCTGGCGTCCCGTCGGCGGGGTGGAGTGGCACGCACGTGTAAATAAAGTCGGCCAAATCGAAACGTGTCAAGTGGTACGCGCGTTGTGACCTTGAATCCGTTCCCGTGCCGGAACATGCCGAGGACTTTGGCGGAACCGTTTATTTTGGCGACTGATTGGCATTGAAAAAAAATTGCGTGGCTACTGATACTATTCACCGCATTTGGATTTTATCCCTGTTAGCAATATTCAAATGTATGCCAATAAAATAGTTGTAGATTATTGGGTGAAAATCAATGAAATGTTGTTACAATGCTATCTTACTTTAGTCAAAGGTATTTATTTTACTCTTGTCCAGCTATGTTGATGCTGAATTGTTTGGACTTTCGATTTTGTAGAATTGTAGATTGGTTACGTGGGGAATTTGTAATATGTATTTCTCTAGACTTCTTGGCAACATTGCGAAATTTGAGGTTGGCTCCTTCCAGAACCCTTTGCTTCATTCAGTGAAAATTCTGGTTTGCAAGCAATGCGTTCAGCATAAATCGAGGAGTATAAGAACTTGTTTTCAGTCAGTCTCATGACGAGCCTTTCTACTACTACGGATGTACTCTTTCAAACTTTTTTTTGAGCGGGGCTCGTCTACCTGTACGTATTTTTGTGCATCAGGGCATGCTGTTATTGCGAACAATTGGGCCGTACAGCTACCCAATGTAGAAACGTAGAAACCATGACTAATTGCTACGTTGTTCACTAAAGATCGAGAGTCAATCAAAGTCAATGACAATCCCATTGAGGGAAGATGTTCTAATGTGCCTATAAATTCCCGAAAAAAATCGTTTCCTCTCCTAAGCTGCCTCGTAAAGGCCTGAGAGTGTCCTTTGATGGGTGCTATTACAAAACCGAAGTAATTGGCTTCTCGTCTCAGAAACTAATAGGAATTAGCTCATAGGACATCAAATACCCCATGTGTTTCTATATTTCACTCCCATGATTTACCTAGGTTTAACACGACGTATTTGGTTAACTTCTGACGTAGATCTTCCACAATTTTAACGTTATTCGCCAGGGTTGAATTAATCCTCGGTATCGGATATTGAAGTTGTCGGTTGTCAAGTTCGAATCAGACTTTGTTCCCCTATACATCGCACCTCAGCTGGTTCAAGAAGACTTCAACTCCCACGGTATGCCACAGGGTTATCTTCACGTTGATAGCCGATCTATCTTACTGCATGATATTCGCGACAATTTCAATATAATCATGACTACTCCACCACCGCGGCCAAGCGTGTTGGATTTATCATTGTACTCGACCTCAATTAGTGTGCCAATTGATTGGAACAGCTACGCGTGCACTATATCCGAAACAATCGAATCTAAACAAGAAATTCTCCCGGGGGAAGCATACAAGGTTTTAACTGGCTTGATTATTGACACTTCGAACCTTCAAACTACCAAGCCCTCTTCGATACACCAAAATCGACGTTCAATTGGCCATAACTTTTTTTCTGTTTAATCGATTTTGATGCAGTTTTTTTGCCAAAGAACCGGAAATTATTCCAATTTTCGATAATGTTTTAAAAATTGTATTCGGAGCTACGACCCCGGAGTAAATCCAGATTGCAGTGGGGTACCAACTTTTGGCCATTTTCAGTTTTTCATAAATATTTTCAAAACAACGCTAGAATTCAACATTTTTCGACAAGAATTTGTTAGAAATGATCTTCTTACATAATAATTGCACTTCATATAAGAGTAATACGAATTGGCCAGGTCCTGGGAGCGGTTCCCAAAAGTGGCCATTCATGAGCTTACATTGCATGTGCTTTATTATAACAGAAACACTAATTTATTTCAACAAATCTTATCAGATCGTCTACTTAGTATAACAAGCAATTAATTCAATAAAGGTTTAATATAGATTTGCCACTTTCTGACCAGTTCCGGGAATTCCAGAACACGGTTCCCAGGACGAAATTTATTTTTTATGATAATTGTGGAATGCGGCACATCAAAAAACATCAACTCGATGATCTATGAAGAATGCAATCACATTCGAAGGCATCCGGACACATGTAGACACTTGATGACCAGTTCCGAGAATTCCGGAACACGGTTCCCGTGTCAAAAATTTTTTATGATGATCATGGTATGCGGCACATCAAAAAAACATCAACTCGATGATCTATGAAGAATGCAATCATATACGAGGGCATCCGTACACATGTGGACAATTGATGATCAGTTCCGGGAATTCCGGAACACGGATAAATTTTATTTTTATGATAATCGTGGCATGCGGCACATCAAAAAACATCAACTCGATGAGCTATGCAGAATTTAATCATATAATAAGGCATCCGTACACATAAGGACACTTGATTGCCGGTTCTGGGATATCCGGTACACGGTTCCCAGGTCAAAATTTATTCTACTATAACATCACCAATACCATACAATGGTAAACTTCATATGCGTGATGAACGATAATTTTTCCCCGTTGGTGTGGTGAAAAAAATTATCGTTCATCACCAGCTTCTCAACCTCATCTTTACTCCATTTTAGTGCCAATTTGATTTGCATTTTTAGGAAAATATTTCTCAGCGATCATAATCAATGCTGAAATTTCAGGTATTCAGGAGTGACATTCAGTTTATACGGGACATGTTATGATAGGAGCCCAAATTTGGAGCGATGACACACTCACATGCGATTTGCTATAATCCGAACAGCATAAGAGCAACAAAACAAATGCTTTTCTGCTCCAGAGTATTTGTTTTGTGTACTACGGTTTCACAGACCATTAGCAATCGTTCTTTAACGAAAGGAAAATAAAGCGTGTTCCGGAATTCACGGAACCGGCCATCAAATGTCCGTATGTGTCTGGATGACTGCTTTCTTCGTAGATCACTGAGTAGATGTTTTTTGATGAACCACATACCTCAACTCAAAAAAAAAAAAAAAAAACGAATAAAAAATGTCGTCCTGTGAACTGTGTTCCGGAATTCCCGGAACTGAGAATCATGTGTCCGGATGCCTTCATATATTATCATTAGGGTTGTGGTGCCGGTAATACCGGTATAGGAAATCCCGGGAATACCGACCCATTTTTGGTACCGTAATACCGGTACTGAACAAAAGCCAGTACCGGTATTTTCGGTACCATACAATTTTTTATGGAAAATATGTGGACTCTCTAGGGGGACCTGTTTCAAAATATCAGTCTGCAAGATGACTTTTAATTATATTAATTACCTTCTAGATAAATTATTGTGCTAACACCTTTGTGGGGGAATGAGGTTGGGCCATCATCATAATAATTCTAGAAGTTAAACATTATTAGCTCCCGTTGTACTGAACGGTATGTTTAAATTCCTGCACTATTTTGTCGAAATTAAATTTTAACGATCTTGTACTAAATTTCAAAATATTCACATGTAGCGTAAGAGACGCAAAAATTTGCTATGAATTTTTTTTATTAGCGACATTTTGATTGATTTCCATTATTCACTGTGTGGCGTGTAATAAGACTATGGTCTAAGTCATGTCTGTATTTGGTTTGCTCATAAACTTATAAAATTGTAATTCTAATTCTTTAAAAGAACGAACAGCGATTTAGTAGCTAGAGTTTTAGACTTGGTGAACTGCTTCAAATGGGGCAATGTGTAATTATTGGTGATTGGAAAATTCTGCAAAACTCCATAGTTTACAGGAAAGCAAGGAGCGTTGGTATGCATTAGAGAATAGTAGGCAAACGACATAAAGGTCGAAACCAATTTACAGAAAAGTAAGAGGGGAAATGCGAGCAACCTGCTCGGATTGATTGCCATTCTCGCTTTGATTTACTGTTGTTAATCGGGTTTCTTACATTTACCATCTTTTGAAGTCGACGAAAGTCGCACCGCTTAGCAGTTATTGATTTCAAAGTGGCCTAGATTTCGAAATGGAATAAGGTGCCGCATACAAAAAATATCTTTTGCTGAAATGATGTCATTACGAAGCAATTAAAAACAACACACATGTTTTTTTGATCAGCACAAATCAATCATCTGAGAATAAGGTCATCAGTTTGAGCATTCAATTCACTTTGAAGCTTTTTTCGATTTAAAAAAAAAAATTTGATTACCGGTAGTTTACCGGTACTACCGGTACTGAGGGCTTCAGTACCGTAGTACCGGTTCTCGTCAAAAAGGGTCGGTACTGCGAACCCTAATTATCATGCTCATCATGGAAAACAAAATTCGACCCGGGAACCGTGTTCCGGAATTCCTGAAACCTGGCATCAAGTGTCCGCTTGTATCGATGCCTTTGTATTCTTCATAGATCATCGAGTTGATGTTTTTTGATGTGCCGTATTTCGGAATTTCCGGAACTGGCCATCAAGTGACCGTATGTGTCAGGATACCTTCATATATAATTGCATTCTTCATAGATCTTCGACTTGACGTTTTTTGTTGTGCCTCATGCCATGATTATCATAAAAAACAAAATTCGACCTGGGAACCGTATTGCGGAAGTCTCGGAACCGGGCATCATGGGTCCGCATGTGTACGGATGTCTTCATACATGATTGTATTCTTCATAGATCATCGAGTTGATGTTTTTTGATATGCCGCGTGCCACGATTATCATAAAAAAAATTTTGACACGGGAACCGTGTTCCGGAATTCTCGGAACTGGTCATCAATGGTCCACATGGGTACGGATGCCGTCGTATATGATTGCATTCTTCATAGATCATCGAGTTGATGTTTTTTGATGTGCCGAATTCCACAATTATCATAAAAAATAAATTTCGTCCTGGGAACCGTGTTCCGGAATTCCCGGAACTGGTCAGAAAGTGGCAAATCTATATTAAACCTTTATTGAATTAATTGCTTGTTATACTAAGTAGACGATTTGATAAGATTTGTTGAAATAAATTAGTGTTTCTGTTATAATAAAGCATATGCAATGTAAGCTCATGAATGGCCACTTTTGGGAACCGCTCCCAGGAACTGGCCAATTCGTATTACTCATATATGAAGTGCAATTATTATGTAAGAAGGTCATTTCTAACAAATTCTTGTCGAAAAATGTTGAGTTCTAGCGTTGTTTTGAAAATATTTATGAAAAACTGAAAATGGCCAAAAGTTTGGTACCCCACTGCAATCTGTATTTACTCCGGGGTCGTAGCTCCGAATACAATTTTAAAGCATTATCGAAAATTGGAATAATTTCCGGTTCTTTGGCAAAAAACTGCATCAAAATCGATTAAACAGAAAAAATAGTTATGGCCAATTGAACGTCGATTTTGGTGTATCGAAGAGGGCTTGGTAGTTTGAAGGTTAAAGGTCAGACGAAACGAGATCCGGTGCAAACAGCAGTGGACGGTCTCCCATTTCGTGGTGGGTAGAGAGCACTCAGAATTGTACGCGAAAAAATCCTATAAGGAATTTTTGAATGTCGGATCGCCCGATTTTTTTCCGAATATATGCAGCGTTTGAAACACAAATGAAAACCTTAATGAATGCTGAAAACAAGGTTATTGGCACCGGTTTGTCGACGAATTAACGAGAAAAATAATGTTTCATCTGGTAGCTAGGTTTTACGTTGTGTATTCTACTCAACCGTTGATGGGAACAAACGGAACCAAGAATCCTTTTTCGGCTACAACATATAGATCTAGAGCTACACTCAAACAATTGATGTATTGCGATGAAATGATAACCCAGCAAACCATCAATCGTATAACAATGTAGAAAAACACTCGTAATGATGTTTACAAATAGTCAAAATCGTTATGACAGTCGATTTTAGTCTGCAGAAATTGATTTGTAATCGCATATTACTAAAAATATGATTTGAATACGACCTTTCATTCAAAATCGCACCTCTATGGGTTGGGTTTTGGCTCCAGTTCACAACAACATTCGTTTTTTTGGAGATGATTATGTGCCTGTTAACTGTTCTTGGTTTTTGATCTTCTTTACTGACGAATGAAAGTTAATCGTATATCGCATTCCAGAATCGTATACTAGTTATGGATATCGTATATAATGCTAGATTGTTTCGCATATCCTATCGTAAATACATTCTCTAGAATCACTTTTATGCTAGAAATTATCGCGTTTAACGTGTAGATTATTGTCAGAAATCATCAATTTCAATAGCTATGTACGTATATCGCCTCCAGTTTGGTACGCATATGCCGATTTTGTGCATTTTGTGCGACTTTTTTAGTGGGATATAAATACGTATTATTCAGTTGCAACTTGGATATACCATCAAAAAGGCTGGCTGGGAATACTTTGTTTAAACGAAATAATAACACAATTTATCTGACAGCAAAGATGCTCGCGCTAAGCATTATAGTGCGCATATCACTCTAGCGTTCGTTACACGATGATAGCTATGCATCGCTTCTATGCTAATTATTATGACAGTGGTAAGGGTGATCATAAAAGAGGCTGTGCTGCATACATTCTCTCTACAAAACTGATGGTTTTATATTTACCCATCAACGACCGTGGTCACATCGTTACAGTTCCAAAGATGCTCTCCATTCGATGGAGCATGGAAACCACTCCTTGCATTTTCTGAGGAAAACATGGGAGTTCCTTAGTTCTTTATCTGAAAAATCATATCAGATTACCTTAGTTTCATACACAGTTGCGTTTCGGCTTCGCCTCATCAGAAACCGACACTAACTTATTGTCAGAATAGATTAGCGCCGGCTTGACGCAAATCCCTTAAAACTAAAACACACTTTGTGTTTCAATCGAACGACTGATCAAACGTGATGTCCCGTCCGAGCAGATGTTCTGTTTATGCCGATGAGACACAGTGATGCCGAAACTTGTCTTGGCTTAGCAGGCCTATGCGAAAGCACTACGAAAGCATTTTTTCCTCCTTAGGGTGAAATATAGCATAGTTACCTTAGTTTGAATTCTTTAGCATTACTCCATTCCGGCTAATGAGAAGGTGGACACTTAGATTGGAATGGTAATGAGAAAAGGCGAGCAGTTAGGCATTAGAAGGCGATATTCATGAAAGATCGCGTAGCTTCAACGAGTTTTTCAGTATTTCTTATCAGACGACGCTCGAAAATTGACAAATTTCATGGAACAATGCATGTTTAGGAATCCCAAAGGCATAAACTAGCCTTGGTTCTAGGAAGGGATGGATAAGACTCGTGACTTCATTCGGATGATATTTCGGATCATGTGCAGTCATTATACATTGGATGGGCATCTCCGGTGTAGTGGGGTCGTGGAGAGCGGTCTCTGCGCTTATGGTGACGATTATCGCAACATTAAACATGTTGTCTGGTCGCGCGCCTGGTGCCCTAGCGCCAGATCTCCGTTAAACGAATCCCTTCGGCCTCGTTCCAGTCCGAGATGTGCTAGTTATCCTCGATATTCCTATATGTCTCTTATATACAGATTTTTAAACACGATAGATAGCTAAATTTAGTTATAGTTTAGGTTGATATGCTAACAGCTACCTGAAAATCTGGTCACAAAAGAGTTCTCAGCGAATCCAAGGAGGGCAGTCGGCGATCGGATTCATGATGTCCTGTAGTATTCTTACGTTTGCAAAAAGCTGCTAGTTTAATTTCTTCTTTTCCCTAAGATGGTTGTCCGTCCTCTCTTCAGTTTCCCTGATACGGTCTCTGCTACTCTGATGTTGAAATCAATTCCTCTTGTGTATACCTTTTGCCTTTCTTATAATAAGCCTGATAATGTTTCTCCTTATTTCAATTGTTAATCAAATAATAGTTTGTGCTGAATTGTATATCTTAGTCTTTGAATATAACGACATTCTTTATTCTGAACAAAAATACAATAATATTTTTTCTGCATATCGATCTAAATTCCTTCTTTTAAGATGTGGATGTGTCAAAATATATTCCTCTTAGTATTACTAAAAATAAGTTTATATTTTAGACAAATCCTAATTATTATACCATATTTTCAAAAAATTTAAATTGTAAGCCAAAAGAAATCTCATCTCAATAAAAAAAACTTTTAGTTTGTTCCAAACTTTCGAGTGGGTATTTCCCCTCTCTGATATTTTGGAAAGGGTAATACTACCCATACTATCCACGGTATCCGCCGGCCCTGAAGGGGAGAGCAAGAATGTAATAAAACGAGATATAAATCTTTGTAAATTTAATCCCATAAATGAGAAGTTTATAATATAGTAGAATTGTTTTATAATGGAAAGGATTGTAGTACCGTGGTAACTCAAAATCCGGCCGGTTTTGAAATCTGACCAACCGTACAACATTTTATACGGAAAAAATTGTTCCCAAAATCGTGAGTAAAGTGCCATGAATACTGGAACAATCAGTTTTGTACGTTACGAAAACAGAACTATGAATAAAAATCACGTGTTTTACAATTATGTTCAACTTCCCTTCAGTAACGCTCACATAACGCTTTTATTAGTGGAAATATTTGTTTTTTGTTTTGTGGTTGTGGTTACCAAATCGATTCTCTGTACGTGAACTACTTCACAACTTTATGAGCATTATTCATAAAACCAAAGGTTGACTCATGATTTTATTCATATAATTAAGGAACATTAGGTTACAAAATCAAACCATTCTGGATATTTTCTCGTGAACTATTTCACGAAACTCGGAATTTTATTCATAAATCCATCCAATCGTCGTGCACTAATTTAGGATTCCTAAAATCTTTGTCGCGATCCAATATACGTGCTCGTGAAATAGTTTACGAAATAATCGTGAACTGGGTCAAGATTCCTAGTGTAACAGTCACGACTCACCATGCGTGCCCGTTAAAAAATCACAAAATTTCAAAACATTCATGTATATGTGAAACTGGTTCATGAATAATATAATAGTCACGACTTACCTGGTTCATGATGAACCAAATTTCACGATCCAATATCCGGGTTCTTGAAACAGTTCACAAAACCATTAAATATTTTTAATGTATTTGTGAACTGGTTCATCCCAGCAAACCAGTAATCGTATATGAAAGTTTACAATAAATTACAAATAATGACAGACTAAATCAAAATAATTATAAATAGTGCAAGCAAAAATTAAGTTCTGTTATACATAGTTCACATAAAATGAAAATCTATGATCGAAATACAATGTTTACTTAAAGTTATTTATGAATCCACTCCAACTTGAAACAAAATTGTAAATCTGGAATATTTATGACAGTTTTAAAACATTGTATATGAATCAATTTGCAATTGAATTAAACTGCAAAATCGTTCGTTAAAATGATCACCTTTTTATAGCTTTTCACAAATTCTCTGCTAAACTAAACTATTTGAACAATAAAAAGTACGCATTTTACCTATCAAGAAAAAATGGCTTGTGTAAAGAATATCGGTTGTGATTTGACAGGTATAGAAGGTATGATTGGAATATTATATTTAGATTGGATTATGGTATTTCTAAATCGTAATCGCAAAGAAATGAAAATTATAAAAAATAGTTTTGGCTCGACAATATATAGATAGATGAGTACATAGCGGCCAAGCTGACAATATGAAGATCGCAGGATCGAAACTGGAAGTGACTGGTAGCAGGTAATTGTAATAAATCCGATGTTCAGCAAACAGCAACTTCAACTATAAACATCAGTTAAAAATAGTCTTATAGGAAATTATGAAAATTCATCCTAATTTTTTATATTTTCATAATCCACATACTATCTGAATGCAATAAGCTTTATAAATCATTAAAGACATTAAACTATATAAACTGGATTGTAAAGTTGATCATATACAAACTCTAAACGAAAACCTAATTGTATAAAGCTGCTGATGAGATAAAAATTCGTCGTGAATCTCATAGCTCTACTATACCGATTTGCACGTACATATATGGCCTCCACTTTTGTTCACATAGAAGGAAACTGTGCATTTTATACAATCAATTCATATCGTTTAAGAGTACAGTTAATAAAATTGCTACTTATTAAAGTGAATCAACATGTTGGCTGGGATGATACCTAGTAAAATAGTCACGACTTACCATTCGTGATTGTGAAATAATTCACGGTATCATAAAACATTATTCATGTATTCGTGAACTGGTTCATGATTACTAGTACAATAGTTACGTCTGACCATTCGTGCTTGTTGAATAGTACAAAATCATTAAATATTCTTCATGGACTCGTGTGCTAGTTCATTATTCCTAGTACATGATCTATTTTTTGCTTGTAATGATTAGAATATATTCCTAATTATTTTCAATTTCATGCAACATGGTAATGAAATTTTCACGTGAACTCTTTTAACAGAATTTGGGGTATTATTCGTGTAATCATTTTTGTTCCATGCACAGAATGAACCTCCGTTGCACTTGAACTCACACAACTGACGTAGTAAACAAATTGTCAAACATGAACTTCAATCATCGTGAGTTCCATCGTGTCGTCATCTTGTAGAACTCAAATTGAGTAGTTTGTTTAATACCGTAAAACGGGGTATCTTTGAACACCGTGGTAAGTTCAAATGAGACTTTTTTCAGTAACGTACGATAAAATGATCCCTTCTAATAAAATCATCGAAACAAAAAACAAACCATATTCTAAACATGTTTAGCATCTACCGGCAACGATTATTTCGTCATTCAATGTACATTTTATGATAACAAATTCAATTTGAAAATATTACAACTCACATGCATCGTTTCAATCTGTTCAAACAATTCCTTGCATATTAATGAAGTCAATCAACTTTAACTGAACTGATCACTTTTTTGGAAAACGTCAATATTTTTGTCCAATAATTCATTTAAAAAATTCGAGATTTTTGTTGGTAACTATTTAATTTCTACGATTTTTCCGAAAAAGTTCGATAAAAGTTGGCTGTATCCTTCTAGGCAATTTTGTTTTCTTACGAGACGACACAACATGGGGCCATGAAATTGCCTGCGGATATGCAATTTACACAATATTTCGAGCGTTATCTCTCATTTCGATACACATAGTTTGCTGATCAAAGTTACCCCGAAAGCAACGAATGAAAATTTACAAGAAAGTAATTTTATTTGTATAGTAAAACGAATTAAAATACCATACAATTTGAACATTTTCAATCTTTGGCTACCGGTACTTGTTTTGAAAAATGCAAACAGTTACATCTATTTGAAGTGAAAATAGTTATTCGAAAAAATTTGAGACGCGTTATTGTAGGGTCAAAGGATTTCTGCTATGCAATCGCGCTGCTGATCCCAACCAAACCATGCTGAACAGCACAATGGCAGCCCCTGCGCAAATTTCGTCCTCGTTCCACCTACGGCGATTTCTCGCGTTTAACGGCGATTCCTCGCGATGGCTCGCATTCCGTGACACGTACACGTCGATGATTAACAGCAACACAGATATTCCTGAAAACCATTCGAGTCCGTAGACGTAGCAGCGGACAACTACGCATCGACTGGGGAAACATTGCTGAAGCGGTACGGCAACAAGCGGTTCTTAAAGCGTCAGCTATTTCGAGCTCTATATGATCTCTCACCGGTCAGTCAAGAAAGTCCCCAAGAAATTCACGTTTTGGCTGACGATTTCCACCGGCATGTAAGGGCTTTGGCAAAGTTAGGCGAGCCAATCCATTATTGGGACACCCCGTTGGTTAACCTTCTGTGCTACAAGCTGGACCCAACTACGCTACGTGCTTGGGAGGAGAAAGCCAGCAACAACGACGACGTAACCTACGATATGCTGATCGAATTCCTTTATCAACGTGCCCGTATGTTGACTTCCGTCATAACCGATCTGCGATATCGGTCCCAACAACCGGTTACAGCCAAGGTGGCCGGTTCGATTCCAATTCCGAAGCCGTTTAAGGTGTCATACAAGGCAGCCACCGTTGAATCGAGCTCCAGTGTTCAGCCGTGTCTCGCCTGTCCGGAGAAGCATTTCCTCTTCCAATGTCCAGCATTTTCCGAGATGTTCATCTGCCAAGTTGCAACTGAATAATACGTATTTATATCCCACTAAAAAAGTCGCACAAGATGCACAAAATCGGCATATGCGTATACCAAACTGGAGGCGATATACGTACATTGGCTATTGAAATTGACGATTTATGACAATTATATACACGTTAGGCGCGATAATTTCTAGTATTAAAGCGATTCTAGAGAATGTATTTACGATTGGATATGCGAAACAAAATCGCATATAATATCCATAACCAGTATACGATTCCGGAACACGGTATACGATTAACTCTCTTTCGTCGGTAAAGAAGATCAAAAACTGGGAACAGTTTAAAGGAACATAAATCATCTCCAAAAACGAATGTTGGTTGTGAATCGGAGCTAAAGCCCAACCCATAGAGGTCTCCCCCTCTCGTGTTAAGGTGGGGATTCGAACTTACGACATTTGGATTGTAAGACAGGACTTACTACACAGAAATATTTTAATTGTTATAAGCGTGACAATATTTCGTAATCATATCTTCAAGTAGAGAAACCCTATTCCGATAAACAGTCGCCATATATACAGCAATCTCATTTTAATGATATGAAAAAAGCCGTAAGTAATTTCGTGAAATCGTGTTTCTTATATGTTGTGATATATTAAGTCGTATTTAACTTTTTGAAGTCATTGTTATCTATATCGAAGTCGTAGATATGTTTATATTGCTTACTGACTGTTCCCACACATAGGAACGACCACAATGACTTTATTAAGTTTTTAATCCGACATTGATCGAAGTAAAATACGATCAAATGTGAGCAAAAATACGATTTTTAATGCTTTAAATATTTGTAGCTATATGAATATAAGTTTGCCAGTGCTCTACGACCAAGTCCGATCGAACACGATTTAACTAGAACATCAATGCGATTTTGAATGAAAGGTCGTATTCAAATCATGTTTTTAGTAATATGCGATGACAAATCAATTTCTGCAGACTAAAATCGACTGTCATAACGATTTTGACTCTTTGTAGATATCTTTACGAGTCTTTTTCTACGTTGTTATACGATTGATGGTTTACCGGGTAGATTCAGGATATATGTGCAACTAAATCACCAACAAGCTTGCAAATTCCCTGAATCTTCGACGCACCAAGGTGGATGTCGCAGTAGCTGGTATAGGTGAATCCACCAAGCAGATCAAGTGCCAATTGATTGCTCGGATCAAGTCGAAGTCGACACCGTACTCCACCAAGCTTGAGTTCCTGATCCTCAAGAGACCGACGGTCAACCTTCCGACCGCTCCGATCGACATGTCAGTGTGGAATCTTCCCAAGTTGTCGTTGGCAGACCCCAGATTCCATATTCCATCCGACATTGACATGGTTATCGGTGGTGAAACGTACCACGAGCTGCATCCTGGCAGCAAGCGTTCCCTGGGAGAGGGATTACCGTTGCTAATAGAAACGGTGTTTAGATGGACTGTTTCCGGGAAGATATCCATCGATCATCCCACCGTTCCCCGCGTCTGCCATCTGACCACTGTCGATCGAAGCTCAGAACAAGTGTTGCAGAAATTCCAGGAGCTAGAAGCTGTTGAGCCGTGTTCTGTGTATTCCGTAGAAGAAAAACAGTGTAAAGAACTTTACGCTACTACCACCACTCGCGATTCGTTCGGTCGTTATCTCGTTCGTTTACCACTCACTCGTGATCCGCTAGTCAATCTCGGCGAATCCAGAGCCATCGCCAAACGTCATTTCCTGAGCCTGGAGCCACACTGCTACCTTGCACACCATCCTGTTTTTAAGGAAAAAACGTATCGTCAGATCCAGTTGCATTTCGAGGACCGTTCGCTGAAACGCATTCCCTGGTGTCCCAATCGCGACGAACCGCTTGTAATGTCCGAGCTCCAAACCGCTACTGCCCAGCCAACATTTTGATTCACTTTAATAAGTTGCAATTTGATTAACTGTACTCTTCAACGATATGAATTGATTGTATAAAATGCACAGATCTCTTCTATGTGAACAAAAGTGGAGGCAATATACGTACAACAAATCGGCATAGTAGAACTATATGATTTACGACGAATTTTGATCTCATCAGAAGCATTATACAATCATCTAGCTTATCATTTTGAGATTATATATGATCAACTTTACAATCACACATGAAGGTTTATGCAGCTTAAGGTCCCCAATGTGCTAACAAGAAGTATTTAAAAAAAAATAATATTATGAAAATAAAAAATCAGGATGAAATTTCCATAATTCTGTTATAAGACACAGTTACGCCCGCACTGGTAGATATGTTTTTCATGGGTGAGGTTGGAGTTACTGGAACATCAATTATTAAAATTACCTTGCTACGATTTACTTCCAGTTTCGAACCTGAGATCTTCGTATTCCCAGCATAGCCGCTATGTACTCATCTATTTATACATTGTCAAACAACGATTATATTTGATCATTTTTATCGCTTTGTGATTACGATCTAAAAATACCATAATCCAACCTAAATATGGCATACCTTCTATACCTGTCAAATCACAACCTACATTCTGTACTCAAGCCATTTTTTATTGCTAAAATATTGAACTAGTCTGGCAGAGAATTTGCGAAGTGCTATAAGGAGGTACCTATTTTTTTGAACGATTTTGCAGTCTAATCCAATTGCAAATTAATTTCTATACAATGTTTCAAAATTGTCTTTATTATTCCGCATGTACAATTTTGTTTTAAGTTGTAGTGGACTAATAAATAACTTCAAGTCAACATTGTATTTCGATCACAGATTTGCATTTTATGTGAACTTTTTACAACAAAACATAATTTTTGTTTGCACTATTTGTAATTTTGATTTAGTCTGTCATTATTTGTAATTTATTGTAAACTTTTATATACGATTGCTGGTTTGCTGGGTGTTAAGCAAGTTGAGCTGGATGACGGCGCAAAATACCCAGCCACCGTAGATGTTGTTAAGCAAGCATTCCACGTCGGTGTTGTTTTATCGAGAGCATATACCCTAGAATTGGTTGATCTGGCAATCACCATAGCTGATGCATTGTTTTCCACTCGGTTGTTCAGTCGATATTTCAGCTGTACGAAGCTCCACCATCCCATCGCGTACTGGCCGCGATATTTTCACTCTCAACGACCTGTCTCCCAAGAGCCCAAACCAGAGCTGTTTGACCTTCATTCAACAACCGATCCTGCAAAATCCGCCGAAGTGATCCCCTTCCAGCGTCGTTGATGTGGCTGAAACCGAAGCTGTACAAATACGGCGTTATCCGAGTCAGTGGGATACTCAAGCCTGTCGTAGTTTCCGACGATGTGAAGCATCCGACTCTGCAACTCGTGAAGCACCCAATAATCGAAATGTTATCAGAGCTCTACCACAAGCAACTGCTGTACGCAGGACCGCAACTGACACTAACCACTAGGCGCCAGAAGTTACGGGTGATCGGAGGGCGTGACCTCGTTCGTCAGGGGTACCACCAGTATAGCAAATCTCGCTTGATCCAGCAAACCGTGGCAGCCGTGTCGTCCTCGCGAGTTTTACTAACCAGATCATCTTCCGCATCCTACTTTTGTGGACTAGTTTACATTAAACCACCGAAACGCGACCGTGAACCATTGAAGGAGTACAACGCCAAGCTCACGTGGTTCTCCATACCTGCTGTCCACATCAGACTGGTCTCTGGTCGTTTGTTGCGGTCAGCGCTTCAGGCGTTCCTCCGCTGTCATGTTGCATACAAAAATTGCAGGTAGATATGTTGAAGTATCCGTGTTACTTCAAGGTGGCCGGAATGTTGATGCGTTATTCTATCCTAGACATCTAAATGCACTACCTAAACTTAAATCTCAATAACTACCTAAATTAATAAAAACGAAATACTTAAAATTAGAAATTTAATTTAACCCGATGAAATTAAGAGAGCTAATTAAAATCTACCACCGTAAACCCTAAGCCGAATAATGCGCCACCCTATTAATCACTACGCAATCCCGCAATGCAGCAAGAAGTGCGATACCAAGATTGTACCTAACAATGACCGTACAATACCAGCACAAAACAAAACGATCGTGATACGGTTAGGTCCGTAGGTACAAACAATCAACAGCTGTACAAGACAGCTGATAAAGCGACCCAGCAAACCATCAATCGTATAACAAGTTAGAAAAAGACTCGTAATGATGTCTACAAAGAATCAAAATCGTTATGACAGTCGATTTTAGTCTGCAGAAATTGATTTGTAATCGCATATTACTAAAAACATGATTTGAATACGACCTTTCATTCAACATCGCATTGATGTTCTAGTTAAATCGTGTTCGATCGGAGTTGGTCGTAGAGCACTGGCAAACTTATATTCATATAGCTACAAATATTTAAAGCGTTAAAAATCGTATTTTTGCTCACATTTGATCGTATTTTACATCGATCAATGTCGGATTAAAAACTTAACAAAGTCATTGTGGTCGTTCCTATGTGTAGGAATAGTCAATAAGCAACATAAACATATCTACGACTTCGATATACAAGTCATTTCAAAAAGTTAAATACGACTTAATATATCACAACATATAAGAACCCCGATTTCGCTAAATTACTTACGACTTTTTTCATATCCTTAAAATGAGATTGCTGTATATACGGCGAATGTTTATCGGAATATGGTTTCTCTACTTGAAGATAAGATATGATTACGAAATATTGTCACGCTTATAACAATTAGAATAGCTCTGTGTAGTAAGTCCTGTCCTGCAATCCAAATGTCATAAGTTCGAATCCCACCTTAACATGAGAGGGAGAGAGACCTCTCTTTGGGTTGGGCTTTGGTTCACAACCGACATTCGTTTTTTTTAGATGATTTATGTGCCAGCTGTTCCCAGTTTTTGATCTTCTTTACCGACGAATGAGAATTAATCGTATATCGTGTTCCGGAATCGTATACTAGTTATGGATATCGCATATAATGTGAGATTGTTTCGCATATCCAATCGTAAATACATTCTCTAGAATGACTTTCATACTAAAAATTATCGCGCCTAACGTGTATATTGTTGTCATAAATCGTCAATTTCAATAGCTATGTACGTATATCGCCTCCAGTTTGGTACGCATATGCCGATTTTGTGCATTTTATGCGACTTTTTTAGTGGGATATAAATACGTATTATTCAGTTGCAACTTGGATATACCATCAAAAAGGCTGGCTGGGGAGTTGTCAACTAGACTCGATACAGCCAGTATAGTGCGTGCGTAATCCCGCCAATAGTCCGTCGTCGCGAGTGACAAATTAACTATTATTAAAATATTGGAGCTGTGAGATTTCCCCCGATAAACCAATAAGTGCAGTGAGAGATCGATGCTAGTTTACTAGAGAAGGAAGGGCCCTTAGTGTAGTGCAGTGCAAAGGAAATTGTTTGCCGTGAAACAAGCTGTGTTTGGTAGTGGAAGCAGCGAATTTTACCTGATCACCGACGATCATCCTGGGCCGTCTCTGAAGGAGAAGGAAGAAAAACCTCCGCAACGGAACCCCAAGTAAGTCGCCCCAACACATACATATAAAGGAAATTCTCTCAGCGTTTCAATGAAACCTCGAAAATAACGTTAAAAAGCATATTTTTTTAGATTAGAGACTTTTAAGCATTTGCAATTGGATTACAGGAAAAGTTTAGCAATGAATTTACAAAGAAACGAGAAGAGATAGGAATATGGTACTGAAAAACAAATTATTAATGGTCTTAAAGCCCAACTTTTGGATAATAGATATTGCTATAATCATTATTCATTATATTGAGAAAATTAACAAAAACCTCATTAAAGAAACAATAACTTTTAACTGCTTTACAACTAAGAGGTAACCAGAGCTAATTAAATGAAATATATGAGAATACCATTCAATAGGAATTTCCAGTGGAACTAAAAGATTCAAAATGCAATGTATACTTTTCGTATAGTATTTTAATGTATTTTAAGATAAATAAGTTTTTACACAAAAGTTCAATAATTCTGCAACAGTTGAGATTTGATGGTATGTGCAGAACGATTTTTTCTCCAAATATGACAGTCAATCACCCCTCGAGAGGTGCTTAATCATGAACCGAACACCCTGTATACGTCTATATTGCTAACGATAATGCTATGTTTCAGCTGTGCCTTTATGCATTTACAATGTTAATGAAGAGCTTTTTTGCATCGCAAATGCTGAAATATGGTTTATATACAATTTTATTGTAAATGTATAGCCAATATTGTGCAAGGGCTCAATGCTTATGGTTACCTGGGTTTAGTCTTGTTGCACTCCAGAATGTCTCGAGGAATGACACGAGGCAAAATCCAAGATCGTAGTGCCATCGGGAGAACTCAGAAGTGGAAAGCTTCAACATCTACTTTCTAATCACCGCAGGAACGTCGAACGTATGATGGACAGTAAGAACATGGAGTCCAAGAAGCTGCGTTTCGTCATCGTTTAGGATAATACGGTTTCGTCAAAAGCTGAGTGAATTATTTGTAGTGGTTGAGAGTAATAATAATAACAATGCTACATAAGTAAAAGCTTAAAGTTGTCCTGAAGATTAAGAGATACTCTCTTTGAAACGATGACTTTGATGTAAAATAAATTATGCAACCCGATACTAAAAAAGACTTCATTTAATCTGCAAAATAGTCGTTCCCGTCTCTAATAGGATTCTAAGCTCATGAGTAAGCACAAATCCGACATCTTGTATTCATTACTTAAATAATCTGATATATCAGCCAAGTGCAACACGAATGTCAAGTCAGTATGTCGTTCCAAACATCTGTAATTAGAAACAAGAAACTAAATCCCAAGACCATCATGGATTCGACCCATACCACGCGCAGGTGTGTTACATCAATTCTCCTTTGCGTGGGAAACCGTTCTCCGACAGCCCAGAACAAAGATCCTCAAACAATCGCATAACAAGGAAAAAAATAAAACATAAAATCATTTTTATCGTACCCAATCACAGCTCGAAACAGCAGTGGGTGAACTACACGAACCAGCTGCCCCTCGAAGTGCTTTTTCTAGCAGAGAGGACACACAGTCCCGCTCGATGGTGATTAAAACCGTTTCCTTTCGGAACGGGGTCCGGGTGGAATTAAGAACGCATAAACTCCTCCTACTCAAGTCACTTGAATCCCTGGATGTGCGACAAATTCTACATATTTTATCTAGCCGTCAGCCTCTTCGTGCCGTTTGTATGCACTACATGCACGGATGATTGATCGGAACAGTTTCTAGAGCCCTCACGACAAGGTTGTCGCACGTACACCTACGATTTGAAGATTTTCACTCCCTCTCTTTGGCCGACCGTGATCCACGCGAATCGAAACGCATTAGAAATGTAAGAATAAATTTGAAATACTTTTTTTCTCTCGCTTCCTCCGTTTGCTTTGAAACATGATGATGATTGCCAGGCAAACCCTAATACGGTAGCATGGAGTATGGCTAATCCCCCTATCAGTCAATATGTTTAATAATAGGGGTGTGTTTTTTACATTACCCTCTGGACTTCACACTGTTTACTTGGAGCGATACGCTAGCATAGTGTACATAATTAAATAATATTTATTTCATCATATTTTCTCAAAAGACCAGGACCATAACCAAAAATTCTGCGAATATCAAAAACTTTCAATACTTATCATCTCAAACTATTCCACCAAACCCCATTCATCCAAAAGGCATTGTGCCCTCTTTGCATCCTTACATCCTTCTCCCACCCTAGGACGATCCGAGTGCTACCATTCCATCCTTGTCTAGCACGCGTGCCGGTCGTGTGTGAACTCTGACTATATTTGATTTCCCACGATCGAGGCAAGGCAGTGAAGATTTCTATTTGCCACAGCACACGCTTCCCCTCTCTTCCTTTCACCTACCGCACAAGTTTAGGTCGTGAATATTCCATTCTACCAGCTCATAGATTTTCATTTTTAAACTTCTTGCGAGACGAACCGAATATTTACACGCTTTTGCTCCTTTTTTCTTGTTGGCATGTGCTTGATTTTGGGTCAAAATTAGTTTTCTTTGTTACGTGGGCCATTATTCTTCGTCTTTTGGGTATGGAAAGGAAAACGGACCTTGTGCTGAAATCGTCTAGCGAAAGTAGGTAATTTTTTATTCCTTTTTATAAATCGAGTGCTATTCGATTAGTGACAGTGGACGTACACATTTTTCGCTCATGTGCGCCCGGCTAGCTCAGTCGGTAGAGCATGAGACTCTTAATCTCAGGGTCGTGGGTTCGAGCCCCACGTTGGGCGACTGACTTTTTGTAGTAATTTATACGTATCAATAAATTATCACGAATAGCGTAGACCCACACATTTTCATAGAATTAACAATTTATGTAAAGAAATAAATTCCTTATAGGTTTATTTATCACATTTCTCAAATAGGGTTGCAAGCGTTAAATTATTAGCAAATTAAGGATTCAATATCTTTCCCGATTTCTTCCTTGAAATTAAAAATGAGACAAATTTTTTTATAGCTATACAAGCAAAGTTATCTACAGGGTCAAGCAATTGAAGTGACTCAGGATAAACAATATTAAAAATTAAAAAGGCAATTCCAGTAGAATGCTACTTGAAAACAGTCCAACATTCACATTTCTCGACAAACATGTGATTACGGCCTAAAAGCCAACTGTCATAATCCATTTTGAATGGAAATTCCGGACAAACCGTTACACGCCAATCACAGATGCTGGTAGTGAACGAAAGAGAAAAGTTTTCTCTTTCATAAACTGTTGTGAACTGTGTTCGACTAGTAACGGTTTGTCTGGAATTTCCATTCAAAGTGAATTTTGACAGTTGGCTTTTAGGCCGTAATCATATGTTTGTCGAGATTTCATCGACCATGATTGATACCGTCGTAAGTAGAATATTTACATGTACGTACAGCGAAACGAACTCGAAGATATGATGTGGTTTTATACTTGTGCGAGATTCGATCGCAGTAGTCCTTGGTGTTGGATGTGAAAATTTTCAGCTCCCATCAAAATTATGCAAACCAGTGCCAATTTTGAAAATTTCCTGATATTACCTCAGGTAAGAAAGGATCGCGCACGGAAGTGAAATCGGTGTGATTGGCCGACGAAAAGTGTTTGACGCAGATGCCCTATCACCCGGACGTATTCCGATAATTATCGCGAGTGATTAAATTGCCCGGAAAAGGCAGATGTGAGTTCGCTTCCATCTGGTTCTTATCAAGAGGAACTTGGCAGCTTTCGGTACAGCCCAGTAAATTCAAGATCAACACGCTCATTATTTGCCATTGCTAAAAAAGGAGGACCGAATTTCAAGAGAATAAATGACAAATTGACGTTACGCTGTTCATAGTTAATATAAACTTCCATGGCAGCTAATGAAAACCGATGAGGTCGTTTCTTCTCCTTTTAAAACATTTCCAAATTCCTCCAATTTCTATTTGGTCATTACTGTAAACTTTATTGTATCAATATAAACTGGTATTCGACATGATAACATATTTTTCGAGAATGCATTACTCTATAATCAAATCGCAAGATGATTTTGGAAGAAAATTGTTCAAAGAGTCTGGAAAAAATATTAACTTTTGGCGGCCGTGCTGCCAACAATGCGATCTTTTTAGTTAAATAATAAAAGTTAATTTTTCTCTCAATATATATATTTTAATTGTGAAAATTCCAATTCCACCGTGTTCCTCAGACATTTTCACATATGAAACACTTATACAGGGTGTTTGGTTCATGGTTAAGAACCTCTCGAGGGGTGATTGACTGTCATATTTGGAGAAAAAAATCGTTCTATAGATACCATCAAATCTCAACCGGTACTAAGTTATTGAAGTCTTAGCTATCTAGTGTTAAAAACTTAGCTATCTTAAAATACCTGTAACTCAAAAAGTATACTTTGTATTTCAAATCTTTTAGGATAGGTGGACAGGTGAGAAAATTTCACATTGAGTGATGTCCTCACATGTCTCAGCTAATGAGTCTAAGTATCCTTTTTAAAGCAATTTATTTAAAATTTAGCAATTTTGATTGATTTTTAGTTCATTTCTTGAAAATCTTAATAATTAACACCATCATTTAAATAATTCAGATTGTTAGTCTTGAAGAGCTACATAATTCGTTCTTTGACATCATACACTTATCTTTACTTGATTTCATTGTTTGGGTTATTGAACTTGGATATTTTTATCTCGTTTTCACTAATACTAGCTCTAATTGAAAAGGTAAGGCACTTATTGTACATTTTCTTCTTTTCATTCGAAAGCCAGGAAATTTTTGCAGAGAAAAATGTATTAATACCTTTCAGTTAAGTGAATTTAGTATTCTTTTAGAAGTAAATTAGGATAAAGTTAGTGTTATTATTAGCATTTTCGTTAGTTTTCGTAAAATAGTAAATAATAAACATCACCATTATTATCATGGAGTTAATGCATCTCAACAAGGTCTACAATACTTTCTTTGACTTCATTCAATTATCTCTCAATTTGTTTCGACGCAAAATCATTTTTATCACATCGTTTCATAAGCAAAAACAACGATTTCGAACCCATCACATTTGCGGTGAGGTCATGCTGGGTTAACTATTAAATTGCAGCGAAATGAAAAGCGATAGGGATAAAGTTTCAAATAATAAGTCATACAGAATGTTAAGGAGCACCAAATGAACAATAGTTACTATCGCACAACAATAAAAAACCAACTTGAGTATTCTATATATATAATTTATCATTCATATATAATTTATCATGAAGTAGACGAAAAATAATGAAAAACTGCGTTTCTGGTTTTCTTCTAGCAGATCAGGGTCGATTTTTATGACCGTTTGAAGATTTTCTCAATTTTGGCCAACAAAAATGGATTTTTATATGAGAAAATGCGACTTTTTTCCTCCAAAACGGTGTATCTCAGGATGCGATCAAATTATGTTGAGATTATAAGTGTTTTTATGTAAAAATGTGTGAGGAACACGATGGCATTAAAATTTGAGAGAAATACTAACTTTTAATATTTAACTGAAAAAATCGCATAGTTGGCAGCACTGCTGCCCAAAATTTTCTAGACTCCTTGAGCAATTTTCTTTAAAGGCCATCTTGCGGTTAGTATTAGAACCGGAGATATAATCAAAAGGAAATCAAGCAATTTGTTTGAAACGGGAGGTGCTCCCATGGTCCGATAGGTGGATCAATTGACACAAAAATTTGGGTTTTTATATATTGGCTCTAGATTAACAATTCCTCCAAATTTGGTTCAAATCCGTGAAGGTCGATTTCAAGTTTGCATCTTTTTTTTATCACGTCGCGCGGAATAACGATCTACGGGATTTGAAAAATGTGGCCCAAAAAGGATTAACACAAACTTGGTTTGGAAGTTTGAGGAAGGATAACCGTCCAACACCGAACAGCATATTATACCTTCCATTTTAAACTAGGTTATCTAGGCCTGCGAATCATCGAAGTAATTTGATGTTCAATGCAATAGATTTTTAACCTACGATGTAATACGATTGTACCGGTTTATATGAGAAATTCCTGTGTGACCAATGTAGTCAAAGCTACTTTGATTGGTCATTAGTGATCTAGACCCGCATATCCAAGTAATGTTGAACGTATTTGAATATGTATTACATCATTCGGACATCATAGCATACGTATGCTACTCGGTCTGCAGACTCTGGCGACTCACAGTGCCTTCCTGTAAAGAGTTTATGTTTTCGACTTGCTGTCAGGTAATATCGACTGTCCAGATCTTCTCTCGGACGTTAATTTGTATGTGCCTCCCCGTGTTATTCGTAACCCCACTCTGTTGTGGATCCCTAGACACCGTATTGCATATGGACAAAATAATTCACTGGAAAGATGTTGCCGCTGATTTAACGAAACCTCTTCATAGTTTGATTTCAACATTTCCAAGCACAGACATAAGTTATCAATAAGAAATATACAGTACTCTTTTAAGATACATTTGGCTTAAATTTAAACATTTATATTTCAACAAACTCGATTAGATATTGGACCACTTTTAAATCCTGATGGACGTTTTAAAATTAGTATAAAAATATAATTCTACGAGATTTAGGTTCAAGTTTGTTAACTTTAAGGAAAAATTGGAGGATTTCTGTTCATCGAACGATATACCTACAAGGCTTTTCTTGTACTCCAATCACACTTTGGTTTTAAAAGGAACACAATTTACATAACCTAGCAGAATGATGTCAAAGGATACTGTCATAATTCTATTGGAGAAGAAATTCCGGAATTGCTATACGCTGAACACAAATCGCAATAGTCAATGATAAATAAAAGTGATATGTGTTGTAGTTACACGCTAGTGGTTAGTTACACTTTAGCGTGTATTCAGCAAATCTTTTAGCGCAATCGCGCAACACTGCTGTCGGTTGATCTGATTGAAATAAACCATGAGATATGTCTCATTCTAGTGTACAAGTGCTACAGTTCGGATGTGTTTCTTTAAGTTTGGCGCGTTGAAGAAAAGTCCCCCTAAAGCTGTTTTCCGGTTCTCTAACGTTTGCGGTCCACCTTGTACAGACAGGTTGTAAGTAGTGGTTTGCCCACTACTCGGGTTCTTGTTTGCCCGGCGGACCCTTCTTTTCAGGGCGGCCTAGGTGCTTCTACAGAATTTCGGATTTTCGTAACAACAAAAAAAGTAAACAAACAAATGAATTAAATTTACCGTGTTTATTTCTCTCCTACTCTCCACTGCTGCTGATGCGGGATCCCAATGCTGCTGGTGAAGGGAAGGCGGGCGGTTTCCTTTCGGCAGGCCGGGACAACAACTGCCGCGTACTCGTCTGGGTTCCGTTGGCTGCTCCGGCAGCGATCCTTTGCGTTTAGCTAGGGAGGTGAGCTTGGCTCCTTTGTTGGAACCTCCCTAGCGACGTTGGCGACGAATCGCCGGATCGTCTACTCGCCGTAAACGATCCCGGAAGTTACCGCAGTAAACTTCCCAGGGGGAACCTTTGTCCGCCCTGCTTCGTTCTCCTTGGCTATTAGCTATAGAGGAGAGCTAGGCTCGTTCGACTTATCCTCTATAGCGAGAACGGTCGATGTTCGGTTCCTTGTTAAATAGCCGGGGTAGCGAAAGAACTCCTTTGCAATTAGCTAACCCCTTTTGGCGAACCGACACCACAAACGAGTGCCCGAACCACAAACCGGCACTCTTCGACAGGGATTTTACTGTCACACGCGCGCACTAAACTCCACAGTTACGGTGGCGCAAAACTGTCCCGAAAGCAAAATACTCTGGACGTCTGTTCTTGCTCGTGGTCCGTCACTATCTGCCTGATCTCGATGGCCGCCTTTTTCACTCCACCAAAACAAACACCATCACCACAAAACCGCACCGCCGCATAACTGTCATCTCCCTGGCAGCATAATTAGCAATCACTTTTACAGCGAGAGGAGAGCGGTGACCTACCTAAACCCTATGTTTCTTATATACAAATGTTCAACAAAAATTACTACACCTATCTGCACAAACAAAACCGTTCACAAACGAGAAAATGAACAAAAATTTACAACTTTAGTGTGAACGGTACAAAACAGCGGTGAGCATAATTTTTGTAAACAAATACACTCTACGGAGTGTATAGTCAAAAAAAGGTATATTTCCACCCAGTGCTAAATTGTTACCCTGACGGGTTACAAGGTCTGTTGGATCTTACCGGATTAACCGGTTATAGGAAGACAGGTGAAATGAACTAACCTAATTTTTAATTAAAAGTTGAAATAAAATCCGTCATTTGTTACAATGATTCGAATTGTCTGATGAAGTTCAAACAGAAACAGAATGCAAACCAATTGTATTTTACTATTTTAATTAACATCTTTAAAAAGGTAAGAGTATCGAATAGGTCTGGTCAACATTTCTCTATACTTCCATATTTACAAAATATCATTGGCGCCCAAGAACCGACCGAATCTGAAAATATATTTTTTCCGTTTAAAATTATACTTTGCAAACACTTAAATTCATCTGAATACACTGTTCAACTAAACCCAATATTTTTTGTGAGTCCTTGCATAACGAGTTTTTAACCAGTAGGCCCTGTGCAAATGTAAAAATGGTTAAAATTTTCATAACTCTCTTGGATGATTTTATACTAATTTATATTTCTCTACAAATGTGTAGACAATAAAATTTTTCATCAGATTTTCAATTTTAGTATCTTTTGAATGTCTGTAGTACCACCTAGTGGCAAAAATGTGAATTAGTATCATTGCAAAACCTATGTTTTCAAGCAAAAATCTGTAAAATAAAAAGTTGTTCTAGACCCCCCCCCCCCCCCCCGATCTATTATGTTGCGATAGGTTTAAAGGGAAAAGTGCATTCTTTCGTATTCTGAAGTTTCGTGGATGCCATTTTTTTTTTTGAATAATGTTGTTCGGCAAAGACACCGTGTAATATGCATAACTATGAATCAATTCATTACCGGACAGTCATCCTTTTAATAGGATTGTGTGCTATTTAGATGTCATCAGATAATATTCTGGTTCAAATATCACTTTGCATCGGCGATTGAGCTATAGGTATTGGTATTAGGCCAAGTTCCAATGGGTATAGTGCTAAACTGATAAGCCAATGCACAACGTATGTTTTGTTTAGTTCAGTTTGATAAGCTAGAAACTGATACCTGGAAAGTTTGATATGCAGGGAAAATACGTATTGTGTGGTCTGAGTAGGATAACGGACGGTGTTTCTTGTTATCAACCAATAAGTGATCTTTGATTAAAAGGGGCTTTCAAAGAGTTAGGGACAGGATCAAATATATTGCTTGCTTGGATGGAACGGGTTAGTACTGGGCCTATGGCCATCGTCTGGGATGGTTCATTCTCGTTGGTATGGATGTCTTCATGACTAACGGGTGGATGTGTGTTTCTACTAACAAATAAATTGATCACTTAGTGTGTGTGGGGATACATGTGGGCCCTGCTAGTTTTCCACTCTTTTGACCTTGGGTATGTTTGCTGGTTCAGGGAAGGAGTGTGGAGTGCGAGAATGTTTTTCACTCGACCAGTCACTTGGAGATGACGAATCGCTTCCGCAGATCGATGTGATTTGTTTGAGTTGAATGCTTAGTGGTTTAAATGTGTATTCGCTTCGAGCATATTGAGTTGTACGAAGGATTGGTTCTCTTCGAGAGTAGCGGCGAATATTTCTCAAGTATCTAAAAAAGTTTGTGTGGTACTTGAAAATTATAACAATTACCAGTATTGACTAGAACAGGAATAAATTCTTCTATAAGATCAAGAAGTAATATAGCACAGTTGTAGTGAATGCATTCGTGAGTAAGGGCCAATACTGTTAGCATCTTCAATCATTTATTAACCCTCAAAATGACAAGGAATTTCAAAAAACCGCGTAAGTTTCTAAATCCGCGTAAATGAAGGCCGCGTAAATTTAAGAATCCGTAAAAATCGCGTAAAAAAACCGCGTAAAAAATACCGCGCAAAAAAACCGTTTCAACCGCCAAATTTCTCTGAAGCTTCGGACCGAAATCCACTAAGCCAAAGGCTGCAGTCCTATCAGCCCACTAAAAGTGTAACCAGATGTAGACGTACTAAACCCTGGTTGCAGATATGGTTGCGATCGGCCGTAACTGCGACTGTACTAGAATGAATAAAGAAAAAGGAAAAAGTAGACGTGCAGGAGAAAAGCCAGGATAAATCCAACGACACGACTAGACACTGGCATTCCAAAAGTGTATCGCAAATCTGACTACCCCTCAGTGACTCAGGTAACTGGTAATGTCAGATATGACTTTTCGTTAGAAAATGCATGAAACTACCAACACTGAAAAATCTGTTGTTATTTTTTCCAAATAACCTCTTGCATCCCTTGGTTACGCAGGGAAAAACAAATACACGACAACAATACAAATCTTGATTTTTAAAATATGTTATAATAGTCTGATTATTGCGCTAATGTTACTACTATTTTCAGCGATCAAGATACGACTCATGGATAATTCGCAGATCGGGACCAGTTTGCTGAACAACGTTCTCTTCGATAAAGTTCGTCTCCCCCCAGTAACACTCCAATCTTTTGAAAGAAATGCTAAAAAGGTTTCACCACTAATGACAATTGCTACCTGGTTTTGCTGATGAAATTTTCTGACATCTTCCTAGATAAACCCATTCCGAACCGGTTCGGAATTTTGAATGGAATCAGTATGGATTCCAACTCAATCGGTTTCGGAATCAGTCGTTGAATTTGAGTTAGAATCTATACTGACTCTATTCAGGAGTCCTAATCAAATTTCGAATGGTTTGACTGGGTTGGACAGCTTCAAAAATTCCTGCCAAGACGCACCAGAGTCCTACTGCTGTAGTGTTGGAAATTAAAAACAGAGCTCCCAGGAGGTCGAGCCCATTTTTAAACGATTACCTGCGAGATTGATAAGGGTAACCTGGCGTCCCGGTACGTGATGTCAGACAGTTCGAGAATTTAATTGATGTTTATCTTCCAGATGCCACAAAGCTGCAAGTTTTATCTTCTACTTTCCCCGGTCATCGTTGTCCGCCCTCTCACCCCTGTGGTATACTTATGAAATATCACAAGTGTCCGAATTAAAAAGTGAGAAGAATATATTTTCAATCCTGTGGTGATGTAAATTCTTAAAGACTACACATACTACAATTCGGTATCCCTTATAAACAATATAATTTAAACAATATCAATAGTACAGCCTTTGTGAATCCTTCTTGATCATGATCTGCCTTCAGCGCCCCTCAAACAGACACATCACTGTTCAAAGACAACCGCATGCAGCGCTTCTTGTGCTTGCAGTACGATGCACCATCGCTGAATCGTTTCTGACAGATTTCACACTGAAATGGTTTCTCGCCTGTATGGGTCCTGCAACCAAAAAAAAAACTTCCTTTTCATTAACATCCCAACTACTATAAACTCTTTCTCACCGGCGATGTATGCTCAACTGATTCTTTCGCATAAAATCTCTCCGACATATATCGCACCGGTATTGCTTCCCGCGGCTATGGGTGAGCACGTGCGTTCGCAGGGCGGATGCCGATTTGTACAATTTACTGTTGCAGATGGGACAGTCATACCTACGCTCTTCATTGTGATGATTTTCGACGTGGGTTTGCAGCCGGTGAATTGTCGCATTGCGCGCGCCACAGTACATACAGGTGTACTTGTCCGTATGAATCTCTTTATGGCAACTCAGATGTTGCGTAGACAAAAAGGTTTTTGGACAAACCGGACACTGTACGTATGGATACGTTTCATTAGAGTGGCCCTGTCGAATATGTTCAATCAGTTCACTAGATTTTCTGTGAGGTCGCTTACAGAGCTTACAGATCAAGTGATACGGCTTAAACCGTACCGCTGGCAGAGATTTGTTTAAATGAACAATCTGGTGATGCTTGCAAAGACCGTGATAGTTTTTGAATTGTTCACTACATTCCTCACAAACGTGAGGATTTAAACTTTCGTGCACCATTCTTACATGATTCTTAACATCAAGCGAACGACTAAAGTAGGTGTCACACAAGTCGCAAACGAAAGGTTTTTCTTGCGTGTGTAAAAGCATGTGTCGTTCCAAACTTGACTTAGCTGTGAAGGTCTTGTCGCATATGTTACAGATAGGAATCCACTGGCTGTTGTGTACCCTTCGTATGTGAAAGTTCAGTTTAGAGTTACACCTGAATGTTTTATCACAAATATTACAGCTTTTGAATATCGTCACTGGTGAACGAATTTTGGCATTATTTTCAATTCCATGAACTTTGTTTTCATGAACCTTCACCTGATTTGGGGAAGAAAATCCAAGCTGACAGACGCTACATTTGTTCGGTCGTTCCTTTGTTTCATGTCGACCCAGATGACGGTTATATGCGATAACCTGACGGAACTTGGAAAAACATTCTTTGCAATGGTATCCCACGTTTGTGGCATGTACTTCCGACAAATGTTGGAGTAACTCGTTTGCGTCTTCAAAAACAGTTACGCAGATATAATACTTTCTACCAACGACGGCTTTCAATGCAACCGATTTCGTCGAGTTTCTAAATCTGGTTATTGTTTTAGGTGCGATTACTGCTGTATCCTTGAAAGGTGATCTAAGGTGGTTCATCTGGAGGTAGTGTTAATTGTAACGACTGTTCGTTCTCAGCTTCTACGATACTACATAGTTCTGTTTCCTCAATGAACGCATCTACGGACGGATGTTCTAAAACAATTTTACTGTGAATCTCCAGTGCCGAGGTTTGTGCAGTCGCTAACAACTTCGTAAAATCTTTCTCAGATGCAAGAAACGCCGCCCAGATTGAATGTAATATTTCGGCACGAGCGATACATTCGCCGCATATCATCAACAGGAGATCATCGTCCTTAAAGTGAATGTTCAATATTTCAAACACAATGGAAGGGACAATCTTTCCCTCCAGCATATTGGTACTGGGATGAAAGTTTAAGCACAACCGGCAACTACCAACTTCCAGTAAACCACCGTTGCTATAATCGATTAAAAGGAATCACTCACAATCACTCACTCGTAAAATTAATCTCAATCTACATACCAATGATAGAACAGAGTCGGTTCCTGGTACCAACAGTCTTCCGGTTGCGTGTCCTGTACGGTCGTAAAATGCTGCTCGCAGATCTCGTACCGAGACAGTTCCTTTTTATCACAAACTGCTACCGGCAGTCCAGTGCCGACCTATATTGCCTTGAGCCACCGCTCCGAAAGCAGGTAGTACCGCGGAAAAAGCTTAAACGTTCCATCCGTGGTTAAACAGGTAGGCACGGTACAGGGCATGATGAGATGTTCAAGATGTAACAATAATTATTATCTATCTTCTATTTGATTCAACACAAAGAAAAAACTCATTACGAGGGCGACACCCTCCTCCCCGTTGGAATTTTTTTTTCATTTAATACCAGCAAAACTCGCTGAACCGAAACAAACAAAACATGGTTGCTACACAGCAACCGAAAATCAGCTAAACAAAGAAGTGTTGCTGAAGAAATTATTTTGTTGCGCGCATCGAGGGGTGAGTCAATATACTGGTAACTGGAGGTAAATCGCTCGAGACACTTTTTCTAAGGCATGTTGCATTGAATGTCTAGTCGTGTCGTTGATAAATCTATCGCTTTTCTTTAACACCCAGGACACCGGAACAGATAGTTAAAAACCAGAACGTCGGGCCACCCTGATTATCCCCTAGAACTATATTCCTAGTTTTGAGATAGCTCATGGCTGTAAAATTGTAAATTGATCACCTTAAAGACATTATACATGCGATCCAAAACATAGCTCCTACGCCGCACACACCGGGAGGCCCATATTATGGGCCCATATTATTGGCTCGAATCAAAACTCGTCGAAATGTCAATTGACGATAGGTTCATCCGGAGTGTTCATTTGTGTTTACCTTTTGCTAGCGTTGCCAATTTTATTTTGTGTCCAGCACCCAATGTGGCTACGCCACATCGCTTTTGCGCGTGCTGTCCGACTTCGCTACCGCTCAGTCGGACTTAAACTAGGGATAGCCCCTATGTTTGAGTAAGCCGGGCAAACGAGTGGATCACAGGTTCGCTTGCTTCCGACGGCGGGTCGGTGGCCACCTCGCCCGGGCCTCGGTTATGCGGCTAAGCCACATCGAAATGGTACCCCTTAAACATTCTAACTTGAATCGGTTGTTTCACCGGAGCCGGAATACGAATTAGATCCAGCCAGCATTTCGGCTGAGTTAAAACTGGGAAGTTTAGTAAAATTTAATCTGGAAATAAAATTTTTTTGGCAACGCTCCAGCACCCCGTTGATTTCACCACCTGGGCGCCAGGTTGACGATATGAAATGAACTTTGTTTACTTTCGACAAGTTTTGATTCGAGCCAACAACATCCAGCCCATATTATTGGCTCGAATCAAAACTCGTCGAAATGTCAATTGACGATAGGTTCATCCGGAGTGTTCATTTGTGTTTACATTTTGCTAGCGTTGCCAATTTTATTTTGTGTCCACCACCAAATGTGGATACGCCACATCGCTTTGCGCGTGCTGTCCGACTTCGCTGCCGCTCAGTCGGACTTAAACTAGGGATAGCCCCTATGTTTGAGTAAGCCGGGTAAACGAATGGATTACAGGTTGGCTTGCTTCCGACGGCGACGGCGGGTCGGTGGCCACCTCGCCCGGCGGATCCTCAGCGGCTTTGCGCCGCTTCGGCTCCTAGGCCTCGTTTATGCGGCTAAGCCTCATCGAAATGGTACCTCTTAAACATTCTAACTAGAATCGGTTGTGTCACCGGAGCCGGAATACGAATTAGAACCAGCCAGCATTCCGGCTGAGCTTAACTGGGAAGTTTGGTAAGATAGATTTAATCTGGAAATAAAAAATTTCTGGCAACGCTCTAGCACCCTATTGAATTCTAACGATTTCATCACCTGGGCGCCAGGTTGACGATATGAAATGAACTTTGTTTTCTTTCGACAAGTTTTGTTTCGAGCCAACAACATCCAGCCCCTCTCCCCTGCCTAACCATGAATCTGACATGAGCAAATATAAAAATACGTTTTTCAATACACTAACCTTGCCGGTGTACCACGAAACTGCTACTTGAGGAAGCTAGAACATTTTCCTATATAATCAACCCGAGTTTTTGACGGAATTCCATCTGTAGCTCTTATTTTGTGCGAAAATATCACCCCTCTTCACTTGGGGTTTCTTTTCGAAACACTCTTATTTTTCTTCTCATTATTAGTGCATTTTTTCAAATGCACTTTAATCACACACCACTGCAAAAACACACACGAAACTTTAATCGTTTACTAACAAAACTTCAAATTTTCTGCCAATGTGCAGATGACCGAAGGAAAATGTTCGAAAACTCATTTGTGCGTTTGAATTTTCACTTCGAATTCTCATTTTTCTCAATGTAAACAAGCGCGTCGGTGCTTAGCAACAAGCGTGCGTTGCTGGCTTCCACATATCTTCACCCTAAACATTGATTTCTAATCGCAATTTCTTAGTTTAAAAAAAATTAAAAGTGTAAAATAAAGGAATTGGCATCGTAAAGCAAACGCAAACGTACCCTGTGGAATAAACGAACTGAAAGAATTGTGTCTTAATGCAGTTTGATTTACGACATTCTAGATGCCTACCGAATAATTCCATTTTTTCCTGACCAAAGATTAAGACCCTAGTTTATGACATACCTAACAGCTTACTATTTGATATTGTTATACCTGTTACACTCCTGAGATAAAGTTTCCCTCAATTATCCTTCCTCCGTCGAATATTTTTCTACCTCATTGAAGAATATATACACAATACGTATTTTTTCATTCTTGAAGGGATTTATTTCAAATAAATGTAAGACACACTGTAACGAATAATGAGGACTTTTATTCATAATACTATTAGATCTAACGTTGAATACCTTTACTCAAAATTTTACCACTCTTTTTACATATTTCATTTACATCAGAACTGCTATTTCTCGAAGAAAATAAGGTTGTATCAAAATAATTTAACAATTTTCAAACTACGTGTTCAAGTATGTTGCTAATTTCGAAAAAAATGTACAATTATTGCGATGCGGCATACAAACTAATTGCCATGCACTAGTACTAACACTAAACAAACACTAATATTATTTACAATTACAATTGTGTGTTATCATTTCTTCGTATGCTGCAGTTTCATCGTATTCGTATCAATATACTTGGAGGTATATGACAGCAGCATGTGTCGCTGTTTGATATGCTTCGCCCGAATGTGAGCCGAAAAAATCTCCTTGGTGTAGTTCCCGGGGAACCAACCGACGGCTCCGTCCCGAATTCGTTCTCCTTCGTACCAACCTGTGGTAGAAATAGTAAACAACATATCAGTTTCTGTTTTAAGTGGATTGAATGAGACTATTGACGTACCATCAGCCATCTTCCGATGCACGTTGACAACATCTTTGATGTCCAGATCGAGTTCGTCCGGTTGTAGTGCTTCATAGGGATGAACGGCTATCACCTGCGGGCAGTCCCACTGTTCGTAAATTTTTTCGTCCGGGTTTTCGGACGCCAACGGTTCGGTGACCTTCAGCCAACGTTCGCGTTCCGTTTCCGATGGACAGCTAAGAATCTGAAAATGGACGATTCAATTAAATTTGACTCTATCTTACTAAACTGACGATGAGAACAAAGTACAAACCATTTCAGCAGTCTTCCCCTCGTGATTTTCCAGCAACGTCATTATGATGAGATGTTTACCAATCGCTTGCATCTCTTTGGTCGGCAGTTGCGGAATGACGTCACCGGAGTTGACCGTCAGCAATGCACGTGGGCAGTAGTCGGTGACTAGATAGGTTTCGTCCCTAGAGTCGCGATTAAAAGAACAAATGAAAATGATTTTAGGAAAAATTGAAATTGATTTATTTACTAACCCCTTCTTTTTGGTCAACACAAGCAGATCGGTGAACAGAAACGCGTAGACATTGGTCTTGCTGAACTTTTTGCCGAAGGTCAACTTGGCATCATCTCCCCGCCAAAGCAGGTGCACCAGCTCGCCTCGTTTCTCCAGCTTGCGCATTACACTGCCAGGGGGACCGATGCCACAGGGTACAACCGCCAGCGGCCTGATGTGAGTCGGAAACTCGATATTGCGAGAAATCATTTCAATTTCGTGCATCTGTTCGCTTCGATGGGCGGCATCGTTGCATTGCGTAAGAATTCGATTGATCAGCACAAAAGTCTTCTCCCAGCTTTCGAACTCGTCGTCATCGCACTTGAGCCGCTGCAGGACGGCATCCAGTAGCAGTCGCATCCGTGTTATCCGTTGCATTGGAAGCATCAGGAAAGAAGATAGACTCAGTCCACAGCAGATCGGGTCGGATTCGAGCTCCACCAAGGTCTTGGTGAATTCGGTTTTGTTCGCTTTCAGATTCTTCAGTGTTCGATCGATTTTGGCTTGCTGCTCGCAGTAGTTCACGTACACGTGGAAGTGCTTCTCGGCGTGCTTGAAAATACTGTGACTCAACCCTAGCAGCATGATGTTGTCCTGCCAGCAATTTTCCAGATCACACAGTAGACGATCGGAACACTCCTGCACAGGGATGATGTTGGAGAAGAGGGTTTTCCGTTCGGACGACGTGAGCACTTTCACGTCCCGGAAGGCCGGATGATTGATGAAGTGCGATCTAAGCAGATTTAGGGACTTCAAATAGGATGCTTCCGATGTGAGAATCTCGAATTTGGCCTCCTGGAGACGCTTTTCGTTCGGTGTGAGGGTTACTAGAAGGGAATGGAAATTTGTTTTGTTGGTGTGAGAATAATGAATAGCTCGAAGAAAAAGCATGACCAGATATAACCGAAATTATAAATGATACAATAGAACAGCGTTGGACACAATTTGAAACATTTCTAAGCTGTCCTAACTACGTGTCCTAACGTAATAGACTGGTTTGACATACTTTACAAAGCTAACTTTTACGTTTCGTCTATGGCGGAGTCTTTTATTTGACCCTTAAGCATTAGATCCTTACAAAAATGTAATAATAAAAACATAACTATCAAAGCAAATGTACTCACACAAAATTTGCGAATTGATCACCTCCGGTATCTCACACCAGAGCGTCCGCAGTTTGCCCACATTCGGTTCAATCAATTCGAACGCACTCGGCCTTAGCTTCCGTCCAATTTCCTCATCCGCTAGACTAACATTTTCACCATCCTTGCTGTGATTCGAGATCTTCTCGTACCCATCGTCGTACAGTTCCGTTGTACCGGCGATTTCGGCATCGATATCCCTGGTCAGTGATTCCAACTTGGCAGCGTTGTAGATCTGATAAAGCGGCTCATTGACGAACATGCTGTGGGAATGATCATCTCCTGGACCACCTTCGCCACCCGTCGAAACGCCCGAACTTTCGCTGGAGCTAAAATAATCAAACGATCAATATCTTAACTTTAACCTACTAATAAAAGCACCTACCTGGCAACGGAGGCACCACTCGTCTGATAGAGTCCAACTTCAGCATACCAGGAAGTTGTGCTGCTGCGCTCCTTACCCTTCAACTCACAGTCCAACGATGCTTGCTTGAGACTTTCGGATTTAAAGACACCGCATTCGGCGTACCACGATGTCGCGCCAAGCTTCCGATTCTTCAGATACTTTCTATCGCCACTCGGTGCATTCGCTGGCGGCGGTGGTGGCGGGTTGGTTGGTCGACTAGCAGGACTTCCATTCGCCGACTTGCGTCGATCGGCGTCCGAATTTTTGTGGTTTGCGTTGGTAGGTGACTGAAGCGGTGTGTCCTTTTCAGCGGACGTCGATACATTCAGATTGGACGAGGAACTGTTCGGTTCGCTGCCATTGAAGATCCCAGAGTCCACGTCCAACGAGTCCGTCACGTAGAATGTACTGCGGGATCCGTTAAAGGAGCTTCCGATGTTGAGATTGGTTTCGGATTGAAGACTTTTGCGCAGCTTGGAACGTAGGGATTTGCCACTTTTGGACTTTTTTCGGAACGTCGAAACGTTACTCGAATCGCTGTTGCTAATACTGGCTAGGATGGATTTGTCGGCTTGCTCGGAAGCGGGACTAGATGCGAGGGCCGAGCTACTGTTCGGTGATGGAGAATTTGGTGAAACGGGACTGTGGAAATCGGTGTTTTCGTAGTCGTCGGATGGTTTGGAACCCAACTGAAGAGGCAGTTTGAATGATTTGGACTTAGTTTTGGGCACTTTTGGCAGCGGCGCGTTCTCGTAATTGGTTGATTCATCCGTTCCGGTTGGAGACGCGGGACTATCGCCGGTGAAGATTTTAGGTGCTTTTGATGAACTGGTTTTCTTTTTGGAAAATTTATGCAACCCCTTAGCTATTTCCGACTTGGACAGCGTACCCAAACTTTTGATTTTCTGCATGAGAGCGTACACTTGACCACTGGAAGTCGGTGGCTCAGGCAGTTTGGCATTGCTGATATCCACTCCGCTATCATTTTTGCGGTGATGATCGTCATCGCTATCGTTGTCACTATCGAACGAGTCGAACTCGTCGTCATTGCTGAGGAAGTTTTCATCCGGTGGCGGCAATGGTCGACTGATCGGATGGTAGTTGTTACTAGCCGGTTGAAATTCATTGCCGTTGGGAGGTGGTGGTGGGGCACGTCGAGTGCGGCTGAAGCTGCCCGATCCCACCGACGGGGTGCTGTTGCGGGACTGGCCGTGAGAATCTAGCGACTCGTAAACGTGGTCGGAATCGTCTGAAAGGAGAGAAATTTGAAATTAGGGTTAGATTTTTTGAATACATTGTATTTGTAATTTTAAAAAGTGCAAAAAGTTTCGTATGCTTATTTTAAAACGTTCTAGAATAATAAATATGGGATAGGGGGTTGTTCAAAAAAAATTGAAGATTAATTCAAATAAGTAAGTTCTTAAATGAGTATCAAATAAGTAAGAGTAAATGATTAAAAAATCATTTGTAATTTCTATGAATAACTGTCGCTTGACTTTCATTGCCAATATAGATATGGAATCGATCTAAGAGCCTTGGAGTTGGAATGAAGATTCGAACATTATGTACCCGAGGATCTCTCTGGGATTGTAAATTACAATTTGCATGTAAACAATTATGATGGTTTCAAAAAATTGGTTTAAAACCACGTTGTATGTAAAGGGTTTGTGTTTCAACTTCGTCTCTTCAGAACCATGGCACTTGACTACTGCACCAGGCTGACGCTAGTTCCAAATTAGAAAAACTACTTGTGATCACACTCCAAACTTACGATGTCTCATTTAGGAAGAAGAGACGAAGTCGAAACGTAAACCCCTGGACTTATATCATCATAGTGGCCGAACAATCCGGGTACTCCGAATCATGATCGAATGTATATTAGATTTCCACGTTACTCGATCTTGGATCGCCAATCTCCAGTCTCATTAAACGCTCGCAGTATGCGCATCTTTCTCAATTTCACACAGCCAGCGTGTACGGGGTCTGCCCCGAAGTCGACGACCTATTCCAGGTTCTCTGCTGAGCATAACTTTAACTGGTTTCGGCTCCAGCATTCGCATTGCATGTGCAGTAGACTGGTTCAATTTTTGACTTTTAGCTCCACCAGGCTTTTCTGATTCCCTTCATGGTCCTTAGTAATTGAACAAATTTTGGTACCGATTGGTTCTGTCTACGGACCCTCCAAAAATTTCCAAGTATATATGGAAGTTTGTATGGAAAATCGACTAACATTGAAAATAAATTCTTAAAAAATCACCTCATCGTTTAATTCAACAGAACACTATATATTTCTAAAGGTATTCTTCTATTGAACACATTCGGGGAACATTGCAAGTTTATGAAAATTCGTTGAGAAAAGTTATTAACAAAAGAAGCAGCATAGCGGCCCTTACACGTTCAATATTTTTGTCAATACCAGTATTGACGATATTGTTGCACTATTTCAGTCCCGTTTGAAATCCACATCGTCAATACAACTTTTTTTCATTACACGTACAATGCTTTCGACAATACTCTCTAGTATTGACAAAAATATTGAACGTGTAAGGGCCGCTTATGACTTCAAAACAAGTGGATTTTATTAGTAACCATAGCAACCCTGTTTGAATAGCTACATCGTTATCCCTCTAAGAACGGTTGGTTTCAAAATCGTCCAATGAAAGACGTTCGTTGGACCGATTTGGACAACGTCCAAATAACCGTTCAACAAACGTCCATCGATGGACCCGTGTTGAACGATTTTGAAACAATTTTTTGGACGTCTCAGTGGGATACCAGTGTAAACTAGACTTGCCACCCACCGCTCGCGTATGGCAGATACAGCTATTCAAACAGGGTTGCTACGATTAATAATAAAATCCACTTGTTTTGAAGTCATGCTGCTTCTTTAGTTAATAACTTTTCTCAGCGAATTTTCATAAACTTTTAATGTTCCACGAATGTGTTCAGTAGAAGATTATCTTTAAAAATATATAGTGTTCTGATTAATTGATTGATAAGGTGATTTTAAGATTTTTTTTCAATGTTAACTGATTTTCCATACAAACTTCCATATAAACTTTGAAATTTTTGGAGGGTCCATAGACACAACCAATCGGTACCAAAATTTTCACAATTACTAAGGACCATGAAAGGAATCAGAAAAGCCTGGTGGAACTAAAAGTCAAAAATTGAACCAGTCTAATGTGCAGGCCACTCCCTAGTAACAATTGAGGTTTTATGATACTCTTGAAGCCAATCCTAAAACTTAAATTGGACTTGTAGTATGCTATAAAACTTGAATTGTTACTTGGGCTGTAATCTACCGTGTTTATTAGCCTTCCAATGTTAGTATGTTTATATACAAGGTGCATTTTCTACTGTGCCATAGAGTATCGAACGCCAAAATTATTAAACACAATGTCATGGCTAATGGCCGTACAGAGCAACAGGGAGTATCAGCGATTTGTTTAGTTTTGTGCGCGTCTGTAGCTGCAGACTACGGGACTTTAGCTGACTACGTGAATCATAGAAAATCTTATTGGCAGCCGCAACACACTTTTTTATTTAACGACTAACATCGGTATCACTTGTCACAAGTGTTCAAAGATATATGAATTCGTCGACAACCTCTTACCGTACTCCATCGATGTTCACCTCGAAACCAACACTGTTCGGGCTGCTTCGTTCTCTATCAGCTTCCATTGTACATTGTCTCGTCTAAGTTCAATGTTATTCCAATTCTCGCAGTATCCCTTTTAAAAGGCAAAAATAACTCTTACGCAGCTCTGAGATCAACGCCAATGAGGTTGATGCAATCCGTCAAGCCATGAAGCAATGAGATCCCGTGAAGATGGTTCCGTTTTTATCCACATCAAATCTTCGTATCGCACTTTCGAGCGATATGTTAAACAATAGATTAGATCTTGCATCACCCTATTTCAATCCATATAACGTCACAAACGAGTCGGATGGATGTCTCTCCAGATATTTTAATGCTTGATTCTGACTCATCCACCGTTTTACGAATCAGTCTAATCAGTGTTGTCCTAAAATCGCGTTCAATCATTATCTGCTACAGTTCGTTTCGTTTCACTAAATCTCACGCCGCCTTAAAATCCACAAACAGATGGTGAGTTCGCATGTTGTATTACCGGAATTTATACAGAATTGGTCGCAGGGTAAACATTTGGTGCTGATCGGCCTTCTCGAAACTCACCTTGGTATTCACCGGCAAACGAGTCAGCCAACGGGGTACAGTCTGCTGAACAGAACACGAAAGAGTACCTTGTAGGCGGCATTAAGGATCGTTCTGCCTCGGTCGTTTTTACACTCGAGTTTCTGGCCCTTCAGTAGAAGATAGGGCATATGAGGCCATTCAAACCATTTGAAGGTATTTCTTCTTCGACCCAGATCATCACGATCACGCAGTCGATTGTTCGGTACAGCCGGTCACTCCCGACTTTTAGAAGTCCGACAGGTGTTACCGTTTATCAACTCTTTTGTTTTTAATCAAAAATACAATCAGACGAAGCCGAAAAGCAAATTCCGTAACTAATTTAGTTATAGGTTATGTGCTCTTCACGCGCAAAGATTGTTTTAAACAAATTTCTCCTTAATAGAGAAAAAATAGTTTTCAACAAAAATTTTCTCCACTAAGGATAACTAAAGCATGCATTGGTTTGCTAAGCCAAACCAAGTTTCGATTTCATTAATCCTCATCAGCTCAGAACTTTTTTTTCTTGTGGGACATCACGCAGGACTAGAGGTTTGCTCAGAAAAACAAATTGTGTCTCAGTCTTTTTGAGCTAGCGTCAATCCGGCGCTAGCTTAGCCCTGTGACTAAGTTAGTGTCGGATTCTGATGAGACGAAGTTGAAACGAAAATTGCATAACTAATTTACAAATGCAATCGTTTTGATTGTTTAGTCCGACAGTTATTTTCATTTTACATTTCAAAATTCCTTGAATCTGTGGGGCTACATTGTGGAATTATCTGAATTTTACATTTATACTAAGAAACAGTTTTTAGATTACTTTAAATTCAAAAAAACAATTTTTAGATTATTGAAAAATCACTTTCATATCCATGTACATGTGGAGCAATTGAATTTTTGATTAAAACATAAAAGGGGGAGGGGGACAGTTTGGGGTTTTTGTTTGTTTATAATAAAAATTTCAAGAAGGTAGATGAGGGACATATAGAGGTGATCGAGACTTGCCATTACATCTCCAACTGGAACGTTGGGTGATCCTCCTCGGGCCCGAAGGGAGTTCAATAACTGAGACCTGACGCTGCAATATTCGCGGCACGTCCAGACAACATGCTCGATGTCGTGATCCATCACCACAAGCGCAGAGACCGCTCTTCACAAGATCAATCCGTCAAAAATGCGCATCTAACGTGTGGTGATTGACATGATCCGGAACATCATACTAATGGAATGCCAATCCGCATTCATCCACTTTGAACCATGGTTTCCTTGATATACCTATTGATAAAGTGTGTCCCATATAAAATTTCATGAAGAAAATATCGCTGTAGAAAATAACCCGTTGGGTATTTTCTCTTGAAAATTTGGTTAGAAGTAGTTTAGAGTGAATTGTTTACACTGCATTTTTACCGCTGTCAGTTTTTCGAAAATTGGAAAAAATGGCTTCGCCCGAAAAGAAACGTCGCGAATTGATTTTGTGTAAGTGCCCGGAAAATCTCTCATCGGGACATCGGAAAACAACGCGGAATTGTGCAGTAAACCGTGAGTCGTGTGATTAAACGTAAAGCGGTCTGAATGGATTTTCCTTTAGTGATCAGGATCACAAGCGTGTAGTGAAAGCGTTTAAGCAGAATCTCCGTTCAGGGATGTAGTCAAAAAGTTGAATCTGTCCAAATCTTTCATTCAGAGGGCCAAGGACCGGGCGGGACTGCATACATACAAAGTGCAGAAGACTCTAAATCGTGACGAACGGCAAAATACGATTGGAAAGCAACGGGCCCCGAAACTGATGCTGACGAAGCCTCAATGTCCCATCATGCATGATGCGACTTACGTCAAGGCGCACTTCCGGCAGCTTCCGGAGCTTTTGTTCTTCACCGCCCAGCACAACTTTCATGTTTCGGAGGAAATAGGGAAAAAGAAACTTTCAAAGTTTGCCAATAAATACATGATTTGGCAAGCCATCTGCTCATGTGGCAAACGGAGTGCGCCGTTCGTGACTACCGGGACTGTAAACAGGAAGATCTATCTCAAGGAGTGTCTACATAAGCGCCTGCTTACTCTGTTGAAGCAACACGAGGTATGGTATGTATGAGTGGTATGAAGCCAACGGGGTCACTTTCGTACCTAAGGACATGAACCCCCCCAACGCACCGGAACTAAAACCCATCAAAAAATACTGCGCAATTATGAAGCAGGTATCACAGACTCATCCCAAGAAGGTCAAATCTACGGAGCATAGATAGAAAAAGTGTGTTTCTGTACAGAAGAAGCTGCAACCAGATATTGTACAGAACCTATTGAGTGGAGTTAAGCGTAAGGTGTGACCGTACGGTTATGGTATTGGAATTGAATGAAATTATTCTATTATCTGCAAGTTTGAATAGCATTGGTCCATAAGATAATTTTCTACAGCGTTTTCCCCGTGATTCAATTTGATGTGGAACCCTTTAATATAATCTATCTTATTGTCACTAGCAGATATTCTGTTGCATTTAGTTCCACCTTCATTCACCTTCATGTAATTTGCCAAAAAATCCCATATAAACTTAAAGCACGTCGGTACAGACGCTCCTAGTGGGAGTCAGAATTGAATCACGAATGATCGAATTTATTTTCAAAATTTCGTTTTTTTCTTCACAGACGTAAATTTACTTACTAAAATTAACCATTCGTTACAATGTTCATCATTTCTTTCAAAAGTACAATACGAAGGCCTAGTGTGTAATGAATTAAACCGTCATCACGAAACCTCATAAGCTTCTTAATTTTGGTCACGACATCGATATGATTGGTATTGATCACAAAAACTTCCTTGCTTGTAAGAAAGGATGGTTTTGAGTAGCCGTAGCAATTTCTGTATCTTCCTTAGTATTCTTTAAGTTTACAATTTGCGTCGGTCTCTATGCTCGTGCGTAAATAAACTCTCCGGAAAAGACTCAGTTGATGTTAAAACTTAGAACGGATGTTGACCAAGATTCGCCACGCTATGTATGATTTGGAAAGAACTAACGCAGAAATATTTAACCGTGAAAGAATTTTGGAAAGTTTGCCCAAATAAGGTTTTATTTTGTGTAAAGCAAACAAATGACATGAAAGATTTAGAAGATACAGACGATCAAGGAGGTTTGGAAGATTTGGAATAGAGTGCTTAAAGGATTGGTTATATCTAGAAGATTTAAACATTCAAATGATCTGGAAGATGTAGAAGATTTAGAAGAAGTATAAAACCTCAAAATTTTAGAAGATTCAAAGTATTTATAGATCAAGAATTAGAAGATTTAGGAATTTTTATGAGGTCAAGAGGAGGATTCAAAGGATTCAAAAGAATTAGAAGATTTAATTGATTTAAAAGATTAATGAGATAAAGGAGATTGGAATATTTTCAAATATTTAGAAGATATAAAAGATTTGGAAAATCTAGAAGATTCAGAAAATGCAGAAGATTTAGACAAATCAGGGTATTAGAAAATTGAAAGTTCATAAAGATTACAAAATGCAAAAGGATTAGATGATTTAGTAAATTTCGAAGGTTTAGTAGATCAATAAGATTTATGGGATTTCAAAGATTTAGATGATTTTAATGCTTTAGAACAGCGGTTCTCAACCTTTTTCGTACCACGGACCCCTTAGAAATCTCTCTGGGATGGTCCCCCACGGATAAACATCGATTTTGTATGCTATCAATATGTAATTTACAGTTTGTTAGGAAACAAGACTTGAAATTTCAATCTGCCCTCGGAAAATATATTTTTCTTCGCGAACCCCCAAGCAACGACTTCGCGGCCCCTTAGGGGTCCACGGACTCCAGGATGAGAATCACTGATTTAGAAGATTTCGATAATTTTACAGATGTCGCAATCTGATGGTTTTGGAAGATTCAGAAGATTTAGAGAAATTCGAAGTTTTAGGAGATTGCATTTTTGTTTAAGATTTGCAAGATCTGGAATATCTGCAATGTATAGTAAAGCAAAATTTATTAGATTTAGATGATTTTGATGATTTAGAAGATTTAAAAATTTCAAAAGATTTAGAAGATTCAGAAGATTCAGAAGATTGAGAAGATTCAGAAGATTCAGAAGATTTAGAAGATTTAGAAGATTTGGAAGATTTGGAAGAAGAATATCAAGAAGATTTAGATCGTTCAGCAGATCTAGATGATTCAGAAGATTTGGAAGATTTAGAGAGCTTCGAAGTTTTAAAAGTTCAAAAACATGTTAAAGATTTAGTGCTATTGAAAGATGTAGAAGGTTTGGAAGATTTTGAAGATTTAAAAATATTTTGAAAAAATCAAAAGAGAGCTTTGGAAGATTTAGAGAGTTTCGCAGTTTTAGAAGATTGCATTTTTGTTCAAGATTCACAAGGTTGAAAAGAATTAGAATACGTTATCATTATTTATATGATGTTACATCAATTAATTTGATATAGGAAGAAGCCTTTATTCATCTCATTAGTCATTGCTTTGTTTCTAAGAAGCAGTAACATAAAAATCTGGTAAAATACTTGCGTTTGAGTGGAACAACAAGTCGAGTACAACGCACCCTTATTCATCCTACCATTTGACCTAATCGGTTGAATAGAGATAGCAGACACTGCTCTAACTAATGTATTTAAATGGGTGGGATGAATACAAAAGCTAAGAGGAATTAGGGCACAGTAACCCTAATCTGATCAACGATTCTTCTCCATAGCACTCGGTTCGCGGCTGTCTCTCTCCACCCACGGTTGCGTCCGATACCTTCCAGATCTTGCTGCACCTGGTCAGCCCCCCTAGCCCGCTGTGCTTCTCGTCGTCTTGTACCTGCCGGATTTGAGCAGAACACAATTTTAGCAGGGATTTGTCCGGCATTCTCGCAACGTGTCCTTTCCATCGTATCCTTCGACTTTGGGTACCATCTGGATACCAGTCTTATCAGCGTGCTGTACATGGTACATTTAGTACTTGGGTGAACTTTTTTTGATCGCAATTTCTTTTGGAGCCCATAGTAGGTACGACTTCTATTGATGATGCGCTTTCGGATTTCTCGACTGTTATTATTATCAGCCGTTAGCAGAGATCCGAGGTATATTAATTCCTCCACTACCTCGAATACATCCCCGTTGATAGTAACACTGCTTCATAGGCGGGATATTTCCCGTTCGGTCCCGTGGAAATAGGCTGGTTTTCATCGTCCGCTGTACCGACGTAGTATTCTTTTCCGCTGCCTTGGCATTCTGCATCCGTTTCTTCATTTCCCTTAAAGCGTTCAAAATAGTGTTGCTTCCACCTTTCAGTCTGCTCTCGTCCATCCGTTAGAATACTTCCATCCTTATCCCTACACATTTCGGCACGAAGCCTTTGCGGGATGCGTTGAGCTTCTGATAGAATTTTCGGGTTTCTTGAGGGCGGTACAACTGTTCCATTTCCTCACACTCTGCTTCTTCCAGACGGCGTTTTTTCTTCTGGATTTGTTAGTTCCACTTCAGTCGGTATCGTTCTACGTTCAGCCGCATTCCAAGCTGCAGCATCAATGCCCGCGTTGCGTCCTTCTCTTCTAAAATTCCTCTATACTCCTCGTCGAACCAGTCGTTCCGTTGACTTTGAGCACACCGAGTGTGGTGGTTTCCTCTGGTTGCCCAGTCAGCCTTTTTGATGGTATATCTAAGTTGCAACTGCATAATACGTATTTATATCCCACCAAAAAAGTCGCACAAAATGCAGAAAATCGGCATATGCGTACCAAACTGGAGGCGATATACGTACATAGCAATTGAAATTGACGATTTATGACAATAATATACACGTTAGGCGCGATAATTTCTAGTATGAATGCGATTCTAGAGAATGTATTCACGATTGGATATACGAAACAATCTCGCATTATATGCGATATCCATTACTAGTAAACGATTCCGGAATACGATATACGATTAACTTTTATTCGTCGGTAAAGAAGATCAAAAACTTCCTAGCATAAAGGTAACTAGTTAACAGGCACATAAATCATTTCCAAAAAAACTAATGTCGGTTGTGAACCGGAGCCAAAACCTAACCCATAGAGGTCTTCCCTCCTCTCATGTTAAGGTGGGATTCGAACTTACGACATTTGGATTGTAGGATAGGACTTACTACACAGAATTATTTTAATTGTTACAACCGTGACAATATTTCGTAATCATATCTTATCTTCAAGTAGAGAAACGCTATTCCGACAAACATTCGCCATATATGCAGCAATCTCATTTTAAAGATATGAGAAAAGTCGTAAGTAATTTCGCGAAATCGGGTTTTTGTTATATGTTGTGATATATTAAGTCGTATCTTACTTTTTGAAGTCATTGTGATATATATCGAAGTCTTAGATATGATTATGTTGCTTTTTGACTATTCCTACACATAGCAACGACCAAAATGACTTTATTAAGTTTTTAATCCGACATTGATCGAAGTAAAATACGATTTTTAATACTTTAAATATTTGTAGCTATATGAATATAAGTTTGCCAGTGCTCTACGACCAACTCCGATCGAACACGATTTAACTAGAACTTTAATGCGATTTTGAATGAAAGGTCGTATTCAATCATGTTTTTAGTAATATGCGATTACAAATCAATTTCTGCAGACTAAAATCGATTGTCATAATGATTTTGACTCTTTGTAGACATCTTTACGAGTCTTTTTCTACATTGTTATACGATTGATGGTTTGCTGGGTGGTTCAGTCGCCCAAGATCATAGCGAGGCGGGCCCCGGTATCGTATATTGTTAATTACGGAGAGTTTTGGGCGCAGTTTTACCATTACCAGGTAGTGATCCGTATGTTAGCGCCACGTAGTGAGTCAATGTTAGCGCCACGATAGTTTCTATCGCCGATAATGTCAGAGAAGTGTCGTCCATCGATCAAAACGTGGTCGATTTGTGATTCAGTCTGTTGTGGTAACCTCCAGGTGTACTTGTATGGAAGGCTGTGCTGGAAATAGGTACTATGTATGGCCATATCCTTGGAGGCGGCGAAATCAATTAGTCGTAGGCCGTTGTTGTTCGTCAGCTGGTGTGCGCTAAATTTTCCAATAGTCGGTCCAAATTCCTCCCCCTGGCCAACCTGAGCGTTTAAATCTCCTATGACGATTTCGACGTCATGGCTTGGGTAGCTGTTGTATTCGTACTCGAGCTGTGCGTAGAATGCGTCCTCATCATCATCAGTGCTTCCGGAGTGTGGACTGTGCACGTTAATTATGCTAAAGTTGAAGAATCGACCCTTGATCCTCAACCTGCTCATTCACTGATCGGTCCCCACCCGATCACGCGCTTCTGCATTTCGCTTATCACGATGAAAGCTGTTCCCAGCTCGTGTGTATTACCGTAACTCTAGTAGATGGTGTGATTATCTCTAAACGTTCACACCATTGATCCTTTCCAGCAAACCTCCTGCAATGCTACTGTGCCGAACTCGCGATCCTTCAATGCATCGGATAGTATGCAGGTACTTCCGATGAAGTTGAGAGACCTACAGTCCCACGTCCCGAGTTTCCAATCGGTAGTCCTTATTCTTTGTCTTGGTCTTCGCCAATTGTGCCGGTCCGTATAATTTCGTTGATTGTTCGTTGTTTAGTTTTTTTATGTCTGGCTTACAAGGCCTGACACCAAACACCCAAATTACCGGGGGACGGACCATGGTGCAGCTTAGAGTCCCTCACTAGCACTCGGATGATGATCAGCCGCCCCTAACCTGGGGAACATATGCTGTTGTGGGCCGCTCCTAACATGGAGAACCGACGCTCCGCTCCAGGTTTGCCGAAGCAAATCCCCCTTTTCTGTCCGCGTACGACCATAGTTTCCATCGGGGGTTGGTTACTCGATCTTCACTGTAGTTGCTCTTAGGTGGGATCGTAAGCTAAGAACGGAATACCCAGCTATTTAGAATACGTGGAAGGTTTAGTAAATCAAGAGTATTTAGTAGACTTGGATGGTTTAAAAGATTTAAATGATTTTGAAGATTTAGAGGATTTAAAAGATTCAAAAGATTTAGAAGGCGTAGATTTAGATTTGGAGGATTCAGAAGGTTTCAATATTTAAATGATTTGAAAGTTGTAGAAGATTTAAATGATTTAGAAGATTTAGAAATTTTAGAAGATTTAGATGATTTAATAGATTTAGATGTTTTAGAAGTTCAGGAAGATTAGGAACATTCAGAAGAAAGTTTAAGACGATTTAAATGATTTTAAAGATTTTCAAGACATAGTACAGATGAAAAATGTAGAAGATTCATAAGACTTGAAGGATTTCGAAGACCCAGAAGATTTATTTCGAAATATTTGGAATATACAGCGGACTTAAAAGATATAGAATACTTCAAAGTTTTAGAAATTAAATTTTAAGATTGAAATTTAGAAGATTTAAAAGATGAAGAAGATTCAGAAAACTTTGAAGTTTTGTAGATAATTTAAGAACTTTACTGACGACACGTCCTTCACTAAGGATTAAAGGGCGAACACGAAATTATTGCGACACATTCAACAGGGCATAACTTTTTTACCATTGGGTAAAAATCAACCAAATTTTGTACACTTTCTCATTGATGTGTATTGTTTACATGCTGTCAAACTCGAAGTCGTGTTTTTCGATTCAACGAAAATGGAGGTGAACCAACGCGAGTCGTGAGAACAAATTCTTTCCAAACACCTGGAATTTCCTGACCTGTCGCACCGGCAGTTGGGAAAAATGTTGAACATTCACCATTCAACCGTCTCCAGAGTGTTGAAGCGGTTCCAGTAGCGGTTGACGTTGGACCACGGCAAAGGAGCAGGAAGAAAACCGGGACCGGAGAACAAAAAGACGGAGGGAAAGGTGAAGCGGATGATTAAAGCAAATCCCAACGTCTCAAGCCGTGATTTGGCTAAAAAGATCGGCATGTCGCAGAGCTACGTCCAGAATGCAAAGAAGAGAGCTGGACTACATACATACAAGGTACAGAACTTCCCAAACCGCGATGAGCGGCAACAATCGACGGCTAAAACTCGGGCACGGAAGCTCTACGAGAAGATGCTGACGAAGTATGGCTGCTGTGTGATGGACGACGAAACGCATATAAAAGCCGATTTTAAACAAATTCCGGGGTTGGAGTTTTTCACCGGCAAGAGCAAGTTCTATGTGGACGACAAATTTAAGAAGAAGAAAATGTCGAAGTTCGCCTCCAAATATGTCATTTGGCAGGCCATCTGCTCTTGCGGACTGAGGAGTGGGGCTTTCATGACAAAGGGCACAGTAAATGGCGAGATCTACAAATTTGAGTGCCTCGGGAAGCGCCTTTTGCCGTTCTTGCAGCAGCAGGACGAAGCTCCGCTATTTTGGCCAGATTTGGCATCATGCCACTATTCTAAAAGTGTCCTGGAGTGGTATGAGGCCAATTCTGTCCATTTTGTTCCAAAGGACATGAATCCGCCAAACTGTACGGAGCTGCGCTCGGTGGAGCAGTACTGGGCAATGATGAAGCGGGAACTTCGGAAGAGCAAGAAGACAGTCAAAGACGAGAAGGACATGTTAAGAAAATGGAAAAAAAACTGAGAAACTGGTACCGGATGACACTGTAAAGACTTTGATGGAGGGCATCAGGCGAAAATGCGTTCAATTTTACACTCAAGGCTCCATCGATTAACTTTTCTTTTGATTTTTGAAGTAAATGTATATATAAAACTACCCTAAAATTTTGGTTTGATTTTAAACATTATAAGAAAATTGGAATGACATTTTCGGTGTCGCAATAATTTCGTGTTCGCCCTTTACCACGTATACATGCCGGCGCACAAAGTTACGATCGACGGTGTGGTCATCGATTCAAGTTTGTCGTGCGTGAATCTACTGGATGGTTGTTTAATGAATTCTTTGCTCCAGTCAGCAAAGATTTAGAATAGCAATCTCACTTGACCGGACAAACGTGTAACGGGTGACCTTTGGCGAAACCGCTTTGTGCTTAATCCACCGTCTTATGCAACCTGTTCGGCTGTTTGTCCCGTGCGTTATGAATTGCAGTATTTCACTAAATATAAGCAACTGGGCCATTGAAGCAATCAGGCTCGGTGTGACAATTGCGCAGAGGATCATGAGGATGATTCTTGCATTGGGAATACTGAAAAGTGCGCATTATCCAAATGATCAATTTCCATGCTTGGCGTACAAATAGCGCCCGAGAAATCTACAGCATTCCATTGAAAGACGATCTAAGCATTTTCTTTGCAGAAATACTAAAAAGAACTACGCCACTCACCACAACAAATATTTATGATCTCCTGGATCAGGGAAACTTTTCTCTTCGGGTGCTGCCAGACATAATAGCTCAAGAAACGAAGAGATGCTGGTGTTAGAAATTTGATTCTAAAAATGTAATTTCCAACGCTTCCAGGGACACTGAAAACTGATTTGACATTTCCACCAGAGATTCAACGTAGTGCAGGACAAATTCGGCCTAAGTGGAATAGGGAGCAGGCTACTTTGTGGTATTGCGGAGCTCCTCTATGGATGGAGGAGACTTCAGTTAATTCGGTACGCATTCTTTTATAATAAATGATGTACCCTTATTCCAGCTCTTTGCTACAGCTTCACTGCCCATGACCACATATTTCTTCAACTTGTATTTCTTAGAGAAAACGGGCGATATTCATTTTAGAACAACACCATTTATTGTGAATAAATCTGAATGATAGGGTAGTAGCGTGGCTTTATGGTGCCTTTGATGGTATCTCAGATATGCGTGCCTTTGATGTTTATATTTTTTTCAGTTCGACTTTTGAATAATACTTTGGAATGTACCTAGAAATGGCACAGTTATCCTGACTGATTTTATGACTTATCTTCCCTTATTTTATAAAGTAGATCAAAATTTCAACGCCGCTCTAAGGATGGCGCCGTTGGCGGGTGCCAACCCGGCTAACCGCATGCTACGGGCCTAATAATAGGCTATTAGTGCTCCCAACACAAAATAGTGGGTGGCTGATAAAGAATGAAGCAGTCCATTAATTATAGAATCTCTGAAGCTGGACAATTCGTAATCTCACCAGGATGATTACGACATCATCCTTTACTTACCTCTCATCGCTTCTAGCATCAGCTCGAGTATGATTATTATTCCAACTGCCCTGCTAGTTCAGTGCACCGATGATCCAGCGATAAGCAGTACATCACCTGATTAGGCTCAACGATCGTTCGCTTTTCATTCAGCAAATTAAATTATACCAAGTTGCAATGCAAATATCCGCGAAAAAGTTGATTTCGTATGTATAATAAGAAAAGCAAAAAAGGAAAAACTAGATCACTACAATAAAATTACAAATTTTCAGTCTGGTCACGTTAGCAACCCTCCTGCAAGCAACGGCCGCGATCGAGTACCGGTGCATCGATCGGCACAAAAACTACTGCGTCGTCAAAAACGTAACAGCGGAGGCATTTCCCAGTTCAGTGTTCCCAGCGAACGAAACATCTCTGCTCATTCAAAACAGCACCATTACCAATTTTAGCGAGCAGCAGTTCCAGCAGCTTCCGACGGTGGAAAACTTGATGATACACCATTTGAAAATCGAACAGCTTCAACTTGGAAAATGCGATCAACTAAGGACACTGTTTGCAAGCTACAATCACATCTCGGAACTGGAGGCAGTCGAAGGTCTTCACTTACGCAATCTAGATCTCTATCAAAATTTGCTCACTAACATAAGTGCAGTGCGAGTGCTGACGGAGTTGGAACAGCTGTACCTTAACGATAACCTACTGGAGGTACTCGAAATGGACACGTTTGCCGAAATGAAGAGTTTGAAGATTTTAACTCTTCACCGGAACCAACTGACGGCGATCGACACCCAGCAGGCCATTAATTTGCCTAGTTTAGAGTCACTATTTATTCAGCACAACAAGTTGATCTACCTGGACACTGGACTGTGGAAAATGCCCGCTCTAAAAACGCTAGATTTAGGTGACAACGATTTGGCGTTTTTGTTTACATTTCTCGAAGAGTTTCCGTCGCTGCGTGCGGTGGAACTGTACGAAAACGATTGGAATTGTGCCTGGCTTAGCAAGATAATGGATCGATTGGTGGCTCGAGGGATTCAACATGCGCAAGCTGACCGATCCTGCGAGGGCGCTCTTATGGCCGACATTTGCTGTCTAATCGAGGGTGCCAGTCCCGATCCGATGATGCTGCTGATTAGTAGAACTGCCCTTGTAGATGATCTGAATGATCAGCTAGGAAATCAACGCCAGAAGATGGAAAGCCTAAAGGAAGCCCAACGAAAACAAACTCACAAGTACGACGAGATGCAACGTAAAATCGAGAGGATGGAAGCTTTCTGCAGGGATGAGTTGTAGTGTTTCGGATTAATTGATGAAAGGGTAGTGTTTCCAAGAATTAATCTATTGTATCAATTAGTCGTCAATTATAGCAATTTCATCGATCATTCTTGTCATCATACTGATGTTTCCCCGTGCCTGATCAACTTCATGTTTCAGAAGTTCGCTCTCGCGAGATAATGTCACCAGCTGTTTCAGTACATCGTTGATTCGCCCGCGTTCCGTATTGATCTGATTTTTGAGATCTATACTGGACATATGATACTTAAATTGTTGATTTTCTAGGTGCTTTAACGAGGCTTCAAGGTTAGAGGCACTTTTTCCAACGGACTCCGGAGCGATTGAACTGTTCGGAACACTTTCGGGCTTACTGTTCTTTTCAGCCAACTCCGCTACCGTAGTAATCTTCTGCTCCAAGGATTCTCGCATTGAGCTGAGCCGCTCAACAAACTCTTCCAATTGCTTGTTCAATTCCAATTGTTTTTGCTCCAGCTTGGTAATGGATTTTTTATGATCCGTTACAACATCCTTCAGTTGGTTTGTTTCATCAATAGCCACTTTAGACTCCTTTTCTGCTATCTTCTCGTTCAATTTCTTCAAATGCTCTTCCACTAACGTAAATCGCTTCTCTTGAGCAGCCTCTTTAGCACTTATTTCCTTAGTAAGTTGCATTTTATGTTCACCCCACGAGTCTTTCATTTCTTGAACAGCTTTGTCCAAGTCCTTAATTTGCTCCCATTTGTCACCGAACAACTCTGGCTCAGAAATACCCAAAATTTTGGAAGCGTCCTCTTCACAGCAAATGTTCTGCACGACTGTCAGACCCTGACTGCTACACCGATCTGACGAGTCCTGATCAACTATAACCGACGATGAGGCTAGAACCATACTCATCAACTTCTCACACTTCCAATAATTCCCAGCAATTCTGGCCTGTTTGAGCTGTTTGAAACGCTCCAAACTCCCACTCATCCAATACAACTTGTTACCACTCAAATCCAGCTCCTTGAGTGAAGCTAGTTCCCATTGTTCAATATTTAAATCTAGCAATGGGTTCCCAGCCAGCGATAAGTACTGCAATTTATCCAACTGAAAAGTACCGCTCGTATCGAGCGTATACAGCTTATTGTTAGCGAGCGAAAGGTGCCGTAGATCGGACAACTTCCCAAACGTATCCATCGAAACTAGTTCCAGACCGTTCCCGTCCAGAGCCAATAAACGCAACTTGGTGAACCTCGGCAGAACCCCAATTTTGCTGAATTGGTTATTGGTCAAATTCAACGAAAGCAGCTCGTAGCTACGATCCTTGTTATCATCCACCAGAAGCGTATTGATGCGGTTATCGGTTGCCTCCAGGTGAACCATCTCCGGACGGATGAAAACCGTTTCGCACTCCACACGATTCATCGTCAGATCGAAAATTTTCTCCAACTTCTCGGACAGTTTACGGGTAAAGTTAGGGATCTTTCCGGATGCGATGGTTAGTGGATCGTTGATGTCGGGGAAGCTAGCCTGTTCAAGCTCCGTTTCCGATTCCAGAACCACATTGTTGAGGATACAGGGCTTCCGCGTGCTGCAGACGTACGTGGCGGCATGGTTCGATGCTGTACAAGCCAAAATGGTCCTGCAGGGTGGACCGAGAGTTTAGATTTGTTCAAGGTTAGGATTATTTGGGAGAGTACTTACAGTAGAAAAAATAATATTGCCATGACTAGGTTGAAGCGATGTCCGAAGGGGAACTAACTTCGTCGATGATTCCAAGTGAATTAGTTGTGTGCTTTGCGACAGCTTATCAACCAGGTCATCGGGACTGCGCGCTCAGTACATCTCTGCTGCAACATTGTAACCAATTTGATGAAGCAGCAAATTAAGCGATCGATTCTAATTTGTCGAGAGCTGATTGCTTGAATCATTACAATAGGGATGGTTCTGCTGTTGAAACCACATCCCATCTTTTTAGTATTTAGTTTTTTTTATTTATCAGGAAAACGTATTATAGTCGATGCGTATTGAAGTGTTGGGTAGTGCGAAAGTGAGAGAGCAGTCTAGTACCCGAATGCTTGCAGCGGCTAAGGTATCGAATAGAGACTTTTATAATGGTTACTGTATCGGTATATCAGCCAAACTATGTACAATCAGTTCATTGAGTTTTGATGTAGATGAAAGAAGTGGTGATAAAAGCTTTTCTGAGACCAAATATTTGTATCAACTAGCCGGCTTACTTTATAATTTAGTCTGAGCAATTTTACACAATATAATTACCAAACTTACCACTAAAGTCAATGTAACACCGATTGCTTCAATTCAGAGTGACATTGAATAACACTGAAATAAAAATTTGAAAAACTAGTGATTCTACAAATAGCTTTCCTATTAGTTCTTAGCGTGTTCTATTTCATGATAATAACAATACAATAAACAATAATTTTTTAAAACACCTATAACTTAGATTTTCTTAGAAAATGATGTAAGCCTTAAAACTGGGATTCCCACCTTTCATTTAGCCACTAACAGGTTTTAATAATATTCGTAGAACCGAAGTTGTTGCAATTAGTATAATTGGATTTCGCTGGAGAAGTGCTGCCAGCAACATATTGAAGAGTGAAAAACGAAATTTTGATATATTTATTTATTAATTTTTTATTTTTTTTACGTTTTAACGACATTCAATTAGCTAGAGATTACTGGGTAGGGAAAGTTATGAAACTTAGAGCCATAGTACTCAAGTGAGAGCAAGGATGTGAAGTAAACAGATCGGAAAACTAGAAGTGGCAGGGTCATTAGAACAGGCTTAATATCGTGCGAGCTTAATTTTTGCCTTCTTTATTTATTAAAATAACTTAGGGACCATCCATAAATGACGTAGCATTTTTTGAGTAATTTTTAACACCCCATCCCCCATCGTAGCATTTCGTCACAAACCTCTAAATACCCCCTGGTAATTAAGTAGCTTGACGGTAACTCTCCCCCCCCGTCACCGTACTTTTTTTAAATAAAAATCGATGTTAGTTATTCCCCTTTAAAAAAGCTCGACATGACCCCCTACCCCCCCCCCCCCTCGTCACACATCATCACAAAATGCAAAATTCCCCCTCCCCCATATAATGCTACGTCATTTATGGACGATCCCTTATCTGCGAAAAATAGTTTTAATGAATAGCAGGAGTCGTTATATAATTGAAGAACGTGAAACTTTCTGTGCGAATTTGTGCAACGGTTCACCAAAATCGTGGATGTGGATCGCGTAAATGGCTCACTGCACGAGCAGCCGCTGGTACCATAAGACGATTTCGCTAGATTTTCAGAGCAGCGTGCACTCGGTGTACGAACGCGAGTGACCGAAGGTCAAGAAAAAACCTGTTTTAATCCACCTAGAGGTGCAATTGTGCCTTTCTCATTGCTCCAAACTATGGTTTAGCTGGTTCGTACAATATAACATTATGGAAATGTCTTTCATTCTTATTCCACTTGGTAAGTATATATAAGAGCACCTTTTTGCATTCATCGCGGTATCGGTTTGAATCGGAGTTTTCTATGTGATCGCACTCCACAACCCGTAACTCCGGAGCCTGAAGTCGGATCCACACAAAATTCAACAACAGCTGATGGACCTTTCATTTCAAATCAAGTTTGTCAAAATCGGTTCAGAAAATTCCGAGAAACCGATGTGGACAAATCAACAAATTTTGTTTTGTAACCATACTCTTCAACTCGTAATCCGGAACAAGATGTCCATTGAAAATGAGATTCAATAGCAACCTATGGGAATATTATACCTTTCATTTGAATCTTAGTTTGTAAAAATCGGTTCAGCCATCTCCGAGAAACCGATATGGACATTTTGTTAACAAATCCGCACATACACACATACATACATACATACATACATACATACATACATACATACATACATACATACATACATACATACATACACACATACATACACACAGATATTTTGCGATCTCGGCGAAATGAGTCGAATGTTATATGAGACTCGGCCCTCCGGGCCTCGGTTAGAAAGTCGGTTTTTGGAGCAATTGCGTAATTAGCTTAATCAGCATGAGTTCAATGTTATCTTCATGTGATTATATTTTGAAATGTTGGTGGAATGGGTTTGAAAGTGGAGGGAATGGGGGGTTAGTAGAGTGGGAGTGGAGGATGCATCAGAAATCCTTCATCTTATTTCGGTATAGCGGGTGGATAAAGGAAATGCGGGCGTGAGGGTGGTCCAAGGGGAGGGGAGTGATGAAGGAGGGAGATGTAAGGGCAAGGCAAGGGGGGAAGGGCGGCGACGCAATACTCAACTGCATATTTTGCCTTCCATTTGCAACTTGGTTTGAGAAAATCGGTTCAGTCATCATCGAAGAACCGATGTGACTTTAATTGTGGAATATGCCCGGAATTCCGGACTTCCGGAATCGTCGATAGTGGACAATATATTCAAAGAATGTTTGATTGGCAATCAGTGATCTAGATCTGCGATTAGAAGTAATTTGGTGACCATTTCAAAAGTTTTTAGCCTCTGAGGTATTACGATTGTACCGATTTATATGGGAAATTCCAGTGTATCCTTACTAACACCCCTGTAACTCCGGAAGCAAGAGTCAGAACCGAATGAAATTCAGCAGCAGTCAATGGTATTACTGTATCTTTCATTTGAAATCAAGTTTGTAAAAATCGGTAGAGAATTCGTTGGGGAATGGGTGTGATATTAGCTTAGGAACTTGTCGGGTTCCCCGGGGGCGTCATGAACCGTCATAGGTGGCCAATGTGGTCAAAGCTGCTTTGATTGATCATTAGTGATCCAGACCCGCAAACTAGAGTAATGTTACATCAATTTTAATATGTTTTACATCATTTGAACATCATGGTGGTACCAGTTTATATGGGAATTTGCTGTGTGACCGCACTCTTCAACCCGTAACTCCGGAACCGGAAGTCGGATCGACTAAAAATTCAATAGCAGCTTATGGGAGCGTTATACCTTTCAGATGAAACTAAGTTTGCGAAAATCGATTCAGCCATCTCTGAGAAAATTGTGTGAGTTTAAATGACACACACACACATACACACACACATACACACACATACATACACACACACAGACATTTGCCGATCTCGACGAACTGAATCGAATGGTGTATGACACTCGGCCCTCCGGGCCTCGGTTAAGAAGTCGATTTTTACAGTGATTGCATAGCCTTTCTTTATATGAGAAAGGCAAAATAGTTCAAACCATATATGTTCTAGTAAAAGGCAAGAAAGAGTTAATTATAACTAGAATCTTAAACCGAAGTACGGAGAAAATATCTCAACGAATTCGTAAAATTTCCATTTCATTCTATCAATGGCTTGCACAAGTTACTTGATGACAATGAAGTTGATCTTTCTGTTTTTTAACCTCGGGATGACTTTTCTTGACAGTGGTTCAACTGGAGCTGTACAGATTGGTTCATGGAAAGGTTCTTTGGCAGAATCACTCACTTCAATTGCAAATTGGACGGAAAATGTCATCCAAGGAAACACTGCTTAACGCCAATTGCAGCGGGCCATGCTTCACATCATAGGATATGGAGATTTCATGACTGCGTGGAAACGAGTGTTTATATGTTCACACTGGAGATCGTTTATATATTTATTAGTGATAAAATGTTCACTTAAATACCGTGACGTTTATACAGGGTTTTTGGTTCATGATTAAGAATCTCTCCAGGAGTGATTTACTGTCATATTTGGAGCAAAAAATCGTTCTACACATACCATCGAATCTCAACCGTTACAGAGTTATTGAACTTTTTGTGTAAAAAACTTGTAAAACACCTCTAACTCAAAAAGTATACCTCGTATTTTAAATCTTTTAGTGCCATTGGAAAGGTGAGAAAATTTTCTATTGAATAATGTTCTCATATCTTTCAGATAATTAATTTTAATTACTGCACCTACCCGCAACGGCTACTCCCGCGCAACACGTTACCAACATATTATTCCCTTCCTAACACGGGGAAAACGCGAACGGAAAAAAACACAAAAGTCAGGTTTACGATTCTAGAAAAACATATATTACTCCTACTTTTTGTACACATCTGTATAGACTACCCTACTGTGCGATTCTTTTCGCGCCTAACTATTCAAAACTTAAAATCGATCTCGGTTGTTGGCAGCCAGAGGTACGCACAGTACATGGGGCCCAGCCTTGATCGAGTTAATTGAAAAGGGAGAAAAAGAAAAAAAAGCCTCGATTCTAAATCTTCTGAAGTTTATATAGTAAATTTCTTGCTTACTTCAGCAAGATTTCAATTATTGACTATCTATCCCTGTTCAGCATGCGATTGACATAATATTTGTATTAGTGTCGCATCGCTTTCTATCTTTCTCCTTCGTTTGTAGTTTTTATGTTAATGTATTCCTATTCTCCTCTACCTTAAAGTAACTCTTGCTGTCTTCTATTATTTTACGAAGGTTCCCCGAACGTGAGTACTTCCTAATTGGTTTAGTGTTAGTGAGCCTTCGGTTCTCGCTAGAACCTCGTGTTCTCCTGTTCTAACTAAAGCTATTCGTAAGCAGTTGAACGCTCTATTTCCCGAACATAATTATGCATTTGTATCGATGCGCTCACAATCATAAAAACGCCACGCCTATGTAAATAATTACGTTAATTAATATTGGCACAGCCAAATTCTATACAACCGTATAAACACCTGCAGCCGGTGTCATTGGAAAACAATCATTAGTTCTTCGAGCAACACAGTGACTCACGTTTGTTGTGCTATGTGCACTGCGACTTAAGCCGCTGCGTTTGCAAATTCGCTAGTGGCGAGTTCTTTCAGGTCAACCATAGACTTGTTGGTTGCGCATTTTTAGGTGTTTACTATTGTGGGGCTGTTCATTACTTTTTAGTATTTAAAAGTTAGTGTTTTTGATGAGGTTTTTGTTAATTTTCTCAAAATAATGAATTATGATTATAGCAATATCTATTATCCAAAAGTTGGGTTTGAGGACGATTCATAATTTGTTCTTCAACATAATATTCCTATCTCTTCTCGTTTCCTTGTAATTTGACTTTTAAACTTTTCCTGTAATTCACTTGCAAGTTGTTAAATGACTCTAATCTAAAAAATGTGCTCTATATCGCTATTATCAAGGCTTCATTGGAAAGCTGAGAAAATTACCTTTCGATGTATGTACAGATATCCTTTAGGTAAGTGTACTACATGACTTTTTACTAGTAAAATAACCTAAAATTTGCGTTTTTTGGTGATTTTTGTAATTATTCTAATTATTATTTAACTAAACTTATCGTCACTATTGTTCATTTGGTGCCCGTTAATATTATCTACAACTTGTTATTTGACACTTTATCTCTATAGCTTTTCATTTCGCTGCAATTTAATAGTTAACACAGCATGGCCTTATCACAAATGCAGTGGGTTCGAAGTCGTTGTTTTTGCATATGAAACGAGAAGATGAAAAAGTAAAAAAGAGTAAAGAGATAATTGAATGGAGTCAAAGGAAGAATTGTAGTACTTGCTGAGATGCATTAATTCCATGATAAAAATGGCGAAGTTTATTATTTACTATTTTAAGAAATAACGAAAATGCTAATAATAACACTAACTTTAAACTAATTGGCTCTAAAAGAATACTAAATTCACTTAACTTCATTTTTTCTCTGCAAAATTTTTCTGCGTGAATGATTGCGATGTGCGATATATTCACTACACTTTATACACTACAATTATCTTTTACTTTTATGCTCCTTCGAGTATTAGTTTTTAAATTTGCCGAATACACGGCTATTGGGAAATTGTCGAGCCGAATTGAGAGTGTATATTTTAACCCTTTTATGCCCAACTTTTTCTAGTGCATGCAGGTTTCAAAACTATTTTCCTTGAAAACGGTGAGATCAAGATACACGAAAAGTCTTTTTTCATAAAGATAGGTGCTTCCCTTGCAGTGCTAGAAGCAACTCAATTTTCGCCTTCCTATGCTCAATACAATTCTCCAAGCATATTTACAATAGTTCAATTACATGGAAAACGTAGCCAAAAACAGTCTAAATTGATAAGTTTTATCAGTTTTCAAAAATATTGCACCAAAACGAAAATATATGAAAAATTAATTTTCCGTTGTCAACGTAAACTGTTCCTGGCAGCACTGCTCGATCGGAACCCAATCAGATTAATAGCAATAACTTCAGTTCTAAGGCTGATCCTTGTAACTGTTAATACTCAAATGAAAGGCAATAGCCACCCCAGCCAGCATTTTTGATGGTATATCCAAGTTGCAACTGAATAATACGTATTTATATCCCACTAAAAAAGTCGCACAAAACGCAACAAATCGGCATATGCATACCAAACTGGAGGCGATATACGTACATAGCTATTGAAATTGGAATTCTAGTATGAAAGCGATTCTAGAGAATGTATTTACGATGGGACATGCGAAACAATCCCGAATTATATGCGATATCCATAACTAGTATAGGATTCTGGAACACGATATACGATTAGCTCTCATTCGTCGGTAAAGAAGATCAAAAACTAGGAACAGTTAACAGGCACATGAATCATCTCCAAAAAAACGAATGTCGGTTGTGAACCGGAGCCAAAACCCAACCCATAGAGGTCTCCCCTCTCATGTTAAGGTAGGATTCGAACTTACGACATTTGAATTGTAGGACAGGACTTACTACTTACACAGAACTATTATAATTGTCATATGTGTGACAATATTTCGTAATCATTTCTTATCGTCAAGTAGAGAAACCCTATTCCGATAAACGTTCTCCATATATGCAGCAATCTCATTTTGAAGATATGAGAAAAGTCGTTAGTAATTTCGCGAAATCGGGTTTCTTATATGTTGTGATATATTAAGTCGTTTATAACTTTTTGAAGTCATTGTGATGTATATCGAAGTCGTAGATATGTTCATGTTGCTTATTGACTATTCCTACACATAGGAACGACCACAATGACTTTATTAAGTTATTAATCCGACATTGATCGAAGTAAAATACGATTTAACTAGAACATTAATGCGATTTTGAATGAAAGGTCGTATTCAAATCATGTTTTGAGTAATATGCGATTACAAATCAATTTCTGCAGACTAAAATCGACTGTCAAAACGATTTTGACTCTTTGTAGACATCTTTACGAGTCTTTTTCTACATTGTTATACGATTGATGGTTTGCTGGGACATTTATTAGCCTTACTTGTTTTTTTGGCGAGCAAATCTTGCCTCAATCAAAAGTTATAACTATTTAAAAACGTTGTTGTCCACAAACAACATGGGCATGAATGGGTTCAACTTCGCGTGTATAAAGATCGCGGGCGTAGATGATCTTAATTGCATGTTCGTGTTTGTGACCGTGTTTGTATTATCGCGCAGAACTCGAGCGATTGTATATTATCGAGAGTCCAATCGCGGGTGTGTATGTCGCGGGTATGTAATTTCGCTTGCATAAATTTGTTTATACTACCGTGTAACCGTTTGCATATTCGTGTGGGCTTTTGAAAGATGGTGTGAACCGCGGTTTTAAGTATACGATTCAATTCTGCAAGGCAGCGAATGTCCCCATGTCACTAGAGCATCCGGCCGTGATGCTCTGAGACTTCTCATGTATATGAGTTGTTACTACGAGTAACCTTTGAATCTTTTCATAATTTCGGACGAAACAGCTGGTGGGTTTTTCAACGAATTTATACCATGCTTGCACTAATCACTCGTAAAAATGAACATTAATTTTGTATTAAATTTTGAAGTGGGCATGATTTCTATAAATAAATAAACGCTGATTTTCAGAAAATATTTCGAAGGTGACGTGAAAAAACGAAATTTTCCTGCCTATTTCAGAGAGAGCCGTTAATATGAGGCATCTAGTAGACCCAATCGAATACTGGGACGTAACATAGTTCAGCGTGTCTGTTTTCTGCCATTCGTTGCTTGGGTATGAACTGGTACATGCGGAGGGTAAAAAAATTAACTTCGGAAGTATTGGCATCAAACCGCACACATTGGAATCAAGTACACATTTTTTGGATGTCAGTACCGTATGCATCCGTTTCCTAGCTGTGTCCAGGGTTGAACTTTCCACACACGGTGTGTAAATATTGTCCCTGAATATATGTTTTAAGAAGGTTAAATCAAGCCGAAATTCTGGCTGGCTCTTGTTAGTCTCCGGTTCCTGTCCAGTGACACAACCGATTCTAATTAGAATCGGTTGAATCGTTGGAGCAGGAATACTAACGAAAGCCAGCCATAATCCCGGTTCATTTTCCGGCTGTACTTACTGGGATGAAAAAGTAGCGGGTGAAATTCTAATGTCAAAAAATATTTTCAGAGATTTTTTTTGCAGATGCCTGTTTTTTGCATGCACCTTTGATATTTCGAGTTATTTTTGAATTACGGACAGGTTTGGCTGAGTCTGCGCCTACTGATGTGTGACTCATCCGAGGGTGTTAACAAAGATGTCAATTTTAAAAAAATCAGGCATTTTAACACAGGATGAGAAGCCGATTATTATGATGCAATCGCCTCCAAGGACTGAATGCAGTATTTAGTCTGTTGAGCTACGTGCTAGTAGCTGGGAAAAATATCTCCCACTCGAAGATTTTTTCATTACCAATTAAAATAGCCCTTATCAGCGCTAACAAACTGGTCAGAATAATGAAAATTTGATTTTTTTTTGTTCGACTATTATTTTTATTTGGATGAAAAGTTATATACACAATGAAAAAACTGATTTTAAAATATCCGACTGTGGCTCGTCCGTGATTGGTTCCCGCTAATTTCATGCATTGAGGCGCAAATCTTGAATTGAATAAATTGTGACATCAGTCGAAGCTCAAATCAGTCGTCGAATCCAAGCACCTGCATTCTAGAGCTGGTGGTGTTGCAATTTATCGAAGAATCACTGCATCTACTATGATTAATGAAATTGAACTAAATATTCCGATTTTTGTTCTGGGAGATTTTAACATAGACAAGTGCGAAGCAGGAAAATATTAAATTTGTTTATTTCATGAATGAATTCCTAAATTCATAAGTTACTACACTTGGATAGGTACATGCTTTGATCTCGTGTTTGTCAAAACCGTCAATACAAAACACTGAAGATGGATGGGGTTTGCTCAGAAACACAAATAATGTTTTCGTTTTATGAAACTAGCGGGAATTCGGTGCTAGCTTAGTCCTGTGACTAAGTTAGTGTCGGATACTGACGAGACGAATTATGTGTTCCGAAACTCCGTAACTACTAATTTATATATTTTTGATTTGACCGAAATGTGCACGCGTTCAAGGAGCAATAATGTTCATCTTAAGGTTGTGACACAAAAACTGGTTGATTCAAGCGTCTTTCTCGAAAAATATTAAGCGTCTGATGTAAAGTGTTCAAACCGAAAGTCATCTTACTTTAAGATTTTGAAAGCAAGGCAACAACAGACCTTTTGTGTAATGTTAAGGTTTATTTATACATTTTTTTTCAATTATGCAGAACCCCACTTATGAGCATTTAGCGACAAAATTGTCTGAAACAGTAAATTCAATAAGATTTTTAAAACTAAGACTTGTAGTTACTCACCTCTATTTAAGAGCTCAATTGGTCAAATGAGTCATCAAAAACTCTCGATATACCAAAAGAATTTGAAATTAATCCAAAAATTTTAAATTTAAAATTTAATATATTTGGTTTGTCGTTCATTGATACAAAATTTATAAAAAATCATATTCAGATACGAGATGATACAGAAAAACATTTTTGTAAAGGGGTCATACTCAAATGATTTTTTTCGGCGATTTTCGACTACCAAGGCCAGGGATGGAAAAAAATGAATACGATTTACAATTCTTTCAAATACGGCCTTTAATCAACATTTTCATTATAACAGCAAATTGCGTACATAACAAGCCCCTTCTATGACGAATATAGTGTTAATAGTTTTGTTTTGAATTTGATATGTCATGGAGCATGAAGAGAAGATCTCTCAGTTCACAATTTTGCAGCTTCCAATAATTCGAAGAAGCATACGTTCAACTAAATTGCTAAATTGTGTTTGATTGATTTCGAAGAGAAAATTTAACTCTGCTACCAAACTAAACCAACTAGTTAGCAAGAATAGCTAACTAATGTAGCAAGTTAAATCCGCATACAAAATCTTTTCGTTTTGGAGGGGCGTGAGATTTTGAACGTCGCTTCCTGAGCGTAACGATTTTATTTTTATTCTGGAACTATTTTCTAGAAATCAGTTACAACACTCTTGTAAAATATTTTATGGTATGCTAACACACCAACACAAATAAAAGAATAATTCATGTTTTATAGGATTATGAATGTTTTCGAATCCAGCATAGTGTAAAATCCAACCAAAACCCTTATTTGAAATTTGATCCATGTTTCTCATTTTTTATTCCTACATGGATATTTTTTATTTTGTTAAAATTTCGTTGATCTATTTTTTCAAGTTGTGGATTGTATTTGCATTTCTACAATTGTAAAATTCTGCCTTTTTTATCTATTTGGATACTTTTATTTTATCCATCTTTCTACGTTCCTTACTTTTGCTTTTTTCTATTGCTATCACTATCACTTACTTTAATTTATAGTTTTTTCGCTGTTATTGAATTTTATTCGCAATTTTTCGAGAAAATTCTGCTTTCTTTATTTTTTTTCTTATTGTTTCATATTTTAATACCCTGCTTTTTTATTTGTTTCTTTTGTCATTCCATCTAATTTTTACTACATTTATTCTTGTCATAGCCTTTTTCTATTTCATTTTTTTTTCATATTTTTTTTGCTTTTCCAAAAGCAATTTTACTTTTTCAAATTCATTCCAATTTGTATTATTGTTTAATTTTTTGCCTTTCTACTATTTTCTTCCTCATTTTCTAGTTTTTAGCTTTCCGTTTATCGTAGTTTTATTTTTTCCCATTGGTCATTTAATATAATTTTATTTTTTTTTATTCCTTTTTCTTAAGATTTAATTCATTATTGTTATTTCTTCATGTTTTCCATTTAACCTATTTAGAAAGTACTTTTTCTGTTGACCATTTTCCTATACGTTAACATTGATTTTTTTATTTTTCTAAAAAACATTTCATTCATCTTTTCATGATACTATGCGCACTTTTTCTTAATTATACATTTAGTTCGTTGTTTGAATTTATTTTAAATTTCATTTCTAGTGCTTTTTCTATTCTTTAAATAATATCCATTTTATTCATTTTTTTTCGTGTTAATATCTTTATTTTTTTGTTTCTATAGTATACCAAGTTGGCATTTTTCTACTATTTTTTGTTTTCCATTTTGTCTGCTTGCTCCGTTTTTATTCAATACTTCCAATTTTCTTTACTTTTTCGTCTTTTCATCCTTTCAATTTTCCAGTTTTTCAAAATTTTCTGGATCGTCCATTTTTTTTAAATTGCTCTATGGTTATTTTATTCTTGTCTTTTATATATACTCTTCTAGGTTTATGCATTCCTAATGTTTTTTTTAATTTTTTCTATTGCTTTAAATATGTCTTGTTTTTAATGTTAAATAAATTTTATTATTCTTGATTTATCGAGATTTTCAGTTTTATGCTTTTTTATATTAATGTTGGAATTCTTTTTAGTAGTTTTTTTTCATGTTCATTGATTCTAAATTTTTTTCCTTCTTTCCTATCGATTTTTCATTATTTTCATTATTTGTTCAATAATGTTCGACTTTTTTAATCTTCGCAATATGTTTTTCTAGTTTCCTGTTTTCCTTCATCAATTTTTTATAGGTTTTGTTGTGGTTTTTCTCGATTAAACAATTTTTTGACAATGGACATTAATTTGCCAAGTTTCAGTGAACACGACTACATCGTAATCGCAACTGGATAGCTGCAAGCGGAGTCGAGAGATTTTAGTCCGTATGCCTCTGACGTTCTGATAATATATCGAAAACAGGCGGTCAGATGACTTGGCATTCAATGTTCTTTCCGCTGCGTTGGAAGCTCTAGGATTATTCGCGGTGCAGTGACTCGAGCGACTAGAAGCAATTGACATTACAGGAAGTGAATGGCTCGAAGAGTACGCATACTTGCCTGCAACAGAGGTTTGGAAGACCCCATCTCCACACTCGAACATATTACCGTATACATTCTTTTAATATTTAGTTTTCCTATTGCTTTTTTAATCTTTTGCCGTTGATCGCCGTTTAGATATTTTTAATTTTTGTGATTACTACATTTTTAATCTTTTATAAATACTATTAACAAAAATGGCGCTTTTCAAAGTCACCAAAACTGTCCAAGAGGTATTAAAAACTCCCAAAGTATAAAAAACTCTACGTTTTCCCCTCATTGGTACTACAAACAACTAGAGCAAAAAAAAATGGTACATGAACTTAAAATTTCAGTGTACTATACAAAATATCTGTGAACTCCAATGAATTTCAAACATTGACTTTTTTGTACTCAGGCAATATACAGTGGTGGGGGCCCGTACGTTGGACCCCCCGGGCCCGTATTTTCTCTCTGCGGCCCTGCATAGTGGGCTTTGTTTCGTTAGCCCTAGTAGGCGGGGGATCAAGTTACCACACGATTTTACAAAAATCTCGTTTTGGCATGATTTTCAAAACTGTTCATATTACTGACAGTATATAGTTTTCCGATTTACACATTATTCACAGCTCTTACAATTCGAATTAACTACAAGATGGCGAATTTAGTTGCGAGTATTTACTACAAATGTAAACAAAAGTCGCACTTACACGTGACATAGGTGTGTATTGCTGACAAAATTTGTATGGCGTGTCATAATCGTGCTTGGAAAATTTTCCATAAAAAACATCATTTATTAACATTTCAATATTAATGCGTAAAAAGGGCGAAAGTGTTTTTTGTGAACAAAGTTGTTTCGCTCATTAGTCTGCTGCAGAGTTGAATTTCATAAAAATATACGTTAATGTAAATTTTTACTCTTCGTAGAAGTAATTTCAATTGTTTTCTGCTTTGAAATTAAAAGAAACCATCAAAATAAAAGTTTGTTTACACATCTTATTCGCCCTTTTGCAAATTTGGTATGGATTTATTCATTTGGTCTATAAACAATCGGTGAGATGCATTTTGAAGGAAATGAGTCAGAGAATCTAGAAAAAAATAGTTATGTTTGGTTAGTGTTGCCAAATATGCTATTTTTCCAGTTTAAAACTCAAACTGCATTTTTATCACAATATGTGTAATTTTTTTTTGAAAATGATTATGCCATTGTGTTTCTCAGCTAGTTTTACACATAAAAACATCTTATACATCAAGATAACTTGAGGGGATTGACAGAGCCATTTGAAGCAAAAAATTAAAAATTTCTCAGCACGTTTCTCGCTATACATCAGTAACCAAGCAGAATGTCAACATTCCGAAAACGCCACTTTGTAGATATTTTTTAGACAAGTGATGTGGCATTATGATTAATTCCTTTATGATTAAACGCAATATTGTGGCTCATTCATTACACACTGTGCAGCACCGATTTGTGGATGTGCTGATTTTATCGAGCGTTATCGTTAGCGGATTGAGAGAGTTAAAAGCATAACTATCATTATGTTGTTTGCTAACGGATAGTCCTACGTCAATATGGCGATCATGCCCGTGACGTTACCAACCACTAATTTTTGGATTTTTTTCTCAGAGTTACAAAGGTAGGCTCGCCAAAAATATCCTTTTTAATTCATGTGAAATTTGATTGTAAAATTAAGAAGCATTTATGCATTTGCTGGTTTCATGTTAGTTTCAAAAGAACGAATGCGAAGCATTACTCAATCAAAATATGATATGATATAATATTATTCTCAGAAATTCACCAAACCCTATGAAGAGTGCTCTAATTTCAACACTCAACGGATGTTTTCCAAACAAAGCATTTTAGATCGCAACATAGAAATAGCTGATAATTCTGGTTAGCTCTTATCGCAAATTGCAATTTTCCTTTCAGTACTTAGATTCAATTCAGAGCTTGCGGACTGCAATCCCAAAAAAATGAAGATTGAACTGTGGTAAGATATCAGTCGCATTTTTTTCTTTTGTCATGAACTTAATCGAAATGTATATTCGTATTTCCCTATTTTAGCCTTTTCATTGTTGGTCTTTCCCTGGTTCAGCGCCAGATTGAAGCCGCAACGACGACTACGTATGCATGCGTTCGAGGAGAATCCTTGAAATGTGTCATTCCAAGTGTAATAATTTCCGAGGAAACAACCGATATCCAACTGCCAGATCTGAACGGTAAAAGCACTTTACAGATCAAAAGCGGAAACATTTCCCATTTCGATGAGCGATTCTGTAGTCAGCTCGGAACAGTTACCAAACTGTATGTAGGAGCGCTGGGGATTAAGCAGTTGCTGCTGAAACCGGAACTGGTCGAGGTTAAAGCAGATAGGAACTCGATCGAGTCGTTTCAGTTGAAATCGGACGGGGAATACAAAACGGAAATTTTGGATTTGAGCAAAAATCGTCTGACGAGCCTGGATGGGTTCGAAAAATTATCCAACGTAAAGGAACTTTTCCTCCAGGGAAATCTACTTGCTACGGTAGATATGAAAACTTTCGAAAAAATGACTGCACTGGTGACGCTGAACCTCGGTGACAATCAAATCTCAGAGATCGTGGCCACCAATATGGTAACTTTACCCTTATTGGACTCCATTTCATTGGTTGATAATAAGTTAGACAAACTAGTTGTCAGAAACTGGGACTTCGAATCCCTTACCGATCTGGACCTTAGCTCGAATCAGCTTGTCCACATAGAAGGCCTCCAAGACGGATTCGCTAGCCTCAGCGAGATTGCTTTAGCTGGTAATTCATGGTACTGCTCGTGGCTAGCCGATGTTCTGAACCATTTCAACGCCAGCTACGTGACCGTGAAAGATAGCGACAAGGACTGCGAAGGTCTGTCGCCAGCCAATATATGTTGCGTAGCAGAACACGACGCAAATGAAAAGTATGACGAACATTTTCAAAAATTGGACAAGCTGGAACAGCAACAAACCTTTATGCTGCAGAAATTGAACAGTAGAGTTAGTACGTTTGAAAATGAACATAAAGATCGGTTGTCCAGAGTGCAGAGCCAACTCGTTGAACTATTGAAAAAAGAAGTGACCAATATTCCCATTACGGACACTGATAAAACAGATAAGGAAGCTTTCTTGTTAGTAAAAGAGAAGTTGGAAACCTTACAGTCTGACTTGGAAAATGAGAAGAAGAATTTTGAAAAGCAGATTCACGAAAATAACGGCAGTCAACGCAAACTCGGGATCTCGATCGTCGAGCTTAGGCTTGCTTTGGAGCGGGAAAAAAAGAAAATGGTCGAGGTACAGCAGCAATTTGGTATGCTTAAAAGTTATGTAATTAGCAAGCAGGCAAAACGGAACGGACTGGCTCCATAGAAGATTTTTTATAATTGTGATGAAAATTCGAGTAAGTTGCCATATTTAATTGTTTTGACGAGAGAATGTCATTTTATTTTTAGGGGCCGCAATAAAGAAATACATGCAATAGACCCTTTTTGTTCTTTATAAATAATAGAACACCACGAAAATATGAAAGAAACACACGTCTGGGTAATCTTGCGTCATTTATGACTATTTCTATTATAAATTAATATTTCATGAGCTTGAAACACATACAATTTTAAACCTGAGTTTAAAATTTTGTTGAGCACAACATTTTTTATAAATTGATAATATGTAACATTCCACCATCACATGCGGCGTCACGACATAGTAATTTTTTAAATATTCTATGGGAATCCCCATGCTAAAAATAGTTTCGGCAGTTCTTAGAGTCGTCAAGCCATTAAACAATATTTAATCAAATATGCACATTGGTGTTATATCGTTTCTAGAAAACTTGCGGCGCCTTTCCAGAAATTTTTCTAAAATGGTTTTCGAAAGAAGGAATGCAAATAGTTTGTATTGAAATAGTAAATAAGAGCAGATATATATTTTTTTAAAAACATGTACATATTTCTATGCAATATTAATTCACAAAGGGGGAAATTGGATTAAACCAATATGCGCAGTAAGGGTACAAGACCTAACTGGAATTAAGTTTGATTTTTGTGTTTCGAATTCATCTCGTCAGTAACTAGCACCAACTGGGTGTCTAGTTAGACGTTGACACATGTTTAAATACATCATTTATTTCGTTGAATTCGAAACACAAAAATCAAACTTAATGTATTTCTATTTTTTATTGGGTCGATCTATCAATACCAGCTTTAATTACCATCAAAGCTTATCTGATAACGCTCCATTTCGTCCTTCAGATTTTGAATGGTTTTCATGTCCGCAGTAAGTTTATTCTTTTGTTCCATCACCCGATAAAACAAATTAGCGAATTCATGTGCAAATTTGGCATGCTTCTTGCCAAGTTCACGCAATTCATTCATTGTACCGTGGACTTTGGCTAGCATTTCCTCCAATTCGACCTTATCATCCTCGGTTACCATATCATCCTCATTGGAATCGGAAAGCTGTGACCAGCGTTCTTTTTTTTCGTCTACAACCCTTTCCACTTCTCTCAACTCAGTATTCCAGTTTCCCGCAACCAGCTCCAACCGTTTCGTTAAGTTCTTATCCATTTGTTCATGGGCTTCCTCTAACAATTGTATTCTGACCACCAAATCGGCGAAGCTCGGTTGGTCAACGGAGACATCGCTAATGCTACAACAGATGTCCTCGATTGGCATAGCATCAGGGCATTCCCCGTCCTTATCCACCAGCGTGATAAACTTTTGGTCGATCTTTTCCAGTGCACTTCTCAGCCAGAAACAGTTCCACGAGTTCCCAGCAAGGGCAAGTTTCTCCAAACTAACAAACTGGGTAAAATTTTCCACATCCACACTGACCAACTGATTGTTGCTGAGTACTAGCTCGGTTAGTTGGGACATTTCCCAGTTCGTGACGCTGAGCGTAGTTAGATTGTTACTGCCGAAGGAAAGCGAGTCCAATGCCGGTAATTGCAATTTGTCCGAAGTGCTGATTTTGCTGATTTTGTTCCTGCTCAGGGACAGCTTCCTAAGGTTGTTCATCAAGGCGAAGGTGCTCATTTCAACAAATTCCAACTGATTTCCATCCAAACGTAGTTCCTCCAGAAGGGTTAAATGCTTCAGATCTTGCAAAGTATTCAATCTGTTATTCATTAAGTTAAGATGTTTTAATTTATATAGTTTGGGTTCTTCAGATGAATCCACAATCACATGTTGAATGAGATTTCCTTCGGCACTTAAGTGAATAATGTTCGATTTTATCCAAAGCGACTTGATCTCCAGATGACCTAACAGCAACTTGGTAATATCACCCAGTGCGGCGGAAAGATCGTTTGAAAACCGTGTGATGTTTCCGCTTCGGATTTGTAAGGTATGCTTCCCCGCAAGGTTCGGCAGTTTCGGGACACGGTAGTCCACGAAAATTACATCCTGCAGTGTGCAGATTGTCGATCGTGAATTTTTGCATGAGAGTGGTGGTGGTGCGAGAATGGCTTCCGTCTGTGACGGTCGGAAGAAACTGCTTATACAAAGAAGATATTTCTAATGAGTTTTTTTTTATTAATGTGCTCTCGATTGATACTCACGAAAACGAAAGCAGCAGTAACTGGAACAACATCTTCGTTCGAATACTTGTTCGGGAATGAAAATCCAACTGATAGTGCTTTGAATTTGTGCGAAGATGCACTTGATTTAGCATTATCGACACTTTGCTGATAAGCTCATCTACTTTGTAGTTATTGGAGGTTGTCGATCTGATCACTGGGGTGCAGTTCAAATTCATACCCTATTACCCACTGAGAATCCCAAAAAATTGTTCCAAATAGTCCAACATGGCTCTAACGATGAACGTCTGTTGAACGATTTGTTATACATCGTCCAACGTTGGTCCAAATTTTGGAAAATTTTAGAACATTCTTTTCTCTGGGGGTTTGTTCAAGGTGGTCCACAGAGCCTGTCAGCGTTAAATTAGGCAGTGAGTAACAGATCCGCTTGGCTTTTACTCTAACATCATCCCTTTGGTTTGCAACACGCAGGTTTCTTCTTCTTCTTTTCTCTGATCGAAGCTGCCATCTGTCAGCTTTAGTTTGTTTTGGCCCAGTAGCTCAGACTATATTGCCAAGAAGGTTTCGCGCATTCCAATGTCAGTACCAGCCTGAGCTCAGCCTTACCGCCACTCTGTCAACACCCTTACAGAACAGTGCAGCCATTGTTTCGCATACATAGTTCGACGAGAACATTTCAAATGGGCCGATAAACAAAACGTTAAGAATTCCGGTTAATACATCAAATGGACACTAACAAAGCTTTATACACACCTTAAATAAGCCACCTTAAATCGCCGATAACCGTCAAATCAAACCATCCACTTCAACCGCCAAATCAAAACCCTTGACAGCGAGGGGAAAAAGGCCTTTCGAAAAGCGCCGCCGAAAAAATAAGAAACAGAGCGATCGAAACAGACTCACACAAGCGAGCACAACCAATGCTGCTAGAAACCGCCTCAGTTTTGTTCACTACCGCCAAATGAAAAAAGAACGCCGCTAAAGCCTGCCGAACAATTTTCACTCCGCTTCGTTTTTGTGCCCGCAGAAGCGCGGGTAGTAAATTTAGGGTGCACTGTGAACCAGATTAAGCAGCTTTGAACAGTCTGGTCTCATCAAGCTGGGATTTAGTCTCCCGAGCGACGGAAGAGGTAAGAATGTGCGCACTTGAAAAAACCCACCTAAAGCAGTTCAATTTGCAGCATTCAACTAACGTCAGATCGAAAAGACGCCGTCGAAGTTCCCTCTCCGCCACTTGAAGGGCATTCGAAAGACACCAGAGTGGAAGTGCCCATAGGTAGAGCGACTGGAATTCCGAATTTACCGCGAGAACGAAGACCACTCATTCAAGGGTGAGTTTGCGGAAGGGAAGCGCAAGGCGGAGGACTAATTGCCGGTGCCCAATAAGGTCTTTGTTTTGGCTTATTTGCAGCTCTTCTGTCTGGCAGGATCGCCGAATCTGGAGCACGGCGGAAACATACCGGAGGTGAACGTCTGCATTGAAACGGTGGTAGCTAGCCACATCACTGAGTGTAGGACTCTCAAGGATCGCGCATGTTCGGACAGCAGGCACTGGGAGCCGACAGCCACTGAATGACAAGTAATGGCGAACGGCGCGGAGAGCGAATAGTGTCAAAGGGGAAGCAGATAAATGACGGTGCAGTAAGTAGTAGGAGTGTAAGAAAAGTGCAGTAGGAAGAAGAGAAAAGGCATGAGAAGAGATTAGGGAGGAAGCATAGAGGAAGAGAGAAAGTAAGAAGAAAGAAGCCATGGGAGAGGCCTATATAATGCCTTACAAAATGTTGACGTGGAGTTTTCCTTTCTCAGAACCAATTTTCATTTACCATTTCGCTTAGTCGGACGAGGAAAGTGGTAGCTTTGCCGAATCGTTCGGACGTGTCTTTGTGTTTGCCTAATATTTTTAAAGTTTGTCAGTGAAATCAAGTGTATTTAACAGGAAATCCAAGCTAATTGTTCAGTAAGTTGTTTCTTCTATTAAATATCGGTAGTAGAATATAAATCGGAGTAGCGATTTTAACATCCTTTTTCATAAACTTATGCGTGCGCGAATTGAACAGCCAGAACAGAAAGTATACAATTTGTTCCGCTTAGGCGCCATCTGAACTTGACTAGCCGATGCAACGATTCCATTGACTGATGATAGACGAGTTCTTCGTAGAAAAGTCAGGAAGTAAATAATTCAGAGATAGACGCTGGTAAGATCGCTTTATATTATTTTTCAATGCTTATATATATATATATATATATATATATATATATATATATATATATATATATATATATATATATATATATATATATATATATATATATATATATATATATATATATATATATATATATATATATATATATATATATATATATATATATATATATATATATATATATATATATATATATATATATATATATATATATATATATATATTTAGCCCGAATATTTTGCTTATAGTAAATACTCACCAAAAATTTTTTATTCTGAATGTGCGAATATATTGCACATATCCAATTGGTAGGTGGATGCATTCGCGCGATGCTTCTTACATATGAAGGCGACCTCAACATTGTCTTTCATCTCCAGGGCTACGGTTAGTTGGGGAATCTTGCTAGAATATGAATGAAGTTTGGGCAGCATTGGGCCTCCAAAAAATCACAATTCCGGTACTAACTCCTACGAAGCACCCTAGCCCAACCGGAGTGCCAACCGGGATCTACACCAATAACATTTTGATTACGGCATGCTGGACACCGATCACGATTTGGGCGGCGACTTTGGTCTGACACTCGTACTGCTTAGCTCCCTGAGTACGCTAGGGTGACACAGTCTTGAAACAACGAGTGGGCTAACGGTGCGACTGCTTCCGCCCCGGTAGAACCATGACAGGCCTCCAGCTACGTTCAAAGCTCATCGCCAGACTCGGTGATAGTAGATTCAGCTGAAACATCCCTGATTAACGCCGATCCGGCTCTGAACTCGATTCCCGTGAAGGATTGAACTCACTGCTTACATAGATAACCAGTGGATCACAGTAGGCGACTACATATACAACGAGTTGAGATAGCGGGCTGCAGGGGGCATCAGGATGGAGACATCCAAAAAATCTAATGTTATTGGAGCAACGGAGGACGTAATTGCCTTTGCAGGGATCATATGCAGCTGCAGAGATCACCGGTTAAGCAACCGGTAGCCGCAGCGAGTACCAGCAGCAACCTGGTACTTGACGGAGATGAGAAAAAAGATCAACGAGCTCTATGAGTTCGTGAAGGACAAGTCGGGGGAGCAAGAGGACCAGAATAGCAGAAGGGCGAGCTGGAGTACACCTGCAAACGAAACGGAAGAAACTGAAACAAAAGGAAGAAAAGAAAAGGAAACAAGAGAAGAGAGAGAGAAACTCAAGTCTCCTTGCAAGAGGTGCAAGGGTGATGCACTGATCATCGAAGCGAATAATAAGACATCCTATGTGGCTCTTCTCAAGAGAGTGAGAGAGGATCCAGAGCTGAAGGGGTTGGATGAGAATGTTGTTGAAATGAGGCGCACTCAGAAAGTCGAGATGATCCTCGAGCTGAAGAAGGATCCTTCTGCCAAGAGCTTGACCTACCGCGAGCTCGTTGCTAAATATTTGGTCAGCGAAGGGAACGTGAGAGCCCTGTCGCAGGAAACCGTAGTCGAGTGCAAGGGTCTAGACGAGATAAGGACCGTAAAAGAACTGAAGGGTGCACTGATCGAGCTGTGCAAACTAGATGTACAGGTGACTATCCGGATTAGGAAATCGTGTGAAGACACGGTGTGGATTCGACCACCGGTGGTCGTTGCCAACACGCTGGTGGAGACCGGCAAGATAAAAATCGGATGGTTGGTGTGCTCGCTTACAGTTGCTCCTCGAGATGGAGCAATACTTCAGTTACTTGGAACTCGGCCATCAGGCGGGGAACTGCAAGGGCCCAGACAGGCCACGAAGCAACCAAGGTGCTTGATCTGTAAACCGGAGGATGGAAACGACCAGACGACGGACGTCTTCAAGGATTAGAGCGAGTAGATTGGGTCGAATAGCTAGCAGTGAGTCAATGGGGCGCCAGTGAACCGGAAGCTACGCTCCAACCGGAATCATTGAACAGACCTCGGCACCTACTGGCTGGCCCGTTAAGAAGGCCACCGCCGGGGTCTAGATCGACTAGATCCGGACGAAGCGAGGAGCTAAATGGCTCACGAATACAAGCATTGGGATCGGGGTAAATCCACCGTCGAGAAATTCACTGTAGGGTAGATTCTAATTGACTTGCGGTTTATTTCCGAGTAGATATCGAAAAAGCTGGGCTAAATGGCTCAAGAAAGCGGGTATGGATGTCGGGAGAAATTCTTCCGTCGATGAACACTCAGTCGGTGTAGAGTGATTTCACCACCGACTACCCGAGTAGATCGTGGTAATGCTGGGAGTTGAATGACTCGCGAGAAGAGTTAAATGGCTCATGAAATCAGCAGATAATCGACTCACTGAGATCAGAGCTAGGTGTAGACGAAAAGTAATAAAAGAGTCAGGAATTAAATAGCACAAAGGTCGAGTCATTTCATGGTTCAAGTGAGTCTCCGAGATAGTTGCAGAAAACTCCTGAGTAAAAGAAAGCGATGCGACGAAAGTGCAACGAAACGCTTCCTCAGGAAGTAATACCTAGATGTAATTCTGTGGTGAAGAAGGGCGAAAAAAGGTAAGGAGTGTTTTAATGGTTAGGCACGAAAGTAAGTCGTGACTGCCACACATTACCAATACACTACAGGCCAGCAGGCTTTTGAACCTTACTATAAAACACACACACACATACGGGTTGTAGGTGGTGGATAATGCTTAGTCGCGATAGTAACATTAATGTGCGGATCACGATTCCGAATCAAGAGCGAGGGCTGACTATGAGTGCGGTGGGACGTTGTAGTGGGCTATACGCGTCCCTAGGCCCAAAAACCACAGGTCCTATCCTTTAAGTAAATGCCTAGTCGAAGCCTATTCTCGTGGTTCTCTCGGAGTAGCACTCGGCGTGTTAGGATTGATACCTGTAAGATTCTAATTGCATACTGATAATGGTACAGCAAAACGGACGCGAAACACAGGTAACGAACTCGATACCACGTTACAGGGCTGACAGTGGCGCTATTATACTCTCTCAATAGGGTTAGGTCACCTCTTCTTGAAATGGAGGGTAGGTTAAAGGTGTAGCTGTCTCCATCTCATTAAAGCCTTGGCAATTAGTGGTACTTGGTTCAGGTGGATCATTCCTGATTTTACGTCGATCTGACTCTGAACACTACTTCCCACTTGCATAGACCACCATGGGATCACAAGAGGCGGCTGTATACAATGAGTGGAGATAGCGGTCAGGAGTTGGGGTCCAATAAAATGGAGAATGAGCCACACTCACGGAGTAGGCGCGACGAATCCATTCGACAAAAGGGGTTTAACGCAGTCACCACCTCGGCAAAGCCAACTAAACAATGAATTCTTTTTTTATGTTGACGTAAGAGACCCTATTTAAGGGTTTTTGTGGTATCCAACGGGGAAACCATGTCCAAATGGTGGGATAAACGAAAGCAATGTTGTCAGAAAATTACCCCAGAGGCAGTATTCGAACCTGCAACCCTTGGGACTCCGGCCGAATGCTTAATGGTTTTTGCATTGGGCCGGAGTCCCAAGGGTGGCAGGTTCGAATCTTACCTCTGCGGTGATTTTTTCGCATAATTGTCTCACATGTTTGCCTCGTTGGATACCACCAAAAAAGGCTAAAAGTCGACAAGCTCACATAGTACGACCAGGAGAAACAGTCACAGCAGCTTGAACAGCAGCATCAGAAACAGCGACAGAAGCAGGGCAACGCTTGGTTGAAATTACCAAGCTTGTCGAGTATAGTAGCAGCTAAAAACTAATGGACAAATTACGGGACTTCGTCAATACACGAGTAATGTGGACAAGGACGTCAAGACACTGGTTTTTTAGATCCAAGAAATTCCTGGATTGGCAGTCAGGGAATAGAGAACTCTGGAGCATAAAGCGGTAATTACCGAAGGGGTTGTCGGTGGCCAAATAAGGCAAATAGGAAGACTTTGGAAATAAGGCTAAAGTGAGGGAATTTTGCGAGGCGAAAAACAAACCCCAGGGAACGGAAGTCGTGTCCTTCTCTACGCTGAAGAGTTCAAGAGTTGTGAGACCAGGAGGTTCCAAGAAACACAAGGAGGTTTATGGCACCGAGATACACGTAGTGGCCACTAATGTGGGTAAAACACCCAATGGGATGTCGTCGGCAGCGAGGTTGACTTTGCAAAGCTGAACGAAGACGATGGTACTCCTACTACCGGGGAAATCTTTGTCGGAGTAGAAAAGATCCTTTGGAGGGCGCTATTTCGACTAGTCCGTGGCGATTCACCGGCGTGAGTTGTCGGGGCACAAGTGAACCGGTTAAATACAAAGTGTGCTTCTTGAGCTACAGACATTTGGAGCTAAAGAAGCCAACTTAAAAAAAGGACAACAGCTCCGTAATGGTTGAGATCTGATGGTATGTGTAGAGAGATTTTTAACCATGGATTAAACAAAAAATTTTGGAGTAACAATTTGAATATAAGTATTTGAATCAAAAGAAATAAATGTATTTTGAATTCCGTTGTATCATTGTCATTAGCTACTGTTTTTAAGACTACCTGAAACTGTGAAATAAGTGACTAGTTAAATAAGGCAATTGACATAAGATTAGATAACAAACTGCAGGTTCGAACTCAGTGTGCAAAAATATTTTCAAACCCACTTTTCTTCTTGAGTCTAATGAATATCAAATACCCTATTATTCCCAGTTTCATGGAATAATTATATTTTCATAGCAAAATCAAAGATTTAAGGTAACTTCTAGATGTTGCTTTTGTACAGCAAAGTTTGGACGATGAATTTTCCTCTTGATCGTTTTAGCTAAAATTTCAAACAGCAACGCTAACCATTCGATTACAAATTCATTTGAAATCGCGTTCTAGTTATCATAACATTGTTCACTTTCGAAGCCCGCCCATAAGTACCATCCTAACGTATGCTGCCTTTTTTCCACTACAACATTCAGTTCAATAAAATTACCCAACGCAATAAACATTACATAAGGACCCATAACTCACCAACATAGGCGGATACGACTTGAAACTCATAGCCACCATCATCAGCCACGTTGCGTTTCCCATCAGCAGGTCCATTCACACCAGCAATATCTGCCGCCACAGCGGCGGGGGAGAATCGATTTTTTCTCCGCGGCGGTACATCTGGCCTAGCAGCGACATATTCCGGATCTGGGTCCGTTGCAGCGGGTTGACGAACCCGCAGTACACTGAGATGTGGAACTTTTCCTTTGAGATTCACGGCAGACGGATTGGGTGCGCATGTCAACCTACTGCTCTCAGCAGAACTACCGGAACCGGTCGGATCTATTGCGTTTTCGTAGTACGGTTCTTCCACCACACTGGATTGCTGCGCTTGTTCGTGACGGTCAACTATGTACAACTGGGACGATGAACTTATGAACACTTCCCCTACGGCACGGGGTCTTCTTTTGCGCGGCACGGTTGACGTGTTCGGCAATCCCAAAGCCATGTTTCACATTTTTTCGGCACTTGATTGGTTACTTTAATGGTTTTTTTGCACTTGTCTGGTTTCACTTATTTCCGTTGCTGCGCTGAGAGGGACTTTGACTTCCTCTGCACTGTCTTTTTGTGACTGGTAAAATATTGGATTTCATTATCTAATTAATCGTTGCGAGTTTCCTTTAAAATTGCGACGGTTGAAGATTGGGAAGGAAATGTAACCCCGTTTGATGTTGCCCCCATCCCCGTTCAACTAGCTCTGATTAGTAGCCGGCAAAATTTTGCAACTACACAAAGTGAACATTTATTAGACGTGTGACGAAACATTTAACTGCAATTTAGGCATGCACGCAAACCTTCGCAGTAGGTTCACGAGTTTTTAGAAAAAAAACTTCGACCAAACGATGGTTAACTCGCCGCGGAGTCAGAAATGCTTGCCATCGTTAAACGTTAGTTGCTTAATTGAGTCATTCAACTTGCGTTTATTCTTTTCGTAAAATACCATAGAGTTAATATGGTACAAGCAACAACAACAAAAAAGAACGCGAAGAGAGGTGACCTCCAAGATCGACCCCACGGAGTGTGGGATGAGAATGAATGAAGCCTCATGCGATGAGATGCTTGGTCTTGGTCTCGCAGCACAATGTGATCGCGTTGGCCATGCACAAACGTCAAGTAAAGCACAGCACGCACAAACTGGCGGGCATTAGCAGCAGCCATCTTGAATCCGGTTGTTAGACTTGATGGGCGTTTATTTACCCTCACGGTTGATGACGTTTGGTCAGGGTCTACGATGATTGCTAGCGAGGTTCGATAGTTTGATGACGATATAATTTTAGGGCAGCTAGGTACCTAATGCGTTCAAGGTGAAATGTTGTCTAGCGATTCGAAAGGGACGGTTGTTCACTAAATAGCGTTAGCAAGAGCAGTTTTTGGACTTTTAAGATGCAGTTGACGTTTAGAGTAAACAGATAAATTAAATTTAAAACTCGATTTAGGGTATATTTCTGAAGAATGTAAATAGCTGTCACACTTTGTTATTAACCCTCCGGCACTCGCGCCGTTGTATTTTGTGCAACACCTTCCGAAACTCTAGCGAAAATTTAATTTCATCTTCTTTCAGCACCACCGGCTGCCCATTCGCGCGAGTGCCGGAGGGTTAAGTACCTAATCAAGTGGTATTTCAATAACAACAATGTAGTTTTCTAGTTTTTCAAATGACCGTTTCTGAATTCAGTTTCCACGATGAGTTTTTTTGAGGTTCAAATCGGGTGAACCGGCTACAAATCTCTATGGAATGTTTTCAAAATTTGAGAGTATATTTACACATGTATAATGTTGAGGGATTTCAAAACATCGATTTTGTGAAAAATGGTAATTATTAGTTTAAAAATTTCAATTTTCTGCGAAAAAATTTCATATTAAATAGTTTACAAAAAAGTTGACAACATATCAAAACATAGTGAACGACATATGGATTTTTCAACATGTTGTCAACTTTATTATAAACAAAATGCACATGTATAAAGAAACTCTCAAAAATTTAAATCAATAGATAAAGATTTGTAGCTGTTATTAGTCCTTTGTTTTTACATTTTTTGGATTTGGAATCTTCAGATGAATTAATCAAAAACTTTAGTTAATTTCATGAGTGGAAGTAAAATTTCAACCTGAAATAACTTCATCTTTCTCATCTTGTCAAGTGTTGGTAGAAAAAATATTGTTGTCTCATGCGCGAACTATGGAACTTTGAACTTCGAAGCTGCAACTTTTTTGGAAACATTCTAGCATAGTACTGGGCTATATTTAAAAACACTTATTAGAATTTCAGGATAGCGTCATTTAGAAATGGGAATGGAATCAATACTATTTTCTATGTAAATTTCAAATGCAATAAACCCTAAATTTTACATTTGGAACCACGGTTTGTTGCCAGTAGCTTCACAGAGTTGGAGTTACAACATCGTTTTCAAATATCAACAGAAATAAATATTTAAAAAAAACTATTTTAGTGTGGGAAACGTGAATAAATAATGAGTGGCAATGCAAAGCAAGTGTCCGGTAAAACCATCGATTCGTGACGGCGACCTTAACCCGATCAGAATGAAATAACAAGATTATAACAGAATGCAATTTTCGTAACATATTGTGTTATAAAGTAGGTCTCGTTAGTAGTTAAAATAACAGAAACAACGCAAGATATAATTTTGAAATCATTTTGCTATGTGTTTTTGATCGGGATATAGTATTGAAGTAACGCTACATGACCTGGAGCCGCGTACTAATCCCGTAGCTATCAAACAACTCGCGAATAGCGTTAAGAAAGCTACTTGGAGGAACTTCTTAACAGGACTTCGGAACGGTGCTCGTGTGGTGAGAATGCGCCCGATAAAACCTATCCCCTTCTACTTGACCATCCAATTCAAATCAGTCCAAGGTGTTGCATATACTCAGCGAACATTGGTCACGCACCCAGTGCAGAGTCCTGCGTGCCAATATGGTGATCAGCTTCTATACCACGAGAAACCTTAAGCAGAGGTTGCTAAGGAAATTCCGTCTGTTACGACCAAGACCGGTACACAGTCCTCATACCACAACCGGTTGTTAACCCTTAAATATGCAATGTTTTTTTTTAAAACAACATTGCGAAAACCATGTCAAAACTATCATAGTAGTATTAAATCTGTGAGACAATTTTCAGAAAAATAAAAAAAAAATAGTTTCTGCCTTTAAGGGTTAAAATACCGCCGGACAGTAATAGACACTAACTCAACAACGATCGGCCCAGTATCACTAAACCAACTGTCATTACCAAACCACTAAACCAACTGTCATTACCAAACCAACAGTCAACACCTCCAATAAAGAATTGAATGCCGATGAAGACGGATTTACAACAGTGACCCGTGAGCACAAGAAACAAATAAGAACATCTGATCGTGAGCAACATGAATGCAGTACCGATGACGACATGGATGTGAACGAAACCGCGAGAGAAGACGGAGTGAATGACCCCCAAGCTGCGGCAGACAGCACAGCCCAGCAAACCATCAATCGTATAACAATGTAGAAACAGACTCGTAAAGATGTCTACAAACAGTCAAAATCGTTATGACAGTCGATTTTAGTCTGCAGAAATTGATTAGTAATCGCATATTACTAAAAACATGATTTGAATACGACCTTTCATTCCAAATCGCATGGATGTTCTAGTTAAATCGCGTTCGATCGGAGTTGGTCGCAGAGCACTGGCAAACTTATATTCATATAGCTACAAATATATAAAGCATTAAAAATCGTATTTTTGCTCACATTTGATCGTATTTTACTTCGATCAATGTCGGATTAATAACTTAACAAAGTCATTGTGGTCGTTCCTATGTGTGGGAACAGTCAGTAAGCAACATAAACATATCTACGACTTCGATATACATCAAAATGACTTCCAAAAGTTAAACACGACTTAATATATCACAACATATAAGAAACCAGATTTCGCGAAATTACTTACGACTTTTCTTATATCTTTAAAATGAGATTGCTGCATATATGTTTATCGGAATAGGGTTTCTCTACTTGAAGATAAGATATGATTATAAAATATTGTCACGTTTATAACAATTAAAATAGTTCTGTGTAGTAAGTCCTGTCCTACAATCCAAATGTCGTAAGTTCGAATCCCACTTTAGTATGAGAGGGGAGAGACCTCAATGGGTTGGGTTTTTGGCTCCGATTCACAACCGACATTCATTTTTTTGGAGATGATATGTGCCTGTTAACTGTTTCTGGTTTTTGATCTTCTTTGCCGACAAATGAGAGTTAATCGTATATCGTGTTCCGGAATCGTATACTAGTTATGGATATTGCATATAATACCAGATTATTTCGCATATCCAATCTTAAATACATTCTCTAGAATCGTTTTCATACCAGAAATTATCGCGCCTAACGTGTATATTATTGTCATAAATCGTCCATTTCAATAGCTATGTACGTATATCGCCTCCAGTTTGGTACGCATATGCCGATTTTCTGCATTTTATGCGACTTTTTTAATGGGATATAAATACGTATTATTCAGTTGCAACTTGGATATACCATCAAAAAGGCTGGCTGGGAGCTAATGTTTCACCGCCAAGGAAGAGCATCTCAACACGCAGCAGCGAGTTACGTCAACAAGACCCGATCGACAGGCATTTTGAACATATTTTTTTAGTTTTGCGTATTGTAAAAGTCATAAAAGACCCACGGCTCTGTTAGGCTAGCGTGTCAAATAAACAAAAATGGAAAAAACTATTTTGCAGCAGTTTCGGGAGGTTCTTTGACTTTTTTAATTTGTAGCTCATTGTACTGTAGCTATAGCCATTCATAAATTACGTAACGCTTTTCGGGGGGGGGGGAGGGGGTTCGACAAGTTGTTACATATTGTGACATAGGGGGGAGGGGGAGTAAGCTAGATCGTTACGTAACATGTTTTCACCGAAGAAAATTTTTTTTTTCAGGGAATTTGTTACGTAATGGGGGAGGGGGGGATAAAAAAATTTGTGACAATTTGTTACATGGGGGGAGGAGGGAGTCAATTTTGGGCGATTTTTGCGTTACGTAATTTATGAATGGTCCCTTAGTGTAGTTGGAAATGATGATTGTGGTTTGCGTCCTTTAGCAGATGTCACGTTCACGTCACATCAGCGTAAGAGATTCCGTTGTGAGCAGTTTTCTGACAAAACTGACACATGGAAAGTTGTCATTCATACACGGAAAAAAATCCGTTCATAAATTGATGGAAAAAAGATCACGATTTCGTGAATTGAACGATTTAGGAAACCGTGGCCAAGCTCCTGAATTTATGAATAATCAACCTGGTATTCATGAAATTATTTGAATTTCCAACAAAATTACATTCAAAGGTTTGGTTGAGTTACTCCCTGGACATGTTGATTGTTTATTGTGATTCTTGCTTATAATTTGGGGACGCACCGATTTATTTACACTACATCAACTAAAATTGTCGACAGTTAAGCGATGTTCATGATTTGAGGAGCTTTCTCGTAGTTTCTCATCACGTAATTTTAATGACGTTCGTAATTGCCCTTTCCCGTGATATCTCATTAACGAGCTTACTATCGGATTTTTCTGACAAAGTAGCGTGATTTGTATTCACTGTCAAGCTGTGGATCCACCAACACTATATGAAGTGCTATAGGCAGTTCGAGGGCAAAAATCGGTAAGCCCGTTGAAAAGGAGCAAAGATGACCGGCTGTTCAAAGCAGTCCACTGTATGATCCGATTGGTTTGGATGGTCTCATACAAACACATCACAAACTCGATTGAAATAACTAGCCCGTTTCTTAATTCTTTATCAGCGGTTACCAAAGCGGGTTTCAAGAAGGACGATCAATAATGAACCAGATGGTGACGCTGTGACAAATGCTGTATAAGTTCCTCGAATACGACTTGCGGAATCACCATCCATTTATGGATTTAATGGTGACGTACGATTCAGTGAAACGAAACGAACTATGGTAGTTAATGGTTGAACTTGATTTTCCAACGAAACTGATCAATCTGATTCGTGGAATGCTGGATGGGTCCAAATCAAGTGTAATGTGTCGTTTGTGGAGGCTGCGAGAATTTGACTGACTATAATCTCTGACAAGACAAAGTACATTGCACAGTGAACCAGAAAGAGAAATTAGCAAGACAAAACATCTAGCGCTTTGGGTTGGCTATTTTTTGAAATACTGTGTTTCGAAAAGTATCTCGGTTTCACTGGCGCCTTCGTTTGGTGATGTAAATTAGTTCGAATTTTCACTGCATAGGTGGCACTGTGATGCTAACTTTCTTATTTTGGATTTTAGAGATTTGGAGTCTATGACAAAGTTTTATACCGTTTAAAACTATGACAAGTTGCAGGAGACACCTAAACTCTATATCTGTAAGTAACTAAGTTATAGCGACTTTTAGAAAATTTAATTGAAATTCACTTTTTTGTACTCTTTTTTTTATATTCGTTGAATTTATCACTAATAACTTGACGCTTCTATCAGCCCTGATATTTTTCGTCTATTATAGAGGACGCAAATTTTCAGCAGGTTTTGGGCTATATAAGAGCAACATAAATTTTTAAAAATATCATGGTTCTAAAAATCAGTCTTCTCCAAAAGTTGGAATTTTTGCCCGAAAGTCATCAATGTTCCTTAGTATACCATATATGTCGCAGCAAATGTGAAAGTATGACGGACACATATTGTGATTTAATTGAATAAAAATTTAATAATTAATGCCCGGAGACGGTTTCGCTAGAGTTTCCGATTGTACTACACCCAGTGCACTAGCGCGACTGCCCCAATATTACACATCATCCTCATGCAAGAACTGATTCAACTCTTGCTAGCCGGAGATAAGTTCTTCTTATTATCGTATTTAGCTTAATGGTCTTCTGGTGCCCTTAGCGGAGTTCCATATTTGTTTCCCTTTGGTGTTTACTTTTGCGTTCTTTTTCAGTTTGACTTTCGAATGTAATGTAAACATGGAAATGACACACTTATCCTGACTTATTTAATGACTTATCCTTACTTAATTTATAAAGCCGATCAAGATTTCAGTTTATAAAGCCGATTAAGATTTTCCGCTAATTTGTCTATGAATTTCGGAAGAACGTACACATAAATATACAACCTTGCCAGATATCTTGTAAGTTTGCCCAGATAAGCTTAGAATTGTGTATGCTGTCCAAAGCAACCAAATGACGTTACTGGTGACAAGGCTTTCAAAACGGACTACCGTGTCTACATGTCCACTCACAAAGTTGAGATCGACGGCGTGGTCAGAGGGAAGTACATGGTTGACTATTTCAAGGACCCATTGCTACAGTGAGTGAAGAATGACGTATGCACTGGACGGGACAAAATGGCTTGTACCTTAAAACTCGTTTTGGGTGACCTTTTGAAGAACTGTTGAAAGTTGTGTCTATCGTGGGTCGAGTTCACATAATATATTACCATACCATATTACATAAACAGTGTTCAAAAAATCTGGAGTATTTCAGTAAAAAATAAGCAGAAATATTAATAAGAGTAACGCCACAAATCAATAGGCTCTTTGTTCAGAAAGTGTGCGTCTCCTGCGATCCCTACACCCAACACTCGGCCTTAATACCTTTACGGTAATAAGAAAAAATGCTCTAATAGCAAGACGTTTAATTCTAAAATGGTCCCAACAAAAAATTCCCCAAACGTCAGTACCAACACATTCAAATCTTCTCTGCGTCGCACTCATGTTTCATAAATTCTTATACAGTAAATATTCGGACTGTCTGGAAGTGTGTAGCACTTCGCTTGTTATTGTATTGCGCATCAAGCGAAGCGAACACAATGTGGATAAAGATGAGTTTTGATTTTCTCTACACGGCGCATTCCGTATTTGAAGTGCGGCTCACACTCGGCTAGCTTCAAAGCACAGTCAGAAAAAACCGACTAGGAATAGTGGTGGGGTGTTTCGGTGGGTGTTAAATTGAAATTCAAATTCAAATGAGATTCGTTGTAAATGCTAAAAATGTCATATTGGAATTCACCTAATATATTAGCTCGTAGATTTGCTTACAAAAAGGCGAAGCAAAAAGCTCAGTCATGTCTTAGAAATTTGAGATAAAAAAAGGATTTTCAATCGCACTTTATATTTAAGAATTACACCATTTATTTTAAATAAGTCTGAATGGGACTGACAGGGCCGTAGCGTGGTCTTCTAGAGCTGTTGATAGTGTCTCAGTTTAGGGTATCCGCAGAAATAAGCCAATTATTTATTTTTCAGTTTATCTTTCAAATAATAATTTCGAGTGAACATGGTAAAAAGTGTGCCATTTCTGACATGAACTTATTCTCACTTATTTCATAGAGCAGATCAATACTCTTGTCTAAAATTAATCTCATTTGTATTAAGGTATGAATCAATAACGCACGGTAACTTTGATTAGTTCTTACATACATGCCTTGTGCAATTGTTCAAAAAGTAATTTTATGCCGAGAAGAACAGCTCATGAAAGAAAGAATGCTGCATTATATTATTCATTTAATGAGTATACGAATATTGTTGCTTCTATATTGATTGTTGTTCATATTATTCAATTCATGTTGATTTGTATCTCAGTTCAGAAATGAGCTTGAACCAGAACTGTTCGCTTAAATGACGAAGGTGTCCAACTCATCCGGGCAAAAATAGTAGAAAACTCTACACTTGTAAGGAATAAATCTCCCGCGTGATATTTTTCATTTTGTAGTTTCTCGTTAAAATTGTACGAAGATATGGTATAGTAAATCATAGTTTGTTTCTAACCCGAAAAAACGAGCGCAAGGTTGAAATCTATACACTAAAGCCTTGTGATTACTTCTATATTTTTGTGATCTATGCCTATTGTCTATTATACCTAACATACATTATACCAATCGTCCATTATGGCTATCGTATATTGTGCCTATCATCCATTATGCCTAACCTCCACTATGCCTAATGCACTGATGCCTAACGTATGTATGCTTAATGTACTTATGCCCAACGTATTTATGCCAAACGTACCCGGTTTGTATAAATTATCTCAACGAAAAGAGCCGACAGTTAAACGATGTTCTAGATTTCAAGATCTTAACCACGATTTTAGTAGTTTCTATTCACATTGTCGTGATAATTAAGTCACGAGTGATTTCAGGATCAAAGTCACGATTTTCATAATTTATATTCACGTTATCGTGATATTTTATACTTGAACTTACTTTTAAATTTAACGCGGGGAGTAAATTGACTCATAATGATAATGATTGTATCTTCCACATATCACAAGTACGCAAGAAAGATCGTGAATCATGTGCTAGAAATCATGAACCAGTTCACAGATCCATGAATATTGTCTCATGATTTTGTGAACTATTTCACGAGTACGCCAAATCAAACATAACTATTACACTAGGAATCATGAAGCTGTTCCCAAAAATATGGATAATATTCTATGATTTTATAAACTATTCCACAGGCACGCATTGTCAGTTGTGACTATTCTACTAGGAATCATGAACCAGTACACGGGTAAATAATATTGTATAATTTTGTGAACAATTTTACGAGCACGAATTGTCGGTCGTGACTATTATACTAGGAGCCATGAATCAGTTCACGAATACAAGAATAATAATTTATGATTTTGTGAACTATTTCACGGCTTCGCATGATTAGTCGTGTCTATTATACTAGGAATCATGTAGATTGATTCACGTATCCATGATTAATATTTCATGATTTTGTGAACTATTTCACGAGCACGAGTGGTGAGTTGTTACTAGGAATCATGAACCAGTTCACGAATACATAAATAATATATTATGAATTTATAAACTATTAGTTCTGACAAATACACTAGGAAGCATTAATCAGTTCAGGTATCCATTAATATTTTATGATTTTGTGAACAATTTCATGAGAACGGATATTGAATCATGACTAATATATGAGAAATCATGAATTAATTCACGAGGATTGAAAGAATTCATGAATAAAATTCCGAGTTTCGTGAAATAGCTCACGAGAAAATATCCAGACTTTTGTGAACTAATTCATCACAACAAAAACCAGATCACGATCAAGATGTAATAAATCTTGAATCAGTTTACGCCGTATAGTCGGACTCAGAATAATGTTCCTAAATCTATTAACGAATATAGCTTCTAATAAAAGCGTTTTGCAGCCGTTAATGAAGGGAAATTGAACATCATTAGAAAACACATGATTTTTGTTTATGAACCTGTTTTCGTAACGTAAAAACGTGATTGTTTCAGAATTCAATGCACTTTATTCAGGAAGGAACAACTTCTTTCCATATTGCGGGGAACAACCCAGTCGGTCAACCGCACGCTTCAGGCCTGAGACTACAGACGCCCACTAAACTTGCTCTATATAAATCGCTGATACTCCCTGTTTCTTTGTACGACCACGAGGCGCGAACATTAAGGAAAACAGACTATCAAGTGTTTGGTGTATTTGAGGGAAGAATTCTGCGTTTATTAATCGGCGGTACAGAAGAAAGTGGATAATGGCGCTGATACATGAATCATAAACTGTATCGAGCACAGAAACATGTTGACATTGGAAGGCTGTAAAAGGCCTTCCATGCAGCCCTCGCTGGCTATGTGCAATCGAGAAAGATGCGCGTGCAGCTTGCGTTCAAGGAGACTGAAGTATTTCGGCCCAAGATCGAGTAACCTGTGAATCTAAAATATATTTGGTCACGATTCAGAGGCCTCGGATTGATTGGCCTCGATGACGATGATCAATCTATTAATTTAAATATATTTAAAAAAAAATCTCGATGATGAAAATGCAAATATCTTCCAAAGCTGTGTACGAAAATTGCTACGAACAAGATATCAGTTCCCTTTGTTCTAGTCGACTTATGTACTACAGCCACAAAGTACACAGACGCAACCTGCACTATCAGCGTCGAAACCTTGAAACAGATCAGCTTTGCATCGGCCTGCCTACTCAGCTTCCAACGATATGTATTTAAATTATACATGACGCGACCCCCTTGCTACGATAAAATAGCTTTGCAACTGTTGGATATGTTCGTGTAGGATGATATTCGTGTAGCAGCTCTGCTCACGAAAAATGACGCACATGCTGCTACGACCCTATGCTTGCAGCGGTCATCTGAGCGGTTGAGTCAGTCTAACTTCCAACACACTTACATACGAACTCGATCTGTAGTGTGTTAATAACATCGTCGTCTGATTTGCTTAAACCGTGGTTGATGCGAGTGTCCGAGCGGCAGGTACAAATCAACATGATTTTGAACTAATTTTAGTCATTCGTGACGAGCGGATACCAAAGCTGACCTTGATGCTTCCTAACCGAGTCACAAAACCGGTCCTGGTCGGTGTATTTTTTCACACTTTTTCAAGCGTTAAGTGGGCTTAATTTTGGTTTGCGAAAGCGGCAGTTGTCAAAAGCTTTATACATATGTCGCTATATACCGTTTTAAAACCTAACAAACAGTGACGTTCTTCACCGTTGCGGGCTGGTACCTATATACCGATGCGTACACGATAAACATCAGGATGTTTGACTTTTGCGCTACCGCTCAAATGCCAGGGTTGAATGACAAATAATGTGGTCTACAATAGGCAACCACGGAACCTGTTTCGACAAAGATCGAAACATCTCGTGGATACTGGTCGGTGATCTCACTAATGCGATCACGTTATTAAGCCAGTTGCATACTACCATCAACATATTGTGGCTTTGCGTAGAATCTCGAAACTAGAATGGTCGGTAGGGTGGTTGGTCCATTCTCATTATCTACATTTGATTGCGCATTGGATCCGTTTGTTAGAGCAGTGGCCATCTTTGTTTCTTCCCGTTGGCTTAGACGGTGAAAATTGAAGTACTCGATTCAAGTTTACTTGAATACAAGTTTAAAAAAAAAATACTGCTTCTTTCGCCGAGATCCCAACAACTTAGCTATTTTGCTAAGATATCAGCAAAGCAAGTTTAGTGTTTGTCACTTTGCTGAAATATTAATTCCTAAATTAGCTGACTACACGACGGAAATGACCGATAACTGAATTTTGTGTCGGAGAGGTTGATACCAATTTAAAAGCTTTTCATCGATTGTTTGTTATTTGTTGGTTATTCGGCGTGACTCTCCTAGAACCAAAATAGGTTCATCACTGTATCCAAATGTTACAGATAACTGGAAGAGCTCGGGTTTTCCGTGTCATTGTCACGGCGAGTGAGCTTATTGTGTTACCATTCTAATAGCTTCCGGGCGCACTTTAACTAAACTGCCTCGCAGTCCCAGTCAATCTGGGACAGCGAGGCATCGGTCAAAATAAATGAAAACCAACTCAACATTTTCACAATCGCCAACAATAATTTTGCTTATGAAGAGTGAATCTCAAGATCAACCTTCACCACTCGGTCAAACCCGTCAATGTGAATCGAATACTGCAACTTCCGAAACGGGTAGACCTTCGGTACCACTTAATGGACAACTATTGCTAAGCGACCGAGGCAAGAACGCCAATATTTATAATTGCATCTTGGGTTGTATAACTGCGAGTCGACCGATCAAGCGTGAAATTACCACGAACTTTTTTTTTTATTTCTATTCGTTATTGAGGCAATATCGTTTATTCTTTCTGTGATTGAATCTGTGGAAGCAGCATACATACACTCAAAAAAATCAACACGAACTGATCGATGGCTTCTTCTTGCTGCAGCAGTATTCACTGATGGTCACGATGATTATGATGAAATTTGAACTACAACCGTAGTTCAAGCAGCACACCTCTTCGTCTTGGAACCACCCTTGAAGCATCACGATCGCCGCCCTAAAGTGCCACTCTTCGCAACAGAACTTCAACTCCACTCGAATGTATCGTATGTAGGTATGCAAATGTAATTAGATTGCCCAACCTTGCCCAAGTACTACTAACAGTCTTTGGTAATCGTTTGTCGATCGTGCTTTTCTCGATGGCGATTCGAAGCATTCTATTGGAAGGTATCGAGGCAGAAAACGGTGCGGAAAATCAAATGCGATGATGCGTGAACTGCTAAGCAATAAATGCATAATGGATGACAAGCGGTAAGCGCATTCTTTGGTTGTGAAGTAGAATTAGAAATTGTTTTCTTAAGTCTCGACACATTTATTATCAGAGCGTAAACTGCAACGGACCGTTCCTCGTCAAGTGCACTGTGCGTGGGTATGATCGGTTTCTGTAAAATTTCTCCTGAAGGTGAATTTTGACAGTTGGTTTTACACCATAGTCAAGTTAGGGTTTGTACCTTTCATGGACAAAATGGTTTAATCCAATTTTCTGCTTAGGGAGAAATAGAGCATAGTACATGCAATGGCTGGCTAGTCAAAATCAAGTGGTGTCTTTTTGGCAGTCAAATCGGTTTGCCATGATACTGATGAGACTTTTATAAAAATACTTCATCTACGTCTGTCAAAACGTATAATTGGCAGAAAATTAATGGTAACCAACAGTGCGGCTGGTGTCACTCGTTCACAAAAGCGAGTTAAAATCGCCGCAACAGCCATGCGTGAAACTTGTGTTTATGAACAGATGATCAGTCATTTTCTCGTTAGTTTAAATAGTTTTTACCGTGGTTGCATCGGTTGAAACAGCTTTATTTTGCGAACGGTTATCCGGAAATTAAAACCAGCTTGTACCACGTTCAGCATTCTAGGTTTGTAGCTGATGAGCGTTTTTTTACAGAGCGCAAAAGCTTCCTCAATCTTCGTGTCGGGAATTGTTTCTATTCTCTTGAGGTTGTCATAAATCATTCTTTTTTGCGGGCAATCGATGAACCGAAACTGAACCGTTTTCATTTAGAGACAAGCTTGGCTTGAAACAATTTTGAAGTTGTCTGAAGATTTTTTCAATGTTGAATCAATATTGGGAACAAAAGTTTTAAAACTGTTTGTGTCTGATATAAAGTGCTCAAATCGAAAGTAATTTTGTTTCGAAATTTTGTAGGCAAGGCAATAATGGACCTCTTGTGTAATGTGAAGATTTATTTATACGATGAACGATAAAAGTATTTTTCAGTCCCGCAGACATACGAGCGTTCCAAGAGTAGACACCAAAACATTTCCACGTCGAGGGGTGCACGGCGGACATGATAACTCTAGATAAAATTGTCTCAAACAGGAAAATCAGTAAGATTTACAAAGCTTAGACTTGTAGTTACTCGATGAACAAAAAAGTGGATAAAAAGTTTGAATTTCGGAAAATACCACCATAAAAACGAAATAATCTCATATTTTAATGTAAAATTCTCATATTTTAATGTAAAACTCAAAACAGTGCTTTTGTTAAAATGTAAAATTCGATAATATTTCTTCAAAATAATGAGGAGAAAATAATTCTTTTTCAGTTCTCCATGGTTCATCGACTGGCTACACATATTATGCATTCTAATAAAAAATCAAGTCAATCCGTTCAATAATTTTTGAGTTATCGTGGCCGTCAGTTTGAAAAGTGCGGTTTCGAGAAAAACGCTTTTAAAGTTGCCGATAGATTGAAATCTGCGTGTATTACAAACGCATGGCTGTTTAAAACAATAGAAGCTCAGCGTGGTCACAGAGATTGCAGGAGACTATTCTAGAGGTTCAATACTAACTTTTAAACGAATAAAAGAGAAGTCGATTTTTTACCCACTGCACTAGATGCCTTCAACTTTTTTCCAGCTAGTGAGCAAGATAAATTAAGAAATGGGAATTAGTTCGCTAAATTTAATCAAAAGTCGTTTATTTAACCTCTTAATACACCGGAAAAAGTTGGAGAAAGCAAGCTTTCAATAAAAATAGCTTAGTATAAAATCCCACTAAAGTTACTAAAATAAAGGAACCAAAAGTGTTTTACATCTTCATGTTTTTTTAAAGATTTTTATTTTTACTATTTCAAAAGTTATTAAAGTTTTGGTGAAATTGTTTATTCTGCTTCCGCTTATCGTTTTTCTGATTCATGTAAAATCATTTTATTACTTTATAAGAATTAAAATGATACACAAGTACTCTTAAAAAATTAAATACGGGTGTAGATATATCCTTACAAAGTTTAATTATAACTATATATCTGGTGCTTACGTTGAGTCGTTAATTAGCTAATTGTTTATTTTGTACATCGTTGCTAATTGTAATCGATCCATGCCAAGAGACAACCGATTAATGAAAATAATCGACTATTTCAAAAGTATAGAAGACTGCAACCCCTTACCTAGGTTTTAGGACTGTGTTAGTATAAGAAAGGTATTCGGTCATTTGGCCGAATGTCGTTTGACCGAACGCTATTTCACCTACTTTAGTCGAAAGTGACAATTATCCGAATGAGTCGTTTGTCCGCATGTCTATTGGTGGATTGGGTCAACTGGCCGATATTTATTGTTCCCATAGGTAGGAGGTTAATGGTTAGTTTCAAACAGAAGTAGTATTGCATTGTCGAATCTCGTGTCTATCTGACGTTAAGCCAATGTCCGGGACACAAGTGAGACGAAGCCGAAACGCAAATTTTTCCACGTACTGAAGTTAAGTATTGTGTCTTTCAGGCACAAAATAGTGTAATCTAATTTTTTCTTAGCGAGAAATATAATACAGAATCCAATTACAATATTTCATGCTGTTAACTGAATTATTCAGTGAATATTTTCCTTCTTTTAAGCATGAGCAGCTCTGTCTATACGTTTCTACAAAATATGCGGGACAATTGTCCACATATAACTCGATAAGATTTGATTTCAGTTTCAAAAAGGATAAGTATTGATGGAATTCATGCATACAATTTGGATAAGCTTCAATGCATTTTAATAGTTGGAAATTCTTCATCTTTATAGTGTGCTGTACTGTAGTCCCATATGCATCGAGTTTAACAATCAATCCATCATTAAGGGACCATTCATAAATTACGTAACACTTTTAGGAGGAAGGGGTATGGCAAAATGTGACATGTTGTGATATATGGGAAAGGGGGAAAAATCTAGAGCGTTTCGTAACATGTTTTGCCTTTCTATGCAATCACTGAAAAAATCGACTTTTCAACCGATGCTCGGAGTGTTATATATAATAGGGGAGGGTAGATGAAGAAATTAGTGACAATTTGTTACATGGGGGGAGTCAATTTTCGGCAATTTTTGCGTTAAGTAATTTATGAATGGTTCCTTATCTAATATATATCGGCTGAAACATTTCGTACTTGGCTTTCTTCTTCTCAAGATTTTCTAATGAAGAGAAAAACTAACGGCTATAACGCGTTGTCTGGAATTATCGAGACTTTTACTTAATTCATTTTAACCGTAATAAGGTTAACAATTTGAAAGTGTTGGAAAAAGCACGTTTTATGTTCCACGTACGAGTGAAATGGGAACATTATAGACGACATGGAGGCAGAATTCAAAATCCACCCAGTGTCAAATACTAGGGCTTTAGACACGACACAAAAATTGTCATTTGGAATCCAAATGTATGATCTGTGGTGATAAATCGCACACAAAGGACGTTTGTCCGGTGAAAAAAACCACAAAAAGTTTCAAATGCGCTAATTTTAGCAAAAACCATAAATCGAATTTCTGGACATGTCCTATCCGAGAAATAATTATTAATTCTCGTTCAAAACAAGAAAAACAACAACTACAGGTACACTTCAAGAAAACAAGTTTAAACGTGTTAATCTGCTTCAAAGTAGAATAACAACTTCTCTACCTATACAAGGATCTTCTATTTCCTTCAAGATATCGTACAATGGTACGTCATCTTATGCTTCAGTGGCCAAAATAACGGCAACCACGCCTCCAACTCGTTCGCACACAATGCTACGTTTGCTCCAATGGATCTAGGTAGCGTACCGGAAGAAAAATTGAATCTCTTGCAAGAATAAATGTTGCAGCTGATGATTACAATGATTTATTCTACCTCCATGTTTGAAGCTTTTCAAACTGGATGCTAATTTGCTAATAAAACCTAAAGTTTAATAATGACTTTAAATAATCATTTAAATTTGTTAAAATGGAGTACTCGTTCATTAAAATGTGTGAAGACGAATTTTTCAACTTCTTGAGGATACATAATGTGCATATAACCGTTGTGGCCGAAACATTTTAAAAACCAAACATTGAATTGAACAGTAACTCTAATTTTGTTATTCACCTGTTTCGCTCAGATGTTTGAGAGCGTCCATAATTTTAATCTCAACGTTGTGAGTCCTATTAAAACGAAGTCTTAAAAAATACGTGTTTCAAATCAAGTATTGTCTCTAGACGAGACTGTTGAAACAAACTATGGTGAGATCAAATCCATCATGAAATAGCTAAAAAAATATGAAAGCTCCAGGTTATGATGGAATTTTCAACATTTCGCTTAAAAACATTCCTGAAATCCAATTATTCAACAAATGTTTTGAATTAGCATAGAAAGATGGAAAAATGCCAAGGTTATTGCTATTCTGAAACCAGATAAAAATCTAGTAGAAGCAATCGACAAATTGGTTTACGTTCTTCTATTAGTAAATTGTTCGAAAAAGCATACTAACTAGAATGATGTCACATATCAATGAGAATTCTATTTTTCCTCCCGAGAAATTGTTAGAGTAACTAACATGATAATGGCAAACATCTCAGAGGGCTATTCCAATGGAGTTGCTCTTCTAGGCGTCGAAAAAGCTTTCGACAATGTTGTGCACAAAGGTGGGATTTCAATTTTCCAATTTACGCAATAAAGATAATTAAAAATTATCTGACTCATCGTCCTTACAAATATCTCATCAGAATTGTAAATCTAATAAGCTACCCGTTAAAGCAGGCGTCCCTCAAGGGTCAAGCGTCGATCGAATCCGATATAATATTTTTACCTCTGATCTTCCAAATCTACCCACAGGCTATAAAAAGGCCCTTTTCTGCGATGATACTAGCATCTCTGCCACAGGTAGGAGTCTTCGAATTATCTGCAATCGACTACAACGAAGATAGAACATTTTCAAGGGATCCAAGCCAAATACAACAAATATATAAAATTTTTAGACCCTCTTATAAACAGGAATTCTAGGCTCTACCTAAAGAACAAACTACTTATATACAAACAAATATTTAGCCCGGATAAGTGCCAATTTTTTGTCGTACTAAGTTTGATTTTTGTGTTTCGAATTCATTTCGTCAGTAACTATAGCACCCCAGCAAACCATCAATCGTATAACAATGTAGAAAAAGACTCGTAAAGATGTCTACAAAGAGTCAAAATCGTTATGACAGTCGATTTTAGTCTGCAGAAATTGATTAGTAATCGCATATTACTAAATACATGATTTGAATACAACCTTTCATTCGAAATCGCATGAATGTTCTAGTTAAATCGTGTTCGATCGGAGTTGGTCGTAGAGCACTGGCAAACTTATATTCATATAGCTACAAATATTTAAAGCATTAAAAATCGTATTTTTGCTCACATTTGATCGTATTTTACTTCGATCAATGTCGGATTAAAAGCTTAACAAAGTCATTGTGGTCGTTCCCATGTGTAGGAATAGTCAATAAGCAACATAAACATATCTACGACTTCGATATACATCACAATGACTTCAACAAGTTTGATACGACTTAATATATCACAACATATAAGAAACCCGATTTCGCGAAATTACTTACGATTTTTTTCATATCTTTAAAATGAGATTGCTGCTTATATGTTTATCGGAATAGGGTTTCTCTACTTGAAAATAAGATATGATTACGAAATATTGTCACGCTTATAACAATTAAAATAGTTCTGTGTAGTAAGTCCTGTCCTACAATCCAAATGTCGTAAGCTCGAATCCCACCTTAACATGACAGGGGGAGACCTCAACCCATTGAGGGTTTTGGCTCCGGTTCACAACCGACATTCGTTTTTTTGGAAATAATTTATGTGCCTGTTAACTGTTCCTAGGTTTTGATCTTCTTTACCGATGAATGAGAGTTAATCGTATATCGTGTTCCGGAATCGTATACTAATTATGGATATCGCATATAATGTGAGATTGTTTCGCAAATCCAATCGTAAATACCTTCTTTAGAATCGCTTTCATGCTTAAAATTATCGCGCCTAACGTGTATATTATTGTCATAAATCGTCATTTTCAATAGCTATGTACGTATATCGCCTTCAGTTTGGTACGCATATGCGAATTTTCTGCATTTTATGTGACTTTTTTAGTGGGATATAAATACGTATGATTCAGTTGCAACTTGGATATACCATCAAAAAGGCTGGCTGGGAAGGGTTCCAGCGAATAAAATCAGTTTTTTTTTGTCAAATTTTGTTAGAAAGATGATTGAAGCGAATCGATCAAAACTTTTGTACATTATACTATATCATTTCAATAATATTCTGTAATTTTTTCATGCAAAAATATCAACTAGCGACTCGGTGACGAAGCTTTTTGTGAAACTTCTCTAAAAAACACGATTTACGGTGTCCACTGTCATTCAAAAACTACTTGACCGATTTATTTCAAATTTTGCATACACATTATATATAAAAAAAACGCCCAACCCCTATGTTGAGTTTTTGGGATAATTTTTCAATTAAAGGGGCTTTTTACTCATAAAATGGAGAAATTATTCTTGAAAAACAGCGATTCCGCCATTTTATTAGTAAAAAACCCCCTTAATTGAAAAATTATCTCAAAAACTCAAAATTACAGAATATTATTGAAATGATATAGTATAACGTACAAAAGTTTCGATCAATTCGCTTCACCCACCTTTATCAAAAAATTGACGCAAAAACTGATTTTTTACGGTGAAACCCTTACCCCAAGGATCTTCTATCCCCATCAAACCATCCTACAATGCTGCGTCATATTATGCTTTAGTGGCAGGTAACACGGCCAAATTAACGGCTCCAATCTAGTTTGCAGACAACGCTTCCTTTACTCCAATGGATCTAGGTTGCGTAACGGAAGAAAAATTGAATTTCTTGTAAGAATCAATGTTGCAGCTGATGATTGTAATGATTAATTCTATCTCCATGTTTGAAGCTTTTCAAACTGGGTGGGAATTTGCTAACAAAATTTAAAGTTTGATAATGACTTTAAATATTCATTTAAATTTATTAAATTGGAATGAAAAACGTGCGAAGACGAATATTTCAACTTCTTGAGGATACATAATGTGCATCTAGCCGGTGTGACCGAAACTTTTGTTATTTAATCGATTTGATCGAATTGTCGGATTCGGTAGAGGAATCGCAGTAGCGGTTAATCGCAGAATCAAACATCGCGTCTTATCGTCTCTTGAGACCAAGGTGATCGAGAGTTTGGGTATCGAAGTTAAAACCGATCTTGGTATCATTTTTATTACTACAGTGTATTTGCCTTTTCGATGTACTGGCGAACAAATTAATTTTGTAAAAGGAGACTTACAAAAACTTACAAGAAATCGGCAGAAATTCTTTATAATCGGTGATTTTAACGCTAAACACCGATCCTGGAATAATGCTCAGAGCAATTTCAATGGTAAACTACTTTTTAATTATTGCTCTGCAGGTTATTATTCAATTTTGTTCCCGAATGGACCTACGTGCTATTCGTCTGTAAGGAATCCATCAACAATTGATTTAGTTTTGACAGATCAAAGTCACCTTTGTAGCGAATTGATTACACATGCTGACTTTCTCAAGAAGCTGTTTCCAATCCCATTAGCTCAGTGTTTAATTATCCCAAAGCGAATTGGAAAAGGTACAAAACTTATATTGAGAATAATTTTAATCATGATCATGATTTACAAAATAAAGCTGACATTGATACGTATTTGTCATTTTTAGACTATAGCCATTTGAAAAAAATTGGTCAAAAAAGTTTGACCCTTTTCAAAAGACAGTCTAGACCATTTTTGGAAAAACATAGTAAGCAAAATGGCTTTTTGTAACAGTTTTCATGTACAAAAAGTTTCATTAAAATCTAAGAGGGTGCTACCAACTCTGAATATGAATTAGCGCGAAATTCGTCTATACATAGGCGAACCTACCTACAGGGAGCTTAAACTCAAGGATATATTGTTGCTCTTAACCCAATGGAGTAACGAGCTATAGGCTTTATCAAAAGAGTTCATTAATCTATTGAGAGTAAAGAATGCAGATTGTTTACTGTTTGACAATAGCTATTTGTTTGTGTATTCCCGGGGTCTCCGAGAAATGTTATTGGGATATTAACGCTCTACTTACGAGCTTAATAAAAAAACTATTGATCGCATTGACATGATAGATTGTTTATTTTTGAAGCAAATTAAAAAAAACTAAAATTGGTCGAATATTTTCACAATTTCGAAATTTGTTGGACTGAAAGATAACAGAAAATATTAGAAATTGAGCAACCCGCTACCACCGCAATGGCAATGCCAATTGCTTGATAAAAGATCTACTCCGGTATTTAAGAAGCAAACACAGATGAACAAAAGCACTTTCTTTTGTCTGTTCTCATGGTAAAGAGGGACAAGTATCCCTTTGCCGTGAGTCATGTTACTAGACTTGAGCGATTCGTAGTAACTCTACCTAAGTTCGACTCCTACCAGCAGAAGATAAAAGATTAGTCTGTAACATTTAAAGCCTGTTTATAATGACACTGCCCCTTCTAGTTTACCGATCTGTATATTACACATGGCTCTAAATTTTCATAACTTTCCATATTTAGCTAACTAAATGTCGTTAAAAAGATAATAAAAATGAAGATTAAGAATACATTGATGAACGTTATCGCGTCCGAGAACTGTACACTCCTGCAAGAGAGTGCTTCTCGGGTTCAAGTCTAATTCCGGTCATTTGGCAATTCCTGGAATTATTTAATGTTGGAAATTTTTTCACCACCCAAAGCACCAGGTCCGTACTGGTTATACTGCTTTGTACATATTTAGCAAGATTTTAGTAAATGTTAAGCCTAAAACATACGTTCCAAACATACCATAAACATGTCGAAACGAGAAATGTTTCCTTTCGTTTTTTCCGCTCTGAAAATCGAAGAGAAGGAACAAATTTCATTATCAAAATTCTTGCTTGTTTTTAACATTGGACAATTAGTACTAATAATGTGTATGGTTAACAACTACAACAACAACAAACCTTAACACTGCACAAATCGAGAACCCCGTCAAACCAAACAAAGGTCAACTTTCAATTGAAAATCAAAACGCACAGCGAACGCGATCGTGCACTCGACGTTTTCTCCCCCGTCGTCGAAGCAACAATTGAAGGTCGCACAGCGGAAAATGTTAGAAGAATTTACATATATGTTTATTGGCCTTAGCCGCCGGGTCGGGTCTCCGGGTATTCCGAGTTGTTTCGCGAAGCAATTGAAAAAAAATCAAATAACAACAGAGCGGTAAGGTACCACCACCAGTCGAAACGATTATTGGAATCATTGTACTCTCGAGACATAATCGCCGAGCGACGAACAATCGCGTGTGAAAGAGCGAAGCGAAAACTTTTTCAACAACCACTTTCGCGTGAGAAAGAAAAACAAATTGTTTTCTTTTTTTTTTCTTCTTCTTGCTGCACCACATGTTATGTCCCACAGTTTGTTACATCTGTAGATTTTCTTACTAAATAGACCTCACCAACCATCCATCGATACACATCCATTTGTTGCGGCAAGTGTTTGGGGAGGAGAGCGCATCGTCGAATTACGCCACCCGCACCCAACCAGCCGTGCGATGTGAGGATAGTTTTACGCAAAGTTCTCAACTTTCTAACACACCGACAAGCGAATAATACTCGGACCGGTCGTGTAGATCGGTTAATAATTGTACTTATGCTAGTATGGATGGATATCAAACGCATCGGTTAGTAAAGTCATGTCCCATGGGGTTTGAATTCACGCTCTCCAAAGTGCATCAGCGAATGCGTATTGTTTCGCAAAGCCCTATTGCGATTTCTACACGCGGTGTATAATAAAACGGTGCCCCTAGAGGCGAAGCGGATTTATTGGGTGAAGATTAGGTGCATATATTTTCATGATCGACACCACTATTAACAAGGCAGATAGGCAGTCAGTTAGTGGTGCAGTTGGTAGTGTTGTGTTGCGCAATGGTGATCAAACATCGCGTCGCTGTTGGTATATAGCTAAGTAGCTAGTCGATGTGGGTCGATCTAGATAAGTTAGTGTTGATTAGTATCGCTGCCTCTAGGGCGTGGATGAATGATCGTTGTCGATGGTGTTGGATGAGATTTGGAATTAATTTGGTTTTAGCTTTCTGTGTTTTTCTGTTACGTTTCTTTGCTAAGGGAAATAATTATATGCGGAGTCGTTTCGTTGACGAAACAAAGGCTCGTGATGTACTGGAAATGGAAAGTGAGTTCGTTTTATATTTGAAAGTTTGCAACCAATTACTGTTTGTGTTGCTAGCCGACTAGTGGTTTTGGTTATGCGAAGAATGTTTACGAGGGAAATACTTTTTTTTTGATTTTCATAACATAAGTTTCAGAACTCTATGTTTCAAATCAGTAAACCGGAAAGTGTTGCCATATTTTGTGAGGCTAGCTTTGGTCATGTATGGTTTTGTTTCTAACTTACTCAATTTTTTCAGTCGAATAGAAAAAATTGAGTAAGTTAGAAACAAAACAGGTGTGTAGATAGTAGAGATGATCGTGGTCGAGCTCTTGCATTCCTAACCCGTCGAGTACGGTAGTTCGAAAGGAAGTGGACTAGATAACCCTCAAGCATCAGTTTATGACCCAGAGGACGGGTTCATAATTTAATATATATGATTATATATTATACCTGTAAAAAATTATATTGTATAAAATTAATGTGAAGGCCACAATATCTATAACTCATTTCTGTTTTCTCAGTATTAGGCTGCGGCTTGGCACCGAATAGACGCAGGTTCAAAAGCGTAACTCTACTTGTGTTCGTGAAACAAACAACTCACCCCGAATGAGATGCCATTCAACATTGAAAGCGTTTTGTCCGATTTTTACGTTCTTTAAATTTATGAACGAACCCCCGTCAGAATTTCATACTTGAAATGAATATCCAACTTTTACATTCTAGTGTAATTACAGGAATCAGCCCTTCCGATTTTTTTTCAGTAGCTCAAATTTGGTTGTTCGAATTTTACAAAATTCCAAATAATTGATTAAATTAAAAATTTTTTTGATTGCCAAATTTTAGCATTTTCCTATATTATATTAAATATCGGAAGATTAAGTATTTTTAACCTTCAGGAATCATTGAATTACATAGTTTCAAGTTCTTAGAATCACCCGCGAATGCATTTTCCTGGTCTATTAAAGCTACAGAGCACTTGTGCCGCTTTTAACGCCCTACTACAAAATATTGAAATAGTATTCAGTGAAGTCTCGATTCTATCAGACCCCGATTTTGTCTGCCCCCGATTTTGGCTTCTCCAGATTTTGTCATTTGATGGTCTCTAGCAGAAGAACAAGCCAAATTCGAGTATATTTTTCTTATCTTATGCACGTAAAATTTGCAAAAATAAAAATAATATTGCGAAAATGGCAGCCAAAGAATCGCATTAAAACTTTTTATGAGTTGGTGCTATATACTAGCATTAGATATGCAGAAAACGGACTCTCAATCTCCAGACCGTAATTGAACAATATTTAGCCATTTCAGGGATTATATCAGAACATAGGGTTTAATAGCTCTTTAAGACTGCCCTATATGCAGATCTAAAGCAATTATTAGGCTTCGTTATAATGGGAGCTCTTCACTAGAGTGACAGGAAAAATATAAGCCCTATCGGCCCAACCCCGATTCGATTCCTAGTTCCACCAGGAGTACTTGCTCCAAATTTGAAGCAAATCGGACAAGTCTAGCTACCGGACCAACGCGCCTGAAGTTTGTATGGGATTTTTCGACAATTTACATGGAGAAAACCCACTAACTCGCATTTTCGCCGCTAGGTGGCACTGTATGCATCGTATTATCACTGTAAGTGAAAATAAGAATAATAATTTAATTGTCTACAACTTTGCCGAAGACTGCTAGTGAATTCGGCTTTATTAAAAGAAGTTGTTAAACTGTTAGTGAAGTGATGTCTGAGTCAGTTTTGCATGGGGCCTAGCACTGCATGGTTGTGTATCAGTACTCGAACTAAATTTTTTTGTGAAATAACCATAAGATTTAGCTCTATAGTATGTTCAAAAGAGTTGTAGTAAATAATATGAGCCATGTTTTGGTTTGAACATTTTAGTTCCACATTTTACCATATAGAGGGCGCCAACACTAAGTTTTAAACGGAAAGAGATAGAAATTAAATGTCTTCCTCAAAGTTGTAGAAAAAACATTTTCCATTAATTCTTCCGAACATATTGATATTCTATCTGTCTTCTATGAAAAGTTAGTGTTGGCGCCCTCTATGCGGTCACAGTTGAAACTAATTTTTTCCAACCAAAACATAACTCATATTATGTCTTATAATTCTTCTGAACACACTATTGGGCTAAACCTATCAAATATTTCACAAAAATGCAGTTCGTGGGAATAGAGTAATGATACACAACCATGCACAGCTAGGCCCCATGCAAAACTGACTCAGACAACACTTCACTAAAAGTTTAATAACTTCTTTTAATAAAGCCGAATTCACTAGCAGTCTTCGGCAACGTTGTAGACAATTAAAATATCTTTCTTATTTTCACTCACAGTGATATTACGATACATGCAGTGCCACCTAGCGGCAAAAATGCGAGTTAGTAGGTTTTCTCCATGTAAATTGTCAAAAAATCCCATACAAACTTCAGGAACGATGGTCCGGTAGCTAGACTTGTCCGATTTGCTTCAAATTTAGTTCCAGTACTCCTGGTTGGACTAGGAATCGAATCAGGGGTGAGTCGATTTCGTTTTCAAAAATTCATTATTTTTCTGGTCAGTCTACTCTTCACATACTTTTTGCAAAAAAAATCTGTACTACAATGAACATGAAACTTATGTGCTCGAAGACTTGCAATAGTTTCCGGGTTTGTCTTTTTATACTGCAATGCAAAAAATGCTGTTGCTAAGTATAACCGTACATAGAAGCTGTCTAATTTACTCGAAAAGTACTTCGTTTGGCAGACCATTTGTAGTTGTGGTCACAAATTCAAACGTTTCATCTCTACTGATGCTAGCATCAAACATGTGTACGAAAAATAATGTTTACAAAGGCGGTTACTACCATTCATCAGAAGCCACGACAGCTCTGTTTGGCCTTATTTAGCTAGTTGCTTCTATGCCGGCCAGGCTCGATCGTAGACCGCAACAGCAGAGGGAAGGAATATTAGTCTGATACTAGTTATTACTAGAGGCCGTATATACTACCTCACAAGTGTAATCCGTGTGGGGGGGGGGGGGGTTATTAGTAGGGATAAGGATTCGATTGAAAATTGTGCTGGAACTCCAGCGCAATTTAAAATTTTAGGAGTCTTCGTGCGCATGACCACCAGGAGACTCATTATGTGTCTAAAAATATGTCTTAGGAATATCGTCACGGTGAATTTCCAGAAAATATCTAGAAACAAACTTAATTGACATATTATGTTTATAGAAGACAAATTAACGAAAAGAAAATCAGCAAATAATCTCGAAAAAATAATTAAAACTAGTAAACCAACTGAGGCTACACTCTTAGAAATAATGAAAATTACATTTGACGTAAACAACGTTTTGACGTATTTTTCCATCCGATATTAGGATTTTACATGCTATGATATGTAAAATTCTATATTGTGACTATTTTGATGTAAAACTTAGGCTGAATGACCTAGGGAAAGCCGAACAACTCATATTTTTACATGTAATTACATGTAAATTTATGTGAATTGGGACACTCCTTTTATGTGCATCTGGCAAGACGTAAAGTTACACGACTTTTTTTTTGCTGTGTACAACTAAAAAAAACTATTGATTGTATTCGCGACGGGAATAAGAAATAATTTTGAGCGGCCCAAAATAAGCAACAGCTGTATTCAAATCCTCACTTTATATGACGGGCATATTAGAAATTTCACGTGTGCGTTTATTATAATTATTTTAATTACTAGAAAGAAAGATAAGTAAGTTCATAACGAATAGATGAGGAGAATTATAATAAGAAATAACCTACTAATTTAGCCCAAAAAATTGCATGGCCTAAAAAATACAGGAAATAAAAAAGAGAGTTCTGTTTTTGTCGTTTCTTACGACATGGGGACAGGAACCCAGCCGGTCAATTCAATGCCGTCTATTGCCACAGGGTCTCTAGGCTGGATTTGTCTGGAACAACCTCCTAGTGGACACCAGCACCTTGTATTTATTAAAAAAATCTAACGCGAAACTTACTTGAATTTAAGGGATAAAGAGTGTGGTAATATGAGAGAAAGTTAGTTGGTATTGGGCAATCTTTGCGTGACATACTTCATGCATGGTCCACAATATCACTTTTAAACTCATTGTTTATGGTCCATTTTATATTGTCGACAACACTGCCGACAGCCGGCTGTCCGGAGTTCAAGTTGTTTTCAATGAAACAAACTCTCGATAAACGGTTACTCAGAGTTTAAACGCTTTCACATCTAGAACATTTACGTATCCTACAGTCAATAAACTATTCAATCTTTTTATGCACGAACATGTATTCTCAGTCGCATCGCTTGCTTGTGGCGAATCCTGACTGAAAACCCACCCACTATCTAATCCGTGGTACTTATAGGACTGTCACTGAGTCGAGGCCTTCCGTTTAGTAAGTACCTTATCAACACTTCCTTTCTCGTATCCCAAGTTACCGTAAAGATGGTCGTGGCCCGCAATAGTGGTTCTCAAGTGAAATTTTCGCTTGGACTGGATCAATTGTTATTCCCAAACAATGCTCCTCAAGTATTCTGGATGGAAATGAGAGCCATCAGTCTGCAATCTACGAAGTATACCGTGCTTACGCAACGCATGCATACATTTTCTTCACAATTTAATGCCAAATATAAGCATTTTCCGTAAGCTCTAGCTCACACACAAGAATATTTCTATAGTAAATGTGCAATGACACCCGAGTCGTGTTCCGTTGCTAAATCATTGCCAATGCGCGGAATTTGAGACGAAATCATTCTAATGCGCCGAAATTGAGACGAAATCCATGACTTACTAATTCTACATTGACTCTTCCAGCCGAAAAGTTATCGGTAAATTGATGTAACTAAATTTGACAAACATAATAAACCCTATTGAAGTACTTGAAAAAGATCGCAAACGGATCTAAACGTCGGACAAGGACAAAACAGTGTTTTGTACTTCAAAGACAGCGAAACAAATACCTAACCTCAAAGTTGTTACAGTCGATTGCCATTCTAAAACTTGAAGTTTTGAACTGGATTTGAATAATGCACATTGATTGAAAATTAATGTTTTATTCAGCAAATGCGAAAATTAATGTTTTATTCAGCAAGTTCTTGTGAAGAGATGTAACTTTCAAAAAATAGACTAATGGGAATGTTGTAAAGGTCAAATATCAAACAAGCGCGCACTGTTTTTATTAAATGCTGACAGCTCATCAACCACTAACTTGTCGACCGGAAGCTAAAAAAAACTAAATGCCAAACTAACATCGTTCCATCCCGACCGGTCATCTAATTGGCCATTATATACAAATTACTCCGAAACTGAACGTTGATGTTTGTCATTCAGTGATACGATTACTCTTCGCGCCATAGTGTCCACCGGAGAACTGAATAGTCAAAGTCGCACATCGCGGTAATGAGGAAATGATCTCAAATTTTCTGTATTTCCGTCTGATTGCACACCAGTCTAAGTGAGAGACTAGTTGAAATAGGTTTCGACCAAGCTCTACAAAATCAATTTGCTAAGGTGAAGCGTACTATATAGATAAAAACCCTCTACCAGTCAGTCTGGTATCCGGGGTCATTGCTATGGGCAGACAATTCCTGATCGGTGTTTCGGCGCACTCACAACAAGATCAAGTTCTGCTGCTGCAAACCAAACGCCGCTGAATCCGCTTGTTTGGTGATCGTTTATATCACCGCGCGCGACTGCTACACTTCCAAGGCAAACCGGATCTGATTTACGATCCGGTTTGTTCTGGTGCGTAAATCATCGCAAGCTGTTTGGTGCAGATGCCTATAGAATATTATCAGCCAACAGCAAATGTCAATTGGTGGTTGTGGCTCATGATTCTGAACAGTTCACCTATTAAAATTAAATCCTCTATTGAATCGAAAAAAGAGCGACTATCCGATTCAATGCCGTTGCTGGAATAGGTACACTTCACCTGCCGGTCATTCTTACGACCCACGCCGCGCCGTATCGTGATAATCGGTTCGAACGAATTTGGCAAAGCATGTAGGATTGAGAATTGAGGTGTCTGCACACTAAGCTACAAGAGAAACAGCAGATCAACTTGTCCAAAATTGGAAAGTAGTCCTATCTCTGGTTGGGATTTTATTGTTGGTGGCGTAGGTGATTCCGATCCGTGGTAGTTTGCTAATGATGGTGGGGTTTTTTGGTATAACTTCGGAAGGCAAAAATTATCTCATGTGTCATAATTATAAGTCTCCCGTTACCATAAAAAAGCTTATGGGTTATGATTGCGAGCGAAAGGGGTTTCGACAAAGATCTGTTATAAAAGTTTATCACCTAATTAACTTATGTAAATTTTAATACCATAAATTCCACTGCAGATGTTTTGCGTTTAGGTTTTTGTTGTGAAGTATTGTTTCGTTCGAGAGGCTATGATTGTACACTTTTTGTTATCTCATGACAATTCACAAAAATTGTGCGCTTCAAGAAAATTTAAATTTTCCTTATTTTTGGTAGTGATTGGAAATTTTTCCACGCGCTTTAAAATCAAATTTAATTATTTTTAGAGAAATTTTTCAATAAAGGATGTACGGAATCACATTGCATCACTTTCAAATTGCTGTAACTTTTTTCCGTTGGCTACTTTCTATTGAAATTTTGGGTGACATTAGTTTAGTGTGTATTGTTTACCTTTGTGGAAGTTTCACTAGCAATTGTGCAATTGTTGCGAAAATGGGGTACCTAGAAAAACCGGATCTCACTCACCGTGCTGTTAGCAAAAAGTTTACACTACGGTAAGTTTTCATTTGAAACGGTACAATGGACGTTTGACCATCGCACAGTGTTTCCAAGTAGGCAAAAACCTGATCGAAATGGTTTTGATCATGAAAAAACAATTTTTGAGCTATAGTATCAGCGATGTTTGTGTATAAACTATTTCCCATTTAATAGATGTATTAGCTTGGTAATTCATACCCCTAAAATTGGGTTGGTCATTTATGAAAATTAAAAAAAAACTGTCTTCAGCAAAGTTGTAAGGAATATAATAAGCAACAACTTTGCTGAAGAGACTGTGTGTCTATCTGTTGGTTTTAATAGACATTTGTGGAGTTTTCTATGATACACCCCTGAAAATCACTTTCTTTGTGATTTTTTAAAATTTCAAAATGTTCTAAAATTTTGTCCGGCATAAGAAAATTCACATATTCAAAAAAACTGCTATAATACTCTGTAGTAAAATTGCATCACACATTTAAGAGTAAAGAGAGAAATTATGAAGCATGCTGTTATACATATAGTGAAGAGAGAGAGGGGGAGAGTGTGGAGGAGCACAAGCAGGTAGTCGAAGATTACAAAAGGAATCTGACTAGTTCAGTGAGAAACCCCAGCATTTAATGAACACTACGGAGAAAGATGAAAAAGTCCAAAAGGCGCCAAATCGCGCTGAATGGCAGAATAAAGCGTGAAAATCACATGCTTGGAGCTCTATACTTAGTTGTCGACGAAACAGTATTGTCTCGTCATGGATGACAAGGCTTAAAGTGAAAACAAAAAGGCATCTTCCTGGGCTCTTTTTCTTCATTGCTCGTCGTAAATTCGACGTTCCTGGGAAAGCTAGAAAGCAGAGTATGTCTTAATTTGCAAAAATACATGATTTGGCAGGCGATTCGCTCCTGTGGAAAGTGGAGCATCCCATTCGTGACAACCGGAACGGTTATTGGGCAGGTGTACTTGAAAGAATGAATCCAAAAGCTTCTACTCCCACTACTGAATTCTCACGACGGCCTTGCGCGTGGCTGTTCGGAATTAGTCTTGCGCAATGCGTGGGTAGTATGGGTAGTACTACCCACTCGAAAATTACCGAGGGGGGAATTACCCACTCGAAAGTTTGGAACAAATTAAAACCTGAGATTGACCACGTATGTGTTTTTTTAGCACAAATTTCTTGCGTTGGAAATCATCGATGTAAAACAATTGCATTTAGATACAAATTTCTTTGCTTTACAATTTAAATTTCTTGAGAATAATTAGGATTTGTTTGAAATTTGGAATTATTTATTATATTTAAACTCGTGGAAATACATTTTGACACATCTACATCTTAAAACAACGAGTTCAGATCGATAGACAAAAATATTGATATACAATTTTATTCAGACTATGGGATGCAGCTAGAAATATTTTTAAGGACAATATAAACGATTTGTAATTTTTTAACATGAATGATCATTTGATTAAAAATTGGAACCAGGAGAAACAATCACTAGACAATCAGTAGACTTTGTATAAGGAAGGCAAAAGATTGCTGATCCCAACATCAGTAGCAGAGATCGTATCAGAGAACAATCAGAGCAAAATCCAAGGAAAAAAAGAAGTTAAACTTGTAGCTTTGTGGCAAACGGAAGATCACTATCAGGACATCTTGAACCGGATCGCCAACTGGCCTCCTTGGATCCGCTTGGAACTCTTGGGATCACATTTACAGGTACCTGACTCGATTAACGCAGATCTGGCACTAGAAAAAAACGTCTCTTGACCATGACTATACGAGCATCAAAAATGAAATAGTTTTACATTTGATTTTAATTTAACATGTCGTTGAATTTTCGAGTCACACGTAATTTTACTCCACATATGGCGTTTGTTAAAAATGTGTAATTTTATGGCACTGCGCTTGGAAAGTATATCTTTCATGTAAAATTAAACAGAACACGGTTATATTTCGTCATTTCGTCAATTACGGTTTGTTAGATTGTGGTAAGTTTCGAAATTCCTCAACGGTAAAATTTATTTATTTTTGTGTGTAGAATACTGGGCGCACGACCAGACAACATGTTTAATGTCACGATAGCCGTCACCGCAAGCGCAGAGAACGCTGTTTACGACCCCAATACGCCGGAGATGCGCATTCAACTTATAATGATTGGACATGACCCGAGATGCCACCCGAAGGAAGTCACGATGTTCATCCATCCTTTTTAACCAAGGTTTATTGATGCCTTTTGGATTCCAAAACTTCCATTATCCTACAAAATTTGCCAATTTTCGAGCGTTCTCTAACTCTAAATCTAACTGAAAAATTCGTTAAAGCTGCGCGATGTTTCACAAATATTACCTTCTAATGCCTAAGTGTCCGCCTTCTCATTACCATTCTAATCTAAGTGTCACTTTTCTTATTGCCCGAAATAGATCGATGCGAATGAACTCAAACTAATATTTGTATCAGGCAATCGAGAACGATTTCAATTTAAATAAACTAGGATCGCCCATATTCGCTCCGGGAAAATTTGGGAGTGCTTTCCATGCTCAATCGATCGAAGCGCCTGCTCGGAACTGTAACGATCTAGACATGGTCGTAGGTAAATATAAAACCATAAGTTTTGTGGAGAAAAGTCAATTATTTGAATGTAGGACCCAGCGGCTAGACGAAATATTGTTTCTCTCGTTAATCCGTTGACGAACCGGTGCCAATAACCGCGTTTTTCAGTTGGCATCACATTTTTTATTTGCGTTTCTAACGTCGCGTATATTCGGAAAAATTTGGACGATCTGACGTTCAAAAAGTCCTCATAGGACCTTTTCACATACAATTCTGAGCACTCTCCGTCCACAACGGAGTGGGAAACCGTCCACAATTGTTCGCGTCATGTATTCGTTTCGTCTGACCTTTAATCTCAGTGTAGAAAAACAAGCCAGTCAAAACGTTGCGCACTGCCACCGAAGGAATTGCTCATTTTGATTCGATTGTTTCGGATATAGCGGACGCGTAGCTTTTTCAATCAAAGGGCACACTAATGAGGTAGAGTACAACGATAAATCTAGCGCACTTGGCCGCGCTGGTAGGCATTCGTGTCATTTCCACTGTATTCAAGATGGGCATACTGAAATTGTCGCGAATATCATGCAGTAAGATAGATCGGTTATCAGCATGAAGACAACCCCATGACATGCCGTGGGAGTTGAAATCTTCTCGAACCAGTTGAGGTGCGATGTATATGGAAAGAATATCAATAAATCTTGAGCCCAATCAATAAATTTTGAGCCCCAAAACGCTCCTCAATATTGTTTTCGGCCATGGCGAATAATGCTAAAATTGAGGAAGATCTACGTCGGAAGTAAACCTAGAAAAATAATATGACTGAAATATAGAGACACTTGAAGTTTTGGATGTCCCATGTGGACTTTCCGAGACCACACCGTGCCTTATTTCTGTAATAGGTTCTTCAGTTCATGCCCCGGGTTATAAAAAGACGAACAAGTAGACGAGCCCCGTTCAAAAGAATAAATTTTGGAAGAGCAAATCCGGCGAAAAGCTCGAAATGACGCTGATGGAGTTTCTAATACTCCTCGATTTGCTTCGTAATTATTTGTGTGACGTACTAGCCAAAAAAAGCCATCATTGGATTTGTAATAGTAAGTGGTTGGAAAATTTTGTGAAGGCGACGTAATGGTGTCTGGTCACATTATTATACTAAAGCTGCAAAAAATACTTTTCAACCATTTTGACTACAATGCCCATACATTACTTGACAGATTGAGTTAAAACAAACAAATTTCTAGATAAAACAAGTAAAAAGCTGTTTTATTCCATTAAGTGGTGCAATTGTGCCTTTCTCATCTCTCTGAACTATTAAGTTCTTGGTACAATTTGTACCTATACGACGACTCGCCACAAACCACAAACTTGATGAGCTATGTGTAGATTAAACAAGTTATGGAGTTCGTCTCATCAGTATCTGATATCAACTTAATGACATGACTAAGCTAGCGGCAGATTGACGCTAGCTCCAAGAACGAACACATTATTTGTGTTTCTGTGTAAAACACTAGCCCTGCGTGATGTCTCGCAAGAAAAGGAGGGCTGATTAAGTTGATGAGAATTTATTAAATCGAATCTTGGTTTGGCTTAGCAGGTCAATGCAATATTCACTATGCTATATTACTTCCTAATAGAGAAAAATTTAGGTGAAAGCTATTTTTCGCCACTAAGAATGAATGTTTAAAATCACATTTGTGCGTGAAGGGCACAAAACCTATAACTAAATTAGTTATGGAAGTTGCATTTCGACTTCGTCTCATCAGAATCTGATATTAACTTTGTAATATATTTATGACGCTTAGAGCAGTTTTGTTTTTCTTCCGGACATCACGTTGAACCTTATGAAATAAATAACTATGTTCGAGGTCTTAATAGTTTTCTTATATCTGCTGCTCGAACCTATGATTGGCCGCTAGCAGCTGGGCAAAACTATATTGAGACTTGGCATCCTTCTATTTATATCGGATGACGCTAAAGATGAATACTTTGGTTGAAGTGTATTAGGCATTTTAATGTGTTAGGTTGTTTTGTTATTGTGCTGTTTGAGTGTGAAATAAATTATAAATTTAATTGATCCCCACCGGAGCACGTTACAACTTAACGACAATTTAGTATAGGTGTTGTGCCCTTCGGCGTTGTCAGGCGATGCTGCAAATGGTTTTACCGCCACGAAAAAGAATCGCCGTATGCCTGCGGAGGATTCAATGGTAACAAAATATTTTTTAAATTACTATTTAATAATTATAAGTATATAAAAGACACACAGCTCTATTTAGCTTACACATTGAGCCATGCCAAATAAACGAATTATAAAAGAATAGTATCTATGCTATATTTCCCCCATGTGTTCCTCGAGCGCAAAAAAACCAAGGCCGTATTGTAAACCATTTGAAAGCTACACGAAAGCAACCAAAATATGATTCAATTGTATAATTTAATCATATGGTCGAATAATATTTTGATTGTTTTCGTTTAGCTTTCAAATGGTTTACAATATCGCCTTGAAGTCAACAGGAAAGTTACAGGAAATGTTATGGACGTTTTGAAAAACCTATTGTTGTTGATGGAGAACGCGAATAACTTTTAAAAAAGTCGTAATATAATAAAATAATTGTGCTGTTCAAACAAAATTTAAAATATCTCGACAACTACAACATTTAAGAATTTTTTGTTATAAGCATTTTGATTTAAAATAGCGTTTAAAATCATTAAAAAATAGCGTTTAAAATAGCGTTTTAAATCATATTCAAAAAGAAAATTTTATTTTTAACTTCAAATAGTATGAATTATAAAGATATGTCAAAAGTTTTAAGGATTTTTTTTATTGAAAGCTTCTCCATGATCCAAATACACTAAAGTTTCATTTACGTCTTTAAAGCGATAAGCATTAGATTTTTATCATTTCATGATAAGGTAACGCGAATGAATTGTTTTTGTTTGAACAAAATTCCAAATATCTCGACAACTATACCATTTTGGAAGTTTTTTGTTAAATACATTTTAATTTAAAATGATACTTCTGTAATTTCTGTAATTTTGGATGTCAAATAATATGAAATTTAAAAACACATATAAAGTTATCGTTAGAAGAACTTTTTTATCGATAAGTTCGCCGCCATGTAGTACCATTCAAAATAATTCTTTTCTCTTTAGGTTTTTGTTGAGAAACTATAAAAAAATTAAAAAAATGGGTTTTTTCGCAAATTAAATTTTTAACACAAATTTTTGTTTTTGTGAAAAATGACATGTGTCAAAATATTGCAATTTCCAGAGAAAATCATGAAGATTCATAAACCGAACACAACTACAAAGATTCGTTTGAATCGACGATGGTCTCATGGAATCCCCCTAATACAATGTTATCTACAGCATTGAAAAACCTTTTTCGCAAAAGAATCGTGTTTAGGAGTTTTTCTTGATATTGTAGGTGCTTTTGACAACATGTCTTTCGAATCCATTTTGGTAGCAGCAAGAGATCATGAAGTACATTATTAATCACGAACTGATTACACGCAATGCTTAGCAACTGACATTTATGCTCATCGTTAAGACAAGTTGAGATAACCCAAGTAACCAATAAGCATTATAACGTAGTCTAATATCTGTTTTAGATCCGCATATGAAGCAGTCTTAAAGAACCGTGAAGCCCTAAATACTGATATAATGCAGGTATTGTGCCAGAAAAGGCGAAATATAGTTCTATCACTGTGCAGAGATTGACAGCTCGTTTCTGCTGTACTAATGCTATTATATAGTACCAGCGTACACATGTCACATTTGAAAGACTAATATTGGCACTACTAATGCTATTAAAAAGCTTCAGTTGATTGTCATTGACAGCCATTGTTCTTAAACCATTTCTTATGTTTCCTTTCGGTATGATGAGCAAAAAGGAAAAAATTTAAAATAAAATATGTTCTGTTTAAAACCGTAACTATCTCTCTTCTAATGCATTGTAATGAATATCCTTAATGGGTTTTCGTTCCGACATGATATAAAAGTTTTACGAAAATTACCTTTAGTAAGTCTCGAACTGAGGTACCTTGCCTCGTCCTTCACGGTAAGTGCTGCCTGGACTATATTGCACATGTTCGATAGAAATGAAATATGCCGAATATAATCTTCAAGAAGAGTTACATAACAAATAAACCCACAGCATTACAATAGAATTACATCGGCTTGATATTTGCTCTATAATGGCACTAAATGCACATGTAAAGCTTACATGCTTTAAAGATCCTTGAAGCATGTACGCGTTATATCAGCTTTATATACGCAGGCCCGATGAGAGGGGGGGTCAGCCGGGGCAATTGCCCTGGGGCCCGGGTCGCGTTTGGGGGCCCGAATTTTTATCCGGAAGATGGGTGAAAACGTCTGGTATTCATAGAAGAGCAAGAAAAATAAGAATTGTAATTTCTTTGTAATTATTCACCCTATTAAATTGTCATATGATGAAAGCGGAGAAAAATTTGAAAGACATTTTAATCTAATAACTTGAGAATTCGAAATTGTGGATACCAGAGCTTTATTTTATATTTAACTTTTTTCCTTTTTTATTTCGACTATGTTAGTCACATTTTCTTTTTACATTTTAACGACATTCAATTAGCTAGAGATTACTGGGTAGGGAAATTTATGAAAATTAGAGCCATAGTACTCAAGTGAGAGCAAGGATGTGAAGTAAACAGATCGGAAAACTAGAAGTGGCAGGGTCATTAGAACAGGCTTAATATCGTACGGGCTTAATCTTTGTCTTCTGTTAATGAGGGTCGAGCTTAGGCAGTATAACTACGAATCACCCGAGTTCACTAACATGTGTCCTGGTATCGATAGACGTGTCCATCTTTACCGTGACAACCGACGATATACCGAGTTTTTTGTTTGAATTGACAGAATACTTTACAAAACGTTCAGAAGCCAATTCAATGTATTTTCGAAGAGAACAGCGCCAAACAGAAATGCAAGCACACGGACGTATCCGTCCTCTTCTGCGTTCGTTTCTTTACTGGTGGAACCGGTTGTTGGATTGCAGACACTGGGAGTATTTTATTGAGTGAATATTTGTTTCTGTAAGATCCACAAATCTTGGTTTTGAAGCTTTTTGTGGTTTGGCATAAGATAACGGGAAAATGTACTTTTGCATATAAAATATTTAAAATAATCCATAAAGAATTGTAAAACGATCCATAAAAAAGTTGTCCATGTTCCATAAAACAAAACTGAAAATCCATAAAACAATGTGAATGATCCATAAAAAGGGGTGATTTGATCCATAGATTATGGAAAATTGAACCATAAAATGGTCGCAAAAGAGCACTAAAATAGTAATAAAAGAGCAATTAAAATCAACCAATGCCCCATAAAAATATTGGAAATGTTCCATAAAATGTAACATTTTGCGCCATAAATTAACTGACATTGAGCCATAGAATATTAACAATGTACAATAAAACACGTCGATATGTTCCATAATATCGACAAAAATGTTCCACGGTATTACAAAATGGAGCAATAAAATGTCAGAAAAAGTTCCATAAATTTGATGAAAATGTTTGCTAAATAATTTTTCTTGGTCCATAGAAGATGTAAAAATGAACATTAGAAATGATTCTTATATCGAACGTTAAATTATGGTTCATGGATATTTACAAAACGATCCATAAGAAAAGAAAATTTAAAACGATCCATTAATATGTGCTTATGCACTAGAAAAAATAAATTTAATGAATTCATGCGAAATTTTATGGTAAACTGAAAAAATAAGTTGTGCTTAATAATTCTCATAACAGTGACAGTGTTTTAACAAGTGAGCTTATACTGGGAGCTAGGGTGATGCGGCTTGGGTGCATATCCGAGGCCAAGGATCCGAAGCGGCGCAAAGCCGCTGAGGATCCGTTAGACGAGGCATTGATTAACCCGTAGCTGGAATTACAAGCAAACCTGTGGTCCTCTCGTTTGCCCGGTTTACTTAAACATAGGGGCTATAGCTAGTTAAAAGCCGACTGAGCGGTAGCGAAGTCGGACAGTGCACTAGAAAGCGATGTGGCGTAGCCACATTAGTCAGTGTTCGTGTATAAAGTGTCCGTTTTCGCTTCAGATAGTTATTCAGATAGTATTTGCGACTCATGCCAGCCTGTATCAGTGGTCTAAAAACTCTCAGCGCTCTAATATCATAAATACCCTGACGTTTAAAGAATTGCCATAATGATTTCAGGTTAGCTAAGGTCAGTTACCTGACTAGTGGGATACGGAAGCTTAAGTTTAACTATAATGTATGCATTGTTTGTTGTAGTTATATGCAGTGCATGTATGCATGGTTTGTTGAAGTTTGACATTACAACCAAATGTAATAAACTTTATTATTAGTTCGAATAGCAAAAATTTCGCATGAATTCATTAAATTTAATTTTTCTGGTGCATAAGCACATATTAATGGATCGTTTTACATTTTCTTTTCCTATGGATCGTTTTGTAAATATCCATGAACCATAATTTAACGTTCGATATAAGAATCATTTCTAATGTTCATTTTTACATCTTCTATGGACCAAGAAAAATTATTTAGCAAACATTTTCATCAAATTTATGGAACTTTTTCTGACATTTTATTGCTCCACTTTGTAATACCGTGGAACATTTTTGTCGATATTATGGAACATATCGACGTGTTTTATTGTACATTGTTAATATTCTATGGATCAATGTCAGTTAATTTATGGCGCAAAATGTATCATTTTATGGAACATTTCCAATATTTTTATGGGGCATTGGTTGAATTTAATTGCTCTTTTATTACTAGTTTAGTGCTCTTTTGCGACCATTTTATGGTTCAATTTTACATAATCTATGGATCAAATCACCCCTTTTTATGGATCATTCACACTGTTTTATGGATTTTCAGTTTTGTTTTATGGAACATGGACAACTTTTTTATGGATCGTTTTTCAATTTTTTATGGATCATTTTTGTTGTTTTAGCGGCGCAAACTTAGGGCTGCCTAAGATAACGATGTGCTGTTAGCGGTTATAGTAGGCGGACTTTTCTTAGCTACTTCTGTACAATGTTTTAGGTGGTGCAGTGTTTTTTGGAGAATTTGCGCATAGGAATCTGCCCTGGGTGCATAACCGGTGTTGTCTGATGAGATGTTCCATGTTCGGTTAATATGCATAAAATGGTTTTGTAAAAAGGAATTAGTTTGTTCACAAGCATTCTCACCACAGGAAAAGGATTAGAATTACCCTGGGAAATGTTCCTCAATGTTATTAAATCCATTTCTCCGTACCTTGATATAAACTTTTTTTTTATCGCCATGTCAGGAGTGGGCAGAGATAAATCGTGTAAGCGCACCTGTTTAGAGCCGTTGTCTATATATACGGGGATGCTTTAGTTATCGTTGCCGCATTCGTTGGCGTGTTGTATGTTGTTTCGCGTAACGAATGACTGTGATTAATGTTTTATATGGTGCAATTGTAGGATATTAGCTCCTGCCACATTGAGCACCTTTTTCACTTTTAGTAATTGTTTCATTTCTCGAATAGCTGGTCTCAAAGAACATTTCCAAAAAAACAATAGCAACACAATTTATCCACAGTGGGGCTAGTTTTTGCAGGGGACCTATGGTGGAACGATTTTAGCTTGGACTCCGGGAGGGATGAGAAGGTAGACTGACCTTAATTAACCGGTAATTGAAATAAATTTTTATTTGTATATTTGTATTTTTATAGCACGTTAAAATAATTTTTCGCCAAAAATGCTTTGTGTTAAGATTGAACACTAATTTTGGGCGTCGCTAGAGATGTTTGTAATATCCATAAGAAGCCAATTGCTATGTGCCAAATAAGGAAATCAAATCAGTTCAATTCAGTCACCAGTACTAGCAGTCGTTTGCCCGCTGTACTCGCAGTTGTTTTATTTGCGTTTAATTCCTTATTACTGCGTTCTGTGTCATTTTTTGTCTATTACTGCATATTCCAACAGCGTATTAAAACCGACTTCTACATTAAAACGTCACATTCCTTTCCAAAAAAACCTTCATAAAAGCTATGATTAGAAAATTTTCTCGGTTGTTCTATATTTTTAATCCTACAACGGTTTTGTGGGGTACATTTGTACCCCAGAGCTATTTGCAATCCCTGTTATTCCGTTACGGTTTATTTTAACTGCAAGCAAATTTTATCATAAATCAATTTGATTATTAAACTTCCATTAAAGCTGGTGCAACCTATTTGTTTCACTTAAATAACCTAACAGTGCCTGCTTAAAATTTGTCTGGGGTACAAATGTACCCCACAAAACCGTTTACGTTAGTGTTTTATCATGTGTATATAATTCGGAAAATTTATTATATCTTTTTTATAAGCAAAATATCGATACATAGTAACTTGCGTGAAATTGTATAGGCTTCAACACTGCTGAACAATTCAATCTGTTATTTGATTTAATAATGCTACTATAGCAAAGTAACTAGAAAAGGCGCTTGGATCGTAATCGTATTTTTTGGTTTTGATGTCAAAATATGATTTGTATATAATATGTACTACGCATCACTCAATTCCTCATCTTCTGTAGCCCAAGTTCTGGAACGTACAATGCACTGGTCTGTTCCTTCATCGCCTATTTTAACTTCGTTACTGCATATTGCTGTATATTTACTATTTGTATTGTATTTGTATTTGGTGTTCAAACAAGCATCGGAATAAATGCACTTTTTGGTCGGTTTTTGAATTATTTACTATTTGTTCAAAAGGCAATTTAATAATATTTACAACGCCGTATAGATAGTAAAAATCGGTTAGAAGATTCCGAAGTTATAGCAATATTAAGGTTAAAAAGGGATGTTGATGTATTTTTAGGACAAATTGTATAAAAATGAAAATGTGCATAAAAAATTTGCAAAGCACGATTATTTTTGAAAAGGCTGCTTTGATTGGCTTATTTTTGAATAAACCTATCTAATTTAATTATAAATTCAATAAAAACTAGGCATATTAGAGCGGTTTTAATTCTGGGGTACGAATGTACCCACAAAACCGTTTACGTATAGAAAAAGTTACAAAACCGTTGTAGGGTTAAACGAGAATTACGAGCTGAATTTGCTACCTTATTCTTGCTAACAACAAAAGCTAAAAACTGCTCCACCGCTACCAACAGATAAATCTACCCGTGTATCATTTTGTCTAAACCACAGAAGCAAAATATCGTAGGGGAGCCCGGGGCTAGTTGGCGGTTGAGGTAAGTTGGCGGAATCCCTTTTTCTCTGTTTCAATTAGACATATAGCGCTGGCTCTTCTTGTGTACCTCAAGTTAGGTAAAACCCGTTATCCAATGTGTTTTTGTTGCAAAACGATTTGTTTGGTGGAAGTTGTGGGTGATATTGTGTTTTCGAGTATACCACGTAAATGTTCTAAATTTTAAATGTTTTGCGTTATTTAGAGTGATTTTAAATCTATTTCCCGAATGATTATATTTTTCGATAGCGCGTGAAAAGAGCATCCGTATAGATATTACATCTATCCACAAACAAAAGTAATTTTTTAAATAATTTTTAATAAAATATGCGGTTGAGGCAAGTTGGCGGTGCTGCACGTGGGATAAGCTGGCGGTACTATTTACAGTGCAATAAAATCATGAAATATTTTTATTTCTGGAATTCACTCCAAAGTAAGAAAATCTTTTTCTTGTGTATCTCGCCAATGTAGGAGACATTTATTCCGGCCAATTGCATAAAAAATTTCGAAAATTTTCTTTTGTATAGGGAGTACGCGTCAAAGTCAAAATTGCGGGGTATTGAAACTGAAATATAATAGCAAATGTTGGTTAATATACAGTTTTCTCGAAAAGACATTCAGCACGTTCCAAAAGGACCCTTGAAGTAATTGAATCTCCATTTGATTGCTTAGTTTTTGGCGTATACCCACATACCGCCAACTTACCCCGGGGCCGGGGTAAGTTAGCGGGTTTTCCGCGTCACATATTTTTGTCTCTAAAAATGGAGACAATGCATCAAACACTTTAAAAAAATCGGCGATAAAAATTGAAACCAAAAAACCCCGCCAACTAGCCCCAATCTCCCCTGCTTCAACCTACTGTGTCGAACGTGAATAAAAATAACTGTATTCCTGTTTACTTTTCGAGGTGTCCCTTAAAATCACCTGTTGGAGAAGTTAAAAATATCAAATTTGCAAATGGAGGTAAAGATGATCAATGTCTATACCTTACAATTTCATAGTTGGACATAGTGTACTGATTATTTTTCAGACTAATAATCAAGTAGAAGCGTTTATTGCGCAAAATTAAATATATCATTGAATGTGGCAACATGAAGTCAGTACCTCTGTATATATAAAGGCGATGACACAAACGTGGTGCGAATACACGGATTATCTCCATATACCTCTAATAAGGTTGTTAACCATTGTGTACATTTTTAACAGGGCAAAAGAGTACCCAGGAACCCGCTAATTGAAAAACTCGTAGCCATAGCAATTTTAGCAACAGCAACATAGTTTGATATATGAATGAATATATACAAGTCCTCTAATCAAGATTCAAATAAGTAAGTTGAGAAGGGCCCGTCAGTAACACTAGCCTTGGGGCCCGCCGCCGCTCTCGACGGCCCTGTATATACGCTTATAGAGCAAGCGATAATGCTATATTTCGGCTGTGTATTTATACATTATTGCTGCTAATATAGAGCTTTATTGCATTGTTAATGCTGTAATGGAGTTTCAATGTAATATTAGTGCAAATGTATAGCCAATATAGTGCAATGGCTTAATGCTTATGGTTACTTAGGAAGGAAACTGAATGTCCTCAAGGTGGTGTCGCCTTTTGGGAACCTTGTCGCCGATGGTTTGTTGACGAAACTTAATAAGCTTGGGCTCTGACATATGGCTTCTCCGATGATTATCATATAATGATCACCGATATTTGCATTATCACACTTTTTAATTTGATGCAACCTTATGTGTGTCTTCACGTTGGACTATCATTTTGTACAAATAAAACATCAATAGTGTTTTTTCTCGCAACAAATAATTACAATCATCCGTTACAGTTCTCAGAAATTAAAAGAATTTATAAAAAACATATCTGAACTATTTTCAAGTTTTGCAAATCGTATTAAAATGATTGGAAATTACGTAACTTCCAACGAGATACTGTGAAGTCCAACAAGATCGAGTGAATGTGTGACGCATCCCAAATTGATTTAGGTACTCCAAAATCTCCAACCATTTGTCAATCAATCAAAGAACCCTCCTCCAAACGAAAACAACAATCACCACACATGAGCAAAAGCTGCTCATTGTTCGCGCTGTGAGTAGGCGTTAAAATCCCATGTAGGTAAGGCTGGCTGAGTTTTGATTGCTACGTTTGAATCAGTCTGTAGGCTACTCGAGCGTTTTTGGACAGGGGATCTTTCTTCTACAAAATGGTGTCATTTGCGAAAAGAAGCCAATCTTTCTTGTTGAAAGACGAGTGTGGCTATAATTTTTTGTTATTATGCAATTTCTGTATACGTTTTCGTATCACAGTTTGGGGGTCTTTCAAGCGAAGCCTTGGGTAATTTTCGACCGCCTTCAGCAGCTTTTCTACCTTCTCCTTCACCAATCTTCAACCGAGGGTGGATCGTTGTCACCGAGGAAAATTACGTGATGTGCAGTCCAAATGTTTCGCATAAATCTACACCTATTGAATCACACAAACATCTTCTTCAGGCAAAAAGCGCATTGGACATCAATCAATCTGGGCTGTAGCCCAGTTTACGCGCTTCAAAGAGATTTCACTTTCGTTTCATCGATTCATCAGCACAATTTGGTGTTGTATTTTTCTATGTAACTATTACACATCGCTTAACGATCGCCAACCATTCAACGACTCTTCGCATACCGTGTAAACTACAACTAAAAGCCTTCGATTATTATTTCACTGTCCATACACAAACACGAAACTCGTTTTCCTTCAACCCGCTTCAACGCGGAAACTTCTTCCTTTTCTTCGTTTCACTTTTCGGTCGATCGCAATAATAGCAAGCAATATACACAGGCGCAATAAGCATTAACATTTTATGCTCATGGATAGTTGCATCCAGCTGCAGTTAGGATGTGTTACGCCACAGTTGCACCAACTCCCGGTGACTACTTTTAGACCCTCACTTCGGACTGTAATCCAAAACACGTAGAATCTTCAGCTCACTAGCTCCACAGCTTCATAGAACCACCGTTGGACCAACCTCAGGGCGACAAATTACACCCACACTGGAGCACATCGAAATAATATCACATAAAGTATTGTTCAGCCAGCACACAAAGAACACCTACACGCTAGACTAGCCACCGGGACAACCTCGCGCGCGGTCCGGCACACAACGCTACACGGTTGTCGGTCGTGACGGCGCGTAAACAGCCACGTACGTACGTACGCCTTCAAAGGCAACTACTCGCGGAATAAATGGACTGCGCTAAGCACGGGCCGCTGTAAGCCGCGAGAGCCGCACTACTCACAGTCCTATGTTTGCTCGCTTGCTTGCTTGTTTGGCCTATGGGGGCTTAAACGGGCTCTGCCTGTCTCATTGCCAACCGGGAGTAGGTATTGAGTTCGTGTCTAGGCCGTACTGTAACCGCCGTCAGCGTCGCCGCCGTTGCCGCGTGGCCGAAGGTACTGTTGCCGCGTGCTGCTGCAGCTGATGGGATAAATAATGAGCGAATTGTTTCATACTCTCCAGCGTTATTGAGGCGGTCGGACGGAGCAAATGAGCGAATGTGTTTTATGCGACGATGAGATTTTATGGCTTCTGCTAAAATAAACATGGAGGACTTGGGTGTGTGCTGCTAATATAATGACGGCACTGTTGTTGGTGCTAAGAACAATGAAATCATATGGACAGAAAGTGACTTTGCAGTGGGGCAACTAAAATAACATATCAGCCACATGAGAGCATTCATTGAGCAAAATACTGAGCTAGTCGTTTAGGGTGGTTCGAAGTTTGAATTTTTTGCAGAAAATAGTTTAAGGGACAATTCAGAAATTATGTCTTGCTTTTAGGGGAGTGACGCAGTAGGGGGTCGGGATATAAAAAATTGCATTGAAAAGTTAATTTTAGTAAACTTTTGTGTGACTTAATTTACTAATTATCCCAATGACAATTTACGAAAAACTTTTTGACTAATTTTCTTCTTCTTATTTTTAATTGGTTATGATTAATGTTGTCAGTACTTGAACGATTCCTTTTTCATACTTAAATTATTGTTTGACAGAACAGATTTTTTTTAAAACGTTCCCCTATGCCGGACTTCCAATTCGCGAACATCGCAAGTCTCATTAAAAGAAGGATTTCGGGAAAGAGCCATGACTCCGCAATTAGCCTTGATTTGACTATTAAAAATTGGAATTTTTCTATAAAAAAAATACATAGCTTTACAACATTCAGATTCAATTGTGTTTTGGAACCATTTCATTCTAGTAAATTGTGTAAATATTTCCAATAATAATCAATTGAAATCCCGAACTCAACAGAATCGTTGTACAATTGAGCCTCAAATCGAATCTGTACCTTTGCCAATGCCAATTACTCAATTCGTTTCGTGACATTAATTTCCCTGAACAAAAACCCTCGCCCTGTCTTGCTTCGACGACATGCTAAAAATTGATCTTTGGTCGGAATGTCGGAAAATTTTGAGAATAGGTTATTCAAACTTAGCAAAAAATAAAATAAATATTTGCAAACGAATTCAAGACAACTGATTTTTGGAGTTTTGTCACAGGTCGTGCCCGGTCCGGGAAGTAGGAATCAGGAATTAAAAATCAGAATATATTGGCTTAAATGGCACGTTCCCCGTATGTAGTCGGGGATTTGTGACTTGACGTGGGTTTTCATCATTTCCTGAACGGAAAGAAAGGAGAAGAAGGTGTGGGGAAGTAGAATTGGACGGGTGGGAAAAATAACACCATAAAAACAAAAATAAACAGCAGGTAAGTTAATGTCACAAGTAGTTCAACTCACCTCCGAGTAAGCCTAAAACTCTTTACCACATTGGATAAGAATCTTTAGTATGTCTCTGAGGTTCAGTCGTCCAAACATGGTTTCGTCTATGTATGGACGGCCGAAAACTCGAAATCGCAATTGCGCTACTGCCGGACAGTTGCATATCAGATATGAGGTTCTGTAGTCAGATTCACAAAGATCACATGAAAAAGACTCAGTGCGCTGAATAGTTGACATGTGATAATTGAATTTGCAGTGGAGCTTCGAAAAATTTAGGAGATTTTTCAAAATCACTGGGTACGGTTCTGCTAGAAACGCCTTTGTTTGGCGACACGTTTGTAGATTTCTCCAATAATTACGGAGCTCGGACGAAGCCCAGGACCGTATTTTTTTTTCCTAATCCAACTTGTCGAAACTGGCAGGACGGGCTCAGGACCAACGAAATCAATGAACCTGCCCTGGCCAATTCGACTGCCCATTTATTACCAGTAATACCAGAATGTCCGGGCACCCAGACAAGGTAGATAGTGTTGACAATGCTTAGTTCTTCGATTTGGGTTCGGCACGCGATCACTAGTTTAAACCGTGATTTATCTGAGCTAAGGAGCAGAAGTTTATAACTTTGCCGGACAAGCTCAGTTGAAGGGCCGATTGTATCCCGCACATAATCGCAAAGATTTCTGCTTGGAATACAGTACGGTATCTACATAGTGAGTGAGATTGTTCCAATCTCATTTCACGACAGTACACACTAGCACCAGCACGTCCCTCCATCAGAGAACCGTCAGTGTAACAGACCACTTGCGTTTGTTGTTGACTTTCCATATAGCCAGACAATCACTCCTATCGAGAGGGAATCTAAACATGTAATGTTCTGTAAGGAAAACTACATGTAAGTGTCATATCGCTGGAATAAGAATATCTTCACCCCACGTAACCATTTGTGACCACAATCGTCTATGACTGGTAGCAAGATCAACATGATTACTGTTCCAAAGCCCAGTAACCTGCAGTCTGTATGCACATGATAGTGCTTCATGTTGGAGGTCTATGTGTAATGGTTTGATATTTAGAAGTGTCTCAAGAGCAGCAGTCGGAGTTGTGGTGAAAGCACCAGTCAACGCCATGAGCGCCATTCTTTGCAGATGGTTTAGCTTTGACTGGACTGTCATCACCTCTCCCCTCTGCCACCACACTAGGCATCCGTATGACAGTATTGGACACACAGGTCGTGCCAATGCCCGGCCCGGGAAGTAGAGATTGATAGTGTAATCGCCGACAGGGGCCTCAATTGCGAAGTATGGGGTTGGCTTCTTCAAGAACCCTTTAATTCAGTCAGTGAAAAATGTGGTTTGCAAGCATTTGCGTTCAGGAAAAAATTGAGGAGTATAAGAAAACAACTTATTTTGCATCGAGTCTTTCGCCGGATCTGCTCTTCCAAATTTTGTTCTTTTGAACGGGGCTCGTCCAACTATTCGCCTTTTACCACGGGGCATGAAGTGTCGTCGTTGCAAATGCAATTGGGCCAACGAAAATGCGAAGAGAATCATGAAAAATATCCTTAATACGGAGGAGAGACCCGTCATGAACTCTTGACATATCCAGCATATACATTAAAGTGAAGTATTCTTTTAAGGAACGCTCCGAGGAGAAATGCTAAAGAGTGCTAAACCATCGGCCACGACTCGTTTCTACGCTCCCTTGTTCACTAAAGAGCGAGGGTCTGACAATCCCATTGAGGAAACATCTTCTAATGTGTCCATGAATTTTCGAAAGCGGAAAATCATTTTCGCTCCTAAGCTTCCTCGTAAAGGCCTAAGAGTGTCGCTTGATGGGTGCTGTTACAAAACCGAAGTAAGTGGCTCCTGGTCTCGGAATTCTTAGAAACTAGCAGGAATTTCCACATGGAGCATGAAAAACCAAAGTGTTCCTATATTTCTAAAATCTTACATTAGTTTGAGTTCTTTCGCATTGCTCCGTTCCGGGTAATGAGAATGCGGACATTAGAAGGAGATATTTATGAATGATCGTGTAGCTTCAACGTATGTTTCAGTACTTCTTGTCAGATGACATTCGAAAATTGGCAAATTTCTTGGAAAAATGGAAGTTTAGGAATATCCTGGGTTTTGGATCAAGGGGATGAATGAAGGTCGTTACTTCTTTCAGGTGATATCTCGGGCCATGCCCAATCATTACATGAGGAAAACGGTCTCTGCGCTTGTGGTGGTGGTTATCGCTACATTAAACATGTTGTCTGGTCGTGTGCCTAGTGTTCTAGCGTCTAGATCTCCGTTAAACGAATCTTTTTTGGCCCCGTTCCAGTCCGATATGTGCTGGCTATCTCTTTCTCCTCTATATGCCTCTCATATACATATTTTAAAACACGATAAATATCCAAATTTAGTTACCTCTTCTCTTTTGGAAGATATTGTGTAGTGTGTAATTTTCACATATGACATAACATAGTGTAGCAGCAACTTAACTATTAAGTCGCATGAACGCTGTTTGGCGTCGACATAACTAAGTCGACACATCTGCCGAGAAAGAAGCAAATCGCCATTATTCGCGGCTTTTCGATTCTTGACGCTGAAGAGGTAAGACGTGCAACTGGGGTCTGGTTGATTCCTTATGGCGTAGGAAACCACAGATATGCTATCAGCTTCGTTTGATTCGAGAAATCAATGGCTGCTAATTTGAAGCCACCCAACACTTGATGTACGCCAGACGTTTGATAACAGTCCAACAATTTCAGCTTTGCGCAGTGGCGATATCGTAACCAATGAGGTACAACCGAGGTGCGATTATTGCTAGTTGAAAGTCCAACAATTTCAGATCTGATGTGCTGGAACTGACAATCATTGCTTTATACGAAGTTCCAAGTTGGGCCGGCATTAGTTCCAAAATGGCGACTAAACTTCCGTCGCATTGATTTGTGCGGCATTCTGGCCGGACGAAAAATAGGACTGAACTTGGTCAGGACACGGTTGAAAAGAAAATGACGTCGCACTTTCTGTCACGTCGATTTTCGTGTCTTTGTAGCAGGGATTCATGGTTCTCCTGATCGTGCTCTGTCTGCTACTGTGAGGTTTGTGGACAAAGTCCGAGGCCAGAGATAAAAAGAGGATCTGCCCAGCATAAATCAACAAATAAGCCATGTTTTAAAGTCCTAACTTACATCAACTTTTGACCCATTATATTTTAATTAATTTTAATTAACCCATTCATCCCATTTTACTTTGTATGTTTCGAGCTTTTCCATGTTTCACTTTTTCTTACTCTTAATATTGTCAAAAATATTTAATTTTCTTCGTGACTAACTGTAAATTTCGTCTGCGGATCTGAAAGTAAATCATCAGAGCATCTACTCTGCGAATACCTTGCATTGATACAACGCAGACTAAGAGTCCTCTGTAAAAGAGCCTTTTAATATTTGGACTGAAAATCCCAAACAGGTCATAAACTTCATACGGGTGCCAAACTGGGAAGAGTTCGTATCGCAATAACGACGATCACTTACTAATAGTGATATGTCATAGTACATAGTACTAGTACTTAAATTAAGAAGGGGGAATACCACAATAGATCTAAAGGCTGTTCGTCAGTGGTTCGTCTCCTACAAAAAAAAATAGATTTAGTTCATTAATCAACTGTACTAACACCTAATTTATAACCTATCATACAGAACCGCGAGAAAACCGCGCACTTCCAATTTCTTCGGACGTTGGCAACAGAAAGAAAATTCTTGGCGGTGACTGAGCGATATCATCCGATCTGACATTTATATTGTCCAAGTTTGGCAGCCCTCCCCAAGGCTGCAACAGCGATGAATTAAAGGTTGCGCGACATTTCATTCCATTGAGGCAAAGCCGACAATCAACACTGTAGTTAGTAGTAACACAGTACACGCGCCTAAAATTTCTAAGGCCTTTTTTTGGGCCGCTCAACATCCTTTCAAATTCTCGACACGAAAACAATCGATATTTTTTATTTTGTTTTACACTTTTAATTCTTTTTTTTCCAAATCGTTTGGTGGTTTTCTTATTGCTAGTTTGTTCTCTGGAAAATTTAAATTTAGTATATTTCTCGCTATTCGCTGTTACGATAAATGCCCAAAACGAATTTTTGCCATCTAATTAGTCTCCTGGTGGTCGGGTGTCCAGAACCTATTAAAATCTTTAATCGCGAACTGCCCAACAATTTCGATTCCTTATCCTTACTATCAATCTGCCCCCTCCCATGATCCTTGTGAAGTGCGCAGTAGTATGTACGGTCTCTAGCAAAAGCAAGTGTCGGACTTCCCTTTCCTGCTGCGATCTACGTTCGGGCCTGGACAGCGTCAGTATTGATCAATAAACCACTGGGGACTACAAGCAGTTGTACATTGAAGGATAATTTGTTTCTCCCAGGCTGTCATCTATGGATTCTCTGTGAAATTTCAGCTAGTTCCGATCAATAATGGAGTAGCAACCAAAAGTGGTCGCACAAGCTAAAGCTTGAGCGACAATCCTTCAAAATATTGAAAATAGTTGCACTCTTTGGACACTTGTAGGATTTCTTTCGTACAGTGTCATCCAAATAGGTTTTTAATAGATTTGAGCAAATCAAGCTTGTACGACAATTAGGTTGTAAATAACTGCGCGATTTAAGGTTAACAGTGCCGTAGGAGTACAGTTAAGTGGGACAAGTGTATTGGTAGACTTTTTATGCATGTAGTGCAGTAAAATAAACGCCTGAATTTCGTAAACTTTCCAAACGTTAGTCCGTTGCAAAAAGGCTTCGCTATTGTTGCAGTGATGTGGTCGGGGAAATAAAGTTTTCTGTCAAATAACGCTCCCAAGTAACGGATAGAATTCATCCTATCGATGACACAAACTTCTAGCGTTCAAATCATGTCACCTTAAAGGTATTTATCGAAATTGAACTACAAGCGAATATTGACTATATCACATTGGAGCCCAGCAGAATCGAGTCCTGATGCAATTAAACGAAAAAAACTCAGGTTATCAGCGTAGAGTAGTGGTCCAGATTTGATGCGGGTGCATAAATCGTCGATGAATAAGAGAAAGATAAGTTGCCCTAAGCTGCTATCTTGAGGGACACTGGTTGGCGTTTCAAATACACTCTTTTCATACACTTCTTCTTCTTCTTCCAATTCTGTTTATTTTCCGTCGGCCTATTTCCGCTACGAGGCCAAACACCGACGCCAGAGAGGTGACACTCCCACTATTTGGATTGGATATCGACCCATCAACTCATGGACCGGGGACCAACGGCTTTACTTCCCTTCCGAAGGAAGGTGTGACCTCAGATTTTTCTCACCTTTCATACACTTAGGAAACCATTTCCCGTTATTGGGCGATTGAAAGCAATTGAATAATACTACTACAGATAGCGTGTTTTTTAACATAGAAAACAAGCATTCAGGGCCTGGCCCGGGTAAGGTTTATGTTATAGATCTCAAGTAAGTGTTGATGATTCGTTTAGCAAATCTATCATCTATCCAAAGTACACTGTAGGCTACTTTCAGGTAGCAAACAATAGAACAGTTCTCACCTGCGGGAAATTGAGTAGCTGCTTGTTGGGAAAGAGGAACCAGTTTCGGTTCATGACAGTTTCCCCTATCCACGACTACTATAGGCTCGTACAGATGAAATCGGAGTTAATTATTTCACAACGGGATAACTTTATCGTAAACTCTTTTATTCAATTAAAATAGCCTTGGAATCAAATTTGCTTTTCGCACAAATGATTTACTCCTTCAGAAAGAAAAAAGTCAAACTTTTCACTTTTGCCGCCTGTAATCTGTTTTGCCTTTCTCATATAAAGAAAGGCTATGCAATCACTGTAAAAATCGACTTTTTAACGGAGGCCCGGAGGGCCGAGTGTCATACACCATTCGATTCAGTTCGTCGAGATCGGCAAATGTCTGTGTGTGTGTATGTATGTGTGTGTGTATGTGTGTGTGTATGTGTGTGTGTCATTTAAACTCACACAATTTTCTCAGAGATGGCTGAACCGATTTTCGCAAACTTAGTTTCATCTGAAAGGTATAACGCTCCCATAAGCTGCTATTGAATTTTTAGTTGATCCGACTTCCGGTTCCGGAGTTACGGGTTGAAGAGTGCGGTCACACAGCAAATTCCCATATAAACTGGTACCACCATGATGTTAAAATGATGTAAAACATATTAAAATTGATGTAACATTACTCTAGTTTGCGGGTCTAGATCACTAATGATCAATTAAAGCAGCTTTGACCACATTGGCCACCTATGACGGTTCATGACGCCCCCGGGGAACCCGCCAAGTTCCTCAGCTAATATCACCCATTCCCCACCGAATTCTCTACCGATTTTTACAAACTTGATTTCAAATGAAAGATACAGTAATACCATTGACTGCTGCTGAATTTAATTCGGTTCTGACTCTTGCTTCCGGAGTTACAGGGGTGTTAGTAAGGATACACTGGAATTTCCCATATAAATCGGTACAATCGTAATACCTCAGAGGCTAAAAACTATTGAAATGGTCACCAAATTACTTCTAATCGCAGATCTAGATCACTGATTGCCAATCAAACATTCTTTGAATATATTGTCCACTATCGACGATTCCGGAAGTCCGGAATTCCGGGCATATTCCACAATTAAAGTCACATCGGTTCTTCGGTGATGACTAAACCGATTTTCTCAAACAAAGTCTCAAATGGAAGGCAAAATATGCAATTGAGTATTGCGTCGCTGCCCCTCCCCCCCCCCACCTTGCCCTTACACCTCCCTCCTCCATCACTCCCCTCCCCTTGGACCACCCTCACGCCCGCATTTCCTTCATCCACCCCGTATACCGAAATAAGATGAAGGATTTCTGACGCATCCTCCACTCCCACTCTACTAACCCCCCATTCCCTCCACTTTCAAACCCATTCCACCAACATTTCAAAATATAATCACATGAAGATAACATTGAACTCATGCTGATTAAGCTAATTAAATATTATTCTTTTGCCTTTCTCATATAGAAGGTTATGTAATTACTCCAAAAACCGACTTTCTAACCGAGGCCCGGAGGGCCGAGTCTCATATAACATTCGACTCAGTTCACCGAGATCGCAAAATATCTGTGTGTATGTATGTGTGTATGTATGTGTGTATGTCCACATCGGTTTCTCGGAGATGTCTGAACCGATTTTTACAAACTAAGATTCAAATGAAAGGTATAATATTCCTATAGGTTGCTATTGAATTTCATTTTCAACCGACATCTTGTTCCGGATTACGAGTTGAAGAGTATGGTTACAAAACAAAATTTGTTGATTTGTCCACATCGGTTTCTCGGAATTTTCTGAACCGATTTTGACAAATTTTGACAAATTTTTGATTTTGACAAATTTTGACGATTTTGATTTTAAATGAAAGGTCCATCAGCTGCTGTTGAATTTTGTGTGGATCCGAGTTCTGGTTCCTGAATTACAGGGTGATACGTACGATCACGCAGCAAATCTCGCTTCTAGCGAATTCTGCGATGAATGTAAAAAGGTGAATTTTTTTTCCAAAATGTCAACACAACTGTTGAATTTGTAGATCTAGGTCACCAATAATCATTCAAAGTCTCTTTGGTCACTATCGACGGATACGGAAGCATCCAAATTCAAAATAACGGTTATATTGGTTTCTCGAAAATGGCTAGACCGATTTGATCAACTTAGTCTCAAATGAAAGGTGTTGCATCCCCGGAAACTGATATTAAATTCCATCTCCATCCGACTTCCAGCTCCGGAGTTACGGGCTGTGGAGTGCGATTACACAGAAAACTCCGATTCAAACCGATACCGCGATGAATGCAAAAAGGTGCTCTTATATATACTTACCAAGTGTAATAAGAATGAAAGACATTTCCATAATGTTATATTGTACGAACCAGATATTAAATCATAGTTTGGAGAAATGAGAAAGGCACAATTGCACCTGTAGGTGGATTAAAACAGGTTTTTTTTTGTTATAACCATGGAAACTTGTTGATGACAAAGGCAGTGGTGACAATCGACATCGAACACCTACGATACCCGAGCAAAAATAGTTGCTTGCAGTGTTGGCAACACACATTTCGTGTCGAAATAACACTGAGCAATACACGAGCTTCTGATTATAAAGTTTCAATTTACCCCTCAGACTGCCAAAAATTGTTATGAAAATTAGATATTTCTCGTCCCATTTGAGTTTTCCGTATGTATGCAATGTTCCGATGTTTGCAGCCATTAATTAGTCTCCTATAGATCCCTTTAATTTGATTACTATTTTTAGCAGTCATAATAGCGCACCATTGGGGGTTTTGTTTTGAAAAAAACCCGAGTAAATGTGCAAATAATTATTTTAACAACAACGATGTGAAATCATTTAATCCATTCATAACAAACCGGGCGGATGATGATGGGCTTGAATTTCTCGAAATGGAATTCTTCGCAATCGATTTATAATGACTAGACGTTTCGAATGATTCAAATGCACATCTCTAACATGCCGATTCTTTTTGGTCCACTTCTTCGCTAAAATAATAACGTAAAGGTTAATTGACGGGTCAATTATTCGCAATTTTTGCACGCCAATATGCGTCCGATGGTCTAGATGAGCTTAAATTGACCGTGGGAGTGCATCCCAGTGACGGGCGTAGCTGCAACTCAGTGCAAAAACTACAATGCGGTGTTTTGTTGATTTTCGTGTGCATTAACACGATCAGTTTGTTAATTAGGTATGTAAGGGAAGCGAAATGCGTCACACACCGTGCGCCCGTGTATGTATCCCTATAGGCGAAAAATGTAAAACATAACGTCAAGCGCGTTAAACACCAATCATAAAACGTACAACACACGTAACAAGCAGATCCGCATGCAAATGCATACAACTGTGGCTACATATCGCCTACCCAGTAGTACACAAATGATCGCAAAACGCATCTACATACGGAACACAGCTAAGCAAGTAGTAAACTCATTGTTCGCCCATGCTGCACCGCTTTCGTGAAGGCGGTGATAGTGCTCGCATTTGAACAAAAAAAGCCGGGGAGCATGGTTTTGCATTTGTGGAATGCAACACAAGCGAGCAACTATTTCCAAAGGTAACCATATTAGCCCAAACCCATATTAGCTTTGGGCTGAACATGACCGTTTTACTGCACCACCACCACGTGCAACTCAATTATATAATTTAACCTTTTTTTCTCCGCTCCATAATTGTTCCCTCATGTCAACACAATTGTTTGCCATATATTAAACATGTGAGAAAGAAAAAGCCCTTTTTTAAATTGCGTTAAAGCGCAAGTGGCTTATGTTGGAGTAATTGAATCCAGTATGTAAATATGGGTTCTCGGGGCAATTTCGAACATTGGACACATTCAATCCGACAAAGGCCAGCCAAAAAATGTTTGCATGATAGGTACAGTAGCTCAAATCGCATCATCGTAACGCAAATAGTCACCAATAGAAACAAACCTACCTAACTGCATTTTCACATCGAGGAAAGAAAATAAGTACGGGCTATAAAAATAAATCAAATAAAAGCAGAGTCATCTTACAGCAAGTTTACACGGTCGATGTTGAATAACAAGCGCGAACAAAGAGAAAATGATGAATTAAATGATGCAGCTCGAGAATATGCACAATATAAAATGTGTGAAGAAAGCAGAGCGACTCGCATAGAAACTATGTTATGCGTACAAAGCAACAACAGCCCGGTTGGTAGGCAACATGTACTACTCGTGTTGTTCAACATAACGCATAGTCGGCTTCTACGAGTAACTGAAGTTGTGCTTATTGCCTACCAATAAGGGTGTTTTCGATTTGCTATAATACTGTCACGAAATTACTCCTATTGGAATCTGGCTATAAAATGAACGATGCGACAAGCGATGATGCCAACCCTGCACTTCTGTGATAATTAACTAACGACGCATGTCACGTAACATTTTATGTTGGAATTAATTCGATTTTTACCATAAATCTAATTGTCGTTACAGTTTTTTTTATTGATGGTAATTGAAACCGATTAATACTGTAAAACAGTCGATTAAAATATATTAAAATATTTATTTAATTTCTTCGTTTAGCAGTTCTGTTTCATGTGCTGTACAAATATTGTGTATTGTTTGCCAGAAGAGCAAAGCTCCGGCACTATCTACTGCACGGTGGTCCAGAATGCAAATTCAGCCGGTGTTTTAAATTTTTAGTTTAAGTCAAAAACAACTTAGCCTTATTATGTCTTTGGAAATGTCTAGTAGTTTGTGAACTTCTTCTTTCTGTTGGAATAATTCAGGTGGTTCTAATTTTAGAAAGATTAAAAAATCAACTTTTTAATCATTTTGGATACGGCCATATAATTTTCAATGATGTAGTAGAATGACAAATTTTATAAAAGTGTGCTGAAGACGTATAAGCTCTATCTGCCATACTTTTCAACATAGGTTTCAACAACTTTAAGATTATTTTAGGGCGAATAGTTTGTTTCATAGCACCATATGTCTAAATATTATGGTTGAAAAGTTATAAACACTTTTTCGTCAATGTGACGATCAATATCAAATGAAAGATAATTCCTTGTCAACTACATATGAGTTCATGATTTGAGGAAAAATTGAGCAAAAATGGAGGAAACGATTTTTTGAAATTATCAATACTTACATCTTTTTAATAACACGGTGCAACAAAACGAAAAAAAAATCAAAGTACTTTTAAAGTGATCTGTTAAAGGTTAAATACAATACAAATCCACGTTTGATCAATTTAATATAGGTACTCTCTTTTTCAGGATTCTGTTATTTCTTCATCTTGTTTTTCAATTTTCTAAGGGCTGATCTCTTCACCTTCGCTTAACTTTTAAACCAGGTTTACCAGTATTTTTAAACCTGGCTTAAGCGCTAAGCGAGGGTGAAGAAATCTGCTCTAAGTGAAAAGAAAAAAATGGCTTTTCCAACAATATTATGTGCTTTTGCAACCATATTATGTGCTTTTGCAACCATATTATGTGCTTTTGCTAAACATACTACACGATTTTGGGACAACAATATGCAAGTAGCCTTATTATGCGATTTTTTCAAGAAAAATGTAAAAATTGCTCAACAAGCGTATTCGTTCTAAAAAAAATCGAAGAGAAAATTTAATCCCGTATCTAACGACCTATTTGTGATCAAAATCGGTTGAAAAATGGCGGCGTTAATAATATTTTTCCAAATTAGAAACTTTTAAGAAGAGGGTCTCATATAAAACTTGAAATTAGAAAAAATAACGGAAAATATAATTATAGAATTCTGTAGTGCGCGACAATACCACAACTGTGGGGTGGATGAAGGGAATGCGGATGTGAGCAAGGGGGGCGAGAGCGTCATGAAGGGGTGAGGTGTAACGGTAAGAGTTTTTTGAGTCGATTTTGTCAGTCTCGCATGGAAATCGGTTCGTAGGCCGTGCAAATTTTTTTGCGCTATTTCAGCCAAGAATAGAACTACTGGGAAACTGCTACCATGTCGTAAGAGGCGACTAATAAAATGCTCGAAGTTCCTAGGTCAAGGTATCGATCCGTACCGAAGACTTAACCTGGACGGACCTTAAGGTTAGGCATCATAGCCTTTATCCATTCTATATTGAGTGAATCACTGACATATTGACATATAGTCACCTTTTCTGATTCGCTTTTCCCGATTGTGTACCAACTTTTTGGGTTTCTTATGGCGGTTGTACAATAGCCGTAAAGAATGTAGTCTAATTCTACCGGCTCTTCCACGCCAGGGTATATCTTCCAAAGCTTTGGTTTAAAACCGAATTTAAAAAAGCCAACTTCCAAGTAGGAAATTTTTTGAATTGGCCGAAGATGAAGCTGTCGAATTACACAAAAAGTTTTGTGTGCGGCAAGCGATCTGTAGATGTGTCAAAATAAGCCAGCTTTTTTTTTATTAAATCTGGAACCGTCTAGCAACAAATCTACATTAACAAATACCTCCAAAAGTGACTTCTTGAAGTCTCATGAATAATAAGAAGCAATACTCCCGAAGGCCGGCAGTTCGGAGTTCAAATTACTCGTTTCAAATTCATGGAAATTCATCGCGAGCGACTTTCGTACATATTGCTAAGATTATATTGGCTATAGATAAAGATACCTATTTTATATTCCACGCAGTTTTATCCTTTTATGTAAAGCCTTGCGGAAGAATATGAACTTAACCATAAAAGTGTGACTGATTCTTGGTATCTTGTTCTGTTAACTATATCACGAACGCGATTCGTTTTTTGTTCAGACATCATATTGAGCCTACTCAAATGAATAACGATGTTCGAGGTCCTAATAAGGGAAAATGTACTTTTGCATATAAAATATTTAAAATAATCCATAAAGAATTGTAAAACGATCCATAAAAAAGTTGTCCATGTTCCATAAAACACAACTGAAAATCCATAAAACAGTGTGAATGATCCATAAAAAGGGGTGATTTGATCCATAGATTATGTAAAATTGAACCATAAAATGGTCTCAAAAGAGCACTAAAATAGTAATAAAAGAACAATTAAAATCAACCAATGCCCCATAAAAATATTGGAAATGTTCCATAAAATGGTACATTTTGCGCCATAAATTTACTGACATTGATCCATAGAATATTAACAATGTACATTAAAACACGTCGATATGTTCCATAATATCGACAAAAATGTTCCACGGTATTACAAAATGGAGCAATAAAATGTCAGAAAAAGTTCCATAAATTTGATGAAAATGTTTGCTAAATAATTTTTCTTGCTCCATAGAAGATGTACAAATGAACATTAGAAATGATTCATATATCGACGTTAAATTATGGCTCATGGATATTTACAAAACGATCCATAAGAAAAGAAAATGTAAAACGATCCATTAATATGTGCTTATGAACTAGAAAAAATAAATTTAATGAATTCACGCGAAATTTTATGGTAAACTGAAAAAATAAGTTGTGCTTAACAATTCTCATAACAGTGACAGTGTTTTAACAAGTGAGCTTATACTGGGAGCTAGTGTGATGCGGCTTGGCCGCATATCCGAGGCCAAGGATTGGACGAGGCATTGATTAACCCGTAGCTGGAATTGCAAGCAAACCTGTGGTCCTCTCGTTTGCCCGGTTTACTTAAACATAGGGGCTATAGCTAGTTAAAAGCCGACTGAGCGGCAGCGAAGTCGGACAGTGCACTAGAAAGCGATGTGGCGTAGCCACATTAGTCTGTGTTCGTGTATAAAGTGTCCGTTTTCGCTTCAGATAGTTATTCAGATAGTATTTGCGACTCATGCCAGCCTGTATCAGTGGTCTAATAACTCTCAGCGCTCTAATATCATAAATAGCCTGACGTTTAGAGTTGCCATAATGATTTCAGGTTAGCTAAGGTCAGTTAGCTGACTAGTGCGATACGGAAGCTGAAGTTTAACTATAATGTATGCATTGTTTGTTGTACTTTGACATTACAACCAAATGTAATAAACTTTATTATTAGTTCGAATAGCAACAATTTCGCATGAATTCATTAAATTTAATGTTTCTGGTGCATAAGCACATATTAATGGATCGTTTTACATTTTCTTTTCCTATGGATCGTTTTGTAAATATCCATGAACCATAATTTAACGTTCGATATATGAATCATTTCTAATGTTCATTTCTACATCTTCTATGGAGCAAGAAAAATTATTTAGCAAACATTTTCATCAAATTTATGGAACTTTTTCTGACATTTTATTGCTCCATTTTGTAATACCGTGGAACATTTTTGTCGATATTATGGAACATATCGACGTGTTTTAATGTACATTGTTAATATTCTATGGATCAATGTCAGTAAATTTATGGCGCAAAATGTACCATTTTATGGAACATTTCCAATATTTTTATGGGGCATTAGTTGATTTTAATTGCTCTTTTATTACTATTTTAGTGCTCTTTTGAGACCATTTTATGGTTCAATTTTACATAATCTATGGATCAAATCACCCCTTTTTATGGATCATTCACACTGTTTTATGGATTTTCAGTTTTGTTTTATGGAACATGGACAACTTTTTTATGGATCGTTTTTCAATTTTTTATGGATCATTTTTGTTGTTTTAGCGGCGCAAACTTAGGGCTGCCGTCCTAATAACTTTTTATTACTGCCGATCATACCTATTATTGGTCGTTATCAGCTGGACATTATAAAAAAGTACATGGAACAAAGATGATTCGACGAATAATACTCCAAATAGATATCTTGTAAATACCAGATCGCGAATCATGTCCTACGTATCATGAATCAGTTCACGAACTAATTTCATGATTTTGTGAATTATATCGATATTGGACCGTGACTAATATATCAGGAATCATTCGCGAGGATTGAGTTCACGAGAAAATATCCAGAATGTTTTGATTTTGTGAACTAATGTTTCAAAATCTATTAATAATACTATGACTCAACCTTTGGTGTAATGAATAATGTTCATAAACTAAGTTGCGTACAGAAAATCGTTTTAGTAATGACATGTTTGAAAGCGTGACTGAACTTCATAAAACAAAAACAAATATTTGGACTAATAAAGGCGTTATGCGAGCGTTACTGGTAGGAAATTCCATACCAACTTTTGAAAAGGGCTAATGGCTTTGTTTTACTGACTTTCTTTAATTTGTTATAATTTCAACACAAAAAACATTTGGAATTGCTTCTGCGAAGGGTAAAGATGTAGATTAATGTGCATATTTCGTAAAAAATTCATTCGAATGATAAACAATAAGCAAAACAAGCTTGCTTACAAGAATCTGATGAGCCCTTTTGTAGAATTGATATTGAATTAAACATAATTATCAAGCACATGATTTTCGTAACGTAAAAACGTGATTGTTCCGAATTCATGGCACTTTATTCACGATTTTGGGAACATTTTTTCCGTGTACCACTGTTTACTGATTCATTGGTTTGAAGAACTCACACGCCCAACTAACGATGAGTTAAACATAGTTTCAATTTCCGCACGAATAAATACTCAAACAATAGCAAATAAATATATAAGAAATAAATAGAATAACTAAACGAATAAAATTATTGAAATTAAATAATTGAAAAATCAATAATATGAATCAATTAATTAAAATAAATTAAAACATAAATAAAATAAGATAAATCAAATAAATAAATAGAAAAGATTGAACAAAATCTATAAAAAATGAGCTAAATATAAATAAATAAAACAATCACAATAAATAGAATAACAAAATAAATAAAATTAACAAAATGGATAAAATGAAGTAAGTCTAAAAAATAAGAAAATGACTCGTTCGTTGCACTCAACAAAATGAATAAATTATTTTAATGCGTTCTTGAAATAAAAGTGATATAATGATTGAAACAAATAAAATGAACATTGAGAAAAATGTATGCAATTAACAAAATGTAAACTATGGATTAAAAGCATGAAATTGATTCAAATTTATTTAAAATGAAATCACTAAAAAATGATTAAAAATAACTTACAAATACTTACTAAGAAGTAAATAAATAAAATGAACAAAATCAATAGCATTAATGCGTAATGTTAATAGTATAGTACAGCAATCAATAGTATTAAGTTAATAAAATTAGTAAAAAAAATGAAAGTATAAAATTAATAAAATTATAAATTTGCATGACATTAATAAATGAATACTATGAATAAAATATTTGAAAAATATTAAAATAAACTAAAGATATTAAGTAATCAAAATATATGAAATAAATGAAACGAATAAAATGAACAATATTAATAAACCGAATAACCTGAACAAAATGATGGAACGAATGCGATGAAGATAAGGAAGAAAATTATTACAATACTTTAAATGAATAAAACGAACAAAATAGATAAAATAGCTAAATGCATTATATAAATAAAAAGAATAAAATGAATTAGAAAAATCAAAATTGATAAACTTGATGAATTTAATAAAATTATAATATTTAATAAATGGAATAAAGGTCTTCAAATGAATCAAATGAATTAAATCAATAACTGAATACAATTGATAAAATTACAAAATGCATAAAATAAATAACATGAGAACGGTGAATATGAGGAATTAAATTAATGAAATGAATCAGATGCGCAATACCCGTAATATGAATGAAACTGATCGTATGAATAAAGCAATAAAATGAGCAAAATGTATTAAATGAATTAATAAAACGAATAAAATAAAATAAATCTAATATAATACAAATACATAAAATAAACATATTGAAAAAAAATGATTTTCGAAGAAATTGAAAAAAAAAAATTAAAGAAGTAAAAAAATATAAATATGAGGGTCATCGTTTCAGAAAGTTCTTCTTCAATGGTTGTGAATATAATATTATTTGAATATTGGTTCATCAGCATCTGAAGAAATGACTAAATGAACAATGAACTTTCCAGTGATTTCATTACATTCCTGCATTACCTTTTCGTTCAAACACCTTTTTGGTGTTTGTACTTTGTTGCAGCGCCCGTAATTCATTATCAGGAAACAGAAATGTCTAATTTGTTTTAGAATTAAAAGATCACATATTTTCCGACAAAAATATTAATTTTGCATCAAATGACCAACGATTCAAAGGAATGGTTTTTCTTCTTTTATATAAATTTGTTATAGTGTTCTCATAATTCAAACATATTGTACTTTTTCTCTCGACAACAAATTTTTTCTTTGTCGTGTAAGGTGTAATATTGCATTTGTCTCCGCACCATTATTTGAGATTAGCGGCAGCTCCTATGATAAAACTGAAAATGAATAGCGACATTACAAGATAGGTATGTGCCATGACAGTTGTCACGAGCACGAAGAAAGAGAGATCGATTCATGCCCTACCGCGATTAAGGCAATATTTCGGTTGTTTGCTTCGTCACTGCAGCGCACAGTGCAAATTATTGATCCAGTATTTTTTCCACGAATGGTCCACTATATTTCAAAGCATTTTGTCCATTTGAAACATTTTAAAATGTTTGCTCGAATATCTTTTTGAGTAATAATTGGATTTTTTTTGAGTAATAATTGATTATGTGTAGTACAGCATTACCATTTTTTCAAAAGTTTGAGCAAATTATATACATGTTTATAAGAAATTTAAAACGATAAACAAAAAACTTATATATTTTCTGTAAGTAAAATCAGGATTTTTTAGCGTGCTATGTTTCGAGAACAAAACAAACATTGTATTTATTGTTGTCGGTATTGGTGCAGCGCTGCTCCGACCCAACTGTGCGGGCATTGATTTCAAATTTTGTTCCATGCGACCAAATCTTCGTGAGGTGGGAATTTTCAGAAGTCGCCTTTCTTCGGTATCATCACCTACGCAATGCAGTAATGATATCATTTAAAATTATAGAGCAATCAGACATATTTGCTTTGCAGAACAACCTAAAACACGCGGCTAAAATAAAGGTTCAACTGAGAAAGCTTGGTCATCTTTGAAAATGAAAAAAGCCGTTTTTTTTCAAACTGTTGCAAAAATCTTCATTAAAATCAATCAGTAATACTCTACCAATGCATCGAATACATTGATTCATTTTCAAGAAGATTTTTTCAACGATGTGAGAAAAAACAGCTTTTTTCGTTTTCCAAAATGGCCGCTTATTGAGGCGTTCTGATTTGAACCTTAAGATTCCCGTATATATGAAAAAACGACAAAATAGAGGTAAGGCAACATGACCTATCATTGCGTACTACCGTGCGCCAATTAAAAAAAAACCTGTTTGAATCCACCTAGTGGTGCAATTGTGCCTTTCTCATTTATCCAAACTACACAGAAAAAATTGTACCCAAAATCGTGAATAAAGTGCCATGAATCCTGGAATAATCACGTTTTGCCTTTCTCAATAGAAAGGTATTGTAATTGCTCTGAAAACCGATTTTTTAACGGAGGCCCGGAGGGCCGAGTGACATATACCATTCGATTCAGTTCGTCGAGTTCGGCAAATGTCTGTGTGTGTGTATGTATGTATGTATGTATGTGTGTGTATGTGTGTATGTGTGTATGTGTGTATGTGTGTGTGTATGTGACCAAAAATGTCACTCATTTTTCTCAGAGATGGCTGAACCGATTTTGACAAACTTAGTCTCAAATGAAAGGTGTAACGTTCCCATAGGCTGCTATTGAGATTCTAATGGATCCGACTTCCGGTTCCGGAATTACAGGGTGATGAGTACGAACACGCAGAAAATGTCGATTTTAATAAATTCTGCAATGAATGTATAAAGGTGAAAATTTTTCCAAAATATGACCACAACTGCTTCGATTTATAGTATTAGGTCACTAACATCCATTCAAAGTCTATTTGGCTACATTGGCCACCATCATCGGTTCCGGAAGCCCCGGCGGAAGTATCTAAATTCAGAGTAACAGTCACATCGGTTTCTCGGAGATGGCTAGACCGATTCGACTAAACTTGGCCTCAAATGAAAGGTATTGCGTCCCCGTAAATGGCTATTTAATTTCATCCCGATCTGACTTCCGGTTCCGGAGTTACAGGTTGTGGCGTGCGATCACATAGCAAATTGTGATTCAAACCGATACTCCGATGAAAGCAAAAAAGGTAAAAATTTCGCTAAAATGTCTCTCAAACAACTTAAATTTGCTGTTCTAGGTCACCGACGGCCAACCAAACATTCGTTGACTACATTGACCACCATAGACGGTTCCGGAAGTTCCCCGGGAAAAGCGGCCATCTTTCAAAATTTACGAACTCACATCAGTTTCCCTGAAATGATTGGGCCGATTTTCACAAACTTAGTCCCAAATGATAGCTATAATATCCCCACAGATGTCTATAAAATTTCGTACGGATCGCTTATATGGGTCCGGAAATATAGACTAAATCTTCCGGTCACATATGAAATTCCCATATAAGCCGGAACTCAAATTTTTTTTCAAAGGGGGGACCTCATGAAATTTCAGAAATCGAATTCGTATTTTTGATGCCAAACATCTTTAAAATGCATGAAACGTCGAGATTTTATGTTATATCGAAAAAATTTTTTTTATAAAAATCGACTTTTTGGGACTTTGCCGATTTCGCACCTTTTTGCCTTTCTCATATAAAGAAAGGCTATGCAATCACTGTAAAAATCGACTTTTTAACCGAGGCCCGGAGGGCCGAGTGTCATACACCATTCGATTCAGTTCGTCGAGATCGGCAAATGTCTGTGTGTGTGTATGTATGTGTGTGTGTGTGTGTGTGTGTATGTGTGTGTGTGTCATTTAAACTCACACAATTTTCTCAGAGATGGCTGAACCGATTTTCGCAAACTTAGTTTCATCTGAAAGGTATAACGCTCCCATAAGCTGCTATTGAATTTTTAGTTGATCCGACTTCCGGTTCCGGAGTTACGGGTTGAAGAGTGCGGTCACACAGCAAATTCCCATATAAACTGGTACCACCATAATGTTCAAATGATGTAAAACATATTAAAATTGATGTAACATTACTCTAGTTTGCGGGTCTGGATCACTAATGATCAATCAAAGCAGCTTTGACCACATTGGCCACCTATGACGGTTCATGACGCCCTCGGGGAACCCGCCAAGTTCCTAAGCTAATATCACACCCATTCCACAACGAATTCTCTACCGATTTTTACGAACTTAATTTCAAATGAAAGATACAGTAATGCCATTGACTGCTGCTGAATTTCATTCGGTTCTGACTCTTGCTTCCGGAGTTACAGGGGTGTTAGTAAGGATACACTGGAATTTCCCATATAAATCGGTACAATCGTAATACCTCAGAGGCTAAAAACTATTGAAATGGTCACCAAATTACTTCTAATCGTAGATCTAGATCACTGATTGCCAATCAAACATTCTTTGAATATATTGTCCACTATCGACGATTCCGGAAGTCCGGAATTCCGGGCATATTCCACAATTAAAGTCACATCGGTTCATCGGTGATGACTGAACCGATTTTCTCAAACCAAGTCTCAAATGGAAGGCAAAATATGCAGTTGAGTATTGCGTAGCCGCCCCTTTCCCCCCCCCTCCCCACCTTGCCCTTACACCTCCCTCCTTCATCACTCCCCTCTTCTTGGCTCACCCTCACGCCCAGATTTCCTTCATCCACCCCGTATACCGAAATAAGATGAAGGATTTCTGACGCATCCTCCACACCCACTCTACTAAACCCCCATTCCCTACACGTTCAAACGCATTCCACCAACCTTTGCAAATTATAATCACATGAAGATAACATTGAACTCATGCTTATTAAGCTAATTAAATATTATTCTTTTGCCTTTCTTATATAGAAAGGTTATGCAATTGCTCCAAAAACCGACTTTCTAACCGAGGCCCGGAGGGCCGAGTCTCATATAACATTCGACTCAGTTCGCCGAGATCGCAAAATATCTGTGTGTATGTATGTGTGTATGTATGTGTGTGTATGTGCGGATTTGTTAACAAAATGTCCACATCGGTTACTCGGAGATGGCTGAACCGATTTTTACAAACTAAGATTCAAATGAAAGGTATAATATTCCCATAGGTTGCTATTGAATTTCATTTTCAACCGACATCTTGTTCCGAATTACGAGTTGAAGAGTATGATTACAAAACAAAATTTGTTGATTTTTCCAAATCAGTTTCTCGGAATTTTCTGAACCGATTTTGACAAACTTAATTTTAAATGAAAGGTCCATCAGCTGCTGTTGAATTTTGTGTGGATCCGAGTTCTGGTTCCTGAATTACAGGGTGATACGTACGATCACGCAACAAATCCCGATTCTAACGAATTCTGCGATGAATGTACAAAAGGTGATTTTTTTCCAAAATGTAAACACAACTGTTGAATTTGTAGATCTAGGTCCCCAACAGTCATGTCATGGCCACCATCGACGGATCCGGAAGCATCCAAAGTCAGAATAACGGTTGTATTGGTTTCTCGAAAATGGCTAGATTTGCTCAACTTAGTCTCAAATGAAAGGTGTTGCGTCCCCAGAAACTGATATTAAATTCCATCTCCATCCGACTTCCAGCACCGGAGTTACGGGTTGTGGAGGTCGATCACATAGAAAACTCCGATTCAAACCGATACCGCGATGAATGCAAAAAGGTGCTCTTATATATACTTACCAAGTGTAATAAGAATGAAAGACATTTCCATAAAGTTATATTGTACGAACCAGCTATTAAATCATAGTTTGGAGAAATGAGAAAGGCACAATTGCACCTCTAGGTGGATTAAAACAGGTTTTTCAGTTCAATATTACCGTGGCTGTTTTTTCTTTTTCAACATTTTAGAACTCGAATAATAATTTATTTTCCTGTATATAGTTGTCATGTGATGTATAATAATAAAATGTAATATATGCATTTAAAAGTTTTTAATGAATATAAACAACGCACACATTCTCGTGATTCATGATTGAGAAAGGCACAATTTATTTATTTATTTATTTATTTATTGATTGATTTTCCATCTGACCTACATGGTCTACATGAAATATGAAATATGGAATGAGGAAAAGCCCATTTGCAGTTAGTGTGACACCCTCCAAATGGGCGTAAAAACCTCATTATCTTTTCACACATACACATTAAACAATATTGCACGTTAAATTACATTACATTACTTAATTAATAATACATCTAACAAATCAAAATCTAATGCACTAAGTCAACCGCTTAAGCCTATTTCTAAAAATATCACATGAAACAGAGAAGTCAAAAAATTCATACACACTATTAAAAACACTACACATCGCCCTTACGGGTTCGTTCTGTCCATAATTAGTACTTTGATAGTCGAGTCTTAGAAAATCCCACGATCTTAAGCTTCTAGGGGGTGCGTTTACATTTATCTGTGAAAGTATATTTGGGGCATCTATTTCACCTGTTAGAACTTTTCCTACAAACACTGCTCTGGAGATATTTCGTCTTTTTGAAAGGGTGTCCATATCAAGCAAACGACAACGATCAATGTAAGGTGGCAGCTCTATCGGGTTGCGCCATGGCAGAGATTTAAGAGCAAATCGGAGAAATCTAGCTTGTATAGATTCAATCCTGTTAATCCAGATACTCGCATACGGACACCAGATGATAGCTGAAGCTTCCAGGACAGAGCGAACGAGAGAGAAATACAGTGCTCTCAGGCAATATGGATCAGTAAACTCTTTGGCTATTCTGATGATAAAACCAAGGTTCCTGTTGGCTTTCGCAATGATGTGGGAATAGTGATCTCTGAACGTCAATTTAGAATCCAGCAGTATTCCAAGGTCCCTGACAACTGACACTCTTTCAAGTGTTTTCCCTGAGATAGTATAACACCACAAGATTGGATTTTTTTTACGCGTGAAAGAAATTACTGAGCATTTAGATACACTGAGAGTCAACCGGTTTCGAGCACACCAGTTGCAAAACTCATCTAGTTGTCGCTGTAGTTCGATGCAGTCCAATTCAGATCGCACAATGAGGAACAGTTTAAGGTCATCTGCATAGATAAGTTTGCATCCTGGTGGAAGGATATAACAAACGTCATTGAAGAATAAGGAGAACAGCAAGGGTCCGAGATTACTACCCTGGGGTACACCTGATAAATTTATGAAGTTGTGTGATTCGATATTTCCTAGTTTGACAGATAGGGTACGGCCAACAAGGTATGACTCCAGCCACTTAGTGAAGTTGAGTGAGGCACCCAGCCTTTCTATTTTCGCCAGTAGAAGCGAGTGATCAACACGATCAAACGCTGCTTTAAGGTCAGTATAAATAGTATCTACTTGTGCTCCGCCTTCCATACTTTTAATACAATGTGAAGTGAACTGTGCTAAGTTCGTTGATGTTGATCTACCTGGGAAGAACCCATGTTGATCCGTCGATATATATGTTTTGGCTTCCCGGAACAACACATTGCTTACTAAAATTTCGAACAGCTTAGACCCCGCACAGAGAGAGGTTATGCCTCGATAATTTGCTATGTCCTGCTTATCACCTTTTTTAAAGACAGGAAACATAACTGACTTTTTCCAACACAGAGGAAACGTCCCTTGCGACAACGATTGATTAAAGATCAGTTTTAGAGGAGCAGAAAGGGCTCTAGCGCATCTTTTTAAAATAATAGCAGGAATCCCATCTGGACCAGCCGATGTCGAGGATTTCAATTTTTCAATGGCAGCAACAATATCTTCTTCGGAAAAACGGATGCTACCTAGATTCATCACGTCACTGGGAACATCGCGTAGTCCGATTTCAACCTGTACTGGAGTAATCGGAACTGTTTCAAATGCACTCGAAAAATGTTTTGCAAACAGATTACAAATGCCACGAGTCGTATTAGAACTTTCATTAGCTAAAGTCATACTGGAAGGAAGTCCGCTCTCCTTGCGCTTCCCGTTAACAAAAGACCAGAAACGTTTGGGGTTTCGCTCAAGGTTAGATTGCATTTGTAGCACGTGCCGAGAATAGAGGAAGCGGTTATAAGCTTTGTAACTGTTGCTGGCGTAAATGAATTCACGTTTTGTATTGGGATTCCGTCGATTGGTATAGTGACGAAGCGCGGCTGCTCTCAGTCGTTTAAGTTCTCGAAGTCGTCGATTGGACCAAAGTGGTTTCTGTCTAGGACGCGGTGCTGGGACATATATTTCAAACAGTTGTATCAGTATCGACGAAAATATTTCTACTGCGTCATTTACATCGGTTGCACTGTTAAGCGAGGTAATCCAGTCAATAGTTTGCAGTGAGTTGTTGAGTCCAAGAAAATCAGTTTTTGAAAAGTTATATTTGAAATCTTCCAGCATCTCATCAAAAATAACCTGTCGTGGACAGGTCTGCACAACTAAGAGGGGCGGATGATGGGAATCTATATTAACGAGTGGTTCATCTGCTTGGTACACATGACAGTTCATGTATGCGTCTGCGTTTATGAACAGAAGATCCAACGTGCGATTTCGTCCGTTCTTAATCGTACACATTTGCAGCATGTTCAGTAGAGACATCCCGTCTAGTAAAGCACTGCTGGATCTCGAAAGGGATGAGTCAGAGGGGTTCGGCATAGGCGTAGCCGAAGGAAGTGCTATTCCAGACAAGACCAGGCTGGTTGTAATTTCCGAATAACAAGTGAGAGGTTTGGGGTTCTAGCGAATTGGCGATGTCGAGTGCAGATTGAATGTGATTTTGAATAACGTTTATGTTATCTGCGGAGTCCGGAGGAAGATATACGACGCCCACACATGTGTTAGTACCCTTGCTATTAATGTTTACCCAGAGTTGTTCTAGACCTCTATTGTCATAACTCTTTTGTTTAGATGCTAACCGATTGGAAACAGCTATAAGTACACCACCACCCTTTTTTTTACCAGCAGCGATCGGGTCACGGTCGTTACGATATACCGAATATCTAGGTCCGAATAGCTGCAGCGAGTTGATTTCGTCGTTCAGCCATGTTTCTGTCAGGATAATGACATCATGTTCTGCGTCGGATACAGCTACGAACAGCTCATCGATCTTTGTGCGTAGTCCTCTCACGTTCTGATAGTACATTTTGAGTTGACTTTTACATGGAGAAACAGTCTTGCGGTCATCATTATACGGATTGCGGATGACTAGATGAATATCAGCTACGGAGCCGGAAGTAGGTTGTTCAACGGTAGACTGGAACCGAAAATTATTTTGAGGGGGTGCAGTATCGTAGGTAACTTCGGGAGAACATATACCCTCTTTGGCTTTACCTGGAGAAACAGTCTTGCGGTCATCATTATACGGATTGCGGATGGCTAGATGAATATCAGCTACGGAGCCGGAAGTAGGTTGTTCAACGGTAGACTGGAACCGAAAATTATTTTGAGGGGGTGCAGTATCGTAGATAACTTCGGGAGGACATATACCCTCTTTGGCTTTACCTGGAGAAACAGTCTTGCGGTCATCATTATACGGATTGCGGATGGCTAGACGAATATCAGCTACGGAGCCGGAAGTAGGTTGTTCAACGGTAGACTGGAACCAGAAATTATTTTGAGGGGGTGCAGTATCGTAGGTAACTTCGGGAGGACATATACCCTCTTTGGCTTTACCTGGAGAAACAGTCTTGCGGTCATCATTATACGGATTGCGGATGGCTAGATGAATATCAGCTACGGAGCCGGAAGTAGGTTGTTCAACGGTAGACTGGAACCGAAAATTATTTTGAGGGGGTGCAGTATCGTAGGTAACTTCGGGAGGACATATACCCTCTTTGGCTTTACCTGGAGAAACTGTCGTGCAGTCATCATCATTTGGATTGCGGATGGCTAGCTTCATTGGTTGCTATGTCGAGTAGTCAATTCTAAGTTTGGCTTTCTTCAAGCGTTTTTGGTACAGCGGGCATTCAGAGCTCCAAGAGGGATGAATAAAATCAAGCTTGTCGGCATCAAGTTCCTGCTCTGAGTTAAATAGTTGGCAGTTAACACATCTTTCGAAATCAGAGCTGCACTCGTTTATTGGATGTTCTTCTGCGCACTTTGGACAGCATACTAAATTTTTACATGTCGCTGCTTTGTGGCCATATTCAGAGCAGCGGTAACAGCGCATTACATCAACAACCTCGAAGATTCGGCAGCGATCCCAGCCAATATTGACCCGTTGCGCTTTCATCAGACAGTAGAACGTCGAGGGGTCAGATTCAAACACTACCACTCTTGTGTTTTCAGTTCGTTTGGACTTCTGTACGCGAATAACTTTCAAATCAGCCGTTTCAGGCAAATTGTTTTGTTGTTTCATTTTGGCGATTATTTCGTTTTCTGGGATTTCGTCACTTAATCCTATTATCTTGAATCTTGGCTTCAGAGGTTTCAGGTTTTCAATCTCATATACCTCGGAGAACTTATTTTTAGCATCGTGAGCCATTTTCAGTGCAAGCTCGTTCGAACCACACCGTATAGTAGCTTCTCCATTTTCACGGTAGTACACTTCTTTGACATCGAAGACAATTGGATCCAACTTCTCACGAATGTCTTTCCTTGTTATTTCCGCTAGTTGAACAACTTTCGGTTTGAACAGAACAGTTTGCTCCATTTTCAAGACTGCACTGTTTTTCGCAACATGCGAAACTGGCCTAAGTGACTGTAACTTTGACGTGTTCACAGGCGTTTCGCACGCAGCCGTTAATTCACCACTTGATTCGTTTCTGGAAGTTTTTTTAGTAGTCATTTTCCGTCGTTTTCCGGACCTCAGAATGCTGCAATCGTCATTATCATCTTCCAAAACGGCAGGATGCGCCTTGCGTTTTTCCAGCCTTGTTGGAGCTAAGTTAGAACGGGTTACGCTGGCATAAGTGGCAACGGCTGCAGTGTTCTTTACAACTTTATTGCCGGTCTCGGCATCATCGACACACATCTGATCCGTACCCGCTCGCCGAACTAGGTCACGCAGCACTGATACTTCTGCGGAAACAACATCTTCAACGGTAGATTTAAGGCGCGGCAAAATTCGTTTTTCAAAAGCGCTGTACTGCTCTGAAACAATATTCCGTATTTTCAAATCACCATCGCAGACAGCCTTAGTGATTTCTTCGACCTTTTGCAAAAGCACACTACACATTTTCTGCACATCGTTGAGACGTGTCTCCTTCTTCCTGCACTCTAAACACACATATTGCAGCGATTCGTTCTCCCGCAGAGCGGTTGCGGCTGCTGTATTCACACCCGAGCACCGTACGTGTAATATTTGCTCGCACCCGCCAGAACAGTGAATACCATCGGGTTCACTAGCAATACGCTGTGCGCACACACTGCAAGCTATTGAAGTCATTTTTCTTCGCCCGTGAGCGGGCCACCACACAGTAAAGGCGCACTTGCTTGTTATTTTTTGCCGCTGCTAACAGAGCGAGCAAAACTAATTTATGCCAACAAACTTTAGTTTCGACAGGCAGCCTATCATGCACTATACCAAACGAAAGCACTACACAAGGTCTACGTACTAATGCACTTTAATTCACTGTACCTCCACTATTTCACGGTTAAAAAGGGAATCAAATGCGAGCAAAAAAAAGCCAAACTTTACTTATCATCTTCCACACTGTGAGCCACCGCTAGGCACCGCTAGGCGGATTAAAATAGGTTTTTACGTTATGGAAACACGGCCATGAACAAAAATCATGTGTTTCATAATTATGTTCAATTACCCTTCAATAACGCCCGAATAACGATTCCTTTTGTGAAACTATTTGTTTTTGTTTTGTATCATGGTTTCCGCCAAGCTATTTCTAATGCGATTTTCAGTATGCGAACTAGTTCACAAGTTTATGTCATAAAACCAAAGGTTAGCTCATGATAATTTTAATAGATATAGGAGCCTTAGCTCACAAAATCAAAATATTCTTGATATGTTCTTGTGAACTATTTCACGAAATTCAAAATTTTATTCATGAATCCATTCAATACTCGTGAACTAATTCATGATCTTTATTATATTAGGTACGATCCAATATCCGTGCTCGTGAAATAATTCCCAAAATCATCAAATATTGAAATGTCCAGCTGCTAGCGACCATAGTAATAGACACGAGCGTTAGATATAAAAAAACTATTAGGACCTCCAACATCGTTTTTCGATTGATAAGGTTAATGGTGATGTCTGGATAGAAAACGAAAACTGCACTGAGAATCCCAAATAGTGTGCGTGATATAATTCACAGAACAAGATATCGCGAATCAGTCATATTTTTATGATCCAGTTCATGTTGTCACGTTATTTCGAATAAAAATCCGATAGTAACCAAAAAGTAATAGATCACAATTAGGCGTAGAGAATTTACGAATACCATGGTAAAACTGCTGATATCATGAACATTAGTCATATTAATCTATGTATCAAATTCACGATAACATGAGCAGAAATTACGAAAATCGTGACTTAGATCCTGAAATTATGAACATGAATCACTCTACTCATAACTAAAAAATCACGATAACGTGAATAGAAATTACAAAAATCGGACTAAAATCATGAAATCATGAATTTTGATCCCGCTAGTCTGACCGAAAAATGCGATAGTGAACTCATGAATAAGATAGCACAATAACGTGATGAAAAATCACAAGAATCGCGAAATGGCTCTTGAAATCATGAACATCATTTGACTGTCGGCTGTATATTCCGAAATCATGAACTAGAATCACAACAAAAACTAAACATGTCATAGGAATAACAACAGTACCCTAACCAAACATTCAAATGTAACGCCATGTATATATTCGGGACGAACTAGTTTTGTGAAAAAACAAATAGTTTCATGAATTCGAGGTTTATTATTCATAATTTCAGGAGCTTGGTCATGGTTTTCGTAAAATGTTTAGTTCATGAAATCGTGACCTTTTGTTCATGAATTTATGACTGGTTTTTTTCGTGTACGATTCCATGGCTGGTTATGTTCAATATAATAGTGGAAATGTCCATTATATATTCAGTATGATTTGCACATACATAAAATGGATCAACAGCCACGAACTTGAGAAGCTATGTGTCGTAGCTGAAACACTTGAACCCGGCAGCGGATCCAAGAGGAGGGTTCGGGGGGTCAACTTGGTAACAAATTTTAAATTAGTTTCAATTTTAAAGTAGTTTTCAAACACAAAATCAGTTTCAAACCAATTTTTTTACTGGTTTTACAGACCTACTAGGGAAGTTTATTTAGGATGAACTAGGAAATTTTCTTCGGTGGAGGGGGAATTGAAGAGGGAAGGTGGGTTTAGGGAAGGATGGTGTGTGGGGGATAGACCGGGATTAGGTTGACGATGTTAATATTGATTGCATACCCAACAAACAACTTAGCTGGATAATAGCTTAATCAGTTATTGTTCTGCTTATTCTCTCGGATTAAAGGCTTGTTCAGCTTTCGTTGTTTGTTCGGTAACCTTTCTATATGAGAAAGGCAAAAAAGTAAGGTGAACTTATAAATATGGGACATCACTTTTTTCACTTAAACTACCATAACAAACTAACAAAACGCACCAACATCGTTGATTGAGCTTCAAAACAAACGCTAAAAAAATAATGCAGTTTGTTTGAATAGAAAAAAAAATATTTTGAGAAATTATGGAGAACGTATAAAAGTGAAACACACTGTATTTTCCCATGAAACCAATGTCAAAAACTTCAAGCAAAATGGGCGGAGGTCTAAAATTGTCCAAATGATATGGCATCTGAGTTTACTTTACTTTTTGTCACAGTAGGAGGCCTTTGAGATTTCAAAAATGAGTGTTTTTTGCAATGTTCTAATGCGGGTGCGAGGGTGACCAAGGGGGGAGGGGTGATGAAAGTGTTGGGGTAAGTGGGAGGAGATACTACACCAAACTGCATATTATACCTTCCATTTGAGACCTGTTTTGAGAAAATCGGTTCGGTCATCTCCGAATAACCGATGTGCAATTTTTGGTCACACAGACATACATACATACGAATACACACATACGAATACACACATACGAATACACACGTTTTCCGAAGTCAACGAAGTAAGTTGAATGGTATAAGAGTGTTGGCCAACAATTTCATGCAATTTGTAACTCATTTTAATTATTTTTGCATCATTTATACATATATTGATTACCGGTTTATATGGAAATTTCGCATGTGGCCGAATACTTCAACCCGTAACACAGGAACCAGAACTCCGATTCAAAGGAAATTTAATAGCATTCAATAGGAATATTCTAGCTTTGATTTGAGACTGATTTTGTGAAAATCGAGTCAGACATTTCTGAGAAGAAGATATGAATTCAACTCAGGAACATAACCACTTTCCCGAAACTTCCGGTTCCGCCGAAGTTGTCCAATGTGGTCAACGTGGATTTGATTGGACATTAGTGAGCTGAAACTATAAATCCAAACATTTTCGAACACATTTTATGAAGTTTTGCATCTTTTAGATACCATGCTGATTCCGATTTATATGGGAATTTCATGCGTGACCCCACTCTTCAACCTGTAACTCCGGAACCGGAAGTCGGAATTCAATGAAATTCTATAGCAGCCTATGGGAACGTTGTACCTTTCATTTGAGACTAAGTTTGAAAAAATTGGTTCAGATTTTCCTGAGTAACCGATGTGCTTATTTTTTGGTCACATACATACACACACGCACACACACACGCACAGACATTTGCCTAACTCGACGAACTGAGTCGAATGGTATAAGAGACTCAGCCCTCCGGGCCTCGTCACTAAAGCGTGGAAAAGCTTGTGCGGAAGATACTGCGGATTATGCATTACAACCTATCGTCCACTCGTCTACAGCAAAGCAATCCGATAATAACATCTGCAAATAGCAGCACCCAGCACCTCAAAATCAACTTTCAGCACCATCGACGAGGAAGTTTATGCCAATGACGGGGGGAGTTTACGCTGGTGATCCGTAAGTGCAAAAGACAAAGAAGAACATCTGGTCATGATCAGTAAAACAGCATTTACGATGAAGATATGACTAACGTCATCGACTAGACGAAAGTAAATTACCTCCAAGATGCAGTAGGCGAGCAAATGAGTGTTTCCCCACCGCGAAAGAAGGTCTTACCGCGCAATAGTAAGCGGCGTGCACCAGATCCAACGGACCCTCCACTTGGATACGCCTCAGGTAATCAACATGTATGTGTTTCTAAGACAGTGACAGCCACCAAGATTAATGAAAATTATTGAACGTAAAACGTACGTGTATTAAACAATGCCAATTTTGTATTTTATCATAGAATGTCTCGATTCTTTGCCCTATCTTCATGGCTTTATAAATGGTTAAATGAATTTAATACCACATAAGACACTAACTGGCGATGAGAAGATCATTAAACTGAAAATAATTGACGAACATCTCTCTCGTTAGACGAATTACATAAACTTTAAAACATCTCAACATTTCACTATAATTAGACTTATTCGCGGGGAAACTGAAAAAAATTCCGCCCGACAGAGAGAGCTATCTCAGAGCGGCCACATTCCTCGCAGGCGGAGATTATTACTTTTCAGCGCTTCAGTGCAGCGTACAGAATCATAACAACCATTTCGACAGCAATGAGCATCATGTTATTAAAAATTGTTCATATCAGCAAAGTGCGGCCCGTTATGTATGCCGGTTCTTGGTATCTTGGTAGATTGCCAATCATGTGAGAGATTGGTCCAAACCATTAAGTAGTTGATGGGATCTTGTTAATTTAGGAGCTTTAGCATATCTTCGTATTGATGTAACATAAAATCTTTTATGGGTAATTTTTTAACGTTTAATACCACAAAAACAGGCAACTGGAACAATATAACACCCGAACGACTATTTTCATGAAACATTGCGAGCCACCAGACTGCTTGTTTTTATTCACAGCCCATCATTACTCATCTTGGACCGAAAGAGATCGTACAAGTTTGATGAAGATCCAATCATCCAATTGCTAGCTGGTGATAGGCTGAAGGGGAGACGGGCGCATCTTTGCGTATGCGATACGCAACAAACCAGGGGGAGCAGATCGTATGCAGATTCCAGTCCAGCACCATCGATGAATAAATTAAAACCCGTAATCAAATGTGCTCGGCAGAAATTAAGATCTTGGATGGAGAAGATCACTTACAGGCCAATGCATCATAAAGTAGGAGCGTGAGTGTGGGACCCGGTTCTTTTTTGTACATATGTTATTAATGGTAAGATGAGGAGTAGCGCCAACGATGCAGACACAGAGAGTTACATTGCGAAAGCAAATCTTCGGCGGACTTCGGGGAGTTGAAGTGCATTCTTGCAGAGCGTAAGAGCTGCCTTGCTAGTGGAAGGCAGTCGACGAGAACGTTTGTATGAAAAGCAGTTCCGTTAGAACGAGAACATGACGAGCAGCACCGTGTCGGTCCTGGTTGAGAATCTATTGTCGATCATTTGGTGCATGGAGTGTGCGCAACTTGTGCGAAGTAACGGTCTACTCGATATGCAAAAATGAAACACGAATATGATAAGATGATTAGCAAAGGAAGTTCGATCAAGAATGATCGATTTCATGGCGGTTTCGCGTGGGACTCTAAGTTGATTTGAATTTTAATTTAATTTTTGTCCTCTTCAATAGAGTAAAATTCCTTACAAAGTCAATTAAGTATAAAATCTACTCTTCAAGATCAACATCAAATTGTTATCTGTCATAGTATAAATCCAACAATGCAGATTGGCATGTTTCAATATCGTACTACTTTTGAACTCCAAATATTTCAGTTTAAAATACCCGTAGAAAGTAGAGTGAAACTCACCTTCTAACTTCGGCTGATCAGATTGTAACTTCTGTTGTTCCTGCTGCTGCTGTTGCTGCTGAAATGCCAACTTGTGTCGAACCTTTCTGGACCAAACCGGCGTCTGGTGGATTTTATTCCGCTTACGAACACTGCAAATTAGATAATGCAATTATAAAGATAACAAAAAATAAACACACATCAGCTCACATAATAAAATTGTTTCTCCTCGAATCGCTTCCCTCGTCATCCTCATCGTCGGACAGATCCGTCCATTCGGCACTGTTGCTGGTATCGCTTCCACGTTCACTCGGCGGCGTTAGGCTTTGGATTTCCGTGTGACACCCGTACAGACTGTTGGTGATTTGATCGGAGGCGAGCGTCGAAATGGATCCCATTCGGGGCAACGTTGCAGCATTGTGCCGCAGAAATTCCATCGTCAGCTTTGATCCGATGGATTCGTAACAGTTGGAGGACACGATCGAGATGGCATCCGCCGGGAGACTAGCTTTCGGTCGTTTAATCACCGCTTCGGCACTGCCGTTCGGATCGTCATAATCTACACCGTCGCAGCTGCGGATCGTGTCGTAGATGTTCTCCTCGTAGATGGGTTCGACTTCCGAAAGCGCGGGGGATATCGATGGTTCGCGAGTTACCAGCTCCATCGGGATGGGATTGCGCGGGGGCAGTGGGACTTCTTCCGGCTTCGGAGGACGTGGCGGTGTTTTGTCATATTTGATCTTCTCGTAGCTAGGTTGGTAGACGGGTTGGTGTTTTGGCAAGAACTTGGGAGATCCGACGAGGTTGCGTTTCGGTTGTGGTATAGCTAGATCGTTGGCGGAACTCGATGGAGTTTTGCTATCGTTCCGTGGAGGTAGTGGTTCTGGGGGATTGCAAATTTCGTAGGTGTCTTCTTCTTTGGGTGATTGTTCATTGGATCGGTCGATTGATTCGTAATTTTCGAAGGATTCGTAGCTGTTAACGCTCGCGTTATCAACTTCTACCGACTTTCCTACGGTAGATTCGTTCGTTTTCGCGGAGTTAACACTTTGGTAGATGTTTTCTGAGAGCTTCGCTTTGTACACGAAGGACTCGATTTTTGAAGTTAGTTCCATGATATCGATGCTCAGAGTGCTGCTCTTGGTTGAACTAGTCTCCAGTTTCTTTGGAGACTCCACTCTAGCTACCAGTTCGTAATCGTTTTCGACCGGACTCGAAGGTTTACCATTAACTACGATCACCGGGATCTTCTCGGTCAAACTTAGCCTATCCAGGTTATCTCGACAGGGGAAATGATGATCGTCCATGGAAACAGACTTATTGATCAGCACTGTATTCACAGCTTGGACAATGTTCATCTGACTGATGGCAGTTTCGGTTCCATTGCTGATTTTAGTCATACTTCGAAATAGGAAGGAGTTGTTCGGTTGAACTGTTTGCCCAACCGTGCATTCCTGATCAGTATCCATCAAAGTCAGATCACTGAAGCTTCTAGATAGATTATCGATCTTCTGATTCAGCGAACGGATAGCGTCTACAATCTTCTTATCGGATGGATCAGAGCTGCTCTCTTGGGGCTCTTCTATGTTGATTGTCGGAATTTCGATTGAAGAAATGAAGGATTTCCGTGTCAGTCTGTTGTCCGGGACGAAGAGTAATCTGTCCTCGGATCTGTCCACGGTTGTGTTGAGCTGAGATTCGCTGGCGGTTCGCTCTGGACTGCTAAGATTTATTTTCTTCGTTGATCGGAATGTAAACTTTTCGTATATTTTCTGTACGGTACTTTTCTGTTTTGCAGATTTTGGTTCTTCGATTTTCCTCGCACTCTTCTCCGATTTGTTAGTTTTAACAGTACTATCTAGTTTCTCTTTGTTTTTATCCTTTTTAGACTTATCAACAACGTCTTCACCATTGGTTTCAGGTGCCTGTTTGATCGGTTCAACCTTCTTCATAACCACAGAGTACTCAGGAGTCTTCTCAAGCACTTCAGTTTGCTCGACCATTTCAGACTTGTTTTCCGGATGCGGCACAATTGTATCAACAGCTTTAGCATCCCCATCCACTTCGCAACTACTGTCCTCCCAAACCATTTGAGTATTCCCGGTGATGTCTTCGTTTCCATTGTCACTACTAATACTACTATGTTCACTAATACTATTTGGCACCTCACGTAACACTACCTCGCTACTATCACAACTTTTGGCATCGATTTGGACCGCTTTCTTGCACTTAAGTTCCTTAGTTTTCTGAATTACCTGCTCACTTTTGTCCGGTACTTTGGGCTTCGCACGACCCGCCGGCGGTTTTCGATCTGCCTTCAGATCAGTCTGGTTCTGATGGTGATTCGGTTCGAATATTTCCAACGCTTCCTTCACGCACAACGAAACTCTGTTCGCTTCCCATTCCGGTTTTCGGTAAAGATTCTTCCGAAGACTTGGACGTTTCTTCACTCCAGTTTTCCGGTAAGATCCTTTGCCTCCTACTAAAACTTCATCCGAACATTCATCGGCCTTCCCGGCAGCTGCAGATTTCTTCCGCACACTACCGTTTCCATCGCCGTCGATAACCTTGTAAACGTGACCGCCGGATTTGTGCAAATAACCTCCACGCTTGCGAACTTCTTCCAAGATGGCAGCGTCCTGCTGGATAAGCTTGTTGAATTTGTTCGTCAATGCCGCTACCTTGTTTCCACTTGGATGCAATAGCTTCCGATTGAAGGGTGTAGTTGTGGTACGGAAACTCACCTTTCTCGTAGGAGTTCCATGCCGTCGTCCGAGCGAGAGCGTATCACCTGAACTGGAGCTTTTCTTACTATCTAGCGAATCTCTTGGTCCAAGTTTTGGTGTGATCGGTTCCACTTTTTCATCGGAAACAACCACCTTCACCACCGGCTCCGCTTCTTCGACCGGAGGTCCATTCTGAATGTCCACATCGATAAAGTTGTTGACGTAGTTTTCAACCTTAATCGGCATTTTCGGCTGTTCTTCCGTCGAGCTATTCAACGGCTTAATACCGAGAAGCTCCACACGCCGAGCCCAGTTGATTCGTGCACCGTTAGCTGTAGCCGTCACCAGCGGGAAACCCGCATTGTAGCCCACCCGTTCGATGCACGATCGTTTCTCTTTCTTCAGATCCGGACTCAGCACAACACATGAACGTTTTTGAGCGGCACCGTTGGCTGTAACCGTATCGTTCGTACTATCCCGTACTCGACTAGACTTCGGACTGGCCACTTTCTTCGCCGTTGGATTGGAATACAGTGGAATTAGGCTGTTCCGAACGATGTTTCGTCGTGAGGCAGAACCTCGTGTCGAACCGTTTCTCTTCAGAAACTCTGGCGTAGATGGTTTCCTAGTCGAGCTGGTTGGTCCCAAGGTGACACTTTTCAACTTCCTCGACAAGGCTATTTCGCTCGGTTGTGCCGAGCTCGCGTTCAAGCTAAGCCGATTGTTCCAGAACTGTTTCAACCGTTGGACGCTGTAGTTTTGCGAATCGTCCTGCTCGGATTCTTCTGTAGATGGTTTCTTTTTTGGCTTTTTAACTGATGGTGATCGATCTTGCGTGCCGGAGCTGGCTGTGATCGATGAGCTGCTGCTGGAACTGTTCGGGCTGTTCCCGAAGAGGTAGAACCGTTGGATGAAACTCTGCTGCTTGTCGGCTGGACGCTTCTCACCAGCCGACGGCAGCGTTCTGCTGGAGTGCATCGTCGGTGGCTAGCGTGGCCACCGCCAGGTGGCGTAAAACTGCAAAGGACCTGCAAGTATAGAAAATAAAAAGGTTGTGAGAAAATGACTCAACCGAGTTACGTACTGTTAAATGTTAAGTTTTACGCAAGATTGATTAACTGCATCGGAGTATCAAAACATAAAATATGTATTGATGTCACCACCCTGGAAATGCAAAGTAGACCACGGCGCGAAAAGTGCAAATTTGCATTTCCTTCATAATCTGCTTCTCTGGGAGATATTCAGCGACATCACCCGTTGTTGCGTCAATCCTGCATTTTAATCGCTTGGCCATATCTCGTTTCGCGCAAAACGGTTACTTTTTATTATTTTATCACCGTCCTATTACAAAAATACCGCACTGCTCTTGGATCCGAAACTCATCTCGTATTCATGGCAGGTGACATTAATTTTCGTACCTGCGCGGGGGGATCGTTGCGATTTGCACGCGACCACTCGAAATACGATTACGTTTATTAGGTTATTGTTCCTAATTCATTTTTTATGCCTCGTCAATCTATAATCGTTGTGCTCTGAAAACAATTTCTCAGCATTGATTGTGAATGCTTTAGTATTATGCCATATTTTCATTCACATTCAAATTGAGTCAGTTCCGATCCCTAGCAGTAGTTATAGGGTATGATTCAAATTGATACTAGGAAAAATCAGAGAGGCTCGGAATAGTACAGATAACAAACAATCATGTTCGAACAAATAAGTTTATTATACTTTAGTAAACATTTGATCGAGTAGCTCTATAACTAGGGCAACCCTTTTGAATTCCCTGTGATCAACCAAACTCAGTAGTGCAGTTATGAAATTTGCCTTTCGACTTCGTCTCATCAGAATCCAACACTAACTTAGTGACAGCACTAAGCTGGCGCCGGCTTGACGCTAGCTCCAAAAACGAGAACACGATTTGTGTTTTTGAGCAAACCCCTAATCCTGCGTGATGCCCGCAAGAAAGGATCCTGATGAGACGCAAATTCTCTCACTAATTTAGTTATAGGTTTTGTACCTTTGGCGCGCAAAGGTTGTTTTAAAAAAATTTCTCCTTAGTGGAGTAAAAATATTTCTCCACGAAGGAGAAATATAGCATTGTGAAAAATACCTTGTTGATTCGCCCAAACGAGTAAAGTAGATAAAATTAATAGCGTCTGGTGTAGTGGGCAAAACAATCGACGTCTTTTTATCCGCTTAATTGCTAGAATTAACCTCTAGAATAGTCTCCCGCAATCTCGGTGGCCACGCTGAACTTCATTTGTTTTAAATAGCCATGCATGCCTCGTGCGTATTTACTGTAACATACGCAGATTTCAATCTATCAGTAACTATTTTCGAAACACAGCCAGCGATAAAAATACAGTGTAAATAACACACTCTAAACTACTTCTACCCAAATTTTTAAGAAAAAATATTCAATGGATTTTTTTCTACAATGTTTTTTCCGTGATGCAACTTGATGTGAGACACCCTTTAATAGAGTTTTTCTCGAAATCGCGTTTTCCAAATTGGCGAAACTCGAAAACTAATCAACGAATTGATTTGATTTTTTTGTGTGAATACACAATATGTTAAGCCTGTCGATGAACCACAGAAAACTGAATAAAGCGAATTTTACAGTAAAATATGAGATTTTGCGGTTTTGATAAAGCCATGTTCCGAAAATCGAACTTTTTTTTGCTTCATCAAGTAACTACAAGTCTGAGCTTTACAAATTTTATTGAATTTCATGTGTCAGACAATTTTATCAAGAGTTATCGTGTTCGCTGCGGCGCTCCTCGACGTGGAAATGGCTGGACGTCTACTATTGCAACGCTCGCATATGTAGCTCTACGTGACTGAAAATATTTTTGTTTGCTATACAATGAATGTATAAATAAATCTTAACATAACACATAAGATCAATTGTTGCCCTGCCTTCTAAATCGGAAAACAAAATAACATTCGGTTTGAGAACTTTACACCAGACACCTCCCCTTAATAACAATGAAATATTCTCTTTTTTATTATTTCTAGAGAAAATTTTCAATAGGACGTAAGTAACATTGAGAGCCTCTCTTTGCTTACTTTCTCTTTCGTTTATTACGACGTCATTACAACACTTTGCACTAATTTTCCAGAACATATCGAAAGCCGACAATTTTTACTAGAATATTATGCGAAGAGTAGAGTAGTAAATGTTGAAATGGCCGAATAATGAACAGAAGAGAAAGACCCCAAAGCGAGTCTCTCATTGTTACTTACGTCCTATTGAACATTTTCTCTAGATTTCTTCTGTAATTAACTTGGTTACTTATATGAATCCCTCCACGTATAAATAAATGGCATTCCAGAAAGCTTCGGAACTATTTCTAAACGATTCATATAATACTCACCATATTAGGAATACTATTGATATATTGTATCATTATAATTCAACTATTAAACTACCATACTCATTTTAGTCACCATTTCCAATATATTTCGCGTATCCTATAGTTTATTTTTGTGCCAGATCTCTGTCATGCGCATATCTGTTTACCCTGTTCCAAAAATCCGTAGTTTAACATAATCAAATATTATGGCGATACCTCAATTGGATAAAACTTAGGTTTTTTTTTCAGAAAATGGGCGTGTAACAAAATAAAACAACATGTATGTCACCACAAACTGTATGGTTCTTGAATGGTATGTTGTCTAAATGTATATGGAAAAGAACATATTTTGGTATGGTGACCGTTCTTTACATCCCGTTGTTTGTATGGTCAATGAAAATAAGTTTTGAATGTTTGATGCAATGGTTGACATATGGTACCCATTTATGTGGGTCTCCTTCCCACTATTTATTGTTCCAGGGCGGTGAACTCACTTTACTCTGACTGAGAGTTCCCTGAAGGAGGAATTTCTCCAGACAACGATACCCACTTTAGTTCCGTCTCTGACCGTATATAGGGCGCCAACACTAACTTTTCAACGGATAGAGATAGGAATTAGACGTCTTCTACAAAGTTGTAGATCAGATTTTAAAGTAATTTTTCCGAACATCTCGATATTCTATCTCTCTTCTATGGAATGTTAGTGTTGGCGCCCTTTATGCGGACACATGTAGAACTAAAATTTTCTAACCAAAACATAAGGAACCATTCATAAATTACGTAACGCTTTTAGGGGGGGGGGGAGGTGGGAACAACAAGTTTTGATATGTTGTGACATGGGGGGGGGGGTACTTAGCTAGATCGTTACGTAACATGTGAGGGATTCCATGAGAAACCGGCCGACCGCAAAATATGACCATCGTCGATTCGAACGAAACTTTGCAGGTGTGTTCGCTGTATGAATCTCCATGATATTCTCTGGCAATTGGAATATTTTGATACAAGAGTAATTTTTCAAAAGGGCGTAAACGTTTCTACGTGTATGAATTTCAATTTTTTTGTTCGATTGCTGTATTTTATACAGCAAAACTATCTGAGAACGAGTTACAGGGAATGATTACTTCTGTGTGAAAAAAATATATGTACACTGAAAAAAATGTCATTTTTCAAAAAAAAAAACAAAAATTTATGATAAAAATTTAAATTGCGAAAAAAACCCATTTTTTTAATTTTATATATTTTGTTACCAAAAACCTAAAGAGAAAAGAAACATTTTGAATGTGATTGCATGATGGAGAAAAAATCGGTAAAAAAGTTTTTCTAACAATAACTTCGTACATGTTTTTAAATTTCATACTAATTGACATACAAAATTGTAATTTTATTACAGAATATAATTCTAAGCACCATTTAAAATCAAAATGCATTTAACAAAAATCTTCCAAAATGCGATAGTTTTCGAGATATTTGAAATTTTGCTACTTCAAAAACAATTAATTCGTGTAATTATGCTCTTTTTAAAAGTTATTCGCGTTACCCCATCAAAAATGTCAAAAATGTAATGTTTATCGTTTTAAAGTCGTAAAAGCAACCTTTTTAGTGTATTTGGATCATGGAGAAGCTTTCAATAAAAAAGTTTTCCTAACAACAACTTTTGACATTTTTTTATAATTCTTACTATTTGCAGTCAAAAATACAATTTTCTTTTTGAATATGATTCTAAACGCCATTTTAAATCGAAATGCTCTTAACAAAAATGTTCTAAAATGTAGTAGTTCTCGAGATATTTTAACTTTTGTTTTAACAACGCAATTATTTTGTTTTATTACGACCTTCTCATAAGTTAGTCGCGTTTCTCCATCAACAATAATAGGTTTTTCAAAAGGCCCGTAAACTTTCGTGCAACTTTCTCTTTGACATCAAGGCGATATTGTAAACCATTTGAAAGTTAGTTAAAGCTGACATGATACACTTACTTTTTCTTATTTTCATGAGTTTGGGTTATTCAACTTGGATATTTTTATCTCATTTTCACTAACACCAGCTCTAATTGAAAAAGTATGGCACTTATTGTACCTTTTCTTATTTTTATTCGAAAGCCAGGAAAATTTTACAGAGAAAAATGTATTAATACCTTTCAGTTAAGTGAATTTAGTATTCTTTTAGAAGTAAATTAGTTTGAAGTTAGTGCTATTATTAGCATTTTCGTTAATTTTCTTAAAATAGTAAATAATAAACATCGCCATTATTATCATGGAAATAATGCATCTCAGCAAGTTCTACAGTTTTTTCTTTGATTCCATCCAATTATCTTTTTTGGTTTCGACGCAAAATCGTTTTTATCATATTGTTTCATATGCAAAAATAACGATTTCGAGCCCACTACATTTGTAGCGAGGTCACGGTGTGTTAACTATTAAATAGCAGCAAAATGAAAAGAGATATAGACAAAGTGTCAAATAAAAAGTTATAGAGAACATTAAGGGGCATCAAATGAACAAGAGTAACGATAAATTTTGTTGATTAATAATTAGAATAATTAAAAATTTCTCCAAAAACACAAATTTTGAGTTATTTCGTTAGTAAAAAATCGTTTAGTGCACTTAACTAAAAGATATTTGTACATGCACTGGCAGGACATTTTCTCAGCTTTCCAATGAAATCTTGTAAATAACAATATAAAGCATATTTTTTGGACTAGAGTCTTTTAAGCACTTGCATGTCGGTTACAGGAAAAGTATAGTAATGAAATTACAAAGAAATGAGAGGAGATAGAAATATGACGTCCAAGAACAAATTATGAATCGTCCTAAAACCCAACTTTTGGATAATGGATATTGCTATAATCATACCTCATTATTTCGAGAAAATTAGAAAAATCTCCTCAAAAACACTAACTTTTAACTACTTTACAGCTAAAAGGTAATTAAAACTAATTAACTAAAAGATATGAGAACACCATTCAATAGGAAATTTTCTCACCTTTCGAATGGAACTAAAACATTTAAAATACAAAGTATACTTTTAAAGTTAGAGGTATTCTAAGACAAATAAGTTTTTGCACAAAAAGTTCAATAACTCTGTAACGATTGAGATTTGAGGGTATGTGTAGAACATTTTTTTTCTCCAAATATGACAGTCTATCACCTTCCGAGAGATTCTTAACCATGAACCAAACACCCTGTAGAGTTATAAATTGTGGTCATGATATAGTTCACCGTACAAGATACAGCGAGTGAGTTAATATTATCACGTTGCTCCAAGTAACAAAATCCGATAGTAACCTGGACCTGGACATATCGCGATAAGGCGAAGAAAAATTACGAATATCATGCTGATATCATGAACATGAGCCGCATCACACTACGCGTCAAATTCAAAAATATCACTATAACGTGTAAGTAAATTACGAAAATTTTGACTATGAGGGAGTGCGCGTAGCGTATTGGTAAATCGATTGCCTTGTACGCAGCGCACCTGGGTTCGAGTCCCGACCCCGCACATAGGGTTAGAAATTTTTCCTAAGAGATTTTTCTAACCCGAAGAGGCGAATGACCTTAAGGTTAAAACCTCTATAATTGAAATAAATAAAAAAAATTTGACTATGATCTTGAAATCATGAACATAAATCACACCGCTCTTGAGAAAAATATCTTAAAACGGGGCTCAGATCCTGAAATCATGATCATAAATCACTCTTCTCGTGACTAAAATATCACGATAACGTGAATAGAAATTACAAAAATCGTGACTAAGTTCCTGAAATCATGAACATCGTTTAACTGTCGGCTATGTGTTCCCAAAATATGTCCCAGAATTATAACAAAAACTAAACATGTTTAGGGAACAATCCGAGTATCTCAACCAAACATTCGAATGTAACGCTATGTATATATTCGAGGCGAATTGGTTTTTTGGAAACACAAACAGTTTCACGAATACGAAGTTTATTATTCATAATTTCAGGTACTTGATCACGGTTTTCGCAAACCGTTCAGTTCACGAAATCGTGATTTATTTTAATGAATTTAGTAACGGTTTTTTCCGTGTAGTTATACCGTTGGTGTAAGGCGGCAATAGAGTTGAGATGATATCATCGGCAACATGTGATCTTGAGAACGCGAGATTGAATTTTAATAGAATAATTTATTTGTATTTTTTGTGGTGTACAATACTATAAGCTGAATATTCAACGATAAGAAACGAGACTGAAGCATGTGCGTCTCACTTTATTTGAAAGCTTCACCACATTCCTGTGGAGCTAGAACTGGAACTGCGGTAGAGTGCCCTGGGTGAATTGAAAATGTTTAGAAAATGTTTTGAAAGGTAAGTTTTAACGTATTTTCCAATGTTTATTCAACAGTGCGACTTATGAGGTAGGTGAATTGCATTGAAAAAACATGGCGAAAATAACTGGCCAATAACCCGAGCATATTATATTTTGGTATTCATGCCAAAATTTGGTATTTATTGATTATTATACTACCCATAAAAGTACTTGAGTCCCATATCGATTTTTGTCGAAATTGGGTTATCTGTTGGATTGTACTCTGTATCACCATTGAATCACAATGCACAAATATTATCGGGTTTGTTTAGAAAATATCGAAAAAATACCGAAACATAGTTGTCCCATTCATATGGCTCAATGAAAATGTAAATCGTGAACAGTATTTTTCTCGGATTGCTGTTTTTCCATATGGGCCTCTTATGCTTTTATGGGCAGTATATCTCATTGAGGTATTAAGCAGGTATTGAAAAAAACATTTTTCAACACCTGTTTAGAACCAAAATGAGGTATAATACTTTATTTTAGTATTATTTCAGTGATATTTATGAATACCAAATTAATACCATTTTGAATACCTCTATAGAGTGAATATTGATATTGAAAAGTTGAAAAATGTTGTATTAATATTCAGATATTGTAATAACTCGTTTCATTATCAAATATTTTTTCGAATATTTTGTGTTATTATTTTTGTTATTTCACCTCTTTTGTAGAGCTTATTAACACCCTAATTGTGGCATAAAGTCGTTAGAATGGAATACCTGAATTTAGTGTTTCGCAGATATTTTCTTCTGCTCGGGTCACTATATGTCAGCTAGAGAGTGTCTCCGGTCATTAGGCACGTTTTGATTTTAACCACCGGAGCATCCGGTGTTTATGATTGGAATACCGTCGTCATTCTTATGTTAGAACATAACTTAGCCTTTACTTGAAATTATCACTTCTACATAAAAACAATCCTGCTTTATAAGCAGCAAAAAGAAATAAAAGCCTAGAGCCGGACACTCACGTCCTTCAGATTGACTGCCTATGACGATCGCATCTGAACTACAAGACCGTCTATGTTTTTTTATAATTAATAAATTTATTTAGGCCCAAAAGCGGTAGCTCGACGAGGCGGATTGTTCGTTTTTTTACAATAAATAAAAAAACAACTAAATTGAATTTTTTGTCTCGTTCAGGTGCAGCATGCTGCTGCGTGTTTAGATCCTTTTTCTAGGGGGCGAAATAATGCCAGTGTTGTCCACTGCAAGTGAGGTTCGATTCGTTCACGTCCATGTCCTCATCCGTACTGCTTTCCTGCCGCCCGCGGATGTATGTTCTAGTGTTGTGTCTTACTCTTATGGGTCGTTATTGTACGTTCGTATTGTTCGGCATTCGATTCGTTATTGTTGTTGCTGGTTGTTGGTGCTTGATCCGGAGATGTTGGTTTTGCAGCTGTTATGGTTGTGTGCTGATTTCAGTTGGATTGGTTGAGTTTTCCTTAACAGTTTCTGCGCAAGGTTTTTCGAGGTTCAGCGTCTTCGTGCAGAACTGGCACGTAGAAGTTTGCCCTGGGTACGTGACTAGTGATGTCTGATGAATGGGAACATCGTCACTTGCTAACACTGTGACGGTTATGTATGAGCGAATTGGTTTGGTCACACGCATTCTCACCACACGAACACCGTTAAGGACGGCCGGGAAAAAGTTCCTCCATGTATCGTGTGTAACGGAGTCTACTTCTCCGAATTTTTGCAAGCATTTTTAATCACGCTGTCAGGGGTACGCGTAGCCAAATCATGGACACGAACTTCTACAGCGTCGTTTTCAATGTATACGGGAATGCTGTTTTTAATATGGCCGCATTCGGCGGTGTCCTGCATGTTGTTTCGCGAGACGAATGACTCAGCTTGGTTAATGTTGTTGAACGAAATCAGCACGCTATGTTTGATATGATGCATTTGTAGGGTTTTCATTTCGGCCAAATTGAGTTCCATCTGCACTTTTAATAACTGTTCCATTTCTCGAATGGCTGGTCTTACGGGGCATTTCGAAAAATCAACAGCAACACAGTTCGACCGCAGCTGGGTTGCTTTTTGCTGGGCACCGACACTCATTACTAAATCACACAGTAGGTAGAGGCTATTGTTATATGGACTGCTTGTGCGATAAGCGTCGATTGATTTATAGGTAGAATTGACTGAAGGCAAACTGACTGTCTATGTTGGTAACTGCATTATCCAGATTATAACTAGCATATAGCACGGTTAACTAGATTTAAGTGTCAGCCAGGGTATCCAGATTCATTAAATTATCATCAGCAATGTAGACACTTAAGGATTGTATATAGAATAACTTTTGTACCAGAAGTCGTTGCCTCTTACTCTCTTTGAGGAAGTCGTACCATGTACTCGTGTCTGTCGGAATTAGTATATATTTTTGGGTAGAAGATTACACAGTATCGTGTCTACAAGGATTTAAGTAATTTGAATGCTTTTTCATGCTAAAACACATACAAACTTTGAACCACACATATTTTTTATCGTAACACCATTTTCCAATTTATCTTGCCCTGTTCAATAAGACTAAAATAGGCCAATCACCCAATCATCAATTGATGCCAGTGTTAACATGACATTTTGAATATTCTAATGAATAACGCACCGAGCGATAAGGTTTGATAAGCTCCAAATAATATTCAATTCGATACTAAATATGTATTTCAGGGTGGCAACGTGGCCGTGATATACTCATTTAAGGGAGCTCTCATTGTAATTTCAACCAAACCAGAAAGGACATCCGGTAAGCATACTTCAGTAAACAGAAAATCCATGTTTGAAAAGCTGTTTACTTTGGGGGCAAATTTTGAGCAAGTAAATTGCTCGGGCATATGAATCTGGCTTTCGTGAAGTACAAGTTAAGAAAGCGGTCAAACGATATGTTCAAGTGCCTCAGCGGTTTTGGGAGACTGTTTGACAAAGAACCCAGTAAATGCAACGGAGAATGAGCCGAAATTCTGGCTAGGTCTAGTTAGTATCTGCCTCCAGTGAAACAGCCGATTCTAATTAGAAGCGATTTTGTCACGGGAATAGCAATACTAACTAGGGCCGACTTGAATTATACCTCATTTTTCGGCTGGACTTACATTATCAAGAAATTATCAGTTGTTCAGCAGTGGAGCAATCAGAATTTCATTAGTTTCATTAGCTCATTTGAACGTCTCGCATCGCGTCTTTATTTGAACCCATGATACTTGAAAATATGGTAAAATATTCTAAGAAAGTCAGTCAACGTAAATAATCTGTGCTTTGACACATTTGGTTAAGTTTTGGGATGTTATATAAAACGATGTAGTGCGTGCGTCTTGTAATATTCTAGAAAAGCGTGTATGGGCCATGATCAAATTCATGGTTAAAATACTTTAGCAGAACTAAATACATTGCAACTTGATTAATTTTAACTGTTATTGCACGCGACTTAGAAAAGCAAATAAAATCTGGTTCGGGTTTCATAAAATAATTTAATGTGTCACTTCCACATAGCGATTTGAACATCAAGCTTTAACCCTCAGGAAGTCGCGCATATGGCTCACTGAACGAGCTGCCGCAGCTGCTCTAATACGATTTAGCTGGCTTTTCAGAACAGCGTGCACTCAGTGCACTAGCGCGACTGCCGGAAGGTTAAAGATTTTTTACAGACTCGTTTGCCAAATATACACACAATGATAACGAATTATACAGGGACTGAGAGAGAGAGAATTGTGTCCACTAGGAAATTAATAACACTTTTATCTTGCTCCGAATAAAACCAGCCTTGAGGCCGTGTGACAACGGCGCAAGAGAAGATAAGAATTGATCCACAGCGTTCCTGTTCCCATGTCGTTAGATGCGACAAAAACAGGACTATTCTTCATTTGTTACATTGTTTAAAGGTTTATAAGCTAATTTATTAAATGAGTAAACTATTTTTTAAACATTCTACTTATTAATTCGTAATAAGTATGCTTTCTTCTTTTCTAGCAGATATGTTTGTTATACAAAGTAATGTTTACGGAACAGTTAAGGCTTATTTTAGGCCATTCAAAACTATTTCATATTTTTCTAGCTAATATAATTGAAAATTAATATCGTCAATGATTTTTTTTCGTAATTTTTTGGTGCTTTTCCTAGTTGCTGGTGCTTTTGCTAGTCGAAATTAATTTTAATGAGTCTCCTGGTGACATCTAAATTCTAGAAACGTGCGCGAATACCAGCAAAAGTTTTATTCGGATCTCAATCCCTACTGACTTCACGTCCCGAGACACTTCTGGTGCGCACTGTAGTGTCTACAACCTCTAGCATCAAGTGTCGGAGTAACAATTCTTCCCAGATAATCAGGAGTTGGACATTGAAGGACAATTTATTACATTCAGACATTGCCATCCATCGATTATCTACGCAAATTCAATTAGTCCAGATTATAAAAAAAACCTGATATGGCTCGCTATATGCGTTAACATCCAAACTTGTTGGTGTCCTCTAGTTGTTGTGCAATTTATGTTGGAAATGAAATGTACAGTTCTCTAATCAACAATGGTTAGAATAACACACATCAATCTCCAGCATAAACGTACAGCAACTATGAATTTATCTCGACTCATGCAGGAAGATAAAGCTTCCATAGCATTGGTCCAAGAACCGTATTTTCATAAAAGAAACTTCTATTTTGAAAAGTTACTTAACACTGCCTTCATTGCTTACAACAAGACAGGCATGACTAACCCACGTAAAATGCCTCGTGCTTGCATTCTTGCAAATAAGGCTATTGACGCGTCTCATATCGGAGCTCACAACTCGCGATATAGGGTAATGAGCCTATTTGCGCCATGTTTCTATTATCACCCTACCCATTTGAAGCCGTTGGTTAGAGCAGTGTCTGCCATCTTTGTTCAACGCATTAAGTCAAATGGTAGCGCAACAATAGGGGCACTCGATTCGAGTTTTCATTGTGCTCAAACACGAGTTTTACTGTTTTCAACGCATTTGTGTTGTTATATTGGTTCTTAGCAACGAAGCAAAGCGGTTGAAGAAATTACCGAGTTAGTGAGGCACCTTGCTTAGTATGGTGAAAATAGGCTCATCACCCTATGTGTTGTCACAGTTACACTGACTGTCGGAAACGTAGAAAAAAAAAAAAAAAAAATATATATATATATATATATATATATATATATATATATATATATATATATATATATATATATATATATATATATATATATATATATATATATATATATATATATATATATATATATATATATATATATATATATATATATATATATATATATATATATATATATATATATATATATATATATATATATATATATATATATATATATATATATATATATATATATATATTGTTCAGCATATCTACCGCATAACGAGTCATCTCCTGCTGATGATTTCAAAAGCGTTGTATCATATTGTAGCAGAAATGGGCTTCCGCTCATCACATCATTTGGGGCAGCTCAGACATCAATCTGAGAGGCTCTGAACTGATGGAGTACATAAGTAGTACAAATCTCCATATTCTGAATGTGGGAAACCGACCAACTTTTGCGAGGTCTGGGAGGGAGGAGGTGTTAGACATAACTCTTTGCTCTCATAGAATTTTGCATGAGCTGGGAAATTGGCTGGTTCCAAATGAAACTGAATAGTCTCTTTCATCATAAATATATATTTTTCGATCATTTTGATATCATTTTCATTGTGGTAACATATCGTAATCCTAAATCTACAAACTGGGACATCTGTTTAGAAAACATGGCGGCAAAATTTCATGGATATTTTCCAACAATTAGTCAACTAGATGACTTAGATGACGTCATGGATACGACAAACTCATTCATAGTAGCATCCTACGAAGAAGCTTGTCCACTTCGTACTGTTAAAACGACTAGGGGAACCCTGTGGTGGAGGGCTGAGCTTGAAAGAATGAAGAGGGATATGAGAAGATTTTGGAAACGGCATCAGTGTCATGGCTTTCAGATCAGCTGATTCCTAGTGCATATAAGAAATGTCTTAGATCTGCAGAGCGAGCCGGCTGGCAAAACTTATGCACAGTCTGAACGAGGCTAGCAGGTTAAATAAAATTGGGATAATCGATCATCACATCAGGAACGTTAATTTAGTTGAGTATCCACTGCTCAAAATGTAACATGCATATCAATGTGGGAAATCCACGATCACTCTGCTTCACGATGTTGTTTACAACATTGAGAAAGCTTTCTCGCTCAAGCAATCTAGCTTGGGTGTATTCCTAGATATTGACGGTGCTTTTGACAATGTGTCCTTCCAGTCTATTCTGGAAACTTGGTTGCCGATGGCTTGTTGAAGAAACTCAATGAGCTTGGATTTCCAACCTACGGGTTTGCTGACGATTACCAAATACTAATTACTGGACTTTACATCGGAATAATCTTTGACTTAATGCAATAAGCATTAAAAGCTGTTGAACAGTGGTGTCGACAAGTTAAATTATCAGTTAACCCAAGCAAAACTTCAATGGTTCTTTTCACGAAGAAACGAATGACAACCGGAGCTCGTCTGTTGCAGTTCTTTGATTCTGAGCTACTGTGTGCAGATCAAGCCAAATACGTTGGAGTTATATTGGATTCCAAACTGAATTGGTCTGTTCACATTGAGTTCAGAGTCAAGAAAGCGTGCATGGCTTTCGGGCAGTCCAGACGAACTTTTGGAAAGACCTGGGGTGTCAAACCTAAATACATCTATTGGATCTACACGGAAATTGTACGTCAAATACTGTCATACGGATGCCTTGTGTGGTGGCAGAGGTGATGACGGTCCAGTCTAAGCTATATCACCTGCAAAGAATGGTGCTCATGGCGCTGACTGGTGCTTTCACCACAACTCCGACTGGTCCTTCTAAACATCAAACCATTACACGTACACCTCAAACAAGAAGCACTATCATGTGAATACAGACTGCAAGTTACTGGGCTTTGGAACAGTAACCTTGTTGATCTTGCTACTAGTCATACACGATTGTGGTCACAAATGGTTACATGGGGTGAAGATATTCTTGCTCCCAGCGATATTACACTCACATGTAGAGAGGAGTGGTCGTCTGGCTATATGGAAAGACAATAACAAACGCAAGTGGTCTGTTACACTGACGGTTCTCTGATGGAGGGACGTGCTGGTGCTGGTGTCTACTGTCGTTAAATGAGATTGGAACAATCTCACTCACTAGGTAGATACTGTACTGTATTCCAAGCAGAAATCTTGGCCGTCCTTACATAAACTCGCTGGCGAGTTGACCTTCTTGTGAGATTAACTTACCTGCTGTGATGAAAACACACGGCAAGGCACAAATCCTCGACTACATACGGGGAACGTGCCATTTAACCCAATATATTCTGAGTCCTGATTCCTGCCATCCATCGATTATCTTCCCAATTTCAATAAGTTCAAGATAACGCTCTGACCAGGGGTTGAGATTTTTCCGAAGAGCCGCTCTACATTATTTCAATTCCAGAAAATTAAATATTTGAAATGCTCGTCCCGTCAGTATTATTAAACAAAAAGAAAATGCTCAATTTCTGAAACACTGTTAAATCGCTCAAACACTGCCATTCATTCACCCAGTGAGAACGGTATATTTTTTCTTCCCAGCCAGAAACATTTCAAAACGAACCGCGTCCAATGGTGAAACGGTCTATCGATTTTCTAATTACCACAGAGCATAACATCTGCCCCACCTGTGTTTATCAGATGCTTTGCAGCTTCGCGCCTTATCACACCGCTCCGCTTTGGTACTCATTATGTAGGTACACAAGAAGAGGTAGGTTAGAAAAATTCGCGCTATTATCGCCACTTTTCCACCCACCCACCGATCGGCTGGCGAACGTCAACGGGTCTGATGGTCACTGCTGCCAAGATTCGGGCAACAATAAATCGCAGAATCCTTCCCGGGCGGCGCGGCAATGCATCATCAGCATATCAACCGGTGGAAGAAGCATCAGCATCGGCTGCAACAGCCGGGGGAAAAACTTTCCTTAAAATTGGGCAGCAATCAGAGTAGTTTTAGCGCTATCCGAGCTGAAGCGCTGAGAAAGTGAGAATAGTTCCGTAAAGCGGAAGTTCGCTTCTGGCGTTACGTATTGACTGCCGGCGCCGAGCCGATCTGCTTCCTATGGTGAGCTATGGCCACCAGAAAAGACATACCGATAACTCGCGGAAGTCGCTGAACTCTGCGCTGCTGGCTGCAGCAGCGGTTCGCTCGAAACATGAAATTGGCGATCAAATTGGATGATTTCATAGTATCAGAGATATGCACAGGTAGACCTAGCTGTACATGGTATTATGATGATGGCGAGCGGAGGCCGATGCCAGAAGATGCGATACGAGATGGAACGGCGAATTGAGGACTGAAATTTGTATCGATAATTGTTCGGAATGATTCGATACGCACCTTTGGAATGGTATGCAGTACAATTATTCATTTGCGTACACCTGCATCATTATTATCATCATCCGAATCGTCCGAATTGTGTTGTAAATTTACGTAACCCGTCAACCCGTGCTTGGTGGAATTTGATATTATCAGCAAAAGTGAGCACTTGATTGATTTCTCGAGCACGGCTAAGACGTCGGACAATAGTCAATAGATTCGAGTCAAATTACTTGTGCAGGAAGGTGTACTGAAATCAATTTGGTATAGTTTATTTACGGGGACTTTCACTTCGTTTGCTCGACAAGGAAGCCTATTTGATTGATGCTATTTGAACGGAGTAATTGATACAATGTGAATTGAAATTCGTATCAAATATGACGATCGAGGTCGGTTGAGATTGAGATAAATAGAAATGAAGGGCAATGACACCCGCTTTCACAATAGTTGTAACTACAATGTACAAATTACTTTTGGCTATTGTTCCTCGAACCGATGATGCAGTGATGTAATGATCTCAATTCCAAATTTATACACGTATCTACCGCAACCAACTTTAAATTTTTCTCATTTACTCACGATCGAGGCTTTTTTCTCATTTGTTCTCAAAATTGTCAAAACTGAGCATGAATTGAAAAAAAATTGAATGCAACTGATAATGATTCTTACAATTTTTAATAATATTCTAACAAATGAAATCTATTTTCCCAATGAAGACGAACATCCTTTGAACTTGACGAGCGAAAGCCTACATTCAATTTCACCATGGACCAGAATAAATCAAGTCAATGCGAAACAATTTACGGCATTTATTTCGTTCGCTTCCGTCAGACCAAGCAAAAACTATATTAAAACGAACAAAAAATACCCAACAATGTTGTCGATTCAGTACAAAACACATCGGTTGAGACGAATTCACAACACACAAGCACTGCACTTTGGTCTCGTGAAAGATCATCTCGTCGAGATAGTAAACATTTACCAGCAAAGGGTTGAACGGCGATGCGAAGACGCGCGTCTTAGCCGCCGCCGCCGCCGGGAAAAGCCAATGAACTTGCGCAGAACCGGCGTTGGCTGGCTGGCTCGACTGCCGGTTACATTAATATGTGTATTTACCAGCTCTCGGAGATGCACCAATTGTGCAAGAAGAGATTCGCGTCAGCCATTCAGCCAGTCGGATCAAGTTAGGGTTTGCAATTCCTGCCGCGGAACTGCTGCGTGCCGATCTTCGGAACAATAATAAATACATTTGTCGAAAACAACAAAAAAACCCTCGCGAGCAACATCGCGGTTGCATGCATTAGCGTGATTGTTTAGCGTTTTGATTTATTCACTATACAAAGCTTTGTTTTGATTGTTACTACTTGAGACTTCTGCTGGAGGAAAAGCCCCGTTTAGGGGTAGGATACATAAATAGTTGAGACAGCTGGGGGTGCTGGAAATCGTCAGAGTCGGAGCTCTTTTTGTACGCTGCCGTTCAGATAGATATACTGAGTTCCGCAATTGTTTCTTCTTAAATCGTAGACTTTGCGCTCGCCGGTGACCCCAAATTTGCTGGAAACGGAAAGAAAATTGGCACAATGAGCATTGTTGGTTTGTTTCAGGTCGACTTTCGAATAATTTTGTGAACATGATACAGTTGTTCAGTGGGATGTCTGCATTTTATTGCCTTATGTTTTTGTCCATTGTTGAACGCATCTGTATCGAAAGACACTGGTATAAAAATAAAACCTGATACTATTTTTAAATGTTATGATCGATAAAGTCGCAGGGTTCATAAATGATAGGTATTCGGCTTTAATCGCAAGTTCATCCCTGCCATCAATCCAAAATTATTTTTTCCTGAAAATGGTGGTAGCAATAGAGCCGAAAAACCTTTTCTCATAAAGATAGGTGCTTCCCTAGCAGTGCTAGAAGCTGCTCAATTTATAGCTTCTAATGTACAATGCAATGCGTCTAGAATAGTTACAATAGAGTAATTGCGTGAAAAACGTAGTCGAAGACAGTCTAAATTGATAGGTTTTATCAGTTTTCAAGAATATTTGAAAATAACGAAGATTTATCAAAATTTAATTTTTCGTCATAGATGTAAAATATCCCTGGCAGCACTGCTCCATCGGACTCCAATCCGACTAGTTGCAATAACTTCATGAAAGGGTTAAAGAAATTAAACAAATGCAAGTTTGTTCTTTTATAAGAGAGGACGTAGGACGGTGATCAGCTATCTTCGTCCTCGTCCCAATTTGTATATGGTTATTCATCAACAGTGTTCTTTGAAAATAAACTCCCTTTGTTATTTCAATAAGTTTCATCCAATCTTATCTTATTCCAAATGAGCAGTACTCTTCATTTGATTTATTTTTTCGAGAGTTGTCCTACTACAGACGAGACAGGAAATGTCACCCACTAAAACACCGCTTAAGGCTAATTGCAGCGGGCCGTGATTGTGATTTGGAATGTGATATTCATTGTACGGTTCCGATATTTGCGGGCATAGGGACGTCACGATCGCGTCTGTCAACGCGAAGGGCTCGAGCGTTTGTGCGTTAATGGGTTCGATCGCGTGTGCTAATGTGTATGTAACTTTGCGTGTATAAATTCGATTTTATAACAGTGTGTCCATTCGCATAATCACGTGTGTTCTTGGATGATCGCAAGCGGACCGTGAATCTGATACTTAATTTTCGGTGTACGGCTCAGATGCTAGAAGAGAATGAGTTCTTCCATATCACTAGAGTTCCCGGTCACGTCGCCATGGAACGTGTCGTCTAGTGGATATGAGTGTCATTTATTGGTCCAACTGCAGGCGTGGACCTAGGCAGCTGAAGCAGAGTAGAGATCTCCGAACGTTACCGATTCATGATTGTGCGAGCACGGACGTTTGTAGGTTCACTCTTGAGACTGTATTTGTAAATTTATAAGCACTAAAACGTTCACTTAATCACTGAGGTGTTTTCATGTTTGCGTTATCACGGGCGTAGGTTAGAGTGGGACATGGTTTTATGGAAAAAATAAAATTTGGCTCCGAGTTACTTTTTGGGTCCCATTTAGCTCCCAGAACAACTCTGTAAATTTTTAACTCGATCGGTGAAACTATATTTTTGCGCCCACGGTTTAAAGTTTACATGGGATTTCGTATGGGGAAATTGTCTATTGCAAATTAATTCTTCCAAGAGTCGCGCGTTATCTCCTAAAAATAAGTAGATGTCTTATGTTTATAGGAAATTTGTCAAGGAAACAAAGTCTAGAAAACTGCAAAACGATCTGATGCTTGTGGAAAAAGTTATTAAGCAAAAACCGATTGATGCACTGAAGATTGATGAAAATTTCACTTTTCATAGCATCACTGCTTGTGACGGTCTAATTGTATACAAATTTTTTAACTTTCTCTTATTATGTACAAAATTTATCCCTTAAAACCTTACGAAGAGGCCAAATAGTATAGATAAACGATTTAGATACGTTAACAGAGGATTAAAACAAAATTGCGTATAATCTGACAACGAACAGCAGTGGTGCTAGAAAAAATGAATATTTTATCAATCGTCAGAGCATCAATCGGTTTCTGCTTAATAACTTTTTTCACAAGCGTCAGATCGTTTCGTGGTTTTCGAGACATTGTTTCTTTATTAAATTTCCTTAAATATTAAAAATTCCTTTATTAAAAGCCACATAACGATTTATTTTTAAGAAGTAATGGGCGACTCCTGGAGGAATTATTTTGTAAAAGTTAATTTTCCCATACAAAATCCCATGTAAACTTCAAACAGTGGGCGCAAAAATATAGTTTCACCGATCGAGCTAAGAATTTGCACAGTTGTTCTAGGACCCAAATGTTACCTAAAATGTTGCTCAGAGCTGGAATCTAATTTTTGTCCCATCCTAGCGTAGGTGTGCGTGGATGTTCGAGCAAGGCTCGAGCGTTTGTATGTTAACGTGTTTGTCGCTTACGCTAGCGTGCACAAGTTCGATTTTGTAACCGTGTGGCCAGTCGCATATTCGCGTGAATTCTTGAATGATCACGCACGGATCGCGAATCTGATGCTTAATTTTTAGTGCACGGTACAGATGCTGGAAAAGAGTCCATTTCCTCGTGTCACTAAAGATCCCGGTCATTTCGCCATGGAACGTGTTATTTAGTGAATATTAGCGTCATTTTTTATTGGTCCAGCTGCGGGATTTGGTATGCGTGGATGATCGCGAAGGTCTTAAGCGTTTGTATGTTAACGTGCTAAATGCTAGAAGAGAGTAAATTCCCCATATCACTAAAGTTCCCGGTCATGTCGTCATGGAACGTGTTGTCTAGTGGATATGAGCGTTATTTATTTGATTGATCCAACTGAAGGGTTGGACTTATGTTATTGTGTCTGTGTCATTAAAGAAACATTTGCGAATATGGTAAACCTGCTACCTCTACTGTGGAGCAGGGTTGCCATATTCACAGATTTTTCTATGATGTCACAGACACAATAACATAAGTCCAACCCTTCAGTTGGATCAATCAAATAAATAACGCTCATATCCACTAGACAACACGTTCCATGACGACATGACCGGGAACTTTAGTGATATGGGGAATTTACTCTCTTCTAGCATTTAGCACGTTAACATACAAACGCTTAAGACCTTCGCGACATATTTTTGGAAAACATTCCAATTTTCTATAGATTTCTGGGAAATTTCACACAGATATTCAAAGATGGTGAAAAGATTTTTGTTAACTAAAACACAAATTTCAATGTGGCAACCCGGCTGTGGGGTTTCGGCAGTGGTGGCAATGACTCGCACACAGTTGGACCGTGTGGAGCTTGTATATTTTTGGTTTGCAATGTTTTTTGGATTGAGTTCAACATTGCACGGTGCGACGTGTTTGTGTGTTGCTTGTGAGATGCGTTAGGATTAATTAATTTATGTACCTGTTTAGGGTGATATGGGTGAAATTCTCATGCCAACATTTTTTCCGAGGTTTGTGGGAAATGAGCCTTTCAACAAACACGTTTCATATTTCGAATATGCGTGATGCCTTTTTTATCAGTGAGGCATCTAACAACATGCTTCTGTAAGTAGATTCTGGCTGGTGAGGAGATTGAGCTATGTTAGCGCAGTTACAGTTTGTTTCAAAAAATTGCGTAGCTAATCTGTAGCGATGCTTGGTAGTCAAACCAAGAGTAATGCCATCTGACCAAAATGAAGTAATGGTTGGTTTTTATTGATATCGCATGTTCGTATTTTATATCAATCAGGTTCCTTAGGGTGTATTCAGCAGCGTAGTGTTTAATATAGTTTGGAAGTGAAATTGGAACGCAAACAATCACATCCCCAGCAGAGGGTTGCATTTATTATTACGAACAGTTTTGTTTTGTACTTTAAAACTACTGTACATTGCCGTTCTCGTTGTTGCTTTATTCAAAACACGTTTAGAACTGTGTTTCGAATACATAAAGAGTATTCAGCACATACACTCAGGCTCGATAGATTGGGAGAGATATTTTCGAGTCAGGTAACAACCTTAGGACACTAAGAGTTTAAGAGTACTATACGCTCCTTGGAAATATCGTCCTGGACAAAATGTTCATAGTGTAAAAGTGCTTGCATATTCCAGAACACTAAACGCTATGATATTTGTTTGAATTTGAAAAAACTACAAGGGGCAGCCCTATAGGGTTGCATGAACTGTAGACGTAGGACTATACTACTTAATGTAAAATATTTATTTTCTTAGTACTTAGTGTGTGGGAAAAACACCCGGACCGGTGAAGAAAAATCAAATATTAGACAATATAATCACATCACATCACATGTATAGACCAAGCTTTCTAGTTGCTCTCAAACAGATCCTAAAAGTTCAAATACCCTTGGATAACCCTAAGTTTGTAGATGTGTTTCGATGCCACAGGATTGTAAAATGGTTAAGGGACCATTCATAAATTACGTAACGCAAAAATTACCCAAAATTGACCCCCCCTCCCCCATGTAACAAATTGTCACAAATTTCTTTATCCCCCCCTCCCCTATTACGTAACAAATTCCTTGAAAGCGTTACGTAATTTATGAATGGTCCCTAATATTACGTCATGAAAATTCAATTCTTCCGTGGCATTTTTTTTGCCTGCAAAATGCCCTGTGTGTATGCAAAGCTCATGATTTGTTGGGATATTAGCATTGATCGGAAAAATGCTTTCCAACGCTGCGCTTTTCATACATACAGGACATTTTGCAAGTCACCAGAAGCTGTTCATTTTACCACCGCCACATGTTCAATTTACTCACTCGCTATAAACATGTCTCATTTTTGGACAAGGTTAGAAATCAAGAATCATGTTTGAAAAAATGTGTTTATGACGTAGTATTTTTACCAGATATGTACAAAACATGTCTAACAAGAAACATATAAGGTGATTGTAATATCTCATTCACTTATTAGTTAGAAAATAATGACTTTGCTTAACGTGTTCATTTTACCGCCAGTTCCCCTACCTACCAACACATTCGCCCCAAACATTGAACCCAAGCGCACAATGCAAAAAGAGTCAACGCTGATGATGATGGGTAGAGCGAAAGAGACAACTAGTACCACCACGATACTATTAGCGCATTTCACCAAAATTCAACGCGGCCATTCCCGATTGAAAGAAACGGCCGCGCTTAGCCCATCTGTCATAATATCGTGATTTTGCATAGCGAAGGACTGAATGATAACACATTTTGTTCCAAAAACAGCCCTGCGTTATGCAACACTTTGTGCAGGTTGATTATACCAGTTGCAAGTGGGGCCAAATTCACCAAGTTCCGTAAAATTCCTCTTAAATTACAGAATTGATAAAATTGCTGGGATGAGCTAAACTAATTAATCAAATTCTGTTTTAAAAACTGTCCTTGCGTTTAAACCAAAATGGGAAGCTTATTACTACCACTACATTACTTAATTTCAAGCGCAAATAGCAAACACATGTGCTAGTTAAACCAAAAATTTACTTTCAACATTACAGCGGCATTTAGGAAGCAGTTGGAGCGGTCGCCTGTTGGACGACACAGGGTAGCGTCCCTCCACAGCCAGTGTAACGGACTTCTAACTCAGCTACACTGGCTGTAAAAAACACAGCGCAGTGATCTGCTTCGCCAGCCGTTCAACAGTGAACTGAGCGTGTCTGGCCAAGTCCGTTCTTTAAATAGTCGATGATGACGTCATTCATAGAAGCGTAGCGCGCTAGGTACACCAATCTGTCGTACAGGGCTTGGGAAGCGCTATCTTCTGTGTGTTAATGCGCGATATTTTGGCAAGGTTGAATATTTTTTAATTTTTTAATGCCATGATATCAAAAATCTTTGGGTTTATCTGTTGGAATCTATTCTTAGAAGTATTTCGGGGCGATTTGTGCAAAAAATTTGAAAATTTATCGTGAGATGGCTGAATTATATGCGTTTAAAATTGGACCACTTTTCGTTACATACCATTTTTGTAGAATTTGCAGAGTGCACCCCCATATCGAAAACAAAGACGTAGTCCTACGTCAAAAAAGCATCCAAAACGACTTACTTGGAAATTCCTATGACACTTTGCGGCACAAGTTTTTTAGGGGAAACTTTGCCACTACGACCACTATTCAGGTTATCTTTTGTGGTAAGCAAACAGGGGCGCTCTCTATGTTTCAAATTTCCCGAATCCAATGTAGTTGGAAGCGAGTTGTTTGTTTGCCCACTTGTATCGTCCCAGCCGGCACAAGTTAGAAGGGAAAAGCTTAAGGGGCCATCCCTATACCACGTGGACAGTTTAGGAGAGGGTAGGAGTCACGAGAAAGTCAACGCTTGTCTATGGGGGGTATTGGAAATGTGCACGTGGACTTTTCATTATATTTTTAGTTTTGATTGTTTAGCATTCCACTCGTCAGTAACTGACACACACGTGGTGACAGTTAGACGACATATTCAAACTAACACCAAATTGGCTCCAGTTAGACATTACACACAAACAGGTCACACAACATGTGCGCATGCCTAAAGAAACTGGCTGGTACCGAGTGATGTCTCGGTTAGCCTTGCGAAGAATTATTTATCATTTATTTATTAAGGCTTTAACCTCGAGGGTCATTCGCCTTTTTGAAAATAATATACATATCAGAAACACAAATACTTTTTAAATTTCAAAATTAATTCAAAATAGATTAAAAAAAGCATAAACCACCGAATTTATCGACTATCCTGGGCGCACTGCTTTCCACTTCTTGTGTTGATTTTATTTCTTGGTGGTGAGCGATGGTCGGGTGTACTCTCTGCCACTTGGTGAACATTCTGTCTGCCTTCCTCTTCACTCGTGATTGTGCCTATATCGTCATAGCTAGATTGCCTCTGGTTGCCGCTGTTAGATTTTTGGTGCTTTTTGTGTTTTCGAGTGACTTTGATATAGCTGTCATTTTTCTTGTTTATTTATTCCCTGCGTACGTTAACTGTTGGTTTTGAACTGCCGTGGAATATTGTTTGTCCGGCATTATTTTTTTGGCCGGCAGTCTGTTGTATATCAGCAGATGCTGAAGGCTGTTTGGTAGTGGTGGTTGTAGATAAGTTTTCTTTAGTTGTTTTGGCGCAAGGTTTACCGTAGTGTGCCGATTACAGAACACGTGGGCGTCTGCCCAGGGTATGTGCATAGGTTTCTTTGTATGTAGTTAACACCTTGGGATGATCTGCCCTCGAAAGTCAAGTAAGACGGTATAGGTTGGTACAGCCGCATTCGCACCACCCGAACACCGTTGAGTATGCCAGGGAAAAAATTTCTCCAAGTGTCGTTTGTGACGGGTTCCACTTCTCCGTACTTCGTCATGAATTTATTAATACAATCCGTACTAGTACGAGGTGCCAAATCATGGAGGCGTACTTCAGTTAGATCGAGGTCCATGTAAACGGGGATCTTGGTTTTGACGTTTTCATATTCAACGTCATGTTGCATATTGTTTTTTGCTACGAAGCTTTCTGTCTCGGCTAAGGAGTTGAACGTTATAAGAACTACTTGTCTCGTGTGGTGAAGCGCGGATAGTATTTTTTGTTGTTGTACTGTACGCAAGCGGTGCACTTTTTGGCTTCTGATCTGTACGAGATGAGGTAGCAGACTGATGAAACGTGTTATCTAGTGGATAAAAGCGTCATTTTTATTGGTCTAACTGAATGCGTGGACCTAAGCTGTTTGGGCCGAAGAGGGATCTCCGGACGTAACCGATTCATGATCGCGCCAACACCGGCGTTTGTAGGTTCACCTTTGAGACTGCGTTTGTAATATTTAAGTGCTAAAACGTTCACTTAGTCACCGCAATTTTTTCATGTTTACGAAATTGTGGGCGTAGGTGTGCGTGGATGATCTCGAAGGACTCGAGCGTTTGTATGTTGACGTGTTTGTCGTTTGCGCTAGCATGTACGTAACTTCGCGCGCATAAATTCGACTTTATAACCGTCTCACCATTCGCATATTCGCGTGTATTCTTGAATGATCCGCGCGGACCGTGAATCTGATGCTTAACCCTTTCAGAGTTGGGGGCTACTAATAAATGTTATATTAATAGAAACACGGTTCTCTCGCTTAGTTTAGAATATATTTACATTTATTTCATAATAAAAACTGTTTTGAAAATATACTGTTACGGCCCGTTAGAAAACGTCAGTCTTTGTAATGTTTGATGTTTTTTCAACGAGATTGGTGCAAATATAAAGACATATCGAGCTGGATCAGAAATTCAAAAAGAATTAAATTGGTTTACTAGTTTTTACCTGATTAACAGTAAATAACCTCTGGATTCTGAGGATAAGTTGAAAAATGAGACCACAGATTGCAGACGTTCATTTATTTTTTTGCGATTTTTACCACTCATAACCCAAATTTTTGGATTAAAAATAGTTGTTTTTACAAATTTCCATCACCAACTTATAGGGTCTAGAGTATTTTTTTCAAAATCGAGCTAATTTCATTGTACAAAAGGAAATCACCGTATTTTTTATTGCGTGGATGATCGCGAAGGTCTTAAGCGTTTATATGTAAACGTGAGCGTTTGCGTGTAAACAAGAGAGTGAATTCCCATATAACTACAGTTTCCGGTCATGGCACCATGAAATGTGCTGTCTAGTGAATATGAGCGTGATATTTTCGATTGGTCCAACTGGTACTAGGGCCGAGGATAAGGAACTTTCGGACGTGACCGATTTATGATTGCGAGAACATGTGTTCATAGGTCCGCGCTTGAGACCGCGTTTATAAGTTTTGAAGGATAAATAGTAGTACTATTACATTAGGAACACTCCTTGCAAATATCACCCTGAAGAAAATGTTTATAGTGGTAAAGTGCTTGTATATTCCTAAACGCGATGATATTTTTTTTAATTTGACAAAAAAAATCATGCAAAACGACTTACTTGGAGATTCCGAGGCCAATTCACGGCACAAATTAGAGCTAGAGCTTGAGCACAGCGACCGTGTTTCTATCCCACTAAAAAGTAGCACAAAATGCAAAATTGCGGCATATGCGTATCAAACTGGAGGCGATATACGCAAATAGCTATTGAAATGGACGATTTCTGACAACAATATACACGTTGAGCGCGATAATTTCTAATATGAAAGTAATTTTAGAGGATGTATTTACGATTGGATAAGTGAAACAATCCCAGATTATTTACGATAACCATAACTAGTACACGATTCCGGAACACTATATACGATTAACTCTGATTCGTCGGTAAAGAATATCAAATTATAAAAAACAGTAATCGGGCACATCAATCATCTCCAGTATAATAAAATATGTAAAAAAGCAGGGTTGGGTAGAAAAAAACGAATGCTGATGTGAACCGCCGATTGCCAAAACCCAACCCATAGAGATCTTCTCATATTAAGATGGGATTCGAACTTGCGACGTTTGGATTGTGGACTTACTACACAGACCTATTCCAATTATTTTAAATGTGACAATATTTCGTAATCATATCTTATCTTCAAGTTGAAAAACCCTATTCCGATAAATATTCGCTATATGTGCAGCAATTTCATTTCAAAGATATGAAATAAGTCGTAAGTAAATTCGCGAAATCGGCTTTCTTATATATCACAACATTAAGTCGTATCTAACTTGTTGAAGTCATAGTGATGTATATCGAAGTGGCATATATGTTTATGTTGCTAACTGACTATTGCCACACATTGAAACGACTACAATGACTTTATGAAGTTGTTAATCCGACATTGATCGAAGTAAAATACGATCAAATGTGAGCAAAAATATGATTTCAAATAATTTAAATATTTGTAGCAATATGTATACAGCTCTACGAACAACTCCGATCGAATATTATTCAATCAGTACATCAATGCTATTCTGAATCAAATATCGCATTTAAATCATGTTTCTAGTAATGTGCAAACTTTTACGGACATTTATTGTCTCAAAGCGCTGTACTGCTCTTTGTCGCTGTCAATCCTGGAGTTAGTTACTTCAAGGGCCGATTTCTTCACCCTCGCTTAACTCTTCAACCAGGTTCACCAGTACGTTTAAACCAGGCTTAAACGCTAAGTGAGAGTGAAGAAAACAGCCCTTAGCACCATTAAGTACCGTAAAGTACATTAACTACCGCCAATATTTAAAAAATATATGACAAATTCACTGTAATTTAATCACCGGAAAGTTTTTAAGTGCAGATCTTTTGAATTTTAAATACACAAAATATTCTAAGTACCGCTGTTATGTACTTTAAATACTTTAAGTAATTGTACAAAGAAATTAATTACATGAAGTATCATATTAAGTACAACAGAAGTAGTTTTTATTGCTTTCATTAATTACTTTAATTACATTTAAAATACGCAGGTATTTTCAATACGATGCGTTCAAACCTGACAGTACTGGCCTCTAGTTTCAATCAATCCCTCTTGTGTATGTCTATCCTTAAAAAAACCTACCAGTGTTTCTCCTTGTTTTAATTTTTATTCAAATAATAATTTTTGTTATAAAATTACAAGTTGTATTTAAAAATATTTCTAACCTTTATCTGAATAAAATTGCATTAGTATTTTTTGTATATCGATCTGAAATCTTGTTTTAAGATGTAGATGTGTCAAAACATGATAATATAAAAACCTTTCTAAATGAGAAAGGCAGAAATAATTTTAAATTTCAAACAAATACTAATTATTACCACGTATTTCCAAGAAATTTGTATTGTAAAGCGCATGCATTTTGTGAGCGAGACACACACTCGCTAATTTTCGAGTGGTACTACCCATACTACCCACGTGTTCCGCCGGCACTGCTGCGCATTCCACAAGTATCACGGGGTGAGGATATTTGTTAGTAAGTATAACGGTGAAATTCTTCACCAGAGAGGACTAGATATCGACCCATCAACTCATGGACCGGAGACCAACGGCTTTACTTCCCCTCCGAAGGAAGACGTGAACACAGATTTTTTCACTTCAGAAAAATCTCAACGACCTCGGATGGGATTGAACCCAGCCCAAGTGGGATGGGTGACGGTCACGCATACCACTCAACCACCGGTGCCGTCGAAAATTTACGGCACAAACTAGAAAGGAAAACTTCTGTGTTCTACTTCATTTCGGTTATGTCTCTGACATTACCCACCCATCGTTTGTTCATGAAATTGATGGATAACACGAAGAGAAATTACGAAAAATGTAACTGAATTCCTAAAGTTATGTGAAAAATCCGATAGTAAAAATCAAAAGGAAACGTGCATAGAAGTCACTAAAATCGTGATAAACTAGTGAAATCAGGAGCATCGTTTAATTCATGGCATTTTAGTCATTTTAGTCAAGACAAATCAGTGGATTCCAAAATTATGAACTAGAATCAAGAAAAACGAAACATATTCAGGGAGCAACCGCAGCAGCCCAACATTCAAGAGTAACGCCAACACGAAAACACAAATAGATTCATGAATACGATGTTTATTATTCACGACTTCATCAGGAGCTTGATCACTATGGCCCATTGAAAACCAGATTCTTAACCACCCCGTCTTACCCCGGCTCACTCCCACCAACGAACCAACAGCAACTATTTCTAGTCAAGATATCGCCCAGGTTTACTTTATTACCCATCTGCAAATCCAGATCATCACTTTCCTTTATAATGCACATTCCCCGGTTCAACTTATGTCGGAAACCAGCTGCGGATCAGGTTTCCCGAAGAAAGAAAAATGTGTAACAGCATTTCCTCGATTTCTGTTAGTCAATTTTATCAACATCGACGGATGGGAGGGAAAGAGCGCAAATGTGTATGTTCCAGATTGCAGACGACCCAGAAACCCGCTGCATGTTGATTTTGGGTGGTGTTTTTTTCTGTAAGCCAGAAGTCATAGGCTACGATTGAGGTTTAATTAAATGAATTCGAAAAAAAACATACGAAAAATCGAGATCAACCTCGACTCTCAATCGGAATCAAAATTTAAATTTGAGGTTGTTTTTGTTTAATGATGGAGAATTACATTTAATCATGTTCATCTTAATCCGGCATCATTATCCTGAGATTAGTCGCAGTAAGTAACAGTGGCGCCCTGCTAATACCCAGCCTTCATGATGAAAATGCAGGTTGCAAGCCGGTCAGTTTGTTTCTTCTTTCCATAAATCATGCTCATCTAGAGTCATATGTAAATGTTCGGATTCATCGACAGCACCACACTACCGCACGGCCTACTATTGCATATGTAGCTATAAGGTGCCGTGCTGATGAATAAACAGGGGCCAATTTGTACATTTTTTTAACGACTTTTATAGAGAAATTTAAACGAATGGCTGTAAATGAAGCGACTAACCTGTCGATGGAACGAGATTGGCGTGTCATAAACGGTTGGATTTATTTAAATTTCATAGCCGTATAATCGAAAGTTTTTTTATGGTGAATCGCAGTAATTGGTTTAAAATTAAACCATACAGCCGTTTCTTCCTGTTACATATGGTGTTTTTTACTTTGATTAACTTTCACATTATAATTCAGGAACTGTTTGCAAATTAGTACCATTTTCTTCGCAACCTAGTTTCATACATCGTTTTCTGATAGATAGAATCATCAATTGCGCGGTGAGGTTTCTAAGTGTTTTGCTTGCTAAACATTTTTATCGCTATTTACTTTCCGGTTGGTACTGTGCTTATCAGCTTTAAAATCGACAGTAAAATAGCCACTTATTGTAAATCGCAAGCTTTCCGTCGGATGAGGTAGCAACTTCCGTGCGGAAACCTCGGTTGCTTATTGGTTTTAGAAATATCGAAGAAATTTCTAAAAAATTAGGAAGTGTTTAGTGTTATACAGAGAAACAGAAGTACCTGACTTGTATAAGTGGGAATCATAATGTACACACCTGTGCTAAGAAGAGTCAATTATAGCCGAAAAGTTCAAACCCACTTCCAAAACTTTATTCGGCATTTTTTAGTTACTACCTCCGAACATCTGTTTATAGTCCCCGATTCCATTTAGTTCGACATCAGCCTATCGAAGGGGCGAGAATCGTGCTTCGAAATCCATCAATCATAGTTAAGTGCCCTTATTTTCGATATAACACGCGCTACAACCCACTAACCGCAGTTGTTGCACAACGTTCGAAAAGGCATTATGCAGATTTTTCTCTTCGCAGATAAATAAAACAAAAAGATGCTTCGAGCGTGGTGTTGGTGCACAGAATGGGAGAAGGTAGTGTAAATTATCTTCGCAGCCAAAATAATATAAAAAAAAATCTTCACGAGATCAGTTCTCAGCCGAATGCGAATCGTTTCGAAACATAGCCGACTGCTAATTACACTATATATGACTTATCTAATGCCACATTGCTCACACCTTGGAGAATGGCCGCCTCCGCCACCGCCACCGTCATCGCTATCGTCATCGGCGCTAAGGCAGAGACCGAAAGCATCGGTTATTTTCCCATAGATTCTGCCACGGTTGGGGTACCTTCTGTGGTGGTAAAATTAATGTTAATTGTTTGATGACTTTATATTTTGATAAAAGACATGATCCCACAGTTGTGATCGCGATCTTTACCTTGGGTTGATAAATTAGTTTGTTTGATGAAAGGTTCGTTGGTGGGATGACTAAACTCGGCAATCCAAGGACGTTCTTAGCAGAAAAGTTGCTTGCGTTTCCACATGCAGTTGTGCTCGGGCAAATATCTACGGGTATTCGTAAATTCACGACTTTTCAAATTTAAGAAAAAGTTGAAAGCTGTTTGATCTGTATAATAGTTTATAGGGTGAAAATTTCCTGGAATGTTCTTGGTGTTCTTCACCGATAGCGCAATATTTTGATTCTGATTCTGATTTTTTAGATTAAAACAATTCTACCGGCCATTTTTTTTTATTCAAATCGTTTATTTGATAAGGCACGTTGCGTTAGCTTAAAGGTGCCAATTTTGTTTTGTTTTACATTTTAAATTGCTTAAAACTAGGGGATTACATATTGATTTTTTAAAAATGAAACTAATGCGATTTTATAGCTATCTTATATATCTACACAAGGGGATAATATTGTTTTCGTAAGATTAGGGGGGTCATTTAGTTTTTGTGGCAATATGGTTTGACATTTTTATCAGTGAGATTATTGGAGCAAATAATGTTTAATTAAGGGGGACAATTTTTTACGACTAACTTAAAACTAGGAATAACTAGAGGGCATGATTGAATTTTGTAAAGATTCGTAATTATAGTTATTTTTGTGGGTAGTAGAGTTGGGCAATTTCAATGAGATTATATAATATAATAGTTAAAACTAGAAGAGACAAGAAGAGCTAAATGCTTCGTGATGATATTGGGTGGGAGGGGGGGGGGGGGTAGGGGTGTTACTTCTGGGTATAAGAGTCAGGGGAGGGAGGGTAGACAAAGATGGCAGGGAGAGAAAATTATTTCAGTTTCAGGCATCGTGAGATCAACGGATGGATTACAAACTCGGGTGGCCTTCATCAGGGGAATCATGTACTGGGACGCCGGGTGGTCCTCCTCAAGATGGCAGGGGTTTTTCCAGACGATTTCGTAGTACGGCTCAGATGTGGATCGGCTACATTTCGAGTTAAGCGTGTTATGTTCGTGCCGTAGGTCCCGTGTTTGTTGGCTCATTCGATACAGATGGTTTGATACAGGTGGAAGAGCGTTCTGAGAATGATAAGGAGATAACAAGGGGCAGTTAGACTTGTATATTGATGGTTTTTATGAAGGTGTATATAAGGGACATATAGAGAACATCGCGGCTTGCCAGCACATCTCGAACCGGGACGTTGGTTGGTCTTCCTCGGGCCCGCAGGGTATCCATTAGCCGAGACCTAGCGGAACTGTACTCGGTGCACGCCCAGACTATGTGCTCTATATCGTGATAACCGTCGCCACAAGCGCAGATACCACTCTCCACGAGCCCAATACGCCGGAGATGTGCATCCAGCGTGTAATGGTTTGCCATGAGTCGGGACATCACACGAATGAAGTCACGACCCACATCCATCCCCTTGAACCAAGGTTTCGTCGATACCTTAGGGACTATCGAATGTAGCCACCTTCCCAGCTCTCCACTGCTCCACGAAGTTTGCCAACTTTCGAGGGTTCTCTGATGAGTAATACTGAAAAATTCGCTGAAGCAAATTGGTCTTTCGTAAACGTCTCCTTCTAAGGCACCCACCTTAGCTAAGGAGTCTGCCTTCTCATTGCCCGGAATGGAGCAATGAGAAGGGACCCATACCAAGGTAATCTGGAAAGAGTTGTCAGATAAAGCACTCAGTAGCTCCCGTATTTTCCCCAAAAAATACGAGGAGTGCTTGCCTTGTTTCATCGAGCGAATAGCGTCAATGGAACTGAGGCTATCCGAAACGATGAAGTAATGGTCTGCGGGTAATGTTTCAATGACTCCAAGGGTATACTGAATGGCAGCTAGTTCTGCGGCGTAAACTGAAGCAGGGTCACTGAGTTTGTAGGAGGCGGTGAACTTTTGATTGAAAATACCGAAGCCAGTGGATCCTTCGAGGTTTGATCCGTCAGTATAGAACATCTTAGAACAGTCGACTTCTCGGAATTTATTATAAAAAATGTTTGGAACCACTTGTGGGCGTATGTGGTCCGGAATTCCACTAATCTCGTCTTTCATGGATGTGTCGAAGAAAACAGTAGATTCAGAAGTATTTATGAAATGCACACGGTTGGGATTGTAAGAAGAAGGGTTAATATTCTGCGCCATGTAGTCAAAGTACAGGGACATGAAACGGGTCTGAGAATTGAGCTCAACAAGCCTTTCGAAATTTTCAATCACGACCGGGTTCAAGATATCGCATCGAATGAGCAATCGATATGAGAGTTCCCAAAATCGATTTTTCAACGGGAGAACGCCCGACAGCACTTCGAGACTCATCGTATGGGTCGACTGCATGCACCCTAAGGCGATACGCAAACAACGATACTGAATTCTTTCGAGTTTGATGAAATGTATGTTCGCGGCGGAGCGAAAGCAGAAGCATCCGTATTCTATTACCGACAGTATCGTTGTTTGATACAACCTAATTAGGTCTCCTGGGTGGGCACCCCACCATGTTCCGGTTATTGTACGAAGAAAGTTGATCCTTTGTTGGCATTTCTGTTTCAGATACCGAATATGGCATCCCCAAGTACCTTTCGAGTCGAACCAGACCCCTAGATATTTTACTGTGAAGACCTGAGCGATATTTTGACCCATTAATAGAAGCTGTAGTTGTGCTGGTTCACGCTTCCTTGAAAATACAACTAGCTCAGTTTTCTCCGTGGAGAATTCGATACCCAGCTTAATAGCCCAAGCAGACAAATTGTCCAAGGTATTCTGTAATGGTCCTTGTAGATCGATAGCTTTGGGTCCCGTAACAGACACCACGCCATCGTCTGCAAGTTGCCTTAACGTGCAGGAATTGTCCAGACATTCATCAATGTCGTTGACATAGAAATTGTATAAAAGGGGGCTTAGACATGAGCCCTGGGGAAGGCCCATGTAGCTAAATCGTGATGTCGATAAGTCACCATGCGAAAAATGCATGTGCTTTTCCGACAACAAGTTTAGTAAAAAGTTGTTTAAAGTCGCCGAAAGACCATGCTGGTGCAGCTTCTCTGAAAGAATGTTGATCGAAACTGAATCAAAAGCCCCCTTAATATCTAGGAACACTGATGCCATCTGCTCTTTGCTAGCATAGGCCATTTGAATTTCAGTTGAGAGCAACGCAAGACAATCGTTCGTCCCTTTGCCTTTGCGAAAGCCAAATTGTGTATCTGACAGTAAGCCATTTGCTTCAACCCAATTGTCGAGGCGGGATAGGATCATTTTCTCGAACAACTTCCGGATACAGGATAGCATTGCGATCGGGCGGTACGAATTGTGGTCGGAGGCTGGTTTTCCTGGTTTTTGGATGGCGATGACCTTCACTTGTCTCCAATCGAGTGGGACAATGTTAGCCTCGAGAAACTTATTAAATAAGTTCAACAAGCGTCTCTTGGCAGAGTCAGGCAGATTCTTCAACAAGTTGAATTTGATTCTGTCTGGCCCCGGAGCTTTATTGTTACACGACAAGAGAGCAAGTGAGAACTCCACCATCGAAAAAGGTGTTTCGTTCGCGCTATCGTGAGGAGACGCGGCGCGGTAAATCTTCTGTGCCGGGGCGGAATCCGGACAAACCTTCTTGGCGAAATCGAATATCCAACGGTTTGAATATTCCACGCTCTCATTAGTACTGTTTCGATTTCGCATACGTCGGGCTGTTCCCCAAAGAGTGCTCATCGATGTTTCTCTCGTTAATCCGTCGACGAACCGGCGCCAATAACCGCGTTTTTTGGCTTTCATCAAACTCTTCATTCGCTTGTCTAACGTCGCGTACTGTCGAAAACTAGCGGGTAACCCGTCGTTCCGGAAGGTCTTAAACGCGGCGGCCTTCTCTGCGTACACGTCTGAGCACTCTTTATCCCACCAGGGATTGGGAGAACGTTTTTGTATGTTCGCGCCGGGTACTGGCCTAGTCTGAGCTTGATTCGCGCTGTCGAGAATCAAGCCAGCCAAAAAGCTGTACTCTTCCTCCGGAGGAAGTTCTTGGGTAGATTCGATGTTGTCGGATATCGCGGCAGCATAGCTCTTCCAATCGATATTTCGTGTGAGGTCATACGAAATATTGATTGATTTCAATGGCCTTGAACCGTTATTGATTGAGACTACAATCGGCAGATGGTCGCTGCCGTGGGGATCAGGAATTACCTTCCACGTGCAATTTAACCGCAGCGATGTTGAGCAAAGGGACAAGTCTAAGGCGCTCGGGCGCGCTGGAGGAGCAGGAATCCGTGTCATTTCACCCGTGTTTAAAATTGTCAAATTGAAGTTATCGCAAAGATCCTGAATTAAGGAAGACCGGTTATCATCATAGAGGCAACCCCATGCTGTACCGTGAGAGTTAAAGTCTCCTAAAACTAGTCGCGGTGCTGGCAGGGATTCTAAGATGTCTTGTAGCCGTCGGTGCCCAACCGCGGTGTTGGGGGGAATATATATGGAAGCTATGCAAAGGCTTTTGCCTTTGGTTGTTACTTGACAAGCGACAACTTCAATACCTGTTATCGAGGGAAGGTTAATTCTGTAGAAGGAATAGCACTTTTTGATCCCCAAAAGCACTCCTCCATAGGGGGTGTCTCGATCCAGGCGAATAATATTAAAGTCGTGGAAGTTGAGATCTATGTCGGAAGTTAACCAAGTTTCACATAATGCAAATGCGTCGCAACTCAAATTATTTATTAAAATTTTGAAGGAATCGATTTTCGGGATGATACTTCTGCAATTCCACTGTAGAACAGTGATCAAATCCGTGACCTCGTTCGATGAGTTAGCCATCGAAGGATACAATCGCTGAGAGGAGGGGCCATTTAGCAGTCAACTGCTTCAAAAATGTTCTTACTGTAGGGAGAAAAGCTAACATAAGACTTTTAATAGGATCAGTAATATTGAAAGTTTTTATTATCCAGTCCACTATGTCCGAGAGTTTTATAATTCCAGTGCTGTGATTACTCTCGAACTGAAACAAAGGAACACTTGGGATTTTTGATGTTCCTGGAAGTGCTGGGAACTCCTTCTCTGAGCTTAATCCTCCGAGACCAGGAGCTAATTGCTTCGGTTTGGTTGCAACACTTCCAATAGATGTGACTTTCGGAGCCCCCTCAAGGGACACCTTCTGGCCTTTACAAGGAACTTTACGAGAGGAAGTGTTCCTCCTCTTCCTATAAATTCTAGGCACCCTAGTAGATGTTCCCTCTTGTGGGTTACCAGCCTCGCCCTCGTCAGGAGGCAAGTGAGTATAGATGTTTGCTGAGGATGGTGGCGTAGCATTCTTTAACATTTCTGCGAAAGAATGTTTGGATCGTCCCGCAAGGGAACGTTTCAGTTTATCCCCGCGTAGTTTGTACGCGGGACATGCCGAGATATCATGCAGACTCTCCGCACAGTAAGGACACTTTTCGGCTTTCTTACTGCACGAATCATCTAGATGATTCTCCCCGCATTTTCCACAGCGGGCCTTATTGCTACAATGGGTGGCTGTGTGACCCAATTGTTTACACTTTGTGCAATTCATGACCCGCGGCACAAACAGACGCACAGGCAGACGAACCTTGTGCAAGAGGACGAAATTTGGCAAAGCGGTACCAGCGAAGGTCACCCGATAAGAGTTTGATTGGGGGTACGTTTTTGAACCATCCCCCGCAACTACTACTGAGTGCAAACGTTTGCACTCAAGTATTTTAACTGGCTGAAGTAAGCGGTCTCTGAATCGGCCAACCCCGTACTTCAGCAGATCCTCGCACGTCAAACTCTCATCGGTTACGACGCCTTCGGATTGTACTCTTACAGCCGGAATATACACGTTATAATCCCGCGTAAAGTGCTCACAGCAAGCAATATCGTTTGCCTGCTTTGAGTTGGCTAGCAACACCCTTATCTTGTCCGAGCGGACCTTTGAAATTTCGGTCACAGCCGAGAACCGTTCCGTCAGGTCTCTAGAAATCTGAAGAAGATTCAGTGATTTAGTCTTGGGCCGAAAGAAGACCACAAATGGACCAGTTGAGAGTTCTGGATAGCATTTGGGCCGGGGGGGAGCCTTAGAAGTTGAACCCGATTCAACTTCCATTTGACCATCCGGAGAGGGAACCATAGAAAACGTCAACGCACGGGGTCAGCGCCCGCGCAGACGGAAGAAAGCAATAAATGTGTTACAAAAGACAAAAACCACTTAGCTTTAAACTGGTGTCCAACGACGAACCGATCCAGCTTATTCAGCTGGCTATTGTTTAATCCTCACACGCGAACAAAAGACTGAGGACCGAACCGAACTGGCAAAATAACCTTGAATGCGGATTAAAACTATTCTTTATCGCCTCACACAGCACTACGGACTAGAAAAAACAACCTCTGACTCGATGGAGAGCTCGAAAACGAATGACTACCGGCCATTTCTTTGGACTGAGCAATCTACTTTCTCTCCTAGTATAGTGTTTATTTGCCCAACTATGGAATTATTCCACTGGGGATTTAATGTGTATCATGTATAAGGTTGAAAATTGACGATTCACGAGAAAGATCGAAAACCAGATACCAACTTTCGGCAGTCATATCAGCACGAAGAAAAATGGTTTATTGTCATATTCATTGGTTTGCTGTTAGTGCATTATATCGTGTTCATTTTATATTATTTGTTCTCATTGTATTGAGTACTTTGATATTGTCGTAAAAGAGGACAAAACGAGGAGTCCCTTTCTAATTTCTCGCATCTTCTGCATTTTTTGGCTTAAGCGCATTGTTGTATTAAAGTAGTTTCTTTTCGTTCTAATTGTCTCCACTCTTATTATAGTAATTAGCATAGAAAACGACATACAAAATCGGTACTCAGGTAGTGCTTATTTTATACCGTACAAAATGCACGTCAGTTAGCGCGAGGATTTTAATTTCGTAAGACTCGACATTTTGTCCAATCGTGCGTAGAGAAAGGAAACAATTCATCAGGCCCGTAGCCAAGATATTGTTTCGGGAGGGGCTTAAATGTGTTAATCCTGCTGATTTGAGATAGTCACTGGAAACTGAATGTATTTTGAAGTGCTTGGAGAGAACAGTTGCAAAACGAAGACAATAGACAATATGCCAATGCAAGAAATGCTATACACACCAAAAAATAATGAAATTTAAACGACATGTAAATCAATACAAATGTAAACATACAAAGCTTGAATCAAAAATTTGATTTAAAATGAAGTTGAATTCGATGCACTCAATGGGAGTATCAAAAAGCATATAATTGTACACTTTTGTTCGTGTGATATTGCATGTCATTTATTTTACAGCAACATTGGATTAAAAATACATTAAAGAGCATTGGTATCTCGTCTGATGAAGCTGTAATTTTAAATCAACGTGTAAAATTATAGTAAAATTCGTTGAAATAAGCGCGCAAGTAAGCATTTTACATTTATAGACATGCTGCAAATATGTGCATGAAAATAAATTTAAAATTACAAAATATTTTTTTCTATGTATTACATCGACGAATCATTGCTTTTGAATTTGAATTTTATTATTAATTTACAAGCTACAATTTTCACCGAGGGAATTTGAAAAGTCATCTGGTGGGTGCCCCTATCACGAAACTTGGAACCAAAGAAGCTGTCCAGCGCAGATTCATACCATATGCGTTACGTCAATTGCCTTGGAATGATCCGCAAAACCTGCCACCATTCGAAGACCGTTGTCGATTATTGGGACTACACACTTTGGACGATCGCAGACACGCGTCGCAAGCTACCTTCGATCTAAGCTGTATCTATCTTCTGGTTGAATATGATGTTCCCGATCTGCTATCACAAATTAACTTCTACGCACCAACCCGTGTCCTTCGTCCTCGCACACTGCTGCAGACTGAAATGCGCAACACTAACTACGCTGACAACAGACCGATACTAGAAATGACCCGTCGCTTCAACGATTATAGCGACATCTTCGATTTGGTCAAGAGTCACTTGGACATCAATTATTCAAATACAAATACAAGAGTATGCCAAAATTTGCTACAAATCTTCCGATCACACAGTGTCACCTGTTCATACAAAGTTGTGACAAAATTATAAAAATTGGTTTACGTGGCTAGAACTTGGGGTTTTAACTAATTTTTGGTCGCTGAATCCATTTCTGCTATCAATTTTGATATTCCATATTTCATTTTTTCGACAAATTTTATATAAACCCATTTGAATGCGTTGGTCGTTAAAGGGTTAATATAAACATTAATCATAGTAGCCAATCTCATCGGATAGCAGAAATGATTGACAAAACTAGTAAAAATCACTAAATTATAAGTATGTATGATGTTGTTGAGGCAATTAATTTGTAAGGAGATTTATGAGCTACAGGGCGTCTCCATAGGGGTATTTTCAAAAACATAGATATACCAACTTCGGCGCAAAAATGCGCAAGATGAGCTCTATATATTTTGAAACTACAATAAATTTTGAGTCAGATTCATGATAAGTGACCCATGGGAGACCATCTCAAAAATTGGAAGACGTATAAAGATAAATTACTGATATGATATAAAACTTTTTAATTTGATTTTTTTATGCAGAACAAACGTAAATCAGTTTTGTACAAAAATCTCCCATCTATAGTTTAGCATATTCATTGTTCTTTCCAATGAACTTAACATTGCTCCAATCGGGTGTGTAGTTCTTGAGATATCGTCATTTGAAACTCTAAGGTACTAAAAATTCTAATGAATTGAATTGAACAGAAATCCTCGACATCACTTGCTTCAACGACATGTTAAAAATTCATTTTTCATCCGATTATAGTAAAATTTTGAGATATCTTTATTCAAACTGAGAGAAAAATAAAATAAATATCTACAAAAGTATTACAAGACTTTTATTTTTGGGGTTTTGTCACTCGTCGTGCCACTGTGGATCAGGCAGGCGATTTGTAGATGCGGAGGAACGGTTCAACTCTTATTTAACTCAAATTTGTAATATTTTCAATTTAAATGACAATACATTAAAGACTATTTTCGGCAATGTTATCAGACAAGTGAGAACAACTAATTATTTATCTATTTAAATGTTCAGATTTAGATACTGTGATATTGATACCTTTAATATAATTTAATTTTAATATAATTAGACAGGCTGATTTTTCTTGAAACTATGGCAAAAGCAGAACAGTAATTTCCCTTGTTAATATGTAAATGTGTATAAAAAACTACTGATTTCTCTACAAAGCATAAATAAAAACTTTAGCTTTATTATATTTGGGCACACGAAGCTTATAGGTTCTATTTCGGAAATAATGGATTTTTGGACAATACAAAGACATGTTTCAATGAATTAATCTACCAAACTAACCGGAATTTTATCTACTAATAAGCCGTGTGGTGTCCGGCGGGCTGAAATCTTTTTGCACTATTTCAACCAAGAATAGAACCTCTGGGAACTGCTCCCATGTCGTAAGAGGCGACTAACAACATGCTAGGAGTTCCTAGGCCGAGGTTTTGTTCCGTACCGAAGACTTAATCTGGGCGGACCTTAAGGTTTTCCATATTACCCTCTTTCCAGTCTGTATTTAGTGAATCACTGACATATACCTTTTCTGATTCGCCTTTCTTGATTGTGTACCAACGTTTTAAGTTTCTTCTGGCGGTTGTATATTAGCCGTAAATGACGAAATCTAATTCTACACGAAGTAACAGAATATATTAATATACCGGCACTTCCACGCCAAGGTTTAACTTCCAAAGCTTTGGCTTAAAAACCGTTTTTAAAAAATGGAAACTTTCATGCAGGAAATTTATTGAATTGGCCTAAGATGGAGCTGTCGAATTTCACAAAAAGCTTTTTATGTTGCAAGTGATCTGTAGTTGTGTTAAATTAGGTATTTTCCTATTATATTTGGAACCGTCTACCGACAAATCTACATTTACGAATACCTCCAAAAGTGACTTCTTGAGGTCTCATGAAGGCCTGACACTAGCTTTATGATACTTTTGCTTTTCTAAACAGTAATAAAAATCTCAACATTCAAGAACTTCATTTTGTCAGAAAATGTAGGGCCATCGGAAGCTAAAACTTCGTAAAATCGCACTCCTGGTCCTTTTTTCAGTGCAGTACTCTACGTCACTCGTTCAAATTTGCTCCGCTCTTATGGTAGTCGGTATTTGCTAGTATTACTGTTCTCCCATCCATTCTGGTAGTCAAACGGTGGGATAGCAAAATTCTTACAAGTTTCCTATCTCATGCCTCCACGCGATTCTAAGTCTATTGATGACATTTGGTCCTTAGACCGCAGAATGAGAGGGTGCGAACAGATCTAGTCGAGAAAACATTGCCGTAAAAATGAATAGTTGATCGGAAATTAGCCCCAATACGACTAATCTGACTAGTATCTATGAACACGGCTCAATACGTATTGAAAATTCGCCGCGTCTGTTTTTATGAACCTAATTTAAAGCTCCGTTATTGCTAACAAGCCCGTGCATCAGATTAACAATCCTTTATATTTCCCTTCAGTGTTCGGTATTATCGCTCGTATACTTGTATTCCACAAACAATCCGATATGGAAAATAAGAAATACTTTCCTTGATTTATAACATCTCGCGCTATTTTTGCCAGTATAATATGCTGTCACTTGGTAGTTTTCAAGCCAATAAATATATCGTAGAGAAGAAGTAGCGAGTTCTGTCCAAATACTGTTGCAATAAATAGTGATCCGGCCCATTACGCAGATAAGATTAGCTTTTCCAGGCAATACTCCCACGATCGGCTGTGTGGAGTTCAAATTGTTTTTGTTTAGGGAACATAGTATACTCTCGGTAGCCGGCTGCCCAGAGTTTAAAAATAACCAAAAACTAAACAAGATCATCTCTTTTTCGAGTGATCGTGCACTCGAAGACTAACTAAACAACTACCTAATAAAATATGCTTTACAGGTCGCATCGTTTGCTTGGAGCGAATCCTAGACCTGATACCCTTCCAAACCACCAACTCCGCGACACCTATGGAAGAGTCTGATGAATCGTCGTCCTTCCGTTAAGTAGGTGGAGCATCAACACTTCCTGTCTACCTTATCCTTTATCCTTCCCCGTGAACGATGGAGATGGGGGCGGCCGGCAATGATGGCTATCATGCTGTTGAGGTTTTAATATGGGTCGGATTGGTATGAATTCCTACTTACCACTTCCTAAGCAACTCTTATTAGATAATCAGCAGTCAAACATGATGAAGTCAGTGTGCAATCCGCCAAAATCATCGTCACAACGCAACGCAACGCAACGCAAACTAACCGGAATTTTATCTACTAAAAGACTGTTCACTAATCGAAAGGAAATCCCTTAGTACTGATTACTGTTATCTTCTAATTGACGTATAGTTTGTTTAATGTAACATTGATGACATCGCCACGTAAATATGGGTGAGTCAATTAATTTTAGTATCACACTTGCTTCCGACAAATGAAAGAGAATACATCACACTTGCTTCTCCTGTGCCGAAGAAACTTTTTTTTAGATTTCTCTGTTTTTAAATTACTGCAATTTATTCCTGTGAATCTATGCAAAAAATTTTGTCAGTGGCAGTGTGCAGGGCCTACTGTCTAGTTCCTTCTGGCAGTTGTATTTGCTATGATGTTTGCAGTTACACTTTCTAAGTAAATTCAAATATATTTTTTTATTATTTCGATTATAGAGGTTTTAGCCTAAAGGTCATTCGCCTGTTTAAATTCAAATATGTTGACACTAATCTGCTCAAAATATGACCATCGTCTATTCGAACGAAACTTTGAAGTTGTGTTCGGTTTCACAATTGCAATAATTTGATACAAAAGCAATTTTTCAAAAGGGCTTAAAAATTTCTACGTGCATTAATTTCAATTTTTTTTGTTCGATTACTGTATTTTATACATCAAAACTTTCTTCAGAGTTTCAGAGAATGAATATTTATGTACGAAAAAAATATACACTGAAAAAATGTTGTGTCATTTTTCACAAAAACAAAAATTTGTGTTAAAAATTTAAATTGCAAAAAACCCATTTTTTCAATTTTTTTAAAACCTAAAGAAAAAAGAAACATTTTGAATGTAATTGTATGATGGAAAACTTATCGGTAAAAAAGTTTTTCTAACGATAACTTGATTTTTCACCCTAGTGAGAAATTTTAGTGTTTACCAAATTTTCCTCCTTAGGGTGAAATATAGCATAGTACAACTTTATACATGTTTTAAAATTTCATACTAATTGACACACTGAACTGTAATTTTGTTACTGAATTTATCAGTGTCATTTTAAATCAAAATGCATTTAACAAAAATCTTCCACAATGCGATAGTTTTCGAGGTATTTGGAATTTTGTTCCAGCGACACAGTTAATAGTGTGATTATTCCCTTTTTAAAAGTTATTCGCTCTACCCCATCATGATATGTCAAAAATCTACTTTTTATCGTTTTAAAGACATAAAAGAAACTTTTTCAGTGTATTTGGATCATGGAGAAGCTTTCAATAAAAAAGTTTTCTTAACAACAACTTTTGACATATTTTTATAATTCATACTAATTGCAGTCAAAAACACAATATTTAAATTTTTGAATATGATTCTAAACGCCATTTTAAATCAAAATGTCAATCACAAAAATTTCCTGAAATGCAGTAGTTCTCGAGATATTTCAAATTTTGTTTTAAAAACTCAATTCTTTTGTTTTATTACGACCTTTTCTGAAGTTATTCGCGTTTCTCTATCAACAACAATAGGTTTATCAAAAGACCCATAACATTTCCTGTAACTTCTCTTTTGATATTAAGGCGAAATTATAACCCATTTGAAAGCTACATGTAATCAACCAAAATATGATCGAACTATTTAGTATCATAAGACGCTATGGTTGAATAGTATTTTGATTGTTTTCGTATAGCTTTCAAATGGTTTACAATATCACCTTGATGTCAAAGAGAAAGTTACAGGAAATGTTATAGGCCTTCTGAAAAACTTGTTGTTGTTGATGGAGAAACGCGAATAACTTCTGAAAAGGTCGTATTAAAACAAAAGAATTGTGTTGTTAAAACAAAATTTGAAATATCTCGAGAACCACTGCATTTCAGAAAATTTCTCTTATAAGCATTTTGATTTCAAATAGCGTTTAGAATCATATTCAAAACGAAAATAATATTTTTGATTGCAAATAGTATGAATTACAAAAATATGTCAAAAGTTGTTAGAAAAACTTTTTTATTGAAAGCTTCTCCATGATCCAAATACACTGAAAAAGTTTCTTTTACGTCTTTAAAACAATGAACATTAGAATTTTATGATGGAGTAACGCGAACAACTTTTAAAAATGGCAAAACCACACGAATTAACTGTTTTTGTTGGAACAAAATTCCTAATATCTCGAAAACTATCGCATTTTGGAAGATTTTTGTTAATAATATTTTGATTTAGAATTATATTCTGTAATAAAATTACAGTTTTGTATGCCAATTACCATGAAATTTAAAAACATGTATAAAGTTATTGTTAGAAAAACTTTTTTAGGGATAAGTTTTCCATCATACAATCACATTCAAAATGTTTCTTTTCCCTTTAGGTTTTTGTTGACAAAATATAAAAAAATAGAAAAAAAATTTGCAATTTTTTGTTTTCGTGAAAAATGACACAATATTTTTTTCAGTGTATATATTTTTTGTACATAAATATTCATTCCCTAAAACTCGTTTTCAAAAAGTTTTGCTGTATAAAATAGAGTAATCGAACAAAAAAAAATTGAAATCAATGCACGTAGAAATGTTTACGCCATTTTAAAAAATTGCTCTTTAGTCAAAATAATCTTACTGATTGTGGAAAATGTTCAGTCTTTCATGCCGATGAAACGTGTAACATTTCATAGGAATCTAAGATAGTCGGTCACGATTTTAAATATTTTCGGACGGATCTTCGTGGAATTCCTCTAATGCTGTTTGATTACAGGTTTGTTTTACCAAAATTTGGGAAACGATTTCAACTAAAGTTGTTTCACCTAACGTTGAACGTTGTGCGGGTAACGCAGACGTACGGTGCTTGCGAGAATGCCGTTGTATTCAAACCGAATTGAGAGAATCAGCGTGCAATTCCGAAATGCACTCTGAGTGCATAGAAAAGATAGAATAAATGTTCTAGAGGTGACTTAGATTAGCTGATTCTTTTTTCCTCCTCCATGATTTCTGATTATCTCTCTCATTTTATTCCAAAACGAACAAAAAAGCAGATCAAGAGATTGCCATATACTGAATGCATGAAATTGAAATTATTGGACTTATAGATTCAACCAGTCACAACATTTTAGTCGCAAGAGTGTTTTAATACGGAACGATTTCCTCGTATAAAGATGAAATTAAGTGTCAGTGAAGATGATATTGCGTTAAAATGACGCGAAAACAAAAACTGTCGTCTCGGCTATATCGTTCTCAGTAAATTAAAATACTTTTTTCGCCTAGTACGCTTGAATGTGATGCCTAGTATTTATACTGATAGTACAGAGTTCATAGATCTAATGCAGAAATACATATTGGGTACATTTCAAAAACTTGTCATTTAAATTTAAAAGAGAGTTACCAATATCGAGTATTACATCTGAGTTTTGTTAAACTTGACAATCACTTGCGATGAAGCGTAAACTTTTGGAGAGTTTTAGTGCTTAGTAGTCCATAAAACTTTTTCTACTATTTGTTTAAATAATTTGTTTGGTGGACTCGGTTCAATGCTTTGGCCAATCGGAATAGTGGTTCTTTTATCAGTTTTGTATCTATTTACAACAATAAAAGTAATAAAACGAGTTTTAATGAATTTGCATTTCGACTTCGTCTCATCAGCATCCGACACTAACTTAGTAGACGGACTAAGCTACAGCCGGATTAACGCTACTAGCTTAAAAAAACGGAGATACAATTTGTGTTCATGAGGAAACCCCTAGTCAAGCGTGATGTCCAGCAAGAAAGGAAGCTCATTTTAAGGCGATGAGAATTAATGAAATCGAAACATTTGGTTTGGCTTAGCATGCCAATGCAAGAAACACGAAGCTATATTTCTCCTTAATGAAGAACTAATTTTAATTATAAGTTTTGTGCTTTTCGCGTGCAAAGATTTAAACAATTTTTTCCTTAATGGAGAAAAAATAGTTTTTACCAAAATTGTTCTCCACGAAGGAGAAATATAGTATAGTGTGTTTTACTGGTTGTCCAGCAGATCTCACGCAAGCTCTTAGCCATTGTACGTGGATACCTGTTTACGTGGCGGAAAAATATTTATTCCTCACCAAATGTGTATCTATCTCGCTTTTGAACATTTCCGTGTCATCATCGTGGTTGCCTTTATGTTCTCCAATATCTTGCTTGTTGCCTTTACGAGCGTGACTTTTCTCAATGATTGTACTGACTGTAGATTTTGAGATACTTGACGTAGATTTTGCCGTTGTCTATATTACCTGAATAGGTGCCACAAATTCGGTAATTGTTTGTGAACAGTGGTTTCTGATCATGGGAAACCCTAATGTGCCGTTTTTTCACAGAACAAGAACGTACTCATTTGTCGTTGATACGTGCAAAGGATACCTATGTGTAATTGTACTATCGCATTATATTTTGTACTGTATTTCTCCCAAATGTGACATGTATCTGCAAGTAAGCGATATCCGATCTTGTAACCGAACATTGATTCGCTCACTGTCCATTTATATGTAGCTCTTAATTATAGCACTGTCACACACAACCATGTGTTTTAAATTATTCAACATTCGCCTGGGCCCATTTGTTGAATGCTATGAGCGCAGAATGCCTGACATGGTAGAACTCGATAAAGGTAAGTCTAACCTCCATTTTCGCCTTCAGGAAATGTTCCTCGTCACGAATACTCGGTCTAATGCGCGTTATAAATCATCACAGTATTTGGCCGGAGCACCACTTCTTGCTTCTGCGACTCACTCATCTCGATAGATTACTAGGGCAAGAAGTATAGTAGAAGTTTCATTTGGTCTTCAGGCAAGGCACACAATATAAAAGTAACTATATTTGTCGTTCATATCGCACTGGCTCGGATAGAAGCATAAACCATACTGAGTTTTTTGGCCATTGTTTTTGGTAGTTGGAAATAGCAACCTTCTTCAAAATTTTCTTAATAATTTGTTCACACAAACAAGCTACAAAATTAATGAAAATCGCTGAAAATCAAGCTTTTAAAATTTTTATAAAATAAACTAGCTAATACCCGTCGCGCGTTGCTGCTACTTTCAACGAAATAGGAGTAAAACACAATTTGTTCCGAAGCGCCACCTGGCTGGTAGATAATCCCCAACCAGTAGCACACAAACACGATCAATTGCAAATGTCTACTACGTATACATTTTTACGGCAATCGGTTAAGCCGTTTGGGAGTCCATAAATACAAACATTGATCTTTTTATAGATAGATAGATAGATGTGTAGAGATCGCTCAAACTTTGAAGATTTTTTGAATTTCAAAATTTGGGTGTTGGAGGTCGATGCCTAGCGCCTTTTGAAAATCCAAGATGGCGACTTCTAATTTAACAGCATTCAAAAGGACTTAGAATTTATTTGCAAAAATCGCGTAAATTGCAAAAAAATCCTGACTGTTTGGCTACATATAGCTAAGACTCCTCAAATAGCCAATAAGCATTATAACATAGCTTTCTATCTACTTTAGATCTGCATATAGGGCAGCCTTACAGAACCGTTAAGCTCTAAATGCTGATTTAATGCGATATAATGCCAGAAAATGTGATATATTGTGCAGTTACTGTTCAAAGATATACAGCACGTTGTCTGCATTACTGACGTCGTTATTGAACCAATGTACAACTGTAAAAATTGAAAGCTTATTATCAGCACTAATCATGCTTTTAGACAGCCAGAGGCGACGCGTCGGTACGTTCAACCTGTTCACTGAACAGGTAGGAACAATCAGACGACCCAAAACCAATTTTGGGTTAACATTACAGCAGTAGCACGTTAACCTTTTTATAATTAAAGTAATTATCTCCGAACCTTGAAGTTCGATACTCTGATCTGAACGATAAATCAACCTAGCGTCTCCAGCAGTGCTTTCCTATGACCGGTTTAACTAGAAACATGCACGCATCTCGTACTCTCACCGCATGCTCTAGAGGCAGCAGCTGCATGAGCGACGGCTGGAATAGCAGCGTGAGTGTCATGGGCGAGGCTCTTTCTACTCTCTTTTGCACCGGTTCAAATCAAATATTGAACCAGTGTGCATTGCTACGATGTACATATGGGCTTTGGAGTTGTGTGCAAAACGAGAGCGCTTTTTAATTTTCGAACACTTTGCACCGTACGTTCATAGCTGTTGGTCGAACACTTTTTTTTCTTTGGTAGCCTAACAAGATGTTTCTGCCCCTGGGGCATACTAGTTACAAGCGTGTATGTATTTATAATGAACCGTCTACTTTTGCGTCAAAGAAATCGTTTGATCTTTGCATTTACATGCTAAAAATATGTCTACTGAATGTGTAAAACAGACAAACTCAAATCAGGGGTTGTTCTAATCATGAACGCGTGGATGTTAAATGCCTGTTTGCTACGATAATTTGCGAGGAAAATACAACATTCAAATTTATATCAAATTTTAAAGGAAGAAAGGTATTTTCCTAAACCGGTTGACAAATGTTTCAATCCATCTTAAACAGATGGACGAATAATTCTTGGTGTATAGAAAATAAGATTCTACATTGCAAGTTAATTCAAATCATACAACGATATATGACCTGCTTTAAGCCAAAGCGAACTGAGCGCCATAATTTTTTCCTGGTATTTTTAATGAAAAAAATAATTTTTCGATTATTTACCATTATCATAGAAAGTTTAAGGGTACTTATTTGCTATCGATTACTATTTTAGTTCTCAGAAATAAATTGATGTAAGTGTTTATAGTGCTACATTAGCTGCGATAGCGATTTTAATGAAGGTACCTCCAAATGGCGCTTGGTCCTCTTTGGCTTAACACAGGCCATATAAGATTTAATCTCTTTATACATGGTTGTATTGCTTTTGTTTCTGTTAAGAAATCTTTTTCAATTCCTTCTCTGATATGTTATATATTTTTTGTTCTTTTTCTACGGTAAATTAAGCATTCTACAAGAAGTTTGTTGGACAATTCACTGGTTGGAATTTGATAATAAATTTGTTTTGGTCAGCTCCAGCGAAATTTTCTGTCAACGAACATTTTTCATTGGTTCTATTCGTTAGATGTTGGATGAAATCGACGACGAAAGAGTCAGCTGAACAGAAATGTCTCATAGAGACGATTGTGACGTTTTTAGGGGCTTGGTGGTATATTGAACAGGTTGACGGTGGAACCACGCGTCGCCTCTGTAGACAGCACCAATTGGCTGTCATTTTCAGCAACGAATTCGCGACGCTTTTTTATGTTTCCTTTTCAGAGTAATAAACTAAAAGAGAGGAAATCTAAAATACCGTTTTGACCTGTTCTTCTAATGTTATAAGATAATTTTTTTATATCAATGATTTTGGTTACGAAAATGTCCTTGAGTGAGTCTCGAACATCGGTACCATGCCTTGCCATTAACAGTATCTGAAATCCTTTTGCAGCTTAGGCTAAATTGGATACGTTTGAATGTAATGAAATATACCGAATATAGTAATCAAGAAGGCAAAGAAGGAAAAACCACAGCGTTGACTCAGCATTATAATAGCATCATATTTGCTCTATAATAGCACCAAAGGCATACAGGGTGTTTGGTTCATGGTTAAGAATCTCTCCGGGGGTGATAGACTGCCATATTTGGAGAAAAAAATTGTTCTACGCATACCATCAAATCTCAACCGTTACAGAGTTATTGAACTTTTTGTGTAAAAAACTTATTTGTCTTAAAATAACTCTAACTTTTAAAGTATACTTTGTATTTTAAATGTTTTAGTTCCATTCGAAAGGTGAGAAAATTTCGCATTGAGTGATGCCCTCACATGTTTCAGCTAATGAGTTTAAGTAGCCTTTTCAAAGTAATTTATTTAATTTTAAACGATTTTTCGTTCATTTCTTGAAAATTCTAATAGTTAACCTCATCATTTTAATAATTCAGATTGTTAGTCTTGATGAGCTGCTTAATTCGTTCTTTGACATGATACACTTACCTTTTCTTATTTTCACGATTTTGGGTTATTCAATTTGGATATTTTTATCTCATTTTCACTAGTACCAGCTCTAATTGAAAAATTATGGCACTTATTGTACTTTTTTTCTTTTTATTCGAAAGCCAGGAAAATTTTACAGTGAAAAATGTATTAATACCTTTCAGTTAAGTGAATTTAGTATTCTTTTAAAAGTAAATTAGTTTAAAGTCAGCGCTACTATTAGCATTTTCGTTAATTTTCTTTAAATAGTAAATAATAAACATCACCATTATTATCATGGAAACAATGCATCTCAGCAAGTTCTACAGTTCTTTCTTTGAATCCATTCAATTATCTCTTTTGATTTCAACGCAAAATCGTTTTTATCACATCGTTTCATATGCGAAAATAACTATTTCGAACCCACTACATTTGTGGCGAGCTCATGCTGTGTTAACTATTAAATAGCAGCAAAATGAAAAGAGATATAGACAAAGTGTCAAATAAAAAGTTATAGAGAACATTAAGGGGCATCAAATGAACAATAGTAACGATAAATTGTTGATTAATAATTAGAATAATTAAAAAAACTCTCCAAAAAACACAAATTTTAAGTTATTTCGTTAGTAAAAAATCATTTAGTACACTTAACTAAAAGATTTTTGTACATACACTGATAGGACATTTTCACAGCTTTTCAATGAAATCTTGTAAATAATGATAGAAAGAATTTTTTTAGATTAGAGTCTTTTAAGCACTTGCAAGTCGGTTACAGGAAAAGTATAGTAATGAAATTACAAAGAAATGAGAAGAGATAGAAATATGACGTCCAAGAACAAATTATGAATTGTCCTAAAACCCAACTTTTGGATAATATTATTGCTATAATCATACTTCATTATTTCGAAAAAATTAGCAAAAACCTCCTCAAAAACACTAACTTTTAACTACTTTACAGCTAAAAGCTAATTAAAACTAATTGCTTAAAAGATATGAGAACACCATTCAATAGGAAATTTTGGAACTGGAATATTTAAAATACAAAGTATACTTTTAAAGTTAGAGGTATTTTAAGACAAATAAGTTTTTTACACAAAAAGTTCAATAACTCTGTAACGGTTGAGATTTGATGGTATGTGTAGAACAATTTTTTTCTCCAAATATGGCAGTCTATCACCCCCGAGAGATTCTTAACCATGAACCAAACACCCTGTATGTAAAGCAGGTATGCTTCAAAGATTCTTAAGACCTATATGCATTCTGTCAGCATTTTTCCTATGATCAATTAAGGGTGAGGAAGGGAGAGGGTTAAGGTTAATTCGGTTAAATATACATTTTTAAAATTTGTTGTGGAAATACAGAGAAATTTGGTCTTTTCATTCAATTTCCATAAAATAATTTGAATAATATTTCCACACATTTTCTTGGCAGAATACTGAAAATTGTGTGACTGACAGTGAATTTTCGAAGGCGTCATCGAAAATTTGTTTTGCGGTGTACATCGTAACTTAAAATTTACTGAACCAAAAAATTGCACGGTTCTTCTTCACATTATTCTCGAGGTAACAAGGACTTTTTGGTCAACTTTCAAAAATTTCCTAGAACATTAAAGCCAAAAGTCCGAATTTATTATTGTTAAAATTAATTTATTGTAAAATTTATAATAAATTTTTTATAAAAAGTTACCTGGACAATGATGTGAAAAAGAACTGTGCAAAATTTCAAACGATTGGTCCAGGAGATTTTGAGATAAATTTTGACTGAATAGATTAACACTGTCTCGCAAAAAAAATGTTTTGTGGGGAAATTTTTTTCCACCGAGAATGCCTTACTCGGCCCTTTACGTTGAACGTGAATGGAGGCTGCATCATGGCGGCATTTTCAGAAGACCGCAATTAAAACAACATAACCGACGCTGAAAACCATAAATGCATTCGACAAGCTTAGGCCAAACTGATGTTGTTTTCGCGCCGCTTTTAAACCGCACATAGCTAACGGACTGGATGCCAGCGCCTAAGACTTTAGCTGGGGTAGCTAATACGCTGGTACGGTTATTGAATACCTTTCGTTTGCGGCACTAGCTTTTCACTGGCACCGACCGACCGGAGAAAATAGTACCGAGATACTTGTCGGCACACTCGCTAGGGAGGTGTAGGATTACGCCAAATATAATCCGCGCGATAATTAGTATGCATACAAAACAACCGACCGGGAGTCCGATGCGGCTCGGTACAAACTGGACAAAACAGAGACGACGCCGAATACATCAATGGGGCGCTGAGCGGTGTTGTGCTTTTCGAGAGTGTGACCTACATTGTGGCCGATATATAGCTACCTTGGCTGCCAACGAAAATGTGGCGGTGACCAATAATGCGTGCTGCGGCGAGATGAGGATTTAATTTCCGAAGCAGCCAGCAGGTACACTGCTGGACGGACCGGCAGTAGGTTGAGGAGACGCTTTTTCATTACCAATGCTTTCGAACTGCAAAAAAAACTGAATTGAAAGCTTGTGCCGTACACTAGAATTACCGCGGTGCTTAAGTCTCATAATGACTGTAATAATAAAATTGTACGCTAGATTTTGTTTTTCAATTACGACGAAGGTAGTGCGAGAGAGTGGATCGTTTTTTGTAAGCTTCGAGGCTACGTTATTTTCAAGGGTCATCAACTGAACGAGGTGTTACAGTTAGTCTCAAATTCGCAAAGGTCGGACAACTGTGCTTTTGGACAACACCTGAATACGCATGCTTGAATAATCAGTGCGCAGTTCTGTCCGAATTCACAGATTCGGGTGGGGAAATTTGAACCCGAACCAAGTCTGACGCAAGCAACCTTGAAAAGTTTGAAAGTTGTCTCAAACAAGCTACCGAAAAAAGCTGCATTCGTTCGTTCATCCGCAATCTGAGAATACGTGATCAAATTTTTGACAAGTTTGAAGTTTATGCAAACAAAAGCGCCGAATTTGAGCTGAACACCGGTACGTGCACCGCCAGAAACAAACTCTTATGTAAGCCGTAGAAAAAACGTCTATCGGCATGCGCAGGTGACGGGCGCAACTGACCTTCGTGATTCTAGCTCTTTGGGAGACCGCACAACAAGCCTGGGAATCTGCCAAAATTCGTTTACACATCAGAACAATTGCACTGTCAACAATTAAACAGTGGCTTATGTAAGAACGAGTGTCACACAATTGTGTTGTTGACCCGTGAGCCACGAGTTCGCGGTCTTCGCCTGGATAAACGGTGTGACCCGATTTTATGATTGTGCCAAAACCTGTTCAAACCTTGCTGCCGAAAAGAACTTTCCCACCGTGAAACACGAGCTAATCGAAACATATCGAGTAAGTTAACCTATTCAACGCTAATTTTACAGCTGTCAAATCGTTTTCGCAACACACAGAAAACAACATCCACACATAATCAGCTCCCCGTTTAGGTCCACTTCGTCGTCCTCCGAACCGAAGCAAAACGGATACATCACACGCACATGCATGTTTGATCGGTGATAATCCGCGATCGCCAGCCCCCCGTTGTTGATTGACCAGTTTTACCCTGCCAGTGAACATATTCGAACCCGCTCCAACGCCAAAAACAGGTTTGCTCTATGGTCCGACAGCTTTCGCCATCATCATCGCCGGATTCGTAGGTAGGTACCACACAGTTGGGATTGTAGCGCAGCGTCGTTTTTCTTCATCTTCTTTCTACGGCACGACACACACCGAGGATGCCTTTTAAATAATTGCAAAGCCGCAGGCAGATCACTGGTTTACTTCCTGCATTCCAAATTGTAAATACGTGTGCGGATGGAATCTGTTGTGGAGATGTGGAATTGGCGAAAAGTCCAAAGGGACAATTTTACAACTGTTGTTGGGTTTTATGATGCATTTCACTAATGAGGTCATTTCAAGCCATAAATTATTTTTCAAATAACATGCGGCTTTTACATTATATTAACATAATTAAATCGATTGTAAGGATATTTAGTGCCGAATACTTTTTTAAAATAAACTATACACTACTCAGTCCTTTATTTAAAAGAATTTTTGGTCTCAATAGGCAATCTAATAAGATGTCACAAAAGTTTCACTGAAATCCTGTGTAATAATTTCAAGCAACCTCAAATATACAATAAAACAACAATAAATTTTCATATAATTACGTCGTAGGATAAATTGGGCATAACTTTTCCAAAACTCGTAAATAACAATGAGATCCATTTTTGCTTACTTTCTCCTTTTAACTATAATATTATCGTAACGGCACCGTAATAAAACTTTCCAATAATTTTGCAGTACAGATCCATCAACAATGGTTTTTTGCGAGCATATTATGTAACGAACGAACCTATGTCTATTTAAAAATTTATGCCAGAAATATAGTTTTAAATTCTTGTTCATACAGAAGATGGCCTATTTGCGATACAATAAAAGTTAGAAGTTGTATTAGAAAAATCAACACAAAGGATCGTTAGACAATTTTTACTATTAGGAGGTTACACATACCATTTTATGAAAAAAAGAAAGTTAAAAATTTTTAAGGTATGTTGTAACGACTTTATAATATCCAACTTATAGTTATAAAATAAGCATTATTTTATAAAACATATTGATAATTGGAAGAATTAGGCCGAAACTCTTTTTTTCAAAGATGATCACGCGAAAAGTTCAGCAGACTAACTAAATTCCTAAAACTCAAAAAATTCCAGTATTCCTCATACCTTAACAATTTGTTGAATAGAATTTTAATTGGATTTGGAAACGGGTTTCCCGCTAATCTACATTGGATTACGCTAATTAGCATTGGATTGGATTGAGATTGGATTGAGATAAAGTTGGGATTGGATTGGGATTGAGATTGGGATGAGATTGGGATTGGATTGGGATTGGACTGGGATTGGAATAGGATTGCATTGTGTTTAAATTGGGATTAGTCTGGGATTAGATTGGAATGGAATTTGGAAAGGATTTTAGTTTAATTGGGATTGATTTGGCACTAAATTGGGATTGGTGTGGGATTGGATTCAAACTGGGTACGGATTGAATTGGGATTGGATTGGAATTGCATTGGAATCGTACTAAGATTGGATTGGAATTGGCTTCGGATTATATTGGAATTGGAGTGAGATTGGATCGGGATTGAAATGGGATTGGATTGGGATTGTATTGGGATTGGATTGGGATTGGATTGGGATTGGATTGGGATTGGATTGGGATTGGATTGGGATTGGATTGGGATTGGATTGGGATTGGATTGGGATTGGATTGGGATTGGATTGGGATTGGATTGGGATTGGATTGGGATTGGATTGGGATTGGATTGGGATTGGATTGGGATTGGGATTGGATTAGGATTGGATTGGGATTGGATTGGGATTAGGATTGGATTGGGATTGGATTGGGATTGGATTGGGATTGGATTGGGATTGGATTGGGATTGGATTGGGATTGGATTGGGATTGGATTGGGATTGGGATTGGATTGGGATTGGATTGGGATTGGATTGGGATTGGATTGGGATTGGATTTGGATTGGATTGGGATTGGATTGGGATTGGATTGGGATTGGATTGGGATTGGATTGGGATTGGATTGGGATTGGATTGGGATTGGATTGGGATTGGATTGGGATTGGATTGGGATTGGATTGGGATTGGATTGGGATTGGATTGGGATTGGATTGGGATTGGATTGGGATTGGATTGGGATTGGATTGGGATTGGATTGGGATTGGATTGGGATTGGATTGGGATTGGATTGGGATTGGATTGGGATTGGATTGGGATTGGATTGGGATTGGATTGGGATTGGATTGGGATTGGATTGGGATTGGATTGGGATTGGATTGGGATTGGATTGGGATTGGATTGGGATTGGATTGGGATTGGATTGGGATTGGATTGGGATTGGATTGGGATTGGATTTAAACTGGGTACGGATTGGATTGGGATTAGATTGGGATTGGATTGGAATTGGATTGGAATTGCATTGGAATCGTATTAAGATTGGATTGGAATTGGTTGCGGATTATATTGGAATTGGAGTGAGATTGGATCGGGATTGAATTGGGTTTGGACTGGGATTGGATTGGGATTGGATTGGAATTGGAGTGAGATTGGAATGGGATTGGATTGGGATTGGATTGGGATTAGATTGGGATTGGATTGGGATTGGATTGGGATTGGATTGGGATTGGATTGGGATTGGATTGGGATTGGATTGGGATTGGATTGGGATTGGATTGGGATTGGATTGGGATTGGATTGGGATTGGATTGGGATTGGATTGGGATTGGATTGGGATTGGATTGGCATTGGATTGGGATTGGATTGGGATTGGATTGGGATTGGATTGGGATTGGATTGGGATTGGATTGGGATTGGATTAGGATTGGATTGGGATTGGATTGGGATTGGATTGGGATTGGATTGGGATTGGATTGGGATTGGATTGGATTGGGATTGGATTGGGATTGGGATTGGATTGGGATTGGATTGGGATTGGATTGGGATTGGATTGGGATTGGATTGGGATTGGATTGGGATTGGATTGGGATTGGATGGGGATTGGATTGGGATTGGGATTGGATTGGGATTGGAGTGAGATTGGATAATGATTGGATTGGGATTAGATTGGGATGGGATTTGGATTGGATTTTCAATTTATTTTGTATTGATTTGGTATCAGATTAGGATTGGATTGGGATTGTGTTAAGATTGGATTGGGATATGATTGGAATTGGTTGCGGATTATATTGGGATTGGATTCAAAGTGTAATGGGCTTGAATTGGGATTTAATTGGATTGTAATTAGGATTGAATAGGGATTGGATTAGGATTGAACTGGGATTGGAGTGGGATTGGATTGAAATTGTGTAAGGATAGATCGGGATTGGATTGGAATTAGCTTCGGATTATATTGGGATTGGATTAAGATAGGATTGAGATTGAATTGGGATTGGATTTGGATTGGATTGGGATTAGGATTGGATTGTGATTGGATTGGAATTGGTTTCGGATTACATTGGAATTGGAGTGAGATTGGATCAGTACTGAATTGAGAGTGGAATTTAATTGGAATTGGATTATTATAGGATTAACATTATATTGGAATGGGATTTGGATGGGACCTCAATTTGATTGGGATTGATTTGGTATCAAATTGGGATTGGAACTGAATTGGGATTGGAGTGAGATTAGATTGGGATTCGATTCAGAGTGGAATGGGCTTGGATTGGGATTTGATTGGAATTTAATTAGGATTGGATAGGGATTGGATTAGGATTGAATTGAGATTGGATTGGAATTGGATTGGGATTGGATTGGGATTGGATTATGATTGGATTGGAGTTGTTTTGGGATTATATTGGGATTGGAGTGAAATTGGATCAGGATTGAATTGAGATTGGGATTGGAGTGGAATCGGATTGGAATTGGATTATGTTAGGGTTAAGATTATATTGGAATAGGAATTGGATTGGACTTCAATTTAATTGGGATTGATTTGGTATCAAATTGGGATTGGAACTGAATTGGGATTGGATTGGGATTGGATGAGGATTTGATTGGGATTGGGTTGGATTGAGAATGGATTGGAATTTAATTGGGATTGATTTCGTATTGGATGGGGATTGGGTTGTGATTGGATTGAGATTCAAAAGGCACTGAATGGAAATTGGGATTGGATTGGAATTTCATTTGGATCGCACTTATGATTCCAGTGTTATGAGTTGAAGATCATGTATAATATTCTCTGAACCTTTTTCCCTTTCTCGTATAGAAAGGATATGCAATCACTCTGGAAACAGGTTTTTAACTGAGATCCGCAGGGCCAAGTCGCATATACCATTTGACTTAGTTCGATAGAACGCCGACGTCAAACATTCAACGTTGAAAAAAGACGTCAGAATTACAACGTAGAAAATCCAGCATCGGAAATCCGACATCAAAAGTCCGACATCGGAATTTGGACGCCGAAAATCCGACGTCGAAGATCCGTCGTCGGAAATCCGGCATTGGGCTGCCGGCGTCGGAGTTTCAACGTCGTAAATCCAGTGTCGGAATTCCTACGTCGATCCAACATCGGAATTCCAACGTTCAAAATTCAATATCGGCATTCCGACGTAGTAAATTCGACGTTGGACGTCGGAGTTTCAATGTAAAAATTTTGACGTAAAAAATTCGGCGTCGGTATTCCGGTGTCGAAAATTTGGCATCGGAATTCCGGCGGCGAAAATCCTACGTCATAAATCGAAGTCGAAATTTCGACGTAAAAAACCGACTTCGGAAGTCCGAAAAAAAATTGACGCTGAAATTACCACTTCCAAAATCCGACGCCGAAAATCCTGCGTCGAAAATTTGACGTCGGAGTTTCAACATCGAATATCTGACGTGGTAATTCCGAAAACAAAAATTCTGCCGGAAATCCGGCGTCGGAATTCCGACGTCACGAATCCAAAATCAGAATTCGAACGTCGGTATTCCGAAATCGAAAATTTAACGTCGAATACTGACATCGAAAACCCGACAACAAAATCTGACATCGGAATCAAAACGTCAAAAGTGCAAAGTCGAAATTTCGTCGTCGAAAATTAGAAGTCGCAAAACGGTGTCGGAAAACGATGTCGGAAAACGACGTTGGGATTTTGGGGTCGGAAATCCAACGAAAATCTTACGTCAAAATTTCGGCGTCTAAAATCCTACGTCGGAATATCGACGTTAGAAATCCGTCGTCGATAATCCGACATTGGAATTACACTGTCGATGATCAGACGTTGAAAATCCAAAAGAAAACGTCACGATTCCGACGATTAAATTTCGGCGTCGAAAACCCGACATCGGAACTCTCACGTTGAAATTCCGATGTCGGAAAATGACACTGGAAAACAACGTTGAAAATCTGCCTTAATATCCGACGTCGGAAAACGGCATAAGAAAACGATGTCGGAACTCCAAGGTAGAAAATCGGATGTCTGAATTTCGGCAGCGAATATCCCCCGTTGGAAATACGACGACGGACAGGAGACATAGAAAATCTGACGTCGGAATACCGACACAAAAAAATTCGTCGTCAATATTTCAAGTCTTAGGAGGACTTTCCAACGTCGGATTTTCGACATCTGGTTTTTGGACGTCGGCATTTCGACTGCGGATCCGTCTGTAAATTCCAATGTAGGAATGCTGACGTTGAAACTCCAGAATTCCAACGTTGAAAATCCGACGTCAAAAATCCGACTTTGGAAAATGGTGCTGGAAAACAATGTCGGAATTCCGAGGTAGAAAGTCCGACGTAGTAATTTCAACGTCGAATATCCCGCATCGGAAAACCGACATCAAAAGTCCGTCGTCAGTATTCCGACGTTGAAATTCCGACGCCTGAATTCCAATGTCTGACGACGAGAATCCGATTTCTGACGTTGAAATCCGACGTAAATCTGATGTCGAAACTCCAAAGTCAAGTTTTCGGCACCGGATTTCCAACATCGGATTTTAGATACCGGAATTCCGGCGTCGAATTTTCAGCGCCGGCATTCGGACATCAGCATTTCGACTTCGGAAAATGACGTTGTAATTTTAACGTAGAAAATCCGATGTCGGAATTCCGACGTCGGAAAAAGGCGTCGAAAAACGATATGAGAATTTCGAGGAAGAAAATCTGACGTCGAAATTCAATCGCCTAAAATTCGACGTCGACATTCCGAAGTCGAAATACTGACGTCGAAATCCAACGAAACTCCAACGCCGGGTTTTCGACGCGGAAATTTCGACCGCGGGTTTTCGGCGTAGGGTTTCCGACATCGGATTTTCGATGTCGGAGTTCCGACGTCGAATTTTCGACGCCAAAATTATGACATCGGATTTTCTACATTGAAATTTCGACTACGGATCCGTCTCTAAATTTCAATGTTTGAATTCTGACGTCGAAAATCCAACGACGAAATTCTGAAGTGGAAAATCTTTCGTAAGAAATCCAATCCGGAAGCATTTATCACGTGCTATCGAAAAATATAATCATCCATGGAAAAGTTAAAAATTATCCATAAATAACACAAAATGTTTTAAATGTTCGGTCTTTTCGGTCTATAATATATGAACGACTGCTTTATACTACCCAACGTTTCGGTCACTGTTTTTGGCCTTCCTCATGAGTAATAAATCTATCGCTCTTCGTTAATATGTCCTTTACCAACGATCGTCTGTGTATTGCTTGTGGCACTAAAACAGGATTCCGCACTGCACACTTACTATTCTTCTATTAAACTGTTCCCATAGACTGGTTAGTGCGACTGGACTGTCTTTGAAAGTACCATCTCTATCACTTGAAATACATGTGTTTTGACAGCTCGCAGTTTTCAGTAGTAGTTTTATAATTCGCCATATGTGCAATAGAAATGGAGAGAAAGGGAATCCGCCAACTAGCTCGGGCTCCCTTACCACATTCCGCATATGTTGAAACTGAACAGGGACATACACGGCAATATACATAAGATCTTACGGTATCCGCACCACTTCTCGGACAGTCAGGCGAATTCTACTGGCTTTACCGAGTAACTGTATATTGTTTGAATAGTTTGTCCATTTCCTTTGAACGCTTATCACGGACTATGTCGGTGGTAGCTGGAAGCAGACAGAAGTAACATTGATATCTTGATAATTTATGGATGAGTTTCTCGTACTTTTCCAGGTTCATAGGACTAAGATGAAGAAAGTATGGAGTTCATGATCATCCTTAGAGTGCGAACCTTGAAACTTACAAGCGCCTACCGGTAAGCCTCTGAGAACTCTGGTATTCCGGGAATTCGAAAAAGGATATAATTTATTTTCCGGGGAATCGCAGGAATAAATAAGAAAAGATACAAATCTATCTCATTAAATATTATTTTATTTTTACATTTTACTGTTTTTATATTTACAGTAAAAAAGTAAATAAACATTTCCATAAGATATTTAAATCAATTTCTTGGCGTAAATATTGAATAATTGAATTGATAAGTCTTCCTCAGATTGCAGTAGAAGCTGTACTTTCTACTCAGTTTAAATAGTGTTATCCTCTTTTGGAGGGTTTTTCTTGTATGAATGTAAATACGATTACGATTATACCAATGAACCGAGTGAAGGAAGTTGTGATACTTTGGTGTGTTTCATATAGAATTTTGTAATTGTTTGGCCTTTTTCTATGTTTTAATGGCTCTACCGCTCTCACAATCCAAAATTTTTACACAGTAACTCACCAAACTTCTCCATGTGGATCTCCATAACAATAAAAAATGGTGAAAAAATGCTGACGGATCAGTACCACTTCAACAGGCATGAATTTGAAATTTTTCCCAAAATATGCACATTTTCCAAAAAATCAAAATTCACCACAAGTAGGGAGCGTTTTTTAGCAAATTCACTCCGAATAAAAAAGTGGTCCTAATACCCAAACCTTTCATTTAGGGAGGAGTGATCCCGATGGCTTTTTTTAACATGATGTTATTTTGGAGCACCCTACTCCACATTCGTCTAGGTTTTATGACCATGCTTGAGTATGTACCGTATTAACAAACTAGCAAGCGATCACTGATTACGTTTGAATATCTCAAGACCTTTCAGGAACCAGGGAGTTCTTAGACGACTTAAAACATGCTCTAAACTCAATACCCTATTCAGTTTTGTTTTATGAGCCCTCGTGAATAACCACAGAATCCATAAACTATCGAAGAATCGCTGGTCACGCTGTTCATATTCACTGATTAGGTTGACATCCAGAAAGATTCCTATGTACGGGGTTCAGATATCATCAACCAAAACCGAATCCAATATTACGAGCTAGGAACAAGATATGAAGAGAAGAACCCTGTTTTATTTCACTTGCTGTTTATTAGACAGTAACCATCCACTTTTTAATAGTCTCAATCATGTCGCTCTAGTCTTATAAGCAGCGTGATTAGGCAAAATCAGAAAAATAAACACGGAACATCTGAAGCAGTGAGAGTGACGAACAACGATAAAAAACAGAATGCAAAGAAAAACTCGTATAATCACCTCTCGTTGGACAAACCGGACATAGGTAGGTTGAAACCTTAAACGGATCGCAAGCGATAAAAAATCATCAATGTTTGCATGCTTATGCGCATCATGTTACAAACCACGCACATCTGTTGATCTAGAATGGTTGAAGCTCCAATACCGCATCCAAAACCACCGCAGCAGCAGCGGGAAGTGTACAAGAAATGGAAAAAAAACCACGCCAAAGCAAACAGCACGGACATTAGTATGTCACATACATAAGTTATCCGCATGCCAGACCAGCTTTCCACGTGCATCTTCCCATTTGCACGGCAGGAATGCCAACATTGTCGCACGCAGGGTATGAGTAAGGCTTAAGCCTCTTGGACATATCCATTGAGCTTAAGCCCCCCTTCTTTTCTTGGCCCCTACCAGGCGTATTAGTTTGATAATCTCGAAACCAGTTCATTGGTACCTATAAAATGGCAACACTGCTCGAATGGAAGATGACCTCTATTTACGTCTACATATTGGTATAACATACCCTTCGAAATAGGGCACGGAAAGTGAAACGGCGTAAGGAAAACTCGCAACGAGAAGGGAAAGCTAAGTAGCATTACTCGAACGAGAAAAGTCGAGATCGTGTCCAGTTTTTAATCAAATTAGCTTCCGTTTGCGCCTTAATTATCACACCACGTCACTTTCAATGGTGTTCACTGCTCACTTTACGTAGATGACGGGTCGCTTAATGTCTCGCAGTCCCTGCCCAGTTGTTTGTCTTTCCGTCGACACTGGACGCTGCGAGTGAATTTATTATGATGCTATTTTTAGTGTTATTGGTGTGACGTGACCGAATGGTAGAGAAGACGTACAGAAGTTGGACGTTTCGATCGATTAAGGCAGCTGGCTATGGAACGAATTAATAAATTAAACTGCATGCGTTTCAAATGACGATCAACAGCAACAATAATAACAATAACAGCGGAATGGCTATAGTCTACACGAATGAGAGAACGTTTCTTCACACAATAGCAATATTAATTGAAACTCCGATCTTCGGCGGGTCCATCAACTGCGAACGGCCGGGAATTCCAACGATCATTGGTATTCCTGGCGAGTGGTGCAGATTCTTGAGCTCTTCTTTCAACCGACCATTTTACGGGTCGAAGCAGAAATGGCACGGAATGCGATTCTTCTTCAGGTGTGGGGTGCCGGCTGACTGAGAGGCACCCAAAATGATTTCAATGTCATTCAACCAAGCTGCCGAGAGCCGTTTCAAGTATTCACGGCGTTGAGTTGATGGAAAAAGGTCACTTTTTGAATTGATTATAGCATTCGGTTTATTTTTTGGGTGTGATATTGTTTGGTCAAGCTACCAACCACTTTATATGGTAAACAGATTAACGGTAATGATCATGGGAAGGGTGAGACAGTTTGTGACTAGTTTCAACCTTCGCTTTATTCGGTGAGAAACTGGTAGAAATTATTGGGTGCGGGTTATGGAAGTAGGGATACCATCAGTGACGCCAATTGTTGAATTTGTTATCATCCTCAACAACTTTATTGAAGACACAAAGCCTGTAAATAATGATTTTGAAGAGTTGATTCCCATCATTACTTCTAGGGGGATTAATCACCAAAATTATTTGTGCTTTATTATGTCATTAAACTTGTATTTCAGTATTCTTGACTTTAAATGTGCCTAACTTGAGAACATGACCTAGTATACAACATCTGATTAAGTTATTCAATTCAGCACTCAAATGTATATCAAAAATAATCACTTCACGTCATTTTTTTCTGTTCAGCCTATTTTTTAACCCAACTGTGCGTCCTATCTTCATAATCCTGAGACAATTTTCAGATGGATGCGAAAAACGATAATAGATAGCAAAATAAAAGTAATTTTCATTGATTCCTGTTTTAATTCGTGATTTCACATAGCCGTTGAAACGAAAGGTGTCATATTCTTTAACTCTCTGATCGCCGGTTTATAACTCGTTTATTAGACACGGTTTGATACTAGAGCTTAACGGAGTGATGTGGCTTTTAAATATTTACAGGAAATAAATAACAAATATCATTTAATGTGTTACCATCTAATTCGTCCCTCGCTATTTACCATTGCGTGGAGATTCTTTTCCGAGGTGAAGGAGCATTTGCAGCCCCGCTTGATAGAATCTGAGGGTCATTCGGTCTACTTTCTTGTTGTCACTTTGGTCCACACTGTCATAACTGCTGCCCTGGAGGTTGTTGATTTCTGTGTTTCTTCGGCTTGCCGATTACGGTCGTAAAACTATCTTCCTCATTTTACCGCCACATCTCCAATACCTACTAATGGACCCATCGATCCCCAATGCCTCTTATAAGCAAATCGTCATCGCGTCGTCTCTTCGAAAGTCCAAATCGCTCTCTCTCTCTCTCTCTCTCTCTCTTCTACCTATTTTAGTTCCAGTGGCTGCATCCAGGCTTGCGATATTATTATCACTGTTTATGTCCCATTAGTAAGCTCAGACACTGCCAGACTTTGGTGGTGATAAGAGCTATGGAGAAGCATAAAGGACGAACACGAAATTATTGCGACACCGAAAATGTCATGCCAATTTTCTTATAATGTTTAAAATCAAACTAAAATTTTGGGGTAGTTTTATACATATATTTACTTCAAAAATCAAAAGAAAAGTTAATCGATGGAGCCTTGAGTGTAAAATCAAAGTCTTTACAGTGTCATCCGGTACCAGTTTCTCAGTTTTTTTTCCATTTTCTTAACATGTCCTTCTCGTCTTTGACTGTCTTCTTGCTCTTCCGAAGCTCCCGCTTCATCATTGCCCAGTACTGCTTCACCGGGCGCAGCTGAGGACAGTTTGGCGGATTCATGTCCTTTGGAACAAAATGGACAGAATTGGCCTCATACCACTCCAGGACACTTTTAGAATAGTGGCATGATGCCAAATCTGGCCAAAATAGCGGAGCTTCGTCGTGCTGCTGCAAGAACGGCAAAAGGCGCATCTCGAGGCACTCAGATTGGTAGATTTCGCCATTTACTGTGTCCTTTGTCACGAAAGGCTCACTCCTCAGTCCGCAAGAGCAGATGGCCTGCCAAATGAGATATTTGGAGGCGAACTTCGACATTTTCTTCTTCTTAAATTTGTCGTCCCACATAGAACTTGCTCTTGCCATTGAAAAACTCCAACCCCGGAATTAGCTTAAAATTGGCTTTTATATACGTTTCGTCGTATCACACAGCAGCCATATTTTGTCTGCATCTTCTCGTAGAGCTTCCGTGCCCGAGTTTTAGCCGTCGATTGTAGCCGTTCATCGCAGTTTGGGAAGTTCTGTACCTTGTACGGATGTAGTCCAGCTCTCTTCTTTGCATTCTGGACGTAGCTCTGCGACATGCCGATCTTTTTAGCCAAATCATGGCTTGAGACGTTTGGATTTGCTTTAATCATCCGCTTCACCTTTCCCTCCGTCTTTTTGTTCTCCGGTCCCGGTTTTCTTCCAGCTCCTTTGCCGTGGTCCAACGTCAACCGCTCCTGGAACCGCTTCAACACTCTGGAGACGGTTGAATGGTGAATGTTCAACATTTTTCCCAACTTCCGGTGCGACAGGTCAGGAAATTCCAGGTGTTTGGAAAGAATTTGTTCTCTCGACTCGCGTTGGTTCACCTCCATTTTCGTTGAATCGAAAAACACGACTTCGAGTTTGACAGCATGTAAACAATACACATCAATGAGAAAGTGTGCAAAATTTGGTTGATTTTTACCCAATGGTAAAAAAGTTATGTCCTGTTGAATGTGTCGCAATAATTTCGTGTTCGCCTTTTATTGAAGTCTGCCATCAAAGCCATATTCCTTGATTTTGGCGTGAATCATGGTTTTTCATTTTTTCAAGGTATTTTTGGAACGTGTCCAATGGAAAATAGGTGTGTCCAATAAAATGAATTTTCAACGTATCTTCATTCTCACCGTTCCAGTGGACACGTTCCTAAAAAGGAAAAAAATTGATTCACGTCAAAAGCAAAGAATATATGTGTTGGTAGTTGGACAAAAATTTATGAATTAATTAAAGATGATGAAGCCGCTGTATTTGTCTAAGTTGTTGTAGACTTTTTTTATTTGGTAATCCAGCGCACGTTTTTTGTTTGCAGTACTGATGAGTGGAAGACTGATTATCATGTGTACATAGCGTGGTCTGGGCACAGGATAGAGCCAGGTCGCAGGGTCACGAAGGAAGGAATAAATAGAGTGCTTCAGCCGCATTTTAACCACTCGAACACTTGGCAAGGGACCAGAAATCGATAGTAATCATTACCTTTGTCACCCACCGAAGTACGATAGATAATGAGTTAAAATCACACATCAGACAATAATAAAGGTCATGGACTCTAGCGGGGATATTAAATAGATCAAATGTGGCAGCAGCGGTTGTGTGTGATATCGCTCAAGAGGTAGTGGTACGATCATTGTCGCTAATGCGATAATCATGTGTTCTTCCTGGGACAACATCATAGCCCAGGGGTAGCATAGGGGCTTGTGTATTGGGCCGGAGCCCCAAGGGTGACAGATACGAATCCTGTCTCTGGGCGAATTTTTTCCTCATAATTACTTTCGGTTAACTCATAATTTTTCGATTTGTTTTCCGATTGAATACTAACAGAAAAAGACTCAAACACCGTTGTTAATTCCTGGAAAGAAGTTCCTCCTCCTGAATAGAAAGAACATCTGATTTTTTTTATAAAAATGTTATCACGAATTTAAGATTAGCAACTGTCCAGCAAGGCTTTCGTCGCGAACAGAAAACATTATAATAAGCAAATAAGTATAAGCACCAATGAAGAACTGTCAACATTGAAAGCCTGTTATCGGCACTATTTATGCTTTTAAACAGCTTCATTTGGTAATGATTCTGCATCGCTTTTCAGTGTAATAAAGACAATTAAAATAACGTTTGTCTCAATCAATAACGGCTCAAGGCCATTGGAAACAATCAAGATTTCGTATGACCTCACACGAAATATCGATTGGAAGAGCTATACTGCCGCGATATCCGACCACATCGAATCTACTCAAGAACTTCCTCCGGAGGAGGAGTACAGCTTTTTGGCTGGCTTGATTCTCGACAGCGCGAATCAAGCTCAGACTAAACCAGTACCCGGCGCGAACATACAAAAACGTTCTCCCATTCCCTGGTGGGATAAAGAGTGTACGCAGAGAAGACCGCCGCGTATAAGACCTTCCGGAACGATGGGGTACCCGCTAGTTTTCGACAGTACGCGACGTTAGACAAGCGAATGAAGAGTTTGATGAAAGCCAAAAACGCGGTTATTGGCGCCGGTTCGTCGACGGATTAACGAGAGAAACATCTATGTACACTCTTTGGGGAATAGCTCGACGTGTTTGAAACCCAAACAGCACTAATGAGAGCTGTTCTAAGATATTCGATTTCGCCAAGAAGATTTGTCCGGATTCCGCCCGACACAGAAGATCTACCGCGACGGGTCCCCTCACGATAACGCGAACGAAACACCTTTTTCGATGGTGGAGTTCTCACTTGCTCTCTTGTGGTGTAACAATAAAGCTCCAGGGCCAGACAGAATTAAATTCAACTTATTGAAGAATCTGCCAGACTCTGCCAAGAGACGCTTGTTGAACTTATTTAATAAGTTTCTTGAGGCTAACATTGTCTCACATGAGTGTCATCGCCTTCCAAAAACCAGGAAAATCAACCTCCGACCACAACTCGTATCGACCGATCGCAATGCTATCCTGTATCCGGAAGTTGTTCGAGAAAATGTCCTATTCCGTCTCGACAGTTGGGTCGAAGCTAATGGCTTACTGTCAGATACACAATTTGGCTTTCGCAAAGGCAAAGGGACGAGCGATTGTCTTGCGTTGCTCTCAACAGAAATTCAAATGGCCTATGCTAGCAAAGATTTTGATTTAGTTTCGATCAACATTCTTTCAAAGAAGCTGCACCAGCATGGTCTGTCAGCGACTTTAAACAACTTTTTACTAAACTTGTTGTCGGAAAAGCACATGCGTTTTTCGCATGATGACTTATCGACATCACGATTTAGCTACATGGGTCTTCCCTAGGGCTCATGTCTAAGCCCCCTGTAATACAATTTCTATGTCAACTACATTGATGAATGTCTTGACAATTCCTGCACGTTAAGGCAACTTGCAAACGATGGCGTGGTTGTTGTAACGGGACCCAAATCTGTCGATCTACAAGGACCATTACAGAATACCTTGGACAAGTTGTCTGCTTGGGCTATTAAGCTGGGTATCAAATTCTCCACGAAGAAAACTGAGCTAGTTGTATTTTCTAGGAAGCGTTAACCAGCACAACTACAGCTTCTATTAATGGGTCAAACTATTGCTCAGGTCTTCACAGTAAAATATCTAGGGGTCTGGTTCGACTCGAAAGGTACTTGGGGATGCCATATTCGGTATCTGAAACAGAAATGCCAGCAAAGGATGAACTTTCTTCGTACAATAACAGGAACATGGTGGGGTGCCCACCCAGGAGACCTAATTAGGTTGTATCAAACAACGATACTGCCGGTAATGGAATACGGATGCTTCTGCTTTCGCTCCGCCGCGAAAATACATTTCATCAAACTCGAAAGAATTCAGTATCGTTGTTTGCGTATCGCCTTAGGGTGCATGCAGTCGACCCATACGATGAGTCTCGAAGTGCTGTCGGGCGTTCTCCCGTTGAAAAATCGATTTTGTGAACTCTCATATCGATTGCTCATTCGATGCGATATCTTGAACCCGGTCGTGATTGAAAATTTCGAAAGGCTTGTTGAGCTCAATTCTCAGACCCGTTTTATGTCCCTGTACTTTGACTACATGGCGCAGAATATTAACCCTTCTTCTTACAATCCCAACCGTGTGCATTTCATAAATACTTCTGAATCTACTGTTTTCTTCGACACATCCATGAAAGATGAGATTAGTGGAATTCCGGACCACATACGCCCACAAGTGGTTCCAAATATTTTTTATAATAAATTCCGAGAAGTCGACTGTTCTAAGATGTTTTATACTGACGGATCAAACCTCGAAGGGTCCACTGGCTTCGGTATTTTCAATCAAAAGTTCACCGCCTCCTACAAACTCAGTGACCCTGCTTCAGTTTACGCCGCAGAACTAGCTGTCATTCAGTATACCCTTGGAGTCATTGAAACATTAGTTCCATTGACGCTATTCGCTCGATGAAACATGGAAAGCACTCCTCGTATTTTTTGGGGAAAATACGGGAGCTACTGAGTGCTTTATCTGACAACTCTTTCCAGATTACCTTGGTGTGGGTCCCTTCTCATTGCTCCATTCTGGGCAATGAGAAGGCGGACTCCTTAGCTAAGGTGGGTGCCCTAGAAGGTAACGTTTATGAAAGACCAATTTGCTTCCACGAATTTTTCAGTATTACTCATCAGAGAACCCTCGAAAGTTGGCAAACTTCGTGGAGCAGTGGGGAGCTAGGAAGGTGGCTACATTCGATAATCCCTAAGGTATCGACGAAACCTTGGTTCAAGGGGATGGATGTGCGTCGTGACTTCATTCGTGTGATGTCCCGACTCATGGCAAACCATTACACGCTTGATGCACATCTCCGGCGTATTGGGCTCGTGGATAGTGGTATCTGCGCTTGTGGCGACGGCTATCAAGACATCGAGCACATTGTCTGGGCGTGCACCGAGTACAGTTCCGCCAGGTCTCGGCTAATGGATACCCTGCGGGCCCGAGGAAGACCAACCAACGTCCCGGTTCGAGATGCGCTCTATATGTCCCTCTATACACCGTTGTGAAAACCATCAATATACAAATCTAACCGTTCCTTCTTATTTTCCATATCATTCTCAGAACCCTCTTCCACCTGTATCAAAGCATCTCTATCGAATGAGCCAACAAACACGGGACCAACAGCACGAACATCACACGCTTATCTCGAAATGTAGCCGATCCACATCTGAGCCGTACTACGAAATAGTCTAGAGAAACCCCTGCCATCTTGAGGAGGGCCACCCGGCATCCCAGTACATGATTCTTCCTGATGAAGGCCACCCGAGTTTGTAATCCATCCGTCGATCTCCCGATGCCTGAAACTGAAATATTTTTTTCCCTGCCATCTTTGTCTACCCTCCTCCCCTGACTCTTATACTCCGAAGTAACACTCCTACCCCCCCAAATATCTTCCCGAAGCACTTAGCTCTTCCTGTCTCTTCTAAAACTATTATATTATATAATCTCGTTGAAAATGCCCAACTCTACTACCCACTAAAAATAACTCTAATTACGAATCTTTACAAAATTCAATCATGCCCTCTAGTTATTCCTACTTTTAAGATAGTCATAAAAATTGTACCTCTTAGTTAAACGTTATTTGCTCCAATAATCTCACTGATTAAAATGTCAAACCGTATTGCCAAAAAACTAAATGACCCCCCTAATCTTACGAAAATCATATTACCCCCTTGTGTAGATATATAAGAAATAATCCCCTAGTTTTAAGTAATTTAAAATGTAAAACAAAACAAAATTGGCACCTTTAAGCTAACGCAAACGTGCCTTTTCAAATAAAAGAATTGAATAAAAAAGGTAAGTAAGTTGCTCTAAATGGCGCAGGTAACAAGTTATTGCTATGTTCATAATTCAATATGTCGAAAAAATTAAAAAAAAAATTCATCAAAAGCAAATTTTGACTACTTTGCCACTTAAACATTACTTATTTCTATTAACTGAAAGATTTGTGGCTTTATTTAGTAGGACATTTGCTTATTTTTCCAATGGAACAAAGAGATGTAAAACTCAAAGTGCACTTTCTTAGTAATGGTATTTTAAGACAAACAAGTTATTTACAGACAAGTTTTTTGTAACGGTTGAGATTTGATGGATGGTACGTGTAGATTTTTTTTTGATCTTTTCTCAACCCTCGAGACCTTTGTAACCATGAGCCAAGCACTTTGTAGAAAATCTTGATTTAAAATAAACATGTTCAGGCATAAAAAGTTAAGTGATGAACGCGCCTAAAAGCGAGAAAATAATTTTATTCCTCTAGCTTAACTTATTGAGAAACCTGGTATCTTCAATACAGCTGTAAGAAATATTGGTTTCAAAGAATTTTTCTGAAGAAACAAAAGTTATATATAGTCACGGTTATTTCAGATAGAACCAATCAATGATTCATGCAAGAAATTTTCCGTGACCAGTTGTTTGCTCATGAACACAAGCAGGCTATGCGTTTTGGGTCTAATATCTATCTGATGAGCAAGTCGATCTGCCAGTTACTGTTGAGACGAAGTCGAAACACTAATTGTTCATTGGAGCTATAACCGTTTGGTCAATCGCCCAATATCGTAACGCAAATCCATGACTCAAGGTATTAATACCAATAAGTCTATTTTTTCATTTTAAAAGCTCTAACGACATCCAATTAGCAAGGGACTGAAAGATACGGAAGGATTATTTATAGCCGTAATACTCATACCTTTCATAGCTCCCAGTCCCTAATTGAATGTCATATAGAAATACACACTCATGCACTAATGAAATTAAAAATAAAAACAGTAAGGAAAAGGATGGTGTTCTGACAAGCAGAAAAACAGTGCTTTGTTAGATAGGAATCATCAGCAATGTGTTTTCCACACAAATTTGAAAATTGAGCAGTTTTTTAATCTTTCACATTATCTGCTAAGTACTAATTTTGGCTTTATTTTTATTTCTATTCGGATATAAATTTTCTATTAAAAATCTTTCAACTGATTGCGATTCTTTAAGCTAGTTTTTCAAATGATGGCCAATATCCTGTATACAATAATTGGTATACATTGTTTAATTAATTGTTCAGATCCCCAACTCTAGGAAGCCACAAATAGCTTAATACCATAACTCCCAGAGGAATCAGTTTCAACAGCAACTTACTGATCCACGACTTAATTATTGAAAAGTTGTTAAATAAACCAAACCAGCAAACAACTTCCACTTGGAAATTCGCAACAAATTTGCATTTGTTTTGCAAATTCAAAAGCAACCAGATCATCGCCATCGGGAAAATCTTCTCTCCTCAGCATCCGAACATAACAAAAAAAAATAAATAAAAGCTGCCTGAAGGTCAAAACCCAGATCATGTTCGCGAAAAAATAACCGGTTCCAGTTCACCACCTAACCAGTCTTTTAATTCGCTAATTGTTATCAACCCACGAAATCGCGGGCAAGAAAGTTTTTCGACATCGCGTCGGTCGCCCATTTAAAACCAACCATCAAACCTACCTGAGTCGGGATGGCTGTCCGAAATTCGACTCAGACTGTCCCCAATTTGGAGAGTGTCGTCGCAGCGAGCTTAACGATCCGGTATTCCTTGTAAGGTGGCTAGTTCGGCGTGTTTGCTAAACCACTCTTCACTGCTGCTGCTGTTTCTTCTATCCTTTCGATTGTGTAATTTAATTTGGCTCCATCGACTTCACCAATCAATCGCTATTTCTTGAGCAACACTTCAAAAATAATTACTATCAGGTCACACACAAATACACGAATTGCAGCTGCGTTATTATGATTATTATCACACGAAGATGCCGCCCCGGCCGCCGTTTCGGTCGAACATTTTTAGGTTACAATAGCCACTTAACCATAGCACACTTTGCAACTACGAGCATCGCGTAGTAGAAGCACGTACCAAGTACTGGGTGCACTTTTGCGATTTCAACCATGGCGAAGAGCGACCCGGTATCCGATGCAAGTTCAAACGAAGCCAGGTGAAATTGGAGATCGGGGTGACTTCATGTCTGTTCGAACTGCTGCAAATTAAAACTCGTCCGCTCGGCGGTCAATTTCACAACAAAGACTTATTGTCACACACAAAAAAAAACTTTATTTGGCCGGAGAAGTTTCACGGTCAACTGTACTCGAAAATAGTATCATACAAACACTCACACTAAGGAGGAAAGTTTCTTCTCAGTTTGCACCTTTTCGACTTCACTGGAAAAGGAGTCCATTTAGGCCATTTAGGATCACACCAAAACAACTTTACAACACTCTCCGCTACAAACATTCAATCCTTATCAAATGGGTTTCCACGAACCGACCGTGATTAATCCGATTCCGTTGAATTCACTACCGATAATTGAGCCCAGCGTTGTGGCAGACCGCAATTTCGATCCCATAAATCCGCTCCGGTATCGATAATCGCCTGGGTCATGCGCGCGCACGTTCGAAAACGGTACACTCCCGAAGCAGCCAAACCGTCTGATCCAATGCAAAAAAGAAGACTGAACGGTCAAGGCTCTCGCGGTTTGTGGTGGAGCCCGACCCAACGCCATCGAATCGTCTCCACTGCGCCTGGCTGGGCTGCGTTAAATTTCATATCAAGAGAGAGCACGGAGAAGTATAGGCTTCATCGTTCCATGCGTGCTTCGTAACCGATGAGTGTGAGAGAGTTTTACGTGCGTTGCTAACTTACCTCGCTCTAGGACTGGAGCTCGCGACTGCATGGGGACTTTTATCAGTGCAGTGGATACCTACTCAACAACAACAAATTAGTGGACCTGCAAGAAGTCAGCACGCTGAATCTGTCGCTTGAAGGGAGCACGGAAGGATTCGATTCGGAGAAGGAGAAACGCTGGCTAAACAAGCGCACCCGTCAGCTACACGAGAGAGGGAAGACTTATAAACGATGGCACAGATAAACGGACCAAACAATTTGTAATGTCAATTAGTAAATTGGAAAAATATTCGAAAATTAAAATATTCAAAACGTCTGCTCGTTTGATCAGTTGACAGAATGACGGTTCGTCAAAAAAAATCAGTCGAGGTTCACCCGCTTTTTACTTATCTTCGTCGTAGTAAGCAATGGACAGACAAAGAAATCGTGAACATGCAAATGGTTGTCCACAAACATAATTTTTTGTCTTCGTTTTATATGCTTGTCGTCAACAATTTTATAACAACTAGGTCAGTCTCGACGACAAGAATTTTTTGAATAACCCCTTTCTTGTACTTTTCAATCACTATCGCTATAATGAATCAGTTAATGAACAGATTACAAAATAAATAGTACAATAATAAAACCGCACCACATGAACTTTAATTTGTGAATGAGTTCACGATATATTCCCAGGACAATAATTCATTCAATTGATCTGGTCGACAAGCTCGTATTACGAACTGAACGATTAATTAATTTGATTTAAGGTCCAGTTTGGTATGCAATTTCTAAACACGCAGAATTTACAAAATCAACGAAATTACTGATTTTCAGAAGCTTCACGGTAAAGTTGCATTGTTTGCCTTTCTAAGTTAAAATTCCCTTATGTACCATGCATATTCCACGTGGATGATTTGGGGGAGAGGAGGGACGTTAACTCTTTAAAGATGCAATCTTTCCCGTGCTACTGTAAAAGGGATTTGATATTCTCACACATGTCTTGATGAAAGATTATGCTTTCCAGTCTTGCTACCCGATATATCCCGAAAACATGACGAGAAATAACTGTTAGATTTATTTCCAAAGGGGAGGGGGGCGCTCAAGCTACGACGAAGCCAAGAGTTTTAGGCCTTTCAGCCTAAGTTGTTTCCTTCTAAAAGCTTTGGAACGGATAATCGATCATCACATCAGGAACGTTAGTTTAGTTGAACAGTGTGGGAAGTCCACGGTCACTCTGCTTCACGATGTTGTTTACGGCATTGAGAAGGCCTTCCCGCTCAAGCAATCTAGCTTAGGTAAATTCCTAGATATTGAAGGTGCTTTTGGCAATGTGTCCTTCCAGTCTATTCTGGAAGCGACGTGCGGTCAAGGGGTATGTATCTCGGGATAGATAAACGCAATGCTTAGTAACCGCATTCTTTGCTCGTCACTAAGATAGGCAGAGAAAGGGAAGTTGAGTATACGCGGTTGTCCTCAGGGTGGCGTTCTGTCATCTTTGTTATGGAACCTGGCTGCCAACGGCTTGCTGAAGAAACTCAATGAGCTTGGATTTCCAACCTACGGATGTGCTGACGATTATCAAATACTATTTACTGGAGTATGCAACGGAACAATCTTTGACTTAATGCAACAAGCATTAGGAGCTGTCGAACAATGGTGTCGACAAGTTAAATTATCAATTAACCCAAACAAAACTTCTATGCTTCTTTTCATGAAGAAGCGAATAACAACTGCAGTTCTTTGATTCTGAGCTACTGTGTGCAGATCTAGTGAAATACGTTGGACTTATATAGGATTCCAAACTGAACTGTTCTGCTCTTATTGAGTTCAGAGTCAAGAAAGCGTGCATGGCCTTCAAGCAGTGCAGATGAACTTTTGGAAAGACCTAAATACATGTATTAGATTTACACGACAATTGTACGTCCAATACTGTCATACGGATGCCTTGTGGGGTGGCAGAGGTGATGACGGTCCAGTCTAAGCTAAATCACCTGCAAAGAATGGTGTTCATGGCGCTGACTGGTGCTTTCACCACGACTCCGACTGCTACCCTTGAGGTCCTTCTAAATATCAAACCATTACACGTACACCTCAAACAAGAAGCACTATCATGTGCATACAGACTGCAGGTTACTGGGCTTTGGAACAGTAACCAAGTTGATCTGGCTACCAGTCATGCGCGATTGTGGTCACAAATGGTTACATGGGGTGAACACATTTTTGCTCCCAGCGATATTACACTTACATAGTTTTCCTTTTTTTATTTTTTTAAATTATATTCTATTCGATTATATTATTTTTTTTTGCATTACATTTCTAATTTAGTATATTGGGTGTTCAGCCACAAGTGGTGACTTTTCATCCCTATTGTTTACATGATTCAGTTAATTATTATTAAGATATGATATGCTTTCGTAGTTAAGTATTTTTATTTTTCAGTAGGATGTTTAAAACCTACTTGTCTTGTGAATAAGGAGCTAAACAAATCTTATAAACTAAATTATAAACTATAAAGAGAGCTAATCGTTGCAATTGAAGATTGCAACGACTTTTGTCGGAAGTTGCTTATAATACTGTTCGTCATAATTTCTAATGTTTCTATGTTTGCGAGTCTGTGCAACTCATTTGTGCTAAACCAGGGAGGACGCTTCAAAATCATTTTCAGAATTTTATTCTGAATCCTTTGAAGTGCTTTCTTCCTAGTAGCACAACAACTTGCCCAGATTGGCACTGCATATAGCATTGCCGGTCTAAACATTTGTTTATAAATTAATAGTTTGTTCTTTAGGCAGAGCCTAGAATTCCTGTTTATAAGAGGATATAAACATTTTATATATTTGTTACATTTTGTTTGGATTCCTTCAGTGTGATCCCTAAAAGTGAGTTTTTTATCGTAAATCAAACCCAAGTATTTAACTTGATCTGACCACGTTAAATTCAGACCATTAAATTTAATAATATGGTTATTATTTGGTTTAAGAGAAGAAGCTCTTGGCTTATGCGGAAACACAATCAATTGTGTTTTTGCAGCATTAGTGGAAATTTTCTATTTTCAGGTAATCATTGAAAATATTCAAGCTTCGTTGCAGTCGACTGCAGATAATACGAAGACTCCTACCAGTGGCTGAGATGCTAGTATCATCTAAGAAAAGTGACTATTTACAGCCTGTAGGTAGATTTGGAAGATCCGAGGTAAAAATATTGTATAGGATTGGTGCGACACTTGATCCTTGAGGGACGCCTGCTTTAACAGGTAGCTTATTAGATTTACAATTCTGATAAGTAACCTGTAGGGTACGGTTAGCAAGATAATTTTTAATTATCTTTATTATGTAAATTGGAAAATTGAAATCCCACATTTTGGCAATTAATCCTTTATGCCAAACACTGCCGAAAGCTTTTTCGATGTCTAGAAGAGCAACTCCAGTGGAATAGCCCTCTGAGATATTTGCCTTTATCATGTCAGTTACTCTCACAAGTTGATGAGTATTTTTTTTTTATTTAATTCGTTTACTTGACACGGCTCATAGCGGTAGCTTAACGGAGCCGTGGATCTTTTATACGTTTACAATACATGTAAAAATAAAAATAAGAAAACAACAACAAGAATTAATTAATTGGATCTCGTGCGCGCAACTTTTTATTGCGAGCGGAGACCTTTTTTCGCGAGGTCAGCTGGCAAACAGCGTCAGGGGGGTCATTCAATTCTCTCTTGTTTTTCACGTCCCGGTCGAAGCTGGCTTGGTGTCCGGGATCAGATGTTCTCCCTTGCTTCTTGCACTTATTGTTGACCATTGTAAATCCGTCGTCATTGTTACTGCATTCGTTGCCGATGTTGCTTACAGTTGCTTTTGGAGTACTTGATGATTCTTTTGCGGTTGTCATTATGGCCTGAACAGCTGCCACAAAATTGGCCACCGTTTGTGGTTCAGGCATTGGTATTGAAAACTCTGTTTTAGGTTGGTTTGCCGTAGATGAGTTGGCAATCGGTTGAGATGCATTTTCCTCTGCATCTTCCGCGCAAGGTTGTCCATGATGAGCTGTCTGATTACAATACTTGCACGTAGGCGTTTGCCCCTCATGGGTGCATAGCGTAGTTTGCATAATTGTAGTTCCGTGAGTATTGAGTTTTATTGCCAAGTAGGAGGGTATAGGCCTTTCAACCCGCATCCTCACTACAAAAACGCCGTTAGGAGTACCCGGGAAGAAGTTTCTCCAAGTATCAGGTGTAACGGATTCTACTTCTCCGTATTGCGACATGCATTTTGCAATTGGCTCAGGAGGGGTACGAGGTGATAGGTCATATAACCTTACATCAATATAATCATTCTCAATGTATACGGGAATCTTAATTCCAACGTTGTCACTTTCAACCACGTGTTTTAAGTTGTTCTTCAAAACGAAACGCTCGGCTTGTGCTAACGTGTTGAATGATATTAACACTACATTGCGAAGATGATGATACTGAAGGTACAAGACTTCCGCAAGCCTAAGTTGCATTTTTACCTTCAGAAGGTATTCCACTTCACTAAAACTCGGTCGTTTTAAACAAAATTTAAAGTCAACGACCGCAGCGTTGGGTCGGAGTAGCGCTTTTTCGTCAACTTTACTCATGATGACAAGAATAATCCGATATTTCCTTTGTTCTCGAGACAATGCACACTAGATCGAGAGGCCTGTTGTTCACTTGGCTCGATTGTACGTCTGACTGCGGCAGAAGTAGAAAGCAGACTGAAGTTGATGAGTAGTTGAATGTCCAATACGAAATCCAAACTGCTCAGGAAGAAAAAAAAAGAATTCTCATTGATATGTGACATCATTCTAGTTAGGATGATTTTTTCAAATAATTTACTAATAGAAGAGAGTAAACTAATTGGTCGATAGCTAGAAGCTTCTGCTGGGTTTTTATCTGGCTTCAAAATAGGAATAATCTTGACATTTTTCCATTTTTCAGGGAAGTATGCTAATTCAAAACATTTGTTGAATATTTTGACCAAGTATCTCATGATGATTTCGGGAAGGTTTTTAAGAAGAATGTTGAAAATTCCATCATAACCTGGAGCTTTCATATTTTTTAACTTTTTCATGATGGATTTGATAGTTTGTTTCAACAATATCGTCTAGAGACAATACTTGATTTGAAACGTTTTAATATTTTTGTAAGACTTCGGTTTCAATAGGATTCACAACGTTGAGATTAAAATTATGGACGCTTTCAAACTGCTGAGCAAGTTTTTGAGCTTTTTCTTCGTTTGTAAGAAGTATGTGGTCACCTTCCTTCAAAGCTGGAATTGATTTCTGAGGTTTCTTAAGAATCTTAGAAAGTTTCCAGAAAGGTTTAGAATTTGGCTTGATTTGTTCAACCTCTTTCGCGAAATTTTCATTTCTTAAGAGTGTGTATCTATGCTTAATTTCTTTTTGTAGATCCTGATAGATACATTTCATAGCAGATTCACGAGAACGTTGATATTGACGTCTTCGAACATTCTTCAAGCGAATCAGAAGTTGAGATCGTCGTCAATAATAGCAGTATTAAATATTTTCTGTGCTGTTGGTACTGATAAATTTCTAGCATCAACTATAGAATTACTTAAATTTTGTAATGCCGTATCAATGTCAGCTTTATTTTGTAAATCAAGGTCATGATTCAAATTATTTTCAATACACTGAAGTTTTTTTATGCGGGGGATACGCACCGCATAAAAAAATCTGCATAAAAAAAAACCACAACTTTGAAAATCCGCTTAAAAAACCGCATACCTTTGAAAATCCGCATAAAATAAAACCACATAACTTTGAAAATCCGCATAAAAACACATAAGGTGTGAAATATTTTTCAATATTAAGAGCCATAGTACTCAAGGAAGAGCAAGGATTTGAAGTAAGAAAGTTTTGAGAAAAGCGTGGAGTAGGGTCATATGAGCAAGCTTAGAGTTTCCCGGCTATTTAACTCTTTTTCTTCTTCAACGCAGGAGTCAGGATCTTTAGGCATTAAATGTGAATCACCTGAGTCTGCGGCATGTCCAGACAAGCGTAAAGTCACTTAATGACTTATGCTGTCGGAACCGTGACTCCCCGGAATCGCAAGACTGACCTCGGCACCTAACCGACCAGCATCGAGATAACGATTTCGAGAGAAATTTCAACGTCGGAAAATTTCTCCGTAGGAGTAGACTAAGCCCACCGTCGGGGACTAGTTCGAATAGATCGGGAAGTAGCTGACCTCGGCAACTGCCCGGGTAGTATCGATTTCGGAACTCTTCGTCGGAGTAGGAAAAATCCACCGTCGGGGACTATTCCGAGTAGTTCGTAGCGAATCGCTGGCTTGAATCATCGGGGCGCCGAGTAGCACCGAACGCGACAGACCCTGGTCCAACCGGAATCGCCAGATCGACCACGGCATCCAACTGGTCAACGTAGAGAGGAAGGCATGTAGAATATCATGCCGTGCAGGACTGATATGGCGGTTACGAGACAAGCGAAATCTAGCACGACCAGCTAGACCTGGAATCAAGTGAAGTGCATTAGAACGGCTCCCCCCAAAGTAGTCATTTCAAATGGAATCCGGGGTATCAGCCAAATGTCGGACTTCTTGGTGGAGTTTAGAGGAATAGGGTTCAGAGTTATCTTCTCTGTTCAGAGTCCCTCGCTCTGGCACACGATGGACGAAATCGGTAGTATGGTCTAACTACTGAACGTGTTCTGGGTCGGCGTAAAAGCTTTATCACCAAGTAAAAAAAAATACACGCTCAGAGACTTTTTTTCCGATCTCGCCGAACTGAGTCGAATGGTATAAGAGATTCGACTCTGCGGGCCTCGGTTAAAAATTCGAAATTCCGACCGATTGCATAAGTTTTATTATGAGAAAGGTAAAAAGGTATTCAGTCATTTTCTGTTTTTATTTTCACTGCATCAAGAATGCTCTCATATCCTTAACCCAAAGACTAGTAATTTATAACCTAAAATAAAAATATGAACATTTTATGTCTTTTGTTTAAGCATGTGCATTCACGAGGATCTATCTTTCGATAAAAGTCGCTTCAGGTGATGCCCTAGAAATTAAAAGGAAGCTGCATAAAAAGAATCGCATAACTTTGAAAATTCGCATAAAAAACCGCATAACTTTGAAAATCGTTGCTCGTTAGAGTTCTGTGTGCGAAACGAGAGCGCTTTTTAATTTTCCAACACGCTTCGCAGTTGTGCCATACGCTTGTTTTCCTGGGTAGTCTAACCAGATGTTTCTGCCCTTGGGACAGATTAGTTATAAGCACGTATGGATTTGGTTGGTTCAACGAAAGTAACCATCTTTCTGCTTCGTAGAAATTGTTTGTTCTTTGCATTTACACATTGAAAACATGTCGACTGAAAATGTAAAATGGACATAATGGATTTCATTCGCATCGCTTCGCGTTCTATTGCAATAATGTTAAAAGTCTCTTTCTTTGGAATTGCATATGGAACCTTTAAATTTCTCTCCTGTTTGGTAGAATTAATAGATGATTTTAAACAGGTTAATAAATGTTTCAACCTATCTTATACAGAAGAAGGAATAATTCTCGGTGTAAAAAATAAGATTCTACATTGGAGGTTAATTCGAATCATAACATGACTTATGACTATACAATAATGCCTTTAGATATGATTGTTGAAATTTAAGTTGAGAAATCTTTTTCAATACGAAATAAGTGGTTGCCTATACAGGTGTAATATTTTTTGCTTTTTTGTGTGGGACTCTCTTGAATTAGGTATTCCACAAGATGCTTGTTTGATAATTCACCGATGGGTTTTGACAACAAATTTGTTTTGCTCAACTCCTGCGACCAGAAAAACCCGTCCGCCGAACATCTTTCGTTGGTACTATTCGTTCGATGTTAGAATCATCGATTTTGAGAGATTTTGTGGTATTGAACAGGTTTACAGTGGAACCACGCGTCGCCTCTGGTAAAAATGGAATTTGTGCTTACAGAAGTGTTACACGTACAACTGCATCATACGAGAAATGTAGTACTAATAACGTTCAACTCCTTAGTCGAGACAGAAAGCTTTGTAGCGAAGAACAACACGGAATATTCCTCGGCTGGCTAAACTCGTATCTTGTTGGTCGCGAAATGTCAGTGAAAATAGGAGATAGTATCTCTGAAACAATAACCGTTACCTCTGGTGTACCACAAGGAAGTCACATTGGACCTCTCCTATTTCCAATTTACATCAATGACGTCAATCTCTCTTTGAAATGCTTAAAGCTTTCCTACGCCGATTATTTTAAATTATATCTACAGTGATGCCCAGTTTCTGCAACAGCAGCTCGATATCTTCGCCAATTGGTGTCAATTGAACAACATGGTGCTGAACGCATCAAAGTGCTATACTATCACTTTCACTCGTAAACGCAACCCTATCATATATCATTATTCGCTGCTAGGATCTAACTTAAAACGGGAGACCTGCATCAAAGATCTCGGGGTCATGCTAGATAGTAAACTGTCGTTCTATGATCACATATCATAAATCGTGTCCAAGGCATCCAAACAGCTCGGCTTTATATTCCGGATGACTAAATCATTTAAAAACATCCATTGTTTGAAGGCGTAGGCGTAGGCGCCCTTGTTCGCTCGTTACTGGAGTATTCGGCAGTCGTTTGGTCGCCTTTTTACCAAAATGGAGTGCAGCGCATTGAGGCACTACAACGTAAATTTGTTCGCTTCGCTCTGCGTCGGTTGCCTTGGAGAGATCCAATAGATCTCCCGAGTTATGAGCAACATTGCAACTTGATTAGTCTTGAAACACTCAGCGATCGGCGCAACATCTCAAAAGCAATGTTCATAACCGACTTACTTTTGGACAATATAGACTGTTCCAGCCTCCTTAGCCAACTCAACATTAACATTAGACGCAGGACGCTCCCGGCCTACTCTTATCTCATTACACCCATTGCTAGAACAAATTATGGGTTCAACGAACCGATGGCAAGCATGTGCAAAATTTTCAACCAATGTTACACGTCGTTTGACTTTAACTTGTCCCGTGTTTCCCTTAGACGTCTATACAGTGTTATTTTAAAACATGACCCGTAGTTTAATATATAGTTCGTAACGCTTATTGTTATTATAATATTAGATGAGATGTGTTATTTTAGGATGTAATTTATATAGCTATAAGTAATTATGTATCATTTGGATTATGTTATATCTGTTGGTACGAAAAGACGAGGAGGTTTTGCGCCCATTTGAGAAAGAGTGCTTATGTTTTCTCATCTCAAGAGGGGTTTTCCCTGCTCCAATAAATAAATAAATAAATCCAGAAATCCAGAAACAACATTCAACACGACGGCCAATATGAAAACGTCAAAACCAAGATATGGACAATGACGGAAATTTACCTGCACGATTTAGCACCTCGCACTAGCACGGATTATATTACAAGATTCATATGAAAGTATGGAGAAGTGGAATCCGTCACACACAACACTTGGCGAAACTTTCACCCTGTTCTTCTCCAGGGTGTTAGGTTTTATCAATAATGCTGAAATAATCTGTTATCGCGTTACAAAAATAATCGCTGTTTTATGGAGAAATAAAAGAATAGAGCATTTCTTATTCCTAGCACCATAAATAATTACTTATCTTTTGAGACACTTCTTCGAAGTTAGTTCCTCTTACATCCGTTTTTGATTAAACGACTATCACAACAACCGCACTTCACTGTCGAATGAATTATAACCATTCCATCATAATTTTTGGGAGATTTACCTGAAATTTAAAGAGAAATATAGTTGTTAGAATACAATGTAAATATACATAAAACAATAAATATGCAAAATATCGACTTTGCCCAGAAAAACTCAGTACCGATTTAATATAAAATATTGAAGAACTTGTTAATTAAATCTGCCAAAACTTAGTTGAAGAAAATTTGTACACACACAAACAATCAATCTTATTTGACCTTAATTGCATACAGAAAACTCATTTTGGTTTATTTAAAAAGTCACAGCGCAGTTGTCTGTGATCTGCCATACGCTCTCAAACAAGAGAACGATTCTGAAAGAGAAGTTTCAATCACTGGCTATCGTTATGTTCGACCAAATGTGTACAAACAAACAAACGAACAAGCAAAAACTAGCTTCGAGACACTATTTGCATACCATTTAGCGAAATCCATACTCCTTGCGACACCCCGCGACCAATAAAGACGCCTGATTTATGTTTGAATTGGAATATTTACGACCGTTCGTCGGAGTATTTTTCTACACATGTCTTTTAGTAGATACCAACACATTTCCATATAGAGTGGACCGAGAAGTGATTGCAGAAGTCAGAACACACATCGATCCCGATGGTAGTGAAAAGGCAGCTTGGTGGCATACAACAAAGTGGTCAGAAAGCAAGTTTTGCGTGATTATGATGTGATCTTTCATCGCCACCAACTCCTCAGCAGGTGTGTGATGGAGGGGACGATTGAGAATGATGGTAATAATGATTAGGTACTTTGAATGCAAACAAGTCTCCGATGACATTTTAACGGGAAGCTTACTGTGATCATGTGTGACGGTTGGACAGATGAGAATGTTCCGCGGGTGAAGCAAACGCAACCTGATCACTAGATGTGTTCTGAAATGCCAAGAGTTTCTAGTAAATAACAGTAATAAATACTTTTACCTATCATAATTATGGGGGCGTGAAAAGGTAATAGTTTTGAACCGGTGCAAATACCAATACCCAAACAAAGAGCCGGCTGCCTGCGTCTACGTCATCACTGGATCAGGGTTTTGTCAACTAAGAAAGATTGTGGGACGAGGGTACATCGTATGAAATATTTTTATTTAGATTTGCCGACTCGAATCCGTATGTATTCGTCCTTCGAAGCGAAACGGATGAAAACAACAAAGCTAAAACAAAATCACAAAAAGCGCGCAAAATATTTGTTGAAGCTCAAACCGGTAATCTGTATGGATTCTCTGTTCATGTTATTTCTTCCTTTCATGTCCCAGGTTCAGGTTCGCACTCGTTGTTCACATTTCAATGGGACGGAATGGCGCTTAGTCGCAGCCATCGCAAAACCTCTGCTCCTACTGGCCGCGCTGCTAACCCCTATTTTGTAACCGCAAACACTTCCCGCCGCACCGCCAGCAGCAGTTGATGAAGGAAAGCAAAACCCCAACAAGGTTTTGGGATCATCCGTCGTCGTCGTCGGTCGTCGAGACGAAGAAATTCCCGTTTTCTGACCGGGGCGCATATAAATTAGTTTGGTTTGGAAAACAAGAGGCACCCAAAGCGACGAGGTTCGCAAATCAACGATCCGGGGACGCGGAGTGCAACCGAGCGGTGAAGTTATGCTTGATTGGAGCTAGTTATTTGGATTAGAAATACAAACCAGTCTAGTGGGGCAAAGTAGTCCAAGCTATTATAGCAAACACCCACCGCGAGTGGGGCTTCCGTCCTGACGGGAAAAGTCGAAGAGCGAAAGCGAGATGAGCTGCTTGCCTGCGGGATCCGATTCTCATGTATGTATGTAAAACTAAACCTGTTTACGATAATGGCACGTCCGAGTCGGAAGATGTGTAGAATGACGGCCGATCGCTATAGAGGCATAATTTGTTAGGTTTGCTAGTGAGGAATGCAAATCACTTAACTGGTCAACTTTTATCTTGTTTCATTGTTTACCTTCATAAACTACTCAGACTAATTTCCAGACAAAGTTACATCAAAATTCAGATCACTATTTCCGATCACTGAAGGAAAGCAACGGATGCGCATCGACCTACAAAATTGCCGTGCAACAAACCGTCCCCCTACATGTTCAACGACAGCCGACATAATCTCCTGCACCGTGCGCGGCGTCCGATGCGCATGGGATTATGTCACAAAATTTGCTGAGGCTCGAATGACGCTGATAGGCTCGTTTTCCATTATTCATACTCTGTCGGCAGCAACGATAATGGGAATCATAATAAGCCAGCCAAACTATACGTGCCATCCAATTGGGGCTGGGCTGATGTTTTGACGAAATTGATTAGTAATGAGTGGCTTTTGTTCGGCGGAATAGCTTAGGTATATGCGCTTTGGTGGAGCTTTATGATTATTATGAGCATCATCAAGTCGCGCTGTTAACGATATGATGAGAAATGATTTCGTTCCAATAATGGGCGCGATTGAACCATTGAACAGTGGAGTTGCTATGGGAGATTGCAAATTGCAAATCGAAAAGGGGTGTAACTTGAGAAAGAGAGACACAAAAAGGTAAAAAGCACTTCGCTTCTTAATTTTTTGGCAATGTTTCAATGAGTTGAATGAGGTTTGTGGGAAATGATATCACATAGTTCATACAACAGTACGGAAACAAGTGATTGAGTTATTGAGTCGAGGGAAGAGATGCATAATTGAGGCGATAGAGTTATATGAACATGTCACAAATTTTTGTACATTACATGATTACATAGATTTTTTTTTGTTGGAGACGAACCACTGCGACCAGTGTTTAGATCTATTGTGATATACCCCTTTCTTAATCATGATTACATAGATAGTTCTAAAATACAGTTTTTCAATGGATTTCCGCGATGATTACGATATTTGTGTTTTCACTTTGTTTTATCTACATCCGACGCTATCTTAGAATCGAATTGCTCAGAAATATAATTTGTGTTTTCGTTTTCGTCAATCCAGCGCTAGCTTAGTCCAGCTCTAAGTTGGTGTCGGATTCTGATGAGACGAAGTTCAAACGCGAATTCCACAACTATTTTTGTTATAGGTTTTATGCTATTTACGTGCAAAAGTAATTCCAACCAAATTTCCTTATTAGTGTAGAAAAATTGAATGGCACCAAAACTTTCCTCCGAAGTCGAAGCGCAAATTCCATAACTAATTTAGTTATAGGTTTCGTGCTCTTCACGCCCAAATATAGTTTTAATTAATTTTCTCTTTAATGGAGAAAAATAGGTTTTGACCTAAATTTTACTCCACTAATAAGAAATATAAGTTTTGATTTCATTAATTCTCAACAGCTAAATAAGAACTCCTTTTCTTGCAGGACATCACGCAGGACTAGGGATTTGCTGTGAAACACAAATAGTGTTTTCGTTTTTTTTGGAGCTAGCGTCAGTCCGGCGCTAACTTAGTTTGTCACTAAGTTAGTGTTGGATTCTGATGAGACGAAGTCGAAACCAAATTCCATAACTGATTCCTTTGCTGTTTTGTAGTGGAATTACAGAATTATTATCCCCACTATTGGTTGCTTTCAATTTTTACTACATAATCAGCAATGGGATACTTTTGCTTTATGCGAAAGGATTATTTCGAATAACAATCTCAATTCAAGTGGTTTCAACATTATTTATTCGTCTCGATCGAGAAACTCCATATTGAGAACCGCTTTAAGGAAGTGTTATTCTTTTTATAGAATTAACCCTTCCTTTTTTCTCCGCACATTGAGGATAACGGTTGACGCATTATTATACAAGCAGACATTTGTGTCGCTTTGGAATATATTTCTCGTGGAGCCTAAATTGAGCTACGGTGTTTTAAAGGATTGTCACGATGGAAAAAAAACCGGAAAATGAAAACTAATGCGATCGCCATCAAAGAAAAGTAAAATGTGCTTTCAAGTACCAAAACAAGGTTGGAAACTCACGACGCAAATTGGCACTAAAACTTGGTATTCCAAGGTCAACTGTTCACTGGTTTTTGAACAAAATCAAGGTTTTTATCATAAACGAAAGCGAGCACCAAAAAAATCGAAAAAAATACCTATTTGCTACCGTCCACTTAACCGTAAACACTTTGTTAATGAAAAATTCATCATTTTGTATCATCGTAGTTTGTATTTCTGCATGAATTAAGTGCAAATATCAGGCGATCTTAAATACACTAGAAAATCAAAAATCGAAGCGAAAATATTGGTGTACGCTGCCCTTTTCTGAGTTGGGTGTTTCAGTACCTCTGATCCGTCGAAACAAAGCCAAAGCGGTTGATAAAGTCGTTTATTTTAGTAAATTCTTGCCAAATATGAAGCAATTCATCGAATGTATAACGCTCCTGAAGAAATCATGTTTTAGCCGGATCTTTTAAGCTTGGCTGAATAGATGTATGGTACAAACCTCCTAATGTCCCACAAGCACGTGTTGGGCTTTTATCTAGCGTATGGTTCATAAGCGTTCAAAACCTAATTCGAAATGAATTTTCGACAGCTTATAAATTAAATGAAATATCATTAACCTTCAAAAGACAAGGGGTGTTCGAGGCGCGGAAGTTAACAATTCTCGAACTTTAATGAATTTGTAGTTAGAAATAGAAATGATCCACTATTTTCGGGCTTTCAATTAACTCGCTGATAGGACGACAAAAGAGAAGCTATTAATCATAGGGGCGATGTTTCTCGATGTCAAGATTTTAGCTTGCTTTTTTAAGGGTAAAGAAGTATTTTCAATTCAATGTTTAGTTGTCGAAAGCCATGCCCTGGAATTTAGTCTAAAAACTTTCCGAATACATGTTACTGTTTATTTGTTTTTGTACTTACAATATATGTAGGTATTAGTCTAAACATTCCGTGAATATTTTATTTTCCTTCTTTTTAACATGAGCTGCTCTTCCGATACATTTCTTTACGACATGTCTTCAAGAAAATTGTAGAAATTTTTCTTATCTTACCTAGAATTCAATAAGGTCTAACTTCTATTATCAGAGAGAAGTTTCTTTAAATTTGCTTTTCCAGGCGCGCACATTGACATAGTTTGGAAATTTACTTCATTTGCTGGATTTCACTACCCAAAAAAAACAATCCAAAGTCCCCAATAAAGTTCTACTGTAGTTTGAAGAATATATTACAATATAGAATAGTATGTAATGTAATGTACAGATAGTCAAACGGTGTGGTAGCGTAGTTCTCACAAGTCAAGATGTGTCTCATTTCTCCACGCGAGTCTAAGTCAATTGATGACATTTGGTCCATAGACCGGCGACGACTGGGTGCAGGCTTCTGTCAATAGTAGCAGAATCCGTCCGGGTATGCGCGGATCTAGGCGTGAAAACACCACCGTAAAAATCAATAGTCGAGCGGAAATCAGTTCTAATATGACTTTTATCTGACTAGTATCGATGACCACTAGTCAATAGGTGTCTGCATTTGTGAATCTAATTTCAAGTTCCGGTATAGCTAACAAACCCGTGCATTAGGTTATCAATACCCTTCGGTAGTCGTTCTTATCGCTCTTATTCGTGTATTCTGCAAACAAACCTACACATTCAATTCTGCTCGGCAATTTCCCAAACAGCCGTGTAGTCAGCAAAGCTCGAAACCGATTACTCAGAAAAGTATGATTTATTTGCAGATTTTTGGTGAAATATTTTCAAACGTCACTTTTCTGAGATCTCAGCGAAAAAAAAATGGATTACTGAGGTCTCAGCTGTTGAAATATCGACAAAAGATGCGAAAAAGCTGAGATTGTGCAGGAAAAATTAAGTGTGTATATTAAAAATAATTAATACATTCCTACAATACTTGACGCTATCATAACTATGTGTCCATATTACGTGTTATGATCACAAGCAACGAAAACTTCAAATCTAGATTCCTAGCAAATATACGCATTCTTAAATCAAAGAGTTACAGTTCTCTAGTTTCGGTAAACTTGTAATTTGAAATTTAAAAAAACGAGCGTTTTCGGGCTTTTGATTCTCTCACTGATAAAATGATAAAAAAGAGGCTTTTGATTTTGTTAGGCCCTTTCGGAACGATGCTTCTTGAAGTCACAATTTTAACTTGCCTTTTTTGAGGGTTAAACCTAAATGTATTACTGCTCCGGCACGTCACCATTATTAGATTATTATAGGATAATCATTAAACAGTACACGTTGAATTTCGTTTCTACTCATATATTTTCTTCTTTACAACATGAATTGTTCTTCATAGATCATAGAACTGATTGTTGAATGTCTTATTCTAGGAAGATTCGTTGTTTGCAGTACAGTGTACAGACTACTGTGCGAACAATTATACACTCGAAAATGGTAAAGTGTACAACGATGTTGTTATCTGGGATGTTTCATTACTATCTTTGAAAATACCTGAGATGATGATGATGATATAAGAACCCACCATCAGTGCATGGAATCCTCCGATGGCTGCAGATACTTTTAACAGCAAGGATAAAATCATTTTATCAAATGATATTCACATTATCAGTGTATAAAGGGCCAAATGAGAGTGGAGCCATAAATAAAGACATTTATGCGCAATCGAAAGGGGCAGAGAAAGAAATGGTGCATTTAATTAACCTAGCGTGACAATGAGGAATACAGTAAATTAATAAATGATAAACGAATATAATAATAATTTTGCGCAACGTATCAAAAATAATAAAATCGAATTAGATAAATGGTGTAGCACACAGAAGACATAATGAATTTCATAAATATTATGACTTAGTCGACAGTAAGTAAGACATAGTAAACTGTACGTGTATATAATAAAAACTATTTTTGAAAATACCCGAGATATGAAAAATATGCGTTAATGAAAGTTGTGTATCTTAACGATTGGAATAACTTCCTCGAATATATTAAATTCGTGGGAATAATATTTGAGGATATTTAAAAAAGTATTAAAGGTCATCCAAATATAGCGAGCAATAATTTTTTAAGTAATTAAAGAAGAGACTTAGTGTATTCAGCAAGATATTCGCGAAAGCGAACATCAAAACTTTGCCTAAGACCTAATTTCTTCTACAAAAAAAAATTTTGAAGATCTCACTCCTAGGAGGATTATTTACTAAAATCATACACTCAAAAAAATGTAAACGTTATATCTATTGATTTTACACATAGATTTTTGCAATTAGCGGAGGCATATAGACACTATTTGCTATCACATAAACCTAATGTGATGAAATATTAATATTACAAACACATTTCATAACTATAAGGCACATAAAACCCGATTCTATAATAATACGCACATATAACTTATGTTTGTACATAGAGAGTTTATACAGTTGACACATAGAAGGTATGTGTGCACGTGATAATATTAGCATTTCTTCTTCATATGGATTTTAAGTAGTTTGAAGCAAATAGAATTAACATTTGATTTTTTTTTTCAGTGTAGCATCAAATGAAAAAACTTGATATTTTTAACAAGTATTGGACATTATTGACGTCAACTCAGCCGTTTCAATGTATGCAACCGATTACTGAATTACTTTGAAAATATACGAGATTTGGGTCTTCAGCGAAGTTGTTGTCAAAAGTATGCTCTGCTTCTTTGCCCCAAACATAAATTTTGATATGTGCAAGAAAGTTGGTAAACATATCTCACTTTTGGGGGATAAATTATTAAAGTACTTGCGATTTGTATATTGCAAGTTTCTGCTCGTCTGTAGGATACAGGATTTAAACTGACTTCGCCAACTTCGCGGTTAATATCGTTATCACATGTCACCCATGTTCCCAGATGTATGAATTCTAGAGAAAATTTTCAATAGGACGTAAGTAACAATGAGAGATTCTCTTTGGGGTCTTTCTCTTTTGTTCATTACTCGGCCATTTTAACATTTACTACTCTACTCTTTGCATAATATTCTAGTAAAAACCGTCGGCTTTCGATTATGTACTGGAAAATTAGTGCAAAGTGTTGTAATGACGACGTAATAAACGAAAGAGAAAGTAAACAAAGAGAGGCTCTCAATGTTACTTACGTCCTATTGAAAATTTTCTCTAGAATTTATCGACAACCTTATGCCATACACCATCGTTTACCTCGTTGGAACCAACACCGTTCAGACTGCCTTACTCTCTACCAGCTACCGCGTGCTTTGTCTTTTCAGAGTTTAATTCACACAAATACCTCGTTCACTGCTCTGCGATCAACGCCCTTTGTTGAAGTGCTAGTGCGGCTTAATAGGGAAAATCCCCGGAAACTGGCGGACTGGGTTGTCGCGAACAAGGCATATTCGTTCCAGCAAATCTGCTCAACCAACTCAGGAATACTAAAAGGACCAATGCCAGGAATCGATTAAATTGCTTTCGGAAAATTGGCTTTCAGCGAAATGGCTCTTTCGATCAAATGGCATTCGACAAAATGGCCCTTTTGGGCTAATAGTCTTCGGCCAAACGATCTATTCGGTCAACAACATTCCGCTAAATGACATTCGGCCAAGCGGAATTCATTTAAATTTGCCAAATCCAGTTGGGTTGGTAATAGTACAAACAACTTTTGTTCTACCACTTTATTGTCAATATTACAATTTTGCTATCCTTATATTACTTCCCATATTTTTTGTCTCTCAGTTCGTAGTATTTACATTTGTATTTTATGCCGGGTTCTAGGTCCGCATAGGAACGGCCTCTTCGAAAAAATGTCAATAACATGTTTCTGAAACTATTTTATGGTAACTTACGCAGTAATTGTTAACTTTAGAAAAGACACGATTAATTCATTCTGATCATTTGATTACACTGTTTTGGTCGGAATTTGCATTGTACTGACTCACCTTTAGAGTAAAAGATATCACCCAAACTAATTAAAATCATTTTTGAATGCATATTAAACAATGTTTTGCGTAAAATATGAAGGCGTGTAAAGTTATTTAAAAACATATTATTCGAGACATTGCGAAAAAAAATTATTAACCATTCTACTAATTAGTGATAATACTTTCAAGTAAGCCAAAAATAAATTTAGCGTTCCAAATTATTAAAACATGATTCATTTAACCCTTTAAAATTTAATAGTCAAATTTTGAAGCGATACAATGAGATGTGAATTAATTCGTTTCAAGACTAAAAATGAACTCAGCGCACCATAATTACTATTGAAGAAATCATTTGACCCGTTAAAAAACAAAACACTTATTTTTGAGCCACCCTAATAAGTAGTAATGTTAATTTTCTTGAAGATCAAAAAAAGCAATTCAGCGAACAAACTTTTTTTTTTAATTTTTGAACTTTTACTGCAAAATAATTATTTTTGAGCAACTTTAATCAGTAATAACGGTTTTTTCTAATAAATTTTAATATCAAAAAGGATTCGGTGTATGAAAATTACTATGCAGAAATGCCATGTCAAAAAATTGAATATTCTAGAGCCATCCTAATGAATAGTAAGTGCTTTCTTTTTAATATATTTTAGTATTAAAAACGAATTCAGTATCAGAGTTAAAAATATTATTCATTGAATGAAAATTGATCATATTCAGCCGCATTCATTTTCAATAGTCAGTGACGCAGCTGAAAACGTCAAACGAACAAACCGCCCATTCATCCATGCAGATTTTCATTCGTCTCTGATTGTTACACAAAGCGACCGTGCAACAACGAATCAAACACATCGAAGTAGGCCCTGGCACAATGTAAGCGATGATGATTGTTGTTTCATATGCTTTACAGGCATTTGAAAACATTTTCCTAGATAATCAGTGAAATGAATATATTGTACGATATTCAACTGAATGAATAACATTGATATTTGAAGGAATATTTTTTTCTATGCACCGCGAGTCGAATCAGGTTCATTTTCAGCCGTCAAAAAAGAGATTCGATTATTTTTAACTCTGTTCAGTATACTATAATTAAATAAAATCATCTTATTTGAATAGATACGACAAAGTTTGGACTTTAGTTCATCTTTTGTTCGTCGTTTGGTCCGCCTCGAACCCACACGAAATCTTTCAAAGGGAGTCAGACCTTTAAGTCGCTCTTACCGCAATATCAATTAATGCATGCACAAAAAGACGACCCTTGTCGAAGAGTAGGTAGTTTGGAAAATCAGACGCCACGAAAGTTCCCCGGTAGGAGTTTTAATGAATATAGGCCTTTGTACCGTCCTTTGCAACATATCCTGAATGCAATCGCTTGCTATTCCAAGTTATTACTGACTGGAGCCAGAGGGTCTTTGGAACTGCCAACACCGTGCTCCAGTAGATCAACGTATGTCTAACTCGATTCGATGACAACGCCGTTTATCGCAACTTTGTGGATGGGTACGCAGACACGGCACTTCTTCGTAAGGATGTCGTCTACAGCAATGTCATTTGATTGCTTTAAATTGAATTGCACAACCATAGGATTATCTGGGCGAACTTTTGAAAGTCTTTGATTATGAATTGTGTTCGATATCTATTGCGCCATCTGATAAGTCATTTTCGAAGAGGCCATTTGTGTACGGGGTTGGCATGAGGTAGATTCGAAAGGAACGTGAATTGAGAAATAGAAATTATGGAAAATATAGAAAAAAAATCAGGAAATAATATAGCAAAAATGTGGACAATAGAGTGAAAGAAAACGCAGTAAAGTGGTTCCTGCCGGATTTTCAAAATGTTGCTAAACCGGAACCACTGGCATAAGGCACTTGAAAATATTACGATTTTCACAGTTTCAGTGAAAAAAAAATATTTCAAGGTATGATAAAGTATTTCGAAAAACGATGTAATCAGGCACTGCATTTATCTCTCATATGAGTCCGTTAACCACAACTCAGTGTGGTAAGTGAGTCCGACAATAAAAACTCATTTTTCACATGAAAACTTATTATTGCTCACACGACTTCTCCGGAACAAATAAGACGCCACATTTCTCCGGATAAATATTTCCCCCGGAGAATGAACTAAGGGACTATTTATAAATTACGTAACCCTATTAGGGGGAGGGCGCACGTCAAATTATGACATATTGTGACATATGGGAGAGGGGCAGTAAGCTGGAACGCCACGTAACTTGTTTTTCCCCAAACTAAGTTTTTTTGAAAGAATTTGTTACGTAATAGGCGAGGGGCAGAGAGAAATTTGTGATAATTTGTTACATGGGGTGAGGGAGAGCCAATTTTGGGCAATTTTTTGCGTTACGTAATATATGATTGGGCTGGATTGGGACCCTACTTCGGATTTCTTGACAATGGAACGTATATTTTGATACTTTAGTTAATTTCCTCGAACCACCTGAGAAGGAGAAAATCAGGTAAAATTTATCGGATAAATTATTTTTACATTATTTGTGGAGACGCGGAACTTTTCGACTCATCTTATTCTGGAAAAGTTGGAATGCGGATGAGCGCCTTCTCGCGTGAATGAAAGAGAATTACAATACCTACTTGGATGAAATTCTTATTTATTACATTAAGTATTGTTTATTCAAACTTTTTCCATACTACCTTAGTTTGGAATAATAAGCACAAAGGTAATTTAGTCTCAGAATGAGTTTTTTTAATCATCGGTTCTGGGGACGGGTATAGCGTAGTTGGTAAATCGACTGCCTTGTACGCAGCTCACCTTGGTTCGATTCCCAACCCCGCGCATAGGGTTAGAGATTTTTTCAAAAGAGATTTCTATAACCCGAGGAGGCGAATAAATCTAAGGTTAAAATCTACATAATCAAAAAAAAATCATCGGTTATCATAATTGGACGGTGTTAAATCAGACCGGACTAAGTGACATTGTATTAATTTCGAGAAAAATGAGTTTAAAGTTTGAATCGCAGCATCCTTTACGTTATAATTCGAGATTAATTTTTGCCATACCTTTGCTAATTATAACATATTTCAAATCTGATAAGTGTCGAATGTAGCTGAAGAAATTCTTTATCCAACGCTATCATTATCTTATTTTTTGAGGTTTTGCGACTTAGTCCGGTCTGACTTAACACCGACCAATTACGGTTATTTCATAAAAAAACGACATTTTTATATGTTTGTTGATGATTTTTTTAATTTCCGGAAACTTTTGGGATTTGGAAGCTCTAGTAGACAATGTATTTGCAATCATTTTGTAACATATTAAGTTTCTGACAATAATCTGATAGGTGTCAATGGTAGTATGGTAAAAAATCAGTTCTAAAGCCAGAAAACTCAGCCTGCGAAATAGTAGTTGGCGTCTTATTGTGTACTCTCTTTTATATAATTTGACGTAGACGTGGAAGCTTTATGGTAGTGGCGGAACTGGCGTTTGTATGTTTGAGACCGCGTTTATAAATTCGTAAGTGCTAGATCGTTGAGTAAATTATCCGGGCGAGTTTATGTTTGTGGGATCGCAAGAGTAGGTTTGCGAAGATGATCGCGATTGCATGTTCGCGTTCTATTATCGTATAGGGCACGAGCGTTTGTATGGCAGCGGGTTTCGCAGCGTGGGTGTTTGTATGTGTATAACTTTGTATAATCGTGCGACCCTTTGCACATTTGTGTAAGCTGTAGAATGTTCGTATTTGGAACCGTTGAACAGTTAACTTGTCCTTGCGAACATCGGTATGCTTCTGTTGATTGTGAGATTTTTTCAACATTTTTTTAATTCGGTTAAGCCGTGAACTCACTATATTTTGTACGCGAAGAACCCCAAGTCTTTGAGTTATTAACTACGTACCGGTTCTTTCAAATATTTTGATAGTATGGAAGATGAATCTCTCGCCGACGCCGATTTGTTTGAGCATTTTTAATAATTGGATATAAATCAATCATAAACTCCGTATCGCATCTATAGCTATATAGGATATAAAGTAAAATACTCCCAGAAACAAACTCTTTATGAAGAGATTCAAACTGACGAAAAACACTGACAACCTTGTTCACCTGTATGTATATGTGTCGATTCGTTCGATAGACCTACCTGCAGTGAAATCATTTGGCCTGTTCTATTCCTACTACTCTACTTCTCAAGCCAACCTCAACAAATAATTTTGACCTATACCACTGTAACCTTTCTTACGGTGGTCGGGAGAGGATAGGAGAGCATGAAAGTAATTTGCAAATCTCGAAACCGCATCCAATGGTCGGCTCTTATCCATCAACAGTTAACAATACGCGGTAATCGAAAAACCGCAATCAGATTTCATAATGTAGTCAATATGTTACAAGGTAAAAAACTGAAACACAGCATCGTTTACCGATGAATCTGTAGTTTGATACGGCATCACCACCCAAGAAGAAATGGTTACGCCTTCCTTGGGTCGAACAGGTCACTCGAAGCAGCTTCTGGGTGATGCAGTACGCACAAGAAAAGTTGCATGAAGCCTGCAAAAATTAAAATTAAAAGCGGCCTGCCAATGTTGTAGCCGTACAGTATAACATGGGTAATCAGAAAAAAACGGGCCTACTGCATCACCGAGTCTGTAAGGGGGAGTACGTTAATAGCATCCATTTTCGTATTAACAAACCCGCACTGTTCAACTTCTACGGCCACCAGACTCACTCTATTATCCATGGAACAATGTTGAGAAATATTCGCCATCAACCACAACAGCAACAAAAAAACTGATCAGTGCCACCAACGCATCTCGAAACGGTGGAGGCGCGGCAAGAAATTCAAGATCGGTGAGAAGAAAGATCGCCGCTCGAGAGACACCTTTATTAGCTATTATATATATATATATTTAATTTTACTTCGTGGCCACTACCAAAGTGTTGAATTGAAATAAACCTAACCGCCCGACCGGCCGCTCACCGGTGCAGCCTCCCAAGTCAACACACAACGTTAGCACGCTGGTACATATAGCGCTGGTCGCTGACGATGGTCATTATGCGAGTGACTTTGGCCGGTTTGTCGTGCCACCCTGCGGGGCAAGGAAAACAAACGGAACCTTTACAAACGTGCATCGCGCGGCGGGCAGGCAGAGCTAGAGTCAAAGTGGTTGATCTTAGCCAAGACGAATTTCTTCCCGCGAAGTCGGACAAATGATTTACGACGATCATTGAAATTTATTTCCTCCGACGAAGGAGAAACGAGTGATGTGGCATGGAATTTAATTTGTAAGTTAATTTGAAGGATTGTTTCTAAGATGGAACGCCTTATTCCTCGGATGAACATATTCGTCAGAGATCCTAAATGGTAACTTCCGCAACGTTATGTTCCCGCGTATGCGAACCAAGCAAAATCGTGATTCTTGATGTTTCTCAAATTGGCAAAGACCCCCGCCGAAGGCGAAACGCTCCCGAGCATGTATGCATACGATCAAGTGCTCTTTCAGACTTGCACCCCATGCGATCGTCGGCAGCGAAGACGCAGTCATGCGTTTGCACTTCTCGTCTGTCACCCGTACACCGGCGACCAATAAACCAAACACACAGCCTATGCCGATATCATCTGACCATAGATGAAGGAGGAGGTTTAATGAATTTGAATATCCTGACATTTGGAGATGCTGAGTGAGACAGGTTTCCCGCGGCTGAGCTATCGCCTTCACGTAACTCATCCGTGCAGTCGTGCATGCGAAGCAAGGAATGAATGAATCACAGCACGGTTGATCGACCGACTAGGCGAGTGATTAGCAGTCTGCTCTATAGGAGAGATACGGAAAGGGAAATTTTCAGGTTTATGGCGGTCGATGAAGAGGTTAATGATCATTGATTAGGATTAGGTCGCGTGGAAATATGATATGGTCATTAGTATTCTAATGGAATGTTTTTTTTGTGTTAAAATGTTATAAAGGCCAAAAGTTTTTGCAATACCTCAAATTTAGTTTTCGCGTTATTCCAAATATTGCTTATATTTCTCATTTTCTATTTTTTTTTTCTGTTTCAATACTCTAATCATGAAACAGACATTATTCGAAAACTAATCAAGTTATCATTAAAAACCCCCAGAACAATAAGTTTTAAATGGTGGTTGCTAGATGCAATTCTTGGTCTAACAAAGTACAATGTATTACAAATCCTCAAGCGATCATGATCTAGTTTGCTGAGTCTATGATACTGTGTCGCCATCTGCGAACTGCTAGATGCAACAGGTGCGTACGGAAATATTCCTTTCATCGTTAGGCAGTAGCCCAATGAACTGAGCGGAGAGAGTAACTCTATTCTCTCGTTCAGCGCGAAAGCTTTACAATGCCTAGACAAGTTACCGTACTGCACCACATGTTGGACATGCTGCAATCTTTCGCTGTGGTAAAACATTTTTTGGTGAAAAAGTGTGTGCATTTTTCTTTGTTTTGAGAGGTGGCTCAATAAAAGGTACTGTAACATAAATATTTAAGCGGGTGTTATATTGAAATGAAACTAATAATAATGCAATGAATGAAATGATAAATGAAACAATAAGTAGGAACCTTTTGAAATCTATTTATAGTTTTCAAATTCAAAGGATTCTTACAAATTCTTTCATTTAAAATTTAATTTGTATTAAAATTAGAATCTTGAATGGAAATATTGTACAAGAAAATGTATAGTGTCTACAATGTTTGCTGTTTATTTGGATTCAGGTTATTGATAAATATGTACTTAAATATTATGATAACTCCAAGATAACAATACAATTATACACACTTCGAACAACTCTGGTAATTTCACGTCATCTTACGACGACATGTACCAGCGAACAAAATGACCGATTATTACGTTCATTCTTATTTTCACAAGACGCCACAAATTATTCAAAAACGAAATTTTACATTCAGCCGATTAAGCCAAACTGTAAAATTATGTGCAACGTGTAAATTTACAAGAATGTTGCGAAATTACATTTGTCTAGTAAAATTGAAGTTAAACGCTTTTTCAATCCTAAAATAAAAATATCCTATCTTCAGTTCATCACGCAGCTTCTTACCAACTAAAAATCGACCCATTACATATTTCCGTAAAAATGTAAGATAGCGTCAGCGGGGGTTACTTTACGCCACGAGGGCTGCTTTACTATATTTTGACAAAAACAAAACATAGTATTATTCGCTGGTTCAACATAAATATACAAAATAAAAATAGGTTTAAAAAAATGATTGCAAATAATCGTAGTAGGCGATGAAACTGAAATATAAAATATACGCAAAAGCATTGTAACTTAAATTCTCTTGGGAAAGTGTGATATACTAGTTAAATTATTAGATAAGAGGATCTGAATTACGTGAAATTAACCTGGCAATGTAAACCAATTGTTTGTGTTTGTACTTTTTGTCCGTATTTTTGTTTTGGTAATTGGTGACCATAGCTTTACTTAAGTCTATATTGCAAAATCTGTATATTTGATCTAAAATTTACTCTTATTTTGGGATTTGATTCTAATTCAAAGCAAATTTTTATTAACGTACAAGTTTGACCGGTTTGAAAAATAACAGCAATCGATAATTTGCAAGTTGTGTGGTGTAGTTGCAATGGAGGCAAACATATAAAAAACGCCATCGTTTCTACAAGTGTTTAATTTATGTGTATTGAAGAAATTTGTCGTGGAATGACAGGATAAGCAGCGGGGAATAGTTCTACAGTGTAGGCGAATGAACTTATGGTTAAAACCTTACTAAACAAAAAGGTCATCAATATATTGGAAATGGATATCTCATTAAAGATGGACGAACTGACCTGACCATTAAATATAACAGTACCATTCGCATTTCTGTTGGAAAAACCTTTGCACTCCGGAATACAACTACTCCTGAATAAAACTACTTTTAGAAAATTAGTAAAACAAGGTTGTCTAATTCATAAGGCTCTATGAAAAAGTATATTATGAAGAGCGTTTTTTCTCGGCTTGTTGTTTTTAATTTTAGGACTTATTGACTCTCCAAAACAAGATTATTGGATGCGTGGTACGCAGTTCTTGAACACACCCTTTTTATTTTTAAGAGCACGACATTCATTTGAATTCGCACATAAATGACGATCATAATCTTTAACAATAAATCAAGAAGTTAACATGATTTTGAAAAAAAAAAAACTTTTTGGCGTTAAGTAGCCCCCCTGTGGGGGCGACTTTACGCCAATTTTTAGTTCTTTATATCCCATGTTCAATCTTGATTTACCAAAAGTTCTTTTCACCAAAGTTCTTCTTTTCTTCTTTTTGTTTTTGAGGCACTTCTGCCATATGTAAAACATCAAACAGTTTCAAATTTGAAGTTGCGTGATCGTAGTTCTTGAGCGTAATGTACAAAATGTTCTACTTTGGCGTAAAGTAACCCCCGATGACGGTACAGATAAAATTCAATCAATCAAATTTTCACCAACATTCAGAATAGCTCTATCATTTACCGGGTCGAAGCTTTGTTGAATTATGAGTTAAGAAGTTTTACCTTTCTTTCGAAAGTTATATGCGTAAGGCGTGTATATGTGTTCGAATTTCAGGATAATTTATTTTTCGTTTATTGTTACATTAATTCATCATATTGTCAGAGAGCAAGATCCTGTTTGGGAAATTTCTTCACATTTCCAATTCGATGGAAACATATATTATTTATTCTCACATTTCACAACATTTCACAGAGAAAAAACAGCGGATGTCCTTCCAAAATCTGTTTCAGGTCGTCATTATCTGGAACTCGGATGTCGGGAAGGCACATGAAATGTCTGGACATTCCATTTCAACACAATTTTTTCTGCCAAGATGGCGTTTTCGAATATTCTGCACAAACGAGTTGAACGATTTAAAAATGACTTAACAGTGGTCGAAGCTTTTTTTTCCTTTTTTGTGTAACAGAACATAACTCGAAGTTTTCAGCGGATAATCCTTAGAACTTGCAATATAATGGAATTTTTATCTTGACACACAAAATCACCTTGCACAACCGACTGACCTTGAAGAAGTTTTGAGATTAATAAATACGCGCTTCACTTTGTTTGACGGAATATGAAATATATTAAAAAGCACATTATGAGTGCGTCGATTATGACATAAAAAGAGGTCACATTTAACGATGCGTATTATGCAATTGCATTAGTTTTCTGAATTGAATCATCTTTAATATACAGATTTTTTTAATGTGTAGATTTTGGAAAGATGATCGAATGAGAAGCAACCTGATTTCCAAACCACTAAATAAAATTCGGATATAATCAGGTACCCTATTGTCGAAAGAAAACACGTGTTTTAGTTTCTACAAATTTTATTGCGCAGGAACACACTCTAATTAGAAACTGCCACAACGAAAGAAAAAACACGCATGTAACACAATTCTACTCAAGTCGGCAATGCCTGACTACAGATCGACTCGATCACGGAAATGCACTTATGTTAGTAAATAATCATTAGTGAAAGGGGGACCGATAACCCGCAGTCGGTTCGGGGTTGAGATGAGAAGAAAGTTTGATAGTTACTCGCCACATAAACATAGTATTGATTCCTCAATAGGTTCCAATTAAATTTGTTGGCTCGACATGTCAGAACCATCTTCGCCCGAACACCGTCAATTAGCCCACTGATTCATTCGCCATGATTCAATCATGCCGTCATAAGGCAATTGAGAGATTTGTCCGTTTTCAATGCCTCTAACAACCTATCTGTCATTCGGAAGAAATTTGTTAATGCGCTAAGGGCCTCTACAATCAGGAAAAAACTTTTTATTGGTTCCAATAGTAGTCTCAATGTTTCGTATTACAACCTAATCACCTTCCACAAACACCAAAGAAGGCCTGTTATTCCTCTTATGAGACTTAGAATTACGACTTCGAGACCACTTTACCCATTCGGTAGCGGTACTTCGTTATGACGTAATAAATTTCTCGCAGTATTGGAAGACTTGGGACTCATTTTTTCAAGAAATTCGGAATGAACAGCACCACCTCGCTGTTGAACTCCGAATAAAAGCATACTAGGCATCATGAATTAATGGAGTTATTCATAATGTGTTCCACCTTCCACATCTTACACCAAGCTGAATTCTGAACAGGATCCGAGAGCGTGACTAGCATAGATTTCACAAAAGACCATCCAAACTAAACTAACTAATGTTCAGAGGATAGTCTGCCTCCATATCACAGGCGCTATGCAATCTACAGTTACCATACTTAGAAGTTACGCTTCATCTACCTTCAGTGCACAATCATGTAACGGGAGAGGGGAGAATCGGCTTTCTGAGACTGCTAAAGGGTAAACCACTATTTGATGAGAATTTAATGATCACATGAGTGTAATGAAGGAACTCAAACTAAACCCTAGCTTGACCATAGTTCAAAATAAAATGGAGGCTAAACCGAACTTCGACATCTCATATGAGGTCCACATAGTGGATCGTCAGATATGGGATGTGGAAGGTCCCATACTATCTCAAGATACAATATCATTCTATACGGACGGTTCAAAAATGGGTGAGCTGGCTAGCTCGGGAGTCTATGGACCAAGAATTAAACAAGCGATATCAATGGGAAAGTGACCTATAGTTTTCCAGGTAGAGGTATACACAATATAAACTTGCTCAGCGGTCTATAGGAAACGAAACTACAGATATGCAAAACATCGCAATCTTTTCAGTCAGCCAAGCAGCACAGCTGGAAATATGGTAGGCGAAATGTGACCCCAAACTTGTTTGGGAATGCATCGCATCTTTATAACCACTGGCAACTCGGAACAAAGTAATGATTCCTTCACAAGTTGTCGTCAAATTTGCACGCGTATATCATTCGCTCCAGGTGTTGCGAGCTATACTTTATTTAGTTTTTAGTTTTATGTATAGGATTTAATAATTCAGCTTTCGCGTGCGTACTACAAACATAATGAGCTGCAAAATTTGCACTCTCGATATTTCCGCCGATACAGTTATGTGAACGTGTATAGGTTGCCCAAGAAAGTTCCACGCCACTTGCATTGGAATGATGGTTCTGAGAGGCTCATTGCGGAGGTGGACATCAACTCGTATTTATTACCGTGCTGTGAATCATGTTTTGAATTGATGCAGGCTAAGATTGAATTTAAAGGGCTTATTGAACAACAACAACTTTTCGAAACACAACTGCAAGCCAATACGGAAGTAATGCATCGGCTTGCGTTTTTACAGGAGAAGCCTAACATAGTTAACGACGCGATCGATGGCCTAGAAATTTTGCTTATAACGATAAAACAGCAATTGATAGCAATAGACAAAAGCAGCAGTTTCGCTGAAAGTGTTGTTGCCATTAAAAATCACATTTCCTCGCATTTCGATACAGCAATGACGACAACGACAGATAATTATAATGTATATAGCACGCTGAAAACGGTAACGTCAGAATTATCAGCTGACCTGCATCCTGTGCATCATGAATGATGAAGTAAGCCAGCTTAATCAACTGTCTCTAGACACAGCGCCTAGTATTACTATCCCGACTCGACTCCTCAAGTAGAGTTGTTAGCTTGGGCAAAAAACTAACTACGACTGGCGTAACGTAGTAAGCGCTTGACAAGCTAAGAAATTCATACCTCCAGATACAACGAGAGCCAAAAAACTAATGAATCTAAAACGAAAAGACTTGCGTATAATCACACGCTTACTTAAATGACATTGTCATACCAAGAATCACCTGAAAAAAAAATTGGCAAAAGTCAAGATGACATTTGTCGATTCTGTAACTACGAGCCCGAGAGTTCGGAACATATTCTCTGCCATTGTGCAGTACTATTTCCTGGAAGGAAGCGATACTTCGGAAGGCATCTTATGACGCCTCGCGATGTATGGCATACCTGTCCCAAACGGATCCTCAGGCAAAGTTTCCTCTAACAAACAAAGTGAAATGAATATTTTAAAACCAACGATGTCTACTATTTTATATGTAGTGGAACAGAAGAACAGATATCTTCCCATTTACATTTTTTATGATGTCTTATTTTGTTACAGATTGCATTCTATTGAAAATTATTGTTGACTAGTGCATTATCATTTTATCGAATTGAGCAATTATAATTGTTAAATTTGTTAATTCAGCTCTGGTGGTCTTTATTATTGGTATATGTCTGTTTACTCTGTTCCAGAAACCAGTAGGTCAATATGATGAAAAAAAAACGGTGCACAATATTTCGGCGATAATATTGCAACACGTTTTTTCATCATGTTAACCTACTGGTTCCTGGAACAGAATAAACAGACATATACGAAAAATAAAGACCACCAGAGCTAAATTAACTTCTGTCACAGAAGTACAATGTGGGATACAATTCCATCCACGACGGGCGTTTGAAATGGTAACTGAAATAAGGATGGTTTTTAATAGTTGTGTTTTAATAAATGAAATACATCAGTATGTTTCCCAATATGGTGAGTATTATATGAATAGTTTGGAATTAGTTCCCAAGACCTCTAGTATGGTAATTATTTGTACCGGCAGATACAGCAAAGCAGTATGTGTTAGAGTGTATTATAGAGTCCGTAGGAATGCGCAACACTGCATAAAATAAATCATTTGGCATCCAAAATACAAATTCGATTTTGAAATTTTCCCTTACTCCCCCCTTTGAGAATTTTTCATTTCAGTTTATATGGGAATTTGCTGTGTGGTCGCACTCTTCAACCCGTAATTCTGGAACCAGAAGTCCAATCAACAAAAAATTCAATAGCAGCCTATGGGAAGGTTGTATCTTTCATTTGAGACTAAGTTTGTGCAAATCGGTCCACCCTAATTAAAAAATATACACAACCTTTTATAGTGCGATGATTCTACATATTGTTTGGATGATACCCTGAACAGGTCGTTAGGCTTTTGAGTCATACGATGTTTATTAGGGCAGCCATCTCTGAGAAACAGAAGTGACAATTTTTCCCATACACACACATGCATACACACACAGACATTTTCCGATCTCGACGAACTGAGTTGAATGGCATATGACATTCGGCCCTCCGGGCCGGGATTAGGTTGACAATTTTTAGAGTGATTGCATAACCATTCTATATGAGAAAGGCAAAAAATGGTTATAACATGTTTTGTGTCATTATTTTTTGCTCTGATGTTTCAAAATTCTCTTGGTCAAGTCTCCCCAGGCCTAGGTGAAGTCTCCCCGCAGTGGGGCGATTTGACGAAAAAAAAAACAATCTCAGAAAAACTTTTATAACTTTTGAAAAAGTAAACCAAAAATTCTGCAAAAAATTATGAATACGCATTTTATTTCTGTACATTACGTTTTAATGAGCTTTGAACGATCGAAAACTTTTTCAGAGATTTACGTAGGTTTGACTTAAAACCTGGTCAAGTCTCCCCATGTTCCCTTACATTTGGCTTCACTCTGGGCGCGCCTTTAAACATAAACAACGTCTTTGGTATGTGCGTAGGCTAATTTATTAATAAGTTCAATATTCACGATGACACATTCGATGTATGACCACATTATCTACAGCAGTGACCATTGATAAGTGTAATTCGATCAACTTTTGGAAACGATCACAAATTTTATGACCAATCTGAGCCGTGCGAATCTTGAAACACACGATCTCCGCAAATTCTACTACAACTACGTTATTTACATAACACTGCTCATCGAATTTGATACTATCTCGTAAACTAGTAATGTTGTAGGAATAGGCATTCAATAATTAAAGTCTGCCAAAAGCTGCACATGTACGGTAGCGTCTCACGTATTGCTCATATCTCGCACTGGGAGAGTGAGTGTCGGAAAAAGCTTGTCCAGTCAAATCGGAGCTTTCGTTTCTCTCTCGCACATTATAAAGTTCGTAGCTGCCGTTTTATGGCCCAAACCAGTGAGAATTTGTTGCACCTGAAAGCTCATTCATTCAACAAAACCTCGAACATAGATCGTATGTTTCATAGCGCACCGCCAAGGCGTGAGAAACAATGCTAATACATACAGCACTCGAAGCGTGTCATTACTATTGGAGAGTCAATTTCGTTATTAAAAATTTTAATTGTGACTAGATGCTGGTCAATGCCTAAATTGAAAGACTGATCAATCTCAAAACCGGTTATCGTTACAGTTTCCTTCCATGATAATTTAGCATTGAATTCAAGGGACTACCATAGAAGTAAATCAAAGCCTGTTACAGAGCTGTAGTCCTTGTATTGTGATAGACTCCGTAAGCAATGCTCATCGTACAGAGCAAATGCATCAATCCTCTATTGACACAAAAAACACTCGGGTTGGCATTCTAACATTATTGATATTTTACCTTTGGGACTATTTACCTTTAATCCCTGATACAGTAACCAATTTGAGCTCAAAAGTCATGGCCAGGAGCGGATCCAGAAAAAATTTCGGGAGGGGTCCGAAATTTTGATTTTGGAATGAACATTGTACAATACGTTATGCGTCAAAGACTCATTTAATGCAAATTAGTTTTGGTAGTCGAATTTAGCTTGAAATGATTTTAAGTTTGAAACTAATATAAAATTGAAATTCAAAATTTCTCAACAAGTTGAAAATGTTCGGAGGGGGTCCGGACCCCCAGGACCCTCCCCCTGGATCCGCCACTGGTCATGGCCGAAAATAACGCTCAATTTTCAATCAAGTCAAAAACTACTTCGCTAGTTAATCACCCGCGGCATTGTCTGACTCAATTGAGGGAATCTTTCACCTTAATAGCATTGCCCGCCCAGACACCCTTTTTCAACGGCTGCCAATATTATTATGTCGTCCATGGTGATAAATTTGGGCTGTGTGCTACAAACTGTAGCTGGTGTAGATTTGTTGTTCAAACTCATTGCTGATTGGTTTAATTAAAAAAACAAATAAAACTGTTTCAGCGAGTCTGAAAAAAGGAAAGTTTGCCAAATTGAACGAAACGCGTCTGTATGTGAAGAAGGCGGAAATATGACAGTTTAATCGTTTGCGGTCTCAGGATCAGGATTGAGTATAGGTTCGATCACGACATTTTTCGCTTAGTCCCATATATCGATTAAATTTGGCTGATTCGATCAATGCAAAAACACTATCAATAGCAAGATGGTTTGCCTGAAGTCGTGTTTTTGTATTGGTTTTGAACTATACATAACAAGACGTTTTGTGCAAATAAACCAAGTAACGATTGACGTGTCATACTGCTCCATAAGCACAATATAAGCTTTTAAAACAGCTCTAAGAGTGTCTTGAATAATATTAATGTGAATTCTAGATTAAAAGTCGGCAAACAGAAACTACTTTGTAAGTATTGTTTTTTTTCCGGAATTTTTACTGAAGGTTTTTTACCCGACTCTTACAAAGGAATGTCTCAGTCCGATTTTTATGCTTGAAGTTTATATCCGGTTTTTATATTCTAATATATTTGAAACGGGATTTACGAAGCATGTTCTGTCCTTGCGACTTTTATTTTCGGTCGCTCAAATAAACGTGCTCGAATTTCGGACGCCTTGTTAGCAACGAATCGAATACGGGTGTGGCTTGCGTGACGAAATAATGTTATTGACTAGACCTAAAGCATTCTAAACTGTTGGTATTGTTCGAAAATATGTACCAAAAATGCATTGGCTAGAACGAAGATATCTAATCTCTTAGGACGCTACCATCATGGCATTTCATCTTGCCTGTAGCGTGTGCGGTTTCCTGAAGAAAACTACATCATAGTGTCGCTTTTGTAGATTTTTTATATAGGGTTTTTCGCTATATTTTTAAATTTCCAAACAAAGGAACTACATACTAATGTGGGCAAAGGGAAAAATATTGAAATACCTTCATATTCTAGCTCTAGAAAGGGTTTTTGGTATCAGGGAAAAAATGATTCTGACACTACAAATGGAGTCTGCTATAGGCACGAAAATTCGAGAATATTTTTCCCAGATAGGGCAAAAATTGAGTTATTTCATTCAGTACACGGAAGAAATGCGCGTTTAAAAATCGTGCACTGTTTTTAGTAATTTTGAAACAGGTCCCATATTGAGTCTTTAAAAGTTTCCCGCTGTTTGTCAGTTGTTGTTGCAGAACATAAAATATTTGAAGTATGGGAATTCAGTTTACTAACGTTGAATTCAAACCTCAATTTACGAACAAGCGTCAATAGCTCAGGTAAATTATGGTCCACGGCATCAACTAGATGAGTTTATTGGATTTATAGCTAGAGCTATCGAAAAAAGCTCATAACCGATTTTAAAACACTCGAACGAAGCTCGTTCGTGATTGGTTCATGCATCGAGCCGTAAATCCTGAACAGAAAGAATTGTGATCTTAGTAGAATGCTGCTAGTCAAACTTGTCGGATGCCCCGAGACTGCATGTCAGCACTGAGAAGTGTGAGAAGGCGACTATTAGGATGCGGCCGTCTCCGTGGACTGACTGCATTAATTAGTTTGTGCAGATCCGTACTAGTGGCCGCGGCCAATTGGAACAATAATCTCCCGTCCGGAGAATATATTTTTTGGCCAACAAATTAGCCCTTATCCGCCCTATCAAACCAGTCGAAAGAATTAAATCTGAAAATCTTCTCGCTCGCCAACTATTATTTGTATCGCTGTTTGGTGGAAAGTAGCATTCACGTGGAAAAATGATGGGTGGCTGGGTAAGGTCAGGGACATAACAGGAGTGAAGTAGAAAGCATTATTTTTTATTGTCTTCTGATAGGTTGTATTAAAGTCAGGTCCCTTGGTTTTTGCCATGTCTTGGTCAAATCAGAAACTCGAACAATCAGAATCAGTGACCGGCGGTTTGAGACTTGATTTGGTCGTTTTGTAGACCAGTGATCCACGCATATTTCGCACAATTGCCGTTTTTTGAAGTGATATATTTTATTGAATAGGGGACACATTAAAAGATACTTCCGGGAAGTAGATTTTTTATCAAACCAGGTTATCATCAATGTTAGATAGTTTTTAAGCAAGACTTTAAAATGCTGTTTCAAGTATTTCGGTTGTTTGATAGATGCTAGAAGTGAAAACTGACTTGTCTTTTGAATTCTACGTGGGTATGTACGGCGTTTTGGGATATTTCAGTTCAGAAATTCCACCAAGAAGCATCGTTAACGATATGAATTCAGGACCGTACTGTGATTGCACTACCTGACCTTATAAATTTTATAAATTTCTTATTTATTTAAAATTTTATAGATTTTACAAATTTTATAAATTTTATGAATTTTATAAATTTTATAAATTTTATAAATTTTATAAATTTTATAAATTTTATAAATTTTATAAATTTTATAAATTTTATAAATTTTATAAATTTTATAAATTTTATAAATTTTATAAATTTTATAAATTTTATAAATTTTATAAATTTTATAAATTTTATAAATTTTATAAATTTTATAAATTTTATAAATTTTATAAATTTTATAAATTTTATAAATTTTATAAATTTTATAAATTTTATAAATTTTATAAATTTTATAAATTTTATAAATTTTATAAATTTTATAAATTTTATAAATTTTATAAATTTTATAAATTTTATAAATTTTATAAATTTTATAAATTTTATAAATTTTATAAATTTTATAAGTTTTATGAATTTTACAAATTAAATTTATGTTATTAAAGTTTTTCATTTAATTCCGTTTAATTTTTTGGTACGTTCCTAAAGACGGAAGTTCTGTGCGTACTTTGCACAAATTGTGCTCAATAATGAAAGAACAAGAAGTGATATAAGAAATGTCCTATCTTGCTGCTAAGTTGAGCAAATCGGTTTTTTTATCAGTTACTGTTTTCACTTTATTTTTCCGTTGTTGCTCATACGTGTATCACCCAGGATGTTACCCAAACGGAGTATCAGTCTGTGACCACCCTGAGGGTCCACAAAAACTGCTGTTCGGCGAAACACGACCACTTAACCCTTTCATGTTCAACTTTTATTTTTGCATAGGGTAATAAAATTATTTTTCCATAAGACTTTTGAGTTAAAGAAACACGAAAAACGAATTTTGATAAAGATATATGCATTTCTCGCAGTGCTAGAAGCTGTTTTTTGTTTTCATCTTTCGATGCTTAATACAGTTCTCCTAGAATGTTTATGATAGCCCAAATAATGAATAAAATTAGCCGAAGACAATCTAAATTGGTAGGCTTTAACAGTTTTTCATTATATCATAAGACAACGAAGATATATCGAAGCTTAAATTTTCACCGTTTAGTGACAATGTGCTTAACAGCACTGCTGTAGCGGAATCCGATTAGATAAATTGATTGCAATAACTTCAGTTCTACGAACAATTCTTATAACTGCTACTGCTCAAATGAAAGGTGATAGTCCCAGTTATTTGCCAAATCTGTTTTTATGAGCAAATGTTGCCTAAACTAAAAGTTACATCTGCTTTAAAACGTTGTCGTTTATAAACGACAGGGGCACGATAGGGTTAATCACGCCTGTCAACCAGTTACGTTCGAAATTAAAAAAAAAAAATGCGCCCGCTTCCTCGGTCGGCTCCTTCGGTTCAAAAGGTCCAACTAATCCGAGTAGCAACAATATACCTATGTATCTAAATTAAAAAATTTAAAACATTTATCTGATAGCGTGCCCTGCCGCCGGCTTTAATCGCCTTTTAACTGCCATCATTTCCCATCGCGTTTGTGCATTCGACATCGTGCACTTTCACTTTGGAGTTGGAGTTGCTGTTGTTGATGTTGTTGTTGTTTGTCAACAACTGGACCCCAAAGCCGCCATCAAGCTGACTAGCTGCCATGCTTCACATTCGAAAATGTAAGTTTGATTAGACATTTCGTTGGTCGGTGTGCTATGGAACGACTGGCTATTTATAGTTAATCAACGATATCCACCAGTAGTCGTGATGATGGTGCAGATTTGAACGATGGAAGTATGCAAATTGTTCCGGTGCAGCAAACTGTACATTACTTGAGTAGCAAGCAGTAGTTATGCACCAGGGTCAAGTTCAGAGGCGTAACACTAGGATAAAGTGAATGTTTCGTAACGATTCGATTCGGCTGTCTTGTTGAATGATCACATCGGACATCAGGCGAGACACGGTGTTTACCTTCAAACTTATTAGTGTTACCGATTCTAACGCCTTCACCTTGTGGCGAATTAGCGTGTCCTACTTTTGTCCACGCGAGAGACCACAATCACATTCAAAGATTTGTCAAGCAACCGAAACCAGTTTTTTTCACAGACCATTTCGTTCCATTTGTGGGTGTCACCGCACTAGAAACAAAGTTATTAACGAAAAACGAGCCGAATAACGGAACTCTCTGACGATGACGACTTTTGCACAGCCATCAGAATATAGTGCGCGCGCGTTCAAGATTTATCTTCGTCCGTGACTTATTTCAAAGTGACACCACCGCACCGGACTCGGAGGCTGTTTGCTAAACTGATTTGAATATCGTGCTCGAAATGGGTTTTTGAAAGTCGCTTCCGATATTGGGGTGACTGTATTGTATTGTACGTATTGTATTGAAATGTATGCTTTATGGATGACCAGATTTTTTGTGTCAACGTGGAAATTAAAATTGACTTGTAGGGTGGTTAGTTATGCCAAGTTTGTTGGAATGTTTGAAGCTGTACTGAATTACTAATTTGGTTTGAATAGCTTTCACTTTTGGCATAATTATTGATTTTATTGATCATCCTACGCAATTTATTTAGATCGATGTTTGCAACTCGTCGTGTTTTGTTTCGTCGAATTACATCGTTGAGTCCAGAGCTTTAGTTTGACAAAAGGTCCTTAAAAAGACACAAGCTATAAATTAATTAATAACAAATCGACTAGTTTTCGAAACGCTCAAAACGGACTGTAACAAACGTTAATAAATAACATATTTTTATAATCGCATTTCGAATTAGTAATTTTGGTCGGCAAAACCAATAACAAACGCATTTACGCAACACCACAATGGTTGCGATTTCTCTCACGTGAATTGGCGACTTGCAAAAATCGTGCATGTCGAGCATACCAACTTACACATTTATCGAATTTCCATCATGGTTATTATTTTTGATGAGACCAAGCCTACAGTAATTTGCATGCTACCACCACCGCGTGCCGACTGCCACATTTCTAGAGCGGCCGGCGTTCGCTCGCGCAAATGACAAATTTGTACGCGTATTATCCATAAATCGATCCGACGAGGAGTGACCACGGACAATGAGGTTTCACAATTGTTGAACGTGACTTGCTATGGGTGGCCATACCAGGCCAATTCTAGGTGGTTACGAAGAGAATGGACCAAGATTTTGGACGACCTTGAGTGTTAATTGTGTGCTGCTTTGTATGCAATTCGCTGCATACTGCAATCACACTGGGAGTCTCAAGCTGATGCGGCTTGGTGAGCTGGATTCAGTGGAATTAATAACTCACATACCTAATCGGAATAGCTTTCGTTGAATTTGTCTGTTCAGCAAAAACCTGAAGCAGGTCAAAATTCGAGCAAATGGTTTTGGTTTCGCGAAGCCAAACATGCGAAATGATTCATCGATCACGTTGGGCGATGTTCGTCACAGTACGAATCTACGGAGAACGAGTCCGGTTTGAACCTCCAGTCGATCTGGTCATAAAATTTGATGGCTTTGGTCATGTAGAATGGCAACTGACACCAACTTGCTGACGATAAATCCAAGCTCACACCAGCCTGAAACTATGCAATTTTTAGTTCAAATAAAAAAAGGAAATTATCCGATTTGCACAAGAGAGAACAACACCTACCTTTGAGAAGTTTTTTTTGTGTAAAGTATTCTACTAGTCAGTAGCTGACACGAACTTGCTAGAAACGAGAAATCCAAACTGACCCCAAAATGACCTCAATTAGCTTGGATTTCTCGTCTAACTGACAGCAAGTTTGTATCAGTTATTGACAGTAGAGTGTGAAAAACAAAAAGAAGGATGGGTAATGTCAGAGACACAACCGGAGTGAAGTAGAATACACTTTATTCTGTTAATACAAATCCTACAATTTCAACTATCTTGTGATAGGTTGTATTAAATCAGCTGTTCGGACATTTCTATTCGAAATACCGAAATATCGGTAGACGTACATCGAAATCTAAAATATTCGAACATATTTATCCTTATACGGTAACCATTTAATGAGCATTTAATAAGAGTGAAACAATTTATTAGGAAACAGCAGAGAATCGGATATACTTGTACCGTTATTTCGCTTCCAGTAGAAATACCGAAGTAACTTATTTTAATAAAACCTATGAGAAAATAGTAAAAATTGCAGTATTCGTATTACCAGCCTAAAGTCTATGTCACTTCATTTCGGTAATGTCTCTGACATTAGCTACCCATCTTTCTATTCTAAAACAGAAATTGTTCTATTGTTCTGAAAACCTAATAATTGGCTAACCTAAGGCGATTTAAAGCTACACTTTTGTGAAATCCCGACAGAAAACAAAATTACGTGTTTGTCCAACGAGTTTTCTGTCCCGTTGTTGTAGTGAATTATGCCCCCTTGATGTAGTGAAGTTTACCCTCGCAAAAGTGCGTTTTGCCCTGCCCATTTTTCAAAGTGTAATTTATAATGAAACATGTTTTTTGACATTTTTCAAAGCGTTATGATTGCGATTACAAAGGAAAATGTTGGTTAAATGATAATTATTAAATTCTCCCAATTAATGTTCTATAGCTAAGCTATGATCATTAGACTGCCCAGAAAAGAATGAATGAAAACTCAATCGGCCCACCCCTGAGTCGATTCCTAGTCCCACCAGGAGTTCTTGCACCAAATTTGAAGCAAATCGGACAAATCTAACTACTGGACCAACGTGCCTGAAGTTTGCATGGGGTTTTTCGACAATTTACATGGAGAAAACTCATTAGCTAGCATTTTCACCGCTAGGTGGCACTGTTTGCATCGTATTATAACTGTAAGTGAACATAAGAAAGATAATTTAGTTGTCTACAACTTTGTCGAAGACTGTTAGTAAATCCGGCTTTATTAAAAATTAAACTTTTAGCGAAGTTATGTCTGAGTCAGTTTTTGCATGGGGCCTAGCAGTGCATGGGTGTGTATCAGGACTTGGTTTGGTATGTTTTGGCGAGAAAAATTTAGTTTTTTTTAGTTTAGAATCGAGTACTGATACACAACCATGTATTACTAGGCCCTATGCAAAACTGACTCAGACATCACTTCGCTAAAAGTTTAATAACTTCTTTTAACAAAGCCGGATCGACTAGCAGTCTTCTACAAAGTTGTAGACAATTTTCTTTCTTATTTTCAGTGAGTTAGTGATAATCTGATTGAGTGCCACCTAGTGCCAAATCTGCGAGCTAGTGGGTTTTCTACATGTAAATTGTCGAAAAATCCCATACAAACTTCAGGCACGTTGGTCCGGTAGCTGGACTTGTCCGATTTGCTTCAAACTTGGAGCAAGTACTGCTGGTGGGACTAGAAATCGATTCATGGGTAAGTCGATAAGGGTCATTTTTTCTTGTCACTCTAATGATCGTTTACACCATCGGCGCGTTTTACACCATTTTCCCTAAATAACTTAAACCTTAACTAAGCAGGTTTCTTAGAGTGGAATTTTTGCAATAACAAAGCAATTGTCACGTGTGATAATCAATGCAGTACCATGACATTACTGGTAAAGGAGCTTTTCACTTGTTGAGCCGCGATATTCGCAAACAAAATGAGTAAAATGCACATTGCATAATCTAGCCGTACATTAACTAAGCCGGTCTTAATGTGGATGTAAAAATCCCGTCATGCATCAACCTTATATACAATTAATCTGGTTTACGGATCGTTATTAAACTTTTTTTTAAACATTGATGATGATTTTCCCAGTTTACCCCGAGAACCGAGTATTTGAAATTTCCCCGGGTAGTGTAAAAAAAGCACTATAAACTCGTGAATAAGCTTTACGAAGTAACTCGTATCAAATCATCAATAGAAAATCATAATATCAGCATCCATTAAGCTAACCCCATCTCCTTTACACAACGAAACAACCAGTGCTTATCTAACCATCAATCACACCTACACTACCGCTTGCCAAAAGTACACGCCAATTCACACTTCAATGTATACACCGCAGTGCACTCTGGAACGCACGCCGTGGTGAATTTATCCGTTCTCGCACCTAACGCCACATATAATTTAAAGAGCAAGAGTGCGCGGCTCTCTCGCACCAAACCACCCCATCGCCAATCCATTTATTCTGCTTTTATGTGATGTGTCATCATTGCATCTTTTGTGTATGCATGAAACTAGCACTCCAGTCTACCATTAGAATGAAATGCTATCAATGCCTGCCGGCAGTCATGGGATGTATTACATACCATCGAAGAATGCGAACTGACATGAAACGCAGCAGCTGCTACGCTTACAGCATCAGAACATAAACTAACGATTTTTTTTCTGATGTTCCTTTTTTATATGTGTCGCAGTTCATTCGATGACAAAGGGACAGTCCTGGCAATGCTCGCTACTTGGTCGAATTGTACCGACCAAAATCATGGATCAGATAATTATTGCTTTCATAAAATTCATTATTTCCGTTATTTTTAGTAATTGTACATCCTACGGAATTTGATACAAAATTGTTGTACATATTTCCAATCAAATAGTGCAATAATCTTATTTTTTCATTCAGTACAACGGCAGAAATTTTTGAAACGGGATCTCTATATTGAAACGTTAGAAATATTCTACTTCAAAAATAACAAATCTTCTAAGTTAGTTTATACTGATTGTCAATAGCCCGAACGCTCTTTTCTACCGAATGGCATGGTCCGTTTGACCGAATTCCGATTGGCCGAATGCTGAATAGTCGAATACTTTTTGTCAAAATAAGTAATCAGGCCGAATGCTATTCTATTTGCCTGAATAACCATAATAGAGATATCTATAGAAAAAGAACTAATTAATAGCGAATGTGAATTTTTGTCTTAAATTGAATGCTGGTTCTTTATTCTTGTATTTAACCTATTTGTATTTATTAGTTGTGTTCTGTGGATATTTTCCTTCTTTTTAACATGAACTATTTCCTCTACATATGACCTGCGTTAAGCCAAACCGAAGAGAGCGCGATAATTTTTTCCTGTTATTTTCAATGTCAAAATTCATTTTTCGATAATTGACCATTATCATATGAAGTTTAAGGATACTTATTTACTTTCCATTACTAGTTGAGTTCTCAGAAATAAATTTAGGTAGCTATTTCTGTTGCTACATTGGATGCGATAGCAATTCTAAGGCAGGGACCTCCAAATGGCACTTGGTCCTCTATAGCTTGAATGTTGCAACAATTTACTTATATTGCGTAGAGTTCAAAAAAGTCCGATTTCAGTTTTGAGAGAGAAAATAGATTTGAGGCATTGGTAGACGACATGTCAGCAAATTTTTGAAGATTGCTACGCAAATATTTTAGCTGAACATACTAAGTCTCATTTTCACATACGTTAGAACTTAAATCATGTTATGGTTGACTTCCAAAAATCTTTAGTTAAATATTTTTTCAAAAATGTTTTCCATCATTTAGACATTTTAATCGTCCGAATACATAACTTTCATCAACGCATATTTTTGTCATCTTTTAACGTTAGTAACATTCATTGTACTCAATGGAATTACGCAACGTTTGTACAAAATGTACTAAATGTACGGAGAAATCTATACTAGGCTGGCAGTTGTTTTTTGCGATGATGAAATTTTGTCCATTGGCGGTCGAAAAATGAATCACGGCATGAAAAAACGTTGACCCAGATTTGAGTGAAATTGGACATATTAACACGTCCCTGTCAAAAAATTTTGAAACTTGGCAAAGTTCGAGCACATGATGCAAGGTTTCAAACAGATACTTTTCAGATTCATTGAAAGAAAGTTTTTAAAAATATTTTTTCACAGAAGCCTTTAGATTTCGGGTTTTTCGATTGATTTTTTTTGTTTCATTTACATAATTTTTTTTTGAAACTTTTCATAGTGTGCTCGAGCTCTACCAAGTTTCAAAATTTTTCGATCACTTTCAAAAAAGTTCAATCGCTGTGGGGCATATGTTAGTGTGGTCCAATTTCGCTCAAATTCTGCTCATTTTTTTTTTTGATACCTTAATTCAAATGGACATGCGCAAAATTCCAACGTCGCAAAAATAAGTGCCACCCTAATGCGCATCAATTTAGTATTAAACTTTGAAGTATGTATGACAGAACAAATAGATTTTCAGAAAATTCTTCAAAAGCGATAGTGAAAAAACAAAATGTCGCCGCTTATTTCAGGTAGAACCGTCGATATCGAGTGCCTTAGAGACACGATCAAATAGTGGAAGGTTATAGTTATATAAGCCCCGCAGAGGGGCCATCCATAAATGACGTAGCATTTTTTGAATGACTTTTAACACCCCCTTCCCCATCGTAGCATTTCGTCTCAAACCTCTAAATCCCCCCTCTGGTAATCACGTAGCTTGCCGGTAACCCTCTCCCCCTTGTTCCCCGTAAAAAATAAAAATCGATGTTAGTTAGATGAAACGGGTAAGATTGTCGTGACATCAGGTTAACCCCTATTCTCCTTTTAAAAAGTTACGTAGCATGACATGACCCCCTACCCCCTAGTCGTCACACATCATCACAAAATACAAAACTCCCCCCTCCCCCATGTAATGCTACGTCATTTATGGATGGTCCCAGATTCATTTTGCACCATTCATTGGTTGCTGAGCGAACGAGCAACATGTGGACTCTAAGAAGCAGCAGCGTGGCAGCAAGAAGAAGTCAGTCTCAATTCTAGTTGCGCATGTATATTGGTGCTTTGTTCATCGAACGAGAAGCATGTGAATCAGCGTTACAATAAAAAATATGATTTGCATTGCCCCACCTCTGAGACGTTTAATAGTTCCACCAGAAGCTTCTTCTCCTAATTTGATTTAGCTACCGGACTAACGTGCTTGAGATTTATATGAGATTTTTCAACAATTTACATGGAAAAAACACCTGTTCGGCCAAATGGCCTGTTCGGCCAAATGGCCTGTTCGGCCAAATGGCCTGTTCGGTCAAATGGCCTGTTCGGCCAAATGGCCTGTTCGGCCAAATGGCCTGTTCGGCCAAATGGCCTGTTCGGCCAAATGGCCTGTTCGGCCAAATGGCCTGTTCGGCCAAATGGCCTGTTCGGCCAAATGGCCTGTTCGGCCAAATGGCCTGTTCGGCCAAATGGCCTGTTCGGCCAAATGGCCTGTTCGGCCAAATGGCCTGTTCGGCCAAATGGCCTGTTCGGCCAAATGGCCCGTTCGGCCAAATGGCCCGTTCGGCCAAATGGCCCGTTCGGCCAAATGGCCCGTTCGGCCAAATGGCCCGTTCGGCCAAATGGCCCGTTCGGCCAAATGGCCCGTTCGGCCAAATGGCCCGTTCGGCCAAATGGCCCGTTCGGCCAAATGGCCCGTTCGGCCAAATGGCCCGTTCGGCCAAATGGCCCGTTCGGCCAAATGGCCCGTTCGGCCAAATGGCCCGTTCGGCCAAATGGCCCGTTCGGCCAAATGGCCCGTTCGGCCAAATGGCCCGTTCGGCCAAATGGCCCGTTCGGCCAAATGGCCCGTTCGGCCAAATGGCCCGTTCGGCCAAATGGCCCGTTCGGCCAAATGGCCCGTTCGGCCAAATGGCCCGTTCGGCCAAATGGCCCGTTCGGCCAAATGGCCCGTTCGGCCAAATGGCCCGTTCGGCCAAATGGCCCGTTCGGCCAAATGGCCCGTTCGGCCAAATGGCCCGTTCGGCCAAATGGCCCGTTCGGCCAAATGGCCCGTTCGGCCAAATGGCCCGTTCGGCCAAATGGCCCGTTCGGCCAAATGGCCCGTTCGGCCAAATGGCCCGTTCGGCCAAATGGCCTGTTCTGCTAAACAGCATTCTGGTAAATGGCTGTCGTTTAGTTGACATGAAATCGATTTTATGGTCAGGAGACGGCGCCATGTTATAAAAGGAGAAAAAAAAGCTAAATGGACAAAACATTAGAAAATAATAACCATAACGGCATAGCTGTGCAGTACGTATGAGGGAAGGACCTTTTTGTACCACAAAGGGCACGAAACTTTTCTTATACTGTGTCACGGCAACAGGAAAATTTCGTATTTTCTATTCTATTTTTTTCCTTCATAACACGACTCGTTGCTTGAAGTTCACTTTTATTTATAAACATGAAGATAAAAATGCTGAATCTTGTGCACGCAATTTGCCAGTACGCACGGGCATTGTTTCTGCGGCGGTAAACCATTTGCAGCATCACATACTACAACCTAGAAACCAACCCATCCTCCGTGGTTGGTTCTATGAATTCAGTCATAGCGGGCTAAAGCTAAAGTAGCTGGTTAGGCAGTAGTTGGTGGTTTGTTTGAAGAAGTTGATATTGTGTATTGGTTAAATGCAGATTTATATATTTTCATCTTGACTATTACCTTCAACCCTCCCGCAATTTGACGTTTAACCTAAGTTGCATGAAACCACCGTGTTTCGAATGATGTCGCCACCATAGAACGCCGTCCACAAATTGCGATACTGTAAACTCTTATACGAGAAAATAATTCCGTGACGTCTTTTACGAACTGGTTTTCTTTATTTACATTCGGAAGCGGGAATCAAGATGATCATTTCAAAACAGCGTAATAATTTAATATAAATACAAACAAGTTAATTCGTCATTTTGGAGTTTCATAAAAGGATTACAAATTGTAAAATGTAAAATGTATGATTTGATTTGAGTGCGCTTCTAGTGTGAATTTTTTTCTTCTCCCGTCGCCCTTGAAATATCTTTCGCATAAGACAATTCTCGAAAGTTTGTCGTTAATCTTAAATACATTTAGTTTTGTGATTATCATTCTTCACTTCGCATTTAACAAAGGCGGAATTGACTTCGATTGTTTATTTCTGACAGCATGCGGTGCAAAGGTTTCTACAAAATTTAGAAGTGATGAGAGCTCATTTTCTATCGGAGACAGTCCAGTATCATTGTGTGTGTTGTTTACATTGCAATGCAAATATTACTACCTAATATCTTAAAACTAAATGAAGATGCTCACTAACTAGCATAAGCGCCGCTTATTTGTATGCTGATGATTCCAAAAAATCATGAATCATTTAAAAATAATGCATCGGAATAAAGATGCATTACTTTTATAACAACACCAAACCCAAAAAGTCTTCAAAAATGAATTATCGGAAGTAAAAAAAATTTAACAAGAAAATTTTCACTGTGAACATGTTTACGCCTTTTTTTAGAAATTGCTCTTGAATAAAGATTGATCCGCCATTTTAGACCCACAGACCCAAAAAAAGTGGTTTCAACGATTTGTATAGGAGCTGTCAAGTTGTTCCCCCTCTGATTACATTTCACCACTAACAGTTATAAGTGTAAGCTCCAGCACTGAAGTTGTTGCAATTAGTCTGATTGGATAACGATGGAGCAGTGCTGCCAGGAACAGTTAATGTTGACAACAAAAAATAATATTTTGATTTATCTTCGTTATTTTACAATATTATTGAGAATTGTCTTTAACTACGTTTTTCAAGCAAATAGATATTCTAGAAGAATTGTATTGGACATTGCAAAGAAAATTTAGTACTTTCTAGCACTGCAAGAGAAGCACCTATCTTTATGAAAGAAGGTCTTTCGTAGTTCTTGATCCTACCATTTTAAAGAAAAACCTATTTTAATCCACCTAGCGGTGCAATTGTGCCTTTCTCAATCATGAATTACGAGAATGTGTGCGTTGTTTATATTCATTAAAAACTTTTAAATGCATATATTACATTTTATTATTATACATCACATGACAACTATATACAGAAAAATAAATCATTATTCGAGTTCTAAAATTTTGAAAAAGAAAAAACAGCCACGGTAATATTGAACTGAAAAAAGGTGCGAAATCGGCAAAGTCCCAAAAAGTCGATTTTTATAAAAAAAAAAATTTCGAGATAACATAAAATCTCGACGTTTCATGCATTTTAAAGATGTTTGGCATCAAAAATACGAATTCGATTTCTGAAATTTCATGGGGTCCCCCCTTTGGAAAAAAATTTGAGTTCCGGCTTATATGGGAATTTCATATGTGACCGGACGATTTAGTCTATATTTCCGGACCCATATAAGCGATCCGTACGAAATTTTACTGACATTTGTGGGGATATTATAGCTATCATTTGGGACTAAGTTTGTGAAAATCGGCCCAACCATTTCAGGGAAACTGATGTGAGTTCGTAAATTTTGAAAGATGGCCGCTTTTCCCGGGCACTTCCGGAACCGTCTATGGTGGTCAATGTAGTCAACGAAAGTTTGTTTGGCCGTCGGTGACCTAGAACTGCAAAGTTAAGTTATTTGAGAGACATTTTAGCGAAATTTTTACCTTTTTTGCTTCCATCGGAGTATCGGTTTGAATCACAATTTGCTATGTGATCGCACGCCACAACCAGTAACTCCGGAACCGGAAGTCGGTTGGGGATAAAATTTAATAGCCATTTACGGGGACGCAACATCTTTCATTTGAGACTAAGTTTGGTTGATTCGGTCTAGCCATCTCCGAGAAACCGATGTGACTGTTAGTCTGAATTTGGATACTTCCGCCGGGGCTTCCGGAACCGATGATGGTGGCCAATGTGACCAAAGAGACTTTGAATGGCTGTTAATGACCTAGTACTACAAATCGAAGCAGTTGTGGTCACATTTTGGAAAAATTTTCACCATTATACATTCATTGCAGAATTTCTTAAAATCGACATTTTCTGCGTGATCGTACTCATCACCCTGTAATTCCGGAACCGGAAGTCGGATCCATTAGAAATTCAATAGCAGCCTATGGGAACGTTGCACCTTTCATTTGGGACTAAGTTTGTCAAAATCGGTTCATCCATCTCTGAGAAAAGTGAGTGAGATTGTGTTCGCGTACACACACACAGACGCACATACACACACATACATACACACACATACATACACACACAGACATTTGCCGAACTCGACGATCTGAATCGAATGGTATATGTCACTCGGCCCTCCGTTAAAAAATCGGTTTTCAGAGCAATTGCAATACCTTTCTATTGAGAAAGGCAAAAATGTTTTGGAACCCTAGAATCACTAAAAAAGGGTTATTATCATTGTTGAATGTCATTTTAGATTGCAGATTTCAGATTGTGGGATGGTAGAAAAGTTTGACGTAATTTAAGGTTCAACTATAATCAGAATATATGGCTAAATTTGTTTCAATTTTATATTAGTTTTAAACTCAAAATCATTTCAAACAAAATTTGACCAACAAAACTGATTCTCATTGAATAAAGTTATTATGTATTACGAATTGTACAATGTTCATTTTAAAATTGAAATTTCAGATCCCTTCCTGGAGATCGTATAATTCAAATTCGTGAAATTGCAGATTTGTGTCTCCCAAAATAAATTTCAGATGCTATCTCTAATCGAAAGGTAGGACGTGAAAATCATACACTGGTTTATCCTATTCAACCCGAAACGAATACACATGCATGAAGGACGCAATTTACCACGACGAAAACATTGAAAGCAAAAGTGTTCGTACTGAAATGAAGTGGGTATACAGAATGCAAAACACCAATTCACGATCGTAAAAACTCTTATCATAACACCACCACCGACCCGCGGCAATTCCGGTCCACGCTTTGTAAAACCCTCGGCACCTTCACAACTGACTCACGTTCGGGAGGTGTTGACTTTGTTTTGATTGCTTCTTACAGTGCGGTAAGCAACGTCAAGTATGTTTTTTGAACCATTGAAACTTGTTTCGGTGGCATGGATCAGTAGACGGTCCTTTGTTAATGTGCTGAAATTGTTTTACCGGTTAAAAAGAGACCGTCGAGGTATTAAATGGGCCCGGTTTTTTGAGTGTCATAGAGTAAGATTGACCCAAGGCTGCCACCGCAGCAGCACATCGCTTAACCCATTCTTGACCTTAGTAAACCTAGTAATATAGCTAAGTACTGGATTCACTTACCTCATGATGTTACAGTTGAAAATGACTTCGTCTGCAAAACACTGTTCAGTTGATTGATATATGATGCCCGACTGCAGAATTCACCAGAAAGCGGCTAACCCAATTGTCGAGCTTCCTCCTCGTTACACGCTTCCTCGTCAGGTTCGAGATTATCGAAACAAAATCTCGCGTCAATCTTAAAAGGCTCACTCGCCAAAACACTTTTGCACACTTCCACTGGCCAGAAAGGTTGAAGCAAAAAGCACCACAAGTTTCCAACCGTAGTCATTCATTCAAATCACGCACTGACACACCTTGAATCCAGCATCCTTCCACTTAATTTTTGTGCCGTTTACGATTTTACGAAATCGTTTGTTTCTCTGGGCAACTAAGCGACGAACTTTATGCAGACTTTCAACTCGATTCGCGACGCAGTTGTTTCCCTGTTGGTCGTGTAATAACTGTACATACCTATCTCTATCTTTAACACTGGCGGATGTCTCTCAATTGATATTTTCACCTTTGCTCGCACAATTTACACCTACGTACGTAACACACTGATGTTTGATTGGCCGAAAACGGGGGAAGGCTACAAAAAACGTTCTCGCCAGCAGTCGACCCAAATCAACTTCCATCCACACAACAGAAACTGTGAGTAGTTTTTTTTCCTGATTGAGCCGTTTTCTGCTTTGCGAGATTATAATCACTTCGCTGGGGGGCTATAAAATATACACAATGTCAGGGGAGTAGGTACTTTAAAAAAACTATTCAGTTTCAACAGCATTTAATGAAGCGTCTGTCCTGGATTTCGCTTAATTTTGTTTTAATTGATGTGGTTGCGGTTTTTTTACAGTTTGGTAAAAGAACTAGAACGTCATACCTGAAAGTAACAGAAGAAAAACAAATCATTAATTTATTTGATTTGATGGTCAAACTCTTGAAGTGAATCTATGATTGAAAAATGTAATCTGAAGACATAGTTTTGAAAATGGCTGATATAATCAACTAGTAAAAAATAAGTTATCTGTTTGTGATATTTTCTTCTTTTTATGGGCTAACCGAGCAATGACGCACCCATCCCCAGATTCGCTTGATCCGGTGCCACCAAACCGGTGTAAGATTCTCACAATTCAAATTGCTCATTTTACAAACAAATGATTTCACTTTCTACGACATTACCTCCGCCGTATGATTTTTCAACTGAAAACAAAAGTTTGCCAGTGATACTGGTGTATGCAAACCGGCTCCGGTGCAGTTTTCCCTCCAATAAGTAGTCATTCCGTGTAGTCGAAAAAAAATAAACATGCCTCCAAAAGACGCGGCCCACGAAAATCAACGCTTCGAATGTGAGCCGTGAGAAAACAACCCGTTTTTCTCACCGCACCGCGGACTGGACGGAGACTGAGCCACGAACACGAACAAGTTTGCCGCCGGTTCAAACGAAAAAAAAAAAATAAATAAAATACTATTCATTTGTCACTTCAATCCGATGATGCGATGTTGATTCTCCGTCGTGAAAATTTTCGGAACAAACTTAACCGGTTGCCAAGCGGAAAGAGGAAAACGGTGCGGGAAAGTCATTGTGGGTCGATGACTCTCTGTTTCATCTTTCGAGCTTTTCAGGCAGTGTCGTGATTAAATTGTTTTCTCTTCCGAAAAACATGGCAGAGGTTTTGACAAAACATGACCACTGTTACCTTAGAAAAAGGGTGTACGGAATCAAATTGCATAAAAGAAAATTCACCCATTCAACTGATCGCTTTCAAGGAATAACATATAACATATTATTAAACTTTTTTTTCATGTTCGTTTTACTTAATTTCAAGGTTTAGGTGCAAAAGGTTGAATGGATAAAAGATCGAAAAGGACCAAAGGAAGAAAAGGACAAAAGGTCGAAACGACAACAAATCGAAAGGTACAAAAGGTCGAAAGACAAATGGTCGAAGTGACAAAAGGTCGAAAACAACTAAAGGTTGAAATTCAAAAGGTCGGCGGAACAAAAATCCGAACACAACAAACGTTCGAGAAAACAAAAGAAATTTTGAAAAATTAGAGTAGTAAACAAAAGCAAAGGAGTGAGGTGGGCTCGTAACTGTATCTTAAAATGAAAATTAATTTCAAGTTTAAAATGCCAGAGAAAAATGATATATTAAAAATCAAAAGTAATAGTTTACAAATATAATATTATGAAACAAAATTTTGATTCTAACTGATATCTTCCTTCTTTATAGCAGGAGCTGTTCCTAAAAAGATTATTGGCCACCTGAAAATTAATTCTTTTATCAGGTATATTTTTCAATTTGCGGTACAGTAGTAACAAGCGAGACGACCGTTTTGAAGACTTTTTTTAAAGGTGACTTTTTCTACGAGTTTACAATGTTTTAATATATGGATCGTCTATTGCAGTGATTCGCAAACTGGGGTCCGCGGACCCTTAGGGGGCCGTGAAGTCGTTGCAGGGGGTCCGCGAAGAAAAATATATTTTCCGAGTGCATATTGAAATTTCAAGTCTTGTTTCCTAATAAACTGAAAATAACATATTGATAGCATACAAAATCGATGTTTATCCGCTGGGGTCCGCAGCAACCCAGGGTGATTTCTAAGGGGTCCGTAGTACGAAAAAGGTTTAGAAACACTGGTCTATTTCAATGAAAATAGAAATAGAAAATTGTATTTGTAGAAATGTTAAATTCAAGATCATGCTTTTCTGAATAATTGGGAAGAATCAATGGAACTTTAGTAAAAGGAAGCATCTGGTGTAGTGAGTAAAAAACTCGACTTTTTTATCCGCTTAATTGTTAGTATTGAACCCCTAGCTCCCGCTATATTGGTGGCCCAGCTGAACTTCTTTTGTTTAAAACAGCCATGTATTCTTCGCGGGTATTTGCTGTAACATATGCAGATTTCAATACATCGACAACTTTAATAGCGATTTTCTCGAAACCGCATTTTCAAATTGGCGGACACGATAACTGAAAAACTATTCAACGAACTGACTTGATATTTTTATGAGAATGCATAATATGTGTAGCCAGTTAATGAACCACGGGAAACAGAATAAAAAAATTTCTCCCCCTTATTGTGAAGAAAAGTGGACAAATTTTGCATTAAAATGGGAGATTTTTATGACATCACTTTCCGAAATTCAAACTTTTTTCTATTTTTTGTTTTATCGAGTAATTCAAGGTCTAAGCTTTATATATCTTACTGAATTTTCCGATTCAGACAATTTCATTAACCCCTTCATGCCCATGTTGTTTGTGGACAACAACGTTTTTAAACAACTATAACTTTTGATTGAGGCAAGATTTGTTCACAAAAACAAGTAAGGCTAATAAATCTGACTAATACCTTTCATTTGAGTATTAACAGTTACAAAGATCTGCTCTAGAACTGAAGTTATTGCAATTAGTCTGATTGAATTCCGATGAAGCAGTGCTGTCAGGAACAGTTTACGTTGACGACGAAAAATGAATTTTTCATAAATCTTCGTTATATTGCAATACTATTGAAATTTGATAAAACTTATCAATTTAGACTGTCTTTGGCTACGTTTTCCATGCAATTGGACTACTCTAAGTATTCTAGGAGAATTGTATTGAGCAGTGGAAGGTAAAAATTGAGCAGATTGTAGCACTGCCAGGAAAGCACTATCTTTATGAAAAAAGGCTTTTCGTGTTTCTTGACCCCATCGTTTTCAAGAAAAAATAGTTTTGAATCCTCTCATGCACTAGAAAAAAGTTGGGCATGAAAGGGTTAAGAGTCATTATGTCCGCCGTGGCGCTCCTCGATGTGGAAATGGTTGAACGTCTATTCTTGGTACACTCGTATGTGTGGCTCTGCGTGACTGAAAAATACTTTTGTTTCGTACATAACGAATGTATAAATACATTACACAAGAGGTCCAATGTTGCCTTATCTTTAAAATTGTTAAACGAAATTATTTTCGGTTTGAGCACTTTACACCAGACGCCCCTCTTAATTAATTAATTCCTGATTTTTTCTTTCCGTTTTATCAGTCATTTTCTTTGCTTATTTTCATTTTGATTTATTTGTTTTTCCATTATTTTCTTTAATTTTACGTGTGTTTCTTATTTCTAGTTCCATATTTATCCATATAGCTTGCTTTGTCATTTATTTTTCTGTTCACTATTTTCTATGTGTTTTGTTTTTTATTTCTATTTTTTCCATTCATTGTTTTTGTTACAGTCTTTAAAAATATTCAGTTATTTAAATTTTTCTATTTTTTCTAGTTCCATTTTGGTTTTTCTTTTGATTTAAAAAAAATCCTTTTCTGTGAACTTATTTTACTATTCATTTAATAAGTTTTGTTTCCCATTTTTCTAATTTTTCATTTTTTCGGTATGTTCTTATATTCTTTGTTTCTATTTTTTCCAAACAATACTATTTAAATTTTTCCACTTTTTCACGTTTCCATTTGTCTATTTTTTACATTTTCATTCAATCTATCCATATTTCTCTTATTTCGTCTCCTTTTTATTCCAATTTACAATATTTTTCGCACAATTGTTGCTTTTTTTCAAGCATTTTATTACCATTTTTTTAAAAACTCTCATTACGGTAATTTTTTAAATTATATTTTGTTTTTATTAATTCACATTCATTTCTCTAATTTAATACATTTCTACAATCGCTATGAAAAACAAGTCTAGCTTCTACATTTCAAGTATTTTTTTTTGTTTTGATTGGAGAGGTTTTACCCAACGGGTCATACGTCTCTCTATATGGGATATAAAGATCTTTTTAGAAAAATCTCTGATTTTATGTGCGGGGTTCTGAATTGAACCCATGTGAGCTGCGTGCAAGCAGCCGGTTTACTAACTACAATTATTTTAGTTTCCCTTGAAAAATGTCGCCAAACACGGTCGAAACGTCGGGCAGTTTTAAAAACATTTCGTTTGCTCAATTGCTACATTGACTTAGGAAGCCGTAAACATTCACAGAAATTTCAGTTCCAGTCGATGTAATACTTAAAATAACCTCAATATGGCTCACATACGTTGTGTACTTTCCTAAACATTATTATTATTATCGATTCGTTGATTTTTTAGTTATATCCTTTCGTTTCATATCACTCATTCGTTATTTTTGTCCTTTATGTTTTATTGTTCTGTTTATTTTTCCAACATTGTCCGTTTATTATATTTTTTTCATTGCTCAAGTTTTTTTTTGTTTCTTGAATTTTTGTAGTTAGCTTTGTGTGTCTTTTTCAATTTTATGAGCTTGTTGTGGATTTTCTCAATTATTCATTTTCTATTGTATATGTATCCACTAGGGTGGGACAAAAAATAGATTCCAGCTCCGAGCAACTTTTTAGGTACCATTTGGGTCCTATACCAACTGTGCAAATTCTTAGCTCGATCGGTGAAACTATATTTTTGCGCCCACTGTTTAAAGTTTACATGGGATTTTGTATGGGAAAGTTAACTTTTACAAAATAATTCCTCCAGGAGTCGCCCATTACTTCCTAAAAATAAATCGTTATGTGGCTTGTTTAGGAGATTTAACAAAGAAAAAAAGTCTCGAAAACCACGAAACGATCTGATGCTTGCGAAAATAGTTATTAAGCAGAAACCGATCGATGTTCTGACGATTGATAAAATATTCATTTGTTCTAGCGCCACTGTTGTTGGTTGTCCCATTATACGCAATTTTGTTTTAATTCTCTCTTAACGTATCTAAATCGTTTATCTATACTATTTGGCCACTTCGCAAGGTTTTGAGGGTTAAATTGAGGCTTCTTTTGTACATAATAAGAGAAAGTTAAAAAATTTGTATATGATAAAATCGTCAGAAGCAGTGATGCTATGAGAAGTGAAATTTTCATCAATCTTTAGGGCATCAAACGGTTTTTGTTTAATAAATTTTTCCACAAGCATCAGATCGTTTTGCAGTCTTTTAGACTTTGTTTCCTTGACAAATTTCCTATAAAAATCAGACATCTGTTTATTTTTAGGAGATAACGGGCGACTCTTGGAAGAATTAATTTGCAAAAGACAATTTTCCCATACGAAATCCCATGTAAACTTTAAACCGTGGGCGCAAAAATATAGTTTCACCGATCAAGTTAAAAATTTGCAGAGTTGATCTGGGAGCTAAATGGGACCCAAAAAGTTACTCGGAGCCAAATTTTATTTTTTTCATATAACCATGTCCCACTCTAGTATCCACGTTTTGCTAGTTTTGTTATATTTTTTTTTTCAAAATTTTGACTGATTCCATTGTTTTGATGTTTCCAATTTTCCATTGCTCTTATTTTAGAAAAAGCCTTCTAATGTTTGAATTGCTATGCTTTTGACTGATTTCTTCCCAATCTTGGGGAGTGAGGGGAAGGATCCCTGATAAAATCCAAAATGCCTATTTAAGGCAAAAAAGATTGTCTTGACTAAGGTTAACGATTTTACGAGTGATGGCAAAACCTTTCTATATGAGAGGCAAAAAGTAAGTATTATTTCACGCATATGGGAAATTCCTATGTGACCGCACTGCTCATACAGTAATTCCGGAACCTGATGTCGGATCAGAATTAAATTCCATAGCAACCTTCAGTTTTCAGAGTGATTGCATAGTCTTTTTATAGGAGAAAGGCAAAAACCTTCAATATAAAATCCGTGAAAAAATAGTCTGATTCTGACAAAACTTTTCTTTATCCGTTTTTAGATCTTTAATGTAACATTAAACGAATTTTCCTGCGTACGCATTATTCATTTTTAACCGCTTATATACTGGAGGTTTATGCTTGCCAACTTTTTCTGGTGAGAACTTTTTAAGCTATTATTTTGCTGAAGGATCGCAGTCCGATTTTTGCGCTTGATATTTATATCCGATTTTTAATCCTAATGTATTTGGTGTGAGTTTTACGTCGTATATACTGTTATACGCAATCCATAATACCTTGTACAGTCATTTCCGCTCCATCATGGTCGAATGGATATCGTTATTCATAGCAGTGAGGATTATTTTGTGTGTGCTTATACTGGAGCTGCATAGCTGGTTCTCGAAAGGGTTCTCTGTCAGAATCACTCACTCCACTGTTGCGGGCGGAACGGGAAATGTCACCCACAAAAACATTGCTTAAGACTAATTGCAGCGGGCCGTGATTCTGATTGTGAAATTGTAAGTACGGTTCATATTTGCGGGCGCAGAGATTTCACGACCGCCGCGTGGGAACAAGCGTTTATATGTTCACGCTTGAGACCGCGTTGATCAGAGTATAAGTGCTATAATGTTCACTTAATCATCGGATCGTTTTTGTTTTTTTTTGCGAAATCTTGGGCGTGGATGATCGCGATTGCATGTTCGCCTTCATGTATCATTGCGAAGAGCTCGAGCGATTGTATGTAGCAGTGTTCGATCACGTGGGCTTTTGTATGTCGCGTGTGCTTCGCGTGACTAAATTTGATTTTATAACCATATGTCCATTCGCATATTCGCGTATACTCTTGAATGAACACGCGGACCGTGAATGAGATGCTTAATTTTCAGTGTATGGTTCAGATATTAGCAGAGAGTTCCCCCATATCACTAGAGTAGCCGGTCATGTCGCCATGGAACTTGTTGCGACATTTTTTATTGTCCCGGCTGAAAGCATAAGTCTATGCTGCTAGGACCGAGGGTAGTGGATTCCGGACGTGACCGATTCATGATCGCCTGTGAGTAAGAGTGAGTTAATACTTTAGGCCACGTTTGAAAATTTTAAGTGCTGAAACTTTCACTTAATTATCAGGGTGTTTTAATGTTAGTGAGATTGTAGGCGTAAGTAGGTGTGGATGATTGGCATCTTTACGCAGAATTATATATGTAGGGAGCGCTACATACCTGGGGTGGATGCTTTGCGAATAAACTGTCAGATCAGTAGCAAATCTCTAAAAGTTTACGTAATTTTTGCATTTTTAAGAAAATTGGCCTTAGTTGTATAAAAAATGAAAGTGAAGTGGAAGAAAACTAATTTCCTTCAAGATGGAAATAGATTTATTATGCAAAACAGGGATAATATAGCATATTTTTCAATTTTTCTTTCTGAACCGGTATAAAACCACTTCGTACAAAGTTGTGTATGTTCGAAATGAGAGCTAATTCTTGCCAAAAGTGAATTTATACTGGTTATGCTTTGATTGATTGTTTAAATATACTTAACTTGGGCGGTTGTGCTTTGCAGCAAAATGCCAATTGCAATTGCATGTTAGCGTGTTGTGTTATCGTGAAGGACACGAGCGTTTGTACGTTTGGAATGAGGAAGATTATCATTTTAGGCTGTTGAGAACTAATGCAATCGAAACATTTGAATGAGCTCCTATTCTTGCGGGGCATCACGCTTAACTACCCGAGCAGAGTCTGACAACAAATTGAAAACTTAACTTGATGTTGTGATGTTCGGCAAATGATTACTCAGGTTGTTGTCGTTTTGGTCGTTTCGACGGTTAAAAGATCAAAATGGAGAGCAGCAAATTTGCCCTATGACATCAAACAGAAAACTAATTCTGCTATCAGTGAGAATAAATTGAAAGCTCATTGAGATGTTTAAAATTTTTTTGGTAGCAAAATATGTATTCACTTTGATGTTTCACCAAAGAAATATAAACATAGAAAATTCTTCTAAGAAACAAGGACAGCAAAATGAGATCAAAATTTGATGTCAAATTTGAAAAATCTAAAGCTGATAGCAAAATAAGATTTCAATTTGATGCTATTATCAAAATATGATTTCTACTTGTTGTAATTTTGATGTTCAACTTTGCTCGGGTTGGGGTTTGCTCAGGAACACAAATTTTGTCTCCGATTTTTGGAGCTATCGTCCTATCATTAAGTTAGTGTCGGATATTGATGAAACGAAGATGAAACGCAAATTCCGCAACTAATATAACATTGGGAAGTTTAGCCACGCAGAAAACTTCATTGCAAAGAACAATATGTAACACTAAGTCGAACATGACAACATTATAATACAGTTCCCTGTTTACATCGATGACGTTGAATTCAAAGTACGTTAACAATCTTAACCCCGCACCAAATCAGACCACATTAAAAATTCATATTGGAATATGGAGAAGTGGCACCCGTTACGAGCGATACTTGGAGAAACCTTTTCAACGGCGTTTGTGTGATTGGTATGAGGTTGACCAAACCTATCTCTTTCTATTTGTCTTTTAGCCAACATTAACATTAACTAAGTAAATAATGTTGGGCCCCAACTCAGGTCAGATTCCTTCGTGCCAGTTCCAGAAGAAAAACCTACTAGAAGCAATTAAAACAAACAGCCTTTGACATACGCTGCTAGACACAAACAAAAGGCCACCCAATAACTGATGCATTTTGTATGTCGAAACCTACTGCCAGTTTCAACTGAGCAGAAACAATGATTGCACCCAGTGCCTCCAAAGCAACAACCAACAACACCAATAAAGAAGCAAACGTCGATAACATAGTGACAGATAGTATCGTTATAGAGCAAGGAGCCGTCGTTCGTCTTTTCGCAACCTGTTGTGGCAATCACTGACAAAATATTCTATCAAAGGGGGGTTCCCTGCTTAACAGAACGCGGAAGAGTAGCGTATAAGTAATGTTGAGGGGTGTATGTCTCGAAAATTATTACAGCCATGAGATCATCCAACCACCTGATTTTTTTCATTTATCATCATGATCAGGTAGTTAATCTGTTTTCGCGCTTTTCCTTCAATTCTCGAATATCATTTTACACTTCCTCTAGCGTGCTAATTCATAATTCTTAAGCTTTATTCTGTTGATCTACATTTGTCATCCAACTCAAAGTGCTCCACTCCTATATAATCGGTCAACAGGTGAGCACCCCGGTCGTTGATTGTTATCGATGCCAGGTATTTTTCTTCTGTATGATCATCTTTTTCAGCTGCTTTCAGCTCACTACACTGTTTCGACATATCATCGCTGTTGTGCTATCTTTTGACAAACGCCATTTTGGGGTAAACTGAGTTGGATATGCCATATTACTAAATTTTAATTTAGAAATTTTAAACGGCTGTTCGCAGTCCTTAGTGGATTAAAACGACTTGTTTGTTTTTTAATCCAAAATATTTAAAAACAAACAAGTCGTTTTAATCCACTGCTGTCGTTTTAAGGACTGCAAAAACCGTTTAGAATTTTCTAGATAACAATTATAATTATCAGTCTATTTTCAACCATCAAAGGCATCGGTCACGATACTCAGTGTGCTCCTGCTTCTGATTGAGCCAGTGCAAAGCGAACGAAATAAAAACAGTTACTTGTGCGCATTGCCTGAAGAACAAAAGATACCGTTATATGTATTTATTCTTGCGTGATCTATCAAGATGACTGAGCCTCATCAACAAAACGTGATTATTCGGTCTATCTGAAGTCACCTTCATACAGCTTGAGCACGTCAGGCATGCGGTACTGATAACCTTCAACAAATTCGCCCAGGCGAAAAGATTCATTTCGCAGAACAACTTAAAACACGTGCTTCTTTGTGACAACGTTGAAATCAAGATCCCTATATACATGGATGGATCCCTATATACTGGAAATATTGAAGTTAAATTACACGATTTATCTCCATTTACTTGCAAAGTGACAATTAAAAGATTCATGTCGTATTTCGGAGCAGTGGAATCTATTACGGAGGACACATGGAGAAACTACTTCCCAGGTATTTCAAATGGTGTCTTTGTGGTGAGAATGCGGGTAGACCAACCCATTCCCTCTTACCTTACCCTGCAGTACAAAACAGAAGGGGGAGATACCATTACACAGCGAACTCTTTGTACATATAAAGGACAGACTAATACGTGTCCGTTCTGTGAACAAAAGGCACATTATGAACAACCCTGCCCAGAAACCGCTGAGGAAAGCTCATCTTCAGAAAGATATGCCAACACTCATCCTTGCCAGAACCACAAACGGTTGCCAAATTTGTGGCTGCAATTGAGGAAATAATGACAACTGCAAAAGTTTCAAACGTAACAACTAATACCACCAAGAAGCTACCACCAAGGATGGAGTGTTCACATTCGGGGGTCGCGAGGGCAAAAGTCAGGAAGAACATCTGATCGCGAGTATCATGGCAGTAATCAATATGATGATACGGCCGTAAACAACAGCGAGAGAGACATGGATAACCCCGAAGTTGGCGAGAGAAGGAACACCTTCCCGACGCGAAAAAAGATCATCTCCACTCGCAATAGCAAGTTGCGCGCACCGGATCTTACAGGCTTAAAATAAAATGTATTGTGATTTTTATTTTTTACATCTTGTAAATATATAAAAGACCCATGGCTCCTCTAAGCTAACGTATTGAGCCGTGTCAAATAAATGAATAAAAAAATAACAATTATCCAGTCGAAAGGACTTTCGATTACACTGAATTTTAAAATCTCTTAAAGTGGCGTTTTCAGAATTTTAAAATACTGCTGGGTTACTACAGCGAAACACGATTATGACAAGCGCCAATTTTTCGATTGAGCGAGTTGTGCTATCTTGTGATAACAAAAACAATAAATATACAGTAACTGAATTGAATATGTTTCTTATGTGTCTTCAAAATTATAAACATACTTATTAAAATATTCAAAAACTTTGTAATTAACCACAAATTCAAAATAAAACTGCCAGAAAGTTGAATGAATACTATTCTACAACAGAAATGCACTAAAGTGCAGCAAAATTGATGACACACTCGCCAAAGAACAAACATTCCTTCAACACTGACATAACTCAACTCACGATGTCTCCTTGGCCTTTCTAGCACGTTACTCATTCTGGAATAGATCATCATCTCCCAGCCGAATCACATCATCATTAGTAAGTGTCCTTACTGGCTGACTCTAAACGAAACCTCCTTGTATATTTGTTTCAGTTCTAAGCGGAAAAGTGACTAATACACTACCAATTCGAAATACAAGCCTTAAGATGACGTCTAAGGTTCAGGCCGGGTTATCACACTAAAGTTATTCCAATGGAAAAGAATGCTTTGATTCGGGGGGTTTGGTTGACCAAAGTATTTTAGGATAGGGTTCAACAGCAGAAAGCAATCCAGCATTTCCAAACGAAACTGGTCACTGACGGAGTATTCCGTTAGATCCTTACCGGGTAAGCATAATTGAGGTCTTTAAACCAATGTAGGTTGATAAATACGATATTTTGAGATATATGTCTTGGTTCCGATACGTTGGTATGACCTAAACGATAAATTCGTATATGCCCTACTCCCAATACGAATAAATATGAAACCGAGGTGGGAACGTTAGAAGTTGTTTACCTTTCTGGACCACTTTGTATCTACCGATCGAAAAACGCTGAACAATTGACCTTGGTGCACGCTTACGTTTGTTTTATGTATGTAGGTACCTACGTTTTATGGGTGCACGCGCAGTAGAAGCCAAACCCCGAGCTGGCGAGCTGGCATTGAACAAACAGTCGCTATGTTTGTTTTGTTACGATTTTACTCGGGATCTAATGCTTGCCGCCGCTGCGGTTGGGTAGAATATTGTTGTATCAAGAACTATTTGTTCGATGATTGTCTGTTGATGTTTCAATAGACTAACTTGAGGTTTTGCCAAGTAGCTTTTCTTGTAGTAGTTGAACTTTACTGAAATAGGTTTAAAATTTGTAAATGTCAATCAAAACGACTATGAAAAAGTCCTTTTTAATTTAATTTATTTGTTTAAAGTAAATTTGCATTGAGAGGCAATTACTCCCAATTTTTTTGGATCAGCAGTCCGAACACCGTTGGAATCATTTAAAAAAAACTCTCATCCCCCGTTTAATGATAACAATTTAAGAAGAAATATGACTCACGTCTGGTTTCTGAAGTGACTACTCCGGATCAGTGTTGACCGATGACAAACTTAATGGCCAAAGCTGCAAACGGCCTAGTTGCACCTTCTGACTAAGTGTGCTAACGATGCTCAGGGGGAAATGTTATGCAATTTTTCGCTGCTTTCTGTATCCGTTTCGAATGCGAATATTTCGAAAACCAGTTTCAACCATCACACTAATCAAAGTGAGAGTACAGCACTCGTCGCGAGTATGATTCACTTCTACTGCTGTTATGCTCTGTATTTAAAACCCAATACGCTTTTACTCCTATCCCGCATAAACGCTTTCGGGGCAATCAGAAATGAAATATAACTTCTGTAAAAAATTCAAAATCATCTTGAAATTTTCTCCTGTTTCGATCCGGAATCAGCATCACATAAATGCAAAACATCTATTGTCCAACAGTCCCTAGGCACGAGGGCTCGTCGAAGGTAATCCCTCCAAACAACATCATCCAAGTCGTAAAGTGGAATCATTATAGAAAGTGGACGAAGGCAAACACAACAGACACCCAGCTCGTGCCATCCAAAGTAATGCCCTACCGTACCACCATACCGGACAGGTATATATGTACGCCATCCAGGATGAGTCATACGACGATGGCCATTAGCTGATCGCCATGATCGTCCGATGGGCTAAAAATGATAGTGAAGAGTGCGAATGAAAATTGAACCTGTTTGTACGCAAGATTCAATGAATTGGCTGTGTTTTGCTTTTTTTCCTTCTTCTTCCAGCGGACAGGACAGGCTTTTGAATCATGCGTGAATCTTGACGGGAATTCTTGACCCAGAAGGGATCAAGCTGGGGCATAGCACTTGCATGAGTAATGAATACAAAGAGGGTTTGCAGTCGTAACAGTTAGCAGTAGTAACTGGAATGCTGATTTGATAAGAAATTAATAAATAAAACAACTGATATGGCGAATGATTTATTTTTAAGCCATCGTTTGGATTTAAACAATACTACGCGGCAGCTCATTTGAAACTTGTGCAATTCAAACTACGGATAAGAGGCCTCGTGGCATGATGGACTATGATTGTAGCGAAAGCATTGAACAATTGTGGAAGATTATGCACAATGATGTCAGGTTTCGGATTAATAATATGAATGGACAATGAACCTTTTAAGATTATAAACAATATCACGTGTCAACTATTTAAGAACAAAACAAAACCGCGTGTGGTGTAAACGCATATTGTTTTTCGAGAAGTAGAATAGAAATGATGAAAAATGAGTTTTTTCGATTATCTCTAGTATATCAGGATCAATTACTGTGACCACTTCAAAAACAAAATTGTATTATCAATTATAAAAATAACCACCCAGTGAGATAGAAAATGAAGAAATTTAAAAAAAAATCAAAAATATTTATATAAGTGACTATTTTTGACGCATATTTGAGCGCTGAGGTAAATGGCGTAATTTTTTTTATGCAAGCCTGCGTTTTGTAATTTTAAAGTCAGTAATACTGAAGACTTGATGTCTTGGGTAAAGTTGTTGAGAATAAACAACTTTGTTGAAGACCTAAGAGCTCTATTCATGCATCGTATCGAGATATCGAACAATATATGCGAAATTTAATTAAATGGAACCAAACGGGTATATCATTTATCTAGACAACGTTGCTGTAGGTTAGAACAACTTGTTTTAAAGGAGATATTTCGCAAATAACCTAATATACTCGTTACCCTGAATATAGAGAATATTCAGGTCTTCAACAAAACTGTTTTTAATATCATTGTCAACAACCTTACGGAAGATAGAAAACCTCTAAAAAATTAAAGTATTATTTTTTGTGTTTCAAATTCATCTCGTCAGTAACTAGCACCATCTGGGTGTCTAGTTAGACGATATACTGCATGGTTCAGATGTGTACAGGCGTAGGGACTTGATGATCGTGTGTAGCATCACAAAAGACTCGAGCGTTTGTATGTTAACGTGTTCGATCGCGTGAACGTTTCCCAGCTAGCCTTTTTGATGGTATATCCAAGTTGCAACTGAATAATACGTATTTATATCCCACCAAAAAAGTCGCACAAAATGCAAAAAATCGGCATATGCGTACCAAACTTGAGGTGATATACGTACATAGCTATTGAAATTGACGATTTATAACAATAATGTAGGAGCGATAATTTCTAGTACAGCGATTCTATTCGTAAATGCATTACGATTGGATATGCGAAACAATCCCGCATTATATGCGATATCCAAAACTAGTATACGATTCCGGAACACGATATACGATTAACTCTCATTCGTCGGTAAAGAAGATCAAAAACTAGGAACAGTTAACAGGCACATGAATCATCCCCAAAAAACGAATGTCGGTTGTGAACCGGAGCCAAAACCCAACCCATAAAGGTCTCCCCCCACTCTCATGTTAAGGTGGGATTCGAACTTACGACATTTTAATTGTAGGACAGGACTTACTACACAGAACTATTTTATTTGTTATAAGTGTGACAATATTTCGTAATCATATCTTATCTTCAAGTAGAGAAACCCTATTCCGATAAACATTAGCCATATATGCAGCAATCTCATTTTGAAGATATGAGAAAAGTCGTAAGTAATTTCGCGAAATCGGGTTTCTTATATGTTGTGATATATTAAGTCGTTTATAACTTTTTGAAGTCATTGTGATGTATATCGAAGTCGTAGATATGTTTATGTTGCTTATTGACTATTCCTACACATAAAAACGACCACAATGACTTTATTAAGTAATTAATCCGACATTGATCGAAGTAAAATACGATCAAATGTGAGCAAAAATACGATTTTTACTAATTTAAATATTTGTAGCTATATGAATATGATATAGGTCTAAGACGATTTAACTAGAACATTAATGCGATTTTGAATGAAAGGTCGTATTCAAATCATGTTTTGAGTAATATGCGATTACAAATCAATTTCTGCAGACTAAAATCGACTGTCATAACGATTTTGACTCTTTGTAGACATCTTTACGAGTCTTTTTCTACATTGTTATACGATTTATGGTTTGCTGGGTAATATACTCGTTACCCTTAATAATAGAGAATATTCATGTCTTTAACAAAACTGTTTTCATGTCTTCAACACAACCCCAAAATGATTAAGTTTTATTTTTTGTGTTTCGAATTCATCTCGTCAGTAACTAGCACCATCTGGGCGTCTAGTTAGACGATGTATCTAAACTAGTACCCAAATTAGCACTAGTTGGACACAAAAAATCCAAACAGTTCACACGACACATGTGACCGATCAAAGCAACTGACTTGTCCCGAGTGATGTCCCGGGAAGAAAATACAGAAGCTAAGGTTTGCTCGCGAGGAAGCGAAAACGAACTCTTGTCTTTTGACTAGGGAGCCAAAGTTTAGATACATAGCCTAACTAGACACCCATATGGTGCTAGTTACTAACAACATGAATTCGAAACACAAAAAAAAACTTAATTTAAGTTAGGTTATGTATCTTTAATGCGCAAAGTGGTTCAGTCCAATTTTCCCTTATTGGAATTTAAGATTTCATAACTCTAAATAATGTTTTTTGAAGAGTTGAATCCCTATCCTTACTTCCATTAATGACTAAAACATATTTCATCAAATGATGCACTGTATTGTGGTACAAAAGTTTTTAGCAAATACTACACCTCCAAAGTTGATGGTTTCGACATTATCTTGACGTAAAAACTGTTTTTGAACACTTATAGCCGTAAGCACAAATCCGTACTAACTGTTTTTAAACCGGACTATCTTTTAAACCAGCCTAAAATATTTGGTAAGCTTTAATCAAACGATGCTGTCATTTATATGGCTGCGTTCTGATCTGCGTTACACGTCAATGTTAAAAAACAACAAATTCAAGTTAAAGAAAATGAGTAAATTCATTCAGATATTTTCATGCAGTAAAATAGCTTTTCTTCGCCAAATATCTCGTTCCATAGGGTTTGAGAACAATTTTGTCAACTTGTTGCCGATATGTTTCTGAACATAGAACTTTAACGTGTTGGATAGTTGAAAGTTGGCCGATGATGTACAGTACTTTGTAGTGACATAATATGCACAAAAGAAAATAAAATGATAGACAAATGCATGTTTTTATTCAGTTTGAATAGGCGTTCGTCGAGTTAGAGGTGGCTGAACCATCGGTTGTAATTGGTGCCATGATAGTTATTTCTCGACAAAAATATGATTACTGGTTAAAACCCAACTGTCAAAATTCTCTTTGAAAGGAAATTCCGGACAAACCGTCGCTGGATAAACACAGTTCATAGCAGTTAATGTAAGAGAAAATTTTTCTCTTTTGTTTACTGCCAACATCTGTGATTGGCGAGTAACGGTTTGTCCGGAATTCCCTTTCAAAGAGAATTTTGACAGTTGGCTTTTAAGCCGGAATTATATGTTTGTCGAGATTTCATACTTTGATTAAAAAATTGGTTAAAATATTTCACTTTGAATTTAAAATGAACTGTGAGTGTCATTCTAATTGAACATGATACCTATCGACGTGGGGGAAAACATTTATTTTCGTTTCAAGTGAATTTTCACAAGTTTGGAATAAAGATCAATTATCAATGAAGGTCTGCGAATTAAAATTATACACGTTTTTCAGCGAGGTTTAAATAAAAAGTAAACAAAGATCAAACAGAAAATTAAACTTTGACAGAATGATCATTTATATTCACGAGCGTTATATTTAATTTTTTTTCGTGCACTGTGGCAGACAGAATATAGATATATTTCTATAATTCATCAATGCAAATTTGAACGATTTATGCCAAAAATCGATATAAATATATTGATCACCGTTGTGTTCGCAATAAATTTCAAAATATTTTGTATTTAGATGTTTTATGTGATTTTATTCTTATTGGTACATTGCACATATTTAAAATCAATTATTTAATCTGAGCTTAGGGTATTTGTGGAGCTAATTTCTAAGCTGTTAACATTCTGATTCAGTTTGTTAACCACGAGTGTAAGAAAATTCATAAAACATTGCATTTTACGATCTATATTCAATTATCATTTGTTTGGATCTATCCCCTAAAAACAATTTTCTTCCGTTATTTACTTTCTTTGATGTGGAATACGATAGATATATAGGCAATAATTCGTGAAAATATGTTATCGATTTATATTAACGAATTAAATGGTCCCGCTTATTCTCCTAGCTATAAGCAAAAAGAAAAGAATCAGAAAAATTCTTATTGTAGTTCTGTTTCTAATTCACAAAAACAACTTTGATTTGAATTGATCTCAATTTATCCAAACGTGCTCTACTGTAACCCTTTGATGTGCGATTGGAATCAAGCGTGTAGAGAGAAGGAAAGAACGAGGAAATAAAAAAAATGCGGGTAGATAAACACGGTAAAAAATCTTTACCCATTTTATATATTCAAATTGCCTATTTTCGCAAGTTATTCGAGCTGTCAAAAAATGGGTATTTTATTGCTTCTAACAATTGGTGCTTTTTATTCATTTCACAACTACTCGATGAGATAATGTCAATGGATATACTGATCTTAATAATGAGTGAAAAGTCATCAAGAATTATTTTAAGCGAGTTAACCTGCAAACTAAGGTTCGTAGCGGAAGCTGCAAATTACCGGCCTGCAGTACGTGGCGAAAACGGAACATTTCGGCAATGCTCATAAAAACGGCTGTTTAAACTACTGAAGATGTTGCAAATATGCGTTTGGCATTTTTAGAGCAGCTAAAAGATCCAGCCATTAAAAATATATCCAGTTGGCGGTTTTATTTTGTTAAGTAGTTAACTGCCGCTAGAAGCATAATTGTCCCATGTGTATAGGGATTCCCATAGCACATGGGACAGTAATGCTTCTAGCGGCAGTTAAGGAGAATGTGAAATGAATATTATTTTATGTTTTTTTTAATTCAGAAAAAAATCATTGACAGTATTTTTCATTCTGGCGCGATTTTCATGAATGGATATTTTTCACGAGTTTTGTTGTAACAGTTTTGCGAAAAATAAAGGGTGAAACATATCCAGGTTGACGTACAAAAGCTGTATTCATTTATGGATACGAACTCTTCACCCACTTAAGCTGTGAACCATTTGGCGATTTTTTTAATCTTTAGTTAAAATTTGACGGTTCGAAAGTTCATTTCTCTTGAATGGAAAAATTTAACCGAGAGAGCGAACCATTTCAAAAGTTGACATAAGGATAGTTATTTAGAATTGACAGCTGCGATTAGCACAAGTTGGTAGAGGTGTGAACATTTGTAGATATTTAAAATTAGTTTTTTTCTTATTACATTAAGTATGACAGTCATGCCCTCGAAAAGTAAACATCCACATCCTGAAATAACCCAAACAAATCTTAACACAACACGTTATCGTTTCCATCTTTATCCCTTAATTTTGTATTGAAAAATGTTGACAACCTTAATTAGGTACAGAAAATGTTGCCACCTTTTTATTCTGCATCATGTGCAAAATTTTAACCATCGAGCTGTCAATTTTAACCATGCTCTAGAGTAGGGTTATTTTGCAAATAACTTTCGAAGTGTCAGATTTTAACTAAAAGTTAAGAATTTCACCAAATGGTTCACAGTCTTAATGGGTTATTCCACTTTTATTGAAAATGCGTAGTTTTCTACGCATTAATTGGTATTTTATTTTATTAGTGTAGTTCGACAGTGCTTGTCTTTCCTACCTGATAAACTTGTCTTTCCTACCTTATGGCTTATTTATTGCCATCTTTATTGCGAGCAAAGAGAGCCATATTTATCCAGAAGAAAGCCGAAGAGAGGATTGAAAATAACGAAATGTATGCAAGAGAAGCATGACAAATTTTTGCATATTTTTGTCTTTTTCCGGTAACATGATGCTGCCATTTGCATTGCTGCGTTCTGATCAGCAATACACGGCTATGTTAAAAAACTGTACAATAAAGTTAATTTAAAATTCACTGTTTATGCCATTTAATAGTCTGATTATTTCGAGAATTTTTTTATTGTTCAATAAAATGGTGAATCGACATCTTGTTGAATGGGATTTATAACATAAGTATTGTATCAAATAAAATAATTTTTTCGAACAATCTATCTCCCGTGATTTTTGACCTAGCGCTAAAAACTAAAGTTTTTCTGATTCCTTATGTCAATAGCGATGTACGTAGGATTTTTTCGATATTTTGATTTTAAGCGAAATGGCGCAGTTTTGAGTGAAAAAACGTAGAGAATGTCATAAAAATCTACACAAAACCGTTAATCAATAAAAAGGTAAGCAATAAAAAATTTAACCCTGCGTACGTGACTAGAAAAATCAATTTTGAATAAACTGTGAAAATTTCAAAGCGACCAAAAATCATTTGCTCGAGTTACATTTCCGGCCAGTGGTTTCGAGAAAAACGCGGTTAAAGTTTGCAGTACACATTGATTATACATAAGAAGCGTTGTGGCAAAATCGAAAATTATATTTTTGAATTGTTTTCGTTCTCCATGTTTTGGGATATAATTTTTTACATCCTAAAGCACATTTTAGACTAATAAATAGAAAATCGATTGTTTTAAAATTCTACAGTGGAGCAACCGCTTAAACAATTTATTATTTAAGATCCATAATTGACTAAAACGTTATTTTGCTAATAATGGTGCATACTATCGAGAACGTTATAGAGTTATATTGTTAGGCGCTAGCCACTCCAAGGGCTTGAATAGCTTCTCTAACATTACACTTAGTAGTTTGTCAGTTCAGCCAAATCTAACTGTTCCAAATCAAATCAAATGCTTATAGAAAAAGAGTGGAAGCTTACATCTTTTGAAAAGTTTGTATCAGTTGCTGTTCTGCAACAGATTAAAAATGCTATAAAAATTATTTATTTGCTTCAGATAATTATGTCGTCCGTGGAATGGAAATCTGAAATTTTAGCCTGGTGGGACTTATTATACCATCCTACCCAACTAGTCTACTAACCATGCATATAGAATTTGACAGACCTACTTTGCTGAAAATGAAGTAATTCAAATTATCAGCACGATTATCCAATAATGCCTGAAATACCAAAAGTCCAGTAATTTTAATTAATAAAAATTATAATTAGTTACTTCCTATAGTCTGCCATCTGTCTGATAATGAATTGACAAATAATAAATTTACAAATTGAACCTGATACTGGATGCAGACTAAATTTCTTGGACCAATCGTTCTGAATTTTGCACAATTCTTCTTCTTCACATAATTGCCCAGGCAACTACAAGAGCTTTTTGCAAACTGCTAAATATTATTATTTTACAATAACATGTTAATCGTTGTTTTAGAAATAATCGGACTTTGGTTTTAAAGTACTTCAAAAAAATCGAAAATCGACCAAAAAATAAAAGCTCCATTAATTACTTGTGAAATGCTGTGAAAAACAACTGTGCAAATGTATCAACGTTCGTCCAGTAGATTTTGAGTTATGGTGTATACCGCAAAACAAGATTTCGATGTGGCGCCTGACTGAAAAGACAAAGAATCTTTGCATCGAAAAAAAAATATAGTATCCAATTTTTTGCCGATAATACCTTACACAACCCCCCTTAAGTTCCGACACGATTTAAGCGATTTTTCCGTATTCAACTTTTTGCGTCATTTTGCCAAGTCATCTGTCTAGTCTCAGCTTTCACAGCTCTTTCATACCCTGTGCATATCTGTTCTATCATAAAGAATTAAACGAAATTTTGTACTACCGCGGAAATGCAAATCGTTCAAGATATGCTACGAAACAATACAAGCAAGCTCCGATAACATTTAAATAACGATCAAAATGAGAATATTTGTAACAGTTTGTTTGCCGTCATATTTAAAAGTGTTGCTTAGGCTATATGGCATGGCTTCATTTACAATTTTTTATTCAATCTTAGTTTTGAACTCTTTCAAAAGCAGTAGTAATATAAATAAACTTCCACTTGCTTATGATGTTCTTTGTGGGAAGATACAACTAGAAAAGGGAACAAATTGTGATTATATATTCTTTTCCTTATGTAAAAATAACTAAAAAATTGTGAGCAAATTAAACTTCACTCATTTTGATAGCCATAGGTAAACTAACGAACGAAAACAATTTTCATCTCTGAATCCAATTATAAAATTTCGTTCGACAGTTTGTTTCAATATGATTCGACTTCTGCTAACCTGCAATATAACTCTTCGATGTGGCGTTTTGAAATGAGCGTGTAGCACCTTCTAGATATAGGACGATAAAGAATATTTAAAAAAATGCATTTAAAATTCGATTACACCTGTTTATCGTACGGGATAAAACTTGCTTACTTGCCCTCATATGGTTTGTGTGCAACATGGGCCATAATATTGCACATAAAGTTCGAAAAGTTGATTCAAATTATTGAGATGCATGCAAGAGGAACATGGCGGCCTTTTACACTGTTTTCATTTGGCTTCGGGATGCAGCCATTTCTGCAATGACAGGTACTAACGTCTTAGGCCGGACTAAACTCAGGCCTAAAATCAAAGATAGTACCGTGTGGCGGTACCAACTAGATTCAAGCTTACCGCTATTAGTGTCACCCACTAAACATTGCAGCTGACCATGATCCTGAATGTGATATTCAGTGTACTGCCCATAAAAGTATAAGAGTCCCATATCGATTTTTGTCGAAATTGAGTTATTTGTTGGATTGTATTCTGTATCATCACTGAATCACAATGCACAAATAACATCACCAAAATTGTTTAGAAAAAAATCGAAAAAATACCAAAACATGGTTGTCCCACCCATAAGGCTCAATGAAAATGTAAATCTTGAACAGCGTTTTTCTCGGCTTGCTGTTTTTTTTCCATATGGGACTCTTATGCTATTATGGGCAGTGTATGGTTCAGATGTGTACGGGCGTAGGAACTTGATGATCGTGTGTACCATCACAAAAGCCTCGAGCGTTGGTATGTTAACGTGTTCGATCGCGTGGACGTTTGTATGTTGCGTGTAAAAATTCGATTTTATAATCGCATGTTCTTTCGCATATCCGCATGTGTTCTTAGATGATCGCGCGCGGACTGTGAATCTGATACTTAAATTTCAGGGGAACGGTTCAGATACTAGAAGAGAGCGAATTTTTCCATATCACTAGAGTTTCCGGTCATGTCACCATGGAACATGTTATCTAGTGGATATCAGCGTCATTTTTTTATTGGTCCAGTTGAAGGCATGGACCTAAGCTGCTGGGGACGAGAGTAAGGACTACCGGACATAAATCGATTCATGATCGCGCGAACACGGGCGTTAGGTGGATCACTCTTAAGACCGCCTTTTTAAATTTAGTGTGCTAAATCGTTCACTAAGTCATCGGTGCATTATCCTGTTTGTGATAGTGGAGGCGCAGGTGTGCGTGGATGATTGCGAAGGGTTCGAGCGTTTGTATGTTAACGTGTTCGTCGCGTGTGCTAGTGTGTATGTAACTTCGCGCGTATCAATTCGATTTTATAACCGTGGGGCCATTCGCATATTCACGTTTATTTTTAAATGATCGCGTGCGGACTGTGAATCCGATTGCCGAATGAGGGAAAAAGATGCAAAGAGATTAATTAGAAATGTATGAATTGACCGATATTATTTTTAGTAAACATGAGTAGTGGAATAGCAAACTAATAGAAATACAACAAAAACAGACTAATGAAGTAGAAGAAATGAACACATGTAACATGCAAGCAAACTATTTGAACTCGTCTAAATGACAGCTAATGCTAATTATTTACCATTAACGACAATTCTGTCAGAATTTTATCATGCTATACTGACCGGGAACGGATGGTTCACGTGCGTCAGTAAATTAATCGTACCTCAATTCATCTAATCCGATCTTCCCGAATGAATCTAATCGAATTCATGAATGGAACACCGACAAAAAATTACCGATGAATGCTAGACAGGATTACCCACTATTCTATCATTCCCTGACTCAGCTGATGCAGAAAGACATACGACTAGCACATAACAATTGTACACTAGTACTAAAAAACTACAATTATTATTACGCTAACACTAATAGGTTTCTACTTATACATTTCTTTAATTAGGCTGTGCACGATGACGAAGCCGACCGACAAATCGACACACAATGACCCCTCTGCGAGCCGTGTCCACCAACACTTCTAGAACCAGTTTTGTGCACGGATTATGCAATTAACGCAGTTTCTGCTTTTATTCTTAGTCCTTTTGAATGCAAACAACTGGTTTTCAAAATGGCCTCAGATATTGATATTTGGCGTCTACTTGTCAAGCCCGTTCCAAAAATACCTATATTTTTGGATTGGATTTTACAGAATTTCACTAAACCGGAAGTCGCCATCTTGGTTTTCAAAATGGTCTCAAACATCGATATCTGGCGTCAACTCATCAATCCCATTCCGGAAATACCCATACTGATTATGTTTTATTCAATTCCCTGAAACCGGCAGTGGCCAACTTGGTTTTTAAAAAAATGGCGTCAGACATAGACATTTGGCGTCTACTCGTTACTACTGTCTCGAAAACAACCACGTTGTTGAAGTGCCGGACAGAAGGAATCTTCAAGAGCACCCTTTTCCACTTCCTCACTCACTTTTCTTTCTTCCTTGCATTCAAAAGGACTTGGAATAAAAGCAAAACCCGTCTTAATTGCAAAAAAAACTTGGGGTCCATCCATAAATGACGTAGCATTATATGAGGGAGGGGGGAGTGTTGTATTTTGTGATGATGTGTGACGACAGAGGGGTAGGGGGTTATTTCATGCTACGTAGCTTTTTTTAATGGGAATAGGAGTTGACTTGATGTCACAACAATATTACCCATTTCATCTAACTAACATCATTTTTTTATTTTTTTATTTTTTACGGGTCAAGGGGGGAGGGTTACCGTCAAGCTACGTAATTAGAGGGAGGTATTTAGAGGTTTGTGACGAAATGCTACGATGGAGGGAGGGGTGCGTTAAAAATCACTCAAAAAACGCTACGTCATTTATGGATGTAGCCTTGTTTAAAACGTCCTTTGTCTTTAAAAGGACCGTGCAAAAACCGTGCTAATTGCGAAAACCATGTAGAAACAAAACCGTGCAATAAACCCTGTAAAACCTTAGTGACTCAATTTTTCGGCCTTTTTAACAGGAAGTGCGTTAATAATATTGTAAAATGAGATTTTTACTATTTTTTTAAGTTCAATGGAACGGAGCATCACAGTTTAAAGCCAAAGTTTGTGAGAAATTAAAAAAAAAACCGGGTGAATATAAACATTTTTGCGTTGCATTTTAATTTCTCCTAACGAACTGAAGTGGGAAGGCATCACCTAAAGCTTGGGAATGGGCCGATAAGAAAAAAAAATATATTGTAACATGGACTACTAAACTAACTCGACGAAAGTACCTATTTCGATTTGTGCGTTTCATCCTGCATGTCGCTTGTCATTGCCGAAAAGCCGTGTATGGTGTCACACGTCGGTGCTCGTTGGTTGCTTCTCGCAGTAGAGACGTACTCAATACGCTATGAACTCAACTGATGTCTTCCATTATGGGTGTCGTAGAAGACTTACCACAAGAAGACGTAAGCGAAGGTGTCTCAGTTAGAGTCTAGCAAGTCCCAAGATGCAACTTGCAAACAAAAATTTGGTGGGATGAAGGAAAAGTCCCTTATCAGCTATTTTTTCTAAAGTGATCCATCAGTAGTGCTGTCTTTGAAAATGAACCACCTTGGTTATGCAACTAATTTTTCCGATCTTTTTTTAATGGCAATAATTAAGCAGTTTTCATTTCGTTATATTCTGGATTGCACATATTTTTTCGTATGTAATTTTATATATTCTTTGATTTCATAGCTTGTACGGGAATACGTATCCGACAGTTGATGTTCTTTGGACCGAGAAAACTAATTTATTTGTTTGTTTAGTGTTTATTTGACCAACTAGGAAACGAAGCTACTGGGTCTTTAATGCGCTTGGGGAATACGCATTGTCTTGTCTGAGTGAATGATGATGAATTATGTATGAGGGTTGAGAATTGACAATTCGCAAGAACAATTCAAAACAAATGTTTTATTCTTATATTTAATGCTTTACTTTTAGTCCACTAAATGGTCTGTCAATTGTACTGAGCTAAGAATAGGTACGTACTATTTGGAGACGGAGTGTGTTTGATTCGTGCGTGATATTAATATCGTTTGGGAACGCAGCATCGATATTTTTTCTGTTTCGCATCTTCATTGTTATATCGCAACGTTTACTCGAACGAGGTGGAAAATTTCAAGTTACGGGATCTCAATATGCTTGTGATAATACCTATAAAAGACCATTTATAAATTCTGCCACGCTATTAGGAGGAACACCTATGATAAATAGTGACATAAATGGAATGTGCTTTGACGCAATCGGCCGTTTTACGTACGATTGTACGATGTATATAGGAAGTTCCATAGAACATGGACATTTTTGCGTGTAGTGGCAGTATTGTGCTCCTACCAAAAAAAGGAAAAACTCAAATCATTTGGTTCGTATTAGACTAAGGGGATACAGAGCGTGGTAATATGAGACAAAGTTTGTTAGTTATGGTCCACAATACTGCTTTTAAACTCATTGTTTATGGTCCACTTTATATTGTCGACAACACTCCCGACAGCTGGCTGTCCGGAGTTCAAGTGGTTTTCGATGAAACGAAATTTTTATAAAGGGTTACCCAGAGTTTAAGCGCCTTCACATCTAGAACATCTACGTATCCTACAGTCAATAAACTATTAAAACTTTTTATGCACGAAAATATATTCTCAGTCGCATCGCTTGCTTGAGGCGAATCCTGACTAACAACCCACCCACTACCCAATCCGTGGTACGTATGGGAGTGTCATTGAGTCGGGGCCTTCCGTTAAGTAAGTACCACATCAACGCTTCCTTTCCCGTATCCCAAGTTACGGTAAAGATGGTCGTGACCCACAGTGGTGGTTCTCAGGCGAAATTCTCGCTTGGACTGGATCAATTGTTAAAGGGCGAACACGAAATTTTTGCGACACCGAAAATGTCATGCCAATTTTCTTATAATGTTTAAAATCAAACCAAAATTTTAGGGTAGTTTTATACATACATTTACTTCAAAAATCAAAAGAAAAGTTAATCGATGGAGCCTTGAGTGTAAAATTGAACGCATTTTCGCTTGATACCCTCCATCAAAGTCTTTACAGTGTCATCCGGTACCAGTTTCTCAGTTATTTTTTCCATTTTATTAACATATCCTTCTCGTCTTTGACTGTATTCTTGCTCTTCCGAAGTTCCCGTTACATCATTGCTCAGTACTGCTCCACCGGGCGCAGTTCCGGACAGTTTGGCGGATTCATGTCCTTTGGAACAAAATGGACAGAATTGGCCTCATACCACTCCAGGACACTTTTAGAATAGTGGCATGATGCCAAATCTGGCCAAAATAGCGGAGCTTCGTCGTGCTGCTGCAAGAACGGCAAAAGGCGCTTCTCAAGGCACTCAGATTAGTAAATCTCGCCATTTACTGTGATCTTTGTCACGAAAGGCTCAATCCTCAGTCCGCAAGAGCAGATGGCCTGCCAAATGAGATATTTGGAGGCGAACTTCGACATTTTCTTCTACTTAAATTTGTCGTCCACATAGAACTTGCTCTTGCCGGTGAAAAACTCCAACCCCGGAATTTGCTTAAAATCGGCTTTTATATACGTCTCGTCGTCCATCACACAGCAGCCATATTTTGTCAGCATCTTCTCGTAGAGCTTCCGTGCCCGAGTTTTAGCCGTCGCGGTTTGGGAAGTTCTGTACTTTGTATGTATGTAGTCCAGCTCTCTTCTTTGCATTCTTGACGTAGCTCTGCGACATGCCGATCTTTTTAGCCAAATCACGGCTTGAGACGTTGGGATTTGCTACAATCATCCGCTTCACCTTTCTCTCCGTCATTTTGTTCTCCAGTCCCGGTTTTCTTCCAGCTCAAATTTGGTTGATTTTTACCCAATGGTAAAAAAGTTATGCCCTGTTGAATATGTCGCAATAATTTCGTGTTCGCCCTTTATACCCAAACAATGCTCCTCAAGTAGTCTGGGTGGAAATGGGAGTCATCAGTCTGCAATCTACGAAGTATACCGTGCTTACGCAACGATTTTCGTAATTTCTATTCACGCTTTCGTGATATTTTATTCGCTAGTTTCATATCGGAGTGATGTGATTTATGTTCATGATTTGTGGATCTTAGTCGCGATTTTCGTAATTTGTATGCATGTGATACTTTATATGTTTGAGCTTATTATTGAACTTGACACATGCATTAATGTGACTCATATTCATGATATCAGCAGTTTTATCATGATATTCGTAATTTCTCTTCGCCTTATCGCGATATGTTATGTTTTGGTTACTCCCTCATTTTTTGCTCAGAGCAATGAGACAACATGAACTGAATCATAAAAGAGTAACAGATTTGTGATATCTTGTTTTGCGGACTATATTACGAATATGATTTGTGGCTCTATAATGTAATGAACCGCTGCAGAAAGTGTAATGCAGTAGAAGAAATGATCGAGCATGTTATTGCCGGTTGTCAGACATTAGCTGAAACAGCTTATCTCTATCGTTACAATGCTCTGGCCAGATTTGTGTACCAAGAACTCGCATTAAAGCACAGCCTGGTGAACCAGTTTGTACCATACTACAAGTATTTTTAGGGAAAATAGTTGCATGCTGTACTGGGATCGCGAAATCATTTCAGATCTTAGGTCATTGTACATTGTAATACGGATTCTGAACCATCCCAATTGAGCCAACGAATGCAAAGAAACATACCGATGAATGAGATATACAGAGCCCTTGTGGCATAACGATAGCCCGGGGAAGGCAAATTTTTTCGAGTTATTTTTGTGAGAAGTGCCAAAACTCTACCAGTTTCATTCACTTTGGAATTTAATCGCAAAGAATTTTCTTTAATTTCTTACACCGATTTCGCCTAAAGCTGACTTAACCGACGAATACTGCTTACCATTGTCATAAACATCACGAACCATTACTTTCAATCGGATTTGAGCACGGGGAAATGGTAGGCCGTACAAATACCGAAATCTTCGCCTTAGCTAACCAATCTCTAGTGGACTTGGTGGAAAGTGTCGACGCGTTGTTTTGGTGAACAACTGAGCAGAGTTGCATTTTTTATGGCGCAACCAGCATTCTCGCGCAAGTACGGGTACCACCTACTAATCTCACGATGTAATCATGATCACCATCATGATTTTCACATTTTCCTTTCGCCAAAACGTGATTTGAAAAACATGAAAATACAACTGTTCTTTTTGGCACGTGCAACAGCTAATTAATAGATTCCGTTACATGATCGACGCTGCTTCACCTAATCAACTATCCCTAACCCATCTTTCGATATACAAACTTGATTTTGACCAAATTTGGCACGAACCCCGGTTGGAGTTGGGAGACCCGTAACGCACCATCATCGTTCAATTGAAAGTGAATTGGTTTCCTTTTTTGTTCGGTTACGACTAGTTGATCTTACCATAGGGCAACGCAAAAGCCTATAAGGCTACGGAGCCGCAGAGCATCAGCCACTTTCGACAGGCAGACGGACAGACACACATGTGATTACTAATCGAACGTAATGACACGTAACCGTTGGAGTGCTAGTGTGCTGGTTTCGAAGGTTTGCGTTGAATCCCGCTGATGCATTTTGCTGCCAGATTCGAACGTCTGTTGTAAATATCTACTATCGGGTAATGCTTCCTCCCGGGGAGTGAACGTGCTCGGCGGTCGTTGCAACCATACACTTTTTGCGTTTCCGTAGATGCTGTGCTGAATAAGTTGAGTCAACCAAATTGTAATATTTGACTGGTGATGCGATTCGGTTAAAAATGCACTTAAACATACCAAAGGAAGTGTGGCTCATTAAAGACACCACGTGATGCCGTTCGAGCTTCTCAGTAACGCGTCCGACGGACGAGCTTTACGAAATGAGACAACGAAACCTGATGGTCCGTCGTCGTCCGCAAGCTGCTGTTGAAAATCTTGCTCTCGTAGATCAATTAGCTCGTTATCGTTTGTTGACAGCAACTGGCACGTGAGAACCATCAGCTGATAACGACTAGTGGATTCCATCGACGTATTGTCACTGCAAGTCGTCAGGGAACGTTCGGTCGGTTGGTACCATTCTGAGCAAACCAGCTGTCAGGAATCGTCAGTACTTCCCACGAGATCAAACCCAGTGGTCCAATGTGACTGCGGTCGTTGTTTGAACAATGATAAATCGGTGTAAATTAACTTCTTGCGCAGTACAACGGACGGCCTGACAACTATGGGGGGAAGGGACGCATTGTCGTCGTTGATGGACTGTATGCAACAGTCGTTGGTTGGTTGCAATTGTTCGGCTGCAGTGGCTTACCTTGGGTCATATGTTGCAAAACTCGGTTTGTTATGGAGTTATGTTAGCTAAACTGATTGTCTCTGCTGTTCTCGGCTACTAAACATCAAGGAAACGGAGCTGTTAGATTTGTGTGGGAAAATGGGTTTACTACTCTGAAAACAGACTAATGAATCAATGTAGCAAGACTTGGCTGTGGTGATTCTTGGGTGAATGGTTGGCGTATTTTTATAATGAGATATATTCAAATTACATTAAGTCATTTGTCGTAAAGAGCACCCAGATTGTATCAAAATATCTAAAAAGCGATTGACTTCTTTTTATTCCTACTTTTCGTTGTTGTTTTATTTTTCCAGTATTGAGGCATCGCGCGGATAAGACATACATAAGCTGACCAACTCGAATTATAAACAAGATTGAGCATTTGGAAATGTTGGTAAATACAATGTAACCAAGGACAGGAATTCGTGCAAATAAAGTTTTCAAACGGGAAATTCGCCACAAAGCTTTTTGCTATAAAAAATAATACCAATCGTTTTCTTATTCAATCCAAGAATATTGTGCACACAATATCCACAATTTTGCAAGTCAATTAATTAAAATGTTCTTCAAGGATTTTTTTTTAATTAAAATTGCTTTAATTGCACAATTATTCAATTAGGCTAATTAGTAGAAGAGCTATCCATTACACTCAGTGATGCCACAAGTACAGATTTATCTAGAAAGGTACAGAATTTTTTCATATTTTTGGTACAGATTCTGTACGGTACAGATTACAGAATTTTCTGAAAAAGTACAGATTTGTACAGATTTTTTTACACGACAGCAGCGTTGCGTTCCAGTAAACAGTGTGCAAATATTGGGTTTGGTTGCTAAGGGAATGGCGGCAAAAAGCTGAGCTGGATGTGGATCTGATACTGTCAGGATACGAGAAGCCTGCTAGTTTGGTTTCTCGCACCTCGTCACAATGTCAGTACCTACATTATTTTTACACTAAACGGCATGTTACGGCGGGTGCGAGGCAAGCCGCTTTTCAATAGCATACCGCTCGCCAGAATCTATTTAAATCAGCCTATTCGTCTTTTCGTTTACTGGGTATCATAACCATCAACTTCAGTTCAGTCACAGGCGGCGCCACTCGATTAACAGCATTTTCTGACAAGACACATCTGTTGCGGTTGTCAACATCAGAACTGTTTTCAATCTTATCTTGTGTTTCGGCTTTACACGTTTTATTTTGTTTTATTCTAGTTACACATTTATTAAAAACACAGGTTTGGTAAAACATATCTCCGATTTAGCAAAATTTAAGGTGATTATGATATGATATTCTTGATCAAATATCTAACTCCGAAAATATGCATTGTTGCAGGTGATCTTGGACCCATGCTCAACGAGGACAGCTTTATGCTTAAACCCTCGTCATGAATTGCAGAAGTCGATCAACGGAACACACTATATTGTATAAAAAATTCCATATTTTTCAAAAGAAATTGAAATTTCAATTTTATTTTCAAATATGTAGTGCAATCCATTACGAAGTGCAGGTGGTAGTACCGAGATCGAGTACAACAAATACTGATATTGCAGTTTATATACGCTTCCAGTTGCAACCGTTTAGGCCGAAGGATTTTTAGTTTTTTTATTAGAATATTTGCTGCACCAGATAAGTTTGAACCGTTGCGGTTACATTGACCGCTGAGCATCACCCAATGAGCTGTCTATTGCGCATATTTGCTTAAATTTATTGGAATTGATGGGTCTTGTTTTTCTCAAGAGCTACTATCTGGTAGATCGCCAGAAACACGAAAATCGCTTGGACATGTCGTCGAACAGCTACTGAATAAAAAGATGTTTTTTGTGATACCCTTCCATGACTAAATTTTTTATGAAGAGCAGAGGAATATATCCCACCCAGCGTATTTTGCTTATAGTATGGCTTTACTATTGATTGTGTGAAGCTATTTTGAAAATATTGATCCTGTAGAATTCAAATTGGAATGATGTATTGATGCTGCCTTGTTAATATATTTATAGACAATATTCCGGTCTAGTGTAGGGTTCGCTTATCACAGCGTATTTTGCTTGACTACTCGCCTTACGCGATCATTAAAAGTGACATTACTTCTCAGTAATGACATTACTAACGCATCGTGTGAGGGTCCCAACCAGGTAAAGTTCAACCGAAAAATGAACAGGAATTCTGGCTGGTTCTAGTTAGTACTCCGGCTCCAGTGACAACCGATTCTAGCTAGAATCTGTTGTGTCACTGGAGTCGGTATACTAACTAGAACCAGCCAGATTTCCGGCTGAACTTTACTTGGTAATAGCCCACCGCTCGCCGGCTTCTAGTTGAAACAGCCTAGTCGTCGTTTCGTTGACTGGGTTTTCTCGATTGAAAGTATTTTCGAGAGAGTCTATGAACAAAGAGTGGCGAACAGATGAGATGTATCTACAACTTTCGAAAATATAACAATTACTCCATTAGTTATTGAGTAGCGTAACGTATCGTAAAATATTAAATGGACTAATCGATAAACAGCTATTAGTATGCTTCTTACATGCTCTTTAAGAGCATGTTCAGGAGTGTTTCAGTTCTAGATTCATAATTTTGACAGTTCTATTATATAAAACTGAAAATTTTAAAACTAGAACTTGCTGTCCCCAGCAGCAGTTCTAGCGGATGTTCTATTCAGTTTAAAATTCATGTCTCGCCATTCCTTCAGCGTTACTGCATTCAATTTTTTTTCCCCAGCCTATCGGGTCTAAGTGTATGTGCTGAAAACTTTGCATGTATTTAAAACACAGTTCTAAACGTGTTTTAAAATCAGCAACAAATAGAACGGAGTCGTATAACAGTTTTAAATTTTGAAACAAAGCTGTTCGAAATAATAAAACAAAACGCTCTGCTGGGGATGTGAATGTTTCAGTTCCAGTTCTACTTTGAAACTCCTATACAAAATAAAACGCTCCTGAACATGCCCTAGAGTACTTGACAATAATGTACAATAGGTTCACAGAGGGCAGCAGAAATTCAAATATATATTCATTCAAGTAAATATTGGGCTTTTTTGCTGAATGGTTGTGCAAAAGTGAAGTGATGTCGCGCAAAACAACTTTGACTGATTATTTTGCCAGAAGGCAAACTGTCGAAAAATGTAAATTAGCTAAGATACGTTTGTAGTGATGTTATTATTATATTTTGATGTTTTCTAGTCAAGAACATTTCGAAGCCGAGTCAACAGCATGATGGGACATTCGACTCTCATGCTGAGGAAAATGCAAAGCAATTCGATGCGGAGATACTTAGTGACACAGACGCTGATAATGAAGATTCTGGACCAGCTCATAAAAAACTAAGAACTGGCACTGAAAAAATTCAAAAATACAAAAATGAATGGACTCGTGAGTCAGAATATCAATGCTTTGAAAGATACGAGAAAGATGATTTCTTTGCATGGTGCAAAGTATGCCTCGATAAGCTTTGCATCAAGAGAGGTGGGAAATCAAATTTGAAAAAGCACCTTATTACTAAGCGTCACATTGAGTCTGCTTCAAAAGTAGTATTGGCAAACGATGATATCACCCTGGATGGTTTCATGAATTTTCAAGATCCTGACGAAATTATGGCAACACAAGCAGAATTAAAAATTTCTTGTTGGGCAGTCGAAAATAACACCCTAACTCCAAGGTATTGGCTAAACTGAAGCTTGGTAGGACGAAGACAACCGCTATTGTTGGTGGAGTGTTAGCAGAAGAGCAACATGACGAACTGGTGAGCAAAATGAAGGAGCGTAGTTTCTCTTTGATCGTGGATGAATCTACGGATATCAAAGCCACAAAAACGTTGGCAATGGTGGTAAGGATTTGCAACGTGGGCGAAAAAGGTGACTGTGAAGTACGTGATGTGTTTTACGCAGCCGTATCGCTTGGAGCTGCTGATCACAAAACTATTTACAACGCTATCATTGAACAATTCCGTAAGGACGGCATTCCTTACAAGAATCGATTAAAAGGTTTTGCGTCTGATGGTGCAGCTGTGATGATGGGTGGGTCAAACTCTGTGCTGCGGCTGCTGAAAATCGATTGTCCTGATTTAGTAATCATCAAATGCACTTGTCATTCGCTAGCGCTATGTGCTAGCTACGCCTGCGGAAAAATTCCTGACTATCTCGAGCAGCTTCTAAGGGATATATACAGCTATGTATCAAACAGTCCGAAAAGAGCAAGCGAGTTCGATATGATTCAGGAAATATTAGAACTAAAACCTCTCAAAATGCTCCATCCATCTGTCACTCGATGGTTATCCTTGGAGGCAGTAGTCAAAAGATGTCTTGTCAGATTCTCCGAGTTGATTCTGTTTTTTAATGTTCAATACAATATTGATAAGAATCAAACCGCTAGCAGGATACTATCTTATTTACAAGATGCAATGACTAAGCCTCTCTTGCTTTTTTTGGAGTATATTTTGCCACAAATTAACAGACTGAACCGCATGTTCCAGTCAGAAAAACCTGAATTCACGATGATGCACAACGAATTGAAAGAGTTTTATTTGACGATTCTTACTAATATATGTGAGGAATCGTACGTTAAATCGTTGTCTCAAGCCAATTTTAAAGATTTTGAAAAGCATCTCAAGGTTGGGAAATATATATGTTGGAATGGCAGCCGGAAAAGCGATTGAGTTTGTTGATGGCGAAAAGCAACAGATTTTCTGGAACATATGTCGTAGTTTTTTCATAGAGCTGGTTAAGCAAATCCGAAAGCGTTTCGATTTCAATGATCCGATTCTTCAGGCAGCTGCTTGGTTGAATCCAACACAATTTTCTAGTTTACCAAGCGTCAGCGTGATTTTGGAGGCATTCCCAGGATTTTACGATGGAGACTTTCAAGAGTTAGAAAATGAATTTCGTACCTTAAAAGTTAAGCTACTTTGCAATGAAATTGCAGTTTCAGAAAACGAACACGTGCAAGATTGGTGGACAAAGATAACTAGCATGAAAAAAATTAACGGTTCCTTTGCGTTTCCAGCACTTCGATGTATCGTTTTTAACATTCTCACGATCCCTCACTCTTCAGCTACCGTGGAACAGATTTTTTCACAATATAACAACAATAAAACAAAACTTCGGAATCGACTTAATAACGACACGATGAATTCAATCTTAAAAAGTAAAAATTGAATTAATCAACGTGGCGTCAGCTCAAAAATGGTTTTAACTGAAAGTTTACACTCAAAATTTACAAAAACTATGTACAAACATCATCAAACGCATGAGAAATAAATATATTAAATGTTTTTTAAAGCTTTTTTATTTTTATTGGTACAGAATCCGGTACAGATTTTTTTCTAGAAAAGTACAGATGGAAAAGATTTTTCAACTCTTGGTACAGATTTATTTGTGGCAACACTGATTTACACTGTTAGACAAAAATCAACTAATATGAGTGTGTTCGTGACCACCTTTTGTTTTTCGGAAAGAAGACAGAAAATAATAAAAAAAAACCGCCGTTTCGGTTGTATTTAGTAAAAAATGGTAAGTCTCAACAAAGTTCTTTTAAATGACATTTTCAACAATTTTTCTGTAGACTTGGTGTCTCTATTTTTTTTGAAAGTTAATTCTTAAGGTGCCTTTGTTGTAAAACTTTTATTACTTTGTTACTTAGTAATGCTAATACTTTATTACTTAGTAATGCTAATACTAAATCTCCGAAGTTAACTACTTCAAAATTATGCAATATTGACTCCAAAAATTTCTTTTTGAGCATTTTGAAGTAGAATACTTCTAACGTTTCAATACTGGGATTCCGTTTCTAAAATTTTTGCTGAGACATTTGCCCAGTTTTCAAATGCGAATAACTTTCGCTCTACTGAACTTAATCGCTATAGTTTTCCACTATCTTATCGCAAATATGTGCACGTGTTTCGTATTAAATTTCGCAAAATGAAGAAAAATGCGAAACTTGCAAGCCTATTTCAGGCAAAGCCGTTAAAAAGGAGCATCTAAGCGTTTCATCACATACGAGAAAGTTATTTATACAGATCACCCATGCTCTTTTTGTACCAGTCGATGCTCACTTGCCAAACGAGCAACATGTTGACTGTATTGTCCAGACTGTACAATAGGCGCTAGACGCAATAGATTTTCGGCAACGTTGGAATATGCACAGTAAGGTGGAACAAAAATTAGATTCCAGCTCCGAGAAACTTTTTAGGTACCTTTTGGGTCCTAGAACAACTGTGCAAATTCTTAGCTCGATCCCTGAAACTATATTTTTGCGCCCACTGTTTAAAGTTTACATGGGATTTTGCATGGAAAAATTAACTTTCATAAAATAATTCCTCCAGGAGTCGCGCATTACTTCCTAAAAATAAATCATTATGTGGCTTTTAAAGGAAATTTAACAAAGAAACAAAGTCTCGAAAACCACAAAACGATCTGACGCTTGAGAAAAAGGTAATTAAGCAGAAACCGATTGATGCTCTGACAATTGATAAAATATTCATTTTGTCTAGCACCACTGTTGTTGGTTGTCCAATTATACGCAATTTTGTTTTAATCTGCTCCTAATAGGTGTAAATCATTTATCTATACTGTTTGGTAATTTCGCAAGAGTTTTGAGGGATAAATTGAGGCTTCTTTTGTACATAATAAGAGAAAATTAAAAATTTTGTGCATAATTCGACCGTCAGCAGCAGTGATGCTAGCATCAGATCGTTTCGCGGTCTTCTAGACTATGTTTTCTTAACAAATTTGCTATAAAAATCAGACATCTGTTTATTTTTAGGATGTAACGGGCGACTTTTGGAAGAATTATTTTGCAAAAGACGATTTCCCCATACGAAATCCCATGTAAGCTTTAAACAGCGGGCGCAAAAATATAGTTTCACCGATCAAGCTAAAAATTTGCAGAGTTGTTCTGGGAGCTAAATGGGACCCAAAAAAAAAAATACTCGGAGCAAAAGTTTATTTTTTTCACATAACCATGTCCCACTCTAATGCACACACTCGCATCTAAATGACTCAATGAATTACGGCTAGCTTACAAATAGAGGTGCCCCGCGTGTTCTTTTTTTAATTCGTCGCTCAAATATTAAACGAGCAACATTATGGCTATGGAAACATTCAAGGGTACTGAGGTGTCATCTACAAAAGCTAGGAGAGGAACCAGAAAAATGAAAACAAACATCATGCATGGTTTTTGGGATTGCATGGTGCGACATGTGTGTGTTGCGTTGGGATAAAGTTATTTATTTTTCTGTATGTGTGTGGGTTAGGTTGATACATGTTTTCGGTGGTTTGTGGGTCAATATGCGTGAGGCGTTTTTTATCACTGAGGCATCTGACATGATTCTTGGTAGTCAACCCAAGTGTAATGCAATATGACCAAGATAAAGCACTTATTGGTTTTTATTGTTATCGCAGTTTTGCAAACATTAGTATTTTATATCAATCAGGTTCCTTAAGGTATAATATTCTGTAACGTAGTTTTATAGGAGTTAAGTGAAATTGGAACCGAAAAAATCACATCCCGCGCAGAGGTTTTTGATTTATCAATACGAAAAGTTTTGTTTCGTACTTTAAAACTGGTGTACGCTACCGTTTTCTTTGTTGTTGCATTCGAAACACGTTTAGAGCTGTGTTTTGAATACTTAAAGGCATAAAGAGCATTCAACACATACACTCAGGCTCGATAGATTGGGAAATTGGGGACACGTTTTATCCTGTCTGAGTATCTGTGCTAATAAACTGTTTTTCACGAAGTTGCTGATTGCAATCGATTAATGCCAAAACATGGTTGATTAATTGCAATAATAGTTTAGTTTAAAAATAAAGACAGAGAGCATGGCCCAAGCAACCAAAAGTTCATATAATACTTAAAAAAACACACTTTAAAGTTCATATACAGATCTTAGAGAACTTTCAAGCTGCTTAAGCTTTAATTGGAATGGACGCAGTTTAAGCCGCTATTAAAACAGTGTAGTCTCCAGTCAATAGTTTCGACAGTTTAAGATTCATTCGCAAATTGTGTTGCACGTACTTGAAAGGGGCTACCCGAGCAAATACTCATGGGTTCAAACGCCACATAGCCCCTTGAAAAGACCTTAAATATGGTCCGTGACAAAATTCACAATTAAAAAGACACCATAAAATGGTCTCAATAACCCTTAAATACACCATCATATGGTATTTTATATGGGATCTACCGGACCATGGTGATGGTGTTTTCATGGTTTGAACCCATTTCAAACACCCATGCCAAACCCCATGACCATAGGGGTATTATGGGCTTTTCGTTTGCTCGGGTATCTTTTCGATGTTGCCGTGGTCGTGTCATGTACCCTTTAATTTTTTATTAATTGCCAATCCAAAATTGATTTCACGACGAGATTACAAATCGACAATCTTTAATATCGCCGAAATTAAAGGGTCAAGAAAGTGTGCATGAACCTTACAGGGCATCCGCAGATAGTTTCAATTTTTAAACCACTGCATATCTCAACGATGAGCGTAAGCTAAGCATAGCGTGTATCCAGTTGGTAATTTATAATGGTACTTAATGACCTTATGATGCTTCCAAAATGATTTCGAAAGTAAAGTTGTCAAAAGTACCTTTAATGTCATGAAAAACTCCTGAACTTTTTTTAATGTTATGGACAACATTGGCATGTTGTATTTCATGAAGCGGGTGCTCGTTCCAGCAAACATCTGGTCAGTCTGATCGGTCTAAAGCACTTCGTTTCCTTATAGGCAACGCGGACACCTTTGGGAATAAATTTCACAATTATTTTCCACCACGCTGTTGCTCGACTACGAATAAGAACTTTCTCCAAAAGATGCTTGAATTGTTCATATCATTTTTTAAGGGGGGGATTATCATATAAAAATCATCTTTGCGCGTGGTTCAAAAAATGTTTCCATGTTAGAGGCTTAGCCTTTTTATTTTGAAAACTGTATTAGAGACATGTTTATTTATTTTCTTTTTCGTTAAAATATATACGTTCATTTGGAGGATATTAGCCCACAAAGATATTCATGAGATTGTTATCAAATTAAAGGTAATTTCAAGCTCTTCAAACTTAAAAAATTACTGTTTTAGGCTAAAAACTATAAAACATGATTTTTATTATGTAAAATGTAAAAAAAATTAAAACCCCAAGATTATTAGATTTTCTCAACAAACCATCGGCGACAAGGTTCCACAAAAGTGGTGACTGCACAACATCTTGAGGACAGCTGTAGACAGTTTCAATTTCCGAATCGCTACTTGTCTCAACAATGAGTGCAGATGTCGGTTGCTAAGTATAGCGTGTATCTAGATCCATGATCTCGTGTTGCTTCCAAGATGGAATAATAGAAGATAATTTATGTCAAAAGAAATTCCTGAACCTGATTGTTTTTGTTAGCAAGTGTTTTCAATGCTATGGGCTACATCGTGTAATATGATGGCATGAAGTTAGAGCTCGCTCAAGCTAACATCAGGCCAGACTGTTCGGTCGAAAGCGCTTTGGCTCCTCAGTATAGATTGGAAAGTTTGTAGATGACGGCAGTTAACGCTTACTATAAAACATTGAAATGACATATAAAAATGGGTTTCATTTAAAAATGGTAATTAAGCTTCCTAGTACCGACCCTTTATGGCGGGAACAAGTTCCGCGGTGCTCAAGCCCTTAGTACCGTAAAATACCGGTACTGGAAGGTTTTTGTCAAAAAAAACCTGAAAAGCACTAATATGATGTTAGTAGTAATCTTTCACATACTTCTGTCTACCTTCTCATCTCGCTAGAACAGAAGCAAAAATTCCTCTGTTATAGCTTTCAATAATGGAAACAATTCATTCCTATTACTTTGTTGCTTAACCACTGCACAAATAGTATAGTTTAGTTTCCCCGGCTGTGCAGTGAAACGAGAAAAAAACCGAGATGAAAAGTGCCTCCACTTCGAGAATTATCATTGTGATTGACTTTAACCAAACTTGCATTAGACCAATAGTGCAATAAGTGGAACAGTGGATGATGATGAAATCAAGGTGCGTCTACACGATTTTGCATTACGTACTAACTTGGAGTGCATCAAAGATATCATGCCGAAATACGGAACAGCGCAATCCAGTACAAATGAAATTTGAATAAAAGTAGCGTTTGTGGTATGAAAATGCAGATGAGCAAACATATACCTTCTTATCTGACTTTAAATGTAAATCACTTGCAATCAAACAACGCTGATCGGTTAAATCGCTAGATGTTCTATTCGGATCAAGGTTAAGTACTAAGTTGGCATTCGTTCTTTTATAGATTAATATTTAACGGTACAATGAATACAACCGCGACTTTGTTCACAATCTTATTATGTCGGCACACAACGGTCAATGAGAATTAATCCGAACGTCGTTTAGAGGAGATACTAAAAAAATCAATTTTTCCCTTTTTTCATGCTAATTGTAAATCTACAAATCTAATACACAATCGCCATAATTAATTTCGAATAAATTGATGAAATATCCAGATATGTACAATGGGAGCTATATTCGATAATTTTCTAATATCACCTTACTATCAGATGTTTTGAAACAGGTTCGTATATTTGCAGAAAGGTTAGGTTAGTTATATTTTCCATTGCATAATACCGAAAATACCGGTTCTCAAATATATTCAATACCGGTTTTTCGGTAACAACAATGGGACGGTATTCCCGAGATTTTAGATATAGGTGCCATCGGTACCACAACCCTAGGGATAATCTACTTAATACGGAAATTGATAATTGATGCCATTAGGTCCCACAAAATACTGAAAACAAACGTCAATGTTGGTATCTTTTGGAAGGAGATGCTCAGTAGATGACCGAAATATGTGATCGACGCCATTCTGAGACCAAAATGAGTGCTTCCGTATTCCACAAAACATCGAAAACCAGCATCAATATGAAGGTTAAAGATCATCGAATTTAATCAAACTTGTCTACATTTTGTAACACTTAAGTCTATACCTATCTAAAAACATTACATGCGGTAACACATTTATTAAAAACAGGCACCAATTTTGAAGCCAACATTTTTTTTGCATTTTTGTTTCGTGATTAAAATAAAAAAAGTTACAAGACTCTCATTAAAACACTCATTTGATGGCTCGATGAGTCGAGCAAGGAAATTTTTATTTTTGATGATCGAGCATGACCACAACTTAAATTTTCACTTTCTGATATTTTATGTTAGAAGGAAGGATTTATTAAACTGCAGCTATCATCATGTGGATTTATATAATGTCGCCAAATGATTGAAAATATTATTTTTTATCATTTACTTGTTAGCTCCTTCAAAATGATACACATTTTGGGCGGGTTTTGTGGTATAGTCAATGAGGCCTGATAAACGCAAATTGGCTTCAAACATCGATTTCCGTCATCTTCTTATACTTGCTTTGCTCTTTTAAATGGCGCTTATGTTTCTATGGGGAGTTCAAGTTTTTTGGTAATCAGTAGTCGCCATGCTGGGCTCCAAAATGGTGTCAGACACTGAGTTCCGGCATATCCTTACTTCCCCTTTTCAAATTTAACTCATATTAATAAGAGTTTCAGCATTTGGGGTTAACCGGAAGCCGTCTTTGATTACACAATGAAGTTAATCGTGAACTTCGATAATCTGCTGACCACCCCCTACCAAATGCTGTACTACTATTGATGATAGTTTATTTTTACTGGAAGTCGTCATCTTGGATTACAAAATTGCTTTTATCAAAAATATTACTATTACTTTTTACTAAGTTACGCCTGTATCTAAACAACACGATACACTTTTCGACAATCCAGGTGAGTGATAGATGATTTTAGCAGCCACTTTACATAAGTGAAGATCAACTACAAACAATTCACCCCACCTCGGTTTAGTTTGTAGTTCCTGCACCAAAAATAACTTTTCAATGAGCTCGAATCTCCCCGAAAATAATCGTTGTGCAGTACTTCCGTCATCTAATAGCCTGTGGGTGGAGGCAACACAAGCAGCTCAGCTTATCAATATGTAATTATTTGGTACCACGAACTGCGGCATGATAACGTTTCTCTGAGCGGTCGTTTAAAGCGAAATGTTCCCTCGCCACTGCATGCTTCTGCTAAACGTCAGGGCTTAATTAGATACAGCGATGACCAGATTTTGTCAGTCCCATGATGTTTTTAGGCTGACAATATCGAGACACTGTCGAAGCTTATTCCTTCACTCTCAGAAATAACTTCATTGTTATTTCTTAATATTTAGTATATAACAATCTGTTAACTCACCCGTTTCAATGATTCGACATTAAATTTGGTTGATTTTAATAAACTGACAAAATTGGGTTAAATAGGTAACAAAAAGGCAGATAAAATCGCGTCTTAACTGTATTTAGTCTTTAAAATATATAAATAAAATAAACAAAGTGAATTGCTCTGATAAATATGAACAGATGAAACAATACAGGTACTCCAACAGGAATGAATCCCCAATAAAATAAACAAACTTCACTCACATTTCCCATTAAAGCATGACGAATCAACGAATAATCATCCTAGGAGGAATCCAGATTCAAATCTCGGTTTCCGTTCGATCTCCTCTCGTTAAAGCCGACTCAGCATGCAACCGGCTACCGTTGTTGGTCCACGAAGAAAGCATTCGATTGTGGTCCTATGTTACGAAAAAAAAACCGCCTCCGGCTGAGAGTTAACGGTCGTCTATAAAAATTCTTTTCTTATGCCGACACACGAGCCAGAGATAAGCGAACGAACCAAAAAAAACTAAAACACTGCGTGCTCCTGCGCTCTTTCACTTTATCCAACGGGGATTTTGAGGTCAACGTAATCATTTACCAAACATTTCGACACTCGGACGCGGCGACACTCGAGAACTGCTCTTGCGGTGCGGGAGAGTCCGGAACAATAAACAGCAAATTTGCATTCACTCGTTGCTCGAAAATGATTTTTTGTATCGAGTTCTTCACTGAACTTCAACAACCGTCCACTTCGGTACCTTCCTTTCGCTTCTTATTTTTTCATAAATCACGTCACCACTTTTTGAACGGAACTGCGATTACGCACTTAAAATAAACACTGACGACGAAAATTGGCTCTGAAACTGCGTTTTATCGACCGATCGATCAAACGATTACCACCGGCACTAGCAAGAAGCCCTTTCACTGTCGAACACCAAAATCAATAATTCACACGTAACACGCGGATCTTCCGCGTAGAAAAGTTCAGTAAAACCACAACAAAAATCACTTTCCACCTGGATGACAGGTTTCACTGACAGAACGTAGCGCGGTATCCACCACACCGTTCAACGCGCGTCTTATCGTCTTATCAGTAACGGAGCGATCCTAACCTGCCGCAGTAAAACATTCCACTCACCATCGCGCACAAATCCGTACTGAGGCGTAAATGCGTCGGCCCAAAGCTCCGAAGCTGTTGGATTTGGAAAGCGCACCACCTCACCGTTCAGAGCTCGATGTGTGACGTTCACTGTTGTTGGGTTGTTTGGTATTTGGACGGACCGATTCGAAAATAAAACAAACACGACCGGCTTTGTTGTAGGTACTACGGTACCTATACCAGACCACTACGATGCTGAGTAGCTTTTGACAGCTGCTGGTGGAGCTGCGGTTGCTTTGCGCGTTACCAATACTACCCAACGGGGGTGGTTCGCTCGGAACAGATTACGGAAATGAGCTTTGATGGTGGAGCTGAGACGATGCGATTTGATTCCGAGAGGAGTTGGATCCGAGTGGTACATTCTTCAGATAGGGTGCGTGGGTGATGTTAGGTTGCTCGGATTTCTTCGGATATTTGACGGTATATTACACGAGTAATTGACGCCATATATATTTTATTTTGATATTTCTTTATTATGACCATGATTCGTCGAATCATCTTTGCTTTACCCAGGAGATCCAGTGGCAATCTTCGCGTGCAATTGAATTAAATATCACCATTGGAATGATGTCATACAAAACAATTATTGATTTCAACGGGAAAAAAGGCAAACACTATAGCGCTTGTGTCTTCGTTACAGCTACTGTACATACCAGGAAAGAAATTCTTTCTGTTTATCAACTAATTATCTTGTTTACCTTTTGCTTTATAGTTCGTATGGCTTTTTATTATATTCTATATCCCGTACAACAAGCGTTTAGTAGACATTGTATTCGAAATCGATCGCATGTTGCAATTCAAGAATATGATGGAATAAAACTATAAACAATCAAGTTCTACAAATTTTCAATCTCTTTTAACTCTGGAATAAATTTTCAATAGGGCGTAAGTAGTAATTAATAATTGTCTTTGTTTGCTTTCCGTCATTAACTCGATTACTTACGTTTGCCTCTTAGCTTCAGATACTGTGACGCAATTCCGTATTCGTTTATCCTTATTGTATATATTTGATTTCTTTTATTTATTTTGATTATAGAGGTGTTAACCTTAGGGTCATTCGCCTCTTTTCGGGTTAAGGAAATCTCTTTTTGGAAAAATCTCTAACCTTATGTGCGGAGTTGGAAATCGAACCCAGGTGAGCTGCGTACAAGGCAATCGATTTACCAACTACGCTATGTCCGTCCCCATATTTGATTTTATCTAAAGCCTATCGAATATCAGTGTTGTTACGAAAACGTGGTAGGGGTATCATTTGTCATTCTATTATCTCTTGAATTTTCAAAATATTTCAATTTTCGTTCACCACGCATTGTGGACACAATACCATATAAATACAACCAGGGTTGCCATTATTTTTCAAAAAATATCTGGCAGATTAACTAAAAATGTCTGACAAAATCTGTCACTTAACAATGACCTCAAAGTCATCGAAATTTATCAATCGATTTTTGATAAATTTGGGAAAATGTACCCCAAATTTCCAAAATGTGTGTGCAAACGCTTCTATAATTTAAAAATCTGGCAGAATGAGAGGTTTGTCTTTTTGTCTGAAAGCTGCAAAAAATTTGGTTGTGCCAGATAAATCTGACATAATGGCATCCCTGCATACAACTTTGTAATTGATTTAGTAATTTATGACCCTGATATTTCTTCATTTTTCAGCTTTACCAGAATAAGCATATCGTATGATTCCAGAAACGTGACCATGACCACAGTTTCCTCTATACCAATATAAGCAATATTTCAAGATATATATCAATTATAAAATAGATAACCTTATTTTAGAACAGAAACTAACAATTGGGCACACCTGCAGAAAAGACATATGATGCTGGATATGCAAACCGATTAGGATCCGAGAAATAGCAAACATACTGGCATGACAAGGCATCATTTCAACGCTCAGTAATTCAGACGTGTCAGTGCCACGTTTTGGTAGTTTTCTATTTGCTAACCTAAAATACCATCACCCGATAATGTATGGACTCTATCACTTAGCACGTTTCGTGCCGCCGATTTCTACTGAGATCATTCTCATTTGTGTAAAGTTGTTTTGCGAGTGAGCCGTATCAAGAGGTTGAATATGTCACCACCACAATTGATGTTTTGTTCATCGGTGATACTTTGTCTGATGAAAAAGTGTTTATTTCATAACGATTTCATTTCGATGTTTTGGGTATCTCTGCCTCAGTTTGTTTAATGAAATTTTTCAATAGTGTTAGTTGGGCGTAAAACTTTTAGGCCACGGTAGGCACTATTTTTGAATAAAACGATGTTTAGTATAAATAAAAACAAAAGTTTTATTCTGCAGACCTACTTTCACTGCATGAATTCAACTATTGCGATATTAGCATTTATAATTACACCATTTCGAAAAATACTTGGTAGGATCATAATGGCTTACGCTTCATTGCACAGAAAAATATCTGATGATACCGAGCAGGATTTACTTCGGTCTTCCAATAAAAACAAACATGAACATCACATACTTATACAAAAGAGCCATATCAGCTGTTTGAAGAAGAGCTTCCATGAAATGCACTTGCAGAGAAATTGCCGTGGCTAACAACCGATAGATGAAAATTTAAACTCTGCACTCAATAATCAATCCAGTAACTCGAAAGAATTGGTTACCTATTCCGATTTTTTTTAGAATAAATTTTCTAGTTAATGTTATTGAGTTCGTGTCGGCCGGTCTCACGAACACTAATGCAGGTTCTTGGTTGAAAACAATCCCATTTGCTTTTGCCGGCTTTGTTTATTATTTTCCACCAGCTACTGATGTAGTATTTGTGTCACGTCACGTGTACGTACATGAGCAGTTGAAAAGTCTATAGTTTGGCAACACTGAGGATTCTTTTCTGTGTGTTGGATGCGGAGTTTTTGTTGTCAAACTTTGCATTAAAAAACTAAATCGTGTTTCTTTTGCAAGTTCAATTCCTACAGAATGAAGAATAAATATTCACTCAAGCTTCCGTTTTAGCGAAAGCATTTTTCCGGGGGTCTTTCGTTTGACTCCTTCCGTCAAGTTTAGCACAGCCCCCTTGGAAACTTTTCTCGTCACAGAACACCAGTTTGCCTTGAACTGCTGCATATCGCTGACAACTGTCTTTCGCAGCGTTTTGAGGTTCAGCTTAACGATAGTCCAATATGTTTGTATTGGGCGGAGCTCTGATGTGTTGGGAGGGTTAACACCTTGGGCATCACCTGGACGTTGTTCGTGACATTCACCTTTATGGCCTTTTTTTTCGTAGTGGCAAGATCCGGCCAAAAGAATGGAACAATTCTGGAGAAAATTTAGAATAGGACGTAAGTAACAATGAGAGATTCTCTTTAGGGTATTTCTGTTCTGTTCATTACTCGGACGTTTCGACATTTAGTACTTAACTCTTTGCATAATATTTCAGTAAAAACCATCGGTTTTCAATATGTACAGGAAAATTTGTCCAAAAGGTTATAGTGGCGTTGCAATAATCGAAAGAGAAAGTGAACCAAGAGAAGCTCTTAATGTTACGTATGTCCTATTCAACATTTTCTCCAGAATTGTGTTGCTTGTGGAAAGGCAACAAACATATAAAACACAGGCACTCCTAAAGCCACAGGAACAAATGGTCTGCCACACTGGAGATTTCGTTGCGAACTTCTATAGCTTAATGTCAGTATTTTCTTGTACAGCTTCCGCGATTCCGATTTCTGGCCGACCTAGTTTGCTTACCGTCATGATTTGGAGTCACCACCTTCTTGTAAGTCGACTTTTAGCTCGATGCACGGTTGTAGACGACACTCTTAGCTTGTTTGTGAAATCTCGGACAGCGAGGTTAGATTTCCGCTTTGCACAGCTGGCTACAGTTTTCGTAGTTTTCGTGGCCTCCAGCTTACGATTTCACCCAATCCAATCTTCCTAACTATCGACAAATGCGTTTCGAACCATTATATCTCATTGGTAACAGTGAATTTGGCCACATTCGACGATTTTGTTAACTTCGCGTGCGAGTAGTTCGTTATGTGTGAGCAAAATTTTGCTCCGTTGTGCTTATTGCTTTGAGGCCATTTTCGTAACCAAAAAACCAAATGTTAAAATCAAACACATTTTTTAATGCACGATGAAAATATTTGTCAAGTTGAAGTTGAACAATTTTTGATTGTAACACCCTTTAAGATTCCACCGGAACCACTACACTCGCATTACGTAGCCCTTCCTTTTGTAAACCATCACGACATTTAACTCCCAACTTTCCTAGCATGAACAGATAACCTCCTCTGCGCACGTTTACAATGAAAAAATAAATCCGTAAATAGACCGAAAATGGTCATAAAAAGCACGAATTAATTGGTCATTTTCAGCAACGAAGCACTTTCATGCATTGTAAACAGTTTGAAAAGCTGAAAAAATGGTGACCTGATGAACGAAAATTTTCGTTTTTTTTACAAATTTAGTGTACGTTGAGCGAAAGTGTATGTCGATGACGAAACCACAGAAAACAGACATCCATGCTCGAACATTTGAATCAATATACGTTAAAACACTAGCGCCAACACACCAGCTTATCTTAACTGCCCGTCATACCAATTTCGGAACTGGTTCGGAATCCTGAAAAAATCAGTATGGAATTCAGTCCAAAGGAAACAACCTATTCCGACTCAATCGGTGGATGCATTTGAGCTGGAATCCACACTGAATCCACTCAGAACTCCAAACCGATTACGGAATGGTTTGACCGGATAGAGGTATAACGACGGCCATTTTGAAATGTCTGTGTGAGTCGCTGTCAATTCAGTCGAACTCAGCAACCAAACGAAATCCCGACTGTAGCGCACCTGGTAGTGATATCCCAACTACATTAGAAAATGTCTTCGATTTTTACACAAATTTAAAGCTGACGGACGTCTGTTATCTGTGACGAAACTATTTTTCGTGAATGAAACGAAATGTTTCGCTGTTTTACCAAATGTTTGTATATAGTACGAATATTCTTGGAAAGGGGGAATTTATTTTTCGTGCATTAAACCATACCGTTGGTTGCAGGATTTCATTTCAGTTCATCAAACAAAAGTTTTCATATTTTTACATATTATTTACACCGACAAACTGACATGACACTGTATTTTCAAATTTGGCAAGATATTATTAGAGAGTCGCACTGTCAAACGGACGTTCGTTTGACAGTATGAGTTACGAAATTTTTAATCAACTCTCTAATAATCATCGGAGCTACTCTATGTATCTAGAGTTCCTCCAGTAGAAGTTTGGACAAGAGAAAATAGGCAATCATAGTTTCAAGACACTTAGCTCAAAGAAGTTGAGCTATACTTGAAATGGTAAAAGTAAACTTAGAAATATATGTTCTAGTTTGGTTGAACATTAAATTTTGACAAATAGCTGCCTAAATTTTGTAAACATTTACCGATATTTGACAAAATATGAGGTAATTCCGGATAAATGGCATACACTGCATTTTCGACGAAAGATCTACGATCCGATTCGTAAATCGTTTCATTTTCGGAAAAGGAATAGTTTATTAATCAATGTGATAATAAATCCCGAAGTTGTTGCAATGGAATTTAATTAGTAAGGGACTGGAAGGTGAAGCATATTTTTCAATATTAAGAGCCATAGTATTCATGGGAGAGCAAAAAGTTGAAGGAAGAAAGTTTAGAAAAGTGTGGGTCATTTGAGCAAGCTTAGAGTTTCCCGGCGACTTGGCCTTTTGCCTGCTACCACAGCAGTTAGGATCTTTTGGCATTAGAATGCAAATCACATGAGTCTGCGGCATGTCCGGACGAGCGTAAAGTAACTTTGTACTTCATCCTGTCGGAACCGACTTGATTCAAACTTTTCGATTCACTTTTCATGGAGTCAACCAGAGATCAAAGCCAGTCAATATCACAATACTTTCTACTTGAAAAGTTAATATACATATGCTCATTTGAATTCGAAAAACTTCTGCTCGCTTGAATATGTCTTGTCCAGACATTTACTAGAGGACATTAGTGTTCTTTAACGAGAGATACGTTAAGTAATGATGTGTAACTCATTATACAGATGGAACTACTGTTCCGAGTTTAAATTATTTGCCAAACATTTTCACCGAAATCGTTCTAGTTGTCATGTCAGTTTGTCGGTGTTATTTATTCATCAAATCTTTTTGGATCGATGTTTGACAACATCGATTTTTTTAAATTCAAGAGATCCATCTCGCATCATCGATTTTATTAACATGAATACATTGCGGGTGTTCATTGGAAAAAATCGTGAATAGCGCAACACAAAACAAAACCAAGCCATAATAGGCATAATACCTTGCCTGAGAAGAATATTCGCGGTGGCGTTGAGTAATTATTTACTTAAAACTTGGTAGATACATTTCAACCCAACGTGGTCAAAAGTTTGTTAAGCTTTGTTATTAACAATACCATGAAAAAACAGAGGACATTCTTTTCTGATTGTTTGATGTACATATTTTTTAGTTATATTTTAAATTCAATCATTTAATATAGTTGATCTAGTAAAGATATTCATTTCTGGATCAATTCAAGAGTACCCAAAACTTAATAACAACTGCAGAAAATTTATTTTCCGAAGGTCTGCAGACGAAATATACATACTCTCTATTAGTGCATGTTTTCCACCTGAGAGTCTGAAATAAAACTGGATCCCTAAAACGCAAAAGGAATGTGCAAATTTGTACCACGAAACTCCTTCATAGTAGAATAAATAATGGACATACGACGGTTGGCAATCAAGTTCATCTTTTAGAATCTGTATGAGCATGACTTATCTATACATTTGAGTCAATGTCCTGCATTCGAACTGTGTGTATGTTTCCTCTCCCGGCGTATTTCTTCAGAAACCAGTTTCTCTACACTGTTGAGTTTGTATACTGAATACCCGATGGTAATCAGTGAGTCCCGCGGATTTATAACAAACTGAACCGACAGTCTCGTGCTATACGCAGTGTTACCAAATATGCAGATTTTTTTTTGTTTTCTGGTACAGTTTCGGTGTGGTGTAGAAAAACAGATTATTGTGAATTATTACTACATATATGATTAACTTATAGTTCAGTTCGGTTTCTCATCTCGCTCAGTTCAGATGTTAGCAATCGCTCCGCTGCTGTAGCAGGGCAAGTAATCAAATTTACCCGCGCCGCTTGTTTTATTTGCAAAGGCAAAAATTAATTCCTTCTACCGTGTGTGCAATCGCGAACAAACAATGAGTGACAATACGAACCAAGAGTATATCCCATTGCGGGCAAACTGTGTTGCTGTTGACTTCTCGAAATGTTCGGTAAGACCATCGATTCGTGAAGTGGAGCAATTGTTGAAGGTGAACATGAAGCTCAACGTAGCAGAAGTTAATGCGGTGCAATTCCACCATTTACGTCATGTGGTACTGATTATGTTCAGTAACATTAGTCAAGTAGAATCATTCGCTTCCCAGAACAACATGAAACAGGTCGTCGAATGTAATGACATTTTATACAATATTCCAACGTATATAGATGTTGACAGTATTGAAAAAAGATACATGACCTGGCACCACGTACTAGTTTCTCCGTTAGCGTTCGCAACGGCGTTCGCGTGGTGAGAATACGTTCGACAAAAACTTTTCCTTCTTACTTGAGCTTCTCAGGCAAATGCCCTCAAGGTATTACACATTCTCAACGATCACTAGTCACGTATCCAGGGCAGATTCCTGATTCCTGATACGACCAAAGCCGGTATACAGTCTTCGTATGCTAAACCACAACCGGTTGGTAAACCAAAGACTGCGAACCGGGCAGTAACAAACGCCAGCTCAACAACGATCGGGCCCAGTATCAATAAACCAACTGCTGTTACTAACATCGAAGTAACAACGATTACATCAAATGTCTCCAAACCATCAACCAACACCACCAATAAAGAATCCAACACCGATGTAGAAGGATTTACAACAACGACCCGAAAGTACAAGAAACAAATAAGAACATCCGACCGTGAGCACGGTGTGTTTATTAGAACACCTTTATGCAAAAAAAAATCAGCATCTCTGAAACTTCGGAATATGAAAGAATGGACTTTCCCCTTTCATTTGAAACTAAGATCAAATGATCCGTCGGGTGGTCCAGAGCAACATTTTTTTTGAAGTTTTTTCGTAACAATATTGGTTTTACTACTCGAGCTAGTTCATATTTCTGTCCCTAGATGGTGGTTTAGACATTCGAAAAATGCTAAATGTGAGAATTTGATAGAAAATTCAATTGTCTACAAGTTTGTTGACAACTAAAAATTGATCTGAAATCACTCGGAAAAGTTGTTTAAGATTTTAACGAAGTTGTATCTAAGATAGTTTCACACGAGGCCTAGTGGTTTGGAAATATATTTTCTCGCATTTATTTCACTACCAAAAAAATAATTGGGTTTAGTGACATGAAAATATTTGACGGGATTCATTACAACTTCTTCGTTGACAATTCCTATTGACCTTCTGAAAATTATAATGTTTGACAGAGACAGCAAACTATCTTTCCCGATAGGTTCGAAGGAACTACCATTCATCGGAAGGTGTTTATGTTTTATGTTTATGTTTATGTTTCAGAAAGGACCATCCGTCGCATAATTTAGGTTATGGTCGTTTAAGTCAGCTATTATAATTCTGTTCAAGACGAAATGTTGGGACACACAGTTTATAATTGAACGCAAACCACAGAAGTAACTGTCCAAATTAGTGGTTAGCGTGAAACGATTAATTCAAATTTTTCCGCAAAGTATATAGTGACAGTTGGATGTTACGGCCAGTTTCTATGAATTATGCGAGAAATCATTAATAAATTGATCCTAGATCATGCGAAATGTATTACTTTTGAAAATAAAATATGATTTGAGTACAAGAAAATCCTTATATACATACAAATCCACGAATATATCCCAAAAAAATATCTTGATCCAAAAACTCAAAGTTTTTTGTTCACTGTTTGTCACATTGAGTTAATTTTGAAAAAGATAGTCAGCGTTTTTAACCAAGCATTGCAATAAAATTCGCGAAATATTGCAATGGTGTAAACAGTTTCATTGAGTTTGTTCAAAAATAAAGGTTGAAGTTCAGGACAAGTGAATTTTATACGAAGATGCTAACAAAGTAGGAGGTTCATGCAAGAATAGTTATCAGTCATCCCCGAGAACAATCGAAAAAATGAAAAAGAAGGCATACATCATTGAGAAAGCTGTTTCTGCGGGAGGAATCACTCACCATCTTGGAAAAGAATATTAATATCATACTAGTTTGGTCAACACTTATCTAAGACTTCTCATCCCAAAAATATTAATGGTGCCCTATATCAGGTGGAATCTGGAATTATAATTTTCAGCTAAAAGATGAGAGTTTCCAAGTTTTCAAATTCCGCTGAATGCACTGTTCAACTATACACAGGTATTTGGCAAATGAAAAAAGTGCGTGTGAATTGACTTATAAACTACTGGATTTCTGTGAAACTAACTTAGACTTCGTCAAAATATTAAACAATTTTTCCGGATAATTTCAAATCGGTTTTTAGTTGTAAACAAAGTTGTAGACAATTAAAATATCTATCAGATTCTCACTTTTAGTGTTGTTCGAATATCTAAAACGCCATCTAGGGACAGAAATATGAACTAGTTCTATTGTAAAATCTATGCTTTCACGAAAAAACTTCAAAAAAAAGTTGCTCTAGACCCCCCGAAGGATTATTTTGATGTTGGTTTCAAATGAAAGGAGAAAGCCCATTCTTTCATATCGTGAAGTTTCAGAGATGCTGATTTTTTTGCATAAAGTTGTTAAAAAAAGACACCGTGTGAGCATCATGAATGCAGTACCGATGTCGACATGGACGTGATCGAAAACGTGAGAGAAGACGGACCGAATGACCCTCAAGGTGCGGCAGACAAGGCACCTCATTTTTCACCACCAAGGAAGAGGATCTCAACACGCAGCAGCAAGCTGCGTCAACAAGACCCTATGGATAGTTGAAAGTTAATTTTAATTTTTGCACATTGTAAAAATCTTAAAAGACCCAAAAAGTTCAGTTATGCTAACGCATTGAGCCGTGCCAAACAAGAAAAAAAAGCTCATAATAAAACGATAAGTAGTTAAGTTTTACGAGAAATCCTTCTCGTTCTTCTGTTTTATGAGGTGAACAAAATTTCAATGTTTTTGCACGTGTTGTGAAATTTTTTATTCGAAAAACGTGTTTTTCTAGACAAAAGCCCTTAGAAAGTAATCGTACTTGAAAATATTCATAAATAATTAGTTCGACGATCTCATACAACCGTTCAAAAAAATTGTAAAGAGATCTTCTAGATGGATTTAAACACACATTTTCTAATATATTATATCGCTTTCCCAAACTCAATGTAGTACATCAGATTTGTTTTTTTAAATATCATAAGCGACCAAATATTTTATTTTCATTTTATATTGTGATAACTTTATGCATATAGATTACGAGATATGGTCAGGGAATTAAATATCCCCAAGGATTAAGTGTCCTTACTCTCCCCTATTGTGGAAACCTTAAGCTTTCACTAATTTTTGAGGAAACACGGTTAAACTTATGTAACGTGACAGATATTTTCTGCTGTAGACTAATTCCATAAAAATTGATCCAATTATGTCAAAAATGTCTTCAGCTCTGATGAAACTTTTCACGTTTCATCTGTAGTGGAAATTAAGTATTTTCCACAGGCAAGCAAACAATTTCTATTCATGAGTAATATTTTAAAAGGGCTTATGAGGTCTTGAATGCAGTGCTTTCAAAAAAATATCTTTCGAGAATCGCCATTTGTGCAGCAAAACTATATTATAATGAGTTGTAGGGAATAAATTAATTTGTGTGAATATTCTAGTATTTACAATATTTGTAATTGTTCAATGTTCTGTGAAAATTTTCCTTCTTTTTAACATGAGCTGTGCTTTTTCAATACTTCTTTAATATAAATTCACAAGCAAATTGTGCAATTTTGAAAAAGAGAAAGAGAAGTATTGATTGACAACTTATCAGTAATGTTATGGAAATTGCTAAGTCTCATCTTGAAAAACTTTAGAAGTTAAAGCTCGTTATATTTAGATGACCCCCAAAAATCGTTTTTTAACATATTTTTTCAAACATGAATTTAATAACTTTGAAATATCCAATGAAGTTCTTCTAATCGTCAAAATACATATCCTTCACCAACGCATATTTACCTTCTGTGAAAAACAATACGTCTTTCAACTGTATTTCCGGAAGATTTGGTGGAATTTTAAGCATTACAAGTAGATATGTTTGGTCTTCAGTCAAAACCAAGCTCTTCAAAATTTATGGTGACTTTATCTTGTTTTTCAAATCTTCAAAGAGGTAACAAATATCACACTTCAAGAGAGATTAATCACTGCAACTATTCGTAAAATTGTGAACTAGTTCACGTAAAGTAAATCGATTTGCTAATAACATGGAGGAAATCGTAACTGAAGTTCATAAAACAAAAATAAATATTTCCACTAATAAAAGCGTTATACGGGCGTTACTGAAGGGAAATTGAATATAATTATAAAATACATGTGCGTGGTACTATTTTCGTAACGTGAAAACTTTACGAAAATAGTACCGTTGTTTCAGAATTCACGATTTTCGGAACAAATTTTTGTCCTTGTAGGATTTTTGCGGTACAAATAAATTTTTATTCAGATTCAGTTGCAAATTTGGCAACACTGGCTACAAACAATGAAACTATCGACGACTTGGTAGTTCACAGGTAATGCAAAGAACAAGGTCGGATAGCACTGGAAACCGGGTGAGGATTATTTTTTCCTTTTAATACACGCAAACTAAATCTGTTTAGATTGGTACTGGTATTAGTAATCGGCGAACGGCGAGCAAAGGTGTTTCGAATATGCACTGCAAACTTTGTTATGTATCGCGCTCTGTCGCGACATATGCCATTGGCTCCGGATCCGTGTCGACTTGTAGCAGAACCAGCGTGGGTGGATGAAATGTAAGAATGACATGTTCTTACTTAGCAAAAGGAATCATCTTTGGAAAGTTCTTTTATTTTGTAATGATTTGTGTGTCAGTTCAACATTAACTATTACTACTGGAATGAATATATCACATTAAGTATGATAACGTCCGTTTTAAAAACCATTAACTATATCCAACAAAAGCCACCCAGCAGCTGATGAACCAGTTTCCTATGGGCTTCCCGTGGAGAGAGTGAAACGTGAATAAAATACCAACTTTCTTAATCAGCACGCGACCATGGTTTATAGTATCTTCTTGCAACCCTTTGAAGTTTGAACTGACAAGAGCATCAACCGACACAAAATCAAGGCCATCACAGTAACATTTCCCGTCAAGATAAACTACCAACCTGTCCACTAATCAATATTTATAAACACTATACATAGTAGGGTGATCAGCGTGTGATTACACCCAGACAGCCCGACAGACGGGCCCAGGTACCCTGTATCCATAAGATTAAACATGTGATGACTCCACCGGTTGGCCTGTTTGACCGACAAGCGACCGATTCACTTTCTTCCTCCCTGGTATCACTCAATCAACTTGATGGGTTTGCTACAAGAGAAAGGAAAAACTACGTGAAACCTAGTAACTATTCGCTCTCTGCAGGTTAGCAGGTTGTTCTTTGGTAAAACTAACATCATTCATGTTCAGTATGTGCGTTTTGTATCGAACGATTTACTAAGCGGTAAAGTTAACTGATTGATTTGCATGGTGAGCTTGAGCGGACATTATACAGTCACAAGTGGAATCCCCCTTTAAATAATTTTATGTAATTTGAGGGAATTGCTGCATGTATATTCCTTGGTACTTTGTGTATATTACCTACATTTTAAATTAATTATTCACACAACTTTCTCCATTTAGTTTAAAAGTTATTCTTTATCATATCATACCAACATTTTACTTAAAAGCCCATTATCCATATCAATATCAATTACACTCAAGCTTAACGAGCGCGCAGTTCGCGAATTCCTATACATACCAGCAGCCAGCACTCAATGCCGGGCGCATCTCGCGTCGCGTGCCATCGCCTACACTATCATCAGTCTTCTCCAGCCCCCAGTGATGGCAAAAGGGGTCCTTCGTAGTCTGCTCTGCTCAGCACCCATGGCTTCGAAATCATTATCCAATAGCTATAGGTAGGTAGGCTGGTAGGTTGGAATCGCATCGAAACCGTTTTTCCAGCTGACGAGCAACGGCATCGCTAACGTTGGAAGGAACAAAAAATAATAAAATAACACATTCGTTTGCAATTTAAACGGCCTCTATTAGCAGATGGGTTTGCTCTCCGCGCCAGCACGGTAACAATTGTCGGGGTTTTTTTTCGCCGCACCCGGTGAATGGATGGGATTCCAAGATCGCCAAGATCTGCCAAGTGGTCCTCCGTGGATTTGTGTGTCTGATGATGGTGTTAAAGAAATTCATCTGCCATTCGAGAGCGGTGCACGGCGAATTTCCCGCGATGGAAACAACAGATAGGTGCCGGATAGCGATCCAACTGAAGGAGTGCAATTGCTGGTGCTCGTAATTGATCTGCACCCGGTATTGTTTGGAGATTGAGTGGCGTTTTGGAGAGTGCGAAGATGCGTCCCAACGTCAAGTGTAGGTGTCTTGAACAAACTTTTACGACCTTGTGTCATGTCGGTCGTTTAGGTTACCGCACATCAATTGCGCACTTGAATAGACACTAGGAAGGAAGAAAGAAAGTAAGGTGCGTTCAAGGCTCTCGGCACTTCAGACATATCTTTCTCGCGCTTAATTGATTAAGGAATGCAATCTGAAGTGAAAGGGGCAATCAAAGTTCAACTGCATATATAACACTTCAATATCGTTACATAGATAGTCGTAGAAGGAAGTTAGTTGTAATCTCGGTTTGAAGAACTTGTTATGGGGAAGCCGGAATAAGATAGCCTGAGGGGGTAAAATAGACCAGTTTTATAAGTTTTATAAGGATTCCTTAAAAATCCAGCAGAAGTAAGATGTTTAAAATATGTATGTACCAGAGCTTGGATAACGAATAAGCTGAAAAAGAACGAACACTCTTAATTCGTTCTTCGCTTCACGAATATACCACCCATTGAACCATTCACCACTGAGCTGCGGAGATGACGGCTTTGGTTCACCACCACCGAGGCTGGTGAACCATTACTGTTCTATAGTGTAGGTATACGAGTATAGGGTAATAGTACCCGTTGCTCCTTCTCTCTCCCATTCAAAGAGATATCAACCGCTGTGCACCATTCGTTCTCCATAGCAAGCTGAACATAAGCACCCAGATTCTCTTTGCTTGCTGGGTGCAAATGTAGGTGCAAACTATGATGCCGCCCATAACGAGAATGTGTTTGTTGTTGTCAAAATTTTTATATTAATGTTATGAATTTGTTATTACTTTTTTTCCGGTGAAAATGGTGTTTTTTGGAAAAATCGTTCCCGTTTCCAAAAAGAAGAAAACAAATTTTCAATCAATCGTTCAAGGACACCACAAATACATACACTAATGATTTTTTTAGTTTTATGCTTCCAGTTAAGCTGTTGGACTGGAATCGTTGTCACGGCAAACCTCTTTGAAAAAAAACGCGTTTTACGGAAATTGCTATAACTTCGACAATTATTAATATTTTTTAAGTTCTCAAGAGGATTTTGCCAATAGAACAATGTACTGCGCTAGACGTGTAACAAGTATTCCATAAAAATATGGCTACATACCTTTATATAAAATCAAACTTTTCCCTGTTTTCCAGCATCTCAAATATATTACCCCTTAAGTGATGTAAATTTTTATCAAACTTTATATGGACATATCTACTAAAGTAATTATTTTTTTATGTAACTCATATACCATGTTGTTCCTTATGAAGTAGTGAAATGATTCTACATCGGAATATTAGAATAGTTTTATTATAAAATTAGCACTACTTTGAACGCAATGGTGCGGAGACATGACCAAGATTTTATGGGGAGACCTGACCAAGTGCCAATAAACCGAAGAAAGATACAAAATTTTTGATATTTACTATTCTTTAGTATCTACTGTGAATGTTAATAAAGTCACAAAAAAATCCCACTTTAAATACCAATCCAAATCTTTATAGTTATATGGCTGATTTTGTGACACGAGAACCTGCAGTGTAATCAGTACAGTTAAATTCAAAAAAATGCATTTAAAAAATCAAAGCTCATGAAATACAATCGTTTTATATTTTTGACTAGTACTAAGTACCTCAACAATATGGGAAAAATGAAAACTGCATGTTTTATGCCATTGTTTTTTGTTCTGATATTTAAAAAATCTCTTGGTTAAGTCTCCCCACGCCTTGGTCAAGTCTTCCCGCGATGGAGAGACTTGACCAGAAAAAAAACGATAACAGAAAAACTTTTATAACTTTTGAAAAAGTAAATTATCAATTCTGAAAAAATCCTTAATATGCATAATACTTTTGCATATTACATTTCAACGAGTTTTGGAAGATCGAACACGTTTTCAGATATTTACGTAGGTTTAACTGGTCAAGTCTCCCCATGTTCCCCTACTCATATTTAAAATTTGGGGAACATTGAATAGTAAATGGTTTTAATCGAATAGGTTTGATATCCTTAAAATTTGAGGGAGATTAATGTTTGGTGATGGTTTATGACATTAGAAATTCATGCTTCCTGTTTATTCAATTATTAAACCAAAAACACTTTTGTCTAGTGGAATACAATATTTTTTTAAATATTCATAAGCCAGGCGTTGTTCAAGTTCAACTCAGGGGGGCTTTCTAGTATGTTTAGTGTTTTAGATTTAATTTTAATTTCACATTTTTTTGAATTTCGTAAATCATGTTTGATTTAAATGTCGATGAATGCAATTTGTTAAATTCTGTCAAGTTTTTATTAACCAGTTGACAAATTTTGAATAATAGGATAGTAATGTTGATGGAATAGGAAAAAATATTGTGCGATTTTTTTCCATTTAACAAGATTTGAAACAAAATTTGAAAACAAATCTTAGAATAAAGGCATTGAAGTCAACTGTCAAGATTCATTTGGAGGATATGCCGAATAAAACTTTATTCGCCAAGCTCGGAATAATTTCAGCGAACTAATCTGTCTAGATCATTAAAGCGGGATACTAATTTCTTCCCAAACATTGAAAGGCATGTGTAATTTTTCTATTCCTGCTCAACTTTAGACGAAGTTAGAAGTAATTTTCTGATTATTAAATATTCCACAATATGCCGTACATTTTAAACACTCCGTTAGTAGGTATTATCCAGTTTAATCAGGAGTAATAAATCTTGCTCATCAAATTTGTGGTTAATACAGTGGAGACCCGATTTTATCTACCCCCGATTTTATCATCTTTTTGACCCGATTTTGTCAGCTTTATATAAAAATTGGTAGTTCAGTGGGCTCTAGCAGACGAACCAAGTTGAATTCGAGTAAATCCTTTCTTGGGCATATATTTCATATTTTAGAGATCCGAAAAATGCAAAAATAAAAATACTTTATTTTTTTAATTTTGCTCTGTCAGACCCCCTTAAGGAGAACATTTACTGTATAAATAATCAGAATAGGTTGCAAGGTTATATGTAAGGCACAAAGAAGAATATTTTAAGAGCTTCGGTTTATTAAAAGACAGAAAAATATATGTCCCGATTTTATCAACGTCCCTGTTTTATCAGCTTAAAATTCGCCAAGGGCCCGATAAAAACGGGTCTTTACTGTGTTATATTTGTTAATATTTAAGAGACCATCCATAAATGACGTAGCATTATAAGGGGGAGGGGGGAGTTTTGTATTTTGTGATGATGTGTGACGACAGGGGGTAGGGGGTCATGTCATGCTACGTACCTTTTTTAAATGGGAATAGGGGTTGACCTGGTGTCACGACAACCTTACCCGTTTCATCTAACTTCGTTCTTATTATTTTTTAATTTTTTTGCGTTGACAAGGGGGGAGGGTTACCGTTAAGCTACGTAATTACCAGGGGGTATTTAGAGGTTAGTGACGAAATGCTACGGATGGGGGAGGGGGGTGTTAAAATTCACTCAAAAAATGCTACGTCATTTATGGATGATCCCTAATCAGTCTGCACAACATTTAGGAAAAGAATGTAGTAGGGAAGACCGGGGTTAGTTGGCGGTGTTTTCAGTTTTCAATTTTTACTGCTTTGATGTAGGTAGAACTTGCAAAATAGAACACGCGGAATGGAAGATCAAACTGTTGGCAACATCTCTGATTTTTTTAAAAGTGTTTGATGTATTGTCTCCATTTGTAGAGACAAAAATATGTGACGCGGAAAACCCGCTAACTTACCCCGGCCCCGGGGTAAGTTGGCGGTATGTGATGATACGCCAAAAACTAAGCAATCAAATGGAAATTCACTTATTTCAAGGGTCCTTTTGGAACGTGCTGAATGTCTTTTCGAGAAAACTGTATATTAACCGACATTTGCTATTATATTTCCGTTTCAATACCCCGGCATTTTGACTTTGACGCATACCCCCTATTCAAAAGTAAATTTTCGAAATTCTCCATTCAATTGGCCAGAATAAATGTCTCCTACATTGGCGAGATACACAAGAAAAAGATTTTCTTACTTTGGAGTGAATTCCAGAAATAAATTTTTTTGATGACATTTTTGCACTGTAAATAGTACCGCCAACTTGCCCCGCGTGCAGTACCGCACTTACCCCAACCGCATATTTTATTAAAAACTATTTAAAAAATAACTTTGGTTTGTGGATAGTTGTAATATCTATACGGATACTGAAAGCTCTTTTCACGCACTATCGAAAAATATAATCATTTAGGAAATAGTTTGAAAATCACGCTAAATAACGCAAAGTATTTAAAATTTAGAAAATTTACTTGGTATGCTCGAAAACACAATATCACCCACAACCTCCACCAAACATTCGTTTTCGAGCTCTCCATCGAGACAGAGGTTTTTTTTCTAGTCCGTAGTGCTGTGTGAGGCGATAAAGAATAGTTTTAATCCGCATTCAAGGTTATTTTGCCAGTTCGGTTCGGTCCTCAGTCTTTTGTTCGCGTGTGAGGATTAAACAATAGCCAGCTGTATAAGCTGGATCGGTTCGTCGTTGGACACCAGTTTAAAGCTAAGTGGTTTTTGTCTTTTGTAACACATTTATTGCTTTCTTCCGTCTGCGCGGGCGCTGACCCCGTGCGTTGACGTTTTCTATGGTTCTCTCTCCGGATGGTCAAATGGAAGTTGAATCGGGTTCAACTTCTAAGGCTCCCCCCGGCCCAAATGCTATCCAGAACTCTCAACTGGTCCATTTGTGGTCTTCTTTCGGCCCAAGACTAAATCACTGAATCTTCTTCAGATTTCTAGAGACCTGACGGAACGGTTCTCGGCTGTGACCGAAATTTCAAAGGTCCGCTCGGACAAGATAAGGGTGTTGCTAGCCAACTCAAAGCAGGCAAACGATATTGCTTGCTGTGAGCACTTTACGCGGGATTATAACGTGTATATTCCGGCTGTAAGAGTACAATCCGAAGGCGTCGTAACCGATGAGAGTTTGACGTGCGAGGATCTGCTGAAGTACGGGGTTGGCCGATTCAGAGACCGCTTACTTCAGCCAGTTAAAATACTTGAGTGCAAACGTTTGCACTCAGTAGTAGTTGCGGGGGATGGTTCAAAAACGTACCCCCAATCAAACTCTTATCGGGTGACCTTCGCTGGTACCGCTTTGCCAAATTTCGTCCTCTTGCACAAGGTTCGTCTGCCTGTGCGTCTGTTTGTGCCGCGGATCATGAATTGCACAAAGTGTAAACAACTGGGTCACACAGCCACCCATTGTAGCAATAAGGCCCGCTGTGGAAAATGCGGGGAGAATCATCTAGATGATTCGTGCAGTAGGCAAGCCGAAAAGTGTCCTTACTGTGCGGAGAGTCTGCATGATATCTCGGCATGTCCCGCGTACAAACTACGCGGGGATAAACTGAAACGTTCCCTTGCGGGACGATCCAAACATTCTTTCGCAGAAATGTTAAAGAATGCTACGCCACCATCCTCAGCAAACATCTATACTCACTTGCCTCCTGACGAGGGCGAGGCTGGTAACCCACAAGAGGGAACATCTACTAGGGTGCCTAGAATTTATAGGAAGAGGAGGAACATTTCCTCTCGTAAAGTTCCTTGTAAAGGCCAGAAGGTGTCCCTTGAGGGGGCTCCGAAAGTCACATCTATTGGAAGTGTTGCAACCAAACCGAAGCAATTAGCTCCTGGTCTCGGAGGATTAAGCTCAGAGAAGGAGTTCCCAGCACTTCCAGGAACATCAAAAATCCCAAGTGTTCCTTTGTTTCAATTCGAGAGTAATCACAGCACTGGAATTATAAAACTCTCGGACATAGTGGACTGGATAATAAAAACTTTCAATATTACTGATCCTATTAAAAGTCTTATGTTAGCTTTTCTCCCTACAGTGAGAACATTTTTGAAGCAGTTGACTGCTAAATGGCCCCTCCTCTCAGCGATTGTATCCTTCGATGGCTAACTCATCGAACGAGGTCACGGATTTGATCACTGTTCTACAGTGGAATTGCAGAAGTATCATCCCGAAAATCGATTCCTTCAAAATTTTAATAAATAATTTGAGTTGCGATGCATTTGCATTATGTGAAACTTGGTTAACTTCCGACATAGAACTCAACTTCCACGACTTTAATATTATTCGCCTGGATCGAGACACCCCCTATGGAGGAGTGCTTTTGGGGATCAAAAAGTGCTATTCCTTCTACAGAATTAACCTTCCCTCGATAACAGGTATTGAAGTTGTCGCTTGTCAAGTAACAACCAAAGGCAAAAGCCTTTGCATAGCTTCCATATATATTCCCCCCAACACCGCGGTTGGGCACCGACGGCTACAAGACATCTTAGAATCCCTGCCAGCACCGCGACGAGTTTTAGGAGACTTTAACTCTCACGGTACAGCATGGGGTTGCCTCTATGATGATAACCGGTCTTCCTTAATTCAGGATCTTTGCGATAACTTCAATTTGACAATTTTAAACACGGGTGAAATGACACGGATTCCTGCTCCTCCAGCGCGCCCGAGCGCCTTAGACTTGTCCCTTTGCTCAACATCGCTGCGGTTAAATTGCACGTGGAAGGTAATTCCTGATCCCCACGGCAGCGACCATCTGCCGATTGTAGTCTCAATCAATAACGGTTCAAGGCCATTGAAATCAATCAATATTTCGTATGACCTCACACGAAATATCGATTGGAAGAGCTATGCTGCCGCGATATCCGACAACATCGAATCTACCCAAGAACTTCCTCCGGAGGAAGAGTACAGCTTTTTGGCTGGCTTGATTCTCGACAGCGCGAATCAAGCTCAGACTAAGCCAGTACCCGGCGCGAACATACAAAAACGCTCTCCTAATCCGTGGTGGGACAAAGAGTGCTCAGACGTGTACGCGGAGAAGGCCGCCGCGTATAAGACCTTCCGGGACGACGGGTTACCCGCTAGCTATCGACAATATGCGACGTTAGAAACGCGAATGAAGAGTTTGATGAAAGCCAAGAAACGTAGTTACTGCCGCCGGTTCGTTGACGGATTAACGAGAGAAACATCGATGAGCACTCTTTGGGGCACGGCCCGGCGTTTGCGAAACCGAAACAGTACAAATGAGAGCGTGGAATATTCAAACCGTTGGATATTCGATTTCGCCAAGAAGGTTTGTCCGGATTCCGCCCCGGCACAGAAGATTTACCGCGCCGCGTCTCCTCACGATAGCGCGAACGAAACACCTTTTTCGATGGTGGAGTTCTCACTTGCTCTCTTGTCGTGTAACAATAAAGCTCCGGGGCCAGACAGAATCAAATTCAACTTGTTGAAGAATCTGCCTGACTCTGCCAAGAGACGCTTGTTGAACTTATTTAATAAGTTTCTCGAGGCTAACATTGTCCCACTCGATTGGAGACAAGTGAAGGTCATCGCCATCCAAAAACCAGGAAAACCAGCCTCCGACCACAATTCGTACCGTCCGATCGCAATGCTATCCTGTATCCGGAAGTTGTTCGAGAAAATGATCTTGTTTCGCCTCGACAATTGGGTCGAAGCAAATGGCTTACTGTCAGATACACAATTTGGCTTTCGCAAAGGCAAAGGGACGAACGATTGTCTTGCGTTGCTCTCAACTGAAATTCAAATGGCCTATGCTAGCAAAGAGCAGATGGCATCAGTGTTCCTAGATATTAAGGGGGCTTTTGATTCAGTTTCGATCAACATTCTTTCAGAGAAGCTGCACCAGCATGGTCTTTCAGCGACTTTAAACAACTTTTTACTAAACTTGTTGTCGGAAAAGCACATGCATTTTTCGCATGGTGACTTATCGACATCACGATTTAGCTACATGGGCCTTCCCCAGGGCTCATGTCTAAGCCCCCTTTTATACAATTTCTATGTCAACGACATTGATGAATGTCTTGACAATTCCTGCACGTTAAGGCAACTTGCAGACGATGGCGTGGTATCTGTTACGGGACCCAAAGCTGTCGATCTACAAGGACCATTACAGAATACCCTGGACAATTTGTCTGCTTGGGCTATTAAGCTGGGTATCGAATTCTCCACGGAGAAAACTGAGCTAGTTGTATTTTCAAGGAAGCGTGAACCAGCACAACTACAGCTTCTATTAATGGGTCAAACTATCGCTCAGGTCTTCACAGTAAAATATCTAGGGGTCTGGTTCGACTCGAAAGGTACTTGGGGATGCCATATTCGGTATTTGAAACAGAAATGCCAACAAAGGATCAACTTTCTTCGTACAATAACCGGAACATGGTGGGGTGCCCACCCAGGAGACCTAATTAGGTTGTATCAAACAACGATACTGTCGGTAATGGAATACGGATGCTTCTGCTTTCGCTCCGCCGCGAACATACATTTCATCAAACTCGAAAGAATTCAGTATCGTTGTTTGCGTATAGCCTTAGGGTGCATGCAGTCGACCCATACGATGAGTCTCGAAGTGCTGTCGGGCGTTCTCCCGTTGAAAAATCGATTTTGGGAACTCTCATATCGATTGCTCATTCGATGCGATATCTTGAACCCGGTCGTGATTGAAAATTTCGAAAGGCTTGTTGAGCTCAATTCTCAGACCCGTTTCATGTCCCTGTACTTTGACTACATAGCGCAGAATATTAACCCTTCTTCTTACAATCCCAACCGTGTGCATTTCATAAATACTTCTGAATCTACTGTTTTCTTCGACACATCCATGAAAAACGAGATTAGTGGAATTCCGGACCACATACGCCCACAAGTGGTTCCAAACATTTTTTATAATAAATTCCGAGAAGTCGACTGTTCTAAGATGTTTTATACTGACGGATCAAACCTCGAAGGATCCACTGGCTTCGGTATTTTCAATCAAAAGTTCACCGCCTCCTACAAACTCAGTGACCCTGCTTCAGTTTACGCCGCAGAACTAGCTGCCATTCAGTATACCCTTGGAGTCATTGAAACATTACCCGCAGGCCATTACTTCATCGTTTCGGATAGCCTCAGTTCCATTGACGCTATTCGCTCGATGAAACATGGAAAGCACTCCTCGTATTTTTTGGGGAAAATACGGGAGCTACTGAGTGCTTTATCTGACAACTCTTTCCAGATTACCTTGGTATGGGTCCCTTCTCATTGCTCCATTCCGGGCAATGAGAAGGCAGACTCCTTAGCTAAGGTGGGTGCCTTAGAAGGAGACGTTTACGAAAGACCAATTTGCTTCAGCGAATTTTTCAGTATTACTCATCAGAGAACCCTCGAAAGTTGGCAAACTTCGTGGAGCAGCGGAGAGCTGGGAAGGTGGCTACATTCGATAATCCCTAAGGTATCGACGAAACCTTGGTTCAAGGGGATGGATGTGGGTCGTGACTTCATTCGTGTGATGTCCCGACTCATGGCAAACCATTACACGCTGGATGCACATCTCCGGCGTATTGGGCTCGTGGATAGTGGTATCTGCGCTTGTGGCGACGGCTATCACGACATCGAGCACATTGTCTGGGCGTGCACCGAGTACAGTTCCGCTAGGTCTCGGCTAATGGATACCCTGCGGGCCCGAGGAAGACCACCCAACGTCCCGGTTCGAGATGTGCTGGCAAGCCGCGATGTTCTCTATATGTCCCTTATATACACCTTTGTGAAAACCATCAATATACAAGTCTAACTGCCCCTTGTTATTTTCCTTATCATTCTCAGAACGCTCTTCCACCTGTATCAAAGCATCTGTATCGAATGAGCCAACAAACACGGGACCTACGGCACGAACATAACACGCTTAACTCGAAATGTAGCCGATCCACATCTGAGCCGTACTACGAAATCGTCTGGAAAAACCCCTGCCATCTTGAGGAGGACCACCCGGCGTCCCAGTACATGATTCCCCTGATGAAGGCCACCCGAGTTTGTAATCCATCCGTTGATCTCACGATGCCTGAAACTGAAATAATTTTCTCTCCCTGCCATCTTTGTCTACCCTCCCTCCCCCGACTCTTATACCCAGAAGTAACACCCCTACCCCCCCCCCCCCCCCAATATCATCACGAAGCATTTAGCTCTTCTTGTCTCTTCTAGTTTTAACTATTATATTATATAATCTCGTTGAAATTGCCCAACTCTACTACCCCCAAAAATAACTATAATTACGAATCTTTACAAAATTCAATCATGCCCTCTAGTTATTCCTAGTTTTAAGTTAGTCGTAAAAAATTGTCCCCCTTAATTAAACATTATTTGCTCCAATAATCTCACTGATAACAATGTCAAACCATATTGCCACAAAAACTAAATGACCCCCCTAATCTTACGAAAATAATATTATCCCCTTGTGTAGATATATAAGATAGCTATAAAATCGCATTAGTCTCATTTTAAAAAATCAATATGTAATCCCCTAGTTTTAAGCAATTTAAAATGTAAAACAAAACAAAATTGGCACCTTTAAGCTAACGCAACGTGCCTTATCAAATAAACGGTTTGAATAAAAAAACCTCCACCAAACAAATTGTTTTGCAACAAAACCACATTGGATAACGGGTTTCACATAACTTGAGGTACACAAGAAAAGAAAGCGCTATATGTCTAATAGAAACAGAGAAAGAGGAATTCCGCCAACTTACCCCAACCGCCAACTAGCCCCGAGCTCCCGTACATCATAGTTTGAAACATATATGGGACCATCCATAAATGACGTAGCATTTTTTGAGTGATTTTTAACACCCCCCTCCCCCATCGTAGCATTTCGTCACAAAACTCTAAATACCCCTCCCCCCCCCTGATAATTACGTAGCTTGACGGTAACTCTTCCCCCTCTTGACGACAATTTAAAAAAAAATGAAAAAACCATGTTAGTTATTCCCTTTAAAAAAGCTACGTAGCATGACATGACCCCCCTGTCGTCACACATCATCACAAAATACAAAACTCCCCCCCCCCCCCTCATATAATGCTACGTCATTTATGGATGATCCCTATTGTCCTTGTTAAATGTTAATAACTTATAACCAAGCTTCTAACCACTTTGGTTCACGATTATAAAATTCCAAATATTCGTAAGCTAGAGATACAATGTTAGAAAAAAACTGAACCTGTATGTTTTGGGCTCAGTCATCTAAAGAACCAACATCCAAAACACTGATAAAATGCCTATCGATGTTTGAATATCCACGATTTCCCTAAATTTATAATGCATCGCAAAAGCAAGTTCAAAGTTTTCCCCTCAAACCTCAACAGAATCAAATTAATGGTACCTGTTGCCTAATGTCCGCTCCACAAGCCATATGTTCTTAACTGACGTAGCGAAATGCGCTGAAAAACTGCTTATATGGACAGATGAATTTTATATTCAGAATCAGCATTACACAATGAATCTGAATTATTCAACAGCTTGTATGTTCGTGAACCAAATCCATCAAATAATCAACCAAGCAACAAGGGACCAATATTCAAGAGAGAAGAGAATACTGATATACTATCTCTCTCTCTCAATGATACTCGCAACTGTTCATCATTATAATGATACGTGCTTATGCAAGCATGTGTGAATATATTCGTTCCTGTTTCTGTTTCCTCGTGTTGTTGCTTCGGTATCCATAGCGGCAATTCATTCGGCTAGGGTGAATACAAGCGTTTTACTGAACTGTATTTTGGTTCGTTCGGGTTGAATTTGAATAAATGGTGTTTATACGATAGCCGATTTGAAACAGTGATCAGAACATCACCACCCCTTGTTTTACCGGAAGTAATTTTATCACGATCGTTGCGATATACCGTGTACCTAGGACCGAATAACTGTAGCGAGTTTATATCGTCGTTCAGCCATGTTTCTGTCAGCACAATAATATCCTGATACACATCAGATGTAGCCACAAACAGCTCGTCGATCTTCGTGCGCAGTCCTCTCACGTTTTGATAGTATATTCCTAGTTGTTGAGATGAGTCACAATCGGACGGTCGGGCAGCCGAAACAGTCATGATGTCATCAAGGATTGAACAGTTGATAGCCATGGCGGTAGCGGAACTGGAGCTGTATCGTTCATCGGTTAACTGGAAGCGGAGATTTCTTTGAGGCGGAGCAGTATCGAGTGTAGCTTCGGGGGACATATACCCTTCTTGGCATTACCTGGAGAAGTAATCGTGGTGTCATCAAGGTCTGGGATGCTGATTGCTAGACGAGTCCATCGATTGGCTGGAAGCGGAATTTTTTTTAAGGGGAGCAGTACACTGATGGAATATATTCGTAAATCGCTAGGAACTACATTCGTACAGAATATTTTCATAAAATATACGAATTTTTCGTACATATAATGAATTGTTCGTAGTTCTATTGAAGCACCTTTATTTTTTATTACGAGCTTTTCGTGAAAACCACGAAACGACTTTCGTTGGCTTATTACGAAATGGTTTCGTAAGGCAAATGAATTGTTCGTTGCTATATTCGAAAGTCTTAATAATATTTACGAGCGCAATTCGTCAAACCGTCAACGTTAAAAGAGCTTCAATAGAGGTAGAATATGGAGTCATTGTTGCTACACGTCAGATAATTGTTGATTATCACGACGGTCTCGGTCTGACTATTTAGTAGCCGTGTCCGCCGGTTTTAGGAAGATTTCCTGAACCTCTTTCGCTTCCAGTTGATCCAGAATACGGAGCAGTGCGAATTCAGTTTAGCCATCACGAACTGCTCGTTGGTTTTGTATGCATAAGTTTGAGTTTTTCTCTGCGGAGCAATGTCAAAATAATATGCTATTAAATATGAAAACTTCTCTCAGATGAACGAAACGAATTCGTACGACCAACGAGGTTGTTCGTAATATACACAAACGTTAATTAAAATAAATAAAACACTTCGTTTCATTCACGAAAATAATGTCGTTATTAACGATTACATTTGTGCAATGTAAACTAAATAAGTAAAATTTACGAAAACTTTCGTTCATCATGCAGCCATTTGTTCGTACCACAATAAAATCGATTTGGCCACATAGATTGTTTTAAATTAAAAAAATCGATGTTGTCAAACATCGATCCCAAAAGATCGACTAAAAACAACAACAAGCTATAAAATACATAAACTTTTCTAAGATAAACGAAATGCATTCGTGTGACCAACGAAATCGTTCGTAATAAGCACAAAAGTTTATTAAAATAAACAAAACATTTCGTTTCATTCACGAAAAATAATGTCGTTATCAACGATAACATTCGTGCAGTGTACATTAAATGTGTAATATTTACGAAATCATTCGTTCAGCATACGGCTACTCTTGTTCATGAAATGAGCGAAACCTACTATTTACAATGCACGAAAATACTTCCTTGCGGAAAACGACGAATGAATTGGTGCATTGCATGATCGATTTCATTATATTTACGAATTTATATTATCAGTGTATCGAGTGTAGCTCTTTGGCATTACCTGGAGAAGTAATCGTGGTGTCATCAGGATTTCGGTTGCTCAACGCTAGATGAGTGACGGCAGTGGAACTGGGGCTGTGTTGTCCATCAATTGATTCCAAGAAATCCGCTACTAATCCACCGCAATCGAAGGAGATTGTTGGGAACTCCCGATCCGACCGATGTAATTGCTATAGACCTTGTTGTTGCCGTCTTCTGTCTACCATTTGTTTGTATACTGTGCGCTCGCGGCTATAGGCACAGTGACTCGTATCAAGCCCTAACCCACGAGTTATTATTATACAATGAACATTTAAGCGACAGAAAATAAAAGTCGCAAGGGTAGAACATGCTTTGCAAAATCCGTTTCAAACATATTAGAATATAAAAATCGGAAATAAACCATAAAAATCGGACAGAAATCCTTCAGCATAAGAATCGCTTAAAAAGTTCTCACCCGTAAAACTCGGCAAGGATGAAAATCCAGTATAAAAATCGCTTAAAAATAAATAAATCTCTCGTAGGAGCATCCGTATATCTTGATGTTCAAGATTAAAAGTCGGCTAACAAAAACTACTTTGCAAGAATCGGATGTAATTCTTTCCGGTATTTTCCTGAAGGTTTTTTTTATACGATTTACAAAGGAATGTCCCAGTCCGATGTTTATGCTTGAAGTTTATATCCGGTTTTTATATTCTCATATATTTGAAACGGGTTTTACGAAGCATGTTCTGTCCTTGCGACTTTTAATTTCGGTCGCTCATTTCAAAATCGAAATTTCGGACCCCATTCGAAATTTTTTTCTGGATCCGCCCCTGATAGAAACAGAGAACTAGATTAGGATTGTCGCTAGTTGTACCGTTTTCTCTGTCTCTTTCGCTCTCGTAGAGCACCTGTTACTTCGATAGTTATCGTACTGTGCGGCCGTTCTAAATACTAGCAGTTAATTCTTCAGACCTTTTTTACATAGAAAACACCTTTTCTGGTAATCGTCATCTAGCATCAGTTTTCGAAACTAGTAAATTGTCCAATTTAAAATTCCCGACTGTTCTTAAAATTATCAAATAAAAAAAAATTATCGAATAAAAAAAATTATCGTGGGTTAGGATTCGAACCCAAGCCAACTAGGTTCACTCAAATATATAAAAGGCCACTGTAGCCTTTGTACAGACTCTATTCAGCAGCCTAGACTTTTCGGTACATCGGTGAAATCTTAAGCATTCGATGTATGCAAGATTGGTGCAGACAGTAAGGTAAGTGTTTAGTAAATAACAGGTTGCGGGTTCGAATCCCAGGTACGTGATATTGATATCCAACCGGGTAATGCGATTTTTCTCTAACTGTAACGTAACATTAATTAAAAAAAGATAGCTTCCATTAGAGATTGATGGCGTGTGTAACTTGAAATTAAATATCTTTTTTGAATATTTTCCTATGATAATTCTCTCAGCTGAATAGCAGTAACGAAAAGGTTTATTGATAAAGCTGAACTGTGGTTTTCTTCAGGCTGTATACATGCTGAAGAATTGTTCTTTAATGTGTCTTAATCAGACAAGCTGAATAAATTCTTCAAATCCAGATGCTTAAGGGTGGAATAAACGATATATTATTATGCCTGTACTTCCCATGTTCAGCTGGAGCTGAATAAAGCAAATGTTAAAACGTTTATAAAACCACGATGTTTGTTGGGCTCCTAAACTACCGCTAGAAGCATAACTGTCCCATGTGCTATGGGAATCCGTATACACATGGGACAATTATGCTTCTAGCGGCAGTAAAGCAACTGTCTGATCCCTAGGGATGCATCGGGAAGCAAGCACATTAGTTCTGGTTTGCTGATGAGAATTCGAAAATGTACTCTTGTTTTTAGCTAGGAAAACGCCAGATTCTATACAAAATTTATTTCCATAAAGGAAAAAAACAATGAATTAAACCAATTTGTGCTTAAAGGGTTTTTACCCATAGATTAGAGAAAATTGAATTCAGAACAACTCATCTCATCAGTAACCAGCGATCAACTTGTGGCCAGTTAGACGATTGTAGTCAACTGGAGCCTCAAAAATAATTGTTTGTCCCGTGTACTCACATGTATCACCTGTCTGCATCCAAGAGAGGATACACACAGTTTTGCGTAATTTGTAAGTGTATTTTACTGAATTATAAATTGAACAAATTTTTCTTCTGGGAAACATTAGGCTTACAGCCTGCATCGTGCATCTAGCATATTCCGTACAGTTCTGCACATCTTTCATAAACAAAACCGACTGGTCCCGGGACACTGCGGCACTGCTTCCTTTTCCCGTTCGTTTTGCGCTCATCAGAAAAATTCAAAACAAAAGAGTCAATGCATCATAACATTCCCCATTCCCCGATAAAGAACCAGTTTTCTCTTCATTACCATTATTTTCATATTTATAGCCCAGCTGGACCAGCTGGTTGTAGCGGCAGCAAGTTATCCAGCAACATATTTAAAAAAAAACCGCAAATGCACTCCAGTGCGCATCAAATCACGCGCAACCTCAACAAATGGTCGGTTAGTGCAACAGGTTCACCCTTTTCCACCTTCGCATTTCTTCACTAGTACCCATCAGTGCTGTCACGTTTCCACTGGAAACCGGCCGCAGCCAAACAAAACAGAAAGTTCATTTTCCATAGGTACCTACCTACTTGTTTCAATCTCAAAAATATGTTCGGCGTAACAAATGAGTTTAGATTCGTTCAGAGAATAATATCGCGGTTAAGCCGGCCTTATTGATTTGGTTCCGCCATAGTTTGTACAAAGTGTTGCCAATTGGCAGATTGGTAGTGTTCGGGAGTCTACGACGTGACGAGGTTGGCACTGATCATGTTCCTGAGGTAGGTTACTGTGGCACGAACGGGGGAAAGATTTTCTGTTTCGTTACTTCTGTTCGCGATGTACAAAGAGGCAGGACTTGGAATCTTTCTCCGTCAAGTTGATTCGATTCGTTACGCAACTGCAATATGGTCTCGACTACTGTTATTACTAAACGGTGAAGGTTTTGCTTCGCTCTGCTCGATTGGACGCTTTCTTTTTGCCCAGGTGGTAATTGCGGTGCAGATTTTACTGTTTCCGAGCGGGAGATGTGCGCGATATGGAAGAAACAAAGAAAGAAAGTGAATCGCAGCGTAGTTGAGGTTATGGCATTTTCGGACCTTTTGCCCTTCAGGAAGAGGGAGATTAGTGCTGATAAATTGTGGTCAATTGGGTCAGCGTTAGTTCATTAAAATTGGCTATAAAGCACAAGTAAACTGGCCCCGTAATTAAGTTCTTTAGTGACACAGTTTACCTCACTTTTCTTGACAATTAGGTTCTTTGCTGACACGGTTAACGTCACTTTTCTTGACATGGACTTAGAAATTTTTTGTGGATGACTAGATTCGCTCGAAGAAAATCACAAAGATTTTTGCTAAGTCCATATAAACAGTACAATCGAACTGTCCAAAATGAACACTCAAGTTCACTTGTGATGTCACAGTGAATTTATTTTACGAACGCTGCTTTATGTACAACCACTGAGAACTGACATACAATTAAAGTTTTCAACCTGTGTTAGAAATAAAACTCACTTTGAAATGACAACAGCAAGTAGCAACTTGCCACTGATCGGCGCTACGATCAGCCAGCAATCGCTATACGACATTTATGTGCGAACTTGCATACAATGGTGATTCACGCATACGAACCTGTATGCGATGGTGATTTGGAAAAGTTTGTTCTAACTTATAGGGGAATTATGGTTAAAACCGACACCTTAAGCTTAACACTTTTTCTAAGTTGCCACAAAACCAATAAAATTATAATTTTTATGCAGAATTCTTCTCCAGAAAATTCTTAACAAGACTTAATTTTTTCAGCGCTTCAAAAAATTAATTTCATTAAAAAATATTGGTTGTAAAACTTGGAAAACAAAGTGACTTTTTGTAAGCACTGAGGGTAAAACCGACACCCCATAGGGGTAAGATCGACACCCCCTTTAATTTATTTTCTGTCCACTTTATTAAAATCTTTATCTTTATTAAAATGAGATATATGCGTGATTAATAAAGTGTGAGTATGTATGATGCAAATATGTGCTTTTTATTGCTTCATCATGTAGTGAGGTGAAGAAAGTTCGAAAGCGTAGTACTATAAATAAGAGTATTTTATGCTATAGGATTATTTATTGATATGAGTATTTCCAAATAATCCTTGCGCACATCATTGCAACCTCTAGTGTCATTTTATTTCATAAGAGAAGATTTTCAAGCGTTCTAAGTTCTGCTAAATGTATTCATTCACTTATAAGTGACACACACACACTTCTTAGTAAAACTATCTTTTTCAGATTTGATTTTTCGAACTCTGATCATCAACGATCTATTGGAGTATACATAATATCATTGTCTCATTGTGATAAAATTCGTCTATGACAAACCAAGAGAACACTAGAAATTCGGTTTGATGACCTTTTTGCAGAAATAGCAAAAGCTTCGTTAGAATCAGATAAGCAAAAATTCCAATTTTTGATTTTTAAAGAGACTTACAAGAAATAAACACAATAAAAGTATTTCTGTGTATTACTGCTAATACTATAGTGTTCTAATAGGCTAATTGAAGTGTCACAAAGATCCCCAGTATTTTGAAATGAATCGCAACTATACACAACCATCTTAACAGGGTGTCGGTTTTACCCTAACCACAAGGTGTCGGTTTTACCCCAACAGCGCACATTTTTTTATAAAAGCAATTAAAAATATTGAATTTTTCAAACTCGTCTTCAATGCACCTAGTTGATCATAGGACAGGCCGATAATAATAGGTACTGAAAAATGTGGTGATTTGAAAAGCTTTTGTTCGATTAAAACCTTAAAATCTACCAACGAAATTTTACATCCAGACGAGTATGAACGCTGCTGTCGAATGTTTTGTTAATTTTTATGACATTCGGCGCACTAACGTAAATCCAATTTTTCTTCAAATGCTCTAAATAAACGTACTAATAATATTGTATCATTATGAAATGAATAAAAACTTGATTTCTAGGAAAAGTTGTGGGGTGTCGGTTTTACCCACAGTGTCGGTTTTTCCCACAATTCCCCTATGTCTGTTCTCTGTGGTGCAACTTCATGAAGGAACAATTCTTTCAATAACGTGGGGAATAGGCCAATTTAGACAATTCGATTATTTAAAAAAATGTAGTTTCGTGGTTGAAAACAAAACAGTACCTTTTCTTTTTTCCAGCAAAACCAAAGCCACGGAAAAATGGCTGGATGCTCAGTGCGATGGGACGGCTGCACTGCACACGCTTCCGTCGTGCTTGTCCTTGTGTGATTTGAAGAACGACAACTACTACCAGCTGGTGATCGTCGACATTCCACTCTTCGATTTCGACGCCAAACCGAAACTCAAAGTGTACAAAGGAACCAACCTAACTAGCGAACAGAACCTCCCCGGGATACCATCAGCGGTGGAAAGTCTCTACATCAACGATCAAGAACCGAGAATCCCTAGTAGTTCTCGATACTCTTCGATGGTTTTGCTAATTCTAATCGATTCTTTCTTCCAGTAATCGCCGTAGCGATTGGCTCATCAGTACTATTCTACCGCAACATGAAACCCTACTACAAATACAGCATCCCCGGACTAAGCATCGATCCGATGGAAGTCGACGTATGGAAAAAACTACCCGTCGAACGACCTGAAAATGTTGATAAATTAATTGAAAGCCTGCGCACCCTAAGCCTGAGTCAACTGACGGAGCTTTCGCAGCAGTTGCTGGTGATGACGGAAGACAAACGGGAAAACTTCATCCAGGAGAACGCCGACCGTCAACTGGAGCGTTTGTCTGTCATCACAGCGATGACCTCGATCAAGAAGGTTGCCAACGAGCACAAATCAGCCTCCTGTCTGATCCTAGCAACGGAAGCCGGCGATATCTTGATTCTGGACACGCAAGCTTTTGTAGTGCTATGCCAAGCTCGTGCTTGCTCTTTCCAGGGAACGCCGAGTATCATATCTGCGAGTGGTCAGTACGACATTGATTTCCGGATGGTGATCGCCACCCGGGAAGGGTCTCTTTGTCTGCTGCGCAAAGGTTGGCTGGTTGGTCAGCACATTGTAAAACTGGAGCATGCAGCTTCCGGTTTAACACTGCTGCCGATCGATCAGACGATCGTTGTGGTTTGCATGAACAACAGTTTGCTTTGCTATTCCAAAAAGGGCAAAAAACTTTGGTCGGTAACGTTACCACAGCCGGCTGTTTGCATGACTCCGATATGTCTGCCGCATCTAGGTATCAATCTGGTTTGTGTAGCACTTCGTGGAGGCCTAGTACAGTTCTACTGTCAGAAGAAACTAGTCGATCAGTTCTACGCTCCAGAGACAGTTTCGGCACTAACCTTCGGCCGACTCGGTCAGGAAGAGCATGTTCTGATTCTGGTCACTTCCGATGGTTCTTTGATTGTGAAGATTCTTAAGCGTACGGCCGAGTTTTTGACCACGGAAGACATCTACGAGATCAAATCGGCTGGGGAGGAGGCTGCTGGGAATCTACAGATTCCGAAAAAGACCAAGGTATTTGTGGAGCAAACTATGCGGGAGAAGGAAAACGCAGCGGCTATTCATAATTCCTTCCAATCGGAACTGTGGAGAATGCGACTAACGGCTGCTCGCGCTACGGTGGATGTGATCAACTCAGCTGATAGCAACATATCGGGAGACGTGGGTTTGGCGGCAATCAAGATGGCCGCCGAAGTGCTTGGGTTGGGACCGGTGTTCAAGTTATTTTTGGTGCTGCAGAACATTTCGACCCGGAAGGAAGCTAGTGGGTTGAATATGTTGATACAAGCGGATCACCGACACTACCAGGTGGAACGACCGTATCTACAGTTGCCGATGCTGGTTCCGGGTGTTCCGTTGAAACTGGATTTCAAGGTGACCGTCGTTACCGATCCCAGCGATGGGTTGGCGCCGATTGATTTGACACTGGAGAATTCGTTTGTCCGGGTGCTGGTCTTCAAAAGTGGACATGTAAGTGTAACCTTCTCAGACAATTAAAACTTGGCTATTTTCGAGTTCTGCCTTTTACTCATTGCATTGTTGTGGCCAAAACTATAATAAGACACTGCTGTATTTCTCCTTAGCGGAGAAAAATTTAAGCAAAAACTATTTCTTTAAACTCCAATAAGAAGAAAACTGTCATTGAGTTAGTGTCGGATTCTGATGAGACGAAGTCGAAATGCAAATGCCATAATTAATCTAAAATGAGAAGTTTGACTCAATCGACATTTTTCATTGAAGTTTTTGAGGTGCACCAAAATTAGATGAATCTATGTAATTTAATTACTCAACTAGTAATTAATGGTAAATAAGTAACCTTTTCTTCGTGAAGGGTAAATTATCGATAAATTTTTGGTATGAAAAGTCTCTGATAAAAATTATGGCGCCACAGTACGGATTAACATAGGCCAATCGCAAACGCTACTGTGCATCAATCAACTTTTGATGTTTTCGTTTTTTCTACTTTGCTAACGCTTACTCACTTACGTGCGGTGACCGGTGCCCTGCAGAAAAGTCTACATTTAGGCTCATTATTCTTAACTTTTTCCTATCGTTCCAGTCTAAACCGCTGATCGCTTCAACCGTTGTGATGCCTCAACCGGAACCGAAAATATTGACCACTTTTTGATGGGAGCAACAGATTCGTTTCGTAATCATTTCATTTTTCAGAACGTATATCACAACACGATAAATATGAAAATGATGTGTTCTAAATTCTACATTTCTGTATTTATTCTGGACATCCGAAACGTAAATTAAATTGTGTAATCTCGCATAATAGGAGTTTCTCGCAGGACACTTCATAGATCTACCAATCAAACTAGTACTAGGTAATGAAGGCATGGTTCTTCAGAACCTGGTAATTTCTTTTTATATATTTAGAAAAAAATAGTTTCGATAAGCTTGTGTTGCCCAGTTAATTTGAATAGCTCGAGTAACTTGAAAAAAAAAAGGTTTGCAATCAACTTTTTTTGTGAATAATGGTGGTACAGGAGTTGATGATATTCAACAATTACTTGTTTTTGTTTGGTTATCAGTTTGTAAGAAGAGAGACAGGCATTTTGAATGGGAGCTACCTCAAACACAAAAAAAAAATTGTTCGACACGGAAGGTAAAATTACGTAAGTGATCTTCAATAACATACATTACACATATAGCTAGGTACGTACACTAAAGAACCAACAAAAAAGGGTCTCGATGATCTTGTCTTGAGCAGGTTGGCTTCTTATTTGAATAAGGCAAAAAACTACTATTCGATTATAGGTGGCGATTCTAAATAACGAGGACTGTGTAGAGAAGAACAGATCCCATCGACGTCAATGGATACGGGGCTTACCTTTGAAAGACGTTTTTCAAGAATTTAACAAAAAGCAGTTCACCTCCAATCGTTCAAGCAGCGTGTCTTGAGTTGATCGTGTGAATGGCCCAAACATTCAGCCTAATAACTGGTTGGGTTCCGTTTTCGAATTACGCGTCGGAAACGATCAATTTGATATGAATGAATATTACATATTGCTCGACCTTGGCCAGAAAAGGATTTGCATTCCGCTTGACAGATTTTTGTGCAGTTTTGTCTTTTCATTGTGGTTGATATTTTGTTTTGATACAATTTCTTTTATTCGTCATATTCTCGTGCATTTCACGAAAACAGGGTAACTTACTTTTTTGCTGCTTATTGCCGGATTATGGGAACACGACGTTAGGAGTGCAGGACGAAGTTCGTAAGACATTGGAAGGCTAGGCATAAAGACCTTATGTACAATGTGCATTGGGCACAATGGACGATTTGCATAATTTACAAAAGTTACAATAACCGTACAGTTTCTTAGGTTCATTCGCTACTTTTTTCGAGAGGAATTTCTACACTATGTTAAGTCATCCCTTCATACAATCTGTTAGTTAAGTGAGAGCGTGGAAGCTTTTCGTCGTTTATTATATAGGTAATTAGATTTTTGTAGAGTTATTGATCGACGTTTAGCTGCTTTTACGTCTATATGACGAATACTTACCTCCAAAATCAACTATGATCTGGCATATTCGAGATATATTTTCCATGAAATATTTGGTGAGGTATCTGCTCAAATTTTACATGACAGATAATCCAAATGACACGTTTTATACATGGCTTGACGGAATCCCAAACATTTTCAACAGAATTGGAGTCAGGTCACTGACAATGACAATGTTATTTTGATCCTTCCAAGTACGGCACAGTCTACCTCTGTGATTGGAATCATCATCATTGCCTATAGGTAGTCTAACTCATCTTCCTTGTAAGATCAATATTCAGGAATGAGCATTACCATGTTCATCGGTACTTACACTCAAAAAAAATGTAAACGTTATGCCTATTGATTTTACACATAGATTTTTGCAATTAACGGAGGCATATAGACACTATTTGCTGGCACATAAAGCTAATGTGTGTATTTACAAGAAATATTAATCTTATATTCACATTTCATAATTATAAGGCACATAAAACCCGATTCTATAACAACACGCAAATATAACTTATGTGTGTGCATACATAGTTTATACAGTTGACACATAGAAAGTATGTGTGCGCGTGATAACATTAGCATTTTTTCTTCATAAGGATTTTCAGTGGTTTGAAGCAAATAGAATTAACGTTTGGTTTTTTTTTCAGTGTAGGATAGGATAGAGAATGTTGATTTGATACCTGCTTAAAAGGAGGCCACCGACTCAGCAATGCTTCCATAAGTATCACGGAGTTGGATTGAAGGACAGGTATTGGTCTAGGATTCGTCACAAGCAGACGACCACGAAATGACTATGTTTTTTTTTGTGCCGAGCTGGTTAGTCTCCGAATACGCAAATTTTCAGAGTAAGAAGATATTTAGTTAGGTTTTTCGTGTGTTTAAACTCTGGATAGTTCGCCATCGACAGTAATTATCTTGTTCCCTAAACTACAGCAATTTGAACTCCAAACAACTGGTCTATTGCTAAAACAGTGATCTAACCAAATATATACAATCGATTGGGAATTGATACGAGGATTACAAGATAAGAATGTTTTACTCATCACACCTTAAATTTTTTAACTGAGTTTAAGCAGCAAATTCGTGAAAATTTCAAGGAAATAAAATGCGGCCTTGATGATGGAGGAGATATATTGAACATATCAGTAGTAGTGTAAACTACAATTCTGTTGAAATATAGGTTTATTTAATTCATCCCAATTTTACATAAGCGTAGAGGCTACAAATTTTTTGTAGAGTATCTTTCGAGATGAAGGGTTGAACTTCTCAAAAAGTGGTTCTACTTTACTGGAAACTTCAATGGATACATTTGTCCCGAAAAAAGTTACTGTCAATTCTTAACCCTCATTCATGATTCAACAGTCATCATTCCACTTAGACAAGACCATGCGTATTCGCCGCGCACATGATGTCCTTGTGGATTAGTTCCCTAGTTGGTCAAATAAACATGAAACAAGTCCAAAGAAATGTCAGCTTGATACATTCGGATACGTGTTCTTTTACAGTGCCATCAAATCAACGAAATTTAATATTACATGCGACAAAATATGTGGAATTTTAAGAATAGCAAGATGAAACTACTCAATTGCAATAAAATAGGTCGGAAAAGAATTTAGTCGCATAGCAAAGAATGCTCGTTTTCAAAGATAGCACTATTGATGAATAACCTCATAATAGATGATAAGAGACGTGGCCGAGAATAACTGACCAGGGGGTGGGCGTAGCGTATTGGTAAATCGATTGCCTTGTACGCAGCGCACCTGGGTTCGAGTCCGGACCCCGCACATAGGGTTATAAATTTGTCATAAGAGATTTTTCTAACCCGAAGAGGCGAATGACCTTAAGGTTAAAACCTCTATAATCGAAATAAAAAAAAAGAAAAAAAAATAATTGACCACCAAAAAATTACACTAATGATGTTCGTTAGAAAAAAATTCGATATATTTCGATTAACAGCTAATTTCATCCTCAAAAAATACAGTACGAAATTTTAGCGACCACGAAAAACATCAGGACGGTCCCAGTAAGTTCAGCCGGAAAATGAGCCAGAATGCTGGCTGGTTCTGGTTCGTATTCCGGCTCCAACCGATTCTGATTGAAATCGTTTATGTCACTGGAGCCTGAATACTAACTAGCTCATTTTCCGGGGGTGGATTTGAGCCAAAGTGGAAATGAAATCTGTCCGATGTGATCTAAGCCACCTATCCAACTCATTAATTAAAGTTTACGACGATAGATTCGTTTCGAACGCACGTTTTAGTTCAACGAAAAGTGCCAAAACTACTTTTCCATTATCAATGCCAGCTTCTATTTCAACAATAATGGATTAAGCGCTGTTTCACACGATTGATTTTTCCGGAACCCTGTGTAAACAGTTTACCAACACTATCTACATAATCCATCGATTCTCACCGGCGCCGGCACAGTACAATAAGTTGTATTAGCTGTTAGAGGCATACGTAATGCTTGACTCCTAGCAGCAGAAGGCAAACTTTTCTCCCTCTCCCTTCGATTATGCTTATATGAGCCTGTCTAGTGTCTTGTTTTCAGTTCTAAGTTTATAACTGATTCGCTCTATCCATTTTGTTAATTTCATGTCTTTCGTCTCTCTTAGTCATTCATTGCCGAAAACGACCAATGCAAATCGATACAGTATACTTTTAAGCGGCAATAAAAACGTTAAACATAACGGAAATATATAAAAGACCCACGGCTCAGCGTCAGCTTAGGTCAGTTCACACTGTACTCTTAGTATAAACATTGTAAGTAGCGGGTTTCCCACTACTCGGGTTCTGTTTGCCCGGCGGATCCCTCTTATTAGGTCGGCCTAGGTGCAAGAATTTCGGATTTTCGTATGCAAACAACAAGGTAAACAAACAAATATAAATTTAAATTTACCTTTTATTTTTCCCCCTCTCTCCACTGCTGGTCGTTTCTCAGATCCGCTGCTGCTGATGATGGCGGCAAGGCGGACGGTTTCTTCCGGCCGGCCGGGACTACAACGGCCGGGTTCTCTTTTGGTCGTCGGCTGCTCCGGCAGCGGTCCTTGTCTTTTAGCTAGGGAGGTGAGCTATGCTCTTTTGTTGGAACCCCCCCTGGCGACGTTGGCGACGAATCGTCGGATCGTCTACTCGCCGTGAACGATCCCGGAAGTCACCGCAGTGCACTTAAGCGATGTGGGAAACCTTTGTCCGCCCTGCTTCGTCCTCCTTGACTATTAACTGTAGAGGAGAGCTTGGCTCGATTGACTTATCCTCTACAGCGAGAACGGTCGGTGATTCGATTACTTAATGTTTAGCCGGGGTAGCGAAAACATTCCTTGACGTTTAGTTTGGCGAATCGTCACAGCTTTTACGTGTGCTAGAACGACGGGCCGGCACTCTTCGACGGATTTAACTGACCGTCACACGCGCGCACTTTACTTCACGGGCAATAGTGGCGAAAAACTGTCCCGAAAAGGATTTGATAATTCGGGCGTCTGACAGTAACCGTGATTCGTCACTTTCTAAAATTTTACGATGGCCGGCTTCTTCATTCCACAAAAACAAACACCAAAAAACGCACCGCCGCAAAGCTGTCATCGCTATGGTCAGCATGACCAGCGCACACGTAATTTAGCAAGAGGAGAGCGGTGTGGTATCTAAACCTTATGCTATTTATTTACAAATACACAAAAAAAATTACTACACATATCTGGATTGACAACGTTCATGGACTATTATTTAAACAGCATTTACAGCAAAAACATGAACAGCGGTGGATTATGTTGCTATAACAATACACTCTACGGAGAGAGTACGCACAAATAGGTATATTTCTACCCAGTGCTAAATTGTTACCCTGACGGGTTACAACATCAGGTATCACATTCAAGCGTACTATGCAAATATTTCAATTCACTGAGAACGAAATAGCGAGAGGATAGTTTTTGCTTTCGCATCATTTTAATGCAATATTTTTGTTGACACTTACTTTCATTATCATACGAGGAATTAATTCCATACTAGTACACTATTAATCCGCCAAACCATGATATCTCTGACAATAATGCAATAAATCACAAAAAACAGTGAAAGACAAATTAATGCAAAGTAGACAGGGCAAAAATGATGAAACATCAGTTTTATTGAAATTTACCAGTGTATTATTGACTTTGCTAATATGAAGAAACGTACACAGTAGCAATAGAATTACCGGTCATGATTTCATTTTTTCTTTCAATCGGAATCCAATTGCTGCTAAATCACATATTGGTCAATCAATCCAATCTAATCGTTCTGCTTTTTTCTCGTTATGGAATAAAATGGAATAAAGAAATAACTACATTACATTGAACAAATTTTACGTAAATTATAAGATATCAGTAATCATTGATAAGTAAGTTTTTTTTCAATTTGGTAACAATTTCTGGGCAGTTTCCTTTAGTAGATTGAATTCTGGGTAAATTCCAATAGTAGATTAAATAATTGAAATATATATTTTGCATTGTCGAAAAATCCATGAATTCCGAAAGAAAACCTATAAGTTTAAACAGCTTAAATATAATATTTGCTTAATCTAGGCAATCTTTTCAAGTCCCAATGTTTTTGCAAGACCGCTGGAAGTCAATGAAGCTAAAGTTTTTGTTATTGCCTTGCAGAGAATTCAGTAGTTTTTTGCACACACTTTACATTTTGACAATGAAAGTTACTGGTGTACATTTTCCCATAGTTTCAGGGATCTAGAACTTCTTCTGAACTAGAAAAATCAGGCTGTAGTATTTTTAATTCGTAAGTTCGATGATAAAAAAAAGTATCAGTTCCATAAAAATTTAGGATCTGTGGACTAATCTGAATACTTAAATAGATAATTAAAAAGTTGTTCTCACTTGTCCGATAATATTGCCGAAGGTATCATTTAAGGTTGAAAATATCAAAAGCTGAGTTAACGCAAACTTCGAGAGTTTCAACAGAACTAGGAATAGTAGAAGGCCTAGGAAATAAGAGTTGAACCGTTTCTCTGCATCTACAAATCGCCTGCCTGATCAGAAGATTTATAGCAAATTTAGACATTCTCTTTTTTCAAACATTCTCTGCAACGGTAAACTTATGGATATGGGTCGGTATTTCATTCGCGTGATGTCTCGGCTCATGTCCAATCACTACACGCTGGACGCTCATCTCCGGCGTATTGGGCTCGCGGATAGCGGTATCTGCGCTTGTGGCAACGGTTACCACGAGATCGAACATATTGTCTGGGCATGCACCGAGTACTGTTCTGCCAGATCTCAACTATACGATTCCCTTCGGGCCCGAGGAAGATCACCCAATGTCCCGGTTCGAGATGTACTAGCAAGCCGCGATCCTCTCTGCATGTCCCTTATATACACGTTCCTAAAAACCATCAATATCCAATTTTAACTGCCCCTATCATTTCTCTTATCATTCCCAGAAGTCCTCTCTTCCGCCTACCGTACCCCAACGAAGATCTGATGCGACTCCAAGACGAAACGAAACATCTGTCGAATGACCCAAGAACACGAGACCTACAGTACAACATCACACGCGCGACGCGGTGTGTTGCCGATCCGTATCTGAGCCGTACTACGAAATTGTCTGGAGGAACACCTGCCGGCTCTAGGAAGACCGCCCGGTGTCCAAATGCATGATGCATTCGTCCGAATCTGTAATCCTGGCCGTTGATTCTCGATGCCGGAAAGTTTATATCCCCCCCCCCTCTGCCAAACTTGTCCACCGTCTCTCCCATGTCTCTGATACACAGATGTATAACTTCGACCCCCCTGCACCCATTGAATATCTTCCCAAAACTTACGTGTTCCCCTATCTTCTAGTTTTAGTTGATCAATATTTAATCTCGTTAAGAAATGCCCAACAGTACCAATACTTAAAAATACCCCTTATTAATCCCCCTAATCTAAAAAAATGAAGCATTTCCTCTAATTATTTCTAGTTAATAAGCTTGTAAAATGTTCTGCTTAGTTAATAATTAATTGCGCCAACAATCTCCCTTCTAAAAATCATAATGTGCATTGCTATACAAAGAACACACAAAATGACCCATCCCCCTAATTTTACGAATATTATATTATCCCCTCTTGTATATGTATAAGTTAGTTGTAATTTTTTTTAGTTTCATTATATAAAAACAAAATTATATTGGAATATGTAACCCCCTAGTTTTAAGAAATTCAAAATGTAAAACAATGAAAAAATGGCACCTTTGAGCTAACGCATACGTGCCTTATCAAATAAACGAATTGAAGAAAAAAACGGTAAATTTCACGCTGATATATTCCTATTTATGGAAATAAACTTGACGTAAGTTTCGACCTCCTTAACGGCGAAACGGGATTTTATAAGCAAATGCATGGAAAGTTTCGTGAGACGGTTGTTTTGGATAATATTTTTCTACTCATTCCAATTCAGCGTTTTTTACACTTTTCAGGCGTGTAGTCTAGAATACCATGGATTTCTTTAGAATACCTTATATTTTCTAGCTCACTTCAATATTTTGAACAGTCGATTGCTGTTAAACTATTCGTTGTTGTAATTAGAGGAAAATTGTAACTTGTAAATTAAAAATAAAAATAAAATTCGAGATCAACAACAATTCGTCGATGTTCTATAGGCAGATTATAACAGATAAAATATTTTTAAGACTTTTAGTGTCTATTGTCTTATTTTTGAAATTGTTTGTCACAACTTTTCACTTTCCAGTGATTATCTCAAGCCATCGGAAACAATACATTTGTGCAATAATTTTTCGACTCTTCCCGAAACGAATTCCTGGCTACGTGCCGGTGTTCAGAATACTAATATTCTTTTTCTTCCGTGTGCTGTATATTATTGCTTTTCTCATCCTTCATTCTTATTATTTTTTTTTGCGCGTGATTGTCACAATATCTAATATCTGTCTCTAATATGTTTGAGGTATACGAGTCGTAAGCCCATCTAATCATTACTGAATGGATATTTAATTCATGTCTTGTTTCTTCTATTATTGTTTCTTTCTTGGCGACACTCGAATTTACACGGAAATATGCAAGTAAAAAACAAAACAAATGTCCATTTGATTGAATGCACACAATCTATCTTCTATCTTCTATCTTCTATATATATATATAAAAGTCAAAGTTTGTATGTATATGATTTATAGACTCCCAAACGGCTTAAGGTGAAGATATGTGGAAGCCACGTTGCTAGGCACCGACTCGCTTGTTTACATTGAGAAAAACTGAAATCTGAGTGAAAATTCAAACGCACAAATGAGAGTTTCCGAACATTTTCCTTTGGTCATCTGCACTAGGGCATTGCAAAAAAATTTTTTTTTTGAATTCTCAAAGGCCCCCCCTCTCATATTGTGACAAATGTCAAAGTAAGCTCAGATGCCAAATTTCACATCATTTGGACAATTTTAGACCCCCGCCCACTTCGCTTGAAATTTTTTGAAATTGGTACTATGGGAAAATATGGAGGAAAAACACATTAAATGCAATAACTTTGGAAGTAGCAATCAGAAAATTACAATTTATACCTCCTTTGAAAGGAAATAATTTTAGTATTTGAATAAAGATATATTTGTTTCTAGAAAAATACGGGAAAGTGGGGTACTGGGTCATTTTGGCCCCAAAATCCCTTATTTTTAATGATTTTTCTGCTCCGTGATGCAAATCATACATATTTTGTAGTTTATCTAATGTGAAAAAATCTCAGAAATCGAACGAAACCCTTTTGACCTTAGTCCGAATACGAGAAGTTGGGGTTATAGGGCTTTTTGTCAGTCATATTAAATTTTATCATTTTCTCATGCATATATCTCTATTATTCTTCAATCAATTTTCATAAAATGTAACTTATTGAACGTGTAAAATTCTGTGGAATAAAACAAAAATAAAAACGTTAAAGGTAAAATTCAGAAACATCAAACTTTTTGATATTTACTCTACAAATCTCATTTTTTTCATTATTTGTCCTAATACCTCAACTTCCCCTATTTTTCCAGGAATGAAACTTTTCTCATGTGATCCCTAAGCAAATTTTACACTAAAAGTAGTAAATTAAATACGAATTTTGTTGTTAAATGGAGTTAATACGTGCGATTTTATGATAAAAATGTGAAATCGACACTATATGTCAGATAATTTAATGTTCCTGAATTTTACCGGTAACGAATCTATTTTTGTTATAATCCTAAGAATTTTCCACGTTCAACAAGGTATAGTTTATGAAAATTGATTGAAGAATAATAGAGATATATGCATGAGAAAATGATAAAATTTAATATGACTGACAAAAAGCCCTATAACCCCAACTTCTCGTATTCGGACTAAGGTCAAAAGGGTTTCGTTCGATTTCTGAGATTTTTTCACATTGTAAAAACTACAAAATATGTATGATTTGCATCACGGAGTAGAAAAATCATTAAAAATAGGGATTTTGGGGCCAAAATGACCCAGTACCCCACTTTTCCGTATTTTTCTAGAAACAAATATATCTTTATTCAAATACTAAAATTATTTCCTTTCAAAGGAGGTATAAATTGTAATTTTCTGATTGCTACTTCCAAAGTTATTGCATTTAATGTGTTTTTCCTCCATATTTTCCCATAGTACCAATTTCAAAAAATTTCAAGCGAAGTGGGCGGGGGTCTAAAATTGTCCAAATGATGTGAAATTTGGCATCTGAGCTTACTTTGACATTTGTCACAATATGAGAGAGGGGGCCTTCGAGAAGTCAAAAAAAAAAATTTTTTTCAATGCCCTAATCTGCACATTGGCAGAAACTTTGAAGTTTTGTTAGTAAACGATTAAAGTTTCGCGAGTGTTTTTGCAGTGGTGTGTGAATAAAGAGCTTTTGAAAAAGTGCAATGAAAACGAGAAGAAGAAAAATAAGAGTGTTTCGAAAAGAAACCCCAAGTGAAGAGGGGTGATATTTTCGCACAAAATAGGAGCTAAGGATGGCATTCCGTCAAAAACTCGGATTGATTGTATAGGAAAATGTTCTAGCTTCCATAAGTAGCAGTTTCGTGGCACACCAGCAAGGTTAGTGTGTTGAAAAACGTATTTTTATATTTGCTCATGTCAGATACATGGTTAGGCAGGGGAGAGGGGTGTGTGCGGCGTAGCAGCTATGTTGTGGCTCGCATGTATAATGTCCTTAACCGATTTCCGTAAAAATTTACACACAGTAGGCATTTGTTATGGAGCGTGTTTGTGTGCTATTGGTTAAGGATTATCTGTCCACCAGATGGTTTTTCAGAACAAATTGTATTTTCCTTCTATTTCGTTAAAAATCGCAGCAACGCGCGATGGGTATTATCTAGTTACACATAAACGCTCGAGCGCTTCAGGATTATACAAAAACATTGTCGCAAACGCGATCATTCACGCATACCTAGGCACACGATTTCGCTATCCTATACATGTACTGCCGATTAAGTCAAGGTGGTAGCACTTTCGAATTTATAAACGCGGTCTCGTGTGCCAACATACAAACACCCGCTCGTGCGATCAAGAAACATATTCACCTGGGAACTCCAACTCTGAGATATGAAACTAATACTCAAAATTGAACATCAGAATTATGGTTTGCGCGAATATTCAAAAGCCATGCGAATATGGAAACGGCTTCTCAGTTACATAAACGGAATTCAAACCCGCAATATTAAAAACATGCTAGAAACGCCCACACGATCAACCTCGTTAACAAAGAAACGCTTGCGACCTTCACGATAATACAATTCTGATCACGTATGCGTTCATGCAATAGCGATCATCCGCACATACCCGCGATGTTGCATGCAAGAAAACGCCTCGGTGATCAAGTCAATATGTTTGCACTTATGAATTTATAAACGCCGTCTCAAGTGCGATTGTACACTGAAACCGGGGGTTGTTAAATTGAATTAGATCCTAAAAAAAGTTTTCGTTGTTTGGGATTTAGTTTATTTCACATTCATCTTTTAATTCGTTGATTGAGCAATATTTGCGATAACCGTAACAGTATGGGTCTTTTTGGAACGGGCTCAACAAGTGGATGAAGGTGAACTACTGGTTGAGCAGTGTACAGCGAAGCTCTGATTTTATCAGCACCCACTTTTGTCTGACCATGATTTTGTCTACCCTCAATTTTACAGGCCTCTCATGAAAATCCTCCATGTCGAATACGACTAAAACCTTTTTTGAGCACATTTTCCTATCTCAAAGATGCAAAATACGCAAAAATAAAATTTCAATTATTTTAAATTTTTTCGAGACCTCCTTAGGAGAAATTTATATTAAATAATCATGCCGTAAAGAAAGAAAACAGTATTTTCTGATTTTTAAACGTACCCATGTTGTCAGCCTAAAATACACCAAGGGGCTGATAAAAATAGGTCTTCACTGAACTCGATAACCGAGTGTAGTTTTGATCCGTTCGGAATCCACGATGGTGACTTCCATTTGATCGAAATTTTGTATAACTGAAACCATAAAGGTGTTTTTGGAATGGGCTTGACGAGTGGATGACGGAAGTTGATGAATGACGTCATTATAAAGTCCAAATTTTCTATAACAAAAACATCACTAATCATTATATCGATATCTACACTATAATTTTCCCATTCCAAAAATGCCCATATTGTGAAGGTTATGGAGTTATATCTAAACCACAAATCGCTATCTTGGTTTTCAAAATGGATTCAGAATTGATTTCTGTTATGTACTCGTCATAACCCATTTCGAAAATACTCATATTGTTGAGGTTATAGATAATTTAAACTGGAAGTCCATCATCCATTCCGTACCCTATTTCGAAAATATTATTCAGGTTATAGAGATACTATCTAAACCGGAAGGTGCCATTTTGGATTTCAAAATGGTTTCATACATCGATTTCCGTCTTGTACTCGTCAACCCCATTCCGTTCCCAATATAGAGTCACGTAAATAAAAAAATCAGGAAATAAATCGCTAAGAATATGTTAAATTTCATAAAACTTCATACTGTGCTGTAGGTACTCAAACTTTTTTTACGAACTTGGTTCGCTATGAAAGAGTTCGTTATTTCGAATTTGGTTCTTCAAAAAAGTTACGTAAATCGAATATTACGTAAAAAAGAGTTCATAAATGGAGGTTTCAGTATATCGGTTTTATTGGATAATGGTTTAGCCACATTTGACGGTTATCCCAACAGAAGGATAAAGATCAAGGTTATTAAATGAAAGGTGTGGACATATTATTTCAAGTTTTTTAAATAATTTTCTTTTTTCATTTCACATACACAAAATAGTAAAAATGGTTCGACTATGTACCTACGACGTGTAAGAGTGGGTGAAAAAATAATTCTACTTTATGTGGAACGAAACAAAACTCATATCTCTTCAGTTTTCTACTAACGATACGAATCGAGGCGAGCTTTCAATTACCAATATTATGATTGCGAACAGTGACGATCTTTTTTATCTATTGGTATAAGAACTATATCCTCTCTTTTACATTGTTACATTTTAACTTATGAAAAAATTGGAGATTAATTTTTTTTACAAAAATTTATTTTGCATATGTATGCAATTAACCTAGAAATAACATATAGTGTATATGTAGCTTTCTTCTTCATTACGACGGATCGCTTTTTGAAAAATTGTGATTTACATTCTCAGTAACAACAATAATATCAACAACAGCAAAAACAAACGGGACTTGATCAGATTTGTCGGTCTGGCACAGTGTGGAGTTTAAAAATCGCTCCTATTTGTTGCTTATCCACTGCACACACAATATAGTATCGTTGCCTTCCCCTGTGCAACGAAATAGGTGAGCCACAGAAAACAAAAGTGTACTATAGGAAAAGAAAATTACGGTTGACTTCCAGCAAACTTTTATTAGTTCACAGTGTGGAACTGTTAAAAAGTGAAAAAGGGTCCAATCTCGTGAAAAAAAAAATCTAAATACAGCTACATCACGTCCGTAATTGTGTATTGATAGCGTTTAGAACTTTTGCCCAGATACGACAATGTTAAAATCAATATCTCTGTATATATAGATGATGATATATTCGAAATACGCTTACATGCGTGGTACTACACTAGCTTAGCTCCCATTAAAAGATTTGGGTTGAAACACGAAGTGGAATCCATTACGCGCAATACTTACAGAGGTTAGTTCGCTGGTCTTTCCAACGGCATTAGTGTGGTTGAAATGATGCTGACCAAACTATCGCTTTCTGTTATTTTTGAAGCCAGTGAAACGTCCGATCCGTACGTACCAGTTCTCTAGCCAGAAGGCATATTACGAAAAGTCTTGCGCCTAAACCTCTAAGAAAAATCAGGAAACTTCGGCCTTCTCGTTAATAAAATCTTCTATCATTGTCACTACGACTTAGAATTACAACGTTTTTTTTCTGAAATTCTAGCATCATGTGTTATTTACAAATTCTCCGACGACAGCATATATGTATCACATTATTACAGGAATATACCGGCATGCACTAAAATCAAACTTTCAATTGCCGTGATTCTTTCCAATAATATTGATTTACAATTAATTGACAGCAAATGTTTGTATATCTTCAAGAATTTTTTGGATATAGTCGTACAAACTGAGTATGCCATGCTTTGATTTAATTACCATTGGCGAACTATGCGAATCAGTTTTTGCCAACGTTAGTTGCATAATTCAGTTTAAAAGTTAATCGGGTTTCACAAGAGCTCGGACGCCTCGTAACACAAATTCCCGTCTTCATATGGAAAACATTCCAGGTAAGTCACTTTATTCCAAATTAGAGCTTACCGCAATTAGTCTTATAAGAATGTCTCATCACACTGTTAGCTGGTTTGGTTTGCAATATTTTTCTGCATGGTCATGATTTTAAGATGATTAAGGCCCCTGTCAAATAGTTTCGTCACTGGTGCTGCTTCCGGTCAAACGCAAAATGTTTAATAACGTCAGAACGATATGGTCCTATACTGAGCCCTGAAGCTGCTTCAATCTGTTTAAGCCTTTGGGTTAAGAAAATTATCTTCGCAGTAAAATTTTCTAGGATCGTAAGCATATTAAAAAAATTAAAGGAAATAAAACGAGCCATATTTCAAGCGAACCTTCGATTATCATTAAAAAACAAGGTTGAAATTAAAAGTCAAAATCGTTAAATTGCATGAATGCTGCTGAACTTTCTCGAGGTCATGCCGTATCATGTTTGTGTTCTAAAGCTGCAAAGAACAGCCCGATGGCATGATTTCCCTCTCGTTTATTAATATGTAGGTAAACCAATCAGGTGTTACTTAACTCTACCATCATCGCTAGGACATGCGCCGAGGCGAGAGAATTTTTTTTTCCTTCCTCAACACAACACACCACGATCGCTGATAACGGCTACGGTCGGCGCGGTATCGATGGATCGAGCACATGTATATAGTAGATTCATACATACAAATGTACGTACCACTCTGAGTCTGCAGTAATCTGTTCCAACTTCATTGACCTGGCTTGGCCGACGACGACGACGACGAGGCGTGCACGCGAGGAATCACTAGACGGTGGGCTGACAAATCGCGACCGATTCAGTTCAGCTCAGTACATCGGTCAGTGAAGGTGTGTTTCGAATCAAGTGAACCTACTTTAGCTTTGCTTTACTTTGATATATTAATTATGGTTGTCTAATAACAATCTATCGCGCGATTGGTTTCCTCGTTGTTTCACGCAATGATGAATAAGTCTGTTTGGGGGTGATATTGTCAGTGTGAATTGTGCTTGTTTTACGCGGTTGAGAGCGTTCTACGGATCGCTGGTGTTTTTAAAATACGCTGTGTCGGTTGTTTAAATAGTCATGGGAAAATACGTTCTGGAAAGAAAAGTCGGACAGACGGTTGAAAAGGAGGGTACTTCTTAGTAGCGAAGTTTTTCTCGAGGGGGTGCCTCATATGCCAATTATCAATTGCTTGTAATTACATACCATACCGGTTCATTATTGTGAATGTTTCAATCTCTTCGGTTTATGGGGAAAATAGTACAAACTGTACTCAAAGTCGTTGGGAAAGATCTTTCGTCTTGCAAAATTCTGTGCAACATTTTCCTCCAAGTGGCACATAACTACTTTATGTGTTTGTAAAGTAAGGTCCCGCTAAAGCAATATTTAAGTGAATGTGAAATCGAGTTTGTGTCTTATTTATTGATATTTTGGATTGAGATTGGATTTACCTTTCAATAATCGAGTTTGATTCATAAAAAGTATAGTGTTCGATTTTTTTATCAATAAATATTTTAAGCCTTTAAAGGGAATCGGATGAAAATTTGTGTAGAAGAATATGTAAGAAGCTTCACAAATTCTGTTTACTTATGATCATCTACAAAACGTAAATAATTCCGCCAATCAATTGTTTTACTTTATTATTCAATAAAATTCTATAAAAATATGTAAAAGACGCTATGGTAAAAATAAAATTTAAATGCGTAACCAAAATGCTACATACCCGATCAGAAACACATAACAGTAATATTTCAAAACTATATCTCGCATAGGTACTTGTTATAAATTTATATTATTTTAAGTACTAACAAGACCTAATTTATAACACACTATGTTACAGAAATCATGTTCTGTTATAATCTTGTTTTTTTTTCTTTCTGATCGGGATACCTGACCTAAATAGTTATCAATGTAGTGCAGACCATTAATATCACTCAAATTATTTTCATTTGCTATTCCTTTCAACCCATTAACCCCAACCCTTACCATTTGACCTCTTCTTGATTTTATTTTTAATCCTTTCTCGACAAACTTTTTTCTACCATATATAGGATTTCAAAACTATTTTTCCTTAGAATTGTTCGGGTCCTGAAACACGAACAACCTGTTTTGATCAAGATATGTGCTTCTTTTGCAGTGATACAAGTTCCTCAATTTTTACATTCCAATGTTTAATACAATTCTTGTAGAATATTTACAATGGATTGCGTGGAAAAGATAGTTGAAGACAGTCTAAATTGACAGACTTTATCAATTTTCAATAATAATGCAAGACAACGAAGTTGTATCAATGCTTTATTTTTCACATTTAACTGAAAGTGTCCTTGGCAGCACTGTTTCAACCGATTCTTATGAAATAAGTTGCAATAACTTCAGTTCCACTAATAATAATAATAATTGAAAGGCTATCAAGCTTGTTTGTTTTTGTAAACAAATATTGTGGAAACACAAGCTATAACTGCTCAAAGTTATGGTTACAGACGTCATAAGCGGGAAAGGGTTAATATATAAAATTACGTTGCAAAACTGCAACATCCCACAGTTACTGATGAACATGCCATAGTAAAAAACCCTTTGAAATAGAGTGCTAGTATACATGACGGTTTCTTCGACACTTGATAGTGAGTACGTCACCTCTACTAAGTTTCATAGGTCATCTCTGTTTACTACCACTAACAATTTTGACGCATTTAAAACAAAACTGATCGAAACTGTTAAACCAAACGCGCCACTGGGGATGCAATTGCTTTACTTTCGGTTATATTAAATCTTTTTGACTCCTGTCCCAACACGAGAAGTTCGTGTTATAGGGCTTTTTGTCATTCATATTCAATTTTATCATTTTCTCGTACATATATCTCTATTATTCTTCATTCAATTTTAATACATTGTACCTTGTTGAACGTGCAAAATAAAAATATATTCGTTACCAGTAGAATTAAGAAACATCAAATTTTCTGACATTTAGTCTTGATTCCACATTTTTATCATTAAATCGCACATATTAACTCCATTTAAAAATACACTTAGGGATCACATGAGAAAAGTTTCATTCCTAGAAAAATAGGGGATGTTAAGGTAATAGGACATTTAATGAAAAAAAATGTGATCAGTAGAGTTTATGTCAAAAAATGTTCGATTTCAGAAATTTTTTCACATCAGAAAAACTGCAAAATTTTCTTTTCAAATGGAGGATTTTGTGGACAAAATGACTCTGTATCCAAATTTCCCATATTTTTGAAAAACAGAAATAGCTTCATTTAAATACTAAGGTTTATTTTCCTTAAAAAAGAGTTATGAATTGTAATTTTCTCAGTGCTACTTCAAAAGTTATAGCATTTAATATATTTTTCCTTTATATTTTCCCATAGCACGAATTTCAAAAAATTCAAGCAAAGTGGGTGGGGGTCTAGAATTGTCTAAATGATGTGAAATTTGGCATCTAAGCTTACTTTGACATTTGTCACGATATGAAAGGAGGGGCCTTCGAGAATTCAAAAATAAGTGATTTTGTGCAATGCCATAATCCCTATCTTTCGCTACACTGACTGGACACTAGGATGGGACAAAAATTACATTCCAGCAACTTTTTAGGTAAATTTTGAGTCCTAGAACAATTGTGGAAATTCTTAGCTCGATCCTTGAAACTATATTTTTGCGCCCGCTGTTTAAGGTTTACATGGGATTTTGTATGGCAAAATGAACTTTCACAAAATAATTCCTCCAGGAGTCACCCATTGCTTCCTAAAAATAAACCGTTCTGTGGCTTTTACAGGAAATTTAACAAAGAAATAAAGTCTTGAAAACTACGAAACAATCTGATTGCTTGAGAAAAAAAAAGTTATTAAGCTGAAACCGATTGATGCTCTGACAGATGATAAAATATTATTTTTTTCTAGCACCACTTCTCTTGGTTGTCCAATAGAGTGGTTCGAATATGACATTTTTCAGCACAGCACTTTTTAAGTTCCTTTTCTGGTCCTTAATGCCTGTGCAAAGTTTGGGAGCGGTCCCGGGTTTGTGCATTGCGTTCAAAGTTTGTATGGGATTTTATATGGGGAAATCAATTATTTTGCATTTAGCGTAATAACGATCGAAATTTCATTCAATGTGAAAAACCGCCTTTATAAAATTATAGCTCAAACATTGGTTAGCAACTTTGTCGAAGACGGAAACTAGCTATGAGTTTTCAAAAAATATTTATAACGATTTTAAAATTTATGGTTCAATCCAAATGCAGAAATTCATTGTTTCTTCCAACACTGTCAGTACACCACCGACACCGATACCTTAAACTTAAATAAATGAGAATGTAGTCATCGCAGAGACTTGGTACCTTTGAATAAAATATTCAGAATTAATTGCTGAATAACATAGACGTAGTCAGAAAATGAAAAGAAGAGAGGGGGGGGGGCTTGTGTACTACCCAGTCCCCTTTTTAAATAGTATATTATAACATAAGGGGCCATCTTAAACGCAGGTTTATACCGCCGAATTAAAAATTAATCTTACTTGCTTGAGAGCTACTATTTAAAGGCTCTACTATTATCTTATTTAAAATGGTACAATGGTTTATTAGTTTTACATATTTTAAACCCAATTTCTTTTGCAATTTTGTTTTGATCTCTACTAAATGTATCTAAATCAATCATCTGTACTGTTTGGCCACATTGCAAGTATTAATACTGTTACGACAGATGTCTTCCGTTTAATTCCACTATCGAACGGAACGACATCTGTCTTAACAGGATTAATTGTGACATTCCACTAAGTCGCTCAAAAAGTTTTGAATTTTGTGAGAAATTATACACTTTGCAAGAGTTTTGAGGGATAAATTGAGGCTTCTTTTGTACACAATTAGAGAAAGTTAAAAATTTTGTATATAATTCGATCGTCAGCAGCAGAGATGCTATGAAAAATTAAATTTTCATCAATCTTCAGGGCATCAATCGGTTTTTGCTTAAAATTTTTTTTCCACCAGCATTAGATCGTTTCGCGGTCTTCTAGATTTTGTTTCCTTAACAAATTTCCTATAAAAATCATACATCTATTTATTTTAGGAGGTAACGGGTGACTCTTTGACGAATTATTTTGCAAAAGACGATTTCCCCATGCGAATTCCCATGTAAACTTTAAACCGTTTTTTCGCAAAAATATAGTTCGAGCTTGAAATTTGCAAAGTTGTTCTAGGAGCTAAATGGGACCCAAAAAGTTATTCGGAGCAAAATTCTATATTTTTTTTCATACAACCGTGTGTATACGAAAAACTACCTAAAATTGAGTTCTTTTGACTCAATTCTAGGGCATCGTTGAATAATGTAAATTTAGGAAAACCGCGATGAAAGTTGTTTCCATTCAAAAGCGGCAACAATAACAAATCAACCTTAGGTTAATTATACTTAAATTTAAGTTCAAATATCCTAATTTTGAGTGTACCTCAAATAAGTCAAAAGTTTCTTATTCCAAGGAACAGCTCGACTGATTCGAATCTCTCGTTTCGACATCACCAATAAGTTGCGTATAAGAGTGGTAGTGTCGAAATTTAAAACAAAATAACTCTATTTTTACGTCATTTTATTTTTCTGTGTAGAACCAACAAAGCCCCAATGGTCCCTACTATAAAGTTGAAACTAGTGAGCCACAGAATACAAACGTGACCATTGCGATTGACTTTAAGTGAACTCGCAATCGATTTATGGTACGCGAAGTGGAACACTGCCAAACGATCGTTTTGGACCGTGCATAAAAGCTGGAGTTAATGTTCTGGTAAAATGGGCGGAAAGATATTTTTTAAACGTTATGTTTTTTCTTCGAACTATCGGTATGACGTGAAATATTGAGAAACATTTTTAAAAGCTAAAAACAATTAAAATAATATAGTCTGTTTTATTTTCATTGTACATAGTATGGATATCCATGAGTAAAAAACGGAACGAATGTAGTAACAGAGTAACCATATCCCCAACAATAAATCGATTTCGTTGTGATATGATGATCATTTTTTGCACTTCATTGCACCATGTTTAGCTGTTTCTTCAAGCGATGGAAGTTTTAGATTAACTTTGTGCGGTCTTTCGATTAACAGGATGAATTAAAGTTTCGCCTTCATGTAACTATATTGATTACATTGACGTTTTATGGCGCATGATAAAAATAAAGTTTTGAATCATCTATGCTTACTTCATGGTTTTAATATGTACTTTCGTATAGAGTGCCAAAAACCCACATAAATCTAGTTTTATAATAGTCCGTGTAACCTGGTGTGCGAATCAGCTTATGAGCAAGCGTTTCGTTATAGCTCAATCGTCCAACTTCAATGTTCAATCTTTAAAATCAGTTTTAAGGTGCACCTGAAAAAAAATTTACGACTCGTTCTTTAAAACCATTTATTCTAAAAAACTGCTGCAACCATAAACCTTTATTAAGACGAAAGAGACTTTGAGCTTAAGAAGGCTGGCAAGTGTGCTTTCCACGGTTCTCTTAAAACTTGATGATTATGTCACCGATAACAGATGCTTAGGCTAGCATTAAAACCGTGTGTAAGCCACCTGTAACTACCATTTCGAGTGAAATGAGTTTAATTTCCTGTCGAATTTAAGCTTAACAAACTTTCTTCGTATTCTTTATTTTTCGTCGGCTTCTGTTTATCACCTGCTTCACCTATCACCGACGCCAGAGAGGTAACACCGCCATCTGGATCCTAGATATTGGCTCATCAACACATGGACCTAGACCAACGGCTATACTTCTCTTCCAAAAGAAGACGTGACCGCAGATGTCTCACTTCAAACAATCTCAACGACCTCGGGTTAGATTGAATCCACACTTACTGGGGTCTCCCAGCTAAGAATAAAAAAATTACCATTTTTATTTTTGCATATTTTGCATCTTCAAGATACACGGGGGAAAATCGGTCTCAAAAACGTGAATAAAGTGCCATGAATTCTGAAACAATCATGTTTTACGTTACGAAAACAATTTTCTGTACATACTAATTCACAACTGTATCAACATTATTCATAAATCAAAGGTTGACTAGTGATTTTATTCATAGATTTAGGCTCATTGTTTGGAGCCTAACTATGCGACGTGAACTGATTCATGATTTATAACGCCTTTATCATGATCTGGGTTTCGTTAATTAATTTATGATTGCTAATATTTTAAACACAATTTAATATTTGTGCTTGTGAAATAGTTCACAATATCATGAAATATTATTCATGGATACGTGACGTGGTTCATGCCTCCTAGTGTCTTAGTCACTATTCACCATTCGTGCTCATGCAATAGTTTACAAAAACATAAAATATTGTTCATGGATTTGGTAACTAGTTCTTGATTCATAGTATTTACATCATTTACGATCTATCTTGCGTGCTTGTGATATTTAGAAGATATCCCTAATTATTTTCAATTTGATGTAACTCTTGCATAGGGTCAATATAACTATTAGGACCTCGAACATCTTAATTCATTTTATGAGGTTTAGTGCGATGTCCGAACAGAAATTGAAAACTGCGCTGAGCACCAAAAATACATTACAGAGCCTCAAAGCGTGTTCCTGATATACTCCATATAACATATCACGACAAAGCAAAGAAAAATGGCGCACATCGTGATAAAACTGCTGATATCAAGAACATGAGTCACATTATTCCACGTGTTCAATTCGATGATAAGCTCAAGAATAGAATATCACGATAACGAACCAAGAAACCGATACGACTTTCTGCCAGGCTAATCAGATATGAAACTCGTGAATTCAAGATCACTATAACGTGAACAACAATTACGAAAATTGTGACTAAGGTCCTGAAATGGTGAACATAAATCAGACTATTCTGCCAGACAATCCGATAGTGAAGGCATGCATAAAATTACAAACATCCGGATCTGGCTCACGAGAATATGAACATAGTTTAACTGTCGGTCCTTTTAAATCATACAGTATATAAAAACCAGTGTAACCCAAAATTATGTACAAGAATCATAATAAAACAAAGCATATTCAGGGAACAATCAAAGTAACCCAACCAAACATTCGAATGCAACGCCATACATATATTTATGGCGCGAGCTAGTTTTTTTGGGTAGCACATACATTTTCAGGAATACGAGGTTTATAATTCATAATTTCAGGAATCCGGTCATGATTTTCGTAAATCGTACAGTTCGCGAAATCGTAATTTTTTTCATAAATTTATGAACGGATCTTTTTCCGGATAAGACAAATGCTGCCAGGTCAAAACTAATGTTTCGTTGGACTATGGCGTATTTTTTTTATAAAGGGCGAACACGAAATTATTGCGACACCGAATATGTCATGCCAATTTTCTTATAATGTTTACCAAAATCTTAGGGTAGTTTGATACATATATTTACTTCAAAAATCAAAAGAAAAGTTAATCAATGGAGTCTTGAGTGTAAAATTGAACGCATTTTCGCTTGATGTCCTCCATCAAAGTCTTTACAGTGTCATCCGGTACCAGTTTCTCAGTTTTTTTCCATTTTCTTAACATGTCCTTCTCGTCTTTGACTGTCTTCTTGCTCTTCCGAAGTTCCCACTTCATGATTGCCCAGTACTGCTCCACCGAGCGCAGCTCCGGACAGTTTGGCGGATTCATGTCCTTTGGAACAAAATGGACAGAATTGGCCTTATACCACTCCAGGACACTTTTAGAATAGTGGCATGATGCCGTATCTGGTCAAAATAGCGGAGCTTCGTCGTGCTGCTGCAAGAACGGCAAAAGGCGCTTCTCGAGGCACTCAGATTTGTAGATCTCGCCATTTACTGTGCCCTTTGTCACGAAAGGCTCACTCCTCAGTCCGCAAGAGCAGATGGCCTGCCAAATTAGATATTTGGAGGCGAACTTCGACATTTTCTTCTTCTTAAATTTGTCGTCCACCTAGAACTTGCTCTTGCCGGTGAAAAACTCCAACCCCGGAATTTGCTTAAAATCGGCTTTTATATAAGTTTCGTCGTCCATCACACAGCAGCCATATTTTGTCAGCATCTTCTCGTAGAGCTTCCGTGCCCGAGTTTTAGCCGTCGATTGTTGACGCTCATCGCGGTTTGGGAAGTTCTGTACCTTGTATGTATGTAGTCCAGCTCTCTTCTTTGCATTCTGGACGTAGCTCTGTTCTCCGGTCCCGGTTTTCTTCCAGCTCCTTTGCCGTGGTCCAACGTCAACCGCTCCTGGAACCGCTTCAACACTCTGGAGACGGTTGAATGGTGAATGTTCAACATTTTTCCCAACTGCCGGTGCGACAGGTCAGGAAATTCCAGGTGTTTGGAAAGAATTTGTTCTCTCGACTCGCGTTGGTTCACCTCCACTTTCGTTGAATCGAAAAACACGACTTCGAATTTGACAGCATGTAAACAATATACATCAATGAGAAAGTGTGCAAAATTTGGTTGATTTTTACCCAACGGTAAAAAAGTTATGCCCTGTTGAATGTGTCGCAATAATTTCGTGTTCGCCCTTTAGATTTCGTATGTTTCAGCTCGTTTATGGACTCACAAAGATGTAGATGTTTTAAATTTTAAAAATAAATGAAAATCTTCCAAATCCAAATCTATTGACGTTTTCACCAATCAACAAAGAAGGTATTAAATACCTTCTTTGTTACGTAGTTTTTTTAATTACGCTCAAAACAAAACATCAAAATTACTCGAGTCTATAAATATGAGCGCTACAATTAATTCCAACGCCGGGTGTAAATAACGGAATAGATAACACATCGAACGTTTCAAATTGCTTTACCGCTTGTCTAGCCAAGGTTTTAATTTTAATCTATGTAAACTGAACTGTCTTATTAAAATTATTTTATTTTCGCAGCACATATTTTGGTTGCGAATTTTGCTTGCATTGCTACTTGCATCTTCCGTTACCGAACCAGATTTTCCCTTCACCTAAGCTCTTGAGCTTTACTTGAACTATCACGCAAGAATTTATAGAATCAATTTAATTATTTATTCTAATTCAAACAATATTTTTTGACGGATTGCGAACGTATACTATAACTGATACAATGAAATGTCCAAGTTTTAATTTTAGTACCATCGTAAACAAGCTGGATATTTTTGTTTCAACCAACGAGTTGTCGATATTCCCAAACAATGTCGACGGATTAGAGTACCTTATGTAATCGATGGAATTATTTTCTTGCGTAAGTCGCACACATATAAGATTTGTTGCTAATAAAGCGGCAACAATTCGATTTTCTTGGCACGTTTAATTGACTGAAGAGTCTGCCTCTCCATTTCCAAATAAACATTTTTATTGGAAAAATGCATTTCTTTATTAGTAGTTTATTGACTCATGTTGTCTAGAAAAAATAAGATTATTACATGTATTATTTTTCAATGGGTATTGCGAATTTTACCCCTAGATAGACTCACAGCAAAATAATTTTGTCACACGAAAATATGCACACACCGCATCTGCCATAGATTGGTTGTTGCGGCGACTAACAAAAACAACACCGAACACACTCTCTAGGATTGTGCATAAGTTGTTCGGTTTGTTTATTTGCTGTTTTCCGTGCAGTTTGATGTGAGGATATTTATTTAGCTGCTTCAAAAATTTGCACGAATGTCTATCTACAGTAGGGTGTCCCAAAATGACACCATGTTAAAAAGTCATCGGGCTCACTTCTTAAATGAAAAGTTAGGGTATCAGAACCACTTTCTTCTTCGGAGTGAATTTGATAAAACGCTCCCTACTGGTGGCGAATTTTGATTTTTCGAAAAATGGGCCGATTTTGGGTAAAATTTCAAATTCATGCTTGTTGAAGTGCTCCTGAACTGTCTTAGATTTTTTTCAGCATTTTTTTTATTTGTCCAGATCCAAATGGAGAAGTTTGGTTAGTTAGTATGTACAAATTGTGGATTATAAGAGCGACAGAGCCTTGAAAACTTAGTAAAAGTGTAATTTTTGGTGTTTTTCATTAGTTTTTCTTCAAAACTGGGTATCTACAACATTTTAAAAGTATAGGAAACACTTCAAGTACTTTGTAACTAACCAAACTTCTCTATTTTGATCTCCAGAAAAATAAAAAAATGCTGAAAAAATCTAGGACAGTTCAGAAGCACTTCCACAAGTATGAATTTGAAATTTTACCCAAAATCGGCCCATTCTTCAAAAAATCAAAATTCGCCACCAGTAGGGAACGTTTTAGCGAATTCATTCCGAAGAAGAAAGTGGTCCTGATACCCTAACCTTTCATTTAAGAAGTGAGCCCGATGACTTTTTTAACATGATGTCATTTTGGGACACCCTAATCTACAGACGAAACGGACAATATCTGACGTCCAAAAGGAAAACCCACAATTCACACGTCCTTTCCTTATCCTTCGTTTTAGAGTTATGGTGTTTTCGGAAAAGTTGTTGCATTGCATCAACCCTTTATTTGATCATTTCTTATTAGTTCGAAATCCAGTCGCTAGGACGGCGCTGTTATCAATTTTTAATGGATCTATAGAGAAAGATGGTGTCTGTGACAAACATACAGGAACTACAAAGTTTAGAAAGATATATTTAAAATGATAGGACGTACGACTTTCTCGAAGATACAATATTTCTATCTAGCTTTATTAAAACAGTTGATAAAAGCGCCGCCCTAGGTGCCATACAGCAACTTTTCCGAAGACACCATAACTCTATAACAAAAGATCATAATTGATGCTTCTTTTTTTTAATTTTCTTACCTCAATATACCACTTTTCTCTTGATCCCATATTTCTCAGTGAATTTTCAATGTAGAGACATGACTCTTTCACAGGAATTTTCGAAAAATGCGCTCTACAACATACATACGTGCAGGAAATATATATTAGATAGAAAATAGCAATACATAGCAAGTATGTGAGCGGCAGACACCTCCAGGAATGACTGTTTGAGCAGAAATGCCAACGTATAACAATGCAACTAAAATCTGCGTTGCGAGTATGTGAATGTGTGTGTATAAGCTACAACACAACATTTAGAGATGGCGAATTAATAGACTACGTTTTCTTAAAATCTCGGAAAACAGACGAGATAACTCGAATTTCCATAAGACGCAACGTGGGGTTACCCCCACAAGGGCTTTAGCGCGAAAAAAAATTTTTTTCGCTATTTTTTGGTAATTTAGGTGAAGCAAATTTATCAAAAATTTTGTAGGGGAGCCCGGAGCTAGTTGGCGGTTGGGGTAAGTTGACCGAATCCCCTTTTCTCCATTTCTATTAGTCAAAAAGCGCTGTCTCTTGTTGTGAACCTGAAGTAATATTATCCAATGTGTTTTTGTTGCAAAACATTTTGTTTTGTAGAAGCTGTGGGCGATATTGTGTTTTTGGGCATACTTTGTAAATTTTCTCAATTTTAAACATTTTGTGTTATTTAAGGTGGTTTTCAATCTATTCCCCGAATGATTATATTTTTCGATAGTGTGTGAAAAGAACTTTCAGTATCCGTATAGATATAACACCTATTCATACACAAAAGAAATTTTTTAGATCCTGTTTTATAAAATGTACTGTTGGGGTAAGTTGGCGGTGACGTATACGGAGCAAGTTGGCGGTACTATTTACAGTGCAAAAATAGTCATCAAATATTTTCATTTCTGGAATTCACTCCAAAGCAAAAGAAACTTTTTCTTGTGTCTCTCGTTAATGCAGGGGACAATTGTTTCGGCCAATCGCCTGAAGAATTTCGAAAATTTGCTTTTGAGTATGGAGTTCACGTCGAAGTCAAATTGACGGGGTATTGAGAGTGAAATATAATGATAAGCGTCGAATACTATACAGTTTTATTGAAAAGACAATCGGCACATTTCATAAGGACCACTGATTTAATCGAATTTCTATTTGATTGCTTATTTCGTGTATTCCGCCAACTTACCCCATACCTACCGCCAACTTACCCCGGGGCTGGGGTAAGTTGGCGGCTTTTCCGCGTCGCATATTTTTGTCTCTAGACATGAAGACAACGTATCAAACATTTTCATAAAATTCAGAGATGTTGCCAACAGTCTGCCCTTTCATGCAACGTGTTCTATTTTGCAAGATCTACCATAATCAAAGGGCTTGAAAATGAAAACTGAAAACACCGCCAACTAGCCCCGGTCTCCCCTACATTATAATGTATCATTTCAATAACATTGCAGCTTCCAATGCTCCATTAGTGCGGACAGCTAGTATTACATTATACCTATCCTAAGGGAAGAGCCCCCAAATCTCGGGGCTTTTGGCCCTAGCTCAGTGTGTCTATGCGTAAAGACGGTATTACCAACTAATTTGTCTTCTCTAGTCACATGACATTTTCTAGGACTGAAAATCTCAGTGCAACAGCACGGAAAGTAACTCTTTACCTAAGGGAAATGCAATTATCATCTTAAGACACATTCCACGCACTTTTATCGCTTACCTCATAAAAATAAATCTGCTAATATAAGTAAAAGTTGTTCTGAAATATGTTGGTATAGGTTTAAGGGTCCCAAATCATAGATATATAGATATTTTTTAAAAGAATTTTAGGACGGTCGTCGATGAAAACCAGTAATACATTTATGACTCGTTTGTAATAATTGAATTGATTTTTCCGTACTACACCGCCAGGTTTGTAATAAAATTTATTTGGAATGATCTTAAATTCCATTTTATGGTTCACATATTGTACAAATATTTCATCTTCGGACGCAGATTTGTTGAGTGAATTGATCTTCAGATAAAAGGGGGGCAAAAAATGACCATTTTTGCGTTGTCCCCTAACGCAAATATCATGTTTTTTTTTCAATTTTTCACGAAAACAAAGCACGCCATCTATGAAATCTTTTCAGAAGCTATTAGTACTCATCAATACCTTTCTAAAAATGTGCTATTTGCATATAACAAGCTTTGGAATCGTTCTTTCAGAGGGGTGCACTGAAGTGTTGTTTCCTAACGCTTTCCGTTGCAATACGATAAATCTTTCTGCAGAGTTACTTTGAGAGCCTATAGAACAGTATATAGACATAAAAGATATAACCAACCTATTTCAGCAATATCGCAGCCATGCAGTGTCATGGGTGGTCTCAGGAGCGGGGAGAGGAGGGGGGGTTCCATTAAGGGGGAGGCCTTATAATATCGAAAAATTATCAAGTTTTTTATTACATATATCAGTAAATAAACTATCTAAGGATATATCAACAATTTCAGAACAGAGTTCGAAGTGATTTCAAAAATATAGAATGGAACGCATTAGAATACCAAATAAGCATGAGAGCGCGCGGAAGAATTTGGTCATAGGGAATAACACTCACTCGTCGTCACATTCTTTCAAAGCGGGATAATTATAGACCACTTGGAACTAACCCGGTTTGTCTTTTCGGGATAGATTTTCTTCAACATGAACCAAACAACGTAGTTTAATGCAGTTTTTTGATGTTTTATAACACTTTAAATTCAAATTGTTATCCTGAGGATACGCATTTCTTAGAATTTGATAATATAAGATACAATTTTACGAAATTCTCCAGTTTTCTATTATTTAGATAATTCAATGACAATCCAGCCATCTGCGCTATAAGACCGCAATTGTGTGAAATTTTTTAACGAGTTTTTTTGTACTCTAATATATCAAAATTTTCAAAAAGTTGGATCTTACCCTTCTTTTCCAAAAATTGCGTAAAACGGCTACATTTTGATTAATTTCCGCAATCATCACTAATAAGTGTCGTCTTGCAGATCTATGAGTAGAAACAGTTGTGCAAACGCCAGAGGATGAACTGGAAGGGCGATATTCTCTTTCGGTTTTTTTTTTTTCAACCGTATTACTCGTATTTCGCGACAACATTATATACAATAAGTAAATATAACAACTGCTCGACTGAGTATAATCGTTTGACAGTCTTTCCTTTGTTGAATTGAAAAAAAATTCCTAAAAGCTCGAAAATCTAAGTATACAGTATTGTTCTGTGACTATCGATGATCAAATTTCTAGAACAAATAGATGTTCTAAAGTTTGAGACAGAGCAGGTTTTTTGACAAATAGAAGTGTAGGTTGGAAAATCAATTTTTTGCGCTGTTGTCCCCTAACGCAACATTTTCACCTCTCAGAATGAAAGGACAACCTGAAAAACATCAAACCCACAACATTAATGTTGTGTTAGGACTTTTAAAGTATTCAATTAAGTTTTTTGAGCGCACATCGTAGGATTTTCAAACGACGAGCTGTTAACAGTTGCATGATGCGTGCAAACGTTGTCCCCTCACGCTGGAATGTGTCTTAAGGAGAAAACAAGACATGCCGACACTGGAAGTCTAATTTTACCCTCTATTCATATAATGGTGAACAACGAGAAAATCAATTCACATCTGGTACAACTGTCAACCAGTTGACAGATGCACTATGTATGTATCAATTAATTTCGCCGTAGGTACAGATGACAGTCGATATACGATTCAAAACTGTACTCGAATCCAACCCTACCCGGTTGCAAATGTTAAATCCCCCTAATCTACTTCGATTACGGCGATAACGATTCATCATGCATCGTGTTTAATTATTCAGAAATAGGCACTACCTAACAACCCAGCAAAATCGTTTAAAATCGGACTTCACCTTCGGCGAATACAATCGCGCATATTAATGGCAGCATTATTTACAAGTCACTGTACCCTCTCTGTTCGGTGCAGTATAGGTTGAGGAACTTTGGCATGGAACTTAGTTCGCTAGTTAGCACCGAATCGTACGATTATGGGCACTACTCGTTGTACTGATGCCCCATGCACTTCCATATGCAATCGAATTCTATGCGAACGCCACCCCACCCGATGGAGCGGGTAGACTGATCGGCGAGCGATAATGATACTATGTCCATAAATCTTTATGATGATGTGTATTTAACTAGTTGACATGCCTTTGCCTGTCAGCCGCACATGGTAAGCTGATAACCATCAACCAGACAGCAGCAGTGCCGGTCTCTATCACGAATCATGATACACCTAAAAACGCATAAAAACCGCTTGCCGTAGATTAGGTATTCTAATCATCTTCTTCAAAGTGCGCTCGCTTGGAACAAAATCTAGCAAGGCTTTTCTTTATCACCCAGCATTAACAAAATTGCTTTTTGTTCATAACTGGGTACATATACCGACCGGGGCAAGCTAGTGAGGTAGAAAAACTGACTCAGTTTGGTTACGTGTTACGGCGAGCTCAGAAAAAAAGCCGGCATGCGTGCATGTTTCAATATGTTCCAATTAAAGCGGCTCGCGGTGTATGGCTTAAGTAGAGGCTCTCATCTCCATTAATGAGCCCTGACTCAGTTTGGCAGGTAAGAGATGACCAATCCAGTACCTTGTCTTTCCAAACTGCAAATGATGTACGATATGCGTAACATGCTAAGGTCAAGCCGCGATAGGTACTCAGCGGTACGTCGATTCAAGGCGAATCCATTGAGTTCATTTCTATTTTAGACTCCAATTTCAAGCTTTTGATTTCAACCTTGTTTGGAGCATTGACGTAGCCGTTGAGTTCGGCATTGACGTCAATAATCGGGTTGTTCAGAAGAATGGCTAGCGATTTGAGACGTAGCAGGATATCCTGCAAGGCCGCAGATCCACTGATTTACATAAATTCCTCGTGAAGTGGACAGAAAGCGATCAAGCAGGTCTGGACATAAGGTGTTATTTAGGTTATAACTTTCAGTAGAGTGTGATGCGTTCTATTCGGGTATTGCATTGACGACGAATTGGAATTGCGTGACATCAAAACAGTGTGCAGAATTTTATTGCAAGCTGTTTTTTTTCAAATTCAGGAGAAAATTTTGTTCCAAGTAAATAGTTTCTTATGTTGTAGTTAGCTTTCGTTAAGTTGGAAAATCCAGTGAAATTTGTTCTATAAATGTATTTGAAAGACCGATTATCATAACCGAAGAGCCTATTTTCGTTAAGTAGCCTTGGTGTCTAGAGCGAGTGAGTAACTCTATGTTGTAATTTAAAGTCTAAAATCAACCAGTGAAATGTTTATCGATATAAGCTCCAAGTTCGTTACCTAGTGATTATGTTTATTTTATTCACGCAAATCAAAATTACTTCACCGTTTTGCATTTCACATTTCGATCAAGTTGTATATTATAAAACTATCAGATTTACACTTTTGGTGATGTTCAATTGTTTAAAGAATCAACTAGTGAGAAAAATACTTTACTTGTGTACTTCTGAAAACTCACATAGGTGATGAGCCCATTTTTGCCATGTTATCCACCTTATCCATTTAAAGCCGTTGGTTAGAGCAGCGTCTGCCATCTTTGTTCAACGCATTGAGTCAAATGGTAGCGCAACAATAGGGGTACTCGATTCAAGTTTTCGTTGCGCTTAAACACGAGAATTTCACTGTTTTCAGCGCATTTGTGTTATTATCTTGGTTCTTAACAACGAAGCAAAGCTGTTGATACCAATTTATACGTATTCCATTGATTGTAGGCCGAGTAATAAGTGAATTAGTAAGGCACCCTCCTTAGTATGGTGAAAATAGGCACTTTACTCTACTATCACTTGTAGTCCTACAGAGAACAAAGTCTTATTCCCAAAAAATGTAGCTAAAGCGGAAATTCTTTTAAAAACTACCTACAAACGTTTGCCAAACGTGTTTCATATGTTCGTTGTTTCAGTAGCGTGTGTTACAGATATTTCTAACCTGGCCAAAACGTCTGTTATCTGTTGTATTACTAACCGTTATGTATCCGACAAAACACCTTTAACAGGCCAACGTGGGTACCCGGGTACCCACAAATTAAAATGTTCATAACTATGGCTTCCTTTACCCGATTTAGACACTCTCAGATGTTTTGGACTCAGGAACGTCCACTTTTTGATTCAATGAAATTGAACCAGATGAATATAAATCCGGATTTTCCCGAGTAATGTTCCAGTACTAGGGAATGATTTGAAAATTTCAATAATGCCCTAGCTATATGAGTATCAAAACTCTTCAAATTGTCTCGAAAGTCTGTTATTTATAGTTACGGGATCCTATGGCAATTTGAAAAATGGAATTGGAATGGAATGGCTACTCACGGCCCTACGGGAACCTGCTCCGGAATGTCCGTTCTGGGGTCAAATAACCAAATGCGTCCAAAACCACGAGATGCAGCCTAATGATGCAATTCCAAAAATTTTGATCCCCATATTGCTAGTATTCCATTGAAATTCACAAATAGTATCCCAGCACTGGAACATGCTTCCGGAAATCCGGATTCCTGGGAACCGATTCATTTTTACCAAGTCTAAAAGTAGATGAATTCCTAAATCCGAAATACCCAAAAGTATCCAAATTGGTTGGAAACTACCTTAGCTATTGGCATTTAAGTTTTGTAGGTACCCGGATACCCACGTCGACTTGTTACGTAGTAAAAAAAATCAGGAGCCCCTCCTTACTCCCCCTTATTATATCAACAATATTATTAACCCAAAAGCTTGACTTAGTGAAGTCAAGCCACAAAGTTTCAATTTTCAGCTATGAATAAAACATGGGAATTTTATTAATTGAAATCTGAAAAGGTACCAGGGTACCGCGTCGGACACATATCGGCTACAGAGAAGTTAAATTTCGTACAACAATCAATGTTTTAATTGATGATAGCAATTTTTATGATTCATCAAAATATAGCTTTGCTTACTTGCTTACTTGCAAAGAGTTCTTCGCAATATTTGTGATACTTGTGCTGACGCAGTCAATTTGACTGTTGACTGTTGTTGCGTTTGAAATGCAAAATTTGAAATTTCTCCCGGTTAACAGTTTTATATAAATTTTCGTTTACTTTGGCGCCTTGATTTGTACGTGTATGCTTTCTTTTGAATGTACCCGTGGACTTTCCGTGATCGCAGCGAAGGGGTAGCGTTTTAATGTACACATGCAAACGCGTTTCTTTGAACGCTTGTGCGATCGCGTATACATATTCACAGTTGTAAATTCATAAGTGCTAATACGTTGAGTAAAGCGAGGTGTTCCTATATTGGTGAGTTTGTGGCTGTAGGTGTGTGTGCATGAGTTCGTTTGCAACTAGGTTTACATTATTGCGAAGGCTTCAAGTGTTTGTATATGTGCTCTTGTTGATCGCGAGTGTGTATAGTTGTATTTTAAAGGGGGTTGTATATTTTTTCAGGGTCATTGTAGAACGCATTATATTCTGATCTCGACCCATTCCAGTCCAGCCCGGCATCCGTTCGTCTTCTCCTGTCATGTCAGGAGATTCCAGATTTCAAAAGCCTTGTCTGTACTGTACTGACAGTGTGTGGAAATACTTTCTTGTTATAACACTCCTAACTAGTTACTCTACTTCCTGCCTTTTATCCACGGAACTGCATCAAAGTATTTCTTATAGCGGAGGCTGATTGTACTTTTTCGCCCTTCGTTCTGTAACTCGCGAAATTTTCCGTAATTAACTTGGAGTCTCGTTTGATCCATACAAACCCGAGCTGCCTGTTTGGCAGACCGCTTTCATATTTCCTGCATTTCGATATCCTGGTGATGTCCCATCGGCCTATCCCTGACTCGATTCCTAATCCCACTTGAACGTGCTCCAAGGTTGTATGAGATTGTTCGACAATTACCAAAGAGCGAATCAACTTCCTTATATTTTCGCAGCAAGGTGGCACCTAAGACAAGAGATCACAATAAGGGGGGATGTTTTTGTTCCAATTTTACGTCAGAATCTTCCAGCTCCTGATTGATTAATTGTGACAACTTGCACCATACACGCTTATCCTCAGCTACTCATTGCAACTAAAACGGTTTTACTCAAAAATGAGTAAAATTTGTTTGAAAGTTCAATATGATGTCTGATCGAAGTAGGTCATCTCAATACGACATCGGTACTACATAATTCCGACTACTCTCACCCACTTTTACTCATTTTTGACAAGGTACGGTTTTTGTCAGAAACGCGTCAAATCTACTCATTTGTGAAAAAACCGTACCTTGTCAAAAATGAGTACAAATAGGTGAGGCTATTCGGAATGATGTAGAACCGATGTCGGATGGAGATGACCTACTTCGATCAGACATCATATTAAACTTTCAAACAAATTTTACTAAGCGTGTAGGAAATGTTACTGCTGAGATAGTGAAATGATGATTGGCAGTGTTGCTAATTTATAGGAAAATATAGATAGTATTTATGAAAATATTTATGTAGCAAAGCAGAACCATTCACCATAAATTTGCCGTATATATGGTTGATCAACTTTAACAATATGTAATAAGAAAGCAAGATTTCGTCAGAGGCGGAAAGCAACGTCATAAAAGAATAAGAAGCCGTTCGTCACGTTTTGTCTTAGGGTGACACATTATACATTAAATTGTCACCTAAAATGTAACTCATAATTCATTATTGAAGCCTACCCAGGTATGTCGCTGGCTAACGAAGGACTATTTGCCGACTTCGGTGTGCCAATTGCCCTTCAATTAACTGGCAAATAGCGGGCAAATTGGGGGCTGTCTTTCGCGTCTTCTTGAGGTTCCGGTTGTCGACTGCCCAATAATTTTCTATTGGGCGGGGCTCTGGCGTGTAGGAAGGGTTCATGTTCATGGGCGGCACCTGTTGGTTGTTCGCGGCATACCACTCCATGGTCTTTTTTCCGAAATGACAAGATGCCAAACCCGATCAAAACGTAGCGAAATAATTATCTTGTTGGAGAAAATAAAACCGATGTTTTTTCCAGGCATTTTTTTATTCATTTCGTTAATTTGATAGGCACAAATGCGTTAGCTTAGCGGTGCCAAATTCTTTCGTTTTTACATTTTGGATATCTTAAAACTAGGAGGTTACAAAGTTGAAATTTTTTTTACAAAAGAAAAAAAAGTTTACAGCTATCTTAAGATTAGAAATAAGATTCTATATACAAGAGAGGGCCAAAAGATTTTTTTATGAAAAAAATTAAAACAAGGGATTCAGTTTGATAAACAAGAGGGGGAGTAATAGTATACTACGAAATATTTTACAGTTATCTTAAAACTAACAATATAGTTTAGTACACAAAAGGGGGAACAAATATTTATGAGAAATTTTACAGATATCTTAAAACTAGGGATACAATTCTATTTACAAGATAGAGGACAAGAGTTTCAATAAGGAGTAAAAATTACAGCTATCTTAAAACTAGGAATACAGAATACAAATTTGATTTTTAAGACGAAGACTTATGCTTGGTCAAGATATTCAGAGGGGGGCTTATTTCCACATCAGTGTAGCAGCAGTTGTATCAAGGACAGGGAGAGAAGGCGTATATGGTGACAGGGAAAGAAGAGTAAAACTTGCGATTTTCGCGCAAATGGGAGATCAGTGAAACAAATCAGCGCCTCAGTCTAGTAGGTCGTCGAGTACCGGATTGGCGGATGGTATTCTTCGGACCCGCGGGGAATCCTTCAAAAGTCATGGGACCTCGAGTCGCTCTCGCTTCAGTTTCCGTAGTGATAAGGGCGACGGCGGTTACATAGTGGCACTCTGGAGCTGATCGGTTCCAAAACTTAGGAAACTTTGAGAAATAAAAGAGAGGGGCTAAATTGGGATATTTATCGTTTTTATGAAAGTATATATAAGGGATATATAGAGGAGATCGCGATTTGCCAGCATATCTCGGACTGGGACATTGGGTGGTCTACCTCAGCCCGAAGGGAATTCTTTAACTAAGACCTGGCGTCCAAATACCCGGCGCATACCCAGACAACGTTCTCGATGTCGTGATAGCTCTCTTCACAAGCACACAGACTACTTTCCGCAAACCCAATACGCCGCAAATGCGCATCCAAGGTGTAGTGGTTGAACATAAGTCGGGACATTACACGAATAAAATCCCGACCCACATCCTTCCCCCTGAAGCAAGGCTTCGTTGATACCTTTCGGATAATGGAATGTAGCCATCGTCCAAGTTCGCTATTGCTCCACGAGGTTTGCCAACTGTTGAATATCCTCTGACGACAAATACTAAAAAAATCGTTGAAGCAGATTGGTCTTTCGTATACTGCCCATACAAGCATAATAATCCCATATTGAAAAAAAGCAAGAAAAACACTATTGAAGATTTACATTCTCATTGAGCCTTATGGATGGGACAACCATGTTTTGGTATTTTTTTCGGTATTTTCATAACAAACCATATAATCTTATTTGTTCATTGTGCTTCAGTGGTGATACAGAATACAATCCAACAGATAACTCATTTTCGTCAAAAATCCATATGGGACTCTTATGCTTTTATGGGCTACATATGCCACCATCTAATGCGCCCTCCTTTGCTAATGAGTCGGCCTTTTCATTGCCCGGGATAGAGCAATGAGAGGGGACCCAAACAAAGGTAATCTGATAAGATTTTTCAGATAACGTACAGAAGGACTCCCGTATCTTCCCCAGGAAATATGGAAATTGCTTTTTGGGCTTCACCACACGAAGAGCCGCGATAGAGCTGAGGCTGTCCGAAATGATGAAGTAGTGATCTGCGGGCAAAGTGTCGATGATCCCAAGGGCATAGTGAATAGCGGCTAATTCGGCGACGTAAACTGAAGCAGGATCATTGAGCTTGAATGAAGCGGTGACATTATCATTGAAGATACCAAAACCAGTGGACCCATCGAGATTTGATCCGTCAGTGTAGAACATTTTGTCACAGTCGACTTCTCGGAATTTATTATAAAATATATTGGAGATCACTTGCGGGCGTATATGGTCCGGGATTCCACGAATCTCTTCCTTCAGGGATGTGTCGAATAATACAGTAGAATCACAAGTATCTAGGAAACGAACACGGTTGGGAGTATACGAAGAAGTATTAATGCTCTATGCCATTTAGTCGTAGTACAAGAACATAAGAATTAAGAATTTAGAATTAAGCTCGATGAGCCTCTCGAAGTTTTCAATCACTAACGGGTTCAGAATGTCGTATCGGATGAGCAATCGATATTAGAGTTCCCAAAATCGATTTTTTAGCGGGAGTACGCCCGACAGCACATTGAGACTCGTCGTATGGGTCGGCGACCCTGGTGGTGTGATGTTACTCGTACATACCGGTTAGCCAGTCTGTAATCGGCAAAAGAAGAACTGTCCAGCGGACCCTACACGAAACGATATGATTGATTATTTGACAATATTTCAACTCGTGTAGGGTTGAATTAAGCAGAAATAAAAACGTGGTTGGTTTGGTCTTTGGATTTATAATTTTTTTTGATGTCCCTTCCAACCTACTGTAACAGTACATGAGTTTTCATGGTCAGTTAGGAAGGGATTGATCGGTTTTGTCGCATTCTTGTCACAAAACCGCCCTTGAGGATACCTGGAAGGAAGTTCCTGCGAATTTCAAAAGTAACAGAACATCTGCTTATTTTGCGATGCAATGATTAATAAACTTCTATTTAGTATCGATTACCTGGTTGGGTAGGCCTCTTGATGACTTTCCATGACTATTAAAATTTAAGACCGCGCAATATTCTGGCGCAAAAAAAATGTGTGAGGATAATAGAAAAATCTTCTGTCGTGCTAGTGAATTTCAACTAGAATTGCAAAGATGTTTTTTAGTCATTAGATATTCTATGTCATAATGCAGAGATTATTTCAAAAAATCCTAAACACACTAATCAAATAAATTTTCTATTTCAGACTCTGATTACTTGATAATCGACAATCAACAATCTCCATAATGTCACTAGATCAGGTAATTATTTTCATTATGACACCATGTAAACAGGAATATATAATAAATACACCAGGTTTTATGTGACCGTCTTTCTAACTATATTAACCAATTGTCCTCATTATTTTCCGGTGCTAGAAATAAAATTGATAAGATCTTCAAGTAAGCTAATACAAGAAACATGTAGGTCACTTTCTTATTATTGAATTATTATTATTAAATTAAATTAAATCACAGATTCCGTTTAAGATATAGTGCAACTCATGTGAAATTACAGTGCTTGTTTCACAACGAGATCAAAACGCTAACGGTAATACAGTCACTGGCCATTTTCTTATACCTAAGCTGAAAAATTACTTTTTTTTCTGATGTGAGGGGGGAGGTAGAATTTGAATAATTTTTGCGATACGTTATTTTGAATTTTTCCTTGGTAGTTTTAAAGTGTTTAATATAGTTTATAGATAAGATAAATAGCTCTACTGAATATATGGTCGACGACATATTATTTTCCTTTGAGTAATTTCGAATCGTTCTTATTGCTCAATTAGGATGCAATATTTGTCACATGATTTAATAATTACACTGTGGTTGATGCTTACTCGTTTATTTTACGTTTTTGTATTCATAACTGCTGCCATCTATGTTTGTACGAAGTGAATCCTTTAAAAACTACATAAATTATTACCATAATTATGGAAATAAAAGTTTTATTTCGGAGTACTTCTACAAAGCGAAGAAAGTGTATGAAGATACTATTACTAAACTTAAGTATAATAATATGGCCAGCTACTGTATGTACGAGTCTTAAAATAATCTTTCTTAAAATGTTCACATATTGACAAATAAATAAGTTAACGGTCTTTATGGTACCATGCTCAAAATTTCTTCTAAATTCGAACCAAACTTATGAGAATGACTTTGACCTTGCTCCGATAGTAGCCAAGTAGACTTTGACTTATTTGAATGACTGCGATAAATCAGAAAATTCAATTCTTTACACCCCGTCCAGAGCGATAAGAACTCTCCAAACCACTTGAGCCGATTGAAAAAAAATATTAATACATAAATGAAAGCAGCTGATACGAAGGCCACAATCCATTACATCATAATCGGTTCGTGACTCAATAAAAACCTTTAACTAATCATCATGGGAGTGTTTCAGAAATTGATAAAAACGTGATCACCATCACTAGCAGATAAGAACCTGGTTGCCATGCCCTAATCGTGACCCTTTTTTCTCCTGACAGAAATTCGACGAAGCCGCCTTGAAGGTAAAAGCGTTCACCAAACGTCCCACCGATCAGGAACTGTTGCAAGTGTATGCCCTGTTCAAGCAGGCCACCGTCGGCGATAACACTACCGCGAAACCCGGCCTGCTGGACCTGAAGGGCAAGGCCAAATGGCAAGCGTGGATGGACAAGAAGGGAACATCCCAGGATGCTGCGAAAGAGGCCTACATTAAACTGGCGGAAGAGTTGGCTTTAAAATACCAGTGAAAATAGCTGCGGACTTAACAGAACTGATAAAAAATTACCTTTACTTACGAATTGTGGCTTTGATATAATTATATAGTAATAGCGGCTACCAAAACATCACACTATGTGTAAACTATTGTTCATTCATCAAAGATTTGAAGTGTTTCTTATATGGATCATGTAAACTAGAAAAAAGGGTAATATTACCTTGAACACGTGTTTGTAATTTTGGTATCCGAAATGATTCCTGGGAAATACAAATTCCTCACAGCAGGTTGGTCCGAGGTTAACCCTTAAATGCATACTGCTGCCATTTGTCATCATACCGAATTGTGTGATATAAAGGCTCAATAAGAGGTAGAAATCGTATCCATTCAGAAAAATGAGTGCCAAAGAAAAATTAAATTCATGCATTTAAGGGTTAAAACGTCGTTAGGCTTAATTTATTCGGTATAGTGTGGGATATAAGTTAAGTAACTGGGTAGTAGGGAGGGTTTTCTAATGTTTTTCCTGGACATTTTTATGAAAATACGAGCCTTTGCATCTTACACCCCCGAGTAGAATCAAATGACTTAAATTATGTTGGCAACACTTCTTCGCAATATTGACAATCGCGCGAAAAAAAGTAATCAACAGTGAAATGTACAAAACGGTAGTTTACGGTTAATAATAGGCTATTATTTTTGTACAATCATAAATTACAAGGGTTGCATAAAATAATCCACCAGATAACTCATTTTTGATACTAATGGGAATAGCACCGTTATGTCTTTATGATCAGTATACTGGCGCTCTACGCATAATTGTCTTATGAATATAGGGAAGCACGTGGGATAGTTCTGCGTATAGCGGCAGTATTAGGACAGATCAAGTTTTTTCTCCCTGTATTCTCGAGAGTACTTCCAGTTCCTCCTGGTTCTGGACCAAATCTTTTAACTACCAGATTGACTGAGTAAAGAAATATTATCAATCCAATATCAATTCTTCAAAAGGGCTAATGAGATTTTTGTAAACAAATTTATTTCGCTCATTATTCCGCTATCGAGTTGAACTTCATGAAAGATACACATGAATTAACATCTTTACCCTTGGTAGAATCAATTTCCAATGTCTTCTGTGTTGAAATCATAACAAATTAAGAGAATTCAGCAAAACAAGTTTGTTTACAAATCTTATAAGCCCTATTCAAATGTTGATATGGAATCATTCTAATTCATTAGACCCTTTGGCCAGCTCACTCTCGACTTGGAAAACTTATTTTATGAAACCGCCTAAATGTATGCCCATGCAGAATCTACTGGTCCCGACGAACGACGACGACGACATAATTATGAATGAATTTGCTCAAACTCATGTGCCACTGTTCGTAAGCTTGCTTCAGCCGATCATGCTCAAAAGCACCCACAACAACTGCTGAGATCTGAGCAACACCGGACGGACCGCACAGCGCACAGGTGTGTGCGAATTCATTCCGATCGGTGAGGCGTTCACACCAAACAGTGGCGCAACATCACCTCATTCGTGAAGCAAAACTCCACCAATTGACAGCTCTATTGGAGGCACTTTCGTTCCCATCGTTGTCGTCGTCGTCGTGTCGGTCGGTCGGTCGCTCCAACATCCTCAAGTTCAGTGCGTACAAAAGGTGCCAAAATTCCGTTCCAATATTGCAATCTCTTTCAAAAACCGTCGCGGGTAATGAATCAGTGCAAATGTGAATCAATTATAAAGCAAATCATCGCAGTTTGGAGATGCAAATTTGATTGCTAGAGAAAACAGAGGTGGTCCCGTTAATGAGCAAAGAAAAAGAAGTGTTCTTGCAGACAGCAGAGCTGAGGTGTGTAAAGCAAAGCTAAAAGTTTCTTTGGAGCTGGCTGTTGGTGTGTGTGCGATCCAATACTCACCTGTCAACTTTCTACACCGCACAAAACTACACCCGTGAGAATGGTCTAGGCAGGCTGTTGTCATAACGTGAAGCTTTCCGAGTGAGCAATTGCTGGCTGGTGCATGCCTGCGGCCAATGAATGAAGTAAGCGCAAGTAGTTGCTTTTCGCAGAATTTGATGTGTATGTGTTGGTGTGTTTACAAATGTTCTGCTGTTTTCATTTTTGGCTTAGCTAAGACTATCGCGACCGGGAGATGTCGTATAACTGTATTTGCCGAGAAGTGTTTTGCTCTGTAGTAAACGAATAACAAATTTGCGTCTTTATGGTTTTCGGTTAGTCGCTAAAATGTGAGAGTTCTTGTTTTGGATCCAGTTTGGGGATTAAGATGCAATCGAATCGTAACGGTACTGGAAAGATAGAAGACGTGTGATGGTTGGCAATTATTGGAATTGGTAATCGAGTAAAGAAAGTCCCACAAGCATGTGTGTAGTGTTCAAGTCGAATTTATGCTGGTGGATGGATCTGCGACGCCACAGCTCAACCCACATTTTCTATCCTAATCGCGACTAGTAGTAGGCTGGGAACGAAGAACCACATAAATATCAAAGATACAAAAACCGGTCCTGCTAGTTTCACAGCTAATTTCTACAACTTCTGGGCGATGTCTCTGCAGCTGAGCTAGATGGTGATATTTTATGCACCACATGTCGGTAAGTCACAGATCCATTCCAACCTGGGCGTTGAATCATTTAACTCCTGAACTTCTCGTGATGGAATGAATTACAACCACATGAGCTTTTCAGAAATATTACAAGTTTTCCCAATCAGATATTTCAAAACATTCCCCCTTTCTGAAAGTGTAATTGTAACTTGAATTTTATTACAAACTGTTTAAAAATTTATCAGTTATTGGAGTATATGCAAACGCTCTTGGTGGTCTATGAAATTCTTAGTATGATTCGGTGGAGGGTCAATTCCACTCATAGATAATTTCACATCATTTAAAACAGCACAATAAGTATTGCAAATATTTTCTAAAATACCCATTTTGCATCAGTGTTTCAGCGTCAAGAAAATACTCGATTCTCGGAATGGACAACAGCTAACAAAACCGTTTGTAAGTTTTCTATTAAAAAGTTTGGCTTTACCGTCAATAGCCAACGAGACTTCCAATTTTTCTGCTGAACATAAGTGCTCTCTTCTGGCATTAGTGCTACATATCCAGCCCACTGTAGTGTGTAGTGCTTTATCTGCTGCCGAGGACTGCATGTTTGTACACTTACACCATTCGATCGCAATTTATGGCCATACAGGACAATTGGGGGATTGGATACTATTCCCCTAAAAATCGTTCTTTAGAAAACCATTTCCCAGAATTCCACCTCCCAGGATATCATCCCCCAGAATGGATCAATTTTATTGTTGAAATTAAAGGGTTTTCGACGAGACAGTAAAGAAATTACTGGTTATTTTAACAAGGAATTTGTGCCAAAATTATATTCTTTTTGTATAAGCGTCTATGAGTACCATGATGGAACACTAACAGACTACTAAGCTCTAACCAAATTACTAAGTTCAAATTATTATTGACTTGATTCTTAAACAAATCAAAACCTTACGATTGAACTTGTCGCAAAGCAAAACTATAATATTCTTTAAGAATTTATGTTACTGAAGTAGTGGAATAATTAAATAATGTTGACGCCTAATGTGGCTACGCTACATCGCTTCAAATCGCTGCCGATCCGTTGGACTTTAACCAATTTGTAACCTCTAAGTTAAGGTAATTCGGGCAGACGAGTGGATCACAGTTTTGCTTGTGAGGGGCCGCCGCTTCCGACGGCGGGTCGGCTACCACCTCGGCCGGAGGATCCTCAGTGGCTTTGCTTGCATTTACCTTTTGTTATGCAAATAAGTCGATTTTTTCCTCATTCGCTTCAGGTTCAAACAACCATATCTCAGGCAGCTCAGAGAGACTACTAGCTAACCGTGGGAGTGAAAATCACCGCATCCTTACATTCAGCGCAGCCGACAATTTGACAGGATTGGACCAAGGTCTAAGGTCGTTGTTTGGAATGAAACATTTTTTTCCGTGTCGAATCGTTTCCGGCAGATGTTTACAATACATGGGTCCATTGAGAGAGGGCTGAGCCGAAAATTTGTACCTTTCGTGTACATCTTCCGGACAAAGTTGAATCCACATATAAAAATAATTTAAATTATTTCAGTGAAAATAGGCGACACCATCTCTGAAACATTCGCCACTCCTCCAGGCGTATCCCAAGGAAGCACTTATTGAGCCTCTATTATTCCTAATATACATCAATGACGTTAATCTCTTCTAGAAGTGTTTAAAGCTTTCCTACGAGGATGACTTCAAGTTATACTTTAAAATCTGTAGTCAAAGTGATGCCCGATTTCTGCACCCTCGGAATGATACTGTACCTTGGCGTGGCCCGAGAGCTTTTCCACCATAGCAGTATTACAGTGATTTTATCACATTAACTTGGGATACGATTACTTTCTTTTTAGGTAAGTTACATTGTGATCAATTTTAGTACTTAACTTGGCGACCTTTATTATCAACTGCCATGGTCAAATAATATACAATGTGGGTTTAGGGCCCAATTCTCTCTGGAGGCACCCTTCTTTTATTGCTATATTTTAAATTAGATCCGTAACGCTCACTAACACAAATTGCTTATTGTCTCATATACACTCACAATCTCTTATTCCAAACGTACAAACGTGGCCTTCAAGAGAACACAAACTTGGTCAAAACTGCGAACGCGCGCGATCTCGCCAACATTCAAACACCCCGGCATTTAAGTCAACATTTGTACCTAAAAATTTGTACCTAAAAATTTACCAACGCGGTCGCAACCATCAACCCAACGCTCGCGTAATCATGAATCGGTCACGTCCGCAAGTCTCTACCCTTGATCCTAGCGGCCCAAACTCATGCCTTCAGTTGGACCAATAGAAACAAAAACTGGACGAGACGTCCACGCGCGATCATTGAATAACATGCGAATGGCCACATGCTTATAAAAATAATTGAAAATCGAATTTATACACACGAAGTCACATACACGTGACAATCAAACATACAAATGCTTGAGCCGTTCGCGATCATCCACGCAGCCTACACCCGCGTTCTCACAGACATCTTCCGCACTCGCGCGATCATGAATCGATCACGCCCGGAAGTCTATCATCGATTCCAAAAGTCTAGGTCCATGGCTTCAATTGAATCAATTAAAAAGAAAGCTCTCATATCCACTGGACAACACGTTTCATGGCGACATGACCGGGAACTCTAGTGATACAGAGTAACTCAATCCCTGTCAGAATGTGATCCGTACACAGAAAAATAAATATCAGAATGACGGTCCGCGTGGCCATCCAAGAACACACGCGAATATGTGAATGACCACAGGGTTACAAAATAAACTCTTCGCGATCATCTACGCACACCTACGTTCGCGATCACGAAAACTTGTAACAATGTGAACGTTTTAGTACTTATGAAGTTACAAACACGGTCTCAAACACGAACCCGCAAACGCGCGCGATCTTGAATCGGTCACGTTCAGAAATATTTACCCTCCATTCTAGCCACTTAGGTTCATACATTCAGTTGGACCAATCAAAAAATAAAACCATGTCCACTAGACCACACGTTCTACGGCGACATGACTGGGAACTCTAGTGATATGGAAGAATCTGAACCGTACACGGAAAATTAAATATCAAATTCACGGTCCGCGCGCGATCATTCTAGAACACACGCGAATCACTCACACATTCTCAAACGCGGTCTCAAGCCCTCGCGCACGTGATTACGAATCGGTCACGTTTATTTTTATTTATTAACAGATTAAGGCCGAAGTGGCCTGTGCCGTATACAAAAGATTCCTCCATTCCACTCGGTCCATGGCCGCGCGTCGCCAGCCACGCAGTCTGCGAAGAGTCCGTAAATCGTCTTCCACCTGGTCGATCCATTGTGCTCGCTGCGCGCCACGTCTTCTTGTACCGGTCGGATTGCAATTGAGAACCGTTTTCACCGGGCTGTTGTCCGACATTCTGGCTACGTGCCCGGCCCACCGTAGTCGTCCGATTTTCGCGGTATGACAGATGGGCGGCTCCCCCAACAGCTGATGCAACTCATGGTTCATTCGCCGTCTCCATGTGCCGTCTTCCATCTGCACTCCACCGTAGATGGTACGCAGCACTTTCCGTTCAAAGACACCAAGTGCGCGTTGGTCCTCCACGAGCATGGTCCAGGTCTCGTGCCCGTAGAGAACTACCGGTCTAATCAGCGTCTTGTAGATGGTCAACTTCGTACGACGGCGAACTCTGTTCGACCGAAGTGTCTTGCGGAGGCCAAAGTAGGCACGATTTCTTGCCACGATGCGTCTACGAATCTCTCTGCTGGTATCATTGTCGGCGGTCACCAGTGAGCCCAAGTACACGAACTCTTCAATCACCTCGATTTCGTCGCCACCGATGCAAACTCGAAGCGGGCGGTTCTCATTCTCTTCTCGTGAACCTCTTCCTATCATGTACTTTGTCTTCGACGTGTTGATGGCAAGTCCGACGCGCTTGGCTTCTCTTTTCAGTCTGATGTAGGCTTCCTCCATCTTCCCAAAGTTTCGTGCAATAATATCAACGTCATCGGCGAAGCCAAGTAGCTGAACGGACTTTGTGAAAATCGTACCACTCGTGTCGATCCCTGCTCTTCTTATTACACCTTCCAGCGCGATGTTGAATAACAGACACGAGAGACCATCACTTTGCCGTAACCCTCTGCGTGATTCGAAGGGACTCGAGAGCGTCCCTGAGACACGTACTACGCACATCACCCGATCCATCGTCGCCTTCACTAATCGCGTCAGTTTGTCCGGGAATCCGTACTCGCGCATAATCTGCCATACCTGATCTCGATCGATAGTGTCGTATGCGGCTTTGAAGTCGATGAACAAATGATGTGTGGGCACATTGTACTCGCGGCATTTCTGCAGTACTTGACGAAGAGCGAACACCTGGTCCGTGGTAGACCGTTCGCTCATGAAACCCGCCTGGTACTGCCCCACGAACTCTCTTGCAATTGGTGATAGTCGACGGCATAGTATTTGAGAGAGTACCTTATAGGCGGCGTTCAGCAGGGTGATTCGCGCGTGCTCCCAGGTGCGTTACCGTGCCATCCTCGTCGTCTGCTGCATCGCCGTTCAGGTGTTCTTCGTAGTGCTGCCGCCACCTCTGGATCACCTCACACTGGTCCGTGAGAAGATTCCCGTTTGTATCTCTGCACATGTCGGCCTGTGGTACGTGGCCCCTGCGCGAGCGGTTCAACTTCTCGTAGAATTTCCGTGTGTCTTTAGTGCGGTACAGCTGCTCCATCGCTTCGCGATCTCGGTCTTCCTGCTGGCGCTTTTTGGTCCGGAAAACCGAGTTCTGCCTGTTCCGTGCCTGTTTATATCGCGCCTCGTTCGCCCTCGTGCGGTGTTGCAGCATTCTCGCCCATGCTGCATTCTTCTCTTCGACTAACTGCTCGCATTCGCCGTCGTACCAGTCGCTTCTTCGGTCCGGGCCCACCGTACCTAGTGCAGTGGCTGCGGTGCTAACTATGGCGGATCGGATATCTCTCCAGCCATCTTCAAGGGCAACTGCGCCTAGCTGCTCTTCCGTTGGTAGTGCCACTCCAGCCAACATTTTGATTCACTTTAATAAGTTGCAATTTGATTAACTGTACTCTTAAACGATATAAATTGATTGTATAAAATGCACAGATCCCTTCTATGTGAACAAAAGTGGAGGCCATAGACGTACAACAAATCGGTATAGTAGAACTATACGATTTGCGACGAATTTCGATCTCATCAGAAGCATTATACAATCATCTTGCTTATCTGTTTATATGTGATCAACTTTACAATCACACATGAAGGTTTATGCAGCTTAAGGTCCCCAATGTGGTAACAAGGAGTATTTTTTAAAAATAACATGAAAATAAAAAATCAGGATGAAAGTTCTATAATTCTTTTATAAGACATAGGTTACGTTTATAAGACATACACTGAAAATCAAAGTTACCTATTTTTTGGGTTAAATTTGCTCACTGGAAAGTTTATACATGGGCAACCCAAAATTAGGTAGAAATTTGAACATGGCGATTACCCATAATTTGAGTTGGTCGCTGTGAACTTCGTGTTGGGTAGGAATTGAATAATGACGTCTACTCAAATTCAAGTTCATCGCTTTGTACTTATATTTTGGGTAGTCCATTTCAAACAAAGTAGTAGGTAATGTTTTTGACAGCCATTGTTATTGTTGTGAATCAAATTGAAGGAAGTGGCTCTGGAAAAGAATGGTAATTATAATGCATAATGCAATAATTTCAACTAAAATTAATGATTAATTTATTTCAGCCTAGAAACTTTGGATAAAGCAATTAGCGCTGGATCTAAAACATGAGTCGGTGAGTACTGAAACGTTGTTTATTTTTTGCTTGTGGGTTCATGTTGAGTTGCTCATAGTACTTAAATAGCGGCCACCGCATCATTCCGAAACCCGATCGGACCTCGAAAGACACATTGAACTCATGATGGGACGTTGATGATTCATATTTTTTGGAAATGTCTGAAATGCATATCGCTAGAGTTAAAATAGAATATAACTACTAGAGGGCAATGGCAGCGGCTAGCGGTGATTAAATATTTTCTCGTTCTTACATATGATGGGCCCATTAGATTGACATTTGTTGCCCCTGACACACGCAGGTTAAAGTAATGAGTAACAATAGCAGCTACAAAGCGATACAGTTTGGCAATTATATGCCAAATGTTCCAGGATGCAACAATTCTAATTCGAGTCTATTGATCAAAAGCAGGCAAAAACCTCAAGCGGTGTGAATTTAGTAAACGGAGTAATTCTAAAAGATGCGACGAAATGTTGAATGATAAAAGGTCGAATATAGCAAATGATTGAAAATAACAAAGGTTCCAATGTTACTAAAGGTTTAATGAAACAAAAGTTTAAAATTTAAAAAACAAAATAATGTTTTCTCACCGTTATGACGCGTCACCTCGCCTAGTTTGGTGAGGTGAGAGCGAAAAAGCGATCACCGCAGTCACTTAGGTGACTATAGTCACCCAAGGTGACAGAAGTCACCTGGCAGAGCGATTCCAATAATCATTTTGAGTGACGACGGTCACCGTAAGATGGGAAAAAGTGACTAAATGCACGAAAAAGAATTATCTATGTTTAATTCCACAAATTATTTCTTCACTTTTAATCAAGATAAAATTTTCATTTTAAATCAAGGAATTTATTAAACTAAAATGGATTTTTGGGTTGGATCAACCAAAATATCTATTACATTAATCTTACAGGTTTTGTTATCTGTGTTTTTCGAAGATCAACCAAATTATTGTTTATTTTAAATAAATCAGTGATTGAAGCATAAACATGCGTCTGATTCATTCCAAAAGTCTTCCTGTATTAGTTCGACAATCCTTGCTGGATTGAAACAAAGAGATAAAAGTTTGTTCTAACTAATAAGAACGTTGTTTACACGTGCGACAAACAATCGAATTCTGAAGCGATCGAAAGTAATTTGTTTTTGATGCGTTACATCGAAAACAAAATCCCAAAGAAAATATACTCTCCAGCGATTTGTTGGATTCAATAGCAACAAAGGTCAAGTTGGCATTACTGCCGGATTCGTTGAGTCGTTCGAAGTCGATATCAAGCGAGCATTTGACCGAGGAACTAACTGAGCAAAAGCATCCCGCGGAAGTAATGGTCTTACGCGAGTAGGCCGTCGCTATGCCGAAGGTTCTAAACATAACAAAATTCTTCAGTGGTAAGTTACTTATCATTTAGTCTTGCGCAATGAGTTGAGAACAATTTATTCATTTGAAGGTACAACGAATGCTACGAAAAATCTGCTGTTGGATTTTTCGACGCATCAAAGAATAGAACAGAGACGATCGCATCCATAGAGTCTTGCTTGCTTTCAACTTCATTTTATAGAATAACTCTGCAGAAGACACAGTTCTAGTAGTACGAGATATTCGTTCGCTACAGCGACAGTGGCGATGTTTTTTCACGCTTAAATAGTCCTTATAGATGCTACTGAAATTGGCCGTGTCGATAGTGTCACGGAAAATATACCGATTTAAATATAATTACATTTTGCAATAAAATTGGTGTTGACTCAACATTTCAAAACCATTATTTTGAACGTTTCTTATATTTAAAACAACGAAATGTACAATTTGAATTGATAAAATAGTTTTTTTTCATTTCAATGTTTGATATGTATTGATACAAATATTTGTATTGTTTAAAGCAACCAAACGGACTTATTGAAACAACAAATTTGTATTTTTGTTTCGATTGTTGTTATGATGAGATCAATAAAACATTTTTTTGATTCAACTTTTTTTCATGTTTGACCCAATAAATTATTCAGAGTTATTTCAACAATTGTTTTATTTAAATTAACAAACATTTTTTATTGAACACTGAACAATTTGATAAATTTGTTGTTTTAACCCTCATTTTATTCGACTTTAATAATTATTTTTCTGCGTGTGCTCACCTAAAAAATGTAGGTGATTAGAACCAAAAAGTGTTGCGTTTACTTTCAGATTTTTTTTTTGAATTTTCGGGTAACATTTCCTTTTGGATAATGGCAGTTGGGAAGTTTCTGAATGACGTAAATTGAAGGCGTTTTTTTGAAATTCAAGAAGGCGGCTTATGGTTACAACCAAACACTTAAAACCACCGTTAATATAGGTGCCATTTGAAAGGTAGTGTTTATTAGAAGGCAAAAAATGGTGATTGGAACCATTTAAAAATCCAAGATGGTGGATTCCGATTATCACAAAACACTGAAAACCACCATCAGCATGGGTGTCATTTGCAAGATAGTAATTAGTAGATGGCAAAAATTGATAATAGGGATCTTTAGGGGTGTGCGGGTTAAGGCATTTTCTGATGCATATTAGTACCGTGAGTTAATATCTCAGTCCTTTTTCAATTTTAGGCCAAAAACTATTGAAAAAACATGTTTTAGTTTGTTTCCTTTTAAGACAATAACACATCCAAACCCATGCGACTTGCACAGCTCTATAGGTTGCCTTATCAGATCTACCATAGTTTGCAGATGAAACTTGGGATGGCAGGCTGCTAGCGGATTGCAAAAGTACCAGATCATGCCGTGTGGGGTGCTGACCCGGTTGACAATGAGGCGAACGAGATATTTGCAGATACGTCATTTAGTAGAACAACTGTCAGTTTGTTGGTTGAATTTAATTTGGTTTTTTTAAATTTAAAAATCAGAAAAGAATAATTAAGGTTTAAGAATGATATGAGTGTACTCGTGAGGACACCCGCTATCAGTACATATGAAACACTGACATATTTTTTCCAAATTAAAGATCCCTATTGGCGCCATTTTGAGTTCCATGATGGCGACTTCCGGTTACTACAAAATATTTGGGGTTTTCGATTGATTGACACCGGTGTAGTGGAGTGCACTGAAACTGCACCGGTTTTGCACTTTCTAGCAGAAGTGCAGAAAACTGGGTATGTTCCATTGACACTTCTGCTAGAAAATGCAAAACCAGTGCAATCCACTACACCGGTGTCAATCAATCGAAAATACCAATTGAAAACCATCATCAATATGGGTGTCAATTAAAATGTAGTGTTTAGTAGAAGGCAAAAATTAATGATTGGTGCCATTCCGAAATCCAAGATGGCGGCTTCCGGTTGCCACAAAACACTGAAAATCACACCCAAAATGGTAGGTAGTTATTAGAAGAAGGCGAAAATTGATGATTGGTTCCATTTGGAAAACCAAGATGGCCGCTTTCGGTTATCACAAAACACCGTAAACCACCATCAATATGGGTGTCATTGGAAAGGTAGTAATTAGTAGAAGGCGAAAATTGACGATTGGAGCCATTTGAAATCCAAGATGGCGGCGTTCGGTAACCACAAAACATCAAAAACCATTATCAATATGGTTGTGATTTGAAAGGTATTGATTAGTAGAAGCCAAAAATCGACGATTGGCGCCATTTTGAAATCTAAGACGATTGACTTGGCTTGTTTGATAGAGCCCATCAAACAAATTTTCATGCAAGAGGTGACAGAATGGGGTCAATGCACTGACAAAATCGGGGGTAGACTGAATCAGGCACAGACAATATCGGTGGCTGATAATATCGGATCTTCCCTATATTTCTAAGTACTTCGATAGTACCATTAAAAATAACTATGTTTCTAGAATCATCCATTTCGTAAACTAGCATTCGGTGAAATGGAAATCATCGTACTGACGCTCTTCCTTTTTTCAAATCATCTATCTATTGCTTTTAACCCTTTCATTCCCAAAGTTTTTCTAGTGCATGTAGGGTTTCAAAACTATTTTTCCTTGAAAACAGTTATGTTAAGAAACACGAATTCTTTTTTCATAAAGATAGGAGCTTCCCTCGCAGCACTAGAAGCTGCTCAATTTCTACCTTCTAATGGTCAATACAATTCCCCTAGAATATTCAATTTGAAACAGATTTTGCTTAGTGACCGCACCCCACAACCCATAACTCTGGAATCGGAAATCGGATCGAGATGAAATTTAATAGCCATTTACGGGGATAAAACACCTTTCATTTGAGACCAAGTTTGGTCGAATCTCCGAAAAACCAATGAGACTGTAATTCTACATTTGGATACTTCCGCCGGGGCTTCCGGAACCGACGATGGTGGCCAATGTGACCAAAGAGACTTTGAATGGCTGTTAGTGACCTAGTACTACAAATCTAAGTAGATGTGGCACCAGTTTGAAAAAGTTTTCACCTTTATACATTCATTACAGAATTTTTTAAAATCAACATTTTCTGCGTGATCGTACTCTTCACTCTGTAACTCCGGAACCGGAAGTCAGATCCATTATAAATTCAATAGCAGCCTACAGGATGCACGTTTCATTTGAGACTAAGTTTATGAAAATCGGTTCAGCCATCTCTGAGAAAAGTGAGTGAGATTGTGGTCACATACACACAGAGAATTGACGGACTGAATCGAATGGTGTATGTCACTCGAGCCTCCGGGTCTCCGTTGAAAAGACGGTTTTCAGAGCAGTTTTCTATTGAGAAAGGCAAAACGTAAATCGTACGAACAAGTTATAGCAAATAGTGGTACATTTAACACTTTTATAATGAGTGGCTCATGTCCCTTCAGATTTGACCGCACTTACCGCTTGATGACGTCCCAGTTTGATATTTCTTTTGAGTGGTTTGAGAAAACTGAGAAAACGAAAATCGTCAACGCAGGCCTGGATACGGTTAAAGAAATATAAACAAATTTTGGTAGCCTCGCATCGTTTTCCGGAGCAGTTGGATATGTAAGGATATTTATTATTTTAAATCTAGTCCTGTAATTTAATTCTATTAATCGAATCGTATATTTAAAGCATTGTCATCAATACCCCCAGGTAGGGTTGTGGTACCGGTAATACCGGTACCGAAAATCCCGGGAATACCGACCGATTTTTGGTACCGTAATACCGGTACTGAACAAAAGCCAGCACCGGTATTTTCGGTACCATACAATATTTTCGTGAAAAATATGTGGACTCTCTAGGTGGACCTGTTTAAAAATGACTGCAAGATGACTTAATTATATTAAATATCTTCTAAATAAATCGTTGAGCTAACACCTTTGTGGGGAAATCAGGTGGGGCCATCATCATAATAGTTGTAGTTCCCGTTGTTCTGAACGGTTTGTGTAAATTCCTGCACTATTTTGCCGAAATTAAATTTTAACGATCTCGTACTAAATTTTAAAATATTCACATCTAGCGTAAGAGACGTAGAATTTTTCTATGATTTTTTTTATTAGCAACATTCTGATTGTTTTCCATTATTCACTGGGTGGCGCGTAATAATACTATGGTCTATGTCATGTCTGTATTTGGTTTGCTCTTAAACCTTTATCTATAAAAGAATGAACAGCGATTAAGAAGCTTTAATGTGGCAATTTGTTATTTCTTGTGATCGGAAAATTCAGCAAAACTCCATAGTTTACAGGAAAGCAAGGACCCTTGGTATGCATTAGAGAATAGTAGGCAGACGACATAAAGTTCGAAACCAATTTACAGAAAAGCAAGAGAGGAAATGCGAGCAACCTGCACGGATTCACTGACATTCTCGTGTTGATTTACTATTGTTAATAGGGTTTCTTACATATACCATCTGTTGAAGTCGATGAAAGTCACGCATACGAAAAATATCTTCTGTGAAATGAGTCATGCCATTCCGAAGCAATATATAGCAATAAACATGCTTTTTTGATCAGCACAAATTAATCATCTGAGAATAAGGTTTTCGGTTTGAGCATTCAATTTCACTTTGACACTTTTTTCGAATTTTTTAAAAAAATATTCGAGTACCGGTACTTTACCGGTACTACCGGTACTGAGAGCTTCAGTACCGTAGTACCGGTTCTCGCCAAAAAGAGTCGGTACTGCGAACCCTACCCCCAGGGTTGCAAAATTGATTCGGTCCTGTGACTCCGAATTTAAAGAATATGGCGTGCGGCATCGAAGAATTTATTCCGTGCATTTTAGGTCGTCTTGTTTCAAACACCTATTAAATCTATCTAAAGGGAAAATGTTGCAAAATTACATAAACTAAAAATTAAAAATCTGACGCGTTTCGTTTTGCAGATGATGATCGAGTTGCACTTTTTGTTGCCAACGAACGGAAAACAAATAACTGAAGAAATTTTTCTCCTTAAAATATTTGGTAAGTAAATAAGAACAGTTTTGCATGTAATATAAGTTGTTATCGTGGGCGTGGAAACGACATTTATTCACTATTACTTGTGGATACACTGGAAGATAAACTAATGGCGTTTTCGTTTTTGACTCTGCACTACACCAGTGTAGTCGGTGCTACACTCATTCAAACCTGAGTGTAATCAGTCTATCTCTTTTTTTGCACTACACCTGTGTAGCACCAAGAACAAACGAAAGCGCCATAAGACTAATTTAATTTCTACCACTTTTTATAGATTATTTCTGCTGCCTCTGCACTCCTTGCTGTCGTTCGATTCCGTTCACGTGGCTTCGACGTGCTGCCTCGTGGATCGGCAACTCGTTGGTAGCGAGCCGCGTGGCTTGTTTCGATATTCCACCTGTTGCTATGGGCCTTGGTTGCCTCTAGATGACCTCGCATCTGCGTGGTGACTTCAGGTATGGTTAAGATGATCGGTTGTGGTATAACGTATATATAATAACATTTTTTTCAGGAAACTACTCAGTCATGTCAAACTGAGGCTTCCAATAGTCAACACCGGTGAAACAACGTCATCTCGGTTATTGACTTCAGATACATCGAGCAATACGGAACATTTGAACAAGACTGTAGCTTACCCGAGCTCCGAGCCACTACAATTCCATTTGACTTTAGTCATACCGGCTGGAATATAATATAGAATTCTGGCCGTCTAAGAGACAAGTATTTTAATTGTGCATTCATTTTTTTTTGTTGATGATTAATTCATTTCAAATATATTTGTAGTTGGGACTGTGGCACCTTTGCAATTATGGTGCCACTGACATATGAGCAAGCGTATGGGGGATAGACCACTAGTGAATAATTGTTCTTAAACCTGAGGGGTAACCACCCATATTGATGGTGGTTTTAAGTGTTTTGTTACCAGCCGCCATCTTGGATTTCAAAATGACGCCAATCATCAATTTTCACTTTCTACTAATTACTACCTTTCAAATGACCCTCATATTGATGGTGGTTTTCAGTGTTTTGTGGTCATCGGAAGGCGCCATCTTGGATTTCAAAATGGCACCAATCATCGATTTTTATCTTCTACTAATTACTACCTTTCAAATGACACCCATATTGATGGTGATTTTTAGTGTTTTGTGGTAACCGGAAACCGCCATCTTGGATTTCAAAATGGCACCAATCATCAATCTTTGCCTCCTACTAATTACTAACTTTCAAACGACACCCATATTGATGACGGTTTTCAGTGTTTTATGGTAACAGGAAGCCGCCATCTTGGATTTCAAAATGGCGCCAATCATCAATTTTCGCCTTCTAACAATTACTACCTTTCAAATGACCCTCATATTGATGGTGGTTTTCAGTATTTTGTGGTAACCGGAAGCCGCCATCTTGGATTTCAAAATGGCACCAATCATCGATTTTTATCTTCTACTAATTACTACTTTTCAAATGACCCTCATATTGATGGTGGTTTTCAGTGTTTTGTGGTAACCGGAAGGCGCCATCTTGGATTTCAAAATGGCACCAATCATCGATTTTTATCTTCTACTGATTACTACCTTTCAAATGACACCCATATTGATGGTGATTTTTAGTGTTTTGTGGTAACCGGAAACCGCCATCTTGGATTTCAAAATGGCACCAATCATCAATTTTTGCCTTCTACTAATTACTAACTTTCAAACGACACCCATATTGATGACGGTTTTCAGTGTTTTGGATTTCAAAATGGCGCCAATCATCAATTTTCGCCTTCTAACAATTACTACCTTTCAAATGACCCTCATATTGATGGTGGTTTTCAGTGTTTTGTGGTAACCGGAAGCCGCCATCTTGGATTTCAAAATGGCACCAATCATCGATTTTTATCTTCTACTAATTACTACCTTTCAAACGACACCCATATTGATGGTGATTTTCAGTGTTTTATGGTAACCGGAAGCCGCCATCTTGGATTTCAAAATGGCGTCAATCATCAATTTTCGCCTTCTAACAATTACTACCTTTCAAAATGGCGTCAATCATCAATTTTCGCCTTCTAACAATTACTACCTTTCAAATGACCATCATATTGATGGTGGTTTTCAGTGTTTTGTGGTAACCGGAAGCCGCCATCTTGGATTTCAAAATGGCACCAATCATCGATTTTTATCTTCTACTAATTACTACCTTTCAAATGACACCCATATTGATGGTGGTTTTAAGTGTTTTGTGGTAACGGGAAGCCGCCATCTATTTCAAAATGGCGCCAATCATCAATTTTCGCCTTCTACTAATTACTACCTTTCAAACGACACCCATATTGATGGTGATTTTTAGTGTTTTATGGTAACCGGAAGCCGCCATCTTGGATTTCAAAATGGCGTCAATCATCAATTTTCGTCTTCTAACAATTACTACCTTTCAAATGACCCCAATATTGATGGTGGTTTTTAGTGTTTTGTGGTAATCGGAAACCGCCATCTTGGATTTCAAAATGGCGCCAATCATCGATTTTCGCCTTCTACTAATTATTACCGTTTAAATGATAGCCATATTGATGGTGGTTTTCAGTGTTTTGTGGTAACCGGAAGCCGCCATTTTGGATTTCATAATGGCACCAATCATCAATTTTTGCCTTCAACTAATCAATACCTTTCAAATGACACCAATATTTATGGTAGTTTCAAGTGTTTTGTGGTAACCGGAAGCCGCCATTTTGGATTTCAAAATGGCACCAATCATCAATTTTCGCCTTCAACTAATCAATACCTTTCAAATGACACCCATATTTATGGTAGTTTCAAGTGTTTTGTGGTAACAATAATATATATTGGAAGCATATATTTTGGGTTATCCGAACGTTACAGAAATTTTGGGATATCCGCTCGTTATAAATTTTGGGTTATGCGCTCAGTACTCAAACTTTGGGTTATCCGCTCTTTACTCAAATTTTGGGTTATCCGCTCAGTACTCAAATTTTCGGTTATCCGCTCAGTACTCAAATTTTGGGTTATCCGCTCAGTACTCAAATGTTGGGTTATCCGCGCGTTACTCAAATGTTGGGTTATCCGCACGTTACTCAAATTTTGGATTATTTCATCGTTACTTAAACTTTGGGTTACCCGCTCTGTACCCAACGCTTGGGTTATCTGTAACCCAAACTTTGGGTAGTCCTCACACTACCCAAAATTTAAATTCAAAGCTTGTTACCCAAAAGTGAGGAGATGCACTTTAGTCCATTTTGGGTAGGATTCTACCCAAAATTAGGTAACGGCCGGTAAGCGTGTAGGTTACGCCCACACTGTTTTTCATGGGTGAGTTTGGAGTTACTGGAACATCAATTATTAAATTAGCTGCTACGATTTACTTCCACAGTTTCGAACCTGAGATCTTCGTATTCTCAGCATAATCGCTATGTACTCACCTATTTATACACTGTCAAGCAACGATTACATTTGATCATTTTTATCGCTTTGTGATTACGATCTAAAAATACCATAATCCAACCTCAATATGGCACTCCAATGATACGTTCTATACCTGTCAAATCACAACGTACATTCTGTACTCAAGCCATTTTTATTGCCAAATATTGAACTAGTCTGGCAGAGAATTTGCGAAGTGCTATAAGGAGGTGACTTTTTTTTGAACGATTTTGCAGTTTAATCCAATTGCAAATTAATTTCTATACAATGTTTCAAAATTTTCGCATGTACAATTTTGTTTTAAGTTGTAGTGGACTAATAAATAACTTCAAGTCAAAATTGTATTTCGATCACAGATTTGCATTTTATGTGAACTTTTTACAACAAAACATAATTTTTACTTGCACTATTTATAATTTTGATTTAGTCTGTCATTATTTGTAATTTATTGTAAACTTTTATATACGATTGCTGGTTTGCTGGGACTTCCAACTGCTGCGCGTATTATTGAGCCACTCTGCCATCTTGGAGCCGCTCGATGTTTAACCGCGGCGTTCGGCTTCGACGAGAGCTATGCACTGTCGAAAGTTTTGAGCGCAAGCATACTGCAACCAGGTGGTGGTCCGAATCTATATTCGCACTGCGATAAGTGCGGACGTTTGTGATGTCCGAGAAGAATCTACCGTCGATTAGAACGTGGTCGATTTGATTTTTTGATACTTGGTCCGGTGATCTCCAGGTGACTTTGTGGATATCTTTGCGAGGAGAATCGGTCACGTTCGGAAGTCTAATTAAGAAAATACCAATACCAAGAAAAGACCAATTAAGAAAATACGCTCATACCTATTAGACAACACGTCTCATGGCGACATGACCGGGAACCGATATAAGAGATCCCGCTCCCTGCCAGAATTCTAAAGGCGCACCGAAAATTTAATATCAGACTCACGGTTCGCGCGACCATTCAAGAACACGCAAATATATTACAAAATCACGTCAGCGTACAAACGTTAGAGCCCCTCGCGATTTTCCAAGCAACCTACGCCCACGAACTCGCAAACATGATTATACCCCGATAATAAGGTGAACGTCTCAGTACTCATAAACTTACCAACGCGATCTCCAGCGTCAATCTACAAACTCCCGCGCTCGCACCATCATGAATCGGGATCGTCCGGAAGTCTCTATCCTCGGTACCAACAGTCTAGGTCCATGTTAATTAATAAAAATAAAATAAAATTGAAAAATTAAGAAAAAAAAAATAACTCCCATATCCACTAGACAAAACGTTCCATGGCGACATGACCGGGAACTCTAGTGATATGGGGTAACTCACTCCCTGTCAGAATGTGATCCGTACACCGAAAACTAAATGAATGACGGTCCGCGAATATTTGAATGGCCGCAGGGTTTCAAAATCGAATTTATACACGCAAAGTCACATATACGCGAGCACACGTCAACATACGAACGCTTAAGCCCTTCGCGATCATCTACGCACACCTATTCCCGTAATCGCGCAAACTTGGTATTCACTGGTAATTATGTGAACGCCTTAGTTCTTACGAAGTTACAAACGCGGTCTCAAACGCGAACCCGCAAACGCGCGCGATCATGAATCGGTCACGTCCGGAAATCTTTAGCCTTCATTCTAGCAATTTAGGTCCATACATTCAGTTGGACTAATCAAAAAAATAAAGCTCATATCCACTAGACCACACGTTCTACGGAGACATGACTGGGAACTCTAATGATATGGAAAAACCCACTTTCTTCTGGAATCTGAACCGTACACGAAAAATTAAGTATCAGATTTATGGTCCGCGCGCGTTCTAACACGCGAATATGCGAAAGGCACACGGTTATAAAAGAGAATTTATACACGCGAAGTTACATACACGTCAGCACACGCAACATAGAAACGCACATGCGACCGAGCACGTTAACGTACAAATGTTCGAGCCTTTCGCGATGATACACGCGATCGCGAGTCCCTACGCCCGCATATACCTGAACCGTACAATGAATATCACATTCAGAATCACGGCCCGCTACAATTGGCCTGAAGCAGTGTTTTAGTGGGCGACATTGCCTGTCTCGTCTGCAAATTGTAGTATGTGATTCTGACGGGGAGCCCTTCCAAGAACCTAGCTCTACAGCTTCAGTAGGACAACTCTCGAAAAAAAAAAGTATACGCTCCGTCATAAAAATAAAGTTAACAGACTTGTTCAGTTGATCAACTTCGACCTCAACGCGATCGAACAATGGGCAATAGATAATCGACTTTTTCCCAACCCCAAGAAGATAAAAACTATAGTCTTCTGCAAGGAGGGTACTGTGGTGCCACAAGAAAATATTTTTCTGCGGCGAATCCCTTCCGCTATCCGAAGAAGCTGAAAATCTCGGGCTCATCATGGACTTCAAATAAATATGGTATGGCCAAGCTAACGAAATCATGAGAAGGAGCTACAATACTCTTCGTACATTCCAGCAATAGTACATTTCAAGGAGTACTATCCGCACAAACTCATGAAAAACTCACCCAAACAGTATTGATGTCATTCTTCTCGTACTGAAAATTGGCTCTCAAATACGCAATAAGAGCAACTACATCGCTGCTTCAAATTGACAGAGTGAGGTTCGTTTACAAACTCCGACAGTGTGACACAACCTCGAAGAGTGCAACATACAAGACTACGATGCGACCTTCCCAAATACTATCGACGACCACTGGCGGATCCAGGGCTAGGGGAGCACGTGCCCCTGCCCCCCCCCCTCCTCCCCCCTCTCCCTCTTTTCATCCAGAAGCTGTTTTGAAAAGGATATTTGCTTTGTTCCCTAACGTACGTAGCTTGCTTTGAGCATTTGACCTTATAAATTCAGTAAATACAATTAGAATGTAAGTTTATTGGTAAGGTATGTCGCAATCTCATAACTCACATAGTTCTGTCAAATCTCAAGTAAATTGATTTCACTTCTCTTTTTTGTGCCAGTTCGGTCATCGTCCTTGTACTCAGTGTGATGATCATCACGAAAAAACCAAAGGAGTACGACAATACTTAACATCAACTGCTACGGTGTGACTTCATACAGCAAATAATCAAAATGAGTCGAACATTTTAACAAGAAACCGTTTCAAGAATTTGATTATTTTGCATTCTAAGCATATACATTCTTAAATAGTATTGTAGTTTCTAAAAGTAGAAATTCTACTAAATGCATAATTGTATCGATTTTGTTGGCTGTTTTCGGCAAATTTAAGACTTAGAGAAACGAAAGCAGTGAAATTGAAAAACGGATAGATATTCTAGAGCGAATCAGTGAGAACGAAAAACTAGGACTAGGCAGGCTCATATAGACACGATCGAAATGAAATGTGAAGAATTCTTTGCCTTCTCATAAATCAGAAATATTCCTTTTCTTCAGTCGATAAATTTTCTAAGGATGATGCCAGCTGATTCGTTAAAACAATGCACACACGTTTCTGTTGATTTTAACTGATTTCACCGATTCTTCATCCGAACAAAGTCCCTGTTAAATGCTCTTTTGGGATGAACTAGCTCCATTGCTGTTGTACCATCACACAGTGGGACGAGCCCGGACTTAAGTCCATATATGAAGGTTACGCGATATGCTCGCTAGTATTTTTCTCGTATCAGCTGAGCCATCAGAGACATTTTTGCGAGATTTTAGGTGATTTGAACGTAAAATTTTTTTTTTGAGAGCTTTTTGAAGGGATTTGCATTATTTGACCATAGAAACTACACCACGTCATTTTGATTTATCAAAGAAACGGTTGATTTTATGCATTGCATTACTTCACCAAAATTATCCGTGTGATAAAATTACATCGTATAATCGCCAGAAGTAAGTCACTAGTTGGTTTAGTTATTGTTTAGATAACTGTTTGGAATTAATTTTTATTGAATTGAACAACGACGCCCGTGGATGCCCACGATCACACTATACTCATTTGAAAGCTTTTAATTTTCGCTTCAAAATAAGTCTACACTAGTTTTGCGAAAACTTGCGATAAGCAGTCAAAATTAAAAAAAAACTGTTAATGAAGACGCATGATTATTACTGATATTGAATTTGAATAATCACTTTATAGTTAGAATAATGACACGAATACATGCACAACTTTCAGACAGCATTGAGAACATGATCTACGAGGGTTTTACTAGTGATCAAATGTAAGGAGCCGAATGGGAAATATGGTTTTTAGATGGTGAAGATATTCAGAATGTTAAAAAAATCAGTAAATATTTTCGACCAATTGTAATGTGCCATTAAATGTTTCTGGAACTATTTCATTCTAACTTACGTAGTAACTGTCAAATTGAGTGAACGCAGTTGAGTTCTAGTCATTTTGCAAGACTATCTTGATCCTAATTTGATATATTCTGGTAACACTGTTGTGAATCAGTTTGTTTATTTTCGTTCTCGTATTTTGGATCGTTTTTTTGTGTATATTAAGCGATTTCTCAATTAGAATAGAGTTTGTGCCCTCGCCTAAGCTGCAGTTATTGATCAATTGACTGATAATTTGTGATTCTTGGTCGTGCGGTGACAATTGATAAACAATTTGTTCTCTCAAAGTGTCGTCGGTAGTGATAGAATCCTTGTGGTGAAACCGTGGATGCATATCGGGAAAGCTTATTCGCGAAGTAGCTACTGTTGCCTACCTGTAGGCGATTCGCAATGGATTCGATCTGCCTGCAGTGCTCCGAGCCGGTAACCACTTTGAATCAGCTGAAATGCCAAGGATTTTGCGACAGAATCATGCATCTATCGTGTTCAACGCTCACTCGTCCAAAATTGGACATGATTAACGATTCAGCGAATATATTCTGCCTTTGCGACAGCTGTGTGGATTTGATGAAATCCTCCGCAGTGAATGCAGCTTTTACAGCATTGAGCGAAGCGTTCCGTTTGCTGACCGACACACATAAAACAGCGCTTGAAGCATTAAAGGCTGAAATGGAGAAAACCAGAAAATCAGTGGAATCCGCAACGACATTGCCTGCAACTCCCATATCATGGCCCGTTCCAAATAGAGCTGGAGGCAAACGTGCTCGCGAGACGGAGGATGATAAATTTCCTTCTAAATCCGATGTCCCCAGTCTAACGTGTGGCAAGAAAAAGGGTGATGTAGCAAAGGTACCCACAATCACTGTTCAACCTGCTACTAGTAAATGCTGGATTTACTTGTCACGAATTGCTACCACCGTTTCCGAAGCTGAGGTTGGTGCTATGGTTAAGGAGTGCCTTTCAACGGACGATCCGGTCGAAGTGAAGAAGTTAGTGAAAAAAGACGCAAATTTGAGCGGACTTAATTTCATTTCTTTCAAAATTGGTGTTGACCCTCAACTTCGTGAAATGGCTCTCAATGCCGATACCTGGCCGGATGGGATGTATTTCCGCGAGTTCATCGACTTTCGGCAAGAACGTAATAATGACGGGAAGCATGGGTTTCGGAAAACACCTCGACTGGGATAAATCCATCGCTAATAGCAGTTATTTTAGACCACGCACCGACAATTCGCCTGTTGATCAACGACAATCGGGACGCACCGTAGAAAGCAATATGGAATCCCCCAATCCGCCCAGCACAGTCGTGCCCCTTGCAGTCAGCAGTATCTTCAGTCGTCCCGGCCCTGTGTCTGGGAATGGAGAGGGGGACTTCCAAATTGCCCTCTTTGGCAAGTATTTTCAAAATTATGTTGATGAATCAACCGTTTTTCCTGATGGAACTGTTTGTTCTAGCTCGAATGCTTCCGACTGTCAATTAATGAGTCATCGCTGTCAGCCGTCAGCTGGAAACCTCCTGAGGAGCACTCCAACTTCCATCACGAGTGCTACCAATTCATGCAGTTCACCCGCTCCTTCCGCTGTTAGCAGTCATTCCAATCGCCCCGGTGTACATTCCAGACGAATGAATCGAGGAGTGCCGGTCAGCCTTCCGTGCCTAAAATCGTCGCCAATCCACTTATACTATCAAAATGTGGGAGGCATGAATACCTGTGCAAATACCTATCGTCTAGCTACCTCGGACTGCTGTTACGACATCATCGCATTGACAGAAACATGGCTAAATGAGCAGACTCTTTCCAGCCAGGTGATTTGCTCTGACTACGAGGTTCTCAGATGTGATCGTAGCCCTCTCAACAGCAACAAATCCTCCGGTGGCGGTGTTTTGCTCGCTGTGCGTCGTGGATTAAAAGTTCAACATATAACAAATGACGCTTGGAGCAGCATCGAACAAGATGGGCAGCGATAAAATTGGGAAATCGAACATTATATATATGTGTGGTTTATTTCCCTTCCGATAAAATTCGCGACTCTGCACTAGTTGATTCTCATTCTGAATCATTGACTTCTGTTTCCGCGATGGCGCAACTCACTGACGAAATCATGATTATCGGCGATTTCAACCTTTCTACAATAAAGTGGCGTTCCGTTCATAACGGATTTCTACAACCCGACCCAGACGAATCTGTTTTTCATCCTGGCAGCAGCAATCTTCTGGATGGCTATAGCACGGCTACACTTCAGCAGATCAACAGCACCACGAACGAGAACGACCGGATTTTAGATCTATGCTTCGTCAATGCCAGAGATCAATCGCCGCATATTTCCACCGCCCTCACCCCGCTAGTAAAGTATGTTCGCCACCATCCGCCTCTACATCTTACACTCCAGGACGTACCGCCTATGAAGTTTTCGAGCCACGCGCCCACCGTGTGTTACAATTATAAGCGGGCCGACTATAGCAGCATTTTGAATATTTTACAAAGTATTAACTGGGATTCTGTGCTAAGCAAGGATGATGTGAACTCCGCCGCTGAAACGTTCTGCCATATAATGAGCTACCTTATCGATCGTCATGTCCCAAAGTGTAATCAACGAAGTGATCAATCCCCCTGGCAGACAGCCGAGCTACGTCAGCTAAAAACTGCGAAAAGAGCAGCATTACGAAAGTTTACCAAACGCCGTACCTTGTCACTTAGAGCTTATTATGTAAGGCTCAATAACGATTTAAAAAAACTGAACAGTTTTTGTTTTTCAATCTACCAACGAAAAATGCAACGTAAGCTTAAGTCGGATCCTAAATCGTTTTGGAGAGACGTCAATGAGCAGCGGAAAGAAACCGGCTTACCTTCTACAATGTTTTTGAATGGTGAAGTTGGGCATGATTCACAAGCCATATGCAAATTGTTCGCCTCTAAATTTGCGAGTGTGTTCGTCAGTGAGACTCTGTCCTCGCAGCAGATTGACGTTGCAGCTAGCGGCGTGGCCCAGCTCGAACGGTCAGTGAGTGAGATTCGTGTGGAGCACTCGGATATTGTATCAGCAGCATCCAAGCTTAAAGCATCGTCATCTCCTGGGCCAGATGGTGTCCCTGCTGTGTTTTTGAAAAAGTGTATATCTGGTTTGGTGAAACCTCTCTGTCAACTATTCAAAATGTCACTGACAACCGCGATTTTTCCTCAATCGTGGAAAGCAGCTTTCATCTTTCCTGTCCACAAAAAAGGTGATAAGAGAAACATTGACAATTATCGAGGAATTTCTGCGCTCTGTGCCATTTCCAAGCTCTTTGAGTTAGTCGTGGTGGAGTCAGTGTTTTTTCACTGTAAAGAATATATTTCTAAAGACCAACACGGATTCATGCCGAATCGATCTACGTCGACGAATCTACTATCTCTAACTTCTTTTGTGTCCGAAGGGTTCGATGCGAATCAACAAACTGATGTTATATATACTGACTTATCTGCAGCTTTCGACAAAATCAATCACGATATCGCAGTCGCTAAATTGGAAAAACTTGGCTTCAGTGGATCACTCCTGCGATGGTTTCAATCCTATCTCGTTGGCCGTCAACTCAGTGTGAACATAGGTGATGCATACTCCAAACTGTTCTCCGCAACGACTGGTATTCCGCAAGGAAGTCATCTCGGACCATTTATATTCACTCTCTATTTCAACGATGTAAACTATCAGCTGAAAGGACCCCGGTTGTCGTATGCAGATGATCTAAAAATTTTCAACAGAATTAGGAGCCGATCGGACGCACAATATTTGCAGCAGCAATTCGACACTTTCAGCAGATGGTGTGAAAACAACCGAATGATTCTGAATCCGGCGAAATGTTCTGTGATATCGTTCACCAGAAAAAAAGATCCCATTGAGTTTGAATATAACTTGTCTGGAGCTCTTGTTTCCCGGGTGAGCTGCGTTAAGGATCTTGGAGTGCTGTTAGATTCGAAACTTACATTTAAGAATCACATTTCGTATGTCGTTGGTAAAGCATCTCGAAGCCTGGGCTTCATTTTCCGTACGGCTAAATCCTTTACAGACATTTACTGTCTCAAAAGCCTATACTGCTCTTTAGTGCGCTCTACGCTGGAGTATTGTTCGGCGGTCTGGAACCCGAATTACATGAACAGCAGCGATCGAATTCAAGGCGTTCAACGAAAATTTATACGGTATGCTCTTCGACGCCTGCCTTGGCGCGATCCTGTTCGTCTACCAAGCTACGAGAGTCGGTGTCAACTCATCCAGCTCGATACTCTCCAGCGTCGTAGAGAAACTGCAAGAGCCTTATTCATCTCTGATCTTCTGTCAGGACGCATCGATTCTCCAGATTTACTAGAGCGAGTTAACATCCAAGCAAGGTCCAGAACGTTACGCGGAAACGTTCTTCTGAGAGTGCCGTTTCGACGAACTATTCAAACAGCTAATGCCGCTATCACGGGACTACAACGCCTCTTCAATCGTGTGTCGCACTTGTTCGACTTTCATTTGTCTCGAATATCATTAAGAAATCGATTCCTGCAGTTTTTTAGATGTAATTAGTTTAAGTTTCCATCATTGGGGCCGAGTACGGCCTGTTGATGTGCGTGATAAATAAATAAAAAAAAGGGTAAGCGATATTATCCAAATAAAATAAGACCATTTTTAAATGAACCATATACGCGAAAAAAGGGTTTTTGATTTTTTTATGTAAGATATGAAATAAGCAATCTAAGTATGGGGGCTGGGCGTAGCGTAGTTGGTAAATCGATTGCCTTGTACGCAGCGCACCTGGGTTCAAGTCCCGACCCCGCACATAGGGTTAGAAATTTTTCCTAAGAGATTTTTCTAACCCGAAGAGGCGAATGACCTTAAGGTTAAAACCTCTATAATCGAAATAAAAAAAATTTAAGTATCTTAAAACACACCTGTGAAAAAAATCGTTAACCATCTTGTTGGATAGTGAATGTAATTAAACATTCCACTAAGGGTCGATTTCTTCATCCTCGCTTAACTTTTAAACCAGGTTTACCAGTACGTTTAAACCTGGCTTAAGCACTAAGCGAGGGTGAAGAAATCGGCCCTAAGGCACTCAAATTTTTTTTTCGAGAGTTGTCCTACTGGAGCTGTAGAGCTAGGTTCTCGGAAGGGCTCCCCGTCAGAATCACATGCTACAATTTGCAGACGAGACAGGCAATGTCGCCCACTAAAACACTGCTGTAGGCCAATTGTAGCGGGCCGTGATTCTGAATGTGATATTTATTGTACGGTTCAGGTATGTGCGGGCCTAGGGACTCGCGATCGCGTATATCATCGCGAAGAGCTCGAGCTTTTGTACGTTAACGAGTTCGATCGCATGTGCGTTTGTATGTCGCGTGTACTAAAGTGTATGGAACTTCGCGTGTATAAATTCTATTTTATAACCGTGTGCCTTTCGCATATTCGCGTGTGTTCTTGGATAATCGCGTGCGGACCGTAAATCTAATGCTTTATTTTTTGGTGTACGGCTAAGATGCTAAAAGAGAGTGAGAACTCCACTAGAGTTCCCATGGAACGTGTTATCTAGTGGATATGAGCTTTATTTTTTGATTGGTCCTACTGAATGTATGGACCTAAGTTATTAGGACAGAGAATAATGGTTTCCGGACGTGACCGATTCATGAGCGCATGAAAACGGACGTTTGTAGGTTCGTGTTTGAGACAGCGTTTGAAACTTCGTGAGTGCTAAAACGTTCTCCTTATTACCGGAGTATTATAAAGTTCGCGCGATCGCGAGCGTAGGTGTGCGTTTGTTAATCGCGAAGGGCTTAAGCGTTCGTATGTTAACGTGTTTGCCACGTGTGCTCGCGTTCATGTGACTTCGCGTGTACAAGACTGGATTTTGTAACCGTGTGGCATTTCCTATGCACGCGTGCGTTCTTGGATGGTCAAGCGGACCTTCATTCTGATAGTTTTTGGTGTACAATTCACATTCTGACAGGGAGTAAGTTACCCCATATCACTAGAGTCCTCTGTCATGTCGACATGTAACGTGGTGTCCAGTGGATATGAGAGCTTTCTTTTTTTAAATTGATCCAATTGAAAGCATGGACCTAGTCTGCTGATATCAAGGATAGAAACATTCGGAAGTGACCGAGTGCGTGTGCGGGAGTTTTTAGGTTCACGCTTGAGACCGCGTTTGAAAATTTATAGGAGCTGAGACATTCACTTTATCACAGGGATGTTATCATGTTTACGAGATCGCGGGTGTAGGTGCCGGGGATGGTCGCGAAGGGATCAAGCATTTGTATATTAACGTGTTTGTCACGTGTATGTGACTTCGCGTGTATAATTTTGATTTTATAATGATGTAGCGTGTATTCTTGTTTAATCGCACGTGGACCGTGAATCTGATGCTTAATTTTTAGTGTATGGCACAGATGGTAGTCCGTTTCCCCATATCACTTGAGTTCCAGGTCATGTCAGTGGTGTGTGTGTGTTTGAGACCGCGTTTGGAAGTTTAAAGATGCTACGTTTACTTAACTACCGGGGTGTTTTCTTGTAGGCGAAATCGCGGGCGTAAGTATGTGTGGATTATTGCAATTGTATGGTCGCGTTTGTGACCAGGTTTGTGTTATCGCGAAGGCCACGAGCGTTTGTACCTATATGAGCAAAGATAGCGTATAGTAGAGATATACTAATTAAAGGAATCATAACATGCCGAATAAAGAAAATAAGATGCAAAGAGCTTGACTAATAGATGTACAAAAGAAATAGCCTAATGAAGTAGAATAGAAAAACACGTGTAATTGCATGCTGTTAGACTTTCATCATGCTATGCTGGCCGGGAATGGATGATTCACGTGCGTCGGTAATATTATTGGATCCTAATTTATCCAACACGATTTTCCCGAATGAATAGAACCAAATGCTCAGATTGATCACCAGAAGTATTAGCCACTATCCTATCATATGCGTCAGTTCTGCATCCATTCCCTAACCCAACTGTCACAAATACTCAGACGAATACATACATAGATAGACATACGACTAGCACATAACAGTTGTACACTAGTACGAAAAACTACGATTATTACAAAGCTACAACTAATAGGTTTCTACTTATTCTACTTTATTAAATTAATTGAATTATAAAATTAATTTAATTAGTATATGTACGATGACGAAATCGACCGATAAAAGGACACACAATGGCTCCCTCTGTGAGCCCCGTCCACGAATACCACCAATAGAACAATATTTGCAAACACGGCACACAGCAAAAGTCAATCCACGTCGATCCGCCAGTCGGCCACGTCACCGCGCATAGACCAGTGGTTTAGCGTTGGTGTGCGAAGGTGCAGAGTATGAAGAAACATATAACATAAAAAGGCGCATAAGCCCTCTCGGTCTCCTCGATGCACCACTATCGAGGCGTAATGCAATAACCATCATAAAGCAATTGTCTGTCAGAGGTTCTGTAGGACGGATGCACGCAATATGCTTTATGATGTTTGCAATACCGTCAAACCCCTAAGCCTTGGGAAGGGAAGAAGTAAAGTTAATTGTTATTTTTATAACCAAAATATGAATTCAGCGTACAAAAAGTTTTTCCAAAAATATTTTGAGCCTTAGCAACAGAATAATTATTTTGAGCCACCCTAATGTATAATGAAAGTTTTTTTTTACAAGTGTTAATATCAAAAACGATTTTGGCACACGAAAATTAATATACAAAAAGTTTAAGAACTATTTCGATAAAATATATATTTTTGAGACACCCTAATGAATAGTAAATGTTTATTTTTAGTATGTTTTAATATCAAAAACGAATTCAGCGTATCAAAATTATATAAAACCGTCCTATTTGAGCCGATACGGTACAGTTTCGACTTTAGTCCACCTTTTGCTCTAAGTAGTGCCACTGTGCATTGTGCCGCCTTCCTTGCTATTATGGCAGATGGCTAAATATGGCTAAAACATAACTGAATCGTTATAGGACATTATTATTGGGAAAAATCCGTTTGTTGACGCATGTCCTTTTGAATGCTTCCGAGTGCATGGTCTTACCCGATCAGAAACAAATAACAGGTATACACCGAAGACCCGTTTTTATCAGTCTCATTGATGTATCTTTGATTGACAAAATGGGGACAATAACAAAACATATTTATTTCTTTTCTTTTATAAACCGAAGCTGTTAAAATATTCAACATTAGTCCGTATACATTGCCTCATAATCCTGGCTGGTTAACGAAATCGGGTCGAAAAGCTACCAAAATTGAGGGCTGATAAAAACGGGGTTTCACTGTATTTCTAAACTATATCTCGCATTGTTACTTGTTATAAATTTATGTTATTTTAACTACTAACGAGACCTAATTTATAACACAATATGTTACAAAAATTGTTTTCTGTTATAATCTATTTATTTCATTCTGATCAGGCTATCCGTCACAAAAATTTGGTGTTCATACCACATGAATAGATCTCTTGCCAAATCATAATTTTTCGTAAACTTATTCACGTAAAAAAACTCGAATCTTCTAAGTACATTGCCGTGAGGCTTCTAGCCTTGTAGAGTTTAGGCAAGTGATTTGCTTGAAATTCTCATATATTTCCTCGTCGATCAAGTCACGTCCATCGATTTTAATCAGCACTTGGTCGTACAGCCTACGGACCCCTGTTCTGAACGCTATTTGTTGTTTGAGACTGGGTTGTTTACTTGCTCGGTAACATGTGTATAGTACAGCATTCATTTTCATTCGTCAAATCATAATCTGACGTACTGGGATCAGCCTTGATTTTTCGAATGATCTTCGACCGCAGTTGACAGTAAACGGTTATACTTCGACACTCGAGTTGCCTTTAGTGGGTAGCTGTGAGAATTTGCTCGTATTTTTAAATCGCTCGGTCCAGCATTTTCTAGCTCCCGAGTTGACGCTGATGCATGTTTGAGTTTCTCGTTCTGCATGAGAAATATCTCAGAACTACGTTAAGAGCTAAAATAAAAAAGTAAAGGTAAAATAAATGAGCAGAACTCTTTACAAATGACAAAATGCTTTAACCCTTTCATGTCCAACTTTTTTCTAGTGCATGCAGGATTTCAAAACTATTTTTCCTTTAAAACAGTGGGGTCAAGCAACACGAAAAACCTTTTTTCATAAAGCTAGGTGCTTCCCTCGCAGTGTAAAAAGCTCCTCAATTTTTATCTTCCAATATTCAATACAATTCTCCTAGAATATTTACAATAGTCCAATAGCGTGGAAAATGCAGCCAAAGACAGTCTAAATTGATAAGTTTTATCAATTTTCAATAATATTGTAACGTAACGAAGATATATGAAAAATTCATTTTCCGTCGTCAACGTAAACTGTTCCTGGCAGCATTGCTCCATCGGAATCCAATCAGACTAATTGCAATAACCTCAGTTCAAGAGCTGGTTCTTGGAACTATTAATACCCAAATGAAAGGCAATGGTCACATTTATTAGCCTTACTTGTTTTTGTGAGCAAACTTTACCTCAAAGTTATAGCTGTTTAAAAACGGGTGCGCGACGTTAGGCATAAACACGTTAGGCATAAAAACGATAGGCATAATGTACGTCAGCCACAATTCACAAAAATATAAAAATAATCGCAAAGCTTTCGTTTTTATAGAGATATCGCTTATTTTTTTAGATTAGAAATAAGGACCCTTTGCTATACCATACCTTCGCATACTTTTAGCGAGAGACTCCAAAATGAAAAATACCAAGCGAGATATTTAACCCTTGCAAGTGTAGCATTTTTTCTATTTTTCTGTATAGTAGGTGAAGAAAATATCCCTTTATTTAAGTAAATAGTTTTGGTACAAGCACATTTCAAGCCTCTTAGATTTATTACTAATACAGCTGCATCCAAATATTTAAAAAAAAAAAAAAAACAAAATAATGAACAGACATTAAGTTTTGGATCCTATGGAAACTGGCAGTGTCATGTACAGGATCAACATTAGGCTACGGATTCTACGTTTGTGATGATACCTTTTTCGTTTCGGTAACTCGTCACAGTACAGGATTAAACTTTCTCTCATATCAAAGAGACTCCGTAGTTCCTTTTGTGATGGCCTCGAGAATACAATCATTGTGCTTAAGAAAATGGGAGACAATCAATATAGAACCGGCAATATTCGTATATTCGTTGAATGAATAATAAAATGCATCATTCTTTCTTTCATAAGCTGTTCTTCAAGGTTATGTATTTTTTTCTTGGGCAATTTCATCTTGCATGCATGAAAAACTAATCTAAGTTAACCCTTACAAGCCCAACTTTTTGTAGTGTTCACAGAGTTCAAGAAACACAAAAAACCCGCTTTGAAAGATGCTTCTTTCGCAGTGCTGGAAGCTGCTCAATATTTACCTTCCGGTGCTCAACACAATTCTCCTAGAAAATTTTCAATATTCTATATGCTAGGAAAAGATAGTCGAAGCCGATCCAAATTCATGCGTTTTATCAGTTTTCAACAATAATGGAAAATAATGAAGATATATCAAAATTATATTTATCAACGCTAACTGCTATTTCTGGTAGTAGGTACTGCCCTAGCAGAGTTATCAGACTAATGGAAATAACTTCAGTTCTAAGTTCTAATAGTACCAGTTACTGGTCTTACTTGTTTTTTTTTTAGTAAATTCTGCCTAAATCAAAAGTTTTATCAGTTTAAAAATGTTGTTTACAAAAATAATGGGCATGAAGGGGTTGATGTGCGTTATTCATACGTTAATACAAAATAGACCGATTTTAAACAAGAGTATTAGCCTATTTTGGAGATGTGCAATTTTCTTATTCGTTCATTCGATGTGCATTCGTTCTACATCCTTTGTTTGAGTTAAGGTATTTACAATAGAATAAAATGTTGATCGAGTTCTATCAGCTTCCAGAGTAATTCTACAACATCAAAAAATTTCAAACATTTGCGTCCTTACAACCCGATGCTGTCACCATCAAAAAGTTATTTTCATAAAGGATACTTCAATAAAATAATTTATGCCTAACGTCCATTATGCCCATCGTCCATTATGCCAAACGTCCATTATGCCTAACGTATATTATGCCTAACGTCCATTATGCCAAACGTCTTTATGCCTAACGTCCATTATGCCTAACGTACGTATGCCAAACGTCCGTATGCCTAACGTATTTATGCCTAATGGGGTATACCCTTTAAAAACGTTGTTGTCCACAAACAACATGGACATAAATGGGTTAAAAAGCTTTCAAATTCGATCACTGGGAGCGCTGCTTTCGTCAAATTTAAGTTTCCCATTTCTAAATGATCTAGCCTTTAAAACTTAATATTTGCAGGTACTAAGTGACTTCCTTGAGTGAAACCTACAGACATTTCATTTAAGATTAAGACAACCATATATCGTATAATATCGGATGTCAACCAACTGGCCAACGACTGGGATACACAGCATGTTGTCGTATATCAACAGCCTGACCTTCAATGTCAACACCTGCTGGAAGTTGTGTTAGTTTTCCTCATATTACTTCTATTTGTGCTTTTCTGAAAATACCGACTCCAACAGGGAAGCTGAGATGGCCTCGAGTAGGAATTTTATCGATTTCTTGACCTGCACTTCACGAAACGATCACTTTAATCAGTGAAAAGTTAAGGAACCGTCTGGAAGGGCCTCTGGTGCGGCTTTGTGGAATAGAAACTTCCACTAGTGTAATGGGAATGCTAAATCATGCAGCTTTTAAAACTCAACATGATGCTGACGCTGATGATGATGATATTTATAATGACGGCTCAGGTTGTTATCCATTTGGTCATTTTAAAATTATAAAAGTTTAAAATTCAAAATCAAAACCACAAGACTTGTCCTTTGCATAAAACAGAAAACTATTTCTGCAATTGGTGAAAGCAAATTGTAAGTTCATTGAGATCGTGAAATTGCTTGTAGTGTATTTAATTTGATGTTTTGCCATACAATAAAATCAAAACATATTTTAAAATCTTATTTGACTATTAAAACCTAAACCTAAAACCAAATTAAGATTTCATAAGACGACATCAAAATGTTTTTCTGTAATTCTGATGTTTGATTTAAATCGGGATGCAGCACGATTATATATTAACACTACTGAAAATACTTCCTGATGTTGTAGCACAACAGACATGCTATAGCGAAATCCTTCAGGTATTTTGATTAGTTTTGTCAAATTGGATTTGACTAACGAGATAAAGTGTAAAGTAAACAACAAATTGCAGTATTTCGATTTAATAAACATTGTTTCAAGAACAATGGTAATATAGTAGTTTTCGAAATAGTGCCAACACCACGGACATTTACTTCAAATTTTGTTTTTATGCGACTGAATCTTCGTGAGTTGAAGTATTTTCTGACGGTGAAAATGGAGCTTAGGCTTATGGAAGTCGGCTATCTTCAGTATCATCGCCTACGCAATGCAGGACCCAGCCAGCCTTTTTGATGGTATATCCAAGTTGAAACTGAATAATACGCATTTATATCCCACTAAAAAAGTCGCACAAAATGCACAAAATCGGCATATGCGTACCAAACTGGAGGCGATATACGTACATAGCTATTGAAATTGACGATTTATGACAATAATATACACGATAGGCGCGATAATTTTTAGTATGAAGGCGATTCAAGAGAATGTATTTACGATTGGATATGCGAAACAATCTGGCATTATATGCGATATCCATAATAGTATACGATTCCGGAACACGATATACGATTAACTCTCATTCGTCGGTAAAGAAGATCAAAAACTGGGAACAGTTGGCACATAAAACATCTCCAAAAAAACGAATGTCGGTGTGAGAACCAAAGCCCCATAGAGGTCTCCCTCCCCTCTCATATTAAGGTGGGATTCGAACTTACGACATTTGGATTGTAGGACAGGACTTACTACACAGAACTATTTTAATTGTTATAAGCCTGACAATATTTCGTAATCATATCTTATCTTCAAGTAGAGAAACCCTATTCGGATAAACATTTGCCATATATACAGTAATCTCATTTTAAAGATATGAAAAAAGTCGTAAGTAATTTCGCGAAATCGGGATTCTTATATGTTGTGATATATTAAGTCGTATCTAACTTTTTGAACTCATTGTGATGTATATCGAAGTCGTAGATATGTTTATGTTTATTAGTGACTATTCACCCACATATAATAAAGACCACAGTGACTTTATTATGTTGTTTTTCAGACATTGATCGAAGTAAAATACGATCACATATATGGAAAAATGAGATTTTAAATGATTTAAATATTTGTAGCTATATCAGCGTCAGCGTCCTGCGACCAGCTCCGATCGAACACGATTTATCTCGAACATCAATGCGATTTTGAATGAAAGGTCGTATTCAAATTATGTTTCGAGTAATATGCGATTACAAATCAATTTCTGCGAACTAAATTCGACTGTCGTAACGATTTTGACTTTTTGTAGACATCATTACGAGTCTTCTTCTACATTGTTGTACGATTTATGGTTTGCTGGGGACTAATATTCCACAGGTTATACTAAGCCAAAGCATTTGTTTTGTTTTGCGGAAACGTGAAACACGTGGTTGAAAGTGACAGCGTTGCAAACAAGACTCTCGTGTGTATGGAAAATGACAATATGGAGGTAAGGCTACATGATCTTTCACCACGTACCCCTCGTGAGCCAGTTGAAAAATACATGCCGCAATGTCGAGAAGTTACTCTTGATACTAGGAGAAACTTTTTTCCGGCCATGCCTTTTGGTGAGCATGTGGGTCGAAAGATCTATTCTCAACTCAAACCATATACCATTAAACAAACTAAGTTATGCGCCCATGAAGAGTAGAATCCTAATGGTGAGGAGCAGAGTTAAAAATAATCGAAGCTCTTTTTTGACGGCTGAAAGTGAATCTGATTCGACTCGCGGTGAATTGAAAAAATACTCATTCAAATATCCATGTTGTTCATTCAATTGAATATCGTACAATATATTCATTTCACTAATTATCTAGGAAAATGTTTTCAAATGCCGGTAAACCATATGAAACAACAATCATCATAGCTTTCATTGTGCCAGGGCCTACTTTGATGCGTTTGATTCGTTGCTGCACGGTCGCTTTGCGCAATAATCGGAGACGAATGAAAATTTACATGGATGAATGGGCGGTTTGTTCGTTTGACGTTTTCAGCCGCGTCACTGAATATTGAAAATGAGTGCGGCTGAATATGATCAAATTTCATTCAATGAATTTGAATATTTTTAACTCTGGTGAGGAGAATGCATAACGACCACTCATCTACGGTACATCAAATTGAAACAAGTCTTTAATACCATTATCTGAACCACAAAGGGTTGCCAACATTGTGGCAGCTGTTCAGGCCATAACGTTAACAGCAAACACAGCATCAAACACCCCAACTTCAACAGCCAGCACTATTAATGAGTAGGCTAAACAAATGTTTTCCTATCGCGAAAGAGGCCTAATCGAAAGCTTCGTACACGAGATCCGAGGGACATAATATATGTTTTTAATTATTTATATTTATATCACATATTGTAAATATTTGCGATTCCGATAAGTCATCACATTGAGCCATGCCAACTAAACTAATTATAAAAAAGTGATTGCATTCTTGGACGGTGCGACTTGTCTCATTATTCACCACTCTCTAAATATGAGCCGTGTTAGGAATTGTAATTCTAAATTTACTATTTTTTTTTTTTGAATCGTGTATAAGATATATTTTGCCATCATGGCGTGCTCCCTCTTTGTCAACCCGCTGGAGCCGCCTATGTCGACGACGCATATGTCACTTTATGCATGGGACCTACGTCGGTATCTAATGGGACTATTTCAGGCAACACGCCCCAATCGGACGAAAGATCTTTATTTCTACCCAGCAAACCATCAATCGTATAACAACGTAGAAAAAGACTCGTAAAGATGTCTGCAAAGAGTCAAAATCGTTATGACTGTCGATTTTAGTCTGCAGAAATTGATTTGTAATCGCATATTACTAAAAACATGATTTGAATACTACCTCTCATTCAAAATCGCATTGATGTTCTAGTTAAATCGTGTTCGATCGGAGTTGGTCGTAGAGTACTGGCAAACTTATATTCATATAGCTACAAATATTTAGAGCATTAAAAATCGTATTTTTGCTCACATTTGATCGTATTTTACTTCGATCAATGTCGGATTAAAAACTTAATAAAGTCATTGTGGTCGTTCCTATGTGTGGGAACAGTCAGCAATAAACATATCTACGACTTCGATATTCATCACAATGACTTCAAAATGTTAAATACGACTTAATATATCACAACATATTAGAAACCCGATTTCGCGTAATTACTTACGACTTTTTTCATATCTTTAAAATGAGATAGCTGTATATATGGCAACTGTTTATCGGAATAGGGTTTCTCTACTTGAAGATAAGATATGATTACGAAATATTGTCACGCTTATAACAATTAAAATAGTTCTGTGTAGTAAGTCCTGTCCTACGATCCAAATGTCGTAAGTTCGAATCCCACCTTAACATGAGAGGGAGAAACCTCTATGGGTTGGGCTTTGGCTCCGGTTCACAACCAACATTCGTTTTTTTTAGATGATTTATGTTCCTGTTAACTGTTCCCAGTTTTTGATCTTCTTTACCGACGAATGAGAGTTAATCGTATATCGTGTTCCGGAATCGTATACTAGTTATGGATATCGCATATAATGCGATTTTGTTTCGCATATCCAATCGTAAATACATTCTCTAGAATCGCTTTAATACTAGAAATTATCGCGCCTAACGCGTATATTATTGTCATAAATCGTCTATTTCAATAGCTATGTACGTATATCGCCTCCAGTTTGGTGCATTTTGTGCGACTTCTTTGGTGGGATATAAATACGTATTATTCAGTTGCAACTTGGATATACTATCAAAAAGGCTGGCTGGGTACCACATCAGCTTGCAGAAAAGTGTCCTTGTGTATGGAGTGTCGACCTGCAACTCGCTACCACTTTCGACGAGTCCGCAATTTTCACTGGCGTATTTTAAGGCGGCGCTCGCTTAGCGCTTAAATGTGGTGGTGAACCTGGTTTAAAAGTTAAGCGAGGGTGAAGAAATCGGCCCTAAATGAATCTCATCACTAATTTCTCTACTTTAGCCCACCCTTTTTCTGCAAATGTAATTATGAAAATGTATTTATTCCTTTAATTGATACAAAGTTTCTGCAACTGGCAAGTTTACGTTCTGTTCATAAATAAATTACAAATTTCAACTCGATGATGTGCCTTTTTTGTTTGAGCCTATCTTGCATTAGACAGGCTGCAACTTCCAGTAGTCACACTTAATATTTCTAGCAGATACATACTCTCCAAAGAAACCAACCTCCTTTTGTTTCGTCTACCCAGCAAAACTCAACTACGAAATGACGTGATGTGTTTGCTCTTCTCCAAATTGAAATGGGGTGTTTGTTCTTGGACAAAATTAGTCACGTCCTTTTTCGTATTCTGCCCATGTTTTTTTTTTGTTCTTTCGCGCAAACGATTACTTCCACCAGTCACTGAGACGGAATCAAAACAAATATTGTACACACCTACCGGTCGGTTGGTTCGCCTGTCGAACAAATAGCGAGTTATTATTTTGTTTGCTGGGACGACTATCGAAGACATAACAGTTGCGGTGGGGAACAGTAAATAGTTTTGTACAAAATTGGCGAATATTCTTTTCGAGCTTATAGGTGCTATTGAACTTTTTTCATTGGATTCGGAGGATTCCACGCAAACTTCCTGCTGCCTTTCAATGACAATGACAGTTAAAATTAAGGAGGAGTTGATCCTAGAAACGTTTTCAACTTCGCTGAAGGCGTGTATCTAAGCTCATTAATTTAAAGAAACGAGTTTTTTTTTACTTGCAGTGCAGTCATATTTGTCGTCATTTAATTCATTTCAATGATTTGAGTTCGATTTTCTAAACCGGGTGCCACTCGACTTCAAAGGAAAATATTTGTGAATCGATTACAATTTTTTTCGTTAAACTCCGTTAGCGACTTCGACTTCATCGAAAAAATAAAAGTGAGCTTTTCATAAAAATATATAATGCGACATAATAATGTAAGAACTCTTTTTCAGATTAAAAATGAACAATAGCTAGGTTAATTCCTACGTAGCATCCTTACTGACCCCGACAGTTTACGGACAAACTTGCCATTAATATGCTCTTTTAGTGAGCAATTAAATATATACAACAATCTGGATATCATCGGTTGTATTGCTCGTTTCTTCAGAGTGAAAGCAAATAACTAAAGGAGAGAAACATTTCGATCGGCAAGGGTGATTTAAATAAATCCGCTATGCTAATGATGTTGTTCCGATTGGTGCAGAAGTCGCCTTGAGCATGACGACTGATTTGGGGTGGTTCTCTCTAGCCTTTATATTTTTTTATGCAGCTTGCATTCCTACGAAAAAAAATGGTGCAACCAACATAAGCTCTAAAAGCCAAACAATAGTGTCGGAGCAATCCAAAATGTAACCGACAGACCCACCCTGATGGTTTTAAAAATACAGTTCCAATCGCATTTCTTCCACTGATAGCAGACTTATGTCTCTTTCTTGAGTGTACCTGTTCTGTTCCTGCATGTGTTCCTATTGAAAAGTATCTTTCTTAGCACTCATCTCACATCTCTTCTTGACACTGTTTTCAGCTAAAATATGCTGAATTTATCTTTAACCCTTTTGTTCCCCGAACTAACTATTTTGTAGATGCAACTTTCTCACAATTCAAAACATTGGAATTTGTTTATTTTAAGCTGAAATTATAAATTATATGTTCAATTCTTAAATATACTGGCTTTTGAAAATAAATGTTGGCCTAATAATTATGGTTTCTGATATTTCACGGTATTTATCAATCATGAATCTCTTGAGATCTTAAATTTTGTTGAAAACTAGAAATAACTTCAAAATTTATTATACAACACTGATACGGGTTAATGCTAATGTTCACGCCGTCGAGGTGGCGCATTTTTTACGCGCCGTTAACATCCCTCTTCGCGACGCGTGAATATCACCATCAGCGAGCAAATGCTGCTCAAGTCTCTAGATGACAGGCATCCCATTCCCCGTTAGCGTCTATAATTAGGCGCGTTTGCTGATGCTCCCAAGTGTGTCATTAATCTCGCAGAAACCTAAAAGATTTTTGTCTTTCTTTCCCATTTGCAGATTTAGGAACTGTCGTATTTGGACGTTCCAAGCCCTGCCAAGATTGAAGACAGTCAGACAGACTCCACAGCCGCTTCGACGCCACGCCTCAGCCGCATCGAAGGTTGCTGTGATCGACAGACAGACAGAATTAATTTCCAGTCGGTGAAACAGCGAACGTGAACGCGTGGAGAGTGAAGAATGTCTTCGGAAAAACAACATCGCATGCTGTAGTTGCGAGAGAAAATAGCTTACCGGGAGGACCGGGCAATAGTGTGAAAAGGCAATATGTGATAAGTGAAGTGGAAGAAGGATTTTCGAATCACGCCTCAAGTGTTGAGTGAGATTAAGTGAGCCTAAATCAAAATAAATTTAGCACGATTGGTTGAACTGTGTGAACAGTGTAAATAAATAGCGGTGAAATTTGGGACCGCCACGGATTAGCATCGACGGTTTTCTACGGGTTTAGATCGGATGGGTGAGATGTCAGTGTGCGAGATGCTGTAAGCCAGCAAAAGAGGCCTCAAAAATGCACGACTTGTTCACAACAGTTTTGTCGAAACGCGATCTGTCGCGAGCCGGCGAACTGTTTTCCGTTGCCGACGGTGAGATTGTCAACGATTTGGGTGAAGTGGTAAGTGGAAAATGTTACGTTTTACCTATTCGATTATTGTGATTATCGGGAAAGTAATTACACGTGAATAGCGTACCATTGAACAAAAACAAGTTGCCGTCATATTTAAGCTGGAATTATTAAAATCTATTGGTAGTCGAATGCTGAAATTTCATCCAAAATTAACAACGCCATAACCGTTTAAAATTTTGCCACAAATTCGAGACGCGGATCTTTTCTCAAGTTTTAAATTTATAACTATCCTCAGACCTAGATGATCGAGTAAGGTACAACATAGAATTTAGGAGGCAGGCCACATTTTTTTGAATGCATCAGTTTTTACGTACCTCTGACAGACAATTACTTTGAGATGGTTATTGCATTATGCCTCGATAGTGGTGCATCATGGAGACTGAGAGGGCTTAGTCTTTTTTATGTTTGGTGTTTTTTCATACCCCGCGCCCGCCCTAACTAACGATCAACCAACAACCAGTGCACACTGGCGTGGTCGACTGGCGGGTCGCCGTGGGTTGACTTTTTCAGTGGGCTATGTTTGCAAACATTATTCACCAACATAAGGGGTTACACCACCGTAGAATTTAAAAAAAATCGATTTTCTTTTTATTAGTCTTTAGAATATTAGAAATGATATCCCAAAACATGGAAGACGAAAATAATACATAAATGCAAAAATTTTCAATTCTGCCGCAACCCCTTATGTATATCCCGTGTGTAGTGAAAACTTTAACCGCGTTTTTCTCGAAACCACTTTTTTGAGCTGGCCGGAAATGCAACTCGAACAAATGATTTTTGATCGCTTTGAAATTTTCACAGTATATTCAAGAATAGATTTCTCCAGCGTCGTACGTAGGATTTTATTTTTTATTGCTTAACTTTTTTTTAATTACCAAATTTTGTGTCAATTTTCATGACATTTTCGGCGTTTTTTCACTCAAAAGTGTGCCATTTCGCGTAAAATAAAAATATCGAAAAAATCCTACGTACATCGCTTGCTATTAACATAAGGAATCAGAAAAAACTTTAGTGTTTGGCTCTAGGTCAAAAATAACGGGAAATAAGTTCCCGGCCGTGGACCCCTTTCAAAAAAACTTGCATGGGGAAAAATGTTGCAAGCCGCCATTTTCTTGTTCCAAGAAAAATTCTCGAAATATGCCTATTTTTTCGTGCTCTACAGTGGTGTAACCCCTTAAGGGCAGTGTTTGAGAGGGTATTTGTGTGTCGATTATTTTGTCGACTTCGTCATCGTGCATAGGCTAATTGATTAAAATATGTTGTAGTACAACCCTGTTTGTGATTATGCTGCAAAAATTGTAGTTTTTGGTACTAGTGTGCAATTGTTATGGGGTAGTCGTATGTATTTTTGTGTATGTGTTCATCTGAGTATTTGTGACAGCTACATGGGTCAGAAAATGGATGCAGAATTGGCGTATATGATAAAATAATGAGTAATCCTCCCTAGGATTCGTTGGTCATCTTTCACCGGTGTTCAATTCGTGCATTCGATTTGATTCATTCTGGAAGATCCGGTTTAATAAATTAAGGTTCGATTAATTTACCGACGCACGTGAATCATCCATTTCCGGAATTCCGGATTTTGTGTAGATACTGCTACCGAAAATTGAAGACGTGGTTTTCATTTAAAAGTTTGTTTGTGGAAAGCGTGGAAACAACGAGAACGTCGTAAATGTGAACAAATATGTGAACTCGGCTCCAGGCCTGTACTCCGATCATTACAAGATCAGGACGTCGGGACTTGTCAATGACATGGGAAAGCAGCAGTGCATTTCTTCGATGTCCGTTATATCCGTGCGGACCCTTCAAGTCTGTTGCAACTCGTCACTCCCAGGATACCTTCTCCAGGACTCGAGTAGTACGACATACCCAGATAGAGCAAGACAAAAAGATGTTCCATTCAATACAATGGTTATAATACTTCCAGCAGAATACACGGAGAATGTGGTGGAAAGGCGGTGTCTGAAGCCTTTTCCTGTTGCAGAGTATTCATGTAAATTTGGTGAGATCAACCCAATTTATTGTTATTTTATAGTTCATTATATAATTCATACCATGTCATAATTATTAGATCCACTTATCCACTTCCCATTTTCCTTCCCTACTAACAAATTCATCCCTCCGTAATACCTATGAAGATTGCGTGGGTTTCCTGTATCTTCTAAAGTAGGTATACAACTAACATTCCCTTCCCTTTAACGATCGTAAGGACATGGCCAGGTGTGCAGTGAACTATACAACATCACTGTATCAGCCACCCATTATGAGTTCGGTCGTTTTTGCTATGCTATGCTATGGTATGCTATGCACGTGAATCATCCATTTCCGGTCAGCATAGTATGAAAAAAAATTCTAACAGAATGTAGTTTTCGTTAATGGTAAATCAATATCATTTACTGGAATTTAGACGATTTCAAGTACAGTAAGATTTCGTTTTTGGCATGCTCCATTTTTGGCAACAAAAAAGCTCCGTTTTTGGAAACATTGTTGTTGTACATAGTAAATCTTTTTAAAAAAAAGCTCAATACACATTTTGTTGTAATAATTGATATCACTTTTGATTTTATTTCCAAACATGAGAGTCATATTTGCTATATTTTATGAGGGGCGGGTACAGCGAATAAAATTAAATTAGCTGATTTTTTCTATCATTTCATTCCATTTTACATATGCTTATATAATTAATATTCTTGCAACATTTATGATGTCACAAATTGAAAATAAAAGCTTTTAAAGTAAGGTTCCGTTTTTGGCACGGTTCCAGTTTTGGTAACTGAAAAAAAATCCTTGCCAAAAACGGAATCCTACTGTACGTCATTCTCCACCAGTTACCCTGTACTTTGTCTTGTCTGAGTTTATAGTCAGTCCGATTCTCACAGCCTCCCTTTTAAAAGGCAAAAATGCCTCTTCCACTGCTCTGCGATCAACGCCAATGTTGGTGTAGCTCGCGAAGTGAAGAAGCATGTGCGATATCGTGATGATGGTTCCGTTTCTTTGCACATCAAATCTTCGTATTGCACCTTCGAGCAATATGTTGAACAATAGATTAGAGTTTGCAACGCCCTGTTTCAATCCATTGAACGTAACAAACAAGTAGGATGTCTTTCTGGTTATTTTGACACTTGATTTTAAGGTTGAACAGAGAATGAGCAAAAATCGAAAACGAAAAAAGCAGTTGTTTTCCATACCCTGTGTTAGATTTTCATAAACATCAATCAGCATTACTGTAACAACATTCTACATACGCTCATCGATTTTTATGAAGATCTAACATACGGTATGTAAAAAAACTCCCGGTGATAAGTTGAACGTTTCAGCACTTATAAAATTACAAACGCAGTCTCAAGCGTGAACCTACAAACTCCTACGATTGCGCGATCATGAATCAATCACTTCCGGTAGTCTCTATTCTCGGTACCAACAGTCTCGTCAGTGATTTTCAACCGGGGGTAAATTAAGCCCCAGGGGTGAATTAGACTAATGTAAGTGGTGAATTAGGCAGGGTAAATTTCAACTGATCTGACAGGGTGGTTAGCAATTTTCACCGAAGGGGTACATGATAAGGATCAAAATATGGAAAGGGGTACATGGAACGAAATAGGTTGAAAACCATTGGTCTAGGTCCATACCTTCAATTGGACCAATTAAAAAAAAGGAAGTTTTCATATCCACTAGACAATACGTTTCATGGCAACATGACCGGGAACTCTAGTGATACGGGGTAAATCACTTCCTGTCAGAATGTGATCAGTACACCGAAAACCAAATATCAGAATGACAGTCCGCGTGGCCATCCAAGGACACATGCGAATATGTGAATGGTCACCGAGTTACAAAATCGAATTTATACACGTGAGCAACACGTCAACATGCGAAGGCTAAAGCCCTATGCGATGATCTACGCACACCTACGCCCGCGATCACACAACTTGATTACACTCCGGTAATAAGGGTTACGTTTTAGTACTTATGAAGTTACAAACGCGGTCTACTTCCTGAGTAAGGAAGGATGACACTGACTTAAAATGGTGAGTGGGCTAACAGCACGGTTGCCTCCGGCCCTTCAAAACCTTGGCACTACTCCTCATGAAGGACAGTGTCAACCCTAGCATGGCCTTCCTCCTCGCATAGATAACCATGAGATCACAAGAGGCGACTATGTACAACGAGTGGAGATAACGGCCCGGAGTTGGGACCCAGCAAAATGGAGACATTCAATAAAACAAATTAGGAGGACGCGATTGCGTTTGCAAGGAGCGATAAGCTGCAGAGATCACCGGTTACGCCACTGGTAGCTACAGCGAGTTCCAGTAGAGGCTTGGTACAGAGTGAGTCACGAGGAAATCAGCGTGTGATGAGATTACTGAGCCGAGTGTTTACCCCGAGATTAGGTAGCGACACCGCCCATAATAAGTGAGTCGTACTTGACGGAGGTGAGAAAAAAGATCAACGAGCTCTAAGAATTCGTGAAGGACGAGTACAATGTGTAAACCAAGGTGAAGCAGCTAGTAACGAGTATTAAATCGCCCGTAACAGCTGCTGAACACGAGCAGAAGGCGCTCTGGATGAGAGCTGAATCAGCCGAAAATGCTCTGATGGAAGCCGCAGAACACGCGACGGCAGAAACTGAGGTGACATCGAACAGTCTTAACAATACTCGCTCAGAGAAGAGTGAGAGACACGACGGCGGGAAAGAGGTCTCGAAAAAGCAGAATAGCGAGCTGTAGGACACCAGCGACCAAAGGAACGTTGGGAAAGACCGTAACTGGTACATCGTGGGAAACAGGCAGGCGACGCAGGGGGAACGGAAACAAAAGGAAGAAATAAGAAGTAACAAGAGAAGAAAGAGAAACGGAAGCCTTCCCGGGAGAGGTACAAGGGCACTGATCATCGAAGCGAACGATACTACGTCGAGCTGAAGAAGGATCCTTCCGTCAAGAACTCGACCTACCGCGAGCTCGTTGCTAAATTCTTGGGCCGCGAAGCGAACATGAGAGCCCAATCACAGAAAACCGCAGTCGAGTGCAATGGTCTAGACGAGATAACGACCGTAGAAGAACTGAGGGGTGCAATCTAGATGTGCCGGCGACTATCCGGATTTAAAAATCGTACGGATGCACTCAAACAGCAGCGATTCGATTACCGGTGGCCGTTGCCAACAAACTAGCGGAGATTGGCAAGATAAAGGTGGGATGGTCGGTATGCTCGCTGTAAGTCACTCCACGATTTACCAACCAAATAAAGCAATGCTGCAGGTGCTTGAACCTTGGGTATCAGGCTAGAAACAGCAAGGCCCGGGTAGGTCTGCACTGTGTAGAAGATGCGTAAAAAAAGGCATGTTGCTAGAGACTGCACAAAGCAACCAAGGTGCATGATCTGCAAACTGGATGACAGAAATGACCACACAACGGGCGGCTTCAAATGCTCTGCGTACAAAAAGGCGAAGGCAGGTCAATGATGGTAGAGATAACCCAGCTTAATCTCAATCATTGCTACATTGCACAGCAAGTGTTGTGGCGGTGGACAACAGAAACGAAGTGCAACGTTGCAATTATTGCAGAGCCGTATCGTGTTCCTCCCGATAACGGTAATTGGGTGGTGGATAGTGTAGGGATGGTTGCAATACAAGTAATGGGCGGTTTTCCTGCCAAGATGTGATAGATAACACACGAAGGCTTCGTGATCATCAGGATCAACAGCGTATTCGTCTGTAACTGCTATGTTCTCCCGAGATGGACACCAGAGCAGTACAATCGGATGCTGGACGCACTAATCGACTCGTTAGGCGGACGAACGCCGGTTGTTATAGGAAGAGACTTTAACGCTTGGACCGTGAGTGGGGTAGCAGGCTAACCAACGCAAGAGGTTACAGCTTGTTAGAAGCCTTGGGGAAGCTAGATCTAAGACTGCAACGAAGGTTCCGTAAAGAAGGGTCGGGAATCCATCATCGACATAACATTCTGCAGTCCATCGCTGTCGGATAACACGAATTGGCGAGTTAGTGAGCAGTTAGTTAGCGACCACTAGGCGATCCACTACACTATTGGTCGGCGGAATTGAACGGTAACGCGGAAAGTGAGGATTGGCGAGCGGAAGTGGAAAATAAAGCACTTCGACAAGTACCTATTTGTGGAAGAACTTCGTGCTGCCAGCGTCACTTCAATTCTGGGTGCCGATGAGCTGTCGGAAACAGTAGCGAGGGCATGTGATGTAATATCGAGTAAAATATCGAGGAAAATGGAGCCGAGGAACTACCGTCGTTCGGCGTACTGTTGGAACGAAAGGCTAAGCATCCGCCAGGCTGTCTGCCTGTTTTAAAACCAAAAGATGGATTCAGAAAACTGAGGTAGTCAGAGAAGAGTGTAAGAAAACAGTTCGTGCGGTCAGGGCCAGTTTTAAACGCGAGATAGTGCCACAGAGAACAGACATATAAGCTAGAACAAACTTTCCCGAATAACCTGTGTAAACATTTAAATGAAAATACGTTGAAAATCACCATCGCATACAGGTTCGCATGCGTAAGTCACCATTTTATCCAAGTTTGCATACAAGTCCCGTATAGCGCCGACCAAAGACAAGTTGCTACTTGCTGTTGTCATTTCAAAGCGACAGTTTAATTTCTTACACAAGTTGAAAACTTTACTTGTATGTCAGTTCTCAGTGATAATGCTAAGCAAGGTCTCTTGCTTAGAGGAGCTGTACAGAGAAGTACCCCCTAACCCCTTGGGCAATACTTACCGTGTCGTGTTGGCCAGGATCAAGGGTCCAATGATGCCAGTCGAAATGTTCGCTGACAAAATGAAATTTATCGTGGAGGTTCTTTTCTCGAAGCGTGACCTAACCGCTTGGTCACCTACATCGTACGTCGAAACAGACGGTGGAAATGCTGGCGACAATCGAGTTTCCAATGACGAGCTCCTTATAGTGACAAAAGGGTGAAAGCGAAGAAAGCTTCCGGATCGGATGGTATCCCCAAAGTGGCACTGAAGACTGCGATTCTTGCGTTTCCGGACATGTTCAGGATAGTCCTACAGAAATGCCTGGACGATGACTACTTTCAGGATAGATGGAAGATCCAGAAGCTGGTGTTGCTGCCAAAACCAGGGAAATCCCCAGGAGATCCAGCATCGTATCGGCCTATATGCCTACGCTGAAAGTGAGAACGGACTATCGCAGAGGCAGTTCGGGTTCCGGTGATCGCGAGCGCGGAGAAAGCATTGAAGCAAAAGAGAAGGTGTAATCGCTACTGCGCCGTAGTAACGATCGCCGTGAAGAACGTGTTCAACAGTGCCAGCTGGGGGCGATCGCTGTAGCGCTGCACAGAATGCGGGTTCCGGACTATCTGTGAAAAGTTCTGAAAAGTTACGTCCAGAACCGAGTACTGGTCTACGAAACGCACATGGGCAGAGATCACGGTGGGAGTAACTTAGGGCTCGATACTTAAGATCGTCGGCTTTGCAGATGACGTTGTCCTGACGATAACCGGCGAGACCCTTGAGGAGGTGGAGATGTTGACGCCAGAAACGATAGCCATCATGGAAACCTGGATGGTTGACGCCAAGTTATAGCTGGGTCATCACAAGACAACCGTAAAAAATCCAGCGTCGGGGCTAAATCTATCCCATCGATGCGTGCGCTGAAGCGATAGGTGTGATGGTCGACGGTCGGTTAAACCACAACAGCCATGTCGACTATGTACGTGAGAAGGCTGCGAGGACAAATAATGCGTCGGTAAGGATCATGCCGAATAACGGAGGAGCAAGAGGCAGCACGAGACGTCTCCTGGAGGGTGTCTCATCCTCAATGGTCTGAGCTGCTGCGCTGAACTCTAAGCGTAACCGGACGAAGTTGATGAGCACGTTTCGCCTAATGGCTGTTCGTGTCGAGAGTGCATATATAATGATATCGTCGAAGGCGTTATGCGTAATTACTGGGATGATCCCTATCTCTGAAACTCTCGGACGGTGTAAACTAGATCCACCGCCGGGGACCAGTTGAGTAGTACGCGACGTAGCTCCGGGTTCCGGTCGTCGGGGCGCCAGTGAACGTCAGATAGGATGTCAGACTTCATCGTAATCTCCAGACAGATCTCGACACCCTACCTGGTAGCTAGTGAGTAGACAAGATCCGCCGCCGGTGATTAGAACGAGTAGTCAGCGTTGAATAACTGGCAGTGGGTCGTTGGAGCGCTAATGAACCGGAAGCTACGCACTACCCGGAATCACTGGGCAGACCTCAGCACTTACGGGTTGGCCCATTAAGTAGGCTGGGTCCACCGCCGGCGACTAGATCGAATAGGTCGGGGCGAAGCAGGAAGCCAAATGGCTTTACAGTAGGGTAGATTCTCCGCCGTGGTCTATCCGACTAAATCGTGACAAAAATAAGAGCTAATTAGTTTACTAAGCAGACACCGGTATCGAGAGAAATTCCGCCTCCAGGGAACTCTCAGTCGGATTAGGGTAGTTCATCGCCAGATAATATCCGAGTAGATTTCGATAAAGCTGGGAGCTAAATGGCTCAAGGAAGCGGGTATCGGTGTCGGGAGAAATTCTTCCGTCGGGGAACTGTCAGTCGGTGTAGGGGAAGGCTCTCTGGGTTGAGAGCTAAATGGCGACGCAACAGATAGAGACAAGAAGCAAAAAAAAGAGGAAAGAAGCAAGTGAAGAATAGTCCAATATTGAATTAAAACTCAAAGTTCGTGCTATTTAATGAGCCAAGTAAGACTCCGGGATAGAGCAGAAGAGAGAGGTGCGATGAAAGCACAATCCCCCCCAAGTAATACCTTGATGTACTTCCGTGGGGAGGAAGGGCGAAAAAAGAGTAAGGAGTCTTAGAAAAACCTGTTTTAATCCACCTAGCGGTGCAATTGTGCCTTTCTCATTTCTCTAAACTATGGCACGGAGACTTTTTATGTTCAACATAATCGTGGAAATGTCCATTACATTCTTAGTACACTTTGCACTTATACACAATGGCATGCCAGCCACGAACTTGATGAGCTACGTGTCGACGGTGAAACACTTGAAACAAAAAAATATCATACTTCATTAGCCTAATCAGCATTAGATCAATGTTATCTGCTTGCTAACTCATTTTGTCATGCGGGGGTGGGTATGTGAGGAGGGCGAAAGTCCCATGAACGAACGACTCCCCAGCTTAAATTGGTATGCTTTGTGATATAGTGGTGGTTTAAAGATGATGGGGTTGAAAGGGAGGGGTATGAGGGCTGGATGGGGTGGTGGTCTGAGGGGTGATTTAAGGAGATTTTTAAAGGAGGGGCGCGAACAGTAGAGGGGGGGTGTAACCCCTCTCCGTAAACCATCAACTACGCCCCTGTTAAAATCCAGAAACCCTAAACGAGTCGAAAAAAAAATTTGGCCGGGATTAGGTTGACGTTTTTCAGAGTGATTGCATAACCTTTCTATATGAGAAAGGCAAAAATGTGCCAAAATCCAAAAAAGTGAATCGTAGTCAAATTTTTTTTTCGAGTTTGCATCAAATCTCGACGTTTCATGCACCTTGAACACATTTAGCATCAAAAATAAAAATTCAGTTTTTCCTATAGTTTATATGAGAAATTTCTGTGTGGCCGCACTCTGAAACCCGTAATTCCGGAACCAGAATTCCGATCGATCCAAAATTCAATAGCAGCCGATGGGAAGGTTGCACCTTTCATTTGAGACTAAGTTTGGGCAAATCGGTCCAGCCATCTCTGAGAAAAATGAGTGACATTATTTGACACATACGCACATACATACACACACACACACATACACACACACACATACACACACACACATACATACACACACACATACAGACTTTTCCGATCTCGACGAACTGAGTCGAATGGGATATGACACTCGGCCCTCCGGGCCGGGATTAGGTTGCCGTTTTTCAGAGTGATTGCATAACCTTTCTATATGAGAAAGGCAATATATGAGAAAGGCAAAAAAGAGTAAGGAGTTTTTATTCGTTAGGCACGAAAGTGAGTCGTGAGTGTGTTCCAATATATTACAAGTCAGGTTTTTGAAGCTTTTCAAACCTTGCTATACAAAAGACTCGAGAGCTAAAGTGCTAACTTCAAATTTCAAATTGATATTTGTTTTTGTTTATATTATAACATTTTATTTCGATTTTTTTTCCTAATTACCTGTTAACTTTTAGCTCGAGGAGATCTCAACCATAATCAGCCAGGAAGACTACCTCCAGAATAGCAATGATCAGTCGGTGATCGAGATCTGTATAAATCGGGTTACATCATGCATCAAAAAGTCCAACACTATAGAGAAACACTGCGCCGGACTGGTGAGTCTCCTCGAGACCTGCCTGAAGTACAATCTGAAACCGTCCAGCCGAGAAACAGATCCACCACACGCAAAGATTTCGTCCGACATTATTTCCAGTATTTTTCTGGTAATTTAACTATGAATTAGATAAAATTTCTTTTTTTTTTTTTGCAACACTATGACATTACATTTACAGAACTACAACAAAAAGCACGTGATGGAAGTAACACTACCAGTAGCGGTAAAATTTCTTAACAAGGGCAACCTGGAGTTGTCCCGAAACCTAGCCAGCTACCTCTCTTCAGCAGCAATCGAGTATTCGTATCTACTGTCGCCCCACGTACAACTGATCTTAGAATCACTGCTCAACGGAAACTACGGCCTGTGTCACGTCCTCTCGCAAATCTACGACGCTGCCTCGGAACCGATCAATGACGAGGCGAAAAGGTTCGTGGAAATCATTCCTAAATGCGAACATCAGGAACAGATAGTGGTCCTACAGCTTCTGGTAGCCATCGCCAAAACCAAACCGTCCTCTTTGCTCGAAAGCATTCCTCAGTTGTTCGAACTAGCACAAAAACCGTCAATTTCAACGGCAGTAATGCTGGTGATCCTAAAACTAGCTGAATTTAAACCAATCAAAATGAGTGAATACACCGAATCTGTGAAAAATGTGGCTCAAGTGGTACCTCCAACGGTTGGCTTCGCGGCACAGATCCTATCAGCCATTGGAAAATCAAGAAAAGACCGGGCGCAGGTCGCTCTGGATTTTGTTCTGGAGTATCTCCCGAAGGCAGACCGTCCATTGCAAACAATTCTGCTGAACGAAGCTACCAAACTGTGTACCAAGTATCCAGTTCTGTTCACCGACAAAGTCACTTCCGTAGTCCGCCAACGGCAATTGAACAACAGCAACCAGATCAAACAGACCTCGGCTGGGGTCACCATAGTTAATCTTAACTCATCTGCCACCTTACCGGTGACCGCGGTAACTTCGGTGATGACTTCTCCCGTAATGCTCGACAGTCGATCGATCATATCGAAAACGCCAAACGTAGCTGTTTACAGCAACAACGGTAACATCAATGCCAACGCCAATACCAGCAGTCTAGTGTCAACAACCGTCATTAATACCTCGAATGGAACGACGACTTCAACCATTCACCCGGCGCTGCTGACTAATTTCATGAACTCAGCCAACGGTACACCGTCGATGAATGGAGGTGGCAATGCTGCTGTACCACCCACACCGCCACATACTGGGTAAGTTCGGAATGATTTTTGGCTTTTAATTTTCCGTTATCCAAACGAACACTGTGTTTTGCAGGTACACACGTCGGGCGAAACTGGGAGATTCTCGAAGTACCGGTCGGTTACACTCGGGTGGAGGTGGAAACAAAAGCATGACTCGGTTGAATATCGCTGGCGGTTCGGTTGGTGGTTTGCACAAATCTATGACAAGACTAAGCTCATCGCAGCTGATCGGGCAATATAATGGCGGTGAGTAGTTTATTTCTTGAGTTTTGAACACCAACTAATCATAACATTTACTAGATATGGTCACCCTGGACGAGTCCGGCAAGCCCATGCACAGCGCTAGTGGTGTCAGTGGCGGTGCTGGGACAAGCAGTGGAGTTAGTGGAGGCGGTGGCATCGATGGAAGCAGCGCCGGTGGTGGTTCCAACTCGAACAGTAACATCCTAAACAGCCATTCCAGTGGAAATGTGGCGATCGCTTTCGCTAACAAAAATAACAGTGCACAGAACTTTTCCTCACCTATTCCACCACCGCTAAGTCAGCATGTGACCATAACGGGTGAGAACAAATGGGGCATTCCGCAAACGAAAATAACATCCGGCGGTGTTACGGTGACGACATCGCCTACCCGCGGCCAGAGACCATATTCACAAGGTCCCAGTACTCTGATGGGTTCGACTGGGGCACTGGGGAAGAATTCTCTCGGCGGTCTCAACCAATCTACCGGATCAATCGGAATGGTCCAGGTGCATCACGCTTCTCCTGCTTCGCCAACATTGTTCAACAACCATTCCCAGCAGACATCACCACAACTCACGACTCTTTCGCTCAACTCGAATGACGATGCCAACAATCAGGTCAGTGTATCTGGACCTGCGACGGTCACATCACGACGGAACGATAATCGCAGCGTTACGTTGCTAAACGCTAGTAGTGCCGTCAATCAGCGTATGAGCGTGTTCGAGCCGTATCCGATGCGAGATACGATTCAGCATTTTTGCGAGAAACACCTGGACAAAATCAAGGCTTTTACGGAAAGTGTTGCCCAGCGAATACCTCCACCTGCGAAATGCATCATCGAAGAACGACGAGCTAAAAAGATGGCCAAGCTGCATTTTGCCTGTCAGGTGCGGGGTCCGCATTGTCTCTACTCAAGAACGATGTTCACCATGCGGACCCGCAACCCTCGGACTTGGATTCATTTGATGTTTTTGGATCTGCAGGCGAGAGCGCCACAGAATGCACTCAGTAGCTGGGATCCGAGTGTTAGTCGGTTAAAACATTGCTGGGATACCTTGAAATGTGAGAACAAGACTTTCATCACACTAGTCACCAGTGCGTTTCCGAACTGCAAGGAACAGGAAGCTTTGGTCAATGAACTACGCAATGCCGGGTTTTTCGATGTGTTCGAGCTGGGTGCTGTCAGTACGCCGGAAGGGGCAAGCAGCGAGGATTTACAGTTTCAAGTGAGTAACTATTTCAAACGGTCAACTGCGTTTTACTGACCTGAAAATCATTCCCATTACAGTGGGGTTGTTTCCTTTGCAACCATCCGGAGAAAGCGATGGGCTTTCTACACGGCAATAACCAACCCGTCATCGAAGGCCAGCTCAAGGAGAAAAAGGGGAAATGGCGCCTGTTTCGACGATGGCGCACGCGATACTTTACACTGTCGGGAGCTCATCTTTCCTGCAAGGGCTCGGTTAGTTGGTTCGCTTTTAAAAAAATAACTGAGTGCGAGTTTTAATCGTCGTCTCCATTTCAGACCGGTGGCGAAAGTATTGACGTCAACCAGATTCGCTCCGTCAAGGTTTCCCGCGGGGCGAGAAACATTCCGAAAGCATTTGAAATCTTCACCGGCGATCAAACGCTGATTCTGAAACCGAAGGACGGTAACAAGGCGGAAGAATGGGTCCAATGTCTGAGCATTGTGCTGGCACATTCACAGGTAAGTCACGTTGGTTAAAAGTTCAGTTTGAACTCGAACGGTTGAATCTTTCATTGAACATAATACACAATTGGTACCAACAGGCACGCGATAGTCCAACCGCCCGTACCAATAGTCTTCCCGCCCGCAGCATCGGCAACAGTCGGACTGTATTCTGAACATATCACAAACACATCAGTACTTTAAACGTAGAACCTAAAAGACTTGAGAAGTTTTGAAATATCATGTACTTAACGAAACAGCTAGAAAGCATTTTCTTTCATATTGTTTATTTTGAGCAACGAGAGCAAACTCACAATGCATATTGTAGAAAGTTACATAAATTATCGACAATCTTAATAAGGTGATAAACAAGTAAACATATTTTCTCACTAAGTAGCAATAATCGATAAGCCAACTCATACAATGCCAATAAAACAATGTGTCAATTTTAAATTGATTTCAACAAACTGATAATCTGCATATCAAATGAAAACAGAGCTTCTAATACATCCTGTGAAACATAATGGATAGGAGTTCGTTTTTCTCGAGTATACTTTAATGATAATGAAGACTATTCGTTGCCTAATTTTACTAAAAGTTAACTGAAAAGAGAAATAAACTAAATCGAGAGAAAAGTTTAATTTAACACTCCGCCCTTCCAGCTATTGACTAGTCTGTAAGGTCTATGAACACAAACATATATAAATTTGTAAGGAATCGATTTTGTTAAGTTTTTACAAATCTATACTGTAGTTGTCTAGCAAAGAAAGGACACATTTCGGACAGAATGTTTACGATTATTTATTGAGAAAAGTGAGAATATATTAATCCAATGAAATAGATGTTTGCGACGTGTTGAAGGTTACAGTGTATTGTTGTTATAGAGAAATCCATTTCGCGGATGGTTTCTGGGAGGTGGGTCCAGAGGGAGGGTCTTGGGGGTCCGGACCCCCCCCCCCCCCCCGAAAATTTTTAACTTCTTGAGAAATTTTAAAATATTTATTTTAATTTAATTTCAAAATTATTCCAAACCAGATTCGATTACCAAAACTGATTTTAATTAAATGAGGATATTACATATTACGTATTGTACAATGAACATTTCGAAGTCGAAATTTTGGACCCCCTCCGAAATTTTTTTCTGGATCCGCTCCTGGAGGGGGGTGATTATGCAAGGGTAAAATAATTTCGTCCTTATAAGATCTAGTTTATAAGATCTAGTTTTATGAAAAGATTAAAACGAAAACTGTCTTATTATGTTAAAACTTTTGCTTAGCGAATAACGGTTCATCGTCGTTCCCCAAGAGTTTATACAGTGAAATTTCAATGATGATTTTTACATCTCAAGTAGTTTGGATTGTAATAAAGCACACGACAGCCACTTATTATAACTTTATTCACAACTAATTACAAATGCAAGAAGTTCGTTTCAAAGAAAATTCGATTCTTTTGGGGAGCAAAGATCATAATAACATTACTTATTTATTCCTCTCAATGATATCTTAAATTATGTAAAAATACTCAGTTGCGATTTAGTTTTAATTTGCGTGCAAATTTCGAGTACTGTTCAAAAAATCGGCAACTTCTATTTGCTGGTCTAAAATTATTTGTTCCTGGTCTGCCCGCCATTTGCCTTTTTGTCATTTTTTTCGTTTTTTTTACGCAAAATAACAAAAAATATAAGTTGAATTATTACGACCACACCTTCCATTGAACTACCTTGACCCCTATCCTTTTGCTGGGATAACTGTCAAAAAGGCTAACCCAAGTGGCTAAATTAACTGTCAAGGAAGACCGATAGTGCCAAACGAGGATATGTAATTAATCAATTAAAAATTACACCAAAGTTTTAAGGGTTGTACATAGGGTAGACGAGCCCTTATTCATCTCATTAGTAAGGATGTCACACTATTTCGTCGATAACTCGCCTTAGAGTGACTGGATTGCGCGTAAATAGATACCATCATTTGCAGAGCCGTAGCGTGATTTGCGTGAGGGGCAAATATATTTTTGATTAAATTGGACGTATATTTAAAGCACGGGACTGGAAGAAAAAGTATTTTTAATATTAAGACCCACGGTATTCAAGACGGTCCTGACTCCTGCGGTGGAACACAAAGTGTTACGTCGTCGGCAAACTTTAAGGGGTTATATATGTTGAGGTCGGCTAAAAATCTCTTAAGAATGTTACCTCAAATTTTTATAGAGATCGGAGCAGTGGACGCAAAGTTATAGCGTTGTTAATCTTGCTCCCTTATGGAGGTGTTGCTTATACTTGAAACTTTAAACGCGATTTTCTCGAAATCATGTTTCCCAAAAGCGTCTTTGCGGTGAATACGATTGCCGGGAAAGTTTTCAACCGATCTCAAAACTTTTTTTTTTTTTGACTTGTTCGTAATTTAACTGCCGTGTCCTTGAACGATTCCATTTTTTCGTCAAAATTTTCAATTATCGTTATGAATTTTTTAATAATTTTTTTCAAGTAAAAATAGTGATTTTTTGGAAAAATCGTCCCCGTTTCCAAAAAGAGGATTTTTTTAATCGATCGTTTAAGGACACCATACATATACCAATGACTTTTTTTAGTTTGATGGTTTCTGTTGAGCTGTTGGGCTGGAATCGTAGTCACGGCAAACCTCTTTGAAAAAACGCGTTTTGCGGAAATTGCTATAGCTTCGACAATTATTAATATTTTTTTATTTTCTCAAGTGGATTTTGCAAATTGGACATTGCACTACGCTAAACGAATAACAAGAATTTCAGAAAAATATGGCTACATACCTTTATAAAAATTCAAACTTTTCGCTTTTTTCCCGCATCTCAACATATATAACCCCTTAAGCTTGCTCATATGACATTATTCCATGCTGTTCAAAACTTTCTTCTTTCAGCGTCTTGCTCGTTGCAAGATAAAAACAAAAAATTGACTCACTCTTAGTCGATAAGAAAAAGAAAAAAAGGGAATCTTCGCCACCCTTTGATCGGCAGCTACTACGCGATTTGGTTTGTGGATGAAGCGGTTGTGCAACGTCGCGACACGGATCCCCAGGATCCCGAAGCTGCAGTTCTCTGTGAACTTTAGATCATGAGTGGTAACGTGCTTCCAATTCACCTGGAATTTGTGCAGAACCTGGGCGTAACCTGTGCTGCAGTGGCAACCGTAAAATGTTTAGGATACCGACTTACACCTAGAGGCCATCCGTCTCAACATCAGAACCTCCAAGGTATCAGAGATTTGAGAGTCGGATCTCGAACAACCGTGCCGCTATTAGAAGGCTGGCTGTATACAGAGACGGCAAAAGGTCGGCGAAATTAAGTGCGATCATTGCTCCTACTGAGCTTCGCATGCTAGGAGCTCACCAGATGACGAAAAAACGCGACACACCAATACAGCAATAGTGTCTTATCAAAATGGCTATGGCGTTACACTTCTATGACCAAATCAGCCACAAGACGCCCAATTTCAGCGAAGGTCTACGAATATCACTAGCTTTTGAAACAGTATTTGGGAGGTCCCCGGACAATATCGCGAAGCTGTCTCCGTCGAAACCAATTATGTATGCGAGGGTACATGGTACCTTAGGAATTGGGTGTTACGCGAACCCCGCTTGTCGTCGGATATCATCACCTGTGGGACCACAATTCTCCTCCCCAAGGACATACCAATAACCTGTCTAACAAGTCTGCACAAGATCATGAGAAAATTTATCACTACATTCGTAGGGGCCCACTGTGAGAACAATAGCATCTTGATAGAGGAGCAGAAGGGATGCAAGAAAAACACATAAGACTGGAAAGATCAAGCCATCATCGATGCAGGAACCTTAGTATGGCCTATATCGATTACAAGAAGGCAAGAAGGCATACAACTCCCTACTGCACTCGCTCGTCATTAAGGTGTTGAAGATGTATAATGTTTATCCCATAGTCTGCTGTTCGTGTGGCAGGTGATGGAGAGGGGGACGGCAACACGTAGAAATATCAAGATCTATGCTGACTCGACAGAACGATTGGGTGTAATCATCAAACTAGCCGACATCGGCATCGCGTTTGGTCCAGAGAAATGCCGATCTGTTCAGCTACTATCAGGGCGATTGGTCGACACAGGGGGCTGCGAGATCGATGAAGGCGAGATGATTCGGGAGACGACTCGTGGCGAATCGTATCAGTATATCGGATTCCTGCAGCTCCCCGGGATTCGGCACATCGACATTCGGCAACTTAAACTCCGAAATAACGTTCTTAAGTCAAGTGAACTGTATTTTGAAACCTTCTTGACCTATAGTTTCGGCGTCATCAAATAGAGGAAGGCGTTTAGAAATAGCGGGAATGTGCCATCCTCAGTCGGCGCTGGGGAGATTCACATTGCCACAGGATGAAGGAGGACAAAGAATACGGCATCCAGGTAATATGTGTCGCGCAGGTGCTACGACTGTGAGAATAATATGTGGAAAATGCCAACCGACATGGAGTAGACCAAGTAACCTTAGCTGAAATTTGCAGACTACGGAGGAGAAGATTGCAGAATGGACGCAGAAAGCTGTGCACGGTGCCCATCCACACCATTTGGAGAAGCCGTACGTCGACAAGGCTGAATCTAACCTGTGGTTCAAGCGAGGTAAGCTCTCTTTAGCGATCGAGTCCGACATGACTGCCATCCACGACAGGATAATACCGTCGAGGAATTGCAGGATGTATGTTTGCCACCAAGACGTCGAGGATATATGCAGGATGTGCCATTCACCGCACGAGACCTGGGACTACATTATGGCAGGTTGCTGCGTACTAGTCATCGCTGCCTATACCGAGCGTGACAACAGCGTTGTTAAGATTTTGCACCTGCAACATGGTCTTTTGGAAGAGATTGTGCCGAGATACTTTTATCTGTCTGTCTGTGCCTGTTCTGGCAAATACCCGTTTCAAGCTGTACTGGGATCACACTGTTGTATCGGACCAATTCCTACAGCACAACCGCCCAAATATACTAGTCTATGACAAGGTTCGACGTTGCCGTTCCACTGGACTACCATCTGATAGATACGCATGGTGGAATAATTGCCAGATATCGCCCACTGGCCGTTTACCAATACAAACATGCGCCGTCCCCCCCCCCCCCTTGCTTCTTAGATTGCTACGGCTCTGACCATTTGAGCTAATGCATTGAATAGAGATAGCAGACACTGCTCTAACTAGTGTGTTCAAATGGGTGGGATGAATAGAGCAGCTAAGATGAATTAGGGCGCAGTAACCCTATATATTATTATGATTAGAAAGATGATCTCTATCGGTTTGCGTAATAAAAGAGGATTTTTATTCTTCATTTAATGATCCAATTGTGGAATTCCGGGAATCCGACACTTCCAGAATTGTCGACAGTAGACGGTATATTCAAAGAATGTGATCTAAACCTGCGAATCGAAATAATTTGGTTACAATTTCAATAAATTTGTAGTCTCTGAAGTATTACGATGTAACGGTTTATATGGGAAATTCCAGTGTGACGTTACCTAACTAACCTGTGTTACGTTTATTATGGACGTAGCGAGCATTGCAAACCTAAGTCTACGTATAATTTCTAGTAGATCGAAAAAAAAATATTTAAAAGAAATACACCATTATTTATTAACGTTAGGAAAAGAAAAAGAATATCATGACTGTATTAAAAGTTTAGGTATAATTTTACAAATAATTCACACGCGAGTTCATTATAAAGTGCGCATCGTTGGCTAGCATGCTGCGGCCGGGTTGGGTACCTTCGATGGTTCCGGACTGTCGATCGGGAGCACGATGAAAGCGAAAGCGAGAGAGGAAGGGATTCGCAAACCTTTGAATGCGGCACGTCGGCCGCCCGCTTGATGGTGGTGGTGTGGCGGGCGGTATGGCGACTTAGCTCAAGTTGAAGTGCCGTCTGGCTGCTTATGTTTTCTGGTCGAGGCGACGGCCAGTAGGGTTGTCTCACCGAACAGCGCGATGGTCGGAAAAGCGGGCCCGTATGTTGTTGAACGGTCAAGACGGACTCGAACGAAAACTAGGTTTTTATAGTATCACTGTGTACTGAAGTTCAGGAGTGGTAATTTAACGAGGGAAAGTCGCACTTTTTTGGATCGGGCATTCGCTACCGTCATGATCCTCTAACGTACAGTCCAGACAGAGGTTTCCGGATCAAGACGGTGCGCTTTAAGGTCCATTAGCACTCCACTCCGCGTTCTTTCTCCTGGGTTGCTAACGTGGTCACACAATTTTTCGTGATACACTTCACTTAATTTGGCCCGATGTAGGATGATCTTTTTCGAGATGCCGCGGTTCCGATATACTAGTGTCGACTCTTCGTAGAGTATAAAGTCGAATAGACCTGATCCCTCTCGCTCTCGTTAATTCTTCGTTCTTTCAATCTTCAGATTTTCCAGAAACTGCCATTCCTCCGTTTTTATGAAAACGCAACGGTAGGAGTGCAGCTACTGGAACTTACAGACTGCTCAGTAAAACATGCTAAGTTTGCCTATGATGATTTTGCCTATCTAAAAAAGTAGCTGAGAGTGATTTCGTAATTAGTAGTTCCTATTACGCAATCTCCCTATTACGATCTTATCTGTTCAAACGCGTCAATCTGTTTCGTACAACGGTGATATGTCTTCTTTTCATAGAATAAATTCTGGAGTACCTCAGGGTTCTGTTCTAGGACCATTGCTGTTTTCATTGTTCATTAATGATCTACCCTCGTTTATACTGTTTTTCTTGGTTTATATTTTCGCTGATGGCGTTCAAATTTATTTTTGTTCGAGTGGAAATAATAATACATTTAGAATTTCTAGATTGATAAACCATGATCTTCAAAAAATCATTCAATGGTCACAGCATAATTTGTTGCCTAAAAACCCTTCAAAAATAAAAACAATGGTGATAAGCAAAATCAAAACACCTCCTACTCCTCCACAATTATTCTTAGGCCACCAAATCATTCAATATGTTGAACGTGCCAATATCTTGGGTGTAATTTTCACATCGAACTTAGACTGGAGACCCTTTATTAATGCTCAAGTCGGAAAAATTTATGGTTCATTGAAACAGCTAAATATACTAACAAGATACCTAGATATTCCAACAAAAATGAAAATATTCAAAAGTTTGCTATTTCCACACTTTATATATGGAGATTTTCTTTTCACAAATGCACCTGTTAGCGTAAATTAAAAGCAGCTGCAAATGCCTGTTCTAGATACGAATACAATGTTTCCAGATTTAATCGAATTTCACATTTGCAAAAATATCTTTTTGGTTGTTCTTTTCATAATTTCTACAAGTATCGATCATGCGTTACTATTTTTAGGCTTATTAGAATTAAAAAAAAAAACAAAAATAATTATTCGAGAAGCTGACACCATTAAGAAATACAAGTATCAGAAATTTTTAGATACCTAATCATCAATCAGCATACTATGGTCAATCACTGCACTGTTTGTGAGAGGCATCGCATATTGGAAAAACCAATAGTAAATCAAGTTTGTCCGAATCAGGGATCAAACTTTAGAAGTATTGATGAATATTTATTGATATGCTTGAATTCTTTCACCAAATTGTAACAATAAACAAGGCAAAATGTCTTACGTTACATGAATAAAATAAATCAAATCAAATGACTGTGATATCACACTACCTCGCTTCACTAATATCGCACAGTTTCGATTAAAGCACTTTATTGGTTAAAATTTACTCGTTTTCTATTATACTGCGTTGCTTTGCTTTTATCCAGCGATTAGGTGAAATTCGTACGGGTATGAAAAATAAATCGTTACTCTGCTGTTGTTTAATCGTTTTAGTTAAAATACAGTTATTAATAAAAAAATACTCATTTACTTTCGTTTCGTTATCTTTTACGTTTCATGCTATTACTAGTATTCTGCTGTATTGGCTTGAATCGGTTACAGTTCCGTAAAATTGCTTTTTATTTAGAAAAAAAAATTTTTTTTTTTTCAGTTGTTCATCTTCATAAAAGATTTCGGGACGACTTTGTTACACTATAATACACGCTGTCAAATTTGGCTCTATTGTTATTTCACAAACTATATTGAACACCTCTCTAGCTTTCGGATTATAAAAGTACTATACAGTTTTGATTGCAATAAATAAGTTCTCTTCGTTAGCAGCAGTTTCTGAAGAAAAGGCTAGTTCAAATGCTAAGTAAAATTGTGTTTTTAAAAAAATGTGCGTATTCTTGTTTTTTTTTCTATCAATCTGTCAACACGCACACAAACGAAGAGAATGGCACTCATTTTATGTTGGCAATTTTTTTAATGATTATTTAATAAACATTCGTCGTTCAGTTTTTTTTTTCATTTCAAGAAAGGCAAACGGTGCGTTTTTAGTTAAAATTTATATTGGTATACTTTTGTTATTACTTTCAAAAAACATTTTTTTCTCGGAGAGGCACGTTAGTGGTGTAGAAAATCGGCACTGAAAACAGCTTCAGTAAAACTTTGTTAAATTTAGATGTGCGCGAAAATGAATAACTTTTGTGTAAAACTCGAAAAAAGTTTTTATATTTGTGGCACTTTGTGAATTTGTGTCAAAGACAAAACAACGGATTCGTTTGCAATAATAAATTATTTCTGAAATACAATTTTCTGGAGGCACTACTATTATTGCCGTTTTTTTTCCTTGCGACGGGAAACGTTTTGAAATATACTTAAGTCTATGCTCCTAAGTAGAATCGAGTCCTCCTGTGGAACACGATTAATGTTTGCGTTCTCTTTCCCAAAAAACAGACAAATCTACAGTTGTTAACACTTTTTTTTCTCAACGCAATGGAAGCTATCGATTTGAACCATTTTCTTGCTACTAATACAACAATTAATCCGACAATACAACAGGCACATTTGGGCTTTATTTTATCCCGATCGCTTTCGGTCGCTCAGCTATACATGTAACAACTTTTTTTTCACCACAAAAATTACAACATTTTACCGGTTTAACCTCAAGGATTTATGTTTTACTTCCACCCACTGGAACTGCTGCTGGTGGTTTTCATCGTCGACGAGGACGTGGTCATGTGAATCTTTTTGGTAATGACCTGCTGCTGCTGTTGCTGCTGCTGCGTGGATTGACTGGAGGCAATCCGTTGTTCCAGTTTACTGTTGCTGCTGTCGAGTAGATTAAGCGTACCATTGTTACTACTGCTACTGGGTAGATGATGGTTATTGCTACTGCCACTAATGGGAGCAGCGGTGCTGGTGTTTAGTGGGCTGGTGCGAAATTGCTGATGGTGATTACTAAGACTACTACTGTTGCTGCTAAATTGTTGCTGGTGGAGCAGGTGCTGCTGCTGCTGCTGGTGCGATTGCGGGTGGAGCAAGTGTTGCTGCAATTGTTGCTGCTGCTGTTGCTGGTGATTCTCTAGGTTTAGTTTAGCGAACTGCTGCTCGACATTGATTAGGGTATTAGGGGCTGGATTAGTAGTGGCGGTTGGGAAGACACGGGTTTCGTATCTGTTTTACGAGAAAGAGAGAACAGAAAAAATGGAGGGTTTTAAAACGATGGGTGCCTATTTAGTACCACAGTGCCGTGAATATCGTGTGATGTTAAACTACTGGATGAGTGACATGAATCGTTAGGGGGGACATTTGGTCGTGAGCTGTTTTATTACAAAACTGCTGGTTAGGGTGACACTAAAACGACTATTTTTGAAATCACCCCCAGCCTCGTTCCAAATCATGAAAAAAAATTTGGGCGAAATCGGTTAACCCTAACCCCTCCCCCAAAGAGCCTAAATTTGGTATGGGATTTTTGGCCAAAATATTTAGGGAAACAGAGTTATTAAAGTTTAAAGTTGAATACTGCTGCTTAGCATTCGCAAAACGCGTACTCCGCTTTACTCGTATACCATAAAAAGGGGGAACATTGATCAATTTTTCAAAAAAAAAATTCGAATAACTATCTTGAATTTGCATTTTTAAAACAAGTACTGGTACCCATAGATTGTAAATGTTCTAATTTTTGGGCATTTCATTTCTATTCTATTCTATTCTATTCTATTCTAACCCTTACACAGCCAGTATTGAAAAGCATCCTGGAAAACACTGCAGTTACACTTTAGTGTTTTTCTTGTCAATATTAACATTTGAAGCATATTATATGTAATCTGTCGCAAATATTAAAACGGCCAGGCCTACTGTGCAGAGTTCGTTTTAAAGATGATTCAAATTATACAGTAATTAAATTAATCATTTAATGAATAATCAAACTAGCGAATCCTTTTGAATCTCGAAGGAGGAAGAAACGAGGACAACCGTACCGACCTTTTCAGTTTAAAGGGGATATGATAAATCGTTGGGAGTGACTTGGCTAAGAAGGTCAATGTCACTCCTTTGGTCCTTTGGGATGGGACAGAGGTATTTACACCTTGCCCTGGCTCAGTAAGCCTAGGTTAAAGCGCCTAATTTTTCTAATTTTTGGGCATTTCATTTCGTTTTTCTATAAAAATAAAATTACGTTGTTGTATAGTTTCATTCGTTGTTTTCGGGGTAACTTTGATTAGCAAAATATGTGTATCGAAATGAAAAATAACGCTTCAAATGTTGTGTGAATTGCATATCTACAGGCAATTTCATGGCCCGATATTGTGATGTCTCGAGAGAGAACAAAATTGCTTAGAAGGATATAGCTTACTTTTCTCGAACTTTTTCAGAATAATAGTCGACTTTAAACAGTAATCAACAAAAACCGCGGGTTTTTAAAATGAACTAGTGGACAAAAATATTTACGGTTTTACGGTATTAAGTGATCAGTTCAATTGAAGTTGATTGATTTCAATTATATACAAGGGATTGATTGTACAGATTGAAACGAAGCATGAGAGTTGTATCCTTTTCAATTTGAATTTGTGTTCACAAAAGGTACATTAAATGACGAAATAATCGTTGTCGATAGATGCTGAACAAGTTGAGAATATTATTTATTTTTTGTTTCCAAGATTTTGTTAGAGAAAATCACCTTATCATACGTTACTGACAAAAATCTCATTTGATCAAACTTACCCCTGTGACCAAAGGTATGCGAACTACGTGTAAGTGCAGGGTAAAATTAGGGCAAACTCATATCTCTGAAACGACGTAAAATTGAAAGTTATGATCTTCCACGAAGTTGTAGAGGAATTTTCACTTGAAGGTTTCAATATTTCTCCGGATGGTGACGGTAGTGAACGAATTAATTTATAATAAGTAGTCCTATTTGTACAACGGTAAGAGATTGCCCATTTTGATGTTCTACGAAGTATTGGAGTACTAAACACAACTATCTTTTCATATTTGAAGATCGCAAAATACGACCGCGCGGCAGCGCCTGTGAGAAAAACTAAGGTGATGGCTAATCTGATGTTCTACAAAGTTGTAGAATATTTAAAAGGCTTTTGTGTCTCGTGAAAAAAAATAGAAATATGCCGTGTGGTGTGTATGAAGCTAAACAAATCGCTGGCGAAGAATTTCTTTAACGCCAAACAGGTACCCGTGCGATATTTGAAGGAATTACGATTTAGTAAACCATTTGGCAGATTACGTCGTATTAAAATGAGCAGATATTAGAGACACTGCATTGATAACTTGTCTATTAAAACATCAATAAGTACTCTTTCGAACACAGCCAATAGAATTTATTCTCTCATTTACCTATTCGATGTGAAGCTATGAATCCACTGGTAAAATTTAGAAAAGTTTGTTGATCCCACAACAGATTCATGACAGTGTATTTCAATCACATGCCACAAAAGTTGAGCATGAAAGGGTTAATTCTCAAATGAAAGGTAGTAGTCACATTTATTAACATAACTTGCTTTTGTAAGCAAACATTGCTTCAATCAAAAGTTATAGCTGTGTAAAAACATTGTTGTCCACAAACAACATGGGCATGAAGGGGTTAATAGATTTTAAACCTTTGAAATATTACGATTATGCCGGTTGATGTGGAAAATTCCTATGTAACAGTAGTAACCAAGCTTCATCTCCGGAACCAAATGTCAGATATGAATGAAACTCAACAGCAGTTCATGGGAGTACTGTAATCATTAGAAATCAAGTTTGTAAAAATCGGCCAAGAATTCATTTCCCAGCGAATTTTTGACATTAGCTCAGGAACTCCGGAAGCTCAGGGAGGCATCAAGAACCGTCGTCATAGGTGGCCAATGTGGTCAACGCCAATCCAAGTAATGTTGGACACTTTTTAGCATGTGTTACACCATTTAGACATCATGGCATTCTCAAACCCGTAACTCCGGAACCAGAGGTCGAATCGACCAAAAATTGAATAGCAGCTTATGGGAGCGTTATACCGTTCATTTGAAACTAAGTTTGAGCAATTTGGTTCAGCCAAATACACATTTGTATTTGGTTCAAGCATCCCAGAGAAAGGTGAGTGACACTCGTTCTGTAACTCTCGGACCGATCGGTCTATCTTTCCAGCCCGTGCAGCGTAACGTTAAAAAGAATAGAGATAATCCGCTGTTAAGGTTATCGTGCGCATTCTCCGCCTCGTCGAGGTATCAGTATTTTTCTGCGCGTTGACCGTTATCTGGTCAGTGAGCAGTGAAGCATTGTTTTTCTAGTAAGCCCTCTGGATACCGTTATATGCACAAGTTAAGTAGCGCTATAATACTACACTACCCAGTCTTGTCTATAATACAAGTTTTCACTGGGCAATAGGCCCGTGCAAAAATGACTTCCCCTGACAGTGGTTCATCTCAAAGTAAGATGGATGTTGACATAAAACCGGCTCCCCGGTTCAAGGTTTATCCATGCTCGGCCACCGGGCCTTACGCGATCTTCTTTCGGGCCAAAGACAAAAAGAAATATCGAAAATTCACCCTGATAAGCTGCAGGTGGTGATAAATAGTTTTAATTGTAACTAGCGGTTTGCTCACTACTTGGGTGCTGGTTTGCCAGGCAGACCCATTTGTCAGGGCGGTATAGCTGCCTCTACAAGAATTTCGGTTTTTCGTATGTAAACAAACAAAAAAGTAAACAAACAAATTAATTACTTTTACCGCGTATTCTCCCTCAATTCTTCACTGCTGGTCATTTCTTACAATCCACTGCTGCTGACAATGATGGGAAGGTGGACGGTTTCTTCCGACCGGCCGGGAGAGAAGGGCGGGCGCTTAGGATTCTTTGCGATTAGCCAAGGAAGCGAAAACTCCTTTACAATTAGCTTCTCCGGACGGCGATCCTGCACCACCAAAACGTTTGACCGAACCACGGGCCGGCACTTTCGACGGGAATCTCTTAGCTTGCCGCCACACGCGCGCACTGAAACGTTATTCTAGTGGGGGAAAATTGTTCCAAAAAACTTGTAAACGGACGCCTGTCTATTGTTGTGGTTCATCACTAATTATTATGGCCGCCTTCCGCACTCGACCAAACAACCAACACCTAAAAAACGTACCGCCGCATAGCTGCCATCACCCATGCGCAGCATAGCAGTACACTTATTTCAACGAAAGGAGAGCGGTGGCCTACCTAAATCCTATGTTACATATATACAAATGTTAACAAAAATTACTACACATATCTGAACGAACAAAATCGTTTACAAACAAAAATATAAACAACATTTTACGTATAAAGTGAATGATTATATGGAACAGTGGTGCGCATTATGTTGCAAACAATACACTCTACGGAATATTTTAAATTGTTATCCTGGCGGATCAGGCAAACGATTTTTCTGGCTACGAGCCCTTCACGAAGGAGTACAGAGCATATATACCAGCTAACAAGGTTGAAGCCTGCGGGGTCATCTACGATTCAAATTTGAATTGCAGGGACCTGCTGACGCACGCTGTTGGCTGTTTTAAAAGCCTCATGCTTAAACCAGTAAAGATACTGGAGTGCAAGCGTTTGCATTCAGCATCAGTCGCAATTGACGGAAAGAGGACATATATCAACTCAGACTCCTATCGGGTGACCTTTGCCGGTTCGGTTCCACCTAACTACATCCTCTTTGACAAGGTTCGTCTACCTGTACTAATTGCAAACGGTTGGGGCATACCGCCTCCCATTGTAGAAATAAGGCCCATTGTGGGAAATGCGGTGGGAATCATGTGGATGCGGATCATCCTGTGGAAATGATGTCGAAAAGTGTCTCTACTGTGGCGGAAACCCGCATGATCTCCCGACATGTCCCGCGTACAAACAGCACGAAAAGAATCTTAAGCGTTCCCTTCAGGGACGCTCTGAGTGATTTTTTTGCAGAAATGTTAAAGATAGCTATGCCACAGGTCTCTACGAACATCTATACTAACATGTCTACTGACGAAGGCGACTGTGATGAACCACAGGAGGAAACATGTTGCTTGGGCTCTTCAGCAGAGTATCGAGTTCTCCACGGAGAAAACTGAGCCGGTCGTTTTTTCTAGGTATTTTTAGGCTGTACCAAACAACGATATTGTCGGTGATGAAGTACTAGAGTTTCTGTTTTCGCTTCGCTACGAACATACACTTCATCAAACTGTAGAGCATTCAGTATCGTTGCTTGCGCAATACCTTGGGTTGTATGCACTCGACCCATACGATGATCCTCGAAATGCCGGCGGGCATTCTCCCGTTGAAAAAGCGATTTTGGGAACTCTCATATTGATTGGTCATCTGATGCGACATCTTGAACCCGTTATTGATTGAAAATTTCGAGGGGCTCATCGAACTTAATGCCCAAACCCGATTTATGTTGTTCTACTTCGTCTACATTGCACAGAGTATCAATCCTTCTTCGTATAATCCCGATCGTGTCCGTTGCTTAGATACTTCTGATTCAACTGGATTTTTCTACACATCCACGAAAAAAGAGATTCGTGGAATCGCGGACCATATACGCCCGCACGTGATTTCCAATATTCCGAGAAGTGGATTGTGACAAAATGTTCTACACTGACATGTCACCGCTTCATTCAAGCTTAATGATCCTGCTTCAGTTTACGTCGCCGAATTAGCTGCTATTCAGTATACCCTTGGGATCATCGACACCTTGCCCACAGATCACTATCGAGGCTCTTCGTGCGATGAAGTCTAAAAGCAATTCCCTTATTTTTTGTGGAAGATACGGGAGTCCTTGTCCTACGTTATCGGAAAAACCTTACCAGATTATCTTTGTTTGGGTCACCTCTCGTTGCACAGTGGTCCCAAAGAGCAAAAAAGGGTTTTTTAGATTGCGTCAAAACGATTGACTTTAGCAATATGGTATCTTTGAGAAAGTTTCTTGGAGTAGAACTCAACTTCTTTCTGTCTTATCAGATTAATGATTAATCCCCCTAATAGTGAGTTACGAAATTTATTTTCTCCAATAATTCAGATAGACAAATACTTACTTCAGCAAAGTTGTAGAGAAACTCGTTACAAACATTTTACCCGAAGACTTTAACTCTCTATCTTTTAAGATTTTTGAGATATGGGACATTATTTGTAAAAGGCCCCTTAAAAACAGTTTTTTCATCATAAGTTTTCTTCTAGATTTTTTCCATTATATAAATGTTCTAGAACATTGTTTGGACTATTAAACTGCATTACTTTGCCGAAGACGGAAACTTGCTATCGCTAGTATGTGTGGAGATATTCACGTTTTTTGATTGAAAATAGCTCTTTTTCCAATGCCGATAACTTTTAAACGGGCAAAAACGGGCAAACCACTTTGTAAACGAATTAAAGTGCAAGAAAAGCACAACAAATGCTGGAAAAATCAGATCTCCCCAAGGCGGCCCTCTATGGAAATACTTGAGCTGAAGTTTGTCTCATCCCGTCATCAAATGCAATTGATTACTCGCCGTTTGGTTGCACTTGCGCCATTGTTATGAAGTAGGCGCAAGGGAATTGTCAGTTTCCGGTGTCAGGCGTATGCATTGAGTTTTTGAACAACTGTAACTTTTGACCCAAGCAAACAGAAGTTCGGATAATACTTAAAAAGCTCACTTTCAAATTCACAAAAAGTTCTTAGCGAACTTTCAAGCTGCTCAAGCTTTAATAGAACTGCTTATCCCGCTATTAGAACATAAAACGTATTGCAAAATTACTTAAAACGAAAAGCTTATGTAGTTCCTTTATATCCCTTTTGGTTGCTTGGGTATTTACTCAAGACGTGCTTACAAAAGTAAGAAAGGATAATTATTACGACTTTAACCCTTTATTTCAGAACTAACAGTAGGGGATGGGTGTAGCGTAGTTGGTAAATGGATTGCCTTGTACGCAGCGCACCTGGATTCGAGTCCCGACCCCGCACATAGGGTTAGAAATTTTTCATAAGAGATTTTGTAATCCGAAGAGGCGAATGACCTTAAGGTTAAAACATCTATAATCGAAATAAAAAAACTAACAGTAATATATGGTGATGTATTTAATGCCGGAACAGCTCTAGTATGGACAAACTTAGGCTCCAGTATTTCCATAGAGGGCCGCCTTGGGGAGATCTGATTTTTCCAGCATTTGTTGTGCTTTTCTTGCACTTTAATTCGTTTACAAAGTGGTTTGCCCGTTTTTGCCCGTTTAAAAGTTATCGGCATTGGAAAAAGAGCTATTTTCAATCAAAAAACGTGAATATCTCCACACATACTAGCGATAGCAAGTTTCCGTCTTCGGCAAAGTAATGCAGTTTAATAGTCCAAACAATGTTCTAGAACATTTATATAATGGAAAAAATCTAGAAGAAAACTTATGATGAAAAAAACTGTTTTTAAGGGGCCTTTTACAAATAATGTCCCATATCTCAAAAATCTTAAAAGATAGAGAGTTAAAGTCTTCGGGTAAAATGTTTGTAACGAGTTTCTCTACAACTTTGCTGAAGTAAGTATTTGTCTATCTGAATTATTGGAGAAAATAAATTTCGTAACTCACTATTAGGGGGATTAATCATTAATCTGATAAGACAGAAAGAAGTTGAGTTCTACTCCAAGAAACTTTCTCAAAGACACCATATTGCTAAAGTCAACCGTTTTGACGCAATCTAAAAAAACCCTTTTTTGCTCTTTGGGACCACTGTGCATTGCTCTATCCCGGGCAATGAAAAGATCGACTCATTAGGCATTAGAAGGTGATATCTCCGAAAGACCAAGTTGCTTCAACGAATTTTTCAGTATCTGTCATCAGAGGACACTCAACAGTTGGCAAACCTCGTAGAGTAATGGGGAACTTGGACGATGGCATTCTATTATCCCGAAGGTATCAACGAAGCCTTGCCTTTTGTGGCGTATTGGGTTTGCAGAGAGTAGTTTGTGCGTATGTGGGGAGGGCTATTACGACATCGAGCACATTGTTTGGGTGTGCGCCTGATATTGTGACGCCATTTCTCATTTCTAGAAGTTCCCTGTCCTACCTAGTAGAGCCGACCATTCTGCATTCTGGTACTAATGCAACTATGTGACGGCCATCTCCCTTACGACTATGCCTGCATAAAAGGAAATTGAAGCGAGAGCCACCCGATGGTCTGATTACTTTAGAAAGATTCCCCGCAGATCCGAAGAATACCATCCGTCAACCTGGTTCTCGAATTTTTACTAGTCTGGGGCTTTAATCTATATCGTTGATCTCCCGTTTGCCCGAAAGTTGCAAGTTTTGCTCTTCTTTCTCTGTCCCTAGTACAACTGCTGCCTTCTCTATGTAAATAAGAATATAAAAAATAAGACTGCTCATTAGGGTGGGGCAAAATGATCGTTTTTTCAGCACAGGACTTTTTTGGTTCCATTTGGGGTCCCAAACAGCTGTGCAAAATTTGGGGTCGATTGGATTTGACCCGGCGTAGCGCATTGCGTTTGAAATTTGTATGGAAATTAGTATGGGAAAACCTACTTTTTTGCATTTTCAATTTTACAGACTACAATTTTTCCTGCAGTATACCAGCAATTAGATAGAAGTGTAGTCCAGGATATGCTGAACAACTTTGTCGAAGGATGCATGGTGCTAGAATGTCTCTACAACAAGTTATAGCTGTTCAAAGTTCGATAGATCGAATTAATTGCCAAAAATCACCCGCAGTGTTGGCAAAAAAATGATTTTTGGCAATTAATTCGATCTATCGAACTTTGAACAGCTATAACTTGTTGTAGAGACATTCTAGCACCATGCATCCTTCGGCAAAGTTGTTCAGCATATCCTGGACTACACTTCTATCTAATTGCTGGTATACTGCAGGAAAAATTGTAGTCTGTAAAATTGAAAATGCAAAAAAGTAGGATTTCCCATACTAATTTCCATACAAATTTTAAACGCAATGCGCTACGCCGGGTCAAATCCAATCGACCCCAAATTTTGCCCAGTTGTTTGGGACCCCAAATGGAACCAAAAAAGTGCTGTGCTCAGTTGATTAGGTTAAGATTACGTTTTTCCATATAACAATGCCCCACCCTACTGCTCATCCCCTGAACGTCTTGTCCAAGCATAAGCCTGCGTTACAAAAATCAAATTCGTATTCTATATTCATAGTTTGGAGGTAGCGGTAATTTTTTGCATTAATACTACTCTTCTCCATCTTGTATACCAAATTTTATCTCTAGTTTTAAGATTGCTGTGAAATTTCTCATCAAAACTTGTTCCTCCTCTGGTATATCAAACTGTATTCTTCTTAAAATGTTTTTCTTTAAAAGTCCATTATCCCTACTCTTGTACAGCGAATTAGGAGTATAATTCTTCAAATGGTACTTCTCAACCAGAATATCAAATTATATTTATTCTCGCCGTTTCAGAGAGGGGCGTGTTAATATATGAGTATTATGGTATTAGAGCAACCATGCGCCACAATTCCAATTTTTTAACGAGACGCGAAAGCCTTTTAAATACTCTACAACATCGTAGAACATCAGATTACGTTATCTTTTACCATTGTACAAATGGGCGTATGAGCTTAAATTTACTTAGCTCACTAGCGCCGCCATGCGGTTGAATTTCGCATTTTTCAAATTAGAAAAGAAAGTAGTTTGTAGTAATCTACAACTTTGTGGAACATCATAACTTTCCATCTTACGTCGTTTGAGATATATGAGTTTATACTATTTTTTGCTACCCGTACACGTGGTTCATTTCAGACCCCTTTGTGAATGTTGGGCAGAAATATCCAATTTTAAACGTTAGTAACTCTTCAACGGTAGGTTAGATTGTCTTGCAGTTATCGAACAGATTTACTACCCTATCGATCGATCGTTTATTTTTGTATAAAAAGCAGAAACTAAAAAAGGTTATCGACTGTAATCATGCTACATTCTCTACATTGTTTTGTTATAAACCATTCCCTGTTTACAGCATTGATCTCTAGATGGGATGCGTGATAAGACCGTGCAATGTTGTGCAATGTGTAAAATACGATGGAATCTAAATTATTTACCTCGAAGTGAATCCTTCATAATTCTGTGGTGCTGCTCCTGTTCCATTGCTTGTGGCAGTCGTTGTGTTGGACGCGATTGTCCCATAACTGGCTTGCTGTTGTTGTTGCGTTTGATTTGGCGACGCCCGGAACGTGCTCAAGGGTTGAACCTTAGTCTGCAAATCCTGCACGGCCGCATCGAACTGTGCTCGGTTGAATTTGCTCGCGTTCAGATTGGAATTTTCCACCCGGGTTGTTTCGTACGAACGATTCAGTATCGAAGGTGACACCAGCGCCGTTGGCGATTTCAGGTTATCCGATTGGTACGGTTTAGGAACGGCGTTGGCTGTTAAGAGCGGTGATCTTTGGAAGGTTGTGGTATTTGTCACTGTGCTAGTGGTGGATTGTTGTTGCTGACGCGGAAAAGTTCCAGTGGAAGAAGGTGGTCCACCTGCCACTGGCGATGGCGAGTAGGTGCCTGGTTTTGGTAAGGTGTGTGGCTTCGGAGAAGGAGTCTGATAACCGGTGAAGGTTGGCGGTTGAATTCCGCCTTCGTCGCTGCTGTCAGTGGTGAAACCACCACCTAGTTTCTGTCGGTACTTAGCATGACGAATCGCAATCAGTTTATTCTTCGCCTCTTCCAGCTGTCGTTCGCGCATCAGAATCTCCGATCGTGCATTGATTTCCTGTGCCATTCCGTCAACCATGTTTCTGTTTAGCTTAAGAGTGTGTTCCTCTTCCCCCTCGATCGCTTGTTGTGCCGCTTGAACTAACTTATCGGTCGATTTGATAACAGCATTACCGGCCGCTTGTAATCGCCTTCCAGTTTCCGAGTTAGGGTCGGACTTTACTTTGCATGCGATTAGCAGCTGAGCAGTAGAACTGGCCACCTGCTTGGCAGTCGAAATCAACATCTCCTCGGTACCGGTGCCTTGCACGAAATGCTGGGCAGCTTCCACCAAGCTGTGAGTGGCTGCAGCCACTAGTCGCGCGGCTGAAATCAATCCCTCCGACCATTGGCCATCGTCCGAAGAAGTCAGCGGACGGCGGGCAACTTTTCCCTGATCGACCAGCTCTCGCTGAGCGGCATTCGCCGCTCGTACCAATGCCGACGAAGCTGCCATGATTCCCTTCGCCGCTTCCAGAATCATCTCGTCAAAGTTCAGGTTCTCGTCCGTTTCCTAGATGGGGGGCATTCAAGAGTAACCGTTAGATTGATTCGGTTGGGGATATGACCGCTATTAGTAGAGATATAAAAACTACCTAATGTAAATCAAAAAATCCAAGAACCAAAAAACAATTTCTACAATTTAGTACGAAAACGTTTTAAATTTTACCATCGGTTATTTACGCCTGCGCTTTATGAAGATCAATGATGATCACAGTAATAATATGTTTGATTCCTGGGTGATAATATGAAATTTAACAACCAAGAATATCAAACATATCTCACCGGGATCACCCTCCACCAGAAGAAATACAGAAATTATCCAAGAAGAATGTTTAGACAGCAGTTATTTATGACAAGACCCAATCACCAACTCTACCTTACGCTTCACTATCACTTTCCTATCCATCATTTCTATCATCTAAAAACACAAATAAAACTCACCTTAACTTCAGCCTGTCGCCGTGGTCGCAAACTGGCCAGTTTTTTCGCAGCCGCTTCGATGGATGCAGCCGCTCCCAGCAGTTCGTTTTCCGCAATCACCGTCGGATCTTCGGGATCCACCCAGTCCGATCCTTTAAGCAGCTGTGCCATCCCGACCAGATCGGTAACACATTTGGCAACCCGGCGCGACAGCAGCATCCTTTCGTCGGCATTGCAGTGAGCCAATACCCCCTGCAGCAGATCCCGGTAGGCAATGGCAACGGCCGATCCAGCGTCCAACGTTCGCTGGCGAAGTTCCTGTGTCTCAGCGCAGGACCAAGCGACCGATTTACATACCGCCAGCATATCGGATATCGTTTTGCGACCCAGATTGGCCGCTGCAGCAATGTCCGCCTGCAGGTTGGAAGCACCGGCTGCCACCGCCTTGGCTGTGGCCGCCGTTACGTGCTTTGTCACTGTGATCAAATCTTCCGGCCGCGAGAGCTGCTGCATGCTGGCCCGATGCATGTCGGGGGCGTACTGCATCGAACGGATCTCCTGGGAAATGGCATCGACGGTAGCTTCCATTGCGCGGGTACCCCGCGTGTGTTCGTCCTCGACGGCCTTAACAGTTTTCAGCAATGAGGTGACGTTCATCACCATGACCTGTGTTGTGCACGGTGCAGGAAGAGAAATGTGATATTGAGGGAGAAAAAAAAGAAATGTTAGTTAGACTGGCCATGTACTGATCGGATCACGGTAGGAAGAGGAATTGATCGGAGGAGAAATCAGAATACGAACTATGAAAATTCAAGACTGCGGATGAGGTATGAATTAAATAACCGAGACTACAAATGTTGTAATGTTAAAGAGATTAAAAATTCAATTAAAGGCAAAAAACAAAGTGACAACGGCCATGGGATTTAGCACGTGGCATTTGAATATGGTGGCTCACTGTAGTGTATTATAAGTTTCCAAAAAAGATCGCTGGAGCTTCAGTTGAACACCAACGCATGTTTGTATTGCTTAAGAGTCACATTATTTTAATGTTTTTCAACTGAATGTTTCGTCTTAATTTGACGAAAAAATAACAATTAGTTCCTTACTTTTAACGAAACTTGGTGGAATGAGTAACACAATTGTTGTGCATATTTCCGGTCAAAACTCAAGACAACGGCAATTATTCACGTTCACAAAACTCGGCTACTATTTTGAAAGGGGATCTTGTATTGAAACGTTAGAATTATCTATAAAAATCCGTTAACAACGGAAAAGTTTTTTTTGTATGATTCCCTATGAATTTATTTTGGCGCATAATCGAAGTCATTCAAAGTTATAACAAGTATTCTGGTTGTCAAAAACAAATAGGTATAAAAGTATACAGATGCTAGTTTATATAGGTCAGTGCTTGTAGCATAATGACATAAAAAGACGACTATGATTCGCTTCGAAAGGAACATTATTTCAACTTGTAGTTTTTTTAAATATTTATAGTATAAGCGTATTGATTCATTGTGCACGGTAGAGGAGATGAATGATAATGTGATGAATTCGTCCATTTCACGGAAGTTTAAATGTTTCTTCGAATAGTCATCCTTTCTTTTTTCTATCAGCTTCTACATCTGACCTAACAAACCCCATGTTTTATTCCACTACCGTGAAGATCCGATTTCATGTATCCCCGATTTTATCAGCTTCATATGAAAATTGATAGTTGGTAGTTTGGTGGGTTTTAGCAGACGAACCAAGTTGAATTCGAGTAAATCAATTTTTGAGCATATATTTCTTATCTTAGAGATCCAAAATATGCGAAATTTTTTTTTATTTCAATTTTGCGTTGTCACAGCCCCTTAAAGGAAGTTTAAGCTAAATAATCAGGAAAGGTTATGAGGCTAGGGATAAAGAAGAATATTTTAAGAGCTTCGGTTTCTTAAAAAGAAAGAAAAATTTATGCTCCGAATTTATCAATGTCTCCGTTTTATCAGCCTAAAATTCACCAAGGGGCTGATAAAAACGGGTCTTTACTGTATACAATCTACATTGATGGGATGATGATCTGCCAATTAACCTTTTGCAAACCCCTCCTTCAAATTCCTCAAGAATGTATTTTTTTCGTTACCGAAGCTGTTACACACTCCGAGTAGTTTTTTCCCGTTTACTACCAGAGTGTAAGAGGATTGCGGACGAAAACACAAGAATTCCATCTAGCGCTTGCTCCTAGTGATTACGACGTCGGAAACCTGGCTTGACTGTGTTTATCACACGCCAAATAGTGATCCGGATTTGTATCACACGCACACTAATGCCGTTTAAACAATTCTAGGCAATGCGCGATACCGACACTATGTCTCGACAAACATATGATTACGGCCTAAAAGCCAACTATCAAAATCCACTTTTAATGGAAATTCCGGACAGACCGTTACTAGCTGAACACAGTTCACAACAGTTTATGAATGAGAAAACTTTTCTCTTTCGTTTACTACCAACATTTGTGATTGGCATGTAACGGTTTGTCCGGAATTTAAATTCAAAGTGGATTATGACAGTTGGCTTTTAGGCCGTAATCATATTTTTGACGAGATGTTCTCGTTTTGGGAGATTGCAACTTTCCACGCCTTTAGAGGTTACTCGATAACAATCTAAAATATTACCTACCTATTGCAATGCTTCATCGGAGCTGTAACGGAATCTGTGGTTGTAGGCGGTCTGTACCAGATCTGCTCATTGACGAATGTGATCGGGAGGATCATGCATTCGTGAACAATACGAATATCGTAGAGCTAGTCGATCCCCACCACAAACCGTTTGTCATGCGGCTAGCTGTACGTCTGGGAAATTGCTATATGCGGACGATTTTAAAACCTTCCAAACTATCGCTTCGGTACTTGACGCCGTAGTACTTCAAGAAGATATAAGTATAATTTAATGGTGCACATTCAACGGAATGGAAGTCAACGTTGATAAATGCAAAGTAATTAGTTTTGGACGCTTGCTTATTTCAGGACGTTATGAATACAACCTACAAGGAAAAGTTCAGCTTTTCCGATCACGACAACTGAGCTGGATCACCTACCCTGAAATTTGCAGAGGCTCTCTGAAGCCCGATGGCCTTGTCTGAAGTTCATAGAGATGCTCTGGAAATTTTCAGAATATTGTAGAGCTGACGAGTTTCGTGAAAATTCCTGAAGTTCTAAGAATTTTTCCAAAAATTTCGAAATCTCCTGAACTTTCCTGATATTTGCAGGACGTCCTAAAACTTCTCTTGATACTAGATAGATTTTTATGGTGCACTAATGACTTACTTAAAGTTCAAAATAAATGTTGGAACTTGAAAAACTACTCTGAGTTGCACAGAACTTCTGTAAAGTTAGCAAAACTACCCTTGAAATTATAGGATTTCCCCAAAATGTGACCCATTTTCTTTACAAAGTTGGACAATTTTTTTGCCGATAGGTTTATGTACTATCAGTCGTGAATTTCAATTGTTCTGTGCGAGCTCTTCAAAGCAATTGCGTCCATTTGCGTGAAACGTATTCGAGTGAACGCCGGATGTCGCTCAAAATTTTTCACTCGTCTATCTATACACCTTATACCTCTATACACGCACATATTCTCAGCTATATCGAATCCCGATTCGAAGTTCGGGTGCTTCTATTAATTCTGGCTCATCAGACTATTGATCTTGCTCGCTCTATCACGACTTTTACATATGTGAATGAAGAACAACGCTCATACCTCTCACATGCACACATTTCTCACTTATATCGTTATCTTGAACCGAGCTTCGGGTGTTTTTAATAATTCTCGCTCATCAGAATATCCCCATATCCGCTTGACGTCTACCTCACGCAAACTAATTCATTTCTCATCTACCATCCAAGGACCAATTTATCAATACACACGCTTATTTTTCAATGCTTTCCCAGGAAGACAGTTAACATCTATTAAACCTGCGTCATGCGTAATCTTTCTAGATTGGTTAGTTTATTTGTCGCTCGGAACAAATGACAACCACACCCACGAGCATATGAACCTTTCAGAGTACACCGTGACGTACATCGTTTTTGGTAACCAGCTTACTACACGTGCTCCAAGTTAACGAAATGGCTCAGCCAGAGAGCGGTAGACTATTCGAAATTCGTTCTAGGCTATCCGCCTTAATATGCCATTCGCTTGAAAACGGGATTTGGATATAATCCAACCTTGATTATTGTTTAGTCTTGGATATACACTAGTAGGCTATTAAGATATTGGATAGCTCATTTACAACTACAGATGCAGAGTCGAGTTAAAGGAGTTTGGTTTGTTTTCGTCATGAAATACCTAACCTCAACAGTGTTTTGCAGTGCAATATATTTTTTTCATCACGAAATAATTCAGCACCTTTTCTTTTTAATGGGAATAGAAAGGTTTATTGCCAAAGTTACAATTGAAGTTTTATAGGACGCTACAAGTACAATCTAAGTTTAATGAGTGGCTAAAAACAATCATAAAACCTCTATTGTTATACTACGTTCACACTACGTGTTAAAACGTGTTTTAACGCTATCTTGATGACATTTTTCTTGTTGCTAATTATTATAACAGGTTTTAACTCTGTAGTGTGAACCTGGTATTACTAGGGTGGCGATCTAACGTCGGTAATGCAGTTGTTCCATTGCTCAAAATGAAGCCATGTTTACCAAACATCGGTCTATCTTTACGAAAACTAGTTGGATATTTGAGCAATGTTCATCGAAATTTGCGTCGTGATACATTTGTTAACGATATTAAAACAACAATTTAAACCACTTCCCAGTATTTAATATTATTTAACGTTCGATAATAACTATACGGTAAGCGTAAGGGTGTGTTCAGGAGTGTTTCAGTTCTGGATTCATAATTTCGACAGTTCTACAATATAAAGTTGAAGATTTTAAAACTAGAACTTGCTATCCCAGCAGCAGTTTTAGTGGGTGTCTAATTAGTTTAAAATTCATGTCTCGTCATGTGTTCACCGTAACTGGACTCAAATTTATTTTCCTCCAAACGTTTTTTAAAATATGCAACATATAGAACGGCGGCGGATAACAGTTTTAAATTATAAATTAAAACTAGTCGAAATCATTGCTAAGTTTTTGCCTTTGAACGAACAAAATTCTTTTATCCGTTATGTGTCCGAAAGGGTACTCGAGCACCTTTACAGATTTCAATCCATGAAATTCCAGTATTCTTCCCTAAACAGGAAATTGGTATTAAGTTATATCTTAGAACGTCACCAAGTATAGATTTTGGGAGAGTAAATTTGGAGATGAATATTTTTTCTGAATCCCGGGAATTCAGAGTTCCGGAGAATGTTCCAGTTTTTGGGATACTATTTATGAATTGCAATGGAATACTGGCAATAGGGGAATCAACATTCTTGGAATTACATCAGAAGACAGTATCTCGTGGTGTTGAAATCATTGGAGATTTGGCGCCGAAACGGACATTCCTGTGCTGGTTCCTGTGGAACCGAGAATGGTCGTTTCGAGGTGATATTGCCATATGGCCCCGTAACGATAAATAACAAACTTCTGAGACAATTTCAAGAATATTCATACCTATATTGCTAGCATTTTATTAAAAACTGCAAATTATTTTCTAGTACTGGAATATGTTTCTGAAAATCCGGATTCCTGCATTACATTACAGCATTTATTCGGTTCGTATCTACAGTCTTAAAGTGGATGAGTTTCTCAATCCAAAAGTGTCCAAATTGCTTGAAAAATTCCATAATTATGAGCTTTCTTTTTAATTGGTGGGTATGGATATCTTTGCCGGCCTATTAAGGGTGTTTTGTTGGACACACAGCGGTTGAAAGAAAAATTATAGCCTTCTTAACATGTAACATTTACTTCTACTTCAGAATTTGCTCAAGAAGCTATTTGGGACCGTTCATTTTTCAGCTTTACTTCAATGTGTATTTAATGCTCGCCTGAATTTCGCAGACGGTCTAAAAATATTTCTGCTCAATTTAGGATTCCAGATTTCTCCAACAGCTTGAAACCTACGCTGATTGTGGTGTAACAAGAACTGCGTATGTGTAATTCCGAAGAAGCTGCTCGAGAGCCCTGTCCAGGGCCGGCGGAACATCTTTTTCCCGAGTGGGTAGTAAGATTCGGCGTGATTTCTCTACGTACTGACGAAACTTCTGATATAGCGTGTGTAAATGAAAATTCGCTGATAATATCTGGTGGCTATTTGGAAACACCCTTTATTAACAGGGCTGTATGTCCGGCTTCTCAGCGAAAATGTGTTTGTTGAATACAGAAACTACAAATGTTCCCTAGCTAAGTACCAATCACTCCATTCTTTTAAATTTCGTTGCGTTGATTTTCCGTTCACTGCTATAAAACCTTCCTTTCGCGAGTACTGAAGCCGGCATGATAGTGTTGACTAATGGAAAGGTATCTCCGACGACTGACATCCTTTCAGGCTTTGTGGAGGTCAATTTGAATATTTCTTCGATGGCAAAAATAATACCGAAAAGTCTCATTTTCGATGCAAATTCTATCTAATACAACCGGCCCCTGGATGGTCTACTTCCGGACTAAAGGCAAGCCATTTAACTGCATCGATATATCACGTGATCTAACTAAATAACACTTGACCGTGTACGAAAAAGTATTTCGTCTACGTACCTGCCGGGAAGTAGAGATTGATGGTGTAGTTTCCGAGAAGGGCCTTAATTGCGAAATAGGGGGTGGCTTCTTCAAAATCCCCGAGCGTTAGTCAGTGAAAGTTCTGGTATGCAAGCAATTGCGATCAGCAAAAATCGAGGAGTATAAGAAAACTTATTTTCCACCAGCTTCATTTTGAGCCTTTCGCCGGATTTGTTCTTCCAAAATTTGTTCATTTTTACGGGGCTCGTCTACTTGTTTGCTCTTTTGAACTGCCGTCATTGCAAAAATGGGCCCATTGTAGAAACAAGGCACGGTGTGAAAAATGCGGAGAGACTCAAGAAAACTTTTTCTTCTGTGGAGAGACTCTGAATGAATTGTCGACATACCCCGCATATTTAATTATGGGTTTGTCTTCATTCTGATAACCGATCTATCTTACTGAAAGAGCTACGCGTCCACTACATCCGAAAAGATCTAATCAAAATAAAAAATTCCTCCGATGGAAGTGTACAACGTTTTGACTGGCTTGTTTCTATACACTGCGTTAAAACGAATACCCGGCGCGAACAACCGTGGACAGTTTCCCACTCCGAATTGTATGCGAAAAGGCACTATGATGACTTTTTGAACGTCGCATCGCCCAAATTTTTCCGAATATACGCCACGTTAGAAACGCAAATGATGATGAAAACTGAAAAAGGCGGTTATTGGCATCGGTTCGTCAACGGATTAACGAGAGAAACAATATTTCGTCTGGTAGCTAACCCCTACGTTGTGTACTCGATTCGACCTTTGATCGGAATACACGAAACTAAGAACCCTTTATCGGCAACAAAAACATTTCACGTAGATTGACATTCAAATGATAGACGTTTCGCGCTGAAATTAATATAATGTATATAAACGTAATAATTGTTTTTCAAACACACAAATTCATCTGGCAGCAATGAAACTCGGGCTAAGCATTCTCCCCACAAAACTTATCGTTGCATATTTCCCTACGAGCATATCCACATCGTTACAGTAGGCTCCAAGTAGGCGCTTCGATCGATAGAGCATGGAAAGTACTCTTTGTTTTTTTCTGGAGAAAATATTAGATAAATTCTTTATGTTAAAATCGTTCCCGATTACAAATATTAGTATGCGTTCTTTCGCATTGTTCTATTCCGGGTAATGAGAAAAGTGGCACTTAGATTAGAATGATAATGATAAGACGGATACTTAGGCATCAGAAGGCAATATTTGTGAAAGATCATGCAGTTTTAACGAATTTTTCAGTAATTCTTGTCAGAGGATGCTCGAAAATTGGCAAATTTCATGGGATAAGGGAAGTTTAGGAATCGCAAAGGCATCAACCAACCTTGGTTAAAAAGGAAGAATGAAGGTCGTGACTTCCTTCGAGTGACATCTCGGGTCATGTCCAATCATTATACGTTGAATGCGTATCACCAGCGTATTGGGGTCGTGGAGAGCGTTCTCTGCGCTTGGGGTGACAGCTATCGCGACATTAAGCATGTTGTCTGGTCGTGCACCTAGTGTTCTAGCACCAGATCTCCGTTAAACGAATTCCTTCGGCCTGATTCTAGTACGAGCACGTCTCCTCCAAACTTATTTATATCTTCTCTTTTAGTTGACTTTCTAGCTGCTACCTGCAAATGTGATCCCAAGAGTTCCCAGCGGATCCAAGGAGGCCAGTCGGCGATCCGGTTCATGATGTCCTGATAGTGCTCTTTCGTTTGCCACAAAGCAACAAGTTTTTTTTTCCCTGTCCTTTTTGTCCGCCCTCTCCTCGCTTTCACTGATACGGTCACTGCTAATGATGTTGGAATCAACATCTTTATAGAAAGTCTATTGATTGTTTCTCCTTGTTTCACTTTTTAATCAAATGATTGTTCATGTTGAAAAAATAAAAATTGTATATCTTGTCCTTAAAAATATTTCTAGCTACTTCCCATAGTATGAATAAAATTGTATTAATATTTTTTGTCCAACGATCTGAACTCCTTGTTTTAAGATGTAGATGTGTCAAAATGTATTCCCAGGAGTATAAATATGAAAAATAATTCCAAATTTCAAACAAACCCTTATTATCTCATATTCTCAAGAAATTTAAATTGTAAATCAAAAAAATTTGTATCTGAATAAAAATATGAAATCGTTTTACATCGAGAATTTCAGATGCAAGAATTTTGTGCGCAAGACACATACGTAGATAATCTCAGGTTTTGGTTTGTTTCAAACGTTCGAGTGGGTAATTCCCCCCTTGGTAATTTTCAAGTGGGTAGTACTACCCATACTACCCACGCTTTCCGCCGGCCCTGGCCCTGTCTGCCAGACCCCTACAATTTTTTTAAGACTGGCGAAAACCTGCGGAGAGTTTAGCCCACGTTCAACCGAGAGGTAACAGGGGAGGATGAAAGTTCTCTTTTGACTGTCCTGGGTTTCTACTAGCCTGATGTGGTCTACCTATAAATTGAGCTTTCCTTACATTTTGGACGTCCCGGAAAAACTGGATTCTTCCTCCGCTAACCAAAACAACTTTCGCTCCGTCTCGTGCAACGACTGTATAGCGTTTAGACGAAAGTGATTGATCTAGTTTTGACGTTTTATGCTGAGACATAAGCACGATATCCCCAATATCGCGTACTGAATCTGCATAGTGCTTACAAGTTTTGTTTCACCATCGCAGTGGTACTTGAGTCACTCCAAAGACTGGGAAATGTTCCACAGTACTTCTAGCGAACTAACAGTTCGAATGAAGTCACACCTAGACGCGAATGGTAGACTATTGTGTTATGCTTGTGTACGTTGAAAGTCTTCTCTCCAGTTTTCGCCATCAAATTTTGCAGCAGCCATAGCCTTTGTTGTACCCTGATTCTATCATTCGACAGTACTGTTCCCAGAAAATAACAAACGTTGAGCTTTGAAATACAGGCCCGTTGTCGCTCTGAATGATAACTGGGTAACCTCATGTCTGGAATACTTGGCATAACACTTTGTTAGTAGTATTAGCATCGGTATGGTTCGTTTCCACTAACGTCAAGTATCTTGATTATGTATCACTACTACTAATAGAGTACCAGCTCCAGTTATGGAGCTATTTTCTAAGCGTCTTCATGTAGTACTCTGCTAGATAGGGCAAGAGGTGGATTTTTAAGGCTAAAATGGCGCACGCGTTGCAATTCTTGATGAATTGAAAAAAACTCGCACATTATTCGATTCATCTATGTCTCTCCAATATGACTAACGTGAGCTGATTTTGGAAGAACAATTTTGTTTCCCTTGAAAACAAGGTGTCCCAACAAGATTTGTTTTTTGTGCTTCAAACTTTCGCAGTGAATCTGGCTTCTGGTTTATCAATTGCTTCTTGGACTCTTAGAAGCTTACAGTCAGTCTCTGTCAATTTCGTTCCACGTGATCTCCATTCATCCCTAATCCAATGCATACAGAAAATTAATGGAATCTTCTTCTTAGAACGGGATTGCGTTTTGAATCTCGCAAACCAGTCAGGACAGTGAATCAGCTACATTTTGTTCCCCCGGTACTCTCATGATTATGAACACGCAGGGCTACGGTCTTAAGGCCTACGATCCAGCCTGTGATACGGCTGTTTTGCCAAGACGGTAGTTGGTGCTAAAAATGAATTCACTGGGGTCTGACGTGGTGCGGAACACGAATGAGCGACTTAGAAGGTAATATGAAAAGCGCTCCACCGCTCACACCACTGAAGCTAAATGTACGTACTATCGAGGGTGCGTACTACAAGGCTACGTCGATCGATATGTACCTGTAAGTCCTATACAAAAAGATAAACATACTTGCAACAAATCCAAAGTAAATCATGTATATTTGTCTTGACGCACAACAGCAAGTCGATACTGGCGTCGCCACAAAATTGTTTGCAGTGTAATTATTATGTTTCAATATGACATATTGAAATTGACTTGGCCCTCTGTTTTCTGAGTTAACTGCTTTAGTTACGGTAAAGCGACTGAGCAACGAAATAGATGTTGATTTCGAACGTGATTTGTTTAAATATTCGCAACTCTTCACATATGGACTGTTTTAAACACAACGATTCGACAGGAAACTCCAGATGGAGAATTTGAGAATGCAAATAAAAATTGTAATTACGGAGATAATTCCTTGCCAAACCGAGTTGCCTTTATAATTTTAACTACAAACCTCCTCTCCGATCAATTCTCAACCGTGGTAAAACAGACACAAAATGTAAAACAGATACAGAATAATTTAAAAAAAATAATTTACCTACTCGTTGGGCGAATTTTGGCTACTAAACCGTTGCTGTCTAAACACTAACTGATATGACTTCAAATGTGCTCTTAAACATATACGAAGTGGTGATATGCGGGGTGGAGGTTAACTTTAAAAAGCCGAAGGGGGGCTCAAACAGTGAAGGGAACTTAAACGAAACGCGTGATTGAAGCTTCTAGTGTTGTTTTTATTGATAAGCAACTCGTTTAGTGACAATACGTGTACTTTGTTTTAAATATTGAAAAAAAAAATAATGAGGCTTACACTAGACATTTAATGACAGAATTATAATTATCGAAAGGGATCAGATAATACTTATTCTAAGAAGAGAAACAGAAAATCGCTTTGATTGTATAGATATGGCACTTAGGTCGAAGCAGTAACTAAACCAAACACCAAACGAACATCCAAAGGTTCAGCTTAAAAAACTCCGTCGAACAGCGTCGGTGCGGTGGAGAGGACGCGCAAAAATTCCTCTTCCTGATCGGATAGCCACCATGCAGTGCCCGCCCTATACGCCAGTGCATCCTGCAATGCCGCCTGAATAGAATATACACGGAAATCATTGATTCACTTCTAAGGTTTGCGTGCATCGCCTACTAATATAGAGCTGTTAGCTTTTGCTCCTCGATAGTGCAGAGCAGGTGACAAGGGTCGTACTCGAAAACCATTTTAGAGATGGGTTAATGAAGGATAAAAACACATCAATAACAGGCGATGGTCCAAAAACAGTTCTTTCACTACTTTCTAACACTAGTGTAAGTGGACGAACTTTGGCTGCTCTCGCGGTACTCGGATACCTGAGAGAGACAAAGTTTACTAATCATCTGTGGAAAAAATAAGGAAAGATTACAGCTGTCAAAACCAGTTCGTTGGTGGAGAGTTGAAGAAGAACAAATATCCAACGCACCGGAAATAAAAGACTTTCCACCGGTTAGAAGATACCGCGTGTAAACCGTGTATGCTAGAAGGCAATGCAGAAACCTTTTCCGACCTCTCCTCTTTTCGGTGCTAGTTAACTCAATGCGGGGTTAATAACCGGTACTACCTTAGGTTACCGATCACTAAAACGAGCTTCACTTGACTACTAAAATAGGGATGCGGTTAGATCTAAACGTTGATATACGAAAGTGACGCTTGTTGTTAGCTTGTAATAATAGTAAGAATAACGAGTATAAATAGATTTATTGCATTGAAATCAGCGAACTGTACAGCATGCACTGGCGTCCCACTCCTCCGTTCGGCTACAAGACACCGCGTATTTCCTCTTCAAAATCCAAGAACATTGATCGCGCAAGCAATTTACGGGGCGTTTTCGAAAGTCTTCCCAACAAGATTAGACTAACTTCTTATTGAGTCATTTCAATCCATCTACCATCTTACTCGTTCCCGTTTCGACTTCCGAAAACGCCGTATGTGTCAGTGATCAGTCAGAACGGACATGCAACTATATAATTAGCCCAGTACATCAGTGCTTCAGCAGTCAATCGTCTGCAAGAACAACGCACATGCTGCCCCAGCTGGTTCAAAACGAAAAGTAGGCGGTGCTGACGGTTCTGTTCGTAACATAAATGCCATATCCCGACGGTGTCTGTTTCATTGGTAGCAATTTTCATCGCGAAGATTTGAATAAAATTGCGGACAAATTGGGTGCCAGAAAAAATAAGCATCCACTTAAAAGTTGCAATAAAGCTTTTGAAGGGATTATCATTTCAAACTGAGCTTCCGGAATGGGAAGTATCATTTTTTATGCTTGAATTTGGTTCAAGTGTCTATTCATGTAACTAAAACTTTTCATAAATTTACCATGATACCTGAACCGTGACTCGATTAACTTGGCTCGGAAATGCGTCATTAAATGTTTCCAATATAGCACCCCGCATTCGATAAAACTGCGATTGGTTGTCTACGAAAATAAAAACAACTCGACGAAGCGATATATTACGCCCTTGTACACATCAAAATTTGGTTATCGATTTCAGTAAAATTTTGCTGAATTTTCATCAGCTGAAAGGTTCAGCAATACAAGATGCCGAAAAATCGGTAATCTGAATTGAACCTGTTTGACAGATTCGCTTTGCTGAAAATTCAGTAGTTCAAATTGTCAAATTGATAGCGCAGTTACCGGATTTACAGCAATCCAGCCCGGTATACTGAGAATTCGGCAATTGCGCTGTCAAATTGACAATTTGAATTACTGAATTTTTAGCAAAGCGAATCTGTCAAACAGGTTCAATTCAAATTACCGATTTTTCGGCATCTTGTATTGCTGAAACTTTCAGCTGATGAAAATTCAGTAAACTTTTGTTGATATTCGGCGAAAAAAAAATTGGTGTGTGCGCAGCTCACCTAGGTCTTAGTCTTATTCTTAAATGAAAGTTGTAGCATTCACATTGATTGCTACCGAATTTCATTTGAATCGAAGTTATGAGTAAAAGAACCTTTTTGTCCCTCCCCTATAGAAAGATTAACTTTTTTCAAAGAAATAAAAAAATTCTGAAACTTGGTAGAGTTCGAGCACACTATGAATTGTTTAAACGGATAGTTTTTGGATCGTTTAATTATTTTTAAATATAATGTTTTACAAAAATGTTAAGATTTCGGGTTCTTAATAAATATTTTTTAAATTTTTTTTATTTACATGAAGCTTTTTTTTTTGAAACCTTTCATAGTTTTCTCGAACTTTACCAAATTTCATAGTTTTTGAAAACTTTGAAAAAAGTTATAAATTTTCATATAAAACGTATAAAAAAATACATGTATTTCCTATATACATTTCAATCGCTTTGGGGCATGTGCATATCGCTCAAATTTCGACTGAATATTTTTTTTTGATGCATTCATTTTTTGACCGGCAATGAACATAATTCCAACATCGCAAAATAACTGTCACCCTACGCTTTATCTCCGTAACCAAGCCACATTTCAATATAGACGAATTTCTCGCTAAATCGTATTCAGAGTTGGTAGCATCCTCTCAGATTTTGATGAAACTTTCTATACATGAAGACATTGTCACAAAAAGCCACTTTGCATACCTTGTTTTTCCAAAAATGATCTTGGCTGTCTTTTGAAAAGGGTCAAACTTTTTTTTACCAATTTTTTTTCAGATGCTACAGTCTAAAAATGACAAATCCTACAAAAAAATGTTGTAGGTGTGATTTTTACAAAATTTGCAAAAAATTTAAATAAAAATATTAAAACAAATACTTCATCGACTCCCACACTGAAAAAAATTGATTTTAAAAATTTTAAGTCGACTTACAAAAAACCCCATCTTTGATTTGGATGAAATTTTGTTCCAAGATAAGTATATATGTTCCCTACCTACCGTAAAAAATTCAAGGCACTTTCGAGGAAAAAAAAGGTGTTTGAAAAAAACTTTTCCGTGTCCAAACTGAATTTTTCATTGCAGTGTATTCTTATCGAAAACTAACCAAATAAAAATCATAATCATCTCAGAATCCAATTTCTCAACTGCTAGTTGCCTGATACATGCAAAAAGTATCAGTAACGAATTTGGTATATATTCATAATAAACTTGAATGAGGGCAAAGATAAGCTATTTAATATCATCGATATATGCGAGATTTAACTAAATACCACTTGGCCGTGTACGAAGAAGTATCTTGTCTATGTACCCGCCCGGGAAGTAGAGATTGATGGTGTACTCTCCAACAACCCAGCAAACCATCAATCGTATAACAATGGAGAAAAAGACTCGTAAAGATGTCTACAAAGAGTCAAAATCGTTATGACAGTCGATTTTAGTCTGCAGAAATTGATTTGTAATCGCATATTACTAAAAACATGATTTGAATACGACCTTTTATTCAAAATCGCATTGATGTTCCAGTTAAATCGTGTTCGATTGGAGTTGGTCGTAGAGCACTGACAACTTATATTCATATAGCTACAAATATTTAAATCAGTAAAAATCGTATTTTTGCTCACATTTGATTGTATTTTACTTCGACCAATGTTGGATTAATAATTTAATAAAGTTATTGTGGTCGTTCCTATGTGTAGGAATACTCAATAAGCAACATAAACATATCTACGACTTCGATATACATCACAATGACTTCAAAAAGTTAGATACGACATAATATATCACAACATATAAGAAACCCGATTTCGCAAAATTACTTACGACTTTTCTCATATCTTTAAAATGAGATTGCTGCATATGTGGCGAAAGTTTATCGGAATAGGGCTTCTCCACTTGAAGATAAGATATGATTACGAAATATTGTCGCACTTATAACAATTAAAATAGTTCTGTGTAGTAAGTCCTGTCCTACAATCCAAATGTCGTAAGTTCGAATCCCACCTTAACATGAGAGGGGAAGAGAGACCTCTAGGGGTTGGGTTTTTGGCTCCGGTTCACAACCGATATTCGTTTTTTTGAGATGAATGCCTGTTCCTTTTTGATCTTCTTTACCGACGAACGAGAGTTAATCGTATATCGTGTTCCGGAATTGTATACTAGTTATGGTTATCGCATATAATGTGAGATTGTTTCGCATATCCAATCGTAAATACATTCTCTAGAATCGCTTTCATACTAGAAATTATCGCGCCTAACGTGTATATTATTATTATAAATCGTCAATTTCAATAGCTATGTACGCATATCGCCTCCAGTTTGGTATGCATATGCCGATTTTCTGCATTTTGTGCGACTTTTTTAGTGGGATATAAATACGTATTATTCAGTTGCAACTTGGATATACCATCAAAAAGGCTGGCTGGGAAGGGCCTCAATTGCGAAGTATGGGGTTGGCTCCATCAAGGACCCTTTGCTTCGGCCAGTGAAAAACAACTTATTTTCCATCAGCCTCATTTCGAACCTTTCGCCGAATCTGCTCTTTCAATTTGATCTTTTGGACGGGGCTAGTCGACCTGTTTGCCTTTTTTTGTGCCACAAGGCGTGCACTGCCGTCGTTGCAAACAATTGGGCCTACAGCGACTTATTGTAGAAACAAGGCACGCTGTGGAAAATGCGGAGAGAATCATGAAAAGTTTTCATACCGTGGAGAGACTCCGCATGATCTCTCGACATATCGCGCATATAAATTCTGCGAGGACAAAATGAATCATTCTTTTAAGGAACGCTCCGATAAGAAATGCAAAAGAGCGGTACGCCACCGACAACGACTAATTTCTGCGTTTCCTTGTACACTAAAGAGCGACAGTCTGACCATCCCATTGTGGGAACATCTTCTAATGTGCCTATAAATTTCCGAAAGAGGAAAATCAGAAACCCCAAATGTCCTTATATTTCAGTCACCACATTTTCTCCCAGGTTTTACACAATGCATTTGCACCACGATTGAACGTCAGACGAGTATCCGACGCGAACAACCGTGCCCCTACTTCGTGGTGGGCAGAAATTGCTTAGAATTGTACGCGCATTTTGTACTTTTGAACATCGGATCGCCTGATTTTTTCCCAATATAAACGACGTTATAAATGCAAATGAAAAACTTGATGAAAGATAAAAAACCCGATCATTGGCACCGGTCCGTCAATGGTTTAACGGACGGATCATCAGATAAACAATGTTTCGTCTAGTGGCTAGGGCTTATGATGTGTATTCGATTCATCCTGGGATTAGAATACACGAAACGTTAGTCATACGATGACAGCTATGCATCGCTTTTATGATAATTATTATGACAGTATGGTGGATGCAATCATAAAAAAAGCTGTGCTGCCAACATTCTCCCCGCAAAACTAATGGTTTTTCATTTACCCACCAACGACCATGCCCACATCGTTACAATTACAGGGGCTCTCCGTTTGATGAAGCATGGAAAGCACTCTTTGGAGAAAACATGGGAGTTTTTGGGTATTTTATCTGAAAAATTGTACCTGATTACCTTAGCTTGAGCTCTTTCGCAGTGCTCCATTCCGGGTAATGAGAAGGCGGACACTTGGATTAGACTGATAATGGGAAGGTTGACATCTAGGCATTAGAAGGTGATATTTATGAAAGATCGCGTAGCTTCAATGAGTTTTTAATTATTTCTTCTCAGAGGACGCTCGAAAATTGGCAAATTTCGTGGAGCGATGGAAGTTTGGGAATCTCAAAGGTATGGTCCAAGAGAAAAGATAAGGGTCATGACTTCATTCGGGTGATATCTCGGATCATGTACAATAATTATACGTAGAATGCCCATCTCCGAAGTATTGGGGTCGTTGAGAGCGGTCTCTGTGCTTGTGGCGGTGGTTATCGCGATATTAAACATGTTGTCTGGTCGTGCGCTAAGTGTTCTAGCACCAGATCTCCGTTAAACGAATCCCTTCGGTCTCGTTCTGTTCTAGGATTGTAAATTGGATTCTGAGATGGTTATGACTTTCATTGGCTTAGTTTTCGATAAAAGTACACTAAAAAAATTCAGTTTGGAACCACTTTTCAAATAACTTTTTTAGCTTGAAAGTGCCCAACTTGAATTTTTGACGGTAGGTAGGGAACATAATTACCTATCTTGGAACAAAATTTTATCCAAATCAAAGATAGGTTTTTTTATAAATCGACTATAAATTTTGAAAATCGATTTTTTTCAGTGTAGGAGTCCATGAGGAATTTTTTCAATAATTTTATTCAAAATGTAACTAATTTTGTGAAAATCACTCCTACAACATTTTTTGTAGGATTTGTCATTTGTAGACTATAGCCATTTGAAAACAAAAATGGTAAAACAAGTTTAACCCTTTTCAAAAGACAATCTAGATCACTTTTGGAAAAACAAAATATGCAAAGCGGCTTTTTGTGACAAAGTTCTCATGTACAGAAAGTTTCATTGAAATCTGAGATGGTGCTGCCAACATTTTTTCGAGTTGGCGCGAAATTCGTTTATACTGAAAATGCCAATTTGTAGTTATTCAAAAATTCAGTAACAAGATATATCTAACTCAATTAATCCAAAACTGGCGTTTGTCATTAAAGAGTACAACGTTGACGAAATGCCGATGAAGACGGATTTACAGAGACATGTAAGAACAAGAAACAAATATGAACATCTGACCGTGAACAGCAAGTAAGCAGTACCGATGACGATATGAATGCGACCCATAGTACGCGAGTAGGAAGAACGAATGAACCCAAGCTGCGGCGGATAATGCAACTAATACTTCACCATTAGGGAAGAGGATATCAATACGCAGCAGTAAACTGTATCACTAAGATCCGGCAGACATGCATTTTTGGTTCTATTTTTATTTTTTGCTTATTGCAAAACATAAAAGATCCACGGCTCAGTTGGACCAACTCATTGCGACGTGTTCGTAGAATAATGCTGCGCAGTTTGTGCACGGAAAACTTAATGATGCGTGATCTAAAATAGACACCAGCATAGCGAAGTGTCCAAAATATGCGGTGCCCAAAACAATACAAAAGTTTTGAGAAAGCAATATACTTGAGAATTTGCCAATATACCGTCAAAGAAACGAATATAGACTGCATAAAGGAAAACGCAACCGTACTCCTACTGACATCAAACATGATGCTTTCTGTTCGCGATATTACTAAAAAATAATTGGACGTTCGCAGAGGGACAGTGTAAAACATTAAAAAAGAGGTGCAACATCAAGTCCTACGGGTAACAAAGAGCACCAAAATTAGCAGAAATACAGAAAATTTCTTTAAAAAAACTCATCAGAAAGCCGAAATGTACGTATAATTTGACACCAGTTCACTGCAAGGTTCATAATTTAATAATATCGTGCCAGAAGAGAAGGTTCCAGATGCCCATTAGGGTGGGACAAAAATTAGATTCCAGCTCCGAGCAACTTTTTAGGTACCATTTGGGTCCTAGAGCAACTGTGCAAATTCTTAGCTCGATCGGTGAAACTATATTTTCGCGCCCACTGTTTAAAGTTTACATGGGATTTTGTATGGGAAAATTGACTTTTACAAAATAATTCCTCCAGGAGTTGCCCATTACTTCCTAAAAATAAATCGTTAAATGACTTTTAAAGGAAATTTAACAAAGAAACAAAGTCTCGAAAACCACAAAACGATCTGACGCTTAAGAAAAAAATTATTAAGCAGAAACTGATTGATGCTCTGACGATTGATAAAATATTCATTTTTTCTAGCACCACTGCTGTTGGTTGTCCAATTATACGCAATTTTGTTTTAATCCTCCCTTAATGTGTCTAAATCGTTTATCTACACTATTTGGCCACTTCGCAAGGTTTGGAGGGATAAATTGAGGCTTCTTTTGTACATAAGAAGAGAAAGTTGAAACTTTTTGTATATAATTAGACTGTCAGAAGCAGTGATGCTATGAAAAGTGAAATTTTCATCAATCTTCAAAACATCAATCGGTTTTTGTTTAATAACTTTTTCCACAAGCGTCAAATCGTTTTGCAGTCTTCTAGACTTTGTTTCCTGGACAAATTTTCTATAAAAATCAGACATCTACTTATTTTTAGGAGGTAAGGGGCAACTCTTGGAAGAATTAATTTGCAGAAGACAATTTCCCCATACGAAATCCCATGTAAACTTTAAACCGCGGGCGCAAAAATATAGTTTCACCGATCGAGCTGAAAATTTGTAGAGTTCTTCTGGGAGCTAAATGGGACTCAAAAAGTTACTCGGAGCCAAATTTTATTTTTTTTCATATAACCATGTCCCACTCTAATGTCCATAGGTTAAACAGGATGGAAATATTCTGTAAAAATGTTGGTATGGCAAGCGATTTGTTAAAGTGGCAACAAACCTTCATCGTTCTTCACTATGGACGAAATGAATGGTGAATATGCATTCGTAGTTTTGGCAAGATCTAGCATCTGCTCATTACGCGTCGGTAACTTTGGAACCGCTTAAAAGCCATAAAGTCGATTTTGTAGAAAATGGCCTAATTCGCCAAACTGCAGCGACATGCATCTTATTGAGCTGTATTGACATTTGAGAAATAATGAGTAAGAAGTCTATTCTATCGAAGATTTCTAGAGAATGTGGTTTAAAGCTCCCCCAAAAGTGAGCGACTAATGTTTTGCGGAATCTCATGGCATTAAAAGAAAGGTTCGAGAGTTTTCAGGTATAAAATATAAATAACTTATAACGAACGTATTCGTCGAAGAATATTATAATATGATTATTAAATAAAAACTACTGATTTTTTTTTGGACATAATATTTTACCACTCGATAGAACTATTATATTTTTAATGCCTCCGTTTTGGATTCCAACTCTTTCCTTTTTTATGTACATAAAAGACTTGGGGCTCCGTTAAGCTATCTCGTTGACACACGACGCACGCAAAAAAACAATATATATCTGTCGGAACTAACAGTAAAGGAGAAAAAGATTTCTAGTACTTGTGTAGTTTACTAATATTTGATCGATAGGCCAAGAATGGAACACGACTAATCTAGTACATGACAAAGGTTTATTCGTTGCTTTATCTCTGTGTTTTCTTCTTCAAAATCTTGAGCATTTGTTCCAGGCTCCTGTAATCTTTGCAAATATATGCAATCTCGAGCAAAATAATTCAAGAACAACACAAATTGTCTCATGTTCATAGCGAATCCCGTAGAACATAGGACAAATATGTACAGAACATATGGTTTATTCGACCACAACGGTTGAAAAATATAACCCAATTTTGAATCAAATCTTAAACAGTTTCTAAACACATCAAACGAGTGACTGTTGGGAGCAGTAACTGTCTATGGACACATATAACAATGTTCGTGGATAAAACATTTAAGATAAAATATCCAATTCAAAACATAAACAATACAATGCGATTTTCACCCGCTGTCAAGAGATTTACCTAGACAATAAGGGACCATTCACAAATTTCGTAACGCTTTTAGCGGAGGAGGGGGTTCGACAAGTTGTTACATATTGTGACATAGGGGGGAGGGGGTGTAAGCTAGATCGTTACGTATCATGTTTTCACTGAAGAAATTTTTTTTTTCGTGGAATTTGTTACGTTATAGGGGAGGGGGGATAAAGAAATTTGTGACAATTTGTTACATGGGGGAGGGGAAGTCAATTTTGGACAATTTTTGCGTTACGTAATTTATGATGGGTTCCTAATAAAAGATTCTATTATTGCAAAACTACCTCAAAGTGATAAATCGTTTCTTTTATCTGTGCGACTGATATTCGAATGATTATTAACTAATTGTGTCCGCTTTTTAAAACAAACCATCCATTCAATCGCAGTCTTGAACCTTCGTCAACTACAACCCAATGGGACAGTCTTCATCATCGTTATTTGTTCTACTGTTACTGAACACTAACCATAGTTAATGCAATACAAGCATGGGAAGCATTAGCCAATTTCATATTTGTTACTGATTAAAACTGTTATATACTATTATTTACTTTGAATTTTGGTTCAACAAAAGCCAATTAATTGGGTATTATTTATTTATTAGGATAAATATTACTTGCGGTTATTAACCTGCTTTCAACTTTTGCCCACCAAGTATTAAAACGTTAAGATTAATCACAACATTTGAATTGACAGCTCAAAAACGATTTTCAATAAATAAGTACCTATGCGATGTAAGAAAAATTATCACAGAAGTTAGATGAAAGATTCAAGAAAGGATTAAATTAACAGATAGAGTTGATTTAAGTTTAAAGGGAAAAATAAGCTCGGGACATTCAGAAAACATAATATGTGCGAGGAAGGGGAGTATCAGAATAGGAACATATCAGAGAGAAAGAAAGAACGAAAAAAAACGAATACAAAAAACAACATACCTTAGCGCTATCTTTCAAATCATTCATAGCCGGGTCGTTAATGGGTTTACCGGATGCAAGCTTAGTAGCGTTTATTAGCTCACCGAGTGCAGCAGCGACATCTTTCACCGCATTCATCACCATCACTTGCGAGTCGGGTTGGTTGGAACCGAGCGAGGCAGCGCCATGCTTGACCGCTTCCGCCAGTTGTACTGTGAGGAAGGATTTCATTTAAAGATACGAATTGTTCTGACACACGGATACTTACATATAGTTGTAACAGCATTCTGTGCCGCAGCCGCCAGCTGATCCTGTGTGCCAGCAGCACCGGCCACCAAAATCTTGGTATCCTCTACCAGTGCCTTGGCGGTCTTCAGGATGTGCTCCCGATGGTCGGAAAACTTCTCGTCATCCTCCGAGTGCAGTGTTCCGGCCGTAGCGAACATTATGGTCGTATCCAAATCGCTGATGATGGCGGAAACGGTGCTGGAAGCGTTAATGCAAGCTTGGGTACCACGGGAACCGGCTTGCAGAGCAGCCAGCACTTGCGATACCTTCTCGGAGACATCACGAGCACCGCGAGAAATTTCCACCAGGCCGGAGCTGTCATCTTTGCGAATACCGGCCGTTGACTGGATCAGAACATTAACGGAGCGACCCAGATCCTGCACGGTACTGCGAATACGGATGGCCACATCCGGCGATGTGGTCAGAGCAGAAGCACCAATCGAATCCTGAGCCAGCTGTGTGTAATGGTGAGTCATCTCGACGGATAATTGTGCCAACTTGGAAGGATCTACGGCGGCCTTAGCATTGATTTCGTTTGCGTAACGAGCAATCTCCTTAGCAGACTGAACCATGCGGGTCTGATAGTCCACGTAGTTATCGTTCATGGTAGCTCCCAGGAAGGACTGACGCTTGTCGGTGATGCGTGACATCGAACGGGAGATCTGCTCCATAAGCCCAGTGACAACTCCATTTTCAGTCGACAGACGTTCGACGGTTGCGTTAAGTTCCTGAATCGCTTCGCGGGTCGCTTCGACTGATTCGTCTAGTTCGGGGTGTAAATGCGAGGCACGGGGATTTCCTCCGGCATTTTTAGCGATTTGCACCAATTGGGAGCAGCACTCGATCACTGATTTCACCTGATCGATTAGAATTGTCTGCTGTCCCGAGTGAACTACGTGGGAGCAAGCCCCAGTAACTCCGCTTGTTAACGGAACCGCATGTTTGGCAATCTGATTGACAGCGTGACCCAAACTTTCAGCGTTTTTCTTAGCCGATGATTTGACCGGTTCCAAACGATCAATCAACTCCGATGCAGCATTCAGTGATTGGTTTGTGAAACCTTGCAAATTATTCTCCTTACGCTGTGGCAGACCATCAACACCTACGGCAAGAGCAGCCGAATTAAGATCCCTGGAACATGATTTCAAGACTTCAAGAACTTGGTCACACTGCAGTTGTCCAGGAGCTTTTTCACGAATGCTAGAAGCTAGTTTTTTAATACTTTCCGACACGTTTCGACTGTGAATGGCAAGTTGCTGCCAAACTGGAGGATCAGTCGGAGTCATAGCTAGCACCTTCGCTGTTTTTACCATATCAACGGCTCCATCTAGGATGCCACGACCGGCAAGCAAAATCGGTTCCTGTGCCTTTCTGCCCTCGGTTGAGATACGAGCCGGGATGGAGATAAACTCAGGAGAATTTGCAAACTGGCAGAGAGATGAAACTGCTTCCAAGAGAGGCTCGGTTGCAGTGGCACAGCGTGCTCTCGAAACCGGACTGTAGTCCGTGTCCAAAGCCTTGATTTCCCGTACTAAATCAGCAGTAGAGTTGGCAACTTCCTTTGCTGCCTGGACGAAGTGACGCTTAGCTACCGGGTTGGTAGTTGTTGAGCTTGCATTACGACACGCATTGCACAAAACCGATGTATGTTTAGCGATGATCGTGGCCGCAGAGAAAACATGCTGCTGAGAGGAAGCAGGTCCTAGCAGAACCTCGCAGCTCTGACGAATCGCTTGGAAGGCACGAGCAAATTGCCTTTGATCCACCAATCCCTGGCGTCCTCCGACGCTGGTCGGATTAGAAATACCAACCAGATAGGCAGCTTGACCGGCAGATTCAATCAGTCCACGTATTGAGTCGGAAACGGAATCCACCGAATGGCCGAATTCAGCGTGCTTCGATAACTTGGCATTGTTGGCGATTCCCGTCATGCCATCGCCCAAAGTTCTAGATTTTTCCATCACCGTATCCAGACAATCGAAGTAGCCTTGATCGGTTAACGGCTCTTGAGCAGATTCAAGTAACGGTCTAAGCGACTCGATACTTCGGATTGCGCTGTCACATTCCTTCTGACCAGGTGCTGCTTGAGTACATACATCTACCAGGCAATTGATGCTTTCTGTGACAACACGGGCTGCAGAGGACAGCTCGTTTTTCGCATTCGGTCTATCCGGATCCCCAGCTACGAACTTAGCCGTTCCTAGCAAGCTTATCGATTGATTGGAAACACCTCGAAGGGAATTTACTATTTCTTCACGAGCACGATCTTCCGGGGTTTGTCCGGCCATCTCCAGGGTAACGGTCATCAGTTCCTTGTACGAGTGATAGAACTGCTGACTGGTGTTGGCCAATTTAATAGAACTGTCGTACGAGTGGACAATCTGGCCACCAGCGGAGTTCAAATTCTCAGCTGCACTCTTAAGTTCGTTTTGCAACTGTCCAAATGCGCGGGTCGATGGTGGATATTCTCCAGTGTCTAAAATTGCACGTAGATCAGCCATATTTTCGTATGCCTCGTTTATGTCCTTCACCCCTGGGAAGCAATCAATTGTTCTACCCAGGGAACTCTTCGTCCGTTTAATCGCTTGCACCAACTGATCCTGGTTACCCAAGTTCTGCAAGGTTCGTTGAGCTTCCTCAATCACATGCATCGAGTCGACAATTACTTCATCAGCACAGTCTACCACCACCGGGTTCTTAGTAGTAGCGACCACTCCTCGGACGCTCTTCGTGTACTCACCGAGCGCCAAAGCAGCATCTCTTCCGGCTACTCCAGCATAGGTTCGGTTACCCTGTTGAACTGCAGACATTAACTGATACAGCGACGAATCCACACTGTTACTGGCAGCAGCTAGTTGCTTGAAGCAACTGTCGGCCGTCTCTCCTGGCAGTGGTCTCAAGTTTCCCTCTTGACCGGCACGACGCGTATCATTCAGAACATTTCGCAGATTGCGTACAGCTTCCAGAGCAGCATCTAGCTCGTTACCACCACAAGCTTCTCTAGCTCGGTGAGCCGCGGAACGAAGATCGTGAATCGAGTGCGAAAGGTTAAGTGCACAGCGGGAAAGCTGCTGCGAAGCGGCTTGATCCATCACGGTTGGTTGAAGATCTCTAGCCGATTGGGCAACCTGAGCTCCCGGTTCCAGAAACATCTCTGCTGCGTCGATCAACCCCAGTTGAGCGTTCGGATCATCCGGTCGGGATAGGGTGTTCTTCACGCCTGCTACCAAACGAGGAATCTGATCAGCTACAGTTTGACAATCTTGCAGGAGAATTTCTTTCGTCTGAACATCGTTGCTATGGAGCAAAGCGCTTTGAGCAGCGGTGATACACTGGGTGGCGGCGGAAGCTGCTTGTTTAGAACATTGTTCCAGACGGTTAATCAATTTACGTTTGATGGCCGGAGTATTGGCGGTGGTGGTAGTAATTACTCTCAATTCCTCAGCTGCTACACGCAGCGATTCCTGATGACCGGAGTCGTGGGGATTTCCAGCGCATAGTCTGGCCGCTTCTACCATTCTGGCGGTTGCATCCGCTAGCTGTTTAGCAGCCTCCAGCAACTTCCGTTGCATGTTAGAATCATCCTGTCGTTCTGCTTCTCCCTTGATGCTTTGTATCAGTTGAGCGGTTGCTTTGCCTAACTGTTGTGCCTGTCGGATCATCTCCTGGGGATCGGTGGAAGACACCAAAATGTCCGTTGCCACCAGAACGTCTTCGACTGGGTTTTCGTCCACTCTACGGGCTTTCTCGCGAGAACTTAACTTGATGTGCTCCAGCAGCTCGGTTAAAGTTTTGGAAACATCCTTTGCGGCACTCATCAGATCACCACGGAGCTGCGGATTGTCGGTAGCCTCGTTGCACACCTCAACCAGGTGGGCAACTGCTTTGGCGACTTCTCGTGCGGCGGCTTCCAGCTGCTCGCGACATGCCGGACTTTGAATCGTAGGGGCGACCACTCGGGCACAAGCCACCAGCTGGCTCGTGGCCAGCGCACACTGGCTTGCGGCACCAATGACTGAAAAGGTGGAAAGATATTTGAATCTACTTAATTTACAAACAAAAAGACGTAATATTTTTACCTTTATTTCTAGTTGCTTCGTCCTCGGTAACCGCCGCAATGGATTTGGCCTTGAGTACCAAAGCCGCCGTTGTGTTGGCCACGGCTTTAGCCAAACCCAGAAGCATATCGTGCAGCTCTCGACTCTCCATACTTTCCTCGCCCATGGTACTGAGCACCTGTCCGCTAGCTTCGCCTACGCGGCTAGCAGCATTCAGCAGATTCTGCCGTGGTTCTTTACTCTCCGGTTCGGCCGACTTCAGAAGATCACTGAACGCAGCACACAGCTTTCTGGTCGCTTCCAACAGCTTATCCCCGGTACAATCATCATCCATTAAAGCGGCGATGAGACGCACTTCCTTTGTGACCTCCGGAATGCTCTGGGTAATTTGCGACACAGCAGCACCCACGGCATCGTGATCAATTTCATCCGGCTGTGAAGCGGTCACAACCTGAGCCGTTGCCGCATTCATCGTAGCCAAGTGGGTGGTGACCGTTTGCTTCGATGTGTCCAGCGTTTCTTCACGCCACTGCATCGAACCCGGATCCGTTCCAAGTGGGGGTAGTTGAGCCTTGCTTTCCAGATCTTTCTCCGCCTTGTTGATTGCATCCTGACCAGCGGAGATGTAGCCGACCAGGGCTCGCTGGGGCTCCGAGAGAACCGAACTGATGCGAGTTTGTTGTAACTGAATCGAGGAGGAATGGTGGGATATTGGTTAACGACGGATTGATTAGAAATGAACTGATATTACTTTCTTGATTAGAATCAATTGCTTTACGCTAGTAATTTCAGTTATTCTGACAGGCATGCCAATTACTATTCCCTAACAAGTCTACTGAATTTAGTATGAGAAAAGTCAATTCACCTACGCCTGTGCAGTGACGATTGCGTTAGTCAATAGTAAGTTAGTTATAGGCAGCGTGAAAAAAAAAAGAAAATTGATTGTTTGATAGTGATAAGTTCCATTACTTTTAACACTTATGGTATTAATAAAAGAAAAACGAAATGAATGATTGTTAGAAAGAAAATTAATGAACAAATGAAAGAAAAAGTAATCTCACCATGGGCGGTTGATGGGCCAGATTGACCTGCCCCACGATGGCACCGTACTGCATGGACTGCATTTCCCCGGTTCCATATGGGCGCTCGCCTAAGGACATCGGTCCAAACCCAAGCCAAATCAAGCCAGAGCATAAAATCAAACGGCAACATAGGGGAAAAATGAAAGAAAAAATTCAAATGATAAATAAATCGTACAAAATCATATACATAAAATAACTCACACTCGGACCGAGTGCTGAAAACCGTGAAAGAAAACTAGATAATAGTGTAATGAAACGAGAAACGTGTGAACACGTATCGTCGTTTGGGTGTTATCTAGTGCCAAGCGACAATGGATATGAATATAATCTGAAACATCCAAAACGTTGGTTGGAACAAGATAACATCCGATTGATGCTGACTGAACAGGAGAAACGATGTAAGCTTGAAGTGCTGTAAGTGTGTATGATGGACAGCTAACATCCTTTCCACTATTTATCAACCATATAGGACTCCCTCCTAACTGGAGGCGCTGGCTGCAATGGATTTTGCCACCTCAGCGATTCTCCACTCCGCCCCTCTCGGAAGAGTTGAAACCCGCATTATAACGTAACGAAACAGCATGACGTCGGTTTGACATTGGTCATGGTTGAGTAATGCAAGCTGCTATGACTGGCAGCAGAGTGGGAGGAATCAGTTCTGCTATCCGAGCTATTGTACAATGTGATAGATTTCATTGTAGGGAAAAGATTGGAAAAAATATCTGCTGGCCTCGTTTCGTGCAGGAATTCAATGTGGAAAGCTGATATTTCAGTGAACTGGATATTTTTATCGTCGTCCTAAGTTTTATGTTCTTTAGTTTGATCGGTGCCAGCTCAACTCTTCTGATTGGGTCAATGTGTGACAGTTAAATTTATTCTAATTTGGAAAAAGACTTACCATCGTATCCGCGCATGATGGCCGGTTTAGCAATCGACTGAGTTTCGACCTTGCCCGACGGAGTCGTTTCTTCATGCTGTAAAAATGTCGCCCTGGAACAAGAAGAAAAAAGTCAAAATTAGTTTAAGGCTGCTACTACAAATTCCTATCAGAACTACTATCTTGTACAATGCTAAACATGTAATTCTCGAGCATGGAATGTGTGAAATGCGTCCAAAAGTCCGTAGACTACTGACCCGAAAATAGGGATACCAACCATCCATATTTTACAGGACGTGTCCGTAATTTCGACTTGGCCGATTTTAAGGAGCGTCCTTTATTATACTTCCAATGTCTTTCACTTTAGTTTCAAAATTTGGCATACTTCAGATCAACTTTATTCTAAGAGAACTTTTCAACCGTCATACTTGGTCCCTTCCAGCGTCTTTTTGCCTTTCTCAATAGAAAGGTATTGCAATTGCAAACCAACTTTTTAACGGAGACCCGGAGGGCCGAGTGACATATACCATTCGATTCAGTCCGTCGAGTTAGGCAAATGTCTGTGCGTGTGTATATATGTGTGTATGTATGTGACCAAAAATGTCACTCATTTTTCTCAGAGATGGCGAAACCGATTTTGACAAACTTAGTCTCAAATGAAAGGTACAACGTTCCCATAGGCTGCAATTGAATTTCTAATGGATCCGACTTCCGGTTCCGGAATTACAGGGTGATGAGTACGATCACGCAGAAAATGTCGATTTCAATAAATTCTGCAATAAATGTATAAAGGTGAATTTTTTTCCAAAATGTAACCACAACTACTTCGATTTGTAGTATTAGGTCACTAACAGCCTTTCAAAGTCTCTTTGGCCACATTGGCCACCATCATCGGTTCAGGAAGCCCCGGCGGAAGTATCTAACATAACAGTCACATCAGTTTCTCGGAGATGGCTTCAACCGACCGATTCAACCAAACTTAGTCTCAAATGAAAGCTGTTGCGCCCCCGTAAATGGCTATTAAATTTCATCCCGATCCGACTTTCGGTTCTGGAGTTACGAGTTGTGTCGTGCAATCACATAGCAAATTGCAATTCAAACCGATACTCCGATGAAAGCAAAAAAGGCAAAAAATTCGCTAAAATGTCTCTCAAACAACTTAAATTCGCAGTTCTAGGTCACCGACGGCCAACCAAACTTTCGTTGACTACATTGGCCACCATAGACGGTTCCAGAAGTGTCCGGGAAAAGCGGCCGTCTTTCAAAATTAACGAACTCACATCACTTTCCCGGAAATGGTTAGGCCGATTTTCACAAACTTAGTCCCAAATGATAGCTCTAAGGTTCCCACAGATGTCTATAAAATTTCGTACGGATCGCTTATATGGTTCCGGAAATATAGATTAAACTGTCCGGTCACATAGATTGCTGCTGCGTGCTGAGATACGTTTTCTTCGTACTGAAACATTAGCTGTGTTGTACGACATCGTAATCGGTTCTGCTATATATTGCTGTTAGCGATTAGATGTTTTTGTTTGTTTCTTGTTCTTACGGGTTACTGTTGTAAATTCGTTTTCATCGACATTTACTTCTTTATGGCACTGGTGATTGTTGGTTTGGGTGCACTGAGCGTGATTTTCTTTGAGCTAGTATTTATTGCTGCCCGATCCGTAGTCACTGATTTTGCATCCGTTTGTGGTTAGCATGAGGCGATTGTGAACCGGTATTGATCGTAGTAGATGAAATGTCTAGTTTTTGAGCAAGGTGCGTTTAATGTAGCGGCTTATTTCAGAATTGGCACGCAGGAATCTGTCCTGGATGCGCAACCAATATTCTCTGACTATATGTAAAACTTTGAGTAGGTTTACATTGGATAATCTGGTAGAAGAAGATAGGTTTGGTCTCATCGCATAAATTCCATTATGAAGAAATGGTAAAGGTGCCTCCAAATAACATCCTTAACGAAATCCATTTCTGCGTATTTCGACGTGTATTGTTTGAAAACGCATTACCGAATGACGTAGGTGGTGAAGTTGCACTGCGCTCACTTTTACTATGTTAACCCTTTCATGCCCAACTTTTTTCTCGTGCATGTAGGGTTTCAAAACTATTTTTCGTTGAAAACGGCGGGGTCAAGAAACACGAAACGCCTTTTTTCATAAAGATAGGTGCTTTCCTCGCAGTGCTAGAAGCTGCTCATTTTATACCGTCCTATGCCCAATACAATTCTCCTAGAATATTTGCAATAGTCCAATTGCGTAGAAAACGTAGCCAAAGACAAACTAAATTGATAAGTTTGATCAGTTTTCAATAATATTGCAACATAACGAAGATATATGAAAAATTAATTTTTAGTCGTCAACGTAAACTGTACCTGGCAGCACTGCTCCATTGGAATCCAATAAGACTAATTGCAATAACTTCAGTTCTATAGCTGATCCTTGTAACTGTTAATACTCAACTGAAAGGCAATAGTTACAGTTATTACCCTTACTTGTTTTTGTGAGCAAATCTCGCCTCAATAAAAAGTTATAGCTATTAAAAAACGTTGTTGTCCACAAACAACATGGGCATGAATGGGTTAAGCTGCATATTCATCATCAATTATTATTCCACATGCCGATTAGAGGAGGTTTCACATCTTGCGGGACATTTCGAAAAGTAAATAGGTAACACAATTCGCCTGCATCGGTGAATGAATTAGCTTTGGAGTGTCACTTATTGTTGGGAACGTATCTGGTTGAAGCAATATTTTAAATCAGCATTCCACCAAAACGCTCCATAAACGGAAACAACATGCTGGATTGCTCACTATGAGGTCAGATCGAAGTAGGTTGTCTTCATCTTGCATTGGTAAAACATTACCCTAACTTGTTTCGATCAAGATTTAAAGTATCCTTATTTTACTCTCAGTCCATTTGAGTTGGCTTGTAAAGCATACAGAAATGCCGTTCGATTCTCTGAGCGAAGAGGTTGGAAAAGCCTCTGCACAAATATCTCAAGCCTTAACGACACTAGTAGATTAAATAAGTTACTTTCGAAATCGAAAAACTTTCATGTCAGTTCGATTAGATCTGCTATTAGTGAATACTAAACAATCTTTTTGACACACTATCGCTGACGACTGCCCATGAATTATTTTAGGTAGTTCCGGTTCATGGGATTTTTCTCGTAGAATTGTGAATCATTCCAGTTCTACTTCAAAGAAGATATGAACACTTCAAGCATATTTTCAAAAAAGTTCTTACATGTAGTCTTGCTGCCTACAACATTGAAAAAGTTTTTTCGCAAAAGCAAGCTTTGAAGCTTTTCTTGATATTGAAGGTGCTTTTGAAAAAGTGTCTTTCGAATCCATTTTGGGAGCAGCACGAGGTCATGGTTTGTTGAGTAGATGCAACGAGCCTTATGGTTTGTTGAGTAAAGGTGTCTTCAAGTTGAACTATCAGTTAATCTAAATAAAACATCATTGGTGTTTTTCACGCAATGAATGAATACAACCGGAGCCCGTCCGTTGCAGGTTTTTTTACTCTGAAATTATTGTCGCAGATCAAGTTAAGAGGATGGTTTCATTCAAATTACCTTAAAGTAAGCAAAATTCGGATTTTTTGTGGACCAACAGAATTAGGACTCAAAAAGTTTAGATTTTCGTCTACATTTACAATTTTTTTTCATGATGGAAAAACAAAATGGCGCCTATGGTGCCGTTCTGTCTAGGGTTAGGTGCGCATGGAATTCCAAAACTGCGTAAAGCCTGCTGCCACAGGATCGATCTGAAACACAAAACTAATAATAAGGCTCTAAAGTATTTATTAGAGGGATGACCTAAGAACGGGTAAAAAACTTCGAATTTGACGTACGTAATGATGCGATCTCAAAATTTTAAAATCGATTTTTTAGCCCTTTTTCCACTTTAAGACTTCACTAAAAATAGTAAATAGAAGGAAGGGGAGATTCAGTTGGACAAACAATTCAACCACTATATGAAAGCAAAAAAACTAGTATTTTCAGTATCCTTTTTACTCCTTAACGGGTTACTTAAAGTGGAAGTTACCCTGAAAATATCGCAATAGCTGGAATATATTTTTAAATCCAATATATAAGAAGTTACTTTGTTTCGCAAGTATATGTGTTTCGACGTCGCAAATAACTTTGTGAAAGCTTTCAAGAACGTTGGAGAATGGCTAAAAAAGTTATAACGTAAAGTGGTCTTTCATATAAAATATTCCATAACTTTAAAAATATTAAAGGTAGATTATGATGTCTTCAGTAATTTATTTTATAGCAACATTTGCTTCAATTTTGTTGAAGATACAGTTTCTCTATGTTAATTAATTCAGAAAGTAAATTCCGTATATCATTTATTGGTGAATTAATCACTGAACGATATATTCCTGCGCAATCATAAAGGCAAGAACTTATCCGAACAAACTATACTTCTAAAGTTAACTGTTTAGACGCTATCAATTTTGAGCATGAAACCTTTTTAAAACACTGTGCATGGATTGGTGTTCGTACGTTCATCGAAATTGAATAAACCGAAAGGGATCTTGAGGGTTATTATCTAGTCCTTGGCGCATCTTTTTTCAAAAAATCAGATTATAAACAAAATGGTGGGCATTTTAACAAAAACGTATTTTTCTCTTCGATAAATCGTCTTTAATTGCATAAAAAAATATGCACGATTAAAATTTTACACAAATTAATAAACCTTTAAGGGATAGGAGTTTCAGCGTGAGAAAAAAAAACACTTTTTGGCGATTTTTTTAGAAGTTGGGTGAAACGAATTAATTAAAACTTTTATGTATTATAATGTATTAATTCACGGACATTCTGTAATTTTCTATGCAAAAATATCGACAAACGACTCGGTGATGCAGCTTTTCGTGGAACGTCTCTGGAAAAAACACGATTTGCGGTGGGAACAGGCATAGCGTAGTTGGTAAATCGATTACCTTTTACGCAGCTCACCTGGGTTCGATCCCCAACCCCGCACATAGGTTTAGAGATTTTTCCAAAATATTCTTCTGAAAGAAAAATTATTAAATAAACATTCCAAGTTTTATTCAATTTTTTTAACTTACACGTTATAGTTAACGTTAGGTAGACAACCCTATTTTCATATTTTTTCAGCGCAGTACATAAATAACACCTTTTGTACATTATATTTGTGTAATTAAATGGTAAAATTTTTCTTTAAAACAACGACACGCATAAACGATCTAAATAGTCAATGGACAAACATGGCTTCACGCTTGAAATCTGGTAGAAAACTTATCTATGACCGAATACCGCATTCAAATCATTATAACTTTCGATTCCGTCAATGAAATATTTTCAAACTTGCAGGGGATATACTTGATTACTAGCACCAAATAAGTAGCAAATATTTTTTTGTTCATAAATTGTTTAAATTTATTCCGTGTAATGAATTGGATGTTGGAACAGCAATGCAAGCAATCAAATCGAATGCTGTGGGTTTGGACGGCATTCCCCTAAAATTCGTAAAACTGCTGTTACTGTTTGTTTTAACTCCTATTACCTATTGTATTAATACAATTATTTTGACCTCCAAATTTCCACGTTCTTGGAAAGCCTCAAAAGTCATCCCCATTCCAAAGACAGCTAGGAACAACGATTTAAATGTTCTGCGAGCGATAAGCATACTATGCCCCTTGTCAAGTTTTTGAAAAAATAGCCAAACAACAAATACAAGACCATATCCACGCTTTCAACTTACTAACGCCCCATGAATCTGGTTTTAGAACCGGCCATAGTACAACTACTGCGTTGTTGAAAATAAACGATGATATCCATCGCCACGTGGACAGAAAAGGAGTTGCATTCCTGCTTCTCCTAGACTTTTCAAAAGCTTTCGATCGAGTATCGCATACAAAATTGATGCGGAAACTATCTGATAAGTTTAGTTTTTCGAGAGATGCAGTACACTTTATACAATCATACCTTAGTGATCGAACTCAAATGGTTGAAATGCACCATTCACTTTCGAGACCAATTGAAATTGTGTCTGGTATACGACAGGGGTCGGTTCTGGGCCCTCTGATTTTCTCCATGTACATTAATGATTTGCCATCCGTACTCAAATACTGTTCGATTCACATTTTTGCCGACGACGTACAACTGTATCTGTGTTCCCACGATAAAACGTTAGTTGAAATGGCTAGACTAATAAACTTTGATCTAGATAATATATATCTGTGGTCAGAACGAAACTTACTTCCCATCAATACTAATAAATCTAAAATTATGTTTATAACGAGACGTCAGTAACGTCTACCATTACCAGATATCGTTTTCAATAATGAATCTCTTGTTTACGTTGAGAAGGTTTCAAATTTGGGTATTATTTTTCAACAAAACCTAGAATGGGATAATCATATTAATGGGCAGTGTGCAAAAATCTATGCCGGCTTACGTAATCTTAGGCTTACAGCAAGCATGGTGCCTACAGCGGTCAAAATAAGGCTTTTCAAATCCCTTCTACTTCCGCATCTAACTAATGGCATAGAGCTAACGTCGAATGCTTCCGTCGTCGCGCTGAACAGATTAAAAATTGCGCTCAATGGATGCATTCGTTGGGTATTCAATATATCTAGATTTTCAAGTGTCTCTCATCTCTACGACCAATTGCTCGGATGTTCGTTCCATGTTTTTCTCAAGATGAGATATTGTCTTATGCTCTACAAAATAATGCATCAAGGCCCAGATTATCTATCAGTAAAACTCAATTCGGTTACTAGTACACGAACCAGGAATCTTATTGTGCCACGACTCAATTCTACACATTACAGAGACTCATTCTTTGTGCGAGCAATCATATTGTGGAATCAGCTTCCAGTTGAAATTAAAAATATTAATTCTCGTAAGCGGTTCCATCGTGAGTGCTTAGATTGGTTAAGAGGAAGGAATTAAAATTAGAATTAATTTATGTTTAATTTAAAATAAGCTGAATTTTTTTTATAGATAACTTTTAATTATGATAATTGTTAGTATGTGGCCAAATGAAATCCGATTGTAGAATCAAAGAAGGAAAAGTCCTTACTCTACAAGTATATTCTTAATTCAATAAATAAATAAATAAATAATATAATAATAGGACCAAACCCGTGGGTGTTTGCTGGTAGCATAATGAAACGTGTCATAAAACTTCAAATCGTTATATCTCACGAATCTTTCGATGGATCATTTTAAAATTCACTGAGAAGATGCTTGGATACTGTATCTTTCGAATGCGGTATGCCAAATTTACGGTCATTTTTTGTTAATAATGGTTTTAGACACACCGTGGCATTGGTTTGAGCGCTAACCTTCAAATTTTTGAAGATTTTGAAATAGTCAAAGTGCTTATAACAGCATAGTGTATGATGGTAACTATCATCAAAAAGGCAGAGGAAATCGAGCGAAATAAAATCTGAGAAAAAAATATGTCTGACTCATTTGACTCAATCTTCTGTGACTTGGTCAAATATTACTAATTTTGGATTAGATGAATCTTTAAAACGTAATTATAAAAGATCATAATGTCGTTCAGAAATGGCATATTTTCATAGAAACTTCACGAAAGACTAAAGAAGTGTATGAAATTCTGTGGTTGAAGTTTGAACGATTTTTAAGTCCTTCTTCGCCATAGTAGTCTAACACAAAGGCAAATCTTCTGGAAACCAAGATTTTATTAAACTAACCGAAAAAAATTTGGAAAGTCCACGTGGATATCGTAGGGAGGGGAGTAGGGGTACAGCAATTGTCCACGCTTATCCACGGAGGGGGAGGAGGGGGTTGAAAACGAAGGTTTTTTTTGTCCACGTGGTATATGAACGGCCCGTTATAAAATCGGAGCTGATAGGAAAGGTGGTAACTCCAATGGCCATTCTAGAGAATGAGTGAAGAAAGGAAAAAAGTAACGAATATATGATAGAACAATCTGATGCTGTTTGCTGTATTAACCAGCATCTTGGAAAAGTTTACTAATATCAAACACCACTTCTCTATATCATTGTTAATGAGGTATTATTGGCCCCCAAGTACCGTTGAAAAGCAGGTTTTATTATATTTCCGCTTCATGACGGAATATTATACGCATTCATATTCTTCAGAACTCACTGTTCAGCTAAACCCAATTATTTTTTTGTAAGGCAAAATTTTCTCTCAGATCCACTTTTAGTGATATTCGAATGTCTCTTAACAAAAAAAATCGTGCAATACTCACTTTGACGGCGCAACGCTCTCCTCCACCATGGTCGATCCCTCATCCCCTTCGATGCCGAAATGGTCCTTGGCCTGTTTCTTCTTCAGAATGATATCAATATAACCGGCAATCAGCTGCACGATCTGTTCCGCTTCCGTCGTCTGCACCGAGTAGTACTGATCGGCGTAGTCACCGAAGTCCAGCGTGAACGTGTTCGGCGAAGCACCCCAGCGACGGACCGTAGTCAATGGCCAAGTTTTCAATATTTCCTTCGTATGTTCGTCCAACCGCAGCACCGAGCTCTTGGTGACACCCAGTAGACGCGGTACCAGTTTGTTCTTGCCGGTCATTTTCTCTTTGACCAGGAAGAACGTTACCCCGTAGGTCGGCAATTCCCGAGCGGTTTTCGTGTACAGATATTTAGCATCCAAATCGGACAGACCGGTGTGACGTCTGTGTTCGGCAAATATTTTCTTTTCGATGTTTTTAACTCGAACGTACGAATTGGGTAGAAACTCGCGAAGGCTGTCAATCCAAAAGTAATTTCATTAGAATATGCTGGTGCAATAAAAGCTATAAATACTCACTCTAAAAATCCTGGTTTATGCTTCGTTTCATTGTAATCGCCAAACTGAATCTGCACCTGAATACCGGCGAATTCGCATGCCTTGTCGTGCGTAACCGGGTGGGTTCCATCCAGGATGGCATCCCGGGCCTGAACGTACAGCAGATTCAGCTGTACCGGATCCCTCGAATCAATGTTTTGATCGGAATAGAAAAATTTTCGCCTCAACAAAACCGTTTCCCCTTCGTCGATGCCCTGCTCTCTGAGCGTCTTCCCAACATCAACCCAATTTATCTCGTCGTCAGTGCGAAGCTTCTTTCGCAAACTTTCCATCTTGGTATCGCGCTCCTTTTCGGCACCCTTCCGGCGCAGCGTCAACGTTCCCATGTTGGATTTATTGTCCGGTAGGTTCTCATTCTGCGATTCTGGATCCTCGCGAACCAAACCGTACTCCTCGTGGTTCGTTATACCGATCTTCGTGCAGATGACCACCATCAGTTGCGACACAGGCTGGGAATCGTCCACCAGAATCGTCTTGATTGCACCGTCCAACATCCGAACGCGCAGATTCCGATGCTTTCTCCTGTACTCCAGCAGGTCTTGATTCCTCAGCAGATAGTAGCCAAGATTACGGGCCGGTTCGAGCCACACACCCTGCCGGGTATCTTCATCCGCCAGGAACAGGCCAAATTCCTGTGCCTGTCCCTGGACCGCCTCAGCAAATTTGTCCTTGATGATCCGGCAGGCATCGAAGACGGTCGTGTTCGGATCGAACTGGATCGTTTTTGTGACTCGGCCTCCCTCGAGGCTGATACGCAGCGACAGCGTCGACATCCTGCGCTGATGGTGGCAACGGCAAACAGCGACGGTTCGCGAGTGGCACTGCAGAAAGAAACGGAACGGAAAAAAGAATTGAAATTAGATTATGAGTGGAAATCGATATTTGTGTTTTCTGGTTTTTTTTCTTCGCATTTTCCGTCGTGTCCCGCTACTGGATTGGAATTTCATTTAATGTTTTTTTTGGAATGGGAGCAAATTAGGCGCGGGCAGAGAAAGCTGGTGTCCTAATGACAACGCCCATGCTGGCAGGAGCTGGATGGAGAAAGCGGACCAGGTATGAATGATGAGAGCGGGCGAAAATGAATGCTGGATGATGGGGATGGTGAAGTGTTCCTATAAATCGTTGTATTTATATTTCGTTCTTCGTCTTTATAATGAGTTTCAGGAAGACTTACTAGATTAATGATAGCAGCAATAGACAGGTTTCAAGTGATAAGCTTCTAATTCTAGTAGCGTGATGGATAAAATGTATTGATTTTTTTTATGTGGGAATTGAAGTAGGTAGTTTATCCTATTTTATTATAAAATGTATTCAATCACTAATAATTACAATTCAATTTTGCTACATGAAAATGAACCTTTTAAATTACTCTATTTATAAAAAACGAGTCAAAGATTTAGGGTATTTTTACAATCAGTTGCTTAGCCAGAAATTTTGTGGGAGTTTTGTGAATCGTAAATTGTACGAAAATGCTTAATTTTAATTGTATGCAACATATATTTTTTCAAAAGAAAACAATTGGATGAACCAATTTGCGCATGAGGGCATAACACCTGACTAAGAAAAGTTGGGTATATGTTGTATGAGCTGTTTGGATTTAATGTCTACCTGTCGCCAATTTGGTGTTAGTTTGGATATATAGTCTAAGTCTATAGTCTGGAGTCAGTTACTGATGAGTGGAAAACGAAACATTGAAATCTAACTTTTCCAATATATTTGTAATTTAAACTATTTTGCAGATAAAAGAATATCCTCGAAAGCATATTGGAAATTCAAGAACAAAAACAAAAACTCATTCCAGTTCCGAAGAATAAACAAAGAACAGCTTTCAAACTTCCTTAGTTTTCTTCTCTAATATGTTGAAGTTGAAGATATTGCTCTAAGCTAAAGAAAATCTGGAAAAATCTGGAACTCAATATTAAAATCTTTAGTCAATCAACAACTAACTTACAACCAAAAGATTCGGCAAACCCAAAGCATTTGTCTTGAAAACCTGTTAAGTCCACTAAAAAGAACATTCATTTCTTAAGATTTCGAAGTGAATATCCAGTCCAAAACATTTCACATTTCAAAACAGAAGTAGATTTTTAGTTCCATGAAATAAAATAAATAAAATCAAATATTAGTCAGTGTCCGTCAGTTCTCGTGCACGCAATATATTATTGCGCGTTAAGACTTTCTTTTGCGACAGGGAACTGTTTTTTACTAGCCAGCTGCCCGAGCAAATGCTCATGGTATACCATAAGGTCCCTTGAAAAAAATCATCATGATTATTTTATACCTTATACCAACCAATGCATGGTACAATGATTTAATATAAATAATAAGAGCCATAGTACTCAAGAGAGAGAGCAAGGAGTTGAAGGAAGAAAATTTAGGAAAGTGTGGAAAAGGGTCATATGAGCAAGCTTAGAGTTTACCGGCGACTTAACCCTTTGTCTGCTACCGCAGGAGTCAGGATAATTTGGCATTGAAAATGCGAATCACCTGAGTCTGCGGCATTTCCAATGCCAAAAGATTCTGACTCCTTGGACTACTTTCTAAGATCACTGCGTGTCTTGAGATATTACACTGATTGGTTGCTCTATTTACTCCACCATCTTTATAGCATTTGGGATGTATGTTATTTACAAAAATTCTATCGTGGAATCAGAGATTTTTTTAAAATCATCATTATAATATCTCATAATATCTCCAAAAAGAAATATAACATAGTTCATATTGCACTGGCTTGCTAAGCCAAACCAAGTATCGGTTCATCAATTCTCATCAGCTTAAATCAGAACTCTTTTTCTTGATATCACTTAGAACTAGGGGTTTGCTCAGAAACACAAATTGTGTTTTCATTTTTTGGAGCTAGCGTCAATCCGGCGCTTTTAACTTTTTTTAGCTTTTAACCACGTGTTTTAGGTTGTTCTGGAAAATTAAACTTTCTGCTTGGACTGACGTGTTGAAGGATATTAGTACTGAATGGCAGATGTGATGGAACTGTATAAAGACGATTTCTGTAATTTTAACCTCCATTTTACAGCTTCATTTTACACTTTACGCAGATAGAAAAATAAAATATCTCCAATTTCGACAACCACAACGCGACTGTTTCAATTGATGAACCAAGTGAATCTAATGATGAATGATTTTGGAAAGAGTTGGTATTTCTTTGTATTGACTTCTCATCTCTACGCATTCCCAAAAATAACATCATTATCATCACGCTCGAGCAATCCAGGTACTTCGAATCAGGATCGAATATATTTAAGAACTTCAGGCTATTCGATCTTGGGTTTTCAGTCGCGCGGGGTCTGCCCCGCAGTCGACCACATCGTTCAGGTTCTCTGCTGAGCATAACTGTAGCTGGTCTCTCTTACGGCATTCGCGCTACACATCCAGCCCAACGTAGTCTTTCTGTTTCATAAGCCTTCCACTGTCAGAACGTTTGTATACTTGTTTGTACAGCTCGTTGTTTATGCGTCTGAAATCGTCGATAGTAAGCAACTACTCGAACCATGTGCTGGAAGTCGGAGAATTTCAAGTCGAATGCTGGTTCAACGTTGACCGAAACTACAGCTGCTGGAACTTTTCGTGCTACTAAGAGGACTTCGGGATGCTAAATAGCGTTCATTTGTTGAATTGGTCTGTCGTGTGGCTCGCTCTGTAGCCATTGAGATCCTTGCCCACATCTTTTTATTGAAGGGTTGCTGCGGGTATTCCGCTGGAAATGTAGTCTGCTGGGTTCTGCTGCCATGCAATGTAACTTCAAGAACAATTCTGCGCGGCGATCTGGATCTTGGAGACTCGATTGGCAACGAACGTTGTCCAGGTCGACGGAGAATGGTTTGCCTAACTCAGGATGACGGTATAATCGACCCAAAAGAATGTTTGTATGGCGACTTGCAGCGATGACATCACCTTCTCGTACAGTTCTGCAAACAGAAGGGCACTGCAGAGCTCCAGTCGCGGAATGCCATACATTTTCAGGGGTTCTACCTTCGATTTAGCAGATAGCAAAAAAAACCCTTAACTGCGCTAGAAGAAGCTGTCGAGCGGACACACGAGCCGTATGCGTTTTCTGAAGCCTCGAAAAAAAATGTAGCGGGCTGACATGGAACTGGGAAGCAGAATGCAACGGTCGATGCGCAAATCGTTCAGTCGATGTAGTTGCCATTGGTACTCATACCAGCGTTCCTCGATGGCTGGTGGTAGTTCGTTGTCCCAGCCCCGTACGACAGTGCGATGCGTTTCGCTAACAGTGCGTCTCTTGTCGATGACGGAATTTTGTAGCGGAGCTGATCGATGGACGATTTCCAGCGCAGTCAGAGCGTTTTGAAGCATGGGTCTCGGTCTAGGTCGACCGACTCTTGTACAACCCGATTTTCCTGTGAAACATCCTCTAATACTGCTTCTCCATTGGATATCCATTGGCAGAGTTCGAATCCGTCCTTGAGTAACATCGCGTCAACCTGTTTGCGTAAAGCGGTTGTTTCTGCCACGTTGTGCCAACCAGAGAACAGATCGTCGACGTAAAAATCCTTGCGAAGTACTTCAGCTGCTTCGTGATACTCGTTGCTTTCGTCGTCGGTTAGCTGCTGAAGAACTTAACTGCAAGGTATGGTGCGCATGCTGTACGCTAAGTTATGGTCTTTAGCTCGAAGGTTTCCATCGAAGTGTCGGGGGAAACATGAGAAACGATTCGCTGAAGTGGAGTGTCTTGCATGTCTATCAACACTTGGCGGTACATCTGCTTAATGTCGGCAATCAACATGACTGGATGTATTCGGACTCGCATGATGATTGATCTTGCACAGTTGATACAACTAGAAGCGCGTCGTTCAGCGATGATCCGTTGAGGGTTTAAAACGACGCGTTAAAAACTCCCTCCGTTTGGTCGTCGTGCTATCTTCGCACACTGCAGCATTATGCGCAATATGGTAGCATGGAGTCGGATGATTTTCGTAGTCCATTACGCGCTGCGCATGCCCTAGCGCGTATTCCTCGATGAAGACTTGATACTGTTGATAAAAATCAGGGTTACCGCTTCAGGGGCTGTAGAACTACGTATCGGCCTTTAGCGTGTTCCTCACAGGCAGCTCCTTCGACGGAATAGCACGGAGAGCGGTTGTTTTCTTCTATGAACCAAAATCTTTCCATTAGATGATGCATGTCTTTGACGGTGGCATATACGAGTGGAGCAATCAGCTGACCGTCAGAAGACTTTCTCGATACTACCCAGTTAAGAACGGAATTCACGAGTACCGGAAGGTTATTGGCGAGCGGAATTCTACCAGAGATCTTGAACAAGTCGAAGAAAATTTCAACTTCAAAGATGAGATCGATCGGAAAACAATGCCAATAACGGCGCCGGTCGCGTCCTTATAGTCATCGGAGAAGGTAAGGAATGTTAGTGTAACAAATGTTACTATGGAAATCGTGTATACCCCTGCATCTCCACGTTTGCCACGGGAAGAAGTTTTTGTTAGTAGGATAGGTTAAAGATACACAAATCTGGATTCACCTTGATGAGTGACTCTCAGTAGTGTTATCATGTGTTTATTGCTCTGAGCAGCCGACTGCCGAGAAGATTATGATAGATTTATTGTTTATTGAATTAATTTTGAAATACTCGGTTTGTAAGAAAAGCAACTTCAACTCCGGACAGCCGACAGTCGGGAGCGTTGCTTGCGTCTAATTGAATCAAACGGCAGATGAACAATTTTGTTATTCCTTGCTCCTTCGTTCTGGTGGAACACGGTATTCCAAAAACAATACAATATAATGAAAAGCGATTACTTTTAGCGTCTCAAATCATTTGTCGATATATCTATGTAATTAAAGGTTTCGTAATTCACGCTTTATTTATCGTGTATTTGGTATTATTATTAATGGCAATTATGTATTGGCTTATTTCTCCGCGATTGATTGATTATTATTATTATTCGCGCGCGTTGTTATGCTATCTAAGGCACATGTTAAACGGTATAAAATAAGCCCTACTGAAATACCTGAAACGACTAACGCGATTTGTTTTCCCTGATTACTACAACAAAATTGAAAACAATAAGAACGGAAAGAAACTAACTTGTCACATTTTGTTGCAATAATGTGTGTGTGATAACCTTCCAAATCCCACTGGCCGGCAGTGGTATTATGAAAAAAAAGTTTTCTGCATATAGTCTGACTTCCTTATGCAAACAACTTGATTTCGGGATGTATGAGGTGTTAGCTCTGCCGATTTTCCAATGACCCATTTCAGAATGACAGAGACCTAGCCGTACATTCCGAGGTCTTTTTTCCATCGGCAATCCCCACTCAACTATAATACGTGTATCAAATTTATACCAGTATTATTATTAAATTTTCGATTCCTTGCCACGAGTAAGTGTGCATGGAATAGACGCGTATTCAGTGTATCATTCATTTAAATGGTAAAATAAGACATACAAGATGGATCTCACCAACACGTTAGGACACTCTACCGCCTTATACTGGCTTGGGCACCATGTCGCACCCTCCGGCCATCTTCTCCGGGTTATCCGCTGGAGAAACGAAAGCCTGCACCCACATTTGACCGAGGCGTGTGCAATCTCTGCGTTCTTCATCTCCGCCTCTGACAACCAGACCGAACGAAAGCGCAACTGCGATTCAGTATGGCTCCGGAACAGCTCGGGGAGCCAATACTTTTCACTGCTAGACCACTGCACACATTCGGTTTTTTTGTTTCATTCTCAAACACCAAATGAAAACCGAAAAAATTTCTCTCCTTTCTAGAAAATCACGACAGATGGACGAAAAAACTTCCTTAAATTATTAATATTATATCTTGGAAAAATTACGGCAGCGAAGAAAATTTTTAGCGTCGTACACGTAAGGCTACTTCGATCGAATTTTCTGTCACCCTTTTGCATCAATAATCAAGCCAAAATATTTGTATACTAATCAAGAAGTATGGTTAACGCGACAGTAATACAGTGCATGTACTTCTCCAAAATATATGCAAGCACTCAATACAATAAGAACAATTCATATAATTTTTTGATGATTTAATGGACTAAAAGTAAATCAATGAATATGATAATAAATTTGTTCTTTATGACTGCCGAAAATTGATAACTTGTTCTGAATTCTTGCGAATTGTGAACTATCAACCCTCATACATAATTCAAAAGTCATCATTCACTCAGACAAGACCATGCGTATTCCCCACGAGCATTAAATACACAGTTGATTAGTTTCCTAGTTGGTCAAATAAACACTAAACAAACAAAGAAATTAGTTTGCTCAGTCTAAAGAAATGTCAGCTCGATTGGCATCAACTGGCGGATACGTGTTCCTTTGCAATAATCAAAATAAAGAATATTTAAAATTACAAACGACAAAATATGTGCGATTCGGAATATAACGAAATGAAGACTGCTTAATTATTTGCATTAAAATGAGATGGGAAAAACTTAGTTGTATAACTGAAACTTAAACTCATATTAAATTAAAAGACTTAAAACTGTTCTTAATTCCTAAGATTCCATTTGTTTTATGTGATTAGAAGAAATGTGTTTATAACTAATTTTCGGTATAGTCCTCATGTATTTTTGCAAAGCAATCAAGCTATTTAAACTTCAGTCTATTTTCAACCATCAAAGGCATCGGTCACGATACTCAGTGTGCTACTGCTTCTGTCCGAGCCAGTGCAAAGCAAACGAAAAAAAAAGTTACTTGTGTGCATTGCAGAACAAAGGATACCATTATTTTTATTCTGGCCTGATCTATTAAGATGACTGAGTCTCATCAACAAAACGTCATTATTCGGCCTAACACAGTGGCCATTGACTTCAGGTCTTTTCCCATAAGACCAAGTATTCGTGATATGGAACATCTACTGAAGGTGAAAATGCAGCTTAGGGTTTCGGAAGTCACCTTCATTCAGTTTGAGCACGTCAGACATGCGGTGCTGATAACCATCAACAAATTCGCCCAGGCGAAAAAATTCATTTCGCAGAACACCTTAAAACACGTGCTTGTTTGTGACAACGCTGAAATCAAGATCCTTATGTACATGGATAATGGAAATATTGAAGTTAAATTACATGATTTATCTCCACTTACTTGCAAAGTGGCAATTAAAAGATTCATGTCAAATTTCGGAGCAGTGGAATCTATTACGGAGGACACATGGAGAAACTACTCCCCATGTATTTCAAATGGTATCTTTGTGGTGAGAATGCGGGTAGACCAACGCATTCCCTCCTACTTTACCCTGCAGTACAAAACAGAAGAAGGATACTATTACACAGCGAACTCTTTGTACATATCAAGGGCAAACTAGTACGTGCCAGTTCTGTGAACAAACAGCTCATTACGGACAACCCTGCCCAGAAACCGCTGAGGAAAACTCTTCTTCAGAAAGATATGCCAACACAGAGGTTCTAATATCTTTACCTGAACCACAAACGATTTCCAGATTTGTGGCTGCAGTTAAGGAAATAATGACAATTGCAAAAGTTTCAAACTTAACAACTAATACCACCAGTGAAGAAGCTACCACCAAGGATGGAGTGTTTACATTCGTGACCTGCAAGGGCAAGAAACCAGGAAGAACATCTGATCGCGAGTATAATGGCAGTAATCATGATGATGATACGGACGTAAACAACAATGAGAGAGACATGGATAACCCCGAAATTGGTGAGAGAAGAAACATCTTCTGACGCGAAAAAAGATCTCCGCTCGCAATAGCAAGTTGCGTGCACGGGATCTGACAGGCTCAAAATAAAATTTATTGTAAATCTTGTATATATATATATGTGTAAATATAATAATATATATAAGACCCATGGCTCCTCTAAGCTACCACATTGAACCGTATAAAATAAACGAATTAAAAAAAACTATTTAAACTTAACCTTATATTCCAAAAAGTGTCCCTAATCCAAACACTTCTAAAGGTGAGCTAAAAACAATTTGGAATCTGAGGGTTATGATTAGTTTCTTATTTCGAAATCAGTTTCTATGTAAGTGTTTTAACGGATGTATTTCATATGAATGAAATATTTATGTAAAAATAATTAACAAAGAGATACTCTCGTTGTTTACTTTCTCTTCTGTCAATTATTCAGTCATTTTTTAAGTTTCCCCTAAACTATTTGAATAATATTCTAGCCCAAACAATCATCATTCGTATTAGGAAATAATCGAAAAGTGTTGTAATAACGCCGTAATAACACAGACTAACAAACATAACACTCGAAAACAATGCTTCGCCCCTTTAACGATCATTTTAAATATATTTGTAGTTGGGACTGTGGTCACATTTGAAATTATGGCGCCACTGATATATGAACTAGAATATGGGGGTAGACCACTAGTAAAAAATTGTTCCCAAACCTGAGGTGTGACCCATCAGCAAATAAGTGCTTGGGACCGTGAATAAAAGGTGGAGCTGGTGATCTGGGAATATTGATGGATCGATGTCTTTTGAGGGAATTCCCTCATAGTGTTATGTCTGTTAGTCTGTGGTAATAATCAAAAGAGAAAGTAAAGAGAGTCTCTTTTTCTTAGATACGTCTACTTGAATAAACAATTACCCTCCTTCTCACCACCTCCCCGCCCTGACTAAACAACTGTTCGCAATCCTCTGAATCATCTTTCAACTTCTCTCAAAGACAACATATTTTTTTTATCTACACTCTAACAGTCAAAATGCTTTCTTTTAGAAGGTGATGCCTGTAGCGAAAGTCCTATGTACCAATATAAAATATCGAGAATCCGATGTGTAATCAAAACTCATTACGATCATTGAGACAACAGAGCGGCAAACCATCGCTTATCGGGCGAAAATGGGACTGGAGGGAAAATATCCGAACCCAGCATAGCAACCTCGGTTCACAAACAACATAAGAAGGGCTCGAAAAAGCAATCTATCTTTCGCACAGAGCAAACACAAATATAGGTGAATTCCGCGTCGTTTCCGCGTCGAGCATATTGATCTGCCTATCATCGGTTTGTTTCTATTATCTGATAGGATGGGAAAATGGCGAATGGTTCATTGAATTGATTGTATTGTTTTTTCTCCGAAAAATAACGATAAAACAAACAATTCCCAATAAATAAATAGCAGCTGCTAATTGAAATAAGTCAATTGGCTAAATAAAATTGTGATTTACTGAGAAAGCAAAAAATTAAATTATAACGTTGAATATATATCGCAGCACAATTTGCCAAAAGATTATCCCAGTGTTGATCCAAGTCAAGCTTTGTTGTCAATCATCTAACATCGAATGAATGATTTTCCCCACACACGCACACATACGCATAAGTCGTGATTTATGTTGATATGCCACATCTTCACATCAGAGAATATGATAAATTGTGCGCCGCTGTCCCCTTTCTCACCCGGTGCATGTTTGCCCAAAGGCTAAGGGCGTCAATCCTAGTGTCAACAGGGCGTCAAAACAGTTGTTTCCATCACATGCTTACCTCCTCCTTCCGAATCCTTCACCATCAAAAACGGAAAGACAGACAAACAAAATACATTGGCAGTAGATAGGAGGATCAAGAAAAAAAACCCTGTCCCAACTGATGTGATGCTAGCGAACGCCAACAAAGGCCCGTGCCTGGGAACAATCGTAAATCATCGGTTTTATTGTCGGTGCATCCGTCGTAGCTGAGTATGAGTGCGGTATGAAACGTCGGACATTGGCAATCGCACGCACTGCGATAAACAACCAAAACAGTCCCATTTCACTGATAATTTTGGTACCGAAATCAACGGTATGCGTAATTCGGACGGCGGCGCGCCGTGTGCGGGCGGAAGAAACAACTATAAACATATCATTCTCACGCACCATTGAAGGATCTGTAGCAGTGATAATAATCATCTCCAACGGCGGACACGGAACACGAACCGCCGTAGCATAGCGAATCATCGTGGAACCGGCGTTCGTAATGGTTACTGGTCGAAATTGCTACAGTTTCCCGTGGTTGTTCGAGTGTTCCGTCTGACGAGTCCTGCTTAATTAATATCACCGTCCGAAGAGCTGACATGCGAGAATCGTAACGATATGCAGTACATATACTTGTTGACTCTGCCTTATGTAGCAAATGGTCTAATCAGGGTTGCGTATGGGGCTGAAATGAAACGGTGAAGCTTTGTGTAAAATTGGTACAGCACTCAAATGAAACATGCTGGTGGTACAAATCTGAACGGCAATACGACCCTGATGATGATTGGAAGGAAATGTTGTCCCATTTTGAGGACGTTACATGGGATGGAAATATGTTATGGTCGTATCATTAGACGTCGTGCTGCTAAAACTGCTGGAATGGATAAAACAACCTTGATTTTGCTTTAAGATGTATGTTCCATGAAAACGGTCATGTGCATATTTGATTGCAGTTGCTTGGTAGAGTACATTTCGAGTCAATTTGTTCTGATTCCTGATGAATCTGACGTATTCTTAGTCATAGGCCTGCAGCAGTATAAGAGGGGGGACTGACTAACTATTGTATTCATCCCTTACAAAGTGGCAGTCGTGTAGTGCTCAGATTGCCCCATTTTTATCAATTCTTACGCAAGGAAGGAATAATTCCAGTTCTACTTCAAAGAGGATATAAGAACTTCGAACATGTTTTGACTGAAGTTGTCACTTGAATTCTTGCAACAGGATACATTCCATTAGCGTGGCGGTAAATAATTTTAAAATTACTCCCCAAAGATGGCCGCGTTACCTATGAATAAGCGTTACCTATGAGGAGGCAAATCGACCACTAGATTTGGGATGTTACCTTGGATGAGCACCCGTTTCATGCAATGCAACATGCATATCCGTTGGGAAGTTTACCCTGTCACACTGTTACACATTTAAAAGGGAACGTTTTAAAATATACGATGAAAAAATAAAATCCTACGTCAGTGGAGATATCAATTTTGAATATACTGTGAAATATACAGAGCATTTTAAATATTTTTGTAGTCTTATACATTTTGTTAAATCATTTTTAAGATCGTAAGGTGCATTCCAGATTAATAAAAAAGAAATCGAAGTTTTTTAATTCTACAGTGGTGTAATCTTAATACAACGAGCTGGATACACGCAATGCTTATCAACCGACATTTGTGCTCATCATTAATACAAGAAGTAATAAACAAACTGAGTGTCTGCAGATGTGTTGTCACCACTTTAAGGAGCTTTGTCGCCGATGGCTTATTGAGGAATCCTAAAGAGCTTGGATTCCTGGCTTATGGCTATCAAATAATGATCACCGCTATTTACATTAACACACATCTTGATTTGATGCAGCAAGCCTTATGTGTTGTTGAGCAATTGTGTCTATATTATGGGTTATCAGTCAATTCAAATAAAACATCTACGATGCTTTTATGCAACGCAGAAATATAATTACACACATGATGCCAACCTTCCGGATTTATTTGGATTCTTCCAGATTTTTAAGCGTCGTCCAGACATTCAGATTTATTTCTGTCTGATCCAGATTTCAGAGATTTTGTCCAGACTTATCCAGACAATATGAAAAATAACAAAATAAAACTACAGAATTTTCAGTAATTCGAGACATATTTGTTTGACAACCAAAAAAATGTTCAAATACAGCTCATTGATGGAACTTCCAAAATTGGCCATCCAGACAATTCCAGACTTTTTCAAAAAATATTACAGACCTCCTGGAAAAAAAACATATGGCATCTTTGGCCCCAAATAACTATTTGGGATGATGTGAGAATTTCTCTTCACGAAGTATAGAGCGACAGCATGAAGAATACGCATACTAGTTAGTCATCGGTGCGTCTCTCTGTTGGATAGTGGAGCCGGTGCTGGTGCCTACTGTCGTGAAATTTTCCAAGCACAATTGCATCGTTCTAGTCGGATCACTAAAGGAACATTGTAACTCAATTATCTCATAACTACTATTCAGTGTGCTGAGTATTAAACATAAACATAAACATATCACAGGTGTACCAACTCAACGATATGGCATTGTGCCTAATCCAGGCTGATAAAATGCTATAGGCTTCATCAGTAGGGTTCGTTATGCCTTTAGGAGTAAAAAATCATGCCCGTTGACTGTTTTGTGTTTGATAGTATTGAGTTATGAATATATAATTTTCAATTTCCACACCTTTTTCTTTCAACTCATTTTGCTTTTTCATCAGAAAGATTATGAAACGGTAGTATTATGTGTATGAAGTTTTCGCTTCAATGTATGCTCGTGAATTCAACGCTCATAATATATACAATAACTGTTCGAAGATACAACAAATTTTCTCTATTCAATAATTCGTGCAGTTTACGAAATTGATTCGCTATCAAGCCACAATTTTACGAGTAACCCGTAAATTTTACGAATAACTTTCGCCATATTAAAGAACTAGATTCGTAGTCAACTCACAGAATTAGTATTATGCGTCGATCATTTTATCTCATTTACTATGAAAGATGTTAATAACTAGTTTTTCGTTTATATTATCCATGTATATGTATATTATATGTATATTATACTATTAACCGAATAGATTCGTCATCAATTCACGATTTTTTTTGCCCCAATCGCGGTTTATGCCTAAAAAACCCCACAATTTTTTCACAAAAAAATTATTATTAATAGCGCGCATTCAACTTTGTTAACTTTTCTAATAAATGTCACGAACACCACCGGCATTGTAGTACACAGTATAATAAAATGTAAAAATACGAAAACTTTCGTTCGATGAACAAGAGCGTAAGCGTACGACTAACGAAATCGTTCAATGCACAAAAATTCATTTTTGCCGAAGGGCTATAGTCTAATTTTTTTTTCAAATGGCTATAGTCTGAAATTAAGAAATTCTACAAATAAATGTTGCAGGAATGATTTTCATAAAATTAGTCAAATTTTTGAATAAAAATGTTTTCGATAAAGATACTTTGAAAAAAAATCAGTTTGGGCAAGGAAAAGTTTTTTTAAAAAAACTTTTTTTCCTTGAAAGTGCCCTACTTTAATTTTTGACGGTAGGTAACATAACCCTTGTAACAATTGAGAATCTATGATAGTTTTATAGCCACTCATAAAACTTAGATTGCACTTGTAGCGTGCTATAAAACTGTAATTGTTACCTATCTTGGAACAAAATATCATTCAAATCAAAAATGGGTAACTCGACTATAAATTTTTAAAATCAATTTAAACACCCCCTTCAACGAAAAATTACTCTGAAAAACTCAACGTAGGGGTTAGATATTTTTAACATAGAATGTGTATGCAAAGTTTGAAAGAAATCGGTTAAGTAGTTTTTGAATGGCAGGTAACACCGCAAATAACGTTTTTTTTTCGTTTTCCGACGTTCTACAAAAAGCTTCGTCACCGAGTCGTTTGTCGATATTTTTGCATAGAAAAATTACAGCGTATTATTGAATGATATACAATAATGTGCAAAAGTTTTGATCAATTCGCTTCGCGTAAAGTTCTAAACAAATTCGCAAAAAAGTGTTTTTTTCACGCTGAAATCTTTACCCCCCCCCCCCCCCCCAACCTTAACGCAAAATAGTTCGACAAAATATTCAGGACAAGAAAAGTATAGAATATTAATCTTTTTTGCTGGAAGAAAATTATTCGTAGGTTCATACCCAGCAAAATGGGCGGCTTTCGGTAACTACAAAACAGTGACAACATGAGTATCGCTTGAAAGGTCACTCGTCAGGAGACACCGGAAATAGATGACTGACGCCGTTTTTGAATGGCGGCTTTCGCTTGCCACAAAATTGTGCAATTTTTTGGGATGGGCGCAAACTTTCATATTATCTGGCTTTCTTCAGGACATAATATCAGCCTTCATCATAAAAAATTTGAAAAATACAACCTATTGCATGAATTAATATTCAATTTAGTTATAGACTACACACATTCCACAAAATTCAAAAATTCGTCCTTTCCAAAAATATTATTAAATGTGCGTAACATTCCGTTTCATTCGCGAACAATAGTTTCATCATCGACGATAACTTTCGTGAAACGTACACTAAATATGTAAAATTACGAAAATGTTGGCATTTTTTTCAGTTTGTGATATGAACGAAACCAACTATTTACAATGCACGAAAATGCTTTGTTGCAGAAAATGACAAAAGAATTCGTGCATTTCATACAGACTCCTAGCGATAGGTTTTCCGGGTTACTCCGTGTTTGATCACATTTTTTTAAGACCAGGAGCTACTTACTTCGGCTTTGTGTCAGAGCTTCCTCGAGCTGGCGGGCTCTCATTAGAAAAATTTAAGCTTTACCAGGAATCTCATCTAAATCACACTATTTCTGTGCCTAGAACGTATAATGATTCGTCGTAATGAATGGCGTATCTTTTTTAGTATTTCTGCAAAAGACGCTCTTTGTACGCATGGTGAGGGCTCTCCACACAGTAGGTACACTTTTCAGCGAAATAAAAGTAAAGTTTCAATGCAAGATGCGAGGCATAAAGAGCTGAACAAGCAGACGAACCTTGTCGGAAAAGAAGTAATTAAATGCAATACAATCCCGCCAAACCTCATCCGAAACAACATTCGTCCCGTCCACCATTTGTTTGTGAAAGAACACACTATTTTGTCCCATCCAATGCGATTGTCATTCGAAATCTTGGGTCACCGGAGCAAGAGGCCTTGGACCTAGCTAACTCCGTGCTTCATCCATCCATCCATGCATGACAAACTCGAATCGGTGACAACGCCGTCGATCGCAACTTTATGAGCGGGCACGTAGATACGGTACTCCTTCATGAAAGGCTTATCGCCACTAACATAATTTGCTTGCTCCGGAATCCAGCGCAAAGTGATAATGTAAAGAATACGAAGCCAGTCCGGCTTGAACATTCGTTCGATCCGGTCACAAATCTTGATAGCTCATTGGGTAATGTGTGATTGAAAAAAATATAATAAAATTACGACTATTAGTCCTATTGCTACGGTGTATCCGATTCGTGGGTAAATGAACGCGCAGCTCAGTAAAACCGTTATTTTTGGTTTAACAGTGTTTTCGTACGCAACGAAATAACTTTATTCCGGGTAATATCTGGATGTTTTCCTAGTAACTGCGTCCTGAGAGTCGTTCTTTCCTGTTTGGCATTCTTCCGTGTCATCATCGGGGTTGCTACCGTCATGTTCTCGAACATCAGATTTTTTTCTTGTTTTTTGCCCTCACGGGTTACTAGTGTGAGCAAACTTTAATGAAGGTGCTGGCTGTTGATTTTGAGGTACTTGACACAGCTTTTGCCGTTGTTAGGAGTTCAGGTAATGGTATTAGAGACGGTGACTGTTCAACTGATTCTCGGTGTAGTGGTATTACCGCATTAAGTAAATTCTGTCAAATCAAAAAGGCTAAACTGTAGCTAGCTGGCCAAGGGATATGATGTCATACAACATGTTTGTAGTTTGGAGCAAACCAAAACCCGAGATTAACCACTTATGTGTCTCGCGCACAAAATGGATGCGTCTGAAATTCTACCAGTTTCTTTGCTTTAAAATTCAAATTTCTTTAAAATGGTGGATAATAATTTGGATTTGTTTGAAATTTGAAATTATTTTTTTATATTAATACTAAGGGATAACTAATACATTTTGACACGTCTACGTCTTAAAATAATTTATATCTTTGAGTATTGTACCGACTGGAACTAAAATTTTCTGTGAATATTTACGGCTTTCTCAGTCAATTTAGCTTGAGCAAACGAATTGTTTTTAAAACTGCCCGACGTTTCGCCCGTGTTTGGCGGCCTTTTTCAAGGGAAATTTAATCGTGTCGTTTATGTCGTAATCGCTGATTGCCAACAGTGGGAGGTTGGGTGTTTTTGCACTGGCCGAACTGGTTGTGGAGATGACGATTTTGTGCTGAAAAAGTCATCTGAAAAAATCTTTGGTACGGAGCTCTATATGTGCACGAAATGGTCCAACGTCGTTTGCTCAAGCTAAATTGACTGAGAAAGCCGTAAATATTCACAGATAATTTATATCGATATACAAAAAATTAATATTGCAATTTTATTTAGAATGAAGAATGCAGTAAGAAATATTTTAAAGACTAGATATAGTCAGTGTATCAGTGTCGTATCAGTGAAAGTGAACAGAGGACGGGCAATAATGATAGGGAAAAGAAGAAAGCAAACTAGCAGCTTTTTAGCAAACGGAAGATCGCTATCAGAACGTCATGAACCGGATCGTCGATTGCCCCTTCTTGGATCCATCGGGAACACTTTGGGGATCGGATTTCCAGGTAACTATTTGCATATCAAATAAAAATGAAGAGATAACTAAATTTGGATATTTATCGTATTTAAAAATATGTATATGATAGACATATAGAGGAGATCGAGGATCACCAGTGCATATCGGACTGATACGAGGCCGAGGGGATTCGTTTAACGGAGATCTGTCGTTGGGATGGGACACTAGGCGCACGACCAAACAACATGTTTAATGTCGCGATAACCGTCACCACAAGCACAGAGACCGACTCCAATACGTCGGAAATGCACATCCACCGTATAATGATTGGACATGAACCGAGATATAACCCGAATGAAGTCACGACTCTTATCCATCCTCTTGAACCAAGGTTAGTTGATTGGGATTCGGGATTCCTAAACTTCCAAAAATCTCACTGAACCTGTATGATTATTCATAAACATCACTATATCAGTGTCCGTCTTCTCATTATCATTCTAATCTTATCTTCTCATTGTCATTCTTATCTTAATTACTCATGGAGTAATGCGTAATGCGAAAAAACCCAAACTAAGGTATGGTATGATTTTTTATATAAAATACTCAGGAACTTTTCCACAGGAAATTCAAAAAGTGCTTTTCACGCTCCATCGAATGGAAAGCCTCCATGGCATTGAAACGATGTGCGTCAAACATTACATTTATATACAGTATTATCTTTTCATCGCGAACCGTTCATTCATGGAATATGGATCTACATGAAATCCTAATGCCGATGAAAAATGATTCCATGCATTCCGATCAAAGCTTGAATCGAATACACAACATATGGCCTACCAGCCACCAGACGAAACATTGGTTATCTCGTTAATCCGTCGATGAACCGGTGCCAATAACCACGTTTTGCAGCTTTCATAATTTTTTCCAAAATCTTGTACTCTTCCACCGGACAAATTTCTTGGTTTGATTACCACATTGGGATTTGGATATACTGGTCGCTCTTCCAGTCAATGGGTATACTCTAAATGTTGCGAGAATAGTACATTTTGATCCCAAAAAAACGTTCCTGTATAGTGTTTTCGCGGTCCTGGCAAATAATGTTAAAATTGTGGAAGTTTATATCTTCGTCTGAAGTTTACCAGGTTGTGTATCTTTTTCTGCAAACAGTGATCAAATTCGTGACATCTCTCGATGAATTACCAATTGAAGCATACGCTCGCTCAAGGAGGGCCATTTAATAGAAAACTGCTCCAAAAGTGTTCTCACTAGACTTTAAGATTTCCGAGACCAGGAGCCACTTACTTTGGTTTTATAACAGCGCTTTCTCGAGTTATTATATTTGGAGGCTCGCCAAGGGACACCCTCCGATCTTTACGAGAAAGCTGGGGAGAGAAAATGATTTTTCTCTTTCGAAAATTAATAGGTACATTAGAAAATTCTAATTTCTTCTCGGAGTGTTCCTTAAAAGAATGCTTCAGTTTTGCCCCACATGATTTGCACGCGAGAAATCATGTGGAGTCTCTCCACAGTAGGAAAACTTTCGTTGATTCTCTCCGCATTTTTCATAACGCGCCTTATTTCTACAATGAATAACTATAAGGCCTAATTGTTTACAACGACTGCAGTTCATGATTCGCGGCACAAAAAAGCGAACAGGTAGACGAGCCCAGTTCAAAAGAACAAAGTCCCGAAACGAGGCTGATGGCAAACAAGTTATTTTCTTATACTTCGCGATATCTCCTGAATGAAATTACTTGCAATCCAGAATTTTCACTGACTGATGCAAAGGATTCTTGGAGGAGTCTACCCCATATTTCAGCAGCTCTTCGTAATTAAAGCCCCTGTCGGAGACTACACCATCAATCTCTACTTCCCGGGCGGGCATGTAGACAAGATAATTCTTCGTACACGACCGCGTGTTATTTAGTAAGATCACGCGAAATATTGATGGCTTATCTTTAGTCCGGAAGTTTACCATTCAGGGGTCGGTAGTATTAGAGTGATATAATTTGTATCGAAATGGAGACTTATCGGCATTATGTTTCCCGTCGGGGAAATATTAAAATTGACCTTCATTGAGTCTGATGGAAGAATGGGGGCCTACTTAATTCGAACAACCGAATTGCGAATGATTTTATGTGTTTTTAATGCAAGCTATATATATTGCGAAAATGCCGCAAATTTCTAGTAATATATGGACCCCCACCCCATGCTTATCGTACTACCCACTCGAAGGGCAAAGAGTTACGCCGACACTTGACTATAATATATGTGTGTCGAATTTGATAGACCATTGGCTTTTGCAAGTACATACTAATCGGAGTGATTTTTGAAATACTGATTCGCCACCAACAATACTTTGTGTACATTGTTTTCTAAACAAATTAGAATTAATCAAAACCACAATAGTCCGCTATCAACCGTGTAATTGAAGCGCAACAATACACAACCGGAAGAGATAGATGAAATATGCTAATAGTACGTTCGTTCCATACAATAGCGTCCAGTCATCTCCAGGCGAAAGCCATTGACCTGCCGGTCGAAGGACTGGGGCACACTCCGGAAATATAAATCGTCTGATTCCGAGCGCAACCTAACCGAAGAAGCGAAATCCCACCGAGAAAAGACCAAATTAATGGCGGCGCTTATATGGCTTTTTAATGAGTTTAGAGCTTAATTAATTTCACTTTCTAATCCGACAGTCGTACCGCATGGCTTGGCTCTCTCTCTCGGCATCCCCACCGCCCATTTACTGGAGACTAAATAAACTACAAACTGCGCTAGGTTCAAGGATCAAGGTAATTACTCATCCGTGTACATATATCCAATGGATATTATCTACACAGTACGGATACGATAGTGATGGCGCCTAATCAGCAATAGGGGTATCCTACTGTTTCGTAAGGATGCTCACAACTGAACCGGTAGCGGCCATAAACTGCTTTCGGAAGCAGTAGCAACTCGCCACTTGGCCAGAGTGATAATCCCTTCCGACGCTGGAAAAGCACGATTCGTTGCAGAAAACGAAGTGCCAAAGCCATTATGGAGCTCATCGGATAGAAAGCGGCGGTATCGATTCGACAACGCAGAAGCACCGGACGGTGCCGTGTCGGTGGTGTGTAATCTAATAAATGGACTCTTGGGGCTTGATTGTGTCCTCGTCTGAACGCTATATATGCGGGATGGATGGAGACAAAACCGTGAAATTATACCAGGACTCTTTATCGAAAAAAGGTTCGAGTTAAACACTTGGAATCATTGAAAACAACGATGATGACTGTCAGCTGATGTCGAACGTTCAAAGTTATAGGCCTTTCGTCTTAATAAACGACACCGTTGAGAGGGGTTGAGAAAGTGGCAGATTTCCACCCTTCAAAAATTGCTTCCGCCGCCGTGGCGCTAAGATAGGGGATGAAAAACGAAACGCACACCATCACCGTCTTCGCTCGTCGTCGCTCGACATCGTCTTGCATAAGCCGTAGCTGCTGCTGCTGCTGGTTCGAGTACCTACATATTGATGGAACTACAAAAGAATCCGACAGGCTGAAGAAGCCTGACTTGACTTGAATTCCGGAAAATCGAATCCCTTGCAGTACCCAACCAGTAGTGATGGAAATGTGGCAACGTGGAACATGGCGTAGAAACCGGGGCTGGAAGAAGCTGTGCTGGGCTGTGGCGTGGGTGGTTTTTCTGGTGATTCGACCTGAGGTATTGTGGCGCCCTTCAGCCGTCAGTAAGTCGTCAACGTAACGACGAACTTTGTACGATAATTTCCGTGTTGATGCCATTTTTTCTCTTCTTTGGCAAAGATTAACTGAGAATGAATAGCTGTAATGCATTATTACAGCAACGGTAGAACTAGCAAAAATCATTTTGATGGAGTGAAATTTGAGCATTAAAATTATTAAATATTGCCTCCAAAATATTCAGCATTTTCGCATCAAAATTGACATAATACAAATTATGCGTTATTCGCTAGTTCCAAATTCACTTTGCGAGAAATAGTGCTCTAAATAACTCATCTTTGTGTTGATAATTTTATCTACACTAGAACCTAATTAAATAAATTTTGAAAATCGGATGAAAAGGTTTTTCTCTAAAAGCACGTATTATCGGTTATGAAAATTATGACGACGTCGTAAGTGGTATTATGGACCTTAACAAAATAAAGGTGTTGCAACTGATAAGGTCGAACTCAATTGTGGTCAAAGGTTAGTTCGGAAATTACCAAATATGATCCAATTTCCATCATAACGTTTATCGTAAATTATATCATTCACTGCATGAAAGACTAATCAAAGTTAAGCTTTGAAAGTTAGAACTCAAGAACGATTTTAACGTGCAGTGCACCAAAATAAAATAAATCTATTTTTTATGAATTTGTGTAGACTTAAATTTATTTTCTATCTCATACTTTAGTATAATTATCTAACGGATTTTGACCGACTTTTTGAAGTGTTTTTGAGTTTTGCGCTCTCGAAAAAATGAGTTTGATTCGTTTTTCACTAAATAATTCGAAATATGTGATATATGTGACGATATGTGACTTATATTTCTGCTTACTATTAGAAAGGAGAAGAAGAAGTCTTTATTGGTCAAACAGGACTCGAGAAACGAATTCTGAATAACTCCACAAATCAAGAAAGAATATGAATCCAGGAGGAAAACGACCCATAGTAATTTTTCGTGTTCACTTGGAAAGTTTTATTTGAATATGAGAACTCGAGAGTTTTTTCATATTTAACTCTCAATAAATCACTTTTTTCCATTTTTTTGCACCTCGTTCAAAAAATTCTATATTCTTAATATAATCTAAAGTTTCTATTGTTTCTATTTTTTCGCTCGATTTCTATTAGACTTTTTTTGTATTTCTTTTTTTTCAATTTATCCAGGTAGTTTATTCTTTCTATTTTCTCCATTCATTCTTATTTTACATTTTTTGTACATTTTGCTCCATATTTTCCTTGTATTTTTACCATCTTTGTGTCTCTTTTATATTTGTCACATTTGTATCAATTCGTTTTATCTTTTCGTTTTTTTTTTCATTTTATCTTTCGTTTTATTCATTTATTTTGTACAATTTGTTTCATTGATTTTTTTAGAAACGGGTCCAATGGAAAATAAACAGAAAGAGAATGACCGAAATGGCGACAACTCGCATTTTATTGGACACACTAAGAAAAGATATGTCCTCAAGCAGGAATCGAATCTGCAATCTCCCAGTCTCTAGTTGGGTGCCTTAACCATTCCGCCATCGAAGAACTGTGATAATATCATCACAGTTTCCCAACAGTATCGTGATGACCGCCACCATCCCAATATCTACCAATGGACCCATTAAACCCCCAATGACTCTTACAAGTAAATCGTCACTTCAGGCAGAATTCACTCGATATCTATTTTTAGCTCCAGTTGATCGCGTTCAGGCCTGATATATTATTATCACTGTTTGCTTCCCTTTAACTAGCTCAGACATCGCCAGACTTTGGTGGTGAATAAAGCAATAGGGAAGCACATTGAAATGTGTCCTCAAAGCTCATCGGCAGATGATAACTGTGGCGGTGATTACGATACTGTTCGGAATCTGTGATGACATCATCACAGTTGTTCATTGGCGGGAGATCGCAGGTTCGATTTCTGATTGAGAACATATATTTTCTCATTTTTTATGTTTTTAACGACATTCAGTTAGCAAGGAACTGGAAAATGAAGTACATTTTTCAATATTAAGAACCATAGTACTCAAGGGAGAGCGAGGAGTTGAAGAATGACAGTTTAGAAAAGCGTGGAAAGGGTCATATGAGCAAGCTTAGAGTTTACCGGCGACTCAACCTTTTTGCATTAGAAATGCGAATCACCTGAGTCTACGGCATGTCCGGGCGAGCGTAAAGTAACTTGTTACTTCATGCTGTCGGTTATCGTAGCATTTTTTTTATATTTTTTATTGAGCAATTATTTATCTTGCGAATCGTGCGATTTTCATGGCATGTTGGTTTATCGTATGATTTTCATTCGCACTAGTTTCAGCGTACAATTTTTCGTCGCGCGATTTTGTAATGCGTGATTTTTCATAGCGCGATTTATTATGATCACCAGATTTTATAACATTTGCTTGTTTATCGCGCGATTTGCTATCGAATGATTTATTTTCTCTCGATTTTTATTTGCATAACTATTATAGGTCAATTATTTTCCGTACGATATTTTAATGCGTGATTAATTATAGCACCGTTTGTTATTATACGATTTTTTATCGCACGATTTATTATCCGACCATATTTTATCAAGAGCTATTTTATTTTTCGATGTTTTATTTTCACCTGGTTTTTGGAATATACGATATTTTATCGCACGATATTTTCTCGTTCGAGTTTTTATTGCGAAATTTTTTATCGCTCAATTTTTATCGTGCCATTTTTTTTATTTTTATATTATTTTTGCGCTATTTTTTATGTTAAGGTTCTTCATTGCGAAATTTTTTATCGCAGGATGTTTTATCGTTCTGTTTTTGTCATACGATTTTTTATCGCGAGATCTTTTATCGTTCGGTTTATCGTCGCACGATTTTTGTCGTAGATTTTTTATTGCTCGATTTTTTATCGCGTGATTTTTTCATCGCATGATTTTTCTTGCGCGGCTTTCTGTTGTATGTACTGTTTTTCATTTCGAGATTCTTAAAGCGCGATTTTTTATCGTACGAATTTTCATCGCGCGATTTGTTATCGTACGATTATTTATGATTTATTAGACTTTTTGTCGCTGGATTTTTTATCGTACGATTCCCGATCAGAAACAAAAATAACAAAAATATTTCAAAACTATATCTCACATCGTTACTTGTTATAAATTTCTGTTATTTTAACTACTAACGAGGCCTAATTTATAACACAATCTGTTACAAAAGTGTGTTCTGTTTAAATTTTGTTATTTCATTCTGATCGGCTTTTCATCGCGCGATTATTCTCGTCCGAATTTTCGTCGGGCGGTTTTTTTTTCTTATGACTTTTCATCGCGCGATATTTTTGCGATTTTTATCGTTTGAGTTTTTATCAAATGATATTTTATTCTACGATTTTAAATCACGCATTTCCTTATCGAGCAATTTTTCGTCCTAATATTTTTATTGCATGATTTTTCCCATACAACCTATCTTACGATTTTTTATCGTGCAATTTTTTATCGTACGACCTTTTATCGCGCGATTTTTTATTGTTCGAGCTGTTATTTAACGGTTTCCCATTGCGAGATTTTTCATCACTAGACGTTTTATGGTACGGTTTTTATCGCACGATTTTTTATCGCGTGGCTTGTTATTTTACGAATTTTCATTGCCACCTCTTTTGTCGTTCGATTTTTTTTTCGGTCGATTTTTTATCGTACGATTTTTAAAGTTCGATTATTATCGTCCAATTTTTCATCATGCAGTTTTTTATCTTACGGTTTTCTATAGCACGATATTTCATCGCGCTATTTTTTATCGTACAATTTTGCATCGCCCGATTTTTCATTTTGCGGTTTTCATAGTGAGATTTTTCGTTGCTCGATGTTTTATCGTACGGTTCTCATCGTAAAATTGTTCATCGCGCAATTTTCTATCGCATGATTTTTCATCGCGAGATCATTTATCGTTTGATTTCTGTTCGTCCGATTTTTATCGTACTATTTTTTATAGCACGATTTATATTATCGCTCGATTTTTTATCATTCGATTTTTTATCGCGCGATTTGTTATCGTATGATACATTATCGCGCAATTTTTTTCATTCTACGATTGTTATAGCGCAATTATTCTTCGAACGATATTTTAATATGTGGTTTTTAATAATACCATCGGGGGAGTGGGCGTAGCGTATTGGTAAATCGATTGCCTTGTACGCAGCGCACCTGGGTTCGAGTCCCGACCCCGCACATAGGGTTAGAAATTTTTCCTAAGAGATTTTTCTAACCCGAAGAGGCGAATGACCTTAAGGTTAAAACCTCTATAATTGAAATAAAAAAATAATACCATTTATTGTAGTACGACTTTCTATCGCACGATTTATCATCCATATTTATCCCATTTATATCCTATTTTATGACGTGATTTTTGTTGTTCGATGTTTCATCGTCACTCGGTTGAATTCTCACAAGTCTCCTATCTCATGTCTCCACGCGAGTCTAAATCTATTGATGACATTTGGTTCTTAGAACGGCGATGACTGGGTTCTTAGACTGGCCATGACTGGGTGCTAGACGCATTTCTTTGCACGATATTTGAAAAATTATTTGCCTGCGTGCAAAAAGATACCTCATTTTTGATTTTGACATTTCCTATGACAGCTATAAAAGTGTCGTCCAAGGAAGAGTAGCAACACAGCAAAATTTTGTTCTCGTTTCGTCTGTATCCGAACTACGTGCATGCCGAGCTAGCGAAATCGTTAAAAGTTGCCAAATCAGCTGACACCAGAGTGATGGGAACCGGAAGGGAAAATTGACCGATATTTTCAAGCATATGAAGCTGTCGCAATTAACACAGAAATAGCTGGTTTTGTGGGCTTTCTGTATCTGTGGATTTAAACGCAACATTTTCATTGAAACCGAGGCCGTCAACCAGGGACGTAGCTAGAGTGGGGTGAGGCTAGGGGGCTAAAGACCTACCCGAAATGTTTTAAAAGAAAAATTAAAAATCATGATTATCACTTTTGTAGCTCATTTGGAGTGAGCAAATTATTGAGAAAAAGTTAAAAAAAATGTTGTGTCCAACAACCAAAACCAAAAGTAACGAAACTGAGTGTAGTTTATGCTTCTGTCCGAGCCAGTGCGAAGCGAACGACGAATATAGTTACTTTTATATTGTGTGCCTTGCCTGAAGAACAAAGGAAACTGTTAGTATACTTCTTGTCCTAGTAATCTGTCGAGATGAGTGACTCGCAGAAGCAAGAGTATGTGCTCCGGCCAAATACTGTGATTACAATCAATGGTTATTGCTGACTCGCATAAGACCGAGTATTTGTGATGAGGAACATTTTCTGAAGGTGAAAATGGATCTTAGACTTACGATAGACACCTTTATCGAGTTCTGCCATGACAGGTATTCGGCGCTCATAGCGTTCAACAAATTAGCCAAGACGAAACCATTTATATTGAATAATTTAAAACACATGGTTGTATGTGGCAATACTAAAATTAAGAGATTCATATATATATATATATATATATATATATATATATATATATATATATATATATATATATATATATATATATATATATATATATATATATATATATATATATATATATATATATATATATATATATATATATATATATATATATATATATATATATATATATATATATATATATATATATATATATATATATATATATAGTTACAAGATTCGATATCGCTTGCTTGCAGATTCATGTCACATTTGAGAGAAATGCAGTACAAAACAAAATGAGAAAATACAATTACACATAAAATTCTTTGCACATATCAAAGACATACTAGTATGTTCTAGTTCTGTGAAAAATGGCACATTAGCCTGATCAAAAACCGCTGAACATAAACAATTACCAAATCTGTGGGACCTGTTCAGGTAATACTGACAACGGCAAAAGCTACATCAAGTATCTCAAAATTTACAGCCAGCACAATCATTGAGGAAATTCGCACTCATAAAAGCAACAAGCAAGGAAGAAATCCAATATCTGCGAACATAAAGGTAGTAAGCACGATGATGGCACGGAAGTATTCAATAGCGAGAGAGATATGAACGACCCCCTATACGCAGTTGGCGACGAAAAAGGACATTTTCCCGCCTCGTAAACAGGTATCCACGTGCAATGGCTAAGAGCTTGCGCGAAATCTGCTGGACAACGATTAATTCTCGTTTTGTTATTTTTATTGTTGGAAATAGATATACATAGATAAAAAACACTGGTCCGATTAGCTAATTCATTGAGCTGACTTCACTAAACGAATTATTTAAAAAAGTCCTATGGACGATTGAGCACTATAACTCTGCATCGCAAGTGATTGTCACGTTTAACAAAACTCATATGTAATACTCGATATTGACAACTCTATTTTAAATTCAAATAACAAGTTTTTGAATTGCACCCAATTTGAATTTCTGTGTTAAGTCTGTACACTCTATACTTTTATTATAGATACTAGGCATCACATTCAATCGTAATAGGCAAAAACAATATATTAATTTGCTAAGAACGATGTAGCCGAGACGACAGTTTTTGCTTTCGCGTCATTTTAACGCAATATTATTTTCATTGGCACAAAACTTCATTTTTATGCGAGGAATTTGTTCCGTATTAAAACACTGTTGCGACTAAAATGTTGTGACTGGTTGAATCTACAAGTCCAATAATTTCGATTTCATGTCTTCAGTATATGGCAGTCTCTTGGTCTGTTTTTATTCGTTTTGGAATAAAATGAGAGAAATGAGCATAAATCACGGAGAAGGAAAAAAGGAATCAGCTAATCTACGTCACATCAAGAGCATCTCTTCTGTCTTTTCTATGCACTCAGAACGAGTGCTTTAAGAATTGCGCTCTGATCCTCTCAGTTTGGGTTGAATAAAACGGCATGTTCGAAAGCACCTTACGTATTCGTCACTTTTGGTAAAAAACCTGTAATCCAAAAGCATTACAGCTTTCTTCAAGAAGGCGTGCATCACTTCCCATCTTGATGATGATTGTAAAAAAAACTTGAGCAAATTAAAAAAAGAATCAATTACTGGGTAGATTAGTGTCAACATGTTTGAATTGACTTAGAAAGTGTAATTGCAAACATCTTAGCAAATCCAAATACCCGAAGGTACTAGACAGTAGGCCTTCACACTACCGCTGACAAACATGTTGCAAGAGATTCACAGGAATCGACTAATTTGCAGTAATTTAAAAACCAGAAAAATCTAAAAGAAACACTTTTCGGCACAAGAGAAGCAAGTGCGATGTTTTCTCAGCAACAAGTGTGATAATAAAATTAATGATTATACCCATATTTATAATTATTTTGGTGGTGTCATCAATGTTACAATTCATAAAATTTACGTTAATTTGAAGATAACAGTAATCAGTACTAAGGATTTTCCTTTCGATTAGTGAACAATCCTCTAGTAGGTAAAATTCCAGTTAGTTCAGTCGATTAATTTATCGAAATAAATCTTTTGTATTGTCCAAAAATCCATGAATTCGGAAAGAAAACATATAACCTTCGTGTACTCAAATATATTTGCTTAATCTAGGCAATCTTATTGAATCCCAACGATTTGACAAGATTGTAAGTTAATACAGCTAAAGTTCCCATTTATCCTTTGTAGAGAAATCAGTAGTTTGTTTTAGCACACACTTTACATGTTAACAAGCAAAATAATTGGTCTGCCTTTTGCCATAGTTTCAAGAATCTAGTAGAAGGAACCTACTTTTACATAGGAAAATTAGCCTGGCTAATGATATAGCAAGTATCAATTCCATAAAAAATAGGATAAGTGGAAAACTCTGAACACATAAAGAGATAAATAATTAGTTGTTGTCACTTATCTGATAATGTTTCCGAAAATAGTCATTTAAATTGAAAATATTCTAAACTTGAACAAAATAGGAGTTGAACCGTTTCTCCGCATCTACATATCGCCTGCCTGATCAAAAGATTTGTAGCGAATTTAGTTCTCATATATTTGAATATAAATAATTGAAGCCCATCTGACACTGAGTCTTAATGAAGTAAATTAAAAAGAAAAGACCTAAAGTGGGAACAAACGGTTACGAAACTGTGTAAAACTAATGACGAAGTTGAAGATGTCGCTATAATCGTTAAAGCAACGAATCATTTCTTAAATCGGTCTGTTTGCGCATTTCAGGCTGCAGCAGTGTTCGAGGACGGAGGACATGGGTTGGTGCGTAAGAGGTTAATTTGTGATAGGAGATCGGGAACATCATTTCTGCGCTGGACAGCTTCAATTTTTGGCTCCAAATTGCACGACGATGTTTGCAAATTTCAGCGGTGAAAATTGTAACTAACAATAAAAATCAAATTCAAAGGCAAAAATTCGTCGATCTACTATAGCCTTTCTTGTATCAGATAACATATTGTATATTGTCTAAGTTTTGGAGCTGTTTTCATTAAGAACTTTACAAAATCATATTCAGCTTCCAGTAACTATCACAAGTCACCAGAATTAATACATTTATGCAACAAGTTTTAAGCCCCTTCCGAAACAAAATCTTGAAAATTTACGTCAAAGAGTGCATGAAAAAACTATTTTGGAAAAAAAAAACATGTATTGATGAACCGATATCTGGCTGCAAAATCACCTCTCTGGGGTTGGTGATAGTCACCCAGTGCGGACAAAGACCAACGGCAAATAAACGACAAAAAGAATTGACCGTAACATCCTTTGAAATGGAAAAAAAATCATTTGAATTAACAGCACTAAGTGTATTCTACTATAGTTCTCCACAAAGGTATCTATGCACTATACGTAATAGCAGAAAACTATTTTTTCAGATAGATTTCGAGCTTATCCGTTTGTGTTCGTAAAATATACCGTGATTATAGAGGCCGTAATTTCTCTCTACAGCCCTGCCAATAATACCTGGACTTGAACCGTTAACGTTCGACTCGTTGAAAGTGCCTCTTTACTGAATTACATAAATATCCAAAAAGTGGGAGTTGCGGTATTACACAGTCATTCAATTGCACTACTTGTGTACTGGTAAAGCAAATATTTTCATGTTCACACCTTCGTTATCATCGCTTCTGGCGGTAAGGAAGTGCACCAACATAAAAGCCCATAGGTTCAGGATTCTGGCTGCATCACGCACCCTACGGGGATTATGCTGCAAGGTGCTGTCTCGTCCCTTGCCAACTACCGATGTGGTACTAACGAATGAACCATACCCGTAATGCAACGACGAGGAACTAATCCAGATTGTGTAAGCTCCTCACATACCCGATCGTGTGTGTGTATGTATGTGTGTTTCTGTCCATGAAAGTATCGATTGATGTCCTACGTGGTTCACTTCTTTTTTTTCCATTATTCAGAATGGTGCCCCCACTCGGAAACCTGGTGATACCTTTAAACAGATTATCGCGCAATTTGCAGATCCGCATAAGCGACACTGAACCCGTTTGATCTGGTAGGTATTCAGGTGGTTTGTTGTCTGCCTCAAAGAGGGTGGGAAAGGGTCAAAAACGAACGATATTGTATGAAAAAGTGAGAAAATGTGGCGCAGAAAGAAAAAAAAAAGCACATAAATCACAAACGAACAAAGAAACAGAAGGGAAAATGTGTGAGAAAAGGTTGCACGGAATTATCATAATTGGAAACGTCACAGGAAAAGAACAATTTCACCCGAATGCTTTTTTTCCCTCGGTTTCTAACCGGTGGAATGTAACAAAAGCTGCCCCCATTAATGCCTTGTTATGCTCACATTTGTACCTCCATTCTGGCGGAGATAAAAGCCAGCCAGCCAGTATTTCATAATGTTGATAATGGTGGTGCTGGGTGCTCCTTCTATAGGCGCCATGAATCCCGAAGATGAGATGAAATGAGGATACACTAGAGACAAAAAAAAACGCACACTCATAAACCACGTCTAATCTAGGTAGCTATCCAAAGCCGGAATGCTGTACTGCTACTACTTCTGTAAGAATTGCTCAGGCGCCTGTGAGCTGCTACGGAAGCTGTGCTACTTCCAGTTGGTCACCTTTTGAGAGCTGGCATCCTCCCACTCCTCAAATCCACCCGCATCAAAATCCAAATCGAATTCACTTGCTTGCTGATTTGACGCCACATTGCTCGATTTTTGCCGGAAAGACCAACCGCTCGATCGGCGCCGTAAATCTGGAACACTTTTACGGCGTCGGGCCGCCCGGAACAGCAAAAACGGTCCACAATCGGAGCAAGGACAAAGTGCCCGTGCCAAATTTTCCATCGGAGCCGTCGCATGAACACCAAACATGCTGCCAAAAAACACACTCACTTTTCACACTGATACTGTGAGGGGTAGACGTTTTCCTTTATCCTACACTTTTTCTCGTTCCACTTTCAGACTTATCCGGACCATCAGTTATCGCGAGTATTGCACAGCACCGACTGAGCAGATCCCTTTTCCCGAAGCTGTGTACCAGCCATCGCATCGTCAGGATCCAGTAGGCGATGCTTCTGCACAGAATCCGTGCTTCGGAACATTTCGGCACGCACACGTTCACGCGAATCACAGTTTAGATTCTCTCACTCAACCACTGAACATTCAGTACAGGACGCGTGTTTGCGTGAGAGGAAAATGCATTTTCTCCATTTAATAATCTATCGTCGAAGCATGCCTTGCACATGCAGCATCTCACCAATACCGCCAGCACTGTGGGGGGAGTGAATAACTCACTAACCCAGTCAAAGCAAGCAGCAGGAGGAGGCTCTCATCCTTCTGTTAGCGGACAGGAAACTCTACACCATTCATGGTGGGATTAAGATTTTCCACGTAGTTTCGACTTTGACACTTTCACGCTTCATAGCTCCGTCAAACCCAATTCCTCTCTGTGAAAAGAAAACCAGCGCGCCATCGAGTGTTCCACTTGACTGCGAGAATCGAGAAATACCTATTTACCGTCACGAAGGAATCACTTTACAAGTAGATCTTCTTATGCACGTTTCCTCTCAAAAGAACGTATCTGAGTCGCCATAACAGCCATCATCATCTAGCCCCGATTGATTTAAACCCCACATCAGTGTTATCGATCTCACAAAACCAACCGCCAATTGCATATCTTTAAGGGAAGACTGCATTACCCGTATCACGCCTGCAAGATGCTCAAAGCTAATAAATTAACCTCCTTTCTTTTTGTTTTTTTTCCCGTTCCTCAGTCTCTGTACAGCAGAACGCCGCCGCGCAAAGGGTTGCGGAACAACAATATTTATCATTCCGACATGGGCGCAACAGCAGCAGGCGCGTGGGGCAACCGACTTCGCCAGAGATACTGTGCGCCATCTGTCGCCAGCAGGAGTTACATTTTCGGTCTCAAGAAAAGGCGCCGGCAAGTAGACCGCCTTGGCGAAACTGAGGCGCAAAACGTAAAGTGCATAAACATAACTCATTTTGGGGGGGGGGGGGAGGGAAAAGTTCCGTCTGCCCCTTGCCATTTCTCTCTCCGAGGAAGTGTTCCGATGTGGGGCGGTGTATAGGAAGGACATGATGCCGGAAACAGGCACCACTTCAAATTAAACGGTATTGTCCCTGGCGGGAGCAGCAGTGCATACTTATAGGCGGGTTTCGATAGAGGTAATAAAGTTTAATGATTTACGCTTAAGTGAAGTTAATTGCATCAATCAATTAACGGACTGTGGAGTGCCAGAACTGCAATCATTAGGTAGTTTAGAAGTTATGCGTTTATGGAACGTTTCAAATCAGTTAAAACGTTACTGTTGATCGTTAAAGTACAGCGATAATTGTGGTAATGAGTAATAAATCAGAACAACTCTTAAATCGAGAATGATTAATGCTGACTAGCAACATTGAAATGTTTAAATGTGGAGGGACGGAGGATGATTTTATGACGTATACATATTAGACAGCCAACTTTTTTTTAACTTTTTTTCAGAACACTGCTAAATCAAGTGTTAATTAGCTCTACAAGCCATATGTCGAATGTGAGCCACTTAATTCACTCACAAGAGCTTTGAAGTTTCTATGGTGAAATATATGGAAGATCGGAAATTAAAAAAAAAAACAAAATTCAATAAAAGCTCCCACAGTTACTCTACATATTTTGGCTTTAAGTAGTGTAGCCTTTTTAATAACGAACAACTTTGTTGTAAGGTTCTTAATCATTGGAGATTACCGAACAAACTTATTTAACTTTGAAGATCAAAAGAATTTGTTCCCATTGCCAATATTTCATATATTTTAAGAAACAAAAGTGAAAATTCGTGTGAGTAAAGCAGAAGCATCCGAACAAGTTTGTATTTGGAATGGGGCTTCTGGAGCCAATTACCATTCGATTGAGTGGTTTTCCGAAAAAAGTCAATTTTTGTGCCGGTCTAAAACATATACATTAAAGCGTTGACCTTAGGTTTTGATTTTCATGAATTCTACTGGCCATCGGAATCAGTGAATCTCGAAGTTTTTGATTCCTTCATTTTCTAACTTCTTGAAACCATGGATCGCTTAGTTTTTGTGTACCGCATTAGATTTTGATTTTTCACAATTTCTACTGGCCATCGGAATCAGTGAATCTTGAAGTTTTTGATTTCTTCATTTTCTAACTTTATGCAATGATGGATCGCTTGGTTGTTGTGTACGTATCTTAATTTTTAACTGAATTCTTCGATTCCTGAATTCATTAAATAATCTCTAAAACCTAGGAACTGTAGACATTTGAGTCCTTGAATAATAAATATTTGGCTTTCAAAGATATCTTAAATAGCTGATTTCTTGATTGTTAACTCCATTCCTTCCAAGCATTCGGTATCCGAAATTACAGGAAACCTTGATGTTAATTATTTTTTGAAAGGGAATGCTTCTAACGTCTCGAAATTTTCTGTCCAAACCAGTTTTTGAATGCGAATATTTGCCGTTGCACCGAACAAAACAACTAGATTTTAGCACTATTTGACCGGAACTATGCACAGCAATTTTGTACCTATTATCATACAATATGCTACTACTATAAAAACCGAAAAATTCATTTTTGAAACAATAACAATCTGAGAAGTAGCCACCACAGAGTTACCGAATAAAACTGGAGACTATCTGAAGTTTTGGGTTCCAAAAATCTTGCGGTGTAATTATTTAAAAAAATAGATGGTGGCTTCACGGTTTAAAGCCAGTTTCTTAACAACAGTTTAGTGCACCCTAAATTCGACGGGTACGTTTCTATTACTTTTTGGGTAAGATTCTATTATCTTTTTGGTAATAGACCATGCAATTGCGTATTGCGGCATTAAACCCATATTACAGCAAAGATACTAAACGATGGAATAGCGAACTTCAGCAGCTGCACATGTATGTGCATGACACAACCAAATAGTTTTTCAGAATATGTCAACCTCGGCTTTGTTCGTATGCAAGATAATTCGGCCCGTGATTGTATTAGTACCGAGCCAAACCAGTATCTGCCGAAATACAGACAGAAACCAGTATGAAATCCGGATTTTTTTTTAAATCGATACGATACTTTGTCCGGACATTCATCTTGCGTTCCAGATACCTGATTTCTATTTAGACCGGGAACAGATCACGGATCCAGCCCAGTTCATGGAACCGAACTGGTTTATTCTGGATCAGGACCAGTTCGCGAATTCGGGCCAGTTCCCATCCGCTTTTCTCTTAACAGGTCCAGACTGAAGCAAGGCCCAAGATTCCCGTCGAAAGTGCCGGCCCGTGGTTCAGTCAAACGATTAACTGGTGCAGGATCGCCGTCGGGGGACGTTAATTGGAAAGGAGTTTTCGTTTCTTCGGCTAATCGCATCGGTTCCTAAGCGCCCGCCCTTCTCGCTGTAGAGGATAAGCCGAACAAGCGTTGCTCTCCTCTACAGCTAATATCCTAGGAGAAGAAAGCAGGAAAGGCAACGGCCTTGCCCGGGGAGAAAACTGCGGTGTCTTCCGGGATTCTTTGCCGCGAGTAAAGAATCCGGCGATTTGTCACCACCGTCACTAGGGAAGTTCCGACAAAGGAGCAAAGCTCACCTCCCTGGCTAATTGTTAAGGACCGCTGCCGGAGCAGCCAACGACCACAGGAAAACGGCCGCCGTTGTAGATCCGGCCGGTCAGAAGCAACCGTCCGCCTTCCCGCCATCATCAGCAGCAGCGGACCGTGTGAAACGACCAACAGTGAAGAGATGAGGAAGAATATACGGTAAAAGTAATTTATTTGTTTACTTTTTTGTTTGTTTACATACGAACATCCGAAATTCCGATAAAAAGCACCTAGGCCGCCCTGAAAAGAAGGGTCCGCCGGGAAAGCAAGAACCCGAGTGGTGGGCAAACCCCTACTTACAAAAATAGACTTGGAACGTCAAGTTTCCGTCAAAACGAAATTTTCGATTGTTAACATTTTTTTTTAAATAAGCCAAAATCATCAATTCAAATCAAATTGTTTTAAATAAAATGTCGATAAAAGATAATATTCAAGAATAGAGGGAGTCCATGAGAAACCGGTCGACCGCAAAATATGACCATTCGAACGGAATTTCGCAGTTGCGTTCGTCTCCATGATTTCCTCTGCCAATTGCAATTTTTTTGTGCAGGAACAATTTTACAAAAGGGCGTAGACGTTTCTACGTGCATTAATTTCAAATTTGTTTTGTTTGATTTCTGTATTTTATACAGTTAAACTATCTGAGAACGAGTTACAAAGAATGAATACTTCTGTAAAAAAAAAGTAGACTGAAAAAATGTGTCATTTTTTCACAAAAACAAATGTTTATGTTAAAAATGTAAATCTCAAAAAAAAACAGTTTTTAAAAATTATTTATATTCTATTGTATTGCCTGTTAAGGGTACTTTTTTCTTGGGGTTAGCAAAGTTCTTAGAAGTACACGGTACCAAATCGTGTATTCCTACCTCGATTGTGTCGTCGCCTATATACACAGGTATACAAACGGTTCTGCTTTGATAAAGGCCAGAAAAATAATCAGCAGAGCCGTAGCGTGCGGTTGGCCAGGTTGGCTCCTGGCAAGGGCGCAAACCAGAAGGGCGCTAAAATCTTGGTCTGTTTTATAAAACAAGTGAGGTTAAGCCATAAAATAATTCAGGATAGAAGTATCATTCCCATGTACACACAATATTATTGTACACAGTAAAAAGGCGCATAACTGAGACTCTACCAAAGGTGCCAGAAGACTACGTCACGGTCCTGTTAGTCCAGAATAAACAACGAACAAGACAAAGACTTAAAATTTTAACAAAAATAGCTAAAATTATTGCAAGCTTTTTCCGCACGTTTTCTCAGTTTCGTGGAAACAAAGAGAACGAAAATGTGGTCATGGGCAGTAAAGCACCTTTTTAAAGCTCTAGCAAAGATCGTGGAGTTGGCCAGATTAATTATTATCGACAAAGTGACCCCATGCCGTACCGTAAAAATTGTAAAATGTCTCCTTGATGCCGACAGGAGTTCCGCAATACTATAAAGCTACCGGTTCCCAACCTAGGTCCAACCAATACTGCACTCTGGTTGAAATATCACATGAAATTTTCGGTGTTCCTGGAAGCGTTGGAAACCCCCTGTTTCTTATCAGAGGTCTAAGACCAGGTGCTGTTTGCTTCGGATTTGTGGTAGAGCTTCCTCTTGCAGGTATATTGAATGGCTCTCGAGAACCAAAAAAAAGTTATTGCTACAAAGATCCATTTGCTTGTAATTAGTGTAATACTGCATGCATGACGGGCGGCACAAACAACCGATCCTGCAGAACAGTTTGAAGAGACATACCATTTAGTCCCGTCAGGTGCGATTGTCAAATCTTCGAAAATCTTCGATCACTAGAGCAAGGGGTCTTTGAAACAGCCATCCCGTCCTTCAGTAGATCCACGCATGCCAAGTTCGAATCGATACCTACACCATTGATCTCAACTTTGTGAGCGGGTATGTAAACGCGTAAGTTATTATCACCAGTAACGTCATTTGATTGCTCTAGACAAAATATCACAATTCTGCGCTCATCGAAGCGAACTTTCAAGTTATCTGGCACAGCTGAATACTTCTGTGTCTTGTGGAATATTAGAATACTTAGCGGACTACCTGTTTGATTTTTAATGCAAATTCGGAATCTTTGATGACGAATCTTGTTCGACATCCATTTTAAGATCATTGGGGTCATTCCAGGAGAGTTCGCAACGTGCCGCAAAGTGAAAACTGTAGAATATGAAGGATGAGATAGAAATCATGAGGACAAGTCTGAATAAAGGAATAATGTGGTCATCTGTTTTCACTCGATGTATGACTGGATGCAACTTATTTTCTTGGAAAATGGATCGAAGAATATGTGAAAAACTCAATCAGCAATTGATCACAAAAGCATTTTTGGTACACTTTCTTTTACAAAAAGATGGGTGCTGTCTGAAATAAAACCATGACGGCCCTTGCCCGGGTAATTCAAATCTAATGATATGCACCCTAATCAACAATCTACCAATCAGTTCAAAGTTCCTAAACTTGTCTCCTCAGTATACTTGATATACGATACAGTGCCAATATTTATGGTCATCCAGAATTTTCAAACTGTACACATCTCCAAAGTATTGCACCTGGAAACAAAATTCGGGGGTGGAGGTAGCGTAGTAGGTAAATCGATTGCCTTGTACGCAGATCACCTGGGTTCAATTCCCAACCCCGCACATAGGGTTAGAGATTTTTCTAAAGAGATTTCTCTAACCCGACAAAGAGGCGAATGACCCTAAGGTTAAAACTTCTATAATCAAAATTAAAAAAAAAAAAAAAAACAAAAATTCCTCATGCAAAATTAAAGCGCAATCGAAAACAATGTTATGAAGCGTCGAATATCTGGTGTAGTATTGAAAAAATGCCTTTTGATACAAGGAAAATTTTTAAATTGAGATGGGACCTGAGTTTGGAAATGCAGTTTTTATTTATGTTTTGCATGCCAAATGTTGTAGAAATCCATGGAATGTCGACTGGCACCCTAATATACAGTCTTCTAAACAGATGCGTCCTCTGTCGCCTTCAAACATCTAGCGTCATGAATTCATAAATATACAGTAAAAAGATTTGTGGTATTTACATGAAATGAACGGCAATCAAATATGTGTGTCATGCATGTACACTAGAGTGACAGGAAAAAAATGACCCCTATCGGCCCATGCCTGAGTCGATTCCTAGTTCCACCAGGAGTACTTGCTCCAAATTTGAAGCAAATCGGACAAGTCTAGCTACCGGACCAACGTGCCTGAAGTTTGTATGGGATTTTTCGACAATTTACATGGAGAAAACCCACTAACTCGCATTTTCGCCGCTAGGTGGCACTATATGCATCATATTATCACTGAAAGTGAAAATAAGAAAAATAATTTAATTGGCAACAAATTTGTTGAAGACTGCTAGTCAATCCGGCTTTGGTAAAAGAAGTTATTAAACTTTTAACGAAGTGATGTCTGAGTCAGTTTTGCATGGGGCCTAGCAGTGCATGATTGTTGATCAGTACTCGATTCGCACGAACAAAACATTTTTGTGAAATAATGGTTAGGTTTAGGTCAATAGTATGTGCGGAAGATTTATAGTAAGTAATACGAGTCATGTTTTGGTTAGAAAAATTTAGTTCCACATTTTACCGCATAGATGGCGCCAACACTAACTTTTTAACGAAAAGAGATAGACATTAGGTGCCTTCCAAAAAGTTGTAGAGCAAGCATTTTTAAATAATTCTTCCGAACATCTCGATATTCTATCTCACTTCTATAAAAAGTTAGTGTTATGCGGTTACAGGTGGAACTAAAATTTTCTAACCAAAACATAACTCCTAGTTTGTACTACAATTCTTGCGAATATACTATTCAGCTAAATATAACCATTATCTCACAAAAATGTATAGTTGGTGGTAATCGAGTACCGATCCACAACTATGCGCTGCTAGGCCCCATGCAAAACTGACTCAGACATCATTTCGTTAAAAGTTTAATAACTTCTTTTACCAAAGCCGAATTGACTAGCAGTCTTTGACAAAGTTGTAGGCAATTAAATTATTTTTCTTATTTTCACTTACAGTGATAGTACGATGCATATCGTGCCACCTAGCGGCGAAAATGCGACTTAGTGGGTTTTAGCCATGTAAATTGTCGAAAAATCCCATACAAACTTCAGGCACGTTGGTCCGGTAGCTAAACTTGTCCGATTTGCTTCAAATTTGGAGCAAGTACTCCTGGTGGGACTAGGAATCGACTCAGGGGTGGGCCGATAGAGTTTTCAAAAATTCGTTATTTTTCTGGGCACTCTAATGTACACAAATTATTTTTTGAATGACGAATTGTAAAAGAAAGACAAAGTAAACACCAAATGGGCGCAAAATTAAGACCACGCTACGGCTTTGATAATTTCGATTATAGAGGTTTTAACGTTAAGGTCATTCGCATCTTCGGGTTATAAAAATCTCTTATGAAAAATTTCTAACCCTATGTGCGGGGTAGGGACTCGAACTTAGGTGCGCTGCGTACAAGGCAATCGATTTACCAACTACGCTCCGTCCACCTCCAGTACGATATTTTATTTCTTCAGTGTAGATAAAGCTACATGATGGAACAACTGCTAGTTTCTGTTGGGAGTAAGATGAGAAGGTACAATATGAGTTCAACTTTTCCAGCTAGTAGATTAAAATGTTTACAGGGTTACTCGGCTTGATTTTTTTTGTAGGAGACGAACCACTGCGACCAGTATTTAGATCTATTGTAGTTTGCCCCTTCCTTGACATATCACTATTATTGAGATACACACTCTTCCCAGTTAGGCACTCCCCTTCGAATGAAGCTTATTACCTGTTTGGGATTTGCAGTCCAAATATCAAAGCGCTCGAGCGTTTCTTCACCGAGGACTCTTAGTTTGCGTTGTATCAATGCACTGCAATCGCAGAGCAGATGCTTGGATGTTTCACTTTCAGATCCGTAAGATAATATTTACTCGGACAGTGTCCGGTAAGTAGTCCTGTCATGATGCATAGCTTTTTTTGTTTAGTCTAAGCAACTCCAGGCTTGTTTAACGTTGGCTGAGAGCTAATTAACACAATAAGGGCGATAGAACTCCGCCTTGAGGGCATCCCTTATTTGTTTTCAAAGTTATTGTCCTGGCGTGGTAGTTATTTCACGGTTTATAAGCCTTGCGTTGATCCAATTTATTGCGTTCAGCATCTAGGTTTTTTATTGCACGTTGGAAAGAAAATGCGTCAAGTTCAAGTTGAGCGTTCTTTTGATCGTAACACCTTTATACGTGGTATACTGAAGTTGTACAGCTCTCAGAATAAATTGTAATCATTGTGTTGTTGTAATCATTGTGTAATCGAAAACCGGAATATATGATTCTTGTAATTTGGTGTTGACTTCCTTAAAAGAGTGGAAAAATATAATTGGGCCGAGATGGCTTCCTTGCGATACAGCGATGCGATGTCAGATACAGCGAGACATAGCACAGAAAAAAATCCATGACACTGATATGAAATTGCCTTCCATTGAGTGAAAAGGTGGATAACGAGTTTGTCTAATTTGAACTGGTCGACTAAATTACATATGACACATGTCAATAACACTTAGAAGCTGTGAAGATTATGTAGTCTTCTGTTTTTACTGTCGAATGACCTATTTGAAATGAGCTTGCTTTTTCATTACCACTTGTTGCGTCCACAACCATGATATTTTTCTAATTAGAGAATAAAACACAGATCTAACTCGTTAACGCTTTCGCGATACGTTTAAGCGAAGTTGCTTACCGTCCACCCAATTCCTTTGTTGTTTCCCTTCATGCAGTGAAATGCTGAATATGATTAATGAGAAATGATTGATCCAATTGTTGTTTAAGGACTGCCCAGCTATGGAGGGTGCTCCTGCTACAAAAGGTGGTAGTGCTACATCATAACCACATTGCAGTGCCTTTCTATATGCAAATGGCAAAAAGTAACTTTCTTCCACTTTTGCATTGGTTCGGGAATTAGAAATCCAAATCCATGAAATCTGAAACATACTCATGATTCTGGGTTTCCCCAATATTTGGAAGCATATTATAAATTACAGTTTAAACATTAACATTATCTCGATATTCTCCTCGATACCCTGAAAACAAAACTCGATAATTAACCTCCCACTTCTCTCCATCCGTCACTCACGACGTGTGGTCTAGTGACATACACCACCACAAACATGTACAAGTTCTAGATAGTGAGCCCTCCATCAAAAGCGAGTAGGGTACATGGCGTACGGTTTGCCAAACGAATTATTTGTTTTGCTGACAAGTACGTAAGAATATTCTAATATATCACCCACAGTGTCGTAACCCTTAATTACGACGTGATTTTTGACTTTCGAGGTCAGAATACATGATCCAAATTTAGGTAATTGTGAATCCCCCATGAAATTATCCCAAAGACCATATAACCCCCAAACATCGTTCATTTTAAATAACTGATTCGGCAAAGTGAACATAATTTCTGCACTCGTTGGCTTTAAGGGATGAATTTAACCCGGGACGGATCCCGCTGCTCGTGGGCATCGCTGTACTATCATCTAGTATAGCCGTGAGTATGTAGGTGGGGGTGGTTGGACAATAATGATAATGAGACTGGCATACACTTTCGCGTATTTGTTGCCTGCCAGGGTTGTTATGTTCCATTTCGTTCGGGTCGTTGAACACCGCAGTCCTTTCACCCAGTTATGTGTTGTATGTGGAGAGAGACAGAGGGTGACCCGGGGCAGACAGCAGCGGATACAGGATAAAACCACGATGACCAGACAAGCGAAGCCTTCTGTTCCACACTCTACGCTCGTGCTGGCTGCTGCAGTGGGGAATCGGTTTGGACGGACGTACGAACCGTACGTAATATGCGTGCCTTGCTGGGGCATCAGCTAGCCAGCCATCAGCCAGTTAGGAGCAACAGTATCAGAATCAGTTTTTGCTAGCTTGTTTTGGAAAAATGTTTTGACATGCGGGATTTTTTGGTCCAGTCTTGCTGTTTCTCTTTCGCTCCCTCTTGGTGTGTTTGCACAGTGCGCTTGATAATGGTGATAGGTTCTGTTTCGACAAACGACAGGATATACACTAACTTACTATCGTCTCTATGATGACCGGCTCCTGCTGCGCTGAGCTAGGGAACATTGAATTCGGTCATTGCCAACTGCAGAAACAAGGGATACACAACTGTTCAGCAGATTCGAATTCATTGCTTCAGTTGCTTTTTTATGACATGATTAATAATAGGAACTGTTGTCTCGAACATAATTTAGACATTTCACATTTGACATGTTAATGTGTTGATTATAACTACTACATAATCATTGTAGTGCAAAGTGAAACATCTACGAAAAGTGAAATGGACAGACTGGACAGACATATACAAAATTTGGCACAGTTTCTCTTTGAAGTCAAATGTTTATAAATATTGTCTGCATTGCATAATTGTGCGTTTTCTGGCGGGCACAATGGATCAAAAACAATGGGAATAGCGTGAAACAAAATGTTCACTAAGACACGCAAATTGGAATTCGCATTGAATGTCATTATTTGGCAGGCAATCTGTATCTATGGAAAAGGAAATAAAATTCTCAATGATAAAATTTACAAAACTAATTGCTCCCAAAAAACAACTTTGGCCATTTTTGAATAAGCACAATTAAAAAGCACTTATTGTATTGGCCGGATTTGAATTTGTGACACTATTCTAAGAGTGTACGGAAATGGACAACTCTGACAAAATATCCAAAAAATACTACGTACATCGCTTGCTATTGTTATAAGAAATCGAAAAAACTGTAGTTTTAAGTACTAGGTAAAAAATCACAGGAGATAGGTTTCCGGCCGTGGACGCTTTTCAAAAAGAGGCGTTTATTAGAAAAATTACTTGGAAAATTATTTTTTGTGCTTCACAGCTAGTATTATAAATTCCATTTGACGAGATCTCGAGTCAACTTTTTATTGCGTCTATAAAAATTTCTGAAATATGCCTAGACACATTAGGGAATGACAATTTTTCCCACCTTTCTCTTCTAAATCGCGGACACGTTTGACATTTCTTTCTACAGTTCACGATAACACGGAATGATTGTTTATTGAGATTAAAATCCTTTTTCGTCCGAACATGGCGTTACATTTATGTCCGTTTTGTATCGTATGGGATTCACAGTAGTGGACTATATTATGTATATATGATATTTGCTGCACTTGTGGACGGCATGCAGCAGAATCCTATTCCATCAACCGGTTTTATTCCACCTTACACTATCACGAATAATGTGAGATAGGATTAAATATAGGATTTGCAATTATTTAGTTATTAAAAACTTTACCAAGGTTTCAAGTTTTCGTTTGTGGGTGTCCCCACCCTAATAACAATTGAGGTTTCAAGGTAGTAGCCACTCATAAAACTTAGATTGCACTTGTAGCGTGCTTTAAAACATCAATTGATACTTGGGTAGTAGCTTTAAATGTTGCAAATTACTCGAATGCATTGTAATTGCGAACAAGTCGCTTGTTTGTACACAAGTGCAGTTCTGGGTTTTTCCCATAGTTCCGGGTAGGAGACAAAAAAATACGAAGAATAGATATTGTTTATACTTACGTTTCTCACACAAGCGTGTTAAAAGTTTTATCGCAAACTTACCTGAAAATAGAGAAGAATAAATAGTTATTTTCTTGTTTAAATAAAGGAGGCACATGTATAATGATACTACAATTAAAGACCCAATTTTATCAGCACCCGATTTTATCAGTCCCCGATTTTATCAGTTGTTTGACCCGATTTTGTCAGCTTCGCATGAAAATTGATAGTTGGTAGTTTGATGGGCTCTAGCCGACGAACCAAGCTAAATTCGAGTAAATCCTTTCTTGAGCATATTTTTCTTGCAATAAATTCCAAAAAGGGAAAATTGGACGAAACCGCTTTGTGCGTTAAGGGCACAAGACCTAACTTAAATTAAGTTTTGCTTTTTTGTGGTTCGAATTCATCTCGTCAGTAACTAGCACCATCTGAGTGTCTAGTTAGACGATGTATCTAAAACTAGTACCTAAATTAGCACTAGTTAGACACAAAAAATGAACGCCTGAAGCCACATGTCCCGAGTGATGTCCCGGGAAGCAAATATAGCTCTGGTTTGCTTACGAGAAAGCGAAAACGAGCTCTTGTCTTTTGGTTGAAGAACTAAACGCCTGGTAGTATGCAATAAATTCCCAAAAGGGAAAATTGGACTAAAAGCAAAATTTAATTTAAGTTAGGTCTTGTACCCTTAACGCACTAAGCGGTTTAGTCCAATTTTTCCTTTTGGGAATTTATTGCATACTACCAGGCGTTTGGTTCTGCAACCAAAAGACAAGAGTTCGTCTTCGCTTTCTCGTCAGCAAACCAGAGCTATATTTGCTTCCCGGGACATCACACGGGGCATGTGGCTTTAGGCGTTCACATATGTCGTGTGAACTGTTTAGATTTTTTTGTGTCTAACTAGTGCTAATTTGGGACCATCCATAAATGACGTAGCATTATATGGGGGAGGGGGGAGTTTTGTAATTTGTGATGATGTGTGACGACAGGGGGGTAGGGGGTCATATCATGCTACGTAGCTTTTTTAAAGGGAATAGGGGTTGACCTGATGTCACGACAATCTTGCCAGTTTCATCTAACTGACATCGTTTTTTTTTATTTTTACGGGGACAAGGGGAGGGGTAGGGTTACCGTCAAGCTACGTAATTATCAGGGGGGGTATTTAGAGGTTTGTGACGAAATGCTACGATGGGGGAGGGCGGTGTTAAAATCACTCAAAAATGCTACGTCATTTATGGATGATCCCTTTTGGTACTAGTTTTAGATCCTTCGTCTATCTAGACACCCAGATGGCGCTAGTTACTGACGAGATGAATTCGAAACACAAAAAAGCGAAACTAATATTTTTCTAATCTTTGAGATTCAAAATATGCAAAAATATTTTTTTAAATTTTGCACTGTTAGACCCCCTTAAGGAAAATTTAAACTAAATCAAAAAAGGCTATGGGGCCATATCTAGGGACTAAGGAAGAATATTTTAAGAGCTTCGGTGTATATTATAAATCTCTTGCTTGATTTTAGAATTTTAGTTGGAATCTTCATACACTGACAAAAAAGGCACGATGGCTTTATTGACAATATAACAATATCAGTAAGTTTCATTTCTATTGACCATGAAGGTTCCAGAATCAGCATATTAAATTGATGAAAGAAACTTGTTGAAGCATTGAAATGATTCAATGCAATGGTATAGTAATTTGAGAATGAACCAAATGAAAGCTCTTGTGCTGTATTCATATTCATCTAGTTTCTAGGCTGTTTAAATTAGCATAGACTACCAATAATACGATACAAATAATGTGTGTCACTTACGTAATGTTATACAGATAACGTTCAACTACTTAACTATGGCGGAAAGCTTTACTATAGATAACAACAGGACAAACGTCGTTGAACATGGCAATGGTAAATTCAGGATTTCTGATTGTATGGATAATAAAAAAAATCGAAGTAGTATTACACGATTTAGCCTCGCAAAAAAAATTGCGAGGGCACCCATTTTTTATCCGTGATCAATTAAAATTTAAAGAGAAAAGAAGCATTTTAAATGTAATTGCGCAATGGAGAAACAATCTGTCAAAGAAATTTCTGGTGATAATTTTAAACATGTTTTTAAATTTGATACAAACTGACAGAAAAAAACTATAATTTTATTATTAAATCGGATTGCAAACGTGATTTCAAATTAAAATGCCTTTAACAAAAATCTTCCAAAACGCGGTGGTTTTCGAGATTTTTGGAAATTTTTGTCAACAGAAACAATGAATTCGTTAAATTATGCTCTTTTTAGAAATTATTCGCGTTTCTTCGTCATGAACTATCAACAGTCAAATGTTCATTTTGTCAGTGTATTTGGATCATGGAGAAGCTATCAATAAGAAAGTTTTCCTAACAACAATTTTGGACATATTTTTTAAATGCATAGGAGGAAGTGGCCCAATTCGGACCGCTGGCCAATTCGGACCCCCAGCTATTTCTCAGCTATGGTAAAATTATGAAAAGCGTATATACCTTTTTTATGGCTGTCGTGTAGCTCTGTTTTATCTCATAAAATTTTGCGGTTCTCAGTTTTCGTGTGCCTGCGCTAGGGGCGCATGTTGTTACGGAGCACTTTTTGAAAAATGTTTAAGTCATAAAACAAGATTATTGTTGGCAACAACAATATAATAAGTCAAATGCATTATCGTGATTTTGAATCTGCCCGATAATATCTTTCATTTAATATCTTTAATAGAATTCGGGCCTTTTTCCGTATTTACGATCTGATACGCGATCACGAAAAACCCTGCGAGAGGAAAGTGTGCGCAGTCGGTAGAACTTTTAAGAAAACATAAGTTTTCGCAAATCGGTTGACAGATTTCCACGTTATAGCTCATAATCTATTTTTAGGTAATTGGGCCCAGCTCTTACTTTTTATTCAATATTTACTTCAAAGTTTTAACTAACAAAGATAACTTTTTCTTTCACAATTCAAAATCTGGTGAAAATTCGGACCTTTCATGTACTGTTGCGCAGAACCTTTTATACACAATACAGCAAAAGATCGGTAAAAGTCGCCTTAGAAAAAAAACGAGGGCAATTGATCAGGCTTTCAGGAAAAATACATATTTGTGAATCGGTTGACACGTTCCAGTTTTATAGCTCATAAACTCTTACTAGGTCCGAATTGGCCCAGTTCCCCCTACTATTTCCAATCGAAAATACTATTTTATTCGAAAACTGCTACATTTAAATTAATATTGTTACAAGCATTGTGATTTGAAATGGCATTTAGAATCATATTCAATAAGAAAATAAAATTTTTAACTTTAAATGATATGAATTTTAAAAACATGTTGAAAGTTGTTGTTAGTAAAACTTTTTTATTGATAGCTTCTCCATGATCCAAATACAGTCGTGATTCGATGGTTGGGCCACACCTCTGTCCAGCTAACGAAGTTGATTCGTTAGTTGGACCGACTGACAGATGTCAAAATCTCTCCAAAGGAGACGTTAGTTGTGTAATTGCATCTTTACACATCTCTAATAATTGTCAGATTGTTTGTCAAAGTAAATTTGACATAAGATTTTGACGTTCAGATGCTTTTTAGTTGGACAATGGTCCAACTACCGGAGGTCCAACTAAAAAGCGGTCCAGTTAAAAAATGTCCAACCAGCGAATCACGACTGTACATTAAAAAATCTTTTTTGTTTGTTTCAAACGATAAACATTTGATTGTTGATAGTTCATGATGGAGAAACGCGAAAAACTTCTAAAATTATCGCGTTTTGGAAAATTCTTGTTAATTGCATTTAGATTTGAAATGATATATACAATCACAATACACCTACGGATTATCGGTAGTCCTACCGATTTTGGTCTTCCCTACCGATTCACAGACGGCCAAGGCAAAACTACCGATATTTTCTTATCCCTACCGAAAACTACCTATTTTTATTGATTTTGGACACATCCTACGCAACATCCATTTTTGAGTTGGATTTGGTCTGAGGTCTGTGTTTTTAGTATTTTACAATTCTATGTCAACACTACGTTTTTGGGACAAAAACCCGGCCTACCGATAAACTTTTAGTGACTTTACCGATATTAAGGAATTCTATCTGGCCATCCTGGTTCTACCTGCCATCTGAAATCATAAATATTCATAAACCGAACGCAACTGCAAAGTTTTGGTCGAATCGGAGATGGCCAGATTATATATTCGACCACTTTCTCAAGAAATCCCTATTCGTCAGCGTTTTTGTTTTTGACAACACTCATAAGCAGTCTTCCCATGAACATCGACAAGTTTGTACCCGTGTACAAAATTTCGTGCACGCGTTCAACCTCAAACATGCTTTGCCTTTGTGTACAGGTTTGCATCGAACACCGAACCCAAGCGAACGATGTGCAAACTTAGGTTTAAACACCGTGTGCGTACACAAGAAAGGCAACCACAAAACAGTATGAGTCAACGCTAGTGATGGTGAGTGAGAGAAAGAGAAAACTAGTGTCAAGATCCTGTGTGTACGAACACCGCGTACGCACATGGGGTTCGGATGTGCAGACGAACACGTGCACGTGTTTTGGTACGCATTAGCGCGTTCGAGTTTGCACACGAAATGTGGGTATAAGATGAGCACAGAACTAGAGCAAATATGGCGTTCAATGTTCAGTTGGGAAGACTGCTCATAAGTGCGAAAGCGATGCAAAACTCAAAACTACCTAAATTTAAGTTAAAAGAACTTATTCTGTAGGTTTTATTTTATTTTTCCATGTAGGGAAAGATATGCGGAGACGCCATCTTGAGCTAGCGAAACTGTCAAATTCTTGAGTCAGCCTAGCCAATCTACCGTTTTTGGGAGCACTGTTGGATTTTAACAATGCATTTGAGGGTTGCCATTTTGTCTGCATTTCTCTCCGCACATCTCTCCCTGGAGGATAACTAGCTGCATCTAAAGACGCTGAATTCCTCCGGATAAAGATTCGTCATCTCTATCTTTTTTTTAATATTTATTTATCAGTGTCATTCCAATCGAGCACGAGACCTGTCAAAAATACTAAATCCGAAAAAAAAAATCGCTACGCATCCTTCTGGAACGAGGCCCATTGTGATAGCAAAAAAAGACTAGGTGGTAAACATTAGGAAAATCATATAGTTTGCTCGATTTGCTTACTAAATTATAGAACGATTATCGGTGCGATTTTGGCGGATAGGAAAGAGGAAACTAAAGAGCTGAACGATTGTAAGTAGTGCATTGTTTGTTGAATTATATCATAATAATTAAGTTTATCGTTTACTTTGATGTGCACAGTAAAAAACCAGATTTCCAAAAAATTGCTTCGCCTGCCGTACGAACGAACAACCTAATGAGAAAAAATGTCACTCTCATGGTGAGGCTATTGGCATAAAACTTTATTGTTTCGAGAATATTTGAGAAAGACAAATATTTAACAGAGTAAATAGAAATAGTTATTCAGTTCAAGCAATACGTGGTTACCTTAACCTTTACAGAATCGAACCTAGGCATAGAAGAGTATTTGGATTAAAAAGATGGCCAAAGTATTAATATATTTGTTCTGCGAATAAAGATACAGCAATGAATGGAAACCAGTGTAATAAAATACAGTAATTATGTTTGTATGCATCCTAAAGTGCAGTTAAAGTTGTATGCATCTTAAAGTTCAAAACGCTGTTTCTCTTACAATATTTGAAATTAAACACTCAAATTTTGCAGAGATATTTTATCAAGCTTAGTGCACTTTTGTCGTTAGCCAGGGAAGTGGAATTGCGCACTTATCTAAATCGACAAAATTGTTTACAAAGGCGAAAATTTTATAGCTTGATGTGAAAAGCTCAGAACAGTGTTGTACATTATGCTTTGCCAAATGACAGAGTTTCCACTTGTCTCATTTAAACTCAGCAGGAAAATCTGGTTTCAATGTATACTCGTGTTTTTATAAAAGCCTATCCCGACTCAGTAAGAAGCTCCGGGTGAAAGCCTTACCGGAGGTGGCAACCCTAATCAAGGTAGACTAAACGATTAACTAAATTTAAAAAGCTGTCAATTGCAAATTCAAATTCATACTATGTTGCGTTTCGGCTTCGCCTCATCAGAAACCGACACTAACACATTGTCGGAATAGATTAGCGCCGGCTTGACGCAAATCCCTTAAAACTAAAACACACTATGTGTTTCAATCAAACGACTGATCAAACGTGATGTCCCGTTCGAGCAGAAGTTCTGTTTATGCCGATGAGACACAAGTGAAGCCGAAACTTGTCTTGGCTTAGCAGGCCTATGCGAAAGCACTATGCTATATTTCACCCTAAGGAGGAAAATTTGGTAAAAACCAAAATTTCTCACTAGGGTGAAAATTTGATGGTAAAAACCAGTCTTTGTACAGGAGGGCACAAATCCTTATTTCATACATAGTGCTTTCGCATAGGCCTGCTAAGCCAAGACAAGTTTCGGCTTCACTTGTGTCTCATCGGCATAAACAGAACTTCTGCTCGAACGGGACATCACGTTTGATCAGTCGTTTGATTGAAACACATAGTGTGTTTTAGTTTTAAGGGATTTGCGTCAAGCCGGCGCTAATCTATTCCGACAATGTGTTAGTGTCGGTTTCTGATGAGGCGAAGCCGAAACGCAACATAGTATGAAATAAGGATTTGTGCCCTCCTGTACAAAGACTGGTTTTTACCATCAAATTTTCACCCTAGTGAGAAATTTTGGTTTTTACCAAATTTTCCTCCTTAGGGTGAAATATAGCATAGTGCTTTCGCATAGGCCTGCTAAGCCAAGACAAGTTTCGGCTTCACTTGTGTCTCATCGGCATAAACAGAACTTCTGCTCGAACGGGACATCACGTTTGATCAGTCGTTTGATTGAAACACATAGTGTGTTTTAGTTTTAAGGGATTTGCGTCAAGCCGGCGCTAATCTATTCCGACAATGTGTTAGTGTCGGTTTCTGATGAGGCGAAGCCGAAACGCAACATAGTATGAAATAAGGATTTGTGCCCTCCTGTACAAAGACTGGTTTTTACCATCGAATTTTCACCCTAGTGAGAAATTTTGGTTTTTACCAAATTTTCCTCCTTAGGGTGAAATATAGCATAGTGAAATTCAAATTATTAACCACTATATAGCAAAAAGTGACAGTAATTTCATTTTCGATTCGCTTACTGGGAAACTGACTCATCAAATGATGTTAAAGTTTGAGAAATCGTGAGAGCATAAATAAACACCATTTTATACCAACATATTTGAAAAATACTGTACAATACAATTGTGACTGTCATATTCATTGAAATATGTGGCGATTTTCGAATATACATACCAATGGAATGAGTAGATACCATACGACTAAACGATAGATAATACTGATACTAAGATACATGAAAGAAATTATCTTCACATTTTTAACAAGAATTTATCACTCTTTTTCTATTCTAAGTCGAATGACTCATGCATGTTGTAAATGAAACGAGGTAATCAAATAAGGCTGTCAAATTGTGTAATAGCTATCCAGCAAGCCAGTAATGTTTGATTAGAAGCTATTGCACGTGTTTTGAATTTTCGCTTTTGGCCAGCAGACTCAAATGCTCTGTGCTACGATTGACAAAATATTACTGGTTAAGATATTCCACATAAACATATCCAGGAAAAAATGAAAAAAAAATCTTTTTCCCGATTCCCGGAAATAAGAAATCATATATTATCAGAATTCTGGAGTTACGAAAAATACGAAAATCCTAGGATTTCTGAAAAAAGAATTCGCGGGTTAGAAGCTCCAATTGGTACATTACCTATATATGTTCGGACTAGGTCTTCATTTTCATTTTTCCTGATTACATAATCTTAACATTTGACAAAATTTGATTTCTGGTGCGATAAAATGTTGCACATAAAAATGATAAATGATCACCGGAGGTGTAATACACAACAGCTTGTTATAAACTGGTTAAGAAATTGTTGCTGCAACAAAATTTGCTACAATGAAACTTCATGTTCATCAAACGAGTAGAAATTCGTCTTTCCTCCAGAGTTGCTACGACTCGCCCAAAGCCGATAATTCCATTGCCTAATGCTTCTCAGCTTAGTTGGCAAATTTGTCATCAGGCTGGAATATTCGCCCGAAAAACAAACTTCTTTAATTAACCTCTCAACCGGAGCAATCTTTTGCTTTCCGCTCAGCAAGGAGCCCGAAATGAAACTTTTTGTTTAGCTAATGTCTAATCTTATGCTGGCACCTTGACTTGCAACGCGTCTCATCCTTCTCCTCCCTTCTCGCCGTACCTGCAGCAGGGCGCCACTATGTATAGTGTTTCGCTCCCGTGGAGCCATCGATGTCACACTGATTAAAATAAATTCAATTTTGAGCTGAACTTAATGGAAAAATAATCCTTTTAAAATCAATTCGTTCCCAGCCTGTCGCCGCTCGTTCGTCCATCTTCGCGTTTGAAGCAAGAAAAGAAAAGAAGTGTGGCAATCTGGACCAATTCTGTGATTGTGAAGATGAGCGGTTTGGTTCGTTGCTCGTTTTACGATTTCTTTGAATTTGGAAATCCAATCTTAACATGTTCAATTGAGCATATTAAGCCATTGTCGAGCTGTCTTGTCAATTCGATATCTTCGATTGACTATGCTCAATTTTAAGCCATGTTTAATTTAAAATCAGGGAAATGATCCATTAAAATTTACTCCGAGTAATTTAGTATCAACAAACTAAGTAGCGATCATATAAAAGTTTGTGAAGCAATTTAAATATACCAGACTGGATTCCAATTTTCATTTATATCACTTGTATTACTTTAGCATCAGAAACAGCACATATTTGATTTCCGAAAAACTAAAAGTAAACGTTTATGTTATAACCGTATCTAAAAACCAACTGACAAACACACAAAGAGCTGAGTAGAGTAATGTTAATGACGTCTTTCCTGCCAATGAGCCTTATTTCCTAAATCGCAACTCATGTAGCCAGTTCAATGCAAGGATCGAGAAGACAAAATTAATTAAGTCATCGATTACCGACGCATTACGCTTTTGTGTTGCCTCCCCCTCCGATAAGCTGTTGTCACCCCACCAACAGTACTAATCCTTTTGTTTCGCTCAACTTCTGTTGCTAGCCGGTGACGTTTCGCTTTCAGCCTTCGATCTTGATTGATACGGGAATCAAATTTCCTGCAAATGTTCCTTAGCGCAGCGCGTACATGTTGGACACATACTGCGTGGGTGGGAGGGATGCATCTATCCGTTCAGCATACATATATATGTTCTCACCTTCCCAATTAGCCAGGTTCGGTCATCAGCCGGAGCCGTGTAAGTTATCTGGTTAGTATCGCACTGCTGGAGATTCGTCAATTACGGCATCCCCTTGTGGGTCAATCATCCGTTGTCAGACGGACGGCGGAGAACGACACGTGTCATCACTATGGTGAGATATTGATTCAGCGCACTCAATCAGCTAATTAGCGTTAGGGTCTGTTCTTTGCTCATCGAACAACACAAAACGGATCCACGTTGAGGCAATGTGGATATCGTCAGCAGCGCTAATCGGCAGCGACTGCTAAAGTAACCAAGACTACTTGAAGTAGTGGGAGGAAATCACAAAACAATAACAAGATGGGAATTTCTTTGATTTCATATTTCAACAAAATAAGCAATAATAAGGCGACGGCGGGAACTGAGGATAATTCATTGCCGCAAAATTCGCTGTCATCGGGGAATTCGAGAAGGCACATTCTTTTCAGCCACATTTCTTCCGCGCTGATTAGAAGTGTGGTGCTTTCGAAAAATCCTTCCTACTTCTAGGTCCTACGCTGTGTGTGCGAGAGAGGAGGATCTGTGAGAACAGTTCTGAAGTGTTATCGAGTGTATGAAGCGAGAGAGGGTGGAGTCGACAAAGTCATTCACTCTGGGAAACATAAATAATGACGCCCAGGGCCAAAGGATTAGGTAGCACTGAAGTGTGTGGCTCGAGAAGTGTGCAAAAGGCAAACACTAAAGCCAATCTGTTTTGGATTTATGGGCTGTGAAGCGAAAGAAGACGAAGGGCGAGCCATTGAGACACTAGAACGAGGAGTTTGAGTGAGATTCTCCAATGGACACAGTTCTTTGCAGGTTTCGATTTCCGATTGATCGGAAGTGCTAGAGCATGAAACTTTTTGAGAAAACATTTTTTTTTTGGGTTTTGACGTAAGTGCCAATGCCTTGGTTTAATATTTTTGGTGGAGACCTTATTCTGTTGGTTTCTATCAAAAATCTTAAATCAAATACCAAGGAACGATTAGAGTCGAGAATGTTCTAGCGAGTACCTCATTCGTTAGTTTTCTCCCGGACTGTGTGAGCTTATTTTGTGCTAAAAGAATCAGAATCATCAGCCCTGGTAATGGCCGGCGGATGACGTGGGTAGTATGGGTAATACTGCTCACTTGAAAATATTCGAGTGGGGATTTACCCATTAAGACATTTTGAACAAACTTATAGTTTGAAAACTGTCACGCGTGCAGATTTACAAATATTCAAATTCATTGATTGAAAATTGATCATATTCAGCCGCATTCATTTTCAATATTCAGTGGCTCTACCGAAAACGTCAAACGAACCAACTGCCCATTCATTCAATGCAGATTTGGGTGTTCATTTTTGACAATCGCTTGTACTATTTACATGGACCTAATTGCACGAAGCGAACGTGCAACAACGATTCAAATCTATCAAAGTAGGTCCTGGCATAAAGTAAGCGTATGTATACTTTACCAACATTTGAAAACATTTACCTAAATAAATAGTGAAATGAATATTATTGTACGATATTAGGTTTTTTACTGAAACAGTTAACCTCACTTTTCTTGACAGTTTTCAAATGATGCCAGATTCGGCCTTGTTAGTGAAGTGAAATGTTTATTAAGAATCAAAAAGGAACTGTTCTATTCACATTCGTATTCAACACTGTTGTGAGTGCGGTAGTCTTAAAAATGGAGAATGATTGTTGTAATATACAATTTAGAACGTTCAATCCTTTAATGCCATGAACATTATTCTACTTGATTATCTAAGATTCCCACTCCAAATTCCACCGCATACAAGACACCAACACTTATTGGCTTATAGAGTTCTAGGCAAACCATTTTACACACACACCACTTGAGTGGTTTGTTTTCCTCCAGCTGTCATATGTAAAACTGTCAGCTAATTTAATCATTTGAAATAGCTCGCATAAAGTATTTCTAATGGTGCTGAAATGCTATTTGTCGCTGTGAAAGCCATTTCGAAGACGTACAATGTCGGTTGGTCAAGTTCCATTATGAAAATAATCTGACTGAAAAGTTATTTTTAATTTGTTTTACTCCACCTATGACAGATGGAGGAAAACAAATCGTCGAACACACTAATACAGTTACAGATTGTCAAGTGCTCTATTGTCATTAAGTTAACACCCGTTCGTGGCACAAAACGGCGAAGAGATAGATGAACCTTATCAACGAAGCCATAGTCGGATAAAGCAGACCCAGGAAACGTCACCCGATGTGAGTTTGAGCTGATATAGGCCTATATTACATTTGCTGTGACTGATATTGAATACAATCGTTTACAGTTTTCACTGGCTGAAGTTTGGGGTCATTAAAACAACCAACCCCGTGCTTCAGCTGATTTGCGTAAACCATACTCTTCTCAGTGACCACGCCGTCGATCTCAACTTCTTTTGTAGGAAGTGGTCGTCGCTAGTTATTGTCATTTGTATGTTTTGAGCTGGTTACCAAGCAGGGCTTATTAGGTAGCTTTGTTGATATTACAGTCACAGTCGAATATCGTTGTGTCAGCCGCATTTCAGCGGGCCCGAATGAAGACCATATATATAATTTTCAGCCGAGCAATCGATTTTATTTCAACGTTCGTTTGAGCGGTAGAAAGTCATTTTTGAACGGGCGTAGAGAACAGAAACAGAAATTAAGGCGTCGGAAATAGGAGTGAAAGTGGGCAGCGTTCAAAACGAGGTAGCTGGATTGGATAAGAAGCCGGTTAGACATTCTACTGTGACTTGTGGCTTCAGAGTAGTGTTGAGTTTTGCTTGAAATGTCCTACTTCAACGGAAGTGTGTTTATTTTATTCATTTTACATGAATCAGCGCTTGGGCCCTCGCTTGATGGGTCAGAGGGCCAGGCACGCTGGACTCATAAGTCTCTCGTTCGGAAGGATTTTTAGTGGTCGGAAGGGTCGTAGAACCTCGCTCAGTATACTAAGAATCGGCTGTGAGGTCAGTTGTAACATAAGGTCAAGTTCCGCAACACAATGTGCTTGTATGTTTTTTTCCCTGTTTTGTAAGCGATCTGTTTAAATACGTTTTGTACAAAGCAAATTAAGCCCGCTATTTTATCTGGGGTTAGTTTTCCAGCGTCCACTCGCGCTTAGTGCCTATTACCGACGTCAGAGAGGTGACTACTATTTGTACCACAAACATCGGCTCATCAACAACAAGGAACAAGACCAACGACTGACGAAGGTAGAAATTTTTAGCATCAGATTTTTTTTTTTTGATTATGTAGGTTTAACCTTAGAGTCAGTCGCTTCTTTATTCAGGTTAGAAAAATCTCTTTAGAAATATCTTTAACCTTATGTGCGGGATTGGAAATCGAACCCAGGTGCACTGCGTACAAGGCAATCGATTTATCAATTACGCTTCTGAAGACGCAAACTTTAAAGGTCCTTTACATTTCGAGATAGGGCGTATTTCTTTAAAATATTTATTTTAAATATTAATTTAGTCGCTTATTATTATGCGGCATATTTACGGACTAGATTTTGAATCAGAACTGTGTGGACGTAAAATTGTAGACAAGCAACATATTGCTTATTCATCAAATCGTCAAATGATAAATAAATTCGACTCGTTTAAGTAGAATACTTGGGGTGGGCGTACCCGAGCAGAGTCTGATAACAAATTGAGAACTAAACTTGATGTTGTGATGTAGTAGGGAATGATTGCTCAGGTTGTTATCATTTTGGTCGTTTTAACGTTAAAAGATCAAAATCGAAAGCAGAAAAAATGCACTATGACATCAAACAGAAAACTATTTATGCTATCAGTGAAAGCAAATTGAAAACTCATTGAGATGGTGAAATATTTCATTGATAACAAAATAAATAATCAATTTGATGTTTGTCATAGAAATAGAAACAAACTTTTTTTTTCTAAAAATGTAAGCACATCAAAATGAGATCAAACTATGATGTCATATCTGAAAAAGTTTAAACTGATATCAAAATAAGATTTCAATTTGATGCTTGATATCAAAATATGTTGTCTATTTGCTGTAATTTTGATGTTGGACTTTGCTCGGGTAGCGTAGTTGGTAAATTCATTGCCTTGTACGCAGCGCACCTGGGTTCGAGTCCCGACCCCGCACATAGGGTTAGAAATTTTTCATAAGAAATTTTTCTAAACCGAAGAGGCGTATGACCTTAAAGTTAAAACCTCTATAATCGAAATAAAAAAGTAGAATACTTCTAACGTTTCAATATAAGGGCCCCGTTTCAAAATAATATATGAATGATAAATTAGATTTTTGTACTATTTGATTGGAAATATATACACAAATTTTGTAACTAATTCGGTAGAAAATCCTATTACTTAAAATAATGGATTTCGTGAGAGCAGTTATTGTCTGCGTCATGATTGGTCCGTACAGTTTGACTAAGTGAGCGAGCGTAGCTAGGTCTGCCTGTTTGTCATTTAATTAACTGCGATACACGTATAAAAATGCATAATAAAAACTTTACTGTTGCACTATCTAACTGCAAATATGCAACTCTAATACATAACTAATTCCGCAGAATGTACAATTGTTATAAATAAAGAAAAAATGTTTTTCATTTAAACCATTCCGCAACGCTTTCTGATTGAATAAAACTTTCTTTATGCCAGACTAATTTTCGTTCGAAGCTCCATCTCTTTGACGATGGAAGTGAGATGGTTTCGTTCGATGGCCGACCTCGTTTGTGTTGGATTTTAACTGAACCTAGCAAGGCACAGACAACCGCGTAGAGGGTAGTGTAAGAGGGACGCGAGTGCTGATTTAGTTTTTGTTTTCGGCTTCGAACATAAACTGAACCGAATACAAAACCGAAGGTCGTATACGAGTGCGGCATCATTCGTGTGTTACACTCGTACTGACTACACCACATACGCTCGTCATATCTGAACGAGGTAAAGAAAGTAATGATGGAGGGAAAGCCAAAATCCCGTTCGGTTCGTGTTTATCTCTTGTTGCCTGATAGCCTAATCCATCGTTTGCTGATAAAGGGTCATTACTCCGAGCGTGTTGATTCCGGAGCACTCGTTTACCTGGTAGTAATGGAATATCAAGCCGCTGAAATATTGGAGTTGGCAGGAAACACTGCCCCTGATAGCAAAAAGACCAAAAGAAGGCCTACGCAACTTAAATCGCAACCTTTGTGGCCGAAATAATAAAAATAGGCCACAGCACCCAGATTGGTATCGTCGAGCAAACCAAATAGGGAGGCTTCGTTGGCTTCTTGGAGGGCCACTGAGCTCTGGAAGCGTAGATCGGTTTTAAAGTCCTGCGCAATCTCATGGATCAGACGCTAGAAGGGCAGCTTGCGGATTTGTAGCTCCATTGACCTCTGATACCGCCGATTTTTTTCACATTTTTTGTGTCTGGTCGGTAGCGATTGGGTTTCGTAACGCTACCAGTGTTTGGGGCACTTTTGAGGTCAGTCTTCGTTGCTAACTGCTTGCGGAGAGCTTTCCATCCGTTGGTCTAGCGAACGGGTTGTTTGGTACAAGCCATAGCGCGAATAATTCTTCGCTTCTGCTGCTGATGATGGCTGTTAATACAACGACTGTCAAACGAATAATGAGAAAATCGCCTTCTCGCTCGTTTTCGTAACGTGTGCCTTTCCATGCATTTCTGCTGCTAACCCTAGCACAACCAAGACGAATATGCATCTTACCTCCACCACCCATCCAGTGACCAGTGTTGCCATACTTGAATTTTCAGCTTGTCGTCAATAACATTTCAACAATATTTTCAAAGAATGTTACTGATTTTAAAGAGTAGAGGAAGGTAAAGATTTTCATATAATTTTTTTTCACCTTAATAAATATAAAGAATTATTTGAAAATTGCCTATTCCAACGTGATTCCGTTGAATATCATTCGATTTGAATTAACGTCCCGAAGTTTAGTCACAAAACTCCATTATGTCGCAGACATTGCCTATCCAATATTAACGTAAAGTACATTGAAGCTTTCAATATAGGGGTACGTTTCAAAATATCACCAGCGACAAGCGTGTCAAATTTTGAACGCTAACAACTTCTGGTGTACTGAATGAAACAACTAGATTTTTACACTACACGATTGCAAATATGCACTCCTAGTGTGAAACTAATTCCGTAGAATGTGCAATTATTATAAAAAATTAAACAATAGGTCGGTTCCGACAGCATAAGTCATTAAATTGACTTTACGCTTGTCCGGACATGCCGCAGACTCAGGTGATTCGCATTTAATGCCAAAAGATCGTGACTCCTGCGTTGCAGAAGACAAAGAGTTAAGTAGCCGGGAAACTCTAAGCTTGTTCATTGACCCTACTCCACGCTTTTCTAAACTTTCTTCCTTCAAATCCTTGCTCTTCCTTGAGTACTCTTAATGTTTGAAAAAATACTTCACCTTCCAGTCCATTGCTAATTATATGTCGTTACAATATAAAAAAAATTAAACAATAGGTTTTTAATAAAATCATTTCGCAGTGCTCTCTGATTGGATAAAACTAATTTAGAAGACAGTGGAGAAGTTATAAACATAAGTCATGACTGTCTTTCCTGTACTGCCATTCATTTATCGCCCACCGTACCAACAGTGTGTGTGACTGCAGATTGCACATCAATACGGACAGTAAGAAAAAACCTCTATCGATTTTCGGTAGCATAATCAACTTGTCACTTGTGTTTTGTTGAAGTATTAGCAGAAAAACTACCATAGATTTATTTGTTTGCTCCAAGCGGGTTGATAATGGAAAGCTATCAACCTTTTTCAGAATTGGAATTTCCTTGCATCTCAAATTTTTGGACCAAGAGCTGTTTACTTCGGCTTTGTGTCGAAGCTTCCACAGGCTGGTATATTTGGCGGCCACTGAAGAGAAAACTTTAAGTCTCTACAACGAATCACATCCACCTATACTTTTTGGGAGTAGTAAAATATGTCCCCACATGGGGATCACTCCTGAGCCAAGACAGCATAATGATTTGTTGTTGTGAGTGACATAGTTCTTTTTTGGAAGTTCTTTAAGGGAATGCTTCAGATTCCTCGGATAGTTCCCCGACGCGAGTTTGAAAAGATACACTAATAAGGGCGAATGACCAACCAGGTTAAAGCCCCAATGAATATACAAATACAAGATAACTATTTTGTCCCGTCCAATTCGATTTTCATTCAAAATCTTTGCTCACCCCGGAGAAAGGTGTCCAACCCCGTGCACGCAAGATTAACTCGAATCACCGTCGATTTCAACTTTGTGAGCCGGCATGTAGACGCGGTACTCCATCATAAAAGGCTTGTTGCCAGTAACGTAATTTGCCTGTTTTAGAGAGAATATCATAATTCTGCACTTATCTGGGTGAACGTTTAAGATATCTGTCACGGGAGATATATAAAATTGAAAGACAAGTCCGAGGAGAGTAAAGCAAAAATGTTGGCAGCTATCTTCAATTGATGTATGACTGGGTGCTACCGATTTTCTCCGAAAAACTTTCTTTCTTTTGCTCGCATGGAAAAAAATATCGGTGGGACATAACCGGAATGTCGTGATGACACTTGAGCTGGTGATTTAAATCTAATGATATGCACCGTATTCAACAATCTACCAACCAGGTGACAGCTCCTCAAATTGTCTTATCAATATGCTGGTCTTGATATACAGATATAGAACATCGAAAAAAGTCCCTATGCAAATTTTGGGCTCAGTCGTAAAAAGCATTAGCACTTCGAAAAAGCTCTATGCAAAATTTCAGCTCATTCAAGCACAATTAAGGGGTGCTTAAGCTTAATGGTCAAAGTGCAAACATTTTTACCCGTGAAAAACACTATAGATCGTGGACGGCCCAGATCATACGGAGTCTCGAAAAAATGCCTTTCTAGGACATGGGTATTTTTTAATTGAGATGCGACTTGAGTTTGGGAACGCAGCTTTTAATTTTTTGGTTGTCTTAGAAATGGATGGAACGTTCAGGTTTGGTGTCAATCCAAAAATGCCAATAAAGGCTACCTCCAACCAAAAAAAATCGAGGTTTCACCTTATCTTCACGTTTCATGACATTTTAAAACATTTAACATTACAAAATACAACTTCGATTTTTGAATATTCAAAGGATCCTTTTTTTGGGATTTGCAAATTGAACGTTAGCTCGACCCCTTTTTTATTTTTGATTATAGAGGTTTTAACCTTAGGGTCATTCGCCTCTTTGTCGGGTTGGAGAAATCTCTTTAGAAAAATCTCTAACCCTATGTGCGGGGTTGGGATTTGAACCCAAGTGATCTGTGTACAAGGCAATCGATTTATCAACTACGCTATCTCCACTCCCAGCTAGACCCCTTAATTATACCTGGTTGAGCTGAAAATGTGTAAAAATGCTTTATTCGAAGAGCTAATGGTTTTGAAGTGTGCCTGGTTATAAAATACAATTATTATTTTTTCCCATACATGCCACACACACACCTAGCGTCAACTGATTTCATGAATATACAGTTCAAAATTTGTTGCTGGAATTTACGTTCGGGCTCTTCGGTATTTGTACAAGTTTCCAACCATCGGAAATAAATATAGCGAAACAAATATTCAAATAAAGTCTTTGTATTGTTGTATGATGGAGGCGGGTTGATTCCCCTAATAAATCGTCAGCTCAGTAAAATGTTTTACATATACATTCTTCCGGAACAATCTTCCGTCTATCGCCTTAACCCTCCGGAAGTCGCGCTTATGGCCCACTGAACGAGCAGCCGCTGGTGCCATAAGACGATTTCGTTAAATTTTCAGAGCAACGTGCACTCAGTGCACTTGCGCGGCTTCCGGAAGGTTAAAATACCTAGCGTCTACTGATTTTCAAAAGTCTACCGAAAAAAGGCTCCGTCCGTCACCTTCAAACACCTGACTAAGATATTAGAGATAAATCTTCAGCGAATAAAATTTTACAAAACTATCGTGTTCTGCATATTTATGGATTTGCCCAAAATAGGCCAAAAATCTTCGCTTTTCTGCGTTGCTCTTAAACGCCGCCAGGGGTGCAAACTGAGATCAACTGCATTCTCGAATACATCCTCTCTAGTACAAGGAAAAATATGCAGACAGGCTCAGTAATGTAAATCAATGCCTTTCCGACCGAATTACACGATTGACTATTTTGCAAAATATTTCGAAAAAAGAATTCGTCAAGCATTCATTAAAACTGCAAATCACTCGAGGGTTACACAATATTCCTGGTTGCCAAAACTAGCAGGCAAAATAACTTGGTAAACCGTGCAGCCAAATTTACGGTTTTTCTCTTTATATTAGCATCGTCTTTGGGATACGCATACTAAATGTAAAGCGTACGCGAATTTATAAATATAGTTTAATAGTGATACTCATCTTTACTAATTTGTACCAAATTATCCCCGTATCACGGTAAGTTTGCGTTTATCGGCATCCTATCAATAACCAATCAATATAAAATACTGTGACAGAATGAATTCAGTTTGAAAGCCCTTCCGTTCGACCACCACACTTACCGGCAACAGTAGCAACTCCGCAAAACTCCGCCATCATCACTGCGGTGTTTTCGTGCCTTTCACCCGTTCGCTCAGCCGCCAACCATCCACGGTCCTCGTTGTTTCGGTACAACTTCTTTCCAGGCAAAAAGCTTTGCGCCACGTGCTGGTATGCGTGCTTGCTTGCGCTACTGCTTTTTGGTTTCCAGTGCATCTTCCGGCTTCCGACTCCCTTTGTCCAACCACCCCATATGCTTAACCTATATTTGCACCCTCTCTCTCTCTAACTTCGCCGGTCGGTCGCATGACAAAAAAGCGTATGTGAAAAGTTTAACGATTTACGCAGAAATGTAACATAAGGCACTCTGCAGTATTTGTAACGTTGATCCGGTAGACAAACATTCTAACCTGTGAATGTGACAAACGACGGAATACGATAGAATGATAGAATGAAATCAACCCAAATAAAAAAGAAAAGACAAAGGAAAGCTGTCAAAGTTGAGCGCAAACTGTTTTTATTCGCTTTTCTGCGTTAGTTCTATTCGAACGAGGAGCAAAAAAAGCCGGAAAAGTCTAAGCCACCACAAAAGGAACTTGGTAGGTATGTGTGGAAAGTTGTTTAATTTTACGAGTTTGCAAGTGAATTCGATCTCTCCTAGTTCGGATAGGCTGCGCTTTTGCTTCGCTATGTGGGTACCTACCTACTATGTCTTGAGTGAAGGAAGTATTTATTTTAAATTTCGCTGTGAATTGCCCTACCTTCGACCCAGTAGGCCTATAGAAACTAAACTGTGTGTATGAATGAAGGATGAGGGCATTGATACCCTCTTGTGCACAGTTAGTCGGCTCCTGGTGGCTGGCATTCTCTTGGATGAGCTCGGTGAACGATATAACCGTGTCATGAAGGCGTGCGGTGCAGAACGGAACACGCAGATAGGTTTGGGTTCGTTCGCTTCGCGAGTTAGATACACTGTGAGAAAATTGGTTCGATCGTGAAATATGTGCAGTGAGAGGCCGAAAATACAGGTCGGATGGCTTGGCGAATGCTCTTTAAGGGGAATTTTATTGGCTTAAAATATGTTTTAGGGTCTCAAACTAATATGTCAAAATATGGAAGGCGACAATTATATATAAATGTTCAAATTTTCAATTCTACGCTATTGTCTTTAATGCATACCCTGAGTGTACCGAAAACTAACCGCGTTTTTCTAGAAATCATTTTTTTATCTGGCTAGAAATGTAACTCAAACAAATGATTTTTTATCGAACTGAAATTTTCACAGCATATTCAAAATTTAACTTCAAAAACTTCCAAAAAGCCATTGCTAGCTTGTTGACCAATATTTGCTATGTAACTAATCTACCCACAACTGTTTCTACTACCGAAACTTGTCGGGACGTGAACCGATCCGGATATGCCGACCAACTTTATTTGCGACCCTTTACAGCCACCCTCACCGGGTTTCTTCACGACTTGAATCTAGAGTGACCAAATTCAAATGACATTTTATGTTATCGAAATGGTTCGCAGTATAGTTTTATTCTTTATTAGAAAATCAAAAATAAGTTTAAACCCTCATGGGTGGATTCTATTCTACTCAATTCTATTCTAATCCTTACACAGACAGTATTGAAAAGCATCCTGGACAACACTGCAGTTATTCTGTAGTGTTTTCTTGTCAACATTAATATTTGAAGCATATTGTCATATGTCGTAAATAGTAAAACGGCCAGGCTTACTGTGCAATGTTGGGTTTGAAGATGTTTCAAAATTGGACGGCAACCAAATTATTATTTAATGAATAATTTAATTAACGAATTGTTTTGAATCTTAAAACAGGAAGAAACGGGGACAACCGCACCGACTGTTTCAGTTTAAAGGGGAGTGACTTGGCTAAGAAGGCTAATGTCACTCCTTTAGTCCTTTGGGATGCGGGACTCTTTTTCATAAATATAGGTGCTTCCATCGCAGTGCTAGAAGCTGCGCAAGTTCCAATGATTAATACAATTTTCCTAGATTTTTTACAATAGAGCAATTACATGGAAAATGTAGTCGTAGATTGTCTAAATTGATAGGTTTTATCAGTTTTCAAAAATGTTGCAAAATAACGAAGATATATCAAAATTTTATTTTTCGCCGTCGGGCACTGCTCCGTCAAAATCCAATCAGGCTAATTGTAATAACATCAGCTTCAGAGCTAATACTTGTAACTTTTAGTGCTCAAATGAAAGATAACAGTCACATTTATTAGCCTTACTTGTTTTTGGGAGCAATTCTTGCCTAAACCAAAAATTTCAGCTACTTAAAAACATTGTTGTCCACAAACCATGTTGGGCATGAATGGGTTAAAGCGCCTTTGCTCACTCTAGTTTGTAACCCTCTTGGCAGGAGTTTGAAAACCCCCACTCTTCTTGAGCACTGTGCCTGTGAATAGGAAAGTTTACTCACGAAAATCTTGAAATAAAATTATGATCGAATTCTGAGAAACAGTTTTTGATTTCAAACATGCTAAGGACGTCACAACAATGTCTCGGATCTTTCAAGATCACTTTAGAACGTCTCTGGCCTTCCTAGAACTTTTATGATTTTATCCGGATCTTATCAGAACTGCTCAGCTCTATTCCGATCTTTCAACATGTTCTTGAATTTTCTCAGGTTTCTCTTAGATATTTTTAGGTATTTTCAGAACTTTTTGGATCCTTCAAGACCTTTACAGCTCTATTTAAATATGTTCAGATCCTCGTAGATCTTTGTGAATTGATATTTACAAATCTTGCTCCGTTTATTGGATTAATGGATAAGATGATTTTATAATAGAATTTTCAAATCAAATGATCGACAAATACTGAGAAATTTTTGTTTTTGTTCTCAGACATTCAAATCTTCTAAAATCAATACTGTCACTGTTTTATTTTATGACAAACGCCATTTAGTACTATTCGAGAAGAACGTTTTGGAGAAAACAATGGATGCTTCTTTGTTTTCTTTATTAATCGCTTGATTTATTTTATGATCAGTTGACAATACTGGAAGTTTGTTTCTCTTAAAATGTAAACAAAAGTCTAACGCACACGTGCTATTTTGTGATTCTAAATTTTGTTACGTGTCCCCCTTCATTCGCGAAAAGTAAACATTAGTTTAGAATGATATAATATTAAATAATGATACTGATGGTAAACGACTGGGCGAAAAATATTCTTGCTTCATGATCTACTGATGAATTCTAAAATACTTTCCAAAGATAGTGAAACTCTCATATGAAAATATGTTCAATAATTTGTAAAGCACAAGTCAACCTTAGGAGCAACGAAAACTATCATGGGAGACTTTTCGCTACCAAGACCTGAACCCACCTGATGGTAGATCTGAACAAATATTATTTCTCTTATCCAGTTTACCCCGAAATAATGTCCGTTGTACGATCGCGCAGCATTAACCATATTTTCTAAGATTTCTTCAACCTTCTAAGATCTTCTTGGCTGTTTAGTATCTTTTCAGATGTTTTTATGTTTCATCAGATCTTCTTAGCCCTCCCTAAAATTTCTCAAATCTGCTAGGATCTTCTAAAATCTTCCGAGATTTTCGTGAAATTTCTCAGACCTTCCCAGATCTTTTAAGATTTCTTGAATCGTCTTAGACCTCCTCAGATCTTCCTAGATCTTCTCACGTCTTTTCAGAGCTTCTCAAATATACTTAGATCATTTCAGATCGTTCTATGTCTCATCAGAACTTTTCATCCCTTCTGCTAAGATATTCCCAAATCTTTACAGATCTTCTCATATCTTCTCAAATCTTCCCAACTCTTATCAGATCTTCTTAGATCTTTTCAGATATTTTAATGCCTTATCAGAACTTCTCAGTCCTTCTGCTTACATCTTCTCAAATTTTCTTAGATTTGCTAAGACTTCTCACATTTTGTCAGATCTTCCCAAACCTTCTTAGATCTTCTATTTTCTAAGATTCGCAGGGCTTTTCAGAGCATCTCAGATCTTTTAATGTCCTATCAGAATTTTTCAACTCTTTTGCTCAGATCTTTAAAAAGCTTCTTAGATCTTCTCAGTTTTTCTCAAATCTTCTCATAGCTTCTCCGATCTTCTCGAATCTCCTCAAATCTTCCTATATTTTCTCATTGCTTCTGAAATCATCCCAGCTCTTCTCAAATCTTCTTAGATCTTTTCAGATCGTTTAATGTCCTTTCAGAATTTCTCAGGCTTTCTGCTCAAATCTTCTCAGATCTTCTGAAATTTTCTAAGACTTCTTATATTTCGTGAGATCTTCTCAAATTTTCTCGGGTCTTCTCAGATCATCTCAAACCTTCCTAGATCTTCTTAGGGTGTTTCAGAACTTCTCAGATCTTCTTAGATCATTTCAGATTTTTTATATCTTATCAGAACTTATCAGCCCTTCTGCTCAGATTTTTTAAAATCCACTTGGATCTTCTCAGATCTTCCCAAACCTTCTAAGACTTCTCCAATCTTCTCAGATCTTCTCAAATGTTCACAGATCTTCTGATATCTTCTCAAATCTTACCAACTGTTATCAGTTCTTCTTAGATCTTTTTAGATCTTTCAATGTCCTATCAGAACTTCTCAGGGCTTCTGGTCAGATCTTCTCACATCTTCTCGGATCTTCTAAGACTGCTCATATTTTGTTAGATCTCCTCAAACCACAAACAGATCTTTCCAAATCTTTTCAGATTTTCTCTTCTCAGATTCTTCTAAGATATTCTCAAGTTTTTTCGGAGCTTCTCGAATCTTCTTAGATCATTTCAGAACTTTTAGTGTCCTATCAGAGCTTTTCAACCTTCTTGCTCAGATGATTTAAAATCTTCGTAGATCTTCTCAGAACATCTCAGATCTTCTAAGACTTCTCAGATCTTAAAAATTTCAAACTTTCTCTAATCTTCTCAAATCTTCCCAACTCTTATCAGATCTTCTTAGATTTTTCAGATCTTTTAATGTCCTATCAGAACTTCTCAGTGCTTCTGCTCAGATCTTTTCAGATCTTCTTGGATCTTCTGAGATCTTCCAAGACTTCTCTGATGTTTTCAGATCTTCTCAAATCTTTCCAGATCTGCAACCCTTCTGCTCAGATCTTTTAAAAATTTTCTTTGGTCTTCTCAGAACTTCTCAGATCTTCTCAGATCTTCTCAAATCTTCTCAGATTTTCGCAGATCTTCTCATATTTTCTTAAATCTTTCCAGAATTTCCCAGATCTTTTCGGATCTTCTCAGATTTTCTCAGATCTTCTCGAATCAGAAAAGATCCGAGAAAATCTAAGAAGATCTGACTGCGAAGATGAAAAGTTGAGTGAAACATTTTACTGTAGCAACAATATTTTTTTATAAATGAAACATCTTTTGAGCACAGCTGGTACCAATATTGACCACGTCGCATTTCACCAATTTAGGCAAATTCCCTATAGGGTTTCTAGAAAATGTCGTTAGTCAACCGGTAGTAAGTGATCATATTGCGAAAAATGTGATTTAAGTAGTTAGATCGCAGAATGTTTTTTTAGCCATTAAGCGTTCTCATTTACTATTTCCATTGTTTTCGTTTGATTCATAGCCTTGGCTATATTAACCATATTTTGAATCGGATTTAAAATAATCTTCACTAGAATTTGAAACAACTTCAATGATTTTTAGAAGAGGCACTGTAGTAGAAGCAGGATCTAATGAACTTGTGGTTGGAGAAACAAAATTGAGATTCTTGAACGACAAGCCTCCACTATTCGAAAACTCAGCAGGTCACTAATTGGATACACAACTCCAAACCAATTTTCTATTTACTCTTTTTAAAAGCCAATTCTGGCGGCGAAAGTTAAAAACTAAAATTTTCTGACGCATTCTAAAGTTCTTCCGAATATACCGTATAGCTAAAGGTAACCATTTTTCAGATAAAACAAATGAGTTCGTGATATTGCTAAACTAAACCTACGTGCTGTTAGACCATGTGCAAAACTAACACCGCTACTACTTCATTAAGGTTCAACTGAGAAAGCCTCGAAATAAAGGCAGCGAAACAACTATTATCTTTTTGCTTTAATTTTTTTTATGGGATAAAATTTTGAGCAGGAGAACACAATGTTTAACACAAAAATTCGGTTCTTTAGTGTTTCGAATCATCCTCATCAGTAACTAACACGAAGTTAATGCTTAGTTTCCAAATTTGCACCAATTTGCATGATACCAGACGTTTGGGTTCCATACCCAAAAGACGGCTTCGGTTCAATGTTCCTCATCGGCAAACCGGAACTTCTGCGCTTACTACCGAGACATCACTTGGCACCAGTCAGTTATTTTGGGCGTTCACGTAAGATGTGTGACTTTTTGGATTTTGCTATCTGGCGACTGGCGCCAATTTGGTGCTGGTTTGGACTTATCTAACTAGCGTTAAGTTGATGTTAGTTACTGACGAGGAGAATCCGAAACACAAAAAAAAACCAAACATTTTTTCAAGGTTTTTAGGAAGATGTCCATTGGAAAATAGATAGAGAAAGAATGAGCTATACAGTGAGGAAAAAGATACGGTGAAAATACATCTCTTTATTGGACTTACTGAGAAAGGATATATGTACCACCGAACAAGAATCGAACTTGGTCAAATATCAAAAAATAAACGAGATTCATTTTTTGATGTTTAAAAGAGAATATGAATTTATGTTTAATGGTATCAATGTATGTGATTAAGGTACTAAAATAGCTTAAAACGCTTGGAAAGAGGTTTCAAATCTCAAGCTATCCATCTTCCGCACAATAGAATTTCAGAACCAAAGTTTACAGATTTTTAATTGTGATAAAACAAAACACTTTAGAAGGTAGTAGAAAAAAAAATCTGGAACAACTTACTTAAGCCTTTCGTTAAATTGTAAAGCGAAGTCCAGCATTATCAGATGAAACACTAGGGAATGACGAATTACTACACACTAAACGAAAGACGCTGTTGGGGGTTTCTACGCGGACCATCAAAATTGGTCAAATTGTAGATAATAAGGTTATTATTTTCTCGTCAATCTCAATTTTGAAATTCTGTCAGAATATTCAGTTAACGACACGAATTATAGGTTCATAGCATAAATATTTTTGGGCGAACGAATATCTTTGAAATTACATCTTCACAACAAACCAAACAGGCAATGTTACTGTAAAAGTGTCTTTTCACAAATATTTGATGAAATTTTATACAACAGGAAGATGTTAATTAATCTGTGAATAAAAAATCGCGTCGGAATTAAATAAGATACAAAATTTGTAACATAGTAAAACTTTTCCATAAAATATCAGACAGCCAACTGTCATTCACACTAAATAATTTTTTTTACCGTGCCCTGTGAAAAGGTGTCAAAGAATTGCAAAACATTAGCAGCCTTTCCTTTCCATTGCCTGCACGGGATTTTTCCCATACCAACACACAGGCACAGGTACCGTTCATGTATCTATCTCTACACACAGTTTACATGTAAGTCTCGCAGAAGCTCGCCAACTCACTGACTGTTTACTTCTCCTCATCGCACGCCGCACACCGAACCCACCGTTTGAAACCCGAGAAGTAGAACAACAGTGGAACGTGAGCAAAGTTTTATTAAATTTTGTAAATTAGTTTTGAAGTGTTTTTTTTTCTCATCCTGTTCATACACTCACATCACGTTGCCGCTCTGGTCGGGTCAGGTTGTGTGATTTACTATCAGAGGGCGGAAAAAATCGCCACTGATTACGTTGAACAAAGTTTCTGTTACACGTTCCTAACACTGGAGGGGTTTTGGGAATGTGGTACAAAGTTTTCGTACTCAGACCCCCCATTCGCTGTTCCATCGCTTCCGATGATATCATTTATCTTGGGTAGCAACTTTTTCCCGGGAAGTCCCACATTGCGGTGGTTAGCCGAAAAACGGGCAAAAAAATAAAACTTTCCCAGCAAGCCCATAAAAGCATTTTTCCCATCCGAGCCGGAGTACACGAACAATTGACATCAAGCGAAAAACTGAAGGACGGGTGCTTGAAATAAAATCCCGAGAACAATCAATTTCCACATGGATGAATCTTAATTTGAACCGTTTTTAACTTGTCCCTTTTGTGGGCGATGAATGAAAAGGATGGCCACTTCTCCCAACATAGATAGGCCTGGCGAGGAGAATGAACAAAAAAATAAAATAAAGGAGAATCACCGGAAAATCACTCACTTGTATAACAGTAACCTATGAAGAGGTATTTAACATTAAGTACACTTGAGGACTTTACTCTAGGCATCATAATACTTCAACTGTCATTTGCCTTTGTAACTTGCAAACTAAAAAGCGAAAACGACTGGGCACTTTTGGTGAGAATTACAACGTTTGACCTTTTAAACACAAAACACACACTGTCTGGGACTTGGCAGCCACACAACTGATTCACTGAACTTAGTTGAACTTGGCTCGAAGGAGAGAACCTTCGGGCGAAACCCTGAATCGGGATCCAGGGATAAATTAGAATGTCCTCTCGGGACAACGGTTAGGCCTAGAATGACGGTAGTCTAGGGATGCTGACGAAGGGCTCACGTTTTTCCGATTCTTTTCCCGATTATGTTCCCATCTATCGTCTATTTACTTGTCTGTGGCGAAAACACAGACGCACTTCTAAGGCCTGCGAGAGCTGTACACATACATTACATTCCCATAGTACACCAATACCACCGACCACAACCTGCGCACCAACACCAACAATTACCCATCAGGAGTCCCCCTTGCGATCCCCCTGAACAGCTATCATATGAGTCCAAATTTAGAAAGTAATCTAAGTCTCAGCTCTTATCTGTACCACCAACAGCTTGAGTCGGATATGATACTGGACAACCAACACCAACACAAAATTGCATCCTACCCATACAGCACCGACCGTCCATCCGATCCCAACAGGCACCCTCCTAGAAAAGGAAGCAAATTTTCCACGGTGTATCTCTGTCCCCCACTCATCCTCCTGTTTCTCCTCCGTCAGACCGATATGTGTAATGGCATTACATACACAAGCCGCTTTATCATCCCCCTAATCGACCCTTCACGTTCTATCGGCGACGGCATAAAAATTGGGGTGAAAGCACTCACCAACACTTTCAAGCCTTCTCTTTAGCTGACGGCGGCAAAAAGAAGGAAAATCCCATTAGCCACTCACACATGTACGGGGATATTTTCCACCACCCACGGAAGCACCCGTATCGTACCGTACCGTCACCCAGAAACCCGTTGTGGGTGGTGTTGATGGTGGGCGATTTTTTCGCCTACTGTTGTACAGAAGAATCAACTCCGACTCCCTTTTTCAGTAGTCGCCTTTATTGTCAAAATATGATAATGCATTTTTGTTTCCCCAGTTGGGGACCCCTCACGACCAATAATGCGATGGATGGCTCTCGGTTTGAAATCAGAAGCCTAGCTAGCTGGCTGGCTAGCTAGCGGGCGCGCTAGCAGGGGCAGGGGTGCAAAGGAAACCGGACGTGCAAGTGAGACGGGATACCGCGATGTTTGTTCTCGCTTTCTGGTGGCTACAAAACGGATGGATTGATAGTTATGCCGCCAACTTAGCAGACCTGGTCCCCGAGTGAGGGAGAGGTTTTGTCGCTAGGGTCGATGTACCAATAGACGAGTTACGAAGGAACACTTTTGATAAAAGTTTTTTTTTTGGTAATTGAGATATGTCAGTCGAATTGGTATTTTTAGTAGGAAAAGCACTTAAAAAAATTTCTGTTCACGTTAAAACTTATATTAAAGAAACACAAAAAGAAAAAACATCAGATTTATTTGATTCTCTATTGGTGCAAGAGAGAATATAATTTAAGAGTAATGATGTTTATTACAACATTATAATTTGAGTGTGATCCTCTCAGCAAATAATATCGCATAACGATTTATTTAGAAAATAAGCGTGTAACTATTGCCACCATTTGCGACAACCGGAACATCCACCCTCCTTAATTTTGTTTTACATCCCGTGAGAACTTACCAGCTCATCGCAGAGCTTGACTGGCTCGGAATGAAGCGAGAAGAAATCAAGATTGCACCTTTATTGTGACGAAGATATTTACTAATGAAATTTGGATACAGCTCTTCACTTTCTAAAACAGTTCAACTCCAATTATGTGGTAGCCAAAATGTATGTCAATTTTTCTTCGAATATCGACAACGATCTATTGTTTTATATTGTAGCACTAAAGAATTACCAATTTCTGAGTTTGTTGAAAACCTTTTTTTCGGAATGATACCTTTAATAGGATCAACCATCCTGCACTCGCACAGTTGTACAGACTACAACACTTTGAAAAACTCTAGCAAAATCTTCTATGAGCACCAGCGGCTGCTTGTAGGCGGAGCTATTAACGCGACTACCGTGAGTAATAACATATGCTTAATCTTTACTACTATATAATATCATTTTTAGAAAAAAAAAAACTAGTTAATACTCATCGCGCGTTGCTGCGACACTCTGCGAAATAGGAGTAAAACACAATTTGTTCCAAAGCGCCATCTGGCGGGCAGATAATCTCCAACTAATAGCACACAAACACGCCCCATACCAAATACCTACTGTGTGCAAATTTTTGCGGAAATCGGTTAAGCCGTTTGGGAGTCTATAAATCATATACATACAAACTTTGACTTTTATATATAGATAGATAGATAGATAGATAGATAGATATAAGATATATATATATATATATATATATATATATATATATATATATATATATATATATATATATATATATATATATATATATATATATATATATATATATATATATATATATATATATATATATATATATATATATATATATATATATATATATATATATATATATATATATATATATATATATATATATATATATATATATATATATATATATATATATATATATATATATATATATATATATATATATATATATATATATATATATATATATATATATATATATATATATAGAATATAGATAGATAGATATAAAATTTTCTAAAAACTCGTAGTTACCTAGGGAATCTAATGAAAAATTGTAAAAAATTTCAAAACAATTGGTCATATGGCTTTTGCGTTACGATGTATACTACACTTTTTCGTGGTGCCTACACTGATTCATTGTAATTTACTAAGTTTTCCATATGTTGCAAGGAAAACTTTGAAAAATATTGTTCAAATATTGCGTTATTATATGAAAATTGACAGCAAAAACTAGCACTCCCCGCATCGTAAAAAAATTAAAAAATGATGTTTTAATCTAAAATATCCCCTCCCTGAAATACCTATAAAGTTCACTTAAGAAGGTAATTTTGAACAACTAAAAGTTTCTTACTACCTAACTTACACTGAACCGTGCAACTAAACACAATAAGTAACTAGTGCTAATTTGGATACTAGTTTAGATACATCGTCTAACTAGATACCCAGATGGTGCTAGTTACTGACGAGATGAATTCGAAACACAAAAAAAACAAAACTTAATCACAATAAGTAGCTTAATCATCCAAATTAATAGTAGTCCCGATCAAACGAAAAGCCCACAATATCCCCATGCTTATGGTGCACGGACCATTGTTAGAGTTTTTTAAATGGGTTTCAAAGCACCTGAAACAGCCACTGAACAGTCCTGCTGATTTTGATTGCTTGTTCCGTAAACCGGGGTGACTTTGATCACTCGAAACCTTTTTTTGTAGATGACTTATTTTGCTACAAGTCTGACCTTATAAAATACTGATTCATTATACTTTTTGAGTATATTGTTCGATTTTTCAGTACAAAGCATACAAAAATTCTAAATTTTACTTTACCTTATTTTGATTAAGCTAAAGTGTCTATTTTTTATATAACAAATAAATCTTAGATTGCAGCAAGAATAGTAAATTCCAAGTTAGTTTTTATTTTTCTTTAGAGTCGGATGTGCCAAATTAATATTTAAGAGCTTCCTTAATTTAAAAAAAATGAAATTAGTTGGATGAAACTCTTTGTTAATTGATAAACCGCTGAAACAAAACAAATTTAGCATTTAAACAAGTTTTCAGATTTTTTTTCAAGTTGGACTCGAATGATATTAATTTTATTCACGCAAATTTTACAGTATATTGAAATACATTGTTCAATACCAATTAACATCTACTTAACAATGAGTGTATTTTCAGAACTAGTTTAAACAAACATTTGAATGAAAAAGAACTCAAGAACTTAATGTGGGTGAAAAAACAGGTTAGGGGCCATCCATATACCACGTGGACAATTTGGGGGAGGGTAGGGGGTACGAAAAAGTCCACGTGTGTCCATGGTGGAGGTATAGAAATAGTCCACGTGGACTTATACTTATATTTTTTCTTAACGAAGTCGTACCCAATGATTTTTGAAAAATTGTTGTAAGCGGACAATTACAGGTAAAACTATCCAATCTTATTCTTCATACATCAGTACATGGTTTAACAATATTAAACTTGAAAACATGCGTTGCGTCAAAAAATATGTAATGATTACTCCGAAAAGTGATCAATGTCACCCCGGTTTACGGTACATTGTGCAAAGACAAATAACCAAATTCAAGATGGCGGCTTCCGGTCGCCACAAAACAGTGAAAACCATCATCAGTACAGCTCACTTGCAGGGAGTGGTCAGAAGATGACGGATATTGATGGATCGAATCCATTCGAAATCCAAGATGGCAGCTTCCGGTAACTACATAACAGTAAAACCATCATTAATATGGATGTCATTTGAAACGGCCTGGTCAGTAGACGACGGAGATTGCTGATTGAGATCATTTTGAAATCCAAGATAGCAGTTTTCGGGTACCAGGAAACAGTGAAAACCACCGTCAACGTACCCCTTGGAAATGGGTGAAAACCAGCATCAATTTGGGTGTCATTTGTATGAGCGTGGTCATAATGATCGAGGCCCTATTTGGTTTTCAAAATAGCGTTAATAATCAATTTCTATCATCTACAGACTACCACCATTAATATGACACCCATATTACTGGTTGGTTTTACTGTTTTGTGGTAATCTGAAGACGCCATTTAGTTTTCAAAATATCGACAATCATTAATTTCAATTTCCATTACCTACTGACCACCACCTTTCGAATGACACCGAAATTGATAATGGTTTTCATTGTTCTGTGATAACCTTGGATTTCAAAAAAGCGTTAGTAATTAATTTCTGTCACTTACTGACTACCACCTTTCATATGACACCCGCATTGATGATTGTTTGTACTGTTTTGGAGTAACCGGAAGCTGCTATCCTGGTTTTCAAAATGGCGTCAATCGTCAACACATTCAAAAAAAATTAAATCACATGATAGACTGCAATTACTATTACCTCTACCCGGTAGGTAATTATTATCTTGGCCGGAGTTGATTTAATTCGAATGTGGTTCACTTTCTTAAGCTGAGACAGTGCTGATGCGAGATTGGTTTCAGGTAAAAAAGTCAAATGACCAGAATCTGTTATTCAATTGACAGTGAACTCCGAATGGCTCAAATGAAGACGGCAGTAGAAGTCAACTGATATACAGGCGGTATGCTGACTAGCAGTTTCAATTTCAACGTATATTTTCGTTTGAAATTGACATTTTACGTAGTTTACACCAAATGAGATTTTTAAATTTTTCTAAGCGGATTAAAAAGTCACATATCTAGCAAACGTCTTATGTAATACGATTGTACCAGTTTATATGTAACCGCACATAGGAATTTCCATTATGAATTATCTGAATGAAATTCAATGGCAGTCAATGGAAGTATTGTATCTTTCATTTGAAATCAAGATTGTAAAAATTGGGCAAGAATTCGCTGAGAAATAAGTGTGTACTTGAAACTTGGCAAGTTTACCGTGGGGCATCGAGAACCATCATAGGTGTCCCAAATGGTCAAAGCTACTTTGGTTGGTCATTAGTGATCTAGACCCGCAATTCCAAGTAATGTTGCACCCATTTTAATATGCATTACATCATTTGAGCATCATTGTGGCCTCAGTTTATATAGGAGTTTGCTGTGCGACCGCACACTTCAACCCGTAACTCCGGAACCGAAAGTTCAATCAACTAAAAATTAAATCGCAACTTATAGGAGCGCCATACCGCTCATATGAGGTTTGGGCGATTCGGTTCAGCCATCTCTGAGGAAATGGAGTTACATTATTTGAAAAACACATTCAGACAGGTACAGACATTTTGCAAACTCGATGAACTGAATCGAATAGTGTATGACACTCGGCCCTCCAGACCTCGGCTCGTAAATCGATTTCTTTCTATGAGAGAGACAAAAAGTGCAAAGTCCCAAAAAATGGATTCTAGTCAAAAATGATTTTTTTTTGCAATAATAGCAAGACATTTGGTATCCAAAATACGAATACGATTTCTGAAATTTCATGAGCAGTGCACCTCTCCCTCCTCCTTGAAAAAAAAACGTAGGTGCCGGCTTATATGAGTAATTTGTATGAGACCGTACGATTCAGTCTTTATTTCCGGAACTAAATAACCGATCCGTACGAAATTTTATAATGGTCTGTGGAAATAATATACCTTCCATTTGAGACTAATTTTGTGAAAATTTGCACAAAGAACAGATGTGAGTTTGTTAATTTTTAAAGATGATCATTAAAAAAAAACATCCGGAACAGTCAATTTACAGCTGTACTTAAAATAATGCCTTCCCAAAAGCGTCTACTTGCACTTTTGACGTCTCACAACGGCCCTACGCTTTTCTGAGCCTCGAGTTCTTGGTTAGTATAAGGTCAATTTTGTGCCAAAGGATCTTAGTGTCCCGAACGCACCGGAATTGCAGCCAATTGAGAAATACTGGGCCATCATGAAGCAGGCACTTCGGAAGCATCCCAAAGAAGTGAAATCTGAAGTGAAAATGAGGATAATTGATATCCATTTGGATATGGCTAGGAAATTGAATTAAAAAAACTGGAATAAATTTAAATTGTTCAATTTAGTATGACTAAAAACACGTTTAAAGTAATGATTATATAATCGGTTTTACTGATAGTTTCTCCTTGATGCCATTACATTAAAAATGTTTCCCTGCTTTTTAAGCATTTGTTGACAAAAAGCAAAAAATGTGCGTTTTTGTAACATGACTTTTTAACAAAAATATTTGGTTTCGTGAAAAATGTTTCAACTTTTTTTTCAGTGTATTTTTTTCGGGCTGAAATATTCGTTCACTGTAACTCTTTCCAGGACAATTTTGAGATACAAAATATTGTAATCGAATGATATTTTTTTGGAAATATTGCATGCAAAATCTTGTACGCAATCTCTTTGAAAAATTGCCCTTGATTTAAAAAAATGTTTAGTCTTCCATGCCGGTGAAACGTGCAAAGTTGCATCTGAATCGAAGATAGTCGGTAACAATTTTAAAGATTTTTGGAGGAGTCTTAGGAGAATTGTTCACGTAAAACTGGTTGCTTATTAAATTCGGTGCGAAATACCAAAATTACTCGAACCTATTAATATGAGCAGTCAACGCCAGTCATGTAAGACAAACGAAGCGTACGTAGCAGTGGTTTGTAATGTGCCTTTGCGTTCTTCGTTTGTTAGAGGTTTGGAATTTAACATAGGTCAACATAATTCTAAAATTTAAATGTTCACAAAAATATTGTTAAAGGCAAAAGGAATGAGTTCGTTTTTTTGCACTATGTAAGGCATCACTAGTGCAAACAACCGTATTCGAAAACAAATGGTGACCTACCAGCCATTTTGCGTCAGTAAGATTCTCTTCAAATTTTCTGGAAATGCAGCATTACAATATGATTATATATCGATATCATTGCTAAATTTGAATCTCAGCTGCCAATCAAAACTCCCGCAATTTTTCCTTTTATCGGACTTAGGGTTATGGTAGAGCAAAGTCGTTTGAACACTTTCTACCACTATCCGTAATTCAAGTTCGTTTTTAAATATTTTTCTGAATTTACTAAGTTTTGCTTTAAGGCGGTTAAAAATGTCTTGATCGGGCGATATTTTCTTCAATGAAAAACAATTTTATTGGTTCTGTAGCAGTCTAAGACGGTCCGAGCTGAGTGGGAGATGTTAAATCCACTCATAACATTATCAGACCTTCAAGAGATTTTAAAAAATAACCTAAATGGCTGTGGAGGAATTTGTGCTTGTAAATTCTTCAACTGATGGTTTAAGATGTGGTGAAGAACAGAATCATTTTGTGACATGCGCAGATCGCTTGCCAAACAGAGATTTTATGGGTAATTTTGGCAGCTACTTCTTCTTCTACTTCCTGTATGTCCCTTGCGTTTTGATCACCAGGCTCTGGTTGTCGCAGCCGTTCGCGGCCCTTCTAGCACTGTACATGTATAGTCCAAATCTATTCATTGTTCAAAATAAAATGAAACTTGTACCGAAATTGATGTAATATCTTCCTGGCCTTACTATGCAGTGTTAGCTAACACTACCAGCGATCCGCTTGGTTGTCTGACGCTCTTGGAACGTTCTGTTGACGTGGAACACGGATCATTGTGCGATTCCGAGCTACTCTACTACTGATCCATCAATAAGAGGCGTTTTAATATTGATGAAACTCTGCCAATATAAACTATTTTTAATTAATTTCTCTGTAATTTTTTACCCACGCACTATAAGTTACAACAAATTTAGAGTGTTTATTTTTTGAATGCAGGCTTTAATGTAAATTTATTTCTATTCTCCACAAGGAACTCACAACCAGAGCTGTAGCGTGGGATCCTCGTGCACTTGGCGGGGTCTCGAAAAATATTAGGTACTTATTCAACGGAAGTTAAAGAAAACCATTGAACCACACTGCGGAAACGGCTCGATGTTGTAAAAAAGGTTTGCTGACCAGTCTAGTATCGGGTTTTCTATGTGGGTGTGCAGGATTAGTTTTCATTTCTCGTCTTCCATCTACTTTTCGTAAAAAGTTCTCTATCAAAAAATACCAATCCTACCACTACCATAATGCTATGGAATAAATAAAGTATCCGGAATCTACGCGATACAGTCTTTAGTGCATTCCGTGAAATGTCACACTTATCCTGACTTATTGGAACCCGAGGCTACTCGGGTCTACCTAAGGGGTTATATACAAAGTTGTGGCGAAGAATTGAAATAAGTTCGTCATTTTTTAAAGCATTTTGTGCAAATTTTATTTGAAAAAGCGAAAGACAAATCGTTGGTAGCACAATCAAAGATAGAAAAAATAAGTTGAATTTAAAAAAAATATTCAAGGTTGACGTTATGGCCGATCTCCCGAAGCGTGTTTTTTGGCAGAGGGTTGCGGTAAACGCGCTCCAAGCCTCAACTGAAATCCAAAAACTAAAAAGATTATTGATGGAAAATGTACTGTGGTGTACTTGAACGGATCAATTTTCCAATAATTTTTTTTTTGTTGGAAATAAAACATGTTGACCAAAAAATTGAGTTTTGTGGTGTTCAAAATTTTACACAAAAATTCATTGCAAAGAATCGAAATTTTTTGATAAAAAAATAAACCGCTCAAGTACACATGAATGTAAATCCAAACAATTTAAAACAAAGTATAGGCAAATCGGATGACTAGTTTTTGAGATATCACGTTCACCGCAACGGTGCTTTTCAAAAAACTCCATCCCGAGATAATTACGTTTAAAGTTTTGTGTTAACTTCACTCGTGTAAGAACCGGCGCGCTGCAAACGGCTGTAATTTAAAATCTAGTGCTCCGATCTGGATGAAATTTCGCACATATATTTTCCAAAGTATATACCTTTAGATTATTCAGTAAAAAAATTTTTGGAGTTTTTTAGTTCCAACTTTGTATATAACCCCTTAAGTAAATCGCACTTTTACGTGAATATATGTGAAAGAAATTATCGGTCAAAGGTCCTAATTGTTAGTCTAAAACCTCAGCTACATTTCGGAGTCCTAAAAATTTATTTGCAGCGCTTCATGACAGCATTAGGCGACGATTAGCAAAACGCTACGTTTTTTCTTCCTTTACAATGTAGTGGTAATTCGGACCACCCTAAGAGATCGTTCCAAAAAATTAATCTGAGTAGTCACAACTGTTGATTGGCGCATCATGTATTTTCTTTGCTTTAGTGTATGCAATCGTGTGCGCAACTGCAAGCCGCTGATCGGTGGTTGATGGAATAGGGGGTCCGAATAGTCCCTTACGCTCATTTCGCACAAAAGTAGTGAGTGTTTTGAAAATATCTATGTTTCCACCCAAACAAAAAACATAGGAACCTCAAGCTTTCCAAAACAGTTACCTAGTATTTTTTCCACTTTTATTTGTTACTTCAATCACGGTTTTACCATAATAGTGATTCTGGTTTTGAGGATGGCTAAAAATTAAACGCACTGTGTCTCCATTCTAAAGAATTGCAGAATGAGAATCATCTGCCAAAATCAATGTTTCAGAATGGTGTTTCCACGAATATGCACGACAGTCTGAAAGTTTTACGATTTTCTAAGAAAACGAGGGGTCCGAGTCACTCCAACGGTCTTAATAGCCCTGGTCTCTTATTCTCTAACAACCTCTTTTTCTAAAGGAAAAAATAGGAATGAGGCAATTTGCGCATGAGGGCACAACACCTACTTAGAAAAGTCAGTAACTGACACCAACTTGCTGTCATTTAGACGATATATATCCTAACTAACACCAAATTGGCGTCAGTTAGGCACTTAATCCAAACAGGTCACACAACGCATGTGAAAACCTAAAAGCAACTGGCGGGTATCTAGTGATATCTCGGTTATCCAAGCGCAGAAATTCTGGGTCGCTGACGGGTATAGGGATAGTATAGTGTCTAACCAGCGCCAATTTGATGTTAGTTTGGATATATCGTCTAACTGACAGCAAATTAGTGTCAGTTACTGACGAGTGGAACACCAAACATTCAAATCCAACTTTTCTACCTTATTCTCATTAATTTTATTGAACAGATCAAGATTTATTTGCCCTCCTAAGACTGGCGTCTTTGACTGGGGCCAACCCAGCCAAGCGTACGCTGCGGGCCTGCTCACAATATCCCGGGGCTCTAGTCCACTGTGCTCATGTGTAAAGACGTGCTGAAGATTGATATCGAATTGATTAATTGCAGCATTTAAATTTTTGCAATTTTTTACGAGGTTTTACAAAATCTCTACATTTCAAGGACATTTCGTATCAAAGAAACAAATTCATTTGTCAACATTTAGTTTAAAAGGTGTTGTTTTGAAACAAAAATTGAACAAATATCCATTAAAACACTAGCACTATTATCCCAGTATATCCCAACTAGAAGTATTACTATGTCGGCCATTTTTAATTGTTGGTTTGATCAGTTCTTAATTGAGTCAAACTCGATAGCGCATCTTGTGGCGATATCCTAATTACCTTTGAATAGACCGTCAATTTTTGCATAACTTGAACGCTCGTGATGAACGCCTGGTCTGTGTGATTTCATTCTCCGAATTCTCTTCTAAGTACAAAAATGTTGGAGAATTTTTATAACACGTTTAAAAAATCGATTCTACTAATTCTACGGTATTATTTTCGTTAATATGATAGTACCCCGCTAGAGCACCATCCCACGTCTGAATACACTGCGGCTCTCCCGCGCGCAAACAACCATTTCGAAACAGCACCTTCCAAGAAGCAGCATCTTTAGTAGCCCCCATCGATTGTGCCCGTTACCCGAGACACTGTACGACGCTGGTATGGTATAGCTACTATGCCACCATGTAGTAGCATCACTCAGCAGCCAACACAGCGCATCAGCGCCGATTGCGCCACTGTAAAACCGCTCGGAAGCTGTGTGTCGCGACCGCCTGGCGCCTGGCAGCACCGATCGACCACCAGCTACAGAAGGCCCTGGCGGTATCCGAGCCCTGGATGGAATTCATGCTCCCCGGTAGCTATACAGTGTGGAGATAGGACGACGTCATGCACACACCACAAGGACGAACCTCAGGAAACACGGGCACAGCACATTCTCGCGCTAGCGAATGAAGCGTGTAGATAGATAGGTGGAAAAGTTGAAGGAAAATCAAACTATCAGCCAGCGGATGGGTGGTGGTAAGCGCTGCTTCAGTTGCTACGCTGACAATTTTATACGGCCCAATGCGTTACGAAGGAGACAGAAAGGCATACGAAAGATTTTCGGATCTCGTCTATCGGTTGGCGGAAAAGCATAGGGTACGACTGAAGAACTCCTCGAGATGTACTGCAAGGTATGGAAAATGCAATTTCACTTACCTTCGGAAAATGTAATAACTTTATCTACCGCGATCGAGAGCTGCGACTTGTGTTCAAATTATTGCCTTACTTCCTGGGAAAAGTTTCGAATTTTGTGCGTTTGTGTATTGTTCTATGTTCTCGCTCTGGCTGTTTCGCTAGAGTTTGTGTGTGCTTTCAACTGTTGGTGTTCGTTTGTTTTTGTTGCTATTGGTCGTTGTGGCTTCCTACGCTCGAGGAATTTCTGTAATGAAAGAAAGAAAAAAAGTTCAACTATTAGCATGAGAATGTCAACGTCATGAGTAATGCGAATAAATGGATGAGATAATATATGCGGAAACTTGTGTATTTAGATATCGTTTTTTCACAGAAAATGAATAAGAATATTTTCTTTGAAATTGGAAAAAGTAACAGCAACGTACAAATAACATTGTTATATCAGTTGTATATGAAGCAATAAAACAAATTATTGTTATGGTGATTAATTCCGGATCTGTCAGTAAAAAGCTCTTGGATCTAGGTGACGGCTGGATTAGCCCTATCAAAATAGCTTCACAGCGAACACATCCTCACAACTTTTCCAAAACAGACTATGTACCACTATCATCACGCTCACTTCTCCCATGTGGAGAATGGAATGGAAAAACAGAGTTTCCCTTCCGTCGCACCGTCATCCCACCACCGTCAGCAGGCAACGAAAGCTGCAAAACCCACCACGGGTTCCAGGATGCCGTAGCAACTATCTGGCGTCCGTCTGGCTGGCGCCAACGGTACACAGCATCCCGGCATCCAACGCCCCACCCCACCCCCAACCGAGTTCCGTCCGATCCGCTCAGCAGTGCTTGGGGCAAGGTCTATTTTTCCAGCAGAGCTTTTAATGTGATTTTCGGTTGCTGGCTTTTACTGGTCATGTTCGGCGTTCTGGGTTTCCCCGTGCTCTGTGGGTGAATATTTATGTCCTTGCATTCTGTTCTGACTTTCACTTGAAAAGAAATGAACGGATAGAAGTGTTGTGTTGTTGTTGTTGCTCGACGGCAATTGTTTTTATGCGATTGCTTATCAAAAGCAAATTTATTCGTCTTTTATCTTCGTGGAATTGTGTCGCCATTTAAGAGAATCGATTAATGCTAAGCAAAGATAACAAGAGGTTGGAAAGCGCGGAAATTACCAACATGTTGTTATGTCGCAGATGAGGGATCGTAGTTATCCTTAAAAAAAATTATAAAATGATCTTTTCCGATTTCTAGGTGTATATCTCTCCTAGTTAAATTGAAACTAAGATTTAATATAATTTAAAACTTTGAACTACAAACAGGGCCGTAGCGTGGTCTTTTGGAGTCCTTGGGGGATCTCAGTTTTGCACCCCCATTGGTGTTCACTTTGCATTTCTCTTCAACTCGACTTTTTACAAATTTTTGAATGTATCTGGAGATGGTACACTTACCTTGTCTAATACAAAAATACAACAGAAGTTGCATAACATTCCACTGACACAATTGGCGTGAAGACTTCCCTCTTGATGTCTACATTGGGTTTAGTCGTTCATGATTTAATATTTGTAGATTGTTTACACGTCGATGCTGTTTGGATAATTTATTGTCTGTAATTTGACTTTGGGCGTTAAACTTTGTTTGAAATTGACGTTGTTTTCTAGCGGGTGCACACAAGGTGACGATGGTTCACAGAACTGACACGAAGCCAGACTCAAAGTCAGAATTGCATTTTGGAGGGGGTTGAAATAATTTACTACAAAATATAATTAGTTACTATGACTTTAGTTGACTTACCAAATAATCAATAAAAAATAAAGGTGAAATTTTGAAAGAGTGAGTTTTTAGTGAGTTCAAAGACAATGTAAGTTAAAAATCCGGAAAATGTGTTCTCAGATATAAGTTGTAACCCGAGACAGTTAGAACCGGAGCCTTAATCAATATTTAGCGGATGGCTTCAGCGCCACTCCCGAACGAGACCATTTGGTTTTGCGCAGCTATTGAGATTCCTCCTACGGGCGGGTACTATTTGTTTCTGAGTTCTGGCTTCAGAATGGTCGAACTGGACTCAGGTACCTTGATTACCAGTCTGAAAATATTCGCTAGAAATCAAAAACAGTATACAAAGAAGGGCTCAGACCGGTCGATATTATTTACATTAATATCGTAGTACTACAAAGTAAAACAATTATGTACAGTTGAAACAATCGGTTTTATGCGATTTTTGTTATTTATTTCCAATCAGTGTTACAGCAATCGATAATCAAGAACTAAAGCGCCAACCGAACTTGTCAATTCAAGATTTCGCTGGAACATTCGAAATGTCAGTCTAATTAATCCAGAATGTGGATGGCACCAATTGCTACAATTCCCTGGATCAAAACGTGTCGACTTCAAAGCATGTCTGTTAGAGGGAAAAGACGAAATTTGCCAATAAATTTCTGATAAGGCCAGCGATTTGAGAATGTGGTGAAATTGGCGCTCGGCGGTTTACTTTTGAGACAAACTAACTTGCTACATTTTGAGAAATTTTGAAGATAACATTTTGAGAGCTTCTACAATTACCCAAAGTGAGCTGGAGTTGAAGATAATTTTAATGAACCTGATAAAAAGTATGTTCCAATTTTAATAGGCGGAAAATAACTAATCGTTTATTTTTGGGGCTGTGCCAACGTAAGGACTCGATTCACACTCACAAAAACGCGACGCGAGACAGGACACAACACTTATTGTCCCTACTAACTAACAAGTTAGTAAGGACAATAAGTGTTGTGTCCTGTCTCGCGTCGCGTTTTTGTGAGTGTAACTAATCGTTCTTTACTTTTTGAAAGTTTCAAGAGGAAATTGTGTAGTGCAGTGGTAGATAATTTGTGGTATCTCTCACGAATACACAGTCAGCGATCAAACCCATAGGAAAGTGATAGGCTCACTCCACAAACCATTTCATCATTGGCTTCTCGGTTTAGCCCATAGGTTCCACAGTCTTTGCACAGAGAGCACAAGATCCTTGGAATTATGATTGACCGCACAATGACCTTTCTCCCTCACTTCTAACTGGTCAAGAGGAACAAAAATAGACAACTACTCGCATTATCTTCCACCGACACCCGAAATGGAGTAAAACCACAGACATCAGAATTTTCCAGGATCGAACAGCCAGATTTTCTACAGCATTGAAAACATTTGCAAAAAAACGCAACGGTAAGTTCAATACTCTTACCCCACTCTACAAAGCCAGAAACTCCGTTGAGTAGTTGCCGTTGTTCATTCGGTAAACTCTCAACAATCCAGAGAAAACATTTAAGATGATTGCGTAAGCTGTTCTCTGTGAAAATAGAATGAAAAATTAATGTTCCGATGTAACCCGCGGTTCACATTTTGCCACTGCATTCGAAAATCTAGCGTCTTCGCTAGATGTGCTGGCTCCTGATTTGGAGATACTGTACGCAGCAACTATTCGCTGGGCGACTGTCTGTGGTTTAACAGTAGCTGTTTAAGACTGCTTTTGGTAATCATTGTAGAAGATAAGTTTTCCTTAGCAGTATGGCGTATAATTTCCCGTACTTTACCATCCGGTTACAAAACTGGTACTAATTTATCGGTGCGGGATATTTGAACAGCATCATTTGATTACAGTCAACGCATAGACAGGATAGTTTTCATTCGAAAGTCAAGAAAGAAGAAATAGGATGGGTAAACCAAGACGTACAAGTTTGGGTGCACTATAGGTGACTACTTTAACGTAAATTAGAATTATTTTGACAGGGAACATGTGCGTAATTTCATGCAGAAAACGCCGAAACGAATTGAAGAGGACATAAAGAACGCAATTGCAATTGTATTCGATCAACCTCCAACAATTCAAGGTTCCGTTCGAAACATTACGTGCTCATGTGAAAGGAAAGTGCTCGTCATCAATGAAAGCCCGTCAGATATTTCGCTTGAGTTAACAATGTAATAATTCAAGGGGTTGTTGAAGTAGATAATCTGAAACAAATTTGGTGGAAAAGAGAAAGAATTGGAATCAAAAAAATGCTACGAAGCGCAAACGTGATGGTCGCACAGCTAAGCAACCATGTTAGCCGGAATACACAACTTCAATTCCACACTCTGGCGACGACGAGGACATCGAAGAACTCATTTGCAAATACAAAACTAGAAGCAGCTGCTGAAAGAATGTTTTTCCAACATTTCCTTTAGCGGTTTCATGATTTTTCACATCATTTGTCACTACCTGAATGACTTCAAAGTATTGTATTTATTATTGGTGTTATTAATTTTTAAATAATCTGCAGTATTCATACTCTACAAATAAATGCTGAACCGCTGATTTTCTAGGTGTGTACATTGTTTTATTTAACCTTGTTTAATGTGACCTACCGTGCCTTCAGATTTTAAAAGCATCGAAAAAACTACCTTCGCCTTATTGGATTTAGCTTGAAAAATATTTAACGCAAGCAAAAAAAAACTGAAAATTATCATTGAAGTATAAATAAGTAGCAACACTCCCGATGGCTGACTGTCCGGAGTTCAAGTTGCAAGATTACAATTTTTGGAAATCGATCGCGAACGACTTTTGTGCATATAGTCGGGCATATTGTCTACATACCTCCTGATCTTTTCCCTTTTCTACCAACACTAATTCCTATCCCGCGATGCTCGTGGAGATTTAGAGGTAGTGTCGGTCTCTATCAACAGCAAGTGTAGAACTAACATTCCTTCCCTTCATCGGTAGAACCCCAGCCAGCATTTTTGTCGGTGTATCCAAGTTGCAACTGAATAATACGTGTTTATATACCACCAGAAAAATCGCACTAAAGCACGAAATCGGCATATGCGTACCAAACTGGAGGCGATACCTATACGTACACAGCAATTGGAATTGACGATTTCTGACAACAATATACACGTTAAGTGCGAAAATTTCTAGTACGAAAGTGATTTTAGAGGATGTATTTACGATTGGATATGCAAAACAATCTAAGATTAAATACGATATCCATAACTAGTACACTATTCCGGAACACTATATACGATTAACTCTGATACGTCGGTAAAGAAGATCAAATGTTAAAAACAGTAATTAGGCATATCAATCATTTCCAGCATAACAAAAATACTTAAAAAAAGCGAGCGGGCTCTGGGAAGAAAGAACGAACCCGATGCCAAACCAACTGTAGATACACACCTTGATATTAAAATGGGACTCGAACTGGCGACGTTTGGATTGTAGAGCAGGACTGACAACTAGGAACTATTTTAATTATTACAAATGTGGCAATATTTCATAATCATATATTGTCTTCAAGTAGAAAAACACTATTCCGATAAACATTCGCCATATATGCAGCATCTCATTTGAAAGATGTGGGATAAGTCGTAAATAATTTCGCGAAATCGTTTTTCTTATATGTTGTGATATATTCAGTCGTGTCTAACTTTTTGAAGTCATTGTGATGTATACCGAAGTCGTAGATATGTTTATGTTGCTTACTGACTATTCGCAAACATAGGAACGACTACAATGACTTTATTAAGTTGTCCGACATTGATCGAAGTTAAATGCGATCAAATGTGAGCAAAAATTTGATTTTCAATGATTTAAGTATTTGTAGCTACATGAATATAAGTTGTCAGTGCTCTACGACCAAATGCGATCGAACACGATTTAACTAGAACATCAATGCGATTTTGAATGAAAGGTCGTATTCAAATCATGTTTTAGTAATATGCGACTACAAACAAAATTCTGCAGACTAAAATCGACAGTTATAACAATTTTGACTCTTTGTAGTCATCTTTACGAGTCTTTCTCTATTTTGTTATACGATCTCGTTATTGACCATTTTGATGAAAGTTTTGAGTCAGTGAAATATGCACAGTGGATTTGCTCCTCCCAAGCATCATTTTGTGGTTCATTGTGCATTTTCATTCATTCGGTCAATCATAAAGTGCAACTGCGGGCAATCTATCTAAGCTAAGCTTAGTTGGCCGACTTCTCTATCGAGCTTTCCCAAAGAAGTTCAATCGGGCTCAAATCGGGCAGTTGTGGGAATGATCCAGTATTTTCAAATATTCTTCTTGTTTCAATGTTCGGTCCGGATTTTTACTGATTGTGTACAATTTCTTCGCTTGCTTTGCTGTTATCAAGCAGAGCGTGTTTTTGACTTCTGATGAAAAGGTGGGAATGATTTAATAATATCTTATATGCTATATGTTTTCAAATTGGTCAACAATTGAGTTAAAAGTGAAATATTCAAAATAACTCGAATATATAAATATAGTCAACACGCTTTCATTATAGGGTCAGTGGTTGTGCGTGCACGAAACAGAAAATACTGTTATCGGTTACCGTGGCATATGATTTACTCTTTAGCTATAATCGTTTGCTTGTCATATCGGTTCATCTTATAATGATGTTAAGCCTATCTAATATCTTAAAATTGAAATGTATCTTCGTCACATTATCTTGAGTATCAGATTGTCACATTATAAACGATATGTTAATTTTGTGTCAATGACTTTGTCAATCGCCATCACTCTGAAAATCACAAATTACAAACTATGGACGCGACGAATGTAAGATTGGACCAATATGGAAATCATTCCTCAAGTACAGCCTTAATTATCGAGGGCTTTGCAGAGGCGTTGACTAAACGGTCGACAAACATTGCTACATGTTTCAAACCAACTGAAAAACTTACTGACTGGGTACACACGGGCGGATGAAATCAACTGGCAATCTGCAGGCAACTGAAAGCTGACATCAGCACCTACGTACAGGTTCAAGCTAACTGGCCAAGGTCATTCAATTGTTCGATTAGTGTTATCCGTAAATCCCATCGCGACGAATACAACAAGGAACCGGTTCTTTGAGCCCAACTGATGACCAGCAAAAAGTCAAACATCAAACCCTTTCGGTGGATAAACAAATGTCGGCACAATCTGCCGGGCTGTTAAATGCACATATGTATGATATTTACAGGGATCGACCCACTTCTCGTCGGTGTGTAGGCCGATCTGACGGCGTGTACCTGAGTGATTAATCGTCCAATTACATACCGCCTGCGACTGGTATGGTAGCTGCTTTTCGAGTGGATATCATTTGCAAGCGAGATATGCTCGCATGATGGCGAAAAGCATTCGCTGACAATTAAATTTAAAACACACCGTTTCGCCCCTACTGGTATGTACAGTAGCACGGAACAACTTGACATAAAACAAAAATTTGTTCCCGACCAACAATTATTATTCGCGCACGAATGAGCGACGGATGATATGTGGTTTTGCAACTTTTGACAGTTTCTGGCACACGAAACTCCTTCACATTCACCCATCAGCCAACTCTTGCGGGCTATAAATTGCGGTTCAAAGAGACTACAAAATTTAAATTACCGGTGGATAATTGGCTGAAAGTGATGATTTCATGCACCAACAAAGACAGCACTTTGGCAGTCTTCGATTAAGTAGCTGCACTCAACGGTTCAAGGTTCAGCAGAGCTACAATCTAACAAAGTAGCACGTAGCATCGGAGGACTTGCTTCTATCGATAAAAAAACCGTTTAAAAAACTACCGACGATTGAAGTGTAACCAAAACAATGAACCAGCAGGAAAAAAATTGTTTTGTCTTGCGGGGCACGCTTATCGTCCGTTTGGTCTCGCGAATAGATAACATCTAAGCGTCATAAAAAATGTACTCCCCTAGTTTAATATCTGGTTGGAAACTTTCAATATATGTCGTGTTCCCGTTTTTAGACTGTGCCTAACCTCACATCATAGCGGACTTTTTCCTTTTTTCTCACTGCTATGATGTTTGCATTCTAATGAAATACGTTGAAGAATGTAAGCTGTCGGAACAGGTTTTTGTCACAAGTTCGGTTGAAAATTGTTATTCAAACAAATTGGGACGTTAGTCGTTTTTATCGAATCTTTCGAATCTGGAACTTAGGATTGGGTTGGCGTCCCAGTTAGCGAATTTTATCTTTTCAGGATTGACTAAAGAACTGCGCATTAGATGATGCGTTAGTCTTACTAGTATGTTTATTATGTTGTAAAATTTAGACCAACGTTAGAGACGATTTTTACATTTCTTATAAAAGAAATGTATAGAATTCGCTCAAACTTTCAAGATTTTTTCCGAGGCCCGGAGGGCCGAGTCTTATATACCAATCGACTCAGCTCGACGATTTGGGACAATGTCTGTGTGTGTGTGTGTGTGTGTGTGTGTGTGTGTGTGTGTGTCTGTGTGTGTGTGTATGTAACGGACAAATTCTCATTCGTGTTTCTCAGCAATGGCTGAACCGATCTTATCCAAACCAATTTTAAATGAAAGAACTAAAAAACAGTATGAACGCTATTAATTTGTTTTTGATTCTGATGTTTAGTTTCCAAGATATGAATGTTTGAATGCGTAAAAATGGCATTTTTTGCAGTTTTTTTTAATTATCTGTCGAAATTGACAATATAGATTAACAATTTATATGTTTTTCGACAGCTTCAACGAATACCTTTCGAACAAGCTATAGATTGTTAAAATCGGACTATTATCAAAAGAGATATTTAACATTAAATGCGGACGAAAGATTTTTATCATTTCCCTTTGCCAGAAATATGACCAAAAACATGTAATCTATTATTAACGCCAAAACGGCTTATTTTAGGTCAATAGTATCTTCGGAGAATATAATGGAGGCAATATGCCCTTTCTTTTGGTATTGTGCTTTTGCTGATTAATCCCCCTATGAGTGAGATATTTTCACAAATTTTCTTGGAAGTGATTATATCGAAATGATGCCTTCAGCAAATTTGTAGCTCTTACTTTTGCGAATAACTTTGCTAAAGACTTTAAATATCTATTTTGAATACTTTAAAAGTTATGGCTTGTTGTTTGTTGATTACTCTTTGTCGCCTATTTATTGTTCAATATAGTAATAATCCATTGAAATAAGCCAAACATTATTTCGATAAAACGAATTTTGTATTTCATTTTACTATCTACAACCGCTAGAAATAATCACCGAACACTTCCAAGTTGTCTGGAAGGAACTTGATAACTTATCAGTACAAAAATGTTCATTTGTGCGAACCTTCTGACTGCAATTTTTCTAACTTATGACCATCGGATCGATCTGAAACATATCGGAAAATGAAAAGCGAAGTAAATAACTTCAAGCAACGGCGTAGCCAAGAGAAGGTTTTGGGGTTTAACACCATACAACTCCCCCCCGCCACCACACAAAAAAGAATTGGATTGAAGTTGAAAATTTATTGATGCAGACTGATTTAATTCAATATTACAATAACAATTATCTGATCCGTAGATTGATTACCTGTTGTTGTAAACATCATGAGGACTTTTGATAAATTGTTGGAATGGGGTCCTGATATGTAACTGATCTATTGGTCTTGATTTCACAGTTGTCTGATAACATCAATATCGAATTCCTGCCTGAAAACATTCCAATAGAAAATTCCAGAGTTCTGTAATCAATCATAATCCTCAGATTTATTTTCAAATTGAGCTCGTTTTTGTAGCGATGTACTGTAATAAGGGTCTTTATTTAATAGTAAGTGAAGTTAAAATTGATTTAATGTCTATGAAACATAGAACTGCTCACCAAAAAAATGTATAACTTTCAACATTTGCTAAAAATGTTTTTGCCTTTTTCAAACACTCTAAAATTCGTCAATCTAATCCCGACCCGGAGGGCCAAGTGTCATATGCCAATCGACTCAGTTCGTCTAGATCGGAAAATGTCTGTGTGTGTATGTATGTGTGTATGTGGAAAAAATATGACCTCTGTTAATCAGAGAAGGCTGGATCGATTTGCACAAAGTTGGTCTCAAATGAAAGGTACAACCTTCCCATCGGCTGCAATTGAATTTTTTTATTGACTGGACTTCCGGTTCCGGAGTTACGAGTTGAAGAGTGCAATTACACAGCAAATTCCCATATAAACTGAAAGGAAAAATTTTCAAGATCAAATTTGTATTTTTGATGCCAAATGAATTTAAAATGCATGAAACATTGAGATGTTTGACAAAAATTGACTTGTTTGGACTTTGGTACATTTTTGCCTTTCTCATATAGAAAGGTTATGCAATCACTCTAAAAATCGTCAATCATACCGGCCCGGAGGGAGTATGCAGTGAGGGGTTGCTACTTTAAAATTAAAACTAGTTCAAAAAATTTTAACAAGCCCGGCCGAACCCGGACCTCCCGGATCTTTTTCCATGATCCGCCGCTGGTTTCAAGCGATGTTTCAGTATCACATAGTATCTCAAGATCGTGGCTGTCGATCCATTGTATGTATGTGCATATCGTACTGAACATGTAATATTCATTTCCACCTTTGTATTGAACATAACCAGCCATGGAATCATAGTCTGGACAAATGAGACAAGCACAATTGCACCACTAGGTGGATTAAAACAGGTTTATATTTTTGGAATGCGTCGAGTTGAGACGAAAACGTAATATGATTAATAACGAGGATAACACTTTCCGAATGTAGAGAAATTTATGAAAAATGACGATTTCCATTCGACTCTAGCAGGTTCTGATCGATTTTGATGAGCATTTGATTTTTGTTGTATGACCAATTATATGTATAGGTCAAATGTTCAAAAACAGTAATTTAAGGTCAAGATAACATCATTTTGAAACCGCCAATTTCGGAGGTTTAGTATCTTCGATGAGTTTTACAAACGTTAAACAGCGCATCATTTTATATAATAATTTTGGCGGTATATCGTCCAAGAAGTATGTATGGTGAATTTTATTCATGAACTCTGTTACTATTTTCTGAAAAATTAATTCTGCATAATTTTAAAACTTAAAAAATCACGGTTTCGGAATTATGCCGTTTGGACAGTATGATCGACTTTCACCAAACCGAATTTCTGGCTACGCCGCTGATTTCAAATAAGTAGAAACAAAGTCGTTCTACACTCGTTCACAAGAAACTTCTTCGAATGCTGAATATCTATTATAACACATTGAAACCCCGATTTTATCAGCCAAATATGAATATATGTTTGATGGGCTCTAGCAGACGAACAAGACTGAATTCGAGTAAATCCTTTCTGGAGCATGTTTTCCTTATCACGAAGATATGCGAAATAATGGAAAATAAAAAGATCATCATAATCAGAAATAGTTATCAGACTACAACAAAGGGACGAGAAGAATATTTTAACAGCTTCAGTTTATTATAAAGAAAAAAAATTGCCCGATTTAGTCAATGTCCCCATTTTGTCAGCCTAAAATACACCATGAGACTGATAAAATGGGTCTTTATTGTATGTATTATTCGCTGTGTTTCACATTAATAGGTACATTTCTTTTTTGGAGATTTTTTTTATCGCATCGAACTACAACAATTTTTAGGGAGTTTTCAAGGGGTTATTTTATAGACTTCTTCCAAAATTTGGCGAACCTATTCCAATTCGTATACCAATTAATTGGTATACTCAAGGGTTTATATGTTGCAGATAGAAAAAATACTGAAATTTTCAGCTTTTTCCTACACAATATTAGGAAACCTTATTAAACAATCTTTCCTAATAAGTTTGTGAAAATTATAAACTATTTGAAATTTTTTAATAGTTTTATTTTTTATTTAACCGTGATTCTTTAATAAATAGTGACCATCGCTTCACAACGTAGTCTATTTTTCATGGCTTGCGGTGAGCACGATTTCTCGAATTGCTGAACTGAAAATTATGGAATAGAAATTAATTTTTAGTATTCTTTACAGATTTAGCTCGCCGCGCAGATAGCTCTGAATTAGACCCGCTGGTGCCCTAAGACGATTTCGCTAGATTTTCAGAGCACTGTGCACCCAGTGCATTAACGCAAGTGACGGAAGGTTATCGAAAAGTTTCGTGAAAATGAAAAAGTAATGATGATGATTTTCCCAAACGGTTCGTTTTCGAGAGGTTTTTATTTGTTCTGTGACATTAGGATTAGCGATAATAATTCAAATCAAGGATACTACTAGGAAGTTTCCTTTAGAAAAAGTCGATGTCGAAGTAAAATTTGGAACTTCAGAGATAGCGTGATATCAGGAAGTGCGATTTCATTTCAACGCTTTTTTGTGAAAAGGGCGATACTTACAAATGTAAACATAAGGCTTTTTTCATACATGCGAATGAGGGCTTTGAAACGCAACAAATTAACCTAAAAATTTGGATTCTACGATATTGCTTTCTTAAACTACAGCAAAAAATACAACGGGCGAAACTGAATTTTTGTTTGTTTACTTAAAGTTTCTCCCTCCACGTTCAATGCAAACAAACAGAGCGATACTTTTTTTGCTAGCAGTTTAGAGGCGAAACTGTTTTTCGTATTTTTTAGGATTATCAAGCTGATACCAGCTATAAATAGTAACAATGATCGCTATTGAAAAAACCCGGACGAAATCGGTGGTGTAAAACGGTAGTTATTGTAAAAAACGTAAGGGCGATACTTCAATGCTGATAGGTGGGACCGAAAAAGTAAACAATCGCCAAAGGGGCGATACTATCATTTTGTCAATTTCAATAGCAAAAACAAATTTTAATTTAATAATTTCAAATACTTTATGAAGTTTTGGGTTTCGATCACTAAATTATGCAATCTAGGTTGTAAAAAAACACAATAGTTCTGGAAATATTCACTGTTGATTTTCTTTGAATGGTTTCGCCCTTTTCAAGAAAAAATGTTGATTTCTTAGTTCTCAGTCGCGTTGGAAATTTGAGTAAAGTATAAATTTCAAATCGATTCAAAAAAAATTTCGATTTTTTTGGCTCAGTACAATATATAACCCCTTTAGGAAAATTCAGTTTTCCCACCACAATATAGATATTTTATTAACAGAGCATTAACAATAATTCGTTGGTATGTCTACTTTATGAGCCATTTTTTCGCTTTCCCATTGATTTGGTTTGAGATTTCTAGCACTGATGTTGTCCTATGCTGATTTGAGCGATTCTCTGCCACTATCCCATGTAGTATGTGTTATCAAAACATCGCGAAGCATCAAGTTCTAAATGTTCTCAAACGATATAATATCCGAAGAGAGTGATAAGAGTTATAAGAAATGTCTCATCACACTGTTAGGTGGATTAAACACGTTTTTACAAACAGGACAGGTCCGATTAAAACGATATAATCTAATGTAAATAAATTGTGTTATCACTTGTTTTGATAAAAGAATAGGCTTTTAATTTGGTTGAATTAACAGCCAACAGATAAAAATGATAACATGACTTAACATGACTTTACACTCAGACCCGTAGCGTGCGGTTGGCTCCCGCCAGGGGCATCAACCCGGGGGGATGGTTAAATTTTGAACTACTTTATAGAATCAGATAAGTCATAAAATAAGGCTAAATCAGCGTACCATTTCCAGGTACACACTAAATTATTGCTTGCAAGTCGAACTGAAAACAGAAGCCAATGTAAACATCAAAGGGGCCAGAAGACCACACTACGGCCCTGTCAAATCCATCCAGATTTATTGACAATAAATGGTATTGTTCTGAAATGTAAAGTGTGTACAAAAACAAATAACGTACGTGTTTGAGTAGTGCGACACAAAAAGTGAAAAGACGCAAATTGGAAAATAGCAAACTGTATCGCTCATTTTCTCAACTTCATAAAATTATAAATGTGACGGACTAGCTACAGCAAAGATTGTGAAGTGAGCTAGATCGATTATCATCGAGAAGATAGGAAGGCTATGCCCTGCCTTAGTTGGTAAATTGATTGCCTTGTACGCAGCTCACCTGGGTTCAATTCTCAACACCGAACTTTGGGTTAGAGATTATTCTACAGAGATTTTTTGACCCAGAAAAAAGAAGACTCTTGGATTTAAACTTCTATAACCGAAATAAAAAAATCGATAAAATAACTTCATGCCATTTCATAAGAGTTGAAATCTCCTCGGTATTGTGAGAAATTTTGCAATAACACAGCGGGCGGTGCCCGACCTAAACCTACACAGAGAAAATTGTCCATCAATTCATGTAAAAATCACGATTTCGTGAACAATTCAGGAAAACCGTGACCAAGTTCCTGAAATTATGAATAATATACATCGTATTCATGAAACTATTTGTGTTTCCAACAAACTATAGTTCGCTGCGAATATATACATGGCGTTACATACGAAAGTTTGGTTGGGTAACTGTTGTTGTTCTCTGGGCATGTTTAGTTTTTGCTATGAAACTTGTGTATAATTTCTCATTTCGTTACCGTGCTATTTTATTTATGAGTTTACTATCGGATTTTTCTGTCAGACTAGCGGGGTTTATGTTCATGATGTCAGGACCTCAGTTGGGATTTTCGTAATTTATATTCACGTTATCGTGATATTTTAACCATGAGCAGAGTGATTCATGTTCATGATTTTAGGATCCTAGTCACGATTTTTCATAATTTCTATTCACGTTATTGCATTCTAGAGCTTATATTCGAATTTGACACGTGGAGTAATGTTACTCATGTTCATGATATCAGCAGTTTTATCGTGGTATTCGTAATTTCTCTTCACCTTGTCGTGATCTGTTATTTTTTATCACTGTCGGATTTTTGAATCGGAGTAACGTGACAATATAAACTGGATCACAAAGGTGCGACTGATTCGCGGTATCTTGTTTTGTAAACTTTATCACGAATACGATTTATGGTGCTCAGTGCAGTTTTGGTTTTCTGTCCAGACATCACACTGAGTATTATCAAATGAATAACGATGTTCGAGATCCTAATAGTCTGCTTATGTCTAATGGACGTATTACTGGTCGCTAGCAGCAGGACATTTCATGAAAAAGGGCATGCAACAAAAATTAATAATTCCACGAGTAATACGACAAATTTTGTGAAATAGTTCACGCGAAAATTTCATTACCACGTTGCATGAAATTAAAAATGATTAGGGATAACTTCTAAATATCTTTTTGCTATATTTTCGACTGAATATGTTTTATTTGTTTAGGTTAGGAATAGGCGATTCAATCTGTTTTTAATAAAGAACTCCTGAATGTTCTCTTCTTCCGCCGTTTTGGTCCTTATTGGACCTTCAATTCCTTTCAAATCCTTGAGAAAGGTCCAATAAGAAGCGAAACGTCGGATGATAAGAACATACAGGAGTTCTTTATTAAAAACAGATTGAAACGCCGATTCCCAACCTGAAAAAAATTAAATATCAAAAGCACACTAAATAGATCGTAAATCATGTACAGTGAAGACCCGATTTTATCGGCCCCCGATTTTATCTACCCTCGATTTTATCAGTTTTTTAACCCGATTTTATTAGCTTCATATGAAAATTGATAGTTAGTAGTTTGAAGGCTCCAGCAGACAAACCAAAGTGAATTCGAGTAAATCCTTTCTTGAGCATATTTTTCTTATTTTTGAGACCCGAAACAATGAAAAAAATTTTTCAATATTTTATATTTTGCACTGTCAGACCCCCTTAAGAGAGGTTATGAGGCTATATCTAGGGATTAAAGAAGAACATTTTAAGTGCTTCGGTTTCTTAAAAAGAAAGAAAAAATATATGTCCCGATTTTATCAATGTCCCCGTTTTGTCAGCCTAAAATTCACCAAGGGGCTGATAAAAACGGGTCTTCACTGTACTAGGAAACATGAACCAGTTCACGAATCCACGAATAAAATTTCATGATTTTGTTAACTATTTGCGAGCACGATTGGCCAGATGTGACTCTGACTGTTGTACTAGGAATCACGAATCAAATAACAAACACCTGAATAATATTTTATGATTTCGTGAACTTCTTCATGAGCACGAATGGTAAATCGTGACTATTATACTAGAAATCATTAACCAGTTCAAGAATGCATGAATAATATTTCATGATTTTGTGAAATACTTCACGAGCACGAATATTGAATCGTGACTAATATATTAGAAATCATGAATTAGTTCATGAGGATTGAACGGAATCATGAGTAAAATTCCCAGTTTTGTGAATAATGACATGGAGGAAACCGTGGCTGAAGTTCACAAAACAAAAACAAATATTTTCACTAATAAAAGCGTTATGCGGACGTTACTGAATGGAAATTGTACAGGATTACAAAACACACGATTTTTGTTCAGGATACTGTTTTCGTAACGTGATTGTTCCAGAATTCATGGAACTTAATTCGCGATTTTAGAAACAATTTTTTTTTGTGCACGTTCGCATGGTCGACTGGCGGGTCGGCAAGGGTTAGCTTCTGCAGTGGGCCGTGTTTGCAGACATTGTTCCACAGCTTAATGATAGTGTTGGTGGACACGAATCGCAGTGGGTATGACCCCAATGTGTCAATTTATCGGTCAACTTCGTCGTCGTTAATAGGCTAATTAATTAAAAAAAAGGTATAAGTAGATGCCTATTAGTGTTAGTGTAGTAATAATTGTAGTTTTTAGTGCTTGTGTACAATTGTTAGTCGAATGTCGTCTGACTATTTGTGACAGTTTGGTCAGGGAGTGGATGCAGAGCTGGTGTGTATGTATAGTGGGTGATCCTTATTAGGATTTATTGGTTGCTTTTTACCTGTGCTCATTTCGTGCATTCGATTCGATTCATTCGGGAAGATCGGATTAAGGTACCATTAATTTACCGAAGCACGTGAATCAGCTATTCATGATAGACATAGCATGATAAAATTCTAACAGAATGCAATTGTCGTTAATGGTAAATAAGTATCATTTGCTGGCATTTAGACGAGTTCAAGTAGTTTCATTTCATGTTACGTCTGTTTTATCTTCTACTTCATTAGTCCGTTTTTGTTGTAGTTCTAGTAGTTTGCTTTTACACTACTCATGCGTGCCAAAAATAATATCGATCAATTTATACGATTCTACTTAATTTTTTCCGTTCCTCTTATTATTCTATCTTAAAATTGCATATTCTCTCATATACTCATTCACAATCTCTCTACTTCGTACAAACGCTCGTGACCTTCGCGATAACACAAACCTGGTCACAAACGCGAACATGAAATTAACAATCATCCATACATACTTACACCTGCGATCTCGCCAACACCATAATAGTTGTTACGGCATTTAATTTGCAAAGGACTGGAAGGTGAAGTATATTTTTCAATTCAAGGGAGAGCAAGGAGTTGAAGGGAGAAAGTTTAGAAAAGCGTGGAAGGATCATGTATGCAAGCTTAGAGCTTACCGGCGACTTAACTTTTTGTCTGCTACCGTAGGAGTCAGGGTCTTTTGGCATTAGAAATGCGAACCACCTGAGTCTACGGCATGTCCGGACAAGCGTAAAGTAACTTGTTACTTCATGCTGTCGGAACCGACTTTTCTAAACTTTCTCCCTTCAACTCCTTGCTCTCCCTTGAGTACTATGGCTCTAAATATTGAAAAATATACTTCACCTTCCAGTCCCTTGCTAATTAAATGCCGTAACAACTGTTGACAAATTGACTCAATAGGTCGTTAACAAAAATGGTTAACAAAAAAATGGTAAAAATAACACCACAATACCCTGGTAAATAATTTAAAACACTCCACTGATTAACCCATTCATGCTCATGTTGTTTTTTGGACAACAACGTTTTTAAGCAGCTATTACTTTTGATTGATGCAAGATTTGCTCACAAAAACAAGTAAGGCTAATAAATGTGACAATTGCCTTTCATTTGAGTATTAACAATTACAAGGATCAGTTCTAGAACTGAAGTTATTGCAATTAGTCTGATTGGTTTCCGATGGAGCAGTGCTGCCAGGGACAGTTTACGTTGACGACAGAAAATGAATTTTTCTTGTATTTTCGTTATGGAGCAATATTTTGAAAACTGATAAAACTTGTCAATTTAGACTGTCTATGGCTACATTTTCCAGGCAATTGGACTATTATAAATATTCTAGGAGCATTGTATTGAGCATTGGAAGGGAAAAATTAAACCACTTCTAGCACTGCAAAGGAAGCACCTATCTTCATGAAAAAAGGCATTTCGTGTTTCTTGATCTCTCCGCTTTAAGAAAAAATAGTTTTGAAACCATATATACATTAGAAAAAGTTGGGCATGAAAGGGTTAAGGGCATGTTTTAGCACTAATAAACTCAAAAAACGTCGTCTCAAGCGGGAACCTACAAACGCCCATATTCGCGCGATAATTAATCTGTCACGTACAGAAATCTCTCCATTCGGTCCTAGAGCCGTAGGTTCATGCGTTCAGTTAAACGAATTAAAAATGACGCTCATATCCACTAGACAGCACGTTTCGTGGCGACATGATCGGGAACTCTAGTGAAATGGGTAAACTTACTCTCTTCTAGCAATTGAACCGTACACTGAAAAAAATAAGGATCAGATTCACGGCTCGCGCGCGATCCTTCCCGAACACGCGAGTATGTGAATGACCAAACGATTATAAAAAAATGTACACATGCGAAATTACATACGCACTAGCACACGTGACACAACGTTAACATACACACGCTCGAGTCATTCGCGAGTATCCACGCACACCTACGCCCGCGATCTCGCAATCAGGATAATACCCTGGTGACTAAGTGTACGTTTTAGCACTTATAAATTCACAAACGCGGTCTCAGGAGTGAACCTACTAACGCTCGTGTACGTGCGATTATGAATTGGTTACGTCAGGAAGTCCTCACCCTGGGCCCTAGTAGCATAGATCAAACACGTTCCATGGCGATATGACCGGGAACTCTAGTGATATGGGAGAACTCACTCTCTACTATCATCTGAACTGCGCACCGAAAATTAAGTATCAGATGCACAGTTCGCACAACCATCTAAAAACACACGCGAATGTGCGAATGGACACACAGTTAAAAAATCGAATTTATACACACTAAGTCACATATACACGACAAACTCGTTAACATACAAATGCTTGAGCCCTTCGCGATCATCCACGCAACCTACACCAGGTGCTAATAAATTTTCAAACGCGGTCTCAAGTGTAAATCTACAAACTCCCGCGCTCGTGTGATCATGAATCAATCACTTCCGGACGTCACTATTCTCGGTTCCAGTTGTCTAGGTTCGTGCTTTTTATTGGACTAACTTAAAAAAGAAAGAACTCATATCCACTGGACAACACGTTCGCATGACCGGGAACGCTACTGATATGGGGTAACTCCAAGAGGTGAGTCGCTTAGAACAATGTGCCATACACACTGTATCATATACGATAACACGATATAAGATTACGATTCACAGTAATACACGATCATTTCACTCGTTACCACAATGTGTGGCACACTGAGGCACACTTCTGACAACTCGAAAACTGTCAACAAAGTGTAGTTAAATAATCATAGCAACCATTGCTTTTGTTTTACTGAACACCATGGCACATCGTGGCGCATTGCTGCACAAGCTAACACGCTGTTTGTTTGTGAGCACAATTGGATTTGTGTTAAACGACTCACCCCTTGGGTAACTCACTTCCTGTCCAAATGTGAACCGTACACTAAAAATTAAGTATCAGTACCACAGTCCGCGCAATCATCTAAAAACATGGTTAGGCTATGCCCTGCCTTAGTTGGTAAATTGATTGCCTTGTACGCAGCTCACCTGGGTTCAATTCTCAACACCGAACTTTGGGTTAGAGATTATTCTACAGAGATTTTTTGACCCAGAAAAAAGAAGACTCTTGGATTTAAACTTCTATAACCGAAATAAAAAAATCGATAAAATAACTTCATGCCATTTCATAAGAGTTGAAATCTCCTCGGTATTGTGAGAAATTTTGCAATAACACAGCGGGCGGTGCCCGACCTAAACCTACACAGAGAAAATTGTCCATCAATTCATGTAAAAATCACGATTTCGTGAACAATTCAGGAAAACCGTGACCAAGTTCCTGAAATTATGAATAATATACATCGTATTCATGAAACTATTTGTGTTTCCAACAAACTATAGTTCGCTGCGAATATATACATGGCGTTACATACGAAAGTTTGGTTGGGTAACTGTTGTTGTTCTCTGGGCATGTTTAGTTTTTGCTATGAAACTTGTGTATAATTTCTCATTTCGTTACCGTGCTATTTTATTTATGAGTTTACTATCGGATTTTTCTGTCAGACTAGCGGGGTTTATGTTCATGATGTCAGGACCTCAGTTGGGATTTTCGTAATTTATATTCACGTTATCGTGATATTTTAACCATGAGCAGAGTGATTCATGTTCATGATTTTAGGATCCTAGTCACGATTTTTCATAATTTCTATTCACGTTATTGCATTCTAGAGCTTATATTCGAATTTGACACGTGGAGTAATGTTACTCATGTTCATGATATCAGCAGTTTTATCGTGGTATTCGTAATTTCTCTTCACCTTGTCGTGATCTGTTATTTTTTATCACTGTCGGATTTTTGAATCGGAGTAACGTGACAATATAAACTGGATCACAAAGGTGCGACTGATTCGCGGTATCTTGTTTTGTAAACTTTATCACGAATACGATTTATGGTGCTCAGTGCAGTTTTGGTTTTCTGTCCAGACATCACACTGAGTATTATCAAATGAATAACGATGTTCGAGATCCTAATAGTCTGCTTATGTCTAATGGACGTATTACTGGTCGCTAGCAGCAGGACATTTCATGAAAAAGGGCATGCAACAAAAATTAATAATTCCACGAGTAATACGACAAATTTTGTGAAATAGTTCACGCGAAAATTTCATTACCACGTTGCATGAAATTAAAAATGATTAGGGATAACTTCTAAATATCTTTTTGCTATATTTTCGACTGAATATGTTTTATTTGTTTAGGTTAGGAATAGGCGATTCAATCTGTTTTTAATAAAGAACTCCTGAATGTTCTCTTCTTCCGCCGTTTTGGTCCTTATTGGACCTTCAATTCCTTTCAAATCCTTGAGAAAGGTCCAATAAGAAGCGAAACGTCGGATGATAAGAACATACAGGAGTTCTTTATTAAAAACAGATTGAAACGCCGATTCCCAACCTGAAAAAAATTAAATATCAAAAGCACACTAAATAGATCGTAAATCATGTACAGTGAAGACCCGATTTTATCGGCCCCCGATTTTATCTACCCTCGATTTTATCAGTTTTTTAACCCGATTTTATTAGCTTCATATGAAAATTGATAGTTAGTAGTTTGAAGGCTCCAGCAGACAAACCAAAGTGAATTCGAGTAAATCCTTTCTTGAGCATATTTTTCTTATTTTTGAGACCCGAAACAATGAAAAAAATTTTTCAATATTTTATATTTTGCACTGTCAGACCCCCTTAAGAGAGGTTATGAGGCTATATCTAGGGATTAAAGAAGAACATTTTAAGTGCTTCGGTTTCTTAAAAAGAAAGAAAAAATATATGTCCCGATTTTATCAATGTCCCCGTTTTGTCAGCCTAAAATTCACCAAGGGGCTGATAAAAACGGGTCTTCACTGTACTAGGAAACATGAACCAGTTCACGAATCCACGAATAAAATTTCATGATTTTGTTAACTATTTGCGAGCACGATTGGCCAGATGTGACTCTGACTGTTGTACTAGGAATCACGAATCAAATAACAAACACCTGAATAATATTTTATGATTTCGTGAACTTCTTCATGAGCACGAATGGTAAATCGTGACTATTATACTAGAAATCATTAACCAGTTCAAGAATGCATGAATAATATTTCATGATTTTGTGAAATACTTCACGAGCACGAATATTGAATCGTGACTAATATATTAGAAATCATGAATTAGTTCATGAGGATTGAACGGAATCATGAGTAAAATTCCCAGTTTTGTGAATAATGACATGGAGGAAACCGTGGCTGAAGTTCACAAAACAAAAACAAATATTTTCACTAATAAAAGCGTTATGCGGACGTTACTGAATGGAAATTGTACAGGATTACAAAACACACGATTTTTGTTCAGGATACTGTTTTCGTAACGTGATTGTTCCAGAATTCATGGAACTTAATTCGCGATTTTAGAAACAATTTTTTTTTGTGCACGTTCGCATGGTCGACTGGCGGGTCGGCAAGGGTTAGCTTCTGCAGTGGGCCGTGTTTGCAGACATTGTTCCACAGCTTAATGATAGTGTTGGTGGACACGAATCGCAGTGGGTATGACCCCAATGTGTCAATTTATCGGTCAACTTCGTCGTCGTTAATAGGCTAATTAATTAAAAAAAAGGTATAAGTAGATGCCTATTAGTGTTAGTGTAGTAATAATTGTAGTTTTTAGTGCTTGTGTACAATTGTTAGTCGAATGTCGTCTGACTATTTGTGACAGTTTGGTCAGGGAGTGGATGCAGAGCTGGTGTGTATGTATAGTGGGTGATCCTTATTAGGATTTATTGGTTGCTTTTTACCTGTGCTCATTTCGTGCATTCGATTCGATTCATTCGGGAAGATCGGATTAAGGTACCATTAATTTACCGAAGCACGTGAATCAGCTATTCATGATAGACATAGCATGATAAAATTCTAACAGAATGCAATTGTCGTTAATGGTAAATAAGTATCATTTGCTGGCATTTAGACGAGTTCAAGTAGTTTCATTTCATGTTACGTCTGTTTTATCTTCTACTTCATTAGTCCGTTTTTGTTGTAGTTCTAGTAGTTTGCTTTTACACTACTCATGCGTGCCAAAAATAATATCGATCAATTTATACGATTCTACTTAATTTTTTCCGTTCCTCTTATTATTCTATCTTAAAATTGCATATTCTCTCATATACTCATTCACAATCTCTCTACTTCGTACAAACGCTCGTGACCTTCGCGATAACACAAACCTGGTCACAAACGCGAACATGAAATTAACAATCATCCATACATACTTACACCTGCGATCTCGCCAACACCATAATAGTTGTTACGGCATTTAATTTGCAAAGGACTGGAAGGTGAAGTATATTTTTCAATTCAAGGGAGAGCAAGGAGTTGAAGGGAGAAAGTTTAGAAAAGCGTGGAAGGATCATGTATGCAAGCTTAGAGCTTACCGGCGACTTAACTTTTTGTCTGCTACCGTAGGAGTCAGGGTCTTTTGGCATTAGAAATGCGAACCACCTGAGTCTACGGCATGTCCGGACAAGCGTAAAGTAACTTGTTACTTCATGCTGTCGGAACCGACTTTTCTAAACTTTCTCCCTTCAACTCCTTGCTCTCCCTTGAGTACTATGGCTCTAAATATTGAAAAATATACTTCACCTTCCAGTCCCTTGCTAATTAAATGCCGTAACAACTGTTGACAAATTGACTCAATAGGTCGTTAACAAAAATGGTTAACAAAAAAATGGTAAAAATAACACCACAATACCCTGGTAAATAATTTAAAACACTCCACTGATTAACCCATTCATGCTCATGTTGTTTTTTGGACAACAACGTTTTTAAGCAGCTATTACTTTTGATTGATGCAAGATTTGCTCACAAAAACAAGTAAGGCTAATAAATGTGACAATTGCCTTTCATTTGAGTATTAACAATTACAAGGATCAGTTCTAGAACTGAAGTTATTGCAATTAGTCTGATTGGTTTCCGATGGAGCAGTGCTGCCAGGGACAGTTTACGTTGACGACAGAAAATGAATTTTTCTTGTATTTTCGTTATGGAGCAATATTTTGAAAACTGATAAAACTTGTCAATTTAGACTGTCTATGGCTACATTTTCCAGGCAATTGGACTATTATAAATATTCTAGGAGCATTGTATTGAGCATTGGAAGGGAAAAATTAAACCACTTCTAGCACTGCAAAGGAAGCACCTATCTTCATGAAAAAAGGCATTTCGTGTTTCTTGATCTCTCCGCTTTAAGAAAAAATAGTTTTGAAACCATATATACATTAGAAAAAGTTGGGCATGAAAGGGTTAAGGGCATGTTTTAGCACTAATAAACTCAAAAAACGTCGTCTCAAGCGGGAACCTACAAACGCCCATATTCGCGCGATAATTAATCTGTCACGTACAGAAATCTCTCCATTCGGTCCTAGAGCCGTAGGTTCATGCGTTCAGTTAAACGAATTAAAAATGACGCTCATATCCACTAGACAGCACGTTTCGTGGCGACATGATCGGGAACTCTAGTGAAATGGGTAAACTTACTCTCTTCTAGCAATTGAACCGTACACTGAAAAAAATAAGGATCAGATTCACGGCTCGCGCGCGATCCTTCCCGAACACGCGAGTATGTGAATGACCAAACGATTATAAAAAAATGTACACATGCGAAATTACATACGCACTAGCACACGTGACACAACGTTAACATACACACGCTCGAGTCATTCGCGAGTATCCACGCACACCTACGCCCGCGATCTCGCAATCAGGATAATACCCTGGTGACTAAGTGTACGTTTTAGCACTTATAAATTCACAAACGCGGTCTCAGGAGTGAACCTACTAACGCTCGTGTACGTGCGATTATGAATTGGTTACGTCAGGAAGTCCTCACCCTGGGCCCTAGTAGCATAGATCAAACACGTTCCATGGCGATATGACCGGGAACTCTAGTGATATGGGAGAACTCACTCTCTACTATCATCTGAACTGCGCACCGAAAATTAAGTATCAGATGCACAGTTCGCACAACCATCTAAAAACACACGCGAATGTGCGAATGGACACACAGTTAAAAAATCGAATTTATACACACTAAGTCACATATACACGACAAACTCGTTAACATACAAATGCTTGAGCCCTTCGCGATCATCCACGCAACCTACACCAGGTGCTAATAAATTTTCAAACGCGGTCTCAAGTGTAAATCTACAAACTCCCGCGCTCGTGTGATCATGAATCAATCACTTCCGGACGTCACTATTCTCGGTTCCAGTTGTCTAGGTTCGTGCTTTTTATTGGACTAACTTAAAAAAGAAAGAACTCATATCCACTGGACAACACGTTCGCATGACCGGGAACGCTACTGATATGGGGTAACTCCAAGAGGTGAGTCGCTTAGAACAATGTGCCATACACACTGTATCATATACGATAACACGATATAAGATTACGATTCACAGTAATACACGATCATTTCACTCGTTACCACAATGTGTGGCACACTGAGGCACACTTCTGACAACTCGAAAACTGTCAACAAAGTGTAGTTAAATAATCATAGCAACCATTGCTTTTGTTTTACTGAACACCATGGCACATCGTGGCGCATTGCTGCACAAGCTAACACGCTGTTTGTTTGTGAGCACAATTGGATTTGTGTTAAACGACTCACCCCTTGGGTAACTCACTTCCTGTCCAAATGTGAACCGTACACTAAAAATTAAGTATCAGTACCACAGTCCGCGCAATCATCTAAAAACATGGTTACAAAATCGAATTTATACACGCGAAGTCACATACGCGCGACAAGCACGTTAACATACGAACGCTTAAGCCCTTCGCGATTATCCACGCATACCTTCGCCCACGATCACGCAAACTTGGTAACACCCCGGTAATAAGGTGAACGTTTAAGTACTTACGAACGTTTACAAACGCGGTCTTAAACGCAAACCCACAAACGTCCGTGTTCGCGCGATCATGAATCGGTCACGTTCGGAAATATTTATCCTCTATTCTAGCATCTTAGGTCCATACATTCAGTTGGACCAATCAAAAAATATAGCTCATATCTACGAAACAACAAGTTCCATGGCGACATGACCGGGAACTCTAGTGATATGAAAGAACTCATTTTCTTCTAGTATCTGAACCGTACACCGAAAATTAAGCGTCAGAGTCACGGTCAGTGCGCGATCATCCAAGAATACACGCGAACTACAAAGGCACACGCGATCGAAAACGTTAGCGTACGAACACTCGAGCCCTTCGCGATATACACGTGATAGCTAAGTCCATGTGCCAGCACATATCTGAACCGTACAATGAATATCACATTCAGAGTCACGAACCGCTGCGATTGACCTTAAGCAGTGTTGTAGTGGGTGACATTTCCCATCTCGTGTGCAATTGTAGTGAGTGATTCTGACGAGGAGCTCTTCCACGAACCTAGTTCTACAGCTCCAGTAGGAGAACTCTCGAAAAAAAATTGTTTTGAGCTGTCATTTCTGCTTTCAATTAAATTTTAATGATCAATTAGAATACGACACACAATATACATTAGCTAGTTAGTTGCAAATGCACAAAACTCATCCCATGTGCCACCAATTAATCCCTAAGCAAATGTTTAGTTACCGGTTTAGCATGTAACACTACCTCAATAAAAATATTGTTTTGGGCAAACCTAAAATAAACACTCGTCACTCATCACTGCTACTGCCGCCGGTGTGTTGCCTTAAATATCAACCGACACTAACGCGGTGACTTGACGTGTGCATATCCGAAGGCTAAAGCGCGTCTAGCTTACGCCGAGCTAGAAAACCAGCTGGAGCAAAGCCATATCCCAAATCTGTCCACGATTGCGACTCACTCTCGAGCTAACATCAACTTCCGCCGACAGGCCGAGATCACCGCCACCTTTAAAAATAAACCACGTTCTGCGAGGAGACCTGAAGGGAAGTCTCGTCCACACGTCTTCTGTTCCGACACAGTGCAGAGGAGGGAAAAAAGTCACGCAAATAATACTACAACTTCCTGCCACCTTCACCCACAGCCGTGCACATATATAGCCAGCTAGTTTAACGCCATCAGCTGGCCACTCTGGTTGTTGGCAACAGGGATGGTCTGTGTGCGTAGGTTTGAGGTCTGGCCGCTTCACCCGATTCCGAACACGACCGGCGGAGAGTCGCGCGCCAAACTGCTTTGTGTGATGCAATTTGTGCGCATTATGTGGTTTATTTTATAATATTTTTGTTTTTATTTCGATGTTCGTCGCCCGACGCCATCACAGGTCAAATTTAAATTTCAGCTGGCGTCGCAAACCTCATCAGTGGTTTTAAGTTGCTGATTTATTGTATCGAGTCACAGTTTTTTTTTTCGTCGTCGAGCAAACACGATTCGTCGATGAGTGAATGATTTTTGAAATTTTGCAACTTCGGATTCATCTGGTTGAAATTCGTTCCAAGAAACATTGGCCGCGTGAATCGTGACGTCACCTCTACCGTACACTACTCGCTGGTTGACTAATGACCTGGTTCAAAGAACACAAACGAAAAAATAAATATGATTCACCACCTTAAGCAAGGTTGAACAAGTCCCTTTTGATCGAGAGCCAACAATTACTACGAAACGTTGTCTGACGTTGACGCTCGTGTTTTGGTTCGTGACTGCTATTAATAGGGAGACAGTCGTCAGTGAGTGTGTAGTGATTTTGGCTACGTTTCTGACGCCGTCGGTAAACAATAAAACAATAGTTTGGTGTGCTCAATTGACGATTCAATAAGGGTGAGCCCCTTTACATTGTGGGACATCGTGAATGATTAATTTATGATCGCACTTTCAATTGGCAGCAACAACGATACGAGATGTGCGCGCATGACGACACTATGGTATAGCTAGAAAGGAAATCCGTATCGTCCACACACCACTAGCGCCACGCTTTGCCACAAACAAGCCATTCAACGATTATTATTTGTCATTCTCATTATGGTGACAAATTGTAAAATAGTTTTATTGTCGTTGTTCTTTGGACGATGGCGCGACAGTAGACTTCTTTCTCGCACATTATTGTGGTATGTTTATTGCACATTTTACCCTTCAATAGACTCACAGCCAACTAATTTTGTCACACGTATTCACCTGTTACCGTGGCTAACAAAAGCAACATTGAGCACACTATATTGGATTGGACATTTAATGTTTCTTTATTTCATAGCTGTTGTGCTTCGCCATTGAAGAGTTTTCGTGGATTTTTAAATTTGCGTTTGAATATCTTAACAATAATAATAGGTATATGCATGTGACGTGTCTAGTACAAATCGTGGCTTCCCAAACGGCATCTGACCAAACTCGACAACGGAAGAAATATGGAGACGAGTCAATACGATCAATGGCAAGCGGAGACCCACGGTATACTGAATCACAAGCATGGACCACAATTGATCCGTTGGCGATTGCCCTTCATCTTGGCCAGTATTTTTAGCAGATATCTGCTGATACACTACCATCGAAATCCGTGGAAACATCGATAGCTTCTTCGATAATTGGACAAACGATGCTGTTGAGTAGGAATTGGTGGATGCATTTCGGATGAATTGTACGAAGTTAATGCACTTACCAGGAGAAATATCCTGGCGGCTGTTAATGTTGTTGGTCGATGGTGTACAGACCCTTTAAGTTGAGAACCGGTTTCTCGGTACTGAAGCCTTCAAAAGGGCAGGAAAAGTTCACAAAATTAACTGTAATCTGTAATTAACTGTAATGCTTAATGCTTCACGACATACACTCTCAAACATAGCACATGCAAACGTAGAGTTCGACACAATTGCTGCGAACATTTAGAAGTAAACTCATCTTTGCTTCAGCGAATGTAAACTTCGCTTCTAGTTTGCGTTTTTTTTTTTTTTTAAATTATGCAGGTCAAACATGAACCATATCGGCACTGATTCCATCTGGCCAACCGGTAGAATTTTCCATAATCCAAAAAGTGAAGCTCTAATAAACAATTTGAATACATTCCTTCGGTGACTCTCCGACCGATAGGTTAAACTTTCTAGTGCGTCCAGTGTAATGTTATAAAGAATAGTGCTAATCCGCTGTCAAGGTTATCTTGCGCATTCTCCGCCTCGTCGAGGTTTCAGCATTTTCCTCTCTTTTGTGTCTTTACGCGCTTACTGTTATTCGACAGTAGAGCAGTGAAGCAGTAGTGTTTCTTTTCTAATAAACCGCCTGGATACCGTTATATATACAAATTATGTAGCACTATAATATTACATTTCCTATTGTCTGAAATACCAGCCTGTACTGGGCAATAGACCCCTGCAAAAATGACTTCCCCTGATAATGATTTGCCTCAAGACGAGAGTGATGTAGAAATAAAACAGCCTCCTCGTCTGAAATTGAAACCGGGCAATATATAACCTTTCTCCGGACCAAAGACAAGACATGTTTGAATCTATTGCAGATTACTTGAGTTCTGACGAAGCGATATTCGGCTATGACAGAAACATCGATTATTCGCCCTGATAAGCTTCGAGTGAGGCTAAATAGTTTGAAGCAGGCAAATGATACTGCTGGCTACCGGCCGTTTACGAAGGAGTGTAGAGTATATGTACCATCAAATCGAGTTGAAATCTTCGGGGTCGTCTTCGATTCGAGTTTGAATTGCACGGATCTACTTGAACAGGGGTTGGCGGTTTAAAGACCCCCAGTGAAGATACTGAGTGCAGCTAACGGGATAGCCATACGAATATACGACAACTTAGACTCTTATCGTGTGACCTTCGCTGGTTCTGCTTGACCCAACAACCTCTTCTTTGACAACGTTCGTATACCTGTTCTTTTGTTGTCATAGGTCATGAACTGCATAAATTGCAAACAACTGGACACACAACCTCACACTGTAGCAATAAGGTTCGTTGTGGGAAATGCGAGGGAACTATGAGGATGACTCCTGCGGAAGGGATGTCAAAAAGTCTTTCTACTGTTTGGGAAACCTACATGATCTCCCGATATGTCCCGCGTACAAACAGCGTGAGGAGAAACTGAAGCGTTTCGATCAGGGATGCTCTAACCGATTTTTCGCAGAGATGCCAAAGGAAAGCTACGCCACCAATCTCTTCGAATATCTACACTAAACTTGTCTACTGACGAAGGCGACTCTGATGAACCCCAAGGGGGAACATCTTCAACTGCACCTAGTAGTTATATAAAAAGGAGTAATATTTCCTCCCCTAAGCTTCATTGTAAAGGTCAGAAGATGTCTCCTAAAGGACTGCCAAAAGCAGGCCAATGCGCAGAGAAAATCGGGACATCATTGTCTAGAGAAATTTTACCGTAAGTGATATCTGCGCCAGAGTGGCTGAGAACTAGGGCTATGGTACCGGTGATACCGGTACTGAAAATCCCGGGAATACCGACCCATTATTGGTACTGTAACACCGGTGCTGAGCAAAAGCCAGTACCGGTGATTTCGGTACTGTACATTTTTTTTATGAAATATATGTAGACTCTATTGGTAGACCTGTTTCTAAATATCGGTCTGTAAGGTGGATTTTAATTATATTGAATTATCTTCTACGTAAATCGTTCAGCTTACACCATTGTGGGGAAATGTTTAAATTCCTACACTATTCGTTCGAAATAAAACTTCAACTAGCTTCTACTAAATTTCAAAGTATTCACATCTAGTATAAGAGACGTAAAAAGTTGTTTTGTTTTTTTTATTAGCGACATTCTTATTGGTTCCAAATATTCACTGGATGGCGCGTAATAAGACTGTGGTCTAAGTCACGACTGTATTTGGTTTGCGCTCAAATCTTTATTTATAAAAGAACGAACAGTGATTTAGTAGCTTATAATTTGACAGTTGGTGAACTGCTTCGAATGGTGCGATTCGCAATTTTTGGTGATCGGAAAAGTTAGCAAAACTCCACAGTTAATTAGGAAATTAGGAGCCTTATTTTGCATAAAAGTCAGCACCAATTTACATCAAACCGATAATGCCGAGGGCAAATGCGACCAACGTACACGGATTTACATTCTCATTTCGATTTACTGTTGATAAAAGGGTTTCTTACATTTGCCATCTGTTAAAGTCTACGAAAGTCGCACCGCTTAGCAGTTATTGGATTCAAAGTGGCCTAGATCTCGAAATAAAAAGAGATGCCGCATTCGAAAAATACCTTCTGCTGCAATGAGACATCAGTTTGAGCATTTATTTTCGCTTTGGAGTGTTTCTCGAATCTTTTGAAAAAAAAAAATATTCGAGTACCGGTACTTTACCGGTACTTCCGGTACTGGGGGCTTCAATAGCGCAGTAACAGTTTTCGCCAAAATGGGTCGGTACTGAGAACTACATGGCTCACGGCAAAAGGTATCGCTATCGGGAGAAATTCTGCCGCCAGAAAACTCTCAGCACCAGTAGATAATTACGAACGAGTATTGCGAAGAAGGATAAGAAACCCTGCGAGGATAGTTGCAAAGAGACTTAAGTCGTTATGCTCGACCTTTCTGGATCAGTTCGCGTTTCGGTAGGTGACTATATTTTCAATTGACCTGAGCAGGTCAGATATACAACCAAGGTTGGACAGCAAGCGAGAAACAGCATCAACGGAAAGAACACGAACGATTAACACCAAATAAAAAGAACAAGCGTACAATCTCTCCTGAAGTAATACCTAACGGTGGCCCTGGAAGGATGAGGATTGGGAGGAACAAGAGGTTTAGGTTTGGTCGGTAAACTTACTACAAACCACTTCAATAAGAATCCGACACTACCATAAGCCAGTAGGCGGTGATGTCTGATCGATAATTGATATTGTCCCAATTTGTTGGACCAAAACACAAGACTCAACCCTCCGGGACTCGGAAAAATCTTCAACATTTGAGGGTTTCTATAACTTGCTTATATAAGAACGAAAAAAAAAATCAAAAAATAAAAATATTCTGCGCACGAGCCTGTCTAAAAGTAACAACTCGAGGAAGTATTGGTGCAAAACCGAAGCAAGCAGCTGGCCTTAGAAACCTAAGCTCAGAGAAGGAATTCTCAGCATTTTCTGGGACATCAAAAATCCCAAGTATTCCCATAACCCAACCACAGAAATAAACAAGCGCTTGCCTTATAACATTGTCTGACATTGTAGATGGATTATTCACAGCTTTAAACATTTATGATCCTCTGAAAAGCAAGCTGATAAGTAAAAACATTCTCAACTTTCACGATTTCAGTATTATTCGCTTGGATCGAGAAGACTCTTACCGCCGCGTACAAAAGCCACCGGAACGATGGACTACCCACTAGCTATCGACAGTATGCGACATTAGAAACTCGAATGAAAAGTTTGATGAAAGCCAAGAAACGTAGTTACTGGCACCGGTACGTTGACGTTTTAACGAGAGAAACATCGATGAGCACTCGTTGGGGCACGGCCCGACGTATGCGAAACCGAAACGGTATTAACGAGAGCGTGAAATATTCAAACCGCAAGGAATTCGATTTCGTCAAGAAGGATTCCGCCCCGGTGTAGAAGATCTCCCTCGCCGCTTCCCCCCAATACCGCGAACGGAACACATGTAGCAATAAAGCCCCTGGTCCAGACGGAATAAAATTTAACTTGTTGAACAATCTGCCAGTGAGTTTTGATTTTCATCGCATCAAATTTAATCTTAGCTCCCCCTTAGCTTTACACATTTGCCCCGTTACAAAGAGTGGAATAACGCTCCATAGATATGTGAATTGCATAAATACAGGCGATTTTAGAGCTCAGAAATCGCCCGTGATTATTCAATTAACAAACCTTCTAAACGTTATTGTTCTGAAAGAAACCAGAATTATCCGGAAATGATACAAAGGCGAAGATTGAAGCAAACAAAACAGAAAAAAGGAATTTGGGGTTAAGCCAGTGGCCAAGTTTAAAAAGGTTATAAAATTAAAATTGTTTTTAGCCACTTTTCAAAATTCAAAAAAAAAAGAAATAAAAAGCGGGTATGTTCTAATGAATGACATGAATGGTAAGAATAGTTTTTTATAGTAAATAAACTATTGTATTAACAAATTTGAATGAGCTCTTCCAAATACGCCTAAAATAACAATTCATGTAATATATAATCAAATAAATCAATATTAATTCGTCAAAAGGGCGAAACTGTTTTTTGTAAACAAACTTGTTTCGCTCATTAGTCTGCTGCAGAGTGGAATTTCATGAAAAATATGCGTTAATGTAAATTTTTACCCTTCGTAGAAGTAATTTCAATTGTTTTCTGCTTTGAAATTATAGTAAATTAAGAGAAACCATCAAAATAAAAGTTTGTTTACAAATCTTATTCGCCCTTTTGTAAATTTAATATGGAAATCTCGACAAACATATGATTACGGCCTAAAAGCCAACTGTCAAAATCCACTTTGAATGGAAATTCCAGACAAACCGTTATTAGTCGAACACAGTTCACAACAGTTTAAGAAAGAGAAAACTTTTCTCTTTCGTCTACTACCAACATCTGTGATTGGCGTGTAACGGTTTGTCCGGAATTTCCATTCAAAGTGGATTTTGACAGTTGGCTTTTAGGCCGTAATCATATGTTTGTCGAGAAATGTTCCACTTAAGTAAAGCAATCTAGAGAATAGGCGAAGTATAGTGCTTCTACCCTAGTTTTTCCCGTTTTTACACAGAAGGTTTTTGGAACTGACTCGTACTATACCTATTAAATAGCGGAGATCCCCTCCGATTTTACGCTTGAAATTTATATCCGATTTTTACATTATAATGCATATAAAGCGGATTTCACGAAGCATTTTCTGTTCTTCACACTTTTAATTTCGATCGCTCATATGTACTCAAATAGAAATCAAATTTTCTCCGCCAAAACCGGCGACATTATCTATCGACTCTGACCGAATGGGTTGCCATTTGAAAGTGATACCACCGTCATCGTGGGTCGTCAGGGATCAGATTTGCGTCAAAAAGCACATCAGCTCAATGCTTACTCACTACTTAGATGAAATGCATCAAGTGTCACGTTTGAATGGGTTTCGATGCCAGTATTGTCACTCATGTTGTTTTTATGGAGATTCAATTTCACTCCTGGGAGGTTCTGCAGATTGTGAATAGGCAGAGAACTCGACTGATGGGAAAATTGGTTAGATTTCGTACGGGCATTGAAAAGTTATATTGCTGTATCAGATTCATTTAATGGATGTCGCTAGTATTGAATACTTGGGAATCACTAAGCACGTTTCTTAGTAATCATCATCTAGCTGTGACCTGAGGTGAAAATAATTTTTCTGGGATGTCTTTAGCATTTTCCATGATTCCATTCTGCAACTATGCTTAGAGGAATATCATAAAATTTATGTCTGGTATCTTTAAAAAAAAGTTTTGGGCTTCGAATTTTGTGGTCAAGAGTTCGTCAATTATTAAAATAATTACGAGTTTCTCTTTCAAAAATTTCCCAAAAAACGTTTTGGTACCATTTGAGAATATCATTTTTAGTCTAGTGAGAAACATAATACCTCTTTATAACTTTAATTAATCAAACTTTGAGTTTCGAATTATCTCATCAGTAACAAATAGACCGACTTAGAGCATAGCTATAGACAGTGGTGAACTTGAAACACAAAATCCAACATATTTAGGAATTGTTCGAATCTAAATATTCTTAAATTTCAACCATTCTCACCGCATCAATTACCAAACCTTCATTTATTCATCATGTCAGTAAGAATCCTAACTAAACCCTGCCACTTCTGTCCAGTGTGTTCGAAACTCAACCAAACGAAGTGCTAGCGAGTGTAGCTAATGTTGCACATGCACCATTTTGCGGCTCGGTTTTCGCACATTTAATTTTACGATCTACCTCATTGTTTTGGTCGTCATTCGCAGCACATCCTTTTAGTCCAAATGTGGAAATCAGTTGCCGACTTTAGCTACAATGTGCTGATTTTCCCCGGTCTTACTCTGGCTCTACTCTCGAAGGCAAGGCAAGCAGAAAGTAGCGTACACTGTGAGAAACCACCCACCAACCAGCACCGTGTCGCCGCCGCCGATGAGGATGACGAGCGACCGGCATCAGCGGTGTGGTGAGAAACGGGGCAAATCTCGATAAACACAAAGTAAACTGCTGATGCACTCTACAGGAGGTGTCGACAGTAAGCACATGCGAGCATTCAATAGACTTTTCGTTTGCTTTATGTATAGAAGATCCCTGCTGGAATGTGTGATGCCGCCCTCATTACGGGGTACCGATGCTTGCCCACAGCTGCTTCCGATGATTTTGCAATACACACTGTAGCACGAGGTCACCGATGGAAGCTGGGATGTTGAATTGGGAATGACTGCTAAAAAGTGTGCAACGAAGGGGGGCTGCCGATGCGTGTTCGAGTAACACTATTGATTGTTTGCTGTTCTTTCACAAATGGAAATCATCAGCACTAGAGGGGTCGGAAAGATTGGGCAAATCTTACTGTTATCGAACATTGTATTGCATTGTTGATCATTCCGAATGAAAAATAGGCAATTAGTAACATTCTAAACAGTGAAAAAATAGAACATATGCTTTGTTTGTACGACATCATAATTAGACTCGATCGAGAAGCTGAGTGACTCCAACACAGAATAAAAATAACCTCAAACCAACTTGCCGTTTGGTTCGGAAATCTCGCTGTTCCTCTTTACTCATCTATTTTGAAAATAGATTTGCTCATAACCTGCACAACTTTTTACGGTTGGCGCATGAACTACCGCCATCGAGCTGTCATCAACCAGACGCGGACTTTCTAATGTACGATCCAGTGTGGATCGCGTTATATTATTTATGTTTGACTTTTTGCCCTCTCAACTTTTTAAAGTGTCTTATTTTGGTTCGATTGTTTGAGTTGGTTTGTATATTTATTGTTTAAATGTAGATACATAAATGAAGTTTTTTTATATTTTGATTATAGAGGTTTTAACCTTAGGGTAATTTTTTCGTGTTAGAGAAATCTCTTTTGGAAAAATCTCTAAGCCTAAGTGCAGGGCTGGGAATCGAACCCTGGTGAGCTGCGTATAAGTAAATCGATTTACCAATTACGCAATGCCCGTCCCCGTAAATGAAGTGGGATTTGGAGTTTTGAACTTATCTTGTCGGTAATTGGCATCAATTTGAGGCCAGTAAGGTGATAAATCCAAACTAGAACCAAAAGTGGCACCAGTTGGACAATAAATTGAAACAGTAATACAACTTTTGTTCTCAAAAAGTTTGATGGATCAATCAGTTGCTTTAGGCTTTCACACAATATTGGATTTTGAGTCTAACTGGTGCCAGTTTGAAATAGGTGCGTGAATGGAATACGCCGGATGGACGATCCAAGCCAGTTTTGGATCATATACATCAGATACTTCAAACTGTTCTCAACTCTTATTCGACAGTTGCCTCCGTCCTGCCAAAACCCTCGCAAGTCTCCGGGTACGTTTAAAACTCGTCAATAATTAGTTGATGGTACTAGGTTCGGATGGACCATTCCCGATAAACCATTCCCCATAAAGGATAGAATCAACCCTAGCATGGCCTCCTTGTTTGCATAGATAACCACAAGAGGTGACTTCGTACCACGAGGAGAGATAGTAACCTGTAGTTGGGAATCAATAAACTGGAGAACAAACAAGAAACGCACACATACGGAGCAGGTGTGGCGGATTAGTTCGTCAAAGATAAGGTCACCACCACCAGTAGCAGCTAAATTTATTCAGCAAGAGCAGGAGAAGGATAAGCAGCAGGAACAACAGCCACAGCAGAGCGGGGTGAGTAAAACTCCACTGAAGCCAAAAGTAGTGGCAGCGAAATGCTTGGTGGATAAGCTCTACAAGTTTGTGGACGTGAGAAACAATGTGCATAAAGACATTAAGGAAATGGTTCTCAGAATCCGAAAGACTCTACTGTCTACCGTAAAGGAGCATAACACGCCAACGCTGAGGGCGGATGTAACTGAGTGAGCATTGGCGTCTGATAAGACTACCATCTTCCTAGCCTGGCGACGGTGATTGTTAGACCTGGCTGAGATCACACCGGAAGACGAGTTGACAGCTGTAATGACGCAGCAGTGTAACCTGGGCGAGATGCACATGACGATCTTGTTAAAAAAAGATACGGTGGAACTCAGCAGCGATGATTCGTTTACCTATACCAGCTGCTGACACGGCGTTGATAGTAAGCAAAGTTATAATTGGACGATCGAGATGACCATTGGGAGCTGCTCTCAAGAGAATAAACAAACGGGGAAATGTTTCAAGTGTTTGGGCTTTGGACATTTGGCAGGGACTTGCAAAGGCCCGAATAGTCCAGGATGTTCGGGAAATGTGGGGAGACGGGCCACCTTGCGAGAGACTGCACGCATAGGCCCACATGCATGCTTCCCGAGCAAATACTCATGGGTTCAAACACCACATAGCCCCTTGAAAAAATCTTAAACATGGTCCGTGCCAAAATTCACGACCATCAAGAAGACACCATAAAAAGGTTTCAATAACCCATAAATACACCAACATATGGTATTTTATATGGGATCTACCGGACCATGGTAATGGTGTTTGTCATGGGTTGAACCCATTTCCAACACCCATGTCAAGCCCCATGAGCATGGGGGTATTGTGGGCTTTTCGTTTGCTCGGGTTTGCACTCTAGCGGAGAGAAATCCCATCAGATGGGTGTCTTCAAATGTCCTGCCTACAAGATGGCGACTGCAAGCTAACGGTACACTGTGACACAACACAACAACTATTGTGGCAGTCGATGACAGAAACGATGTGCGACGTCGTTTTGATTGTAGAGCCGTACCAAGTCCCGTACCAAGATGTTGGATAGATTGGAAACGGCTGCGATACAAGTTATGGACAGATTCCCCAGTCAAGAAGTGGTAGAACGCTCATACGAGGGCTTCGCGATCGCCAAAATCAAAAGCGTCTTCGTATGCAGTTGCTACGCTCCTCGAAGGTGGATAATGAAGCAGTTGAACCTAATGCTGGAGTATTTAACCGAGCAGTTGATCGGCCGAAATCCAGTAGTCATTGGTGGTGGAGGGGGAATAGAGTTACCAACACAACAGGGTGTATTCTGCAGGAAGCTCTAGCGAAATTAAAGGTATGATTGTGCAATGAAGGTTCCGTTAGCATTTCGGAGATACGGGAGGAAGTCTACCATCGACGTGACATTCTTCACTGACGGCGAACACGGAGTGAAGAGTATGCGAGTAATATACCCCATAGCGACCACCAAGCGATTCGTTACCATACCGGCCAACGGCCAGCGGGACCGAGAACGTTTATGCGGCTGATCTAACAAGAAGGATTGGGAGGCTGGTGACACCACAATGCCGCAAAAACTGGAGCCACGAAGTCATGATGGCAAATATGAAGGATCCGTCGACGCCAGCTGAAATTTGCCCATTAACTTGTTGTAGATAATCATTGAGGATCTCTTCCCGAAGAACGATAAGACTAACTGGCCACCGACACCATATGGCGAAGAAAAAGGAGCAAACATGGACGATCGGCAAGTGACTACCTTCGATCTCGCAGAAGCGCCGATGCAACTGAGATAAAAGAAAGTCCCGGTCCGAATCAAATACCAAACGTGGCACTAAAAGCTGCGATTCTGGCATATCCGGATATGTTCAGGATGGTGTTGGAGAAGTATTTAGATGAAAGCAACTTCCCCGGTGTTGCTGCCAAAGCTAAGGAAGTCACCGGGCGATCCGGCCTCGTATAGACCGCTGCTTGCTGGACAAACTCGGAAAACTCCTGGTGCGAATCATCCTTAACAAGCTGACGAAATGCACGAAGGGTGAGCGCGAACTATCCAAGATGCAATTCGGATTCCGCAGAGGAGTATCGACAGTGGATGCAAATTAGACAGTGCTCGAGAGTGCTGAGAAGACATCTAAACAGAGGCGAAGATACTGCGCTGTGGTCATGATAGATGTGAAAAATGCGTTCAACATCTCCAGCTGAGAAACTATCGTTGCAGCGCACAGAGGCATAACTAGAACAAATTCCAATAACCAAAATATTTTTTTTCGATTTTTTTGCTTCGTTATATTTTTTTACATACCTAAGAACCCACCGTATAACGTGGCAAAATTAGGAGTATATAAAAAATTGTTAAAGAATTTTTGCATGGATGCCCAATAGTGATATTTTAAGAGATGTTTTAATCATTTTCAATATATATTCAGCAAAATCGCTTTCTAGTTATGATGACTGCATTAAATAAGACTATATTATTGCAAACGAAGTTCAACACAACCGTTTGTTCAACTTCAGCTTAAAACTAACTGAAAATAGTAGACTTGCTGTGTATTGCACCAACTTTAAAAAATACCTTTTTTGAACATTTTATTCCGAATTTGAAAGATAAAAAAGTAACAATATACGGCTAGATCCGGCAAAGTTGCTGAAGCAGTTTTACAAACCAAGATTTCAGCTATGCAAAAAATATTTGAACTCTTCCGATCTTGTCCGATCCACCAATCCCTAGCGATTTTCGAATATTGAAATTTTTACTAATTTGAGATACACCGAAATGCTGTAGGGCAAAATACTATGTTTGTCAAAATGTATATCTATGGAAATATGCACAGGCGTCCCTTTTCTTCACCCTTTCCCACTGACCAACTGTTTATGCAACTGGAAAAACAAATGTATTCACAAAGATCACCTAGAAATTACTAGTATTCGAAAGGATATAAAAAATGGCCTCTGCACTGGTAGGTAGGTAGATGCCAAATTGTTCCAAAAACTAGTAATTGTCTATTTTTAGTTCATATCAAGGCATAATAACAACAATTGCAGCAGCAAATAGTTTTGGCCAGGATTCGACCCCGATTACTCCTTTGTGCAGCGCTGCAAGATTCTGAAGAATTACTTCCAGAGCAGAGTCGCTCCAACTATTTGGAACGCGATGTATGTTGGGTCTTGACACGGTGGCTGCCCAGGAAAGTGAAAATCGTGGGTTTTGAGGACGACTTGTCACTAACGGTGATAGGTGAAACATTTGAAGAAGTGCAGTTGTCGGTGACGGACACAAGAGACGCGATCCAAAACGGGGTCAAGCTGCAGATAGCGGACCACAAGACGGAGGTGTTATTGATCAACAACTGTTTGGATTCAGCAGAGACGAAAAGATTCTAAATAATATTTCTCATTCTGAGCTCTGGTCAAAAATTTTGCTCGGAGTGAGAAATAAGGTATGACAGCCGAATGATTGGGTGTAAGAAGATATTGATAAATGTTAAGAAATCAGGTATGAGATGCGAGTAGTTGTTGATTTTTTTTAAATAAATTGAGAAAAAATATTATGAGAACTGCAATGATATGAGCAGCGAGATGTGAGTTTAGGTATTAGAGAGAGGCACCAAGTAGTTGATGAATAGTGCGAGGTGAGCAATAAGAGATGAACTAATAAATGCGTAGCGAGAATTCAACAGTGATGAGTTATTAGCAGTGAGTGACGGCAGGTGTGCTATGAATCGTGAGTGATAAGATGTCGAAGGTGAGTAAGTGAGTAGTAAAAGGTATAAAGTGAGATTGGGATAAGGGAGAATTTCTTCGATATATGAGATGTTAGTGATGAGTGATGACAAAGAGAAAAATAAGCAAGAAGTGAAGTATGAGACATACGCGATGATGTATTAAAGATTAGAGAATACAGGTAAGATACCAAAAGAGAGACGTGAATAATGAAGTTTTGGTGGTGTAAATGAGTGCAGAATTCTGATGAATGAAATATGAGAAGAGAAAGTGTAATGTGATAAGTAAAGAAGGCGGCATTTGATGTAATAAATAACAGGTAAGAAATGAGATGTGAGAATTCAGTGATATGGTCTAAGAAGTTTGAAGTGTCGGGCGAGAAGTAAGAGTAATCAGAATATATTTGCTCAAATGGCACGATCTTCGTATGTAGTCGGGATGTAAGACAGAAGAAATGTGAGGTGAAAAGTGGTGGATTCGAAACATTTTGTATGTAACTTATACGATCTGCGTTAGAATTAGAGCTAGGAATTTAATGAAAATATATTACTCGTCGCCACTCTTCACTCGTCTTTAATATTCAGTGAGACTACCAAAAATGCTAGAGGAAGCATCCACGCATTCATTTCATGAGCATTTTACCCGTTTTCGTTTCTTGCACGAAACGAACATACAACAACGAATCCATCGAATCAAAGTATACCTTGGCACAATGTAAGCGATTTGGAAACGCTTTCCTAGATATTTAGTGAAATGAGTATCATTGAGATATTAAATTGAATTACCCACGCGGATTTTTCATTCCATTTATCACGAAAAATATCTAAAATTTGATATCTTATAGCTTGCGTTCCGACATCGTTTCATCAGTATACGACACAGACTAGACACCAGATAGACGCTAAATCTAGAAGTGTAACACAAGTTATGTTCGCGAAGCAAACAACTGGTCCCAAATGAGGTCTCCAAAACACAAAGGCTCTGATTGGCTTCCCGAACCTAACTCGGGCACACTTGTTTGCTTCACGGACACAGGTTGTGTTGTATTTTTAGATTTATAAATACAAATAAGGCATTAATTCGAACTCGAGCAAATACCAAATGGCCATGATCTGTTCCCACGATCTTGGCATTTCGATCATGCAGAAAATATCTATTAGGAATGAAATATATGAAATATATTGAATCTATATTACTTCGAGTTATATGTAAATATGAGACACTTTTTTTTCGACAAAATTTACCAATTTGGCGTCACCAAATAAATCCCATCAATATAGACAGAACACGTATTAATACCTATTATTTATATATTATTCGGATGATTTTTCTGTGAATGTTTCACTAACTCCATTCTGGAAAAATGAAGCATTCCACACAGCAATTGAATGCTACATTTTTACACATAAAAATTCCCTTCCTAGCGATTTGCCGGTATACCATAAACCGACTTTGAAGAAGTCAAACGTAAACTATGCTCAATAAATTAGCTGAATGTAATAAGTATAGAAGGAAATGTCAACGGCGATATAAACAATTTTTTATTTTTTTTGCAAAGAACATAATTGATGAAAATGTACTGCTAAAAATAAGTAGAAGAAGTCATGGTATTAAATGGTCGGTGTTGAGTCAGACCGGATTAAGTCGCAAAACATCAAAAAATGAGATAAAGATAGCACTGGATAAAGAATATCGTCAGCTACATTCGACTTTTGTAAGATTTCAAATATGTAACAATAAACAAGAATTATGGCAAAAATTAATTTCCAATCATAATGTAAAGAATCCTGCGATTCAAACTTTAAACTCGTTTTTCTCGAAATCAATATTTTGTCACTAAGTCCGGTCTGACTTAACACCGAACAAATTTCCTATTTGTTTCAATTCGCAAAAGAATTTAAAAAAACAGGAAACCGAAAACTCATAAAATCTGCACAAAAGAAATAGAACGACACTAATTTGCAAAACTATTATGATATTTGCGACCAAATCGACACTTCAATACCGCACATATGAGATACAATAAATAAGTAGGGAGATCAAGACATGTCCCAAAATTTCTATTTTAATTCCGTGAAAACGAAACTGAAAAATAGTAATTTCCCTTCACAAATGTGGCAAACCGACAGTAACCGCGACTTCTTTTCTTTTATACCTGAATTCTCAAACGACGCTAGTGTTCACCGACTATCAGCACACGACATTTTAACTGCACTAAATAATCTAGATGCATTAAAAGGCCCAGGACCTGATGGGAGTTATTTGAGAATGCTGGCAGAAGAACTTACCTCACCATTACACTATCTTTTCAACATGTCCCTAAAAATGAAACATTCCCAGAAATATGGAAAACCTCCTTCCAATTTTCAAATCTGGCTCTAAATCGGATATACGAAATTACCATGAAATTGACATTCTATTCAAATTTGTGAATGAAATTGACATTCTATTCAAATTGTGAATTAAGAAATTTTACAAGTAAAACACCAAATAATTAACAAGCAGCATGGAATTTTTACCGGCCGCTCAACTACATCTAATATACTAGAATTTTTTAACATTTACTTTGAATGCAATGAACAATGGAAACCACGTGGAAAACCTATACACCGACTTCAGCAAAGCATTTGACCGTATTAACATACCACTACTGTTATTCAAACTGCAGAAAATCCCCATGGAACCAAGACTTTTGGCATGGCTGAAATTATATTTTACGAAACGTCAACAAATTGTCCGTTTCGAAAATGTACTTTTTACACCAATTCAAGTCACCTTTGGCATCTCCCAGGGTTTCCACTTGGGCCCTCTATTTTTTTGTACATAAACGACATTTCTGTTATACTTAAACGCATAAAAGTGCTTGTATATGAAGACGTCATGGAACTCTTCATGAAAAAAAAATAATGCAAAACGACGCTGAAGTATTCCAGAATGAAATCAATCTATTTCACATGTGGTGTATTAAAAGTATACTAAAACTCAACATAATAAAATGTGATTCAATAACGTTCAGCAGAAAATCTGATTCTTGATCAATACACATATATTTAGGATTTGTAGAAAAAAGTAAAATTATGCGAAATTTAAATGTAATCATAGACTCCAAACTCATAGTTGATGAACATTACAATACAATAATGAATATAGCTAATATTATGCTGGGCTTTATAAAACGCTTCAGCTATAATTTTGAAGACCCTTACACAATTAAATCACTATACAATACCTACGTCAGACCAAATCTGGACTATTGCGGCATAGTATGGAGCCCATACACCATCCTGCATGAAAAGCGCATTGAATCAGTCCAAAAACAATTTGCACAATTGCACTTCGTAAACTCAATTCGACCGCATTGCCTCTTCCATCATATGAAGCACGCTGCCTGTTCATTGACATACAAACACTAAAAGAACTAACAAACATACAAACACTGAAAGAACTATCAAAAAAAATTAATTTTTAAAAAATTGTAAACTTTTTGACTTCTAGGCAACGTTTGACACTAAAAATATACCTATTGTTGATGATGATGATAGATCGTTACCATTTTAAACATAGGGAATTTCCTTTTGAAATCACCACTATATCAAAAATACCCGTTTCATGCAAAAATGTCGCCACTTTGTAATTGATAATTGATTGAATTACTTATTTTTATCCGGTGCTTACTATAGAATGTTATCCTTGCCGACTTTCTTTTGAGAATCACAATAGGACCTCGAGTATTTCGTATGAAATTTCAAGCCGGCTTTTGCATTTTCATATAATCATAGAAGTTTTCTAAAGCACTTTCACGACTTTTATTTTCAACCACTCATATGATAAGTAACGTAAAATAAGAATACATTATAATTTATCGGTCGAAAAGGCACACACTTTCTATTCATCGATGAAGAAGTTCAATCGAGATGACGATCCAGAAACTCCCTTCAAAACGTACCTCGGCCCATTTTGATGGCTTTCTAACCAATACCATTTCAGCACACCATTTGCTGACATTACAAAATCCATCCCAACCAGACAGAACATTTCACCGAACGCAAACAACAAAATAAAACACGTTAGTTAGGCAAAGACCTCCACCACTTGAGATTTCTTCCAACAGATAGCAGCATATTTAGCAGCACACCACACCACCATCTTCTCTTCCGATGCACATCGAGCAGCCAGCCAGTCAATCAGTCACTCAGGCAGGCAATCAGACAGTCAGTCCCTCCTTTTCGTAATGTGATAGTATGTTTATCTTTTTGCCATAAAGTAAATATGTGGATGTGGATCAAGCAAAGCCGGGCAAACGGCTTTCATCGCGTTCGCCGCTGACTTATTGTGCGATTCGGCGGGCAGCACAGGAAATGCTAACAGAAAAATAAATACCTACATTGCACTGTGTATTGAAATATGGAATTCTCCTTCAACGATGGAAAAAATGCGAGCATTAGTTATAAGTATGAACTATGACGGCGCCCGTCGGGTCCATTTGCGATGCAGTTTATGGGGTGCCACAATGTACAACCTCGTAATCAACTTTAGCGCTCAACAGATATGACTATATCACATAACATAGGGAATTAAGATAACATGATTAGTAGTGGTCACTGGTGCTCCACCAGCAGAACCGATAACCCTTATCAGTGTGTTCTTGACAGAAACATTTATTTGTCGCGACTAGAATTTGATCCATTTATCAAACCTGCATAGTAAAAAGAGAACAATAACGAACATAGGAACACACCGTACTAAAACGTTTTCACCTTGGAAGCGACACGATTTATGTTCAATTTGAACATTTTTCATAGCGAATGAGTTAAAAGCGACCGTTAGCTAAAGCAACAAACTGTAAACAAAGCTGTTTTTCAATCGACTCAATGATCTAGAAGAGACGGCACAGTAAGTACGAATGAAAAACCCTTATTTTTCAAATTCCAAGAAACAGTTGGTTCGAATTTTGTACCATGTGGATGACTTGGTTTAAATAGAACACATTCATTCACAACTTCGTCAAGCACTACCGAGAAGGTGATATCACCTTTGCATACATTTCAAACAAGTTCAGTTACAAACCATCTCATTCATAACTGTTTAGCGACTCAGCGTCTCCACGAAACCCCGTAAGGGGGCGAACGATCGCATCTTGCAACAGCTTTCGGAACGCGCAAAATTGTCAATCGATCGCTGCCCACGCGAAAAGGTCGGTGGACGGGGCTCCAATCTAGCCAATTGAGAAACATCAAACAGCAGGCACCTTTGACAAGTGGTAACCATGCAACTACATACACCACTGCCTGCCGTAGCGCAGAGCAGCCATACAAACAAACAGACACACACGCTGAACTACACACATCATAGGCCAATCAGATCCCATCGAGTAGGAGTGTTTGCTGTTTTGTTTTTCTTCGGAAACGGAGGTTATTTTCAGGAAATTTATTTCCGATCGAATTGTAATTCTAGTCCAAGCAGCTCATCAAGTCAAGCTTATAAATATTCTGCCCATCAACATCGTCATGATCGTCGTCAGGCAACAGCAGCAGCAGCAGCACCACACTGTCGTCATCCTACAGTTCATATGTGAAACCGAGCCGGCCCGGGCAAAACTGAGTAGGTCGAAGATGGAAACCGATGAAAGTGAAATGCACTGAGGGGCTCTCCACTGTTTGGCGTAAAAAATGTAGGGTTTTTGTTGATTGAATATTTTATATTTCAGTATTAATTCTTCAAAAGAACTAAAGATATGCTCGTAAACTTATTTCGCTATTTATTTATTTTCTAAAATTTTCTGGGTTAAAACTATATTAAATTAAGAAATATCAGCAATGAGCAATTTTTTACAAAATCTACTGGCATTTTTGAAAAATGTACGTTGATTTTTCTTGTTTTAAAAAACATTCCTATATTATTAATTTGTAATATCATTTTGACTGGCATGTTGAGGCATTAGCAGATTGTACTAAAGCTTGAACTGTTGTTCATTCAAAAAAATTGCTACGATGAAATGATATTTGACCTCTTTATCATTGGGTAGTTTGTTTGAAATCGTCCATAAGAATTAGGTTATATTTATGCATCATCCAGACAGGGCCGTAGCGTGGTCTTCTAGCGCTCTTTGCTCCACTTTAGAGTTTACATTGCATTTGTTTTTCAATTTAAAATGTACATGGAAATGACACACTGACACAAACTGAGTGAACAAGGTATTCCTTTCGATAGGACAAAGTTCATTCGGGAATTAGAAGGACCAGCAAAAGCATCGTTACTATGCAGCTTGCTAGTCTTGTTTGCTGACTTGACTGACAAGGCATTTTTGGTTAAAACCTATTGAGAACGGCGCCCCTTGCAGACACAACGGGCGAAATACACAGATGAAACATAATAAATACATCAAAGAGATTCTGATTTCCATTCAATTTCGAAGTATGTATGACATTTATAAATAAAATGTGGAAACTAATTCTCAGACGATCTTTAGAAAGTGACACAAAAAATCACAATTTCTCACCTTATTTCGAACAAAGCTTACAATATGGAGTGCCAATAGGACAGTGACTGAAGACGGCTGTAACATTTTCTCGGAAGACTGTAAAATAAGTTAACGCTAGGTGTTTGAAGGCGACGGACAGAGCAGTTTTCCGGGAGACTGTACGTTAGACCGGCACAAAAATCGACTTCTTCCGAAACACCGCTCAATCAAACGGCGATTGTCTTCATGAACTTTATGCCAAATATGAACTTGATCGGTTGCTTGTAGATTACTTACCAGATTTTTTAACTTTGTATGTGAAAATATATGAAAAAACCGCAATAGAAACAATAAATTCAGTAAAAATGCCAGTATTATCCTGTGCATCCCAAAACCTGTAGATATATAGTTTAAGGTGCCAGAATCAAAGTTACCGAAGATCTAATTTTACAGTAAAAAGATATTCAAATATAAAGTTAGGTGTGGCCTCTCTTTCTAGCAGATGCTTAGAATAGGAAATTTCGGTTGAACTGCAAAGTTAAATAACTTTGTCGAAGACTCTCCAATCAATATGGAACCTTCAACAAAGCTGTTCGTAATAAAATAAGCTATGCAACCGTAAGTTACTGTGAGATTTTTTTTTATTAAATTTTGAGTTATTTCCGATTTTCTTTATATACTACGACAGAAACTTGAAAACTTGAATTAGAGCTATCGGAAAAACTCATATTTTCCATATGATTTTTGGTTCTAATAACCATTTGAATTGGCAGTGTTTCGAAAACAAATCAAAATTGTTGCCGGTCTACTGTAGACATGTAAATCAATTAACTATGTAGACGATTCATTGGGTGATAGGTGATTACTTTTTGGTGTACTATCGCCTTACTTTCTGTCTCTTCAACTTTTCCCCTTTCGCCGGACTCTAGGACCGTACATAAATGAACTAGATTTAAAAAGACCTGTTCTAAAGAGCTGACACAGAAATATTCAGTTTCGATGGATATTACCAGAGCGCACCCAAATAAGCTCAGCGTTGTGATATCCTATTTACTGCAAGCTAATGATATAACTAACGACAAGTATTTTATAAAGGACCACCGTGTCTACATTCTCGCCTACAAAGTAGAGATCGACGGAGTGATCCCCGATGTTTTTTTTTAAATACGTCTTAAAAGCCGCTTTTGGCAAAATATACGGCTATAGTACTTCACTGCCATTAAAATTCTTTTTGCTGCTGTTTTTGGATTCAAAATGCTGCTTACTAACAAGACGCTTTAAAAACGATTTATGAGTGCTGATTAAAAACAATAAAGCATAAATGCTAATGCACACTTTCGCAGAAAAACTGAAGAGCGACACCATGCACTACGACAAAATGATGAGTTCTCTTGGCTCAAGAAGAGCGCGACTCTGCCATCCCTTTGTTACTGCATCTAAAAACTATAATCAGATTATATTTCTTAAAAAGGCAAAAAAGATTCTCTGGAGGGGAGCCAGTAGGTCAAACAAAATAGATGTTAAAATTCTATTATTTGGTAAACTCACTTAATCTTCTTTTATTAATATTTTAAGTACGTTCAGCTTCTTGTAGTTTAGATGGTTAACAGCAACAGATTCTGATCTTTAGATACGGGCGAATGACCTAATGGTTAAAACCCAAATAAACAAATACAAATACAATCTGTAGATGGTTCTGGCAAAGTCCGTTTCAGTTTCATTTACTGCGTCGGCGAAAATCTCAATTGAAAATCGGCGCAATTCGAACGGTACTTTGCCGCTGTTTCTTATCTTCTACTCGCATGTTTCTGTCTATTGCCTTTGCCTTCTATCTTCTGTATCCTGCCTTCAAATTACTGCTTCGATCCTTCTATATATAGCGTTCTGCCTTCTATCTTTTGTCGTTTAACGTTTGTCTTTCTGACTTTTGCATTCTACCAACCTTGCGCCTTCGAACATCTGCCTTTTGCCCCTGGCGTTCTCCATCCTAATTTTTGCCTTCTACCCGCTGCCGATTGCCTTCTACTTTTGTCTATTACCTTCTGGCTTTTGCCCTCTGCCTTCGGCCATTTGCGTTATGATTTCTGCCTTTTGCTTCCTGCGTTCTATCTTCTGTTTTCTGCCTTCTACTCTCTACCTTCTGCTTTCTGCATTTTGCCTTCCACTTCCTGCTTTCTGTTTACTGCTTTCTGCCTTCTATTTTCGGCCTTTTGTCTTCTGTTTTCTGGCTTCTAATTTATGCCTTCTGCCTTCAGCCATCTACTTTCTGCTTTTTGCACTCTGTCTACTTTCTTATAACTTTTTCCTTTTATCTTCTACCTTCTGCTTTCGAGTTTCTGCCTTCTACCTTCTGCTTACTGCCTTCTACCTTCTGTCTTCTGTTTTTTACCTTCTAGTTTTTGCGTTCTGCCCTGTAATTTCTGCTTTCTACCTTCTACCATCTACCATCTACCTTCTGCTTTCTGCCTTCCACTTTCTACCTTAGGGCTTCTTCCTTCTGTTTTTTGTCTTCTAACTTCTGTTTTATGTTTTCTGTCTTCTAATTTCTGCCATCAATCATTTACTTTCTGCCTTCTACCTTCGGCCTTCTCCCTTATGTTTTTTGCCTTCTGTTTTCGTCCGTCTAATTTCAGCCTTCTGTCTTAAACCATCTACGTTCTGCTTTCTGCCTTCTACCTTTTGCCTTCTAACTTCTACCTTCTGCCTCATGCCTTCTGCTTTCTGATTTCGGTTTTCTGCCTTCTAACTTCTGCCTTCTATCGTCTACCTTTGCTTTCTGCTTCCTATCATCTGCTTTCTGTCTTCTACCTGTTGTCTTCGGCATTCTGCCTTCTGTCTTAATTTTGCTCGACGTCTTGCATTAAATATATAAATTGACATTATGTGACTAATAACTGAAATATCATCATTTAAGCCAATATATTCTGATTCCTGAAGTAGGAAGAGCTATAGATAGAGTAAATTAAAATTTGAAAAAATCGGAAACCAGACTGTATTGAAAATTAGATAGCTGTCTGTTTACTTGTTTTTTAGTACTCGCTAAGGCAGATGGAAGCTTTGGGAGTAAGGATGTGCAGAAGTTTTACAAAACGATCAACAACATGAGGAGGACAAGCACCCGGACGCCGGTCATGATGAACGATCGGAACGGGAATTTGTTGCCAGATCGTACAGCACTGTCTGCGAGGAACCCTTGATGTTGATATTGAATGGACAAACGAGTAGAGATGGCACAAACAGAATGAGAATTAGGGATGATGCACAAGCACACTGGACAGAGTGCGAAAGGCTACTCGAAAGCTTAAAAACGGTAGTGAGGGATGGACGTTAAAGAAGCAGACTATTTAATGCTCGGTGTGTTTGAGAGAAGAATTCTGCGTTCAGAAGAATATGAAGAATGGCGCAGATGCATGAACCAAGCGCTGTACCAAGCATACAAACAGGCTGACATTGGAAATTTCATGAAACACGGCTGACTACGGTATGCTGGACATATAGTGCGAATGCTGGTACATATAAAGTGAATCATACTATCGTTCACACCATTGTGAAGGAAATCCTTTGTAACCAGAGATATCACGTTTTCGGCACGTTGTGCGGCTTTGAAGCTCTAGCAAACTAAATCATCTTTACACGTTACATAACACAAACATTACATTAAATGTGGTTGAATATAAAAACAAAGACTGAGAAATTAAATAGGATTGTTTTTAACTACGAAACACTTAGTCTCATTTATACTTCTGCCCGAGCTAGGGCTACAAACGAGAAAGTTAACTACAGGCGTACGGCTAACACTCCTTCGCATGCATTGTGATTGTTTCAAGAACAAAGCAATTTAAAATTCTATTAAAAAAAGCGAACATCGACTGTAAAACACGACTCCGACTCAATACAGTGGTTGTTGATTTCAAATTGTGTGCCCTGCGACCGAGTCTTCATGATGTGCAATATTTCCTGAAGAAGAAAATGGATCGTATGCCTACGAAAGTCGCATATATCCAGTGTCACCATCTGCGCAATTCAGTTCTAATATCATTTAAATGCGTTAGCCCAAGCAGAAAATGTGCTTTGGAAGAATAATCTAAAACATGTGGTTGAAAGCGAGAGCGCTGGAATTAAGATGTCCGTGTATGTAGGGGTGATCAAATAGAGCAACGTATACACGATCTGGCACCGCGTACCTGCCCTGAGTTCAATAAAAACTATTAATTGACTATAGCTGACCTGGTGATAATATTATACTTAAGCTAATAAATCGAATCTTCACTCTATTTTCATCGCTTTATTGCACTATTTATCAACGAGGCTTATATTTCGCTACTTATGATAACATGATTTTTGAAGATTCGTCATGTTCAAACAGCAGTGTAAAACACGAAAACTATTTGTTTTAACTAAAACTGTCACGTAATAAACTTGTATTGGAGTAAAAATGGCAAAAAAGTATTATTTGTGCTTACGTCCAATAATATAGCCAACGACTATAGAATTCAAATCACATGGATATCAAAGTAATATAAATCACCCAATGTACCAATCAAGAGAAGTTTGTTTCGTGCCAGTACACCAGACGATACACCATGAAAAACCTTACGGAGAAGGTGCTGAAGAAAATGTATGAATTCAGAGGTGCTTAATGTAACTCTCTGCTCTGACAGTATTACGCACGAGTTTACGAACTGGCTCGTACTGAACTAGTTCGAATACATCATCTTTGATCATTTAATCCTCTCTCTAAGTATCGATACATAGCGTAATTCCAAATCTACGGACAGGAACGACTAGGTTTTATGGGTATTTCCAACGATTGAATCACCAATTGACTTAAGTATAACTCATAGTAGCAGCATACCAAGAGGCAAGTTCGTTTTGAGTTATGCGAGCTTCTAGAGGAACCCGTTGATGGAGTGTTGAAATTCCCAGACTCAAAAAGCTATGTAAATACTCGTCTGAAGAAAATGAAGTATTCAACTAAAGTTCTTTTGACACAAACTTTCCACACTGCACGGAGTCATCACCGACAACAACCGCAGATTTCATTTCAGGTGGTTCTGATTATTGGGCATTTGTTCGTAGAATTATGACAACCGAATCGATCAAATGGGTGCTTGAAAACTTTACTCCGTATCAGTCCACGGGAAATATGGAACAAGATTAGTTCTTGGGCTGCAACCGAGCTTACCAACCATTAAGCAAATAGATTTCTGCCGGATGTGAATCAGAAATTTTCGAAGAATTTATTGCATTCTACCAAGCACTGATATAGTTTCTAGTCAGGCCAACGGCTGGACATTGCCTACTGAAACATAATTAGTAATCGGAAATTCATATCATCGGGATTTTGGTTCTCCATACGAACATAGCTACAGGGAGCTTAAACTCAAGGATATATTATTGTTACTGACCCAGTGTGGTGAACAGCTACAGGCTTTATCAGAAGAGCTTATTAATCCTTCGTGAGTGAAGAAACTAAGTAGTTTACTTTTTTGGGTTGTATTTGTATTGTGCTATCATTTCCAAGTTTCCTACCGTATTCTTTCATTTTCCATTCTTTTCCAATCAGGCAAATTATGAGACTATATGACAAGACACAAATCTCCTAATAACAAATTGCTCCGCTGTGGACATCAGTGAAGTAAGCAAACAATTTATCTGTCGCTTGTTCCTCATTAGGCGTACAGACTCGTTGCCTCTACCTACCATGTGAAATAGTGAAAATTGTCGATTCACAGCAAAAGCAGACCCCACTGCGAACTAATTGTGTTGCTATTGAATTTTAAAAATACCCCGTAAGATCAGCTATTTGGGAAGTGAAACAATTATTAAAAACGCTGTATTGATTTTGTTGGCTATTTTCGGCAAATTTGAGACTAAGAGAAACGAAAGCAATGAAATTGAAAGACGGATAGGTATTCTAGAGCGAATCAGTTATAAACTTAGAACGGAAAACTAGAACTAGGCAGGCTCATATGGGCATGATCGAAAGAGAAATGTGAAGAATTCTTTGCCTTCTGCAGAGTAGGAGTTGGGCGTTGCACCCAAGTCTACCGCATGGTCTATGGTAGAACATAACTCATCATCATGTTTTACCGCCGACGCCGGCGGTAAAACATGATGATGAGTTATGTTCTACCATAATTCTAGTTTTCCGTTCTAAGTTTATAACTGATTCGCTCTAGAATACCTATCCGTCTTTCAATTTCATTGCTTTCGTTTCTCTTAGTCTCAAATTTGCCGAAAATAGCCAACAAAATCGATACAGTAGAACCTTGCGGCAATTAAAACATAGTAACAATTATTAAAAGTGCTGATGGTCTTGAATCTGGCAGAAATTAACACCCTACAACTGCTTCATATTTCTCATAATGTCCTAATTATGCCCAAATACATTACGTAAGCAGTCATTCCATTTGCGGAACTATACGCAGCACACCGTTGATTGCGACAACATTAAAATCAGCATCCCCGCATATATTGACAATGACCCTATAGAAGTACGCTTACACGATTTATCCCCACGCACTCATGACGTCGTGATTGAAAAATACATTGCAAGATACGGTGAAGTGGATTGGAGGAACTTCTTGCCGGGTGTTTCAAATAGTATTTGTGTGGTGAGAATGCGTCCTAGCAAACCAATCCCTGTATACGGGACCATTATATGCAGATCAACCGAAAATGGGTGACGCGCCCAGGGCAGATTGCTTCCTTCAATCCGTAATCTTGTGCTAAACCACAAACGGCTGCAAAAACTATAACTATGAATCTGACAGGAACAAATATTCACTCAACAACAACTGTCCCCAATATCTCCAAGCCAACAACCAGTACCACCAACGCAGAAGCAAGCGCCAAACAGGACGGATTCACAATAGCGATCAATAAAATCAGGAAACAAACAAGAATAACCGACCGTGAACACCAAGAAAGTAGTACCGATTGTTGGGTTCTAGTCCTTTACCTGGCAGGGTCTTCGATAGCGGGTGCGTAGGCAATCACCAAAACCAACATCGAGCGGGTGAAGCTTCAGGTGGATGGGGAAAGGGGCATGCATCCAGCATGCAAAACCAATTGTGTCACTCCAAGTGCCAAATCCTTCCAAAGGGACAAGAGTTTCTCCGCAGGAACCACACCAAACGCACTTTTAAAACGGCCACCGGATTACTTTCCGAACAACACCTTTATTCTAACGAACATGCAATTTATTCTTAATTATAATTACACTTAAATCTAAACGAATTAAAATTCCGACGAGCGGGCTTCGACCCGTGGTAGTCCGTGACCTGGTTTAATTCCAACTGCCGCAACTGATCCGAGCACGTCATCAGCAGACCAGTGTAGCACGATCGGGATCGCTCTCCTGCGATGTTTTATCTCGGGTTGAGTATCGATCACGCTCTTATCAGCCTTCCTTATCACCCCACCGGGGAAGTAGCACGGGCAACGATACAGATGGTGCTGACGGTGATCTTCCTTCGCGTGATGTGCAGTAATCTCTCACTCCAGTCTCTTGTTCTGTTTCGGATTATCATGATGATCGGTGTCCACATGCTGATGGTACAGGAGAGATGATCATCACATGTTGAGAGGATTATTATCCAGGGTTGTAGGGTAGGGGTATTCTTCCTCGCGAACACCGATAACGCAATGAATGAGAAAGATAACGCTAGTAAAGACAGCTTCACCGCCAAGAAAGAAGATCTCAACACGCAGCAGTAAACGGCGTTAATGAAACCCAACTATGTAATTTTCATTCCACCATTTTTTTCATTTTGTAAGAAAAAGAAACAAGATGCATGGCTCAGTTATGCTAACGCTGTGTCAAAAAAATACAAAACGGTATGCCGGAGATCAGATTTGATGAAAGTAAAAAAGCAAAATCTTGGTACTACATTACATGACTGATCTTCTGTTTCGATACACTTCGAAGCCGATTCTTAGTGACTGGACAATAGCAAGGTTATGATACCATCCTACTGACCACAAACAATGCAAATCAAAAACCAGATTCGTACAGGTTGAGTGATTTCTCACGAACCCATGCTATCATGGAATCATAGTGGGATAGTTGAATTGAAACAAGGTAAAAAACAGTTGCCAGATCAAATTATTCAATTAACTAAAACTCAAGTTGATTTATTATTTTCCTGCTGGCTTCTAGCTGAGCCACAATGCCTTGCCATTATTTCATCTAAAACTAATTGTTACTCTGTCCTAAGATGAGCTCGCTGTGAAACCCAATCGGTGCACCCCTTCTCATTCCAACACAGCACATATGGAGCACAGGAAACGGACCAAATCGATTGAACGATCAGACGCAACAAAGTGTATGCGGGGGAAACTTGAAGACCGGCAGCACAATCAACCAACGCTGAGCTTGCCGGAATGCAGCGAAAAGAATAGAAAAAGACGATCGGATCAATAGGAAAAACCCGGTAACGGCATGGAAAATCGATAATTTCCATATCCAATGCATGCACATGGGTAGCTAAATGCTAGGTCCAAAGAAAGAATACAGGAGCCGCAATCGGCCGCGCGGTGACTTACATGTTTGGATTTCGACCGACTGCCGGAGTTTTGGTTGTTTGGATTGGGATAAAATTTTCCTCTGTTTCGGTCCAATCGAAATTTAATCGCACTCGGCACGTCGATCCGATCACCTTGGGTGCCTTCGATGCGTGGTAGGATCTCCGTTCGCGTTCTCGCGGTACGACGGCGGTGTTTACGTGGGTAACCTCGATACCCGTGTGTGCATGTGTGTGGGAGGTGGTTTGATTTGTCTCGATCTGCTCCTGCACAGATTTATTCCACGTTTATTTTTAATTTTGAAATATGTGCTCTCACTTGCTTCACTGATGGTAGGAAATTTTTATCACTTTTGAAACTTTCTTCTACGGAAACAAACCGCTTTCACTACAAAATAACTTCAATCGGCATAGAAAACCTGCAAATCACAAAAACTATCAAAATACAAAAAATGACATCATCGAGCCAATCTTCTGTTTCACGTTGTGAACATTGCGCCAAACGGGTTGAAGATATGGTGAATCTGCACTCTTGATAACAACTGTACAAATCGTCAATCACAAAGCGATTTTATTGAGTCGTTTGACTCATTCAAGGACACAATTATCCGGGGTCAAACTATGGCAAAAACTGTTAATTCGCTGTCGCCTTCATTATCACACTGCGCTATTCCATAAGTGCACCCAGATTGCTTCACACCATACAACACACGCGCGTACGTCTACAACGGAAAGGGGGTGTAGTACAGCTAATTACGCTGTGTGGGTGGGTGGAAGGAATCGAATGAGACGGGCAAAAAAACAAACAGTACCGAGTTTGAACGGAGCTGTAAAAATCGCGCGCGACTTACTGTACGTGCTGGCAGTTACTGAGCGCGGTTCGATGCTCGCTCCACCGACTTACTGGCAGCCAGAGCGGTTTGATCATTGAGCTGATGACGCGGCGACGATGATGATGATGACTTAACGTGGATGGTGAGTAACTTACGGTGAGAGTGACTATCAACATGTTATACTACGATGAAATTGAAGATTGAGTGATTGGTGCAGCGGACCAGGAGTTGTAATGGGTAGGATCTAAATGACTAACAATATAGTAGCTGGCCTGAAGACACCTGTTTTGTTCAAAATAAAATCCATGCTGAAACATTATTTAGCAAAATGTAGCTACCAGAAATCATTAATGAATACAGATGTTCACATGTCTCACCGATACTGCGAGAATCGTCTCGCTCAACTATTTTGATCCAACGGGCATACAGAAAATAAGCAGTCAAAATCGCCGAAGTCGGAAATTAAAGATAGGTATTTATTCAAGAAAATACATGGAAATTAAACGTTGGCGAAAAAACTGTGAGGAATCACAACGAAGGTTCATTTCAGTTATTGCAATTCAAAGGTGTTTCGAAATTGGTTTAAGAATTTCAATCCCTTAACTTTCAGTGACATCTGAAAATTGAAATTTAAATTTTGATGTTGAAATTACCCTAACTAAATATAATTAACTGGAAAAAGTACAGATAAAGCTGTATTTTTTGTGAATTTCGATAGTGTCGGGCATTAGGCCAAAAGCAGTTAGGCTGCATGCTGAGAGGCCAATATCCATTCGGCCGAATGGGCTATTACTACTCATTCTTTAAAAATCTTTGGTTGAATGTCAGGTCGAATGAACCATTACACCGAAAGCCATTAGACCGAATGAGTCATTAGGCTGAACGGGTATTAGGCCAAATGGACCATGACATAAGATTGAAAACATTACTAGCTATTTAGTGTCCAAGAGCAAAAGTAATATTTTATCTTCTCTTTTTAACTAACGTAGGTTCTCTGATATAGAGGCCTATAGCGGTTAGCGGCATCAGTGGGCAATCATGGGAATCGTTTCATGGCACAATGTTTTACTGTATGTATTACTTATCACATGATTTACGGTTTTTGGTGAAAATCTGAAAGACAATCATTTATATATGTTTCCTTCTTTAAAACATGAGCTGTTCTTTCCGATTTTAACGAACCTGCCATTACTGCTGCTAGGGTGTATGCCCTAGTTAAGTCCGAAGTATCGTTAGTGACATCAAACAGTTTTCATCTGTTTGGTTGATTCAACAGATCTTTGCATTGCGGCCTTTTATGGGTTATGGACATAAATCTTTCTTTGTAAACTTATTGTCTTCTTTAACCTTCCGGAAGTCGCGCTAGTGCACGCTGCTCTGAAAATCTAGCGAAATCGTCTTAGAGCAGCTGTGGCTGCTCGTTCAGTGAGCAATTTGCGCGACTTTCGGAGGTTTAAATAACAAACAGTTCAGTTTTCAATGGACTCAAGATTCATAAATGAAGACAACAAAAATGTCAATGTGTTTTCCAGCAATTAAATTTTGTTTTCTATATTCATTGAAGGATTTATGAATAAGGAGTTTAAAATAGAAATATTTTAAAATTAGCATGAGATGAGTTTTTAACAGTAATGATCAATTTTTACCAATCAGTCAGAAAAGCATGGTTGACAAAACGGCTAGTTGATAACATTGAAAACGATTTTCGAGTGTTAGTGTCACAGTAGCAATTGATATTGAGTGATGCGAGATGCCCTTCTATTCGCGTAGTAGAATATTCGTGAAATTATGCGAGATGCGCTTCTATTCGTAAAGCGGACACCTGAATACAGTGTCTTCATATAGTGAATAAGGTACCGATTTCATTTAGACAGTTGGTTACCGCAGAAGAGCTCATTCGCCGAAACAACTTGCAACACTACACTGAGCGAGAAATCTTTCAAATCTAAATGTATTTGATTCTACATTCTGGCGTGGTGGTACATAGAGTAAGGCGCTTGTTTGACGTCCTAATAATCGTATGTTCGATTCACACCCAGAGTCTACAGTATCAGCAGGATCGTAGTACTACAATTGTGTTGATAATTGGCCTAATAAAAAAGACTAGCAAGATTTTGTAAAGAGATTGCAGTTCTTTTTTACGATTTAACACCGCTTTTAAGGGGCTCTGGCTGTGGTCCACTAGGAGATTGATAACAGTCTATTATCTTACTCTGGACAAAGGCCGTGTGGCATCCGGCGGGTTGAAGTATCTCAACCAAGAGTTGATCCACTGGGTTCCTGTTCCTGTGTCGTAAGAGGCGACTGAAAACAGGAGTCCCCAAGTCAAGCTGTTTCTCCGTGTCGAAGACTGAATGGCTGGCAGGACTAAAATATGCTAATCACGACTAAAATATGCCAGTCGGGTCGTGTGAATCTCTGACACAGTGGACGTTTGTTTCTTCGCAAATCGTGGAATTCAAATGATGGTCATGTCCCTAATATCCATTTCAGTGTTCGCTATAGGCGATTATAAGCCAACGTGTTTGGTATCTTCTAGTTGCTGTGCTGATGATGAAACATGTAGTACAAATTAACCTTCAGTATAAAAGTACAGTAACTATGAATCTATCCCGCCTTGTGCAGGAAGGAAAAGCTTCCATAGTTTTGGTTCAAGAAGGAAACTGCTATGTTGGAAAGCTACTTAACCCCGTCTTTGTAGCTTTCAACAAAAATGGCATGACAAATCCACGTGAAATGCCTCGTGCATGCATCCCCTCATAATCGGCTATGATGTAAATGTCCACCACATAATTTGGGGCAGCTCAGACTCCTCTACTCAATTGTCTTTTTGATACACACTTTCCAGGCTGTACAGAGCCATCATTGACGATTGCTGACGATAGATGAGTACATAGAGGCTAAGCTGGGAATACGAAGATCTCAGGATCGAAACTGGAAGTAACTGGTAGCAGATAATATTAATAATTGATGTTCAGAAAATAGGTAACTTCAACCTCAACCCATGAAACATGACGTCCGATTTGTACGTATATGGCCTCCACTTTTGTTCACATAGAAGGAATCTGTGCATTTTATACAAACAATTTATATTGTTTAAGAGTGCAGTTAATTAAATTGCAACTTATTAAAATGGCTCTGCCCACAGATCACTACTTCATCATTTCGGACAGCCTGAGCTCTATCGAGGCTCTTCGTGCGGTGAAGCCTAAAAAGCAATTCCCGTATTTTCTGGGGAAGATACAGGAGTCCTTGTGTACGTTATCTGAAAAATCTTATCAGATTACCTTTGTTTGGGTCCCCTCTCATTGTTCTATCCCGGGCAATGAAAAGGCCGACTCATTAGCAAAGGTGGGCGCATTAAATGGTGACATATACGAAAGACCAATCTGCTTCAACGAATTTTTTAGTATTTGTCGTCAGAGGACACTCAACAGTTGGCAAACCTCGTGGAGCAATGGTGAACTTGGACGATGGCTACATTCGATTATCCCAAAGGTATCAACGAAGCCTTGGTTCAGGGGCATGGATGTGGGTCGGGATTTTATTCGTGTAATGTCCCGACTTATGTCCAACCACTACACCTTAGATGCACATTTGCGGCGTATTGGGCTTGCGGAGAGTAGTCTGTGCGCTTGTGACGAGGGCTATCATGACATCGAGCACGTTGTCTGGGTATGCGCCGGGTATTTGGACGCCAGGTCTCAGTTAAAGGATTCCCTTCGGGCCCGAGGTAGACCACCCAATGTCCCAGTCCGAGATATGCTGGCAAATCGTGATTTCCCCTATATGTCCCTTATTTATACTTTCATAAAAACGATAAATATCCCAATTTAGCCCCTCTCTTTTTATTTCTCGTTTTTAGAAGTTTCCTCTTGCCGTGTGGAACCGATAAGCTTCAGACTGCCACTATGTAACCGCCGTCGCCCTTATCACTACGGAATCTGAAGCGAGAGCGACTCGAGGTCCGAAGGATTCCCTTTGAAGGATTCCCCGCGGGTCCGAAGAATACCATCCGCCAATCCGACCTACTAGACTGAGGTGCAAATTTGTTTCGCTGATCTCCCGTTTGCCCGAAAGTTGCAAGTTCTACTCTTCTCTACCGGTCACCATCTACGTTTTCTCTCCCCTGTCCTTGATACAACTACTTCTACACCGATTTTGGAAATGACCAAGCATAAGTATCCGATAAAAAATCAAATTTGTATTCCGTATTCCTAGTTTTAAGATAGTTGTAATTTCTACTCTTTGTTAAAACTATTGTCCCCCATCTTGTAAATAGAATTGTATCCCTAGTTTTAAAACATCTGTGAAATTTTTCATAAATATTTGTTCCCCCTTTTGTGTACCAAACTATATTGTTAGTTTTAAGATAACTGTAAATATTTCCTAAAAAACTATTACTATTGAATTCCTTGTTTTAAAATTTTTCATAAAAAAAAAAAATCTTTTGCCCCCTCTCTTATATATAGAATTTTTTTTTCTAGTCTTAAGATAGCTGTAAATTTTTTCTCTTTTATAAAAAAAAATATTTCAACATTGTAACCTCCTAGTTTTAAGATATTCAAAATGTAAAAACAAAAGAATTCGGCACCGCCAAGCTAACGCATTTGTGCCTATCAAATAAACGAAATGAATAAAAAAAAAAAACTTATTAAAATGAAACAAATGTTGGCTGGGGCGTATCTTGTTTTTCGCGATGCGATTAACCATGATTTTCTCCAGAAATATAGGACCTACAACATTGTTTCATGAACCAAAATGTTTGTAAATTTTGACTCGCTCTTCTCACCAAAATGACGGTATCGGCTTCGAGTTTCAAACAAATAAATAAAACGAATTTTGAAAAATTGTAGGTTATACGACTTTGAATATCCACCTTTCACTTATGAGGATGCAAAGAGCTTTAAACTGATCAGTCTTACCTCCTTCCTTCTCAAATCAGTGGAACGTTTAATCGACCACTACCTTCAGGATGTAGGCTTGGGCGAACACCCGTTTCATGCAATGCAAACCAGCAGGGAAATGTACCACCATCGTGTTAAACAATGCTGCGTCTGTTTTTCGCAAAAGAAATCAAGTTGAGCAGTTTTCTTGATATTGAAGGTGCTTTATAGAACGTGTATTCCGAATCCATTTTGGAAGCAGCACAAATTCACGGAGTACCATCATATATGACAAACTGGATACACGCAATGCTTAGCAACCGGCATCTGTGCTCATCTTTAAGACAAGTAGAGTTAAGAAAACTGAGTGTCTCAAAATAGCGTGCTGTCACCACTTTAATGGAAGTTCGTCGCCGCTGGTTTGTTGAAGAAATTTAATGAGCTTGGTTTTCCGACATACGGTTTCGCGAAGATTATCATATAATGATCACCAGTATTTACTTTAACACACTTTTTGATTTGATGCAGCAAGCCTTATATGTTGTTGAGCAATGGTGTCTTCATGTTGGACTGTCAGTTAATCCAAATAAAACATCAATGGTGCTTCTCGGGCAACGAAGGATTACAAACGGAGCTCGTCCATTGCAGTTCTTTGACTCTGGAATTATTGTCGCAGATCAAGTTGGGGTAATTCTTGACTCAAAACATAATTGAACAGCTCACATCGATTTACGGATCAAGAAAGTTTGCATGGCCTTCGGCCATTGTAGACGAGCTTTCGGTAAATCTTACTCAAACCCAGGTACATTCAGTGAATCTACACAACAATTGTTAGACCAATACTGGCCGACGGGTGCCTTGTTTGGTGACAGAAGGGAGAAGTTATGACAATCCAATCAAAGTTAAACCATCTTCAGAGCATGGTCTTGATGGCGATGACTGGTGCGTACTCGACAACACCTACTGCTGCTCTGGAGGCTCTATTGAACACAAAACCACTAAATGTGTTTCTGAAACAAAAAGCACTTTCTTGTGCATACCGTCTTAAGATTACTAGGCTCTGGAACAATAACCCAATAAATCGTGCAACTAGTCCCACAAGGCCACCTCAAATGGTTGATTGAGATGAGAATATACTTGCCCCCAGTGACCTTCAACTCACATGTAGTTTTCCTTTTAGAACTTTCAATGTGACCATTCCTCTTCGCGAGCAATGGCTGTGTGGCTGGATGAAGCGACAACTTGAAGAATACGTAGTTTGTTATACTGACGGTTCTCATTTGGAGGGCCAAACTGGTACTGGTGTCTATTACCGTGAAATGAGACTAAACCAATCTCATTCTCTCGGTAGATACCGTACCGCATTCCAAGCAGAAATCTGTGTGGCACTTCTACAGGGAATTTTCGGCAAATTAATCTCTTTTTACTCTGACAGCCAGGCTGCTCGGTAGATTTGAGATCGAAATTAGTAATCGCAGGTCAAACTCAAATCGAAGAACTTAGCCTTTCAGATGTTAACTACCCTCTATGGGTACCCGGTCATTCTGGTTTTACTGCGCTGCGACTGGCTTCGTTGGTAGAACCAGTTTCGAGCACTGCCGATGAGTTAGATAAAGTACAAGACTCGCTCGTGGGCTGCATCCGAACATGCCAACCATTGCAAACTTGTGTCTAAACAAGGAATTGAATTTTCTGCCGGATTTGAGTCCGAAAATGTCAAAGAATTTGCTGCATTTTTCCAAGCATAATTGCAGTATTCTAGTCAGGTCACTGACTGCTCACTGCAAACTCAATTATCACATGGCTACTATTCAACGCGTTGAGTATTATTCGTGTGATCTTTGTGAATCTGATTACGGAACATCATATCATTTGATATGTAACTGCCCTGCTGTAGTGCAATTCTGCAATTCGGATTTTTGGTTCTCCATACATAAATGAGCCTATGTACAGAGAACGGAAACTCAAGGATCTGCTATTGTTCGTAATCCAGTGTGGTGAAGAACTATACTTTAAGACGCATTTGAATGACAATATCTCTTCGGGGTGTACTCGTTCTGTTATCTCAATAGCCCCTCGGGAGTGATCATATATCCGCTCCCTGCTTACAGGGATGTTATGCACCTCAGAGCAAATAAAGAGAAGAATAACAAACGCTCTTTGCATTTTTCATGCAAACCACCGCTCTTCTCTTTCACAGCAAACCTCTTCACTCCGATGCGTGTTGCTCCCACACGTGTAGTCTACTCCATGGCTGCACGCCACAAAGAGTAGAAATAAAGAGGCTCTTTAGTGTGTATCTTGGTCCCACGCGCACGTAAGTAGAGAAGGCAACCAAAAAACATTTTTAAAACGTTCTTCCGATCAAACTTTATCTGAATTGTAGTTTGATTCGCCTTCTTGCCTGCTTTCCAGTGAGGGGGGGCACGAAAAAGTGGCTCTTTAAGGTGACTCTTTGAACGAAATTGTGCAGCTCTTGGTTGATAGATCTTACTCTTTTTCGTTTTCAAGTTTCTCTTTGTGCGGTCGTTCTGCACATCGCAGTGCTTTTGTGCTGCTCTATTTTTAATCGGTGTATTTCGCTCTTTGTGGCTCATTGTGTGAGCAAATAACAAGCCTGCCTGCTTAAAATAAAATTTTAAATCCCTCCAAGGGCTAGAAGTTTCATTCCTCTAATAATTCAATTTTTGGTCTTTTGACTTATGTGCCTTATTTAGGACCTTATTTAGGACTGGTGGTATCCAACGGGGTAAAACGATCGAAAATGGTGAGTGAAGCTAAGCAATCATGTGAAAAAAATTCCCCCCGGAGGCGAGATTCGAACTCGCAACCTTTGAGACTCCGGCCCAATGCACTAACCTTTATGCTATCCCTGGGTATGGTGACATCCCAGAAAGAACATATGATTATCCCACTGGCGACGGTGATCGTACCCTGCCTGCAAATCGAGAATCACACACAACGGCAGCTGATCACCCCAACACATTTGATCTATTTAATTTCCCCGCTAGATACCAAGGCCCGGGTTTTTATTATGGTCTGATGTCTAATTTTTAGTTCATTACCCATCGTACTTCGGTGGGTGACAGAGCTAATGAAGACTGTCTATTTCTGGTCCCTTGCCCAGTGAACAGAGGTATGACGGGAGCGAACCCGCCCGTTCGAATTAAACTAAAAATTCAATTTTTGGTCTTTTGACTTAAGTGTCAATACCTTATTTAGGACTGGTGGTATCCAACGGGGAAAAACGATCGGAAATAGTGAGTGAAGCTAAGCAATCATGTGAAAAAAATCCCCCCAGAGGGTTTCATTCCTGCTATTGTATCACATGCAGATCGTTCAGTATTCCTTCGAAAGTGCAGAATGCTCTGTTTTAAATATTTTGTGTTTTTTCCTTACCCCTAACCTTACCACTTCCCCAATCCTTCCCGTCAGGGAAATGATGAAAAGACGATTCTTGGAAAGGTACAAATCTCCGATCAACATGGGGAACGCTCCATTTGAGCCAGATGCTACTGATTACTGATTCTTGTTGTACATAGTAAATCTATTAAAGAATATGCGATAAGTATTTTGTTTTAATAATTGATACCACATTTGAATTTATTTCCAAACATGAGAGTCATATGAACTATAGTTTACACTGTAAGTATTGTATCTATTTTTCACAATAAGTATAGAAATGTATTGTGTATGTACATGGCGATTCCTAGAGTCTGTAGATTTTAACAGTCCCGTACAGAGGGATGCGCTGAACTGCATAAAATTACTAGTTCTGGAGAAAATTTCAATTCTAGCCTAACATGTCAAATGGTCCTAAGTGAAAATGACAATTTCTCTTTGTTTACTTTCTCTTTCGCTAATAACTCGTCCGTTTAAACGTTTGTTAATTAACTCTTAGCATAATATGCTAGTCGAAATCAGCGTTTTACGATATATCCTGAAACAATATTGAAAAGTTTTATGCTGACGCCGTAATAATCGAAAGAGAAAGTAAACAGAGGCTCTCATTTGCACTTAGGACCATTTGGCATGTTTGTCGAGAATTGGACTTTAGTAACATTGCGAGCCCCTCTTTGTTTACTTTTCTCTTTCGATTACGTCACCACAAAACTTTGCCCTGACTTTTCAGTACACATCGAAAACCGAAGCACTATGGTCCCAAAGCCATAGGAATATAAAACTACTGGCGCGAATCAAATAGTTAGCTTTAGATTTATGATTTCTTTGGCAAACTTTGTTAGTATTTTATTGGAAATTTTTCCGAATTAGATTAGTCCTTTGGGTGCTCAAAAGACTAATCATTTGAAATTTACCTGCGCAGTGTTCTACAGTGTTATAAAACATTTAAAATAAAGCAACTATAGGGCGAATGACCCATCGAAGTTAAAGCCGCAAGAATCAATTCAATATAAGGCTATCTATAATATTTAGATCGTTATGAGCTTTTAAAGATTTAAAGTAAGGTGGCTCTTGAAAAATTGATTTTCTTATGTGATGTGTAATGTAATTAACACATCGAAAGTTAAATTCTCGCAAATTTTCTAGAGCTTTTTGGAACTTTCATTGGCACACACTTTTGCTGTAGCAATGAAGTTGCAATCTCTTTTGTTTGGACAGTTACAAGTGATTTTCACTACAAAAATTGGTCTTCTTCAAACCTTAATATCTTCAAGGTTTGCTATTCGATTTTTAATCCATCAATTCCATTTGAAAGATCGACAATTTAATAATTTTTCGGAAATCAATTGATGTAATTATTTTTTAAACGATTTATGTTTTTAACCTAAATTGTTCATAACTTTTCTAATAGAAGAGATGACAACCCCATGAGCGAAGTCAACACTACCTGTCCAGTGGGCCGATTCGAATTAAATCATATTTCACATCTCCGTAAAACTGTTGGCATTGCACTGGAGAAATGCACGAAGAAGTGAGAATTCTACAGAACTACGTATGAATTTGATGAAAACTTGAATATAATTGAATTTGCTGATTTTTTTCTATCATTCCATCCCATTTCACATAGTTTTTTATATGATTAAAAGTCCTTGTAACATTTTCGAAATCACAAGTTGAAAATAGAAACTTAAAAAATAGGGTTCCATTTTTGATACGGTTCCGGTTTTGGCAACTGAAATAAAAATGATTGTTGCCAAAAACGGAATCCTACTGTATTTCAATTCAATGCCAATTTTAATAAATCAATTTCAGGTAATTTTAACATATTTTCACTAAAATGCGTTGGTGAAATGGATCAATTAGCTGAAATACAAACCATGTAGCTTTCAAATTCAGTTTTTCAATAATCATGCAGACAAAATGGATAAAACTTTTGCATGAAGCGAAAGATACAATTTTAAAATTTGATAATATATCAACAAGTGAAGGCTTTTTAATGAATATTAATGACAAAATAATGATAATAAAACGTGAAAAAGTTCCTTCTAATGCAGACATTTTCTAATACTTTTTTCATATTTCTTTCATATGAATAAGGGGGAAATAATCGAGGTCTTTTGAAAATTTATTATAAAGTTTTGGCCCCGAACGACAAAAAACCTGGTACCACCACTGCTCCTATAGAAGTTTAATAATTATTGATTGATTATCAGTCTTCGGAAAAGTTATAGGCAATGAAATCACCTTCCAGAATCTCATATCGAGTGTTGTTTTGACACCTAGATTCATAGTCAAATTAGTTTTTCAAAATAAATTCTTATCTCAACAGATTGTCATGTTCATAACTTGATGAACTCAAAAATTATTAATTTAAATTTTGTGTCATATTCTAACACCATAACCCAAAATGTTCTTTAACGAAAGCTCTAAAAGTGATAGGAACAACAACGGTTGAGCTGCTGTGTTCCAAACTCAACGTTATTGTATGGTGACATGCCGCGGATCAATGTGATAGATCAATTATTACTGTAAGTGGTAAACAGTTCCACCTTTCGAATGAATCGAATCGCGTCACCCTCGGAGAACGCAATTCAAACACACAAACTCATTAATGTTCGCGCGCAAAAATGTTGAGTGAGCTACATTCCTTTACAAACAGATACATGATATCATCGCATAAACGACCGTGCGCTTCTGGTTGCTACCGAACAGATCGAAGATAATGCGCCCAGGAATCGCATTCGCACTTACACCGAAGTTCCAGTCAGCCACTTTGAGTTCTCCGGCGACTGTCTGTAAACAGCCGTTCCAGCAATCGCTCGAAATGTGACTTAATCAACGCGAGAAAGTGACGATCACGACTTTCGCGATCACGGTCGCCTGCAGTCATTGGCATTTGTATCTGCAGAATTCTAGTGAATTCTCTCAAATCAAGATATTAGCTGCGGCACTGGGAGGCAGCTCGCACACCAAATTACACTAAAGCTCATAGCCGGATAGCGTGGGATTTTGACCGACACCCCCAAGACTGGTTCCCCAATTTTTCGCAATCGAAAGACCTCACCCGAGGAATTCGATTTCGCTCCATAGAAAAAAGAGGAACAAACAATTTTCTGGAGTAATACCACTCAACCAATCGCGCAAATTAGTTTCTACCGTGGAACATGCCGTGAGTGGGCTGATAATCGGGTTTTTCAACATACTATACCCAGACCCATACACACGCACCTATGCTCGTGGGTTGTCGAAGAAACAAGTGCAAGTTCGCAAGGCGTGCGGCTATGGAATTTAACACCACCCTGGGGTAGCCGGTACAGTTTCGCGATCGAATCTCGTCGAATCGCGCCAATCTAGGTTACACAGAGGGAAAAGTGCTCGGCTTCATTCATAACGACCAGGCATACACACACCGGTCATAAAGTCAGCCCGTGCCAGTACGAGCGCAAAGCATGTTCCATATGGCGTTGGAAAGTGGTCCACCGGGCCATATGTGCTAATAAACGGTTGCTGAGGTAAAAACATGTGCACCGTTGATGCTGCACTGACTGGTCGGCTGTGTGGCCCTGGCAAGGCGAACCGGTCGGCGGTAGTTTTCGCGAAAAGTGATAGTTATTCTCTTTTAGGTTTTTTCTCTGTGAGGTTATACGAGGACTCGGGAAAGCGGACAGGATGGTGTGGTTTTACTTCAGATTATCGAAGGTAGACGACGGTTGCTATCAATTGCTGGATGTTTTTCCCAAATTTGTTAGACTGGAACGGCATGGGTTTGATAACAATATCTAAGTCATTTGGAATAATGAATAGTTTTGACAAAACATACAAAACAAACTAATGAAATAATGTCCAAAACGGTTGTCCGAAGCCCAACCACCCTCTTGAGTGCCATTTTATCTAATAACGTTTTAGACTACCGTATATTTTTTTAAATAAACTGTAGATTATTTTAGTAGTCCACCTACCAATAATTAGGTACCACAACGCTCAATTCCATGAATACTTGAAATGGAGAGAGAAACGCGTATTGCAAACTCAAAGATTAACGTGTAATGCCCTAAAATAAACAGCTAGTGTCGATTTGGCCGACCCTCGGGCAAAAATAGCACAACATGATTTCATATTTGGCTAAAATTAGCCACGCTTAAGTATACGGTTGCCGCACAATGCTACCTACCGAGTGAACAACAACATCACCACGATCCAAGCGACTCAGCCAACAATCAACGGTGATGTTTCATTCAGGTTTTTTTTTTATTTTCCACCAGCCGAAGCCGCCGACGCCAAGCTGGCAAGCAGTCGGGAAAGCGTTATTTTCCGACCTCGAAACCGTACGCAGAGAAGCGCAGATCTTGAATTTTACTCTAATACGAAACGCAAACGTCCCAAGCGCGCAAGTTAAAGTACAGAGAGTTCTATTTGCAGGCCAAGATAGATACTGTAAACATTAGTCTCCGGGGGTAAAAGTGGCGTTTGTGTAATTTCAAACTACAATTTGTTTTCAAGCAAAAAATCGAAAAATGACGATCATTAATTAGGTACTATTTTTCCATCCCAGACATCATACTGAGATAGCTGGCAACTATAGATAATCCCGGTGACGATTGCTAGTAAATGCAGTCTACGCTCTCGAGTGTCAATATGCAATACAGTTTCCCAATAGCTGGACGCTTAAGCCACTAGAACGATTATTCAAGCTATGCAAACGGAGCAGAAGCAGTCCACACGGTTCACCCTGGCACGGCAAACAGTTTGTATGTATTTCAATTTTTTTTTTGCTTTTTGGTCGTGTGCCACGATGGTGTTTTTTATCATCACTTCATGACGCTGATCAAAATATGAATCACTTCATTTCCGCTTGCACCAGTAATCAAACGAATGCACTGAGACCGAGTCCATTTTAGTATCGTTCAATTTTCTTATTGGAAATGAGAGCGGATGCTTCAGACGTCCTTGAGTGAAATGATTGAGAATCCTATTTTTATTGGCACTCCAGTTGGCAGTTTCAGTGTAATCAATCGGTTGAAAATCTGCACACCTCTTTGGGTAGGAGCAATGATGAAACTCAAACGCAGCTCAATAGCTCACGTCTCTACCGCCAAATAAGGAATCTGTTGGAGATTTACCGTAAATTGACATATTTGCTAATAGCAATCGCGCCGCAATACAATGCCATCGCTAACAAAATATAGCAGATTGAAATTTCATTATCCGTAGCGAATTGACGTAAGCGCCTCCAGACACAGCACGGGGATTATTAACTTTTTATTTTTAACGTCTTTATCACATATTTTATCGAAGCAAAAACAGCCTGCCAGTGCAAAAAGAACTTTAACGAATACACATCGAAACCGAAAGAGATAGGAAAAAATGGCGGATGATGTTACTTCTGTCCCGATCGGATCGAACCAGATGCAAAAGTTCCGGCTAATTTACCGTTATTCTTCACCATTTTCGGTAGATTCGACACTCCAGTCGCTTATATCGCATCTTCAAAAGTGATAACATACCTTTTTTAGCGAGCCATCAGGTTTTTTTCACAGGGAAAACACAGAAAAAAGTAGCACTTTGACACAAAACGCCCTTAAACTGGCATACACACAACTATACACACAGACTGGTCTTCATCTTTCGTTCGCCTCTTTCGCTCCACACAGCCAGCCGCAGCGTAAATGGATGTGATGTTTACTTTTTTCCTTCCAATACACACGAACCGAACCGAGAGGAAAGCATGAATGTAATCACGTATATTTGCGACTCGGGTACGGTAGTGTACGCACCGTACTGACAAGCATGCGCCGACTGCCCGCAATTTATGGTCGTGTGTGTGTGCGCGAAATTATGAATACAGTGTATAGGGAGGGAACGTCAAAATCGATACGATATAGTTACAGGGTTGGATAAACCAAAGAGAATAGGGAAAGAGACGAAGAGTGAAAATCAGTCAAAACGGCAACACGCCTTTTATGATGATTTCAACACTAGAATTTTGGCAACCGCTTCTATAGGCAGCACTTTAAATGACTCCTATTATATTTTGAAAACAAACCGTATGTCGATCGATGGATTTGTTTATCAAACGATGTGCATTTCGAAACAAAGAGATGAAATAATTCTAAAGCTTATTTTTACTCATACATATACTCTAGAATGCACCTTACAATCACGATTGAACTAAATTCTGATGAAAATTCAAATTTCTTTTTTGATAGAAGTACAATACTTATCTCCTCCAACTCAGGCATGAGTAATGTTTATTTACATTGCACGATTGGTCTGCTCAATAAGGTATTTTTGGCTTCACACTATTCGTCTCTTTCCCTATTCTCTTTGGGATAAACGTCAAAAACGCCTGCCTGCTGAAAATGAAGCATCGGATGTACCAGGGTTTAGATGAGAGTGACCGATGTTCAGGAAAGATTACACTATACATTAAGTCGCTGGACATTGATATTATATTAGACTATTATAATCGTGATAATTCACAAATATTTATCCCGTAACTATAGCTTATAAATTAGTCCACTAAGCACTAAAACACTAAAACGGGCAATGAAATTATGTTGATTTTGTTGAAATTCATCATATTCATCATTTATATATAAGAAATTATAAGGAATTACCAAAATACCTACTATTAGTTGCATAGATGCAATAAATGGAGACTGGCTCAACGGTAAGCAATGTTTCAGCTGATTGCGTATGCGTATTAGTTATTATGAAAGCATTGCGCAAGTATTTTGACCAGAGTTGTGAATATTTAAAATCATTGAATGAAAATTTATCATATTCAGCCGCATTATTTTCAATATTCTGTGACGCAACTGAAAACGTCAAACGAGCTCAAATTCATTCAATGCAGGTTTTCATTCATCTCCGAACGTCCAGGAATGAATCAAACGCATCAATGTAGGCCCTGGCAAAATGCAAGCGATGATAATTATTATTTTATATGCTTTACCAAAATTTGAAAACATTTACCTAGATAATAAGTGAAATTAATATTATTGTACGACATTTAACTGAATGAATAGCATGGATTTTTGAATGAATATTTTTTCTATTCACTACGAGTCGCATCAGGTTCATTTTCAGCCGTCAACAAAGAGATTCGACTATTTTTAACTCTGATTTTGACGACAATTTTCGAAAACACCTAAACAACATATTGAACAAACAATCTCAGATTATCTGTGTTTTGTACATAAATTAAGGGCTTACATTCCTTTTTGCGAGAAAAATTGAGGAGTTTGAATTTATTACAGGTATGTGATAATGAGTTTATTACATCACAGTTATATTTTTTGATAGCTCATTTTTCAGTGAAAAAGCATTAATTTATAAAAAAAAATATTGACAATTCCCAAAAAATCGATATCTTGAGGTCTAAAAATGGTATCAAAAATTCTGATCTACAAATTTAATATTTCTGCATAAAAATTGAATCATTGTAGTACGAGAAAAGTTAATTACGAGCAACGCACAGCTGAATAGTTTTTCGGCAATCGTGATCCCGGAAAAGCCATTTTTGGAAAAACAACATTTCGAGATAATCGAGTTTAAAGTTTGCTCTTGGTAGACGAGGTGTCCTTCGAAACGCTGTAACTTTCGATTTATTGCTTGGATCTCTATGAAAATTTGTAAAAATATATACTTTAAGATTCTCCAATTTTTTTAAAACAAAAGAATGAACCCTTTAAAAGGTGTTCTATCGAGAAAGGTACAAGAATAAACAGTAAAATGCGCAATATTGATTGAGATATATAAAAATATAAATACACATTCAGTAACAGTGCTCATAATGCACAACGACATTTAAGGGGTTATGTCCAAAGTTGAAGGGAAACAGTAAACTAAGTTTTTGATTTTTAACCCTTATAAGGCAGTGGCAACTATATTGCCACCTTTTTGTTTCGCTCATAACGCAGAAATATGAAGTGAGAAGTGTTCCAATCTTATGAAATCTACTTGTTAGGAGTCTGGCAACTCTTCTTATTACTTTTTATTGAGATACAGTGAAAAGTGTTTTTTGAAAAAAAATATGGCGATTTCCGATAGCAAAATTAGCTAGATTTTGAAAAAAATACTCTAGACCCTATAAGTTGGTGATGCAAATTTGTTAAAACAACTATTGATAATCTGAAAATTTGGTATATGAGTGGAAAAAATTACAAAGCAAAAAATTAAATGAATAAATGAACGTCTGTAATCTGTGGTCTCATTTTTCAATTTATCCTCAGTATCCAGGTGTTAATCAGGTAATAACCAGCAACTCACCCTGATTTCTTTCTGAATTTCCGATCCAGCTCGATTTGTCTTTATATTTCCACCAATCTCGTTGGAAATTCATCATACATTACGAACACTGACGTTTTCTAACGGCGGTACGGGCGGTACCAAGTATATTTTCAAAACATTATTTTATTGCGAAATAAATGTAAATATATTCTAAACTAAATGAAAAACCCGTGTTTCTATTAATATAACATCCATTAATAGCCCCAAACTCTGTGCCTTATAAAGGGTTAAAGGGTTTTATGCAAATTTTATTTGAAAAAGCGAAAGATTTAAGAGTTATTGTTGTTCCTTCGAAGTGCGTCTTTTTTGCAGAGGCCTACGGTGAACACTCTCCAAGGCGAACTGCTGAACAGAAATCATTAATGTAAAAAAAAGTTAAGGAATATCACAAAGATACGTCCGAAAATCTTCAAAATCGTTACCGACCATCTTAGATTCCGACAGAATTTTACAGGTTTCACCGGCATGGAAGACACAGTCAATAAGATTATTTAGATTCAAGAGCAATTTTTTAAAAGGGCATAGACGTTTCTACGCGCGGTAATTTCACTTTTTTTGTTCGTTTGCTTTATTTTATACAGCAAAGCTATCTGAAAACGAGTTACAGGGAATGCATCTTCACAAAAAATATGCACTGAAAAAAATGTTGTCATTTTTCACAAAAACAAAAATTTATTTTTTACAAATTTAAACTGCAAACAAACTTATTTTTTTCAAATTTTTTATATTTTGTCAACAAAAACCGAGAAAAGAAACATTTTGAATGTGATTGCATGGTGAACCCATCGGTGAAAAGTTTTTCTAACAATAACTTTATACATGTTTTTAAATTTCATATTAATTGACATACAAAACTGTAATTTTATTACAGAATATCATTTTTAGCATAATTTTAAATTAAAATGCATTTTACAAAAATCTTCCAAAATGCGATAGTTTTCGAGATATTTGGAATTTTGCTCCAACAAAAACAATTAAGTCGCGTAACTACGCCCTTTTTAAAAGTTATTCGCTTTACCCCGTCATAAAATGTCAACAATCTAATGTTTATCGTTTTAAAGACGTAAAGGAAACTTTTTCAGTGTATTCCGATCATGGAGAAGCTTTCAATAAAACATGTTTTAATCCACCTAGTGGTTCAATTGTGCCTTTCTGATTTGCCCAAACTACGATTCCATGGCAGGTTATGTTCAATATAATAGTGGAAATGTATATTACATATTCAGTACGATTTGCACATACATACAATGGATCGACAGCCACAAACTTGAGATGCTATGTGTTGATGCTGAAATACTTGAAACTAGCGGCGGATTCAGGAGGAAAGTCCGAGAGGTCTGTATATTTGATTAACTCAATTAGCATTAGCTCAATATTGTTTGTGTGTGTGAAGCGGTGACCCACAACCGAACCAGCCCCAGCCTATCTTGGTATGCCTACAAGGTGAAGGTGATTGAGATAAGAGAGGGGTGGGTCTGGATAGAGTGCATGAGGTTGATGTTTGATGAGGATCTGTTGGGTGGCTTTGAGGGGAGGTGGCTTGATGGGGAGAAGGGCACGATGGCGGGACTTGAGGGGGAGAGTTCTCAGGGAAGGGTGTGCAAAGTGGGGGGCAACCCCTCAATGCATACCCCTAGCTACGCCCCTGTTTCAATACAATACTATATACCCAAAATTAAAACACTGTATTTCAATCAAACGACTGGTCAAACGTGATGTCCCGTCCGAGCAGAAGTTCTGTATGGCCTGTGTTGAGCTGTTGAGCCAAAGAGGACCAAGCGCCATTTTGAGATACATACTCTAAAAACGCTATCGCGTCCGACCACATTCCGAAGATTACGTATTCTACGTACCATGATTGGACATGACCCGATATATGACCCAAAGGAATTCACGACCTTCATTCATCCCCTTTAACCAAGGTTTGTTGATACCTTTTGGATTCCGAAACTTTCATCGCCCCACGAAATTTGATAAATTTTCAAGCGTGCTCTGACAAGATATACTGAAAAATTTGTTGAAGCTACGCGATCTTTCATAAATATCTCCTTCTAATGCCTAAATGTCCGCCTTCTCATTACCCGGAATGAAGCAATGTGAAAGAACTAATATTTGTATCTGGTAATCTGGTACGATTTTATTTTCGTCTGAATTAAGCCAGTCAAAATGTTGTACGCTTCCACCGGAGGAATTTCATGTTTTGATTCGATTGTTTCGGATATAGTGGGCGCGTAACTCACTGAATCAATGGACACACTAAATGTAGTGAGGTCGAGTACAATGATAAATCTAACGCCCTAGGCCAAGCTGGTGGAGTGGTGTCGTTTCAATCGTAGTCAAGATGATCATATTGAAATTGTCGCGAATATCATAAATTAAGATAGATCGGTTATCATCGTGAATACAAGCCCATGGCATACCGTGGAAGTTGAAGTCACCTAGAACCAGCTGAGGTACGATCAGTATGGAAACAATATCAATAAGTCATTGTATTTGATTCGGATTTGACAAGCGACAACTTCAATACCTGGTACCGAATATAGGCTAATCCGATTGAAATAATAGCAAATTTTGTTCCACAAAAAGGCTCCTACATAGTGTTTTTGCTGCTCTGACGAATAATGTTAAAATTGTGGAAGATCTACGTCGAAAGTTAACCAGGTTATCTATAATGTAAATACATTGTGTAAAACTTGGGAAAATAATGGAAGTGACGCACTCACTTCGGTTTTGTAACAATACCCATCGAGGGACACTTTCAGGCGTTTACGAGGAAGCTCAGGAGAGGAAATGATTCTCCTCTTTATTTATAGGCACATTACAAGATGTTCTCTCAATGGAATTGTCAGAATCTCGCTCTTTAGTGAGCGTAGAAATTAGTCGTGGTTGGTGACGTAGCCCTCTTTAGCATTTCTTCTCGGAGTGGACCTCAAAATAATGCTTCAATGTTTCCCCGTCTAATTTATATGCGGGATATGACAACAGTTCATGCGGAGGTAATGGGTAACTATAGGTCTGTTCCAGTACCAGGAGAAACTGGAAGTACTCCGGAGAAAATCGTTCCTGTACTCTCTTCTTCTCTTTTTTCTTCTTCTGGTAGCAAACCGGAGTAAAAAGGAGCAAAGATTTTTTGCTCCTGTTTACTCCGGAGTGACTTCCGTGTACTGGAACAAACCTTATATAACCCTATTGTTTGCAACGTCGGTAGTTCATGCACAAAAAGGCGAACAGCTAGACGAGCCCCATTCAAAAGAACAAAGTTTGGAAGTACAGATCCGGCGAAAGGCTCGAATTGAGACCAATAGAAAATATTCTATTATCAGACAGCAAAATACGTCGCAATGTTGTTTACGTCAAATGTAATTTTCAATTTTTCTAAGTGTGAAGCTATTCCCAAGCAACCAGAAGATCGGATAATACTTAAAAAGCACACTTTAAAGTTCACAAGAAGTTCTTAGTGAACATTCCACCTGTTTAAGCTTTAATAGCGCTTGAAAGTTGCTTAAGCCGCTACGTTTTATGTTGCTACGTATTGCAAATTTTTTTAAAACGAGAAGCTTATGCAACTCCCTTTTACGTACTTTTGATTGCTTGGGTTATCAGGGAGTTTTCATTTTCACTTACACACACCATGTCTAAACTTTCATCAATACGAGTAGAAATTAATCCAGATCTTACTACCCACTCGGGGAAAAAGTATTCCGCCGGCCCTGGTGGTCGCACTCTTCAACCAGTAACTCCGGAACCGGAAGACCGATCAATAAACAAAATTCAATAGCAGCCAATGGGAAGGTTGTACCTGTCATTTGAGACTAATGTCGTTTTCGTTTTTGACTGTGCACTACACCTGTGTAGTCGATGCTACACTCATTCAAACTTGGGTGTAATCAGTCTGTCTCTTTTTTCGCGCTACACCGGTGCAGCACCAGGTAAAAACGAAAACGCCGTAAGTTTGTGCAAATCGGTCCAGTCATCTCTGGGAAACAGAATTTTTAACATACACACATACACAGACACACGCACATATACATACATACATTCAAAAATTTAAAGGGCTTCAAATGCCCTGCGTACAAAAAGGCGAAGGCAGATCAACAATGATGGAACCCAGCATAATCTCAATCATTGTGACATTGCACAGCAACTGCTGCGGCAGCCAACAACAAAAACGAAGTGTTGCAAACGTTGCAATTATTACAGAGCCGTATCGTGTTCCTCCCGATAACGGTAACTAGCGGGTGGATAGTTCAGGGATGGCTGCAATCCAAGTAATGGGCGGTTTTCCTGTTCAAGAGGTGGTGGAGACCACACACGAAAGCTTCGTGATCGCCGGGATCAACGACATAATCATCTGTAACTGCTATGCTCCCCCAAGATGGACACCAGAGCAGTACAATCGGATGCTTGATGCACTAACCGACTCGTTAGTCAGACGAACACCGGTTGTTATAGCCCGTAAAAACGGCCGGAAATCCATCATCGACGTAACATTCTGCAGCGCGTCGCTGATGGATAACATGAACTGGTGAGTTTGTGAGCAGTGCACATATAGCGACCACCAGGCGAACCACTTCACTATTGGTCGGAGGGATTGTACACCAACGCAGAGAGTGAGGACTGGCGAGCAGAAGTGGAAAATAAAGGACTTCGACAAGGACTTTTTTGTGGAAGCACTTTGTGCTGACAGCGTCACTTCAATTCCGAGCGCCGATGAGCTGTCGGAAACAGTAGCGAGGGCATGTGATGTAACAATGCCAAGGAAAATGGAGCCGAGGAACTACCGGCGTCCGGCGGAATGAAAGGCTCAGCATCTTCCGGGCTGCCTGCCTAAAACCAAGAAGACGCGTTCAAAGAACAAGATCTGAGGCAGTTAGAGAAGGGTGTAAGGTAACCATCCAGGGCAGCTTTTAAACGAGAGATAGTGCTAAGCAAGTCCACCTGCTACAATGAGCTGTACAGAGAAGTAGACGCTAACCCCTGGGGCAAATGGGCGTCGACAAACTGAAAATTATCGTGGAAGGTCTTTTCCCGAAGCACGACCCAACGGCATGGCCACCTACACCGTATGGTAATGCTGGTGAAAATCGAGTTTCCAACGGCGAGCTCCGTATAGCTGCAAAAGAGCTGAAAGCGAAAAAAGCTCCCGGACTGGACGGTATTCCCAACGTGGCACTGAAGACTGCGATCCTGGCGTTTCCGGACATGTTCAGGATAGTCCTACAGAAATGCCTGGACGAAAGCTACTTCCCGGATAGTGTTGCTGCCAAATCCAGCGAAACCAGAGATCCAGCATAGTATCGGCCTCTATGCCTGCTGGATACTCTTGGTAAACTTCTGGAAATGATCATCCTAAATAGGTTGACAGTCTACGTTGAAAGCGAGAACGGACTATCGCAGCATCGAAGCAAAAGAGAAGAGGTGATCGCTGCTGCGCCGTAGTTACGATCGACGTGAAGAACGCATTCAACAGCGCCAGCTGCTGGGTGATCACTGTGACGCTGCGGGTTCCGGACTATCTGTGCAAGGTTCTGAAAAGTTACTTCCAGAACCGAGTACTGGTCTATAAAACGAACATGGGGAAGAAGTCGATTGATCACGGCGGGAGTACCTCAGGGCTCCATACTCGGCACAACGCTCTGGAATATAATGTACAATGAAGTGTTAACACTGGAACTACCCAGGGAAGTTAAGATCGTCGGCTTTGCAGATGCTGTCCTAACGATAACCGGCGAGACCTTTAAGGAAGTGGAGATGATGACGGCAGAGACAATAGGCATCGTAGAAACCATCCACGCTGACGTCAAGTTGCAGCTGGCTCACCACAAGACCGAGGTAGTGCTGGTCAGCAACTGTAAAAACAATCTGCGTGTCGAGATCAGCGTCTGGGGACAATCCATCCCATCGGTGCTTGCCCTGAAGCACCTGGGTATGAAGGTCGACGATCGGTTAAATCACAACAGCCATGTCGACTATTGTGAGAAAGCTGCGAGGACAACTAACGCATTGGCAAAGATCATGCCGAATCACGGAGGAGCGAGAGGCAGCACGAGGCGTCTCCTGACGGGTGTCTCATCCTTAATACTGTGGTATGGCGTATAGGCCTGGGCTGCTGCACTGAACTCAAAGCGGAACCGGACGAAGTTGATAAGCACGTTTCGCCTAATGGATGTTCGTGTCGCGAGTGCGTACAGAACGATATCGTCGGAGGCGGTTTGCGTAATTGCCGGCATGATTCCCATCTGCATCACTCTGGCTGAGGACGTGGAATGCTACCAGCGGAGAAATACACGTAATGCAAGGAGACTGGTCCGAGCGGACTCGTTGGCTAAGTGGCAGCAAGAGTGGGACAACGCTGAGAAAGGAAGGTGGACCCACCGACTCATCCCAAATGTATCTGCTTGGGTACATAGGAAATATGAAGAGCAGAGTCGGAAAATGTTTTTTTCATTTGCCAAAATCAGGCGAAACTGACGAAAGGACGAAGCTTCTTTCCATACCACTAGCACTTTGCGAAATCGAAAATGAGACAACAGGCTAGGACAAAGCAAGCATGTAGCAGAGCGTTTTCATTATTCTCTCCACACGCTCGTTTTCGCTTTGAGATTCAGAATGATATTGGTAAATTCGATATTGAACTTACTGCTGGGGAAACGAACATACACTAGCAGTGATATTTATTTGTGATGCTCGATTCTGTAGATTTGCGAGCTAATGATGGTATTGTAAGACGGAAGCCTGATCGGTGTGCATATGTCTCATTTTAACTATGTTCTAGTAGCATTATTAGATGCACATTTCATTAATTTCATTTAATGAATAAGAGTCGCAAATTACTGAGCATGCATCAAAACGAAATTGCAACTTCGGATTGTCATAGGAAAACGAAAGTCGCTGCTGCTGCTACTCGTTTTCATAGAATCGAGAGAGGAGGGGACATCGCCTTTATTGTTTTATTTTTTCATGCAGTTATCGACGAAAGAGGCATGAAAAGGACGAAAATGAATTCTCTGAATTTCGTCGTTCATTGAATAGGTTTGAGAATTTTAGGCTCTGATGAAGAGTTGAACCTCCATTTGACGCAGTTTATATCTGGACACGGATGCTTCCGGAAGTACCTGCATCGGTTTGGACATGCTTCGTCACCCCTTTGCCCGGAGTGTGTGGACGTGAAGGGACACCGGAACACGTGGTATTTGAATGCCCTAGGTTCGAAGAAGTTCGTAGGAGTATGCCTGCTATGAAAGTGGACAATATCGTAGAAAAGATGTGCCGCGACGAGCGTATCTGGGACGCCGGGAAATCACAAATCGGGTTTAGGGAGAAATTCCGCAACCGGGGAACTCTCAGACGGTGTAGACCAGGTCCATCGCCGAGGACCAGTTGAGTAGTACGCGGCATAGTACCGGGCTTCGGTCGTCGAGGCGCCAGTGAACAGGACGTCAGGCTTCTTCGGAATCGCCGGACCGACCTCGACACCGGGTAGCTGGTGAGCAGGCAGGCTCAGCACCTACTGACTGGCCCGTTGAGTAGGCTAGGTTCACCGCCGGGGACTAGACCGAGTAGACTGAGCGGGGAGCTGAATGGCTCACAGAAAGGTACATTGATATGGGGAGCAATCTACCGCCTGGGAGGGGTAGAGTAGTTTCGCCGCCGTAAGCTACCCGACAATATCGTGACGAAAAAGGGGAGCTGATTGGCGAAACAAACACCGGTACAGAGGAATCCCGTTGCCGGAGAACTCTCAGTCGGTGTAGGAAAATATCCGAGTTGATCTTGATAAAGCTGGGAGCTAAATGGCTCAAGGAAGCGAATATCGGGGAAATTCCTCCGTCGGGGAACTATCGGTCGGAGTAGGGTGAGTTCACCGTTGGAGAGTATCCATGTAGATTAGACCTCTCCACATTTTGAAAACAGTTTTAAAATAAGCATGGGTCAGCTCAGATTTTCTTTCTAGATGTGTTCTAGTTTATAAACTTTCGCCAAAAATGACTTAATTTGGACATAATTTAGAGGTGTCTCCAATCAAAAATCATGTTTTTACTATTTTTCCATACTAAGGTACTGCGAAAGAAGCACATAGCTCGATCAAAACAGGTTTTGTCGCATTTCATGACCCCAAAAGTTCTAAGCAAAAAGGGTTTTGGTACCCTATATACGGAAGAAAAAAAGGGTTAAGGTTCATGATAACTCTTACATTTGATTGACCATCTGCAAAGTTGGTAAAAACAATGAAAAACATCTTTATCAAAAGTATGAGTCATTAAAACTTACAACAAGAAGCTGAAACTGAAGAAAATTGGTTTTAATAATATTTCATAAATATATTCATTATTGCAATATGCTGCATAGTGTAATCAAAGAAGTTGTTTCTTCTCAATATCTCAATATCGCTGAAGATACCAGGCCTGTACATAATATTTTTGAAAGAGAAAATTTCCATTCAGTACTCAAAAGTATACCATAAACAGTAGAGTGGGGCACGGTTATATGAAAAAAATAAATTTTGCCCCGAGGTAGCATTTGGGTCCTAGATTAACTGTGTAAATTTTTAGCCCGATTGTTGAAACTAGATTTTTGCGCCCTCGTTTTAAAATTTACATGGGATTTTATATGGTTAATTCGACTTTCACGAAATATCTCTTCCAGGATTCAGCCATTGCCTCCTAAAAATAAATCGATATGTGGTTTTCATAGGAATTTCAGTCTCGAAGACCGCGAAACGATTTGACGCTTGTGAAAAAAGTTATTAAGCATAAACCGATTGATGCTCTGACGATTGATTAAAATTTCAATTTCCATAGCATCACTACTGCTGACGGTAGAATTATATGCAAAATGTTCCACTTTCTCTTATTGTGTACAAAAAAGCCATTCTATACCTCAAAACTCTTGATCATTGATTTGGAATCAATAAGAGAAATACAAAAAAATGCATATAGTTTGACAGTTAACAGGAGTGGTGGTAGAAAAAATTAATATTTTATCAATCATCAGCATCAAACGGTTCCGGCTTAATAACATTTTCCACAAGCGTCAAATCGTTTCATGGTCTTCGAGACTTTGCTCTTAAGTTAAATTTCCTGTGAAAATAATATATCGATTTATTTTTAAGAAATAATGGGCGACTCTTGGAGGAATTATTTTGTAAAAGTCAATTTCACCATACGAAATCCCACGTAAACTTTAAAACTTTGGTGCAAAAATATAGTTTCACCGATCGAGCTAAGACTTTGCACGGTTGTTCTAGGACCAAAATAATACCCAAAAAATTGCTCGGAGCATTAATCTAATTTTTGTCCCACCCTAATAAACATCCACTTACTCGTTTTTTATCTTGCTTCATTTTCAATTTTTATAATTCATAATACAAAAAATCTTCAAGTACCCATAATACCCGATTCTGACATGCTAGAGAAATACGGAAACAGCCATTTTTCATCATTTCCGTCCATATTCCGAAAACAATATGCAGTCTCGGCCCAATCAAGTTGTTTTTTGTTGTCGAACAGCATTATTAGGTGGTATTTGAATGCCGATATCTTCGAATAAAAAAAAGAATTCAATAGAAATCGTTCTAGGTAAACATTTTATTGGATTTTATTAGTCCAATGAGAAATTTTTAAAACTATTCATCGCTTTGGTTCTTATAATGTCAGCATATTAAGCATAAAGCTGTCGTTTTTCTTTCAAAAATAGAAATTTTACCAAGTTACTTAAGATTTAATTACAGATGATATTCTTGGAGAAACATTCTGTTCGACTTTTACGTTGCGTTTTATTGCATATTTCAATATTCTGAAGCAATAGTGTTTTTCGGATTATTCGTATTAAATTCCGCTTTAAATTCCTATTGTTGGAAAGCGACAAATTTTTCAATATGTTTAGTTTGGTGAACTGTACATATGTACTTGTCATAAATAACGTAATTATTATTTATTCTCCGTATAAACGAACCAAATTTATAAGAACGTTTAAAAAATGTTCCCGCTTACCTCTCATTTAAATCTCTCAGATCACGCTCAAACAGAAGTCTAAATGAATACCGCTGCTCCGGAACCACTTCCAGTATCAGCAGTACTACACTAGTGAGGTAAAATGGACGCAAGCTAGAATGAGTCACACCACGGTACAAGCACAAGATTCTCGCAAACAACCAGTAGCAGACAAGCAAAAGAACACAGCCATAACAAATGCTCTACACAGAACGCGAATTTCCCCCTGCCGAAAATAAAAAGCTGCGCACAAACAGCCTCCAATCGAAGCAGAACACAACAGATCTCCTCCCTCTGCGCGGTTGGGCAAGTTTGGCTACATAAGTGGACTGATATAAGAACAAACATGTTCCAGAGAAAAATTCTCGAACCGTCTCGAGGGGTTCCACCAAAGCAAAAGTACATAAAGTAGCCGAAAGAACTATAAATTTTCTTTATGCGCACACAAATTTTCCAGCTTCCTTCCGAGAACTCGTTCCTTTGGGCGAACAACAATAGCGTCTTTTCGGGGGAAAAAGTTTACCGATTTCTTCCATTTCATTCCCCAAATGCCATTATAGTTTCCTTGCTGTAATAAAAGATAAATAATGGGTGCCCAAACGTCTGACTGCCAGATGTGTACGTTCCCAGCGAAGGCAAATTACATTAGATAGAGCATTTTTTATTCGCTTAGGACGCCCGTCTGGAGGGCGTTGTTTCCTTTTTTTTGCTCCCGACGATTTTGACGCATGCTCACCTGAGTGTGACCTCCGGGAAGGTCACACTGCGGCATTATAGAACCGTAGCCATCGTGACGCCAAAGTGGATTGTTGGAGTCGCACACAACTAACTGGCGTAATGTTGATTTGTGTACGGTGAAACAGCGTTTTTGTCATCATTTCAATGGAGACGCGTGGTGGTTTAGTTGTAGCATTTATAAAATCAATTTTTATTTTAAAATCTTGAGAATACTTGTTTTTTCTGTAATTCTGTAGGGTATATCGTCTTTTAAATAATATTATCTTAAATAAGGCTTTTCTATATTAAATCCTCAAAAGTACTAACAGAATTTTTAAACAAACCCATGAGACCCCCATATCACCCATTTTCACATCCCGAGCAAACGAAAAGCCCATAATACCCCTATGGTCATGGGATTTGACATGGGTGTTTGAAATGGGTGCAAACCATGAAAAACCATCACCATGGTCCGGTAGATCCCATATAAAATACCATATGTTGGTGTATTTATTGGTTATTGAGACCATTTTGTGGTGTCTTGATGGCTGTGAATTTTGTCACGGACCATGTTTAAGGCCTTTTCAAGGAGCTATATAGTATTTGAACCCATGCGTATTTGCTCGGGATACCACGTGTACAAAAAAAAACTTTGATTTGAACCTCCTTCTCCGTAGCAAGCGTGGACAGGAAATGTACACTCAGGCAAAACGTAAAGTGAAATTCATAAGAATTATCTTATGATGCATGGAGAAAAAATAAAAATATGATTTAATAAGATTAATATGAAAACATAGGAATTTTATGATTAATTTAACATTTTATAAGGTGTTGTATATGCCAGTCGTTTGAATTTCATACGAGCATCCTATGATTCTCATAAACATAAGAAAAATGAATATTATTGTCTTATGAAAAATCAAAGATACCCAATGGAACATATAATCATAGCAAATCGATTTGACCAAATAAATGCCGTTTCATAAGATAATCTTATGATTTACATACGTGTTACTTGTGGCTAAAAATATACGATGTTCTTATGAAATTCGCTGTATTTTTTACCTGAGTGTACCCCTACCCTTCTATTCAAGATAACCACGTGAACTTTGTTGATTTTTTGTAAGGTAATTTCATACACAGAGTTTCAAATTCCAGGAAAAATGCGGATTTTCTCAATCGATGCTAGATATGATCTGAAGAACTGAATGAAAATCGATTAAAAGTTTTTCAGAATTCTGTAAAAATATTTCTCTTCTGAACAAAAGAAAAAACTTGTTAAATGTTGTATGCCTAAAAGACATTTTTTACATTAATCACCATAACACAAAACGGATTTAACTTGTGAATTCTTGAATAGACTCATGTAATGTCAACAATAAGCTTTCAAATTCAAAAAATTGTATTTGACGACGTTACAGAATTAGACCCAGTAGTACTGGAGTAATATTTTGCATGATGTTCATGGTCAACTCGTCAGCCCCTAGCAACCGACTGAGCAGCTGAACAGACACTAAATTTAGAAAATGTCACACAACTTACGTTTACGTTCAAACAACTGTTCGGGACTGAACTCTCTGTAAACTTTTTTTGGGTATTTTCGAGGTGGGATTGATGAGTAGATAACGAAAATCGATGTTTAAGTAATTTTTAAACTCAAGATGGCGACTTCTGGTTTAGAAAACTCTATAACCTCAACAATAAGGGTATTTTTGGAATGGAATAGACGAGAAGTGGACGAAAATCGATGTTTTAGGCTATTTTGAAATTCAAGATGTCGACTTCCCCAGACACAGCCTCATCATCCTTTTGATTACATTGTGCTACAGTGATTTTGTACTTTTCAAGAGACCTAGTATAGGTTGCAGATCTCATCAAATGCATCACAAAACAATGTATACCCTCAAAATCTTGATTTATAGCGAAAAACAATTTTTCGAAACTTTTGGCACTAAAAAAAATTTACGCGATCAGTTTTCAACCGATTTAATTTTTTTTATTGTTTTGGAAAGAAAAAGAAATTACCTTTCCAACGGTATACATTGTTTGTTCTTGTTTTAAAAGTACTATGGGGTTTTGGGACAACAATATAAAAGTTACCATTATTTTTCTACTTTTTCCTTAAAAATATAAAAATAGCTCAACATTTTTATTAAAAAACGTCTTTGTTTTAATACAAATTTAAGGAGAACAATTAAGTTCGCATCCAATGACCTATTTTTGATCAAAATTGGTTGAAAAATAGCTGAATTATTATTTTTTTTACAAATTTGAAACCTGCTCGCATGAACTCTTAAGAGTTAGTGAGGTATTGTCTCGCACTATTAGATGCTATAATTATATCTTCCGTTATTTATCCAATTTTGTGTTCAAAGTTCACACACATACTTCTGAATGTATACGTAATCGAGCAAAAAAATGCATTTTTTGAAAATTTTATATGAGACTGTCCCCTTAAAAGTTCATGCGAGCAAGTTTCTAACTTGGAAAATAAATTAATAACTCTGCCATTTTTCAACCGATTTTGATCGTAAATAGGTCGTTGAATACGGAATAAAATGTTCTCCTTAAATTTTTATTAAAACAAAGACGCTTCCCAATAAAAATGTTGAGCAATTTTCATATCTTTAATGAAAAAATAACAAAATAATGGTAATTTTCATATTGTTGTCCCAAAACCGCATAGTACTTTTAACAAAAGAACATAACATATCGTTGAAAAGGTAATTTCTTCTTCTTTCTAAAACACTCAAAAAATTTAAAATCGATTGAAAAATGGCCGCGTAAAAGAATTTTAATGCCAAAAGTTCCAAAAAATCGTTTTTTTTTGCTGCGAATCAAAATTTTTTGGGGGTATATTACATTCATCTAACGTGGTTTTATGTTGCATATGACCAGACCTACAACCTTTACTATATCACTTTAAAAGTGCATTCAATTATTTTTAATAATAGCACCGTGTTATTAATCAAACATTTCAGGCGTAAAATTTAAAAAAAAATGATGTTTTTATTTTTGAATCTTTAAGATAAGCAAAATATACCCAAAAAGGCATTTATGTACTGGAAATCGGGGGCTGATAAAATCGGGTCTTTACTATATACCAACTATTCTCTATAATACAAACAAAATGAAGATTTTCGGTACAAAGTTAACGAGTAAATGACAGAAATCGATGCATTAAGTACATTTTGAGCAAAATTACTGATGTGCCTAACATTATTAGTATTATTAGATTTTCGATGCCCTCCTACAATCTTGGAATGTAGTAGGTGTTAGCTCTACCGATTTTCCAATGATCCACTTCAGAATGACAGAGACCTACTGGTACACTGATAATATTACAACAATGACAACATATTCTACCTCTATTGAAACTCTTTTGACGTTGACGGTTTGACGAATGGTGCTCGGAAATATTATAAAGATATTCGTATATAGCAGCGAACAATTCGTTTGCTGAATGAAGCTGTTTCGTAATAAGCCAACTGTTGCAAGGAACCGCGGCTTTTTCAATTCGACAATCTTTATTATTAATAGGATTATAAAATTTCTGAAACATTGTTTAAGGTTATTTGAATATTTAAAGTAATGGTCACATTTCTTACGTTTAGTGCCTTTTTAACCTCTTTTGATATCGGTTCGGTTCTTGCTCCACGTTTGTAGCAACTGTAATTTAGGTTAGGTTTTCATAGAATATTCCGAATCTCAGTTACTTAATTTAATATTACTTCTTTACGGTTGAATCTTCTGCGTATTCAAATTATACCCACACAAAGCGTAGGCCACCTTTCCCACCTGCATTAGTTTTAGCATAAGTTTATATAAATTATAGTCATTAAATTCACATGTTTATACCTTAGTTTTTCACCAAATAATTATAAATAATACCTTTACTGCTTAAATTTCGCTTGCAGTCTAAAGTTTAAATTTAAGTTAAATATTTCTTATAGCATTAAGGTAAGTAAGCAATTTACCGATTGTATATAATAAATTTGTAGATGTTTAATTTTGTATAGAGAGAATATAGTCCGCTTTCTAACTAGACTTGTTCATCTGTCGCTGTCTATGAGTTGACGTTCGATCGGACAGGTCTCCCGGTACCGGTAAAGAAGATTTGTATGGACGAGGGGGCTTTGTCGTAACACCAACGAAAGTCGTTTCGTGGTTTTCACGAAAAAGTCTTAATAAAATATAAAAGTTTTTCAATAGAACTACGAACGATTCATATTATGTACGAAAAATTCGTATATTTTACGAAAATTGTCTGTATGAAACTAATTCCTAGCGATTTACGAACTTATTCTATAAGTGTAAGTTCCGAGGCCATTTTCCCGTCGACAGGCCCCGCTCAGTTATAATACGTGTACCACAATTATACCAGTATTATAATCAAACTTTCGATTCCTTGCCACAAATGCGTGTTCAAGGAATCGACGCGTATTTAGTGCATCATATACTTTAATATAATTAGGTTTTATGCATATAACGTAACAGGTAATGTAAAAATAAGTTGAATGAATCTATAACAAAGCAATTATAAATTGATGTTAGTAACATGTAACTACTTGTTCCAACTCTCCTCCTATCGATGTGAGTTGAAACATGGGATAAGTTTTGTTGAAACATGTAACTATTTATTTTAAACACTATTATGATGGAGTGGAAGTCATATGTATCAATACTTTGGAATAATCTACTAAAACGATGAATAAATCATAATATTTTTACAGTGTAATTACGTGTATAAGCTGATAATTGTTTTGATAAATAAATTATTGATTTTGAGCTTAATCGCCGAGATTTCGGTACTGACCCAACAGTCTTGATTCGAAGATAATTTATCTAACCACTGGTTATTTAGAAAGGCAGAATCACGAACTTCCATACCAAGCTTTGTTTGGTTCGGTTGTGTATTATTAATTTGAAGTATGTATTATTTTTCAAAAGCTTTTTAGATTGCTCAAAATCGCTTATATGTCCAGAGATACTACTTATGACTATAAGAGCTACACACTTTTCAATTCATGTAGTTTGATATCTATATCAGTAGTGTTTGATTCATACTGAAATATGGTCATTACGCTAGGAATTTCTGATGCCGTATGTGAATGTGAATAAAGGTAGTTTCCATGGCTTTTAATGATCTAGAACCAATAAACTTAGAAAATTGATGCATAGGAAAGCTGATTTACACAAGAAACTATCTCAAGACCCGAATTTCATCATCTAAGAGAGTTGAAATAAAGTGTTTCGACTCACCTGAATTGGCAAAAAAATTCAACAATTTATTGCTTGGGTCATTTTTTTACAAAAGATAAACTTCAATTTTCCTAGCACACACAGATGCTAGGAAAATTAAACATTGTGATTTTCAAATATTTTGAAATTTCTCATTCAGAAGAATTAGGTCCTTCGTTTAGAAAAGGTAACACCCCTATTCTTAGTACACAAATATCTTTCTTAAATTTTGGCGCAAAGTTGCCCCCAATGACGGCACCTGGAATGTAAAAACTTAGTTGGAACGAGCTCACCCAATAAATGCAAAGTCCATTCCAATCCTTCTTCAATACGGCATCCGCTTATTTTCAGTCACTATCACAGTAGTGGTGTGCAGCAGATACTCTTTTCTTAATCAGTTCTGGTCCACTGGAACTGTGATTGGATGCTTCATTCGGGACAACTTCCGAAAAAGACCTACCGGTGCTGGCAGATTTGCTGGAGCTGCCTAGAGTTCATGTAGTTCATATTTGGTTGCGGATGGATATTTCGTCCCTGGCGACGATGATGAAGACGGTATGACGTTTTCAGTATGCTTCTACTGCTGCAGCGGGCGAGGTTTCCGTCATAATGCCACCCGCAGAATCCAGAGTGTATTCACTTGCCACACTGCTACAAATTTATATAGTCCTAAAAATTTTGGAGGAGCGATTTAAAAAAAACCAAGTTAACCACGTCTGTGCACGCTCGCCTACTCAGTTTTTCGTCATCAACTTGTCACGCATGTTTCAAAAATATCTAAATTGTTACTGTTTTGGACAAGTTTGTTCAACCCTAAGCCGTCATCTTGAATTTCAAACTGACATTCCTCTTCGATTTCCGTCGTCTACTCACGGTGTGTATAATATAACAATATTATGGCAAAAAATAAGCATCGCCTAATTGATCATTATTGGATGAAAGAAACTTTTACCTTTAATTTAAAACTAATTCGGAAATAATCCACAGAGGGATCCAGAACAATTTTTTTTTAGTTCAAATCTAAATATCATGATTTATGAAACATACTATATTAGGCTGTCCCAAAAAAAATCGATGTGCGATAAGTCATGGTGCTCAACCCTATAATGAAAGATAAGCATATTTTAAGGCATGTATTAGATAGTACTATTCACTACAAAAGTTTTCCTGAATAAATATTGTGAAAATTCGTTCGGGAGGCTGAGATATAGCATTTTTAGTAAATGCTTTCAAACCATGAAACTTTGCCACATTTTTTTTTAAATTTATAAATATCTCAACCTTAACTTGACCAATGTAGGCATTTTGGCTGTCAAATAAAAAGGATTTCTCTCTATCTTACAAAAATTATCCATATGTGGAATTTACCATCATATTCTAAGGTAGTTATTGAGATATTTATTAAATTGAGCATGATCAACAGCTTTTTCGAATAAGTGATAACTTTAATGATGCTATAACCAGTATAACATTCACGATTGATTAGATTTATTTATTAATGTAGATGTATGATAAGTCTTGTGATAAAACACTTAAATATAATTTTAGGGACGTGTCCACTGGAAAACAGACAGAGAAAGAATGACCGGAACGGTGAGAATGAAGAAACTTCAGCTCTAGTATTTCCATAGAGGGTCACCTTGGGGAGATCTGATTTTTTCCAGCATTTATTGTTCTTTTCTTGTATTTTAATTTGTTTATAAAGTGATTTGCCAGTTTTTGACCGTTTAAAAGTTATCGCCATTGTAAAAAGAGCTATTTTCAATAAAAAAAAACGTGAATATCTCCACACATACTAGCGATAGCAAGTTTCCGTCTTCGGCAAAGTAATGCAGTTTAATAGTCCAAATAATATTCTAGAACATTTATATACTGGAAAAAATCTAGAAGAAAACTTATGAGGAAAAAACTGTTTTTAAGGGGCCTTTATCCAATAATGCCCCATATCTCTAAAAACTTAAAAGATAGAGAGTTGTCTTCAAGTAAAATGTTTGTTACGAGTTTCTCTACAACTTTGCTGAAAGAAGTATTTGTCTATCTGAATCATTGTCAAAAAAAATCGTAACTCACTATTAGGGGGATTAATCATCAATCCGATAAGGCAAAAAGAAGGGGAGTTCTACTCCAAGAAACTTTCTTGAAGACACAATTATGCTAAAGTCAACCGTTTTGACGCAATCTAAAAAAACCCTTTTTTGCTCTTTGGGACCACTGTACGTTCCGGTCATCATTCTCTTTCTGTGTTCCAGTGGACACGTTCCTAAAACCCCTGAAAATGGAAAAAACAAAGACTCACGTAAAAACAAGGAATATATACTCAAATTGAAACCATTTTATATGTTATCGAATACATATGGCATGATTGATTATTTTGGCCCCTTCTTCTTTTAGCGATAGTTCGCCAAATTGAATTGAAAAAATAAAAATGTTCGTCTACCCTCGGGGGTTATTTTAAAATAAGTCTTAAATTAAAGGTAAAAAGATCTGCTATCGAATAGCGAAAGATTCAGCGATGCTTATTTTTTGTAATAAGGCTATTTTATATACACACCGTTACATATCATGTTTTGCTGAACGTTTTTCTCGACTGGAACTCCCCATCTTGGATTTCGAAATGACGTCACTCATCGATTTCCGTTACTTGTTACGCCCGTTTCAAAAATATCCATATTGTTATGAAAAGTTATGCTCAACCGGTCATCGCCATCTTGGATAAAAATTCATCGTTTTGAGCCAATCTCATTTTCGTGTATGGAGTATTTAATAATCTGAACTACCTATTTAGAGTGATGAGCGAGAAACCAGAGAAGAGCTTAGAGTCCCCATTTCATCCCGATACAGTGACTGTGTGGTGCAGGTGGTACACGATTGGAATGCATGGCAAATGAACCTTTCTTCAAAATTTATGCAGGAGACTGTCACCACAAGCTTCTATAGTTTTTTAAGCGTTCACGGAATTTTGAAAGTCATGGTTTTCATAAAATGGGTTTTAAAGTTGTTAGAAAGAAGAAAAAACCTATTTTAATCCACCTAGCGGTGCGATTGTGCCTTTCTCAATAATGAATCACGAGAATGTGTGCGTTGTATATATTCATTAAAAGCTTTTAAATGCATCTATTACATTTTATTATTATACATCACATGACAACTATTTACAGGAAAATACATCATTATTCGAGTTCTAAAATTTTGAAAAAGAAAAAACAGCCACGGTAATATTGAACTGAAAAAAGGTGCAAAATCGGCAAAGTCCCAAAGAGTCGATTTTTATAAAAAAAATTTTTTTCGAGATAACATAAAATCTCGACGTTTCATGCATTTTAAAGATGTTTGGCATCAAAAATACGAATTCGATTTCTGAAATTTCATGAGGTCCCCCCTTTGAAAAAAAAAATTTGCGTTCCGGCTTATATGGGAATTTCATATGTGACCGGACGATTTAGTCTATATTTCCGGACCCATATAAGCGATCCGTGCGAAATTTTATTGACATCTATGGGGATATTATAGCTATCATTTGGGACTAAGTTTGTGAAAATCGGCCCAACCATTTCCGGGAAACTGATGTGAGTTCGTAAATTTTGAAAGATGGCCGCTTTTCCCGGGCACTTCCGGAACCGTCTATGGTGGTCAATGTAGTCAACGAAAGTTTGGTTGGCTGTCGGTGACCTAGAACAGCAAATTTAAGTTGTTTGAGAGACATTTTAGCGAAATTTTTACCTTTTTTGCTTTCATCGGAGTATCGGTTTGAATCACAATTTGCTATGTGATCGCACGCCACAACCTGTAACTCCGGAACCGGAAGTCGGATCGGGATGAAATTAAATAGCCATTTACGGGGACGCAATACCTTTCATTTGAGGCCAACCTTAGTCGAATCGGTCTAGCCATCTCCGAGAAACCGATGTGACTGTTATTCTGAATTTAGATACTTCCGCCGGGGCTTCCGGAACCGATGATGGTGGCCAATGTGGCCAAATAGACTTTGAATGGATGTTAGTGACCTAATACTACAAATCGAAGCAGTTGTGGTCATATTTTGGAAAAATTTTCACCTTTATACATTCATTGCAGAATTTATTAAAATCGACATTTTCTGCGTGTTCGTACTCATCACCCTGTAATTCCGGAACCGGAAGTCGGATCCATTAGAAATTCAATAGCAGCCTATGGGAACGTTGCACCTTTCATTTGAGACTAAGTTTGTCAAAATCGGTTCAGCCATCTCTGAGCAAAATGAGTGACATTTTTGGTCACATACACACACATACATACATACACACATACATACACACAGACATTTGCCGAACTCGACGAACTGAATCGAATGGTATATGTCACTCGGCCCTCCGGGCCTCCGTTAAAAAGTCGGTTTTCAGAGCAATTGCAATACCTTTCTATTGAGAAAGGCAAAAACAAACTAAAGAAAACTTGCAGGGAATTTTTGGAAGTTGACTGATGAGGAGACCCCCTTAAAGTAGGTTTCATGCTCTTCGGTTCAACATAATTTTAATCAATTTGCACCATATGCATAGATATGGTAAAGTCAATAACCGAAATGCAAGATTTTAATTCTCCAAATTACATGATTCCTTGACTTCTATTTGACTTAGTATTAAAAATCCGTCATATTTTCCAGTTCCTTGCTAACTTATTGTCGTTATAACATAAAAATTATTTAGGAGATTCAAGATTATTACCATTTGTACGATAGTACTCTTTAACTTCTCGCGAATCAAAAAAGCACGTTACGAAAATACAAGAACCACATTAAATACGTGATTAATACGTTATTGTTCTGGTCTGATTTCTAGCCACCCTCGCAATAAATGCCAGCCTCACCATAAATAGAGATCTTATATTTGCAACCATTATTAATGAGACAATGATTCTCAGTTCACTGCTCACCAGATTCCTGCATGACAGAATAGATCCAATCCGCCCGAGCAATCGACAAGGCAACGGAACCATTCGAACCCAATCTTCCCAAATGACATCTAAATTACCTTCCATCCAATCCATTTACGAGAAAACACCATCAAAAGTTATGATTGCGATCAGCATAACTTGAGCAGCTAAGTAAGAATGTTTGCGAAGGATCCGCATCAGTCCCGCAGTCATCTTGGGCGAAATAAAAATGGAACGATATTTGAGATGAGCAATTGAGAGCACTTTTCAAGCTAGCGTTGTGTTGGCAATGGGGCAGCGAATGCGGCCGAGGAAAAAAAATGAACGTGGAAAAATCACACAAATAAAAGCCAAGAATAAAACTCGCTCGCAATAAACGTGGCGCCCGGTTGGCGGGCAAGTTTTTCACGCTGTCGCTTCTTTTTCTCGGAACAGACAGCTCACTTGAAAGGATGCTTCGCTGGTTGGTTGGTTGGTTGGCATGAAAGATAACCAGCGCCAACCAGTCAGGGTGGATTGCGCCACCAATTCCGCCAATTGTGCGGTTGTTTTGTTATCCCGCACGAGAGGCAATACAGCCGGGGCCTTTATGCAGTCTGGTGAAAATGTTGGCTGAGCTGGAAGTAATATGTTTTGAGCTCAATTTCCTTTGAGATTCATGCTGAGCTTAGCCTTGCATCACAGCATAGCTTGGCTAACTTGTATGTTAGGTATTTTCACGACGTACTGCTCTCCAAATTGTTTTTGTAGCAATAGCGAGTAAAAATAGCAGTAGAAACAACAACGCTGTCTAAATAACAAATGTTAGCGATACGGTATTATTTATACTACCAACTCATTTAGATATATTGGATCATTTTAAATACTGTTTTTGTTTCGTCGGAATAATTTTTAAAAGTGTGCGGCGAAAACATCCACGACTGTTAAATCATTCACGTTAAAACTCATTGAAAATTTCTCTGAACCTTTCTAAAAACAAAACCATTTAAAAACTTGGTTTCGGTATTTATCATAATAGTATTTTTACTTACATATTAGGGGGACTGGGCTAATTCAGACATAGTCAGAAATTGAGCTATAGAATGGGATCTTGTCAACCGATTTGCAAAAACATTTTTTTTTTCTGGAAGCCAAACCGATTGCGCCCATTTTTTCTCAGATGGCTTTTAGCTATCTCTTATCAGAGTGTATCTATGTGGTCTAGAATAGAAGATTGCCAAAGGTCCGAAATATCCCGGCCCTGGCCCAATTCGGACCACACTTTTTTTGGAATGGAAGTAAAAAAAACGATTTAAGCATGTTTCAATATAATTTAATTTGCTTTTAAGGATAATTTCGATTATAACAAAACTAAATTAATTAATCGGAAATCAAGTCTGGAAGTAATTTCTTCGTCGTCCTCGTATGCGGTTACTAGATCGCGTTGGCAAGCTAGATTCCGTCTGAGATGCTTCCATTGTTCCTCCCATCTTCTGATGTCGATAGCGCCTCTTTGGTTTATGCACCGCCGCCTCTTATTCAATCTCTTTTTCGGCTACGACAGTAACGAAATCTCGTGCTCCTGCTATGAAATGTATCTATCAGGATCTACAAAAAGAAATTAAGCATAGATTCACACTCTTAAGAAATGAAAATTTCGCGAAAGAGGTTGAACAAATCAAGTCAAATTCTAAATCTTTCTAGAAACTTTCTAAGGTTTTTAAGAAACTTCAGAAACCAATTCCAGCTTTGAAGGAAGGTGACCACATACTTCTTACAAACGAAGAAAAAGCTCAAAAACTTGCTCAGCAGTTTGAAAGCGTCCATAATTTTAATCTCAACGTTGTAAGTCCTATTGAAACCGAAGTCTTACAAAAATATGAAAACGTTTCAAATCAAGTATTGTCTCTAGACGATATTGTTGAAACAAACTATGATGAGATCAAATCCATCATGAAAAAGTTAAAAAATATGAAAGCTCCAGGTTATGATGGAATTTTCAACATTCTTCTTAAAAACCTTTCCGAAATCACCATGAGATACTTGGTCAAAATATTCAACAAATCTTTTGAATTAGCATACTTCCCTGAAAGATGGAAAAATGCCAAGGTTATTCCTATTTTGAAGCCAGATAAAACCCAACAGAAGCATCTAGCTATCGACCAATTAGTTTACTCTCTTCTAATAGTAAATTATTTGAAAAAATCATCCTAACTAGAATGATGTCAGATATCAATAAGAATTCTATTTTTCTTCCTAAGCGGTTTGGATTTCGTATTGGACATTCAACTACTCATCAACTTGCGTTGCGTAAGCATGGTATACTTCGTAGATTGCAGACTGATGACTCTCATTTCCAGCCAGACTACTTGAAAGGCATTGTTTGGGAATAACAATTGATCCAGTCCAAGCGAGAGTTTCGCCTGAGAGCCACCATTGTGGGCCACAACCATCTTTACCGTAACTTGGGATGAGAAGGGAAGTGTTGATGTGGTACTTACTTAACGGAAGGCCCCGACTCAGTGACACTCCCATAAGTACCACGGATTGGGTAGTGGGTGGGTTGTTAGTCAGGATTCGCTTCAAGCAAGCGATGCGACTGAGACTATATTTTCGTGCATGTTTGAATAGTTTATTGACTGCAGGATACGTAAATCTTCTTGGCGTTTAAACTCTGGCTAATCGTTTATCGAGATTGTTTCATAGAAAACAACTTGAACTCCAGACAGCCAGCTGTCGGGAGTGTTGTCGACAATGTAAAATGGACCGTAAACAATGAGTTTAAAAGTGGGATGGTGAAGCATTCAAAAATTATGTCACGCAAAGATTACCCAATGCTAACTAATTCTCTGTCATATTACTACGTTATTTTTCCCGTTGGTCTAATACGAATCAATTTCTTTTAGTTTTTCCTTCATTTTGTAGTGGCACTTTTACGCTACTCGCAAAAGTGTTCATGTTCTATGGAATTTCCTATATACATGGCGCAATCGTGCGTAAAACGGCCGATTGCGTCAAAGCACATGACAAGCTCCCCTCCCATTTATGTCACAATTAGTCATATCTCTTCTTCCTAATAGCGTGGCAGAATTTATAAATGGTCCTTATTGGTATAATCACAAGCATATTGAGATTCCGTAACTTGAAATTTGCCACCTCGTTCGAGTAAACGTTCCGATATTACAATGAAAACGCGAAACAGAAAAAATATAAGTGCTGCTTTCCTAAACGATATTAACATCATGAACGAACCCCGTTTCCAAATAGTACGTACTTATTCTTAGCTCAGTATAATTGACTAATGCGTTAATGGACTAAAAGTAAAGCATTAAATATGACCATAAAACATTTATTCCTCGTGCTGAAATGATTGCCGAAAATTGGTAATTGGATTTGAATTGATCTTTCGAATTCTCCACCCTCATACATAATTCAAAAGTCATGCACTCAGACAAGACCATGCATATTTCCCACCCGCATTAAAGACTCAGTGGATCCGTTTCCTAGTTAGTTGGTCAAATAAACACTAAACAAACAAATAAATTAGTTTGTTCAGTCTAAAGAAATGTCAGCTCGATTGGCATCAACCGGCGGATACGTGTTCCCTTACAATGTCATCAAAGGAAAGTACGTTTAAAATTACATGCGATAAAATATGTGCAATTCAGAATATAACGAAATGAAGATTGCTTAATTATTTGCATTTAAAGCAAAATCAGAAAAAAATAGTTGCATAACCAAGGTGGTTCATTTTCAAAGATAGCACTGCTGATGAATCACTGTATAAAAATTGGTGATAAGGGACGCGGACGAAAATAGCTGACCACCGCCTGGACATTCAACTACTCATCAACTTGTGAGAGTAACTAACATGATAAAGGCAAATATCTCAGAACGCTATTCCACTGGAGTTGCTCTTCTAGACATCGAAAAAGATTTCGACAGTGTTTGGCACAAAGGATTAATTTCCAAAATGTGGGATTTCGATTTTCCAATTTACATAATAAAGATAATTAAAAATTATCTTATTAACCGTACCCTACAGGTTTCTTATCAGAATTGTAAATCTAATAAGCTACCCGTTAAAGCAGGCGTCCCTCAAGGATCAAGCGTCGCACCAATCCTATACAATATTTTTATCTGATCTTCCAAATCTACCTACAGGCTGTAAAAAGTCACTTTTCTGTGATGATACTAGCATCTCAGCCACTGGTTGGAGTCTTTGTATTATCTGCAGTCGACTGCAATGAAGCTTGAATATTTGCAATGATCACCTGAAAAAATGGAAAATTTCCACTAATGCGGCAAAAACACAATTGATTGTGTTTCCGCATAAGCCAAGAGCTTCTTCTCTTGAACCAAATAATAATCATATTATTAAATTTAATGGTTTGAATTTAACGTGGTCAGATCAAGTTAAATACTTGGGTTTGATTTACGATAAAAAACTCTCTTTTAAGGATCACATTGTTTATACCCTTTTATAAATAGGAATTCTAGGCTCTGCCTAAAGAACGAACTATTAATTTATAAACAAATATTTAGACCGGCAATGCTATATGCAGTGCCAATCTGGGCAAGTTGTGCTACTAGGAAGAAAACGCTTCAAAGGATTCAGAATAAAATTCTGAAAATGATTTTGAAGCGTCCTCCCTGGTTTAGCACAAATGAGTTGCACAGACTCGCAAACATAGAAACATTAGAAATTATGACGAACAGTATTATAAGCAACTTCCGACAAAAATCGTTGCAATCACCAATTGAAACGATTAGCTCTCTTTACAGTTTTTAAGTTAGTTTGAAAGATTTGTTTAGCTCCTTATTCACATGACAAGTAGGTTTAAAACTTCCTACTGCAAAAAAATACTTAACTGCGAAAGCATATTATATCTTAATAATAATTAACCGAATCATGTAAACAATAGGGATGAAAAGTCACCACTTGTAGCTGAACACCCAATATACTAAATTTGAAATTTAATGCAAACAAAATATTGTAATCAAAATAAAATAATATATAAAAAAGTGTAGTACCTTGCATTTTCTAGCTCCGGCAAGGATTGTCATGTTCGGTTAACATATAAATAATTTGAACTCTTGAATAACTGTTGTTGTAACGAGAGTAAATTGTAACTTGTAAATAAATAACTTTTATTCAAAATCAACATCAATAATCCCTATTTCATACTATGTTGCGTTTCGGCTTCGCCTCATCAGAAACCGACACTAACACATTGTCGGAATAGATTAGCGCCGGCTTGACGCAAATCCCTTAAAACTAAAACACACTATGTGTTTCAATCAAACGACTGATCAAACGTGATGTCCCGTTCGAGCAGAAGTTCTGTTTATGCCGATGAGACACAAGTGAAGCCGAAACTTGTCTTGGCTTAGCAGGCCTATGCGAAAGCACTATGCTATATTTCACCCTAAGGGGGAAAATTTGGTAAAAACCAAAATTTCTCACTAGGGTGAAAATTTGTTGGTAAAAACCAGTCTTTGTACAGGAGGGCACAAATCCTTATTTCATACTATGTTGCGTTTCGGCTTCGCCGGTTTCTGATGAGGCCCTTAGGGTGAAATATAGCATAGTGCTTTCGCATAGGCCTGCTAAGCCAAGACAAGTTTCGGCTTCACTTGTGTCTCATCGGCATAAACAGAACTTCTGCTCGAACGGGACATCACGTTTGATCAGTCGTTTGATTGAAACACATAGTGTGTTTTAGTTTTAAGGGATTTGCGTCAAGCCGGCGCTAATCTATTCCGACAATGTGTTAGTGTCGGTTTCTGATGAGGCGAAGCCGAAACGCAACATAGTATGAAATAAGGATTTGTGCCCTCCTGTACAAAGACTGGTTTTTACCAACAAATTTTCACCCTAGTGAGAAATTTTGGTTTTTACCAAATTTTCCCCCTTAGGGTGAAATATAGCATAGATCAATAATCCGTTGATGTACTATAGGTTTTCTTTTGATAAAGAACATGTTTTTTTTAGAATTTTTAGTTTCTATTGTCTAACCTTTGGATTTGTTTTCATAAGGAACTTCTCTAAATTTCATCAGATCAGAATTAAAGATTTATGCAATAATTTTAAAATCCGTCCCGAAACAAAATCCTGGCTACGGGCCTAAACAAGTTACTCTCGATCCAATTACCAAAAAAATTTGAGTTGCATTTCAATTTAATATTAGGTTTCAAAAATGATACGGTTTTACTCGCTATAACCGCATGATGTACCTTGAACAAAATTAAAAAAAAATTATCTTTTCTTGCTTTTAACGAACGTGCCTTCAATTTTCTAAATATAAATGAATATCCAAAGTCATTAACGTATCATTTGCAAATTAACTGGACAGCTAATCTCATTTTACTGTTATTGGCTCCGCTTTTTATAACTACTCTCTGGAGACCAATTCACGGGCCGTTGGGTTTCCCTTTTGGGCACAGCAGTTTAGCAGCTCGTTTCCTACCACAATCAGTAATTAATTTGAAATGACTTAAAACCAAATTACACCACATAAATCTTTCTATTGCCACAGCTACTTGAGAGATTCCCGTCCCCTTATGTGAATCACCAAAGAGCGGTATCTCTATTCGTCATCCTTCTGTTTGCAACTAGCAACTTTTGTCATCGTTCGAAAAGGGACGGATTTTCATCACCACTACTGAGACCAGGAGGATGTCAGTACTCCCCTTAAATGTTTCGTGTTCGTTCCCTGTGTTGTTCCCCGACCACACTTACGCATCATCAAATAATTGATGAAGTCAACAGATACGGTGACGTCGTGTCATCCGAGCCGAGAAGTTTGATCTTGATCCCCCCCCCCGGTTTTGTTCGCAGTTCGTCCTCCGGTTAAACCTAGCAATTATACCTAGTGTGCCTAGGCTGTTCCCAACCCCAATCATCTCCGAGAAGAGAATTGTTTTTCAGATATTTCTAGCTGATAATATACAATATAAATTTATTTTATTACTTGATCTTTTATCTCGTTCACAAGATCTTCGATTCGGTATGCTCTTCTATGTGGACCAATTTCTGGCGATTTTAACTTGCCTTCCTACACATCTCAATGAAACCTAATGAAGTGGGACGCCTGTTCTGTATGGCAGTGGGTGAGGGTGAATAAATTATAGTCCTTTTTATGCGAGTGCTGGCATGGTGACTGAAGATGAATAACATTTCCTGCTCGGATGACTGCGGGATGATGCACTTTATATATCTGCTGATGGAACGCGACTGGATGACACGTTGTTATGCGATGTTGCTCTAAAGACAGCGTCCTGCTGATGGGATGATTGTTGTTTTGTATTCATTGACCTGACGAGGAGTCCTGACGCGGTTCATTGCCAACGAACAAACTGCTGCTGATTGGAGTCTGTTCTGTTTAGACAAGCGATGGATTTCTCGCGATACGTTTCAATATTGCATTGAGTTTTTCAGTGATAATCTACAATAATAAACTTTAGGGGATCTTGTAGTAACACAAATTCCTTCTGTATCTTATCGGCAATTCTGTTGTAAATAATGATTTTCAAAATTATGCTTCTTACAAGACTGGTTCAAGTTTTAAAAGGTCTCAATAAACCAGTCATCCCATATGCAAGCTCCGACCAGGAACTGTTGTGTCAGCAGGATCGTAAAACTAGCTCTTTAATTATCCTGTACGATAAAGTTCGAGTACGAAATCTGTCAAAGCAAAAGGTTCAGTTTCGTGACCGGATGTAGCATCAAACTTTTGCTTATTGCCGTACCCTCTGAGAACAAAAAAAAAACAACTACGCACATCGTCCCACATCTAAATTTATCACCAGCCATAGATAATTCTTTACGCTCGACTGACTCTTCGCTTCCAATCCACTCAATCGAACAAAAAAAAATCTCCCTGCCGAAACGAATTGGACTCACTCGAAGGAGTATACGCAGATATAAAATCTGCAATAAATAAAAACAAATCAATTGCTTACATCTCCCGGAAGTTGGTCTCCCTTTCGCCGAAATCTACCAAATCTCCGATTCTGCTAGAGATATTATGAATTTGCTGTACGTTGAAGTTGACTTGTGTGGGAAAGTGTAATGTAGACAAATGGGTGGTGTATTTTGCTTTGGCCTTTTGCATTCCCCTTCGGAGATATGCTAGACCGGCAAGTGTTAGCGTTTCAGAAGAAAAATGGTCATCACAAACATTTCAAATGAATTGCAAATCTGATATGAATAAGATACTGTGATGAAATCGGGTCATGTGATTTGTATATACTGTGCGATGAATCACCATTAAAGGATATTTTGAAGAAGTAAACCAAACACTCAGATTTTAAAAAAAATGATTCTGTCGATTCTCAATATACTGAGCATATTTTTAATTCGGAGGGTATGTGTCGCACAAAGAATCGTTTAAAAAAACCGTTTTAAAATAAACTCTGGGAATTCGCTTTGAAGTTTTGTGAACTTCAGTCACGGTTTCCACCATATCATTACCAAATCGATTTTCTGTACGTGGTACAATTTTATGAGCATTATTCTACGTGTGCAATTTTATGAGCAAAGGTTGAGTCGTGATTTTATTCATAGATTTGAGAACATTATTAAGAGTCCGACTATACGAAGTGAACTAATTCATAATTTATTACATCCTGATCTCGTGGTTGGGAATGAGGTCACTAAATGAAAACAGTTTGGATATTTTCTCGTGAACTATTTCACAAAAGTTGGAATATTACTCATGAATCCATTCAATCCTCGTGAACTAATCCTTGAATTCTAATATATTGATCACGATTCAATAGTTTACAAAATCATGAAATACTATTCATGGATATAATAGTCGTGACATACTATTCGTGCTCGTGAGTTTGAACTTGCGCGACCACCCCTGGCAACTACTTCGGGACTAGCTGAAATTACACAAAGAATCAATAGATGATAATGCCTAGGAGTAACAAGCCATTCTACGATGTACAACTCCTGGTAATCCCAACTTGTTTACTGGTCAATGCCGTGTTTAAAATTATACTTAATACAAATATCATTTTAACAAAAGACAGACTAGCAAAAGAAAAAGAAACAGAAAATAAAAGTGGAAACCAAATTGGAGCTACAACTGAGAAATATCAATTATTTTCGCAACAAGGATATGAAATTTTTTTGAACGGTACAAAATTAACTGAACTGAAAACCTTACTTTATTATTATCCTAACTACTAGGGAGAGAAGCACAAACATGTATGATTATCACGAATAGAAAAGAAGAATGATCAGAATTAATCTACTAATTTACTACAAAAGCATAAGAGAGTTCGCCTGTGCCCGCCACTCCGATACCAACAAGAACCAATTGGGCCCGGAAAATGTTCATTGGACAAGGAACTAATTTAGTACCATAAACTAGAAAACCCAAAAGATGCAGGGGATGAAGTAAAGAGAGTCCTGTTTTTGTCACTTCTTACGACATGGAAGCAGGAAACCCTAAATTGCTAAATTTAAACAACGATGTATTAAACCGTTCTAGGGAACAGAAATAAATAGGCGATTCCCGATTTATCGTCCTAGAATAGAACCACTGGGAACCTGCTCCCATGTCGTAAGAGCCGACTAACAACATGCTAGGAGTTGCTAGGTCAAGGTATTGCTCCGTACCGAAGGCTTATCCTGGACGGACCTTAAGGTTTTGCATCATAGCTTTTATCCATTCTGTTTTGAGTGGTTCACTAAGATATAGTCACCTTTTCTGATTCGCTATTCCCGATTGTGTACCATCGATTTAGGTTTCTCCTGGCGGTTGTACAATAGTCGTAAAGGATGAAGTCCAATTCTACAGTAACAGTATATATCAATATACCGGTTCTTCCACGCCAAGGCATAACTTTCAAAGATTTGATTTAAAAACCGTATTTGAAAAAAAAAAAACAAACTTTAATGTAGGAAATTTATTGAATTGGCCTAAGATGAAGCTGTCGAATTGCACAAAAAGTTTTTTTGTGTGGAAAGCGATCCGTTGATGTGTCAAAATACGCATTTTTTTATGAAATCTAGTACCGTCTACCGACAAATCTACAATTGCGAATACCTCCAAAGGTTACTTCTTGAAGTCTCATGAAGGTCTGACACTAGCTTTGTAATATTTTTGCTTTGCAGTGGTAAAAATCTCAACATTGCAGAACTTCACTCTGTCAGAAGATGTAGAACCATCGGAAGCTAAAACTTCGTTAAATCGCACTCTTGATCCTTTCTTCAAAATCATCCAGCGCAGTATTCTGCGTCACTCGTTCGAGTTTGAACCGCTCATATGGTAATCGGTATTTGCCAGCATTGCTGTTCTCCCATCCATTCTTTTTCTGGGTCGCCGATTGATCAAGAGCCCTTGTCGTAGGGTTTATTATATTTATTACGGATATTAAACATGTTGTTTGCAATGTGGCATTTAACCCAATTATGGGAACGTGTCTGATAGGAAGAGTGGAGATTCCAACTTGTCATTAACATTTCGCAGTGAATTTCTTCACATTAATTTGGGATATCTTTTTGTACACTTCATTTGTACTGCAAACTTTGAAAATGATTATTGAAGTGTTAATAATAAGCAGTACTCCCGATGGCTGGCTGTTCGGTGTTCAAATTGCTCATTTCGAATCCTCGGAAATTGATCGCGAGCGACTTCGTACGTATTGCTAAGATCGTGTTATCTATAGATGAATATACCTCTTTTATATTCCACGCAGCGTTATCCTTTTATGTAACACCCCACGGAAGAATAATTATTAAAACGCCTATTCGAATAGAATTCATATTGCTACTGGAGGTCGCACACCGGAAAACTTTGATCTAAAATGAAAAAACAAAGCGCGTGAGTGCTTAGCTAAATCACAATATCTACCAAGATATATCCTGATTCATCTCCCTGCCTACTAACACTAATCCTATCCTGTGACACTTGCAGATGATGCAGAGAATATATCCGAGGAATTCAGTCACGGGAAACTCACGAGCGGTCAACTAAGCTAAGCTAACACAAAAATCAGGCTCTAATATTATAATGCTCATGAAACATGGTATACATGGCAATCAATAATATAGTGCATACACTACTCAAAGCTATATTAAAATAGTCAAAACAACATAATGAGATAAGTAGGTGTAATAAACATGATTTAACGAACCAATGAACATGACAACAAAACATTTATTCTTCTTGCTGATATGACTGGAGGAAATTGGTAACTGGTTTTAGATCCTTCTCGCGAATTGTCAATTCTCAAACCTTATACATGATTGATGTCATCATTCCACTCAGACCAGACCATGCGTTTTTCCAATGCACATTGAATGCTCTGTGGATTAGTTTCCTAGTTGGTCAAATAATCATAACCCGGCGGATACGTGTTACCTTACAATGTTATCAAGTCAACGAACATTTAAAATTACATACGACATGATATGTGCAATTTTGAAAATAATAGAATCAAGACTACTACTAATTTGCAAATTACAAAAAATAAGAACGGAAAAATAGTTGCATAACTATGGTAACTCATTTTCAAGAATAGCACTGTAGATGAATCACCTAATAAAATAGAGACATAGACGAAAATAACACCCTCGCCCATGGGACCAATCAAAAAAGAGGGGGACAAAACCTATTAGAGGCCTTAGAGGCAATTTTAGAGCCAGCATTTCTTCGTAGGGTCCACAATATTATACTAAGACTTCGTAAATAAAAAAAAACATTTTGATTAGACTAAACTAGAGTACCCGAGCAATTTTTTTGCGTCTTAGGCAAAGTTGTAGAATATTATGTTTTGAATAACTTTGCCGAAGATACTATAGGCATCAGACCTAATTTTCGAGGCAAAATTGCTGTTTCTTGTAAATATGTCTTAAAAATTAGTTTTTCGACTTGATTAATTTAACATGTTCTACAAACTTTTCACAATCTTCATTAAAGATTTCTGTTTTCATAAGCACTTTTTGGCAACCACACTTTAGTTGTTCCGGCGCTTTATTGCCCCAAACAGAAGTGACATATTACAATACATTAGGATATAGTGGGACTCATTGTTTGGGTGACCATTTATGTATCACGGTTAAAACATAATATGAGTTCATATTATTGTTACACTACACATACGTACACAAATATAACATTTTATTTAGCTATAAATAAAATGTTATATTTTACAAACAACTACAAATATGCAGAACATATTGAGTAGATCAATTACGGTTACAATATGGAAAAGTTAAAAAAACTACTAATTTTGAGCAGACTTGTTATTTGCTCACACAATGTGCACAAAGAGCGAAATACACCGATGAAAAATCGAGCAGCACAAAAACACTGCAATGTGCAGAATGACCGCACAAAGAGAAACTTGAATACGAAAAAGAGGAAGAGCTGCACATTTTCACACAAAGAGTCACCTTGAAGAGCTACTTTTTTGTGCCTCCCTTCACTGGCAAGCAGGTAGAAAGGAGTAGAATGCACATATGGGAGCAACACACATCGGAGTGAAGAGGTTTATTGTAGAAAAGAAGAACAATGGTTCGCATAAAAAATACAAATGTGTTTTTTTATTTTTCTCTTTATTTGCTCTGAGGTGCATACATCCCGGATTTTGAGGTTAAACTGCCAAAGAACAACGATTTCGGCTTAAAAAAAATCTACAGAAGGTATGCCATGGTTGCTTAGATGGATATTCGTTCCGAATAAAAAACATTACCATCGTATTACAAGTTGTTCTGGACTTCCGGGATTGCTTTTGTGAACCGGACGAACAAATTGACGGTTGAATTGTATATTTCAAAGTCTTGTTACAATGCTATTCGATTGACTTCGGACCGCTGCAAAGGCCTTTCGGATTAACAGCGAAAACCTGTGTTGAGACGTTGAAGTTGAACCAATAATGCGGCACGGGCACAGATCACGATTTTTTGCCTTTCTCATATAAAGAAAGGCTATGCAATCACTGTAGGGCCGAGTGTCATACACCATTCGATTCAGTTCGTCGAGATCGGCAAATGTCTGTGTGTGTATGTATGTGTGTGTATGTGTGTGTGTTTTTTCTCAATTTTCTCAGAGATGGCTGAACCGATTTTCGCAAACTTAGTTTTATCTGAAAAGTATAACGCTCCCATAAGCTGCTATTGAATTTTTAGTTGATCCGACTTCCGGTTCCGGAGTTACGGGTTGAAGAGTGCGGTCACACAGCAAATTCCCATATAAACTGGTACCACCATGATGTTCAAATGATGCAAAACATATTAAAATTGATGTAACATTACTCTAGTTTGCGGGTTTGGATTGGCCATCCTATGACGGTTCATGACGCCCCCGGGGTACCCGCCATGTTCCTAAGCTAATATAACACCCATTCCACAACGAATTCTTTACCGATTTTTACAAACTTGATTTCAAATGAAAGATAGAGTAATGCCATTGACTGCTGCTGAATTTCATTCGGTTCTGACTCTTGCTTCCGGAGTTACAGGGGTGTTAGTAAGGATACACTGGAATTTCCCATATAAATCGGTACAATCATAATACCTCAGAGGCTAGAAACTATTGAAATGGTCACCAAATTACTTCTAATCGCAGATCTAGATCACTGATTGCCAATCAAACAATCTTTGAATATATTGTCCACTATCGACGATTACTGAAGTCCGGAATACCGGGCATATTCCACAATTAAAGTCACATCGGTTCATCGGTCATGACTGAACCGATTTTGTCAAACCAAGTCTCAAATGGAAGGCAAAATATGCAGTGGAGTATTGCGTCGACGCCCCTGCCCCCCCCCCCCCCTGCCTTGCCCTTATACCTCCCTCCTTCATCACCCCTCCTCCTGGGCCACCCTCACGCACGTATTTCCTTCATCCACCCTGTATACCGAAATAAGATGAAGGATTTCTGACGCATCCTCCACTCCCACTCTACCCATTCCCTCCACTTTGAAACCCATTCCACCAACATTTCAAAATATAATCACATGAAGATAACATTGAACTCATGTTGATTAAGCTAATTAAATATTATTCTTTTGCCTTTCTCATATAGAAAGTTTATGCAATTGCTCCAAAAACCGACTTTCTAACCGAGGCCCGGAGGGCCGAGTCTCATATATCATTCGACTCAGTTCGCCGAGATCGCAAAATATCTGTGTGTATGTATGTGTGTATGTATGCATGTATGTATGTATGTGTGTATGTGCAGACTTGTTAACAAAATGTCCACATCGGTTTCTCGGAAATGTCTGAACGGATTTTTACAAACTAAGATTCAGATGAAAGGTATAATATTCCTATAGGTTGCTATGGAATTTCATTTTCAACCGACATCTTGTTCCGGATTACGAGTTGAAGAGTATGGTTACAAAACAAAATTTGTTGATTTGTCCACATCGGTTTCTCGGAATTTTCTGAACCGATTTGGCAAACTTGATTTTAAATGAAAGGTCCATCAGCTGCATTTGAATTTTGTGTGGATCCGAGTTCTGGTTTCTGAATTACAGGGTGATACGTACGATCACGCAGCAAATCCCGATTCTAACGAATTCTGCGATGAATGTAAAAAGGTGAAATTTTTTCCAAAATGTAAACACAACTGTTGAATTTGTAGATCTAGGTCACCAACAGTCATTCAAAGTCTCTTTGGCCACACTGGCCACCATCGACGGATCCGGAAGCATCCAAATTCAGAATAACGGTTATATTGGTTTCTCGAAAATGGCTAGACCGATTTGATCAACTTAGTCTCAAATGAAAGTTGTTGTGTCCCCGGAAACTGATATTAAATTCCATCTTCATCCGACTTCCGGCTCTGGAGTTACGGGTTGTGGAGTGCGATCACATAGAAAACTCCGATTCAAACCGATATTTCAGTTCAATATTACCGTGGCTGTTTTTTCTTTTACAAAATTTTGGAACTCGAATAATGATTTATTTTCCTGTATATAGTTGTCATGTGATGTATAATAATAAAATGTAATATATGCATTTAAAAGCTTTTAATGAATATAAACAACGCACACATTCTCGTGATTCATGATTGAGAAAGGCACGATTGCACCGCTAGGTGGATTAAAATAGGTTTTTTACCTTAAAGCTGGTACGCTTTAAAAAAATGCGAGGAACACAGTTAAAGTTGAATAGAGAATAGAGCAAAAATCGAAAACGAAAGAAGTATTTTTGTTCGACACCGTGCACGGGATCTTTATAGAAACTAACCAGCTATACTGCAATCATATTCTATATAAGCTGAAAATTCAATACACGATAAGGAAAAAAACTGCTTTTTTCGTTTTGAATTTTTGTACCATTCTCCATTCCTTCTTAAGTACTACTGTCAGATAGTGCAAAACAATATAAAAATCTGGATTTAAAGCTGATTCAAAATTAATAAAATAAAATTAAAAGCAGTGTTTTCAGAGGATGTCCGAACCCATGGTACGGAGGAGCTCTCCTCAAGGGTGCTACATTCGACCGAAGTACGCTTTCAAATCTTTTTTAGTTATTTGAGTTTCACAATTAATAGTATTAAAACAGATGATTTTCTGATACATAGTGCGCCTTTCTCATTTTTATCATTTAATCAAGTCTTAAAATAACTAAAAAAGATAATAATAAAATTCCAACTCATTTGTGAACAACCCATTCACATCTGGCACGTCATAAAAGTTGAACCGCCGTCATCTGTTATCCGATGGTCCGCTCTCGAAATAATTACAACCTCAAAAATCGCCAACTAGCAACAACCCGAATCAGTCCGACCCCCGCCGAACAGCAGCATCCGTGCCAAGCATAATTCGAGTTGATTTTCCAGGCGTCATTAACTCGTAATTTAATGTTTTTATTATTCCCATCCGTATTTCATTATTATTCTGTGCCGCATCCTGTTTTTTCGGTGGTGCAATAAGTGTTAAATCGCCAGAGCGATAAATGAGTACGATAGGGAAAAATTAAATGCCCGATGACAAGATACAGTCAGTTCAGATGAGGATGAGGCGGACTGAAATTCAAAGCAAAATATTCCCCAAGGGTAGAATCAAGTGGTTTTCGCACGACGAAAAAAAATTGGTAGAAAAAACTCAAAAAGTTTACTTTTGACACAAAGTGCTTTTCCTTCACTATTTTTGCAGATCTACTTATTCCTTTGGAATGATTTTGGAGTGCTTGGTTAAGGGAATGATTTTTTTCCACAATCCTCGCCTGAAAGGATATAAATTGTCCGACTGTCATATTTCATCGAAGCAGTAAAAACATTTATTTACGAAGGAATCGTTTTGCTAAGAGCGAATCTTTACGCACGATAAATCACTCGGCACTGTTTCTCAATGACTGTATGCAGTGCGCCAAACTATATGTCGACAAAGAGGCTGGAGAATGGTTTTTTTCTCCCTAGCAGTTAGGCTTGTTTTCAGGCACCCCTATCGCGCCAGAGTCGGTACGGTTTGAAACATTGTGTCTTGCCTTGCACTTACTTTATTCGATTGTAGTATAGCTATACGCTCAGAAGGGTGCTCGGCTCGGGGAGAAAAGTTATGATTTTATTAACGTAATGTATAGCTGCACCGATTTGTTTACATGGTGTGGAAAGCCAGTGTTTATTTATCGGCTTAAAGAGCTGCGGCCGTGACTGGGTGTATTAGCACAGTTTAGTGGGTTTAACATTTAAGACTGTGCTGTAAGAAATTTTGAAAATATGAGCAACACGATAGCGAATAATTGTAACGAGCTCACCACTATGAAATCATTCTTGATTTGTATAGACAGATCAACACCGACATCGAGCACTTCAAAATGCATATTCACAGGGGGAAAGGAATGTTAGTCCGATACATGTTGTTGCTAATGACCAAAAAATCCTCTAGGAAGTGTACTTCCGAGAATTTCCAGAAATTAAGCTGTTGCCTATAAAATTTGCCAGAAACTCTGTTAATGTAGAATTGAATTGCTTGATTACAAACTACACAAATGTTTAAGCCTAAAACGGTTTTGCGGGGTACATTTGTACCCCAGAGCTATTTGCAATCCATGTTATTCGGTTATGGTTTATTTTAACTGTAAGCAAACTTTATCATAAATCAATTTGATTATTAAACTTCCATTAAAGCAGGTGCAACCTATTTGTTTCACTAGACCAACCTAACACTGCCCGCTTAAAGTTTACGTATAGCGAGAGATGAAGTGATTTTATATGCTTGCAGTCGAAAACATTCACTATCTGAACCTGGTTCTCGACTCCATCAAGATAAGGGAGTAGTACAACCAGTGGTGCAAATTTTCATTTTCAAATGCCAACTTTCAGCTCAATCAAACCCAACCATGATTCAAATTCAAAGCCTCCCTTAATCATTCACTTTCAAATTGGCGGGATTTTCATAACTAAACCGTACGTCTTCATTTCACATTGATGCTTTTTCATTCATCAACCAAAGTTGTCATCTGCACTGTAGAGGCCAGTTTAGGTTAAATGTTCACATGTTTTGCGTTTTCAAGCTTACATGAAGAGTAAGAAGTATGTTCAGAGTAGTTTTGCTTGAAAAACCTAGTCAATGCCCCAGTAGAGAGATATTCACATGGTCAATGAAATTGAAAATGAATGGGAAATGATTGAACAGCTCGGCTGTTTGAATGAATTATGCAAACGAACAAATGCGAATTGAGCATAGTAGGACCTGATTTGAGATTTGTTCCTCCTTCAATTTCAAAACAACCTGTTGAAAATTTGCAGCTCTGAGTACAACAAGGACACTTGGCGAACGCTGCGGTTCCGTATTGATAACAACCGCCAGCTAATCAAGTATCACATACGGTACGATACTTTTCCACACTCCAACGATGCACAGGGAATCAGCTGAAGATCTGCCAGCCGTGATCGACCGCTTCGGACAGCAGATCTACGTACCGAAGAATTAATGCTAACAATATCGCTTCTGTTTTGGGAGGAACCACCGCCAGTACATCAGAGGACACAAGCTCCAGTACGTCAACTTCAAAGCCATCATACGTGACGATGATAAACTTCCTCCAGAATTACGCTCGATTTTTGCAGGCAGTTTATTCGGCCACTGCGAACTCTGCTCCTCTTCGCAGTAAGCCAAATCCGACATCCAAGTTAGCAGCCTTTCCAGACGTAGCAAGCCACAGACCTCCGCATGCTCAACGTCCCCCAACGGATGGATCTAGTAAATTTTTTGAATGATCTATTTGCGATCGAGTTCCCATTATACCCGGAAGCACCACACGCTTCTGCATGCTAATCCCTCTGACTTCAATCTCGCATCTGGTGGTCAAACCATCGGATCAACTTGTTTTGTTGCCGTCAAAGCGACTGTCACCGCAGAACCTATGCTGCATGCTCCAAACCCACTGTCACACCAGTCTGTTTCGCAAACTCCTATCCAGCAACCGTCTACCTCTACCTCAGGCCCAAATGTAGCCTTCCAGGAGATCTCAGACTACCCTCGTACTATATAGACTGGTGAAGTGATTCCTGGAACCGTTTTCCTTCTAACTGTGTTCGTGAACATCCGTAACGGTGGAAGTCGCATCGCCACCGCCTGTTGCTTGCTTCGCAACGTAACTTTATTTCTGGGGCTCTCTGTGAACAACTGCAGCTTCCTCGCATCCAATTGCCGCATTCATAGCATAGCATAGCAAAAACGACCGCACTCATCATTGGTGACTGATACAGTAAAATCTTTTTATACGACAGTATATTTCACTGCACACCTGGCCATGTCCTTACGATCGCGAAATGGAAGGGAATGTTAGTTGAATACCTACTTAAGAAGATATGGAGAACCCACGCAATCTCCATAGATTTTACGGATGTTCGATTTTGTTAGTAGGGAAGAAAAATGGGATGTGGGTTTGGATTGATTTTATATATTCAACAAATTAGATAATGATAATTATTATAAATCGGATTGATCTCACCAGATTTATTTGGGTGATGGCACCACCGACAGACTACTTTCTCCAAACATCCCGCTTAGCTGGGTTACCACAGCAATGAAAAACTTGAGATGTAGTTGACGAAGAAGGCATCGGTGAGGATCCGGGTGACGATTATGTCTGCAAATCAGTAACAAACCTATACCGATGCTGACGTTTTCACTAAACTGACTAATTTTCACTATTGTGCGCACTCGCACAAGAAAGCTTCACAGTTTTGAACAACTCATTTTTTTCAGTACAAAAAATCTAAAATTGCAGTATCAAGAACTATTTTTCAATCGGTGAAAAAACGTGACACATTAGGAATTTGCGTCCAACTTTGCTCAAAGCCTACTTCGGTTCTGCACCTTCCTCGCATCCAATTGCCGCATGCATCTCCGAGAAGCGGAATCGGAAACACCACAACGCTGGTTGAACACTATGCCACGATAACCATCTTCTCTCGAGTCACTCCTTTCTCCGTGAAAATCTTCACGCTCGTTCTACCCTCCATTATCGTGAAGCTGCTCAAAGCTGTAGAAGCTCGCAAATGGCCGACCCCAAAGCACGTGGAGCTTGCAGATCTAACGGTCGCTGTTCCCGGTGACATCGGCATGATTCTGGGTGCCACCCATTTGTTCCAAGTTCTTCTATATAGAGTTCTGTTGGGTCGTCTCCGGGGCGTGTATGTAAGAAAATCACGATCACAGCGATTGACTGTATGATCGATGAATTGGTCATCCGATTCTGGCTGCTGGAAGAAGTCCACGATGCACAGAAATGGTCTCCGTCAGAACGATACTGCTGAGAACATTTCGTGGAGAACACCACCCGGAACTCCGACGGCCGCTACGCTGTCATGCTTCCCAAGCGTGACCAACTGGTTTAGAAATTAAACGACAACAAATACAATGCCACCCGTCGCTTCTTCGCTCTAAAACATTCCCTCGGTTCGAACCCCAGCAGTTCGTCACGATTGTCCTCCGCTTTCGAATTCATTAGTTCGCAATATCTGCGGTCATTGAAGACATGTTCCGCCAGATTTTGGTTCACCCCACCGAACAACCGCTGCAACGCATTCTCTGGCGCGACAATCCTGAGGCTCCACTGAAGAGTTACTAACTTCGCACCATCACATATGGCACGAGCAGTGCTCCATTTCTGGCAACCAGGCTGCTGCAGAAGTGATGATGAAAGGCAACATTTTCCGGAGCCCGCTGTCCGCCATGACTATGAATGACGGCGACAATTTGATGTCCGGTTCAAACAATGCTGAATCTTGTGCCGTTATCTGCGAACAGCTTATCACAATGGTCTTCGAAATGTCCAACTGTTTTTGATACCATTCCGTTGGAGATCCGAGAAAAGGAAACACTGCTTGATTTGGAGCACGACTCCTCCGTGACTGTACTTGGCCTCCGCTGGGAATCGTCGACCGATTTCGTTTAATTAAAGACGCCAAATTGGAAGGAATGCATAATCCTGATTGAACGAACGATCTTCTCTCAGATTAGCAATCTTTTCGACCCATTTGGCATGGTTGGACCGACCGGACTTCATCTCGACTGGGACACACCCCATGGCTAACGAATTTGCTCGCGAATGGCAGGATTTCCACCAGAAGCTGTTAGCACTTGTTCGTCTTTGATATTCACGACATGTTTTACGTTCTGATTACGATCGTTTGGAGATTCACAGGTTCAGCGATGCCTCGGTGTCTGCATGAGGCGAAAGTATCCATGTCCGGTTATTACCTACCGATGGACTTTGTTCGTAGTATTATCGAAACGAATTCGGTTTATGGAGTGTCCTAAAGCAGGAGTGAGATTAACGGCAGCAGCGACTTGTTGTGGTGTAAGGCGCTCGTCGGTTTCGGCTAATTGGTCACCAGCAACCTGAAAACTGGTTTTCAACGAAAACCGGTTTTCATCCAGTGAAGAAATTGGCCATTGGTGTCGGTACCTAAAACTCCATTTATTGACATTAAAGATGGCAACCCGGATTCTTTTCACTGCTCTCTCAATTACTTCCAGAACGACTTAGATTTAGATTTCAGTTGACACTCGACGTTCTGCAGGTGTCTGGAGTAGGCTCATCGTCTGCTTTGCTGTTTGTATTCGTGATTAAACACGAAAAAAAGTTCGAAAGTGTCGCCATTTCTCACAAAGGATAATAAATAAAGACGTTCAAGATCTGTGAAGATTTCTATTCAACTTTTATTCATATAGTTTTCTTAATCGCTTCAAATATCCATAAAATTTTTAGAATCTTTCTGAATATAAAAGTGAATTTACGCCTTTGTCCATACCATAAACTGTTAATCACTACCCCCTCGATGCCAAAATTCGAAGAGTGTGAGGAAACAAAGTCATTTACATCTGCCATTTTCCTGCATATTGTCACCGCGAACTATTAAAAATATGAATTCATAACTCCTCTAAAGCACAAACGTTTGAATCCTTAGCCCTCGTTGCACCACACTGCAAAAACACCCGATGACACAACAAGATAAACGGATCCATAAAAACATTTAAGAATTTGAAACCGACCCTCTATCCCTTTTTCCCCGGTTGCTGCTGCTGCTTCACCAGAATCGGACACCATTAGAAGATGGAAATCAGCCGCAGAAAAACACCACTCATATCTGCAAATATTTTTATCGTTTTCTACAAACACGCTACGGTCGTCGGGAAAGGACAAAAACTAACCCTCGTGCGTTGCCTTGGAAAATGTTCGAAAAAAAGAGCAATTTTCCTATCAATGTGAAAAATCTTTTCGCCTAATGTCACGATGTTGTGAGTTCCGGGCTTGTGCCATGTTCCTCCCATCCCCTGCATGTAATGGAATAGGAGCAGCACCAGAGGAAGCAACAAAAAAAACACAGAACGATGATGCGAGTCACGCCGGGAGATGAATTGATTTGCGGAAATCGGAAGTTTCCTTTTCCTCCGACGAGCGGCTTCATGGCCAGCATCAAGCTGCCTCCGGCCTGCAAACGCGCGTCATCTCCCCATAGAAGTCATGTTTGGCGCTGTGTTTGCCGAAGGAAGAATGGATTTCTTGAGTTTAGCTTAAATCGGCTGTTGTTTGCACATATCCGATGTGCCGAGAAATCATCATGTTGCGCGGGGTTTTTACTTTGCGAATGATTATCGTTGGAAAAAGATTCAATTCAATTGGCCTCTTTCACCATGAACCGAACGGCGGCGGTTGATGTCAAGATTAATGATAGGTTCCGGTGGTGCATTCTGTCGGCTTTTAGTTGTACAAGTTTGTTGATTCGTTCGGGAAGCGAGTTTGGGGTTGAATGATAATGTTCATTAATATTAACATTCATAACAGTTTCCAATCTTTCTGATATCAAAGATGTTTCTTTCATAGTACTACATTTATACAATTTAACGGTTGGGCATATCAGGTTTTAAATATATGAATGAGCTTTTAAAGTCTTTAAAATATTTACATTTATCCTGAATATAATATCAATATAAGTATCAGTTACACCAGTTTTGATTACTTTTATACAATGCATAGGCAAAGAATCTTCTTTCTGCTGTGGATATCGTATGGATCAATATAAATTATTACATATTTGTATTGGATCAAAAGTTGATCCTATTTTGGAGCAACATCGTAGCGATTAACTCTAATTATTGTTGTATCTAATCATTTGCTAATAGTTACAAGTAATGTACGTGCGCTGTATTCATTTTTGACAGTATCTTATATTCAAAATCTGAACAGTGTTCATGTGAGTGGTCAAACTATAATTTACTTTGTCACAGCGAGTTGGATGTTATAGTTTTCTAATTAAAATTTAAACTATTTTTTATTATTCTATCGTAATGATAGCAATTATTAATTTTCTCGCCATACATTTTAATTTTCTCGCCATACATTTTAATTCAGTGCGCCGAAACTACTTGACCGTTATGTATCCGACGCGGTACCCGGGTACCTTTTAAGGTTTCAATTAATGGAATTCCTATGTTTTATCTATAGCTGGAAATTGAAACTTTGTGACATCTTAGAACTTCACTAAGTGAAGCTTTTGAGTTGATATAGTAAGGGGGGAGTTAGGAGAGGCTCCTGTTTTTTATTACGTAACAGGCCGACGTGGTTTCCCCGGGTACCCACAAAACTGAAATGCCAATAACTAAGGTAATTTCCAACCGATTTTGATGCTTTTGGGTGTTTTGAATTCGGGAACTCATCCGCTTTTGGACTTGGTAAAATTCAATCGGGTTACTTCATTTGGTTCCCGGGAATCCGGATTTCCGGAAGCAGGTTCCAGTACTGGGATACTATTTGTAAACTTCAATGGAATACTAGCAATATGGCTATCAAAATTCTTGGAATTGCATGAGTAGGCTGTATCTCGTGGTTTTGGAACCATTTGGTGATTTGACCCTGGAACGGACATTCCGGAGCAGGTACCCGTGGGGCCGTGAGTGGCCATTCCATTCCAATTTCATTTTTCAGATCGCCATAGGGTCCCATAACAATAAGTAACAGGCTTCCGAGACAATTTGAAGAGTTTCGATACTCATATTGCTAGCACATTATTAAAATTTACAAATCATACCCTAGTACTGGAACATTACCCCGGAAAACCAGGATTACTAAGCACCAGATCCATTCATCCGGCTCAATTTTACAAATCGAAAAGTGGACGAGTTCCTGAATCCAAAAAATCTAAAAGTGTCCAAATCGGATAAAGAAAGACATAGTTATGAGCATTTCAATTTGTGGGTACCCGGGTACCCACTAGACTGCCCAGAAAAATAATGATTTTTTGAAAACTTAATCGGCCCACCCCTGAGTCGATTCCTAGTCCCACCAGGAGTACTTGCTCCAAATTTGAAGCAAATCGGACAAGTCTAGCTACCGGACCAACGTGCCTGAAGTTTGTATGGGATTTTTCGACAATTTACATGGAGAAAACCGTCTAGCTCGCATTTTCGTCGCTAGGTGGCACTGTATTCATCATATTGTCACTGCAAGTGAAAATAAGAAAGATAATTTAATTGTCTACAACTTTGTCGAAAACTGCCAGTAAATCCGGCTTTGTTGAAAGAAGTTATTAAACTTTTAACGAAATGGTGTCTGAGTCAGTTTTGCATGGGGCGTATCAGCGCTTGGTTGTGTATCAGTACGCGAATTCCACGAACTATACATTTTTGTGAAATAATGGTTAGATTTAGCTGAATTGTATGTTCAGAAGAATTGTAGTACATGATACGTGTTATGCTTTGGTTATTAAATTTTAGTTCCACCTGTGGCCACATAGAGGGCGCTAGCACTAACTTATTATGGAAGACAGATAGAATATTGAGATGTTCGGAAGAATTACTGCAAATTGTCTGCTCTACAACTTTGTAGAAGACACCTAATTTCTATCTCTACCCGTTGAAAAGTTAGTGTTGGCGCCCTCTATGATGTAACAGGTGAAACTAAAATTTTCAAACCAAAACATTACTCGTATTATTTGCTATAATTACTCTGAACATGCTATTGAGCTAAACTTAACCACTATTTCACAAAAATGTTTAGTTCGTGGTAATCGAGTACTGATACACAACCATACACTGCTAGGCCCCATGCAAAACTAACTCAGACATCTCTTCACTAAAAGGTTAATAACTTCTTTTAACAAAGTCGGATTGACTAGCAATCTTCGACAAAGTTGTAGTGAATTAAATTATCTTTCTTATTTTCACTTATAGTGATAATACGATGAATGCAGTGCCACCTAGCGGCAAAAATGCGAGCTAGTGGATTTTCTCCATATAAATTGTCGAAAAATCCCATGCAAACTTCAGGTACGTTGGTCCGGTAGCTAGACTTGTCCGATTTGCTTCAAATTTGGAGCAAGCACTACTGGTAGGACTAGGAATCGACTCAGGGGTGGGCCGATAGGGGTCATTATTTTCTTGTCACTCTAGTACCCACGTTGGCCTGTTAAGGGTGTTTTTTGTTGTATACATAACGGTTAAAAATATTTAATTAGGAACGTTATGGAATTTAAAAAAATTGCATTCTTTTTATCAGCTTAAAACTTTTCTCGAACCTTATTGAAGCGATAATAATTATTACCTTTGAGGTTATGTGCATCTGTTGTCTACAGCATATCACTTAACTACTCAATTCTTTTGAACCTTTGTTCATATCAATACCACACCATTTTATAACAGCACTGCACTGGCATTATATGCATATTTGTCCCATGTTCGATGGGATTCTCTATATACCTTAGGGTAGCAGTATTTTTTGCGGTTTATGAATTCTTTCCACCCGCCGGTTACAGTGCATATCAGTCCGAACTCGCAATTTAGGAAGAGAAAAATGTTTGTAACAAAACCTTATACTTTAGAGCTACGATGTCCTCAGGACATATCGAAGGTATATCTTCTGACCTCACAAAAAGCAGAAGCAAAAAAAAATTGCTATGCTATAGCAGACTACAGGCACCGGTGAATCAAGCCAGCTTTTGTTCTATATCAGTGCACGAACAAATTGTATCGTTGCCCCCGACAGCGGAGTGAAATGAGCTTGCCAAATGAAACAAAAGTACACGTGCTACGGGATAACACGATTTCGATCGACTTTAATAAAACTCTTGTTAGACCCACAGTTCAGGAAGTGAAACAGTTAGTTAGGTTAAAATGGAGCTTAATCTCGCTGAAGTTACGTACATTCAGCTGCACCACGTTAAAATCTGTGTTTTGATCACGTTTAGAAGTTTAACACAGGCAGAAAACTTCATTACAAAGAACAACATGCAACACCAGGTCGAATTTAATAACACCAGAATCAAGATCCCCGTGCATATGGAAAACGACATGGTGGAGGACATGCGTATCCATGAATTGGCCCCGCGCACTAGGGAAGATTACATCAAACGAATCATGTCGCAATATGGAGAAGAAGAATCTATTACGAATGACACCTGGAGAAATTTTTTCACCGGCATTCCCAACCGCGTTCGTATTGTATTATTGTATTATTCATATTATTACATGACTATCGAATGCAAATCACCGAAAGAAGGCGTGACCCATAAGCAAACAACGCTAATTACATATCCCGGGCAGACTCCAACATACCAATTCTGTATCCATACAGCCCACTACGGAAAAACATGTGCCGAAGCAACTACTCAAAACTCATCTACTATACTGCCTGTAATCGCAAGTCGGTCCCATGTAGATAGGGAATCCCATAGAACATGGGACTAACTTACGATTATGGGCAGTATAGCTAACTCTTACAAGTAGCCATCGACACCTTCAGATAAAACAAAAACAACGATCCAATTAACCAATAATGCAGGTACAACGATCACGACAACCGCTCCCAAACCAACAACTAGCATCGTCAATAAATAAGCAAATACCGATGAAGACGGATTTACAACAGCGACCCGTAAAAACAAGAAACAAATAAGAACCTCTGATCGCGAACGGCAAGAAAGCAGTACCGATGATGACATGTACGGGAACGATAACGCTAGAGAAGGCAGACTGAATGACCCCCAAGCGGCTTCACCGCCAAGGAAAAGGATCTCAACACGAAGCAGCAAACTGCGTCTACAAGATCTGTCAGACCGACATTCTTAGCATTTTTTTTTTACTTATTGTAAAAAAATTAAAAGGCCCGCGGCTCAGTTGTGCTAACGCATTGTGCCGTTTCAAATGAATCTTTAGATTTAAAAAAAATCGGAATCTGCAGATATAGATGGTATTGGGGTGGCTCTTATTGTTAGGGTTTTTCAAAAATTATTTTCTGAATGTGATAAGATGAAATATTGCAGTCTTCAGCAACATTATAGAGGAACTTATACCAAGCAACTTTGCCGAAGACGTCATAGTTGTATCTCCAGTTGTATTTCATAGCTATTTTAATTGAGCAACTTAAGGAGTTCCTGACAAAAACTGTTTTTTTGCTCTAACTCTTTTATTTTTTATTTCTCGAAAGTGGTGTCAACTTGTAAGGCTTATCAAGGCAAGAATTCAAATATCGCTTTTGGAACCGAAGTTATGAGCAATATTGAATAAATAATAGGTCCTTTTAACATATTTATATCTAAAATTGGGACAAACGAAAATAATTCTTCTTCTGGTAATTGCGAAAGGCAATATTTCTGAAAAAATACATCGAGTTGGAAATTTGTACTGAAAAATGACTCATGTAGAGTCAAAATTTCTCAAACGGTCCACCCAAATTAGGTAATATCGTAATTTCAATGGGAGATCCAATTTTTTGGTAATATGTGGCATTGCAAAACCAAATCCAGACGGGTACCTACGGCGAAAAAAAATTTTTTTGACCATAATATCACAGACTAACAGACATAACACCATGAGGTGATTCCTTCAAAAAATGTCTATTCGCGAATTTTACAAGAACACTAGGCCTACCTTTTATACACGGTTCCAACCACTCATTTGCAAAAGAGTTATCCCTCAGGCTTAGGAACAAATTTTCACTAGTGGTCCATCCTCCGTATACTAGCGCATATATCAGTGGCGCCATAGTCTTAAATGCAGCCACAGTCCCAACTAAAAATATATTTGACATTTGAAAATTTTAGCCAGTTTATTTTAAAAATGTAACTACGGGCGACCCAATTGACCGATTTAAACGAACTAATCAGCAATAAAATTGTCGTAAGACCCAGATTATTCGTGATTTTTTCCGATCCGAATTATTTCTATCTTGTAGATTTTTTAAACAATTTTTATAAAAAATGAAATAAAAAAGTTTCCTGCATCTCTTTTGTGTTAAAAAAAACCCACATATACTACAAGACAAAAATGGTCCGAAATTTGTAACTAAATTATTCCTCGCCGAACGTCGCTACGCACAAATTTAGAACAACGGATTGAAGGCGCAAACAGCTTGCGTTGCGGCGACTCCACATGGGCCACCATGTCTGTTGCAGGTTTTGTCGCATTACCCAGGGGTTAGGAAATGGAAGCTCGTCAAGCAACCGTGGTAAAGGTTCTTCCAGCCTATAACTTGGAATGCAATGCAATGACATATACATATTTATACATCATTCGATTGCAATTTATGGAAGAAACTTTTTTGGAATTCAGTTGCTGATGGCTGGAACTTCGATGATTCCCACAAGTAACGAACAGGTGTTTATATTTTGGCTAACGTAGTACCAAATACAAATATGTTAATACAGAATGCTCTGACGATTTTTCGTGACACGATTTACGCTACCCTGGTACCTGAAATGGTACAGTGTCAAAGTGAGTGTACTTTGATGACACAGTGCTAAAACTGGCAGCGCTGAACATTATAAACTCTTCCCCAGCAAAGTTCAGCCGGAAATGAACTGGAATTCTGGCTGGTTCCAGTTCGTATTCCGGCTCCAGTGACACAACCAATTCTAACTAGAATCGATGGTGTCATTGGAGCCGGAATACGAACTGGAACCAGCCAGAAGTCCGGTTCATTTCCGGCTGAGCTTAACTGGGTCGTAGCTATTGAATTCTACAAGATGACAACACGATGAATAAAGTTCATGTTTGACAATTCTCGGTGGTTTGTTTAGTTCGCCATGTACCTAACAAACCCCGGGTACATATTGTCAAACGAAGTTAATCCGGCTCATTTTGTAGGGTTTTGTCGGTTGGTGTAAAACCTAAAAGACATTGTTTATTATTCAGAAAACCGGAAATGAACCAGAAGGAATATTCGAATTTCTTCAAACAAATTTAAATTTTAAATAATTTTAAAAATCATTTTCAGACATCCAAATCTGATTTTGATAATTAAAGGACCATAGGAGCTAGGACACTGAATACATGACGAAAACTAACTTTGGGAATCACCATTTTATCCAGACATACGAAAGGCTATGGCATAGTTTTCCAGGCCGCATAAGTGAATCGAATTGATAAACAGGCAATAGTTTTCAGGTTTCCTACACTTGGTTCGAAATAATTCCAGAGTGTTCGGTTACTAAGACAATTCTTCTTGATACAACAACAATTGCAATAATTGATTCCGACAAGGAACCGTGGGATAAATTTTACCATGGCGAAACATGGGACTTAACGCATTTAATTTGTATTTGATATTACTCTTCAATCTCAAAGGCTGTACGAACCGATCTGTGTAGACGTAATTTCCACAGTCGTTGGTCGAGCTAACCAATCAAATTAGTATCGAGCAATTAGCTATCTCTCAAGTGTCGGTCCTGTTGTCCTTTCCTGGTCTAGACGCTCCCCACTCCGATCCAAGCGAGCGAATCAACATACAGCGGATCAACATGGATAGCATAGCATAGCATATACGATTGCACAAATCGTGGGTGGCTGTACAATGATCAGTTAATATTTAACAAGATATCCACCATACTGTGTCGGAAGAAACAAAACATTTGGGATTAATGCTGTTTCTTCATAGTGGACACAGTATACACCTGACCACGTCCTTACAATCGCCGAGGAAGGGAAGGAATGTTAGTTCAATATCTACTACCGAAAGTGCACAACTTTCATAGATATTTGAGGAATAGGAGTTTGTGTTAGTAGGGCAGGTTAATTATGAGGAACTCATTGAACAACATTTCGTAGGAAATACAGTGCAAAATGAATGTAGCTTACCTAGTCTATTGATTTGATATACATATATACATAAGTTAGAACATGTTCATAGGGAACTTACGAATTTTTCAGTTTTCTATTTCCTTATCTCCTACTTACGGAAGAGATTCAGTAAACTTATCCAACAATTTTTCCTATTCAGTGAAGAGAAGTAAAGAAAAAAAGATAAAAAAGATAGCAACCGCGTATCCTAATCGCCGTCGTTCCTCATAGACATTATACGGTAGTGGCTCACGAAGTAAAATTTCTTGACGTCATCCACTGTTTCAACTGAGGCCAGCAATCGTACACCTGCACGCACATCACACTATGAAGTCGACACCGACACCAACTACGAAGGCATCTCAATCCATCGCAATCCTCTATTGCACATTAATTGAGAAAACAAGCCACTATTAAGCAGCCTTTTCGCACAGAGAAATCATTTATTCAAGTACTGACGTCACATCTTTTTAGCACACATTCAACAACACACTCAAAATGAATAATTCTCCAACCCTTTTTTATCATTCTGCATGGCTGCCTGATTCGCATTTTTTCACAACACACATGCATCGCGATTTCATTGTTATTAATCACTTAAACTCCTAAACTTTACTTCCTTCATCATACAAAAAGCCTCCAAACGATTTGTACCTAGACTTTAGGCACTTTAGGGAATTTATATACACTAAACCAGCTAATTAAAAATGGTACACAGAAACCCGTATTTACCCGATCCAGTGCTCCCAAAACTCCGCGATGCGGGCGGTGGTCAAGCAACTCGATAGCATTATCAAGTTCACAAGCGGAAAAAACAACATCAGCAAGGAGCTAAAACAGAACCTGCTGGTGCTCCGCCAGGCTGTTCGAGTCGCAAGACAAGAACAAGAAGCCTACATGGAGAGGGTAGCGGGAAGTGAGAAGGCCGATAGAGGTATCCAAACCGAGGCCTTCTCCTTCATCGGTGGAGCGACGATGGCGCAGGAGGCGATATATTTCGCTTTATCGGCCACAAAGCGCTTAATGGCAAGTCCGCGAAACGGCCTAGACAGTCACCTAGTGAAGGTGCGCGGGGTAACGCCAAACGACGTGCAACCAGTAAGGTCAAACGTCGTTTGGAAGGTGCGGATCTGGGCGCGAAGGATCACGCAGGGCGGCGACCCAAGAGGACGACTTCTCAGCCTAAAAAGGCGAAAGTCGCCAATCGGGTGCAAAGCTTGGAGCAACAGGGTACCAGTCAGCCGGCGCCATCGGCAGAAGATGGCGAATGGCAGCTGGTCAGTAGAAAGCGGAAGTCGACCCGCACAGAAGAAGAAGGCGAAAGACAGAGGAGAGGCCCTGTTGGTGAAAACCAACGAGGGTAGTTACTCTGAGGTCGGACGGCCGAAAGCCTCTCGAAATTAGGACAGGATGTGCAAAGCGTCAGATGCACCAAAGATGGCGAAATGATCTGGGTGCTGAAACGTGGTGCACAATTCAGCGGAGTGACATATAGAAAGTTGGCCCAAGAGCTCTTGGGAAACGGTGCTCAGGTGAGATCGTTGGGAGCGGAAGTAACTCTCCAGTGCAACTGGATGAGATCACAAACGCAGAGGACGTCGTATCGGCCGTAAAGGAGCAGTGCGGCGTAGAGATCGATCGGTCCTCTGTACGGAGCGGATGCTTGAAGCCAACTACCGTTAGATTTAATAGTGTTCCGAAAAAAGTCAAAATTTTGCAAATACGCTAACAAGCTAACGTCACAAATAAACATACAAATACAACGAATGTCGATAAAAAACGTACATTCCCGTTCATTAGATCCCAGCCCGTCGAGTTTTGGCCAGATTTCTCAAATTGATACTGCGTAACAGAAGTACCACGATAATGACGTTGCCGCCATTGAAAAAGTGATAAACACTTCCAACTCCCCCACCCCCATGCACTGAATTTCTTCCAATCGAAATGTATTTAAGGTTCAACTGAGAACGCCTTAATAAGCACAAAAACACAAAAAAACAGTTTTTTTCTCACACCGTTGGAAACATCTTCATGAAAATGAATCAATTCGAGGCATTGGTAGAGTAGTACCGATTGATTTTCATGAAGATTGTTCCAACGGTGCGGTGTGAGAAAAAACTGCTTTCTTCGTTTTCCAAAATGTCCATTTTTCCAAGCTTTCTCAGTTGAACCTTAAGCATAAATCCACAACTGTTGTCTGATTTCCAAAAAGTATAACTCAGTAAGGCAAATCTAAACATCGGCGTCTGTAGCAGATCGTCAGTTTAGGGAGTTTCCCATAACACGTAATAGTATTATTTATTTACAATTTATAGACTATCGACACGTGTCATACCATGTTGAAACGCAAATTTATCGCTTTCCAATCCATGCTCTTGAAAAAGAGATGCCTCTCGCATAAATAATAATCCCAACGACACAATTGACGAGAATGCCTATAAAAATGCACTGAAACATTGTTCGAATCGAAGCCAGTCACTCAGATCGAGCAGTACAAATGAAGTTCCGAAAGTGTTCCCGACAGAAAGTGTACAAAAAGCTGCAAATCGCTCGCCCTTTCGTCCCATAAATAATGTCAGCATCCGCAATCCAGTCATTGTTATTATCATTATCCCTCCTGGTTCTCTCCTCACTTATATAGGATGTTCAGTCGATGCGAACGACAGGTCGGCTGGCCGAAGTTTCCCCGGATGTGCGTAAGTGTATTTTTATTTGATAAATTTATTTTTCCATATCGACGATAATGACACTGCGAGTGGATATATGTATAAAAGAAATCGAGAGCAAATTGGTTCATAAATTTTCATTACAATCATACTAATTGAATCATACTCCTTTTTCTGCCGAGCCGAGATTTATGGTTCGGATCTTAAACGCGATGTTTTGGGTAATGTATAATCCGTTGTATACTTTGTACCCTCCTCCAGGATTTGAATGCCGTTGAAATTTGTGCTTGCTAATGCAAAGAAATTATTATAATTGAATGTACGAAAATAGAAGTGCAGTTGTTCGACAAAATTGTCACCCAAATATGAACGCGAACGCGCATTCAAAGGCAAACTTTTATAGTTTATAGCGCAATTCAATTATTCTGATTAAATTTTCCAGCCGAAAAACGGTACCCGGGACGACGGTGACAAGTTATTTACTAGAGTGCGGACCGTTGTGCAGCTACTTGACTGATCCCTCGTATGAGCAGGGGTCGAATTTTCCTTCATATTCAAACGGTTGCAGTTTTATTACTAATATGCTGAACAATTTCCATAAAACCCATAGCTCGTAATGTCGGTGTCGCTCCAGACCGTTGCGTTGTTAAGGAAGCGCGTGTGCAATTATGTGTCTTTAGCACGTTTTATTGGCGATTCGTTAATTCGCATAAACAGGTCGTTGAGGCGACTGTCGTGGATGTTTCACACATTTGCACAATGAAGGACAGCGGGGGCAGTTGACAAAATGGGAATACATACACCTATTGCAGTTGTTTTGTTCTTTCTCCCTGCCGCTGATAGGAATCGGAACGCTTTCAATCGAAATATCTCAGAATCGGCTTTGTTTGGAAGAAAATGTTACGTGTTTACTGCAGTTTTAAGATACAATATGGGTTTTGCGATCTGTATTCCTCTCAAATGAAAATTCGAGCTAACGTGCCATCAACTTCTGTACAAGCTGCTGATCTCCCTCATCTACTGTTTTCTCCAGTATCTGGCTATTGGACGCCAATGCCGGCGTCAGCAGTAAAACATGATGATAAGTTATATTCTATCAACGACCATGCGGTAGAGTCGGGTGCAACGCCCAACTCCTACTTAGCAGAAGGCAAAGGATTCTTCACATTTCCTTTCGATCATGTCCAAATTAGCCTGCCTAGTCCCTAGTTTTCCGTTCTAAGTGTATAACTGATTCGCTCTAGAATACCTATCCATCTTTCAATTTCATTGCTATCGTTTCTCTTAGTCGTACATTTGCCGAAAATACCCTACAAAATCGATACAATAGAACCTTGTGGCAATTAAAAAATAGTAACAATTTTCCATTTGGCAGTTTTTTTTTAGACGTAGTTTTTCTATAATAGAAATTTTACTGTTTTTTGTCATTTTCTTAAAAATTTACAATTTATTTCTATTTTCTTCATTTTTCCTGTTCCTAATTCCATTCGGAATTTTCGTTTTATATTTTATTCGTTTTTTTAATTTTTATTAAATTTATTTCGTTTTTTCATTCATTTATACAGTTTTTTTTCTTTTTTTTTCTGAACTCATTTCATTTCATTTATTTGGTTCAACATCAATTTCATGATAACACTGAATCAACAATTTGCCTCCACAATACTCGATTTGTAGCTGCAGCTCTCCAACGTCGGTTACGCCCAAAACTCGCCAAATCACGTTCCACCTGGTCCGCCCATCGTGCTCTCTGCGCTCCTCGCCTTCTTGTACCAAACGGATCTTAAGCGAACACCATCTTTGCAGGATTGTTGTCCGGCATTCTTGCAACATGCCCTGCCCACCGTATTTTTACAGCTTTGGCCACCTTTTGGATACTGGGTTCGCCATAGAGTGCAGTGAGCTCGTGGTTCATCCTTCGCCGCCACACACCGTTCTCCTGCACACCGCCGAAGATCGTCCTTAGCACACGTCGCTCGAAAACTCCTAGCGCTTGCAGGTTCCTCGAGCATGGTCCAAGTCTCGTGCCCGTAGAGAACCACCGGTCTTATAAGCGTTTTGTACATGGTGTATTTGGTGCGGGGGTGAATCCTTCTTGACCTCGAAGATATCCCCGTCGATCGTAACGCTGTTTCCTTGCCGGATCCTGTCGTTTTCGGTTCCGCCTACCAGTATATACTTTGTTTTGGACGAATTTACCAACAGTCTGCCACCGTTCCAAATGTTCGGACGATAATGTCCATGTCGTCGTACAAAGTGGCCGGATTTCGTGAAGATCGTGCCCCGGCTGTTGAGCCCGCTCGTCGCATCACACCTTCCGTTGAAAATTAGACACGAGAGTCCATCACCTTGTCTCAGTCCCCGCCGAGATTCGAATGGACTGGAAAGTTCACCCGAAATCCTTACGCTGTTTTGTACACCGTGCATCGTTGCTTTTATCAGTCGAGTCAGCTTCCCGGGAAAGCTTTTTTCGTCCATGATTTTCCATAGCTCTATGCGGTCGATACTATCGTATGCGGCCTTGAAGCTAACGAACAGGACCTGGGCCTGGTATTCACGGCATTTCTGGTGGATTTGCCGTACAGTGAACATCTGGTCCGTTGTCGACCGGCCATCGATTAAGCCGGCTTGAAAACTTCCCACGAACTAATTTAGGTGATAGACGACGGAAGGTGATCTGGGATAGCACTTTGTAGGCGGCATTCAAAATGGTGATCGCTCGGAAGTTCTCACACTCCAAATGGTCGCCTTTCTTGTGAATGGAGCAGATCACCCCTTCTTTCCACTCCTCCGGTAGCTGTTCGGTTTCCCAGATCCTGACTACTAATCGGTGCAGACAAGTGGCCAACTTTTCCGGGCCCAACTTGATGAGTTCTGCTGCGATATCATCTTTGCCAGCTGCTTTACTGTTCTTGAGCTGTTGAATGGCATCCCTCAACGTGGGAGTTGGTTCACTCCCGTCCTCAACTGCACTGACGTAGTCAAATCCTCCGTTGCCTTGGTCATCTGTACCTACATTCTCCTCGTCGTTCAGGTGCTCGTCGAAGTGCTGCTTCCACCTTTCGATCACCTCACGGTTGTCCGTCAGCAGGCTCCCGTCCTTATCCCTACATATTTCGGCTAGCGGCACGAAGCCTTTGCGGGATGCGTTGAGCTTCTGGTAGAACTTCCGTGAATCTTGAGAACGGCACAGCAGTTCCATTTCCTCGCACTCCGCTTCTTCCAGGTGGCGTTTTTTCTCCCGAAAGAGGCGTGTCTGCTGCCTCCGCTTCTGTTTGTATCGTTCCACATTCTGTCGGGTTCCATGCTGCAGCATGACCGTTCGCGCTGCATTCTTCTCTTCCAAAACCGTTCTGCACTCCTCGTCGAACCAATCGTTCCATCGTCTCCGTTCCTCGTACCCGACAATGTCCTCAGCTACGTTGTTGATGGCTGCTTTTACTGTTCTCCAGCAGTCCTCTAGAGGGGCCACGTCCCTTTTTGGATATTTGATAATTTAAACGCAAGGCTGTTCCCTTGTTGGTAGTTTTTCATAATCTGGTTTATTCCATTTAAAAATCTTACGAGCTAACCTAGCTAACCTGACTTAAACTATTCTATGTACATCAAAATGGGAGGAGTCAGTTACAATTTCAAAGTACATAATTATGTACGGGTAGCGTAAAAAAGGGAAAACAAATCAATGAATAAGTATGGGTGCCTTGGTTGCTATCGGTGCTTTTGTTTGGTTACGCTGTTTATTTGTCGCCTCTGCATAATAATGACCTAGTGAGAATGTTGCTATAACAAGTGGTGCGACCCAGAATGGTTTAACTGGAATGCGCCCATCTGGTTATGCAAGTTGGATTTGAAAACGATCGTTCAAGTAATTTACGATCTGTGGGAAAATATGAGTGTGGCCTCGTTTCAAGTGGCCTAACTAAAGGGTATGTTAAATTTGGTTTTTATGACCTGTGACCTGAGAAGGATTCACATTGGTGCATGTAGGGATTGGTTTTGTGGGAATAATTTGTGATGCTAGAAAGTAAGTCCGTCCGGTAACGCTGCCTCGAGGTGCTGCGCGTAGGCAGTGGCGACATCTGGTTGCTTCAGTCGCTCCAGATCGTCCCGAGGCGGCCGTCGGTATTGTACATGATTAATGGCGGAAAGTTTTGGGCGCAATTTAACCATCACCAGTTAGTGGTCAGAGTCGATGTTAGCGCCACGATAGGTCCTGACGTCGTTAATGTCGGAGAAGTGCCGTCCATCGATCAGGACGTGGTCGATTTGCGATTCCGTCTGCAGCGGTGATCTCCAGGTGTAACGATAAGGGAGACTGTGCTGGAAGAAAGTGCTACGAATGGCCATATTCTTGGAGGCGGCGAAATCAATGAGTCGAAGGCCGTTCTCATTCGTCAGCTGGTGAGCGCTGAACTTTCCAATCGTCGGTCTGAATTCCTCCTCCTGGCCTACCTGAGCGTTTAAGTCCCTAATGATGATCTTGACGTCGTGGCTTGGGCAGCGGTCATATTCTCGTTCGAGCTGAGCGTAGAACCGTCTTTGTCATCATCGGTGCTTCCGGAGTGAGAGCTGTGTACGTTTATTTTGCTGATGTTGAAGAAACAGCCCTTGATCCTCAACCTGCACATTCTTTTGTCGATCGGCCACCAACCGATCAACGCGCCATTGCATATCGCCCATCACAATAAAAGTTGTCCCTAGCTCATGTGTGTTGCCGCAGCTCTGGTAGAAAGTATGATTACCTCTAAACGTTCGCACCATGGATCCTGTCCAACATACCTCCTGCAGCGCTACGATTCCGAACCCGCGGTCCTTGAGAACATCGGCGAGTACGCAGGTGCTCCCGATGGAGTTGAGAGATCTGCAGTTCCACGTTCCGAGCTTCCATTCGCTAGTCCCTTTTCGTCGCAGTGGTCGTCGCCATTGGTATCGGTTCGCATTCTTATCTTGTTGACTTTTCGCTGCAATGGGTTTTGGACGGCTGGCTCGCAGGGCCTGACACCAACTTCCTAACTTTCCGGAGGACCATAGTGCACAGTTGAGCTTAGAGTCCTTCACTGGCACTCGGACGATGATCAGCCGCCCCTAACATGGGGAACAGACGCTGTTTTGAGCCGCTCCTCCTGGAGATCAGACGCTTAGGCTTGCAGCGAACTTGCCCTTCCCTGTCAGCCTACGACCAAAGTTCCCACCGGGGTTGGTTACCCGATCTTCCCTAAGGTTGCTCGTAGTTCCCGGGGAGGTAGGGATAGAAGTTGCTGGGAAGAGGCTCTGTCTTACGCATTACCCAGCCTTTATCTTTTTCAGAACTATCACGTTCTTAGTTTCTTTTCCCATATACTTTTCGTTCATTTTATCGAATTTCTTCACTTTAAATGCTATTCTCTTTTCCATTTTATCCATTTTAATTTATTTTAACATTTTTCTATTTCAGCAATTTTTGTAATTAGTCTGCCGAGTTTCATTTATCTACCTTTTTGTTTTTTTTTCGAAATTAATTCAATATGTATACATTAATTATCTCCAGAACGAGAATTCCGAACGAAACAATTCGCAAGTGATAAGGATGGGTGGAAAGAGATTGCATTGAGACTGAATGTACGGCTTTTGTGCCATCGACAATAAAATAATTGCCAACATAACCTAGAAACTTGGCACTCTTTTCTTTATACTTCAATGCAAATGAAAACTATTTGCAGGTGGCCTTATCTCAGTTTACTATATTCAATTACGCATTAAAATACTGAACCTGAAAATTCTATTCTGTACAAAAATCATTTTTCAGATATCTGTGACCAAAAAGACATCTTTTATTCCAAAACAAATTTCTGATTTCTATATTTCCTGATGACTAATTCAGGCCCATCAATAAAGTAGAAATACCAGATAATCATAAAAACACCGTCAAGAAAGGAAGTACGAAAACATGCAAAGAATAACAGGATTTTCACGAACATTTCAGAATATTCTGAAACAATGGTTTTGAAATTCGTGAAATTTATTTAAATAACTTTCTTTAAATTTTATTCTATGTACTCATTTTTTCCAGTTCATTCATTTCATGGATTGTATTTGTTTTGATTATTTTTTTTTCATTTTAAATATTTGACTTATTTAAAATATATGAACATTTCATTTTATGATTTTTTTATTTAGCATTCTTTTTATTCATTTTGTTTATTTGACCTCATGTTATCTATTGTATTCATTTCATTCTTTGAATGCATTCCGATCAGTTTATTATCTCATGCATCTGTTCGTATCATTCATTTAACATATTTTATTTACTTTTTCCGTGTATGCAATTTTATATTATTTTTCCGATTCACACATTTTATTCGTTTTAATAATCTCACTAATTTTGTTCAGTCATTCATTTTGTTAATTTCATCTAGACAGGCATGGGAATATTCACTCATTCGTTCGATTGTATCAGATAGCCATTCATCCATGGTTCAACCGCACACAATCAGCGTAGTGAACATGAAGCAACGAATCAAGAGAGAATGCGATGAATCGTCTCTCCATCTCCATGTGTGTGCAATCCGAACAGTAAACGAACATGCACTGGTAGTGAGTGGCTCAAAATATACTAGAAATGAATTGAACGTCAGTAAACAGGTAGGAATTGAATTCTGAATGAATGAAGACCCGCTCACTCATCGAATGCATTCGTTGACTCGTTCAGTGGATTCCGTATATGAGGCACTGTATACAGTGCTGGACACAGAATTAGCACACTCGTTTCCCCAACACTTAAAGACCGGACTACGTAATAAAATCAAACAGATAATTAACGAATTCTTTCAAGACATGTAGTGTACTGTTAGTGGGTACATGAAAATAAATCGTATAGCGTAGTATTAGACAAAATCTATCTTTATATGAATTAAATTAACAAGGAAGGTTAATTGGGCCTGTACACAGAATCAGCACATTTTTAAAAATTGCTGTTAATTCTATTTAGATAAAGTCTAATGATTCATAGCTGTTTAGTATTTAGTCGGGAATCATTTTTGCTTGAAAACAGTCTCTCGACAACGGGGGAAGCTTTCAACCAGCTTACAATATCGCTCCATTAGAATTTACAGCATTCTAATTTCCAACCTTGATCATTCAAATTGTTTGAGATCCAGAGATCGTTCAAATTATTGAATTTCTTCTCTTCGACGTGTTTTCCATGTCGTTCCACAGAATTTATATTAGATTTAGGTCTGGACGGTGTGCAGATCATGAAAGAACATTAACCATTTGATCAAAAAGCCACTATTGAAATAACCGTGTCGTTTTCATGCATAAATGTTCACCACATGGACCGGTAGATGGCTCCATATGATCTTACAATATTTGCTGGCACTGATGCTGATCCATTCTGTGATCAACGTTCACGATTGGCTCCACCCATGTCATGAAAAAGCACACACAATACAACCGCCACCATGTTGTACTAATTTTATGGTACCTATACTGAGGATTATGGTGCCTTGTTATACCTTTCATTATATTATATTAGAACTATTAGCAGCCTAACCTCTTATACACTAATACCTTGCTCCTGATTTTGACAGTTTCCTTGCCTCGCACATGAAAAACACATAAAGTGATAGGAATTCGCCAGAGTAAGAACGGCTGGAACAATATTAACCGCTAAAAGAATAAAATATCTATTTAACCATTAACTGTCGTGTTATTCCATCTCGGCCCGACACCACAGTCTTGGTGACGAGGACGGTTACGCATCCAATTTAGTTTTGCGGAAAATGCGGAAAAAACAAAGCAGGTAAACAATCTGCGTTCGGCTGTGTCTAGAAAGTTCTGAGCGTTGCTACTACGATGTCAAACCCTGCTGCTGTGGGTCCGGTTGTAAATCCAGCCGTCTGTCCGCCGACGTTTTCTATTGAGCCGTTCGACAAAAAGAAACTTCAATGGAAACGGTGGGTTCAACGCTTACAGACGGCGTTTGCCATTTACGGGATCGTTGAGGAAAATTTGAAGAGAAACCTGTTGCTCCACCACATGGGCCCGGATTCTTATGACGTCATATGTGACAAAGTAGCTCCTGCTTCGCCGGATGACCAAACGTATCAGCAGATTGTCGATACGCTGGATAGATTCTACAACCCCCAACCATTAGAAATAAGCGAAAATTTTCGTTTCAAGTGTCGCAGACAGGGCGACAAGAATGCTATTTCCCCGGAAGAGTCAATCGACGAATATCTAGTTGCCCTTCGCCGAACCGCTACTACCTGCAATTTTGGCAACTACCTCGAGACGGCATTGAGGAACCAGCTGGTGTTCGGCATCAAGAGGAACGACATTCGGAACCGGTTGTTGGAAAGACGAGATCTTACGCTACAAGACGCGCGAGATGTTGCTGTCAGTATGGAGTTGTCTCAAAAAGGTGTTGCTGAGATCGAGGGAAGTGCTACCAACCAGGAGGTTCATGCGATACACCATGCAAAACTGTTAAAAGCGAACAAAGTGCATAAGGCAGAAATTGCTGTCAAAGTTGGTAAAAATTCGAAAGATTCTGTTTGTTTTCATTGTGGTGATGAGTCACATTTCGCCAATACGTGCAAGCACATGACTACAGTGTGCTCATTCTGCAAGTTAAAAGGACACCTAGCTAGAGTATGCCGTAAAAGGGAATCCGCTTCCAATGCCGGTAATTCGCGAGCGTCGGGAAGGTCTAATTCGGTTCAAGCAAATTACGTCGACGAATCCGATTTGAATGCAGACGATGTCGAAACAAACGTGCGCGAAGTTTGTATCGTAGGCTCTAAATCGAGCCATGCAAAGTACGGGTTGAATCTGCGGGTGAATGGGAAGAAAATTCTTTTTCAAGTTGATACAGGATCGCCGGCAGTATCATTAGCGCAAAAGACAAAGAAGATTTCTTTCCGAACGTTCGATTGCGTAAAAGTAAAACCAAGCTGATGAGTTACTGCAATACTAACATCGAAGTGTTGGGAATTTTCGATGCGCGAGTTGAATATGAAGACTTAAATGTTAAGTTACCCTTGTATGTGGTGGTTTCGGAAAAGCATCCGCTACACGGGCGCGAGTGGATGCAGGAAATCTCGATCGATTGGAATAGAGTACTTGGGGGTGTAAATGTGATTGCTGCCGCTATTCCGGATCACACCACTGCGCTGGAAGAGGTGTTGATGAAATATCCGAAAGTTTTTGACGATTCAATCGGGAAGATTTCTTACGTACAAGCTCACCTACCGCTGAAGAATGATGCTCGACCAGTGTTTATGAAGGCAAGGAAGATCCCGTTCAACATGCGAGGTGCAGTCGAGAGCGAATTGGATAAGCTGGTTGCCGAAGGTGTGCTTACCAAAGTAATCGGGCCACACCAATCGTTCCGGTAAAGAAATCTCAAGGTCAGTCAAGGCATCACTACTCCTTCTAGAACAGTACCAGGATACCCAGAAAGACCTTCAACTATGCCCATCAGGCGCTCAAATAGGATTATCAAACATCCACAGAAGCTTAATCTATAATTATGTTTTTATTTAATTACCATGAACTTTTTTTTACGAGAGGGAGAAGTGTTATACCTTTCATTATATTATATTGAAACTATTAGCAGCCTAACCTCTTATACACTAATACCTTGCTCCTGATTTTGACAGTTTCCTTGCCTCGCACATGAAAAACACATAAAGTGATAGGAATTCGCCAGAGTAAGAACGGCAGGAAAAATATTAACCGCGAAAAGAATAAAATATCTATTTAACCATTAACTGTCGTGTTATTCCATCCATTAAACATAACCTTTACTGTCCGACCCAAATTGATTAAATTTCGACTCATCGCCTCAAAAAACATTTCTCCAAAAAGTTGCATACCTATTTCCGTCCAACTTAACAAAGTTTAATCTAGCTGTCGAATTGTTTTTAGAAATAAGTGGTTTATGTTGTGCAATAAAAGCGATCGAACGCTCCTCAGACGTCATATTCGTATGGTTTTGCTGCTCACTGACATGCTATGATCTCGTTCAACGATGTTTTTAATTTTAATCGACGAAAGTGATGGGTTTTTTTGGTTCCATGGTGATAAGATGATCTTCAGTAAATGTCGTTTATCGTGGAGGGAGATTATATTTCAGGGAATTGGTTATAATCTGCTGCTCAAAATGTTTTATTGCATTATATAACCACTTCCTGGAACTCCCGGCAGATTCCGAGAGCTGCTTTGCGCTATTTTCGTTATTTTTCAAGTGGAAACCATTTTTTTTTTTTTGGGTTCGTCGGTGCATGGCGCGCTTTAACCCTCCCATCAAAGATGTTATTCGGATAATATTCAGAAATATAGAATTTTAAAGCTGTATTCTGTGTCCACACTTTTTCAATTGCAAAACACGTGTTTCCTCAGAATGACAGCTACAACCTATAGCAGCACTCACTAGTTCAACTACGAGAAGGATAAGTAGACTGCACGCATACAAGGTGTTTGAAACTGTGAAGTATCTGTAACCCGCTCCACATGCGCTGAAATATAAATATATGTTTTTTACATTAATCTTCCCAGTTTGCCTTAAGTAAAACGAAATTGTTCAAGGCAGAATTTAAGGGACAAGTTTATCTCATTAAACCTATTTTATCAATTCGGTTATCTAGCTAGAAATTGGCGCCACTTGCATCTGGTGTACTCGACCGGTACACAACTTTGCATACCGAAAGGCTGATTTTTGGCTCAACATGTGTTCTTATTCAGCCCTTCGCTATGCAAACGCACGATAGTATGACAGATCGCCCAAGCACAGTCTTTGCATGGACCTCCTGGTCGTTCCTTTCCATCGGGAAAAACCACGCAAAATTTTGGGTAAATGCTCCAATAACATGTTCTAGAGAATTCCATAATTATGCGTAGACCGGGAGTATGCGAAGGGACAAAATTAGCCTGTGGACTTGGCAAATTAACCACATATACTAAATTATGCCAATGAACTCCAGAACAGCATCATCATATATTTTATTTTTACACTGCAATCGCCGCCATATTCTTCATTTGCCCATCATAGCAGTCTATTTGGCGCCAGCTCCTCACAGAAAAGCCACAAAAACCCACAAAAAAGTTCACATAAACATTAAACATCAGCTACCAGGAGATAAAAATAGAAACTGCTTGCAGGCCATTATATTTGTATCGTTTATCATATAGGTACCAGATGATGGTTGTTTACCGCATTTATCGTGAGCACATTAGACGCTATCCTAAATATAGAGCAAAAGAAATATTATCAGGGGAAGCAAAAGCTGTCGACAGTTTGGCGCAATAGATACTGAGTTCCGTCGTGCCGTCTATTCTCGGAAAGGGGCGAGTCCTTTGGTAAAACGTGCGCAATCAAGTTTGAGTTATTTTCTGGTCCTGAATCTACCTTTTTTCGAGTTGATTTGAAAACATGGAAGAATTCTCGACAAACATATCATTACGGCCTAAAAGCCAACTGTCAAAATCCACTTTGAATGGAAATTCCAGACAAACCGTTACTAGTCGAACACAGTTCACAACAGTTTATGAAAGAGAAAACTTTTCTCTTTCGTTTACTACCAACATCTGTGATTGGCGTGTAACGGTTTGTCCGGAATTTCCATTCAAAGTGGATTTTGACAGTTGGCTTTTAGGCCGTAATCACATGTTTGTCGAGAATTGAAATATTGCCCTAAGTACCGCAATGTTAAGTATTTTTATTCCTCCAACTTTATTTTGGTTGACTCAGGAACCATTCGGTGTTAATAAGCCGGAACAGAATGTTATGTGTTCCAAAGCTTCGGCTACATTTAGGCTCAACTAAGAAATCTTCAGAAAACTTCAAAAAGGAATAAAAAAAGCTCTATTGTTTTTCAAATCTTCAATGTACGTATTAAGGTTCAACTGAGAAAGTCTCAAAAACTAAAAAAGCATTTTTTGCAAATCGTTGGAAAAATGTTCATGAAAATCAATCAGTGGTATTCTGACAATGCCCCGCATGCACTGTTTAAATTTCATGATGAAAAATGTAGCAAAAACAACGGTTTTCATTTTCAAATCTATCCGCATTCTCAGTTGAACCTTCAGAACATTTTTTAGGGAAAGTTTTCCAATATCTTGAATTTGGATCAAAAAAATCTCTTATTTTTCATATGCATCCATTCCGGGTGTCCTCACGTGTGCTATTCATATAGTTTTTAAACCTCAACTATTTTTTTAGATTTTTAAACTAAACAAATATTCGTCTTACCAACTGACAAACGGTAAACGATGTGCTTTGCTCTGGAAATATAACCACACCGCACCGCACCCACACGAAACGAAACTTGATGAAACGTTTCTTGTGTGAAATTTTTGTTTCAGGATGTGATGTCCGAATTCTATGCAAGACGGTAAGCGGTTTGCCAACTAATAAAATCCACCGACCTATTATTTTCAGTGTAACGAAAATTTACCGCAACACGAAAGCTTATTCTCGGAAACATTTCATACGGCACTGTAATAATTCCAAAGCTGTGGGCAACATTACATATTTGCATAGTAGTAGGCGTAAGTTCCGCGATATATTTCATTATTTAGCAAACACACATTGTATAGCTATTTATAATCTGTTCCTATCAGTAACACTCCTAGCACTACTACTCCACACATTCAGCTTCATCCAGAGATGGTTGATTGTATTTATAATTGCAACTCATCATTACAAAGTTCATATCAAACGATAACGAATCAGCTATATCTCGGCAATTCAACCTACAGTGGTACAGTTCAAAATGTTAAAAGTATTCGCTAACCAAGCCGGAATTACGATGAACGGAAGAAATTTATGCAGCATAGCCGGTTCTCGTCTGCAGGGGAAAGTCGCAGTCGTCACTGCTTCTACAGATGGGTGAGTTGCAGAGCCAAGTATTGCCTGTTGTATTTTTAACCTTTCGTTCGTAGCATTGGATACGCTATCGCGGAACGCCTGGGTCAGGAGGGTGCTAAAGTAGTGATTAGCAGCCGCAAGGAACAGAACGTAGCTAGGGCAGTGGACCAGCTGACTAAGGCGGGACTAGATGTGACGGGTGTTAAGTGCCATGTCGCTACCAGTGCCGATCGGAAGGCGTTATTCGAAAAAGCTGTCGAGAAGTACGGCGGCATCGATATTCTAGTTTCGAATGCGGCAGTCAATCCAGAGGTTGGGGGAGTCCTAGAAGCAAGCGAGTCTGCCTGGGATAAGATCTTCGAGGTGAATGTTAAGTGTTCGTTTCTGTTAGCCAAGGAGGTTCTTCCCTACATAAGACAGCGCAAGGGCGGAAGTATAGTATTCGTGTCGTCAATTGCCGGATTCCAACCGTTCTCACTACTAGGAGCTTACTCAGTAAGCAAAACAGCCTTATTCGGGTTGACGAAAGCAGCTAGTCAGGATTTGGCGAGTGAGAATATTCGAGTAAACTGTATCGCTCCAGGAATCATTAAAACTAAATTTGCTGCTGCCGTGAGTATATTCAACTACTTGGTACTAGCTATCGATAATTCTTGTATATTTTTAGTTGCATGAGTCTGAAGTAGCCAAAGAAACAGCATTGGCTCAAATTCCGATGGGGCGATTTGGGGATCCAAAAGAGATATCCAGCGTATGTGCATTCCTGGTTTCGAACGATGCAAGCTTCATAACGGGAGAAACGATTGTGGCATCCGGTGGTATGCCATCGAGGCTTTAAACTGAACATTTTTGGTGGTAGGTAAACTTAAATCAAAATAACATTAAAGGCTTTTGGATTAATTCCATATCAACATTTGAATAGGGCTAATAAGATTTGTAAACAAACTTTTGTTTTGCTGATTTCTCCTAATTTGTTATCATTTCAACACAGAAAACATTTGAAAATGATTCTACCAAGGGTAAAGATGTTAATTCATGTGTATTTTTCATGAAATTCAACTCGGTGGCGGAATAATGAGCGAAATAAGTTTGTTTACAAAAGTCTCATTCGCCCTTTTGAAGAATTACTATTGAATTAATACTTTCTTAAACCGTTAAATTGTACATTCTTAAACCGTATGAATTGTTTAAAAAATAAATGCAACAATTATTTACATTATCCGATCATTGTCCTCTTACGACCTCTCGCACGTACTTCTTCAAATTTGGCAATCGTTTCCGCCACCTTATAAGTATTGTGTTCCTTGTAACTCTTTAGCACTAATTCGAATAGCTCCGGAACCTGGCTGTGGGCACTCAGCAGAGCCCTTTCCAGCACATATAAATCAACTCCCATGTCTTCGACATTGAACGAATGGAAGGACAATCCGAAGTCAATCATCACTAGTCGATAAGGAAAATCGGATCCACTGACATCGCTGATTGGGTCAAGCAGCATATTAGATGTTGTCAAATCTCCGTGAATGATATTGTGACCATGTAATGTTCCTACCGTTCGGCCTATCTCTTCAGACAACCAGCTTATTTTGGGATTGTTTAAGACACCACTTGAAGCCGTTTCGTCGACGAACCGCTTTGCAACGATTGCCTGATCCAGATACTCTATATTAATTTTCCTTCCTGGTACATCCACACCCAGCAGCTTAGGGGTATTGACACCGGCTACCTTACATCTGTCGTATGCTTTCTGTTCCGCTTTGATCCGCTGTCGGGTTAGTTGTATATCCAGATCCGGATGGCGATATTTTTTGGAAAACCGTTCCTTTACCAGGCATCGAACTCCATTGTGCTGACCAACGTACAGTTTACCTTCGGCTCCCTGTTGTAGCAAGCCGTCCGAGGTAACAACTTCAGGTTGTATATCCGCATCAGCCATCCGTTTTTCTGCTATCCAGTACCAGAAAATAAAATTAAACAAAATATTCCTTGACCTGATTTATAGTACTAAACTGACAGGCTATCGTACGATTAATAATAAACAATAAACAATTTATAAAAAATTCTTTGCCGGCGAATTTGAATCTATTTACTAATTAATATTAGGTTTGTTCCAGTACCAGGAGAAACTGGAAGTACTCCGGAGCAAACAGGGAGAAAAACGTTCCTGTATTATCTTCTTCCCTTTTTCTTCTTTTGGTAGCAAACCGGAGTGAAAAGGAGTAAGAATTTTTTGCTCCGGAGCAACAGCCCGGTCAAACCATTCGGAATTTGATTCGGAATCCTGAATGGAGTCATTATGGATTCCAAATCAAATGCAACAACCGATTCTGAGTCGGGATCGGTTGTTGCATTTCATTTGGAATCCATAATGACCATTCAGAAATCCGAACCGGTTCCGGAATGAGTTTAACTGGGAGGGAGTAACTTCCGTGTACTCCCACTGAGACGTCCAAAAAATTGTTTCAAAATCGTTCAACACGGGTCCAACGATGGACGTTTGTTGAACGGTTATTTGGACGTTGTCCAAATTGGTCCAACGAACGTCCTTCATTGGACGATTTTGAAACCAACCGTTCTTAGAGGGTATTATTACATACTATTTTTCTATCAGTGTCGAGTAACCCTCTAAGAACGGTTGGTTTCAAAATCGTCCAATGAAGGACATTCGTTGGACCAATTTGGACAACGTCCAAATAACCGTTCAACAAACGCCCATCGTTGGACCCGTGTTGAACGATTTTGAAACAATTTCTTGGACGTCTCAGTGGGAAGAGATCTGTCAAATCCCGGTCAAAAAAAATGCGGACGAACAGGGTCAGGCGATTTAAATAGTTTGACGTTTGACTCAACTCGCCTGTGCTACCCGGTCAGCGTGGCAAGCAGAAAGATAGCAAAAGTTGAGCAAAGCGAAATTGATGCTGGCAGAGTTTCGCGAGCATTTTGCGCGATTTGTGAGAGAATTCTGGCAACGAATTCGCTCAAATGCAACAACCATTCCTGACAGAAGCGGTTAAACCAACCGATGCTGCTCACTTTTATCCAGAATTCAGTCAGAAATGTACGGCCAAGATCTCTGCATGCTTCCTGCCACATCTTTGTCAGATGTTTTGCTCGATTCGTGCTAAATTCTACCAGGTAGGAATTGTCTGGATCTATGCACAGTTTATGTCCGAGTTATGTCAGGGTTTTGCTCGGTTCCTGTCAAAGTTTTGTCAGAAAACGCGAGCAAAAAAGAGTTCGCCCTAGCTCAACTAACCCGTCAGAATACGCGCAGAAATCTGACAGAGGTGCCAAACCAAGGCTTACAGAAATCTAGCAGAGCGGTCTCTACCAGGAAATTTGCCCCTAGGAACAAATGCAATTTGTGAATGAGATTTAAAGGCAATTTCAATACTTAGACAAATTTTCTGGCGGCTGAAATGGACTTGGTTGTTTTTCGCGTTTTTCCAACATGGCGGTTCATGTTTGGCTTATTAAGCTTAAAATTGATTTTTTAAAAATTGGGATGTTCTCGCTTGAATTTTGTTTGTTTCGTGCACTTCATTAAGCCAACGAATGTGGGAAATCGTGTGGAAGTATAGTACAGTCGTGATTCGCTGGTTGGACATTTTTTAACCGGACCGCTTTTTAGTTGGACCTCCGCTAGTTGGACCATTGTCCAACTAAAAAGCATCTGAACGTCAAAATCTTGTGTCAAATTTACTTTGACAATCAATCTGACAATATTTAGAGATGTGAATAGATGCATTTACACTGCTAACATCTCCTTTGGAGAGTTTTTGACATTTGTCAGTCGGTCCAACTAGCGAATCAAATTCGTTAGTTGGACAAGGCTGTGGCCCAACCAGCGAATCACGACTGTAGAACAAGATCTCTGACCTAAAATCTTAATGAACGCCAGATTGTGGTAAGTTTTGGTGTGCAATATCAATTTCACCATTGATTCTTCGTATCGTTTGGTGGTGTTTATGTGAGTAGATAATGAATCCGAAAATAAGTATTATTTGTAATTTTCATATTAGGCAACTGAGGGAATTTGTAATTTTAATATTAGGCAACTGGCGCTTCCCGAAGGGCAATTAGCGCATCCGAGTTGGCAAATTCACCCTCGTTAGCCAGCAGCTTGCCCTTTTTGACTGGGATGCATTTAAAGAGGAAGATCGACACAGATCATTCATTAGAGCCTAAGCCGCAAAGTCTTGTGGGTATCACTGGAAATTAGCAAAAATTACGAAAAGACAAGATCGCGATAAGATTGCGAAACGGCCATTTTTAAGATTTAACCTTTTCAATTCCGCAAAGCAGAAAAAACCAATCGATATATGAACAGTTTTTGAACTATTGGTTTTGAACCAAGAAAAAAGCTTAAGAGGATGCAAAGGAATCGTGCGGGGAGTAAAAAAAAGATGAATAATAGGGATTCGCACGTGTCGGCAGCTTTCACCCAAAGCTGCGACGATGGATCCCCATTGTGGTAGGTAATTGAACGATCAGCGTTTTCAACTGAAAACTTCTTTTGAAAGTTACAGCCGACGTCTGACTCCGGACACTTTTTTGAGAAAAAGTATATAACGTATTTTTGACGATTATCAAGCTGATACCAGCTGTAAATAGTAACATTAATCGCTATTGAAAAAACTCGGACGAAATCGATGGTGTAAAACGGGAGTTATTGTAAAAAACGTACTGACGATACTTCAATCATAGAGAACAGACGTCCATCTTCAGCATTCAATTTGTGTAAAATCTCTAACGGTTTCGAAGGTAGTTGGGATATCAAAATCAGGTGCGCTACTGACGTCACGTTTTTTTGTGGCTGAGTTCGACAGAATTGAAAGCGGTTATTCCTCTACCCAGTCAAACTAGTTCGGAACCGGTTCGGACTTCCAGCATGAATTCCAGCTCAAATGTATCAACCGATAGAGTCGGAATCGGTTGTTTTCTTTGAGCAAGATTCCATACTGAAACCATTCAGGATTTCGAACCGGTTTCGAAATGGATTTGACGGATAGTTGGGATAGGTTGGTGTGGCGGCGCTAGTGTTTTTAGTATATTAATTCAAATGTTTACATTTTTTAAATATTTTTGTTCGATCATGGATGCCTGTTCTCTGTGCTATTATTTAGTCGATTTATATAATCAAAACAAAATGTAATTCAATAATTTTGAATACTTTATGCAATTTTGAGTTTCGATCACTGATTCATGCAATCTATGATGCAAAAAACACAATTGTTTTTAAATACATAAAATAAATGAACATTTCCTGGCATCACGCAAGATCCCATAAGCTTTGCATGGGCTTCCTCCATTACTTCCCTTCTCTATACCTTCATGCTCGTTTGGCTTTTTGACAGTCCATTTGGCTGCACTTTTTGACACTTCGCTAGTCTGTGTATAAAGTGTCTGTAATCGAAACGAATCATGCCCAGTTAAACTCATTCCGGAACCGGTTCGGATTTCTGAATGAAGTCAGTATGGTTTCCAACTCAAATGCAACAACCGATTCCGACTCAATCGGTTTCAGAATCGGTTATTGCATTTGAGCTGGAATCCATACTGGTTCCATTCGGGATTCCGAATCAAATTCCGAATGGTTGGACCGGGTGTGTGCACCAGGGATACCAGGCATATTTCATGAAAAAATGTCTTCATTTGTCCCCTCTAAGAACGGTTGGTTTCAAAATCGTCCAATGAAGGACGCTCGTTGGACCAATTTGGACAACGTCCAAATAACCGTTCAACGAACGTCCATCGTTGGACCCGTGTTGAACGATTTTGAAACAAATTTTTGGACGTCTCACTGGGTCTTCACCGACCAGGACTCTGAATCGGTTTTAGATTTTGAGCCAGAATTCTGCCAGAAATCGGTCAGACAACCGAAACAAATTTGTCTTCAAAATAAAAAAAACCCGTCTTCACAGCCTTTCAAATGTCTTCAAAATGAAGACGTGTCTTCACATCCGCCCGGTCAAACCATTCTGAATTTGATTCGGAATCCTGAATGGAGTCAGTATGGATTCCAAATCAAATGCAACAACCGATTCTTAGTCGGAATCGGTTGTTGCATTTCATTTGGAATCCATAATGACTCCATTAAAAAATCCGAACCTGTTCCGGAATGAGTTTAACTGGGTGGCATCGCTGGTGTGCACCTTTCTCACTTGCGGTTGTCTTGAACACAGTAAAGTTCAGCCGGAAATGATCTGGAATTCTGGCTGGTTCCAGCTCATTTTCCGGCTCCAGTGCCACAACCGTTTCTAACTAGAATCGGTTGTGTCACTGGAACCGGAATACGAACTGGAACCAGCCAGAATTCTGGTTCATTTTCGAGTGAGCTTAGCTGGAAATGTGCTTCAAGCACTGATCACATTCACACCATCCCAATTAAACTCATTCCGGAACCGGTTCGGATTTCTGAATGGAGTCATTATAATTAATTATAATATATGGCTTCCAAATCAAATAAAAAATCAACAACCGATTCCGACTCAGAATCGGTTGTTGCTTTTGATTTGGAATCCATAATGACTCCATTCAGGATTCCGAATCAAATTCCGAATGGTTTGACCGGGATGCTTCAAACTTGCTCACATCTCTTTGGTTAATATATTTTTGACACCGTACCAGAGATGCCAGATTTGCAGACAAGTCTGCAAATTCGCAGACTTTTAATTTAAGCTGCAGATTTTTTCGATGACGCAGATATTTGCAGATTTTCTAGTTTGGTTGCAGATATTTGCAGATTTTTTAGTTTTGTTGCAGATATTTGCAGATTTTTGAATATAAAGGCTTTTGGTTACACTAGCTTTCCTGACATTTCTTGTTCTTCCCAGACTTTTGAAATTATTATTGCAGACATTTGAAAAAAGTACCTGGCATCTCTGCACCGTACAGCTGTCAATTGTAGAACGTGCAAGTGTTTTGAAATCAGTTTTGTTTTGTTACTTCAATTTCAGCCGGTAATCGCAGAAATTTCTCAAGTTCTGGTTAAAATCCGCGAGAATCGCAGTAGAAATCATAAAAACTGTGATGACTTCCATTATAGCTCAGGCGTTTCGTCGACAATTGCTATTCAGAGCCAAAATCTCTCGTGATCTAACCAGTTTACCTCGCCGTCGGCGAGTTCCGTGTGTTTGTTTTGTGCAGTCGGGGCAGCAACTGCACCACCAAACCAGCGCTCTTTTCGATAAAACCATTTTTCGAGATGATATTTCACTGCTGGAACTCAAAAACGACCCCGACACGTTCGGAACACTGTCACCTTCCGTTCCGGAGTCGGAAGTGCAGGACGAGGGTGACTTGAAGGAGGAAAAGTTTATACAATATTTTCCTCCACGATCACAGAAGTTAAGTACGAAGCAGTACGCGGATTTGATCAAAGATCATTTGAAGAATCAACGGGTTAAAGAAGCAATAGATGTGCTTGAAGTAAGAATGAAGGAGGACCGAGTGGCGCCTATCAACTATCTATTTAATTTAGTTATTGGAGGATGCGCACGTGTTGGATACACCAAGAAGGCCTTCCAGCTGTACAATAAAATGAAACAACACGGCTTGAAAGTGACAGGAGGGACGTACACATCGCTATTTAATGCCTGTGCAAACAGCCCTTTCCTCGGCGATGGATTACAGAAAGCCAACAGGCTGCGTGAAATTATGATAGAGAAAGGCTATGAACCAAACGAGTCGAATTACAACGCAATGATCAAAGCTTACGGTAGATGTGAGGATTTGAAAACAGCTTTTCAACTGGTAGATGACATGATCGTGAAAAAACTCAATGTGAGCACCGATACTTTCAATTTTTTGCTACAAGCATGCATTAGCGACGTTGAGTATGGATTCCGACATGCTCTCTTGGTGTGGCAAAAAATGCATCGGATGAATGCCTTACCGGATATCTACTCGTTCAATCTGCTGCTCAGATGTGTTCGAGATTGCGGTCTTGGTGATTTGGAAACCACTGAACAAGTTATTGAGCAGATTATCTGTCAAAGTGGGCAATCGATGTTAAACCAGGAAAATGTGGAGCCAACTCTTCTCGAAGATTGCACCGACCAGACGTCCTCGGAAAAGCAACTGGTCAGAGTCGTAAACCAGCAACCAGGGCCAGAAGGTGCACCCAATCTTCTATCTCGAACACCTCACCTGGGAAGCCTCATCAGTTTGGGCGAAATTAGAAAACCTGAGGATCGGCTTTTGCTATTGGGTGGCCCAACAGGGTTTTTGAGAGAAATGGAACAAGCCAAAATACAACCAGATATTAAAACTATGACCGAATTGATGGATGTGATTCCTCCGACGAACGTAGCTGAAAAGCAAATTTTGTCAACCGTTCTCAAGTATGGCATCAAATGCGACATAGACTTTTTCAATATCCTCATAAAGAAACGCTCGATGCGATTCGATTATGAATCCGCCCGGCAAGTATTAACAATGATACAAACAGCTAGACTCACGCCGGATATCGTCACGTATGGAGTTTTGGCTCTCGGTTGCCGAAGCCAGGAAGAAGCGCGGGCTCTGCTTCGAGAAATGGACGACGCTGATATAAGGTATTTTAGGCACCCAGAAACTCAGTTATATTAAACATTAATAAAAACTCTATTTTTTAGAATTAACATTCAAATCTTGGGGGCCATGCTACGACAAGGCACGGCAACAAGCAATTTCCGTTATGTCACGGATATTTTGGAAATCGTTAAACAACAGCGCTTGAAGCCAAACGACAAGTTTCTTCAGCATTTGGAGGTTTTCAACAAAAAGTGCGAAAAGGAAAACCAATTTTACGACCGGCATCCACGCAAAGCCGGACGCGAAGAGTTCAAACTGGAGTACAACCGTTACAAAAACAAGCTGGAATACTGGATGGAGTACATGGGACTGAAAGGACTCAGCTTGGATGAAGCTCGGGGAATTGTGCGGGAGCATCCGTGGGAGCAGTTCAAACAGCCGCAAGTCAACGGTTATGAAGCGACCAAGAACCCCAAGTTGAGGCATAAGAAGAAAAAGCAACACTCGATTCGAAAGATCGACGTGGAACAGTTAGACGAGGAAACGCAGCAACAAGGTTTAAGAAGGATAGAGTAGTGAATTGGTTTAGTCTAGTTTTTCTAGATATTTAGATAGTGAACTAAATGGATAGCCAAAAAAGTTCCAATAAAATATCTTATTATTATTTGGGCAGTTTTGTTTTAATTGAGACTACCTATCCTTTAGATCGGATCAAAGAAACTGGAAACTCAAAATATTAAAATAATCCGCTGATGTTTGTCGGCAATAAATTCCAGAATTCATTATTATTATGAACACTAGGGTCGGTTTGTCCTCGAATCCGATTTCGGGATTTATTTGCCATAGCGAGTGAAGATCAGAGTTTCCACACGATTTGTTTGAAAATTTATTTCAACTAGAAAAATAATCTTCAAGAGTTTAAAGCACCTTATCGCAATTAACTGTAAATTAAACCAATGCATTTTCTACTCTCGATTGTAGAGTACGGTTATTCGAGTCCTTATTCGACAGCTTGGGAAGGGTAGAAAGTAAGATGATGGACCGAAATCTATTGCAAACAGTTTCTCCGTTTTCATCGCTTCTTTGCTAGCTTCCACACTAAAAGGTTGAATTTTTTTTCATGTGTAGTGACTCTCGACTCCTAGAACAGCAAACTATCCGACCGATCAATCATGGCCACACTCTCAACAACGACCCTTTCGCGTGGACTAGGTATTAAACCCCAAATAGTGGGAACACACGAACTGCTGCTCTAGCGCCTTTTTGGAGGGTGATAACAGACTAGACCTACACACCAAGACGGAACCTGTGGAACAACAAGTTGTGGAATTCTCTTTAGGACCTTCGTGGAGCCGATATCACAACCGCCGTCGCATTTTCTACGATTACATACAGCCCACGACCGTGGGATCTGCTCCAAAGTCGGCATCTTTCAGGGGTGGCGAATAGTGCAGGAATGGTGGCAATCCAAGTGGCTTCGTGATCACCAAGATCAACGGTCCCCAAGGTAGAAACCGGATCAATACAATTGGATCCTAAACTAAGCGACTCGTTAGTCGGACGAACGCCGGTTGTTATAGGAGGTGACTTTAACGCTTGGGCCGTGGAGTCGGGAAGCTGGCTGGTCAACACAAGAGACTACAGCTTGTTGGAAGCCCTGGCGAAGCTGGGATTTGCACTTTTCATTCATGCTGCAGTTCTTCGCTGATGGGTAACAGTGAGCTGGGCACCATTGCTCGGCAGAACTGTGCAGTAACGCGAAGAATGAGGACTGGTGAGCGAAAGTGGAAAATAAAGAACTTCGGCAAGTAACTGTTTGTAGAAGCACTTCGTGTAGACAGCATCGCTACAATTCCGAATAATGACGAACTGTCGGAAACATTGGCGAGGGCGTATGACGTAACAATACCGAGGAACGGTCGGGGTGTATTGGTGAAACGAAAGATTTAGTACCCTCCTTACTGCATGCCTGAAGGCCGGATGACCCGCTCAGAGCAAGATCTGAGACAGTTAGGGGAGGGCGTAATGTGACATTCTGAGCAACCAGGGCCGTTGAGGCAGTCCACCTGCTACAAAGAGCTGCGAAGAGAAGCAGACGTCAATCCCTAGGACAACGCGTATCATGTTGTGTTGGCCAAGATCAAGGGTCCAACGACGCCAACTGAAATGTGCGCTGGCAAACTGAAGACTATCGTGGATGGTTTCTTTCTAAAGCATGACTGAGCCGCATAGTCGCCAATACCATACGTCGATGCAGACGGTGAAAATGTCTATGACAACTCAACGATGAGCTCCTTACAGCGACAAAAGGACTGAAAGTGAAGAAAGCTCCCGGTCCGGACGGTATCCCCAACGTGGCACAGAAGACTGCAAGCTTGGCATTTCCGGACATGTTCAACATAGTGCTACAGTAGGGTGACCATACGTCCTGGTTTCCCAGGACATGTCCTGGTTTTTCACTGACTGTCCTGGTGTCCTGGGACGTCGAGGAAAAAGCTTGATTTGTCCTGGTTTTTCTCCTGTAAGCCTAATAACAGGTGTTCAATAAAAATGAGTTTTTTTCAGTCATGTAGTTGACAAACAAAAAAATTCTTCAACGCATTCAGATTTTTTTATTAAAAACAATATTTATTCTTCAAAAAAACGTCAATGAATATTAGAGAAGGGGCCCTGGTCAGCCGTACGACGCAACTTAGTCGCGATGCTCTCACAAGAGCACTGGACGGCACTGACGTCCTTCTTCCGGATACAATTCCGGATCCTGGTGGTCAACTGCTACGTGTTCTTGTCTCGCCAATTATTTTTGCACACTAGGGCACTGAGGGAGTCGAAAAAATCCTCAATGGGACGGCACTGCGGCAAGTTGGTCGGGTTCCTTTCTTTCGGCACGTACGGTATCTTTTTCTGCTCAAGATACTCCAGCGTCTTCTTGGCGTAATGCGTACGTACCATATGAATGAGATGTAGTCTGTTTCAGAGATGCCAGGTACTTTTTTCAAATGTCTGCAATAATAATTTCAAAAGTCTGGGAAGAACAAGAAATGTCAGGAAAGCTAGTGTAACCAAAAGCCTTTATATTCAAAAATCTGCAAATATCTGCAACAAAACTAAAAAATCTGCAAATATCTGCAACCAAACTAGAAAATCTGCAAATATCTGCGTCATCGAAAAAATCTGCAGCTTAAATTAAAAGTCTGCGAATTTGCAGACTTGTCTGCAAATCTGGCATCTCTGGTCTGTTTGCAACAACATTTGGCAATCGAACAAATCGAACCGATTCCAGTTGTGGACCAAACTCTGGCCGCTATCAATGTCGACGAAACAATGATTCCGGGATCCGAAAAATTTCCTTTGATGCCTACCTCTAAGAAGACACATCAAAGTTTTGGCGATTCTGCTTCTTCTAGAGTTCTCTTGCAATGTTAGAATCAAGATACCCGTTTAGATTGACGAAGATAAGACTGGTGTGAGTCTTCACGATCTATCCCCGCGTACAACCAATAAATTCACTATTGATGTCGAAGTACGTAACGGTGAAAGTTTGAAACCTGGAGAAACTTTTTTCCAGGTATTCCAATGGAATTCTCAAATCACGCTGCGCACATATGAAGAACAGATCCCTACGTGCCAAATCATGTGTGAAAGCCTCTAATGAAACAACATCAACTGCGAGCTAACCCAACAACATTAACTAAATCACCAACAACCGGAGTTGCAACTCAGCCACCGACGAATGCTGGAACAACAGAATCTACACACAGCGTGTCCGATCATTGTGATACTGCTTACCAATGGTTGTCATTCGAGATTGCCAGATATAGCGCAGGGAAGCTACTTGGGACCGTTGATGTTGATGTTGATGTTGCTTAAAACTCCTCGCCTGTTCCTGCACAGACGATCTCATAATAATTCGTCTCATTTGCTCAATTCAGGATTTCCGATTTCTCCAACAACAGCATGAAACCTTCGCTGGTTGTGGTGCAGCAAGAACTTCGCGTATGCGTGTGTGTAAATCCTAAAAAGCACGGTGATCGAATTCCCACGAAAAATTTTCTGGTAGAGCTCTTCCTCCCAGACCCACACACCTTTTTAACTGCCGAAGCTCTGCCTGCCCGACCCAAGATCTTTGTAACTTCCGAAAACCTGTGGAGAAAGTACAGTCGATTGATAGGTAACGGGGGGAGGCAGTCCCCTTTCGACTGTCCTGGTTTTTTACTCGCCTCATATGGTCACCCTAGCTACAGCAATTCCAGGACAAAGGCTACTTTGCGGATAGATAGAAGATCGTGGTGTTACTGCCAAAAAGCAGGAAAGCCACCAGGCAATTCAGCATCGTATCGGTCTATATATCTGCTGTATACTATTAGTAAACTTCTGGACAGGCTGATGAATTACGTTGAAAGAGAGAACGGGATATTGTAGTGGCAGTTCGGATTCCGGATAGAAATTTTGCAACTGCGCCGGGAACGACATGAACAACGCCTTCAACAGCGGCAGGAGGGTGGCTATCGCCGTAACGATACCTAGATTGCTACCCGTGCAAGACTCTGGAGTTTCTTCAGAACCGGATGCTTGTCTACCGGACGCAGAGGCCGATTAATGTTACGGTGGGAGTACCTGAGGTCTCCGCACTCGGCCCTACGCTGTGGAATGTGATTGTTAACATAGGAGATCGTCGGCTGTGCTGATGAAGTCGTCCCGACGATAACCTGCGTGACTCTTGAGGAGATATTCACGGCAGAGACGATAGGCATCGCTGATGTCAAGTTACAGTAGGCTCGCCACAAGACTGAGGTAGAGCTGGCCTACAGTAAAAAAAATTCAGCGTGGGTAAGGATGCGAAATGCTATCAGCGGAGGAATACACGAAATGCGAGACGACAGGTTAGAGCGGACTCGTGTCGGTGTGGGTGCATGGGAAGCAGAGATGTATTCGTCCATCTGACGCAATTTTTGTCCAAGCATGGTTTCTTCCGGAAGCAACCGCATCAGTTTGGACATGCTTCGTCACCTCTTTGCGCGAAGTGCGTGAATGTGCAAGATACACCGAAACACGTAGTCCTTGAGAGCCTGAGCTTGAGCTTGTGCGAACACCCCTGGCTGCTACTCCGTTATCGATCGGGACTAGCTGAATCAGGGAATCAGTAGATAATTATGCTTGAGAGTAGCGAAACATCTTTCAATGTGCAACTCCTGGTAATCCTAAAGTGTTTTTGATCAATACCGGCGCCGGCCAGGCCCGAACGTAGACCGCGAAAGGAAAGAGAGAGAATGGTTAGTCCGATACTTGCTTTTGCTAGAGGCCGTATATACTACTGCGCACTCCACAAGGGTCACGGGAGGAGGATATTTTTGTTAGTAAGAGTATAGAAGTTGGATCTACTTCTTCTTTACCGACGTCAGAGAGGTGATACCACTACCAGGACTAGATATCGATCCACCAATTTCATGGACCGGGGACCAACGGCTTTACTTCCCTTCCCAAGGAAGACGTGACCACAGATTTTTTCACCTCAGAAAAATCTCAACGACCTCGGCTGGAATTGAACCCAGGTCAACTGGAATGAGTGGCGGTCACGCTTACCACTCAACCACCGGCGCCGTCCACGTAGTCCTTGAGAGCCTGAGATTCGAAAAAGTAAGGGTATACGGGTACGAGTAAGTAGCATGACAGTTGACAATATAATCGAATCGATGTGCCACGACGAACATACCTGGGACGCTGGCAACAGAGTAGTGATGCGGAGCCCTACGAGCTCCAGAAGAAGTGGCTAAGGCATCAACAAAGTCGCGTAACCGATTAGCAATCCGCCGTGAAATAATAAAACGACTTCAGGAGTAATCACTTTGTCGGGAATTCACCGTCTGAATAGACTAGATACACCGCCGGGGACCAGTTGAATAGTTTAGCGACGTAGCACCGGGTCTAGGTCGTCGAAGCGCCAATGGTACTAGAAGTTACGCTCCATCCTCAATCTCAGGACCGACCTCGGTATTCTACCGATTTGATCGTGAGAGGGGATAGTTAGGATAACAGCTGACGTCGTGCTGCACGGATGAATGTACTGGAGTAGATGCAGGGCCCCGGAGAATAGAGTTGCCGGTCCCAAGCGGAGCAGAAATATGCCGTCGAAATGTCTATCGAAGCGCGTAGAGTGAACGAGCGGTATCCACTATAGATTAGCACAAACGATGTGCATGAGCATAGCACAGTTTACTAGCGAGAGTAAACTAGAAGCGACACCTAGGAGCTTAGTCCCTTCCCCCACACACCTGAGAGGTTTCTGGAAGTAAACTTGGGCGGGGATTTTAGTGGGTCTAGCTTCTGCAAAATCTGAGCATGCTTTTAAATGCCTGCTGATTTTTACATTCTCCTCTAACAGAACACATACACAGATGAAGGCAACATCACCGAAATGTGGAAGGTACAGAAGCTGGTGTTACTGCCAAAGCCAGGGAAGTCACCGGGTGATCCGGCCTTTTATAGGCTCATATATCTGCTAGATACACTCGCAAAACTCCTTGATAGAATCATCCTTTACTCGCTGACTAATTGCACAGGGGGTGGGCGCGGACTGTCCAAGATACAGTTCGGATTTCACAAAGGAGAATCGACAGTGAAGGTAATTCGGGCAGTGTTCGAGAGTGCCGAGCAGGCATATAAACAGAAGCGTTGAGAAGATCGCTACTGCGCTATGGTTACATTTAACAGTGCCAGCTAAGAAGGCATCACCGCAGCGCTGCATAGAGTGAGGGTCTCTGACTATCTATGCCAGACCCTGAAGAGCTACTTCCGGAGCAGAGTGCTGCTGAGACGAACGAAGGGCAGAAGTCAATGCGAGTCACAGCGGCCGTTCCTCACGGCTTCATTCTCAATCAAACTTTTTGGATCGGGATGTAGGAACGGGTCTTGGTGCGGCGGCTGCCATCGAAAGATAATGAATTTCGCGGACGACCAGGTACTAACGGTGATGGGTGAGACACTTAAAGATGTGGAGGTGTCGGTGACGACGAGACAATAAACGCGATCGAAAGCTGGATGAGCTGACCCCAAAGCTGCAGATAGCTCACCTCGAGACGGAGGTCAGTAACTGCAAAGCGGTTCTGAGGATGCAGATCGGCGTCAGTGATCACATGATTACATCGAAGCATGTAATGAGCAATTGAGAGTGATAATGGACAACCGGTTGAGCTTTAACACTCACGTTGACTACGCCTGCAAAAAGTCGGCAAAGGCAAGGAACGCAATAGCGAGGATCATACCGCACCAAATTCTTGAAGAGGATTATCCTCAATAGACTGACAACATTTATAGAGAGCGATCACGGCTTGTCGACGAGCCGATTCTGGAAAAGCATGTCTACGGTGGTCGCTATTCGAACCGTGATCGAGAGCTGCTGAGGCGCTCCCACAGAAAAGAGGGGAAACCGATATTGTGCGTGATAACGATAGACCTCAAAAAACGCGTTCAATAGCGCAAGCTGGGAAGCCAATTCTGAATCACTGCACATAATGATGGTCCTTAAATATTTGCAGAATCGGGTTGTGGTTTCCGAGAAAAACAGGGAACAGAAATTGTATTACAGAAATAATTGCTCGGCTGACCCAAATCAAGGAATGCAAAGTCTCACAAATAGAAAGAGAATGTGGAGGCTCACCTGTAGTATGTGACGATCATTTCCAGGAGGTCATCGTCTTGGAGGTCATCTTTGGACCAAGTCCAATCACTCTGTCGTCTCGTGGCTGATTTTCGCCGTCGTTTTCCTGCCTTTCCAGTGCTCTTACAATACAATTTCCGTACGATCGATGTGCGACGATTTCATGTAAAACAATGCTACGAAGCGAGCACTCCTCATGACTCAATCCCGCTTTTGGTTGAGAGCAACCACGTGCTGCCGGGGATTTACCGATTTGCCCCGCTCTTCGTCGTTTGTCGTGAACAATTTGCACTCAGCCACCAATCATTTTGGGGGTGAATTCTCTTTCCTCGCTTATCAGCGGCAAACTGGACTACGGGTCGTCATGGTCTAGTTCCTTCCTCCCTTTTTCTTCCTCTAGCTTTTCACGCAATTGAGACTCGGTCGAAACGCATAGATTAACACACACGACAGAACCGCGACGCAGAAATTTCGCGTTTTAGCTCTTGTCTTGAGCGGTATGCACGCCGAACGAACGAGAGTTCTCAAAAAAAGCATTTACCGCGATGGCAGTCGCACTACGATCCGACCTCCGCCGTCCCTCCACATGTGTTTTTTCTGTCCTTCTCCAGCGGAAGAAACACCACCGCTATCGACCGTACTCGGTCAACTCTTTTCCCGACTACCTATTTTTTCCTGTCATTTGTTCTTCCGGGGATTTGTTTTCAAGCAAATTGTTGCTTTCAAGCGAGCCGCCCTCTTGCAGTGCTCGCTAATTTCTAATTACTCCCATTGAACATATAAGTTATACATTTTATTGTAACAATCGGTTAGAATTTCGGCAGGAGTCCCACAAGGCTCTATCCTAGGTCCAATGCATTGGAACGAGATGTATGACGGTATGGTGACGCATAACGTACCTAGGGGTGTGGCGATCGTCTGGTTCGCGGCCGAAATCCTAATAACGGTATTAGGCAAGACACTGGAAGAGATGGAAATGTTGGCGATGGACGCGATCGACATAAGCGGAAATGCAGATAGCCCACCACAAAACAGGTGTGCTACTGATTAGTAACTGCAAAGTGCTGCAGCGCACAGAAATCACTGTCGGGGACATATCATAATCTCGAAGCGGATATCTTTCTTTTCTAAATAGGATCAGGGATATCTTTCTTTTCTAAATATTTAGAAAATGTTTACCTTTCGGCAGTACCCATAATTACCTAGATCATTACTCTCTATTGCTAAACTTTTCATTCACTATCTAATGTTTCAACAATAACGTTATCTTAAGTTCATCCACTTTCACTGACGCGCGATCTGACCAAATATGTTCCCAGAAGGCACTCAACTTCCGTCGAAGATCTTCCATTAAACTATCGTCCAAACGCAGTGGTGCCATCAACTCCACCAGCTTGGGATAGCATTTGCTACGATCGTAATGAATAACATCAACCATATTTTCTCCCCAATCCTTCAGAACCAATGGGTTTTGCAGAAAACGAACCGATTCTAACGTGTGGCTCGTGAAACTTTCCAATACTTCAACTAAACTCTTCTGCGTGAGTTTCGCATTGAATGAAACGTCCAGCTCCTTTAACTTCTCCGCACTTGTTCGTAAAGCGAATAGAATGGTGCAGAGTTCGGTATCAGTTAAACCACAGTTACTTAAATTCAACGAACGCAACATATCGAAATCGTTGGACTGAACCGTCGTCGTCAAAGCAGGTATAAAGTCCTTCAGCTTCCCCAGCGATCGCATATTAAGTTCAGTCAAAATTCTCGTATTTAACTTACTGAACAGGTAATCTATTGACTTCCTATTTAGATTATTTTCCGAAACGTCAAACACCTGAAACCGACTAATGTCCAAAGGCGGCGAGGCAAAGGTTAGATTTGTGACTGCGGTTGAGACCAATCGGAGTACGGTGAGCTGCGTCAGCTGTTGGCAGACGCTAGACAGTACTAACAAGCTTTGATCCAGCAAGGGATTTCGACTGAGATCCAGCTCGGTCAAATGCATTAGTGCTGATAGTGTCGTAGGTCCTTCGTCAGGGCTTTGTCTTATCAAAGAGGACAGGGCGAAAATTCCTTTGTGGCTGATCACGTTCATCGAAAGGTTCAGCTTTTCCAAGGCAGTAAGTGCGGGTAATTTTTCCGTCAATTTCTGAAATTCTGTATCCTCTAGTTGATTGAAGGAGAGATCAAGTTTACGGATTCGACTTTGAAAACCGAGAATTTGAAAAAGAATGTCCCATTGGTGAGGTATACCTCGGAACAAATCTGGGTGCAAGATTAGATGTCCCTTGTCTTCCATTTCAATCAAGACTTCCTTCATCTTGGGTAGATGTTCTACAATTTGAGGAGGTCATAGTTATAGTTAATAGGAACACGGGGGAGTGCTAAAATACTCACCAACATTGTGATATTTACAGTAGTCTTCATAGAATTGCTCCGAGCGCAGTTGTTCGTACTCGATAACATAGGTGTTGATGATGGAATCAGTGTCGGAGAGTAACGTTGTAAGAGGATCGCAATTCACGCAAAGACCACCATCTGAGCGTAAAAGTTTCATCAGAGGGCGTTTGCCGTGTTTGCTGGAATATAACAAAAACATAGACATGTCATTTTTGTTCAAAATATCAGACCTCACATGTTACTCACATTCCGTATCGTTTGACAACTTCATTGATTAACCACCCGACGTTTAACTCCATGATTTGATCCTCATCGTAGCTTACATCGATAGGCTCCCCTTCTATAATCACCCGAACCATGTTTGGTGGTAGAACTTTGGTCGGCGTTCTACTTCCGACCGTCGACGTCACACCGGATCCATCTTTGACGGGTGTTTTCTGTTCGACCGGTAGCAGTAGCCCACAGTCGGCTAAACTTGGCGTGGGGCTGCTTGACCGGGACGATACACTGACGCCTAAATCCAGCAGCGATACCTGATTTCTAATACTACCACTGAAGCTATTACGACGAGCGCTCTGCTGGCCTGATGGTTTCCGTTGGAAGCTTTTGCTGGAAGCGTTCATTAGCATTTGGAGTGCATCGGGTGGAGTTCGTTCCTCAGAGGACGCCCTGTCGTCTCGCTCTGGGCTGTCCGAGTCATACTCCAGACCAGTAGAAGTAATGGTTCGGTCCGAGATTGGCAAAGTATCATCCGGTTCAAAGATTCTTCGGACCGATCGGTTCGATTCGGGAAAACTTTTATCGGAGAGAAATTTCTGCCGTTTACTGCTTTGACCTAGATCGTCATCCAACCAATCATCACCAACTTCCTCTTGGCGCATATAAGCTGATCGTTTTGCCGGTCCTGGATTAGGGTCTTTTAGAGGAGATACTATTTGCGTCCGAACAGTAGTTCCCTTCCGAAGTACCTTCATTGCTGTACGGTAGTCCTCTACTCCGGTTGATTGGTTAAAACTTTTCTCTCGAAAGGAAGAACCAGATGCTTCTTTTTCAAAATCTTCAGAATCAGATGACAGATCTGGCGAAATCGAGCGGTTTTTTGTTGGACGTTTTCGAGAAGAGTTCGGAGCTGTATCTACGGTGCTTCCATAACCAGAGCTACGATTACTGCTAGCAGTACAAACTGTTCGTGCATCTTCCTTTTCCGAGTCGGAATCGGATCGGCAAATGCGAGCTGCTTGCCTGCGACTCGAACGGGTTCCACCAGTGATTGTTTCCTGTTCGATTGCTTCTGGCATAGCTGCAAGTTCGTTCGACCTAACACCCGCATTTTCGAGACACACCATCATTCGATCCCTGATTGTATTGTAATATAAAATATGTTCATCCAGAAGCTTCTTTTGTACACTTTTGAACCACACATCCAGCACACTAACTGTTGTGTCACCGGAATCGGTTCGTAAAGTGCAATTAGCACCCCTATCTAACAGGAGCTCAACAACTTCCAAATTACCATTGGAACAGGCATCGTACAGCGGAGTTATACCATCGCAACTTGTCCCACCTTTATCATTTATGTGAGCACCCCGATCCAGAAGCATTTCTACAATTTCTTTGTGGCCGTGAATGCAAGCCTCATGCAGTGGAAGCCATCCAGCATGATCACGAATATTTACCGGATGACCTTGCTCCAGTAGCTTTTGAACCAGCATCTTATTCCCACTGATGCAAGCTTGATGCAACTGAGTTTCTCCTTTATTGTTTTTCCTCACCTGAAAAGATGTACCCCGCTTTCTAGTGCTCCTGCTATCTGATTGTGCTTCAGATTTTTTGCTGCTCTCTCCATCCGAGTTTGACAGTTCGGAAAGGTTCACATCCTCTCCAATATCTGGCGTATTGATTGCGAATTCAATCGAAGTTTCCGTTTGATCTTGTTCCTCATCCGAGTCATCACTGGCAACGTTTTCTGCCGAAGCCCAGTCAATACCGGTCTCTATTGCTTCTTTCTCGAGATTTTCCACCATTAAATCCATCCCGTGTTTTTTCAACAGTGCAATGCACCGTTTCAACGATATTCCTTCCATTTTCAGTGATTTCATTTTTTTGGCTTCCTCCCTAGCTCGGCGATAGATGCCCTCGGTTTCAAAAAAGGGCTTGTTCTGTATCTCGTAAACCTCGGCAATACTCAACAGGGTATTAAACGCCTCTCTCGGATCATTTGCAATTAAATTATATTCTTTCCATAGATAAATCAACGCATCCTCGTACTGCTTATTATCCTTGTACGTTTGATACAAACTGACGTAAATAGGGATCAAAGCCAGATCGATCTCTCCATTCAGCTGAGCGCATTCCAGCATCTTCAGATAGTAATCGATCGCTTTACCGTAATTCTCCAATCTACAAGCACCGTCCCCCATCAATTCATAGAAACGCTTCTTTTTAGCATACTCATTACTTCCGGCGGTAATCAACTGATCTTCAATACGACAAATAGCTACCAGAACCTTTAACTGCCGTTCAATGTTCTCCGCATCTGATACAACCGGTGTTTTCAGCCTGTATGCCTTCTTCAGCGCCTGTTTCGCACTTTGAAAGTCACCCATCTTGATCAGAACGTGCGCTTTAATCAGCAATGTTTCACACATTTTAGAGGCTTTATTATGCAACCTTGATGACACCTCCAGTGCCTCATTCAAGACTTTCAACGCTTTGGAATGATTGTTTTGTTTTACGTCAAATAAAAGACCCACTGATATGTAACATTGGTGCAGCAATTCGTGTAGCTCGTTATTCTGCGCAATTTTAATTGCCTTCTGCATATATTCAACAGCTTGCTCAAAGTTCCCTTGATGTTCCTTAGTAACTCCCAAGTTCAGTAACGATCTAGCTTCCATGTCCAGCTGCTCCACTTTTCCAACCCCCTTCAAATCTCGACTTAGCTTCAAGCTTTTTTGGAAAGCCTTATCTGCTTCATCCAGCGATTTCTTTGCTGCCTCGACATCATCGCAACTTTGTCCCTTTAACAAATAGGCCCGCCCGATTGTAGCATAAGCTCGCTGCACTTCCGCGTCGTCCTCCTGTCGCCGAGCAATTTCCAGATACACCTTTTCGTACTGTAATGCCTTTTCGAACTCATCCAGCAACATGAACATTTCCCCAATGAATCGATTTGCACGACCTACTTCCATCGGTTTCTCCAGTCTGTGGTACGCCTTACTTACTAGTTTGAACTCATTCAGCGCCTTCCGATGCTCGCCACGGTCGCTGTACAGTTCACCCAGCTTGCGGCATGTTTCCGCCAGCTGCTGCAAGTTACCGGCCTCAGAGGATTTCTTTTTCCGACGAAGGAGCTCTGTAATGAAGTCAGAAATAATATCCATCTATCTGAAATAATTCAAAATATTTACTCTGCTCCTCCATGTCTGACTCAGAGCTCATTTTTGTGATGGTGGTAGAATTTCACGCGATTTATTTAAATCCATGAGTTCACTGAAGCGAAACCACAATTTCATAGATTTCGAAAAATCTAAACTATTTCACGTAAAATTAGAAATTTTTCTTAATCCTTCAACAGGATAACTAGCGCACAAGAAAATGCCGCCTTTAAGCGGGAGCGTGAAGTTAGCTTTTGAATGGGACGAACATGAAAAACGTCAAAACGATTATAAATAAACGATAATCGATTCGCATCTCTTTGCACACTGAAAAAATATATTACTCTACACGGAAACGAAAAACTACCTAAAATTGAGTTCCTTTGACTCAATCTCGTGGTATCGTGATGGGGGAACTTAAAATTAGGTAAACCGTGTTGAAGGTAGTTTCCATTTAACCACGGCAAAAATTACAACTCATTGATAGGTTTTTTATACTCAAATTTAAGTTGAATTTACTTAATTTTGAGTATACCCCAAACAACTCAAAAGTACCTTCCTCCACGGAAGACCTCGACTGAGTCGAATCTCTCGTTTTGTTTTTGACAACACTAATAAGTGCGAAAGCGACGCACAACTCAAAAGTAAGTTAAAAGAACTTATGCTGCAGGTTGTTTTATTTAACCGTGTATGGAAAGGCAATCAACCAGTTTTTGACCCCTAGAGCAAATACAAATTTGTTTTTGCCTAGAGGAAGTGAAATTTCATTAACGTCAAAAAATATTTGCTTGGGAGCGTTGCCACCTCCGGTGAGGCTACCATCCGGAGATTCCTTTACTGACCTAGGATATAGAAACACGAGCACACGTTGAAACTAGACCTGTCTGTAGAGCTTAAATGATACAAGTATAAACTCTCATTATTTTTGTAACTCGTCGAGGTATGAATGACCAAAATTGACTCAAATTTACCCTTTGTTTTCGCAGTACGATTCACACGATACATCAGGCTTCCGTCACCGGTACGGAGCGTCAAGATTAATTACATGCAGTTAAATGGAACCATTCACATACAACATCAACGGCACGGAACGTTTTGACGTACGGCACGTGTGAGCGAGCACAAGAGAAAAGTAGGGTAACCAACCAATTTTGGACCTCTAGAGGAAGTGAAATTACGTGAACATCAAAAAATGTTTGCTTGCCTATGTTTTAAAATGCAATACATGCACGAGTCTGCTCCAAAATTACTGTTCTTGAAAGAAAACTGCCAATGGATGTTTTATACATTGACATAAACTCGAAAATGACATTTCTTCACAGCATGAATTTTTCACATTTTGGACCCTTCCAAACTAATTTGGACAGTGTTCCAAGCATATTTTGGACACACTGAATGTGACCGAATATATTTTGGAAACAGTGAAGTTTTTTCTACTAAACTGACCTACTGACTCGTTTTCTTTGCAGTATATTTAATGCATGAAAGAAGAACATAAGCAAATCAGTGACTGCCAATCAAAAATGGTACATAAATCTTTATATGGAACGCTGACTGCATGAAGTATTTTTTTAGTTCTATCATTTTTAGAAATAGAAAAACTTTCGGTACAATTAGGTTACTGCAGACTTAATAAAGCAGCATTACATGTTATGCAATAGAGTTAACAATAATATATTTCGTGTAACAATTCATCTGTAGCAGTATTATGGAGTAACATCCTCAAGTGGATGATAAATCAAAGTTCAAAGTTCGTCAGGAATCTTCTTGTTCTTAATATTAATTTTTAATTCCTTTGTTTACGAGGTGGTTTCTTGTTATTCTTTCGAAGCTCAGTTTTTCTTTTTTTCTCTTCCTTTACTTTCCTTTTTTCTTCAGTTTTCGCCTTGTGGTATTCAACTGTTCGGCGCAATGTTAAAACGGCAGGACTACGTTGCTTGAATCGTGATGTTCCTGTTCGTGTGAGTGTTTCAGGCGATTCTAGGAATTCAGCAAGCACACTCTTATTGTCATTATTTATCTGTGATATGTCTCTTAGAGTTGTCAACCTATAGCTAGTCGAATTTAACAAATTCGAACTACAGTTCTTCAACATGGATTTCAGAAGTCTCCTCTTTGGTCATATTATAGTCTTCAATGAAATGTTCCTCAATCGTTTGATTTACGACATCCATTGGTTTGAACATTTTTAAATAATTTGATTAAAAAGAGCAGGCGACGTTACGAAATTTTTCACTTTTTGATTATTCTAACTCGATAAACAAATAGCTGTCAAGAAAGAAAATCGAGGGGTGTCCAGAATAAGTTGATATCAATTTTTTAAGACATATTGTGGACACCACTTATTTAAGATTTTTTAGATAACACATTACGAAGAAACCTTTTCAAACACGTAACATGTATAATACCAAATCAGACAAACTAATTAAATCGATAAAAAATATTATAATTGTACATTTAAATCCAATTTGAAAATAACATTTCCACCGGTTCCTCTTGGCTATCGTTGAAACATGAAACGTTTTCGGTGATATTTTTAAAAACTGTGGATTCTGTTTAATTTTTAACAATTAGAGATGAACTAATGATATTGAAACTTAATAGACAACCCAAGGAATGTAATTGCTGCATCAAACCAAACAAATGCAGAGAAACTTGGCAGTGTAGGAGGCAAATACATTAACAGGGTCCAAAATATGTAGGGTGGTTACCCTACATCGATAAAGCTAATTCTCGTGAATACAATAACGTATTTTTCCACCTCATGAAACGCGAAAATAAAATTTAAATTTATAATAAAGAAATATGTTGACAGTTATTATTTGACACTATAACAAGGGTTTGACATATCGAATTTCACGACAAATGATGCTCTGCCAGAAAAATGAATACATGTTGTTACGCAACATGCGAACGTGCCTCCGTTATCAATTTGCGCTCAACGAGATCAACCACCGCATGTTCAAGCGGGACATGGGTAACTGAGAAGTAGAGCACTCTAGTTAGAGTGTGGTCAAGAGGCCATGACGTATCCAAACGAACATGAAATTTGACGTATTTCTATTGTGTATACGTCAAATTCCATGTTCGTTTGGATACGTCATGGCCTCTTGGCCACACTCTAACTAGAGTGCTCTACTGAGAAGTCGGTGGTACAGTCGCGATTCGCTGGTTGGGCCACAGCCTTGTCCAACTAACGAATTTGATTCGCTAGTTGGACCGACTGACAACCCAGCCAGCCTTTTTGATGGTATATCCAAGTTGCAACTGAATAATACGTATTTATATCCCACTAAAAAAGTCGCACAAAATGCAGAAAATCGGCATATGCGTACCAAACTGGAGGCGATATACGTACATAGCTATTGAAATTGACGATTTCTGGCAACAATATACACGTTAAACACGGTAATTTCTAATATGAAAGCGATTCTAGAGAATGTATTCACGATTGGATATGCGAAACAATCTCATATTATATGCGATATCCATAACTAGTATACGATTCCGGAACACGATATACGATTAATTCTCATTCGTCGGTAAAGAAGATCAAAAACTGGGAACTTGCTGGAACATAAATCATCTAAAAAACGAATTTCGGTTGTGAACCAAAGCCCAATCCAAAGAGGTCTCTCTCCCTCTGATGTTAAGGTGGGATTCGAACTTATGACATTTGGATTGCAGGACAGGACTTACTACACAGAGCTATTTTAATTGTTATGAGCGTGACAATATTTCGTAATCATATCTTATCTTCAAGTAGAGAAACCGTATTCCGATAAACATTCGCCGTATATACAGCAATCTCATTTTAAGGATATGAAAAAAGTCGTAAGTAATTTTGCGAAATCGGGGTTCTTATATGTTGTGATATATTAAGTCGTATTTAACCTTTTGAAGTCATTGTGATGTATACCGAAGTCGTAGATATGTTTATGTTGCTTATTGACTATTCCTACACATAGGAACGACCACAATGACTTTGTTAAGTTTTTAATCCGACATTGATCGAAGTAAAATACGATCAAATGTGAGCAAAAATACGATTTTTAATGCTTTAAATATTTGTAGCTATATGAATATAAGTTTGCCAGTGCTCTACGACCATCTCCGATCGAACACGATTTAACTAGAACATCAATGCGATGTTGAATGAAAGGTCGTATTCAAATCATGTTTTCAGTAATATGCGATTACAAATCAATTTCTGCAGACTAAAATCGACTGTCATAACGATTTTGACTCTTTGTAGACATCATTACAAGTCTTTTTCTACATTGTTATACGATTGATGGTTTGCTGGGAAATGTCAAAAACTCTCCAAAGGAGATGTTAGCAGTGTAAATGCATCTATTCACATCTCTAAATATTGTCAGATTGATTGTCAAAGTAAATTTGACACAAGATTTTGACGTTCAGATGCTTTTTAGTTGGACAATGGTCCAACTAGCGGAGGTCCAACTAAAAAGCGGTCCATTTAAAAAATGTCCAACCAGCGAATCACGACTGTAAAGGCTAGTTTACAGTTCGGAAAACGTGTCACGGGATTTGAGTCCCTGTGTATTTTAAATGGAGCTTGGGATTTCAAATCCCGTGACGGGAAATGAGTCTACACAAAAATGACAGTTTTCCTGAAGTGTAAACCCAACCGCGGGAAACATCACGGGATTTTAAAACTCTCCACACAGAAATCCGGCCGGGAACAATTCAACACAAATTGTTTCCGACGGGTAAAATAGTATTTTTATAAGGTTTGCAATTCGCTGTAAGTTTGATACTGTTTGTATTTTTAAGAAGCAGCAGAGTTTTTGGTCTGACAGTTTGGAGAGATTTCGGCGGGAAATTTTCCCTGATCATATCCCGACGAAAATCCCGTGCGAAATCCCGTGATCCATTTCCCGAACTGTAAACTAGCCTTAAACACACGAAAAGGATAGCATCGAAGAAGACAGATGGGTTGACATAGAAGAAAGGTTTGAAGATTGAAAGCAGTTTGATACTTATAAAAGTGAAATTAAATTAAAACTACTAGCTAGAAGTACGGTTTTGGTTTGTGTGACGGTTGCTTATGTACAGTCGTGATTCGCTGGCTGGACACTTTTTAACTGGACCGCTTTTTAGTTGGACCTCCGCTAGTTGGACCATTGTCCAACTAAAAAACATCTGAACATCAAAATCTCGTGTCAAATTTACTTTCACGATCAATCTGACAATATTTAGAGATATGAACAGATGCATTTACACTGCCAACATCTCCTTTGGAGAGTTTTTGACATTTGTCAGTCGGTCCTACTACAGTCGTGATTCGCTGGTTGGACATTTTTTAACTGGACCGCTTTTCAGTTGGACCTCCGCTAGTTGGACCATTGTCCAACTAAAAAGCATCTGAACGTCAAAATCTTGTGTCAAATTTACTTTGACAATCAATCTGACAGAGATGTGAATAGATGTATTTACACTGCTAACATCTCCTTTGGAGAGTTTTTGACATTTGTCAGTCGGTCCAACTATATATAGTAGTATAGTAGTACGGATTGGATTATCAGCTAAAAGTACGGTGTCGAAGTCTTATATTAATAGTACGGCTGAGTGATTTAAAGGCTAGAGGTAAAATGTGCGATAAAAGTAACAAATGAATTTAACCTAGAATTTATCACAGGATTATCACAACTAGTTTTATGTTATCGTAGCAGCGCCGGTAATCGAGTTGATAACGACAAGGTAAACAAAAAAGTTTATAAAACTTAAACCTAAATAAAAGCTTAAAATTTGTATAGGATTAAAGTACCGTACGAGACCGCTTCAAGGAAGTCACGGAAATTAGTATCAACACTAAACGTAAGTAAACAATGTAAAAGTCGAATTTACGATGATGTACCTATTAGGCAATCCATGAGACGTTTCTGATCAGCTGATTATTTCTTGTTTACTTATTCTGACGTTACTCCGAGGGGTGCGACGTCCGACAATATCGTTGATTCGATCCAACATCAAACGAATCGGACTAACAACGTTGTTTGTCGGACGAGTTTTTCTGTTCGCAGGAGAAGACTTGTTGACAGAACCCACCGCTGAATTGTCAAACAAACGTCTAATGGATTGCCTAATTATATATTTGTTTAAATGCAGGGGAAATTTAACCGACTCATAATAAACGAATTGAATTAGAGTTTTGCGTCGAGTTCGTTCAAGTTTACAGAAGTTGTTTACGTCTTGTTGCCGTATCGGGAACACATGTTTTCCCGCAGGGTTATTTTTATTTGACATAAATACCATCCAATGTATTTTTTTTCATTTTGGGTGTTGTCTTGATAGGCCGGATGTAAACAACCGCAGTTTTCCTTTGTATGGTTGTCTATGTTTACAGAAGATTCATTTTAAAAAAACAAAAAAAAATGTTTTTACGTAATACAACGAAATTTTTTTTGAAATCAAGTTACATTATGTATGTTGGACCTAAATTTTATCGGATGGAACGGAAAACTAGTTTAAACCCCATTTTTTAGTAATTAGCAAATTAGTTAAAATCCCAATTTTTAGTAACACAAACCATTTTCTAGAATTTTGTCACACCTTTGTATGAACAAGTCCCACTGTGCGACGTGCCGACAGCAACGTTTCTAGTCAATTGTTGAAATTGGAGTTTGAAATTGAGAAGTACTAAAACTGTAAGTAAATGAATTGTAGGATGGAGAATTTATAAATAATTTCTAATAAAACTTACAGCTAAACAGCTATTAAAAGCTAAAAGAGCGGTTTGTTTCCTTCAACCTAAGGACAATTTCCAACAAGGTAGGATAAATTAGTAAATAGGTCAGGATAAGTATATCATTTCAAGATCACTGAAGAAAGCCTATGTTAACCGTGTTAATACTGGAATTCCGCTAAGAACACTAGAAAGCACACCGTCGCCATCTTTCGGTAGAAACGATGGGCACCAATAATAGGCCGTTCTTTTTTGAATTTTCTTACTTACGAAACTGATCACAGCTCTAGGTTCACAATTCAAATTTTGCTTGTTTACATTTTCTACACATTTCGATACTAAAGTGTAGAAACAAAATTTCTTACAGCACTTAGCAAACATCGGAATTGAAGAGAATATTATAAAAGTATCGGAAATTCGGATTAATATCGCCAACTATTTGTTAAACAGTACTTTATTATTTAATCTTTGGATAAAATTTTTGTTTCATTATACATGGGTTCATAATCTTAGTTCAACTAGATTAGTTTCTCTTAATATTCTTCCTCTTTCATAAGACACCAATTCGGGTTTTGCATGTTTCATGTAAGCTGCTTCTTACCCTTGTGATTCGTTACTTTTGTTCCTTATACAGCGTAACCTTCAGTTTCTACATAAATCGCTACGCTAGGAGTGACTCTTCAGCTCTGCTCAACAGATAATGATCTATTTTTTCACATGTTCAGCATAAAATAACGCCAAATAACTATAGGGTAATTTGTTAATCGTTACGTTTCGCCCAGCAGGTTGAACAATATTAGTTGCTAGCCCTAAACACGTAAAAATTATCCAAAATCAAGCGCGAGTATTCCATTCATAAGAAAGAAACTAGCGATCATGGGTACTGTACTCGTAGGAGCATATCAGATCTACGAATATAGGCTGCTGCATCAGTTTTGAATTTTGCAAAAAGTATTCTGCAATATTTGGAAACGTCAGATCTTAGCTCTGGAAGTAAATCACCCTAATTTGTTATACTCATACACTAGTTTCATCTGATTATATTTCTTTTGTACTGAACTGTACCGTCAGAGGTTTTCATTGCTTTAATTAAAGGTGCGAGACATTGATAACTTCACTTCCTGTATAAAAATAGGTCAACTGATTTACTTTCATTGTTATCGGTTCTATTATCAGTATAATTAGTTTATGTGGCTCACACACATACTATATAGGACTTGATAGTAGTGTGTGATTTTCTTCACGTTTTACTCAATTCAAGTTTTTTGATGTTAAAATTAATTAGATGTATGATTATTAGAATGACATGCTCATTTTAGATTACAACATGGTTGACTGTTCTACTAGGCTAATTTCGATACTCAGTCCTTGAAAATTTGGTTATCTTATAAAAAAAACTGTCCACGGATCATGGAGTAGGTATGATTAGAACGTCCTTCGCTTGTCGAAATTTAAAAAAAAAAACAATTTACTTTTATTCAAAAAATGTCGGCAACAATAACAAAATTTGATAACAAAAATAGACTTTTGCACTTAGGAAGAACCGGTTTACGAAAATTAACGAAATAAATAGAGGGCTAATGATCACCAAACATATAATACTACATGCTAAACCTTTGCTCGACACATTTGTGAACTGCGTCCATTACTGTAAAATCCCAGCTGCTCGACATGCAACGTCCAATGGTATAGGTTGTGATTTCAGTTCTGGAAAACGCGACACTACACACACTCATTCCTTGCTCATAAACTAGCTTCGTTCTACTATTGTAGTATTAGGTATTGTGTAAAAGATTGTGGGCGGGTAGAGTCTTTCCAGTGGTTTTACTACCTAGTAGAAATTTTTGCACCAGATGTCTTCTGGACTGATCATCGACTCCAAGTTGGCCGGTTTAACCGCCGTATTGCCGATATGATTCGGCTGCGAGATTGGCAAACACTGGAAAACGTAGTTTGTGTTGTAGTTACTATCCCAAAACTGCTGGCCCCGGCAGTGGAAACGCACCGCCATTTCGATGCGCTGCCCTATCTGCACCGAGTGGCCGTAGATAGTGAATGCGAACTTGTCGGAAAACCCATCGCAGGAGTTAGGGACATAGGAAGCCTGCAGGTCTGCGAAACTTCGCCAATTATCGATGGTATAACGTACGTAGACCGATTTGTGGAAGTCGAGATTCCGTACACGGACTGTTCCGGTGATGGTGAGAGTGATTGGATCGGTTACGGCTGCATTTTCCAGGTTGACCTGCTTTTCACGAACTAGGTCCATGAAGCAGGGTAACGCACCTGGCTGTTGGAACAGTGGTACTAATACTCGATCCGCCCGTGGTCCTAAACTGATCTGTTGCACCGGCGGTTCCAGGGTAAATTCGAGGTCTTCGTATGCTGATTTGGGCACTTTGGGAACTTCATCCACGAACGTTTTTACATCGGCTAAATCAAGCCCGAGGACGTCCGCGAATCGTACAATCTTTTTCCGTCCCGGGGTACCAGGAGGAGTTTTTCCTGTCTTCAAAGAAGAGCACCTTCGAACACGCTGTGGGCGGCTGAAATATTCATCTTCGTCATCCCCGGAAGACACACCTTCCCTTCTATTTTCCTTTTCTTCTACTTCTTCTTCTTCTTCCACAACACTGCAATCCTGAAGCATCTTCTCAACTTCTGCCATCTCCACACGGGGACTCAGATGTTGTTCCTCATCTTCAGGTTCGTCTTCTGCCTCTCCGTTGATAAGTTTCATCAAATCGATCTGGCACGTTTGACTAAGATCAATCGTTGCGACTTGCATTTCCTTTGGCATTATGGCACTTCCGTTGGATAATACTTTCCCATCGTCTGTTTCATCCTGTGGCTGTTCACTGCAGTCGCCATTCGGAACTTCTACTTTCGAGTTGGTACTGGTCCTCACAACTGTAACCACCTCCTCGCCATCCATCGTGACGTCCTGCAGTGTACTGTTCGAGTTGTTCGAACTCAATCCGGTGAAGGTAGAATCGTGCGTATCGGTAGATTGTGAGGGTGGCAATGATTCCGAGCAGCTATCGCTGTCGGCGGTTACTATCGGAATTCCACTGGGCAGGTGACCGTTTTGAGATTGGCTTCTCGCTGTCGATGTATCCGCCGTTTCTGGCACGGTTGCGGATTTTGCTGAGGTAGATTTTTTGTATTGCGAGCGAGATGTGGCGGCAATCCTTGGCGAAGATGACGACGTTGTATAATGATCTGAGGTTGTACAATCATAGTAGGTAGTGCAGCCAACGGACGATTTTTGTGCATCTGAGTCGGACATATCCGGATCGTAAAACTGACAATCAGACGATGCTTGACTTGAGGAGCTATTTTCGTGGCTGGTTGCGCGTGTGGTAGTTGAACAGGGTGAAGAGCATACGTAGCCGGATTCAGGTGCTACTTCAGCCGGAGTCACTGATGTCGTTTCGATGAGGCGGGTGTATTCGCATTCGTCCACCGGCGAGCCGGGACTTTCGATCTCCACTCCAAAATCAAAGAATGAATCGGCTTCGTTTGAAGTCATGCGCAACGGCTGCAGCATGGTTATCGCTGCCTCCTCCTGTGAAAGCCATGTGTTTTCGCTGTGGTCTGTGGTTGGGAGGACGTCCTCGTCGGCATTGCCCTGCAAAGAATGTTTAACCCTAATTAATTGCAACTAAAGGCTGGTATTGTTCTACTCTACAGTGATAGTTTGGGTATACTTTTTGGAACCGGTGGTTAGTGATACTGCTACCGATGGATGGTTTGATAGTCGATGGTGGATATGTCGATGATGCGGCACGCAGTCGTGTTGTCGTTGGCAATGTGATGGCATTCGTTGTTGTGCGTCGGCGGAGTCATTTGGAACGCCAAGTAGTTTTGTGGAGACATGGTGGCAGAACATAGAAAGCAGTGAGAGCATGCGCGCAAAATTTCGTGTGACAAATGAATTCGCTCAAAGTGTTAACGTGTGCGGATATGTGGAATTCACATGGATTGGAAAATAGAGGAAAAAAGTAGAGAAGTAGAGAGGTTCATCAATTTGCTACAATTAATTGTTGTGTTTTATGTTCAGGCTTAGTTTAAGCTGATGGTTTGTCTGATGGCCAAGTAGCATATTAGCAACAGGAAGATGTGAGGTTTCAATTTTACATGGGGATGCGGTAAGAAAAAGAGATAACAAATGCGCCAGATTAGAGAATCGGATGACTGTGATGCGAGCTAGCCAGCGCTTTTAGTTAGCTGATCTCACCTGTGCACCGAGGGTTCGTAGGCGCGATTGGAGATTACGAGCAAATTCTTCGGCTCGACCTCGGCAAGACATGCCGATCGGTAGCAACGATGTGATTCCACACGGTCTGTCAGGTCCTCCCCCGGATGCCGACGCATCGCCTGGAGTGCTCATGGAAGCGAGGCAGTTTCTAGAGGAAAATGAGAATAAGGTTTTGGTAAGTTATGGTATGCCGAATGAATAACAGTGATGTTTGTTTTTGTGAATCATGAAGTGCTGATGTGTTCAGTTAGTATATTGTGCTTATTGAAACAATATTATTGATAAATAAAGCAGATACGAAAAGTGGCTTCCTTGAGGAATATCTGAAATATTTTTTTTTTTTGCGTTTTGGCAAATTATTCGCCACACTTTAAGCATGTCAGCAAACGCGTCTCCAAAATTGGAAATTCCAATTTTCCAAATTATAAAGATACATTTTGCCAAGAAGGTGTTCCCCCCGCTTTACCACACAGCTGGATTCGCCTATGACCTTTACCCGGAAGAGATGTTACTGTCGCTGCATGTCACCAGATTTTGGACAGAGTTGCCAGTCTTCTTGATAGGTAGGTTTCGCTTGTAGTCTAACAAGGCACACAAAATATATTACATTGTAAACGGCCGACCACGAATGATATCCGTGGTTATATTTACATTTTATGTCATAAGAAAAAGAAGCATATGATGTTATCGCTTTTCTATTTCTATCCAAAAGTTTAACTACTTCTACCCTATTTTTATCATCATGAATTTAAAAAACAACGCAGCTTTGGCGACATTATTTCCCTTACACCAGACACGTGCACCCATTAACATATTGGCAATGACGTCCGATACAACTCATCTGGCTTTTGCCACCGTTGCTTCGAACTATCCTTTGGATTACGCAATCGTCTAAAAATACTCTAACCACCCACCATCTCTGTGAGTGATCGCAAAAATTTAAAATATTGAGAGTAATAAAAACGACATAGGTACCCATCATAAGTGTCCATTTTTGAACTTTTCTCCTATTTCCATTCACAAATGTCAGAATCAAATCACATGCAAAAAAGCGAAACGAGAAAAAAGGCAGCGAACACACTGTGTAACACTAGAACTTATTTCGACAAGCGGTGACTTTCAAAGGTTCCAAGATATAAATAAAAACCAAGCAGTTCGAGTGGGTGTTGAGAGACACAATATATAATAAATCTCGGAGTTTTGTCGAAATTATAGCATAATCAGTCAGAACTGTTAGATAATTTTGATGAAAATCTCTGTATCGTCGTAACAAAAAAATCTGAATTTCTTTTGTCAAACATACGATTAGGACTATAAGTAAACAGTCCAAATTCACACTGAGGATATACATATTCCGCTACTAGCCAATCACAGCTGATGATAGTACACAAAGGAGAAGCTTTCTCTTTCATTGACTGCTGTGAACTGTTTTCGTCCAATAACGGTTTGTCCGGAATGCTCCCTCAAAGAGAATTTTGACAGTTGGCTTACACTTCGTCATCATTAGTTTGTCGGATTTGTAAAAGTAAATGACATTATATGGGCGTTTAAAAGATTGAAACGTAAGGAACTGAGTATGAGAACCTTAAAATAACTTTCACGGTTCAACCCTTTGTTATATAAATAAATTTACAGGATGTTATGGTTCGTTTTAAAATAATTATTGAAGAAATGGCCACTTTTAGTAAAAACAGCTGCAGAGGGTCCAACAAAAATGCTTTACATTGAAATTTTAATAAAATCTGAATTCTGTATCAAATCTGTATTTACACCTAAAATCTATTTGGGGTGTTAAGTGAAACGTTATATAATTGATAAGGCTCTTATAGAGGTAAGCAGAATCGCAAAAGCAGCCCGCATAGTATCTAAAATTAAAAGAATCAGGCGGGGGTATATTGATACCCCCGAAGCGGGGAACTAAATGACTCACGGAAACTGGCATCGGTATCGGGAGAAATCCACCGTCAGGGAATTCACAGTAGGGTAGATTCTACGCCGTGTATTATCCGACTATTTCGTGACAAACTTGAGAGCTGATTGGTTCACGAAACAGATATCGGTACCGAGAGAATTTCCGTCGCCGTGGTGTAGGGTAATTCCAGCGCCGGTAAATATCCGAATAGATCTCGATAAAGCTGGGGGCTAAATGGTTCAAGTTGGCGGGTATCGGTCTCGAAAGAAAATTCCTCCGTTGGGAACTCTCAGTCGGAGTAGGGTGAGTTCACCGACGCGGACTATCTGAGTAGATCGTGATAAAGCTGAGAGCAGAATGGCTGACTGAAAGAGGAGTTAAATGGCTCGTGGAATCATAGCTATTCTGAAGATAATAAACATTAACAAATAAACGGTCACAATTTTTTTTGTCCTAGACGCCGTGTGCCATCTGGTGGTAGAAGCCAAGCATTGATCCACTCGGTTCTTACTCCCATGCCGTAAGAAGCGACAAAAACAGGTCTCTCTTTTTCATTCCCTTCATTTTTTACTTACCTTTGTAACCCATCAGGGTAACAATTTAGCACTGGGTGGAAATATCCCTTTTTGTACGTACTCTCTCCGTAGAGTGTATTGTTTATGTAACATAATGCTCACCGCTGTTCCTTATGATCGTTCACTTTTTCTCGTAAATTTTGTTTATTTTAGCTTTTGTGAACGATTCTGATGGTCTAGATAGGTGTAGAAAATGTTGTTTCATATTTATGTATAAATAACATAGGGCTTAGCTAGGCCACCGCTCTCCTACTGCTGAAATAAGTGTACTGGCTATGCTGCGCATAGGTGATAACAGCTATGCGGCGGTACGGTTTTTTGATGTTGATGTTTGTTTTGGTCGTGAGGAAGGCGACCATCGAGTTTTTTTGGGAGATAGTGACGGACCACGGCATCGAACAGACATCCAAATTAGTTTATCCTTTTTCGGGACAGTTTCCCGCCACCATAACAAGTACAGTTTAGCGCGCGCGTGCGACAGTGAAAAGTCCTGTCGAAAAGTGCCAGTCCGTGGTCCGGGTGCTCTCTGATTTGTGGTGTTGGGTCGCCGGGTAAAAGAAGCTAATTACCAAGGAGCCGCTCGCTTCTCCGACTAAATTAAAAGGACCATAGTGACACCACTACCGTTCTCACTGTGGAGAATCAGTCGAACGAGCTAAGCCATCCTCCACAGTTAATCGTCAAGGGGCACAAAGTAGGGCGGACGAAGGTTTTCTTGGAAAGTGACTTCCGGGATCGTTTACAACAAGTAGACCATCCGGCGATTCGTCGCCAACGTCGCTACGGAGGTTCCAACAAATGAGCCTTGCTCACCTCTTTGGCTAAAAGTTAAGGACCGCTGCCGGAGCAACCAACGAAGATACGACCAAAGGAGAACGCGGCCGTTGTTGACCCGGCCGGTCGGAAGAACCCGTCCGCCTTCCTGCCATCGTCAGCACCAGCGGACCATTAGTAACGCAGTGAAGAGGAGGTGAATAAAAATCGGTAAATTTAGTAATTTATTTGTTTGTTTACCACTTTTTTGTTGTTTTGTTACCAAAATTCGAAATTCCGGTAGAGGCACCTAGGCCGCCCTGAAAAAAAGGGTCCGCCGGGCAAACAAGACCGCTACTTACACCATACCAGCCTCGCAGTCTTCGCGATCTACCGTGCTCGCTGTGCGCCCCGTCTTCTTGTTCCTGTAGGGTCGCCCTCAAGAATCATCTTCCCCGTGTCGTCGTCCGACATTCTTACGACGTGTCCAGCCCACCGCAAACGTCCTATTTTTGCGGTATGTGCGATGGATGGTTCTTTCAGAAGCTGATGCAACTCATGGTTCATTCGCCTGCGCCACGTTCCGTCTTCCATCTGCACGCCACTATACATGGTACACAACACCTTTCGTTCGAAAACTCCAAGGACGCGTTGGCCCTCCACGAGCGTAGTCCAGGTCTCGTGGCCATAGAGGACCACCGGTCTAATCAGCGTCTTGTAGATAATCAACTTCGTGCGGCGGCGAATTTCGTTCGACCGGAGCGTCCTTCGGAGTCCAAAGTAGCCACGATTTCCCGCCAAGATCCGTCTCTGAATTTCTCTGCTGGTATCATTGTCGGCGGTTACCAGTGATCCCAAATACACGAATTTGTCGACCATCTCGATTTCGTCACCGTCAATCCAAACTCGGGATGGGAGGTTCACATTGTCGTCTCTAGAACCTCTTCCTCTCATGTATTTTGTCTACGAAAGTCCAATCCTGCTGGCTTCAGCTTTCAGTCTGAATTACGTTTCCGACATCGCCTCAAAGTTCAGTGCCATTATGTCAATGTTGTCGGCGAAGCCAAGAAGCTGGACGGACTTCATGAAGGTCGTGCCACTTGTGTCAATCCTCGCTTTCCTTATTACACCTTCTAACGCAACGTTGAACAGCAGGCACGATGCCGTAATCCTCTTCGAGATTCAAAGGGACTCGAGAGTGTCCCTGATACTCGAACAACGCACATCACCCGATCCATCGTCGCTTTGACTAATCGTGTTAGCTTATCCGGAAAACCGTACTCATCTTTTAGACATACTAATTTTGTGTATTAAATTAGTAAATCAATTCATTCTATCTTTCTCTTTGTGATAAACTAGCTTGATTCTCTTTCTTGTATTTAGAATAAAAAGAAAGTACGCACGCATAAAATCGTTAGTATGTCCGTCATACAAAATAAGGTTTTCAGTACAGTTAATGCTCATTTTAGGCCGCTCAAAATTTTTCCATGTTCTCATCACTAATACAATCTAGTTTTTCAGTTATAGTTTTTTGACTATCTTCCATTTTTTCGGGACTATTTTGTTCTTTATGTTTCGATAGTTTGCCTTCTATAAAATAATATGCAAATTTAGTAAGTTTCCAGAAATTTTCTCGCTATTCGCTGCTAGTATATTCCTTAAACGAATTTTTGCACCTAATGAGTCCTCTGGTAGTCAGGAGCTCAGAGAATCCCAAAGTTTTGAATCGCGTGCGAGCTCCAGCACAATTTTGAATCGAAGCCCTATCGCTACTAACAAGCTCCTTTCCGTGAAACTTGTGGTTGGTGTGCAGTAGTATATACGGTCTCTAGCAAAACTAAGTGTCGGACTAATGTACCTTTCCTTTCCTGCTACAATTTACGTTCGATATTGATCAATAAACAACTTTGGATTACCCAGAGGTTGTACATAGAAGGATGATTTGCTGCTCCCAAATTTCAACAAGTTTCGATCAGTAACGAAGTAGTGGTCGTACAAGCTCAAGTCCAAGCTCCAATCAGTTACTACAAGTACAGCGCTCCCATGACATCGACATCGAAAAACGTGGAATTGGCCTCTGAAATTTTTCTAGTATATTCTAAGATAATTTATTGAATCGATAGAAAACATCTTTTATTCGATCTTGTAAAGCAGGCCACTCCCTCAAACGTGTGGCCATCTTTTGCATACTTTAATTTGTCAAAAACATGTCCAAAAGAATCAACAAATTATGAAATGTTGTCGCTGGCAAGAATTATTACAACCGATATAAATATGTAGGATAACAAAAACCGCGGGAACGAACTAATTGTTATTGCCAATAACCTTTCAAAACAATAACCGAATCAGGCGACATTCGTTTACGATTCGAGTGATTGGCATTATCATTTTATTTTTGACGTCCGTCACTCACAAAATGAGCGACTGTTTGGTGAGAATGTTTTCATCTATTCCTTCTTGCCATTTTTAATCAAACCCAGTGAGAAAATGGGCTTCTTCTTATCAACAACAAATGGGGAATCTTCTCCAATTTTATCGATTTAATCAATTATTGCTCTGCTATGAAACGTTTTTTCGACGTCAACTTCGAAACGTATCCTCAATTAATGGAACCAATCAAACCAATCGCAATGGGGGCCGGTGGTAAATTGATTCGATAGCGATATTCATCAGCAACGGCTGCTGAGCGAACGGAAAACGCGAGAGGGAGAATCGTTAATACACAAACAGACATGCTTCTCCATCAGTTCCATCCAGTTAGCACCCGCGTACACACCTCCTGTAACGGTACAAATTGCTGGGGGTAGTGCGTACGTGCTGGTCGTGTTCTTAATCGTCAAGGTCAAGTTCAGGCGCGTAATCGGCTACGGCAATTCGGCTGTGGGAAATTGTACTTCTGTGTGTTTGGGAGTCTTTGTGGGATTTTTATTCGATCACACGTGACTGGGCTCTCTCCAAAACGATGAATACATTTTTCACGATGCTAGGGTTTAATTTTAATGAGCGAGTGGAAAAATTTTCGTTTTCTACGTGTTCAGATATCGGAAGAAGGTGACACTTCACCTTCACATGACATTAGTAGTCGCGCCGAAAATGGCATTTTCGATGATTACTTAGCTCGTTTTTGAAATAGGATTTCATCTTACCTGTTGACAAATGGGCGATCGCAGCAAGTCTGGCGTTACGTTGCAGAGATGGAACCGAAATGTTTCTCAGTACACTCAAAAAATAAATCACTTTAAATTTATATGAATTGTCACGTGAATCAATATTTTCCATATTTCAACATACATTACGTGATTCATATGAACGACATTTGATAATCTTGTAAAATTTATTTGATTCACACGTAACCTTTAAGTGATGCAATGTTGGCCGTCGAAACGTAGTTCACGTGGATTTCCTGTGTGAAAAAAAAATGGCTGAAACATCTGTCACTGTTTAAATTATTCCGAATCTGTTGTTTTCCACATGTATATATCTCTTGTATGGTAAGTGGAATGCATGATTTTTTTCTCGAATTAAGCTTATCTTTTTATCCGGGGAATAGTTCCATCTCCGATGGACGATCAAATAAATCGCGAAACACGGATGCCAAAGATGTCGTAGGAGTATAGGTATTTCGAACGTTGGATGAACGTTTGTCAACCATAGGCACCGCTAAAATATCTTCTGACTATTCGGGTTCCTCATACATGGTAAGTTATTTCCATTATCACATTACATTACTGAATCCGATTCCCAACGTGTTTATATATATGACACAAGGCAAATTGGAAATCAATCTGGCCGACCTTACATTCCCGGGGAAGAGAAATAGCTCCAGTATTGTATGGCCCAGGACGTAGTCAACAATGACTTGTTCGTAGCGATCTAGGCATTGAAATACTTTTACATTGTCATTATACAAAACATCTACAGATACAATCTACCATTGCCTCTGCTGATCATGCTGACAATCATCCAAAAAGCACTGCTAGTGTTGCCGAAGTACTTGTACCGAAATATGTCTTCATCTAGTGACTGAATCGCATGTACATTGCTTCGCTGATCCTCAAAAACAGGATGTGTTATACAAAACTTCTTTATTCTTGAAAGTGTTTTAATATACTTCTGAGGCACACGATTCAAAATTAGGATATTCTATGTTTAGTTATCGCAATTAAGGATTCAAATAAATTGAAAAAAAAATGACATAAAGATTTTTCTTTTTTAGAATGCAAATTTATTGAAAATACAATCTATGAACGGCTTCAAGTAATTTTCACGTTTGGTTTCATATATTTGTTGCGTTTGGTTGCACATAATTACTGCGTTTGGCTTCATGTATTATTTACGTGAATTTCTGTTACTAATTATCCTTAAAACACATAACTTTTACCTGATGAATCAGATATTGACCATGATTTTAATTTACCGGAGCACCCGATAGAACTTACGTGAAAAGTGCGGTGGATGAGATTCACATATGTTTTCACGTAGAAGCTACGTGATTTATTTTTTGAGTGTAGGGTTAGTGGCCGATTTTCACCGTATAACACAAGTTATCACAATACTTAATCGATATTTTAATTCTTACTAAAAACAATACGACAATGAAAAAGCTGGAGTGAAAACTGGGAGATATTCGCGTTTTAGCGAATGAAACATTGGAATCTAATATCCTAACTTTCACTCAACCAGTTGAGCCAATCCGTTAATAAAAGATAGCTGACGCATACCTAACTAACGCGTTAAAATTAATATGGAGACATTAGAAATAGAGTGAATATGGTTTCAACATCCTATTCCTGTATTATATTCCCTCGGCATGATACTGTACCTTGATGTGGTCCGGGGGCTTTTCCACCAAAGCAGTATTACAGTGATTATATCACAGAAACTTGGGATACGATTATTTCCTTTTTAGTTAAGCTACATTGTGATCAATTTTAGTGCTTAACTTGGCGACCTTTATGATCCACTGCCATGGTCAAATAATATACAATGTGGGTTTAGGGCCCAATTCGCTCTGCAGGCACCCTTCTTTTATTGCTATATTTTAAATTAGATTCACGCTTACACTCACTAACACAAATTGCTTATTATCTTATATACACTCACAATCTCTCATTCCAAACGTACAAACGTGGCCTTCGCGATAACACAAACCTGATCACGAATGCGAACCCCCGCGATCTCGCCAACATTCAAACCTCCCGGAAATTGAATGAACATTTGCACCTAAAAATTTACTAACGCGGTTTCAAGCATCAACCCACCGCTCGCGCCAGCATGAATCGGTCACGTCCGGAAGTCTCTACCCTTCATCCTAGCAACCCAAACTCATGACTTCAGTTGGACAAATAGAAATGAAAACTAGACAAGACATCTACGCGCGATCATTGAAGAACACGCGAACATTCGAATGGCCATATGCTTATAAAAATAATGTGTCCACGCGAAGTTACATACACACTAGCACACGCGACAAAAGCGTCAACATACAAACGCTCGAGTCCTACGCGATTATCCACGCACAACCACACCCACGATCTCGTAAAAGGGATAATACCTCGGTGGCTAAGTGAACGGTTTAGTACTTATAAATTCACAAACGCGGCCTCAACAGCGAACCTCCAAATGCCCGTGTTCGCGCGATCATGAATCGGTTTCGTGCGGAAGCCCCTATTCTCGGCCCTAGTAGCATAAGTCCAATGCTTTCAGGTGAACTAATCAAAAATATGATGCTCATATCCACTAAACTACACGTTCCATGGCGACATAAAAATCGAATTTATACAAACGAAGTCACATACACGCGACAAACAAACATACAAATGCTTGAGGCATTCGCGATCATCCACGCAATCTACACCCGTGCTCGCGCAGACATGATAACATCCCGGTGATAATATGAACGTCTCAGCACTTATAAACATTCAAACGCGATCTCAAGCGTGAATCTACAGTCCCCCACACTCGCCCGAGCTTGAATCGGTCATGTCTGAAAGTCTCTATCCTCGATTCCAGCAGTCTCGGTCCATGCCTTCAATTGAATCAATTAAAAAGAAAGCTCTCATATCCACTGGACAACACGTTCCATGGCGACATGACCAGGAATTCAAGTGATATGGGGTAACTGTCAGAATGTGATCCGTACACCGAAAACTAAATATCAGAATAACGGTCCGCGTGGCCATCCAAGAACACACGCGAATATGTGAATGGCCACAGGGTTACACAATCGAATTTATTTACGCGAAGTCACATACACGCGACAAACACGTCCACATACGAACGCTTAAGCTCTTCGTGATCATCTACACACACCTACGTTCGCGATAGCGCAAACTTTAACACTCCGGTAACAATGTTAACGTTTTAGTATTTACGAAGGGTGTAAGGGTCTAAACTATCATAGTACCGTCATATACTGAGTAAGACTGTTCCAACGGCTCTTCTGAATACCGTTGACAAATTAGACCGGGATAATTTTATAGCAAATCTAAAACGATGCATTGGAACGTGTTCAAAAATCTGTAGAGCACAATTTTCGGTACATTTAGATAAGCAGAAAACAGCAACGTCAGGTCTGTTTTCGTAACTAGTTAACATGTGTAATTTTTGGTCCAATAAGCGAGTTATACAACATAACCCTCCCCTAGGTTGACGGGTTTGACGGTATTGCAAAGGCAGCATCAAATATATTTGTGCATCAATTTTAAAGACCATCTGACATACAATTGTTTTAAGATGGTTAATGCATTGCGCCTCGATAGTGGTGCATCGAAGAGACCGAGGGCTTATGGGTCTTTTTTATGTTTTGTGTTTTTTCATACTCCGTACCAGCCCAAACTAACGGTCAGCCAACAGCCTGTGCACACTGGCGTGGCCGACCGGCGGGTCGCCCTGGATTGACTTTCTGTGGGGTGTTTTTGCAAACATAGTTCAACAGCTTAATGGCAGTGTTTGTGGGCACGGCTGGCAGTGGGGGTCATTGTGTCTCGATTTATCGGTCGACTCCGTCATCCAGCACAGGCTGATTAAAGGAATGTACATGTAGAAGCCGATTAGTGGTTGTGTTGTAATTATTGTAGTTTTTAGTACTAATGTTCAATTGTTGTGTGCTAATCGTATGTAAATCTGTATGTGTGTTCGTCTGAGTATTTATGACAGCTGGGTCAGGAAATTGATGCAGAACTGGCGTATATGATAGAATAGTGGGTAATCCTTCCTAGGATTCGTTGGTCACTTTTCCGGTCTTCAATTCGTGCATTCGATTCGATTCATTCAGAATGACCAGCGTTTAGTTGGACCAATAAAAAATGACGTTCATATTCACGGGACAGCACATTCTATGGCGACATGACTGGGAACTCTAGTGATATGGGGAACTCACTCTCTTCTAGCATCTGAACGGTACACTGAAAATTAAGTATCAGATTTATGGTCCGCGCAATTCACACACGCGAATATGCGAATGGGCCCACGGCTATAAAATCGAATTTATACACGCGACAAAAATGTCAACATACAAATTCGCGATCATTCACAGACCTACATCCGCATTCTTGCAAACATTATGACATCCCGGTGACAAGGTGAACGACTCAGCACTTATAAATTTTCAAACTTATCAAGCTTATCGAATAGCTACACTGAATCGAACGACAGAGTGATGAAACAAACAACAAAAACATGTTTTTCTTGTGATCGACAGTGTCTACTATAGTTGACGTAGTTGCCTCTATGCGGTGGAATGTGGAACTAAAATTTTCTAACCAGAGTCGAGTACTGTTACACCACAATGCGTTGTTAGGCCTCATGCAACACTGAGTAACTGACTCAGACATCAATTCTTCAAACTACCTGATCCTCACGGTAGCGATCATTTGCCAGTCGTTATTTCAATTAACAGTGAATTAGGCCTCACGAATTCAATCAATGTCCCTTATGACTTGACACGAAATATTGATTGGAAAAAATACCAATCTTTAATTTCCACTTCTCTTGTTTCGACGGAAGAGCTACCACCTACCGAAGAATATGAATTTCTAGCGAGTTTGATTATTGAAGCAGCAGAACAAACCCAAACGAAATGCAATCCTGGCATGACAATGAATAGCCGGCCTCCCAATCCCTGGTGGGACAAAGATACATAATAATACATAGATAATACATCTAATCACCTATCTCTAGCTCATTCAAATTAACTACCTCGGCTCGGTACACGCCTTAGCGAAACCGTCCATATGGTTCGCATGTGTCGTGAACGCCGAGAAACACCCAGCTAAAGCAAAATATATTCAATTGTTTATTGATAGAACCTTTCGCTTTACAAGCGTTTTTCCCTACGTCCAGTGCTATCTATGGGCACACACCCTCTGCCCGAGTAGCGACCAATTCTAGGTAGCCTCTCTGTCTCTCTCCAATTGGCTTTACTCAGAATAACCAAAATATACAAACATGTCGCGCAACATGCCAGCGCATATAAAATAAGCCTTGGGAATTAATAAAGAAACATTCTTAGTCTTACCTTAGGGACGAGCAATCCTTACCTTCGAAAAAACCAAAAGGTAGCCAAAAGCTACCAGATGGCGACCGTGAAAAAGAAAAAGTGAAAACGGTGCAAACCAACAAACGAAAAACTCAGTTGCATGAAATCGAGCAAGGGTGCCACAGAAAAATAGCCTCTAACTGAATAATATACTTGGAAATGTGAATGTATCAATTTTGAACAGGAGTGATAAAAGTTCGTTATAAGGATGTTTACGAGAAGTTAAAGTTGATCCTGAACGTGATCGGTTTGTTGATGTCATTCTTTTTGAACTATGAATCGAGAAAAGTTCGATTCCGAACAAGTGACGTTTTGAAATAACTGGTTATACCTGGATAAGGACATTCAAGTGTTTGACAGTGGCAACAAATTCAGACTACTGATTGGTGATCGATAAGCATGCAAGTTTGCTTTTGGCAATGAAACAAACGTGTGAAATCATCCACACCGAAGAAGAATTAGTGCCACACAGAGAACTAGTGCCACGTAGAACCAAGGAAACGGAGACACCCGCATAACACCATGAGGAAGTGAAGCAGCTGTACGGCAACAGTTTGGTAACTATGCCACCACCACCGCCGCCGATGATGGCCCCGTCGTCACTGAAACCAGCTGCGCCGGTGGCGGATCGAGAACCGGGCAACGCACAGGCAGACCGAACCAGCCTACATGCCTACACACCCGCCACAGGCCCACGAGTTGTTACAAATTAATTCGACACGTAGCAGTACCTCTCCCTACTCGGACGGTTTGGGTGCATGACTGTCGGAGAGTAACGGTGATACTAGCAACAGCAGCAGAATCCGGAGGTAAGAGTTCGATGAACAGAAAACGCTGTTTTCTTTCCAATGCATGAAATACAGATGTCACCGGAGAAGATGCAAATCAAGATTCATTTTAACAGCATTGTTGAACTTACGTCAAAAATCAAACAAAAATGAATAATTTGTATATTTTTATTTCGTGTAGTTTTCAAACGGTTCAGAATATCGCCCTGACGTCAACAGAAAAGTGACAGAAAATTTTATGCGCATTTTAAAAAAAAAAAACGAATAACTTAGAAAAAGGAAATACCTTAACGATTTTTTTTTCCTTTAAACAAAACTTAAGTCATCTTGAAAACAATCATATTTTGGAAGATTTTAGTTAAAATTATTTTGATTTGACAATACATTTACACTATGTTGTTCTGTTGAGGAATAGTACAATAATCCGACGAAAATAAAGTCAGGATTCTATTTTAGCTTTTGTTCTTATTCAGTGTAATTTATACCAAAATCAGATAGTCTATCAAAATTGATACACTACAAAGCAGATCTATTAAAGATACATTACAATCCAAATAATGTATTTTGATCCTTCCATTTTCCAAATTGCTCTTAAGACATGAGATATAGTCGGGATTGCAAAAACAAATTCCTCCCAAAAATGTTTCACCACAACCTGTTCACCGAATGTATGGATATTAAATTATTATATACTGTATGTTAAATTTTAATTATTAGATACTAATACATTAAATTTCAAAATTTCCCATTAGAGATAAAACAGACTAACAGATAGACAAGTTAACATACGCATTTGTTTTTGCATGCTCATGCAAAGGTTACGAGAAATAGACTCGCACCTTTGCAGGATACAGCTAAATTTAAATAAGAGCAAGGGCAGGGCTAGAACCCTACAAGGTATTCTAGAGAAAAAGGAAGAAATTTCCGATCTCTATAATGAATACAAAAGCAAATTAAATAAATTAAAACATCGGATATCGCACGAAGAGTGGAACATCGAATGCGATAAGTTTCTAAATTTAAAAACAAAGTACCAAGCATCATTAGAGATCTTGGATACAACAACAATATTAAAGAAAACTACTTTAAAAACTCTAGCTAAAACAGCCATATTTTGCAGACGGCTATCGGCAGGTAAACCAAAAATGCCTGACTTTGATATTAAAACTGCGACAGCCATCGTACAAAAGTACGATGGAACTGCTGACGAGTTGGAGGCATTTATCGACTCGGCTCAGTTACTAAAAGAAATGACATCGGCAGAACATATGCCGATGGCAATAAAATTCCTTAGAACTAGATTAACGGGTAAGGCAAGACTTGGCCTACCCATTAACTTAGTATCAATTGATGCACTTACAGCGGATGTAAAAGCCCGCTGTGCATCAATCAAAACCCCAGATGAAGTTCTCGCTAAATTGAAATTTTCACAACAGCGAGGACCTCTCAACAAATTTTGTGATGAAGTAGAAGAATTAACACTTCAACTGCAAAACACTTATATAGAAAGGCAAATTCCAGGTGATGTAGCAGCTTCAATGGCTACAAAAGCTGGAGTTAATGCCCTAATTCACGGTTTAAAAAACCATGAAACACGTACTATACTTAAAGCAGGAAATTTTTCCTCAATAAAAATAGCCACACAAAAAGTATTGGAGAACTCGGAGCACGAAAGCCACAGCGTACCAAATGCACAAATTATGCATTTCCGGCACCGTCAACACTACGATCGTGTTGACAACACACGAAATTATCGTGGCAATACACGTGTTAGAGATTTTGATAGGCGACGTCCCAATGCACAAACTAACCGATATAACACATATGGTAACATGCAGCACTATACTCCTAATAATACACAAGCTAACCGATTTAGCACAAACGAGGACACGCAGCAATTTTACCAAAACAATAACAGAGGACGAGGAAGAAATAATTCGACTCCTCAGCATAACAATTACCGCAGTAAGCAAGGTCAGGGACGATATATATATGTCACTGACTCAGCACCAAGCAGCCTACCTGATCAACCAACAGCGGACCGAATCCAACCACCGCCCAACCATCTTTTTTTAGGAAACGGGCAGTCTACACATTAAACGTAGCTGCCTCGAATTTCATAAAGCTCAAATTGAACAATTCGAGCAAGATGTGCACTTTCCTGGTCGACTCAGGAGCTGACATATCACTCATTAAAAGCGAATGTATCTTGCCAGGTACAAGCATAGATACAACTCGCAAATACAAACTAAAAGGGATTATTCCTGGTGAACTGCAGAGCCATGGAATTACCAAATGCATCTTTTACATGCAAGACACACCTATTGAGGGTACTCTGCATATAATTAACGATGATTTTCCTATACCAACCGATGGTATTATTGGAAGAGATTTTTTGGCAACATACCGATGCTCGATAAATTATGATGCATGGTTGCTGTCAATGCATGTACATAACATAAATATAGATATACCTATACACAATAATCTAGGTGGCTCAACCTGGTTACCAGCTAGAGCAGAAACATATAGAATAATTAATAATTTTAATCCAGAAGGAGACGTTGTGTTAATTGCCTCAGAGATCGCTCCTGGAGTATTTAGCAGCAACGCAATTGTAAATAAAGAATCTCCTTATATAAAGATTGTAAATACCAATAACGAACCCGTTTTAATCAAACATTTGTTACCACAATATGAACATTTAACCAATTTTCAATTGGCGACGATCAGCGAAACTGATTCTCGGAATATTAAACGAAATGATGCTCTCCAAGAGGAGCTCAATTTAAAAAAATTTTCGGCATCTGCAAAAGATAGCCTTATTAAATTATGCAATAAGTATAACGATATCTTCCACCTAAAGGACGACACACTATCTGCAAACAATTTCTATAAACAAAAAATACACCTGAGTGACAAATCACCAGTATATATAAAAAATTATAGAAACGCGCATAGCCAGCGTGAAGAAATGTGCCGTCAAGTGGACGACTTAATCAAAAATGATGTGATAGAACCATCTGTTTCTAATTATAATTCACCCATTATGCTTGTTCCAAAGAAAACAACTAGCACAGAAAAGAAATGGAGACTAGTTGTAGATTTTCGGCAACTAAATAAAAAATTACTAGCCGACAAATTTCCTCTACCAAGAATTGACGACATTCTTGACCAACTTGGCAGAGCAAAGTATTTCTCTACTCTAGATCTACAGTCCGGTTTCCACCAAATAGAAATCGAGAAAAAATCTAGAGAATTCACCGCATTCTCCTTACAGGAACGCGGACATTTTCAATTTAAACGATTGCCATTCGGACTCAATATTAGCCCGAATAGCTTTCAACGCATGATGTCAATCGCACTTAGCGGACTAGGTCCCGAGTGCGCATTTCTCTATATTGACGACATCATAGTCATCGGTTGTTCAATCAACCATCATCTTGCAAACTTGGAAAAAGTTTTTCAGAAATTAAGAAACCACAATTTAAAATTAAATCCATCCAAATGTAATTTTTTTCGAGCTGACGTAACTTATTTAGGTCACCACATTTCTGAAAAAGGAATTCAGCCAGATAAATCCAAATTTGATACGATCTGCAACTACCCTATACCTAAAAATGCAGATGACGTACGACGATTCGTCGCGTTCTGTAATTATTACAGGCGTTTTATAAAAAATTTTGCTCAGATAGCAAACCCTTTGAACAAATTATTAAGGAAAAACACTACCTTCGTTTGGAATATTGAATGCCAAAATGCATTTGATATGCTTAAAAATCAACTAATTTCCCCAACAATTTTACAATTTCCTGATTTTAACAAAGAATTTGTTCTAATAACAGATGCTTCCAAAATTGCATGTGGTGCTATCCTAGCACAAACATATGACAATATTGAATTACCAGTAGCATTTGCCAGCAGAACCTTCACGAGAGGCGAAGCAAATAAATCTACTGTAGAACAAGAGTTAACAGCCATACATTGGGCTATTAACTATTTCCGACCATATTTATACGGACGAAAATTCACTGTTAAAACTGATCATCGACCGTTGGTCTATCTTTTTTCAATGAAAGAACCATCATCTAAATTAACTAGAATGAGACTAGACCTAGAGGAATTCAGTTTTACGGTACAATATGTACAAGGTAAAATGAATGTAGGTGCTGATGCTCTTTCTAGAATAAATATCGACTCTGAAAAATTAAAACAATTAAATTTATACGTGGTGCAAACTAGAGCAAATACTCGCAAACAAACAAATTCAAATATAGACGCGATATCGAATGATGCTGAGCCCGATCAACTCAAAATCTACGAGTCGCTAAACAATGAAGAGGCATATAACCTCCCAAAATTAATGTTAACACAAGAAAACAACAAAATCCATATACAAATCATGGATAAAAGCTACAAGAGGGAATTGACTCCAGCGTTAACAGTCCCTAGCAAGCTATCAAAAAACCTAGGTCACATTTTACAAAATGTGGAATTACTGGCAAACAATAAAAAAATTACCACTTTAGCTCTAGCGCTAAATAGTGAGATTCTTAAGGATATGAATATTCAAGAATTTAAAGATAAAGGCCAACAAATATTGAAGAATGTATCAATAATTCTATATACTCGCCAGCAAATAATAGAAAATCCTGAAAAACAAAAAGCAATTATCAAAGCCAACCATGACACACCGATAGGCGGTCATGTTGGATCATATCGATTATATAAAAAACTTCGTTGCCAATACTATTGGCCAAAAATGAAAATACACATAAGAGAATATGTAAAAAATTGCCTAAAATGTAAACAGAATAAACATACTTACAAAACTAAAGAAAACCTCATACATACTCCTACACCTACTAAAGCACTAGATAGTATCTCAGTAGACACAATCGGTCCATTTTCAAAATCAAACAGTGGTAACCGATATGCCATAACAATACAATGCGATCTGTCAAAATATGTAATAATCCAAGCGATTACTGATAAACAAGCAAATACGCTAGCAAAGGCACTTGTCGAAAATTGTATCCTTGTATATGGCGCACCCAAATTAATTAGAACAGATCAGGGAACAGAGTACAAAAATGAAGTATTCTTACACATGAATAAATTGTTAAATCTCAACCATCAGTTTTCTACAGCATACCATCCAGAAACAATTGGAGGTTTAGAGAGGAATCACCGTTGTCTGAATGAATACGTAAGACAGTTTATCAATCACGCCCAAACGGACTGGGATGATTGGCTGCCTTACTATGCGTTCTGTTATAACACGACACCTCACACAAACCACCAATACACACCATTTGAATTAGTATTTGGTAAACAGGCAAAAATCCCACAAAATCTCATGTATTCCGAAAACACTCACACACAACCCATATACAATTTTGACCAATACCACGCAGAACTAAAATACAAACTACACTTAGCAGCACAAAAAACAAAAGCAATATTAGATAATACAAAGCAAATACGAAACTTAAGTCAAGAGAAAATAAGTAACCCAATTGATGTAAAACCTCTAGATAAGGTAATGTTGCAGAACGAAAATAGAAGAAAGTTAGATAAAGTATACCAAGGCCCGTACACAGTTATTTCAATTCAGCATCCAAATATTACCATACAAGAAGATACCACAGGTTTAAAACAAATTGTTCATAAAAACAGGATAATCAGATTATAAAAAAAAACCACATACCACAAATGTACATCCAAAATATCCAAAATTGTTCATAAAAACAGGATAATCAGATTATAAAAAAAAAAAAAAAAAAAAACCACATACCACAAATGTACATCCAAAATATAAAAGCTATCTGGAGAGAAGCAAAAGCTACAAGTTTTTTTCGAATAATTTCACTTAGTTACATTATTCTTCCAAAAGGAGGGTGGTGTAATACATCTAATCACCTATCTCTAGCTCATTCAAATTAACTACCTCGGCTCGGTACACGCCTTAGCGAAACCGTCCATATGGTTCGCATGTGTCGTGAACGCCGAGAAACACCCAGCTAAAGCAAAATATATTCAATTGTTTATTGATAGAACCTTTCGCTTTACAAGCGTTTTTCCCTACGTCCAGTGCTATCTATGGGCACACACCCTCTGCCCGAGTAGCGACCAATTCTAGGTAGCCTCTCTGTCTCTCTCCAATTGGCTTTACTCAGAATAACCAAAATATACAAACATGTCGCGCAACATGCCAGCGCATATAAAATAAGCCTTGGGAATTAATAAAGAAACATTCTTAGTCTTACCTTAGGGACGAGCAATCCTTACCTTCGAAAAAACCAAAAGGTAGCCAAAAGCTACCAGAGAGTGCTCGGATGCATATGAAGCTAAACAAGTTGCTTACAAAGAAATTATGAAACGGAAAGGGTTTACACGTGCGAACTTTGAAAATTATTCGATTTTGCAAAATAAATTTGACAGTCTCCGTCGTGCCAAAAAGTCTAATTATTGGAGACGCTTCGTTGATGGCTTGTCAAGAGAAACATCAATGAGTACTCTTTGGAACACAGCCAGAAGAATGAGGAATCGAAACGTAACTAATGAAAGCGAAGATTTTTCGAATCGCTGGATACTTAATTTTGCCAAGAAAGTTTGTCCAGATTCTGCTCCAGCGCAGAAAATCATTCGCGATGCTCCCACAAGTAACGATTCCATAGATTCGCCTTTGACAATGATGGAATTTTCAATTGCACTCCTCTCATGCAACAATAATGCTCCGGGTCCAGACAGAATTAAATTCAACTTGGTGAAAAATCTGCCTGACCTAGCAAAAAGACGCTTGTTGAATTTATTCAATAAGCTTCTTGAGCAGAACATAGTCCCGCACGACTGGAGACAAGTGAGAGTTATCGCCATTCCAAAACCGGGAAAACCAGCCTCCGATCATAACTCGTATCGACCGATTGCAATGCTATCCTGCATCAGGAAATTGTTGGGAAAAATTATCCTACGACGTCTCGACAATTGGGTTGAGGCGAACGGCTTGCTATCAGATACCCAATTTGGTTTTCGGAGGGGAAAGGGAACGAATGATTGTCTGGCGCTACTTTCGTCAGAAATCCAACTAGCTTACGCAAAAAAAGAACAAATGGCGTCTGTGTTCTTAGACATAAAAGGAGCATTCGACTCTGTTTCCATTGATGTTCTCTCAGAGAAACTACATCGATGTGGTCTTTCACCAATAATAAATAATTATTTATACAACTTATTGTCAGAAAAGCACATGCATTTTTCATATGGCGATTTGGCAACATTCAGAATAAGTTACATGGGCCTCCCACAAGGTTCTTGTTTAAGCCCCCTTCTCTACAATTTTTACGTGAATGACATTGATAATTGTATTGTCAGCCCATGCACTCTAAGGCAACTTGCAGATGATGGCGTGGTTTCTGTTACAGGACCAAAAGCCATAAATTTACAACAACCACTCCAAGATAGTTTGGATAATTTATCAAGTTGGGCATTGAAGCTAGGCATCGATTTCTCTACGGAGAAAACAGAGTTGGTTGTTTTTTCAAGGAAGCTTGATCCAGCTCAGCTTCAGCTTCAGTTGGTTGGTAGAACGATAGCCCAAGTCAGGACCTTTAAATATCTCGGAATTTGGTTCGATTCTAAAGGTACATGGGGAGGCCACATTAGGTATCTGATAAAGAAGTGCCAACAAAGGATAAATTTTCTCCGAACAATAACCGGATCTTGGTGGGGTGCTCATCCAAGTGACGTGATAAGATTGTATCAAACAACGATACTTTCAGTAATGGAATATAGGTGCTTCTGTTTCCGTTCAGCTGCAAACACTCACATTATTAAATTGGAACGAATACAGTATCGTTGTTTACGAATCGCCTTAGGTTCCATGCAATCGACACATACGATGAGTCTTGAAGTACTAGCGGGAGTTCTTCCCTTAAAAGATCGATTCTGGGATCTCTCCTCTCGTTTACTTATACGATGTGAGGTTATGAATCCACTTGTAATTGAAAATTTCGAAAGACTTGTCGAGCTTCAATCCCAAATCAGATTCATGACAGTGTACTTCAATCACATGTCACAAGAAATAACGCCTTCTAGTTATGTTCTGACATGTGTTAATATACTAGATACTCCCGATTGCACTTTATTTTTCGACACGTCCATGCAAGAGGAAATTCGTGGAATCCCGGATCACCAGCGCTCTCTGGAGATCCCTAAAATATTCATAAGTAAATACCAACACATTGACTGCCATAAAATGTTCTACACTGATGGGTCACGAATCAATGAGGCCACTGGCTTCGGTATTTTCAACAATAACACCTCGATCTCTTTCAAGCTTGCAGAACCTGCCTCCGTTTATACAGCCGAACTAGCAGCAGTTCACTATAGTCTGGAAATCATTGATACTTTACTTCCAAGCCATTATTTCATCCTCACAGATAGCCTCAGCACAATTAAGGCACTACGCTTATTAAAGCTTGATAATGACGCTCCGTTCTTTTTGAAGAAGATACGAGAATACTTAACTAAATTAACAAATAAATCTTATCAAATTACCTTAGTGTGGATTCCCGCTCATTGCTCCATACCGGGTAATGAGAGAGCGGATAATTTAGCCAAAATAAGGGCGCTGGACAGTGACATCTATGAAAGACCTATTGCCTTCAATGAATTTTATAGCGCTTCTCGTCAGAGGACGCTTACTAGTTGGCAAACATCATGGGACAATGGAGATCTGGGACGGTGGTTGCACTCAATTATCCCAAAAGTATCAACGAAGGCATGGTTCAAAGGGTTGGATATAAGTCGAAACTTCATTCGTGTGATGTCTAGACTCATGTCCAACCATTATACGTTGAATGCGCATCTCAGCCGTATTGGGATCGCAGAAGATAATCAATGTGCTTGCGGAGAGGGTTACGAAGACATTGAACATGTTGTTTGGTCTTGCACTGAATATCGTGAAGCCAGATCCCAATTAATAGACTCCTTACGAGCCAGAAGAAAACCACCCTATGTACCTGTTCGTGATATCCTCGCTTTACGAGATCTTACATACATGAGCCATATTTATCATTTCCTGAAAACAATAAATATTCAAATATAATTATCCCCACAATGTTTCTAGTTTTTTCCCTTGCTACCCACAAACAATTTAGATTTCTTCGCAGTTAGTTAAGTTAGATAAAACGATATAAATAAAGAAAAAAATAAACAAAGATTACAGAAAAACTATCAATAGGTTTACAATGAAATTCAAGAAAATAGAGTATAATTAAAAACATTCAAAATGATGATTATCCTCAGTGTTAGCATTAGAAAGTGATTTTTTTTTATAACGTGATAGTCTTAAGAACCTTTGTAACATGTTATGTAAAAAAAACCCCGGCGTAAAAAAGCTTTTGCAAATGCCGTGTCAAATAAACGTTTTATGAAAAAAAAATCAATTCTTCAAAAGTGTAATAGCGTCTCCTAAGTAGGTTGGATTGATTTGCAGTCTTCGACAAAGTTATATGCAATAAGTTTTTTCTTACAGTGATTTTTCAGATGCATACGTTGCAATCTAGCGGAGGAAATACAAGCCAGTGGGTTATCCGCATGTTGATTATCGACAAATTCCGAACGAATTTCAAACACGGTGGTCTGATAGATAGACTTGGCCAATTTGGTTCAAATTTGGAGCAGACACTTTTGGTGGGACTAGGAATCGGCTCAGGAATGGTCCGATGGGGGTCATTTATTTTTTCTCGTTACTCTAGTGCCATTGTTGGAAAAAAGCACTGACAAAGTTTATACCAGGACCAAATAAACGATTGCAACTTTAAACAGAGACTTGAGAATTTTTTTTCAACCGCTCTAAAATACTGATGTTTCCTAATAATTGCAAATGCTTCCCGCAAACCTAATGTACTTCAAATAACGTGCAAACACCACCACCCTGGAGTCGTTGAATTATTTAATCAAACGACGGGATGAATGGGAATGGAATTATCACAATTTGGGCAATGCACGACAGATAGGAAGCAGCTATGTTAAGCAAAAATATGTGTTTCGATACCGCAAACAACTTTGTGGAAGATTTCAAGACGATAAGAGAATGTCTAAAAAAGTTATCATGAAAAAACTTATTTTAAGGGGTCTTCATTATAATATGTTCCATAACTTGTAAACTATTAAAGATAGATATATGGTGTCTTCAGCGCTTTTTTGTAGTAATATTTGCTACAACTTTGCCGAAGACACAAAGTCTCTATCTTAATTAGTTCGGAAAATAAATTGCGTATATCACTTATAGGTGAATTAATCACTGAACGATATACTCCTGTAGATGCGCTACCATAAGGACAACAACTTCTCCGAACAAACTATGCTTCTAAAGTTAAAGGCTTAGACGCTATTAATTTTGAGCACGAAAACGACGTTTTAAAACACTGTGCAATGAATCCAAGAAAAATATACCAAAATAGAATATTCAATATTCATTCTGTATTCCCGGGAAATGACGTTTTTATTTCCTGAATCCCGATGGGCTGAAAACCTTCGGGAAATGGAAGCTGATGAAATATCTATTCCTTCCTTCCTTCGTGGCACTACAATCTGGACCTGCTTATTCCTAGATCACGCTGTATACTAATGACAATCATTATCTCACTTGCCAATACTGTAAACAATCTGCATACTACGAAAAACACTGCACAGGAGTAATCTAATATCCAACACAATAAAAAAGCACAGTATTCTCGTTTAGACGATCGGTTATCAACAGTTTAAATTTTATACATTGTGTAATTTATTAGTGATGTTTCTAAATCCGTATTTACGCAATAAAATGAGTTTTCTTGATATTATATCAAAATAATAAAATGTCAACAAATATTTAATAATAGATCCCCGTTATATTTTAGGTCATGGATTTAATTTTTGTATAAACTATGTTTTTGAGAATTCACTATAAGATCGAGGAAATATCCAAAATAATACTCTACCCTATTCTCACTAGCAAACCATCCCAAAACCAATTTTCAATAAAATTTCCAAACACAACACGAAACAGAATCATCCCCATTGCCATTGGGACAATAGTAAATTCTGTATCGCACATACGGTTTAGACTAGCATGTGTCTCTGTTCATGCACCTTAAAGTGCGTGTAGCTGGTAGACTCAGCGGCTAAATTTAGCGTCAATCACCAAATTTAAACATATAAAATCTGAATAGGGGGGCACGCGAATTGACCCCGCCATTGTCGGTCTTGTAGCGACAGCCGGAAATATTTCGACGAATAGGTTTGATACGGCGATGACGTATGCTAGCTTTAATTCATTGACCAGACTCGTCGCAGAAAGTATTCTAAACTGAAACCGTTGACACTCAGATCCTATTGAAATCGTTGTTATTTCGGTCTTACAGACTTGAATCAGAAAAGGAAAAATGTCTTCGGGAATATGAATCGACGCTGTGAAATGTGAATGTGATCGTTTTAACAAATGAAGACGGATTTGCACGTTTGTATGTGTGATAAACTTTCATACCGAGGACAAAGGAACCCATCCCAGATTTGACTTTCGTGCAACTTTCGAGACATGGTCAGCCAAAACACGCATGATTGGAATAAAACACAATGGGGCACGGAGCAAATTTATGGCGGTCATTAGGGACAGAGTGCTGAATTTAATATTTTGATCGGGTGACAAACTGACCAAGTCATAAATTATGAATTTAGCTAGAAATATTACTTTCAGCTGTTAAATGATGATAATAATGGAGAGGGCTAATTTTTGCTATCTGATTCAACCGGTTTTAACTTGATAAAAGGTAGATGATTAAACGGTTTTAAAACTATGTATTGCCCAAATTTCGGCTGGGTGGTACCGGGAAACGTTGGTTGCTCTCATGAGCCAAAGGAAGAGTTCTAGCTTCCGTACGCTAAGAATTATCTGTCAAAATAAAAGGTCAAATTCCGCAACGGAATGTTTGTAGTACTAAGGCATTGCTTTGCTATTGTTTGGATCATTCGCGAAAATGGTGCGAGACAGTTCATACTCATCCAACCAGTATTCAACAGCATCACATGGTCATAAAACTGTGAATCAGAGAAATAAAATACGAGACATGAAGGAACAACGAATAATGTAGTGATGAACATCTAGAAAATGTTTTAATGGAGGCGCTTGGTGATTTACGAGGCGTACTTTTTCCTCGGTCACTGTTTTAATCTTGCCATTAGCGACTTGTTGGTAAGCAATGTTTTGAGTTATCAAACGATATTTTTTTGGTTGTGAAGGTGATAGCTGTGGCTCGGCGACAATCTAATGAATACTACCAAATGAAACTCGATAATATTCTTTAAGTTTAACTAGCAGTGCTCGCCCTAAGAGGTTCAATATTTATTACTCGAAATGTGTATTAATTCAAGTTATCAATTTGTTTCATTTGCTATTCTTGAGTTAAATACGTACATGCCTTACCTAATTAAAGCAAACGTAACAATGTGCGACCAGATGTTTAGAAAAGCGTGCGGTTTGCCTATATTTGCGGCTACACCATCCAACGGCGATGCATTCGCTACTTGCCTTAGCACAGTGTAAACAACTCTGATTTGATTTTTAGTGCAAATTAGCGAACTCTTATCACATCGGTAGATTGTTCAGTCATAATAACCCTAGTCAACCGGCGCCACGCGATCCGGCAAGGGAGAGACAATTTTCCCGGGCAGCTTCAGCAGTAATGCACTATCAGCCGAGAGTCGTCGAGATGACAAGGTTAGCCATCGAACTGTTTACAAACACACTTTGAGTGCATTTATAGTGCTACATCTTTTTGCACGTTGTGAACGTATGGAATTAGCATGCCAAGTATCAAGGAAGTATATTTGTACTGCAATAATAAGTTGCTATTTTTGTAATAGGGGAGAAAATTAGAGTGCACAGAAATAGTTGTGTTGGATTATGCATAAATCTCAGCCAAACAGGATTATTACAAGAAACCAAGAAGAACTTGAGATTTTAAATTTCTTGGCTACACAAAATTTTTGTGAACTCATAGTAGTATGTATATTTTAAGCTATATAACCATGGGGGAAGTGGCATTAGCTAGGGGAGGCTCCCCAATTATGATCTAAAATATTTTTTGATCTTTTAAATTACGTACTGACTGTTTAATGTTTTTAGTATGTCATATATTTTCAGAATTAATCAATAAAATTGTCCATGTCCTGAGGATCCGCACCGACAACAATATGATGGGCTTGCAGATAGGAGTATTTACCATGAAATCAATAAAATCACAAATATGTTTCAGATCACAGAGCATTATCTCTCTTACTTGTCATTATAAGTATAAGAATAAAAATACCAACAAGTTACAAAAACCAGTCTTGTACACGCGAAGTCACATGAACGCGTGACAAACACGTTAACATACGAACGCTTAAGCCCTTCGCGATTAACAACGCACACCTACGTTCGCGATCGCGCAAACTTAATAACACCCCAGTAATAAGGAGCACGTTTTAGCACTCACGAAGTTTCCAACGCTGTCTCAAAAACGAGCCTACAAACGTCCGTTTTCGCGCGCTCGTGAATCGACACGTCCGGTAACCATTACTTTTTGTCCTAATAACTTAGGTCCATACATTCAGTAGGACCAATAAAAAAATAAAGCACATATCCACACTAGACAACACGTTCCATGGCGACATCACCGGGCACTCTAGTGATACGGAAGATCTCACACTTTTTTAGCATCTTAGAAGTACACCAAAAAATAAAGTATTAGATTCGCGGTCCGCGCGCGATTATCCAAGAAAACACGCGAATATGCGAAAGGCACACGGTTATAAAATAGAATTCATACACGCGAAGTTACATACACGTTAACACACGCGACATACAAACGCACACGCGATCGAACACGTTAACGTACAAATGCTCGAGCTCTTCGCGATGATACACGCGATCGCGAGTCCCTACGCCCGCACATACCTGAACCGTACAATGAATATCACATTCAGAATCACGACCCGCTACAATTGGCCTATTGCAGTGTTTTAGTGGGCGACACTGTCTGTCTCGTCTGCAAATTGTAGTATGTGATTCTGACGGGGAACCCTTCCGAGAACCTAGCTCTACAGCTCCAGTAGGACAACTCTTGAAAAAAAAAGAATAGAAATACCAACAAGTAAAGACTGTTCTTTGGTTGACGAAAAATTTAATTTAAATTCAAAGTACGAAAAGTGAATCGAAGCTATCCTTAACCCTCTTCTTGTTCCACAAGAAGTTTCTGTTCCAAATTTAGGCAAAATCTTTCGAACCTATTTAGTCACTTGTTTCGCCACTAAATAATGTTCCGGAAATTTCAACATCGATCGATGTGGGACTCTGCACCCCGACACATAGGACGGTGCTTGGCCGAGTTCGGCAACTCAGGATTGTGATGGAATCTTTCTTAGGATTCTATTGAAATCCCTCTTATGATTTTAGAGAAGCCTGTACAAGATTCTGATAGAATTATCTCAGAATTTTTATTAAGATTATGTTGAAATGCTACTCGACATTTTGGGTTCTGACAGAATTCCCTCCCCTAGGTAGATGGGTTTGACGGTATTGCAAACATTATCAAGTATATTCCGTGCATCAGTTTTAAAGAACCTCTACCAGACAATTGCTTTTAAATTGTGAATTACGCCTCGAAAGTGGTGCATCGAGGAGGCCGTTTTGATTGAATAGTTGCCGTTTCATAAGATAATCTTACGATTCACATACGTGCTATTTGTGGCTAAAAATTATACGATATTCTTACGGAATTCGCTATATCTTTTGCCTGAGTGATATGATTTCATGTTCTAGAACGCATCTTTGGTTTTTCATAAGACAATATTATACAATTATCTAATGTTTATGAATATCATAAGATGCTGGAATGAAAGTCAAACTACTGGCGTATGCAATACCTTATAGAATGTTAAAATAAATATAAGAGTCATGTTAATCTTATGAAAGCATATTTTTGTTACTTTTCTAAATTCAAGTAAAAAATATAGCGAATTTCATAAGAATATCGTATATTTTTAGCCACAAGTAGAACGTATGTAAATCATAAGATTATCTTATGAAGCAGCATTTATTACGTCAAATCAGACTTCCCAAATGAACATCGAACATCATGTTCGCTCTAGTTCTGTGTTCATCTTAAACTCACATTTCGTGTGCAAACTCGAACGCGCTAATGCGTACCAAAACACGTACACATGTTCGTCTGCACAACCGAACCCGGTGTTCATACACACAGGTTCTTGACACTAGTTTTCTTTTTCAATCACTCATCATCACTAGTGTTGACTCATTCTGTTTTGTGTGTGCCTTTCTTGTGTACACGGTGTTCAAACCTAAGTTTGCACATTGTTCACTTGGGTTCGAGGCGAACCTGTACACAAAGGCAAAGCAAGTTTGAAGTTGAACGCGTGCACGAAATTTTGTACACAGGTGCAAACTTATCGATGTTCATGGGAAGACTGCTTCAAACCGGTTTGCAATGATTTCATTTTCCATATGCCTTCTTTTATTTTTCATAAGGTAGCATTACAAATTTCTCTTATGTTCATGAGAATCATAGAATGAATGGCATATGCAATGGCTTATAAACTGTTAAGATAATCATAAAAGTCGTTTGTTTTCATAATAATCTTATGAAAACAGAGTTTTGTTACTTTGCTATGCATCATGCGTTAATTCTTATGAATTTCGATACACGTTTTCTCTGAGTGTATATATCATAAGATAATTGGGTCATTGAATGAAGAATAAAACTCTGAAGAAAATTTAGAATAGGACGTAAGTAACAATGAGAAATTCTCTTTGCGGTCTTTCTCCTCTGTTCACTACTCAATCGGCTCAACATTTACTACTCAACTCTTTGCATAATATTCTAGTAAAAAGCGTCGGCTTTTGATATGTACCGGAAAATTAGTGCAAAGTGTTATATTATGATGAAATAATCGAATGGGAAAGTAAACAAAGAGAGGCTATTAATGTTACTTACGGCCTATTCTTAATTTTCTCCAGAATTCTCCTTTTAGTTCCGATAGAGCTCATCTTTCTAAATATAATAATATACATGTTCAATCATTAAAACAGAATGATTTTTAATTGATTTTCTAAAAAAAAATGTAAACACGTCCTCGTTTAACACTATCGATCTTCCTTGACAGTGAATTTAGCAACATGGGTCAACCTATTTGATAGTTATCCCAGCAAAAGGATAGGGCTCAAGCTAGTTCAATGGAAGGTACGGCGCGATAATTCAATTTTATAAATTAATTTTCAATTGCTGTTTGACGAACGAAAAACTGAAAAAAGTTCTTCTTTCAGCTTCGGAACTGTCATCGTTAGTTCTATTAAAGCGAGGGACAGTTGCCATGACCATATGCCCTGCTTGTCTTGTATTAGTTTTACAGTTTTATTTTTGCTGCGTGTACGTATTTTACAACTTTTTTGTATGCCGTCATGTTTTGGTTTTAAATAGATCATCGGCTATGATATAGTCCATCAAAGCTGAATTCGCAACAAGTGTTATTAAATCGAGGGCAGTGCATAAGACATGTTGCTTTATCCGCACTGGATATTTCATTTTGCAGCGTTTGGTGGGGCAATGAGAGCGCAAGACAGTCCAAGACAGATGATAGGAGGGTGAATGGTCCATTCAGACCACAAAAACGCCATGGGAGAAGATCAGGGTGTGTATTACCGTAAACCGGGGTGACTTTGATCATCGGGGTGACTTTGATCACCCGAAACTTTTTTCGTAGATCGCTTATTAAACCAGAATAGTCTACCGAATCATTTTAATTTGAAATGATTTTTACTCTAAACTTATAAAATAGTGATTTGTTATACTTTTTGAGTATAATGTTCGGTTTTTGGGTACAAAAACTACAAAAAACCGAAATTTGACATTAGCTTATTTTTACGAAGCTTCGTAAAGTGTCAATTTTTTATAAAACAAATAAATCTCAGATTTGAGCAAGAGTAATAAATTACAAGCGAGTTTTTATTTTCCTTCAGATTGAGAAGTGCCAAATTTAGTTTTTAAAGTTTGTTTAGTTTAAATACATTTTTTGTGAAACTTGTTGGCAATTATTTCAAATTATTTTAAGCTAAAATTCGCAACATTTTTTTATTGTTCAATATTCCAACGTGTTAAAATGGATGAAACTTTTTGTACATTGATAAAGCACTGAAATAAAACAATTTTAGCAGTTTTAAAAGTTTTCATAATCTTTCATTCCAGTTTGACACAAATTATGCGAATTCTGGTCACTAAAATTTTACAGTACATTGAAATACTTTGTATAATACCAATTAACATCAATTTAAAAATGAGTATCTTTACAGAATTTGTTTAAACAAATATTTGAATGAAAAACATTGACATCAATAACTTAGTGTGGGTGAACATGCAGGTTATTAAAGTCACCCCGAATACGAAAAAGAAGTTCAACTGGAAATCATTTTTGGAAAAATAGCTGTAAGCGGACAATTTAAGGTAAAACGATCCAATCTTGTTCTCCATACATCAGTACATGGTTTAAAAATATTAAACTTGGAAAAAATGTGTTGCGTCTAAAAATATGTAATGATTACTTCGAAAAGTGATCAATGTCACCCCGGTTTACGGTACTACTGTTGGCTGCTCAGAAATAAAAATAATCAGTTTCTCCATAAGGTTTGATATTTGTATTTTGTGATGTCAAAGTTCACTTTAGCACCGTGGTGTTATCAAGATAATCGAGATGGTGAGCGTAGGTGTGCGTGGATGATCGTGAAGGACTCAAGCGTTTGTATGTTCACGTGTTTGTCGTGTATGCCAGCACGTATGTGACTTCGCGTGTATAAATTCGATTTCGTTACCGTGCTGCCATTTGCATATTCACGTTTGTTCATGAATGATCGCGCGGATCGTGAACATGATACTTAACTTTCAGTGCCCGGGTAAGATTCTAGAAGAGAATGAATTCCTCCATATCGCTAGAGTTCACGATCATATCACTATGGAACGTGTTGTCTAGTGGATTCCAGCGTTATTTTCGATTGGTTCTAGGACCGAGGGTAGAAACTTCAGGTCGTGAGCGGTAGATGATTGCGCGTACACGGCCATTTATAGGTTCATGTTTGAGACCGCATTTGTAAATTTATAAATGATAGATATCACCGGGGATCTATCATGTTTAGGAGATCGCGAGCGTAGGTATGCGTGGATGATCGCGGATTGTTATCTTCGGGAACCTTGGAAAGGGACAATTGAAGTTTAAAAGAGCCCCAAAACCAGGGCTCATCATCAAGCCCAGGGCATATCTAGAGAGAACATGGCCGTATATTATTTCGACCATAGCTAAGTGGGTAATGAAGGTTGCCAAGTTAAGTACTAAATTTGATCACTATCACAGCTTAACTAAAAAGAAAGTAGTCGTAAAAAATCAAAAACAGCATAGGGCTTCATAACCCAATTCTTATGAATTTCGTTATACGTTTTTCCTGAGTGTACTATTCTCCTCGCGCTGTTGTAAGCCGAACAGATAATTGCAATCTACTTCCATATGCCTGATTTTTTCCCCAATTTCTAACCGATCAAGTCAGCACAGACGAACACAGGTTTTGTCATTCTGTTTTTGAAGTTCTGCCTAGACCGTCGTTTTTTTGATCGCTTCAAATACCCAACGAAAACCAATGGACCCGAAGTGCGTATGTCCTCCCGCGCAACCAAAGAGTACCACTGCTACCAGCTGTAATCCAGGGCGAACATCAAGAAATTCGTTTTTCATGTTTCTGCGAGAATTCCGCACTTCTCACTGCGAGCTGTCGGTAGTGGAAGTGGTCCGTCAGGGAGCTGCCGCCTGGCGAGCAATGAGCGGCGAACAAAAATCGAAGTACATCGCATTGGCAAAGGCAGTCCCGTACGTGTTCCGGACCAGGCGGTTCTTTGGCCGACGGCAACAGGCTCGGAATGTGGTATGTCCTATAGGTTGCCGTCCCATATCCGGTGGCATGAGGCGGGCAACCGGCAGGAAAAGCAACAGCCGTCGCAGGAAATAATCTCCCTTTTTATGTTATTTTTTAGAAAAATTGTAAATGATGAATAAATTATTGTAAAGGTATTTTTGTTTTTTTTCATAGCAACTGTAACTCCCTGTAACTATGTGCATATTTTCTTTTCTCACTTGGATTTATTTGAACTGGTTTGCCTTAATTCTCGTTCTAGTTGCTTATTCTCAGTAAATGCGATTTAAAAAATGTTAATTTGATCCAGGTCTAAAGAGTCAGTTGAGCCAGTGTGAATTAGAATAAAAGAGTGTGTGGGCAGTATGGGAAATGAAAATTTGAACATTTGATCTTGTTTTAGGTGAGTGGATTTAAAGTTAAATATGGTCAAATATAAATGTTACTAGAAGCTGCCGGTTGATGTAGCCTATGGTTGACGCAATCAATCCACTCTTCAAAATCTTCAGTTTAAATTCCTCGCATGTGAAATGTAATATTTGGTGTTATACTTGATGATTCAAGCAATAAAACTGACCAGTATCACTAATTATCTGTATTGTGCTGCGTTTAAAAAATGATAAACTATAGTTCGAAATGCAAAAACGGTTCATATTTCGAAAGAGCATGTTCATTTTTTTCTGTATTTTTCACAACCCGACTAATTGATTATTGTTTTTTAGACACGCGCGTTTCGATCGAATAACAGTGTCTGATGTTGTCATCCAAAATAAGATCACACCAGCTGAAAATTATTCGAATTTGAGGGCAGACACGCGGATTTTTTTTTCGCACGGGGAAACCAGTGTCAAAACAAAACACGATAAAATTTATAATTGGCTGAGTGTATGACCGTCGTTGGCCGGTCCACCAAGATTAATAAAACCACATTGACGTCTCAGTTTTTTCGGGTATGTTTCAACGAAAAACCAGTCTATTTTTAGGCAAGCCATATGATCTTGACCAGCGGTCACATGTAAACATTTTCGACGCGACAGCTGAAATCCTAAACCTGTTTTGATATACTTTTAAGTACGTGGAAATGCAGTGAAGCTATAATGCAGTTAATGTAAACAGATCAAGTTTGTTTTTCAGATGTACCATCAGTCCATGTTGGGTTTAAGGACATATACACATAGATTGGAAGCAATAGTCCTTGAATACACCCAGAAAAAAATGAAAGGCTTTTAAATACCGATTTACATACATTAGTACAGCATAAACTCCGTTTGTCATCCTGGCTGTTTGCTATTCAACCACCAACCACTACCCAAAACGTAGAAAGAGTCGCCGCCACTCAAGGGAGAAAGATCCACCTTCGTACGGAGAATTAAAACTATTTAAGATCATTGCCACGAGATCGGCTGAACGACGACGACTGCGGTGGGTGGCTGACTCTCTAACGAATTGAATGGCGATTCTACTATTTTTGCACTTGCTGTGGGAGATCCGCATTGATGACCGTCGCCAAAAACATCAAAACGTCACATATAAAATTAGAACTACAATGTTCACATAGTAAAAACAACCCAGAGGCAGAGGACAAAACGTGTATGGGCTAATCTAGCGCGATATAAACAAAAACGATATTGTCTCGTTGTGGGTGGAGGTGCACAGGTAAGTAAAATGCTTCAAATGCCAAGCTATAGTTATCATCGCTCGTGCATGTGATCGGCGACAAAAAGGGTGTTCTACCCAGTAGCGAGCGACGTCATTTTAGTTCTACGATTGAATTATATAAATGGGGTTGTCTTGTGGGCAAACGGGAGGCAGACATCGAATAATCATCAGATCAGCGTATTTTTAAATTGTCGCGTCGATTGGCTCGCAGGCAGGGCGACAATTTGGCACCACGTCTGTTTCGGGGCATACGAGAGATTCAATTGGCTTCCGCTTGCCGGTGTGTGGGGAACGATCGTCGATCATTTTTTTTTTTTATTCATTTCGTTTATTTGAAAGGCACAAATGCGTTAGCTTGGCGGTGCCAAATGCTTTTGTTTTTACATTTTGGATATCTTAAAACTAGGAGGTTACAATGTTGAAATATTTTTTTTTACAAAGGAAAAGAAAGTTTACAGCTATCTTAAGACTAGAAATAAGATTCAATATACAAAAGAGGGCCAAAAGATTTTTTTATGAAAAAATTTAAAACAAGGGATTCACTTTGATATACAAGAGGGGGAGTAATAGTATTTTACGAAATATTTTACGGTTATCTTAAAACTAACAATATAGTTTAGTACACAAAAGGGGGAACAAATATTTATGAGAAATTTCACAGAAATCTTAAAACTAGGGATTCAATTCTATTTACAAGATGGAGGACAAGAGTTTCAATAAAGAGTAAAAATTATAGCTATCTTAAAACTAGGAATACAGAATACTAATTTGAATTTTTTAACTAAAACTTATGCTTGGTCAAGATATTCAAAGGGTGGCTTATTTCCGCATCAGTGTAGCAGCAGTTGTATCAAGGACAGGGGAGAGACAGGGAAAGAAGAGCAAAACTTGCAACTTTCGCTCGAACGGCGGGGGGGGGGGAGGGAGATCAGCGTATCAAATTTGCGCCTCAGTCTAGTAAGTCGTCGAGTACCGGATTGGCGGATGGTATTCTTCGGACCCGCGGGGAATCTTTCAAAAGTCATCGGACCTCGAGTCGCTCTCGCTTCAGTTTCCTTCTATGCAGGCGTAGTGGTAAGGGCGAAGGCGGTTACATAGTGGCACTCTGGAGCTGATCGGTTCCACAAGGCAGGAGGAAACTCTAAAAACGAGAAATAAAAGAGAGGGACTAAATTGGGATATTTATCGTTTTTATGAAGGTATAAATAAGGGACATATAGGGGAAATCACGAGTTGCCAGCATATCTCGGACTGGTACATTGGGTGGTCTACCTCGGGCCCGAAGGGATTCCTTTAACTGAGACCTGGCGTCACAATACCCGGCGCACACCCAGACAACGTGTTCGATGTCGTGATAGCCCTCGTCACAAGCGCACAGACTACTCTCCGCAAGCCCAATACGCCGCAAATGCGCATCCATGGTGTAGTGATTGGACATAAGTCGGGACATTACACGAATAAAATCCCGACCCACATCCATCCCCCCGAACCAAGGCTTCGTTGATACCTTTGGGATAATCGAATGTAGCCATCGTCCAAGTTCCCCATTGCTCCACGAGGTTTGCCAACTGTTGAGCGTCCTCTGACGACAAATACTAAAAAATTCGTTGAAGCAGATTGGTCTTTCGTATATGTCACCATTTAATGCGCCCACCTTTGCTAATGAGTCGGCCTTTTCATTGCCCGGGATAGAACAATGAGAGGGGACCCAAACAAAGGTAATCTGATAAGATTTTTCAGATAACGTACACAAGGACTCCTGTATCTTCCCCAGAAAATACGGTAATTGCTTTTTAGGCTTCACCGCACGAAGAGCCTCGATAGAGCTGAGGCTGTCCGAAACGATGAAGTAGTGATCTGTGGGCAGAGTGTCGATGATCCCAAGGGCGTACTGAATTGCAGCTAACTCTGCGACGTAAACTGAAGCGGGATCATTGAGCTTGAATGAAGCGGTGATAGTATTGTTGAAGATACCGAAGCCAGTGGACCCATCGAGATTTGATCCGTCAGTGTAAAACATTTTGTCGCAGTCGACTTCTCGGAATTTATTATAAAATATATTGGGGATCACCTGCGGGCGTATATGGTCCGGGATTCCACGAATCTCTTCCTTCATGGATGTGTCGAAGAATACAGTAGAATCAGAAGTATCTAGGAAACGGACACGGTTGGGATTGTACGAAGAAGGATTGATGCTCTGTGCCATGTAGTCGAAGTACAAGGACATAAAACGGGTTTGAGAATTAAGCTCGACGAGCCTCTCGAAGTTTTCAATTACCAACGGGTTCAGAATGTCGCATCGGATGAGCAATCGATATGAGAGTTCCCAAAATCGATTTTTTAGCGGAAGAACGCCCGCCAGCACTTCGAGACTCATCGTATGGGTCGAGTGCATGCAACCCAAGGCAATGCGCAAGCAACGATACTGGATTCTCTCCAGTTTGATGAAGTGTATGTTCGCAGCGGATCGGAAACAGAAACACCCGTACTCCATCACCGACAATATCGTTGTTTGGTACAACCTGATCAGGTCTCCTGGGTGAGCACCCCACCATGTTCCAGTTATTGTTCGGAGAAAATTGATCCTTTGTTGGCATTTCTGTTTCAGATACCTAATGTGACATCCCCAGGTACCTTTAGAGTCGAACCAGACCCCGAGATATTTAAATGTGAAAACCTGGTTGATCGTTGCACCCATTAATAAAAGCTGGAGTTGCGCCGGCTCACGCTTCCTAGAAAAAACAACCAACTCAGTTTTCTCCGTGGAGAACTCAATACCCAGCTGAAGAGCCCAAGCAGACAAATTGTCCAAGGTATTTTGTAATGGTCCTTGCAAGTCGGCAGCTTTGGGCCCTGTAACAGAGACCACCCCGTCGTCTGCAAGTTGCCTTAGCGTGCATGAATTGGCAAGACAATCGTCAATGTCATTCACGTAAAAATTGTAGAGCAGGGGACTTAGACATGAGCCCTGGGGAAGACCCATGTAGCTAAATCGCGATGTTGTTAAATCGCCATGCGAAAAGTGCATGTGCTTTTCAGACAACAGGTTTAGCAAAAAGTTATTTAAAATTGGTGAAAGACCATGCTGGTGCAGCTTCTCTGACAGAATGTTGATAGAAACTGAGTCAAAAGCCCCCTTAATATCCAAGAAGACTGATGCCATCTGCTCTTTGTTAGCATAGGCCATTTGGATTTCTGTAGAAAGCAACGCAAGGCAATCGTTCGTCCCTTTGCCTTTGCGGAAGCCAAATTGTGTATCTGACAGTAAGCCATTTGCTTCAACCCAATTGTCGAGGCGAAACATGATCATTTTCTCGAACAACTTCCGAATACAGGACAGCATTGCAATCGGCCGATACGAGTTGTGGTCGGAGGCTGGTTTTCCTGGTTTTTGGATGGCGATGACCTTCACTTGCCTCCATTCATAAGGGACAATGTTACCCTCAAGAAACTTGTTAAATAAATTCAACAGGCGCCTTTTTGCAGTGTCAGGCAGATTCTTCAGCAAGTTGAATTTGATTCTGTCTAACCCTGGGGCGTTATTGTTGCACGATAAGAGAGCAAGTGAGAACTCCACCATCGAAAACGGTGTTTCGTTCGCGGTATCGTGAGAAGACGCGGCGTGGTACGTTTTCTGTACCGGGACAGAGTCCGGACAGATCTTCTTGGCGAAAGCGAATATCCAACGGTTTGCATATTCCACGTTCTCGTTGGTACTATTATGATTACGCATACGTCGAGCCGTACCCCAAAGAGTGCTCATCGCTGTTTCTCTCGTTAACCCGTCGACGAACCGGCGCCAATAACTGCGTTTTTTGGCTTTCATTAGACTCTTCATTCGCCTTTCTAACGACGCGTACTGTTGATAGCTAGCGGGTAACCCGTCTTCCCGGAAGGCCTTATATGCAGTGGACTTTTCCGCGTACAGCTCTGAGCACTCTTTATCCCACCACAGGGTGGGAGACCGTCTATAGGTATTCGCGCTGGGTACTGGTTTAGTCTGAGCTTGATTCGCACTGTCGAGAATCAAGCCAGCCAAAAACCTGTACTCTTCCTCCGGAGGAAGTTCTTGAGTGGATTCGATTTTAACGGATATCGCGGTCGCGTAACTCTTCCAATCAATGTTTCGTGTGAGGTCATACGATACATTGATTGTTTCCGATGGTCTTGAACCGTTAGCAATTGAAATCACGATAGGCAAATGATCGCTACCGTGGGGATCAGGGATCACCTTCCACATGCAATCTAACTGTAGCGATGTCGAGCATAGCGATAAATCCAACGCGCTTGCGCGTGCTGGTGGTGTAGGAATCCGCGTCATTTCTCCCGTGTTTAAGATGGTCATGTTGAAATTATCGCAAAGATCTTGGATTAATGTTGATCTATTATCATCATGAAGACAGCCCCATACCGTACCGTGCGAGTTAAAGTCTCCCAGAACTAGCCGCGGTGCCGGTAAGGATTCCGTGATATTACAAAGCGTTCGGTGCCCTACCGAGGCTCTAGGAGGAATGTAGATGGAAGCAATGCAAAGGTCTTTACCTTTGATTAAAACTTGACAAGCGACAATTTCAATGCCTGGTGTCGAAGGGAGGTTAATTCGGTTGAAAGAATAGCACTTTTTGATCCCCAAAAGTACTCCTCCATAGGGGTTTTCTCGATCCAGACGAATTATATTAAAGTTGTGGAAGTTGAGATTTATATCGGAAGTTAACCAAGTTTCACATAATGCGAAAGCATCACATTTTAAACTATTTAGTAAAAATTTAAAGGAATCGATTTTCGGGAGGATACTTCTGCTGTTCCACTGTAGAACAGTGATCGAATCGGTGACCTCGTTCGATGACTTAGCCATCGAAGGATACGATCGCTGCAAGGAGGGGCCATTTAGTAGTCAACTGCTTCAAAAATGTTTGCACTATAGGGAGAAAACGTATCAGAAGGCTTTTAAGAGGATCAGTAACATTGAAAGCTGTGAAAATTAAGTCCACTATGTCAGAAAATTTCATTAGTCCGCTACTGGACTGAGTATCTGTTTGAAAAAAGGGGACACTTGGGGTTTTGGATGTCCCTGGAAGTGGTGGGTACTCCTTGTTAGAATTAATATTTCCAAGTCCTGGAGCAAATTGCTTCGGCTTTTGTGCATCACTTCCGGTGGATTTATTGGTTGTAGATGGCGCACTCTGAGTGGACGACACCTTGGCACCCTTACGAGGCAATGTAGGGGAGGCTGGATTTCTCCTTTTCCTGGATTCCCCTGGGTTAACCAAAGATGTTCCCTCTCGTGGGTCGTCAGATTCTTGCTCAACGTTAGCCAAACCAGCATAGGGATTTTCGGACAGGACAGATGGCGAAGCATTCTTTAGCATTTCTGCATAAGAACGCCTTGAGCGTTCCTTAAGGGAGCGCTTAATTTTATCCCCGCGCTGCTTGTACGCAGGACATGATTTAAGAGCATGTGAAGGGCCCCCGCAGCAAATACACTTTTCAGTTTCTTTGTCGCAAGAGTCATCCTCATGCTCTCCTTCGCATTTGCCGCATCGTTTCTTATTTCCACAATATGTGGCTGTGTGGCCCAACTGCTTGCAATTGCTGCAGCTCATGACCCGCGGTACAAACAGGCGAACTGGTAGGCGAACCCTGTCAAGGAGGATGTAGTTGGGAAGAGAGGACCCGGCGAATGTCACCCGAAGCGAGCCTGATAGAGAGTAGGTAGTCTTACCTCCCTCGGTGTTTGCGGTATACAATTGTTTGCATTCTAAGATCTTAATCTGTTCAAGAGAGGGGTCCTTAAAGCAGCCAACCCCGTGCTCCAACAGTTCTTCGCATTTCAGGCCCGGTTCGGACACTACCCCATCGATTTCACAGGCCACACAAGGCACGTACGCTTTAAATTCCCGCGTAAAGCGCTCACAGCAAGCAATCGCGTTTGCCTGGCCGAGATCACTCACTAGAACACGTATCTTGTTTGCCCGAACACGTGTTATCTGAGTTACGGCCGGGTAATTAGCAGTCAGATCTCGAGAAAGTTTTAATATATTAACCGGTTTCTCTCCGGTCCGAAAATATACCACCCATGGCCCAGAGGAACCTTCTGGGTACTGCTTTATACGGGGAGCAATGCGAGTATTAGGGGGATCAGGGACTTCCATGATTACATCAGATGGTATTTCGCCCTCGGCCATTTAAGCACGAGGGCAGAGCGTTATATAAACGGGAATGTGTCTTATTATTTGATTACAAGGTAGAGTAAAAGTAGGGAAAAGGAAAGAAAGCAAACGAGGAAAAAAAAAATAAAGCAAAACTTATCTGCAAACAACGTCGATTGTTCCGCACCAGCGAAAACAATGTACTGGATTTACTGTCGGCACCAGCAGAACGGCTGCTAACGAACGAACAAAGGATGACCTTGACTCACTAAAATTTACACACCGAGCACCACTGTGAAATATAACGATCCGTTCCGTTCAAAGGTTGGGAGACGTATGATCGTCGATCATTTAATTGAAACTGTGGGTTGCGCGCAAAGCGCAGATAGTACATACCAGCAATTTAATTGACTGGAAAAGATTCATGATGACTATTGAAACTGCGTTAAAAATATGTTGACACTTTGCGATCACTCCACGCCAATTCGGTTAACGAGTCAAATTGAATGGTCGAAAAAATACCAATAGAGCATTTTGGGTTTTGCCCTTACTGTGTTATGCGAATCTCTGACACAGTGGACCATTATTTTCTTCGCAAATCGTGGGAATCAAATGATCATGTCCCATTTAAACCTGATATGGCTCGCTAAATGCGTTAACATCCCAACTCGCTTGGTGTCCTCTAGTTGTTGTGCAATTTGTGTTGGAGATGAAATGTACAGTTCTCTAATCAACAATGGTTAGAATAGCACAAGTCAATCTCCAACATAAACGTACAGCAACTATGAATTTATCTCGACTCATGCAGGAAGGTAAAGCTTCCATAGCATTGGTTCAAGAACCGTATTTCCATAAAGGAAACTTCTATTTTGGAAAGTTACTTAACACTGCCTTCATTGCTTGCAACAAGACAGGCATGACCAACCCACGTGAAATGCCTCGTGCTTGCATTCTTGCAAATAAGGCTATTGACGCGTGTCTCATATCGGAGCTCACAACTCGCGATATCTGTGTTGTCACAGTTACATTGACTGTCGGAAACGTAGACAAAAAATATATATATTGTTCAGCATACCTACCGCATAACGAATCATCTCCTTCTGATGATTTCAAAAGCGTTGTAGCATATTGTAGCAGAAATGGGCTTCCGCTCATTATCGGCAGTGATGCGAATGCTCATCACATCATTTGGGGCAGCTCAGACATCAATCTGAGAGGCTCTGAACTGATGGAGTACATAAGTAGTACAAATCTCCATATTCTGAATGTGGGAAACCGACCAACTTTTGCGAGGTCTGGGAGGGAGGAGGTGTTAGACATAACACTTTGCTCTGATAGAATTTTGCATGAACTGGGAAATTGGCAGGTTCAAAATGAAACTGAACCGTCTCTATCCGATCATAAATATATATTTTTCGATCATTTTGATGTCACCTTCAATGTGGTGACATATCGTAATCCTAAATCTACAAACTGGGACCTCTTTTTGGAAAACTTGGCGACTAAATTTCATGGATATTTTCCAACAATTAGTCAACTAGACGACTTAGATGACGTCGTGGATACGACAAACTCATTCATATTAGCATCCTACGAAGAAGCTTGTCCACTTCGTACTGTTAAATCGACTAGGGGAACCCCTTGGTGGAGGGCTGAGCTTGAAAGAATGAAGAAAGTTATGAGAAGAGCTTGGAACCGGCGTCAGCGTGATGACTCCAGGGCTTTTAGGTCAGCTCGTAGTGCATATAAGAAATGTCTTAGATCTGCAGAACGGGCTGGCTGGCAAAGCCTATGCACTAATGTCTCTAGTCTGAACGAGGCTAGCAGATTAAATAAAATTCTCTCCAAATCGAATGATTTTCAGATGAACTCCTTGAAAACCAGAGATGGTGTTTATGTGACGGACGAAAAAGATGTTCTTAATTGTCTCTTCGACACACACTTTCCAGGTTGTATCGATCCGGAGTTGAACAATGTTCACAGATCTCATTCTGGTGATTCGGACTCGTGGGCGTTAGCACGCACATTGGTTTCCACTGAATCGATCAAGTGGGCAGTTGACAGCTTTGCTCCATACAAATCACCCGGAAAAGATGGAATACTTCCCGTGCTACTGCAAAAGGGATTTGATATTCTTAAACATGTCTTGAAAAAGATTTTGCTTTTTAGTCTTGCTACCGGGTATATCCCGAAAGCATGGCGAGAAATAACTGTTAGATTTATTCCCAAAGGGGGGCGCTCAAGCTATGAAGAAGCCAAGAGTTTTAGGCCTATCAGCTTAAGTTCTTTTCTTCTGAAAGCTTTGGAACGGATAATCGATCATCACATCAGGAACGTTAGTTTAGTTGAATATCCACTGCACAAAATGCAACATGCATATCAGTGTGGGAAATCCACAATAACTCTGCTTCACGATGTTGTTTACAACATTGAGAAAGCCTTCTCGCTCAAGCAATCTAGCTTGGGTGTATTCCTAGATATTGAGGGTGCTTTTGACAATGTGTCCTTCCAGTCTATTCTGGAAGCGACGCGCGGTCATGGGATACCTGCATGTATCTCAGGTTGGATAAACGCAATGCTTAGTAACCGCATACTTTGCTCGTCACTGCGACAGGCTGAGATACGGAAGTTGAGTATTTGCGGTTGTCCTCAGGGCGGCGTTCTGTCACCTTTGTTATGGAACTTAGTAGCTGACGGCTTGTTGAAGAAACTCAATGAGCTTGGATTTCCGACCTACGGGTTTGCTGACGATTACCAAATACTAATTACTGGATTTTGCATCGGAACAATCTTTGACTTAATGCAACAGGCATTAAGCGCTGTCGAACAGTGGTGTCGACAAGTTAAACTATCAGTTAACCCAAGCAAAACTTCAATGGTTCTTTTCACGAAGAAGCGAATAACAACCGGGGTTCGTCCCTTGCAGTTCTTTGATTCTGAGCTACTGTGCGCAGATCAAGTCAAATACGTTGGAGTCATATTGGATTCCAAATTGAATTGGTCTGCTCACATTGAGTTCAGAGTCAAGAAAGCGTGCATGGCCTTCGGGCAGTGCAGACGAACTTTTGGAAAGACCTGGGGTCTCAAACCTAAATACATCTATTGGATTTACACGACAATTGTACGTCCAATACTGTCATACGGATGCCTTGTGTGGTGGCAGAGGGGAGAGGTGGTGACAGTCCAGTCAAAGCTAAACCATCTGCAAAGAATGGCGCTCATGGCGTTGACTGGTGCTTTCACCACGACTCCGACTGCTGCTCTTGAGGCACTTCTAAATATCAAACCATTACACATACACTTAAAACAAGAAGCACTATCATGTGCATACAGACTGCAGATTACTGGGCTTTGGAACAGTAATCATGTTGATCTTGCTACCAGTCATACACGATTGTGGTCACAAATGGTTACATGGGGTGAAGATATTCTTGCTCCCAGCGATATTACACTCACTTGTAGTTTTCCTTACAGGACATTTCATGTGAAGATTCCCTCTCGAGAGGAGTGGTTGTCTGGCTTTATGGAAAGACAACAACAAACGCAAGTGGTTTGTTACACTGACGGTTCTCTGATGGAGGGACGTGCTGGTGCTGGTGTCTACTGTCGTGAAATGAGATTGGAACAATCTCACTCACTAGGTAGATACTGTACTGTATTCCAAGCAGAAATCTTTGCGATTATGTGCGGGGTGCAATCGGCCCTTCAACTGAGTTTGTCCGGCAGAGTTATAAACTTCTGCTCCGATAGTCAGGCTGCAATCAAGGCTCTTAGCTCAGACAAATCCCGGTCCAAGCTAGTGATCGCGTGCCGAACCCAAATCGAAGAACTAAGCATTGTCAACACTATCTACCTTGTCTGGGTGCCCGGACATTGCGGTATTACTGGAAATGAATGGGCTGACGAATTGGCCAGGGCAGGCTCAGCGATTGACTTCGTTGGTCCTGAGCCCGCGCTGCCAATTTCGACAAGTTGGATAAGGGAAAAAATACGGTCCTGGGCTTCGTCCGAGCACCGAAATTATTGGAGAAATCTACAAACGTGTCGCCAAACAAAGGCGTTTCTAGAACAACCATGCCCAGTGGTTTCGAAAAATCTCTTACATTTTTCGAAGCTCCACTGCGGCATGCTGACCAGGGCTTTAACCGGCCACTGCAAACTCAATTATCACATGGCAACTATTCAGCGCGCTGAGTCTTTTTCATGTGATCTTTGTGAATCCGACTACGGAACCTCATATCATCTGATATGCAACTGTCCAGCGGTAGCGCAATTGCGATTTCGAGTCTTCAGCCGTCCTTATATAGACGAAACCATGTTTGGTCGACTGAAACTCAGAGACATACTAAAGTTTCTTATCCAATGTGGTAAAGAGCTTTAGGCTTATTCGCAGGCAAGTTGAACTACTTGTGAGTTTAACTTACCTGTTGTTTATTTTTGTTTTGTGTTGTTATTTTTCCCACCCTTCCAATTCTACTTCCCCACACCTCCTTGTCCTTTCCTTCCGCTCAGGAAATGATGAAAACACACGGCAAGGCACAAATCCCCGACTATGTCCGGGGAACGTGCCATTTGAGCCAATATATTCTGATTCCTGATTCCACGCCAATTCGGTTAACGAGTCAAATTGAATGGTCGAAAAAATACCAATAGTGCTTATAGAAAATTGAATGCCCTACAATTCAAGACATAATCATATAAGTGAAATATATCAGATATATTGTAAACATGTCCTAAATAATGATAAACATTTGATTTTCTTCATTTAATTCGTCTATTTGATATGGCTCAATGTGCTAGATTAACCGAGCCAGGGATCTTCTATATAATTAAAATATGTAAAAACAAAAAAAAATTAAATTTCTGTTGCGAAAAGGAGAGAAACATTTCTGTCTTCGTCTACTGTCTCTTGGGGGATTAGATGTACACTTGTGAATCAACCGCTTTTGATACTAGCTTCCTTGCTGATGGTAGTGGCTGTTGATATGAAAGTACTGGACGCAGCTTTTGGAGTTGACATCATTATCTCCACTACAGTCACGAATTAGGCACGCATTTATGGTTCAGATTATGGTATTGGGCGTGGTATTGGATTGACGTACATAAGTTTTTCAAAACGCTTCCTGTGCAGAGTTTCCCCAAATTTAGCATTGAGTCACATACCTGGCAGGTCTAAATTTACCCTAGAAATATCGCAATGACTAGTCCAGAAGGCGAATGCTTGCAGCCAAGCATGGGAAAAATCGCATCGTGAACTGATCGTTCGCGCTTCGCAAGCAAGCTTTCTTCAGTTGTGATGCATTCTGTTAGCTTCGAAAATGATACCTAGCAACCTGTCGTTACAACTATAACTATAACAACCAACGAAGAAGCACATCAGTTGTGTTTTAATTCTTTCTTTCCCCAACGCGGATGGTTTCGTTCGCGAAGCTCTTCTCGAGCGGTTTGCATAGGATTTTCATTATACAGTTTTATTTCATTTTCATATTCGCACAATATAATTAATACTTGGAAAACCATATACCATTTTAAAACTAGCTGATAATTTTAAAAATTTGCAACAATGCACTGCTAACAAATAGGCCGCAAGGAACTTCAGTAGATCAAATTGCTAGTAGTGTATTACAAAACTACCCATAAAGCGATCTGTCAGCAAAAAATCCAGTGCAAAAATAGATACTATGTTTTAATCATGCATGAAGAAACCTTTGAGAGCTTCGCGAAGCTACGTGACAAACATTCACGAGCGACGAATTGACGCTGCTCTTAAATTTTTTAAGCTTCACTTTTTATTCGCAGTTTGCCCATCTAGTGACCTGCTCTGAAGTTATTAGACTTCTCCCTTCGTGCGTTGATTATGGTTAATTAGTGAGCACAAAATTTTGACTACTTTGTGATCCACAGTTAGCAACAGTCGCGCGAGTGAACGAATTTTCCCATGCCTGCTTGCAGCGGCTACACGTCGGAATAGGGATCGATATAATGCGCTGAGGGAAGCAGAGAAAAACTTCATCAGCTTAAGAAACGTGTGAATACGACGAAATGATTCTTGCTGAAGTAGAGCTTTGCGAATAATGACGTGGACGTTTTACAAAACTATAAATAAAATAAGGACGAAAAGCGCCTCGACGCCGATCATGAGTAACAACCGGAATGGGAATCTGTTATCAGATTATACAGAAGTGGCTGCCAGTAAAAAGGAGCACTTTGAGCTGCTATTGAATGGATAAACGATAGAGATGGTACACATGAAATGAGGGTTGTGGATTATGGATAAACTGTGAATCGACCCATGCTAGACCAAGTACGAACGGCTATTTGTTTACAGCCAGTAGGGCCATTTGGTCGGTGTTAGGGCAGACCGGACTAAGTGACAGTGCATTGATTTCGAGAAAAACGCGTTTAAAGTTTGAATCGCAGCATCCTTTACATTATAATTGAAAAATAATTTTTACTATAATTCTTGTTTATTGTTTCATATTTCAAATCTGGTGAGAGTGGAATGTAGATGAAGAAATTCTTTATGCAGTGCTATCATTAACTCATTTTTTGATGTTTTGCGACTTGGTCCGGTCTGACTTAACACCGACCATTTAGTGGACGGAATTCCAGCTCAACTTCTAAAATTTGGGTGTGGCCGACTTTCGAAGCAATCCACTGCGTGATTTGGATGATCTGAGTGGAAGAAGAAATGCCTATGAATTGGTTGCGTCCTACATGCCCTATTTTTAAGCAGGCCACAAACTCCAGTGCTATAAGTATCGAGGCATACCGATCACGAATGCCGCCTACAAGGTATTTTCCCGTGCTCTGTGCAATGGACGGCATCCGTTGGCTGAAGCCTTTGTCGGCGAATACAAAGGCGGCTTTCGAGAAGGACGATTAATGACAGACCAAACTTTTGCCATGCAACAAACTCTTTGTAAATTTCGGGAATACAGTTTGCTGACTTACCATCTTCGAATTTCAAGGCGGCGGACGATTAAGTGAAACGAAACGACCTAACAAACAATTATGCTGGATAATGGCTTGTCCAGTTCTTGTTCAGCTTGTTCACTTGTAATACAGGCTTTTTCGGTTTTCGTTGTTTGTTGGGGAACTGTGGCAGATAACTCTTGAACGTGGTTTTCCGATAAAACTGATTAAGCTGATTCGTATGACACAGAATAAGTTGTAAGTAGGGGGTTGCTCACTACTAGGGTTCTTATTTGCTCGGCGGACCCTCTTTAACAGGACGGCCTAGGTCTTCTATCAGACTTTCGGATTTTCGTAGCACAACAAACAACAAAAAGTAAACAAACAAATAAATTACTTTTACCGTTTATTCTCCACTTGAACTCTCCCCGCAGCAAACTACTGCTGTCACTGGATGCTGTTAATCTGCTACTGCTAGCGGTAGGGTGAGCGGTTTCTTCCTACCGGCTGGGTCTACAACGACCGAGTTCTCCTTGGTTGTTTCTATTAGATGCTCCGGCTGTGGTCCTTGACAATTAGCTGGGAAGGTAAGCTTGGCTCTTTTGTTGGAACCTCCCGTTGGTCGTTGATTGTGAATCACCGGATTCTCTTGCTCCCCGCAATTAAATCCGGAAGACACCGCAGTGTTCTCCCGCAGTAAAGCTGTTGTCCTACCTGCTTCTCTCTCACTGACTGTTAGCTGTAGAGGAGAACAAGGCTCGTTCGATTTATCCTCTACAGCGAGAAAGTCGCGTGCGTCGGATCCTTAACGGTTAGCGAAAACTTGTTGGCACCTAGCTTCCCTTGGCGGTGATCCGGCATCACAAGTATTACGTGCGTCCAAACCACTGGCCAAACGTCTTTTGTTCGCCGTGGTCTGTCACTATCTATCCTTTTTACGATGGCCGCCTTCCGCACTCGACCATAACAAACACCAACCGCCTCGTCGCATAGCTGACATAACCAGCGTACATGTATTTTTGCAAAAGGAGAGCGGATACCTATCTAAACCCTATGTTGTTTGTTTACAATTGTACAACAAAATTTACTACACACCAAGAATTTGAACATGCTGATATTAAAAGGCTGATAAAACACGGTAAACTACAATAGGCTGGATATTTCACGCGAATGCCCGAGATAGATCAGCTAAAGTTACGCAGGAGAAAACCTGCTAGAGATGCGCGTTCGGTGGGCGTTCAAGAAGTGCGAAAACTGGCGCCCCAAGATCAAGTCATCTCAAAATCTAATATACATTCGGTAATGATTCGTGAGACCCTCATTGTTCTGCCACAATGGTAATTGTATATAAGTCGATTTTAAATAACTGTAGAGCTGGGTTCTCGGAAGGTTTCCCTGTCAGAATCACTCATTACAATTGTAGGCGAGACGGAAAATGTTACTACTGCCTTAGGTCAATTACGATCGCGTGAGCGTATATTTGTTAACGCTTGAAACCACGTTGTTCAGATTATCAAAGCAGTAGCGTTCCTCAATTCGTCGGGGTGTTTAATGTTACCGAAATCTTGGACTTAGTTGTGCCTGAACGATCGCGATTGCATGTTCGTCTTCGTGTATCATCGCGAGCGGCTCGAGTGTTTGTATGTTAACGTGTTCGATCGCGTGGTTTGTATGTAACATCCCATGCATACATTCGATTTTGCAACCGTATGACCATTCGCATATTCGCGTGTGTTCTTGAATGATCGCGCAGACCGTGAATCTGATGCTTACTTTTCAATGTGCTGATGCTAGAAGAGAGTGAGTTACCCCGTATCACTAGAGTTTTCGGTCATGTTGCCATGAAACGCGTTGTCTAGTGGATATGTGCGTTATGTTTTGATTGGTTCTTCTGAATGTATGGACCTATGTTGCTAGAGTTGAGGATAGAGGCTTCCGGAGGTGACCGATTCATAATCGCGCGAACACGGGCGTTTGTAGGTTCACGTTTCAGACCCCGTTTGTAAATATATAAGTGTTAGATGGTTCATTTTATCACTGGAAAAGATAACAAAATATGCTCTAGACAAACGCAACTCGCCAATAACTATTTGTACGCTAGGAATATGTTGTGAAGATCAATTCGCCGAATACCGTTTCGTCGAATGCGTCATTTATCCGAATGCTGTTTTACTAAATTAATATTTGTGGAATCATACTAATTTAACGATTTTACGAAATGAATAGTTGTAGTAACATAGTTATTTTTAATGATACCACCAAAATAAATACTACCATCAAAATACTTATAAATTATAACATTATGGTAAGAGGCTTCAGAATAATTATAAACGGAAGGAAAATGTATTTTCTGTATAGTATTTGTTGAATAATTCCTTGTTTTCACTATTCCGTTACGATACGCAATATGGAAGGAAAACTAGCATACTATTTAACATCGCACAGAGTATGGTTCATTGCATAGCGTATTTTGAAATAGGGTTTTAATGTAATATTGGTGCTAATTGTATGCCAGTAATATCCAAACGATTGATGCTTACTGTTACTTGGGATAGTGTATAGGGTGAATCTAATGTGATGCGGTCTGGCCACATAATCGAGGCCAAGGGCCCGAAGCGGTTCAAAGCCCCCGAGGATCCGCTGAACGAGGTGGTTGCCGACCCACCGTCTGGAAGCGGTGGCCCCTCCCAAGCAAATCTACAATGGAATCATTTGCCCAGATTACTCATACTTAGGGTTTTTTAGTTCAGGTCCGGCGGAGTGTCGATATCGGACAGCACGCAAATAAAAACGATGTGACATAGCCATATTAGGTGACACGAGTATTTAGCAGTTACACTTATACTTTAAAAATATTGAACTAATTGATTTGCTACAAGTTCAAATATAAATATATTAACATAAAATTTTTTATATTTTATCCTTTAATATTCAGTCATTATAGATCCTTGAATACCGATTCACTCTAAATATTGCCATTCCCCATGGTAAACAATCACTCAATTAAAATTAAATTCGGCGATGCGAGCCGGTCCGCAAAATGACCTTCGGTGGAACGACCTATTAGGCGGAATGACCATCGGCGAAACGGCATTTGGTGAAATGGCTTTCGACAAAATGGCTTTTGGTGAAATAACACAGACTCTTAATAACTAATTCAAAAATCATGCCTGTATAGACACGTAACACACGTCCATCTAACTAGCCCGGTCTAATCTGTCCAGAAAAAAACGAAACACCCCTGAATCGAATCAAAACAGATAAGTCTAGCTACCGGACCAAGGTGTTTCAATTTCGTATGGGATATTTCGACAATTTACATTGAGACCGCGCACTAACATGAAATTTAACCGCTGGGCGGCACTGTGTGCATCATTTCTTCGCTGCAAGTGAAAATAAGATAATTTTATTATCTACAACTTTGTCGAGGACTGCAACTCAATCCAACGAACGATTTGGTTCCAATTTGGACCATACACTTTTGGTGGCACTAGCAATGGATTCAGGGGTGACTCTAACGATTAACTCGACCTAGAAAAACGATCAATTTATTTCAATAGGGATCTTGGGATCTTGGGACCAATGAAGAATAAATAAATATTAAAATAATATAGCATGGCATGATACAGTTGGGATTGTTTCCGTCATAATGCAAGCACGGTATGAAAAGAAATATGAAGCAGGTCCAAACGTACCATATAAGGAACCGCCCAAAGAAAGTACATAGTTGAATGTCCTGCGAATAGGTCACAAAAGTTAACAGAATAGAATGGTGAGAAAAATCAATTCTCGCTCTTTGCGGTTGCATACCGCGCTGCAACACCATAGTGGAAAGGTTATTGAGCTGCTACTGCACAGCAGATGGGATAGATAAATTTGTCACTAAAAGGCAACTATAGAGAAAAATGACTGCAATAGAATACGTGAGCTGCCTTCCAAAATAAACGTATAAAACTTCCATTATCCATAATACAAGAAAAAATCATTAGCAGAACAGCTTGACCAGCATCTGTACCAACACTACATATGTGCTAAAAGGCGTGTCTTAATTATGCAACTGTTTTATTTTTTCCTTCATTGTAGCGCACGTTAACATTTACAAACTTTTCAAATCACGATTTGCTTCTCTTCATCGCACCAACCACAAAAAGTGTTCTAATATGTCACACCTGGCTACACTTTTGTCCTTCACATCATATGTTGCGCAAATCAAAAAAATCTATTTCTAGGAGAGCGAAATGAACTCATTAGAGTGAAAGGATAACCGTGATAATAGTGTTGGGTATCTGAAAATATTTTATATCCATTTTATTTTTTACTCAAAGGATAAAAAGCTGGACCGACAAGCCACATGAGCTATTTTCTTGAAGATGCTCTGATGTAATTTATTGATGTTTGAATAACTGATTTTATTTATAGATTCGAGTAAATTTGAAATGTTAAATATGACACATATAGTAAATCATTGCCTACTAGCACTAGACAGTGGTATACCATACAGGTTAATAAGCTTATTTTGGTATAAGAACGAGTGTAATCGTAGTTGTTGTTCCACTTTGCATTTCCATCAACATTAGTCTTATAGTTTAGGTTCCAATTGAGGTTGGTATACCGCATGAAAACAAACCCTGGGGCGCAGTAGCAAATGTGGTTGTGTATGAGCTGTTAAACAGCGTAATTGTCACTTAATACCAATGAAGGACACAATAGGAAATGTCAAGCATTGTCACATTCCACGTATAATCTAAATTGTGCTAAATGTGTGCTATAAATTCAGCTAAATGAAAAATGCTTTGGGAATCCAACGATTGTTTAATCTGGAATGGTTTCGCAGTACAGATTGCCTTCTAGATCCGAACGAGTCACAGAAAATATCTACCTGCCATTATTTATGTTCCAATCGAATTCGACCTTCCGACATGTCTAGTAAAATTACTCAAATGGCCATATGCGTAAATAAGAGTCTCCCTTTAATCACTTTCTCTTCCAGCTAATAACTCGGTCGCTTGAACGTTTTCTGCTGAACTCTGCCTAATAGGTCCTAGTAGAAATCATAGTCTGTCGATGCGTACCAGAAATTTATTGGAAATATTTTTGAAGGCATCCTAATATTCGAAAGAGAAAGCAAACAAAAAGAGGTTTCCTATTGAACACAGGACCATATGAACAATTTTGCTAGAAATAACCATTGACCTCGACGAGGGTCACTTTCGAAAAAAAAATGCACGAGCTAACCTACTAAACAACATCAAGCACGCCGCTGGGAGAAGGCGTCTATTTTTATTTATTTTTTTCATTCAGCGAATTTTGCGAACGTGATCTGTCAAAAATATCTAATGTCGGATGGTGCGAATCTCGCCAACGAAACAGATGATAAAATGCGCAAATAAAGGTGGTGGAAAATTCCGTGGCGATAATATACTGTTGATTCCTTCGTGTTCTTGCTTTCAGTATGGGCAGCATTTTATCTTTTGATTCGCATTTTCTACATTGCATGCGAATGTCGGCCTTTTCTGCTGGTAGGCACGCGGCAAACACAATGGTCGTTAATTTTTTTGTGGTGCTTTTGGCTTCATTCATAAGTGTTTGATTTAATTGTCCGGAAGTCAAACAATGTACTGAGTTTTGAAACTCGTGCAAAATGATCTTTGAGCTTCAGACTGTCGCCTAAATGTATATATTAGGCCACCGGCGGAGGGTAATTGGACGGATCTCATCGTATCCAGTAACTTTTTTAACAATGAAATTTAAAAAAAAAATCAACAAAAAGAATTTACTATGCTATATTTCTCCTTAGTGGAGAACAATTGAGGTAAAAACTTTTCTTCAAAACCATCGTTGCCCGTGAAGAGCACAAAACTTATAACTTAGTTATGGAATTTGCGTTTCGACTTCGTCTCATCAGAATCCGACATTAACTTAGTGACGCGGCTAAGCTAGCGCTGGATTGACGCCAGCTTAAAAAAAATGGAGACACAATTTATGTTCCTGAGCAAACCCTTAATCAAGCGTGATGTCCCGCAAGAAAAGGGGCTCATTTCAAGCTGATGAGAACTAATGAAATCCATGGATCTAGTTTGTTTCATTAGCCAAGTATTTATTAGGATTGTCCATAATTCTTTAAATACAAATGAACGAATACCGACTCAGGATCGGTGAGCGAAGCATTGTTATACCTAAGGTCACTGTTGCTAGAAACTGAATGTGAGAACTGAACTATGCTGAATAAACTCGACAGCTGGCATATGCGAGAAACCGAAGATATAAAGCTATCAACTCTAAGAAATAATTGATTCCAGAAAGATCAAAGATCCTAAGAAGTAATTGATTCCAGAAAGATCAAAGATCCCGAAATTGGTTACATTATCTAAAACTTGCAGTTGTGATTTTCAAATAAGGGACCATTCATAAATTACGTAACGCTTTTAGGGGGGAGGGGGTACGACAAGTTGTGACATAGGGGGGAGGGGGTGTTAACTAGATCGTTACGTAACATGTTTTCATCGAAGAAAAAAAAATTTTTCTTGGAATTTGTTACGTAACAGGGGAGGGGGGGATGGAAAAATTTGTGACAATTTGTTACAAAGGGGGAGGGGGGAGTCAATTTTGGGCAATTTTTTAGACTAGACGTCCACGCGCGATCATTGAAGAATACACAAACATGCGAATGGCCACACGCTTATAAAAATAATGTGTCCACGCGAAGTTACATACATACTAGCGCACGCGACAAAAACGTCCACATACAAACGCTCGAGTCCTTCGCGATCATCCACGTACGAACACACCCACGATCTCGTAAAAAGTATAACACCCCGGTGACCAAGTGAATGGTTTAGCAATCATAAATTAACAATCCCGGTCTCGAGAGTGAACCTCCAAATGCCCATGTTCGCGCGATCATGAATCGGTTTCGTCCGGAATCCCCTATTCTCGGCCCTAGTAGTATAAGTCCAATGCCTTCAGGTGGACCAATGAAAAATATAATGCTCATATCCACTAAACTACATAAAAATCGAATGTATACACACAAAGTCACATACACGCGACAAACAAATATAAAAATGCTTGAGCCCTTCGCGACCATCCACGCAACCTATACCCGCGCTCTTCTAGACATTATAACATCCCGGTGATAATATGAACGTCTCAGCACTTGTAATCACTTAAACGCAGTCTCAAACGTGAACCTACAGTCCCCCGCACTCGCGCGATCATGAATCGTTCATATCCGGAAATCTCTATCCTCGATTCCAAAAGTCTAGGTCCATGCCTTCAATTGAATCAATTAAAAAGAAAGCTCTCATATACACTGGACAACACGTTCCATGGCGACATGACCGGGAAATCTAGTGATATGGAGTAACTCACTTCCTGTCAGAATGTGATCCGTACACCGAAAACTAAATATCAGAATGACGGTCCGCGTGGCACATACACACGAGCACACGCGACAAACACGTCAACAAACGATACTTCAGCTCTTCGCGATCATCTACGCACACCTACATTCGTGATCGCAACAATCCGGTAAAAACGTGAACGTTTTAGTACTTACGAAGTTACAAATGCTGTCTCAAACGCGAACCCGCAAACGCGCGCGATCATGAATCGATCACGTCTGGAAATCTTTATCCTCCATTCTAGTAACTTCGTCCACGCATTCAGTTATACCAATCGAAAAATAAAGCTCATATCCACAAGATAACACGTTCCTTGGCGACATGACTGAGAACTCTAGTGATATGTAAGAACCCACTTTTTTCTAGAATCTGAACCGCGCACGAAAAATTAAGTATCAGATTCACGGTCCGCGCGCGATCATTCTAGAATACTCGCGAATATGCGAAAGCAAACGGCATTTATATAGAATTTATGCACACGAAGTTACATACACGTTAGCACACGCGACATACAAAGGCACACGCGATCGAACACGTTAACGTACAAATGCTCGAGCTTTTCGCGATGATACACGCGATCGCGAGTCCCTACGCCCGCACCTACCTGAACAGTAGAATGAATATCACCTTCAGAATCACGGCCCGCTACAATTGGCCTAAAGCAGTGTTTTAGTGGGCGACATAGCCTGTCTCGTCTGGAAATTGTAGTATGTGATTCTGACGGGGAGCCCTTCCGAGAACCTAGCTCTACAGCTCCAGTAGGACAACTCTCAAAAAAAATAATTTTTTTTTTTTTTTTTTTTCGAGAGTTGTCCTACTGGAGCTGTAGAGCTAGGTTCTCGGAAGGGCTCCCCGTCAGAATCACATACTACAATTTGCAGACGAGACAGGCAATGTCGCCCAATAAAACACTGCAATAGGCCAATTGTAGCGGGCCGTGATTCTGAATGTGATATTCTTTGTACGGTTCAGGCATGTGCGGGCGTAGGGACTCGGAATCGCGTGTATCATCGCGAAGGGCTCGAATATTTGTACGTTAACGTGTTCGATCGCGTGTGCGTTTGTATGTCGCGTGTGCTAACGTGTAACTTCGCGTGCATAAATTCTATTTCATAACCGTGTGCCTTTCGCATATTCGCGTGTGTTCTAGAATGATCGCGCGCGGACCGTGAATCTAATACTTAATTTTTTGTGTACGGTTCAGATTCCAGAAGGAAGTGGGTTCTTCCATATCATTAGAGTTCCCAATCATGTCGTCGTAGAACGCGTGGTCTAGTGGATATGAGCTTTATTTTTTTTTTGATTGGTCCAACTGAATGTATGGACCTAAATTGCTAGAATGAAGGTTAAAGATTTCCGGACGTGACCGATTCATGATCGCGCATTTGCGGGTTGGCGTTTGAGATCGCGTTTGTAACTTCGTAAGTACTAAAACGTTCACACAATTGCCGCAGTGTTATCAAGTTTACGCGATCGCGGGCATAGGTGTGTGTAGATGATCGCGAAGGGCTTAAGCGTTCGTATGTTGACGTGTTTGTCGCGTGTGCTCGCGTGTATGTGACTTCGCGTGTATAAATTCGATTTTGAAACCCTGCGGCGATTTATATATTCGCGGACCGTCATTCTGATCTTTAGTTTTCGGTGTACGGATCACATTCTGACAAGGAGAGAGTTACACCATATCACTAGAGTTTCCGGTCATGTCGCCATGGAACGTTTTGTCTAGTGGATATGGTAGTTATTTTTCAATTTTATTATTTTTTTAATAATTAACAAGGACCTAGATTGTTTGTACCGAGGATAGATACTTCCGGACGATCCCGATTCATGATGGCGCGAGCGCGGGAGTTTGTAGGTTGACACTTGAGATCGTGTTGGTAAGTTTATGAGTGCTGAGATTTTCACCTTATCACCGGGGTGTAATCATGTTTGCGAGTTCGTAGGTTGCTTGGAAAATCGCGAGGGGCTCTAACGTTTGTGCGCTGACGTGATTTTGTAACGTGTGTTCTTGAATGGTTGCGCGAACCGTGAGTCTGATATTAAATTTTCAGTGCGCGGTTTGAATTCTGGCAGAGAGTGGGATCGTTTATATCGATAGGGTTCCCGGTCATGTCGCCATGAGACGTGTTGTCTAATAGGTATGGGCGTATTTTCTTAATTGGTCCAGCTGAAGGCATGGACCTAGGCTTCTAGGATCAAGGATAGACTTTCGGACGTGACCGATTCGTAATCTCGTGCACGATGGCATTTTTGTAGGTTCCCGCTGAGACCGCGTTTGAGAATGTGTGAGTGTTAAGACGTTCACTGTCACCATCGTTGTTGATTCAGCTGAAGGCGGGTGTAGAATGGCAGTATAGGATTCGAAAAGAAGAAATAAAAGACAATATATGAGAGACGTAATAGATTAGATAGGTACAAGATACAGCTGAAATTATGATCATCACATGAGACATACATTAGTACTTCAAACACTACTAATACTTGAATAGCCAATCACCACACATAGCACATCCTTTCTCAATTATCTATTTGTTACTGGTTGATTGTTGGTTATGAGCTGGTGAATAGAGGAAAGGTATAGAACAGACAAAAGGCTCATATCAGCCCTCCCGGCCTCCTCGACACACCACTATCGAGGCGTATTGTAATCAACATCTTGAAGCGGGCTTCTTATATAAATCAAATCCTCAGTAGTCATAATGTTTGGTGGATTATTAACATGAGAACTAATTAACCTCTAGTAGTAGAACTTGGTGCAAATAAAAACTAAAAAGAGCGAAGGTCCTTATATTTAGATAACTCTATTGAATATATTGTGGCTTGATGATGTTTACAATACCGTCAATCCCATCAACCTGCGAGAGGGACAACTCTCAAAAAAAATAATTGATCATAAAATTTCTAATTTAAGCCACCAATTGGAGTCAGCCAGTTTTTCAGACGATCACACAAAACGTCTTCCTTCTTGGTCCAACTGTTTGCTAATACGGTATCAGTTACTAATGAGATTATTTCGAACGCGAAACCTTAATACATTTAAATAAGTTAGGTATTGCATCTTTCATGCACAAACTTTGATTAATCAAAATTTACTCTTTAGGAAGAATCTTTCCATAATTCCAATATATGTTTCGTCTTCCTTGTCAGACTACTGTACTGCCTCTCTACGCATAATTGTCCCATGTGTATAGGAAATCCCATAGCACATGGGACATTTATGCGTAGAGCGGCAGTGTATAGCAACACTACTTTGAATTGAATTGGTTTGGAATAGTCTAATAAATCTATCATTAATAGCCGAATCTAATCTTCCGTCTAGTTAAATGCCACAATAATTTTCATTTCCTGATCTGAACATTTGGATATTTTTTTATCAATAATACCACATGACTGCAGCTTTGTTTCGAATCAGTTCGTCAAACTTCAGCTCAAAAACATCTTTCATTCCGCACTGCGTGATGCCCGACTGCACTGGCTATCAATTAACTGACGAAATAAATTTGCAGCAAACATTCTCGAGGTCAGCCAGCAGATTGTTTCGGGTGCAGTGGCATTTGCTACCTACGTCGTGCCACCTTGTCGAGCCGGGCTTATCAGAAAACAAACACAAACAGAAAGTTCGACCAAATCTCTTTGCAATTTCGCGAACTCTTGATATATTAAAATACGCCGCAGGAACAGATTGGGCGAGCATTGATAAGGGAACTTGCTGTGCAGCAGATCAATATTGCCTTTTTCAGGGAGGGTAAAATTAATGAGCGTAGCATTCGAATGTCGAGCAAAAAATATCTACACTCATTTGATGGAGCAGCAATGGTACATGTAGCCAAATTAAAAATTTCTTTCAACGTTTTTGGAAAAACTGTGTAGTGCGCGCGCAAATGACATCAATATTCGAAACGATAAAAATTGTGAAAATAAATAAATTTGAACAAGCGATGAAGATTTAGGAGGAATGCATTCTAAAAATACAAAACACTGAAAAGTATGAAGTTATAAAGCATTAAAAATTATATTTGCTTACAAAACTGAACTTTATGAAAGGTTGATTTCACAAATCAAGGAGATAATTCATTTAATTTTAGCATAAAGTCCGGATTTGATGGTTGTACCACCACTTCCGTCCAACAATCGAATTTAATTTGACTGACAGATGCCAACAACTGGCCAAAGAAGATGTTAGTAGTGTAAAAGCATCTCTTACTGTTGTCAGTTTGATTGCCAAAGTAGATGAGATGTCGAGATTCGGATGCTTTTAGGTGGAGTATAGTCCAACTACAAAAGATCCAATAATGGTGTCGTTCAATCAATGTTTTGAGACCAGTGTCAGTTACAACAACTGAAGCCAACGGTAACAAAATTTAGTCTACTTTATGCTTGTGTACCATAAACTGTTACAAAATTTGTGGTTGCTGCTCAGGCAATAATAACAATGGCAAAAACTGCGTCTAGCACCTCAATATCATCAACCAGTGCCATGAGCGAGGAAACTAACGCAATGACGGGTTCGCACTCGTGTCCCGTAAGTGCAAGAAGGTAAGAACATGTGATCGCGGGTATCAACGATAGCGACACTGACATTTTAACATCTTGCAATTATATAAAATACCCACAGCCCCATTGAGCTAACGCATAGATCCGCGCCAAAAAGGCAACCTAGAATTTCCATTGCCGCCCAGAAGTGCTTTCTGAAGACATAAACGAAACTCGGAAATCTACGCTATAGAAATTTTAGAAGGTAAATGGACAAAATGAAACAAAAATCGCGCTGGCTGTGAAACAGTTCATATTAACAACTATAATAGCTGCGAACACTATTAGAACTATGAACTAAACCTATGCGCGCTTAATGCCGTTTTTGCTTAAAGCGAAACTGAGTCAGTTTCTAACCCCAACTGCTGTCAAAATGTACGAACTGACAGCGGTTGGGGTTAGAACCTGACTCAGTTTCGAGTTCACGCAAAAACGCTATTAGAAAACGTGGCGGTACGGGAGAGAGCTGAGTACAATAACCGAACACTTGATTTGTTATGTTTCTTGTTCCTGTTTTCGTAAAGTAAAAAAATGACACTTTTTGCATAACCAATTGTTCATGAAATTGAGAACTGCGTCTAAGTAAATAAGGCTCCAGCAAATATTTAGTATTGTTCATTCATAAAGTTTACTTCCAATTGCGTCATCACAGATTAAGAATTATCTGAAGTCAAGATGCACTTTATAAACAATTCACACGCTACGGGCAGCAGGCAACGAAGAATCGAATTTATAGTTTCGAAACTCAATAACACAGAGCTGCATGGAGGGTGGTGGTGATGGTGGTGGCGGGAAACAAAGGATCCCTTCCATCGGCAGGTTGTTACTTACCGTAGCTCAATAAATAATCCGATAAGAATTGCAGTCACTGTGATGAAAATTTTGTTCACACAATCACCAAACAGCTGACCGATGGCTGCAACGGCAGACGCGACCGCGTTTTGACCGTGACGGTAATCCACAAGCTCGGCGGGGTTTCTACGTTGAATTGGCTGGCGCAGCAGCGGTGCTTTCGCTGGGATCAATGAATCTTCCTTGTATTCGTCGTCGTCGTCGTTGTTGAACTTTAGTCTTCGCACTTTAACCGAACGGACGAAATAGCACACCAAGCATCGACATGGTCAACATCGACACAAATTCACACAAAGAACATTGGAAGCGATAATAACAAATAACAAGAGTTTAAATTAGATAACAGATTCATTAAATTATCATCCTTCAAGACTGTTTGGGGATGACTTTTAGCTGGAGACTGCCAATGGGAAGATGCTCGGCCTCTGCGCGGTGCGAAAGCTACAAAGATCTCATTTTTAAGGAAGAAGCAACCAATTTTTAATTTGCTATACTTGAGCCAATTTGGATTAAATGCTTTCAAAATTTTGAACTTTGGCGCTGCTTGGTTCTATTTATATTAATGGAATATCTCACTTTTTGCTTGCGTATTTGTTTAAATAGGCACGGGTCTTAGCGCTTCCGATTTTTTTCGTTTTATGCAATGCCTTTTTCTTATTTGTACAATTTGGCTACCGTTTCTTGATTATTCTTCGTTCATACTCCAGAAAACACCACTCCACTTTATTTGGCTCTCTCACCGAAAATGTTCAACCCGATTTATTTTGATTCCTTTTTCTTCTCTACAAAGTCTGCATTTGTGTGGGACTGAGAGAAAAACGTAAGTTCATAACTTGGCTTGAAGGGACCAGTGGAAAAAATCGAATTCTGGTCCTTCCACTGCAGCTGTCCTACTGTTCCTTCTGCTTAGGCAATCAAGGGATCGCAATAATTGATAACACCTCGGCACTCGACGTATCACTTTTTAACACTTCTCAATTCCCCCAAATGGCAAGCAATTCCTTCAGCACTTGTCACTAGCAGCAGGAATAACATCAAATATGGACCTGGAACTACTCCTGCGTTCCACTTGCTCGGCCCATCTAAATAAAAGTAGGGCAAGCGATCCTCCAGAACACCGCAGTTACTACAACTCGGACGCAACCGTTCTGAACGTCGTTCAGCAAAGAAATTTCCTCTTCATCTGAAGCAACGCCACTGTTCAAGTGTCAAGAGAAGGACGTAACAAGGTCGTTCATACGCCTGATGGTGGTTCACTACTCGCAACCATTGGCTCTCTCTCGCCGGCATGTGATGATGACCACCTGAGCTCTCACACACTCATTCTCTCCCGAACGTAGTGCGTTCACCTGGCCAGCGTTCACCGGCCGGCTGGGTGCAGAAAGCGCATGCGTTTCGGTCATCGCTTGCTCTCTCTCTCGTGGGTGGGAGAAAAAATGCCGCTATGTTCTCCGATGATCCTTCGCCGATTGTAACGGAATCCCGATGAGCGGAGGTTGAAAGATGCAATCTTTTCATGATACCTAGTACATATAAACAAATCCTCCCTCGCTCATTCACGTGATCACGGTGACGGCGATATTAAATAAAATTTTTATTAATAAATAAAGCGAGAACATTCCGGCTTGGTGGTAATATGTCACCATCCCAATATTATTGCGTTTGGTTCGGAAAATTCATAACGTTAAACATAGACCCAGACTGATCATTGCGCAGCAGTGAAAGGGACTAACCGTTGCATATAACGGATGGTGATTTTTATTCATACAGGCATTTGTATATACTTGGGAGAATAAATAGAAGAGGGAGATCGTCGTGCTCAATGCTCAAATAAACAGGTGCTCTGTGGCAGAAGACTCTTGTTTGAGTAGGAAAAAACACAGAAAATCAAAATATCAACATACATACAATAATAATGAAATAAGAATTAGAAGCATTCTTCGGATAGACTTGTAGCTTTAATGGATAAACGTTAAGAATTTGGAGGATGATGAGGATGTTTGACCACCAATATGAACATTTATGATGCATTTTAATGGGAATTGATGTAAAATTCATGTTTTTATGCATTAATAAAAATGTTTTTTGATGAAAACTCAAAAATAGTTTAAAAATTTGGCAGTTTTTGACAATTGTGCTTACTATTAAAAATTGCTTTCACCTAAAATTTACTTCACTATAGTGTTCATTTGTTGTGTGTCTTGAAAACCTATTCCATTCTATTTTTCCGTTCTCTATAAAATTTTATTAAATTTAAAAAGAGTCAAACAATTAAATTCAATATGAAAGCAAGTCGCCGAAAGTCTTAAACTCGTAACATTGCACAACAATAATGAAATGGTTCGCTTACAATTCAATGTCACGCATGTTTTCAGGTGTATATATTTGGAGTAGTAGACAACCACAGAAGGGCATGCGCGAATCGCGTACTATATATACGATAAGTGTACGATATGAAAAGTAGGACATTCATGAGATATCAAATGACGTCATAGTTTGTAGCATTTTCTATATTACAACCATTCACCAATGAAATCAATATCACGAATGAACGGTGCATTGGAGCTTTTGTGCCACAATACAGGGTCACTCACTAAGGTTAATACTATTCCATAATTCCGGCTCCATCATCAATATTTGCTTCAATATAGTAACTCACTGGCAAACTTGTTGTTCGTTACTGCTATGATTCTACAGTGTGATCATGTTATTGCAACTTCATGTTGGATGGGAAATCTTCCTTATTTTGAACAATGCCTATGCCTAATACACATGAATCTCCCATTTTACCATTTGATATCTCTTTTCAATCTCTCAATGTTATCTCATTATTTTTTATGCTGATTATGACATACATTTTTGGTATGATAATCGGACGGATTGTATATTAAATTCTAAATCACGTCTGCATAATTATGAACATTGATGGGGTTGTGTGCTGGTATTTACTTCACCGCTGAACTTTATATGGTCAAGAGGGTGGGGCGGTTTCCTTGCGACTATCCTTGGTCATTTTCCCTTGATCTGGTCAGCCTAATTTAAATCAACTTTTCGCTCGATCGTTTTCTTGCCGGCGACTTTAATGACGAGGAACTTTTCCAGTTGGATGTCTCCATGAAAAGGTAATTGATTTCGTTTTTTCTGTGAACGCAGTAAAAATAGTCAATAAGTTTTTTTCTTAAAAAGTTGTCATTTCAATAAATTAATATTGCGGAGCAATAAATTTTAATTTGATCATGCTTTGAACAAGCTTTATGTTGTACAATGTGCAATTTTTCTTTACAATTATACAGGGTGTTTTGGTTTGTTTCGTTGATTGGTTTGTTTAGAGCATCTCATATTCCAACATAGATAACTTTCCTCGCAGATCAATGATGTTGATGTGCATCAAACGAGTAAGGGTTGGACAACGAGTAATGGTCTCGGCTCGTATCCAAGCCCTTAAACCAAGCCTTCGTCGATACCTTCGGGATAATGGAATGGAGCCACCGTCCCAGATGCCCATTGCTCCAAGAGGTTTGCCAACTATCGAGCGTCCTCTGACGAGACATACTGAATAATTCATTGAAGCAAAATTTCACCTTCTGATGCACCTTGGCTAAAGAGTGCGGCTTCTCATTGCCCTCGATAGAGCAGTGTAATGGGAGCCAAACCAAGGTAACTGGTAAGATTTTTCAGAGACAGCACTCAGATGTTCCTTTATTTTTCCAAGCAAATATGGGAGTGTTTCCCAGGCATCGGCAGGGAGGTCCTCAATGGAGCTGAGACAGTCCGAAGCGATGAAGTAATGGTCTGTGGGTCGTCAAGTATATATCCGTCAGTGTAGAATATTTTGTCGCAGTCGACATGATAGTATTTATTATAAAAAATAGTTGGGATCACTTGAGGGCGAATGTTATTAGGGATTCCACAAACCACAAATCTCTTCCTTCAAAAACTATTGAATCACGTTGGGAAACCAGCGACTCAATACTATGCTATATTCCTCCCTAAGGAGGAAAAATTGGATAAACATCAAAATTTTTCCCCACGGCGAAAATTTTCGGTAAAAGCACACTTCTACTTAGCAGAAGCTAAAGAATTCCTCACATTCCCTTTCGATCATGTCCATATGAGCCTGCCTAGTCCTAGTTTTTCGTTCTAAGTTTATAACCGATTCGCTCTAGAATACCTATCCGTCTTTCAATTTCATTGCTTTCGTTTCTCTTAGTCTCAAATTTGCCGAAAATAGCCAATAAAATCGATACAGTAGAACCTTGCGGCAATTAAAACATAGTAACATAAAACCACACTTTCTACACAAAGAGAACAAATCCAAATTTAACAAAGTGATGGGTGCGTTTTGACTTCGTCTCATCAGAAACCGACACTAACTTATTGTCGGAATAGATTAGCGCCTTCGAATTTTCCGCCCACTTATAGCCCTTTTTCGTTTGAGTTACGTGACGTTTCAACGTTGCTCCTTTATCGTCTACCAACAACAAGCTCTCGTTTTTCTCCTGGAGTACCGTATACCGCTTTAGGTTGAACCTATAGAACCCTTTGTCCGGCTCTGACGTTCGACAATGACCACATCGCCGAGTTTAACCCGAAATTCTCGAGCGGAACGTCAACTGTCCTCTAGAGATTTACCTCGAAGTTTAGCTGTGCGATCTCACTCTTTCAACAGGTTCTCGTTGTGATGGGTTCTAGCTCTAAGAGTGAGAGACTTCTTTTAATTTTCCTTCCGAACATCACCTCTTCCGATGGCTCTTGAGTAAGGGGTGGGTGGCCGCATTATGAGCCCTCACTGCTGCCTGCAACTTCTTGTTGTGGTTGTTATCCGAACTCACAGCAGCTGCTATAGCTTTGTTTACCATTTTCATGTAGGCTTCAGCCAACACTTTGACTGCTGCGGAAACAATAGTGTAGAAAATTGATTTATGATGTCACGTTCAAAGCACTATAATCTGTAATCCTCGCCAAAAGGTGGTTTATTATCGCTCTTTATAATTTTTGGAAACCCGCCCTTCTGTCGCAAATTTTTCACAAGCGAAAAACACCATTAAACTTTTTCAGCCCAATTGCTTTGCTATAGCATTCATAAAATGGCAGACATTGCCAGAGTAGCGTTACCTAAGCAAACAACACGCAATTATTGTTTTATCCTAATTCGTTTCTCATTCACCAGCACCGCTGAATGATTTGCTTACATCATGCGGGGTGATTCCCTTAATACAAATAAATAAACCAGAAGCAGTTTCCTTCTCCGCAATTCAGCGAATGTCTGGCAGGATCTCCAATATGACGCTTTATATTTCTTCTCGAAAGGAATCACCAACTTACTTAGTCCAATGTCGGTTCGCAAAATGGGGAGAATATTGAGACATTCACCGAAACGTACAGGCCGCACCAACTGCTTACTAAATGCCGCTCTAAGGTTGCCAGCAAGTTTTTTGTGTAACAAGAACTTGTATTTGCTATTTGCAGCAGTAATAAGCGTCCCATTTTGATTTAAATGCAGACAATTTTTAAAACAGAATTTGATTGATAAGTATAGCTCATTAAACCAATTTTATCAATTCTTCGGATGCTGACGCCATCTATATCTCACAACACCCTCATTTTCTTCATACTTATTTAGGGTCTTGAATTCACGACAAACGATCATAAAAAACAATTGCAGGGCCCCAGTTTTATTATTGGGTTTGTCTAAAGCCGTTCATTTGGCACAATATTGTGCCTTGCAGGATAATCGCTCGATGTGCGATTATATGAAAGCTCAATCCAGATAGGCGCGTGACAGCCGCCTATATAAATTCATAGGCAGCTTTTTCTTTGAAGCTTTTGAAAAGCACAAAGCTGGCAGAAAAATAAACAAACATTGCAAGAGAAGATCCTCTACATTCATTTTCAATAGAGACTGATTACCCAAGTAACAATTAAAATGCCTCGGGGATTTATCATTGTTTTATCCTGGTTTTATGAAGGAATCCTTGAAACCGGTGATTTTATTATGGTTTTATGCAGCTGTCATTTCATTTGTTCCTAAATTTCACTATAAAACTATGTTATGGCTTCCATGATAAAGCTTTAGGTTACAAGTTTATATAGTGGTTGTGAAACGGTTCTATATATACTTTATTAAAACTGGAATAAAACTAACATACAACAAGAAATTAAGTTATATACAGTTTTATCATAGATTATTACACGTATTCAGGTTTTAGAAAGTCTATATTAAAACCTCTTAACAATAATTACTCTTATGAAAGGCATGAGCTATACTAACGAGTTATAAAATTGTCATCAGAAGCTAGAATCTTTGTTTACTTGCATGTAATATAGTAACTGTAGTGCGAATAAGTTACTTCGAAAAGTGTGCACTCCTATAGTTCGATTATGTTCGACTGTCTCAGTGTCTATATTTGATGCGCCTTTCAGATGCCCACAATGTGAGATTTTATTATAAGCGCGACAATATCAACAACTACAATAACAGCCGCGGGTGCTCAATAGTGTGTGTTTGGACAGGAATGCCGTCCATCATCTCATATGGTTGCGGGCTACTTGCGGCGAGCACGAAACGTAATGAGTATGATAAATTAACGTTTGAAAAGGCCGTTAGATTTTTGCAACACTTTGGTGACCTCGAGTGTCATGTCTGGTAGGTCTGTGCGAATAATGATTGGCAGAGTAGTTGCAGGGAAATCAGTATTCGGGGACAGTACGGTTACCGGCGCTCTCTGTCTTTCTGATTTACTTAATAGTCGAGGGATCCGCTTCAGACCTAGGGGATACCCAAGAGGAGATCAGGGAGAAGACATCAGAAGCGGAATCAATTAGAAGTTTTAATTGTATCACTGGCGACTTACCACGTGTTGTTAGGAGCATGATACATTGGACATCAGCACGCTAAAAAATGAATAAATAAAAAAAGACTGATCCAAATAGAAACGCGTCTACTTCTACTTACTACCTAATTCTCAAGCGATTAGCGATATCAGACAGTTTGGAGTTCAAAATACTGTAGTTTAGGGAAAACGTAAATCACTCTCGATGGCCGGCTATCCAGAGTTTAAACACAAGAAAAACAACTAAATATCTTTTTACCGTGACTGTTCGTATACTCGGAGACTAACCATCTCACCGCATAAAATCATATTCATTTTGTGCCTGCTTGTAGCGAATCCTAAACCTTTGGCTATCCTTCAATCCAACTCCGTATTATCTATGGAAGCGTCGCTGAGTCGGTGACCTTCCTTAAGTAGGTATTACATCAAAATTTCCTACCCTATCCTAAGTATCGGTGAAGATGGTCGTGACCGGCAATGACGATTCTCATGATATTGGTTTGCTGAGCTCAACAGAGATAAAGTTCGTTCTCACACGCAAGATGAGTTAAACTACCTATTATAGGCAACATGATGATCGTTAATATGCAATCTACGAATAACAACGCAACGCAATGCAAAATAAGGGATTCCATTAGAACATGTTTTATGGTTTATTCCAACCAATATATTCAAAAGTAATACTTTCTATTGAAATTCAGTTGACAAAATTTGCGTGTCAATTTAGTGGTTAAAGTTATCTACTTCAATTTTAGTAACGCTTTTAAAAAATTTCGGCAGAATTTTTTGATCTCGATGAAAATGTGCAACAGTTACCCTAGAAGTTTGAATGACTACCGAGCGAGATTCTCTAAATGTTCAATCAACCCACCATTCATCTTCTCAGTGAGTACTTACAGGAGAGAAAGAGCATGAGTTCCTTTTAAGTTTATCCAGCAAGTGCGATAAACGTTGGGTGAATTCAACACGTTTATTTAAAAAATAAAACAGCAACATCGAGAGAATGAGAGAGCGCCGTATCCTTTTACACCAACCACCCACCCACCTGCTTTGGACCAGACATGTAATTACGGGTGTGTGTTTTCTTCGGTGTCACGGCGGAATAAGCATTACGGAGTAGTCGTCCCTGGAGCTGCTCAATTTTCCAAAGTTTTCAAGCAGTAATCGAACTCGGACCATACAGTATAAGAACGCTGTTCGACGGGTCATCAGCAGGAGGTGGTCGGAATTAGACAGATAAAGTGTGATCAAAGTGATATTTTCAAAGCAAATATCATGTTGCTCCTGACAAAAAAGGAGTGGAAAAATCTCGCCCGAAGGTTACGCTTTTCACCGCGAAAGCGCCACTACGTCATTTCGATGGTGGTCGTCCTTGTGCTGATTACACTGGTGTATTGTACCATAACCTCGTCCTATTACTGTTTTGATACTGGAATCGAGTGGAAAGTTAATAAATTTGTAAGTATATATATCAATATGGGTTCGGTCGGTACGAAGCTAGGTGTAGCATAGTTTTTCATTGTGGCTATTCAAGCAAATAATCTAACCCCTCCTCCCACTCCCATCGTTGATTGTTATCTGTGGAATGAACGCATATAGCGTCGTGTTCATTTGCCGGTATTTTTGTGAGTGGTTCATGAGTGGCGATGGAGGTGGAAGAATCAACAATTTTTATGCTCAATTTAAATTCTTTCACAGTGTAAACGATACCGAACTGAAGGTGTTTCTGGTTACATGTGTCAGGATTTTTGTAGCTGGGACTTTCGATGTCCGGATCCAAGCCTTGAAATACATCATCCCAATAGATTCCAAACCAAAAAACTTGGTGATCCTCTAACCATAATCGTAAGCTGTTTGATAATAACTGGAAAACGTAGTCAAAAATCTATCCCCTATTTCAGCAAGCAGTTCCGAATGAAAATTATGAAAAGCTATTTTGGGTGGACAGCCTGTACCAGAAGGAACACTATCCCTCTGTGACTGAATACGAGAACATCGTTAAACGATACATTACAAACAAGTACAACATGGATATCCCGTTCGACAAGATGCGCTCTTTACTACGACTTTCGCACAAACAACACTTGTCCATGTTCCATAGCAGTATGCGTGACAGCTGGAACTTAATTCAGAACCACGAGTATGCTATGATGAGCTTGTTCAACGAGAAAGATCTTTTTCCGTATGTCACAGGAAACTGCGGGGAGATGTTTGCCTCCGAGCATCTCGATCCGGTTGATTTCGACGAGGATCGCTACTATTTAACGAAGAGTATAGATGTGGACCGCTGGCGGTACCATATTAAGGTGGCGGTACTAATTTTGGACTATATTGATGAGTTGGATCAGCACGAGATTCAAATGTGCCACGTTGACTTGACCCGGTTTGGCATTAATAATAATCGATTGAAGTACGACGATCTGAGATTCCTGTTCACGGAGTATACTATCAATCGAAAGATTTCGAGTGGAAGTTTCTGTACGCGTGATGAGCATTGCAATTTAATGTACTGCCGGTCAGAGTGCAATGTCGAGAAGAATTGGTGCGAGTCGACGGTTTTGAATAACAATGTTCAAATTATTTGTGAAAAGGTAAATTGATCAGGCTCGTTGAAACATTTTTAAAATAATTTTATCTAACTGAATCTCTTTCGACCCTACAGATTTTCCTCGGCTCCCCACGCTACCCCGGTATCCTAATAACGCAGAAAACCCCAGATCGGTTGGCGATGCTGTTAAAACGGTGTGCCGCGCCAACGCAAGATCAAGATGTTTCCCGAACCCGACCGCTCGGTGCTTCCGAGGAACTGAAGAAACAGCTGTACAATGAACTGACCAGTATTTATGAGAAACTATCCTCGGTTAACGCTCCTTAAAGAAGCTTAGAGAAAAAAGAAGACGCATGGTCGTCAGTCATATATATGGTTCACTTTTTTGAACCGATCTACCAGTAGGTGTCAGTGTAGGTGTAATATGTTGTGAAACAAAAAAAATAATCCTCGAATGTGGTTTCAAACATGTAGAAATCCGGAGAGTCTATATTTTGATCTTTTGTACTTCTGGTAGCTAAATCTGAATTAGGGTTAACTTTCTCACAGAAACCAACTTTGCCAATACAATCACTTGAAATGCAAAAGGTTCAACATTCTTTTATACTTTTAGGCTAGCTGCTATTTTTAGTGATAATGAAACATAAGAATTATTTAGTATAACCAATAATCAAAAGTCATTAGTACTAAGCTATACAGCACCTGTAATTTTGGTTCACTCTAATAAAATGGATTTGAAGCATCAGCAACTTTCGGATTGAAGGCAAAAATGTCCGAATGATTGAAATTGTTTATTGAATACATCGAGACTATGAATAATCATACGAAACTTCACAAAGTTTCGATAGCATGCCGGACATTTGCAGCAGCGAGTTCAGACCATCCACGATCTTCATATGCGTCTCTCCTATCTCTCTAATGAAGCACAGCTTCAGCTTTTCATTCATATTCATCCTCTTGCAGACGCGAAAAACGTTACCGATAACGTCCTCAGCCGCGTATCCCAGTCGCCACAATTTAGCCATGATCTTGTAAGCCTTATGAATATCTCCTTTGATGCAGTGCTCGAGCATATCTTGCACCAGCATTGGGTGGGGCTCGTCACAAACCTTGAAAACGTTAGCCCCGCTGATGTGGCCAAAGCCGTTCGCAGTTGACTGTAGATTATTAAGAGCCTGTCTCATGTCACCCTGTGCGGTGAATACGATCGCTTCCAGTCCATCTTCGTCATAGCTCAAAGCTTCCTTTTGGCAAACTTCTATCAATTTGGCCAAGATCTGCGAGTCGGAAAGTTTCGAGAAACGCAACATTGCGCAACGCGACTGAATGGGTTCGATTATTTTCTCACTCGTGTTACAAGCCAGCGCGAAACGTGTCGTATTACTGTAGATTTCCATGGTCCTACGTAGTGCTTGCTGAGCACCTTCAGTCATGCTGTCAGCTTCATCGAGAATTACAATCTTATGACGCCCTCGCGGCAGAGTCACCTTTTGCTGGGCAAACATTTTTATCTTATTGCGAACCACATCGATACCGCGTTCGTTCGACGCGTTCAATTCCAGCACCGCCTCTCGAAAATTTTCCCCCAGCAAGATACGGGCCAAACAAAGAATAGTGGTGGTTTTACCAACACCTGGCGGACCCTAAAACGGAAATTGGTGAATTGCATTCGACATCTGCACATCCATTTGAGGCAAAGACTCACAGCAATTATGATATTCGGTGCATTTCCCTGAGTAGCAAAAACACCCAGTCGACTAACGGTGTCCTCGTTACCGACAATTTCCTCAAACCGCTGTGGACGATATTTCTCAATCCTGGAAATGAATGCAAGTAATTATTTACGAATGTAACAAGGTGAATAAACCGCTAGCATACCATGGCAAACTTTTCTTTTTGCTCGAGTTGGTTTCCTTGGATGTTCCCGAGCCGGATGCACCTTCGTTCACTTGAGATTCAGGCATTTTGAACAGTTATCACGATTAGTAACAGTGCTAAACACTTTTAAGGTTCAAGTTACCTTTTTTAAGCATGTGTTAGAATTGAACGCTTGGTAGTGTGCGTAGGAAAAATTGTGTTCAGCTTTGCCACCAGATTATCCATTTAAACCTTTTTAAAACTCTAAAAGAAGAATATCAGTCGATTTATTAGATCATCACGATTCAATTCATGCAAAATACCTGCTGGAAAAACCATCGGCTTAGCTAAATGGTGCTTTTGAAAAAGTGGCTGTGGTTTTTTCATTGCGCAGTTGTGTTGCGTACCCCAGCTCGGTGTGGTAGTGTGATAAAAAATCACAGCCACTTTTTCAAAAGCACCATCCAGCTAAGCCGATGGTTTTTCCAGCAGGTATTTTGCATGAATTGAATCGTGATGACCTAATAAATCGACTGATATTCTTCTTTTAGAGTTTTGAAAAGGTTTAAATGGATAATCTGGTGGCAAAGCTGAACACAATTTTTCTTACGCATACTACCAAGCCTTGAGGTAACTTGAGCCTTAAAGTTTTAGAATATCTCATTTGCTTTTGGCGCCGATCCTGTTAATTGTCCATCCTCTCGATTATGCTCGATGACAGCAAAGAGAATAGGGAAAGAGACGAATAGTGTGAAGCCAAAAATACCTTATTCAGCAGACCAATCGTGCAATGTAAATAAACATTACTCATGCCTGAGTTGGAGGAGATAAGTATTGTACTTCTATCAAAAAAGAAATTTGAATTTTCATCAGAATTTAGTTCAATCGTGATTGTAAGGTGCATTCTAGAGTATATGTATGAGTAAAAATAAGCTTTAGAATTATTTCATCTCTTTGTTTCGAAATGCACATCGTTTGATAAACAAATCCATCGATCGACATACGGTTTGTTTTCAAAATATAATAGGAGTCATTTAAAGTGCTGCCTATAGAAGCGGTTGCCAAAATTCTAGTGTTGAAATCATCATAAAGGGCGTGTTGCCGTTTTGACTGATTTTCACTCTTCGTCTCTTTCCCTATTCTCTTTGGATGACAGTAACTGTTTGATGTGCAGAGATGCCAGGTACTTTTTTCAAATGTCTGCAATAATAATTTTAAAAGTCTGGGAAGAACAAAAATGTCAGGAAAGCTAGTGTAACCAAAAGCCTTTATATTTAAAAATCTGCAAATATCTGCAACAAAACTTAAAAATCTGCAAATATCTGCAACCAAACTAGAAAATCTGCAAATATCTGCGTCATCCAAAAAATCTGCAGTTTAAATTAAAAGTCTGCGAATTTGCAGACTTGTCTGCAAATCTGGCATCTCTGTTGATGTGCCTAATCGGCCAAAGTTTTTCTTTTGAAAGCTTTTTAGAATTGTCATCTGATTTGACATGGGTCGAGATAATGGGTTTTAAAAGGTATTGGCAAGCTAAAAGTGCAACAACTTTGGAACCTTCTGATGAAATCCCGGGCAAAAAAATGCGGACGAACATGGTCAGGTGATTTAAATAGTTTGATCACAGATAACAGACGTTTAAGCTCGATTTGAATCGTGTGTAAATACCCGCTACTGAGATTCCGAATAAATCAGACGTCTGAAACACGTTTGGCAAACGTTTGTAGATGGCGCAATGATCGATGCAATGCAGTTAGAGTGCAGCTGTCAAACACGTATAGCAAACAGTTGCGCAGATGGCAATAGTGAAACACGGATTTCCAACGTTTATCAATTTGAAAGTTTACACAGGTTTTTGAAGAAATTTTGTTCTAGCCTAAACGTCTGTTATCTGTGGTTTGACGTTTAACTCAACTCGCCTGTGCTAATTGCCCCTAGGAACAAATGCAACTTGCAAATGCGATTTAAAGGCGATTTCAACACTTAGACAAATTTTCTGGCGGCTGAAAAGAACTTGGTTGTTTTTGCGTTTTTCAAACATGGCGGTTCATGTTTGGCTTAAGCTTAAAATAGTTTTTTTTTAAACAATTGGCGTGTTCTCGCTTGTATTTTGTTTGTCTAGTGCACTTCATTTAGCCAACGAATGTGGGAAATTGTGGAATAGTGTGTAAATATAGTGGAACAAGATCTGTGACCTAAACTTTTAATAAAAGTCAGATTGTAGTAAGTTTTGGTGTGCAATGCCAATTTCACTATTGATTCTTCCTATAGTTTAGTGGTGCTTACCTAGTGTAGTGATAAGTTTATGGGACTAGATAATGAATCCGAAAATAAGTATTATTTGTAATTTTCATATTAGGCAATTAAGGGCGATTAAATGGCGTGTTCCCTGGGCGATTTAGGGGCGATTAAAGGGCGGGTAGAGCAGCAAAAAATGATGGCGGCAAATCGCCCAAATGTTGCATTTGAAATAGCCCCCTAATTGCCAGCAATTTGCTGGCAAATTGAAAGGCAATTAGCGCATCCGAGTTGGCAAATAGCCCCCCGTCAGCCAGCAACTTGCCCTTTTTGACTGGGATGAACTTATAATTTATAATTCGTTGGTTAGTTCGAAATGGATTCTCATTTCCAACATTGCTTGAGAATGGTTTAGAATGGCCGAAGATGGTTTCAATAGACTTTTCTACGGCTCAGGTACGTACACGTGACATGACTCAAATACTGTATTTGATTCCACTGTGACTCGTTTGGTAAACTAACTACACATTTGGAAGCAATATAGTAATACCACAGACTAACAGACATAACACTATGAGGGAATTCCCTCAAAAAACATCGATCTGACAATTTTTCCAGAACACTAGCTCCACCTTTTATTCACAGTCCCAATCACTTATTTACTGGTGGGTTACCCCTCAGGTTTTGGAACAATTTTTCACTAGTGGTCTATCCCCCATATGCTTGTTCATATGTCAGTGGCGCCATAATTTCAAATGTGGCCACAGTCCCAACTACAAATATATTTAAAATGACCGTTAAAGCGAGTGAAGCATTGTTTTCGAGTGTTATACCTGTTAGTCTGTGGTAGAAGGTCAAGTTCCGCAACGTAGAACTGGAAAGCAATGGTGGTGCCTGATTTTATCGGATGTAGCCGTAGAATCCAACTCGACTCGAATCCGAGAGTTTTAAATTTCCCAAACACGAACTCGACCTGAGCCCTAGAATCTAAAATTTTAACCTGACCCAAACTCGAGAGTTGAACATTTAAAGAACCCGAACCTAAACCGAAACCAGTCGGGTTCGGGTCGGGTCAGGGATTCGGGTTTAAAAACCCAACACCGTCCATTTCTACGTTACAGTCCCACAAAATAAACTAACCTTTGATAATAAACTAACCTTTGATAATAGGAGTTGATTCCACTGTGACTCGTTTGGTAAACTAACTACACATTAGGAAGCAATATGTCAATACTTCTTAGGCAGCCAGCCACAATTTAGCTACATATGTTTTACACAGTAAAACAATTATTAAGCCTCTTTTACAGTCCAACTTGTTTTGTGGAAGTTGTGGTCAACGATCTGTGGTACTATTAACTCAAATTGATCACAGACCGCCCGGACAAGACACTGACAACAGTTCATTGAATTGTACAATTCATTTGACATGACGGTACATTGGTGTGCGTAAGTTGTATGGGATATTGCAAGAAGACGTCATATGAGTAAAAATGCTCGAAAAAATGACAATTCGAGCTTGTTTACATGGTGTTAGAATTTGAACCAAGTTTATTGTATTGGTTGGAATCAAAAATCAAGTCCATGCAAACAAGCTTTCTGTACTGTCGGAAAAGTAAGGTTAAATATTTTTATGAACGCTTAATATTTTCTGCCGAATCTCAGCATTTTTGGCAACTTTTGCCGAGATTTGAATAGCCGAGCACTCGGCGAAGGCATTTTTGCTGAGATCTCCGTAAAAGCTCTAATTGTTTGCTGAGATTCGGGAAATATTTCACTGAAAATCAGCAAGCAAATTAAAATTTTCCGAGATATCAGTATAAACATTTACTGATCACTCGGCTGTACGGGCAATTACCGAGCTCAACTAAGTGTATGCAATGTTCTTTAGGCCACCGAATCTAACAACAAGCATCAATTAAACAAAGGGGGAGGGGGTCTTATTTGTTCCGACGATCGAATTTTGGAAAAGGTAGAAGTTTCTTTACAGGCAACTTCACTATGTGACCAAGCTAGAGGAAGCTGATATATGGTTCGTTTTTGTTGACTAAACAAGATTATCATTGGCTCAGAAAGCGATGCGGACAATTTGATTGTTCAGTGCTGTAATGTGAACTGTTCTCCACAAGTCAATTGCTGAAGACAGTAGGACGTGCACAAACCGTCGTGTGTAGTGTTTTATGCTATATAATTGAAATCTAAGAATTGAATGTTTGTTTTTTTTATTATTTTATTTTCAAATGGATTAGTTATAATTCCTAATTTTGTGTAAATATCATATTCTAAACTACTCGCATATGATATTCAGTAGAAAAACGTTATGAAATAAGTGTGCAATCCGCCAAAATCGTCGTCGTGGCGGTAACTGCTTACTCCGAAAATTGCTCCCCCAAAATATCTTCTAAAAACTTAACACCCTCGCTTTCTTCATACTCACTTAGAGTCGATTTCAAGACAAACGATTATAAAAAGCATTATTTTTGTTTCACACAAAAACCATTCATTCAGCACAGTGTCAATAACGACATTAACAACCGAGGGCGATGAATAGTGTATGTTTGGGCATTGTCAATCATCTCGTATGGCCGCGCGCCATTTGCGGCCAGTACGAAAAATAATGAGCATGATTAAGTAACGTTTGAAAAAGCCATTAAATTTTTGCAACATTGATGATCTCGAGTGTCATGTCTGGTAGCTCTGTGATTTTATGGAATCATTTTTCTTACCGTTTTACGTGAAAAAGTGAAAAAATTACTACGTATTTTTAACGTCAGCTGTAGTGGAAAAGACCAAATACAACATATCTCGACAAACATATGATTACGGCCTAAAAGCCAACTGTCAAAATACACTTTGAATGGAAATTCCAGACAAACCGTTACTAGTCGAACACAGTTCACAACAGTTTATGAAAGAAAAACTTTTCTCTTTCGTTTACTACCAACATCTGTGATTGGCGTGTAACGGTTGGTCCGGAATTTCCATTCAAAGTGGATTGTGACAGTTGGCTTTTAGGCCGTAATCATATATTTGTCGAGATATGGTCTGATGACCTAATTCGGGGAGCGAAATTAGAATATAAAACAAATGCATTGCCTATTTTCAGTAGTTTTCATGAAGTTATAACTACAAAATTGAATGGCTTGTAGCTTGAAACAAACTACCATAAATAAACCAAAAGTCTTCTGAAGTCCATTTTTTAAAAATCAACAAATCTACGCATACGGCAGTTTTTTTTTAACAGTGCACCACATGGCTTTGGTCGATGAGGTTTTCACTGGCGTATAAAGTTCCTGCTCGAAAAAAGCTTATGCAAGTGTCAAACATCATCTCAAGACAAATTTCCAATAAGAAAGCTCGTCAGAACATACGAAAATATTATTGGAAAAAGTGGTGCCTCTTTCGAAGCAGCATACTGGGCTCGTTGCCACATTAGTTCACCCGCGTTGTTCACTATCGATCGGTCGATCGCATGAGCTAGTGTGCTTCGAGTGACCATATGCATTCTGTTCCGTTAGTTGTTATATTCATTGTTCCGTCGAGAGTGTGCAGTGTGCAAATGATTTTTGGATAGTTCCGTAAGAGGTTTCTTTGTTGAAACACTGTGAATGTACGTACAACGTACCTACTATCGAATGGTAGAGTTCAATTAACTAGTTGAGCTAGTCGAGAGGAATCGAGATCTGAAAATCGATCGCTTGAAGAAATAAAAGTTTGGATAAATACGCTAAGAAGGTTAGTATGCATTGGTGTTATTGTTGTATTATTCTAGCGATCTTACCTAATCATAAACTAAAGATTACGATAAGGAATGCGAAGGTCATCAGGTGTTAGGCAGCTTGTTCCTCCGTAACTAGTTTCCTGTTTACTTATAGTGACTTCGTTTACAGAGCCGAGATATATTAGGCTCACTATAATGTCAACAAAGATCATATGATCCATATTATGAAAAAAAAAACTCGAACGACCCTACACCCTGACTTAAGTTTCAAACCGAAATCCGCATTGATGTTTTAAACGCGCTAATTCGCGAGTTTTATGCAGAATGAATCGACGATGTTTTTTTTTTCAAAATATTCAAATATTTGCTTTTAAGTAGAAAAATGTGAATTTACAGAGGTCACCGTCGCGGTAAGATATTTTTTTTTTCCAAGGGACACGATAAAATCGATAAAATGCATCTACAATGCTATTGTTTGGCACTTATTTCGCGGTTGGGTTGGTTGCTATGGTGATAAACGCTTAATAATGAAAAAAAAAAGTTACCACGCGTCGCGTTCTCGCGTCGTCACGACAACGTCATTTCTTGTTTATAATGCAACGACATCGACGCCCTGTAGAATGGGATAAATTGATCTTCGATCCAATGCAGCATAATAGTGATCATACCGGATCATGTATAAACATGAATATGCTGTATATGAATGCATTCTTTGTGGATCGTAATTTTGTTTTATTTATGCAAGGGCATAGCTGCCACCGCATAGTTGAGATTAGTTGATTATTTATAGATAGGTATGTTCGTTAAAGAGTGAGCCACATTTGGGATTAGTTGAATGTTTTAGTTGAATATTTTAGTGAAGAGAGAAATCTCAAGAACTGTTCTGTTTGCTATGGCATATACCCACACGATTGCTTTGTAGTTGCTAACTAGTCAGGAATGAGCTACAAACAATATTCCTCGCACAGTCTACTTAATGGGAATAAAAGAAATGAGTCATTTACGATATGCATAGATGTGAACAAATTAAATTCTTTCGCGTGCACTTTGTGTGGAGAAATCGCATCAAAGATAGTTTGTTAATCGTATCTCTTCAAACTAATAATCAAAATTAAATAATTGATTTAGGATTCCTGCTTGTAAGTGCGCTTTTTATCAATCCTATCAAGTATAGGGCTTCATAGACATTTAACGACAAATTTCATTAATTTCATCCAAATTTTCAGCTCGTTCGTGGCCGATTACCATGGATAAGATTTCCAACATTGTTGACAACCAATCGACGTCCAGCTGGACCATTAACGATGCTATCCACGGTCGAGTCAGCTATCCGGCATATGTACGGCAAGTTGTCGATACCCCTGAGTTCCAAAGACTCCGCAATCTGAAACAGTTGGGATCGAGCTCGAAAGTATTTCCTTGCGTTACTCACACCCGGTTCGAGCACTGTCTTGGGTAAGTCGGTAAGCATAATGGTTGTTGTCTTCGCTAACTTTAATCGTTTTTTGGTGGGTAGGGTTTGCTTCTTAGCTAGAAAGTTGCTGGAAACTCTGGAGAAAAACTCAGGCGTGGTGATTAGTGACATTCATCGAAAGTGTGTTACGGTAGCTTTTAATCTAAACTGTGATTATTGGAATATATCTGAAAAAATGATCTTTCAGTTGGCCGGCTTACTGCACGATGTTGGACACGGGCCTTTTTCTCACATGTGGGAGGATTTTGTCCATAGTGGTGAAGATAAAGATTGGACGGTAATTGAATCGTAGACTTAAAATAAAACTAATATTTACGTAGCAATTGTCTTCTAGCATGAGCAATCGTCCTGTGACATGGCTCGTCAGCTGTTTGCAACCAACGACATTCAGCTGTCTCAGGAATCATACGAGCATTACTACGCGGAGCAGTTGATCTGTGCACTGATAACCGGTAATCAGGAAGCACTTCAAACACTGCTCACCCCGGACACCATGTTTCTGTCGGAAATTGTACACAACAAACGGTACAAAATCGACGTTGATAAGTGGGATTATTTACTGCGTGATGCCTTTTATTTGAACAATGTTGTCCGATTTGATAAAGATTTTGTCCATTTGTTCGATTATGCTCGAGTGATACGCGATGATAGTAACGTGGCTCACATTGCTTATCGGGTTAGCGATTATCGGTGTATAGTAGAAATGTTTGAGGCTCGAGCTAAACTGCACATTGAGTGCTATCAGCATCCCACTACACTTGCTGTGGAGAAACTGTGAGTGTCAATGAATTTGGGCATTAAATTTTACTAAAAAATAACTGCATGTTTCTAATCCTTCCCAGAATGATTGATGTACTCACTCAGGCCGAAAAATGCGGATTCAGATTAAAAGGGTATGTTACAGTCAGAAATGCATCGTCCTAGAATCAATGGCTATCAAGTTTTCTTTCTTTTCAGCGAAAAAATCTCTCAGGCTCACCAATCGCCACCCATCTATTTGTACCTGGACGACAGTGTCGTTAGTCTGATTGAAAGTAGCGACGATACAAAGCTACGAGACGTACAGCATTTGCTAGCCCGAATACGTCGGCGGAAAATGTTCACTCAAATTTACGTTTCAAGCGAACCAAGTGATGTAAGTGTTTCGTGTGATCCCATATCAACATATATTTATCGTTAATCGTTATTCCCTACGTCTGTTTTCAAGATTGATCATCTCAACAAGCGTTTCGGAGGAGATTTGTTCTTCCAGGTGCACAAACGTGTTCCGTACGCTAGCGAGATGGCACCACGCGATGTACCGCTTTATGATGAGCAGGGCTACCTGATTGACAATCAAACTGCGGTCACTAGTATTATGTAAGTATGCTGGTCGATAGGATATGAGCTTTTGACCTAATTAAACTCACATTTGCGTAATCAACAGGAGTACCCTAAGCAACCAGGGATACTACGAACAGTACTTCGTATACTGTAAAGCAACCTCGAAGGAAATTGTCAATAGCGCACAGGAGTATTTGGAGCGATTGTCTGCTACCCCGGTTATCAAGCGAAAATTTACGTGAAAGATATTATATGTACTTTATTCATTATTCGTCTCGTACATTTTTACATTGTGAGGAAGTGTAAGCATTTTATGTTATATTTTGTTATTTTTTTTTGTTATTTTATTGAAGTGAACTTTGATCAAGTATGCAATTTATGTTGTGTTAAAAACGTGAATTTTTTTTACAATTAGTGCGTAGTATAGTGTATTGAATTTCCACGCACGGTATAGGAGTTTTGTCGAATGTCATCATCGGGTACCAAAGTTAAATTACATCAGTTTTTCCAATATGTGTTCCGATTATATAATAAGTAAATTAATATGATAGCACGAAAAATAAAAATAATAAAAATAAAGAATTAGTACAAACGAGCATCGAATGTATTTTATATTTCCAGGTTACTCAATCTTGGTCCACCATTTCCCAATCAACGCTTCCCTTGGGCGTATATTCGTCGGTTGCATAAGACCAGTGAGTGTGGGGTTTGCTCGAGATCGATGAACTCTTCCAGGTTCTTTGGTGAGCATAGCTTAAACTGATCTGTTTTCCGGCATTAAAAATTCATGTTCAGCCCTGTTGTAGTCAGCCGTTTTCTATCAGCCTTCCGAAGTCAGCATGGTATAGCACCGCAACTCCGCCAATGGTGTCGAGTTCGGTTATTTTTACACTTGATGCATCGTCATACGTATCAGTTTAACTAGTGTTCATTATCTGCCACGGTTCGTTTCATTTCACTGAATCATACGCTGCTTTGAAATCCACAAAAACAGAGCGTCCGCAAGTCGTATTCTCAAGACTTGGTCAGGGTTTCTTGTAATGGTAAACAAGTGATTGGTAACCAAACCACTGATAGAGGATTCAGCTAACAGGTACAGTCTGCCAAACAGAAGACGGAAGAGTACACTAAGGTTTTTTTTTACACGGTTTTTTTTTGCACGGTTTTTTACACGGCTTTTTTTACACGGTTTTCGCAATTAGCACGGTTTTTTTTGCACGGTTTTCGCAATTAACACGGTTTTTCGCAAAAATATTCTAAGTCCTTTTAAAGGCAAAAGACTTAGACGATTTCTCAACAATTTTTTTTGCACGGGTTTCGCAAAAATGTTCTAAGTCCTTTTGGAGGCAAAAAACTTAGACGATTTTTGATCAATTTTTTTTTTTTTGCGCGGATTTCGCAATTAACACGGTTTTAGCAAAAATCCTTATGAAGGCAAAAGACTTAGACGGTTTTTGACCAAGTTTTTTTGCACGGATTTTCAAATTTACACGGTTTCTGCTTTTCCATTTTGAATGCAAATAATTTCGAAGATTTTTAGAAAAGTGGAAGTGATTGCTTTTGGAACAGCATTAACGAGTAGCCAAATGTTCATGTCTGAGGCCATTTAGAAAACCAAGATGGCGACTTCCGGTTCAGTGGAATTCTCTGAAACCCCATCAATGTGGCTATTTTTGGAACGGGATTGATGAGTGGACGTCAGATATCGATGTTTAAGGCCATTTTGAAAACCAAGATGGCGACTTCCGGTTCAGTGGAAGTCTCTGAAACCCCATTAATATGGGTATTTTTGGAACGGGATTGATGAGTGGACGTCAGATATCGATGTTTAAGGCCATTTTGAAAACCAAGATGGCGACTTCCGGTTCAGTGGAATTCTCTGAAACCCCATAAATATGGGTATTTTTGGAACGGGATTGCTGAGTGGCCGTCAGATATCGATGTTTAAGGCCATTTTGAAAACCAAGATGGCGACTTCCGGTTCAGTGGAATTCTCTGAAACCCCATAAATATGGGTATTTTTGGAACGGGATTGATGAGTGGACGTCAGATATCGATGGCCATATTGAAAACCAAGATGGCGACTTCTGATTCAGTGGAATTCTCGGAAACCCCATCAATATGGATATTTTTGGAACGGTATTGATGAGTGGACGTCAGATATCGATGTTTAAGGCCATTTTAAAAACCAAGAAGGCGACTTCCGGTTCAGTGGAATTCTCTAAAATCGAATCAATATGGGTATTTTTGGAATGGAGTTGACGAATAGACGCTAGATATCGATGTCTGGTGCCATATTGAAATTCAAGATGGCGACTTCCGGTTATGTGGAATTCTCCAAAGCCCAATCAATATGAGTATTTTTGGAACGGGATTGACGAGTAGGTGCCAAATATCAATGTCTGAGACCATTTCGAAAATCAAGATGGCTACTTCGGTTTAGTAAAATTTTCAATTACCACAACAATGTGAGAATTTTTGTAATAGCGTTAATGAATAGATACCGGATGTCAATTCCGGAAGTCATGTTTTCATCTAAGATGGTGACTTCTATTTTAGTGCCAAGACGATGTTTTAAATATAAAGACACGCGGCGGGAAAAACAGTAAATTTGGCTGCACGGTTTTACAAATTATTTGTCTGCTAGTTTTGGCAACCAGGAATATTGTGTAAACAGCGAGTGACTTGTAGTTTTAATGAATGCTTGGCGAATTCCTTTTTTGAAATATTTCCCACAATACTCAATCATGTAACTTGGAAACGCATTGATTTACGTTACTGAGCCTGTCTACATGTTTTTCGTAGCACTAGAAAAAATGTATCGAGGATGCAGGACGCAGACATGCATTTCTTTTCATTTCAATCTCAATACTCCCCACGCATTACTTCCTAAATCCGCCATATTTGTTTACATTGCTAGTTTGGAACCGTTGTTTTGGGTTCGATTGGAACTTTTGGCTTCAGTCTTCGCGCATCTCTATAAGCATCATCTCTGCTTTAGTGTACATCTCATTCATCTTAAGGGGGCGTCTGGTGTAGTGGGCAAATAAATCGACTTCTTTTTTATCCGCTTAATTGTTAGTATTGAGCCTCTAGAATAGTCTCCCGCAATCTCGGTGACCACGCTGAACTTCTTTTGTTTTAAACAGCCATGCATTCCTCGCGCGTATTTGCTGTGACACACGCAGATTTCAATCTATCGGCAACAATTTTCTTAAGACTGACAGCGATAAAAATACAGTGTGAACAATACACTTTAAACTACTTCCACCCAATTTTTTAAGAGAAAATACCAAATGGATTGTTTTCCACGTCATTTTTTCCGTGATGCAATTTGATATGGAGTATCCTTTAATAGCGTTTTTTCGAAACCGCGTTTTTCAAATTGGCGAACACGATAACTCAAAAACTAATCAAAGAATTGACTTGATTTTTTTTTTATGAAAATACACATTATGTGTAGCCTGTCGGTGAACCACAGAAAACAGAATGAAAAAATTGTTCTCTCTATTATTTTGAAGACAAGTGCACGAATTTTACAGAAAAATATGGGATTTTTCGGTTTACATGAAGCCATTTTCCTAAACTCGAACTTTTTTTGGGTTCATCGAGTAACTACAAGTCTAAGCTTTACAAATTTTACTTAATTTCCTGTGTCAAACAATTTTATCAAGAGTCATCGTGTTAGCCGCGGCGCTCCTCGACGTGGAAATGGTTGGACGTCTACTCTTGGAACGCTCGTATGTGTGGCTCTGCGTGGCTGCCGACCCTATTCTGCGCGGCGTGTGACGTGAGACGACTAATCTCACCTCACTCTACGTGACTTCACCCAATTCTGAAGAGTCACTTCGGGTGACGTGAGACTCCCATTTAACCGCAATGAGGAATCTCACCTCACCCGAGTCGACTCTCAGAATCGGGTGAGAAAAGTCACGTAAAGTGAGATGAGTTTCGTCGTCTCACGTCACACGCCGCGCAGAATAAGGCCGCGCAAATATTTTTTTCGTACAGAATAAACGTACAAATTTAAAGCTTAACATTACATAAAAGATGCATTGTTTCCTTGCCTTCAAAATCGTAAAACAAAATAACTTTCGGTTTGAGCACTTTACACCAGACGCCCTCCTTAATAATACAGCGAAGACCTGATTTTATTATTTCCCTCTGATTATGTCAGCTTTTTGATTCGACTTTGAGTCGCGCATGAAGATTCGCTCGATGAGCTCTAGCAGACGAACCAACTCAAATTCGAGTAAATCCATTCATGAGCACATTTTTCTTATCTTATAAATGCAAAATATACAAAAATAAATGTATCTTTTTGTTTTACGCTGGATATTTATACTCAGACCTCTGGCAACTGCATATTTGTCAATCCAGTTCCAAAACACTCCATGTTGTGAGTTATACAGAATATCGCTAAGCCGATAGTCTCAATGTTGTATTTCAAAATGGCCTCAGACATTGATCTCTATCATGCGCTCATTAGGCCCGCTCGGAAAATATGCATACCGATTGGGTTATTGAAAATTCTGTTATACCGGAAGTCGTCATCTTGGTATTCCAAATGGCCTCAGGCATCGATATTTGGTGCCTACTCGTTAACACTGTACCGAAAACAACCATATTGTTAAAGTGCGGGACAAAAGGAAACCTCAAGATCCGACGTTTCCACTTTTCCAAAAACCTAAGGAATTGGAAAAAGCAAAAACCGTGCTACTTGCATAATCCGTGCAAAAAAAACCTGTTCAAAAATCGTCTAAGTCTTTTGCCTTCAAAAGGACTTAGAACATTTTTGATAAAACTCCGAAATCATCCCTTTTCCTAAAATCGTCTAAGTCTTTTGCATTGAATGTAACGCGGTTTTTTTTGCACGATTTTCGGAATTAACGCGGTTTTTTTTGCACGGTTTTCTGAATTAACACGGTTTTTTTTACACGGATTTCGCAATTAACGCGGTTTTTTTTGCACGGTTTTTTTTACACGGTACGTATCCCCCGTGTAAAAAAAACCTTAGTGTATCTTATAGGCGGTACTGAGGTGCGTTATGCCTTTGTCGTTCTTCTACCCGAGTTTGCGGTTCTTGTTTAATATGTGGGTATGTGACGCCTTCCAACCATCATCCTGAAAAAGTGGATTACTTTGCACATCTAATGATCCGTCGCTGCTGCTTACCAAGCACTATAAAGTCCACTCCATGATCAGTCCTCTCACTGCCACTCTAGTGGACGGGGAATAGTGATACTTGTGGGTCTAAGGCCGCCTTCTCTCGTTCATGCTTGCCATCGCTGTCCTATTGGTTCTCGTGGTTAGAAATTCTATTTTTTTATATAACTATGTTTATTTAGTCCAAAATGTGGTAGCTTAACGAGGCCGATTGTTCATTTTTTGGTACATTTCAGATGTTAATGGGGGAAGGGAAAGCCGTATTTAGGGGCGGCCTACTCCCCTCTTATGTTAGTACTGGAAAACTCAGTGGCGGATATGTACACTTTGTTGTAATGGTTTCCAGCCTGTAATCGCAGGGGCGAGGGGAGGGTCGATATTTCAGATAATTATTGGCATTCCGATGCTGTCATGATGCTCTCTGATTGTGAGGTATGTCATGTTGCTCTGAATGGATGGTTATCAAAGAAGGATATGCATCGTAGTCTCGTGAAGCAATGCTATATTGTAGATACAGAGAGAGAGAGAGGTCGATGGGGTTCTACTGTGAATGAGAGAGGGGAAAATGTATTAAACTTGGACATTACTAGTTTTCAAAAAGATATAGATAAAAACAATGTAGGGGTGGTCCCGGCTTGCCAGGTGGCACATAGGGTGATCTACCTCGGGCCCGAAGAGAATCTATTAGTTGGGACCTGGCAACACAGTACTCTGCGCACAGCCAAACAACATGCTCGATGTCGTGATAACCGATTAATGATTACTTTCAGTAAGTCCTATACGACGGAGATGCGCATCAAACGTGCAATGGTTGGACAAGAGCTTTGACATCGTACGAATAAAGTCCCGGGTCACATCCAAGCCCTTAAACCAAGCATTCGTTGATACCTTCGGGATAATGGAATGTAGCCACCGTCCCAGATGCCCATTGCTCCATGAAGTTTGCCAACTATAGAACGTCCTTTGACGAGAGCTACTGAAAAATTTATTGAAGCAAATTGGTCTTTCGTAAGTGTCGCCTTCTAATGCGCCCATCTTGGCTAAAGAGTTCGCCTTATCATTGCCCGCAATAGAACAATGTGACGGGACCCAAACCAAGGTAATCTGGTAAGTTTTTCAGATAAAGTACTCAGATATTCCCGTATTTTCTCCAGGAAACATGGTGAGTGCTTTCCAGGCTTCGCAGCATGGATGGCCTCATTAGAGCTGAGACTGTCCGAAACGATGAAGTAATGGTCTGTGGGCAGGGTCAATGACCCCGAAAGTATACTGAATGGCAGCTAACTTTGCAACGTAAATTGAAGCAGGATCATTGAGTTTGAATGTAGGAGCAAAATTTTCGTTGAAGGTACCGAAGCCTGTGAACCCGTCGAGAATTGATCCGTCAGTGAAGAACGTTTTGCCGCAGTCAACTTGATGGTATTTATCATAGAAAATATTTGGGACCACTGGTGGGCGAATGTGATCCGGAATTCCACAAATCTCTTCCTTCATGAATGTGTCGAAAAATACAGTTGGATCAGAAGTATCTATGAGAGGAGCACGGTTAACGTTATACGAAGATGAATTGATATTCTGCGACATGTAATCGAAGTACAAGGACCTGAATCGGGCCTGAGAATTAAGCTCGACAAGCCTTTCGCAATTTGCAATCACCAATGGGTTCAAAATATCGCATCGAATGAGCAATCGATATGAGAGGTCCCAAAATCGATTTATTAGCGGAAGGACGCCCGCCAGCACTTCTAAAATCATCGTATGGGTAGATTGCATGCAACCCAAGGCAATGCGCAAACAGCGATACTGGATTCTGTCTAGTTTGATGAAATGTATGTTCGCAACGGAGTGAAAGCAGAAACATCCGTACTCCATTACTGATAGTATCGTTGTTTGGTACAGCCTGATTAGGTCTCCACCACGTTCCAGTTATTGTACGGAGAAAGTTGATCCTTTGGTGGTACTTCTGTTTCAGATACATAATGTGACATCCCCAGGTTCCTTTAGAGTCGAACCAGACCCGGTGATATTTGAAAGTTGAAACCTGAGCAATAGTTTGACCCATTAATTGAAGCTGTAGTTGCGCTGGTTCACGCTTCCTTGAAAATACGACTAGCTCAGTTTTCTCCGTGGAGAACTCGATACCTAGCTGGAGGGCCCAAGCAGACAAATTGGCCAAGGTGTCTTGCAATGGTCCTCGCAGATCGACGGCTTTGGGACCTGTAATAGAGACCACACCGTCGGTGAAAGACCATGCTGGTGCAGCTGCTCAGAAAGAATTTTGCTAAAAACTGAATCAAAAGCCCCCTTTATATCTAGGAAAACTTATGCCATCTGCTCTTTGCTAGCATAAGCCATTTGAATTTTTGTTGAGAGCAACGCAAGACAATCGTTCGTCCTTTTGCCTTTACGGAAACCATATTGTGTATCTGACAGTGAGCCATTTGCTTCAACCCAATTGTCGAGGCGATCATTTTCTCGAACAACTTTCGGATACAGGACAGCATCGCAATCGGTCCATACGAGTTGTGGTCGGAGGCTGGTTTTCCTGGTTGTTGGATGGCGATGACCTTCTCTTGTCTCCAGTCATGAGGGACAATTTTATCCTCAAGAAACTTATTAAATAAAATCAACAAGCGTCTCTTGGCAGATTGTTTAACAAGTTAAATTTTATTCTCTCTGGCCCCGGAGCTTCATTGTTACACGACAAGAGAGCAAGTGAGAACTCCACCATCGAAAACGGTGTTTCGTTCGCGTTATCGTGAGGGCACGCGGCGCGGTAGATCTTCAAACCTTCCTGGCAAAATCGAATATCCAACGGTTTGAATATTCCACGCTCTCGTTAGTACTGTTTTGGTTTCGTAAGCGCCGGGTCGTACTCCAAAGAGTGCTCATCGATGTTTCTCTCGTTAGCCCGTCGACGAACCGGCGCCAGCAGCTACGTTTTATGGCTTTCATCAAACTCTTCTTGCGCGTTTCCGCTATCGCGTACTGTCGGTAGCTAGCTGGCAGCCCGTCGTCCCGGAAGGTCTTATACGCGTACACGTCTGAGCACTCTTTGTCCCACCATGGATAGGGAGGACGCCAGCGGGAGTTCGCGTCTGGTACACGTTTAGTCTGAGCTTGAATCGCGGTATCGAGAATCAAGCCAGCCATGAACCCGTACTCTTCCTCCGGAGGAAGCTCTTGTGTCGATTCTACTTTTTCGGATATCGCGGACGCGTAGCTTTTCCAATCAATATTTCTTGTGAGGTCATACGAATCATTGATTGTATCCGGTGGCCCTGAACCGTTAGCAATATTAATTACGATTGGCAGATGGTCGCTGCCGTGGGGATCAGAGACTACCTTCCACATGCAATCTAACCGCAGCGATGTCGAGCAGAGGGACAGGTCTAAGGCGCTCGAACGCGCTGGAGGGGCAGGAATCCGTGTCATTTCACCCGTATTCAAAATAGTCATATTGAAGTTGTCGCAAAGCTCATGGAGTAGGGTAGATCGATTATCGTCATGAAGGCAACCCAATGCCGTGCCGTGGGAGTTGAAGTCACCTAAAACGAGCCGCGGTGCGGAGAGGATTTCCGCAATACCGCAAAGCCGTCGGTGGCTGACTGAGGCTCTAGGGGGAATGTAGGTGGAAGCAATGTAAAGGTCTTTGCCTTTAATTCTGGTTTGGCAAGCGACAATTTCAATGCCTGGTGTCGAGGGGAGGTCGATTCGATTGACAGAATAGCACTTTTTGATCCTCAAAAGTACTCCTCCATAAGATTCATGCAAATATTGTTAAAATCGTGGAAGTGTAGGTCTATTTCTGAAGTAAGTCATGTCTCGCAGAGTGCAAAAGCATCGCATTTCAAGTTATTTAGTATTATTTTATAGGAATCGATTTTCGGGATAATGCTTCTGCAATTCCACTGTAGAACACCAATCCGTGACCTCTTTCGATGAATTAGCCATCGAAGGAAACAATCGCTGAAAGGAGGGGCCATTTCGCAGTGAACTGCATCAAGAATGTTTTTACTGCGGGGAGAAAGCTTATCAAGATGCTTTTAAGAGGGTCAGAAATGTTTAATGCTGTAAAAATACGGTCCACAATGTCAGAGGAATTTATTAAGCCAGCGCTGGTTTCTTTCTCTGGCTGAGATATGGGAATACTTGGGGTTTTGATGTTCCTGGAAGTGCTGGGAACTCCTTTTCTGAGCTCAGGTTCTGAGACCGGGAGCGACTTGCTTCGGTTTTGCACTTCATTGAGTAGTTATTTTAGGGGGGCTATGAAATGACACCTTCTGGTCTTTACGACGCAGCTTGGGAGAGGAAATGTTCCTCCTTTTTCTATTGCTTCTAGGCACAGCAGAAGATGTTCCCTCCTGGAGTTCATCACAGTCGTCTTCGGTAGTAGACAAGTTGGTATAGATGTTCGTAGAGACAGGTGGCGTAGCTATCTTAAGCATTTCTCCAAAAGATCGCTTAGAGCGTGCCTGAAGGGAACGCTTAAGATTCTCCTCACGCTGTTTGTTCGCGGGACATAAAGGGAGATCATGTGGGTTTGCCCCACAGTAGAGACACTTTCACCGCATTTCCCACAACGGGTTTAATTGCTACAATGTGTGTCCCAATTTGCAATTAGTACAGTTCATGACCAGCGGCACAAAGAGGCGAACAGGTACACGAACCTTGTCAAAGAGGAGGTTGTTGGGCAGAGCAGAACCGGTCAAGTTCACCCGATAAGAGTCTGAGTTGACATATATTTTCTTCCCGTCAGCTGCGACTGATGTTGAATGCAAACGTTTGCACTCCAGTATCTTCACAGTTCCTCGCAACTCAGACTCGAATCGGCAACGACCCCACTGACTTCAACCCTGTAAGTTGGAATGTATACCCTGTACTCCTTCGTAAAGGGCTCGTAGCCAGCAATATCGTTTGCCTGAGTTGAACAGTTAGCAACCACCCGAAGCTTATTACGGCGAATTTTCGATATTTTTGTCACGGCCGAATACCGATCCGTCAGAACTCGAGAATTCTTCAACAGTATCAAAAGCTTTTTGTCTTTGGTTCGGAAGAAGATCACGAAGGGCCCGGTGGCCGAACTTAGATATACTTTGCGCCGAGGAGATGAACCGCCGTCAGGGGAAGTCATTTTTGCACGGGCCTATTGCCAGGTGCACGTTAGTAAGACAACCAAGAAGGGGAAACGTAAACTAATGCTTAACTTGTGTAGTAGGGCATTGCATTTTTTTTATAATCCTCAAAGCCCCCCCCCCTCTCATATTGTGACAAATGTCAAAGTAAGTCCAGTTGCCAAATTTCACATCATTTGGACAATTCTCGACTCCAGCCCACTTCACTTGAAATTTTTAAAATTGGTGCTATGGGAAAATATGGAGGGTAAAATATATTAAATGCTACAACCTTTGAAGTAGCAATTAGCAAATTACAGTTTATACTTCTTTTAAAGAAAATAACCTTAGTATTGGAATGAAGATATTCCTGTTTCTTAAAAAAATGCGGGAAAGTGGAGTACTGGGTCATTTTGGCCCCAAAATCCTCTATTTTTAATAATTTTTCTGCTCCGTGTAGCAAATCATACATATTTTGCAGTTTTTCTAATGTGACCTTTGTCCGAATAGGAGAAGCTGGGGTTATAGGGCCTTTTGTCATTCATATTAAATTTTATCATTTTCTCGTGCATATATCTCTATTATTCTTCAATCAATTTTCATGAAATGTAACTTGTTGAACATGGAAAATTCTTAGAAATACAAGAAAAATAGATTTGTTAGCAGTAAAATTCAGAAACATCAAGTTTTTTGACTAAGGTTATTTCCTTCAAAAAGAGTTATAAACTGTAATTTTCCAATTGCTACTTCAAAAGTTATAGTTTTAATATATTTTTCCTCCATATTTTCCTGTAGCACCAATTTCAAAAACTTCAAGCGAAGTGGGCTGGAGTCTAGAATTGTCCTCATGATGTAAAATTTGGCATCTGAGCTTACTTTGACATTTGTCACAATATGAGAGGGGGGTCTTTGAGAATTCACATTTTTTTTTGCGATGCCCTATTGTGTGGGTAACGGTATTCAGACGGCTTCCAGACTGCTTCACTGGTCACTGACCGGCTAACGGTACTCGGAAACAAGAACACAAAAGAAAAGAAAAATACTGAAACGTCGACGAGGCGGAGAATGTGCAAGATAACCTTGAACCACTTGAACGTAGATTAGCACTATTCTTTGTCGCTATAGACTACACGGCAATAAAACACTTCTGTATCGACTGAGCGCTCGAAAACGAATCTGACCCTATAGATGTTATAGAAAGTTTATTCTCACAATAAAACAATAAAAATATTTTAGCTGGTACAAGAATAATATAAGAATTGCCCTTATACAAGCTTGTATAAGCATATATCGTCGCTGTTGTGCTGTCTTATGACAAAACCCTATTTTGGGGTAAGCACAGATAACAGACGTTTAGGCTCAATTCGAAACGTGTGTAAATACCCGCTACTGAAATTGCGAATAAATAAGACTCTGAAACACGTTTGGCAAACGTTTGTAGGTGGTGCAGTGATCGGCACAATGCAGTTGGAGTGCCATTGTCAAACACGTGTAGCAAACAGTTGCGTAGATGGCGCTAGTGAAACGCGGATTTCCATCGTTTATCAATTTGAAAATTTACACAGGTTTTTGAAGAAATTTTGTTCTAGCCTAAACAGAGGCGACGCGTGGTTCCACCGTCAACCTGTTCAATATACCACCTCTTCTTAAAACGTCACAATCGTCTCCATGAGACCTTCCTGTTCAGCTGATTCTTTCGTCGTCGATTTCATCCAACATCTAACGAATAGGACCAATGAAAAAATGTTCGTCGACAGAAAATTTCGTTGGAGCTGACCAAAACAAATTTGTTGTCAAATCCCACCCGTGAATTGTCCAACAAACTTCTTGTAGAATGCTGTACCGTAGAAAAAGAACAAAAAATATATAACATATCCGAGAATATTGCCACATAATTAGAATAGAAAAAGATTTCTTAACAGCAACCAATAAGCAATACAACCATGTATAAAGAGATTAAAACTTATAAATCGTTGTATGATTTGAATTAACTTGCAGTGTAGAATCTTATTTTCTATACACCGAGAATTATTCGTCCTTCTGTTTAAGATGGATTGAAACATTTGTCAACCGGTTTAAGAAAATACCCTTCTTCCTTTCAAATTTGATAGAAATTTGAATGTTTAATTTTCGTCGCAAGTTATCATAGCAAACAGGCATTTAACATCTACGTGTTCATGATTAGAACCAAGGTGCTTAGAACTCTAAAAACTCCTTGATTAGAACAACCCCTGATTTGTGTTTGTCTGTTTTACACATTCAGTAGACATATTTTTAGCATGCAAATGCAAAGATCAAACGATTTCTTTGACGTAAAAGTAGACTGTTCATTATTATAGTTGAACCAACCAAATACATACGCGCTTGTAACTAGTATGTCCCAGGGGCAGAAACATCTTGTTAGGCTACCCAAGAAAAAAAAGCGTTCGACCAACAGCTATGAACGTACGGTGCAAAGTGTTCGAAAAATATAAAGCACTCTCGTTTTGCACACAGCTCCAACGCCCATATGTACATGGTAGCAATGCACGCCGGTTCAATATTTGATTTGAACCGGTGCAAAAGAGAATAGAAAGAGCTTCGCCCATGACACTCACGCTGCTATTCCAGCCGTCGCTCATGCAGCTGCTCGCTCTAGAGCATGCGGTGAGAGTACGAGATGCATGTTCTGGTTGAACCGGTCATAGGAAAGCACTGCTGGAGACGCTAGGTTGATTTATCGTTCAGATCAGATTATCGAACTTTAAAGTTCGGAGATTATTACTTTCATTGAAATACGTTAACGTGCTATTGCTGTAATGTTAACCCAAAATTGGTTTTGGGTCGTCTGATTGTTTCTACCTGTTCAGTGAACAGGTTGAACGTACAGACGCGTCGCCTCTGAGCGTAAATGTCTGTTAGCTGTGGGGTAAACTGAGTTAGACATGCCACATCACTTGTCTTAAAAATATCTACAAAGTGGCGTTTTCACAATTTTGACATTCTGTTTGGTTATTAGGTATAGCGAGAAAAGTGCTGAGAAATATTTGGTTCTTTACTTCAAATGACTGTGTCTGGGGATTGGCTCAAGTTATCTTGATGTATAAGATGTTCTTATGTATAAAACTATCTGAGAAACACAATGATATAATCATTTTTAAACTAAAATTACACAAATTGTGACAAAAATGCATCTCACCGATTGTTTATAGACCAAATGAAGCCAATGATATGAATTAAAGTTAAAAATTTATGCTTTATTTGCATGAAAAATGCCATTAAATTTTTGGTCATCAATAGGGGACAGTGAGGACACTTGATCCTTGGGGATATTTGATTCCCTGGCCATATCTCATAATCTATATGCATAAAGTTATCACAATATAAAAAGAAAATGAAGTATTTGCTCGTTTATGATGTTTAAAAAACAAATCTGATGTATTACATTTGGTTTGGAAAAGTTGTGTAATATTTTAAAAAAATATTTGTTTAAATCCATTCCGATAATCCTTTTACAATTTTTTTGACCGGTTGCATTAGATCGTCGAACTAATTATTTATGAATATTTTCATGTAAGATTACTTACTAAGGGCTTTTGTCTAAAAAAACAAGTTTTTTAATAATAAGTTTCACAATAAATACAAAAAATAAGTGTTGTTCACCTCATACAACAGGTGTCTTTGATCCCTGTAACACTGGGTATTCTTGATCCCTATCATAAGTTGTCTCAAACACTTTAGAAATGTATAGAAATAGAAAAACATAATTTTCATAGAGTACCTGGCACTATAAATTGATCTAAAATGTTTTTTTCCGTGAACAAATCATGGTATAAGTTATTGAAGGTTGGAAAAGCCAATTAAACAGCACTGATTTACTGCAAATACTTGTCTTTACTTTCGACTGTGGTTAAAGTTTGTTGTGCATCCAAAAAGGTAGTATTATTAATTAATTTGTCAGGATAGGTCATTAGCTGAACTTTTGTGTCTATAGGTCATAGTGTGCTTTGTTTCTTTAGCCCTAGTAGGCGGGGGATCAAGTTGCCACAAAACCTCGTTTTGGCATGATTTTCAAAACTGTTCATATTACTGACAGGACATAGTATTCGGATTTACACATTGTTCATAGCTCTTACAATTCGAATTGACTACAAGATGGCGAATTTTGTAATTAAAATTTTTATTTCATTGAAAAGTTATGAGAAAAAAAACAAAAGTGGGATGAAGCGTATCCACTCTCCCCTACACACCAATGAAACGTGTGAGCGCGACATTTGTTTACATTTATAGTAAAAACTCGCAACATAGTCAACCGATCTTCTCAATACTTGAGAGATTAATACAGAATATATAGAAGCATCAATTGTCTTCTTTGAATTGTTTATACCATTTATAAGTTTCAAGATACTATATCTCAAACTTTAAAAATCGTTTTTCACGAAATGTGCTAAATGGCGCTGCGCTGAATGTGCTAGATAGCACAACAGCGACGACATAAGGATTTCACAATATTTGTAATAACTGACATAGTTGCTTAGAAAATCCTCTCAAGATAAATTAAGGGGAGATGTACACTTAGCAGTTTGCTCAAGACTAATATAATAGTAATAACAAAATTCGTAAGAAGATTTCAGTAAGCAATCAAACGCAGCTAACATAAAGAACGTCATAAGTTAGGCTTTATTTAATACTTTCTACAGTAAGTCTACAGGCTAGTAATCTACTAGGATTCTAATACAATCCGCTGGCTAATCAGCGCAACGATGTGTGTTGATGGTGATATGTTTTGCTGAATTTTTTTTGTATTCCTCACCAACCATTCGCGTATGGAAATATCCGAAATATGTAATGTACACTTTTAATTTCTTCAATTGTCCCTATCACATTCAAAGTTTAACTTTTTTTGTTTATTTGTTTGTATGGTTGCATTTAAAAACATCCTACGATCTACGATGGTTTCGATAACTTACTTACACTCGAATATGAACTGTATGCGATATGCGTGCGTGATTTGTATAAATAAGGATGCGGCTACGCGTTTTTTTTGTAGTTGCTTAATGAAATGAAGACATGTTTTGCAATGGTGGAACTTTAAGTTTGCTTCCCATTTGCGCTCCGTTTCCACCTGCTGTGGGTGATTTCAGCAAGGGGTGAGTATCTTTCCTTTATAGGGAAGCTGTTCAACTGTCACAGCGAACGGGTTAGCATTCATTTGTGTGGTAGCTGCGTCGCAAGATATTGTTTGTATAGCCGCTGTTTACAGAACTGATAGAATTCGATTTCTCGGGTAAAGTTTCGTCGGACCAGTTCCTTGATTTCGTCACTAACCGGAGGTTTGAAATTATTTTTGTTGATTTTCTGCAGCAGGTTGACCTCATTGAAATAAACCGAAGTCGCACCGGAGAAAAATCTGGGAATATATCGTTCAAGCACGGCCAACGTAGTGTTAAAATCTTCCAGTACACCTACGACGGAGTACTGGCTCTCGACGGCGTACTTAGCGCGTTCCAGAGCTCCAGGGCTATTGAATGGTCTGTGAAAAGGAAAAAAAAACGGTTATCAAAAGTTCTCCTTTGTATTTGAATACAGTTCCCATACAGGCACTGTTCATCATGACCGCAAAAGAATAGTGACTGTCGACGATGGTCTCCGATCCCTTCGTGGATGGCACCTTGAGCGTAGGTACATTCCGGATCACCCTGCAGAACACAAGTTTCGAAATCCTTCTTCAACCAGCGAGGATCTGGTAGAGGAAGATCGGGGAAAGCCTGCTTTCGTTCAACAAAGTACCAGGGAGCACGAACATAGTAGTACCAGCTGATGATACGCTCCACCGGATCACGAACCATGTTCACGTAGATCGGCATCGGTAGACCAAAACGGGTGAAATTAGTGTAGCACACGTGCTTGACGTAAACCGATGGCATCGGTAGGTCGGTAACCATTTCGGCCAGCTCCTGCTGACGGTCGGGAGAGAGACGAATAACCTCCAACCGTTGCACGACATCCCGATGGAAGGTGTAGTCGTTGCGGATCGATAGCCGGCGCAGCAACTCCATGAACGTCTGGCTGCCCACTTTCGGAACCCGGTTGAAAAAAATTATCGGTACTTCGGATCGGCGAGTGTTGTTCAGGTCACGGGCACTCAGGGTTTGCATCTGTCGGAAGAGAAAAAAGAATTCAAATGCTTTAGTTTCCGTTTGTGTATTGTGCCAAAATGGATCAAATTTCTATAACAGTCATTGATGATTTAACCTGAATAATGTTCTCGGCATACAGTCTATACAATTTCATAGATTAAGACATTTATGTACCGGAATGTAGGTAGGGCATGCTGATAAAGAAATTGCTGCGGAAAAGTTGCTCTCTTCCCCTCTAGACTGCTGAAAAGTACAGACTCGGAAAGCAAGTTCAGAAAAAGCAAACAAATGATACAAATAAGATGACTTAGCAAACTAGCGTCACAATCGGTACAAGAAGCGTGTTAATAAGATACTTGCAACCGTTGTACAAGTGCTTGTGTGTTGTCTTCTTCTCTGTCATCGCATTAATAATCAACAGAACTAAATTAGCGATGCAATGAATGAGCACGTTGCTAAGGCACGACGGTTATACTTATTATAGTTATGTAGCTACAACTGCGCTAATTATCATTTTCCCCCGCTTTGGAAAGGAGATACATGTGACAAAGCTTTAGGTTTCCCAAGCGTAGATGTAAATATATGGATTCCTTTTTGCAGGTCTGTAGTACTAGTCTGTGTCTATCGACTGTATCACACGTGCATGGTTGTACGTCTTATAACAGTAAAATAAACCGTCATGTCCATGTTGTTAATACAATATTGAGGATAATGATAAAGGGGAAATAAGAACTACCCTTCAGACTTAGGATTATCATTCTTATTGATGCGCAATTCGAAAGCGATTCCTTTATTGTTGTCAAAAACACACTGTCTAGCTGTTATTAACCGTTAACTTGGCAATGTGTAAAATCCATATTGACTTTTCAAATCAAAAAAAAATTACTTACTAAAATACTTCCTTTTTTATCTCTCAGACAAAATTTCATATTGCCGCGATGTTTAAGTGCCACTAACAATTGAAAAAATTAAAAAAAATTCACCCCATATGCTGATGATCTATCTTGCCTCATTGCCCCATACTTTTAAATTTGGATGAATTTCACGTGGGTGCCTGTTGAAGTCATTCCAAAAGGATTTGCCTCATTTCCCTTGGCTCGTTTTGTTCGGCCGTCCATTCTACTAATTTTCATTCCGGTTCGAAAAGAACTACTTTCTCGAAAGCATCTATAGATTTTCTGCAGACTTCAGGTATTTCGTAATACAAAGCTTTTATTATTAAATTTCAACAAGTATTTAACTATGCTGTATTTATCCTTGGTTGAGAAAAATTTAGGTAAAACCTAAAACACTAAGGAGAAAACCACTTTTGCGCGTAAAGGGCACAAAACCTATAACTATATTAGTTATTGGAGAGGCGTTTAATTTAGTTATATAGTTTTTGTGCCCTTTACGTACAAAAGTGGTTTAAAACAATTTTCCCATTAGTGGAGGAAAAAAAAATTTCCCAAGGAGAAATATAGCATAGTACATATAGCATTGACTTGATAAGCCAAACCAAGCTTCGGTCCATAAATTTTTTTTTACTCCGATTATAGAGGTTTTAACCTTTTAACCATTCGCCTCTACGGGTTAGAAAAATCTCTTATGAAAAATTTCTAACCCTACGTGCGGGGTCGGGACTCGAACCCAGGTGCGCTGCGTACAAGGCAATCGATTTACCAACTACGCTACGTCCATCCCCGGTTCATTAATTCTTATCACCATAAACCACTGTTTACACGTATCCAATCCGATTCAGTACCGCGTACGGACACCAAATTTATTTTAAACATTTTAAAAACAAGCAACCACATTTCTCTTATATTTTTTTATTTCACAAGAAATTTCCCCATTTTTATACTTCTCATTTTACAATGAATATAAATTCAAGGTTTAGGGTGTTTCTTAGCAAAACTGCAATGCAAAATAAGAAAATTTCAACATTGATAGAATAAACTAAATTGAGTCAAATTAACAAATTGAATTAAATAAACAAAAGAAATCACTAAACAGAATTAATGATAGTAACAAATTGAAGAAACTGAATAAAATGTATGAACTAGAAAAAAAATAATAAAATGACAAAAATTTCGACAAACATATGATTACGGCCTAAAAGCCAACTGTTATAATCCACTTTGAATGGAAATTCCGGACAAACCGTTACACGCCAATCACAGATGTTGGTAGTAAACGAAAGAGAAAAGTTTTCTCTTTCATAAACTGTTGTGAACTGTGTTCGACTAGTAACGGTTTGTCTGGAATTTCCATTCAAAGTGGATTTTGACAGTTGGCTTTTAGGCCGTAATCATATGTTTGTCGAGAAATGAAGAAAATGAATAAAGTGAATAAAATAAAAAAGCATGAATAACATGAATAAAGTGAATAAAATGAAATGGTTCTCATGATAAAGAGGAGCAAATTTGTCTTTGTCGTGAAACATGTTGACAGACTTGAGCAATTCGTAGTAACTTTGCCTACCAGCCGAAGACAAAAGATTAATCCGTAAGATTTTAAACGTGTTTCTAATGACCTGTCTTTTCTAGTTTTCCGATATGTATGTTTCATATCTTTGCTCTCCCTTGGCTCTCAATTTTTATAACTTTTCCTATTTAGTATTCTCTGGTTACTTGAATGTCGTTAAAGAGAAGAAAAGAAATATGTTGCTACAGACTAGTCGAAATAAAAAAATGAAAAAACAAAATTTGTAGAATTGATAAAATCAATAAAAAGTAGCCAAAACTAAATGTGACAAATTAATATTTCGGATAAAATGATTAAAATGAATGAATTAAAAAAAATAGTCAGGTTATTGAAATGAAGAAACTAAATAAAAACGTATCAACTGGGAAAAACTAACAAATATCACAAAATGAAATAAACAGTGAATAAAATAGGTTAAAAGCATGAAATGAATAAACTGACCAGAAGGAATCCAAAGATTGAAACGAATAAAATAGATGGAAGGAACAAGATGAACTCAAATGAACAAAGAGAATAGAAAGAATACTAACATGAAGTGATCATATTTTTGAAATTAGTCCTATATTCAAAATGAATAAAATTTACAAAACGAATGAAAGTCCATGAAATCAATAAACTGCAAAAATGAGTTTATTGAATAAAATTTAAAACAAAAAAGTTTAAATAAAGTAAATGAGAAAAATAAATTTGAGAATCATGATTACTGAAAGTTCTGAAAAGTTTGCTAAAATCCCATTATTTGAAGAATTTGAAGAATCTTTTCTTGACGAGTTTTCCGGTGTTTTTACTTTATTGATGGAACAACTAACTTTTTACAGAAGAGAGATAGAATAACACTAATTTTTTACAGAAGAGAGATAGAATATCGAGATGTTTAGAAAATTTATTGCAAAATGCTTGTTCTACAACTTTGTGGAAGACACCTAATCTCTATCTCTTTCCATTGAAAAGTTGGTATTGGCGCCCTCTATGCGGTAACATGTGGAACTAAAATGTTCTATTTAAAGCATGACTTTAATTACTACAATTCATCTGAACATATTTTTAAGCTAAATCTAACGATTATTTTATAAATATGTTTAGTTTGTGCGATCCGTGTACTGATACACAACCATGCACTGCTAGGCCCTATGCAAAACTGACTCAGACATAACTTCGTTAAGGCTCAAGTTACCTCAAGGCTTGGTAGTATGCGTAAGAAAAATTGTGTTCAGCTTTGCCACCAGATTATCCATTTAAACCTTTTCAAAACTCTAAAAGAAGAATATCAGTCGATTTATTAGATCATCACGATTCAATTCATGCAAAATACCTGCTGGAAAAACCATCGGCTTAGCTGGATGGTGCTTTTGAAAAAGTGGCTGTGATTTTTTGTCACACTACCACACCGAGCTGGGGTACGCAACACAACTGCGCAATGAAAAAACCACAGCCACTTTTTCAAAAGCACCATCCAGCTAAGCAAATGGTTTTTCCAGCAGGTATTTTGCATGATTTGAATCATGGTGATCTAAAAAATCGACTGATATTCTTCTTTTAGAGTTTTAAAAATGTTTAAATGGATAATCCGGAGGCAAAGCTGAACACAAATTTTCCTACGCACACTACCAAGCGTTCAATTCTAACACATGCTTAAAAAAGGTAACTTGAACCTTAAAAGTTTAATTACTTCTTTTAACAAAGCCGGATTCACTAGCACTCTTCGACAAAGTTGTAGACAATTAAGTTATATTTCTTATTTTCACTTACAGTGATAATACGATGCATACAGTGCCACCTAGTGGCGAAAATGCGAGCTAGTGAGTTTTCTCCATGCAAATTGTCGAAAAATCCCACACAAACTTCAGGCACGTTGGTCCGGTAGCTAGACTTGTCCGATTTGCTTCAAACTTGGAGCAAGTTCTCCTGGTGAGACTAGGAATCGTCAGAGGTGTGGGTCGATAGAGGTCATTTTTTCCTATTACTCTAATATACATACACACCCGTACAGATATTATCCAAATTTCTCGAGGTGGGTCGATTGATACATGAGACGTTTTCGAAATTAGAGCGAATGTTACATATTAAACTTTTTTGGCGGCTGAGTTTTAAATTATACACTCTATTTTGACAAGTCATTCGTCCAATGTCTGTTTTGACAATACGTAAGTAACGTTAATTTTGACAAGCCAACCCTACAGCCACAAGTATCTCAACTCTCACTTACCTGCACAAATTTCGATAAAAAATTTGTAGAAAAATTTGCCAATTTGAATAAATGGTTCTTATGATTGACTACAGCGATCGGCCAATTAAATTATAAGACCGAATACCCGAGCAAATTCTGTAGAATGTAATAATGGTCCGCTCCAAATTTCGCACCCATCAACACACCATAAAATGGTCTCAATAACCCATAAATGTATCAAAATATGGTTTTTATATCGGATATACCGGACCATGATTATAGTGTTTTCATGGGTTGACACCATTCAAAACATTATCAAAACACTATATAGGGGGGTAAAATTGGACCATGTAGGGTATTGTGGGCTTTTCATTTGCTCGGGTAATCATCGTTTAGCGCGCAGGTAACCAACAGATTTTTGAATTCAGCTTTTTGCTGGTGGCTGCGTTTTCAAATGCGCACTCTATTTTGACAAGTCGTCTGTACAGTGTCAACTTTGACAACTCGTCAGCAGTGTCAATTTTGACAAGCGGTCTCATCAGCCTTGAGTTTCACGGCTATCGTGTATCCTGCTTATTTATTTTCTTAATAAACGTTAAACGTCAAATTTAAAATTTGTTTTTTTCAAACGCCTTTTTCGATGATTTTAATTTCTTCGCAAATTTATTTATAAGCATATTTTCAGTTGTTTGAAAGTGTCGAGAGAATTATGCGATTTGAATCTCTGCTCTTACCTAAATTCATCACATGAAATGACTAATAATAGCACATGAAACTTGCTTTTAAACTACCCGGAAAAGCATCGGATGCAGTACTTAAACCTAGACCTAAACAATGTTTCTCACACCTGATTTTGGATACAAATTTGTAGCAAAATTTAGCACCAAGAATCGACAATTGTAAGCTACAGCTGCAGCTGCGTTTACCGAAGAAATCGGTTGCAATCCACCTGACTTAATAGTTTTGACTAGATTGAGTACAGTCGGTTCCGACAGCATGAAGTAACAAGTTACTTTACGCTTGTTGGGACATGCCGTAGACTCAGGTGATTCGCATTTCTAATGCCAAAAGACCCTGACTCCTACGGTAGCAGACAAAAGGTTAAGTCGCCGGTGAGCTCTAAGCTTGCATATATGATCCTTCCACGCTTTTCTAAACTTTCTCCTTTCAACACCTTGCTCTCCCTTGAGTACTATGGCTCTAAATATTGAAAAATATACTTCACCTTCCAGTCCCTTGCTAATTAAATGCCGAAAAAACTGTTGACTGATTAATTGCCGTATTGGTCGACCGATTTTTGTATGCCGATTACGAGTAGCGAATAGTTTTGAATAGCAGATGTTCTGTATCAACATTTCGAGTTGAGTGCCGCTGTTGAATGGAACTTCAGTTGACTGTGCGGATCCGTACCGAAATCGGTTTAGTTTTTCAACTGAAAAACAATATTTTATTTGACGTTCAATTTTAGTTGAGAGCAGAAGTGAACGCCTACCACGATCAAAAAATTGAATCTGAAGAACGGTTTGTCAAATTTGGCAAAGCCGATGATTTGTCAAAATTGACATTGGACGGACGACTTGTCAAAATGGGGTGCGCATTTGGGGACGCAGCCACCAACAAAAAGCTGAATACCGTTTGCGTATACCTACATAGTTTAAAAAATTATATGTTGTGTATTTTCTTTTAAATCAAGTGCTGTTGTCAGGTTGGACTACAATCGACTGAGTTTCAACGTTTGAGTTGAAAACATGGATGAACGCCTACCGCGATGTGAAAATTGAGACTGAAGGAACGGCTTGTCAAAATTGACATGTCTTATGATATTTAAAAATTAACACTGGACGGACGAACTGTCAAAGTGGGGTGCGCATTTGGGCACGCAGCAACCAACAAAAAGCTGAATTGCTTTTGTAAGAAATGTAAAACTTATATTTGAAAATCGAAAATAGTTTGGTCGTTGGAATAAATGAACAAATTATGCGCAAAAAAAATCTTCAAGGTGCCTTAAGGTTACTGTAGTGTAAAATAAAAATTGCAAATGTTATAAAAATAAAACCGTTTTTTTTAAGAAAGACCCTAAATCTTCCATTTCGATTTATTGTACAATGGCAAGTATGAAAAATAGGGCTTGCGTGTCTTCAACAAATTTGTCGAAAATATGATGTTCTACAACTTCATTGAAGACAGTCAAGTTCTATCTCAAACCTTTAAAAAGCTCAATTTTTGTTCTTGCTAAAATTAGAACTGCTCTAGCTTCTGTTCAAATGAAAAGAAGGGTATTGCAAACTACAACAAGTTTGCTGGGCCACTGTGTAGTGGCGGGTTTTCGACGTGAGTGATCACGATTAATATTTTTTCTCATATTCTGTATAGCACAACTTTTTCACTACTGCATGTATCAAAATGAAACTTGAACCAATGAATCATGTGTATTTTCCCAACAAATCGCTGTCAAAACATTCCAAATCCTACCAATTAGGGGAGCTGCCACAGAATAAATGAAAAATGTCCGGATTCTAAGTGAGGCAGACTTTATAACAACTGTTATCTTCGTTGTAAATTGAAAGCTTTTGCAAAACACCTTAATCCCAGTGGCTCGCAGTGAAACAAGTTCCCCCGTCACCCTCAAACCACATTCGTCTTCGAATATAAAACAAGGCTCGGTAATGCCCTAGATGCTTCACCGCCTCCTTCATCGACCTCGAGTGGCTTTGCTCCGTTCCGACATTATTTACTTGTTTCCAATTGCACTTTGATTGCAGCCGGCGGCGGCAGCGGCATACTGTAGCGGTCGTGAGACTCCTCCACTTCCCAACGGTTTACTACCTAGTAGGCAGGCAGTCCGTGGTTCTGTGAACTGAGCCTCCAGCCAGCAAGCAGTAAATTCTCGCTGATGGCCTCCTAATGAAGAAAGTGGAAAACGTGAATCGCATCCCGGTAGCAAATGACACTGAATCGACGGTGATGTACTGTTTGGTTCCACGGCATTGCCTACCGGTTATGAGTTGGACCAAAACAAAATTGAAACGCAACACGACCAGACTGAAAAATTGTTCTTTGCCAAATGGTAAATGATTTACTAGTGAAAAGAACAGTTGCTCCTAGAGTAGGGTAAATTCATCATTAAGATGCTATTAATTCCAAACAAAGGGGTAAGACAAAGTTATTCCCATAATTTGAATAATGGAAATGTGCCAATACGTAGTGGCTAACTGGGCTAGTCAAGAGCTCACTGTTTGTATTCTGATGAATAATAGCAGAGAACAAGGTAAATTAATGTCCCAGATGAGGATCCAAGTCTTGTGCCCTTCCAACATCCTTGAACTTAGAGCGCTTGGAATGATCGTGACTTACTTGCATTTAGTAACATTTGTTTGTCATCCCATTTATTCAGATTAAGTCCGGAACATAAACACTGTGAAAGTGGAGAAAACTCATCGATTTTTTTCGAATTCGAAACTACCCCATCAAACCTTTCCTTGCCAACCGAACACTCAAATAATTGCTATAATTTATAACTCAAACAACCGAAAATATTTATCGCGAATCCCGTTCCCTTTGTACCGGAAAACCCAAATGGGATTGTTTGTTGTCACAATTGTCGTGTGAGAAGCGAATAAAAAATTGCAAAGAACAGTCAGCCTCCGCCCGAAGTCACCGCCTGTGCACAGACGACGCAGAGAGAACGTTCGCGCAACTAAATCATCTTACCCGAATGGAACAACACAAGGACATATGAAAAGTGCAAAAATTTATGGAACCATTCCCTTCAGTGTCTCTCCCGGGTGTTTTATGGATGTTGGGAGACATTCTTTTTTTTCCTACGGCGTGTTGCAACGAATGGTTATTTTGGTACGCTGCTTTGTACAAATTTTGGTAACAATGCTGTTTTTTTTTATTCAAATCGTTTATTTGATAAGGCACGTTGCGTTAGCTTAAAGGTGCCAATTTTGTTTTGTTTTACATTTTAAATTGCTTAAAACTAGGGGATTACATATTGATTTTTTTTAAAATGAAACTAATGCGATTTTATAGCTATCTTATATATCTACACAAGGGGATAATATTGTTTTCGTAAGATTAGGGGGGTCATTTAGTTTTTGTGGCAATATGGTTTGACATTTTTATCAGTGAGATTATTGGAGCAAATAATGTTTAATTAAGGGGGACAATTTTTTACGACTAACTTAAAACTAGGCATAACTAGAGGGCATGATTGAATTTTGTAAAGATTCGTAATTATAGTTATTTTTGTGGGTAGTAGAGTTGGGCAATTTCAACGAGATTATATAATATAATAGTTAAAACTAGAAGAGACAAGAAGAGCTAAATGCTTCGTGATGATATTGGGGTGGGGGGGGGGGGTAGGGGTGTTACTTCTGGGTATAAGAGTCAGGGGAGGGAGGGTAGACAAAGATGGCAGGGAGAGAAAATTATTTCAGTTTCAGGCATCGTGAGATCAACGGATGGATTACAAACTCGGGTGGCCTTCATCAGGGGAATCATGTACTGGGACGCCGGGTGGTCCTCCTCAAGATGGCAGGGGTTTTTCCAGACGATTTCGTAGTACGGCTCAGATGTGGATCGGCTACATTTCGAGTTAAGCGTGTTATGTTCGTGCCGTAGGTCCCGTGTTTGTTGGCTCATTCGATACAGATGGTTTGATACAGGTGGAAGAGCGTTCTGAGAATGATAAGGAGATAACAAGGGGCAGTTAGACTTGTATATTGATGGTTTTCACAAAGGTGTATATAAGGGACATATAGAGAACATCGCGGCTTGCCAGCACATCTCGAACCGGGACGTTGGTTGGTCTTCCTCGGGCCCGCAGGGTATCCATTAGCCGAGACCTAGCGGAACTGTACTCGGTGCACGCCCAGACAATGTGCTCGATGTCGTGATAGCCGTCGCCACAAGCGCAGATACCACTATCCACGAGCCCAATACGCCGGAGATGTGCATCCAGCGTGTAATGGTTTGCCATGAGTCGGGACATCACACGAATGAAGTCACGACCCACATCCATCCCCTTGAACCAAGGTTTCGTCGATACCTTAGGGATTATCGAATGTAGCCACCTTCCCAGCTCTCCACTGCTCCACGAAGTTTGCCAACTTTCGAGGGTTCTCTGATGAGTAATACTGAAAAATTCGCTGAAGCAAATTGGTCTTTCGTAAACGTCTCCTTCTAAGGCACCCACCTTAGCTAAGGAGTCTGCCTTCTCATTGCCCGGAATGGAGCAATGAGAAGGGACCCATACCAAGGTAATCTGGAAAGAGTTGTCAGATAAAGCACTCAGTAGCTCCCGTATTTTCCCCAAAAAATACGAGGAGTGCTTGCCTTGTTTCATCGAGCGAATAGCGTCAATGGAACTGAGGCTATCCGAAACGATGAAGTAATGGTCTGCGGGTAATGTTTCAATGACTCCAAGGGTATACTGAATGGCAGCTAGTTCTGCGGCGTAAACTGAAGCAGGGTCACTGAGTTTGTAGGAGGCGGTGAACTTTTGATTGAAAATACCGAAGCCAGTGGATCCTTCGAGGTTTGATCCGTCAGTATAAAACATCTTAGAACAGTCGACTTCTCGGAATTTATTATAAAAAATGTTTGGAACCACTTGTGGGCGTATGTGGTCCGGAATTCCACTAATCTCGTCTTTCATGGATGTGTCGAAGAAAACAGTAGATTCAGAAGTATTTATGAAATGCACACGGTTGGGATTGTAAGAAGAAGGGTTAATATTCTGCGCCATGTAGTCAAAGTACAGGGACATGAAACGGGTCTGAGAATTGAGCTCAACAAGCCTTTCGAAATTTTCAATCACGACCGGGTTCAAGATATCGCATCGAATGAGCAATCGATATGAGAGTTCCCTAAATCGATTTTTCAACGGGAGAACGCCCGACAGCACTTCGAGACTCATCGTATGGGTCGACTGCATGCACCCTAAGGCGATACGCAAACAACGATACTGAATTCTTTCGAGTTTGATGAAATGTATGTTCGCGGCGGAGCGAAAGCAGAAGCATCCGTATTCCATTACCGACAGTATCGTTGTTTGATACAACCTAATTAGGTCTCCTGGGTGGGCACCCCACCATGTTCCGGTTATTGTACGAAGAAAGTTGATCCTTTGTTGGCATTTCTGTTTCAGATACCGAACATGGCATCCCCAAGTACCTTTCGAGTCGAACCAGACCCCTAGATATTTTACTGTGAAGACCTGAGCGATAGTTTGACCCATTAATAGAAGCTGTAGTTGTGCTGGTTCACGCTTCCTTGAAAATACAACTAGCTCAGTTTTCTCCGTGGAGAATTCGATACCCAGCTTAATAGCCCAAGCAGACAAATTGTCCAGGGTATTCTGTAATGGTCCTTGTAGATCGACAGCTTTGGGTCCCGTAACAGACACCACGCCATCGTCTGCAAGTTGCCTTAACGTGCAGGAATTGTCAAGACATTCATCAATGTCGTTGACATAGAAATTGTATAAAAGGGGGCTTAGACATGAGCCCTGGGGAAGGCCCATGTAGCTAAATCGTGATGTCGATAAGTCACCATGCGAAAAATGCATGTGCTTTTCCGACAACAAGTTTAGTAAAAAGTTGTTTAAAGTCGCTGAAAGACCATGCTGGTGCAGCTTCTCTGAAAGAATGTTGATCGAAACTGAATCAAAAGCCCCCTTAATATCTAGGAACACTGATGCCATCTGCTCTTTGCTAGCATAGGCCATTTGAATTTCAGTTGAGAGCAACGCAAGACAATCGTTCGTCCCTTTGCCTTTGCGAAAGCCAAATTGTGTATCTGACAGTAAGCCATTTGCTTCGACCCAATTGTCGAGGCGGGATAGGATCATTTTCTCGAACAACTTCCGGATACAGGACAGCATTGCGATCGGACGGTACGAATTGTGGTCGGAGGCTGGTTTTCCTGGTTTTTGGATGGCGATGACCTTCACTTGTCTCCAATCGAGTGGGACAATGTTAGCCTCGAGAAACTTATTAAATAAGTTCAACAAGCGTCTCTTGGCAGAGTCAGGCAGATTCTTCAACAAGTTGAATTTGATTCTGTCTGGCCCCGGAGCTTTATTGTTACACGACAAGAGAGCAAGTGAGAACTCCACCATCGAAAAAGGTGTTTCGTTCGCGCTATCGTGAGGAGACGCGGCGCGGTAAATCTTCTGTGCCGGGGCGGAATCCGGACAAACCTTCTTGGCGAAATCGAATATCCAACGGTTTGAATATTCCACGCTTTCATTAGTACTGTTTCGATTTCGCATACGTCGGGCTGTTCCCCAAAGAGTGCTCATCGATGTTTCTCTCGTTAATCCGTCGACGAACCGGCGCCAATAATCGCGTTTTTTGGCTTTCATCAAACTCTTCATTCGCTTGTCTAACGTCGCGTACTGTCGAAAACTGGCGGGTAACCCGTCGTTCCGGAAGGTCTTAAACGCGGCGGCCTTCTCTGCGTACACGTCTGAGCACTCTTTATCCCACCAGGGATTGGGAGAACGTTTTTGTATGTTCGCGCCGGGTACTGGCCTAGTCTGAGCTTGATTCGCGCTGTCGAGAATCAAGCCAGCCAAAAAGCTGTACTCTTCCTCCGGAGGAAGTTCTTGGGTAGATTCGATGTTGTCGGATATCGCGGCAGCATAGCTCTTCCAATCGATATTTCGTGTGAGGTCATACGAAATATTGATTGATTTCAATGGCCTTGAACCGTTATTGATTGAGACTACAATCGGCAGATGGTCGCTGCCGTGGGGATCAGGAATTACCTTCCACGTGCAATTTAACCGCAGCGATGTTGAGCAAAGGGACAAGTCTAAGGCGCTCGGGCGCGCTGGAGGAGCAGGAATCCGTGTCATTTCACCCGTGTTTAAAATTGTCAAATTGAAGTTATCGCAAAGATCCTGAATTAAGGAAGACCGGTTATCATCATAGAGGCAACCCCATGCTGTACCGTGAGAGTTAAAGTCTCCTAAAACTAGTCGCGGTGCTGGCAGGGATTCTAAGATGTCTTGTAGCCGTCGGTGCCCAACCGCGGTGTTGGGGGGAATATATATGGAAGCTATGCAAAGGCTTTTGCCTTTGGTTGTTACTTGACAAGCGACAACTTCAATACCTGTTATCGAGGGAAGGTTAATTCTGTAGAAGGAATAGCACTTTTTGATCCCCAAAAGCACTCCTCCATAGGGGGTGTCTCGATCCAGGCGAATAATATTAAAGTCGTGGAAGTTGAGTTCTATGTCGGAAGTTAACCAAGTTTCACATAATGCAAATGCATCGCAACTCAAATTATTTATTAAAATTTTGAAGGAATCGATTTTCGGGATGATACTTCTGCAATTCCACTGTAGAACAGTGATCAAATCCGTGACCTCGTTCGATGAGTTAGCCATCGAAGGATACAATCGCTGAGAGGAGGGGCCATTTAGCAGTCAACTGCTTCAAAAATGTTCTCACTGTAGGGAGAAAAGCTAACATAAGACTTTTAATAGGATCAGTAATATTGAAAGTTTTTATTATCCAGTCCACTATGTCCGAGAGTTTTATAATTCCAGTGCTGTGATTACTCTCGAATTGAAACAAAGGAACACTTGGGATTTTTGATGTTCCTGGAAGTGCTGGGAACTCCTTCTCTGAGCTTAATCCTCCGAGACCAGGAGCTAATTGCTTCGGTTTGGTTGCAACACTTCCAATAGATGTGACTTTCGGAGCCCCCTCAAGGGACACCTTCTGGCCTTTACAAGGAACTTTACGAGAGGAAGTGTTCCTCCTCTTCCTATAAATTCTAGGCACCCTAGTAGATGTTCCCTCTTGTGGGTTACCAGCCTCGCCCTCGTCAGGAGGCAAGTGAGTATAGATGTTTGCTGAGGATGGTGGCGTAGCATTCTTTAACATTTCTGCGAAAGAATGTTTGGATCGTCCCGCAAGGGAACGTTTCAGTTTATCCCCGCGTAGTTTGTACGCGGGACATGCCGAGATATCATGCAGACTCTCCGCACAGTAAGGACACTTTTCGGCTTGCCTACTGCACGAATCATCTAGATGATTCTCCCCGCATTTTCCACAGCGGGCCTTGTTGCTACAATGGGTGGCTGTGTGACCCAGTTGTTTACACTTTGTGCAATTCATGACCCGCGGCACAAACAGACGCACAGGCAGACGAACCTTGTGCAAGAGGACGAAATTTGGCAAAGCGGTACCAGCGAAGGTCACCCGATAAGAGTTTGATTGGGGGTACGTTTTTGACCCATCCCCCGCAACTACTACTGAGTGCAAACGTTTGCACTCAAGTATTTTAACTGGCTGAAGTAAGCGGTCTCTGAATCGGCCAACCCCGTACTTCAGCAGATCCTCGCACGTCAAACTCTCATCGGTTACGACGCCTTCGGATTGTACTCTTACAGCCGGAATATACACGTTATAATCCCGCGTAAAGTGCTCACAGCAAGCAATATCGTTTGCCTGCTTTGAGTTGGCTAGCAACACCCTTATCTTGTCCGAGCGGACCTTTGAAATTTCGGTCACAGCCGAGAACCGTTCCGTCAGGTCTCTAGAAATCTGAAGAAGATTCAGTGATTTAGTCTTGGGCCGAAAGAAGACCACAAATGGACCAGTTGAGAGTTCTGGATAGCATTTGGGCCGGGGGGGAGCCTTAGAAGTTGAACCCGATTCAACTTCCATTTGACCATCCGGAGAGGGAACCATAGAAAACGTCAACGCACGGGGTCAGCGCCCGCGCAGACGGAAGAAAGCAATAAATGTGTTACAAAAGACAAAAACCACTTAGCTTTAAACTGGTGTCCAACGACGAACCGATCCAGCTTATACAGCTGGCTATTGTTTAATCCTCACACGCGAACAAAAGACTGAGGACCGAACCGAACTGGCAAAATAACCTTGAATGCGGATTAAAACTATTCTTTATCGCCTCACACAGCACTACGGACTAGAAAAAACAACCTCTGTCTCGATGGAGAGCTCGAAAACGAATGAACAATGCTGTTGTAGCATCCAAATCGGCACCAGCCACGCCGTTTGTTCCGGTGGGACCTGAATGAGAAGATACAAACTTGCAAGATGTTGTCTAATTTGCATACATCTTAGGCTCTTACCAACATGCGGTAGTCTGGAAGGAACCGAAGGTTTATGCAGTGAAAGCACATCTCCCTCGAAGCGGTGACACCACATGAAACTCATAATTCAGCTCCAGGGAGCGCGAGCGTATCAAAATGCCCTGTTCCGCAGCGGACAAATTGTTGTTTTTTCACTTGCGCTCACTGCCGTTTGCGTGTGGAAGCCGTGCCGGGATCAACGGTAAATTAACCCCGGAACTGGCTGTCCTGTGCTGTCAGTCAGGCTGACATTTTATTGGGGGAAACATGCGAATTTTTAGTGGGTTACTGAGACGTGATAATCGTTGCCGGAATTTTATCGACCCGGCTTGTTTTACCCGGGGCCAGAAAAAAAGTGAAATCAATTAACGTATCTCCGGTCGGGGTGGATGAGGAGTTTTGCACAAGTGAATGATGTGCGGCGATGAGCTACGACTACAAATTAGCTGGTAGCGGGGGTTACGGTCATGATTTTCACTGTTGTTTTGGGGACACGACGCATGGTTTGTTTGAACGACTCATTCGCGGGTTATCATAATTTCAATTTCTTCTGAATATTTTATTCCTTGGGAATGTTTAAGTGATAATTGATTATATCCGACTTGTCTGCCAGTAGCACAGAGACTTCATTTACATTTTTTTCAAGACGGAAAAACAAAATGGCGCCCGTGGTGACGATCTGTCTAAGGTTAGGTGCGCATGGAATTCCAGAATTGCATACAGCCTACTGCCTCAGTATCGATCTGAAACATAAAACTAATAATAAGGCTCTAAAGTAAACTAAATTTATTGGATGATTGACCTAAGAACGGTTAAAAAACTTTAAATTTGACGTAATGGTGCGATTCCAAACTTTGAGATTGATTTTTAGCCCTTTTCCCAATTTAAGGATTTACAAAAATTAGGAATTCAAAGCATTTGTAGATGTTATCGGTCATTCCTGCAACGAGAATCGATTTTCTTTCGAGAGATCAAAAGATGAAGTCTTTAAACTAAACCGTTTTCAAATGAAATTGTACGCAGTTTCGAAAAATCATGTTTTGAGATAAACGCGTTTAAAGTTTTAGAACACTTTCGATGAATTAATCGTGGTAGAATGTCAATATCTTTCAACAATTACATGGACTTGGGTTTTGGACATCGCTGATTACAAATCTGAAGCCAGTTTTTGGAAATTCAAAACAGCCGATCTAATATGGCGGACCCACATTAAAGAAATGCGTGGTATTTGAGCAAAAATTGAGCGAATTTGAGTCGAATGTCAAAATCAAAAAATAAAAATGATGAGTTCAGTATCACAGACTAACAGACATAACACTATGCAGGAATCCCCTCAAAAAACATTGTTCCGGCAAATTTCCAAGAACACTAGCTTCACCTTTTATTCACGGTACCAAACACTCATTTGCTGGCGGGTTACCCCTCAGGTTTGGGAACAATTTTTCACTAGTGGTCTATCCTCCATATGGTGGTTCATATGTCAGTGGCGCTATATTATCAAATGTGGCCACAGTCCCAACTAAAAAATATTTAAAATGACTGTTAAAGCGGGCGAAGCATTGTTTTGGAGTGTTATGTCTGTTAGTCAGTGCAAATATGGCGGACTAAAACGTGACTAACAATTTTGACCAATTTTTTTCGTTTTTCCCCGTTTTCTGTGGTTGGTTGATAACTCACGATTAGTCTGCGATGCTTCTACAGATCAAACCACGAAATACGTCCTCGAGACCGGTACACATGGGCAGTGCAACGCGAAGCATTCTCGGAACTTAAGGCTCAAGTTACCTCAAGGCTTGGTAGTATGCGTAAGAAAAATTGTGTTCAGCTTTGCCACCAGATTATACATTTAAACCTTTTCAAAACTCTAAAAGAAGAATATCAGTCGATTTATTAGATCATCACGATTCAATTCATGCAAAATACCTGCTGGAAAAACCATCGGTTTAGCTGGATGGTGCTTTTGAAAAAGTGGCTGTGATTTTTTATCACACTACCACACCGAGCTGGGGTACGCAACACAACTGCGCAATGAAAAAACCACAGCCACTTTTTCAAAAGCACCATTTAGCTAAGCCGATGGTTTTTTCAGCAGGTATTTTGCATGAATTGAATCGTGATGATCTAATAAATCGACTGATATTCTTCTTTTAGAGTTTTAAAAAGGTTTAAATGGATAATCCGGTGGCAAAGCTGAACACAAATTTTCCTACGCACACTACCAAGCGTTCAATTCTAACACATGCTTAAAAAAGGTAACTTGAACCTTAATGCCATGTAAAGGTTTCTACCTGAGGAGAGTGTCTCGAGCCGTGGCGGCCAGGACGCTGCATCGAACAGTGCCTGTAGAAACTTTTTGATGCGCGGATCGTTTAACACAATATAGTAGACACTTATGCCTTTTAAAAATGCAAAGAAAAAAAATCAAAGGTTTTGAAAATTTTGAATGAGACCCCCCGCTTAATCATATTCCACATATTGTACTCTGGCTATCCAAGAATACGAGAAAGTAGCGGCTATCATCCTATTTATACAAACATATAATTCTGAAACTATTGCAACAAAATAATTAAAATTCTTATTTTATGGCCAGCGTCAGTAGTAATGTATAATGATAAGGTGTACTTGCTTTCAAATCATGCTGCTAGATTCGGGTAGATTATACTCGCTGACTAATTTGCTAACAAAATCAATTAGGCAAAAACAGTTCATATTTTAAAATTCAGTTTTCAGGGGAAAATATGTTCCCGAAATCGTAATTAAAGTGCCATTATGGAATGGAATGGAAAAATCGCGTTTATACATTCCGAAAACCGAACCGTGAACGAAGACCATGTGTTTTATAATTATGTTCAAATTTCCTTACGTAATGCCGGTATAACGCTTTTATTAGAGGAGCTATTTGTTTTTGTTTCGTGAACTTCATTCACGGTTTCTGTAATGCCATGAAAAGGTTTCATTACCAAATCAATTTTCTGTACTGGTACATGATTCTTAACACGTGATTCACGCTATATCTTGCGTGCTTGTGATGTTAAGAATATCCCTTATCATTTTCAATGTCATGCAACTATACACATGGTCATAGAATTTTCACGTGTACTATTTCACTAAATTATTATTATTCGTTTGATAAGGTACAGTGTGATGTCTGGACAGGAAACAATAGCTACACTGAGCACCAAAAATGCATTATAGATCCACGAATCGTGTTAGTGATATAGTTTACAGAGCAAAATTCCGTGAATCTATCACACTTTTATGATCACTAAGATCCTAAAATCATGAACGTAAATCACTCTACTCATGACTAAAATATTACGATAACGTGCATAGAAATTATCAAAATCGTGACTACAATTCTCAAATCATGAACATAAATCGCACTATTTTGCTAAAAAAAAATCCGATTGTAAACCCATGAATAAAACATCACGGTAACGTCATGAGAAATTACGAAAATCGCGCCTAAGCTGCGGAAATCATGAACATTGTTTAACTGTCGACAATGTCAGTTGCTGTAGTTTAAACAAACAAGTGCATCCCCATATTATGAACAAAAATCATAACAAAAACTAAGGGAACTATCACAGAAATCCAACCAAAGATTCGAATGTAACGCCATATCTTCGGGGCGGACTATTTTTTGGAAACACAGTTTCATGATTCATAATTTCAACTACTTGTTCACTGTTTTCGTAAATCCTTCAGTTCACGAAATCAGGATCTATGATTTTTTCTATGGAAAATTTTCCATGCACGATTATGACACGCCATACAAATTTTGTCATCAATACCTATGACACGTGTGAGTGCGACTTTTGTTTACATTTTAAGTAAATACTCGCAACATAGTCAACGTCCTAATATTTGAGAGATTAATGCAGAATAGATAGAAGCATCAATTGTCTTCGTTGAATTGTTTTCTTGAAATGTGCTAAATGACGCTTGTTATAAGATAGCACAACAGCAATATAATGTGTTCAAATGGGTGGGATGAATAGAGGTGCTAAGATGAATTAGGGCACAGTAACCCTACTACTGCGTACTCCACAAGTATCACGGAAGGAGGATATTTGTTAGTATGTATAGGAGTGCAATTTATCTTCATGTTCTATTTATTTTCCATCAGCTCAATTCCACTACGAAGACAAAGACCGACACCAGAGAGGTGATTCCACTATCTGGACTAGGCAGGCCCGTGCGCAGTTTAGGGGGGGGGGGGGGGGGCTTGGGGTTTCAACCCCCCCATGATTTTGAATTACTTTTAACATTTTATTAACTTCCTGTTCAGGAAGAAAACCATTTTGACAAATAAAATGTGATTTGAGTTCGGTCACTCTAGAAACAAGTCAATGAAGAAACCAAGGACGAAACTTTGCGAGGGTGGCTGGAAAGGGATGTATGTCAAGTTGGACGGCTTCTCTGAAGGATCGGTTCACGTTTCGACAAGCTTCGATATTAGCAACAGTAGTGAGTAGACAGCAGATGTCGGTCAGCGGGCTAGCAACGGCAGCTAAGGAGGAAAAAACACGAAGTTGGAGAAAATCGGGATATCGTTGTCTAGAGAAATTTTACCACAGATGTTTATTCAGATGGAATGGCAGCGAAATGGATCGCGAAAATGGGCATCGGTGTAGGGTGAAATACCGCCGTCAAGAAGTTCTCAGCACCAGCTAGCAGATAAATAGGAACGACTAGCACCAAGAAGGATAAGAAGCCCGGCGAAGGTGGCTGTAAACAGATGTAAATCCTTTTGGTCGACACATGTCTCAACAGGTGACGATATTTGCAGCAGACCTGAGCAGGTCAGATGTATCGTGAAGGTTGGATAGCAAGTAAGGAAAAGTAGCTATGGATAAAAACATGACGATTAACACAAAACAAAATAATTAAGAACACAAAGCATTACTTAACGGTTGCCCCGGATGGATAAGGTTTGCGAGATACAAGAGGTTTAGGTTTAGTCGGTTGGATAAGCAACTACTACAAACCAATCCAAATCCACCACGAGCCAGCAGGCAGCGCACAGTGGTCGGAAATGCCAAAAATGTTCACTAGAGGCCAAACCATCGAATATATTCACAGGGTGTCTTCGGAGGAATTGTTCGTATGAATATTCCCCACAATCTGAGAAAAATTAAATGGAGGCATGGTTTACTATGATTGAACTAGAAAAATTAACTTTTTATACTGATGAGGTAGAAAGTTGATGTTTTCGACAAAGTTTTAGAAATGCTCATAATGAAGAATTTTATTGAACAACTTGAACTTGTAGGACTTAATGTTATCGATTTATAAAGCGTTTTCTAAGTCCCTTCGCATTTGTTTGGAACATGGTTTGCACAAAAAGTCACAGTGGAAAAAGTTATAATAAAAAAAAACTAAATTTAAGGGTGTTGCTATACTGCTATACTTTTGCTTTATTGAAACATTTCATTGATCAGTCTGCTAGTGTTGTGCGCGGAGTTCCTTTCTGTAAGCTTTCCAATAAATTAAATATTTCCGTTTAAAATTAATTTCAACCAAACTTAATGATCTTACAGTGTAGAGTAGCGTGTTGCGTTTTGAGATTCCATGTACAAAATTACTTGACTATGATATTATTGTAACCGTTGCAAGTAATTGTGTACTGTTTGTAAATCTGTGATTGTTATATGTCATCAAGTTGTTAATTGTAGTTTTGTCCTGAAGATGAAGGCGATAGATAAAATAAAATAATATTTGCTAAAACCGTGACCAAAAGCCATCTCCATCTGTTGAAAACAAAGTGGTCGTTCTTCCAGTTAGCGAATAAATTGTTATGCACGAGCGGAGTAGTCTAATAAATCCTCATCGCATGTACTTCTGATTTCCATTAGTTAAGCTTAAAATAAAACATATCCAACAAATCGGTGTGAACTTTATTGAACAAAGAAGAGCAACATGCAACACGACATCTAATACAATAACATCAGGACCGAAATTCCCATGTATATGGAATATGATGAGATGGATGTTCATATACACGATCTAGCACCGCGCACTAAATCAGATTACATCAAATGAATTATGTCGTAATACGGAGAAGTAGAATCTGTCACGGTCGACATTTGGAGTAACTTTGTCACTGATATGCCCAAAGGCATTCGTGTTATGAGAAAGTGAGTGACTAAACCTATTTGTTATTATTCGACTATCGAATGTGAATCACCGAGGTAACCTATAAGCAAACAACGCTAATCACATACCTTGGGTACCACCGACAATTAAAGATAAACTACAACCATTAAACCAAGCGCTGCCAAACCAACAATATATAATAAAGAAAGAAATGCCGATGACGGCAGATTTACAACAGCGATCCGAAAGAACCAAAAATAAATATGAGCATCTTATCGTAAACAGTAAGAAAGTAATAACGCGAGAGAAGGCACACCGAATGACCCCCAAGTGGCGCCGAACAATACAACTATTGCTTCACCGCCAAGCAATGGGATCTCAACACGCATCAGCAAACTGCGTCAACAAGATCCAACAGACAGACAATTCTGGTGTTTGTATTTTTACTTATTGAAAAATATAAAAATTTGGCTCAGCTCCGCCCACGCATTGATCAGTGCCAAATAGAGGTGTTCTGAAATCTTTATCTGTTATATAAACAAATAAAGTCCGGATTTCAACTAAAAATTTAAAGAAAAAGTGAGATTAACTGCAACTTGTCTTTGCTCGTTTTCTCAGTTTCATAGTACAAAAGTGGGATAGATATGTGGTCATGGGTAATAAAGCTGGGCACCTCCTTAAAGCTGTAGCAAAGATCAACGAGTAAGCCATAGATCATTTATCATCGAGAAGGCAACCATACCGAACCGTGAGAATTGCCGATGCTGGGAGGATTTTCGCCATATCCCAATATGGCGACACGAGTGTTCCCCGTCCAGTGCGATTGCCATTAAAATCTGGATCAAGGGGTCCTTGAAACAGCGAACTCCGTGTATAAATAGCTCCAGGAATGACAAACTCGAATCGGTGTCTACACCGTCGATTTCAACTCTGTGAGCAGGTATGTAGTTGTTATACTTCTTAACCCATTATTGCCCAACCTACTATATATAGTAGGTGCTAAGAATAACTCCTATTACTCAATTAATAACGCAGAACTGGCATTATCAACGAGTTAATATTGTTCATATACTCTTGCAGAATATGTTTAGAGAAGTTAGAGTGGTTAAACCGGTGTTTATGTTTTGTTTTTAATTAATTTTCCCTTACACATTTTTGTTAGGATGAAAAAAATCGAATTTTCGTAAATTAGATATTCTGAAACTACATACGCTGAGGAAAATTTTCTCAAAGTTTCATTAACATCGCAATACTACAACTTGAGTTACAGCTATTCATAGACCGCTACCCATTGACCACTCGTAGGCGGTGCGTGGTGTTTGACACGCTAGACCGTTGACTCGCTGCACCGATAGTAAACTCGATTATCTCGGAGTTGTATTTTGTTGAAAAGTTCATCCGCGGCGATCACGATATCTCAGGAACCGATTAACCGATCAATCTTAAATTTTCACTGGTTGTTCCTTATTATATCAGCTACTTTGAGTACAAAAATAATTTCACTGGAATGACCACATCATTTTTCTTCGATCGGAAAACACAATTTGTGTTGCGCGTGAAAAATAAGTTGGGCAATAATGGGTTAATAAAAGGTTTGTCGTTAGCATTGTGATTTACTTGCTTTATATAGAATATAACAATTGTGAGCTCATCTGGGCGAATTTTCGAGATGTCTGTCACGGCTGAATATTTCTGCGTCAGATCTCTCGAAGTCATTGGCCGGCCGAGTTCAATGTTATATGGATTTTAAACGGAAGGTCCGAATCTTGTTCAACATACATTTTACAACTAGCTAGGACTTTTCTGAAAAGTTTATTTTAGAGATCGGTGCAAAGTGAAAACTGGGGTCAACTATCTTCACCTGATACATGGCGTGGATGCTAACGATTTCGTTAGCCATCGAACTATGTGTGGAAACTATGTAAAAACATGTTTCTTTTTCGGTGGTGCTAGTTACTGATGGGATGTTTTGACTCGCAAACCAAAAAACTGTTTCGGATTCCGCATTCTCATCAGCATGCCAGAGCTTCTGTACTTGTCTTCCGAGATATCACTCGGAACCTGTCAGCTGCTTAGTTCATGCAAGACGTACGACTTTTTGAATTTAGGATTGAGCGCCTAAGTAGTGCTAATTTTGCTGATAGTTTTGATTTATCATCTAACTGGCACCAATATGATGCTAGTTACTGATGAAGAGAATCCGATTTTTATTGTAACCATTATTAGCTATAGATCATGGAAATATCTTTGTTTCACTTGCATACGGGCAAAAAGATTGGTGGGTAATATCTAGGACATAAATAGAATGTCGTGACGGCACTTAAACTGGTAATTCAAATCTGATGATAAACGATATGCACTTTAATCACAATCCACCAGGTTACAGCTCCTAAAAATTGTCTTCTCAGTATACTGGTCTTGCTGTACGGTAGAGTCTTAGTATTTATAATCATCTTGAATTTTCGAACCGGATACACCACAAAAGTTTTATCTCATCGAAAGAAATTCCTATGGAATGTTATACAACTTTTGTTGTATTCACAAGTCTATGGAAAGTGTCGTTCTTTAAACGGTTTTCAGGGACATTGGAGTATGCATTACCTTCCGGTTAGATTGTCCAACAGATACATAACCTTATGTTCAGTGCGGCATATTCCCTGAAAATACTGCTAGCGTTGACAAATGCTCTAAGGGGAGCAAAACTGAAACTCCGCCAAGGGCGCTAGAAGACCACACTACGGTCTCCCTAAACATCTTCACGTTCATGCAACTAATTTCAGGAGCTTGGTAACGCATTTCGTAAACGGTTCACTGCAGGAAGTCGTGATCCTTTTCAGAACTTCATGAATTTTTTTTGTTGGTGGTTCGATTTTTTCTTCCTACTAACTGATTTGGGTTTCGAGAGGACCTCTAATATCTACATTTCGATTGCAACATACTGTCTGATGTCATGCACGCAGTAGTCACGTCACGTGCTCATAGTAAACTAATTCTTTCCCTGATCTTCTAATTTTAGTTGCATTTATTTTGTCAGTAACCCACATTTTTTTGGTAGGTATGTATATGAAAAACTGTATGACTGTTAGTGTTAATTTACCCGGATCACAAAAAACATGTAACATTCTTACGTTGTCTATTGTTCACCGTAGCTACAAGTTTCGACGGTAAACAAAAGTGCACACAATGGCCAAATTGATGCAACTCTATCTCGTAACAAATAACCTCCTTTTATTATCCACTCAGTATTACTAACAATCTTCTTTCAAAGTCGTTCCCAGCGTTCGTTCTTTGCGAAGAACCCAGCATCGCCGCCGTCATCATCATCAGCATCGTCCTCTCCTGCCGGAGAAAAAAAACACGCTAACAGTGCATTGTGTGCAACCATTTTCTTTATGCAAACGAAATTTTCCGCCGGCTGCCGCCACGCGACAGTCAAAAATAACTGATGCGCTCAATTTGAATTTTATGTGTTCTTTTCCGCCGAATAGTTGGAACCCGGTACGCCACGGTTCCGAGTAAAGGCAAACAAGAAACGGTTCTTCACTCGTACTGATTGCGGCTGTCATTGTAAAGTGTCCAAGAAACTGGATGGTGAAGAGCTGCAGCCGCATAAAAATGAAGAAATATATTAACTATATAAAGAAGTGACTGGCGTTCAGACCGGGACGGTTCCGAATAAAGTAGTAAAAGCGCACATACGACTGGGCCGTAAACTAGTTGACAGAGGGATATGGCTTTATGTTTGAAATTGTTGGACGGTAATTACACATTTGTGAGGAATGTTTGCGGCCACCATGGAAAAAGGGGCTTTATGACTGTTCAAAGAACACGTCACCGTCAAAAGTCATGCGGTTCCCATTGTGGGAATAAACGCAAGCCAAACTATTGTTTGTGATACCTGCCATTTATGTACAAAAAGCTTTATTTTCTTCACTGGCAACTAACTTTGTAACAGACACTCCAAACTGCAGGAGCAGCTCGATTGGTAAATGAATAATAGTCGCATAACCATTGCAATCACTGAAAAAAGCGTATGATTGCACACTCGAACAAAGCGGAACGATTAATTTTCCAAGACTGCCGCCGACGCTGCTGCACTGAAAACGAGGCCACCCTCTTCGGAAATCAGCTACACTAGAATCAATCAATTCATCTTCATAATCTCATTCCGACTAACGTCTGCGAGGCGAAAAGCTACATATTGGCGCCCAAAGGGTATCGAAAGAAAACTGCATTTGGCTTTCGATCAGAAGCAGTAGAGTTTTCTTTTGCGTGAAGTGATTGAGGGTGCTTTCCGGTATTCTATACTGTACGACGATGGTGCTATGATCAGTGCATATAAATGTAGGTTGGTAGGTTTGGCTCAATATTCATGAAATAGAAATTTTCTTTTGAAAAAAGGGAATCGTTTTTGTGAGATAAAAAAGATTTCGTTCTATCATGCTAATTAATCTTTTAGAAGCTGAACGTACTTCACAAACAGAGACAGAGCGTTTGAACCGTGAGAGAGGGAAACTTATTTCAGTGTATTTTAGAATACCATTGTAGTCTTTTGTTGAAGTTTTAGAAAGATCCGCCTTACCAAGGCGGAGTGTAAGTACGTATGTATTAGGGTAGGACGACATGGTCGTTTTTCCAGAACAGCCTTTTTTTTTTTTTCTTTTTATGGGTTCTAACAACAGTGCACAAGTTGGGTTCGATTGGTTTTGGCGCGGTATCGCGAATTGAATTAAAAATTAATATGATAATTAGTACAGGAAGACCACTTATTCGCTTTTGAATTTTAAAAGTATTTTTCCCGAAGTATGAAACATAATACGTAAAAATATAGGCCAGAAAGTATTCACATGGAAAAAGGAGTTACTGTGGTTGTGTTCTGAATATGTGCAGCTTTTTTTATTACTATTTCAATATTATGATGTTACACTGATTTGAGAGCCAAGAATTAAACATAAATTTTAATGATTTCCTATTAAGGGCATAGTTTTACTTTATTCGTGACTATAAGTAACGCTTCGATATAAAGACCCCCTTTCAAAAGTCAAAAGTCCGAAATGTCCCAAATTTTTCATTAAATGGCTCCTATACATAAAGCAAAATATGATTTTTCAGAAAATCTTTCGAAACCGATTGAAAAAATTAAAATTTACCTGTCTGTGAAATCATTCGAAGCCAGGTGTTTGAAGGCGACGGACGGAGCATCCGTTCGGCAGACTGCACAAAAAATCGGTTTCTTAAGAAGACGATCATTATGAGCATGCTGCATTTAGTCTGTTAAGTTGCGTGCTAATAGCAATTGGAACAAGTTCCTCCTGCCAGGGAATACGTTCTTTGCTTTACGGCCCTTATCAGAGCTACGATATAATAATCTGGGGAATTCCCGATGGTTGAATCTCGTAAACATACGGAAAAATAAAATTTCAAAAGATTGGCTTTCATAACACTCCATCTTTTTGTGAAGTTGGGACAATTATTTCCATAACAGCAAAATATCTCAGCGCACAGATGAATGGTAACAAGACAAAACTAATAGCTTATTGAGCCTCCGTTCAAGGAGTTAGGGATGTTTGACATGTTGCTAAAAATAACAGAGCCTTCTTATGATATCACACTTAGTATTCAGTTATGCCGCACAGATGCGACTCGCATTTGTTTTTTGCACGATGATTCATAGTAATGTCGACAATGTAGTTGATCTATAAATTTAATTGACGAAGAATAAAAGATGAAGTTATTGAAAAAAATTGAATTATCAACTGTTTATTTTCATTTCTTTTGGATGCTACTCAATAAAGTGTATAGGTCATTCCACATCAAATTTACATCTCACATTTGAATTTCTTTGAATTTTTTCATGTGTCCTTGGCGAAAAATTGTGGACTTGTGATTTTAATTTTGCTAAATATGAATTATGATTTTTTAAGCTGTAGATTTTTTTAAATTGTGCATTTTAAATCACTTAGGGTGATGTGCCTATTTTCACCATACTAAGGAGGGCACCGCACTTATTCATTAATTACTCGGCCTACAAACAATGGAATGCATACAAATTGGCATCAACAGCTTTGCTTTGTTGTTAAGTACCAAAATAATAACATACATGCGCTGAAAACAGTGAAATTCTCGTGTTTGAGCGCAACGAAAACACGAATCGATTGCCCCTATTGTTGCGCTACCATTTGACTCAATGCGTTAAAAAAAGATGGCAGACACTGCTCTAACCAACGGCTTCTAATGGGTAGCGTGATAATAGAAACATAGCGATAATGGGCTCATCACCCTATAACTCACCGGAAACAATACTGAATTGTATTGTATTGAAAAGATTGCGTAAAAATTTCAGAATGGATCTTGAAGTAATTTAGGAGATATTTTAATTCTCACAGGCCTATTATAAGGCGTTCAGTGTAAAATTGATTATTTGTTATAATTGTAATGTATCGAGAAGTATTTTGAGACTCACCATGGACCGATTTAAAAAAATCAATTTGTTTATAATAATAGGCGAACAATTAAGTTCAGGCATCAGAATATATAGGCTCGATTGGCTCGTTCCCCATATTATTCGGAGATTTGTGTCTTGTCATGTCGTCTCGTCATTTTCTTGATGGGAAGGGTAAGGGAGGTGAAAGAAAAGTGGTGGGGAAATGGAAAATGACAACACCATACAATCACTAAACTAAATAATAAACAGCCCGGATTCCTCACTCCCGAAGGAATAATGAACCCTACGGATAAAGCCTATAGCTCTTTATCACATTGGGTTAAGAACAATAGCATATTTTTGCGTTTTAGCTTCTTGTACGTAGGCTCATCCATATATGGAGAAAAGACCGGCAACAATTTTGACTTTTTTTTTCGGAACACTGTTAAATCAAACGGTAATTGGCTTCATATACCACTTGCCAAATATGAGCTTTTTTCGAAAACTCTAATTCACTCACAAAAGTTTTCAAGTTTGTATGTGAAAAAATATGAAAAATAGGCAATTGAAACAATAAATTCAGTTCAAAATGCCAGTATCATCTTGTGCATCCCGAAATCTGCAGATATATAGCTTAAGGTGTACGGATCAACATACCAGAAGACAGCAAATTGATCCGATTTTGCAGTAAAAAGATATTCTCATATAAAGTTATGTGTTGCCTCTCTTTCTCGCATATGCATAGAATAGGAAATTTCTAAATTATTGGTGGGTCTTCAAAGTTAAATAACTTTTTAGGGGAACCTCCCATTAATATGCGTTCTCCAGCAAAGCTATTCGTTATAAAATAAACTACATGACCGTAAGTTTTGAGGTACGCAGAGTTACTGTGAATTTTTTTTATTAGAATATAAGTTATTTCCGAGTTTCCATATATATTACTATACAAACTTGAAAGCTCTTGTGAGTGAAATAGAGCTATCGGAAAAACGTCATATTTTGCATATGAATATCATTACCAATTACCATTCGAATTAGCAGTGTTCCGAAAAAAGTCAAAATTGTTGCCGGTCTAATGGAGAATCGTAAACCCAGATACGCAATGGCTTTATTGTAGGGCAGTTAGATATCATATGATATGATGTTTCGTATTTGGAATCACAAAGATCACACGAATAATACTCAGCACGCTTAATAGTAGCCATGTTATAATTGAGTTTGCAATGTCCAGTCAGTGCTCTGATTAGAATACTGCAATTACGCTTGGAAAAATGTAACAAATTCTTTGACATTTTCGGACTCATCTCCGGCAGACAAGTTTTTTTTGGAACGTAAGGTTGCAGTGCCCGTGTAATGACATAATTTTTTGACTCTAACAAATTCGTTATTACACCAAGGTGTTGCTCTAGAAGCACGCATAATTCGAAGCAGACAAACCTCTTGGAATGCTGTTACTATGAGTGAGTTTGTTTTATCCAAGTCACTTGGAGAAACAATCGTTGGAAAATCCACATGCAAGCTAGTTGCCAAGCTCTCTTCGTAGCAGGGCCGGCGAAACACGTGGGTAGTATGGGTAGTACTACCCACTCGAAAATAACCGAAGGGGGAATTACCCACTCGAAAGTTTGGAAAAAAACCAAAACTTACAAACACTATGTATGTCGCGCACAAAATGCATGCGTCTAAAATTCTTGATGCGCAACATTTTTTTTTGTTCAGATGCAAGTTCTTTGCGTTACAATTTAATTTTTCTGAAAATATGTCATGAAAAAACGGATTTGTTTGAAATAAAAAAATAAATTTTTTATATTAATACTAATCTACATTTTAAAACAAGAAATGCTGCAATTTTATTCAGACTAAAAGGTGCAGTTTTTTAAAGACTATATACACTATTTTTTATTTCGATTATAGAGGTTTTAACCTGTAACCCGTCAGGGTAACAATTGAGCACTGGGTGGAAATATACCCTTTCGTGCGTACTCTCTCCGTAGAGTGTATTGTTTACGAAAATTTATGCTCACCGCTGTTTTGTACCGTTCACAATAAAGTTGTAAATTTTTGTTCATTTTCTCGTTTGTGAACGGTTTTGTTTGTGCAGATAGGTGTAGTAATTTTTGTTGAACATTTGTATATAAGAAACATAGGGTTTAGGTAGGTCCCTGCTCTTCTCTCGCTGTAAAAGTGATCGCTAACTATGCTGTACCATGGCAATGACAGCTATGCGGCGGTGTGTTTTTTTGGTGGTTGTTTGGTGGAGTGAAAAAGGCGGCCATCGAGATAAGATAGAAAGTGACGGACCACGAACAAGAACAGACGTCCAGAGTATTTTGCCTTCGGGACAGTTTTGCGCCACCGTAACTGTGGAGTTTAGTGCGCGCGTGTGACAGTAAAATCCCTGTCGAAAAGTGCCGGTTTGTGGTTCGGGCACAGTGCATAGTGTGGTGTCGGTTCGCCAAAAGGGGTTAGCTAATTGCAAAGGAGTTCTTTCGCTACCCGGGCTAATTAACAAGGAACCGAACATCAACCGTTCTCGCTATAGAGGATAAGTCGAACGAGCCTAGCTCTCCTCTATAGCTAATATCCAAGGAGAACGAAGCAGGGCGGACAAAGGTTCCCCCTGGGAAGATTACTGCGGTAACTTCCGGGATCGTTTACGGCGAGTAGACGATCCGGCGATTCGTCGCCAACGTCGCTAGGGAGTTTCCAACAAAGGAGCCAAGCTAAACGCCAAGGACCGCTGCCGGAGCAGCCAACGACCAAAGGAGAACGCGGCCGTTGTTGTCCCGGCCGGTCGGAGGAAACCGCCCGGCTTTCCGACCGCAGCAGTGAGCCACCAGCAGCAGCAGTGAAGTGGAGAGTTTGAGGACAATAAAGTCGGTAAATTTAGTAATTTATTTTGTTTTGTTTACCCTTTTTTTGTTGTTACGAAAATCCGAAATTCTGTAGAGGCACCTAGGCCGCCCTGAAAAGAAGAGTACGCCGGGCAAACAAGAACCCGAGTAGTGGGCAAACCCCTACTTACAAACCTTAAGGTCATTCGCCTCTTCGAGTTAGACAAATCTCTTATGAAAAATTTCTTACCCTATGTGCGGGGTCGGGACTCGAACCCAGGTGTGCTGCGTACAAGGCAATCAACTACGCTACGCGCACCCCTATATACTATTTAATTTTTTAACAAGAACTGTAATTTGATTAACAATTGAAACAAGGATCAACACTATTAGGCTTTTTATAAGGAAGACGAAATACATACATAAGAGGGATTCATTCCACTATCAGAGTAGCAGAGACCATATAAGGGAAAGTGAAGAGAGGCCGGACAACAATGATAGGGAAAAGAAAGCTTTTTTGGAATCAGAGTCCCAGGTAGCTGTTACCATATTTACCAAAAAAGAAGAGATCACTAAATTTGGATATATATCGTAATGAAAAATATGTACAAGAGACATATAATGGAGATCAATGATAGCCAGCTCATCCTGGACTGGAACGAGACCGAAGGGATTCGTTAAATGGAAATCTTGCGCTGTAGCACTAGGCGCACGACCAGACAACATGTTTTATGTCGCGATAACCGTCACCACAAGTGTAGAGACCGCTCTCCACGACCCTATTACGCTGGAGATGCGTATTTTACGTATAATGATTGGACATAACCCGAAATATCACCCGAATGAATTTACGACCTTCATACATCCCCTTGAACCAAGGTTTGTTGATACCTTTGGGATTCCCAAACTTCCATTGTTTCGCCTGTTCATGAGCGTCCCCTGGCAAGAAATATTAAAAAAACTCGTTGAAGCTACGCGATCGCTCATAAACATTACAAGGAGTGCTTTCCATGCTCAATCAAACAGAGAGCCTTCTAATTGTAACGATTTGGGCATGGTCGTTGATAGGAAAATATAAAAACATCAGATTTGTGGGGAATATCTTTGCAGTAAAGCCTCTTTCATGATCACCCTCACCACTACTGTCATAATAATTAGCATAGAAGCAATGCATAGCTGTCATCATTTGGCAAACGTTACGGTGATACACGTACTACAATGCTTAGTGCGAGCATCTTTACTATCAGATAAACTTGTGTGCTTAAAGAACACATCTACATGGAATGCTGCAGCTGCCGAGAAAGGATTTCAAATTCCAAGTATTCCGATCAAAGGTTGAATCAAATTCACAACGTAGGGCCTAGCCATCAGACGAAATATCGTTTCCTTCGTTAATCCGTCGACGAAACGGTGCCATTAACCGCGTTTTTCAGCATTCATCAAGTTTTTCATTTGCATTTCCAACGTCGCCGCATTTTCGAAAAAAAATCAGACGTTCCAAAAGTTCCTCTTCTCGTACAAAAGTACCTCTTCGCGCACATTTCTGAGTAATCTCTGGTCACCATGGAGTGGAAGACCGTCCAGATACTCGTTTCGCCTGACCTTTAATCACAGTGTCGAGAATCAAGCCAGCCAGGACCTTGTACGCTTCCACTGAAGGAATTGATTCGATTGTTTCGGAGACGAGGTCGCGTAAGTTGATAAATCTAACGCGTTTAGCCACACTGGTAGAATTTGTATCATTTCCATCGCAATCAAAATGATCATATTGAAGTTGTCGCAAATATCATCCAGTAAGATAGATCGGTCATCATCGTGAAAACATGGCATACCGTGGGAGTTGAAGTGTTCTAGAACCAGCTGAGGTGCAATGTATATGGAAACAATGTCAACAATTATTTACCTTTGATTCCCTGGCGAATAATGTTCAAATTGTGGAAGATCTACTTCGGAAGTTAATCAGGTTTTACAGCTTATGCATAACCTGGGAAAAAATTGGGACTGAAGTATAGATACTTTGGATGTTTGGTCCCATGCGGAAATTCCTGCTAGTTTCTAAGATTTCCGAGACCAGGAGCCAGTCACTTCGGTTTTGTAACAGCACGCTTCATGGGACACTTTCTTGGTTTTACGAGGAAGCTTAGGAGAGAATTGTATATAATAATTGGAAAATTTATAGGCACATTAGAAGATGTTCCTAGTTCTCTCGCTCTTTAGTAAACAAGGGAGTGTAGAAATTAGTCGTGGCTGATGGCGTAGCTCGCTTTGGCATTTATTTTCGGAGCGTTTCTTTAACAAATGTTACAATTTTCCCCCGCATAATTTATATGCGGGATATGTCGAGAGATTATGCGGAGTCTTTTCACAGTAGGAAGACTTTTCATGATTCTCTCCGTATTTTCCACACCGTACCTTGTTTCTACAATAGGTAGTGCAACGACGGCAGTTAATACTACACGGAACAAAAAGGCGAATAGGTAGACGAGTCCTGTTCAAAAGAACAAAGTTTGAAAGAACAGTCCGGTGAAAAGCATGAAATTAGGTTGTTTACTTATACTACTTGATTTTCACGGAACGCAATTGCTTGCAAACCAGAATTTTGACTGACTCATGCAAAGGGTTCTAAAGGTTGCACAGAGAATGCGCAAAATTTGCAAACGAAAAAAGCAGTTTTTCCACACCGTATGTAAGATCTTCATAAAAATCAATCAGCGTATGTAGAATGTTGTTACAGTACTGCTGATTGATTTTTATGAAGATCTGACATACGGTGTGGAAAAAAACTGCTTTTTTCGTTTGCGAATTTTGCGCATTCTCTGGTGAAGATATGTGGAAGCCATGTTGCTAGGCACCGACTCGCTTGTTTACATTGAGAAAAACACAAATCTGAAGTGAAAATTCAAACGCACAAATGAGAGTTTCCGAACATTTTCCTTTGGTCATCTGCACATTAAAGTTTCGCGAGTGTTTTTGCAGTAGTGTGTGAATAAAGTGCATTTGAAAAAGTGCAATGAAAACGAGAAGAAAAAAACAGTATTTCGAAAAGAAACCCCAAGTGAAGAGGGGTGATATTTTTGCACAAAATAGGAGCTACAGATGGCATTCCGTCAAAAACTCGGATTGATTGTATAGGAAAATGTTCAAGCTTGCTTAAGTAGCAGTTTCGTGGCACACCAGCAAGGTTAGTGTGTTGAAAAACGTATTTTTATATTTACTCATGTCAGATATATGGTTAGGAAGGGGAAAGAGGAGTGTGTGGCGTAGGAGCTATGTTAAGGGGAGTCAACCCCATACTTCGCAATTTAGGCTCCCGTCGGAGACTACACCATCAATCTCTACTCCTCGGGCGGGTACGTAGACAAGATACTTCTACGTAGATGGCCGAGTGTTGTTTAGTTAGATCACGCATATATCGATGATGTTAAATGGCTTAGCTTTGATTTGGAAGTAGACCGTTCGCGCGCCGGTTGTATTAGATGGATATAATTTGTATCGAAATAGAGACATATCGGCATTATTTCTGCCAACAGAGAAATATTCAAATCAACCTCCCTTGAGCCTGCGGGTATGGTGGTCGTCGGAGATACAATACCATCAGCCAAGACTATCATGTAGGTTTCAGTACTACTGAAACTATATATGAGGGAACGGAAAATTAATGCAACGAAATATAAAAGAACGGAGTAATTGGTACTAAGCTGAGGAACTTTTGTAGTTTGAGTAATCAACAAACACATTTTCACTCAGCCGCTGGTCATGCAGCCCGCTAACAAAGGGTTCTAAATAGCCACCCACCATTGACTAATCCATGTGCAGTTGTGTTAGTGAGGTTAAATCGGGTGGAATTTTTGCCAAATGAAGTTAAATCAGATGGCGAATTGTAAACATCGCGTATACATGTACGTATATACACATTGAAACTGTGTTGGTGTCCTAGACGACAAATAAGTCAATTATTTGGGAGTCATGTCTGAACATTCGTCACTACGGATACAATTAACTCCGAATCTTGCTACCCACTCGGGAAAAAAGTGTTTCGCCGGCCCTGCTTCGTAGTGGTCCCAGTTCGTATATTTGGGATCACTATATGTGACGATATCTAGTGAGACGTTAAAATGATCAAAGACGATGTACTTATGATCAGATAACGACGGTTCGAGCTCGTTTGGTACGACCCAGTTTGCCAGCTCATACGGCAGAGTAGAGAGTTACATCTAACACCTCTTCTCTGCTAGATCGTGCAAATGTTGGTTTCCTACGTTAAGTATACGCAGATTTGCACTACTTAAGTATTCCCTCAATTCGGTGCCTCTCAAATTGATATTTGAGCTGCTCAAAATTATATGGTGGGTATTTGTAGCACTACCGGTTTTGAGTGGAAATCCATTTCTGCCACAGTATGGTACAACCTTTTTGAAATCATCAGAAGGTGATGGTTAATTATGTGGCAGATATGCCGAACGATAGACGTATTTTCTATATATGCTATCAATAGTCGTATTGATTGCTACAGCACAGATATCGCGAGTGGTGAGGTCGGATATAAGACATGCGACAATTGCACTATTCGCAGTATACATGCACGAGGCATTTGACGTAGATTTGTCGTGCCAACAAAAACATTTAATAATAATAATGAAAACTCGTAAGAGAGAAGACAAGATAAATGGAATAATTAGATTAATAAACAATCTGGTAGGATGTTTAAATTCTTTTGCACAGTATAGCTTAGAACCCTTCTAAACTCTCTTTAATTCTAGTAGAAGCCCTCGGCCCTTCACATGTTGCACCAGGTTAAATAGGTATCATACTGCACTTATAAGAAACTAGTATTTTTGGATACCGGAGTAGAATTTAAAAAATATCAACCGCCAGCGAATGATAATTTAAGGAATTGCAATAAAAAGTTACATATGCACGGTTCAAGATGACTGCCCTGAGGAACCACTTTGTCGGCTATTGAAATTATCTACAGCAACTCTTCCGTTTTTTGGACGTCAGCATTTTTTTCAATTAACAGAAAAACTCAAGAAACGATTTGAAATTACCGAGCAATTTCTTTACTAAGCACTCTTATGACTCGTTAATTGTCACGACGCATTGCGGTAGCTTAATTAAGGTGGTTCTCTATTTAAATATTTACACCATACAATAATAATAAAAGTATATTTTGGCACCTTTAATTTAATGAAATCCAATATTATTTCCGTCGTATATCTAAATCATTATTTGTTGTTCCTCTTGAGGCGCATTTATGGCGACCCTAATTGGAGACAGTACTAATATCAATAAACGAAGTATTGATTAAAATTTTAATTGGATAATAGAAACTATTTTCAAAAAATGAATTGTACGAAAATGGGTTCAATCAGTATTGAGAATACAAAGCATGCCTAATATTGATGTTTCGTTCAATCTACCCATCTAGAAATAATATTTTTATATCTATTCGTTCATTTCATCGTAAATAACACACCAACACGAAAATCGGAAAGGAATGAAATTCTTTCAGCTTTTATTTTGCTGAGATAAAAGCTGAAAGAATTTCATTCGAGTTGAAAAATAGAATGCTTTGCAATAAGCCATCCGAAAACAGGAACCCATTCTTATAAACAAAAACTGATGTCGATCGAAATACGCTAGGATGTAATATTTAATAAATGAATAAATATGACCACAATTTGGTCATATTTATTCATTTATTAAATATTACATCCCAAAACAATAAAAAAGTTAACCAAGACACAAAACCGATACGCCGCCGTTGGCGGTAGGCACTCGCGTTTCCCACCGGCAATCGTCGCCATTCGCACGCCGGTAATCGGTAGTCAGTCAGTACGCATAAGTAACACCCGACCGTAGCAAGATAAATAACATTAAAAATGTAAAGGCGATAAAAAGCAATCCTTATGAATCCGTAGCCCGAAACACAATCCCAGTCAACGGAAAACTGCCTCCTGCATTAAACGGGAGCGGGAAAACGAAGAGGAAGGCTACCGCTCTGGGGGGTTATTATGATATACATAGCAAGTTATAGCATTGGGGATAGAGAGTTGCAACCGCAGCAATACGAATGTTTCGAGGCCTTAGTGAAGATAAAACTTTTGCACCAGGGAGCGTTATATTAAAAGCTCGTTTTGATTTATGAGTGAATGGCTCGTTTTTGGTTTGATTTAGTTGCGGTGGCGAAATCCTTTGGTATGATTTAAAGGCGATTGTTTCTAGGAGCACAATTTTAACATTGGGTAATTGCTTTGTTTTTTTAAGTTGAAATTTAGTCTGCTTCAACTCAACATTTCGAACTAGATTCGTTGAAATGCTTCCACGAATTACACCTCAATCAATCAGTGGTAAGCCTTCAAGTATAATATTGATTGATCAACGGAAAAGCTTTATTTACCTACCAGACACGATTTATGCCAGACAGCAGGTCCCAATCAGCTCAGTCTTCTACCGAGACTGTTTCCCTTGCCTCTCTCTATTTGGCGGACACTGACTGTCTACTAATAAGCACAACATAAGTAGAAAATCCGCAAATAGATTGCCCTCCAGCGTGGTCAGTACTTTATGGCGCGCCACCACCAACACGGTTTAGTGGGCACGTGCCCCATCCCCTAACGCTAGTCAGTCCGCCACGGCTTGCGCACTATGGACTCGGCTGTCGTAATGTGCTCCTGTACTGTACGGCACCCAACTGTCGGGAAAATCAATTGTAACAATTCATGTATTTTATTGCCGCCCAAACAAGCTGTAATCCGCTAGATTAGGGCAGTGCATGAATCAACCGGGGACGGGTGATGCCGTCGTTGCTTGGCTCACAAGTAAACTCATAGCTAATGCGACTAAAGCCAGCAGCACTTCTACCACTAGCGCTGGTTCCGTTGGCACGGGGCAGGACATTACTCAAAATTCGAAAGCAAATTCCAATTGTCGGAAGTATTAGTCGGATCATCTCTCCGATTGGCAGGGGCAATGTAAAAATTCTCGGAACAATTTATTGCGGGGCTGCGCTTCTTTGCCTACCATAGCGAAACGAGATAACATCGGTTCACCCACAACTCGGTGGCGGCACCTAAATGGATCATTAAATTCATATCTCGGAGCAGTAAATCTTGCTGCTTGCCCTCTGCTAACCACCAGAGCGATCGAGAGTTAGTGCGAGACGTGCGGAAATAAACTAGCTCTATGTCCTTCATCCCTTTACCGAGGGGCGGATCCAGGAAACAAATTCGGAGGGGGTCTGATATTTCAATTTTGTAATGAATATTTTGTACAGTTCGTAATACCTAATAACGTTATTAATTGAAAATCAGTTTTGATGGTCAACTATGGTTTGGACTGATTTTGAATTGGAAACTAATATAAAATTAATACTAATTTAAAATTTCACTAGTTAAAAAAATTCGGACGGGATACGGAACCCCAGAACCCTCCTCCTGGATCCGTCACTGCCTTTACCGCTCTAGCGCTCGAGTTAGTTCAGCAGAAAGTGTTAATTCTGGCTTCGAATTGGTATGAAGAACATTCATAAATTACGTCACGAAAATTTGCTCAAATTTGATTCCCCACTGCAGTGTCACAAACTTATGTATCCCATCTATCCTCTAGTACGTCACAAATACTTTCTGTTCGGTGATACATTCTCTAGCTTCCTCCCCTTCCCGACATGTCACATATTATCACATTATGTCCTCCGCTACAAGCGTGACATAATTTATGAATGGTCCAATATTGAAGAGTTTGATTTTTAGAATTAGCGTTGCAAGCCTTTATTTCTTCAGATTCATGATGGGGTATAGGAAAAGCGGCCTCTAGATAACAGATACCAGAAAACGAAAAATGACTCGAAGAATAGTAATAAATAGTAATAATAATGAACTTAATGGCTGGTGTTAAATATGGACTGCTGGGTTTCAAAGCATCCTTAAATATCTCGGATTATCCGCAAATGAATGATCAAAGGTTACGATGCATATAAAATTAGAAAATAATATATCGATTAACGACTACGCAGAGAACTCAGTTTGAAAGACATTCTTTTGAATTGCACTTAGATGAGAAAACCAATTTAACGGTTTCGAATGTTCTGCGTTTTCTGAAATAGCTCGCGCCAAACTGTTTGAAATCAGTTGAATTATTATTTGAGTAACATCTCCAAAATACTGCATTTAATTTAATCCATCTCTTTTGCTAGATTTCGAATGATGTCTTTATAAATTGTAATTTCCGAAACCTTGATAAAGCATATAAAATTTCAAACAGGCTATCTTTTGTTCTTAATTTTTACAATTATTTTAGCAAGAATAAGCATGTAATTTATTTGACCGGATTCGTTACCGTAGTTTTCGTTAGTCGGGAGGGGACCAATGTTGTATTGTTTGATTTGAAATTGGTCACTAAGAAAAAAAATGTCGATCTAATGATAATTGAAAAAAAGTGTTTGAGTCGAAACGAAAATTTTGTCCAATTTCAAGCGAGTTGCTTTAATATTGGGAAAAATCGAAAACAAACACAATTATATCATTTGCAGTACGAGGTGATTATTAGGGTGGGACAAAAAATGGATTCCAGTTCCGAGCAACTTTTTGGGTACCATTTGGGTCATAGAACATCTGTGCAAATTCTTAGCTTGATCCCTGAAACTATATTTTTGCGCCCACTGTTTAAAGTTTACATGGGATTAGATATGGGAAAATTAACTTTCACAAAATAATTCCTCCGGAAGTCGCCCATTGCTACCTAAAATAAACCGTTATGTGGCTTTTGTAGAAAATTTAACAAAGAAACAATGTCTCGAAAACTACGAAACGATGTGACGCCTGAGAAAAAAGGTATTAAGCTGAAACCAATTGATGCTATGACGATTGATAAAATATTCATTTTTTCTAGCACCACTGTTGTTGGTTGTCCAATTATATGTAATATTGTTTTGATCTTCTCTTAATGTGTTTAAATCATTAATCTATACTGTTTGGCCACTTCGTAAGAGTTTTGAGGGATAAATTTTGTACATAATAAGAGAAAATTAAAGATTTTGTATATAATTTGACCGTCAGCAGCAGTGATGCTATGAAAAGTAAAATTTTCATTAATCTTCAGGGCATCAATCGGTTTTTGCTTAATAACTTTTTCCACAAGGATCAGATCGTTTCGTAGTCTTCTAGACTTTGTTTCCTTGACAAATTTCCTATAAAAATGAGACATCTTTTTAGTTTTAGGAGGTAACGGGCGACTCTTGGAAGAATTAATTTGCAAAAGACGTTTTCCCCATACGAAATCCCATGTAAACCGTGGGCGCAAAAATATATAGTTTCACCGATAGAACTAAAACTTTGCAGAGTTGTTTTGGGAGCTGAATGGGACCCAAAAAGTTACTCGGAGCGAATTTTTTTTTTTTCATATAACCATGTCCCACTCTAGTGATTATAACTTGTTAAACCGTGGTCAAGCAACGACCTATTTTACGAGCATGAATGGTAAGTCGTGATTTTCAGTTTATGAATACATGAATAATATTCTATGATTTTATGAACTATTTTACGACCACGCATGGTAAATCGTGTCTATTGTACTAGGAATCATGAACCAGTTCACGAATACATTTATCCGACCCTGAATCGGGTGTTACTGAAGGGAAATTGAACATAATTATAAAAGCCATGACTTTTATTCATGGTCCTGTTTTCGTAACGTAAAAACGTGGTTGTTCCAGAATTTTTTTTCTCTCACATTGATTGCTACCGAATTTAATTTGAACGAAGTATTGGTTCCGGAGTTGACTAAAAGAATCCGATCACACGTGAATTTCCCTTATAAACCTTTTTGCCTTTCTCCTATAGAAAGGTTATGCAATCACCCTGAAAATCGACCGTTTAAACTTAACTCCTATACCATTCGATTCACTTCGTCGAATTCGGCAAATGTGTGCGTGTGTGCATATGTGCGTATGTATATGGCCAACCAGTCTTCTCATGAGCATCGACAAGTTTGCACCCGTGTACAAAATTTCGTGCACGCGTTCAACCTCAAACATGCTATGCCTTTGTGTACAGGTTCGCATCGAACACCGAACCTAAGCGAACGATGTGCAAACATAGGTTTAAACATCGTGTACGTACACCGTGTGCGTACATAAGAAAGACACACACAAGTGATGATGGGTGAGAGAAAGAGAAAACTAGTATCAAGAACCTGTGTGTACGAACACCGCGTACGTACATGGGGTTCGTTTGTGCAGACGAACATGTGCTCGTGTTTTGGTACGCATTAGCCCGTTCAAGTTTGCTCACGAAATGATGGTGTAGGATGAGCGCAGAACTAGAGCGTGCATGGTGTTCGATGTTCATTTGGGCAGACTGTGACCAACAATGGCACATTGGTTACTCGGAGATGAAGCAACCGATTTTCTCACACTTAATCTCAAATGCAAGGCATATGTTGCTATTGAATTTACTGGTTGAGAAGTACGATTATACAGTAAATCCCCATATAAACTGATACCACCATGATATCTAGATGATACTAAACTTATTAAAAAGGGTGTCAAATTACTTAAATTTGAAGGACTGTAGTCGCTTAGGTCACATTAGCGATCAAGCATGCACCGGAAAACTTTCCAATGTTTAGAGTAAATTTCACACCTATTCCTCAGAATATTCTTGACCGATTTCCACTATCCAAATTCGAAATGATTGCTGCAATGCCTCAATTGGCTGCTATTGAATTTCATCCCGATCTGACTTTCGGTTCCGGAGTTACAGGCTGGTTAGGGCGGTCACATAGGAATTGCCCATGTATCATATAATACTTAAACGGTTAAAAACCAAAAAATGTGATTATGGCAACCACGGGAAATAAAGTATTTTCAACCGAAGTTTTGGCAACATTGCCCACACCGGCTCTCGAATGAACTTTGTGCTGTTTTGGTTTCGATTTATTACAGGCTACGCGAAGTATCCCAGCATACTTTAAACTTTTTCACCAGATCCAATGGCCGATAAATTAGCACCCATTTAATACATTTTATCAAATTTGATATATCGCGACAATTAATTGAGCAACACACACTAACGTGCAAGAAACTATGAAACAATTTTGAGTAATTCTTGAGAACTTCTATAGGAATGCATTTCGGGCCATTTTGTTCGTGTTTGTTTACGTTCGATTTAAGTGCAGTACAGTAAAACGGGGTAACATTGATTAATTTTTCTGCAGTTTTTCGAATAACTTTCTTCAAAACAGGTAGACGTAACTGTTTGCATTTTTAAAACAAGTACTGGTACCTATGGATTGAAGACGTCCAAATTGTTTGGTAACTAATTTCGTTTTACTATAAAAATCAAATAAATTTGTTGTAAATTGTCATTCGTTGTTTTTGGGGTAACTTTGATCAGCAAAATATGTGTATCGAAATTACGCTCCAAATGTTGTGTAAATTACTTATCTGCAGGCGACTTTATGACCCGATATTGTGCCCACTACGGCCGACTTTTATAGAACTTTTTCGGGAAAATAATCGAAACTAAATAGGTAACAATAAAAATCTCTGATTTTTTAAATAAATTATTGGACAAAACTATTTACGGTTTCTGAAAAAGTGATCAGTTCAGTTGAAGTTGGTTGATTTCATTAATATACAAGTAATTGTTTGAACAGATTGAAACGATGCATGAAAGTTGTATCATTTTCAGTTTGAATTTGTGTTCATAAAAGGTACATAAAATGACGAAATAATCATTGCCCGTAGATGCTGAATATGTTTAGACAATGGTTTTTTTTGCGATGATTTTGTTAGAGGGAATCAACTTATCTTACGTTACTGCAAAAAGTCTCATTTGATCAAACTGGTGATCAAAGATACCCCATTTTACGCTATCGATTTAAAGTGTATGTGGAATAGGGCATCGCAATTTTTTTTTTCAATTCTCAAAGGCCCCTGCTCTCATGTTGTGACAAATTTCAAAGTAAGCTCAGATGCCAAATTTCACATCATTAGGACAATTCTAGAGCCCCGCCCACTTCGCTTGAAAATTTTGAAATTGGTGCTTTGGGAAAATATGAAGGAAAAATATATTAAATGCTATAACATTAGCAGCGGCACTCGTTCATACCTCATTTTAAAGAAAATAATCTTAGTATTTGAATGGAGATATTTCTGTTTCTCTAAAAATACGGGATATGTGGGGTATTGGGTCAGCTTGTCCCTAAAATCCCCTATTTTTATTTTGCAGTTTTCTTAATGTGAAAACATCTCAGAAATCTAACGGAGCCTTTTCGACCTTTTTCCGAATAATTTTTCATATTAAATTTTATCATATTTTCGTGAATATTTCTCTATTATTCTACAATCAATTAATAAAAAGTAACTTGTTGAACATGGAAAATTCTTAGGAATAAAACAAAAATAAATTCGTTACCGGTAAAATTCAGAAACATCATGTCTTAATACCTTAACTTCTCATATTTTTCCAGGAATGAAACTTTTATTATGTGATCCCTAAAAGTTATTTTCACTAAAAGTAGTAAATTAAATAAGAATTTATTGTTAAATGGAGATATTATGTGCGATTTAAGGATAAAAATGTGAAATCGTGGCTAAATGCCACAAAATTTTATGTTTATAATTTTTTCCGGTAACGAATTTGTTCCTGAGGATTTTTTACGTTCAACAAGTTATAGTTTATTAAAAAAGAATGTTGAATAATAGAGAAATATGCACGAGAAAATGATAAAATTTAATGTGAATGACAAAAAGCCCTATAACCCCAACTTCTCGTATTCGGACAAAAGGCAAAATGGTTCTGTTTGATTTCTGAGATTTTTTACATTAAAAAAACTGCAAAATATGTATGATTTGAATCACGGAACAGAAAAAATATTAAAAATGGGGGATTTTGGGGAGTAAATGACCCGGTTTCCGACTTTCCCGTATTTTTCGAGAAACAGAAATAACTTCATTCAAATTCTGAGGTTATTTATTTTAAAAAGGGGTATGAATTGTAATTTCTGAGTGCTACTTCAAAAGTTATAGAATTTAATATATTTTTCCTCCATATTTTCCCATAATACCAAGTTCAAAAATTAAAATCGAAGTGGGCGGGGGTCTAGAATTGTCCAAATGATGTGAAATTTGGCATCTGAGCTTACTTTGACATTTGTCACAATATAAGAGGGAGGCCTTTGAGAATTTAATTTTTTTTGCGATGCCCCAGTGTGGAAACCACGTGATGTATATGGTTATGCGTAAAAATCACTTTACTCTCTCCACTCTCGGTAACACAGAGAAATTTTTAAGATTTCAAATAGACCATTTTCGCCTTTCTCATATAGAAATGTTATGCAACCTCTCTCAAAATCGTCAATCTAATCCCGACGATTTTTTTTTGACTGAGGTTGGGTTAGCAAGAAGACAACATTGAACTAATGCTGATTAAGCTATTCAAAGATTATATTTTTTAGTTCAAGTGTTTCGTCGTAAACATATAGCTCATCAAGTTCGAGCCATTGTGCATAAGTGCAAAATGTACTGAGCCCTATTTTCACCCTATTAAGGAGAGTACCTCACTAATTCATTGATTACTCGGTATACAATCGATGGAATGCGTATAAATTGGCATCAAAAGCTTTACTTCGTTGTTAAGAATCAATATAATCACACAAATGATGAAATCATTTTTCCACAATTATATTGAATATAATCGGTGTTGCGTTGTACTTTGGAGAAATATGAAAGGTACAATTGTACCATCCCTTATTGCTCGGTCAGCCCTCCCATCTTGATCCCTTATTGCTCGGTCAGCTTACAATGTAGACACATGATACTTTCACTGGAATTTTTGAAAAATTACGCTCAACAATATACATTCGTACAAGAAGTATATATTACAAAACACTAAAACAGCCATATCACCTTCAGGAACGACTGTTTAGGGCCGAAACGTCAACGTACAATGCAATTCAGCTAAAACAGTATTATATCGAGCTCAACATGACATTTACTGATGGCGAATCGATTGACTACTTTTTCTTAAAACCTCGAAAAACGAATGAGAAAACTCGTATTTCCTTAAGACACAATGTGGGGTTGGCTTCTTTTAGACGCGAGCCATTCAATTGTGAATTAACAGATTTGAATCAATGTTATTTATTATTTATTTAGGGGCAATTTTCGATTAAATTGAACCACCCCATGATCCATGGCCACAGCCTGCTTTTTGGTGAATTATCAAAAAGTTATATTTTCTTCTGCTTATTCCTCCGCTATTATTTGGCTGTGAAACAATCCGCGAGGTACTTTCCATAAAAAAAAAGTTCATTTGTTTTTAGAGACTTTGCTACCAAATGTGTAATTTTCCCAGTTTAAATTAAAAGTTTTTTTTGTCGAAATATGTGTATTTTATTTTTGAAATTTCTAACCTCATCGCGTTCCTCAAACATTTTGATATACAAAACATTTTATACTACATTATATTTTTGGGCGAATGACCTTTAAGGTTAAAGCCCTAAAAACAAATAAACAAACTTCATTATATTTTAAGCCACCTCGAAGATACAGGGTTTTGAAGCAAAAAATTCCCACGAAAATCTCCTTAGTTGTTTGCTGATACTAGACATTCATGATAAATTTCTTCAATTAACAAGCAATCAATGATATATGATTGAGCCGTTAAAGCTACAGATACTAAATGTTTCAGCTATTACCGATATAAACGACTGAAATGCATAAGTGTTCTCCTACAGAACAATAATAGCTGCAATTTTAAACTAATTTGCATCATTATATGTACGTAAAAGCAATGTGTGCAGTGCAATTCAAAAACCGTTCACAAATCAGAATAAGAGTCAGACAATTAAACTACCGCTTATTCGTTTATCTGACAGATCAGAAGACACAATACCACACATCCTTTCGGCAAGTGACACCATATCACTTTTCTGTATTGGCTCAGAAAACGACAGAAAACCACAGCACAATAAGACCGACCAAAAATCCTATTCCCAACCAATAGAAATGCAACCCAAAAAATGAAACTATAGGGCACTTGGTCCAAAAAGATTAAAAACTGCCACATACATCATATTTCACATGTCTTCTGTCAGTGTACCTCACCCTCGTGTCACTCGCCCAAGCCCAATCCATTCTATTGTACAATCTTACTTCGGTGAGAACACATATGCTTCATCATACTTCCAGGAAAGTAACCACAAAAACCTCATCTGATAACAACATTATATGTACTGCTGGTCCTCGCAGGCAACTACCAGCAGCTCCAGTCCAGCCTCCCCCGGTTTCTAATTTGAAAACCAATCCACACAGTATGACAACAATACAAAAGCATCACAACTGGACAATAATGATCGAATGAACGAACGGACGAACGAACGACCGAACGCCTCCATCCAGGACACTGCTTTTAAACATACACCTCGTTTCATTTGTGATAGCTCAGACTGCCTTCCAGCCTTCTAACCTATAAACACTAAACAGTACAAAGATGGGAGGAAAAACAAAGCTTCTTTGGGACAGTTTTTACTCTTTACTTGCTGGTTGGTTGGTTGGTTGAAGTCCGTGATCCTCTTAGTTGTAAAGATGGTAATGCATTAGTTTGTATTATTTTGAAGATATTTTTCGGGTAATCGATGTGATTGAGTTTTTTAACCATGATAGTTGAATACTTTAAAGGCAGTCTGGCCGTGCCATATTCCCCCATTACTCCAAAACAACGTTGAAATACGTCCTAAAACCCTACATAAAATTTTCCTCGCTCTGATTCAGTGCCTGTTTCCGGTTCTATGCTCTATATTGTAATTGGAAATCGTTAATATGAATTCGAAGCGCGAAATTCGCAGCTTCCTGTCCAATTTGACATGGTTCATCAAGTTGGGATTTTTGAGCATTTTGATTTGGCTCGCTGTGGAAGCTCAAATTTTAAGTTCCGTTCGATCGTAGCTTAGTCGAATTTAACGGTTGAATTGTTTTCATCTTTTAACTTGATTTCCAACATGACTTTTCGCCAGAATGAATTGTGTTGTAGCCCACCCCACAATAATAAAAACTTCTCGAAAATCTAATTTAGCAACAGTGTCATTCCGTTTTTCGGAAAATGTACGTGTGATCCCATCTGATGTTATTCTACTTGCAGAAAACAAAAGCAAAACATGGAAATGAAATCAAATGAATATTCAATCCCGATTATATAGCTGGCTGGGTTCGGTTTCTGTTTGTCCTGGTGTCCTCACTTGTACACACGTATTGCTCCAGGGTGACAGAGTGTTTGTGTGCGAGTGATGAAAGGATTTCTTGATGAGTTCATGAATTTACTGGTTCCGCTACCGGTGGGTGGGTGGTCGTCCGGAGGTGGTGGAGATTTGCTTGCGTGAACACACAACAGAAGAAACATTTATCCCCTCCGGCTGGTGCGTGGAGCGGGTTATATCTTCCCATACTCCTCGGGATTTCAATCACAATTGCTGATGTTTATTAATTCCAAAATATTCTGGAGCTAGCAGGAGCAATTTGAAAAAAAAACGGAGGCTTTGTATCACGTACTGATGGTAGCTTTGAGCTCTCGGGATGACATTTTTGAATCGGAAATTCTTGCCACATAAGCCTCCCATATGTGACTGTGGAAAATGTCTGACAAAAAACTACGACTATCGTAGAGTTATAAGGAAGAAGATCAAAACACGTTTGCAGGGAACAGCATCTGTACCGGAAGATAAAAAAAACATAGCTTTGTCGAATTGGTTGCTGAAAAAACTGAATAGTCAAACGGGGTTACTTGCAACACTTTTCATTTTCCAAGCGATATAACTAAAATTGCGAAACTCTAGAATAATAGTCAACATAAACAAGCACTAATAGGAGAATGGAGAATAGTGAATGATACTTATCAAGTCGAAATGTCATTTCCTTCGTTCAGGATAGACAAAAGCATGCCTGTTACAAGTTACCCCGCATATGATCTACGTTGAAGTCTACTGGAGTATACTAACGATAACTTCTAGTACAGTAATAACACCACGGTCCCGAATGGTGAAATGAAGAGCACTACGAGGGAGGTCCTAAAGCAGCCCTAACAATGCGAGCTGGTATCGTCAAGCCCCCATGGGAGTTTTCAGAAACGTATTAAAGGGAAACCTGATTTAATGCACCATGTGATGCAATTGTGCCTTACTCATTTATCCGAACTATGATTTAATAGCTGTCACGATCCTGATAAGCAACATGTCGAGGCTGACACACTTGACGCAATCAAAAATATAATATTTAGTTAGCTTAATCAGTGTAAGTTCAATGTTGTTTTCATGTTAACATATTTTGAAATGAGTGTAGGTGCGGGAGGGGAGGGTATAATTAGTGGGAGGGGGAGGATGCGTCGGGAACCACCTAACTTATTTTGGTTTACGGGGTGGATGAAATGAATGCAGGTATGACTGAGAGAGGAGGGAGGGGTGGTGAGAGAGTGGTGGGAGGATGTGAGAGGAAGGAGGGAAGGGGTAGATATTCCTGGAACTCGCGAAATCCGGAATTATCGATAGTGGACAATTTAATTCCAACATATTTGATTCGCCATCAGTAGTCTAGGCCTGTGAATCGAAGTAAATTGATGTTCATTTCAATAGATTTTTAACCTATGAAGTATTACGATTGTACCGATGCCGTCTAATGTGACCGCAATAAACAACCTGTAACTCCGGAACCAAAAGTCAGAACTGAATGAAATTCAATAGAAGTTAATAGGAGTATTATATCTTTCATTTGAAATCAAGTTTGTAAAAATCGGTTGAGGGTTTGCTGGAAAATAGGTGTGAAAGTGGATTAGGAACTTGGCGAGTACTCCTGGAGGCATTAAGAACAGTCATAGGTGGCCAATGTGGTCAAAGCTGCTCTGATTGATCAAAATCTAAGTAATGTTGAACCCATTTGAATATGTATTACATCATTCGGACATCATAGAGTTATCAGTTTATATGAGAATTTGCTGTGTGACCGCACTCTTCAACTCGTGACTCCGGAACCGGAAGTCTGATCAACTAAAAACTCAATAGCAGATGGGAGCGTTATACCGTTCATTTGAAACTAAGCTTGTGCAAATCGGTTCATCTACCTTTGAGGAAATTGAATGTCATTATTTAATACACACTTATACACATACATACACATCGGCATTGGAAATCGTCTCCTCTCCTTTGACTCACTGCGAGTTTGGGTGTCATGCTAGGATATGGTGGGGTTTGGATTAGTCTCTGGTAAATATCTAAAAAAGCTATAATTCCGAAAGCAGCTCTGACGAATATAGTCTGTGCCACTTCTGTTAAGATCTTAAGATTTCAGTAATTAAAGATCTTAGCGATAAAATCACTCTAGCCCAACCGGAGTACCAACTGGCACATCAGGATTGACATCCTTATTACAGCACATTGGCCACGGCGAACGTCAACGGACAGGAAACGAATCACGAATTTGACGGCAACTTTGGGCTGACTGGCGTGCTGTTCTACTCCCGTAGTAAGGAAGGATGACACCGACTTGAAATGGCGAGTGGGCTAACAGCATGGCTGCCTCCGTTCCGTTAAAATCCTGGCAGGTCCCCGGGAACGTTCAAAACTCGTCACCATTTAGTTGGTGGTACTAGGTGCGGATGGACCATTCCAGAATATACGTTGATCTGGTTCTGAACACTACTTTCCATGGAGGATAGTGTCAAACCTTGCATGACCTCCCTGCTTGTATGGATAACCAAGATAAGAGACGACTACGTACAAAGAGTGGAGATAGCGGCCCGGAGTAAGGATCCAATAAAATGGAGTAAAAACAAAGAAACTCACACATACGGAGCAGGCGCGACAAATTCGTCCACCAGAGGTGGTTTGGTGAGGTCACCACCACCAGCAGTAGCTAAAGTTATTCAGCAACAGCAGGATGAGGAGAAGCAGCAACAACTCTGCAGAAGCCAAAAGTAGTGACAGCGAAGTGCTTGGTGGAGGAACTCCACAAGTTTGTGAATGCGAGAAACAATGCCCTTAAGGACATTAAGGAGATGGTTCTCAGAATCCGAAAGGCGCTAGTATCTGCCGTGAAGGAGTATGACACGGCAACGGCTGAGGTAGCTGAGCAAGCATTGGCGTCGGCTAAGGCTACTATCTTCTCCCATCTCCCTTCAAAGCAGAGGAAGAAGCAACAGATTGGAGTAGAGAAACCACCAGTTTCCGCGACTCCAAAGAGGACAAGAACCTCGCCAGGAAACGGAAGACCAGGCGGGCCCAAGAGGCAGATGTTCGATGACGCTGTTGTTGCCGACGGAAAAGACGTCGCCAAACAGGGAGAAAACTAGAGTACTGTTGTAGGTTGGAAGAAGAAACACGGAAGGAAGAGCGAAAAAGGGGAGCAGAAGAGGAAAGGAAAACCTCTGGTGTGTCAGAAGGCGCCTAAGGAAGGAATCGTGCTCGTCAAAGACAATAACCTGACAACGTATGCAGCGCTGCTCAAGAAGGTCAGAGAGGGACCGGATCTGAGGGATTTGGGGTAAAACGTTGTAAGAATCAGGCATATCCAATAAGGTGAGATGCTCTTCGAGTTGAAGGAGGATCCTACTATTAACAGCTCGACCTTGCAGGAGATTATTGTCAAACCAATGGGTGAAAAGGCAGAACTTAAGGCCTTGAACCCGGAGATGGCGATTGTGTGCAAAGGCCTGGATGAGATCACGACGGAATACGAGCTGAGAAACAGCAGCTTAACCTGGGTGAGGAACACATGACGATCCGGTTAAAGAAGGGGTACGGTGGAACTCAGACAGCGATGATTCGTTTACCGGAAACATCTGCAGACTATGAGCTGAAGGTAGGCAAAGTTACTGTTGGATGGTCGAGATGCCCATTGAGAGCCGCCCCACGAGTAAATAAACAATCATCAAGTGTTTGGGTTTTGGACATTTGGAAGGGGCTTACAAAGGCCGTGATAGATCCGGAATGTGCTGGAAATGCGGTGAGACGGACCATCTTGAGAGAGACTGCATGCAGAGGCTGAAGTGCATGCTTTGTACTCCAGCAGACAGAAATGGCCATCACACGGGTGGCTTTAAATGCCCTGCCTACAAGAGTACGATTGCAGGCCAATGGTAATGGAGATAATCCAGATAAATCTGAATCACTGTGATGGGCAGTGTCACAACTGTTGTGGCAGTGTACGACAGAAACTATGTGTGACGTCGCTTTGATTGTAGAGCCGTAGGGAAATTGGTGGTAAAATGAACACTTTAAGCAAGGTCATTATTTTCTAACTAATAAGTGATTGAGATACTACTGTCACCTTATACGTTTCTTGTTAAGCATGTTTTGTACATATTTGGTGAAAATACTTCGACATAAACACAAGTTTTCAAACATTATTCTTGATTTCAAAACATGTTCAAAAAAGAGACATGTTTATAGCGTGTGGGTAAAATGAACATGTGCTGGTGGTAAAATGAACACCTTCTAGTGTCCTGCAAAATGTTCTGTATGTATGCAATGCTTAGCGTTGAAAACCATTTTCCGAGCAATGCTGATGTCCAGCGGCGCATGAGTATTGCATACACACAGGGCATTTTGTAGCAAAAAAACTTGTCACAGAAAAATTAAATTTTAATGTAATGCTAACCAATTTACAATTCTGTGACATCGAAACACATCTACAAACTTGGGGTTATCCATAGGTGTTTAAACTTTAAGGATCTGTTGGAGAACAGTGAAGATATAGCAACTTGAACTTAGCGATTAATTTTGAGGCTTGGTACTTGGAGCAGCAAGATGTTTCATATTACCCCCACTACAACCTGTTCATTTTACCCCCTAAGACATTTTATTTTCAAACAGCCGTTCCGATTGAGCCAATTTGTCCTGATCCCTACTTATTGCTGTGAAATATCTGCAAGAGGTTCAATTACTGTCATGTAACACCATTTTCATAATAAAATTAAAATTTCACCACAAAAGACCTTATATTCTACATGCCTAATTTGACATCATCGACAAACATGAATGCCGATTTTGATTTTCATCATATTTATTTCACATTCGACAGCTTTTTATCAAAATTAATGGTTGCAATATACTTTAAATACTTGGTAGGTCACGTTTCTGTGAAGTTTGTTCTAAATTTAACTAACATTGACTTAATTTGGCTACCTGTTCATTTTACCCCCTGTTCATTTTACCCACAATTTCCCTATCAAGTTCCCCTTGTTAACGGTAATTGGGCTACGGTACAAGTTATAAGCGGATTTCCCATTCAAGAAGTTCTAGAACGCTCATTCGAAGGCTTCGTGATCGCCAAAATCAACGGCGTCTTCGTGTGCATCTATTACGCTCATCCAAGGTGCACAGTAGAGTGACAGAAAAAAAATGACCCCCATCGGCCCACCCCTGAGCCGATTTCTAGTCCCACCAGAAACGTCTGCTCCAAATTTGAGCCAAATCGAACAAGTCTAGCTACCGGCCCACGAGCTTGAAATTTGTATGGGATTTTTCGACAATCTACATGGAGAAAACCCACTTGCTCACATTTTCGCCGCTAGGTGGCATTGTATACATCAGATTATCACCAAAAGTGAAACTTAAGAAGATAATTTTATTATCTACAACTTTATTGAAGACAGCAAAACGATCTGACTCCAATAGGAAAAGTTATTAAACTTTTAACGAAGTGATGTCTGAGTCAGTTTTGCATGGGGCCTAGCAGTGCATGGTAGCGTATCAGTACTAGGTTCGAACAAACTAAACATTTTTATGGAATAATGGTTAGATTTAGCTGAATAGTATGTTCGGAAGAATTGTAGTACGTAATACGAGTTATGTTTTGGTTAGAAAATTGTAGTTCCACATCTGACCGCATAGATGGCGCCAACACTAACTTTCCAACGAAGAGAGATAGAAATTAAGTGTCTTCTACAAAGTTGTAGAACAAGAATATTGCAGTAATTCTTCCAAACATCTCGAGTGTAGTTCAGTCTAATACTGGAGCAGTTAACCGAGCAGTTGATCGGCCAAAGTTAAAGCTGACTTCAACGTTGGGCTTCGGAGTGGGGCAGTAGAGTAACCAACACAAGAGGGTGTATCCTGCAGGTGTATCTAGCAAAGTTGGATGCACCATTGTGCAATGAAGGTTCCGTTAGTACATTTCGGAGAGACGGGAGGGAGCCTATCATCAACGTCTATCATTCTGTAGTCATTCATTGACGGTGAACATGGACAGGAGAGTATGCGAAACGTGTACGCATAGCGACCACCAGGCGATTTGCTACCGTATTTGTAACGGAACACTGCTGCTGCACGGAGAAGGATGACCGGCGAGCGAAAGTGGAAGACGAAAGCCTTTTACTAAGACTTCGTTTAGGCACTTCGGCCGGACCGAGAACGTGGATGCGGCTGACCTAACAATGGCGGATCGTGGAACCACGCAATAGACAGCGTCCAGTTTACTGGTGGAACGAGACGCTTAGTATGCTACGCGCTGCTTGTCTCAGAGTCACAAAGTGGGGGCTGGTCATTCGGGAACTTAGCTATCGATACCTCATGGCGTGGCAGAGGAGTGAAAGGGTGAGCATCCAAGTCAGTCTCACACGGCATGTTAAGGGTGAGCACAAAAGTCAGCCTCGCATGGTATGTCAGAAGTAGGGCCTAAGAAAAATGTCCCACATGGGATCCCAGGGGGAGTGACAGAGGTACAATAGAGTGGCGGGATCGAGAGAGAATCAGGTGACAGGGTGAGCACCCAAGTCAGCCTCACATGGTATGGGTGGGGCGAGCACAAAAGTAAGACTAGCAAGGAATGAGTAAGGTGAGCACACAAGTCAGCCTCGCAAGGAACGAAAAAGGTGAGCACAAAAGTCAGCCTCATGTGGGAGTGTTTGTGAGTGAATCAAGCTGCGATAGAGAGAGCACCCAAGTAAGCCTCATACAGGACGTATGAACACGTGAGTGAGAGTGAATGAGTACATTAAGTACAGCCGTCCCCCCAGAAGTAATACCGAGAGGTAGTTCCTGGGAGGAACGATGGCGGAGCCCAATGGAGTTTAGTCGGTATTAATGGCAGCGTCACCATTCGAGCCCGACACGCCCCCAGTGCACCCCGTGCGGTAGCTTGAACCCTACCAATAGCACGTGTACTGGGCTAGGACGTAAAGGTCTTCTCCGTTGTAAAAAAAAAAGAGTCACAAAGTGGGCTCAGAGAGCAATATCAGAGCCAGATGGAGAAGAGCCCAAGGCAGCATTTCGGAAGGCTAGGGATGCTTTAAAATGGGAGATCAGATTTAGCAAGTCAGATTGTAACAAGGAGTTGTACCGAGATGTAGACGCCAATCCCTGGGGCGCAGGGCTCATTGACGCCAGCAGAAATGTGCCCGAGTAAGCTAAATATAAGAGGATCTTTTTCCGAACCATGATCCAAGTATCTGGTCACAAACACCGTACGGCAAAGAAGAAGAAAGAGAAAACACGGACTAACGAGGAGCTCGCAAAAACTTCGATGCGACTCACATCAAAGAAAGCCCCGGATGATATACCAAACGTGGCACTGAAAGCTGGTATATCCGGACATGTTCAGAATAGTGCGGCAGAAGTGTCTCGATGAAGGCAACTTTCCCGAAATGTGGAAGGTATAGAAGCTGGTGTTGCTGCCAAAGCCAGCGAAACCACCGGGCTATCCGGTCTCGTATAAGCCTATATGTCTGCTGGCAACACTCGGAAATCGCCTGGAAATCATATTTAACAGGGTAACGAAATGCACGGAGGGTGAGAGATGAGTGTCCAAGATGTCGAGATGCAGTTCGAATTTCACAAAGGAGTATCAACAGTGGAGGCAATTCGAACAGTGCTCGAGAGGACCGAGAAGGCATCTAAACAGAAGCGAAGAGGAGATCGGATCACCCTGACGGAGGATATCGAGTGCTACAGTCGGAGAAATACCAGAAACGCGTGAGAATGGATTCGATGACGAGGTGGCAGCACGAATGGGACAATACGGAGAAAGGAAAGTAGACTTACCGGCTCAATCCACACTTGTCTACGTGGGTCACGGAAAGGAGAACTTTCACTGGCACAGGTTGTAGGTCGGAAGGAGAAATACGGGAAAAAGCAAAAGCGGAAGGACGAGTGAAAAAGGGGACCAGAAGATGAAAGGTTTCCGGCTCGTCAGAAGGCGCCAAAGAGAGAAGCCGTGCTCGTCAAAGGCAATGACGCGACAACGTAAGCAGCGCTGCTCAAGAAGATCAGAGAGGACAATTCGGAGAAAGAAAAGTACACTTACCGGCTCAATCCACACTTGTCTACGTGGGTCACAGAAAGAAGAACTTCCACTGGCACAGCTCCTGTCGACCCACGGCTGCTTCACGAAATATCTTCATCGGTTCGGGCACGTAACGGCACCGTTGTGCCCGAAATGTGAGAACGTCGAGGAGACATCGGAGCATGTGGTCTTCGAGGTTCGAAACGATATGCTGGAAGATGCTTGAAACATGGCTTGAAAAATGACTGAACATCAACCCAGATAATGTCGTCTACAGCGACTTAAACAGAGGAAATGGCGTGATGAACACCGTGCAACGGTTCCGTCAGCGCCTGGAAACTCTCCACCAGAGTAGATTTGATCCACCGCCGGGGACTAGTCGATTAGACCGCGACAGAGTACCGGGTATGGGTTGCACGGGTGCCAGCGATCCGGATGCTACGCTCTACCCGAAATCATCGGCTGACCCGAGAGGAATATAGCGAACTTCATCCGCCGGGTTACTCTAATAACTGCCCAAAATCGATTCCCCACTCCCTCATGTACCAAATTGCGAAATTGAACTTCTTTATCTTTTCTCTCACATAGTGCGTATAGTCCAAAGAAAGTGTTGTAAAAACGTGTTTTTCAGCAGCTACGTCTACTTGCGAATTACTTCTTCGGTGTACTCGTCGTCGCCAGAGTATGGAATGGAAGTTGTGCATTCCGGCTTGGCTGTGGGACAACCACGTTTGCGCTTTTGGGATTTTTTTCTTGGATTCCTCTTGCTTTCGATCATGTTTTTTCGATTATCTACTCCAACAACACCTAGAATATTATATTGTAAACTTATGCGAAATATCTTGCGCGTTTTCATTAATGATGTTTTGAACGGAACCATGAATCCTTCAGAAGCTGATCGAATACTGGCGCCATCTTGAACAGATGGAATTGCGTTTTTTATGTCCTCTTCACTTTGTTTTAGCGTTGTTAACACAAAATTAGGCACCTTTTTCCTGTCAAAATAGTAGTGTCATTATAGTAGTGACCTATAGTGCCCCCAAACGGCTGACCTATCGTGCCCCAAGCGTATCTTTCATGTTGATGTCCGTATTTTTTTTCAAAACCAAAAATATCGAAAAACCAAGACAAAACTCGTGTTCAGTATTAATTTTTACTTTGAAAAAATTCTAGTTGACATTTTTTTATATTGATTAGATCTACTGTACTGAGGACGAAAAACAATGCGTTTTTGCAGAACAAGACGAGAAAAAAAAGAACCCATTACTAATACAGCTCATCCACGATAACAGCCGAAATGACAGTCGTCAACGATGTTCTCTACGACGTATTTAAATCACGCAACACGAGCGACCTCTTCAAAAAAATTGAAAAGATAATGCCATTTACCTATTATACCCCTATACCTACACAAAAAAAAATTTCAAAATTTCGAATTTTTGAACATTGCTATTTTTATTGTACTTAAAGGAATTGTTTGCCCCAATCAGGGGGAAAATTGTACACTAATGAGCCATTATACTTCGAAACCTGTTTGATTTGTATAAACAACGCAAAACTGGTTTTCAGAAAAAAAAAATTCGGAAGCAACGCGGAAAACCGAAATTTCACCAGTCCATTTCAGGCAGAGCCGCCAAAATGGTGCACCTAAGTGACCTAATCGAATATTGAGAAGTTATCTGAGAACCTCACGTATGTTTATGCTGCATTCGACTTATGCTTGTCGAATGTGAAGCACGCTGATATGTGGTAAGAAGGCAAACTAAATTTTCATTGCTCATATTTTGTTGCGCATGTTATTTTTGTTAGGCAGTTTTATTCTACATTATGACAGATCGCTTTTACGAACGAATGTTATTTGCATTTCCAATAAATACATAAAATAAATATAGACTAGAGTGATAAAAAGATTTTTCACGATATAGCTACATCCGAATCAGGAAAATATTAGGCTGAAAAGCAGATATGGGTGGATGTTTAACGGTTGTGGGAATATACTCATTTGCGAACCTCGACTCAAAACAGCCAAAAAACCACAAAAAAGGTGTGAAGTTCCATTGACCGACAATAAATTTACGGAAACTGTCGAAGCTCCACACAGTTCCTGCTTTTTATTGACTACTCAACTGAAACTCACAAATAAAGACATTAACAGAAATGCAATAAACATTCGAAAGCAGTCTTCCTGGCTACTGATTGGTGCAGTTGCAATATCTATAAAACCTATCATCGGAGTCTCGAAAGGCCGATTCCCACGATGCTGACCCATTGACAGAGCAGATCAAGTGGCTAATGAACACCACATCGGAGTGCAATCAGTGCCAACAAACTGCACTGCATTTCAATCTGTATGTGTGTATGAGCGAGTCGACCGGGTTCCGGTACCCTGCTGAGTCGATGCAGAAAATACAGGCTTAGAAGCAAGGAACATCATCGTTGATTAGTGCTATCCACTCACCTGTCCGGTACTTTTCAGGTAGTTGTACGTGTGGTGAAGATTACTTTCACCCGGCCGGTGCTGAAGATGATGGTTGGCGGTCCCCGTGGCGGCTGCAATGAAGGGCAGAAGAAAAGTCATGTTTTAGTTGAAAGGTGCCATAAATTCTTTAGTGGTTAAATGCTATGCACCGAGTCCGTAGGACAGAACATGGGTAACGATTTCGCTCGTATCAATAAATAACTGTTAGCTTTAATGATGATTGTGCAGTTTGAGATATTTGCTCAATTGCAATTATGCGTTAGGCAGCGTATTACTTTCCATCGTGGGGATTGGACTGACCGATACCTGGCACTTCGAGTGACTGTCTTATTTGAACTATCGAATTAACCCGATAGTTATTCAAAACACAAATTAAGAAAAGTGGCAAATAGATGCATTCTAATGTAATAAATAACACAGAAACCTTTCATCACTGGAACGATCAACACTAAGACCATTCACTCGAGTCTTTCAAGCTGACCTGCGGGCCATACCTTTTCGTGACTCCAATAGTCCACATTGTAGGAAACGTAGATCAGCTAAAATCAAATGTGGTGAGTGGATAACCCCTTGCGGTCAGAAGACACCGTTCTCCCAATGCTTAACCGTTTACTTCTTGAAAGGGTTCAGTTCTCCATCGCCGGCACATTGTAAACCATTCACCACCGTTCACTTCTGCAGATGTTGCTCCCGTCTAAAAGCGCCTTTTGTTTCTCGAAGCCAGATGCTGCCGTCGATAGTAGTTAGATATTCTATCTGTTTCTGGCTGACCCCATGCAAACCGAGTTTTTGTGAGTTTTAGGTGTGATGTCACTTGAACACCTTCGAATCACATGGCTACTGACTTGGAAATGGTAAGAATAGTGAGCGAGCAAATCGATGGATTAGCAATCAAGAGACTCAAGGTATGATTCTGAGTCTTTCTGGAGACGGGGACAACATTAAACTGATTTAAATATAATTGCCCAAATTATTGGGGAAGCTTGAAACGGAAATTTAATTCCTATTCTGAACTGAATTCACAAGTTGTCACAAGTGGGCGCCAATAGAGTTGATACAATTTTTAGTAATTTTTTTCGTGACCGACCATCGTCGGTTCATATGAAACTTTACACAGTTCACCGGAATGGAAATATGAAACTTTATGATTTTTTGAAAAGGGCGTAGAAATTTTTGCAGCAAAACTATCCGAGAAAGATGAAAAAAATTGACGCTGAATTTTTTTTTTCACGAGAGCAAAAATTTATGTTAAATTAAATTTGTCAAGCCAAGTCAACAGAGAAGAGAAGCAATTAAAGATCAATTCATCAAGGAGAAACTTATAGTAAAATGGTTTTTCTATCGATAACTTTAAATATGTTTTCAAGTTTAAGTATTACGAAATTTAATAACAGACCTGTAAATTGATTATAGAACAAGATTCATTTCAGTGTTTTCAATCAAAATCTTCTAACGTGTGAAAAGATATTTTTAGTTTTGTTCCAATGAAAATAATTCTTTCGTGAAATTATGCCCTATTTATAAAATTCTCACGTTTCTGCATAAAGAACTATCACTTCAAATGTTTATCGTTTTAGACTTGAAATATTTTTTTGGATATATGCACCATGGTAAAACCAATAAAACAAACCAGTTTTCCAAACAATAATTGAACATTTTTATTTAGTTTTGTTTTTGACTTTCGAATTCATCTCGTCAGTAACTAGCACCATATGGGTGTCTTTAAACTAGTACCCAAATAAGCACTAAAAATCCAAGTAGTTGACACGACATCTGTAAACGCCTATAGCAACTAATGTCGCGGGAGGCAAATACAGAAACTCTGGTTTGCTGACGAAAAGGCGAAAACGACACATGATCTAACTTAAATTAAGTTTGATTTTTGTGTTTCGAAATCATCTCGTTAGTAACTTGCACCATTTTCTTTTATAATTCTGACTATTTACTGCTAAAAATAAAATTTTCTTGAGCACTATGATTCAAAATGCCATTTCAACCACAATATCAATCTATTCTAATTTTGTTTTTGCAAAAAAATGCTTTGTCCGGTCTCACTCTCCTCATTCACGTGAACGTTTTGCAGAGCGATTTCAGTTGGCGGGGTTGAGGTGCAATAAAACAAAATCATAACATTTTTGTTTGGAGTTTTAGAAAACATAGTTCCAAAGGTGCTCCACAAATGTAAGGTTTCTGTTTATGTCTTTATCGTGATCTGCATAAGCATGTTTTCTATTGCATATTGTATATAGAGCAGATTGGAGAATGAATATTCTGTGCATTTTTAGGGAAACTTTGCCACTGCGACCACTATTCAGGTTATCTTTCGTGGCTCTACATGTTACAAAATTCCCGAATTCAATGTAGTTTGAAGCGAGTTTTTTGTTTGTTCACATGTGTCGTCATAACCGGGTAATACATTATTACTGTTGCTGAGGATCCGTTTGGGACAGGTACTCCATATTTACCTCGTGAGGCGTATTGCTCAGATATAGGACTGCACAAAGGCAGTGAATATGTTCCGAGATCTCGGGCTCGTAGTTACAGAATCGACAAATGTCATCACTTTTGCCATTTTTTTCAGAAACTTAGCAGGGCAATGTCCCATAAATAAACTTGTGATTATTCTATTCTATTCTATTCTATTCTATTCTAACTCTTACACAGCCAGTATTGAAAAGCATCCTTGTCACTTGAACTAGACGCAAGTGCGCGCGCCTTAGCTCAACTCACCCTAGCACCATTGATGAAGACACCCTACATGAAGCACCTTGGTCCACATACCAAAAGTCGACCCTAACAAACGAGATCGTTGGGCAACTGGGAGTGACAGGTACTTACACTTGTCACTTGGGTGAGTTAGATAAAAGAAGAATAAGTTCTGATCGTAGCAGTCGTCTAAAATCTTGCATATATCTAAAATCTTATCCTAGCTTATATCTAAAATCGAATACTTAGCTTACATCTAAAATCTTATACCTAATCTGCCTAAAAGTGAGTGTGCTGAAATTATAGGTAAAGTTGATTGCTTTTTATTAAAATTTATTATGCTAATAGAACCTTTCTGCAATTAGTGGATTTGCTCTACGTTGTCTTACAACGAGTTTCTATTCCAAATTAAAATGCCAATGGAAATTGGTAAGCATTGTATTAAATCTAAATTACCCTCTTATTATATAATTAAATTACTTAATAACTACAGGAATTATATGAACTAAACTAGTTGGCGCGGTGCAAATTAAAGCATTAATAATAGCTAAGGGACTAAACGTAAGTTACACATAACCTAAATTTATACACACGTGCCCTATCTCTATTACTTTCAATACTTATACTGTTATGTACATTTGCAGGAATATTATAATCTCGCACATTGAAATCCTACTCTACGGTCGTTTTATTCGAGATTATATTATCGGAAACTACCCTGTTGACTATCGTCAACAAATTATAATATTCGTTTACGAATAACCGCGATCAAACCAGTTATGTCGGGAAGAGGCCGATCAAATAAAGGTAGTAGCGCCGGTGGTGGCCATCGTGGTGCAAAACCAGGTAGTAAGCAAGTGATGAGCACGGGTGGAACGGCTGACCCGGAGACCTCTCACGTTGGCCGGTCGTGCCGAGTTTGTCGCGGAGAAGACGACGAGGAAATGGTGAGCTGCGACAAGTGTCTCCAATGGTTTCACTTCAGCTGTGTTGGAGTCACGCAGGATATCGAAGATATGTCTTGGAGCTGTGTAGGTTGTACAAACCCGAACCCGGTTTCGGGGTCCAACTCGAATCCAGATGGAACAAAAGAAACAACCTTGCCTGTTGTTCCTGTACTTTCGAATTCGGATCCCAACAACGCGCAGACACTTAAGGTCAGTAAAGTTAAATCGGTTGTATCCCATACGTCCAGCAGAACCTCGCATGTTCTCGCCAAACTAAAGCTGCAAAAGTTAGAGGAGGAACGTGCTCTGAATGCAAACAAGCTGGAGGAGGAACGCTTGCTAAACGCGAAGAAAACGGAGCAAGAAAGAACGTACTTGGAGGAGAAATATAAATTGCTGGAAGAACTAGCTAATGAGACGGGATCAAATTTAAGTAGCGCAGGAAGTGCCGTAAGAGAGTGGGTAGATGGCCAACAAGTTTCTGATTTCGTCCCATATGCTCACTCCAGTCGACACTCTCATCAGGAAAGCCAGCAAAGAGCTGGTACGATTTCCCGTACGAACCATCGATCAGCATCGGATATCGCGGCGTCGGTGCACCACGAAAACCCATACCACGGATATTCCGCCCAACGCGAAGAAGATCGCGGTTCATTGACTAGTAAGCAGATAGCGGCGCGGCATGCTATCTCGAGGGATCTGCCTCAGTTTTCCGGCAACCCCGAGGAATGGCCTCTCTTCCTAGCAACATTCAACAGTACGACGGCTATGTGCGGTTTCACGAACGACGAGAATATTTTCCGATTGCAACGGAGCTTAAAAGGACGAGCTTATGAAGCGGTAAAGAGTCGGCTAGTACATTCTTCCAACGTCCCCGGTGTGCTGAAAATCTTAAAGATGATGTTCGGGCAACCGGAAGCCATAATTAACTCGCTCATCGAAAAAATCTGCGCTCTGCCACCCATAAGGGAAGACAAGTTTGAGACACTTGTGGACTTTGCTGTTAGCGTGGAGAATTATTGTGCGACAGTGGACGCCTGTGGCTTGGAAGAATATCTGTACAACGTTACACTCCTGCATCAGCTTGTCAACAAACTGCCACCCACGATGAAGCTAAACTGGGCGCAACATCGGCAGTCTCTTCCGGCTGTCAACTTGGCGGCATTCAGTACCTGGATTTACACCATAGCCGAAGCGGCAAGTGCTCTGATGTGCCCAAGCAACATGAGTATCAAGCCAACACAGAGCGAGTCCCGCAGTACTGCAAAGAAAGGGAACTTTTTGAACGCACATTCTGTGAATCCCAGCGCAAATGGATCAAACGATGTGTGCTTGGTGTGCAAAGCTGATTGTAAGACCATCGACAAGTGCAAACGTTTCCTGGAGCTTTCTCGGGATTCAAGGTGGGCCATTGTACGAGAGTTCTCGCTCTGTCGGCGATGCCTTTGTCGTCACGACGGTATGTGTCAAGCAAAAGTCTGTGGAAAAAATGGATGCCAATACAAGCATCATGCATTGCTTCATAACGACCAGAGGCAGCATTCATTGGCTACTGAAGGGACGTCCAAGAGCTCGACATCAATATCATCAGAAAATACCAACGAATTTCCAGAACCGAATTCAACGGTGACGCATGGATGTCACACACATCGAACAAAAACCAGCGACACATTGTTCCGCTACCTACCCGTAATGCTTCATGGAGAGCGTAGATCTGTGCGAACTTACGCATTTCTTGATGATGGATCAGCCCTTACACTGCTAGATGAACAGCTGGCTGACGAACTTGAGCTGGAAGGAGAAATTAAGCCATTGTGTCTGCACTGGACCAGTGGAACACAGCGTCATGAAACGAACTCACGTGTCGTTGAACTACAAATAGCTGGTATTCACAGTGGTGCTAAGAGCTATACCATCAACGGTGCCCGCACAGTGAACGAACTAATGCTCCCATTCCAAACAATGGACATCAAGGAACTGTCGCAGGTCAACCCCTACCTGCAAGGACTACCGATTGCATCATACCAGGGCGTTCGACCACGAATTTTGATCGGACTTAAAGATTTGCACCTTAGTATGATTCTTAACTGCCGCGAAGGCAAACCGAGTCAACCGATCGCAGTAAAGACACGTTTAGGTTGGACGGTCTGCGGAGGTGGGAGCACCGATCTAGCATCAAGCCCAGTACACTCCGTCTACCATATTAGTAATTGCGATTTGGATAAGACGGATGAAGATCTGCACAAGGCGATGAAGGATTATTTCTCTCTGGATAGTCTAGGAATCACGAAGCCGCATAAAGTGCTGCTTTCTGTCGAGGACCAAACAGCACTGTCTCTTCAACAATCTTTGACCAGATTCACGGGACAACGCTACGAAACGGGCCTACTATGGCGCTCATACAATCTGCGTCTGCCGGATAGCCAAGCGATGGCTCTGCATCGTTTTCAATGCCTGGAGAAACGTATGGTCAAGGACAAAGCACTCGCCGAAACTCTGACTCAAAAAATAGCTGATCACTTGAGTAAAGGCTATATTCGGAAACTGACAGAGAATGAGCTACAGCAGTCGTACCAGCGTACATGGTATCTTCCAGTATTCCCGGTCACGAATCCGAACAAACCCGGGAAGGTGAGAATGGTGTGGGACGCAGCAGCCAAGGTACACGGAGTCTCTCTCAATTCGGCACTGCTCAAAGGCCCCGACCTACTGTCCTCGCTGTACACCGTGTTGATCCGCTTTCGTGAGAGCCCTATTGCCTTGACTGGTGACATCAGGGAAATGTTTCACCAGGTTATGATTCGGGAACCGGACCAGCAGTGCCAACGCTTTTACTGGAGGGATGAAAATGGGCAGCTTGCGGTCTTCGTGATGAGAGTTATGACTTTTGGCGCTTGTTGCTCTCCGAGTTGTGCCCAGTATGTGATGAACATGAATGCAGATCGCTTCGCGCAGATATATCCGGCAGCCACAGAAGTCATTAAAAAACAGCATTATGTAGACGATATGTTAGTGAGCGTCGACACCGAAGAAAAGGCGATCAAACTTGCACAGGACGTAGCATTCGTGCACTCGCAAGGCGGATTTGAAATCCGCAATTGGGCCAGCAACTCTCAAAGTGTCTTGAAAGCATTGCAGGAGAACAACACCACCGACAAGAATTTGGACCTTTCGCCAGAAATTGCCACGGAAAAGGTGCTGGGCATGTGGTGGTGTACCGAAGCAGATGTTTTTACCTTTAAGGTCGGTTGGGATCGCTACGACCGTGACCTATTAGAAGGTCATCGTCGGCCAACGAAGAGAGAAGTACTGCGAGTTCTGATGACGATATTCGACCCTCTTGGGCTTATCGCTCCGTTTCTCGTCTATTTGAAGATTCTGTTGCAAGAAGTTTGGCGCTCCGGAATTCAATGGGACGATAAGGTTGACGACAACATTCTCACAAAATGGCGAATCTGGCTGAGAGGACTGCCTCAAGTCGAACAAGTACAGATTCCGCGATGCTTGCGCTCAAACTTCACCCGCGACTACGAACATGTCCAATTACACACATTCGTGGACGCGAGTGAGAACGCGATGGCCGCTGCTTGCTACTTGCGTTTCGTACAGAACGGAGTCGTCCGATCCTCCCTCGTCGCCGCCAAAACTAGAGTCGCACCGCTGAGATACCATACGATTCCGAGACTAGAGTGTCAATCTGCAGTCATCGGTGTGAGACTCGCTCGGTCGATCGTCGACTCATTGTCCTTTCCCGTAGATAAGCTCTTCTACCACACGGATTCCAGAGACGTGATTTGCTGGTTGAACTCCGACCATCGCCGATATTCCCCATTCATCGCATCTCGGGTGAGTGAGATTTTGGAAGCTACAGAGGTGAATCAATGGCGCTGGGTCCCGACCAAACTTAATGTCGCAGATGATGCTACAAAATGGGAGAAATCGCCAGACATGACCCCCAGTTCGAGATGGTACAACGGCCCGGAATTTCTCTGGCTACCGGAAGAAGCTTGGCCACATCAATTGGTGAAGGGAAGCAAAACCGACACTGAACTCCGTCCGAGTCTGCTAGTTCACTTAATAAAGCCAGACACTTCAATAAAGGTCTCCAGTTGGAAGCGGATGATTAACGTTGCCATTGTTGTTCATCGTTTCCCAGCAAACTGTCGCCTGAGGAACCAGAATAGGCCCATCGTATGTGGACCCCCTACATCGGAAGAATTGCTGGTCGCTGAACGTTACGTGATACGCCAAGCTCAACGAGAAGCCTATCCAGACGAAGTATCCATCCTTCTGAAACCGAGTGGGGTATCCAATTCGTCCGTGCTAAAAGCCAGCTCCCTGTATAAATTATCACCCTGGTTGGACGAACATGGTCTGATGAGAATGCGTGGTCGAATAAGCGCCTGTGCGTTGGCTACTGAAGACGCCAAGAATCCAATCATTTTACCCCGTAACCATCACACGACTACGCTCATAATTGCACACTACCACAACAAATATCATCACCAAAACCACGAGACAGTTATGAACGAATTGCGGCAAAGATTCCGGATTCCCCGACTACGTACCGCTTACGCAAAAGTGCGCAAAGACTGCCAACGTTGCAAAAACAACCGCTCAATTCCGCAGCCACCAACGATGGCTGATCTCCCGTATGAAAGACTCGATGTTTTTGCTCGTCCATTCACGCATGCAGGCATTGATTACTTCGGACCGCTGGAAGTAGTCGTAGGTCGCAGGGTGGAGAAACGTTGGGGTATGTTAGTCACGTGCATGACTACTCGGGCGATCCACATTGAGATCGTACACACGCTTAATACTGACTCGTGTATCATGGGTCTCCGCAACTTTGCAGCTCGCCGAGGAACTCCAAGAACAATCAACAGTGATCGTGGAACCTGTTTCATCGGGGCGAATCGAGAGTTGCAGGAAGCAGCAAAGCAGGTCAATATGGAAGACGTTATGAAAGAGTTCAACAGTGCAGAGACCAGCTGGAAGTTTAACCCTCCTTTGTCGCCGCATATGGGCGGCAGTTGGGAGCGTCTAATCGGAGTAGTGAAGCGGAATCTGATGTCGATTTGTCCATCGAGGAAGCCCAACGACGAAATACTCCGGAATCTACTGACCGAGATCGAGAACACCGTGAACTCACGGCCGCTGACCCATGTTCCGGTAGACGACGAATCTGCTCCTGCTCTCACACCGAATCACTTCCTCCTAGGATCTTCTGATGGTACAAAACCGCTGTGTACCTTCAACGATAGCGGTGATGTGTTGCGGAGGACTTGGCGAACATCACAGGTGTTGGCGAACCAATTTTGGAAACGTTGGTTGAGCGATTACTTACCAGAGATCACCCGTAGGACAAAGTGGTATGTCGACACAAAACCAATCGAAGTTGGTGACGTAGTAGTAATTGCCGACCCCAATCTACCTCGAAACTGCTGGCCCAAAGGGAAGATTATCGGTACTAATATCAGTAAGGACGGCAAAATCAGAGCAGCGACTGTAAAAACTGCGAATGGTGTCTACGAGCGCCCGGTGGTCAAGCTGGCTGTGTTAGACGTACGGCGCGATCAGTTGTAAGCCGACCATCGGATCGACATACTGGGGAGGAGTGTCACTTGAACTAGACGCAAGTGCGCGCGCCTTAGCTCAACTCACCCTAGCACCATTGATGAAGACACCCTACATGAAGCACCTTGGTCCACATACCAAAAGTCGACCCTAACAAACGAGATCGTTGGGCAACTGGGAGTGACAGGTACTTACACTTGTCACTTGGGTGAGTTAGATAAAAGAAGAATAAGTTCTGATCGTAGCAGTCGTCTAAAATCTTGCATATATCTAAAATCTTATCCTAGCTTATATCTAAAATCGAATACTTAGCTTACATCTAAAATCTTATACCTAATCTGCCTAAAAGTGAGTGTGCTGAAATTATAGGTAAAGTTGATTGCTTTTTATTAAAATTTATTATGCTAATAGAACCTTTCTGCAATTAGTGGATTTGCTCTACGTTGTCTTACAACGAGTTTCTATTCCAAATTAAAATGCCAATGGAAATTGGTAAGCATTGTATTAAATCTAAATTACCCTCTTATTATATAATTAAATTACTTAATAACTACAGGAATTATATGAACTAAACTAGTTGGCGCGGTGCAAATTAAAGCATTAATAATAGCTAAGGGACTAAACGTAAGTTACACATAACCTAAATTTATACACACGTGCCCTATCTCTATTACTTTCAATACTTATACTGTTATGTACATTTGCAGGAATATTATAATCTCGCACATTGAAATCCTACTCTACGGTCGTTTTATTCGAGATTATATTATCGGAAACTACCCTGTTGACTATCGTCAACAATCCTGGAAAACACTACAGTAATTCTATAATGTTTTTCTTGTCTATATTAATATTTGAAGTTATATATCGCAAATATTAAAACGGCCAGGCCTACTGTGCAGAGTTGGGTTTAAAGATGTTTCAAAATTAAACGACAATCAAATTAGTTAATTAATGAATAAATTGATTAACGAATCATTTCGAATCTTAAAAGAGGAAGAAACGAGGACAACCGTACCAACCGTTTTTGTTTGAAGGGGATATGATAAATCGTTGGGAGTGTCGTTGCTAAGAAAGTTAATGTCACTCCTTTGGTCCTTTGGGATGGGACAGAGGTATTTACACCTTGCCCTTGCCTAGGCTAACAAGCCTAGGTTAAAGCGCCTTTACTCGCTTTGCATTAAGGACAAACGAACAACGGTACGAAAATCGAAAACGAAAAAAGCTCTTCCACACGGTGTGCTAGATTTTATGAAAATCAATCAGCTTATGTTTAATATTGTTGCAGTACTGCTGATTGATTTCTACAAAGATCCAACACACGATGTTCCCGCTTTCGATTTTCGTACCTCCGTTCATTCGTCCTTAGAATATGCAGATTATTTGTTAGAAGAGATGACAAACTGATCCACGTCGTCCTTGTCGGACTTTTGCGATGAGTGTAATAACGCACCACACAGTATAATTTGTTTTAATGTGAATACGAAATGTAGAATTATTAATAAAAATGAAGAAGGCAGAAACTTAGCTTTTGTGCTGTTTACTCCTACGCTTACATTGCTGCAACGATCAATGACCTTCAGAAAACAAATTTCAGCGATTATCTCCACTATCGGATATTCCGCTGGTACCGTTGCCGCTGTTTTGCAGACCGGAACTGCAACTCATTTCGCACTGCATTTGCCGACTGTAGACTGTTGTCCTGTTTCTCTGTCGAGCCGAAATACATTGAGAGAAATCTGGCTTCAATACCCCCGGGCACAACTTCCTTGCTCGCAGATCCTTCCTGTCCGACTCTCGTCGCCACGCCTAGGTTATAGCTAGACTAGATGCTCTTGCCGGTCTGTTCGCTTCATAATTCGCACTTTTCAGGTACAATGCAATGTCACTGCTCTAAATAAATTTGGCGAAAAACGCAAAATCACACAAAAATTTACTCTGTCAGATTTTTTCCCATAAATAAACTTGTGATTATACGTAAATCTTTTCGTTTTAGATCCATTGGTTTTTTGGCTCTCGTTGTATCTGAATGTATGAAATATCCTGTTGGTTGGTTGGTGAAAACTACGGCTTGGGTTGATCGCTTGAGCATGAAGACTTGTAAATTTGCACACCATCAAAAACCATTTATTTTCTCCCATCTGGTTGCGGAGTATGTAGCCACATCAGAGAACTAAAAACTACATCTGATAGTCATTTAGCTCCTAGTTTTGTCGCAATCTACTCGGATAATCCCCGACGAAACTCATCGCGAAACCCTACTCCGACTGAGAGTTCCTCGGCGGTGGAATTTCTCTCGATACTGATGCTTGATATGCTCCTAGTTTTGTCGCGATCTACTCGAATAGTCTTTGGCGGTGGACCTATCCTAATGAACATACTAACCAGTAGGTTTCGAGGTAGGTCCGTCGATTCCGAATAGAGCGTAGCTTCCGATTTGCTGATTCCGCGACGACCTACCGCTGGCGCTTCACTCGACCGACCAAACCTAGTCCATGGCGGTGGAACTAACCTGCTCACTGGCTTTCAGATAGGGTGCCAAGTTTGCTCCGGCGATTACTTCGATGACCCATTTTCTATGGGTGCATCTACGCGAACTTCTCGAGCTAGCCGACATAATTTGCACATTGCAATGGCTCCGTTAATGGCGTTTCACGTATTTTAATGGCGATAAATTCTGTGAAAAATGTTATCTAGAATACTGTTTGCCCCACTGATAGCAAATATTGCACTTCATCGTGGATAACCACTTGCTCCGATGTATGCTCAATGTCTCTGTACATCCGGAGAGGAGACTCCGCATACCAGGGATGCCACATTGAAATATGTGTTTCGGTCAAAAAAATCTTTTTACCATCTGTGATGACTAAAACAGGAAAAAATCTGTGAAAATCTGTGATAAATTTCCAAAAAATCTGTGAAAAATCGCAATATTTCCAAAAATCTGTGAAAATCTGTGAAATTTTTATCAAAATGCCAAAAATCTGTCATCTGTTAAAAAGAATCTGTGATCAAAAATTGTGAAAAAAAAATCTGTGACATAACAGAAAAATCTGTGAATATGGTAACCCTGCCGTATACCCGAATCTGTGCAAATAATTCCTGTAGAAGCCATGGTCTGATAGAAATTGCGTCAGATGGAACTTGACTTCTGCGTGTTCTCTGTTCATCCACGAAGACACGTTCGGGATCAATCGGTATGTTCATCTTTAATTCGCCGCGTTGTCTCATTCCTCTTGCCACTTCTTCATAGTGTCAATTTGCGTTCTTCGTCGAACTCCTCTGCTGTCTCTACGTATAAGTAAATTATTTGAAAAAATCATCCTAACTAGTATGATGTCACATATCAATGTGAATTTTATTTTGCTTTCCGAGCAGTTTGGATTTCGTATTGGACATTCAACTACTCGTCAACTTGTGAGAGTAATTAACACGATAAAGGCAAATATCTCGGAGGGCTTTTCCACTGGAGTTACTTTTCTAGACATCGAAAAAGCTGTCGACAGTGTTTGGTACAAAGGCCAAAATGTGGGATTTCAATTTTCCAATTTACATAATAAAGATAATTATAAACTATTTTTATATCCGTACCCTTTAGGTAACTTATCAGAATTGTAAATCTAATAAGCTACCCGTTAAAGTAGACGTCCCTCAAGAGTCAAGAGTTGCACCAATCTTATATAACATTTTACCTCTGATCTTCCAAATATACCGGCAGGCTGTAAAAAGTCACTTTTCTGTGATGATACTAGCACCTCTGCCACAGGTAGGAGTCTTCGAATTATCTACAGTCGACTGCAACGAAGCTTGAATATGGTCAATGATTACCCGAAAACATGAGAAATTTCCACTAATACGGCAAAAACATAATTGATTGTGTTTCCGCACAAGCCAAGAGCCTCCTGTCTTAAACAAAATCATAAACTTATTACAATGACGGATCCAAGGGGATGGTTTCAGGGATGAAATTTTTTCCTTGCAAAGAAATTATAAATTAGTTTCAAACTCAAAACCAGTCCAAAGCAAATTTGACCAACAAAACTTTAAATTAAATTGTAAATATAAATTCATTGAACAAGGTTATTACGTATTACAAATTGTACATTTTAAAATCAAAATTTTAAACGCTTCTCAATTTTTTTCTGGATCCGCCCCTGCCTTATTATTAAATTTAATGGTATGAATTTAAAGTGGTCCGATCAAGGTAAATACTTGGGTTTGATTTACGATTAAAAACTTACTTTTAAGGATCACATAGGGATCCAAGCAAAATGCAACAATTATATAAAATGTTCATACCCTCTAATAAATAGGAATTCTAGGCTCTGCCCAACGAACAAATTATTAATTTATAAACAAATATTTAGACCAGTAATGCTATATGCAGTGCCAATTTGGGAAAGTTGTTGTGCTACTAGGAAGAAAAAACCCAATGATGAATTATGTTCTATCAACGACTATGCGGCAGACTTAGGTGGAACGCTCAGTTCTTACCAGTAGAAGGCAAAGGATTCTTCACATTTCCTTTTGATCATTTCCATATGAGTCTCCCAAGTCCTAGTTTTCCATTCTAAGTTTATAACTGACTCGCTCTAGAATACCTATCCGGTTTTCAATTTGATTACTTTCGTTTCTCTTGGTCTTAAATTTGCCGAAAATAGCCAACAAAATCGATACAGTAAACGGCAATTAAAACATAGTAACAGTATTAAAAAGAAGTCATAAAATTAATAGAATAAATAAAATGGTTTCAAGCTAACAAATCGGATGAAATGAATAAAAAGAATTAATATAATTAATGAAATGAAGAAACTGAACAAACTGGTTGTCTTAGACCCTCTTTTCTTTCACTGCAAACACTACATTGCAGACGATCAACACGGATTTATGCCTAAACGATCGACAACGACTAACCTGCTCTCGTTCACAACATATGCAATGGATGGATTCGCTGACGGATTGCAAACCGATGCTATTTACATGGATCTATCTGCGGCCTTCGACAAAATCAATCATGATATCGCAATAGCGAAGCTGGACAAACTCGGTATTCATGGACAACTTCTGCGCTGGTTTCGTTCCTACCTCGATGGAAGGCAACTTCAAATCAGCATTAAGGACTGTCTATCTACACCATTCTTCGCTACATCCGGCATCCCACAAGGAAGCCATCTCGGTCCAGTGATATTCCTCCTCTACTTTAATGACGTCAACATCAAATTACAAGGACCCCGCCTTTCTTTTGCCGACGACATGAAAATTTTTCAACAAATACGGGATAAAACCGATGCCGAGCTTCTTCAGAGGGAATTGGACAGCTTTAGTACGTGGTGTGATCTAAACAGAATGGTTTTAAACCCGAGCAAATGCTCAATCGTTACGTTCACGCGGAAACGCCATCCGATTCAGTTTAACTACCATCTCTTCGACTCGAGTATTCCAAGACACTCTAACGTCAAGGATCTCGGAGTCATCATGGATTCGGCACTAACGTTCAAACCACATACATCATCCATTGTGGATAAGGCTTCAAGACAGCTTGGGTTCATCTTCCGAATAGCGAAAAACTTTAAGGACGTATACTGTTTAAAATCTCTCTATTGTGCGCTGGTTCGCTCAACACTGGAATATTGTTCTGCTGTTTGGAACCCTTACTACCAGAACGGTGTCGACAGAATCGAGGCCGTCCAACGCCGGTTCATACGCTTTGCACTCCGACATCTTCCTTGGCAAAACAGATTTCAGCTGCCGAGCTACGAAAACCGTTGTCAGTTAATACAGCTCGATACTCTAAGCATCCGGAGGGACTGCTCTCGAGCCCTGTTCGTCTCGGACTTACTGTCTGCCAGGGTGGATTGCCCTACAATCCTCGGACGCCTCGATCTTCAAGCTCGCGTTCGAGCTGTGCGCAATAACTCTCTTCTGCGAGTCCCATTCAGGAGAACTAACTATGGGCGCCAGGGCGCTGTTACCGGACTCCAGCGTGTGTTTAACAGTGTGGCGACGGCGTTTGACTTCAACCTGACAAGGAATTCGATAAAAACTAAAATAATTCGTATTCTGAAATGTAATTAGTTTAAGTAACCACCATTGGGGCCAAGGGGTCTGTTGGTGACGGTACAACAAATAAACAAATAAACTATATGAACTGGAGAAAACAAAAATAAAATAAATGAAATGAATACAATGAATGAAATGAATAATAGGAATAAAATACAGTAACTTTACTGTAATTGCTTACAACAGTATAAGTAGCAACCATGTATCTCACATTTGACGTTTCTCAAGCATAACAACATACTGCTTACCAATAATTGATCAGATTTTTGGGAAATTCGAATAGCAAAGTAAGATGAGTGATGCGTAATGTTTAGTAACATAAATAACAGTATCTAATCACAACAATCTAATCAATACCGCAACCCATTTATAACATTGAATAGGATGAAGTGCCTATTTTGACACTATTAGGGAGAGTGTCACATTATTTCATTAAATGTTAATTTCATTAATTCAGGGTCTTTGCTGTGTTCCAAAGTAATAACAAAAATGGCTTGAGAATAGTAAAATTCTTCTGTTTGAGCGCTGCGTAAAAACTCGAATCGATTACCTCAATTATCGCACTACCATTTGATCCAATGCGCAAATGGACAAAAATAGTGTCAGTGCCCTACATGATCTTTTAAATATGTGTTTAAACTGGTATCAAATGTCCCCAACTTAGGGATCGAGTCTCCACAAATCTAAGCATTTTTCATTTGTTTGTTGTTTTCCTGAAAGTCTTGTAGTTCTTATCCAGTGTAATATTTCCATTCAATTTTTTATGATTATTAGTCACCCCTAGAAACTATATAAATCTACAAAAAATGCTTTATTTTTTATCATTTCACGGAGTTGCATTGAAAAATAGAAAAGGGGATCAAGTCTTCTCATTCTTCCCTATACATAAACTCTCAGTATAGATCAAAATATCGATTTTTGATCACATGACTCTCTATAGTGCAACGTTTCGACGAAATAACCTCTCATATTCAGGGACAAACTGGGTTTGAACATAAATTTTTTTATAGTTTTCCCATAATACAGATATTTTCAAATTTTGGCATGACTACAAATATTTTCGTTTTCAAGTGGAATATAATATTAAGTTTGCTTCCGCGAGCGGCTCTGCTCTACGCTAAAATGAAAAAAAAAATATTTATAAGGAAACAGCAGCCAAAAATAGTTTTGTCTTTCTAAACCTAAACAATTACATCGCAAACATCAAATTAGCTTGGGCATTAACAAATATATTAGATTAATTGAAGATCTTATGACACAACTTAGGAATGGATAGAAAAGCAGCACAGATTTGAGTCACGATAGTTGCCACGAAGGGGACGGGCATAGCGTAGTTGGTAAATTGATTGCCTTGTACGCAGCTCACCTGGGTTCGATTCCCAACCCCGCACATAGGGTTAGAGATTTTTCCAAAAAGAGATTTCTCTAACCCGAAAAGAGGCGAATGACCATAAGGTTAAAACCTCTATAATCAAAATAAAAAAAAAAGTTGCCACGAAAACGAAGGAAGCGAGGGGGTGGACGTGTGAGGAATGGTAAATGATGGTCAGTGTACCTACACATTGTTTTGTTTTTGAAGTGAACTAACATCAATTTTTGAGAATTGGATTATTTTGTTAATTCACAAAATGTATTCGGAATGGATTTCTTTGAGATCATGTGATGTGTTTTCATACCCCGCTATTCAAAATCGGCTTTGTTTTTTGAATTGTGAGAATGAAGAAACGGTGAAAATTCATCTTTTTATTGGAAACACCGAGAAAAGATACGTCCTAAAGCAGGAATCGAACCAGCGATCTGCCAGTCTCTAGTTGGGTGCGTTAACCACTCCGCCATCGGAGAACTGTGATGATGTCATACCATGTTCTCGATAGTATCGTGATCACCGCTGCAGCCTCCAATTCCTCCCAATTGACCCATCGACCCCCAATGTCTCCTATAAGCAGACCTCTCATCGGTCGGCCAAATCTCTCTCGTTATCTATTTTTAGGTCCAGTGGACTGCGCTCAAGGCTTGAGATATTTATTTTCACTGTTTGTCCCCTACCTAACTCAGTCGCTGCCAGACTTTGCAGTGGCCAGACTTTGCAGTGGGTATGGAGAGGGCATGTTGATGTCTGCCTCAAAACCTATCGGCAGATGCTAACGACAAATCCAGTAGTTGATGGAATTTATATTCACCGTTTCTTCATTCTCGCCGTTCCGGTCATTCTTTCTCTGTCTGTTTTCCAGTGGACACACTACTGGAGCTGTAGAGCTAGGTTCTCGGAAGGGCCCCCCGTCAAAATCACACACTACAATTGTAGGAGAGACAGGCAACGTCGCCCACTAAAACACTGCTTAAGGCTTCATTGCAGCGGGCTGTGATTCTGAATGTGATATTTATTGTACGGTTTAGATATGAGACTTCTCGAACGTAAATCATCGCGAAGGGTTCGAGCATTTGTGTGTTAACGTGTTCAACAGCGTGTGCGTTTATATGTCGCGTGTGCTGACGTGTATGTAACTTAGCGTGTATAAATTCTATTTTATAACTGTGTGCCTTTCGCATATTTGCGTGTGTTCTTGGATAATCGCGGGCGGACCGTGAATCTAATACTTAATTTCTGGTGTACGGTTCAGATGCCAAAAGAAAGTGAAGTCTTCCATATCACTAGAGTTTACGATCATGTCGCTATGGAAGGTGTTGTCTAGTGGATATGAGCATTATTTTTTATTGGTCCAACTGAATGTATAAACCTAAGTTGCTGGGATGGAGGGTAATGATTTCCGGACGTGACCGATTCATGATCGCGCGAACACGGACGTTTGTAGGTTCGCGTTTGAAACTTCGTAAGTGCTAAAACGTTCACCTTATTACCGGGATGTTATCAAGTTTGCGCGATCGTGCGCGTAGGTGTGCGTTGTTGATCGCGAAGGGCTTAAGCGTTCGTATGTTAACGTGTTTGTCGCATGCATGTGACTTCGCGTGTACAAAACTCGATTTTGTAACCGTGTGGCTATTCACATATTCGCGTGCGTTCATCGATGGTCACGAAGACCGTCATTCTGATATTTAGTTTTGGGTGCATAATTCACATTCTGACAGGGAGGGAGTTACCCCATATCACTAGTCTAGTCTGACACTAGAGTTGTCCAGTGGATATGAGAGCTTTCTTTATTTAATTGGTCCAATTGAAGGCATGGATCTAGTTTGCTGACATCGAGGATAGAAACTTCCGGAAGTGACCAATTCATGACGTGCGACTAATAGGTTTATGCTTGATACAGCGCTTGAAAATTTATAAGCGCTGAGATGTTCATCTTATCACCGGGATGTTATCAGGTTTGCGAGATCGCGGGTGTAGTGCCGTGGATGGTGGCGAATGGCTCAAGCATTTGTATGTTAACGTGTTTGTCACGTGTATGTGACTTCGCGTGTATAATTTCGTATATTATTGAATGATTGCGCACGGACCGTGCATCTGATGCTTAATTTTCAATGTCAATTTCAATTTTCGGGTCATGTCGCCATGGAATGTGTTGTCTAGTGAATATAGACGTCAATTTTTTGATTACTCTAACTGAAGACATAAGTCTGGTCAGCCCAGACTTGCGTTTGTAAGCTTATAGGTGTCATCGCGGGCGTAAGTATGTGTAGATGATTGCAATTGCATGGTCGCGTTTGTGACCAGATTTGTGTTATCGCGAAGGCCACGAGCGTTTGTACATATATAAGTATAGACAGAGTATAGAATAGAGATATAGCAATAAACGGAAACACAACATGGCGAATAAAGAAAAAAAAGATGTAAAGAGATTGATTAGAAGTGTATAAATTGACCGATACTATTTTGGTATACATGAGTAATGGAAAAGTACACTAATAGAAGTACAGAAGCAACATACTAATGAAGCAGAATAGAAAAAACACATGTAACATGTAGTCAAACTCATCATCATCATCAAATTTCATCATGCTATGCTGACCGGGAATGGATGATTCACGCGCGTTCGGTAAATTAATTGTACCTTAATTTATCCAATCCGACTTTCCCCTATGAATAGAATCGAATACACAAATTGAATGTAGGAAGTATTAGCCGCTATTCTATCATATACGCCGGTTCTGCATCCATTCTCTGACCCAGCTGTCACAAATACTCAGACGAACACTTACACCGATAAACATACGACTAGCATAGCACAACTGTACACTAGTACCAACGCAATAAAAAATGAGCTAGACTTTTCGCAATTTAATTTTTTAAACTTTATTTTTTGTTTCTGTATTTTTTTGGTTCAGTGTATATTTTTTCGAGCAGAACTATTTATACACTTTAACCCATTTCTGGGTAGGTTTGCTGTACAAAATAGGTTATCGGACAGCATTATTTTATCAGAAATGCATGCATAAACTTCCACAGCCTTTTGAGAAACATGTGACAGTGTCAGTGGAAGACATGGAGAGGAGATTCATAAACCGAGCACAGCTGCCAAGTTTCGGTCGAATCGACGATGGTCACGTTTTGTGGTTGGCTTCTCTCTCATGGAATCCCTTAGTAGTTTTGTTTATACTTGCCCAATCCCATCGGAGTAAAATTTTTATTAATTTCTCAAATCAGTTGAATCCAACACAAACAGCTAAAGTAATGTTCTGTATCATGGCGAAACAATAAAATAAAACAGAGTTGGTAGATAAAGTTCCTAAACCCGAACGAACGATCAATCTTTATTCGGCTCGTAAAGTTCCCTTCTTGACGATTTCCTAGCTATGTCATACGCCCTATTCCGTTACGCCCAAACACGTTTGCAATGGTACTTTCAAAAGCAGTTCGCAGTCTGGTCAACAATCAGTAAAAACAAACGGTATTTTGGGGTCCACATCACCGTCTGCTCGTCAAGTCGTCAGCTGCGGCTATGCGCCACTTGAGGCGAGGTCTCAACCGCCACAAAACGGTACAAATGAAGCCAAGACGACGGCGGCGACGCGGAGACTCGTAGAACTAGTTCGAACAAGCAGCCCCGAGAAGTCCTATAACAGCAGTGTGTTGGCCACTAATTGTGACGTAATGCCCGTATACAAAAGCAGTTCCCAGCTGGGTATGCCTCACTTAAAATGATACGGGCGCAAAACAAACCGACTAACTGCGAGACAGTAAAACACTGAGCATTAACATAAACTTATGCAATTAGCAAAGTCTTTCCCCGCAGCAGTCCATTTTCTTGTTTTTGTTCTAGTTGAGATCGCCGCTGTTGCAAAGCCAGTTGGTTAATGATGATCGGTGGAGGGTACTCACACCAACTGGAAGGGGAAGAAGGGGTCCTCCAGTTGCGTTGCGAGACAAATGTCTTTCTGATAATGGATGGAGAAATTACCGCAAGAGAACCGCACTGTAAATAAAAGACCGGTTAGGACAGTTGTTGGTATTGGATTTTTACTGCAAGCCGGTGGTTATGCTTCGGGGCTGTATTGTGGCCACCACATGTGGTGGGGGACAGATTTCTCACGCCCAACAACAGCTTGTGATGATAGGTCGTGTCCAGCATAGGTTGCCCAGATAATAATGGTTCTCTCGCATATATAGCTTTTTATATATTACCCATAAAAGCATAAGAGTCCCATATTGAAAAACAGCAAGCCGAGGAAAACGCTGTTGAAGATTTACATTTTCATTGAGCCTTATGAATGGGATGGGACAACCATGTTTTGGTATTTTTTTCGATATTTTCCAAACTAACCAGTGGATTCAGTGGTGATACAGAATACAATCCAACAGATAACTCATTTTCGACAAAAATCCATATGGGGCTCTTATGCGTTTATGGGCAGCATACCAGACGTGAGAAGTTGATCAAAAAGAACACTGCTTCTTTTCTGGAATTTTTTTGATTGAGCAAATTTCTGTTTCGAAATATTAAACAATTAACATCGTTTTTCGCCTTCCTTTGTCTGAACGTTTGGAATTTTTTAAAATCAAATAACTTTGTTTAAAAAATCAACTTTGTTTAAGCATCAAATTTAGGACAAAAAAGAATGATTCAATTGCACAATAATACTGATGGAAGCAAAGTTTTTTTTGTCATCCTAATCAAATCCAGGCTGCGGTAGACTTTTCAAACTTACTTTGAATCAATCAGCTACAACAAAAACAGGAAATTTAAATAAATCTAATAAAAATCCAGCATATTCTATTTGAAGTCTATGAATCCGGCCACAAAACGTAGCTCATCTACCCTCAACTAACATTTCAGCATATAAAATACAGAAAAAAAATTCAATAAAATCGTTAGCCTCCTCTCATCTGTACCCTATTCAACGCACGGTTTATCACCACAAAACGAGTCGTTCGGATTTCCGTGGCTGTTTTGTATATCACCTTAATCGACCTATTGTGCAACTGTTTTCCTCCGGTTCCGGTGGCACGGGGCAAATCAATAGGTGAAAAGCTGTTCCCCCGCTACTCGCCGGTAATACCTTATTTCCACAAAAGAGACATCTCTTCTGAAGACGAAAAAGTCTTTCCGGCCATAATTGCTTCGCAAATTGCTATTTCGTCTTTAATGAAGTCAGGCTCGCATCTTCGTCTGAGCCGCGCCTCGCGTCCTAGCAGACGAGGGCGAACTCGAGGCTTACCTGGCTGATGGCAGTTTAATCGAACCACTCAATCGTCTAATGCGAGTCGCTGCGCCTTTTGTTAGGGCTGAAGGCGTGCGGGCGCGTTGGCGTAGAAGACACAGCGAATCCGTCGTTAGGGGAAGATGGGGTAAAACGCACCTCCGAGGCAAAATGCACCCCTTGATTATATCGAAAACAGCTGAAAATTTCTTGAAAACGGTAACACCAGTCGGAAGTCCCCCATAGTAAACATACACTGTCAAAGTTTGATAACCGTACATCAATAGCAGCTCGAGAAATAAACAAAAAACAAAAATGTGCTCTTCTCATGTAATTATTGTTGCTCGTGCAACAAGGATTTTCCGCTCTTAGAAATACTGTTTTACTATTATATTAGAGCATTCCAGATCTATTTATACCGTTGTTCATTATTCTATCGCACTACATATGAAAAATCTACTAAATAATTCACTTTTTGCTAAATTTATATCTCTGCTCCATCGGGGGCAAAATGCCCTCTTCTCTGATTTTGCTGGTTTTGAATCGAAAACAGAAAAATCGTTCTGAAAACATACCAATTGCATAACCTAAGGCACACTTTTGTGAAATCTCGTTAGAAAACAAAACTACTTGCTTGTTCACCGAGCATTCTGCCTCGTTGTTGCGGTGCATTCTGCCCCGTTGTTGTAGTGCATTATGCCCCGTTGTTGTGGTGCATCGTGCCCTCGCACAGGTGCGTTTTGCCCCGCTTATTTTTCGAAAGGTTATTTTTAATGATTTTGAAAAATTGAATTATTTTCATGTTTTTGAATATTTTGCAAAGCGTTATGGTTTTGATTACAGAGGAAAATGTTGGCTACACGATATCATTAATTAAATTCTCCCAAATGATGTTCTATAGCTTAGTTATGATCATATTTCCTTAGGGGGTGCGTTTTACCCCATCTTCCCCTATAAGGTATCTTCTGTTTATCTACGCGACGACGATGATGACGACGACGCGTCCGTCCAGTACCGCTAGCTGTGAAAACATTCGCACAATAGAGGGAAACTAGTTTTCTCTACGGTTTGATTGACTTTTCCGGGCGATTTATCCTCCCCGTTTTGTCTCGTTCAGATTCCAGGCGGGTTGGCTTTTCTTTTCACGCTGGAGCTGTGACTTCATTTTCATTCGTTTCGTTTCTTGCATATCGAAATGTTTCAAATTTTGCCGGTTCCAAAAATTCCCAATTCATTCATTCACTATTCACCAAAGGCTTTTTTGTCCTATTTTTCTGTTCATTTGATGCGCTTTATATTTTCTATAGAGAAGTTAGAGATCTTTTGTCTTTTTTCGGATACGCGGTAAAGAGTGTGGAGAAAATCACTTCCGGTCGTCTGGTGCGGTATGCCAATCCTCTTAGGTGCTGTGGTAAAAATAGCTATTAGGACTCATAAGAGTTGATGACGTCGATGTGTTTCCCATTATGTGACGGATTTATCTTTTGTCATTCGTTGCAATATGTTGATCTTAATTAATTTATTTGACATAGCATACTGGAGAATTTTCAATGAGCCAAATGTCTTGAAATCAATTTTAGCACGCGGGCGAAGAAAATAATTGAGACATAATCCTTTTTGAACTGTTGTATTGTGCGACAGAGAGTTATCTTAAGGGGGTTCTCTACTCTCGAGGTTTGAAATTAAGTTGTTTTTTTTTCGGAAATAAAAAAAGTATCTGCTAAATAGATTTTGAAATTTGATTATTTATTTTGAAGCTACCTATTTTGACTTTCAAATTTTAATGTCAAAAATAACATTAGCGACCTTTGACCGTCATTGATTTAGTTGGTGTTGAAATTTTTGCCGAATAAGACTTTTCATTGAAGTGCTGGTCCGATTTCAATTTTAAAAATATTCAGTGAACATCACTATTGTGTACCGTGTACGATTTGCGAAACTTTATTTTGTTCCATTTTCATAATCTCAAAAATGTTAAAAATTGTGGCAGAAAATGGCAAATTGTTTCATACATTTTACAATTTGCAAAATAAAGTAAATCTGCCACGGGAAAATATAACGATATGTTAAGTGAATTATTTCAACAAATTTTTGAAATCGGACTAATAGTATTATGAAAAGTTTAACATCAATGCAGTCTTGTAGAGCTTGAAATATCATTATGTTTCGTGACTCTCTGATCGCTTAGACGCCCTTTCAAGTGTAATGCTTTATCACATAGTGCAGAGTTAGCATATTCGCATTCAATGGTATCCTTTTGTGCTCTCGGCTTCCAAAGGTCTCGGTATTTTTTTCTTTTGTGTGTATGACTGTTGTTAGAGCAAAACAAAAAAATCTGTATTTTGTTTGCTGGCTGGATAGTAAACAGTCTGAAGCAGGCAAATCGTATTGCTGGCTACGGGCCTTTAGCGAAAGAATGCCGAATCTACGCACCAGCACATAAGGTCGAAATCGATGGCGTCGTTTATGATTGGAGCTGGAAGAGCACTGATCTGCTGAGACACGTGGTTAGCTGTTTCAATCGGTGAAACTACTGCACTGCAATCGGTTGCAATCAATATCAGTCGCAGCTGACGGTGAGAAGACTTATATCAACTCAGACTCATATCGGGTCTGCTCTACCCATCTCTGCTTTGCAAGTTTTTTCGAACTATTCGTCTTTTTGGTTATGAACTGTATTTCAAATAACTATAACACACAGCACCCTATTGTAGCAAAATGGTTCGTTGTAGGAAATGTAGCGGAAATCATGAGGATGATTTCTGTGGAAGAGATGTCGAAAAGTGTCTCCACAGTAGGGGAAGTCTCTCGACATATCCCGCGTACAAACAGCGCGAAGAGAAAATGAGGCGTTCTCTTCAGGGATGCTCTATGCGAACTTTTGTACAAACAGCGAAGAGAGCTATGCCTTCGGCCCCCAAGAATACCCATTAGACCGGCAATTATTTTGACTTTTTTTCGGAACACTGCTAATTCAAATGATAATTGGATGCGCAAATCATATGCAAAATATGAGCTTTTTCTGATAACTCTAGTTTATCCACAAGAGGTTTGAAGTTTCTATGGTAATATATATGGAAACTCGGAAATAAAAACTTAAAAATTAAATTAAAAATTCCACAGTAACTCTGTATACCTCAAAAATTTTGGCCGCTTAGATTATTTTATAACGAAAAGCTTTGTTGAAGATTGCATATTGATTGGAAGTTCCCCGACAAAGTTATTTAACTTCGAAGACCAATCGATTTTCATGAAATTATCTATTCTAAGCATGTGCGAGAAAGAGAGGCAACACATAACTTTATATGAGAATATCTTTTTACTGCAAAATCGGATCAATTTGCAGTCTTCGGCAATGTTGATCCTTACACCTTAATCTATATATCTGCAGATTATGGGACGCATAAGATGATACTGGTATTTTTTAATTTTTTTGTTTCTTTTCCCTATTTTTGATACATTTTACCATACAAACTTGAAAACTCTTGTGAGTGAGCTAGAGTTTTCAGAAAAAGCACATATTCGACAAATGGTATGTGAAGCCAATTATCGTTTGATTTAACAGTGTTCCGAAAAAAGTCAAAATTGTTGCCGGTCTAATACCCATACAAATTTTGTTTTGTCTGATGATAAATGCGACTTTGACGATTCTCAGGAGGGGGATGCTCTGTTTAGAAACAATAGAAAGAGGAGAAACCTTACCTCTCCTAAGTTTTTGTGCAAACGCCCGTAGGTGTTCCTTCAAAGTCCTCCAAAAATGGCAGCTCTTATTTATTTATTTATAAACATTAATCACTAACAGGCCGCAATCGGCCCTAATAATGATGTCCTAATCTAAAAATTAAAAAAAAATCAAAAACCATGTTCTAACGAGTTAAATTAAAGTCGAACAGGTGTGACACACGATTAAAAGTTCGCTGTAATCCTGTGATGGCCGCATTCGCTGTGTAGTTGAACCGCCAAAGAGGCACTCTCCAAAGATTATTGCTGCGCAACGCCCTAGTTCTAGTTTGGACGTTTGCTTGTTCGAACAAGGCTGGAGAATCGATGTGCGCTGACAACAGATCGGCGACAACAACGAGTTGAATTAGTAAGCAACGGCTCTCGTAGCAAGGTAGTCGAAAACGATCCCGCCAGGGTAGCTGTCTCAGGGCGAATCGTATAAACTTGCGTTGGATACCTTCAATTCGGTCACAACCGATCATATAGTGCGGGCTCCAAATCGACGAACAATACTCGAGAGATGTCCGGACTAGGGAACAGTACAGGCTCTCTAGACAGTATATATCCGTGAATGATTTGGCAGCACGGATCATGAACCCCAGGTTTCGTGATGCCCGGCCAATAACATATGAGACATGTTGCTTGAGAGTGAGTTTGGAATCTAACATCACACCACTCGCTAAAGACATCGAATTGTTTCTGCAGGATGTGAGCGTCTGTCAAAGTCTTGATACGGTTGAATATCTTAGAAGTACCGATGCAAAATCGAAGCGAATAGTTCCTGATCTGGGAAATCTGAGTTCAGAAAATGAGTTTTCAGCACTTCTTGTGACATCTAATCTCTAGTGTTCCTATGTCTGAACCGAAGAAAAAACCCTGCGCTGGATTAATAAAATTCTGACATTATGCACCAGATCTTCACAGCTGTCAATATTTCTGATTCTCTTAAAAGCATCCTGATAATCATCGAACGATGTCACGGATTATCCCGAAAACCGATTACTTTAAAATTTCAATAGATGATTTGAAATGTGATGCATGTGCTTACTAATAGACTTCAATTTTTACGATTTTAACATAATTCGCTTGTATCTAGAAGACTGATGCGGAAGAGAACTTTTAGGCTCAGACTTAACGCATACCAGACGCGAACTCGTGCGGATGTTCTCCCAACGTACAGTGAGACAAAGAGTGTTCAAATATATACGCAGAGAACGTATAAGATCGCAAGTGAAGAGCTTGATGAATGTCAAGAAACGTCGTTACTGTCGCTGGTTCGTTGACTGACTAACGAGAGAAACATGGATGAGCACTCTTTGGGGCGCGGCGTGTCGTATGCGAAACCGAAGCAGTACTAACGAGTGCGTAGAATACTTAAACCGTTTGATATGGAAATTTCGAAAGAGATGCAGCAAGTTTCTAAAAATCAGTAAATTCATCAAATTTGCACGAATATTTTTGAAAAATGTCCATTCGGGTGAGATGCCACATGTGTGGGTAAGATGCCGCACCGGGGTCTCAAACCCGAAAATGGCGAGCAACAGTATTTTCTGGCTTTCGTTGATGTTTTTATGATAAGAAGTCTTCTGCAATGAAACTGGATTACACCTATGTATAAATCGGTTAGCACTTTATTTTTCTCAAGGGGGTATTCCCAATATTAGAAACAATTTTTCATACAACAATATAAAAATATTTTCCTTTCGCTGCCTTGTGTAGCAGTTAATTTGGAACTTTATTAAACTTTTTTAGAGGTATTATTTATCTATATATTTGTAAGAGCGATTCAATCCCAAGTAACAAATGACGTTTTATAGCATGCTATAAATGTAATCTAAGTTTCATAAGTGGCTATAAAACTACCATAAAACCTTAATTGTTACTGGGAATATCTATATGTTGGTAGATGTTTCTTAAAATCAGTTGTGACTTTCCCATATAGAAAGGTTATGCAATCACTCCATTCTCATACATAAAGGCTATACAATAACCGGAACATGCTTATGTTGCCCATCCAGGGAATCGATCAGGCTGTACCAAATAACGATATTATCGGTGATGGAGTACTTGGTGCTATTTAGTATACCTTTGGAATTATTGACCTAGAAACCCTGAAAGCACAGGTCGCATTTCCCGGGGAAAATTTAGCAGCTCTAGCGTGCTACATCTGTAAGATCGTACAAGTTTAACTTAGTTTGGATCCCCTCGCATTGCTCCATCTTGACTAATGAAGAACTCTGTAACTAAGTGAAGCGCTTTAGAAGGTTACTATTACGAAAGACTAATATACTTCAATGAATTTTTCAATATCTTTCATGAAGGGACCCAATAAAGTATAATGGCGCAATAGAGAGTTAGCACGGGGGCTTCATATTAATTTACCGAGGGATCAACGAAACCTTGGTTTAGAGGAATGAATGTGGGTCGGGATTTCATTCGTGTGTTGCCTAGGTTCATCTTCAATTACTACACGTTAGACGCTCATTTCCGATGCGGCTAGTGGTATCTGCGTTAGTGGTGACGAATATCACGATATCGAACATATTGTCTGGGCACGCGACGAGTATTGTTCCGCCAGATTTCAGCTATTGGGTTCTCTTTGGGCCCGAGATGGATCACGCAATGCTCCGGTTCGGGATGTACTGGCAAATCGCGATCTTCCTTATATGTCCCTCGTATGCACATTCTTAAAAACGACCAATAGACAGATTTAATTACCTGTTTTCTTTTTTATCATTCTCAGAACTACCTTCTTCCGTCTGTATCGTACACCATCGATAGTTTGATGCGATTTCAAGGTGACACGAAACATCTCTATCGTATAAGTTAACAAACACGGGACCTACAGCACTAACATCACACGCGCAACTCGGTGTGCTGCCGATCCGCTTCTAAACCATACTACGATATAGTCTGCAGGAACCCCTGCTGGTTTGAGGAGAGTCACCCGGTGTCTCAGTTCATGATGTCCCCGGATGAAAGCCGTACAAGTTTGTAATCGATGCCGTTGATCGCCCGTTTGCCTGAAGCTGAAAATTAATCTTTTTGTTCTCTCTGTCACCATTATCCACCCTCTGATATTGATATTAACTGTACGATGTCTTCAATTAAGATAGATTACACCACCAAAACTAAAATCTAACTAATCTAATCTATAATCTAACTAGAAACTAACTATTTTTAATTTGAACGTCTCTTTACCTATACTGAAATCTAAAAGCCTATTAATACTAAGCGAAGGTTGTCATTCAAAATTTTCAAAAATATGATTTTGTTTTTGCATTTTTTGAAAGGTATGAGTGTCTTTTTTGATTTCTTTTATTATGTTTATAGAGGATTTAACCTTAGGGTCGTTCGCTTCTTTTCGGGTTAGAGAAATCTCTTTTGAAAAAATTTCTAACCCTATGTGCGGAGTTGGGAATCGAACTCAGGTGAGCTGCGTACGAGGCAATCGATTTACCAACTGCGCTATGCCCGTCCCCGGTATGAGTGTCTACTATATTGTGTTAAACGGATTTTTCGACCCGCGCAATCAAAAAAGTTTCTATAGGTCATTGCTCGAAGTGGCGTCCAGACCGCCAAGGGACGCTCTTGGCTCGAGACGCGCGCCTCAGGTAGAAGCCTTTTCAAGGCATTATGTACGAATGCTTCGCGTTGCACTGTGCATGTGTGCAGGTCTTGAAAACGTATCTCACGGCTGGATCTATAAAGGCATCGCAGACTAATCGTGAGTTATCAAACCACAGAAAACGGTGAAAAACGCAAAATTTTGGTCGAATTTGTTAAAGTCGCATTTTAGTGCGCCGTATTGGAATCGTCATTTCTATTTTTTGATGTTGATGCACATTAACCCAAATTTATGTTCATAAATCACAAAACCTTTTCTCTCGATTTTAGCAGAAATACCATTTATTTTTAGTGGGGATCGGTCATTTTGAATTTCGAAGAACTGATCCATTATTCAGCGATGTAAAAACCCGTATTTCCATGTAATTGTTGCAAAATTTAGACATTCTACCACGAATAAATAATCAAATGTATTTTTAAAACTTTAAACGCGTTTATCTCAAAACATGATTTTTCAAAACAATCATTTGAAAACAGTAAAGACTTCATATTTTGACCTAACGAAAGAAAACCTTTTTTGTTAGAGGAATGATCTACAAAATACACAAATTCTTTGGAGTCACTATTTTTATTGAAACCTTAAAGTGGAAAAAGGGATAAAATTAATCTTAAAGTTTGAGATCGCACGATTACGTCAAATTTGAAGTTTTTTACTCGTTCTTAGGACTATCCAATAAATTTAGTTTACTTTAGAGCTTTGTTATTAGTTTTGTGTTTCAGATTGATCCTGAAGCAGCATGCTGTATGCAGTTTTGGAATTCCACGCGACCTTAGACAGAACGTCACTACGGGTTCCCATTTTGTTTTTCATCTTGAAAAAAATTGTTAATTAAGACGAAAATATTAGTTTTTAGAATCTTGAAACTGTTTCCTTCTGGTTTTTTTATTGTCCCACAAAAAAAACAGATGTTGCTTACTTTTCGGTCATTTGAATGTAAACCTCCCGTTAAGAGCTGTCAGAAAACATCCAGTAGATTATTTTGGTCTAAATGCTTTCAAAGGTTTCAACTTTATGGTAACTCGCCTCTTTGTTTGGGTTAGGCTCTTCAGAATCTCTAACCATATGTGCGGGGTTGGAAACCAAACCCAGGTGAGCGGCGTACAAGGCGATCGATTTACCAACTACGATAACTCCGCTGCTATGGCTGTAACCTATTCCGTTTCTGTTACACCAATCCATAACCTTTTCGAGGACTATTTGAAATGCGCAACTTTTTACCATAATTGTTATAACACGATACATTTTCAGATTCTCTGTATACATGATTTCAGACGACGACAATGCACTGCAGAGCTCGTTCACGAAGAGCCCAAAAAGAAAAGCTCCGGGTGACTTCCTTGATGTTATGTGGAATGGATGTGAGAGTGTAGTCCCAAGTCACACAGAAGTACTGCGTTTAGAATGGCACGATGAGATGCAATTAGTCAGTTTGTCCAGAAATTCATTACGCCTTTGTTTTCCCACAGCAAGCTGATGAGGAACACGATCAAAAGCTTTCGTACATATGTACATACACCGCATCGTTCTGTTGCCGTTTTTCCAATTTATCAATCAGCGTCGACACGAGGCTCATCAGATTACACTGGTCTACAAAATCAGAAAAAAAAAATTGGTGCGGGGTTGTGATAGTAGTTTTTAGGGTAAATCGGACGCGCTGAGTTCAAAAATAACCATAGTTTTTTCCCGCCGTGCTCCTGTTTTTGAGATTTCTCCATAAATTTGATTTTTTTTGTAGTCAGGGTTAATTTTTTTTTTCTAAATTTTCGAATTTGCAAACTGTATCAAATCTATTATTAAAAGGTACTACAAACACCTAACAAATATTTGGAAATCTCGAAAGGCATATTGAATACTGTCAAATTCGAAAAAACCATGCGTAAACAAAATAAAATGCCCCTTTTTTGCGAAAATTTGATATTTTTCAAAATTCAAAATGCTGCCATTTCAAAAGTTCTCAATGGATTTCGATCAACAATAGCTGTATTCGTAGCTGTAAGCGTTTTCTTTCACACAAAAAAAAGTTCAAGCTTAACAGACGAAAATCGTTTGAGTTCTGATCAATTTACCTAATTGAAGAAAATCTTCAAAATCAACTCTTTTTGATATTACTACAGACACGACAAAAACTTCAGAAAATCTATTAAAAATAAATGTTTTTTATAGACTTCGATGCTCTGGATATAAATTAAAAGTCATAAATAGTTTTATTATCACATTTCAAAATAACCTAAAAATATTTCATTTTGTAATAGTTATAGTATAAACAAAAATACGGAGTTCAAGAGTTAGAAAGAGACAGCAAATAGATTTGGACATACTCAATCTGAATATGAAGTCGTAGTTTTGTTACTTTTGGTCAACTTACATAACCTAGCTCAATTATATGTTCAATGACGTTTGCGAATGGAATTTCGAAAAGGGAATAGAAACGACCAGTGATCACAGAATATATTTTATTTAATATATGAAAATTTTTATTATATCATATCAATATAGCAATTAAACTTTTTTTGTTGGAGACGAACCACTGCGACCAGTATTTAGATCTATTCTGGTATGCCCCTTCTTTAATCTAAGTGTACTATCTACTATGACATATCACTATTCATGAGTGATTGTCATTATTGAGATACACACTCTTTCCAGTTAGACACACCACTTCGTATGAAGTTTATTACCTGCGTGGGATTTACAATCCAAATATCAAAAGGCACCAATGTTTTTTTATCGAGGACACTTAGTCTGCGTTGTATCAATGCAAAGCATTCGCAGAGCAGATGCTCTGATGTTTCACTTTCAGATCCGCAGACGCGGCATGTATCGTTTGTAAGCTTACCAATTTTTTTTATGATGATATTTACTCGGACAGTGTCTGGTAAGTAGTCTTGTCACGATACATCGTTCTTTTTTGTTTAGTCTAAGCAACTCCAGACTTTTTTTCTCGATTGGGTGAGATAAATTTCTTTAATTGTCGTAGCCCAAGCGTGGTACTCTAATTGTTCTTTATAGCTGTGATTTCCCATTTTTCAATTCCGTTTTGAGGGCACTCGATGAGACTCCACAGAATGGTTCTGGGCCGATAAAATTAGTGGAAGATCCTCTTCTTGCTAGTTCATCGGCTTTTTCGTTCCCTGCAACGTCACTATGTTCTGGAACCCAGTATAAATTAACATGGGTTTTCTCCGCCAATTGTCGGAGTGCAAGAATGGGAGTGTACTAGTTTTGAACGACATGTAGGAGCCCTTAATGCGTTGAGCGCAGCCTGGCTATCTAAGAAAATGCAGACATTTGGGTACCGTTATTTTCTTTTCAGACATACGTAAATGCATTCTAAAATGGCATATATTTCTGTTTGAAACCCTGTCGGCGGATTTGGATCATTCTTACCGTGTCTCCGTGAAGACGCCATATTTCTCATTGAATCAATTTTGTTTCGGTGAGCTAGGCATCAAGTACTGAATAAATGCAATATATAAATACCTGTTCGTATTTACTTCTCGCACATCCCAAGAAATATGCAGGCAACAAACTCAAACGGTATCACAAATGAAACACCAAGAACTATAGAGCTGCCAAACGCCTTCGATCGTAATGAAGTGAGGTGCAAAAATTGCTGTCTATTACAAAAAAAATATTAAGGTTATGTTAAAAGGTGGTCATAAATTTATTTTGTATTTTAATTTATATCCAGAGCATCGAAGTCTATAAAAAGAAATTTATTTTTAATAGATTTTCCGAAGTTTTTGTCGTGTCTGTAGTAATACCAAAAAGAGTTGATTTTGAAGATTTTCTTCAATTAGGTAAATTGATCAGAACTCTGACAATTTTCGTCTGTTTAGCTTGAACTTTTTTGTCTGAAAGAAGAGGCTTACAGCTACCAATAAAGTTATCTTTGATAGAAATCCATTGAGAATTTTTGAAATGGCAGCATTTTGAATTTTGAAAAATGTCAAATTTTCGTAAAAAGTGGCATTTTTTTTGTTTACGAATGGTTTTTTCGAATTTGGCAGTATTTAGTATACCCTTCCAGATATCCAAATATTTGTCAGATGTTTGTAGCACCTTTTAATAATAGATTTCATACAATTTAGAAAAATTTAGAAAAAATTTTTAACACTGACTAGTAAAAAATAACAAATTAATGGAGAAATCTCAAAAACAGGAGCACGGCGGTAAAAGTTATGGTCATTTTTGTACTCAGCGCACCCGATTTATCCTAAAAACTACTATCGCAACCCTGCACCAAAATGGCTGTCGACCAGTGTTAGTAGTTGTTGAGCGCTTACATAACCTTACATAACCTTGCTGATATGGCCTAATGGTGTGTTTTAGTACGAGTACATCTAATAACATACTCTCGAAGACTATTGGGAGGCAGCTTAGAACCGCAATTCCGTCATAATTGGTGACATCATGTACGTTGACGATTTTATGGATTGGGATAATCAAAGCCTCCCTCCACTTCATGGGAAAACTATCTTCAGTAAGGAAAGAGTGAACCGATAGAGTCATCGATGAAGAGAATTCCTTGATGAGCGATGGTTGGAGCCTGTCCGAACTGTCAATACCGCTTAGGTTGAAAAATATCTCGTGCCCGAAGAATGATGTTGCAGGAAAATTTAAAATGAACATCGGTAAACTACTCAAGTATGACTCATACAAAGGTGATGAGTTATTACTTAGCACGTTTTGAAAGAAGTGACGAGAATAGACTTGCTGACTCTGTAGGTGTCATTGATGTCCAGTCTTGATAGTTGACGCTTTTAGGGAATCCGCCGGAGGACGTTTTGTTCCGCAGGTAAGAACAAAATTTCCGTCGTGCTGCAATCAATTCGTGAAACATACGAGCGAAAGTAAGTTGCTTTCATGAATTCGAATTCGCGTTATAAATTTCGCACGAAAGATTTTTCGACTTTGCTTCTTGTTCTAAAGAAACGTTTTCGAGTCTTTTTCAGTCTATTCCGACGATTTCGAAGCTTTCCATCCCACCAAGGTTGGTTGGTATTCTGTCGGCGCAAACGTTTCCTCCTATAGGCAGAAGTTGTGGGAAAATTACTCACAGATTCATCTAAAGTATCGCTAATATCTCAACCCAATTGATCCGTGAAATTTACGCATTCTATTCATCATGATCGTATTGATTGAAATCATATACTAAATCAGCATCGTCATTCACTGCCATTGCGAACACATCGTAAATTTTCAATACAAACGGACTGTGGTGACGAGCAGTTTCATTAATGATTCGGGTGGTACCAATATTTTACACCCGCTTATGGTACTAAACACTACACACTGCATCCTTCCATGCACATTCGTCGAATAGTTATGCAACATATATTTTTCCCAAAGGAACAAAATTAATTAACAAAGTTGCGCATGAGAGCACAACACCTAACTTAGAACAGTTGGATTTGAATGTTTCGTGTTCCACTCGTCAGTAACTGACACCAACTTGCTGTCAGACTCTATATCCAAACTAACACCAAACTGGCGCCAGTTAGGCACTAAATCCAAATAGTTTACACAACATATGTGAACGCTAAAAGCAACTGTTTGAATTTAATGTGTAACTGGCCCCACTTTGGTGTTAGTTTGGATTTATAGTCTTACTAAATATATTCTACTGTAAAAAATAGCTCTGATTCACTCTCTTGATCTTCATAAATTTATATTATGCCTTTTTGTATATCAAAATGTATCTCCAGCTTTAAGAAAGCTGTAAAATTTTCTTAGTTTCATTTAAAAAAAATAATGTGTAATTCCATAGCTTAAAGAAATTTAAAATGCAAAAAAATAATATTGGCACTTTCAAGCTAACGAACTGAGCAAAAAATGATTTCGCTACTGTATGACACATTGCACACTTTTATTTGTGCCTTCAAGCTTAAATACACAACGAGATTGGTTGAAATAATTCCGATACAAAAACATTACCCGCAGAGTTATTGACTGTCGACAAGCTCCCATTTATTTGAACAAGTTAGGTTCAAGTGCGAAGCTTTAATTTTAGCTCTTCATCTAAGCTTGGACGGAGTCTAGTTCACCGGTAAACATAATTAATAACAACCAGCGTATGAGCGAACATATACACAATCTCCAGATTTCAACGGCAGATAAACCCAAACCGGTAGCACCGGAGCTGCTACTTGCCATCCCTCGCGACCCTGGCAAATTATCGCAATGATTTATGTTGATAAAACATTAACGTCTCTTTCTCTCTCTCTCTCTATCTCGCATTGCGCCGACCTCTGATGATGATATTGACCGTTGGCAAGCATAATCACCCCAGCATACGAGTAGTAAATATGTACATATAGCCCCGCTTCGGCAGCGGTGCTAAACGAGTTGAGTATGAGATGGATCGTTTCGAACCGCAGGTCAACCAAATATGGTGGGATAGTTTACGGACCTCGAAACAACAAAAAAAAAGTTCATCACCCATGTTGCTACCGCGGATTCCGGCAGATATCGGTCGGTCGGTGTCACGGGGTGTCAATTCTGCCACTCTGCAGCACACTTGAAAGCTGTCCCAGTGTCAATAAAAACACCGCAATAATCTAGATTTCCTGTCCCGATAGGTTCGATAGCGCGTTGTTTCGATGATCGCCAGTTGAAATATCGCTTCAGTAAGAGGATTCAGCGCTGCGACAGGTGTCGCCTGTGAGAGGTGATTTATTTTCCAGCTGCAGCCGTGGTTACCGTGGCACTCGTTATTGCCCGGTATTAAACTGTTCGAGAGGTTTGTTTATGCGACAGGTATGTAGCGTTGGATTAAACAATTGAGATTTTCGATTTTGTACATTGGTGTTAAGCGTGCATTCATAAAATGTTCGAATTTTTACAAAACTAATCGCACCCAACCGGAAGCATTGGTATAAACTTGGTTAATCATGGGAAATTCCATTTCGTTAGTTTTGTATAATAAACTATCGAAACGCCAGTGAACCAGCCAACCAATCGTCATACGGCTCGCTAAACATTCTTCCACATTGTAACGACCTCCTAGCTGGCGTCCGTGCCTGTGTCGGTGTTGCTCTGCATGACTCTACCCTACATCATCCTATTCCATCCGGATTCAGCAGGTATGACCGAACGCAATTCAAACCATGGTACGCCGAGTTGATGTATCTACATCAATTTTGATTAAGTGGCCACTTTTTGCAAGCGGCGGCGAGCCTCTTGTTGCGCACCATCGCGTGTATTCACAGCGTGGCTCTTCGGCGCGGGCATCGGTGTTCGTTTTCATACTCTTTCCAGGCTGATTCCTTCTTTCGCGCTAAGCGAGGAGCCTAGGTGATGCAACTGAAATCTATTGAAGCATTTATGTTTTAAATCCTCATTACGTATATTTACGAACCGATTAGCAGACCATCCTCCCAGGCCGTGCATGCATCGATTTAATTACCAATGTTATGCGCATCACAGTTTAAAACGATAATATTTGATCTAAAAATTAAACCCATGCAGTGACCTGCTCGTCTTTGAAAACACCTCCTTGATTTCCCATGCAAATTGAATACCGGCTGCAACGGAACCGACCAACAGCATTCGTTTGACCCACTCAATTTCACTTGTGGACACATTTTTGTACCCCCGGACGAAAAGCTGGTGGCCGATGGCTCCGGTACCGACATGCCGATGAAAACTCGAGATTGATGCGGAAAACTAAACAGATGCTGCTACTAGATGCTCTGGAGATGAAATGCATCATGAATAAATTAACTCATGTGAGAATCGGGAAATTTGAGCCGAGAGATGTGATGCTGTGATTGGCAGCCATCATGGCTTCAGATTCTAGGCAGCAGAAGATGCTTTAGATATGGGGACCGTGACATACTGTTATGTACTGTGGTGAACGAGCTGGAATTAGATTAGCTCTGGACCGTCGGACTTGTGCTGGACCGGTTCCCCTCGGGCCTGGCAGAGCATTCAAACTATGAATGTTTTAGACCAAACAGGTATTCTCATTGTAAAGGGGAGCAAGCTGAATTGCGAGTGACCGAGGTGTGCCATGGTTGCAAGAGCATATGCTGAAAGTCGTTTGACTAACGAGATGTTAGTTCAGGAAAGGACACCAATTGTGATAACTGTTAAACCGGAAAGGAATAGAGACACTTTCAGTGTCATAATAATGTTGGATTTTTATCATATTCCTCATTCCATTGCAATATGAGGGTGAACTCACTGCATATTTTGAAATAAGTCTACATTTTTTCAATCCCAATTTCAATTGTTCACAAAAAGGCTGTACCTTAATCATAGCAATTGTTTGTATGTTTATTTTACTACTTTATGGTATGGATTTTTTTTTTTAAAATTAACTATGTAACTAGTTAAAGTTGAAACGCTCTAAGTAGAAAATAAGACTGATAAAGTATGAGTGCGAAACTCATGCAACATTTACATTTACAATTAGCTGTGAATATTTTTGCCCACCGAATGAAAATAATTAAATGTGGCAAAATTTTTCTTTGAACTTTATCAATGTAAATCGCGTGGAATACGTGATTGTCTATTTTGTTGTGATCAAATACCTTTGTTTGTTGAGTGCTTGGCTATATAGAACTCTGTAAAAGATGAAAAAAGATGGGTAAGTAATGTCAGAGACATAACCGAAGTGAAGTAGAATAAACATAGGCTGTTAATTCGAATGCTGCAATTTTTGCTACCTTCTGAATTAAAATCAGCTTTTTCGATATTTGTTATGATTAAGCTGACCAACTCTGACGAAAAAATCCGTACACTGTGCGGACTGTTTGCCTGAGCGTGGTGAACGATTTCGCTTCATTGCCGTATGGTGTACGGATTTTTTCGTCAGAGTTGGTCAGCTTAGTTATGATGTATTGTGCCCCGTTGTTGTGGTGCATTTTACCCCAATTTATAATGATTTTGAAAAATTGAATATTTTTCATGTTCCAGAATATTTTGCAAAGCGATTGTGATTTCAGAGTAACATGTTGGCTAAATGATATCATTAATTAAATTCTCCCAATTGATGGTCTTTAGCTAAGTTATGATTATATTTTCTTAGGGGTGTATTTTATCTAATCTACCTCTACATACGCTTGCATTACAGTCACATAAATCACTTGCGACGCGTTTGTGCAAATGGAATCTTGATCATACCTTGAAAATTTCAAACGTGCACCCGAAATACATGCATTGCAAAATTCAAATGTTAGGTTTGTTCCAAAGTTTCGAGTGGGTAATTACCAACTCGATTATTTTCAAGTGGTTAGTACCAAGGAGCTTCTCAGGTGATACGATCCTCGAAATCGCCGATCAGCCATGTTGGTTCTAGAAACGACAGCTAACAACATTGTTTACTACATCCCCATGCATGTTTGCTTGGATTTCAGTATGTAAACAAACTTGTTCGCAGTCATTTTTCTACTCCGCAGCTTGCTGCACGCTTACCTCACTCCTCACCTAGTTACTGCCAAAGACGAATCACCTTATAACTCTAAGCACCTTGGATAGTACTACCTTTACTACTCATATTATTCACCGGCCCTGATTATTGAATATTTCATTACACATATGTATAGTGGGATCAAAATGCCACTTTAAAGTATGGCATGTACAAATAAAGTAAATTAAGGGCCAAATCGGATAGCAAATAGTTTTTGGACTTACTGTAAATTGTACTTACTTTATGGTCGTCAAATGGTGGGATAACAAAATTCTCATAAGTTTCCTATCTCATGCCTCCACGCGAGTCTAAGTCTATTGATGACATTTGGTCCTTCGACCGGCGACGACTGGGTTCTATCAGCCTTCTGCCGATATTAGCAGAATGAAATGAGAGGGTGCGAACAGATCTAGTCGAGAAAACATTGCCGTAAAAATGAATAGTTGATCGGAAATTAGCCCCAAGACGACTAATTTGAGTAGTATCGATGATCACGGGTCAATACGTATTGAAAATTCGCCGCGTCTGTTTTTATGAACCTAATTTCAAGCTCCGTTATTGCTAACAAGCATCAGGTTAACAATCCTTTATATTTCCCTTCAGTGTTCGTTATTATCGCTCGTATACTTTTATTCCACAAACAATCCGATATGGAAAATAAGAAATACTTTCCATGATTTATAACATCTCGCGCTATCTTTGCCTGTATAATGTGTTATCACTCGGTAGTTCTCAAGCCAATAAATATATCGTAGAAAAGAAGTAACAAATTCCGTCTAAATACTGTTTTAATAAATAATGATCCGGTCCATTACGCAGATAAGATTAGCTTACCTAGGCAATACTCCCACGGTCGGCTGTGTGGAGTTTAAATTGCTTTTGTTTAAGGAACATAGGATACTCTCGGTAGCCGGCTGCCCATAGTTTAAAAAGCACCAAAAACTAAATCTTTTCTTTTTCGAGTCATCGTGCACTCGAAGACTAACTCCAACTACCTATTAAAATATGCTTTACAGGTCGCATCGCTTGCTTGGAGCGAATCCTAGACCTGATACCCCTCTGAATTACCAACTCCGCGACACCTATGGAAGAGTCTGATGAATTGTCGTCCTTCCGTTAAGTAGGTGGAGCATCAACACTTCCTATCTACCTTATCCTTTATCCTTCCCCGTGAACAATGAAGACGGGGGTGGCCGGCAATGATGGCTATCATGCTGTTGAGGTTTTAATGTGGGTCGGATTGGTATAAATTCCTACTTACCATTTCCTAAGCAACTCTTATTAGATAATCAGCAGTCAAACATGATGAAGTCAGTGTGAAATCCGCCAAAATCATCGTCACAACGCAACGCAACTGTAAATTGTACTTACTTTACAGTTAAGAGCCATCAGAAGGGCATTTGCGCGTGGAATGTCAACATTAGAGAGTTAAGACGAATACCCTAATATGTTCAAACCTTCACCAAGCAGGTTTCTTAGCGTGGAGTTTTCGCAATAAGCCTGCAATTGCCACGTATGATAACAACCCACAACGAATGTAGTGCCAGGCAGCGATGCCACATGTCTTTTATGAAATGTCTGCAGAAGAATGATTAAAATGTCTGTAAATGTCTCTAAATGGTTGTGTAAATCCTAGTTACACTAGAAATTTTTTTTTATATTGTAACGACATATAATTAGCAAGGGACTGGAAGGTGAAGTATTTTTCAAATATTAAGAGCCATAGTACTCAAGGAAGAGCAAGGATTTGAAGTAAGAAAGTTTAGAAAAGCGTAGAGTAGGGTCAATGAACAAGCTTAGAGTTTCCCGGCTACTTAACTCTTTGTCTTCTGCAACGCAGGAGTCAGGATCTTTTGGCATTAAATGCGAATCACCTGAGTCTGCGGCATGTCCGGACAAGCGTAAAGTCAATGTAATGACTTATGCTGTCGGAACCGAATATTAATTTAAAAATAGATTGTAATTAGAATACTATTAATGAAGGAATCACTCGTAGTCGAATACAGTTATTCTAGTACAATTTTGCTATTACTAAATACTATTACTCTTTTAAAAATCAGTAGATTTCTTGCTACGTCTGTAGGAGTCTATCAAAAGTCTGTAGAACTCCGACATGTCTGTAAATCGCGTCATACATGCAGCAGTTATACAATAAAACTGTGTTTATAACAGCATATACATAGATGATATGTAAAAAGTTATCTCAGTTTGCCCCGAGTATCAAATCAACGGCAGAAACATTGTATATCAGTATCCAATAAGCCAACATCATCTCCTTCACACAACACAACAACCAATGCTATTAAAATCGTCATCATCAATCATACTACCGCTTGCCAAAAAAAATTAACCAAATAATGAATTTATCTGAGCCCGCCACGCATAATTTAAAAGGTAAGAGAACGGGGTCTTTCGCACTCAACCACCCCTTCGCACGCGCGCACTTGCAATCCGCATATTGAACTCCGAAAATAGAGCGTTCTGCTTTTTCTGCGATGTGCGCTGATTATTGTATGCACGCCACGCCTTTGCATCATTGAGTGGAATGATGCCTGGCGGCAGTCATTGAATATATTCCATCCGAAGAGTTTGAGCTGACACAAAACGAAGCAGCTACTACGAGGTCAGAAAGCAAACTGATGAATTTTCTCTTATGTGCCGTTTTTATATCTGGCGAAGTTCATTTGATAAAAAGAGGCAGTCCTAACCACGCTCGCTGCTTGGTTGAATTGTACGGACCAATCAGCGCAGATAATTACCACCTTTACAAATTACATTATTTTCGTTATCTATAATAGACGTACATTTTACGGGATCAAATACAATATACGTGCACATATTTCCGATCAGATAGTACAAAAATATAGCGATTTCGATCAGTACAACGGAAGTTAATCGCATTTGAAGACTGGGAAAATATCTCAGAAGAAATTTTTGAAAAGGGACCCCCATATTGAAACATTAGAAGTATTCTACTTCAAAAATCGAAGCGTATTTCGTGAATAAAATATCATGATAACTTGAATAGAAATTTCGAAAATCTTGACTAACTCTGTCAGAAAAAAGCGATAGTAAACTCATGAATACAATGTCACGGTATCGGTATGAGAAACTTCGAAAATCGCGTCTAAGCTCCTGCAATCATGAACAACGTTTAACTGTCGCCTCGCTGAGTTATACTTTATACAAATTAGTGTTTCCCCAAATTATGAACAAGAATCCTAACAAAAACTAAGAATGTCCAAGGAACAAACACAGTACCAAACATTCGAATGTAACGCCATGCATATTTTTGGTGCGAACTAGTTTGTTGGAAACACACTGACTCATTATTTCGGGAACTTTGTCACGATTTTCCTAAGTCGTTCAGTTCACGAAATCGTGAGTTTTTCATAAATTTTCGAACGGATTTTTTCCGTGTAGTAAACTAAAGAACTGAGCGAAAATCGTTCTTACTTTATTCGCGTAACTTTATAGGTTTTGAGACTTTTGTTAAAATATATTATTTTTGACAAAAATTGCATACTTTGGACCTAAAACCGAATCATCGGGAGTGTAAATACATCTGTTTTTTTCGATCTCGAACTGTGAGCGAAAAGTTGTCTATTGATTTGTTTGTGTTCAACCAACCTCATTTTTGTGCAATGTTTGCGAGATGTTTATAAACTACAAATCACTGGCACTCTGACAAAGCGTTTTAAATCTTGGATTCAAAAAAAACATGCCTGCTTAGCAGATATCCGAGCCAAACAAGTTGAGATTCGGTAGAAAAAATTAAATTTGTACGACATCAAAACAACCGTTAACGTTCCGGCAGTCGCGCTAGTGCACTGAGTGCACGCTGGTCTGAAAATCTAGCGAAATTGTCTTAGAGCACCAGCGGCTGCTCGTTCAGTGGGCCATAAGCGCGACTTACGGAGGGTTAAGATAGTAAATTTTCAGATAAGGAAATAGCTTCCATTTTGATTGTACACTAAATGTGAACAGACTGAATTGGCCTGTGAGAAGTGTTGCCAGAGCGCAAAATTCAGTGGAAGAATAAACTTTAAAATGTGAATTCAACAAGAACCTAGTTCTTAAACGTGCTCTACCAGATTGCAGCTTAATATGTGCTTATCCAAAGTCCTTGCAACATCCACCTAAAGGGTGAAACGGTTCAAAATTGATCAAACATGATAAATTGTATTCTGATTATGCTTTTATGTAGATGAACTAACTATATTTCTTTTCGAAGTACAATGATTTCCAAATACAAAAAAAAAGCTGCCGGTGTCCCGTTGTGAATTGTCGGGCTGTACGTTTGATTTTGTACCGGGTCCACTTTATTTGATTTCTAACGCCCGGCATGTTGATTTGAATTGTTTCTCAGTTCCAACAATTTTTTCTATATTTTGTTAAGGTTCCGCTTAACGATTGCCGAATACTTTGGCATTGGAAACGCTTTAATCGACTGTATTGCGTTGCGTTGCGAAGCACGGTGCTATTCGTAGATTGCATACTAACGATTATCGTGTTGTCTATAGGTAGTTTCACTTATCTTGCTTGTGTGATAAATGATCGGGAATGAACTTTATCTCTATTGAGTTCAGTACACCAATAGCATGAGAATCGTCATTGCCAGCCACGACCATCTTCACCAATACTTAGAATAGGGTAGAAAATGTTGATGTGATGCCTACTTAAGGAAGACCACCGACTCAGCGACGCTTTCATAGGTATTACGTAGTTGGATTGAACGACCGGTATAGGTCTAGGAATCGCCACAAGCAAGTAATGCGACTACGAAATGAATGTCTTTGTGCGGTGGGATGGTTAGTCTCCGAGTATATGAACACTCAAAGGCAAAAAGAAATTTAGTTATGTTTTTTCTTGCGTTTAAACTGTGGATAGCCGGCCATCGAGAATGATTTACTTTTTTTCAAAACTACAGCAATTTGAACTCCAAACAGCCGGCTGTGGGAGTATTGCTAAAACTATGAGTCAGTCTGATATCGTTTGAGTTGGGTACTATGACCACAAGTTGATTTTATCTATATGCGAGGTTAACGTGTGCCAAATATATTGGAATTTCTTACGCTTCTTTTCACATCAACCATATCTTTGGGTTCTAAAGCACGATCTATAAAAATTCTTGAATGTAAATTCAATCCTTCTATGTACATCTTGCAAGACATCAATATTTGTAGTAGAAATCGATTATAGGGTTATTTGAAACTTATTACGTCGTGCAGCTCAGTACAGGGCCGGCGAAACACTTTTTTTCCTCAGTGGGTACTAAGATTCGTAGTTCAGATGTGGCGTGTGTGAGTGAACGGGAAAATTTCCGGATAATATCTGGTGGCTATTTGGAAACACCCTTTGTTAACGGGTTGTATGGCCGACGGCTCAGCGAAAATGTGTTCGTTGATTGCCGATACTTCGAATGTTCCATAGCTTGCTACCAATTACTCCATTCTTTTAAATTTCGTTGCATTAATTTTCCGTTCCTACCGATAAACCTTTCGCTGGTACTGACGCCTGCATGATAGTGTTGGCTAACGGCAAGGTATCTCCAACGACCTACATCCCCTCAGGCTCAATGGAGGTCGACTAGGATATTTCTGCGGAGGCAAAAATAATGCCGATAAGTCCACTTTTCGATACAGATTATATCCATCTAATACAACCGGCACCAGAAATGTCTTTTCCGGACCAAATATAAGCCATTTAACATCACCGATATATGCGGGATCTAACTAAACACTCGGCCATGTACGAAGAAGTTTTTCCTACGTACCCGCCTGGGAAGTAGAGATTGATGGTGTAGTTTCCTACGGGGGCCCTAATTGCGCAGTATGGGGTTGGATTCTTTACGAACCCTTTGCTTTAGTCAGTGAAAATCCTGGATTGCAAGTAATTGCGTTCGGTAGAAATTCAGAAATGTAAGAAATTTTCCATCAGCCTTTTATCGAGCCTTTCGCAGGATCTGCTCTTCTACACTTTGTTTCTTTTCAACGGGGCTCGTCTACCTGTTTGTCTTTTTGTGCCGCGAGGTATGAACTGCCTACATCTACTTATTGTAGAAACAAGGTACGGTGTGGAAAATGCAGAGATAACTATGAAAAGTTTTCCTACTGTGGAAAGACTCCGCATGATCTCTCAATATATTCCACATATAAATTATTTGAAGAAAAATTGAAGCACTCTTTTAATGAACGCTCCGAGAAGAATTGCGAAATAGGGTTACGCTACCGGCCATGATTAATTTATACACTTCCTCGTTCACTAAAGAGCGAGAGTCTGACCATCCCATTGTGGGAACATATTCTAGTGTGCCATATACATTTTCGAAGGAGGAAAATCGCTTTCTCTCCATAGCTTCCTCGTAAAAACCTGAGACTGTGCCTTGAAGGGTGCTGTTGCAAAACCAAAATAAGTGGTTCCTGGTCTCGGGACTCCTAGAAATGAATAGGAATTTCCACATAGGACATCAAAAGCGCCAAAAAATGTAGGGCATTTCAGTCCCTACATTTTTCCCAGGTTTTACACCATGCATTGGCATTGTGTAAAACCTAGTTAACTTCCAATGTAGATCTTCCACAATTTTAACATTATTCGCCAGGGCCGAGTAAACTCTATGGAAGAGTATTTTCGGGTATCAAAATGTGCTGTTTTTTCAATCGGATTAATTTTTGCTCGGTACCAGCTATTGAAGTTGTCGCTTGTCAAGTCCAAATCAAAAGCAAATACTTATTGGTATTGTTTCCATATACATACATCGCACCTCAGCTGGTTTTATAAGACTTCAATTCTCACGGTATGCCATGGGATTGTTTTTACGATGATAACCGATCTATCAAATTGCGTGATATTTGCGACAATTTCAATATGACCATCTTGAATACGGTGGAAATGACATAACTTCCTACTTATTTATTATTGGACTCGAGCTCGCTACAGCTAGTGAGTCCACTGATTGAAAGAGCTACGCGTCCCCTATATCCGAAACAATCGAATTGAAATAAGAAATTCTTGCGATGGAAGCGTACAAGGTTTGGACTGGATTGATTCTATACACTGCGAATAAATGTCAGACAAAACGAATACCTGGCGGGAGCAACAGTGTACGGTCTCCCACTCCGTGGTGACCAGAGAGTGCTCAGACTTGTACGCAAAAAGTCGAATCGCTCGAATTAGTCCGAATATACGTGACATTAGAAACACAAATGAAAAACTTGACGAGAGCTGAAAAACGCGGTTATTGGCACCGGTTCGTCGAAGAATTAACGAGAGAAAAAAATGTTTCAACTGGTGGCTAGGCCCTACGTTGTGTATTCGATTCAACCTATGATCGAAATACACGCAACCAATAGTCTTTCGGTGACAACAGATAGTTCCACATTCAAGTAAACGTTTCACGATGAAATGATAATGCTGTATATAAACAAAATGATTATTTTTTAAACACACATTTTTATCTGACAGCATAAATACTCGCGCTAAGCATTGCTATGCGCTTATTATCGTAACGTTCATTAGAAGATGACAGCTATGCATAGCTGCTATGCTATTTATTATGACAGTAGTGTAGTGGTGAGTGCGACCGCATCATTACAGTTTCTGGGAAATATGTGAGAGTTTCTAAGTGCTTTATCTGAAAAATCATGCCCGATTACCAGATACAAATATCAGTTTGAGTTCCTTCGCACTGCTCTATTGCGATCAATGAGAAGGCGGACACTTAGGCTTTAGAATCTCATTTTTATGGAAGATCGCGTTATTTAAACGAGTTTTTCAGTATTTTTTGTCAGAGGACGCAGGAAAATTGGCAAATTTCATGAACCATGGGAGTTTAGAAATCCCAAAGGTATCAACAAGCCTTGGTTAAAGGGGATTAATGAGGGTCGTGACTTTCTTCGAGTGATGTCTCGGGTCATGTCCAATAACACTAGTATACAGCATTTCTGAACTAAATAAGCTAGTGGTCATTTTCAATTTAAAATCGTGTGCTGAATCCGAAAATGAGGTCCAAAAAATTTACAGTAGAACAGTTTTCGAGTTACAGTGAAAAAAATAATTTTAGCATTAAAATTAAAAGTATGTTCAGTAAAATCCAAATATCTTCGGTTGTAGTGCATCGATATGAAATATTATTATGTTGAATTAAAGGTAACTGAATGCACTTTCGATCTTTAGAACATTTTGTTTTAAAACGACTACTGGTTCTGACGTTATTTACAAATTTATTGAACTTTTTCTTAATTTTTCGTCGTTTTTTGAAGAAAAATGAGTGTGTGATCAATATTTTCGGCAAGATAAAGTAATCCTAAATTATATTTTTATGGGAAATCAAAGCCTGCTAATAAACAATGTAAATAAGCACTTGTTGGTTTAAATCCGATTAAAATTGCGAATGTTATTCAATTTTTTGTAAAATGGTAATTTTTGTGTTTCTCTGGGACAACTTATTAAACCGTCTCGATTCCAATTTTTTCAAGGGCTTGTTTACCAATATATGAGGGACTCTCTGTCAGAATTCTGTTAAACAAGTACATTTTGAAAGAATTTAATGTGGGGTAATATTCGGACTCGTTTATCCAAATGATCCAAGACTTCTGATAACAATAATTTCAGGCTCAGTGGAGTAATGTTATCAAAAATTCTGCATTAAAAAATACGAATAATATCTACATGTACAGAATCGTATATGTACAAAATACGTTGTAAACTGCACGCTTCACAATACCTTGATACACACATCGGAAGCTTATGACTGCAAAATGCTAAATTCGGGCTCTAGCTTCACGAAGGATGACTTATCCATCTCTTTCGTCACGTTTTGGTCTACTAACAATTTATTTTCGTTATTAAAACGTCTAGAAGTTTATGATTTGAAATTTTATTGGATTCATATTGGCTTCTATGATGTACCGATTTTACTGTACTGGTTCACAAAACTTCAGCATAGTACAATATATTGCGTATAACATCTAAGTGCAATTACAAAATATTCTACGTTCTTCGAATCATTGTTAGGTTCAGATTGTGAGATTTTGAACCTAAAATAAGTCTTGTTCGTTGTCCTACATAGTTTCAAAATACGAACTGCTAGATGCTCTAGGAAGGAACACAAATTAAAAGTTTTACAAATTATTGATTTTATAATACTTTTATAATTCGTATAGTTTGTATTAACATTGTGCAAAACCCAATTGAGCAGCTAGCGTTTCAAAATACGAATTTTATAACATGTGTGGGTTTAGTTTACAGCGAATTTTGTTTCATAAGAGTGATATTTTATGTAAAACACTTGTAAATAGTACACGCCGTATTGCATACCAATCATTCGATGACTTATAATTTCATTGAGCCTGAAATTATTGTTATCAGAAGTCTTTAATCATTTGGATAAACGAGTTCGAATATTACCCCACATTAAATTCTTTCAAAATTCTTCCATTTACTTGTTCAACAGAATTCTGACAGAGAGTCCCTCATATATTATTAAACCAGCCCTAGAAAAAATTGGACGGTTCAATAAGTTGACCCAGAGAAACACAAAAATTGCCATTTTACAAAAAATTGAATAACTTTCGCAATTTTCATCGGATTTAAACTAACAAGTGCTTATTTTCATTGGTTATTAGCAGGATTTAATTTCCCATAAAAATATAATTTTAAGGATTGCTTTATCTTGCCGAAAATATTGATCACACACTCATTTTTCTTCAAAAAACGACGAAAAATTAAGAAAAAGTTCAATAGATTCGTAAATGACGTCAGAACCAGTAGACGCTTTAAAATAAAATGTTCTAACGATCAAAAGTGCATTCAGTTACCTTTAATTCAACATAATAATATTTCATATCGATATTTGGATTTTACTTAACGCACTTTTGATTTTAAAGGTAAAATTCATTTTTTCACTGTAACTCGAAAACACGCAATTTTACATCAGAAATGGTGTTCGAATATTGAAGTTCAGATTTTTATTTTTATTTTGTAAACCAGTGTAATTATACGTTGAATGCGCATTCCCGGGATATTGGGGTCGTTGAGAGAGGTTATCACGACATTAAATATGTTGTCTGGTCGTGCGCCTAGTGTTCTAGCGCCAGATCTCTGCTAACCGAATACATTCGGCCTCATTCCACTGCAACATGTTCTGGTTATCCTCGATCTCTCCTATATGTCTCTCATATACATATTTTTATCCACCATAGATATCCAAATTTAGTTATTTCTTCTCTCTTGGTAGTTATGTTAACATCTATCTGGCAATCAAGTCCCAAAAGAGTTCCCAGCAGATCTAAGGAGGTCAGTCGGTGATCCGGTTCATGATGTCCTGACAGTGATCTTTCGTTTGCCAAAAAGCTGCAAGTTAAATTTCTTCTTGTCTCTGTCATTGTTGCCCGCCCTCTTTTCACTTCCCCTGACACAGTCTCTGCTACTCTGATGTTGAAATCAATCCCTCTTGTGTCTGTCTTTTGCCTTCCTTAGTTTCTCTTTGTTTCAATTTTTAATAAAATATTAATTCTTTTTGAAAAATTTCCAATTAAATAAAATTGTTGTACATCGAGAGTTTCGGACGCATTCATTTTGTGCGCGAGACACATTCATAGTTAATCTCAGGTTTGGGTTTGTTCCAAACTTTCGAGTGGGTAATTCCCCCGTCGGTTATTTTCGAGTGGGTAGTACTACCCATACTACCCACGTATTCCGCCGGTCCTGGCTCAGTAGATATATTTTCATCAGAACAAATTCGAAAAGAAATTAAGTACGTCAGACAAGGATGACTTCATAAATTGCCAAAACCAGCATGACAACCGAATCATAAATTCAGATGATACCATAATGAACATTCACCGCTTTGTTTAATAGTGGATCACCCATGTTCATACCAACCTTTTTAGGAACATTCTGAAAATCTGTTCGTTCTGCTCAAGTTCGACTCAAAATCCCGATAAATCCCCCACAAAATCCACTTAGCTGTCTGGTTAGCGTTGGCGGTTTACAGTTCGATATCTAATACCACACGTTACAAACCGTGGAAACTTTCACACACCCAGTCCCTATGCAAGCAGAAACAAGCGCAAAACAAAAGAATCCATTTTAAACACGCGCCGAACGTTTTTCAGCTTCTTGATTGAATTTCAATTTTTGATACCACGTCAGTTGGGTGGCAACAAAGCGGTCGGCGGCAAGCAAACAGTCTATGGTCAACACGTCCGTTGGCTGACTCTAAAATAGGTACTTTGCAAGTTTTCGCACCAGGCGCCTTCGACTGATGCTGACGATGCTGGGGGAAACTCCCGAGCTTGACGGTGTCGTGGTGGATGGTGATAGTGGATGGTGGCGGGTGTATAGTACACCATGGAGCGCACTAGAGTTTTATTGCAGGGCTTCACGCTGGCAGCGTTAGTGGCTAACGAAATTGAAAATAAATCTAGTTTGAAATTGAAAACTTGTGAAACATTGATTGACCCTCGCGGCTACCTACAGTACCGCCTGGAAAGGGGAAAACAACGCCGTGGGCGGCTGTCGTTGAGCTTCTGGGAAGCTTTGCCACCACTACACTGTCTGGCCGCCCGTAGGTTGTTCCGCGCGCGTGTTCGAAACTGTGACCGGGACGACGATTGTTCTCGATAGAGTCCGGGGGAAAACTTACGTAAGGAAATCGTTATTGCATATTGTTAAAACAGTTTGTTCAATGATGTCGACGGCGAAAAAAGAGCTGCTTTGCTTTTCTTTGCTTTTTGGCTGAAAAAAAAGGACACGAACGTGGCGAGTCGCGCGATGAGGACGGTATAGCAATGCTAAGCGAGACAGAGAAAAAAACTTGTTTGGAAAATGGACTTCGTGCACCCTTGAAGCATCCCATTTTTGTCCACAACACTTGGTTTGACTGGGCACGAGCGTTGAGACATTTCAAAACGATAGTGAAAGAAGCAATTTGACTGTTTTTTTATTATTCATAAAATTTCGAAACATCGTCATCGTTCTAGGAAAAGACCGCGATGAAACTAAACGGTTAGATGAACGGGGAAAGTGGAACTGGAAGTCGATGGTGAAGAATGAATCGATCGAAAGAGCCACCAAATAGCAGCAGTTATGGGTGTCAACGGATTTTGATCTTTCGGAGGGTTGTCTGTATAACAAAGATGTGCACTGGAAATTCAGCATGTGAATATTTGAACAAGTGAAATACTTTGGCATATCGATTCAATTGTTCACGAGCTGTATTTATCTTTTGAAGTGATATTTTCCTTGTTCTTTGCAACTTTTTCATTTACCTACAACCTGATTATTCACAAAATACTGTTGGTTGCTATGCGAAAACCCATCTTATCATTTTGAGTAATGCAAATTTAACGTGCTATTTTTTAATAGTTCAATTTTTACTAATAGGTTAAACATTTGTGATTCGGGATTCTACAAACGCTATTTATTTTTACCTTTCCTAGACCTAGATGAGGGCATTTACAAAGTATATCCTAGACAAAAAAGGACCAATCAAGTACACACGCAATCCCCATCCACTCTCCCGGTACCACATTGATTGAGTGCCGATTGAATTGGAATGATTGAGCACAAAACAACTAACAGTGATCGGATACGCGTATAGTGGCCGGTTTCGAGCTCCAAGCCAGTTCGAGCACATTTCAATCGGCTGTCGACTAACCAACAGTCAATCAGCCAAAGCACCCAACCAACCTGTGGAGCCGCTGCTGTCGGTGGCATTCGAAAGCTGCCCCTTCGGCTCTGCTCTGCCGATACACATGTTCTAGTAAGTACGGCGTAACGCACGGTTGGTAGGTACATTTCCACGTTTGGCATTCATGCAATGGACGAGACCAAGACCTCTGCCTGGTGCCTCAACATAACACACGACACGGCCTTGCATCCCATGCAGTTCCAATCCTCTCGTGTCATGCATTTCTCTCACCTTTTCATGCCTATGCTGAAACATTTGTGTTCGGTTATGCACGCTTCGTTAATTCTGTTTACCAGTTCAACAGCTTTCCATCAGTCAAGTTCATTATAATTTTTGTTTGTGCACAGCGCATTCTCCCACCCAAAGGGGGTGGTGAATGGGTGTTGGTTATGCGAATGGGTGCACTGCAGATGGTTTCATCTGCGGCGACCACACTCATACCGGTGCCGATACCGTTGCATGAGTTCTAATTTCTGTCACATTTATGGCTTCAACTCAATCGATTATAACAATGGAATGGCATCGGTACCGGTACAGTTACATTGTGAGGCCACTACATCAGCAGTGGCTTTCCAATCGAATAGTAGGTACATACGTGGAATCGAAGCTGCGCTCATTGATTTTATGCGACAGTCGATCGAATACGATTAAACAGAAACGGGACTTTGTTGGATGCTAGAATGTGCTCTACAATTCGTTAGAAATGGTCAGAGATTCATTGAACTTTGCTAAGCCGGTTATTGCAAATGATGGGAAGTAGTTGAATTAAAGTATACTAATAGCTTTGATAAGCAATTTTCATGAAATTCTGCAGAATTCGAAAACTTCATTTAGTTTCATGAAATAAGTACCACTACAATAATTGGTGAATACAATTGCAATGTTCATGCAGGTTGTCGGTTTAACGCGAAATTTTGGGAATGTAACTTGCGAACTCAACATCTATTAATATTCCAAGGTGGCGTACGATTCAGTGAAACGATTCCATGTTGTGAGGGAAGCCGTTAATTTGATCAAAACATGATTTTTTGCTGTTTTCGACATTAATAGTTTAATTTAACCCTTTCTAGCCCACTATTTTCCAGCACATACAAGGTTTCAACGCTATTTTTCAAAAAACATGTAGCAATGAAGTTTTATTCAAACAAACGATCGATCCTTCACTGTACGAGATTGTACTCGAATATTTTATTACCAGATAAAATTAGAGTTAAAGCTTATACATAAAAATTTACCGAAACAGTAATTGGCTACTTACCTCAATCAGGACTTAGGAATTAGAATATATTGGCTTAAATGGAGGAAAGGAGAAGGAGGTGTGGGGAAGTGAAATGGGAAGGGTGGGAAAAATAGCAACACAAAAATAAAAACAAACAGCAGGTAAGTTAATTTCACAAGTAGTTCAACTCGCCTGCGAGTAAGCCTAAAGCTCTTTACAACATTGGATAATCAATTTTGGTATGTCTCCGAGTTTCAGTTGTCCAAACATAGTGTCGTCTATGTAAGGACGGCCGAATATTCGGAATCGCAATTGCGCTACTGCTGAACAGTTGAATATCAGATGGTATGAGGTTCCGTAGTCGGATTCACAAAGATCACATGAACAAGACTCAGCGCGCTGATTAGTTGCCATGTGATAATTGAGTTTTCACTGCCCGGTTAAAGCCCTGGTCAGCATGCCGCAATGTAGCTTCGAAAAATGTAGGAGATTTTTCGAAATCACTGGGCACGGTTATTCTAGAAACGCCTTGGTTTGGCGACATGTTTTGTAGATTTGGGGGAGTGCAGTGCATGCGGTAATTGCGGTGTTCGGACGAAGCCCAGGACCGTATTTTTTCCCTTATCCAACATGTCGAAATTGGCAGGGCGGGCTCAGGACCAACGAAGTCAATTGCTGAACCTGCTCTGGTTAATTCATCAGCCCATTCATTTCCAGTAATACCGGAATGTCCAGGCACCCAGACAAGGTAGATAGGTAAGCAGGCATTCGTTATCTGCGGATCAGTAAATCATTTGGCTATTCTTCTTGCAATCCAAGATTTCTATCCACCTTTCCTATACTAAGGCAGCATCGATCCCTGAAACACATCTGCGGATCTAAAAGATCACCAAGGTTTCTGAAAATTGACACTTTTTTTTGACAGACATAGCGTTGCTCTAGAGTATTGGGTTCAATCACAGAAATCACCTAGATGTCGTTGATGTTCAATACAATCCGGCGTGGATCTTGCAATAAGAAATAGTTTGAAGTCAGCGTATATAAGTTAGCATCCTAGTAGGATGACATAGAAAATATCATTGAAGAACAGGGATAATAGTAGAGACCCGAGATTTCTTCCTTGTGACATACCTGACATATTGATGGGTCTGTATGATCCATTTTTGTCAGCTTAAAATTCAAGTCAATCAGACTGCGACATTATCCTTTGCACCGAAACCTGACTTCGTGATGATATATTAAACGTCGAGTTAACCCTTTCATGCCCAACTTTTTTCTAGTGCATGTAGAGTTTCAAAACTATTTTTCCTTGAAAACGATTGGGTCAAGAAACACAAAAAACCTATTTTCATAAAGATAGGTGTTTCTATGGCAGTGCTAGAAGCTGGTCAATTTTTACCTTCTGATGCTCAATACAATTCTCCTAGAATAGTTACAATAGTCCAATTACGTGGAAAACGTAGCCAACGACAGTCTAAATTGATAAGTTTTATCAGTTTTCAACAATATTGCACCATAACAAAGATATATGAAAAAATCATTTTCGGTCGTCAACGTAAACTGTCTCTGGCAGCACTGCTCCAACGGAATCCAATCAGACTAATTGCATTAACTTCAGTTTTAGAGCTGATCTTTGTAAATGTTAATACTCAAATGAAAGGCAATAATCACATTAATAAGCCTTACTTGTTTTTGTGAGCAAATCTTGCCTAAATCAGAAGTTATAGCTGTTTAAAAACGTTGTTGTCCACAAACAACATGGGCATGAATGGGTTAACGACGAACTACGCAATCTACCGATGCGATCGCAACTCTTCTACCAGCCATATACGTCGCGAAGGTGGTGTTCTTATAGCGATAAAGAACTATCTAACTGGGACTGTACTAATAATGCCTAGATGCGAATGTTTTGAGCAAGTTGTTGTACAGGTTTCACTTCCAGATCTATCGTTATGTATTTGCTGCATTAATCTGAGGTCGAATAGTGATCCTTACTTGTGCGACGTTCAGTTCTCTGCAGTCCGAAGCATTCTGGACAAAGCTAATAGGAGCGAAAATGTACTTGTGGTATGTGATTACAATCTTCTTCATCTCCGGTGGCTTTTTGATGACGATTATAAGTCCTTCCTGAACATGCAACATCGGAACAAGAGACGGCCATCACAGAAACGTTGGTCGCTGGCGGCTTGTATCAAATCTACTCCCTTGGCAACGTGAATGGACAGATGCTCGATTTAGCTTTCGTTAACGACACGGACGTGTTCGAAGTGATTGAGCCTTCGACATTTATACTGAAGGTGGACCCTCACCATAAACCTTTCGTTATAACATTTTGTATGCGTTCTAGTGATGGTGAAGCTTTTGATGCACCTCAACTTCGACTTTACTCGATGCAACTTCGATGAAGTCACAGTGGCCATTGATGCTCTCAATTGGCGTGAGATGCTGATTGGAAATAATTTAGATCAGCCAGTTAAGGCGTTCTATCACGCCTTTGCCGAAATTACCCTGAAAACGTGTCAGCCTAAAAGTAGATTCTAATTTTTTCGTGGTGCAACGCCGAGCCTGATTGCCGACGCAACGTCCTCCGGATACAACGAAACAGATACTCTGTCATAGGACTGACGACAACAAAACTTTTCTTCGTCCAACTGAACTGCAATATTAAACAACCTCGAAACAGTGTATTCGGTAAATATCTGAACCAAGTTCAACGCAACCCTCGAAATAATCCCTCGACATTCTGGACGTTTGTAAACAGCAGAAAATGTTCCAGGGGTGTACCAGAATAAGTCTATCTCCGAGACAAACATTCACAGTCCACAGCCGAGTCAGTGAACCTCTTTGCTGATCACTTCCGTGATGTATTTACCAGCCCTCCTGTCTAACCATTGCAAAACTAACTTGAAACATTACTAACGTATAATATCAATTCTTCCTAATGTAATCCAAGTAGCATTTCTAGTTTTATAGCATGCTAGAAATGTATTATAAGTTTTAAGAGGAGCTTCAAGAGCGTCATTAAGCTTCAATTATTGTAATGCCGATGTGTTGAACGCTCTGTCCAGCGTTGATTCGTTGAAAGGGCCTGGTCCGGATCGCTTGCCTCCTATGTTTATAAAACATTGTGCCCGAGCACTTTCTACACCAGTAAGTATTACATGCTCAAGCGCATTAGAAACGCCAACCGGTGTGCTCAAGGAAGTTACCTAGGTTCACTGATCTTTCTCTTATTCATCAACGATCTCTGCACCCACATCAAGTCTGAACCGTAATTGAAAAACTACTCTATGCTGATGATCTGAAATTTTTTCGTTCAATTGCCTTGAAATGACCCATTCTGCTGTGCTCCAAGACGATATAGCCAAATTAGAGGAATGGTGCTCGTTGAATGGAATGCAATATCAACATCGATAAATATAAGGTGATAAGTTTCGGACGATCGGCAACTCTAAGGCGTTGCGAATATACCCTTCTAGCCTGTTTCACCGAGAGGGAGCATTCTATTCGCGACTTGGGATTTCTACATACTGAAATATTTATACTGCGTACTGGTCCGGAGCACCTTGGAATATGGAGTATGTATGTATGGGTGCCATACAATGCCATTTAAACTATTCGGCTGGAGCGCGTACAGAGAAGCTTTGTACGATTTACTCTCAGCAAGCTGCCTCGGAATGACCCTATCCATTTTCTGCCGTATAAAAATAGTGGCATGTTGCTAGATTTGGCAACACTGGAGTCTCGCCGCACTTTTTGCAAAGAATGTTCATTTTCGATATGTTGTCGAACAATGTTGCCTGTCCCATCATTTTTTCAAGTATTAATTTGTACGTTCCTTCTCGTGGTACAAGGAATTGTTCGCTTCTGTGGATTCCCTGGCATCGTACAGTATATGGCCAGATTTATCGTATATCCGGCGCTAGCTTGGCCCTGTCACTAAGTTAGTGTCGGACTCTGATGAAACGAAGTCGAAACGCAATTTCCATAACTAATTTAGCTATAGGCTTTGTGCTCTTCACGCGCAAAGATGATCCGAAACAATTTTCTCCTTAATGAAGAAAAAATAGATTTTACATAAATTATTCTTAACTAAGGAGAAATATAGCATAGTGCAGAAGAATCCGATAGACGGATGTTGTAGCAAATTCAACGAAACTGCTTTAGTTTAGTTTGCTAGAGCCAATATAATTTTTTTTATATTGACTCTAGCAATAGCATCCCAAGTAAAAAATAAGCAGTATAACGTAGCAGAATATCTTCTTTAGATCTACATATAGAGCAGTCTTGAAGATTTGTTAAGCCCTATATATTGATATAATGCAGGTATTATACCAGAAATTGCGAAATATTATGCCATTACTGAGCAGAGATTGACAGCCCGTACAAATATTGAATTTGAAAGGCTGAAATTGGCACTACGCATCCTATTGGAAAGCTTGAGTTGGCTGTCATTTTCCGCAATGGTTTTGAAACCATTTCTTATGTTTTCTATCGGTATGATGAACAAAAAGAAAAAATAATAAAATAAAATGTTCTGTTTGAAACCGTAATTGATTCCCTTCTAATGCATTGTTATGAATACCCTTAACGGAATTTCGTTCTTACATGATATGAATGCTTTAGGAAAATTAGCTTTTGTAAGTCTCGAACAGAGGTACCTTGCCATGTCCTTCACGGTAAGTGTTCTGCTCTAGCTGCCTCGGCTATATTGCATATGTTCGAATGAAATGAAATATGCCGAATATAATCTTCAAAATGAGTTGCGTAACGAATAAACTCACAGCATTTCGATAACATTATATCGGCTTTCTATTCACTCTATAATGGCACGAAATGCACATATAAAGCATACATACTTTAAAAATACTTGAAGCATGTAGGCGTTATATCAGCTTTATATACGTATACAAATCAAGCGATAATGCTATAATGCATGTATGCATTAATGATGCTAATGTAGAGCGTTATTGCATCGTTAATGCTATAATGGATCGGTTTAATTCAGTTGAGAAAGGATCTGTATAAGAATTATTGAATAAAGCGATTGTCGTTTCCTATCGATAGCATGTAGAAATAGTAATTATAAGTAGATAAATTCATAAAATTTAAAGAGCGCTGAATTCGCGTAAAGCCGCAGAACTGTTCTTCTTCTAGTTTAAGTTATTTTCCGTCGGTCAATTTCCGCTACCAGGCCAATCACCGACGCCAGAGAGATAACTCCCACTATCTGGACTAGATATCAACCCATCAAACTCATGGAGCGGGGACCAACGGCATTACTTCCCTTCACAAAGAAAGGCGTGACCCACAGATTTTTTTCACCTCAGAAAAATCTCAACGACCTCGGTTGGGATTGAACCCAGACCAACTGGGGTTAGTGCCGGTCACGCTTACCACTGAATAGACGAATTTCGCGCCAAATCGTATTCAGAGTTGGCAGCATCCTCTCAGATTTCAATGAAACTTTCTGTACATGAAGATTTTGTCACAAAAAGCCGCTTTGCATATTTTGTTTTTCCAAAAATGATCTAGACTGTCTTTTGAAAAGGGCCAAACTTTTTTTACCAATTTTTTTTCAAGTTATTTTTACAAAATTAGTCAAATTTTCGAATAAAAATATTTAAAAAATTCTTCATTGATTCCTACATTGAAAAAAAAATCGATTTTAAAAATTTAAAGTCGATTTACATAAAAAAAACCCATTTTTGATTTAGATGAAATTTTGTTCCAAAATAGATAATTATGTTCCCTACCTACCGTTAAAAATTCAAGTTTGGCACTTTTAAGAAAAAAAAAGTTATTTGAAAAAAACTTTTCCTTGTCCAAACTGAATTGTTTTCTTCAGTGTATTTTTATCGAAAATTAAACCAATGAAAGTCATAATCATCTCACAATCCAATAAAACTCAGTTGGTGAGAAGAGATTGTCTTATTTAGCAACTAAGCATATTTTTATTAAGGGGTGAACTACCTTTTCATTTTTCATGAAATCGAAATTTTTTTTATTACTTTATCTGAAAGTACAACTCCTTGAGAATGTTTTCCCAAATTTTTATAAAGATCCGATAAATAGATCGAAAGCTACAGCGCTTCCAAGCGCGCTTCGTCTACCAAGAGCAGTGGTAATTTGAAATTTTAAACTCGGTTATCTCGAAATGTCGTTTTACTAAAAATGGTTTTTGCGTTATCACGATTGCCGAAAAACTACTCAATCAATTTTCTTAATTATTTTTTTAATTGATCGTAATTAATTTTTCTCGTACTTTACCGATTCCTTTTTCATTCATAAATTTTTGTTTCATGGATAAGAATTTTTTAACACAATTTTTTTAGAGCTTAGAACAGCGATTTTTTACTAAAAACGTTCTCGAATGCAGGAAAAAATATTATTTATTCAACTAATCGTTAAGGTACGAAGAATACTCATATACTAATGGAATTTTTTGAGTTTTGGGGGGGGGGTCTCCAATCGTGATCACCGCAAACCTCCCAAATAAAAAAGGGTTTCGGGGAAAAAGCCATAACTCTGCCAATTATCAATTTATTTTTATAAACTTATGCTTGTTTATTTTACTGAAAAATGTACTACCAAAGTATTTTAAGTTTGATGTAATGAAATCATTGCTTTATTCCTTTACGTAAGTTCAAACTTTCGTGACATTTTTATCACTAAAAGGTATGTAACCCCTTAATCAAGAATCCCATTGAAAAGAATTTATGTCGTTAAACAAATATTCCATTATTACTTTTTTATTTTCTTGTTTATGCTGAGGAAGAATCTGAGAAAGAATTAGTGACAAGATGCCAGACCTGGCTAGAATAAAGTTGAACTGTTTCACCAAAGCCACAAATCGCCTGCCAGATCAGAAGTCTCAGGGCAAAATTTGACATTTTCTTCTCTCGAACCTACTGTGGAACGTAACTTGGATTCACTGAAAGATTTATGTTCAGGGAGTTGAGGAAAGTCGGCTTTGTCGTATGTTTCGTCATCCTACACACGATTAACATGATTTCATTAGCAACTGCGGGTAGAGTTTCTTGTGACTAGTGTTTGCTATGATACTTTTCTAGGATTTGTTGACTTGTACATATTGTACATATGTAGTCTAGAAATCCTTGCATTTTCTAATGACATTAGGGTGTCTTATGACTAGGAGATATTTGAATTCTTAAAGATCCATTATTTCTGTTGCCTTTGATTTTGAATTGTTATACTAATAACGCTTCAATGTCATCAGTCTACTTTCTACTTCTGCCGCAGTCAGACGTACAATCGAGCCCAGTGAACAACAGGCCTCTCGATCTAGTGTGCATTGTCTCGAGAACAAAGGAAATATCGGATTATTCTTGTCATCATGAGTAAAGTTGACGAAAAAGCTCTACTCCGACCCAACGCAGCGGTCGTTGACTTTAAATTTTGTTTAAAACGACCGAGTTTTAGTGAAGTGGAATACCTTCTGAAGGTAAAAATGCAACTTAGGCTTGCGGAAGTCTTGTACCTTCAGTATCATCATCTTCGCAATGTAGTGTTAATATCATTCAGCACGTTAGCACAAGCCGAGCGTTTCGTTTTGAAGAACAATTTAAAACACGTGGTTGAAAGTGACAGCGTTGGAATTAAGATTCCCGTATACATTGAGAATGATTATATAGATGTAAGATTATATGACCTATCACCTCGTACCCCTCCTGAGCCAATTGCAAAGTGCATGTCGCAATACGGAGAAGTAGAATCTGTTACACCTGATACTTGGAGAAACTTCTTCCCGGGTACTCCTAACGGCGTTTTTGTAGTGAGGATGCGGGTTGAAAGGCCTATACCCTCCTACTTGGAAATAAAACTCAATACTCACGGAACTACAATTATGCAAACTACGCTATGCACCCATGAGGGGCAAACTCCTACGTGCAAGTATTGTAATCAGACAGCTCATCATGGACAACCTTGCGCGGAAGATGCAGAGGAAAATGCATCTCAACCGATTGCCAACTCATCTACGGCAAACCAACCTAAAACAGAGTTTTCAATACCAATGCCTGAACCACAAACGGTGGCCAAATTTGTGGCAGCTGTTCAGACCATTATGACAACCGCAAAAGAATCATGCAGCACCCCAAAAGCAACTGTAAGCAACATCGGCAACGAATGCAGTAACAATGACGACGGATTTACACTGATCAACAATAAGTGCAAGAAGCAAGGGAGAACATCTGATCCCGGACACCAAGCCAGCTTCGACCGGGACGTGAAAAAGAAGGGAGAATTAAATGACCCCCCTGACACTGTTTGCCAACAGACCTCGCGAAAAAAGGTCTCCGCTCGCAATAAAAAGTTGCGCGCACGAGATTCAATTAATTAATTCTTATTTGTGTTTTTATTTTTACATGTATTGTAAACGTATAAAAGATCCATGGCTCCGTTAAGCTACCGCTATGAGCCGTGTCAAATAAACGAATTAAAAAAAAAATGCTTCAATGTTTTTTCTACTAATTTATTTGGCACGGCTCAATGCGTTAGCACAATTGAGCTGTGGATCTTTCGTGTTTTTACGAAATGCCAAAATAAAAAAAATAACTGCGTGTTGAGACCCGTTTTTTTGGCGGTGATGCATTAGTTGCGATATCTTCTGCAAATTGGGGGTCAGTCCGTCTACCTTCTCTGGTGTTGTCGTTCACGTCCATGTCATTCCTGCTGTTCATTGTCGGGAGTTCTAGTTTGTTTCTTGTTCTTACGGTTCGCTGTTATAAATCCGTCTTCATCGGCATTTGTTTCTTTATTAGTGTTGAGTTGTTTGATAGCGGTGGGATTAGTACACGGTGCCAGGTCATGTGGCTTAAATTGAAAATTGTCTATTTATGTTGGGATGCTGCATAAAATATTATTGTATTCGACAACGTGTTTCAAGCTGTTTTTATATCCATCCTCTTCGGAGTTTGACTCATTGTTTGTGGTGCAGATCTTTGATTTGGAGGTACTAAGCGCAATCGTAGTTGAGTGAGCATTTGTTTATGACTTAGCATGAGATGGTGAAGACAGTGTAGAATCTGAACATTTTTTAGAAGCGTATCGTTGGTAAATAGAATTCCACCATCTACGTCATGAGGTACTGATTATGTTCAAAAACATTAACCAACCAGAATCATTTGCTACGTTTTTGAACGTAATCAGTACATCATGACGTAGATGGTGGAATTCTGTTTACCAACGTTAAGGCATGTTCAGATGCTATGCTGTCATCACCATCTTACGCTAAATCACAAACGCTCACTCAACTACGATTGCGCTTAGTGCCTCCAAATCAAAGACCTGCACCAGCAACAAAGAGTCAAACAGCGAAGAAGATGGATAGAAAAAGTGACCTGTAAGAACGAGACACAAGCAGTAATATCCGATCGTTAGCATTAGGAAAGTGCTAGCCATGACGATTTGAATGTGATTGATAACGCGAGAGCAATCAGGCTGAACCCCAGGTTGCTGTGGATGACACGATAACTATTTTATCTCCTAGAAAAGGGATTTCAACATATCACAGCAAACTACGTTAACAGGACTCAACTGACAGGCGATATTTCATTATTGTGTTGTATAAAACAAAAAAACTCACGACTCAGTTAAGTTAAGGCATTGAGCCATGTCAAATAATAATAACAATAAATAAAAATTATTAACCATCGCAACTGCTTACCAGAAACAAAAATATTCAATCGACAGTGTACTAGCAATTAACATGCAACAAACAATTCCACATGAGACTTCGACACCGCAGATCCCGTCGAAATTCTGGTTCGGTTCTGACAGTTCCTCTTCACAGCACAACTGCAGCAGAGGTAAATACCATAAAATCCTGGCGAATCATCAACCGCAACGAGAATCCATTCGTTGGGACCGCACTTTCTCATTGTTCGTAAGCTGCACACTCGATGTATAAGTGTGTGTGTTGCCTGTTTCTGGCAGTATACCTTCACGCTCAAGCTACACCGCTAGATGGATCCCGGAGAACCAACTCTCGTTCACATGGATTCGAATCGGAATCATAAAATTTAATTTCACTTCAGTCCGTAGCACGAGTTCTGTATACCAACCAACACGATCCACTTCATATCCCCGACATTCGTATGTATATCCATTAAACGCGGACACAGGACTGACGGTTTCGGCGCGGATCTGCGGTCCCTTGGACTCGAGAATGGGTTATAATGGTTGCACAATCCTTTTATTACCCACCCGCTTCGACGCGAGTAGCTACTTTCCCCCTTCCCATTCGAACTCCCTCCGTAGTGGAAATGGACTTCTGATATCATGGGGCAGCGAGTAAGAACAAATGTAAATCGTAAATTTTTATTATGCATACTCCACAGGAAGGTTTGGCACTCTCGGAACCGGATGGAGGGGGTGTTTGGAAGGATGCGATGCGATGTACCTACCGAAAATACTTTCACACCGTCAGACAAAAGCTTACACAGGTCAAATCCCTAACATTGACTGTTTTGCAAGCAGAGCAAATATTTCGCAACATCGCATCTTGGCTGGGGTGAGGTTTTGGCCGCTGCTGGTTTCTGTATCGGTGTTCCCATGTGGATCGAATATTGCAACGGTAAATCTTGGCAGGTTGTTTGGTACTAATATGGGGCGCATCGGTAGCCTAAGCTCTATGTGTTGAGTGTGGTTAAATGGGATAGCTTTGGGATGACTGTAACTGGGCGGATTATGATGGGGATTTTCCTTCGACACGGAAAATCTTTTCTGCAACTGATACTGATTTACAGCGAAAGGTGTAATCTAGCAGATGTAGTTTTTTTTTTTTCAAATGACACCTTCGGTAGTTACGGTTTGGTGGAATTTTGAAAAGGTAAGTGCGAATTATTGATTGTTATATTAGCTGGTTCTAAATATTCGTCAATTCGTCGAAATCTCCGCTATACAATACAGTTAGGAGGAGCTGTGAAGAAAAATCTAGATGAGGTAATCATTTATTGCAATAGAAACACACTCACGATAGAAAATGGTTTTCTCATACGACTGCTGATTGACAATTAAAATGAGACCCATTTTTTATTTGTAAACCAGGTTGTCAATAATCTTTTATTTTCGAAATTACATTAAATAATTCCTAAATAAAAGTTAGCGTTTTTTCATTTATTTTTCTAAAGGTTGTAATTTTTTTTCAAAGCATGAAGGATTTCTAGGAAAGATGATTGAATTTCTTGTTAGCATCGATTTGATATTTACTACTCAATACCCAACAGCAATGAGCTTGTCAGGCAGCTACTCGACCGATCCACACATGCTGAGAAATGAGCCCTATTTAGTCTCGCAAGTCACTGAATACTGATCACGAGATTCGTTCTCAAAAGGATTTGCAGTCCAAATGTGTCCGAAAAGCAGGTCAACATGGAATGTAAAGCGTGTCACAAGACGAATTTGGAAAACAGTGGTACCATGTTGGTAATTCGTTCAATGCAGGTGCATGTCAATTAGCGGCACATCAGGCAGCTAAAAAGGGTGAGTTAGTTACTTGGGCGAAAATAAATCATCGTGGTCTCTCGATATTGCTTCAGGAATGGAACGGCGACACTTGTTTCATCCTATACAGAAATAAATTTCCGTGGTCATTATCTAAATTCGATAAATCGCAGACAAAATTAATGGGCAGGAATATCTAGTTCTCAAACGCGCGATTTTATACAGGTACAGTGCCGCCTTTATGCATTGACATAGTCCCGCTTTAAGATAGCTGTTACATAAGACTAGTTGTATACACTGGCGGTAAAGTGTTTTAAGCATAATAAAAATAAGCCGAGGAATTCCACGAAGATCCGTCCGAAAATATTTAAAATCGTGACCGACCATTAAACGATTCCTATTAAACTTTACACGTTTCACGGAAAACTAAACATTTTTCATTTATTTGACTCAAAGGCAATTTTTTAAAAGGGCGTAAGCATTTCAATGTGCCATGATTTCAAATTTTTTTTTGTTCGATTACTGTATTTTTTACAGCAAAACTTTCTAAAAAAGAGTCACAGGGAATGAACATTTTTGTTCGCGAAAAATGTACACTGAAAAAAATGTTGTGTCCTTTTTTACAAAAACAAAAAAATGTGTTAAAAATTTAAATGGCAAAAACCCATTTTTTCTATTTTTTTATATTTTGTCAACAAAAACCTAAAGAGAAAAGAAATATTTTGAATGTAATTGTATGATGAAGATCGGTAAAAAAGTTTTTCTCACAATAACTATACATGTTTTTAAGTTTCATATCATTTGATATACAAAACTGTAATTTTATTACAGAATATAATTCTAAGTATAATTGTAAATCGAAATAAATTTAACAAAAATCTTCCAAAATGTGATAGTTAGTTCGTGTGATTTTGCCCTTTTTAAAAGTTATTCGCGTGACTCCATCATAAAATGTCAAAAATATAATGTTTATCATTTCAAAGACGTGAAGAAACTTTTTCAGTGTATTTAAACCATGGAGAAGCTTTCAACAAAAAAGTTTTCCTACCAACAACTTTTGACATATTTTCTTAATGAATATAATTCTAAATGCCATGTTTAGCACCATCTTCAGTTTTTTCCCTGAAGATGGTGACCAACAGCACCGAAACGTCGGACAAAAATAAAAATACGTTCTACTAATTCTTTAAAGACTGACCAAGCCGTCAAAAATAAATAAAAATCACAGTATCTCGGGAACTACTACATTTCAGAAAATTTTCGTTATAAGCATTTTGATTTAAAATGGTGTTTGGAATCATATTTAAAAAAAGAAAATCATATTTTTGACAGCAAATAGTATGAATTATAAAAATATGTCAAAAGTTGTTTTTAGAGAAACTTTTTTTATTGGAAGTGTCTCTATGATCCAAATACACTGAAAAAGTTTCTTTCCCGTCTTTAAAACGATTACCATTAGATTTTTGACATTTTAAAAAGGGCATAATCAGTCGAATTAACTGTTTTTGTTGGAACAAAATTCCAAATATCTCGAAAACTATCGCATTTTGGAAGAGTTTTGTTAAATGCATTTTGATTTAAAATGATACTTAGAATTATATTCTGTAATAAAATTACAGTTTTGTATTTCAATTGGTATAAAATTAGAACATGTATAAAGTTATTGTTAGAAAAACTTTTTTACCGATAAATTCTCCATCATACAGTCATATTCACAATGTTTCTTTTCTCTTTAGGTTTTTGTTGACATCATATAAAAAATTAGAAAAAATGGGTTTTTTGCAATTTAAATTTTTAACATAAATTTTTGTTTTTGTTAAAAAATGACACAAATTTTTTTTTCAGCGTATTTTTTTTCACACGGAAATATTCATTCCCTGTAATTCGTTCTCAGAAAGTTTCGCTATATAGAATACAGTAATCGAACAAAAAATTGAAATTTTTGCGAGTAGAAATGTCTACGTTCTTTTGAAAAATTGCTCTTGTATCAAAATATTGCAATCGTCTGAGAAAATCATGGAGATTTGGAGATTCATAAACCGAACACAACTTCAAAGTTTCGTTCGAATCGACGATGGTCATATTTTGTGGTCAGCCGGCTTCTCATGGAATCTCTCAGCTGCTACAAAATTTTTGCAGCGAAATTTTTTTTGCGCTCGCTGATTATCAGAACATTTCTGGGGTTAAAATTAAAATTTTAGGATTCAGTTTAACTTTAAAACTCCAGTACAGTAAGATTCCGTTTTTGGCTTGCTCCATTTTTGCAACAAAACACTTCCAGGCAACATTGTTGTTGTACATAGTAAATCTTAAAAAAAAGTTTCAATACACATTTTAATGTAATAATTGATATTACAGCTTCATATGCAAAATCGTTTGATGGGCGCTAGCAGACGAACAAAATCAAATTCGAGTTAATTCTTTCTTGAGCATATTTTTCTTATTTTTTTCAAAAGGTTTATTTGGCACGGCTCAATGCATTAGCACAACTGAGCCGGGGATCTTTGAAGTAAAAATGTATGTCTGCCAGATATTGTTGACGTAGTTTGCTGCTGCGTGTTGAGATCCTTTTCCTCGGGTGGTGAAGCATTAGTTGCCTTATCCGTCTCAGCTAGAGGGTTATTCAGTTTGCCCTTTCTCGCGGTTATCGTCCTCGTCCATGTCACCATCGGTACTGCTTTCTTGCTGTTCACGGTCAGAAGTTCATATTTATTTCTTGTTCTTACTGGTCGTTGTTGTAAATCCGTTTTCATCGGTATATAATTCTTTATTAGTGATGCTAGTTGTTGGTTTAGGACCGGTTGTCGTGGTCGTTGTCCCTTCATTATTGGTTAATTGGTCGTTGTTTTTGGTTTATCTGTAAGTGTCGGTAGCTATTTGTTAGAGTTGGTTGTAGTAGATGAGCTTTGACTAGTTGCTTCGGCGCATGTTTTTCCATAGTGAACTATCTGGTTACAGAATTGGCTCGTTGATATGTGATCGGCTTTGTTTGCTTATAGGTTACGCCGTTCCTCGGTGATTTGCATTCGATAGTCATGTAAGAAGGTATTGGTTTAGTCACTCGCATCCTCACAATACGAACGCCGTTGGGAATACTGATGAAAAAATTTCTCCACGTGTCATTCGTAATTCATTTGATGTAATTTTCCTTAGTGCGTGGTGCCAAATCATGGATACGAACGTCCACTATCTCTTTTTTTGATTCTGGTGTTATTAAATTCGACCTCGTGTTGCATGCAGTTATTTTCAATGAAGTTTTCTGCATGTGCTAAACTTCTAAATGTAATCAAAACACAGTTTAAGACGTAGTGTAGCTAAATGTACGTAACTTTCGCGTGATTAAGCTCTATTTTAACTTTAACTATTTGTTACACTTCCTGAACTGTGGATCTAACACGAGTTTTATTAAATTTTGTTATCCCGTTGCTCGAGCAGTTTTGTTTCCTTTGGCAGACTCATTTCATTGCATAGTCGGGGGCAACGATACGATACTGTTTGTGCATTGAATATAGAACAAAGCGCAGGCTTGCTTCACTGTTGCCTATAACGTAGCGATTTTTTTTGCTTCCGATTTGTGCGAGGTCAGAAGATAGACTGAGTCTTTTTCTTATCTTAAAGATGCAAAATATGTGAAAAATAAATATCCCTTTTTTAATTTTGCGCTGTAAGACCACTTAAGTGAAAATTTGTACAAAATAATCAGACAAGGTTATGAGGCTATGTCTAGCGACTAAAGTAGAATATTTTAACAGCTTCGGCTTATTGAAAAGAAAGAACAATATATGAAAAATAATACGTTACAAATAATTATTTATATTTCTTGTTGGGATTGCGTAGATTAAAAAGTGTTAAGAGATTGACTTCTAAATTAGCCAGGCACGCTCATCTAACAAAGATTTTCTGAATTTATGAATCTGAATTGAATTTACTGAAATATTCTCAATACTAGCTGGTGCACGCTGTGCATTACGGGAAATTAAGGAACGTAGTTTCAATGCTCGCGATTGGATGCGACGTATATTTCGCGCTAAATCGTATTCAGAGTTGGCAGCACCCTCTCAGATTTTAACGAAACTTTCTGTACATGAAGACTTTGACACAAAAATACTTGATTTAGTGATTTAGTCTTTGAAAAGAGTCAAACTTTTTTTTATCACTCTTTTCAAGTCTAAAAATGTTAAATCCTACAAACAGTGATTTTTATAAAATTAGTCATTTTTTTAAATAAAAATAATGAAAAAATTCTTCATCGATTCCTACACCGAAAAAATCGATTTTAAAAATTTAATGTCGATTTACAAAAAAAACCATCTTTGATATGCTTGAAATTTTGTTCCAAGATAGGTAATTATGTTCCCTACCTACCGTCAAAGTTGGGCTCTTTTTAGGAAAAAAAGTTATTTGAAAAAAAACTTTTCATTGTCCAAATTCAATTTTTTTCCTGGGTCCATAGCCCATAGACCAGAACCCAGAATCCCGAGCAGAGAACCCAGACAGCAAATTCCATAACCCAAAGTTCAGAGTTCCGAGGAGAGAGACCAGAATCCAGAGTGAGGTGAGTTTAGAGTCCGGAATCCAGAGTTCAGTGTCGAGAATGTAGAGCCCAGAGTCAGTAACGCAGCGATCAGAACCCAGAGTTCCGAAAACAGAGCTCAGAGTCCAGAATCCAGAGTTTCGAGTGCAGAGTTCAGAGCCCAGAATTCAGAGTTCAGAGTTCAGATGCCAGAGCACAGAGTCCAAAACCTAGAGTCCAGAGCCCAGAGACCAGAAATCAGAGTCCAGATTTCTTATTCCAAAATACTGAGGCCAGATTCCTCAGCACATAGTCCAGAGTTTAGAGTCCAGAGTCCACAGTTCAGAGTCCAAAGTCCAGAATCAAGAGCCAGAGCCCATAGCTCGGATACCACAGTCTGCAGTCCAGAGTCCATAGCACAGAAACTCGAAGCGAGAGCTCAGAATCCAGAGTTAATAATGCAGAGTCCAGAATTACTGTGGCCAGAGTCCAGAGCCTGAACTACTTAACCCAAAATACTAAGGCAAGAGTTCAGACTCCAGAGCACAGAGCTCAGAATCCAGAGGCCAGAATCCAGAGTCCATAACACAGAATCTCGAGGAGAGAGTCCAAAGTCCAGAACTCAGCGTGAAGAGTGCTGCATCCAGAGTTCAAAGTCCAGAATCTAGAGCTCAGAGTCCAGATACGAGAATTCTGAGACCACAGTTCAGAGTCCAGAGACCAGAGTCCTCAACCCAAAATACTGAGTTCAGAGCCCAGAGTACCTAGCCCAGAGTCCAAAGCACAGAGCCCAGAGACCAGAATCCAGAGTCCAGAGGAGTGCGCCCCCAGTCCAGAATCCAGAGATCCGAGTGCAAAGCCTAAAGTTCAGAGTCCAGAGTCTAGAGTTCAGATTCCAGAATGAATGTTCAAGAAGTGCATATACCAGAACCCATGGTTCAGAGTCCGATTACCTAGTACAGAAATTCGAGGCCAGTGCCCAGAGCCCATCATCCAGCGATGAGAGTGAAGGGTCCAGAGTCTAATGTTCAGTGTCCATAGTCCAGAACCCAGAATGCAGCGTCCCGAGGGGAGAGCCAAGAGTCCAGAATCCAGAGTCCCGAGTGCAGATTCCAGAGTTTAGAGTCCAGAGTCCATAGCACAGAATATCGAGGCCAGAAACCCTTTGTCCAGAATTCAGCGTGAAGAGTTCGGAGTCCAGAGTTCACAGTCTAGAACCTAGACTGACTGGGTATTTTCGGAATGATTTTGACGAGTAGGTGCAAGAAATTTATGTTTGACGCCATGTTGAAATGCAAGATGGCGACTTCCGGACGTAAATTATTACGATTACACTTCGGATTGTTTATCTTTGCACAGCACTTGATGCTGTTTAACTTTGATTTATACTGCTCTTCACAATTGTTGTTACTAAACTGCTTTAAGGTTTTAGTTTTATAGTACTGTTATTTGGTAAAATGAGTATTGATGCAGGTAAGGTACAGGTAACCAGGGTAATATGCCAAACGAATACCAAATTCGTTACTGATACTCTTTGCATGTATCAGGCAACTAGCAGTTGGGAAATTGTATTCTGGGAAGATTATAATTTTCATTGTTTTTTTTTGTTGGAGACGAACCACTGCGACCAGTATTTAGATCTATTGTGATTTCATTGGTTTAGTTTTTGATAAAAATACACTAAAAAAATCAGTTTGGACAAGGAAAAGTTTCAAATAACTTTGTTTCCTTGAGGTGCTCAAATTGAATTTTTGACGGTAGATATGGAACATAATTACCTATCTTGTTTTTTTTTGTAAATCGACTTAAAATTTCAAAATCGATTTTTTCGGTGTAGGAGTCGATGAAGAATTTTTTCAACATTTTTTTTTTCAAAAATTTGACTAATTTTGTGAAAATCATTCCTACAACATCTTTTTGTAGGATTTGTCATTTTTCAACCATGGCCATTTGAAAAAAATGGTATAAAAAGTTTGACCATTTTAAAATGATAGCCCAGGTCATTTTTGGAAAAACAAAGTATGTAAAGTGGCTTTTTGTGACAAAGTTCCCATGTACAGAAAGTTTCATTAAAATCTGAGAGGGTGCTGCCAACATTTGTTCGAGTTGGCGCGAAATTCGTCTATAAGATTAACACTATTTTTTATTTATTCGCACTAATTACTATAAACACCCACTGGCGTTGTTAAGCTTGACCACTGAACAGATCATATCAATTATTTTGAGTCATCAAGTGAGTTTTTTGCTCCAACTCCGTGGTCGCTAGAATAAGCAAGTGCTCATCCTATGCCAACCGGATCTTTTTCACGGCACGTAATTGCCCTGCCATCAAAGGGCTGCATCGCACACGAATTCGAACCACAATCGGTGAGAATTCGAATCGGAGCAGAGAAAAGGTGTTAGATGTAACTCTTTGCTCTGACTGTATTCAACACAATGATCAAAGATTTTAGATCAGATAATGACGGTTCGAGCTCGTTTAAACGTCTCGCAAGATATCGTCACATATCATGATCCGAAATCTACTGAGACTTCCACGAGGAGGGCTTGGCAACTAGGTTTCATGGGGATTTTCCAACAATTGAATCTCCAAGTGACTTGGATGAGGTTGTAGATAAAATAATCTCACTCTTAGTAGAACCATTCCAAGAGATTTGTCCGCTTCGAGTTATACGTGCTTCAAGAGAAACCCCGTGGTAGAATATCGAACTTACCAACAGCCAGATTTAAGAAGTTATGTGGAAGAGCTTCGAATCGGGGACACGGAGGCATTTAAGTTGTCTCGCAAATCTTACAGAAATACCCCTCGATCCTCTGAGCGAAGTAGGTTGGAATGGCCTCTGCACAAATACCTTAACGTAAATCAAATAAATTACTTTTGGAATCGAAAGATTTTCTTGTCAGTTCGATTAAAACTGCTAATGGTGGATACTCGTTTGATGCAAATCAGTCTTCCCATGAACATCTGTAAGTTTGCACCTGTGTACAAAATTTCGTGCACGCGTTCAACCTCAAACTTTCTTTGCCTTTGTGTACAGGTTCGTCTCGAACACCGAACCCAAGCGAACGATGTGCAAACTTAGATTTCAATACCGTGTACGTACACCGTGTGCGTATACAAGAAAGGCAAACATAAAACAGAATGAGTCAACACTAGTGATGATGAGTGATAGAAAGAGAAAACTAATATCAAGAACCTGTGTGTACGAACACAGCGTACGTACATGGGGTTCGTTTGTGCAGACGAATATGTGTACGTGTTTTGGTACGCATTAGCGCGTTCGAGTTTGCACACGAAATGTGGGTTTAAGACACTGAGAACTGACATACAGGTAATGTTTTCAACTTGTGTAAGAACAAAAACTGTCGCTTTGAAATGACAACAGTAAGTAGCAACTTGCCACTTGGCGGCGCTTCGATTGACCAGCAATCGCTATTCGGGAGTTGTGTGCAAACTTGGATACAATGGTGGCTCATGCATGCGAACCCGTATGCGATGGTGATTTTCAACGTATTTCCACTTAAATGTTTACACAGGTTTTTCGGGAAAGTTTGTTCCAGCTTATATATCTGTTCTCTGTGTTTTAGATGAGCACAGAACTAGAGCGAACATGGTGTTCGATGTTTATTTGAGAAGTCTGTGAAGATGTAGTACTCAATTGTCTTTTTGACACATACTTTCCAGGCTGTACGGAGCGACGACTGACGACTGCTTCTGAGTTTTTTTTTTCAGATAGTTCTGTTTCTTGGGTGATCGCTTGTAGAATTGTCAAGAATATTTTGAACAAAGTTCTTACTTGTAGTTTTGCAACAGGATACATAATTGTAAAATTCGTTCCCAAAGGTTGGCGCGTTACCTATGAGAAGGCAAAGAACTTTAGATCGATCAGTCTGCCTTCATGTCTTCTCAAATCAGTGGAACGGTTAATCGAGCACTACATTCGGGGTGTCTGTTTGGATGACTCCCCGCTTCATGTAAAGCAACTTGTAAATCAGCGGTGGTCTACTACCACCCTGTTACCTAATGTTGTGGTTACGAGATTGAAAATGTTTTTTCGCAAAAGTAACCAAGATAACATTGAAGGTACTTTTGATAACGTGTCTTGAACATCCATTTTGGAAGCAATACGATATCATGGAGTACATTTGCGAACAGGATACAAGCAATGCTTAGCAACCGACATCTGTACTAATCGTTAAAATAAGTATAGATTAGGAAATGGATTGTCTGCACATATCCTCAAGGTGGTGTACCGTCACCACTTTTATGGAACCTTGTCACCGATGGTTTATAGAGGGGACTTAATGTGGACGCTTCAGTTGGATTTCTCCTCACTTGTATGTGTTTTTAAGCTTCCAGTGGAACGCTCGATAAGCAAGTAATTCCTAATCGAGAACTCTTCTTAAATCCAACTGCCACTGTATTTATTGCATGCCGAATGAAATTTCCCCATCGGTAAAACTCGAATGAAATGCCATTGAACTCGGATCGAGTCCTTTTTACGACACTCAACGGGATACATTTTAATTTCGGCTTTTAAACGTTTACCCGTTTGCCAAGTGGTTAATAACCCTCCGTGATGATTGCTCTGTACATTTTGTCGATTTGAGTAACGATACACTCGAGTGGCCCTCGCAGTGTTGATCACCGAATTTCGGCGGGCTGTGACGCATTTATTTACCCTCCCGAAGCTGCTGCTCGTAAATTATTCATCGATAATCTTCCCAGTACAGTTGTGTTCGATGGGTGCCAACACGAACGGCTTAACCTTGTTCCGATCATATTTCGTCCTCTGACTGGCTGTGGTGGTACTTCTCCAGGGATCAGCAGAATTAACATTCGTCCATAATCACACTTCGGTCCCCGATCGATTCCAGAGAATTAATTTCCACACAATTTTGTGTCATCGAGAGGACAGAAAGCGCACCCACCACCACCATCCACCCACTACCATAATCAGTAGGATACATGCGGGATTGGAAAACATATTTACATACATGCAGGTTTATCAAAAACATGTACCTCCGTAGACATGGTCGAGCCCGGGACGCTTCGGACGTGTCTATGAATATTTACGACCTGTGTGAGATCCCGCTGTGCTACTTATAATAACGACAATAATGAGGTGAAATGGGATTGAAAATTGATTGGAAACCTGCCGCTGGGCGCTTCGCTCAGCTGCTGCTGCTGATCGATTGTCACTGGATAAACAAGTGGGCAAGCTGGCATCAAGTATGTTTACCTTTCCGACACTGCTGTTCAGCGGCGGTGACCCGACTTGATGTCACAGGCAGCATGAAGTTGAATGTACATGAGGAAGTACAATTGTCTGTCACAGAGAAAAACTTTATACGTAGTTTGGTTCATTTATCATTCCCAGGCCTGTTCTGTGCTTAGTGCAAATGATTTATCAAGAACCGTCTGCATAGGGTCTCAACCGGAAACTGGTGCCGCCTTGGAAAATAGTGTAGAGTGCTAGATTTTTGAACTATGAACATCAATCTTATTAATTATCAATTTGAAAGTGGATGCAACGAGTTTAATACCTAAACGAACCGATCGATCGTATGGCTTATGGCTTATGTTATTTCCTCGATGGCATCATAGTTTTCCCTATACTTATGTGTTCAGATTAGACACTGCTGATGTGAGTTATTCTTCACGGAAGCAGTGTCCACCGCCTTAAAGGACTCTCTGTTTGCATGTCCTACGTTCAATGATGCGAAGAAGAACCCGAAGAAGGAAGTGGAGGTGGAACCAGAAACCCGCTTGGACCGATTAGGGAATGCTAAATGTGCCTTGATTAGAGACATTATCGTACCTAAACACGTTAAATAAGCCACCCCGGAGCGACGATGGGAGGACTGTGGGTGGAAGCCGAAAGATTGCGATTTCCGTGTAGCATTTCCAGCAGCTATAGACCTAATCAGAGGCTAGTTAGTTCAAGCACATCTGGTCAAATGAAGAGGAATGAGACTCGCATATGGTATTGCTTTCCGAGCACATAATTCGCCGTATATGTCGGTTTTAGCAGGCTCTTTCACGGTGGCCTGACATGCAGGAATGAATTCAGTATGACACGAAAACCAGTTGCGGGATTTGAGGGTTTAATAAATTTTAAATGATTAGAAGTGATTGGCAGTGGATGCGGGACAGATTATTTCCGGTTTAAGTTTTCACTGAATCAAGATAGTGTTTTGGGTAAAAATTTCTAGATAGGCTCGCCGTCATTGGATAGCACACTTCTCCTGACCGAGGTGTCAGTTGGTGGTGAAGTCACGTGTGTAGACGTGTGGTCTACCCTTGGTTGGCATGTGGTTTTGTCCGATTGCGTGCTAAACGTGCATTGAATTTGGTTTTGTGGATACTCATTCTAGCTGCCGGGATTAAATAGAAATTTTGTTGGTCCAAAGAGTGGTGCGTCCCGATAACTCAATTTATTCGAATTCAACTGTTTTGATGTATTGCCATTCAAATTTGATTATAAATTATATGTGCAGTTTTTATCATATTTCAATTAAATAATTTTAATCAGCCGTGTTTAAACGCTATCTTGATGATCTTAACTCTGTAGTGTGAACGTAGTATAACATCCCGTATTCGTTGGAACTGTTTTGGTTGCGAGTACGTCGAGCAGTGCCCCAAATAGCGTTCATCGATGTTTCTCTTAATTAATCGTAATCACCTTTTTTGGCTCGTTTCCAAAATACCGAACTTCCTGAAATTATCAGTCATACCGACCCTCACGAATTATTTATGCTGACGTCTTCTCCGTGTACACGTTTGAGCAGGTATACGCTTTCTCCGGAGCAAGCTCTTGTGTTGGCTCGATTTTGTCAGATATCACGGTCGCGTAATTTTCCAATTCAAATAGACATTTTGAAGTTACCTCCATCAAAAATGTTTATGCTCCAGTGCAGTGCTGATGCCAGGGGGGTTTTGAGGGTAAACGCCCTCCCACAGACCAATATTAATTGGATCGAAAAAAAACCTAATGATAAATAATTTAATTAAATGTTCAATAATAATAATTTTGGAAGAATATTGTCTGATCACTTCATTAAAAATAAATTACTTTAGGTATCATGAGGACTTTTGGAAAAAGTGTGGAAATTGGATCTTAGAACTGATCTCTAAGCCAAGGTCCCATGGTTGTCATGAGCTCTTTTTTGAAGAGATGTTCTTGATAGATCTTGATATAATTGTGCAATGACACCAATCGTGGGCTAAGCTAAATCGTTTGATATAAACAGTTTTCGTGCAACGAGGGGTTTCACGAACCGAAACCAGAAACTTAGGTAGATCTTGACAGCTATGCGTTTATCAAGAACTAACTGACAAGAGAACACCAAAATTTCTTTTCCTTGAGAAAGGTCTAATAAGAACCGAAACGTCGGAAGAAGAGAATATACAGGAGTTCTTTATTAAAAACAGACTGAAACGCCGATTACTAACCTAAAAAATAATGGATTCAGCAAAGTTTTCGAAAATACTTTGTTGAACGGGGCGGGAAAAGCGTAGTGGTAAGTCGACAAGCTATACGAAGCTCACCTGGGTTCGATTCCCAACCCCCGCACATAAAGTTAAAAAAATTTCTAACCTAAAAAATGCACCAAAAGACCCTAAGGACCCTATGGCCTCTATAAATAAAATGAAAAAAAAAAAATAACAGTTGAATACATTCCATAACTAATTTTATTGAGGAAATGAATATTCCGTGTATTCAGAATATTGAAATATAATTGGCTATATATGAGAGAAAACCTTCAAAACAAATTTTTCTCTGATATTGCTGTAATTGATAAATCTCTTCTGTGTATAAACAAAAAAAATCACGCCGAAGTCTCAGAAGTTTACAATAAAAAGTTTTATTGAAAAGAGCTGGTTTGAGGAAATTTCTTAAATATTGTTTTATATTTCAATATGTTGCATTTATGTAGCCTTCATATTTTCAACAAAGTTGTTTAAAATTATATTATCAACAATATTGCTGAAGACACCAAGACCCTTACTATTTTTGAAGAATTATTTCTCCATAATTACTTCTAGGAGATTTAATCGCCAACAAAATTATATCAAAAGAAGCGCTTTTTATGCTGAAAAGAGTCTTCGAGGTTGTTAAACCTTCAAAGTTTATGATTTCGAAATTATGTGATCGTGACCGTTAGAAAAGATTTTGAACATTTATTCCACTTTAAAAAAGCACTTTGTATTTGAATTCCTTAACTTCATTGACATATTATAAAAGAAATTATAAAAGGCATCGGTTAGACTAATTTTGTTTTTGAACTTTCACTAATTTATCAAACTTACATTGAATTTTAGCGTTTTCGAGAAAAACAACCATTTTCTTCACCCCCACCCCCCTCCTCCCACTCAAATTTCTGGCTACGCCACTGCTGCACTGACACAAGTTATGATCGAACAAAATGTAAAAATCCTGCCGGATGTCAGATTATTGCATTTCTTGTTCGTGGTGAGTCGCACTCTTTAGCAGACAAGAGACTAAAAATATCACGATGACCGGTGATATAGCGGTGCTCTCTTAAATATTTAGACCAAATGATCGCATAGAGCATTCCTGAAGATGGTAAAGTAGGGAAGAATAGGTATAGCCAGCCGCGCTCTCGCCACACGAACGCCGAGATAAATACCTAGGAAGAAGTTTCTCGAAGTATAATTTGGGGCTAATTTCACAACTCAGTGTTTCGACATTAAGGCCGTAAGAATCTTTTCAGCTGTACACTAGAGTGACAGAAAAAATGACCCCTATCGGACCATGCCTGAGTCGATTCCTAGTCTCACCAGGAGTACTTGCTCCAAATTTGAAGCAAATCGGACAAGTCTAGCTACCGGACCAACGTGCCTGAAGTTTGTATGGGATTTTTCGACAATTTACATGGAGAAAACCCACTAACTCGCATTTTCGCCGCTAGGTGGCACTATATGCATCGTATTATCACTGTAAGTGAAAATAAGAAAGACAATTTAATTGCCTACAAATTTTTTGAAGACTGCTAGTCAATCCGGCTTTGGTAAAAGAAGTTATTAAACTTTTAACGAAGTGATGTCTGAGTCAGTTTTGCATGGGGCCTAGCAGTGCATGATTATGGATCAGTACTTGATTCGCACGAACAAAACATTTTTGTGAAGTAATGGTTAGGTTTAGGTCAATAGTATGTTCGGAAGATTTATAGTAAGTAATACGAGTCATGTTTTGGTTAGAAAATTTTAGTTCCACATTTTACCGCATAGCGGGCGCCAACACTAACTTTTTAACGGAAAGAGATAGAGATTAGGTGTCTTCCAAAAAGTTGTAGAGCAAGCATTTTTAAATAATTCTTCCGAAAATCTCGATATTCTATCTCACTCCTATGAAAAGTTAATGATGGCGCCCTCTATGCGGTTATAGGTGGAACTAAAGTTTTCTAACCAAAACATAACTCGTATTATGTACTACAATTCTTGTGAATATACTATTCAGCTAAATGTAACCATTATCTCACAAAAATGTATAGTTGGTGGTAATCGGGTACAACTATCCACAACTATGCGCTGCTAGGCCCCATGCAAAACTGACTCAGACATCACTTCGTTAAAAGTTTAATAACTTCTTTTACCAAAGCCGGATTGACTAGCAGTCTTCAAAAAATTTGTAGGCAATTAAATTGTCTTTCTTATTTTCACTTACAGTGATAATACGATGCATATAGTGCCACCTAGCGGCGAAAATGCGAGTTAGTGGGTTTTCTCCATGTAAATTGTCGAAAAATCCCATACAAACTTCAGGCACGTTGGTCCGGTAGCTAGACTTGTCCGATTTGCTTCAAATTTGGAGCAAGTACTCCTGGTGGGACTAGGAATCGACTCAGGGGTGGGCCGATTGAGTTTTCAAAAATTCGTTATTTTTCTGGGCACTCTACTGTACACGGTGCCAGATTGTGCTGTCGAACTTCGTCTGAATCATCGTCTATATGTACATTTATCTTGATTCAAGCGTTGTTATGTTCGATAAAATGTTTCATGGCATCTTCGGTGTAAATATTTAATGTCCCCAAAATTTATTTTTGGTGATACAGAAAGTGCTAGTCTACAATTACACAACATTTGAACAACAACTATACAACATTTCAAAACAATTGGTCCAGCAGATTTTGAGTTATGATGTACTCCGCAAAACAAGTTTTGTGTGTGGCGCTTTCAGAGATTCACCGTAACTCGTTCAATTTTCAGTAATCTGCAATGCAGTTTTGACTAAATATTGTTCAATTGTGGCATTATCAAATGGAAATTAATTGAATATACTCACACTCTCCTCAGCCAGCCTTTTTGATTGGGTATCCCACCTGAATAATACGTGTTTACTTTATATACTACCAAAAAAGTCGCACCAAATGCACAAAATCGGCATATGCGTACCGAACTGGAGGCGATATACGTGCACAGCGATTGAAATTGACGATTTCTGACAATAATATACGCGTTAAACGTGATAATTTCTAGTATAAAAGGGATTTAAGAGGATGTATTTGCGATTGAATATGCGAAACAATATCAGATTAAATACGACATTCATAACTAGTATGTGATTGCAGAACACTATATACGATTAACTCTGATCCCAAGTAACAATTTTAGTTTTATTAAATTCTTTTAGCGGTTTCCACGACTTATTTTGCAAAACTAGCATTAAAACTTTCAATTCCGTGAAAACCTCCTAATAAACGCTTCAAGATCATATTCTAACTAGTTGGCCCAATCTACATAAAGTTTGGAAAGCTTCTTTAAAAATACGCATAAACCTGCTTTAAACCTCTTCCGAAGCAGCATACATATTCTCTAAAAGGCTTTGAAAACCGCTTTAATAACAACATCAAATTCGTTTAGAATCAGCGATTCCGTTTTAAATAGGCTTTAAATCTTTTCTGATTTATGGTTGCTTTTGAAGGTTGCTTAAATGTAAACAAATTATATATACGTCATCTTTGCATCTGTTATTGAAAATCACCAGAGTGTGCGTGCTAAATAATTTTGATAATCAGGTTACTAAAATATAAAAGTTAATTTTCGAATTGTAAGAACTTTCTCAATCATGAAGAACATGCGCTTCAAATTTTGTCGTGAATATAACGATAAAATTGATAATCGTATAGCTTCGCTCTCATAATAATGCTGTTCTAGCAAAAAAATGTCAATAGCTAAATAAATAAAACAACTAATTCATCACAATTTATGTACCAAATAATTCCACCATGTTCTATACTCATAGTGTATAGATAACAGTGAGCAGTAGAAATTTATTGTATGATCCTTCATTTAGAATAGTTGCTATAATTCGTATTCCACAACAAAAAGTGTTTACAAATGGCGACAAAATATCAATCATAATAATAGCCATCTAGTGAGTTACTCTTCACCAGTATAGCCATAGACCGAATTTCTCACAACAAATTCGCTATAAAATTGCAAGTATTTGTAACTGCATTGGGGAAGGCTTGATACTCTTATAATAGTTTTAAAAAAGCTTTTTGTAGACTATCATATTTTATTGAGAATGTTTGTAAAACAACATTAAGATTGGCGACAAGGTTTTATAGTGGTTTTAGATATATAATTTTTTGAGCACTTGAAAGCTGCAATACAGCAATTGATAAGGCAAAAGGGAATTTTTATTATTATATTCTTCTATATGATTTATCGAGGTTTTAAAGATAGCCTTAAGATATTAATAATATCGGACTTATCTGGGAATTTTTATTACTTTTATAAAACCCATAGCAATGGTAGCGACTGTAAAAAAATCATTATAAATTTATTTAAAACTTTAAAGCATTCGAATTGTTGCTTGGGATTCGTGGGTACAGACTATCAAATGCTAAAATCAGTAATCAATCATCTCCAGCAAAACTAAAATACGTAAAAAAGCGGGCTCTGGGGAAGAAGAAACGAACCCATGCCAAAGTTAACCCGTAGAGTACAACCTCGATATTAAGATCAGATTTGAACTTGCAACGTTAGAATTGTAGAGTAGGACTGACTACTCGGAACTATTTTAATTATTGCAAGTGTAGCAATATTTCGTAATCATATGTTGTCTTCAAGTAGTGAAACTCTATTCCGATAAACATTTGCCGTATATGCAGCAATCTTCTTTCAAAGATATAAGATAAGTCGTAAGTAATTTCGCGAAATCGGTATTCTCATATGATGTGAAATATTAAGTCGTATCTAACTTTTTGAAGTCATTGTGATGTATATCGAAGTCGTACATATGTTTATTCTGCTTACTGACTATTCCCACACATAGGAACGACCACAACGATGTTATTATATTGTTAATTCGACACTGATCGAAGTAAAATACGATCATATGTGAGGAAAAATACGATTTTTAATGATTTAAATATTTGTAGCAATATGAATATAAGTTGTCAGTGCTCTACGACCAACTCCGATCGAACACGATTTAATTATAAGATCAATGTGATTTTGAACGAAAGGTCGTATTCAAATCACGTTTTAGTAATATGCGATTAACAAAATAAAATTCTACAGACTCAAATTGACTGTCATAACGATTTTGACTATTTGTAGACATCTTTACGAGCCTTGTTCTACGTTGTTATACGATTGATGGTTTTCTGGGTCTGTATCACCACAACAATTTTTTGCCGAAATGTATCTTTTTTATCGATTTAATCTTACCCTCCCCTTAATGCCTCAGCTAATTTATTGAACGTTATCAGAATTACCCGCCAATCAGTTCAACCCCGCCAATAGTAAATCTAACGAAAGATTTGTAAATTAAATCATGGTAGTATTCTTCCGCAAGACCTGTTTTTTATTCTGTGGATCAATCATTTTACAGTCGGGGACAGCAACACTATACTGCGTGTGAATAAGCAACATAGCGGCAGGTAGAATTGGTTACTTTTGCTACTGATAGCGGTTTTTAGATTTTGTTCTGGGTGAAATGAGGTTTGCTGATTTTGTCAAGTGTCAACATAATAATAATCCTAGATAATTTGATCAGCTCATGCCTTTGAAGGAATTAGTTATGGAATTTGTGTTTCGGCTGCGTCTCATCAGAATCAGACACAAACTTAGTGTCAGTACTAAGCCAGCACCAGATCGACGCTAGCTCAAAAATAGAGGCACAGTTTTTTTTAAGCAGGACATCATACTTGACTAGAAATTTGCTCAAAAACATAAACAGTGTGTTCGTTACTTCGTTCGTTGTAACTAGCTTAGGCACAGCGCTATGTTAGTGTGGCATTCGGATGAGACGAAGTCAAAGCGCAAATTCGATAACTAATTTAGTTATAGGCATTTTGCCTTTTACGCGCAGAAGTAGTTTTACTCCATTTTCTCCTTAGTGAAGAAAATTGGTTTTCACAGACCTTTGCGTGGGTACGAGGTGGGACCAATACTATCATCCGATTTACTTCCTTCTTTATCCAGCAACCTGACAAAACGAACTCAGAACACGATTAAGTAACATCAGATTCCACGTGCCAGTTTTGTAGGTCAAAATTTCTCAAGTGGGCTACCCAAATTGGGTGAAATCGAAATTTCAATGGAAGATCTAATTTTTTGGTAGTATTTGGCATTGTAAAACCAAATCCAAACGAGATTTGCGGAAAAAAATCCAACTAAAATACATCTACAACAATCAAAACTAACACAGTAACGACTAATTTGATAATATGGAAAAAGTAATCATATGAGAAAACTACTATTACAATTGATTTTCAGCTAACTCGCATTCCACTTCCAGTGCGCTAAGTTAAAACGTGGTTTAACGCTATCTTGCTGACATTTTTCTTGTTGCTAATTATTATAACGTGTTTTAACCCTGTAGTGTGAACATAGTATTAAGTTTACTCAAGTGTCCCCCATACAATTCCATCATACGCGTAATGTAGTACTTATTACGTTCAAGAGTTTAGCCTGAACAGTACAACGTCGCATTGTACTTTTTGTCGGATCATGGAATTTAACTTGTTTCAACCTGAAAAATTATGTGCCACAACACGGTGAGTTCTGATAGCTAGTTCCCTCAGATAAAGTTTGTGTATGGCATTTTTCCTTCTCGAAAATGTGTATCGGCATTGCTGAGTTAATAAAAAGGCTGTATCATAAAGATTGGCATTCGAGTCACAGGTTGTATTTTTTATATGACCCATGGCAATGCAATTTTCACATCGTACGTAACATTTCCTTAAATTTGTTGGGTGCTTTTTTGTAAAAACAAATTTAATGGAAATTTACAAGCTTCTTTAAAACTGCGTTGGTAGAAAGTTTCATTGGGAAGAGTAATATACATCATTATGTTTAACATAACAACGTTGAAATCATGATCCTCGTAAATGAGGATGATAATACACTCGAAGAACGTCTACAGGATCTCAGAGTCCATTAAATGATCCATGTCGGAATACGCAGTAATGTTATCAAGGATACTATTAAAGATTGTTTTTCCTTGCCTTCTCAACGGAATTTGTGTGGTAAGAATTCAGTTGAGCCCACCTATTACATCTCACTTTTGTAATCCAAATCCACCAGACGACAAGAGGTGAACTCATGTCCTTGATTTATTCATTCGTTTGTTCTACTGTGATTTTTTATCAATATAGATCCTTGATATACTTTTTCAAATTAGTTTGGTAAAAAACGTTTGTTTTTTATTTTATTCCAACTATCAATTTGCAAATTGAAATATAGATAACCTAGATTTATAAGAGATTTTTAAATGAATATTTTGAACCAAAGTGGTCTTCTTCTCACAACTAAAAGGTGGAACTATCAAGAATAGGTCAAACTATATTTGACATCTTTTTTCCTCGTTACTGTAGAAAGCTTGAAAAACAGTTGTCCAATATTGTTTTGGTCAGACTTTTACAGGATAGTGGCTCAGCGATGCATTGCTCAGTCTGCTAGTGATGTGTGCAGGAACCGTCTGTTGTAGATCAGTACGTTGCTTTTTCCGTTTAAATATTCAAACCAACTCGACAAAGATTAGTTAGGCAAAAAGCCCTGAAGATGAAGGCATAGACCTTCGAAATGTAGGTGATAGACGCAACAAAATATTATTGTAAGAAACCCTTGACGCCATCTCTCATTACTGAAAACAAAATGGTCGTTCATCTTTCAATCGAGTAACAAATATGGGCCTGATTGGGATAATTTTATTCTACAATGAAACTAAATTGATTACTGGTAGCTTCCAGGAACCAATAATAAAATTTGAATAGGGACCGTACACAAATGACGTAGCTTTTTTCGGCAATTTTTGAACCCTCCCTCCCCCCTCGTAGCATTTGGTCGCAAAATTCTAACCTCCCCCTCGTAAATAACGTAGCATTTACCTACCCCCTCCTCCTCGTCCCATGCAAAGCGCCCGGGCGATGAAAAAAATACATGTTTTTCAATTATTTTAAATACATGTCCTTTCAAAATGTTTGACGACTTTTATCAACATTTCCATTATAACAGCAAATTGCGTGCAAAATAAGCCCATTTCATTACAAATATAGTGTTGATAGTTTTGTTTTGAATTTTATATGTCAAGGGGAGCATAAAGAGAAGTTCTCTCAGTTCACAATCCTGCAGCTGCCAATGATTCTAAGAAGCATACGTTCATCTAAATTACTCAATTTTGTTTGGTTGAATCCGAAGTGAAAATTTAATTCAGCTTCCAAACTAGGTCTACTAGTTAGCAACATTAACTAACTAATGTAGCAAGTTAAATCCGCATACAAAATCTTGTCGTACTTTCGCGAACTTGTAATTCCGCGAATCGTAAAATTTACGTCATGAAAACCGCATCAAAAGTAACTTGTTTGAATTTAAATTCATTTCTCTTGGGAATGGAGGATCATTAAACTTTTTTCTCTAAACAATGGGTTTTGAACTTAATGCTACGTCGCACAACTTCTGACTCTACCCTCCCCCTCGTCACACTTCGTCACAAATTTGGTATACCCTCCCTACCCCCCAAAATGCTACGTCATTTATGCATGGCCCAATAAAGCTATTTCGTATGATGATTGTTACTTTGGTTATGCTCAAACAACCTTGTGCACCTATTCCGGTCAGATCTTTATGTCGTCGCTGTTGTGCTATCTTATGACAAGCGCCATTTAGCACATTTCGAGAAAAACGATTTTTAAAGTTTGAAATTGAATATCTTGAAACTTATAAATGGTATAAACAATCCAAAAAAGACAATTGATGCTCCTATCTATTCTGCATTAATCTCTCAAATATTACGAGTTTTTACTATGAATGTAAACAAAAGTCGCACTCAAACGTGTCATAGGCGTGTATTGATGACATAATTTGTATGACGTGTCATAATCGTGCATGGAAAATTTTCCATAGAAAAAAATCATCAATTTTTAACTTTTATTCATATCTTTGCGTTCATATGGTCTATAAACAATCGGTGAAATGCATTTAGAAGGAAATGAGTCAGGGAATCTAGAAAAATTGTTATTTTTGATTGCAGTGTTGCCAAATATGCTTCATTTCCAGTTTAAAACTAAAACTGTGGTTTTCTCACAACTCGTGTAATTTCCTTTTGAAAATGTTTATGCCATTGCGTTCCTCAGACATTTTCACACATAAAAACATCTAAAACTTCAATATAACTTGAGCAAATCCCTAGATACACTGATTTGAAGCAAAAAACTCCCAATTTCTCATCACGTTTCTCGCTATATCTAAGTAACCAAGTAGAATTTCAAAATTCTGAAAACGCCACTTTGTAGAGAATTTTCAAACAAGTAATGTGGCATATCTAACTCAGTTTACCTCAAAATGGCCTTGTCATAAGATAGCACAACAGCGACGATGTGCCAATGTTTTTCTATAGCACACTAAGAGAAAACCATGCGCCAAAATCCTTGCCATTTACCAAATAATTTTAATGAACGTTTTATAATCCAATCCTTTCAAATAAAATAAAGAGTTTTAAGATGTATTTGTTAATAAGAGTTAATACCTATGGAATGAAGTACCAAAAATGAAGAAATTTGGAACGATAAGAGAAGCTTAGTATTCAGGTGAAAATATAGATATCAAAATATATAAACTCTCAAATACTCGGAACAGAAGAATAACCTCGACGAAAAGGATCGAATGGAACAAGAGACTCGTCCCTCCGAGCGTTGCACAGTGGCGTAACTATATCAAATCCATGGCCAAAATTATTTCACATGTTTTTAATCTTTTTTATACGATAATAAATGATGAAAAATGGTTTTTCTTGGTTTTAGACAATTTCTGACCAAAATATGAAAATATTAAACCTCCTTGCAGTGTGATGCGAAGCCGAAAATGAACGAATTCAACGAGCATTATTATTTTTCAATGTATACGTGTTTTTAGAGTAATCTATCAGTTTAAGGAAACCTCGCTTTCAGATTTAGTCTGTTTTCATAAATTAAAACTTTTTGTTTCAAGTTCATATGTTTATTTTGCTTTTCTGGTTTTCTTATAGTAGCAAAAAATATTCAAGTTTTTGTAAATTCGGTAATAGAAATCTATCCAAGTGATTATCGTATTCAATCTGGATTATTCACGTTAACACTTGCAATCCGGAGACAAGGAATTGGAATGAGAAGATTGCATAATTTGTTTGACGCTTCGCTTACGTTTCCAAGGCAACTTGTGTACGTTACGTTTCATATAGCAAGGTTAGTGGAAGTTATATTTCACATTCTTTTATATGGCTATGGTGGTCATAATAGCTCAATTTGGTTAATGGACGCAATCTAACAAAAAATAATATGGGGGACTCAATCAAATCATTCTTGTCATATAAGCTTGAGCTTGAGCTTGTGCGACCACCTCTGACCGCTACTCCGTTATCTGGACTAGCTGAAGTTGCACAGGGAATAAGTAGATAATTATGTTTGGGAGTAGCGAAACATCTTTCAATATGCAGCTCCTGGTAATCCAAAATTGTTTATTGATCTATACCGGCACAGGCCAGGCCCTAACGTAGATCGCGGGAGGAAAGTGAAGGAATGGTTAGTCCGATACTCGCTTCTGCTAGAGGCCGCACTACTGCGCACTCCACAAGTATCACGGGAGGAGGATATTTGTTAGTAAGTATAGAAGTTGGATACTAATTCTTCTTTACCGACACCAGAGAGGTGACTTCACTTCTGGACTAGATATCGATCCATCAACTCATGTACCGGGGATCAAACGCTTTACTTCCCTCCCGAAGGAAGACGTCGCCACAGATTTTTTCATCTCAAAAAAATCTCAATGACCTTGACTGGAACTGAATCCAGGCCAACTGGAATGAGTGACGGTCACGCTTATCACTCAACCACCGGCGCCGTCTCAAATTATACTTTTCATATGAGATGATTTTTTTAATTGTATTTTCTTAAATTTGAGCAAAAAACATTTGGGAATGTTTTCTTCGTGGAACAGTGAGAAGACACTCCAAATAATCTTCTCCTTTTAACAGATTTACTCGAAATTGCCCGACAAGGTACTTTTTTTTAAAGGCAAACAGAGATGAACAGCAGCAATCCTCATTAAGATTGATGCTAATCGTCGACAGGTTTTCAGTGGTGATCTTGGGTGGCTTAATTTTTGTCGGTTATTACGGTAAAGATGAACACGTCTATCGATACCAGGACACATGTTAGTGAACTCGGGTGATTCGTAGTTATACTGCCTAAGCTCGAGCCTCATTAACAGAAGACAAATATTAAGCCCGTACGATTTTAAGCCTGTTCTAATGACCCTGCCACTTCTAGTTTTCCGATCTGTTTACTTCACATCCTTGCTCACACTTGAGTACTATGGCTCTAATTTTCATAACTTTCCCTACCAAGTAATCTCTAGCTAATTGAATGTCGTTAAATGTAAAAAAGAAAATGTGACAAAAAAGGAAAAAAGAAAAAAAGAATTATGTAGAAACAATTATACAAATACACCAAACATCTACGATTATTATTTCAAGTATTTTCCCGACAAAGATTTTTATCGTTCCCAGACAAATTTGATTTCTTCCGAGACGTCACAAAATTGTGTTTTAAAAATCGCCTGCAATATTACAAATTGCACACCAAATTGTACTATCGCACAAGTGTATATAACTTTCTTCAAAGTATGAAAAGTGTGCACATTCACATCGAATTGCTTGGGAACCTTCGGTGCACTTATATTTTATATTAACCAAGGAATAAGTGCACCGAAGGCTTCTAAGCGTTCCGGCGTGAACGCACTTTTTTATCGCACTTTGAAGATAGGTGCACACTTGTGAGATTGTCGAATTTTATGTGAAATGCGCAATAATGTAACCAATCATTTTAGCTATGATATACATTAGGGTGGGGCAAAATGATCGTTTTTTCAGCACAGCACTTTTTTGGTTCCATTTGGGGTCCCAAACAACTGTGCAAAATTTGGGGTCGATTGGATTTGACCCGGCGTAGCGCATTGCGTTTGAAATTTGTATGGAAATTAGTATGGGAAAACCTACTTTTTTGCATTTTCAATTTTACAGACAACAATTCTTCCTACAGTATACCAACAATTAGATAGAAGTGTAGTCCAGGATATGTTGAACAACTTTGCCGAAGGATGCATGGTGCTAGAGTGTCTCTACAACAAGTTATAGCTGTTCAAAGTTCGATAGATCGAATTAATTGCCAAAAATCATTTTTTTTGCCAACACTGCGGCTGTACCAATGACATTTCATATAGCGTACCAAAATTACATCATATACATTAGATTTACAACATTGGTATGTTTGGATGAATTAATCATAAGCCTTAGCTCAATTTCGTGGACATATGTAGTTTCGCAATAGGGCGTAGTGAGGGGAGAGGGAGGGAGACTTTTAAATATGGAAATTTCAAATGAAATAACTGAAATCTTATTGAATTGGAATGTTCAGATGAATTATTTTGCAACATTTATACAATCCACAAGAGCCCCAGTTCAACAGCAATTTTTACTTCAGGTGATCGAGCAACATCGAAAAGAGCATCCTATCAAATCATAGTGCGTATTAAACTGAAATATAATCAATGCATTCCTCTGACATATCAACTCGACATCAGTTGATTCAGTCTACAACTTTACTTCAATTGATATAGTCAATGTCAAGTCAATTCAGAGGGATACAATATGTTTCGTTTCATCGTTATTATTATGCATAGGACATTGTGCAAATGTTCTAAAATAATACATCTTAACATTTCAACTCGACAAGATTTCAGATATTTCAGTTAGAATTTCTATATGTTGAAGCCTCCCCCTCCCCTCTCCCCTCAATACGCCCTATTGCGAAACTACCTGCTCCCATGAAATTGAGCTAAGGCTTTTGAATAATTCATCAAAACATGCCAATATGGTAAATCTAAAGTATATGATGTTATTTTGGTATGCTATATGAAAAGTCATTGGTACACCCGCAGTGTTGGCAAAAAATTTTTTGGCAATTAATTCGATCTATCGAACTTTGAACAGCTATAACTTGTTGTAGAGACATTCTAGCACCATGCATCCTTCGGCAAAGTTGTTCAGCATATCCTGAACTACACTTCTATCTAATTGTTGGTATATTGCAGGAAGAATTGTAGTCTGTAAAATTGAAAATGCAAAAAGTAGGTTTTCCCGTACTAATTTCCATGCAAATTTCAAACGCAATGCGCTACGCCGGGTCAAATCCAATCGACCCCAAATTTTGCACAGTTGTTTGGGACCCCAAATGAAACCAAAAAAGTGCTGTGCTCGGTTGATGAGGTTATGATTACGTTTTTCCATAAAACAATGCCCCACCCTAATATACATGCGTTCGATCTGAAGCTTTCGATGGCCCAATTTCCCTAAAATTTAGAAAATGGAGTTTCAAACGAAAATATATTCACTTTTATGACAGATAAATCGTCCTACAATCTGAAGGTTAAGTCTTCTTCGTGAACCACGAATCGAAGGAACTAGAAAAAGTCACAACCCAATAATCCGCACATCAACTTCCCAAGTGTTATTGCATTTGTAATATTAATCAAATCAAATCAGCTCCCATGTGGCCAGAGACCGCCCTCATTCCAGCCATACCGAGTTCAAGCTAAACAAGTTCGCTATCGACTCTTTTATCTAGCATGCTGCTTCTGTGCGGTGCATCAATGTATCTATACGTTTATTCCATTTCACCGGGTCCGAAATGAACCGTCAGTCGTGGCCTACAAAGCACCAGGCGCGTCGAAGTGTTACTTCAAACCGAACCGACCGACCGTAGGTGGTACACCTACATATACTGGCATACACATCTATCTACGTGCACGGAACGGGAGCTAGGAAGGTGGCACGTGACAGGTGGACGGCTAGCATCAGCCTATTTACAAATTAGATGCAGCGGTGCAGTGAAACAAAACTGCTATCAGCATCAGGAGCAGCTGCCGCCTAGCTATAAGTAAGTATACATTCACCTACCAAAGTCTATTTATCTATATCTATATTATCCACCAGCCTGAAGGCTTGCGGTGGTTCGGTTCGGTTCAGTTCGGTTGAAATCCGGAGCCAACTCCTGCAAAGTAGAGTAATTGGAAGAAGCAAGCAATCTGCGATTCATGTTTATGTGTTTATGATAATGAACGTATGCTGCCGAAGTTGGTAGGAGAATGGGGTGGTGGGTGATCATTTGATACGAGTGTGATTTTTCCCTGCAAATTACATAACAGCTTAAACGGATTTAAAATCCATTATGCTGGGAATTGTGCATACTGAATGTGCAGTCACCGTTCCTGTCTGTGGGATTGTTTGCCGGTGAACAGTGAAGCCCGCCCAATCAACAGCGCAAACGTACCGTGCTGGTAGAGCAGCGCAGTTCAGTGAAGCCAAAATCAGTGTAATCCTTTTATCTTGCTGTCCCCTAAATCACCATTCCATTCGGAGCTTTTCCGCCAGAGCGGAAAAACGATGCCGGAGATGCTCTATTCATCAGAGAGAACTTCATCGTGTTTTTTTGCTGTTTGGGTCCGTTGCAGATTGCAGGTCATCATAAGCAACAACAACATAAACTGTGACAATGGGTCTCCAGCGAAAAAGCGAAACGAGAGATCAAGACCACTTGCCTCCTTCGAGCGTTTCCAACCGTGAAAGATTGTTTCTTCCATTTTACGAGCGCTTTTCTTGTTTTATACTCATTTCCAGCCAACCAAGCATGTCACTGTACGGCATACAAAAGCGTGAGGGGGGGCGGGGGGCGGTATGGTTGAAAGTTTTCCTTTAACCAGACTGTTTACGATGCAGTTGACCTGCGGAACAAAATTAACAATTTTCTACGGATTTGGTGCTTTTGTTTGTCTGTAGCTGGCTGTCGCTCAAGTCCTCGATGTTTCTTTGGATGGCTGCTACTAGTTATGGTGGAAGTACTCCAACGGTCAATACCAAATGATATCTGTTGTTAATTGGAACCGCTTCAGTGTTTACGACATGATTTTATGGAGTGCAATCAACTCGGACGAGAGGGTAACTGGAGATTTCTGCAGGGTGTCAGGACAATTGGATGTAGGTTACTTGAGTGAACTACACTTACTCTTCGTAAATTTTTCGGTGGGAGCAGAATAGATTTTTTTAAAAACATTCCTTCGTTTATTTTAACTTCTTAACAACATGTTTATTCGGCTGTCTTGTGTTTTTTTGAGGCCCTGGTCTCTCCAGACGAATGAACAACAAACGAGTTTTCCCGGTATTGTGGAGGCTGGCATGGCGGCGAATTTGAACTTTAAACGCTTTCTTAGAAATTCCCCAGTAATCTCAGTAGCGTACTTCCCAGGTGAAACCAATGCCCTTTTCCGTGAATGTTAGCAGTGAAGAAAAGCATTGATCATTTGGTTTATCCCCCACAGCGAGGGTGGTTGGTGCTTTTGGATACTTTGCCATTAACTGGCGTAGCGATATTCTACACCTAACTAAACTGACAATACCGTTCACAAATGCAAAAAAAATGCAGCTAAATGCTAGCGACTTAGGACAGTGTGGAGCATCATACTTTACCAAATTATTGCATTATAGGGCGAATGTTAGTAAAATTTGATAATTTGTCACTCAGTAACAAATTATGGGTCTAACTTGCTACAATGATTTAAAATTTTAGGTGGTTTCAGTGCAGGCACGCATATGGCTTATGTGATTAGTTACATACTTAAGTTGGACTAAACCAGGGCAATATTTGCATACTTAGTCAGTCTCATTATTCATCAATTAACATCTATTGAATACGCTTTTTAGTTCCGGATATTTCATTGAGATAATTGATAGGTCAATTCTTCAAAATAATGAATTTCCATTCCATTCCGCTCTCCAAACTAAACTTAGCCTCTAACTAGCTTAATAATTACACTGATAATATTAATATAATGAAATCGATCATGCAATGCACGAATTGATTCGTCGTTTTCTGCAACGAAGTATTTTCGTGCATTGTAAATAGTAGGTTTCGTTCATTTCATGAACAAGAATAGCCGCTTGCTGAACGAAAGCTTATATACATTTAATGTACACTGCACGAATGTTATCGTTGATAACGACATTATTTTTCGTGAATGAAACGAAATGTTTTGTTTATTTTAATAAACGTTTATGTATATTACGAACGATTTCATTGCTCATAGGGATTTATTTCGTTCATCTTAGGAAAGTTTTCGTATTCATTAGAATATTATTTTTTCAATCGATAAGTTAAGATTGATTTTTAACAACAACGATTTTTTAAACTAACTAAATGGATCGATCTGGCATCTGGGGCTAGAAATATTGTGGTGTGAAGTAATGGCCGCTTGATGAACAAAATTTTACATATTTAGTGTACATGCAGGAATGTTGATAACGACATTATTTTTCGTGAATGAAACGAAATGATTCGTTTATTTCCATAAATGTTTATGCATATGATGAACGATTTCGTTGGTCGCACGAATTTATTTCGTTTATCTTAGAAAATTTTTCGTATTTATTAGTCTCTTATTGTTTTCAGTCGATCTTTTGGGATGCTTGATAACATCGATTTTTTTTAATTAAAAAAAATCGATGTGGCCAAACCTATTTTATTGTGGTACGAAGAAATGGCCGCTTGTCAAACGAAAGTTTTCGTAAGTTCAACCTTTACTTATTTAGTTTTTTTCTGAGGTTGTTATCGGCTGAATCAGTTAAAATAAAACAGCAAAAACGATGCTTCTTAATCCGACAGTTTCGGTGATTTTATTTCAAGGAATCTATAAAATGAAAATATGTACGTTACGTTGTCTGTTTGTCTGTGGATTTTTTGTACTCACTGAAACGGTTCGTTTTTTTGTTAAGCGAATAATTAACTACAGTCGTCAAACTTATTTAGTTTACATTGCACGAATACAATCGTTTATAATGACATTATTTTTCATGAATGAAACGAAATGTTTCGTTCATTTTAATAAATGTTTGTATATATTAGGAACAATCTCGTTGGTCACAGGAATTCATTTCGTTCATATAAGAGAATTTTTCGAATTTAATAGCATATTATTTTGACATTGTTCCTGCAGAGAAAAAGTCAAACTTATTCATACAATACGCGATGGCTCAACCGAATTCGTACTGCTCCGGATTCTGGATCAACTAGAAGCGAAAATCTTCCTGAAACCGGCGGACACGGATACGGCTACTAAATAGTCAAACCGAGACCGTCGTGATGATCAACAATTATCTGACGTATAATAACAATGACTCCATATTGAAGCTCTTTGGACGTTGACAGTTTGACGAATGGTGCTCGTAAATATTATAGAGATATTCGTATATAGCAGCGAACAATTCATTTGCCGAATGAAGCTGTTTCGTAATAAGCCAACGAAAGTCGTTTCGTGGTTTTCACGAAAACCTAGTAATAAAAAATAAAAGTGTTTCAATAGAATTACGAACGATTCATTATATGTACGAAAAATGAAAAGTTTCTGTGCGAAACTAATTCTTAGCGATTTACGAATATATTCTATCAGTTTAAAGTAAAAATGAATTTGTATCAATTAATTTGATTATTAATTGTATTTGTTTATTTTGTGATTTCGTATAACAGACATGGAATTATCTGTTAGCTTACTGAGCCGTGGGTATTCACATAGTTAATACGACAGCGATTTGCATGTTTTGGTTTTATTTTTACGCTAAGTCGTCAATATCTGTTTTACTAAGGTAGTTCAACGGAATCTGGTGACAAATTTTTTTCTTAGAAGTGCATGAGTTATTTATAGCAGAAGAGAATATAACAAAACAAAATGCAGTAATGATAAGACTATGTGTGAAGACTGCAGGGAATGTAAGGTGTAGAAGAAAAGGCATCTGAATTCTGAACTTCGTAAGCAGCAAATTGATACGAACGATACGACATTGTTATCGCACAAAACAATAAATGTGAGTATGATATTTTGGGCGTTCCATTTGATTTCTAGGGGAACTCCGAGGGTTGTTTCAACAAGCGGCAATGGCAAAAACTTCAATCGAAGTGGTCGGGAGAGACCAAACGGTATTTTTACATTAGTCACAAAATGAAGCTGAGTGTTTTAGAGATTTCTTTACAGCTCCCTAACGCCCATGTCGTCATCGCGCATAGTTAGGTGTGCTTCTTTTATATTGTATTATAACTTTACGATTGTGTATCAGTTTTCGTTGGAGGTGCTGGTTGTTAAGTTTGAGATACTAGGCGCAGTTGTTGCTAAATGAGCATGGTTAGTTGAGCAACCGTGGGTGGTTTAGCCGACGATGTTCAAGTTCAATGTAGTCGATTATTATTAGCAACACCTGCCTATGTTTTCCGTATATTTCATCTGTTTATATTTCTGACACGTGGTGATCGGCTCTTGATTCGTACGTAGTATGGTCTGAGCAATGGTAGATGCGAGTTCGTGGGATCGGGTAAGAAGGGATTGATCACGGCTAGTAAACTCTTATCACATCAACCCTGCACAGTGGTCCAGAATGTGAAATTAGCAGGAATTTTAACTTTTACTAAAACTAAATAGCTTAGCCTTAGAATAAGTATGAGAAAGTTGTTGTAATTTTCAAGGTCCTTCGTTTTGTTTAACTGGAAGCAAGGGTGATTCTAATTTGAGCAAAATCAAAAATTTAACTTTTGATCATTCTAAATAGAGACATACTTCTTTCTGTAAGCTGTAAAAGGACTAATTTAGAAAACTCAAAAAACCTGAATGGCATCAGCATTCCTCGTACGATGGAATTGAATAATGGTGACAGGAAACCTAAGCTCTATAATAAATAAATGTTCCGCCTCTCGATCAGATGAACGGATGCGACCTAGACTTTAAGTCAACCGACACGGTGCAGCACCGCAGCAGAACTCGAATTTGTCGGTCAAAAATGCGGCCTAGTTGTTGACGGAAGAGAAAGTAAACAAAGAGAGACTCTCATTTGCGTTATGCCGTTCACATGTATATCTACAGTTGGACCGAGTTATGCCGTAGAAGGCAGTTGATTTTCTTTTCTCTCCGCGCACATGAGTAGAACTATAAGTAACTAAACATATCGATGTATATATTCTATTGGCGATTGAGTTGAGATGGTTCTACAGAGATTGTGAAGTATTTAAATTATGAAATATTAATGTTAATGTTTTACGACACAAACTCTACATACTTAGCGCTGCGCCTTTCGGTGCTGAGTTAATATGAACACCAAACAGGCAAATATCGTGACACGTTGCCGAAGGGTATCAGTGAAAAAGTATGTTGGTGTGTTGGTGATATGATGACCAACCACTACTCTCTCCATCAGCAGAAAAAAGTCTACGTGCTGGAGCGTACCAGCGAGGTCTACACTGCCCATGATCGCAAATCAGTCCCATAAAGATAGGAAATCCCATAAAAAACGGGATAACTATGCGATCATGGGTAGTACACGAAGAGATAAGTGTTTCTTTTTATTAAAGTTGAAGACTGAGGCATCCATACTAGTGTAACTTTTCCATGAGCTCGTGATTTTTTTATATGTACTATCTTGCCCTGTTCTCCAGGAGGTGTTTCCTGCAATTGACTGTGTGTGCGCTGGGTATGTAGAATAATGTTATTTCGATTTAGGTTCATTTTATTACAAATATAGGAGCATTTTTACAATTAACCAACATTTGTCACTGATAGGGACATCTATGGCAGGCCGATTTTCAGGAAGATTAGCACACAAAAGTAGCTGCATGAATGGTTGTTACGTGCGGCATGTGTGAACGCGTCTTCGTTCGTCTTCAACTTATCTTGGTAAAATGGTGATGTGACGCAATGTTCTTTTGCATCGGTAACTGTGTAACGTGAGAACTTTTTTGAACTTTATAAAGTGTGCCTGAATCCGTTTTTCCTTCTCGTTTCAGAGAAATATTGTTTTTGTTTTTAATATGTCGGAGGGCGGAGTAAGAGGCTTCTATATCCCGTTAAACTTAAAAGAAATTCAATACTCTATATCATTATTCAGAACTGTAATTCTTTCAACTATCTCATGTTTTACACTTATCTAGTACTTACTTAGTATAACCAGTAGTTAGCATAACAATAAACAAATCGCGCGCGGAAACGATTGTTTAGAATAGGCAATCTTTTTTTTGCATTCGGCATTCTATTTTTGCAATTCAAGATTAGTAAAATATTCTCATACTACGAAACCGCAATACGTGTGCAATTCCAACGATTTATAAGAATAATACCTTACACGAAAAAAGGAAATCGCTCACAAATACCTAAGATTTGGAATTTTATTCTAACGATCGCCGGGAAAACTTTACACAGATACGGTAGAATACACAAAATATTCTCGACGTGATGAAAAAGGAACGATATCGATTTATTAAAATATAAGCAATACTCCTCAAAGACGGCAATCCGGAGTTTAATTTGCATATTTAACCAATCGCAATAATGCAACAAATGATAAATTTCCCAAATTCTCGGCAGCCGGCTGCCCAGAGCAATTTTTACATGATAACGCTACTGGCACACTTACTAACAAATCTTCCCTTCCCGTGATACATGTGGAGATGCAGAGGATTCCTCGGTCTTTAGCAGCAACATAAATGAATTAAACAATAATGAATTTTTGAAAACTCAGTCGGCCCACCCCTGTTTCGATTCCTAGTCCCACCAGGAGTTCTTGTACCAAATTTGAAGCAAATCGGACAAGTCTAGCTACCGTACCAACGTGCCTGAAGTTTGTATGAGATTTTTCGACAATTTACATGGAGAAAACCCATTACCTCTCAGTTTCGCCGCTAGGTGGCACTGTATGCATCGTATTATCACTGTAAGTGAAAATAAGAAAGATAATTTAATTGTCTACAACTTTGTCGAAGACTGCTAGGCAATCTGACTTTGTTAAAAGAAGTTATTAAAATTTTAACGAAGTGATGTGTGAGTCACATTTCCATAACTCCCATTATTTACTAGAATTCTTCTGCACATACTATTGAGCTAAATCTAACGGTTACTTCACAAAAATGTTTAGTTCGTGTGAATCGTGTACTGATACACAACCATGCACTGTTAGGCCCCATGGAAAACTGACTTAGACATCACTTCGCTAAAAGTTTAATAATTCTTTTAACAAAGCCGGATTCACTAGCAGTCTTCGACAAAGTTGTAGACAATTAAATTATCTTTCTTATTTTCACTTACAGTGATAATACGATGCGAAGAGTGCCACCTAGCGGCGAAAATGTGAGCTAGAGGCGTTTCTCCATGTAAATTGTCGAAAAATCTCATACAAACTTCAGGCACGTTGGTCCGGTAGCTAGACTTGTCCGATTTGCTTCAAATTTGGAACAAGAACTCTTGGTGGGACTAGAAATCGACTCAGGGGTGGGCCGATAGGGGTCATTTTTTCCTGTCACTCTAATCAGTATGCATGGATGGATCAATATAGATTGCACAATGTGGCTCATCGTGCTATTCCCAAGTATGTTGTTCCAACGAAAATTTTACAATCTCAATTGGAACTGGTCAATAATAGAGTAGCAACCACGGGCGAACTCTTATGCTTATGGTTATGCTTTTTACATGTATACCTAGAGTTGTGGTTATTTATCTCTCATTCTCGAGTTCTTAGCATTCTCGACCGTTCTTTGTTTTCATGAGCAAAATCTATCCACTTATTTCTGTGCATCCTATACCTAATACCTTATATAATATCGTAATAAAAATTCTCAATGCTTGTTTTCGGAATGATTAACTTTAATTTTTCGTTCATTTATGTATATTAACCAAACAAATAGGCATTGAGGTATGTATAAGGTAAAAAACTGATATGATATAAATATTAACATATGAAACCCAAGTAAATAAAGTTATAATACACTAAATACGCGTCAATTCCTTGCACACGCATTCGTGGCAAGGACGAAAAACGGTCGATTTAAATTATGTAAAATGCGCCATTTCACCGAGCGTGGCGCTTGCGAAGCGATTTTAACACATAGCCATCATGTGTCACTTCGTTACCACAAGCACCCGAAAACTAAGATGAAGGGAAAGAAAGGTGGGAGCATTCGTCACTTTTGAGTGTATCAGTTTTATACATGTCAAATTGAACAAGGCTTTCACGACCCATAAAATAAGTAAACATAAAGATAGGAATGAGCATCCTGATTCTTTGGAGCACGATGAAAGGAGAGAAAAGGCTGAACTTCACCATGAATCTTCCGATTCGAACACTTAGGGACACTTTTTAATCTCGAAACTAGCGATAAAAATAATTATGACTGAACCGAATCAAAACCTTTGCCCACTACGTTATTTGTTTATGTTTTTCTTCTTCATATCCGTTTGTTTTATCGGTTTTATCGAAGAAATATCGCAACAGTACGTATACTTGGAACAATGTGACATCCTGTACCATCTTGCCCGAAAACATAACCGCCATTTTCATTTTATGCAAACCAAAACAAACAAAATAATCCAGAAATGTGAAATGCATTCCTGTCGAAATGTTCAAGGTAAGAATTGTTCAAAATCATTTCGTAGTTTCCTGCACGATGCTGATCGGTGAGCAGATACATTTTAGAATCTTGCCAATTTAACTGGTTCGGTGTAACAAATCCAACCGGATGTATGCAATGGATTCGAATTTGTTGGTCCCCGGAGACTGACGGTGAAATTCAACTTTGGCGGGGTGCAGGAGTTACGAAAATTGAAGATACGCTTAGACCACATTCAATCTAGATATATATAATGATCCGTCGCAACCCAACAGGAAGTAAACTATTAAGTCGTGGGATTATTATGAATGATAATAACTGCATATTTAGATTGCGTCAGGATACGGTTCCGTAGAAGACCAACACATCGAACATATTTTGCACTCAAGACAGAAGCAAAGATTTTGTTGAAAGGGAAAGTAGTGCCATGTACTCGTATGCAGAATCATCGTGGCGAACCATCCGTTTCTAATTTTATAAAATTAAGTTCTCCCATAGCCTACATGTTGAGTTTCCACTTACGGAAAACGTTAAAAATGAAATCGTTGGTGCGAATTGATCCTGATATTGGCAAGGAAATTTTAGGGGTTGTGTCCAGAGGTGGGTAAGAAAACCAACCAGTACGTACATACACTGGTATTGTTCTCAAAATCTCAACACGTGTAAATGAGTGATGCACATCGTATTCGGTTTGGATTTCGTTCACACGGTATACGAAAGAAAAACCTCCACCGACTCTCCGTTTATAAAACCAAACCGAGCCACTCAGCACCGTTTACATGTGTGTACGAATTTCAACTTGTGTTGATGTATTCTCAGCAGCGGTTTCGGTTTGGCTTTAGAAAACCGAGCCTGGTTTTTTCTGTACACGGTGCTTCGGTTGAAAGAAGAAGCAGTAAATTCGTCTGCAGTGCTGCCGAATAGACAACTGAATTGAGTTCAATTAGTTGTTGAGAGTCAATGGGGTAATATCGAAATAGCTGGTTTTGAGCAGTTGTTAAAAGTTCAACAATTGTTTAAATTGAAATTAAAGAAAACAATGAAATCAGCGATGTCAATAAAATAACAAAACAATAAAATCAATAAAATTAATGACATCAATAAAATTAATAAAATCAATTAAACATGACTTGACTCACTTGAAACTTCACATTAACACTCAATGCATTCAAAGTGGCCTGTATTTATATCGCCAATAGTCGTATCAATGAGATCTAATCCACGCCTGGTTGCGCTGGTTAGGCGACTCTCGAATAATCTCGAGCACACACTCGCATTTTGTATACATATATCCTTATTATTACTGCTACGGCGCATCGTATTGATACATCTATCCTTGCACAGAGGCAATTGCGTATATGTGTGTGTTATTTACATATGGTAAGAAACTCAGACTCAAGTGGGGGGAAATTCACGATTAGGTTCTTATTTACTGAGTGCTGGTAATACGTATTTCTGTTATTTTTGCTGTTACTGTACATCGTTTTGAAACATCTAGAAGGTTTGGTCGCGAACATTCGAGTTTAGAGAAAACTACCACTAAATTATTCAATTACAAAAAAACTTAATTCATTGAGAACAACAACCAACTAACGAATAGCAAAAACACTTTCATTTTATAGACCGCCATTAAAAACTAAGTTTCTTTAAGGAACAAATATTTCCGGCGATACCAGTCGATGCGTGTATGGAAATCTACTGCAGAACAATTAAACTTTTAAAAAATGTTGCGCAATAATTTGAATAAAAAAAATTTGTTCACATTGTGTCCAATCACGAAGTTGTCTGTCTCATTACAACAAAACATGTAAAACGACCTTCAATCATTAATGTGGATATTGGTCCACAATATAACCATGCTAGTTGTTAAATCATCATGAATAGGCCGCCATTTTGAATTTCTAATTTACGATGCAATTCAAGTTTCGTTTCCTTGGAAATATATGCCTATTTAAATATGCATGCTTTTAAATGCTAAATCGTCGTCAAAATAACACCTTATTGGGATGCAAAATGACGACGAATAACAATTTTTAATCTCTACACAACTTTTCGATATCAAAAATATCCTTGTTTCATGATATTTTTTACCATTAAAACGTTATTGAATACCAGTAGTATTGAATATAGCTCGCCATTTCAGATTTTCAATGACGGCAGGCATCAATTTGCGATCTTTTGACATATTTCTAATATTTAAAATGTCCATGTTGCGTGATTCTAGATGACAGAATATCTTGAATATACCGTCATCTTAAATTTTGATCTGCTATCATATGTATAAAAATAGCGGAGGCTATTAAATTTACTTTGGATTTTTGGGCAGTTTCCCATACCAAACATACCCATATTGCAAACTTCTTGATGATAAATCATTATGAAAATGTCGGAATATTGAGTTGAGAAACGCCATTCATGACCACGAACATAATTTATTTGAACAGAAATATGTCTGAAGACATTTTTTCAATTACCGAAATAATAAAAATACTAGCAGCACTAGCACAGCCGATAAACATCAACCCGAATACACAACCGCAACACAACCGAAGTTTGGTTTCGTTATTATCGTGTTTCCTTCCCATACTCGTGCACCGGTAAACGAAAATCAAAACCAAACCGCGGTGCTATGTAAACGAAACTCGGTTTGGTTTTCGTGTCTCGTATAAACACAACCAGCGATAAGACCGCACACAATGTAAAGGAAACATAAACACTTGTGAAAATTTGGTTTACCGTACCGGTACTCAACCGGTATTTTCCCATCTCTGGTTGTGTCTCCGTGATCTTGATCCAATGATGACCTCGATAGCACAGCCGACTCTTTAAAAATAGACTAAATAAAATAAAGAGTACCTGATGTCTCCGGTATTCCAAAAGAGCGACGGCAAAGAAGAGTAAATAGAGACAAAAATCAATCATACGACCAATTGACGACAAAAAATGATTTCTTCACACGAAAAGAAAGAAAAATTTGGGCGTTGCTTAATTTCCCGTAACAATAAATGGTTGTGTTGGGTTTTAAAAATGCAGTCGTAGCTCTGCATTCTTTAAGTTTGTAAATTGCAATAATTATGCCATGAAAAATTGAAGTACGTGACAGGCGATTTTTTTATTTCGCTTTTCAAATTTAACAACTGCAACAATGCTCCTACCTTTCATCTACTATCTTGCAGTTGACAAGCGGTGTGGGCATTGTTGCCAGTAGTTCGGTTGAAAAAAAAAATAATTGTCCAATGGTTGCCAGAATCACATTATGTGCAATGTGTTCAAGAGATGTCGCTAGTATACCGTAGGCGATGATTTTTTTGAATTTTTTTCGAGCTGTTGTGTCTGTTTGTCTGTGGCAAGGAATCGAAAGTTTGATTATAATACTGGTATAATAATGGTACACGTATTATAACTAAACGGGGGTTGCCGATGAGAAAATGGCCTCGGAATGTACCGCTAGGTCTCTGTCATTCTGAAATGGGTCATTGGAAAATCGGTAGAGCTAACACCTACTGTATCCCGAGATTATGTTGTTTGCATGGGGTGATTGGGCCATATGCAGAAAACTTTTTTTCATAATTCAACTGTCGGCCAATGGGACTTAGAAGGTTAACACACACACATATATCGAGAAGATTTTGTGAAAATTTCAGAATAGAACTCGAAAAAGAAAGAATAGAACAGACCACAAAATAGTGACTGTTTTCCAGGACAGTGTAATTTACTTAACTGGTAACGTTGCAGGAAATGATTTTGTAAAATTCGACAAAGTTAAATTTTCTGAAATTCTTAACTGCGAGTAAGTAGTATCCCCGTTTTACAAGTAAGTTGCTGTGGTCGTCAAATAGCCTATGAAATAAAATTTTCGATATTTGTTTGAATGTATGATATTTGAAAATTCGGTGCCACATTGAGTCTAATTGTGGGTAAAAAAAATGCAACAAAATTTGAAATTTTTGAATGAAAATCGCATTTTAATACGATTAGGTCGAGCATATACCTCTCCTATTTGAACAACTATAACGTACCTCATGCGTTAGAAACAACTAAATTGAACAAACTCTAGTTTTTTTGATTTGGCATAATAGTGTCGAAGAGGTCTCTAGCTCCTGAAACATTATACTGCTTATCACATCGCAAGTGCTATAGTTTATCATCAAATGATCTCTAGAATCAGTGGATCAATATTTACTATTAATCTGGCGACAGAATACCAATCACGCTTGTTGGCTGAACATACCGTCATTGATTCTGTTTCAGGCTAGCGCCAAATTCGGTAGTATTCTCGTGTGTCACCAAGCATGATGTCCGCAGTCGAAACCGTAACTGTATATCTAATAATATTTAACACCAATAAGCGTCTACATTGAGTACAGTTGAATGCACAAATATAATTTTCGCACAAACGGCTGCCGCCGAGTGCCACTCTGGGATCCTGATTATCCGCTGCGCTGCATTATAATTATTTGATCAATCCATTATTTCAGCCATCCACTTACATGGTCCAGCTAGAAACACCCCCGTCTGCCACTACAACTATAATGACATGACATGTAGGTACTTCCGAGTCCCATCCTGAACACTCGGATGGGACATATTACCATTAATTTCCTATAAAAATAACAAATTGGTAATGAATAAATCCAACGGATGAAGTTTCTACCCTCGTCCATAAAACACACTTTCCGCTCGGTGGGTGTGCGGTGCACGGTCAGGGTCCGGGCTGGAACGGTTCGATGATTAGTTTTTCCCTCTGAACCAGATCCCTTCCTGTGCCCAACTGTTTACCATGTTGCTACACTAACGTGTGGTTGGTTATTGGGCGTAATCTTCGGTCGATCCATTAAAGTAACTTTGCTTCCCGGTGATTCCCAAGTCGCCGAAACTGCCACTTCATAGGACAACAACCATTAGCTAAATCCAGCCGCATTTCAAGATATTGCTGTGCTTGTGCCTGTGCAAATGGAGCCGAACGGTGCTCGAAAAAGATAATAAAATTGAATAATTTATTTTATGTGTCGTTTCGGTTTTTGGTGTCATGAATTTTGCACCAGCCTGACAGACAATCAAAATTTTGCTGGGATGGGTGAATGGATTGTGAACATGGATGTTAGCAATTATATGATAATGAGTGTTTCTGTTTGAAATGGTTAGAATTAAACATTCTTATAATCTTGCTAATTGTGTGTTTCAGCTGTTGAGCGGGGCAGTCAAAAAAAACAAAAATTTACGGCTGAGATAAGATTGCTCAAAATGCCAATTTTACACAAGATTTCCCTTTCAAATAACATAAACAAATCCTCGTCGAAATAGTTTCGAAACCAATCAATAAGTGATTTCAACCTTGCTAGCAACTATCCGTAGTAGTATATCGATTTACGCCGTCACTATTTATTCTTCAGAGCTAATTTTCAGCCAGTGCCCAAAAAGGTGTCATTGTTCTCCGCTCTCAACGAAAATAGAAAAATGATAGATTGACTGGATTTAGTTACCAGTATCACTCCACTCTGATTCCAACCTTCTTCCATCAGATTTCCAAAATTTTACTGGGTTGTTGATGTCAGAATTTGACGTTTCGCTCGGATGAATCGCACAGCCTGTATTTTCGAAGGTTGTAGCATAATGTAGCAAACTCGTCGCGTCGCTTGGTCCCATCATCGCTGGAAAGAACCATGAAAATCCCTCGCATTTGCCACCATTATCAACACAACATATAGTAATCCGGTTGGGTTGGGTGCACGAACAGGAGCGGCAAATTGAAAATCCCTCCATAACAAAAGATCCCAATCGAGAGCAGCTTTTCTCGTTTTGTGAAGCTTGATGCTGTTATCCGGCTGCAACGCGTTGGATGCCACCGGATGACAAGGCGAAATGAGTATGTAAACAAGTTGGAGTCCGATAAAATGGGGGAAGCATCCCCTTGTCAGTGCGACAGTGGATGGCGGTCGGTGGTGGGTTCAGGATTGGCTGATCGTCCGTCTCTTGAAGTTGCAGTGTAGAAATAGTACCGGGAGAAAATTTAATTTATATTTGGCAATAGAAAGGGAACAATAAATGCATTCCTCCGTTCAGTAAAATTCCTTCCAATTAAGATCTTTCCACTGCTGCTGGAAGTGTTTAAACTGATTCTGAGAATCCACTTTGAAGACACAAGGCAGTTAGTTTGTTGAGCAATGTTGCTGCTATGTGCAGAAATCTAAAATGTCGGCTGGTACGATTTTAGTTTTGATGTTTGCTAAATCTGTTGAATTAACTCCTGAGAGCACACATTAGTACTTACGGCTACAGCTTGAACCAATATTGGCACTCACCTGGAAAGAAATAAAAGGGGAAAATCTTTCGATTAGTTTGCTAACAGCTTCAGGTACAGATAAGGAAAGGGTGGGGGGGGGGGGGTGGTTGATGTCGGAACGATCTTCTTTGTTCCTGCTAGCTAACACAGAATCCTTCCCATTCGCAACATTTCCTTGTATTTTGTGATAAATAGTTGCTCGTCGAATATGCTGCTGGTGCTGCGAAGGAAGGATAGCATGCAGAGAAAGACGTGACATGATTATGTAAATTGTAGGTAAACGCTGCCTGGTAGGTAGGTACTCGAAGACCATAAGCGTCTCCTTTGCGAATCTCTGCTGATGGTAGGTATTTGCTAGTGAAAAGGAATTATGTGTTTCCAGCAGGGATCCAGTATAGTTTATGCAACGCAAAGAATAAAAACATGCAATCCGTGAACCATCAGAAAGAGAGGATTGTTTGTGGTGTACTTTAAATTGGCAACAACTTTGATTTGCAATTAAGCTTGCTTGCTCGTTCAGTATGATAAATGATGGGTTAAATTGATGCATCTCGACTCAATCACGGTAGTTGCTATGATGGAAGATTCCATGAGTCCAATTGCGATAACATGTGTTAATAGTTTGAGCTCAATCAGCTTCTCGCACAGAAAAAAAATTGTTCCCAAAATCGTGAATAAAATGCCATCAATTCTGGAACAATAACGTTTTTACGTTACGAAAACAAGACCACGAACAAAAATATTTTGTTTTATAATTAGGATTCATCCATAAATGACGTAGCATTATATGGGGGAGGGGGGTGTTTTGTATTTTGTGATTATGTGTGACGACAGGGGGGTAGGGGGCCATATCGTGCTACGTAGCTTTACCCGTTTCATCTAACATCGTTTTTTTTTTGTTTTTTTTTTTAATTTTTTACGGGGTCAAGGTGGAGGGTAGGTTTACCGTCAAGCCACGTAATTACCAGGGGGAGGGGTTTGGGGGTTTGTGATGAAATGCTACTATGGGGCAGGGGGGGGGGTGTTAAAAATCACTCAAAAAATGCTACGTCATTTATGGATGATCCCGTTCAACTTCCTTTCAGTAACGCTCGCATAACGCTTTTAATAATGAAAATATTTGTTTTTGTTTTGTGGACTTTAGTTACGGTTTCCGCTAGTTGATTACCAAATCGATTTTATGTACGTGAACTAGTTCACAATTTTATGAACATTTTTCATTTTTCAAAGGTTGACTCTTGATGTGATTCATAAATTTAGGAACAACATTCTGGATATTTTCTCATTCTGGATATTCTCATGAACTAATTCACGAAACTCGGAATTATATTCATGAATCCATTCAATCCTCGTGAGCTAATATATTAGTCACGATCAAATATCATGGCATACTATTGATGTATTCGTGAACTGGTTCATGATTCCCATTATAAGTCACGACTGATCTTTAGACCGCCAACAATTTTGACTTTTTTTCGGAACACTGTTAATTCAAATGGTAATTGGATACACAAACCATATGCAAAATATGAGCTTTTTCCGATAGCTCTAGTTCACCCACAAGAGGTTTCAAATTTCTACAGTAATATTTGGAAACGCGGAAATAAATATTTAAAATCCAATAAAAAATTCCACAGTAACTCTCACATCTCAAAACTCTATTGTATGACGAATAGATTGAAGGTTGCATATTGATTGGAGGTTCCCCGACAAAGTTATTTAACTTTGAAGACCAATCGATTTTTTTGAAATTTCCTATTCTAAGCATGTGCGAGAAAGACTATCTTTTTACTGCAAAATCGGATCAATTTGCAGTCTTCGGCCCCGTACGTGAGAATTGGCTTTGTGTTCGCGGCCTTTTTTTCGCGACGCGGAATATTCGTTTCCTTGCCAACTGCAACCTGAGGGTCACTTTTGTCTTTCTTGTTGTCATTCATGTCCATAACATCCTCTTGGTTATTGCCCTGATATTCGCGATCATCCTAACTTTTCACCTTTGCATGTCACGAGTGTGAAATCTGCATTCTTTTTCGGCAGGAATGGTATGTTTTTGTCTGTTCAGCCAATTTATCGTTTTTTCACATAATGGCACCTTGATTGATTTGACAAAACCGTGATTGCTTCTCGAGCGTGATATTTTTCGATGAACTACTCCAATTTTGGCAAGCATTTACTGATATAAATTACTGCATCGGCCGCTTTTGCTTTGTTTGGATGGATCAGAAGCACTCTTCTCAGAAATTGGCCAACAGCTTCGGCTCGAATTTAGATTTGCCGGGATTTTTTACATCGTTTCCACATAATTTATTGGGCAAAAATGTAAAGTACGATTCATCATCCAAACCGATAAATTTTTCATTCACAAAGTAATTACGGTGTAGTGTACAGTAGCAAATTGGCATTTTTTCGAGTTGTTTGACTGTCTATTTTGGTGCTTGTTTACGTTTATGATTAATTACGTTGTTTTCCTTGAAATTATCATGGACACTTGAGCTTGAAACACTAAATTTTCGTGCTAATTTACACATTGATTGTCCTACCTTCTTTTTGGCACTTGACAGCACATTTTTTTGTTCTGGTACTTAGTTTCGGTGGGCGACTGCCGTTCTTTTATTTCGCGGCTTTTGCCATCACGACAAGCCATCAAAACATTGAAAATAGTTGCATGCGAGAGCGGCTTGTTTTTGCACTCTTAATCATTTTTTTTTGTATTGAGTTATCTAAACAGGTTGGCGACAGATTTACGTAAATTCAGCTTCAGCTTTTGTTTGTAAATAACTGCCCAATTTGAGGTTACTAGGCCAGTAGGAGTACATTTCGTCTAAAACTTTTCGAGAAGATATTTGAAGGTCTTCCAAACAAAACAAATGTATCGAATACCACTGCTCGTTATGGCGAGATATTTGGCATTGCCCTTGTAACCAGAGTTAGGGTGCTTACAGAGTGGTGGCGAGAAGCGGAGCTGGCGCTGGAACTGACATTAAAATGCGAGAAGCGAGAAGCTTGCTTGCTGCAAACCAAATGGGTGATGTCAGAGTGAAAGCCGAACGGATCTTCGCCGACTGCTCGCTTTTACTCTGACATCATCCCTTTACTTTGCTGTAGACAGGTTTCTCGCATATCGCATTCTAATGTCAGTGCCAGCACCAGTTCAGCTTCTGGTCGCCACTCTGTAAGCGGCCTTACATATTAAGCGAGGCGACCAGTAAACACATGGTAAAACCGTTCGTCTTGACCAAACGCACGATATCAACACTTCATTCCTTATATGATGGTAATGGGTGATGGCGTTTGGCCACATGTTTCTTACAATAATATTTTATTGCGTTTATCACCTACGTTTCGAAGGTTAGCAAAAAGACAAATTATTTACAGCACTAACAATATTATCTTTGTCAAACTGGTTTTAACATTTAAACGGAAGCAAAGCACAGTAATGTCAATATTAAGTTTGATTTTAATTTTAATTGAAATTTGTGTAGATCAGTGCGTTGCGTATTCCCCCCCCCCTCTCATATTGTGCAAATGTCAAAGTAAGCTCAGATGTCAAATTTCACATCATTTGGACAATTTTAGACCCCCGCCCACTTCGCTTGAAATTTTTTGAAATTGGTTTTATGGGAAAATATGGAGGAAAACTACATTAAATGCTATAACTTTTGAAGTAGCAATCAGAAAATTACAATTTATACCTCTTTTGAAAGGAAATTATCTTATTATTTGAATGGAGATATTTTTGCCTCTAGAAAAATACTGGAAAGTGGGGTACTGCGTCATTTTGGACACAATATCCCATATTTTTAATGATTTTTCTACTCCGTGATGCAAATCATACATATTTTGTAGTTCTTCTAATGTGAAAAAATCTCAGAAATCGAACGGAACCCTTTTGACCTTAGTCCGAATACGAGAAATTGGGGTTATAGGGCCTTTTGTCATTCATATTAAATTTTATCATTTTCTCATGCATATATCTCTATTATTCTTCAATTAATTTTCATAAAATGTAACTTGTTGAACGTATAGAATTCTGAGGAATAAAACAAAAATAAAAACGTTAGAGGTAAAATTCAGAAACATCAAACTTTTTGAAATTTACTCTACAAATCTCATTTTTTCTCATTACTTGTCCTAATACCTCAACTTCCCCTATTTTTCCAGGAATGAAACTTTTCTCATGTGATACCTAAGCATATTTTACACTAAAAGTAGTAAATTAAATAATAATTTTGTTGTTAAATGGAATTATTATGTGCGATTTTATGATAAAAATATGAAATCGACACTGCATGTCAGATAATTTGATGTTCCTGAATTTTACCGGTAACGAATCTATTTTTGTTATAATTCTAAAGATTTTCTACGTTCAATAAGGTATAGTTTATCAAAATTGAGTGAAGAATAATAAAGATATATTCACGAGAAAATGATGAAGTTTAATATGAATGACTAAAGGCCATTTAACCTCAACTTCTCGTATTCGGACAAAGGTCAAAAGGGCTACGATCGATTTTTGAAATTTTTTCACATTAGGAAAACTACTAAATATGTATGATTTGCATCACGGAGCAGAAAAATCATTAAAAATAGGGGATTTTGGGGCCAAAATGACCCAGTACCCCACTTTCCCGTATTTTCCTAGAAACAAAAATTTCTCCATTCAATTACTATTTGAGATTATTTCCTTTCAAAAGAGGTATAAATTGTAATTTTCTGATTGCTACTTCAACAGTTATAGCATTTAATGTATTTTTCCTCTATATTTTCCCATAGTACCAGTTTCAAAAAAAATCAAGCGAAGTGGGCGGGGGTCTAAAATTGTCCAAATGATGTGAAATTTGACATCTGAGCTTACTTTGACATCGGTCACAATATGAGAGGGGGGGGCTTTGAGAATTCAAAAAAAAATTTTTTTTTGCAATGCCCTACTGGATAAGGAGACCGTTGCCCTAGGTTCCATTTTCAACTTCAATCAATCCTCACAAACAGATGACTGGATACGACAATACTTCACGTCAACCGCCACAGTTTAGCTACAAGTTGGGGCTACTTATAACGTTTGAGTTAGCTCATTTTTATAGCTTTATACGATTCAAATAACCAGGGTTTTCTGTTTTCACGCAATATATAGGTAATCAAATCGAGTAGAACAGTTCTTGTATGTTCCACCCGACCGCGCTCGTGATACCGAATACGTTGAAGCACACTGCAGCTTAGTTTTTACTATCCTCGAAGATGCTAACGCTGTTGATGAGATCATGGTACTAGGAGATTTTAATCTTCCTACCATTTCATGGAAATCTTCCCCTAATGGATTTCTTTATCCGGATTCGGATCATTCCGTTCTCCACCCATGTGCAGTGAGGCTACTTGACAGCTATAGCTCAGTCATGTTACTACAAATCAATCCTATTGCCAATGAGAATAGCCGCCATCTCGATCTTTGTTTTGTCAGCGATCAGGATCCGCCACATCAATAGTGACGGCTCCCTCTCCCCTAGTAAAACCTGTGGCACATCATCCTCCACTGATCGCCACGATTGATAGCTCTGTGGTGCATGACTTCGATATATTACCGCTTTCTCTCTCCTACAATTTATTTCATATTAAATTTCCGTAAAGCTGATCATCGCAGTATCGCAGACCTTCTTTCCACCATCGATTGGGAAAATATTCTGGACCCCGAAGATGTCGAAACCGCAGTTCAAACCTTTTCAAACGTTCTGGTGTATGCTATTGACAGGCACGTTCCAAAGAAAGTTCACCATCAACAAACCGGCCCTCCATGGCAAACGAGTACACTGCGACGGCTGAAGTCTATAAAGAGAGCTGCCCTGCGGAGGTTTACCAAGTATCGCACAAAATCACTTAGAGACTATTACGTCAGTCTCAACCATGCGTATAAGCGAGCCAGTCAACACTGTTTCTATCGATATCAGCAAAATATTCAGCGTAATCTCAAGTCGCATCCTAAACGTTTCTGGAAATATGTGAACGAGCAGCGCAAGGAATCAGGCCTGCCGTCGTCTATGACGTTCAATGGGAACACAGCTACCACATCTCGAGACATATGTGCACTTTTTTCGGAAAAATTCGCGAATGTATTCACAGATGGGGCACTAACTATTGAGCAAATCGAACTCGCCGCTAGCAGAGCTCCACTTGTAGGCCAAGCTTTGGGTGCTATCGATGTCGATGCAACGATGACTACCAGAGCTTCCTTTCGGCTTAAGTCATCTTTCAATCCGGGACCCGACGGGTTACCGTGGAATAACTTCATTGAGTGCAGTTTCGAAGTTGTTCCAGCTGGTGATTATGGAACCTCTTCAGGTTCGTTGTAAGCAGTACCTAAGTAACGATCAACGCGGCTTCACGTCCGGGCAGTCAACAGCGTCTAACCTGCTGTGTTTAACATCCTACATAACAGAGAGTATGGAACATCGTGCTCAAACCGACGCTGTTTACACCGACTTATCTGCCGCTTTCGATAAGATAAATCACGATATCGCAATCGAAAAATGGAGAAATTTGGAATAAATTGTAGTGTTTTGCAGTTGTTTCGATCCTACCTCACAGACCGAAAGATAGTGGTTGTCATAGGAGATTGTCAGGCCCCCACCTTCATTTCTACGTCAGGAATACCTCAAGCAAGCCACTTGGGACCGTTGATGTTTCTGCTATACTTCAATGATGTATATCTAGTTCTGAAGACTCCACGATTGTCCTTCGCAGATGACTTCAAGATATTCCGCATAATTCGGTCAATTGAAGATTGCAGATTTCTCCAACAGCAGCTTGATGTCTTTGCTGATTGGTGTAACACGAACCGCATGTGCGTGAGCCCGAAGAAGTGTTCGGTAATATCGTTTTCATGGAAAAAGGATTCGATTCATTTTAACTACCGTCTACTAGAAAGAGACATTGAACGCGTCAGTCCCGTTAAAGATCTGGGAGTGATTCTGGACGTCTCCTATGTAGTTGATAAAGCATCTCGAGCACTGGGATGCATCTTCAGAATAGCCAAAAATTTTACGGATATCTATTGTCTCAAATCGCTCTACTGTTCTTTATCGCGATCAATTCTAGAATATTGCTCTGAAGTTTGGAGTCCAAACTACAATAATGGCGTTGAATGAATAGAGTTCGTTCAGCGTCGCTTTTTACGTTTCGCGCTTCGTAGATTGCCGTGGAGAGATCCTTCCCGACTACCTCGCTATGAAAACCGGTGTCAGCTAATTCAACTAGAGCCCCTACATGTTCGAAGGAATACTGCAAGAGCCGTGTTCATCGCTGACACTCTGCAAGGTCGTATAGATGCCCCAGCTATTCTGGAACAAATCAACATAAACGTCGCTCCTCGAACACTACGCAACAATATTATGTTCAGATTACCATTCCGACGCACTAACTATAGTATGTATGGAGACATCACTGGTCTACAACGAATTTTTAACCAGGCAGCTACCGCATTTGATTTCAACGTTTCTCGGTAAAATCTGCGTATACGTTTTTCCAGACTATTTAATCAATAAGCAAACAACACTTTTTATTTGTTTTTAATTATTGTATGACTATTGTTTTTGTGTACTTGATTGTTAGAAATTAGATTAGTATTAAGGCCAACATCATTGGGGCTTTGATATGCCTGTTGATGTATTGAACAAATAAACAATTAACGTTTTTGATTTATGCACATACAGTATAACCGTTTTAGAACAGAGTGGACTACTAACACTTTTCGACAAAAATACCAACTTGAGTGTGCTTTGCTTTAGAGATTTAGTGTCTTCTGAGAAGTTTTATAATCTAGTATAGCGCATGTCCAAAGTTGTACAGAATAATGAAACGCATATTTTCATTCATGGTTTGAGTCTCCAAAGCTTAAAATCAAACTTGATTATATTAAAGACAACTGAATTAACTGAAATTTCATAAATATTGTTCTATGTCACGATATGCTGCATACATATGGATCTCATGTCTTCAGAATAGTTGTTTCTAATACGATTATCAACAACTTTCCTGAAGTCAACAAATCTCAAAAGAAAGTTTTTTTGAAGAGATGATTCTTTATTATTTTTTCTAGTGGGATTAATCACCGAAAGTGTTTCTTCTGAGGATGTGCTGCATCATATCATATTTGCTGAATTTTCAATCCCTTTTAGTAACCATTTTTATAGTTTTCAATACATTTTTTAAATGCTCATAAAAACCGATCCTGACGTACTAGAAACAAACGGAATTTTATTTATTATATTTATTCGATTATTTATTGATTTATTTATTTCTACTCTTCGGTATTCATTGTACACACATATTTTAAAACTATTTATATTCATTAATAACTTAAATCTATGTTTGGAAATGTTAAAATTGAACAAAGAGGCGAGTCGCTAGAGTCTATAGATCGAGTCGACGCGTTCAATAGTTCTTTCTTGTAAATTGTATTCGTAACCTGGAGTAAGCAAGCGATGACTTCCATTCCGTTAAGCAATCGCCATTCTTGAATTGTACAGCACTGTGCCGTCAAGCATCGAAGCGATAGTTCGGAAGATTTTAAGATCAACCGCATATAAGAATTTCCCAGACTTGATACGACTAAATATATTGTTAATAAATAAAATAAAAATAAGTGGCCCAGCTGACTGCCTTCCGGGAAGTATATGCTTGAGAGTTTGCTCACGACTGCGAACGATCAGAAAAATGAGCAACCAATTAGTCAGCCAGGTGGGAAATCCTAAACGTTTTAATTTCAGGATTGTGTTGTAGTGCGGTGCTTCGTCGAAAACTTTCAAAAAATTGATATAAACTGCGGCGGAACACAATATAGAAGTGTAAGCTATCAAATTAGAAGTTGTGAACCGTTTCATGACAAACACGTGTGTATACTAAGAGATAATGGGGGATGCAGTTGCATACGTGACGTTGCAGACCAGCTTTTCGAGAGCTATGGAGACACAGTTTAATAATGAGATATTATTTTCGACATTGTGAATATTTCCAGCTTTTGAATGGAAATATTTGCTACTACTTTCCAGGCGGTAAGAAAAATACCTTCAGCGAGAGAGCGATTGAAAATGATGCACACTGGAGAAGACAACGCGTGGGCGCAGCCTTTTATAAATTGGGGCTAATGAGAAGATCAGGGCCAGGCCTTTTCGACGAATCAACAGCAGTCAGAGCCTTCAAGACGTCGACTTCACTTGCAACGGTGGAAAGTAGATTTATGTTGTACGATGGCAATGTTTCCAAATACCCATCTGAAGGGACGGTTTAGTCACTTCTACACATCCCAAAAATGAAATCATCAAACAAAAGGTATTATAACTAGTAGAAGGAGCAAAGCGCTACTGTCGCCATGTATTCACTGACTGAAATATGTGGTTTCGCTCCAGCATATTTTAACCACTTTGCCATATATGTACACGGGGCAATAAATGTCAAACTAATGGGCCTTTCATATGTAAGGGTAAGATAATAAATCATCAGCGTGTTTCAAAAATGCGACGCTTCTAAACTTTCTGATACGGTAATAAGATATGTATTGTCCATTGCCATTGCAGATAGAGCCATTTCTTCAATCGCCTCTAAAATACGGTGTATTATCTACATCTACATTTCGTGATTCGTGATCGAATAGTATCCATCCCTGTTCCTGAAACCGCGCTAGTAACCACAATTACCTCAACCGCACATCACATAATCTGCCCGTAAGATGAAGGCATTTCGCTACGTAGCCCATCAAGCAGCAAACAAATTGCCCGGGAAATCACACCTCCAACGAACTCCGGCTTCCGCTTAAATGTTCATAACCACACGCCCAACGTCCGTTATATTAGTTAGTTGATATTTTAGCGAAAATAACCGCATCCTTTCGCCACCGCCATTACGACGAATGATGGCGTTGATATGAATAGTGCACGCAATTTGTACCATCATTGTTCTTGCTGCGGCCGGCGTCGGTCGGTAGCCGCTACTGACACTCTGCACTGTTAACCCATCGGGGCAGGATGTTTACTGAATTTACCGAACACATTTCGCATTCCATGGATGCTCCGCTCTAACCATAGGTTTATTATGCAAATCTAACAACTGTTTTCTTGATCCCAACCGCCTACCGCCACCGGAGAATGCTCTCACATCCCCTATCCGAACCTCCGCAGTAGTAGTACTGACACGTTATACCAAGCCCGCGCAGATCGACCCGGGGCTGGTGGTCAGTAGCACAACAAACCAACAACGATTTGCAGCAACAAGATAACATTAGTGCTAATGGGGTGACCAAACGTTGCTTGCCAACCCTTCGTTGCAGTCCTAACTCTAGTCCCAGGTTCGGGAAGCGACGCGACGGACAATGTGTCGGTTTATTGCGGTTGGATTATAATTTGTTCCGGGTTAACCCGCTGGGTGGTTGAGAACGATTCGAACTGACTTTGGCTCATCCTCTTTTTTCTATAGAGTACAGAGGCGCCCGTTAGTTCGCAGTGTACTTCGCTTTAGAAAAACACAATTGTTTTATTTCTTTTCAAACTCTATTGTGCGTTGTAACCGGACAAGGGTTGTCCAATTTACGGAGACCCCCTCATCAGTGGCTCATAAAAAGCTCATCAATGGCTCATAAGGCTCATAAACTTTTTCAGGATTTTTTGAACATTAAAATAACAACGGAAACAAACTAAATTTTGCGTATTTTTGAACCTAACAAAAAAAAATCCATGTCGAAAAAAATAAAAAATGGCGAATTTATAAGCAGTCTCACGCAGCAGCTCACCGCGGAAAACTCAAACTTCGTGCGAAGACAAAGAAGTGAAATACTTCCTTATTCGGAAGACTTTTTTGCACAGGATAGGCTATTATGGTGATTGAAGTTTGAATTTCAATTTAGTTGATCCGTTTAATCTATTTTTAAGTATATTTAGTTCTTTCATTTCATGCATTTAACTTATTTTATTTACTGTTTTCATTTTATGCATTTCATTCAGTTTCTCCATTTTGGTATTCTTACAAATTTTCTTATTCATTTATTTTAATCATTTCATCCGAGTTATTGTTTTGTCACAATTAAATTTATTCTATTAAAATTATAACTTTTTACTATTGTTTAATGCTTAATTTTAATCATTTAATTGATTTTATTCTGTGTAGTTTTTTCTTCTAAAAAAACTAATCAGAAAAGGTGAAAATTTCCAACTCATCTCGGTTATAGCCGTCAATATGGCGCACCAACCGAACACAAAAACGATGAATCCCGCCAATTTCATGCACCGAGCCGCAAATTTTGAACAGTTTTCATTAGCCGATTTGGGATGAAATTCAAAATTGACGTTATTGGTGCCACTTTGATAACTAATTATCTTAAAAAAATAATTTGAAAATTTCCCATTCAAGTGTGATCCTGTTGAATATCATTAGATCTGAATTAATGTCCCGAAGTGTGGTCACGACATTCTGGTTGTGTCACAGACATTACCCATCCATGTTTTTCGAAAATGGTTGTTGCATGGGTAAAAATTCGAAGCTTGGGCTAGGAAATTGACACTATTGGTCACATAATGACATTCCGGAAGATCTGGAACATCCGTAGATCTGGTCAACATATAGGAGTGTTGTTCTAGAAAACACATTCGCATTCGCACAAATTCGTGCTTGTGACTGGGACAGGGACTCTAATGAACGTTTGGAGGATTCGGCGTATAATTCGCTATTTCACAAATTTGGTATCCAAGCTTGGTAGCTTTTTCAAAGTACTTTTAAAGTTTCTGTGGAATACACTTATTTTTGTGTCTGGAACATAAACCCGTTTAGCTTCGTAGTGATTCATCGTTCAATAACAATTTGATAGCATCTTTCTTGCAGCACCTGATTTTAAGACCAATTTTTTCGAATTCCTCAGTTCAGCGGGCTCATTTTTCCATTCATGACTAATTTATGCCAATGCAACTTGAACAAATGCTTTCGAAAACACTTCAGAGTTCTAGGACTAGTTGTATCGACTAGCTTTACGGATGTTCCGGATCTTCCGGATGATTTTCACGTAGAATCCAGTGACAGTATTTGAATCAGAGTATCAATATCATTTTAGATGGGATTTTATATAAGCTTTCAAGAATATTTTTAAATTGTAGGGTCTGTTTCATTGATTGGCCACATTGTTGCTGTCAAAAAAAAAATTGAAGAAAATTGAAACTTTAACAAACAGTTTGGGTACAAGTACGTAGAGATTTGAATGAAAATTTTGTCGTGAAAGTGTGTCCGCAATCGTGATGATATGATCCGCTAACACCTTATTCGTAACTTTCTTGTTTAGCCCTCCAGGAATGCCTGAAAGAGGAAAAGTCAAGAATTTCAAAACTTCTAGGTGTAAAACTTAAAAAATTATCGCATTTTGAAAGCTCATTTTGGGTCATTTTGACCATAACACCTAAAGGGTAATTTTAATAATTAATTTGTTCACATTATTAATTTAATTATTTTTCTTAATATTACCATTTTTATGTTTTAGTAAAATCATAGTAAAAACTAGTAAGTTTCGTTATATTATTTGTTTTTTTAAATTTAATTAATTTTAATAATTTCATTATTTATTTGTTTTATTTATTTAAAATGTTTAAATCATTTAATAAGTTTAATTCGTTTAATCGATTTAACCCATTTTATTCTTTAGTTTATTAAATTTATTTAATTCATTTGATTCATGTAAACCATCTAATTCTTTCAATTAATTTTATTCATTTTATTAATTTTATTCATTTTTTTCCAGTTCATACATTTCATTCAGTTTCTTCATTTTATTAATATTATTAATTCTGTTCAGTTATTTCTTTGATTAATTTAATCCGATTTGTTAATTTGGCTCAATTCAATTTATTCTATTAATTTTGCAACGGCACTCGATTTTTCAGAATTTTTTAGCAGTAAGAGCGTTAATAACATCGTAAAAGGAGATTTCTTGAAAACATTTTTTAGTTCAGTTTGTGCACAATTAAATTATCTGAAACAGTGTTTTATTTGTATGCATATAGCCAGGTCTGTGGCGTGCTGTGGGCCTGATTGGCCCCCACCACAGACGGCAACCTTAGAGGGACGTTCAAATCTTGGTCTACTCTATAAAATAAGAGAAGTTAAGTCGTAAAATGAGTTAGAATAACGGGTGTTTAATAAAGAATTTTTTCAGTCATGTTGTTAAAAAATATAGAATTTTTTTTATTAAAAACATAGTGTTCATTCTTCAAAAAAACGTCAATGAATATTGGAGAAGGGGCTCTGGTCAGCCGTACGACGCAACTTAGTCGCGAAGCTCTCACAAGAGCGCTGGACGGCACTGACGTCCATCTTCCGGATACAATTCCGGATCCTGGTGGTCAATTGCTTTGTATATTTGACCCGCCAATTATTTTTGTACACTAGGGTACTGAGGGAGCCGAAAAAATCTTCAATGGAACGTCACTGGGGCAAGTTGGTCGGGTTCCTTTCTTTCGGCCCGAACGGTATCTTTTTCTACTCAAGATACTCCAGCGTCTTCTTGGCGTAATGGGAAGACGCTTTGTCCAGCCAGAAGACCTACTTCCCATCCGCACGATGCTCCTTAAGGAACGCCAGAAGAATTTTCTCAAGACACTCCTCCTGGTACACTTGTTGATTGATGACCAGACCGCTCGGCTTGAACCACGGCCTTGAAAACCCTCTGTCCAATATGGCGATGCACACCATAACTTTTTTTTTTTCAAATTTATGCTTAAACTTATATTTTCTTCAGAGGGTGTGGCCGACTTGTCACTGGAATAGTAGCTGTCATTTCCTGGCACGTGGGTCTTCGAGAGCAGAAAGTAACTTTCGTCGTCCAGCACGAACGACGTACCGCAGTAGTTCTTCGTCATCTTCCGGCGCTGCAATTTCACGATCGCTATCTGCTCGTCCGTGTACTCGGGGGACCGAGTCTTCTTCCGACAGATAATGTCCTCCATCTTGAGGTTTTGGTGAATCAAGGTATGGGAGCAGTGATATTTTCGGCCTCCGTCACGCAAAACGAGTCGTCCTTGTTGTCGAACAGCTTTTTCAATGCTTCCTTCTTCTTCTTCCTCATTATCTTCGCCGGACGACCGCTACCGGCCTTCCGCTCCACGTTCAGGGATGCCAGGATCCGGTAAACTGTACTCACGGGTAAGTTTTCGTCTCGAAAGTGGTCTACGGTAAACTTTTTTCCACGATGACGATGCGTTTCGTAAAACCGTACAACACGCTCACGGAGTGCTTGTTTTTTCGACGCCATCTTCGATTGAGCTGACAGCACCTGAGTAAAAAGAAATGTGCCACCCATTTCTAGGGAGTCCAGAGAGCAATTATCTTGAAGAGAAAAAAATTTCGCTCTTCAATTTAGTTACAGAAAGGTATTGAAATCATTCATTTTTATTGAGCACCCGTTAAATGGGCCATTTCCCGGTAGACATTAAATTTTTGCTCGAAAGTCGACCTGAAAAAGAATGCCAATGTTAACATAAAAGCGCAATACTGAAATTCCACCAAAGAAGAGCAGCTACAGCCTTGTCAGTCTCATTTAGATTTCTTAACAAAAATGGCGTTCTTCCCAAATCGACAGTGGAGAGAAGAATAAATAACGAACTTGTTTAGGTTGCACGACTCGCAAATTTCAACTGCAAAGACCTCAAATTTAAAAAAAAACAACAGTTTTTGCAAACTTTTCCCCCGTGCTCATAGTTTCATAACAACAAAAAAGTGATCATGAGAAGTAGGGCAGGGCACCTCCTTCTTGACAGATCGATGACCCTCGAACGGACAGCCCCATATCGTACCGTGAGAATTGGAATTCCACGGTCTCTGGATGAATCCCGCACTAGCACACAGTTTCCGTTGCTCAATCTAGGACGAACCAGTCCTGTATTAAGTTGAATCGCTGGTTGAATTTTTGAATCACTTGGAATTTTTGGTATTACTGGAAGTATTGAAAACTCCTAGTTTGATCTGAACTGTTATTTTTGGCGGCCCCTCAAAAGAAAACAAAATGGCCTTTCAAGAAATCTCATATGCCAATTGTTTTCAGGAGCATTAACAGATGTCCCCATATCGAGATCGTCAGAGTCACACCTTTCCTGAGCCAAAAGAGCATAACGATTTGTCGTGGTGAGTTGCTTTCGTTAGTATTGCTACACAGAGAGAAAGCGATTTCATCTTCATGATTCTCTGCGAATTCGCCCCACCGGGCCTTATTGCTGTTGAATCTTGTCGAAGAACACGCAATCCACGAATAATTAACTCCAACCGGTGACTACACCGTCGATCTCAACCATGTGAACGGACATGTAGACGATGTAGTCTTTCATGGAGGACATGTCGCTAATTATGTCATTGGCGTGTTTTAGACAGGATATTACAATTCTGAGCTTATCTGGTCTGAAGTTTAGAGATAACTGTCTGTCAGTGTCAGTTCTTTTGTAATCTTCAGAATGCTTAGTGGATTATCTTTGATCATCGAGTTCAATGTGAATTAATATGGAAGAATACGAAACGAGCTTTGGTTGAATCTTTTGGAAGTCGGATTTTTCGGTGTTATTTACAAGTTTCCAATCATCGGAAATGAATATAACGAATGGTGAAGGAATAAATATTCATATAAATTTTTCGGATCGTTGTATGATAGAGGCGCACTCAATTTCCTGATGAATCACCTCTTGAATAAATCGATCTGCATGTACAGTAGGCTGTCCCAAAGAAAATCGATGTTCGAAATGGTACTTAACCCTATAATGAAGGATAAGCATATTGGAAGTCCTTTTTTGAAAAAAATTGTCGTATATAGGCGGTTTTAGCAACTTTTCCAAAGCCCAATTATTTAAAAAAAATATTTTTCTGCAGACCTTAGAGAACAAATCCCATTTAAAAGTTTTTTAAAAAAATGCTTATATCAGTGATAAAACCTCTTAATCGTGGCAAAAAAAATATTTTTTAGTCAATTTTGAAGAAAATCCACTTAAAACAAATATCAATAATTTTTTTCATTAAACCAAAATAATGTATTGAAAAGTACTATTCATTACAAGAATTTTCGTGAACAAATATTGTGAAAATTGGATCCGGGGGGTTGAAATGTAGCATTTTTAGTAAAGGCTTTCAAACTATGAAACTTTGCTACATCTTTTTAAATGGATTAATATCTCAACTGTAATTTGACCAATGTAGACATTTTGGGTGTCAAATAAAAAGGATTTCTCTCTATCTTGCAAATTTTTTCCATATTTAGAATTTACCATCTTATTGAGACATTTATGGAAATGTGCATGATCAACAATGTTTTCGAATAAGAAGTGATAACACCAATGATGGTACAACCTGTATAACATTCACGATTGATTAGATGTTTTTTATTAATGTTTGACTATTAAACCGATGCGTTTCATTATGTTTTGTTTCTCCCTCTGGAGAAAATTGATTTGAAATCATTATGGCATAATACCTATGCGTTCAGTAAGTCAAGGATTTGCGTTTCGATATCGTTGCATCAGTCTCTGGCAGACCAACTTGTAACTAGGATATGGTTTAATTCACGTCATTGGCTCGCGACGATAACAGATTAAGTAAATCAATGTTATAAATGGTTACCGTTATCACGCCAAAGGGTAGGTAATAGGTATACCTATTTGCATGAGTTTTTTAAAATTATGTATATTTCATTGTACTATTCGACAAAAAACAACCTGAGTGTGCAGAGACCACATCTTGGATTTCAAAATGGCCTTAATCATATCATCAATCTGCTGACCACCTCTCAAAATAGCTTCAATCTTCAATTTCCGTAGCCTCCTGGCAACCACCTTTCAAATGACACCCATAGTAATGATGTTTTTCACTGTTTTGTGCTAACTGAAAGCCGCCATCTTGTATTTCAAAATCGCCTCCATCATCAATTTTCGGCATCTGCTAACCACTCTCATTCAAATTACACCCATATTGATGGTGGTATTCACTGTTTAGTGGTATTCGGAAGCCGCCATCTTGGATTTCAAAATGGTCATAAATTTCCATCATCTGCTGATTAGCTCCTTTCAATTGACACCTATATTCATGGTGGTTTTAACACCTTCATGCCCATGTTGTTTGTGGACAACGACGTTTTTATACAGCTATAACTTTTGATTGAGGCAAGATTTGCTCACAAAAACAAATAAGGCTAATAAATTTGACTATTACCTTTAATTTGAGTATTAACAGTTACAAAAATCAGCTCTAGAATTGAAGTTATTGCAATAAGTCTGTTTGGAGTCCGATGGAGCAGTGCTGCCAGGGACAGTTTACGTTGAGGACGAAAATGATTTTTTCATATATCTTCGTTATGATGCAATGTTATTGAAAATTGATAATACTTATGAATATAGAATGTTTTTGGCAACGTTTTCAACGCAATTGGACTATTGTATATATTCTAGAAAAATAGTTTTGAGTATTGGAAGATAAAAATTGAGCAGAGCTTCTAGCACTGCGAGGGAAGCACCTATCTTTATGAAAAAAGGCTTTTCGTGTTTCTTGATCCCACCGTTTACAAGGAAAATAGTTTTGAAACCTTTGTTAATTGTTTTGTGGTAAGCAAAAGCCGATATCTTGGATTTCAAAATGGTCTCAATCATCAATTTCCGTCATATACAGACCAGCCCCTTTTAAATGATATCCATATTGCCGTTCTATTTGGAACGGCTTTAGTCACAATTTCCGTATATTCATCCTTGCCCTAAGTAGTGTCAATGGTCTGCGTAGCCCGTTACTTCGAATTCCAGACCTTCCAGTTAGTTCAGTAATCCATCCACTACCCGGGACCACGCAAAGGGTGACAGCACTCCATCTTGAGGACAGCCTTTAGTGGTTCTCATGGTTATGGTCACACCTCCCAGCAACGTTGTCACGGTCTGGTAAGATAACATTAAAGCAGTAACCCAATCGACAGTGCACCACTCTATTCCGTTTGAAATGATAAATCTTGTAATAAAATAATTGAATTGAAACCATTTCATAGGTTATCGAATACATATGGCATGATTCAAGCTTTAGAAGAGTTATGTTGGCATTTTATGTTTTTGGCGATAGCTAGTAATAACTCGGTTTCATCAGGCGAGCTCTTTTTGTAAAAATCTTTTAAGTTGGATTTGTCCTCTAAGGTCTACAGAAAAATAAAAAAAATATTCAAAAAATGATTGGGCTTTGGAAAAGTTGCGAAAACCGCTTATATAAGATATTTTTTCTCAATAAAGACCATTTTTCCAAAATTGCATTTGCTTCCTCTAAAAGATTTTTTAGAAACCTGAAATGATCTACAAAAGTGCTTCAAATATGCTTATCTTTCATTATAGGGCTGAGTGCCATGACTTTTCGAACATCGATTTTTTTGAGACAGCCTAATGTCCTGGAAAAGTCTTCCGTCCATAATCTTCAAACACATGACTTCACAATTTATAAAAATGAATCTAACTATCATAATATTACTTTTATGTGTGATTTTGAAAATATTGAAATTGAGCAACGTCAATAGAGTTCTTTCTGTCATGTTTATCTTACTCTTACTCTTCCAATAACCAATTACACATCAACAAAAACTTTGCCAGAATTTTTTCAAACTATGGCTCGGTTTGAAACTGATGCAATCCGCAAAATATGCACACCGTGAAACCGACAACCACTATAATTGGTAAACTACAAACTTTTTTTTTGAAATGCGCCTAATGAACAAAAGTTATGTTAGTCATCAATTGATCTGCAGTAGTGCATACTCCATACATGCACACACATTGCATTGATGGAATTGAGGTCAAGTGGAAAAAAAACCCTCCCCGTCCCAATCGCTAAATTTCTCTGATTGAGTGTATCAATCGACTGTCCAATATCGATAGTGCCTCAATTTGATAGGTACGTACAACAATCATCTACATAATTGCGTCGATATACGAGCTGAACTTGCAGGTTACTAATGGAATGGATACCTGTTTCGTCCCGTCCCGATTCAACCGCATAATTTCCAAAAAGCCATTTTGTGGGTTGCAAAGTACCATGCCAATGACGATCCTAAATTGACGCTGTTGAATACTTCTGTGGTTTTCAGCTAGTTTCGATGCTAGTGTGGTTTGTCGGTTTTACAGGAATGAATTGCAATGTATTACCACCAAAAACAGACGTTTATGTTAGAACTTTTTTTTTAAATCCTATGTAATCTTTCAAATATATATATATGTTGAATATATCTACATAGTTCACTACTGCCATCTGATCAACTGTTTGCAATATGTCGTTTAACACTTGCGATTTAGCTACTTAGCATCGATCTTTGCGCCACCTATAAAGTTTTGCTTAATTTGCTTTTGTCACTCAACTCATTTGAATTACCAGGGGCAGGAGCTTACGCCCATTTCGAATACGTGACTCAAAGTCCGTTGTCTGTGGTAAAAGCATAGTTATAAGTTTGAGTTGAAAGTGATATTTTCATAAGCTATTAATTTTCATATAAATCATAAATGGCAGTTGACATTAATTTGTTACTCACATAACACGCACACAGCCCATCATCACCTTTCCAAGGCAACTCATCTCATTCACAGTATACCTATAATAGCTAATTTTCACTTTTATTATGCCTTCTTTCAAATGCCAGCACGAAAAAAAAACCACTGTCAAACTGCCCACTCGTGTGGTCAGCTCCAAGAGCCCACACTTCAATCTCATCATAAATTCAGTTCCGATCGCTACCGGCACGCATAAAAAACATCGCGGGCGCGGGCGGTGAATGTTGTTTATATTCGCTTTCAACGGCAGTGTGGTGCTTGCTGGCTGTGGTGCCAACTTTTATTATCTCTTCCGCACTTCACTCAGTCACGACCAACCACGTGCTTCTTCGTTCGCGTTCGGCGGCGGGGCGGCCTAGTCAAACTCTCGTTTTCACTCCAGCTACAACGCCGCCCGCCGCTTCTTGAGTCGCACACTACAACGAATCGAAACGAGTTGTATTTTCTGTTCTGTACGTGCGTCGTCAGCTACCTACTACCTGCAACCCATTTCGCAGACGGTCGATCGTCGTCGTCTCGTTTTCGAATTGTGGCACGAGGGTGGCTCCGCTAAGCAGTCGTTGAGGGGCTGAGAACCGAAACGAAGCAAGCGGAACGCGGCTCGCTTTGAAAAGAAATTTCCTTCGCGCCCCCGGCGAATCAAGCAGATAAATCAATTAATCTTGTTTGCTTGATGCGAACTCAACTCGTGCGAATGGAGAGCTTTGGAGAACGAAGTGGAAGAAGCGTGCTTGAAAGTCACGCTTATTGGGCGATCCAGTGGAGCGTGTTTTGATCGATTTATTGAAGTTTGCATTCGTTCCGTTTCGTCTTGTTTGATGGGAATCGAAATAGGGTTTAGAATATTCATGGCTGTTATTATCGGTAATGATTAATAATGAATGTTTTTCTATGGTGGAACAGAAGGTTTAGTCTCATAAGCTGAGTCGTCAGATGTTCGAGTTCCGACAATCACCGATTCATAGTTGTACAAGCACTGCAATTGCTCTTGTACGCTTACAATCGACAGCGAGGTTTGTCAAAATACAAGGTCAAGTTCGGCATCAGGAAGAGGTACTAAACTTTGCTTTGCTCAAATAATGAATAATAAATGTGGATAGTGCCAGTGTTCTGCTTGACTGACATGTATCAAGCAATTGGAGCATCCACTTTCATAGGAAAACTTTCAAAATATTATACCTTGAGATTTATGCTTTAAATTGGATGACTAGGTGCTATATCTGTGCTCCACTGTATTTTGAGCTGAATGCAGTATCACGTTGTTCCTGGTAAAAATACAGTTGGTTTTTAAGAAGCCTGCATAGCGACTTAAGTGAGACTAAGAGCTAGCTCTGCCTTCTTCACGGAAAAAATTGTTCCCAAAATCGTGAATAAAGTGGCATGATTTCTGGAATAATCATTTTTTACGTTAAGAAATCAAACAAACAACTTTTTTTTTATGTTAAGAAACAAACAAAAATCATGTGTTTCATTATTATGTTCCGTTCCCATTCAGTAACGCCTATACATATAACGCTTTTATTCGTTGAGATTTTTGTTTTTGTTTTGTGAACTTCAGTCAGTTCCCGCTATACCGTTACCAAATTGATTTTCTGTACGTGAGCTAGTTCACAAACATTATTCGTAAAACCAAAGGTTGAATCGTGATTATATGCATAGCTTTTAGCATATTATTCAAAGTCCTACTACGCGACGTGAACTGATTCATGATTAATCTTGAAGATGATTTGGTTTTAGTGGTTGTGAATTAGTTCACAAAATCAAAACATTTTCTCTATAACTAATTCACGAAACCCGGGATATTATTCATGAATCCTTCCAATCATCGTAAACTAGTTCAATATATTAGTCACCATTCAATATCCGTGCTTGTGAAATAGTCCACAAAATCATAAAATGTTATTCATGTATTCATGATTTCTGGCGCACGAGTCACAACTCACCATTCGTGCACATGAAATAAAGGATGCGCCAACTGGAGGTATCCTTTTTCAACATTGAACAACTCCGCCATTTTCAGCCGATTTTCACAAATAAACAAGTTTTTTTTTTATGATATTTCATGCCATTTATTATAAACCAGGTTTTGAACACAACGTCGATTAAATGACCACCCGCATTTGATACACAAAAAGCAGCACTTTTGCGGGTATTTTGCATTACATTGGACAGTATTTCGGGCTTAATCGCAGCAATTGCAGCTCGTATATCAGCTTTGAGTTCGTGAAGATTCTTAGGTTTGCTAGAATAAACTTTACTTTTCAAGTAAATCCACAAAAAAAAGTCTGGTTTTGAGACAACGCGTCCTGGGAATTTGCTCTGCAAGAACTTGATTGTAGCGACTGCGGTGTACCAAGGTGCCCTGTACTGTTGAAAATGGCAGTTTTTCAGACCTTTTTATCTGCATTTGTGAATAGAAAAAGTGCGCCAAAATCCAACGGTAGCGTGCGCCGTCGATGGTCTCTCCCTCTTTGAAAAAATAAAGAACGATGATTAGGGCATTGCAAAAAAAAAATTTTTTTTGAATTCTCGAAGGCCCCCCCCTCTCATATTGTGACAAATGTTAAAGTAAGCTCAGATGCCAAATTTCACATCATTTGGACAATTTTAGACCCCGCCCACCAGGCTTGAAATTTTTTGAAATTGGTGCTATGGGAAAATATGGAGGAAAAATACATTAAATGCTATAACTTTTGAAGTAGCAATCAGAAAATTACAATTTATACCCCTTTTAGAAGTAAATAATCTTAGTATTTGAATGGAGATATTTTTGTTTCTAGGAAAATACGGGAAAGCGGGGTACTGGGTCATTTTGGACCCAAAATCCCCTATTTTTAATGATCTTTCTGCTCCGTGATGCAAATCATACATATTTTGTAGTTTTTCTAATGTAAAAAAATCTCAAAAATCGATCGGAGTCTTTCTGACCTTTGTCCGAATACGAGAAGTTGGGGTTAAATGGCCTTTTGTCATTCATATTTAACTTCATCATTTTCTCGTGAATATATCTCTATTATTCTTCACTCAATTTTCATAAACTATACCTTGTTGAACGTGGAAAATCCTTAGAATTATAACAAAAATAGTTTCGTTACCGGTAAAATTCAGGAACATTAAATTATCTGACATACAGTGTCGATTTCACATTTTTATAATAAAATCTACATACTAACTCCATTTAACAACAAAATTCTTATTGAATTTACTACTTTTAGTGTAAAATATGCTTAGGGATCACATGAGAAAAGTTTCATTCCTGGAAAAATAGGGGAAGTTGAGGTATTAGGACAAATAATGAAAAAAATGAGATTTGTAGAGTAAATATCAAAAAGTTCGATGTTTCTGAATTTTACCCTTTAACGTTTTTATTTTTGTTTTATTCCTCAGAATTTTACACGTTCAACAAGTTTCATTTTATGAAAATTGATTGAAGAATAATAGAGATATATGCATGAGAAAATGATAAAATTTAATATGAATGACAAAAAGCCCTATAACCCCAACTTCTCGTATTCGGACTAAGATCCAAAGGGTTCCGATCGATTGCTAAGATTTTTTCACATTAGAAAAACTACAAATATTAATATGATTTGCATCACCGAGCAGAAAAATCATTAAAAATATGGGATTTTGGATCCAAAATGACCCAGTACCCCACTTTTCCCTATTTTCCTAATAACAAAAATATCTCCACTCAAGTACTAAGATTATTTCCTTTCAAAAGAGGTATAAATTGTAATTTTCTGATTGCTACTTCAAAAGTTATAGCATTTAATGTATTTTTCCCCCATATTTTCCCATAGTAACAATTTAAAAAAAATCAAACGAAGTGGGCGGGGGTCTAAAATTGTCCAAATGATGTGAAATTTGGCATCTGACCTTACTTTGACATTTGTCACAATATGAGAGGGGGGGGGGAGCCTTCGAGAATTCAAAAATTTTTTTTTTGCAAAGCCCTAACGATGATTGTTTTGGAACACACTCCGGCTCAAACAGTCACAGCGCGTTTTTTTTTGGTGTGAATCGACTCATATAGCTGAAATGGCACTAAATGACGTTTCAGAATTGTGTTTATCTGTCAAAATCGGCTGTAAAATAGCGGAGTTGTTCAATGTTGAAATAGGATACATCCAGATGGCGCACCCTGTAGTTCACAAAACCGTGGAGTAATCTTCATGTATTCGCGAACTAGTTCATAATTCCCAGTACAGTAAGATTCCGTTTTTGGCACGTTCCATTTTGGCCATGCTCTATTTTTGACAACAATAAAGTTCCGTTTTGGCAACATTTTTGACGTACATAGTAAATATTTAAAAAAAATGCTCAATACACATTTTGTTGTAGTAATTGATACCACTTTATTATATTTTATGGAGGAGGGCATAGCGAATAAAATTAAATTTGCTATTTTTTCTATCATTTCATTCCATTTCACATATTCTTATATAATTAATGTTCTTGTAACATTTATGATGTCATAAATTGAAAATAAAAGCTTTTATACTAAGGTTCCAGTTTTGGCAACTGAAAAAAATATTGTTGTCAATAACGGAATCCTACTGTATATTAGTCACGACATACCATTCGAGCTCGTGCAATAGTGCACAAAATCGAAAAATATTCTTCATATATACGTGAACTGATTCATGATTCATAGCGACTGACCATTCGTGCTCGTGAAATAGTTCATAAAATCATGAAGTCTTATTCATGCAAACGTTAACTGATTCATGAGTCCTAGTATATAGTCTCACCTGACTATGTGTGCCCGTGAAATGGTTCACAAAATCATAAAATATTGTTCATCGATTCGTAAGTATATTCATGATTCGTAGTACATGATTCACGATCTATTTTGAGTACTTGTGATGTTTAATAGACATCCGTAATCATTTTCAATTTCATGCAACTCTGCATATGGTCTTCAATTTTCACGTGAACTGCTTCACCAAATTTGAGTTTTTTCATAGAATATGATATAGTTATGTCCAGCTTCTAGCGACTAGTAATAGGTCCTAGCAGCAGATATAAGAAAACTATTAGGACCTGAAATATCGTTATTTATTTGGTAAGGTTCAATGTGATGTCTGGATAGAAAACAACAACTGCGCTGATCACTAAAATATATTATAGAGCCACAAATCGTGTTCGTAATGTAGTTCACAAAACAAGACACCATGAATCAGTTACGCTTTTATGAACCAAATCATATTGTCACGTTAATCCGAGTAAAAAAATCCGATAATAATAAAACATGAACATGAGTCACATTACTCCACGTGTCAAATTGAAAATTAACTCAAGAATAAAATATCACGATCGTGACTTAGATCTTGAAATCATGAACATAAATTACACTACTCGTGACTAAAACATAAAAAATCGAGGATATGATCCTGAAATCATGAAAACAAATCAAATGAGTTCCTGAAATCATGAATGTCATTCACAATACTCTGCCAGAGAAATCCAAAACGAAATTTGTGAATGAAATATCGCGAAAACATAAAAATTGCGAATATCGTGACTAAAGCCTTGAAATCATGAATATAAATCATATTACTCTACCAGAGAAATCCGATAATAAACTCATGAATCATAGTAATGTGATGAGAAATTACGAAAATCTCGACTAAGTTCCTGGAATCATGAACATCGTTTCAACTGATATACTACAAACCAGTGCTTCCCCAAAGTTTCAACAAGAATCATAACAAAAACTAAACATATCTAGGGGACAACCACACTAACCCAACCAAACAGCGCGAATTAGTTTTTTGAAATCACATCTAGTTTCATGAATCCTCAATTTCAGGAACTTGGTCACGATTTTTGTAAAACGTATGTATGCATAGCATTCGTCGAGATATTTTTCGCTTCATCCGAGATTCTGAAGAAGTACCGTAAAGCGGGATATCTTTGATCACCGGGGTAAGTTTGATCAAATGAGACTTTTTTCAGTAACGTAGGATAAGACGATTCTCTCCAACAAAATCATCGAAACAAAATATAAACCATATTCGAAACATCTTCGGCATCAACCGGCAACGATTATTTTAACATTTAATGTACCTTTTATGAACAAAATTCAAATTGAAAATGATACAACTTTCATGCATCGTTCCAATCTGTTCAAACAATTCCTTGTATATTAATGAAATCAACCGACTTCAACTGAACTGATCACTTTTTTAGAAACCGTAAATATTTTTGTTCAAGAATTAATTTAAAAAAATCCGAGATTTTTATTGCTAACTATTATATTTCAGCTATTTTCCCGAAAAAGATCGATAAAAGTCGGCCGTATCCTTCTAGGGAATTTTGTTTTCTTACGAGATGACATAATATTATGGCATAAAATCGCCTGCAGATATGCAATTTACACAACATTTGGGGCGTTATTTCTTTTTTCGATAGATATATTTTACTGATCAAAGCTACCCCGAAAACAACAAATTTATTTTATTTTTATAGTAAAACAAAATAAATTACCAAACCAATTGCACGTTTTCAATCTATGCGTACCAGTACTTATTTTAAAAATGCAAACAGTTACATCTACCTGATTTGAAGAAAGTTGTTCGAAAAAACGTAGAAAAATTGAACAATGTTCCCCCGTTTTACGGTAATGCCTTGATACTGCAACACTTCTACGAAACTACCGTTTTCTGTTTAAACAGACTCGCACTTATTCTAAGCGTATAGCATAGTTGTATGGCTACTACTACATGGTGTCTTTTCACTCCTAAGAAGAATTTTCCCTGAGAATTCCAGGTTACTATTTTTTAAAGGAATTTAATGGTAGTGAAACAGTTCATTTGTGGTAAAGTAAAAATTGCAGCATTCGTAGTAACAACCTAAAGTGTATTCTACTTCACTTCGGTTATGTTTCTGACATTGCCTACCCATCTTTTGTTAGTCCTGAAAAGGACTGTTTTGGAAACATTGAGGACGCGTTAATTTACTTCTTACCGGCCGTACAGTTCGATGCCTGTATAATATGAAGTGTAGCGCATGAAGTGTCATCGGTGAATTTTCGCTACATAATGTAAACAAAAATACAACTTAATTATTATTTTGCTGAACTTTAGTTATGAATTGGTCAATTCAGTGTTGCGAATGCCTTTCATAAATACGTGTGAGTTTGTGATTCAAGGTCTAACGATGACATGTGTCTGATACGTGCGTATGACAAGAATACGACTAGAACGTTTTCAACAAGATTAGTAAAGTACAGGGTCATACTAAGGAAAGGCATATTTTGATGTGAACTGAAAATTGTTCGCTGGAGACAAAACGTATGCTGGAATAATAGAAGTTCACAAATAAAAATCTTTGCTCACTGATATAAATTTATTCGAAAAGCGCATTGCTTTGTACTCACCCAAATCACATCCTAAAGTTGGCCCTGGATGGCTTGAAAGCCATGTTGCTTATATGCATCATTTTCTATTGTATTGGAAATAAAACCTCAACCGACTCGCGAACATTTATAAAAGTCTAGTGTTAAAGCAATTTATGTTTCTGATTTATGATTATTGTGTGTTTTATTTAACAGCATTGGATTTCTAATATTCGGATTCGTTTTTCCCTTGAAAATTGTTTTTAAGTACTATTTATAATTTGGTTTTCTTCGTTATTCGATATTTTTTTCGATTTTCTCTCTCAATTTTGTATATATCACTTGAAAAATTTTGTAACCACTCTTAAGATGTGCGAAAAACTAATGTGGCCTCTTTTAATAAAACGCAAGGAAATATAAAAATTGTGAATGAAAAAAAAAATATGGAACGGGAAATTTCATTATTTTTTTATTTTGCTTATTTTAAACATTTTGAAAATTTTAGTCAATAAATTTACCAATTTTTATTTTTTCCTTTATTTTATTAAGTTTTTTTTGATTACTTTGATTGATTTAATGATTTTATTTATGAATAAAATATAATGTGGTATTGAATAGCTAATTTTATTATTTTATTGATTTTTTCGAATTTTATCCATTTTCGTTATTTAATTGATTTTATTCACTTTATATTCTTTCCATTTGATGCATTTTACTAATTTCATTCATTTTATTGATTTCAATAATTCAATTTAATTTAACTTAATTTATTTTCTTCATTTAATTTAACTTATTTCGCCAACATTTCAGTAGCGTTGTTCCTGAAGAAATCTAAAGCTAAAGCTAAAGTCATCGTCCAGTCCAGGGTTCGATGGAAGTCCATCTGTCGTACTAAATGTGCTCAGATAGTCTCCAGCTTCCGTTATCAATGTTGTTCAATAGCTCTCCGTCGTCAGGAATGTTTTCTGACTTATGGAGAAATAATACATTTTCCCAGTGTTCAAAAAAGGAAACAAAGGCGTAATATAGAATTATCGCGGAATAGCTGCATTATGTGCAGTGTCTAAGCTATTCGAACTGATTGTTCTTCATTTTATCCGAGACTCAACGGATTCATCATTAAGCGATCAACTACTATAAACTTAGTATCTTACACATTTTTCATAAGTCAATGCTTGCAAGCTAGACTACAGGTAAATGCCATATACACCGACTTCTCCGCAGCGTTCGACAAATTTAATCACTAGATAACAGTTCCCAAACTAAGCAGACTTGGATTTAATGGGTCTTTCCTAGTGTGGCTTCACTCGTACCTAACTGAACGTGATATGGCAGTGAAAATTGACTGCACGACTTCACCATTTGTTTCCAGCTTGGGAGTTCCTAAGGGTAGCCATCTCGGGCCATTCCTATTTTTGATCTATTTAAACGACTTAAACCATTTGCTTAAGTGCAAGAATCTTTCATTTGATTACGATTTCAAACTATTTTACCCTATCAGGAATGCCAAAGACGCAGAATTGGTGCAATCCCAGTTGGATGTATTCACCAATTGGTGCTATGCCAATAGGATGATGTTAAATGCCTTCAAGTGTTCGGTTATATTCTTTACTCGCAAACACTCGATAGTTAATTTCGACTACAATATCTCATAAATCGTTCTCATACGGGAATCATATGTTAAAGATTTGGGAGTCTACTTAGATCCCAAACTAAACTTCAAACACCACATTGAGTACACTATTCATGCTATGTATCACGGTGTCTCTAGTAGAAAATATTTTGAGAAAAAAATCAGTCTCGCCAAAATACTCACTAATTGAAAGCTTAGATGCACCTCTTTCATCTGAGTATAACTTTGAAATGTTCTATCGGGGGGTCTAGAACATTTTTTTAGGTAATTTTTCAATGAGTAGCTCAAAACATACATCTCCCTTTATGAGGTTAAATCAGTGAGCACACACTGTCAGAGGAACGGACTTGTAACGTTAATGAAATGCTTCGAAGACACCATTTAGTCTGCTTCGCATTGGTATTAAGGGGTGTTGAAATTTACAAAACAAATCGTTTCCTTCAATTTTTTTTTTCTTCGGAATATATTTTTGTTCGGGGTTTCTTTGTAACTAATGTTACATTCAAAATTCTGTCATTGTTCTAGGGTTTTTTCGAACAATTTTAGCTCAATTTGATTTGTTTTAGTTTTTAGTTTCCTTGAAAATTACGAGTTTAAACACGATTGACAGACTGATCTCTTTAAAAACACATAGGAGCAATGGTCCACATCTTAGCAGAAAATTATATTTTCCGCAAAATCATTTCATACTATCTGATTTGGAAAAGGCGAGAAAATATTTGAAAGCAGTAGGGTGTTTTTAGGGATTGTTTATTGGTTCAAAGTAGCAATTCTTTTATAGCAAACATGAGCAAAATTGAAATTTTATAGTGCACTTTAACAAGTATTTTGATTTGAGTAGCCAACGAAACAAAGGATACATCAAATAAAGGTAAAATGTTCTGAGGAATCCAAGAATGATATAATTTTGAGCAAGAAAAAGGCCGGAAAAGAATCCCGAGCAAAAAAAAATTCTATTATCATAAAATATAAACAATATGCGGATTTGAAGAAATTCTAAAAAGTTTTTGTAACAGGTTTAAACCCTATGCTGGCCCAAAAAATAAATAAATTAGAAAAAAATAATTTAAATATTTTCACAACTTGGTAGATGCGAAAAATTGTAACGTTTTCTATATGGTAGCATTTGTAAGGCAAAATATAGTAATATTTAGTGATCACAAATCCATAAAGAAAGTATTCAAAATTTTAGAAGATTAATCTACAAAGACAGTTTCATCTCACTTACCATGGAAGTAGGAAGCAGATATTAGTAAATAGGAAGCAAATATTAGGTCAATGTACTTATAATAAGTGTACTTACAAACACTGTAATCATTGAAATCGGTATACATCAAAATGATTTCTTGCTCAAAGGGATGCATGCTTGTGAAAAAGGCTCTAAATTTAAGTATTAAACAATACATATGTATAACTAATTAAATTCAAAGAACACAAATAAATCATTAACTAAGAAACCATGTTCTGATACTAATTATTCATCAGTTTTAAAAAAAAAGGTAGTTTCATTTATCGACATATAAAAGATTAATGAAGTGTCACAATGTATATGAACATAGATATTTAGTTTTTTCATATTAAAAAAATTTCTAGAGCCTTAGGAAAAACAATTCCAAACTTGTCTCGTTTAAAATAGAAGCAAGCTTCCGGGTAGTGAGTACATCAGTGATATTGATTTGTTTGTGGTAATATTGTTCTGCCAGAGACAAAAAAAAATGCCCTGAGTAAATTTTAAATTTAAATCAGCCTGAAATTGGCTAAATATCAGACATTGGTGTCTTCGGGAGTATTCATTAACGTTACAAGCCCCTCCTTTTGATTCTGTATGTCCAAAGATTCATCCCCCTAAAAGTGATATATCTTCTGAGAGCTTTTCATTGAAACGCAATCTTCAAAAATAATGTTAAAATGTTAAAAAATATTGTTCTAGACCCCCCGATAGAACATTTCAAATTTAGTCTCAGATGAAAGAGCAGTATCTAAGCATTCAACTAGTGATTATTTCAGCGATACTGTTTTTTTGTCTAAATATTGTTGTACCAGACACACCGTGTGTATTTTTATTTGATATATTCTATTCATTTTATTGATTTGTTTCCCTTTATTCGTTTTGTGCACTTTAATTGTTTTGTATATTTGGTTTCCTTTCGATAACTTTACTATATGGATTTAATATTTGTATGCGTTTAATTCGACTTATTCGAGTTGTTTTCGTATCGATTTTCTCGTCTATAGTTGGGTTCCGAAAATACGCAAAAATACGGAAAACATAAAATGAAAAAGTAGTGATATAAGGAGAACTGAACTACATTGTAATAAGCCAATCGTCGAAATTTCGATCGGTTTAATAACATTTTCAAGACACGTTGGATCGTTTTGTGTTCTTTTAGAGTCTATTTTCTCTTTAAATTTCCTTAAGCATTGTTTTTTGGGGATACATACATAAGCCACTTCGGTGGGACTTTTTGGTTAAAGTTGATTTTTCCAAATTGGACGCTATTAAACCTAAATGGAAACCAAAGAAGTCATTCGAATCTGGATTCTACATTTCGGAAATAAATTTCAAAAAGAATTTTTGCCTCGATCCAACCGATTTTTTAACATGAGGGCGCAATGCCGTAAAAGTTTTGGTTTAAGTGTTTCTGATTCTTCTCTTCAGTAACTAACACCAACTTAGGACTAGTTAGATAATATGTTCAAAATAGCTTTAAAATGGATAGACACTAAATCCAAAAAGCCGCGCGTCATCTTTTAGAATCAGCCCGTCACGAAAAACTTGAGACTTTTGAATTTAGTTTTTAACGAGCTGTTGCTTGTTGCTGATAAGGAGAATCCTCTAATAGCTATGTAACGAGTGCATCATATTCAGAAAGTTTAACGAAAAAGTCTTACAGTATTAAGTGACTACAAGCATACACGTCCATTTTTTATCGCTGATGGTTAGCAAAATTTGGCTGAATTCGAATCAGCTGAAAGTTTTAAAAATCTGAATCAGTTGAACTCATTTGGCAGATCTACTTTGCGACGCAGATTTTTTTTTTAATTTTACGTTCAATTTTATGCACATATTTGGAGCATGAACATAGATGCAAAATTAAATCATTCTGGAAATACACGTGCTTTTCTTAACAAATTTTGATATAATTTTACACGTTCATTGAAAATTTCAGTTTCATTAGATGAAAATCCAATGCATTTATATTCATTTTTATGCCAATATGATTGAAAAATCTTTTACGTGTAATATCATGCAAATAAAAGTGTATAATAATGTGCTTTTTGATGCTTTAATTATGTGAATTGACTTTAATTTGATTTTCAATCAAATTTTTGATTCAAGCAATATTTGTTTACAACCATACCGATTTACGTGTCGTTTAAATTTCAGCATTTTTTGGTGTGTAAACATCAGCAATTGAAATTGTCAAATGACCGGCAATTCAGGATAACTGATAAGTTTTCGTCATCTTGAATGCTAAATTAAATTTAATAGGTCCAAAATGTAAATAGTAATTTTTACTCTAATTCACCAATATTTTTAGTCTTTTCTTACTTTCTATACTCTCGTCCCACTCTACATTCGCCAGGAAGGTATGATAGTACCATTAGTGTTGCAATAGAACAGAAGCTTAACTTTTCTTAAATTTTGCTGATATTTGCAACACATCATGAGCAAAGCTTCTCAATTCTGTCGTCTGGTTCGTTGTGGTCCACGTGCATTATTCACCGCTACTTTGTGTCTGAAAATTCACACCTTTTCCGCCTAAAATAGTTCCATACTACAACCTGGACATGTGAGATTCCTAGCACCTGCAGACCAAAGCTCACATGATTACTATTCAGCTCACAAATTCCTCCCGAACCGATTTCCGAATCAACCAACTCCACTACGACCGCACACCGGAAGCGAAACTAAATAAATGTGAGATATTTGCTAGATTTTGCCGTAGCTCAGCGTTGATACACCTACGATTGTTGTGGTGCCCCATCTGTGGTCTCAACATACCATGAACATACTGCTGCAGGGATTAGGACTGGGCATCCGAATGTATTTCGAGACCGGAACACTGTTACTATACCGCCCTTTTGCAAGCCACGCCACGTGGCAGGCTTCTTGTGCGATTAACACTTTTTGCCCCGTCAGTAAACTAAACCACAACCAGCAAAAGTTCAATCCGAGAAAACACTGTCGGAATACAGAATACATACTCGAATGCCGGTAACTTTCGTGTCGTGTCGTGCAGCATTCCTAGATGGGGCAGAGGGCAACATTTTATCAGAGTTTTTGCGGTCGAAACGGAGCCACACGTAGCGAAGAATCTTTCTGGACCAAGCTACACGTCCACCCACCGGATCCTACTTACCGCGATGGGTGAGGTGGTGGTAATGAGAAACTAGAAGCTTTTCACCTCCACTCGGACTCGGACTTTGCTGAGCTTGGCAAAGCAGCAAGGGTAAACTTGACTTCCATTCGTGATGTACGAGAGCTCGGAATCGAAACAGTCACAGACTGGACGGTTGCCATTATCACCGGTTCAGTACGCCGGAGATGGATGGTCCTTCGGAAAGGCCATCAATTGTATCACCTTCGGCAGTGACCGTAACCAACGCAATGCTCTGTGTTGTGGATTATTCACGACGAGCGCTGGATGTCAATAGGATGGGATTGCCGCAAAATGTTGGACAGGGTTGGATTAAATCGTACAAATCATTCTCATTAGGCTCGGAATGGGTTTCTTGACGGGTGATGGTGTACGATAGCGTAGGAAGCTTGACTGGGCTGAAGTGGTCAAGTATCTGATGGTTGACTTGAATAATTAATGAATGGATAACCTTTCCGAAATGTGGGCGATTTGTGAATAAAATATTTTAAAATTTGTAACTGAGGACAATGAAATATTGCACTTACAATATCAGTTTGGGATCCTTACTCAGAACTAACAGTTTTTGAAGTGATTGAAAAAAAAACACAAGAGTTAAATTGTTATCAAAAATATAATTCGAAACAATATCATTCTTGTTAATTGCGAGCATAACAGTGGCACATACCACACGCAAACAGTTCTGTATCGTCATACCAAACCCAAGAAGCCAATTTCCCAAACAACTCATTGTGTTTCTCGGAAGGAAAAAAAAGTCCAAAAGTCTTATTTATTAATAACGTATGATGCGCAAACTGCCTTTCTGTTGAAAAATGCCTTTTCATTCCATTTCGTTCTGTTGTTTCTCATGCCCCGGGTTACCTTTTGTACGGATATTGTTCTCGTCATTGTCGTCGCAGGCAGGCACTCGAGTTTTTCCACCTTCCCCACGAGGGCCATGTATTGAGCGGTACAATATTGTTTCGCCGGATCCTCCATCAAGCATATTTGCGCAATTTTGTACTTTTATTCGCGCTCGGCTGTTTTTCTTTCTTTCATTTTTTTTGCGACAGAATTACAATTACCTTCCACGGCGGTGACTGAACAGAAAAAAAACTCCTCCTTACCGATCGCACACAAAGGGTACAAAATTAAGAGGACTTAAAGAGTTATGAAGTTTGACAGGTGCTAGGCTCAGTTAGTTTGAACAACCCCTTGATGAGATATGCAACATTATTCAAGTGGTAAAGGCATGTTTTGGCGAAATGTTACTTATGAAAATGTAGAAAATTCTTGCAAGCAACACTTTTCGATTCCGTAAAAACTTTCAAACCATCCTATTAAACACGAATAATGTCCTTTTTGGTGTTTTTTTTTCTATGCGTATCCTAGAAAATAATGTTTTTATGCAAAATAAGTCACCTCACAGAGTTCAATCGGTTTATAGCACACCAGAAAAACTTCACCAAAGAAAAACTGTTTAGGTAATTGTCGCCGGGGTTTTTCAAACGCACATGCGTTGAATAACGCAGTGAATGAAAAAGAGGGCAAGCGGGCGAATCCATTAACGTCTTAATTTAGCTTTTTATTGTTATTACGATCCACCTCTCGTTAGACATTCCATCGAAAATCACGCCTCGGTTGTGTAATCCTATTTCTCAGTCTTGCACTCTAACCCTTTTCTTTGCTTTACCGAATCCACTTTGTGCGTTCATCACAACCAACTTCATTTGCACCGTCATCATCATCATCCTCATCATGATCACCGACATCATCATTGGTGAATTTGGGCGAATGTAATGTCGAAATTTATAAACGTATGTGATTATTAACCCATTCAAACAATGCTACGGTGGTCCACTTTGGTGTTTAAATATGGAAGCAAATGAACACTAATAGTCTGATTCCTGCGAAAAAAATATGTATATTCGACTGGAGTTAGACTGAGGGCAGTCCAGCTGGAGAGTAGTTTGATGATCAACTCATCATACAGGGTGTTTTAGATAGGATATCACTTGATCGACGATGCCAAATCGTGAAATTTTTCGTGGAATACTTTGATACTCTGAAATAGTTTTGAAATGCACAAGAAAAGTTGGATTTTGGTGTTTCGAATTCATTTCATTAGTAACTGACAACGACTGGCTAGTCTCACGTGATGTCTCGGGAAGTAATCACAGAAGCTCTGGTTTGCTGACGAGAAAGCGAATACGAATTCTTGTCTTTGGGATTGGCTGTTATACTGCAGGCACTATGCGATTTCTTTTACTCCCTAAAGGAAAAAAATAAGGGAAATACCCTACTGCTTTACTCTTTCACATCTGTTGTGTGAATTGTTTGGATTTATAACCTAAAGGCCCGAACACAATAACATAGCATAGCGACAAAGCGGCATGCGCAAATTTCCAATGTCTTAGAATATGTTTAGCAACCCACAATGAGTGCGTTGCGGAAAAAGCGACATTGTAGCCGAAACGCAACATAGTATGAAATAAGGATTTGTGCCCTCCTGTACAAAGACTGGTTTTTTACCAACAAATTTTCACCCTAGTGAGAAATTTTGGTTTTTACCAAATTTTCCTCCTTAGGGTGAAATATAGCATAGGACATTGTACCGTTATTTTTTCAAAGTTTTGGAAAAATGCGACGCGATCAAGTGACATAACAAGAAGTGGGCTTATTTTACTTGTAAACAAATGAATATAAAATTAAATTAGAATAGCTTTCGAGAAAAAAATAAAAAATCAGTTTACCTTAAAATATGCGCATGAATATCAACCTGTAAATAAATTAATTCGCTGTTGATCATCGGAAAATTGTGTTTTACTACGGGTGATGATTTTGAAGTAATTTATTGTTTTTGTTGTAATAATCGAAAAAAAACGAATAATAAAAGTTTTTTTCGATTATTTTTTTGAAAAAAATTTGAAATTAGTATTTTAGGCTGAATTGTTCACTAAAGAATATAATCACTACTTGTATTACTAGTGGAATTATTAATTTTTCAAAGATAAAGTGTCTGCGAATGTTTGGTAGTAAACTCATATAAAGAGACAAGTTACCATTTTTCAATTAAATATTAAAAAGTTAATGCAAAAGAGGTAGAAATTGAAAAATGGAAGATTGTAAAATGATAACTGAAAACTGAAAGAATGAAAAAATGATAACAAGTTTGAAAAATAAAATATTAAAAACATATAATTAAAGAATGGAAAACAGGATAATGGGAAAGTAGAATTTAGAAAATAGGAGTTTGAAAATTGTGAAATTGAAAAACATTAAATTAAAAATATCAAAAATTGAAAAGGAAAATGGTATTTTGAAAAATAAAATGAGAATTTGAAAAATTCAAATTTGAGCAACGAAAACAGAGATTGGCCAACGGAACCATAAAACGTAAGAGTCGCTGCACGTCAGATTTACAATCAAGATTTTAACTCCTTCCAACAATTTTTCTTGCATTCTTTTGCTAAAAATAATTGACATGCATTTTTTGTTTTGGCAAAATATGATTTTTTTAAAGTAATGAGTTTTCTAACTTTAAGTTCATATAATTGAACAATTTTCAATCACTGATAACTCGGAAACTATTCGATAAACGGAAAAAAATTAAATTAAATAAATGCATGTTTTTGTATGACCTCGCCGTAAAAATTTACTAGAAAAGTTTTGTTTGTTATACAACTTATGTATTCTGCAAATTTTTATAAACAAATCGAATTTTTTTAAGGGGGGGGGGGCGTCTGGTGTAAAGTGCTTGAACCGAAGGTTATTTTGGTTTACGATTTTTAATGCAAGGTAACAATGGATCTCTTTTTGTAATCTTCAGATTTTTTTGTACCAGAGTTAAAAATATTCCAGTTCATTGAATGCAAATTGATCATATCACTAGTTTACAAGAAAAAAAAAGCTTCAAGAAAAAGTATTTTTTAGACTAATTTTGGGTCGCTGAACACGAAAATAATATTTATTTTTTTTGTTCAAAGAAGCGATTTTGTGATTTTCTCAAAAAACTTGTTTTTGAGCACTTTTTGTAGTTTTTAGTCAATATTTCGTGCCAAATCATTCAATTAATTTATTAAATATGCAGGTTGAAAGGTGCCGAGATGTCCTTTCCAAAAACATATAATATGTGTCGATCGTATGTAAAATTTGTTGTGCTGCAAGCGGCCAAAGTTTAAAAAAAGTGCATTTTTGACCATTTTTAAAAGTTACTCATTTTTAAATGATTTTTCTTTTTACCGAAAAACAATTTTTTTTCGGACCTTTTAGAATCTAAGATGACAAATAATATGTTTACGTTAATTTTAAGCCTAATATTACTAACATCGGATGGAAAATGTTGATGCTATGGCACATTGAGCGAAATGGATTTTTTTTGATTTTACCGGACCCTGCCTGGGTGCGGCGGTTTAGAGGGTGTAGCACTGGTCTCATAAGCCAGTCGTCAAATATTCGAGTCCCTTTCGAGAAGGAGTCTCAGTGGAATCGTAGCACCAGCCACGTAATATTCTGTGAACTGAGAATCTGCTGTGAAGTCTGTTGAAGCAGAAGGCTAAAATTCCTTTAATTCGTAAAATATGTACTCACCACAAACAAAAAAACTTTTCCAACGATATTTCCACATTTTAAAAAGAGCACTTAGTTGTACAATGAAATATCCAAAACCATGCAAATACCGCAGGATGGATGGATGCAAGCTCGAGAAGACAGTACCCAACACAAACAATAACTATCAAGTATAGAAGATTATTTCAGCCGAAAGTATGATTGTGCGAAAAAAAAGTTACAATTTTCACTCAGTGCTTCATATCATCTACATTTTTCATCCGACTTTTGTGACCCTTGGATTATAATTTATGCAAAAAGATTATTTATCTCATTTGATGAAAAGATTTCTTTTCTGTCCTTGATTTATTATAAAAAAATTACTAGAAATATGCATTTTTAAAAAAAGGTTGAACATTAGACTTTTTTTACTTTGGTCGACTGTAATCATAATAAATGTACATTTCTCGACAAACATACGATTACGGCTTAAAAGCCAACTGTCAAAATTCTCTTTGAAAGGAAATTCCGGACAAACCGTTACTGGCTAAACGCAGTTCATAGCAATTAATGCAAGAGAAAACTTTTTTCTTTTGTTTACTATAAACATCTGTGATTGGCGGGTAACAGTTTGTCTGAAATTTCCTTTCAAAGAGAATTTTGACAGTTGGCTTTTAAGCCGTAATCATATGTTTGTCGAGATTTGATCTACGCATATTATACATTTTCGGAAAGGGCATTTCAATACCTTTCGAACTGTTTCGATCGGATCCTATTTGAATAAGATATTGACAAATAACTAAAATAGTGCCCAAAAACACATTTTTCAAAGAAATCTTGAAAATGCTTCTTTGAAAAAAATGGACTTGGTTTTCATATTCAGCTATCCAAAATTTACTGAAGAAACACATTTCTTCTTAGCTTATTGCGATTACCTTAAAATTGTTAAAATCTGTCACATTAGATTCTGAAAATATGAAAAATTATTTTTCTGTAACAAAAAATAGAGCAAAAACAAAAAAGCGGAAGCAAAAGAAAAACTTTTTTTTTCAAACTCGAACTTCTTTGAAAGAGAAATAGAGTATGATTTTCGTATTCAGCGACCCAAAAGTAATCAAGAAAACACTTTTTCTCGAACCTTCATTTTTCTTGTAAACTAGTGTAATCTTATTTTAGACCAAAAGCGATATGTGAAAAACAGAGCAATTTTCACTCGGTACCTAATGACATCACCAGTTTTTGTCGGATTCTCGTGATCTTAGGCTTAAAATGCACGTGAGAAGTTTGCCTGTCACATATGATTTTAAAAGATTTTTTTGCTGATTTATTTTTTTATGAAAAATAAACTAAAAATTAGTAATTTTTCCAAACACTAATTTTTTTGACTTTGGTTGCTCTTAACCCTAAATTGTTGATATGTTATACATTTTTGGAAACATCAATACCTTTCGAATGGTGAGTCGTTTGTGTTTGATTTGTTCCTGAGATATTGACCAAAAACTGCGAAAAGTGCTCAAAAACACCTTTTTTAAAAAATCACAAAAACGGTTCTTTGAAAAAGAAAATGGATATGATTTTCGCGCTCAGCGACCCAAAATTGACTTAGAATATACCTTTTTTCTTAACTTCATGCAATTAACCCAAAATTTGTAAACTAGTGTATTCAGCCGCATTCATTTTCAATATTCAGTGACGCAGCTGAAAACGTCAAACGAACAAACCGCCCATTCATCCATGCAGATTTTCATTCGTCTCCGATTATTACACGAAGCGACCGTGCAGCAACGAATCAAACGCATCAAAGTAGGCCCTGGTACAATGTAAGGGATGATGATTGTTGTTTCATATGCTTTACCGGCATTTGAAAATATTTGCCTAGATAATTAGTGAAATGAATATATTGTACGATTTTCAACTGAATGAATAACATGGATATTTGAATTTCATATTTCTATTCACTGTGAGTCGCATCAGGTTCATTTTCAGCCGTCAAAAAAGAGCTTCGATTATTTTTACTCTGCTTTATACATAGTTTCGTCACGCAGAGCCACACAAGAGTAGACGTCCAACTATTTCCACGTCAAGGAGCGCCGCGTGTAACGAGTACATATATGCCTATAGGTTGTCTGCAGCGTTGTATACAAATATTGTCTGCAATGTTGTATACAAATAGTCTTGGTATATTAAGTTTAGTTCATTAATGTTTATGTTGTGAAATGCATGTTAAATAAGGAATGAATATTAAATAAATAAATTCAAGTTGAATTCAAAGATTTAGTCGACTATTAAGTCGACACAAATCTTCAATTGGGATTACCGCATCCTACGCTCCCATATAGGATAGGACTTGGCATAATATAAGCAAATGAGTTCCTAGCATTCGTCTACCAATGAGACTGCTACCGACGCACCCGCTGATACGATGAAGATTTGCTACCGATTGAGGCCACTGACCCTTACGCAATGTGCCGGGGGAAAGATTCTTTTTCGCTCTTTCATGTGGGAGGGAAGCGGCTTGGTATGATTAAAACTGTCCGTTAGAAAAAGATGACCCTTGCTGCAATTTGGGATTTCGTGCATTTGAACACGATTTTGAAGAACTTCGCTAAGCAAGTTCCGGTACGAAGATTACCAAATGCCCGGTTAATCTGAGGATTCCAAATGCTAGATTTCTCACTTTGGTCTGACTAGTGGAAGAGGCAGGAGTTGTCCGTTTGTAAATTCGCGTCGTGGTGTGTTCAAAAAGATAGATAGAATCCCATTCAGTGGCAGTCAGTGTAGGCAGTGTCGTGTGCGTATTTGTGAGTTTAAAGATTCGCAACGGTCAAACGCCCAACACACCACACAATACCGCTAGTGACAGCTTCTGACCCCACCGTCAGCTCTCAAGGTTTCCCGGCGGTACACGTGGTCGGAAGAGGGTTGCTGACGTCATCAACGCGCCCTTGGCAGGGCAGACCAGCCGACACGCTACGATCGGCAACCAACATTTTCTTCTTCGGTTTCGACCGGAATTTGCGGCGTCCGTACCACGTCCAGCGAATCTGGGGTGACGACTTCGGCACAGGTTCCAGGAAGACAGACAGACAGCAGAAAACAGCTCCGTCGTCACCCGCAGTATGCAGTAAGCAACGTCAAAAAGGTCGTGAGTAGATAAATGCACGTTTCCGTTTTTGTGATTGTCCATGCGCATGTGACCTAAAACAGGGCCGCTACCCTAAATTGAAAGCGAGCCTTTAGAAGTACCGGCCGCTTGCATACAGCAGGCCGAGAAAAGCACACAAAAGAGAACACACGAGGCACGAAAATAGACGCCACAATGTGATCACAAACTATATAGGAGATAAACGATGGGAAAGGAAAAGAGAGGAGACTAGGCCTAGGATATGAATGAAAAACGCATGTGTTAGTATAGGAACGAAAATAAAATGTGTAAAAAGCTCAAGTTAAACTTTATCTGGAAGCAATATAAATGTGTTCAGGAATGAAGCTTTCTCCGTTTTAGATGCACCAAGAATGCATTAGATTTGCCTTACGTGAAATAGTCCCGTCTTAGTTTATTGTGCTGGTTTTTTCATGTCGTCGGTTTTCGTTTATTTTTTGTAGTTTGCTGTTTACTGGAGAGGTTGACTCCGAGAACAACCGGGACAAATCCCAATTCTTTCATTTTGTAGTCTGTGGTGGGATTTGTAGACTTTGCCAGTGATGAGAAAACCCGTGGCGACGGACATTGTATTTGAAGGTACGGATATCCTGACTGCCGTTTAGGTCTGTAGGTCGAGTACATCGGACACGTTTTGAGTCAGCTAGCTCGCTTCCCTTCCCGTATTAGGGATAAATAGAACCTTCCCTTGAAAGGTCTCAGGCCGGGCAAACCTTCATCTGGTGGGTGGTCTCTCAATTAGAGAGTGGCGCTTAAATCACCCACTTAACAGCGGGGAGCGGTTCGGCTGGCCAGTTACATTGGCGCCCAACAATACAAGGCTTTTCTGTTTCGTTGAAACCTGTTACATTGTCGCTCAAATTAAATTTGAGGACCGACAAGACAAATCTTTTTGTATTTTTTTTCCGAGTCAAATAGCACTTTCCATCCAAAAAAAATTTGATTTTCTTAAAATTTTCTGAGACGAACGCTACGGTTTCAAAACCTTCTATTCGGTTCCAAGAAAGGGAACATTTTTCAATCATACTTCCGGAATAAAACTCAAACATTTGCAACATTTTCGTTTATATTCATATATTTTTTCCTAACTTTGTCCTTATCTGTTATTTATTTATTTATTTATTCACATATATATTTATTTATCTAGCAGTTTATATACATATTTACATTTATTCGTTAGTTTGTTGGTACATATAATTGCATGTTATTTATTATCTAATTGTGCCATATAAGACACTTAGCCTATGGGCAACTACTATTTAATTGGTACAAACACATCAATTCTCTACTTACTATAACATCTTATAACTATAAACATACACACAAAATGAACCGATTATTCCCACATGCGGAAGATCTTACACAGGAAGAGGTTGATTACGAATTGATGATCCGCAATCAACCACAAAATGTGTTCAATCTGGATTTGACTGGGAAGCAGAGACTGCTAAGGAATTTATTTAGGGCGGATAAAACTGAAGGTCGGAATTTTCGGTCGTTTTTGAATATTACCGATGAAGCTCTCCACATTGAGGGACGAATCGGAGACTTACGGAAAGCATTGGAGAGAAAAGTGGAGCCAAAATTGGAATCGAGAGTGTTACATTATTGGTACAGGGTAAAGAGATGCATAGCTTCTAATGAAAAAGAAAAAATGGTAAGAAGGGAATTAACGAGGAAGATTGAAAAAGTAATGCAGGATTTCCAATTTGGTCCACCGCTGTCACCGTATAAAGAGCATATTAGCAGCATTATTCAAGGGGCCGAAGGAAACACGGGCATGCAAGGTGAAAGTGGTACCCAGCTTACTCCAAATTCGTCGAAAGGGGCCATCCCCAAGCAACAGCAAAACTCGGATGAAACAGTCGTGGTATCCAGGGGGAATGGGAGGAGATGAAGAAACAGTTAGCTGAATTGGTCGGACGTGTATCGAACAAAATCCAGGGGGACACGTCGCATAGGTTTCTGACACCAGAAAGAACGACTGAGACCTCACGACGGGACGTTAGAGCAAAAGGTAACAAACAGCAGTCATCAACATCTCTACCTTACCAAACAGTCAGCTTTTCGGGACGATACCGGGACACAGACTCGAGCGATGATGAAAGTCAAAGCTCACGCGGATACAAAAGCGGGTTCAGAAACACTCAAGAGGACGAGTTGGACAGTACAGAAGAATCAAATGTCAGTTGCGGACGATACCCAACACCCAGATATTCCAGCAGACGAGCACAAGTTGGAAGAAGACCATACTACCACCGAGGACAACTTGAGGGCTATGGGCGAGTCGAAAAGTGGAAAGTACGCTTCACCGGGGAATCGAGGTCAATGCCAGTTGAGAACTTCTTGTACAAGACCAAGAAACTCGCTGAACGAGAGGGAGTATCGCAGCAGATTTTATTGAGGGACATCCACATCCTGCTGGAAGGAGCCGCGTCGGATTGGTTTTTCACCTACGTAGACGATTTTGTCTCATGGGAGGTGTTTGAAACCAATATCATATATCGGTTTGGAAATCCCAACAAAGACCAAGGGATACGATCAAAAATTCAGGAACGGAAGCAACAAAGAGGAGAACCATTCATTGCTTTCGTTACCGAAATTGAGAAGCTTAACCGTATGTTGTCCCAACCACTTTCTAAAAGAAGAAAGTTTGAAGTGATTTGGGATAACATGCGTCAGCACTATCGATCAAAAATTTCGATAGTGGAGGTGAACGATCTCCAACACTTGATCTGCTTGAACTATCGCATCGATGCAGTAGATCCCCACTTGCAACAACAACCCATGGATGGACCAGCCCGCCGCTCAATTAATCAAATCGAAGCAGAAGAGAGCGACTACGGTAGCGACCGGTCAGCATCGGTGAACGCGATCAGGGGACGATCAAACAACGATAGGCCATCAACGATCATGAGACCAAATAGCAGACAACAATTGAATGATACACATCAAGCTGGTCGAACGATGCAGGACCAATCAAAGTTGAAATGCTGGAACTGCCAAGGAGAAGGTCACGGATGGAGACAATGTACCAAGCCGAAGATAGTTTTCTGTTATGGTTGTGGAAATCTTGGGAGGACAACGCGGACTTGCGAACGTTGTTCCAGATCAGGAGGGTTCATAACTGGTCAAGAGTCTCAGGGAAACGAATAGGGGGGTGTAAAACTGGGAATCCTAGCATCCCATCTGGAAAAGAGATTCCCAAACAACTGAATTATGATCCATTATCGCAGATTTACCATATTAAAATTTCGGTGGGCAAATGCCCCCACATTAAAGTCAACATTTTTGAGTCGGAGTTTGAAGCGTTATTAGACTCGGGAGCGGGGATTAACGTTATGAATTCGTTGGACGTGGTAGCTAAATATGGGTTGAAATTACAACCTGCCTCGATTCGAGTATCAACAGCAGATGGTACCAATTATAAATGTCTCGGTTGCCTAAACATTCCTTACACATACAAGAACGTCACTAAGGTAATTCCGACGATTGTAGTACCCGAAATTTCTAGGGAGTTAATTCTAGGTGCGGATTTCTGGGAAGCTTTCAAAATCAAGCCTATGATTGATTTGGGAAAGGGGCCCGAGGAAATTCAAACGGTAAAAGAGCAAAAAAGTGAGCATCTTTGTTTCACCATAGAGCCATCTGGAGTTTCGGCAACCGCAGAAGAGTCGGAAGATGACGAAACTCTAGACATTCCAGTCTACGAAGGTTCAACGGAGTCGACACCGGACCCCGAAGCAATCGAAACTGAACACCCGTTAATGGCGGAACAGCGCGAGCAGCTTACAGAAGTCATCAAGTCGTTCGAGCTAACAGGTGCTGGAAAGCTAGGGAGAACGCACCTCATGCAACATGAGATCACGTTGAAGGAGGGAGCAATTCCGCGGAATCCACCCAGGTACAAATGCTCACCGTACATACAAGAAGCCATTAACGCAGAAGTGGAGCGCTTTAAGAAGCTTGACGCGATCGAAGAGTGTTACTCCGAATGGACAAACCCTCTCGTACCTGTTCTCAAGAAAAACGGGAAAGTGCGAGTATGCTTAGATTCGAGAAAGATTAATAAGTTAACTATTAAAGATTCCTACCCAATGAGAAATATGCAGGACATATTTCGTCGATTGGGTAAAGCCAAATTTTTCTCGGTGATTGATCTTAAAGACGCCTACTTTCAGATACCACTGAAAGAGGAAAGTCGAAATTTGACAGCATTTCGCACAGCAGAGGGAATTTTTCGCTTTAAGGTTCTACCGTTCGGCCTAATGAACGCTCCATTCACCATGTCGCGGTTGATGGCAAAGGCGATCGGCTTTGACTTAGAGCCGAAAGTTTTTGTTTACCTGGACGACATTGTGATTGCAGCGGAAACGTTCGAGGAGCACCTTAGGCTATTGAAGATAGTGGCAGAGAGACTTCGGAAAGCAGGACTAACGATCTCGTTGGACAAGTCTCGATTTTGCCGGAAACAGGTCATGTATTTAGGATACCTGCTAAACGAGAACGGAGTGGCTATAGATAACTCTCGCATCCAGCCGATTTTGGATTATGCTCGACCAAAAACACAGCAAGACATCCGGAGATTGATGGGCTTAGCGGGGTTCTATCAGCGATTCATCCGAGACTACAGTAGGATCACGGCCCCGATCACTGATCTATTGTCGAAAGAGCACAAACGATTCTCGTGGACAAAAGAAGCAGAAGAAGGCTTTAATGAGCTGAAGTCCGTGTTAACATCGGCGCCAATCCTGGGCAACCCGGACTTCACGAAACCATTCACTATCGAGTCGGATGCATCCGACCGAGCGGTAGGTGCAGCACTCGTACAAGAACAGGATGGTGAGACACGGGTCATCAGCTATTTTAGCAAAAAGCTCAATCGGACACAGCGCAGATACGCTGCAGTCGAAAAAGAGTGCTTGGGAGTCTTATCAGCCATTCAGCACTTTCGCCATTACGTGGAGGGTACAAAATTTCGAGTCGTTACCGATGCCCGAAGTCTACTATGGCTATTCAACGTAGGAACAGAGACGGGAAATGCAAAGTTACTTCGGTGGGCTCTTCGTATCCAGGCGTACGACTTCGATCTCGAGTACCGGAAGGGTAAAAGCAACATTCTTGCCGATTGCTTATCGCGTTCGATAGAAGTTGAGTCCATTATGGTTCTACAGCCGGATCCGGAATACGAGAAATTGTTGGAGAAGATTAGAGATAATCCCGCAAAGCACAGTGATATGCGAGTGGTCGATGGGAAAGTCTTCCGATATGTGCGAACAGAAAACCGACAGAGCGACCCGCGGTTCACGTGGAAATACTATCCTCCAAAAGATAAGCGAGTAGAAATTGTCAAGAAGGAACACGATAAGGCACACTTTGGTTTCGAAAAAACTTTGGCAGCCGTGAAGAAGCACTTCCACTGGCCCAAGATGAACGAGGAAGTACGCAAGTTCTGCAGGGAATGTCTGAGGTGTCAGGTGAGCAAATCGGGAAACGTAAACGTCACCCCTCCGATGGGAAGCCAAAAACCCGTCGAGTATCCGTGGCAATTCGTAACTCTTGACTATATCGGTCCACTGCCACCCTCGGGAAGGAATCGCAATACTTGTCTGCTTGTTGCCACCGACGTGTTTAGCAAATTTGTGCTAGTCCAACCGTTCCGAGAAGCAAAGGCGAATTCATTGGTAGAATTCGTAGATAATATGATCTTCCGATTATTTGGAGTCCCGGAAATCATCCTGACTGACAACGGGTCTCAATTCGTATCGAAAACGTTCAAAAACCTGTTAGAAACCTACCACGTGTCACACTGGTTAACACCAGCCTACCACCCACAGGTCAATAACACCGAAAGAGTGAATCGAGTGATTACCACGACCATCCGAGCAACGCTGAAGAAGGATCACAGCCATTGGGCAGACGACATCCAAGAGATCGCGAATGCGATAAGAAACGCAGTGCATGACTCCACCAAGTACAATCCGTACTTCGTCGTGTTTGGTCGGAACAAAATTTCCGACGGCAGAGAGTACAGCTGGGTACGGGACAGCTACCAGCCGAGCAAAGAAGACAGCAATGCGGTGGCCGATAGGAGGAAAAAGTTGTTCGAGGAGATTAGGGGCAACCTAACGGCAGCTTATAAGCGGCATGCCAAGACCTACAACCTTCGGTCCAATGCTCAGTGTGCTACATACGGTGTCGGGGAGAAGGTACTGAAACAGACCTTTGACCTTTCGGACAAAGGGAAAGGGTTCTGTAAGAAGCTAGCTCCGAAGTACGAACCCGCAGTTGTTCGTAAAATCCTTGGTTCCAACACCTACGAACTGGAAGATTTGTCGGGAAAGCGATTTGGAGTCTACTTTGCGAATAGGCTGAAGAAGATGCCTTCTTCTCGTCTAAGCCATTGAGTGGAACAAATTCAAGCTATGAACCTCCGCAAGGAGTGACCACAGATTACGACGAGCAAGAAAACACCTTCGAGGGTAATTACGGACAAACTTGAACTCTTACAGGAAAGTCCTTCGATGGACCTGCTACTGAGTGTACCAAGTTTGATCCTAAACCGAATTTTTTGCCAGCTATGAATAAGCTTCTTGAAAGTGACGAAGAGTTGAACTCACGAAAACACCATGAATGGGCCGAACTTTGTTAGAGTCAACAACACAATAAGACCAAACGACAAAGTAACCGCGAATACGCGAGTATTTATTCCATGCTAAATGGAAATTGTACATAAATTGTAAATAGTAGTTTAGTTTGTTAGTTATACATAAATTCCTAACCCTTATCTTAGTATTAGTACTTAATCTATGTTAGTGCTTAGTCCTACACATAACATTCACGGTTTTCCATCGTTGGTCGAAACCCATTCAAAGTGCATCCTTCCTTCCTTATGAGGGGATATTTGCCAACGAAAACCCATTCGCATAGGTTCTTCCTTCTGAATGGGCTATTGCTGTATATAATTTGTTGTTGGCTTCGTTATTTTTGTTCTGGGTTTTTGTTTTTTTTTCATTATCGTCTTCCTATTTATTAAAAAGTTAGAATTAGATTTGTATAGAAAATATTTACCTTATTATATTTCTCTTCTATTGCGCGATATTCCTTGATAGCAGCTTATTCTGATGAAGTAGATGACCGTTGATTTCTCGCTTTTCTTCCAGTTTTCCTTTCCAGCCATCCAGTATCACGTTTTCGTTCCTTATCACCATGCATCCCATTTTCAGTTATTCCTTGATGGCAAATCTGACGCCGTTTTTTTTAGAATCCTCCAATCCATTTAGTTTCTCCACATTTTCATAGTTTTTCCTTTTCATGTCCTTGTAGTTTTTCCTTCTTCATCCATCCAAACCGTCCTTCAAAATTTCCAGCTCCTACTTCAGTTAGTGTCATCCCATGGCAAATCTCATTTTTCCTTTGTCCTCTTTCCATCCATCCAATCCGTATCTCCTTTTAAATTTCCAACATCGACTTCAATTAATTGCATCCCATAGCAAATCTCTTCGTAAGTTTTATCCTTTCCGATTTTTTTTCATTTTTCCTTTGTCCTCTTCCATCCATCCAATCCGTATCTCCTTTAAATTTCCAACATCGACTGCAATTAATTGCATCCCATAGCAAATCTCTTCCTAAGTTTTTATCCTTTCCGATTTTTTTTCTCTTTTCCTTTGTCCTCTTTTCATCCAATTTCCCAGTCCTTCTTCTGCTAGTACAGTACTCTTCCTCCATCAGCGGTTGATCAAGAAACCTGGAAAAAAAAAGAAAACCAACCTTTACACCTGATAGGTGGAACGAACACAATTTTCACTCTCCTCGTATAAAATCATCCATAGAGCACTTATTCCATTTCACGTCCATAATGTTGCTGTACAGTTTTTTTCTCACTCGATTTTGACGGTTTGATCCACACATTTTCCACGTTCTAATTCTTTTTTCACCGACCGACTTTTTTTTCTCGTCGCGCACGCGATCACGATTTTTTCCCATTTGACGTTTGTGGTAAAAGGTGCAGTTGAACTTGAATGGTTGACAGACTGGTAAAGCTTGTTGTCGGAGTTCGTTCTAGAGATGGATTCTGACGCGCGCAGAGTGCAAGGGGTGTCTGAATGAGTTTGTGTTTTGTGTAATTATTTTTCTTGGAGAATTTTGTTGTCGGATTTATTCCGGTGTTTAAAAATTCTCTTAAGAAGTACAATTTTTGTTCCAAGGTCGCAATGAACGTATATCGCGGAGATGTTTCTCTGTGGCAGTGAATTGCGAATAGGAACGGGCTTATTTTGTGGGAAAATTTGGGTCCTGTATATCTCGCTACGTGCTGGGGGAGGACACCAAACTGGACCTGCTAGTTTTGGTTTTTCACGTAGGTGAATTATTTCGTGAGTATTGTTTTCGTGAATCGGTACGTCCAGGTGTAGAAGACAATACTCCAGTTAAATGTTTCGTGAGCTTGCTCGAAGTTTGTCGACAACTTCGAGTTGAAGCCATTTTAATGTTGTATGTTTTGAATGTGGGCATAATAGGGATGAATGAATGAGTAGAGTGAATGAGTTCATCTGTAACCAAAACTGATTCGTCTTAAATTCTTTAATTTCCTTTGTAGTTCTTTGCTTCTAATGTCTTTCTATGCAAGTGTAATATAATATGTTATAGTTGGCTTTAAGTCGTATATTAGAAAATTGCGAGTAAATTTTTGCTGGAGACTGGAGACGAAAGTTGATGATAGTCAGTGGCAGACTTTGTCTGTGATGGATGATGATCTGTAAATAGATAATGAGCCAACTTCGGTTGGTGATGACCATATATGACCCCGAAGATTGAAACAATTTTTGAGATACAATTTGTTTGCCTACGAAAATTTGATTGGTTATTTGATGATTATTCCAATGCCAATCAAATTTTCGTAAATTTAGTGGGGAATGATGTAACGAGTACATATATGCCTATAGGTTGTCTGCAGCGTTGTATACAAATATTGTCTGCAATGTTGTATACAAATAGTCTTGGTATATTAAGTTTAGTTCATTAATGTTTATGTTGTGAAATGCATGTTAAATAAGGAATGAATATTAAATAAATAAATTCAAGTTGAATTCAAAGATTTAGTCGACTATTAAGTCGACACAAATCTTCAATTGGGATTACCGCATCCTACGCTCCCATATAGGATAGGACTTGGCATAATATAAGCAAATGAGTTCCTAGCATTCGTCTACCAATGAGACTGCTACCGACGCACCCGCTGATACGATGAAGATTTGCTACCGATTGAGGCCACTGACCCTTACGCAATGTGCCGGGGGAAAGATTCTTTTTCGCTCTTTCATGTGGGAGGGAAGCGGCTTGGTATGATTAAAACTGTCCGTTAGAAAAAGATGACCCTTGCTGCAATTTGGGATTTCGTGCATTTGAACACGATTTTGAAGAACTTCGCTAAGCAAGTTCCGGTACGAAGATTACCAAATGCCCGGTTAATCTGAGGATTCCAAATGCTAAATTTCTCACTTTGGTCTGACTAGTGGAAGAGGCAGGAGTTGTCCGTTTGTAAATTCGCGTCGTGGTGTGTTCAAAAAGATAGATAGAATCCCATTCAGTGGCAGTCAGTGTAGGCAGTGTCGTGTGCGTATTTGTGAGTTTAAAGATTCGCAACGGTCAAACGCCCAACACACCACACAATACCGCTAGTGACAGCTTCTGACCCCACCGTCAGCTCTCAAGGTTTCCCGGCGGTACACGTGGTCGGAAGAGGGTTGCTGACGTCATCAACGCGCCCTTGGCAGGGCAGACCAGCCGACACGCTACGATCGGCAACCAACATTTTCTTCTTCGGTTTCGACCGGAATTTGCGGCGTCCGTACCACGTCGAGCGAATCTGGGGTGACGACTTCGGCACAGGTTCCAGGAAGACAGACAGACAGCAGAAAACAGCTCCGTCGTCACCCGCAGTATGCAGTAAGCAACGTCAAAAAGGTCGTGAGTAGATAAATGCACGTTTCCGTTTTTGTGATTGTCCATGCGCATGTGACCTAAAACAGGGCCGCTACCCTAAATTGAAAGCGAGCCTTTAGAAGTACCGGCCGCTTGCATACAGCAGGCCGAGAAAAGCACACAAAAGAGAACACACGAGGCACGAAAATAGACGCCACAATGTGATCACAAACTATATAGGAGATAAACGATGGGAAAGGGAAAGGAAAAGAGAGGAGACTAGGCCTAGGATATGAATGAAAAACGCATGTGTTAGTATAGGAACGAAAATAAAATGTGTAAAAAGCTCAAGTTAAACTTTATCTGGAAGCAATATAAATGTGTTCAGGAATGAAGCTTTCTCCGTTTTAGATGCACCAAGAATGCATTAGATTTGCCTTACGTGAAATAGTCCCGTCTTAGTTTATTGTGCTGGTTTTTTCATGTCGTCGGTTTTCGTTTATTTTTTGTAGTTTGCTGTTTACTGGAGAGGTTGACTCCGAGAACAACCGGGACAAATCCCAATTCTTTCATTTTGTAGTCTGTGGTGGGATTTGTAGACTTTGCCAGTGATGAGAAAACCCGTGGCGACGGACATTGTATTTGAAGGTACGGATATCCTGACTGCCGTTTAGGTCTGTAGGTCGAGTACATCGGACACGTTTTGAGTCAGCTAGCTCGCTTCCCTTCCCGTATTAGGGATAAATAGAACCTTCCCTTGAAAGGTCTCAGGCCGGGCAAACCTTCATCTGGTGGGTGGTCTCTCAATTAGAGAGTGGCGCTTAAATCACCCACTTAACAGCGGGGAGCGGTTCGGCTGGCCAGTTACACGCGGCGAACACGATAACTCTCGATAAAACTGTCTGATATGGGAAATTCAATAAGTTTTGTAAAGCTTAGACTTTCAGTTAGACGATGAATCACAAAAAAATAGAAAAAAAAGTTTCGGAAAGTGTCTTCATGAAAACCGAAAATCTAATATTTTACTGTAAAATTTGCTCACAGGGAAAATTTTTTATTCAGTTTTCTGTGGCTCATCGACAAGGTACACATATACGAAAAACGCTATTAAAGGGTGTCCCACATCAAATTGCATCACGGAAAAAACGCTGTAGAAAATGATCCATTTGGTATTTTGAAAATTTGGGTTGAAGTAGTTTAGAGTGTAACCTCTAACCCGATAAGAGGTAAATTAAGCTAACATTAAAACCTCTATAAGCAAAAAGTAAAAAAAAATGGTTGCGAATCTGACGTGGAATGACACCCGTATTCTGCAAATGATTTTTTTTTAAAGTAAGACTAAAAGAAGTTTATTCTTTGTTTTTTTGAGAATATTTGTATTTATATTGAGAAGATTGTGTAAATATTTCAGAATGAATTTAGAAGTACTTTACCAGATAATACAATTATAATAGGTCTAATAGTGGGCGTTTAATTTAAAATTGTTTTTATTTTGTAATTTTTAATAATTGTAATATCTCGTCAAGTGTTTTGAGACCTCAGAATTTTTTATACAATCTGTTTTGCATGATTCTTAATATTTAAAGAATAAAAATAAGGAAGAAAAATCTGGCCCAATTTAAAAAAAAATCAATATGAAAATTGCAGAATACATAAGTTAAAAAAATAAATAAAAAATTTCGTGTATTCTTCTGGTAAGGCCAAACGCAACTTTTCTTATTAATTTTTTATCCATGCATCCATACTTGAAAAGTTTAAAAACTCATAACCTGAAAAAAAAAATCAAATTTATCCAAAACAAAAAATATGTGTCAGTTATTTTTGGCTAATGAACGTAAGAAAATATTTTGGAAGGAATTGAAATTTTGGATGCAAATCTGACGTGGAACGACCCATAATCAAATTGAAAAATAGTTAATTGAATTATGAAAAACGAAAAATTTAAAAACTAAATAGTTACGAAAAGAAATTTTGGAATCGGGATTTGGAAAATTGAAAAATTGAAAACAGAATGATTTGGGAATTGAAAGGTTGCTTAACCCTTTCAAGTCCAATGTGTTTCGTTTTATCCCACCATGAAAAAAAATTAAAAATTTAAACATGCTGCTGTGGCACATAATAAATTGAATATTTAAAAAACTGAATAATGGAAACTGAAATATCGATAAATGGTAAATTAATGAGAATTTTTAACATAGGATTTATAAAATGGATGTGAATGACAATAAACTGAAAACTAGTAAATTGAAAAAATGAAACGTTGAAAAAGAAAACTAAGATTGAAAAAAATAAAATTGAATAATGGAAAACTGAAAAAATCAATTTTGAAAATTTGAAATTTGAGAAATGTAAAATTCAAAAATGCTAATTTGAAATTTGATATATTAAAAAATGAAAAATCGAAAAATGACAAATCGAAAAACGGTAACTTAAAAAACGAAAAACTGATAAACATACAATCGAAAAATGGTCGATTGGATAATGGAAAATTGAAAAATTAGGCACATAAAACAAAATGAAGAATGAAAAATGGTAAATTAAAAAGAAGAAATATTAGACAAAGGGAAATAAAAAATAGAGAATTGTAAAAATCAAGGATGAAAATTTTTAGAATTGATGTTTGAACAATGGGAGTTGGAAAAGTTATTAACCGAAAGATGTTGATTTGAAAACTGAAATATTGAAAATCGAGAATAGAAAACTGACAAATTTAAAATAAATAGCAAATTAAAAAATGGAAAATTTAAAAGTGCAAGATCGATAAATTTTTTTAACCCATTATTGCCCAACTTATTTTTCACGCGCATCACAAATTGTGTTTTCCGATCGAAGAAAAATGATGTAGTCATTCCAGTAAAATTATTTTTGTACTTAAAGTAGCTGATATAATAAGGAACAACCAGTGAAAATTTAAGATTGATCAGTTAATTGGTTCCTGAGATATCGTGATGGCCGCGGATGAACTTTTTAACAAAATACAACTCCGAGATAATCGAGTTTTACTGTCGGTGCAGCGTGTCAACGGTCTAGCGTATCAAACACTACGCACCGCCTACGAGTGGTCAATGGGTATCGGTCTATGAATAGCTGTAACTCAAGTTGTAGTATTCTGATCTTAATGAAACTTTGAGAAAATTTTCCTCAGCGTATGTAGTTTCAAAATATCTAATTTACACAAATTCGATTTTTTTCATCCTAACAAAAATGTGTAACCCCTTAAGGAAAAATTGATTAAAAACAAAACATAACCACTGGTTAAACCACTATAATTTCTCTTAACATAACCTGCAAGAGTATATGAACAATATTAACTCTTTGATAATGCCTGTTCTGCGTTATTAATTGAGTAATAGGAGTTATTCTTAGCGCCTACTATATATAGTAGGTTGGGCAATAATGGGTTAATGGATCTTTCCAAAAGCTCTCTGAATATCGCAACTTGCAAAACTATTCGGAAGTTAGTAGAACTTCAATAAAGTTCGCATTACTGTCCGCTAAATAAACATATTACCTTGTTAATTGTAGAAATTTTCTGAAAATCTCTAAAATTTCATACTCAGTTGCGTTTCGGCTTCGCCTCATCAGAAACCGACACTAACTTATTGTCGGAATAGATTAGCGTCGGCTTGACGCAAATCCCTTAAAACTAAAACACACTTTGTGTTTCAATCGAACGACTGATCAAACGTGATGTCCCGTTCGAGCAGAAGTTCTGTTTATGCCGATGAGACACAGTGAAGCCGAAACTTGTCTTGGCTTAGCAGGCCTATGCGAAAGCACTACAAATGTACAAAGACTGGTTTTACCAACAAATTTTCACCCTAGTGAGAAATTTTGGTTTTTACCAAATTTTCCTCCTTAGGGTGAAATATAGCATTGTGCTCTAAAATCTCGCAAAAAAGTCCTGAAGTGCAAAAAAAACAATTAAAGTTTCCTGATGCTCGCGGACAATTTCCTGAATTGAACTAAAGTTCGCAAAATTTGTCTGTTGTTTGAAGAACTTGGCATATATTTGCACATATTTCCTGAAGAAATAATTATCGCAGTCTGCTTTCTCATCTCGTACAGATCAGAAGTCAAAAAGTACACCGCGTGCAAACAGCATGCGAATAACAAATGGTACCCGAGTCGCCGTAACGTGTACGCGTAACGTATAGACACAGTAAAGTTTCCGATACCCTCAACTGTGAGTGAAAGAAGTGAACCTTCAAATTCGGGAGAGCACAATCGTGATTGACTTTTCGCAGACTCGTCTTGGAGTCACAGTGCGCGAGGTGGAACAGTTGATCACGGTAAAAATGTAACTTGTGCTCATAGATGTTTCACACATACAACTACATCATACGGGGAATGTAGTACTAATAACGTTCAATTTCTTAGCACAGGCAGAAAGCTTCGTAGGGAGAAAAACATCATGTAATGTTACATGGAATATAAAAACGTCAATATCAAGATATGGATCGTGTATATACCAAAGATCTGACCAAATCTCGCCTTTGCGATTTGGCATCGCACACCAGCACGGATTGTATTAACCGATTCATTACGAAGTATGGAGAAGTTCATCTTTAACGATACTTGGATAATTTTTTCCTGGGCATTCTCAACGGTGTGCTGGTGGTGCGAATGTTGATGAACCAACCTATACTTACTATCTTACTTGACCTCCGAGGGCAGATCATCACAAGGTGTAAACTACATACAAAGATCCGTATGCCAAAAGAAGTAAAGGAAATTCATCTACTACAACCAACCCCACCAAACATCTGCTTACGATATCTGGTGATATACGACACAAGGTTGGTCAAAAAACAAATGCCGGACAAAAAATATTCCACGATATTAAGCCAATAGTTGAAGGGAAGAAATAAATAAGAAAGAAGATGGCTATATCCTCCTTACTCGAAAACACAAAAAATGTGTAACATATGTAACAGCGAAAATCAAAGCTATTGCGACGACGACATGGACACAAACAGAAGCGATGGAGAATGCAGACGGAATGATCAGTAAGCGACAGAAGGTAAACGAGACCATTGCTCACCACCAGGGAAGAAAATTTAAGGGGGGGGGGGAGGATAAGGGTTTCAGCGTGAAAAAAAAACACTTTCTTGCGAATTTTTTTAGAACTCAAAACTTTTGTATATTATAGTATATCATTTCAATAACACGTTGTAATTTATCTATGCAAAAATATCGACAAACGACTCGGTGACGAAGAATATCTAAAAAAATTCCTAAAACTATTTAGGAATTTTTTTAGAGCTTCTATTCAATATAACTTTTTGTAAGCTACAGAGTTTCATATTTTGAGTGCAATTTATTGCTTATAAATCACAGAAGAGATTTATCAGATACAGTAATATCAGAATAACTTGTTTAAAAGGTTTTCTTTTACATATAGTCTGCTGTGTTTCGATGTTCCGAATGTATAAAGTAATCATGTGTTCAACAAAGTTGTTTAAAATAGCACTTTCGAAAACTTTGTTCAATACATTAAGTCTCGAGCTAAATTTTCTTGAAGATCAAATTCTCTTTAATTACTTCTACTGCAGTAATTCTTAACCTCCCGTATTAGTGGTAAAAATGTTGGTCGATAGACAGCAGAAATTATTTCGAACTGGCATAATTCGTAACGGCCTTGGTAAATTATGAATGTTCTTATGTGCCCATGTCTCCATGGTCGGGAAAGTGGCCGGTGCCCAACACAAGCTCACCTAGTCCTGTTGACGCTAAGTTGAATCTCTGATTGAAACGATGAGCTACGTAAGATTTTTGGAGTTCCTGGAGGCGCATGAAACTCCTGCTTTGATCTAGAATTACTAAGATCAGAGTCGATTTTCTTAGGTTTTTAATCAGTGCTTCCTCGAACTGTTATATTTGGTGGTCCGCTAAACGAAAAATGTTAGACTTTCCGAGGAATATCATCTGCCTATAGTTTTTAGGTACAGTAAAAAGGGGATGTCAAAGTTGCACTCTTTTTGAACCCAGAGATCATAATGTTTCGTCGTTGAAAAGAATGTAGCTCTTTTCAGTTTTTCTGCAAAAGAGTGAATTAGAATTTTGTGTTGTTGATTGTTTTTATCCCTCCGGAAGTCGCGCAAATGGCTCACTGAATGAGCAGCCGCAGCTGCTCTAAGATGATTTCGCTAGATTTTCAGTGCAGCGTGCACTCAGTGCGTTAGCGCGACTGCCGGAAGGTTAATCAACATTCAAAAATCTAGTTTGAATGCACAAAAGCATTTAAAAATAATATTAATAGCAGTACAGAAACATATATTTTGCGAAAAGCGGCTCTTAAATAGCATTTGAAACTAGTCACGCCGTCGATCTCTGCTTTGTAGGCGGGAATGTAGACAGGGAAGCCCATTATAAAATATTTGTCGTCTGTTATATCATTTGCTTGCTTTAGATAGGGTATCATAATTCAGAGCGTATTTGGGTGTCAGCTCTTTAGAAGAGGTCTATTTCAGGCTAGTTCATCTATGCGCGGTCTTAGAGCCCAGCGCAAAGTTAAAGGTGACGGAAGTTACGGTAGCTATCAGAAATTGAATGACGAATCAGGCAATAGTACAGCATAAATGTGGATACAAACTTTTTTTTCGGAATTTAAATTTTCTTTATGGACCCTGGTTGTTGGCGGAATATTCGAAATATATCTGTTATGTTCTTTTGAAGGAACGGCTATGTCTGCAAATTGAACCAGTCCGTTTTTTTGTTAACTGGTCTTGTCATGAGTTTTGAAATATTATTTATCTTCTAGATAAATCGTTCAGCTCACACTTTTGTGGGGGTATAAGGTGGGACCATCATCATCATTATTATCATCGATCTATAGCTGTATGCCACCGATGCCCAATGGCAAAAACCGGCAGCTAATTGCCAGAAGAATGTGTGAAAACTTTTAACTGTCCCGGGTTATAAAAGTATCACTTTGATCAATTTCGAATACTATATAGCACGGACCATATTTACGATCTTTTAAAGGGGCAATATTATAGCCCCTTAAAAGATCATAAATTTCTCAATCATTGAAACACAATAAAATGGTCTCAACAAGCCATAAATAAACCAACATGTTCTTTCTTATGAAATCTACAGAACCATGCGGATGGTGTTTTTTGTGAGTTGATCCCGTTAGAAAACCACCAAAGCACCATGCTGTGGGGGTAAATTCAGACCATGATCATGAAAGATAAATCGGTTTTGCGGTAGCTCGGAGATACAACCGCAGACAATATTTTCTAATGTTTAATTATATATTCCAATATCGTTTTATTCACACGCTACCGATGATCGAATTGACATAGATACCTATTACGTGCTACTTAATTACATATACTGAAACGTAACTCAACACATCACATTTTAAGGGCATTTAAAGCGCTGCAGACGTTGGTCTTCTTGATTGTGGATTTGTGGAAACCATAAAAAAACCACAAGAAAATATTGCTCTCCGGACCCACCGAAAAGCCCCGTCCGAGTAGACCATATTTCACGGAAGCTCATCGAAAGCTGGCGTGGCCGGCAAACGCGTCGGTCGGTTAGATCCGTATCGCGGTCGAAAAAAAGAAGCGGTAATTAATTAACGCCACTTTTTCCACCGCTTGGTCGGCAATTTGCCATTATTCATGCAGTTTTTGTCGGTGCCTGAGATCGAGCGTTACTCCACAGCACACTCCTCCGTGAGAAGCTATCAGCCGGTCGGAATTTATGGTGGTCCAACAAAGTGCGAAGTTAACATGCATATCGAAACACTCGTTTTATGTGTTCGTTACACCAGCCCAGCGGTAGATCGTTTTGTAACACAGGTCACCCGGAGGGAGCAGGACTCGGTCCTATCTTGCATTTACCCAAACGATTATGCGTTCCACATGCCAGATTGCACTTTATTGGCATTTATCATGTAAAGTTCAATGTAATTTGCAAGCAATTATTTCACAGCAATTAACATCCAAACGCACCTTTTGACCTCCGGTGTGTAGCGGAGAAATATCGTTCCAGGTCGGAATCGAATCCATTTGAAATTACGATGCGGCATCTAAATCCACTTTGGTGCTGGTTTCATCAATATCACACTCGCATTCCCTACAGGTCGGTTCTCGGCTTCGAACATGCGAATCGGAAGTAATACAAACGACCCTTGCCCCGCAGCAGCTAGGAGCAAGTTCGAGGTAAACTGGCAATGACGATGGCTTTACAAACCGAATGAAAACTGCAATCATTTATTTTCATTTTGTCCCGGTTCACCATTTTCCGGCCGACAGCTGCTCTGCATTGGCCGGGCCGATACCGCCCCCCCCGTATTCTACCGCCATCGCCGCCCATCATTTTCCCACGACCCGTGGGAAAACCCGGGAGAGAGAGAGAGCACTGACAAAGCCTCGGTTCTCCTGTCGGTCGGTAGGTAGGACCAAAGCAGTTTGGCATAAAATTTACCTGAAAAACAAAACCTGGCCGACGAACCAACTGCTACCGGCTGCCCCGTGTTCGGGAACCATATTCCCACTCAACAAACAGCCCCAACCGGTACTTCAGAAACTGCTCGGAAATGGAACTGCAATGAATATATAATACAGCAGCAAGGAGACAAATTTATGCAAATTAATAAGATTTGTGAGCTGCTGCTGGTGCTGCTACTTTCGGGGAGCAAACACTTCTAGTTGCAGCTTTCAAATTGGTGTTTTTCAGAGTCCTCAACCAAAGCTCTACCACTCGGTTCGGGAGGAGGGGGGTTGGGTGGTAGGTCCACCCACATTCACACTAGAGAATTGTTTAATCCAGTTGAACCTGATTCAGGGAAATAGTGGAAGACAGACTGACAGTTTCGTTTTCCGAACGAAAAATAGATTGAGATGAGCGATAACAAACCAACTAGTTACTAGTCTAGTATAGTCTAGTCTCGGGAGTTGGAAAGCGGCCGCCTGGACCGTTCGGTCGGCTATTAGGTAGTTGGGAAGCAATGTAGAAAAAAAGCTTGTGTCTGATGGCCAAACATATCCTACCGGCTGGGATGGGTAATGAGTTTTGGTTCGGGGAAATCGTTCCACTTTGCTTTATCGGTTCAAAAGAGGTGGCTATAATTGTGGAGGAAAAAGTCAGAAAATAGAATCATGGGAGTTTTTTGTGTCATCATTGGATTGGGACTAGTAAAAAATGATCAAACCAGTTATGCGAAGGAAAAATGAACACAAATACATATATTTTGTAACGATGTGGTGTTCGAACTTTTTAAAATTCGTGTATCTCTAGTACTTTGACGATAAACTTTAAGATAGTGTTATACTCAGAAACATTCCCGTCTGCAGTTCTGTTCCAAACTAGTCAAAACGATGGACTTATTAATTCTTAACCTACCATAAGCCAGAACTGAAGAGAGAAACTTTAGCGAAATACTTTTTAAACGTTCGCGGGTGCTCGTTTAGAGAACCATTACCAAGACTTCCGAAGGTCTAAGAAAAGAAAGTTAATTCTTGAAGCACACATTTTTCAAGCCATTAATACTTTTTGATGCATCTTGTGTAGAAACGTGTTACGAACCTACCGAACACGCATAATCTGACAGTGGCGCACTAAAGTATACGTAACTTAATTTGTTGATCAGACAGATTACGTTACGTGCACCCACTCGTGACGATGAATAGAAATGTCATATAAACACACGAAAATTAACACGTTTCACGTGCTAATTGGATCCATTAGTGTTCTGCTTAAGTTTCACTTACTCAACAACTAGCCGATGTAAAGTGCAGTTTTTACCCTCCCTCTCCGGTTTCGACGATCGCTATTAATTTCCCACCGTCGCACCCATGTCTCAGTTTGGACGATGCTATAGTAACATAATTCCCGGGTATAAGGGCAGACAGGTGGGAAGGTAGGCAGGCAGGCTATGGGTGTGGGCACTCGATTTAAGCTCTATTAACACGTTCGCCTAAATTTTCTCCACTTTTTTGCCGACACCGGTCGTCGGCGGTTGAATTGTTTAATATGCAAAATACCTTTCCGCATCAGTCATTAAATCGTTGTGAGTTGCCTGGCGGAGGAAGAACTTGCAAATTGTTGTACAGTCACCGTGCGATTTATCGCACGCTACCGTTGTGGACATACCCTGAATAACAGTGTTACCAAGAGTGATGTTTTGAGTTTTCATAAATTTGACATCCAAATAATTTTTTGTAGCGATTCGCTAATAATTATTCGATGTGGCTTTGTTACGGCCAGTGTCTGTAAACTACTATTGTCGTCACTAATGGGCAAATGACTGTACTTTGCGCGTGTTTATTTTGATGTTTGTTATTTGTTCGGTTACTGCCTGGCAATTACTCCGGTTGATACGACTGCTGCTTGGTGAAGTACTTGAACGTTCAAGCATGGAACGACGTTACTGCTTCTTGCCTTTTATTGGGATGCACTTTTTCAGATTTGTTCATTTTATTGCAAATGTGCGCGGCCGTTGTTGATTTTCGACACATTCGTTTTAAGAAAAAATGCAATATGCTAAAATTCGTCGATGCGTTCAATACGATATGTCATAGTGCTACCAATAGCATCACAGGTCCTTTCCATGGGATGTTTAATCATTTATCATTTTTTGAGATGAGCAACTGAACTGCAGTCTTCCAGTCTTTTAGTCTTCTAGTCTTCCAGTCTTCCGGTCTTCCGGTCTTCCGGTCTTCCGGTCTTCCGGTCTTCCGGTCTTCCGGTCTTCCGGTCTTCCGGTCTTCCGGTCTTCCGGTCTTCCGGTCTTCCGGTCTTCCGGTCTTCCGGTCTTCCGGTCTTCCGATCTTCCGGTCTTCCGGTCTTCCGGTCTTCCGGTCTTCCGGTCTTCCGGTCTTCCGGTCTTCCGGTCTTCCGGTCTTCCGGTCTTCCGGTCTTCCGGTCTTCCGGTCTTCCGGTCTTCCGGTCTTCCGGTCTTCCGGTCTTCCGGTCTTCCGGTCTTCCGGTCTTCCGGTCTTCCGGTCTTCCGGTCTTCCGGTCTTCCGGTCTTCCGGTCTTCCGGTCTTCCGGTCTTCCGGTCTTCCGGTCTTCCGGTCTTCCGGTCTTCCGGTCTTCCGGTCTTCCGGTCTTCCGGTCTTCCGGTCTTCCGGTCTTCCGGTCTTCCGGTCTTCCGGTCTTCCGGTCTTCCGGTCTTCCGGTCTTCCGGTCTTCCGGTCTTCCGGTCTTCCGGTCTTCCGGTCTTCCGGTCTTCCGGTCTTCCGGTCTTCCGGTCTTCCGGTCTTCCGGTCTTCCGGTCTTCCGGTCTTCCGGTCTTCCGGTCTTCCGGTTTTCCGGTCTTCCGGTCTTCCGGTCTTCCGGTCTTCCGGTCTTCCGGTCTTCCGGTCTTCCGGTCTTCCGGTCTTCCGGTCTTCCAGTCTTCCGGTCTTCCAGACTTTTACTCTCCCAGTCTTCCGGCCTTCCAGTTTTCCAGTCTTCCAGTTTTCCAGTTTTCCAGTCTTCCAGTCTTCCAGTCTTCCAGTCTTCCAGTCTTCCAGTCTTCCAGTCCTCCAGTCCTCCAGTCTTCCAGTCTTCCAGTCTTCCAGTCTTCCAGTCTTCCAGTCTTCCGGTCTTCCAGTCTTCCAGTCTTCCAGTCTTCCAGTCTTCCAGTCTTCCAGTCTTCCAGTCTTCCGGTCTTCCAGTCTTCCAGTCTTCCAGTCTTCCAGTCTTCCAGTCTTCCAGTCTTCCAGTCTTCCAGTCTTCCAGTCTTCCGGTCTTCCAGTCTTCCGGTCTTCCAGTCTTCCAGACTTTCACTCTCCCAGTCTTCCGGCCTTCCAGTTTTCCAGTCTTCCAGACTTTCACTCTCCCAGTCTTCCAGTCTTCCAGTTTTCCAGTCTTCCAGTTTTCCAGTCTTCCAGTCTTCCAGTCTTCCAGTCTTCCAATCTTCCAGTCTTCCAGTCTTCCAGTCTTCCAGTCTTCCAGTCTTCCAGTCTTCCAGTCTTCCAGTCTTCCAGTCTTCCAGTCTTCCAGTCTTCCAGTCTTCCAGTCTTCCAGTCTTCCAGTCTTCCAGTCTTCCAGTCTTCCAGTCTTCCAGTCTTCCAGTCTTCCAGTCTTCCAGTCTTCCAGTCTTCCAGTCTTCCAGTCGTCCAGTCTTCCAGTCTTCCAGTCTTCCAGTCTTCCAGTCTTCCAGTCTTCCAGTCTTCCAGTCTTCCGGTCTTCCGGTCTTCCGGTCTTCCGGTCTTCCGGTCTTCCGGTCTTCCGGTCTTCCGGTCTTCCGGTCTTCCGGTCTTCCGGTCTTCCGGTCTTCCGGTCTTCCGGTCTTCCGGTCTTCCGGTCTTCCGGTCTTCCGGTCTTCCGGTCTTCCGGTCTTCCGGTCTTCCGGTCTTCCGGTCTTCCGGTCTTCCGGTCTTCCGGTCTTCCGGTCTTCCGGTCTTCCGGTCTTCCGGTCTTCCGGTCTTCCGGTCTTCCGGTCTTCCGGTCTTCCGGTCTTCCGGTCTTCCGGTCTTCCGGTCTTCCGGTCTTCCGGTCTTCCGGTCTTCCGGTCTTCCGGTCTTCCGGTCTTCCGGTCTTCCGGTCTTCCGGTCTTCCGGTCTTCCGGTCTTCCGGTCTTCCGGTCTTCCGGTCTTCCGGTCTTCCGGTCTTCCGGTCTTCCGGTCTTCCGGTCTTCCGGTCTTCCGGTCTTCCGGTCTTCCGGTCTTCCGGTCTTCCGGTCTTCCGGTCTTCCGGTCTTCCGGTCTTCCGGTCTTCCGGTCTTCCGGTCTTCCGGTCTTCCGGTCTTCCGGTCTTCCGGTCTTCCGGTCTTCCGGTCTTCCGGTCTTCCGGTCTTCCGGTCTTCCGGTCTTCCGGTCTTCCGGTCTTCCGGTCTTCCGGTCTTCCGGTCTTCCGGTCTTCCGGTCTTCCGGTCTTCCGGTCTTCCAGTCTTCCGGTCTTCCAGACTTTTACTCTCTCAGTCTTCCGGCCTTCCAGTTTTCCAGTCTTCCAGTTTTCCAGTTTTCCAGTCTTCCAGTCTTCCAGTCTTCCAGTCTTCCAGTCTTCCAGTCTTCCAGTCCTCCAGTCTTCCAGTCTTCCAGTTTTCCAGTCTTCCAGTCTTCCAGTCTTCCGGTCTTCCAGTCTTCCAGTCTTCCAGTCTTCCAGTCTTCCAGTCTTCCAGTCTTCCAGTCTTCCAGTCTTCCGGTCTTCCAGTCTTCCAGTCTTCCAGTCTTCCAGTCTTCCAGTCTTCCAGTCTTCCAGTCTTCCAGTCTTCCGGTCTTCCAGTCTTCCGGTCTTCCAGTCTTCCAGACTTTCACTCTCCCAGTCTTCCGGCCTTCCAGTTTTCCAGTCTTCCAGACTTTCACTCTCCCAGTCTTCCAGTCTTCCAGTTTTCCAGTCTTCCAGTCTTCCAGTCTTCCAGTCTTCCAATCTTCCAGTCTTCCAGTCTTCCAGTCTTCCAGTCTTCCAGTCTTCCAGTCTTCCAGTCTTCCAGTCTTCCAGTCTTCCAGTCTTCCAGTCTTCCAGTCTTCCAGTCTTCCAGTCTTCCAGTCTTCCAGTCTTCCAGTCTTCCAGTCTTCCAGTCTTCCAGTCTTCCAGTCTTCCAGTCTTCCAGTCTTCCAGTCTTCCAGTCTTCCAGTCTTCCAGTCTTCCAGTCTTCCAGTCTTCCAGTCTTCCAGTCTTCCAGTCTTCCAGTCTTCCAGTCTTCCAGTCTTCCAGTCTTCCAGTCTTCCAGTCTTCCAGTCTTCCAGTCTTCCAGTCTTCCAGTCTTCCAGTCTTCCAGTCTTCCAGTCTTCCAGTCTTCCAGTCTTCCAGTCTTCCAGTCTTCCAGTCTTCCAGTCTTCCAGTCTTCCAGTCTTCCAGTCTTCCAGTCTTCCAGTCTTCCAGTCTTCCAGTCTTCCAGTCTTCCAGTCTTCCAGTCTTCCAGTCTTCCAGTCTTCCAGTCTTCCAGTCTTCCAGTCTTCCAGTCTTCCAGTCTTCCAGTCTTCCAGTCTTCCAGTCTTCCAGTCTTCCAGTCTTCCAGTCTTCCAGTCTTCCAGTCTTCCAGTCTTCCAGTCTTCCAGTCTTCCAGTCTTCCAGTCTTCCAGTCTTCCAGTCTTCCGGTCTTCCGGTCTTCTAGAAATTAACGGGCGGGTCACCGGCGGTAAAATACTTGTGACTTCTACGATGCTGAAACGCGAACTGGAGAATTCTTCTTCGAGGCAATTGGTTTTACGTATCTCAAAGATGGTTCATCGAGCAATAAGCGGAGCTGGCAATAAAATAAAGTTTACGCTCGCTAGTTGAACAGTAGACTATCAATCAAATCAAAGTACCGCTAATAACTGATGTTTCAAAATCATTTAAATATCAATTTATAATCGTATTCTCTTCGGAATTTGTTACATTATTGTGAAAATTTTCTAGTTCATCGCGCAAAAATCTATTTATTCCGTTCAGTACAGCGGCACGAATTGACGATGAAAAACAACTCGGCCACCTTAGCTGTCTAAGTTTTTGTAACAATAGAAGTAGCCGCAAATATCACTTTTCTGATTCAAATTATTATAGGTTTTTTGACGTAGGACTACGTCATTATTTTCGATATGGGAGTACACTTTGGCAAATTCTACAAAAATGGTATGTAACGAAAAGTGGTCCAATTTTGAACGCATATGATTCAGCCATCTCACGATAAGTTTGCAAATTTTTTTCACATATCGCGCTGATGTAATTCTAAGAATAGATTTTTGATTTCATGGCAATAAAAATTTAAATACTGTACAACCTAGTCAAAATATCGCACATTTACACACAGAAAATAGCGCTTCTCAAGTCCGGCAGGACAGATTTGTGTAACTAGAGCGCTACGCTTCTATGAATGACGTCATCATCGACTCAGCTCAGTTGCTTGTTGAACGACAGGCGATGCAGATCACAGCGCTGTGTGTTTTCACAGCCAGTATAGCTGAGTTAGTAGTCCGTAACCCTGGCTGTGAAGGTACGCTACCCAGTTCCATCCAACACGCGACTGAGCTTGTCCGTTCAAACACTATGCTTTGTTTTGTGTTGTGCTCGCTTCCAGCTCACTTTTGTGTCCAAACTCGAACACAATTATTCGTACACAAAGTCGCTTGTCCATTCGAGCTCCATTTGCAAACACGGTTAACATAGTGTCGTGGTACTAGTTGTCTCTTTCGCTCTACCCATCATCATCAGCGTTGATTCATTTTGCTTTGTGCGCTTGGGTTTGAACCCAAGACAAGACGTGACAATCGGATTCTTATTTTTCCTTTGACATTCTACTTTTCGCACATTTTCAACCTGCGGAAATCTTCCGAACAGTGTTGCTATTTTTATTAATGAAAATGGAGTCTTGTTAATTTATTTTATGCCGGCAATATTTTGTATCGTGAATCCACTATATTGATGAAGGGCACCGTTTTCCACGTCATTATAACACAGATTTTCATAGATTTTTTTTCTGTTATCACAGATGATAAAAAGTTATTTTTGACCGAAACACAGATTTCAATGTGGCATCCCTGTTTGTTAGCGGTTGCATGCATGATAGCAATCTGTGCTTTCGTTGCGCAAAGACGAAAACTTTCTTAGCAACAAATTTACGCGGATCGATGGAAAGCACAACGAAAGTTTATATATGATCCTATTTTGATCCTGCTAATAGGTACATACTACAAAGCCTATTTATGAATGAATACACAGCCACTCGAAAAACCGTTGCAAAAACGCATCTAAGTCCATATATAAAATTGTTTTCGATTCTTGTATATTTATAGTTTCATATGAATGAGACCACTGCATTCGTTACATTTGTATATGCACTTTCGGAAAGTTACAATAATGGTAAAATATAACTACACTTTTAGAAAAAATGAAAATTAACAACGCAGCGGCGTATTTTTCTGTCCGATAATAGAATTTCACATACTATGATATGTAAAATTGAATATTGTGACTTTTTTTATGTATACGATAATTGGCGGGGCATCATGTTACTGTGTATCGTTCTCAAAGTTCTCTGCAAACTGATCCTGAACCGGATACAGTAGAAGATTGACGCAACTCTCCGACGGCAGCAGGCACGATTCCGTGCCGGACGATCCTGTGCGGATCATATTGTCACGCTCCGTATCATCCTGGAGCAAGTCAATGAATTGCAAGAGTCTCTCTACTTAGTGTTCACCGACTACGAAAAAGCTTTCGACCGTCTCAATCACGAAAATATGTGGGGAACCCTGAGACGCAAGGGAGTCTCTGAGAAAATCATCGGTTTAATTGAAGCACAGTACGAGGCATTTTCGTACAGAATATTGCACGATAGTGTCTTGTCTGACCCCATCCGGGTCGTGGCTGGAGTTAGGCAAGGGTGTATTCTATCACCGCTACTGTTCCTCATGGTAATCGAAGAGATCCTGGTAGGAGCGATTGACCGTGAACCAAATCGTGGGTTGCTCTGGCAACCTATTACTTGGTGCATCTGAATGACTTCGAATTGGCTGATGACGTTGCTCTCCTAGCACAACGGCGCTCTGACATGCAGAGTAAGCTTGATGATCTTGCCGATCGCTCCTCAGAGGCAGGTCTCAAAATCAATGTCAACAAGACCAAATCGTTGGATATAAACACGGTCAACCCTTCCAGCTTTACGGTAGCTGGGAGGAGCGGTGGAGAATGTCGAAAGTTTCCAATATCTTGGTAGCCAAATGGCGTCTGATGGAGGCATCAAGATCGACATTAGACTGGCCATTTTTGCAACATCACTCGATCTCGAAGAGCGCCGGGCTGAAAAAGTTTTCTTTTAACCTAAAAATAATACCTGTAAAATTTGAAGCCGATCCAAGAAAGATTAGTGGACCCGAAAATGGATTGAAGTAAACCAAAGGTAATATTTTGAAATTCCGCATTTTTTCGTTTTTTTCCTTATGTAATCTATTTTAAAACTACTAAAATAAATATGAAATTGCATATATAACATTTTTATTAATGCGGGAAATTAATTGCAAAATTTAAATTTCGCGTGGGTCGATCATTCTTAACCAGGGGGTGACATCCATATTTTAGAGTAGTAGCGTTGACAGTAGTCAACATATAGTGGGCCCAGACACTTCTAGGCCTGTTCCTCCCATGCTCTTGCATCGGTTTGTTTTAATTTTAACAAAGGGAGATGTTTATTGTTTATTTGTTGTACCTTCACCAACAGACTCCTTGGCCCCAATGGTGGTTGCTCAAACTAATTGCATTTCAGAATAGATGATAATTTTAATCTTTAATCAAATTCCTCGTCCGTTTGAAGTCAAAGGCCGTCGCCACGCTATTAAAAATACGCTGAAGTCCAGTAACAGCGCGACCATAGTTGGTTCTCCTGCACGGTACTCGCAGAAGATAGTTATTGCGTATTGTCTCCGAGATCCTTGACGCGAGAATGTCTTGGAATGCTCGAGTCGAAGATTTTGTAGTTAAACTGAGTCGGATGGCGTTTCCGCGTGAATGTAACGATGGAGCATTTACTCGGGTTTGAAGTAATTCTGTTTTGATCACACCACATACTAATGCATCGGTTTATCCCGCACTTGTCGCAAAATTTTCATGTCGTCGGTAAAAGAAAGGCGGGGTCCTGGTAATGTGATGTTGAAGTCATTAAAGTAGAGGAGGAATATTACTGGACCCAGATGTCTTCTTTGTGGGATGCCGGATGTAGCGAAGAATGGTACAGATAGACAGTCCTTAATGCTTATTTGGAGGTGTTATCTATAGAGGTAGGAGTTGTCATGATTACCGAGTTTGTCAAGCTTCGCTATTGTGATATCACGGTTGATTTTGTCGACGGCCGCAGCATCGGTTTTCAATCCGTCAGCAAATCCATCGAGTACATATGGTGTGAACGAGAGCAGGGGTGGCATTGCGCATCTCGAAACGAAAGGTTAATTGTATTCAAGCTTGTATGAAAAAATCGATTCGAAATGGTTCCATAATGTCGCCCCAGGTTCGTCGTTGCCGATCGTTTTGGCACAAAACCATGTTGGTCGTCTGCAATGTATTGTTTGCAGTGAAATAAAATAGAATCTAAACCAACCCGCTCGAATAGTTGTGATACGGCACTTAAATACGAGTTTCTCTGATAATTAGGAACAGTACGGTTTCTTAACACATCTGGTGGCAGGGGGAAATTTGAAGAGGGTTCTTCGTTGGCCAGTCAGAATGTTGCTCGTTCGTTATCGTCAGGATGTTGCTCGTTTGGTATACGAAGAACGAATGATTCAAATGATCACGCCGCATCTCTATTTATAACCTCTCGTATTTGATAGAGCTACTTAGGTGCATCCTATTGAATAGCTGCCTGATGGATGGCATTTTCCTCTTTTTTGTGAGCTTTTCAGTTTTATTGATATTCAATGGACTACTTTTATTACAATGGTATTACGTTTCTTGTATCGGCTGGTATATGAATGATTAAAATCAATCCAGCAATAGCGGAATTTTAAGCGTGCAAATCTTACAAAGTTTCATTTCAGATTTTAGAATGACACCTAGCCCTAGATAGATATTTTTAATGTCAAAAAAATTTTAATGTCAAACCGGTCAGTCATATAGAAAAGAGGGGCACCGTTAAGCCAGATGGATTTACTTCTTGATGACTCCGGATAAATAATCAGGCTTTAAGAACTATAAACTCACAAAAGGTAAATACAGAGTTCTTCGAGCTGTGTTCGACATTCCATTGCTATGTTCGAGTACAGTGAGTTTGGCAGTCCTTTTTCTTGAGGCATGCACAACTTGAAGCACTTAAATCTTTTCCTCTTCTACTGATAGGAGTGACTTTGTCGTATCCACGATCTCATCCAAAATATCCATAGAACCGATAACTAGGTCCTCTAAGTAGAAATTTTTGTTCGAAGCTTTAACGTTACGATATGTGACAATATCTAGCGAAATGTTTCAATAATCAAAGAAGATGTATTTATGATCAGATAACGACAGTTGGTCAGTTGGAGCAGAAAGTCATATCTAACATCTCTGCAAAAGCTGGGCGAATTCCTGCATTGAGCAGATTCGAGCCACTTAACTATTCCATCGATTTTAAGTTTCTTAAATTAACATCGGATCTTCCCCAAATGCAAATGATACGATGGGCTATTGAATCACTGCTGATCATGAATGGTCGTTTACATGAATGCGATAAAGTTTTTTTTCCAAAGATAGTATAGGTTTTGAGCTGAGCAATTTCGGTAAATGTTCCCATTTATAAAAGATAAATTTATATGATGTTAGACCTTTTTAATTGAATAAATGTGCTAGACTGACATCTTTGCAAATATTTCGACAGATTATTTTCAGGGGGTATCGTTATATAGTAACTATACAGTAACCATTTAAATGAATCTGCTAGAGTTCACATATGAAAAGAGAGAAAGCGAGAGTTCCAAACCCAGCATATAACATAAAGTTTGTCTATGTTCCTCGTCTTTTACGTTAATTACATTTTCACATAGTAATGTAACCTACTGCATGCTCATCGTTTCCATCTGAAGCTCACTGCCAAGGAAAATTTTATCCCCATCTGTATTTCATCTGCCGACAGCAGGGTAGCACCGTAAAACTTGAAGTTCTACCCGAAACCCATACTCACGCACACCGCTGCTGTGCGCGCACGGGATGCAAAGTTTCAGCCTTCTCAACCTGCCACCGAACATAAACATACATTCGCACTCAACTCGAAGCCAACAAGATTCAGTTTAGCTAGGCTAGAGCATTTAAACAGAAGGCACCCCCACCCGGTCCCATGAAATTGGAGTCGGCGACCTGCGAACGATCTGTTAGCAGACTCCTGTTCCGCGGGAAATCACGAGAACAAATCCTCATTAGCATTGTACATTGGGTTAAAACTTGGATCAGGATGTCGTCATTTGGCGGATAGTCTCTCGAAGGGGGGAAATGGATTTTCTCGGATCTCACCGGCAAAAGGCTTAAAGGTGGCACCGGGTGGAGAGAGAGGTTTCTCCCGCAGGAAAGTCTGTTTACCACGCTTTGCTGAAGTCGGTCGGATGCGGATGTCTGTCACATTTGATTGAGCCGTAGTCGCTAAAGATTCATTCCAACTTCTGATCCTAATCGACAGCTTGAGACTAGAGAGAAATGAATTAATTTTGAAATATGACCGGGAAGGATGCTTTGAAAGTTAGGTGAGATCAACTGTATCCTAAACTAGCGACTGGAATGATACAGCAGTTTAAAACAATTTAATCCATCAAAATTGGCTTTGACAGGCGGAAATCAACCCGACTTGCACACGGTTTCCAAAGAAAAGCAAATCAAATGCAAAAACACTTAATTTCCTTTCCAAATGAAATTATCTTTTTGCTGCCTCTTTACTCGCTCTCTAGAACCATTTTCACCCCGCCAGTCGACACAAGGCTTTCCGGTATACTTCTTTCGGTCCTGTCCGTCTTTCGCTGGAACAGGGGAAAAAGGCGATTAATTTCCCTGGCCCGATGGCAGCTGATGCGCCCGCTGGTAGCTTTTTCTCCTGTAGGTGGGTCGCCTAACTGCAGTTCGGATTCGCTTCCCCACTCGCTTCCACCAGCTAGCATAGGAAAAATAGGCGAAATGGCGGTAATTCTGCTTTTTCCTCACTGACTGCAATTTGTTTTTTTGTGCCACTTCTAGGAGTAGCCGAGGTCAGCAGACGGACAGGCTCCAAGAGCGGCGGACTGCCAGCACCGTTCCTCGACCTCGTCGTGGTAATGAAGCTGATATTAGCTGTCAAAAAAGTAAATAATGATGATGTCAATTCTGGGAATGTGAAGATCCGTTTCCTCCGGACAGTCGAGTGGCTCCGATTTAAAAGGGCTAATGGCAAGCAGAACTTCGCGAGATGCCATCAATCATTTTTTCCGCCGATGCGGTTCTTCTCGGTGTGGAATGTGGCGCAATGGTGGTATACTTTTTCAACCGGAAAATTACTTCAGTCGTAGTGAGATTGTAGGAAAGTTACGTGGAATTAGGCTCATTGGAAGCGGGATTCTACAAACGATCGATCACTGAATCTATGGAGACGAATGAAGCTGCGTTCAGTTCATAAAACTTATGGGAGAAAACTTCTACAGCTCGGAGCGCTGAAGTGAATTGCAATCATTAGCAATTTCAAATTTCTAGAAAAAAAAACCATCGCAATGTTTAGTTAGATGTGGCGTTACAATTTTGTTGTAGAATTATAAATTTCTTAGAGATATACTAAGTAGTGACTTCACAAACTAATTTGGCCAATTGAATATGTGAACACATTTCCCCTATGTTATTAGGGACAAACATGCACACTAATTGCATAATAGCCCGATGGGCACCTGTATCTATCAAGGGCGTTTATGTAGTTGATCAACTTAAAATGCTTGCCTTCGTCAGCTATAAAATAACGGTCTTTTGAGCCTGCTTTCCCACAACACCTGGTCTTTCTCGTGACTTACGAGCATAAAATCGCTTCTGAGTTGGCAAATTGCTGGTTTGACACGATGAAAAACGACTCCTCCGGTTAATGCGACAGGGCTGAACTCGATGCGAGGCGGCAACAACAACAACGACGATGACGACGACGACGCTCAGCCTCTTTTGTACTCTTTCCGCTGCTGTTTTGTAGTGACTGCAGCACAGCACCGCACAAGAACATGGAAAAGCTCATTCTTGATGACTCCCGGTTGCGCGTACCGGTTTTTCTGAACCGTTGAAAAGCGAGAAATAAAACACATTCACCTGGTTGGTGGAGGTTGGCTGGTTCTGGTGGGGAATGGTGGTTGGTTACCTGGTTGTACAGTTCTTTGATCCAGATTGACTTTAACAAGGCGTACGGGAAGAAAGACTCCGACCGGTGACTAAGGAAGTGTCAACTCGATAAACGGTTTATGGCTTTGGCTTTTGGTGTTATAAACCGACACGCTTGCCGACAGAGTGGTATTGTTTGCTTTCCTCTCTCAGGTGGAAATGGCGAACGGTTCCGGTGGTCTTACCGATTTTACTATATATGTGCCCGCCCTGTGTACCGTAATGGAGCGGACGAGCAGCTTATTTAGCAAATTTAATAAACTTCCGGGCAACAATTTGCATACTTAATTAAATTTCCATTACTCGACGGGTGGCTGGCAATAACACGGGCAGGGAAACAAAACGAGCAGCGGGAATCGTTTTGTTTTGATATTGTTACGGAATGAAAGATGGGAGAAAGCGGAAAACCAATGCTCAGGAAAAGTTTGTTTTTCGTTACTCTTCTGTTCTGGCTCCGGCTACCGATTCCATAGACGCCGGTTGCACGGAAGAAGTTCCTCTTATGCATAATGGAAGTAATCCGTGGCATTAGGGGAAGAAATTGAGATTGTTTTCTCGGCTCGCCAAGAGTTTCCTGGCTTTGAAAAGTTTTCATAAATTTGCAGAGATATCATTTTGCAGCATGAAGTGTTTACACTCAAAAGCCATCTGATTGCCATCATCAATCTGTGTCATGGCGTCTGGGTACACAGGGACGGGTAATGGGGAAGAACTTGCTAGGAATTCAAAATTCAGAACAGATCTGAACCAACGTTTGATAGCTGATGTAATCAGTAAGTTTCCGTAATGGATTAGCGTATGATTTCTAAGAACTAGTTAAATATCCTGCCAGTAGCAGCTCGCCAGAGCCGGGGAGACGCTACATAATTATTAGGGCGTGTGCAGTTTGTAGGCTTTTCCGGGTGCAGCTGATGTTTGAAATGCGTAGTCAAAAGTTATTGTTTGCTTTCAAATTGAATTAGCAAGGGATCGCCCTTAAATTATCACCGTGCTGGTTGAAGAAACCAAATTCTGTGCTGAAATCGCCAAGGTATCGCGTACAGTGCGAGTATTTAACGACCAGTTTTGTATTCTCATAGTATATCAATTCAACATCATTTTAATGTTATGCAATCATTTTCGTTAGATGTGACTGTATTTGACATGGTTTTTAGGGTTGGCCGGAGATTCCGGGTTTTTAGGGCAATCTCCAGACCTCCGTGTTTTACATTGATTTCTCCGGGTCCGCTCTACAGTTAAGAGTTATTTGCATGACAAACCCTTTGTTTTAAGGCGGCCAAGATGTCAAGAATTAGTTCGGAATTCGTTTGAAAAACAAATCAATTTGTCCATCATTTTAGAAAAAAAATATCTCGCCGTTGCTGTTACTGAATCAGGGTTGTTAACGTTGAATTCAACTTTACCGCCGATAACGATGAATTCAGCGCCATCATCAGCGTTGAATTTGGCGTTGATTCATCATCATTGTCAACGCACTTCGTTGAATTCAACGTTAGCGTTATCGTAAATTTTCGCGTTGATTTTTGTTTTTCGTCCTTTTTTCGTCAGAGATAGTATAGTGTATTCAAAGTAAGTTTCATTTTATATTCAGCAATGTTTATAGAAAAGATATAGTTTTATTTTATTTGAAATACAAATTCTGAGGTTAGTTTTTGAAGCACTTTTTTCACAAACGTAGATCCAAAGAAAAAGTCTGTTTTTGCACCATCGCATGATCGTGACGGCTGGTTAGTCTCCATTGTTCATGCTATGATTATGCCTAATGTTTCTGCTTTGCCAGCTATGAAGGATATTGTGTCGCTCTATGGAAAATAAAAGTCGCTATCATATGCATACCGGACAATGATGCGAAGCACGACAGAAGAAAATATAATTAATAAAAGAAGCATAAATAAGATGCGGAGCGTTCTAGACCGCAACACGTGTTCACCAATTCTGAGCTGCATTATTGTCGTCCACATCTCCATCGCCTGCCGCAGGAACCTCACAACTACAGGATCAACTTTATACATCTCCAAGACCTTGATGGGGAACGCGTGCGGTATGGGGACCTATACATTCTTGTAATTGATATAGGTCATACTAAGATTTTTTTGGTTACGCATTGTGTGTCCAACAATGACTGCATCGTTGATGGATGTTGTGTAGACTTTCTAGACAGGTAATGAAATGTACAAAGGTTAGTTTCTTGAAGGTACCGTGTAGTCTCGCGTACATGATTGGTTTCGACGGAGACAGCTGATATCTCGTCAATTTCTTCGTCTGCCCATTCCTCCTCGCTCCTTAGCCCCGGTTATCCTTCGCAATGTTGTACAGGGCCTCCCTAATATTGGTTCAAAAGCTAGTGACATCGCCGATGTCCGGTAGACCCTCGTTGAAACAGGGTTTCTCGCGAGTGATTTGGTCATAGACGCTCGCTCGTTATCATTGAACATCCGATTTTATTGTCCTCACTTCGCGGAATCAGTCTAACGCCGTATCCTTTTAACACTCAATTTCTATGTATGTCGAGTTTTCCGTCAACTGGTGAGCTCTAAGAATACGAAGCTCAGTAAGTGCAACGATCGCAGCCACATGACATTTCGCCCATCTTTTGTCGTCTCTGTACGCGGTCAGCCTTCCAATAGCGGCACGTTAGTTCGAGAGCCGACTCTCCAATCTCCGCAGCCATGGAAGTACTTGCCTTTCCCGATGATGTTGAAGCGGGACACCTCTAGGTGTAAGTCGATATCCTAAACATCCAATTATCACTCCAACACAGAATACTGTTAGCTACAGATCGTTCATGTTCTGTGCAAATTCCAGGTTCATTGGAAGAACGTAGCCGTTCATGACCTGAAGTTCGCAGGTAAACTTGAAAAACTGCAGCGATATTGGGTCCGTGTCGCGACACTGCGCAACCGCTTCGTCCATATTGAAGATCGAATCGCGTAGTAGCTGCCGATTAAGGGGTGGATCTTTTGACAATGATTCTCTTTATTGCTTTTTATTAACGACTAAGAGTGAGTCATTTTTTCTTTTTAATGTTGTGACGAGCGAGAGGGTTAAGGGCGAAAGTCTAGAAAAATCTGGAACACCATAAAAAGTTTATACGCAAAATTGAATCTAAAAAAATTGCTCCCCCCACGTAAAACGGAATTGCTACGGCTTTTATCATATATTTACCCTACTTGCGTTTTTCATTATCCATTGTACCTATTTATCTGTGCCTGTGGTTGCCTGCTAATAATGATAGTAGTAATGTGCTCCGATTTTGACGAAAATTTCAGTTTTCTTGTGCATTGGAATTTTGTCAAATATTAGATTTTTACTTTGAGGACAAGTGGGGTAAAAGTTCTTTGTAAATTGGTCCGAAGAAATAGTTTGAAATTTAATATTAAACACTGGTTTAACTTGACTATAATATAAGCTTGTAGTAACAATTTTTTGGAGTGTATGTATTGTACGTTACGTTTTATAGAATATTATGTCCTATTGTTAACTGTCCGTCACTCGCGCTAGTGCACTGAGTGCACACCCTTCTGAAAATCTAGCGAAATCCTCAAGGCAACAGCGCCTAACCGTTCAGTGAGCCATTTGCGCGATTTCCGGAGGATTAAAAGAGAAATCATCGCAAAATTTCCGATAACGTTAACTTTACATTCATCGATGTGCGTTGACGATGAACGATGAAATCAACGCCAAAATCAACGCCATTGAATTCAACGGAAAAATGATCGATTCAACGATATCGCGTTGAAACGATAACGTTGACTTCATCGGGTTAACAACCCTGTTGCTAATGCTTATAAGCAGCTGCTGCTTGATAGGATGCCGGTTGGTTTAATTCAGCCAGTCATCATAACGATTTCTTCTCGTGTTAATGTTTGCGGTTTCTTTAGCGGTCCTTAGATACTGGCTACGGAGGTGAGCTTTGCTCCTTTGCAGGTATCTCCCTAGCGAATGTATCGCAAAACTGGATTCTTCGCTCTGCAGTGTGATTCCCAGGCAGTGCTAATATCCTGCTTCTCTGCTCTTTCTGTTAGCAGTGCTGGAGGGCTATGCTCGTTCGGCCTATCCTACACAGCGAGAGTCGATGGTGCTTTTGTATTCTTTGCGATTAGCCGAGGATGTGAAATTCTATACCAAACGAAACCTACAAAACCATTACAATTGTTAAAAATTTACAGCGTAATGTGAACTGTTCTGAATCGCAGTGCGCATTATACTTTGTAAATATGAGTTCATTTTGGTAATAAGTTTCGGGTTCTGTAAATTTAAACTTCTCAGGTTCGGGTCGGGTTACGGGTTTTCAAATTTGAAATTCTCGGGTTCGGGTCGGGTCCGGGTTTTTGGAATTTTAAACTTTCTGGTTCGGGTCGGACTCGGGTTTTGAACAAATCAAACCCAATCATTTCATGACGCTGTTTACGTCTATATATAAGACCCAGTCTTCTTTTGAAGAAATGAACTATACTTCGTGATACGAATGGATAGCACATATAATCGCACTAAATTTTACCGCTTTTGAATCTGACGAATTTCGTGCCAACTCGAACAAATCTAGAGAAAATTTTCAATAGGACGTAAGTAACAATGAGAGATTCTCTTTGGGGTCTTTCTCTTCTGTTCATTACTCGGCCATTTCATCATTTACTACTCTACTCTTTGCATAATATTATAGTAAAAACCGCCGGCTTTCGATATGTGTGTGTGTGTTAACCTTCCTATCTCCCACTAGCTGGTAGTGATTTACAGAAAAAAGATGTTTGCATGTATTTAAACATTCATGCAAATAACTTGGTTCACGGATTTAGGAAGGTGTTAGCTCAATTGACTTTCCGATGACCCATTTCGTGTACAGTGCCAGACATGTTCCGAGGTCATCGTTCCATCAACTAGCCCCGCCTTACTGTAATGTTTGTATCAATTGGATTGTAACATTACAGTAAAACTTTCGATTCCATTTAAGCAGGAAATCGACGCGTATTTATTATAATGGTTCAATTTGTATATATAACATAACACATGTGTACTAGAACTTACCATTTTTTTCAGTTTTCTACCTTCATTCCTATCTCCCATTTATGTCTCCTTTAACTCTCATCCACATTTCTTGAATTCCTGCTTATTTAAGAAAGAAAAGGGGAAATAATAAAAAAGAACCGATAGACTCCGTGTTTTCCTCAGCGCTTCCATTTCTCCTAGTCTGGTGTCACTGTTGGACTTGTGTAAGTTGTTCCATTGGAGATCTCCAAGGAGCTGTAATTGGAGGAAGATCTGACTTCTATCCAGAAGTATCAGTTTTTCACATTAATAGATTATATGTGTACACTACAAAACAATCCCGTGTATAATGCAACCAGTTTTTGAACATTTATATGTACATATACACACATAAACACATACACATATATACACACATGTATACATAAAACCGATTTAATCCACCCATCAGTGGGATGAGACACCTCTCATACATATAATTGTATTATTCATTAAATTGCCAAACGCACGCAAAGATGGCAAGCAACTATATGTGAGACAAGCACAGCCTCGAGTCCTGCACGTATAACACGTATAATAAACTGAATAAATTAAAAAACAATAACAAAACAAACCAAAAATCTAAACAATTATGAAGCAAAAAAAAGTTATTCATAAAATGGATAGAATGATCCATATAAATCAAATTAATAAAACAAATCAAATTAGCTCAAATGAAAATCAGACAATATTAAAAAAGTTATGAAATTAAGAGAGTAAACTAAATTGTTTCAAGCTAACTAACTGTCATCCAAAAACTAAAAGAACTGACTAAACCGAATTAATAAAATGAAGAAACTGAACAATATATGAACTGGGAAAAACTAACAATTTAATAAAATGATTAAAACAAATGAAACAAATAACATGAATAAAACAATAAAAAAAAATTGAATTAATAAGATAAATAATATGAATAATGTGGATAACACTAACCGCCATATTTGAAAAATGCAAAAACAACCAAGTCCATGGCAGCCGCCAGAAAATTTGTCGTCTAAGTATTGAAATTGCCTTTAAATCGCATTCGCAAATAGCATTTGTTCCTAGGGGCAATTAGCACAGGCGAGTTGAGTCTAACGTCAAATTATTTAAATCGCCTGACGATCTCCGTCCGCATTTTTTTTTGACCGGGTGCTGACTCCATTCAGATATCCGAACCGGTTCCGGAATGAGTTTAACTGGGAATCAGTGAAATCGTTGCATCAACTAGTCAAGTTCAGATGGCGCTGTCGATGCTAAGTGGGAACATTTTTTTTGGTAGCTCGCTCGAGTCGCGCACATACATAGTTAAATAATTGTGATGTGACGATAAAATCACTACGTCAAATTACACTATTCCAACGATATTTTTGCCTACCAACACATAACACAACAGGAGAAGCGACCTACCGAGCGATTAACTTCGATTTACTATTAAATATACTATATTTCACTGCAAAATTTTGTAAACTATGGGAGAAACACAAAATCACTTCCGAGAGATTCGGCAGTGCTGCCACTTTCCCCGGCTTTCGATATGTACTGGAAAATTAGTGCAAAGTGTTGTAATGACGTCGTAATAAACGAAAGAGAAAGTAAACAAAGAGAGGCTTTCAATGTTACTTACGTCCTATTGAAAATTTTCTCTAGAAACGTTGGCAGCACCCTCTCAGATTTTAATGAAACTTTCTTTATATGAGAAGTTTGTCACAAAAAGCCACTTTGCATACTTTGTTTTTCCAAAAATGATCTAGACTGTCTTTTCAAAAAGGTCAAACTTTTTTTTACCAATTTTTTTTTCAAATTGCTATAGTCTAAAAATGACAAATCCTACAAAATATGTTGCAGGAGTGATTTTCACAAAATTAGTCAAATTTTTGAATAAAAATATTGAAAAAATTCTTTCTCGACTCCTAAACTGAAAAAATCAATTTTAAAAATTTAAAATCGAATTACAAAAAAAACCATATTTGATTTGGACGAAATTTTGTTCCAAAATAGGTAATTACGTTTCCTACCTACCGTCAAAAATTCAATTTGGGCGCTTTCAAGGAAAAAAGTTACTTAAAAAAATTTCCTTGTCCAAATTGATTTTTTTCAGTGTATTTTTATCGAAAACTAAACAATGAAAGTCATAATCATCTCAGAATCCAATTTCCTTATTGATAGTTTCCTGATTCAAGCAAAAAGTATCAGTAACGAATTGGGTATAGTATCTCGAACTAGACTGGAACAAGGCCGAAAAGATTCGTTTAACGGAGATCTAGTACTAGAACACATAGCGCATGACCAGACAACATGTTTAATATCGTGATAACCGCCACCACAAGCACGGAGACTGCTCTCCACGATCTCAATACGCCGGAGATGGACATTCTACGTATAATTATTGTACATGATCCGAGGTATCACCCGACTGTAGTCATGACCCTCATCCATTCTCTTGAACCAAGGTTTGTTGATACCTTTGGGATTCCTGAGCTTCCATCGCTCCACGAAATTTGCCAATTTTCGAGCGTCCTCTGAGGATAAATAATTAAAAACTCGTTGAAGCTACGCGATCGTTCATAAATATCGCCGTCTAATGCCTAAATGTCCAACTTCTCATTATCATTCTAATCCAAGTGTCCACCTTACCCGGAATGCAAAAGAACTCGAACTAAGGTAATCTGCTATGATTTTTCAGATGAAGTACTCAAAAACTCCAATGTTTTCTCCAGGAAATACAAAGAGTGCTTTCCATGCTCCATCAAACGAAGAGCCTCTCGTAACTGTAACGATGGGCATGGTCGTTGACAGGTAAATATAAAACCATCAGTTTTGTGGGGAGAATGTTGGCAGCACAGCCTCTTTTATGATTGCACTCACCACTACTGTCATAATAATTAGCGTAAAAGCGATTCATAGCTGTCATCATATGACGAACGTTCCGTGTATTCCAATCGCAAGATAAATCGAATACACAACGTAGGCCACAGCCACCAGACAAATCATGGTTTCTCTGATGATCCGTCCGTTAATCCGTCGACGAACCGGTGCCAATAATCGCGTTTTTCAGCTTTCATCAAGTTTTTCATTTGCATTTGTAGCGTCGCGTATATTGGAAAAAAAATTCGGGCGATCCGACGTTCAAAAGTCCATTTCGCGTACAATTCTAAGCAATCTCTGCCCTTCATGAAGTAGGAGACTGTACACGATTTTTCGCGTCGGGTACTCGTTTCGTCTGACCTTTAATCGTAGTGCAAATGCATTGTGTAAAACCTGGGGGAAAATGTTGGGACACTTGTGGTGTTTGATGTCTCATGTGAAAATTCTGGCTAGTTTCCAAGATTACAGAGACGAGGAACCACTTACTTCGGTTTTGTAACAGCACCCTTCAAGGGACACTCTCAGGCCTTTACGAGGAAGCTTGGGAAGCTTTCTTCTTTCAGAAATTTATAGGCACATTAGAAGATGTTCCCATAATAGGATGGTCAGACTCTCGCTCTTTAGTGTACAAGGAAACATAGAAATTAGTCGTTGTCGGTAGCGTAGCGCTCTTTTGCATTTCTTATCGGAGCATTCCTTAAATGAATGTTTCATTTTGTCCCTACATAACTTATATGCGGGATATGTCGAGAAATCGTGCGGTGTCTTTTCACAGCAGGAAAACATTTCATGACTCTCTTCGCATTTTCCACAGCGTGCCTTGTTTACACAATAAGTCGCTGTAGGCCCAATTGTTTGCAACGACGGCAGTTCATGACTCGCGGTACAAAAAGGTAGACTTGTTCAAAAGATCAAAGTTTCGAAGAGCAGATTCGGCGAAAGGTTCGAAATGAGGCTGATGGAAAATAAGTTGTTTTCATATACTCATTGATTTTTCCTGAAGGCAATTGCTTGCGAACCAGAATTTTCACTGGGCGAAGCAAAAGGTTCTTGAAGCAGCGAACCCCATACTTCGCAATTAAGGCCCATGTTGGAGATTACACCATCAATCTCTGCTTCCCAGGCGGGTACATAGACAAGATACTTCTTCGTACTCGGCCAAGTGGTATTTAGTTAAATCTCGGCTTATCTTTGCCCTCATTCAAGTTTGTTATGAATACATACCAACTTCGTTATTGATACTTTTTGCATGTATCAGGCAACTAGTAGTTGGGAAATTGGATTCTGGATTGATTATGACATATATCGGTTTAGTTTTCGTCTTTTTCAAAGAACTTTTTTTCCTTGAAAGTGCCCAACTTGAATTTTTGAAAAACAAAGTATGCAAAGTGGATATTTGTGCCAGAGTCTTCATGTGCAGAAAGATTCATTAAAATCTGAGAAGGTGCTGCCAACTCTGAATATGATTTAGCGCGAAATTCGTCAATCGCTAAAATGCGTCATATTTTCTGGTGGTCAAATATTCTATTCTTTCATGTATAACATTTCTCCTCTCCAGATTCGTAAACAGCCTGAAGTGTTTTATTTCTTAAGCGACCACTCATGAAAGAGCATTCAACAATAAGTGTTCCATTATCAAAAAACCAAGTCAAAGGGAATTTGTCGAAGAATATTGTTTTAATTGTCCATTATAGAAATTGAATTTCGACATACTTCGAATCCGCGTACAGCAAATCAAAGAGAATAGAAATACTGGAATACAAAACTATCTATTGATCCGCTACTGATTGGTCGTATTGTCAATCGTAAGCAATCGAAAAATTTTCAAGTCTCGCGAGTGCTCCGAATAGTAGTACTTTTCGCTACATATTTAATTAACCCTTTCATGACCAGCTTTTTTGTTGGGCATATAGGGTTTCAAAACTATTTTTCTTTGAAAACGGTGGGGTCAAGAAACACGAAAAGTCCTTTTTCATAAAGGTAGGTGCTTCCCTCGCAGTGCTAGAAGCTGCTCAATTTTTACCTTCCAATGCTCAATTCAATTCTCCTAGAATATTTACAATAGCCTAATTGTGTGGGAAACGTAGCCAAAGACAGTCTAAATTGATAAGTTTTATCAGTTTTCAATAATATTGCAACATAACGAAGATTTATGAAAAATTCAATTTCCATCGTCAACGTAAACTGTCCCTGGCAGCACTACTCCATCGGAATCCAATCAGACTAATTGCAATAACTTCAGTTCTAGAGCTGATCCTTGTAACTGTTAACACTCAAATGAAAAGCAATAGTCACATTTATAATCCTTACTTGTGTTTGTGAGCAAATCTCACCTCAATCAAAAGTTATAGCTGTTTAAAAACTGCTAAAAAACTAGCTGTCCATTAAATCATCAAAAAATTATATTAATTGTTCTTATTGTATTGCGTACTTGTATAGGTACATGCACTATTACTGCCACGTTATCCATATTTCTTAATGAGTATAAAAATATTGTAGCTTGATTATTGACGCAAAAGGCGACTTTTTGTTGTTGTTGATGAACCACTGCGACCAGTATTACATCAATTGTGGTAAAAGGTAACTTACTTGTCGTTCTTATTGTTTTCAAACTTTTTCTAGTAATTAGCGTAAAAAAACGCGCACTGTGGGGCTTATTTTATACCCTTTAGAATGTGCCTCAGATAGCATAACAGCGCGAATAACTAAAGCATAACAATCAATCGTCCGCGGAGAAAGAAGAAGAAGACAATTCATAATTGTCATTACTAATAATACCAAAATTTATACACAAATATAATGTGTGTATTACAAAACCTTTAATTACTAATTTAATAATTAGATATATCGACAAATGTCTTGACACACTAAAACTTTTCATTATATTGTGCTGTATTTGGAATGCCGTGTTTTGCCGGAATGAAGGAGCAAGGAATAATAAAATTATTCACCTGCCGTTTGATTTAATTAAACATAAGCAAAGCTTCCGACTGTCGGCTGTCCGGAGCTGAAGTTGTTTTTTTCACAAACCACAAAATTAATTCGGTAAACGATAAATCTACCATAAATTCTCGGCAGCCGGCTGTCCAGAGAAAAAAAAAACAAATGATAACACAAGTGAGAGTTGCATAGATCGTAGAATTCATCAAGGTAAATCCAGATTTGTGTAACTCTTTACCCCATCCTACTAACAAAATCTCCTTCCCGTGACAGACGTGAAGATGCAGAAGTTTACACGATCTGCATAACAACGTTTGTTTCACTAACATTTCCCTATGACTGAAAGGACGCGGACGGTGCCGTTATTGGTATTTCAAAGTATAGAACTTTTGGAACGTGAACAACGAGGATGGATAGCTACTCCTAGACCCCGTTGATTTTCTGTGCAATTTCGCTTGTTCTGGTTAATCACGGAGCATCAACTACGAATTGTACGGTCATCATGCTCATGCTCATATTGAATTAAAATTGTCCATTAGGCACCCGTAAGAAAGAAGACAAGGTAAAAGGAATTAATTTTTTTTGGGATCTTTGGTTGATTCTCCGTAGCAACAAGCCGGGTTCGGATCGGGTTTCTCAAATTCTAAATTTTCGGGTTCGGGTTTTCAAATTTCAACATTACCGGGTTCGGGTCGGGCTCGGGTTTCGCAAAATTTTAATTTTCGGGTGCGGATCGGGTTCGGGATTTTTAAATTTAGAATGTTATGGCTCGGGTTGGGTTCGGGTTTTTTCAAATTTTATGATTTCAGGTCGGGGTTCGGTTTGGGTTTTTCGATTTTCAAGCACTCGGGTTTGGGTTCGAAAAAAAATTGAAACACGACTATCTCTAGCGTGTACGGGTATTTCTACCCGATACTCGACCCAAATCCGTATCCAGGACCGTCGAGAGTCGTGCCGGACTCCGGGACTTAAAATACTGACGGGGCCCACTATAGGTAACTTCTTATTTGAATATCGATTAGGGAAATTCTACGGTTTCAACCTTTCAAATCAAACCATTTTTTATACAAACCGTTAATTTGATACGAGTGAGAGCGTTAGCTTAACGGAACATTGGGTATTTTATAATTTTAAAAGATGGACAAAATAAAAATAAATAAACGAATAAAGAGTGTGCAGATAATTATCGCGATGGCTTGAAACTGCGTAACATACTTGACTGAAATTGACCATTTTTTGCTCAGTTTTTCTTTAGAGTGTATTGTTTACATTCGCTAACTTGAGCAGTTGTCAGTGAGATTCTGGTCGAAATGGAAGAAAGTCAGCAAAACGTTCGTGAAAGAATTACAGTAGGATACCGTTTCTGGCAACAATTTTTTTTTCAGTTGCCAAAATTGTAATCGTGCCGAAAATGAAACCTTACTTCAAAAGCTTTCATTTTCAATTTGTATCATCATAAATATTACAAGAATATTAATTATATAAGAGTATGTGACATGGAATGAAATGAAATGAGCAAATTTAATTTTTTTCGCTATGCCTATCCCCATAAAAATATGAATCTCATGTATGGAAATAAAGTCAAAATTGATATCAGTTATTACTGATATCTTACTGTATTTTCATCCACATGCAAAATCTTGAGTTCTCGCATCGCGTCGTAGGAAAACTGATGGATCCTGGAACGGATGACGGTTGATCACAAGTCAGGAGTTAGACGAAAACCAGGAACAACGCGTAAAAAACCGACAGAGCATTGATTGCTCATTTCAAGCGGAATCCGAATATTTCGAGATGGGACTACGTCAGATGTCTAGATTTTTCGTAGATTTTCGTCCAGTGGGCCAAGAAAAGATCTTGATTGAAAACGTATGCGTTGCAGAGCTTCTCAAATGGGAACGAACACCAGCAAAAACACGCGACCAAAACCCGACGCTACTGACGAAATACCGGTGCTGCAACATTGATGGGGACACCAGCATCAAAGTTGATATCAAGCAGTTGCCGGGACAGGAATATTTCACGGGTAAGAACTGCTGTGAGTGAACGTTTCAAATAAAAGCAGCTGTCGAAATTTGCTTCGAAGTACCTGATTTGGCAGGCCATATGTACTTGTGGAAAACGCAGGGCGTCAATCAGAATTGTAGAGCATGCTACTCATTCTAAAGTTTAACCGACGCATATAAACTGGAATAAATATATGCTGAAGTACAGTAAAACTACGGTTTCATTTCAAAAACTATAGCCAATTTACCTATCAATCTAAAGTGTTGCACTTTTAACGACCCATATCGCCATAGTTTTTGCTGCCTTGCCGCTTACGATCAGATGTTTTTAATTGCTTCTTACTCTTACAGGTTACAAGACAAGTTTAACAATTGATCCCTCGTTTATAATGCGTGCTATTTATTTTGAGGTATTGGATGCGGCTTTTGCGGTCCTTTTGGCCTGAACAAGTTTTTCTTAGCGGTGTGTGAACATGGTTTTCTGTAATGCGCCGTCTGATTACAAAACTGGTACTTACATAATAAATTGTCCTTTAAATGTGCAAAGAGTTGCCTGTTTAATGGTACCGCTTTGTGTTGTGTTTTCCGGGACACGTAGGAAGAAATATAATCCAGAACAACTTTGCCAAAAACTGTCACGATTTTAAGTTAAAGGGATTAAATTTAACGTGTCAATTTATTGTTTCTGTTAACACTACAAATGTACAAGTAATAGCTACATTTCAGCCCTAAGTATGACAGTAAAGAGTATATTCATTAGACCTCTCCACATTTTGAAAAAGTTTTGAAATATACATGGGTCAGCTCAAATTTTTGTTCTAGGTGTGAATTTAAGAACATTCGCCAAAAATGGCTTAATTTGGACATGATTTAGAGGTGTCTCTAATCGAAAATCGTGTTTTTGCTATGTTACCATAGGAAGATCACTTACACTCTGATTTAATAGACCCTGCAGACCCACATATCATCAAAAGTGGTTCGTTAGACATATCTTAACAAGTTTTAACAGGTGAACATAGCTCTAATCGCAATAGAAAATTTGTTAACTGGGTTTTTATCTACAAAAAAATACCAATGCCGAAAAAATATTACAAATTTTCCTTGATTTTGATATACTTTTTTATATGAAAATCCAGTTAACAAATTTTCTATTGCGATTAGAGCTATGTTCACCTGTTAAAACATGTTAAGATATGTCTAAAGAACAACTTTTGATGATCTGTGGGCCTGTAGGGTCTATTAAATCAGAGTGTAAGTGATCTTTCCATGCTAACATAGTAAAAACTCGATTTTTGATTGGAGACACCTCTAAATCATGTCCAAATTAAGCCATTTTTGGCGAATGTTCTTAAATGCACACCTAGAACAAAAATTTGAGCTGACCCATGTATATTTCAAAACTTTTTTCAAAATGTAGAGAGGTCTAATATTCATAGAGACTTGAAATCTTCGAAAAACTTTTCACAATAATTTTCTGAATTACATAAACGTAGTTAGAAAGTCAAAAAACTAATAGTGAGATCTAACCATTTTGGTAGGGGGGAATTCGGACCTAGTAAGGATTTATGAGCTATAGAACTGGAACGTGTTAACCGATTCACAAATAATTTTTTTTTCGTGAAAGCTTGATCAATCGCGCATATTTTTTTTTTCTAAGATGACTTTTTCTTATCTTATCGTATTGTGTATAAACGGTTCTGCGCAAAAGTACATGCAAGGTCCGAATAACCCCAACCTTGTTCCAATTCGGACCACCCATTTCTTATCGATTTTTTTTGCAATGGAAATGATTGTCTATTTTGGCCTAAGTTATTCCTATTTGATTTTCACTAAATTTCGAATTGTGAAATGAAAAGTAAAGCTACAATAAAAAGTAAGAGCTGGGCCAAATTACCTAAAAATAGATTATGAGCGATAACGTCGAAATTTGTCAGCCGATTTGCGAAAACTTATGTTATCCTGAAGGTTCGACCGACGGCGCACGTTTTCCCCTCACACGGTTTTTCGCGATCGCATATCAGATCATAGAAAAAAGGTCTGTATTGGACCAACTCATATTCTATTATTCACACACCGATTAACCGAAAAAAGTTGATAGTCTCGCCCAAAACAAGATATTAAATAAAAGATATTATCCGGCAGATCAAAAATCACGATATTTTTCAAACAAAGTGCTTCGAAACAAAAACTATATCATGAACGTGGAAACAAATTTTATGGTTTAAAGAACTATCTCACGATAACGAATGGTGAACCGAAAATTGTACGACTCAAAAACTAGTTCACCGGGCAGCAATGCATCCATGAATCCATATTGTGAGTTTCGTGAAAAATGTAAATGTAAATATTAAGACCATGCATATGCACAAGGAGGGAAGCAGTATCTTGTCGGCAAACGGCAAACGATGTGATACATTTTACTAAACTCATCTAAACCTATTTGTCATTTTTCGGTTGGTTGACTTGACACCCCTGAACTACCTCACAACCGTACCCACCGGGTGGCTGTCAATCTTTATAACTAAATATTTGTAGATCCAATCCGCTGCTCGTTCAAACCATCCTGTCAAGGCCTCATTAGCAGAACCGGTTCGATCGAAGAAAAATAAAAGCTATCGCCAATAATGTTGACCATCAATCATGCCATCAACAAGCGCGACGATGTGGAACCCATCTGTACACATAGCTGCATCTGTGTGTGTCTGCCCCGCATCGAATCGAACGAAGCCCGTTGCAGCAGGCTGCAGCATCGGATCCGGAGAAATCCAAAGCAGCATAGATATGCTGCGGTTTCGGATGCATTTTGGTTTTTCCTTTCGCACATCGCATCAACAACTGGAGCAAAGTGCGGTTTTGCGGAGTACCCATTTTGTGACACAAATATTTCCGTACCGGCATTTAGTTCTGCTGCTACTATTTCGGATCGCAGCCTTGAAACTGTGGGCTTTCAGGCAGTTGTGGAATTGTGATGTAGAATGTGTTTTATAGAGTAGGTGAGCAAATCGCTACTTGGGTTTATATTTAATAACTCAATAACTTAAATAGATGTTTCAATACAAAATCGATTCATTCGTAATTAATTTGAACATTTGAATTCTTTGAAGCCACGCAGGCTGGATTTTAGGAATACTGAAAATCAGTGATGTTGTTCATGTGATTTTTTTAGATAATGCTGAAATATAATTTAAAATGATATCTTTGATAAAGTTATAGGTCGCCAACTTATAAGTATTTTTCACGAATTTTGGAATTTTGCTGCGATCTACGTTCGGGCCTGGTCGCCATAGCTATGACCAATTTAGGATTACCAGGCGTTTTACATAGAAGAATTATTTGTTGCTCCCAGGCATTATCATCGCTGTGCAATTTTTGCCAGTCCCAATCAATAACAGAGTAGCATCTTGGGGAACACAGTGAGATGAGCTCGGACAAGTCGAAATATTTAGGCAACGCGATATTCACGCTAGTATTTTTCTCGCACTAGCTGAGCTGTCAGAGACATTTCCGGAAGTTTTTAGGTAATTTGGAAGAAAACGAATTTTTGATAGCTTTCTGAACCCAGAACTCCAACAGCATTTGTTTGCCTTATTTGAAACAGTTGTTTTAAAAGAAAACATTACTTCAGCAAAATTATTTATTAAATCACATTGTAAAATCACCAAAAATGAATAACTAGTTGGTTTTATTATTTTCATGAACTTTTATTAAACACGAGTTTCTAATGTCATAACAACAACACCCATGAATGCCCACGCTCGAACTCATTAAAAAACTTTCAATTTTCTCTTTAAAGTGAGCGTACACTGAAAGACTTTCGACGAAAAAAATAACACAACCAATTCTTATTTTCCTAATTATTTGACTTCAACAGAAAAATAAAAAATGTAATTAAACTTTCTTTTCATTTTTATTTTGCGAGATTCTCAAATAATAGTTATTGAAAATTTTATTTATTAACCAATTTTGTAATGTGCAATATGATCTCTTGAGATGCTAAACTAGATGCGGAATAATTATGAATTTCTTTTGTAGTGCTGTCTAACCAAATAGAGCAGAAATAAAAATTATGCATTTGAACCTATATTAAATTCACCAACCAATTAGAAACTATCAGTAAATACATTGTGCAATTTCGTCTCTTTGAGATTGCAGTTCATAAAAGGATAATATTATGAAAAACAACTCGATATTCAATTTATGTGTGCATCACTCACCTCAGGAGTATTTCAACAATTTAATTTCATACGCTCAACCGTCGGTCGATAAAACAGTGAAAAGAGTTGTCTCTAAAATGGTGAAATCATTCAGCTTGTTTAAAAAACTGTCAAATTTTGAAAACACACGTTCACTTCATTCTAGTTTTTCTGTAATGCTAATTTAATTAATGTATTGTACTGATAAGCGCAATAACCCAAAAAAACATTTTGAATGGATGACATGGGCAAAAAATATTATGTTTTATGTAAATTATGAAATAAGCATCATAACATTTCGTCAACTACCTTACAGATTTTTTTATATCAAGTAAGCCAAACATAAAGTCAACGTACCAACATTATTCAAACACTTATCATTGTTCATTAAACTTAATAATTCACTATCTTATATTTCTCCTTAGTGAAGCACAATTTAGGTAAAAACTTTTTTTTTACTTTAAGGAGAAAATTGTTTAAAATCATCTTTGCGCGTGAAGAGTACAAAATCTATAACTAAATTAGTTATGGAATTTGCGTTTCGACTTTATTTCATCAGAATCCGACATTAACTTAATGACAGGCCTAAGCTAGCTTAATGAAGAGAAAATAGTTTTTGTCTTTATTGATCTCCATTAAGGAGAAATATACTATAGTGCATCTTACATTGGCTTGCTATGACAAACCAAATGTTTTGATTTCATTGGTTCTCATCAGCTTAAAACAGCTCCTTTTCTTGCTGGACATCACGCTTAACTAGAGGTTTGCTCAGGAACATCGATAGGGTCTCCGTTTCTTGGAGCTAGCGTCAATCTGTCATTAACTTAGTCCTGTCACGTAATTTTCTTAACTAATTTAACTTAATAATAATTTTTAGTTCACCAAAACGACGCATAAGTTAAATCGTGTCATCATTGAAAATAAATTTAGCATACCATAATTACTGTTGAAAAATTGTTTGACCTGGAAATATAGGCTACCTAGTTTTGAGCCGCACTAACAAATTGTAAAGTTAATTTCAAATATATTTAAATACCCAAAATAGGAATTTACGGCACAAGCATTTCTTTTCACTTTTCACGACGAAATAATTATTTTTGAGCCACCCTAAAACGTAATAAAAGTTTTTGCCTTTCTCCTATAGAAAGGTTATGCAATAATTCTGAACGTCGCCAACTTAATCCCGGCCAATTTTTTTTGACTTACATAGGTTTTCTGTATTTTAACAGGGTCGTAGTTAGGGGGATACGGTGAGGCCCTCCCCCCACATCACTCAGCACCCTTCCCTAAACCGCCCTTCCCTCATCTAGTACCCCTCTACGAGAAAAAAGTTTTCTAATTCCTTTAGAATAAATTTTCCTAGTGGGTCTGAAAAACCAGTGCAAAATTTGGTTTAAAATGATTTTGAGTTGAGAAACTAATTTAAAATTTCTTAACGCTTCAGCGTCGATATATAGCGACTCAAGTTCGTAGCTGTCGATTCATTGTACGTATGTGTAAATCGCACTGAATATTTAATAGACATTTCCACCATTATATTAAACATAATCAGCCATGGAATCGTAGTTTGGATAAATGAGAAAGGCACAATTGCACCGCTAGAAGAGTTTTAACAAGTACCTGCTAAAGGGTGTACGGAATCAAATTGCATCACTTTCAATTTTTTTTCCATGATAGATTTACTCTTGAAATTTTCGGATAAAATTAGTTCAATATGTTTTGTTTACATTTTCCCTAGAAATTGTTATACCATTGCGAAAATGGAGTCAGCAGAATATCAGCGGCGTGAACAAATGTTGGGCCTAGGTACGAGGCCTCTCTCGCCTTCACGAAAAAAAGCATTTCATATATTCATGAACAAAAGATCACGATTTCGTAAACTGAACGATTTACGAAAACCGTGACTAAGTTTCTGAAACTATGAATCATAAATCTCATATTCATGGAACTGTTTGCGTTTTCAAAAAAACCGGTTGGCTCCGAATATATACATGGTGTTACATTCGAATGTTTGGTTGGGTTACTGTTGTTGTTCCCTGGCCATGTTTAGTTTTTGTTATGATTCTTGTTCAACAATGTTCTCATGAATTCAGAAGCTTATTCGTGTTTTTCGTGGTTTCTCATCACGTTACCATGCCATTTTATTCATGAGTTTAGAATCGGATTTTTCTGGCAGACTAGCGGGATTTATGTTCATGATTTCAGCATCTTCTCATAGTTTCTATTCACGTTATCGTGATATTTTAGTCATGAGTAGAGTGGTTCATTTTCATAATTTCAGGATTTTAGTAACGATTTTTGATAATTAAACCACGAGTAATATGAATTATGTTTATGATTACCGGAACTTTGTCATGATTTTCATAAGTTCTATTCACGTTGTCTTCAGTCACGAGTAAAGATTCATGTTTATGTATGTTCATGATTTCAGGATCTCAGTCACGATTTTTGATAGTTTTGTCACGAGTTGTGTGATTTGTGTTCATAATTTCAGGATCATAGACACGATTTTCGTAATTTCTGCTCGCGTTATCGTGATATTTTGTTCTAGAGCTATCTTTCGAATTTGGTATCCTATTCTGTGAACTATATCAAGAACATGATCTGTGGTGCTCAGCGCAGTTTTTGTTTTCTGTTCAGACATTCTTATAGATTTTTTATATTTATTGGTCGCTGAACATTTCAAGAAAAAGTGCATGGAACAAAAATGATTCCACGAATAATACTCCAAGTATTGTGAATTGTTCACATAATTGCATTACCGTGTTGCTTGCAATTGAAAATGATTGGGGATATCTTCTAAATATCACCAGCACGCAAAATAGATTTTAAATCATGTACTAGGAATCACGTATATGTTCACGAACACATGAATAATATTTGATAATTTTGTGAACTATTTCACGAGCACGAATGGTAAATGGTGACTATTATACTAGGTATCATGAACCAGTTCACGAATACATGAATAATGTTCCATGATTTTGTGATATATTTCATGAGCACGGATATTGGATCGTGACTAATATATTAGGAATCATAGACCAGTCTACGAATACATGAAAAATATTTGTTTATTTTGTGAACTACTTCACGAGCACGAAAGGTAAGTCGGGATTATTATACTAGGATTTATGAACCACTTCACAAATACATGAACAATATTTCATAATTTTGTAAACAATTTCACGAGCAGGAATAGTCAGTCGTGAATATTGTACCTGGAATCATGAACCAGTTCGCAAATACATGTTAACAGTTTATAATTTTGTGATTTATTTCACGGAAACGCATGGTCAGTAGGCCAGTAACAATGTTGATATTGGCGTTTGGGGATTTTTTTCTTGGTACCTTTTTTGTATTAAACGTCTTGTTATTAGAGCATTTTTTCTTATTGCCGTAAAGGTATTACGGACTAGTTTTGGGTGTACGTAGTCAACAGTAATGTCATAAGCCGAATATTACGTTATTCATTATTCGTTTATTTTACCCAACTCAATGCGCGGTTGGTCTTTTATGAATTTAAAATATGGGGCCGTACATATACCACGTGGACAAAATACCCTGGTTTTGATCCCCCTTCCCCATCCGTGGGCAAGCGTGGTCAATCTCTGTATCCCGACCCCTACCCACGATGTCCACGTGGATTTTTCTTCCCAGTTTTGTCCAGTAATTTAATAAAAAAGTTTGAAATTCCTGGAAATTAATTTTTCCAATGTATTGGACTACATTGCTGCTGAATGTTATCGTAAAAACATAGGTATATTTTGTTTAAATTATGTCCACATAATTTTGGGTTTTTTTGTTACTTTTGTAAAAATAACTCATTTTTGAACCAATTTTGTTCAAAAAACGTTTTTTTTAACTTTTTGTGTGAAAAAAGCAAGCGCTCATGCCAATGAGAATGCAAATTTGTCCTATATTCTAAAAAAAGGATAAATAATCAAGGTTCCACGGACAGTTCTCATACCCTGAGCCCCCCCCCCCCCCTCTTTCGTTGGTCAAACGTGAACTTTTTCGTAGCCCCTCCCCTCCCCTAAACTGTCCACGGTATATGGACGGTCCATAAGCAGAAGGCAATCAAACTTTTTATTTGTATTTTCCTTACCAGTTTTAGAGCATAGCTTCGCGAAAGAGCCGAACACCTTTGTAATGATATACAATATTTCTCACGAAAACCCTGCGCATTTGAAATAAATCACGTGGAGAGAACATACCTGCAAATAAATAAGAGAAAAAATAGATAGTTTATAGCAAAAGTTGACCAGTCAATCGGACAATAGAAGTGAAATGAGAGAAAAAAGGGACCCGGTGTGTTAAGTAAGCCATTAGTTTGATTATTTTAAGCAATTTTCTACTGAAACTGAAACCATTTGGAAACAGTTATCCATACAGGCACAATTTCATCAAAACCAGCCACATTGGGCTAGGCCGGGCAAGATTTAAGACCTGTACATTCACCAATAATTGCTCGTTTATGATCCCATCAGTCAGTTGGCGGGCACTGGCGCTGCTGGTGTGGTTGCCGCGCCGGTATAGCCGGGTGACTTGGCCGATGTGCCGCCACCGAGCGCTGAGTCGGAAGGCGAGCGAAAATCCAGCACGTAAAAAACGTTCCGACTGTTCATAATGTTCTTAATCCAATTAAAGCGTAAATGACCATTAAGAATAGGGGTTTATGGGGTGGAGATGCTGGCGTTGGCAGGGGGTTGTTGCTTGAGGAAATGGGTAGCAAGCTGAGAAGAAGAAAAAAAGTACGCTACGAAACGAGAAAAAGGAGCTTAATGATGCTTGGCTATGATTTATTAACTCTACTCTGCCGATGGATAGCCCGTTCGCTGGAAGAGGATGATAATCTTGTACGTATTGTGTACGCGAAAGCATTCGCTTCATTTCCGGTTCCAGACGACGGCTGGTTGGTAGAAAGGTGGACAGGCGACAATTGAAACCCCAATTCGCTACTAGCGGCGTTTCCCGAGCAAGATACAATGAGACCGCGCTGGGCCATAGAAAATTCGCCCGCAACATCATGATTATCACCGGCTGCGTTTTCCTGTCCGGTTGCACAAAGACAACACCAGCTGGTCGACAAATATTCATCAACATGTGCTAATGAATAATGGAAAATCTCGGGTGCTGCTTTTTGCAACTGGAAGAACTAGATAATCGTTAAAAAATGTTAATGACTCATGAATTATCGAACTTTTATAATGTTAGAATGGTTAAATGACTTTTCCACACTATTCTCTAGATTAGAGTGCAACGGGGTACAATCTCATTACTCCTTCACTCTTTTAAAGTGTATAACTATATCAAACAACATTTTACTCTGCAAAGTTCGACCAAGCTTTTTCGCGGTTAGCTGTATGCTATCCCGGTGCCACCACTCGTTCTACTTTGTCAGGTAAAGGTATCTGGGTAGCCGCCGGTGGTCTCAGTCTTATGCAAATTGGAAGCGAAGCAAAATATCTTCGTCTGGGAAGCGTCAAACTTCAACAGTTAAGTCCTATTTCAAAACAATCCCGCCACGCTCCACCAGAGACTGGAACAGCTGGAGAATTGAAAGTGATACCCCTATACCTATACCTTTACAAGCAATGACGGCAGTTGCCAGACACGATCAGAGTTTGCGCGAGAGCGGATCTGGAGCGCAAATAATTTTACTTTCAAATTGAAGTGGATTCGCTTTCGCAAGATTTCAACCAACGTTGTTTGTCTTTAAAAATTCATCCTCGGTGGTAGATAACGCAAATTTGGCATGACTTTTAGCTTTCTGCTAAGACTTGGATTTATAATGGCATTTAGGATGCTATGATGTTTTTTGCATTCTAAAAGATGTTTGAATATTGGATATGTAGGTTACAATTGAACTGCAACCGCAACGATTAAAAATCGTTGATCTCAGATAATCGTTATAAGTTGACATGGAGAGGTACTGGTACACATTGAGACTGTAGTTTTTTTCGATTTCAACCATCGTTTATTAGCATTACTAGAAATATCAGTGCTCTTGTATTTATTTGATACAAATCGTTTTATAATTAAATCATGAGTTCCAGCAGATGCAAATATTTTGCGACTAAACTATTCTTTGTAATACAGTGTGTCCCACATTTATACGTTCATCCTGTTTTTTCAGTATAACATTTTTTTCGTTCGAGCAAACTGCACCAATTTTTTAGCGTTTGTTTTAAAACTTAATCAACGATATTTCTCGAAATTTCGAAGCCCTTGTGAGTTTCGTTCGTTTCTAATGGTAGTTTAATTGAAAAAGGTGGTGTTCCACATTTATACGTTCACCTTACTAGTTTTTTCTTTTTTTTAACTTTTTCTCTGACTTTTTTTCTATTCACACAAACTGCTTCAGCGTTTATTTTAAAGTTTAATCAACGATTTTTCTCGAAGTTTGGAAACACTGGTGCATCTTGTTTGTTTGTTATGGCAATTTAAGTGCAAAATGTGTCCCTTATGTATCCTTTCATCCTATTTTCTCAGATTAACTTTTTTTCAGTCAAAAGTACTGCACCAAATTTTCTAAATTTATTTTAAAGCCAGAGCCACTCATTACAATTGCAGACGAAACGGGAAATGTCACCCACTAAAACACTGCTTAACCCTCCGGAAGTCGCAAATGGCTCTTTGAACGAGCAGCTGCTCTAGGACGGTTTTGCCAGATTTTCAAAGCAGTGTGCACTCAGTGCTCTAGTGCGACTGCCGGAAGGTTAAGGCCAATTGCAGCGGGTCGTGATTTTGATAGTGGTACACTGAAACCTCTATTTATGAACTCTTTCTCTACGTACTGTTCTATTTACGTAACTTTTTTTACGAACTAAATTCGTAAAAACCAAGTTCGTAAAAAAAGTTTGAGTACGTACAGTACAGTATAAAGTTGTATAAAATTTAACGCAACCTTAGTTAACGGTTACTAATGAAACTTGGGTATTTTCGGAATTGGGTTGACGGGTGCGTGACGGAAATCGATGTCTGAAGCCATATTAAAAGCCACGATGGCGACTTTCGGTTTTGATAAATTCTCTATACCCTCAACAATATAAGTTAGGGATTTGCAAAAACACTTATTTTTGAAATCTCATAGGCCCACTCTTTTGTGTTATGGCAAATATCAAAGTAAACTCAGAGGCCAAATGTCACAACATTTGGACAATTTTAGACACTTCGCTTGAAGTTTTGGACAATGGTACCACGAAGAAAAAATATACTAAATGCCATAACTTTTGGAGTAGCATTCGGAAAATTTCGGTTTATACCTTTGCTTAAAAAAACATAGTTAGCTTTTCAATGAAAATATTTCCGTTCCACGAAAAATATGGGAATCGGAGTTATCATCCCAAAAATCTCCTATTCTTAATAACCATTCTGCTTTATGTTGCAAATCATACATATTTCGTAGTGTTTCTCCTGCGAAAAAATCATGGCAATCGAACGGTATCTTTACGACCTTTATCAGAATTCGAGAAGTTGAGGTTCTAGGACATTTTGTCATTTGTATCAAATTTTATTTTTTTAAAAAAGTACTTTGTTGAAAGTGGAAAATTTTCAGGAACAAAATGGAAATAAATTCGTTATCGGTAAAATTAAGAAACATCAGATTTGTTTACATTTAGTCTGGAAACCACTTTTCTTTTCATCAAATGCCCTAATATCCGACCTTCCCGTATTTTCACTGAAATGAAACATCTACTCTGTGATTTCTGAACGTTTTTCACTCCAGAAATAGTAAATTAAAGAATAAGTTATTGTTAAGTGTTCTAATTAGTTAAAATATATGGAATCAAGACTAAATGGCCAAAAATGTATCGGAATTTCACCGAAAGCAAATCTGCTTTTTTGTTCTACATGATTTTAACGTTCAACAACATTTAATAAAATTTGATAGAAGTATACTTGAGATATATGCACGAGAAGATGATAATATATAATATGAGTGACGAAATGCCCTAGAACCCCAACTTCTAGTATTCTGCCAAAGGTCGCAAATGCTTTATTCGATTCTTGAGATTTTTTCACATGACAAAAACTGCAAAATATGTATGATTTGCAGCGTAGAGCAGAATGTTTATTAGAAATAGGAGATTTTAGGATTTAATATCCCAAAAGTCCAACTTACCGTATTTTTCGTGGAACGAAAATATTTCCGTTGGAATATTAAGGATGTTTCCTTTAAACCATGTTATAAACTGTAATTTTGCGAGTACTGCTTCACAAGTTATGGCATTTAAGATATTTTTTCCTCAAGTTTTTTCATACTATCAATATCAAAAGCGAAGTGGGCGGGGTCCAAAATTGTTCAAATGATATGAAATTTAGCATCTGAGCTCACTTCGACATTTGGCATAGTATGAGTACCCCCCTACTTTGAGACACGAAATTTTTTTTTTGCTTTGCCCAAATGGGTATTTACGAAATGGGGTGGACAAGAACATGACGGGAATCGATGCCTAAAGCCATTTTGAAATCCAAGACGGCGACTTCCGGTTTAGATAAGTTCTCTATAACCTCAACAATATGGGTGTTTTCTGAATAAGGTTGATGAGCAGATGACGCAAATCGTTATCTGAAGCCATCTCGAAATCGACGATTTAAATAAAATCTCTATAATCCCAACATTAGTAGTATTTTTCAAATGAGCTTAACGAGTACATAGCAAGAATCGATGCATAAAACCATTTTAAAATCCAAGATAGTTTCCGGTTTAGATAAATTCTCTACAACCTCATCAATATGAGTATTTCTCCGAATATGGTTGACGGATGGCATGACGGAAATCCATGTCTGTAGCAATTTTGAAATCCAAGATGGCGACTTCCAGTTTAGATAAAGACTCTATAACCTCAACAATATGGGTATTTCTGGAATGAGGCTGACGAGTACATGACTGAAATCGATGCCTGAAGCCATTTTGAAATCTAGAGTGGCGACTTCCGGTTTAGATAAAAGCTCTATAACCTCAATAATATGAATATTTTTGGAATGGGCTTGATGAATGCTTAACGAAAATCGATGTCTAAAGCCATTTTGAAATCTAAGATGGCAGCTTCTCATTTAGATAAATTCTCTATAACCTCACCAATATGGGTGCTTACGAAAATGTGGTTGACGAGTAGATGATGGAAATCGATGTCTCAATTTATTTTGAAATCCAAGATGGCAACTTCCGGTTTAGATAAATTATCTACAACCTCAACAATATTGATATTTTCGGAATAGGGTTAATGAGTATATGACGGAAATGCCAGCAGCTATTTTGAAATCCAAAATGAGGAATTCCGGTTTGTATATATTATCTATAATATGAACAATATGAGCATTTTTGAAATAAAACAATTATAGAGTAGTTATAAATATAGTGATTAGTGATGATGTGTTTATAGAAAATTTTGTTTAACCGGAAGTTTCTATCTTGGCCTCTAGAATGTCGTCGTTCATCGACTTCCGTCATCTACTCATCAAGCCCATTTCGAAAAGAACTCTATTATAAATAATTTCACTCAACTGGAAAGAGCCATTTTGGATTCCAAAATGGGACTAAACCACCACTACCATCATCTACTCGTCAAGCCCGTTTCAAAAACACCCAATATTAGTTTAATCAAGAATATTGCTCAACCAGAAGTCGCCAGTTTCGATTTCAATTCTATTCCAGATGGTTTCAAACATCTTTTTTTATTTCGATTATAGAGGTTTTAACCTTAAGGTCATTCGCCTCTTCGGGTTAGAAAAATCTCTTATGAAAAATTTCTAACCCTATGTGCGGGGTCGGGACTCGAACCCAGGTGCGCTGCGTACAAGGCAATCGATTTACCAACTACGCTACGCCCACCCTCCGTTTCAAACATCTATTTTCATCATAAATTTGTCAAGCTCAATTCAAAAATACTTATATTGTTAGGGTTATCGAAAATATTGCTTAACCGGAATTCGCAATCTTTGGTGTCAAAATGATTCCAAATATCTATTTTCAACATCTACTCACCAAGAGCGTTCCAAAAATACCAGTATTGTTAGGATTATCAAGTACAGTCTTTTTGGTTTCATCAGCCCCTTGGAAAGGATTTACTCGTTTTCTACACGGAGGATTTGCATGGGAGACTGATAAAACCGGGTTAAAAAACTGTTAAAATCGAGGGTGGACGAAATCGAGGGCAGAAAAAATAGGGGGTTGATAAAATCGTGTCATCACTGTATATTGTTCAATTGGAAGTCGCCATTTAAATTTCAAAAAAGTTCCAAAAATACTCATATTGTTAGGATTATCGGGAATACTACTGAACCGGAGATCGCCATATTGGTTTTCAAAATGGCGTAAAGCATCCATTTTCATCATCTACTTGTTAAGCTCGTTCGAACAAGATCCATATTGTTGGGGTTATGAATAATATTGCTCAACCGGAAGTCGCCAAGTCTTGGATTTCAAATCGATTTCAATGATCCAGTTTCATCATCTGCCAAAATGCCTGTATTGTTGGAGTGATTGAGAATATTGCTCAGCCGGAAGTCGCCATCTTGGGTTTCAAAAAGATTCATCATCTATTTGTCAAGCGTGTGCATTGGTTTTCCGTTTGAAGAAACTGTAATTTTTAATCCACGTGTAGAATTATAATAAAATTCGTTGAAGAAAGCACGACAAGTCGTGTAGATTTTTGGTGGAACTTAATTTTACATTTATATTCATGCTCCAAATATGTGCATGAAAATAAACTTAAAATTATAAAATATTTTTTTCTGTGCAGTTCTGGATCCATTCCCTGAATCAGCTGCTGCTGATACCCTTACCCTCCCCCCCCCCCCGTTAAACGAAAAAAGTTGTGAAGCTCATGGAAAAAATTTAAATTTCCTACTGTTAGGTAAAGTATTTGTGGTGAGTATGATTATTATAATTATTATATTACCTATATGTATTTTCATTCACTAACTCTTGAGTTCAAAAAGTCTCAGATGGAGATTTGCAGAAGATTTATGGAGCACTATTTCAACGGATTGAGTTATTGATTATGAACAATTCAATCCGCTAAAATAGTGCTCCATGAATCTTGAATCTAATGGAAGAACCGCAGCAACTCAAAGACTCGCTGATCTGCTTTTTATTGCTCGCCAGTAATCGTGACTGTGGTAGAGTCACTGTAAAAATATAATAATACGATCACTTCGATCAGCTTATTGAATTATCCTATTGTCCATTTTGTGATCACAAATCGAGCCCTAATAGAAAAATATGTACCTCTGCTAAGCACCTCGCATAGGGTGGTTCCAATCAATGTCTTACTACTTACTGTGAAAAGTTTGACAGGCTACATCAAATTGGGTTCGTTTCCCATTCTTTCATACAGTCATCACTGTTCATCGCGAATGCTCTCTCGGGAAACTTACGGATTCAGTGCAACCCTCGTGATGCAAAATCGCAATCGTCATCTTCCGCCGCGTAGTTTCCGCCGCGTAGTTTCCGCCGCGAACATCGGAATGGTGTCGGTGAGCCTGGCGCAGGTTCAAGGTTTTTTCCTCCGTTTTCTCGTTCGCTTCCTCCAGTATTAAGCTAGCATGCTTGGTGCAACCGGTGGACAGGTTTAACAATTTGATTAACATTTTCATCACTACCAGTCGGACACGTTTGTCTTGCTAGTCGGGCACGTGGTGTCCCGGTGGTGACGGGTTGGTGCTGCTGTGTCCGTACCCAAACTAGGTGTTTACGAAGAAAGCAAATATAATCAGTCGCGACCGAGCGACGGGAAGGAAATAATGTAGAAAGCGGATCAGCAGCGTAGGTGAAGCGAGTCGCACTGGATAGATATTTTTTTGGCTTAGAATCGGGTGATAGTCTTTGATGACCTAACTTACTATTGGTGCAGCTTGGATTGAGTAAGTTGTTCTGTTCGTGACAAGTATTATAGAAATTAATTTTTAAATTTGTTCTTTTTCATAGTTAATTTCTAGTAAACAAGTAATTGAAATTATTCTTCCGTAACTTTACAAATTTGTAACTTGAAAGGATAAGTTACTGGATTGGAATTGGTTGGCGCTTTTTGTTTTTATATCTATCTCAAATACTTTGTTAAATGATGCATTTTATGATTGATTATTTCGGGCTATAAAAACAATAGGATTGGAATTATAAAAAATGAAAAGAAAACTTTTCAGTGTGAAAAAATTGTATGAAAACATGCATAAGGCTGAATATCTGGTTTAGAATTGTTAGAGATTTAAATATTTGAAAATAATTGATTATAAATGCATCACAAGTTTAATTCAATTGATTGGTAGAAGAACATTATTAATTTGTACTACTCTAGAAAGGCGTTTAAAAATTTCCTTACTGTATTCCTTTCTAAGGAGAACATTTGATTAGAATTATTTTTCTCATGACGAGCACAACACCGTATGTGGTGGATTTACATTTCAACTCCGTTTCATCAGTATCTGTGGAACGATTTAATCACCAGTTAGACTCTAGCTATCTATAAGGTTTTAAGTCTGTTTCTAATAACTCTGCCACTTCTAGTTTTCCGATCTGTATATTTGACATCCTTGTTCTCACTTGAGTCCTATGGCTCTATATTTTCATTACTTTTCCAGCTTAGTAATCTCTGGCTAATTTATTAATGCATTTATTAAATTATTTGTCAGATAATGCAAGCATTAATTAATTTACTTATTTATTATATTTTATTCCAATTGAAAGTGTGTCTCTTTTTCAGATTAAAAAAAATTCTAACCCTATGTGCGGGATTGAAAATCGAACCCAGGTAAACTGCGTACAAGGCTATCTACTTTCCAATTTGTGATATGCTCGCCACTATATTTATTTAGTTATTTATTGTTTTATTTATTTTTTTATTTGTTGATTTTTATTTATTTGTTTATCTATTTATTTTTTATTAATTTGTTTATTGACTGATTGATTTATTTATTTATGTATTTATTTATTTATTAATTTGTTTCCGCAGTTTCCCTATTTTTCCATTCCTAATCGTCCGGAGTTTCTCAGTCTTGCCACCTATGTGTCAATAGAATACTATTTTTAGACCACAGTAATGTCTCCATTTTCAAAATATTTTTTTTAAATAGCCATCATAAGGGCTAATCTGTTTGCCAAAGAAAACATTCTCCGGGTGGGGAGATTTGTGTTTCAATTGTCCCCGGCTACCAGCACGGAGCTGCAAAAACTAATCCACGGAGACGAATCCTAATAACCACCTTCTCTCCTGGTGTTGACATACAGTCTCCGGACATCTGACAAGATCAGTTACTTGCGGAAACCAACTGAAATCACAAATCTTCCTGTTCAAGATTTGCGGCTTGGTGCATGAAATTAGCGGGAACCAATAACGAACGAGCTTAAGTATAAATGGGTCCTTTGGCTGAAAGGGTCGCTTGGCTGAATGGGTCGTTTGGCCGAGTGGTTCGTTTGGCCGAAAGGATGGTTTGGCCGAATGGGTGGTTTGGTCGAATGGGTTGTTTGGCCGTAACCGATATACCAATTGCACTAGTTTTATTGTCTAGTATTTGACGTATCTTTCATTTATAATTGACTGTGTTTTCAATCAAAGGGATACATTTTTTTTGTTCCGTTTATATGTAGACGATTTAACCCTAGGGTAATTCGCCTCTTTTATAGTGTTAAAAAAACATTAACCTTATGTGCTGTGGTGATCTGCGTACTATTTGGCCGATTTCCGCTTAGCGGAAAGGACCAATTGGCCGAATAGGTCATTAATCTGAATGATTATTGGACGAAAGGGTGAATTGGTGGAATGCCGTTTGGCTGAATATCGCTTGGGCGAAAGCAGTTTGGCCGAATAGGTCGTTTGGATGGATGGCTATCTTGACCTGTAACGCGGACCTGGTGGAAGTTTCGAACATGCCGTCTTTCGATTTGGGCGAGCACTACAAATAAGTGAAAGCGTTTATTTTCTCGGTCATTGCACGTCCTTCGTGAGGGGTTAAATGGCACTTGTTTCATTCTGGGCAATTCCTTAATTGTGTGGGGATCATTTCTGAGATCTTTTTTGTTGTCAGCTAAAATAATAGGTACGCATGGGGCCCATTTTTCGGCTATATTTTCCTGTGATTCGAGCTAATCGACGGAGAAGCACATCAGTATAATGTCGGTGTCTGAATAGCTCAGCGCTGACTGAATGGGTCGTTTGGTCGAATAGGTTATTTGGCCGAATCATTATTGGAAAAATGGGTCGTCTGGCCGAATAATGTTGGGTCTAATACCGTTTGGGTGAATGCCGTTTGGTCTAATGGGTCGTTTGGTAGAATGGGTCGTTTTGCCGAATGAGTCGTTTGGCCGAATAGGTCGCTTGACTGAATGGATCGTTTGGCCGAATGGGTCGTTTGGCCGAATAAGGCGGTTTGGTCGAGCGGGTCTTTTGGCCGAATGGGTCATTTAGCTGAACGGGTCGTTTTGCCGAACGTTTCGTTTAGTCGAATGGGTCGTTTAGCCGAATGGGTTGTTTAGCCGAATGGGTCGTTTTGCCGAATGGGTCGTTTAGCCGAATGGGTCGTTTAGCCGAATGGGTCGTTTAGCCGAATGGGTCGTTTAGCCGAATGGGTCGTTTATCCGAATGGGCCGTTTAGCCGAATGGGTCGTTTAGCCGAATGGGTCGTTTAGCCGAATGGGTCGTTTAGCCGAATGGGTCGTTTTGCCGAATGGGTCGTTTTGCCGAATGGGTCGTTTAGCCGAATGGGTCGTTTAGCCGAATGGGTCGTTTAGCCAAATGGGTCGTTTAGCCGAAAGGGTTGTTTGGCATAATGGGTCGTTTGGTTGAATGGGCCGTTTGGCACAATTGGTAATTTGGACGAATCGGTCGTTCGGCAGCAACTGATACACTAGTTTAATTGATCAGTATTTGAAGAGTCTCTCATTAATAACTGACTGAATGACAGCGAATGGCAGGATTATTGTATTGGGAGATTTTAAATCTTTCTGGCATTAAAAGGACCCGCTATTTCCTCCATTATCTCTATCCTGATGCTACATGTTCAACTAAGTTCCCAGCTACTTCGAATCTCATCTACGACTATAACACAACCGGTCTCGTTCAGCTGAATGACAATTATAACAACAACAATCATGTGCTGGTCCTCTACTTTGTCAGCCAAGAGTTTTCTGATAAGTGCTCGGTAACTATTGCTCCTGTTTCACTTGTTGAAATTTGTCGTTATCATCTTCTAGTGCACATTACTATTTAAAAATGCGAAGTCACCATTTTTAACCTATTACTAATAGAACATGCTACGATTTCAAAAATGGGAATTTGACAGCAATGAATCAACTTTTTGTAACTTCGAACTAAAATGCGCTAAGCAGCAAGCATTAAAAATTCATTACACCTCCGAATGCATAACTTATACTTAAACAATCGATAGAAAGGGTTAATAAATCACTTCACTGTGTTTTCCAACGCCGCATCCAGTGCAAGCTCAGAACCAAACCCAATAGTTTCTGGAATCATGCCAAGGAACAGAGATAGAAAGCAGAACTTCACTGGAGATTGCCAGACCTCTCCATTTGCTGTCAGCTCTGGGGTTCCCCAGGGTAGTCATCTTGGTGCTTTCAAATTTTTGCTCTATCTCAACGACTTAAACCTCTCGGTCACGTGTACGAAACTATGATTTGCCGACGACTTTAAACTATTCCTCCCTATTGAAACATCCACCGATGCTAATTTCTTACAAGCTCCTTTGGATATACTCATAAATTGGTGCCATGTCAATAGGGTGCAACTAAATGCTTCTCAATGCTCAGTCATCTCTTTCACCCGCAAACATTCAATGATCAAGTTCGTCTACAATATTTCGTAGACTGTTCTGGAACGTGAATCGTCCGTGAAGGATTTTGAAGTTCTGCTAGATTCAAAACTGAATTTTTATGAACACTTTGAATACACCATTTCCGAAACTTCTAAATTCTTAGGATTTATTTTTCGTATTACAGGGGATATTAGTTGATGTACACTGCTTACATGCGCTAACTACACTGTGCTTTGGTTTGTTCTGCGCTTTAGTATGCAGTTGTTGTTTGGTCATCTTATTACCAAAACGATATTCAACGCATCGAAGCGATCCAATGTATATTTGTCCGATTCGTTGTTCGACGACTTCCATGGAGAGTCCTGCTAAATCTCCCGGCATACCCTGATCGCTGCAGGTTCATAGATCTCGATCTCAAATCCGTACGTCGAGGTGTTTCCTAAACAACTTTTAGCGTCGATCTGCTTCAATTAGGAATCGAGTTTCCAGATCTTCTACAGTTATTGGATTTTGATATCCGTCGTCGTAGCCTTCGATCTCATTATTTCTTCCATCTTTCTATTACTAGAATGTGTCCTACATTCAACCGAAGAAATCAAGCAAGAAAAGGGATGTATGTCAAGTTGGCGGCTTTTTCCGGATAGGTTGACGTTTCGACAAGTAGAGAATATCATTTAGCGCTAATTTAAAATAGCACCTGTATCAATAAAACCAAAAAATTGTGGAAAATCGTTTTTAGCTACGCTTGAAATGAGTTGTAAAATAAAACGTTTTATGATAGTGTCGTCTCGTAAATAACAGTTATTCGCTCTCAGTTCTATATTCGATTATCGCTTCAACCGTTAATAATTCGCTAAAGTATGCAATAAAACAGTCCATATTTGCAACGCAGCATCAACATCAACCGACATGGAAAAGGCATTACTACAGCGGGAACTGCTACTTCAGAACAAAATTAAAAAGCATCCTTTTCGATTCCGATTCGCCGTCCAAAAGCAAATCGTTATCTACCCATCAAATCTTCCCGTTCGGTTTACCAATGCTTGTGCGGTGATATTTTCACCTGTCCGCGTTCCCAGACAAAAGCAAAACCTTACGACGACACGGTCGCCGGTTGCTGGTTACCTCAAAACGAGTGCGCGGCATACAGTAATTTATGACACGAACGCTTGGCCGCGTTCGCTTTACCATGCTTCAACCGTTCCGGCTATAAACAAAAATTCTCTCAAAGACAGCGATATCTTCCGGTTAGTGTAGAAGGCGGGTAACGAGCACGTGTTAAGGCGAATGTATTTGTTTCAACGTACGCCTGTTTGTGCATCGATACGACACACATTTTGGTTTTCTTCGTGGAGGCTGGATCTTGTTTCGTCTTGCTTATAGTACATAAAGCAGGCCCCACTGCTCCCCAGTGAGGAGAAATCAAATAGCTTCTTCCAACGAGAGCAAGCAGAAGTTTCCTGCCCATAAAACTCGAAACTTGTCAATCAGAAGGAGCCTGGCTATTTTTGATAAGAAGCCCTTTACTAGAAGCGTAGTAAAATGTGGAAAAGTTTCGATATTTATCCAAAAGTTTTGCTCCTATCGGTCTGGCAAGCGTGGAAATGTAGATACAAGCTGATTTAGTTATTCCTCCAACGAAGCCGGTGCGATAAGATGGGCTCTGACTATCCTCCTAAATTTCCTAAATCATTCGTCAGTTAGCCGTCCCTGTTCATCCATAACATGGTACATACCAAATAAAAATACTTAACTTAAAAATAATTAGTTCCCCAGCTCCGGAAAAGTTTTTCCTCTTGGTGGGCACCGTAATTTACACTCTCCGAACTTGACGGGAACGGAACCGGCAGGTCATCAAACAAATCTCCCACTGGACGAACACACTGCACGGAAGCCGCAAAGCCAGCAACCGATACGATCACTGCTGGCGTGGAACGCGGACCGCGGGGACTGTTCTGCACGGCCGCACCTCAATGGTGTTGTTTTGCCTAGGTCTTCCAAACTTTGCCAGTTCGGGGAAACAAAAGGCATAAAATGAAAAATTTCCGCCCATTAGGTAGTCTTTTCTTCGGGAAATTTTCGTGACGTGATTAGAGTAGATGTATCTAAATTTTGTTTTATGCAAATTGTCGAGGACAAAACCACGACGACGACGACGACGACGACGGACGGTGGGCAGTTGCTTTGCTCGGAAACATGGGAAAGCGAGGGCACAATCTTGTGGGGGACCTGGTGTTTCTTGATGCTATCAGGCTTATTTGAAGCCGAATGCAAATTAAGTTGGCTTGACTTGACTTGAGAATGGGAATAGTATACGTTTTAAGCTGGCGAAAGACTACTGTTGAACTTGTAACTTATCTCGATTAGTTATGTTTAGTGGTAATTTGCATTGCTTTCGGCCGGGCTAAAATTGGATGGAAGCTTGGAAAGTTTTGAAAACTTAAAATCACGTTCATGTGTTGGGTCATAGTATTGGCAAGTTGCGTTTTTTTGGCTTTTTATGCAAGTATCAGCTGGATCAATCTGTATTTTCAACTGATTTAAGTTGTCGTAAGATGAGTGTAAGATTCCAATACAGTTTCGACCTGTTTTTAAAAACTCCCGATTTTATATACCCTCGTTTTTATGTATCCCCGCTTTTAAAAAATATTTGTACCAATTTTATCATCCGCTCGTAATCTCAAACTTTTTCCAGCAATTCAGGTCTACAATCTTTCAATTATATTTATTTTGGTAACGGGTCGTGCACTGTTTGTTGGTAGTCAAACCTCAGAGTAACCTACCCAATTTTGGACCTATCAAATAATTTTTTTTTGCATTTTTTTCAACTACGATTCTTTTGATGACTTGAGATATAATATATTTTTTAATTTTTTTCAGTTTTTTTACAACTTTACCATGCCAAACATATAAACTAGCACGTCTCTAAATTTTGGACTTTTTAATAGAATATTACTTTTCGTCAAGTTAACTTTCTGCAAGCTGCTGTCAAATCATCTCTTCAGACGACCACCTGTTCAGTGGATGAGCAGTAGAGTGGGACATGGTTATATGAAAAAAAAAAATAAAATTTGGCTCCGAGTAACTTTTTGGGTCCCATTTAGCTCCCAGAACAACTCTGCAAATTTTTAACTCGATCGGTGAAACTATATTTTTGCGCCCACGGTTTAAAGTTTACATGGGATTTTGTATGGGAAAATTGTCTTTTGCAAATTAATTCTTCCAAGAGTCGCCCGTTATCTCCTAAAAATAAACAGATGTCTGATTTTTTAAGAAATTTGTCAAGGAAACAAAGTCTAGAAGACTGCAAAACGATCTGATGCTTGTGGAAAAAGTTATTAAGCAAAAACCGATTGATGCCCTGAAGATTGATGAAAATTTCACTTTTCATAGCATCACTGCTTCTGACGGTTTTATTATATACAAAAATTTTAACTTTCTTTTATTATGTACAAAAGAAGCCTCAATTTATAACTCAAAACCTAGATAAACGATTTAGATACGTTAAGAGAGGATTAAAACAAAATTGCGTATAATTGGACAACCAACAGCAGTGGTGCTAGAAAAAATGAATATTTTTTCAATCGTCAGAGCATCAATTGGTTTTTGCTTAATAACTTTTTCCACAAGCATCGGATCGTTTCGTAGTTTTCGAGACTTTTTTTCTTTGTTAAATTTCCTATACAAGCCACATAACGATTTATTTTTAGGAAGTAATGGGCGACTCCTGGAGGAATTATTTTGTAAAAGTTAACTTTCCCATACAAAATCCCATGTCAACTTTAAACAGTGGGCGCAAAAATATAGTTTCACCGATCGAGCTAAGAATTTGCACAGTTGTTCTAGGACCCAAATGGTACCTAAAAAGTTGCTCGAAGCTGGAATCTATTTTTTGTCCCACCCTAATGAGCAGCCATAAGAGATTCTAGAGACACTACCCAAGTAACAATTGAAGTTTTATAGCACGCTACAAGTGCAATCTACGTTTAATGAGAGGTTATAAAACTACCATAAAACCTCAATTGTTACTAGGGTAGTGCATTCTAAAGGATGACTGCGTGGCACGATTTGCCACAAAATGCATTCTGGACCTTAAACTATTTATGGAAGTGCATTTCAAGTTCCTCTCATCAGAATCCGACACTAACTTAGTGATAGGAAAGTGACAAAACTAGCGCCGGATTGACGCTCGGTTTATGTCAATCCGGCTCATCTCCAAAACTAACAAAAGCTTTTCTGTCGGATGTGAGTCAGAAAGTGTCAAAGAATTTGTTGTATCTTTCAAAGCACAATAGCAGTATTCATGTCAAGGCACTGACTGTACATTACAAACTCAATAATCACGTGGCTACTATTCAACGTGCTGAGTATTATTCGTGTGATCTTTGTAAATCCGATTACGGAATTTCATATCATTTGATATGTAACTGCCCCGCAATTATATATCAAATAATATGATATGAAAATATCTCTACGGGGTATTGTTATATCCGCTCATCGAGAAGTGTCTTTAATTCCCTCGGGATTCAAAAATACTTCCGTATTGTCTATGTTCCCTGTGTCGTTAGTTTCCTTATTCATAACCTTAGCACTTCTCCAATCCTTCCAATCATGAAATGATGAAAAGACAAATCACGGCAAGGTACAATTCTGCGATCAATATGGGAAACGTGCCATTTGAGTCACTCGCTGCTGATTCCTGACTGATTCCATAGAATACTAAAGTTGAGTAGGGGAACATGGGGAGACTTGACCAAGCGCAAAATTTTATTTTCGGCTATTGCGTCTTCTATTCGATTCTAAATTTTTTTTTCAAAAATATTTTTATACTTGTTTTGATCCCTTAAGGTAATTTTGAAAGTTTGGAGTAAAAAATCCTTTCCTTGCAGAAAATATTACGTGATTAATAAATTTGCATTAAATGATGTAATTTTTTATCAAACTTTGTATGGACATATCTACTCAACTACTAATTACTATTAAAGGACTAATATACCATCTTAATCCTTGTGAAGCAGTGAAATGATTTTACATAAACTGGAACATTGGAATAGTTATTACTAGAATTTGCATGACATTAAACGCAATAACTAATGTTGGGGAGACTTGACCAAGATTTTATGGGGAGACTTGACCAAGTGGCAATTAGCTGAAGAAAGATACAAAATTCCTGATATTTATTATGCTTTGGTATCTACTGTTAATGTTAATCACGCCATAGAAAAATCCCACCTCAAACAAAAGTCTTGATATTTTAGTATTAGTATACAAAGTTAGCAATAGTAGGACGGATTTTGTGACGTGTGAACACGCACTGCAAGCAGTGCAGTTAATCCTTAAAAAGAAATTCATTAAAAAAATAGAAATTTATCAAATGCAACCCTTTTATATTTTTTACTGCTACCTAAGGATCTCGACAATACGGAAAAAAAATAATTACAGTATGTTTTATGTCATTATTTTTTGTTATGATTTTTCAAAATTCTCTTGGTCAAGTCTCCCCACGCCTTGGTCAAGTCTCCCCGCAATGGGGAGACTTGACCAGAAAAAACGATCACAGAGAAACTTTTGTAACTTTTCAAAAATTAAATTAAAAATTCTGCAAAAAATCATGAAGACGCGCAATAACTTTGTGCATTATATCTGAATGATTTTTGGAGGATTGAAGGCTTTTTTAGAGATTTATGCAGTTTTAACTGAAAACCTGGTCAAGTCTCCCCATGTTCCCCTATTTTTGTCGAACAGAAACTACCTTATGTATGGACGCTTGAAGATCTCATGACCTGTACGTTAGAGAGTACCACATGATCACAGCAGTCTGAAAATCTAGGAAGGAATGAATAAATCCAGAAATCGTTTACCAGACTCTCAGACTGTCGCTTTTTTAAAAGTTCATAATCGAAGAGTCCACGGGCAAAAGTCCAAGAGTCCTCAATTCTTGTTAGGTGCAGGTGGCGAAAGCCAGGATTCCCGGAACTCAGAAGCTCGGGACTGGTTTAGGATTCATAATTTCGGAAATTAAGTAATTCACGAGCTCTGGAGTCCAGAATACTAGTCCACGATCTGAATGTCCAGGTGCTCAGGTATCAAGCAGTTCAATGGTTCAGGAGTCCTGTGGTTCAGGAGTCCAGTAGCACGGGATTTCAATAATCACGGGAAGATCAAGAGTTCAGGACTCCTGAAATCCATAAGTAGAGAGACTTAATAGTCCATGTGTAGAGCAGTCAACGAAATTGATAGTAAAGAGTAGCAGAATTCGAGGTACCCGGGAGTCTTGAAGTTAGAAGGTCAAAAAGCTCTGGGGCCTGGAGTCTTGGAGTTCCAGATTTCACCAGTCTAGGAGTTCAGGGATCCAGGTGACTAACAGCCCTGGAGTTCAGGATTAGACTTTATGAACTTAAGAGTCCACCAATCCAGGAGTAGCCTAGGATTACAATCCAGGAACCCATGAATTCGCTAGTTTAGGATTTCTCGAGTCGAGGTTTCTACCAACCCAGAAGTTGAGGAATCATAGAGACCATTTGTCAAGAGTTTGGATGTTTTTGAATTCAAAAGTATAGGATTCGATGAGTCCAGAGAACCAACATTATTCCCCCGGTTTCAAGTAGTCAAAGAACCTAAAATTCGTTGGAATTTAAATCTGGGCTATTTGGTTGATTGGTGCTTTTGTTCAATTAAATCGACTTTATTCTGATTATACCATTCTCGGCTGTAATGCAAGCTCGCTAGGTCTACTAAGAATTGTACGGTACCTTCGTTTCACTTAACGAGTGACAAAATTATTTTCTGGAAACATACTATCTTCCTTATAAAGTAGTCTGTTTATAGTAGCTCCATCGCTGGAAACCTTGGTTTCTCTTCCACACCTACAGATGCCTTGCTAAATCATGCGTATTATTCTGTATCGACGAATTTGAACTAATCCGGAATACTCTCCTTATTGTTAGTGAGCTAACATTTTTGGCCTCGAATTTGTTCAAACCTGTTTTTTCAGGTAGTTTTAATCATCCAATAAAACACATCTGTAGGTTACAGCTCCTTGTGCGGACTGGTAGTATCCAACGGGGAAAAACGATCGGAAATGGTGAGTGAAGCTAAGCAATCATGTGAAAAAAATTCCCCCCAGAGGCGAGACTCGAACTCGCAACCTTTGAGACTCCGGCCCAATGCACTAACCCTTATGCTATCCCTGGATATGGTGACATCCCAGAAAGAACATATGATTATCCCATTGGCGACGGTGATCGTACCCTGCCTGCAAAGCGAGGAATCACACACAACGGCAGCTGATCACCCCAACACATTTGATCTATTTAATTTCCCCGGTAGATACCAAGGCCCGGGTTTTTATAATCGTCTGATGTCTAATTTTTAGTTCATTATCCATCGTACTTCGGTGGGTGACAGAGCTAATGAAGAATGTCGATTTCTGGTCCCTTGCCCAGTGAACAGAGGTATGACGGGAGCGAACCCGCCCGTTCGAATTAAACTAATAATTCAATTTTTTGGTCTTTTGGCTTAAGTGCCAATACCTTATTTAGGACTGGTGGTATCCAACGGGGAAAAACGATCGGAAATGGTGAGTGAAGCTAAGCAATCATGTGAAAAAAATGTATGACGGGAGCGAACCCGCCCGTTCGAATTAAACTAAAAAAGTGATCAGCTGCCGTTGTGTGTGATTCCTCGCTTTGCAGGCAGGGTACGATCAACGTCGCCAATGGGATAATCATATGTTCTTTCTGGGATGTCACCATACCCAGGGATAGCATAAGGGTTAGCGCATTGGGCCGGAGTCTCAAAGGTTGCGAGTTCGAGTCTCGCCTCTGGGGGAAATTTTTTTTCACATGATTGCTTAGCTTCACTCACCATTTCCGATCGTTTTTCCCGTTGGATACCACCAGTCCTAAATAAGGTATTGGCACTTAAGCCAAAAGACCAAAAAAATGAATTATTAGTTCTTTGTGCGGATTTTGGAAATCAGATCTTGTTTCTACGTCCAGTTAGAACTTTTATTGGTATGGTACGAGGGAGTATCTTTTCACAAAAATATTTGACGAACTGTGCTGTGTAACGCAGCTACTTTATGCACGGGATTCCAAAGGTTACTTTGAAAGTGATCAAACGTGTTTTTGAATCCTGAGGAAATTTTCAGCACCGAATAAGGAATCCTTCCGAAATATAACGCTGGTTCTTGCTACGACAATTAGAGGTGCTACAGTTTTTAAAACAGAAGCGGCAAAATCGTGAAACCTATAGCCGATAGATCATAATACTTATATATCCGGAAACTATGCGATTATATAACAAAACTCGAGAACCCGACATGAAAGAATCCCCAAGAACCCAAGAATTCAGGAAGCTAGAAATACGGTATTCCTGCATTAAAGAATTTTGAAATTCAAGAATAAAAATTTTCGGGAATTGGTGCATCCATTATTGAAGAAATCCCAGATTGCAGAGTTCAAGGGATCCTAAAATTTTAGAAATTTTGGAATGCAGTGATGCCTAAATCGAAAAATTTTCCTCAAATAAAAAATCAAGATACTTGAAATTAAGTATCTCAGAGATCTTGAAAAAAAAGTTATTGTTGTTTGGATCCGCAAAACCTTTAATTCGGAAATAGGGGTACCATGGAATCATGAACAAAGAAGAGATTTGAGAGTGCAAGGCATTAGAGATGAAAAAATTTCAGTGAATAAAAATATTGCCTAGCTATTCAGTAAGAAAAAATAGAATATTACTACTCATGAATCAAAGAATGGATGAATTTCATGTAAACCACAAACCCACGCAATAATCCAAGAATGTTGAAAACAATAAATTTTATGTGAATTCAAAAATCCGCAGGTCTCGTTTTATATAGGGCACCAGGATTCTATCATTCCGATATTTCAGAAATAGAGAAAAACATTCAATCCAAGCATCCGTAAATACCGTAAATTAGGAGTCACCCTATTCTAAAATTGGTTATGATGACCTTTGAACAGATTTCGTTAAACCACCCGTCCGAATACATTGAAAAGTGTAATTTAGTTCCTAATGCAGAAAAGTTTGCAATTCAGCATAGCAGAAATCCAGAAATCGTTACACCTAGATATCACTGAATCCCGGAATATAGAAACTTAGCTAGCAAGAATTGATTTCTGCGTGAACTAGAACAAATTAGCTCAAATGGCACGTTTCCCTGGTTATTCGGAACTTTGTGCGTGAACTGAGGGTCAGCTCTCATTGGCCAGTTGCGGTATCTTTGAACTTAAATCATTGTCCTATACACAAATAATCGGTTATGTAGTCTGCTGAATTTAGGAACCTGGGATCTAGCAGCATACATTTCCCTAATTTTCAAATTCATAGATATAGAAATCCAAGAGTCACAGAAGACTGTAAATTTTTAAATTCAATGATTGGGTAAATGAAATACTTGATATGTGGAATAAAAATCCTAGAAATACTTGAATGAAAGAATCCGGGTAATACTAAAGGATGTCCTACATCAAATTGCATCACGGAACGTGCTGTAGAAAATAGCTTTTTAGGCATTTTTTCTTGAAGATTTGGGTACAAGTAGTTTAGAGTGTATCTGTCAGTTTTTCGAAAATTGTAAAAAATGGCGTCACCCGAAAAGCAACGTCTCGAATTGATTTGGCCCAAGCACCTGGAAAATCTTTTACTCTCTCATCGGGACATCGGAAAACAACTCGGAATAGTGCAGTCAACGGTGAGCATCGAACGGAACAAAAAATGCAGCCAGAACGGATGTTCTACTTGTGATCAGGATCCCAAGCGTGTAGTGAAAGCGTTTAAGCGGAATCCCAATGCTTCGGGCAGGGATGTGGCCAAATCGTTGAATCTGTACAAGTCTTTCGTTCATAGAGCCGCCAAAGACCTAGAGGGATTGCATACGTATATAGTGCGGAGGGATCCAAATCGTGACGAACGGGAAAATGCGGTAGGAAAATCACGGGCCCGGAAACTGCACACCCAGATGCTGACGAAGCTGCATTGTCTCATCATGGATGATGAAGCTTACGTCGAGTCGGACTTACGGTGGTATCTGGGTCTACCGTTATTCACCGCCCAGCACAAGTTTAATGTTCCTGAGGAAGTAAGAAAGCAGAAACTTTCAAAGTTTGCGGAGACAAGATTCTGCACAAAGTTTTGATTTGGCAAGCGATCTGCTCACGTGGAAAACGGAGTGCGCCGTTCGTAACTACCGGGACTGTAAACGGGGAGATCTACTTCAAGTAGTGTCTACAGAAGCGTTTGTTTCCTCTGTTGAAGCAGCACAAGGGCCCTAAGAGCTTTTGGCCGGATTCAAATGTTGTCCTGGAGTGGTACGAAGCCAACGGAATCACTTTGGTACCCATAGAGAGGGTACCCCCCCCCCCCCCCCCTCCAACAAACCGGAACTAAGGCCCATCGAAAAATAATGGGCAATTATGAAGCAGGCACTACGGAAGTATCCCAAGGAGGTCAAATACGAGGAACATATGAAGAAAAAGTGGGTTTTCGTACAGAAGAAGCTGCAGCCAGATGTTGTTGTGAACCTAACGAGTGGAGTTAAGCGTACGGTTATGGTTTTGAAGTTGAATGAAATAAATATGCTAAAAGCTTATTAATTGGTTATATTTGAGTGTTTCAATAGGATCGGTCGACTAGATAATTTTCTTCAGCGTTTTTCCGTGATGAAATTTGATGAGGGACATCTTTTAGTAACACTTGCAACTCAGGAATACGTGCGTCCATAAATCCATGATTACTGATAAGGAGGGAACCATGATTATTCCTAATTAATTCCTAATGAATGAGAGGTTTGACTCCGAAATTTCAACCTTGTATGATTTCAGCTGTCTGAGAACCTAAGAAGGGAGGAAATAAGCCAGAAATCTTTACCGAGACTAATAGGTTAATATTTTTGGATCTCGCGGTTTAGGAATCCAGAGTCAAAGATCATAGGATCCCAAGATTCCAAGAAGCATAGGTGCCAGAAGATTGGGTGTCCAGGAATCCAGAAGTTCAGAAATGCCGGAAGTGAGTGATTCAGCACCTCAGTAGTTCAGGAGTCACAGAGCCTGGAATCAAGTTCTAGAGTCCAGTACAGAGACTCGTATTTACCCCCGTACCTCTTTGAAATATTGGTCTGAGGTTTTGGAATAACAAAGCAATCAACCGGGGATGGTGGTGCCATCCGCTCCGCAATAGGCTAACAAATTTTCGGATGTATCGTTCTATGAAGTTAGAACACCTCGGATGGTAGAAGCTTCGAGATTTTGAACTAAATGAAAGTCTATACAAGATACTGAGAAGTAGCGAAATTTTGGAAATTAAAGAAGATAAAAATGGCCCGATACAGCGAGGTAACTCAGTTCGTGAGACCAGGAAGCCGAAAGCCTAGCAGTTCAGGAATACGAGAGTCTAGAAGCTTGTGCGTCCCGGACTCGAGGAGTACTAGAAACCACGAGTTCATGAATCCATGAATACTGAAATGCGGGGACCGTGATAATTCCTAATGAATATAGACTGCGAGGCTTGACTCCATCATTCCAATTTCACATCATTTCAGCAGTCAGCAAAATCTAAAACGGGAGGAATAAATCCAGAATCTTTTTTCCAGACTTTGAGTACGTTGATATTTGAATAGCTCTTGGTTTGGGAATCCAGATCACAGGAGCCCAAAATTTCAGGAGGCATAGGTGCTGGAAGGCTAGGAGTCCAGGAATCCGGAAGTCTAGAAGAGCAAAAATTCAGAAGTTCAGGACTCCGGTAGTTCAGGAGTCGTAGATCCCAAGAGTGCTGGAATCAAGGAGTTTCAGAGTGAAATGTTGGTCTGAATTTTTTGAATAACACAGCAATCAACCACTGGTGGTGCTATCCGCTCGGCAAAAGGGGAATAAATTTTCCGTTAGATCGTTCTTTGAAGCTCGGATGATACTAGCTTCGGCATTTTGAACTGATGGAGAGTCCTCACAAGAGATTAATAAAGTTTTCGCACGATTAGAAGAGGTTGGGTGATTTAGACACCGCATCAGGTACGAGATTGGTGTTGAGTTGTTTTTCTTGTCGTGGGTACTGAATTCAGTTGAGTCTACTGAACTTCTATCTCTTAGAGAGTCATTAATTATTGAGTGAGCAATAACTTTGAGTATCTTGCAAGGTTTTTTAGTGTTTTTTTTGAAATCCAAGGATTCAAGAGTTCATGAGACCACGGAACTGAAACTCTAGAACAGGAATTTAAAAGTCTAGATGCTCGTGCGCCCAGGAATCAAGAAATCGCGAGTTCAGATATCTAATAGTCCAGGAGTTTAGGAATCTAGAAGTCCTGTAGTCCAGGTATCCAGCAGTCCGGGGGTACAGGAGTCCTGGAAACCAGGAAGCCGTGAGCCTAGCAGTCCAGGAATCTAGAGTACTAGTAGTGTAAAGTATCTAGAGCGCTTGATGACTGAATATCTTGGAACATAAGTGATGTGTAATAATAATGTTAACTGCGAGCCGTGGTGCGGCTGCGAATAGGATCTATGGTTTACGTAGTCAGCTCAAGTGCATTTGACCTACAGAGGCGCCCAAAATTTACTCTACACAGATCGCTGTTACTCCTTGTTACTCTGTACGGCCTTGAGGCATGATCGTTGAAGAAATCGTTGCGTTTAACACTAGACGATACAGTGGAAAATAAAAAATAGTACAGACCCACGAGCCAAGGGTTGTACCAAGTATACGGTCATGCTGATATTGGAAGGAACACTTAACTCATTTTAATTTTAGGAGCAAAAGATGACTATGCAGCTCATTTATAAATTCCCAAGATCACGGTTATAGATCGCTTCTATTTCGGGGACTCCTTTGCTGGTCATGCACTTTTATAGCATGAGTTTGTATAGCGCCCATATTATAGCAGAAGAACAAATTATTCAACTTTATTCTGTGACTCACCACACCCATGTACAGCATCCATAAACTACCACTAGGTATGAACGCTTGTAGATCTCATAACATGTATTTCAAAAATGGACTAAAATCTCTTATATACTCAATAATATTATCTAACTAAGCTTGTAAATTATATATAAATTTTGACGAGTTTTACCATGATAGCCCCTTACCCTACATGAGAAAAATACGAACAAGATATTTAGCCATACTACTGTTCGATACGAACGTATGCAGATATTAAAGATGTCATGATAGTTGGTATAAAAGTCTCAACAGCTTTACACGATTTATGTTTTAATTAATTTTAGTGTAAACAGCTTTTTATCACAACATAACTAACAAAGGAGACTGTGTAACCAAATAGATAACCTTAAAATTCCTGTAAAACTTATTTATTATATTTGAACATAAACAACTCGGTTTATACACCAACATAAATTAATAAGGCTCTCAATGGTAAGAGAAAACATAAACACACACACAATTTTAACATCCAGTGTACCCTGCTAATTGACACCCTCCGGCCCATCAACCGACAACCTCGTGTTGTGAAAACTTCGCTCCCGTTATTTTCCGATACAGCAAACACCCTGCTCAACGATATATCCTGAGTGATAGGTCACAGCACCACTATCGAAAAAGCAACCACCAAAAGCTACCGCCCGAACTCCGTGCAAACAGTTGTTGCAGTGACACGGTCTGTTTGTTCCGAGTTCGATTTACTTCCGGTGGGAATCGTACGAAGGCAGAGGAAACACATTCACGTTTCCTGTCGCCAACCGACAGCGTCGTCGTCGTCATCGTCGTCGATCATCGATGCTGTCATCTTCACAGTGCAACAAAGTACAGATTTGAAAAGGGTCCTTATAGAGCTAGGCGACAACCGTCACGTCAGCATTTCCGTCTGCACTTATGTATGTATGCACCGTTCGGCGCTTTTTCGAGGTGCACTCCCGTCCCCATATTCTGTTGGATTGGATGGAAAGTTTTTCGCCGGTCGCAGTTCTCGTCCTGGTCGTCGTCGTCGTCGTCGTGTTCAATCAATTTGTGCTCATCCTAACCCCAAACCTTTACCGGTATCCACCGAACGAGCATCTCCTTCGGATATAGCCTAATTCTCGATTCCCACAGCGGTTGATTGCTTTGGCACTGACGAGCGTACTCGGGGAAACACCGCTGTAAGAAGTATAAAACTTAATGAAGCGGAATATTACACAATCCAAGCTGGAAGGAAATATGTTCCATATAAATATTATTACCATAGGATTCTAGGAACCAGGCTCTTCTGCGGTGGGAGAGGTGTCGCGACCAAGGGGTGCAATCGAAACGAAATTGAGTTGAGGTTGCGGGGAAGAACGTTGCAGGATCTTTGACCGGGAAGGTTAATAGAAGTGTGAAGTGTGTGAACTTTTTTTTCCCGAAAGTGGGGGGGGGGGGGAATAAGGAAACATCATCGATTCCGAAGTTCCTGGTTTATCTTTCGATGCAAGCCAGGGGGTGGTGGTGGCTCCACTTCTTTAGGCGAAACCGGCTAAAAAGCATATTTATTCGGTTCCAGCTCGTTGCTGCTCGTTATTCTTGCTGAGTGAGGCGGTCGTGAAGGAGGCAGTAAAGTGCACCCTACGAATCGATTTATTTGCCCACACGCCTCTCGAGAGGCTGCTGCCGGAAAATTATGGCATCTGCAGTGAAGGGGAAATTTGAGTTTAGCTGAATGTTGTTTTTTGCTAGACAGCGATCGAATCTAATTTAAATGTTCAGCAGTATTTGAATCATGTAACTTTTGGGGTGGACGCTGGAGGTCGTTCAGTTAAAGAACTTGTTTGATAAAACATGTTGAAATGATTTATAATTGAGTACTTGTTAATAACCCTTTTAAATTTTAATTAAATTTTCAATATCTACTGTCTGTTTTCGAGTTTTTTTTCACTTTTTCCTTTCTAACTTTAATTTCGTTTTAAAATTATATTTTGCATTTTTACATTTTAGTTCTAACTGTTATCCTAAAACTTTCACTTTTTATTTTTTATTTCTTACCATTTATTCTTTCTTTTCGTTTCTTTACTTTTACTTTTTTACTCTTTTTACTCATTTTGCCCACATTATTCTTTTTACAATTTTAATTAAACTTTTATTCTTTTTATTCTGTTTATGATTCACTCTTTTTTAATTTTTTGGTATTCTATTTCTCTTTTATTTATTCAGGATTTAACCTCAAGGGCCATTCACCTTTTTGAAAACAATATTCATTTTAAAGCGACAATTTAATTTACAACTCCAAGTAGATAAAAACAACGAATAACCGAATATTATTTCTTTCGACTATTCTGGGCGAGTGACTTTAAAATACCCGGTAGAGTTGCCCAGGGTATGTGCATACGGTTCTTTGTATGTAAATAACATCTTGAGATGATCTGCCTTCAAAAGTCAAGTAAGATGGTATAGGTTGGTTCAGCCGCATTCGCCCTACCGAACACCCTCGAGAATACCAGAAAAAAGTTTCCCCAAGTGTCGTTTGTGAGGGATTCTACTTCTCCGTACTTCGACATAAATCTTTTTTTTATAATTCAGGCTAGTACGAAGTGCTTGATCGTGTAGGCGAATTTCCGTGAGATCAAGGTTCTTGGTTTGGATGTTTTCCTGTTCAACGTCGTGTTGCACGTTGCTCTTCGCTACGAAGCTTTCTGCTTCGGCCAAGAAATTGAGCGTTATTAGTAACACTTGTCTTGTATGATGTAGCTGTTTATGTGACATTCCGTAAGAGCAAGTTCCATTTTCACCTTGATGAACTGCTTCACTAAGACGGGTCTGCGATTGCGTTCACCCGTAATGGGCGAAATTTATTCTGTGGTTCACTTATTTCAATGGCAGTTGGAGGCACTGGAACTCTGTTGTGTCTATATATTACACGTGAGAGCGGCGCAACGCGTGTAGTATTTTTTGTTTGTATGCTTGCGATGTGCGCGTTTTAACTTCTCATCGTTTCAAGATGAGGAAGCCTACTATTGCTTACTTTTTTTTTGTCTTTTTATAGTCTTTTTACTCGTTTTATTCTTATACGTTTTTAGCTTCCACTTCTTATACGTTTTCAACTCTTTTTGTTTTTCCGTTCTTTTTACTCAACTCTTTTCTTAGTCCATTTTAATTGTTTTTTCCTTTTTGTACTCATTTCATTCTATTTGCTCTTCTTTACATTCAACTATTTTGCTTTCTTGCTCTTGTTAGTTTGTTTTATATTTTTTACTCTTTTCGCCTTTCTCATATAGAAAGGTTATGCAATCGCTCCAAACATCGACTTTTTAACCGAGGCCTTGAGGGCCGATTCACATATACCACTCGACTCAGTTCGTCAAGATCGGAAAATGTCTGTGTATGTATGTATGTGTGTGTATGTGTGTATGTAGAAAAAAATGTCACCTCTGTTTCTCAGAGATGGCTGAACCGATTTGCACAAAAATAGTCTCAAATGCAAGGTACAACCTACGGTTGCTATTGATTTTTTTGTTGATCGGAATTCCGGTTCCGGAGTTTCGGGTTGAAGAGTGCGGTGACACAGCAAATTCCCATATAAACTGGTACCACCATGATATCCAAATGATGCAATACATATTAAAATATATGCAACATTACTTGTATTTGTGGGTCTAGATTATTAATGGCCAATTGAAGTAGTTTTGACCACATTGGCCACCTATGAAGGTTTCTTGATGCCCTCGGGGAACTTGCCAAATTCCTAAGTTAATATCCCGTCAATTTTTCAACGCATTCTTGATCGATTTGAACAAACTTGATTTCAAAGGAAATAAATGACACTGCCATTATCTGCAAAAGAATTTTATTCCGATCTGACTATAGGTTCCGGAGTTATAGGTTGATTAATGCGGTCATTCAGGAATTTCCCATATAAACCGTTACAATCGTAATATCTCAGAGGTTCAAAATCTACTGAAATGGACAAAAAATAACTCTGATTTACAGATCTAGATCACTGATGGTCGATTAAAGATTCTTTAAAGTTATTGTCCACTATCGACAATTCCGGAAGTCCCGGGTCTCGGGTATATTCCAGAATTAAAATCATATCGGTTATTCGGTGATGACTGAACCGATTTTCACAAACCAAGTATCAAATGGAAAATATACCATGCGGTTGGTTACACCTCCGATAAACCCTTCCCCCCACCATTCTTTCGAAGGCTTGTTGGCCACATTGCCCACAGTAAAATGTTCCGGCAGTATCGGGATAAATGTCCATCGTTCAAAATTACCAAACTCACATTAGTTTCTCGGAAAAGGTCGTGCCGATTTTTACGAAATTAGTCTCAAATGAAAGGGATATTATTCCCACAGATTACTATAAAATTTCGTAGGAATCGGATTCCAGAAATATAGACTGAATCGTTCGGTTACGTATGAAATTCCCAAATAAGCCGGAACAATTTTTGCCTTTCTCCTATAGAAAGGTTATGCAATCACTCTGAACATCGTCAACCTAATCCTGACCCGGGGGGCCGTCTGTCATATACCATTCGACTAAATTCGTCGAGATCGGAAAATGTCTGTGTGTGTGCGTATGTATGTATGTATGTGACCAAAAATAAGCACATCGGTTACTCGGAGATGGCTGAACCGATTTCATCAAACTTAGTCTCAAAAGAAAGGTACAACGTTCCCATAGGCTTCTATTGAATTTCATTAAATTCCGAGTTGCGGTTCCGGAGTTACGGGTTTAAGAGTACGGACACACAGCAAATTCACATTTTTGCCTTTCTCATATAGAAAGGTGCAATCACTCTGAACATCGTCAACCTAATCCCGGCCCGGGGCAACCCCCCACATCACTCACCACCCTTCCCTAAACCGCCCTTCCATCATCAAGTACCCCTCCACGCGAAAAAGAAATTCTTATTCCTCTAGAATAAACTTTCCTAGTGGGTCTGAAAAACCAGTGAAAAATTCTGTTTGAAATGATTTTGAGTTGAGAGACTAATTTAAAATTTCTTAACAAGTTGAAAATTTTTGGCGGGGTCCAAACCCCCGAACCCTCCTCCTGGATCCGCCGGTTTCAAGTGTTTCAGCGTCGACACATAGCAACTCAAGTTCGTAGCTGTCGATTCATTATACGTATATGTAAATCGCACTGAATATCTAATAGACAGTTCCACCATTTTATTAAACATAACCAGCCACTTTTACTTTTAACCATTTTTTTCTATTTACTCTTTTTGTTTCATTACTCATTTGATATTTATTTACTCTTTTTACTCATTTCTTTTTACTGTTCTTTCACTTTCCACTATTTTGACTCTTCTTTTTCACACCTTTTTATTTTGCTAATTTGAAATTTCTTAACAAGTTGAAAATTTTTGGCGGGTTCCAAACCCCCGAACCCTCCTCCTTGATCCGCCGGTTTCAAGTGTTTCAGCGTCGACACATAGCAACTCAAGTTCGTAGCTGTCGATTAATTATACGTATGTGTAAATCGCACTGAATATCTAATAGACAGTTCCACCATTATATTAAACATAATCAGCCACTTTTACTTTTAACCATTTTTTTCTATTTACTCTTTTTGTTTCATTACTCATTTGATATTTATTTACTCTTTTTACTCAATTCTTTTTACTGTTCTTTCACTTTCCACTATTTTGACTCTTCTTTTTCACACCTTTTTATTTTGCTTTATTGTTTTTTCTCTGTTTACTCGTTTTACTCCTTTCACTCATTTTATGTTTTCTTTTTTAAATTTTTTGCCTTTTAAATTTCTTTTACTCTTCTAACTCTTTCAACTCGTTTTAGTCTTTTTATCATGTTTTGACTGCTTTATTTTTATAATTGAATACGCTCTATACTCTTTACTTGAATATTCTTCTTAGTTTTTTCCTCCTTTCACTTTTTTCCTTTTTTTATGCATCCTATTTTTGAATTCGTTGTCATCTTTCTACTTTCTTTACTTTACTCTTTTCTTTTTAGTCTTATTTCCTTGTTTCCTGTATTACTCATTTAGTTATTTTTACTCTTTGTAAGCCTTTCACAATTATATCTTTGTGATGCTTTTGAATCTTTTACGCTACCTTATTTTACCCTTTTTTCTTTAATACTTTAACCACTTACGCTATTCCTTTCTTTTACTATTTCTACTCTTTTCACTTCTTTTACCCTTTTTCGCTTTTTTATACCTTTTACTAATTTTACTCTTTTAACAAGTAGCCTTTTCACTTTAAATTGGTTTATTTTTTTCATTGCTTAAAAGCAAATTATTTGAATTTTTTGCTCTTTTAACTCTTTTTATTCTCTCTACTCTTTTGATTCTTCTACTTTTTTTTCTCTTTTTTTTAATTCGTTATGCTATTTTAACAGTTTTTCTCATTTGATTTTTATAAATTTAGGAAAAATGTCATTCATTCTTCTTCTTATTATTTTCTCACTTTATTCGCGTAATTTTTATTATTATTTTTTATTCGTTTTATTCTTTATTTTCCTCAATTTACAGTTTTTTCTCTTTTTGCTCTTTCACGTTTCGACTCTTTTTTGCTTGTTTAGATCAATTTGGTCTTTTGTTTTTATTCTTTTTTATTTTTTGTCTCTTTTATTCGTAACATTTCACTCTCTTATGTACTATTCTCAATTTGTTCTATTCTGTTTTGTTTTCTTTCTTCTTTATACTCTTTGTAATCTTTTAGCTTTTTATTCTTCTTATTCTCTTTACTTTATTTCTTATCTTTACGCGGTATCAAATTCACTAACTTAAATCGTTTTTCTACTTTAATTTTTTGTTACCATTCTCTTTTTATGATGTTTTCTTTTTAATTTTTTTAATATTTTAATTTATTTTTTACCCTTTTTATCCATCTTTCTCTTTTCATTCCTTTTATCTTTTCCACGCCTTTTACTCCTTTGACTTCTTTAAATTATTATTGCTGCTTCTTCTCGTTTTTCTGTCTTCTTATTTTACTTATTTAACTATTTTCACTTATTATACTTGATTCACTCATCTTACTCGCACTTTTTCTCCTTTTTATTCTGGTTACTCTTTTTACTCTGTTTATTTTTCTTCTTCTTTCTATTCATTTTACAAACAATTGAAGGTTACGGGTCCAACATAAGCCCTAACTCTCGAATGGACAGGAAATGTTAGGCGGGTTAAATCGAGATCGCAGCGTGTGTGCATCACCATTGCAGGTAAGGGCTGTGTTGCACGGCACAAAATCACTGATGTTCGTACGGTTAGTCGTCTAGTCGTTCTGTTCTCGCAAACGCTCAGATACGGTGATTTGGCACGGCGTTTCCCTCATCTTCGAGGTCTTCCGCTAGATGATTACGAGCTTGTACAACCCAAATTACTTATTGGTCTCGACTACTTACGTCTGTGCGTCTCGCTGAAGCTGTGTGAAGGCGGCCCGAGCGATCCAATTGGTGCAATTGGTGCCGGCTAGGATGGAGTATTTATGGGTGTATTCCGGTCCAATCGTCTCGAACGGCGATCACTAGCTTTCACGCCGGGGCGGTGTCCGATCCTGATCGAGAGCTGAACGAGCAGCTCCGCGACTACTTTACATTGGAAAACGCTGGAGTCCTGGGCCCATGTGTAGTGCCGGAATCTGATGACGAGAAGCGTGCAAGAAAGTTGCTACAGGAAACAAACAAGCGGCTACCTTTCGGGCCAGGCTACGAGACGGGACTTCTATGGAGAACGAACAACCCAGACTTCCCCGACAGCTACCCTATGGCTGTGCAACGGTTGAAGGGACTTGAGCGGAAGCTCCAAAAGGATCCGGCTATGGAGCAGCGCGTTCGCGAGCAAATTTTCGAGTATGAGCGTAAGGGCAACGCTCACAAGGCTACTTTAACTGAACTGACGTCTGTTGAGTCAAGCCGGATCTGGTGTCTACCACAAGATTCGCCTGATATGGGACGCGGCGGCAAAGGTACGCGATGTGTCGTTCAATTCTAAGCTACTCAAGGGACCGGATCTTTTGAACCCCTGCCACGAGTTCTGTACCAGTTTCGTCAGTATCCTGTCTCCGTTTGTGGAGACTTAATGGAGATGTTCCATCCGACTGCCAGTCGTAACGGTTTCTGTTCGGATTGCCTTCAGGTGTATGTGATGGATGTGGCCACATTCGGCTACACTTGTTCTCTGGCGTCCGCACAGCATGTGAAGAACCTAAATGCAGAGGAGTTCGACGGCGAGTAACCCCGAGCCGCTACAGTTATTCGGAACAACCATTATGTAGACGACTACTTAGATAGCTTCGAGACGACTCAGGAGGCAGTAACGGTTGTGAACGAGGTGAAGTTCGTGCATTCAAAGGGAGGCTTAATCCTGCGGAATTTCTCATCCAATAAAATAGCGGTGCTGGAGGGAATAGGAGAGACGACAATGCCTTCATCGAAGAATCGAAACTTGGAGCTAGGTGAAAAGTCCGAATCAGTGCTGGGGATTAAATGGATACCATATGAAGACGTGTTTGAGTACTCCTTTGGTATGAAAGATGACATACAGCGCATTCTTCATGAGGATCACTTTCCCACCAAGCGAGAAATCGCCCGAGTGGTCATGAGCCTATTTGATCCGCTCGGTTACGTCGCGTTTTTCCTTGTGCACGGGAAAATTCTCCTCCAGAACACGTGGGCGAAAAGTACGGAATGGGTCCAACCGATTCCTGACGATCTCAACAGACGGTGGCGACAGTGGTCGGAGCTCTTCGGACAGTTAAACCAGATCCGTATACCCCGGTACTACCTTAGGTTGCCCTTTCCTAAGAACCTGGATCACCTCCAACTACACGTATTCGTAGATGCTAGCGAAATGGCGTATGCTGCGGTGGCTTATTTCCGACTGGAGAGTGACAGTTGCGTGCAAGTGGCACTCGTCGGGGCAAAAGTGAAAGTTGCCCATTGAAAACGTTGTCTGTTCCCAGACTCGTGTTGAAAGCCGCCAACCTTGGGGTTCGCTTGGCTGGCAGTATTCAAAGTCAGCACTCGTATCCAATCAATTTGCGATATTTCTGGGGCGATTCGAAACCGTTCTCGCATGGATTAAGTCAATCCATCACAGACCGTATCACAAGTTTGTTGCTGTCCGCGTCGGCGAGATCCTGACAACCACAGTGGCAAAGAAATGGATGTACGTACTATCGAAACTCAACGTTGTCGATCTCGCGACGAAGTGGGGTATTGGTCCGCTGCTGACGATGAACAGCCCTTGGTTCCAGCCTTTTGACTTCTTCCAAAACACCGAAAGGAATTGGCCTATGCAACAACCGATTGAGCCAACTGAGGAAGAACTAAGGAATGTCCACTATTATTTCGCACACTTTGCGTTGGTGGAATTCGCCCGGTTTAGCAGTTGGACCAAACTGCACCGTTCAGTAGCATACGTGCTCCGCTTTATCAACAACATTCGGCGGAAGAAATGAAGAGCTAAGGAGCTTGGCAATCTTACCAGCGATGAGTTACGACTAGCGGAAGAAAAGCTCTGGAAGATGGCGCAAGGCGATGTTTATTCTGATGAAATCGCCGTACTTGTCCAAACTCAAGGCCCACTGGATCGACGTCATAATGTTGTGGATAAGGCCAGCGACATCTACATATCTACATCATGTGGCCGTTCCTCGATGAGAATGGAGTTCTTCGGAGTCGTGGCCGAATCGGTGCGGCACCCTACACACCGACCGAAGCTAAGTTTCCCGTAATCCTACCCAAACAACATTTAATCACCTTCTTATTTGTAGACTGGTTCCATCGCCGCTTTCGCCACGCCAACCGAGAGACCATGTTCAACGAAATTCGCCAACGATTCGACATTTCGCAACTGCGTCGATTATTAGACAGGGTCACACGAAGCTGCGTCTGGTGTAGAATTGGAAAGTCTGTCCCGAGACCGCCCGCTATGGCCCCACTACCGGAAATGCGGCTTACTTCGTTCATCTGGCCATTTACCTTCACCGGGCTAGACTACTTTGGGCCGGTACTTGTCAGAATGGGCAGAAGCAACATCAAGCGCTGTGTAGCCCTCTTTACCTGTCTCATTACCAGAGCCATCCATCTGAAAGTGGTACACTCGCTGAGTCGTACATCATGAGTGTCCAGCGTTTTGTCTACCGCCGGGGTATGCCGCGGGAATTCTGGTCGGACAATGCCATCTGTTTCCAAGGCACTAGCAACAAACTGAAAGTGCACAAAAAGATGAAAGTTTACTACCTCACGAACAACATGGAAGTTCATTCCACCTGCTTCCCCGCACATGGGCGGTGCATGGGAGAGGCTCGTTCGCTCGGTCAAGGTGGCAATCGGGGCGACTCTGGATAGTACCCGAAAACCTGACGATGAAACATTGGAAACAATCCTGTTCGAAGCAGAGGCCATGATAAACTCAAGGCCACTTACATACATCCCATTGGAATCTGCAGATCAAGAAGCTAACCACTTCTTGCTGGGCAATTCATCCGGCATCAAGTTCCTGCCTACTGACCCGATAGATAGTCGTTCAACACTGTGAAGCAGCTGGAAGTTGGCGCGGTTCATCACCGACGGATTCTGGAACAGATGGCTAAAGGAATACCTCCCAGTAATTACACGCAGATGCAGGTGGTTCCCGGGAGGTCAAGGATCTGGAGATCGGCGATCTGGTCTTGGTAGTTGGCGAGGCGGCGAGGAACCAGTGGACTCGGGGGCGGATTTTCTGGACAAGACGAAAGAGTACGGCAGGCGTTGGTACGAACCACAGCGGGTCTAATTCGAAGACCAGCCGCAAAGCTTACTATTTTGGACGTCGAGCCGAATAGCAAACCTAGTTCCAGTATTCCAGGGGTTCCTGGCCCTCACCAAGGTTTACGGGCTGGGGTATGCGCTACCGAGATCCTTCGCTGGGGCCTTATTCGACGGTGACAGATCGGCCGACAGTGAGGTTTCACGAGGAAATGTCATGCAGCAGGATACAGTGGGGCAGAAGAAGAAAACAGTGCCGTATAGTGAACACATCAATAGTACATAACCCTAACTTTCTCCAACGAGTCAGTGCGGTTACGGCAGTAGTGACATTATCTCCCAAATTTCTTAAAGCTAATAGTACGTGAGTAGTACGGATAATCTTAAATTTAAACATATTTCCTATATACTAACTATATGTACAACTATACTAACAGGTGCAAACATTGTTTTATAACGAAGAGCTAATGGTGACCCACACGTTCCTAAGCACCTAATTAATTGAATTATCCTACTTAAATCTAATTAAAATATTAAATACAACTTATTTCTAGCTTAAAGCTAACAGTAAAAAACAACGTTTGCTAAAGAGAGTTGGTGCTCTGAAACATAACCTAACAATTTGTTTTTTTGTTTCTCGTTTAAATTTTTAAACGTTTCTTTACTCGTTTTTCTTTGTTTACTCTGTTTTTTTACTATTTTTACTCTTTTTGGATGTTTTATTATAAAGCTTTTTTGATTCATTGCTTTGTTAACACATTTTGTTATTTTTACTCATTTTAATCTACTGTACTGTTTTTCATGTTTTTGCTTCTTTTACTTTACTTGTTCTGGTATAACGTTGTAGCTTTTTGCTGTTCTGTTTTCTCTTCTTGCTCTTTCCACTCGATTTATTCTTCTTGAACTCTTTGCCGTCGCTGGTCTTAATATTTTTTCACACTTTTCATTCATTTCTTTATTGTTATTGTTATTTATACTTTCTCTACTATCTTTATTATTTTCACTCATTTCCGTTTTATGTTTTCTTCTCTTTTTCCTCTTTTCGCCTTTATAAATTTTCTACTCTTTTTCTTCTTTTTACTCGTTTTGCTGTTTTTGTTATTTTCACTGTGTTTACATATTTGACTCATTTAAATTATTTTATTCTTTTTACCATTTTTACTTTTTTATGCTGTTCACTATTTTTATTCCTCTTACTCTTTTTGCTGTGTTTACCTTTTTCTACTTTTTAATTTTTACTTTGAACTTTTTACTATTTGCTATGTACTTTTTACTTTTTGCTTTTGGCTTCTTACTTTTTACTTTACTGCCAACATCGATTTTCTATCCAAGGAAATGTCACTGCTCAAGCCAAACGATAAGCTGCAATTTATAAAGTCCCAGCAAACACATTCGAAATGAATATCAAAGATAACTCAAGAAGTTGCACATCTTCAGCTGGGTTCCGTCGCCCAGTAACGTACCGAAGAACAATGCCGCGTAGAAGCAGCACATTTCCAGAGCATATCTCGACAATTTCAGCACAGCTGCAATGGGTTCTTATCGCAATCACAATGTCCTAACAAATGCGGCAATTGTATTGTTGTTCGGAGGCTACATCAATTTCTCCGGTCGTCATGATATTCTTGCTCTGGCATCGTCTTAAGAAAATGGTTTGTCGTCTCCGTCCCCCCTCCGCGCCACTTGTACACACCCTTCCCATTCGAGCACAGATGCAGCCAGTGTTGGCAGTGTCGGGCATAGGAGTGAAACTCACAGTCCTGGAAAAGACTTCCAATTTATCAACTTGAAAGCTTCTCACTTATTCTGTTTGGTGGGTGGGTGTGGGGCCTGGACCTGACCTACGTAGGGCTAGGTGGCGACGAAACGAGACGACCATCGTCGGCTACATACGTTCGGGCCGTGCCGGCAGAGGCCTTTCCGTTCGATACGTGCACATTCAGTGCGAGTGTGTAACTAAACATAGTACCTGCACTAAAATTGGACGAAACGCTTCAGAAAAGATGGAAAATGACATCATAAACGACGTGGGGGTGTTTGAAGAGCTTTCTGCAAGGAAAGGACATTCTTCGGATATATAAATTCAGCGACGGTGGGTCAATCGATAAAGTTATTGGAAATATAAATAACAGCGAGATTTGATTGAAATAAGAGTGAGATGAGATTACTACCCAAGCTCGACTCCAACCAGCAGAAGACAAAAGATTTGTCCGTAAGATTTTAAGCCTATTTCTAATGACACTGTCACTTCTAGTTTTCCGATCTGTATATTTCACATCCTTGCTCTCACCTGAGTACTATGGCTTCGAATTTTCATAACTTTCCCTACCTAGTAACCGAATATCATTAAAAAGTAAAAATTGAGATGCGTTTGATAAGAAAACTTGAAATAAACGAATCTTAATTAAAAATCGTTATCACTTAACAATTACAAGCCAGTCTCTACGCATCGCTCGATCGAGATAGAAGTGTTTTGTTTTCGGTCTGTTGGAAAAAGAACAGTGCAGTAATCCGCGTTCAAGGTTATTTTGCCATTCTCTGCCTCTTCGGTTTGGACTTTTATTTTCTTTTGTGCGTGTGTTAACCGTTAGGCCACATTCCTCAACCTTTTGTTCGTAAAGCGAGGATTGAACAATAACCAGCTATTTAAGCTGGACTGGTGCGTCGTGGGAAACGAGTATACAGATAAGTGAAATCTACCTTTTTGATACATTTACGGCTTTTTCCCGTCTGCGCGGGTGCTGACCCCGTGCGTTGACGGTGTCGATGGCTTCCTCCCCGGATGGCCAAATGGAGATCGAGTCGACTCCTAAGGCTCTCCCCCGACCCAAACAATATCCAGAGCTCTCGACCGGTCCCTTTGTGGTCTTCTTTCGGCCCAAAACAAAATCGCTGAATCTATTACAGATTTCAAAAGACCTAACGGAACGGTTCTCGGCTGTGATCGAAATAAAAAAGGTCCGCTCAGACAGGCTGAGGGTCGTGCTGACTAACTCAAAGCAGGCAAACGATATTGCTTGCTGCGAGCACTTTACGAAGGACTATCACGTGTATATTCCAGCTGTGAAAGTACAGTCTGAAGGCGTTGTCACCGATGACAGTTTGACATGCGAGGATCTGCTGCAGTGCGGGGTTGGCCGTTTCAGAGACCGCTTACTTCAGCCAGTGAAAATACTCGAGTGCAAGCGTTTGCACTCAGTAGTAGTTGCGGGGGATGGTTCAAAAACGTACCCCCAATCAAACTCTTATCGGTTGACCTTCGCTGGTACCGCTTTGCCAAATTACGTCCTCTTGCACAAGGTTCGTCTGCCTGTACGTCTGTTTGTGCCGCGGGTCATGAATTGCACAAAGTGTAAACAATTGGGTCACACAGCCACCCATTGTAGCAATAAGGCCCGCTGTGGAAAATGCGGGGAGAATCATCTAGATGATTCGTGCAGTAAGAATGCTGAGAAGTGTCCTTACTGTGCAGAGAATCTGCATGATATCTCGGCATGTCCCGCGTACAAACTACGCGGGGATAAACTAAAACGTTCCCTTGCTGGACGATCCGAACGTTCTTTTGCAGAAATGCTAAAGAAAGCTACACCACCAACCTCAACAAACATCTATGCTCACTTGCCTCCTAACGAGGGCGAGGCTGATGACCCACAGGAGGGAACATCTACTAGGGCGCCTAGAAGTTATAGGAAGAGGAGGAACATTTCCTCTCCTAAAGTTCGTTGTAAAGGCCAGAAGGTATCCCTTGACGGGACTCAGAAAGTCACATCTATTGGAAGTGTTGCAACCAAACCGAAGCAATTAGCTCCTGGTCTCGGAGGATTAAACTCAGAGAAGGAGTTCCCAGCACTTCCCGGAACATCAAAAATCCCAAGTGTTCCTCTGTTTCAGTTCGAGAATAATCGCGGCACTGGAATTATCAAACTCTCGGACATTGTGGACTGGATAATAAAAACTTTCAATATAACTGATCCTATTAAAAGTCTTATGTTAGCTTTTCTCCCTACAGTAAGAACATTTTTGAAGCAGTTGACTGCTAAATGGCCCCTCCTTTCAGCGATTGTATCCTTCGATGGCTAACTCATCGAACGAGGTCACGGATTTGATCACTGTTCTACAGTGGAATTGCAGAAGTATCATCCCGAAAATCGATTCCTTCAAAATTTTAATAAATAATTTGAGTTGCGATGCATTTGCATTATGTGAAACTTGGTTAACTTCCGACATAGATCTCAACTTCCACGACTTTAATATTATTCGCCTGGATCGAGACACCCCCTATGGAGGAGTGCTTTTGGGGATCAAAAAGCGCTATTCCTTCTACAGAATTAACCTTCCCTCGATAACAGGTATTGAAGTTGTCGCTTGTCAAGTAACAACCAAAGGCAAAGATCTTTGCATAGCTTCCATATATATTCCCCCCAACACCGCGATTGGGCATCGCCGGCTACATGACATCATAGAATCCCTGCCTGCACCGCGACTAGTTTTAGGCGACTTTAACTCTCACGGTACGGAATGGGGTTGCCTTTATGATGATAACCGTTCCTCTTTAATTCACAATATTTGCGACAACTTCAACATGACAATTCTAAACACGGGTGAAATGACACGGATTCCTCCCCCACCAGCGCGCCCAAGCGCATTAGATTTATCCCTTTGCTCGACCTCGCTAAAGTTAGAATGCGCGTGGAAGGTAATCCCTGATCCCCACGGTAGCGACCATCTGCCGATCGTAGTCTCAATCAATAACGGCTCAAGGCCATTGGAAACAATCAATATTTCGTATGACCTCACACGAAATATCGATTGGAAGAGCTATGCTGCCGCGATATCCGACAACATCGAATCGACTCAAGAACTTCCTCCGGAGGAAGAGTACAGCTTTTTGGCTGGCTTGATTCTCGACAGCGCGAATCAAGCTCAGACTAAGCCAGTACCCGGCGCGAACATACAAAAACGTTCTCCCAATCCCTGGTGGGATAAAGAGTGCTCAGACGTGTACGCAGAGAAGGCCGCCGCGTTTAAGACCTTCCGGAACGACGGGTTACCCGCTAGTTTTCAACAGTACGCGACGTTAGACAAGCGAATGAAGAGTTTGATGAAAGCCAAGAAACGCGGTTATTGGCGCCGGTTCGTCGACGGATTAACGAGAGAAACATCGATGAGCACTCTTTGGGGAACAGCCCGACGTATGCGAAATCGAAACAGTACTAATGAGAGCGTGGAATATTCAAACCGTTGGATATTCGATTTCGCCAAGAAGGTTTGTCCGGATTCCGCCCCGGCACAGAAGATCTACCGCGCCGCGTCCCGTCACGATAACACGAACGAAACACCTTTTTCGATGGTGGAGTTCTCACTTGCTCTCTTGTCGTGTAACAATAAAGCTCCAGGGCCAGACAGAATCAAATTCAACTTGTTGAAGAATCTGCCAGACTCTGCCAAGAGACGCTTGTTGAACTTATTTAATAAGTTTCTTGAGGCTAACATTGTCCCACATGATTGGAGGCAAGTGAAGGTCATTGCCATCCAAAAACCAGGAAAACCAGCCTCCGACCACAATTCGTATCGACCGATCGCAATGCTATCTTGTATCCGGAAGTTGTTCGAGAAAATGATCCTATCCCGCCTCGACAATTGGGTCGAAGCAAATGGCTTACTGTCAGATACACAATTTGGCTTTCGCAAAGGCAAAGGGACGAATGATTGTCTTGCGTTGCTCTCAACCGAAATTCAAATGGCCTATGCTAGTAAAGAGCAGATGGCATCAGTGTTCCTAGATATAAAGGGGGCTTTTGATTCAGTTTCTATCAACATTCTTTCAGAGAAGCTGCACCAGCATGGTCTTTCAGCGACTTTAAACAACTTTTTACTAAACTTGTTGTCGGAAAAGCACATGCATTTTTCGCATGGTGACTTATCGACATCACGATTTAGCTACATGGGCCTTCCCCAGGGCTCATGTCTAAGCCCCCTGTTATACAATTTCTACGTCAACGACATTGATGAATGTCTTGACAATTCCTGCACGTTAAGACAACTTGCAGACGATGGCGTGGTGTCTGTTACGGGACCCAAAGCTGTCGATCTACAAGGACCATTACAGAATACCTTGGACAATTTGTCTGCATGGGCTATTAAGCTGGGTATCGAATTCTCCACGGAGAAAAGTGAGCTAGTTGTATTTTCTAGGAAGCGTGAACCAGCACAACTACAGCTTCTATTAATGGGTCAAACTATAGCTCAGGTCTTCACAGTAAAATATCTAGGGGTCTGGTTCGACTCGAAAGGTACTTGGGGATGCCATATTCGGTATCTGAAACAGAAATGCCAGCAAAGGATCAACTTTCTTCGTACAATAACCGGAACGTGGTGGGGTGCCCACCCAGGAGACCTAATTAGGTTGTATCAAACAACGATACTGTCGGTACTGGAATACGGATGCTTCTGCTTTCGATCCGCCGCGAACATACATTTCATCAAACTCGAAAGAATTCAGTATCGTTGTTTGCGTATCGCCTTAGGGTGCATGCAGTCGACCCATACGATGAGTCTCGAAGTCCTGTCGGGCGTTCTCCCGCTGAAAAATCGATTTTGGGAACTCTCATATCGATTGCTCATTCGATGCGATATCTTGAACCCGTTGGTGATTGAAAATTTCGAAAGGCTTGTTGAGCTCAATTCTCAGACCCGTTTTATGTCCCTGTACTTTGACTACATGGCGCAAAATATTAATCCTTCTTCTTACAATCCCAACCGTGTGCATTTCATAAATACTTCTGAATCTACTGTTTTCTTCGACACATCCATGAAAGATGAGATTATTGGAATTCCGGACCATATACGCCCACAAGTGGTTCCAAATATTTTTTATAATAAATTCCGAGAAGTCGACTGTTCTAAGATGTTTTATACTGACGGATCAAACCTCGAAGGGTCCACTGGCTTCGGTATTTTCAATCAAAAGTTCACCGCCTCCTACAAACTCAGTGACCCTGCTTCAGTTTACGCCGCAGAACTAGCTGCTATTCAGTATACCCTTGGAGTCATTGACACATTACCCGCAGACCATTACTTCATCGTCTCGGATAGTCTGAGTTATATTGACGCTATTCGCTCGATGAAACATGGAAAGCATTCCTCGTATTTTTTGGGGAAAATACGGGAGCTACTGAGTGCTTTATCTGACAAATCTTTCCAGATTACCTTGGTGTGGGTCCCTTCTCATTGCTCCATTCCGGGCAATGAGAAGGCGGACTCCTTAGCTAAGGTGGGTGCCATTGAAGGTGACGTTTTTGAAAGACCAATTTGCTTCCATGAATTTTTCACTATTACTCATCAGAGAACCCTCGAAAGTTGGCAAACCTCGTGGAGCAATGGGGAGCTAGGAAGGTGGCTACATTCGATAATCCCTAAGGTATCGACGAAACCTTGGTTCAAGGGGATGGATGTGGGTCGTGACTTCATTCGTGTGATGTCCCGACTCATGGCGAACCATTACACGCTGGATTCACATCTCCGACGTATTGGGCTCGTGGAGAGTGGTATCTGCGCTTGTGGCGACGGTTATCACGATATAGAGCACATAGTCTGGGCGTGCACCGAGTACAGTTCCGCCAGGTCTCGGCTTATGGACACCCTCCGGGCCCGAGGAAGACCACCCAACGTCCCGGTTCGAGATGTGTTGGCAAGCCGCGATGTCCTCTATATGTCCCTTATATACACCTTCATAAAAACCATCAATATCCAACTTTAACTGCCCCTTTTTCCTTATCATTCTCAGAAGCGCTCTCTTCCACCTGTACCATACACCCACGATGGTTTGATGCGACTCCAAGGCGACACAAAACATCCCTGTCGAATGAGCCAACAAACACGGGACCTAAAGCACGAACATCACACGCACAACTCGAAATGTAGCCGATCAACATCTGAGCCGCACTACGAAATCGTCTGGAGAAACCCCTGCCATCTCGAGAGCGACCACCCGGCGTCCCAGTACATGATTCTTCCTGATGAAGACCACCCTGATTCTGTAATCCATCCGTTGATCTCCCGAAGTCTGAAACTGAAATAATGTTCTCCCCCTGCCATGTTTGTCCACCCTACTTCCCCTGACTCTTATACACAGAAGTAACACCCCTTCCCCCCCCCCCAAATATCTTCATGAAGCATTTAGCTCTTCTTGCCTTTTCTAGTTTTAACTATTATATTATATGATATCGTTGAAAATGCCCAACTCTACTACCACATAAAATAACTCTAATTAATGTCTCCGAATCTTTACAAAATTTAATCACGCCCTCTAATTATTTCTACTTTTAAGATAGTCGTAAAAATTTTCCCCCTTAGTTAAACATTATTTGCTCCAATAATCTCATTGCTAAAAATGTCAAACCATATTGCCATAAAAACTAAATGACCCCTCTAATCTTACGAAAATTATACTACCCCCTTGTGTATATGTATAGCTATAAATTAGCCTTAGTTTAATTTCAAAAATCAATATGTAAGCCCCTAGTTTTAAATAATTTAAAATGTAAAACAAAACAAAATTGGCACCTTTAAGCTAACGCAAACCTGCCTTATCAAATAAACGAATTGAAAAAAAAAAACAATTACAAGTGGGGAAAATATCACCCAAACATTGTCTTCGCGCGACATCGTCCCCAACAATACAAGATCCAGTCGGAAGGAAGTCCTTTCAATTCTGACCTGCTTCTCCGTCCAGCTGCTGATGCTGTCACAGTTCAGCCGAGATTGGGAAAAGGAAGAGAAACACTCGGAGCAGCACGATGGCGGTAGGAACTTTTACGGTGAGCAACGAGACAGAGATCCGACAGTACCCTAGCGTTAACAATGGTCTTTGTGAAGTCTGTGCTGCCTACCGGGAACTGATATAAGTACACGCAATAATTTATAAGTCGATATCAACAATAAATTTATCGGTTATTTTGCCAGCTTAGAAAGCAAACTGTTTGGGGGCGGGTGGGGGGTCGAATAGGAAGGGCACAACGACGAGGACAGGTCACGCAATGAATGGGAAAGCATTTATCCATTGAACCGTAATTTAATTTATTTTTGTTATTGATTCACTTTGTGGTGGAAGACTAGGAAGCTGCTGCTGGCATTCAAACAGTTATGAGAATGCCTGAAATGCACTTTTCGAAACGCGATGATGGGTGAAGGTAGCTCGTAACTGAGTTCACCTTAGTCTTATTCAAACCAGGAAGAATGGAAGGTGATAAATCGAATGCAATTTTACCATTTGCTAGTTACTCTACGGTGCAGAACAAGTAAGCAGCTTTATTCAGTCAATTTATCTAAAAATGCTTGCTAAGGCATGATTTTCAGTAAGCTCGATAAATCTATTCATTAGTGATCAGGATGCAGAGTGGTACTTTTATCTGCCGCAATTTCTTCCTATTATAAACTGCTAGGGCAATGAAGATGATGCCGTACGTAGAGTGTTGTAGGACATCATCGGGCTAGGGGCTGCCCGAGTGTAACCATAACCGCCTTTTCGAAATCCATTAGCTTCATCGATAATTAAATTCCCGAACTGCGACCCAGCCAGTCCGCCCATATCGTACCGATGGGGGTATGTGTATGACCGTAACATTTTCGACTGCGACTCCGGTAGCTAAAGCCGATGTGCTGCATACGTACGAGACAAGATCAATTTTCCGCTGGTCTCGTTGTTGTTGGCCGGGAATGCAGACGGAGGGTTTTTTTTTCAATTCGCCTGCGTTGCGTGAATATGCGATGGGGGTGTTGGAGATGAAATTTATGACAGAAAATTATGTAATTAATTTTCCCCGAACGGCACCGGTGACAGTGTCCTCCGGCTGGGTGAGAATCAGTTCGTGGAAAGTATAATGGTGGGGATGACGAGGAAATGATTTTCACACGATTTATGGACTGTTCGGTAGAAGTAAGTATTGAATGGGTTACTGGCAGCGAAATTGGAACTGCAAGCATGTCAACTTGTCCTTCAGTTTCAATAGAAAGATGGCAGTAAATTCGTAGTGCACATGACAGCTGCGCTTCTTGGTTGGAGTCCGAAACTAACCAATACACAGTGGTCAATATTTCAAAACGCATTTTTACGATAAAGAAATAATAACTCCTACAACATAGATTTTAAAAATTAGAATTCTTCGACCAAATTTGCATGAAAAGACGCATCAATGATCTATTCTCCTAACAAATTGATATAAAAAAAGTTAAGAAAAAATTACAGCTACTGTACCATATGTGTAAGTTTGGGAATCGAACCCAGGTGAGCTCCTTGTAAGATATTCGACTTACCGACTACGCAATGGTCGCCTTTTCGCCATTGAGTCTTTTTGCATGAATACTGGTGAAAATCCTGGTTTTCATCCAGTTAATCGTATTGGAATTTGCAATATATCGGACTAGCCTAGCTAAAGCAAGCAGTAACTTGGCATTTCATGAGACCACTACAGAGCAGAAAATATATGTATTTCGAGAATTTTTCCTGGTGCATTTATAGTATAAATTGAGATACTGTAAAATAAGGATTTTAATGACTTATTTTTTCGTGTCGTAACAACGTTTCTGTAATTCTATTGTAACTTATTCAAACGATAATTTACACAAAATAATTTTACATATTAAGCAAGCAGAAAACATTTCTAATGAGGCTCTTTCTGAATTTTAAACTGCTAGAAGTAAATTTGAAGATATTAATGTTACATAATTTGATTATTCGTGATAAATCAATAAATTCAACTCTTGTCTACAAATATCTAAAAATCTGCTTTGTGTGATGTTTTATTAGAATCCAATTTTCCAAGTTCCTTTCAAAAATGGAAGTCGACTATCGTGGCGTGACAAAAAATTTGCTTTTCCGTTTAGTTTATTTTTGAACAACTTTGAGCATGATGGCCGTACAATTCATAATCGCTACTTCGTGATTGGTCAGAACAATCGAAATTTCACAGAGAATAAAGGAATGGATCCAGAGAGTAGCTATTCTTTCTCAATGAGCTCGTTTCGAGAGTTCTATATTTTGAAACGCCAATAACGGCACCGGCAACGTCCTTGCTGTCATCGGGGAAGGAAAGGAATGTTAGTGTGGTAAAAGTTTTTATGGAGACGTTGTATACCTTAGAGATGGTCGGGTTCGGGTTTTTGGACCCGGAACCCGGACCCGACCCGAGCCCAACGGGTTTCGGGTCGGGTTCGGGTTTTGTAAATTTAAACTTCTCGGGTTCGGGTCGAGTCCGGGTTTTCAAATTTCAATTTCTCGGAATCGGGTTGGGTCCGGATTTTTGAAATTTTAAACTTTCGGGTTTGGGTCGGGCTCGGGTTTTTCGAATTTGGTATTTTCGAATTCGGTTCGAGTTCGGGTTTTTGAACAGATCACACTCAACGCTGTTTGCGTCTACACATAACACCCAGTCCACAGTGGAAGAAATCCAACCAAAAAGGCAATTAATTAGAAGCCGCTGAAATAGTATCTCAATATACACACCAAAATTTTTTTAGGCAATAAAATGCAATTAAATATGTTCACCGCACGCAACTGTGACCGGAGATATGAGGCTTTAAAGATCCGGAATATTACCCTTTTTTTAAATCTGAGGCCTAATTCGGAAGCCGCTGTAAAAGTACAGATAATTATACCCTTAAAGTTGTGGAAAATTCTAGCGATCAAGATGCAATAAAATTTGTTCACCGCACGCACCTGTGACTGGAGATATGGGGCTTTGAAGATCCGGAACATTACCGGTTTTTAAGAAATCTGAGGCCTATTTCAGAAGCCGCTGAAAAAGTACAAAGAGTTATACCCTCAAAGTTTCGGAAAGCTCTAGCGATCAAGATGCAATCAAATTTGTTCAATTTGTAATTCTTTGAACTTTTTAGCAGCTTCTGAATTAGGCCTAAGCTTTGATGAATTCCGGTAAAGTTCCGGATCTTCAAACCCCTATATCTCCGCTCACAAGTGCGTGCGGTTAATAAATTTGATTGCATCTTGATCGCTACAGTTTTCTGCTGCTTTAAGATTATAATTCTTTGTACTTTTACTGCGGCTTCTTAATTAGACCTCAGATTTGATGAAAACCGGTAATGTTCCGGATCTTCAAAGCCCCATATCTCCGGTCACAGTTGCGTGCGGTGAACAAATTTGATTGCATTTTAATCGCTAGAATTTTCCACAACTTTAAGGGTATAATTCTTCAAACTTTTTCAGCGGCTTCTGAATTAGACCTAAGATTTGATGAAAACCGGTAATGTTCCGGATCTTCAAAGCCCCATATCTCTGGTCACAAGTGCGTGCGGTGAACAAATTTGATTGCATCTTGATCGCTAAAATTTTCCACAACTTTAAGGTTATAATTCTTTAAACTTTTTCAGAGGCTACTGAATTAGGCCTCAGATTTGATGAATACCGGTAATGTTCCGGATTTTCAAAGCCCCATATCTCCGGTCACAGTTGCGTGCGGTGAACAAATTTGATTGCATTTTATTACCTTAAAAATTCCGCAACTTTTGGTGTGTATATGGTGATACTTTTTCAGCGGCTTCCAATTAATTGCCTTTTTGGTTGGATTTCTTCCACTGTGCAGTCTCTTTTTGTAGTATTAACTTTACTTACTTTACTTTACTTCGTGATACGAATGGATGACACATATAACCGTACTAAATTTTCCTACCTTTAAATCGCTAGAATTCGTTATATCTTCTGATGCTCAACTATTGTATTTTTTATTCATGTATAAAATTTCTTCTCTTCAGATTCGCAAACTGTCCGAATTATTTTCTTTTTTAAACCAGTACTCATGAAAGAGCATTTAATAATGAATGTTTCGCGTCTAAAATCTCTATGCGATTTACTTTTTACGATAATCATCAATAAAGTAAATCTTTCGGAAAATATATTGGTTCAAGCAAGAAGAATCTACGGGAAGTAGAGACAATCTATCAACGCTGCCACTCATATAGTAATGGTATGCTAGCGCCACTATCAAATCAGTGGTACATATATGAATCAAGCACTTTCTGTCAGATTGTCCCCGGGCTAGGCCGTTGCATGGTTCGGATTCCTTCATGAATATACATGAATTTCCACTATTTTAAGGAATTAATATTGTGTGCTCTGTTCAAGCCATGAACGGATTTGTAGAAGTTTGGAGTCGTTCCGAGAACTCCATTGGAGATCTCTACTGGCGCGCATACTGTACTAGCTAATGATGTGACATCAAGAACACGACAGATAATCTTGATTGACACCCTTCGACACAAGTTTAAGTAACCGCACCAACCAGTAATGCGGGTGACGTCGTGTAAATTGTCGAATACGACTTGCCAATTAACAGTGCTTAATTTAATACATTATTATTATTATTTATTTATTTGGGTTTTAAACTACTGGTCATTCGCCCATAATTTTTAATACATGTAATAAATTATACAAAACAACTCTTGCAGGAATGGTTTTCGATAAAAAAATTTGGTTAAGTACGACGGGCAAGGTTGTTTGAATCTGTCATCATTATGCCTCTTGTTTCCCCATGCGTTAGCCGTTAGCCGATTCATCAAACTTTCTGAATAAGATATCGAGAACATTACAAATGCGACTTTCAATAATACTAAATATAAATGCCAATTTCTCTCGCCAGTAATTCGCTTCGCCATAGGTAGACATAACTGGACGCGTATGGTGCTACTTCAGGTTCGAGCGATTCTATAACTATTTTGGATGAGCTTTGGATGATACTTTTGGATGATCCTTGGATCCAGCTCGGATGCCTAAATTTAAAATTTTTCGGGATCTTTGGTTGATTCTCCGTATTAACAAGTCCGGCTCAGATCGGGTTTTTCGAATTATAAATTTTCTGGTTCGGGTTTGGTTCGGATTTTTAAATTTTGAAAATATCAGGTTCGGGTCGGGCTCGGGCTTTGCAAAATTTTTATTTTCGGGTTCGGGTCGAGTTTGGGTTTTGCAATTTTAAAATGTTCGGGCTCGGGTCGGATTCGGGTTTTTCCAATCTTAATATTTCGGGCTCGGGTCGGGTTCGGGTTTTTCAATTTTCAAGCTTTCGGGTTCGGGCCGGGTTCGGGTTCGAAAAAAATGAAACCCGACCATCTCTAGTATATCTCTGTATCTCCACGTTTGTCACAGAATGGAGTTTTTGTAAGTGGAATGGGGAGAAAGGTAACACAAATCTGGATTGGCTTTGATAAGGGACCATTCATAAATTACGTAGTTCTTTTAGGGGAGGAGGTGTACGACGAAATGTGACATATTGTGGCATGTGGGGGAGGGAGAGTAAGCCAAAACGTTACGTAACAATGTTTTACAGAAGAAAGAACTTGTTACGTATGAGGAGAGGAAGGGGTAAAGACATGACAGTTTGTTATATAAAGAAGGGGGAGTCGATTTTGGGCATTTTTTTGCGTTACACAATTTATTAATAATCTCTAAGCGATTCGATCTATACAACTCTCTAAAATGTTATCATATGTGTTTTTTCTCTGGGTAGCCAGCTGCCGAGAATTTGTGATAGATTTATCGGTTGTTGAAGGACATCGGAAATTTTTAGTTTGCAAACTCCACCTCCGGACTGTCGACGGTCGCGAGTGATATTTATGTTTAATTGAATAAGATGTTTTTGAAACAGTTTACAAACGTCTTTATTATTACCTATTTCTTTATTTCGGCGAAACCCAACAGTCCAAAAACAATACAATGCGTAGCGTTTACCTTTATTATCTTGAGAAACTTCTAGAAATAGATATGCTTATATCTATGCAATGATTTCGTTGATGATTTCGTAATATTTATCGTGTATAAACTTTGAAATTGTTATAGGCAATTGAACGACAACTACGCATTATTTTCCTTCTCCATGAGCGATTGGTTAGGATGCTGATTCATATGCAACCTATATTCGCGAATGTTGTTACAGGTATGCCTCGATAGTACGTACCCTCGATAGTACGCACATTTTACCTCGACAGTACGTACACCTACCAACAATTTCTTTTTTTTCGTTTGATTTCATAAACTTCAACAAAATGCGACAAATTTTATAGAAGTTTCACGAGTTTCATGTAACTTCTGCATACTTTAGAAAGCTTTTGTTGAGGGTTCTGTGCTACTCAGAGTAGTTCTGCGAACTCTAGCAAAGTATTCCAAATTTCAAGTAAGCCATCACGGTGTTCCTAAAACCGTTATTAATAAAAAAAATGACCATAAATTTGTCACACGGCATTCGAAAGATACAGTATCCAAGCATCTTCTCAGTGAATTTCAAAATGATCCATCGAGGGATTCGAGAGAAATTGCAATTTGAAGTTTTATGACACGTTTCATAAGGCTACCAGCAAACACCCACGGGTTTGGTCCTATCTCTACAAACAAATTTTTTGTCTACTTATTTAGTACATGGCATTCGAAAGATATAGTAATCAAGTATATCTCCTGCAAGTTTGAAAATATTTCATTGACGGAATCGAAATTTATAATGGTTTGGATGTGGTATGCGGTCATAGATGGGTTTTCTACCAGACTTCAAGCGTGAATCCATGTTTGTCCATTGACTGTTTAGATCGTTTATACGTGTCGCGGGAAAACCTTACCATTTAATTACATAAATATAATGTACAAAAGGTGTTATTTATATGGTGCACTGAAAAAATATGAAAATAGGGTTGTCTACCAAACGTTAAATATAATGTGAAAACTAAAAAAATGAAGAAAAGTTGGAATGTTTACTTCAAAAGGCCATATCTCAATGGTTTGTTGACCGATTCTAATTATTTTTTTCATTATTGAACAGGTAAACGATTCATTGAAAAAATCATTCAAGCTTTAAGGTCCTACAAGTACCTTGAAAATCTTATACATTTCGCAAGGAGATCCTTCGAACTTCAGACAATTTGTACGAAATTCTGCTCATTCATAGTTTTTTGTCAAACTTCAGAGAATCTCAATGAGCTTTAAGGATGATACTTCGAAGGTTATATGAAATTTATGAAAATACTTCAAACTTCAGAGTATTTTATGCACTCAAACAATGTCTATAAATAGCAGAGTGTTCACGATGTTCACGTATATTTTACCACATTCGGGGTAAATCCGCGAACTTAAAAAATACTACAGCTTTGGGTGAAATCTTTAAAATCTCTGGAAAGTTCATGAAGCTTCAAGAATATTTTAAGGATTTCTGATAATCTTTCATACATCAAGGGGTGTCTGCAAGTTTTACAAAATTCTTTCAAACTTTAAAGAAATTATTACAAGCATGAAGTAAATTTCCTGAAACTCACAGTTAACTTCAATGAAGAATTTCGAGAAAACTTAGGAACATCTGCTGAAGGTGAAAATGCAGCTTCAGCTTTCGGAAGACATCTTCATACAGCTTGAGCACGTCAGGCATGCGGTGCTGATAACCTTCACCAAATTCGCCCAGGCGAAAAGATTCATTTCGCAGAACAACTTGAAACACGTGCTCGTTTGTGACAACGCTGAAATCAAGATCCCTATATACATGGATAATGGAAATATTTAAGTTAAATTACATGATCTAGCTCCACTTACTGGCTATTAAAAGATTCATGTCGTATTTCGGAGCAGTGGAATCTTTTACGGAGGACACATGAAGAAACTACTTCCCAGGTATTTCAAATGGTATCTTTGTGGTGAGAATGCGAGTAGACCAATCCATTCCCTCCTACCTTACCCTGCAGTACAAAACAGAAGGGGGTGATACCATTACACATCGAACTATCTGTACATATCAAGGACAAACTAATACGTGCCAATTCTGCGAACAAACGGTACACTACGGACAACCCTGCCCAGAAACTGCTGAGGAAAGCTCAGTTGCAGAAATAAAAGCCAACCAACCTAGCTCCAATACCATTACCTGAACCACAAACGGTTGGCAAATTTGTGGCTGCTGTTCAAGCACTAATGACAACTGCTAAAGCTGCGTCAAGTACTTTAAATTCAACAACTAATGCCACCAGTGAAGAAGCTACCACCAAGGATGGAGTGTTCACATTCGTGACCCGCAAGTGCAGGAAGCCAGGAAGAGTATCTGATCGCGAGTATCAAAGCAGTAATCATGATGATGATACGGACGTAAATGACAACGAGAGAGACATGGATAACCCCGAAATTGGCGAGAGAAGGAACATCTTGCCGACACGAAAAAAGATCTCCGCTCGCAATAGCAAGTTGCGCGCACGGGATCTTACAGGCTCAAAATAAAACTTATTGTGATTTTTATTATTTACATCTTGTAAATATATAAAAGACCTATGGCTTCTCTAAGCTAACGCATTGAGCTGTGTCAAATAAGCGAATTAAAAAAACCGACGTCACGCGCGCGTCGTTTTTTGCTAACAAATATAATATATAAGAAATATAAGCACTTATGAAAGAAAAAATAAATTCATCAAATAATTGATTACAACAATGTGCTAAAGCCAAAACATGCAAGAAATTAAGGAAAGACCTTGGGAGAGACTCTTTTTTGTCGCATCTTTCGGTAATCATCAAGCTTTGATAATTTTTTTTTTCAATTTGTTTATTTGATAAGGCACGTATGCGTTAGCTTAAAGGTGCCATTTTTTCATTGTTTTACATTTTGAATTTCTTAAAACTAGGGGGTTACACATTTCAATAATATTTTGTTTTATATAATGAAACTAAAAAAAACTTTACAGCTAACTTATACATATAAAAGAGGGTATAATATAATATTCGTAAGATTTGGGGGACGGGTCATTTTGTGTGTTCTTTGTATTGTAATTCAATTTATGATTTTTAGAAGGGAGTTTGTAGGAGAAATTAATTATTAACTAAGCGGAACATTTTACAAGCTTATTAACTAGAAATAACTAGAGAGAGTGGTTCAAGATTAAGGGGAATTAATTAGGGCTATTTTAAAGTAGTGGTACTGTTGTGCATTTCTTAACGAGATTAAATATTGATCAACTAAAACTAGAAGATAGGGGCACATAAGTTTTGGGAAGATATTCAAGGGGAGAAGGGGGTGAAGACATACATCTGTGTATCAGAGACATGGGAGAGAGGGTGGACAAGGCTGAACGGGGGGGGGGGGTGGTTAGGGATATAAACTTTCAGTTTCCGGCATCAGGAATCAACGGCCAGGATTACAGATTCGAACGGATGCATCAAGTATTGGGACGCCGGGCGGTTTTCCTCGAGTCGGCAGGGGTTCCTTCAGACGATTTCGTAGTACGGCTCAGATACGGATCGCGAACACATCGCGTTGCGCGTGTGATGTTGTACTGTAGATCTCGTGTTGTTGGTTCATTCGACAGATGTTTTGTCTCGTCTTGGAGTGGTATCAAACCATCGTTGGGGTACGGTAGTCGGAAGAGGGCACTTCTGATAAGAGAAAAGATAGGGGCATTTAAATTTGGATATTGATGGTTTTGAGGAACGTGTATATAAGAGACATGTAGAGAATATCGCGGCTTGCTAGTACATCTCGAACCGGGACATTGGGTGATCTTCCTCGGGCCCGAAGGGAATCGAATAGTTGAGATCTGGCAGAACAGTACTCGGCGCATGCCCAGACAACATGTTCGATTTCGTGATAACCGTTACCACAAGCGCAGATACCGCTATCCACGAGCCCAATACGCCGGAGATGTGCGTCCAGCGTGTAGTGATTGGACATGAGCCGAGACATCACGCGAATGAAATCCCGACCCACATCCATTCCCCTGAACCAAGGTTTCGTCGATACCTTAGGAATTATCGAATGTAGCCACCTTCCCAGTTCACCATTGCTCCATGAAGTTTGCCAACTTTCGAGGGTTCTCTGATGGGTAATACTGAAAAATTCGCTGAAGCTAATTGGTCTTTCATATATGTCACCTTGTAAAGCGCCCGCCTTAGCTAAAGAGTCCGCTTCTTCATTACCTGGAATGCAGCAATGCGAGGGAACCCAAACTAAGGTAATCTTGTACGATCTTACAGATAAAGCACGCAGGCGCTCCCAGATTTTCCCCAGAAAATATGGAATGTGCTTTCTAGGTTTCATTGAACGGAGAGCCTCGATTGAGCTGAGGCTATCCGAGACAATAAAGTAATGATCGGTGGGCAAAGTATCAATGATCCCAAGGGTATACTGAATAGCAGCAAGTTCTGCGACGTAAACTGAAGCAGGATCATTGAGTTTGAATGAGGCGGTGAGGTTTTGATTGAATATGCCGAAGCCAGTGGAGCCATCGAGGCTTGACCCGTCGGTGTAAAACATCTTGTTGCAGTCGACTTCTCGAAATTTACTATGAAAGATGCTTGGGATCACTTGCGGACGTATGTGATCCGGGATTCCACGAATCTCGTCTTTCATGGATGTGTCGAAGAATACAGTTGAATCAGAAGCATGAAAGAGATTGACACGGTTGGGATAGTATGAAGAAGGATTGATATTTTGTGCCATGTAATCGAAGTACAAGGACATAAATCGGGTTTGAGAATTGAGCTCGACAAGCCTTTCGAAATTTGCAATTACTAACGGGTTCAAGATATCGCATCGGATGAGCAATCGATATGAGAGTTCCCAAAATCGATTTTTCAGCGGAAGGACGCCCGCCAGCACTTCTAAACTCATCGTATGTGTCGAGTGCATGCAACCCAAAGCAATACGCAAACAACAATATTGGATTCGCTCTAGTTTGATGAAATGTATGTTCGCAGCGGAGCGGAAACAGAAACTCCCGTACTCCATCACCGACAATATTGTTGTTTGGTACAGCCTGATCAGGTCTCCCGGGTGGGCACCCCACCATGTTCCGGTTATTGTACGGAGAAAGTTGATCCTTTGTTGGCACTTCTGTTTCAGATACCTAATGTGACATCCCCAGGTTCCTTTAGAGTCGAACCAGACCCCGAGATATTTGAAAGTTGAAACCTGAGCAATAGTTTGACCCATTAATTGAAGCTGTAGTTGCGCTGGTTCACGCTTCCTTGAAAATACGACTAGCTCAGTTTTCTCCGTGGAGAACTCGATACCTAACTGGAGGGCCCAAGCAGACAAACTGTCCAATGTATCTTGCAATGGTCTTTGCAGATCGACGGCTTTGGGACCTGTAATAGAGACCACACCGTCATCTGCAAGCTGCCTTAGCGTGCAGGAATTGACAAGACATTCGTCAATGTCATTCACGTAAAAGTTATAGAGTAGGGGGCTTAGACATGAGCCCTGGGGAAGACCCATGTAGCTAATTCGTGATGTCGATAAATCACCATGCGAAAAATGCATATGTTTTTCAGACAGCAAGTTTAGCAAAAAGTTGTTTAGAGTCGGTGAAAGACCATGCTGGTGCAGCTTCTCAGAAAGAATTTTGATAGAAACTGAATCAAAAGCCTCCTTTATATCTAGGAAAACTGATGCCATCTGCTCTTTGCTAGCATAAGCCATTTGAATTTCTGTTGAGAGCAACGCAAGACAATCGTTCGTCCCTTTGCCTTTGCGGAAACCAAATTGTGTATCTGACAGTAAGCCATTTGCTTCAACCCAATTATCGAGGCGAAACAACATTTTCCCGAACAACTTTCGGATACAGGACAGCATCGCAATCGGTCGATACGAGTTGTGGTCGGAGGCTGGTTTTCCTGGTTTTTGAATGGCGATGACCTTCACTTGCCTCCAGTCATGAGGGACAATATTACCCTCAAGAAACTTATTAAATAAATTCAACAAGCGTCTCTTGGCAGAGTCTGGCAGATTCTTTAACAAGTTAAATTTGATTCTGTCTGACCCTGGGGATTTATTGTTACATGATAAGAGAGCAAGTGAGAACTCCACCATCGAAAACGGTGTTTCGTTCGCGTTATTGTGAGGGGACGCGGCGCGGTAGATCTTCTGTGCCGGGGCGGAATCCGGACAAACCTTCTTGGCAAAATCGAATATCCAACGGTTTGAATATTCCACGCTCTCATTAGTACTGTTTCGGTTTCGTAAGCGCCGGGCCGTACTCCAAAGAGTGCTCATCGATGTTTCTCTCGTTAGTCCGTCGACGAACCGGCGCCAGTAGCTACGTTTTTTGGCTTTTATCAAACTCTTCATGCGCGTTTCCGCCATCGCGTACTGTCGGTAGCTAGCTGGCAGCCCGTCGTCCCGGAAGGTCTTATACGCAGCGGCCTTCTCCGCGTACACGTCTGAACACTCTTTGTCCCACCATGGATTGGGAGGACGCCCGCGTGAGTTCGCGTCTGGTATGCGTTTAGTCTGAGCTTGAATCGCGGTATCGAGAATCAAGCCAGCCAGGAACCCGTACTCTTCCTCCGGAGGAAGCTCTTGAGTGCACTCGATTTTGTCGGATATCGCGGACGCGTAACTCTTCCAATCAATATTTCGTGTGAGGTCATACGAAACATTGATTGTATTCGGTGGCCCTTAACCGTTAGAAATATTAATTACGATTGGCAGATGGTCGCTGCCGTGGGGATCAGAGACTACCTTCCACATGCAATCTAACCGCAGCGATGTCGAGCAGAGGGACAGATCTAAGGCGCTCGGTCGCGCTGGAGGGGCAGGAATCCGTGTCATTTCACCCGTATTCAAAATAGTCATATTGAAGTTGTCGCAAAGCTCATGGAGTAGGGTAGATCGATTATCGTCATGAAGGCAACCCCATGCCGTGCCGTGGGAGTTGAAGTCACCTAAAACTAGCCTCGGTGCGGGGAGGAGTTCCGCAATATCGCAAAGCCGTCGGTGGCTAACTGAGGCTCTAGGGGGGATGTAGGTGGAAGCAATGCAAAGGTCTTTGCCTTTAATTCTGGTTTGGCAAGCGACAACTTCAATGCCTGGTGTCGAGGGGAGGTCGATCCGATTGAAAGAATAGCACTTTTTGATCCCCAAAAGTACTCCTCCGTAAGAGTCTTCTCGATCCAAGCGAATAATATTAAAATCGTGGAAGTGTAGGGTTATTTCTGAAGTGAGCCATGTCTCGCATAGGGCAAATGCATCGCATTTCAAATTATTTAGTAAGATTTTAAACGAATCGATTTTCGGGATAATGCTTCTGCAATTCCACTGTAGAACAGTGATTAAATCCTTGACCTCGTTCGATGAATTAGCCATCGAAGGATACAATCGCTGAAAGGAGGGGCCATTTCGCAGTGAACTGCATCAAAAATGTTTTTACTGCGGGGAGAAAGCTTATCAAGATACTTTTAAGGGGGTCAGAAATGTTTAACGCTGTAAGAATACGGTCCACAATGTTAGAGAAATTTATTAAGCCAGCGCTGTTTTCTTTCTCTGGCTGAGATATGGAAACACATGGGGTTTTTGATGTTCCTGGAAGTGCTGGGAACTCCTTTTCTGAGCTCAGGTTACTGAGACCGGGAGCGACTTGCTTCGGTTTTGCACCAGTACTTCCTTGAGTAGTTATTTTAGGGGGACCATGAAGAGACATCTTCTGGCCTTTACGACGAAGCTTGGAAGAGGAAATGTTCTTCCTTTTTCTACTACTTCTAGGCACAGCAGAAGATGTTCCCTCCTGGGGTTCATCACAGTCGCCTTCGTCAGTAGACAAGTTGGTATAGATGTTCGTAGAGACAGGTGGCGTAGCTATCTTAAGCATTTCTGCAAAAGATCGCTTAGAGCGTCCCTTAAGGGAACGCTTAAGATTCTCCTCGCGCTGTTTGTACGCGGGACATGAAGGGAGATCATGTGGGTTTCCCCCACAGTAGAGACACTTTTCGACATCTCTACCACAGGAATCATCCGCATGATTCCCACCGCATTTCCCACAGCGGGCTTTATTGCTACAATGGGAGGCTGTGTGTCCCAATTGTTTGCAATTAGTACAGTTCATGACCCGCGGCACAAAGAGGCGAACAGGTAGACGAAGCTTGTCAAAGAGGAGGTAATTGGGCAGGGCAGAGCCGGCGAAGGTCACCCGATAAGAGTCTGAGTTGACGTATATTTTCTTGCCGTCAGCTGCGACTGATGCTGAATGCAAACGTTTGCATTCCAGTATCTTCACTGGCTTAAGCATGGGGTCTTTGAAACAGCCAGTCCCATATTTTAGCAGGTCCTCGCAATTCAGACTCGAATCGGAAACGACCCCACTGACTTCAACCCTGCTAGCTGGAATATACACCCTGTACTCCCTCGTAAAGGGCTCGTAGCCAGCAATATCGTTTGCCTGAGTTGAACTGTTAACCACCACCCGAAGCTTATCAGGGCGAATTTTCGATATTTCTGTCACGGCCGAATACCGATCCGTCAGAACTCGAGAAATCTGCAACAGATTCAAACACTTTTTTTCTTTGGTCCGAAAGAAGATCACAAATGGCCCGGTGGCCGTGCTCGGATATACCTTGAGCCGGGGAGCCGATTTTATTTCGACGTCCATCTCACCTTGAGATGAACCGCCGTCAGGGGAAGTCATTTTTGCACGGGCCTATTGCCCAGTGCACGTTATTAAGACAACCAAGAAGGGGAAACGAAAACTAATACTTAGCTTGTGTAGGTAACGGTATCCAGACGGCTTACTAGAAGAACACTGCTTCACTTCACTGACCGGCTAACGGTACAGAAACAGAAACACAAAAGAAGGGAAAAAATACTGAAAACTCAACTAGGCGTAGAGTGTGCAAATAACCTTGAACGCGGATTAACACTATTTGTCGCTATAGAGTGTACGGACCGATGACAAAAGACTTCTATCTCGACTGAGTGCTCGATAACGAATGAAGCTTTGATAATATTAGGCACATGATGTAATATGGTTGACGTGGCAATTTGCAATATAATGCAGGTGTAATATATTGAGTTCTACAAGATGACGACACGAATGAACTCATGATGAATGAAGTTCATGTTTGACAATTCTCGGTTGCGTGAGTGCGATTGCAACGGGTGCTCATCTGTTACATTCGAACTCACATAACTTCCATGTAAACAAACCACCGAGAATTGTCAAACAAAGTTCATCCGGCTCATTTTGGGGGGCTATGTCGTTTGATGTAAAACCTAATTACTAAATATATGAAAATTATTAATTCAATGGAAACAATTAATATAATGAACATGATTTAATGGACTTAATGCAAAAAAGCAATCAAACGTTTGTTCGTCGTTCTGGTCTGACAGCTGCAGATAAGTAATTCGTTGCCAATCCTTCTCGCGAATTGTCAATTCCGTTAATTTATAGGGCCATCATTTCACTCAGACAAAGCCATGAGTATTCCCCACGCATTAGTTGACTCAGTTGTAATATATGTCAGCTCTATTGGCGTCATCCGGCGGACGCGTGTTTCCTTATAATTCTATCAAATCAACGAATATTTCAAATCACATACGACAAATGAGTATTTTGAAGATAATAAGATAAAGATTATTGCTAATTAGCGTAATAGCATAAACCTAGGTGATTTCTCGTGGTTGCCAATAATACCGTGCCAATAATTGCTCTGAGCAGCCAGCTGCCGAGAATTTGGAAAAAATTTCATTTGTAGTATTCATACGATTTGTGAAATATGTCTATGATAATTTTGTAGGTAGGGGGTTCTACTCTCTACCTGCTCGGTAAACCCTTATTGACAGGGCGGCTTAGCTGCTTCTACCAAAATTGTGGATCTTCGTACATGTTTGTTACAAAGTAAACACAATAAGTAAATAAATAATTTTACCGCGTTTATTCCTTCCCACTCTCTCTTGCTGCTGTTCGCTGTAACTGCTAATCCGCGGCTGCTGGTGGTGATAGCAGGAATACGACCAAGTTCTTTCAGTAGACAAAAATGCGAGGAGCGCAGAGAGCACGATGGGCGGACCAGGTGGAACGTGATTTTGCGAGTGTGGGGTGTAACCGACGTTGGAGAGCTGCAGCTACAAATCGACTATTGTGGAGGCAAATTGTTGATTCAGTGTTATCATGAAATTATTACACGGATACATTTCGGCTTCGCCTCAGCAGAAACCGACACTATTTTTTTTGTCAGAATAGATTAGCGCCGGCTTGACGAAAATCCCTTAAAACTAAAACACACTTTGTGTTTCAATCGAACGACTGATCAAACGTGATGTCCCGTCCCAGCAGAAGTTCTGCATATAGCATAGATCATGAAATTGATGTTGAACTAAATAAATGAAATGAGGATTTCGTATGGGGAAATCGACTTTTACAAAATAATTCCTCCAAGAGTCGCCCAGCGCTTCCTAAAAATAAATCGATGTGAAATTTTTGTAGGAAATTTATTAAGGAAACAAAGTCTCGAAACCCGCAAAACGATTTGACGATTGTGGAAAAAGTTATTTAATTTTTGAAATAAAATCGAATTTATGCACGCCAAGTTACATACACACTAGCACACGCAACAAACACGTTAATATGCAAACGCTCGAGCCCTTTGCGATCTTCCACGCACACCAGCGCTCGCAATTTCACTAACAGGATAACCCTGGTGTCTAAGTGAACGTTTTAGCACTTATAAATTTATAAACGCGTACTCAAGCGGGAATCTACAAACGCCCGTGTTCGCATGATCACGAATCGGTTATGTCCGGTAGTCCCTATACTCGAACCAACAAAAAAACGCCAATATCTACTAAATAACACGTTCCATGGCGACATGACCAGAAACTATAGTGATATGGGAGAATTCACTCTATTCTAGTATCTAAACCGAACACTGAAAATTTAGTATCTGATACACGATCTGCACGATCATCCAAGAACACACGCGAATATGCAAATGGGCACACGGTTATAAAATCGAATTTATACACGTGAAGTTACATACACACAAGTACACACGACATACAAACGCCCACGCGTTAAAACACGTTAACTTATAGACGCCCAGGCACTTCGCGATGATACACAAACACGAACATACAATCGCGATCATTCACGCACAACTACGCCCAAGATTTCGTAAACACGAAGAGCCCCGATGGTTTAGCGAATGGTATTGCACTTATAATCTGATTTCGCGGTCTTAAGCGTGCCCAAAAAACGCTTATTCCTACGCGTTCGTAAAGTTCCTACCCCCGCACATCGGAACCTTACACTCAATATTACAATCAGAATCACGGCCCGCTGCAATAAACCTTAAGGGGGTTATAATTGTGCAAAAAGGACCTAATGTTCGATAATTTTTTGTTTGAAGAAGTAAAATGACTTGGACATATGTGCGCTATTCTGCAAAATGTTTATTAAGATTTCATCTATAAAATATAAATTTACGAGTTTAAGGTGTCAAAAATGGCGTCCAAAATGGCGGCTCCAGCAAAAGGTGTTTTGAAAACCGACCTCATCTGCGGGCACGTACAGGTCGCAATTCGTCGTCTACAAGCAGCAAACTAAGAAGAATCTTGAATTCCGTAGAGGCCTCAATTCTTCCTTTTTGCCAATATTATATAAGAGGATGCCCTAAAGCAGTGTTTACTAGGTGACATTTCCTGTCTCGTCTGCAATTGTAGTGAGTGATTCTGATGGGAAGCTCTTCCGAGAATCTAGCTCTACATCTTCGGTAGAACAATACTCAAAAAAACCTGTTTTAATCCACCTAGCGGTGCAATTGTGCCTTTCTCAATCATGAACACGAGAATTTTTAGTTGCTTATATTTATTAAAAGCTTTCAAATGTATGCATTACAATTTTATTATACATGACTTGACAACTATATACAAGAAAAGAAATCATTATTCGAGTTCTAAAATTTTGCAAAAGAAAAATCCTAAAAAGTCGATTTTTATAAAAAAAAAATTTTTCGAGATAACATAAAATCTCGACGTTTCCCCCATTGAAAAAAAATTTTGAGTTCCGGCTGTTATGGGAATATCATATGTGACCGGACGGTTTAGTCTATATTTCCGGACCCATATAAGCAATCCGTACGAAATTTTATAGACATCTGTGGGGATATTATAGCTATCATTTGGCACTAAGTTTGTGAAAATCGGCCCAACCATTTCCGGGAAACTGATGTGAGTTCGCAAAATTTTGAAAGATGGCCGCTTTTCCCGGGCACTTCCGGAACCGTCTTATGGTGGTCACTGTAGTCAACGAAATTAAGTTGCTTGAGAGACATTTTAGCGAAATTTTTACCTTTTTTACTTTCATCGGAGTATCGGTTTGAATCGCAATTTACTATGTGATCGCACGCCGCAACCTGTAACTCCGGAACCGGAAGTCGGATCGGGATGAAATTAAATAACCATTTACGGGGGCGCAACACCTTTCATTTTAGACTAAGTTTGGTTGAATCGGTCTAGCCATCTCCGAGAAACCGATGTGGTTGTTATTCTGTATTTGGATACTTCCTCCGGGGCTTCCAGAACCGATGATGGTGGCCAATATGGCCAAAGAGACTTTGAATTGATGTTAGTGAGCTAATACTACAAATCGAAGCCGTTGTGGTCATATTTTGGAAAAATTTTCACCATTATACATTCATTGCAGAATTTATTAAAATCGACATTTTCTGCGTGATCGTGCTCACTACCCTGTAATTCCGGAAGTCGGATCCATCAGAAATTCAGTAGCAGCCTATGGGAACGTTGCACCTTTCATTTAAGACTAAGTTTGTCAAAATCGGTTCAGCCATCTCTGAGAAAAATGAGTGACATTTTTGGTCACATACACACAGACGCACATACACACATATACATACATACACACATACATACACACGCACAGACATTAGCCGAAATCGACGAACTGAATCGAGTCGTATATGTCACTCGGCCCTCCGGGCCTCCGTTAAAAAGTCGGTTTTCAGAGAAATTGCAATACGTTTCTATTGAAAAGGCAAAAATTATTAAACATTAGGTACTTTTTGCCACAATTATATAAGAGGATGCCCTCAGGGGCGGCGAAACACTTTACGCCCGAGTGGGTAGAAAGCATAGGGTGAGGGGTCCATTAGTAAGGATTTTTTTCCCTTTTCGCAATGCACACGCTTACATTACATTCACATTAAATCACGTTCGTTTATGCAAATGGAATTGTGGTACATCGATGTTTTCAAATTTGTGTAGTGCGAGATACATGCGTTGCACATCTAAAGTTTTTGAAATGGTTCAAAATTTCGAGTGGGTAATTACCCACTCGGTTATTTTCGAGTGGGTAGTACTACCCATACTACCCACGCTTTCCGCCGGCCCTGGATGCCCTTAAGCAGTGTTCAGTAGGGACATTTCCTGTCCCGTCTGCAATTGTAGTGAGTGATTCTGACGGGAAGCTCTTCCGAGAATCTAACTCTACAGCTTTAGTAGGACAACTGAGAAATAAAGATAATTTAGCTTAAACACTCGTTAATACGTTTTAAATCGCTCATCTTCATATGTTGCTTCGGAATACAGTAAAAAAAGTTGAACACTATTAATGGACCAGCTGAGAACTATCCCCTCGAAAATTCTCAACGTATCTGTTTCACCTGCGATGAAAATTGAACCTAGCGGACGAAATCCCGCCCGGAGCTATTATCTAATTTGGTTGAATGGTGGCCGTACCCCTACCAACTGACGCATCATCTAGGACAAATTGGATAAATGGATATAAATTTAATCAGGGGTGAAAATCGATAATCACCCCATGAGAGTGGCAAATTTAACAACTTCCTCTCCGGATACGAACTTTTGCTGGGGTCTAGGTGATACCGACCGCTAACTACTGCTGGAGCATCTGGAACCGAAGGTTCCCACCCAAGGGATTGAACCGTGCATATTGGTCGGCGGCGGTAGCAAGACAGGAAGGGGCATATTAATAGCCTAGTATCATGACACTTGCGGTCGTTTAAGAGTTCCCAGAACTTTACCGACGGAGGGACGAAGCAGATCATAATGATTAAGTTGACAATAATTCCTTTCCCACATTGAACCCGGTGGAGGCGAGATGGCTGTCATCGGATCACGTGGGATAAGAGTCGGGGTCGGTGAAACCCAGACAGCGTGACGCTCCACACCATTGCTTCTTGAACTGGGCAACCAGTTCGCTGCTGTCGTGGCAAACTGATACACCCAGGGATAGAGATATACGCTCTCACTTATTTAGCTATTGGGTTACGGCTTGAGTGAATTAAAATGTAGGTACGTACGACGGCAAACGGTTTGCTGCCAGAACTTACCTTGACTAATTGAATTACCACTTAAACCGCTGCCTGACATTAATGACGATGGTTGCAATTTATCTTCCATCTCACGGAGCCGGGACGTCAGGCTCTGGGTGTGCAGGAACAGGAACAAGGTGCACGAGATTGCAATCAGTGCGACGAATTCTGCATATCTGCGGGGAGAAAGAGGAACGAAGAAGGGTGGGTGGATTATTAATATTGCAAAGCAACCTAATAATGATGGTTGGGATGATTCTGGGGGAAAAGAACAGCAGCCGTGTCGCGGGGGGAGGTAAAAATTGAATCATATTCCGTACCAGCCCGAGACGATGAGTTACCGGCTTAAGAAGTGATGAAGCTATTTAAAGTCGGTCCAGAGAATATTGCAATTAGCGGTAATTAACTCGGAGAGTTGATAGTGTTCCTTTGATCGTGTTACTACTGGGAAATTTGGTGTGGTTGCATGATTTCTAGACTTGTTAATTGGCTTGTTAGACACATCTATCCGGAGTCTACCGGTTTCCTTTCACTTGATCTCGACAGAACTCATTGAATTCAAGCGTTAGTTGAAAGTAAGCCTACGGTTCAACTTTCAAAATCAGTCTATCAGTGCCTCCTAATTGAAAGAAAGCTACGCGGCATTACCTTAACAACCAGCTGCGCCCAAGCCCCAGCGGAACAAATTGATCCAGATTTTTCACGTCCCATTCCCGAGTGGATTTCCCGCTTCACGGCCAACAAGCCGAAAGCCTTACTTTCATCAGATTAGTTTTTTTTTCTGTGGTGAGCGGCAAAATAAACACTAGCTTAGCTTTAACCGTCATCATGTTTAACTGAACGCCCATTGCTCCGGCGTCGATTTATCGAGGCCCGCATGTTGCATTCTTGCGGCTTTAAACTGACCCGATTCCGTCAGCCTAGTTGTTAGCTGATTGGCTCGAATCAGTGCCACGTGATTTGTAGCTATCAGAAATAGATCGACCCCACAAGGCGGCTGCACCTGGCGAAAGGAAGGGCAACTGCAATGTAAAAGAAAGTTGAAACACCGGGCGGAAAGGGCATGCAGAAAGGTATCAATTACTGACGGGAACGATTCTCCCGAAGGGACGGGTGGAATCTGTTTCTCGCATTTTTCTTGATGCTTGCCGTTGATTGATACAAAAAGAAAAGAAAAAGCTTCACTTTCTGCTTCATCAGCAGGGTCACCTGCACTACTTATCATAATCGTAGAAGATTAAGCCCCGTTGCCCCAGTGGGCTCCGAGATTCGAGGAACAGGTATTATTTGCCCTCTAATCAAGCTGTTTTGTGGTTCGTAGAGAGAGAGACAGTAGAATGTACTCGGCACTGATGTAGATGAGAGTAGCAAAGATTGATTATCACTTATCTTTTATCTTTCGTTATCCATCAAGATTTGGACGGATCACAGCTCCGTAGAAATACCTTTTCGAAAAGAGGGATTTCCCTTAGTTCGCCCATCAATCTGCCAGCTCCGGTTTCACTTTCGATGATTACAATCTCGTTTTTCTTCCCGACCGAGTCGTTGCGTCGAGTAGTTGACCAGTGCTCTTCAAGTGTGGCGTTATGAATGATCCGGACCAGCATCGCATGGCTTTGCCGGGACGTACGGAGCTGTTAAGATGGCAATTTCGTACTAATTCAAGCCGGTTTTGATTACACTTGGACAGTACTTTCTCTGAAGTCTTCCGAGATGTAGCCACAAAGCTGCTCTTCAGTTGGTGTGATCAACAGAGACTCTTGCCAAGCAGGGATGCTCCGCAATGCTTTGAAACTTGATACGTCCATAGTGGCTAGTTTGTATTACATTGATTGGAGCTGTTTTTGTCCCCCTGATGGCTTGCTGCTGCCTATGACCGGGCACCGAGTTTCATTCATCAAAGCAAATGACAGTAAAATCTTTACGATTATAGACATTTGCTTTAATGGGAGTTGATTCGGATGGTCATCACAGGAGTCAATAGTCGATGATGATGGTTATCGACGAGCAATGATTCATGACGTAATTTGCTCAGTAGTTATTTCCAGGTGTTAATGTTGATTTGAAAGCAATTCGTCGTACTTCATTATTTTCTTATTTTAAACTTATTCGAATCCTCTTTCAGCGTGGAGCATTTTTTATTCAATTCTTGTCCATAAATTGCCTGCATGACAGCTTGGAGTGGGTGCGCGACATTAGGCATAAATACGTTAGGCATAAGTACGTTAAGCACAATGGACGATTGACATAATGTACGTGAGGCATAATAGACAATAGACATAATTCGCCAAATATATAGAAATATATGAAATTATTATTAAGACTTGGATCATTTGGATAAACGAGGTCGAACATTACCCCAGATTACATTCTCTCGAAATTCTTCATTTTATTTATTGCACATAGCCTCCGTTAGAGCTTTATATATTATATATTATGAAAAAAACCCTAAAAAATTGGGATCGAGACGGTTTAATAAGTTGGCCCGAGAAACTAAAAAATTTCCATTCCACATAAAATTGAATAACTTCAACAATTTTCATTCGATTTAAACAAAAAAGGGCTTGTTTTTCATTGGATTATAGCAGGCTGTAAGTTGTGTGTGTGTGTGTGTGTGTGTTAACCTTCCTATCTCCCACTAGCTGGTAGTGATTTACAGAAAAAAGATGTTTGCATGTCTTTAAACATTCATGCAAATAACTTGGTTCACGGATTTAGGAAGGTGTTAGCTCAATTGACTTTCCGATGACCCATTTCGTGTACAGTGCCAGACATGTTCCGAGGTCATCGTTCCATCAACTAGCCCCGCCTTACTGTAATGTTTGTATCAATTGGATTACAACATTACAGTAAAACTTTCGATTCCATTTAAGCAGGAAATCGACGCGTATTTAGTATATTGGTTCAATTTGTATATATATAACATAACACATGTGTACTAGAAAACTTACCATTTTTGCAGTTTTCTACCTTCATTCCTACCTCCCCTTTATGTCTCCTTTGACTCTCATCCATATTTCTTGAATTCCTGCTTATTTAAGAAAGAAAAGGGGAAATAATAAAAAAAGAACCGATAGACTCCGTGTTTTCCTCAGCGTTTCCGTTTCTTTTAGTCTGGTGTCACTGCCTGTTGGACTTGTGTAAGTTGTTTCATTGGAGATCTCCAAGGAGCTGTAATTGGAGGAAGATCTGACTTCTACCCAGTTTTTCACATTAATAGATTATATGTGTGCACTACAAAACAATCCCGTGTATAATGCAACCATTTTTTGAACATTTATATGTACATATACACACATATACACATACACATATATACATACATAAATACACACATGCACACATAAAAAATATACACATGCATTCATACACACATACATATACAAATACCTACATACATGTACGCATTGTCCATACATGTATACATACATACCCACATATACACATTGTGTATTACCAATTACATACATATACTCGAGTTGAAGGACGACCCCACGATTAACAGCTCAACTATACAAGAGATTATTATCACATCACTGGGTGAAAGGGCAGAAGTTAAAGCCTTAAGCCCGTAGACAGTGATTATGTGTATAGACCAGGATGATATCAGGACTGTGAACGAGCTAAAAGGTGCACTGAAGCTGCATTTTAACCTTGTCGAGTTGCACATCTTTCCGAGCAAGTGAAGTCAAGTGAATTTCCTATTACGTAACAATTCTTCGAAATTTTTTTTTTTTGTTCAGCAAAACATGTTACGTACCGATCTAGCTTACTCCCCCTCCCCCGTATGTCACAACATGTCACAACTTCTCGTGCCGCCAGTCGCCCCCCCCCCCCCCCAAACGCGTTACGTAATTTATGAACGGTCCCCTGGGGATCTAATCAAAATACTATACTCGAAGAGATCGCAGCAAAGCGTTTATAATCACTTTCACCTGACGCGGGGTGTATTCTTTGGTAGCGGGTAAAACTCTGTCAATCTCAATGTTATTAATGTATATTAAAATAAAATAAGTTATATTATGATATGGATATATAAAAATTAGAAGTTTGTGTAAAATCGATAACCTTTTGGCTGCCATGACTGAGAAATTTGATCTGGCTAACCTGCATAACACGAACATATCGATCGCACCACCTCTCTAAAGCCGATGACACACTGAAGTGAATCTTGAAGACTGTGCGAAGGCGGCAGAACATTTTACATAGTGTTTTGCTGCGTTCGCCGACGCATCGCTCCGCTTTATTATGACAAAATTACGCATTCTACACGCACACTCCATGGAGACAGTTCGGGAGCATTCACATTCACGCATCCGCATGCCATCGGCCTAAACAACAGAGTCCGCGAACATATGGGCAGCAGAGAATGAGCGAGCGTATAAAGGACGATTCAGACGACACATCAGCCTCAACGTCAGTTAACGTCAACGGAACGTCACCGTTCCGTCAGGAAAAGTTTAATACCCTTTCCCTGCGCCCGCTCACACGTGCCGCACGTCAAAAAGTCCCGTGCCGTTGATGTTGTTTGTGAACGCTTCTATCCAACGCCGACTGCACGCAACCAATTCTGACGCCCCGCACCCGTGACGGAAGCCCGATGCATCGTGTGAACCGCGCTCAACGCATCGCTCACGCTCCTTACGGAGAACTTCGCCCAGGCATCGCCCTCATATACCTCCCCCTCCCACGCCGCAACGAATACCGTACGTCAAACACACGCTTTCCGTCTTCCCTTCGAACGCATACCAAAACATACCACAGAAAATTAACAAAATCACTTCAGAATAAAAGAGATGAGAATCCAAAACATGTAAACTCTGCATACATCTGTCTCACAGTGCACTTCTGCTTGTGTGTACACCGATGGAATATCCATACGTACCAACTAAAACGTGGCAACTCAGATGACGGCGAGTGGAGAGAAAGAGAAAACTAGTGGCACGAACCTGTATCAACGCGATTATGCTGTCTAACTAAGCTTTCGTACTAATCGGCTTGTTTGTATTTAAACAGGGTGACTCAGAATGGATGTTACAAGTTTTATATTTAATTTTCCATTTTTTCAGCAGGGTGGTTATCATGGGGAAATCAAACCGAATCATTTTTGAGCGTATTATTTTGACACCTCATTGCTGATTTCAATAGTTTAAACCTTGTTTGATTTTCTAGTGAGACGTAACAATTAATTTCGGTACTATACTTCGTCTCACGGAAACTTTTAATATAAGAAAATTACGTAATAAATGTTCGTCACTGTCAAAGATAGCGATCTAAAGAGTCCGGGAGATAATCGTGCAACAATAGTTCTAAGAATGGTTTGCCTAAAGTTGAATTACTGAATTGATATCAAGTATTTAAATGATTAAAGAAAGGTAATAATTAAATTCGCTTGATTCATTAGCAAATTTTCGATTTTGCCTTACACTGATAAAATCAAGTACCCATTAATGCATAGAAAACTACTCATTTTCAATAAAAGTGGAATAACCCATTAAATGGTTAAAGCGTTTGTACCCATAAATGAGTACAGATCTTGTACGTCAACCTTGGTATGTTTCACCCATTATTTTTCGCAGAACTGTTACAACAAAATGCGTAAAAAATACCCATTCATGAAATTCACGCCAGAATGAAAAATACTGTCAATAGAATTATTTCTGAATTAAAAAAAACATAAAATAACATTCATTTCACATTATTGTTTCCTTATAAAAGTATAGGAATCTAGATAGAAATCCTATTCTAAAACTACTTAACAAAATAAAACTGCCAACCGGATATATTGTTGATGGCTGGATCTTTTGGCTGCTCTAAAAATGCCGAACTGGCGCATATTCTCAACATCGTCAGTAGTCTAAACAGACGTTGTTTTCTGAGCATTGCCGAAATGTTCCGTTTCCGCCACGGACTCCGATGCAGGGCGATAATTTGCAGGTTCCACTACGATCCTTAGTTTGCAGGTTAACTCGCTTGAAATAATGCTTAAGGATTTTTCACCCATTATCAAGATCAATATACCCATTGACATTACCTCATCGAGTAGTTGTGGTATGGATAAAAACTACTCATTGTTAAAAACAAAAAAGTACCCATTTTTTGACAGCTCGAATAACTTCCGAAAATGGGCAATTTGAATACATAAAATGGGTAAAGTTTTTTTACCGTGTATTGACACCTATGTTGAGACACCCTGTAAAGAACGCGGATCTCGATATTCATTTGAAACAGACCTGCAAAGTCAAACACAAGAACACCGAAAAAGAAAAAGCAAGTATGCCAGACTAAACGAGAGAAACCCACTCATCACCGCACACCACCCTGCCTAAAACTCGCATGACACACGTCCCGCGCCATCCGTCTGGAAACCCATAAATCATTTAATGAAAAATTTGAGCCTCTCACACGACAACACATCCAATGTATTGCTCCAATAAAAAGTAAAAACACAGACAACCATGGAACGTGCTCACCAGATAAGAGAAGTCATCCATATAGCGCTGTCTCTTTCACGCCCGCAGCCGCTCGAGTCGGGTTGCAACTCTGTTGCCGCAAACCAAAACGCTGCGTCCATTTGCTTGCTCCTCCGCAAGCAAACACTCTTTTTTTCCTTGTGTCATCCAATGACCACTGGCACAACAGCAGCATCTCAAGGTTGATAAACACATAATTAACCGTTTCAATGCACACACCGAACAGCAGCAAAACCACAACATAAATGAAAAAACCGTGCGAAGAGCTATGCACAACTACGTCCGACGCCTTCGGCTCTCCGATCCGAACTCGGATTATAGCAGGCTGTAAGTTCCACTAAAAATATGATTTTTAGAATTGCTCTATCTTGTCCAAAATCTTGACCAAACATTTATATTTCTTTAAACATGAGGAAAAATTAAGAAAAAAGATCAACAAACTCGTAACTAACGTCAGAACCATTAGTCACACTAAAACAAAATGTTCAGACGACTAAAAGCACATTCATGCACCTTTAATTTAACATAATGCTATTGAAAATGACCACCAGCTTAATGAGTTCAGAAATGCTGAAAACTACTGTTATTATACGGATAATACTAACCCTAGTTTATTATAATTCAACAAAAACAATTATTGTGAAAACATAATTCGGTGTTAAACTGGTAAATTTAGTAGAAGCGTGTATAAACTACTTTATCGACGCTGTCAAAAGGGTCCTTTACACGAGGTGCTAGTAATGTCATTACTGAGCAGTAATGTCACTTTTAATGATCGTGTAAGGCGAGTAATTTCCATAAAATTATAGTAATGTCGTTACTTAGTAATGACACTTTTATTGCGCGTGTAAGGTATAAAGGGATAGGAAGAAGCTAAGACGGAAAAAGTGGAACCTTGTTGGTATTTTTCACATTGTTTATCACATTTGTAACGCCCGAATATATAGTTTCAATAACAATATTGATATCTATTTATTTATTCGTCAATCGATCGTAGACAAATATTTATTACTTAGATACTATACTGTATACTGTTCCTATACACTATGATTTCACAAAGAGTTGAAAAACTGTTTCAAACTTGTTCGGGGCATGGTAAAGTCAATACTTTCACAATGCTCGTTATACACAGCCATCATCTGGTTAAGTGGTCCGAATTTAGCGTAATCTGTTCGATGATGACCTATCGGGAACAAATTTCTATTGCGTGATTGACGAGTAGGAGCATATAAATTGAATTTTGACAATATGTAAGATGAGTCAATACGCTGCATGACGATATCGTTTAGGAACGAGATCACAGCATAGTCCCGACGTGCTTTCAATGTTTGAATATCTATCAACATACAACGTGCTTCATAAGATGGAACAGGGAATGCTGTCCATCATAGCCTACGTAGTGCATATAATAGAAACTGCTTTTTAATTGACTCCATTCTCACTTCGTGTTTTTTTATGTATGATGACTAAAAATATTCTAAAATAGAACGAACATATGCTATGTAAAGTAAATTAATTGTGTGAGGATCTTGAAAGTGATATCCTAAGCGTTTTATAAAATTAAGCATATTGCTATCTCTATGAACAATTGTGTTGTAATGTTCCACAAATTTTAATTTTTTGTCCAAAACAACTCATAGATCTCTTATTTTATCACATTTATGACCGATTTGATAACCTAATATAATTGACATGGAAGTCGTGGTTTGTTTTCTGCTAAAAGTTACAAGATTACATTTTTTAACATATAATTCCAGTAAACATTTACAACATCATGTATAAAAGATTTGTGTTTCATTGTGAAAGATATTATAGTCATTATTATTTATAATTTCTAAAAATAGCTTCATATCATCCGAATATATGAGAATTTTAATGATTTTTAAAATAAGAGAGATATCGTTAACATATAAAATAAAAAGAAGAGGTCCTAAGTGTGAACCTTGGGGAACCCTCAATGTAACTTTAATTATATCGGATTTCATCTCATAGAATTTTACTATTTGCTGGCAATCTGTTAAATACGACTTATTCCAATTGACGAGCCTCGCTTCGATTCCTATTTTTTCAAGTTTGAAAATTTACATGGGAATGTCAAGTTTATCGAACGCTTTGCTGAAGTCATTGCATTTAACGAGTAATCAACAAATTCTAGAAGGTTTGTACTTATCGAACGGCCTTTAGAAACCTTTGTTGTGCATTTGTTATTTTATGTTCGATTTGATTAAAAATATTTTTATTTATGATGGATTCGAAAAGTTTTGGAAAGCAAGACAGAATGGCAACACGATAATTGCGAATATCGGAATTTTTTACCCGATTTATAAATAGGTATTAGAAAAGATTTTTTCCAGTCTTTTGGGAAATTACCACATTCAAGTGACTTATTGAACAGCCAAAATAAAAGTGACGTAAGCTCAGTTGCTAGATTCTTTATGAAAGCAGGTGCTGAACCTTTAGTGGCATCCAGATCATTGAGACCAGACAAGATATCTTGAACATTAATGTGTGTCAGTCACATTCAACATTTCGTGAATAATCAGGAAAATAAGAAAATATTCAAAATAACGATCATTATCCGAATAGTTAGAATAAGTTTCTTGAAAAAATGTTGCGAAGAGATTACAAATATCCTTTGAAGGTTGACCCTCTTTTTCATCCAAAGACATTTTTGACGGAAAGTTGCATGAATTCAACTTAGTCTTGATGTAATTGAAAAAGTTTTTTGGACATGACTTGATCTCATTTCCAGTTTTCGCATTATACACAGTTAGTGCCGAAGAAAGAGCCAAAGTTAGTTGGTCGCGAGTGTTGAGGTATTTTTCCAAATTATCCTGATTATTGTGTTAAATAACAAATGTGTTGATTTTTATATGGTTTTTTTGATTGAGTCCTAGCAATGCAATTTTCTCAAACATGTATTGTAATGTTTCGTTTTTACCGACAACAGGAAGTAGAATACTCCCTTTTTTAGAGTTAGGAATAAAATCTAAGTTGCGCTGATTAAAATCACCGTATATATGAACTTTAAATTCAGTAGGAAAATTAGAGATTATTTCTTCAGCTGCTTGAAAGAAAATCTCATATGTTGATTTGCAAGCTAGATCCGGTGGAAAATACACTGAGACAAAAATGTGGATTTCGGCAGCGATATGTGCTTTAACCCATACATGTTCAAATTCTTTGAGTTTTGGTGAAACAATAAGATCGGAATGAAACTGCGATGAGAACTCCTTCGCCTGACATTCTTTGCGAAAACACGAACGTTCACAGGAGCAAAATGAACAATGATGTTGATTGTTATGGTGATTGTTGTTGAGTCCATTGTTGTTTCTGTTGTTGTTGTTGTAACTGCTGTTATTGTTGTTGTTTCTATTTTCGTTGTGGTTGTTGTTGTTTCTGTTGTAGTTGCTGTTTCTGTTGTAGTTGCTGTTTCTGTTGTAGTTGCGGTTTCTGTTGTTGTTACTGCTGTTAATATTGTTGTTTCTGTTTCCGTTGTGGTCGTTTTTGTTTATGTTATGTCTGTTTCTATTGAAGCTGTTGGTGGTGTTATTGGACTTGCGGTGGTTGTTTTTCTTGTTTTTGTTGTTGTTTCTATTTTTGTTGTAGTTGTGATTATTATTATTGTTGTACTCATAGTGGTTCCTGTTTTTATTGCTCTTGCTGTATTCGTTGTTGTAGTTGTTATTGTTATTACTGTTGATATTGCTGTATCTTGTCCACTGTTTGCTTTTCGATTGTTTACTCTTTGTAGCTTTATCTTTCTCTCTTTGTGGTTTAATACGACGCTCCCAAGTAACAATTTGAAGTTTTATAGCATGCTACAAGTGCAATCAAAGTTTTATCAATGGCTATAGAAGTACCATGAAACCTCGATTGTTACTAGAGCTGTTTACGTAAGTCGTATTCTGATCAGTCAGAACGCCACACTCTTTTCGAACCAAGTGTGCGCCATCCATCTTTTGCCATTTGATTGTGATATGTGATATCCGAGATTTGATTACACGCCATCGGGAAAGTGTTGAGTTGAATGTTGACATCGCTGGTACTGCCTCTTTACCCAATTGAGCTATTTCCGCTATCGAGCAAAGTACTAAATTTTCTTCATATTGGACTGGCCAAATCGTAATTAGCTAGTACCGATAATTATGATCATCATAATAAATAACTATGACCATAAAAGAATAAATACATACCATATCACATATGGTTGTAACTACCATATAGAATGTGAATGCTTTCAAAAATGTTAATAATATGAGTTGTAAATCTTAAGTCCAACAGAGACAAGTAATAATCAGGTGTGTTAATGATTTTCATCTTATGTAATTAAATAGATCATACTATACATACACATTCTATAGTTGATTGTAACAATATTTTTACTAATTGTTACATCGACCTTTTAGTACTTTTACCATAACATAAGCTATTTGCTTAATATTCTGATCATTTATTTTATGAATCCCACACAGTTATAAAAACCATTTGACACAGTCCGAACAATAAACATATGTTATGGGATATAGTAACCATTAGAGGTGTTGCTTTTGTACTGTTTCCACAATATGAACTTAGATTTTATTCAATGAGTATAACAATAGTTCTACAATATCCCTAAAAGTAATGACGAATTGAATGGTTAAATTATAGTGAAACAATGCACAATGATATTGTGCATGTTCATTTGTATAAGACTTGCCAAAATATTGTTGCAAATTGAGTGAATTACGTATTTGCTGGGATTGTACTATTATCTGACATTGTATTTAGAGTACTTATGCAAATAATAGCAATAGTAATATTTTTGTTCTATATTTAGTTAATGTTGATTGAATCTTTCGTGGAATTTTGTCTACTTTCTGAATCTGTTTTATATAATAAGATTTGATGTAGGTGTTTATTTAAACAAAGTTATAACATATTTGTCGAATGGAGATTCGTCAAATCGTTGTAACGACACGAAAGAATGTGTCAAAAGAAGTTTTCCTAGTATTGGGTATAGGAATAAGTTTCCGCCCTCTTGAAAGATGGGTCGTTAATGATACTACAGCTGTGTTAGCTCAACTACTCCACCGATGGGTGCGCGACGTTTAGCATAAATACGTTAGGCATAAGTACATTAACCATAATGGACGTTAGGCATAATGGACGAATGGCATAATATACGTTACGCATAATGGACGGTTGCCTTAATGTACGTTAGGCATAATGGACGTTAGGCATAATTTACAAAATTATAAAAGTAATCGTAAGGCTTTTGTTATTATAGAGATATCAATCCTACAATTGTTTTTTCGGGTTTAACGAGAGACTCCAAAATGAAAATATTGTAAGTCTAGGGTTTTTTCTATATTTTCCGTGGACGAGATGAAGAAAGCATCCCTTGATTTAACCCTAGAACGTTGCACTGGGGTACAAATGTACCCCACGCCTTCTTTGGAGCCATGTGAAAACGAGAATTCGGCATTTACCGACCTGGGACCCTAACCATAATCCAATTTAGAGTTCCTAGTAAGAGTAGGAAAAAATAGTATAGCCAGTTTGCTTATAGCCTTCGTGGAACCAGGTATCAAAGTTGGCGTAGGCTACATTTGTATCCTAGTATACGGTTGCCGTTAGTGTTTCGTCAGGTTTCGTGCTGTCAGTGGAAATGTGATTCGTGACAACACTAGTTTAAATACCGGTTGTTTTACTACGTAAGTAACAATTAGTATTATATAATAGTTTTTAATCATTTATTTAATTTAATTTTGAAGCGGAACAAAAAATCGTTCTCATTTTTGCTAATTTTTATTGTTTTGTTGTTAAAGCAATGGCTCTCAAGTATAATCTGCGCACAATAACTGCTGTAACAGTAACATTGCGTGTTACCAATGTATTACTGGTCAGAAATATTTTTTTCATTTCAATTTCCACCCCATTTCGTGGTATTTTCCAAAACCCGATTTTCAAACTTTCACTCTTCAAAATAATTGCACGTTTTCAAAAATATCGAAATTAAATTTTATAACCTTTCAAGACGATTCTTTCAACTTTTAGAATCATTTAATTTTTTTCAAATCGGTTGAAAATTCACAAAGTTACAGTAATTTTAGTGAAAAAGTCAAAACCTCGATTTTTTCACTTTTTATTTTGTTCAAACCAATTTATGTATCATTGATTCAATAAATTCCGTACTTTCACTTGCACAGCTGCTTTCGCAATTAAAAAACGAAGAAAATGGTGTATTATACATTTCTTTTGTTTGCATTTTTACCTGCGAAAATTGCGATCGAACGCGTGGGGTACATTTATACCCCAGTGCAACGTTCTAGGATGGAAAACGCAAGTTTTAGGGTTAAATCAACAGTTGGGTACAAGCATATTTCTAGCCTATTAGATGTATAACCAATACAGTTGGATCCAAATATTTAAAAAAAGCCAAATAATGAAAAAATATTAAGTTTTGGAGCCTATGGAAACTTGCAATGTTATACACAGCATCAGCCTTAGGCTACAGATTTTACGTTTGTGACGATACCTTTTTCGTTTCGGTACCTCGTCACAGTACACAAATAAAATCTTTCTCGTATCAGACAGTTTCCGTAGTTCTATTTTGATGGCCTCTAAACTATAATAATTGAACGTGACAATATAGGTGATAATCAATATTGAAGCAGCAATATTCTTATATTCGTTGAATAAATAATGAAATGAATCATTCTTTCTTCCATGAGCTGTTCTTCAAGAGCACATATTTTCTTTTTGAAAAATTGCACCATACATTTATGTAAGAGCTAATCCAAGTTAATGTGCGTTATTCATACATTAAGGGGTTATATACAAAGTTGTGGCGATAAAATGAGCTAAGTTCGTGATTTTTTTAGAGGGTTTTCTGCAAATTTTATTTGAAAATGCGGAAGACAGGTCGTTAGGAGTTAGGAGATAGAAAAAACAAGATGAATTACATTTTTTTTACAAAATTAAAAACTTGTTGAGCGACTTGGCGGAATGTCACAATTAATCTTCTTCAGACAGATGTCTTCCGTTTAATTCCACTATATTAATAATAATGAAAATCAATTGCTTTTCAACTTCAATCAGATACTAGTATTTCAACTATTACTTGTAGTCTTCTTCAGTGTTCATATCTGTATAAAGAAAATTTCTATTTTAGTCATTTGCAAATCATAGGTTTTACGTAGAGAAATTAACGCAAGCTGAATTCCTGCATACAACGCAATCAGTTTGCTTCTTTTATTTGACTTCAGATTTATTCAAGTATATACAGTAGAATAAAATGTTGATCGAGTTTGATAAGCTTCCAGAGTAATTCTACCACATATAAAAAGTTCAAAAATTTACGCTCTTTTCATTCTAGGTCATCACCGCTAAAAATTTATTTTCTTGAAGTGATAATTTATGCCTAACGTCCATTATGCCAATCGTCCATTATGCCTAACGTCCATTATGCCTAACGTCCATTCTACCTATCGTACGTATGCCAAACGTCCGTATGCCTAACGTATTTATGCCTAATGGGGTACACCCTCCACCGATGACTTATAGTTGTATGTGTGAGGTCTCGATTGCAATAGTTGATATTCGTTTCGAATGTGAACATCCTTTTTGATCGGGCGTCGAACATGTCAACGTTTGTTCCGAAAAAGCAGAATTTGCAGGAAGTTTTGCTGCATTATTACTTTTCAAAGAAAAGTGCAGCTGAAACGTACCGCACATTAAGGAAAATTGTGATCGATGTTCATTTGGGTACACTGGTTGAGTTTATACAGAATTTATCCAAACTTGAAGTCGACATCTTTGATTGTGAAATGGCTTCAGTCATCGATTCCTGATTATAAAGAATTAGCTTATACCCATCGCGCGTTGCTGCGATTTTCAACGAAATAGGAGAAAAACACAATTTGTTCCGAAGTGCCTTCTGGCGGGTAGATAATCCCCAACCAACAGCACACAAACACGCTCCATAACAAATACCTACTATGTATAAATTTTGACGGCAATCGGTTAAGCCGTTTGGGAGTCCATAAACCATATACAATGTATACATACAAACATTGACTTTCATATATATAGCTAGATAGATATAGATTTATCAAAATTGGATGTCACCATCTTGGTTTTGAAAATGGTTTTCGGCATCGATTTCCGTCTATTCGTCAATCCAATTCTTAAAATTCCCACATTGCTGATGTGGTAGAGAATTTGTCTAAACCGAACGTCGCCATTTTCTAATTATAAATGGCTTTAGACATCAATTTTTGTCATAGACTCATTCATTTTTTCGAACATAGTTCGCAACAAAATTACAAAAAATCGAATATTACGTAATAAATGTTCCTAAAGAGAGGCTTGAGTGTATAGTTAAAAAGAGGTATAGAACAATCCACTCGAATGCAAACAAACCTAATTAACACTGGTACAGAGCGAATAATGGAAAAGGATACGGATATACTAAACTGAACTACACGCTATAAGGCAGTAAAGTGAAATATGTTAACGTGAGAAGAGAATCTCTGTAGAAGTAATTATGGAGAATCGATTATTCTAAAACGTTATTTAGAAATGTACTCCTTTAGTAAAGTGGTTGAGATTAAAACAACTTTTTTCGTCCGATAATGACGAAAAGAAACATGTATGCATAATTTTTCCAACAATATTCGTATAGCCGAAAAAACTACTGGATGAATATGAATTTCACGATCTCAAAAAAGCGAACATATTTTTTTCTAATTCGTATATTTGAGGTAGCTTAACAAAGCATTTTATTGCCGACAGGGAAATGTTTGATTGCTCGACTACTGCATCATGGGGATTAATGATTTCTCTCATGTCGTTCACGTCAATGTCATAATGGTCAAAGCAGGTTTGGTGGTCGCGATCAGTTGTTCTTCCTTGCCTGTTGCACTTACGGATTACGAGCCAAAACCCGCTGCCTTTGGTAGTAACTTCCTTGCTAATGGGGTTGGCTGTTGATTTGGAGGTGCTAGGCGCTGCTTTTGCAGTTATTATTATGACCAAAACAGCATCCACAAATTTAACTACCGTTTGTGATTTAAGTAATAGCATTGAAGAGTATGCCTTGGATTGGTTTGCCGTAAGATTTTTCATGGTGTTTCGTCCGATTATTGTACTGGCACGTCAGTATCTGTTCTTAATGAGCGCATATCATGGTTTGTATAATTTTTGTTCCGTATGTTTTACATTATAGAGTTAGCAGGATGAAATAGGTCTTTCGATAACAACAAAAACGCCATTTCGAAATACCTCAGAAGAAGTGGTCGACAATGACTGGGCAGTGCGTAAGCCTCTCGTACCTGAAGGCATAAAATAGACCCCACTTGCGGTCCTTAGCTTCCTGCCCAGTAACTCCTAGCCCTGGCCTCCTCGTGGCGTCGACTGGGATACGAGTAACCTTAGTGAAGATCGGGTAACCAACCCCGGTGGGAACTTTGGTCGTATGCTGGCAGGGAAGGGGGGGTTACCCTTCTTCGGAAGGTGTAAACCTGTCCTGGTGCCCAGGTGGGACCTTAAGCAGTCCTGGCACGATGGCCCACCGGCGAGACAGGTGGTTGGCGTAGGCCCTATAAGCCACCCCTTAAAAAAACTCACATAACGAACAATACAGAAGAGAATACGACCCAGAACAATCGGCAACGACCCAGGCGACGAATAAAGGATCACGATTGGAAACTCGGAACATGGAACTGCAGATCGCTCGGCTTCGCAGGATGTGACAGGATAATCTACGACGAGCTACACCCCCGCAACTTCGATATCGTGGCGCTGCAGGAGCTTTGCTGGACGGGACAGAAGGTGTGGAAAAGCGGGCATCGAGCGGCTACCTTCTACCAGAGCTGTGGTACAACCAACGAGCTGGGAACCGGCTTCATAGTGCTGGGCAAGATGCGCCAACGTGTGATCGGGTGGCAGCCGATCAACGCAAGGATGTGCAAGTTGAGGATCAAAGGCCGTTTCTTCAACTACAGCATCATCAACGTGCACTGCCCACACGAAGGGAGACCCGACGACGAGAAAGAAGCGTTCTACATGCAGCTGGAGCAGACATACGACGGTTGCCCTCTGCGAGACGTGATAATTGTCATCGGCGACATGAACGCACAGGTAGGAAGGGAGGCAATGTACAGACCGGTGATCGGGCCTAACAGCCTGCATTCCGTATCAAATGACAACGGCCAACGATGTGTGAACTTCGCAGCCTCCCGTGGAATGGTAGTCCGAAGCACCTTCTTCCCTCGCAAAGATATCCACAAAGTCACCTGGAGATCACCGGACCAAGTAACAAAAAATCAAATCGACCACGTTCTAATCGACGGTAGATTCTTCTCGGACATCACAAACGTCCGCACTTATCGCAGTGCGAATATAGATTCGGACCACCACCTGGTTGCAGTATGCTTGCGCTCAAAACTTTCGACAGTGCATAGCTCTCGTCGAAGCCGAACGCCGCGGCTAAACATCGAGCGGCTACAAGATGGCAGAGTGGCTCAAGAATATGCGCAACAGTTGGAAGTGGCATTACCAACGGAAGAGCAGCTAGGCGCAGTTGCCCTTGAAGATGGCTGGAGAGATATCCGATCCGCCATAGGTAGCACCGCAGCCACTGCACTAGGTACGGTGGGCCCGGACCGAAGAAGCGACTGGTACGACGGCGAATGCGAGCAGTTAGTCGAAGAGAAGAATGCAGCATGGGCGAGAATGCTGCAACACCGCACGAGGGCGAACGAGGCGCGATATAAACAGGCACGGAACAGGCAGAACTCGGTTTTCCGGACCAAAAAGCGCCAGCAGGAAGACCGAGATCGCGAAGCGATGGAGCAGCTGTACCGCGCTAAAGACACACGGAAATTCTACGAGAAGTTGAACCGCTCGCGCAGGGGCCACGTACCACAGGCCGACATGTGCAGAGATACAAACGGGAATCTTCTCACGGACCAGTGTGAGGTGATCCAGAGGTGGCGGCAGCACTACGAAGAACACCTGAACGGCGATGCAGCAGACGACGAGGATGGCACGGTAACGCACCTGGGAGCACGCGCGGAAGACATTACACTACCGGCTCCGGATCTCCAAGAAATCCAGGAGGAGATTAGCCGGCTCAAAAATAATAAAGCCGCTGGGGTTGACCAAATACCAAGCGAGCTACTAAAACACGGTGGCGAGCCACTGGCTAAAGCGCTGCACTGGGTGATTACCAAGATTTGGGAGGAGGAGATTTTACCGGAGGAGTGGATGGAAGGTGTCGTGTGTCCTATCTACAAAAAGGGCGACAAGCTGGATTGCTGTAATTACCGAGCAATCACCCTGCTGAACGCCGCCTACAAGGTACTCTCCCAAATACTATGCCGTCGACTATCACCAATTGCAAGAGAGTTCGTGGGGCAGTACCAGGCGGGTTTCATGAGCGAACGATCTACCACGGACCAGGTGTTCGCTCTTCGTCAAGTACTGCAGAAATGCCGCGAGTACAATGTGCCCACACATCATTTGTTCATCGACTTCAAAGCCGCATACGACACTATCGATCGAGATCAGCTATGGCAGATTATGCACGAGTACGGATTCCCGGACAAACTGACGCGATTAGTGAAGGCGACGATGGATCGGGTGATGTGCGTAGTACGTGTCTCAGGGACGCTCTCGAGTCCCTTCGAATCACGCAGAGGGTTACGACAAGGTGATGGTCTCTCGTGTCTGTTATTCAACATCGCGCTGGAAGGTGTAATAAGAAGAGCAGGGATCGACACGAGTGGTACGATTTTCATAAAGTCTGTTCAGCTACTTGGCTTCGCCGATGACGTTGATATTATTGCACGAAACTTTGAGAAGATGGAGGAAGCCTACATCAGACTGAAAAGAGAAGCCAAGCGCGTCGGACTTGCCATCAACACGTCGAAAACAAAGTACGTGATAGGAAGAGGTTCACGAGAATAGAATGAGAACCGCCCGCTTCGAGTTTGCATCGGTGGCGACGAAATCGAGGTGGTTGAAGAGTTCGTGTACTTGGGCTCACTGGTGACTGCCGACAATGATACCAGCAGAGAGATTCGTAGACGCATCGTGGCAGGAAATCGTGCTTACTTTGGCCTCCGCAAGACACTTCGGTCGAACAGAACTCGCCGTCGTACGAAGTTGACCATCTACAAGACGCTGATTAGACCGGTAGTTCTCTACGGGCACGAGACCTGGACCATGCTCGTGGAGGACCAACGCGCACTTGGTGTCTTCGAACGGAAAGTGCTGCGTACCATCTACGGTGGAGTGCAGATGGAAGACGGCACATGGAGACGGCGAACGAACCATGAGCTGCATCAGCTGTTGGGGGAGCCGCCCATCTGTCATACCGCGAAAATCGGACGACTACGGTGGGCCGGGCACGTAGCCAGAATGTCGGACAATAGCCCGGTGAAAACGGTTCTCAATTGCAATCCGACCGGTACAAGAAGACGTGGCGCGCAGCGAGCACGATGGATCGACCAGGTGGAAGACGATTTGCGGACCCTTCGCAGACTGCGTGGCTGGCGACGCGCGGCCATGGACCGAGTGGAATGGAGGAATCTTTTGTATACGGCACAGGCCACTTCGGCCTTAATCTGTTAATAAATAAATAAATAAAAAAAAAGTTTCTCCAAGTATCAGGTGTAACACGGATTTCAATTGTCCGTATTGCGACATACATTTTTAATGCGAAAAATGTAGGCAGGCAAACCATAGCTTCCGCAACGAGTGCAGCGCACGTACCACAAACACGAAATACCGCGGCAAGAACCACACCAGAAAACAATTGTCCTACCGGGGAATGCAGTCTACTTAAAAAGGTGAAAAATCTTACACTTCACGTGCTTCACCTCTGCAAGAGCCACATAAATTTTGCGAACCAACGAACACGAGGTGGGAGAAAGTGGGAAAGCAGAACAACTGCAAACTGCAGCATAGAAAATAAACCTTGCGAAACTACGACACGTCCGTGAAATGTGATACACTCTCCGAAACGAGTGGTCATAATTTTAATGAACTCCATCCGTGGCGCATCTTTGTCCACTGCAAAACTGACGGTCGGTCGGAAGTCCATGCGAGAAAGATTTCGGTCAGATCGGAGGTGGCCGGAAAGGACATGCTCGCACCAGTGAAAATTTTCCTCGGAAATTACACCGCACCAGTCAGCCCTCCAGGAGTATTACACACTCAGTGGTGTCACTTGAAAACACGACTCACATATCAAAAACATTCTACGAACGGTGAGTGGTGTCGTTTATGATCCAGGAACCAGCTGGACCATCCTTCACCTTCTAGGGGCTGGTGGCCCCAACCCCTAGACCCTTCCACCTACATACAGGCACCCGGGGAAAGTTGATAACTGAAAAGCCAAAAGGATAATTTTCCACGCGTGATGGGAATGTGAGAGTGGATATGTTTTCACGATTTCGTACATCATATTCCGGGTTCACCTTAGGGAAATTCTGACTCAGTCGGGGTCCCCTCTATCTCTCCAAATGTGAAACGCTCATTTTCGTACCATCCGAATGAGAGATTGCTTGCCGACTCGGCACCAAGAAGCTGTTTTCATCTGGTAATGTAGGTGGTGTGTTGGTGAAAATTAAATTTAAAATTTAACCAGTCGTGAATGATTGTCAACTGGAGCGGAAAGTAACGTTACCGGGCGGGTGGTTTCGTGCTGTTCACTGATTCGCAAAATGTCACCTGGATGCGGGTGTTAGATGCTAACTCATGATGGCGGCTAATGTTTTCGTATTGAACACAAGGACGTACGTTTCCGGTATGCTTGTGGGAATTGGCACGGAAAGATGGTCCTTTAAAATAGGTACAGTAAAAGTGGTTTGATTATGATTTTTTACGATTATGTGGGCGAAAATGGTTTTTCGATGGTTAAAACATACGTATTATAACAGCGTGCTTTTCCTCAAACTTATATTCTAGACTTCAAAGACTAATCAAAGTTGTTGAATAGATTTTTTTAGTATGCACATAAAATTGAATTTTGCGTCTCGGATGCTCCTTATTGGTAACTGGCACCAGTTTGGCACTGGCCTTGAGTGAACATGATGACAATATCGACAAATATGTTAATCAAACATTTTTGTTGCGGATGCTTCTTCGCACAACTTTCCGTGTATTTCCCAAAAAGCCCGACGTCATGTTACAGCATGGTGTTTTTCTAATTATTTATAGATTGGGGTGAAAGGTGTTTCGTGCTACGCAAGTTTCCACAGCTGTGATGTCAAAACACTCCAGTTTGTCGGAGGAAGCGAAACCAAAACGGGATTCCTGGGGGGATTCGCCCAGGCGTTTTATGTAACAAAACTCGTCCCACAAGCTGCTACACGAAGATGTTGTTTATCTAGAAAGAGAAAATTTTCCTGACTCGCAGTATATGACACGCATAATCAAGATGATAAATCGCATATACCTACTGACACTGTTAGTGCGCGAATAGTGACGCGCTCTTACATTGTAGCGCACTGCCGGCTCAAGATCCCTCGCATTCGCGCTTACAGTGTTTACGACAGTGAGAGCCTCTTAAATTTCATCACCGAACCTTGATAGGTATGTTAGTGTTAACCTTCTCGTTAAACAATCGCATTAAAAAAACGACACAATGAACCAAACGGCAAACTGTGTGGGCTTGACACTGATCAAAACACTGCAGCACGTGAAAAACGTACCCATTCAAAGTGATTTTCCCATCGCTAGCATCTACGTGTAGTATCTACACCTTCTGCTGTGCTCCGTCAGTCCAGTTTATTAAGTTGTAAATACCGACATTTTTTCCCTAAAGAAAACAATGGTAGCTCCACTGCTAAATAGATGCCACCGGAGTTGAACTTCGAGCCTACAGACGACAGAGACAACTCATGCTCGTGCTCATGCTCGGCTCCATGTCGAAACAATTAAGCACCGTTTGACCCTCCTGCCCTTCCTCCTGCGCTCGGTCATATCCAGTACCTACCTGTTAGAGGTTTTGCATGCAGTCAGCCTACAACACGGTACAAGTAGGTACCTATACAGTATCAGCTCGTGTAAATCTGCTGTTAAAGGTACATTCATTGTATGACGACCGACGACGCGCTCGGTGGTTTCGCTCAAGTGCCGGCAGGTGGTTTGAAGTTGTGTACCGACGACGTGGACCTTCGGAAGGGTCGCGGAGGGTCTGGTTGGTGCGGATCACTGCGCGATGCGCTGAATGTGTTAAGCGGTTGTCGTTTGGTTTGTTACGATCCATCTCGATCGCTGCCGGGTTGATGGTGAAGAGCCATTTAACCGCAGAAGATCAAGTACATGTTGTTAGGGTAATTTACTGTGGCGAATGATTATGTGGAGATCATCTTGATAGTAGGACCGCTCGCGTGGCTAATACTAGAACCGAGTGAATGTGAGCGTTGCCTGTTGGTGCATTTTTATTAGCTGTTTCAACGCTCGGCATGTTATGAATCAATTTTGTGAGAGTAAGAGGTGCAAGTACGGAACGCACAAGGTCGATACTATCTTCCGTTGCAGAGCTTGACCATTTATTTTTCGCCTAGTTTATAGAACTATTGCATGACTAGTGCTACGATCCTAACGATACCGAAAGCCCTTGGCAATGTTTAATATGAAAAGATTTGAAAGGAGCCTTCGACGAAACATATATAGTAAACTCTTAAAAGTAAAATGTAGTGTACAGTTCCTCGATCTGAATATGTATATGTGATTCAAGGTAAAGTTGCAATCATATTGCATGACCCTATCATCATTCTAAATATTTGATGATATTAGGGTGGGATGGGAGTTTTCAAATTAGAAAAGGAACCATCACAAACTTGGAAATAAATTCTGATTTGATAGATTTTGTAAATACGTATTTCATCCTTAATTCCATCAATTCCAGGATGCAATACATATTTATTTGGGCATATTGAACCAATGTATTTCTAAATCCTACTGGTCGGTAGTGATATTGTGAAAAAAAAGTTATCTGCATAGGTCCAATCACCCCTTGCAAACAACTTGATCTCGGGGTGTAGTAGGTGTTAGCCCTACCGATTTTCCTATGACCCATTTCAGAATGACAGAGACCTATCGGTACATCTCGAGGCCATTTTTCCATCGACAAGTTCAATAAGTTCTTGCTTTTAAAGCTTTGTATTCGAAATCTTTTAGTCCATTAGGCCGAATGACCTTCGGCGTAGTGACTTTCGGTCGAATGACCTTCGGCCTAGTGATCTAATGACCGGGCACCATGCATACCTTGCTGGGATAATCTGTGCCTATATCGAAGTGCATCAAGGGGTGCCGAGGCTTTATTTGCGAAGATCAATCAACATAAATAAGCTGACCAATTCTGTCGAAAAAATGCGTACACTATGCGATCAATCCATCCATGTGGTGAACGACTACGCTTCGTTACTGAAAGGTGTCCGGATTTTTTCGTCAGAGTTGGTCAGCTTAAACATAAAGTTAGAGGGTGTGGCACAGTCGAATGAGAATGTCGCTCAGTAAATAAAGCTGCGGGTACCTCATCCATGTACCGCATATAATGTCTGGTGTATTTAGATTCCGGACACTTTATTTATTTTATGTCTGCGGATCTAGAAGTCGGATTTTAAATGTTTTAGAGCGATTTATTTTAGAAGTACACATGTTGCAGTGGTGAAAATCTCATTTCTATACGTTCAGTAATAAGAAAGTTGTACTAGACGAAAGAGGAGAAGAAAATAGTGAGAAAATTGACCTCACCCACCCACGTCAAAATCATGTTATGTAGCAATTCGAAGAAATGCTTCCGATTAGATATGATATATGGAGGAATTTCTTCCCAGGCATCAGCAACGAAGCTCGAGTGGTGAGAATTCGGCTGAAGCACCCTATTCCTTCCTTCGTAACCCTGCGATCTGATTGTATATGTGCTCAAACTACACTGTGGACTAATGCCGATAAAGTCTTTGCGTCTGTATTACAAATAATCTTACACCTTACCTTACCTAAAAACACCGACAACAACTCAAACAAATACTGCGACCTAATCATCTTCAATTAATTCACAAACTATTGTTAAACCTCCAACATCTATCGAACAATCAGCGAATGCTAAATTATCATGCACTATATTCTGTACATAAAAAACACGCTGTATTGTTAACTATATGACGGAAAATCAGGTACATGGTTTATGACCTTAATATATAAACCTATGAAACAAATCAAAGAAATCAACAACTTCTCTTATAGCATCAGTGATGACAGTGTGAACGAAAGTGGCAACAAAGAAAACGGAAAGAATGACCTCAGTCGTTATCAGATGACGATGAAAATGCTCCTAAAGGGCGAACACGAAATTATTGCGACACCGAAAATGTCATGCCAATTTTCTTATAATGTTTAAAATCAAACCAAAATTTTAGCGGAAATAGCGGAGCTTCGTCGTGCTGCTGCAAGAACGGCAAAAGGCGCTTCTCGAGGCACACAGATTTGTAGATTTCGCCATTTTCTTCTTCTTAAATTTGTCGTCCACATAGAACTTGCTCTTGCCGGTGAAAAACTCCAACCCCGGAATTTGCTTAAAATCGGCTTTTATATACGTTTCGTCGTTCATCACACAGCAGCCATATTTTCTCAGCATCTTCTCGTAGAGCTTCCGTGCCCGAGTTTTAGCCCTCGATTGTTGCCGCTCATCGCGGTTTGGGAAGTTCTGTACCTTGTATGTATGTAGTCCAGCTCTCTTCTTTGCATTCTGGACGTAGCTCTGCGACATGCCGATCTTTTTAGCCAAATCACGGCTTGAGACGTTGGGATTTGCTTTAATCATCCGCTTCACCTTCCCCTCCGTCTTTTTGTTCTCCGGTCCCGGTTTTCTTCCATCTCCTTTGCCGTGGTCGAACGTCAACCGCTCCTGGAACCGCTTCAACACTCTGGAGACGGTTGAATGGTGAATGTTCAACATTTTTCCCAACTGCCGGTGCGACAGGTCAGGAAATTCCAGGTGTTTGGAAAAAAATTGTTCTCTCGACTCGCGTTGGTTCACCTCCATTTTCGTTGAATCGAAAAACACGACTTCAAGTTTGACAGCATGTAAACAATACACATCAATGAGAAAGTGTGCAAAATTCGGTTGATTTTTACCCAATGGTAAAAAAGTTATGCCCTGTTGAATGTGTCGCAATAATTTCGTGTTCGCCCTTTATGTCGCTAAAAAGAATCTCCACACGAGCTGATAAATTGCTTGCGAAGGATTTTATGGACACACTTTAAATGATTTTTTTTACTATTTATTTGTTGTAATTATTTATAAGATACATACTGCTCATTTAAGCTTACGCATCGAACCGTGTCAAATAATCGAGCTATAAAAATACCATACGCATTGACTCACTAGCTGCAACCAGGTTTCGATTTTGACATATTTTTCAGCAGCAAAAAGTTTTTCTGTACTTGCGGGACGACTCTAGTGTCAAGTTTTATGTTGTAAATATTAGTATTCAGTGAGTTGTTGACTCCGCAAAACTTAAAAAAAGATAATTTGAATAACGAAACTTTTCTGCAGACACCAAAGCACGACTCTGTCAGCGACAGTCGGAAATCAGTTATGACCGAGTTTTTTTTTTAATTTGGGACCACTTTGTGTCGTTTATATCCCAAACTGACATCAAAGCAAAGTAGATATGTGATATTGTGGTATTTGAAACATTATGGAATAAACTAAAATAAGAAGAATGTGCTTCATACATCTTCTTTTTACCCTTGAATGTGTGATGTAAATTTTGAATGGCATTATAAAAGAGTTTAATAGTCGTTTTTTTGAAAATGTTTTTGCATACAAGAGACAACATGCGACAAATGGGTATTTCTGGATTTGATAGCGATTGCTTTATAGATTCGAATGAATGAATGGCTTTGTCGGCGAAAATTTGCAGTTTGAAGTTTCATTTCATACCAAAACGTTGCTTTTTCGGCACTAAAATTTTCGATAACTCTACAGATATAAGCGATAGAAATGAAATAAACTTGCATAACAAAAAATTGTGTATTTTTTATGCCGAACAAAATTTTAGAACATTATGAAATTTTTAAAAGTCACACAGAAAAGTTATTTTGAAACTGTCCCATCCCAGGAACCAAAGGAGTGACACTGACCTTCTTAGCCAAATCACTCCCAACGATTTATTAAATCCCCATCAAATTGAAACGGTCGGTACGGTTGTCCACGTTTCTTTCTTATTCAAGGTTCAAAATGGTACGTTGAATCAATTCTTCATTAAATGAATAATTTAATTGTCGTACAATTTTTAATCATCTTCATTCTGTACGCTGCGCAGTTGGCCTAGCCGCTTTAATGATTGTGTCACATAGTATATGTATTAGAATTATTATTATTGACAAGAAAAATTGTAGGCAAGCGCCTGTAATTTTCCGGGATCTCTACATGTATTGGCTGTGTATGTGTAGACTAGACTGGACTAGACACAGAAAAGTTATTTTGAAAAAGGTGATTTTCAAGGGTGTTTCATATAAAACTCCACAAATGACTATTAAATCCAAAAGATAGATACATAGTCTCTTCAGCAAAGTTGATTCTTATTATATTCCCTACATTTTTTAGAGTTCGCAGTACCGACCCTTTCTAGCGAGAACCAGTTCCGCGGTACTGATGCCCTCAGTACTAGTAGTACCGGTAAAATACCGGTACTCGAACTTTTTTCCAAATCAGCGAAAAACACTCCAGAGTGAAATTGGACGTTCGAAATCATGATTTCATTAATCAAGCTAACATATATTCAGATCCACAAGTGATATCACTTGCTTTGGAACAATATTTCACATTTTACCAATATAACACCTTTGATTCCGAAATTTCCTTTGAAATCAATTGCTTTTCAGCAGCGCAGTTTATTCAGATTCGATAGCTGCTAGATGCTCGAAACAAGGGTTCTTTCTTCTACCACCTCTCGGTCGCAAATCAGTGCAAGGCCTAATGCAACAGAACGGTATATCCTTTGAACACCATGGGTCTTTCCTCTTATGTACATTTGCTCTTTTCACGCCATTCGAAACGATTCATGTGCATTTTAAATCCAAATGGTACTAAAACGGTGTTCGTTCTTTTATAGATAATAATTAAACTGTATTACAGACGCACAGAGGAGCAACTGGGGTCGAATCCTGGCCAAAACTATTTATTGCGGCTATTGCTGTTATTTTGCCTTAATATGAACCAGAAGAAAAGGGATGCCCGTGCACATATTCATAGAGATACATTTTGCCAAACATAGTATTTGGCCCTACAGCTTTTCGGCGTACCTCAAATTAGTATAAATATCAATATTTTCAAATCGCTTGGAATTTGTAGATCGGACAAGATCGGAAGAGATTTAATGTTTTTTAGATAGCCAGAATCTTGTTTTGTAATGTTGTTTCAGCAACATTGCCGGATCGTGCCGTATAATGTAATTTTTTTAACATTCAAATTTGGAATAAAATGTTTAAAAAAGGTGTTTTTACAGCTGGTCCAATCTACAGCAACACTGTTTTTTCCAGTTATTTTTAAGCTGAGGTTATACAAATAGTTGTGTTCAACTACGTTTGTTATAATATTGTCTTATTTATCATCATATGAAAGCGATTTTGCTGTGTACATAACAAAAAATGATTAAAAACCCCTTAAAATATCACTATTTTGCATCCATGAAAAAATTCTTTAGCAATTTTTGACATACTCTTTATTTTGCCACATTATGCAGTATGCTTTTAGGTATGTAAAAAATATATAACTAATTTAAAAATCGAAAAAAAAAATATTTTGGTTATTGGCCAAGAATTTGTTCTAGTTACTCCTCTGTGAGACGTGACGAAGGGGAACTAATCTGAACATTATTTATTTTGATGACAAAAAAATCCCAAAATTTTCATCTTATCCGTTATTTTCTGCTCGTTGTAAATGCTTTGAAATTTTAGAGTGAAACTGTGCTATAATGATAGTTTCCAGTTCGTAAGTTGCTAGCTTACATCTATACGCTATATAGCAATGTACTTCACACATAACTGAAATAACAGTTCCCTTTCCGTTCAAATTCTGTAAGACGACGTAATCATTATATTTGCCATTTGTGAGTTTTGTATCGTTTCAAATTGATGCTTCTGTCAAAATATGTCCCATTCCAACTACATGTCGCTCCTGAGTTCTCTGTCTACAATCTACATACAATTTTGAGTGTCCAGTGTGGATTGGAGAACCGGATACAAATTACAACAACGTTATTGTCGTTATTTGTATTTATTTATTTTCCATCATTCTACTGATTAGTCTGTCGTTTGACTTCCGTAATTATCGGATAGATATCTGGAGATCATGGCATTTGATTCACATGACGTTTCAGCTCTAAATGAGCTATATTTTTTATGAAAGTTTTGCATGGTACCGAAAATACCGATACTTATTCATATTCAGTACCGGTATTTCGGTATCAAAAATGGGTTGGTATTCCCGGGATTTTCGGTACCGGTACTACTGGTGCCACAATCCCAACAACTTAGTCGAATAGAGGTTTTTTTATTATTTTCATAAATTTTCATAAAATTTACTTGTCAGTTTTAGGGGGATTAATCACCAAACTAATACTTCAATAAGATGGAAAATTTTTTATAGACAAACTTGGCTGGAGACACTATAGTTCGAAAATCTTTTTTTCGTGGTCAAAATAATTTCGATAACGTTTTTGCCTATTTGGAAACACTGTACTGCGAGAGGAAATTTAGTCTGTAGAAAAAATAGACACACATCTATCTCAGTTGCATAGGTACACACTGTTGTTTAAGCGAAAAGCGAATCGCTGCTAAGGGTCATAACTGAAGGGATTTGGCGGTCAAGGTACATTTGCAGAATTCAAACTTCTCTGTCGGGCCAAAAGAGAAATTCCTCTTTGTGTCATATTAGCTACCAAATCTTATCAGCTCATTTTTTCTTGAAGCAAATCACGGTTAACGAATGAGGATTCTCAGTAGCAGTATTTTACCCTCTAAAATCGCAGTACACATTAGAAATCGATGTATTATATAACGCAAGATCGGCAGATAACTTTAAGAACTAAAACCAACTGTTGAAACCTTGAATGACTCGATGTTGGTAAACACGGCCGCTGATGCTGAGCAGTCCAGTGGGCGGCAGATAATGGCGGGAATTATGAATAAAATCCACCAGCTCTATGCATTTTGTATATGAAGGTGCAGTAAAATGTCTTTATATCAACTAGAATACAATTGCCTTAATGACATCAAATCAATCTCGAAATATATCCGGTTTTACATTTATACGTGTCCGAATTATAAGTGCCCATTACTGCAGAGGGCGGCGAGAAGGCAGACATGCTTTGAACGACAGTTGAGTCGGCACCTTTCGATAACTAGACAGCAACTCGCAGTATGCAAGATTCGCGCAAGACTATCCAGAAACCTATTTTAGGCGTGAGCAACCCTTTCTAGGTAGTAATTGACGCTTTAGAGCAGCTCGACGACGAATCAAAAAGCAGCAACTACGGATAATCTGAACGTTGCGTTTCAGCATTTCCATAGAGCGATTAATCAATCAGCCTGTGGGGTAATGGGTACCATCCGTGGAAATCATTGATATGTTTGTTATTGAGTGCCAAAGGGCGATAGACGAGACAAACCAGACTAGGAGCCAACTGCTTGCAGCGGCTACACTTAACAAAATATGGTGAGCTGAGAACAGTCGAGAAAAAAAAACTTCATCGGAGTAAGAAAAGTAGAAGGAAGCGTTGCAAGGAACGATGCACAAGGGAATCAACGACCGGAACGGTGCCAACAAACTGATTAAACTGGTTCGTATGACGCTGGATGGGTCAAAATCGAACATAAAGCGCTCGATGTGCAGATTTGATGTGCGAAAAAACGGAATTACCATCACGAGATTTTATATGCTTCGCGAATGATATCGATATCAATGGGGTTAAGCGTAGAGCAGTGGAAGAAGTGTTTAACACTGCACGAATCGGGCTAACTACAAACTTTGACAAGTTTCAGTAACTGGCAGAGAGCAGCAGTCCGAACGGTGTTGGTTCCAAGTTGTAAATCGATGGGGTGAAATACGAGGTTCTCGACGAATTCATTTATCTTGGAGTGACATGTGATAACAATGTAACAATAGGTAAAAAGGCGTGTTGCGGCGGCGAATCAGATTACGGGGCCTATTGAGGTACACAAAACTTGCTCTATACAAATCGCTGATACTCCCTGCTGTGTTGTACGGTAATGAGGCAATGGAATTTTGGGAAGTAACATAGCGAGTGCTCGATGAGTTTGATTCTTCGTTCAATACTTATCGTTACAGTTGAACTAAAGAATGGCACACGAACCGCCAGCTGTACCAAGTACACAAACATACTGATATCGAAGGCTGTTAAAAAATAAATTGCAGTGCAGCGCGATTTCATGAAGAAATCTGAAATACATTATGTCATAATTCGTACCCTGACACTGATGACACCACCACAATAACTAGAAAATATAAATATAAATAAGCTCAATGATGTCAGCATATCTTGCTTCCGACACATGCACTTACTTCCCCTTTGAGGAACACATTCTAGGAAAATTACGGTTACACTTTCTAAGTCAAATCGTCACTCCGTTAAACAAATATATTGACACTAATATGTTCAGTAATTAGTTTGTTTTTTGATCAAAAGGAATTTGCTCCAATTTTTTCCACAATTACCACAAAGATTGCAATATGCTCAACTACTTGAACAAAGCTGTAGTGAATGATTACAGGTTAATTTTCGCACAATTTAAGAAACAGTTTCAACTAAAGCTGTTGCACCTAACGCATCAAAGTGCTGCGGATAACGAAGACGAAAGCGTCTTTTGAAAATGAGAGGAACGGAGCATAGTTCCGAAACCACTTGTGTTAAGTTTATAGAAAAAATCGAAGAAGTGCTCTTGGGTCGATTTCAATTGAACGACGCTTTTTTCTCTCTTCTCCGTGATTTTTGATCATTTCTCTCATTTTATTCCATAACGAACAAAAATAAAACGAAGGACTGTTATATACTCAAAACATGAACTCGAAACAATAATATAAACTTATTGATTTATAGGCTCAACTAGTTGCAACATTTTAGTCGCTTTCCATGATTGTCTACTGATGTCTGCTCGCTGATTCGTCGCGTTATTTTCAAACATAGACATTAATTGGAAACCATAGAGCAAGCGACTAAAATGCTACTTCTGGTAGCAATATAAAGTTCATTATGATTGAGCGACTAATATGTGATTTGGCATCAATTGACACCCAATGGAAAGTGAGAACAAAATCCCGACAATTTGTCCTACCGCTAATGGCTCCCTATCAGAAAAAAATTAGTTATATTATAGTGCATATGAACATCTCGGTAAAACCGCTGCTTTACCACTTGTTGGCTTCTTTAGTTTTACACGTTTCTTTTTTATTACACGTTTCTTTTTTTTTTATTGTTCGATTGTTAAATATATTGTTATTTTTACGATTAACAGTGTTTTGGTACGGAACGCATTCCCCGTAAAAAAATGAAATTGAGTGCCTATAGAATTGCATTAAAATGACGCGAAAAGAAAAACTGTTTTCTCCTCGTTATCAGAAAATTGAAATTTTTTGCTAAGCATGCCTTGTGTTTACACAAAGCGTACAGTGCACTAAACTGTTACAGAAATGTATAATTTTAAAATTTGTCGTTTAAATAACTAGCTTATTTCTTGCCAATATCCAGCATAAGATCTGTTTTGTTAAACGTGGCAATCATCAGAGATAAAGTCTCATTTTAGGAGAGTCTTTGTGCTCAGTTTTCTTTAAAGCTCTTACTTTTTTATTTTATAATTATTTTATTTGATTCGGTTCAATACGTTAGCTAAAGGGAACCGTGGGTCTTTTATATATTTCCACGGTGGAAACAATAAAAATAATAAAACGTTAATGGTTGTTCAACACATTTCAAGTGAGCTACTAGCGATTGCGTGTGGAGACCTGTTTACAAGGCTGGGAAATATATTGCCCAACCAACACTGTCTTGGTTGTCACTACACTTCCATGTCATCCTCGTGAGTACTGTCATGTTCATGTTCGCGAGCATTTGATTTCATCCTTGTTTCTTGTTCTTACGGGTCATAAGTGTAGACTTTCTCAACGATACCGCTGGCTATTAATTTCGAGATACTTGACGTAGCTTTTACCGTCAATATTACCTAAACAGCAGCCAAAAAGTCAGCAATTGCTTGTAGTACGGGTAACAGTATTGGATACTATGGATGTGCAAAGATGTAATGTGTGTAATGATACTATCGCATCATGTTTTGTATGTGCAGGGTCAGGTAGGAAGAAATGAGTCGGTCCATCTAGATTCCAACCACAAAAACCATGTAATATATAGGAAACTACTTTTTCGATGTGCCCTTTATAATGAATTCCATTTCCTCCAAATGTGACATGAATCTTTTAATTGCCACAGTGCAAGTAAGTTGTATCGGATCTTGTAACCAAACATTAATTTTTTCATCGTCCATATACAGGGTGTTTGGTTCATGGTTAAGAACCTCTCGAGTGATGATTGATTGTCATATTTGGAGAAAAAAATCGTTCTACACATACCATGAAATCCCAACCGTTACTAAGTTATTGAACTTTTTGTGTTAAAAACTTAGTTGTCTTAAAATAGCTCTAACTCAAAAAATATACTTTATATTTCAAATCTTTTAGATCCGTTGGATAGGTGAGAAAATTTTCCACTGAAAAATGTCCTCAAATGTTTCAGCTAATGAGGTTAAGTAATCTTTTCAGAGTAATTTATTTAAAATTTAACAATTTTGATCGATTTTTCGTTCACTTCGCGAAAATCTTAATAGTTAACATCGCTATTTTAATTATTCAAATTGTTAGTCTTGAAAAGTTGTATAATTTGTTCTTGGACATGATATACTTATCTTGTCTTGTTTTTATGTGTTTGGGTTATTGAACTTGGATATTTTTATCTCATATTCACTAATACTAGCTCTTATTCAAAAAGTATGGCACTTATTGTACCTTTTCTTATTTTTATTCGAAAGCCAGGACAATTTTGCAGAGAAAAATGTATTAATACCTTTCAGTTAAGTGAATTTAGTATTCTTTTAGAAGTTAATTAGTTTAAAGTTAGTGTTATTATTAGTGTTTTCGTTATTTCTTAAAATAGCAAGTAATAAACTTCGCCATTTTTATCACGGAATTAATGCATCTCAGCAAGTTCTATAATTCTTCCTTTGACTCCATTCAATTATCTCTTTTAGTTTCGAAGCAAAATCATTTTTATCTTCTCGTTTCATATGCAAAAACAACGATTTCGAACCCACTGCATTTGTGATAAGGCCATGCTGTGTTAACTATTAAATTGCAGCGAAATGAAAAGCGATAGGGATAAAGTGTCAAATAACAAGTTGTAGATAATATTAAGGGGCACCAAATGAACAATAGTGACGATAAATTTAGTTAAATAATAATTAGAATAATTACAAAAATCACCAAAAACGCAAATTTTGAGTTATTTTACTAGTAAAAAGTCATGTAGTACACTTAACTACAAGATATCTGTACATACATCGAAAGGAAATTTTCTCAGCTTTCCAATGAAGCCCTGATAATAGCGATATAAACCACATTTTTTAGATTAGAGTCATTTATGAACTTGCAAGTGAATTACAGGAAAAGTTTAGAAGTCAAATTACAAGGAAACGAGAAGAGATTGGAATATTATGTTGAAAAACAAATTATGAATCGTCCTCAAACCCAACTTTTGGATAATAGATATTGCTATAATCATAATTCATTATTTTGAGAAAATTAACAAAAACCTCATCAAAAACACTAACTTTTAACTACTTTACAACTAAAAGGTAATTAAAACTAATTATCTGAAAGATATGAGAACATTATTCAATAGAAAATTTTCTCATCTTTCCAATAGCACTACAAGATTTAAAATACGAGGTATACTTTTTGAGTTAAAGGTGTTTTAAGATAAACAAGTTTTTTACACAAAAAGTTCAATAACTCTGTAACGGTTGAGATTCGATGGTATGTGTAGAACGATTTTTTGCTCCAAATATGACAGTAAATCACCCATCGATAGATTCTTACTCATGAATAAAAAACCCCGTATATGAGGATCAATCAGGTGTTACAAGTTATTATTCAAAATGACTGGTTTTGCCTAGGCTAATTTGTTGAACGCTATCTGCACTGATTGCCTGACATGGTAGAACTTGATAAAGGCAGCTTCCGTAAACATAACCTCCATTTTCAACTTCAGCAATTGTTTCACATAACGAATACCTTATGCGTCTTATGCGAAAAGGCCTCCGTATTTGGCTGGAGCACAACCTCTTGCTTCTGCGACTCATTCATCTGGACAGATCACCACGGTAAGAATTAAAGTAACGGTTTCTTTTGTTTTTTTCCGACGAGTCACTCAATATGAAAAGAACTGTACTAAGTAGGTATCGTGACTGGTGTCTTTAATGGTTCGATGTAGTAATTTTCCTCAAAATTCTCGCGTTAATTTGTCCAAACCAAACAAAATACTAATTTGTGAAGAGTTACCGAAAAACATGTTTTTTCTTAAATTTATTTCTGAAAACTTCGCCCCTCCCCCCCTCGGCTACGTACCTGCTGGGTCCTCGTGATAGATTTAAGGTTCTTAATACATACTTACAATTTACAGTTTATTTGTTGTACTGTTTAAACGTGGAATGTTCAATTTTGGTCGAAGCAAAAATTCTATTGATCTATTAGCATTGTACAGAAGTCTAGAGAATCCAAAATTCCGTAGGGTCCAAAATTGTCTAAATTGGTCAAGCGACTGCTGAGATATAGCGATTTGAAAATACCGTCTGTTTTGACGCTTGGTGTAAGTAAAACTGCCTGGTTGGAGGAGTGTTAACCCCTTCATGCCCATGTTATTTGTGGACAACAACAATTGGTTATAACTTTTGATTAAGGCAAGATTTGCTCACAAAAACAAGTAAGGCTAATAAATGTGACTATTGCCTTTCATTTGAGTATTAACAGTTGCAACGATCAGCTCTGGAGCTGAAGTTATTGCAATTAGTCTGATTGGATTCCGATGAAGCAGTGCTGCCAGGGACAGTTTACGTTGACGACGGGAAATGAATTTTTCGTATATCTTTGTTATGCTGCAATATTAGTAAAAACTGATAAAACTTATCAAGTTAGACTGTCTTTGGCTACGTTTTCCACGCAATTGGATTGTTGTAAATATTCAAGGAGAATTGTATTGAGCATTGGAAGAAAAAAATTGAGCAGCTCCTAGCACTGCGAGGAAAGCACCTATCTTTATGAAAAAAGGCTTTTTGTATTTCTTGACCCTACCGTTTTCAAGGAAAAATTGTTTTAAAACCCTACATGCTCTAGAAAAACTTGGGCATGAAAGGGTTAATACTATTTGTTGTATGAAGAATTGAATTAAATAATAAATAAAATGTAAAGAAAATCTTTTGGTTTTTGACGTCCACAGACTATTCTTGTACCCCCCCCCCCCTCTTCCCGCCACTATCATCTCATAGTTATCAGCTACATAGAAACCATACCACAACTGGCGTATGCCCCTCTCTTACCGGCGCAAGAATAAACCGTTCAGCAAAACATGCTGACGGGCGATGCATTTTCACAGTTTGTCCCAACGTGAAACATTTATGTAAATCAAACGAGATTTATTTGCCTCCGATGTCGTATGCGATAAATTTAATTTCACTTTCCTGATAGCGTTTTACTTTTTCTACTCTCGTCTCGTCGATATACCGACCGTTGGTTGGTTGGTTAGTTGCGTCAGCTTCCCTGGAGGGGCGGCGCAGCTTCACGATGTGTGCATTTAGATATCCCTCTTATATGATGGCGGCGCGGGCGCTCCTTCCCGCGTGCATGTGCAATTTGACAAATATCATTTGGCGGTTCTGGTGATGGCGGTGCGGTGGCGGAGCTATTTCACAACGGTGCCTCCCGCACAAAAAAAACACATACGATGCAATACATAGACTGACAAATCCCTTTTACTCGGCATCAACAGCAGTTTGATTTTTTCCCTTCTGTATGGTATTTCGCTTTTGTTTTTGTTACAGTATGTGTTTTTTTTTCGTCGGTACCTTCTGACAGCAAACAAAAATGCACTGCTTAAAACAATTAGTAATCGCGGAACGGTTTGTTATTGTGCCACATTTGCATTTTTTGTCAACTTTTGTGTAAACCCACAAGCTGGGCGGCACCCGCACCAGAGCTGCTTTCGATGGCGGTGAAGGCCGAGGTGGAATCGAGCTGGGTTCGGTGTGGTTCAGGGACGGGTCTGATGCCTGAGGATTGCAATTTGCGATATAATTATTTTTGAAATTTGTTGACAGTTTTCCGACTGTTTCTGCATTTCACTCACTACTATAATGTACGCTGTACGGGTTGTTTATGGATTGTCCGGTGGGCCGAGTGGGGGGGGGGCTTTGGGCAAGTATGCGGATTACGATTCTTTCGCACCGTTGTTGTCGACCCTTCCGGGCATAAACATACATTTGTTTTTATCATTTTAATGTAACCGTTGTAAAACTTAATTTAATAATGTCCGAGCTAATTTGTAAACAAAATCGAAATCGTGTGTGCCGTCATTTCGTTCGATTGTTTCGCCATTGTTTTTTTTGTGTGTGCCGTTGCTTTTATGGTCGATATGTGGCAAACGGCTGGAATGCGCCTGACGTTCGCACGGAGCTGCGGTGACAAGCCTAACGAAAATTTAATATCCAAACGTACGGGTGTAGAATCCGTATACAATGTAGTTTATGATTATTGTAGGTAACACAAACAACAACCCGGGGTTTGATTACAACAATCCCCCCTGGGTGCAAGTCGGTGTTCGACGCATTATTTGGACGCGTGTGGCTCTCGTTTAACAGCCATTACGACAGCAGCGGGGTGAGTAATTGCTTCCAACGCTAGCTGCAGAGTTATTTGAATTTGTATGAGGAATGGCATTTTTTTCTTGGTAAACAGAGGGGAAACAGGTGTTGAAATTTACTACCGGTGGAAATAGGCGTACATCGGAAGGGTTGATTGATGCGAAATTTCACTTGTTAAAGGTAATCGACCGTCGCATAGTCGTATTGTAGCTAATGTGAAATGTTAAACAATTATCTTCATAAATACAACGTTTAATATAGTTTTGGTTTAATCCTTTTAAGTGGCGTGCCAAGTTATATCATTGATTACTCGACATCCAACCGCTGAATAGCGCTTAAATCGGTACAATTATTCTCTTTCTCCAAATGATTGCTAAAGGCCAAAAATCATCTTTTTGCCGTTCATCGAACTCAAATAAACACAAAAAATAGAGAAATTTGTGTATTCTGTCCAAAGAAATGTCAGCTTGATTGGCAGCACCCGGCGGATACGGTTCTCCTTGCAATGCCATCAAATAAAGAACATTCAAAATTATATACGACAAAATATGCACTATTTTGAATATAATAAAATGAAGACTACTTAAATATTTGTAATAAAATAAGCTCGGAAAAATAGTTGCATAACCAAGGTGTTTCATTTTTTTAAGATAGCACTGTTGATAAAAAATATATAACAATAGGTGATAAGGAATGCGGACGAAAATAGCTGACCACCGCGGTGAAGCCACTGTTGACAATTTTTGCAAGAGAACCCATTAAGAGATCAGTATTTTTCTGCAGAAGTCATCCTTCCCACATTTGCCATAGCGTGGTTTATTGCTACAGCTGTTGACCGTTAAAGCAGTGTATGCCGTGCTGTACGTTTCCAACAAGACCTGGCAAGGTAAGGAAATTTGGCGAAATGAGTCCGTCTTAGTGCAGTCTTTTTTGCTGTCTCTTAATGCGGCTGAATGAAATTGCCTACATTCGAGTATTTATACTGGTTGAAGAAGAGGATTTTTGAATCGACCAATTCCATCCCTCAGCATATCTTTGCAAGTGAGACCTGTTTCGGCAACTACGCCATCTATCTCATCGTCACGTGTCGGAATATAGACAAGGATCTTTGTCAAAAATAACTATCGCAAGCAATCGCGTACCAGTCCCCGAAAATTCTTAAAATGTTTTTTTTTTTTTTGGTTTTTTTTGGGACGAAAGAACACCGACTATGATCCAGTTGGGTTATCAGGGTAAATTTTGAGTCGAGGAGGAACAGTTCCAAGAACAGAGGAAGTCTTACTATTTCTGTCGTTTAAATTGTTGATTTTTCGAAAATGCTTAAATTTCATGTAAGTTTGATAAATTATTGAAAGTTCAGAAACAAAATTAGTCTAACAGATGCCATTAATAATTTCTTTTATAATATGTCAATTAAGACATAGCATGAAAAAAAACAAAGTGCACTTTTAAGGTGAAATAAATGTTCGAAAAGGTCTCCAACGGTCACGATCACAAAATTTCGAAAGCATCAACTTTGGAGTTTTAACAACCTCGAAGAAGCTGTTTAACATACACATCTTTTGATGTAATAATATTGGTGATTAAATCTTCTAGAAGTAATTATGGAGAAAGAACTCTACAAAAATAGTAAGAGACTTAGTGTCTTCAGCAAAGTTGTTGATAATGTTATTTTAAACAATTTTGTTGAAAATATTTAGGGATACATGAATGCAGTATATCGAAATATAAAACGATATTTAACAAATTTTCTTACAGCCATTTAAATAATTTATTTTACTGTACGTTTTAGAGACTACCGTCAAGAGAATGTGAATTATATTGTTTATACACAGCAATAACAGTAATATTAGAATAACTTGAAACTTTTCTGTTTTAGATACCTAATGTGACATTCTCAGGCACCTTTAAAGTCCAACCAGACCCCGAGATATTTAAATGTGAAAACTTGATTGATCGTTACACCCATGAGTAGATGCTGGAGTTGCGCCGGCTCACGCTTCCTAGAAAAGACAACCAATTCAGTTTTCTCCGTGGAGAACTCGATACCCAGCTGGAGAGCCCAAGCAGACAAATTGTCCAAAGTATCTTGCAATGGACCTTGCAAATCGGCAGCATTGGACCCTGCAACAGAGACCACCCTGTCGTCTGCAAGTTGCCTTAGCGTGCATGAATTGACAAGACAATCGTTAGTGTGATCCACATGAAAATTCTAGAGTAGGGGACTTAGACATGAGCCCTGGGGAAGACCCATGTAACTAAATCGCGATGTTGTTAAATCTCCATGCGAAAAGTGCATGTGCTATTCAGATAGCGGGTTTAGCAAAAAGTTATTTAAAATCGCTGAAAGACCATGCTGGTGCAGCTTTCCAGAAAGAATGTTGATAGAAACTGAGTCAAAAGTTCCCTTAATATCGAAGAAGACTGATGCTCTTTGCTACCATGGGCCATTCGGATTTCTGTAGAGAGCAATGCAAGGCAATCGTTCGCCCCCTTTCGGAAGCTAAATTTTGTATCGGATAGTAAGCCATTTGCTTCGACCCAATTGTCGAGGCGAAACAAGATCATTTTCTCGAACAACTTCCGAATACAGGACAGCATTGCAATCGGTCGATACGAGTTGTGGTCGGAGGCTGGTTCCTGGTTTTTTGATAGCGATGATCTACACTTGCCTCCAGTCATGAGGGACAATGTTACCCTCAAGAAACTTGTTAAAATATCTCAACAAGCGCCCTTTTGCAGTGTCAGGCAGTTTCTTCAGCAAGTTGAATTTGTTTCTGTTTAACCGTGGGGCGCTATTGTTGCATGATAAGAGAGCAAGTGAGAACTCCACCATCGAAAACGGTATTTCGGTCACGGTATCGTGTGAAGACGCGGTGCGTTTTCTCTACCGGAACAGAGTCCGGACCGCTCTTCTTGGCGAAAGCAAATATCCAGCGATTTGAATATTCCCCGTTATCGTTGGTACTGTTTCGGTTACGCATACGTCGAGCCGTACTCCAAAGAGTGTTCACCGCTGTTTCTCTCGTTAACCCGTCGACGAACCAGCGCAAATAACTGCGTTTTTTTGGCTTTCATTAGACTTTTCATTCGCCTTTCTAACGACGCGTATTGTTGATAACTAGCGGGTAACCCGTCGTCCCGGAAGGCCTCTTCTCCGCGTACAGCTCTGCGCACTCCTAGTCCCACCACGGGATGGGAGACCATCCGTGGGTGTTCGCGCCGGGTACTGGTTTAGTCTGAGCTTGATTCGCGTTGTCCGGAATCAAGCCAGCCAAAAATTTGTGCTCTTCCTCCGGAGGAAGCTTTTGAGTAGATGGCGGTTGCGTAACACTTCCAATCAATGTTCTGTGTGAGGTCATACTGGACTCTAGGAGGAATGTAGATGGAAGAAATGCAAGGGTTAGAACTTGACAAGCAACAATTTCAATGCCTGGTGTTGAAGGGAGGTTAATTCGGTTGAAAGAATAGTAGGTTTTCTCGATTCACACGAATTATATTAAAGTTGTGGAAGTTGATATTTATATCGGAAGTTAACCAAGTTTTACATAACGCGAAAGCATCACATTTTATACTGCTTAGTAAAAATTTAAAAAAAAATCGATTGTGGGGAGGATACTTCTGAAATTCTACTGTAGAATAGTGATCGAATCAGTGACCTCGTTTGATGACATAGCCATCGAAGGATACCATCGCTGCAAGGAGGGGGTACGGTTCAAAAATGTTTACACTATAGGGAGACAACGTACCAGAATGTTTTTAAGAGGATCATAGGGTCAGAAAATTGCATTAGTCCGTTGCTGGATTGAGTTTCTGTTTGAAAAAAGACATCTGGGGTTTTTAGTGTCCCTGGAAGTGGTGGATACTCCTTACGGTGAAAACCCATTTTTATCAGCCACTAATTTTGTCAGCTTTTCGACCCAATTTCGTTAACCAGCCAGACTTATGAGGCTATGTATACGGAATTATGTTGAATATTTTAATAGCTTCGGTTTATAAAAGATAATAAATAAAAATCTTTTCTCATTGGCCCCATTTTGTCAACCAAAGATACACCAAAGGGGCTGATAAAAACGGGTCTTCAGTATATTAGAATTAAAATTATAGTCCTGGAGCAATTTGCTTCGGCTTTTGGGCATCAGTTTCGTTGGATTTATTAAATGTAGTTGGGGCACTCTCAGTGTAGGACACCTTGGCACCCTTACGAGGCAGTCTAGGGGAGGCTAGTTTTCTCCTCTTCCTGGATTCCCCGGGTTAACAAAAGATTGTCTATCTTGTGGTTCGTCAGATTCTTGCTCAACACGAGCCAAAAGAGCAAAGGAATTTTCGGGATGGCGAATTGTATAACCTTTGTATATGAGAAAGGCAAACATGTTCTGCTAACCTACAGCCAAAAAGAATCGAAAAGAGAGCTGAATCTAAAAAAATAAAGAAAAAAAAATAGAGCGAAGATAAAACTAGAAAAAAGGGGAAAGAAGGATAAAAAACAACAAAACGATTGAAAGAGAAAGAAGGAAAAAATTAATAAAAATAGGAAGGAAAAACGAAACAGAAATCAAATTAAAAACGCAAGGAAAAAAATAAAATGAAAAACGATACAGTATGAAGGCAAAAGAAAGACATAAAGTAAAAAAATTACAAAAAAATGAAGATCGACGAAAATGAGAAAAATAAAACTAGTAAAAAAGATAGGAAAAGCAAAAAGGAAAATAGACCAATGAGAAAGAAAAGCATAACTGGGAAATAAGCAAAACAGTATGGGGGAAAACAATAAAAAAGAACACAAAAATAAGACAAGAAAAGGGGAAAAGTAATTTGAAACTAGCTAAATGGGAAATAAAAAGGCAAAACTAAACAATAAAGGCAGAAAAAGAGAAAAGAAAAAGGAAAAGGATAAAAAGTACACCAAAAATGAAAATGGCAAATACAAAATTTGAAAGGAAGGAGTTAGGAAAAATAAATAGAGTGAGGAACCAAAACAGGACAAAAAGAAGAAAGAAAAATAAAGCAAGAAATGAAAGGATAAACGAAGAAACAAAGTAGAAAGACGGGGGCGGGCAAAAATTTTAAAGGGAAAAAATGGCCGGTAAAATACATAAGAAAAAGGAAAAGGAAATCAGCCAAAGTTAAAAAACCCTCTGATGCATCTGGCGATAGGACGCGATAAAATTACCACTTATAATAATCGGCACACACGGACGGTGATAATAGAAATCAGAGCTGCAAATTTTCACCACGTTGTTTTGAACTTGAAGGAAGAACAAATCTCAAATCATGTCCTACTATGTTCAATTCGCAGTTATTCGTTTACATCATTCATTCAAACAGCCGAGCTGTTCAATCATTTTTCATTCATTTTCGATTTCATTTACCTTGTGAATATCTCTGTACTGGGATATTGACTAGGTTTTTTAAGTAAAACTACTCTGAACATACTTCTTGCTGTTCATGTAAGCTTGAAAACGCAAAATATGTCAACATTTAACCTAAACTGGCCTCTACAGAGCCGATGACAACTTTGGTTGGTGAATGAAAAAGCATCAATTTGAAATGAAGACGTACGCTCCGGTTATGAAAATCCCGCCAACTTGAAAGTGAATGATTAAGGGAGGCTTTGAATTTGAATCATGGTTGGGTTGAATTGAGCTGAAAGTTGGCATTTGAAAATGAAAATTTGCACCACTGATAGAAATAAAACAATAGTGTAACAGATGATCGACCGCCGCCAGCGGTGGCTAAACGGCACTGACTTTGCGTACTTTATTTTGTGCTTCTATTATCAGAAAAATATCACAGATGAAGATGTACTGATTGCCGTTGTGTCGTCAATTTTGAGGCGAGGACCCGACTATAGAAAGCGCTCAGCCGCAACATCCTCGTTTCGATCAACGAATGTTGAAGGCATTCGAGCAAAAGAAGGAAGTTTTAGTACAGAATGTGGCCAAAAAAGTTGGTACTCCTAAGTTATCTTGCTAAAGAACATTTAAATTTTTGAACCCATAACAAGCAGAAGCAGCAGAAACGTAGTCCGAAACAAGAAATATTGATCAGGGCATTGAACAAAAGCTGTTCGACATGATGCTTGCTGGGAATTCGAAATGTATAATCATGGAACACCGGACCTACGAGAACTTCCTTGCCGGGTCACAATATTATATAATGCGCAAAGGGCGAATATTAAACCTGTCTATGGTATGGGAAGCCATTTGTGCCTGCGGCAATATTTCGTAACGCTTCATTTCAACTGCTTCAATGAACAGCGAAATATACATCAAGGAATGTTCTAAAAACACAACTTCAATCCATGATTAGACCCCCCTAATTACCTGCAATGACAATCAATTAATGTATAAAACACATCTCGGCATCACAGACTGACTGGGTGCTCCAGCTAGTATACAATAGCGTGTTAGTAAATATTGGAAATACTGACTTGTTGTGAAATTCTATTATCAACGGTAGGAGAACCCAGGGCTATTCGGACCTACCTAAGCAAATCGCCTTTTTAGGTGGATAGATGCAAAAAAATGTACCGGTCAAACGTCTTAATTGTTAGTTTTAAACCTCAGCTATATTTTGGTGCCAAAAAAGTGCATTTGCACAACTCCATGGTGGCGCTAGGCGACGATTTACAAAATTCTTCGTTTTTCATCATTTTACAATGTAGGGGTAATTCGGGCCGGGTAAGTTTTTTATTTTTTTACCCATGAAATATTTATTGCAGAAACTTCTAAAGAAGTCAAAAAGATATAAATTGCGTTACCAAAAATATAATCTTGTTAGTCACAGCTGTCAAATCCCGAACCATGTATTTTGTACAATCGTATGCGAACCCGCAAGCCGCTGAACGGCGGTTGATGGAATGGGGTGTCCAAATAGCCCCATACGCTCATTTCGCACAAAAGTGGTTACCCTAGTAACAATTGTGGTTTTATAGTAGTTTTGTAGCCTTTCATAAAACTTAGATTGCACTTGTAGCGAGCTATAAAACTTCAATTGTTACTTGGGTCTTGAAAATATCTTTATTCACACCCAAACAAAAATCATTCCATAAAATAGGAGCTTCAAGTTTTCCAAAACATTTACCTGTTATTTTTTCACTTTTCTTTGCTATCTTAATAACGGTTTTACCATTATAATGATTTTTGTTTTGAGGATGGCAAAAAAAAAATGAAACACGTTTTTTTTTTTTTTTTTTTATTCATTTCGTTTATTTGATAGGCACAAATGCGTTAGCTTGGCGGTGCCAAATGCTTTTGTTTTTACATTTGGATATCTTAAAACTAGGAGGTTACAATGTTGAAATATTTTTTTTTACAAAGGAAAAGAAAGTTTACAGCTATCTTAAGACTAGAAATAAGATTCAATATACAAAAGAGGGCCAAAAGATTTTTTTATGAAAAAATTTAAAAGAAGGGATTCACTTTGATATACAAGAGGGGGAGTAATAGTATTTTACGAAATATTTTACGGTTATCTTAAAACTAACAATATAGTTTAGTACACAAAAGGGGGGAACAAATATTTATGAGAAATTTCACAGAAATCTTAATACTAGGGATTCAATTCTATTTACAAGATGGAGGACAAGAGTTTCAATAAAGAGTAAAAATTATAGCTATCTTAAAACTAGGAATACAGAATACTAATTTGATTTTTTTAACTAAAACTTATGCTTGGTCAAGATATTCAAAGGGTGGCTTATTTCCGCATCAGTGTAGCAGCAGTTGTATCAAGGACAGGGGAGAGACAGGGAAAGAAGAGCAAAACTTGCAACTTTCGCTCGAACGGCGGGGGGGGGGGGGGGGGGAAGGGGATCAGCGAATCAAATTTGCGCCTCAGTATAGTAAGTCGTCGAGTACCGGATTGGCGGATGGTATTCTTAGGACCCGCGGGGAATCCTTCAAAAGTCATCGGACATCGAGTCGCTCTCGCTTCAGTTTCCTTCTATGCAGGCGTAGTGTTAAGGGCGATGGCGGTTACATAGTGGCACTCTGGAGCTGATCGGTTCCACAAGGCAGGAGGAAACTCTAAAAACGAGAAATAAAAGAGAGGGGCTAAATTGGGATATTTATCGTTTTTATGAAGGTATAAATAAGGGACATATAGGGGAAATCACGAGTTGCCAGCATATCTCGGACTGGTACATTGGGTGGTCTACCTCGGGCCCGAAGGGATTCCTTTAACTGAGACCTGGCGTCACAATACCCGGCGCACACCCAGACAACGTGTTCGATGTCGTGATAGCCCTCGTCACAAGCGCACAGACTACTCTCCGCAAGCCCAATACGCCGCAAATGCGCATCCATGGTGTAGTGATTGGACATAAGTCGGGACATTACACGAATAAAATCCCGACCCACATCCATCCCCCCGAACCAAGGCTTCGTTGATACCTTTGGGATAATCGAATGTAGCCATCGTCCAAGTTCCCCATTGCTCCACGAGGTTTGCCAACTGTTGAGCGTCCTCTGACGACAAATACTAAAAAATTCGTTGAAGCAGATTGGTCTTTCGTATATGTCACCATTTAATGCGCCCACCTTTGCTAATGAGTCGGCCTTTTCATTGCCCGGGATAGAACAATGAGAGGGGACCCAAACAAAGGTAATCTGATAAGATTTTTCAGATAACGTACACAAGGACTCCTGTATCTTCCCCAGAAAATACGGTAATTGCTTTTTAGGCTTCACCGCACGAAGAGCCTCGATAGAGCTGAGGCTGTCCGAAACGATGAAGTAGTGATCTGTGGGCAGAGTGTCGATGATCCCAAGGGTGTACTGAATTGCAGCTAACTCTGCGACGTAAACTGAAGCGGGATCATTGAGCTTGAATGAAGCGGTGATAGTATTGTTGAAGATACCGAAGCCAGTGGACCCATCGAGATTTGATCCGTCAGTGTAGAACATTTTGTCACAGTCGACTTCTCGGAATTTATTATAAAATATATTGGGGATCACCTGCAGGCGTATATGGTCCGGAATTCCACGAATATCTTCCTTCATGGATGTGTCGAAGAATACAGTAGAATCAGAAGTATCTAGGAAACGGACACGGTTGGGATTGTACGAAGAAGGATTGATGCTCTGTGCCATGTAGTCGAAGTACAAGGACATAAAACGGGTTTGAGAATTAAGCTCGACGAGCCTCTCGAAGTTTTCAATTACCAACGGGTTCAGAATGTCGCATCGGATGAGCAATCGATATGAGAGTTCCCAAAATCGATTTTTTAGCGGAAGAACGCCCGCCAGCACTTCGAGACTCATCGTATGGGTCGAGTGCATGCAACCCAAGGCAATGCGCAAGCAACGATACTGGATTCTCTCCAGTTTGATGAAGTGTATGTTCGCAGCGGAGCGGAAACAGAAACACCCGTACTCCATCACCGACAATATCGTTGTTTGGTACAACCTGATCAGGTCTCCTGGGTGAGCACCCCACCATGTTCCAGTTATTGTTCGGAGAAAATTGATCCTTTGTTGGCATTTCTGTTTCAGATACCTAATGTGACATCCCCAGGTACCTTTAGAGTCGAACCAGACCCCGAGATATTTAAATGTGAAAACCTGGTTGATCGTTGCACCCATTAATAAAAGCTGGAGTTGCGCCGGCTCACGCTTCCTAGAAAAAACAACCAACTCAGTTTTCTCCGTGGAGAACTCGATACCCAGCTGAAGAGCCCAAGCAGACAAATTGTCCAAGGTATTTTGTAATGGTCCTTGCAAGTCGGCAGCTTTGGGCCCTGTAACAGAGACCACCCCGTCGTCTGCAAGTTGCCTTAGCGTGCATGAATTGGCAAGACAATCGTCAATGTCATTCACGTAAAAATTGTAGAGCAGGGGACTTAGACATGAGCCCTGGGGAAGACCCATGTAGCTAAATCGCGATGTTGTTAAATCGCCATGCGAAAAGTGCATGTGCTTTTCAGACAACAGGTTTAGCAAAAAGTTATTTAAAATTGGTGAAAGACCATGCTGGTGCAGCTTCTCTGACAGAATGTTGATAGAAACTGAGTCAAAAGCCCCCTTAATATCCAAGAAGACTGATGCCATCTGCTCTCTGTTAGCATAGGCCATTTGGATTTCTGTAGAAAGCAACGCAAGGCAATCGTTCGTCCCTTTGCCTTTGCGGAAGCCAAATTGTGTATCTGACAGTAAGCCATTTGCTTCAACCCAATTGTCGAGGCGAAACAAGATCATTTTCTCGAACAACTTCCGAATACAGGACAGCATTGCAATCGGCCGATACGAGTTGTGGTCGGAGGCTGGTTTTCCTGGTTTTTGGATGGCGATGACCTTCACTTGCCTCCAGTCATGAGGGACAATGTTACCCTCAAGAAACTTGTTAAATAAATTCAACAAGCGCCTTTTTGCAGTGTCAGGCAGATTCTTCAGCAAGTTGAATTTGATTCTGTCTAACCCTGGGGCATTATTGTTGCATGATAAGAGAGCAAGTGAGAACTCCACCATCGAAAACGGTGTTTCGTTCGCGGTATCGTGAGGAGACGCGGCGCGGCACGTTTTCTGTACCGGGACAGAGTCCGGACAGATCTTCTTGGCGAAAGCGAATATCCAACGGTTTGAATATTCCACGTTCTCGTTGGTACTATTATGATTACGCATACGTCGAGCCGTACCCCAAAGAGTGCTCATCGCTGTTTCTCTCGTTAACCCGTCGACGAACCGACGCCAATAACTGCGTTTTTTGGCTTTCATTAGACTCTTCATTCGCCTTTCTAACGACGCGTACTGTTGATAGCTAGCGGGTAACCCGTCTTCCCGGAAGGCCTTATATGCAGTGGACTTTTCCGCGTACAGCTCTGAGCACTCTTTATCCCACCACAGGGTGGGAGACCGTCCATGGGTATTCGCGCTGGGTACTGGTTTAGTCTGAGCTTGATTCGCACTGTCGAGAATCAAGCCAGCCAAAAACCTGTACTCTTCCTCCGGAGGAAGTTCTTGAGTGGATTCGATTTTAACGGATATCGCGGTCGCGTAACTCTTCCAATCAATGTTCCGTGTGAGGTCATACGAGACATTGATTGTTTTCGATGGTCTTGAACCGTTAGCAATTGAAATCACGATAGGCAAATGATCGCTACCGTGGGGATCAGGGATCACCTTCCACATGCAATCTAACTGTAGCGATGTCGAGCAAAGCGACAAATCCAACGCGCTTGCGCGTGCTGGTGGTGTAGGAATCCGCGTCATTTCTCCCGTGTTTAAGATGGTCATGTTGAAATTATCGCAAAGATCTTGGATTAATGTTGATCTATTATCATCATGAAGACAGCCCCATACCGTACCGTGCGAGTTAAAGTCTCCCAGAACTAGCCGCGGTGCCGGTAAGGATTCCGTGATATTACAAAGCGTTCGGTGCCCTACCGAGGCTCTAGGAGGAATGTAGATGGAAGCAATGCAAAGGTCTTTACCTTTGATTAAAACTTGACAAGCGACAATTTCAATGCCTGGTGTCGAAGGGAGGTTAATTCGGTTGAAAGAATAGCACTTTTTGATCCCCAAAAGTACTCCTCCATAGGGGTTTTCTCGATCCAGACGAATTATATTAAAGTCGTGGAAGTTGAGATTTATATCGGAAGTTAACCAAGTTTCACATAATGCGAAAGCATCACATTTTAAACTATTTAGTAAAAATTTAAAGGAATCGATTTTCGGGAGGATACTTCTGCTGTTCCACTGTAGAACAGTGATCGAATCGGTGACCTCGTTCGATGACTTAGCCATCGATGGATACGATCGCTGCAAGGAGGGGCCATTTAGTAGTCAACTGCTTCAAAAATGTTTGCACTATAGGGAGAAAACGTATCAGAAGGCTTTTAAGAGGATCAGTAACATTGAAAGCTGTGAAAATTAAGTCAACTATGTCAGAAAATTTCATTAGTCCGCTACTGGACTGAGTATCTGTTTGAAAAAAAGGGACACTTGGGGTGTTTGGTGTCCCTGGAAGTGGTGGGTACTCCTTGTTAGAATTAATATTTCCAAGTCCTGGAGCAAATTGCTTCGGCTTTTGTGCATCACTTCCGTTGGATTTATTGGTTGTAGATGGCGCACTCTGAGTGGACGACACCTTGGCACCCTTACGGGGCAATGTAGGGGAGGCTGGATTTCTCCTCTTCCTGGATTCCCCTGGGTTAACCAAAGATGTTCCCTCTCGTGGGTCGTCAGATTCTTGCTCAACGTTAGCCAAACCAGCATAGAGATTTTCGGACAGGACAGATGGCGAAGCATTCTTTAGCATTTCTGCATAAGAACGCCTTGAGCGTTCCTTAAGGGAGCGCTTAATTTTATCCCCGCGCTGCTTGTACGCAGGGCATGATTTAAGAGCATGTGAAGGGCCCCCGCAGCAAATACACTTTTCAGTTTCTTTGTCGCAAGAGTCATCCTCATGCTCTCCTTCGCATTTGCCGCATCGTTTCTTATTTCCACAATATGTGGCTGTGTGGCCCAACTGCTTGCAATTGCTGCAGCTCATGACCCGCGGTACAAACAGGCGCACTGGTAGGCGAACCCTGTCAAGGAGGATGTAGTTGGGAAGAGAGGACCCGGCGAATGTCACCCGAAGCGAGCCTGATAGAGAGTAGGTAGTCTTACCTCCCTCGGTGTTTGCGGTATATAATTGTTTGCATTCTAAGATCTTAATCTGTTCAAGAGAGGGGTCCTTAAAGCAGCCAACCCCGTGCTCCAACAGTTCTTCGCATTTCAGGCCCGGTTCGGACACTACCCCATCGATTTCACAGGCCACACAAGGCACGTACGCTTTAAATTCCCGCGTAAAGCGCTCACAGCAAGCAATCGCGTTTGCCTGCCCGAGATCATTCACTAGAACACGTATCTTGTTTGCTCGAACACGTGTTATCTGAGTTACGGCCGGGTAATTAGCAGTCAGATCTCGAGAAAGTTTTAAAATATTAACCGGTTTCTCTCCGGTCCGAAAATATACCACCCATGGCCCAGAGGAACCTTCTGGGTACTGCTTTATACGGGGAGCAATGCGAGTATTAGGGGGATCAGGGACTTCCATGATTACATCAGATGGTATTTCGCCCTCGGCCATTTAAGCACGAGGGCAGAGCGTTATATAAACGGGAATGTGTCTTATTATTTGATTACAAGGTAGAGTAAAAGTAGGGAAAAGGAAAGAAAGCAAACGAGGGAAAAAAAATAAAGCAAAACTTATCTGCAAACAACGTCGATTGTTCCGCACCAGCGAAAACAATGTGCTGGATTTACTTTCGGCACCAGCAGAACGACAGCTAACGAACGAACAAAGGATGACCTTGACTCACTAAAATTTACACACCGAACACCACTGTGAAATATAACGATCCGTTCCGTTCAAAGGTTGGGAGACGTATGAATGAATGAAACACGTTGTATCTCCTTTCGAAAAAAAACAAAGAATTAGAATTAGCTGTCAAAATTAATGTTTTAAAATAGCGGTTACACAAATATGTACGACAGTCAGAAAGTCTTACGATTTTCTGAGAAATCGAAGGGGTCTGAACTACCCCTACTGTCTTAATAACCATGGACCCCCAATGTGTAACAAAAATAAATTACAAAAACTTGAATTTTGCTTTCACTGAAAACTGGGTATGTCCACGCTTTCTGTGACAGTCGTTAGCTCTACTTAAATGCATTCCCAATATCAAAAGTGAAGTAAAATAAACACTGAATATGCCAAACACAACAATGGCAATAATAATGAGTGTGAAAAGAATAAAAAAAATAAAACAAATTTAGAAAAGTAAACATAAAATAAAAATTATAGATTACAGAACAGCAAAGAACTGAACGCTTATATTATAAAACATGTAAACTTTCATAACAAAAATGTAATAAACGAGAATTATGTGAGTAAGATGTAATTGTTTAGTGAGGGCTTTAACCAGATGGTCATTCGCCCGTGTGAGGAAGATGTAACAATTTCGGAATAGATTCAAATTATTTAAGAATAAAGTTACGCTGCATCATCGCCAGCTCACTGAAAAGCATAAAGTAAACCATGCAGTAGCGTCTGGAAAATCACGCCGGAGGCGGTGTCACAAGCCAAACGTTAGTATTCAACCCAGGAAATACATTGTAGAAGTTTTCAGTTCAAACAACGGGCCATGCGATGCTTCCGCAACAATCTCCTTGCATCTCGAAAACTTACCCAAGAAACAACATCCCACCCATCTACATACATTCGGGGGGGGGGGGGGGGGGGAAGGGGAAAGCCGATATCTAAGCAACAAAACTCGAAACTATCTCGCACTTCGTTCGGCAGAGGATGAAAGTTTTGCGAGCTCCGTACTCGCATGCTCGAACCAACAGCCGCTCGATGGGGGGGGACCTGTCGCACTTTCGCCAGTTTGACATGCGTTAACTTTACAGGGAACCTCCTAATGCAGCCGAAAAGCGGGCAATGGTCCAGAGACGCGAGTACGAGATTGAATACGCCGAGCAGCTGCAAGAGATGCGAGAATGCGCGTGATTTTGCCGGCAATCAGCACAGCGCCGTCGACGTCAGTAGTCGCGTCAGAGCATAAGCACATGAGTGAAGCATAATAAGTGGAACAACAACTCCGACCAGGCCTGCCGGTCGGGGTATGGGGTAGGTCAGTGAAGCAAAGTTACTACTGCAGTCTACGCCATGAGACGTCCGTCGTTTTCGTTGAGTTTGCAATCTCTGCGGCAGGCCCGGTTGAGAACGTGGAGCTGCGGCGGGGTACGAACTCGTGGCACAAACGTGCCACACAAAGTTACCTGCTCGTTTCGCCTGAAAGACGGGTGTACTGAAACTGGTGTAAAGCGTTAACCTTGCCACCCACTCACTTGGGAGATTTACCTGCTCAGTACGGCACCTCCCCGCGGCAGAATGGAATGCTCATTTCCAGTAACGGGAACAATACGAGACGCATCAACGTTTTCCCCGACGGGCTAGGGTAAGAGAAGAAGAAGGTAGAAAGCGCGGGAAAATGAAAACAAGTTGGTGCTCGAAAACAACAGATCCAACATTCACTGGGGCATTTAGAGCATGTTTTCTTGTAACAGCACACCAGAATGGATGCTGAAAAGCGATGGAAAAAGCATACGTAGGTACACTACTTCGTTCCAACTGGTTGAAGCAGCGCAAGATTGCAGCTAATTGACTCGCTCCGGGAGAACGATTGTCAGTTCATTAATTTGCCGAGTGCAGATTTTCATCTGACGCCGACGAGTTTATGTAGCGAAGAATCCTAATGGAACGATAGGTAGTGCAGTTTTGTAACAATTGTAATGTAACGTTCGATGAGGCGTAATCGAAAATATCAAACCAGTTAAGAAAAGTTTTGCAACATTGTGGGTTTCGAAACTCAAAGCCTATACCAAAAAGTATTCCCTTTATTCTTCAACATTGTTGCAGTTCTTGATTTTTTTATTCTTATTATTTGAATGGCTCGGAAATGTTTCGTTGTTAACATTTGCATCCCTAACTGGGGCATAGAAAACTTTTGGGATAAAGAAACACGAAAAACATGTTTTGATTGAGATGAATGCTTCTCTATCAGTGCAAGAAGCTACTCAATTATTATTTTTCATTGCTCAATATAATTCTCCTACCAATTTGACAGTCGTTCAATACCACGGGAAAGATAGTTGAAAACATCCTAAATTGAGAAGATTTATCAGTTTTCAAAGTATTTGAAAACAATAAAGAGATATCAATATTTTATTTTTTATCGTCAATATAAATAAATTAATTTGCCGCAAATTCCCTGCTGAAGAGCTGTTCGTACGTCACATAGAATCAAAAAAATTTCTGTTAGGAATACGGTCTACCAAGCCAATGGGATTGGTCTAATTTCATTTCACGACAGTAGACACCAGCACTGGTTCGGCCCTCCACCAACAATCCTTAGTGTAACAAACTACGTGTTCTTCATGTTGTCGCTCCATACAGCCATAGAGCCATTCCTAGCGAGGAGGTATCCTCGCATTGAAAGTTTTAAAAGGAAACCTACAAGTAAATGGAAGATCCCGGGGTGCAACTATACAGGGTGTTTGGTTCATGGTTAAGAACCTCGAGGGATGATTGACTGTCATATTTGGAGAATATGATAAAATAGCTCTAACTCAAAAAATATACTTTGTATTTCAAATCTTTTAGATCCATTAAGTAGGTGAGAAAAATTTCCACTGAAAAATGTCCTCAAATGTTTCAGCTAAGGAGGTTAAGTAATCTTTTCTTTCATCGATTTTTCGTTCTCTTCACGAAAATACTAATAGTTAACATCACTATTTTAATAATTCAAATTTTTAGTATTGAAAAGTTGTATAATTTGTTCTTTGACATGATACACTTATCTTGTCTTATTTTCATGTGTTTGGGTTATTGAACTTGGATATTTTTATCTCATATTCACTAATACTAGCTCTTATTGAAAAAGTATGGCACTTATTGTACCTTTTCTTATTTTTATTCGAAAGCCAGGAAAATTTTGCAGAGAAAAATGTATTAATACTGTAACTCGATTTTCCGGTCCGAGCACCCTTACTGGGTGTGATGGTATTTAAAGGGACAATTACCTTTAGTACGAGGACTCATGTGGGCTCCTCTCCCGTTGACTGCAGCTGGTGGTGTCGGTAGAGCTATGAGGTTAGGGCAGGTCTGCAACAAAATGGAGGGAGAGAAGCCGATGAATCTACATTCACTCAATAAGCACTTAGTGCGGTACATCCAATCGCTCTTCTCACTCGTGGAGAAGACGCTGATTCGGATTGCAGCCGGTATCAGACTCACCTCCTCCGACCACTCTCGTCGGTACAGGACTCGTCGTGATGGATGCTGCCTTTGACTCGTGGTTCACCGCCGACTCCTTGGAGGTTATCCACGGCTTCTGCCCACGTTCACTTCATGAGTGAGCTGTGAGCGAGTCAACACCGGTTTATGTGCCTGGAAACTAAGTCCGTTTTTTTATTGAGTTTAGCTTTCCGCGTGTGCTACAAGTGTGTTCGATAAAACCAGAGGGTTTACCGGAATCCGCCCGTTGACCGCAGCAGTCGAGCCAGCCACTCGGAAGTGAACGTGGGCAGAAGCCGTGGATAACCTCCAAGGAGTCGGCGGTGAACCACGAGTCAAAGGCAGCATCCATCACGACGAGTCCTGTACCGACGAGAGTGGTCGGAGGAGGTGAGTCTGATACCGGCTGCAATCCGAATCAGCGTCTTCTCCACGAGTGAGAAGAGCGATTGGATGTACCGCACTAAGTGCTTATTGAGTGAATGTAGATTCATCGGCTTCTCTCCCTCCATTTTGTTGCAGACCTGCCCTAACCTCATAGCTCTACCGACACCACCAGCTGCAGTCAACGGGAGAGGAGCCCACATGAGTCCTCGTACTTAAGGTAATTGTCCCTTTAAATACCATCACACCCAGTAAGGGTGCTCGGACCGGAAAATCGAGTTACAATACATTTCAGTTAAGTGAATTTAGTATTCTTTTAGAAGTTAATTAGCTTAAAGTTCGTGTTATTATTTGCATTTTCGTTATTTTCTTAAAATAGTAAAAAATAAACTTCACCATTATTATCATGAAATTAATGCATCTCAGCAAGTTCTACAATTCTTCAATTATCTCTTTTAGTTTCGAAGCAAAATCATCTTTATCTTCTCGTTTCATATGCAAAAACAACGATTTCGAACCCACTGCATTTGTGATGAGGTCATGCTGTGTTAACTATTAAATTGCAGCGAAATGAAAAGCGATAGGGATAAAGTGTCAAATAACAAGTTGTAGAGAATATTAAGGGGCACCAAATGAACAATAGTGACGATAAATTAAATTGATTAATAATTACAATAATTACATAAATCACCAAAAAACGCAAATTTTGAGTTATTTTACTAGTAAAAAGTCATGTAGTGCACTTAACTAAAAGATATCTGTACATACATCGAAAGGAAATTTTCTCAGCTTTCCAATTGATAATAGCGATATCGAGCATATTTTTTAGATTAGAGTCTTTTAAGAACTTGCAAGTCAATTACAGGAAAAGTTTAGAAGTCAAATTACAGGAAAACGAGAAGAGATAGGAATGTTATGTTGAAGAACAAATTATGAATCGTCCTTAAACCCAACTTTTGGATAATATATATTGCTATAATCATAATTCATTATTTCGAGAAAATTAACAAAAACCTCATCAAAAACACTAACTTTCAACTACTTTACAACTAAAAGGTAATTAAAACTAATTATCTGAAAGATATGAGAACATCATTCAATAGAAAATTTTCTCACCTTTCCAATGGTACTAAAAGATTTAAAATATGAGGTATACTTTTTGAGTTACAAGTGTTTTAAGATAAACAAGTTTTTCTACACAAAAAGTTCAATAACTTTGAAACGATTGAGATTTGATGGTATGTGTAGAACGATTTTTTGCTCCAAATATGACAGTAAATCACCCCTCGAGAGATTCTTACTCATGAACCAAACACCCTGTATACTCATCTCAAGTAACTATAATATTGTGTGGCTAATATAACGATAAATGGGGTAATGTTTCAGAATCCAGTAAGCTTAAGACGGTATACTCAAGAAAGTGAATCTTGTTTCAGTAAGGCATATAGTGATTTTATTTTCAAGAGTGCCTCTAGTGCAGTTGTAGGCGTCGTCGTGAACCCACCAGTCATCGCCAACAGGAACATTCACTGAAGATGGTTGAACTTTGACTGGATTGTCGTCACTTCTTCCTTCTGTCACCATCTAAGGCATCCGTATGCTAGTATTGGTCTAGCAATTGTTATGAAGATCCACAAAATATACTCAAGTTTGAGTCCCCAAGATTTGTCGAAAGTTTGTTTGCATTGGCCGAAGGCCGTGCACAGGTTTGCCAACGGTACCGCCAAACTACATTTTTTCGGTATATTTACATTTGCACAAGCCGTACAGCCCACTACAGCGATGCATCACTACAGCTCTTGCCGGAACGGTAGCCAAACCGAGTACATTTTCCCGTACAGCAGCAGAATACATTTTTGTTTTGCTGCTGTACTCCGACTGCGCGGTGAGAGTGTGGCGTAATAAAGTTTGTTTTCTCGCTTTGTATACTTTTCTCTGCATAGTCAAAGGGAGAGGCTCGCACACGAAAGCGTTGATGCCGGTCGTGGCGTAAACGAACCGCATTCATTGTCGTCGTTTGTGATCAAAAATATTGAATAGATTAAAAATATTAAAAGTGTAAAATAAGGAAAGAGAAGCTGTACCGCTCGCATCTTTTTTGTCATGTGGCAGTATTTTTGTCATGTTACTGCTTTGCTTACAGACTGCCGTACAGCGCTGGGCGTCCTGCACTAGCGAACGACAGCAGCGTCGAAAGGGAAATTAGAATGTAGGCAGAAAAATTACAGCCGCAGAAAAGGTAGACATTTTGCATCCTTGGCCGTGCCACTTCTGTTAATACTGGAGTTTATGTGAGTTAATTGAGTTTTAGTAAAGGTTCGGGGCTATTCATAAAGTACTTAGTGCGTTTAGGGCTGGGGGGAAGGGGTGCACAAATTGTGACATATTGTGACATACGGGAGAGGGAAGGAAGCTAGAACGTTTCGTAACACTGAACACTGTAACACTTTACTGAAGAAAAATATTGTTTACATTTCTTACAAAAGAAAAGTAAATAAACTTTGAAAACTTTATCCGAGACCCGGAGGGCCGAGTCTCATATACCATTCGACTCAACTCGACAAATTGGGACAATGTCTGTATGTATGTGTGTGTGTGTTTTTATATTAAAGTATTACTTCGTGGGGGGATTGTTGTGCTTTTGTCGCACCTCTTTCTGCTGCTCTATCTCGGAGCCTCACTTGGTTCATGGAGTGGCTCGACCTTTGAGCTTTGATTTAACTATCGACTCTTCTCTTGCTTCTTGTCTTGTCTTCTACTAAGTTTCTCTCGTTCTCGTGAGCCGTTTAGGTGCTGATTCCTTGAGACATTTAGCTCATGTTTCCGTAAGTCATTCAGTTCCCGGCCTTATCACGATCTACTTGGATAGTGCCCAACGGTGAATTCACCCTACTCCGATCGATAGTTTGCCGACGGAGGAATTACCCTCGACACCGATACCCTCTTCCTTGAGCCATTATCTCCCAACTTTATCGAGATCAACTCAGATATTATCCTACTCCGACTGAGAGTTCCCCGACAACGGAATTTCTTTCGTTGTTTGTTTCGTGAGCCAATTAGCTCCCCTTTTTGTCACGATTCTGTCGTCCGGTTCGCTGGCGCCCCGACGACCCGAACCCCATTGCATATTACTTAACTGGTCCCCGGCGGTGGACCTAGTGTACACCGTCGAAGAGTTTCTCGGAATTTCTCCCGAAACCCGATTTCTGGTTCCACGGCAGCGTTCTAGCTAGTGGCGCTATTTTGTTGGTCCCTACGCCACTTCCTCCGCAGCTCGGAGAGTATACTCGTAACCACTCTGTTGAAAGCGTTCCAGAAATGCTCGTCGCGGCATATCTCTTCCACGATATTGTTCACTGTTCTATAAGGCACTGAGACTTTTTCGAACCTAGGGCATTCGAAGATCACGTGTTCTGGTGTCTCTTGCACGTTCACACATTCCGGGCAAAGGGGTGACAAAGCGTGTCCAAACCGATGTAGGTATTTTTGTAGGTTAACACTCCATTGTACATTATATTCCAGAGCATTGGGCCGATTATGGAGCCCCGAGGTACTCCCGCCGTGACCCCAATCGACCTCTGCCCCATGTTCGCTTCGTAGAGCAGTACTCGGTTGTGGAAGTAACTTTTCAGAACCTTGCACAGATAGTCTGGAACCCTTATTCTGTGAAGCGCTACGGCGATCGCCTCCCCCCCCATCTAGCACTGTAGAACGCGTTCTTCGCGTCTATCGTTACCATGGCGCAGAAGCGATTACCCCTTCTCTATTGCTTCAATGCTTTCTCCGCGTTCGCGATGATTGTGCGGATGGCGTCCACCGTCGATATCCCTTTCCGGAATCCGAACTGCCTTTGCGATAATCCTTTCTCACTTTCAGCGTAGGTCGTCAGCCTGTTGAGGATGACCCTTTCCAGGAGCTTACCGAGAGTATCCTTTCAGGCATATAGACCGATACGATTCTAGATCTCCTGGTGATTTCCTTGGTTTTGGCAAAAACAGTAGCTTCTGAATCTTCCATCTATCCGGGAAGTAGCCATCGTCCAGGCATTTCTGTAGGACTATCCTGAATATGTCCGGGAACGCTGGGATCGCAGTCTTCAGTGCCATAGTGGCGATACCATCGGGTTCGGGAGCTTTCTTCGCTTTCAGCCCTTTTGTCACTATAAGGGGCTCGTCGTTGGAAACTCGATTGTCACTAGCATTTCAACAACCAGCATCAACGTACGATGTAGGCGGCCAGCCGGTTGGGTCGTGCTTCGGGAACAGACCCTCCACGATAATTTTCAGCTTGTCGGCGCACATTTGGACTGACGTCATTGGACCCTTGATCCTGGCCATAACAACATGGCAAGCATTGTTCCAGGGGTTAGCGTCTACTTCTCTGCACAGTTCCTTGTAGCAGGTGGACTTGCTTAGCACTATCTCGCGTTTAAAAGCGGCCCTAGCCGCCCGGAATGTTACCTTGCACTCTTCTCTAACTGCCTCAGATCTTTTTCTCTGAACGCGTCTTCTGGCTTTTAGGCAGGCAGCACGGAAGATGCTGAGCCTTTCGTTCCACCAGTACGCCGGACACCGGAAGTTCCTCGGCATTGTTACATCGCATGCCCTAGCTACTGTTTCCGACAGCCCATCGGCACTTGGAATTGGAGTTACGCTGCACAGTGGCCGGAGGCTGGCCAAAACCTCAAAAATTTATTTTTGAAATATTGATATTTTATATTTTTCCTAAATTTTTCATGTATTGAATGATATATATTCAAAATTTTATGATCATTGGATAAGAACACGATTTTTAACACGAGTTTAAACGTACCAAAGTCCGGATTTTTTAATGATTTTCATTTCCGAAACCACCATTGCTCTGTTCACTTCAAATGCATGTTACTCTTTTGATTTTGGTCCGATTTTAGCACAACTAGTTTCATTGTGTAGAGGAACGAAAGAACTTTGTTAATGAGTAAAATACATTTGGTAAATTTGCTTGGAACTATAACTTTTTAGTTTAAATATGTTTAAGGTGGTCAGATCCAAAATACTTTTTTTACTAATGTATTCTGTACGAATTTCGGAATCATTTCGGAACGGTCACATAGTATACATTCTATGTGAAATTGCCTCTACTTTTCGAATATCATGGTCTCGTTCTGCGCCTAGGTGCGCAAAAAGGTTTAAGGCGATTTTGAAGCTTTGTTGCTGATATGGAGACGCATGGTGTTTTGTGTAAAATAGTTAGACAATCTACAGTAAACCAACACATTATACAATGGATTTAAAGTAGTGTTCTTCATTTTTTATGAGATTGCTGACATTGGTGAACAGTAACGGAAAATCTATCATGAAAACGGGATCATAGTTATAAGAAAGGTTCAATGACACTGTATGGAAAAATGCATTTAATATTTTACGACTTTTGACATCAAAAATGAGCTCTGCGCCTCAAAATTAGCTTAAATTGTGATTTTCAGCCAAATTAGGTAACATTTGAGGTTTTGTCCGACTTTCGTTTGAAGAGCCGCCACTGTGCGCTGTCAGCACGAAGTGCCTCCACCAGTGGCGTAGCCAGAAATTTGGTTTGGAGGGGGTTTTGATGAAAATCGCAAATTTTTTGAAAAAATGCTAAAATTTAATGAGTTTGATAAATTATTGAAAACTCAAAAACATAAGTAGTCTAACAGATGTCATTCCAGTCTACAAACAAGAAGGATCAACATGGAACAGTTTTCAAACCTCTATAGATTATTTTCTTGTATAATATGTCAATGAAGTAAAAAATTGCGATCTTTTAAAGTGGGATAAATGATCTAAAAAAATTTCAACGTTCAAGATCACCTAATATAATAATCCTTGACTTTGAAGGTTTGACAACTTCGGGAAGTTATCAACATAAAATAGCGCCTGCTTTACTATAGAAATTTTAGCGATTAACTCTCATAGAGGTAATTATGGTGAATTAGTTTTTCAAAAATATTAAGAGACATGGTGCCTTCAGCAAAGTTTTTGATAATGTCATTTCAAATAATTTTGTTGAAAATATGAAGGCTACATGAATTCAACATATAGGGATTTAAATGGACTGGGCCTGCTATATTTCTTCTTAGTGAAGAAAAATTTAGGTGAAAACTATTTTTTTCTGCGCTACGGATAAAATTGTTTGAAACAATCATTGCGAGTTGAGAACACAAAACCTATAACTAAATTATAGATGGATGGAACTGAAACTTGCGTTTCGACTTCATCTCATCAGAATCCGACACTAACTTGGTGGGTGGACTAAGCTAGCGCCGAATTGATGCTAGCTCCTGAAAATGGAATCACTCTTTGTGTTTTTGAGTCCTTTTAATATCTGGGAATTATTTGTTTTAAATCCAGTTCCCTTATTTTTTTTGTAAGCTTCAAAGGCACCTTGAACGCAATGTGAATTTATTATTTAATTACCGCAGAAGAGATTTATCAAATACAGTAATTTCAGAATAGCTTGTTGTAAAGGTTTTCTACTACTATATTTCGATACTCTGAATATGTGGGATATTTATGTCTTTGACAAAGTTGTTTGAAATACCACTTTCGAAAACTTTGCTGGAGACATTAAGTCTCGACCCAAATTTGGTTGAAGAGTAATTCTTGTCTATAATTACTTCTAGGAGGATTAACCGTCAAAATTATTCTATCAGCAGATGAACAGTTTTACGTTTTGAAATTCTTCAATGTTACTTAACATCGAAATTTGGCAGTTTCGAATGAATATGATCGTGACCGTTAAAAATTTATCGAGCATTAATTTTACTTTTCTTCATTAGTCAACCTCACAACTTGCAGTACTAGTACGTAGCACACACAATTTTAGTACGCCATTCATTGCATTCTGCTAAGAGGCTATTCATATAGTTAATAATACAACAAAAATCCAATGCTCATAAAACCGATCCTGACCTGCTAGAGACAAAATTACATCAGCTTTCAACTAATTTCTGAAATCTTATTCTTGTTGTTAACCATATTGAATTGTTGTCTAAACTCTACACAATCTAAAAAATACATTTTCAGCAAATGTTGAAATGTATGTAAGTTTTCGGTAAACAAGCTTATGTTTTATATGCAATCAACCTATTCAAATTTAGATTCCCATTCGAAAAATTGTCTCTAATCCATATTTTGAAGCATCTTTCCAAAAATGAGCTCATAATAATTCAGACAGTTATTTTATTTTACATTGAAGTAATTTGACAACTATGGGATTTTGGCTAAGAGATATGTTTCAAGATCCCCTTCCCACAATTTTCCAAAAGTTCTCATGACGCTTTAAACACAGTTCTCAATGTAGTGATCAGAGAATATTTTTCCAAAAATATTTTGTGGAATATTAAATTAAATTCGTCAGTATCAATCTTTTTTCAACCCAATTAATTTTGGTTTGGGGGGGGGGGGGGGGGTCGAAGTCCTTTATTTTCAACTTCCGCTCGTCAGTCCTCGCACTCGGCATTACCGTACAATTTCGCCGACCAATGGTGTAGTGGATCGCTTGGTGGTCACTGTGTGTGTACTGCTCACTAACTCGCCAATTCATGTTATCCATTAGCGACGGGCCGCAGAATGTTACGTCGATTATAGATTCCCGGCCATCTTTACGGAATATGCTAGCAGATCCTTTGTTGCACAGCTTTACGCCCAGCTTTGCCAGTGCTTCCAATAGGCTGTAACCTCTTGCGTTGGTCAGCCTGCTACCCCACTCCATCGTCCAAGCGTTAAAATCTCCTCCTATAACAACCGGCGTTCGCACGACTAACGTGTGTGTGTTTGGGTATGTATGTTTGTATGTATGTACATTGTACACTATTGTCATGTAATTATCTCAGCAACGGCTGAGCCGATCTTAATGAAATTAGTAATACCACAAAAGATCTAAATACTGGTCGCAGTGGTTCGTCTCCAACAAAGAGAAAGAATGAAATTAGTGTCAAATTGAAGGCCAAACTTGACCATTTGACACTATTAGTTTTGTTTTTTGATATGTTGGTTACTTTCTAAGATATGGATGATTTTATCAAAACACATCATGTTTTAAGCAAATAACCTTCGAACAAAGTTCATCCTTAGTGCGCATAATTAGAAAGCCTGTAAAAATACCTTTCGAACAATCTATAGATTGTCAAAATCCGTTCACGAGCGGCTGAGATATTAAGCATTTGGTATTATTATTCCTCGCTTACCAATTTTCACTAACTAAAAATGAGACCGTTACATACAAGGTATTGCTTTACTGGTGTTTTAGGGGCTAAAATAAACCGATTTTGTATATCGGGGTTATAAAAACAGATCTCCGTGATGCAAGGAATTCGATTCTGAAAATATTTCGTAAATTTATTTAATAATTAATCAACTATTTCTCAAAAAATATACGTAAGTTCACTTACTTCACTTCAAAGTCAAAACAATGTGTAAATTCACTTCAAAGTGAAAATTTGTTAAGAGTTGTATTTACCCGTTGGATTAAGCATTGCGTTCAGGCGTAAGATAGACGTTCGTATGGTATATGAATACACAGATCACCAAGTAATCCACCTAGTAGTGAGACCAAAGATTTTTATGCCACTTGTGAATAAAACGGTTCGGGAATGTATATTTTGATTCGATTTCAAATGAATTTTACTCTAACATAGAGGTGGCAATATATTGTGTCAAATATTGTGATGAACATTTGTTGAATTCTCAGCTAGTTGCTATAGTGATATCTAAAGGAAGGTTTAAGCACATCCTCAAGTTTAGCAATTGGTTTTAAATTTAGAATTTTGTGGATGTGTTGATTGAAAGCTTCAAAATAGTAAAATTCGACTAACTATTACAATTACAATCAAATCCGAATTTTTTAATATTTTTTAAATTTGGACAACAATATCAAAAAACCGACTCAACTTTTCAGTAAAGGGTATGGAACATACGTGTTTACTTAAAATTACGTTCATTGAATCATTGACTTAAACATTACAAGGGTAAAGTAGGTTGCTTTCGAGCATTCAGTTTTTCCAGTGTTTTTTCAAGAAAGGTTCCAGTTTTTTTTGAAAAAAATGTTGGCAACGCTGCTAAGTAGTAAGATCCGTTCTGCAGGAAGAATATATCCCCTGTTACTAAGATTCATTCATTTGGAAGTAACATGCACTTTTGTAGTAAGCTACCCGGTTCGTGTTATGATTTTTCGGAACTCTGTTGATCAACAATCCGGCAGTCGATGGAAATTGTTCTTCAATATCATTTTAGAATCTCATATTAGACTATCCTTTTTCTTTTCGTTTTATAATAAAACTATGAATCGCACTCAATTTGATTTTTAATTTTTTGGTCGGCTTGAGACAATACTGAGAAGGATTAATTGCAAATACCAGAGTTTCCTTGTATTTCAAATATTAACATGATGTTATAATAGTGTAATTGAATACCATAAAAAACTCCCAGTCGTTCGCATTGAATCAAAAATGAACTCAACCATCTAAATAGCGCACAGTGGCGGATTTTCTTAAAAACCTGGCCAAAAGTCGAAAATGGTTTTGATTGACCTGCAAAGGTGCATACCACGGTTTTTTGGGGCGCAGATTACGATTTTGATGTCAGATTTTCAAAATTCAAAATGGTGGATGCAAAATGGCCGACATTTTAATCTAAATATAAGTAAATTTTCACGAATGAAGATTTAATGGTTCGCAGTGTATGCCACTAACGTTTATAATGTATCGAATATTAAATCGTGTGTAGCTAAATGATAGAACTTGTTGATTTGCACGTATTAGGAGGTTCGGGTGTCTAGATAATGTAGCTATTATGAGAATTGATGCTATTAGTCATTTCAAACTTGTATTTTGAAATACTATGCAACATAGTTACAAGCATAAGCATAAGCATAAGCATAAGCATAAGAGATCGCCCGTAGTTGCTACTCCGTTATTGACCAGAACCAAATTAGGTTGCAAAATGTTCATTGGAACAACATGTTTGGGAATAACATGATGAGCCACATTGTACAAACTATTCTGATCCCTGCATGCTGATCAATACCGACGCCGGCCACGTCCGAATGCAGATCTTCTGGGAAAGGAAGGAATGTTAGTCCGATACATGTTGCTACTAGAGACCGAGGAATCCTCTGCATCTCCACATGTATCACGGGAATGGGAGAGTTGTTAGTAAGTGTGCCAATAGCGTTATCATGTAATAATTGCTCTGGGCAGCCGGCTGCCGAGAATTTAGGAAATTTATCATTTGGTGTATTAATACGATTAGCAAAATAAGCAACTTGAACTCCTAAAGCCGGCTATAAGGAGCACTGCTTATATTTCTTAATAATATTCAATCACTCGACGAATTTTTTCGTGGTTTCTATCGTGTCGGTGCTGATTTTACCCGGCGATCGTTTGAATAAAATGAGGAATCTTATACAGAAGGTTCATCAGACTCTTCCATAGGTGTCGCGAAGTTGGTGTTCTAGGATTCGCTTCATGCAAGCGATGCGACCTGTACATAGTTTATTAGGTAGTAGTTTAGTAAGTTTTCGAGAACACGATCGCTCGAAAAAGATCTTGTTTAGTTTTTGGTTCTTTTTAAACTCTGGGTAGCCGGCTACCGAGAGTATCCTGTTTTCTAAACAAAAGCAATTTTAACTCCACACAGCCGATCGTGGGGGTATTGCCTAGAAAAGCTAATCTTATCTGCATAATAGGCCGGATCACTATTTATTGCGACATTATTTAGACTAATTTCGCTATACTTTCTCCACAATATATTTTTTGGGTTGCAAACTACCGAGTGATAACACGTTATACACACAAAGAGTTATGATAGCTCGAGATGTTATAAATCAACGAAAGTATTTCCTATTTCTAATATCGGATTGTTTCCGAAATACACGTATACGAACAATTATATCGAACATTAAAGGGAAATACAGAGGATCGTTAACCTGATGCACGGGCTTGCCACCAATAACGGAACATGAAATTAGATTCATTACAACAGACGCGGCGAATTTTCAGTACGTATTGACTCGCGATCATCGATACTAGTCAAATTAAAGTCTTATTGGAGCTGATTTCCCAACAACTATTCATTTTTACGGTGTTGTTTTCTCCGCTAGATCTGTTCGCACCCTCTCATTCTGCTACTATTGGCAGAAGGCTGATAGCTCCCAGTCGTCGCCGGTCTAAGGACCAAATGCCATTAATAAACTTAGACTCGCCTGAAGGCATGAGATAGAATTGAAATCTAACCAATGAACATGACAGCAAAACACTTATTCTTCGTGCTGACATAACTGAAGATAATTGCTTACCGGTCCCCGATTCCTCTCGCGAATTGTCAATTCTCAAACCTCATACATGATTGAAGTCATCAATCCACTCAAACAAGGCCATGTGTTTTCCCTAAGCACATTGAATGCTCTTTGGATCAGTTTCCCCGTTGGTAAAACAAACCCTAAAGAAACATAGAAATTAGTTTGCTCAGTCCAAAGAAAAGTTTGCTGACCGGCAGATACGTGTTCCTTTACAGTGCCATCACATCAACGAACACCCAAAATTTACATGCGACAAAATATCTGCAATCCCGAATATTAAAGAATCAAAACCTCTACTCATTCGCAAAAAAAATAAGAAAGTAAAAAAAAACAGTTGAATATCCAAGGCGGCTCCAAAGATGAATGACGCCTATGAAACATCCAATAAAAATAGGTGACAAGGAACACGGACGAAATTAGCTGAGCACCGACTGGCTGGTTTGCCACCTATTTTTCGGGCGAAGAATTTTGGGGCGACACCTGGTAGTCGCTAGTCGCTGGTGAAACGCCAATTATTTGAATATGCTAATTTTTCTTATTGCCGTATCTTTTTTCACTTTTCGGATTGAATTTTTTTCTCTGAAAAACCATTTTTCACTATTTTTAGAATATACACTGTGGATGTTTTTCATATTGTCTTGGGTGTACACCAAAGTCAGTCTGGCTCAAAGTCTCACCCGAGGTGTCAACCGTATGGTCCAGATTAGCGATGTTTGCACACTATACGGGCAGCATCACATCAATACCAAACTTGTTAGCATAGCAACTCAATTATTAGTTGAAATTACTTGGTTAAACGTTGGTATAACAAAACGATTGTTGATTTGTCTAAACTATAAATTTTTTTTTTGAGAGTTATCCTACTGGACCTGCAGAACTTGGTTCTTGGAAGGGCTCCCTGTCAAAATCCCTCACTAGAATCACAGACGAGACGGGAAATATCACTTACTAAAACATTGCTTAAGGGCGATCGCAGCAGGCATTCTGATTGTGATATCAAGTGTACGGTTAAAATTAGTGAGGGGTATTTTAAGAAGAAAACAAATCGATTTTGTCGCATCGCATTTTTTTAAATAAATAAACCGATGCAGTCAAATATCGAACAGCTAAAGATCGGAAGCTAAAAATTGATTTTTCGACATAAAAATCACATCATTTTCTAGATGAAATTTCAGATGAAAATCGATTTAACCAGATCAATTTATTTCAATTCACAAAAAATCAAACATCGAACTGGAAAGATCGGATAAAAAATCAAATTTTTGAAGTAGAAAGATCGATTTTGCAAAAAATCGCCCATTTCTAATTCAAATGTGCGGCGTACGGATGTCACCATGGCGTGGGAAAGAACGTTTATATGTTGGTGCTGGAGACCGCGTTGATCAAAGTGTAAGCACTATGCTATATTTCACCCTAAGGAGGAAAATTGGATAAACACCAAAATTTAGGGCGAAATTTTTTTGGTAAAACCAGTCTTTGCACTTGAAGGGCTCGGACGGGACATCACGTTTGATCAGCCGTTCAATTGAAACACAAAGTGTGTTTTAGTTTTAAAGGATTTGCATCAAGCCGGCGCTAATCTATTCCGACAAAAAGTTAGTGTCGGTTTCTGATGAGGCGAAGCCGAAAAGCAACCGTGTAACAAAGTGTAAGTGTTATAGCGTTCACTTAAGCATCGCACAGTGGTTCTATTCTTTAAGGGAGGCAGTCATAAATATATGCAATGCAGATTTCGATGCAAAACTAGTAAATATTAGGTTACTGGATCCGAGTTTCGTATTAATTGACCTACAGGGTGATATCGCCTTTCTTGTTACACTAATCATTCAAATTCCCATCCCAAAGGATCAAAGGAGTGACATTAACCTTCTTAGCCAAGTCACTCCCAACGATTTATCATATCTCCTTCAAACTGAAACGGTCGGTACGGTTGTCCTCGTTTCTTCCTCCTTTCAGATTCAAAACAACTGGTTAATTATTCATTAAATGAATAATTTAATTGCCGTCTAATTTTGAAACATCTTCAAACCCTGCACAGTAGGCCTGGCCGTTTTAATATTTGCGACATGTCAAAATATGCTTCAAATATTAATATTGACAAGAAAAACACTACAGAATTACTGCCGTGTTTTCCAGGATGCTTTTCAATACTGGCTGTGTAAGGGTTAGAATAGAATAGAATAAAAAACACTGATCATTCAAATTTTCCAGATTAAATACTATGCAACATAGTTACAAAACTTTTAAACTCTCCGTACGATTATTGTTCAATTGCTGTCCGATGCAAATATTGCTCAAAGAACGAAAATAGTATTTTTCTAAATTACAGAAAATAAACCGATTATGCGATGAAATGCATGGAGTGAAAATTGACAACAAGTTTGCAAATTACAGTAACTAAAAATAAATATGAGAAAAATACGAAAATAAGTGAAATTCACTAAGATTCATAGTTTTATTTAAATTAAATTTGACCGAGGATTTGTCCAAAGTCCATTACTACGATAAAAAAAAAACCATTTAAATTCATGCCTTATACTTGGTCAGAACATGCTAGTACTGCTTCCTGGTATAGTTTTGAGCAGCCACGTTTAGTTGTAATGCTTGCTGACATGCTATGACTGTCAACCTTCTCACAAACAAATTCGCCAAGCTGGGGTGTACGCCAAAGTGAACTCTTTGGCAAAATCCCGACCGGAGATCTCAGTATTCTTTTGCACTACTCTACTCTTTTCGCTTATCGTCGCTGTTGTGCTATCTTATGACAAACGCTATTTTGGGGTAAATTGAGTTAGATATGCACTATTTCTTGTCCAAAAAATCTCTACAAAGTGGCGTTGACAGAATTTTGATATTCTGCTTGGTTACTGAGATATAGCGAGAAACGTGCTGAGAAATTTTTAATTTTTTGCTTCAAATGACTGTGTCTGGGGATTCGCTCAAATTATCTTTATGTATGAGATGTTTTTATATGTAAAACTATCTGATAAACACAATGGCATAATCATTTTCGAAACAAAAATGCACGAACTGTGAGAAAAATGCAATTTAAATTTTAAACTGGAAATATAGCATATTTGGCAACACTGTAACCAAAAATAACAATTTTTTCTAGATTCCCTGACTCATTTTCTTCAAAATGCATCTCACCGATTGTTTATAGACCAATTGAAGCCAAAGATAGGAATAAAAGTTAATAATTGATGATTTTTTTCTATGGAAAATTTTCCATGCACGATTATGACACGCCATACAAATTTTGTCATCAATACACACCTATGACACGTGTGAGACCGACTTTTGTTTACATTTTTAAAGAAAACTCGCAATGTAGTTAACCGATTTTCGTAATATTTCAGAGATTAATGCAGAATAGATAGAAGCATCATTTGTTTTCTTTGAATTGTTTATACCATTTATAAGTTTTAAGATATTCAATCTCAAACTTTAAAAATCGTTTTTCTCGAAATGTGCAAAATGGCGCTTGTCATAAGATAGCACAACAGCGACGTTATAGTATCCAGCCATATATTCCACCTCTAGATTTGTTTTGTTTTGCATGATCAAAGGTCATAGCTCCCCGGTAACGTTTAATCATGGTATTCATAATCAATTTTCGATATTTGGAACCTTTGGCGATCACTTCTGTTGACTTTGTTGGATTTTAATATGAACGACCAAAATTACTTACGTCCTTTGCGTTCCACTTTTGATATCTTTTGAACATGTTTATGAATCTCGATGAAATTTTCAACACTAAATACACAATTCTTCCTAATCAAATTGCAGTATTGTGCTGACTCGCTATAACAACCGGAGGTGCAGCAGTAATTAAACGTACGAGTCCTAATTTTAAACTGAAAATCTTATAATCCATCTCCGTCTCCACTTAATCAAAGATTACTCTTAAACGGGCAAATTCGGGCAAGACTTCTATTATGTTCCAAAAGGAGAATCGTTCAAGGAACATAAATTGCCTTGAAACATAGTGGACATACGTGGAAAAAAAGTATTTCAATAATATAGCAAAAATGTCTGTTGAAACCAAATATTTTAGCATCAATACATATAAATAAAGTACATACCGTCAGCATAACTTTCCATTATTACACATTTGAAACTGGCATTTTTATCAAAATCTAGCTACACTTGAATAATACTAAAATTTCGGCCGCTCGATGAAAAATATGAGCAAAACGCGATGGTTTAAACTGTTTGGATGTGTCAACCTCTAAAATATGGAAATTTTATGGAAAGTACTACCATGCAATTTTCGACTTTTGGCCAGGTTTTTAAGCAAATCCGCCACTGTGCAGCGTGTCGATCTTACTCCTCCTAAAATTTGTTAAATGCCCAATGAACAGTGTTGGAGTACTCAAACTTATCCTCAATGCAGATAAACAATCACATGAAGAGTAGATTAGAATGTGCGGAAAAAATACTGGTGATTTTCAAAGCCTTTGTGCTGTTAAAACCTTAAAATGTTTCAACTAAAAATAACATCCAAGTGCGCATAAACTTTGCTTTCGCATGTTTTGTTTATTTTGTTTATTTTGTGACGTTCGATAAATCTATATGGCAACTATGTCTCTCGAAATGCTCAAAATAATCGTACTAATGATATCCTGTTATTATTGTATGTTTTAAAATTTGATATCTGGAAAAAGTCGTGCGGTGTTGGGCTTACCCACGGTGTCGGACTTGCCCCCGGTTCCCCTAGTGTTTCCAATTTTGGACTTAGCGTCAATCTGCTGCATTGGTCAAGTGCCGTGGTTCTGAAGAGACGAAGTCGACACGCAAACATCTGGACTATCTGGAAACACCTACAAAAAATCGTGTAAATTTACGTCTCCCAACCATGATATATACGAGCATCCAAAATGACATAGTTTTACGTTTGATTTTAGTTTTACATGTCGTTGAATTTTGCGAGTCACTTAATAGACCTTTCTCGTCCGACCTAACCCCCTTTTTTCTTAATTTTATTCAAAAGACTACACATTTTTAATAATATTTCCGCTGAAATGGGACTTTTTAGAGCTATCTTAATTTTTTAATGATTTTTTTAAATTTGAAAAATGCAAGAATGTTGAGTATTTTTTTCACCTTTGCAAGAATGGTGGGACTCAAAATATGTGTTTGGGCAGCACTGTTTTGTATATTTTAATGTAATGTTTAACCTCACTTTTTTGACAGTTCAAAGAGATTGTTTACATGATCTTGGAATTTTTGTTGATTCGATCATAGTATGAGAAACTTGGTTTGGTTCGCTGCCAAATGTTAACACTTTCCCAACAAGGTCTCTCAGCTGTATTTTTAATTGATGTTGGCATCATACATTGTTCCGTTAAATTTAACATTTTTACTTTTCTTGTACATGACTCATTGAAGAAGCAAGGAATTTCTAGCCAAACATTTGAAAAAGGCCTACTGCCAAATGTAAACAAATTGAATTTTGATGTTCTCTATTAAAATTCTGGGACAGAACCTGTGGATAGATGTTTTCTTTTTCTTTTTTTCTGTTCATTTTATCTCTTGTCTTGCATAGCCACTCTTTCTTCCTCACATATTTTAAATGGACTGGCTACATTCGACAGTCTCCCTGCATTTGACGGTTCCCTTTGGCTGCATTTGACAGCTCCCCCTGGCTACAATTGACATTAGGTTTTTTCGTATCCAAACTATCTATCTGGCCATGTACATAAACATAACGCAACAATGGATTATGAAGAATTTTGATAATGATTTTATAACAAATTATAAAAGCCCGGCTGATATAAAAGTCCTAACTAGCAATACACTTATTATAAAATGATTATAAAGGATTATTGTAACTGATTCCAAAAGGATTATAAAGGCAGTGAAATACGTACTCAATGAATTAAGGGGTGTGTCTGATGTAAACAATATGCGCAATCAAACTAAATAAAACAGTATTCAATTTTAAATAGAATTATAATGAATTCGACCAAAACTTCTTTTGCATTTTTCTCATTTTCAAATGTTTGGGTAGAATTTAGATTATTTTATCGTTATTGCGATCAATTTCGTTTGGTTTGTTTTGTTCACAATGTTAGTCGCAGAGCATTTTGGTGATCTATGGCAATTGATGACCTTTACACCCCATACTAGGTCCGCTCCTGTTGCAGCTGTTTCGCCCTGTCCAGCACCGAGTCTACCGATGCACAGTGTTTTAAAACGTCGTTTTCGTGCTCAAAATTAATAGCGTCTAAACCGTTGACTTTAGAGATATAGTTTGTTCGGAGAAGTTGTTGTTCTTATGATTGCGCATCCACAGGAGTATACCGTTCAGTGATTAATTCCCCTATAAGTGATATACGAAATTTATTTTCTTATCCAATTGAGCTAGAGACTTTGTGTCTTTGACAAAGTTGCAGCAAATATTACAAAAAAAGAAATTGCTGAAGACACTGTATATCTAGCTTCAATAGTTTACGAGTTATGGAACATATTATATGGAGGACCCCTTAAAATTAGTTTTTTCATGATAACTTTTTTAGACATTCTCGTATCTTCTTGGAATGTTCCACAAAGTTATTTGCGGTATCGAAACACATATTTTTGCTTAACATAGTTACTTCCTATCTGTTGAATTTAAAAAGATAATCCAAATTTTACGATATTTTTGGGGTAACTTCCACCTTAAATAATTCGTTAAGGAGCAAAAAGGAGCAAACAACATCATAACATACTGAAAGTACTAGCTTTTTACTTTCATAAAATGGCCCGATTGTTAGTCGACGCGATTCTCCCCGAGTGTTATGTTTAATACAATATCCCATCACAGTGGTTTAAAATGAAATATTCAAGCGCACTGCAATAAACAGCTTCATCTTTTCATGGTAAATTGCATGAAACATATTCATCGATGTCCAAAAAAAAAAAGAGGAAAAGAGAACTTTGACCACAATCATGATCAAAGTACGAAACGTAGCATATCGTGCGTTCGAGAAGTGTGTCACGTGACATTTAAGCAATCAGTGGATACTGGTAAGCTTGGAAAAATTATGAAAATCCCACCAGAAGGTTTATTAATGTCTTTCGTGACAATTATAATGGAGCTTGATTAATGTCACCTATTCACAATGTGGATTCTGTCGTGACTGAGGCTCGGGGATGACTAAAAAAAGTATAAAACGATTTTTAGAAGACGCCAAAGCTCTTATAGCGGAAGAAAAAACTTTGAAGATGACATAGAAAACGATTATTAAAAATAAATTTATTTATCTAATTTATAATGCAAATATCGACATTATTAAACACATCCAAAACTGCAATTTGATTTTTGAAAGGCAAACCATATGCATTGCATGTTATAGGCGACCGTGTTCTATGCAATTTACCATAAAAACATGAAGCTGTTTATCGCAGTGCGCTTGAATATTTCATTTTATACCACTGCGATGGCATATTGTATTGAACATAACACTCGGGGAGAATCGCGTCAACTAACAATCGGGCCATTATATGAAAGTACAAAGCTAGTACTTTCAGTATGTTATGATGTTGTTTGCTCCTTTTTGCTCCTTAACGAATTATTTAAGGTGGAAGTCATCCCAAAAATATCGTAAAATTTGGAATATCATTTTAAATTCAACAGATAGGAAGTAACTATGTTAAGCAAAAATATGTATTTCAATACCACAAACAACTTTGTGGAAGATTCCAAGAATATACGAGAATGTCTAAAAAAGTTATCACGAAAAAACTAATTTTAAGGGGTCTTCCATATAATATGCTCTATAACTCGTAAACTATTGAAGCTAGATATATAGTATCTTCAGCAAGTTATTTTGTAGTAATATTTTCTACAACTTTGTCGAAGACACAAAGTCTCTATCTCAATTATTTCTGAAAATAAATTTCGTATTTCACTTATAGGTGAATTAATCACTGAACGGTATACTCCTGTGGATGCGCAATCATAAGAACAACAACTTCTCCGAACAAACTATATCTCTAAAGTCAACGGTTTAGACGCTATTAATTTTGAGCACTGAAACGACGTTTTAAAACACTGTGTGATGGTCCAACCTGCGCCGCACTCGTCTGTCGCTATGTCAATGGCAGGGACTTGGATTAAAGGCCAAAATTTCAGCTACGGTTGGTGGTGTTGCTGCAATCGGTTTGCCTTCGGCCACGTTGGACATTCGGCTAACGGAAATATTCAGCGATTCTGATTTGTAGAAAGCAGCGCCAGTAGCAGACTGCTTCGGTTCAGCAATGCGCTCCGGTATCGGACGAAGCTAACACTCCGACACGACGAAGGTTTCAACGAGGAGCTCAGGCATAAGTAGCAGAGTTCTTGCACTTCCTGCTTGTCGAGTGAACAATTCCGACGAAACCACTGCCGCTCTCGCCAAGTTTGATCACCGTAATAAGTGCAACGTCAGCGGTATAGTGCCAGGATTAGTCGAGAACAGTGCCAGGACTGACTTGCCAAGAGCTACAAGATTAAATAGCAATGCGTTTTTAAAGTGACCATAGTATAACGTAGAGGCTTTACCAAGATGATTTATTCAGCAGAATAAGATAGCAAAATTACCCAAAACATAAGACCTGGCTGCCGAAGTGAATCCACACACATCATCACCTACAGAGGCAAGCAATATTGGAACGCAGCGAAATTCCTCACAATGAATTGATTTCGTTAGGTGAAATTCCAGGAAGTACAATTTTCATAGCACAATTTAGTCGACCGAAATTGTAGTCCTCATTCGAGAGAGAGAGACTGATAGAGTAGCAGCAGCTAGGAATTTTCTTTCGAAAGCTAGCAGAGGTTTCGCGTATCCTGCGCTAAGTAGAGAGCGTTAAGACAGATATCCGAAACATGTCAAGTGCTATCAGATGAGAAAAAACGTCGCATCTATGACCAGTACGACAACGACGGACTGCTGACCAACGGTTCCGTCCGGTACCACCATAACACACGGCACCGGCGACACATATATATTCACAACATACTAATTACTTATCCTTCCGAAAAAGTAAATAAATTGACTATGCAATTTATCATTCGCTGCCTAGTTATTTCCTGCCAATTTGAACACGACAGCAGTTGCAGAAAGCTTTATTGCGGTGCAAAAATGATGGCAACTCGGGATATAATATAAATTTACATATAATTTCTCCTCCCTGCTCTGCATTCTTATCACTCCTATCAAATCCTTCTTACTCCTTATCGTCAGTGCCGAGCACTGTTTTGCATTTGCCGGCTAAATCAACGACAATGCGATAATCGTCAATCGACGAAACTTTTGCTGAAATGGAACTTGAAAACGAATAATAAATAATTGTTCCATTCGAAAGCGATAACCTTGTTGTCCTCATGTTTGCAGCTATCATACGCTGGTAGGCATTCTGACCAATGGAAACGTTTTTCGGTATGGGCATTGAACGATCATTTCAACAACTTATCATCGACCGAATTCGTTACATATAAAGTTCAGGTAAACTTCACCACCTAAAAATGAGTAATACATCGGATCAGCTTGTTAGGACTTAACCCACGAGCAAACAAACAAATGTTTACAAATCCTTATCCATCATCCAGAAAGCAATCGTTTTATAGCCCAATGCTTGATCTTACGATTCAGCATATGCCACCGGGTTTTGCATCGAGCGCCGATTGGTCAATGTATGAACCAGGGGTGACATTACGAAACATCTCGAAACGAAAGGTTTATTGTATTCAAGCTTGTGTGAAAAGGTCGATTCGAATTGGTTGCATAATGTGGCACCAGGTTCCCATTGTTCCAATCCTCATCCCTCTTGAGTTGATAGTCTTTCAAAGAGCATCGAAAGTATTCAAGTAATGTAAATTTTAAAAGTCCATGTAAACAAGTCTTAGGTAAACAAGCACACTGAACTGTCAGAAAAGTGAGGTTATACATTTTTATGCAATGCTCTATGTTTTTGACAGGTACATATATGAATGAATCATTTCAGCATCAGTGATGCCAGGTCTATTCAAACAATAGCCTGCAGTGAAACTATAAAAGTCTGCAGATTGCTACAAAAATCTTCAATAAATTTGACATAGAAATGTAGTATGTATATATTTTAAATGATCAAAAATGTTGAAGGCGTGTGTATAAATTGGCTGGCATAGGCTTTGTTCTGCTAAATATTTGTAATCTGCAAAACATCTGCAGTGAAAATGCAAAATCTGCAGATTTACTAATATATATGCAAATCTGGCATCCTTTTAGTATTCCCCACAGGAAATTCATCCAAATTGTGTAAAAATGCGGGGAAACAAGGCAAGATAGGTATTCAGAATATGGGGTTAAATGAGCAGCTTGCACTACCAAATCATCGCGGCAATCGGCAGTAACGAATTGGAGATAAAAAAGGAAGCATCCTATCATATAAAATTTTTTGACGAGAAAGGTCTATTTTACTCCACATGTGGCGTTTGTTTAAAATGTTGAAGGGTGTAATTTTATGGAACTGCGCATGAAAAGTACAGCTTTCATGTAAAACTAAACAGAACACGGTAATGTTGCGTCATTTCGTGAATTACGGTTTGTTAAATTGTGTCATGTTTGCAATTACGTCAATGATAAAATTCATATTTTTTTGGTGTGTATATTACGTAGTTCGACGAGAGTTCAGCGTTTAATATGTCTTCGCGTAGCCAGGTTTCCGTTAGGACAATGACGTCGTAATCACTATAAGAAAGCGCTAGATGGAATGTGTTTTCGTTCTCATTACTCTCACATTTTGGCAGTAAACGGCAAAAAAACTGCTCGGAATGTGCAACACCTTCGGGAACAGGCAAAACAGGAAGTAAAACAGGCGATGTAATTAGTTGGGAGGGGGCGAAGAGCAGTGGAGGTCACCGTTGCTGAGTCGGGCGCATTCGGTTTCCAAAAAACCTTTCTGGAATCCGACTGCTCTTCGAACTCACGATAAGCAATCCCAAGTGGCCATGTAGACGCCGCCATAGCCTTATCTTTGAGATCCGTAGGCATGCCAACTTTGTCCGAGACAAAATTCAGCGTTCAAGGATCTCTGCCACGAGGGACTTACTTGATGATAGTGGTATACGAATTTATCTTTCGTTAATCATATTCGTTTGACGTAAAATTTTGTTGGACGTCCAATCCACTCGAGAAACGTCAAAACGAAAGAAAAAAATTTTAGAAATGTCTCATGGAATGGCAGATAATAAATCAAAGCCCGGATGATTTTTGACGATGAGTGGAAGACATGCTCTCTAACAATACATAACATATTAATGAGTGAATGAAACTTGTAAACCAAAACTATATGAAATTAATTGTTTTTTGAATCGTTCGAGATTCGTTTTGTTTCGGCTATTAGAAAAAGAAAAGAATTATTTGCCCTCTCATTTTGCTTAGAGATTGAATATTAACTAATTTTATTTATATGTAATGAACCAACAACCATACGATACTGCATCGGGCTGGGTCTAGTTGAATATTAACAGAAAAATAGATCAGTGTACCAGTCGCCACCGGAAGTATGCGTCGTTGGGCTGCCAGTATTCAGGAACCACCTTAATCTGGAAGCTCCACTCTACAAATCTCTAAGCAAAAAAAAAAATTAGACTGACGATGCTCACCGTCACTAGCTCACGGATGCATACTTGTCTTGCTATTTTAAAGTCTGGGAAGTATCACGAAAAACACTGTATTTTACCGAGAACTGATAACTGAAGAACTGAACAACGGTTCAAATGCGCCCAGCCAACCCTTAGTTCGCCTGTCCTAACTTGTAATTACTTAAATGGCTCACAACTTCCGGCCTCCAAAAGACGATCCCATTTGTTTATCCAATCTAAGACATCTCTCTCTCTCTCTCTCTCTCTTCCTCTGCCTTCACCTCGTAGTAGTTAGAACACTACGGCAGGCTGCATTCCAATTAAAGTTTCAAATTGTGTTTCTTAATTTCATTATCTTCAGTTTAGAATGGGTAGCGAAAGTTATTTCTCCGCAACCTTGCACCGTTACCGGCGGTTCGTTCAAAAGGTGTTCGAGAGGCGGCCGGGGCGGCCTCATCGGTTCGTTGGTAGGCAACAGGCCAGTAAATTGCCGACACCTTCTTTCGGTTCTGGACGAGAAGCGCCTCAGCAGGCACCGTTATCGTCAGCCGCAGCTCAGCAGTAACGACGGCTGCAGCAGCGTGGTGGTGCACGTGACGCTGCGGAGTGGATCCTGAAACTGCGACTCAGCTGCCGTCTAACGAAGTGAAATGACAGATTTTAATGAGTTTGGTTTCTGTTCTCCCTGGCCCTTCAGTCGTGTAAACAGAGCGCCTGTCTCGGAAGGGATTGTAGCTAGTGGTAGTGTACAGTACAGGACTCTGACTGGTCGGACGATGCCGGTCCTGATAGGGAAGCTTCTCCGGGCAGCCTAGTTGTGGTTCTTAGAAGTAAGTATGTATATATGATAGTGAAACAGCGACTGATGAAAGACGGGAAATGTATGCAGACTTCTAGCCTAGTTCACGACTGGCATCTACTTTCACCAGTTCTGTGAAATTAATGATTTTGATCGAACAAGTTTTTTTTTCGTTTGACAAAACTTTCCACAGAAGTTTCTTCGTGGCCTGCAATTCACGAGAAAAAACATATGATGGAATGAACTAAACTCGAGCCAGTTTGAATTTCTCAGCAAATTGTCTGAAAAGCAATTAAAGTCCTTCCAAGCGATGATTGAGATGCAAATAGAAAGAAAAGGACTGCAATGCACCACCACCACCAGCAGCCTCATCGAAAGATTCGTCACTTGACATGCAAAATAATCTAAATTTCATCGGTGGCGCAGCCTTTTAGCAATTTTCTTCTAGTAATCGCCAGCCAAGCAGGGCTGAGGGGAAGCCAAACAGAACTGTTCCGGATGCAATTAGCGTCTGGTGCGCTTCCACCCGGCACGCGGGGTGAGTCGCGGCGTCGTCTTGCGGGATCAATTTTTCCATTTTAAATCTTGTTTACCGAAGAAATGCGCTTAAGGCACTTCGCGGAATCGAATTGATAGGAAAGTTCACTTTACTATTCGTCGTAATTTGCGTCGATTGTGCGTGGAATGATAAGGGTTAATTATTATGATGTCGGTTGGTGAGTGCAGGCTTCGCGGGATAGTTTTGTGGTAGTGGGTCCTTTAGAGGTACTGGAAGACAGATGTTTCTTTTTTATTCTTCTTGTGAGTTTGAGTTGAAACAGAAATGTTGCCATAACCATTGCTTCGAAAATCATTTCCTCGAAATTAATGTGCGGGATAAGAAAGTTGAAGACAATTTGAGAATGTCAAGATACGTAATGATCACTTAAATTTGGATCAAGATTTCATTGACGTAATATTCCCTGCTAACTTGGAATGTGAAAAAAAATCTAAGCCCCTCGATAGAACACTTAAAAGTTAGTGTCAGATGGCAGAGGAGCACATAAGCTTTTGTTTAGTGACCATTTCAGCAATTCTGATATTTTTGTGATTATTGTTTTCTACCAGCAACACCGCGAAATCAGCACCAAGTGCCTCCCGACATCATCAACCAAACTCTTTCCGCGTGCACTCATCCTGTCAGTATTGATTAGCAACGATTAATGGCCGCCTTTACTCCACAGACGGGCCAAGATCCGTATGGATGTGCACAATTAAAATAATCGGAAATAATAGCTGGTCGGATAATCGTACCCAGTCAGCGTGTATATGTGTGAGTATCGTGAGGTGGGTAGGTTGATGCGTTATCGATAATTAACGACAATTGAGTGCTGATACTTGGCCAGTGTGTGATGTATCGTTGCAGCACATGGATCGGATTGAAAGCGGTATATATGGTTGGGGGCTGAGGGAGACGGCGAGATAATAATCTGTACATGCCTGCCCGTCTGTCTCGAGCTGTCTGACGTTGGTCTGCAAGGGGCGCACCACTAAACACAGCTGCTGCTGCTGCTGCTGCTGGTGGAGAAAAAAAAAGCATTTGATAAACACGCGTCATTTTGTTTGGGCGATAAGGCGTGTAATGTGCGAATGTCGAGGGGAGCCGGCTCTTGTTTTTGCCACGGTGGTTTCCATTGTATCTCGTGTATCGGTATAATAGTCCGGCCGGGCAGAGTCAATTATGTTATATGGGTGGGAAAAAGTACTGCCGTGATACGCACAGACACGCACAAACACTTGGGCAAAGGGTATGCTGAAAGACTTCGGGGCAAATGGGTACGATTAGCGGTAAGAGCGTTGTAAATGCTAATTGGAACGATTGAGAATTAATTCAATTGGTAAATGTTTGAACATGTAATGATATTTTTCGTTATGAGAAATAAACCGAATTAACTGAAATTGAATGCAATTATCCGTAGCTGGTAATCACCAATGGTTAGTTGGAAATTGAAAAGAATTGTCATTATACTATTATTGAGATTGAATACATAGTGGCAGTCTATTGTTTAACACATTGTAATTTCGAACAATATAATCAATACTGCTTGGATTGCTCAGAAAAATAATTTAAAATTCGTGAAAGATCTTGATGGTGTAACTTCTATAAAGAACATCGATAGAAAGTGAGTCGAAAGCCCCCTTCATATCCATGTGGATTTGTGGCATTTGGTCTTTGCGGGCATAGCGAATTTTGATTAAAAAATGCAAGGCAATCGTTCATCCTTTTGCCTTAGCGGAAGCTAAATGCTGTCTCTGAAAGAAATCGATTTGCTTATACCCAATTGCCAGAGGATAATTTTCTCCAGCATCTTCTAGGTACATCAGAACATTTCAATAGTCCAATACGAATTGTGGCCGGAGGCTGATTTTGAGCTGGGTGAAGGTCAGACACTTGTTTCCAATCTTGAGTAATTTGTTGAATAAATTTATCAAGTATCAATTTGCAGACTGCAGGTCGATTCATCAGTAATTTCAATATGAGAGAAGTGAGAACTCCATAATCGAACAGGATGATTAGTTTTCGGTATCATAAAGAGACGTAACGCAGTAGGTTTTCTGTACCCGCACAGAGTCTGAACAGATCTTTTAGCCGAAGCGAAATGGTCTGAATATTCCGCGCTCCCGTTAGTACTGTTTCAGTTACGTATACGACGAGTCGTGCCAAAAATCGATATTGACAATAACTGACTTTTTTCTGTTATAAAGCTCTTCATTGTCTTTTTTAACGGTTCCTAGTTCCGGAACCTGTCGGGTTTTACATTATTTAGGGAAGGACTTTTCCGCATACACATTCTAGTACTCTTTGTCCCACCTATGTAATTGAGTACGTTTGAGCTTGATTCGCGGCGTCGAGATTCAAACCAGAAACAAAAAAAACTTTACTCTTCCTGCGAAGCTCTTCAATGGATTCAATTTCTTCGGGTATTGTGATCGCGTAACCTTTATATTCGATGTTTGGTGTAAGTGTGAGGTCATACGAGTAAGTTTTTTTAAAGTAGTGTTAAAATATGCCTCCAACAAAGAGTTACACTGTGCGATAAAGATAGTTTCCCTTCAGCGTATTTGCAGCAACACGCTACAGTTTTGGGATTAACCTCCAGATGCAATCCAACTGCATTGATGTCAAGCATAGCGATGTGGTGGTATAAGAATCCGCGTCATTTCTACCGTCATGTTATGTTGAAATTGTCTGTTATCATCACTCAATGCCGTACCGTGGAAGTTCAAGTTTCCTTGAACTAGTTACGGTGCGGGTACGTAATCCGTGGCATTTCAAAGCGTTCGGTATCCTCTTGCAGAATTCAGATAGACACAGATTGGGTACTAGTTTAGATAACTAGACTCCCAGTTGGTGCTAGCTACTGACGAGATGAATTCGAAACACACAAAAAATCAGTTCAGATAGAAGCGTTTTTTTTTCTTATTTGTATTATAGAGGCTTTAACCTTAGGATCATTCGCCTTTTTGGGTTAGAAAAATCTCTTTTATTTCTATTTTTCTGCTTGCTTGTGCATTGGGTTGATACGGGTGAAATTCTCATGGCATGGCGGTTTGAAGATACGTATAGTAATGAGCCTATTGATACACTCAGTTTTCATATTTTGAATATACACCATGCTTCTGTAGGTATTTCTAAACTGCACTGGGTTTGCGCCTACTGAAAGGCGGATGTTAGTTCGACATTTTGATATTGAGAATATTGAATATTGAGAATATATTGAGTTAGGTAAGAGCAGTTTCAGTTAGTTCCAAATAGTTGCGAAGCTAATCTATAGTGATTCTTGGCAGTCAACCCAAAAGTAATGCCATCTGACTTAGAAAAAGCACTGATTGATTTTTATTGTTATCACAGGTTTGCAAGCATTCGTATTTTTTATCAAATGCATTTTTTAGGGTATATGCAGCAGCGTAGTGTTTAATATAGGAATTAACTTGGAGCGGAAATGATGACATCCCCAGAAGAGGGTTTTATTTTTTATTACGAGCAGTCTAGAGATTTTAAATTTGTGTACGGTGCCGTTTTATTTATTGCTTCATTTAAAACACGTTAAGAATTGTGTTTTGAATATATAAAGAGAATCCAGCACATACGTTCTGGTTCAAAAGACCGACGAAAGCATTTTCGAATCAATTAGCAACCTCAGGACACATTCTGGAGTGGTTCAGGTTTAGATTCGTAATTTTTGGTAGCTCTGTAACATAAAATTGAAAATTTTGAAAAGAACTTACTCTCCCCAGCTACTTGAGCTAGTATTCTTTTCAGTATAAAATTCATGTCACGTCACGTCTTAAGCGTTACTGGACTCAAAATTATTCCCCCCCTTTCCTAGTCTGAGTATCTGGGCATATTTTTTTTACTAAGTTGCTAATCGTAATCGATTAATGCCAAGAGGAATAGATGATTGATAATTTGAACTTACCTACTAGTGTAGAAGTATAGCAGAAACCATGGTGTTATAATAAGTTTTAGAATTTTGGTATATAGTAAATTGTAACATATGTGAGCAGAACGCCAGTTTACCTCGAACTGCATCTCACTGATATCTTCTTTCGCGTCTTCTTGAGGTTACGCTTGGCGATTTGCCAATTTGTCTCTGTTGGGCGGAGCTCTGGCGTGTTCGGAGGGTTTATAACCTTTGGCTTTACCTAGACGTTGTTCACTATATACCACTCTATGGCCTTGTCCCGTAATCGCAGGATGCTAAATCAGGCCAAAACAGTTGTTTTGCTTGAGGAAAGGCAATAGACGTTTCTGAAGGCCCTCCCGCACACAAATTTTTTAATGATAGTCCCGGTGGCGAATTAAAAGTCGCTTTTCAAGTCACAAGAACAGATGGCCTGCCACACGTGATATTTTTTGCGATCTTCGACAGTTTCATGTGATTGAAAATCTCTGTTACCTTTCCTCTTCTAGTTAATGTACAGAATTCTTGTCCAGGCAGCTGTTTAAAGTCTATCTTGACGTCACCCTGTACTACGCAATCAAACTTTGTCAGCATCGTCTTGTATAGTTTCCGCCATCGTCACAGAGGAGTAACTAGAACAAATTTTTGGCCAATAACCAAAAAAAATATTTTTCTATTTTTTATTTAGCTATATTTTTTTTAGATACCTAAAAGCATACTGCATATTGTGGCAAAATAAAGAGTATGCCAAAAATTGCAAAAGAATTTTTGCATGGATGCAAAATGGTGATATTTTAAGGGCTTTTAATAATTTTTTATTATATATCCAGCAAAATCGCTTTCAAATGATGATGACTGTATTAAATAAGACAATATTATAACAAACGTAATAGAATAAAACTATTTGTATAACCTCCGCTTAAAAATAACCGAAAATAGTAGTGTTTCTGATTATTGGACCAGCTTTAAAAACACCTTTTTTAAACAAGCTATTCAAAATTTGAATGATAAAAAAGTTACATTATACGGCAAGATCCGGCAAAGTTGCTGAAACAACATTACAATATAAGATTTCGGCTATTCAAAAAACATTCAATCTCTTCCGATCTTTTCCGATCCACAAATTCTAAGCGATTTGAAAATATTGATATTTTTACTAATTTGAGGTACGCCAAAATGCTGTAGGGTCAAATACTATGTTTGGCAAAATGAATCTTTATGAATATGTGCCCAGGTATCCCTTTTCTTCTTTCTTTTCCACTGACCAACTGTTAATGCAGCGATAAAAACAAATGTATTCACTAAGATCACCTCGAAAATACTAGTATTCAGAAGGATTTCGAAAATTGACCCCTGCACTGGTAAGTGGATAGATGCCAAATAGTTCCAAAAATCAGTTATTTTCTATTTGTAGTTCATATTAAGGCATAATAACAGCAATAGCCGCAATAAATAGTTTTGGCCAGGATTCGACCCCAGTTACTCCTCTGTGTATCGTGCTGTTTATTTATTTCGCGTCATTTATCGTCGCGATTTGGTCACTACCGTTTTATAAGGCGACAGTCCGGTTCGATTTTAGCACGGTTGTCGACGCCGCTCCCAACTTGCTTGCGACATCTCGGACGTAGAGGTGGGGAACAGCTAACTACTCTTTTCGTCGTTTTTGTGGCCCTCGGTTTTTTATTTCCTCCCTATCCAGTCTGCCTGTCTGTCGTCGAACGTTTTGCAAGCACATTTATTACGCTGGTAACAGTTGATTTGGTTACATTCAAGAATTCTATCAACTTGGCCTGGGAGGAGTCAGATTTTCGCGATGCGCAAGAAAAAGTTTACTCCACTTTCTTAGATGTCATGTTAACAACAGAAGAGCAAATGTTAAAATCAAACAGTAGGCATGATGCTACGCACACTCATCTTTAAAATGAGGGGAGTGCTGGTTTTTTTAATGTAAAATACAATTAAGCTTTCAATATAGGGGTTCCGTTTCAAAATATCGGCTGTGGCAGCCGCCTCTGTTTTTGAACGTTTGTTACTTGGAAATTTTCAGCTTATCTCGATCAGAGCCGTCAATATGATGCACCAATCGAACACTTTAATGATGAAACGTTTTAAATATAGGCCTGCTACAGAATTGTTTCTATTATCATTCATATTTGGCTGCTTGGGGCGAACAGTAAGCTGTACAATACCGAGTAGGAAATATTTGTGAGCTATACACGGCTGGTGGATGAATTACGTGCAAATGCCATCATTTTCATTTTCTAATGGGTGAAAGGTAGCATACACACACGAAAAAACCAATTTTCAATCATCTGACCGACACTCGTTCGCAATTGGTTTCCGCTAATTTCATGCACTGAGCCGCAAATTTTGAACAGAAAGATGTATGATTTCAGTCGATTTCAGCAAGTCCAGAAAGTTTGCTTGTCCGATATCTCGAGACTATATGTCAACACCGAGAGAGAAGGTGATTATTAGCATTCATCTCCGTGGATTAATGTGTGCAGCTCCAAAATTTTCATGCGAGTGGTTTCATGAACCGAAACCAGAAACATAGGCAGAACTTGACAGCTATGTGTTTAGCTAGAACTAACCGACAAGAGAGCACAGAAATTTCGATTCCTTGAGAAAGGTCCAATATGGACCGAAACGACGGAAAAAGAGAACATACAGGAGTTCTTTTTTTATAAACAGACTACCTGAAACGCCGATTCCTAACGTATAGACAACAAAACCGTCGAAAATACAGTAAAGTTAGGAAGATCCGCAATTCTTGGTAGAAGCACCTAGGCCGTCCTGCCAAAAAGAATATGTCGGGTAGGTAAAGGAAGAACCACCAGTGATAGGAAAACCATTACTTATAACGATAGCTACAAAATTTGGGTTTTACTTTGTAAGTAGAGGTAAGCAGGCGTTTGCCCACTACTCGGGTTCTTGTTTGCCCGGCGGACCCTTCTTTTCAGGGCGGCCTAGGTGCTTCTACAGAATTTCGGATTTTCGTTTCACAACAAAAAATATAAACAAAATGAATTAATAAGTTTACCGACTTTATTTCTCCTCGGCTGCACTGTGTGCTGCTGGATTACGTCGATCTGCTGATACCGTTGGCGCTTTTTCCGACTGGGCGGGACTGCAACGGCCAAGTTCTCCCGGAATGTCGTTGGCTGCTCCGGTAGCGGTCCTTGGCTTTTAGGTAGGGAGTCGAGCTTTGCTCCTTTGTTGGAACCTCCCTAGCGACGTTGGCGACGAATCGCTGGATCGTCTACTCGCCGTTAACGATTCCGGAAGTCACCACAGTGCACTTCCCACTCACGACCAAAACAAACACCCAAAAAAAACGCGCCGTCACATAGCTGTCATTACAATGGTACAGCATAGTCAGACCACTTTTTCAGCGAAAGGAGAGCGGTAACCTAATTAAACCCTATGTTAAGTATACACAAATGTTTAATAAAATTATCTAACCTAGCTGCACGAACAAAACCGTTCACATACGCGAAAATGAACAAAATTTACATGAAAAAGTGAACAGTACCGAACAGCTGTGGGCATAATTCTCGACAAACATATGATTACGGCTTAAAAGCCAACTGTCAAAATTCTCTTTAAAGGGAAATTCCGGATAAACCGTTACTGCCAGAACACAGTTCACAGTACTAAATGCAAGAGAAAACTTTTGTCTTTTGTTTACTACCAACATCTGTGACTGGCGAGTAACCGTTTATCCGGAATTTTCATTCAAAGTGAATTTTGACAGTTGGCTTTTAGGCCGTAATCATATGTTTGTCGAGAATTATACATGTCAACAAATATACTCTACGGAGTGTATATCCACAAAAAGGTATATTTCCACCCAGTGACGGGTTACAACTCAAATAAATATAATGAAATATAGTACATTGCTGTTTATATGCAGCGAAGTATCTCTCGGAATAACTCTTCGTGACTTAGGATACTGTCTTATATGAGATGCCGGCGAGAATACAGCTTCCGAGCTGAATAGAACCGATGGGTCTTTTAAAACACTGTTAAAGAAAACAGTCAATCGAATTGATTATTTATTTATTTATTTATTTATTGTGTCAATCGGAATACACTGGGACGGTTACAATGTTTGCCTAGAAAAAAATATACAACCGTACAAGAATTATAAATTCAGCAGAAAGCCAAGTAGCAACCAATCGCCCCCAAAATTTATAGTTATTTGAAGCCATGGAAGGAATTAAAAAAAACTGTGCTGGAAAAGGGCATACGATGAGGTACTATACTGTACATCAAGACTGGTATACTAAGAACGATCCTAGGCACAGTCAGGATACAACCGCTATGTCCTATACATTAACCACACATATTTTCTAGAAATTTGATGAATTGCATCAAAACCTTTCTTAAGCCGAACTTCCGACTATACCTCTGGCCCAGTTCTCGAACGATAGACCTCCATCACAACCGCTCAAACAGAATTTCACGGAAAACTTCACCCTCCCCGGCTGCCTGCTGCACATATAACCAGAAAAGACACATCCAGCCATAACCCGGAACACGAGTACTTCATTTGCCGCATCGATTAACCAGTTCACAGCGTAATCCGCTTTCAACATATACAACGTAATAAACTGAATCTGAACTATTCCCGGAGTTTTCCTCTCGACCTCCAGTTGCACTTATGCAGCATCACACTTTCAACCATGTTCACTTTGTACAACTTAACTCTCTTTGTAGCCTTTTTTTGCAGCTCTCGCACTGTTGTTTCTGGCCTTTTATTTCGTTCTCTTGCCGCCTATTTATTTTCCACTTTAATTCATTTTTTTTTTAATTTCGCCCCTGACTTCGCCATTTCGTCAACACTGACTGCCTGCCGCCGATGGGAAAAGGGTAGCAGGTTCAGCGGGATGACGACCTCAAACCCAGCCAAACCGTCTGTGTGAACATGTGTTTATGATGCTGTTGCTGAATGCATACCAGCCGACCTACAACAAGTGGAGAATCCATACCGACACACCGCCGTGGCATTCAGCAAAGGCACCCTGAACCGCTTGAACCGGCCGGCCATTCATCGGCATTTGTGAAGCATGCTGCATGCCCTGTAGCTCAAAGGAGTAGGTACATACTGAGCAACTAGCCTATTCCGATGCTGTTGGGGGTTTTGTTTCATGCTGTACACTAGACGAACGAAAAAAGTCCCATTCGCAGCTCAATGAACAATATCGGATGAAAACGGCCGAAATGTTATTCGACTCTGGCTGCCTGGAATGACCGGTGAGCGGATCGAATGCCGGAATCAGAACGAGTGTGATGAAACACCGTGAGCGTGGTGCCACAATACAATTTCCGAAACAGAAAAACACACGTGGCTGAAATAGCATATTGTTAGGGGTGGGTTATTTTTTGTCACAAACGGATAAATATTTGAAGTCTGGCATGGAAACAGTTTGATTTTTGATGTTTTTGTAGGTAATCCGCGTTTTTTTTTAAACTAACTCTCGAACTGATTTGTCATCTTTATTATGTCAAAAACATAAATATGCTGAATCTCACATGGTTGGTGGTTCATAAATGTTCGTCAACACTTCGAACAACACAGTTAAAATTCGAATCAAATACCATATCAACAAATCCAAATTCTATGTCACCTTCATTCGCTATTCATGTTTACAACAACCTGAATATCATAAAGAAGTCGACAACCGCAGATCAAAATAATTACCCGGTTGAATTTGATTAAATTGTATCGGAGCTAGGGTTCGCAGTACCGACCCTTTTTGGCGAGAACCAGTACTACGGTACTGAAGCCCTCAGTACAGGTAGTACTGGTACTCGAATATTTTTTTTTAATTCGAAAAAAAGCTTCAAAATGAAATTGAATGCTCAAACTGATGACCTTATTCTCAGATGATTGATTTGTGCTGATCAAAAAACATGTTTGTTGTTTTTAATTGATTAGGAATGGCATGACTCATTTCAGCAGAAAATATTCTTCGTATGCGGCACCTTCTTTTATTTCGAAATCTAGGCCACTATGAAATCAATAACTGCTAAGCGGTGCGACTTTTGTCGACTTCAACAGATGGTAAATGTAAGAAACACTATTAATAACAGTAAATCAAAGCGAGAATGGCAGTAAATCCGAGCAGGTTGCTCGCTTTTCCTCTCTTGATTTTCTGTAAATTGGATTCGACTTGTATACCAAGACTCTTTCCTTTCCTGTAAACTATGGAGTTTTGCTGAATTTTCCTATCACCAATAATTACAAATCGCCCCATTTGGAGTAGTCTAAAATTGTTAGTTGCTAAATCGCTGTTCATTCTATAATAAATCAAGGTTTAAGAGCAAACCAAATACATGACTTAGACCATAGTCTTATTACGTGCCACCCAGTGAAAAATGGAAACCAATCAGAATGTCGCTAATATAAAAAATCATAGCAAATTTTTACGTCTCTTACGCTAGATGTGAATATTTTGAAATTTAGTACAAGATCGTTAAAATAATTTCGACAAAATAAAGAAGGAATTTAAACATACCGTTCAGTACAACAGGAGCTAGTAATGTTTAGCTTATAGAAGGTAATTAATATAATTAAAAGTCATCTTGCAGACCGATATTTTGAAACAGGTCCTCTTAGAGAGTCCACATATTTTTCATAAAAAAATTATTTGGTACCGAAAATACCGGTACTGGCTTTTCTTCAGTACCGGTATTACGGTACCAAAAATGTGTCGGTATTCCCAGGATTTTCGGTACCGGTATTAACGGCACCACAACCCTAATCGGAGCCACAAAAAATCATCATTTCCATATTAAATTTGCAAAAGGGCGAATAAGATTGGTAATCAAACTTTTATTTTGATGGTTTCCCTTAATTTACTATAATTTTAAAGCAGAAAACAATTGAAATTACTTCTACGAAGGGTAAAAATTTACATTAACGCATATTTTTCATGAAATGCCACTCTGCAGCAGACTAATGAGCGAAACAAGTTTGTTTACAAAAACACTTTTGCCCCAAACCTCGTTCTCCATTTTGTGTTTCAATCTGCAACGGTCACTTTACTCATTTGAAGTGTAATTAGGATTTATTTCGGCTGAAGAATCATCTGTGCACGAAGCAGTGCCCTTTGAGTGTTGGTTTGCATCTGAACCAAAAAGAAAAAAAAGCTTGCACACATGCGCTTCTATAACCGATAATTTGACATTCTAAAAATCCAAGTGATTCGAGTGATTCGTAGTTATTCTGCCTAAGCTCGACCCTCATTATCAGAAGGCAAAAATTAAGCCCGCACGATATTAAGCCTGTTCTAATGACCCTGCCACTTCTAGTTTTCCGATCTGTTTACTTCACATCCTTGCTCTCACTTGAGTACTATGGCTCTAAGTTTCATAACTTTCCCTACCCAGTAATCTCTAGCTAATTGAATGTCGTTAAAACGTAAAAAACTAAAAATCCAACACATGAGAAGTTCGGTTCGGAGTGCAATTCAAATCGATAGTTGCTCTACTGGTTGCATGACCCGATGGGTGCAAAGGGCACTGGACCACCATTGCAGGGTATATCTATGAATAATGACTAGCATATTTAGAAAGAAATCGGTTGTCAATAACATGTATAACTCTGAACATTGTTTTGAGCCTAGTGGAAGATTATTAGCGAATGTGGGAAAAACTTAGTCGATAAATATATAATTATGTCCAGAGTAAATATTATATCGTCTGTTTCCAGCCACCAACGACACTGGTCACGTTCAAAGCAGCTCTCCGTCGCGTCCGGTTCGTGCACGCTCAGCTATTGAAACCCTATACAAATAAAGGACCGTTATTGTTATAGTTAGTATTGTACGCATTTTGTCGATCGAGATGTCTCAGTCTGAGTACGATGAGTTCACATTGAAGCGTTGTTTCACAGCGGTCATTGACTTCAAGGCATGTGGTTTTCGCCCGCCCGTGCGGGAAATGGAACGTTTGTTACAGGAAAAAGTGTGCATTGTCAGATAGGATGTTAGACTCGTTCAATTCCATCATATTCGTAATGTGGTACTGGTGCAGTTCAGTGCTCGTGTCTCACTAGATCAATTTGTCTATAGCAACAACATGTGTCACTTCATAGAACATGATAAAGTTAAGGTCATGCTCCCCGTCTATATGGAGGACAATGCAGTCGACGTTAAACTTCATGATTTGTCTCCTGGCACACCTGATAGTGCAATTCGCAGATTAATGTCGCAATATTGCGAAGTGGTTTCTATTAAGACTGAAGTTTGGAGGAATTTCTTTCCCGGCATTCCCAACGGTGTTCGGGTGGCAAGAATGCGACTAAAACGCCCCATACTTTCCTTTGTGATCCTGGAACATGGCACAGTCCACCATGTGAAACCTATGACCATCAAACCGCCACGTGTCAGTTTTGTGAACAATCTGCACATTATGAAAAACCGTGCGTGGAAACCCATAAGAAGAAAACATCACCTACAACCAACAAAACCATCCAGACTTCAACGCCCCAAACTAAAACACAATCAATTGTCCAACCAGTAGTGACGGTTAAACAACAAACAAATATTCCATCCACAACGACTACATCTAGTACTCCAGTAACAACAAACATCACCGCCAATCAAAAAGCAGTCAACAAGGATGAAATCTTCACGACCGCAGCCAGCAATACGAAGAAGCATAACAAAACTATCGACCGAAACTTTCAAGAGAGCAGCAACGATGATACTATGGACGAAAGCGACGATCAAGGTAGCACAATGAATGACCCTCAGGTGTCGTCAGGCGACGCCGGACATGCTCCACCGCCTAGGAAACGAATCTCCGCTCGCAAAGGTAAAGGATTCAATGGAATTGAAATATTTTAAGAAAGCGTCATCATGATTACTGAGAGTCGGTTTCTTCACCCACGGCCTTAAAACTATGCAAACTTGCATGTTTACGTTAACGTTATCCACTTTAAGAATTTAATCGTTATTAGGTTATTAGAAGGTACCGGTTTTCGAGCGCCATGAAACCATATCGACAAACCCTCATATATTACACAAGCACCACGTGCTGTTATGCATTAGAATGAAAACTAAAGTGAAAGCAATGAAAGTGACATTAAAAAAAATCCTCTTCAAACAACCTAATATATACAATCTTATACATATCATGGTTTTGCAAAACTCTTGCAAAGTATGCACCCAGATGGGGTATTTCAGGTCCTGCATACATAAAAACTCAAATAAAATGAATAATTTATACAAAATCAATAAAATAATATGAAAAAAACGAAATTAACAGAATAAATAAAGTAGAAAATTGTTGCATGCAATACAAAAAGTAACTAAATTCAACTTGAAATTGAATAATGTAAATCAAGTTAATAAAATGAATAGAAGAAAATAAAATAAATACCATGAATCAAAATAAATAAATAAATAATACAAATATATTAAATAAATTCTATAAATAAAATAAATACAACAAAAAAATATAATCAATTCAAAAAGTAACAAATAAATAAATTAGATTAAAAAATAAACTAAACAACTGAAAAAAAATAATCAAAATAGATAAACATAAAAAATGGTTTAAATGAGTGAAATAAATAAAGAAAATACTTAAAATGAATGAACTAATACAAAGGAAATAAAATACCTCAAAATAAATAAATTGGATACAATGAATATTTTGAATCTATGACAAAAGGTCGAACGACAAAAGGTCAAAGAGGCAAAAGGTCGAAAATACAAATGATCGAAAGACAAAAGGTCGGATGGATTTACACTCCAAACAAAATTTTTGCATTTCATTTTTTTTTTGGAAAAAAATCCACTCAATGAACGAAAAAGCAAATATCATCGCTAATATATTCAAAAATAAAACTATAAAGCATTGGCAATGCTCAAACGAAGGTGAAATGGATGTATGAGAATATCATTTGAACCTAGAAAAATAGTTTATAATATATTTAGAATTATCTTGTTCCCTGTATAGTACAGTAAAACAAAAAAATTGTTTAACAATATTATATATAGAATTAAAACTGTCGCGCACCAATCATAGTTAGTTAATCATTTTTAAAGCAAGAAAGTAATTGTTGTAATGAAGTGAAATAAATAATTAAATGCATATATAAATAAATATATATATAAATAAATAAATATATAAATAAAAAAATCAAAAATAAATAACCACTGCCACCTAATGTGGCTAGGCCACATCGTTTTCCTTCTTGTGCTGTCCGTTGGCGCTCTGCTCAGTCGGACCTAAACTAATTTACAGCCCCTATGGTCGAGTAAGCCGAGCAAACGAGTGGATTAACGGTTTGCTTGCGAGGGGCCGCCGTTTCCGAGGGCGGGTCGGCAACCACCTCATCCAGCGGATCTTCAGCTGCATATCAACCAAATCAATCAACCAAGGAGTAATACGAATGCAACGAATCACACGACGCGAAGGTGGAAAAAGAGTAAATATTTACGCCAGCTTTGATTTTCACCTTCTGCAAGACTACGTATCTGGAACATATGAAAATCGGTCTGTTATATGTGTTCACACGTCCTTACTTCCCGAACCCGATGCTCTGTTACGGTTGCTTTAGATATGACCCTACTCGCATACGATGCCCCTGGTCTACAACCAGAGTTAAAAATAATCGAAACTTGATGCGACTCGTGGTGAATAGAAAAAAACCTGTCTTAATCCACCTAGCGGTGCCATTGTGCCTTTCTCATTTCTCTAAACTATGGCACGGAGGCTTTTTATGTTCAACATAATTGTGGAAATGTCCATTACATTCTTAGTACACTTTGCACTTATACACAATGGCATGCCAGCCACGAACTTGATGAGCTACGTGTCGACGGTGAAACACTTGAAACAAAAAAATATCATACTCCATTAGCCTAATCAGCATTAGATCAATGATATCTGCTTGCTAACTCATTTTGTCATGCGGGGGTGGGTATGTGAGGAGGACGAAAGTCCCATGATCGAACGACTCCCCAGCTTAAATTGGTATGCTTTGTGATATAGTGGTGGTTTAAAGATGATGGGGTTGAAAGGGAGGGGTATGAGGGCTGGATGGGGTGGTGGTCTGAGGGCTGATTTAAGGATATTTTTAAAGGAGGGGAGTAGAGGGGGGGGGGGGATGTAAACCTTCTCCGTAAACCATCAACTACGCCCCTGTTAAAATCCAGAAACCTTATGCGAGTCGAAAAAAAAATTTGACCGGGATTAGGTTGACGTTTTTCAGAGTGATTGCATAACCTTTCTATATGAGAAAGGCAAAAATGTGCCAAAATCCAAAAAAAGTGAATCGTCGTCAAATTTTTTTTCGAGTTTGCATCAAATCTCGACGTTTCATGCAGCTTGAACACATTTAGCATCAAAAATAAAAATTCTATTTTTAATTTTTCCTATAGTTTATATGAGAAATTTCTGTGTGGCCGCACTCTGAAACCTGTAATTCCGGAACCAGAATTCCGATCGATCCAAAATTCAATAGCAGCCGATGGGAAGGTTGCACCTTTCATTTGAGACTAAGTTTGGGCAAATCGGTCTAGCCATCTCTGAGAAAAATGAGTGACATTATTTGACATATACGCACATACATACACACACACATACACACACATACACACATACATACACACATACACACACATACAGACTTTTTCCGATCTCGACGAACTGAGTAGAAAGGGATATGACACTCGGCCCTCCGGGCCGGGATTAGGTTGACGTTTTTCAGAGTGATTGCATAACCTTTCTATATGAGAAAGGCAAAAATATTCATTCAAATATCCATGTTATTCATTCAGTTGAATATCGTACGATATATTCATTTCACTAATTATCTAGAAAAATGTTTTCAAATGTCGGTAAAGCATATGAAACAACAATCACCATCGCTTTCATTATGCCAGGGCCTACTTTGATGCGTTTGATTCGTTGCTACACAGTCGCTTCGTGTAATAATCGGAGATGAATGAAAATCGGCATGGATGAATGGGCGGTTTGTTCGTTTGACGTTTTCAGCTGCGTCACTGAATATTGAAAATGAATGCGACTGAATATGGTCAATTTTCATTCAATGAATTTGAATATTTATAACTCTGTCTATAACACTCCATCAGCTGTAGGGTTCGCAGTACCGACCCTTTTTGGCGAGAACCGGTACTACGGTACTGAAGCCCTCAGTACCGGTAGTACCGGTAAAGTACCGGTACTCGAATATTTTTAAAAAAAAAATCGAAAAAAAGCTTCAAAGTGAAATTGAATGTTTAAACTGATGACCTTATTCTCAGATGATTGATTCGTGCTGATCAAAAAAACATGTTTATTGTTTTTAATTGCTTCGGTATGGCATGACTTATTTCAGCAGAAGATATTTTTCGTATGCAGCACCTTTTTTATTTCGAAATATAGGCCACTTTGAAATCAATAACTGCTAAGCGGTGCGACTTTCTTCGATTTCACTGCTCGCATTTCCCCTCTTGCTTTTCTGTAAATTGGTTTCGACATTTATGTCGTATGCCTACTGTTCTCTCATGTATACCAACGCTTCTTGCTTTCCTGTAAACTATGGAGTTTTACTGTCATCAATAATTACGAATCGCCCCATTTGAAGCAGTTTACCAAGTCTAAAATTGTTAGCTACTAAATTGCTGTTCGTTCTTTTATAGATAAAGGTTTGAGAGCAAACCAAATACAGACATGACTTAGACCATAGTCTTATTACGCGCCACCCAATGAATAATGGAAACCAATTAGAATGTCGCTAATAAAAAAAATCATAGCAAATTTTTACGTCTCTGACACTAGATGTGAATATTTTGAAATTTAGTACAAAATCATTAAAATTTAATTTCTGAGCGCATTCGCAAATAGTTTTTTTTCTTGTGTTGTCTTTTTTGTCGTTGAGAACTGATGTGTCCACTACCAGGGGGCTCTCTGTGCGAGCCTTTTGGTATGGGGGTGATAGGCGGGCCTATTTAAAAAAAAAGATCGGTAAAATTTAATTTCGACGAAATAGTGCCCGAATTTGAACATTCCGTTCAGTACAACGGGAGCTAGTAATGTTTACTTCTAGAATTATTTTGATCATGGCCCCACCTCATTCTCCCACAAAGGTGTTAGCTCAACGATATATCTAGAAGGTAATTAATATAATTAAAAATCATCTTGCAGACCGATATTTTGAAGCAGGTCCCCCTAAACAGTCCACATATTTTTCATAAAAAAATTGTATGGTACCGAAAATACCGGTACTGGCTTTTGTTCAGTACCGGTATTACGGTACCAAAAATGGGTCGGTATTCCCGGGATTTTCGGTACCGGTATTACCGGTACCACAACCCTAATCAGCTGCTCTGGTGAACAACAAGGAGAAGAAGAATGCCGCGGATACCATCAATGACGATCTACTCAAATAGGTTTGGAAGTGGAGAAAGTGCTGTACCCATTCCAACGCAAGCACAGCAGAACGAAAAAAACAATCCGGGCGATCAACCTCCGTTGATGATGTTTTGATGAACCCCCGATACCTTCATAACGCGATTTCTCTCCGGAAATGATTCTTCTGAGTTCAATCTACTGCCCAGCTGCACCGTCCACTTTCTTGATACTGTTCTGTCAAACGTATCGTCTACGATTTTAAAAACGCTGACTACGACAGCATCGTTAGCACGCTGTTGGATATAAACTGGGACGAAAATCTTAACAATGATGACGCGAACGAAGCAGCGATGACGTTTTCTAATATTCTTAACTACCTAATCGACCGTCATGTGCCAAAACGAACAGTCAGCACAAATCAACACCCTCCCTGGCAATCAACAGTGCTTAGACGATTAAAAACTGCCAAACGAGCCGCATTTAAAAAGTTCTCGAAGCATAAGACACTTGCATTACGAAACCACTACTTTGAACTCAACCACGAATACAAACAGCAAAGCAGACGTGCCTTTTTTAGATATCAGCGAAACGTCGAACGTCAACTGAAATCCAAGCCCAAGTCGTTTTGGAAATATGTGAACGAGCAGCGAAAAGAATCCGGGTTACCATCTTGTATGTCATTAAATGGAGTTTTAGGCACCGACACTAAGGAAATTTGCCAATTGTTTTCCGACAAATTTTCAAGCGTTTTTTCCGACGAGAACCTTTCCCCACAACAAGTCGCTGCCGCTTCAAATCTAACTCCTTCTCTAGGACGAACCATCAACCGAATTTGTGTCGATAATGCTGCCATTCTTGCAGCAAATTCCAAGCTGAAAGCATCTAGTTCCCCGGGTCCAGATGGCGTTCCTTCGATTTTTGTCAAAAAGTGCATCAGCGGGCTTCTTGAACCACTTCGGCGAGTCTTTGTGCTATCACTCAATACTGGAACATTCCCTTCCTGCTGGAAAGCAGCGCACATGTTTCCAGTTCACAAAAAAGGAAACAAATCGAACATTGACAATTATCGAGGAATCTCGTGTTTAAGTGCAGTATCAAAACTATTCGAGCTGGTTGTCTTAGACCCTCTTTTCTTTCACTGCAAACACTACATTGCAGACGATCAACACGGATTTATGCCTAAACGATCGACAACGACTAACCTGCTCTCGTTCACAACATATGCAATGGATGGATTCGCTGACGGATTGCAAACCGATGCTATTTACATGGATCTATCTGCGGCCTTCGACAAAATCAATCATGATATCGCAATAGCGAAGCTGGACAAACTCGGTATTCATGGACAACTTCTGCGCTGGTTTCGTTCCTACCTCGATGGAAGGCAACTCCAAATCAGCATTAAGGACTGTCTATCTACACCATTCTTCGCTACATCCGGCATCCCACAAGGAAGCCATCTCGGTCCAGTGATATTCCTCCTCTACTTTAATGACGTCAACATCAAATTACAAGGACCCCGCCTTTCTTTTGCCGACGACATGAAAATTTTTCAACAAATACGGGATAAAACCGATGCCGAGCTTCTTCAGAGGGAATTGGACAGCTTTAGTACGTGGTGTGATCTAAACAGAATGGTTTTAAACCCGAGCAAATGCTCAATCGTTACGTTCACGCGGAAACGCCATCCGATTCAGTTTAACTACCATCTCTTCGACTCGAGTATTCCAAGACACTCTAACGTCAAGGATCTCGGAGTCATCATGGATTCGGCACTAACGTTCAAACCACATACATCATCCATTGTGGATAAGGCTTCAAGACAGCTTGGGTTCATCTTCCGAATAGCGAAAAACTTTAAGGACGTATACTGTTTAAAATCTCTCTATTGTGCGCTGGTTCGCTCAACACTGGAATATTGTTCTGCTGTTTGGAACCCTTACTACCAGAACGGTGTCGACAGAATCGAGGCCGTCCAACGCCGGTTCATACGCTTTGCACTCCGACATCTTCCTTGGCAAAACAGATTTCAGCTGCCGAGCTACGAAAACCGTTGTCAGTTAATACAGCTCGATACTCTAAGCATCCGGAGGGACTGCTCTCGAGCCCTGTTCGTCTCGGACTTACTGTCTGCCAGGGTGGATTGCCCTACAATCCTCGGACGCCTCGATCTTCAAGCTCGCGTTCGAGCTCTGCGCAATAACTCTCTTCTGCGAGTCCCATTCAGGAGAACTAACTATGGGCGCCAGGGCGCTGTTACCGGACTCCAGCGTGTGTTTAACAGTGTGGCGACGGCGTTTGACTTCAACCTGACAAGGAATTCGATAAAAACTAAAATAATTCGTATTCTGAAATGTAATTAGTTTAAGTAACCACCATTGGGGCCAAGGGGTCTGTTGGTGACGGTACAACAAATAAACAAATAAACAATAAACATGACCCTCCATGGATTGGAAACCCGAACCTAGAAGCGACACCGATCGTCACGATTTTCCCAGTACCAGCCGTTGCGCAGTAGGACGTTTACGATACTATAGATATCAGACCTCATTTTTGAGGTGAAATTGTTGTTTTTTTTTGTAAATACGGCCTAAAAATTTACTTATACTTGTACGTCAACTTGTATATAAACTTTGAACGCATACTCGAACACGAACTTGTTCGTAAGCTTGTATGCAAACTTTTACGTAAATTTGTACATATTCTACTTAGGCTATAATACAGACTTGTGCGTAAATTTGCACGCAAACTTTAACACAAACTTGTACGTTAACTTGAATCTAAGCTTGATTTTAAACTTGTACATATACTTGATCACAAACATAATCGCGAACTGGTATGTGAATACGTGAATTTGTTAGTAATCTTTTAAACATACTTGTACCTGTGCATGATCTAAATCTTGGGGTGGGGATCTAACATACGACGCCTGGCTTATGAAGCCCACTGTGTCGCCACATCATACTTTTACTATGTAAAGGGTGTACGAAGTTAAATTGCAACGCAAGAAAAGGTTTCTATAATCCTACAGTTCTCGAACATTCAGGGAATAGTTATTTTAATAAAGCACAATTAAATTTTTTCCGTGTTTGTTTTATCCAATTTCATATCATTATCCAGATGCAGTTTACTTCCTCTTAAACACTGCTCATAAGGTCTTTTTTACAATTTCGATTGTAGAGGTTATAAATTTAGAGTCATTCGCCTTTTTCCGGGTTAGAAACATGTGTGCGGTATGGGGTTGGGAATCGAACCCAGGTGAGCTGCATGCAAGGCAATCGATTTACCAACTACGCTATGGCCGCCCCCCCACATCATAAGCTCTTGTACAACGTTCGGACCAACTTATTTTCGTTTGGAAATAAATTTTGCCTACATTGCTACTTCCAAGCTCACTTCCTCATGATGCTTCCACGAGTGCCTGCTTCATGATGGGCCAGTATTTCTTAAATGGCTGAAATTTCTGGCGTTTGGCAGATTAAGATCCTTTGGTACGAAATTACCCTTCTTATTCTTGTACCACTTCTGCAAATCTTTCGAGTAATGACACAAGCCTAAACCTACTCAGAAAAGTGTAGGGTCTTCGTGGGATCTCAGAAGTGGAAATAGACGTTTTTGGAGGCATATTTTTCAAGTACAACCGCCCATTGACCATTTCGGTTGTCACGAGTGGATTGTTCCGTTTTCCATACTAGCAAATTGCTTGCCAAATCATGTTTTATAGCTTCCTCAGAATAGTCTAACTTATGACAAGTCGTGAAAAAACGAGCGCATAAACCTGTTTGAAATCTGCTTTCACATAAGTTTCGTCATCCATGACGAGATCACGCGGTTTCATCAACAGTAAAGTGTCGCTTTCGCGCACGTGATTTTCCTATAGTATTGTGCCGTTTATCGCGATTCGGCGTTATTTTTACTTTGTACGTATGCAGTATTCTCTGTTTTTTGTAAATCATGCACAAAAGTTTTGCTTAAATGCAGTTGTTTTCATCAGGTCTCTCACTGAACTCTTGGGATTTGTCTTGAAAGTTTTGACTACGCACTTGTGATCATTCGCACTAAACGGAGATTGGATCCACTTTCTCCTTTCTAGCGACGGTCAAACATATATTGTACTATTTCCAAGTACATCTTAGTGAGGTTGGATTCTTAGCTTTCTGCTAATGGGGCGGTTAGAAATATTTGGATTTTCTGGGTACGCGTACTATATTTGTATTTCGACTCTATTTTCGCACAGGTTACAGAATTGCTACTGAAACTTACACAATGTAAACAAAACACGTTGAATTACATTTACCCAATATATTAATAGAAAAGACCATATGGAAAGAAGTTATAGCAATCGGAAAGTGATTCAATTTGATTCCGTACATTCCTTTGATCTTGATTTAAACTATTTTGTTCTCAGTATGACGTTTCTAGTTTTTTCGTCGTAACGGGTGTCCAATAAAAAATGAGAATATTTTCAGTCATGTAGTAAAAAACAAAAAAAAATGTTGAACGAAGTATTTTTTATTAAAATTATAATGTTTATTCTTCAAAAAAAAAGTCAATGATTATTGGAGAAGGGGCCTTGGTCAGCCGTATGAGGCAACTTAGTCGCGATGCTCTCACAAGAGTGCTAAACGGCAATGATGTCCATCTTCCGGATACAATTCAGGATCATGGTGGCCAACTGCTTCGAATCCTTGGCCCACCAATTATTTTTGTACACTAGGGCAATGAGGGAGCCGAAATAATCCTCAATGCGACGGCACTGGACTAAGTTGGTCGGGTTCCTTTCATTTGGAACGTGCGGTATCTTTTTCTGCTCAAGATACCCCAGCGTCAGCCTTGGTAATGGGAAGACGCCTTGTCCTGCCAGAAGATGTACTTCCTATCCGCATGATGCCCCTTTAAGAATGACAGAAGATTTTTTTCAAGACATTCCTCCCGGTGCACTTGTTGATTGATGGCCAGACCGCTCGGCTTGAACCACGGCTTTGAAATCACTCTGTCCGATATGACGATTACTTCGGGGGTGACATCCCGCGGTAGTTCTTCGTCATCCACCGGTACTGTGGTACCGTGTTATCGTTATCTGCTCGTCCGTGTACTCGGGGGACCGACATTTCTTCCGACAGATGATGTCCTCCATCTTGAGGGTTCGGTGAATCAAGGTATGGGAGCAGTAATATTTTCGGCCAGCGTCACGCAAATTAGTTTCGTCCTTGTTGTGGAACAGCTTTTTCAACGCTTCCTTCTTCTTCTTCGTCATTATCTTCTCCGAATGGCCGATACCGGCCCTCCGCTACACGGGCATGGATGCTAGGATCCGGTAAACTGTTCTCACGGGCACGTTTTAGTCTCGAAAGTGGTCTACCGTTATTTTTTCCACGATGACTATGCGTTTCGTAAAACCGTACAACACGCTCGCGGAGTGCTTGCTGTTTCGATGATCGATTGAACTGACAGCACCCGAGCGAAAAGAAACATGCCACCCATTTTTTGTCCAGGCAGCCATTTTTTGGAAAGAAAAAAATTTACGCTCTTCACTTTAATTACAGAAAAGTATTGAAATCATTCTCATTTTTTATTGAACATCCGTTAGTAAGCTTTCTGCGGTAACGAATGAAATCGATATTACACTTCTTATATGATGAAACTGGGTACAGGTGATTTCCGTGGAACTACCCATTACACGAACATCTTGGAGTATTTAATATCAACTGCGACTGTGTTACACAGTGTTGTACAGTAATGACTCGTATTTATCAACCATCTGAAAAATTTGAGATAATAAAATCGGACGATTTTTTTGGTTTTTCATTTTTCTATCAAATCTAATCTAAAGTAACCAGAGAACCATATGATGTCGCCTGGCTGCGAAAAAAGTGCAACCTAATTAAGCTGAACCACGTATAAGTGTAAAAAATTGAATTTAACCGTCACTGATTGCTTGACTTCCGAGTATCGGAACGATCTAAAAGCTTGCAGATAGACTCCATTTGAATGACAATGCATAACTAAATTTTCCCGTTATAATCTTCTAAACAGTGTGATACTGAATTTATTCTTTCACAGTCGAAATAAATTATTCTCCAAGAATCTCTGTTGTGGTAGCTAATTCTTCACCTCATATGGTCTTCAGCAGTTCCGTACAGTGATCAAGTTTAAGCCCCAAGCAGTTACAGATGAATCGGCACTGAGTGGTATGGACACTATTATTACATGACCAATAGAATACCGATTTCCGATGTATAGGCCCGTAGGCAGGATTTTGTTTCGGGATGGGCTTAAAAAATATTACATAAATATATTAATTCTGATGAAATACACTAGACGTTGGATAAAATTTTGGAACAATGGTATCCAAATATGACAATCTCTGATGGTGCTATAAAAAGCAAAGTATTCTAGACAAAACGTATACAATTGAGACGTCAAATTGGGAAGAGAATACAAATATTCCGAGTGTGTTTGAACAGAGCGAATGTCAAGATTTGCTTTAAATGCTCTGATCTGGCAGGCGATTTGTAGATACGAAGAAACAGTTTAACTTCTAGCGCCTTGCTACAATCACCAGTTCTGTGGCATCACGCGAATTTATTCAAAGAATCGGCTGCAAAGTCTGGCGAAAGAGAAGGGCTAGTTCAGCTACGAAACGTAGTATCAAGCTTTTGCTTTGCTTTTTTACATTCAAGACTTCTGTGTACTTTCTCACAAAAACAAGTGAGAACAACAATTTCTTTATCTTTTAAATATTCAGAGTCGTCGTTAGATCTTTAATTTATGATATTAGTACTTTTAAGTCACTACTCGAACTCAAATATTGCAGCCTGATTTCATTGATGGTACCACCAAAATAATTAGAAACAATGAATGTGGAAGAGAACATGTAGCTCCTACTTCCCCTTGGCCGAAAAGACTGTTTAGATTACTGCAATGCATCCAATTCTGCTGAAACTTTTGCAAAACTTCTAGTTCCTTCTGGTAGTTGGATTTACTAAAACGATTTCAGTCACACTTTCTAAATCAATTCGTCTATTTGTTAAACTAATATATTGACACTAATCTGCTCAGTAATTGTCTATTTTTTTTAATAAAGGTCCTCCGATTCTTTTCCACAATCACCATCATGATTAGAAGAGATGTCGTTGTATTTAAACCGAAAAGAGGGGATCAGAACGCAATTTTGAAATACTCCTACAGAAAAGATTGAAGCGGTGGTTTTCAGTCGATTCCATTTCATTGATTTTAGTCCTATTCTTCTCTTCGTGATTCATAATCGTCTCATTGTATTTTACAAAAAAAAAAAAACAAAAAAAGAACGGGAAACTTTCGCATACTGTAGACATGAAATTGAAACGATAAGCCCAATCTAATGTTATAGATACAACTAGTCGCAACATTTTAGTCGCTCTCCGTGATTGCCTTTCGATGTCTGTTCGTATATGATTTAGCGACCGTTGATATCCGATTGAAAGAAAGAACAAAAGTAGGACCGGTAGTCCCACGTTGAGTTTTTGACATAAATTTTCAATTAAGGCATTTTTTTACTCATTTTAAACAAAATTTTCTCTTTCTCACGAAAAATTCAGCCTTTTTATGAGTAAACACCCCCTTAATCGAAAAATTATCTCAAAAACTCAACGTAGAGGTTAGGAATTTTTAACATAGAATGTGTATGCAAAATTTGAAAGAAATCGGTTAAGAAGGTTTTGAATCGCAGGTAACACTGCGTTTGTTCCAGAGGCGTTCCACAAAAAGTTTCGTCATAAAGTCGTTTGTAGATATTTTTGCATAGAAAAAATAAAGTATGTTATTGAAATGATACACAATAATGTACAAAAGTTTTGATCAATAAGCTTCACGCAAAAATCTAAAAAAATTGCAAAGATAAAGTTTTTTTTTCAAGCATAAGCCCTTACCCCCCCTCCCCCCCCCCCTTAATCACAACAAAAGTCAGACCAAGAGGGTTCGCAGGAAAATATAAAAGATGTGAGAAATTATTTGCATTTATGCATAAGTTTGTTTCTAAAAAAGGCCAATAATGCACTGAAGGTATCTTCTCCTCCCAACTTGCATTCCAGTTAAGATTTTAGATTTTTTTTCGAAAGACCCGGCACCACTAGCCGGCGCACAGAGGAGTAACTAGAACAAATTCTTGGCCAAAAACCAAAATATTTTTTTTCGATCTTTTTGTTTCGTTATATTTTTTTTATATACCTAAGAACCTACTGTATAACGTGGAAAAATTAGGAGTATATCAAAAATTGTTAAAGAATTTTTGCATGTATGCCCAATGGTGATATTTTAAGGGATATTTTAATCGTTTTCGTTATATATTCAGCAAAATCGCTTTCTAGTGATGATGACTGTATTAAATAAGATAATATTATTACAAACGTAGTTCAACACAACCGTTTGTTTAACTTCAGCTTAAAACTAACTAAAAAAAAGTAAACTTGCTGTGTATTGCACCAACTTTAAAAAATACCTTGTTTTAACATTTTATTCCAAATTTGAATTATAAAAAAGTTACATTATACGGCTAGATCCGGCAAAGTTGCTGAAGCAGTATTACAAAACAAGATTTCAGCTATACAAAAAATATACGAACTCTTCCGATCTTGTCCGATCCACCAATCCCAAGCGATTTAAAATATTGAAATTTTGACTAATTTGAGGTACACCGAAATGCTGTAGGGCCAAATATTATGTTTGCCAACATGTCCCTTTTCTTCTCCCTTTCCCACTGATCAAATGTTTATGCAACTGGAAAAATAAATGTATTCACAAAGATCACCTAGAAATTACTAGTATTTGAAAGGATATAGAAAATTGGCCTCTGCACTGGTAAGTGGGTAGATGCCAAATTGTTCCAAAAACTAGTAATTGTCTATTTTTAATTCATATTAAGGCATAATAACAACAATTGCAGCAGCAAATAATTTCGGCCAGGATTCGACCCCAATTACTCCTCTGTGTGGCGCTACGATCAGCAAACGCTATACGGGCCTTGCGTGGAAATTTGTATGCAATGATAATTCATGCAAGCGAACACAGGTTTTTTCGGGAATGTTTATTCTAGCTTATCTATTCCTTGTACTGAAAAGTAAAGATATAGATTACAGCGCATTTTTCAACGAGATAGTGAATGCATTAAGTTTACAATAATAAATAATTTTTTACAAAAATCTTTTAAGCCCTTCTGAAGAATCTAATCTCGCACTAATTGTTAGTGCAGTATGCAAACAAATGCCGTGACCTAAAAGTAATTTATTATTGAATTTATCTCTTTTCGAAGGTGTTATTTTCTTTGAGTATATATTTTCCAAGCCCTTAGCGGTTGTTGTTTTACCTGAAAAAAAACAAATTGTAAATTAGTAAATATTGCAATAAATTTGTTCTAGTAGTCTAGTAGTTCAAAAGACATGAAAATCAAAAATGATTGCTACCATCTGCTATATAAGCATGACATCCTCATTCGGTGCATTCTTCAAATGATCCACAAAAAAGCCTACGCTATTAACACAAATATTGCATTGAAATTTGGCTAATGAACGGAACCTATCATCAACCGTCCGCGGGAATCCAATCCCTTTCGGAATGCAACGACTATAATGGATAGGCGTTAGGTGGTTCCCGACCACACCAGCAGCAGCACCAGCAACTGCAGCAGTAGCAGTAGAGAAGGACGATAATAAATTCTATTTGCAGCATCACTTTTCGGCTTTGCTCGTAATTTGGCTGACCGGCTTTTTGGCTACAAAGTTGAAAATGAGTTCCCTCCCATGCACACAAAAAAAGAAGAGGACAGCAGTAGCAGCAGCGGCCAAATTGCGGCTTCAAAATGTGGCCAACTTGGTCTGATGGACAGGCGGAGTACTTGCACACAAACAAATTTTCCCATCCCCACCCAACCCCACCCAACCGAACCTACACCGACACATTGCCACAGCCGCAAACCATTGCATCGTAGGCCTATCTATATCCATATAGGAACGTACCAGCCACTCTACTATGGAAGTTCATCTCTTTAATGACCTGACTGGCTGCTGAAATGCAACCAGAACGAACGACGACGTCAGCGGGCGGTGGCGGTGCGGCTAACTAATGGCGTAGTAATTTCGCAGAACCGAAAATGCACCGCCATTTTGCACTGCGGATGAGTGGTTAGGTTGTGGGTTGGGAAAATGCGGTACATTTTTTGCCTACAATTTTTTTTTTATTTTCGCATTTTCGGTGCGGTTTGGTTTGAGGGAGAGATACCTTTCTACCTACCCAGCACAACTCGAACGCTTCAATGCGGAGAACTTTTCCTTTTCCTTACGGGTCCTGATTCAGCGATGCACTATGTGTACTCGTAGTTTACCTTACAATTTTCTTTGGAATTTTCAGTTTTCGTTGCCTCTCGAATGGTTGAGTTACATTTACACCGCACACAGAGGGAATGCAGCGATGCAGCCATTGACATTGTGATGGAACCGCGAAATGGTTTGTTGTTATTGTTGCTGCCCTGAGTGCTATGATGAGCAATTTCTTACAAAAGTAGTCCGAACCCGGTTATTGAGTGAAATCTTTTGAAAATGTGATCAAAATGAGTTTTATCAGTGAACAGCGGAAGAAAAAAAGTTTTTTTCATAGTACGTTAAAAAGTAGAACCGTGCACAATTTCTAATAATATTACAAGTCAGAAGTAATGTCAACTGCTTCTCAAAGTTGAGTACTTTGCAGACTATAAAATTTGGAACTGTCTTTTAGCAGTTTGGCTGCCATGCCAAAAGACATTTCGATTTCCTATACTTGTCAGCGACCCACAGCTTCTGTACTTGCCTAATCGAGACATGCCAGCCAGGTGCTTTAGTCATTTACACACGTTGGGTGAACTGTATAGATTTAGTGTCTAACTTGTGCCAATTTTGTGTTAGTTTTGATCCATCGTCTAACTGGTAGCAAGTTGGTGTCAGTTACTGACGAGTAGAGCATGAAACATTAAAATCCAACTTTTCATATCATCTTGCCTGGCTGCGGAAAAAAATTAATCCCAATTAAGCCAAATCACCTATACAAGCAATAAGTCTTTGACCGAACCACCGACAACCGATTGCTTGACCTCCAAGCATCGGAACGATCTAAAATCTCGCAGATAGGCTCATTATTAATGACAACGAAATTTTGCGGTTAATCCAAACACCAAACAGTGTGATACTTGATTTATTGTTTGATTAATTAAACACAATGAGATGCTGTGTTTCATTAGAGTTTCAAACATAATTGGGTTAAATCCTTCTCCAAGAAACTCTGTTGAGGTAGCTGATTCTACACCTTCTATGGTCTTGTTAGTCTATACAGAAATCACAGACCACGAAAATACTACTGTGGATGATCAAAACGTTCAAAGAGCATCAGATAACCAAGCTAAATGATACTAGCAACAGGAAATAGGACGCAACAAAGCCAAGATTGAACCAATTCAAGCGTAAGTCCAACACTTCGATTCGGCTTTCAATTTGTGTTTTGGACTATAGGTATACATAGTTCGCAAGTGACCGAACATAATGGCCAACAAATCTATGTCTTGAAGGCGTTTTGCGGATGTGGTAAAATAATTCAATTCTTCATCACATTTGTGTCCCAAAACGAACAAATGTTGGAATACAAACCACTCCAAGTTCCAATAATACAGTCAGTTTTTAGTATGGTCAAACTTCAAACATTTGCGAACTTCGCCCTATCGAGAAAATTTGAGCCGCCTGGAAACCTTGTTTAAACATTAATCCGAGCCCCACAAAACAACAAAAAAGGAGCGACCCCATTCCTTTGCCACAAAGAAATATTTTTATGTTCATTCTTTGATTATATAGAAATCTTGTGATTTTGAAGTAAGTTGTTTTAAATTATAGAACGTACTTTGTGTATATTAGATTCAAAACCCTCAGTTTAGAGCCCAACAAAAAACAATAAAGTCAGAATGTGACCCATTTTCCCATCGAAGGAAACCTTGAATTTTTCATCTTAGAAACATCAAATGACTTCGACTTCGATTAAACCTAGACACTGGGCTGAGGTGAACAGTAGTCAGATTTACTAGTTAATCACCGGGCCCCTCTATAGATTGTGAGTAGGGAGCTAGGTAGCTATTATAATTTAAAATGAACTATTTTGTTTTTTTTTCTGCGTCTTCCCGAGCCGGTTATAATAATCAAGTGTACAATCTGTTGATTGGATTCTCTGAGAAAAAAAAATTCTCTACCAGAAATTCGTACAATAACGGAAAATATTGCAAGGAGCTGTTATTTCTATTTCTACAGCGAGGATGGAACATGAGAGAAACTCGGTGCGAAATTCTGGGCTAAATTCTATGCTAAATTCCGTGCGAAAATCTGCGTGAAATTCCGTACGAATTTCTGTCTGAAATTCCGCGCGAAAATCCGCGCGAAGGTCCGCGCGGAATTTCGTGCGAAATTCTATGCGAAATTCCATGTGAAATTCCGCGCGAAAATCTGCGTAAAATTCCTTGCCAACATCTGCATGAAATTCCATTCCAAACTCCACGCGAATTTTCGTATGAAATTCCGTGTGAAATTCCACGTGAAACTCTGTGCGAAATTCCGTGTGAAATCCCGTGTGGAATTCCGTGTGAAATTCGGTGTGAAATTCCGCGGGAAACTCCGTGCGACGTGTGAAAATTCGTGCAAAATTCCGCACGAAATTCCATGCGAATTCCGGACGAAACCCAGTGTGAAATTCCGCGCGAAAATATACGTGAAGTTCTATGCGAAATTCCGCGTGAAATTCCGTACAAAATTTCGTGCAAAATTCCGTGCGAAATTCAATGCGAAATACCGTGCGAAATTGAGGGCGAAATTCCGCGCGAAACTCCGTTCCAAATATCGTGTCAAATTCCGCACGAAAATATGCGTAAATTTCCATGCGAAATTCCGCGCGTAATTCTGTGCCAAATTCCCTGCGAAATTCCGACTGAAATTCCGAAAATCTGCGTGTAATTTCGTGCGAAATCCTGCGTGAAATAGCGCGTGAAATTTTGCGTGCGAAATTACGTGACAAATTCCAAGCGAAAATCTACGTGAAATTCCGGGCGAAATTACGTGCGGAATTCCATGCGAAAATTCGTACGTAATTCCGCATGAAATCCCGCGCGAAATTCCGTGTAAAATTCCATGCAAAATTCCGTGCGAAATTCATTGCGAAATTCCGTGCGAAATTCCGAACGAAATACAGTGCGAAATTGAGGGCAAAATTCCGTGTCTAATTCCTCACGAAAATCTGCGCAAAAATCCATGCGAAATTACGCGCGGAATTCTGTGCGAAATTACGTGCGAAATTCCGAGTGAAATTTCGAGTGAAAATCTGCGTGAAATTCTGTAAGAAATTCCGTACGAAATGCCGTGTGAAATTCAGAGTGAAACCCCGCATGAAATTCCACGTGAAATTTCGCGAGAAATTCCGTCCGAAATTACGTGTAAAATTCCATGCGAAAATCTACGTGAAATTCCGGGCGAAATTTTGTGCGAAATCCCTTGCGAAATTCCGTGCGGAATTACGTGCGAAATTCCCTTTCGAAATTTCGTATGAAATTCCGCGCGAAATTTCGTGCGAAATTCCGTGTGAAATTTCGTGCGAAATCCGTGCGAAATCCTGTGTGAAATTTCGAGCGAAATTTCGAGCGAAATTCTGTGTGAAATTCCATGCGAAGTTCCGTGCGAAATTCAGTGTGAAGTTTCGTGCGGAATTCCGAGCGAAATCCCATGCGAAATCCCGTGTGAAAATCTGCGCGAAATTCCGTACGAAATTCCATGCGAAATTCCGCGCGAAATTTCGTGCGAAATACCGGGCGAAATTACGTGCGAATTTACGTTCCTTGCGGAATTCCATGCGAAATTTCTTTCGATATTTCAAGCGACATTCCGCGCGAAATTTCGGTCGAAATTCCGGGCGAAATTCCGCGCAAAATTCTGGGCGGAATTTCGCGTTAAGTTCCATGCGAAATTTCATGCAAACTTACGTGCGTAATTCCATGCGAAATTCCGCGCAAAATTCCGCGTAAAATTTCGTGCGAAATTACGCGCGAAAATCTGCGTGGATTTCCGGGCGAAATTTTGGGCGAATTTCCGTGCGGAATTCCGTGTGAAATTCCTTGCGGGATTCCGTGCGAATTTCAATGCGGAATTCCGTGCGAAATTCGTTGCGGAATTCCATTAGAAATTCCATGCGAAATTCCGTACGAAATCCCCTCTCGAAATTCTGTATGAAATTCCGCGCGAAATTCCGTGCGAAATGCCGTGCCGAATTCCATGCGAGATTATGTGCCAAATTCCGTGCGGAATGCTGCGCGAAAATATGCACGAAATTCCGCACGAAATAGTGTGCGAAATTTCGTGCAAAATTCCGGGCGAAATTCCGTGCGAATTTCCGTGCGGAATTCCGTGCGAAATTCCTTGCGGAATTCCATGCGAAATTTCATGCGAAATTCCGTGCGAAATTTCGTGCGAAATTCCGAGCAAAATTTCTTTCCGGGCGGAATTTCGCGTTAAGTTTCGTTCCAAATTCCGGGCAAAATTTCATGCGAAATTCCACGCGAAATTCCGTGCGGAATTCCATGCGAAATTTAATGCGAAATTCCGTGCGAAATTCCATGCGAAATTCCTAGTCGAATTCCGCGCAAAATTTCGTGCAAAATTCCTTACGGAATTCCATGCTAAATTCTGAGCGAAATTTCGTGCGAAATGCCATGCGAAATTACGTGTTAAATTCCGCGCGGAATTCCGCGTGAAAATCTGCGCGAAATTTCGTGCGAAATTCCGTGCGGAATTCCATTAGAAATTTCATGCGAATTTCCGTGCGAAATACCGCGCGAAATTTCGAGCGAAATTCCGCACGAAATTTCGTTCGAAATTCCGGGCGAAATTCCGTGCAAAATTCTGGGCGGAATTTCGCCTTAAATTCCGAGCGAAATTTCATCCAAAATTACGTGCGTATTTCCATGCGAAATTCCGCGCAATATTCCGTGTGAAATTCCGTGCGAAATTACGCGCGAAAATCTGCGTGGATTTCCGGGCGAAATTTTGTACGAAAGCCCTTGCAAAATTCCGTGCGGAATTACGTGCGGAATTACGCGCGGAATCACGTGCGGAATGACGTGCGAAATTCCATGCGAAATTCCGTACGAAATCCCCTCTCGAAATTCTGTATGAATTTCCGCGCGAAATTCCGTGCGAAATGCCGTGCCGAATTCCATGCAAGATTATGTGCCAAATTCCGTGCGAAATACTGCGCGAAAATATGCACGAAATTCCGCACGAAATAGTGTGCGAAATTTCGTGCGAAATTCCGGGCGAAATTCCGTGCGAATTTCCGTGCGGAATTCCGTGCAAAATTTCTTGCGGAATTCCATGCGAAATTTCATGCGAAATTCCGTGCGAAATTCCGAGCAAAATTTCTTTCCGGGTAGAATTTCGCGTTAAGTTTCGTTCCAAATTCCGGGCAAAATTTCATGCGAAATTCCACGCGAAATTCCGTGCGGAATTCCATGCGAAATTCCGTGCGAAATTCCGTGCGAAATTCCTAGTCGAATTCCGCGCAAAATTTCGTGTAAATTTCCAGCCGAAATTCCTTGCGGAATTCCGTGCAAAATTCCTTACGGAATTCCGTGCAAAATTCCGTACGAAATTCCATGCGAAATTCTGAGCGAAATTTCGTGCGAAATGCCATGCGAAATTACGTGTTAAATTAAAAATGGAATTCCTCGTGAAAATCTGCGCGAAATTTCGTGCGAAATTCCGTGCGGAATTCCATTAGAAATTTCATGCGAATTTCCGTGCGAAATACTGCGCGAAATTTCGAGCGAAATTTCTTTCGAAATTTCGAGCGAAATTCCGCACGAAATTTCGTTCGAAATTCCGCACGAAATTTCGTTCGAAATTCCGGGCGAAATTCTGGGCGGAATTTCGCCTTAAATTCCGAGCGAAATTTCATCCAAAATTACGTGCGTAATTCCATGCGAAATTCCGCGCAAAATTCCGTGTGAAATTCCGTGCGAAATTACGCGCGAAAATCTTCGTGGATTTCCGGGCGAAATTTTGTACGAAAGCCCTTGCAAAATTCCGAGCGGAATTACGCGCGGAATCACGTGCGGAATTACGTGCGAAATTCCATGCGAAATTCCATGCGAAATTCCGTACGAAATCCCCTCTCGAAATTCTGTATGAAATTCCGCGCGAAATTCCGTGCGAAATGCCGTGCCGAATTCCATGCGAGATTATGTGCCAAATTCCGTGCGGAATGCTGCGCGAAAATATGCACGAAATTCCGCACGAAATAGTGTGCGAAATTTCGTGCGAAATTGCGGGCGAAATTCTGTGCGAATTTCCGTGCGGAATTCCGTGCAAAATTCCTTGCGGAATTCCATGCGAAATTCCATGCGAAATTCCGTGCGAAATTTCGTGCGAAATTCCGAGCAAAATTTCTTTCCGGGCGGAATTTCGCGTTAAGTTTCGTTCCAAATTCCGGGCAAAATTTCATGCGAAATTCCACGCGAAATTCCGTGCGGAATTCCATGCGAAATTTAATGCGAAATTCCGTGCGAAATTCCATGCGAAATTCCGAGTCGAATTCCGCGCAAAATTTCGTGTAAAATTCCGGCCGAAATTCCTTGCGGAATTCCGTGCAAAATTCCTTACGGAATTCCGTGCAAAATTCCGTACGAAATTCCATGCGAAATTCTGAGCGAAATTTCGTGCGAAATGCCATGCGAAATTACGTGTTAAATTCCGCGCGGAATTCCGCGTGAAAATCTGCGCGAAATTTCGTGCGAAATTCCGTGCGGAATTCCGTGCGAAATTCCTTGCGGAATTCCATGCAAAATTTCATGCTAAATGCCGTGCGAAAATCCGTGCGAAATTCCGAGCGAAGTTCCATGCGAAATTACGTGCCAAATTCCGTGCGGAGTTCTGCGCGAAATTCCGTATGAAATTCCATGAGAAATTCCACGCGACATTTCGTGCAAATTTCCGTGCGAAATTTCATGCGAAATTCCGAGCCAAATTCCGCGCAAGATTTCGTGCGAAATTCTTTGCGAAATTCCACGCGAAAATCTGCGCAAAATTCCTTGCGGAATTCCGTGCGAAATTCCATGCTGAATTCCGTGCGAAATTCCATGCGAAATTCCGAGCGAAATTTCATGCGAAATTATGTGTCAAATTCCGCTGGAAAATCTGCGCGAAACTCCGCTCGAAAATCTGCACGGAATTCCGTACGAAATTCCACGCGAAAATTTGCGCGAAATTCCGTACGAAATTCCATGCGAAATTCGGTGCATACTTCAGCGCGAAAATCTGCAACAGAATTTCGTGTGAAAATCTGCGCAAATTTCCATGCGAAGTTCCTGTGCGAAATTCCGAGCGAAATTCTGCGCGAAATTCCGTACGAAATTTTATGCGAAATTCCACGCGAAATTCCGTGCAAAATTCCGCGCGAAATTTTATGCCAAATTCCGTGCAAAATCCCGAGTGAAATTTCGTTCGAAATTGCGAGCGAAATTCCGCGCGAGATTTCGTTTGAACTGTAAGGAATCACTTTTTACCACTTTGTGACATATAATAAGGCTTAAAAACGTGCAATCTGATGATAATATGAACAAAAAAAGATCAAAATAGACAATTATAAATTTTTCCCCTATTAAGTTCGCATTTACTCTATCAAAAAGGTTATACTTCAGCGATAGACTTCTAAACTAGTAATGTTCGTCCATCTATCAATGAAACTTGGCATCTTTTGACCTATGATAGCTTTTATAGAAAATGCATAAATATTCATGTAGTTATACGTAGCCGAGTGCATTGTTTACTAAAACAGCCTTAAACGCATCATGAGGTACGAAGAATTCTTTGTTGGTCTGGACAAGAGAGTTCGAATGGTGTATTTACAGTAAATCTGTCCTACTCCAATATTCTTACTTATTGGTCAAGAATTTCTTCATTCTCAAACAACGCAACTAAGGAGGTCGAATTACTATTGTTAATTCTTCCAGTTTACTTCTAACTGCATATTTAATTGTAAGGATGTTATTGAGAGAAATGTAACGCTTATTGTTAGCCTTCAGTTGTTTTATTATATTTTTAATTGCCATTGCAAAATGTCCCTTTGACGTAAAATACAATTTGTTATCAATTTGTGTGAGGTGACGCATATTCATAGAATGTAACTCTTAATCTGTCTACGTCTGTTCATCTATGGGGGTTCCTTCGTTCAATGGTGCCCTGAGGCCCCGAGTGGTCTTAAGATGGCCCTGTAAATTGGTAATTATGCTGAAGTAAAGTATTGCATAAAATCAACCATGTTTTTGAAAAATTAAAATATCCGAATGAAGTTCCTATGATCAAGTTATACAACAAGCACTTGAGTTATGCCTTTAAAGAAGTTGTCAAAAATTCTTTTTATGTCCAAATCCACTAAAATTTCGTAAAATTATCTCTGATAGCTCAGCTAATGCGAAAAAAATATTAGCGGGAACCTTCATATATAGGATTTAAGTCCAGGCTCGTTCCATTGTGTGAGCGAATGAAGTATGAAGTGAGCAACCGAATCATGACCTTGAATACAGTAAGGCATGCGTTGAAGTTCATCTCAAGTTCACCTGAAGATACTAAAAGAAGCTTTGGTAATTAGCCATCCGAAAACCTTAAAAAACAAATTTCCGACCACAATTGTTATCGGTCGATTGTAATGTTATCATTAACCCTCTGGTAGCAATGGTAATGGCGACTTCCCATTGAACTCCGCGCACTAGTGCGATCGCCCGAGCGCAAAGAAATCATTGAAGCGAATTATGACTATTACTAATTTCACCCTATTTCGCAGCTGTAAAGAGTTATCATAAGTGAACCGCGAAGTTTAATCGAGTCATTTTTAAATGACTTCCAAACGACAGCGGCGCCTGGTTTGCCCCAGGCCCCGGAACAATATTATAAATATCACATAAAAGCATCATTATTCATTCCGAGATGAAAAAGCTTCTGATTCCTCAACATCTTGCCGATGTAATTGCTCCTCAAAGCAATTCCAATTTTAATGGCATTCCATTAATCTTCAGCCATTCTTTCAAGCGCTCGGTGGTAAATTTCGAAATATGTGTATAAGTTTGGTTTCTTCACAACCCGTTAAGCTGTGTCGTGCGGTTTCCATCAGGATGAGTTTCCCCAACACCAAGCGCGGTAGCAGTAGCCCGGCGCTTCGGTACTGAGCCGGCAGTGGTTAACACGGAAAACTGCTCCATCTAGCCGACACGGCATAATAAAATATAATATAATAATATACACTATCCCTAAATACGGCACTGAATGGAACGATACAGCAGATGGCCCCAAGTGGCAATCCTATTGCTATTTAATGGCTGCCGTAAAGAAAGGATCGGCGAAGGGGAGAAAAAAATCCGAAAATGAATAGATGCGATATGTTTCATACGTGGATAGCTCCCGGTCGGGTAGCGGAGCGGTGAACTGAGCGAGTTGGCCATTCTAGGCACAGTGTTGGTTTGGGTTTGGTTTTTCGCCGCGAGCTTGGTTTAAAATCGATGAGCTAAGGATGCGTTTTATGGGTTCCAGCGGTCTGGTTGTTTATAGACTGTAACCTCGTACGTGACCGTATGTCGAGCTCCTTCGGGCGGAAGCGACGTCCGTTAATTTCATCATGGTTTTAATTGCACGAAGTACGCATTTCATCTCCATCCATAACCGACAAATAACTTGCGACCAACCGTTTGAACATTCATCCACACAGGGTTTTTTGCGAATCAGCATCGAAAGAGGGCGCCATTTGAATTTAGAGTGGTTCCTCCACAATCCATCCGTTAACCAATCCACTTGGTTCTAATATTAATTGAATCTAGTTCCTTCCAACTGTATTGCGAAACCTTTTTGCCAGTTCCTGCCAATGATATGTTATCCTTCAAGCACAAAAAAAGGATGAATAAACACCCGGAGTGAAAAGGATGTTGGTTCTGGTTGGTGGTTTTTGGTCTCACTCCTCCTTACCACTACCGTGTGGGAAGAAAACGGCAAAGTCCAATTCAAGCAAAAATAGGGTAAACTCATTTAAAGCTCCACTCAACCGATCTCGGACACGGAAAGCTATTTCATTTTAAGTATGTTTCGTCTTTTTGTTTCTTCATAATATTCAACAGGATCCTGAACGACGTCGCTGAACGTTGCGGGGGCGGAAGGAGCTACAAAAGAAAACTGCATCAATGGGGATGTTTTCTTGTGGAAAAACAAAAGCCCGGGCGACCTTCTCAAGTATGTATCGCTTAGCAGCGAACACAGGCAGCGGAATACATCCCCATCTAAGGGGAAGGGCAAAAGGAAGAACACGACAACCAATGCGAATAAGTCCGAATGACAAATTGGATGGTAATTTATAACTGGATAAGTATACAAGCGCCCTGTAGCTCGCAAGCGGTACGCTCAATCATGGTCGACGTCGTCGTCGTCGTCGTTCGTCGAGATTGAGCTCGGTAAAGTACGATTCACGCATTCCGTACGTCAGAACGATTCGTAACGTTGATGCTGTGTATGTGTGGGCGCGTTTTCATAGGCACGGTAAATAACTGATTTTGACGTTCAGTTGACGTGCTGTATCTGTGACGGAAGACTGACGGATCGTGTAAATGCCACTTAAAGCTTAGTTCGGTGAGGTTTTGGTGATTTTTTCCACATTCGTTGTTCTCAAGATGATATACATTATTGCACGCAGTGTTGCCGATGTTCCAAATTTATCTGGGATATTATCACACAGACAATCAGATAAGGGGGACATTTTTCTGTACATATGTTCGTCCACGTATGGGGAACCTTAATTTTGGATACACAATGGCATTACAACAGAGCAGATAACATGAAGGTCCATAATCTGATTTGCAAAGCTCGCATGAATAATACTGAACAGTAGCAATGTGACAAGTAAATTTGCAATATCACTGACTGACTAGTCTCTTGATTAGAATGCTGTTATTGTGATTAGAAAAGGCTAACTTATTCTTTGACCTTTTTGAATTTCATCCAACAAAAATATGTTTGCTTGACCGTAGGTTGATAAACGACGCCAGTGATTGTCATGTTCTGATGCAACCCAATAACAGTGCCTATTCGTCTGATACTTCACTTATAATAACGCTAGAAACCTGATGATTGATGAACCTGATGATGAACCTGACCCATACACTGATAAATTAAATTTGTAAATAGAACAAAACATTTTAGTGCATTGTAAACAGTTCATTTCACGAACTGAAAAAAATGGCAACTAGAAGAACGAAAGTTTGTGATTGAAACGAAATGTTACGTTATTTTGCTAAATGTTTACAAATATTTCGATTGCCGCCCGATTTCGTTTTCGATCATAGAACAAAATTTCCGCATTTTTTCATCTGATCGTTTAACCTACCGGCAGTCGCGCTAGTACACTGAGTCCACGCTGCTCTGAAAATCCAGCGAAATCGTCTTAGGGCACCAGCGGTTGCTCGTTCAGTGGGCCATAAGCGTGACTTCCGGAAAAGGTTAACAATAATTGTAAGTAAATCAGTAACACGCCAAAGGTCGGTCAGCGAGCTAGCACCAGCAGCTAAGGAGAAAAATTATGAACGAACAACTCGAAGAAAATCTGAATATCATTGTGCGGAGAAAGTTCACCCTAGGTTATTTCTGCGCAAGAGTGGTTGAGAACCAAATTGCTCACAAAAACGGGCATCGCTATCGAGAGAAATCCCGACACCCGGAAACTCTCAGTACATGCTAGTAGATAATTCGGAACGAGTATCGCCTAAAAGTATAAAAACCCTGCGAAGATGGTTGTAAAGAGATGTACGTTGTCATGTTCGTTATCTCTGGATCGGTTCACGTCTCGACAGGTGACGATATTTGCAGCTGATCTGAACAGGTCAGTTATACCACAAAGGTTGGACTGCAAGCAAGAAACAGCATCAATGAAAAAAAAAATACGAACAAAGGATGAGCATTGGAACGAACAAAAGGTTTAGGTTTAGTCTATAGGCTTACCACATACCACCACAGTAAAAATCCAACACTACTATGAGCCAGCAGGCGGTGGTGTCTGATCAAGATACCTTCTCGAGAATCTATACTGTCCCAGTTTGTTGAACCAAGTCGACACAAGACCAGGGCCGTCGAGAGCCGCGCCGGGCCCCAGGGTTTGAAGTACTGACGGGCCCTACCATATATGACTTCTTATTTCAATATCGATTAGAGAAATTATACGGATGCAACCGTTTCAATCAAACTATTTTTTATGAAAATTGTTTATTTGACACGATTCAATGTGTTAGCTTAACAGAGTCGTCAGTATTTTAAACATGTAATAGATGGAAAAAATAAAAAATAATAAAGGAATATTTGTGGCTGGCCATCAGACTGGCTTACGACGTCCGATTTGCCATTGCAATTGGAATCCTTTTTTGCGTCGTTGCCATACAGTCCATATTCCCATCGTTCATGCTCCCTTGACGCACGTTAATGCTACCATCGTTAATGCTGCCCAGAATCTGAGCTTAGAAAAATTGACATCCCTGCGTGAGCTTGAAAGAGAAACAAAATTCAATTCATGCCGCCGCGATGAATCGAATGTTTGGTTTGTTTCTCTGGTCCTTCGATTTTTCGGTACAACGCATTCATGTTCGCATATGTTCGGTTTGAGGAGCAAACTGAATCTTGTTTCTATGATAGCTCTGAGAGGGTTTTTCAAGCAAAAGTGCACCAGATATAGATTACGCAGTTTAGTTATGCTCGAAAATGTAAAAGATCTTCTGCCTTTTAACTGTCCACATAATAACAAATAAATGCTTTGGTTGGTGATTGAATTTATATTTCCTCTGCACTCAACCATTCGATTCTTCATAAAATTTCAGTTAGTTTGGAAGTGAATGAATGAGGGAAGCGTTGAAACTGAATACTGTTTCAGCAAATTTATCAGAAATAAGCAGCTAAATGTGCAATTTCGCACCACTGATGCTGCCTTGTTTCTTGTTTTTGGTACATGCTGTTGATTTTGAGGTACTGGATTCAGCTATTGCAGTTGTCACTATGACCTGAACGAATTTTCTTTATCGGTTTCTGAACATGGTAAAATCGGGTTTGGAATCAGTTGTTACACTTGCGTTAACATTCAGAGAAAAAAAAACATTACGAAGGCGATGACTGGAATCCAACACTGAAGTCTGCTGTTAAAAAGACTGAGACAGAGAGTTGTGAGAAAAAGAGTTTCAACTTTTGGTGAATACTAATGGGTAGAATAAGTATCTAGTTAAATTCCCATATTTTTCTTCATCAAATGTGTACACTGGAACCTCCATTTACGAACCAAGCCAAGGGTTCGTAAATTGAATTAGTTCGTAAAAAAAGTGTTCATTTTTTGGGATTTAGATAGTAAAAAAAGTTCGCTTTACATTCTTACTAAAATGCATTGGTTGAGCGACATTATCGATAACCCTAACAATATTGGTATTTCCGAAACGGGCTTGACAAGTACATGATGAAAATGGATATTTGGTACCTTTTTGAAATCCAGGATGGAGACGTCCGATTGAACAATAATCTCGATAACCCTGAAAATTTGGGAATTTTTGAAACGGGCTTGACGAGTAGATGATAGAAATGGTAGCTTGGAGCTATTTCGAATAATTTCTGTATAAACTATGAGGGTATTTTTAGGCGGGTTTGACGAATAAATGAGCGATGCCCTTTTAGAGGCCTTCTGGTTGAGAAAGTTTTTTATAATCATATCATCCGCATCACAAATCACTACATCTATATCTATTCTTTGATTATTTTATTTCGAAAATGTCAATATTTTAGGTTATACAGATATCTTAACTGGAATTCGCCTTCTTAGTTTTCAAAATGGCTTCATACATTGATTTTCGTCATCTACTCGTCAATCCCATTCCGAAAATATCCAACTTTTATTAGTAACAGTTAGATAAGAATATGTTAAATTGTATACAACTTCATACTGTACTGTGCGTATTCAACCTTTTTTTACCCCCTGACCCCCCCTCTCGTCGGGCCTAGACTAGGTCCTCTGGAACTCGGAAAAAGCCTTCAATGTTTCAGGATTTCTATACCTTCCTTATATAAGGAACGAATAAATTCAAAACCCCTTTTTTGAGAATTTTCTGCGCACGTCCCTGTCGGTGAACATTATATGATGATCATCAGTGAAACCATCTGTCGAAAATCCAAGCTTATTAAGTTTCCTCAAAGTGGTGACAGGACTCCGCATTGAAAGCATACGATATTCAGTTTCCTAATCTCTACTCGTCATAACAATGAGCGCAGATGTCGATTGCTAAGCATTGCCTGTATCCAGTTCGTGATATATAAAGGTACTCCATAACTTCGTGCTGCTTCCAATGTGAATTCGAAGCACACACTTTTAATGTCAAGCAAAAATTCGTACACTTCTTCAATGTTGCAGACAACATTGCAAGTGGTCCAGTATGTAAGATCAGGAATTTTAACATTTTGTTAAAACTAAATAACTTAGCCTTACAATATGTTAAGGGAAGTTGTGCTTTGCAAGGATCTTTTTTTTCGTATGAACAGAAGCTAGGGTGGTTCGCATTTAAGCAAGATCCAAAATTGAACTTTTTAACGGTTCAAATTACTTCAATGAGGTTATATATCAATACATTTCAGACAAATTTGCCGAAGACACACAAGGTTTATCTTTCATACCTTTCATTGCATGATATATCTAACTGTAAGCGTTAGGGTGTTCCCTTAAAGAAGCGTTTTTATTTATATAACTTTTGAAGTTGTTACTTTCCACCTAAGTAAGCTTTGGACAACTTGAAGAACATTTTAGGGCGCATACTTTGTTCTCATACCTCAACTACTAAACTTTTTTCGTTTCATAGTTATGAGATCTTTCACATAAAAAATATAACTTTTTCGAATATCATGTTCGATTAGGACGCTTAAGGTTAAACACCGTTATCACTATATGAAATATTATACTTTGTAGTGTATATCATCTAAAAAAGGTTAAAAACATTTTTTTTGTATTTTGCAATATTTACTCGAAAAATAGTTTATTTTTTGTTAAAAATAAAAACATACAATCTGTTCTCCTTCAAAATATCTGAACATTTTTCTTAAAAAAAAAATAAAAAGACAAAAATACACAAATTTTTTTTTTCAAATTTGATTTCCTTCAATTTTCTGAAAGACTGCCAAACTCTATCTCGAGCCATCAAAATGTTAATTTTCTGTCTTTTTCGTCGTATCCAACGGGAAAACAGATCGAAATGGTGAGTGAAGTAAAACCAATTATATGAAAAAAAATCACCCCAGAGGCAGGATTCTAACTCGCAACCCTTGGGACTCCGACTAAATGCACAAAACTTTCTGCTTTCTCTCGGATATGTTGACGTCCCAGATTGATTTTCGCATAGGCGACAGTGAACGTACCCTGCCCAGAGATACCAAAGGTACTGGTAAACTACATTTTTTCTGTATATTTACATTTGCACAAGCCGGACAGCCCGCTACAGCGACGCATCACTGCTGTTGCTGCCAGAACGGTAGCCAGTACGAGTATATTTTCCCGTACAGCAGTAGAATAAATTTTTGATTTGCTGCTGTACTCCGACTGTTCGGTGAGAGTGTGTCGTAGTAAAGTTTGTTCTCTCGCTTTGTACACTTTTCTCTGCATAATCAAAGGGAGAGGCCCGCACACGAAAGCGTTGATGCGGGTCGTGGCGTAAACCAACCGCATTCATTGTCGTCGTTTGTGATTGAAAATATTGAATAGATTAAAATTTTTAAAAAGTGTAAAATAAGGAAAGAGAAGCTGTACCGCTCGCATCTGGTGGCTGTAGTGGGGGCAGTATTTTTTGTCATGTTACTGCTTTGCTTACAGACTGCCGTACAGTGCTGGGCGTCCTGCAATAGCGAACGACAGCAGCGTCGAAAGCGAAATGAGAATGTAGGCGGAAAAATTACAGCCGCAGAAAAGGTAGGCATTTTGCATTTTGCCTTTAAAGCGAGAACACACAACCGCATCTGCCACCCAACGATATGTGTAGTTGAAAAATAATTATTTTTCGTTTTCCCCAATTAGTGATATTGATGTGTAAAAAAATCCCATTTTTGACAAAAAGTTCTTTTAACTATTCAACGGTAATAAATAGATATGTGATGCCATGAAACACATTATTCGCTCAAAAACAATTTTAAAGTTTTCTGAAGACTACGTTAGTTTTAAATCAATACAGTAGAAGTTATTCGAAGAAAACAGTTTTTCTAAAAAACGCCCTATATCTTGATTTTAAATTTGTTGTGAAAGGAAAAGTATGATAAATAGAGCTTATATTAATTCAGCGAACTTTTCAAAATTTGTTGTTCTACAACTTCACTGAAAGTAGTGTGGCTTTATCTAGAATAAATAAGAAGTAAATTTATTGATCGTAGTAAAATTAAAACCACCTTAACTGTTGTTTGAATAAAAACAAGGGTCTCACAAACTACAAATGCTTTCCAAAAGACATAATGAGGCTAAGTTCTTTAGATTTAAACAGTAAAAATATTAAATTCCTGCTAAATTTGCATTCTGGACCACTGTGTAGTGAAGGTGATTTCGGTGCTGGCGGAGTGAAGGTAGCGGTGTTTCTTGGCTTATAACCTTCGCCGTAGCGGTTCGCTCATCGGTGTGAGTGATTGGACAGTGTTAGCAGTTTTTGGCGCTAACTTTTCACGTCATTCTGCAGACGTTTCAGTAAGAAGCAGATAAGCTAAGTTTATCACTTTTTATTTTATTTTAGTACTCATTCATTTTTATTTCTCTTTTCTTTTTGCTACAATTTTTCTTTGCAACGGTTAATTACTGCTGTCTGAATGTCTGACGAGGACGACATGAGTCACTACGTTACTTACTTGAATTATTCAACCTTAGCAATACCGAAAATCCTAAGCTCTAGTGAGAATTACTCTTTCCCACTGCCTACCCTGATTCCATTGCGTTCTGGTACTGGTGGTACTACCAATAAAAATGTGGGAGGTTTTAGGGAAGGATGGTGTGATGTGCGCTCCTTCCTACACCCAAAGCACACTCATAGCTACGCCCCCGGCAAAATACAGAAAAGCATTCTAAGTCAAAAACAACTTAGGAGTGATTGTTTTATCCCACATATCGCTGGCTGTCGCCGCAGGTTCGTGGTGTATGGTGTCGTGCGTCGGTGCTCGTTGGTTACCTTTAACACCAGAGACGTACTCAATGCGCTGTGAACCGAACTCAACCCGATTGTACGAGCATAGGACTGATAATTTGACGTTTGGCAAATACTATTAATTTCATTCGAACCCCTCTCACAAACCCATAGTGATTACACTCCGTACAAAAGTCGGACAAAACCTCAAAAGTTGCCTGAATTTTACGAAAACTTTAACTTAGGGTATTTGATGTTTATTTTTCATTTTAAACTTTATTTTGATACTTCGGATGGTTCAAAAAATCTACTTTACGAATGTATTGCTCACCATATCTGAAAATAGATTTTCAAAAATTAAATGTAGTGATTTAGTAACAGAATACCTGTATTTCATTGTTGAGAATTCTGAAATAAATTACTTTACGAATCCTGGTTAATCAAACACTACCACACGTCTCTTTCAGTCTTAAGATATTCATTTCTGAAAAGCGCACTAATTTTTTAGTATAATGCAGTATAAATCATCTTTCCGAAATGTTAAAAAAGTACAGCCACTTTGAACATTTTGACTTTTATTTATTTTACGATTTAGTATTTATTCTGCATGTCTGAGCTAAAGAAAGGCTTGTATCACCTAAATCATAAAGTAAGCATAAGCCTAACGAATAACCTTTCAAATTAAACTAGTTTTACTTGAAAATATCCACGAATAATTTTTCACCATTTGAATTATAGTAGTTTGAACAGTTTTTTTTAAATTCATCATCTATTTCACATTCGAAGTTTTGTAAAAATCGAAAAATATTCTGTTTTCGTGGAAATCTACAAAAGTGTGAAAATATTTTCACCTTCTCCGGAGAGAAAAAAAATTCAGATACATTTTATCAGAAAAAAATATTCTCGCGCAATTTATGGGGACGGAGAATTTTGCGACTCATCTTATCCCGGAAAAATGGACATCGGATAAGCTCCTTCTAGCGTGAGTAAATGAGAATTACAATGTCGCCCAGAAATAATGTTTGAATACACACGATTTATACGATTTTTATTAGGTTTTAATGTGACTTTTTCATGCGAATTTTGCAATGCTATCCGTTTTTTATATGGACCCATGTATACCTATACCATCATTTGTAGCTAGCTATTTGAATGCACCCAAGTTTTACTTCAGGGCTGTTCGGGGGAAGACAGTGTTGTTAGCTGTACCCAAGTTGTATAATTTCCGTGTTGGTATCAAACTGTATTTGGAGGTGCAGGATCCAACAGAATGAAATAAAAAATAAAATAATTATTATTCTAAAAATGTGTATGCCAAATTTTCGTTATACCCATAGTGTAGTCAAATTAACGCAGCCGCTAACTGTTGATCGAAAAGTATTCCAAAGTGTACTCACTGATAACGATACCAAGAGAAAAGGATTGGGAAAGTGTCATACTGAGAACCGCGAATGAACGATGTAGATGAAACTGTTAAGAGCAGCGTAGAATCTTTGCTCGCGAACGTTCTTCACATGCTTTTATTAAAACAGCTTTTTTTTATTTAAAACGGCTCAATGCGTTAGCACAACTGAGCCGTGGGGCTTTTAATTTTTTTTACAATAAGTAAAAAAAAATGATTCTAAGAATGTCGGTCTGCCAGATCTTGTTGACGCAGTTTGCTGCTGCGTGTTGAGATCTTTTTCCTTGGCAGTGAAGCCGCTTGGGGGTCATTCTGTCTGCCTTCTCTCGCGTTATCGTTCCTGTCCATGGCGTCATCGGTACTGCTTTCTTGCTGTTCACGATCAGAGGCTCTTATTTGTTTCTTGTTCTTACGGGTCGCTGTTGTATATCCGTCTTCATCGGTATTTGCTCCTTTATTGGCGATGCTAGTTGTTGGGAGCGGTTTTCGTGGTCATTGTACCTGCAATATTGGTTAATTGGATCGTTGTTTTTGGTTTATCTGAAGGTGTCGGTGGCTGCTTGTTGGCTGTAGTAGATGAGTTTTGACTAGTTGCTTCGGCGCATGTTTTTCCGTAGTGGGCTGTATGGTTACAGAATTGGCATGTTGGGGTCTGCCCGGGATATGTGATTAGCGTTGTTTGCTTATAGGTCACGCCATCCTTCGATGATTTGCATTCGATAGTCATGTAAGAAGGTATTGGTTTAGTCACTCGCATCCTCACAATTCCGTTGGGAATGCCGGTGAAAAAATTTCTCCAGTTGTCATTCGTAATAGATTTTACTTCTCCATATTGCGACATGATTCGTTTGATGAAATCTTCTTTCGTGCGCGGGGCCAAATCATGGATTATGCATGTCCACCATGTCGTTTTCCATATGCTGGGGATCTTGATTCTGGTGTTATTAAATTCGACCTCGTGTTGCATGTTGTTTGCAATGAAGTTTTCGGCCTGTGCTAAGCTTCTAAACGTGATCAAAACACAGTTTTTTACGAGATGTAGCTGACTGTACGTAAATTCAGCGAGATTAAGCTCCATTTTTACTTTAACTAATTGTTCCACTTCCTGAACTGTGGGACTAACACGAGTTTTATTAAAGTTGATCGAAATCGTGTTATCTCGTTGTACAGGCACTTTTGTTTCATTTGGCAAACTCATTTCACTCCGCAGCCGGGGGCAACGATACAATTTGTATGTGCACTGATATAGACCAATAGCTAGCTTGATTCACTGGTGCCCATAGCCTGCTATAGCGTAGCGATTTTTTTGCATCTGCTTTGTGCGAGGTCAGAAGATAGACTGATTAAAAGAACTGTGTACAAGGCAATCGAATTACCAACTACCCGAGCAAACGAAAAGCCCATATTACCCCCATGCTCATGGGGTTTGACATGGGTGTTTGAAATGGGTTCAACCCATGAAAACACAATCACCATGGTCCGGTAGATCCCATATAAAATACCATATGTTGGTATATTTATGGGTTACTGAGACCCTTTTATGGTGTCTTGATGATTGTGAATTTTGGCATGGACCATGTTTAAGGTCTTCTCGAGGGGCTATGTGGTGTTTGAACCCATGAGTATTTGCTCGGGTACGCTATGCCTTAATAATGCCTGGCAACAAAAACGGCCGTGTGCAACTAATTTGCTTCTTCATTTGTTGTTGCATCTTAAATTGGGTGTTTTCGTTCTACCAGGTTGCTTTGCTTCATTTTGAATGCAAGTAGGATGCTTCATATGCGAAGAAATCTTTCTTGTGAGACGCTATTTTTCCATGCTCGTGGGCAACGAATTTTCTCCGTCCATTCTTCAGGAAGTAAGAGAAGTAACTACCCAAGTAACCACGAAGCATTATTTAATGGCTTTGGATATGCTTTATATTCGCATACAAAACATACTCCATACGGCTTCAGAGTTCTATAAAGATCATCAAAGCAGACTTAGTGCCGAAAAAGGCCAGAATATAGCTAGTTCAAAAGCACCTTAACGGCTGTTGAAAAAAAGTTTTCTTGAAGACAATTTTTGAAACAAACATCTTGCATGAGACTTTGAACATTTTTTTAGACCATCTAATTTTTTCAAACGAACTTTACTGGGCAACGTAATAAATTCAGAAATTACCAGGGGTTTCCACTAAACTACTATGAAGAAACATGTCCATACACAATTTAGTTTTGAACTGGAACACCACGTTCAAATTGTTTTGAATAACTTCACCGCGGGTTTTGGCGGCCCCAAAACTTCGGGAAGTTTCCATTTTTATTCGGAGTCTAAAAAAATTAAAATTGGTTTCTGGAAGGGGCAGACCCTTCGGGACCTATGGCTTACTACGTCTTTGACTGTGCAAAAATGTTTCTACTTTTTTGTTTGAAAGCTTTATATTAATTTTAAAAAATCCTGGCAACACTGGTGATTACAAGACGCAAACCATTTCAATTTATGGTGATGGGTTTAGACATTCAGACCATTTGCGCAAAACGGTTTCACCTTAAATGAACAGCTTGTTTTTCTCACTACCAAGATGCATGGTTGAACTAATAAGTTTTTGCTCCTCGCACAAATTCAGGAATTATTTATTGCTTTCGTTATTTACTCAGATATTGACATTAGTCGTCGTCGTCGTCGTCGAAAAAGCCGCATTCTTCCAAAGCTTTCCCGGCGCTTCTCATCACGTTCACTTTGATCAAATCAGCCGAGAGCTGGAGACTGAAAAAACAATCCATTGCATTTGCTAAATCAACATTCACCACATAAATTATGCATACATTTTCAGAGAATCAAAGCGGAATCCAAGCGAGGGAACGAACGTCTCGAGCGCCATCCGCACACGACCGCTTTTTGTTCCTTTTCCTTTCGCTTTCAATTTGTCCTAAATTGGGGCCCACTGGCGTGCATTAGAATATGCTACTGTTCTCGGAACTCATATATGTGTACATTGAATATACTACACATATGCGAAGTATGGAACTTTGCTTGGAGGTCGTTCTTGTTGGCCCACATTTTACACTCCAATTTTGAGTAGTGGGGGAATCCCTCGCAGCCAGTCGTCAGAAGTCAGCAGTTAGTCAGAAGTGGAGCACTGAGTACTTTCAAATTTCAGTCACACGTCATCAGACGGAGTGGATCCGCGCGGAAAATCATCTTACTGTTGATCTGTAGGTACGACCGGCAGCTCCGTTTGTGGAGGAGAATGTGTTGTTTATACAGATGCCTATGTAGAGACGACCTTTGTGTAGTGATGGTACACGCGGTCTAAATGTAAACGTAAAATCGAGAAAAAAATATTACTTCACATCGTGGGGTCACGATTGGTTTTTTATGCCGTTTTTGCTTGAACCCGAAACTGAGTCAAGTTCTAACTTCTCCTCCGATATTTTTTTGAAGGACTGAATAGAGGAAACTAGATAAAGTCGGAATGCTCTGCTCAAGTTAAGTATTCCTCTCGTCCATTATTGCATTACTCGGAAATTGATTACAATATTAATAATCACAAAGCACTATCGAATGGCGGTCAAAAGTAAGCACTCACAATCGGTAATGAAACAGACCACATGATAAACAGCGCAAAATGATTATCAGCATGTGTACAGCTATGTACTACACTATGTTGATCGAATCCTTGGATCCCTGGATGTTAGCGAGAAAATAAAACTGCTCCTGCAGCCACCATTTGCATTTGCATTGAGCATTCCCATTTTCCCGAATGTATAAATCACAGTTTTACTGCTCTTTGTTCGATAAAATCCGACCGAAGGAAAAGCCACAACTGATTGATTGCCACAATGTATCCGGTACGGTTTCGATTGGTGTGTACTGTTTGGGGGCTTGGGAAGGGATTGACCTGAACCAGCATTGTATGTATATGCTTCAGTGCTTGCAGTGCAAGTACAACACTTTTCGGTTCAGAGTGCACAGGAAGGGGTTAATTTCATGATGGAGGATTTTTTTCCTGTTTCTATCGCTCGGAACAACAACTACAATGAGTCAGTTTGTTTGGCACTAGATTGCTATCATCAAATTTCAAGCACCAGGAACAACGCAGTTCCTCTGTCGGTTCGTTTGAATTTCGCTTCATAAATCAGGGGGTAATGAAAGAGCAATACATATCGATAGCACTGACTAGTGAACAGCGGTCAGATTTTGATACGAAGTTAAAGTCTAGCTGAGCTGACTAACAAAAGTTGCACTTTAACTGATAAAACTGCAAGGAAAATGAAATTAGAGGAAGCTACCGATCAATCATGTGGCGTTTTCGTTTTTTCGTTGTAACACGTCTTTCTCCTTCATACTGTACTGCTATCATAGCATCAGTTGAAAAAATGGCAATAGACTCTAACTGAGTAGAACAAGAAATTCGGAAGTATTACAAGCATAGGAACTTTAGTGCCCCATCTACAGCATATCGATCGATGCTGATTTATGATATATTCATCAAAAAAAGAAAAATAAACAAGTGACTTCCGACGTACTACATTTTGAAGTTCTTCTTGTTTTACCAGAAAGTTACAGCACCAAACCGGCACCCGAACAAAAGCGGCGGATCCATGAAACAGTGAACGATGTTCGTTTCAATTTTATCTCAGCAAGTTTTTCTCTTCCCAACAACCATCGGAAACGGGAACAAATTCAAATAACAACCGTATGTCTAATAAACTTTGAACAGAGATTTGTTTCCAGCGCCCTGCCCTACTCTCCGCGCAGTTGCGCCAGCCAGGCTGTCGAAGTGCGCGGGAGAGGAGGTGGCCGATGCTATTCCACATTGCGCGTATTGTTCGTCCAAAATAAACGGAAGATGCAACAAATCAAACATGATGTGCTTTATCTTGAGAGTTGGTCCCGATGCGCGGTATCCCCCCCCCCCCTCGTTCCACCGCACCAGACGCTGCGCTCTGCTGTTGCATCACATTTTTCGAGATAATGGAGCGCGAATCGTGTGCTCTTTTGGCTCCAGATTCGGAGCGGCCTTTGTTCGGCTGCACGCTGAAAAGTGACTTTCGAAAAAAAAAAAGCGACGAATAAATCATTCGTACAAGAAGGATGTGCTTTGCCGCGATTTCAGAGAATTTTTATTTTTATGATTATATGTTGTTGCTCGTTCGTGCAGTGGCGGGGGCTCGAACAACAAAAGAAGTTGATTGTTGACGAGGTCGAGGTTGTCGGTGGGAGAACAAGATTCAATGTAGAATTAGGATTTAATCTTCTGTGATGTATCGTCGTTCCTTGAGGGATGACTGAGTGCATACGCCGACTATTATATAGTATGTTCTATGACTAAACTAGTGAAACGGTCGCCAAGCGGAATGGTCGCCAGATAAAAAATTGTCGCAGCTTATTATTTTTCTATTTTTTGACATTGAAAATGTCTTACTGCACTATCTGGGGTGTTATTCTCAAATCTTAAATCTAAAATCAAATGATCTCTCGTTTTTGCGTCACTTTGGCATGCTAATATCGCTGTTATTTATGATTTTTATGGATTTCCGTCTTCTTACCACTAATCAATTCGGAACTAACCGAAATTATGTTCTATTGCTGAATATGGAATAACAGTTTAACCCATTATATTCTAGCGTATGAAATTTCATGCGCAGAACTTTCAATCGTTTAACGCGTATTTACTGCAGAATTTTGGCATCTAACTGCTTTATTATTGCACTAATGGGATCATTACACCTCATATTTCATTGTGAAACAATACAACAGCCATTTTTCATAATTTTGTTTACATTTTTGAACCGTGTATAGTTAGGGCAAATGGCGGCTGAAAGGTAAGCAATACATTTAATTGAATTTTATTGTTGGAGATCGTGATAATAATTCCATTATGTGACAAAATGTTCCTACAGGTGTAAAAGAAGTGTTGTCTATTAGAAAATCCTTAAAACTTAACTTAAAATTTGTTGTTTTTATTTAAGCGTACGAAATTTTTTGCACGAGATATTTTCATTCTCAAAACCATTTTAAGCGGTGATTTTGTTTTTCCCATAATCTTTGATACATTTTTTGGTGGAACTGAAGATATCACTGCATTTGGCTCACTTTTTGAAACCCCTGGGTTATAATGGGTTAATTGAACAAAAGCAAAACCACGTCGAGCGGTAATACATAAAAGAGATTCAATAGTCGGAAGCACAGACTGCTTTGTCAACCGGCCTTCCGTTAGCTTTATTTTGACTGAAGAGTGGAGTGTCCCAAAATAGCATCATGTTAAAAAAAGTCATCGGGCTCACTTCTTAAATGAAAGGTTAGGGTATTAGGACCACTTTCTTCTTTTGAGTGGATTTGCTAAAACGCTTCCTACTGGTGGCGAATGATAATTTTTTGAAAAATGGGCCGATTTTGGGTAAAATATCAAATTCATACCTGTTGAAGAGCTTTCGAACTGTTTTAGATTTTTTCAACATTTTTAATTTTTCTAGAGATCTGAATGGAGAAGTTATGTGAACTAGTTTGGACAATTTGGTTTATAAGAGTAGCAAAGCCTAATCAATAAGAAGTGCAATTTTTGGTGTTTTTCATTAGTTTTTCTTCGAAACTGAGTATCTACAAAGTTTTTATAGTATAGAAAACACTTTGTATAATATATACGCGAACGGAGGTCTTAGTGGAATGTACGTAATGTTTCAAAGGTTTTCTTCCATTTAATTCCACTATGTTTTTACAGTTAGATGCACTTGCACTTCACTTTTTAACAGATACCGGTATTTCGATTACTACTTGTAATCTTCTTCAGTGTTTGTATCAGTCTATAGGAAATTATGGGATTGTAAAGTCATTTTATCTAGGGAAGCGGGTAGGCTGTGGTCGGTGGGTACCTAGGTGCATGCAGCTGACCGTTTTTTGCATGTAGGTAAAATTTCGAAGAGCCATGAATATCCGTTACCTTGGTCTCGATTTAATAAGAAAGGAGACGAATGTTTGAAAATTTCCAGGCTTTCAGCTACGTCTAATTTCCAAGGATTAGAGACTTGACGCTGAATTTTAATATCTTCTATAGTTAAGTTATGTTTTTCTGAAAAAGCGTGTTCCGCTACCTTGGATTTCCATTCGGATCTCAAAAAAAACCTGTTTTAATCCACCTAGCGGTGCAATTGTTCCTTTCTCATTTCTCTAACCTATGGCACGGAGGCTTTTTATGTTCAACATAATTGTGGAAATGTCCATTACATTCTTAGTACACTTTGCACTTATACACAATGGCATACCAGCCACGAACTTGATGAGCTACGTGTCGACGGTGAAACACTTGAAACAAAAAAAATATTATACTCCATTAGCCTAATCAGCATTAGATCAATGTTATCTGCTTGCTAACTCATTTTGCCATGCGGGGGTGGGTATGTGAGGAGGGCGAAAGTCCCATGAACGAACGACTCCCCAGCTTAAATTGGTATGCTTTGTGATACAGTGGTGGTTTAAAGATGATGGGGTTGAAAGGGAGGGGTATGAGGGCTGGATGGGGTGGTGGTCTGAGGGGTGATTTAAAGAGATTTTTAAAGGAGGGGAGTGAACAGTAGAGGAGGGGTGTAACCCCTCTCCGTAAACCATCAACTACGCCCCTGTTAAAATCCAGAAACCTTACGCGAGTCGAAAAAAAAAATTTGGCCGGGATTAGGTTGACGTTTTTCAGAGTGATTGCATAACCTTTCTATATGAGAAAGGCAAAAATATAGTTCAGGACAGACAGACAAGCATGAATTTGAAATTTTACCCAAAATCTGTCCATTTTTCAAAAAATCTAAATTCGCCACCAGTGCCCCCAGAGAGCGTTTTAGCAAATTCACTTGCAAGAAGAAACTACTCATAATACCATGACTTTCATTTAAGAAGTAAGCGCGATAACTTTTTTGAACATGTTGTCATTTTGGGACACCCTACTGAAGAGCCTTTCGGAATGAATTAAACAAAAATACTGAAATTTGTTGTATTACCATCAATCATTCGAATGAAACTTAAGTTTTTTGTATAGTTCGAAAATTAATCTTGATTTGAAATTTTAAAAAATTATACCAAACTTCAAGTTTTTGGTCCCATGTATAAATGGTTCGATATGTACCTTATCTTACCGTTCAGGCTAGAGCCTTGTTGTCTCTTGCTGTATGCAGAAGCTGTCTCCACTCCACTCGGTCCATTGCTGCTTGTCGCCAGCCTCGCAGTATTTGAAGGTTCCGCAGGACGTCCTCTATCTGGTCGATCCACTCGCTGTGCGCCCCATTTTCTTGTTCCTGTAGGGTCGCCCTCAAGAACCATCTTCACCGGGTCATCGTTCGACATTCTTACGTCGTGTCCAGCCCACCGCAAACGTTCAATTTTTGCGGTATGTGCAATGGATGGTTCTTCCAGCAGCTGACGCAACTGATGGTTCATTCGCCTGCGACACGTTCCGTCTTCCATCTCCACGCCACTATAGATTATACGCAACACCTTTCGTTCGAAAACTCCAAGGGCGCGTTGGTCCTTAACGAGCATAGTACAGATCTTGTGGCCGTACAGGACCACCAGTCTAATCAGCGTCTTGTAGATAATCAACTTCGTGCGGAGGCGAATTTTGTTCGACCGGAGCGTCCTCCGGAGTCCAAAGCAGGCACGATTTCCCGCCAAGATCCGTTTCTGAATTTCTCTACTGGTATCATTATCGGCTGTTACCAGTGAGCCCAAATACACGAATTCGTCGACCATCTCGATTTCGTTACCATCAATCCGAACTCGGGATGGGAGGTTCACATTGTCGTCTCTTGAACTTCTTCCTCTCATGTATTTTGTCTTCGAAACGTTGATGGCAAGTCTAATCCTGCTGGCTTCAGCCTTCAGTCTGAAGTACGTTTCCGACATCGCCTTAAAGTTCCGTGCCATTATGTCAATGTCGTCGGCGAAGCCAAGAAGCTGGACGGGCTTTCTGAAGATCGTGCCACTCGTGTCTATCCCCGCTCTCCTTCTAACGCAACGTTGAACAGCAGGCACGAAGATTGCAGGTGGAAGGTGATCCCTGATCCCCACGGTAGCGGTCATTTGCCTACCTTGATTTCAATTGCTAACGGTTCAAGACCATCGGAAACAATCAATGTCTCGTATGACCTCACACGGAACATTGATTGGAAGAGTTACACGACCGCGATATCCGTTAAAATCGAATCCACGCAAGAACTTCCTCTGGAGGAAGAGTACAGGTTTTGGCTGGCTTGATTCTCAACAGTGCGAATCAAGCTCAGACTAAACCAGTACCCATCGCGAATACCCATGGACCCTGTGGTGGGATAAAGAGTGCTCAGAGCTGTACGCGGAAAAGTCCACTGCATATAAAGCCTTCCGGGAAGACGGGTTACCCACTAGCTATCAACAGTATGCGTCGTTAGAAAGGCGAATGAAGAGTCTAATGTAAGCCAAAAAAACGCAGTTATTGGCGCCGGTTCATCGACGGGTTAACGAGAGAAACAGCGATGAGCACTCTTTGGGGTACGGCTCGACGTATGCGTAACCGAAACAGAACCAACGAGAACGTGGAATATTCAAACCGTTGGATATTCGCTTTCGCCAAGAAGATCTATCCGGACTCTGTCCCGGTACAGAAAACGTGTCGCGCCGCGTTTCCTCACGATACCGCGAACGAAATACCGTTTTCGATGGTGGAGTTCTCACTTGCTCTCTTATCATGCAACAATAACGCCCCAGGGTTAGACAGAATCAAATTCAACTTGCTAAAGAATCTGCCTGACACTGCAAAAAGGCGCTTGTTGAATTTGTTTAACAAGTTTCTTGAGAGTTACATTGTCCCTCACGACTGGAGGCAAGTGAAGGTCATCGCCATCCAAAAACCAGGAAAACCAGCCTCCGACCACAACTCGTATCGGCCGATTGCAATGCTGTCCTGTATTCGGAAGTTGTTCGAGAAAATGATCTTGTTTCGCCTCGACAATTGGGTTGAAGCAAATGGCTTACTGTCAGATACACAATTTGGCTTCCTCAAAGGCAAAGGGACGAACGATTGCCTTGCGTTGCTTTCTACAGAAATCGAAATGGCTTATGCTAACAAAGAGCAGATGGCATCAGTCTTCTTGGATATTAGGGGGGGCTTTTGACTCAGTTTCTATCAACATTCTGTCCGAGAAGCTGCACCAGCATGGTCTTTTTCCAATTTTAAATAACTTTTTGCTAAACCTTTTTGTCTGAAAAGCACATGCACTTTTCGCATGGCGATTTAACAACATCGCGATTTAGCTACATGGATCTTCCTCAGGGCTCATGTCTAAGTCCCCTGCTCTACAATTTGTACGTGAATGACATTAACGATTGTCTTGCCAATTCATGCACGCTAAGGCAACTTGCAGACGATGGGGTGGTCTCTGTTACAGGGCCCAAAGCTGCCGACTTGCAAGGACCATTACAAAATACCTTGGACAATTTGTCTGCTTGGGCTCTTCAGCTGGGTATCGAGTTCTCCACGGAGAAAACTGAGTTGGTTGTTTTTTCTAGGAAGCGTGAGCCGGCGCAACTCCAGCTTCTATTAATGGGTGTAACGATCCATCAGGTTTTCACATTTAAATATCTCGGGGTCTGGTTCGACTCTAAAGGTACCTAGGGATGTCACATTAGGTATCTGAAACAGAAATGCCAACAAAGGATCAATTTTCTCCGAACAATAACTGGAACATGATGGGGTGCCCACCCAGGATACCTGATCAGGTTATACCAAACAACGATATTGTCGGGGATGAAGTACGGGTGTTTCTGTTTCCACTCCGCCGCGAACATACACTTCATCAAACTGGAGAGAATCCTGTATCATTGCTTGCGCATTGCCTTGGGTTGCATGCACTCGACCCATACGATGAGTCTCGAAGTGCTGGCGGGCGTTCTTCCGCTAAAAAATCGATTTTGGGAACTCTCATATCGATTGCTCATCCGGTGCGACATTCTGAACCCGTTGGTGATTCAAAATTTCGAGAGGCTCGTCGAGCTTAATTCTCAAACCCGTTTTATGTCCTTGTACTTCGACTACATGGCACAGAGCATTAACCCTTCTTCATATACTCCCAACCGTGTCCGTTTCCTAGATACTTCTGAGTCTACTGTATTCTTCGACACATCCATGAAGGAAGTGATTCGTAGAATCCCGGACCATATACGCCCGCAAGTGATCCCCAATATATTTTATAATAAATTCCGAGAAGTCGACTGTGACAAAATGTTCTACACTGACGAGTCAAATCTCAATGGGTCCACTGGCTTCGGTATCTTCAACAATACTATCACCGCTTCATTCAAGCTCAATGATGCCGCTTCACTTTACGTCGCAGAGTTAGCTGCAATTCAGTACACCCTTGGGATCATCGACACTCTGCCCACAGATCACTACTTCATCATTTCGGACAGCCTCAGTTCTATCGAGGCTCTTTGTGCGATGATGCCCAAAAAGCAATTCATATTTCCTGGGGAAGATAAGGGAGTCCTTGTTTACGTTATCTGAAAAATCTTATCAGATTACCTTTGTTTGGGTCCCCTCTCATTGCTCTATCCAGGGCAACGAAAAGGCCGACTCATTAGCAAAGGTGGACGCATTAAATGGTGACATATACGAAAGAGCAATCTGCTTCAACGAATTTTTTAGTATTTGTCGTCAGAGGACACTCAGCAGTTGGCAAACCTCGTGGAGCAATGGTGAACTTGGACGATGGCTACATTCGATTATCCCAAAGGTATCAACGAAGCCTTGGTTCAGGGGGATGGATGTGGGTCGGGATTTTATTCGTGTAATTTCCCGACTTATGTCCAACCACTACACCCTAGATGCGCATTTGCGGCGTATTGGGCTTGCGGAGAGTAGTCTGTGCGCTTGTGACGAGGGTTATCACGACATCGAGCTCGTTGTCTGGGTATGCGCCGGGTATTTGGACGCCAGGTCTCAGTTAATGGATTCCCTTCGGGCCCGAGGTAGACCACCCAATGTCCCAGTCCGAGATATGCTGGCAAATCGTGATTTCCCCTATATGTCCCTTATTATACTTTCTTAAAAACGATAAATATCCCAATTTAGCCCCTCTCTTTTTATTTCTCGTTTTTAGAAGTTTCCTCCTGCCTTGTGGCACCGATCAGCTCCAGACTGCCACTATGTAACCACCGTCGCCCTCACCTTTATAGAAACTGAAGCGAGAGCGACTCGAGGTCCGATGACTTTTGAAGGATTCCCCGCGGGTCCGAAGAATACCATCCGCCAATCCGACCTACTAGACTGAGGCGCTCATTGTATTCCTAGTTTTAAAACACCTGTGAAATTTTGCATAAATATTTGTTCCCCTTTTTGTGTACCAAACTATATTTTTAGTTTTTAGATAACTGTAAATATTTCCTAAAAAACTATTACTATTGAATTCCTTGTTTTAAAATTTTTCATAAAAAAAATCTTTTGCCCCCTCTCTTGTATATAGAATCTTATTTCTAGTCTTAAGATAGCTGTAAAATTTTTCTCTTTTATAAAAAAAAATATTTCAACATTTTAACCTCCTAGTTTTAAAATATCCAAAATGTAAAAACAAAAGAATTTGGCACCGCCAAGCTAACGCATTTGTGCCTATCAAATAAACGAAATGAATAAAAAAAGCCACGTTTGATGAATTTAATATACCCTCAAAATCTTGATTTATAACAAAAAAACGAGTTTTCGGAACTTTTGGCACTAATTTTTTTACGGTCACTTTTCAGCCGATTTTAAATTTTTGGAGTGTTCTGAAAAGAAGAAGAAATGACCTTTCTAACGATATGCTATGTTATGTTCTTTTGTTAAAGGTATTATACGGTTTTGTGACAACAATATGAAAGTTACCAGTATTTTGCTATTTTTTCATTAAAAATTGGAAATTTGCGCAACATTTTTATTATGAAGCGTCTTTGTTTTAATAAAAATTGAAGAAGAACATTTAATTCCGTATCCAACGACCTACTTATGATCAAAATCGGTTTAAAAATGGCAGAGTTGTTAATTTTTTCGAAGTTAGAAACTTGCTCGCATGAACTTTTAAGGGGAGATATAAAATAAAAAAAACTATTTTTTGCTCGATTACATATACACTCAAAAGTATGTGTGTGAACTTGGAACATGAAATTGGATAAAATAACGGAAGATATAATTATAGAATCTTATAGTGCGAGACAATACCTCACTAACCCCTTAACCCATTCATGCCCATGTTGTTTGTGGACAACAACGTTTTAAAACAGCTATAACTTATGATTGAGGCGAGATTTGCTCACTAAACCAAGTAAGGCTCATTAATGTGATTATTGCCTTTAATTTGAGTATTAATTGCTATAAGGATCACCTCTAGAACTTAAGTTATTGCAATTAGTCTGATTGGATTCCGATGGAGCAGTGCTGCCAGGGACAGTTTACGTTGACGACAGAAAATGATTTTTTCATATATCTTCGTTATGGTGCAATATTATTGAAAACTGATATAACTTATCAATTTAGACTGTCGTTGGCTACGTTTTCCACGTAATTGGACTATTGTAATTATTCTTGGAGAATTGCATTGAGCATTAGAAGGTAAAAATTGACCAGCTTCTAGCACTGCCATAGAAGCACCTATCTTTATGAAAATAGGCTTTTCGTGTTTCTTGACCCCACCGTTTTCAAGGAAAAAAGTTTTGAAACCCTACATGCACTAGAAAAAAGTTGGGCATGAAAGGGTTAAGAGCTCATGCGAGCAGGTTTCTAGTTTCGAAAAATATGTATAACTCAGTCATTTTTCAACCGATTTTGATTAAAAATAGGTCATTGAAAGCGGAATAAAACTTATTCCTAAAATTTTTATTAAAACGAAGACGTTTCCTAATAAAAATGTTGAGCAATTTTTATATTTTTAATGAAAAAAATAGCAAAATAATGGTAACTTTCATATTGTTGTCCCAAAACCGCATAGTATTTTAAACAAAAGAACATATCATTCCATACCGTTGGAAAGGTAGTTTCTTCTTTTTTTTTTCAAAACGCTCAAAAATTTTAATTTTAGTGCTTAAACTTGCGAAAAATCGTTCATTTTTACTATAAATCAAGATTTTTGGGTATACAACATTTTTCATACATTGTTTTGTGATGCATTTGATGAAATCTACAACCTATACTAGGTCTCTTAAAAAGTACAAAATCACTGTGGCTGGGGTACAAACGTATCCCACGCTATCTTTGGAACCGTTCGAAAACGAGAATTCGACATTTATCGATTTAGGACGCTACCCATAATTCAATTTAGAGTTCATCGTAAGAGTAGGAAAAGGTGGTAAAGCTAGTTTGCTTTTGGCCTTTGTTAAAGCAGGAGTCAAAGTTGGCGGTAGGTACGTTTGTACCAAAGTGTACCGTTTTTTTTATTCAATTCGTTTATTTGATAAGGCACGTTTGCGTTAGCTCAAAGGTGCTATTTTTTCTTGTTCTACATTTTGAATTTCTTAAAACTAGGGGATTACACATTTGATTACTATTATTTTTTTATAATGAAACAAAAGAAATTTTACAGCTGGTCAAATTTGGTTCGAAAAGATTGAGTTTGAAACTAATATAAAATTCAAAATAATTTAAAATTTCTCAACCAGTTGAAAAATTTTGAGAGGGGTTCGGATCCCCTGGACCCTCCCCTGGATCCGTAACTAGTTTTTAAGCAGGTGTGTAAGAGGGACATATAGAGGAGATCGCGGCTTGCCAGTACATTCCGAACCGGGGCTTTGGGTTGGCAATAGTTGAGATCTGGAAGAACGATAATCGGCGCATGCCCAAACAATATGTTCGATATCGTGGTAACTGTCGCCACAAGCGCAGATAGTGCTTTTTGGCTAGCCCAATACGTCGAAATGAGCTGAGACATCAGACGAATGAAATCCCAACCCACATCTCCTCCAAACCAAGATTTCGATGACAGCTTCGGGATAATAGAATCCGTCCGCATCCGACGAGAGATAGTGAAATATTCACTGACGCGGATTGGTCTTTCATAAATATCACCTTCTAGAGCACCCGCCTTAGCTAAAGAGTCCGCTTCTGCATTACCCGCGATGGAACGAGGGGACCCAAACTAAGGTAATATGGTACGATCTTCCAGATAAAGCACGTAGTTGCTCCCATAGTTTCCTTAGAAAATACGGAATGTGCTTCCTAGGTTCCATCGAACGGAGAGCCTCTATTGAGGTGAGGCTGTCCGAGACAATAATGTTATGATTGGTGGGTATCAGTAATCTCAAGGATATACTTTATAGCAGTAAGTTCTGCGAGTTAAACTGAAGGAGGATCAATGAATTAAGAGGTTATATTGGGGTTCGATATTGTATTATGCAATTATGAGGTTCGTCAAACACTAACGAATCACTTAGGAGCTTTTCGCTCACAGTTCGAGAGCTGAGAAAAAAACGGATGCATTAACACTCCAGAGGGTTTGTTTTAAAAATGTTCAAAATGATTATTATTACTAGTGTTGGTACTGCAAAGAGAATTTTTATTATAACGTGATAATCCTAAGAACTTTTTATAAAATGTTATGTAGAAAAAGAAATACTGGCGTAAAAAAGTTTTTGTAAATACCATGTCAAATAAACATTTTATTGAAAAAATAAACTGCTTGTGCTCTCTGGAGACCTTATGGGCGGTTTAGTTTGGGATATATTTAAAATCGCATACCTGCTGCCGCTACGATGACAGGAAAAAGAATAACGAGAAATTCAAAGAACCATTGCTTATACATGTGTAGAGCATCATTTTCTAGAAATTGTCATATTTTCATTATTCATGGTAATCGTGCACATTTCAATATTTACCACAATAATCTTGTAACTCTGATTAGTCTCACAGTGGAAAATTAAAACATTGCGTTCAGTATAACAGAAGTTATTGACATTCAAAAACTGACGCAGTTGCTATAGCCGATATTTTGAAACCGGGACCCTATATTAAAAGCTTAGAGACCTTCTCCTGGATTCGGCGGAAAATCAAGCAATATTTGAGAATTTTTGGTGGAAAAACGAAAAGACATGCGAACTTCTGCTTTTGATCTTTTATTCGCTATTTATCGATGCCACAGAACCACTGCGACCAGTATTTAGATCTAATATTGAATTATCGGTAATTAGAAAATGATTTTTTTTTCGAAAATTCAAAATGGTGGCTTCAAACTGGCGTTTTTCTCGAAACCATAATTTTTCTACTTACGTCAAAAGTATGTACTGCCCTTGTATGCAAAAGTGACGTTAGCGCCACTTTGTTCAAATTTTATTTTTTCATATTTCTGAATTCTCCACAAAACGTCTTTCAGTGTAATAGTCTTTAAAAAATTATTCAAAATGGCCTTCTAAACCGAGAAAAACAAAGTGACGTAGACGCCATTTTTTTGCCAAAGTGACGTACCGGTGCAATATAGTATTGAAGGTATATTTAACAAGGCAAAACAATTTATTCTTAAGCTGTTGTATCACAAGCAATGTTGGGAGCTAGATAAGCACCATTTTGTGATGTAAATGGCTAGGGTGGTGTTATAATTAGGCTAGGGTGGTATTCAAATTAGTTTTTTAGCACGATAAATTTTTTTTAACCGTTTATATTTTATAAAGAAGTCTCCTGTGCAAGTTCGAATGCTTCTTTAAAGTAGCAAGCTTAGTCTTATTCAACATGGATTTTTCATACCACAATAATGTACGAATGTATCTTGGTGAAAACTTTTGTTCAAAACCTTGACCGCTGTTGTTCTATATTTCATCATTTTAGTGCGCAACCAATTAATTTCAAAACCAATTCCAACCAAAACACCTGAAAACGAAATGGAATTTATTCAAGTCTCATAAACCATGAGTGGAACTGCTCACATATCCGGCTCCAAATTTATACGAAAATTTCATGGGGTCAGTCCGAGGCAATGTTAAACCAGTTTCATTAATTTTTCAAAGTATAGCATGAAAACTGGTATTAATATAACATGAACATTAATAAATTGTATATATAAAGGCTCTAAACTAATTTTGAAACCATCTGAGAAACTTTGGGGATTCAAAAGGAGCAACCCATAACTGTGAAACGTGTGTACCTGAATACACATGTTTCTCGACACGCTTGATCTACTAAAATTTAATCAGATTAAGACCAACTCCAGAATAACCGTATACTAGGAAGACTTCAAATGTGCTTGAATAGTTTATAGATAACTTATATGATAATTTGATGTGCCGTGTAACAGGAATATTCACTAAAAAGTACCAAAGAAGCCGGGATTAGTCGTTAAGTGGAACACTGTATCCAAATGTCTTCAAATATGATTGTATTTTTCACAGATCACAGAATTTGATGTGCCGTATAACAGAAATAATTACTAGAATTGTTTGGTCCGAACTTCCATATTCCAGAATTATTAATAAAGTGTCCAAATTTGACATTGAATTTGCATTGTCCTTAATTTATAGAGTTGATATTATTTGATATGTCGCATGACAGAAATGTTTAACAAAAACGTTTCATCCCGGATGACTTTACATGTGACAGCATTGTTCGTAGAAAACCGAGCTGGTGCACCTTGATGTGCCACGTGACAGTAATATTCACTTAAAAATTTGTCCGTTGAAAAGGAATCCAGAATCACCGAATGGGTTGTAAAGTTTCTCCGTGTTTCCGGATGACTTTACATGTCTCCAGATCATCGTTAATGTGCCACATGGCAGGTATCTTCAAGTATAAATGTTTCACAAACATGGGTAGCGCATTCCGTATTGACTAGGACTTTATAGAAGTCATAGTGTTCAAATGTAGGATAAAATATACAATGCATTTTATAATAATGCCTGACTTGAAGCCAAACTTTGGAAAATTAATGAAAATGTACTGAATGGCCCTCGGACGTAACCCACGGAACATCCGTATAGATCCAAACCGACCATCTGACCAGACCACCACATATAGTCTCGGAAACTTGAATGAATTCATAATCATTTGCAGATAATTCAGTTGAAACGGTTGATAATATACGACACGTTTTACCCGATACTATTGCTTTGTATACGTACGTCAGAATTGCATAAAAATAGTGAAATGAAATCGCTATTTTTTTTGCAAAAGTGACGTTAGCTAAAATTTATTTGCCAAAAATTGAAAATTTAAGCGATTGGCTATTATCTACGATGGATTGTACACATTTTGTACAGAACAGATAGTTGAAACATTATTCGTGATTTTGAAAACTTCACGAACCACATAAAATGGTTTCCTGAAAAATATTCCTATTGGCGCTAACGTCAGAATTGCATAAAAAGGCAGAGTAGGTCTTGTTCTATTGATCTGATTTTCATTATTCAAAAAATGTTTGGAAGTATATAATTTTGAATGTATTCTACAGTACAGAAATGACCGCTCATTTGCCAACCACATAATGATTAAAACTATTCTTTATACCTGGTAATACATGATGAAGTAGGTTATCTTAGCTGTACATGTATTGAGTAGAGTTTGTAGAATTCCAGTGTTTACCTAAAAAGAAAGAAATGAAATGTCTTCGTTAAGGGACGTTTTAAGCTTGAATTCTCAGTGACTTGAATAGAATATATATATATATATATATATATATATATATATATATATATATATATATATATATATATATATATATATATATATATATATATATATATATATATATATATATATATATATATATATATATATATATATATATATATATATATATATATATATATATATATATATATATATATATATATATATATATATATATATATATATATATATATATATATATATATATATATATATATATATATATATATATACATTATATATACATTTAATCGTTTCTTTCTGTCGCAAATGTTTGATAGTTCTATCGTAGAAATGCATTTCGCTTTCAATATGATCATAGAATTGAACAGGACCTGACCAACAACATAAACACGATGTAGCGATGTTTCTCTAAATGTTTTCATTATCATCGAAATATTTCAACCATTATAAACGACGAAACAATTGACCAGCTCTCACAGTATTGAAATTTATCGAATGCTCTTTAATCCTCGCTTAGTAAAACAAACAAAAAGCCGACAAAAATCAATTAGAACATAAAACAAATTAATATCTGTCAAAGTGCTGCAATGCAATAAATCTGTCGAGGGTCGTAGAAAAAAACGGCAACCCACAACTCGACTGATAAAAAATCCCACCAGCAGCCATAAATTTCCACTCCAAATCCGATAAATTCCGCGGTGCGATACTTGAAAACGCAAATTTATACCCGCTGCAAGTGGAACAACAAATTCCAATGTAGGACAATCAATAAAATGTGTAACCAATTATTATCAACGGAAAATGCCGCCGGAGTTTTGCCCGGGGGGTCACAGCCTGAAGTGCTTTGCCGTTATAGAACCGGATCAGTTCCATACCCAAGTGGCCAATAAAGAATTCATAATATTTTGAATCTGCGTGTCGACTTGTCGGTAGGCTACAAAAGCCGCGAATGAGTTAGCGAGGGCAAATACTTGAAATCAGCCGCTCCACCCCCTCCCTCAGGGGAGGAACCGGCTATAGAATATGTGATGGAGTCGCGAATCTACCCGGTTTTGAGTAGCGAACGTGCCCACCGTAGTGCTATTAATTTTCCAATGATTTCTATATTTCGTGTTTGAAATTGGAATCGATGAAACAACAACCAGAAAACGTCAGTCCCACCGCGCCCGTGGAAGGTACAGCTACTCGGGCCCGGTGTCCGGACATTTCCGGTGCTATCGATATTTACGCGAATAGCAGCCTCTGATCAGCTTCGGGGCAGCGCGCAACGGTGTATGTATTGGGTTCTGCAAATGTTGCAATTTACGTGACTAAACAAAATATTCCCGTCATGGTTGGCTTTGCTCGTGACAACGGTTGCCGGGATGCAGTTTCTCCCTCGTCATTGCCCATTGATTGGGTGCTTTGCTGGAGGGGACGTTTCATGAAGCACACACAAAGTTTAATATCTATATAGACACACACACCCATGTATAAAAAATGGCTACTAGGAATAGCGAAACGTGGGATTGCGGCTTTTTATCCTGACGAACTTTTATCAAACACGGAGTCCACTGTTGATCCTCCTGTGCTCGGATCGTGGCTTGCGCTGACGAGGAAAGCTCTGCACGGATGGCGCTTGTGGTTTTTTTCTGCCATGCATTTAAAATAAATCACCTGCCTTGCGATGAACCTTTATCCAGGCAGGTACATGGGTGATGCACGTTCGACACAAAAAAAACAATCCCGCTACGTTTTCGCCCTGATAGTGGATCTGCCATCACGCTGCCACATATTCTAAATTGATTGGTCAAAATTGTTCTCGCCAACTTGTAAAAATATGAAAATCACCTGTCAATATATCACATTCAAACGTATGACAATAACTGCAGTTTTTTCGCACTCGACCCACAGATCTAACACCGGAACAAATAAACGGCACACTGTGCATCACACCCATAGCGATATGCACCGACCGATACCGCGAAGTAGGAGGCGAGCACAGGACGACCAGCCATCGCATCGCTGAAAAGTGGGGTGTTTATCGAGGATTTATTTGTGTTTTATTTATTCCAATAAACACAATTTATCCTATCAATTCAGCATCCCGAGGCAACCGCTGCTGTTCCGCGCGATGATGCACCTGATAGATGGAAGCGACGTGGTCTGGGCAGGTGCGGCGTGCGGGGAAGGTAAGTAGGGAAAGTAGCATCCGCTAGCTACTTCGCCGTGTGTTACATCGCGCTCGAGTGGAGTACCAACTGCGATGCCGGTACTTATCCCACCACGGTACAGGCTGTCAGGATCCTGCAAAACAACTACTACACGAACGCAATCGTTGAAGAAAAAAATTGGTGATAAGAGCTCTGGAGCACCCAGCAGCGGAGTGTCGAGGAAATGTTCACATTCATGGGAGAGATTTTTCATTTTATATTTATTGCAAATAAATATTAATGAAATACTACTCGGCGCTTCTTCTGCGATGGGATGCATTGCTATATGTCTTTTTTTTCAAACTACATACTGCAACTGTGCAACAAACTATATTGGTGCCCACCCACAGTCTAGCCAACCAACGCCGGCTGTTCGTTCCGATAGTGCCGGGTAAAGTGATCGATTGCCCCAGGGATTCCAATTAGCTTAACAAAACATGCGATCCCCTGTAGCGCTAGGATTAGTCCTACCGTGTTGTTTCCAATACCGGATTGCATGTGGTATTTGTAGGTTAGACTGAGTTGTTCGCTTTTTGGAACAAGTTAGAACGAGACGAGGTAGGATCAGAGGTGGGTAAGAAAACCAACCGGTACGTACAGTCACTGGTATGCTGCTCAAAGTCTCAACACGTGTAAACGAGCGATCCACATCGTGTGCGGTTTTGATTTCGTTCACACGGTAAACGAAATGACAACCTCGACCGAGTGCCGGTTTTGAAAACCAAACCGAGTCACTCAGCACCGTTTACATGTGTGCACGATTTTCAACTCGTGTTAATGTATTCTAAACAGCGGTATCGGTTCGGCTTTAGAAAACCGAACCTGGTTTTTTTCTGTACGCGGTGCTTCGGTTGAAAGAAGAGGCAGTAAATTCATGTGCAGTGCTGCCGAATAAACAACTGAACAACTGAATTGAATAAGGTTAGTTGTTGAGAGTCGATGGGGCAATATCGAAATGTTAGATTCTGGGCGATTGTTAACGTTTCACAATTGATGTTCTTTACCATATTAAAAACCAAGATAACGGACACCAAATTCAAAATGGCTATCTTTCTTGGCGAATAATCGTATGAAACCGATAAATGTACATATGTTTGATTCGGGAAAGTCGTTCATGTTAATGTAACAATGTTGAAATTGAAATTAATGACTTCAAAGAAATCAATAAAAACAATGAAATCAATACAATCAATAAATCAATGCGATCAATGCAATCAATGCGATCAATCAAATCAATCAAATCATTGAAATTAATGCAATCAATACAATCAATTAAATCAATGAAAACAATGAAATCTATGAAATCAATCAAATTGAAAACAATCAATAAAATCATTCAAATCAATCAAATCAATCAAATCAACCAAATCAATCAAATCAATCAAATCAATCAAATCAATCAAATCAATCAAATCAATCAAATCAATCAAATCAATCAAATCAATCAAATCAATCGAATCAATCAAATCAATCAAAATCAATCAAATCAATCAAATCAATCAAATCAATCAAATCAATCAATCAATCAAATCAATCAAATCAATCAAATCAATCAAATCAATCAAATCAATCAAATCAATCAAATCAATCAAATCACAATCACAATCAATCAAATCAATCAAATCAATCAAATCAATCAAATCAATCAAATCAATCAAATCAATCAAATCAATCAAATCAATCAAATCAATCAAATCAATCAAATCAATCAAATCAATCAAATCAATCAAATCAATCAAATCAATCAAATCAATCAAATCAATCAAATCAATCAAATCAATCAAATCAATCAAATCAATCAAATCAATCAATCAATCAAATCAATCAAATCAATCAAATCAATCAAATCAATCAAATCAATCAAATCAATCAAATCAATCAAATCAATCAAATCAATCAAATCAATCAAATCAATCAAATCAATCAAATCAATCAAATCAATCAAATCAATCAAATCAATCAAATCAATCAAATCAATCAAATCAATCAAATCAATCAAATCAATCAAATCAATCAAATCAATCAAATCAATCAAATCAATCAAATCATCAAATCAATCAAATCAATCAAATCAATCAAATCAATCAAATCAATCAAATCAATCAAATCAATCAAATCAATCAAATCAATCAATCAATCAAATCAATCAAATCAATCAAATCAATCAAATCAATCAAATCAATCAAATCAATCAAATCAATCAAATCAATCAAATCAATCAAATCAATCAAATCAATCAAATCAATCAAATCAATCAAATCAATCAAATCAATCAAATCAATCAAATCAATCAAATCAATCAAATCAATCAAATCAATCAAATCAATCAAATCAATCAAATCAATCAAATCAATCAAATCAATCAAATCAATCAAATCAATCAAATCAATCAAATCAATCAAATCAATCAAATCAATCAAATCAATCAAATCAATCAAATCAATCAAATCAATCAAATCAATCAAATCAATCAAATCAATCAAATCAATCAAATCAATCAAATCAATCAAATCAATCAAATCAATCAAATCAATCAAATCAATCAAATCAATCAAATCAATCAAATCAATCAAATCAATCAAATCAATCAAATCAATCAAATCAATCAAATCAATCAAATCAATCAAATCAATCAAATCAATCAAATCAATCAAATCAATCAAATCAATCAAATCAATCAAATCAATCAAATCAATCAAATCAATCAAATCAATCAAATCAATCAAATCAATCAAATCAATCAAATCAATCAAATCAATCAAATCAATCAAATCAATCAAATCAATCAAATCAATCAAATCAATCAAATCAATCAAATCAATCAAATCAATCAAATCAATCAAATCAATCAAATCAATCAAATCAATCAAATCAATCAAATCAATCAAATCAATCAAATCAATCAAATCAATCAAATCAATCAAATCAATCAAATCAATCAAATCAATCAAATCAATCAAATCAATCAAATCAATCAAATCAATCAAATCAATCAAATCAATCAAATCAATCAAATCAATCAAATCAATCAAATCAATCAAATCAATCAAATCAATCAAATCAATCAAATCAATCAAATCAATCAAATCAATCAAATCAATCAAATCAATCAAATCAATCAAATCAATCAAATCAATCAAATCAATCAAATCAATCAAATCAATCAAATCAATCAAATCAATCAAATCAATCAAATCAATCAAATCAATCAAATCAATCAAATCAATCAAATCAATCAAATCAATCAAATCAATCAAATCAATCAAATCAATCAAATCAATCAAATCAATCAAATCAATCAAATCAATCAAATCAATCAAATCAATCAAATCAATCAAATCAATCAAATCAATCAAATCAATCAAATCAATCAAATCAATCAAATCAATCAAATCAATCAAATCAATCAAATCAATCAAATCAATCAAATCAATCAAATCAATCAAATCAATCAAATCAATCAAATCAATCAAATCAATCAAATCAATCAAATCAATCAAATCAATCAAATCAATCAAATCAATCAAATCAATCAAATCAATCAAATCAATCAAATCAATCAAATCAATCAAATCAATCAAATCAATCAAATCAATCAAATCAATCAAATCAATCAAATCAATCAAATCAATCAAATCAATCAAATCAATCAAATCAATCAAATCAATCAAATCAATCAAATCAATCAAATCAATCAAATCAATCAAATCAATCAAATCAATCAAATCAATCAAATCAATCAAATCAATCAAATCAATCAAATCAATCAAATCAATCAAATCAATCAAATCAATCAAATCAATCAAATCAATCAAATCAATCAAATCAATCAAATCAATCAAATCAATCAAATCAATCAAATCAATCAAATCAATCAAATCAATCAAATCAATCAAATCAATCAAATCAATCAAATCAATCAAATCAATCAAATCAATCAAATCAATCAAATCAATCAAATCAATCAAATCAATCAAATCAATCAAATCAATCAAATCAATCAAATCAATCAAATCAATCAAATCAATCAAATCAATCAAATCAATCAAATCAATCAAATCAATCAATCAAATCAATCAAATCAATCAAATCAATCAAATCAATCAAATCAATCAATCAATCAAATCAATCAAATCAATCAAATCAATCAAATCAATCAAATCAATCAAATCAATCAAATCAATCAAATCAATCAAATCAATCAAATCAATCAAATCAATCAAATCAATCAAATCAATCAAATCAATCAAATCAATCAATCAATCAATCAACATCAATCAAATCAATCAAATCAATCAAATCAATCAAATCAATCAAATCAATCAAATCAATCAAATCAATCAAATCAATCAAATCAATCAAATCAATCAAATCAATCAAATCAATCAAATCAATCAAATCAATCAAATCAATCAAATCAATCAAATCAATCAAATCAATCAAATCAATCAAATCAATCAAATCAATCAAATCAATCAAATCAATCAAATCAATCAAATCAATCAAATCAATCAAATCAATCAAATCAATCAAATCAATCAAATCAATCAAATCAATCAAATCAATCAAATCAATCAAATCAATCAAATCAATCAAATCAATCAAATCAATCAAATCAATCAAATCAATCAAATCAATCAAATCAATCAAATCAATCAAATCAATCAAATCAATCAAATCAATCAAATCAATCAAATCAATCAAATCAATCAAATCAATCAAATCAATCAAATCAATCAAATCAATCAAATCAATCAAATCAATCAAATCAATCAAATCAATCAAATCAATCAAATCATCAATCAATCAAATCAATCAAATCAATCAAATCAATCAAATCAATCAAATCAATCAAATCAATCAAATCAATCAAATCAATCAAATCAATCAAATCAATCAAATCAATCAAATCAATCAAATCAATCAAATCAATCAAATCAATCAAATCAATCAAATCAATCAAATCAATCAAATCAATCAAATCAATCAAATCAATCAAATCAATCAAATCAATCAAATCAATCAAATCAATCAAATCAATCAAATCAATCAAATCAATCAAATCAATCAAATCAATCAAATCAATCAAATCAATCAAATCAATCAAATCAATCAAATCAATCAAATCAATCAAATCAATCAAATCAATCAAATCAATCAAATCAATCAATCAATCAAATCAATCAAATCAATCAAATCAATCAAATCAATCAAATCAATCAAATCAATCAAATCAATCAAATCAATCAAATCAATCAAATCAATCAAATCAATCAAATCAATCAAATCAATCAAATCAATCAAATCAATCAAATCAATCAAATCAATCAAATCAATCAAATCAATCAAATCAATCAAATCAATCAAATCAATCAAATCAATCAAATCAATCAAATCAATCAAATCAATCAAATCAATCAAATCAATCAAATCAATCAAATCAATCAAATCAATCAAATCAATCAAATCAATCAAATCAATCAAATCAATCAAATCAATCAAATCAATCAAATCAATCAAATCAATCAAATCAATCAAATCAATCAAATCAATCAAATCAATCAAATCAATCAAATCAATCAAATCAATCAAATCAATCAAATCAATCAAATCAATCAAATCAATCAAATCAATCAAATCAATCAAATCAATCAAATCAATCAAATCAATCAAATCAATCAAATCAATCAAATCAATCAAATCAATCAAATCAATCAAATCAATCAAATCAATCAAATCAATCAAATCAATCAAATCAATCAAATCAATCAAATCAATCAAATCAATCAAATCAATCAAATCAATCAAATCAATCAAATCAATCAAATCAATCAAATCAATCAAATCAATCAAATCAATCAAATCAATCAAATCAATCAAATCAATCAAATCAATCAAATCAATCAAATCAATCAAATCAATCAAATCAATCAAATCAATCAAATCAATCAAATCAATCAAATCAATCAAATCAATCAAATCAATCAAATCAATCAAATCAATCAAATCAATCAAATCAATCAAATCAATCAAATCAATCAAATCAATCAAATCAATCAAATCAATCAAATCAATCAAATCAATCAAATCAATCAAATCAATCAAATCAATCAAATCAATCAAATCAATCAAATCAATCAAATCAATCAAATCAATCAAATCAATCAAATCAATCAAATCAATCAAATCAATCAAATCAATCAAATCAATCAAATCAATCAAATCAATCAAATCAATCAAATCAATCAAATCAATCAAATCAATCAAATCAATCAAATCAATCAAATCAATCAAATCAATCAAATCAATCAAATCAATCAAATCAATCAAATCAATCAAATCAATCAAATCAATCAAATCAATCAAATCAATCAAATCAATCAAATCAATCAAATCAATCAAATCAATCAAATCAATCAAATCAATCAAATCAATCAAATCAATCAAATCAATCAAATCAATCAAATCAATCAAATCAATCAAATCAATCAAATCAATCAAATCAATCAAATCAATCAAATCAATCAAATCAATCAAATCAATCAAATCAATCAAATCAATCAAATCAATCAAATCAATCAAATCAATCAAATCAATCAAATCAATCAAATCAATCAAATCAATCAAATCAATCAAATCAATCAAATCAATCAAATCAATCAAATCAATCAAATCAATCAAATCAATCAAATCAATCAAATCAATCAAATCAATCAAATCAATCAAATCAATCAAATCAATCAAATCAATCAAATCAATCAAATCAATCAAATCAATCAAATCAATCAAATCAATCAAATCAATCAAATCAATCAAATCAATCAAATCAATCAAATCAATCAAATCAATCAAATCAATCAAATCAATCAAATCAATCAAATCAATCAAATCAATCAAATCAATCAAATCAATCAAATCAATCAAATCAATCAAATCAATCAAATCAATCAAATCAATCAAATCAATCAAATCAATCAAATCAATCAAATCAATCAATCAATCAAATCAATCAAATCAATCAAATCAATCAAATCAATCAAATCAATCAAATCAATCAAATCAATCAAATCAATCAAATCAATCAAATCAATCAAATCAATCAAATCAATCAAATCAATCAAATCAATCAAATCAATCAAATCAATCAAATCAATCAAATCAATCAAATCAATCAAATCAATCAAATCAATCAAATCAATCAAATCAATCAAATCAATCAAATCAATCAAATCAATCAAATCAATCAAATCAATCAAATCAATCAAATCAATCAAATCAATCAAATCAATCAAATCAATCAAATCAATCAAATCAATCAAATCAATCAAATCAATCAAATCAATCAAATCAATCAAATCAATCAAATCAATCAAATCAATCAAATCAATCAAATCAATCAAATCAATCAAATCAATCAAATCAATCAAATCAATCAAATCAATCAAATCAATCAAATCAATCAAATCAATCAAATCAATCAAATCAATCAAATCAATCAAATCAATCAAATCAATCAAATCAATCAAATCAATCAAATCAATCAAATCAATCAAATCAATCAAATCAATCAAATCAATCAAATCAATCAAATCAATCAAATCAATCAAATCAATCAAATCAATCAAATCAATCAAATCAATCAAATCAATCAAATCAATCAAATCAATCAAATCAATCAAATCAATCAAATCAATCAAATCAATCAAATCAATCAAATCAATCAAATCAATCAAATCAATCAAATCAATCAAATCAATCAAATCAATCAAATCAATCAAATCAATCAAATCAATCAAATCAATCAAATCAATCAAATCAATCAAATCAATCAAATCAATCAAATCAATCAAATCAATCAAATCAATCAAATCAATCAAATCAATCAAATCAATCAAATCAATCAAATCAATCAAATCAATCAAATCAATCAAATCAATCAAATCAATCAAATCAATCAAATCAATCAAATCAATCAAATCAATCAAATCAATCAAATCAATCAAATCAATCAAATCAATCAAATCAATCAAATCAATCAAATCAATCAAATCAATCAAATCAATCAAATCAATCAAATCAATCAAATCAATCAAATCAATCAAATCAATCAAATCAATCAAATCAATCAAATCAATCAAATCAATCAAATCAATCAAATCAATCAAATCAATCAAATCAATCAAATCAATCAAATCAATCAAATCAATCAAATCAATCAAATCAATCAAATCAATCAAATCAATCAAATCAATCAAATCAATCAAATCAATCAAATCAATCAAATCAATCAAATCAATCAAATCAATCAAATCAATCAAATCAATCAAATCAATCAAATCAATCAAATCAATCAAATCAATCAAATCAATCAAATCAATCAAATCAATCAAATCAATCAAATCAATCAAATCAATCAAATCAATCAAATCAATCAAATCAATCAAATCAATCAAATCAATCAAATCAATCAAATCAATCAAATCAATCAAATCAATCAAATCAATCAAATCAATCAAATCAATCAAATCAATCAAATCAATCAAATCAATCAAATCAATCAAATCAATCAAATCAATCAAATCAATCAAATCAATCAAATCAATCAAATCAATCAAATCAATCAAATCAATCAAATCAATCAAATCAATCAAATCAATCAAATCAATCAAATCAATCAAATCAATCAAATCAATCAAATCAATCAAATCAATCAAATCAATCAAATCAATCAAATCAATCAAATCAATCAAATCAATCAAATCAATCAAATCAATCAAATCAATCAAATCAATCAAATCAATCAAATCAATCAAATCAATCAAATCAATCAAATCAATCAAATCAATCAAATCAATCAAATCAATCAAATCAATCAAATCAATCAAATCAATCAAATCAATCAAATCAATCAAATCAATCAAATCAATCAAATCAATCAAATCAATCAAATCAATCAAATCAATCAAATCAATCAAATCAATCAAATCAATCAAATCAATCAAATCAATCAAATCAATCAAATCAATCAAATCAATCAAATCAATCAAATCAATCAAATCAATCAAATCAATCAAATCAATCAAATCAATCAAATCAATCAAATCAATCAAATCAATCAAATCAATCAAATCAATCAAATCAATCAAATCAATCAAATCAATCAAATCAATCAAATCAATCAAATCAATCAAATCAATCAAATCAATCAAATCAATCAAATCAATCAAATCAATCAAATCAATCAAATCAATCAAATCAATCAAATCAATCAAATCAATCAAATCAATCAAATCAATCAAATCAATCAAATCAATCAAATCAATCAAATCAATCAAATCAATCAAATCAATCAAATCAATCAAATCAATCAAATCAATCAAATCAATCAAATCAATCAAATCAATCAAATCAATCAAATCAATCAAATCAATCAAATCAATCAAATCAATCAAATCAATCAAATCAATCAAATCAATCAAATCAATCAAATCAATCAAATCAATCAAATCAATCAAATCAATCAAATCAATCAAATCAATCAAATCAATCAAATCAATCAAATCAATCAAATCAATCAAATCAATCAAATCAATCAAATCAATCAAATCAATCAAATCAATCAAATCAATCAAATCAATCAAATCAATCAAATCAATCAAATCAATCAAATCAATCAAATCAATCAAATCAATCAAATCAATCAAATCAATCAAATCAATCAAATCAATCAAATCAATTAAATCAATCAAATCAATTAAATCAATCAAACCAATCAAACCTGTCAAATCATTGAAATCAATGAAAACAATTAAACCTAAAAATATGCACTATTTGAAATTCCAAGGTACTTTCAAACTTTCAAAGGAATCCCGAAGATGGATGATTAAATCGAAGGTGATCGATGTAAAAAGAAATCTTTATTTATTTTAAGTTACATGTTTTGTTATATTTATGCAGTTCCACATGTTATTAAGAATTAATGAAACATGTCTATTTCCGTTCAAAAAGGTCTCTGTTAAGTTTTACAAATAAAATATTCGACAAATTTTTATCGTTCAGCTTTAATCTTCTGTCTGTTAAGATTAGGGACAGCGAACTAAAAGAACGCTCCACTGACACTTGCGTACATGAGACGGCCAATGCCACCTGAGCCAAGGCGTACAGCTCAGGCTCACATTTTTTTAAACCTTCCCAATAAATTAGGACGTTCTGGTTCTGCTGACCATATCTTTTAAAATGACACCCATATTGATGGTGGTTCTCACTATTTTGTGGTAACCGGAAGTCGCCATCTTGGATTCCAAATGGCGCCAATGGTCAATTTCCGGTGTCTGCTTTTAAAATGACAACCATATTGATGGTGGTTCTCACTATTTTGTGGTAACCGGAAGTCGCCATCTTGGATTCCAAATGGCGCCAATGGTCAATTTTCGGTGTCTGCTGACCATATCCTTTCAAATGACAACCATATTGATGGTGGTTCTCACTATTTTGTGGTAACCGGAAGTCGCCATCTTGGATTTCAAAATGGCGCTAATGGAAAATTTTCGGTGTCTGCTGACCATATCTTTTAAAATGACACCCATATTGATGGTGGTTCTCACAATTTTGTGGTAACCGGAAGTCGCCATCTTGGATTCCAAATGGCGCTAATGGTCAATTTTCGGTGTCTGCTGACCATATCCTTTCAAATGACACTCATATTGATGGTGGATTTCACTATTTTGTGGTAACCGGAAGTCGCCATCTTGGATTTCAAAATGGCGGTGATGGTCAATTTTCGGTGTCCTGACCATATCCTTTCAAATGACACCCATATTGATGGTGGTTCTCACTATTTTGTGGTAACCGGAAGTCGCCATCTTGGATTTCAAAATGGCGATAATAGTCAATTTTCGGTGTCTGCTGACCATATCTTTTAAAATGACACCCATATTGATGATGGTTCTCACTAACTTGTGGTAACCGGAAGTCGCCATCTTGGATTCCAAATGGCGCCAATGGTCAATTTTCGGTGTCTGCTGACCATATCCTTTCAAATGACAACCATATTGATGGTGGTTCTCACTATTTTGTGGTAACCGGAAGTCGCCATCTTGGATTTCAAAATGGCGCTAATAGTCAATTTTCGGTGTCTGCTGACCATATCCTTTCAAATGACACCCATATTGATGGTGGTTTTCGCTATTTTGTGGTAACCGGAAGTCGCCATCATGGATTTCAAAATGGCGCTAATAGTCAATTTTCGGTGTCTGCTGACCATATCTTTTAAAATGACACCCATATTGATGATGGTTCTCACTATCTTGTAGTAACCGGAAGTCGCCATCTTGGATTCCAAATGGCGCTAATGGTCAATTTTCGGTGTCTGCTGACCATATCCTTTCAAATGACAACCATATTGATGGTGGTTCTCACTATTTTGTGGTAACCGGAAGTCGCCATCTTGGATTTCAAAATGGCGCTAATAGTCAATTTTCGGTGTCTGCTGACCATATCCTTTCAAATGACACCCATATTGATGGTGGTTTTCGCTATTTTGTGGTAACCGGAAGTCGCCATCATGGATTTCAAAATGGCGCTAATAGTCAATTTTCGGTGTCTGCTGACCATATCTTTTAAAATGACACCCATATTGATGATGGTTCTCACTATCTTGTAGTAACCGGAAGTCGCCATCTTGGATTCCAAATGGCGCTAATGGTCAATTTTCGGTGTCTGCTGACCATATCCTTTCAAATGACACCCATATTGATGGTGGTTCTCACAATTTTGTGGTAGCCGGAAGTCGCCATCTTGGATTTCAAAATAGCGCTAATGGTCAATTTTCGGTGTCTGCTGACCATATCTTTTAAAATGACACCTATATTGATGATGGTTCTCACTATCTTATGGTATCCGGAAGTTGCCATCTTGGATTTTAAAATGGCGGTAATGGTCAATTTTCGGTGTCTGCTGACCTATACGGATCCAAAATCTTACGATTTCTGTTCACAAGTCCGAATAAGAAATATTCTGAACACCTGTTATGAACCTATGTATTATTTGCGTACCGCAAAATGGGTTAATATTCTATACCATTCTTGCTCTGAAAATTTTGTGAATAATTTTTGCGCTAAATGATATTTGACCCGCTTTTGCCTGAAATTTTGATAAATATACAATTTCGGATCTAAGGGAATATTTTAACCCATTTTTGCTCTGAACAAAATTTTAATCCACTCTTGCTCTCAGTCTCTCATATAAAAATAGCGAAGGCTAATAAACTTCCTTTTACTTTCGATTTTTGGGCAGTTCCCCATACCAAACATACCCATATTGCAAAGTTCCTGATGATAAATCATCATGAAAATGCCGTAATATTGAGTTAAGGTAAGTCATTTATTTTCTTCCAAAATGACGAGGAACATTTTTGTTGTACATGGAAGATGTCTCAGAACAATTTTTCAATTACCGAAAAAATACCTGACATTATATCTAAAATAAATATGCACTGAATTTCTAATAAAAATGCTGGCAGCACTAGCATAGCCGATAAACATCAACCCGAATACACAACCGCAACACAGCCGAAGTTTGGTTTTGGTATTCTCGTGTTTCGTTCCATACTCGTGCACCGGTAAATGAAAATCAAAACCAAACCACGGTGCTGTGTAAACGAAACTCGGTTTGGTTTTCGTGTCTCGTTGAAGCACAACCAGCGGTAAGACCGCACACGATGTAAAGGAAACACAAAATCGTGTGAAAATTTGGTTTACCGCACCGGTACTAAACCGGTTTTTTCCCACCTCTGGGTAGGATGAAACTACATTCTAGTATTTGATTAGGAAACAATTGAATAATACAGCGAATACCTGATCCTTGTTTTTCTTTTCGTCTATTTTATTAATGAAAGGAACAGAAAATGAAAACCCGGTGAAACAAAATCAACACCCTTCAATCAATGTTTCACACGAAGCATTGCTGCCACAATATCAAAAACTATTGACTCGATATGGGTACTTCATCTGGAGAATGATTACAAGTTTTTGTCTAACTTGATTCTTGACACCGCGATTATTGCTCAGACGAAACGAGTGTCCAGCGAGATCATCCTAAATCATTCTCCCAATTCGTGGTGGGACAAAGTGCTTTTTCGATGGTGGAGTTCTTGTTTGTTCTCTTATAAATAAAAAAAACCTGTTTTAATCCACCTAGAGGTGCAATTGTGTCTTTCTCATTTCTCCAAACTATGATTTAATAGCTGGTTCGTTCAATATAACATTATGGAAATGTCTTTCATTCTTATTACACTTGGTAAGTATATATAAGAGCACCTTTTTGCATTCATCGCGGTATCGGTTTGAATCGGCGTTTTCTATGTGATCGTACTCCACAACCCGTAACTCCGGAGCCGGAAGTCGGATGGAGATGGAATTTAATATCAGTTTCCGGGGACGCAACACCTTTCATTTGAGACTAAGTTGATCAAATCGGTCTAGCTATTTTCGAGAAACCAGTATAACTGGACCAGCGAATTCTATTCTGCACAATTTTTTCGGGAATATGTGACCAAAAAGTAAACTTTGAATTCCAAAGCAAATTGAACGTTCCAGGTTCCTGATAACTAATTCCATCCATAAGGTCCATCAATAATGTTGAAACAATTAATAATCTTAAAACGACGCCGTCAAGTAAAGAAGCGTGAAAACGAAAAGACTAAAACAAAAAACCTGTTTTAATCCACCTTGCGGTGCAATTGTGCCTTTCTCAATCATGAACACGAGAATGTTTGCGTTGTTTATATTCATAAAAAGCTTTCAAATGCATATATTACATTTTATTATTATACATGACAACTATATACCAGAAAAGAAATCATTATTCGAGTTCTAACATTTTGTAAAAGAAAAAAGTCCCAAAAAGTCGATTTTTATAAAAAAAAATTTTCGAGATAACATAAAATCTCGACGTTTCATGCATTTTGAAGATGTGATCAAAAATACGAATTCGATTTCTGAAATTTCATGGGGTCCCCCCTTTGAAATTTTTTTTGAGTTCTGGCTTATATGGGAATTTCATGTGTGACCGGACCGTTCAGTCTATATTTCCGGAACCATACAAGCGATCCGATTTTACAGACATCTGTGGGGATAATATAGCTATCATTTGGGACTAAGTTTGTGAAAATCGGCCCAACCATTTCCGAGAAACTGATATGAGTTTGCTAGTTATGAAACATGGCCGCTTTTCCCGGGCACTTCCGGAACCGTCTGTGGTGGTCAATGTAGTCAACGAAAGTTTGTTTGGCCGTCGGTGACCTAGAACTGCAAAGTTAAGTTATTTGAGAGACATTTTAGCGAAATTTTTACCTTTTTTGCTTCCATCGGAGTATCGGTTTGAATCACAATTTGCTATGTGCTTGCACGCCACAACCCGTAACTCCGGAACCGGAAGTCGGTTGGGGATAAAATTTAATAGCCATTTACGGGGACGCAACATCTTTCATTTGAGACTAAGTTTGGTTGATTCGGTCTAGCCATCTCCGAGAAACCGATGTGACTGTTATTCTGAATTTAGATACTTCCGCCGGGACTTCCGGAACCGATGATGGTGGCCAATGTGACCAAAGAGACTTTGAATGGCTGTTAATGATCTAGTACTACAAATCGAAGCAGTTGTGGTCACATTTTGGAAAAATTTTCACCTTTATACATTCATTGCAGAATTTATTAAAATCGACATTTTCTGCGTGATCGTACTCATCACCCTGTAATTCCGGAACCGGAAGTCGGATCCATTAGAAATTCAATAGCAGCCTATGGGAACGTTGCACCTTTCATTTGGGACTAAGTTTGTAAAAATCGGTTCATCCATCTCTGAGAAAAGTGAGTGAGATTGTGTTCGCGCACACACACACACAGATGCACATACACACACACATACATACACACACAGACATTTGCCGAACTCGACGAACTGAATCGAATGGTATATGTCACTCGGCCCTCCGGGCCTCCGTTAAAAAGTCGGTTTTCAGAGCAATTGCAATACCTTTCTATTGAGAAAGGCAAAAAAGGATAGAAGCCCTAGAAATCCCATTGTATATTAATTAGCCTTTTCTCGGATGATAAAATTTTCTAAATAATTTCATATCTTTCTGATGCAATGTTTCTCAAACTCGTTCAATCTGGATTATCTATTTTCTTATTTTATTCAAAAATGTTTTTTAACTTTAACTTTAAATGATCATTTCATTTTAATTAATTGTTTCATTCAGCATCTTTTTATTAATTTTGTTCATCTGCGTTCATTTAATCTACTTTATTCGTTTCATTATTTGGATTCACTCTGATCAGTTTATTCATTTCGTGCATTTTAGTCATATCATTCATTTCACTTATTTTATTCACTGTTTTCATTCAATGCATTCAATTAATTTTTCCAGTTAAACATTTTGTTCAAAATGAAGAATATTTTATTAACCTGAATATTTTTTCAGTTTTATTCTTTTCATCCAAATAATTGTTTTGACGCAATTTTTCGCAATTCGATTAATTTATCATTTAAATCAATGCATTTTCTTTCTTTTTATTCATTTTGTCAATTCACTTCATTTTTTTTATTTGGTTCGTTTGTTTGATTTATTCATTTAATTTATTTTTTATTCATTTTATTTTCTTTGTTCATTTTATTTATTTTATTCATTTGAACCCTTAAATTAAATTGATTCATTTAATTCATTTGCTTCACTTGATTCATTTGATTAATTTGATTAATATGATTAATTCGATTAATTTGATCCATTTGATTCATTTGATTCATTTGATTCATTTGATTCATTTGATTCATTTGATTCATTTGATTCATTTGATTCATTTGATTCATTTGATTCATTTGATTCATTTGATTCATTTGATTCATTTGATTCATTTGATTCATTTGATTCATTTGATTCATTTGATTCATTTGATTCATTTGATTCATTTGATTCATTTGAGTCATTTGATTCATTTGATTCATTTGATTCATTTGATTCATTTGATTCATTTGATTCATTTGATTCATTTGATTCATTTGATTCGTTTGATTAATTTGATTCATTTAATTCATTTGATTCATTTGATTCATTCGATTCATTTGATTCATTTGATTCATTTGATTCATTTGATTCATTTGAATCATTTGATTCATTTGATTCATTTGATTCATTTGATTCATTTGATTCATTTGATTCATTTGATTTATTTGATTTATTTGATCCATTCGATTCATTTAATTCATTTTGTTCATATCTTTCATTTTATTCATTTCAGGTGCAGTCATTCCATTCATTTATTTCATTCAATTTGCTAGTTTGAGTCAATTTATTCTATTAATCTTATACTTATTTCTAAATATAGTCTAAATTTTCATTAATTAAGCTAATATAATTTGATTCGTGTATTTTATAATTTTGATTTACTACTTCGCATGAGTTCTGCAAACTAATGAATGATCCAACAGTGATATGTGTAAGAAATGTCTCATCTCACTGCTAGGTGGACTAAATCGGTTTTTTATTCTTATATTAATTAGTATTTACATAATACAACCGCAATTGACTAAAAAGCAATTCCCGCATTTTCTGGGGAAGATACGGGAGTGCTTGTGTACGTTAACTGAAAAATCTTACCAGATTACCTTTGTTTGGGTCCCCTCTCATTGCTCTATCCCGGGCAATGAAAAGGCCGACTCATTAGCAAAAGTGGGCGCATCGAATGGTGACATATACGAAAGACCAATCTGCTTCAACGAATTTTTTAGTATTTGTCGTCAGAGGACACTCAGCAGTTGGCAAACCTCGTGGAGCAATGGTGAACTTGGACGATGGCTACATTCGATTATCCCAAAGGTATCAACGAAGCCTTGGTTCAGGGGGATGGATGTGGGTCGGGATTTTATTCGTGTAATGTCCCGACTTATGTCCAACCACTACACCCTAGATGCGCATTTGCGGCGTATTGGGCTTGCGGAGAGTAGTCTGTGCGCTTATGACGAGGGCTATCACGACATCGAGCACGTTGTCTGGGTATGCGCCGGGTATTGGGACGCCAGGTCTCAGTTAAAGGATTCCCTTCGGGTCCGAGGTAGACCACCCAATGTCCCAATCCGAGATATGCTGGCAAACCGTGATTTTCCCTATATGTCCCTTATTTATACTTTCATAAAAACGATAAATATCCCAATTTAGCCCCTCTCTTTTTATTTCTCGTTTTTAGAGTTTTTTTCCTCCTGCCTTGTGGAACCGATCAGCTCCAGAGTGCCACTATGTAACCGCCGTCGCCCTTACCACTACGCCTGCATAGAAGGAAACTGAAGCGAGAGCGACTCGAGGTCCGATGACTTTTGAAGGATTCCCCGCGGGTCCGAAGAATACCATCCGCCAATCCGGTACTCGACGACTGAGGCGCAAATTTGTTTCGCTGATCCCCCTCTTCCCCCCCCCGTTCGATCGAAAGTTGCAAGTTTTGCTCTTCTTTCCCTGTCTCTCCCCTGTCCTTGATACAACTGCTGCTACACTGATGCGGAAATTAGCCACCCTCTGAATATCTTGACCAAGCATAAGTTTTAGTTAAAAAATTCAAATTGGTATTCTGTATTCCTAGTTTTAAGATAGCTATAATTTTTACTCTTTATTGAAACTCTTGTCCTCCATCTTGTAAATAGAATTGAATCCCTAGTTTAAAGATTTCTGTGAAGTTTCTCATAAATATTTGTTCCCCCTTTTGTGTACTAAACTATATTGTTAGTTTTAAGATAACTGTAAAATATTTCGTAAAATACTATTACTCCCCCTCTTGTATATCAAAGTGAATCCCTTGTTTTAAATTTTTTCATAAACAAATCTTTTGGCCCTCTCTTGTATATTGAATCTTATTTCTAGTCTTAAGATAGCTGTAAACTTTCTTTTCCTTTGTAAAAAAAAATATTTCAACATTGTAACCTCCTAGTTTTAAGATATCCAAAATGTAAAAACAAAAGCATTTGGCACCGCCAAGCTAACGCATTTGTGCCTATCAAATAAACGAAATGAATTAAAAAAAATGTCTCGAAGTGCTCTCTCCAACTGGCTGATACCATAGTTTTATCTGTCAGCATGTTACCTTCACGATCATTGCACATGACGGGCGACGGCGCTGTTTTTCTCCGTACGCCATTGACAGTTTCATAAAATTTCCGCATATCATTTTGTTCCATACTGTTTGGCGCCTCAGTAATGACGTTCTCTTCATACTGTACCGCTCTCTGTTCTGCCGGGTACCAAACACTAACATCCGGCTTCTGGCAGCATTTTCGTCATCCGTCACTCTCTGGCACTTCTCATCGAACAAATCATTTCTGGGTCGTCTCTGAGCAGTACCAAATTTTGCACAGGTATTTGGGACCACAAAAAGAACTCAAAAAGTGCTGTGCCCGTTAGTTTGAATCATTTTAAAGTTTTCCCGTACAACCGCGAGTCACACTAATGGTCATGGAAGAAGAAACCTTACAGCGATTACAGTAAGGAAATTCCCGAGAAAATTATCTGGCAAATCCTACGTCTATTTCTCGTAACATGGAGAGCTTGCATAGGATATGCCAAATAATCCAAAATGGAGAAAAATTAGTTCGAATAATCGACGAAAAATGTATCTATCACTTCAGGTACTAATTATTTTATAACTATGTTTTTCCAAAATCATCTATGGTTAAACCACAGGCAAACAGACGTAACAGTTTGAAGAAAATTTAAAAAAAATCATCGCCCACGGTATACTAGCGACATCTGTTGAAAACATTGCACAGAACATAATTCTGGCAACCGCGGCAAATATATTTTTTTACCTATGTCCTGGCAACAATGTCAAATGCAAGATGATAAATGAAAGGTGAGAACATTGTTGCTGTTGTCAAATTCGAAGAGCGAAGTAGAAGAATCGGCTATGTGAAATACTTCAATTTTCCATGGGATAATGATTGTAATTGCCAAATTTAAAGAATGTAGAGCAACGACTGATTTTTTACAACCAAACATAATCATACTGGAAATTAAGCAACTCCAAAATTAAGTTTTGCTTTTTTGTGTTTCGAATTCATCTTGTCAGTAACTAGCACCATCTGGGTGTCTAGTTAGACGATGTATTTAAACTAGTACCCAAATTAGCACTAGTTAGACACAAAAAATTCCAAACAATTCACACGACATATGTGAACGCCTAAAGCCACATGTCGTGTGAACCGTTTGGAATTTTTTGTGTCTAACTAGTGCTAATTTGGGTACTAGTTTAGATACATCGTCTAACTAGACACCCAGATGGTGCTAGTTACTGACGAGATGAATTAGAAACACAAAAAAGCAAAACTTAATTTATATTAGGTTTTGTGCCCTTAACGCGCAAAACGGTTTAGTCCAATTTTATTGCATAACTTCAAAATTGTTTTTTGTATGAAGAAATGAATTCTTGCCCTTCATTGGTCGTATCATTGATTTTTGTCTCTATTTACTCTTCCTCTTCGTTGCTTTTTAGTATTCCGGAAACATCACGTACTCTTTATTTTATTTGTCAGGCTGACGTTTACTTTGGCTTCTTATAAGTACAAAGCGTTGGCTGTGCTATCATCGTTGGGTCAAGATCGCGAAGACACAACCCCTAAAATTTTCTTGTCAGTATCAGGACGAATCACACATCAATGATTCCAATTTCTACGTCTTCCGTCGGTGAAAGCTCATCATATAGGCTGTGGAAGAATAAAGTTTTATAAAATTCTTAACGCTCCGGAAGTCGCTCAAATGGCCCACTGAACGAGCAGTCGCTGGTGCGCTAAGACGATTTCGCTAGATTTTCAGAGCAGCGTGCCCTCAGTGCACTAGCGCGGCTTCCGGAAGGTTAACTGATGGTTCGCCACGATGATTTCGCATACGAGTTCATGGCACTACTTTCTCTTTTAACGAAAACTTTCAATCTTGAGTGAAAGGTATGCTCGATATGCTCGTCTCATGCGGAGCTGCATCCTGACGCAACCTTATATGTAGTTATTATCATTCATAATAATTCCACGTCTTGACGTTTTATTCCCTTTTCGGTTGCAACGGATCATTAAATATATCTAGATTGAATATGGTCTGAGCATATCTTCAGTTTCCGTAGCTCCTGGACCCCGCCAGCGTTAAATTTTTTCATCAGTACCGGCAACCGTCAAATTCGAATCCATTGCATACATCCGGTTAGATTAGGTACACCGAATCAGTTAAATTGGTAAGATTCTGAAATGGTCGGTGTTTAGTCAGACCGGACTAAGTAACAAAATATTGATTTCGAGAAAAACGAGTTTAAAGTTTGAATCGTGGCATCCTTTACATTATGATTGGAAATTAATTTTTACCATATTGTTTATTGTTACATATTTAAAATCTGGCAAAAGTCGAATATAGCTCACGATATCTTTATCCAGTACTATTATTATCTCATATTTTTATGTTTTGTGACTTAGTCCGGTCTGACTTGACACCGATCAAATGTATCTGCTCACCGATCGGCATCGTGCAGGAAACAACGAAATGATTATGAACAATTCCTGCCTTGGACACTTCGATAGGAAAGGAATATATTCCACGTTTTCGGATCACTTTGTTTGTTTTGGTTTGCTGCAGACGAAAATGGTGCCAACGTTTTCGGGCAAAACGGTAAAGGCGGCCACACTTTTTTTTTGGTAAAACCACGGTTGTCATTTTTCGGCGATAAAACCGATATAACAAAAAGATTTGAAAAAGAAAAGCCTAAACAAATAACGTAGCGGGCTTTTCTGTTACCAGAGGTTTTGTTTCGGTTTGGCCATAATTATTTTTTATCGGAAGTTTTGAGATAAAAAAGTGTCCCTAACTTCTGTTCGAATCGTAAATCCGAGATGAAGCTCGGCCTTTTCTCTCTTTTCATCCTGCGCCAAAAAATCAGGATGCTCGCATTCATACCAAACGAAGTAATTCCGTGTCGGAAGGTGTTATAAAGACTAAATATAGTGGCTATGATATAAAACTTTTCCATCTTCTCTACAAAACATTGTTTTGATAACAGATAGGTATTTGTTTTTACTGTCTGTCATACACAGTTTCAATAAAAATCATCTCGTTTGAGAGCTCGTTCTCGGTGGTTGGTTTTGTTGCTGAAAAACGTTGATAAATGAATTGATGTGGCCGATACTCTTTGGAGCCACCAAGCTCCAGATTTCCATCTTATTCTCCCGTAGATCCTGTGGGATGGACTGGTTGGGAACAGATGGGAGCAAAAACCACGTTTTACCAGCTGAAGAGTCACGATAGGTGACACAGTTTGCTCAATTCTTTTTTTTTCGCACGACACGTGTTAACGACGCCGACGATGCTTTGATACTCGATGCTCGCGATAACGACTTTGGAAAGCATCGGGGAATTAGCATATTAGCATAAATTTTGCATATTTTTATGTCGGGACGATTCTTCAGCATCCTCCGCGGGGAATGGGATCAAATTGAGAGTAGCGATGGCGTGCAGAAAAAGTATGCCATATGATTCCAAATTGAAGAAGGTGGATATAAAAATATTGGAAATTCATCGTAAAAATTAAAACTCAATTTTTAGAAGATTGAGTTTAAATTTTTACGATGCATTTCCAATATTTTAAACGGTTTAGTGAAATATTTTTCGACGATTTCGTAACGTCGGAAAATTTAAACTATTTGAAAGTAGTAACAAGAGCGAGAATAAAAGGATGAGCAATTGTATATCACAAAATAAAACCCAGAATGAACTCACATGCCTCAAAATCGTTACGAAAATCCAAAACCGGTGTCGTCAAATCACGTCCAGTCGAACATCGAACTGCATTTGACACCCAATTCGGAATCTGGCCATCGGACGAACGAACGAACAAACGAACAAAGTAGACGCTATATGCACCCATGTCAGGACCGCCTTCAGTCATGTTCAACAAATATCAAATAACACCGCGAGTTCAAGCCCCTTTCCAACGAGCACGGCATGGGATCAGAGATGGAGACTCCGAGCGCTACAATCACCAATTAATCACCTCGCTAACTATCCCAACACGTCCTGCATTCTAATTTGTCAATTTTGTCTGGTTTAACGCCCTGCTGGACCGTGCCTCGGACCGAGGTACCGAGCATTCGGCACGCATGAAATCTGGAGTTGACCATGCGTGTCTCTGGTCGTTATTTAACGAGGGAATGTGCGAGGTCGAGATTTGAGTTGGGTATGTAGGATTTACCGCGTGTCAACTGGTGGCCAATGCAATTATTATATCTGAACCTTTTATTAGCTTGACATGGAAATTAGAGCTGTTTTCCAAATTTAAATTCTCACTTTTTTAATAAATGAAATTTAAATACAAACAAGTCGACAACGAAATATACTAATAAATTCTGTTTGACGAAATTTGACATTTAGTTCAGTCATTCAACATCCAGCAAGTTTCCGAGGATCGATTGTATACCCTAAGCACAAAACATATACTAACGAGTCTCGTAGTGTATGTTTGTGCATGTATGAATTCGATAAGTGTAATTAAACCGAACGCTGTTGACACTGGCATTCCGCCCCGGAAAGGAAGGCATCGAATGAATTAATATGTTGTCGCTAAGGGCTCTAACTGACGTAACGATCCAAATTAGCACAGTCCTCGGTAAACACATCCTTCTCGGAGCCGGCAGGCGCCAATCTTGATGGGCGAATGAGCCACCGAATCAATTTACTAATGAGTCCCAATTAGATTGATTCATGCGCGGTCACAAGGTCACACGATACGACACCCACTCACAGGATTAAATCATCAGCGGCATCATTGGTTCATCACTGTATGCTGCTGCCGGGTCGCCCAATTAGCACACTTTCCAGCAAAACGTAGCCGCAAAATTGACGAGCGTCGAAGATTATGCCTGCCTCCATCAAACACTTGAACACGGAGAAGAGAAATTTTCTGCCAGTTCACACCTCTGCCGGTGGTGCACTCCAGGACGGGGCAGATTTCACACGGCTTTGCGGGAAAGTTTTCCTTCGTGTCCTTCCGTTCCAAGCCGTTCCAGGCTACGAGAGGGCAAACTTTCCACGACCAACTCGAGGTTACACCTCGCTTTCATACCATTATCCCCGAAGGTGTAGAGCTACGGGATGCCTGAGACGACGTGTGAATTGAGTTTTCAGGTTAGAAAGAAGCTTCGATGCAGGACGAAATAACACCGGGAACGTGGCAAAAGTTGGTTGAAAGTTTTTACTAGTTTTTTTTTCATTTTGTATGGCTTATTGAAATGTCACGACGCAATCCCATTGTGTTGAAATGTAGTAAATAAAGAAATTAAGATAAAAAAAAACCAGCAGGCAAATTTGATAAATAAAGATGGTGAAGTGAATGAAGTAAATAGATAAGGTAAGGCAATAAATAAAGTAAACAAAGTCAGGAGTACCCAAAATTTGAGCTATTAAATCAAGGCAAATAAAGTGAATAAGCAAATACTAAAATTAATACAAATAAAGGAAAAAAAGAAAATAACTCACATAGAATAAAATAAAGCAAATAAAGTAAGATATTAAATAAAGACATTAAAGAAAGCATCAAAAGCGATTGAAGCTAATTAAACAAATAATGCCACCAAAGACACCAAACGCATATAAATAAAAAATAATCGAATAGAAGAAAAAAGCAAATGAAATAAATAATCTCAACGAAGTAATGCAAATAAAACAAAGAATAAATAAATTAAGTGGAATAAACAAACCACATTTTATCGACTAAATAAAATGACAAAGCAATAGTCCGTTTGCCAAGTCGTAAAATGGCTGAGGCGATCAGTGTACGACGAGCCGAGTCATCTGAGTCTGTAATTCATATCGTTGAAGTAAAGTGGAAAATAGAGTGGTCCAAGATGGCTTCCCTGTGGGTTGTCAGACGTAAATGTAAACAGTTAATAGTGGTCGTTGCCTATATCCCGGTAAAGTTGACGACTTATAAGATATGATTGAAACAAGCGTAGGAGAGATCCATTTAGTCCAAGTTTAGCTAATTTACCGATAGCTGCGGACGTTTCAATATAGATAGCGTCGGTTTGCAAGACATTCTCGAACTCTTCAGAGACGAAAGAAGGGAACTACAATATATTCGACGATAAATTAAGCAATCAAAGCCAACTATACAAGCATTGAAAGTAAAATAAATGCCTATAAAATAATCAAACTAATCATCGCGTATAGATTGTAATCAAACAAATAAATCAAGCGACGGAGCCTGTCGTTGAGTGATAAGCAGGGTCGCTTTTCACCCCAGTAAGTCTGGGTTCAATCCAAGCCAGGATAGGTAAGATTTTTCAAGGTAACATAACGTGGCAATCTGTCGTCATGTCCCGGTCCATATGTAGATGAGCCGATATCTAAGGTGGAGTGGAGTTTTCCGGCATCGGTGATCAGCACTCAGTGCTGTCAGAGCAGCTGACGGAAAATAAACATGAACAAAAAACAAACAATTCAATTAAAGCAAATGCAGTACAATGTCAGTCAAGTCAAAACGAAAGTATCAAAAATAGCTAATATTACTAATAATGTAAATAAATCAAGCAATACAATACAAAAAGAACAAATATTGCAAATAATGTATACGACAGTAGAAAAAATAGATAAAGTAAATAGAGCAAATAAAGGAAATAAAGCTATAAAGAAAAAAAAAGGGAAATTAAGCAAAATAATGAAGATTCACCCAAAACGTTAATATTGCAAAGTAGTAAAAAGCATTCATGGCGAATATAGAAAATAAAGGAAATAATGCTAAAAATACAAAAAGATGAACACAGCAAAGCTATGAAAAAATAAAGTATATGAATAAATAAAAAAAAATGAGAAAAAATAAAAAGAATAGCAAAATTGAAGAAATACAATAAACATATCAAAGAACAAAAAGAAAATCTGGCAATTGAAATAACTTATACAAAAATGAAAATAAAGTTATTAGAACAAATAAAATATTTTATTCAAATAAACGAATTGAAACAAACAAAGAAATTTAAGTAAATAAAGCAATAAGGAAAAATGAAAATTTAAACAATATTGCAATTAAACCACATGAAATGTATAGAGCAACTGAAGAATATGATGGTAGATATAGTGAATAACACTAAAACAAATAGAGCAAATATCGTAAAAAGTTCAAACAAGGAATATGTAGTATTTAATGCAAACAAAAACTCGAAACGATTCCTAAAAGTCTTGAATGAATGCCGAAACAAGTGGTTCTGAGGAATGCTTCCTTAAAGTAATTAAAATAAACAAAGCAAATGAAGCAAATAATTAAAATAAATAGGAAAAAACGAGCAAATAGAAAACGAGGCAAATAAAATAATGCAATTGAAACAAAAAAGTAACTATAAAGCAAATGATGTAAATAAAGGAAAAAGAGAAAATAAATCAAATAAGGTGAATATAGTATATGAAGTAGATGGACAAATGCAAACATTGTCAAATAGGAAACATGAGGGCTTAAAACCTAAACAAAGGACCCTAACTTAAATGTTGTATGTATGCAATGTTTCGTATTCTCGCTAATTTGGTGCTAATTTAAACTTCTCATCTAACTGATCCCAAGTGGGTGCCAATTACTGAAGAGGAGAATCTTAAACGAAACACCAAACTTTCAAAATAAGGAAAATAAAGTAAGATTATACAAGTTATGCAAGCGCAGCAAATTAAAAATATAAGAAAGGGGCGTATAAAATTAAGTAAGAAAATATTAAAACAAAAAACGAGGTAAATCAGAAAAAAAATTGAAACAAAAAAAATAATCAAACTGCAATAAATACAAAAGGATTGAAAAACACAAAAAATACGGAAAATTACAGAAAATAATATTAGTGCAAATTCCGAAAATACAGGACATGCAGAAAATGAAGAAACCCTTTTAAATGCGTGTAACACAAATCGTACAGAAAACCCAAATATTCAATAAATTCTGCAAATATGGAAAATCCAACAAATTTTAGGAACCAAGAAACCTGAGAAATCCAAGAAATGTAATAAGGCCGAGCGATCTAATAAATTGAAAAAATACAGAATGTACAAGAAAACCACAAAATATATTCGATAAATGCCAATATTCCAAGAAATCTATGATATCCTTAAAATGTAAAAAAATCCATGAAATTCTGGAGGTTGGAAAAATCCAAGGCACCCAAATAAACTAAAAAATCCTCAAAAATCCAAAAAAAACAGGGTTTCCAAAAATGTAAAAAATCCACAAATTCCAAGAAATTCGAGAAATCCAATAAATCCAAAACATACAAAAAATTCTAGACCTTAAAATTATCCAGAAAATCTGGAAATTCAAGAAAATCAAGAAATCTAAGAAATCCAATACATCCAGGAATACCAAGAAATCCTAGCATTAAAAAAGCCCACAAATTCCAAAAATCCTGAAATCCGAGAATCCTAGAACTAAAAAAATTCTGAGAATCCAGAAATTTGAGGAGTCCTAGAAATCCAAAATGTCTAGGAAACTAGATAATCCTAGAATGAAGAAAAAATCAGAAATTTATAAAATCCAAAAAATCCTTAAAGTTAAAAAATCAAGAAATTAAAAAATATCCAAGAAGCACGCCAAATCTAAGAAATCCAAGAAAAACGAGAAATCAGGAAATCCAAAAAAATCCAGCATATCCAGGAAAACCAAGAAGTTCAAATTATCTAAGAAAATCTAAAAACTAAGATATAAAAAAATCTGCAAAATTTGAGAAATCGAAAATATTCAAAAAATGCCAGTAATCCAAGATAACGAGACGTACAAAAAAGCTTAACAATCGAAAGAATCCAAAAAATTCTAGAGTATAAAAAATCCAGAAATTTAAAAAATCCAAGGGTTCAATAAAATGTAAGAATTAAAGAAAATCCGGATAGTTCTAAAATCCAGAAATCCATGAAATGCAAGTAATCCTAGAATTTCAAGAAAGTCCAGAAAATCCAGAAGTTCAATAATCCAAGAAATACGATAAATCTAAGAAGCCCTAGAAATCTAGGAAATTAAAGTAATCCTAAAATGAAGGAAAATCCGGAAATTTAGGAAATCCGGGAATCCTAAAAATCTAAGAAATTTAAGAAATTCGAGAAATTAAAGAAATTCAAGAAATTCAAGAAATTCAAGAAATTCAAGAAATTCAAGAAATTCAAGAAATTCAAGAAATTCAAGAAATTCAAGAAATTCAAGAAATTCAAGAAATTCAAGAAATTCAAGAAATTCAAGAAATTCAAGAAATTCAAGAAATTCAAGAAATTCAAGAAATTCAAGAAATTCAAGAAATTCAAGAAATTCAAGAAATTCAAGAAATTCAAGAAATTCAAGAAATTCAAGAAATTCAAGAAATTAAAAAAATTCAAGAAATTAAAAAAATTTAAGAAATTCAAGAAATTCAAGAAATTCAAGAAATTCAAAAAATTCAAGAAATTCAAGAAATTCAAGAAATTCAAGAAATTCAAGAAATTCAAGAAATTCAAGAAATTCAAGAAATTCAAGAAATTCAAGAAATTCAAGAAATTGAAGAAATTTAAGAAATGCAAGAAATTTAAGAAATTCAAGAAATTCAAGAAATTCAAGAAATTCAAGAAATTCAATAAATTCAAGAAATTCAAGAAATTCAAGAAATTCAAGAAATTCAAGAAATTCAAGAAATTCAAGAAATTCAAGAAATTCAAGAAATTCAAGAAATTCAAGAAATTCAAGAAATTCAAGAAATTCAAGAAATTCAAGAAATTCAAGAAATTCAAGAAATTCAAGAAATTCAAGAAATTCAAGAAATTCAAGAAATTCAAGAAATTCAAGAAATTCAAGAAATTCAAGAAATTCAAGAAACTCAAGAAATTCAAGAAATTCAAGAAATTCAAGAAATTCAAGAAATTCAAGAAATTCAAGAAATTCAAGAAATTCAAGAAATTCAAGAAATTCAAGAAATTCAAGAAATTCAAGAAATTTAAGAAATTCAGGAAATTTAAGTAATTCAAGAAATTCAAAAAATTCAAGAAAACCAAGAAATCCAAGAAACTCACAAAAGCTAAGAAAGCCAAGAAAACCAGTAAATCCAACAAATCCAGCAAGACCAATAAATTCTAGAAATCAAAAAAAGTATATAAAAAAATCTCCAAAATTGGAGAAATCAAAGATATTCTAAAAAATACCAGTCATTCAAGGCAAATTCTCAGACGCAGAAGAAAAAATCCAACAAATTCTAGAATTACAAAAATCCAGAAATTAAGAAAAATCCAAAAAAATCAATAAAATGTAAGAATTTAAATAAAAATAAGGAAGTTCTGAAATCTAGAATTCCATGAAATTCAAGAAATGCAAGAAATTTAAGAAATTCAAAAAATTCAAGAAATTCAAGAAATTCAAGAAATTCAAGAAATTCAAGAAATTCAAGAAATTCAAGAAATTCAAGAAATTCAAGAAATTCAAGAAATTCAAGAAATTCAAGAAATTCAAGAAATTCAAGAAATTCAAGAAATTCAAGAAATTCAAGAAATTCAAGAAATTCAAGAAATTTAAGAAATTCAACAAATTCAAGAAATCCAAGAACAGAAAAAAAGATAGTCCAAAAATACAGAAATTTAAGAAATCTAAGGATTCCGAAAAATCTAAGAATTCCATGAAATTGAAGAAATCCAAGAATTTAACAGAATCCAGAAAGTCAAGAAATCCAGAACTCCAAGAAAGCCGAGCACTTCAAAATATTTAGGGAATTAAAAAAATCTACAGAATTCAAGATATTCAGGAAGTTCAGGAAATCGATGAAATCAACAAAAAAATTAAATAAAAAAAATGCAAGAAACTCAGAAGCCAAAAAATTCAAGAAATCCAGCAAAATTCAAAAGGTCTAAGAAATCTAAGAAACCCACAAAATCTAAAAAATCCAAGGAATCTAACACATCCGAAAAATCTGGAAATACTAAAAATAATCCGAAAAATCCAAGAAAGTCAGGAGTCCAAAAAATTCCAACATATCCAGGAAATACTGGGAATTTAAAAACTCCAAGTGGCCCCAGAAATCCAGAAAATCCAAGAAACCTCAAAAATCGCAAATACAAAAATTCCAAGAGATCCATAAAATGATATTAAAAAAATTCAAGACATTTAAACAGTGCAAGAAATTTAAACAGTGCAAGAAATCCTAAAAATTGTAGCTTGAAAATTCCAAGATAGTCAAAAAAAACCCAAAAATGCAAACAATACACGAAATTCAATGAATCCAGAAAAGTTCATAAAGGTCAAGTAGTCCAACAAATCTAAAATCTCAAGACTTCCAAGAAATTTAAAAAAATTCAAGGAATCCAAGAAATCTCAAAAATACCAAAGATGGCAAGAGATACCTAAAAATTCAAGATAGCCAAAAAGTCCAAGGAATGCAAAACATCCAACAAATCGAAGAAATTCAAGAAATACAAAAAATCTAGAAAATTTAAGAGCTTCAAGAAATTCAAAAAGAAACATCATGAAATCCAAGAAAATCATAAAAAAGGCCCAAAAAATCCAAATCTGCAAAAAATCAAATGAATCTAAGATGTCCAGAAAATCTAAAAAATCAAGATATCCAAGAAAGACAAAAAGTATCAAAAATTCCAAGAAATCAAAGAAATCTACAATATCCAATAAATCCAACAATTGAGAAAAAATCCATTACTTTCCAGGAATTCATGGACAAGAATCCATAAAAAATCATGAAATCTGAGATATCTAAGGAAATCCAAGAATGCGAAGAAATCGTTGAAATTTAAGAATTTCAAAAATACAGTCTATGAAAAAGTCTAGAAATTAAAGAAATCTAGCAAATCAGTAAAATCTATACCCTTTCAAAACTTAAGGACGCCAAAGATCCAAAAATCCTGTAATTGAAGAAATCTAAGAAATCCATGAAATTCAAGAACTGTAAGGAGTTCAAGAAATCTATGAAATACAAAAAATTTAAGAAATCCAAAAAAATCCAAGAAATCTACGGAATCCAAGAAATCCAAGAAAGCTAAGCGATGGCAGAAATCCCAGAAATCCGAGGTCTTAAAAGAATCCAGAAAATATCAGAACCCAGATGTCCAACAAATCCAACATTAAAAGAAATCTAAAATATCAAAGAAATCTAAGAAACATAGTAAATCTGAGAAATCAAAGAAATCTAAGCAAAGCTCGAAGAAATCCGAAAAATCTAAAAAATAAAAAAATTCACAGCATAAAAGTATACAAATTTTTAAGAACTTCAAAAAATGAACAACATGCAAAAATTTCAAGTGCATTCAAAGACCCAAAAATCCAAGCAAACAAAGAAATAAAAAAAACTATAAAATCCAATAAATCCCAGAAATTCAAGAAATTAAAAAAAAATCCGGAACATCCAAAAATCCAAGAAGTGCAAGAAATCAAAGAATGCCAGGAAATCTAAGAAATCTAAAAAAATCAAGAAATCTAAGAAATCTTGCCAATTTTATAGGATTGGCAAGATTTCTTAGATTTCTTGAATTTTTTTAGAAATAATCCAAGAAATCTACGAAATCCAAGAAATCCAAGAAAGATAGAATACCAAGGCATCCAAGAATGATAAAATCTAAATAATAAAGAAACTCAAAAATTTAAGAAATCGAAGAAATCAACAGAATCCAGGAGCTTAAAAAAATAAAGATTGTCGAAAAATCCAAGAAAGCTGAAAAATCTACAAAATCTACAAAATCCGACAAATCCGATAAATCCAAGAATTTAAAGAAATCCGGAAGGTCAAAAATCCAAAAATTCAGTAAATACAAGAAATCTACGAACTTCAAAAAAAAATTACGATTTTTAAGAATTGCAAGAAATAGAAGTAATCCAAGGAATCCCAGAAATCTAGAAAATCTAAAGATTTCGCGAGTATCATTAAATTTAAGAAAGTCAAGGAATCGAAGGAATTGAGAAAATCCAAGAAGGCCAAGAATTTAGAAAATCCAGAATAACAAAAAACCCAGAAATTTACAAAATCCAAGGAATCAATAAAATTCAAGCATTTTAAAAAAATCCAGTCATTTAAAAATCCAGAAAAAATTAAAAAATCTAGGAGCCCAAGAAATTTAAAAAATCCAAGTTATCCAAAAAACCTAAGAAATCAAGGAAATCTAAAAAATGAGAAATTCAGAGAGAAATCCAGAATCCAATAATTCCAATAAATCCAAGAAATCTACGAAATACAAAATATACAAGAAATGCAGGTAATCCAAAAAATCCACTAAATCAAAAAAATCCAAGAAATCCTGTAAATTAAAGAAATAGAAAAAAATCGTGGGATCTAAAAAGTCCAAGAAAATCCAGGAACTCCAAAAAATCCTAGAAATCAAAGAAATCCAAGAAATCTGGGAAATTCAAGAAATCCAAGAAATAGAAAGCCAACAAGAACCATAAAACCAAGAAATCAAAGAAATATGAAGAATTACTTGGATTTCTTGAATTCCTTTTATTTCTCGGATAATTTTTATCCGAGAAATAAAAGGAATTCAAGAAATCCAAGTAATCTAAGAAATCAGTAAAATTCAAGAGCTCCAAAAAATCTAAGAAGTCCACGGAATTCAAGAGATCAAAGAAATAAAAAATACCTACCAATAAACTAAAAAAAAATCCAAAGAATTCAAAAAACGCAACAATGCAAGAAATCAAAAAAACGGATTTATAAAAAATCCAGAAAATTCAAATTGTCCAAGAAATCTAGGAAATCTGAAAAATCCAAGAATTCCATGAAAATTGAGTAATTAAAAAATTCAAGAAATAAAGGAAAACCAGGAACTTAGAGAAATCCAAGAAATAAAAGGAATCCAAGAATTCCAACAAATCCAACAGTTACAAAAAATCAAAGAAATCCAAGAAAACCAGAATATCCAAAAAACCCAGGAAATCCTAGAAATGTAAGAAATACAAGAAATGGAAGAAATCCAAGAATCGCTTAAAAATACAAAAAAAGTTTAAGAAATTATGAGTTTTGAAGAAATTTAAGAAAACCGTACATTCCTTGGTTTCCTTAGTTTTGTTAGTGTTCTGTGATTTATTGAATTTCTTATTTTTTTTAATAATTTTTAAATTTAAATAAAATCCAAGAAATGTGATTTTGTTAGATTGCAGCTACCAACTACCATTCTTAGAAATTGATGAAATCTAAGAAATTTGGAATAAAAACCATAAAATCCGAAGCATCTAAGAGATTAAAAAAGCAAAACAATAAATCAAAAAACTCATGAAAAGCCAATAAAACAAACACGAAATCCATCAAATCTAATAAAATTCCAAGAGATTCAAAAAAATTAAGTTGTCCAAGAAATATATTAAAATACAAGCAATACAAGAAATCCTAAAATACCAGGAAGTCTAGAAAATCTAAGAAAACAAAAAACAACCAATGCCGGAAACTGAAAGTTAATGTACCCCCCCCCCCCCCGCCAGACTTGTCCACCCTCTATCCCATGTCTCTGATACACAGATGTAGGACTTCACCCCCCCCCCCCCCCGTTCATCCTATTGAACATCTTCCCAAAACTTATGTGCCCCCTTACCTTCTAGTTTTAGTTGATCAATATTTAATCTCGTTAAGAAATGCCCAACAGTACCAATACTTAAAAATAGTCATAATTAATCCCCCCTAATCTTAATAAAATTGAACCACTCCCTCTAGCTATTTTAAGTTAAAAAGCTTGTAAAATTTTCCGCTTAGTTAATAATTATTTGCTCCAACAATCTCCTTTCTTAAAATCATAAAGTGAATTACTATACAAAGAACACACAAAATGACCCGTCCTCCTGATCTTTCAAATATTATTTATCCCCTTTTGTATATGTATAATTTAGATGTAAAGTTTTTTTTAGTTTCTAGTGGCACCTTTCAGCACGCAAACGCACCAAATTAAAGAATCGAATAAAAAAAACAAAAAACAAAGCAAAACATTAAAAAATCCTAAAAATCTCAAGTGAACCAACAAAAACACCGAAAAAATTGAAGAAGTCTAAAAAATTTAAGGGATCCCCGAAATCTTGAAAAAATTCAGGAATAGCAGAAAATTTTGGAAATCCGAGAAATTTAAACTTGAAATCGAACTTTATGGATTAGAACCAATTGTGGAGCAATGGTTCATCTAGGACCAATATATCAAAATCAAGATTTTTTTTTCAGTTAATTTTCTTTACATTATATCTCCGGTTCCAGTTACTCTAGAATTTGAAGGAAATTGTTCCAGAAGTTTAGAAAAAATATTAATTTCCAGTTTAAAATTAAAAGTTCATTTTTCTCTTAATACATATAATGAAATATAATATTCCCTTTTTATTCGCCAATATTGAGAAAATCTTCAAATGATCATAAAAACTGATCCTGATCTACTAGAGGGAAACCAATAACGTAGACTATTCGAAGTTAGATTCTGTCAAAAGAATCTACAGCGCAGTGTTAATCTTGACAAAGGAATTCACGGATTTTACTAAGTTTGCTTTAGCCGAGTTGAAACAGTGTGGAATTTAATTTTATATAAGTATTTCTTTGTTTGTATTATTTATCTTTAAACCGAGTTTTACTGACCGAGTTTTACTCGGGAAATTTTTAATCAACTTTAACATTTTTGTTGAATTAAACTCTTGTGTGGGGGTCGACCGTAATAACTTTGAGGTTATGTGTTTCGGTTGACTCTATTTTATCTTTGTTCGACGTTTCGGTCCGTTTGGGATCCTTTCCAAGGACTCTATAATACACATAATCGAGTCCTTGAAAAAGGTCCCAAACGGACCGAAACGCCGGATGAAGACAAAAAAGTGCTCTTGTAGGCCCAAAACTGCATAGCCAAACAAATAACGTCAGTAGAATTAAAGGTGTTTTGTGAATCATCGTCCATCCTTTTGGCTTTTATTTTCAACTATTCTTGGGTGAACAGATTACTAACGGAAGCGTGACGAAATGAGAACGTTTGAGAATAACAGACGTAATGTTTGGAAAAAATAAATTGTGTGAGAACCTATTTTAAATTAAATTTTAATTGTAGGAAGTCTAAATTTGCTTGTCACACAATACAAAACAATATTTTTGAAGCTTTGCATTTCACGTACAACTCCGCGTATGACACAAAGTAATATAAATTAAATAACTGTCATATCCATCATAACGCACCATCAACCATCGTAAATATGGGATAATTCCCTCGATTGCTGGTACTTTCCGTGCAATAGAGTTTGATCATAAAAATGGCACGTAAGGAAAATAAAGTTGCCGTTTAAATTCTCCAAATTCGTATGATGTTCTTTCTAGACTATAGACCTTACTGTTTCCAAGCGATGCAAGTTTGTACCTTGTCCAAGTTTTATTTTCAATTATCGCCCACACTTTCCACCGTGCAAGAGCAGACCCGATTTTCGCTTCGTGAAAAGTTTTCCGCCAACCGAATTGTCTGCAATTGCGGAGCATAGCAAATCCCATGTTATGACAACTTTTTGCCACCCCCACCCCATTTTCGCATATGCGCTTCGAAACTTGACGCCTTGACATAAGCAGTTTCGACTGGAGTGCTGGTAGGTACCTCTGCCAGGACGCTACGCCACGGTGCTCCGACCCGTTAGCCAGCTCGAACGCTGATAGCAAAATCCTCGTACCGAATCAGCCGAATGCCGCGGTTTCTCGCATCGTCCCAGGCGGCGAGCTGTTGTGTTGGTGGGTGGTGAGGGTGTTTATGTGTCAGCTAAAAACTATTGTTAGGATCCGACGAACCCTTCGAGCTGCTGGCAGTTTTCAAGTTGACGATGTTAATCATTACGCCCATATCGAGAACGGATAATGCTGCTGACGCTGGCTGACTGGCTGGTGGCGATGATGACGATGACTATGTAACTGTGCACTGCCACCGCGTATGGAGTAAAATGTGTACATTTTTCCACACCGCATCGTAAGAGCTTCATATCGAATAGCATCTACTTCAGCGGTGGTAGTAGGTAGCAGTAACTCGATGAGTTTCAGTGGGTGAAACGTTCGCCTGTCGGAGGTATTCAGGTGGGGATGGTTTGGGAAAACTAGTTTAGCCAGCTTTCTCGGTGAATATTTCATTAGGGAATGACTTTCCCATGTTCCTTAATACCTGTATTTGGTTTCGATAATCGATAGACGATTTTCAATTACCAGGGAACCTCGTGGCTTTGAATTTAAACCGATGAGGCATCGAGGTGCCCGATAAAAGAAATCGTTTAAGTTTTGATTGATATTGATAAAAAAAGAACTATATTTTCCAACAATTTCTCAGATTTCGGCAACGTTAGCACCGTTCCCGGTTTTCTCCATAGTTCCGAGCCATGACACAGCACACTAAGGAGCCACAGTGGAACGATAAAACCCTTCGTGACACCTAGTCGTCATGTACGGGAGCCGGGACCGATGCACATCCTGCTTCGTCAACATTACATAAAATGATACCTCTTTTCCCAGAACCGACTCCTTGCCCGCTTCCACCGACACCTGCTCGATATGTGCACAAGCAGCACTTTTTTCCCGATCTAGTTCCAGCATATCGTTATCATATGGTTCGAAAATTGAACGGCGGTGGCCCGAGAAGCCACATCACGTAGAAAAACTTGAACTGTGGCACCGTTCCCCGCTGGTTCCGCTGGGAGATGAGTGAGAATGACATTTTTTTGTGCTCCCAGTCCATCTATCTGCTTTTTCTAGTCCCGCACACGCCGTTTCGGTAGCCCGAGAGCAGGCAGGAGCTGTTTGCGAAGGCGCCATTGATTGTGAATTAGAAGAGCACGCGTTCTGCCATCATCGCATAAACATATAGGTAGGTGGGAGGCGGCGGTTTTTTGCCTCCCTTGGCCACCTAGTCTGCGGTTGATGGTAATCGTGTTCGGAGGATGCAATATTATGATCGTTGGCCCGGTTGGTTTATGATTAGGTATCGATTTTAATAGTGCAATCGAGAGCGAGAGAGATAGAGAGAGAGAGAGCGGTGATGGCGTGTGGTGATGGTGCATAATGTGGGTCATATTGGAGGCGATTATCCGTAGCGATTGACTCCGTATGGGAAATGTGGTCTCATGCTGCTAATGGGGTCATTATTCTAGCAACCAGCCGTTTGCTGGCTGTGCAAATTAGTGGAAGGATTGGCCGGGAACCTCATTTGATGGTGGGATTTGTGGCTTTGGAATGAGGTTGCGTCGTAGTGAAAACCGAAGGGCACCGGGATCGATTACAGTTGATCTACTTTAGACAAAAATGAAATCAAGTTGCAGATAGTCTTTGTGACTATTTTAAATTCTGCTCAAATAAAAAAGTAAGATTTCGTGATATGGAAGTCAGTACTTAAAGTAAAGTAAATAGTTTTGCCAGTGTCATTAAGCTACTAAAGAAAGGAACATCTTTCTTCCTATGAATCTCACATAATTCTCAAAAACACTATGGTTCTAAGAATGATGCTCATGGTTTACCAGCATAGTTTTTCGCCTTGACCTAGGTAATACCGAAGCGCTTGGTGAATGGCAAATCAAGCAGGGAGATGTGAAAACCAACCGAGAACAATTTCCATTGTCTGTGGTGTCTTGTTCCAAAACATTCGAAAACTGCTTGCTCCGATTTATTTGGGTTTTAGTTCAACATCTAACACTGACATCAATTCCTGCCAACGTAGCAACAACAACAACAGCAGCACCATCGTAGAAACTGTCCGAAGCAAGTTGATTTAAATTCACACGGGTCAGTGGGTCCTGTCAGCACTCGGCACCAAGCAGGAGCGGAGGCGGGGACTGTTTTCGCTCAGAGCAAATGAACGGACTGGTTGTAACAAAGCTGAGAATTATAAACTCTTATCCTCTTTCCGTTGCCGATGGATGGAACGGGAAGGGCGGCTGTCTCGGCTCGGTCGATGGAGGTTTCCAAGTATCCGAACAATGAGGATGGACCAGGTTGTGTAAGAACGACCGGTAGTGCTGTGATGGTGATGTGGGTTGCGTCGCGGTGGGAAACTTTTGCAGCGCCGAAATGAAGATGAAAGGGTAGCTTTGGAGTCTGACAAGAGCTGCTTCATTGAGGATTAAAAGTAGGAAGGAAGCAACATTTTATTGTGAGATAAGTTGGACCAGCTACCACCCCGACACCACCGTCCGTTCATCCGTTTCGGCTGATCCAGTGAGGGTGGAAGTTGCACTGTCCTATTACTGTGTGATTTTGGTTCGGCGTGGCAGCATCTGCCAAACTAGATAAGAGTGTGGTGGGAAGTTTTCAAGCAGCACCCGGATATCTTTCCGATTATTAGGGAACGGAAATGAATGCGGCAATCTAGTGAAAAATTAATTTCTCTTCTTGAGTATTTGTATTCTGGTTAGTTTAGATGGAGATATGTCTGTCTTGAAACGATGGAACACTCATATGGATTAGGATGTTTCGGATGGAAAGGAGTCAGTTGCGTAGCGTGTAGGGGAGGAGAGTGGAATTTGTACGGGTTAACAGTTGGTGAAAATTTTGGGTTTTTGAAACGTGGCAATATTAAAGGTTTAGGTATATTCAAAATCCAGTTCGAACAGTCATCAAGCAAATCTAACTCTAACTTATAGATGACTTCGTCCAACTTTTGTCGCTGCTGGTGTCTTGTTGTGACCGAAGGTTATTGTTATCGCAGGAGCACCGTAACTAGCCCCTCTGTCTTCAATAGCCAGACATATGCTGAGCTGAGCAAATACAAAAAGAGAAGTGCACTATTTGCAGCAGGCATGCGGCTGACCGGGTTGGCCTCCGTTCAAGGTGCGCTAAATGCTTGTTCTGCTTTACAAAATAAATCAGATGTCGGAAGGAGTTCCGGAGTAATATAAGTTTGCCTTTTTGCTCTAAGTTGAAATGTTAAGCCATTTAAAATTTATAGTGTCCCTAGAAGCCGCGAAAACTCCCCGTTTGAACTCAAATTTCAAAGACCAGTAGCTATACGCTTCGGTTGACCTGTTATGTTTGTCAACCACTCTAGAAATTTTTTTTAGCTTTTACAAGGAATCGCTTCTGACAAAAGTTTTTAAGATCAGCAACAGGTCCTCACAAGAAGTTCGTCTGAGTCGCAATTTTGCTGTGCCTTTCAAGGGAACACTTGAATTGGGCACGGTAAGAGAACGTGTGAACTCTTTCCACAATAGGCAAACTTTTTAGTATCACCGATTATGGCTACAAAGCTAATGCATCGTAATCATCAAACCACCAACCAGATCACTGCTCCTAAAAATTGTTCCTTCCTTCGTGCCCGTAGAGAACCACCGGTCTAATCAGTGTGTTGTACATGGCGCATTTCGTACGGTGGTGAAGCTTCCTGGATCTCAAAGTTTTGGGGAGCCCATAGTGAGCACGACTTCCAGAGATAATACGCCTTCTGATCTCCCGGCTGGTGTTATTATCCACAGTCACCAATGAGTCTAGATAGATGAACTCGTCAACCACCTCGAACTCGTCGCCGTCGATCGTAATACTACTGCCCAAGCATTCCCTATCGCGATCGGTTCCGCCAGCCAGCATGTACTTCGTCTTAGACACATTTATCTTCAGTCCTACTCGTGCTGCTTCGCGCTTCAGTCGGGTATACAGATCTGCTGCCGTCTCCTTGTTTCTACCGATTATGTACACGTCGTTAGCGAAGCACACGAACTGTCCGGACCGCGTGAAAATCGTGCCCCGCATGTTGAACCCCGCTCTTCACATTACACCTTCCAGCGCTATATTGAACAGCAGGCAGGACAACCCATCGCCTTGTCTTAGTCCCCTGCGTGTTTCAAACAAACCCGAGAGGCCGCCCGAAATTTTGACACCTTACAACATCCATCGTAGCCTTAATCAGTCTTGTCAGCTTCCCAGGGAAGCCGTTCTCGTTCATCATTTTCCATAGCTTCACACGGTCCACCATGTCATATGCGGCTTTAAAGTCGATGAACAGGTGATGTGTCGGGATCTGGTATTCACGGCATTTTTAGAGGATTTGCCGTATAGTAAAGATTTGGTCGTTTGTTGATCTGCCGTTGATGAAACCGGCCTGATAACTCCCGACAAATCCATTTACCAGAATCTGGGATAGCACTTTGTAGGCGGCATTTGTCACCGTGATCAATTTTTGAATATCGGTGTGATGACCCCTTCCTTCCACTCCTCCAGTAGCTGTTCCCTTTTCCAGATTCTTTCGAATATTCGGTGCATGCATTCCGTCAGTTTCTCCGGACCCACCTTGAAGAGTTCCGCTCCTAGACCATCCTTACCAGCTGCCTTGTTGTTCTTGAGCTGTTGAATAGCCTCGTTAACCTCATTCATACTGGGCGCCGATACATCCCCGTCAGCTGCGACACTAACATAATAGTCCTCCTCGAACGCCCAATTGTCGGCCTGCGCACCATTCAGATGTTCATTGCGGTACTGCCTCTAACTTTCGACCACCTCACGTTCGTCCGTCAAGATGCCACCTTACTTGTCTCTACACATTTCGGGCCGCGGCACAAAACCGTTGCGAGAGTCATTCAGCTTAACTCCGCTAGCGAATGACGGATCTCAATAGTAGCATGTCTGTAATAACATACGTACCTGGAACTATTGAGAACCAGAGCTACAGGTCCAAAGCCCTGGTAAAGGAGGATGGTTGTGATGATCTGGGCTGCGCTCACCACGTAAAGCAAGATAGGTCATAACCCCAATTCCAAGGCGTGAAGCGACCCGTGCCGAGGGAAGAGTGATCGAGGGGGTGAAAAAGATGCTTGATCATTAACGGAGCCTGTGGGGTACCTGGGTAACCCCCACAGTAGGCGTCCACGTTACTGCGGAGCTCTGGCGTGGCGGACCTTTCTTTCTCGCGCAACTCGTGGGTATCAACATGAATGAAGTGAACAAAAACAAAAACAATAAACAAACGGAGGTGCCAAACCCCTTTGCTAGAGGTGGTTTGGCGAGGTCTAGACCCCCCCCCCCCGTGGGAAGATTAGTGGAGCGACGAGTGCTGCATCCGATAGCACCAGTGACCCCCCAGCAGTGGTAGAAACTAGCCCTACCAACGCGCTGAACGGGCCACTATCCGCGATGCGCAAAGTGGTGGAGCAGCTCGATGCAATAATCGAGTTCACCAGTGCGAAACAAAATATTAGCAAGGAGCTGAAACAGAGCCTGCTAATGCTCCGGAAGGCTGTTCGTGTTGCAAGACAGGAATAGCAGGCGTACGCCAAGAGGGTGGAATGTCGGGAGAAGTCCGACATAGGAACCCAGACAGTGGCCTTCAAGAGGGAGGGAAGAGAGAAGGTCGACATAGGTACCCAGACAATAGCCTTCACCTTCTATGGAGTAGCCGTGTCGCTCGAAGCGGCGGCTGAGTTCCCCCCGAAGGGTAAAGGCAAGGGCAATCGCAAGACGGCGTCGAACGCGAAGCGCCCTAGGAAGTCACCAGGCGAGGGTGCAAAAAACCGACACCACACGGCGTGCAACCGTCAAGGCCAAACGCCGTTTGGTCGAGGTAAGCGGGGGCGAGAATGCCGGGGCAGGGGGCGTAAACCCCTGGACGCTGGTCACCAAGAAGAAGCCGGCACCGACACCGGAGGTACCGCGGCCTGCGAAGAAGGCCAAGGACAGAGGCGAGGCCTTGTGGTTAAAAACCGACAAGGACAAATACGCTGACGTCCTAAAGTCGATGAGGGCGGCCGAAAGCCTCTTGGCCCTTGGGCAAGACGTGCGTAGCGTGAGACGCACCAACACAGGAGAAATGCTTCTGGTGCTGAAGCGAGGCGCACAATCTAGTGCAGTGTACAAGGCCTTGGCCCAAGAGGTCCTTGGTGAAGGCGCCCAGGTCAGGTCGCTAGGGGCGGAAATGACTCTCCAGTGCAAGCATCTGGACGAATTCACGACTGCAGACGATGTCGTTGCAGCCCTCAAGGAGCAATGCGACGTGACAATCGAGCGGGCCTCTGTGCGTTTTAGAGGGGGACCCTCCAGCACCCAAGTAGCCTACCTCAGGCTACTGAAGGCGGATGCCAAAAACGTAACCGAGAAAGATAAACTGAAGATCGGCTGGTCGGTATGCCCAATTAGCATACCCCAGCCGCCTTCATTGGATAGGTGCTATCGGTGCCTTGAGTCCGGTCATAAATCCTACGAGTGTACGGGCAGAGACAGGAGCAAACTATGTCGTCGCTGCGGCGAGGAGGGGCATAAGGAACGGGGTTGCACTAAGGCGTACAAGTGCCTTATCTGCACCGCTAAGAAGCAAGCCCGTAATCATGCTATGGGTGGACCTTCGTGTCCCTTCGGTGAGACAAATAAGAACCCGAGCAACACCGTTTGTTGACTAGCCGTTTCTGCAACATAATTTGTTGCAAAGAAGCGTACATAAACCATTACTCAACTGAATTAGCAACCAAAAAAAGCGCACCAGCAAAAGTTTATGGTTACGCAACAAACCGCGGCCATTACATGTTGCAAGTGTTGCTTGGGAAGAAGCCGTGAACGTTACACAGCTAAATCTTAACCATTGTGCAGCAGTCCAACAGCTGCTGTGGCAGTCGGTCTCGGAGTCGAGGACAGATGTCGCCCTCCTATCAGACCCGTATAACATCCCTGCCGGTAACGACAACTGGGTGTCGGACGGGCCTGGGATGGTGGCAATCTGTACAACAAGACGGTCCCCGGTTCAAGAGGTAATACACTCCTCCGCCGAGGGTGTTGCGAATCCCAAGATCAATGGTGTGTTCTATTGTAGCTGCTACGCTCCCATAGAACAGTTCAACCAGATGATCGACAGACTCTCATCAGACCTAGTGGGCCGGAAACCGGTAGTTATAGCGGGAGACTTTAACGCTTGGGCAGCCGCTGTACAAATAGCAGAGGCCAAGCGCTAATGGAGGCGCTTGCGAAGCTCGATACTGTGCTAGCTAACAATGGCTCCGCTAGCACATTCCGTAGAAACGGGGTGGAGGCATGGATTGACGTAACATTTGCCAGCCCGAGTCTGGTTCCAGGCATGGAATGGAGGGTAGACGAAGGCTACACCCTTAGCGATCATTTCGCAATCCGCTTTAGGATTAACTATGGTGTGCAGCATCCGAGGGCGGGAGATCCCTGTCAGGTACGCGGGTGGAAGTTGAATCACTTCTACAGCGAAGCTTTCACCGCGGCCCTGGGACTGGAGGCCAACACCGACAGTCTAAGCGGGGATGCGCTGGTAGCTGTTCTATCACGCGCGTGCGACGCCACTGTGCCGAGAAAAACCCTGCCAAGAAACGGGAGATGCCCGGTATACTGGTGGAGTGCCGAGATTGTAGCTCAACGATCAGCCTGCCTCAGAGCTAGACGTGGGATGCAAAGAGCTCGCACCGAGGATGCAAGAGAGAACCGCCGTGAAGTGTTTCGAGCTGCGAAATTGGCCCTTAACAAGGCCATTAAAAGCAGCAAGAGAGCGTGTTTGGACAACCTGTGTGAGAGTGCCAACGCGAATCCGTTGGGTGACGCCTACAGGATCGTAATGGCCAAGACCAAAGGGGGCTCTTCACCCCCAGAACGGTCTCCGGACCGGTTGGCGACGATTATCGAAGTACTCTTCCCGTCTCGAACCACAAGCCCCTGGCCACTACTCGCAGTGGCTAAATCCCTAGCAATGAACAAAGCTCCAGGGCCGGATGGAGTTCCAAACAACGCTCTCAAGGCAACGATCATAACGAACCCGAACATGTTCAGGCTAGCTATGCAGAGATGCCTTGACGAGTGCCGTTTCCCCGATAGATGGAAAAGGCAGAAATTGGTGCTGTTGCCGAAGCCCGGGAAGCCGCCAAGCGACCCATCGGCGTACAGACCAATCTGTCTGATCGACACGACTGGCAAACTGCTTGAGAGGATTATCCTCAACAGGCTAACCCCGCAGAAGGTACGGACGGCCTGTCAAGCAACCATCTTGGCTTTTGGAAGGGTAAGTCCACAGTGGACGCTCTCAACTCAGTGATAAATACTGCCTAGATAGCGATCCAACGGAAAAGGCGAGGCATTCGATACTGTGCGTTAGTGACACTTGACGTGAAGAACGCATTCAACAGCGCAAGCTGGAATGCCATCGCGCTCTCGTTACACCGGCTTAGCCTACCGGTGGGTCTGTACCGGATCCTGGAAAGTTAGTTCCAGAACCGCGTACTGCTATACGAGACCGATGCCGGTCAGAAAAGGGTTCCGATTACCGCCGGAGTCCCACAGGACTCGATCCTAGGTGGAGAAGTGGAACGCAGTCTCGGCTGCTACCACCCAGATTGCCTGTAGGCTACAGGTAATCTGGCGAACCGAGCAACAGACGACGGGCACGGCTAACCAGTGATTGGTTAGTTGGAGCGAAAAAAGGCCGAGCGCAAAAAAGGGAGTGAATGGTCTGTTCATGCTGAGGTTTGGCGCAGCGACTGGCAACCGCGTAAGGGGTAAACCCAGCCACCCCGAAGCAAGGCAGAAGAGCGAGTGTATAGGCGTATAAGTGGACTACCTCAAGCCAAGATGGGAGGGTCGTAGCGTAGTATGTTGGGACTTAGCTATCGATGCCTCGTGGCGTGGCAGAGGAGTGAAAGGGTGAGCATCCAAGTCAGTCTCACACGGTATGTTAAGGGTGAGCACAAAAGTCAGCCTCACATGGTATGGTAGAGGCTAGCACAAAAGTAAGCCTAGCAAGGAATGAAAAAGGTGAGCACACAAGTCAGCTTCGCATGGCATGTCAGAAGTGGGGCCTAAGAAAAATGTCCCACATGGGATGCCAGGGGGAGTGACAGGGGTATAATAGAGTGGCACGATCGAGAGTGAACCAGGTGATAGGGTGAGCATCCAAGTCAGCCTCACATGGTATGGGAGAGGCAAGCACAAAAGTAAGCCTAGCAAGGAACGAAAAAGGTGACCACAAAAGTCAGCCGCATGTGAAGTGTTAGAGAGTGAATCAAGGTGCGATAGAGAGAGCACCCAAGTGAGCCTCATACAGGACGTATGAACGCGTGAGCGAGAGTGAATGAGTACATCAAGTACAGCCATCCCCCCAGAAGTAATTCCGAGAGGTAGTTCCTGGGGGGGACGATGGCGGAGCCCAATGGAGTTTAGTCGATATTAATGGCAGCGTCACCATTCGAGCCCGACACGCCCCCAGTACACCCCGTGTGGTAGCTTGGACACCTACTAATAGCACATGTACTGGGTTAGGACGTAAACGTCTTCTCCATTGTAAAAAAAGAGTCATTCAGTTTCTTGAAGAACGTCCGCGTTTCCTGAGGGCGATACAGCAGCTCCATCTCCTCTCTCTTTCTCTCTCTCTCTCTCTCTCTCTCTCTCTCTCAGACTCTTCCAGGCGGCGCTTTTTGGTCCTGAAAAAGACGAGTCAGCTGTTTTGGCTTCCGTCGATATGACTCCACGTTCTGACGAGTGGCTTGAAGCAACATCGTCCAATATCTCTTGGCACTCGCCATCGAACCAATCGTTCCGTCGACTCATCTGTACGTATCCCAGCACGCTATGCGCAGTGCTGCTTATGGCTGCTTTAGTCCTGGTCCAGCACTCCTCAAGGAGAGCATCGATGAGCTCCTCCTCCGGTGGAAGTGCTGATTAAAGATGCTGTGCGTACGTTGTCGCGGCATTGGTTACCCTCAGTCGGTCCAGGTTATACCGCGGCGGGCGCCGGTATCTTACACTGTTCACTACGGATAGTTTTGGAAGCAGTTTAACCATCACCAGATAGTGGTCCGAGTCGATGTTGGCGCCCCTATAGGTCCTTACGTCGATAATGACCGAGAAGTGCCGTCCATCAATCAGAATATGATCAATTTGCGTCTCTGTTTGTTGCGGTGAACTCCAGGTGTATTGGTGCAGGAGGCGGTGCTGGAAGAAGGTGCTCCTTATGGCCATGTTCTTGGGGGTGGCGGAATCGATTAGTCTTAGATCATTCTCGTTCGTCTGCTGGTGGGCGCTGAACCTTCCAATTACCGATGTGTATTCCTCCTCCTGGCCAACCTGAGAATTAAGGTCGCCGATGACGACGACAGCAGCAATCGTATTCACGCTCCAGCTGCGCGTAGAATTCGTCCTTGTCGTTTTCCGAGGTGGGGACTATGTACGTTAATTAAGCTGATGTTGAAGAACCGTCCCTTGATCCTCAACCTGCACATTCTGTCACTGACCGGCCACCATCCGATCACACGCTTTTGCATCTCCCCCACCACCATAAAAGCTATTCCCAGCTCGTGTGTATTGCCGCAGCTCTGGTAGCTGATTTGTCATAGTCTCCCAAAAAAGCTTTGTGTTGAACTTATATTTAAAATTTCATAAGTTTCATGTTTGCCTGAAATAGGTTGAGAAATTTAGATTTTACACACGCTTTCGAAAGATTTTCTGAAAATATTTTTTTTTATGTCATACATATTTCAAAATACCATAAAAACTGGTTAAAATTTTTAAAACGGATTGGAACATTATTTTTCATCGGTAAGGTTCTGCAAGTGGCGTCGCTCTCGTGTAATGAGTTTTGTTCTATTACAATAAAAGTCTTGCTCGTGTGTTCTGTCAGCGGAAGGCTGTACAACTTCTGTTGTATTTACTGGTCTCAGCAGAATTGTCCATTCTTTAAACCTTCACCGCGGCATTTTCGCTTACAATGGTATAAGCATTGGTCCGGTTGCTCTTGCCAGGGACGCTAGCTTTAGGAGAGCGCTGAAATCGTGATTTGCTTTATCAACTTATGAAGGATAAGTCATAAAATAAGTCAGGATAAGGGGCCAAAGCTCCAAGGGCGCCGGAAGACAACGCTACGACCCTGCCTATATGATGAGATACAGGTTGAATTCGTTTAAACTCATTTCCCGTATAGTAATAAATTACCTATGTTTCCAAATAACACCAGCAATATAACAAATAACGCCCATATTCGACAAGGAATTAGTCATCCTAGTAATGCGATGCAATATGCAAACTCATAGGTAGATAATTTGTAGAGGGGGTGCAACACCCAACCGCGTATTATATCTTCCATTTGAGACTATGTTAGTGAAAATTGGTTCAGTCATCACCGAATAAGCGATGAGACTTTAATTCCGGAATCTTACTGGAATCTGGGCCTTCCGTCCGAAAATATCGATAGTAGGCAATATGTTAAAAAAATCTTTGATTGCTTTTTTTTTCTTTTTTCAAAAAAATAGACAGAGAAAGAATGACCCGGAACGGTCACAATTCACCTATTTTTTATTGGACACACTGAAAAAAGATATCTCCTTAAGCAGGAATCGAATCTGCGATCTCTCAGTCTCTTGTGAATGCGTTAACCACTATGCCATCGAGGAACTGTGATGATATCATCACAGATTCCCAACAGTATCGTTTTCACCGCCACACCGCCCCAATACCTACCAATGGACCCATCGCACCCAACTAGAGACAGGAAGATCACAGGTACGATTCCCGCTTGAGGACATATCTTGTCTCAGTGTGTCCAATAAAAGGTGAATTGTCACCGTTCCGAGGCATTCTTGCTATGTCGAATTTCCATTGGAAACGTTCCTAAAAACATAAAAAACAACCTACAAATCGAAGTAATTTGTGGTTTATTTCGATAATTTTGAACCTCTGAAGTATTACGGTTGTACCGGTTTTTATAGAAAATTCCAATGTGAACTAACCTGTGACTCTGGAACCAAAAGTCAGATATGAAGTAAATACAATAGCAGTCAACGGAAGTATTATACCTTCCATTTGAAATTAAATTTGTAAAAATAGAGCAAGAGTTTGCTAAGAAATTGGCGTGACATTAACTTAGGAACTTGGCAATTTCCTCTGGTCATCAAGAACCGTCATAGGTGGTCAATGTGGTTAAAGCTACTTTGATTGGTCATTAGTGATCTAAACCCGCGAATCCTAACTAATATTACACCCATTCTAATATGTACTACATCGTTTGGGCATCATGGTGTATATGGGAATTTGCTATGTGACCGCACGCTTTAACCCATATCTCCGGAACCGGTAGTCCGCTCAACTAAAAATTCAAAAACAAGTTTATAGGAGTGTTTTACCATTAACTTGAAACTAAATTTGTGCAAATTGGTTCAGCCATCTCTGAGAAACTTGTGTGAGTTTAAAGGACACCTACACACATACACACGTCAGTGGGCAGTAGAGCAGTTCCATCTGATGCTTGATGAGCTTACTGGAGAGCTAGCAGGACGAAGACCGGTACTAATCGGAGATTTCAATACTTGGGCAAGGAATGGGGACGCAACCATACCAACACCAGAGGCTATAACCTGTTGGAAGCTCTAGCCAAACTGGATGTTATGCTATGCAATGAGGACACAAGCGCAACTTTCCGCAGAAATGGACGGGAATTTATCATCGACGTTACTTTTTGTAGCCCGTCGTTAGTGCCAAACATGAACTGGAGAGCTTGCGATACCAAGCGTCAATACAGGAGGAGAGCTTACGATTGGAAGTGAAAGGTGAAGTCTTTTGACAACGATCTTTTTGTGTAAGTAGTTCAGGCAGCGAGCGACTCCTCTGACATGCATACGGCACCACAAGAAAACTAGAGCCAAGTTACAGACAGTGTTCAGCGTACTGGTGGAGCTCGGAGCTCGAAGCCCTACATTCAAGCTGCCTTAGCGCCAGACGATACGCCCAGAGATCTAGGACCGAAGCGGATAGAGAGGAGTGTAATGTAGTGTTCAGCTCCACAAGTGCAGCATTGACAAAGCGAAGAAAATCGATTTGCTTTAAAGAGTTGTGGCAGGGTGCTGACGCCAGCCTCTAGGGTGACGCATACCGTGTGACGATGGTGAAGATCAGAGAGACCATGGCGCCGCTGGATATGTACTCTGATAAACTGAAGGTCATCGTAAAAGGGCTTATCAAGAGCACGATCCAAAGATATGACCGATTGGAGTAGAGCGCGACAATGCCGAAGTGATACAAGTCTCCAACGAGGAACTCGTCACATTGGGAAAGGGTTTAAAAGTGAAAAAAGCGTCCTAACTAGTTGGAATCCCCAACATCGTATTAAGAACGGCAATCCAGACACTCTCCGATATGTTCAGAAAGGTGTTTCAAGAGCTTCTAGGCGATGGCCACTTCCCTGACAAATGAAAGAGACAGAAGTTAGTTCTGCTGCCTAAACCAGATAAACTCCCCATGGATACATCGTCGTATAGACCAATATGCCTACTGGATACGTTCGGGAAGCTCTTGGAGAGGATTGCCCTTAACAGGCTGACAATATTTACGGAAATTGGGCTGTCGAAAAATTTGGATTTTGGAAGGGTAAGTCTACGGTGGACGCCATTTTGACAGTGATTGATAGAGCAGATATGGCGCTCAAATAGAAAAAAGAGAAAATCGATGCTGTGCTGTGATAACGATAGACGTGAAAAACGCGTTCAACAGCTTATATTTGGAAGCCATTGCGGAATCACTGCACAAAACGAGAGTCCATAGATACTTGTGTATAATTCTAAGGAGTTATTTGCAGAACCGGGTCCTGATCTATGAGACAAACGGGGAACAAAAATCGTTCAGAATTACTGCAGGAGTCCCGCAAGGCTCTATCCTGGGTCTAACGCTTTAGAACGGGATGTATAACGGCGTGCTGACGTCTAAGCTACCTTGGGGCGTAGAGACCAGGCCCGACGAGAGGGGGGGTCAGGCAGGGCAACTACCCTGGGGCCCGGGTCTATCTTGGGGGCCCGCAATTTTTCCTCTAAATAAAACTGGATGAAGAGTGTAGAAAATTTAAAAAGAATCATGTTAGACAAACATTAATTGCAATATTCTTATATTAATTATCCCCATTGAAAAATGTGTTGATAGAAGCGTATTGAAAAAAATCCCGAAATATGAACTATTATTGTGAATATTTTTAAAAAATATCTCGATGAATTGAAGGTTTTAATTCCTCTTCCCCAAAAAGAATTTTGCGGTGTGCACAATTAAACCAGATTGAATCTTTACAAACATAGCAACAAAATATATTTTGTTACTATATAGTAGAAAATGTTGGAATATCAGAAGTAAATAAATTACGTTTAATCAACAAAACTTTTATATTCAAATAACATGCAACACTAGATTGGTCAACCAAAATATCCATTGAAACAATTTGGCATGTTCTGTATCTGAGCTTTTCGAAAAACGACATAATTATTTTTTATTCCAAACAAATCTGTAAGTAGGGGAGACTGAGGAGACTTGATCCCCGGGGAGACTTGATCCCATCATTGTAACTCAAAGGCGGATCAGAATACATTAATCGAATATACTATAAAGTTGCGTAGTTTTATCTAAACATAAATTTCATTAACACAGAAAAAAAGAAATTGGACTTTTGTGTAACCGAATTTTTACCGATTTGAAAAAAAGTCTCAGAAGAACTGAAGAAGATTTATTTTTCAAATTTTCAAACTTTTATAAAATTGATAAAATCACCCACAACATACTCTACTTTTGCATACAGAATTACAGGAGAATGTCAATTATATGAATACGTTATAATTGAGCTGATTCTTTTGTTCAACTATATTTTTACTAAAGTTTGCTGAAATAGGTGCTATGGGTTCACTTGATCCCTTCAAATTCGTGGAGATTTGATCCCCTTCGCCATACTTTATACACACCAAATGTCAAAAATGAACGCTTCATCGTAAAGAAACATAACTGTAATTGATTACTACAGTATACGTAGCAACCATTCATCCCACATTTGACGTTCCTCAACCATAATAAAGACAGCTTTCAAATAATTGCACGGAGATTTAGGGAATTCGTAAAAAAAATCAGGTGAGAGATGCGTAATATGAGGTAACAAAAATAACAATATCTAATCATAACAATTTAATCAATACTACAATCCATTTATAAAATTGAATGGGGTAATGTACCCGTTTTTGCCCTATTAAGAAGGGTACCACATTATTCCTACAATAACTTTATTATTTCAGCTTCTTTGATTTGTTATTAAGGTCCATTTTTTTATTTCGATTATAGAGGTTTTAACGTTAAGGTCATTCACCTCTTATTAAGAGCCAATATAATAACAAAATTGTCTTGAGAATGGTGAAAATCTTCTGTTTGAGCGCAGCAAAATCTCTAATCGAGTACCCCCATTATCGCAATACCATTTGAGTCAATGCGTTGAGCAAAGATGGCAGAAGCTGCTCTAACCAAAGGCTTCAGATGGGTAGGATGATAGTAGAAGCAGGGCAAAAATAGGCTTATTACCCTACATGCTCTTTTAAACACGTTTTCATAAAGGAATCAAGTGTCCCCAAATTAGGGATGGAGTCTCCACTAATCTAAGAATTTTCCATTTTTTTGTTGTCCAGAAATGCTCATAGCTCATGTCCAGTAAAATATTTCCATGTAATTTTTTTATAATTATTAGTCATCCCTAGAAACAATATAAAACTACAAAAAAAAATACATAGTTTTTTATCATTCCACGGAGTTGGACTGAAAAATAAAAAAGGGGATCAAGTCTCCTCAGTCTCCCCTATAGCAAAAACTTTCCACTCACTACTTTAAAAGGACTGACATTGTTAGGTTGAAAGAATGAAAGAAAAAATTATGAAAGTACTATTATCGTAAACTGCAAAATGAACATAAAAAAGTATTTGTCATAACATTTTTTCGATATTAACTGTTGCGAGAAAGCCAGATTAAATGTGTGCCTGTGAACTGAAATCTTTTGACAGCAAATTGTTTAATCTTTAGAGTAAGGTGGGGCAAAAGTGCGCACCTAACAGTTTTCGTAAAATAACTATTGGTAGAAAAGCACTAGAAAACCGGCATGATTACAAATTATTACTCTCATCACACATCTTCAAAACGTAATACTAGATATTTCCGCCCATAAATTAAACTAATCAATTTTAGGATATCCATCCCCTCTTACTCTTCCTTCATAACTAAAAAGTAGCCCTCCCTCTGCCTCGGTTGATGTTGTTCAGTTTTCCATTATGTTGAAAAAACTTGGATGTTTCATCTTTTAGACAATGTGGTTCATGATCAAACTGTCACCCCTGGTAACATCATTATTTGTCATAGTTGGGTAGATCACTACAAGAATTCTTGCGAATATGCTATTTATATTGGAAATACATCTTTATTTACATATTCATAGTTTTTGGTTCTTTTTTAATTACTCTGAGCTTTCGGCACTCTATATTTGTCCTTGGAACCAGTTATGCTGATGCTTATGCTCCTAAACCGCTCATATCAGTCGTAATTTGACCGGTGAGCTCGCAGTTATTGAAGATGCTTATCCCTTCTTTAAATCATGGAAGAATTAGTTCAATTTTTATATAAAAAGCTTCACTCGCGTCTTTTGATTTGGAGCGGATATGCTATGCGCACTTTTACCCCACTGTCAGTTTTTTAACTTATTCAATTGTTACGAAAATTACTGAATTTTATTCATTAAATCAATTATATCTCGCAATGAACCATATGTTGAAGATTTTTAGGGTACTGTAGTTTTATAGATCCTGATTTATTCAAACAGCTAATTTATGATTCCCAAAATTCAAAAAATAATATCAAATCAGCGAAAAATGGTCCTTCCCCTTAATTTCAAGCCACTATATTCAAACCTTTCATGCTTATATGTGCGATTAGTTGACTTAATAATACACTAAATCCATACAGTGTTGCCAGGTTCTAGCGCTTGTGTGCTTCTAAAAGTCTTTTGCGCACTTTTGCCCCGCGCGCACTTTTACCCCACCTTACTCTACACCCGAAATAAAAATATCTTGTAATAATTGCAAGCTACAATCGCTTGCAAGTAATGTTAGCATCGCTTGAAATTTTGCAGTTAAAGCCACTTGCAATTTTTGCAAGCATATAAAAACACTTCATCTCTTATGCAAATCCCCAAAGGGAAAATTTTGGACGATGCCAAATTTTTTTTTGCGCATAAGGGCACATACCTTACATAAAGTACGGTTTTTTGTTTTAGTGTTTCGGATTCTCCTCGTCAGTAACTAGCACCAACTGGGTGTCTAGTTAGACGATGTATCTAAGCTAGTACCCAAATTAGCACTAGTTAGACACTAAAATCCAAAAAGTCACACGTCTTGTGTGAACACTAAACAACTGGCTTATACCGAGTGATGTCTCGATAGTAAACACAGAAGTTCTGTTTGCCGACGAAGAATATGAACCGAAACTGTCTTGTGGTTTGAAGACCCAAACGCCTGAAATTATGCAAATCCCCAAAGGGAAAATTTTGGACGATGCCAAATTTTTTTGTGCATAAGGGCACATACCTTACATAAAGTACGGTTTTTTGTTTTAGTGTTTCGGATTTCACTCTTGCTATTCCTCAATACGTTTCTTCAACACAACTGTCAAAGGATTGCCACCACATTCACAAGCCTATGCTTGTTTTATATAAACACACGGCGAGTTTTTATTTACTGTCGGCTTTTATTCACTCCTCACTAACACCATTAAACACAATATTGTGGCTCATTTATTACACACGAGACAGATTCGAATTGCGGATGTGCTGATAGTATGAATTTTACCGCTCTGTTCTCATGTGCAATAGCGCTAATATTCAATGGTGCGAGGCGCATGAGTTCAAATGTTGGTGTGTCCGCTGCCTTTTCATTAATCGTGAAATTGTCCAAGTGTTTATATATGACTTTTATCCAGTAATAATTATCTGATAGCATGGTTGGATGGATAAAGTATTGGTTATTAATCTGCCTGTGTGGTCAGCTTTTCAATGCCAGCAGTCTTTTTTGCCTAACGCCTGTTGGTCACCAATACACATATATCGCTAATACATAGACAAAATTCGTTTTTGCTGTTCTTGCATTGTATGCAAGGAAGCTTCTTGCAATTTTTGCACATTACCAGAACGCTTGAAATTTAAGCTCGTTATCCTTACAGTAGGGGAACATGGGGAGACTTTACCAAGCGCAAAATTATTTTCGGCTATGGCGTCTTCTATTCGATTCTTAATTTTTTTTTCAAAAATATTTTTATACTTGTTTCGATTCCTTAAGGTAATTTTGAAAGTTTGGAGTAAAAAATCCTTTCCTTGCAGAAAATATTACGTGATTAATAAATTTGCATTAAATGATGTAATTTTTTATCAAACTTTGTATGGACATATCTACTCGAGTACTAATTACTATTAAAGGACTAATATACCATCTTAATCCTTGTGAAGCAGTGAAATGATTTTACATAAACTGGAACATTGGAATAGTTATTACTAGAATTCGCATGAAATTGAACGCAATAACTAATGTTGGGGAGACTTGACCAAGATTTTATGGGGAGACTTGACCAAGTGGCGATCAGCTGAAGAAAGATACAAAATTCCTAATATTTATTATGCTTTGGTATCTACTGTTAATGTTAATCACGCCATAAAAAAATCCCACCCCAAACATAAGTCTTTATATTTTAAAATTTGTAAGCAAAGTTAGCAATATTAGGACTGATTTCGTGACGTGTGAACATTGCAATGCAAGCAGTACAGTTAATACTTAAAAAGAAATGCATTTAAAAAAATCAAAATTTATCAAATGCAACCCTTTTATATTTTTTACTGCTACCTAAGGATCTCGACAATAGGGAAAAAAATAATTACAGTGTGTTTTATGTCATTATTTTTTGCTATGATTTTTCAAAATTCTCTTGGTCAAGTCTCCCCGCAATGGGGAGACTTGACCAGAAAAAAACGATCACAGAAAAACTTTTGTAACTTTTCAAAAATTAAATTAAAAATTCTGCCAAAAAATCATGAAGACGCGCAATAACTTTGTGCATTATATCTGAATGATTTTTGGGGGATTGAAGGCTTTTTTTTAGAGATTTATGTAGTTTTAGCTGAAAACCTGGTCGAGTCTCCCCATATTCCCCTAATGCAAGTGATTCTTTCCGTGTTTGTTTTGGATGTATGAATATTAACAGGTGCAATATTCATAAAGATAATATCTCATCTTGCAGTATACACTAATTGTGAATGGTCCTGCTCCAAGTTCTGAGCCAAAATACTGAATTCACCGAAATCAATAGAACGTAGTAGGAGGACCTAAGCGTGGAATTGCGTCCACGGATGTTCAAGAACCCTGAACTAGATACCGAGAACAGAGGAGGAAGGTGCGTTACATCCAATCCATCGATGATATGGCCAAAATGCACGACACCAACTACAGTGACAGTAAACATCGAAACCGGCACTTGAAGAAGAATTTAGTGGTCAAAAAGTGTCCAAGGCTTCGTTACGATTGTGTTACGACGAATTCCAATGAGTGTATTTGGACGAAGAAACCTACTTAAAATTAAACTTTAAGCAACTTAACGGTAAATGTTTATACATTGCGTTTGAGCTTGGTGATGTCCCTGGTAGATATAATCAAGAATGAATCTGCATAAACCATTTAATAAACGAAGATAAAGTTTCAGATTAAACTAAGATGTGCATCTATTTAGCAAATAGGAAACTGGTCAGTTTATGGTTTTATTAGAGAAGTTCAAACTTCAACTTGAATTCGCATAATTTTTGATTCACTAAACAAGACTTACAAATTTAAAGCGAACTGACCCAAAAAGGTTCGCTATACAGTCTGTTTCTTTCCAATAAAGACAACGCTTCTCAGTCTATTTTCTGCGTAGACTCGAGCCAGCGTAAAGCGAACGACAAAAACAGTAATATTTGTCTTGTGTGCATTTTTAAAGAACGTTTATTCTTGCACGATGAGTTTAGGTATTTTTGTTTTTTGGCGGTTTCTCCGTACAATAAACTTATACACTTAGACATAGATTTATCCTTGAATGCTTCATTTTGAAGATAGCATTAATTCGTTGAAATTTTCGTTTTTACCCCAAAATTGACATCACGAAAGTTAGTGACTGACACTTTAAAGAATAAACCGAAGTAACCAATATTCAGATACATATAGCCCGTTTAAATATATAGATAAATAGACTCATAACCCTATGTCACGGTTATAAGTCCGTTAGTTTGTGGATTATATTAAGAACCTATACCTAACACAAATAAGTCCCATTCAAATAAGAAGTCGTCTAGAGTAGGGCCCGTCAGTAATTTAAGCCCCGGGGCCCGGCGCGGCTCTCGACGGCCCTGCGTAGAGATCGTTGGGTACACGGATGACATCGTAATAACGGTACTGCGAAAGACGCTGGAAGAGGTGGAAATGTTGGTTATGGAGGCGATCGGCAGGATTGGAAGCATGTCATGTCATAGTCTCGAAGCGGGCGTTGAAACAGCTGGGCGTAATGATAGATGACCAACTGAACTTTAACATACATGTCGACTATGTCTGCAAAAAGGTGGTCAAAGCTAGAATCATGCCGAACAACGACTAGCCAAGCAGTTGTGAGAGGTACGGAAACCCGGTCTGGATTGCAGCGCAGGAGACACAGCGGAATCGAGTAAAGCTTAGTAGTACGTTCAGGCTCTTGGCCATGTGGGTCGCTAGGGCGTACAGAATTATCTCATCAGAGGCAGTCTGCGTTATCACTGGACAGATCCCTATCAGCATCATCCTAGCGGAAGATAACGAATGCTATAAGCGGAAGGGGACCAGAAAACAATGAGACCAGACTCGATGGCCAAATGGCAGCATGATTGTGACTCGTCGGAAAAAGGAAGGTGGAGTCACGAACTCATGCCAATTCTCTTGACCGGGGTAAATAGAAGTCATGGTGAAGTGACCAGACGCAGTTCCTGTCTGGTCATGATTGTTTTAAACAGTTCAGACATGCTGTGTCACCCTTTTGTCCGGGTGCATATACGTTACCAGAGTATGTCGTCTGTTCTACATTTGAAGCAGCGTGAAGGCCTTCGCTTAACATAGAGAATATCTACCTTCGCTTAACATAGAGAATATTGTGGCAGAAATGTTTCGAGACAAGAGCACATGGAACATGCCGTCGGAAAAGCAATGATACTAATATCTACTGTGGGAACTTCAGAGACAGAAGCGAAGATTTAGGCGGGTTATTCAAGTCGGATTGAGTGTGGCCAAGAAGGGATGCGAGCCGGGGCCAATTGGCTGCTTCGGATTGGTTCACATCCCGACGGTTTCCAGCAAGGCGACGGTAGTATGTGGGCCGGCTACGCAGCCAGAAAAGAACACTAAGTTAAATACACCATCAATTAGTTTCACGTCGGTTAAAAATCATGCAAGGTTGGATGTGAATGGAAAGCTACTTCCCGGAAGCTGGTGTTGCTGCCACCAGGAGATCCAGCATCATATCGGCCTATATTCTTGCCAAGAGACTCTTGGTAAGCTTCTGGAAAAGGTCATTCTCGACAGGGTGACGAACTACGCTGAATGTGAGAGTGGAGTATCGTAGAGGCAGTTGGGACTCCGCAAAAGGAGCAATTGAAGCAAAGGAGAAGGGGTAATCGCTATTGCGCCGAAGTTGCGATCGACGTACAACAGCGCTAACTGGATGGCTATCGCCGTAGTTCAGCATAGAATGAGGGTTTCGGACTATTTGTGCAAGGTACTGGAGAGTTACTTTCAGAACCGAGAACTGATCTATGAAACGAACATGAGGCAGAGGTCGATCGGGGTCACGGCGGGAGTATCTCAGGGCTCCATACTCGGCCCAACGCTCTGGAATATAATGAACAACGGAGTGCTAACACCGAAACTTCCCAAGGGAGTCGAGGTTGTCTGCTTTGTAGATGACGTTGTCTTGACGCATTATGACGAGACCCTCGAGGGCTCGCAGAAACCCGGATAACTGGCATTAAATTGCAGTCGGCTCACCACAAGGCGGAGGTAGTACTGGTCAGCAACCGTAAAGAATACAGCGCATCGGCGGATACTCAATGCCATAGATGCGTGAACTGAGGCACCTGGGTGTGATTGTTGACGATTGATTAAATTACAACAGTGATGCCGGCTATGTCTACGGGAAGGCTGCGAGGACAACTAACGTATTGACAAGCATCGTGCCGAACATCGGAGGAGCAAGAAGCAGCACTAGATGTCTCCTGGTGAATGTAACATCCTCGATAGTGAGGTATGGTGTACCGGCTTGGGCTGCAGCGCTGAACTCAAAGCGGAACCGGACGAAATTTACAAGCACGTTTCGCCTAATGGCTGTTCGTGTTGCGAGTGCGTGAAGAACGATGTTGTCGGAGGCGGTAAGCGAAATTGCCGGGATGATCCTCATTTTCATCACTCTGGCTGAGGATGTGTAATGCTAAAGGTAGAGGAATGCACGAAAAGCAAGGAGACTGGTCAGAGCGACTCGTTGGCTAAGTGGTAGCAAGACTGGATGTGTCAGATTGGGTGCATAGAAAGCAGGGCGAGGTGAGCTTCGCAGGTTTTGTCCGAGTACGAACGCTTTCTGAAATATCTGCATCGGTCTGGATATGCTTCGGCACCCCTTTCCTCGAAATGTATGAAAGTGTAAGACACGCAGGAACATGAGGTCTTTGAAAGGTTCGAAGGAGTATGCCCTGCGTGACAAATGACAATATCGTCGAAAAGATGTGTCACGATGAGCATACCTGGGACGCTGTCAACAGAGTGGTTGCGAGTATACCCTCCGAGCAGCATAGGAAGCGGCGAAGGGACCAAAAAAGTAGCGCCATTGGCTAGAAAGTCGCCGTGAATCCACAAATCGGGATTCTAGAAAAAATCAGCCACCGGGGAACGCTCCGCCGGAGTAGACTAGATCCACCGCAGGGGGCCAGTTGAGTTGTATGCGACGTAACACCGGGTTCGGGTAGTCGAGGCGCCAGTAAACTGAACGCCAAGCTCCACCGGAATCGCCGTACCGACCTCGACACCCTGTCGGGTAGCTCATGAGTAAAGGGCGATCATCCGTGTCATCCGGTACCAGTTTTCCAGTTTTTTTCCATTTCCTTGACATGTCCTTCTCGTCTTTGACTGTCTTCTTGCTCTTCCGAAGTTCCCGCTTTATCATTGCCCAGTACTGCTCCACCGGGCGCAGCTCCGGACAGTTTGGCGGATTTATGTCAAATGGAACAAAATGGACAGAATTGGCTTCATACCACTCCAGGACACTTTTAGAATAGTGGCATGATGCCAAATCTGGCGCTTCTCGAGGCACTCAGATTTGTAGATCTCGCCATTTACTGTGCCCTTTGTCACGAAAGGCTCACTCCTCAGTCCGCAAGAGCAGATGGCCTGCCAAATGAGATATTTGGAGGCGAACTTCGACATTTTCTTCTTCTTAAATTTGTCGTCCACATAGAACTTGCTCTTGCCGGTGAAAAACTCCAACCCCGGAATTTGCTTAAAATCGGCTTTTATATACGTTTCGTCGTCCATCACACAGCAGCCATATTTTGTCAGCATCTTCTCGTAGAGCTTCCGTGCCCGAGTTTTAGCCGTCGATTGTTGCCGCTCATCGCGGTTTGGGAAGTTCTGTACCTTGTATGTATGTAGTCCAGCTCTCTTCTTTGCATTCTGGACGTAGCTCTGAGACATGCCGATCTTTTTAGCCAAATCACGGCTTGAGACGTTGGGATTTGCTTTAATCATCCGCTTCACCTTTTCCTCCGTCTTTTTGTTCTCCGGTCCCGGTTTTCTTCCAGCTCCTTGGCTGTGGTCCAACGTCAACTGCTCCTGGAACCGCTTCAACACTCTGAAGACGGTTGAATGGTGAATGTTCACCATTTTTCCCAACTGCCGGTGCGACAGGTCAGGAAATTCCAGGTGTTTGGAAAGAATTTGTTCTCTCGACTCGCGTTGATTCACCTCCATTTTCGTTGAATCGTAAAACACGACTTCGAGTTTGACAGCATGTAAACAATACACATCAATGAGAAAGTGTGCAAAATTTGGTTGATTTTACCCAATGGTAAAAAAGTTATGCCCTGTTGAATGTGTCGCAATAATTTCGTGTTCGCCTTTAAGGCTATATCCGCCGTTGGGGACTAGTGCTAGTAGACCGAGTCGAACAGCCAGCGGCGAGTTATTAGGGCACCAACAAGCCAGAAGCGACGCTACATCTGGAATCGCTAGACGGAGCTCGGCACCTACTGACTGCGCTGTTGAGTACGCTAGGTTCACCGTAAAGGACTAGATCGAGTAGATGGGGACGATGCGTGGAGCTAATAGGCTCACGAAACGGACATCGGTACCGAGAGCAATTCCGCCATCGGGGAGCTCTCAGTCGGAGTAGCGTAACTTCACCACTGGATGATATTCGAGTAGATCTCGATATAGTTGGGAGATAAATGGCTCAAGAATGCGGGTATCGGTGTAGGGAGAAATTCCTCCGTCTGGGAACTCTCAGTCGGAGTCGAGTGAGTTCACCGTTGGGGACTATACGAGTAGATCATGATAAGGTTGGAGGATGAATGACGAAAACAGGAGTTAATTGGCTAATGAAATCAGCAGCTAAACGGCTCACTAAGACGGGAGCTAAATGTCGACGAAATCGATGGAGATAGAAAGCAAGAGTAGAGCTTAAGTTAAAGGTCGAGCCATTTCATGGATCAAGTGAGGTTCCGAGATAGCTGCGGAGATCTCGTGGCCAAAAGAAAGAGGTGCGACGAAAGCACAGCGAGCAAGCTCCACGAAGCAATACCTTGATGTAGTTCTTAGAGAAAAAGAGCGAAAAAAGTAGGGAGTTTTGTTAGTGGTTAGGCATGAAAGTGAGTCGTGAGTCACAATGTCAATACACTACAGGTCAGACTTTTGAAACTTTTCAAACCTTACAATAAAAACACAGACATTTGCCGATCTCAGTGAACTTAGACGAATACCATATCACACTCGGCTCTTCGGACCTCGGTTGAAAAGTCGGTTTTCAGAGTGATTGTATGTCCTTTCCATATGAGTGAATTGTAATTTTCTCGCTTTAAGAAATTTAAAATGTAAAAAATTGACTCCGTCAAGCTAACGCACCCGTGCCTATCAAATACATAAACTGATTAAAAAATGTTTAGGGTAGAACGTGCCATAAACTAGCATTTTCTCTTAGAATTCTTTTTTTTCGGAACGTTTCGCTCCGGCAGCGCATTTTACACCGTTTATCCCTATTGTTCCTTAAAGTGTGCATCCATATGCGTTTTTCAGCATACATTATGAGATATTCTGGAAAAAACCATTACGTATTATACCTCGATATCTCCCTATCTCGATGGTCTCTTCAATACCAACGTAGTGACAGTAAACTGTGGTACTAATAATCTGTCACCAAGGAATAAATAAAAAAACTGATTTCTTGGAAAAGTCATGGTGGGTCAAGGTTTACACACAGTATCGCGCGTAGCTCCACTAGACCTGCCAATCGAAAATGTTTGACAACGAACAATAAATTTTCGCCTTTTTGAAATAATAGTGCTAATTTTAAAATTGCATAACAATAATCGCTTCAATTTTCGCACACTCTACGGAAAGCTCTCCACAAGTAAAGTGGGTATCGAAGCACACTCCATCGAAGATTAAACCAGACGGCAGTCAACAAACGGTTGAAACATTTTTTTTTCTCTCCTCACTTTAATGACCCCTTCAAGTTGTTCGTTTTACCTTCCTGATTATTCATTCGACGAATCCCCAAACATCCTTTCTTCTTCCTCACCTTGAGCACTCCTCGTTCGAAACAATTTAGCCACGTCCATTTTACATCAAAACAATCGAGTCCATCTTTTTGTCGTCGTTCATTGCGGTGGCCGTCTCTGCTACACTCATCCTGAAGAGCAACTGTAGGTACCTAGGTACACGTCTAGCAATAGCAATAGGTTAAGGTACACTTCTACCAGTGGTCCATTCAAAATAGATTGTTTGTTCAGGTCATACCGCACCTCGAGTGCATTGTGCAGTAGGTAGGGAAGGTACCGGGATACCGAAAACCGACCAGGCAGAACAAAAGCCTACTCGAAATGGGCTTTCTGCTGGTCGAGAGGATTGGCGGCTAAAACTAACCACTCGCTTCCCGCCCGTCCCGGCTGGCCAGTTACCAGTCACTGCATGCTGTAGCGATCTGTGAAATGCCAGACTGGGTCGTGAAAGTAAAAGTCAAGGCGGCTCCCCGACAGAGTTTTCGGTTTCTGCAAATACCGGAAACATAAAACTAACTGAACCTCCCATTTGAACGGGTTAGTTGGCGAGGCAGGGTAGTGAATATCGAGTGGGAGTGTGGGTGCGATGCCGGTTGTACCGTTTGTTAGATATCTTGCGCACTTTGGCCGGGGCCGCTATTGTTCATTGTTCGGCTCGACCGAGGTCAGCTTTCTGTGTCTCGATGGAAATGCTGTGTCTGGTCACAATTAGTTGGAGATTAGCAAAAAGACAAAAATAGTTTCGCCGGTTGTGCGAAAATAAACGAGTTTTCACTTTTCCAATGTAAGAGAGCAGTGAAAATAGTTTTTTGTGATCGGGAAGTTGAATTCGGGGTTGTAACGGTGCAGCTTCACTTTACAATAAATTAGTTTAAAATTTCTAAAGGCGTTCAAGGGCAAAGATGAACTCGTACTCTTGTTGTAATACTTGTAACTCAATTTTTAACACGTGCTGTTGCCTCAAAATGGCAAGGACACCTCGTGAAATTTCACTCGATCGTTTAAGTAAACGAGGTTCCCTTCCAGTCAAGCACAAATAAGTTTTGTTCCAAACACTAAAACAATTTCCGACTTTCAAGCTTATCGCTGAGTTCTAGGTTGCTTAAACAATTAGTAATTACTTTAGCTAAAGTATTATCCGGTTCGATAGCACCTTTATTCGAATTGAATTAGTGTTTGACCGCCAATCGTTGAATTAATCTTATTCTAGGGATTAGCCTCCTTCCTCGATCGACGGAAATAGAGCCCGCTAATCAGAATTTCAACGCCACACTTTAATTAATTTGTCAAAAAAACGAACAAAATCATTAATATAAGTGTGAAGTGTATACCTTAAGGCTGACGCACGGTGAACGTCTTCTTGCTTCGTTCGGCCTTAAATTTTTTTTTGATCCTCAAGCGAAATCAAATTGAATCGTCAATGCCGTCAGCGGGAAGCAGTAGCAAAAAAAGCCCAGAGAATAAATGCGTTGCGATGATTCCAATTGATAGCTTATGGATTGCAGTGAGGGTGGCTAAACGGGGCTAATTCAATTCACGACGTCTTCTTTGACGCCGACGCCAATTATCGAGCGGCAAAATCAGGGTCGATCGATTCGTTGGCGGATGAGTGTGGGAAAGTGGCAAATGCTGTGAAGGTTTCATTGCAATTTAGTCGTAATTTCATATCCATAAATTGATAGTTGATTTAAGTTTCCCGGTAAGATTGAATGATCTAAGTTCTTCTCTTCTTCGAGAATGTTATTTTTTTCCTCTAGGAAACCTCGTTTAAATTAAAAGAACGCGTTTATTGAACGAAGTACCCGTATGGAATTTGGATTCTATTATTTAATTTAATTTTAAGCAATTTAATAAATCATGCTTGCGCTGTCAAATAATTTTTAAAATTATCACAATTGAAAGCGTCACCGTTTTTCACGTCAAGATTTTGGCAACCGATTGTTGGTACATCATTCGTGTTGTGACCAAAAATTAAATTCCATGCAGCTTCCCACAATGTCGAATAATGGCATCATCTTTTGAAAAGTTTCACATAATTGAGTTGCATTAGGCGAACAAAGCGCCCGAAGCGATCTAATTTACTCGACAAATCGTTTCAACATTTGCCTTAATGATTAGCCTTTGTCTCGCAGGTCAGTTAAAAATCGGATTCCTCCCCTTCATTGTCTGACGGTACGGTAGCTTAGAGCTTGAAGATGTCCGAAATGCCAATACTAAGCCACAACCTTGACAATCTCGGATCTCCTGCCACTTGCTAATGGAACCTGCGCCGAGGGCATTTTCTGTGTCACCCACGAAACCCCAGCCAACCTGCAAACGAGAACAGTGCTTGGTCTCCGCCCCCCCCCCCCCCCTCCCCGCTTCCGTAACTCGTGCCATTGACTATTTCGCAGCCGGGTATCCGCATTATAATTCAACCTAGCCTAATGGATCCCACCGCTTTCGATGCACCGCCGCGGAACCACGGCTTCGGTGAGGAACTCATTCAAGCGCTCTGCTTTTTGGTTTATCGTGACAGAGCAAAGATGTTCCATTCACCGCTGTCAGATAGTTAGCTGCTATGAAGCAAAAATTGAAAAATTAGTGCCCTCGAGGGTTGCTTTAGCGAGACGCTGAATTTCCCACTCGTGGCTCGGTAGCACTGACTGGAGTGGTAGCTGCTGTTCGTGTGCTGCAGTCAGGTTCGCTTGCCGTGAAAACTGTGCGATGATAAGTTTGTTTGATTGTACTTTAATGGAATGTTTGATTTTGGTAAAATTTGTAGTCTTGTTAAAATTGTTCAGTTAACCATCCCCTAACGTGCACAGGTGCCGGCGCGGTTCGATGTTGGATATGGCCCTTGGCTGAGTGAAACTTTATTGTTTGCAGTGGAGTGGGTTTCTGGGTGAACCGACAAAGTTTCCCGTCGATAGTTTGATGGTGATTTTCGTCTGAAATTTCAGCTGATGTGATGGACACCAACGGCTCCAAAGGAGGGGGTATTCATTGTATCATTTTAACATAAGTATTGAAATGAATGTTATGTAATCGAAGCTATCTATACCAACATGTTGAGCAAAATGGTATCAAATTTTCGCTCGAAAATATTGGAATTAGACACAGTTGCAGATTTTCTGGCAGTAAAAAGTAGCTCGAATTAATATTTACCCATGCGTGTAGTTTCTTTCTGGCACTAGTAATTTTTGTTTATTAAAACACGAACAAAAGTAAAGGTCTTAGACTATTCCGAAATAAGCTAGTTTTAAATTTCATGATTTTCCAGTTACAGAACTGTAGAGTTTTTAAGTCTGCTTCCAACGCATCCTTGACCGAATCGGAGCTACAAACGAGCGAAGTGACCGACAACTATCTTACACTCAATGGGTCAAGTACGCATTATTTTAAGAACAAAGTAATGGTTTCATTTATTTTTTCCACCATGAGTGAAGTTGATGAAAAGGCGGTGCTTCGGCTCGCGACCGTGGTAGTGGACTTTAATTTATGTGCTATTGGACCGAGCATTCACGAGGTGGAAAATTTACTAAACGTGAAAATGGAGCTTAGGCTTACGGAAGTCGATTCATCCAGTTTCATTACCTACGCAATTCAGTACTTATTTTTTGGAACATTTACAGTAACAGGTTATAATTTTTCTGAACTTTTTTGTAGTTATTTTATGAATTTTTGACTGATGTTGATCGAAACGGCTGTGTTGCTGTGTCCCTATTAACGAATGTTCAATAAAAACTGAAAAATTTTTCAGCTATGTAGTTAAAAAAAACAAATTTTCAATGAATTCAGTATGTTTCATTAAAAACAGAATGTTTATTCTTCAAAAAACGTCAATGATTATTGGAGAAGGAGCCCTGGCCAGCCGTACGACGCAACTTAGTCGCAATACTCTCACAAGAGCGCTGGACGGCACTGACGTCCATCTTCCGGATACAATTGCGGATCCTGGTGGTCAACTGTTTCGTATTCTTGGCTCGCCAATTATTTGTGTACATTAGGACACTGAGGGAGCCGAAAAGATCCTCAATGGGACGGCACTGGGACAAGTTGGTCGAGTTCCTTTCTTTCGGCACGTACGGTATCCTTTTCTGCTTAAGATACACCAGCGTCTTCTTGGCATAATGGGAAAACGTCTTGTTTGGCCAGAATACACACTTCCTATCCGCATGAAGCTCCTTTAAGAACGACAGAAGAATTTTCTCAAGAAACTCCTCCTGGTATACTTGTTGATTGTGGCCAGACCGCGCGGCTTGAACCACGGCTTTGAAATCCTTCTGTCCGATATGGCGATGTATAGCATAACTTTTTTTTCAAATTTATTCTTAAACTTATATTTTGCCGACTTGTCGCTGGAATGGTAGCTGTCATTTCCTGGAATGTGGCTCTTCGAGAGCGGAAAGTAACTTTCGTCGTCCAGCACGAACGACATCCCACTGCAATTCTTCGTCATCCACCGGCACGATCGCTATGTGCTCGTCCGTGTACTCGGGGAACCGAGTCTTCTTCCGACAGACGATGTCCTTCATCTTGAGGGCTCGGTGAATCAAGATATGGGAGCAGTGATATTTTCGCCCGGCGTCACACAAACTCGTTCCGTCCTTGTTGCCGAACAGCTTTTCAACGCATCTTTCTTCTTCTTCCTCCTCATTCTATTCGACGGACGGCCACTACTGGCCTTCACGCCTGGCTCCACGCTCAGGTATGCCAGGATCCGGTAAACTGTACTCACGGGCACGTTTTCGTCTCGAAAGTGGTCCACCGTAAACTTTTTTTTACGATGACCATGCGTTTCGTAAAACCGTACAACACGCTCGCAGAGTGCTTGCTGTTTCGACGCCATCTTCGAATGAACTGACAGCAATTGAGCGAAAAGAAATATGCCACCCATTTATAGGGAGCCCAGAGAGCGATTTTCTTAGAGAGAAAAAAACTTACGCTCTTTACTTTAATTACAGGAAGGTGTTGAAATCATTCTCATTGTTTATTGAACTCCCGTTATAGTTAGCAGAGCTCGTGGTTATATATTCATCTGAGTCATTTTTCATTTTATATTGTGCCACCGAGTATTGATCGCAGAATTTTTCTCTCAAACACCGCGAGCATTCGGTGCATTACTTCCTTTAACGCTCTAGCGTAATAGCCGTACAGAACAACAGGGAGTATTAAGAACTTGTACAGAGTATGTCTTATGCATATCTGTTTATCACATGTCCCCATTGTTTAAAAATACACTAGAACCCACATAACTTAAAACTATTCAAATAGTTAGGTGGATACGGTTATATTTATTGAAGTTCCAGGTATTCCAAGAGTTTACTTGAGTGAAGTTGTCAAGATCTTTGAATTATCTTTGGGACATTTCTAGATGCAGTACATACTCATATAAAATAGCCAACAAAATGGATACAGTAGAATCTTGCGGTGATTAAAACATAGTAGCATACCCATACAAAGTTGAATGAGATGTTGAGTCCAATTGATGTTTTTGGTTATTCAAGAATTTTCCGAAATACCTTAAGTTTTGTATCAATTACAATTAAGTAAGTTTTCTTCTGTATACTCCTGGAGATTCATGACATCAAATTCAATATAGTATAAAGTTCAACGCATATCACGGGTTAACCAAGAACGTCGCCAATGTTTCGACCCGTGGTTTAGGCCGCCTTCAACAAAGTCATAAAACGTTTGGTATACGAGTAACAGTCACGCTATCACCAGTCGAAAACATCCCGGCTTACCTAAAACACGGCGACTGATGAACTTACAAGATATTTGAAACCATTTCGAAATTCTAGATGGCGGCTTTCGGTTAAGCAAAATTATTTACAATCCTAACAATATGGGTATTTTTGTAACGGGCTTGACAAGTAGATGCCGGAAATCCATGAGTGACGCCATTTCGAATGTCAAGATGGCGAATAGCGGTTGAGCAATTTTTGGTAGTCGCTCTCTTAGATTTAAAAAGACTTCAAACATCGATTGCAGTCATCTGCTCGTCAACCCCATTACGAAACTACCCATTCCGTTAAGGTCAGCATCTCGGAGTGTAAAACGGCTTACAACATCGATTTCCTACTCCAATCAGAGTCGGAAAATGTTTTTTTTTCATTTGCCAAAATCAGGCGAAATTGACGAAAGAACGAAGCTATTTTCCATACCACTAGCACTTTGCGACATCAAAAATGAGACAACGGCCTTGGACAAAGCATGCATGTAGCAGGGCGTTTTCATCATAAAAAAACTCTCAATAATATTTGTTTGTCGCTGCTCGATTCTGTAGAATTGCGAGCTAGTGATGGTTTTGTAAGACAGAAGCCTAATAGATGTGCATATTTCTCGATTTATCTATGTGCTAGTTGTATTTTTGATGAACAATGCTTTAATTTCCTTTTATGAACGAGAATCGAAAATTACTAAGCATACATCAAAACGAAATTGAAGCTTCGGACTGTCTTAGGAAAACGAAAGTCACTACTTGTATTACTCGTGTTCGTAGAATCGAGAGACGAGGGGACATTGGCTTTATTGTTTTACTTTTCATGCATTTGGAGACGAAGGAGGCAGGATAAAGACGAAGATGAATTCATTGAATTTCGTCGTTCATTGAATAGATATGAGAATTTTAGACTCTGACTCCAATACACCCATATTGTCGAGGTTATAGAGCCGGAAGTCACCATTTTGGATTACAAATTGGCTTGCAACATCGATTTCGGTCATCGCGGTGCACCGGCTCCGAAAATACCCACATTGTCATTGTTATAAAGAATCTATCTAAATCTGAAGTCGCGTTCTTGGAAAAAAGGCTTTAGGTATCGATTTATTTATGTACGCTCCGTTACTGTTACTAATAACAATTTGGTATTTCGGAGCGTACATGACGTAAATCGACACCTGAAGCCATTTTTAGATTCTCTATAGCTTAATGAATTTTATTTTATTTTTTTTGGAATGGGTTTGATGATTAGATGCCGCAATTAGCTGAGAATATGTAAAATTGTGTACAGCTCCATACATACTGTAGTGTGCCTGCACAAACTTTTTTTATGAACTTAATTTGCGAAAGAAGTTCGTTATTTTAAATAGAGTTCGTAAATGGAGGTTCCAGTGTATATAAATATGTCTAAAACCTCACACCGTAGTTCATTAATTCCCCTCTCGGAGCCAAAAACCGTTCGTACTGACGAGCTCTCTAGAAGCTAGCATGTATTTTGTCTTGTAGAATTCTCACAGACTTCATTTTAAAAGGCACAAAAGCCTCTTCCGCAGCTCTGCGATCAACGCCAATGATGGCGATGTCGTCTGCGAAACTAAGGTGCATATACAATCTTGTCGCTCCGTTCGTTTTAAACAATAACTTAGAGAGTTCTAACGTCACAAATAAGTCGATTGTATTTCCGGCTATTTTGACTCATGATTCTTACCCATCCAACGTCATACGAATCAGTTTAATCAGTTTGATCGGCCATGTTCAAGCAGTATGTGACACATCTCATTTTATTTCACTGAATCGTACGCTGCCTTGTAATCCACAAACGGATAATGAGTTCGCAAGTTGTATTCCCAGAATTTATCCAGCTCCGAATTTAATTTCTCGTCGTGGGTTGCTCAACAGCCAGTGCTATGGCAACATTCATATTCATTTATCATTCATCTCCTCCGTATGATCTTGTCAAATGAAAAGGTACCGCTTTCAATGGGCTTAGTTAACACCAGTCAAATGAACTTCAGGTAAATAGTCGAACTTTTATAAAATACAAGGTTTAAGCCATTTTAAAATTCAAAAAGGGGAAAATTACGATTAATAAGTGGGAAAGGAGCTGATCGACAGATCATGGAAATTGACGAATAAGGCCATTTTGAAATCCAAGATGGCGATTTCCGGTTACCACAAAACAGTCAAAATAACTATCAATATGGGTATCACTTGAAAAAGGGTGGCCAGTAAATGCTGAAAATTGACTATTAAGGTCATTTTGAAATCCAAGATGGCGGTTTCCGACTACCATAAAAACTACATCAACATGGGTGGCATTTGAATGGTGGTAGTCAGATAATGACAGAAATTGACGATTGGAGCCATTTTGAAATCCAGGATGGCGGCTTTTTGTTACCACCGAACAGTGATAACCACCAGCAACGTGGGAATGAAATGAAAAATAATACACAGACGATGACGGAAATTGATGATTAAGGCCATTTGGAAATCTAAAATAATGACTTCCGCAAATAATAACTTACGAACACTTTATGAAACAATGCACAGTGGCTCAAAACAGCGTTTTGAGGTACTTAACTCATTGGAGTCAAAACTGTTCATATTAACTATTTCACATATTCTACAATGTTTGTGTGTTTAAAAAGCGCCATCTTTTGGCAAAATTACTTTTAAAAAAAAATGATCATGGTATGTTATAGAAAATTTAACTTTTGAAGCGAAAGAGAAAGCGCTTGGCAGTCTTCAACAAAGCTGTACAGGAGAGTATTTTTATATAGTTTGCAGAAGATATGTTGTCTCTGTCACTCACAGGAATTGAGTTATGAGATGTTTTCTATGATGAACTCCTTCAATTTCTATTTCTACTTATTACTTTTTTGTTTTTGATTTTTCGCATTAGTAATGTTCGAAGGTATTTTTTATCATTGCAAAATACACAACCTTTTCAACGAGACTAAATAGCTGTGAATGCTGTGAAAATACTTATGGCTGATTTTGATTTTATTTTGGGCTGTTTTCGAACCCGTGTAACTTCACTATCGGAAAAAAATCGTATTTATACTATCAATTAATCTGATAGAACTAGATTTCACCTATAAAACGAAGGTAAAACCGTTTGTCCATAATCACCTGTTCAGAAGTTAAGCACTGTTGAAAACTTTATGTCTGGCCTTCTTGAAGTCGCGCGAATGGCTCACTGAACGAGTAGGCGCTGGTGTTCAAAGACGCCTTTCGCTTGTTTTTCTGAGTGGCACGCACTTTGTATACTAGCGCGTCCGTCGAAAGGATAACACCGATATTAAATGATTTTCCAACGAGTGATGTACAATTTCATCTCGGACCAGATTATCGTATGAATGTTAGCTTCAGGATATAGAAGATGCGTATAATTGCTGCATTCACCACTGTGAGAAATATTTGAAAATATTTAGCCGGGTTTTGCAGCAATTACATGAAGAATGCGTAACTTTTACTTCTTCTTCCATATCCTGAAACTTAATACTTTAAATTTCCCTTGAAGCGGTCTGACAGGGCAATATTAAAAAAAATTGAAAATTGAATTTTTTTGCATATTTCGGATCTCTAAGATAACAAAAATATACTCAGGAAAGCATGAACTCGAATTCAACATGGTTCGTCTGCTAGAGCCCATCAAACTACAAGCTATCAATTTTCATATGAAGCTGATAAAATCGGGGGTAGACAAAATCGGAGTCTGAAAAAATCGGGTGCAATTAAAATCGGGTCTTCACTGTATGTGAAATCGCAAATATGAACTGTTTTGACTCCAATGAATTAAGTACCTCAAAACGCTGTTTTGAGCCACTGTGCAATGGGGTAGTTTTGAAAGGGAGAAGAAAGCAGATGACGAAAAATGATGATTAAAGTAGTTTTGAATATCAAGCAAATACACTGAAAAAATTCTATTCGGACAAGGAAAAGTTTTTTTCAAATAACGTTTTTTTCCGTGAAAGTGCTCAACTTGAATTTTTGGCGGTAGGTAGACAACATAATTACCTATCTTGGAACAAAATTTCATCCGAATCAATGATGGGATTTTTTTGTAAATCGACTTACAATTTTTGAAATCGATTTTTTTCAGTGTAGGAGTCGATGAAGAATTTTTTCAATTTTTTTATTCAAAAATCTGACTAATTTTTTGAAAATCACTACTTCAACATTTTTTTGTAGGATTTGTCATTTTTAGACAAAAGTTATTTAAAAAAAAAATAAGTAAAAAGTTTGCCCCTTTTTAAAAGACAGTCCAGATCAGTGGTTTTCAACCGGGGGTGAACACACGGGGATCAATATTCGGAAAGGCGAACAAAGTATGCAAAGTAGCTTTTTGTGACAAAGTTCTCATGCACAGAACGTTTCATTAAAATCTGAGAGGGTGCTGCCAACTCTTGTTCGAGTTGGCGCGAAATTCGTCTAGAGGATAGTTGGCATACCTCGTGGAGCAACGGGATGCTTGGTCACTGGCTATAGACTATATATAGTCTATTATCCCGAAGGTATTGAGGGAACCTTGTTTAAAGGGGATGAATATGGATCGGGATTTCATTCATGTTATGTCTCGGATCATGTCAAATCATTACTCGTTAAATGAGCATCTTCGGCGTATTGGACTTGGCAAAAGCGGTCTCTGCAGCTGTGGGAATGGTTATCCCGACATCGAGCATATTGTCTGGGCGTGTGACGAATATTGTGGTGCGAAACTACGTCATTGTCTTCTTTCTCATTACTGTGCTGACATCATTTGAAATTGAAACTGAAAACGACCTGAAAAACTGATCCATTTTGAAGAATTCCCTGCGTGTCCGAGGAAGACCACCCGATGCCCCGCTGCGTGCTTCATGTTCTTATTGTTTCCGTCATCATTATCAACTCTCCCTGTCCGTATCAAATGTACTGCTTCAACTCGATGCTGGACTCAAACCCCCTGAAAATGTCTTTCTCTAGCAAAGAGGCTTCTCTCTTATATACAGCAAATTTGAATCTGCTTTCTTTCATTCTATTTTATATTCCATTAAATTATATTATAACAGGTGCTTACGGCTTTCTCAGTCGGTACAATTTAGGTAAGCGATTGGTTTATAAATTGCCCGACGTTTCGGCCATTTTTGATGCCTTTTCAAGGGAAATTTAAGTTAATCGATATACAATACGACAAAAACGATTAACTTAAATTTCCCTTGAAAAAGGCCACCAAAAACGGCCGAAACGTCGGGCAATTTATCAACTAATCGTTTGCCTAAATTATACCGACTGAGAAAGCCGTAAATAGCTGTTAAATTCCCGTATCCAGTCGTTACAACACCTAAATATATTATAACAAATAGACAAAACACATATTTAGACCTATTATTCACAAATTGTCCTGATAATTTTTCTGTGAATGCGTCACTAACTCTATTACGGCAAAATATAGAATTCCACACAGCACTTGACTACTTCATTTTGCGCATAAAAATTCTCTTCCTAGGGATTTGGAGTATGAGGTAGTGTCGGAATACCATAAAACCGATTTTGAAAAGTCAAACTTAAATTGGGCTCAGTAAATGAAATGAAACAAGTTTAGAAAAAAATGCCAACGACGTAGTAAACCATATAAATTTTTAATTATAAAGAACATATTTTATGATAATATATCACTAAAAAGAAAAAGTCATAGTAGTAAGTTACCTGGTTTGATTCGCATTTGACGAATTTAAGAAAAAGAAAACAAAAATATTTTTTTACCAGCTTTGTGTTTTCAGTTTAACAACACATTAAAAGTAACACAAGGAAGCAATGTGAAACATTACTATATATTTCATTCAGCAATGATACAGAATGCATCGTATTGTAGTCGGTGCGTCTTATTTGGTTCAATTGACTCAGGCCCGTGCGCAGAAAATGCTCATAGAGAGGGTTTTGATTTTTCTACGTTTCTCATAAAAGAAAGGTTAAACTTTGAAGATTTTTATGAGACCTGGAAGGCCGAGTATTGTGTACCAATCGACTCAGCTCAACCAATTGGGTAAATGTCTATTATCAAGAAGGAATGGAATTGGTTGGTGGTAGTGTCGGATTGGTTTGAAGTAGTTAATCTTACTGACTAAACTTAAACCTCTTGTATCTTGCCATCCTCATCCATCCGAGGCCACTGTTACACTGAAAAACATTGTTCCTAAAATCTTGCATAGAGTACCATGAATTTTAGAACATTCACATTTTTTCGTTACGAAAACAGGACTATGAACAAAAATCATGCGTTTTATAATTATGTTCAATTTCGCTTCAGTAACGCCCTCATAACGCTTTTATTAGTGGAAATATTAGTTTTTGTGTTGTGAAATTCAATCACGGTTTTTCTTGTCATTGTCAAAACCATTTTCTGTACGTGAACTAGTTCACAACTTTATGATCATTCGTCTCAGTTGACTCATGATGTTATTCATAGATAGTTCGCAAAATCAAAACATTGTGGATATTTTCTCGTGCTCAATTTCACGATTCTCAGAATTTTATTCATGAATCCATTCGATCTTCGTGAACTAATTCATGATTATATATTAAACACAACTTACCATTCGTGCCCCTGAAATAGTTCCCAAAATCATGAAATATTATTCATGTACTCGTGAACTCGTTCATGATTTCTAGTATAATAGTCACGACTGACGGTGAGTACCCGTGCAATAAATCACAAAATTATAAAATGTTATACATGTCGTGAACTGGATCATTTTATCTAGTATAGTAGTCACAAGTTACCATTCGTGCTTATGAAATAGTTCACGAAGCCATCAAACAGTATTCATGTAATCGTAAACAGGTTCATGATTCCTAATATATTAGTCACGATCCAATATCCGTGCTCGTGAAATAGTTCCCAAGTTCATTACATATTATTCATGTATTCATGAACTGGTTCATGATTTCTAGTACATGATTCACGATCTATTTTACGTGAAAATAGCCCAAATAATATACAATTTCATGGAACATGGTAATGAAATTTTCATGTGAGCTAATTTCTCAAAATGTGGAGTAGTAGTCGTGGAATCATTCACGTTCCGTGCACTTTTTCATGAAATATCCAGCTGTCAGCGACCAAGAATATGTACGAGCTGTAGATATAAAAAATTATTGGGATCATTATCGTTATTCATTCGATGCGGTTCAGTGTGATGTCTGGATAGAAAATGAAAACTGTGCTGAGCGCCTCAAATCGTGTTCGTAATATAGTTTGCAGAATAAGATCCCGCGAACACTTTTATGGTCCAGTTCACCTTGTCACGTTACTTCGAATAAAAAACCGATAGTAACCAAAAATACCAGATCGCGATAAGACGAAGAGAAATTACGAATACCACGATGAAACTAAAAGATAAACAGAAATAAACAGAACTTACAAAATTCGTGACTGAGGTCCTGAAATCATAAACATAAATCACACAACTAGTGACAAAAATATCAAAAATCGTCACTAAGATCCTGAAATCATGAACATAAATAAATATGAATCCCTACTCGTGACTCAAATATCACAACATGAAAAGAAAATATGAAAACCAAAGTTCCTTCAATCATGGACATAAATCACATTACTCGTGATTGAAATATTCAAAATCGTGACTAAGATCCTGAGATTATGAATATGAATCACTTTACTCATGACTGAAAATATCACGATAAAATGGATAGAAATTACGAAAATCGTGACTAAGATCCTGAAATCATTAACATAGATTCCGCTACTCTGACATAAGACAAAAATCAACAAAATCGGCTGTGCATTCCCAAATTATGAACATGACTCATAACAAAAACTAAACATATCCATCGAACAACAGTAACCCAACCAAACATTCAAGTGTAATGCCATGTATATAGTCGGAGCGAACTAGTTTTGTAGAAACACAGATAGTTTCATGGATACGAGGTCTAGCATTCATAATTTTAGAAACTGTCACGGTTTTCGTGAATCGTTCACGAAATAGCGATCATTTTTTCATAAATTTATGAACGATTTTTTTCCGTGTAGGCACAACTTCAGTGGAAATTGTACTTTAGCTCTTTTTATTTTGTGTTAATCGTTCATGTTTTTTCTTTTTCCAATGATGCTTTTTCTTGTTTGCTGTCCAACCTTGTCGGTATATCTGACCTGCTCAGGTCTGCTGCAAATATCGTCACCTGTTGAGACACAAACCGATCCGGAGGTGTCGACCATAATGATTTACATCTCTTTACAACCATCTTCCCAGGGTTTTTTATCCTTCTTGGTGCTACTAGTTCCTGTTCATTTGATAGCTGCTGCTGAGAATTTCTCGGCGGCGGTATTTCTGCCGAAACCGATAACCATTTTCGTGAGTCATTTAGCTGTCAGTCACTTCGACGGAGAGATCATCGGCTGTAAAATTTCTGCAGGTAACGATATCTCGATTTTCTCTGACATCATGCTTTATCCTTAGATCCCGTCGCTAGCCCGCTGACCGACCTTTGCTGTGTAGCTGATCTACTCACAACTAGTGCTAATATCGAAACAAGCCGAGATGTGAACCGGCCCAGAGATGCCGACCAACATAATTTACATCCCTTTCCAGCCACCTTCGTGGGGTTTCTTCCTTGGTTTTTTCAATGACTTGTTTCAAGAGTGATCGTACTCGAATGACACGGCTCACTATATAATTTCATCCCTGAACAGGAAGTTAATAAATTTTTAAAAGTAATTGAAAACCCTCATGGGAGGGGTTTGAACTCCTAAAACCCTCCCCTTGCGCACGCGCCTGAATTGACTGTTCATGTGATTTGACCCGCATTTCGCTGCGCAACTTGTCAGGAAGTGAATTTCCAAAATACGACGCTTATAAATTATCTAAATCGTTTATAAGATATATTTTCTCAGGAAGGTGTGATCCGCTTTGCCATCCGCCCATGGAGAAGTTTGAAATTTCAAAAAGTCTCATTTAAAGTGCTTGGTGATTTGAATTTTTTTTTGTTACTTTGATTTAATATCTGTTTTTTGTTTTCAAATCCTACTAATAATTCGCACTGGAACCAATTTAAATGCAAACTAACCACAAATTTGTAGCCTAAACTGCGCATTTTAATTTTTGTCCTGAACAGCAACGCAGCTTAGCAAAGATTCAGCCGTAAAACCCCTCGACTGGCGACAAAGGCACTGCAAACTACAAACTCATAAATTGGGAAGAGCAAAAGCCCATTCACCAAGGAACCAAATGGCGCCATTTTCACGCGAATGCGTCTACTTCTTCTCAGTTGTTACAAAAGTTAAACTGAAACTCCGCGACCAACAAACAAAGCTTTGCTGATAATTTTGTTCATTCAGTCCATAAATGAGCATTATAATAAAATCGCGGACATTGTTCTCCGTTGGCATAATTCTCGGCATTATCCCCCGAACCGACCGATCTGCTATGCTCTATGCTAGGCGGCTGCAGGGTTGTGACCTTGGCGCTTGATTCACAGCAGAGTGGGCAATTCAAGTACGGCCGTAAAAGTGGATTAATTTTGGGCATCGCGGTTCTTATACCAACGAAAAAACACGAATAGATGAAACGAATTAGTTGGGGATCAATCAGAACTAGTCTACCTATCGCCGCCCGTGAAGGAGTTCGAAAACAACACCCAAAGCGTCACTGCTGTTTTTTGGCTGCGGCGGCGTCTGGCATCAGACGGAATCTATTAGCGCTGAAGTGGGAATTGGAAGTGCCGTTAAGCAGCCTTCATTTTTTTTTCGGTGATCAGCGTCGGTGGCAATAGCAGCAGCAGCAGTAGCAGCTTGGTGAACGTTACTTTCTATACACTTCTCATCGAACGAATAAATTTGCATGTTGAATAACACAGCTCATCATCAGCCCGGGTTAAAGTGGTGAATGTTGCTGCTGCTGCTGACTGTGACGATAGAAATGGAAACCTGACGTGTTTCCATTGGAGCTTGACCTTGCTTGTCTTGAGAATTCTCATGCGGCCACCGGTGGATCACTTGAACTCGCTCGATATTGCTCGGAATGGATGAATTACTAGTCCGTTGCTAAGGAATTGGATTGTTTGTAAATTGTGATTTGTCTGGTACGGTGCACGTTACCATCGTGGAGGATATGAAAGTCAGTAGAGTGTCAGGGTCGTCAACGACTGTTTACTGGGTTGTTCGGTGCCTACAACTGGGTATTAGTTTGACAGAGAAGGTTAAAGCTTTCGCGTACATCTTCTAGTATACTATATAGTTTTTTTTGCTTGCGCGAATAGCGGTTACAGCATAAGTCTATGCTTTAAAATGAAAAAAAAAAAATGTTGAAATATTCGAATACAATACAATGTGTCAATGGTGTAAAAGTGTGAAATTTAACTTAAGAATTGTACTATAAATGTTAAATTGCTTTTTTTTTTTTAAATTATGATTATGCTGACTTATTAATCTTTCAGAACGGATGCTATTAACTGTTATTGTATCTGATCACTTATCAGAACCGACTAGCGGCACTATCAGCTGCAAAGACATTTCCTCAACCTTCAGCGTAACTTTCCTCGAAGTACAAACCCGTATTTTCTAGCGGTACATCCGTCTCGCCAGGCCAACCGGGGACCGTAATTCCGCGCACAATTACGCAGCCAATGATTCCTGCCATCGAACCGCCATTGTCCAGCTAGGTGACAGTCTTGAGCTTGAGTCGCACTGCGGCCGTGGTCATCTAACCGGTCGTCGTCATCGTCGTCGTCGCCAAGCACTCTGTGAGCTGTCTTCTGCAGGCTTTAATAGGCATCTGACAATTACCGCTCAAACTGCCCGTCGAAAAAGCAATTAGTCTATATCGTGGCAAACGAGCGCTACAATAACGGGCGAATAATTTCCATTCGCTTCGGGCCAAAATGTAAACCTTCTCCGCCTTCTGCTGCTCCTTCGAGTCAGCAGTAGTGCAGCCAGCCAGAGCGTGTGGTGCTTGCTGCCGAGGTGATCCCCAGCATAATGCGAAAGGTGGGCTGCACTAGGTATGTAAATTTCCAGCCGCTCAAGTGTGAACAATGCAAACATTATGCTAATGGAGATTATGCGCCACAATAGATATTGGTTCAAAAGGCGACCGGATTTAGGAAGGAGGGGACGGGGCAGGGGGTCAGGGAATTGCAGCCCCACCGATCGTTAAGGAAAGCGCAGATATGGTTCAACTTGAGCGTCCTCCAGTGAGGGTAATGGTGGCGGTAATAGCGACACAGTCACACGTACCCACACACACACACACTTACAAACACTAAACGCTAGATTCAATGGCTCCGAAAGGAAAAACCAACTTTGTGTTATTGCGCTTTCTAAAATTATTACTATCAGTTAATCGCTGTCACAGTGGCAGGGAGGGTGTGTGAAAGGGAGTTGTATGTTCGCTGAGAAGTAATCGGTTTTTCTTTTTTATCGCGATATTAAAATTACAGACAGATCCAGCCCGATAGAGGAAATAAACCAAAACGGATCGTTTAGCGAGCGGTTTATGGACTGTTGTTTCCAGCGTGAATTTTATTGTGGGTATTTTTCTTCGGTATGCTTGGTGGTTTGGATGTGTTTGCCATAACTTGTATTTTGTGTAGCCGTGAAATAGATTGCGAAGCAAGGCCATCTTTAGACCATTCGGACCGATTTGAAGCCTCTAAAATCCCATTAAAAAAGTATTTAAGGAGAGAACAAGTTTAACCTTCCATCATTAGCATCGTCGTATGTTATACAAAACCCTCAGTAGCTCTAGCGAAATCTTCTTTGAGTATCAACGGTTGCTTGTCTGGGAAGCATTCGCGTGATAGCCGAAGGGATGACGGCGATGGGACATTGATTTCCAGATATATTTTCGAACCAGTAAGTTAGATACTATTGCAGAGTAAATTCGTTAGGTAGTTGAGTTGACTGACAGGTTGCATAATAGGCAAAAGGAAGTTGGTTTTCGCAAACACTAGGCTCAGAAACGGTTCGTACGCAAGCTTTGTTAAAATGATGTGTCGAGAAATGATATTTTTTTCCACTAAATCGTGTGGTTGCAGTTTTTAATTCAGACTTTGTGTTTCTACCTAGCTACCAGTATTTAAATCTATTGTATGCCTCTTTCTTAATCTAAGTGTACTATCTGCTATGGCATTTCATTATTGATGATTGATTGTCGTTATTGAGATACACACTCTTCCCAGGTGGGCACTCCACTTCGTATTAAGCTTATTATTTGGGATTTTCAGTCCTGGAAACCCAGGATGAATTGTCATGATTTTTCTCCGCCAACAGGCATCTTCAGGGGTGGGTTGTTGCATTTTCTGGTGCAGATTTATTACAGCGAGTAGTAAATTTTAATTCTTTTTTTGATTATAAGAGCGAAACTATTGAAAAAAATTTGTTGATTTTGTTTCATTTCAGGATGTTTTTTGCTCTACTCTTCCCTTTCGTGATGTTTTGGGTATTTCGGTAGACCTTACCGGGTTCGCGCTACCTTCATCGTGCTAGTGCCATCTTAGGTGTAGCTGACGCGATGCAGCGTTTCTTATTTAGCCCTTGGATATTAGTCAGACGCTGTTTGAGCCGCACCACCTGGAGAGCAGACGCTCGGTTACGCACCTCCTCACTTTGCTGATGTCAGAAGGACAACAGTGCGTAGGTTGCGCTACCAGCTAAGCATGCATTATGCTACTCTCAGCTGACGGTCATTTGTCATCGTTCGACTCGTGAAGGCGTGAGGTAGGAGCTTGTGAGGCCCAGAGCTATATTGGACGCTTCTTTTTGTTGTCAACTCACCATTTGCAACCCGGATGATTCTAGACAAATTTCGGGAGTACGCCTTGCAGACTCACCATCTGTTCATTGGTTTTAAGGCGTATGACTTAGAGAAAAGAAATGAGCAGTGGCAGATTATGTGAGAACAGGGTTTTCCGGCGAAACTGATTAGACTGATACGTGCGACTGATAAGCTCTTTGGTTTTATGGACGATATTGATGTAGTTAGAATCGATCGTAGAGCAGTGAAAGAGGCCTTCGTGCCTTTTAAAAGGGAGACAGCGAGGATAGGCTTAGTCATCAATTCAGCCAAGGCAAAGTACATGGTCGCAAGTAGAGAGAGAGAGAGAAAGAGAGAGAGACAGATCTAATGTTTTTGATTTGGAGGTAGTGCTTGATGGTGACGTGCTCGAAGAACTCGTTTATCTTGGTACACTTGTGACTTGCGACAACGATGTTTCCCGTGAGGTAAAAAGGCGTATTGCAGCTGCCGACAGGGCCTTTTGCGGGTTACGTAACCAGCTGAGGTCCCGCAACCAGCAAACTTCAACAAAATTCACCTTATACAAGACACTGATACTCCCTGTCGCTATTTATGCAACATTGCATCCAATACTTTTGATGGAGTACTTCGCATGGCGCCTATTCGGCCACAAAGATAATCTGAATAGCGGCAAAAAATGGCACCAGTTATCACTCCATAAACAAGCCTTCAAAGTTTACCTAGCATATTTTGAGTTGATGTCTCTTTTATTTTAGGCCTCCAAACTTGCAAGGCATATATTATTCTTGGTTTTACTATTGTAGCGAGTACAACCGGGGGACCACACTTGGTTTGAGACCCCATTTTAGACCGATTGTTCTGCTGCACATACAAAGAGTACTAGTTTCCTTGCTTATAAGTGGCTCAATATGTGCATTATAGTTTAGAGGACAATTTCAATTACTGTTTCGTTGAGCAAAAGTGTTGATAAGGAATATTTCCTTTTTCGAGTGAAGGAGAGAATATGACTATGTAATCTCTAATAGAATGCAATTTGCATTGAACTTCGCTTCTAGGATGTGTAAAAAGTAGGCCTGAACTTAAATCCATCTAAAACAATCATGATTTCCATGATTGTTCTATATGAATTTAAGTTCAGGCCTTCCTTTTACACTACTTAGAAGCAAAGTGCAGATTGTATTCTATTTGGGATGACAGTCACATTTTCTTCTTACGAGGATTACAACGTCAGTTAATAATTTCAATCGCTCGTCTACAACTAATGACCACAATAAGAGTGACAGAGCTCCGACTTGATGGGATCCCTTATTTGTTTTCATAGCCAACGTCGTATTTCCAAGCGTGGTAGTTATTTCACGGTTTATCAGCATTTAGTGGATCCAATTTATTTTGTAAATATCATACCCCAGTGTTTTTCCTAGCATTCTGGGGTACATAGTTACAAGTTTAAAATAAATTTCAATAAAAATTTGTACGAACTGCTAAACCAATGAAAAGACATTTTTCTTACACTATTATGTTTTTCGAAACGTACATAAGTCAACTAAACAGTGTTTACTATTTTGTTACTGCTGTTTCATTTTAACTTTTACACCACATTATTTGACGTTCCTTCTGCATTGGCTTTATTCCGCTTCATGTTCTAGTCAGTTTACCGTTAACTGTCTATTCCGGAAGTGACGCACGGTCATGGAGTGCCTCGGGATCGATAAACGCAATGCTTAGTAACCGAATTATTTGCTCGTTACTGATACAGGCAGAGATAAGACAATTGAGTATTTGCGGCTGTCAACAGGGTGGCATTACGTCACCTTTGTTGTGGAACCTGGTTGCCAACGGATTGTTGAGGAAACTCAATGAGCTCGAATTTCCAACCTATGGGTTTCCTGAAAATACTAATAACTGGGCTTTGCATCCGAACAATATTTGACTTAATGCAACAACCGTTAAGAGGCGTTAAACTATGCTATATTTCTCCTTTGTGGACGATATTTTTGGTAAAAACCTTTTTTACACAATCGAGCACAATGTTTAGAGAAATCTTCATACGTATCTCCAAACAAAGGCGCTTCTAGAACAACCGTGCCGAGTGATTTCGAAAAATATCCTACATTTTTTAAACTTCACTGCGGCATGCTGACCAGGACTTTAACCGGGAACTGCAAACTCAATTATCACATAGCAATTATTCAGCACGCTGAGTCTTTTTCATATGAGCTTTGTGAATCCAACTACGGAACCTTATTTCATTTGCCTAGCAATAGCGCAATTGCGATTTCGAGTTTTCGACCGTCCTTCCCTAGACGACACTGTGTTTGGACGACTGAAATACACAGACGTACTCAAGTTTTTTATCCAATGTGGTAAAGAGCTTTAGGCTTACTCGCAGGTGATTTGAACTACTTGTGAGTTTAACTTAGCTGCTGTTTGTTTTTGTGCTGTTATTGTTCCTACCCTTCAAATTCTACTTTCTACTTTCTCCTTCTCCTTTCCTTTCACTCAGGAAATAATGAGAAGACACGGTAATGCACAAAATCCGCGCCTACATACACGCCTGCCGTTTGAGCCAATATTGGTGAATTGGTATTTGTTTTGGTATGCCATCACCGGCGAATCGACAAATAAAACAACATCCAGCCGTCCATCGAATTGCCACATTTCTATCCCCCGATTTGTCTATCATTTTTATTGCTTAAAATTTCTGTTTCCCAATTCGTATTCTTTACGTTTCTACTTGGTGCCCGGCTCTAGACCTATGCATAAACGGCCTATGTTAAGAAGAACCACATGATAGCGAAATGGATGTCGAACCAGATTCGTCATCAAATACTCCGATCGCCGTTTGAAATTCCACTAGTTGCACTCGTTCGGATCGTTTGTGGTCTGTTTTCAGTCCAGAGATACAGGTGTAGGCTCTTCTTAAAATTTCGAAGGAGCTGACAGAACGATATTCGACCAAGGGTGAATTTTTTAAATTCCGCCCAATCAAGCTCAGGGTAGTGATTTCCATTCTAAACCAAGAAAACGACATTTCCGGTGACAAGGTACATACGAAGAAGTTCCGTGTAGCGATAAATGGCGTAGTCAACGATTTGAGATTGGCGTGCGTGCATTTATTGAAGCACAAAGTAGGATGTTTTGAAGACTACCTGTTTTGGTTTGTAATGATTTTGGTGTTCAATCGATTGCAGTCAGGATCAGTCATATAATACGAAATATTTCTCATATTCCTTCTGACTCGTTTTCTGGTCATTTGCTTCGAGTTTGCTCTGCCAAACTACGTCTGCTTCGACGAGGTTTGTCTACTTGTTCGCCTTTTTGTACTGCGAATATTGCACTCAATGCAAGGAATTAGGTGACACAGTTACCCATTGTTTCAATAAGGCCCGGTATGGCAAGTGTGGAAGGAATCATGACGAATTTGTTTGTAGTTGGAATATTGAAAAGTGTCTACTCTCTATATTGTGAGGAGAGGTCACATAAGCGCTCGAAATGTCCAACGTAGAAACAGCGCGAAGAGAAACTGAAGCATTTTCTTAAGTGAGCCTCAAAGCACTCTTTTGAAAAAAATGTTGAAGAGAAATACTCCAGCGACAATGACACACTCTTATGCTCTCTTCAGCTAGGGTTTGTACGAGTATGACTCTGATGATCCCAGTATGACTCTGGTTTCCATTTAAGGAACCCCACACGGCGGTCATCCGACGAGACAGAGTGTTGGTGCAGGCCCGTCAAGCAACCTAGAAAGCACCACGTTATGAACAATTAGGAAATCGGAACAATTGGCAAATACGTACGCGACTATAGAAAGAACTGCGATTGGAAACTTGGAACATTTGTTTTCCCCGGTTTAATCGAATCCTGTACAACGAACTGCATACTCGCAACTTCGAAGTTGTAGCATTGTAAGAACTGTACTTGGTGTAACAGAAGTTGTGTAGAAGCAGGTATCGAGACGCGGCACAACAAACAGGCTGGGAGTCAGCTTTATTGTGCCGGATCAGATGTGCTCAAGTTACAGGTTAGATCGGAGGACTTACAGATCATCGGAGGACTGTATGTAGTAAGGATCAAAGGATGTTTGTTGGTTGACAAGGTTCTATTCTATAGCTCAATAACTCTTACTAGGTCCGAATTGGCCAAGTTCCTCCTATGCAGAATAAAACTTAAAACAAAAATGATTTAAATAAAGTTTACAAAGCAAGTATGCGAGCGGCACTCACCTTCAGGAACGATTATTTGGGTCGAAACGTCAACGTACAATGCAATCCAACTAGAACAATATTATTTCAAGTTCAGCGATATGTGAGCTACAACAATACATTTACTGTTGGCGAATCGATAGACTATTTTTTCTTAAAACCTCGGAAAACGAACCAGAAAACTTGAATTCACACAAGACAATAACGTAGGGCAACCCCTTTTGGACGCCAGCTAGTACTGGAGTCCATGGACAACTTTGACTGCTAATAGCAAAAGATCGAAAAATTATTTTCAATTTTCTCAAATGGCAGTCCACGTGGATTGCTTAGAACTATAAAAATATGTAAAAATGAAGAAATCGGAAAAAATGTGGGTTAGCCCCTTTTGGGCGTCGCCATTTTGTTTAAGAACCTTTGGAATAAGTCGACATGTCTGTCCTAGAATCATTGGTTGATTAAATCTCACAACGTCTTTCAGATGTTATTATGATGTTATGAATCGTTTATAAATTAATTTATTTCAAAAAAAAAGTTATGATCCATGGGGCTTGTTTCAGTGTAATGCATCACACAAAAAACTATCTCAGTTTTATTTGAGTCATAGAACTACTAATATAAGAGTTTTATTATGTACGGTATACTTATATCGCGCACTACACAGAAAAAAATTGTTCCCAATATCGTGAATAAAGTGCCATGAATTCTGAAACAATCACATTTTTACGTTACGAAAGCAGGACCATGAACAAAATCATGTGTTTTATAATTGTGTTCAATTTCCCTTCAGTAACGCCAGCATAACTCTTTTATTAGTGGAAATATTGATTTTTATTGTGCGAACTTCAGTCACTGTTTCCGCTCTGTCATTACCAAGTCGTACTTGTGTACGTGACCTAGTTCACAACTTTTAGTAAAAATTCAATTATATATGGTCGGTGTTAAGTCAGACCGGACGAAGTAATAATTTATTGATTTATTGAAATTTATTGAAAAACGCGTTGAAAGTCGAATGCAGCTAAAGAAATTATATATCCAATGCTATACCTATTTTATTGTTTATGTTTTGCGACTTAGTCCGGTTTGAGTTAACACCGACCGACCATATAGCAGTGAACCCCCATTTTAAGATAATCTAAAATTGTTCCTTACTGTTTAAATATAGCTTTCAGACAACTTTATATTGCAACCCTCTAGTTTTAAGAAATTTAAAATAAAAAATTCGCAAGTTAATGAAATATGAAATAAACAGACTACAAAAAAACCATCTTCATTCCAATTCAAGATATCTGCTAATCTATCATAATAAACTACTATTGTATTACAAATAGCGAGGAAATATTTCTGAAAGATTCTTCTGTAAATAATCTGGACAATATTTAAAAAAACTGGACGAAATACACATTTTTCTGTTTGAGTGAATCAAGTAAAAAGAACTGGAAGAATCCATTTTAAACTGGAATGTTAGCATCACTGATTAGGACCTCGAATATTGTTATTCGTTTAATAAGGTTCAGTATGATGTCTGGACAGAAAACGAAAACTGCATTGAGCACCACAAATCGTGTTCATGATATATTTCACAGAATAAAACTGCCGATATCATAAACATAGGCCACATCACTCCATGTGTAAAATTAGAAATCAAGCTGTAGAATAGAATATCACGATAACGTGAACAGAGGTTATGAAAATCGTGACTACGATCCTGAAATCATGAATATGAATCACACAAATCGTGACAAAAACGTCAAAAATCGTGACTAAGATTCTGAAATCATGAACATGAATCACTTTACCCATGACTAAAATATGACGATAACGTGAATAGAAATTACGAAACTCGCGACTAAGATCCTGAAATGACGTTTATAAATCGCGCCAGTCTGACAGAAAAATCCGATAGTATACTCATGACCAGAGTTAAAAATATTCAAATTCATTGAATGAAAATTGAGCATATTCAGCCGAATTCATTTTCAATATTCAGTGACGCAGCTGAAAACGTCAAACGAACAAACCGCCCATTCATCCATGCAGATTTTCATTCGTCTCCGATTATTACACCAAGCGGCCGTGCAGCAACGAATCAAACGCATCAAAGTAGGCCCTGGCACAATGTAAGCGATGATGGTTGTTGTTTCATATGCTTTACCGGCATTTGAAAACATTTTCCTATAGAATTAGTGAAATGAATATATTGTACGATATTCAACTGAATGAATAACATGGATATTTGAATGAATATTTTTTCTATTCACCGCGAGTCGCATCAGGTTCATTTTCAGCCGTCAATAAAGAGCTTCGATTATTTTAAACTCTGCTCATGACTAAAATAACAAGGTAACGTGATAAGAAATCAGAAAAATCGCGAATAAGCTCCTGAAATCATGAACATCGTGTGACTGGCGGCTGTGTATTCTTAAATTATGAACAAGAACCATTACAAAAACTAAACATGTGCAGGGAACAACAACAGTAACCCAACCGAACCAGGGCACTTTTTCCCGAGTGGGTAAAAAGATTCGGAGTGATTTTTACCCGAAAGTTCAGACATGGCGTGTGTAAGTGAAAATGAGAATGCCCTGATAATAGCTGATGGCTATTTGGAAACACCCTTTATTAACGGGTTGTATGATCAACTGCTCAGCAAAAATGTGTTTGATAATTACTGAACTACATGTGTTCCCCAGCTAGGTACCAATTACTCCATTTTTTTAAATTTCGTTGCATTAATTTTCGGTTCCTTGCGACAAAACCCTCTTTTCGCGGATACAGAAGCCCGTATGATAGTGTTGACTAATGAGAACGTATCTCCGACCACTGACATCCTTTCAGGTCGATTTGAATATTTCTACGATAGCACAAATAATGCCGATAAGTCTCCTGTTAGATACAAATTATATCCATCTAATACAACCGGTCGCTGGATGGTTTACTTACGGACCAAAGATAAGCAATTTTAAATCTATGATATATGGCGTGATTTAGCTAAACAACACTTGACCATGTACGCAGAAGTATCTTGTCTACGTGCCCGCTCGGGAAGTAGAGATTCATGGTGTGGTCACCGAGAGGGGCCTTAATTATGAAATATAGGGTTGGCTTCTTCCAGAACCCTTTGCTTTAGTTAGTGGAAGTTCTGGTATGCAAGCAATTGCGTTCAACAAAAGTCGAGAAGTACAACAAAACAATTTATTTTCCATCAGCCTCATTTCGAGCCTCTCGCAGGATCTGTTCTTCCAAACTTTTTTTCTTTTGAACTGGGTTCGTTTATCTGTTTGCCTTTTTGTACCGCGCGAAATGTACTGCCGTCGTTGCGAACAATGAGGCATAGAGTGAAAACAAGGCTCGGTTTGGAATATGCGTTGAAAATCATGAAAAAATTTCCTGCTGTAGAGAGATTACCAATGAACCATCGACATATCCCGTATATAAATTACATGGGGATAAATCGAATCATGTTTAGAAGCGCTCCGAGAAGGAATGCTAAAGAGGGCTACGGCACCGGCCACGGCTAATTTCTACGCTACATTGTTCACTAAAGAGCAAGATTCTGACAATTCCATTGAGGAAACATCTTCTAATGTGCCAATAAATTTTCGAAAGAGGAGAATCATTTCCTCTCATAAGCTTCCTCGTAAAGACCTAAGAGTACCCCTTGATGAATGCTTTCACAAAACCGAAATAAGTGGCTCCAGGTCTCAGAAAGTCCATATGGGACATCCAATAGTCCAAGCGTCTTTATATTTCAGCCCTATTGTTTCCCTAGGTTTTACACTATGCATGGTTAACTTCCGTCGTAGATCTTCCATAAATTTAACATTACTCGCCCGGGCCGAGAAAACACCATGGAGGAGCGTTTTGGGGATCAAAACGTGTTATTATTTCAATCGGGTTTGCCTTTGCTCGGTACCAGGTATGGAAGTTATCGCTTGCCAAGTCCGAATCAAAGGCAAATGCTTATTGACATTGTTTCCATATACCTTGCACTTCAGCTGGTTTTAGAAGACTTCAACTACCAGGATAACCGATCTATCTTACTGCATGATATTCGCAACGATTTCAATATGATCACCTGGAATACGGTAGAAGTGACACGAATGCCTACTCCACCAGCGCGGTCAATCGCGTTAGATTTATCGCTGTAATCGCGACCACGCTACAATCAGGGTCACATTGATTGAAAGAGTTACGCGTCCACTGAATCCGAAACAATTGAATAAAAAAAGAAAGTCATCCGGTGGAAACTTAAAGCCTTGTGACTGGCTTGATTCTCTACACTGCGACTAAAGGTCGGACGAAACGAGTACCCGGCACGAACAACCGTGGACGGTCTCCCACGCCATGCTGGGCAAAGAGTGCTCAGAATTGTGCACAAAAAAGGTCCTATGAGGACTTTTTGAACTGATTTTTTTTTCGAATATAGCGACGTTAGAGACGCAAATGAAAAACTTGATGAAAACAGAAAAAAACGTGGTTATTGGCACCGGTTCGTCGACGGATTTATGAGAGAAACAATATTTTGTCCGGCGGCTAGACCCTTCCTGGTGTACTCGATTCAAACTTTAATCTGAGTACACGGATCCAACAATCCTTTTTCGGCGACAACAGATGCACATTCCAACATTAGACGTTTCGCGATGAAATGAAAATAAACGGCTTTTTAAATGTAATGATTGTTCTTCAAACACACAAATTTATCTGACAGCAAATATGCTCGCGCCAAGTATTGTAGAGCGCATATCACCGTAGCTTTAGTCAGATGATTAGAGCTATGCATAGCCTCTATTCTAATTATTATGATAGTAGTGGTGATGGTGTGCTGCAAACATTCTCCCCACAAAACTGATAGTTTTATATTTACCTATCAACGACCATGCCCACATCGTATCAGTGTCAAGAAAGCTTTGCGTTCGATGGAGCATGGAAAGCACTCCTTGTTTTTTTCTGGGGAAAATATGTGAGTTCCGGACTCATACCAGATACAAATATTAGTTTGAGTTCTATCACATTGCTCCATTCCGGGTAGTTAGGAAAAAGACACTTAGATTAAAATGGTTATGGCGACATTTAACATGTTGTCTGGTCGTGTGCAACATTAGCGCCAGATTTCCGTTAAACGAATCCCCTCGGCCTCGTTCTAGTCCGAGATGTGCTGACTATCTTCGATCTCTCCTATAGGTCATATTTTTGAACACGATAGATATCCTAATTTAATTGTCTCTTCTCATTTGGTTGACATGCTGGAAATCTGATGCCAAGAGTTCCCAGCGGATACAATGAGACAAGTCGGCGATCCGGTTCATGATGCGCTGATAGCGATCTTTCATTTGTTAAAAAGCTGGAAGTGTAATTTCTTTTTTTCACTGTCATTGTTGTTCGCCCTCTCACCACTTTTCCTGATGCGGTCTCTGCTACTGATGATGGAATAAATCCCTCTTTTGTATTCGTTTTGCCTTCCTTATAAAAGTCTACAAGTGTTTCTCCTTGTTTCAATTTATAATCAAAGATTTGGTCTTGTTAAAAATTGCAAATTGTATATCCAGTTTTTAAAAATATGTCTAACTGCATCCTTTAGTCTGAATAAAAATGTATTTATAGTTATTGTATATCGTTCTGAACACTTTGTTTTGAGATGTAGATGTATCAAAATGTATTCCCTTTAGTAGAAATGTAAAACATAATTTATAATTTCTAGCTAAGGAAAATAATTAGTTTCCCATATTTTCAAGAAATTTAATACTATGTTGCGTTTCGGCTTCGCCTCATCAGAAACCGACACTAACACATTGTCGGAATAGATTAGCGCCGGCTTGACGCAAATCCCTTAAAACTAAAACACACTATGTGTTTCAATCAAACGACTGATCAAACGTGATGTCCCGTTCGAGCAGAAGTTCTGTTTATGCCGATGAGACACAAGTGAAGCCGAAACTTGTCTTGGCTTAGCAGGCCTATGCGAAAGCACTATGCTATATTTCACCCTAAGGAGGAAAAATTGGTAAAAACCAAAATTTCTCACTAGGGTGAAAATTTGTTTGTAAAAACCAGTCTTTGTACAGGAGGGCACAAATCCTTATTTCAATATAGCAAAGAAATTTAAATTGTGAAGCGAAAAAATTTGCATCTGAATAAAAATATGAAATTGTTGAACATCGATGTACGTATGCATTTTGTGCGCAAGACACATACTTGATTAATCTCTTATTTTGGTTTGCTCCAAACTTCCGAGTGGTATATTCCCACCTCAGAAATTTTCGAGTGGGTAGTACTACACATACTACACACGTGATCCGCCGGCCCTGTACTAAACATTCGAATGAAACGCTATGTAGTTATATATTTGGGGCGAACTAGTTTTTTGGAAACACAAATAGTTTCATGAATACGAGGATTATTATTCACAATTTCAGGAATTTGGTCACGATTTTCGTAGATCATTCCGTTTACGAAATCGTGATCTTTTGTTCATGAATTTATGAACGGATTTTTTCCATTTATAGTCTAGTGACATATTCGGCCTAATAACGCATTCAACCTAATCAACTGTTCGATCTTATGAACAATTCGATTCAATAGCCTCTTCGGCCCGATGACATTCGGCTTAACGACATTGAGCCTAACGGCTTTCCGTCTAGTGACCCAGTAACATAGGAATTTACACTGTATTTTATATACATTTGAGCATTTTTAAGTAAATCGACAAATTTTTTACTAGATTTACTACCAAGTCTCCAATTTAGACATTTTACGCTTGAAAATTTATAAAAATCGCGCAAAATATCGATAAAAAAAGAATCCGGTTCACTACAATGTGAGCACATTTCTCCTGCCAACCCTGTAGGTTCCCATTCGTTAAAACTCATGACATTTGCACTAATTATGATCAAAAACGAAAAAAACTACCAACCATAAGCAGATACTCAAATATGACCTTTCACGGAACACCTCACACATGTTTGCTTCGGGTTGATGCGAAATGTAATCTTCCCTCTGAACCGGCATCGCTGCTGCATCGCGTAACAAGTGAAATGGAACTCGAACGAGGTTCGCTTTTTTTCCTCCTGACATTCATCAAATTTGCGCCGCTACCGCCTCCGTCCGCCCCTCGGTTACAGTCGAAGTGAGAGGATACATCGCCGAAAGTGATTTTCAAGTGAGCTAACAAGTACCTCTAACTATATGTATAGCTACGTACATACGTTGCGAATTGTGGGTCGTGAGTTCCACTCATATCTGCATGAGCAGTACGCGCAAACATCAGCGCTAATGGAACTAATCTTCGGTTTTCGTTCACCGCGCCATCAGGGTTCTCCTTAATGACGGCACCGGAGGTAGCGGCGGAAACTATATGGAATTATGACCGACGACGATGAAGTCCAGATAAGTTGTTACGTTAATCTGCTTCGGATTTGTTGTTTCGTAAGTAAGTACGTGTCTGCGATTGCTTGGGACAACAGGCGCGCGTCCCACTCGTCGAAGAAGCGGCGGCAATCCAACCAACAAAGGCTGTACTCATGTTCCGTTGGTTTTGTGTCTTTATTTTCTGTTTGGTAAAGACAATTATTCGGACTGGTCGGTCTCCACATACTTGGGTTTAATTAGAAAGGTCCACTGAGTACAGATTTTTGTACTGTGAGTAGTTGGTAAAAGCAATGACATTTCGCGTATTTGAACAAATAATCATTCGATTTGGCAACCGCTTTCCTAATTCGACGGAGTTTGGGGAGATGTTTGAAGAAAACTAGCTTTTGGCTTAATTAGACTCATTTGTCATACTTTCTCTTTTCAAATAACTAACAAAGACACGTCATCTGACATATTAATAATCGGTCTATGAGTGTTGTAACTCTACATCGACCATGCAGTTTCACAATAGACCCTTTAGCAATATTCAACTAAATGCTATTCTCCACGTGAAATCTGCAAAGTTCCATTCCAAAGGTGGCACTGTGAATAATTAACAACCACATGACGATCCCGTGAAGCACTCGAAACACAAACCACAAATGGACGCTTCCGTCAAAATCGGTGACCGAGGAAAAACCTATTCCGAACGACCCGAAATTGCGTACCAATGCAATTGCAGCTACATATAGCCAATTACGATTATGACTGACTGCAGCTCCGCATCCAAAGTGCCGAACTCTTGCCAACGGCGCGCTTTTTCCCCGTAGCACTTTCCGAAAAGTGATAAAGTTTGTATCGTCCTTTCGTATAGCATTAGAACGCACTGCCGTCCAAAATAACCGACCGAAGTGGATGGTGTGGACTCCCTGATTTATGAGGCATGATTTAGAGAAACGAGAACTCATTTCATGCCACACGGCTCTCCAGGACCAGGCACAGCGCGGCGGGCTGGCTGGCTGGCTGATGATTCTCGCTTTGGACAATTATTCCACCACTGCGCGCCGAGGGGTGGTTGGGTAGGAGAATTAATAAACCGTCGCCGGTTTGCTGGTTTGTGGTGGCTCGTTGGTTGGTTGCTTGCTTGCTTCGTTGGTATGCTTCTCTTGGTTCCGGCAGCGTGCGAAGAAATGCGTGGAATTTCGCGCACAGCTAAGGATAGGAAAGGATCGCACAAAAGTGCTTCCAAGCGCGGTTGTGCCCGGTGAAAAACGACTTCGAAACCCGTTCAAAAATTTATAATTTATGGCGACGACGAATGAAAGCTTCCATTTTCCATTTCCTTTTGCTATAGGTGCGGGTTGCGGGAAGTGATGCTTTCAAGGAAAGGGCAAATCATGCCGTGAGCAGGGAATGAAGTATAATATTTAGAAATGCAACAATAAATTTGTTAAACATTTTGGCAGTTTGAGTTGAGGCGAATGGCAATCGTCACAATTTATGAGAAAAGGTTGAAAATGGAAGAAGAATTTTTTGAAGCATTCCTTCAGCGCATTTAAAATGTTACAAATCTAGTTCGCCTAATTATATCCTGTACAATTAAAATACTTATTTTTTGTTAATTTAGTTACTGTTGGATAACGATTATTTTTTGCGTGAACCGTAGTTTGTCTTAATTTTATTAAACTTTGATGACCAGGATGGTATATTATATTCATTGTTTATTTGCAGAGAATAATTCCCTATATTGAATTGTTGAGAGGAAACAAAAGCTAACCTCAAGGTATTTCAACATCTTACGAATTCATGATCTAAACGAGCTTGTTGAGTTGAGAGCTCGTTATGTTTTCATGCCCTGTCCAGAGACAGTAGTTATTCTTAAGTAGAGAACCAGTTACCTAATTGTCATTAATATTTAGTAATCCGTTTTAAGAACGATTCCATTTTGACATGTTCCGAAGAAATTTTGCACTAAATTATTTAATCGAAATTTTATGATTTTATGATACTACTTGTGTCAGTATTTTAAGGAAATTGATTTCGGATAGATGTTAAAATCAAACCAAGTAATCATTAACCGCTCACAACAATGAATTTTCATAGTAACTATCTCAATTTTACGTTAGTTGGCGAAACTTTATCCTGTGCAACATGAGACCCCATTATGTGATTATTCATCACGAACAAAGAACTCCAGTCCATACCTCCCCTGGTGTGATCTTTGGTGGTATGTTGAAAGGGAAGGGGGAAATCGTAGAGCGTCTATTCTGCATGTTACGAGCGGCTGCAAGAAGCGTCGGTCTCGGAACGGATGACTGAAGAAGTAATACGGAGCCTCGTCAGCTATTTGGAAGATTATAGTTCTGTCATGGGGCTAAGTATCACAGCCCGGATAAGATGACATGCCGAATAAACAACCAAACAGCCCCGAAAAACGGCATACTGCATATAAGAAACTGATTGGAATTGTGGCGTCTGGAACGTTAGAACCTGCGAAAATAACCCTACTTGTACAGAAGCTGCAAAAAAGAAGAAGATAGAAGCTCTTCAGGAAGTTCAATATCACGACACGGGAGATCTGCGCAGTAATCCAAGTCTATTAACAGTCAAATTTGAAAGTAAATGTTTCGCTTAGAGGAACGAAGGGCATTTCTATTAGCTCTGCGAGCATACGTGAATGCCTCGGACCTAGCGTCTTGGCGCTTGAGATTCCAAGCTTTTCTACATATTTTTTTAAGTCTAGCGAGTTCGTCATCCCATGAGCGGATTCCTCTAGAAATACGTACAAGCTTCCTGGTATGCTGTTAGTAAGAGTGAGTTTGTTTTATCCACGACCTCATCCAAGTTACTTAGAAATTCAATTTCTCTTCTAAAAAGTCCTAGTTATGAGATTTGGAATTACAATATGTTACTATAACTAACAAGACGTTTAAACAAATTTAGGTATTTATGATCAGATAACGACGGCTCGAGCCAACTCGTGCGTAATACTGTCGGAGCAGAGGATTACATCTAACAACTTCTTCGTATCAGAAGTTACAAATGATGAGCGATTTCTCACATGTAGTATATGCAGGTTTATACTGTTTAAGTATTCCATCAATCCAGTGTCAATTCTGCCGATTGTGAGAAGGAGTTCATTTCTGACAAAGTTTGATGCAACCCTTTTCAAATCCTCAGTAGGGAAACAATAGACGTACAAATGCTATAAGCAGACAACGGATGATGACAGCACAAATATCGCGAGTTGCGAAGTCGGATATGAAAAATGCTTCAATAGCCTTATTAGCAAATATACGTGCATCACGTGGATTTGTCATGCTATATTGTTGACGGCTGCGAAGACGGTGTTTAGTAGCTTTACAACATGGAAGTCTCCTTTATGGAAATAAGGTTCTTAAATCAAAGCTATTCTTGCCTGCACAAGGCGGGATAGATTCACAGTCGCTGTGCGTTTATGCTGAAGATTAATGTGTGCTACTATAACCACTGTTGATCAGAACAATACATATTTCTTCACTAGACTGTATCATACAACAACTAGAAGATTTTGAACACGTTGGTTTATACTTGATTTTGAACACGTTGGTTTATACCCATAGCGAAGCCCGGAATAGATATTAAAGACATGACCATCATTTGAATCCCACGATTTGGGAATAAACAAATGTCCACTGTGTCAGAGATTCGATTGACACAGCAAAGGTAAGACCCATGATACATGCACAGTGGTCGGAAAGGCCAAAAAAGTAAACTTAATTCACTAGAGACCAATCCATGGAATATATTCACAGGGTGTATTTGGAGGAATTTTTCGTATGAATATTCCCCACAATCTGAAAAAAAATTAAAATTAGGCGTGAATAACTCTGATAGAACTAAAAAAAATAGCTTTTTATACTGACGAGGTAGAAAGTTGGTGTCTTCGACAAAGTTTTAGAAATGTTCGTAGTGAAGAATTTTGCTGAAGAAGCTGGGAGGGTAGGGTTACTTTATCATGTTTTTTGGCTATTTCCATACAAAAATCAGACAAATTTTTTTTTTATTTTTTTCTCAAATTTTAGTAATTGATTTGATATTCAATTACAAGTATTATTTTCACTTATATCTGAATATTTCCGAATTTATAAACTTGGGAGCAATGTGAAGCTTTTGATATTGTTGGATATTCCACACTGATATATACTCAAATACACATGTCATAATGAATTTAATGCTTACAATAGAATGTTATGCCGTTAATTACTAAATATTACGGAAACAATAGAAATTTTTTTGTTGATTTTTGTATGGAAAAAGTCAGAAAACATGGTAAAGTATGCTTACCCTATTTATAGGGTTCTAGAGTGCCAAGGACCAAACCTTCTTACCTTTATTGTGCATAGTTCAGACAGTGAAAAAAGTGGTTTTCCGTACATTTTGCTTTGCACCTTTCTTTATTATACGTAGTCGAAGTTTGGTGTAAAATAATGTAGAAATCTTCAATAACTATAATAGTAACTATAATAACAACAATAATAACAACTATTGAGAATTTTTACATACAGTCTTCAACAACATTATGTAGTTTTAATACTTCCATATTTGTCTAGAACATTGTTTGCACGAAAATTTACAATAGAAAAAGTTATATTAAAAAAATAGATTTAAGGCGGTCGCCATAGAAAACACATGTTGAATCGATAACCTTTAGTCCTACAAGCTCAGGTTCTTCAACAAAATTCTTCACTATGAATATTCCTAAAACTTTTTCGAAGACACCAACTTTTTACCTCGTCACTATAAAAATTTAATTTTTTAGTTCTATCATAGCTAGTAATGCCTAATTTAAATTTTTATCATTTTGTGGGGAATATTCATACGAACAATTCCTCTAAAGACACTCAGTGAATATATTCGATGGTTTGGTCTCTAGTGAATTAAGTTCACATTTTTGGTGTTTACGACCACTATACCATGGTAGCAGGAACCCAGTGGATCGATTCGTGTCTAAGATATTTCAACCCGTCGGTTTCCACACGACCAAAAAGGCTGGTTTTATCCGGAGAAGAATAATAGAATTTTATCAACCATGGTGGACAGTGTGTTCCGCTATACGGAGAAGTTGAATATACCTGTTACTTCACTTCGACAAACTTTTTCCCGAGTATTCCTAACGGTGTTCGTGTAGTGAAAATACTTTTCTAACCAGACCATTCTATTCAAAACACATAGAGCTAAACCTACACAATCCACGATATGAACACACTAATTGCGGATTCCAACGTGTTCTTCTTGTATTCAGGCGGCACACAACTGAAGACCTCACATAGGACTTGCTAAGGAGAACGCATAATAACTGAAAGCCTACTCATTTAATGCAAACCAATTCAAAACACATTCTTCAATATCATCACCTGAACCAAAAACGGTTTCCAACGATGTGGCTACTATTCAGCACCACAATCGCAATAGCTGCGTCCAGCACCTCAAAATCAACAGCAAGTCTCATCAACGAGGAAGCTGATATCAATGATGCCAGGTTTACGCTCGTGACTTGTAAGAGACAAGGAATAGTATCTGATCTGACAATCAGACTTAACCATCAGCTTTAACGATCACGGCATCGAATTAATAACAATAAAAAAAGAGAATGATCACCTAAATGCAGTAGGCGAGTAAACAAATGGAATACTCAAATATTGTTCTTACTCTTATTAATAATATTTTAATAGAATGTTTTGAAATGGTCTCAATAGGATTTTAAATTAGCTACATAATATAGAACCAATCCAAAATGTCTGATATTTTGTTACAAAGTATTTCTTTGGTTTAATTTTTATCACTGATGATACAGGAATGACTTGCAGTTAGGAGGACCACTTTGGGATCTATCTATATATATAAAAATCAATGTATGTTTGTATGTATGTCCGCTAACTACTTCTAAACTACAAGTCCAATCTTGATGAAATTTGGCATACGTATTCTTTCCCCCAAGAAGATGTTCATGGTATACTTTTTTTTGGGGGGGAGGTTCACTGCGCTTAAGGGGGGTGTTTTTTGGGCAAAGAATTATTTATCTATATATATAAAAATCAATGTATGTTTGTATGTATGTCCGCTAACTACTTCTAAACTACAAGTCCGATCTTGATGAAATTTGGCATACGTATTCTTTTCCCCAAGAAGATGTTCATGGAATGTTTTTTTTTTGGGGGGGGGGTACACTTACCTTTGGGGGAGGGGGTTGTTTTTTAGGCAAAGAATTATTTGTATCTCCATATTTATTAGTATTTGACATATGTATTTCTCCCACTGAGCCGATGGATGATGGGAGTGGACCAAGAAAGGGGGGGAGGGTTCTGAAGTAATCCTTATCTATTCATTCAATGTGATTATTAGCGATGAATTCAATTTTGACATAAGTATTCCTTCCACTAAGGAGATGGTCATGGGGTGGTTTTTGTGAACGATGGGAAGGGTGAGAAGTACCTAATCCGAGGAAAGGGAGAGGGGGGGGGTGTACTAAAGACCTTTTTTTAGCTATATATATTATATATGATTTGGCACCAAAACGGTGGACATGATTGTTGGTTTCGGAATCTGAAGGAGAGGGAGGGCTTCTGATGCAATATCTATCAATTACTTCAAAAATCTAAAATTTTGTTGCATCCCTGTTTACCAGCACATAAATAAAATCGCAAGAATTTATTTGATAGAGATCTATTACGCGAATGACAATATAATACTGATGAATTGCATGAATTTGTCGAAAATTAAATTGAAAATTGCGATCGCTTCATCTGAAGTTAAATCAACATTGCTGGATTATGGACGAACAGCTCTGCCTGCGCTTGCGGAAAACGTTACTTACAATATCAATCAAAATTCGGATGTAAGCAAAATGCTGAAAGAATGCAACACTGTTGTATAGGACGAATTCACGATGACCCATAAACTAATCGAATATTTGGTAGCGTGGTCCGCGATCTTCGTCAAATTTTATCCGTTAGTCGACACCTACTGATGAAATCAGTTCTTGCTTAAGGGGATAGGATTATTGTTGACAAAATATCGTACTTAAAAAAAATTGGCGATACCGAGAGTGTTAGTCTATTCAGACAATAATGCAAAATTTAAGCAATATTTTCCTTAATGTTCACCGCAAAATACTGAAAATCTTCAGAAGACACCACGAATAAATGCGATGTACAGAATAACTTTAAATCTACTGAACCAAATTGTTTGAAATTTTGCACAGTTCTCCTTCATATCATAACATCATTAAAGATCATAACTTTGTTCACAAAAATAAGTTTCATGGTATTTTTTAGCGAAAATTGCATTTTTAGCTGCAGAATGCTGTAAAAAATTCAAATATTAAGAAAAAAATAAAAGCTTCGATCAGTACCTGGGAATATGTAGAAGAACTGTACAAATCTTGAAAACGATTGGTCCAATATATCTTGATTTATGATTTACACCACAAAGCAAGTTTTAAACGAGATACCTCCAGAGATTTTCTGTCACTGGCTCAATTTTTAGTATTCTGCTATGATATTTGAAGAAATACTGTTCAATTGTGCAGTAAATATATGAAAAGTGAATGAATATACTAACACTCTCTGTATCGCCAAAATATTTTTTTAAATGCACCATTTTTTATGAATTAACTTTACCCACGTCCACCAACACTCCGTTATGTCTTCGTATCATTGGAAATATGTTTCGAAAACAGAACTTTTCACTATATGTTGCATACATTTATTGAATGATTCTTATAGTCACCTTCGCAGGTTAATTCGCCAAAAAAGTTAGATATATGGGTTGGGAAAATGTTAATCGATGCAACAATAACTTGCACCACATTTCCACATGATTTTGTAACATAATACAATCTGTTGAAGAATTAATCGATTGCGTAAATTGACTTCAATTTTATACACTACTCCATCCAAAATAAAATCGATGATAATTCTGTTACGCATATAATTCTATGGATAATCGTATTGAATTATTTAATTCAGTCGATCCACCATGCTTTCAGGAGTATTGGTTTTATACGTTACCAACCCAGCAGTCTCCGTCAGACGAAGGTTTTTATATTTAATCGAAAAAATAAAGTTCTTTCTACGAATTTTTGCGATTAAGGAAGTTGCTTAAGGTGTAAATTGATAAAAAATATTCGAAAATTTACAATAACTTTGTTGTTTCGAGAGCTACAGATTCATCGTTGTTATAAAAATGTGTATTTTATCGCTTTTAACAACTTTGTAGAAGACACTTTTAATAATAAAAAGTAATCGTAAAAAGTTATATTCGAAAACTGTTTTGAAGGGGTCTATCCCAAGCAAACCTACATATCTCGCTACTGTTACTATATAGAGCTTTAGTATCTTCAGTAAAGATTTTCACAATAATATTTTCTAGAACTTTACTGAAAACAGTGAACTTCTAGCTAAATTATTTGGGGAAATAAATTTTCTATCTCACTTTTAGGGGATTTCACTCAATTTATTATATCAAAACATGCATCTATTTATATCCAGAAAATTCTTCGAAAAAATCCATTCTCCAAAACCAATGGATCAGGAGTTATTAAATTTTGATCGTGAAAACGTCGTTTTGCAACACTGTGCACCGCATGTGTTGCAATTGAAACTTTGTGTGCCTATTATATTAGTTACTGCGCAATATCGACCCACCATAACTGTGCTTTGGTTGAAAAATTTCATTTAAGCGACCATTGTAGCTAGAAAATATAAAGGAGCAGATGTACCTCGAATTCGAATGATATCAATGGATTTCAAACGATTGTGTATAGTAAAACAGAGCAATTAATTTAATTGTGCTCCAGGTGGTCAAACTAAGAACATTGTCTATCCGCGAGCAAAAATATTTAGTATTTTTAGAATTTTTAAAATATTTCGTTTAGTCCTGATGGGTGTAGCGAAGCGCACCGGGTTACAGCTAGTTATGAATAATGGACAAGCCATGGATCAACCAGATGGAGTGCGAAAGGTTATCCGAGATATACAAAGGACGGAATCCCAGCTTAAACCTTTAAATGTTAGAATTTGAATCGGAATTTATTTGTACGAAGATTTCCACTGCGCGTTCGGAATGATCTGTGTAGAAGGAAAAATACCTACGGCTTGGTTGGATACAAGGGACCAAAATTTTCATAACCATGAAGCTGTTCCGATTTTCCGATCGTTGAATCCTTTGTTGACGAATACCAAAGCTAGTTGTCAGAAGGAAGATCAACAACAGCTCAGATGTGTACTCTTAGTCAAATCCTGAACAAAATGGGAATACAACTTGTGGATTATCATTATCTTTTTGTAGATTTTAAAGCTGCGTACGATTTAGTGAAACGAACCGAACTATGGCCGATAATGGTTGAACATAGCTTTCCGACGAGGCTGATTAAGCTGATGCGAAAGACGGAAGCTTCAAAATAACCGCAAAGTCATCTGCCTAATTTGTGCCTTTTGATGAATTGAAGCAGGACGATGCACGGTGCTCGGTTAAATGCATCTAAATTTTAATTTTCATCGCGAACAATATTGATAACCGGTGATAGCGATAACGAAAACCAAGCAACAAAGACCTAATGTGCAAAGGAAAGAAACCTTCATCACCAGATCGCACATGATTGTTGACTTTGCAAACGACCTCAACACCATCAGCGTTGGTCGAAGACCAGTGTAAGAGCCATTTGTGCCTTTTGAAAGAGTGGCTACAAACATCGGACTGACTGTAAACTTTAACAAAGATAAAGAGCTTGGTATCTGATTAGGGGCCGTTCATATACCACGCGGACAGCAATACCTTGGTTTTTAACCCCCTTCTCGCCCTCCGTGGACAATCTCTGCACCCCTACCCCATACCCTCGATGCTCACGTAGATTTTTCCCTTTGTTGTCCGGCAATTTCATAAATGATTTTTAAGTTCCAAGAAATTATGGATTTTTAAAATTAATTGAATTACTTTGAAATTGAATGTTATCCTTAAAACATATATTTCGTTTAAACGTTTATTCACTGAATTTTAGTTTTTTTTTGTGATTTTCGTGAAAATATCGCATTTTTGAACAAAATCTATTGAAATAGGTCGTTAAGCAAATTATGAAATCCGAATAAATAATGGAAATTGCCGAAATTACAAAAGATTGGTACAAATAATTCTGAGAGTAAAATTGTGTAAGGTCAGTTACAGAACTGTATGGGGAATTTAAGTGTTACTTACTGTTGGGGAAAAAAATTGGAAGGAAAATAGCAAGCGCTTATTCCGATGATGATGCAAATTTGTTCTGCATTCCAGAAAAGTAAAAAAGTCATAAGATCCCCCCCTTCTCCATGGACAAGCGTGGATTTTTTCGTATACCGCAAATCCACCCCTAAACTGTCCACGTGGTATATGAATGGCCTCTAATAAGACACTAAAGTAAACTATTTTTATTTTGGAGGAATGCCCAAAGACCGCATAAAAAATTACAATTTGACGTAATGGTGCGATCTTAAATTTTGAGATCGATTTTTTAGCCCTTTTTCGACTTTAAGGCTTCACTAAAATAGTTTTGAGAACACTTTCGATTTATTATGTAGACTAATAAAATGCTGTTACGCCACCATTAAGATTAGTTTCAATGCTCAACACAACAACATTAGTTCGCGTAGTGCTTCCGCTTTTCGATAACAGAGGGTGGGGGTCGGGTTTACCCAACGGTCGGATTTGCCCCACCTTACCCTATATATCAAAATAAAAAATGGCAATCCCAATATGGTGGACGAAAAAATATGGCTTTAACAATTTTGACCAAAACTTTTCGTTATTCACATACGCTACAAGTAGACGCAGTTCAGCCGCAACAGCAGTGTACAGTGGTGCCCTCTACAGATCAAGCCATGAAATACGTTTTCGAGACCTGTACACATGTACAGTGCAATGCGAAGCATTCTGAGAACGTGCATAATATCTTAAAAAAGTTTCTACCTGTGGCGCGCATTCCGAGAAGCGAGCGTCCCATTGCGGCCAGGACACCGTTTCGAATAATAGCCCCGTAGAAACTTTTTTGATACGTGGATCGAAAAACCACGTCGACACAATAGACACTTATTTCTTTCAAAATTGCAAATAAAAAATCAAATTTTGGAAAATTTCCTAGTAACAATTGAGGTTTTATGGTAGTTTTATAGCCAATCATAAAACTTAGATTGCACTTCTAGCGTGCTATAAAACTTCAATTGTTACTTGGGTTGAGAACCTCCCCTTAATCGTATATAGTGTTCCGGAATCGTACATGAGTTATGGATATCGTATATAATGTCAAATTGTGTCGCTTATGAAATCGTAAATATATTTTCTAGAATAACTTTAATACATATAATTATCGCGCTATTAACTAATGTGTGATACTGTCGGAGCATGTAGTTACATCTAACACCTCCTTCATGTACGATGGTGCAAATGATGAGCAATTTCTTGTATTAGGTATATGCGGAATTGTGTATCTTAAGTATTCCCTATATTCAGGGCCTCTCAAATTGCCATCTGAGCCGTCCCAAACTATGTGATGGGCTTTTGTAGCACTGCCGTTTATGTGATGAAACCCATTTTTGCCAAAGTATGATACAACCCTATTTTAAATCATTAGGAAGTCATGATTTATTATGAAATCGGAAATAAGACTTGCCTCAATTTACAAGTCATGTATTCGAAAAGGCTCATGTGAATTTGTCATGCCATTTTGTTGAAAGCTACGAAGACGGGGTTAAGTAGCTTTCCAACATAGAAGATTCCTTTACGGAAATACGTGAACCAAAGCTGTTGAAGCTTTTTGGTCCTGCACAATGCGGGATGGATTCATAGTTGTTGTACATTTGTGCTGAAGATTAATTTGTTCAACTCTAACCATTGTCGACCAGAGCACTACACATTTTATCACCAGCTTTTATTGTACAGAAACTAAAAGATACCAAACACCTATAGCGAACCCCGAAATGTGTATTAGGGACATGACCATTATTGCTATCCGACGATTTGCTAATAATGAAATGTCCACTGTATCAGAGCTTCGCTATGTATGTTTGCCATTATACGGAGAAGTTGAATCCACCTGTTACTTGGAAACACTTTTCCCGGGCACTCCCAACAGTGAGCTTGTGTTAAAAATTCGGTTGGAAAAAAGATATTCTTTCTATCCTGACGATTCAACTTGAATCAAACGGAATTGAAACTATACACAAACCACGCTATGAGCCCACCATGGGCAGACTTTTCCTTACTAATACTGTAATCAGACGACATACCAAAAACTTGTATGAAACATGCTGAGAATAATGCGTAGCAACCAAATGTCCACTTATCAAAAGCAAACCAATACAAAAAACATTCATCAATATCATAACACGAACAAATTTGTGGCAGCCGTTCAGCACATAATAACAACTGCAGTAGCTGCATCAAGCACCTCCAAATCAACAGCCAGTCTCATCAACGAGGATGCTAATACCAACGATGGCGGGTTTACGGCCGTGACTTGCAATATTTGAACACAAAGTGGCGAGTGTCAGTCATGATCCTGGAAATCTGTAGACATGGGGGGGGGGGGGGGGGTGGTGGGCTGCCATGTAGTAGCTCAAGCTAGACGTTGCGAAAGGTTATTTGAAAGTTGCAAACTATATTAGGTAGTTGGGAATGACGGAATCCCAAGCTAATTTTTAAATGTGTACGTACGACTGTGCGAAGCAATTCGCTGCGTGATCGGATCGATCTAGATTGAAGAATTAGTTAGGATTCAGTCTACTTTCTACTTCTGCCGCAGTCAGACGTACAATCGAGCCAAGTGAACAACAGGCCTCTCGATCTAGTCTGCATAGTCTCGAGAACAAAGGAAATATCGGATTATTCTTCTCATCATGAGTAAAGTTGACGAAAAAGCTCTACTCCGACCCAACGCTGCAGTCGTTGACTTTAAATTTTGTTTAAAACGACCGAGTTTTAGTGAAGTGGAATACCATCTGAAGGTAAAAATGCAACTTAGGTTTACGGAAGTGTTGTAGCTTCAGTATCATCATCTTCGCAGTGCAGTGTTAATATCATTCAACACGTTAGCACAAGCCGAGCGTTTCGTTTTGAAGAATAACTTAAAACACGTGGTTGAAAGTGACAACGTTGGAATTAAGATTCCCGTATATATTGAGAATGATTATATAGATGTAAGGTTATATGACCTATCACCTCGTACCCCTCCTGAGACAGTTGCAAAATGCATGTCGCAATACGGAGAAGTAGAATCCGTTACACCTGATATTTGGAGAAACTTCTTCCCGGGTACTCCTAACGGCGTTTTTGTAGTGAGGATGCGGGTTGAAAGGCCTGTACCCTCCTACTTGACAATAAAACGCAAAACTCACGGAACTACAATTATACAACCTACGCTATGCACCCATGAGGGGTAAACTGCTACGTGCAAGTATTGTAATCAGACAGCTCATCATGGACAACCTTGCGCGGAAGATGCAGAGTAAAATGCATCTCAACCGATTGCCAACTCATCTACGGCAAACCAACGTAAAACTGAGTTTTCAATACCTGAACCACAAACGGTGGCCAAATTTGTGGCAGCTGTTCAGACCATAATGACATCCGCAAAAGAATCATCCAGCACCCCAAAAGCAACTGTAAGCAACATCGGCAACGAATGCAGTAACAATGACGACGGATTTACACTGATCAACAATAAGTGCAAGAAGCAAGGGTGAACATCTGATCCCGGACACCAAGCCAACTTCGACCGGGACGTGAAAATCAAGAGAGAATTAAATGAACCCCCTAACGCTGTTTGCCAACAGACTTCGCGAAAGAAGGTCTCCGCTCGCAATAAAAAGTTGCGCGCACGAGATCCAATATTACTACAATAATTCTTGTTTGTATTTTTATTTTTACATGTATTGCAAGCATATAAAAGATCCATGGCTCCGTTAAGCTACCGCTATGAACTGTGTCAAATAAACGCATTAAAAAAAATTAGTTAGGATTAGTTAAATAGCTTCATATGCCCTATTTACAAGAAGGGTCAAAACTATAACACACAGAGAAAAAAATATTGGCAAAAGTAAGAGTGTTCCGCTCTTAGCAAAAAACAACCAACGCCTACTATTGGGTTGAAAGTAAAATTTTTAAATTAATCAAGAATGATAATCAAAATGAAAGTTTTTCTTTTAAGCTAATGAAGAATAGTAATCAAAACAAAAGTTTTATTTTCAAACTAAGAGTATGCGTTGGTTGTTTTTTGCTAAGAATGAAAAACTCTTATTTTACCAACATTTTTTTCTGTGTGCAGCAATCCGATTTTCAATACCGCTAATAGAGCCCTCTCTTGTGTTCTGTTTAGCAGACTACACCCGATGACTGACGCATTTACCGACGAATACTAAAGCGAGCTTCAAGATGAAAAGTCAATAATGGACCAGATATTTACTGCAAGCCAAATCCTGCACAAATACCGGCAATACGACTTGCGCACTCATCATCTGCTTGTATATTTCAAGGTTGCGTATGATTCAGTGAAACGTAACGAACTATGGCAGGTAATGGTTGACCATGGCTTTTCGAAGAGGATGATTAAATAAGCGTTGAAATAGTCACAGAGACAGCCCATTAATTTGTGACATTTGATGAATTGAAGCAGGACGATGCAATTTTTAATTTGTTATTCAACATAGGGCTCGAAGGTACGCTACGAAGATTTGGTGTTTAGAATTAGATTTTTGACGAATAATTAATTTAAGAAAGCCGCTGAGGATGATTGAACACATTGGTAGGTCGAAATGTTAGGTTAAATGCATCGTGTTTTAATTTTCATCGAAAAAAAAAATTATGAGCGTCCGGTCCAAATTGCATAGATTAGAAACTGTCATCATGAGATAGCATATGCTTTTTGATACCGCGGATAACGCCGACATCATTGGCGTTGATCGTAGCGCTGCGTAAGAGGCATCTATGCTTTTTAAATGGGGCGCTACGAGAATCGGACTGACTATGAACATTGTCAAGACTAGATTTACGGTACCTGATAAAGAAAAAGACACTCCGAGTGGTGTTGATTAAGAGGTGCAAATGGGTGGGATGCGGTATGAAATTGTTGACTAGTTCACATATCTTGGAACACTAGTGACACGTGATTAGCGATCTTATTCGTGAGGTAAAAATGAATGGCAGTGATTTTTTTCCGGTTTGTGTAGTTAGCTAAATTCTTGTAGCTAACGGACACGCGCACAACGAGAAAAGTCCGAAATACTTCCACACACTCAATTCAGTACGGTAATTTCCGCACAGCTGAACAATCAGTCAAATTTTTCAGCAAAATGGCTTCAATTTACAGATTTTCAGCAATATATGTTCCTAGTTTCTAGTCACTTCTACTGAGATCTCGGTAAAAGTTTTGTTAGCTAAGGGCTCGGCTGTGCAAAACTTGGTAAAAAGCTGGGATTCTTTAGAACAAAATTAGGTGTGCTCGCGAATTTGGCAAAAATAGTTGAAAATAGTCGACTGTAACAAACGCTATTACGTGTACGCTGCAACCGGACGAAGAGTGGCCATCACTTCCAAACGTATTCCTAACCTTTTTTACTAGAGACGTCGGTACAAAATTGTGTATGTCACACAAAAAGTGCAAAGATCCTTGAAAGGAGCTGGGCTGTCGATGTACAAGGCTACAGCTTCATTCAACCGAGATGACAAGTTAAACACCACGGCTAAAGCAACAGGACGAATGTCGGACACAACATTGTTGACTAAGACAAATCAAGACGGATTCTAAGGAACTCCCAGGTCAAGAGTTTTACACGGCTACCGGAAAGAAAAGGTTCAAGATAAATTTAAGCAGAAAAAACTTGCTCCGAAAAAAATACTTGGTTTGGCAGGCGATTTGCACATGCGGACTGAAAAGCGAATTTGTCATGAAACTGACACTGTCAATCAAGATATTGATGTCAAAACGTTGTTTGCCTCTTTTGAATAAACGTTGTTCCATGCTGATTTGGCCAGACCTAGCTTTCTATCATTATAAGAAAATGGCTCAGAAATTCTATACAACGAACTACGTGCGAGATGTACCTATCGACAAAAAAGTTGCATCCAATTAAAAATACTAGAAAATCGGCATAATCTCAAGAAAATTCAGAAAAATGCTTGTAATTTGAAACAATTCAAAGCAAATTGGCGTTCGGTGTAGGATAAAGTGGATGCAACACCTGACGAAAAGTGTGAAAATTAAAACCCGACAGTCATCAAATTGGAAATCTAATCACAAGTTTGTTTTTGTTTTTTTTTGTAATTTCTTATTATAGTTTGTCCATTTACATATGTAACAACATAATCAGCATGCTCGCAATCGTGCTTGCCCAATTTTTAATCATATCGATCGTTAACAGCTACTTTGAAAGGTTTTGAATCATTTTTTCTAATTATTTGGAAACATAAAAAAAGTTTCTGAGTCTTAAAACCTTGATATATTGGGACCATCATAGGGAACGTTTCGGATAAATGAATAGATAATTCACAAAAATGTTGGGTTTTCAGTAAAGTAAAAATCGTCTGGATTAATCATGTTTAAGAGCCAACTTGTTAACAGCTTTTCATGCTAAAACTCAGCTCCGGCTATAGATAAAATTGCTCAAAAACAGATTTCTTTTAAATATCTGAATTGCCAAACGCAGCTTCCAATTCAAGCTCAGGAGAAGATATTTTGTTTATTTAATTATTGAAGTCCAATGTTCAGGAATGTAATCCAAATTTTTCGATCTAATATAATAATTTTCTGAAGTATTTCTAAGCTTTCGATGGTACGTAAATTCATCAAATCTTGAACAATTGAACAGAGTTCCTTATTTTCCTCGAAAGAGGAAACTCAAATACCAATTCTTCCCACCGCGGATACAACCTTACTTCCGGCAGACGCTCACTCCCATTCAACCGTCACTCGTTCGGATCCAAACCAAAAAAAAAAAAAATAATAAAACACGACCCAACCGGCACGCTTCATCAAACGTTTCGAAATTCCATCCGCCCGCCATCCTGGCGAGAGCGGAAGGTAAACAAAACACACGCACACGAAAAAAAATCGCACAAATCCTTCTGATATTGCATAATATCACCGACCTCTATTGTATCAGCAGCAGCTGATTACAAAATAACACTTTCATTTACAAGCAGCTTCGTTTTTCCAACCGACTTGCGAATCGCGGTTTCGTGTCTGGCTGCGAAATGGAGCCACACCGGGTGGAGGCGATCATTAACCCTTTCGTGGGCTAACTACCAGCCCACTGCCAGCACTGCCTTATAGAGAGCCCGTTCCGGTACGAGTACTGTCTCGGTTGTGCGAATATAGGTAGGTTGGCGGAGGGGAACCGGGGGATAGTGTGTGGAAGTGATGCCACCGCGCGATCAGCGACGCGATGGTTCAACCAACTGCGGCGTGTGCCTCGCGGGGAAATAGAGACAGGGAAGAGAAAGAAACTGTTGCATTTTTTTTCATTTTCAATGTTGTGGCCCATACCAAATCTACACATATAATCGTAGCCCGGCGCTGACGAAGAAGGAACATGTAATTTGTTCGTGAAATGCAAAAAAAAACGAAATACAATCAGCGAACAGCGTTACAACCGAAACAGAGCCAACATTGAAAACACGAAAAATTATGCTTTTAGAGCAAATATTGGTACGAGGCTTTTTTTTATTCGCTCGCCGTACGCATTCTGGTAACCGATACCCACGGCAATTTGTTCGTTTTTTGTCTGTACTTGCTTGACGTGTGAACTGGTTTTACAACTATCCGATATCGATTGCAGTTCGCGCTGCGCTTGCTGGTTCACGTCGAGGTCAGCCCGCCCAATCACTTTTGCTTGGGCGTGCAGGGGAAAAGTTCTGGACGGAAATTGGGGCCATTGTGTGATCGAAAGGGCACTGCTGTGGTAATTGTACGTTTTGACATCGACATCAATTCGTCTGTTGTACTAAAATAGATTTAGTGATTTGTCACCAGCTAGTGGGTGTTAATGGATTTTTCAGGTCAATAATTAATCTCCTGCAACGTTACTATTAATGATGTTGTGGGCCATGAGCGGAAGGTTTCATTCATGGGACGTCAGCAAATTCGAAGCATGAATGATTTAGGCCACACTTATATAAAAGATAGAAACAATCATAAATGAACACAACATTATTTTTAAATCAATACTTAAAAAAATATTTAAAAAAAAGAAGTCCCAGCCATTTTTTATATTTTTGTAAGCTAGCCTCTTATAAATTTTCTCAAAATAATTTGTGAAAAGCTGTTAAGTTTTATTTTAACGGCCAATTTATTCACTTGGATGAAAACTAGTTTTTGCTGAAAACCGGTTTTCGACTATTTGCTCCCCATCTATCCGAAAACTGATTTTCAGCGAAAACCAGTTTTCATCCAGTGAAGAACACCTATAGGTTAAGGTTCAACTGAGAACGCCTAAAAATGGCCATCTTTGAGAACGAAACAAACATTGTTTGGCTACCCTCTTCACAATTTTCTTTAAAATCAATCTATATTTGGAATACTACTGACTGATTTTCATAGATATTATATAAAAGAAAACGGCTTTCTTCGTTTTCAAAGATGGCCGCTTTTCGCAGCTTTGTTAGTTGAACTTTAAGCTCAATTATGAATACCACTTGTGTTAGCATGAAATATCTGACTACGGATGATATCCCGGTAGAGCAGAGATGATCTGATGAAAGCATTGCAAAATTGATGGTAAACAATGTTTCGATTTGACTGATGAATTGACAACGAAACACTAACACCAAGCTTCTTAAGTTGTTTATATTGTGCTGCTCTTCAGAAACGGTTTCAAAAAAGATTGTGTCTGTAATCAAAATAGCACAGAGTTGCTATTTAAACTAAAACAGAAGAAATTTAAGGCACAAACATGTTTACCAAGATTTAAGGTAAACTGAAGATGAAATCTCTGCTAAATTTACGTCACAGACCATTGACTGTTTACAGTGAGGTATCTAGTAATTATTTACTTCATGATACTATAGTGTCCGTGTTTTTGTTCCGACCCATTGCCTGCTAGCGTGCATATCTAAAGTTGTCACTTTCACATCATAACGGCGTCATCTGAGCGACGATTTATTGCGTTTCTTTTCGATTAGGCGCGGGGAATTAGATCCGTGCACCATCAGCATGGAAGGTGATTTTGGAATGCAGCCGTTGCGAACTTTTAACGGGTAGTTTTATGGAAAAGAGGACGGTAACAAAAGGCGGCCATATGCGATCCGGAAGGGAAATTTATCGGTATGATCGGTATAGGTCGGTTCATCATCATATTTTTCACTGGTCTACCGACTATTTTGACTCATGAATAGAGCTGCCGTAGTAAAGGGATGTGTAATTATGATTGCACTTTCGATGCGATTATAACTTACCATCATAGGGGACTCTGTCACATGTATTAAGGTAAAGTATATACATTTCATGATTTATGGGATGAACAATTGAGTTTTAAATACGCCTGTTGTTGATATTGAGTAGTACGGACGATTTGATAAGAGTGGACAGAAAAAATCCAATATTTTAAAGCACTATCGACCCAGCTTTGAGTTGATCTCTAGTTCTAGGATGGGTACATGGGTCAGTCTGAAGCTATATTATTATACTCAAACTAAAAAATGAAATCCTATGCTTATTTCAATCGCTTTACTGCATTATTTCTCAAATGAGCTAATATTTTCCTACAACCGAAACAAATGCTCTGGAGCCCAAATGCATCTGTTTTTTCCGCTTTCAAACGGTAAGCGAAAAGCTCCGAAATGTATCGATACTATACAACCACCCTCATACATTATTTATTTATTTATTTATTTATTTATTTATTTATTTATTTATTTATTTATTTATTTATTTATTTATTTATTTATTTATTTATTTATTTATTTATTTATTTATTTATTTATTTATTTATTTATTTATTTATTTATTTATTTATTTATTTATTTATTTATTTATTTATTTATTTATTTATTTATTTATTTATTTATTTATTTATTTATTTTTTATGTGACCTATGTTGGTCTACATGAAATGTTTCTTGAATGGGATAAGTCCATTTCAGTATATACTTCAGGAGCAATCCTCAAATGAGCGTAAGAACCCATGTTTCGTCCCTGATTACAGTGGTTTAACACTACAGTTAAATATAAACAACAAAAATTATAAATAATACAAAAATTGAATCTTTAAATCTAAGTCAACTTTCTTAGCCTATTTTGAAAACAACACAAGATACAGAAAAGTCAAAATGGTCATAAATAGCTGTACAGAGAAATTCCGGGCCCATGGGGTCCAGCATAAGGGCCTCCTCCATCATTGTAGATTTTTCGAACATAGAAACGGTTTAGCTCGAAATATATTGAAAAGACTGTTCTGTGCTTTTAAGTTTAGTGCATACAAAGTTTTATGGCAGAACTGTAGTAGAATACACTGAGTGCTGTAAATTCATAAGATTTTTTCGTTTATTTTTCTATGGTCGCTGTCTGCACTGAGTGCCTATCACCGACGCCAGAAAGGTGTTTCCAGTGGAAACTTTCCACGATCAGATATCGGCTCATCAACACATGAACCGGGACCAACGGCTCTACTTCCCTTGTAAAGGAAGGCATGACACAGCGTTTTCACCTCAGAAAATCTCCCCGACCTCGGGATTGACCCAGAGCCACTGGGCTAAGTGGCAGTCACGCTTACCACTTCTCTACCAGCGCAGTCTATGATCAAAATTTGGTCAAACAACAATGCATGTAAATTGATTAAATTTTTTATTAAAAACTTTTTTTCGATTAGTATGAAATACAGCATAAAATACAGAAAAATATAAGCGTCTTTCAACTACTGCCATCAAATTGTATGCAGCCACCTCGTCTACTTTGTTCACCACACCCAGTTTACTTAAACAGTTAAGGGTCTTCTTAAGGTTCCGCGTGACGATGGACTAATAGTTCTCGATTGGACCGTGCCCTAGTGTGTAAAGAGGGTGCGCTACGTGAACGTCCTTTTCCGTAATGGCAGGATTCAAAATCCGGCCAGAAAAGCATAGAACGATCGTGTTGCTTCATGAAAGGTAGCAAACGTTTTTTCATGCACTCTGTCATGCGAAATTTCCTGGTTGAAGGCTACTGTTGCAATCAAAATGTCGCTTTCCAAACCACAGGTACAGAAATCCTGCCGAATCCGATATTTTTGTGCGAGCTGCGACAGTTTTAAATGCTTGAAAATATCGGCCACTTTTCCTTTTCGGTTGACATTACGCTGGTGGCAGTTGATGTGGCTACTTTTAAAGATTTCGCGAACTCGACGTGCAGATAGTTCGGATTCAGGCGATACGTGAGCAAAATTTCGCTGAGCTGCTCCTCTTCCTTGGGCGAAACTTTTATAACTGTAGAGCAAATGTCAAAATCAAAAAAGAGGCATCTTTCGGCACGCAGGCAAATGAGAGGTTTTCAGATTTTTTGAATATCACAATGTATGCAAAGAAATGCGTTAAGCCTAACTCGACCAAATTTTGATCATAAAACCTTTTATCCCTACAAATTTTTTAGTGATTTTGAAAGAAGCCGATTTACCAATAATTCATATTTATTCAGATGTATGTATTGCATGGATTTGTTCAGAGCTTTGTGTAGTTTTAACTGGAATTCATTAAAGGAAACACATTCGGACAAGGCGGCGCGCTACAATATTGCTAGGCTCTGAAAATTCAGCATCTCATTTGCTTGAAAGTGTAGTGTAGACTTTCTTCGGTTTCGGGGAAAACTGATTTTTGCGAGTCCCTCATTTATATATTTGACACAGTATTATTAAAAAATTCACAATTACACCCTTGTGTAAATTTCAGTAGTAAAATAGAAACGTAATAAATTAAAGAAAAATCAAGAAAGCATTCAATAGAGGTTGAATTTAAAGAGAAAAAACAAAAAATAAAAATATAAAAAACAAAGGAGAAAAAATAATAATTGGATAAAATTGATTTAAACGAGAAATCTGAAAGTGACATTTAAAATAATGGAAATAGCTTAACAACATGCATATAGTGAAAAAACTACCAATATCCAAAATAAAATAAAATCCAAATTGGAAAAACGACAGAAAATGAACAAAATTAATGCAAAGTTGAAATTTGAAAGTTTGTAAATGAATAAATAGCATCACAAAATAGATTGAATAAATGAAACATACAATTTAGACTAAGGAAACGATAATGAAATTTAGACGAATTTGAAGAAATAGAAAAATATTGCAAAATGGTTAAAATAATAAAGAACGGGTAAACGATAAATTAAAAAAAAAAATAGACTGATACAAACACTGAAGAAGATTACAAGTAGTAATCGAAATACCGGTATCTGTTAAATAGTGAAGTGCATCTAACTATAAAAACATAGTGGAATTAAATGGAAGAAAATCTTTGAAACATTACGTACATTCCACTAAGACCTCCGTTCGCGTATATATTGTAAAAAAAATGTCATAAGTATGGAAACACGACAAGAGGAAAAATGAACATCAAAAATAAAAACAAAGCTACAATAAAGTAAACAAATATAGAAATGTACGTAATGGATTTTCTGAATTAGACGTAGAAATCTATTTCAACAGGTGTTTACGGCTTTCTCAGTCGGTAATATTTAGGCAAACGATTGGTTTTATAAATTGCCCGACGTTTCGGCCGTTTTTGATGACCTTTTTAAGGGAAACTGGAATTTTTATTATGTCAGAGAGTTAAAAAATAAATGCAAATACACAAGACAACAAAATACAAAAGAAGATATGAAAACATAAAACATGTAGCGCATTGGGAACTCACTTTAACTTAATCGTTTTTGTTGTAATCGTTGATTGCCAACGGTCGGATGTCGGGTGGTATTGCACGGATTTCTGTGGCTGAATGGTGATTTTGTGCGAGAAAAACCATTTAGTAGCACAACGGGTCATGGAGCTCTGGATCTACACGATTCGAATTTAGCGTTTGGTTTGTTGATGATGAGCCAACAGTAGAGGTGTGTGTATTGGATATTCATCGTGAGCCAAAAGAAGTGTCAATTTTTGAGTCAAGGTGTGGGGTTCTGTTTCTGCGAGTGTTGGTCGTTTTGAGAGTGTGTAGAATGCCTGCGTAAATCGTGTTGAGTCCGTCTACGTCGGTGCGATGGTTCACAGTGTTAGCTGTGTTTGTGATGTGGCACATTTCAAGAATAGGTAGAGCCATCGGTCGATAGGTTCTGTCTACGATTTTTGCTCTCGTGAGATCGAACGTGTGGTTGTGTTTGACCATGTGTTCGATGAGAGCAGTTTTCTCTCCAAGACTGCTCATCCGCTCATCACTGTTTGTCGCACCATCCTCTTTCAGTCGTTGGTATTGGTTGATATTGGTTTTGTGGTCATACAGCCGTGGGTTGAATAATAAAGAATTTTTTTAAATAGGCTGAAAAGGAATGTGCTAAAGGAAGTGGAACACAACAGTGCATAAAAATTAAAGAATATTGAAAAAAAATCCATGCAAAAGAAAAGCATAAATTTCAAAACTGATAAATGGGAACAGAAAAATTCACAACAAAATAAAAAAACTAAATCGAAAGAATTGAAAAAAACTAATTATTTTTTAGAAAATGAGAGATCTAGTAATGAAAAATATAGAAAATGTTTGGATGGAGAAAATACTAAAATAGGTATATTACAAATTTGAAAAAATACAAAAATAATCCTAAGGATTAAAATTTTATGGAATAAATTATATAACTTTAATAAAATCAAAAACAAATGAAACGATAGATAAAACGCAAAAATAAAAAAAACATGAATCGAAATAAAATGGGACAAATTAAAAAAAATGGACGAATTTGAAAAAAACGGCAAGAATGATAAAAATTTAGAAAGGAAAATTATCAAGCAAAATATAAAAAACGCAATGTAAGAAATACATGGAAAAAATAAAAAGACTAAAAAACGTGGATGAAATGGAAAAAGAACAACAAAAATTTGAAATATGAAACAATTGAACAAGAGAAAAAATGGGAATGAATAGAAACTCTAGATTACATGGTGGTTCTTGAATTTCAATAATATTTTTTAAGTGAACTCGAGAAATTACTATGAATCGTTTTCTTCGTAAATTTTCATGTTCTTTCTTAATTTGTAATGGAATTAGCGCTTCGACTTTATGTCATTCGAATGCGACACTAACTTAGTGACAGGGAAAGCTAGCGCCGGATGGACGCAATGCTTACTAACCACATTGTTTGCTTGCCACTGTGACAGGTAAAGGTGAGAAAGTTGAGTATTTGTGGCTAGTCTAAGGGTGGCGTTCCTCAGTAACAATTGAAATTTTATGAAAGTGTTATAGCCGCTCATAAAACTTAAATTGCACTTGTAGAAATTACTCACATTACTCCACGTGTTAAATTCGAAAGCAGGCTCTAGAGTAAAGTATCACAGTACCGCATACAGAAATATCGAAAATCATGACTAAGATCCTAAAATCATCAACTTGAATATACAACTCGTGAAAAAAGGTCAAAATTCGTGACTAAGACCCTGAAATCATGAACATGAATAACTCTACATATGACTAAAATATGTCGATAACGTGAATAGAAATTACGAAAATCATGACAAAGTTCCCGCAATCATTAACATAAATAAAATTAGGCGTATTTAGATTGTCGTCAAAAATCGCGACTGATGTCCTGAAATCATGATCCCGCCAGTTTGACAGAATAATTCGTTAGTAAACTCATGAATAAAATAGCAAAGTAACGTAATGAGAAATCAGAAAAATCGCGAATAAGCTCCCGAAAACATGAACATCATGCGACTGGCAGCTTTGTATTCTCAAATTATGAACATGAATCAGAACAAAAACTAAACGTATGAGGGGAAGAACAATAGTAACCCAACCAAACATTCGAATGTAACTCCATGTAGATATTTGGGGCGAACTGGTTTTTTGGAAACACAAAAGGTTCATGAATACAAGGTCACAATTTCAGGAACTTGGTCACGATTTACGTAAATCGTTCAGTTTGAAATCCGAAACACTAAAAACCATACTTTAAACAATAAGCTATTAATCAAAGAATGGGTTTTAACTTAAAAATTTTGCGGAAGTTTTCGGTTTCCTATAAAAATGAAAAAATATGCACTAGCTAATCAGTTCAATCAGTTATAATTATTTAATCAATCAAATCTTCTAATTTAATGTAAATTGAATTAATCAATTTAAATTAAACAAAGGCCTCCGCCCCCGGAATTAGTCTATTTTCAACTGCACGCCTGTTGCACGCCTGCAGAGCTGACAGTGAAAAGTCAATTCCCGTTCGCGTTTTTTTTTTGTGTGTGTCTCCGCGAGCAACAACGGTTCATTGATTTCGTTCATTTCAGGTGACACAATCAATCGCTCAGTTTTCCGTGTTGATCAGGTTGTAATCGAATTCGGCGGGGTGGCCTGGTGGTCGCGCTGCCAGGTGGGTAGGTGGTAGGTATCCTATCTGAAAAAGAACTTGCACCGTGCGATGATGCTTGCAACTGAAAAACTGTGATTTAAATTTGATTGCAGCCAACCAGCAGCGTGAACCTTTGAAACCAGTTTACCCGGGTGGGGACAGGTTCGTAGCACGGGAACCGGTAGGGTACAGGTTGTTAAATTTAAATTGAATGTAAATAAATTGAACAACGCGATTTTTTCATCTTCTCTCGAACGCTTTTCTATTTGACGCGGTTCGGAGCAGCAGAAAAACATATGACACAACTTGAATCGAAGGGCGGAGATGGAAATGGTTGGCTAATTTGAGCGATGGCTAAAATCGTGATTTATTTGTATTGTTTAGGAAAAGGGTGCTACCTAGTCCCGTTCAGCGATGAAACAATCTTCTCGAGCACCAACATCGGCTGACCCCTCGACCGGACCCGACATTCCGCATTTGTAAAAACTTGATCCACGCCTGAATAGGCGCTTAAATCGATCAATTAAAGTTTTATTGGCAACCGATTCATGCCCTCCTGGCCTATTGTGCCGCCGAGAAGCGGTCCAACAACCGTCTATCAAATGGAGATGACATTCGGAATGAACGGCTTGAAGCTAGACCGGAAAATAGTTTCGGGAATTGGGCTCGGTTGGCATTTTACTTGGAATGGTGCGCATTGTCGCGTCGTTTGTCGTCTGATTCTTTCCGCCTTTTCGCTGTTCTGTTCCGATCGGGTTGGCAAAAGGCACGACGAAACGGAAAGTGGAAATGATCTGCCTATAAGCGGAAGACACAATGGCCTCTGAATCCGAAGTCGCAGCATGTTGTCGTGTGTCTTTTCTGATAGCATAAGCGGGGGGAAATTGAATGCTTGATTGATTCATAGGCCGTTTTGTGCTGTCACAGGATGACGGCGTATTGGTTTTGGGAAGAAATGAATGGGTCTTCGATGGGAAAACGGAAGAGAAGTTGTCTGTTGTCTAGAATGCGTCAACGCTAGTTTGGATTTAGTTTACATGTAGCTATTACATCGACGTTCTGCGCCACGAACCGCGATCGTGGTTTTTGATCAATTTTCCCATCGTTTTACCGGTTAATGTGTAATTTCCAGAGCAGAAACAGTTCCAGCATGATGAGCACGCTTTTCGATGAAAAGACGTCGGTTTGCGTTTTCCTTTTCTGATTTAGGCACTGAAACCTCACACTTTTCAACCTGAAGTTGTGCCAACGTCGTCTTCATTTCGCCGCTCGGTCTGTCGGTAGGTAGGTTTGTGTACGAACGTGTTTGTACACATAGTCGTACATATTCATTAGTTTTAAGCAAACATAACCTAATCCTGCCGATTTACTTTCCCGATGCGTTATGGTTGTTGTCAGTTCGGAGAGAAGGTATAACATTGAAAGTGAAACACCTTAAAAAACCGCAAAAAAGTCAATAACGATACGAATGTCGTTTCTTTTGACCTTTTTTTCTGGCATAAGAGCATCTTCGTGCCATTTGTTTCCCTGTTTTTTGGTTTTTGCTGTTCGGCAGCAAACAAAAAAAAATACAAAAAAAAAACCGGCTTAAGTCGTCGGAAAGAGAAAGGTGATGCCTCACTTGTTGTGTTCCGTGCATCGTTGGGGATATTTGGGGTTTTTTTTCGGTCAGAGTCTTAACAAACAATTTCATTTCAATGAAATTTCCGGAAGTCGCGTCAATGGTTGGTTCAACAAGCAGTCGTGATTGTGCTTTGATTTAATCATTTTACGCACACAAATTAAAGCAAAGCTTTTGGATATGTCCGAGCTAGGAGTCTTGGTTGCAGCCTAACTATCGGAGCAGAAGTTTATAACTTTGCCGGACAAGCAAGAATTTCTTCACCTCATGTAACCGTTTGTGACCGAAGTCGTGTATCACTGGTAGCAAGATCAACATGTCACTGTTGCAGGGACCAATAACCAGTCTGTATACAAATCATTGTTGTGAAAGCACCAGTGAACGGCATGAGCACTATACTTTGGAAATGATTTAGCTTCGACTCACCCTCCTCTGCCCTCTGCACTACACAAGGCATCCTTATGACAATATAGGATGTACAATTGTCGAGTAAATCCATAAGATGTATTTTGGTTTGAGACCCCAGGTCATGTCAAAAGTAAGAATGATGGAGAATGTGGTAATTTTTCACTCATTACTCCAATTGTACAATATAGGTAAATAAGTATACCAATGGAAAGCTAGAGATCATAGCTAATAACTGGTGGTTATTTTTTTCAGAGAAATACACCGAGACGAAAATATGTATTTTCCTGCCACGAAGCTCCCATCGATGTTTAAATGCTTTTATTTTTCTAGTAGTAATAATTTCAGCGTAAAATTTTCTATGACCTGATCAGTCTCCATATTGAGACAAATCAGACAAAACCGCTCTCAATTGTTGCATTTTAAATGATACTCATTTAAAAGGCAACACCTTCCAATTATACCGCTTCTAATTGTTCCAAACATTCCTGTTTTTTGTTCACCCAACTAAATCGCCCTCCATAAAGGGATTGTTTCGTTTTAATTGAAAACAAAGCAATGGAATGGGCTCCCAAATTGGCCGTATTCGTGTACCTAAGACCCCTTCGCACCACTTCCCTTCTTCAATCTTACAGCAACTAAAAGTAAAAGTTTTCAACTCAAACACTATACCTCTTCTCCCCCTCCCCGACAGACCCCTATCGACTATTGAATGCGCAATAGCGCTCGTGAGTAAACACTCCCCGCGGTTGGTTTGCTGTTTCCTACCGACCAAACCAAAATCGTGAACAGATGCCGGGCACGCAAATCGACGCAACAAATATAGTCTTACCTGTCTAAAACCGTGCAAATGGAATGAAAATTGAACTCGAAAAGAGAACCCCCCAACGAGCTGAATGGGAAGAAGGAAAAAAAAGCAAATGTGGATGAATAAGCCGTCTCTTCTGCTTCCCCCCAGCAAGACGTTGATCATCGCTGCGTGTTTTAGTTTCTGTGGCTTCAAACCAGAAGCTGTCCAAGAAGTGTGCGTTTGCAGAAATTGTGTTTCACAAAATTCAATTTAAATCTACGTTTCAAAAGTTCGAATGGCACTTTCACTTAGCATTGCCGGCACCTGCTGGAAACCGCAATAAACTCTATTTTCCTAGGACAAACAAAAAGTTAGTAAACTTACCTTTTTGGGAACGCCATTCTACGGTATCTGAGCAGGACATCCATCCTGGTGGACGAGGACGGGCGAACGGACGGTCGGACGAGGACTTCACTTCAAGCACTTTGCACTAACTAATTTTCTTCGCGTACACTGAACTAGATTAGCACATCCACTTGGCGACCGGTCGATGCGATAGAACAGCTTGCAGTCGCTGTTTGTGGCTTACGGAGACAAACTGGTTTTTATTATCTAGAAAGTGAAAGAAATGGAAATTTTATAAATATGTCGAATTTAGAGATCAACAAATCGTTCATTTTGCTTTTCTAATATAACGAAAACCGATAAATTAGTCCGAAATTTCATTTTTCGAGGTGCTAAAGCATTTGCATCCGCTTTGGAAATGCCGAATTTCCATTTTTAGGCACCACAATCAGTGGTGGATCCAGAAGGAGGATCCAGGGGGTCCGGACCCCCTCATCCGAAGTTTTTTAAGTTGATGAGAAATTTTTAATTAGTTTCTGTTTTAAATTAGTTCTAAACGTGAAATCATTCCAAACCACATTGGACCACATAAACTTATTTGAATTAAATGAGGTTATTACATATTACGTATTGTACAATGAACATTTCAGAATCAAAATTTCAGACCCCCTCCAAAGATTTTTGTTCTGGATCAGCCCCTCACACCAATGGATATATACCATTAATCTTTAGTTCTTGTTTTACAAATTAGATATAGAATTTGTATTTATTAGAATCCGACACAAACTTAGAGTTAGGACTAAGCTAGTGCTGGGTTGACGCTAGCTCCTAAAAAGGAGACACAATTTGTGGTCCTGAGCAATTTTTAGAGCTTGCTTCAATCCTGCGCTTGCTTAGTTCTGACACTAAGTTAGAGTCGGATTCTGGTGAGATGAAGGCGAAATGCAAACTTCATAACAAATTTAGTAGGTTTTGTACATTTCTCGTGCAGAAGTGGTTTGACCCAATTTTCTCCTTAGTGCAAAAAATGGGTTTCACCTATTTTTTCAAAATTTTATGACCAAAATATCAATACAGAATTGATCAATTTTATTTAAAACTACTTGATCCATTAAATAAACACATGTACTAGTAGTAGCACTGTTACCAATTTAGGTTCCTATGTAGTAGCAAGATGCCACCTATGATAAGGGAAAATAATTATTATAAGTATTCTTCTTTTTTTAAACAAAACTTTCCTAGTCGAATAAGTTTGTTGTGCTTAGCTAAGTAAACAAATATAGCAGGACGAAGCTTCGTAAAATAGGCATGAAATTCACTAAAATATACATGAATAGAACAGAACAAGTAACATAAAGTTAATACACTTTATTAGAAATTTCTTTAGGCATCCCCTTGGATCCTTTTTTGATTCATATGTGATCGATCCTTAAAATGTAGAGATAGCGAGTTTATTTATTCCACAAACATATGTTTTCAAAGTTTCTGCAGCTTTTCAAAATAAGTAAAAAATCAAATAAAGTTATTGTCAAAAACGTTTCTTAGCCTATAAATAATGGCGGTGGAAAAAGTTTAAAAGCTTGCTGCGCGTGAAAAAAGCGACTATTGGCGTCGGTTTGTCGATGGTTCATCGAGGAACACACAGAAGAACTCTCTACGTAACGAATTATAGCGAGGAATATTCGACGCGATGGGTTTCTAATTCAAGGAAGATATGCCTAGATTCTTACGGTATACAGAAAATGGCGTGCCGATGTGTCGCCGGGAAACTACGGGATTGACTCACCTTTTTCGATGATGAAATTCTCAGTTGCTGCTCTGTCATATATGAATAGTGCTCCTGGGCCAGACGGAATAAAATTCAGCTTTTTGAAAGACCTGCCTGAACCTGCGAAGAGACGTTTGTTGAATTTTTTCAATATGTTTCTTGTGCAGAACATTGTGAACAAATAACTGAAGGCGAGTGGGACTGATTGCTATCTGTATGCCGGGAAAACCCGCTTCCGACCACAATTCGTATCGGCCGATGGAAATGTGTTCCAGAAAGTGAACTTAGTTTAAATTTGAACTTTTCACTAAAACGAAATAACTTGTTGAATAAGGTTGTTGTACTTTGAATGGCTCTTCTTCTCGTTTCAATAGCAGCGAGGGTGGTTCTAATTTTAGCAATATCTAAAAGGGACTACTTCAACAAAGTTGAAAAAGCAACATTTTAGACATATTTGCTTCAGACATACAAGCGCTACCTTTCACACTTTCCATTTCACAAGAAATCAAAATTAGGCCTCTTTAATCAACGGTTTTATTCGTATAAATTTTGTAGTTTTGCTTTACACTGAGGTAAACTTCCGATAACCTTTTAAATTATTTAAGGGCGTATAACTTGTTCCAATACACCAAATACTAAACTATTTTAGATTCTAAGTCATGAGAACTTTTATATAAAAATATAATCTCAATTTTCGATTAGAGCACTTAATATTTTTTATATAGTGCAATATTTATCCAATAAAAAGTATATTATTTGTGATAAGTATGAATCTCCGGCTCAGAATTTTAAAGCAATCTGTTCTCCTTCAAAACATTGTAAAATATTGCGAAACCCATTTTAGCGAAAAATGAAAACTGCAAAAGTTATGTAAATAAAACCATTGCGCCTTTTTTAAACAAGTGAAACTTACCAAGTTAGTATCTTCAGAAGATATACAGATATACAACTTTGTCATAGACACCGTATTTCTATCTCGTTCCATTGAAAAAATGATAACAGAGCCGCCCTAGCGACTGACTTTCGAACTAATTTGAAATGATCAAAGGAAGCGCTAGATACTATGCAACAACTTTGCCAAAGACACTATAGCTCTATAACGAAAGATAAGGAAAGTACGTGTGAATTGTGGGTTACCCACTTTTGGACGCTTGCTACTGACAGGTACCATCATTTTTTGTATAGCATTATTTCGTATTATAAATTTTATTTTAGATAATCTCGCTGCATCTCTTCATTGCGCCAAAAAATGTTTTTTTCTGCTCGACTGTTGCGTAACCCATTAACACGAAAACAACATTGACCTTATACTGATTGAGCTAATGAATTTTGTTTTGTTTCAAGTGTGTCAGTAACGACATATTGACTATCTGGTTCGTGGCAGTCATGCACTTGTGTATACATACCAAGTATAATAAGAATGCTATGGACATTTCCAAAATATATTGAACATAACCAGCCACGGAATCATAGTTTGGAGAAATGAGAAAGACATAATTGTTTATTTATGACAAAATATACCACTTTGCGCCGAAGATACATTATCTCTACCTGTCTCAGTGATAACCAAACAATGTAAATATATTATGTATTAACACTATACAGTAATATGCAAAACTGCTTTTAATCAAATTTGATTTATTTGAGAGACAAAAAAGCGTTCTCCATTTTTTTTTGAATATTAAAGACAAAAGTACCACCTTCCAAATGCAATTTAAATTATCTATTTTCGTTTACCCCCTTTGAGATATCAACATTTGAAAAGGGCGTATTTTCTGTGAAAATCATGTATAACTTTTGAACAAGGCAAGATAAAAACTTTCAGCAAAGTTTCCTTCTAATTATGCTCTTGAAAAAAGCGCATTAAAAAATTGTACAAACAGAACTGTTTTTTGAGATACACCCTATGTTATGTTATGGAAATCACTCTAAAATGAAAACGGCTGAAGATACAAAGTTGTCATCTTCAACAAAATTGTTTAGAAATTATTGCTCTTAAAAATTTCCAGAATAAAGCATCATTTCATCTCAACTGCAATTTGAAATCATTTTTGTAACTTAGATGTTTTCAGGAACACCCTAAAACCGCTTCAGCCAAAAGAAGCAGTTTGTCACGCACAATAAATGTTTCCAAGATATCAAATATCTTAATCGAAAGATGAAAGCGTGAACAACTGTTTCCTGCTAATTTCGCTTGCTGGACCACTGTGCAATGCTATTACTAAGCATTGCGTTTATGCAACCCGTGACACATGCAGAAATTCCATAAACGCGCGTGGCTTCCAGCATAGACTGGAAGGACACATTGTCAAAAGTACCCTCAATATCTAGGAATACACCTAAGCTAGACTGCCGTTATAAGCATATTTGTCCCATGTTCTATGGGATTCTTTATATACATGGGGCAATTATGCGTAGAACGGCAGTAGACTGCTTAGGTGAAAAAGCCTTTTCAATGTTGTAAACAACATCGTGAAGCAGAGTGGTCGTGGATTTCCCACACTGATATGCATGCAGCATTTTGTGCAGTGGATATTCAATTAAACTAACGTTCCTGATGTGATGAATTTGTGACAAAATTTGAGATCATTTTTCTCTGTTTTAAACCCGTTTAAATTTACTCTGGGAAAACACTAATAATTTATATTATGCATTATTCAGAAAGTGCTGGATTTTTCCTTCAAAACGGGGACTGTAAGTACCCGTTCAGAAATTATACATTTTTATTTCTAGCCCTCCTGAAGTCGCGTGAATGGCTCACTGAAAGAGTAGGCACTGGTGTTCAAACATGCTTTCGCTTGATATTCTGAATGGCAAACATAGTCTAAAATAAACGACATAACTCTTCTATAGGCTGCTACGGATTCATTTTTTTCTGTTCGGAGCTTTGGTTCCGGAGTTACGGGTGAAGAGTGCGTTAATGCAGTAAATTCCCAAACGTTTCCAGCATGAAAGCGAATGAAAATAAAGAAATGAGTGCAAATTTACTTGGATGCTTAGGTCCAGATCTCTAATGACCCTTCATAGTCGCTTTGACCATATTGACCTCATATGACAATTTCTGGTGATGCGGTGAAACTTGTCAAGTCCGTAAATTATTGCTGCACCTATTTCTTAGGGAACATTTGACTGATTTGTACAGTTTTAAATGAAAGGTACAATACTCCAATAGATTGCTATTAAATTTAATTCCGTTCAGATTTTCGATTGCGGAGTTACTCGTTGATTAGTACAGGGATAGGTTCAGAATCTTAAATTGAATGTTTAATTGCATGTCTGGACCACTGAAGGACAACCAAAGTCTCGTTGACCGTAAATCCCTAAATCCGGGATTTTCACATCGGTTTCGCGGGGACAGTTTGACCAATCGTTGCAATTCTTGCCTCAAACTATGCTGCTATAATATCTTAAAAGGCAGCTGTGACATTTCTCACGGATGGTTCTTATAGGTTGAAGAATATGGGCTGAGTTGTTTGGTTCCACAAGATATTGCCATATAAAACAAGAACAGATATTTTTCAAGGTGAAGGAGGAGCTGAGTAGTATGTGAAATTCCACAAATCGTATTAGTATTATTAAACGTCTTTAAAAGACCGGAAAAGTTGAGATTTTTATGCCATATAAAAAATGGTTTTCCTGCAACTGGCTGATTGGGCAATGTTTATTGCTTTTCTCGTACAAATTTCTCAGAAACGGCAGGGTCAATACTAGCAATAATCGGCTCAAATAAAGCATTTTATTTAAATCAGACTTCTGGTTCCGGAGATACGTTATTAAAGAGTGTGATCATACATAAAACAGTGTTACACACTATATTAATCGGTTTTATACACATTTTTAAACAATGCAAAGCTGTTTGACAAAAAATACCGAACATTGCTGTGCTTCGACCATATATATTTTTTATTATAGAGGTTTTAACCTTAATGTCATTCGCTTCTTTGTAGGGTTAAAGGAAATTCATTTAGAAAAATCTTTAACCAAATGTGCGGAGTTGGGATCCGAATCTAGTTGAGCTGTGTACAAAGCAAATGATTTACGAAGAAATTGGCGTTTATCGTATAGATATAGTACGTCTGGATAGGATTCTACGGGAATCAGAATTTTTGACTTAATCGATTATTAAAAAATGGCCACTTAGTAGGATTGAAAATCGAGCAAAATTTAAAAAAGTGACGCAAATGACTATTTTGGTGTACATTTGAGTGCGGCGTTAGCGTAAATAGCGTTTGCAAATAAGGTTGCATTTTAAAGTCAATAATATTGAAATAAATGTTCAAAATCAGTTTCATTACGGCCAATTACGAAAGCGTCAACTATAGAAGCTCAGCATCTTCTAGAAAGTTTGATAACATGATACAACGCATATTTAAAAAAAAGTTTGATGATGAACCCCCTAAAACAAATTAAAACAATTTATTAAGCATAAATGAGAATGATATTAAAAAAAAAACTGTTCAAGACATTTACTAAATATCAATCAATCTCATTTTCTTAAATATACATTTTAATAGTACGTTTAAGAGACTAATACCCCGGATAAAAATATGTTTTTTCATTGTTCTAAACAACTTCATAGACGGTCAAACAAATGTAAGTGTTATCGTAAACTTTAACATTAGTACAATTTGTTTTATAGGATTTTTCTCTTGCAAATACCCCATATATCTCAATACCTTGAATACATAGACCATTCATGTCTTCGAGAAAGTTATTTCTAATATCATGCTCAAAAACTTTACTGAAGGCACTATGTCTGCAACGCTTGTTGATGAAATGATTCTCCATTACAATTTCTAGAAGGATTAATTACCAATGTTATTTTTTTCGAAAGATGCGATGTATCATATTATAAAACTTTCTAGAAGACACGCGATATCATCTAGACCGTAAAATAGATTTTTATCATTTATATCAGTGTTATTGGCTTTAAAAGTTCATTACTTGAGATCCCGACCGTGTATACACAATCTAATTGCGCCATTCAACTCAGTACTCAAATATACAACAAAAATAGTCACCAACGTCACTTCTTTTTTTTGTTTAATTTTTAATCCCATTTTTATAATCGATAATATGAAAAATCTTCAAATATTCCTCAAAACCTACCCGTACCAGAGCTAAACGGAAAACGCCAATTTTCATCAATTTCCTTCTACTTTTCGAAAAGCAATATGCAACCACAGCACACTTTAAGTTGTTTTTTTTTTATCGAATAGTATTGTTGAAGTGGGCTGTAAATTGCTTTGATTTGTAGGTTTAGATTACTGATGTCATCTTCGATGGAACCGGAAACTTCCGCAAATTAGTCAAGTTTTTGCCTTAAATTCACATCTAAAGGCTGCCCCACATCAAATTGCATCACGGAAAAAACGCTGTTGAAAATAACCCATTGGGTATTTTCTCTTGAAAATTTGGGTAGGAGTAGTTTAGAGTATTGTTTACAATATCTTTTTATTGCTGTCAGTTTTTCTTAAATTTGAAAAATGGCGTCACACGAAAAGCAACGTTGCAACGCAACGAATTCTCGACAAACATATGATTAAGGCGTAAAAGCCAACTGTCAAAATTCTCTTTGAATGGAAATTCCGGAGAAACCGTTATAGGCCAAACACAGTTCATATTACTCTGAGCATCGAACGGAAGGATAAATGCAGTCAGAATAGAAACCTGTAGTGAAAGCGTTTAAGCGTAATCACAATGCTTCGGCCAAAAAGTTGAATCCGTCCAAGTCTTTCGTTCAGAATTCCAAGGACCGGAAGGGACTGCATACTTACAAAGTACAGAAGGATCCAAATCGTGACGAACGGTAAAATACGGTGTGAAAGTCACGGGCCCGGAAACTGTACACCCAGATGCTGACGAAACCTCATTGTCTCATCATGGATGATGAGACGTTCGTCAAGGCGGAATTCCGGCAACTTCCAGGGCTGCTGTTATTCACCGTCCAGCACAACTTTGATGTTCTGGAGGAAGTAAGGAAGCAGAAACTTCCAAAGTTTGCCGATAAACACATGTTTTGGCAAGCGATCTGCTCATGTAGCAAACAGAGTGCGCCGTTCGTGACTACCGGGACTGTAAACGGGAAGATCTACCTCAAGGAGTGTCTATAGAAGCGTTTGCTTCCTCTGTTGAAGCAACACGAGGGCCCTACGATCTTCGAACCGGATTTAGCTTCGCGCCACTATTCAAATGTTGTCCTGGAGTGGTACGAAGCCAACAGGGTCACATTCGTACCCAAGGACATAACCCCTCCGGAACATAGGCCCATCGAAAAATACTCGGCAATTATGAAGCAGGCACTACGGAAGCATTCCAAGGAAGTCAAATCTGAGGAAGACATGAAGAAAAATTGGGTTTCCGTCCAGAGCAAGCTACAGCCAGATGTTGTACAGAACCTAATGAGTGGAGTTAAGCGTAAGGTGCGAGAGTTTGGTTATAGCATTAAATGCAATGAATATGCCAAAAGCTTATATTTTATTGTCTGAAAGTTTGAAGAGGATCGGTCTGCTAGGTAATTTTTAACGGCGTTTTTTCCGTGCTGCAATTTGATGTGGCAGGGTCCCGATCCCCTGGTTTCAAGCGATGTTTCGGTGTCGACACATAGTATCTCAAGATCTTGGCTGTCGATCCATTGTATGTATGTGCAAATCGTACTGAATATATAATATACATTTCCATCATTGTATTGAACATAACCAGCCACGGAATCGTAGTTTGGATAAATGAGAAAGGCACAATTGCACCACTAGGTGGATTAAAACAGGTTTTATTACTCAACATTTATTATTAAAAAAAATTTATTAGGAATTTTGAGATTGTACTAAAACTAAACAACTTAGCCCTATTGGCGATTCTACGTTGAAACCGCTCGCAGATAGCGCTGGAGGCAAAGTGTTGCTGATTTGATTCTGCTCTGTCATAGTGCATATATTTTCTGTAAACATTGGTAAAAAAATAACTTTTAACGACCAAATCATCGATCAATTTGTTGATAATTGTTTATGAAAATGAAGGAAAATTATCATTTACATCTTGCAAAAAGGGTGTAAAACATAGTGGTTTCTAATATTATTCGCATAGCTATATGTGTGCTGTTCCGAAATGTAATTTGTTGAGCACCGTAGCCGCCGCAACATCATTTCCCGTTCCTCCTTAGTTATGCTAAACCTTCATGAGATGGTGTAAATTAATGAAACTCTCTAGATCACGCGAGGAAAGAATATATCCGGCTAATAGGAAAGTGTCAGCTTTGTATCATACACAGCCGATCCTTCTCTCTGATAGTCTTCACTGAATCTCCTACGTAGCCCAAAATATGAAGGAGTTTGACATTGGTACTGATTGGGTCTCGGTTTCGAGTTGAAACTTCATTTTTGGAATGATTTTTTGTAACCAAATGTATGAGCCAAATAGTTGCAAATGGCTGTAATTTCAGAATAGTTGCAAATAAAACTAAATTTCTTACTCGTTTCATTCATATTTTGGCAGTGGTAAGCTTTTCCTTGAAGAAAATGAAGTTTTGTTGTAAGCTACGACTCACTTGCGGTTGACAAACTGTCACTTTTCCAGTTCATGAGCTGAATAATAGGTGTCGCATGACTAATTTTGGTTTTGCTGCAAATCGCCAATTAAGTCTTTGGAAACGTTTTCGTAGTTTGTGAACCCCTATTTCTGTTAAAACAACAGTTAGGGTGGTTCAAATTTGAACAAAATCAAAAAAAATTAACTTTCTAATCATTCTAGCTAGAGTCAAACGATCTTTAGCGAAATTGTAGAATGACAAATTTTATAAAATTTTGCTGAAAGCATGTAAGCTCTATCTGTCATTTTTTTTTTTCATTTTTCAACAAATTTAAAATCAGAGGCTAGGGTGTTCCTTTGTGTTCCTTAGAAAAAAGTTTTATCAAATAATTGTTGCGTGATTGATTTAAAACTGAGGTAGTCTCCATACGGATTGTTTCCGCCAAAAATGGGATTCTTTGGAATACCAATATCATTAATAGGGGCAAACGAAAGATAATTCATTTACAATTACATATAAGAATATGATTTGAGTTATAATTGAGCAAAAATTGGCTAATGCGACATTTTTTTTTAAATTTCACAAAATGGATTTCAAAAAATCTGTTTTTGATATCATAAGTACTTATATTTGTTGTTCGACTGTGATGATTTTTGCTATATAGTTGGCTTTCTAAATCTTGTATATATAAATCTAACGACTTGGTTTTGAATTATCCAACGTTTCGGCCGTTTTTGGCGCTCTTTTTACAAGGAAAACATCTGTCTGTCGCTTTTATTACGGAAAAAGGGTCCCTAACAAAAGCGACAGACAAATATTTTCCATGAGAAAATACGACTAAAACGGCCGAAACGTCGGATAATTCAAAACCAAATCGTTTGATTTATATATACAATATTTAGAAAGCCAACTATAAGTACTTATATCTTTTGAATAAAAGAAGCTAGAGTATTAGAAGAAAATGTTCAAAAACTATGAAATACATCTGAAAGATAGTTTAGAAAAAAATGAAAACTGATAAGGTTACATTAAAATTTTTGTTTTTCTGAATTAACCCTTGATAGTAGGTTTAAATTACTTTCACGGTGGACAATATGAAAGATATAATTTCGTTTTCATAATAAAGTTTAATAGTGTCATAATAGTGCGTAGGGTGATTCCAAATTTATTAAAATTAGAAAATTAAGTTTTTAATGGTTCGAGATAGAGTTTTGCTGTCTTCCAGAAAATTGAAGAAAAGAAAATTTTAAGAAACTTTCTCGGAATCACTGGAACTCTATGTCTTGTACTTTTCATTTTACAAGAAACTTACCGAAAATAATCAGGGTGTTTCTTAAAAAATGGTTTTCTTTATATAACTTTGGCAGTTTTTATTATTTATTAAGATGAAATACTTTCAGATATTTTGAAGGAGAACAATTTGTCTTAATATACTGCACTTCTACCTTCTTTCGTTAGAAGGTTATATGTACTATTTACTGAAAATAAACAATTTTTTGAGTACCTAAATATTGTAAGATATAAAAAAATTGAAATTGTTTAGTGATATTTGCTACAAAGTATGCTATTTCATATTGAAGCAACGGCATTTAATGTTAAGTACACTAATCAAAGATAGTGCCATTTGAAAAAGTTTTATTTTTTATATAAAAGTTCTCAAAACTTTGAAACCAAAAAAATGTAGTAGTTGGTGTTGCGCCCTAAAATAATCTTAAAGTTGTCCAAAGCGAATCCAACTGGAAAAACTGCTCAGCAGCTGAACAGAGTAAACGATTCATAATACCAGGTAATAAAGTAACTTAAAACTTCTCAGCTTATCTAAGAAGGATTTCAGCACTTATACTAGGTTAATAACTAGACACTGTGGTAGCAATCATCACATGAAGATAATGGGAGGCTTCAAGATGACACTTGTTGTTTTTGCAATAGTGATAGAGAATTTTCGGAACATTTATTGTGCAATTGTCCTGCACTATTTACAAAAAGGTACAAATTTTTCGAATTGGGCTAACTGTACTATCGAGAACCTGGTCAATCTCTCCTAAAAAGGTAGTCAATTTCATACGATATATAATACCTGATTGAAAAAATTCTACAAAAATCCAGGAACAGCGGTTACTCTAACAAATAGTAACTAGGTGAGCTGGTAATCAAATATTAAACAGGGGATATACCACAATAGATCAAAACACTGGTCGCAGTGGTTAATGTACCCAACCAAGAAAAAAGGGTACTTTAGTGTAAAATAAAAACTACAAAGTTATAGTAATAAAACCGTTTTTTTTTTCAAGGAACACCCTAAAGTTTACATTTGGATTTCTCGCGCAATGGAAAGTATAAAAGCTAGAGTTTGCGTGTCTTTAGAACATTTGTCTAAAATGTCTTGTTCTACAACTACATCGAAGACAGTCAAGCTCATAAACAAGTTCAATTTAAAATATTTGTAAAATTAGAACCACCCTAGCTTTCGTGTGATCGAAAAGAAGGGGCGTACAAAGTACTACAACTTGCCTGAACATATTGTAAGGCTAAATCATTTACTTTGATTTGAAATTGTGGATACGTAGCTTTGTGGAAAAGGTGCATTCAAAAGCCACAATTCTACATTCCGTAGCAGAACAGAGCCTCCTTTTCGTTCACGTATATGAGAATGTCAAATTGACATAGCAGATTACCGAAGCATAACCTCCCTCAGTACACGCTCCAAGTTGTTCAGCCATGTGTTCATCCGAACCTCACTCAATTCCAATTCCAGAGTGGCTAAAGTTAAGTCGTGTTGGCCATACTCTATCTGTCAGACTGGGAAATAACATATTAACATAACTTTATATATTTATTGGATGAGCCCCAAGGTAGCAATCTTGGGCCCATGTTATACTTCTTGTACTTTAACGAAGTTTGCAATGTCGCCCAACCAGGATGCAACCTGCAGATGACCTTAAACTGTTTCTCATTGTACGATCTGAATTGGATTAAATTGAATTTCATCGACAAATCCAATTTTGCGTAGTAGTATCTCTGGAAAATTACTTGAAGAAGTATTAGCTTTCAATAACCCTTCCTCATTTCCACATTACTATACAAGGTAACTCTTGGTATTATCTATTGAATATTTAAAGGGATTGCTGATTTATACTGTCTGAGAACAGAGTTCCGAAGTAGGGACATACTCGAGAGAGCTTGAAAGAAGCAAAAATTTTAGCTCCTCTGGTACCGTCATGTCTCGATTGTTTGCTTCATCACTCATTCGTTCGGTGCAGTGCAGTTATTTAATTATTTTTCTTTAGTTGCAATCTTTATATACTGGTTCTCAGTGACAATTAATCGTATCTCAGTTCCTTATGTAGTTCTAAAAATTTGCGAAATCACTAAAATCATACTCCAAATTGTCGCGAAATTCTAGTTGATTTAATTGGAAATCACTCTTTATAGTCCCTTCGAGGATCTTAAGAATTTTAGAGCATGTATACCATCAAAACTTTACAGCTGTTTGAGGTAGAAAATACAACGTCTTACTAGAATTAGTTTCAACAATCCCATCCGAATGCAGAATCGGCAAAAACTTCCAAATGATAGGTCCCATTGAAATCTGTACAACTACCAAAAATAAAAACTAGTCATTTTCGGGAACTTACTTTATGCTTTTCTTTTCTGGTTTGAATTTGTGCCTGTACTTGCTTCAGAACATTCTCACTTCACTTTGACACAAGAAAAATCTCACTTCCACCAAAATAATTCGGCTAAATGATCAGCGCAACCTTGAAAAGCTTTTCCGGTACACTGACCATGTCACTTATCGCTGGCCTAGTGATCACTTTTTGGATTCAATTCTCCAGAACTTTCCAACCTCCCGCACTTGTGACTAATTTTATCCTTCGACCTGTGCATTAAATGTACCGGTTCGCAGTTCACTTCATACCGAAAACTCGTGGTCAGAGTAGAATCCTGGCTGGGATTTGCAGCGCCCCCAGTACAGCTACTGAGACGTCGACGAAATGATAAAAGGTTCCTCGAAAAAAATAAACAAAAAAATAAAAACCAACTTTATCGCTACTAACTAAGCGAAATCAATACCGAAATGAACTACCACCAACGCAAACTGCAACGATCCGGACACGGTACGAATGGACGCGAGCTCGTATTCCCGCGCGACAAGCTTTCCGAACGCGCCGCGGCCAACTAATGCCATTAACGTCCGCGACTTAACTAAAACTGTTTACGGTAATTTTGTGTGTGTGTTTTTTTTCCTCTAGTGCTGCCAACCAAGCTCAGCTCAACTCAGTCTCAGCTGGCTCGGGGGCGCTCTTACTATGCTATGGGGGAGCTTTTCCGGTGGCACAGTGGGTGCAGCTCGTCTGCAGGAATCTACGAATGGCCTCCGTGAAAAAAAATGCCAGCTTGATGTCATGGAATTAGGTGTCCAATGATTATACAACGACAACAATTGTATCTCTAGTAACCCATGATAAGGCTGTCAAAATATACTATGAGGTGAAACTGCGGACAAACCATTACCGGTTGCGTACAGATCACAGCAATATCGGTAGATCGTGACCACATCAAGCCCCCACTGTTCGCAAGTGATCCCGCTGCTTTTGGAGCTGTCGATCCATGCACACCTTTCTTCGTGCAGATCTTAAGCGGAGAACCGCATATGGCATTAAAACGGAGCGCGCACGTGAGAACACAAAAGAGAGAGAGGGAGTAAGCCCGCGCCGGCCGTTGTGAGAGTATGCGGTGGCTCCCGCCAGCAGGCACGCGGACGGACGGACGGACAGACCGCTTTGGTGGAAACGAGCGGTACTTACCTACCTGTTTCAAATACCCAGTTGGTTACGGTTGGGCTTGCCATGTGCGTCGTACGAGCAGCGGAAGATCTAGCGTCGCCGCGCAGTACTCGCTCGCCGCTCGTTTCACTGACTGCAGCCAGGTAACCGGAGAGACCGGTACAGAAAGCAATGTGCTACATTCTATCGAACTCGGTAACATCTAAATATATCCACCCGCAAGCCATCGGCGTCGTCGTCGTCGTTGAGTCGTCACCTCGGAGCGGGGTCGTTGTTTGCTGAAGAGGCGCGTGGCTTCGATTGCCTTTCACAAACAGCTGACTCAATCGTCGTCGGTTCGGCCAAAGGGGGTGACGAGCCCCAGTATGAGGGTACAGTCTCGATCGAGAGTGAGCGTGAGGAAGATTTAGTGCGGCTGGAAAGAACTAGGTCACAAGCAGTTCGGGTGACTGGAGGGAAGAATTGCTGATTTATGTTGATAGATTTTTTACTTATTTAATGAAAATTTTGAAATATTTTTTTGTGGAAACGATTACGAAAAATCGTAAAAAAAATTCGTAAATTATATGAGATGTATTATAGGGCTGTACGTGAACATTTCCGAAAAAAGATTTATATTGATACAACTTTCCTCATTACAAAACGTGTATCATATCAGTCAATTGCATTATTTTTTCACTCGGGAATTTTTAAATTAATTTTTTGGATATCTTTTATTAGATTCACATTTCAGACTCTGAAGGGAAAATGTACGAATTGATGTTTTAGGTACGATCCAACCCGAACTTGACTGACTCTATGGAAGATGAGATCTTCATTTTGAAAATAATTATGTTTGGGTCGAATTGGGCTGGATTGGGTTTTTGAGAACAAAAAAACGGGTCCGGTTCAGGTATATGAAAAACAAACCTAGTCCATTCATGGGTTTGGAACGGGCCTGGGTGATTTAGTAATGAAGATCGGGTTTTGAGATTCAACGAATTTGTGAGAACAGATTTATGAAGCAATGGAAATTAAATCCAACCATATCGATTTTTTACCGTTCTAATAGAAGACGTTCAAGCAAAAATATACAAACTGCTCGAGTATTCAAATGGCTCGTGATCGTGTCGAATTCCAACTGCAGTATTTAACAGTAAGCTTATCGACTAAACCGAATCATATTGTTTCTCTATATCCTCAACCTGACTTTATCATTAGTGTAAATAGTTCGTGTTAGCTGCAGTATTCCACAATATGCAGTTTTTTCAAAAATGACTTTTATTCTGATTGTCATAGGTACACAGCGTAGTTTGAGCATAGGACATGCTACCCTCTACAGTAATGAAGGAAGGAATAGGACTGGCTAATCACAATTTCACCAGCTGTTTATTTTTCCATATTGCGACAAAAATCGTCTGGATTGCGCAATTAAGCGTGCACTAGATAAGGGTAAACTGATTCAGTTTAGAGAATAAATCGTGTCCGATACACTCACAAAAATGAATCCAAGAAATATCTGTTTGGTTTTGATTCGAAGTAGATTTTTTGATCCATATATACAAGTAAGTGCTCCCGAAACAGCGCGTTCGAATTTTTCGCCCGTAGTTTGAGGTTAGAGCAACGTTCTTGAAAAAAATGACGACTTACACTTGCATATAAAAAAATTATAAGCGAGAGTGAGTCGTCGATTTCTTTCGAGAGATTTGCTCTCACCTCAAAGTGTGAGCGAATCGGTCCATGTTCAAAAAGGTGAGCACAAAAACAGTCTGTTTCTAGCATCGCTTATTTGGAGCGAATCTTAGACCTTTTACCCTTCTAAATCCCCAACCACGCGACACCTAAAGAGTCTGATGGATCAACACTTCCCGTCTACCTTATCCCCTATCCTTTATCGTGAACGGTGAAGATGAGGGCGACCGATAATCATGGCTATCATGCTGTTGAGATTTTAATATTGGATTGATATGAATTTCTACTTATCATTTCCTACGGAACTCTTATTATATAATCAGCAGTCAAACATGTTGGAGTCAGTGTACAATCTGTCAAAATCCTCGTCACAACGCAACGCAACGCTAGTAACTCGATCGCTTACATAACATACTAGTCGAAATCTTACTCTTCCGATATATACCGCAAAATTCTTGGGAAGAAAAATGGCGAAACCGCAATAATCGAAAGAGAAAATAAATAAACAGAGGCTCATAGGATCTTTTCAATGAGCTTGCTAGATTTAATAGACTTTAATGGCGTTGCTGCTGCTCCATTTACTGCTAACAAAGCACACAAAGATTCTCTTTTCTCCTCAACACACTCTTCATCGAACCACCCTTCACTTACAGTCGTATCATTGCTGCTACCTTTTGTTTTGCTCCACTCTCTCCACCACAGCTAAAAAGAACTCATGACTTGAAACATCTAGAAAACAAAAACTAACCGTCAGATTTTGGCCTAGAGTCAGTCAGTAAATCATGAATAATGAATAATCAGCATGAATAATACCTCGAATAGAATTAATAAATTACAGAAAATAAGTAAAACAAATGAAATCAAAAAAAAAAATAAGCAAAAATTAAATAAAAAGTCAAATTAAATCAAATTAAAAGAATCAATAATTCTCATTGAGTGAAACATTAGGCAATTTAATTTTTTTTAATATTAAGAGTTTAAATAAATTGATTCAATTTAACAAATTGGATGAAATGAATAAAGGGAAAGACTGAAAAGAATCAATAAAATTAATAAAACAAAGAAATAAAATGAATGAGCTGAAAAAAAATGAAATTAATAACAATAATAAAAATAATAGAATGTTTAAACTGAATGAAATGTATTGGATAAATAAAATGAATAAAATAAGTAAAATAAACAAAATGAATGTAATGAAGAAAATGAATAACATGAATACAATGCATAAAATGAATAAAATGAATAAAATGAATAAAATGAATAAAATGAATAAAATGAATAAAATGAATAAAATGAATAAAATGAATAAAATGAATAAAATGAATAAAATGAATAAAATGAATAAAATGAATAAAATGAATAAAATGAATGAAATGAATAAACTGTCTAAAATTAATAAACTGTCTAAAATGAATAAAATGAATAAAATGAATAAAATGCATAAAATGAATAAAATGCATAAAATGAATAAAATAAATAAAATGAATAAAATGCATAAAATGCATAAAATCACTAAAATGAATAAATGAATTAAATAATTTAAATGAATAAATGCATAAAATGAATAAAATGAATACAATTAATAAAATGAATAAGATGAATACAATGAATAAAATGAATAAATGCATGAAATGAATAAAATGAATGAAATGAATAGAATGAATAAAATGAATAAAATGAATAAAATGAATAAAATGAATAAACTGCATAAAATGAATAAAATGCATAAAATGAATAAAATGAATAAAATGCATAAAATCACTAAAATGAATAAATGAATTAAATAATTTAAATGAATAAATGCATAAAATGAATAAAATGAATAAAATGAATACAATTAATAAAATGAATAAGATGAATAAAATGAATAAAATGAATAAATGCATAAAATGAATAAAATGAATGAAATGAATAGAATGAATAAAATGAATAAAATAAATAAAATGAATAAAATCAATAAAATGAATAAAATGAATAAATGCATAAAATGAATAAAATGAATGAAATCAATAGAATGAATAAAATGAATAAAATGAATAAAATGAATAAAATGAATAAAATGAATAAATTGAATAAAATGAAGAAAATGAATAAAATCAATAAAATGAATACAATGAATACAATGAGTAAAATTAATAAAATGAATAAAATGAATAAAAAGAATAAAATGAATAAATGAATAAATGAATAAAATGAATAAAACGAATAAAATGAATAAGATGAATAAAATGAATGAAATGAATAAACTGTCTAAAATTAATAAACTGTCTAGAATGAATAAAATGAAGAAAATGAATAAAATGAAGAAAATGAATAAAATGAATTAAACGAATAAAACGATTAACAAATAAAATGAATAAATTGAATAAAATGAATTAAATGAATATGAATAAAATGAATAAAATGAATAAAATGAATAAAATAAAAAAATGCATAAAATGAATAAAATGAATGAAATCAATAGAATGAATAAAATGAATAAAATGAATAAATTGAATAAAATGAAGAAAATGAATAAAATCAATAAAATGAATACAATGAATACAATGAGTAAAATGAATTAAATTAATAAAATGAATAAAATGAATAAAATGAATAAAATGAATAAAATGAATAAAATGAATAAAATGAATAAAACGAATAAAATGAATAAGATGAATAAAATGAATGAAATGAATAAACTGTCTAAAATTAATAAAATGTATAAAATGAATAAAATGAATAAATTGAATAAAATGAATTAAATGAATAAAATGAATGAAATGAATAAAATGAATTAAACGAATAAAATGATTAACAAATAAAATGATTATAATAAATATAATAAATGTTACACGTAAAATAAATGAAATAGTTAAAATAAATAAAATAAATAAAGAAATGAAATAAAAAAGGTGAAATATAATGTGAATTAAATTGCTAAAATCGACAAAATAAATGAAATAAGCAAAAAAATTGAATTGATAGAATGAAAAAAGAAGAAAAAATAAACAAAAATATATAACTAAAATGAAAAATTAAACGACATAAAAAGGTTATAACAAAAACAGAATAAATTAATTTGTGTCCAATTAATTATTTCGATGAAACAAATAAACTGATTGACTGATAAAATAGTCTGATTAAAAAATTAAAAAACTGAAAAGATGCATGAACTGGAAAAAATGGGTAAAATGCATAAAATAAAAACAGTTAATAAACTAAGTAAAACAAATGATATGAATAAAATGCACGAAATGAATAAACTGACCGGAATGAATCCAAAGGATGAAACGAATAAAATAGATCAAATGAACCTAATGCTAAAATAAAAAGAAGACTGAATGAAATAAATCCATCAAATGAATGTACTGAAAGAAGTGTATATACAACGGAATTTTAAAAAAATTAAATAAAGTAAATGAATAAAACAAATTGTACGAATTTGACAATCATTGTTTCAGAAAGTTCGGAAATGTTTGGTAAAATCCCATTGTTTAAACAACGGCTAAATAATTAAAATGCGCTTTCTATTGTTTAAATTCTTTTCTGTTTTCACCTTTTCGTTTTTTCTTTTCTTGACGATATCGTTAAAGATTATTTGGTATTTTTATTTTATTTACAGACCTTAATTAGTTATCAGGAAATAGGAACGTTCAGTTTGTTTTGGATTTCTCAGGTGTTTTGGTCACAGTTAACTGTCTTTGCCAGGAGACATGCTGGTGAACTGGAGTGATTCTTAGTTATGCTGCCTAAGCTCGACCCCCATCAGCAGAAGACAAAAGTTAAGCCCGTAAGGTATTGAACCTGATATAATGACCCTGCCACTTCTAGTTTTACGATCTGTATACTTCCCATCCTTGCTCTCACTTGAGTACTTGGGCTCTAATTTTCAAAACTTTCCCTACCCAGTAATCCCTAGCTAATTGAATGTAGTTAAAATGTATAAAGTTTTTAGGTCCAGTATATTTACGCGTAATTGGAAATAGTTAACTGATATAAGGTCACATGTGCTTTCAAACCCCTTATAAAAAGACCGACAGAGAGAGAATGCTGATGAATGGAACAAGTAAATATTACAAAGTATTCATTTGCATTGAAGTAAATAGAAGAGACTATCTAGGCTATGTTGGCGATTATATTATTTTCTATAACACAAAAGCCGTGCATTCAGTCGATTACAATGCATTCTATTTCCAGTCCCACTTATAGCATGCGAATTGTTTCATTCGGAATTCTAGTTCCGGAGAATCGGCTAATGAGTCCTATACAAACGAATACCACGAAAAATACAACTGCCATTGAAACTCCAACTGAAGCGTTCTTAGCATAGACAAATATAGGCAATCCAAACCTTCGCTATAAGTTAGAGTAAACATTATACTTGCATCCCCCATCGCGAGTTCAGGGGGTCTTTGAGGGACTTTTTTTCGTATCTAATTTGTGAATATTTTTTGACTTTGATCCATAATTTTTCATAAAAGTTCATACCAAATCAGTGAATACGCATTTTCAATAATATCACAAAACAGGTTCTCTTAGCTTTGAAATGACATATTTTAATATGTCTCGTTCAAAATTCCACAAGAGATACAAACAATTTAAAAAAACGCACGTGGAATGCCCATTTTAAAATTTTACATCTTCAAACATCCATATTTCTTAGATTAGTAGATTATTTTCTTGAGGATTTCCTTTATTATATTATATATTAACACTCAGTATAGAATTCAATTGGAATTGATTTAGAGTTCAATTTTTTGCATATGATTTCCCATAGTGCAACGTTTCGAAATCATATCCCTACATATTCAAGGGAAAGCATGGTTTGAATATAAATTAGTTATAGTTTTCTCACAACACAAACATTTTGCAAATTGTCGTGGAGCTACAAATATTTTCTGCAAAGAGTAAGATGTATTATTAAATTTGTTTCCGTAAATGGCTCTGCTCTACACTAAAATCTAAAAACTATTTACGGGAAAACAGCAGACATAAATGGTTTTATCTTCCTGAACCTACACAATTATATCGCAAACATCAAGTTAGCATGCACATCATCAATTATTTCGGATTAGTTGAAGATCTTGTGGCACAACTTACACTAAAAAAAATCTTTTGGTTCAATTTATGTGGATATTCCCGTAGATTGATTTAAAATGTCAAACTCAAGATTTCCTATGACAACGACGACTATAATGTGACTATCCTCTTAAATTATTGAGATTGACACTTACGATTTCCATGATTTTTGCAAACGTCAAACAACCTAGATGAATTTCCGGTGTGAAAATTTTAATTCTCAAAATGGCGGACAGCGCGAATCAACAGCACGTTGCACGTGCTATTAAAGCTTCATTCCGAGCTTTTTACTTGATTGGATCCCAGTGCAGAGAAAAGTGATTTTTTTGGAACCCATGATTGGATCAGAATCATTGAAATGAGAGCTCCTATTCTGTATTCTGCTATTATGTACAGCTTGATTTCTTTTCAGCGCTTCACCTCTAGACCCAAAAACATACTCGGAAACAATATTCGTAGCTTTAGAATTACCATCGACAACTCTGCATACATACTTGGTGTTAGGTGAAATCTCCATTCAGCACTGATGTAAAAAATTGCGTTATTTTTTTTCAATTTGTGCCGTCAAAACAGAATATCATCTAAAAAGAATTGCTGTGGACTTAGATGCTTTTTCAATAACCAAACAAGCCGAAACATGCATCGAAATACTAACTGCTTATTGTCAAAATTCTCCCTAAAATGTGATACCTGATTGCAACTCATTTTGTTTCGGAATTGGCTGCGACATATGACCCAGAAATGTAATAAAAAATTCCTGATGGCTTGATTTGGTAAATTTGGAAATTATGAATATTACATTGTTTTTTTTATAGAATGATAAAATAATCACTCCTGTTAAATAGATATTATTTGGAAACATCGGTTATAACTTTTTAAAAGTTGAAATTTGCCGGTTGTTTTAAAATATTTGTATGTATAGTTAAATATTCCTTAATTACTGAATTTCAAAATAAAAAAAAATCAACTTATTAGTGTCCTATGAATCTGTTATTTTATTTAATAATGTCACATTGATCCTCGTCTACACTATAGTGTGAAACAACTAAAATGAAATAAAAGCATATTATTGTGTTCATAGATTCAAAACAATACACCTAAAAAATCAATAGGAATACTTCAGAAGTGCTAAAGAGATTTTTGTAAACAAATTTGTTTCGCTCATCATTCCGCTGTCGAGTTGAATTCCTTGAAAAATACGCATGAATCAACTTCGTTACCCTTAATAGAATCAATTTCAAATGTTTTTTGAGTTGAAATTCTTAGCTATATGCAAAAGTTGATATGTTGACATACATGTGATGCAATCTTACGAAAGCCTACACGCAAAAATAAAACCCACAGAACTTTAACTTAAATTTAGGTACTTTTGAGTTGTGCGTCGCTTTCGCACTTAACAGTGTTGCCAAAAACAAAACGAGAGATTCGACTCAGTCGAGGTCTTCCGTGCAGTAAGGTGCTTTTGAGTTGTTTGGGGTATACTCAAAATTAGGTAAATTCAACTAAAATTTAAGTAAATTAAACTCAAGGTTGAGTTATGATTTTTTCCGTAGTTAAATGGAAACTACCTTCAATACGGTTTAACTAATTTTACCTTTCTGCACGATACCACAAGATTGAGTCAAAAGTACTCAATTTTAGGTAGTTTTTCGATGGCGTGTAGTATTATATACAAGACTTTAATTCTCGTGATTACCTATCATGTGTATTTAATTTTATGCTCCTCACCAGCAATTGATATTTATTATGGAAAGAAATCGCGTTTACCGTACATTCAACCGATAGTGGAACCCAAACCGGCCCACACAAGTGCCGTAAGCTACTGAACTGGCTTGTTTTCTAACAAAGTAACAGAGCACACCTGGTTGGAATCGGCTAAGCCGAATTGAGCATTTATCAACCTTTTAACAAGCAGTGAGAGTACCAGAGCGGGAAAGAGAAGCTACTTTGATGGATTAACTCTTGCCGACGTAGTCGAACTGCGCATTCTCTCACTGTTTTTTACTTTTTGTTTTGATTCCTCGCTATGCAGGTGAGTTTGCAGTGTCGGAGTTGGAAACGAAACACCACGTGCTTTACTCCGACTTTATCGATGATTGGCTAGCGTCTGTTCGATTCTCGTACGATTAATAATTCCGGAGCATAACGGTACATCGCTTGAACTTGAGAGATGGATGTGCTCTTCTCTCCAGTGATGCCATCAGCCGGTTTTATGAGGGTTGGTCGACTACACAGAAATGATACTTGTATAGAGATGCGCAAAAACTGACAGTAGAAGCTCCAATCGTATCCAAAACAACGGATTCAACTGAGTAATGTAAACAAATGTGACGAATACAGGAATTAACGCACGGGGAGCATATATTGGGATTGAAATAAAAAAAAAATGTTTACATAAGTAGAGCAAAACTGTACTGTGTTGAGTAAAATGAACTCTAAATTGGTCTTTGGCGCCCCGTATAATTCCTATATCTTGAGCGTTTTTTTTTTTTCAAAAAGACATATCTGCAATGAGTTACTCTCTTTGTTTACTTTCTCTTTCGATTTTTACGGCGTCACTATAAAACTTTTCACTTATTTTACAGTACAGATCGAAAGACATAAATATTAAAGTGACCGAATTATTAACAGAAAAGAAAGTAAACAAATAGAGTAACTCATTGCAGATGCCTTTTGGAAAAACGCTCAAGATATTTTGTTTTTGAGCAAAAGTCACTAAAATTTTGACATTAGAATTTAAAACAAAACGAGAAAACAGCGCGAGCTATAGTTAAACATTACTTTAACGCTCGAGATGAACGTCTGTTCTCTGTGATATGTCTATCAGGCAATCCATGAGATGTTTCTGATCAGCTGATTAGTTCTTGTTTACTAATTCTGACGTTACTCCGAGGGGTGCGACGTCCGACAATATTGTTGATTCGATCTGACATCAAACGAACCGGACTAACGAAAGTTGTTTGGCGGACGAGTTTTTCTGTCCGCAGGAGTAGACTTGTTGACAGAACCCATCGCTGAATTGTCACACAAACGTCTAATGGATTTCCTAATAGAGTACTTGGCAATCTGTAACTAGGGTGATGAGCCTATTTTCACCATACTAAGCAAGGTGCCTAACTAATTCGGTAATTTCTTGCCTTACACTCAATGGAATGCGTAAAAATTGACATGAACCGCTTTGCTTCGTTGTTAAGAACCAATATAATAACACAAATGCGTTGAAGACAGTTAAATTCTCGTGTTTGAGCACAATGAAAACTCGAAGAAAGCGAGCGAGTGCCCCCATTGTTGCGCTACCATTTGACTCAATGCGTTGAACAAAGATGGCAGACACTGCTCTAACCAACGGCTTCAAATGGGTAGGGTGATAATAGAAACATGGTGCAAATAGTCTCATCACCCTATATTAGTGTGGTCTACGATTTGTTTTCTTCCACCTGAGAGATTCCATGAGCAACCGGCTGACCATCGTCGATTCGAACGATACTTTGAAGTTGTGTTCGGTTTATGAATCTCCATTATTTTCTCTGACAATTTCAATATCAAGAGCAATCTTTCAAAAGGGCGTAAACATTTGTACGTGCATTAATTACAATTTTTTTTTGTTCAATTACTGTATTTAATACAGCAAAACTTTCTGAGAACGAATTTCAGTGAATGAATATATATGTGCGAAAAAATATACACTGAAAAAAAATGTTGCGTTATTTTTCACAAAAACAAAAAAATTGTGTTAAAAATTTAGATTGCAAAAAAACCTTTTTTTTATAATTTTTTTAATATTTTAGAAACAAAAACCTATAAAGAAAAGAAATATTTTGAATGTGATTGTATGATGAAGAACTTATCAATAAAAAAGTTTTTCTAACAATAACTTCATACATGTTTTTAAATTTCATGCTAATTGACATACAAAACTGTAATTTTATTACAGAATATAATGCATAGTCTTATTTTAAATCAAAATGTATTTAACAAACATCTTCCAAAATGCGATAGTTTTCGAGATATTTGGAATTTTGTTCCTCCAAAAACAGTTTATTCGTGTGATTATGCCTTTTTTCAAAGTTATTCGCGTTACCCTATCATAAAATATCAAAAATCTAATGTTTATCGTTTTAAAGACGTAAAAAAACTTTTTCAGTGTATTTGGATCATGGAGAAGCTTTCAATAAAAAAGTCTTCCTAACAACTTTTGACATATTTTTATAATTCATACTATTTGCAGTAAAAAATAAAATTTTGTTTTTAAATATGATTCTAAGCGCTATTTTAAAACAAAATGCTAATAACAAAAAAATTCTGAAATGTAGTAGTTGTCGAGATATTTCAAATTTCGTTTTAACAACACAATTCTTTTGTTTTCTTACGACCTTTTCAGAAGCTATTCGCGTTTCTCCATCAACAAAAATAAATGTTTCAAAAGTTCCATAATATTTCCTGTAGCTTTCTCTTTGACATCAAGGTGATATTGTAAACCATTTGAAAGCTATACGGAATCAACCAAAATATGGTCGAACTTTTAGTTTAATCATAACACCCTATGGTTGAATAGTAGTTTGATTGTTTTCGTATAACTTTGAAATGGTTTACAATGTCACCTTGATGCCAAAGAGTAAGTTACAGGAAATATTATGGGACTTTTGAAAATGTTATTAATGGTGATGGAGTAACGCGAATGACTTCTGAAAAGGTAGTAATAAAACAAAAGAATTGCGCTGTTGAAACAAAATTTGAAACATTTCGGGTAGTTCTCGAAATATTTCAAATTTTGCTTTAACAACATTATTCTTTTGTTTAAATTACGACCTTTTCAGTAAATTTTTGTTAATAGCATTTTGATTTAAAATAGCGTTTAGAATCATAGTCAAAAATAAAATTTTATTTTTGACTGCAAATTGTAATAATTAAAAAAATATGTCAAAAGTTGTTAGGAAGAATTTTTTATTGAAAGCTTCTCCATGATCCAAATCCACCGAAAAAGTTTCTTTTAAGTCTTTAAAACGATAAACATTAGATTTTTGACATTTTATAATTGGGTAATAACTTTTAAAAAGATCATAATCACACGAATTAACTGTTTTTGTTGGAACAAAATTCCAAATATCTCGAAAACTATCACATTTTGGAAGATTTTTGTTAAATACATTTTGATTTAAAATGAGAGTTAGAATTATATTCTGTAATAAAATTACAGTCTTTTATGTCAATTAGCATGAAATTTAAAAACATGTATAAAGTTATTGCTAGAAATACTCTTTTACGGATAAGTTCTCCATCATACATTCAAAATATTTCTTTTCTCTTGAGGTTTTTATTGACAGAATATAAAAAATTAGAAAAAATAGGTTTTTTACAGTTTAAATTTCTAACACAAATTTTTTTCAGTGTATATTTTTTTGCACATAAATATTCATTCTCTCAAACTCGTCCTCAGAAAGTTTTTCTGTATAAAATACAGTAATCGAACGAAAAAATTGAAATTATTGCACGTAGAAACGTTTACGCCCTTTTAAAAAATTGCTCTTGAGTCAAAATAATATTATTGATTGTGGAAAATGTATAGTCTTCCATGCCGATGAAATGTGTAAAGTTTCATAGGAATCCAAGATCAGGATTTTAATTATTTTCTGACGGATCTTCGTGGAATTCCTCACCTGTCATAATGTTCAGATAGGTGCAGGAGAACAAATCGAAAATAGCTTTTCGGTCGGATTATTTGCATGATGAATCCCGACCAAACAGTATTGTTCGTCTCGGGTATAAGTTTCACAGTGACACAGAGCATTTAAACATCATCATAAATACTTTGACAAGCTAATTAAATTGGTTAAATACACTGACAATTTTACATGTGACAGCTGGAAGAAAACTAACCCCCAAGTAGTGGGTGAAATCATTTGCATATGTTAATGTTACTTACCTAGCTTGGCGGAATCCAGAGCTACGTCATCCATCATTGGTAGCGTGATGCTCTTAATTACATTGAGCAATTGTCACATGCTAGTGGAAGAACACCAACAATAACAAACCCTTTTTACACCTCACATTAATGAAATCGACAACCAAGATGATAAAATAGGAAGAGGTGACACTCCCACTATCTGGACTGGATATCGACCCATCAACTCATGGACCGGGGATCAACGACTTTACTTCCCTTCCGAAGGAAGGCGTGACCTCAGATTTTACTCACCTCTGAAAAATCTCAACGACCTCGACTTGGATTGAACCCAGACCAACTGGGGTGGGTGGCGGTCACGCTTACCACCCGTCGGCCCGTCGGAAATTAATAATGGCTTCTGGACCTCTGGAAAAATATCATCAACAAAACCAACCAATCAAAACGAAGCTTGTAAGCATTTCGAGAAAATAAGAATAATGACCAGGCCCGCAAATAGTAAATATTTACATTACTAACCAATCAAAACAAAGAAAGACACCACCACTTAATTTCTTCTTCGCCTTTTTCCTTTTCGTTCGAGAAAATATGACAACCGTACTCAAACATAGAAAAATGTGCCCCCCCCCCCTTTATCGGCAACCACCAACTATTTTTACTGTGAAAACTCTTCTTCCAGGTATGTTGTCATCATGTAAACAATAAAAACAAACCAAGGCCACCGTATTAGCATTTTATACGAAATCACCTTTTATTACTCTCGGCACCTGTCAACCTATTACAGTGCGTCTGTATAAGTGTTTGTGTAAGTGTTCGTGTGTTTGTTGCTAAATTAAGTACTAAAAAATACAGTTTCAATCAATAAACCTATACAACGAATCAACAGTAGACGGTAGAGTAATTGAACGGTCACTTTCTAAATAGTTCGCCGTTTTCTTTTGCCTCCTTCCCCGTTGGCGTTTCAGTTCAAACAAATGGCAGCAGTTTGTTGTGTGTATTTAAATATCGAAACATCATTTAAGTAAGAATCGGGAGAGAATAATCCTAGAAAAACTCATAGAAAGATTACTGTTATTACTTCATTTGAAATTGTTTTGAACTATCCAAAAATGCTCTGAGTTTTTCTAGGTATCCCTTGTTTCGAGTACGAAATTTTCGTTCATCTTATAGACTTGAATTTGTCGTAGAATCAATGGTTAACCCTTACTCTTTCAGGTCTTATCAATTGAATAAATTGGTTTTTAGTAACTATTCTTTGAATTGTAGATAACTAATGATTGAGTTGCTTCTAACCACCCGGTAACGGAAAATCATACAGAGCATGCGAATCCTATCATCTTCGGTAATCTGTGTTTACACTGTACTCGGTTTTTTGTCGCCTAGTTTCTATGGTTTGATCATTTATGTTTTGTGTATGTGTTTCTTTCTCATAATCCTAGTAGCAATTACTTCATTTGTTTCACTTTTTACTTATCTTTTTTTCTGTATTTGTGCCTGGAAAGTTTCTGTGCAGTATTTTTTTTTATATTTTATTTTCAAGTATTTATTAGTGTAATCATTGCTCGGTTTGCATTCGAACGTATTTAGCTCCTAGTCTCAACATGGCTCAATCTATGCGAGAATTCCCTCTTCGACATGTATGCAAATGTCATCTTTTGAAACATTTTGAGTGCTGTTTGGTTTGCCGCTTGAACTTCGAATCCCTACCCGATTCACGGTGATTCTGACTGCCAGCAGCTGCACCTATATCGGCGCAATTTTTTTCCTTACTACCGTTTCATCAAGTCTTTTTTTTAGTATTTCACACTTTTTTCCACACTCTGAGCACGACCGAAAGATCCGGGGCATTTCTCGCGAACATTCCATTCATCCCGGGGCAGGGTTCGCGTCCCGCCTTTCACACTCGGAGTCGCTACAGGAGTTTTCTAATGTAAGGGGTATTTGCTTGTTGGGTAAATGTGCTAATAGAAAAATATTCTCCTTTTTCGTACTATGAATTTTTATCGCTATTTTTTTTTTGCTTCCATTTTGCTGCAGTCCGACTGCTGTCCTAGTTTTGGTTTCTGCTTCTATTTTTTTGTCGTTCCGGAGAACTTTTGTTACAACATTGATCGGTCGCCTAGAGCCGGTGTGTCTGAAAATGTGTTTGTGTGTAGGTTTTTGTTTTTTTTTCTCTTTTAATTTCTTACTGACGACGTGAAGGCTAGAGAACTGAAGTATGCAAAAGGACATTTTTTTTCATCATGGACGATATCAGCAGTCCCGTTTCATTTACTAGCTTGCTAAAGTATGTACAATTCTTTTACAACAGACTATTTACAGGCAGGATTAGCGATGCGGCGGGTGTCGGTTTGCGAAGGGGTTTCAGTAACGGGTAAGATAAAATATAATAAATTTAAATACCCATTTCAAAGAGGATTTTTACCCATAAATATTAATTTTTAAATGACCACCCAAAATAATTATATGATAATTTTTATCTACTACAAAACATTCCACTTTAGTACACAAATTGTCAAGTGTCAAGTCAAGTTTTATACTTTTCTTAAAACAATTTTTTTCTAAAAATTATCCATTTTTCCCTCCCTTAATGCAAAATGTAAAGAGTTGAGAGAAATGCGTTGGGGAAAATTTCTGGTAATGGTTTGTTTTCATAAACATATCGGATATGTTTCGATAAGGAATTGATAAAATTTTTATTCAATCTTACATAATCTGAAGAAACTAACGATGAATTCTCAGTTATAGGATGGAAGAAAATTAGAGTCCCAATCACCTTTCAGTGAAAAAATCCTTTATCTGGTAGAGCTATCCGACGGCTCATTGTCTAACTTCCAAACATAGAATCAATCTGAAACTTTTCTGTTACAATCATTGTAGATAACGACGCATTTTGTAAACAAGATGCAACGGATTTTTTCTTTAAATGCGAAGCAGAATTAACTCGTTGAAAAAGTAGACATAGAGAGTTGATGAAACGCTAGCAGTAGATTTTAGGTGTTGTAAGATGTCCTGCTATTCGTGAAGTAGAATATTCATTATGGATACAGAGGGCTGCCATCGTCCGGACGCCTGTTTTAAGGCACTACAATAGTCTTTGAATGCTCCAAAGCAGTGCGCAGAAAAGACGTCCAACAAACTTCAGGTGGACTCGATCCACACAGATTTTAAGGCTGCTCTTTTCGCTATTTACCTTACACAATTGTTAACTAAGTTTGATAAACTTGGATACACTGGTGGATTTTGCCATTGACTTCGGTCCTTCCATATACACCGTGAAGTCGTGATTTGCTGTATCTTAATCCGTTGGTAATTTTCACTGTTCGTGAATAACATGATATTCGTTTTAATGCATGGAGCGAAGCTGTTCTTCATCAATAACTTGGAAATATTTCTTGTTGCAAGGAAAGAACCCGATATCAGTGAGCCACAGTATCACATTGATACCTTTTACAAGTGTAGTGGATGACACTTGATGGTACTTAGTGTGGCGAAATGTTTCGTTATCAGCTACCATCGTACGAGGAGCATGTTTACTTTCAACTACAACATTGCTAGTGATGCATTGATCTGAAGGATCTTGGTCTCATTCTTGATGGAAATCAAACATACACTCATCTCATATTAAACAACCTAAGCGTCATCCAACTATGTAATATACGTAATTAACTGTAAACCAGCAATCAGTCATCAGGAACAAGAAGAATCTGTAACTGAATCTATGGCTGCAAGAGGTTTTTACCAGATCTGCTCACTTACGAATGTGAACGGAAGGATCTTCGATCTTGCATTCGTAAACAAAACAGGGATTTTCGAAGCCGATCCCCACTACAAACCGTTTCTTCCTGTAGCTAGATGTACGTACAAATGATAGAGATGATTATTTCCAATGGATTGATGAGCTTGCTTTGACTTTAAAGCTGTCCGCAGAGGAGGCAACACGATACACGTCACAAAAAATATTCACTAAGAATTTTGTTCTAGCTATTGTTGTTGAAGTTGTCGCATTATAATAGCCAGAACAAAACCCATAGTGATTTTTTGTGGCGTTTTTGGATATCTTAACCGTTGCAACTCAAACGACGAGCAGATCGTTTCGCTTTTACTGTGGTGTTCGGTATATTAGATTCAGTTTATGAATGACCTTTGTTCGTTTTGTGTGCTGCCGTTCTCGTTGGAGCAGAATAATTGCCATTAGGAAAGATAAGTAACACTTCTGTTTTGTTTCTTTTTTCTTGCACAACTTCCTTTCCAAGTTGAAATACATTCCCGTTTGCACAACGCTCTACCGTCGACTTTAAATGGCCGAGGGCGAAAACATACCTAAAATCAACATGGAAGCCCCTGACTATAGCATTACTCCCTATATAAAAAATTCCCACTTAATTCATGTTGAATATATTGGTCAGAACACACGTGTTCGGGTAAAAAAAAGTTCGCCTTAGACGGGATGTTTCCATCTGTGTACCAGCAATGGCAGTGGGGATTGATGGTGTGATCTCTGAACCGAAATTGAAGTGCGAAGACCTGTTAACTCCCGGTTCGATGAAGCCTTGAAAGCACTCCCTGTATTTTCTAAGATAAATGCTGCATTGCCTGCGCGCTTTATCTGAAAAATCATCCCAGATTACGTTAGTTTAGATCTCTTCTAAATGCTCCATCCCTAGTAATAAAGAGGTGGATTATTTAGCTAAGGTAAAGCGTAATAGAAGATGACATCTACGAAAGATTACTCTGCTGCAGTTCAGTATTTCTCATCCGAGGACGCTCGACAGCTGGCAATCATAGTGGTACAATGAGGAGCTTGCGCGATGGCTACACCTAAAATCCGACGGGTACGCTTCTGTTACTTTCGGATAAGATTCTATTGTCTTTTTGGTAACAGACCACGCAATTGGACATTGCGATATCCCAACCATACTATCGCAAAAGTAAATTCACACAACCAAACACTTTTTCAGCGACTGAAATCTTGGCAGGAACTCCAATATTGGCAGGAACCAGCCGGAATTACGGATTTTTTTACTTGGTAGGTTGTAATAGATTTTTTTTTAAACGATACCATTGAATCGATTCTGATCCAGGCCCAGACCCAGAGCCCGAGTCCTAAACAGACCAAGGGACCAGTCCGTGGATCCGAACTAGTGCAGTCTAGATCAGGACCAGTTCCCAGATCTCGACCAGTTTGAGATTCCGGATCAGGACCAGTTTCCGGTTCTAGCACAACCTCTTTTCCTCTTAACAGGTCCGCACCTGAACCAGGCCCAGACTTGGTGCTTAGATCCAGACAAGTGTTTAGACCGTAACCCTTCGGTTCGAATGGGTGGATCCAAGCCGTAGGTCTTGCTTCACGTACATAATGGGAAGGACTGTTCATATTTTGTGCAGTCGCTACCTTGCTGTTGACGTCCGGGATCGAAAAGAAATTTCAATTTAACTTCGACCGAAATATCACACCACTCTTTCGAATCGTTTTTTCTGACTGTACTTTGAAGCTGGCCGACCTTCAAATACGAAATGTGTCGTGTAGAGAAAATCGAAGTCCGTCTTTATCCACATTGTGTTCGCTTTGCTTGATGCGCAATACACTGACAGGAAATACTACACACTTCTAGACAATCCGACGCGTCAATATGTGTAAGATTTAATGAAATATGAGTGGAACACAGAGAAGATTTGAATGTATTGATATTGCCGTTTAGGAAAATTTTGGTTGCGACCGTTTTAGTAATAACCGTCTTTCTATTAGATCATTTTTTTCTTATTACCGTAAATGTATTACGGCCTAGGTTTTGGGTGTACATTCTAATATTCCAAAGGCATACACGAAGCCTTGATTCAGGAGGTGGATGTGAGTCGGGATCTCATTCGTTTAATGTTCCGGCTTATTGGGCTTGCAGAGTCTTTGCACTTGTTGCGAGGGCTATCACGACATCGAGCACATTGTTTGGGTACGCGTCCGGTATTGTTACTCGCAGGCATCAGTTAAAGGATTCGCGTTGGGCCCAATGTTGACCACCCAATGTTTCAGTTCGGGATACCCAGGCAAGTCGCAATCTCCCCTATATGTCCCTCATCTACCATTTTCCTAAACGATTAACATTCTAAATTTAGCCCCCCTTTCACGTTATTAGTAGGGCACTGTATTGGTTTTGAGGAGCCGACCCACACCAGAGCGCTACAACGTGACCGTCTTCATTCTCATCATTGTATCTGCAACAACTCAATTGGAAGTGAGAGCGAATACTCCCCTATGGATTCGAAGTAAACCATCCGTAGACCCGGTTCATCATGTCTTCACAGTCAGATGCTTCTGTTTTGTTCTTTTGTCGTCGTGTAGTCCGTCCTATCTCCCCTGTCCATGATACGGTTACCGCTACTCCGATTAGACAGAATTAGGCCTCAAGCATACGCCCCCTTACAAAAAAAGAATGTGTTTCTCTAGTTTTAATAGCTCGACTCAATTATATTTCTAGCCGGACTGAGTTACTAGTCCGGAGTCTATTTTTTACTTTTGGGAAACTTGTCCATAAAAAATACTTTACGATAAATCATCATGTATTGTTTCCTCAAAATATATTTTGGAATCCTCTAGACAGCTTCCTCATAGCTAAAATACACCTAATAAATGGTTTCCAATTATACATTGTCATAAAAAAAATTGAAGCTTTTAGATTTCTTGTTCGCCTTCCCCTAACAAAAATACTCACATTGTTATGAAAAAGCCGCCATCGTAAATTTTTGTCTGTCATTTCGAAGAAACATCTTTTTTTCGACTTCCAGTTGTCTTTCACAAATCAATAATATTAAAATTGCACGGTTTCAGATTTTTTGTGACACTGACTCATAGCGCTCTGCATGCTCAGACTATTTTGTACACTCATTAGAATCGGATAGTTACGTGTCAATTCTGTAAACAAACGCACACTGCTAAAAGCCCTGCGCTGAATCTACTACGAGAAATGTATCTACCGCAAATCATATTAAAACATAGACTCCAACAGCTTCAGCTAAACATTCTGACCAATCGGCAACAACTGTACAACCAGTACCGTACATTCATCAAACCATGACAGTGCCCTGTTCAGGGATGCGAACGGTATCGGTAAACTATATATTTTACGGTACATTTACATTTGCATAAGCCGAACAGCCCGCTACAGCGACACATCACTGCTGCTGCTGCCAGAACGGTAGTCAGTAAAATACATTTTTGTTTTGCTACTGTACTCCGACTGCTCGACTGTGAGAGTGTGGCGTAGTAAAGTTTGGCCTCTCGCTTTGTACACTCGTCTCTGCCTATTCAAAGAGAGTGGACCGCACACGAAGGTGTTTATGTCGGTCGTGGCGTAAATAAACCGCATTCATTGTCGTTCTTTGTGGTTAAAAATATTAAATATATTAAAAATATTAAAAAGTGTAATATAAGCAAAGAGAAACTGTACCGCTCGCGTGTGGTGGCTGTACTACGGGCAGTATTTCTTTATCATGTTACTGCTTTGCACACAGGCTGCCATACAGCGCTGGGCGTTCTGCATTAGCGAACGACAGCAGCGTCGTAGAAGAAAGGAGAAGGTAGGTAAAAATATTACAGCCGTAGAAAAGGTAGGAATTTGGCATCCTTGGCCCCGTTATTATAAACTAATATAACACGCAGAGATTCTCAACCGTAACTAAGGACAAGTAAGAACATCGAAATTCAGCAACCGACAGTAAGCAACAAAACACTATCGAAGAAATTGATGAAAACTAGGGTTCCTAGTACTGATAGTACCGATAAAGTACCGATACTGAAATATTTTTGTCTAAAATCGCGGAAAAATATCTTACGAAGGAAGAAAACTTTCAAAAATATGCTTTTATTTGTAAGCTTTTATATGCCTCAGTATACCTTCTCATCTCGCTCAGAGCAGTAGCAAACAATTGCTCTGTTATAGCTAGCAATAAAGCAAGTAATCAATTCCTACTGCTTTGTTTCGTATTCACTGCACAAACAGTATTGTATCGTTCCGTCGACTAAGCAGTGAAATTCTCCGAAGTGAAAAGTATCTCTACCAGAATAATTGCCATCGCAGTTGTCTTTAACCTTCCAGCAGTCGTGCTAGTGCACTGAGTGCACGCTGCTCTGATAATCTAGCGAATTTGTCTTAGGGCACCAACGGGTGCCTGTTCAGTGAGCCATTTGCGCTACTCTCGAAGGGTTAAGCAAATTCGCATTAAACCAACATTATGCTGAGCGGAACATTTGCCAAAGATGGAAAACGGAGCTCGATAAGCTATAGTGGCTATATCAAGGGCGCAATGGGGCTGGTATAACGCTCGGAAGTTAGCCGTGACATGAAGCTTCATTGTGAAAAACAACATTCAACACGGCATCGAATACAACGTTTGAGCCAAGATTCTTTTATATATGGATGATGTTGACATCAAGATACGTCTATATGATTTTGAATCGTGTGCTAACTTATAGTTTGTTAAAGCAATCATGGCGAAATAGAGAGAAGTGAAATCTATAATCAATTATTATTATATTTGAAGAAACGTTTTCACATGTTTTTTCAACAACCTTCGTGGTTTGAGAGTGGAAAAGAGCAAACATATTCTTTCTTACCTCACTACGAATTGAAATCACTAATAATCAAACAACGCTTATCACAAGCTTCGATCAGATCCCTACGTGCCCTGTTCGGATCAAAGTTAAGTATTAAGTCGGCGTTCATTCTTTTATAATATTATATTTATCAGTAAAATTAAGACACGCGTGACTCAGGTCATAAATTTATTATATAGGTGTACAGTTAATCAAACTAATCCGAACGCCGCTTATGAGAAATTCCAAAACAATTTTTCTATTTTTCGTAGTAGTTGTACATACACAAATTTTATACAAGATCGTCGCAATTATTTTCAACATTTAGTCAAATTATTTGCAACTGAAACAGAAGCTATATTCGTTAAACTTCTAATGACATTATGCTAGCCGATTTAAAACAGGCCTCTTTATGTGCTGAAAGGTTAGGTTAGTTATACTCCTTATTAAAAGCGCTGCATAGCACCGGAATGTTTATTCGGTATTTCGGTACCACCAATTCCTGGGACTTCCGGTGCCGCTACTATCGGTACCACAACCCTAATGAAAACGCTGAAGAAACAAAACTGAAGTATCCTAGGCATTATTTGACAACAGCGAACATACTTCAGTACAGAGAAAAAGATCTCCGCGCGCACTGAAAAATTGCGTACACAGAATCAAAAAGTTAAGTGACAATTTTGTATATTTGTTCACTGTAGCCGGAAACACAATCGACTCATTTGTGACGCTAGATAGATCAGAGCAGAACAAAGTACATTCTAATTTGTTGTTCATCACAGTAGTCGAAATTGCGATACGAAAATCCGGTGTTCAAGTAACGGAACTATCATCCCGTGATCTCACATGCTTCTTGGCTTCTAGGACGACACTTACATTACCGGAATCGATCACAGAGTAGTGGAAGAGGCTTTTTTGCAGTTTAAAAATTCGGATTGCACTGTGCTATACTGCTCCTTAACTTATTTAAGATTACGCAGGACTAGGGTTTGCTCAGAAACAAAATGGCGTTCTAGTTTTTTGGGCCTAGTGTCAATCCTACGCTAGCTTAATCCTGCCATTAAGTTAGTGTTGGATTCTGGTGAGACGAAGTCAAAACGCCAAATCTATAACTAATTCAATTCGAATTGGCTATAACTTCTACAGAGATTATTTAACCCGAAAAAAATGCAAAAGACCCTAAATTTGAAACTTCTATAATCGAAATATAAAGCGGGAAGACAACTCCGGGAACAATAACGAAAAGAGGCCAGTTCCCAACCTAAGACAACCCCGGCCTGAGCTAAGCTGAATCTCTGGTTGAAACGTTGAGCCACTTTTGGTGTTCCTGGAAGTGTTAGAAACCCCTCGTTTGTTCTATAATTATTATTATCATCCTGAGAAAATTCTCATGGACACAAACAGCATTCAACCCCTTAAAAAGACCATGAACATGTTCCGTTACAAATTTTACAACCATCAAAATACTCTAAAATGGTCTGAATAACTCAAGGATACACAAAAATATGGTTTATAGATGGGATCTACCAGACCATGACAATGGTGTTTTCATGGGTTGATTCCATTATAAACACTATCAAAATACCATATAATGGAGGTTAATTTGGACCATGAGCATGGAGGTATTATGAGCTTCTCATTTGCTCGGGATAGGCGGTTTTCTTAGACTTTGTATCAGGGCTTCTTCGAGCTGTTATATTTGATATTATCTTTTTCAAGGAATCTCATCTGCCTATAGTTTTTAGATGCAGTAGCAAGAGGATGTCAGAGTCATACTCTTTTTGAGCCAAGTGATCATAATATTTTGTCTAGGTGAATGGTGTAGCTCTCTTCAGTGTTTTGCATAGTTAACTGTTGTTGATCAGCATTTAAAAAAATATTTACTAGCTCCTTGTTAGTAAACAGCATTTTTAATGCGCGACATCAGTGAAAAATAATGTTCATGACAGTGCAATAATGTAGCGGTAGACTTTGCCAAAAGCGGCTTTTGAATAGCATTTAAACCTTGTCGGTGATCCCGCCGTCGATCTCTACCTTGTAGGCGGGAATGTAGATTCCGTTGACCTTCATGAAATACTTGTCGTCGGTAATATCATTTGCTTGCTTTAGACAGACTATCACAATGCTCAGTATTTGTGCGCACTTTCGTAATATCCGTAACTGCTGAATATTGCTATGTCAGCTCTTTAGAATAGGTCTTTTTCAGGCTAGTTCATACATATACACGGTCCCAAAGCCCAACGCAAAGTGCAAAGACAGCAATTACGGGAGATGTAAGAAATTGAAATATTAATAAGCATTCATAATCACTGTAAACTGATTATGCAAAATCAAAAGCAACAATGAGTTAACCAGTTAACTAAACTTTAAAAGAGAAGGAATTCCCCAAATAATAATAAGAATTTCGATTCTGTGGAAGGTTTTTTCAACATGGAATCAGATCAGATGGACCATTACCCATCCCGAACCGACCCCCGCCCACCAATCTACAGGTAACACGAACCAAGAGCTTTGGTAACATTCGGGAAACAGAAAACCGAAACAAGTGCTCTTCACTGCGCTATTAATTTACCTTACCGCTTAGTTGCATCTCTTTTCATTCTGTATGAGTATCAGTAACAGCTTACGATAGAAGTTTAGTGTTTTATCCGCTAGTTTAGTTTCTCCTTGTCTCATTAAGTAACGTTTTTTTTATTTTTTTTGAAAAATATTTGGCTAGTTTTCCTCTTCCGTATTTGCGTTAGGATGCATTTTTTTCTCTTAAGTTCAAATAGTGACTTTTTGCTACACAGATTAACTACCGGTTGACTCAAAATCGGCACCATTTCCCAGGCCCCCACTTTTCGCGGCATTTCTGGCTACCGCGTGTGTGTGGTTGCTTGGGATGCTTTGAATCAATTTGTGGCCCCTTGGACCAATAAGACAAAAAAACAGCTGTAATAGAAAACTAAGGTCGAATCACAAGATTTTTGTAGAATAAAAATCTTACAAATGTTTTAAAAAGATCTCCCTATAATACTTTGTTTATCAAGTTCCACTTGTTTTGTTGAAAGATATCAGATTTTCATCTGTCTCGCTACCAGTGTCATCAAATTGCGAATTTCTATGGGCAGTATTTCCTTGCTACGCCGTTTTCCCTATGTTTGTATTTCATTTGTTTTTCTTTTCTACCAATAACGTTATGCTAATCATTTTCATAAATGTCTCTATCGGAGTTACCCACCTGTATCAGTGTATGTGTGAGTGTTGTATGTTTGGCGAATAATCGGGCGGGAATCATCAGTGTAGGAGGATTCCGATTGTGGTGCGTTTAGCAGTACGCCAGGTCGTCCATGTCGACGTAAACAACATGTCACACGGTCGTCTCCCGGTCGACGTGGATGTATTCGACCGGTTGCAGCCCATGTCAGGAGTCCGGATCGAAGAATAGGGGCTCCTTTTTGTAATCCTTCTTGGAAAGAGTACCGTTCAGGGAGGTGGGTGCCGTTTTCAGCTTCTCGTTGGACTTTCGACGCTTCCTCACCATCGCCAGGACGCAGAAGATGAGACAGGCGGACAGAGCCGCAGCTAGACAACCGAATGCTGCAAACATCCCACCGGGAAGTTCCATCAACCGGCTGCCACACTCCTGTTCGCTCTCGTCGAAACCGGACGGACAGTTAGGACGACCTGATAGGGTAAGGTCGGCTGTAAACGGATCTGTGCTGATGCATAGAGAGGGATTTGAAACTTACCGTCACACCACAGAACACTTCCGATGCAGGCATCCAGCTCCGGACAGCGATGCTCGCATTCGGTTTCCCGCGGGTAGAGACCAAACTCGACCAGGGTATCGTTGGCAGTGAAGTTGGTTTGCAGATCCAGCTGCTGAATTAGCGAAGCCTTGGTACGTTGAATCTCCAGCCACGAGAACGCGATACTTCCCGGTTCTTTGTGGATCGGTTCCAGCACCATACTGACCGGTCTGCTTGGATTAGAAAAAAATGCAGTTGAGGGAAACGCTTCCAGTTTAAAAAAAATAATTTCGATGTAAAATCTGTAATTAAGGCTTTTGGGTCGACCGGCAGTATGCAACCACGATTTAACACACTTACCTATCCGAACTCAGAAACGGCTGGCTGCTCATCCAATCCTCGGAGAATATATGCAACGCCGCGGACCGGCTAGACGGGGGTGACGGACAGATCACCCGCATCACCTTCAGCGGCTTCCCGCTGTACACCAGGAGCCGATTTCTGGTGTTGCACTTGGAGAAGTCATCCTGTGCCATTGGATCCAATGACAGAAAACTGCCCCAGGTTCGTACAAAGAGGCTGCGATCTTGCTGCTGGGCCTCGATAAACCATGGTAAACCATCGCAGCTTGCCTCGTGCGACCTCAGCGGATAGCTCACTTCATCCTCTCCGCCAGACCCGCGCAACTTCAGTCGCTTGCGGCATTCGGGTACGCGTATGAAGTCGTACGCTGCGTGAAAATACACATCGGCAAAGTCCTCCGAGATGTTCAACCTGGTCACTACAAAAGTCAATTCCAACGTGCGGGAGTTCGAAACGAACGTCAACGGAGCGTTGTACGAGCTGGTGGTATTATCACAGAAGCATCCTAGGGGAACTTTTACGTCTTTGTAGGGCACGTCGAAGAGACGCAGCTCACCAACCCGTCCATCCGGGTCGGCTTCCGATGGGACACATTTTGCCCGCCCCGTATGACCATCGGATTCGGTTACGCAAGCTGCCGACTCCCCGAAGGAAACATTGTAGAGTTCGATGCGAACCTAGAAACAAAATTCGTTGTTTGACACTTTAGCTTTTCTACTTTCTACTTCGTAGCATATATTACCCTTTCCCCGACGGCAGCTTCGAATCGATACAAACATGAGATATTCTTCGCTCCACCTCGACCGTGGAGGAACACATTGCGAGGAGACTGGAAGTCTCCTTTTCTCTTGCGAAATACTCTCGAACACAGCAGAGGAACTTCCTCCCCTTTCTGGCCGAGGTACGGCTCACCACCCAATTCTGTATCGACAAACTCGTATTTGATGCCGAAGTTGGACGGAAACAGTGAAGTCCCGGTCATCGTGTGGAATTCAATTTTCTGAAAAAGTCATACACTCAAGAAAGAACAGTGTACAACGTCGCACATCAAAACTTACCAAATCGCTTCCAGTGCTGACGTAACTTTCCAGCGGAGTACACGGTCGCATCCGGTCGTTTTTGGTCTCCAGCGAGACATGATCACACAACTTCGGCGATTCGTTATCGTAAAACTCGGCCACCATCCGTCGATTGCTTCGGGGGGATTTCTCCTTTCGACTTCTTTCATGTTCTTTCAGCACCTCATTGTTACCGTGTCGGGATCCCTCCCTGGAACCCTTCCCACTCCCGGAAGAATATTTTGAAAACTTCTCCTGCAATCCAACTCCAAATACCAATCCCTTTTCCCCTCCCAAACCGCTCTGCTGGTGTGGTTGCTGCTGCGGTTGATTAAATATGCTGTTCACCGTCGGACCGTAGATGTACTGATCGACCGGATTCCACACGTTGTCGATGTTTATTTTCAAGCTCTTACCATGCTGACCGGCCGTTCCGTAGTAGGTACCGACGGTACGGTTCATCATTTGCTGGTACAGCGCTGTGGTGCTGGTACCGGTCAAACCCGACGGCGTTACACTCCCGGAACCATACGACGAGCTGCCGGATGAAGAGGATGACGCTACCTGTGTAGTCACAGATGATGTGCTGATGATCGACGAAGGAGATGTCGTTCGCAGTGGAACGTACGTACCGACACTGTCCCAGAGCCGCAATCGGGTTAGCCAGGGTAGGGTAGATTCGCTCTGTGGAGGAAGGGATTGTGAAAAAGAGAAGATTGTTAGGGTGATTTGATGGTGCATATGGATCAATGACGTTTCTTAGTGCTACATTTTCCCTAAGAAGAAAATTGGATTAAAACTGTCTAGGCCGGTGGAAGCCATATTGGGAATATAACTAACTCCATATTTGAAAAGTTCTCCTGGTAATCCTAAAGTGTTTCATGATCAATGGCGGCGCCGGTCAGGCCCGAACGAACGTAGATCGCGGAAGAAAGGGAAGGAATGTTAGTCCGATACTTGCTTTTACTAGAGGCCGTATATACTACTGCGCACTGAACAAGTATCGCGAGAGCAGCGTATTTATTAGTAAGTATAGGGGTGCGATTCTTCTTCATGTTCTAGTTATTTTCCATCCGCCTTTTTCCGCTACGAAGCCAAAGACTGATACCAGAGAGGTGACTCCCACCATCTGGACTAGATATCGACCCATCAACTCATGGGCCGGGGTTCAATGGCTTTAAATCCCTTCCGAAGGAAGACGTGACCACTGATTTTTTCACCTCAGAAAAATCTCAATGACCTCTGCTCGGATTGAACCCTGACGAACTTGGATGGGTGGCGGTCACGCTTACCACTCAACCACCGGCGCCGTCAGAACTTATTAAAACACAGCTCAGCCCTAAAAACTGTAACAGGCATCGTGCAGAGACAGCAGTAAGTTTCTTCTGTAATGCTAGCTCTTTCAACGGCTCCATCAGATTTTTTTGGAACGGCTTCAGCTGTTCAAATCAGCAAACCTCTAACTTCACCATTTCCATAAACCCTATATCCTGGGGGGCGATAGGTGGTATATCTTAGCACCGTGAGTTATGATCCAGTGGAACGGCGACATGGATAATGGTGACTCGTCGTCGACCCTTGTCATAGATCAGTATATCTAGGTGATTGTTGTGCAGCAATTGGTAGATAGAACAGTTTGATCCCTCTACAACTACGAATGGGTGGCAGGTAACGGTAGTTCGGCACAATCTCTTCCCCAACAAAACGTTGCAGTGCTAATTATTGGTTGAAAATCTTAGTAACGCTGACGTAACGCTCGGTGTAGGCTACGATAACTAGTACACAACAGCCTGCTATGATGTGATCGATAGTCTCGTGCGGCGAATGACACATCCGGCATATATCCTCGGCGTCGTAGTGCCAAACATACCTCCTGCAATTCTTCGTCGGCAGTATCTTGTTCTGGACGGCTATTATGTCGGCCCCGATCACTAAAGAGAGTTTACCTCGCTTAAGCTACAGGTTCGATGCAGCCTTATCGACGTACGGCTGCTCCAATTTTTGTAGGTGGGCTCCGTGCATAACTTTCTGCTTCCACTCTGTAATCTTCTCCTCTACAGTCTTCAGATTACAGTTAACGTTGTAGATCGCTTGCGTTAAGAGGTATAGTCGCGGTCCGTAGCACAAACTGCTTGATTCCATATCGTTTGACATTTTCCTCATAGATTTCGCGCAGTGGTTGCACCTGCGCTACGCATAGTGTCGACTATTCCTCGTCCCTCTTCATCCCGTGGCAATGAGAATCTCTTCATTACCGACTAAGGATGCCGCATTCTTGCTTGTCTAAACGCCTTCCTCAATCTTTCTTCAAGATCTTCCAAGTCAGTCCTGACACGAAGCGTGTTGATTGCTCTGATCATATTTCCCGCTCTCAGGAAAGACTTCAAAATACAATTCACTCGACTCAAGAATCATGTCGGCTCGGTGACGAATCGCGGGGAGCTGCCGGTATACAAGATACTTATACGATTCGCCACGATCTATGTCTCGAATTATTTCGCCTTCGTCGATCCCGTATCTATCAGTGCCGTCCAATGGTCTCGCTAGTAGCTGAACAGATCGGCATTTCTTTTAAACTCCATGCAGATGTCGCCACTAATCCTTTGGACTAGTTTAATGACTACACCCAGCCGTTCCGTCAAGTCAGCATAGATCTTGACATAATCCATGCAGAAGATATGAGTCACCTCATCCGCTGAGCTTTTTCCATAACGCATCTAATAGCCCTGCCCTTTTCGATTGAGTGTTCCTCACCAAACAAAACCAAAGCGGGCTGATGGAATCGCCTTGGAATATCTCCCTCAAGGTGCCGAGCGTCCTAGATTGCAACACGTCTTCCACACATCGGCAGTGTTGACGTCCACCTCTAAACTGCTTGCCGCAGGAACCTCACGGCTACAGCGTGAACTTCATGGATCTCCAGGAACTTGATGAGCAACGAGTGCGATATGGAGTCGCATGACTTCTTGTAATCAATATAGGTTCCGTTGGTTATACACTGCTTATCCAACATTGACGGATCCTTGCAGTCATTTGTATTTTCCTTGCATTGTATGTGGTAGTCAGGATCTTGCACAGACTTGATAGACAGATAATTGGTCTGTACTTCGATGGGTTGAACGTATTGCTGACGTTGAGCTTGAGAACTGAGGTTCCACGGGCGATGAAATCCGGTATTTAGCTTGGTTCGCGTAACGTCCTGTTAAACCATACAGCCATCGTGGGATGTACAACGGTCAGCTTCTTGTATCAAAAGTTTTGGATATTTCCTGGTCCAGGTGCCGTCACAATTTCTAAAGTACCGCGCAGTTTCGCGTACATTACTTCCTACGGCTACAGCCAATTCCTCCTCGCGCTTTAGCCCGTTTCTCCTCGCGCCTTAGCTGCGTTTGTCCTTCGCGATGTTGTACGGGGTAGACCTTCGCTGAAATCGGGCTACTCCTGGCTAATTTGGACGTAAAACACTCGTTCGTAAATGCTGAAAATCCGATTTGTGTGCCGTCGCTTCGCAGAGTCAGTGTAACATCTTAGCCTTATTGATAAGACACTCAATTGCTGTACTAGTGACTCGTGTTTCTCCATCTGCTGGTGAGCTCCCAGCATGCGTAGCTCAGTAGGTGCACTGATCGCAGCCACATGACGACGCAATTTCACCGATCTTTTTCGGTCTCTGTACGCGGTCAGTCTTCCAATCGTGGCACGTTTATTCAAGATCCGACTCTACGATTTTCGTTACCATTGAGGTTCTCGCCTTTCTTGGTGATATTAGGGCGGGTCGCTGCATCTAACATCTAACGGTCGCCTCCGCAGCACAGAATACTATTAGATTCAGTTCTTCCAGGTTCTGCATAAATTCCAGGCGCATTTGAAGAATGTTACCATTCATTACCTGAGGTGCCCAGGTAAACTTCAAAGAATACTACAGCTTCGGGATTCTAAGATATTGAAGACCAAATCGCGCAGTAGCTGCCGATTAAGGCAATAATGGAACTTCCACCAGCGCTACACGTTCGCGGCGTTCACTCGCTAATGGCGCGCTCAACCTTACTGAGCTTCAACTCGATATATCGCTTGCTATATTGTTCCTTCTACTCAGCTCTCTCTATCTCTCTCTCTCTGCACTTCTTACTGAATTAAATCAATTGTAAAATCTAATTTTAAAAATCGATGCGAATCTTTGCATAGGAATTTCGCTTCGAGTTCCAGATACCTGGTTCCGATTTAGGCTCAGACCTCGAGTCCGGGACAGATCACGGATTTAGGATCAGTTCCTAAATCCGAACCAGTTCCCAGATATGCCTCATCTCCATGCCCCTTACCAGGTTCGGACCTGAGCAAGCCTCAGCTTTGATGTTAAGATCCAGACAAGCGTCTGGATCCGGACGCTCGGTAGTTCTTGCTTCCCGTACATGACGGGAAAGGCAATACGTTCATATTTTGTGCGTTCGCTACCTTTGCTGTTGAGGTCCGGATAGAAAAGATAGCGCACGAAACACCCCTCACTATTGTAAGTCAGGCTTTCGTCACACATATGTAAGGCTAGCCGAGTGTGATCCGATCTACAAATACGAAAACGTGTCCTGTAGTGAAAACGAAACCCATCTTTCTCGCTTTGCATGATGCGCAATACACTGACAAGCGAAATGCTACACTCATTTAGTGATAACTGTCTTGCTAGCATATTTTTTTTCTAATGGCGCCAACGGTAGTACGGCTTAGTTTTGGGTGTACATGACGTCTCTGTGTTCCCGCGAGTGTGAGGAACTGGCGTCTTCTAGTCGCAGCATTCCTCATAAGTGCAGCGTTCCTAGCTGTGTGTTGTCCACGGTTGCTCTCTCTTCCTCTCTCTCTCTCTCTCTCTCTCTCTCTCTCTCTCTCTTTCTCTCTCTCTCTCTCTTTCTCTCTCTCTCTCTCTCTCTCTCTCTTTCTCTCTCTCTATTTATCTATCTATCTATCTATCTCTCTGTCCCTTCGTAGCGGTAGCGTCCTTCCTAGAAGCCCGCTGTCCCACCTCCAGTCTCTGGTTGTTCACATTGTGCCCCACAGTAGCTAAGACCAGTAGTTCAGGTGCCTTCCTCAGGCGTCTCGTAGCCAAAATTCTTCCTGTTCATAGCTCCATAGTTGGGTTGTAGTGATAAACTGCCCTTTGGCGTAGGAAGCTCCGCTCACCGGATTCCCAGGCAGCATACGAGCAAAAATCGTTGGATACCCCATATTTACTAAATTTGCTCGTACTCCCAGTTAATGCCACGAGGCGATAGAATAGGTGTTCTGTATCAGAGGTGAAATGGCGCGCTTGTAGGGCCTCAAGTGACACAATTATACAGCTTTACAAGCCTTTTTTCATGAACCTTGTTCAAGATCAAGTGAGCCCATTCGTTTTCGAGCGCTCGGTCGAAACACAAGTATTTTGTTGCTAGTCCGTGCAGTGTATAGCGACAAAGAATAGTGCAAATCCGCGTTCAAGGTTATATTGCGCACTCTCTGCCTCAGCGGATTCAGTATTTTTCCCCTTCTTTTGTGTTTCTGTTTCTGAGTACCGTTAGCCGGCCAGTGACCAGCGAAGCAGTGTTCTTGTAGTACGCCATCTGGATACCGTTATATACACAAGTTAAGTATTATTTTACGTTTCCTCTTCTTGGTTCTTCTAGTAACGTGCAATGGGAAATAGACCCGTGAAAAATGACTTCCCCTGACGGCGGTTCATCTCAAGGTGAGACGGACGTCGAAACAAAATCGGCTCCCCGGCTCAAAGTATATCCAAGCTCGGCCACCGGGCCCTTCGTGATCCTCGTTCGGACCAAAGACAAAAAGTATTTGAATCTGTTGTAGATTTCTCGAGTTCTGACGGATCGGTATTCGGCCTTAACAGAAATATCGAAAATTCACCCTGATAAGTGTTTGAGTGGTTGTAAACAGTTTAAATCAAGCAAACGATATTGCAGACTACGGGTTTTTTACGAAGGAGTACAGAGTGTATATTCCAGCTAACAGGGTTGAAGTCTATGGGGTTGTTTCCGATTCGAGTCTTTCAAAGACCTGATTTATGGCCATGTACTTCGATTACATGGCACAAAATATCAATCCTTCATACTATCCCAACCGTGTCAATCTCCCCCTGCTTCTGATTTAACTGTATTCTTTGACACATCCATGAACGACGATATTCATGGAATCCCGGATCACATACGCCCGCAAGCATTTTTTTTTATTTCGATTATAGATGTTTTAACCTTAAGGTCATTCGCCTCTTCGGGTTAGAAAAATCTCTTATGAAAAATTTCTAACCCTATGTGCGGGGTTGGGAATCGAACCCAGGTGCGCTGCGTACAAGGCAATCGATTTACCAATACGCTACGCCCACCCGCCCGCAAGCATCTTTCATAGTACATTTCGAGAAATCGACTGCAAGGGCTCTACTGGCTTCGGTATATTCAATCAAAACTTCACCGCTTCATTCAAACTCAATGATCCTGCTTCAGTTAACGTTGCAGAACTTGCTGCTATTCAGTATACTCTTGGGGTTATTGACACTTTGCCCACCGATCATTATTTTATTGTATCGGATAGCCTCAGCTCAATATTTTCTGGGAAAAATCTGGAAGCGCCTGCGTGCTTTGTCTGTAAAATCATACAAGATTACTTTAGTTTGGGTTCCCTCGCAATTCTATTTCTAAGTAATGAAGAAGTGGACTTTTTAGTTAAGTCGAACGCTTTAGAAGGCGACATTTATGAAAGACCAATTTGCTTTAGCGAATTTTTCAGTATTACTCGTCAGAGAACCCTCGAAAGTTGGCAAACTTCATGGAGCAATGGAGAACTAGGAAGGTGGCTACATTCGATAATCCCTAAGGTATCGACGAAACCTTGGTTCAATGGGATGGTTGTGGGTGGGAATTTTTTGTGTGATGTCTCGATCTAATCTTCGACGTATTGCGCTCGCAAATTGCGGCATCTGAACCTGTGGCAACGGTTATCACGATATTGAACATATTGTCTGGGCATGCGCCGAGTACTAGGGTGACATTACGCATCTCGATTCGATCAAAATTCTATCGAATCGACCTTGTTTCGCATTATGTATTTCGAACCGAGCTCGAAAGTAAATTTTCGATCGAAGAAGTACTAGATTATCGAGAAGTGTTGACATTATGGACCCAAAACAATCGAACTCGAAAGCGACTCGAGTCGAACGTATTTGCTAGATAGTTTTATTGCTATCGACTATCGTTCGAGATTATGATTTGTGTATTTATTTCATGTCATTTTTTAAATTGATAAACAATCGGAATACTTAGAGGATATAAAATCACCAAAAGGTGTAAAAAAGTTCCCGCGTACTTTGAGCTACTTTATGTTATATCTATTTTCACCACCAGGAACATACTTTTTTTGTAAAAAGTAATACTAATTATTGATAGTAAATTATTCTACACCAAGTAATAATAAAAGTGTTAAAACAAATCGATGGAGCAAAGTGAAGACACCTTAACTTGTCTAATCGCTCTTTTATAGATGTATAGAATCACAATCATTCTTGATTTTAAAGTCATGATTTACACAATTTTATATTCGAATTGATGCATTTGTTTCCGGCTATACCTCAATTGTTTTCAATATCACAAGAATGTAGGCTTAAATTCAATGCCATAATGTGAGTTTTATACACCAACGAATTTAAATATAATTAGGTGTCATATCGTCATTTGTATTAAATGTATGAAAATACAAAATATTATCTTATATAGCAAAGAACTTTGAATCAAATTGGATTGCTAACAAATTTGAATGCATCAACCGATTAAAAATTGTGCCGTCTACAATTTCTGGAAGCACAAAATTTTATAATCTTCATTTTGATTGTGTTCTCCCTTTCTCCCTACCTCTAGTTATGTGCTATATTTTTAACAAAATAATTAATTAGCAAGTACACGGAAATCTCCGCAAACATAAAAACGATTTTTTGTCTTGACTATTTCAACTAAATATGGCTATTTCAACGAACTAGTTTTTTAATTTTGCGTCATCAATTGCTGAAAAATTGTTGCTTTTGGTAACTATTAGTTTCCTGGAAAAAACCCTGAAAACAAAAATTTGAAAGCAATTTTAGCCATTTTTTTATGAAAAGGACAGTTTGTTCGCTATACATATTTTCCAAAAATTTTGAAGCTAGTATAAAAACGGCATCGAAGTTGTGTTGTTTTAAACATTTATTTTTGATGTGTCAATTTAGTTATTATATATGTTATTTAATCTAAATATAATTGTGAATAACTCATTCTGCAGATAATAAATTCCATCATGCGCCTGAGGTCCGAATAAGATACACTACCAGCTAGGTATTTTGATGTTTCGGTGCTTCATCTTAAACAGCGAGATATATAAAAATTTTTTGGTAGGCAGTTCAAGAATACAGTTATATCAAATTAAAATAATGCCCAAGCATTAAAAAGAGGTGGTGAGGGTGAGTGACGTGAACAAATTATGAACATGTTTGTGTCAATTTCTTTACCACTATCACTATTTTTATTCTGTGAATATGACGCCCATCGCAAAAAATAAACAAAACAAAGTGCAATTTTGTTTACACTGAAAAAAATTCTTAGGTGGAAAGAAAATTATACAATGAACGAAATCATTACTCGTTTTCTGCAACGAAGCATTTTCTTGCATTGTAAATAGTTCGTTTCGTTTATTTCACGAACTGAAAAAAATGGCATCTTGATGAACGAAAAGTTGAGTAATGTTACATATTTAATGTACGAGCCATTCTACGGCAGGTTTACAATCACAATTTTAATTCCTTCCAAAAAAAATTTTTGTTTTGGCTGTATGCGATAGATTTTTTTTTTCAAGTTATGAATTTTTGAATTTAACGAATTGGACCATTTTTCAACCACTGATAACTCGGAAATTCTTTGTTGTAGGGAAAAATGTATTAAAAAGTGCGTTTTCGCATGAGCTCACCAATAAAAATCTGATATAGCTTTTTTCTTATTTATGTTATGAATTCTTCAAATGTTAGAAGAAAATTTAAAAAAAAAACAAGCTTGGACTAGAAAGTTTTTTTATTCTATGACAACATTTATAATTATATTGAGAACTTTTTTGCTTTATGAGATATTTCAATTACAGCTGGCCCATAACATGGCGTTTAATGCAAAGTTGCCCCTTTTAATGTTATAATTGTAATATCTTGTAAAACATTTTAAGATCCACTGCAAAAATTTTACACAATATATTTAATATGATTTTTATCGTTTAAAGAAAAAATAAGCAAAAAGAATTGATCCAACTTTTAAACAATTAATTTTTTTCATAATAATTGCGGAATACAGAAGTTGTAAAAAAGATCTCAATTTTCCGGCAAGCTCATGCGAAAATGCAACTTTTTTTATTCAATATGCATCAAACACTTTCCGATCTATCAGTGATTGAAAAAAGTTCAATTTTTCAAACTTCAAAAGTTACAAGCTCATAACTTGAAGTAAATATTATATTCAGCCATAACAAAAATACCTGTCAAATATTTTTAGCTAAAGAATTAAAAAAAATGGGATTGAACTAAAATTTTATTTGTAAATCTGACATTGATTGGCCCGTACGGTGCATGAAAGTTGGCATCGATATCCAAACTATTTTTCGTGAATGAAACGAAATGATTCGTTCTTTTATCAATTGTTTTACATAGTACGAATATTTTTGGAAAGGTTATTTTTACATCGATTACATTTTACATAAATTACATCGGATCTTTTTGGATCGATGTTTGACAAACTCAATTTTATTTCAAAGTGCTCGCCTCTATTGAGTACTAGAAAAAAATTTATGCTTGCGAAACTTGTCCATATATATTTCGATAACAAGCAACTTATTTAAACAAAAACTAAATAAATGAAAACAATTCCTATATTTTACCAAAGTTGGTTTTATGAAACTTATTCGTAGCAGAATTATAAATATATCTTCTCATACTCTTATTTGACAGTTTGCGCTCGAACAGGCAGTCGAAATGTAGTACCGCAATTTAACAAGCTCGAACGCTTGGTCAAATACGATACGTAATGCCGCAATTTAGTCGAAACGACTTCAAAACGTTTCGAATCGAGTCACTCGAATCGAGATGCGGAATGCTACCCCTGGTCTGCAAGGTCTCCACTATTGGATTCCGTTCGGGCCCGTGTGAAAATTGAAAACATTGATGGCAACTATCATCAAAAAATCATAGGAAGCCTCACGTAAAAAATCCGAGGAAAAATTTCTCTCTGAACCACTTGATGCAATCTTCTGTAAGTTGGTCGAATCGTAGGAAGGGGTGTAGGGGTACAGTAAGTGCCCTCGTGGTAAATGAACGGCCCCTTATGGAAAAATCTGTTAACTTTAAACCAATATTTGGCGTATCTTGTTAAAAGCGTAGTGCGTTCTGTCAATTTTTTTAAAGTATGATGCAATAGAGACAGAACTGTAATAAAATCGAGTGTGACATAAACGTGTAGTGATATAATAGAAATGATACTGTACCTATATCAATAACGGATGTTCAATTGTAATTATCCTTGAACTGGTTATTGTTCAAGGAAAATTACAATACGCCATGGCAAAATTCATTATCGAGCGATGTCAAACGAACCAAGCAGACATTCCCATTATTGCTTAATCAAATCATAAAGTATTGAGAGCCGAATGGAACGGTCAATCGGAAGAATTTTTATAACGACTTTGGAAGTGGCAATGTTACGGTCTGGTGCTAACAAGGTTAGACATTTGTAATACAATTATCCTGTATCTGCATTTTTTTCATTGCCAAATACGCTGAACGATTTCGCCTAAATCAACAAAGTATAATTCAACGAGCCTACCTTTCCGATGGTGCCATTCTCTCCGCTTCCGCTGCCGGTCGTTTGCAGAATCTGCAGATGGTAGTTGGTGAACGAAATCCAAACCAGATCCGTGGGAACACCGTGAAAGTAGTAGGTACAGGTTGTGTTCGGTGGCAGTGTGTGTCGCGGGCTAAGCATGTGACCCATTCGACCCCGTCGAGAGTACAGTACCTCATCTGCAAGTGTAGAACAAAAATAGTAAATTTATTGAACTTTGTCACATTTCCGCCCAATGGTATCCTATGTCGATTGCAGAGCTGTTTGCTGCTACCTGGCGGATGCTGATCAGACACCAGAAGTCAAAAGTGCAAACGAATGCGCACGTCTTGCTGCGGGAAATAAAGTATGCGAAGAGCAAGAATTGATGTAAATTGCAATAATAACAGTAATTTCCTGTCCGGGATCATAGAGGGTGGTGAGGTGATGGTAGGAAAAAAGGTTTTTCCAGCATTTGTCGCCAAGGCAGTATGATTGTGTTACCAGATAGCTTGACAGTTTGATTTACGGCTTTTGTCTACAACGAAAGAAAAGCATCGCAAACAGAAGCAGCCATTAAACTTTTGATGACTGCAGATGAATCATCGAATCAATCTAGTTGATTTAGCTGAATAACTAATTTAGTTGCTATTTGTATCTTAAACTTTTATGGTTCAATATCGATTATCGACCAATTTTCTTTTTATGCTTGACCAACTTCTTCGGAAACATGTAGAAATAATTTGCAAAATTTTACGAACATTCAAGAGTTTGACTCAATTTATAGAACAGCGGACATATCAAATATAGCAGATTTTCTATTATTCGTATTTCAGAAAGCTCCTCGAATTCCTTTCTACAATCAACGTTTATATTTGCAATAAAAAATTAAAATTCGTTGATAACAGACAATTTTGTTAAACAAATTGAAAAATTTAAGTTGAAATTTATGTAATAGGCTAACAAGAAATCGAGCTTTTTCTTAATCAAACTTCTCAGAATACCTGTTCATACTAGAATCAGATTTGGTTTATCAGAAATTAAACCAACAAGCGGTTCCCAGCATACGTGCAACATTCCCGCTCAGACTACAGCCCGCACACCGCGGCTTCCGCCGGTCGGAAACCAACTCCCGTGGTCGGCTTGGCTGGTCTCCGACCGGTGGAAGCCGGATTTAAAATTTGCTACCCAATTTAAAATTCATAGAAATTTTTCGCTGCACCAACCCCCGCCGGCTACGGCCGGCACCGTTAGCTCTGTACCTACCTACATGCCTACATTGTTCACAGAGTGAGCGTGCACGGCCGGGCTGATTTTATGGCTACTTTGTTAAATATTTCGGCAGCAGATTCAGCACCTGTGGCCATCTTTCATTCATTTTTATTTGAATATTTGTTAAAATATTTACATATCTCGAGCAGCATCGTGGGAAAAATTAAACGAATTACACTGTGCGACACAAGCAATCAAATCGCGCTGGACTATTTTTTCTTGTTAAAATTATGCCTATCCAGCAGCAAGATCTTCACAGGGTTTGTAAAATTCGGATTACCAGAACCATCAGTGACATCGTAGAGTATGTTTCGGCTGACTGTCGTGACCTAAGGTGTCATAAATTTTTAACGTTGTGAAGGTCGATTCGATCGAGTCATACTCTATGTCGTCACTGGTGTGTAGAGGATCCACATTGCCAGTACAATCAGCCGGAATTGCGATTGGGTTCTGCCAGAATTACAGCTCCAGTGACACAATAGATTTTAATTAGTATTGGTTGTGTCGATGAAGCCGGAATTCTAGCTGAAACAAGCCGGAGTTCCGGTACATTTTCGGGTTGGCTTTGCTGGGTTAACCTCGATCTTTAAAATACAAGAACAACTTTTGAGTTTCAAATCTATGCAATCTTTATTTTTTCTTAAGGAAAAAAATGGATGTACTGATTGGCGCATTAGAACACAATTCCTAACTTGGAAAAATTGGAATAAAATGTTTCGTATTCCGCTCGTCAGTAGCTGACACCAACTTGCTGCCAGTTAGACATTAAATCCAAACACATGTCATTCAGTTGGATTGAATGTCTAACTGGCGCCAATTTGGTGTTAGTTTGAATATATCGTCTAACTGGCAGAAAGTTGGAATCAGTTACTGACGAGTAGAACAAGAAACATTCAAATCCAACTTCTCTACAAATCTAATTGAATGCATTCACACAAATAATTTACGAATTTTATACTCTTATTTCGATGAAATGTAGCGGAAATACTGCATTTTTTTATTTTTGAATATTATGTATTTTAGCTTTGATAATTTGAAGGCAGTTTGCTAAAATCTACTCAATAATAAAAAAAAACATTCTTTTCAGAACCAACCCATTATTCTATTCATCTATTCAAGTTTAATGCTTCAGCGTTTTATTAACGAGATTAAAGAAAATTCTATATACATCAAACAATTTTCACCAATACTCTAAGGGAAAAAAATTATAAACTCTTTGGAAATTCTACGAATTTTAGTTTTTTTTGTTGAAGTGCCGCGTACCTGAAAGAAGTTTTTCGAAGTTCAGGTAAATCAGTCGTTCTTTAACCCACCCGATGAAAATAAAAGTTTGGCGCAATTTTCAAATCCAAGATGGCGACTTTCGGTAGAGCAATATTCTAGATAACTGTAACAATATGAGCTTTTTTGGAACGAGCTTGATGATTAGATGATAGAAATAATATTTTGACGCTATTTTGAAATTCTAGATGCTAATTCCAAGTTGAGCGAAATTCTGTGTAACACTAACCATAAGGATATTTTTTAATAGACTTGACGAGCAGATGACGGAAATAGACGCCATTTTGAAGGCCAAGAGAGCGACTTCCGGTTTAATTTTTTTTTCTAGAACCTTATTATTCGCATCACTATATCTCCTCTATAATTATCCGATTTCTGAGGTTGTAATTCGCCATCTTAGATTTCAAATTGGTTTCATACAATGATTTTCGTCATCTACTCGTCCTCCCTCTTTTTGAAAATACCCGTATTGATGAAGTTATAGAGAATTAAACTAAACCAGAAGTCGACATCTTGAATTTCAAAATAGCTGCAGATATCGATTTCCGATATGCACTCGCCTACCTTGTTACAAAAATACCTAACTTTTCTTAGTAACAGTTAGCTAAGAGTATGGTAAATAGTGGTTGCTGTAGTGTACGTAATCAAACTTTCGTTCGTTCGTTATTTCAAACTTAATTAAAAAGTTACGTTAAACGTAAAGGTATCGGTGTACTAAAACATTAGGGAGACTGAGCTGCCAAGTTTAGGAAAATTTTGCGAACTTCAGGTAGAATTGACAATCTTTTGGTTCAGTGTACTCTAACGGTTCGATTATTGTTTGGATCGCTCCATATATTTTAAATTTTTTAATATTGTGAGAAGTTTTAGTCGTTGTGCTTTGTTAATCTGGTTTAAAGTCTTTTCTGTTTGTTTTATATTTTGAAAAAAAAAAACAGCGAAGAAAGCAATTGGTCAAACTACTCAGCCACCACATACCCCCTCAACTGCAGCACCATCTAAATCTGATTATTGGCATTATCAAATCTGCATGCGATCACTGTGTAAAAACCAGTCTTCCCAAATGACCATCGTACACAATGTTCGCTCTGGTTCTGTGCACATATTAAACCCACATTTTGTGTACGAACTCGAACACGCTATTTCGTATCAAAACACGTGCACATGTTTGCCTGCACAACCGAAGCCCATGTACGTACACGATGTGCGTACACCTCTTGCACACACAAGTTCGTGGCACCAGTTTTCTCTTTCTCACTCTCATCATTGCTAGCGTTGACTCTTTTTGCCTTGTGCGAATCGTTCTCATGTACGCACCCGGTGTACGTACACGGATGCTTGAACTAGAGTTTGCACATTGATCGTTTGTGTTCGATATTCTAGGCTAACCTGTACATCGAGACAAAGCATGTTTGAGGTTGAACGCGTGCACGAAATTTTGTACACAGGTACAAACTTGTTGATGTTCATAGGAAGTCTGGCAAAAACTGTTTTTTGGTTTTGTTTTGTGTTTTCGCAAAAATGTGGCGCGAAAAACAACTAAACAAGCCGCTCTTGAGTATTCTCTCGGAAAACGCGAATTTAATTTGGATATTTAACGAGTGGGTCAAGATGATGAAATTCACGCATTTTCGCAACACATTCTATTCTTTTGGGTGTACTTTCACAGTACTACTCGACCACCCCAGAAACGTCGTCGCGAAGATGGCCCTGACCCTACCTATGCTCTGGTTGTTGGTCGAAAGCAAATGGTTAACAGCAACGTTATTACGGCTCCACCTCAAACGCTTTAGCTTTGGATATATCTTTCCCGCTTTCATCTCAGCATTAGCAAAAATGACCAAAGAAACGGTAAACTACAACGTGGATAATAAAGTTATTCCGTTAGGGAAGAAAGGAAATGATGGCAGTACTTCGAACTTTATATCGATCAATATCAGAATTCATCTAAAATCCAGATACAGGGCCGCTGTTCAGGGAATTTGAGGCTAGCCGTACCCATAATATATGGTGCCTGCTAGCCGATTTCCTTCCGCTTTTAGAAAAAGCATGCAATCCGCTGATTTAACCCGGTCATTCTACGATCCTATCGAAGTCTCCGCAACAATAATCAATGCCATTATATCAAATTACACCGCGATTGTGAAGAAGTGTCGGTGCCGAGCGCTTACTGGGACGCAACGTGGCTAGTAGCATGAAAGCCCTGGATTTCCTCACCACAGTCGAGCGTTTGCCGCCAGCATTCAGTAGTTGTCCCGGTCCTCAGGCATGTAGCCAGAGGGGGGGCTAGGGGGCTAAAGCCCCCCCCCCCCGAAAATTTTTAAAAATTAATTTAAGAAACAACATGTTTTTCGGTGACTCTCAAAAAAATTTTATCTTGTTTGGTTTCAACAAATTAATGCGAGAATTGTGAGGAAGATTGCTATTTCGAACCACCGAAGACAGCGGTCAGGATATCTACTCAGTATGCTGAGTGTGATAAAACAGTTCCCTTCATATTGTGTGACTCGTCGGAAGAACAAACGAAACTGTTACTTTAATTCTTGCTGTGGGGATCTGTCGAATGATTGAGTCGCAGAAGCAAGAAGTAGTGCTCCAGCCAAATACGGAGGCTATTGACTTCAGGTCTTTTCGCATAAGATCGATCTTATGCGAAAAGACCTGAAGTCAATAGCCTCCGTATTTGGCTGCAGCAACATTCATGATGTGAAATATTTGCTGAAGGTGATTATGGAGGTTATGCTTACGAACATCGCCTTTAACGAGTTTAACCATGTCAGGCGTTCAGTGCTGATGCCATTTAACAAATTAGCCCAGGCGAAACCAGTCATTTTGCATAACAACTTGTAACATGTGGTTGATCCTCATATATATGGACAATGAGAAAATCAATGCTCGGCTACAAGATCTGATACCACTAACTTGCACCGTGGCTATTAAAACATTCCTGTCACATTTGGAAAAAAATGGTATTCATTATAAAGGACACATCTAGGAAGTATATTAAATGGTGTTTTTGTGGTGAAAATCTAGGTGAACAGACATATTTCCTCCAACCTAACCCTGTACGTAAAAACTGAATGCGATAGTATTATTTTACACATTATATCTTTGAATATACATAGTCCCCAAAACCATTTCCTGAAAAACAAACATTTGCCAAATTTTGGCTGCTGTTCGGATAATATTGACGGCAAAAACTGCGTCTAGTATCTCAAAATCAACGGTCGGCACCATCATTGAGGAAGTCGACACTTGTGACCCGTCAGAAATTCGCGAACATGGACATGGCAGTAACCACTATGATGATAAGGAAGTGTACGAGATAGAAATGAACACCACCGCGACACTGTTGGTTAGGAAAAATATTTCTCAGCCTAGTAAATAGTTCTCCACATGCAATCGCTAGTTGTTCGCACGAGATCTGTAGGACAACCATTTACGTTTTATCACTTTCATTGTTCACATCATGGAAATATATTGAAGACACAAGGCTTCATTTAGCTAATGCATTGAACCGAATAAAATAAACGAAATATATAATAAAAATGCAGAAGTTTTATAGAAAAGTGAGCTCAAAAACTGTCCCAAAATGTGAACTTTATCGCTAGTGGCTGTGTCTAACAAAACTCAGATAGCATGTTATATATTAGCCAGAATAAAGTTAGTTAAAGCATAAGCAGATTGAATTTCTGTAATAGGTTAGTGCACTGTACGCTTAGTAGAAACACCAGGCATCTCACTCAAGCGTGCTAGACAAAAACATTTCCGTTAGTTGATGACAATATAGTCGAGAAGACAGTTTTTGTTTTCGCGTCATTTTAATGCTATAGTATTTCTGTTGACACTCAATTTCATTTTATGCGGAGAATGCGGTTCGTATTTAAACATTATTAGTCCGCAAAGTAGTGATATTTTAAACAATCGAACAATAATCAAGAAAAATGCCAAAACATAAACAAGCCAAAAAGTGGTAAAACAGCGGTTTTTCTGAGGTGTTCATCAACCCACGAATTGTATACCGTCGTATATTACTAATGTTGTTCACGTACAGAAACGTACATAGTAGCGGTAGGACTATCTGTTGTGATTTTATCCTTACTTTTCAACGGATGTCAATAGATGCTAAACCACATATTAGTCAATCAATCATAATAAACTTAATGTTGTAAGCAGCAGCATTTCTGTCTCTTTCGATGGTTTCCAATTAATGTCCATGTAAGTCTAAAAACGACGTGACGATACAGTGAACAAACATCAGTAGCCTATCACGGAGAGCGACTAAAATGTTGTAACTAGTTGAGTCTACAGTCAATAAGTTGGGATTAATGTTTCGATTTCATGTTTTCGTTTTATTTGTGTTCGTTATGGAATAAAATGAGAGAGATGAGCAGAGATCACGAAGAAAAAGAGAGAAAAAATAATAAATAAATTGAAATCGACCCAAGAGCAGCTGTTCTATATTTTCTGGGCACTCAACTACAGAACAACAGAAATCATCAAAGAAAGTTGGCCTTACACCTACGTTACTCTTCGGCAGAGGTGAAGCAAGTGCGATGTATACCCGTCCATGTGTCGGAATAAAGAGATGCTGAAATTATTGAGCTTGTTCATATTTATAATATTTCTTTTTTTCAATCTAAAGTTTTATTTGAAACGGCTCAATGCGTTAGCACAACTGAGCCGTGGGTCTTTTAATTTTTTTTACAATAAGCAAAAATAAAAAAATTCTAAGAATGTCGGTCTGCCAGATCTTGTTGACGCAGTTTGCTGCTGCGTGTTGAGATCTTTTTCCTTGGCGGTGAGGCCGCTTGGTGGTCATTCAGTCTGCCTTCTCTCGCGTTATCGTTCCCGTCCATGTCGTCATCGGTACTGCTTTCTTCCTGTTCACGATCAGAGGTTCTTATTTGTTTCTTGTTCTTATGGGTCGCTGTTGTATATCCGTCTTCATCGGTATTTGCTTCTTTTTTGGCGATGCTAGTTGTTGGTTTGGGAGCGGTTGTCGTGGTCGTTGTACCTGCATTATTCGGTAATTGGATCGTTGTTTTAGGTTTATCTGAAGGTATCGGTGGCTGCTTGTTAGAGTTGGCTGTAGTAGATGAGTTTTGACTAGTTGCTTCGGCGCATGTTTTTCCGTAGTAGGCTGTATAGTTACAGAATTGGCATGTTGGGGTCTGCCCGGGATATGTAATTAGCGTTGTTTGCTTATAGGTCACGCCATCCTTCGGTGATTTGCATTCGATAATCATGTAAGAAGGTATTGGTTTAGTCACTCGCATTCTCACAATACGAACGCCGTTGGGAATGCCGCTGAAAAAATTTCTCCAGGTGTCATTCGTAATAGATTCTACTTCTCCATATTGCGACATGATTTGTTTGATGAAATCCTCCTTCGTGCGCGGGGCCAAATCATGGATACGCACGTCCACCATGTCGTTTTCCATATGCACGGGGATCTTGATTCTGGTGTTATTAAATTCGACCTCGTGTTGCATGTTGTTCTTTGCAATAAAGTTTTCGGTCTGTGCTAAGCTTCTAAACGTGATCAAAACACAGTTTTTACGTGATGTAGCTGAATGTAGGTAACTTCAGCGAGATTAAGCTCCATTTTCACTTTAACTAATTGTTCCACTTCCTTAACTGTTCGTGTTATCCCGTAGTATAGGCACTTTTGCTTCATTTGGCAAACTGATTTTACTCCGCAGCCGGGGGCAACGATACAATTTGTATGTGCACTGATATAGAACAATAGCTAGCTTGATTCACTGGTGCCTGTAGCCTGCCATCGCGTAGCAATTTTTTTTGCTTCTGCTTTTTGCGACATCAGAAGGTAGACCTTCTAGTTCTTTTGGTAATACATTTAACAAATTTCACGTACCGTCAAGTCACCAGTTACCGTGCGTTTAGGTGGATTTGACGTGACCTATCTAAATACGTCACAATTTAGAAATAATATAAAATTATTACCAACAAAACGAGAATAAGTAGTTGAGGACATTTGTTTGGCACCAGTGCACGTTATATGATCAACTTACCGTGTATTTAAAATTTTGATTCAACTTTAGTTGGAATGTTTCAATAAAACGATGAAACGAAAAGATTTGGGATCTGGATCTCTCCGATGGATTTAGGGAGCTAGTTCTTTAAATTTCGTGATTTTGAAACTGCACGGTGAACGAAACATGCACGGCGACTGGCGACTTGAAGGAAAATTAGAAGATATTAGTAATCAGTGTTTTCATTCGATTTGTAGACAATTTTCTTTAATCAATTAAATTGTGGGCAGTTTCCTTCCGTTGATTTAATCATTTAAATTTATATTTTGATCCTATTGATTACCAAAAATCCTTCCTAACTGGGGTTCTAATCTACCAGACCAAGGCTAGTCTTGAAAATAGTTTCATTTAAATAGTATATATCAAAAAATTGTGTTAGCATGATGCCTTGGAACTGGTAATACTCGCAGAACACAAGACAAAGAAAATAGAAGTTGAACCGTCTCTGCGCATCTACAAATCGCTTGCTAAATCAGAAGATTTTGTACGAATTTCGACATTCTCTTCGTTCGAACATTTTATGGATATTTTTCTACTCATTTCGGTTTAGCATCTTCTTCGCCTTTTAAAGGTGTAGCTTGGAACACCTAGTGTTTTCCAGCACCGTCAAGCATTGTCATATTCGGTTAGCGCATAAATACTGTGAACTCTAGAATATACTTTGTTGTAACGAGAGTAAGTACTATAACCTTTCTTGTGACAATGAACATATTTTTAGGATTGTCTTAGATTTGGAATTGATTTCATTATGAACTTTTCAAAATTTAATTTAGTTTCTAGTGACTATATCAAATTGTCAGAATTAAAAGCTTTATGCAAATTTTTTTAAGCCCCTCCCGAAACAAAATCCTGGCTACGGGCCTGCCGGTCCTGTGTGCGTGAATGGAGAAGAGGTTTTCCAAGTCGTCATTCCCGAAAAGTATTTTTGTTTGAATTGCAACCATATAACGGCTCATGCGTTTCATGCTTCTTCGTCCGTTCGTTGTAGTGATTTAAGAATCTTCCAACCTACTCTAAAAGACAACTCCAGCCGAACCTAATTCGACCCTCAACAGTATCGAGGATTACTACCAGAACGTCGGTGGCTTAAATTCATCAGCGGACAGTTATTTGCTAGTTGTTACGGGCTACTGTTATAACGTCATCGCCTTGACCGAGACTTGACTTGACAACTGTACTCCGTCTCGGTAGGTAAATATATGGTTCGCCATTTGATGTCTACCGCTGTATCCGTAACAGCCATAAGACGTTGGGTGGTGATGTGCTTATCGCTATTCGCCATGGCATAAAAGCTCGATTGATCAACGATGGCCGGTGGATGAGCTCCGAGTAAGTGTGGCTATCAGTGAAACTTGTCAATCGCTCACTGTTCTTGTGTGCCGTGTATTTGTTACCTGATAGAATTCGCGATTCCAGCTTGATCGATGTACATCTTTCCTTCGTATCTTTCGTGACATAGATTGCTGCCCCGAAAGATAATATAGTTCTTCTGGGCGACTTCAACTTGCCTGGCTTGACATAGTATCCAGCAAGCAATGTATTTCTACGACTGAATACTGAACAATCTGCGCTTATCGTCAATGCCAGTATTGTAATAGGTACAGTAGCGCCACTCTTCGGCAAACCAATAATGTCACCAACGAGAATGGACGTACACTGGATCTCTGCTTTGTAAGCGCTCGGGATTATGATCTATATTGTACCTTTCGACTTAACCACATTGCACTTCCAACTAAATCACGAATACAGCAAAGCAGACTAGCCTTCTGCAGACACTTGCGAAATGTCAAGCGTCAACTAAAATCTAAGCCCAAGTGATTCTGGAAGTATGTGAACGAGTAACGAAAAGAATTCCGGTTCACCATCTTGTATGTCATTTAGTGGAGTTTTAGGCACCGACACTAAGAAAATTTGTCAGCTGATCTCCGACAAATTTTCAAGTGTTTGATTTCGCCGAGCGGTTTACACCACAACAAGTCACCGCTGCTGCGAATCTTACTCCTACTTCAGAACGATCCGTCAACCGAATTAGCTCGATAATGCTGCTATTCTTGCAGCAAACTCCAAGCTAAAGGTATCTGATGCTCTGGGTCCAGATGGTGTATCATAGATTTTTGTCAAAAAGTGCATCAGCGTGTTTCTTAAGCGCCTTCGACGAGGCTTCGAGTTTACTCTCGCTACTAGAATATTTCAAACTTGTTGGAAAGCATCCCACATGTTTCCGGTCCATCAAAGGGAAATAAATTGAAAATCGATAATTATCGAGGAATTTCATGTTTAAGTGTGGTATACAAACAATTCAAGCTAGTTTGTGTTTGATCCTCTTTTCTTTCACTGTAAGCACTACAACGCAGACGACCTACATGAGTTTATGCCTAAACGAACAACAACGACCAATCTGCTCTCATTCATCCGAAGGATTCACTGACGGACTACAAACCGATGCTATTTATATGAATCTATCAGTGGCCAAAATCAACCATGATATCGCAATAGCCAAGCTAGATAAACTCAGCATTCACGGTCAACTTCTCTGCTGGTTCCTATATCGATGGAAGGCAACTGCAAATCAGCATTAAAGACTATCTGCACAATTTCACGCTACATCCGGCATCCCGCAAGGAAGTCACCTCGGTCCACTAATATTTCTCCTCTATTTTAATGACATCAATATCAAGCTACAAAGACCTCGCCTCTCCTTCACCGACGATAGAACATTTTTCGACAGATACGCGATTCAACCGATACCGAATTTCTTCAAACTGAACTGGAGAGCGTCAGTACGTGATGTGATGACGTCTCCTATGGCGAAACAGATTTCAACTACCGAGCTATGAGTACCATTGCCAGTTAATACACCACCATTCACTCAGCTCTCGAGCGCTATTCGTCTCGGACTTACTCTCTGCCAGAGTGGATTGCTCTACAATTCTTGAACACCTGAATCTTCAAGCCCGCATTCGAACATTACGTAGTATCTCTCTTCCTCGACTGCAGCACTGCAAGATTTACAGAAAGTCGAAGAACTGGAGGTAAATCCAGTTAAAAAATGTGCAAACATTAGGAAAATTGTGTAAACTTCAGGTAATTTTTATGAACTTCTGAGAGTTTCATCGACGGTCCACAAACTTCATCAAAATCTTGATGCATCCCAGGAAAGTTTTATGAAATACTCGCGAACCTTAGAAAAAAACTTAACAATTTCCGTGGGAGTTTGGTTATTTCCCAGTACTGAAAACTTTAATGAAGTTTTGCTAACTACAGGAAAGGTCGGAGAATGGTAAAGAAGATGTGCGATATTTGGAGAAATTCTGAGAGCTAAACGAATTTCAGTGCATTTCTGCGAATGTATGGGAAGCTCTAAAAACTTTGGGGAACTAGTTCAGGAAGTTTCTATAAGTTTTAGCAAAGCTCTGCAAATTTCAGGGATATTTTTTACACTTTAAAGATGTTCCGGATCCTGATCTCCAGGGAAGCTATAAATTATTGGGGGAAGTTCAGTGAACTTTTTGAGAGGTCTGGCAACCTCAGTTTTTCAGTACTAGAGGAATTTCTACGAACTAGTAGGAAAAACGTACTATAAATTGTAGCAAAATCGTACCATTTTTGAGCAAGTTCAGCAAACCTTAGTGAAGTACTGCAAACTACAAAAAAAATGAAATAAATGCTCTGCGATTTACAGGGATGTTTTGCGAATGATAGATAAGCTGAGCAAAATATTGGGATATTATTTGTAGAACTGCCTTAAACTTGGCCGAACTTGCAATTCGTCCGAAAAACTTCCCTAAAATTTATAACACTTCTTTTGAGTTCACAGAACTTTCTGGAAGCTCGCTGTAATTTTATAAAACATCTGAACTCTACTGAAGCTTACAGAACTTCTCTAAAGTTCTTAGAAATTTGCTCAAGTTAGCAGAACTTTCATGTAGTTTGTAAAACTATTTTAAAGCTCACGAAACTTTCCAATAGTTAGCAGCACCGAAATGTCTTATGTTTCAGACACTTTAGTTAAGTTTACAAAATGTCTTTGAAGTTTGCATATCTTTTTTGTAATTTGTCAAATTTTGCAAATCTTTGCTGTAATAAGATGAAGTTTCCTAAAATTCACAGCGCTCACCAAAATATTTTAGAATTTCCGCGAAGCTCGCAAACTTTCCCAGAAGGTTTCATTCTTGAAAATTGTATCTTACGTATCTTACGGCAGAATCGAACTTTTTAATTGGCCTAAAAAACTGAATACTTCCTCAACGCTTTTTAGATGAAGCCTCCAGTGTACTCAAAAGTTTAAACACATCTTGCTGAAATATTTTTTGAGTTAGACGGAGAAGTAAACTAAAAAAATATTGTTAGACGGTTATGAAATTTTCGAAGTAAATGACATGGCCCTTTCCAGTGAGGTACGTAGGATTTTATATTTTGTCTTGACAATTTAAAAAAATATACTCATTTTAATGTTATTTAAAAAAATGAAATTTCTCGAAAAAAATATTTCACGATTAGTATAATAAATACCATTTTACAGGATCTCAATTAATCAAGCGCCAAGAAGAACTCCGGGATTATGTTTCGTGAAAGTTTATAATACTTTCTCATAGTTCGAAAATTTCTCATACAGTTTCGAAAACTTGCTCGAAATGTAGAGTACGGTTTACGGAGTCATTTCAAACTTATCTGAAACTCAATTTCCTAGAATTTCACTGGTATTCATTTGAATTCCTACAACTTCTCAAAAGTTGACAAAATTTTATGCAGAACGTCATTGGAATTCGCAGAACTTATGCCAAGCTTGCAGAATTTCCCCGAAGTTGTGCGAACTTTACTAAACTTTCTTGAATTTTGCAGGTCTTTCATACAATTCACGAATCTTTCCCAAAGTTGAAAAAATTAAGTGCGCAGATTTTATATGTAGGTCGCAGATCTTGTAGAGCTGCCCTTGTGAGCACAAGGCTTCTCTAAAACTGGCAAAACTCTACTGAAGTTTAAAATATTTCTTTGAAGCTTTCGGAATTTCTTTGAATTCTTCGCACACTTTCGTAATGTGTATTTTCCTGCTACTTGCATATTTCACCGTTGTGAAATCTCGATTCCACTTAACTTTATCTTGATAGTATCGGAACTCCAGAGCAGTTTGGATAAACTAGTTCGTATACAGTATAAATTGACAATTTACCAGTTTTCTAACATTTCACTTTCAAATTTTCTACTTCCCGGATTCTGCGCTTTTAATTTGCTATTTTTCACATTTCCATGTTTCATAATTCATAAATTCACCCCAGAAGCAAGACTCGAACCTGCAACCCTTGGGACTCCAGCCCAATGCACAAACCCTTATGCTATCCCTGTGATATGATGACGTCCCAGAAAGAACACATGATTATCACATTAGCGACAATGATCGTACCCTGCCTCTAAAGCGAGACCACACCCAACCGCAGCTGCCACCTAACACATTTCCATGGAGCCGGAGTCCCAAAGGTTGCAAGTTCGAATCTTACTCCTGGGGGGATTTTTTTTTCTTCACATAATTGCTTTCGCTTAATTCACCATTTCGATCTGTTTTCCCCGTTTTATGCCACCAAAAAGTTTTTCATTTATGTATAATTTTTCGAATCTTCATTTTCCAATTTTTCTTTTTACCAATTTTTAAGTTTCAATTTTTCGAATCGAATTGATTTTTTGCTTTCTTCATTTATCTTTATCCCATTATTTAGTTTTCCAGTTTCGTAATTAAGAAAAAAAAATTCTATACATGCTTCTTTCGTTCTGTTGGAAAGTTTCCTCCAGAAATCCTCGATGACATTCTCAGCTCAGAAAGGCTCAGCGGTGTCGATACTAGCCCCAGTTCAGAATAATGGAAATGCTTAAAATATGATTGAACTCTGCGACGGGATGAATCATCGATCGAACCTTCAACCCCCTGAAGCGATAGCGAGTAAAAAATGTAAATTGTCTCCGCCGTTCTCTATTTGTGCAATCAATCCCGAAATTCTCATACTCTTGCTGCACTTCCCCCCGGGAAACACGTATCGGGATTGATTCGTCCGTCTCTCTCTCCGCTCTATCGCTATCTCCGGGTCTGTGCGCGAAGGTATCTCTAGAAAGGCCATATATACATCAACATGAATATGTGTGTACCCACCTGGATTGGATGCATTGATGTGGAACTCGCATTTGCTGCCCTGGGCGAAATCATACGAATCGGAATCGGCAAACAGGATGTCGACATCCAGCTCGAAGCCCCGGTTCGATTGGCCTGACTGCAGCGGTGCCGAAAACGGACTCGAGTGGAACGCAATCAGCATCTCGGGGCCCCTGTACAGAGAGAGAAAGAGAGAAAAAATAGTAAAGGAAACATTTGTGGAATTTAGAATGCCGTTGTCTGGGGCTATGATCCGTGTCAAAAACTGACACGGTGTTGACGGTTTGTTGGGTAGGCAAAAGAGTCCAGCATAGGATTACGAAGTTGCGTTAAGTGGTTGCTTGTAAAATTCACTAGGAAGACAAAAAAAAATGATGCAAAATGAATCTAATAATAATAATGGACAGTGGTCGACTTAGCACTATATTGTTTCTTAAGGAATAGTTTCTTGATACGATGAATTATCAAATTAAATTGTTGAGAAGAAATCATTAATTTTATGACCGACAAATTGATTTCGAAGTAGCAATAAAATATAACTCTTAAATATTTTCTTTCTTAGACTAGGATTTTTTCAACGGGAATCCCAATCGGGCATAGACATGCTGATGACATGAGCAGTTTGTTTCCAAAGAGGCGCATGTTGAATGTAGAAAAAATACGTGGAAAAACTTTTCCAATTTTGTTTTTAATGAGATAACTTTATCATATTCCTGTTGTATAGATAATGTACAGCAGTTTTTCTTCCCGCATGCTCCACCCACTCCGGTGTGTAGCGAACCGTGAGTGGTGCTCACTTAGCCAATCACATACAGTGGCCATTTCCGCCGGATTGAGGCGGATGCGGAAGTTGTTAACAGTGTTGGTACATATACAACCGCCGAGCTACTCCATGCTACCGGGTAGTCAGTCAGACCTATCCAGACAAACCAACCGTTCAAAGTCTGGCAAGTTTGAATTGTTGTTTTCGCGCTTCCGTAGTTTTCAATTATTTGTACCTACCCGGGCAATAAAAAATCAATTTAGGAAATGCGCAAGTTTTGAGAATTGTCACTTGAGAAGCGATATAAAGTTGTGCACATATTTTGTGCAGCATAAATGTACGATGCGTTATTTAGTGATTTAGTGTATTGCGTTGTGTTGTGAAGACGATTTTGGCAAATTTTATACTAACTGTACCAGAGTCCCTGGTGATTATCTAATGGGAGTTGCTTAGGAGTTAGTACTAATGTTAGTACAACGATCGCCGTAGGGCGCCCTCTATATTCAGCCAGAATATACTGAGAAAAAAATAGTAGCTATTTCAAATCTGGAATGTTTTTATGATATCTGCAATATTCCTGCAATAGCAGTTATGTATGATTTATTACATGTATTGGCAATTCGTATTCGACAGTTCACACGACGTCATCCGCGTTACGTTTCAAAACGAACAATCAGGAGCGGACCAATAGATAGTTAGTTTTGTATTGTCTTTGCTTCCCGTAGATTTCTACTGGCTTTGATTAGGTGTACGGTTTAGCCGAGTTTCACGCGTTTACTCCGACCGCGGCACAGTGGGGCCGGGCTGGCCAAAACCTCCAAAATTTATTGTCGATTTTCATACCTTTCATATTTTTTTCCTAAATGTACATTACCTAAATCTGTATTTGCCAACTTTTCGAGTCAATCGATTGAAAAATATAAGTGCTACATTTTTTTGAACCGTGCAAGGTCTTGAAAATCTGCATGAATTCGAGTGACAAAAAGTTTTTGTTCATTCTAATTCATCTCGCTTTAATAGGTAGTAGAAAGATAATTTAACAACACATATAGGCGTTTCTAATAGAAAATCATCTCAGAAATTCAATGGTGTATTTCGATTTGAGAAATAATGAGTATTTAAAAAGTTACCAATAAAATCAATATAACTAAATTGTTTAACGCGGACTTATTTACATTCAGAGTGTCATCTCTTTATCGGTAAAAGCGTGTTGAAGGATCTCATCTAGTACAACTGATGTAGAATTTTATCCAGTTTTCAAAAATCATAGTGCCATCTTGCGCCGTTTCGCGCCAAAGGTTGATATTTGAACATTTGTAAAATTAGTTTTTTTCGTGGAGACGCGTGGTATTTTTCTTAATTTCATGAAGTTTTGCATTATTATTCACCGGTGGATTTCTTTTTCTGCACGCTGCTTGTAAATTCAGGGTTTTGGGCGATTTCTTTGATACAAATATAAGTATGCCTTAACCGTCTTGCAACTATGACTCGTGTTTCTACATTTTCACAGTAATCTGCAGTATAGAAAAAATCAAATAAATACAAGACAATGAGGCAAACTAACTGCAACTATTATCATATCTTTCCATGAATACTATTTCTTTAGTAGGTATTGGTAGTTAGCTTTACTGGTGACCGATGTAAGGTAAACACGTGAATGTGGAATGTAATTAATGTAATGCAACATTTATTTTCAAGTGCAAACTCCCGATTGAATCTATCACAATCAACAATCAAATTCTAAATCTCCCTCAATAATTCACTTCCAAATTGACGAGACCTTCATGCAAAAACGCTCAGGTCTCTATTTTAAAGCATACACATACAGTGCAATGTATGCTCAGGATATTTTTGTACGAAAAACCAAGCCAGTACCCACAAGGAGCGATATTCATATTATCATTGGAATTGAAAATCAATGGAAAAGTATTGAGCGGCTTAGCTGGAGCATGCATCGTATGAGCAACTGTGAATAGAGCATAGTAGGGCATGATTTGAGATCTTCATCATAATCAAATAAACCCGTCATCTTTTAATAGCTTTGACGATAACTATGATTAAATAAACCAAAAAACAAAAATTTAAGGAATTCTATCAAACACATTTAGATAAGCTATTTTTCATAACTATTCTAAACGCATACGTTCACAAATTAGTACATGAGGATTATCTCTTAAAGAGCTATGAAGAAATGTTTTTTTCTACGATGGTATTCAGATTGGACTGAAGATCTACAAACAAATGTATAAAATTACATCATTTTTTATTTTCCAGATTTCGATAAATTGGAACCACCCTAGCTAACTCGTTACTAAGGACTACCATAAGAAATCAAAATGTTTCTGTTTACTTACGAAGTATCTGTTTTGAGAAGTTTGAGAATAACATTCACTTTTGCGAAATTAAAAAAAAACTTTTAAAACCACCTTAGGCTGTCTAATTTTCATTTTAGCATTCTAATTTAATCAAAATCCAGTTCAGCGCACCAAAATTATCCTTGGATGATATTTTCAGACATTTTAAACTACTTTTGAAGTTTTGTCCAGCTTTTGTATGGAGTAGATCCACTGTGCGCGGCCTAAGGCTTCAAAGTATTTCTTCGATTTGGTTTATTAATGATTATCATGGAAAATAAATCGCAGAGATTTTAGATGTGAAACATTTTTTGTCGAATGCTCTCTCATGAGTGCTTGTTTTCAAATTGAAATAATTCAGGCAGTTTGCGAATCTGAAGTGAAGAAATTTTATACATGAATAATAAAATTACAATATTTGAGCACCAGAAAATATTTGACGAATTCTATCTGTTTATGACATCCTATGTTTAGCACTTCCAAATTCGTAGTCTTATCCGTCACAAAAAAGTTGGTTTTCTTGTCACAAGCGCAGATCCCTTGCCAAGCCATAGTTTTTTTTCTCGTGAAAACAAATTTGAATCTGCCAGGAAAGTTGCCGCGATCAGGAGTTTTGTAGAATTTGAGTTCCAGGATTTCTATAACATCGGTTTTCGCAAATGGTTCATTGTCGTACACCCAAAACAATTTCCCAATGCAAAAAAGGCATTACATCCTTTCGTGCATATTCCGAATTAGAATCATGCTTTCTTCGCATTGTAGACCAAGCATAGCTACTGCATTATACCAACACAGCTTGATTCATGATGAAATAAATTGATTGAGAATACACGCTACCATATTATCTGCCCGCATGTAAAAGTATTAGTTGGTTTTGCTTGCTGAGTCTGCCAAAAAGGTGGTGTATTCTATACATGAATATCTCTGTGGTGTTTGTTAGAACTTCTGTCTTCATACACAGTTACGCTTTTTTGTCTGTGAACAACTCAATTCCAACCACACTAAACACGGGAACAGTTTACGTTCACGAGAGTGTGTGATATACGCGTTGTTATTTTCCCACAGCGAATGGTTTTTGCAGTAAAATCATCGCTCTCTCATTCTGTGCTTCAGAGAAGAGTGGAAGAAAATGATTTGTGCTCAGATTGATTTGCGATGATCGTTGCCCAGGGCGATGATGTGCGCTAGATTCGCATGTTAGGGAAATAATATAAACTGAAATTAACTGCCAGTGCCACTGCTACTCAAAAGTGCAAAAGCATGTCATCACTGCCCTTATAGTTTATGATACTTTAAATTTAGATACTTTTACTGCAAAATACTGATATGATATCACCTGAAAGTACTGTTGATATGAGGAATGCCAGAAATGATTGGCGGACGGCTTCTATCCGACAAATGTTGAATTAACTTGTTAACCCAATGTTCCCATACAGGTAACTTTCTCCTGCGTATAGTGTGCTTAAATAATCATTAATCATTATTTATGAACCTATCTAGTGGCTAGAACTCGCATATCGCTGGTAAATTTAGGGTTTAGAGAACGCTCAACATATTATCAAAACAAAATCATCACCCACACCCCACCAATTTGATGACGCTATAAACTGTTCTCTCCAATATGCAGCATGTGATCAGTAGAAAGGCGAAATGGAAACTGGTCCTTGAGCGTGTATTAATGTTTTCAGAGCACACATGTATCCGAGTGGAGATGTCCTTTACATGTGTATTAGTGCGGAGTCATTTTAATACTAATGCTCCGATATCGTTAAATTCACTAATACATTCTCAACTGTGGGTTTGTGTAAGTTTCTGTGGTGTAATCGCCTTAATGCATTTTTGTCCCGGACCAATATCGCTTTATATGCATTATACCAGTTACAATGCAAAATTCTCATTAGAATCATGCTTATTCGCATGTAATTCATGCGGTTCGCGTTTTGGGTGTACCCAAGGAACATCCATTGAGATACATCGACACCTGGTGGTACAGCACACATTATCGAGTTTAAACCGCTGTTAGTTGTTAAAGGCTTCGATTGAGTTGTTTATTTTCTCGGTAACATTTGTAGCATTTTCGGAGACGAACTCGCGAATATTACAGCGGTTAGTATACAGTACTTTCGTCGAATTGTTAGCAGGGGTTGGGATCAGCTTTGATTTTCCGAATGAGCTTGGGTTGTTTGGAAAGCGCTGTTACGGGCAGTTATGAGAGTTGCATTCTACTTTTTAATCACTCGACTCTCAATTTATTAATCCAGTACACTAAGGTTTTTTTTGCACGGGGGATACGTGCCGTGTAAAAAAAACCGTGAAAAAACCGCGTTTATTGCGAAATCCGTGTAAAAAAACCGTGTTAATTCCGAAAACCGTGTAAAAAAACGCGTTAATTTCAAAAACCGTGTAAAAAAAAATACTGCGTTACATTGAATGCAAAAGACTTTGAACGATTTTTGAATTTCGTTTGCACGGATTTCGCAATTACATACCACGGTTTCTGCATTCATTCTAAGTCTTTTTAAATATGTACAAAAACTTGGAAGATTTTTGAACAATGTAGACGAATCTTGAAGATTGAAGTCGGCACTTAAAGGATATGGGTGTTTTAAGAACAGGATTAACGCCTAGACGCCAAATGTCGATGCCTGACATCATTTTAAAAACTAAGATGGCACCTTTCGGTTAAGTGAAATTCTCTAAAACCCAATCAATATGGTTATTGTCGGAACGGGCTTGATGAGTGTATAATAGAGATCAATGCCCGAAGATATTTTGTAATACATGATGACTACTTCCGGCATAGGAAAATTTTATATAGCTCAGACAATATGGAATGTTTTGGAACCGGATGACTAAGCAGTTTCCAGATGTCTACATCTGAAGCCATTTCAAGATCCAAGATTTCAACTTACCGAAAATACATATACACTAGGTTTTTTTACACGGGTGATACATACCGTATAAAAAGTGCAAATCACTGCGATAATTGCGGACTCCGTGTAAAAAAACAGTGTTAATGCAACTACAAAATGCGCAATAAACACGGTTTTGGTGGAAACAATCTATATTCTTTTGAAAGTAAAAAACTTAGAAAATTACAGAATGAGAGATAACGACTGGTCTTGGAGATTCCTTTTGAAATCAAGATGGCGACTTCAGGTTCAACGGAATTCTCAATAATTCAGTCAATATTAGTGCTTTCGGAACGGGATTGGCACGTAGATGCCAGAGATCGAAGCCAGATGGCATTTTGAAACCAAAGATGACGATTTCCGATTTTGTGGATAATAATAAAAAAAACCTATGAGAATTTTCGAAATGGGATTGAGGCGATGTCTGGCCATTGTTTCTTAAACCAAATAATAATTATTTTATCAATTCTAATGGATTGGATTTAGCCTGGTCTGATTAAGTTAAATTCTTGGGTCTAAATTATGACTGAAATCTTATTTCTATGCATAAACACTAAAGAAATTCAAGCAAAACGTAACAAATATTTGAAAATGGCGAAAGTTATTACGAAAACCACCACCACTGGAACCGTTCCAACAGCGCTTAGAAAAGAAAAACCAACTTAATCCACCTAGCAGTGAGTTGAGACATTTCTTACACATATCACTGTTGGAGCATTTATTAGTTTGCGGGATTTACGCGAAGTGTGCGCACTAATAGTTTCTTGTCTGCACGAATAAAACCTCGAATAAACTGAATAAACTATTAAAAATCAATAAAACGAACAAAATAAAAAAGGAGCGAAAAATGAAAAAAAGGCCTTCAAATTCATAAAATGAATAGAAAGATTAATATAAATAAAATTAATTAATTACATAAATCAAGTTAGATTAGCTCATTAAATGGAAAATTAGACAATATTTAAAAATAGTTATAAAACTAATAAAATAAATTAAATTGACTCAAACTAACAAATTGAATAAAATAAATTATCATGAAATGAATCAAATGAATCAAATGAATCAAATGAATCAAATGAATCAAATGAATCAAATGAATCAAATGAATCAAATGAATCAAATGAATCAAATGAATCAAATGAATCAAATGAATCAAATGAATCAAATGAATCAAATGAATCAAATGAATCAAATGAATCAAATGAATCAAATGAATCAAATGAATCAAATGAATCAAATGAATCAAATGAATCAAATGAATCAAATGAATCAAATGAATCAAATGAATCAAATGAATCAAATGAATCAAATGAATCAAATGAATCAAATGAATCAAATGAATCAAATGAATCAAATGAATCAAATGAATCAAATGAATCAAATGAATCAAATGAATCAAATAAATCAAATGAATCAAGTGAATCGAATGAATTTAATGAATCCAGTGAATACAATGAATCAAACAAATGAAATGGATAAAATGAATACAATGATTGGAATGAATGAATTCAATAAAATTAAATTAACAAAAAAATAATGAATTGAATAAGATGAAAACAAAGGAATCAAATAAACAAAACGAATAGAATTGGTAAAATGCAGGACAAAATGAGTTATGAATTTATAGAAAAAAATAAATTGTGTCAAATAAATAATTTCGATGAAATCAATAAAACTGAAATATAGTCAGATTATTAAAATGAAGAAACTGAATAACATGTATGAACTGGAATAAAAACGAATAGAATGCATAGAATGAAAACAGTGAATAAAATAAGTTAAATGAATTCCATTGAACCGGAAGTCACCATATTAGTTTTCAAAATGGCTTTAAACATCGATATCTGACGTCCACTCATCAATCTCGTTCCAAAAATACCCATGTTGATGGGGTTTAGAGAATTTCATTGAACCGGAAGTCGCCATCTTGATTTTCAAAATGGCCTCAGACACGGCGTCTACTCGTTAATACTGTTCCAAAAGCAACCAAATTGTTGACGTGCTAGAAGGAACCCTTTTCCACTTTTTCAAAAAATTTTAGTCTTTGAATAAAAGCAAAATCCGCGCAAAAAAAGTTGAATAAAAATCGTCTAAGACATTTGCCTTCAACAGGACTGCGAATAACCGTGTTAATTGTAAAATCCATGCAAAAAAAACTTGATCAAAAATCGTCTAAGTCTTTTGCCTTTAAAAGGACTTAGAATATTTTTGCGAAAAACCGTGCAAAAAAACCGTGCTAATTGCGAAAACCGTGTAAAAAAAGCCGTGTAAAAAACCGTGCAAAAAAAACCGTGTAAAAAAAACTTTAGTGTAGTTTCTTCTCATGCTCACTCCAGAATATCCGGAAGAATGTCGTCGCTCGCAGATATGGTAAATTCATCACAATTTTTTGGCAATCTTCAAGATGCATCCTAGCGTTTCGGATGCTTTGCTAACTGTATAGGAGAGGTGCTGTTTACACGTAAGTTGCAAATCTAATATCACTTCTAGATCTTTCACGCGACTAAATCAAATCTTCGGGTCTTTTTTTCGTGAGAATGAGATAACTGAGCACTTCTTCGGATGTAAACACATATGGTTCGTGCTAGACCAATCAGCGAAGGTTTCAAACTCTTGTCTACCATCTTCAGCAGAGCAGATGAGGAGAAACATCTCCAGATCGTCTGAAAAGGACAGGTGAGGAGTTTTGAGAACTAGATGAATGTCATTGAAATAAAGCAGAAACACCAACGGTCCCAAGTGATTTCCCTGGGCTACTCCCGACAATAAAACTGGACTTCCATCAAGGATGCTTTACGACGGCGAAGAAGCTACGACAACTGTTGCGAAATGTACGCTGTTTGCCAGATTCTTCTCGAGTGTTTTTTCCAGTAATGCGCCAACTGCAATCGAACTCGAAAATGTCTCTCGTGACGTTCCTGCTTGTGTTGTTGATTTGGATGTGTTTACTGTCTCTGAACAAATGGTTAAATCTGCAATCCGGAAAACCAAGTCATCTTATGCACCCGGCCTCAGTGCTATAGCTTCAACTGTATTGAAAAAATGTTCGGATTTACTTGTAACACAACTTGCATATATTTTTAACCTATCGCTTCAGCAGCAAACGTTTCCTGAGGATTGGAAATGCTCAGTAATGTTCCCGGTATTCAAGAAAGGTGACACGCGCAACATAGCGAACTATCGCGGAATCACTTCGCTAGGAGTCGAATCTAAAGTGTTTGAATCAATTATCAACGAAGCGTTATTTTCTGCTTGTCGACACAGTACGTCTCAGCACGGATTTTTCCCAGGACGTTCAGTCGAGACGAATCTCGTCTGCTTCACGGCATTTTGTACGGAACAAATGTTTAAGAAATTGCAGGTGGATACTATTGACACTGATCTAAAGGCAGCTTTTGATAGAGTTAATCATGAGATACTGATAACAAAGCTTGATAAGCTAGGGTGTTCTACTAGATTCTGCCATTGGCTTCGATCCTACCTTGTGCACCGTGAAGTCGTTGCACAGAGGAGTAACTGGGGTCGGATCCCGGCCAAAACTATTTATTGAGGCTATTGCTGTTATTATGCCTTAATATGAACTAAAAATAGAAAATAACTAGTTTTTGGGACAATTTGGCATCTATCCACCTACCAGTGCAGAGGTCAATTTTCTAGATCCTTCCGAATACTAGTATTTTCGAGGTGATCTTTGTGAATACATTTGTTTTTCCCGATGCATGAATAGTTGGTCAGTGGAAAAGGGAGAAGAAAAGGGATACCCGTGCACATATTCCTAGATATACATTTTGCCAAACATAGCATTTTGGCGTACCTCAAATTAGTGGAAATATCAATATTTTCAAATCGCTTGGAATTTGTGGATCGGAAAAGATCGGAAGAGATTGAATTTTTTCGGATAGCCGGAATCTTGTTTTGCAATGTTGTTTCGGCAACTTTGCCAGATCTTGCCGTATAGTGTAACTTTTTTATCATTCTAATTTGGAATAAAATGTTTAAAAAGGGTGTTTCTAAAGCTGGTCCAATACACAGAAACACTACTATTTTCGGTTATTTTTAAGTTGAGGTTACACTAATAGTTGTTATAATATTGTCTTATTTAATACAGTCATCATCATTAGAAAGCGATTTTGCTGGATAAAGGGCGAACACGAAATTATTGCGACACCGAAAATGTCATGCCAAATTTCTTATAATGTTTAAAATCAAACCAAAATTTTAAGGTAGTTTTATACATATATTTACTTCAAAAATCAAAAGAAAAGTTAATCGATGGAGCCTTGAGTGTAAAATTGAACGCATTTTCGCTTGATGCCCTCCATCAAAACCTTTACAGTGTCATCCGGTACCAGTTTCTCAGTTTTTTTTCCATTTTCTTAACATGTCCTTCTCGTCTTTGACTGTTTTCTTGCTCTTTCGAAGTTCCCGCTTCATCATTGCCCAGTACTGCTGCTCCACCGGGCGCAGCTCCGGACAGTTTGGCGGATTCATGTCCTTTGGAACAAAATGGACAGAATTGGCCTCATACTACTCCTGGACACTTTTAGAATAGTGACATGATGCCAAATCTGGCCAAAATAGCGGAACTTCGTCGTGCTGCTGTAAGAACGGAGAAAAGGCGCTTCTCGAGGCACTCAGATTTGTAGATCTCGCCATTTACTGTGCCCTTTGTCACGAAAGGCTCACTCCTCAGTCCGCAAGAGCAGATGGCCTGCCAAATGAGATATTTGGAGGCGAACTTCGACATTTTCTTCTTCTTAAATTTGTCGTCCACATAGAACTTGCTCTTGCCGGTGAAAAACTCCAACCCCGGAATTTGCTTAAAATCGGCTTTTATATACGTTTCGTCGTCCATCACACAGCAGCCATATTTTGTCAGCATCTTCTCGTAGAGCTTCCGTGGGATTTGCTTTAATCATCCGCTTCACCTTTCCCTCCATCTTTTTGTTCTCCGGTCCCGGTTTTCTTCCAACTCCTTTGCCGTGGTCCAACGTCAACCGCTCCTGGAAGCGCTTCAACACTCTGGAGACGGTTGAATGGTGAATGTTCAACATTTTTCCCAACTGCCGCTGCGACAGGTCAGGAAATTCCAGGTGTTTGGAAAGAATTTGTTCTCTCGACTCGCGTTGGTTCACCTCCATTTTCGTTGAATCGAAAAACACGACTTCGAGTTTGACAGCATGTAAACAATACACGTCAATGAGAAAGTGTGCAAAATTTGGTTGATTTTTACCCAATGGTAAAAAAGTTATGCCCTGTTGAATGTGTCGCAATAATTTCGTGTTCGCCCTTTATATAATAAAAAATGATTAAAAACCCCTAAAATATCACCATTTTGCATCCATGCAAAAATTGGTTGGCAATTGTTGGCATACTCTTTATTTTGCCACAAGATGCAGTATGCCTTTAGGTATCTAAAAAAAATATAACTAAATAAAAAATCGAAATATTTTTTTTTTGGTCATTGGCCAAGAATTTGTTCTAGTTACTCCTCTGTGCTTGTTCAAATTGGCGATATTTTTTTAGAATCCTTTTTCAACACTTCCGGAGTTCCTCGAGGTAGTACGCTAGGTCCACTACTTTTTTCACTGTTCGTGAACGATGCGGTTTTCGTTCTAAGGCGTGAAGGAAAGCTGTTTTTGCCGACGATTTAAATTTTTTCTTGTTATACGGAATGAAGCCGATTGCCGTGAGCTACAGCATCTTATTGACACCTTTTATCGCTGGTGTGTAAGAAACATGATGGTCCTTAGCGTTTCCAAATGTTTTGTCATTAGCTATTATCGAACGAGAAATATGCTTACCTTCAACTATAACACCGCAGGAACTCAGCTACAACGCGTTGACCACGTGAAGGATCTAGGAGTCGTTCTTGATGAAAAGCTAACGTATACTCATCACGTCTCAGTGACCATCGACAAAACCAATCGATTGCTGGGATTTATTTTCAAAATATCCAACGAATTTCGGGATCCTCTATGTTTCAAGGCTCTTTATTGCTCATTGGTGGGCCCGCAGTTGGAATTTGCAAACGTCGTTTGGTGCCCTTATCAAGCTACGTGGAGCCTTAGGATCGAAGCAGTCCAGCGTAAATTCATACGATATGCGTTACGTGATTTGCCGTGGAACGATCCATTAAACCTGCCACCGTACGAGGACCGTTGTCGTCTTTTAGGACTTAATACTTTAACACGCCGGAGATATGCAGCGCAAGCTACCTTCGTGTCAAAGATTCTGCTGGCTGAATATGATGACCCGATGCTACTAGCGCAAATCAGCCTTTACGCGCCTACCCGTTCTCTTCGCTTTCGAGCCCTGCTGCATTCTGAAATGCGCAGCACTAACTACGCTACAAATAGTCCAATTTTAGCAATGAGTCGTCGCTTCAACGAGTTTGCTGAAATTTTCGACTTCGTCATGAATTCTTCGCAGTTTCGTCGTCGTGTACTGTCACTAGTTTAATTAAGTTTAATTTACCTTAGTTTAGTATAGTTCATTTAGACAAATTGTCAGTTGGACTTTTTATACAAATACAAAAAAATAAATGTGGGTGCCTTACTATCTCCAATGACAATCACTATTTCTCGATCTGTAAGACAGGATGGCAACAGCTGCAACAAACTAGCGATTGGTATACACCAAATTCTTTTTTTGCACGGGGGATGCGTTCCGTGCAAAAAAAATACCGTGTAAAAAAAATCCGTGTTATTTCGAGAAACCGTGTAAAAAAAATCTGATATTTTTTTAATTAACAGCTATTTTCTTATGGTATTTAACAATGAATACTGTTGGACATTTTAAATGCACAAGGGGGCTGTCAATGTGCCCAGTAGAAGTTTTTTAATTTTTCGAGGAGATTTTTTTTTGAAAAATGTAAGTTTTTTTATTCGTTTAAAGAAGTTATTGTCCTTTGAAAAGCAATAGTTAAAATGGTAAAATGTTTCAACTATTTAGAGTTTGTTAACTTTTTGTAGATTACACTGCGCTACAGTGATTTTAAACTTTTTAAATGAACTAGTATAACAAATGCAATACAAAGTAATGTACACACAAAAATTTGAAGCAAAAAAACATTTTTTGGGACCTTTGCCACAACAAAATTAGCTACGTTGTCATTTTCAGCCGATTTTCGGTTTTGTAACATTTTTTGAACGAAGAAAACTAGACCTTTCGAACAGTATGCGGTCATATACAGTTTGGTAAGAAACATTGTTCGATTCTGGGACAACAATATCAAAATTGTATTTTTTTGCGATTTTTTCATGTAAATGGTTATCTTCTCATTAAAAGAATTTTTATGAAAAGTAAAAAAATAATTTTGATGCAAAGACTCTTGCGCAATTGAAATGTCAGAAAATGTCAATTTTCAACGGTCTATTGATTGCCTTTAACTTAATTAAATATTCCTTTCTGAAAAGAGGCAGCATTTGCCATTTTGCAATGTTTGATTAAAAATTCTTTCCTGAAAAGTTGAAAAATTCGCTGTTTTTCACTTAGCGAATCAAGTTTTTTTAACGACTGCAACCTATGCCTTGGTGGATATCGGTCCGTCCCGCGAGGCAAACTTTGCAAAATCATACGAAATTGCGACTATCTGCCAATAAAACACCGATCTTCAGGAGGACGATAAAGTTTTGTGCATGTGTGTCTCAAAAAGTGTGATGTCCTCTAATTTGTCTACTTCTAAAAAATATTCTCCTGCCAGTGCGTTTGAGTCATCTATATCTAAACCAATTTAGAATTAGAACCGCCTTTGTTCCTTTTCTTTTCTTTCGTCTCCTAGGTCTGAAGCGGAGCAATCGACTATTAATAAATATGATAAAAGATGCCAGCAGTATTAGCCCTTATTCGCAAATACTTGATTCACTACAACTGTGCTATATTTCTTCTTGATCTTATAACAGAATTTGAAAACCTCTGTTCTAAGTAGTCGATCTTGGTAGTTGTTATGATGTACAATACATTAGGAAAATATGCTAGAGTAGTGACAATATTTTTCAGTTCCACATATACAATCTCCCTTTATTGGATACTTCAGAGTTATTCGCATCTGCTCTCGGAGACCACCAATCCTCCAAACACATTTCAACCCCTGAGCATTCAACTCGAGCATGTCACACCGAGGAAGCGATTTGTTATTTCCAAGAACCAAAGCTCGAGTGAAACAATCAACATTCTCGTAGGTGCCAGTCCTGCACATCTTCTTGGAACCAGCTAACATATCCAAGCTCGATAGCTAGCAGAAGTCACATATATCTCCACCCAAGCGAAGTGATCAATTCGCTTTTAAGTAGGACCACTCATCTACAAACAAGTCATGAACACATCCGTACCAACGAGAATGGATCATACCAGACGAAGGCCACAGGTCCAGCACCAACTTGTCCCATCTTAGTAAAAAAATAGTCTTGTGCCTGTTCCTAACTCTTTGAAAGCTCTATTTAATCAGAGATCACTAATTGGTAGATAAAAAGAAACATCAGTCGTTATCTACTCAGACCAAACAATACGTATTGCGTATCCCTGCATATTAAAATCTCCGCTATCAGTTTCTAGCTTATCAAACTGAACAAGCAAAATTAATATACTTTGTGTAGTGACACTACCCGGGGGAACTTGGCCATATACCAATTGCTCCATTGCCAATGCGATGTGATATATGAACCGGAATATTATTTGATGATATTTAAAAAGCATACAATCCTATAAAAACCATTGCCCAACATTATTGATTTTCAACTACCATAACTTGAATTTTGAATAGCAACTCATTTCCTAAAATTGAAAAATATGCGATTTTTACACATTGGCGGATCATCCCCATTTGCATTGCAAATATCCAATGCCATTTATTTTCAGCTGCTGTTACTAAATGCCTATTAAAAATATTTTTTTTGCGCGGTTTCTCAAAATAACACAGATTTTTTTGCACGGTTTTTTTTCACGGGATGATCAAATCATTAAACTGGTATATCGAAATAGGTATTTTATACATAAAAATCGTGTTATTTGGCAAAACCGTGCAAAAAAAGTCGTGCAAAAAAAAATCCGTGCAAAAAAAGTGCGTGCAAAAACAGAATCCGGTGTATCATGATTCACTTCATCAAAAGCGACAGAAGGTCTGTATAAATAACATCGGTTTGAGCGCGACGTTTCATACTCTCTGCTATGTGGGATGTTAGGCGTAGCAGGTTAATCGCAGTCGAACGCCCAGATGTGAAGCCATGTTGATCGTACTTACGTACTGCTTGCAGTGAGCCTGAAGAGGTTCCATAATCACCATCTCAAACAACTTCGGAACAGCACTCAATGAAGTAATTCCGCGATAATTTTTGACGACTCCGTAATTTTCCTTTTTATAGACAGGGAACATATTTGCGAGCTTCCAGCAAGATTGCTAACTTGCTAATAGATGCTCTAAAGATGTGAAGCAGTGTCACTAAAACATCGATGTCCTTATCCAAAAGTACTGAAGAGAACTGATCCCGGATTGAAGGACGATGTTTCTCAGATACTAATAATCAGGTTGTATTTGTATTCCGATCAACTATTCTCTTTTACTGTGGGCTTTGAAGCGTATATTCGTTCACACCCTTGTATTCTGATACTACCATCGAAGGCAGATAACACCTAGTGGACGACGGTCTAAAAATCGCCAATAGACTCACTGGAAGGCCTGAGATCAAAGGTGTTTGGAATGCTTCTCATTGAATTACTACACATCATTTCTCTGTTATGGATATAGATAATGGATACTATATAAACGAAAACATACATTACTATAAGAAGAAACACAAAAATGATGGTTGTAGACAAATTTATAGCTTATCACCGCAATTAACGAACCATACCTACTCATAACTTGTTGCAATTGTTCATTCCCTGGTAAAACATCAAAAACTAATACATCAGCATATTTCAGTAGGATTTTTTTCCAGAGACAACCACCACACACCGTTTTTGTCGGCGTAATCCTAAATTCTCCACCATTTTCAGCCGGATTGTCACAGCGAACGAGTGTCGGGGTTGCAGCAAAACAAAAAAAAAAACGTTTCCCACAAATTATGGTTTTTAACTTTCGCAAAACCAGCCATAACGATTTACGCTCATTTCGCCAGCCATTCTCGCATATCCCTTGCAGTGCACACAACCAGTGAGCCTGAGCATGCAGCTATTGCCCCCCTTCCACCTACACCAAAGAAAGGAATTGAACAGTTTCTGGAGGGTAGGTGATTTGGGACAGCAGGGGAAGAAGCTTTATTAAATTTCTTCGCTATTGTTCGAAGCGTGAAAATTATAATTAATTTAATTTGTATTCCATTCTTTGCGTTGCTTGAGCAAAACTTTTCACTCCCCGGGGGAAACCCGGCAGCGTCGAGTTCCTATGTGGGTCAAATCTGTGTTGGGGATCAGAATAGGGGTAGAATCCGAACTACTAAAGACGATGTCATCGACGTGCTCGGTTAAGTTTCCGCTGCTGGTGCACTTCTTCTTATCGGTAATTTACGCGAAAACTCGTCGCGAGGTCTGTGTGTTCGGTTAAGCGATTCCAAATAAAGCAATTGAGATAGAGAAAAGGATCGAAAACTTATATTGTTCTGGGTTATCGTTGCAGGAGAACAGTTATTTTCGGTAACATAAAGTCTCCGGGACGTGAATCCTAGTTTAAAAATCATCCTAATAATTTGCCAAAAAATGTCATACGCTTGAGCTTGAGATGTGGCTATGGCATAATTTCATGATCGCATTATTATGTATTCATCAAAAAAATTATCGTCCAAATGGAACGTAAAAAGGTCATCACATTTTGGCATCGAGCCCGCAAACACTTCGCCAATTCCACTTATAAAGGTCCCTTATTCGAAACCGCAACAGCCAAACCTAATCATCCTAAGCAAACGAATCCCAACCGTCGATATAGACTCAACCGAGCAAACAAGAGCGATGTGGTCATACACACACACATTCAAAAAAAAGCTGCATCAGCAGCAGCAGCAACGATTTGAAAGAGTGCCAAAGTAATTGACTTGGGTACTTCTTTTGGCGAACCTCGGCAGCAGCCGGTCGGTCGGTCCGAGTGCTTCATTTGCAATTTAATAACTGCCAAAGAAAGGGGGGCGACCTGGTCTCAGCCAGCAAACGGAAATCTCGCCTGCAGCAGCTAGCTAATTTGACATTCAAATTTGCCAAAATTGCCAAACCGTATTGTATGCCGAATGCGCTTCAATTAGTGAAATGGAAAATTTAGTTTGCAAGCTTTCCGAGTGGGAAAAGTTTACCCCCTTTTTTCTCGATCGGGTCGCGTCCGTCATCGAGAGCGAGTATGAGATAATCGGTGCAATCGGTTGATCGGGGTTACCGTTTCATCAGTACTAAGCAAAATTCGATTCATTTGTATTTGCTAACGAGCAGTTTTGCAATTACCGGAGATCGACCGAAATGAATCTGACTTAATTGTTAAGAATTGGGATTGTGTTCCGGAAATAAATTCTCATATTAGTACGAGAATTGGTTGGCCTGTGTCATTTAATATTTACGTATCCATGATTCTGATATAATTTTGGCATCCAATGAATAAAATAAATCATTTCGTGCGAATCATTTTTCAAATCAACAATGTTGTGTCAGTGTAAATTTAATATATTTACAAGCTTTTTTGCTTCTAAGCAGTTATACCAAATAGAGCAAAAACAGCCGAACAAAATAAATAGCTACCATCAGTGGCGGATCCAGAGGGGGGGTCTTGGGGGTCCGGACCCCCCCCCCCCGAAAATTTTAAACTTCATGAGAAATTTTAAAGTAGTTTCTATTTTAAATTCATTCTAAATTCTAAATCATTCCAAATCAGATTCGTTCACCAAAGCTGATTTTAATTAAATGAGGGTATTACATATTACGTATTGTACAATGAACATTTCAAAATCGAAATTTCGGACCCCTTCCGAAATGTTTTTCTGGATCCGCTCCTGGCTACCATGAAACCAACGAACCTCTGTTGGCGAAAACACCGACAAGAGGTAGGGCTTAAGAGCGATAGTAACTTTCATTGAGCTGACCGGAGTTGCACTAATCAGTCGGTGCACCGATGTTGTACTAAATTTCTAAGTATGGCTTCTATAAGCAACGCAAAAACTGATTATCAGAAAATCCTTCAACGCACAACGCGAAAAAACGAACGCGGCAAACCAAAATTCATCGTTCGCTAGTTGAATGAGAAGCATATTGATTTACTGTCAGATTGTGTGATAACGGACCATTTACAAATTACGTATCGAGAAATTACCTACAATTTACTCCTCCCTCCCATCATGTAACAGATTGTCACAAATTCCTCTAGCCCGTTACGTTACCTTACAAATTATTTCAATATTTTCTAGGGGAATAATGCCAGTTTGCTTCGAACTACCGACGACAACGGTTACGATAAGCGTTATAGCAGAAGGAGGAAAAAATGAATAATTCAATATCAATTCTTCAAAAGGGCTAATGATATTTTTGTAAATAAACTTATTTCGCTCATTATTCCGATGTCGAGTTGAATTTCATGAAAGATACACATGAATTAACATCTTTACCCTTGGTAAAATCAATTTTAAATGTTTTCTGTATTGAAATTATAACAAATTAAGAGAAATCAGCAAAACAAAAGTTTGTTTACAAATCTTATTAGCCCTATTCAAAAGTTGATATGGAATTACAGTTACTTGACGCATTTGGTGTAGGTGCGCTGAGCTGTGTAAATCATACATGTGTAACTCCGGCAGTTCGGTATACCTGTGCCTGTAGAGGATAAGTCCGCCGTAAGGCTTTGCTACACTATCCTGATTGACTCAAGAGCCAGTTTTTCAAAATTTTATCACTGCTACCGAATTTTGATGAAAATTTCAGCGCCTGTTTGTGCACATGTGGGATGAACCTCGGTCAAATAGTAGAATCCTGCTTTGATGGGGAAAAGGGGTAAACGGGCGTTGGAAATTGGTCCGAAGAAATATATCGAAATTCAACTTGATGGAATCTAATTCCGTTTAGTTTTCCTGATAGAGCTTTGGGAGGGGTTGAAAATAGGATATAACTTTTTGATTTACAATCGATACATTGAAAAGTATTGATATTTTACCTTGAAACAATGACAATTTTGAAAACGTTATAGCTCTTTGCAACAACCTGATTGAGGTATAATATTGCATTTTTTCAGATTCTTCGCTTTTTCAAAAAATATTTTTAATCGGAGTTCCTTTTCAACCAATTTTGTATTCAAAATTCTATCATTTTCAGATTCCTCAGATAATTCTACTCCATTTTAATTTATTATAGTCATAAATTTTGTGAGTAAATCTTCATCAATTCAAAAACGATAACAAATGGGTCGTCAAATGGTGGGATAACAAAATTCTCACAAGTTTCCTATCTCATGCCTCCACGCGAGTCTAAGTCTATTGATGACATTTGGTCCTTAGACCGGCGACGACTGGGTGCTATCAGCCTTCTGCCGATAGTAGCAGAATATGAGGATGCAAACAGATCTAGTCGAGAAAACATTGCCGTAAAAATGAATAGTTGATCGGAAATTAGCCCCAATACAACTAATCTGACTAGTATCGATGATCACGGGACAATACGTATTGAAAATTCGCCGCGTCTGTTTTTATGAACCTAATTTCAAGCTCCGTTACTGCTATCAAGCCCGTGCATCAGGTTAACAATTCTTTATATTTCCCTTCAGTGTTCGTTATTATCGCTCGTATACTTGTATTCCAAAAACAATCCGATATGGAAAATAAGAATATTTTCCATGATTTATAACATCTCGCGTTATCTTTGCCTGTATAATGTGTTATCACTCGGTAGTTTTCAAGCCAATAAATATATCGTAGAGAAGAAGTAACAAATTCCGTCTAAATACTGTTTCAATAAATAGTGATCCGGCCCATTACGCAGATAAGATTAGCTTACCTAGGCAATACTCCCACAGTCGGCTGTGTGGAGTTCAAATTGCTTTTGTTTAGGGAACATAGGATACTCTCGGTAGCCGGCTGCCCAGAGTTTAAAAAGAACCAAAAACTAAACAAGATCTTTTCTTTTTCGAGTCATCGTGCACGCGAAGACTAACTAAACAACTACCTAATAAAATATACTTTATAGGTCGCATCGCTTGCTTGGAGCGAATCCTAGACCTGATACCCTTCCAAACTACCAACTCCGCGACACGCGAAGAGTCTGATGAACCGTCGTCCTTCCGTTAAGTAGGTGGAGCATCAACATTTCCTGTCTACCTTATCCTTTATCATTCCCCGTGAACGATGAAGATGGGGGCGGCCGGCAATGATGGCTATCATACTGTTGAGGTTTTAATATGGGTCGGATTGGTATGAATTCCTACTTGCCATTTCCTAAGCAACTCTTGTTAGATAATCAGCAGTCAAACATGATGAAGTCAGTTTGCAATCCGCCAAAATCATCGTCACAACGCAACGCAACGCAATCAATTCAAAAACGATAACAAATGTTATATTATATTGAAGGTCAAACTTACTCAATAATGATTTCCCAAGGGGGCCGTCTGGTGTAGTGCACAATAAAATCGATTTCTCTTTTATGCGGTTATTTTTTAGTATTGGCCACGCTGAACTTCTTTTGTTTTAAACAGCCATGCATTCCTCACGCATATTTGCCAAAACACACGCAGATTTTAATCCATCAGCAGCAATCTTTGAAAAACTGACAGCGATAAAAATACAGTGAAAACAATACACTCTAAACTATTTCTACCTAAATTTTCAAGAGAAAATACCCAATGGGTCATTTCCTACAGCGTTTTTTTCCGTGGTGCAATTTGATGTGGGGCACCCTTTAATAGCGTTTTTCTCTAAACCGCGTTTTTCAAATTGGCGAACACAATACACCCAGGTTTTTTTTACGCGGTTTTTTTGCACGGTTTTTTTACGAGGTTTTTTTACACGGATTTTCCAATTAACGCGGTTTTTTTACGCGGATTTTCCAATTAGCGCGGCTTTTTTTACGCGGATTTTCCAATTAACGCGGTTTTTGCAAAAAAATTCTAAGTCCTTTTGAATGCAAAAGACTTACTTTTTCTGAAAAAAATTTCTAAGTCCTTTTAAATGGAAAGAACTTAGAAGAATTTTGGCAGTTTTTATTTGCGCGGATTTCGCCATTAACACGGTTTTGGCAAAAAATATTCTAAGTCCTTTTGAATGCAAAAAACTTAGAAGATTTTCGGAAAGATGGAAGAGACGGGTCTGGAAGATTCCTTAAGGCCCGCACCCCAACAATATGGGTATTTCCCGAATGGTCTTGAAGAGTAGGTGCCAGAAATTGATTTCTGACGCCATTTTGAAATCAAAGATGGTGACTTCCGGTTTAGCGAAATTCGCTATAACTCAATTAATATGGGTATTTTCGAAATGGACTTCAAGAATAGGTGCCAGAAATTGATTTTTGGCGTCATTTTGAAATCCAAGATGGCGACTTCCGGTTCAGTGAAATTCGCTATAACCCAATCAATATGAGTGTTTTTGGAATGATCTTAACGAGTAGGTTCCAAAAATTGATTTTTGACGCCATTTTTAAATCCAAGATGGCGATTTCCGATTTCGCGAAATTCGCTATAACCCAATCAATATTGGTATTTTTGGAAGTTGAAGTTGTAGTACAAATAGTTCTAATTAAACAGTTGAATTTACTTAAATTTAAGCAATATGTTTAATTTGAATAAATTCAAACCCCCAACTCACACCACATACGTCTCTTTCTTCTCTCTCTTTCATTCTCACCGCACTTTCCTGGATGAACACATAAAAATATTTTGCATTTTGCTGGTTTATGATTAGATCTTATATTTGAGAGTGATTAAGACGATTGCCCAAATTTTTCATGCGAGAATTTCGGTAAACCGGAAGTCGCCATCTAGAATTTTAAAATGACGGCAAGCATCGACGTTTGTCTGCTACTCGTCAAAATCATTCCGAAAATACCCATATTGATTGGGTTATAGCGAATTTCGCTAAACCGGAAGTCGCCATCTTTCAAAATGGCGTCAAAAATCAATTTCTAGCACCTACTCTTCAAGACCATTCCGAAAATATCCATATTGATTGAGTTATAGCGAATTTCGCTAAACCGGAAGTCGCCATCTTTGATTTCAAAATGGCGTCAAAAATCAATTTCTAGCACCTACTCTTCAAGACCATTCCGAAAATATCCATATTGATTGAGTTATAGCGAATTTCGCTAAACCGGAAGTCGCCATCTTTGATTTCAAAATGGCGTCAAAAATCAAACCTACTCTTCAAGACCATTCCAAAAATACCCATATTGATTGGGTTATAGCGAATTTCGCTAAACCGGAAGTCGCCATTTTTTATTTCAAATTGGCGTCAAAAATCAATTTCTAGTACCTACTCTACAAGACCATTCCGAAAATACCCATATTGATTGGGTTATAACGAATTTAGCAAAACCGGAAGTCGCCATCTTTGATTTCAAAATGGCGTCAAAAATCTATTTCTGGCACCTACTCTTCAAGACCATTCCGAAAATACCCATATTGATTGGGTTATAGCGAATTTCACTGAACCGGAAGTCGCCATCTTTTATTTCAAAATTACGTCAAAAATCAATTTCTAGCACATACTCTTCAAGACCATTCCGAAAATACCCATATTGATTGGGTTGTAGCGAATTTCGCTAAACCGGAAGTCGCCATCTTTGATTTCAAAATTACGTCAAAAATCAATTTCTGGCACCTATTCTTCAAGACCATTCCAAAAATACTGATATTGATTGGGTTATAGCGAATTTCGCGAAAACCGGAAGTTGCCATCTTTGATTTCAAAATGGCTTCAAAAATCAATTTCTGCAACCTACTCTTCAAGACCATTCCGAAAATACCCATATTGTTGGGGTGCGGGCCATAAGGAATCTTCCAGACCCGTCTCTTCCATCTTTCCGAAAATCTTCTAAGTCTTTTGCATTCAAAAGGACTTAGAATATTTTTTGCAAAACCCGTGTTAATTGCGAAATCCGCGCAAATAAAAACTTCCAAAAATATTCTAAGTCTTTTGCTGAGAGTTTTTTTTGCGCGGATTTTCGCATTAACGCGGTTTTTTTTACGCGGATTTTCCAATTAACGCGGTTTTTTTTTACGCGGATTTTCGAATTAACGCGGTTTTTTTTACGCGGATTTTCCAATTAACGCGGTTGTTTTACGCGGTTTTTTTACGCGGTACGGATCCCCCGCTTAAAAAAAAACCTGGGTGTAACTCAAAAACTAATGAACTGTCGATGAAAACTTAATTAAACATTTTTTTCCATATTAGTTTGAAGCAAAGTGAGCGAATTTGATCCAGTGATTTTTACAAAGACTAAACACCTTATTGAATACTTCCATACAGTGATATTTTTGATTGGAAGGTTCAAAAATGTTTTATTATTATTCAGGTATTATAAAACCTCGTTTCATTATCCACTAGCAGTGCGGTAAAATATCAATGTCAAACGAAAATATTCGTTTCAAGTGAAACTGTGAGTCTTTCACTGCAAGCATACCACTACTATATCAGTTCAGTTCTGCCTCCAGTCCTCGTTTGAGTCACTCAGAGTTCACTGTCAATTGATTAACAGGTTCATTTGACGTTTTTGCCTGTTTAGTTTCTATTGAAAACCTACCTCACATTAGCACGGTCTCAGCTAATGGAAGTGAACCATTCCAATGAACCACTCACAAATGAATATGAATGAACACTCACTGATATGAAAATAACTCCGACCAAGATAATAAATACATTCCGGGTAGAGGCTATGATAAGACAAGACAACTCAAGACGGATACAGGTAGGAACATTTTATCTCGGTATGAGTGAGGTTGTCATTTTTTTGACGAAGCTGATAAATCAGGAGGATATGAGAAAGAAAAAAATAAACAAATGTTTAGTAGGCTTTTCTGTTAATATAAGTTTTGTTTTGGTTTGGTAATAATTATTTTTTATTAGTAGTTTCGAGATAAAAAGTGTCCCTAAGTAATCGAACCGGAAGATCCGAGGTGAAACTCGGCCCGGGGCCCGGCGGTCATGCTTAATTTTACAAAAAAACTCAAAAATGACAAACAAATACAATTAAAAAATGACAAATGTTCCGAACCTTTCTTTCTCTTCATCTTGTAACAGTTTTCTGTATTTTTAGTTTTGTTGCCTTTCTTGTACCCTGCTAAATAATTGTTGACATGACTGTACGCAGCTAGCGAGGTTGGCAGTGCAGCCAATTTTTTTATCATATCTAAATATGTTGCTATAATACCAAGAGTGTGACATGACGTCATAGCCAACATAAGGACGTTGTTTAGAAGCAAAATTTGTGTTTAATTAACATAAACTAAGTTCTAATAACGAGAAGCACATTAGCTTGCAATACATTAGAGAGTGTTATTTTTTCTTTTATTTACTGCTACGGCCGCTTGTTGATGACATTTTAAGCGATTCTGACGTTGTCAAACTGACCCCCATTGATCGGTGGAAAAACGATGTTACCTATTATCAAATTCTGTATGTAGAGATAGGGATGTCAGTTAACTGTATAATACACATAATATTGACATTTCTCCAAAATATACCTGAAATCAATCCAACATTGTTATCACATACAACATGTTTCTAACAAATTTGGTCAGCATAAAAGCCTATTCATCAAAATCAAATTTGCCACAAAAATTGAAATAGAGATGGACGTACTACCAAAATACAGATATATACAGAAATCGTATTACAAGTTGCCTTGACTTATCTTAGGAGTAAACGGTCGAACTCGTTAAAGGTCCAAGATGATAGATAACGGAAATCGATGGTAAAAGTCATTGTAAATAAAGTCGCAGTTGGTTGAGTGGTAAGCGTGACAGCCACCCATCTCAGTTGGTCTGGGTTCAATCCCAGCCGAGGTCTTCGATTTTTTCCTGAGGTGAAAAAACTTCCTTTGGAGGGAAGAAAGCCGTTGGTCCATGAGTTGATGGGTCGATATCTAGTTACTAACAAATATCCTCCTCCCGTGATACTTGTGGAGTGCGCAGTAGTATATACGGCCTCTAGCAAAAGCAAGTATCGGACTAACGTTCCTTCCGCGATCTACGTTTGGGCCTGGCCGGGGCCGGTTTTGATCAATAAACACTTTACCAGGAGTTGCACATTGAAAGATATTTCTCTAATTCGAAGCATAATTATATACTGATTCCCTGTGTAATCCAGATCGATAACGGAGTAGCAGCTAGGGGTGGTCGCACAAGGTCAAGCTCAAGCTGAAGCTCGATGGTTAAAGTCATTTTAAAATCGGAGATGAGGGAAACATGGATACCATTTAAAAGGAGGTGATGCCATTTTTAAATCCAAGATGGCGGCCTTTGACTACCAAGAAACAGTGAAAACAACTATCAATATGGGTATCATTTAAAGTAGTCATAAAATACCGGAATTTATTAATTTAGGCCATCATGAAAACAAAGATGGCGGTAACCGCCAAATCGAAAACCATAATCATTATATATCTATATCGCTTTTGCAAGGCTGGTCAGTAGATGACGGAAACTGATGATTAAGGATAATTTGCAATCAATCCAATATGGCGACTTTTGGTTACTTCAAATCAATAAACCCACCATCGATATGACCTGTTTTTAGCATTCATATCGAGCAAAATCTTTTCGAATTCCTTCTGAAAAAGAACATCGACTATTCTCGTGTATGTAGACTGTGCTCGTAATGTGTTCCTATAGAACCAGTGTGGAAGTGTTTTACCCCTTTACCATATCATCGGAATTGTGTACTGGATAATATTGGTAGAGGTGCAAAGAAAATAGCTGAATTACATATTTGATTAAGCAATTATGACAGCATACTGCGGCTAAAATTTTTCTTTTTCAAAATTTCTTAAATTCGCAGATTTTAGACGTAAAATAATGAATCTAGTAATAAAAGCTTGTTGGAACTGGTTGCGTTGCGTTGCGTTGCGTTGCGTTGTGACGATGATTTTGGCGGATTGCACACTGACTTCATCATGTTTGACTGCTGATTATCTAATAAGAGTTGCTTAGGAAGTGGTAAGTAGGAATTCATACCAATCCGACCCATATTAAAGCTTGTTGGAACTGGTTGCAATGAAAAACGTATTTTTTATAGTACGTTCATGTCTATTATGTTTTTGTTATAAATTTGATTCTGATGAATAGGGTGTTATGCTGGCCAAATTTACTAGAAATATGTATGTGATAAAAATGTTGGATTGATTACTACCAGATAAATTTTGGCGAAATGTGGGTTAATAAAACGGTCATTATTATGTGTATTATAGCAACATATCTAAAAATAGCAAATAAATTGGCAGCACTGCCAACCTCGCTAGATTATACATTCATCTGTTATCTGGTACATGAAAGGCAAGATAACCAAAAATACGACGCCAGTTGTACCTTCTTGTCTTAGGCTTACCCGGATCTCAGCTGACTGGTGCTCACTGGGCAAATTGAAAGCGGATCTATTCATTTGATAGAATCAAACGAAGGAGGTAGACTATTGGGGTTTTCGATTGATTGACACCGGTGTAGTGGAGTGCACTGAAACTGCACCGTTTTTGCACTTTCTAGTAGAAGTGCAAAAAACTGGGTATGTTCCATGGACACTTCTGCTAGAAAGTGCAAAACCAGTGCAATCCACTACACCGGTGTCAATCAATCGAAAATCCCATATGAATTGCGACTCATTTGAAAGCGACGGTGAGTAAAGAGCCATGAACCGAGCTTCAGATCAACAGCAACTGATGCGTTAAATGAACATAATGCTACCGTAGACGACTAATTGACTGCGTTCATTCAGTTTCGATTGAATGAAATGAAATTTTACTGCACTGTTCACTAATTATTTGTAGAACATGTCTGTGCTATTATTTTTACCTCTTATGTAGAGTATATCAACACCATAGTGTGGCATTCAATCGTTGGTATGAAATATCTGAATTTAGTATTTCGCAGTTATTTTCTTCTGCTCGGGATATATTAACGTAAAGAACGTGTCTGAACTGCTGTGAGCTAGGCTTTTATAGTCCTGCTGAATCCTTCGATGACTGAAGATTGGTTCAACCGGAAACCCTTTTCTGACCGGAAACACATACTGACGACTATATATGCCGGACAGAAAGGCAAATTATCCTCACTACCACTACGCTGAATCAATCTGATGTAAAGGGCATGCCGATGGCACCTATGTTGTGAGTACAGTGAACCTCTATTACTGTGTTGATAAGAAATTGGACATAGGCGCAAACAGTACCGTAAACCGGGGTGACTTTGATCATCGGGGTGACTTTGATCACTCGAAAAAAATTTCGTGGATCGCTTATTAAACCAGAATAGTCTACCAAATCATTTTAATTTGGAATGATTTTTACTCTAAACTTATAAAATACTGATTTGTTATACTTTTTGAGCATATTGTTCGATTTTTGTGTACAAAAGCTACGAAAACCCGAAATTTGACTTTACCTTATTTTTACGAAGCTTCGTAAAGTGTCTATTTTGCATAAAACAAATAAATCTCAGATTTGAGCACGAGTAATAAATTACAAGCAATTTTTTATTTTCCTTTAGATTGAGATGTGCCAAATTTAGTTTTAAGAATTTGTTTATTTTAAATACATTTTTTGTGAAGCTAGTTGGCAATTATTTCAAATTATTTAAACTAAAACTCGCAACATTTTTTTTTATTGTTCAATATTACAACGTGTTAAAATGAATGAAACTTTTTGTACATGGATAAAGCACTGAAATAAAGCAATTTTAACAGTTTTAAAAATTTTCAGAATCTTTTATTCTAGTTAGGCACAAATTATACGAATTTTGGTTACTCGAATTTTACAGTACAGTGACATACTCTGTATAATACATTAACATCTATTTAACAATGAGTATCCTTTCAGAATTAGTTTAAACAAACATTTGAATGAAAAACATTGACATCAATAACTTAATGTGGGTGAACATGCAGGTTATCAAAGTCACCCCGGAATACGAAAACGAACTTCAACTTCAAATCATTTTTGGAAAAATAGCTGTAAGAGGACAATTTTAGATAAAGCCATCCAATCTTGTTCTCCATACATCAGTACATGGTTTAAAAATATTAAACTTGAAAAAAATATGTTGTGTCTAAAAATACGTAATGATTACTCCGAAAAGTGATCAATGTCACCCCGGTTTACGGTATTAATGCATTCGCAAATTTGTGACTGTTCCTTCGAGTGCGAAAAGTATCACTTGTACTGGAGCAGTACTCCTTCAATATGTACACGAAAATAAACGCTAGTGTCGAGTCATTTATCCATGAAATGATGTTTCATCACAACAAAACTCGAATCGGACTAATGTTGTCACCTACATACCCCCCCCCCCACCCCGCTGGCAACTAAAGGAGTGCAAAAACCGATTCCATCCTAGATTTGCCCATTTTCACGTATGAAAGTTAGTGCAATTGTTTTTTACCCCTACTTCTGTTAGGATCCTCGCCCATTTGGAGGCAGGCATGAACCAACATGTTTATCAATGTACTTTTTGTGGAGTTAACTTTGCATTTTACTTCATGGATACTCACCCAGATTGGAAATAGAATTTTGTTGGTCGAGCAAGCAAGAATGTGGTGGGTGTACGAAAATGGAAGACAGGATAAAATAGCTAGTTTTGTTGTTTTTTGTAACCGACCTGAAAACCTACAAAGCCTGAGGTGCAGCACAGAGTTTGATGGCACAAAAAAGGAAGTGAAATGCATCCACTAGTTGCGACACAGTTTGTGGTGAGTTTTCAATCCAGAATATGGGCTAACATTGGGCTGGTTGAGTGGCAGTAAATGGTACAGGGAAGGGATTCAGTTTTTTTGTGTTGTGGACTTGTGGTTTCGAATTGTTTCTGATGGGTAAGAAACATTGTGTAAATTTTCTAAACTGTTACGATGTGAACCGATTTTAACGAAACTGGTGTCAAATAAAAGGCCTAACGTGATCATTGGACGCTATTATTTTAGTTTTTGGATACGTTGTTTACATTATGAACTATAGATCATTTTGTCAAAAAGCAACATGTTTTAAGCATTAATTTATTCATTATAGGGTAAGGTGGGGCAAATCCGACCTAGTAAATGGTTTTGACTGTAAAATGCTCATTTTACATCGGATCAAGCCGTTTTATATACCAAATTAAAGGCTAGACTCCTGGGAAACTTTCTATTCATAGAATTTTACTCGAATCTTTGGAATATTTTGAGATACAAGCGTTTTACGAAAATGTTCATTTTTACTGTTTTCAAAAATGGTGGGGTAAACCCGACCCCATATGGTTTTGGTTGATTTAGTGCTGATATTACCCAAATTTCATGCTTTTTCTACGATAAATCGATGAATGTTGTGTTATTGAATTGTAACATGAAGAAAATGAGTTCAATGTCAATCTTGGAATGCTAAAATCACGAGCAGTAGCACGTAATGATATTCCCATTTGAATCGAAGCAATTGCTCGACGAATACTATAATCATCACGTTTTTGTGTCTTTCGTTTGTAATTATGAACTATTTTGCATAAAAATAATAAATAATAACAATAAAAATATATTTCAATTTGATAAATAAAAAATCATATCAAAAAAGCGGTCGGATTTACCCCAGTATTTAGAGGTCGGATTTGCCCCACCGCGTCCTTTTTCATTACGATGCAATTAAAAAAAATATGAAAAAGGTTGAACTAAATTCATCTATGCACTTTGTAGGACTTTAATCAAAGAATTTAAATCCACTTACATTTTATATGCAATCACTTTAACAATCAGAAATATCCTGTAGTCAATGAAGCATAAAAGTCAAATCAAAAGTTGTAAAAACACACTTTTTGTCGTTTGATCATCTCAATGTAGACTAATAAAATGCTGTCATGCCCCCATTATGATTATTTTCTATACTCTACACGACAACATTGCTATTAGTTCGCGTAATGCTTCTGATTTTCGGTAACAGTGGGGGGTCGGGTTTACCCAACGGTCGGATTTGCCCCACCTTACCCTATTTATTTTATTCACTTTATTCATTATATTCGTTTCATTTATTTTGTTTAGCTTTTCATTTTTTTCAGCTCATTTTATTCTGCTCCATCATTTTATTAATATTTTAAATTGTTTCCACACATACCATTAATTCAAATCATCCAATTTGCTAATTTAATGCAATTTAATCTATTTTGTTAAATTGTATTTTTTAACATTTCAATTTTTTATTTAATGAACTAATTTGTTTGATTTGATTTATTTATTCGTGCAGGACTAGAAACTGTGTTCATCCCACTTCTAGTTGGGTGCCTACTTCGTATGAGTTCTGCAAACTAATGAATAATTCAAAAGTGATATGCGTAGGAAATATCTCATCTCGCTGCTAGGTGGATTAAGTCGGTTTTTTTGTTTGAATTCGCTTATTCAAGAAAATTTTTCGACAAATACGGGATAAAACCGACGTCGAGTCTCTTCAGTGTGAACCGGAGAGCTTTAGCACGTAGTGTGAACTAAACAGAATGGTTTTAAACCCGAATTAAAAAATGCGGAAACGCCATCCGATCCAGTTTAGCTACCATTTCTTCGACTCGAGCATTCCAAGACACCCTGACGACAAGGATCTCGGAGTAATCATGGATTTGGCACTAACGTTCAAACCGCATACTACATATTTTTGGATAAGGCATCAAGACAGCTTGGGTTCATCTTCCGAATAGCGGAAAAACTTTAGAGACGTGTACTGTTTAAAACTAGAATATTGTTCTGCTGTTTGGAATCCGTACTACCAGAACGGCGTTGATAGAATCGAGGCCGCCCAACACAGGTTCACACGCTTTGCACTCCGACATCTCCCTCGGCAAAACAGATTTCAACTGCCAAGCTACGAAAACAGTGTATGATTTAAACGTTTCCAAGCATAGATATAAGATATTAATAAAAAATATATAGTTTAAAAATGCGTCTGTACGGTGTATACCGAAGATAAGGAAATAAATAAATAAATAAATAAATAAGTTAAAACAGCTCGACACTCTAGGCATCCGGAGGGACTGCTCTCGAGCCCTTAGTTTGTCTCGGACTTACTGTCTGTCAGGGTGGATTGCCCTACAATCCTCGGACGTTTGGATCTTCTAGTCCGTGTTCGAGCTCTCCGCAATAACTCTCTTCTGCAAGTTCCGCTCAGGAGAACCAACTATGATCGCCAGAGCGCTGTTACCGGACTCCAGGGAATTTTCAACAGTGTGGCGATGGCCTTTGATTTCAACCGGACGAGGAATTCGATAAAAGCGAAAATATTAAATATTTTGAAATGTAACTAATTTAAGTAACCACCATTGGGGCCAAGAGTAATAAACATAAACATAAACCGGCGGCTTCCTTATAGTACTTTTGAAAAGGCACATCGACGTTTCAGTGACCTCGCTTCTTCGAACCTCTTCAAGCTTACTCCAAGCAGTACCTAATTGACGATCAACACGGTGTTACGTCTGGGCGTTCGACTGCGACTAACCTGCTATACCTAACATCCTACACAGCAGAGAGTATGAAACGTCGCACTCTAACTGATGTTATTTACACAGATGTAGCTGCCGCTTTTGATAAAGTGAACCATAATATAACAATCTCTGAAATGGAGAGATATGGAATCAACGGTAGTTTGTTGCAGCCGATCCTATCATACAGATCCAGAAATAGTCATTGTCATTGAAGATTTAAGAGCATCCATATTTATTTCTAGTCGGGAGTACTCTACTTGGGACCGTTCGTGTCTTCTGCTTTACCCAACGACGTTCATCTAGTTCTGAGGACTCCACGCCGGTCCTTCGCAGACGATCTCAACATGTTTCCTCTCATTCGATCTCCTGACGATTGTAGATTACTCCAACAACAGTTTGAAACTTTCGCTGATTGATAAAACACGAACCACATGTGTGTAAATCCGAAGAAGTGCTCGGTGATCTCATTCTCACGAAAAAAGATCCGGTATGATCCAACTACCGTCTACTGGATACAGAAATTGAACGCCTTAGTTACATGGATAATTTAGGAGTAATATTAGATTCACAATTCACGTTTAAACTGCACAACTCCTACACGGTTATCAAATCATCCCTAATGCTGGAATGCATCTTTAGGATTGCCAAAAATTTTGCGGATTTTTATTGCCTCAAATCGCTGTACTGCTCCGTCTCACGGTCAGTACTGAAGCCCTTGGATCCCAAACTATAAATACGGTGTTGAGAGCATTGAATCCGTGCAATGACGCTTTTATTGCGTTTTGCGCTTCGTAGACTGCTGTAAACAAATTGTGCCCATCTGCCAACTGATTCATCTGGAACCTCTGCTTGTTCGAAAGAATACAGCAAGGGCTTTGTTCGTTGCTGATACCTTACGAGGTCATCGGGATTGCCCAGTTATATTCGCACCTCGAACAACGCGTTACAATCCTATGCTCCGATTGCCATTTCGCTACACTAATTAACGTGACGAATGAGGAACTTTTTTAAGTCACGTAAATAAAAATAAAAAACAAAAAGTATAGCAGATATCCCGAGCAAACGAAAAGCTCATGGGGTTTGACATGGGTGTTTGAAATGGGTTCAGCCCATAAAAACACCAACACCATGGTCCGGTAGATCCCATATAAAATACCAAATGTTGGTGTATTTATGGGTTATTGATACCATTTTATGATGTCTTGATGGTTGTGAATTTTGGCACGGACCATGTTTAAGGTCTTTTCAAAGGCCTATGTGGTGTTTGAACGCATGAGTATTTGCTCGGGATCCCAAATGAATGTGAAGAAATTCACTGCGAAATGTTAATGACAAGTTGGCATCTCCACTTACCCTATCAGACACGTTTCCATAATTGTGTTAAATGCAAAATTGCAAATCACATGTTTATTATGCGTAATAAAAATGATGAACATAATGACAAGGGCTTTTGATCGATCGGCGGTTAAGAAGAAGAATGGATGTGAGTAGAGCAATAGGTACTGGAAAAAACCGGCCACCATATGAGCGGCTCAAACTCTAAAGAGTGAGGCAGAGTACTGCAGTGGATGATTTTGAAGAAAGGATCAGGAGTGCGATTTTACGAAGTTTTAGCTTCCGATGGCCCTACATTTTCTGGCAGAGTGAAGTTGTGGAGTGTTCAAATGTTTACCACTGTTTAGGAAAGCAAAAATAGTACAAAGCTAATGTCAGTAGTATTCGTCAACGTAGATTTGTCGGTAGACGGTTCCAGATTTAATAAAAGAAACTGGCTTATTTTGACACAACTACAGATCGCTTGCCACACAAAAAACTTTTTGTGTAATTCAAAGAATTTCCTACTTGAAAGTTTGCTTTTTAAACCAAAGCTTTGAAAGTTATACCTTGGTGTGGAAGAGCCGGTATATTAATATATGGCGTTACTTAGTGTAGAATTAGACTTCATCTTTTACAGCCACCAGAAGAAACCAAAAACGTTGGTACCCGATCGGGAATAGCGAATCAGAAAAAGTGACAATATGTCAGTGATTCATTCAATTAGTCTTCGGTAAGGATCAATATCTTGAGCTAGGAATTCCTAGCATGCTGTTAGTCGCCTCTTACGACATGGGAGCAAATTTCCAGTGGTTCTATTCTTGGCTGATATTTTTTTCAAGGTCAAGGTCATTCGGAAATTCTAATCTGATCCAAACATCTCTGATAATGATTTGGCGAAAAATCTGAATACTAAACGCTGTACTGTTTGTCTCCGAAACTGCTACGAATGTTACCCCGAAAAAAACAACGCAATCGCAGCCTTAAACAACAAACAGCGAAACAAAATCCGAGAACGTATGCCGTATCACCAGATGCTGATGATTCTCAATTTATGTTGCTTGAACGACAATAAACCGCATGCGAAATTCGATGTTATGCGAATCCTGGAGCTCATATTCCGCGACTGTAGGACGGCAACTTTCCTGGCTGAAACAAGTTGGTTTTCACGAAAAAGAATTATGGTTTGGCAAGGGATCTGTTCCTGTGACAAGAAAATTTTACAGAGAAAAATGTATGAATACCTTTCCGTTAAGTGAGTTAAGTATTCTTTTAGAAGTAAATTACTTTAAAGTTAGTGTTATTATTAGCACTTGTCTCTTTGACTCCATTTAATTATCTATTTTCGTTTAGACTCAAAATTATTTTTATCACTGCATTTCGTATGCAAAAACCAACGATTTCGAACCCACTACATTTCTTACAAAAAAACTCAAAACTTTTTGAGCGACTTAGTGGAATGTCACAATTAATCCTGTTAAGACAGAAGTCTTCCGTTTAATTCCCCTAATACTATAGTGGAATTAAACGGAAGACATCTGTCTTAACAGGATTACCCACTACACTGACGTCATGCTGTGTTAACTATTAAATTACAGCGAAATGATTAAAGTGTGGGATCATGTATCAAAAAACAACTTACAGAGAATGTCAAAACGCATCAAATGAACAATAGCAACAACAAATTTGTTGATTAATAATTAGAATAATTACAAAACTTCTCGAAAAATATAAATTTTGAGCAATTTTAGTAGTAAAAAGTCATTAATTACTATTAACTAAAAGATACTTGTACATAAATTGGTAGAAAAATTTTCTCAGCCTTCCAATGAAACCATGGCACAGTGGTCCAGAATGCAAATTTAGCAGGAATTTTGAGATTTTACTAAAACTAAACAACTTAGCCTTATTAAGTCTTTGGAGAAGTTTTCGTAGTTTATGAGCCCCCTCTTTTTGTTAAAACAACAGTTCGGGTGGTTCTAATTTTACCAAGATCAAAAAAATAACTGTTTTAATCATTCTAGCTAGAGCCAAACGACCTTCAGCGAAGTTGTAGAACGATAAATTTTGGAAAAGTTTGCTGAAGACATGTAAGCTCTATCTGTCATACTTTTTATTTTACAATAAATTTAAAGTCTGAGCTTAGGGTGTTTCTTCGAAATACAGTTTTATTCCAATAACTTTTGCTGTATTCATTAAAAACTGAAGTAGTCTTCAGACAACTTTAAGATTGTTTCAAGGCGAATAATTTGTTTCATGGCGCCATATATATAGCTATTTGCGTTGAAAAGTTATGAGCATTTTTGCGCCAAAAATGGGGTTGTTTTGAATAACAATACCACTAATTTGGGGCAAACAAAAGACAATTCTTTTTGAACTATAAATAAGGACATGATTAGAGTTATAAGTGAGCAAAAAATGGCGAATACGATATTTTTAAAAATTTCATAAAATTGATTTAAAAAATCTATTTTAGAAATATTAAGTGCTTATATCTTCTGAACAATAAAAGCTAGATTTTTGATGTATTAGAAGAAAATGTTCGTCTTCAAAAACTCTGAAAAATATCTGAAGAATAGGTTGTAAAAAAAATAAAAACTGAAAAAAATTTGGTTTTTCATGAATTGACTCATTGTAATATGTTTAAATTACTTTCACGGTGAACAATATAGAAAATGTAGTTTCGTTTTCATGATAAATTATTACACTTTACAATACTTTTCTATTATTTTAAATAGTGGGTAGGGTGGTTCTAATTTTTGTTTAAATCAGAAAAATAACTTTTTAATGGTTCGAGATAGAGTTTCGCTGTCTTCCACAAAATTGAAGATAATGAAATTTTGAAAAACTTTGTCGAAGACACTGAAATTCTATGTCGTATACTTTTCATTTTACAAGAAATTTACCAAAAAATTTAGTGCGTTTCTTAAAAAATGGTTTTCTTTGTATAACTTTTGCAGCTTTGATTTTTCATTAAGATCACTTTAGAAATACTTTCAGATATTTTGAAGGAGAACAATTTGTCTTAATATATTGAACCTCTAGCTTCGCTCGTTAGAAAGTTATATAAACTTTTTACTAAAAATAAACAATTTTTTGAGTAAATATTTCAAGATATAAACAAATATCGTATTTGCCATTTTGTGGTGATCTATACTACAAATCATGTTATTTAAGATGAAAGTAACAGTATTCAATGTTGAGTGCCCGAATCGAAGATAATTCTCTTTGAAAAAGTTATATTTTTTAGATAAAAGTTCTTATAGCTTTAAAACGAAAAAAGTTAAAAAGTTGATGTTTTAAAGCAAATTACGCGCCCTGAAATAATCTTTAAGTTGTCCAAAGGGTACTTTAGCGTAAAATAAAAACTTCAAAAGTTATAGAAATAAAACCGTTTTTTAAGGAACACCCCAAAGCTTACATTTGAATTTCTCGTGCAATGGAAAATATAAAAGCTAGAGCTTGCATGTCTTCAGCAAATTTGTCTAAAATGTGTTGCTCTACAACTTCATCGAAGACAGTAAAGCTCTATCTAAAACCGTTAAAAGTTCTATTGTAAATATTGCTAAATTTAGAACCACCGGTTTAAACAAAAAGAAGGGCCTTGCAAAGTACAACGACTTTGCCAAACATGTTGCAAGGCTAAGTCATTTAATTTTAGCAAAAAGTTAAAATAATATAAGTTAAAGTTAAAATAAATAAATTTTTCAGACTAGACTCTTTTAAGCACTTTTAAGTCGACTACACGAAAAGTTTATTATTGAAATTACAAGGATACTAGAAGAGATAGGAATATGACGTTAAAGAACAAATTATAGATTGTCTTAATCCCCAACTTTTGGATAACAGTTTTTGTTATGATCATAATTCATTATTTCGAGAAAATTAACAAGAACCTTATTAAAAATATTAACTTTTGACTACTTTATAACTAAAAAGTAACTAAGACTAGTAAACTGAAAAACATGAGAACACAATTTAATGAGAAATTTTCTCACCTTTCCATCGGAACCAAAAGATTTAAGATACAAAGTATACTTTTTGAGTTAGAGCAATTTTAAGACAAATAAATTTTTTGCATAAAAATTTCAATAACTCTGAAACGCTTAAAACTTTTTAGCATATGTTAAACGATCTTTTTCTCCAAATATGTAGTCTATGACCCTAATACTTTCAAAAATACAAATTCATCTTTATCTGTAAATATATTAGCCATGAAATTTAATTTTTCGTTCCGTGGAGCGCATTTTTTAAACAAATGGAGGGTTAAAAAGTTGGTTTTGAATTTAAATTTATCCGACCTTTTGTCCTTTCAATCTTTTGTCATAGATTCTCAAAAAGTATACACGAAAAAAAAGTGTTCCCAAAATCGTGAATAAAGTGCCATGAATTCTGGAACAATCACGTTTTTACGTTACGAAAACAGGACCATGACCAAAAATCATGGCTTTTATAACTATGTTCAATTTCCCTTCAGTAACGCCCGCATAACGCTTTCATTAGTGGAAATATTTGATTTTGTTTTGTGAACTTCAGTCACGGTTTCTGCCGAGAACTAGTTCGCAACTTTATGAACATTAGTCATAAAACCAAAGGTTGACTCATGATTTTTATCATAGTTATAGGAACAATAGTTCACAAAATCAAAATATTCTGGCTATTTTTTCGTGAACTATTTCACGAAATTCGGAATTTTATTCATGAATCCATTCAATCCTCGTGAACTAATTCATGATTCCTAATATATTAGTCACGATCCAAAACCCGTGCTCGTGAAATGGTTCACAAAATCATCAAATATTGTTCATGCACTCGTGAACTGGTTCATGATTCCTAATATATTAGTTACGATCCAATATCCATGCTCGTAAAATAATTCACGACATCATGAAATATTATTCATGTATTCGTGAACATGAACCGGTTCATGATACCTAGTATAATAGTCACAACTTACCATTCGTTTTCGTGAAATAGTTCACGAAATCATAAAATATTATTTATGTATTCGTGAACTTATTCATGATTCCTAACATACTAGTCACGATCCAATATCCGTACTCGGTAAATAGTTCACGAAATCATGAAATATTATGCATGTATTTGTGAACTGATTCATGATACCAAGTTTAATAGTCATAACTTATCATTCGTTTTCGTGAAAATGTTCACGAAATCATAAAATATTATTCATGTATTCGTGAACTCGTTCATGATTCCTAGTACATGATTAACGATCTATCTAGTAGCAATTTGCGTGCTTGTGATATTTAGAGGATATCCCTAATCAATTACAATTCCATACAACATGGTAATGAAATTTTTACGTGAACTCTATCACAAAAGTTGGAGTATTGTTCGAGGAATCATTTTTGTTCCATGCACTTTTTTATGAAATACCCAATAATAGATATGCTAGCGACCAGTAATAGGTACCAGGACTATAAAAAAGCTATTAGAACCTCGAACATCGTTATTTATTCGATAAGGTTCATTGTGATGTCCGGACAGAAAACGAAAAGTACACTGAGAACCCAAAATAGTGTGCGTGATATAGTTCACAGAACCAGATATCGCGAATGAGTCTTATTATAATGATCCAGTTCATATTGTCACGTTATTCCGAGTAAAAAAACCCATTAGTAACCAAAAAATAACAGATCACGATAAGGCGAAGAGAATTTACGAATACCATGATAAAACTGCTGATATCATGAACATTAGTTACATTACTCTTTGAAAGTGAGCTCTAAAATAAAATATCACGATATCATGAACAGAAATTACGAAAATCGTGGCTAAGATCCTGAAATCATGAACTTAAATCACACAACTCGTGACAAAAATATTTAAAATCGTGACAAAGATCCTGAAATCATGAACATGAAGCACTCTACTCATGACTAAAATATCACGATAACGTGAATGGAAATTACGAACATCGCGACTAAGATCTTGAAATCATGAACTTTAATCCTGCTAACGTCATAAGAAGTCACAAGAATCGCGAATAAGCTCTTGAAATCATTATCAACGCTTGGCTGTCTACTGTATATTCCCAAATCATAAACAAGAATCACAACAAAAACTAAACATGTCCAGGGAACAACACCAAACCCAACCAAACATTCTAATGTAACGCCATGTATATATTCGGGGCGAACTGGTTTTTTAGAAAACTCAAATAGTTTCATGAATACGAGGGTTATTATTCATAATTACAGGAACTTGATCATGGTTTTCGTAAATCGTTCAGTTCACGAAATCGTGACCTTTTGTTCATGAATTTATGAACGGATTTTTTTTCCGTGAAGCTTTAATGCAATCATTACTAGATACCAGTTAGTGAAGTTCAAACTTTAGTCAATGTTTTTCTCAAAAAACGGTATGTAAGCCCTTAAATATTGATATAATTCTAATGGATTTTGTTAGCTTACTAGTTTTCAACTTCCATAATCAATTGACGTCCGAGATTAACCAACAAAACGCGTTACTAAATCCACCGCTTAGCCTTTCCCAAGGTGCAACTTTTGGAAAAGTTTTATTAAACATTCTATGATAAAACTTCCAGAAACGAAACTCACCTCGAAACAACCTTCGGCAGCCAGTCGCCTCCGCAGTATTTGGCCAGCACCGGGTCGTTCGTACTGCTCCCGTCGTAGAAGATCAAGTGGTCACGTTCGCCGGTGCAGTCAGACCACGCCCGAACCGCACGAGACGTCTTGTTCAGGCTGGCAATAGATCTGTGGAGAGAGTGAGGAAAAAAGAACGTTGAAGGTGAAAAATTAACAACCAAACAGTTACATGAAGCCACCCCGTAGAGTAACTCTATGGTTCGATGGTGTTGGTTCAAACGTGGCAGCAAAAAAAATATCGAACCGAGCAAGGTGAAAATGAATTTTATGCTCCCGATCTACTAGTTTTTTTTTCTCCTACATATTGTTTGCTTACGGTTCAGACCAAACATTCAGCCCACGCTGTCGGCAGGTGCGGACTCCTTCATCTTGTTCGAAAGTTCAACGAATATCCCGGGCGATATAAAAAAGGGGCGAAAACTGTAAATGTTGGCACTTTTACGTGTCAGGAAAAACCGATTTTTTCCCCGTCTTCAGCTCCGTGGAAAAGGAATTAACATGTTCGCATCAGTTTTCAGTGCAGGCAAAGTTAGCCGTTAAACCGCAAAAACCTACCCACATCGATGTTTTGTGGTCAGCACGGCCAGACTTCGCCCTGGACCAGGTGTACTGTAGGAGCGGTAGATGCGATAGAGATGCAACATCGTGGCAGTAAAGAAAAAAACTTGCAAAATTGCACATCAGGCAGGAAACATTGCTCGATAAAAAGCTTTACTAGCACTCACGGGATTCAGCTAGGTTTTTACGAATGTGAAAAGTTAGGCAAGCTGTACGGACCAAGGTGATGTTGAAGATCAGTTGGGAAAAAATCTATTAACTATGAAGCGGATGAAATTGAGGCAGGATTTGATCAGGAGAAGCAAGTAGGAAGTGACCTAGTAACTATACCTTTACGTTCAAATCTAGGTGTAGTAAAAATGTGATGCATTTCTAGTGCTACTAAGATTATTGTATTTGTTTACAAAACCGTTCCGAATAGGTTGTTTAACAATTTCATTTTTGTTTAGGGCGAATCAGTGTCAGGCTTCCTTATGTTTTTTTTATAAAATCCATGATGTGAGAGCAGTAAGAGTTAGAATCAGACTCAATTTAAGGGCAATGGATCAATTTGAAAGGCTACTTTGATCTGTTTTTATTGTTAGACGTATTGAGCGTATTGGCTTTGAATCTGGCAATAATTGACATCGTCTAATCTTTAGATTGAAAAACACGGTGCGCCTCCACCGTCTACTATAAACAAATCATAATGCGCCTCCACTGTAATAATTATCATGCAATCGGGAAATGATAGACAATCATCCTAATAATTTCCTGTATTAGTTACGATTTCCAGCACCAAATGTCGTAAAGTCCAAACCACCTGCGCGAAAACTTCCGAAGTTTACTCTGTCGAATGGCAGAAAACGATCTGGATGTAATTAAAAAACTTATTCCCGTTCCCCGAACGAAAGCCAGCAATTCAACTGAGTGGTACTGTCAACACTTGCAATATATGTATGCAAGGGGAAACTATTTTCCAGCCCCGAAGTAGTATATTTTCGCCCAGCTGCGGCTAGCCAAAGTTACCGGTGGCCCGTCCAGCTGTCGTCGTCATGCGAATAGCGAACCCGGTCGAAGGTTCCACACAGCTGTCGCCCCAGCTGCGTCCGGGGCCAGATTCGCGAAATGCTGAACCGAAAACAAACACTATGTAGGTACCACCTTCGACAGGGGGCCGCATTTACGCTCAACATTTTCCCCGGTCGCATGCCAACAACAGTTTTGCCGGGGTCGGTACCAAAAAGTAGGTACAATTTTCCCCCGTCAGGATTACGTATGAGTTGTTAGCCACTAACTCCAGGACCGCAAAGCACGGCCTTCGTTAGGCACTATGAAGGATCGCGAGTAGGTGAAAGTTTCCTGTGTTGACAAACCAACAACTGTACGGTTGAGCTTTGGGGGAAACCAATTTGCTTCGAGCAACCGTGAAAAAAGGAAAAAATAGAGAGAGAGAAAGTTGACTGTTTGGGTGTGTTTGTAAATGGTTTTAATTTACTTTTCTCGGTGCAAACAGCGAACGCTGGAACTTATTCAATTCCCACGGTAAGTGGATGGAAAGGTGAAATAAACTTTCACATGAAACAAATTCACAATGGTGCCCGGTTGTGAAGTGCACAGCTTGTACTCTAACGTTGTTAAGGTAGTTAAATATTTTTGGTTCAACGAAGTGGCTAGCGTTTGTTAGAGAATCTAAAGGTATGCGATAAATTTGCGACTGTAAGCAGATCAGCTTATTTAACGTCCGGTGTGAATTTATTGTTTAGATCAATACCGATTAATGTCAAAACACAAGCCCGATTCACACCATTGAGTGACACGTCTAATGACCTCGTTATAGATGAATGAATCATGAAACATGCTCAATCAAATCCCCTTCGTCCACCCACTCGCAAAAAACACCGCTCACTGATAAGCTGTAATATTATTAACTTTAGAACATCCGCTGCGGATGTCGCTCCAGGTACGAAATAAATTTAATTAAATTTGGACTTTGTAATTTGCTCCTTCAGTTCACACATCCGCCATTTCATTGTCGTGGGGTGTTTTTGGGAAGGGTGGTAGGTAGAAGGTAGCAGCACGTTCCACGTGTTCATTCCTATGTGTGTGGATCCCATGTCCCGTGAAAGCTTTAGTTAGACCCTCTTCGCGTACACCGGAAGCTGAAATGGAATTATTCGTTCGGCTCTTTTCATAGTACTGTAAGTGGATGGCTATGGCAACGACGACGATGGCGTCGGTGTAGATTCACAGCTGGCACCAAGCATTATTTTTGGAATAATCTACTACCGAGAGCGTGTGTGACAGTGGCAGTGACGAGAATGAACGGAAGCGTACGATAAATTGAGGAGTTTATTACCGAAACCCTAGGCTTGTACTCTTGTATATTAAATTGTAGTTAAACGGAAGTGTTGCTCAATTTGAAATCCTTTTTCGGTGCGAGAGGAAGCATAATTTGTCATTTTATTTTTCCGACGTTGGATGTAAGCCGTGCGTAACGGCATGACTTCATTACGTTCCTGAGAATATCCCGCGTTCAACAAGATATATATATGATAAAAAATTATTGAAGGATATTAGAGACATATGCCTGAGAAAATGATGAAGTTTGATATGGGTTAAAAGAAGCCTTAGAATCTCGTAAGAACTTCTCGTCGCAAGTTTCGCAAAGGTTTCGTTTGATTCCTGAACTTTTTTCGCTATAGAAAACTCCAAAAATGTATGATTTAGAACATTGGTCAAAAATATTACGAAAAAAGATTTAAACCAACACACAGTGGTCGCAATGGTACCAAAACGTGCGTTTAATTAATGGTGCTCTAGGAGTTGATTTTAGCGATTTGGTGTGTTTAAAACGCTTTTTCAGAGTGGAAGCCCCCTTCTTTTGATGTATACTGAATTGTGATTAATCCACCTAAAAGTAAGATAGAAAATTTATTTCCACTAACTTTTAAGATAGAGGCACGAAGTCAATGACAAAGTTATAGTAAATTCTACTGCGAGAAAACTTGTTGAACATGTAAACTCTCCAAAATGTAATGGTGTTGAGATAAAGCACGTTGTTTGTGGGAGGCACCCAAAAAATCATTTTTTTATTATAACTTTTTTCTGAGATTTTTGAAATTTTTCAAATGTTCCATGAAGTTGTTGAAATTAAGAAATTGCAGATATTTGTCGAAGACGTCAACATTTTTTATTTCAAAACTTAAGAGTTATTAAATAAAATGGGTTAAAAATACCGCCATTTTGAATGACAATTACTAAGAGATGTGGAAATATGTGGAAGACATTTCGATTCCATGGGAAAGACAGTGACAAGTACTATAAGAACAAATACTACTCAGAACGGGCATCCACCGGCCTGTATATAAAAAATACATTCCGACAATGCATGTTTTTCATTTTGTAACAAAATAATTACGATATTTTAAGCATAACTTTTTATAGCAATTGTTTCTATGTATTATTCTATTCTACGAATATTCTAAAAAATCTTTGGAAATATTAAAGTACACATATGAATCCAAAACTCTCAGCTCTGTAGTCTCCAACTTACGAATTATTCCTAAACTAGCACAACAACAAAAGTGATCAACTAAAAAATGTGCAAAACATTTTGGCTGTCTTTACAAGAATAAAAACCATTACAAACAGTATTAGGGTTACTGCGCCATAATTCATCTTAGCTCCTCTATTCACCCCACCCATTGGAACTCATTAGTTAGAGAAGTATTTGCTATCTCTTTTCAACGCATTAGCTCAAAAAGTCTAACTGTACTGCTTCTTAGGAACGAAGGAAAGATGGTGATACTTACTTAAGCGCAATCCAGTCACTCTAAGTCGAGTTATCAACGAAATATTGTGACATCCCGACTAATGAGATGGATAAAGACTCGACTACCCTATATGCAGTTCTCATGAAACGATTACGTGGCCGTAATTCTCAATACTTCTTTTGCAAGCACGCATTGAATGATTAAATATTTGAAATTAACCCTCAAAAAGGCAAGCGAAAATTGTGACTTCATAAAGCATCGCTTCTAACCCCCTTGATTAAATATTTGAAATTAACCCTCAAAAAGGCAAGCGAAAATTGTGACTTCATAAAGCATCGCTTCTAAGACCCAATGAGAGCCTCTTTTTTGTCGTTTTACCAGTGAGAGAATCGAAAGCCCGAAAACGCTCGATCATTTGTATTTCCAATTACAAGTTCATTGAAACTAGGGAACTGTAACTAGCCGAGCCTCTGAGACCCCTTGCCTTTTTGAGGGTTAAAATTTGACAGAGATGCAATATATAGGTGAAAATATTTTTCTAAAGATTTTCTGGCAAGTCGGATCTTAAGTAGCAACTCTGACTACATAGTCGTTTCGTGAAAATGATATCTAATACTCTTTGCTATGGTTCATACTCATGAAAATACAGTAAACCTGTTAATTTATGAATAGTTTCAGATAACAGAAATTCAAAGTTCACGATTTATATGTGTATTTATTACTCTCAATGATTTTTTAGAATATTCGACACATAGAAAAAAAATCACTAAAAAATGTATGCTGAAAAAGTCGTACTTATTTTGTTACAAAATGAAAAACATGCATTGCCGGAAAGTATTTTTTATATACAGGCCGGTGGATGCCCGCTGTGAGCAGTATTTTTTCTTATAGTACTTTTCACTGTCTTTCTCATGGAATCGAAATATCTTCCACATATTTCCACATCTCTTGGTAATTGTCATTCAAAATGGCGGTATTTTTAACCCATTTTATTTGATAACTCTTAAGTTTTGAAATAAAAAATGTTGACGTCCTCGACAAATATCTGCAATTTCTTAATTTCAACAACTTCATAGAACATTTGAAGAATTGCAAAAATCTCAGAAAAAAGTTATAATAAAAAAATGATTTTTTGGGTGCCTCCCACAAACAACGTACTTTATCTCAACACCACTACATTTTGGAGAGTTTGCATGTTCAACAAGTTTTCTCACAATAGAATTTACTATAACTTTATCATTGACATCGTGTCTCTATCTTAAAAGTTAGTGGAAATAAATTTTCTATCTCACTTTTAGGTGGATTAATCACAATTCAGTATACATCCAGAAGAAGGGGGCTTCCATTTTGAAAAAGTTTTTCTAACACACAAAATCGCTAAAATCAACTCCTAGAGCACCATTAATTAAACGCACGTTTTGGTACCATTGCGACCACTGTGCAACAGTGTGATGAGACATTTCTTACACATATCACTGTGGGATCATTCATTGGTTTGCAGAATTCATGCGAAGTAGGTACTTAAATAGTGATATGATGAACACAGTTTCGAATTAAACACAATCCTCGAATAAAATTAATATATTAAATAAAAAAACAAATGAAATCAAAAAAGTTTTCAAAGTTTGAGCGACTCCTATACATTTCTTTTGTAAGAAATGTAAAAAAATACAGCGAAGACCCGTTTTTATCAGCCGCTTGGTGAATTTTAGGCTGATAAAACAGGGAAATTGATAAAATCGGGACATAAATTATTCCTTCTTTATAAAAAAAACCGAAGCTCTTAAAGTATTCTTATTTAGTCCCTAGATGTAGCCTCATAGCCCTTTCTGATAATTTTGTTTAAATTTCCCTTAAGGGGGTCTAACAGTGCAAAATTCATAAATTTTTATTTTTACATATTTCGGATCTATAAGATAAGAAAAATATGCTCAAGAAAGGATTTACTCGACTTCAAGTTGGTTCGTCTGGTAGAGCCCATAAAATTACCAACTATCAATTTTCATACGAAGTTGATAAAATTGGTAAAATGTTACCAAATTCATAAAAAGAGCAGAATGATTAACATAAATCAGATTAATAGAATAAATGAATTATATTGATTCAGCTAATTGAGTGTAACATTAAGCAATTTAAAAAACCTGTTTTAATCCAACTGGTGCAATTGTGCCTTTCTTCCAAACTACGATTCCATAGCTGGTTATGTTCAATACAATGATGGAAATGTATATTACATATTCAGTACGACTTGCACATACATACAATGGATCGATAGCCAAGATCTTGAGATACTATGTGTTGAAACTGAAACATCGCTTGAAACCAGCGGCGGATTAAGGAGGAAGATCTGGGGGTCCGGACCCTGCCGAATATTTTCAACTTGTGAAGAAGTTTTAAACTAGTTTCAATTTTAAAGCTGCAACTCCTTACTGCATATGCCTACCTAAGCCAATACAAGCCAAAAAACCTTTCTATATGAGAAAGGCAAAAACTGGGTTTAGGTTGACAATTTTTAGAGCGATTGCATAACCTTTCTATATGAGAAAGCCAAAAAGGTGCCAAAGTCCAAAAAAGTCAATTCTAATCAATTTTTTTTCGAGATTTCATCAAATCTCAACGTTTCATGCATTTTAAAGTCATTTGGCATAAAAAATGCAAATTCTATTTTGAAATTTTCCCTACTTCCCCTTTGAGAATTTTTCATTTTAGTTTATATGGGAATTTGCTGTGTGGACGCACTCTTCAACCCGTAACTCTGGAACCGGAAGTCTAATCAATAAAAAATTCAATAGCAGCCGATGGGAAGGTTGTAACTTTCATTTGAGACTTAGTTTGTGCAAATTGGTTCAGCTATCTCTGAGAAACAGAGGTGACATTTTTTCCACACACACACATACACATACATACACACATACATTTTCCGATCTCGACGAACTGAGTCGAATGGCATAGGACATTCGGCCCTCTAGGCCGGGATTAGGTTGACGATTTTTAGAGCGATTGCATAACCTTTCTATATGAGAAAGGCAAAAAGTTTTAAAATTGATATATTAAATTAAATTGATTCAGACTAACAAATTGGATGAAATGAATAAAAGGAAGGACTGAAAAGAATCAATAAAATTAATTAAATGAAGAAACAAAATAAAATGAATAAACTGGAAAAAAATTATAAAATTAATAAAATTTTGAAATGAACAAAATGAATTAAATGAGTAAAATGAGCAAAATCAACAAACTGAATAAAATGAATAAAATTAATAAAACGAAAATAAATAAAATGAGTGAAATAAACAAAATACATATAATGGATGAAATAAAGAAAGTGAATAACATGAACACAACGAATAAAACGAACTAAATTAACAAAATATACGTATGCAATAAAATAAAAAGATAGATGTAATACATAAAATGAATAGAATGAATAAAACATGAAAAATTATATCATGAAAATAAACCAAGCAAATAAAATAAATTAAAATAATAAAGTAAATAAAATATATAAAAACCATAAAATAAAAAAAATAAACAAAATGATTAAAATAAAGTAAATAAATAAAATAAATGAAATAAATAAAATACGTTAAATAAAGAAAATAAAATAGCTTAATTAAATAAAATTTAAAAGCGAATAAAATATTTTGAATAAATAAATAAAATAAATAAAGCATGGCAATACGGATTAAATTATTAAAATCGATCAAATGAATGAAATAAAAAAATAAATGTAATTAGTAAAATTAAAAAAAGAAGAAAAAACTGAATAAATTGCATTTAATGATTAAAATGAAAAACTAAGCGATATTAAGGGGTTCCATACATTTTTGTGCGAAAAATGTAAAAAAAGTTTGAATTTACGTAAAGGCATGAAGCAATAATTTCATTACACCAAACTTATAATAATTTGCTAGTGCATTTTTCATTGAAATAAATAAGCATTAGTTTAAAAAAATATGTTGATAATTAGCGGAGTTATGGATTTTTCTCCGGAACCCCTTTTTATTTAAGAGATTTGCGGTGATCACAATTGAAGACCAATAGATCAACTAAAATACCAGAACTCATAATATTCCATTAGTCTATGAACATTCCTCGTACCTTAACGATTATTTGAATAAATAATTTTTCCTGCATTAGGGAACGTTTTTCCTAAAAAATTAAGCGCTAAAAATTGAATTAAAAAATTCTCAACTACTACACAAAAATTTATGCATAAAAAATAAATCGTTAAGGTACGAGAAAAAATAATTACGATCAACTGAAAAAAAATTGATGAAAATCGGTTGAGTGGATTTTCGGCAATCGGGATCACGGAAAAACCATTTTTGGAAAAACGACATTTCGAGAAAAATTTCAAGATAGCACTGCTCTTGGTAGACGAAGCGCGCTTGGAAGTGTTGTAACTTTCGATATATTTTTTTGATCTCTATGAAAATTTGGGAAAATTTTCTCAAGAAATGTGCTTTTGTTAAAGTAGTAAAAAAATCCATTTTTTGAAAAATAAAAAGGTATGCAACCCCTTAATCAGCAAGATGTTTTCATGTTTGCGAGACTGCGGACTTTGAAATGCGTGGATGATTGTGAAGGTCTTAAGCGTTTATATGTTAACATGCGGAATGCTGGAAGAGAGTGAGATTCCCCATACCACTAGCGTCACCGGTCATGTCGCTAAGGAACGTGTTGTTTAATGGATATGAGCGTTATTTTTTGATTGGTCTAACCGAAGGTATAGTAGGCCTATGCTACTAGGGCCGACAATAAGGATTTTCGGACGCGACCAATTCATAATCGCGCGAGCGGTGGGTCAATGCCGCGTTTTGTAAATTTATAAGTCTTGGAACGTTCATTCAATTACCGGGGTGTTTTGATGTAGGCGAGATCGCGGCAGTAAATGTGCGTGGATAATTAAAATCGACTGTTCGCATTTGTGACCAGGTCTGTGTTATCGCGAACGCCATGAGTGTTTGTACGTTTGGAATGAAAGAGATAGTTAGTATATATGAGAGAATATGCAATTGATTGTGTTTGAAAGTGTTAGTATGAATCTAATTTATGATATAGTAATAAAAGAAAAATTGCTTTCCGAACAAAGAAAATAAAACCTAACAAAGAGATTAAGTAAAAGCATTGAAATTGGCCGATATGGTTTTTGGTATACATGAGTAGTGGAAAAGCAAACTACTAGAAGTACAACAAAACAGTTCAATGAAATAGAAGAAAATTGCACATGTAACATGCAATCCAATTACTTGAACTCGTCCAAATGCAAGAAAAGGACATTTATCCACCATTACCGGAAACTGCATTAGAATTTTATTATGTTGACCGGAAATTGATGATTCACAGTTAATCAAAGTTCAATTTATCCGGTCCAATTTTCCCGAATGAATCGAATCGAAGGTTCGAACGAACAAGTGGCCATCGAATCCAAGAAACGAACACCCAGTATTCTATCACATACACCAGTTCTGCATCCATTCCATGATTTACACTAGAACAAAAAAATCACAATTATTAGAGTTCAACGGGGTCAAATAGATATGGGAGTACAATAAGTATAGGGTATTATCTTTGCTGTGTTATTGCAGTGGTCGTTCGTGTTGCGTGAATTAGATACACGGTAGAGAACATTGTTGAAGACTGTCATTTCGACTATTATCATCGATCAGCTGTATTAGTTACAGCGTCATTTATGTTTTCGCGTGTTGTTCTGAGAAAACACATTGTACTTTGTCATCAGTACAGTACATTTAATCAAGGTTAAAAAATGTCAAGTGAGTTTTTACTTACGTAAAAATTAATGTTGAACATGAGTTTTATGTTTGTTTTCGAATTTTTTTATTTTGAAAAAAAAAATACGGCTATCAACTTGAAACATACGCTTTGAGACACGATAGTCAGCCGTTTGGGAACACGATGGGTCACTTCTATAATGTAAATTAGAATTATTTGGATAGGAATATTGTGCGCAGTTTCATGGGAAAAAATTTCAAAACGAAGTGAAGAGGACAAAAACAACACAATTGCATCTGTTCAAGATGGCGCCAGTATTAGCCTCTTAACAATATAAGGTTCATTCAAAATATTACGTACTTGTTTGAAAGGAAATTGCTAGTCATTAATGAAAGTGCGTCAGATATTTTACGTGAGTTGACACAATAATAATTTTAGGTTTATTTATTTATTAACAGATTAAGGCCGAAGTGGCCTGTGCCGTATACAAAAGATTCCTCCATTCCACTCGGTCCATGGCCGCGCGTCGCCAGCCACGCAGTCTGCGAAGGGTCCGCAAAACGTCTTCCACCTGGTCGATCCATCGTGCTCGCTGCGCGCCACGTCTTCTTGTACCGGTCGGATTGCAATTGAGAACCGTTTTCACCGGGCTATTGTCCGACATTCTGGCTACGTGCCCGGCCCACCGTAGTCGTCCGATTTTCGCGGTATGACAGATGGGCGGCTCCCCCAACAGCTGATGCAGCTCATGGTTCGTTCGCCGTCTCCATGTGCCGTCTTCCATCTGCACTCCACCGTAGATGGTACGCAGCACTTTCCGTTCGAAGACACCAAGTGCGCGTTGGTCCTCCACGAGCATGGTCCAGGTCTCGTGCCCGTAGAGAACTACCGGTCTAATCAGCGTCTTGTAGATGGTCAACTTCGTACGACGGCGAACTCTGTTCGACCGAAGTGTCTTGCGGAGGCCAAAGTAAGCACGATTTCCTGCCACGATGCGTCTACGAATCTCTCTGCTGGTATCATTGTCGGCGGTCACCAGTGAGCCCAAGTACACGAACTCTTCAACCACCTCGATTTCGTCGCCACCGATGCAAACTCGAAGCGGGCGGTTCTCATTCTCTTCTCGTGAACCTCTTCCTATCATGTACTTTGTCTTCGACGTGTTGATGGCAAGTCCGACGCGCTTGGCTTCTCTTTTCAGTCTGATGTAGGCTTCCTCCATCTTCTCAAAGTTTCGTGCAATAATATCAACGTCATCGGCGAAGCCAAGTAGCTGAACGGACTTTGTGAAAATCGTAGCACTCGTGTCGATCCCTGCTCTTCTTATTACACCTTCCAGCGCGATGTTGAATAACAGACACGAGAGACCATCACCTTGCCGTAACCCTCTGCGTGATTCGAAGGGACTCGAGAGCGTCCCTGAGACACGTACTACGCACATCACCCGATCCATCGTCGCCTTCACTAATCGCGTCAGTTTGTCCGGGAATCCGTACTCGTGCATAATCTGCCATAGCTGATCTCGATCGATAGTGTCGTATGCGGCTTTGAAGTCGATGAACAAATGATGTGTGGGCACATTGTACTCGCGGCATTTCTGCAGTACTTGACGAAGAGCGAACACCTGGTCCGTGGTAGATCGTTCGCTCATGAAACCCGCCTGGTACTGCCCCACGAACTCTCTTGCAATTGGTGATAGTCGACGGCATAGTATTTGGGAGAGTACCTTGTAGGCGGCGTTCAGCAGGGTGATTGCTCGGTAATTACAGCAATCCAGCTTGTCGCCCTTTTTGTAGATAGGACACACGACACCTTCCATCCACTCCTCCGGTAAAATCTCCTCCTCCCAAATCTTGGTAATCACCCAGTGCAGCGCTTTAGCCAGTGGCTCGCCACCGTGTTTTAGTAGCTCGCTTGGTATTTGGTCAACCCCAGCGGCTTTATTATTTTTGAGCCGGCTAATCTCCTCCTGGATTTCTTGGAGATCCGGAGCCGGTAGTGTAATGTCTTCCGCGCGTGCTCCCAGGTGCGTTACCGTGCCATCCTCGTTGTCTGCTGCATCGCCGTTCAGGTGTTCTTCGTAGTGCTGCCGCCACCTCTGGATCACCTCACACTGGTCCGTGAGAAGATTCCCGTTTGTATCTCTGCACATGTCGGCCTGTGGTACGTGGCCCCTGCGCGAGCGGTTCAACTTCTTAATTTAGGTGTTGTTGAAGTAAATAATCGAGAAAACATGATCGAAAAAGAGAAAGAAAAGGAATCCAAAAAAAATTCTTCGAAGCGCAAACGTGATCGTCGCACAGCTAAGCAACCACGTGAGCCGGAATGCACAACTTCAATTCCACACTCTGGTGACGACGAGGACACCGGAGTGCAAAGCCAGACGCAACTGGTGAAAAGTATGTTTTTTTCCAACATTTCCATCGGCGGTATCATGATTTTTCACATCATTTGCCACTTCCTCGTTCTCTTATCTGAATGACGTCAATGGATTGCATTTTGTGTTAAAAAGAATATCAAAAAGTTTATTTTTCATAGCTTATGGCATATATCACGTAAGAATTGTACAATTGTCCATCCAGATACGCACAGATATACGAACAACAAACAATATCTCAGACATTCAGCTTATCAAAGCATTCAGACGAAGGACGAACTATATTGTAAGTACAGCAACTATGTATCAAACCAAAACCAGACTAATCATGGCATTATAAACTAGATTACCCTGCAGATGATGCCAAAAAGTATCGAAACGTCGAACAAACATTAAAATTCGTTCCATTATTTCTCAAAAGACTGATAATGCCGTTTAAAGAAATTTCTTGTGTTATTAATTTTTAAATAAAGTATTCATACCCTTCAAAAAAAGATGAACCACTGATTTTCTAGGCGAGTACGTTGTTTTATTTAACCTCGAACCTTTCGTGCCCCCAGATTTTAAAAGGATCGAAAAAATGTATATTCGCCTTATCGGATTTAGCTTGAAAATACCATCGCACGAGCTCGCCAAAAAACTGATCCACTTTACCTCACTCTACTATCCTTTTCGTTTTTTTATTTCCTTGTTTTTTTTTTTAATTTTCCCAAAAAAACATTTGGTTTATCTTTTTTGCTGTTCTGCGAACGTTTTCGTCGGTTGGCATTTAGACATTTTTTTATTTATTTCAAATTTCTTTTCTTATTCTTTAGATTATTTAGTCCTTTTCACACAATATTTTCTTTTTATTTTTTCCATTCTGTGTTTTTCTATCTTTTCAGTATAATGTAATTTATAAATTATTATTTCTATTCTTTTCAGCAGATTTTTCATTCTTATTGATTTAAAATTTTCCTAATCTTACCGATTTTTTTGAACTGAAGTCCCATTCCAATTTTTTCAAAAATATCTACACAATAATTTAGTTGGAACCGTAAATCCCTACCATCATTTGGAATTGTTCGATTTTTACGAAATTACAAAATTTTGTTGCAGTAAGTATAAAACTCGATTCGCGGGTGTTCTTTGGGTCATGCAAACTCCATACTGAATCCGCCATTTTGAATTTTACATTTTCGACATCAGAATCATAATCAGCGACCTCGAAAACCTGCATAAAGCTAAAAATAGCAGTATTAACAATAAAAAAATTCGCGTCGCTAATGGTTAAAGATTTCGTTAATTAAGGTTTATCCGAAAACCTGGTCAAGCCTCCCCATGTTTCGTTACAATTTCGTGTCATAAAGCGGAGAGGGAGTAAGCTAGGACGTGACCTAACATTCGTTATGTTCTAAGGGACTCAATTTGTAATATGAGTGGGAGGAGTCTATTTTGGGCGACTTTTGGACAAATTTTGCAATACTTGATTTCTAAATTATCCCTAAGGTACTCTCCTGGTGGCCTTACACAGCAACGGTTTGTTTTCGGATCACAAAGCATCGTCTCTCGATCGTTAATTGGGTTTAGTTATAGAATAAAACGAGAAACGAACAGATATCAGAAAGAGACTGGAAACTACTAGCCACACACATAAGACAGCAGTATGTAATTGTCTTTATCGTTCATTTGGTGCTGGTTTGGGCAGTCTGAGCACTATGCGTCATGACCGTTGCCTTTGGTGGTTGGAAGTAGACTAGTTTTGCGAAATTGTTTAATGCCAAAGGAGCGAAAATTCTATAACTTGCGTTGTGGATAAAATAATATAGTTAGGAAACACTGTTTTAGCAGTCCTGCAATTCAATTGAATAAGGCAATAAAAATTATCGGTCTGCATTTTACATTGTCTTGGTGATCGAGAAATTCTCAATAAGTTGACCATACTTAAGCTGACCAACCGTACGGAATTTGGGAGGACAGTACGGATTTTTTGTCGTGTGTACGGAAAAAGTACTTGTACGGATTTGTCCGGAATTTGCACGGAATTTTCAACCTCGGTGGAAGTGGAAGTACTCCCGGGACAACAAAAAATCTTCCATAAATGGAAACAGACTAAATAATGTTGCAAACTAGTTTCCCATGTTCCAAAAATGTAATTAAAAGCCTAAGGAAACCAGTGAACAAGCGTGCTGAAAATCGATTTTTGTAAATTTTCTTATAAACTTTGGGACTAAGTAAACTTTAAGATTTTTTCTAATATTAAAAAAAAAATTGATTTTTTTTAATATTAGAGAAAAAATTGAACTATCCGCCCCGACTATTTGTTTAACCCGTTTTCTCAAGTTGGTTGGTATTTTGAAATTCAGTGTCTAGCAGCCGCCAAGTCGCTCTATCTAAGTCGCAATTTACTCGATTAATTTTCGTTTTGAAAAGTATAGTGCTCGATGTACACATTTGATTCAACTCAATTTGCCTCCTATGAAGTTATCCGTATTATACATTTTCTAGTTTTAAGCTTTTTCGGAACCAAATTATTACCGCTGCAGTTCGACTGTTTTCTGTAGTTCTGAAACATAATACGAATAAAATCTGCAGTAGGAACTCTTTCAAATTTTCCGTTTACATGTATAGATTAATAGATTTTTCCATTAATTTGATTTGAAAGGTTGAACCGAAAATTTCAACGTACTTGAGGAACATTAGATACAGAAACGAGGCTGTTAAGTACAATAGAGTATTTAATTTTACGTTAGATTTTCAGCCAGATGAGCTGATCGGGCAGCTTGCTACACACAAGGCACATGATGAGCATAAGTGCAAAATGCGTGGACACTTATTTTTATATTCGGTAATCAATTTCTTCTTGTGCAAAGAAGCAGTTTTTTTACTATAATATTGCGCGTTTATAAAATTATGGCATAATAGAAATTGTGTTATATATCAGGCTCGTTTGTATCAAAAACCGTTAATATTTACTGCTGTAAGTTGTCGAGAAGAGATTTTTTACTTCTATTTCAGTTATTGGGGTGATTTTATTTTACATGGAAGCCTCTTTGGCCATAACCGGAAACTCTAGTGATATGGGAGAACTTACTCTCTTCTAGTATCTGAACTATACATCGCAAATTAAGTATCAGCTTCAGGGTCCGCACGCGATAACTCAAGAATACACGTAAATATACGAATAACTACACGGTTATAAAATCGAATTTATACACGCGAAGTTTCATACACGCTAGCACACGCGACAAACACGTTGACATACAAACGCTTGAGCCTTTTGCGATCATCCACGCATACCTACGCTTACGATCTTGCTAACAGGATAACACTCCGGCAGGGATGCATGAAATACAGCACGAGAGCCTAAAACGAGCTGAGAGGCCGCTTTGAACGAACCAAATGCACAAAGCGCTGACAACGCTCGTGCTAGGTATCCGCCGTGCTCGAGCTGTAGGATTCGAAGAGCTAGCACAACGGGTTAGCACGATGAGCTAGCTCGGTAAGGTGGCACGATTTTGCTCAATGAATTAGCACGGTAAGCCTACCCGATGAGCTAGAATGGTGCAGTAGAGTAAGCCATTAAACGAAAGAATAGGACAAAGCGAAAAATATACGCTGGTAAATGTGCGACAAGTTTCTGCAAAAAAGGATGCAAGCATTGTTATTCACATTACCGCGTTGTATTTTTTCTGCTTTGCTATAGCTCGGAGCAGCGGTGCTCGTGCTACTTGCTAGCTCAATGAACTTAGCTCTGATACATGATGAGCCAGTGCACAGGAATAGTACACGATGCAGCACCGTTCTTGTGCATGCCTGCACTTAATTACGTCCGGAAGTTCCTCCTCTTGGCTCTAGCAGCCTAGGTCCCATGCCCTCAGCTGGACCAATCAGAAAAAAATGACGCTCATATCAACTAGACAACACGTTCAATGGAGACATGACCGGGAACTCTAGTGATAGAGTTGATAGTGATAGAGATCTTACTCTCTGCTAGCATCTGAACCATACACTGAAAATTAAGTATTAGATTCACGATCCGTGCGATCATCCAAGAACACACGCGAATATGAAATGAATACCCGGTTTTAAAATCGAATTTATACATGCGAAGTGACACGCCAACACACGCGACATACAAACGCCCACGCAATCGAACACAATGACATACAAACGCCCGAGCCCTTCGCTATGGTACACAAAGACGAACATACAATCGCGATCATCCACGCACAACTACGCCCAAGATTTCGCTAACACAAAAACGCCCCCAATAATTCAGTGACCTCTACAGCACTTCGAATCTCATTAACGCGGTCTCAAGTACACACCAATAAACACTCATTCCCACGCGATCGTAAAGCCCATACGCCCGCACAACTGAACCGTACATTTGATATCACAATCAGAATCATGGCCTGCTGCAATTTAACTTAAGCAGTTATGAGTGATTCTGATGGGGAGCCCTTCCGTGAACTCAGCTCTACAGTTCCAGAAGGACAGCTCTCGAAAAATAAAGAAAGAAAACAAACTTTAAAATATCTATAAGAATCACATTCCGTAATAAAATTATGTTTTTGTCTGCCAGTTAGTATGAAATTTAGAAACATGTTTAAAGCAGTTACAAGAAAAACATCTTTACCAATTACTTCTCCGCGATGCAACCACAACAAATGTTTCCATTCTCTTTAGACTTTCGTTGACAAAAAATAAAAGTTTTCAAATCAGTCTCTACGCATCGCTCGATCGAGATAGAAGTGTTTTGTTTTCGGTCTGTTGGAAAAAGAACAGTGCAGTAATCCGCGTTCAAGGTTATTTTGCCATTCTCTGCCTCTTCGGTTTGGACTTTCATTTTCTTTTGTGCGTGTGTTAACCGTTAGGACACATTCCTCAACCTTTTGTTCGTAAAGCGAGGATTGAACAATAACCAGCTATTTAAGCTGGACTGGTGCGTCGTGGGAAACGAGTATACAGATAAGTGAAATCTACCTTTTTGATACATTTACGGCTTTTTCCCGTCTGCGCGGGTGCTGACCCCGTGCGTTGACGGTGTCGATGGCTTCCTCCCCGGATGGCCAAATGGAGATCGAGTCGACTCCTAAGGCTCTCCCCCTACCCAAACAATATCCAGAGCTCTCGACCGGTCCCTTTGTGGTCTTCTTTCGGCCCAAAACAAAATCGCTGAATCTATTACAGATTTCAAAAGACCTAACGGAACGGTTCTCGGCTGTGATCGAAATAAAAAAGGTCCGCTCAGACAGGCTGAGGGTCGTGCTGACTAACTCAAAGCAGGCAAACGATATTGCTTGCTGCGAGCACTTTACGAAGGACTATCACGTGTATATTCCAGCTGTGAAAGTACAGTCTGAAGGCGTTGTCACCGATGACAGTTTGACATGCGAGGATCTGCTGCAGTACGGGGTTGGCCGTTTCAGAGACCGCTTACTTCAGCCAGTGAAAATACTCGAGTGCAAGCGTTTGCACTCAGTAGTAGTCGCGGGGGATGGTTCAAAAACGTACCCCCAATCAAACTCTTATCGGTTGACCTTCGCTGGTACCGCTTTGCCAAATTACGTCCTCTTGCACAAGGTTCGTCTGCCTACGCGTCTGTTTGTGCCGCGGGTCATGAATTGCACAAAGTGTAAACAATTGGGTCACACAGCCACCCATTGTAGCAATAAGGCCCGCTGTGGAAAATGCGGGGAGAATCATCTAGATGATTCGTGCAGTAAGAATGCTGAGAAGTGTCTTTACTGTGCAGAGAATCTGCATGATATCTCGGCATGTCCCGCATACAAACTACGCGGGGATAAACTAAAACGTTCCCTTGCTGGACGATCCGAACGTTCTTTTGCAGAAATGCTAAAGAAAGCTACACCACCAACCTCAACAAACATCTATGCTCACTTGCCTCCTAACGAGGGCGAGGCTGATGACCCACAAGAGGGAACATCTACTAGGGCGCCTAGAAGTTATAGGAAGATGAGGAACATTTCCTCTCCTAAAGTTCGTTGTAAAGGCCAGAAGGTATCCCTTGACGGGACTCAGAAAGTCACATCTATTGGAAGTGTTGCAACCAAACCGAAGCAATTAGCTCCTGGTCTCGGAGGATTAAACTCAGAGAAGGAGTTCCCAGCACTTCCAGGAACATCAAAAATCCCAAGTGTTCCTCTGTTTCAGTTCGAGAATAATCGCGGCACTGGAATTATCAAACTCTCGGACATTGTGGACTGGATAATAAAAACTTTCAATATAACTGATCCTATTAAAAGTCTTATGTTAGCTTTTCTCCCTACAGTAAGAACATTTTTGAAGCAGTTGACTGCTAAATGGCCCCTCCTTTCAGCGATTGTATCCTTCGATGGCTAACTCATCGAACGAGGTCACGGATTTGATCACTGTTCTACAGTGGAATTGCAGAAGTATCATCCCGAAAATCGATTCCTTCAAAATTTTAATAAATAATTTGAGTTGCGATGCATTTGCATTATGTGAAACTTGGTTAACTTCCGACATAGATCTCAACTTCCACGACTTTAATATTATTCGCCTGGATCGAGACACCCCCTATGTAGGAGTGCTTTTGGGGATCAAAAAGCGCTATTCCTTCTACAGAATTAACCTTCCCTCGATAACAGGTATTGAAGTTGTCGCTTGTCAAGTAACAACCAAAGGCAAAGATCTTTGCATAGCTTCCATATATATTCCCCCCAACACCGCGATTGGGCATCGCCGGCTACATGACATCATAGAATCCCTGCCTGCACCGCGACTAGTTTTAGGCGACTTTAACTCTCACGGTACGGAATGGGGTTGCCTTTATGATGATAACCGTTCCTCTTTAATTCACAATATTTGCGACAATTTCAACATGACAATTCTAAACACGGGTGAAATGACACGGATTCCTCCCCCACCAGCGCGCCCAAGCGCATTAGATTTATCCCTTTGCTCGACCTCGCTAAAGTTAGAATGCGCGTGGAAGGTAATCCCTGATCCCCACGGTAGCGACCATCTGCCGATCATAGTCTCAATCAATAACGGCTCAAGGCCATTGGAAACAATCAATATTTCGTATGACCTCACACGAAATATCGATTGGAAGAGCTATGCTGCCGCGATATCCGACAACATCGAATCTACTCAAGAACTTCCTCCGGAGGAAGAGTACAGCTTTTTGGCTGGCTTGATTCTCGACAGCGCGAATCAAGCTCAGACTAAGCCAGTACCCGGCGCGAACATACAAAAACGTTCTCCCAATCCCTGGTGGGATAAAGAGTGCTCAGACGTGCACGCAGAGAAGGCCGCCGCGTTTAAGACCTTTCGGAACGACGGGTTACCCGCTAGTTTTCGACAGTACGCGACGTTAGACAAGCGAATGGAGAGTTTGATGAAAGCCAAAAAACGCGGTTATTGGCGCCGGTTCGTCGACGGATTAACGAGAGAAACATCGATGAGCACTCTTTGGGGAACAGCCCGACGTATGCGAAATCGAAACAGTACTAATGAGAGCGTGGAATATTCAAACCGTTGGATATTCGATTTCGCCAAGAAGGTTTGTCCGGATTCCGCCCCGGCAAAGAAGATCTACCGCGCCGCGTCCCGTCACGATAACGCGAACGAAACACCTTTTTCGATGGTGGAGTTCTCACTTGCTCTCTTGTCGTGTAACAATAAAGCTCCAGGGCCAGACAGAATCAAATTCAACTTGTTGAAGAATCTGCCAGACTCTGCCAAGAGACGCTTGTTGAACTTATTTAATAAGTTTCTTGAGGCTAACATTGTCCCACACGATTGGAGGCAAGTGAAGGTCATCGCCATCCAAAAACCAGGAAAACCAGCCTCCGACCACAATTCGTATCGACCGATCGCAATGCTATCTTGTATCCGGAAGTTGTTCGAGAAAATGATCCTATCCCGCCTCGACAATTGGGTCGAAGCAAATGGCTTACTGTCAGATACACAATTTGGCTTTCGCAAAGGCAAAGGGACGAATGATTGTCTTGCGTTGCTCTCAACCGAAATTCAAATGGCCTATGCTAGTAAAGAGCAGATGGCATCAGTGTTCCTAGATATAAAGGGGGCTTTTGATTCAGTTTCTATCAACATTCTTTCAGAGAAGCTGCACCAGCATGGTCTTTCAGCGACTTTAAACAACTTTTTACTAAACTTGTTGTCGGAAAAGCACATGCATTTTTCGCATGGTGACTTATCGACATCACGATTTAGCTACATGGGCCTTCCCCAGGGCTCATGTCTAAGCCCCCTGTTATACAATTTCTACGTCAACGACATTGATGAATGTCTTGACAATTCCTGCACGTTAAGACAACTTGCAGACGATGGCGTGGTGTCTGTTACGGGACCCAAAGCTGTCGATCTACAAGGACCATTACAGAATACCTTGGACAATTTGTCTGCATGGGCTATTAAGCTGGGTATCGAATTCTCCACGGAGAAAACTGAGCTAGTTGTATTTTCTAGGAAGCGTGAACCAGCACAACTACAGCTTCTATTAATGGGTCAAACTATAGCTCAGGTCTTCACAGTAAAATATCTAGGGGTCTGGTTCGACTCGAAAGGTACTTGGGGATGCCATATTCGGTATCTGAAACAGAAATGCCAACAAAGGATCAACTTTCTTCGTACAATAACCGGAACGTGGTGGGGTGCCCACCCAGGAGACCTAATTAGGTTGTATCAAACAACGATACTGTCGGTACTGGAATACGGATGCTTCTGCTTTCGATCCGCCGCGAACATACATTTCATCAAACTCGAAAGAATTCAGTATCGTTGTTTGCGTATCGCCTTAGGGTGCATGCAGTCGACCCATACGATGAGTCTCGAAGTGCTGTCGGGCGTTCTCCCGTTGAAAAATCGATTTTGGGAACTCTCATATCGATTGCTCATTCGATGCGATATCTTGAACCCGGTCGTGATTGAAAATTTCGAAAGGCTTGTTGAGCTCAATTCTCAGACCCGTTTTATGTCCCTGTACTTTGACTACATGGCGCAAAATATTAATCCTTCTTCTTACAATCCCAACCGTGTGCATTTCATAAATACTTCTGAATCTACTGTTTTCTTCGACACATCCATGAAAGATGAGATTATTGGAATTCCGGACCATATACGCCCACAAGTGGTTCCAAATATTTTTTATAATAAATTCCGAGAAGTCGACTGTTCTAAGATGTTTTATACTGACGGATCAAACCTCGAAGGGTCCACTGGCTTCGGTATTTTCAATCAAAAGTTCACCGCCTCCTACAAACTCAGTGACCCTGCTTCAGTTTACGCCGCAGAACTAGCTGCTATTCAGTATACCCTTGGAGTCATTGACACATTACCCGCAGACCATTACTTCATCGTCTCGGATAGTCTGAGTTCTATTGACGCTATTCGCTCGATGAAACATGGAAAGCATTCCTCGTATTTTTTGGGGAAAATACGGGAGCTACTGAGTGCTTTATCTGACAAATCTTTCCAGATTACCTTGGTGTGGGTCCCTTCTCATTGCTCCATTCCGGGCAATGAGAAGGCGGACTCCTTAGCTAAGGTGGGTGCCATTGAAGGTGACGTTTTTGAAAGACCAATTTGCTTCCACGAATTTTTCAGTATTACTCATCAGAGAACCCTCGAAAGTTGGCAAACCTCGTGGAGCAATGGGGAGCTAGGAAGGTGGCTACATTCGATAGTCCCTAAGGTATCGACGAAACCTTGGTTCAAGGGGATGGATGTGGGTCGTGACTTAATTCGTGTGATGTCCCGACTCATGGCGAACCATTACACGCTGGATGCACATCTCCGACGTATTGGGCTCGTGGAGAGTGGTATCTGCGCTTGTGGCGACGATTATCACGATATAGAGCACATAGTCTGGGCGTGCACCGAGTACAGTTCCGCCAGGTCTCGGCTTATGGACACCCTCCGGGCCCGAGGAAGACCACCCAACGTCCCGGTTCGAGATGTGTTGGCAAGCCGCGATGTCCTCTATATGTCCCTTATATACACCTTCATAAAAACCATCAATATCCAACTTTAACTGCCCTTTTTTCCTTATCATTCTCAGAAGCGCTCTCTTCCACCTGTACCATACACCCACGATGGTTTGATGCGACTCCAAGGCGACACAAAACATCCCTGTCGAATGAGCCAACAAACACGGGACCTAAAGCACGAACATCACACGCACAACTCGAAATGTAGCCGATCAACATCTGAGCCGCACTACGAAATCGTCTGGAGAAACCCCTGCCATCTCGAGAACGACCACCCGGCGTCCCAGTACATGATTCTTCCTGATGAAGACCACCCTGATTCTGTAATCCATCCGTTGATCTCCCGAAGTCTGAAACTGAAATAATGTTCTCCCCCTGCCATGTTTGTCCACCCTACTTCCCCTGACTCTTATACACAGAAGTAACACCCCTCCCCCCCCCCCCCAAATATCTTCATGAAGCATTTATCTCTTCTTGCCTTTTCTAGTTTTAACTATTATATTATATGATCTCGTTGAAAATGCCCAACTCTACTACCACATAAAATAACTCTAATTAATGTCTCCGAATCTTTACAAAATTTAATCACGCCCTCTAATTATTTCTACTTTTAAGATAGTCGTAAAAATTTTCCCCCTTAGTTAAACATTATTTGCTCCAATAATCTCATTGCTAAAAATGTCAAACCATATTGCCATAAAAACTAAATGACCCCTCTAATCTTACGAAAATTATACTACCCCCTTGTGTATATGTATAGCTATAAATTAGCCTTAGTTTAATTTCGAAAATCAATATGTAAGCCCCTAGTTTTAAGTAATTTAAAATGTAAAACAAAACAAAATTGGCACCTTTAAGCTAACGCAAACCTGCCTTATCAAATAAACGAATTGAAAAAAAAAAAAAAAGTTTTCAAAGAATGAGTTTTTTTTGTAGTTTTAACTTTTGATAAAATTATAAACTTTTTATTCAGCGTTTGTTTTATTTTGCGAAGAAGAGATTATTCCCTGCAATTTTTTCTCGGAGTGTTTTGCTGCACAAAATACAGTTCTCAAGCCAATTTTTTTGTAAACCCTGTAAAAACTCTTAGGCCCTTTCAAAGTAATGCGCTTGAATCAAAATGCTTTGCTTTGCCGTGCAAAGTGCTCAGAGCCTGTGCTGGTAAAAAGTTTAATGTTTCATCGATCTTTTGCGATTTTAAAGATTTTTGGGTGAATTTTGGAGGAACTACTGTATTGTAGAATCTGTTGGGAAGTGCCAATTTGAACAATAATCGCTGTAATACTTTAATTCTTGCCAAAGTGATCGTTTAGTGACGAAATGTGTGAATATGAAAAACAAAAGAGGAACTCTGGTCAAAGAACGTGACTTCGAGTGACTTCATATTAGTCCGAGTTTTTGGAATATTTACATACAGGTTTCATAGCTTAGCCTTGCGAAATTCACCTCTATCAGATGCTATCATATCAGACATCCAATAATGATAATTTTCGATAGATTGCTCCAGGCAAATAAAATCATGTTGCAGAACAATCTACAAGTCGCTGATCGTGACGCGTTAGAATCAAATTCAATATCCTCGCGTTTATGAATAATGGCAAAATCGAGATTCGACTGCACGATATGGCACCTCGAATTTGTGATACGGTCTTTAAAAATGTCGCTGTACAGAAAAGTGGAATCATTACAAAGGACACATAAAAAAACTAATTATTCCTAGATATTTCAATAGTGATTTCACGGTAAGTTTGCGTTCTTCCTACCTGGACCAACAATACAAAACACGACAGTATAAATCTACAAACCACGCTTGGCAGTTATCAAAGCTTCGCGAGTGGAAGACCCCTTAAATAACAAATGTACATGGAGGAAACTGATCAGAACACTAACACAGGAACTCTGACATATAATTTCTGTGCTCCATCAATTTCATTGAATTCAGAAAATATTTCGATTATAGAGGTTTTGAAATTAGGGTCATTTGCTTCTTTTTGTCGTGGTAGAAAAATCTCTTTTGAAAAAACTCTAACCCTGTGTGCGGGGTTTGGAATTGAACCAAACGATTTACCAAATACGCTGTACCAACCCCAAAAACCATTGTTAAAATCCCATTACCTGTAGTAAAATATAGTAAACAAGAGAAATACTAAACAGTCTAAATTTAGTGTTCTAAATTTTGAGAAAAAATGTGTACGGATTTTTCCTACCCCACAGTTGGTCCGCTTAACCATACTATATTCGGCGACAAGTTAGGTATTGGACACACCTTTTGACAATTATATAGAGCTACTAATGTTCGAAATGAATGTTAAGGACAAAAACAAAATCCGGCCCACAACTGGAGACACTCCACTTCTGCACGCATCGAGATGTCTCTTTCACTACTGAAATACGCGTTTACTTCCAAAATAAATTGCATTCCAAATTTAACCACTAAATACGCTGCTATACAATAAATAAAGTATCCGGAGTCTAAAAGTGTACCAGTGTTTATGTGTTTGTTGTGTGTAAAAATTTAAAAATAAAATCGAAAATATCAACAGCAGAAATCTACCATTTATCTTAACGTTACATAAAGCACAACATCGCGTGAAAGGTGGTGAAAAATAAATAAAATTACCCTATCCATGCTTCATTCGGTGAATTATTTTCGTTTCATTCCGACCAAATCCGCGCCAAGCTTTCGCCCACCTGCCCCAAACTGCTTCAGCAATTTGGGCCAATAGCCGCGGCTCGCACAGTCATTGTTAACGCAATTAATAATATTGAACATTTTCCGGATATTATTTCAATCCGATGCTGGCCTCAGCCGATGTTATTGATACCAACACCACCTTTTCCGTCCTCTCGACAAGCTGCGGACAGCCCCCCCCCCCGCTTCCCATCCGGATATTGATGCAAAATATGAGTTCTTTCATGGCAAGGAAAACCTCGACAATATCCAACGCGAGGATAACCACCCTGCAACTGTCCCTAGTCACGCAAACAAAAGACCACCACTTTGGCGCGGTTTTGAGTGCCGATCCTGTACCCATCGACCTCAGCGGTGAAGAGTTGTTTACGTGCCCGACGTGTACCGCGGGCAATTTGAAAATTGAGCACGGTATGGTGTTGATTGTTCGAGGGTAATGGGTTCAAATCCCGGCTGGTGGTTGAGAAAGGGGTCTATTCTACACGCACATGAAACTTAAATAGTTGCATAAATCTGGATACAATACATTGCTAGAGTTTAAATTTGCATTGGTAAATAATATTATTTAATGTATACAAACAACTAATTATATCATTAAACGATTGCTGTCTACTTTACCGACGGCAATAATTTCCTAATTTGATACACGACGCCCAACGTCCCTCTTCATCATCAAAAGCACTCGATCAATGCACAACAATTGCCATTTTCCCCGGAAATAATGCATTTACTTCACCACTTCAATTCGGCATGCCTTCTCGGGGGAACGAAAAAGAAAAGAAATAGCATTCCTCCGAAATTCTGCCAGACCCGGGGAAGGAACAAAACAAGACCAAAATGGGAAGTTCATAAATTAGACATTTTTATTGTCGCGCCGTTTATTTTGCCACCACCTTCGGACAACCCGGTCGCTCCCCTAGGATGGTGGTCCGTGGCAGCAAACGGGAATTCTTATGGGTGCGGCTTGAGCGCTGAAAGGAAAAGCCTTGTTGGCACTATCCATAAAAAGCGGAAAAAGCTTGTACCTTTTGCTTGGTCCGTTGCTGTCGTTATCGCCGTTGTTGTTGCCAAAAGGTTCCTGTTGTCTTTTTTTTTACTTTCTTTCTTTCATCGAACCGTGGTTCGGCATTTTTTTTTCATTCGTTATTCGTTTTTTTTGTTTGCGCGCGCGACTTTCCAGTACATTTTCTCGCTTTTACCCCCTTCTACCGCTGATTTTTCGTGGTACAATTTGATTCACGTCCTGCGGATATTGCGGAAATGGAATGCTGGGTTGGGATGTAGTTCGTTTTATTCAGCCCCGGAATTCAATGGCTTGGCAATTCTTTTTGTTGCCATTCTTCGGTTTTTCGACTTTTTCGTGTCTGTCGATGGTGGCCGTTCACTTTTGCTGAATGGACGACGCGGTGGAATTGTTAGGGAATAATTTATTTTTTTTTGCGATGCGCTATTTGCGGGAAACAGTTTGGACAGTAGTGGAGAGGGTGATCGATTTTACTTGGGAAAATACAGTGGATCTTTTGAATTTGGTCAATTTTATTTGCTTATGAAGTTGCATTAAAATTCCAGTTAGCAATATGCGAAATAAACTACGGAATAGTAACTAATTCTAATTCAAATTCTACTACCATTCATCACTGCCACCGATGGAATATTTACATTTAAATAAGAAACCATTTAACCTCCAGCGCAGAAGCTCATCGATGTGATTAATGACCGCTCGGAGTAACGGGAAAGGCCAGCAAAAACTTCGCCCACCTGTGACCAGGCGCCCAAAGACCGGCTTGCCGTAACAGTTTGCCAAGTCACCATCTGGTGCGAATCACTGGTAACAGCTCGCGTGGCCATTGAAGCAAACCTACCGCCGCCGTGCCGGAAGTGCTAGTGGCTAAAGTTTTTATCCATAAATTTACACTCCTCCCGTTAGATAGCCTCGGGCAGCGGAAAGCTTTCTTCTAGCAACGGGAGCAACTTGCTACAAATTCTTGCATACATTCCGAGGAGAAAAAGAAGTAAGCTCACTTTGCCACTCTGTTTGATGGTAAACAAACATGCTCATAAATCATGCAACACTGCAGCAGCGCTAGAACCAGCAGAGGCGCAGCATCGGCGGAACGGTAGCCGGAAGCAAGAACTACAGGAAGCCGGTGACCATAGAATGTTTTTTCCCATTGAAGACGAGGCAACCGAAGGATTCGGGAAAATCTTGCGGAAAGTTTCAAGCATTCTGCCTAAGGTCACCGCGGACGCGACGCCGGCTGGCTGGTCTGTCGGTCGGTTGGTTGGTCGGTCGGTTACTCTTATCCTTGGAGCTGGAGGAACTGTTCAACATGAAGGGAGAGGGATAACACTTTTCCGGTCGCCTGGAAACGTTGAAACTTTTCCATTTGTGCTGATGGGTAGATTCGATTTTTGGATGCAAGTTTCTCGGGCGACGGATTATGCAGAATCTGAGAAGTTGGTAACCAACTTTTGTATACTTTAACATGTTTAAGTAGACACGCTCAATGTTTGTTATTATTTTCTGTTTATTGCTACAAGCTTCAATTGGCTGGAAAGAATTCAGCATGGAACTGTTTTGGAAATTAAGAACGAACAATAATTTGGAAATATAAAACTAGAAGGAATCACACCAACTAATCAATTGTCATGAAATTTTATTGCCTCACGCACAATTTTTCACTATTCGGTATTATTTATTGTGACACCTAGTCAAGAGCTAGACAATGTCATCTGCAACGTTGCTCAGTTTATGATAGCGGCAATTATTAGGAATATTTTTAGGTCGTCAGAAAAAAACCTTCCAGATGTCAGGCGATACGCAACATCGTTTACAAATAGGATAAAGATAAGAGGCCCGAATAGGCTGCCTTGAGGAACGCCTGAGGTAACGTTGAATGATGTAGAAGTTCCGTGATAAACCTGAACGAACGCTTCACGGTCAACAGGCCCGTAGCAAGGATTTTGTTTCGAGAGGGGCTTAAAACTTGTTGCATAAATGTGTTTATTCTGGTGACTTAAGATAGTCACTGGAAATTGAATGTAGTTTTAAAAAGTTCTTAGTGAAAACAGCTCCAAAACTAAGGCAATAGACAATATGTTATCTGATCGACGAATTACTGCTTTTGAATTCGATTTTTATTATCAATTTAAAAGCTACAATTTACACCGTTGGAATTTGCAAATACAAATACAAGAAATTGTCGAAATTCGCTACAAATCTTCTGATCAGGCAGGCGATTTGTAGATGCGGAGGAACGGCTCAAGTCCTATTTAATTGAAATTTATTTTATTTTAATTTTTTTATTCAGTTTGTTTATTTGATAGGCACAAATGCATTAGCCAAATTTTTTTGCTTTTATATTTTACATACTTAAAACTGGGAGGTTACAGTCCTCAGGTATTTTTTATATTGAGATGAAGAATTGTACAGCTATCTGAAGACCAGAAATACAATTCGATATACAAGAGAGGGGGCAAAAGATTTTTCGAAAAATTGTAAAACAAGGAATTCAGTTTGATATACAAAAGGGGGACTCCCTGAGAGAGTAATAGTTTTTTACGAAATATTTTATAGTCATCTTAAAACTAACGATAGAGTTTGGTACACAAAAGGAGGAACATGTCTTTATGAGAATTTTCACAGCTATCTTAAAACTAGGTATACAATTCTATATACAAGATGGAGGACAATAGTTTTAATGAAGAATCAACACTAGTGCTATCTTGAAACTAGGAGTACAGAATACAATTTTTTTGATTTTTAACGGAGACTTATGCCTGGTCAAGATATTCAGAGGGGGTCTCATTTCCAGCATCGGTGTAGCAGCAGTTGTTCCAAGGACAGGGGAGAGAAGGCGTATATGGTGACATGGAAAGAAGAACAAAACTTGCAACTTTCGGGTAAACGGGAGATCAGCGCAACAAATTAGCGCCTCAGTCTAGTGGGTCGTTGAGTACCGGGTTGGCGGATGGTATTCTTCACTCCCGCGGGAAATCCTTCAAAAGTCATCGGATCTCGAGTCACTCTCGCTTCAGTTTCCTTCTATGCAGGCATAGTGGTAAGGACGATGGCGGTTACATAGTGGCACTCTGGCACTGGCCGGGTCTAGGTAGGTAGGACAGGGAGCTTCTAGAAACGAGAAATTAAAGAGAGGGGCTAAATTGGGATGTTTATAATTTTTATAAAGATGTAAATAATGGACATATAGGGGAGATCGCGATTTGCCAGCATATTCCGAACTGGGACATTGAGTGGCCTACCTCGAGCTCGAAAGGAATCCTTTAACTGAGACCTGGCGTCACAATATCCGGCGCACGCCCAGACAACGTGCTCGATGTCGTGATAGCCCTCATCACAAGCATACAGACTACTCTCTGCAAGCCAAATACGCTGTAAATGCGCATCCAACGTGTACTGGTTAGAAATAAGCCGGGACATTACACGAGTGAAATACCGACCCACATCCATCCTCCCGAACCAAGGCTTCGTTGAAACCTTCGCGATAATGGAATGTAGTCATCATCCAAGTTCTCCATTGTTCCACGAGGTTTGCCAACTGTTGAGTGTCCTCTGACGACAGATGCTGAAAAATTCGTTGAAGCAAATTGGTCTTTCGTAGATGTCACCTTCTAATGCGCCCACCTTTGCTAAAGAATCGGCCTTTTCATTACCCGGTATGTCACAGTCCACTTCTCTGAACTTACTATAAAATATATTGGGAATCACTTGTCGACGATAAAGTTCCGGAATTTCACGAATCTCTTCCTTCAAGGATGTGTCAAAGAACACAGTAGAATCAGAAGTATCTAGGAGGCGGACACGGTTGGGATTGTATGAAGAAGAATTGATGCTCTGTGCCATGTACTCGAAGTACTAGGACATAAATCGGGTTTGAGAATTAAGCTCCACGAGCCTCTCGAAGTTTTCAATCACCATCGGGTTCAAAATGTCGCATCGATATGAGAATTCCCAAAATCGATTTTTCAGCGGGAAGAACGCCGGCCAGCACTTCGAAACTCATTGTATGGGTCGAGTGCATGCAATCCAGGGCAATACGCGTGCAACGATGCTGGATTCTCTCCAGTTTGATAAAGTGTATGTTCGCAGCGGAGCGGAGTCAGTTACACCCGTATTCCATCATCGACAACATCGTTGTTTGGTATAACCTGATCAGGTCTCCTGGGTGGGTTCCCCACCATGTTCCAGTTATTGTCCGGAGAAAATTGATCCTTTGTTGGCATTTCTGTTTCAGATACCTAATGTGACATCCCCAGGTACCTTTAGAGTCGAACCAGACCCCGAGATATTTAAATGTGAAAACCTGGTTGATCGTTGCACCCATTAATAGAAGCTGGAGTTGCGCCGGCTCACGCTTCCTAGGAAAAACAACCAACTCAGTTTTCTTCGTGGAGAACTGGATACCCAGCTGGAGAGTCCAAGCAGACAAATTCTCCTAAGTATCTTGCAATGGTCCTTGCAAATCGGCAGCTTTTGGCCCTGTAACAGAGACCACCCCGTCGTCTGCAAGTTGCCTTAGCGTATATAAATTGGCAAGACAATCGTCAATGTCATTAACGTGAAAATTGTAGAGCAGGGGACTTAGACATGAGCCCTGGGGAAGACCCATGTAGCTAAATCGCAATGTTGTTAAATCGCCATGCGAAAAATGCCTTTACGGAAGCCGAATTTTGTATCTGACAGAAAGCCATGTGCTTCTACCAAATTCTCGAACAACGTCCGGATACAGGACAGCATTGCAATCGGTCGATACGAGTTGTGGTCGGAAGCTTGTTATCCCGGTTTTCGGATGGCGTAGATCTTTACTTGCCTCCAGTCAGGGGCCGTTCATAAACCACGTAGACTTATAGGGAAGACGGGGGGGGGGGGGTCTGACAAAAGTCTACGTCTGTCTACGAGGGGGGGTTGGGGGGGAGGGGGTTTGAGTTAATCAGTTTCTCTTGCAATCATTTACACTGATTTCAAAATCTTTAAACACCCGTTAAATTTTAAGTCTTTACCCTACGAAACTCCGTACAAACCGGTTCTACTATATTTATCTTCGAAAATATTTGAAGTTAAACTTTGATACTTTGCGATAATACTTTTAGGTGATACGGCTATTAATAAGTAAAATAAATATTTTTGGGAATATTTAAATAGTTTCGTTCCCTTAATCAAATAAGGCAATTTAGATTATCTTATTATCTTAGAAATATTGAAATTTGTTCACGAAAAGTGAAATTTGTGTGCATGTTTGGTTTATTATTTTAGTCTAGATGATAGTACACATCGACAGTATTATTTTGTAATTGTTTCTTATAATTTAGCAATTTTGAATGCACCAGTAAGGTTCAAAAAGGTCGACCTTCGGCCAAACTTTTGGCGTAGAAGGGGGGGGGGGGGTTGGTAAAAATCTACTAAGGTCTACTAGGGGGGAGGGAAAGTTAAAAATTCTCAAATTTCTGTCTACGTGGTTTACGAACGGTCCCTCATGAGGGACAATGTTACCCTCAAGAAACTTGTTAAATAAATTCAACGCGCGCTGTTTTGCAGTGTCAAGCAGATTCTTTAGCAAGTTGAATTTGATTCTGTCTAACAATGGGGTGTTGTTGTTGCATGATAAGAGAGCAAGTGAGAACTACACCATCGAAAACGGTGTTTCGTTCGTGGTATAGTGCGGAGACGCGGCGCGGTACGTTTTCTCTACCAGAATAGAGTCCAGACAGATCTTTTTGGCGAAAGCGAATATCCAGCGGTTTGAATATTCCACGTTCTCGTTAGTACTGTTTCGGTTACGCATACGTTGAGCCGTACCCCAAAGAGTGCTAATCGCTGTTTCTCTGGTTAACACGTCGACGAATCGGCGCCAATAACTGCGTTTTTTGGCTTTCATTAAACTTTTCATCCGCCATTTTTAAGGACGCGGACGGTTTTTTTTATAAAATTGATACTTTTTATATTATTAGACAGACTGATTTTTCTCAGGAAATCCTTCTACTACATCCTTGGAACTAAAGCAAAAGGCAGACCAATAATTTTGCTTTTTAACCCGTAAAGTTTACGCATTACAAGTACTGATTTCTCAATAAAGCTTTAATAAGTACTTTAGCTCTATTGACATACAATCTTACAAATCTTTTGGGACTCGATAATATTACCTAAATTAAGCAAATATTATATTTGAGCACACGAAGTTTATAGGTTTTATTTCGAAATTAATGGATTTTTGGACAATGCAAAAGATATGTTTCAATGAATTAATCTACTAAACTAACCGGAACTTTATGTACTAAAGAACTGTAAACTAATCGAAAGGAAATCCCTTAGTACTGATTACTGTACTGATTACTAGTACTGATTACTACCTTCTAATTTACATAAATTTAGCTAAATGTAACTTTTTTTTTTATTCATTTCGTTTATTTGATAGGCACAAATGCGTTAGCTTGGCGGTGCCAAATTCTTTTGTTTTTACATTTTGTATATTTTAAAACTAGGAGGTTACAATGTTGAAATATTTTTTTTAAAAAAGAAAAATTTTACAGCTATCTTAAGACTAGAAATAAGATTCTATATACAAGAGAGGGGGCGAAAGATTTTTTTTATGAAAAAATTTTAAAACAAGGAATTCAATAGTAATAATTTTTAGGAAATATTTACAGTTATCTTAAAACTAACAATATAGTTTGGTACACAAAAGGGGGAACAAATATTTATGAGAAAATTCGCAGGTGTTTTAAGACTAGGGATACAATTCTATTTACAAGATGGGGGACAATAGTTTTAACAAAGAGGTAAAATTACAACTATCTTAAAACTAGGAATACAGAATACAAATTTGAACTTTTTTAGCGGAGACTTATGCTTGGTCAAGATATTCAGAGGGGGGCTGTAGAAGCAGTTGTATCAAGGACAGGGGAGAGAAAGCGTAGATGGTGACCGGGAGAGAAGAGCAAAACTTGCAACTTTCGCTCAAACGGGAGATCAGCGAAAGATTACCGCCTCAGTCTAGTAGGTCGGATTGGCGGATGGTATTCTTCGGACCCGCGGGGAATCCTTCAAAAGTCATCGGACCTTGAGTCGCTCTCGCTTCAGTTTCCGTAGTGGTAAGTACGACGGCGGTTACATAGTTGCAGTCTGGAGCTGATCGGTCCCACAAGGCAAGAGAAAGCTTCTAAAACGAGAAATAAAAAGAGAGGGGCTAAATTGGGATATTTGACGTTTTTATGAAAGTATAAATAAGGGACATATAGGGGAAATCACGATTTGCCAGTATATCTCGGACTGGGACATTGGGTGGTCTACCTCGGGCCCGAAGGGAATCCTTTAACTGAGACCTGGCGTCCAAGTACCCGGCGCATACCCAGACAACGTGCTCGATGTCGTGATATCCCTCGTCACAAGCGCACAGACTACTCTCCGCAAGCCCAATACGCCGCAGATGCGCATCCAAGGTGTAGTGGTTGGACATAAGTCGGGACATTACACGAATAAAATCCCGACCCACATCCATCCCCCTGAACCAAGGCTTCGTTGATACCTTTGGGATAATGGAATGTAGCCATCGTCCAAGTTCACCATTGCTCCACGAGGTTTGCCAACTGTTGAGTGTCCTCTGACGACAAATACTAAAAAATTCGTTGAAGCAGATTGGTCTTTCGTATATGTCACCATTTAATGCGCCCACCTTTGCTAATGAGTCGGCCTTTTCATTGCCCGGGATAGAGCAATGAGAGGGGACCCAAACAAAGGTAATTTGATAAGATTTTTCAGATAACGTACACAAGGACTCCCGTATCTTCCCCAGGAAATATGGGAATTGCTTTTTGGGCTTCATCGCACGAAGAGCCACGATAGAGCTGAGGCTGTCCGAAAAGATGAAGTAGTGATCTGTGGGCAGAGTGTCGATGATCCCAAGGGTGTACTGAATTGCAGCTAACTCTGCGACGTAAACTGAAGCGGGATCATTGAGCTTGAATGAAGCGGTGATAGTATTGTTGAAGATACCGAAGCCAGTGGACCCATCGAGATTTGATCCGTCAGTGTAGAACATTTTGTCACAGTCGACTTCTCGGAATTTATTATAAAATATATTGGGGATCACTTGCGGGCGTATATGGTCCGGGATTCCACGAATCTCTTCCTTCATGGATGTGTCGAAGAATACAGTAGAATCAGAAGTATCTAGGAAACGGACACGGTTGGGATTGTACGAAGAAGGATTGATGCTCTGTGCCATGTAGTCGAAGTACAAGGCCATAAATCGGGTTTGAGAATTAAGCTCGACGAGCCTCTCGAAGTTTTCAATCACCAACGGGTTCAGAATGTCGCATCGGATGAGCAATCGATATGAGAGTTCCCAAAATCGATTTTTTAGCGGAAGAACGCCCGTCAGCACTTCGAGACTCATCGTATGGGTCGAGTGCATGCAACCCAAGGCAATGCGCAAGCAACGATACTGGATTCTCTCCAGTTTGATGAAGTGTATGTTCGCAGCGGAGCGGAAACAGAAACACCCGTACTCCATCACCGACAATATCGTTGTTTGGTATAACCTGATCAGGTCTCCTGGGTGAGCACCCCACCATGTTCCAGTTATTGTTCGGAGAAAATTGATCCTTTGTTGGCATTTCTGTTTCAGATACCTAATGTGACATCCCCAGGTACCTTTAGAGTCGAACCAGACCCCGAGATATTTAAATGTGAAAACCTGGTTGATCGTTGCACCCATTAATAGAAGCTGGAGTTGCGCCGGCTCACGCTTCCTAGAAAAAACAACCAACTCAGTTTTCTCCGTGGAGAACTCAATACCCAGCTGAAGAGCCCAAGCAGACAAATTGTCCAAGGTATTTTGTAATGGTCCTTGCAAGTCGGCAGCTTTGGGCCCTGTAACAGAGACCACCCCATCGTCTGCAAGTTGCCTTAGCGTGCATGAATTGGCAAGACAATCGTCAATGTCATTCACGTAGAAATTGTAGAGCAGGGGACTTAGACATGAGCCCTGGGGAAGACCCATGTAGCTAAATCGCGATGTTGTTAAATCGCCATGCGAAAAGTGCATGTGCTTTTCAGACAACAGGTTTAGCAAAAAGTTATTTAAAATTGGTGAAAGACCATGCTGGTGCAGCTTCTCTGACAGAATGTTGATAGAAACTGAGTCAAAAGCCCCCTTAATATCCAAGAAGACTGATGCCATCTGCTCTTTGTTAGCATAGGCCATTTGGATTTCTGTAGAAAGCAACGCAAGGCAATCGTTCGTCCCTTTGCCTTTGCGGAAGCCAAATTGTGTATCTGACAGTAAGCCATTTGCTTCAACCCAATTGTCGAGGCGAAACAAGATCATTTTCTCGAACAACTTCCGAATACAGGACAGCATTGCAATCGGCCGATATGAGTTGTGGTCGGAGGCTGGTTTTCCTGGTTTTTGGATGGCGATGACCTTCACTTGCCTCCAGTCATGAGGGACAATGTTACCCTCAAGAAACTTGTTAAATAAATTCAACAAGCGCCTTTTTGCAGTGTCAGGTAGATTCTTCAGCAAGTTGAATTTGATTCTGTCTAACCCTGGGGCGTTATTGTTGCATGATAAGAGAGCAAGTGAGAACTCCACCATCGAAAACGGTGTTTCGTTCGCGGTATCGTGAGGAGACGCGGCGCGGTACGTTTTCTGTACCGGGACAGAGTCCGGACAGATCTTCTTGGCGAAAGCAAATATCCAACGGTTTGAATATTCCACGTTCTCGTTGGTACTATTACGGTTACGCATACGTCGAGCCGTACCCCAAAGAGTGCTCATCGCTGTTTCTCTCGTTAACCCGTCGACGAACCGGCGCCAATAACTACGTTTTTTGGCTTTCATTAGACTCTTCATTCGCCTTTCTAACGACGCGTACTGTAGATAGCTAGCGGGTAACCCGTCTTCCCGGAAGGCCTTATATGCAGTGGACTTTTCCGCGTACAGCTCTGAGCACTCTTTATCCCACCACAGGGTGGGAGACCGTCCATGGGTATTCGCGCTGGGTACTGGTTTAGTCTGAGCTTGATTCGCACTGTCGAGAATCAAGCCAGCCAAAAACCTGTACTCTTCCTCCGGAGGAAGTTCTTGAGTGGATTCGATTTTAACGGATATCGCGGTCGCGTAACTCTTCCAATCAATGTTCCGTGTGAGGTCATACGATACATTGATTGTTTCCGATGGTCTTGAACCGTTAGCAATTGAAATCACGATAGGCAAATGGTCGCTACCGTGGGGATCAGGGATCACCTTCCACATGCAATCTAACTGTAGCGAAGTCGAGCATAGAGATAAATCCAACGCGCTTGCGCGTGCTGGTGGTGTAGGAATCCGCGTCATTTCTCCCGTGTTTAAGATGGTCATGTTGAAATTATCGCAAAGATCTTGGATTAATGTTGATCTATTATCATCATGAAGACAGCCCCATACCGTACCGTGCGAGTTAAAGTCTCCCAGAACTAGCCGCGGTGCCGGTAAGGATTCCGTGATATTACAAAGCGTTCGGTGCCCTACCGAGGCTCTAGGAGGAATGTAGATGGAAGCAATGCAGAGGTCTTTACCTTTGATTAAAACTTGACAAGCGACAATTTCAATGCCTGGTGTCGAAGGGAGGTTAATTCGGTTGAAAGAATAGCACTTTTTGATCCCCAAAAGTACTCCTCCATAGGGGTTTTCTCGATCCAGACGAATTATATTAAAGTCGTGGAAGTTGAGATTTATATCGGAAGTTAACCAAGTTTCACATAATGCGAAAGCATCACATTTTAAACTATTTAGTAAAAATTTAAAGGAATCGATTTTCGGGAGGATACTTCTGCTGTTCCACTGTAGAACAGTGATCGAATCGGTGACCTCGTTCGATGACTTAGCCATCGAAGGATACGATCGCTGCAAGGAGGGGCCATTTAGTAGTCAACTGCTTCAAAAATGTTTGCACTATAGGGAGAAAACGTATCAGAAGGCTTTTAAGAGGATCAGTAACATTGAAAGCTGTGAAAATTAAGTCCACTATGTCAGAAAATTTCATTAGTCCGCTACTGGACTGAGTATCTGTTTGAAAAAAGGGGACACTTGGGGTTTTTGGTGTCCCTGGAAGTGGTGGGTACTCCTTGTTAGAATTAATATTTCCAAGTCCTGGAGCAAATTGCTTCGGCTTTTGTGCATCACTTCCGTTGGATTTATTGGTTGTAGATGGCGCACTCTGAGTGGACGACACCTTGGCACCCTTACGAGGCAATGTAGGGGAGGCTGGATTTCTCCTCTTCCTGGATTCCCCTGGGTTAACCAATGATGTTCCCTCTTGTGGGTCGTCAGATTCTTGCTCAACGCCAGCCAAAAGAGCAAAGGAATTTTCGGAAGGGACAGATGGCGAAGCATTCTTTAGCATTTCTGCATAAGAGTGCCTCGAGCGATCCTTAAGGGAGCGCTTAATTTTATCCCCGCGCTGCTTGTACGCCGGGCATGACTTAAGAGCATGCGGAGGGCCCCCGCAGTAAATACACTTCTCAGTTTCTCCACCGCAAGCGTCATCCTCATGCTCTCCCTCGCATTTGCCGCACCGTTTTTTATTGCCACAATAAGTGGCTGTGTGGCCCAGTTGCTTGCAATTGCTGCAGTTCATGACCCGCGGTACAAATAGGCGAACAGGTAGGCGAACCTTATCCAGGAGGACATAGTTGGGAAGAGCAGATCCGGAGAAAGTCACCCGAATCGAGTCTGACGGAGAATAAGTTGTCTTATCATCTTCAGTTTTTGCGGAATACAATTGCTTGCATTCTAGAATTTTCACCTTTTGAAGTGAAGGGTCCTTAAAGCAGCCAACCCCGTACTTCAACAGGTCTTCGCACTTTAGACCCGGTTCGGCGACGACCCCATCGATCTCCACAACTCTACAAGGCACATACACTTTGAATTGCTTCGTAAAACGCTCGCTGCGAGCAATCTGGTTTGCCTGGTCGAGGTCATTTACTATAACGCGTATCTTATTAGCTCGAACACGTGTTATCTGAGCCACGGACGGGTAGTTGGCAGTCAGCTCCCGTGAGATTTCTAGAATATTGGGCGATTTCGTGTTGGGCCGGAAATACACCACCCAGGGTCCAGTCGAACTGGCTGGGTATGTTTTAATACGGGGAGGACTGGGGGAATCAGGGGAGGGAGTAATTTCGGGTTTATCCGGTATATCCATGGGAATATCATTCCCATCCAATGTTACTTCGCCCTCGGCCATTTAGGCACGAGGATAACACGTGGTGTAAACGAGAGATGAAACTTATATTCAGGGGAAAGGGCAGAAGTAGAGACCGATCGGGGAAAGGGAAATGAAAGAAAAAAAAAAAAAAAAAGAATACTTAGCTTATATAGCGGCGATTCCGGCTATTCTGGTATTCACTTCACCAGCCTGGGCACCGGCGAACAAAGACTGCCTCGAACAATGGTTGACCTTCACTGACAATTTATTCTTGTTCACTTTATGCACAGCACCAGAAAACGAACTGCTTCGATCGAGAGCTCGGAGAGTTATGTGGTAAATGTAACTTTGATGACATCAACAAAATAACTAAAAACTATAAATGTGGGTGAGATAATTAATTTTAGCATCACACTTGCTTCCGCTAAATGCAAGAGAACAGACATTTTTTTAGATTTCTCTGTTTTTAAATTACTGCAATTTATAAGATTCTGATGAATCTTTTGCAAAATTTTTGGGCAGTATGCATGACCTACTGTCTAATTCCTTCTAGCAGTTGGTTTTACTGTGATGTCTGTAGTTACACTTTCTAATAGCAATTTCGATTTTAACTATGCACTCATTCAAACTTGGGTGTAATCGGTCTCTTTTTTGCACTACACGGGAAAAACGAAAACACTATAAATCGATTCAAACATGTTGACACTAATCTACTCAGTAATTGGTTCGATTTTAATCAACTCACGTTTTTTTTTACAAGCATCTTCAAGGTTGGGAAAGATGCATTACTTCTTGAAGAAAGCTGCAATACTTTTTAATTACAGGTTTGTTTTAAAAAATTTGACAAACAGTTTCAATTAAAGTTGCACCTAACGTCATTGTGCGGGTAACGAAGACGATTTCGAAAATACCGTTTTATTAAAAACGAATCGAGAGGATAAGAGCGCAATTCTGAAAGCACTCGTTCTGAGTGCATAGAAAAGATAGAAGAGATGCTCTCGAGGCTTGATGCTTTTTCCTCCTCCGTCATTTCTGATCATCTTTCATTTTATTCCAAAACGAACAAAAACTAACCAAGAGAATAACTATACCGAAGACATGAAATCGAAATTATTGGGCTTATAGATTCAAACAGTCACAACATTTTAGTCGCAACGGTGATTTAATGCGGAACGAATTCCTCGCATGACAATGAAATTAAGTGCCAATCAAAATGATATTGCGTTAAAATGACGCCAAAACAAATGCTTTCGTCTTGGCTATACCGTTCTCAGTAAATTGAAATATTTTTTGACTAGTACGCTTGAATGATATGTCTAGTATTTATACTAAGAACACAGAGTGTACAGACCTGATTCAGAAATTTAAATTAGTAACAATTTAAAAACTTGTTATTTAAATTATTTAAAATAGAGTTGCTAATACTGAGTATTACATCTGAATTTTGTTAAACTTGACAACCGCTTACGATGAGGCGTTCACTTTTGGTGAGTTTTAGTGCTTAGTCGCCTTTAAAACTTCTACTTTTTTAAATAATTCATTGAAAATATCACTAAATCGGAACAAAATGGTTCATTTAATAAAAACTGTGCAATTAAAATACAAAATGTACATAACAGCGCTGTGACAAGTAATTTTGAATATGCTGAAGATTTCGAAACGACAAAAAAAGATTTTTTCGAGTCATTTGTATTGCCTTTATCCTAGTGATATGAAAAACTAAGACAATGTCAATTGGTCGTAAATCCCCTAATTTTTTGGAAATCACTGATATTCAGATTGAAAATTTCCAAATTAAAGGACATTGTATGTATATAAAAAGCATAGTTTGTACCTGCAAGCTAACACAACATGCCATTTCAAATGTCCTATCGGAATAAGAAAACTTTTGATTGATTTTTGCCTTTCTCATATAGAAAGGTTATGCAATCACTCTGAAAAACGTCAACCTAATCCCGGCCCGGAGGGCCGAGTGTCATATCCCATTCGATTCAGTTCGTCGAGATCGGAAAAAGTCTGTATGTGTGTGTGTATGTGTGTGTATGTGTGTGTGTATGTATGTGCGTATGTGTCAAATAATGTCACTCATTTTTCTCAGAGATGGCTAGACCGATTTGCCCAAACTTAGTCTCAAATGAAAGGTGCAACCTTCCCATCGGCTACTATTGAATTTTGGATTGATCGGAATTCTGGTTCCGGAATTACGGGTTTCAGAGTGCGGCCACACAGAAATTTCTCATATAAACTATACTGCCCATAAAAGCATAAGAGTCCCATATTGAAAAACAGCAAGATGAGAAAAAACACTATTGAAGATTTACACTCTCATTAAGCCTTATGGATGAGACAACCATGTTTTGGTATTTTTTCGGTATTTTCATAACAAACCTGGTAATCTTATTTGTTCATTGTGATTCAGTGGTGATACAGAATACAATCCAACAGATAACTCATTTTCGTCAAAAATCCATATGGGACTCTTATGCTTTTATGGGCAGTATAGGAAAAATTAAAAATAGAATTTTTATTTTTGATGCTAAATGTGTTCAAGGTGCATGAAACGTCGAGATTTGATGCAAACTCGAAAAAAAATTGACGACAATTCACTTTTTTGGATTTTGGCACATTTTTGCCTTTCTCATATAGAAAGGTTATGCAATCACTCTGAAAAACGTCAACCTAATCCCGGCCAAATTTTTTTTTCGACTCGCATAAGGTTTCTGGATTTTAACAGGGGCGTAGTTGATGGTTTACGGAGAGGGGTTACACCCCCGCTCTACTGTTCACTCCCCTCCTTTAAAAATCTCCTTAAATCACCCCTCAGACCACCACCCCATCCAGCCCTCATACCCCTACCTTTCAACCCCATCATCTTTAAACCACCACTATATCACAAAGCATACCAATTTAAGCTGGGGAGTCGTTCGTTCATGGGACTTTCGCCCTCCTCACATACCCACCCCCGCATGACAAAATGAGTTAGCAAGCAGATAACATTGATCTAATGCTGATTAGGCTAATGGAGTATGATATTTTTTTGTTTCAAGTGTTTCACCGTCGACAAGTAGCTCATCAAGTTCGTGGCTGGCATGCCATTGTGTATAAGTGCAAAGTGTACTAAGAATGTAATGGACATTTCCACAATTATGTTGAACATAAAAAGCCTCCGTGCCATAGTTTAGAGAAATGAGAAAGGCACAATTGCACCGCTAGGTGGATTAAAACAGGTTTTATATTTTGCAAAAAGATAATTTTACCGCCATTTTGTTATATGAGCCTTATACGGACACCCTTTACAATATTAAATGCACGGGCCGTCAAATAGAATGAATTTCGTTCAAAGGTGTCTTTTGTTCTGCTATGGTGCTTCAAATTAGTTCTACCTTCTTTTTCCAATTCAATCCGCCGAATATTTGTTGAACGGTGATGCCCTATTTTTGAATTTGCTCGAAATGAACCGTTATAAATAGTGCAACGTTTTTCCGATCCTAAGCAAAAAAACAACTCCGCCCCGAGGATAATATTATTCGAAACAACAAGTTGCGCGTGCAGCAGTTGAAATAATAGTTTTTGCAGCAAATATACTTACTCAATCAAATGTAACCAAGCTGAAAGTTCCCGTTACACGTTTCCATAGAGGCGCGAATATGGCTCACACCCGAGCACCCAGAGCTCGAGGGAGGCAGCACACAATTGTGCCGGAGTCGGACCCCGATCGGCAAAAGTTTGCTAATTAAAATTTTCCATTAAATGCACTTGCAGCGGAATAGTTTCTGTGCCCGCCCGGGTACTGTTAGATCAGAGGTCGGAGGTTGGAGATGTTTGTCGCGTTCCGGAGGTGACTTAGTTAGGTTCACGGTACGCACACACACACAAACACACACACTTCATCATGACCATGGGAAATAGAAATACATTCACTAATTATGTCAACTTTTAGCCTGTAAATTACGCCAACAGAGCGAGAGACAGGCAGACCCTTTTCACATCGAACAGATGGACATGCAGTAGTTGGATAGTTGAAATTTTCTGTTTTGAAATCGTTATTCGAACAAGGAACTTGCATTGTGGTGGCATTGGGCGTACATTTTGAAGCGTATAGTAAATGTTTCAATAAGCTACAGTTTCTATAGCAATCGGGATGGTGATGGAATATTCGATGGTGGTGAGCTGCATCGCCTAGTTGTTTGATCTAACTATGACAGCAGTAGCTTTTAGTATACGTTGTGGGGTAATTAGGAAAATTGCCAATGTGTACATTGATTTCGGTGCTGTGGATATATCAAAGAAATACTAATTCTGGTTTGGTAAATCAGGCGAAATTTAAACTCGGTCTCATCGGTCTTCTAACTGTATACTTACATCAATGTTCATGGATCAAATGTTATTTGTACGTTCAGTTGTATTTTCGAATGTTTTTTACGTGTTCACTCAATGTTTTACGTTTACAGAATTTGGTCAATGAATTTCTCGAGTTGTGCAGCTGTAAAAAGAATCTCAAAAAAGCAGATCTTTTGAGATTCACAACTCGAAAAATTTATTGTTAATTTCTGCAGTTCCTCATAATCATCGACGTTTCCAATAATCTGGAGCATTTTGATATTATCACAGAGAACAGACGTCCATCTTCAGCATTCAACTTGTGTAAAATCTCTAACGGTCTCGAAGGTAGTTGGAATATTTAAACCAGGTGCGCTACTGTCGTCATGTTTTTTTGTGGCTGAGTTCGACAGAATTGACAACGGTTATTCCTCTACCCAGTCAAACTAGTCCGGAACCGATTTGGACTTCCAGCATGAATTCCAGCTCAAATGCATCAACCGATAGAGTCGGAATCGGTTGTTTTCTTTGAGCAAGATTCCATACTGAATCCATTCAGGATTTCGAACCGGTTCCGGAATGGATTTGACGGATAGTTGGGATAGGTTGGTGTGGCGGCGCTAGTGTTTATCGTATATTAATTCAAATGTTTACACACGTTTTTTAAATATTTTTATTCAATCATGGATGTGTTCTCTGTGATATTATCGTATAATAAGTATGTACCTAGAGGAAGTAGGTGGGAGACGTCATTAGTAAACAATGAAAATAACAAAGGACCTAGAATGCTACCTTATGGTACTCCTGATTTTTTGCTGAACCTACCAAAGATAGATGTACTCAGTTTAACGGCCATCCTACGGTCACGTATATATGAGCTCAATCAACGGGCTAGAATCGCATAGAGGCTTCGAAAATTTGGCAATAAGCATATCGTGACCAACTCGATCAACTGGAGCTTTCTGGTCGGTATATACTATGTCTATTTGGCGGCTTTGGTCCATTGTACGCAAGCATAATGCTATTTTTTCTAAAGATTTGGAAATAATTGACGCAGAAATATTCAGCCGTGACAAATATCTCGAAAGTTTGTCCAAATAAGCTCAGAATTGTGATATTCAGTTTAAAGCAAGGCAATGACATTACTAGAGACAAAACTGTAATGAAGGACTATCGCGTCTACATGCCCACTGACAACGTTGAGATCGACGGGGCGGTCACCGATTCTAGTTTGCGAAGAGTAAATCTACTAAAACACGAGATTAGTTGTTTCATGCACCGCTTGCTCCAACGAACAAACGGGTCCAAATTGAGTAGTCCTTTAAACTCGTGTTGGGTGACCTTTGGAGAGGCTGTTTTACGTTCAATTAAGTCTTCTTCGAGAAGGACCGTCTGCCTGTACTGCTGTTTGTACTGCGCTTCATGCGTTGTACTAAATACAAGGAAATGTAGCCGATATAGCAATAAAGCTCGGTGTGACAGTTGGGCAGATATTTAATCATGGGGATGACTCTTGTATTGGGAATGCTGAAAAATATGCCTATTGTGGGGAGAGTTCACATGATCTATTACCATGCACACCAGCCCGAGCAATTTGAAGCGTTCCATTAAAAGATGGTCAAAGCACTATTTTACAGAAATGCTAATAAGAGCAAAAACACTCACCGCAACAAAACAATATGATCTCGTGGCACAGAAAGGACGTGATTCTGACCCATGTGGGGATATTTTTAGCTTCTCTTTAAATCTGTAGTTAGGTACATGCCTGTAGCCAGGATTTTGTGTCGAGAGGGGCTCAAAAAATTATTGTATGAATGAATTAATTCTGATAACTAATTTTCTGTACAAGGAAGGTAGTACATCCATGAATTATTGATTTTAAATTTGATTTTTATTATTTATTTATAAGTTTTAATTTACTCTAGTTACAACAATGAATATTCAAGAGAAAGTATTTAACGGTTAGACGAATATCTCTGCTGTTGCTAGAAAATGCAAGATGTTCTAAACTACACGTTTATAAGTTGTAGTTGTCTAGAGAATGTTCGAGCAAAGAGAATACCGAAATTTGGGTTAAATCTTCCGATTTGGCAGACGATTCGTACATGCGGAGAAACAGTTCAGCCAGCTTCTATTTCCTTAATCTGATGTCGTGCAACTATTACCAGTTCTATGGGATCACGGAAATTTTTTATGAGAAATGAATAGTTTGTCATGCGTTTGGTGTGCCAAGTGCTTATGGATGGAACCAGCGTGCTGCGAATGGCTGTACTTCAAAATCTATTGCTCCGATATGTCTGAAATTTCGCACATTTTCAAATGTATGTACTTTCCGAACATGCGATATTTTTTTTTCGATTTTTGGACTCCAATTTTGTATATAACTCGTATATATAAATGGTGTCAGATCTTATATCTGAGCATTGATTTTCTCATCGTCCACATATATGAGGATCTTGAATATATCGTTGTCACCACTAGCCTTAAATTGCTATGGAAGATAAATGGTGTTGTCTGCCGTTTAGTCAAAACATTGTTGTTGAACGTTATCACGATTGGATGCCTGTCATGGTAGAACTCGATACAGGCGACATCCGTAAGCCTAACCTCCATTTTCACCGTTAGCAATTGTTTTACATCACGTATGTACGACAAATTGCACCATGTTATGACATATAGGGGAGAGTGAGTAAGTTAGACCGTTAAGTAACAAATTTTAACTGAAGAAAAAAAAATCAAAGAATTAGTTTGGGGGATAAAGAAATGTTTGAAAATTACTTTCATGAGGACAGAAGGGAGGTAAATTTGGGCATTTTATGAATGGTCCCATAGCCGAGTGCCGTTTTGCTGACTTCCATTTGGCCAAATATTAATGACTTAAGTATGTTATTCCGTTAGACATTGCCAAATATCTCACATAAAAGTTCGGGAAGTTAGGCCAAAAATTGTGTAATGGAACATGATGGAAACAACCATAATATGCAACAGTTGAGGTTTGTTTAAAGTTCTTTCGATTCACTTTTTTGAATCGAGAAATCCAGTAATCCAAATCACCTTCAAGCTTTTGTAGAATTTTGGTTCTACAAAAGTAAAACTGAAGAAGTCCGCAATCTCCTTAAAAAATTGAATTATATTACAATGGATAAACATTTCTTTAAAACATTCTGCTGATAAACTCGAATTGAATAAATGTCACCAATCAATAAGTCCATCTCCCTCCTTCTCTCTCTCTCTCTTTCAGAAAACTGCGAGCTCTTGAAGGATATGGAAAATATTGCTCATTTTTTCTGTAGATAGATATAAAAAATGTAAAAATAGAACAGCTCATGTTAAAAGGAAGGAAAATATACACTGAAAGCTTAGAGCAATAACCACAAATACAAGAACAAATGAACAGTATTCAAGATTGAACAATTCAAGACGAACAAATGAATCTCGATCCTAACTGGGTCGATCTCAATTACGGTTCAGTCAAATAGAATGTAAATATTTCGACCAAAACCGCATTCGGCCAAAACGACATACAGTTAAAAAGGCATTCGACCGAAATGGCATTCGGCCACAACGGCATTCGGCCCAAACGGCATCCGGTCCAAAGGGAATTCGACCAAAACGACATTAGTATAAAGCGGAATTAGACCAAACCGTATTCATCAAAACGGATTCGGCAAAACAATAATCAGCCAAACGGCATTCGGTCAAACGACCCATTCCGCCGAACGACTCGCTCGGCTAAACGATCGATTCGGTCAATCGCCCCATTCGGTCAAACGACCGATTAGGTCAAACGATCCATTCGGTCAAACAACACATTCGGCTAAACGACAAATTCAGTCGAACTGCCCATTCGGCCAAACGACCCATTCGACTAAATTCGTCTCTTGAATGACCCATTCGGCTCAAATTACCCATTGAATGACCCATTCGGCTAAATGACCCATTCGGCTAAATGACCCATTCGGCTAAATGACCCATTCGGCTAAATGACCCATTCGGCTAAATGACCCATTCGGCTAAATGACCCATTCGGCTAAATGACCCATTCGGCTAAATGACCCATTCGGCTAAATGACCCATTCGGCTAAATGACCCATTCGGCTAAACGACCCATTCGGCTAAATGACCCATTCGGCTAAATGACCCATTCGGCTAAATGACCCATTCGGCTAAATGACCCATTCGGCTAAATGACCCATTCGGCTAAATGACCCATTCGGCTAAATGACCCATTCGGCTAAATGACCCATTCGGCTAAATGACCCATTCGGCTAAATGACCCATTCGGCTAAATGACCCATTCGGCTAAATGACCCATTCGGCTAAATGACCCATTCGGCTAAATGACCCATTCGGCTAAATGACCCATTCGGCTAAATGACCCATTCGGCTAAATGACCCATTCAGCTAAATGACCCATTCGGCTAAATGACCCATTCGGCTAAATGACCCATTCGGCTAAATGACCCATTCGGCTAAATGACCCATTCGACTAATTGACCAATTCGGCTCAATGACCCATTCGGCTCAATGACCCATTCGGCTCAATGACCCATTCAGCTCAATAACCCATTCGGCTCAATGACCCATTCGGCTCAATGACCCATTCGGCTAAATGACCCATTCGGCTAAATGACCCATTCGGCTAAATGACCCATTCGGCTAAATGACCCATTCGGCTAAATGACCCATTCGGCTAAATGACCCATTCGGCTAAATGACCCATTCGGCTAAATGACCCATTCGGCTAAATGACCCATTCGGCTAAATGACCCATTCGGCTAAATGACCCATTCGGCTAAATGACCCATTCGGCTAAATGACCCATTCGGCTAAATGACCCATTCGGCTAAATGACCCATTCGGCTAAATGACCCATTCGGCTAAATGACCCATTCGGCTAAATGACCCATTCGGCTAAATGACCCATTCGGCTAAATGACCCATTCGGCTAAATGACCCATTCGGCTAAATGACCCATTCGGCTAAATGACCCATTCGGCTAAATGACCCATTCGGCTAAATGACCCATTCGGCTAAATGACCCATTCGGCTAAATGACCCATTCGGCTAAATGACCCATTCGGCTAAATGACCCATTCGGCTAAATGACCCATTCGGCTAAATGACCCATTCGGCTAAATGACCCATTCGGCTAAATGACCCATTCGGCTGAATGACCCATTCGGCTAAATGACCCATTCGGCTAAATGACCCATTCGGCTAAATGACCCATTCGGCTAAATGACCCATTCGGCTAAATGACCCATTCGGCTAAATGACCCATTCGGGTAAATGACCCTTTCGGCTAAATGACCCATTCGGCTAAATGACCCATTCGGCTAAATGACCCATTCGGCTAAATGACTCATTCGGCTAAATGACCCATTCGGCTAAATGACCCATTCGGCTAAATGACCCATTCGGCTAAATGACCCATTCGGCTAAATGACCCACTCGGCTAAATGACCCATTCGGCTAAATGACCCATTCGGCTAAATGACCCATTCGGCTAAATGACCCATTCGGCTAAATGACCCATTCGGCTAAATGACCCATTCGGCTAAATGACCCATTCGGCTAAATGACCCATTCGGCTAAATGACCCATTCGGCTAAATGACCCATTCGGCTAAATGAACCCATTCGGCTAAATGACCCATTCGGCTAAATGACCCATTCGGCTAAATGACCCATTCGGCTAAATGACCCATTCGGCTAAATGACCCATTCGGCTAAATGACCCATTCGGCTAAATGACCCATTCGGCTAAATGACCCATTCGGCTAAATGACCCATTCGGCTAAATGACCCATTCGGCTAAATGACCCATTCGGCTAAATGACTCATTCGGCTAAATGACCCATTCGGCTAAATGACCCATTCGGCTAAATGACCCATTCGGCTAAATGACCCATTCGGCTAAATGACCTATTCGGCTAAATGACCCATTCGGCTAAATGACCCATTCGGCTAAATGACCCATTCGGCTAAATGACCCATTCGGCTAAATGACCCATTCGGCTAAATGACCCATTCGGCTAAATTACCCATTCGGCTAAACGACCCATTCGGCTAAATGACCCGCCAGCTTGTTTGAGCGAGATAAAGAGATCAAGTTACCTTTATAACCACAAAACATATCAGATAGTTCGAAATATACTACTGCACAGAAATAATGTTTTACACTTTACTAATAAATTGGTGTTCGCGTTAATTTACTTGTTCAATCAAATCGCGTGTTTCATTGCATGTGCTCGAGAATTCCGGGTCTTACGCGCGAACGCAGCTAAACGACCCATTCGGTTAAACGACTCATTCGGCCAAACGTCCCATTCGACCAAATGGCTTACACGACCAAACGACCAATTCGGACAAACGACACATTCAGTTAAAGAACTTATTTGGCCAAACGACCAATCCGGCCAAACGACCCATTTGGACAAACGTCCCAATCGGCTACACGACCAAACTCGGTTAAACGACCCATTCGGCCAAACCACTAATACGGCCAATAATTTGGCTAATCATTTAGCTAAAAACGGCATTCGGCCCAAAAAGGGCTTTCAGCCCAAAAATCGTGCGCCAAAAATGGAATTCGGCCAAAACGGCATTCTGCCTAAAACGGTATTAGGCCAAAAAAGGCATTCAGCGAAAAATGGAATTCGGCCAAAGTAGCGTGTCGAAAAACGGCATTCGGCCAAAACAGTATTCAGTTAAAAACGGTATTCGGTCAAAAACGGTATTCGGCCAAAAAACATCATTAGGCCAAAAACGACATTCGGTCAAAAAAGGCATTCGACCTTTATCGACATTCGGCCAAAAACGGCATTCGACCTAAATCGACATTCGACAAATTCGGGATTCGGTTAAACTCTTTTGTTCAATCGGCCCTTTTCGGTCAAGTGGAAGTCGGTTAAATTGCGTTTAGTCAGCTTTCGGCCAAGCCACTGGTCGTGTGTGTCAGTTAACCTTCTAATTCCCACAGGCCTGCAGTGGCATTAAAAAATCGCAGAATGAAAGTGAGCATGTGTTCCCCACGTGCGATTCTTACCCCTGGAAAACCAAAGATTCTGAACACAGCTAATACGTGAATGATTGATTTGAGAGTATTTTATTTTGGAAATTATCTTGAATGTATTAATGAATTTATGAATAAATGGAACTGATATATTTTCTGTGTCTATTTACAGAGAAAGGGGTGATAACCAGGGATGTAATCTGAAACGGGATCTCTGGTTCCGTGCAAACTTATATTCATCTCTAATCCAGTGCGGGCGTTTTGATGAATTCATGCGAAAAACACACGCACACATACAGACAAAGAGGAGGTCCCATTTAATTTAATAGCAAGCGGAATTTATATAATTAAGTTGAACAGAGCTGTGGTATACACGTGCAGCTAGTCAGCAGGAAAACCGGAACCCCGCCTGCCGGATTCGCTCATTTCGAAATCCATTACAGACGAAACGAAACGGTTTGTGCGACGACGATTTTCAATTATTTATTAATCGCGCCACCAGATTTCAATATAAATATTTATATTAATAACCAGGAATAATTGCAAGCTTCGCCAATGTGAGAGTGAAATTTCGGTTCCATACATGAAGTGGTAGCCATCATCCGCATCACCATCCTTAATTTAAAATGCACAGAAGTTGAAAAATGCAGTGCGGAAATAGCTGCGTGTAGGCTCCATCCCACCAACCTCCCTCCCACGTAGCACCCAGTGCAGAAAACCAGGACCAGAGAGTACGTACCGTGCAGAAGTGCAACGTGGACCTCATCAGTGAGCCCTGAAACCCTTGAAAGTTTTATTTATTTAACACGTCCCAACATTGACATTGGCTCGTGCCTTGCCAGCAGCGCCAGCGTGGCTCAACTTTTACGCTCTAACGAACAGATGAAGGTGAAAATATGCCAGCGAAAATTTCAACCATTCAAGTTTTGACTTATTTAGCACGAAGCCCCCCCGTAGCTAGGCACCGCACCCCGCAACACTCACCCCTACCGAGCTGTCAGCTGGAAGCAATACCTTGACGGGCGGACGTTTTTGAGCTTCAGCTACGGCTTCAGCTTCGGCTTCGGTGGCACTGGAAGTTGTAATTTGATGCACGGACGGCGATTAAATAGGAAGGTTGTTGCTCCAAATGTGGCGAGGTGTTTGGGGTGTAAGCACTTGAAATGGTGCGATGATTGCTTGGTTCGCTTTGAAATCCGAACCGCAAACAAGTTGTATACCCGTATGCTGGCGGAAATAAGTGCGATGTGGTTCGAGCGGTTGGCACTTTGAAGTCAATTCGACAGTGTAATCAGGTGCTAGCTTAGCTGGAGCGTCTAGTGAGTGGTTTCAGCGTGCAATTGGTGTGATGTCTAATAATCAAATTGTGAGAGGATTTTTTTCCGGCTGACAGGTACCCGTAATCGCTATAGAAATTTAGATCGTGTTGCATGATGTGCCCATTGATTGAACATCCGCTTTTCAATTTTATCTGGGAGTACTTTCTAACTGGAACGTAATCAGTAAGATCGTAAATCCAAAAAAGGTGACTGCTTGTGCTGATATTAAAACGACTAATAGCAGGTGATGTCCCATTAGTACAAGACTTAACGTAGATGTATGCAGTCAAGTCGACTGCCAATTACTGATGAGGTGGAATAAAAATGTTAATCCCGCGATTTGCGTGAAATGGTTTCAATCAATATCCTTCATAGTGCAAATAACAAACTGAAATGAGTCTTTAAAGAGAAAGAATTTTATTTGTCACATTATTTCCAACGAACTCCAAACCAATATTTAAACAGGAGGCAGGTTTCTCTCTTCTCTCCCAGAAGAAAAACTGTTCCGTTTTCGATCGTTTTGGGAATTGCAAAAAGTCCGCGATCCAAACCACTCCTTAGAGGTGCAAATTAAATCCCGGTTTCCAACAACCGCCGAAAGCTTCCTGCTCGCAAAAATATTACAACCCATAATGCGCTGTACGAACAAATACCTCTCGGGACAGCTAGGAGAAGGTAGATTACAAACGGCCACCGGCGGCGAAGGAACAAGTTTTTTTCTTCTCCGTTCAAACTGCGCTTTCTTGACTCAAGCACTCTCAGTCGGGTGGTTTGGTGTGTGTGAAAGTTAGACAAAGTGGTTGTCTCGTGGGGGAAAAGGTGGGTAGCAAAAAGAACCCAAACTTCCACCAGAAGCTACCTGAAGGCGCGACTCCCGCAGCATGGACCGACTTCCTTCTTTAAAACGTAAAGCGCACACACGAAGTAAAATCAGCGAAGCGCAAGTTTGAGCATGAACATTCTTAAAATATTTATTTAATAATTCAGGCCATATTAAAAGCTTCCTTACTTCCTTGCTGAGACTTTATTAAAGGGGGCCTACCGGTGAACGACAACTGGCGGGCATTGTTATCTTGGAATGGGGAAACAGGTCTCCGATTCTGGAGTACTCAGCTTGTAATTAAAGCCAGTGTTGCCAGGGCCAAAAAAGAAATTTGGGGTAACTGTATTAGTACTATAAAATTTTGTTGATACGCTGAAACCTCCGTTTACGAACTCTTTTTTACGTAATATTCTTTTTTACATAACTTATTTTAAGAACTAAATTCGAAATAACGAACTGTTTTTTTAAGAACCAAGTTCGTTAAAAAAAAGTTTGAGTACGAACAGTACCGTGTGAGATTGTACACAATTTAAACTGTTCTTAGCTAACTTTATTAGTCAATTATCAGAAAAAGTTGGATATTTTCCAAATGGGTCTGACGAGTAGATGGCGGAAATTAATATTTTAGGCCAATTTGAAATCCAAGATTGCTACTTCCATTTTAGAAAACTCTTTATAACCTTAACAATGGAGGGGTTTTCCGGAAAGGGATTGACTAGAATTTGAGAATTTTGGGATACTGAAGATTTTTCTGGTAATTTTTACTGAATTTATTGTTTCCATTGTCGATATTTCATATATTTTTACATACAAATTTAAAAATTCTTGTGAGTGAACCAGAAGTATCTGAAAAAGTTTGTATTTGGAGTGGGGCTTCTGGAATCAACTACCATTCGATTAAGCGGTGTTTCGAAATAAGTCAAGTGCCGGTCTAATGGGTATGGGTATTATCAGAATGGGATAGACGAGTGATGACGGAAATCGATGTCGGAAACCATTTTAAAATCCAAGATGGCGACTTTCGGTTTAGCAAACCTTCTATGACCGCAACAATTTGGGTATTTTTGGAAAGGGATTGACGTCTCACATCGATTTCCGTCATCTACTTGCCATGCCCGCTCCAAAAATACCCATATTGTTAAGGTTTTGAAAAGTTTTGCTCAACCGGAAGTCACCATCTTGGATTTCAAAATGACGTCGCTCATCGATTTTTGCAATCTACTTGTCAAGTCCATTCCAAAAATATCCAGAACATTACGCTTGCCTTCTTCAGGAACACAAATGGTGTCTCCGATCCGATGCTAACTTGGTCCTGGTACTGAGTTAGTGTCTGATGAGAAGAAGTCGAAACGGAAATCCATAACCACTTTTACATTAGATCTGCTACGATCGTATTGTAACAAAGGTTGAAAAAAATCGATCAAATGAAAATCAATCGACTCTCACTACCGATATTTTTTCTGCTTTGATTTTTTCCAAATTATAGAAACTAATCGACTAATCGACTACTAGGATGCCTAGAAAATTTGTTTATAGTCAATCCCTTTAATATTGGTTGTTGCTAGAACGATACAGAAGTCAAAATCTGTTTGTGTTTATCTCGTGCATTTTGATTTGTTATACTTTTTGAGTATATTGTTCGGTTTTTGGGTACAAAAACTACAAAACACCGAAATCTGACTTTACCTTATTTTTACGAAGCTTCGTAAAGTGTTTATTTTTTATAAAACAAATAATCTCAGATTTGAGCAAGAGTAATAAATCACAAGCGATTTCTTATTTTCCTTTAGATTCCCGAGCAAACGAAAAACCCATAATACACCCATGCTCATGGGGTTTGACATGGGTGTTTGAAATGGTTTCAACCCATGAAAACACCATCACCATGGTCCGGTAGATCCCATATAAAATACCATATGTTAGTGTATTTATGGGTTATCGAGACCATTTTATGGTGTCTTGATGGTTGAGAATTTTGGCACGGACCATGTTTAAGGTCTTTTCAAGGGGCTATGTGGTGTTTGAACCCATGAGTATTTGCTCGGGTTGGGATGTGTCAAATTTAGTTTCAAGAGTTTGTTTATTTTAAATACATTTTTTTTGTGAAACTAGTTGGGAATTATTTCAAATTATTTTAAGCCAAAATTCGCAACATGTTTTTAGTATACAATATTCCAACGTGTTAAAATGGATGGAACTTTTTGTACATTGATAAAGCACTTAAATAAAACCATTTTAGCAGTTTTAAAAGATTTCAGAATCTTTTATTCTAGTTGTACACAAATTATACGAATTTTAATTACTCGAATTTTACAGTACATTGAAATACTTTGTAAAATACCAATTAACATCCATTTAACAATGAGTATTTTTCCAGAATTAGTTTAAACAAACATTTGAATGAAAAACATTGACATCAATTACTTAATGTGGGTGAACATACAGGTTATCAAAGTCACCCCGGAATACGAAAACTGTCTTGAACTTGAAATCATTTTTGGAAAAATAGCTGTAAGTGGACAATTTTAGGTAAAACCATCCAATCTTATTCTCCATACATCAGTACATGGTTTAAAAATATTAAACTTGAAAAAAATGTGTTGCGTCTAAAAATATGTAATGATTACTTCGAAAAGTGATCAATGTCACCCCGGTTTACGGTATGTTACATCGGTTAAAAGCACTCAAAATGCGCTTGTAGACATTCCTATGTATATTTTCCAGCATGAGCTTGTATATATAGCTTGAGGTGTAAGGATTAATATTGCCGAAGACTGCAAATTGATCCGATTTTGCAGTAAAAAGATATTAACATATAAATTTATGTGTTGTCTCTCTTTCTCGCACATGCTCAGAATAGGAATTTAAAAAAAACGATTGTTCTTCAAAGTTAAATAACTTTGTCGGGGAATATCGAATCAATATGCAATCTTCAACAAAGCTGTTCGTTATAAAGACCATAAGTTTTGAGGTATTCAGAGTTACCGTGGAAGTTTTTATTGGATTTAGTAGACCTGTGCGCCGCCGCGCCACGCCGCCGCCGCCGGTAAATTTTAACAAACGCCGACGCCGAAAGGTAGACCGGCGGCGCGCCGCCGACGCCTTTTTCTCACGCCGACAATTCGCGAACTCCAAAATGGTTGACTCATAATTTTATTCACAAATCTAGGAACATTGTCTATGGTCCGAATATACGACGTTAACTGATTAATGATTTATCACATATTGATTTTTATTTGATATTAGTGGTTGTGAATTAGATCACCAAATTAACAAAGTCTTGATATTTTCTCGAAAATCATTACACGACACTCGGAATTCATTCTTGCTTCGTCAACTGGTTATGATTGCGAGCATATAAGTTACAATTCACCATTTGTGCTCGTGTCCACAAATTCAAAAAAAAAAAACACTTCCACTTTCAAGATATAGTTAATGAAATTTACGATTATATTTGCCTGATCTTAATCTTTGCACGTAATCAATTTCACTGGAACGCAGTGTATTATTCATCGATTTTTTTAACCGATTCATCATTCCTAATATGCTAGACGCAATTCACCAGTCGAGCTCGTGAAACTGTTCATGATATAGTTAATGAAGTAATTAATTTTCCACATAATCTTGATAGGGGCCATGCATAAATGACAAAAGATTTGCATGCCGATGTAATTTGCTGCATTAGTTAGTTAATGTTGCTAACAAGTAAACTTAGTTTGGTAGCTGAATTAAATTTTCTTTTCGGAGTCAACCAAACAGAAATTAGTAATTTATGCTTGTTAGAATCATTGGCAGCTGTAGGATTGTGACCTGAGAGAACTTCTCTTAATTCTCCCCTTGACATATAAAATTCAAAACAAAACTATCAACACTATATTTGTCGTGAAATGGGTTTATTTTGTATGCAATTTGCTGTTATGATGAAAATGTTGATAAAAGTCGTCCAACATTTTGAAAGAACATGGATTTGAAATAATTGTAAAACATATGTATTTGTTTTTTATCCTCCGGCCGCGTTGCACAGGATGAGGGGGGGGGGGGTGGTAGGTGAATGCTACGTTATTTACTAGGGGGAGGTTAGAATTTTGTGACCAAATGCTACGAGGGGGGAGGGAGTGGTCAAAAATCGTCGAAAAAAAAGCTACGTCATTTGTGTACGGCCCCATATAGTTACAAGGAACTCAGACTATTATTCACAGATTATTCGCTCTGCTCTTTGGTTTTGAAATTTCTATGTGAGCTATTGTGTACAACTGCTAGCAACCAGTCTCATAGGCGCGAGCATTAGATACAAGGAAACTACTAGGACCTGTAACCCTGTTATTCTTTTGTTAAGATTTGGTGTAATGCTCGGAATTAAATGAAACAGCGGTGAGCACCAAAAAATCATTACCTAGCCACAATTCATGTCCGTGATATAATTAAGAAAACTATAAGACACGTGACTCTGTGTAAAAAAATCGACGGTAACCTCAAGACTAAAATATCACGATAACACGACGAGAATTTACGAAAATCGTTGCACATCGTTCTTGACTTTTTTAGTCAATAAAGTTAATACAAATCAATGTATCATCAAGTTATGAGCTAGAATCATAAAAATATCAAACCTTATCATCAACCTTATCATCGCGGCGATTTTGTACTTACAAGAAGTAAAAGTAAACGTCAGCGTGGAAAATAAAGTAATGTGTCTACCTTGAAATGCGTCCTTATACGATCATTAAAAGTGACATTTCTGAGCAGTAATGCCATTAATTAGGCAATCCATGAGACGTTACTGATCAGCTGATTATTTCTTGTTTACTTATTCTGACGTTACTCCGAGGGGTGCGACGTCCGACAATATCGTTGATTCGATCCAACATCAAACGAATCGGACTAACAAAGTTGTTTGTCGGACGAGTTTTTCTGTTCGCAGGAGAAGACTTGTTGACAGAACCCACCGCTGAATTGTCAAACAAACGTCTAATGGATTGCCTAATAACGCCTCGTATTAGGGTACCTGATATCTGTGGGATTCTAAAAGAGCGACGGTAAAGAAGACTAAATAGAAACAAAAAACAATGAAACGACAACAAGAATTAATTTCCTCAAACAAAACAAAAACTGTTGTACCGTTGCTTAATTTTCCAACTATAGAACAATAAATAATTATTATGGGTCATTGAAATACAGTCGTTACTCTGTATTCTTCAAATTTGTCAATTGCAATCATTATTTCATGCGAAGTCATAGTATGCGACATCGACAATTTTTATACTTCGTTCTTCAAATTTTACAACTGTAAAAACAGTTCCACCTTTCATTTATTATCTTGCATTTGGCAAGCAGGGTTGGCACTATTGGAGCTTCAGTTGAAAAAATTGATATGGTTGCGAGAATTACGTTTTGTGCAATGTTCCATTTGATATGTCGCCAGTACATCGTGCGCAATGATTTTTTTTAGAATTTTCTTTAAGCTGTAACGTCTGTTTATATGTGCTTTTTTTAGTTACATAGGCGTCAATATTCGTCACGCCGACACACGCCGGCGCGCCGCCGCCGATAGGGTTCAACAGCGTGACGCCGCCAACGGCCAAATATGTCGCTTACGCCGCCGCCGATAAAAAATGCATCGGCGCACACCTCTAAATTTAAGTTTTTATTTTCGAGTATCCATATATATTACTATAGAAACTTGAAACCTCTTGTGGGTGAACTAGAGCTATCGGAAAAAAACTTATGTTTAGCATATGATCTGTGTATCCAATTCCCATCTGAATTAGCAGTGTTCCGAAAAAAAGTCAAAATTGTTGCCGGGCTAATATTTATACATTAATCGATTGATTTATGGAGCAATTTTTTTTGAGATTCATTGGAAATGTGTCATTGTGTTGAAATATTTCCAATGTATTTCACCTCTACCCACTATTTAAAATAATAGAAATGTCTTGTATAGTGCAAAATTTGTTCGTGAGAACGAAACTAGATCTTTTATGTTGTCCACAGTGAAAGTAATTCAAACATATTACCAAGAGCAGGATTAACATATTCACAGATTTTCTGTAATATCACAGATTTTTTCACAATTTTTGATCACAGGTTCTTTTTTACAAATGCAGATTTTTGGCATTTTGATGAAAATTTCACAGATTTTTACAGATTTTTGAAAATATTGTGATTTTTTACAAATTTTTTGGAAATTTATCACAGATTTTTTTCCTGTTTTAGTCATCACAGATGGTAAAAAAATTTTTTTAACCGAAACACAGATTTCAATGTGGCATCCCTGATTACCAAGAGTCAATTCACGAAAAACCAAATTTTTAATATAACTTTCGTTTTCGTTTTTACTGACATATCTTCAAGATGATTTTTAATGTTGCTCGGGCAGTCCTACTGAATCAATTGCAAAGAAGACCACCGACCAAGCGATCGTCACTGCCCCAAATTCAAAAAGGAAATGTAAATAATTCGGATCAAGGTTGAACAGAACCTGCCATTCCCAGAGGCCAGAAAGCGAATTCAAGAGTCCAGTAGAAGCTACGCCCAGTTTACCTCGCAAAAAACAACTCCGATACCAAAACTGAAACAATCAACGCTACTGATAGCAGGAATATAACGGATGATCGGGTTACCAAGTTGCTAGAAGAGATGAACAAATAAACCCAGGAAATTGCTACACACGAACAACTAGTCAACAAAATGAAAACCTACATCAAGGGAAATCTAGCAGGTACTTCAACCAAGCGCTCGATAAACCAAACAGCTACAACACACTCATATTACCCCAGTAAAACCAACTAGTCAGAGCATCCCCACTACAAACCCGAAACGTCCTCGCACCGACACTGAATCGAAAACCGCAGAGACAGAATCCCTTAGCGGGCAAACGATCCTCCTAGCAAACACTAAGCACAAGCTAAACAACCAAACACCAAAGGCAACCGATGTCGAAACAGAAAGAATGGACATCTCGTGTGAGACCTCCAATATCCCAATAGATATATCCGATGATGAAACCTCAAACACAAAGCGAACACAACTCGATTCAACCCTTAATAGACTCAACTTCAACGAATAATTCTAGTAAGGCAACACAAACGTTAACAATATCATGTACAACTTCAGCCAGCGACTTGGGGTTGGGGAAAATGTAGTACCCACCCCACTTCATCCAGGGGAAGCGCAGTTGAGTAAAAGATCTGTCCGGGACGTCTTACCTCAACCCGTTGCCAGTGATCTCCCCAATGCGGCTGTTATCCGATCAGAAGGGCATAACTGATTTATAACACCTGGAGTTATTTATTTCAAAAATATTTTGAAACAAAACCTGTTATAAATCCGACTCAACGTTTCAATCTGTTCAACATCGATTGCAGTAGGTAGGACCATTTTCCGATCCTAATTGACTAATTGATGCCAGGATGAACCTAGACGACAAAGGCGATGGATTTACGATCGAGCAAACTGGAAACTATTTGAGAATACAATCAGCAGCATTATTCGCCCAGACCTAACTTTCACAGTGGAGCAGATCACACGTGGAATTATAGCGGCTGTTGAAGCAAGCATACCCAGAACCGGTGGTAACCCTGGCCTAAAACAGTCGCATGGTGGTCTGCTGAAATGGAACAAGCAGTAAAAGCCCGAAGAAAATGGTTACGGGCTTTTCGCCGAATCGAGGATGGCGACCCTAGGAAAGAGAGTACTCTGCAACGCTTCCAAGAAGCTCGCTCAGCGTGTCGCAAGGTTATTCGAGAATCTAAACAGAGAAGCTGGGAAGAATTAGTTCAAAGTATCAACCCTAGTACACCCACCACGCAAGTGTGGAGTCGCATCAACCAACTGCAAGGAGGCGAACGAAGTAACATGATTACCTTGAACCTATCGAATGGCATGACCAGCAATGAACCGGAAATAGCCGAGGAATTTGCTAACGAGTACAGAAGTAAATCAGCTGACACTAACTACACTGAAAAGTTTCGCAAACAAAAATACGATATTCAAGAACAAGTTTACCCGAAATACCGAACCTATTTAAGCACTTTATCGCATATTTCACAATGGACGAACTGACATGGGCCGTATCCCGCCGAGGCGGATTGTCTAACGGGAACGACAATATTGGGTACCCGCTACTACCTTTCACGGCAAAAATAGTATTGCTGGATCTGTACATTAAAATATGGGAAAGTGGTGGCTTTCCGCCTCAGTGGAAAGAGGGTATAGTAATTCCGATACCCAAGCCTAACAGCGATCGTAGTAAACCAGACGGCTATCGTCCAATAACTCTGCTTAGTTGTCTTGGAATACTATTCTAACGTATGGTAAACCGCCGATTAATAACCGAACTCCAGGCCACAGGACGGCTGGACAATCGACAGCACGCATTCATAGCCGGTAGAGGCGTCGATTCTCATTTTGCATGCTTGGAATCATACCTGAACAAAAACATAGCTAAGGCCTATGACACGACATGACGCCCTGCCATCCTCCGAACCCTTCAAAAATGGAAAATCTCCGGTCGTATGATGAACATTCTTTCTAGTTTTCTCAACGAGAGAACGGTTCGTGTAGCCGCAAATGGAGAATTATCCGGTCGCAAAGTGGCCGAAAATGGTGTACCTCAGAGATCGACACTATCAGTAACATTGTTTTTAGTAGCCATGCAACCCATCTTCGAGATAATACCAGCCGAAGCTCTGACCCTGCTATACGCTGACGATGTGTTGTTGATCGCCAAAGGAACCAACTCCAGCCAAGTGCGCCAGATCCTAAGAAAATCTGTTCTATCAGTCTCAAAATGGACCAAAAGCGTAGTCTTTGTCGTTGCCTCGGAGAAATCTAAATTTATGCACATATGCAGCATAAAACATCGAAAACGTGGGCGAACCATCAAGCTGAATCGGAAACCGATTCCATATGCCAGGAAAATGAGAATTCTAGGAATTACAGTGGACTCCAGGCTGAACTTATGAATGTCTTCTTGACTGTCGAGCTTCTATTATGAGGAGTTTTTTGGCTAATCAGTCATAAATTAGACAGCGAAAACAACAATATTGCTTTTACTTCCAGCAATATTGTTGTTTTCGCTGTCTAATTTATGACTGATTAGCCGAAAAACTCCAGACTGAACTTTCTCCAACATTTTGCTAGCATCCGGAAAAGCTGTTCTAGTCGCATCAACATTCTTTGAGTCCTGGGGCATCGATTGAAGAGAAGTAGTCGAGCAATACTTCTGAACGTAGGCTCAGCACTTGTTATTTTAAAGCTGCTGTTCGGAATCGAACTAATCAGGTTCAACATCGAGGCGATGCAACGATCCTTAGCTGCTATCTACAATGAGGTTGTACGACAGGCATCCGGAGCCTTTAGAACAAGCCCGATTACTACAATAATGGCAGAAGCTGGTCGTCTACCTTTCCGACTAGTACTGATCTAACGGCTTTCGCAACTCGTGGTACGTCTAATAGAGAAATTCATCAACATTATAAAACTTTCTGTGGTCAAACGAGCAGATGAGCTATTCCTCAAAACTGGACTGGACCAGTCGACTGCAGCCGACTTAGACTGATCAATAGAGAATGGCCCGCTTCAGCACCCCATGTCGACTACAAACTCAACAAAACCATTAAAGCAGGTACTCATAAACAGGTAGTAATCCCAATTGTTACGAAACCACAGGGCAGATTCGTTCAACAGACAGATGAGTTCAGTTCAGTACCACCCGGTGCTGTCAATACGAGCAAACATAAATGTCAGTTGCGCAAACGTCAGAACATATCCTCGTGTGCTGTACTGTCAGATGGAGCATAGACACAACGTGATCAGTCCGTAAGTTGCTCGTCATTGCACTGTTTCAATATTAAAATCAGTTAGCAGTCGTAGTTAAACCTTTATTAAAGTTGCTTAAATTCTAGTTAATTATAGTGAATTTGTAACAGAACGAGGTAATTATAAATTAATAAGAATTCCCTAAAACTGTACTGTGAACTGTTATATCTTACCTATTGTAGAAACTAAAGCTAATAGTACGGCTAATTGACTAGTTCAGGCTAATTATCACAGATTTGCAAGAAGGGTAAGTTCTCTTCAATAGAATCCAGCTTAAACCTAATGAATTTATAAAATCTAGGACACTACGAACACAGATAAAAAAGGAGTTTGTTTCGGATAAACTCGGAAGAAGAAAACGAAAATGTAAGCATAACCTATATTATAAACCAAATGAAACTTAATATAATATATTACAGCTTTGAAGCTGCGTGTAAGCTGCTATCAGGACGTGTATTCTTCCCAATCCGAACAATTTTCAAAGATTTTCTGGAGAACACAGTTCTTGGAAGAAGGAGATGGATTTGACGAAACATTGTGCCAAGTGTGATCGACCGGACTCGGCGGATAATTTAGTCGGATGCGACTCCTGTGAGACGTGGATGCACTTTGGGTGTGCGGGAGTGACGGATTCCATCGCCGAGGTTAATCGCAGTTGGAAATGCGAGCAGTGCAGGGAGGAAGATTCAATGCTGCAGTCGGTCAGTCGTATGTCTTCTAGCAAGCACTCGTCGAGAATAGACCTCAATCTAAGGATGATCGAGGAAGAGAAGGCCATGAGAATGCGAAGAATTCTGGAAGAAGAAGCAGCTCAAGCTGCAACCAGGAAAAAGCTAGCGGATGAGGAGGAGAAGTTTCTAAAGAAGAAGTATAAACTTCTCGCAGATGAGGAAAATTCAGAGGATGGAGCCAGTAGGACATCAAGACTGAGCAGTCGAGCTAGTGTAGATAAGGTACGGTCGTGGCTTGGAAAGTAGGAAGTCGACACAGCACGTCGAGTGAAAGTAGTGTCATCCAGTAGCACCTTGCCGAGAGCCGTAGTTACAGAAACAGTTCAGCAGTCTATAACCCCAGCTCTCATCACCTCCAGCCCGAAGGCGTCAAACGTTCCTGCTCTTGCAACCTCGAGCCCTGTGTCAACTTCTACACCAAGTTCGGTAAAGTGCTCCGTAGCAATGAGTACACCTGAAGGTCCAGTTCCAGTAAGATCAAAAGGTGACTTCGTATCCCACACCGAAATTATTTTAGACGTTCCCGGGAGACCTCTGGTAAGTTCGTCATTGGTGACTAGATGCAACTCCTACGTCGGAGTCAATAAACTTGTTGCGATAAATAACAACAGTGGATCGCGGAAGATCAACAATAGTGCTCCGCCTTCGGTTATCGACCTTCCCCCTTTATCGGGTCGTAACCAAGTACCAGAGGCAATAGTAAACAGCATCCCCTCCATACTCATGAGTAGGGCATCGGAATGTGGTGATAACATTGTCATATATTCCTCTAGTAGTAGGCCAGTGTTTCACGATAGCATAGTAGGTAAAAGCGTACCACAAGTATCCTCCCTCAACTATGGGTATACGCCTATATCTAACTATAATCCCACATTCTCGACAACAACCTCAGTGCTGAATCAACTGCACACTACAAATATTCCGACACATAACAGTATCGTCGCCCCTCCGTACGTTGCAACTAACCCATCAATGTCATTTCTCACTGGTAGTCAGGGTTACCCGGTTGGAGGGTGTTCAGTTACTTTCCAACATCCGAGTTTATCAGTGCCTTTAGTACACTCCCGACCAATGTTAAGTTCCATTTGTCAACCAACGTGGATCAATAGCAATATCGCCAGTACCACCGTGAGTGGAATGCAATCGTTAAATATAAATCATATCCCGGTTTCAACGCAGAGAGAAGGAACGTATTTTAATAATGGGGGTGTGTTAGTAAGTACGAATGCGTTGGTACCACCTGTGTCTAGTAGTACTGCACCTCAGTTCGTGATTCCGGGTACCCAACTACCGATGCCAGCCGGACCATTCGGTGCTCCCTCCATTGACCAACGGCCTCAACAACAGCCTGCTATACCAGTTCGAAGCGGGCCATCTAGCGAGCAAATAGCTGCGAGACAAGTTATGCCGCGAGAGTTGCCAATCTTTTCAGGCGACCCTCAAGATTGGCCGCTATTCTATAGCTCGTTCTGCAACTCTACGGAAACATGTGGATACACTGATTCGGAGAACTTAGCTCGACTACAGCGTTGTTTGAAGGGCAACGCGTTGGAAGCAGTTAGAAGCCGGTTGCTGATGCCGCAGTCGGTGCCTTTCGTAATTGATATATTACGGCGCTTGTACGGTCGACCAGAAATTCTGATACATTCTCTCCTCCAAAAGCAACGAACAGTTCCCTCTCCGAAGACTGACAACTTGCAGTCGCAAATAAATTTCGGTCTCGCTGTACAAAATGTCGTGGATCACATGTGTGTTGCTAATCTTTCTGATCATTTGTGGAATCCTACGCTGCTTCACGAGCTAGTCGAGAAACTACCACCGCAAATTAAAATGCAGTGGTCCTACTACAAGAATAAAAGCACCTGCGTCAACCTGGCGACCTTCAGCGCGTTCATGTCTGAGTTAGTGATAATGGCTTCAGATGTTACGCTTCCAGTCGAAGCGCTCAGTATGAACTCGAAACCCATCAAACCGGGAAAAGAGAAACCGAAGCTGTACACACACTCTGAGGGCCCGCAGGAGAGGAATAGTGAATCCGCTGGGAAAAATATGGCAACAGGGGAGCGGGAAAAGAATACTTGTATGTATTGCGCTAGAACCGGTCACGAAATCGCAAACTGCAAGCAATTCAAGGCGCTCGATATCGACGGTAGATGGGAAGTCGTGAAGCAGAAAAAACTGTGTAGGGGTTGCCTTGTACCACATCGGAAATGGCCATGTCGAACCAAAAAGGAGTGTGGTATAAATGGTTGTCGAATATACCACAATAACCTTCTGCACTCAGCAAACGGTTCGGGAAAAGCGGATACAACGAGCGGAGCAGGGAATACGAATATTGTTGTACATCAAAATTTACACAGTTCGATGTCATATTCGTTATTCCGATATTTGCCGGTCACTATACACGGGAATGGCAAGCAAGTCAGTACCTATGCGTTCCTGGATGACGGGTCTAGTTCTACTCTTCTTGAACGCAATATTGCGTCGTCGTTAGGTATCAAGGGTCCAACTGACGGCTTCTGTTTGAGTTGGACTGGAAATATCTCGAGGGAAGAAAAGGAATCTCAGCGTATTAGCGTGGTTATCTGCGGGAATAGCAAGAAGTTTAAACTCCACAATGTGAGAACAGTTCAGCAGCTGCAGTTACCTGCGCAAACGATGTGCTACGACAATCTAGCACGTAGCTATCAACACCTAAAGGGTCTTCCGATTCAAAGTTACACGGATGCGACTCCGGGTATCATCATTGGAATCGAACATATTCGGCTATTAACTGCATTGCGAACGCGCGAGGGAAGAGATAACGACCCAGTGGCTACAAAAACGCGTCTGGGTTGGTGTATCTTCGGGAAAAACGATAAGAGCGGCAATTCGATAGTGCAGTTGAATCTACATCTAACAGAAAAGATGAAAAATCATGAGCTGCATCAATGGATGAAACAATTCTTCGCAGTTGAAGAGTCCAGCGTGACAGTCAGACCTGAAGCTGAAGAAGACAAGCGAGTACGACAGATTATGGAAGCTACAACCCGGCGCGTGGGGGGTGCTTTCGAGATAGGGCTGTTATGGAAGTATGACCAGGTCTGCTTTCCGGACAGCTACCCGATGGCACTTCGGCGATTGAAAGCGTTGGAGAGAAAGTTAAGTAAGGACCCGATTCTCGGAGAAAGGGTGAAAGAGCAGATCGCAGAGTACGAATCGAAGGAATACGCCCATCGTATTACGCCGAACGAACTGCGATCTACTGACCCGACAAAGGTCTGGTACTTACCGTTGGGAATAGTACAGAACCCGAAAAAACCGAGCAAGTTACGGCTGATATGGGACGCTAAAGCACGAGTGGCAGGCGTATCATTCAACGACATGCTGTTAAAAGGTCCGGATCTTCTAGTGGATCTGATATCGGTCCTGCTGCGCTTCAGGCAAGGGAACATAGCAATAGTGGGGGACATAAAAGAGATGTTCCATCAGATCAGGATACGAGATGAAGACAAGCAGTCACAACGGTTCCTTTTTCGGCTGCATCCAGAATTAGAACCCCAAATTTTCGTCATGGATGTGGCCACCTTCGGCGCAACCTGCTCGCCAAGTCTAGCGCAGTTTGTAAAAAACAGAAACGCAACAGAGTTTGCTGATTCCTTTCCGAGAGCGGCAAGAGCTATCACCGAGAACCACTACGTGGATGACTTTCTGGACAGTGTAGACACGGAAGAGGAAGCTGTCCGATTAATCACCGAAGTGAAATACGTCCATTCGCAAGCAGGTTTCGAAATTCGTAACTTCGCCTCAAATTCAGTCCGAGTCTTAGAAAAAATCGGAGAGCCGGAAGCACGTCAGCAAATATCCATGAAGCTGGACAAATCGCTTGATTCGGAACGGGTGCTAGGTTTGATCTGGAAACCAACAGAGGATGTCTTCTGCTTTGACCTGAACAGTATGAAGGAAGAAATTAAAGCACTAATCGAAAGTGGAAGTACGCCAACTAAACGCCAAGTCTTGCGAACTGTAATGTCACTCTTCGACCCACTAGGACTGATTGCACACTTCGTCGTACATGGGAAAATTCTCATGCAGCAGATATGGAGAAGTGGAACAGACTGGGATGATCTCATCACAGAAGAATTGCATGGTAAGTGGAGGCATTGGTGTCAGAACATGCAGCATCTAGATGCAGTGAGGGTGCCTCGTTGTTTCTTCAAGGGGGTCAACATTTCCGCTCTCAAAGATGTAGAAGCCCATCTATTCGTGGACGCCAGCGAAGTGGCCTGTGCGGCTGCCTTATATTTTCGACTCAACGATAACGGTAGACCCAGATGTGTCCTAGTAGCTGCAAAAACGAAGGTCGCTCCGTTGAAACCACTATCCATCCCGCGTCTAGAGCTACAAGCGGCGATGATCGGAACAAGGTTGATGGGCTCAGTGTTGAGCTCCCTGGATGTCCAGATAACTGAACGATACTTCTGGACAGATTCAACAACCGTTCTGTACTGGCTACGATCTGACGCTCGACGATATCATCAATTTGTTGCGTTCCGTGTAGGAGAGATTCTCAGTTCAACGAGCGTAGATGAATGGAATTATGTGCCATCGAAAATGAACATTGCTGATGCGGCCACGAAGTGGAAAGATGGACCAAGTTTCGACCCGAATGGGCCGTGGTACAATGCACCGGAGTTCTTATTCAACGCGCGGGATCGGTGGCCGTCAGAACCCAAGCCGAACAGGGTGGATGTAGAAGCTGAACTACGTACCGTATTTCTTTATCATGGTATGATGCCGCAACCACTGATGGATGTTTCTAGATTCTCAAACTGGAATCGTTTACTGAGAGCGACGGCCTACGTGTTACGAGCCGTGTGCAAGTTCAAGGGTGGAAAGGGATTTCAGTCCAATATTCTAGTACAGAAGGAGTTGTACGAGGCTGAAAACCTAATTTGGCAGCAGATCCAAGTTGAAACCTATCCAGACGAGTACGCGATTCTGCGGCGAAGCCTAGGGGATTCGACAAGCCCACCACCCATCCCGAAGTCCAGCTCACTGTACCGACTATCAGTATTCTTAGATGAAACAGGCATCATTCGGATGAACAGTAGGATCTGCGAAGCACCTACCGTGGCGTATGATGCAAAGTTTCCAATTATATTACCAAGGAAGCACTTCGCTGTTCATCTTCTAGCGGAAAGCTACCATCGGAAATTCCTCCACGGAAATGGGGAGACAGTTTGCAACGAGATGCGTCAACGGTTCTTTATACCTGGGCTACGAGTGCTGATTCGTCAGGTGTCGAAACAGTGTGTTACCTGCCGCGTTAAAAATGCTGTTCCAACACCACCTATGATGGCATCCCTACCGACCGCTCGCGTCACAGGAATGATTCGACCATTTACGCACACTGGCGTAGACTATTTCGGGCCAATGCAGGTCAAACAAGGGCGAAACCTGGTGAAAAGATGGGTGGCGTTATTCACTTGCCTCACGATACGCGCTGTACATTTAGAGGTAGTACATAGTCTCTCTACCCAGTCGTGCGTAATGGCCATCAGACGATTTGTGGCTCGCCGTGGTTCTCCAGAAACCTTCTACAGTGACAACGGAACTAACTTCGTGGGAGCGAGCAACATTCTTGAGAAACAGATGCAGGAGATCCAGGAGAATTGTGCGATTACATTTACCAACAGTAAGACGAGCTGGTGTTTCAATCCGCCTTCGGCGCCTCACATGGGCGGCGCTTGGGAGCGCATGGTGCGCTCAGTAAAAACCGCTATGTCTGTCATCGCAGACCATCCACAGCATCCTAGTGACGAAGTTTTGGAAACAGTAGTTGCAGAAGCCGAGTCGATTGTCAACTCTAGGCCATTGACATACATTCCGCTTGAGTCGATGGAAGAAGAGTCACTGACGCCAAACCACTTCCTGTTGTTCGGTACAAAGGGCGTTGCACAACCGGAAACATCAACAAAGGTGGAAGGAAGTGCCTTGCGAGACAGCTGGCGTCTCGCACAATGCTTGGTAAACCACTTCTGGGCCCGCTGGGTTCGGGAGTACCTACCAACTTTAACCAGGCGTACAAAGTGGTTTGAACCTACTAAACCATTGAAAGCAGGAGACCTAGTCATCGTCGTGGAGGAGAGTAAGCGGAACGGTTGGATAAGGGGTAAGATCGTGAACGTTATTAAGGCACCAGATGGACAAGTTCGGCGAGCAGTTGTGCAGACGAAGAATGGATTAATCAACAGACCTGCAGTAAAGCTAGCACTCCTGGATCTTCAGACACCTGGAGACGGTCCGGAACTTCACGGGCAGGGGGATGTTACGAAACCACAGGGCAGATTCGTTCAACAGACAGATGAGTTCAGTTCAGTACCACCCGGTGCTGTCAATACGAGCAAACATAAATGTCAGTTGCGCAAACGTCAGAACATATCCTCGTGTGCTGTACTGTCAGATGGAGCATAGACACAACGTGATCAGTCCGTAAGTTGCTCGTCATTGCACTGTTTCAATATTAAAATCAGTTAGCAGTCGTAGTTAAACCTTTATTAAAGTTGCTTAAATTCTAGTTAATTATAGTGAATTTGTAACAGAACGAGGTAATTATAAATTAATAAGAATTCCCTAAAACTGTACTGTGAACTGTTATATCTTACCTATTGTAGAAACTAAAGCTAATAGTACGGCTAATTGACTAGTTCAGGCTAATTATCACAGATTTGCAAGAAGGGTAAGTTCTCTTCAATAGAATCCAGCTTAAACCTAATGAATTTATAAAATCTAGGACACTACGAACACAGATAAAAAAGGAGTTTGTTTCGGATAAACTCGGAAGAAGAAAACGAAAATGTAAGCATAACCTATATTATAAACCAAATGAAACTTAATATAATATATTACAGCTTTGAAGCTGCGTGTAAGCTGCTATCAGGACGTGTATTCTTCCCAATCCGAACACCAATATTTCAAGAGTTCATACAAAACCACTATCCTGTCCACAAACAAATATATACCGATGGCTCGAAACGCGAATCGGAGACTGGAGCGGGCGTAGCAGAAAGTTGCAGTGAGGGCAGTTACTCGCTGTCGGGACAATGTAGCATTTTTTCGGCAGAAGCCTTTCCAGCACACGCGGGAATTTCGGGAAACGAGAAAGCTGATAAATTCGCCAACGAAGCTCGAAAGAAAATACCAATGGGTATTCCACTGCCCTCTCAAGATGTCATACGTTACGTGAAGAAGACAATTTACAACACTTGGGACATAGAATGGCACCAAACACAAGGAAACTTGAGACTGGTGAAACCATTCACAAATAAGTACATCGATCGAAAATGTGCATCCGAACAGCGTACTTTGACCAGGCTACGTATAGGTCACACTCGTGCAATGCATTCTCACCTCACGGATCGGAGTCCACCATCAAACAGTTGTTACTGCGGAGAAATTCTCACGGTCCACCACATACCCGTTACCTGTCGCGGATTCGCCTCGATACGGAAAGAGTGCGGCGTAAGCGGAATGATTACCGAAATCCTGTCGAACGATCCGAACAAAAAAAGCTGTGTTAAAATTTATAAGTAAAGCTAAGATATGTATATAATAGAAGTGTATTAAGCCCTAAGCCATTTCCAGTGACACGAATGCCACTTATGTGGTTAAGTGTCAAAAAACAATAAAAAACAAAAAGACCTAATATGCAGTTCAAAGAATTATCTTTCGTTTGTTCCTATCAGTGACACTGGTATTCCAAACGCCCATTTTTAGTGAAAAGTGCCTATAACCTTTCAACGATAATAACAAATGAATATGTGGTGCCATGAAACGAATTATTCCCCCTCAAATATCGCGAAAGGAATAAAACAATTTTTCTAAGAATCTCTAAGAAATATTATTTCATTCATTTATTTAGTTCAACATCAATTTCATGATAACACTGAATCAACAATTTGCCTCCACAATACTCGATTTTTAGCTGCAGCTCTCCAACGTCGGTTACGCCCAGGGTTGTTAATCGATAATTAATCGTCATCGTCGATAACGTTAACCACCCGTCAACGTCATCGGAAACTCCGTTAACAATAATGTATCGTCGCCTTCATCGTCATCGTCGATATCGTCGTTTTCATCGTCATCGTCGGTTCATCGGTTATCGCGATACATTTTGCGTTACTTTCCCGTTTATTGGGGTTGAAGTTGATGCGGTTAACTTTCAATGGTTTAGAATTAAATAACTATTGAAGGACATGTTGTTGGCAGTTGAAAATCAATAGTTTTGGACATTTTCTATGCGAAGGGGGGGGGGTCCGACGATGTGTCAAAATGGAGTTTTTTGTCAACTTTTCGGGAGAGTTTTATATTGAAGGGAAAGTTATTGGCAGTTGATAATCAATAGTTTTGGACATTTTCAATACACAGGGGGTTCGACGATGTGTCAAAATGGATTTTTTCAACTATTGAGGAAAGTTTGTTATATTGAAGAAGTTATTGGTAAGTGAAAATCAATAGTTTTGGGCATTTTCAATGTACCGTCGGTGCGTAAAAATAGATTTTTTTTTTCAACTTTTCGTGAACTTTTTATATTCAAGGGCAATCGATAGTTTTGGACATTTTCAATTCACACGAGGATCCAAAGGTGAAAGGCAAAAAGGTGAAAGAAATTCTTTGAACCACGAAAAACATTTTTAGTTATAGTGTCTTCAGCAAAGTTTATTTATATTTTTTTTCATTTAAAAAGTATTAGTTGGGTGATTAATTCCTCTAAAGCTGAGAAGAAAGTTTTTGCCTATGTTTATGAAAATAAAAAAAAAACTTTCTTTGGCAAAGTTGTTGAGAATATCGCTGAAGAGACTATGTGTCTATCTGTCGATTTTAATTTACATTTGTGGAGATTTTTTTGATATACCCCTGAAAATTGCTTTTTTTTAAAATGCTTTTCCTGGTAATTTTGTAGAATTTCAAAATGTTCCAAGATGTTGTTCAGCATAAGAAAATACAGAATTTTTATAATGTAAGTTTATTTGTATCTCTTACAACTTAGAAGTTATCGAATGTTTTAGTGCCCAAAAAGCAATATTTTGGTATGGAAGCCGCAAATTTCCGCAGACGAATACCAATACGAATTTGTAAAACAAACACTATCAAAATCGTTTGGTGGGCTCTAGCTTACGTTCAAGTCAAATTCGAGTAAATTCCTTCTTTAGCATATTTTTCTTATCTTAGAGATGCAAAATATACAAAAATAATAATACTGTACTGTAAGACCTCCTTAAGGAAATTTTTTACTAAATGATCAGAACGGATTATGAGGCTTTGTCGAGGAACTACAGAAGAATATTTTAACCGCTCCGGTTTATTAAAAAGAAAGAAAAAAAATATGTTAGTCCAGGTGTTTGCGTTTCGACTTCGTCTCTTCAGAACCAGCAAAAATATGTGCCGATTTCGTCAATGCCATCGTTTTATCACCCTATAGTTCGCCAAGCGGCTGATAAAAACGGGTCTTCACTGTATTCAAAAAACGAATAAAACTCTATTATGAGGCCGTACATAAATTACACTACATATTTATGGGTAAAAGAAGGAAGCATGAAGCATCTTGTTACATAGTGGAGCGAAGAAACGGAGGAGGGGGCTAAAAGCTTCCTAACTAGAAAAGGAAATCAAACATTGGAAATATGTATATTCTCCTTTTCAAAATCCGAAATCTTCTGGTTTAAATCAAAATTATAATAAATTCTGTTAATCACCACACGACTTAAATGTGTAGTGTGATTTGTGAATGGCCTAATAATAGTGGTTTAGTAGTTTTTTCAATATATGATTTTGCGTGCTAAAAATTACTAATCGCACAATAGCTCAAAATTTGTTTTCTTCATGGTCAAAACAATTTGATCACCTTTTTGCCGCTTGGAAACACTGTGCACCTGGGACTCTTCTGTGCACCAACTTACTCGAAAAGTTGAAAAAATTCAATTTCGACTCATCATCGGACCCTTCTGCGTATTGAAATGTCCAAAATTATTGATTTTCAATTGCCAGCAACTTTCCCTTCAACATAATACATTTTCCCGAAAAGTTGAAATAATTTCATTTTGACGCATCGTCAGACCCCGCTGTGCATAGAAAATGTCCAAAACTATTCATTTTCAACTGCCAACAACATGTCCTTCAATAGGTATTTATTTCTAAACAATTGAAAGTTAACCGCATCAACTTCAACTCCAATAAACTGGAAAGTAACGCAAAATGTATCGCGATAACCGATGAACCGACGATGACGATGAAGGCGACGATACATTATCGTTAACGGAGTTTCCGATGACGATACATTATCGTTAACGAGTAACGTCGATAAATTATCGTGAAAAATGTATCGCATTAACAACCCTGGTTACGCCCAACACTCGCCAAATCATGTTCCACCTGTTCCGCCCATCGTGCTCTCTGCGCTCCTCGCCTTCTTGTATCAACCGGATCATTAGCGAACACCATCTTTGCAGGATTGTTGTCCGGCATTCTTGCAACATGTCCTGACCACCGTATCCTTCCAGCTTTCGCCACCTTTTGGATACTGGGTTCGCCATAGGGTGCAGCGAGCTCGTGGTTCATCCTTCGCCGCCACACACCGTTCTCCTGCACCCCGCGGGAGATCGTCTTTAGCACCCGTCGTTCGAAAACTCCTAGCGCTTGCAGGTCCTCCTCGAGCATGGTCCAAGTCTCGTGCCCGTAGAGAACCATTGGTCTTATAAGAGTTTTGTACATGGTGCATTTGGTGCGGGGGTGAATCTTTCTTGACCGCCATTTCTTCTGGATCCCATAGTAGGCCCGACTTCCACTGATGATGCGTCTTCGGATTTCACGGCTCACGTTATTGTCAGCCGTTAATAAGGATACTAGGTAGACAAAATCCTCCACTACCTCAAAGGTATCCCCGTCGATCGTAACGCTGTTTCCTGGCCGGATCCTGTCGTTTTTGGTTCCGCCTACCAGCATATACCTTGTTTTGGACGCATTTACCACCAGTCCGACCTTCGCTGCTTCAGGCGGGTGTACAGGTCTGTCACCATTCCAAATGTTCGATAATGTCCATGAAGATCGTGCCCCGGCTGTTGAGCCCGGCTCGTCGCATCACACCTTCCAGAGCGATGTTGAATAGTAGACACGAGAGTCCATCACCTTGTCTCAGTCCTCGTCGAGATTCGAATGTACTGGAAAGTTCACCCGAAATCCTTACGCTGTTTTGTACACCGTCCATCGTTGCTTTGATCAGTCGAGTCAGCTTCCCGGGAAAGCTGTTTTCGTCCATGATTTTCCATAGCTCTAAGCCTGGTAACCGAAGCCGGCTTGGTAACTTCCCACGAACTCATTTAGGTGATAGACGACGGAAGATGATCTGGGATAGCACTTTGTAGGCGGCATTCAAAATGGTGATCGCTCGGAAGTTCTCACATTCCAAATGGTCGCCTTTCTTGTGAATGGGGCAGATCACCCCTTCTTTCCACTTATTCGGTAGCTGTTCGGTTTCCCAGGTCCTGACTACTAACCAGTGCAGACAAGTGGCCAACTTTTCTGGGCCCAACTTGATGAGTTCTGCTGCGATACCATCTTTGCCAGTTGCTTTATTGTTCTTGAGCTGTTGGATGGCATCCTTAACTTCCCTCAACGTGGGAGTTGGTTCATTCCTGTCCTCAACTGCACTGACGTAGTCAAATCCTCCGTTGCCTTGGTCATCTGTACCTACATTCTCCTCGCCGTTCAGGTGCTCGTCGAAGTGCTGCTTCCACCTTTCGATCACCTCACTGCTGTCCTTCAGCAGGCTCCCGTCCTTATCCCTACATATTTCGGCTTGCGGCACGAAGCCTTTGCGGGATGCGTTGAGCTTCTGGTAGAACTTCCGTGTATCTTGAGAACGGCACAGCAGTTCCATTTCTTCGCATTCCGCTTCTTCCAGGCGGCGTTTTTTCTCCCGGAAGAGGCGTGTCTGCTGCCTCCGCTTCTGTTTGTATTGTTCCACCTTCTGTCGGGTTCCATGCTTCAGCATGACCGCTCTCGCTGCATTCTTCTCCTCCGAAACCACTCTGCACTCCTCGTCGTACCAATCGTTCCGCCGTCTCCGTTCATCGTACCCGACAATGTCCCCAGCTACATTGTTGATGGCTGCTTTTACTGTTCTCCAGCAGTCCTCTAGAGGGGCCACGTCGAGCTCTCCCTCGTCCGGTAACGCTGCCTCGAGGTGCTACGCATAGGCAGTGGCGACATCTGGTTGCTTCAGTCGCTCTAGATCGTACCGAGGCGGCCGTCGGTACCGTACATGATTAATGACGGATAGTTTTGGGCGCAATTTAACCATCACCAGGTAGTGGTCAGAGTCGATGTTAGCGCTATGATAGGTCCTGACGTCGATAATGTTGGAGAAGTGCCGTCCAGCGATCAGGACGTGGTCGATTTGCGATTCCGTCTGTAGCGGTGATCTCCAGATGTAACGATAAGGGAGGCTGTGCTGGAAGAAGGTGCTACGAATGGGCATGTTCTTGGAGACGGCGAAATCAATGAGTCGAAGGCCGTTCTCATTCGTCAGATGGTGAGCGCTGAACTTTCCAATCGTCGGTCTGAATTCCTCCTCCTGGCCTACCTGAGCGTTTAAGTCCCCAATGATGATCTTGACGTCGTGGCTTGGGCAGCGGTCGTTCGAGCTGCGCATAGAAACCGTCTTTGTCATCATCGGTGCTTCCGGAGTGAGGGCTGTCCACGTATATTATGCTGATGTTGAAGAAACGGCCCTTGATCCTCAACCTGCACATTCTTTCGTCGATCGGCCACCCACCGATCACGCGCCTTTGCATATCGCCCATCACAATAAAAGCTGTCCCTAGCTCATGTGCGTTTCCGCAGCTCTGGTAGATGGTAGATTACCTCTAAACGTTCGCACCATGGATCCTGTCCAACACACCTCCTGCAGCGCTACGATTCCGAACCCGCGGCTCTTGAGAACATCGGCGAGTACGCGGGAGCTCCCGATGGAGTTGAGAGATCTGCAGTTCAACGTTCCGAGCTTCCAATCGCTAGTCCCTTTTCGTCGCAGTGATCGTCGCCATTGGTTTCGGTTCGCTGAGCTTAGAGTCCTTCACTGGCACTCGGACGATGATCAGCCGCCCCTAACATGGGGAACAGACGTTGTTTTGAGCCGCTCCTCCTGGAGATCAGACGCTCAGGCTTGCAGCAGCAAACCCCCCCCCCCCCCCCCTTCCTGTCATCCTACGACCAACGTTCCCACCGGGGTTGGTTACCCGATCTTCCCTAAAGTTGCTTGTAGTTCCCGGCTAGTACCACGGGGAGGTAGGGATAGGAGTTGCTTGGAAGAGGCTCTGTCTTACGCATTACCCAGCCTTTATCCTAAACCTTGATTTAAAATTTAGAAGGATGACAAATGTACTCAACAAAGCTCACTAATATTTATCGTTTTAAAAACTCACTAAAAGTAATAAGACTCAATCTACAACGTTTAAAAAGATGTGAGCTTTATACAGTTAGAACCACCCTAACTGTCGTTTTAGCAAAAAGCAAGGGCTCGCATTGTTTAGTTTTAGTGAAGACTTAAAATTCCTGCTAAATTTACTTTTTGGACCACTATGCATTGTTGTAAGTAAGCGGATAATAATCAACGATAATCATTCGAGGACTACTCTAATCTCATGTGAAAATAGTGACTTGAATGCAATTTGAATATTAAACGTAAATCGGGGCACAATTTCAAATAGGGTATTTTTTTCTCACTACTTACCTTTTAACCAACGCTTTGTGTTCATTCTCCTGGCTGATGGCGACCATCGCATGCTTACAGGTCGGCACCACCTTCTGCCGGATGGTCCAGTAGCAGGTCACGTTGCGCGGATACATCCCCGGATAGTTTGGACTCTGCAATCGACACTTTTTCCGGTAGCACTCGTCGTACTGCCGGGTGCAGTAGGTTCCAGGTGTGACTCGGCCCAGTTCCAGCAGTTCATTCGGTGCCCCGTACCTAGCGGTAGGAATCGAGAAAAAGTTACGATTAGTACGTGCAGCGAGCCCCCGATACCGGAACGGGACAACACTAGAAATGAACTAAAGATTTCGGAAACGGATGGAAATTGAAATGGTAAGAAATGGGAAAACTTTTCGCCAATCACAATTTCTCGATGAAACAAATGTTGCGCCAAGCGATTGGCACTCGACCGGAAACCGGCTCCTCCACCGCAGTCCGGCGGCTGTCGTCGTCGTCGCTGTCGAAACTTCCCCCGGAAAACAATCTCAATTTCAAACAAAACTTCACCTTGTCTTCGTTCCTACATTGTATAAACATAATACACTTGAGTGCGTGTGACTATCGGTAAACGAGCTCATGAAAAGGAGACGGTTTGGTGAGCCGCGTCGTACCCGGATCGGCTGAACAAACAGGAAACAGGATCTTCCGTATGCTACGCCAACGGATGGACGTAAGAAAGTAAAGTTTTATTATCGATGGGTGCAGGGATGATTTGGAAATTCCGATATGTAAATATGAACAATTGATTGGAAATGAAATTATTACTGAGCATATATCGAACTACCGATTTGTGTCTGAAAGTTTTTTTTTGTTAAATCCATATGGGACCGCTCAAGTTATTCACAACACAGTTTATGGACGGTCCCGGTACACATATCAAAACATTCACCTTCTGTATAACCTATGGCCAAACACAAACCTAGCAGAGAGTGGGTTTTCCCAATTTCGTGCTTCAACGGGTCCAAATTGAGGCGAATAAATGAATCAATGAAAAGTATTATATGGTAAAATGGAACTGCTACCGACCGGATTTTCGGTAAGCAACCCAACGAACAGCAAAAAATAAATAAATAAATAAATATCACACAGACATCCTCTGAATGTTGAGAGTGTATTAGGACAAGCTTCCGAATAAAAGGAAACCCAATTTGGTATCAAGTCCCATGCTTCAGTTGCTTTTTGTAGACGATGACAGAGAAGATTTTCCGAGAGTTTTGTGAAAGTTTTGTAACATTCTCTGTTCGAGGTAAACGGTTGAAAGGGAACAAGTGTTAAGGATTAGAATGCCATCGTTTCGAATGCAGTTTAGGATGATGTTATCATGGGTATTTCATCTATTGGTCGCTCTCACTTTCATATACCCACAGGCTGGTTATTTACAGCAATGAAACACCGAATAGAATAATATTTTTCAAACCTCAAGCAAGACATCACCATCAAAATTCCAGTTCCAATTGAAAATAGAAGATGAATAGTGTATTTTCAGAACCAACACCCTTTCCCCTTTTCCTATCGTACATTCAAACCAACCATCAAAGATGAACTTCTGCATCAAACGCACCCGACAGTCCTTGAACCTTCCATGGCCCACAGACCTCGTCAGTTGGCAGAAAGTGCTGTGCAAGTATCTTTCCGTTTGCAAACAAACTGCATTCACTAGGCAGCTGAAGAGTACAAAGAAAACACAACATGGAAATGATGGCAAACATTTTCGGAACACAAATACAAGAAGGAACAAAACTAGACGACGACGACGACAACCGAGCGAGCAAGACGGGACGAATGTCGCAAATGGTCTGTCTAGAAACGGACTAAGCAAGTACCTATCCACGCGTTTGCTGTCTTGCTCCTAAACTGCAAAGGAGGGAACCGTCTTGAATGATTGCACACAGTGACTCTCGCAGTCAGGAGAAAATTCCGAGCGATGCAAATAACGGAAGATGGAACCTGAACATCGAGCATTGCTGCTGCCAATGGAAGCGGAAATGCTGCAATCAAAACTTGTTTTCTCAACTCGTCGCTCTGTTCGCCTTGTGTGATCCTCTAGTAAATGCGCATTCACAATATTTCGTGAATGGTAAAATGCTGTGAATGGAATTTTACAACTATTGACCCGTACGGATTGTATGGCGGGGGCAAAGGGTTATATAGCTGTAGAGTAGAATCGGGAAACTTGTCCATCCAGGGAATCTGTTGAGTCACTTTAATCGACACCAGCTATATATTCAATTGATTGTACTCTTATCATTCCTCCATGTTTTCTGCAATGGTTTTTGTCCATACAATAAGCTCATTTAAGGCGGCTTGAAAGATGTCCCTCGAACAATGGTGTGTTTCTACTCATTCGAATAATGACTGCGAATAATATATCAACAAAAAAATACTGAACTTATTAAAGATTAAAGCTCTTGTGGTATCGAACTTATTTTTGCGAACACGATTACGTAAGGGATTAGGTGGGAGGAAAAAGAGATTAAAAATATATATGTTATTCATGTAACCGTGAACTTGTTCAAGATTCCTAGAATAAAGCCACAAGGGGCAGCCCTATGCGGTTGCACGAACTGTAGACGTAGGACTACACTATTTGATGTAAAATATTTATTTTCTCAGTACATTTAGAGTAATAATAAATCTTTCTGACGTATAGTTCAAGCACAACCAATCAACATCGAATGTTAAATATTGGCTGTCAGGTCATTTCATGTGCAGTAGGTGATCGAATCAGATTAAATTTATTTGAGAAGATCTGATTAAATAAAACAGAAAACCGCGACCGAACTAATATCAGGAACTATTTTAAATTCTTATAGCTTTGAAAATAAATATAATACTATTTCATGTATAGAGCAAGCTTTCTAGTTATATTTTGCCATGATTGTAACTTTCCTAAAGTAACGAATGCAGTGGTCTTAATTACATATCGAAGATATAAATATACAAGAATGGAAAACAATTTTATATATGGACTTGGATGCGTTTTTGCAACGTAGTGTTTTTTTTGAGTGGTACTGTATTCATTCATAAATAGGCTTTGTAGTATGTACCTATTAGCAGAATCAAAGTAGGATAGGCTGAGTGGAAATGAAACCAATGAATTGATCGAACGTAAATAATAATCTTTCGTTGTGCTTTCCATCCATTCGCGTAAATTTGTTGCTTAGAAAGTTTTAGCCTTTGCACAACGATTTCAGATTTTAATGAAACTTTCTGTACATGAGAGGTTTGTCACAAAAAGCCACTTTGCATACTTCGTTTTTCCAAAAATGATCTAGACTGTCTTTTGAAAAGGGCCAAACTTTTTTTACTATTTTTTTTCAAATGGCTATAGTCTAAAAATGACAAATCCTACAAAAAATGTTGTAGGAGTGATTTTCACAAAAATTGTCAAATTTTTGAATAAAAATATTGAAAAAATTCTTCATTGACTCCTACACTGAAAAAAATCGATTTCAAAAATTTAAAGTCGATTTACATTTTTGATTTGGATGAAATTCTGTTCCAAGATAGTAATTATGTTCCCTACCTACCGTCAAAAATTCAAGTTGGGCACTTTTAAGGAAAAAAAGTTATTTGAAAAAAACTTTTCCTTGTCCAAACTGAATTTTTTTCAGTGTATTTTTATCGAAAAATAAACCAATGAAAGTCATAATCATCTCAAAATCCATTTTCCCAGCTGCTAGTTGCCTGATACATGCAAAAAGTATCGGTAACGAATTTGGTATATATTCATAGCAAGTTTCCTATGAATATATACCAAATGATGACTGGAAGATTGGAAGACAAGAAGACTAAAAGACTTGAAGACTGCAGTTCATTTGTTCCTCTCAAAAGTGATAACTTTTATGAAACAATTTACAAACTCTTCTAAAATTTATTTTATGTCTGATGCAGCAGCAGCATAATACAAAAATACGAAAAACTTTGCAAGCTTGTGTAGATTTCTGTCAAAGTATGAGTGAAGCGCAGAATGGCATTTTGTTGCAGTATCCTATGGAAAAGGACCCTGTGATGCTATTGGTGGCACTCTCAAGCGAATTCTCGCGACTATGGAAATACCATAACAAGTCCCCGAGACTTATATAACTGGGCAGTTGAACAAAATGATAAAAATATCACAAAATTAATTTTCTGCTACATATTCACTGAACAGTAAAACAAAATGTCAGAAGAACTCTAAGACCTGTATAATAACGCCAAAACAATATCTGGAACTCAAAAATTCCACAGTTTTGTGCCTATTCCAGGGGGCAAAGTAGAGATAAAAAGGTATTCTAATTCAGATGATGAACCAAAAATATTTTCCTTGTATAGAAATAATACAAAATAGCATACATGAAGATAGTTTTAAGACAAATGCTATAAATAAGAATAAATAAATAATTATATAAAATTCAATACATAATGTTGTGGTGGTTATTTCTTTCTTTGATTCTTCCTAAGCACTAAACAAGAAAATAAAAAAGTAATAATGGAATATTTGTTTAACGAAATAAACTCTTTTCAATGGGATTATTGATTAAGGGGTTACATACCTTTTAGTGAAAAAAATGTCAAGAAAGTTTGAATTTACGCAAAGGAATAAAGCAATGATTTCATTACCTCAATCTTATAATATTTTGGTAGTACATTTTTCATTAAAATAAACAAGCATAAGTTTATAAAAAGAAATTGATAATTGGCGGAGTTATGGCTTTTTCCCCGAAAGCCTTTTTATTTAATATTTTGCGGTGATCACGATTGGAGACCAATAGATCATCTCAAATCCCAAACTGAAAAAAAAATCCATTAGTATATGAATATTCCTCGTACCTTAACTATTAGTTGAATAAATATTAATTTTTCCCTGCATTCAAGAATTTTTTTAGTAAAAAATCGCTGTTTCAAGCTCCAAAAATTGCAATAAAAAATTCTTTTCCATGAAACGGCAATCGTGATCACGGAAAAACCATTTTTAGTAAAACGACATTTCCAGATAATCGAGTTTAAAATTTCAAATTACCACTGCTCTTAGTAAACGAAGCGCGCTTGGAAGCACTACAACTTTCGATCTATTTCTCGGATCTTTATAAAAACTTGGGAAAACATTTTCAAGGAGTTGTACTTTCAGATAACGTAATAATTCATCAAAAATGAAAAAGTAGTGAACCACTTAATAAAAAATATGCTTAGTTGCTAAATTAGACTATATCTTCTCACAAACTGAGTTTTATTAGATTCTGAGATGTTTATGACTTTCATTGGTTTAGTTTTCGATAAAAATACACTGAAGAAAAAAAATCAGTTGGAACAAGCAAAAGTTTTTTTTCGAATAACTTTTTTGTGCTCAGTGCCCAACTTGAATTTTTGACGGTAGGTAGGGAACATAATTACCTATTTTGGAACAAAATTTCAACCAAATCAAAAATGGATTTTTTGAAAATCGACTTTAAATTTTTAAAATCGATTTTTTTCAGCGTAGGAATTAATGAAGGATTTTTTCAATATTTTTATTCGAAAATTTGACTAATTTTGTGAAAACCACTCCTACAATATTTTTTGTAGGATTTGTCATTTTTAGACTATAGTCATTTGAAAAAAAATGGTAAAAAAAGTTTGGCCCTTTTCAAAAGACAGTCTAGATTATTTTTGGAAAAACAAAATATGCAAAGTGGTTTTTTGTGACAAAGTCTTCATGTACAGAAAGTTTTATTATAATCTGAGAGGTTGCTGCCAACTCTGAATACGATTTGGCGCGAAATTCGTCTTGTACAATGCTCGAATCAAACAGTTGTGTGTACTCACATACATGTACGTACCTCAATGGAAGATACGTACAAAGCAAAATGAATCAACGCTGATAATGATGGGTAGAGTGAAAGAGACAACTAGTACCACGAAGCTATGTTAACCGTGTTTGCATATGGAGATTGATTGTACAAGCGATTTTGTGTACGAATTAAGTACGATTCACACGATACATCAGGCTTCCGTCACCGGTACAGAACGTCAAGATTAGTTACATGCAGTTAAATGAAGGCATTCACATACAACATCTACGGCACGGAACGTTTTGACGCACGGCACGTGTGAACAGGCACAAGAGAAACGCATTTAACTTATCCAGACGGAACAGTGACGTTCCGTTGACCTAAGCTGATGTATCGTCTGAATCGTCCTTTAAGGGGTTATATATGTTGAGGTCGGCCAAAAAATCGATTTTTTTTATTCTTGTATCGTAATGCTGAGGTTCTTAAGAATCGGAGCAGTGGACGCAAAGTTATAGCGTTTTTCATCTTGCTCCTTTAAACGCGATTATCTCAAAATCATGTTTTCCAAGAGCGTCTTTGCGGTGACTACGATTGCCGGAAAAGTTTTCAACCGATCTCAAAACTTTTTTTTTTGCTTGTCAAAATTTTCATATTATTGTTATGAATTTTTTAATGATTTTTTTCAGGTGAAAATAGTGATTTTTTTGGAAAAATCGTCCCCGTTTCCAAAAAGAATTTTTTAAATAGATCGTTCATGGACACCACAGGTACTAATGATTTTGTTTAGTTTGATGGTTTCTGTTGAGCTGTTGGACTGGAATCGTAGTCACCTCTTTGAAAAAACGCGTTTCGCGGAAATTGCTATAGCTTCGACAATTATTAATATTTTTTTTATTTTCTCAAGTGGATTTTGCAAATTGGACATTGTAGTACGCTAAATGTCTAACAAGTATTTCATAAAAATATGGCTACATATCTTTATAAAAATTCAAACTTGTCCCTTTTTTCCCGCATCTCAACATATATAACCCCTTAATGCGTTCGAGTTTGTACATAAAATTTGTGCTTGAAACGAGCACAACACAAAAGAAAAGATTTTTTTTATTATTATTAAAGAAATTTTAACCTTTTCAACCTCTCTTTTGGAAAAATATTGTTTCAACGAAAAAACTCGCGTGTTGAACGGCACTGCGTAGCGTACTTCCAGTGTTACGGACTTCTGATTCAGTTTCCCTAGCTGTGAAAACACGAAGCGCAGTGATCTGCTCCGCTGCCGTTCAACAGGCAACTGAGCTTGTCCGGTCAAACCCGTTCTTTAAATAGTCGATGAAGACGTCATACATATAAGCATTGCGCGCTAGGTACATAAATCTGTCGTGCCAGACTTGGGAAGCGCTACCTTCTGTGTGCAAATGTGTGAATGGCCATTAGGCCGAATCGTCATTAGGCCGAATGGACTTTAGATCGGATGCTTAATAGAGAGGAGTGAAAGGGACCGAGGCCTATCCCGTACAGCTTTCTGGGCTTCTCTGTATGAGCTAAGTTTTCGTATCTCGATTAAACGAATCTCGTATTGTTTTCATTGTCTGGATACCATAGCCACATTAGGCGCTATTATAATTTATTTTTTACATTAAGTCGACAACAATGTCCAGCCATTAGGCAGAAGGATGCTAAGCACATAAAATCTGTGCATAATAAAAAATCTGTTCCATGACAATTTGATCAATCCTTCCTTAAAAAAGTCTTGTGGAATGAAAGTAATCCAATTTTCTTCTTTCATATTCCTTCTCTACCATTTTGTCTCACCCTCTTCCACTATCTCTTACTTTTCTATTTTGTTCTACATTCTCTCTCTCAAAATCTCTAATTATTTCCCTAACTCAATTAATTTAAATCACTGATGTTTTATCCTTCTTTTTAATATAAGCTGTTCTTTCGAATTATATCCTGTGCATTTCACGACTTCTATCCAGCCAGTCAAATTACGGAAGTTGATCTAGATGACAATTCACATACATACAACATTGAATACAACTTTTACTAAAGTTCATTCTCTTTACTTCGATTATGGTAATTAAAGAGGATAACTTATTCTAGAAGTTTTCATTGTACATGCCACTAAGTTGCCAATTCTTTTTTTTTTTTAGGAGACATGAACAAAAACACTGTCGGGTCAAATATTTCACCAGAAACACGCATATTTATTTATTTTTTAATTATCTACTTTTTAACTTTCTAACCGATGCCAAGGATCCGAAGCAGCGTAATGCTGCTGAGGATCCGCCGGTCTCTCGCAGGCGAACCTGTGATCCACTCGTTTGCCCGTTTTATTCAAACATATGGGCTATCAATTAGGAACGGTAGCGATGTCGGACAGCACCCAGTTTGAAGCGATGTGGTGTAGCCATATTAGGCGTCCATTTTATTTTTTATTACATGCAGTCAATAAATCAGTAGCGAGAAATGGGGTGTAAATATGCTAAACATTATAATTATAAGTTTTAAAAAAATCTAAATGAATCACCCTTCATTGAAAACTGATCATTCTTTTCCGTTACAACCACTTCATCTATCACTCTCTTTGGTTTATTCGATCTAATGGCCATTCAGCCTTTTGCATTCGGATGAATGACAATTCGGCCTAATGACCATTCGGCCTAATGCTTTTCGGCCGAATGACCTTCGGCCTAATGACCCAGCATCGAAAATTCTTTGGGTTTATCTATTGGAATCTGTTCTTAGAAGCATTTCGGGGTGATATGCACAAAAAAATTGAAAAATTATCGTGAGAAGGCTGAATTATAAGCGTGTGCAACCTGACTACTTTTCGTTAGGGGAACTGGTGGTAAAATGAACACGTTACGCAAAGTCATTATTTTCTAACTAATACGTGATTGAGATACTACAATCACCTCATACGTTTCTTGTTAGGCATGTTTTGTACATATTTGGTGAAAATATTTCGACATAACCACAAGTTTCCAAACATTATTCTTGATTTCAAAACAAGTCCAAAAAAGAGACATGATTATAGCGTGTGGGTAAAATGAACACCTTCTAGTGACCTGCAAAATGTTCTGTATGTATGCAATGCTTAGCGTTGAAAAGCAATTGCTGATGTCCCAGCGGCTCATAAGCATTGCATACACACAGGGCATTTTGTAGGCAAAAAAACTTGTCACGGAAAAATTAAATTTTCATGTAATGCTAACCAATTTAAAATTCTGTGACATGGAAACACATCTACAAACTTGGGGTTATCCATAGGTGTTTAAAATTTAAGGATCTGTCGGAGAACAGTGAAGATATAGCAACTTGAACTTAGCAATTAATTTTGAGGCTTGGTACTTGGAGCAGCAAGATGGTTCATATTACCCCCACTACAACCTGTTCATTTTACCCCCTAAGACATTTTATTTTCTAACAGCCGTTCCGATTGAGCCGATTTGTCCTGATCCCTTCTTATTGCTGAGAAATATCTGCAAGAGGTTCAACTACTGTTATCTAACACCATTTTCACAATAAAATTAAAATTTTACCACAAAAGACCTTATATTCTACATGCCGAATTTAACATCAGCGACAAACATGAATGCCGATTTTGGTTTTCATCATATTTATTTCACATTCGACAGCTTTTTATCAAAAGAAATTATTTCAATATCCTTTGAATACTTGACAGGTCACGTTTCTGTGAAGTTTGTTCTAAGTTTAACTAACATTGACTTGATTTTGATACCTGTTCATTTTATCCCTCCCCCTGTTCATTTTACCCACAAGTCCCCTACATACATTTTTGTTGAATTTGCAAAGTGCACTCCCATATCGAAAACAAAGACGTAGTCCTACATCAATAGTCCCGACTTATCATTCGTGGTCGTGAGATAGTTCACGAAATCAAGAAATATTATTCATGAATTCGTAAACTCATGATTCCATTCTTTCATGAAATGTTCAGCTGCTAAGAATCAGTAATAGGTACGAGCAGTAGATATGAGAAAACTATTAGAACCTCGAACATTGTTATTCATTTGATTACTGTGTTGAGCACCACACATCGTGGTCATGACATGTTTCACAGAATGAAACTGTTGATATCATGAACATGGGTCACATTACTCCATTCGAAAGCAAGCTCTAGAATAAAATATCACGATAACGTGAACAAAAATGATGAAATTCGCGACTAAGATCCTGAAATCAAGATCGTAAATCGTGACCTGTTGTAGAGGGTGGTACGATTGCTTCTATAACCGCTCGTTATAGATGTTGGCTCTCACAATTTTATACTCGTTATTTGAAGCTTTTATAACGTTTTCAATCTTCGCGCTGATAGCTTGTATACATTTCCAAAAGTAGTGTGGATTAAAATTCTAGTTAATGCAATCTTGAAGAGATTGGCAAATGTGTGCTTCTCAAAACAAACAAATCATCTGATATTTTCTGTTTGATCCAGCTTGTCACTTTAAAACAAAGACTAATATTGACGATATCTTGAAGCAAGTCCGATTCGAGGTCGGGTTCTCACCATGGTGCATTTCCCAAATATGATGCATTAACAGAGATCGTTCATGAATAAAGCATAAATCAGTTGTTGTAAGTGACTTCCTTGAGTAAAATAAATAAGCAGTGTCATTTTTCACAGAAAAAAAATTATGTTTAACAATTAAATTACAAAAAAACATTTTCTTATTTTTTTTGTATCTTGTCAACAAAAACCTACAGAGAACTTTTAAAAAAGTTTTTCTAACCATTTCTTTATACATGTTTTGAAATTACTCATGCTAATTGACAGACAAAACTGTAATTCAATTATATAAGATGATTTATAATCATTTTTAACTCATTTCAAATCAAAATGTATTTAACAAAAGTCTTCCAAAATGCGATAGTTCTCGATATATTTGAATAGCAATTTTATTGCAACAAAAACAGTTAATTTGTGCAATTATTCCACTTTCAAAAGTTATTCGCGTTTCGCCATCATAAACTATCGACAATGTGTGTTGTTTTAAAGCCGTAAAAAACTTCTTTAGTGTTTTTGGAACATGCAGAAGCTTTTCCTAACAACAAATTTTAACATATTTTTATAATTCATGCTATTTGTGGTCAAAAATCGAATTTGATTATGATTCCACGCTTTTCTAAACTACTATGGCTCTTAATATTGAAAAATATTTCACACCTCTCAGTCCCCTGCTAATTAAATGTCGTTACAACATAAAAAAAAGAAAATTGTCTCATTCTTAGTCGTTAATAAAAAGGAAAAATAAATATAATTTAAATTGTTAACTTTTTGCTTTTGTGTAAATGACACAATGTTTTGTCAGTGTATATTTTTCCGTGCAGAAGTATGCATTCCCTGCAACTCTATCTTAGATAATTTTCCTATATAAAATAGGCAATCAAACAAAAAAAATGAACATGCATTTTTGAACATGATTACGCCTTTTCGAAAAATTGCTCATGTATCAAAATGTTTTATTAGTCCGATAAAATCATGGAGATTTATAATTTGAACACCACTGTAAAGTTTTGTTCGAATCGGCGAAGGTCATATTTTGTGGTCAGCCGGTTTCTCATGGAATCTCTCCATAGTTTCAAGAATGATATTATTCCTCGTTTGGACGTGAGTCTTTGTGGAAAACAGACAGAGAAAGAATAACCGGAACGGTGAGAATGAAGAAATAATGATGTCACCTGAGGTCACGTCGGAGAGCGTGTAAAGGCGCTTTAACCTAGGCTTATTAGCCAGGAAAAGGTGAAAATACATCTGTCCCATCCCAAAGGACCAAAAGAGTCACATTAACTTTCTTAGCCAAGTCACTCCCAACGATTTATCATAACCCCTTTGAACTGAAACGGTCGGTACGGTTGTCCTCATTTCTTCCTTCTTCAATATTAAAAAGGATTCGCTAGTTAGATTGAATAATATAATTGCTGTATAATTTTCAAACATCGTTAAATCAAACTCTGCACAGTATGCCTGGTCGTTTTAAAATTTGCGACATAATATGCTTGACAAGAAAAACACTAGAGAATAACTGCAGTGTTTTCCAGAATACTTTTCAATACTGGCTGCGTAATGGTTAGAATGGAATAGAATGATGTCACCTTAGGTCACCCCGGTGTACAAACTCAAAAGTTTTTAAGGTCAGGCCATATTGAATTCCGTTGAACCTCTTTACCGGCTTTCGATCGAGTAAACTGTAGAACACTTTAACGGAAAGAGAGTTGCTTAGTCTTCACGTTTCTTTTCAGTTTAGGAATCAATCCACAGTCTCGCAAGGAGGCAATATGGGAACACTACTGTTCACGCTGTACATCAAGATGTTACATTGCTACGTTGTGTTTGGATTGCTGGGTGTTACGAAGGGTTGAAACTGTAATTTGTAAATATGTGCTTTGACTGGTGTCGCATTAAGAAATGTCAAGTTAGTGCTTGCTTTTGCAACTCCCTGAAGATTAGAAGAGTCTAAACAATAGCTGCTTTGGAAGGTCGGTGTGATTTGTTCAATCACTCTACACTCTCTACATATGAATTGTACTGGGATACAAAATTTAGTTGTCCAAATCGTTACTAACATATTTTTAGTCGGGAATGCGAGCCTTTGCAAAGACAGCTATGTTACCATTACGCAGGTATCATCTCGTCTTCTTCGGACTCATAACAAAGGCAGTCGCATTCGATATGATTCGCCGTTTTCATAGTGTTACCGCTCAAACTCCGGTAAAATTGTTAACCATGCGCGCTAAAGAAAAATTTGCATAGCGAAACACTCCAGCATCACAAAAAATAAAAATAAACACTGAAAAAACCAAAAAAGTCACATACAAAATAGTGTCCATCGCAATACCATCAGAGCACTGCCGGTACGAATGTCCAATAGGAAGGAAACTATTTTGCATTTTATACCGTATAGACGTGAATGATAATTTTACCTGACAATGGCATCTGATTGACTGATGAATTTGTACCGGATGCGGAACTCGAACGGCGTTCCGGCCTGCATCGGTGCATGGAAAACCTGGAAAGAGGATTAAAAGAACAAACACACATCGAAGATATTAGATTATGGACACATTCCAGAAAGGTGAAGGTAATAGATGGAGAGGGAAAAAAAGTTCAACAGGAGGGTCTTCCCGTTCGTAGCTGGAAGGAGAAATTGAACGCATAACGAGAAAGGCATCCACGTATGCAAAGAAATTACCGGCATCTATATTCAGACGAACGTACGTTCGTAAACGTAGCGACCCTACACGTGCCGACATGTTAGATCTGGATTGTGTTGACTGTCGAATAAAAAAAGCTTTTATCATGAGGACATGTACACCGTAGATTGAACAGTGCGGAACGATATTTCTTTTGTAGTGTGTACTCTACTTAGTGAATGAAATGTATCGAACATGTTATGAAGAATCAAGCGTCCCCAGCACATTATGAATGATGGAAACGCATGGTAATTAGTTTTCTAACCAATGCAAACAATGTACGGTGTTCGGAAGTTATTACCCACACTGTATTGTACAAAACGAAATTATTCAATGTCTTTTCCCATTCACTCATTCAACACATCTAGTGTTCGGTCGAACCAGGAAAATTAAAATTCCTTGAGCTACCCGGTTTCGAATCAAGCATCACCTGAACCTGAATATCGTCGATGGAAAACCCGGCGACGACATCGGCAGCCTTAATAACACACAAGACACAAGATTCCAGTACCGGATAGGAACGCTTCGAAATGAACTGCCGGAGAGTGTGGAGACTGGCTGCCGCCACCGGTTCCAGTTTTGGATCTAGTTCTCGTTGTGCCATTCGTCGTCGTCGCCATCGTTGTCGAAAAATGCATATTCATGATGATCAAATGAGAATTTATGGCACGGTGCCGGTACTGCTAAATAACGGATGGCGAACGGGGGCGGATTGAAAAGAAAACTCCGACTGTTTACTGCCGGCGCGCTGCTGGCGGGAAGTGGTTCCATCGTCGTTGAAGGGTGAGCGAAATTGAAAACTCCGGACTGCGTGTTATCCGGGGCTACGTGTCGTATGTGTAGAATGGGAAATTCTTTTTTTTTTCACTCTCTGACTAACGTAAATGGAAAGCATGTAAATTTGGATATGAATTATGCTTCCTCCAGAAAAAAAGGTAAATCCGATGAGACATGATCTCTTTTTGAAAGCATCAAAAGGATGAGTTTTCGTGGGAAAATGAGAATTTGAATATTTCCGAACGAGAAATGACGAGGCGCTCATTTCTAGCATCGTTTGAATGTGGGCCCGAAAAGTTCGCACGGTTTGGTCAGGACTCCACGAAGGTAGCAGCAGGTTTATCAAATTAAATTTTTTATCTTTACTTCTTCTGTCAATAGGCTGCTGTGCGAAAGTGAACTTATCAATGGTAGCCAGTTCTGGCAGGCAGTAGCAGTAACGACAATGGATCTATCACTAGTCAGAAATAAACGGATTTTCATTAGGCAAATGTTTGCTTGCTTTGAGAATAATGATGATTCCTGACAGAGTTTTGTCGATGAAGCAAATGTTGGATCAATTGATTGATATTTGCTGTCAGGCCGATGAGGATATTTTGAACGGGGTTTGGAATATGTCGTGAGACAGGTGCTATGCAATCTGCCGAATTGAGATTTTTTAGGTTCTCGTGTGCCTGCCAGGGATTCGTTTTAATTATCAACCCAAGCGATAAATATTCTCGTATATATGTTCTGTCACTTATTTCAACGTTTGATTTAAATTGAGGAACATGTTCAGCATTTTCATTCCGCCCTATATGAGGGAGCCTTCAGTTCCAATGCCTATAGCATAATAAGGCATCTCACGTCGGTAGATATGAAGCATGTGGGACCAAAATAGAAATTTTTCCATGAATAAAATTGCTTCGCTTTGCATGATAAATTTTACAACCGCTATTTATGATTACACTGGATGAAAGGAAGGTTCATTACTTCTTATTAACTTGTTGCGTTAGGCTAACTTGTATGGGTTTGAGATATATAAATCAGAGTATAAAAATCGATCGTTACGAAAACATGACTGTGAACAAAAATCATGTGCTTTATAATTATGTTCGATTTTCCGTTAGTAACGCATTTATTAGTGGAAATATTTGTTTTTGTTTTATGAACTTCAATCGCGGTTTTCGTCGGCACCATGTCAAAACGTCCGAAGGGTGGTGCGTCATAATGCCCGGGACATTATGACGCACGCTGATTTTGGGATATTATGACGCAGAGGTATTGCGTCATAAAGTCCGGGATATTATGACGCACTCATAGTTCCGGATATTATGACGCATAGGCATTGCGTCACAACGTCCCGGGTCATAAGGTCCCAAAAGGTGGTGCGTTGTAACGTCAGGGACATTGTGATGCACAAGGGGTGCGTCATAGGATCCGAAAATAAGTGTGCATCATAAAGTCCGGGACCTTATGATGCATATCCGTTTCCGGATGTTATGACGTTCCCGCTGTGCGTCAGAATATCCCGGACGTTATGACGCACTGTCGTTTTCGGGTTTTATATCGCAATGGACATGTTGGACCCTGTCACTCATAGTATCGTATATTATGACGCACATGTGCTGCGTCATAATGCCCCAGGTCATAACGTCCCCAAAATAGTGAGCGTCATAACGTCCGGGGCATTATGACGTACGAGAGTGTGTCACAATATCCAGCGAGAATGCGTCATAACATCCAAAGTTATTCTTGTGTCACAACGTCCGATAGTAGTCCTGTCTGGGATCTTATGACGCACACTGTTATTGGAATGTTATGACGCAGAGGCATTGCGTCACAAAGTCCGGGATAATATGACGCATTCAGTGTTTCGGAGATTTTGACGCACACGTACTTCATCATAACGTCTCAAGTCATACAGCATTGAACATTATGGCGCAGTTGTTATGCGTTATAATATCCGAAACTACATGAGCGTCAGTGTCCACGAAATCAGCTGCGACATAAGATCCGAGATCAAATGTGCGTCATAACGTCCGGGACATTGTGACGCGCCCGGTGTACGTCATAAGATCCGAAAAGAAATATACGTTATAAAGTCCGGGAACTTATGACGCACACCCGTTTTCGGATATTATGACGCAGCCTGGTGCGTCATATCGTCCCAGACATTATGATGTGTCTTTCTTTGGGACCTGATGACTTGGGACGCTATAACGCAGTACCTGTGCGTCAAAATATCCGAAACAATGAATGGGTCAAATTATTCCGAACTTTGTGACGCAATTCCTCTGCGTCATAACATCCCGAACATTATGACGCAGGACTACTTCCGGACATTGTGACACTAGAATGACGTACATTTATTTTCGGACCTTATGACGCACATGACAATGTCCCGGACGTTACGATGCACATTATTTTGGGACGATATGACCTGCGGCATTATGACGTAGGTCTTATGCGTCACAATATCCGAACCTGTAAGTGCGTCACAGTGTCCAGGATATCGACTGCGATATAAGATCCGAAATCGAATGTGCATGGTCACGTCCGAGACAATATATGACGCACAAGGGATGCGTTATAAGATCCGAAAATGAATGTGCGTCATAACGTTCGGGCATTATGACGCAATTCCGTTTTCGGATTTTATGACGCAGCCTGATGCGTCATAATGTCCCGGACATTCTGACGCACCACCCTTTGGACGTTATGACCTCGGACGTTATGACACGGTGCCGTTTTCGCCATGTCATTACTAAATCGATTTTCTAACGTGAACTAGTTCACTTCATGGACATTATTCATAAGACCAAAGGTTGACTCATGATGTTATTCATAGATTTAGGAACATTAGTTCACAAAATCAAAACAGTCTGGATACTTTCTCGTGAACTATTTTACGAAAATCGGAATTTTATTCCAGAGTCCATACATTTCTCGTGAACTAATTCATGATTCTTAATATATTAGTAATGATCGAATATCCATGCTCGTGAAATAGTTCACAAAATCATGAAACATTATTCATGTATTCGTGACCTAGTTCATGTTTCCTAAGTAACGATCCAGGTTCCGTCATCGTGAAATAGTTCACGAAATCATAAAATATTATTCGTCTATTCGTGAACCGTTTCATGATTCTTAGTACATGATTTTCGATCTATTTGGTGTCTTGGTGATATTTAAAAGATATCCCTAATCATTTTTAATTTCATGCAACATGGAAATTAAATTTTCACGTGAACTTTTCCACACAATTGGGATAATTATTCGTGGATTCATTTTTGTTCCATGCACCTTTTCACGAAATGTCCAGCTGCTAGCGACCGGTAATAGGTACGAGCAGTAGATATAGGAAAGCTGTTAGGATATCGAAATCCGTTATGCAGTGTGATGTCTGGACAGAAAACGAAAGCTTTGCTGAGCATCAAAAATTGTGTTAGTGATATATGTCACAGAAAGAAGTAAAGCGAGACAGTCAAACTTTTATGATTCAGTTCATATTGTCACGATACGCCGAATAAAAAACCGATCGAAACCGAAAATAACAGATCGCGATATGGCAAAGAGAACTTACGAATACCACGATAAAACTGCTGATATCATGAATATGAGTCACATTACTCCACGTGACGAGCTCATAAGTCAGCTCTAGAATAAAATATCACGATAACGACAACAGAAATTACGAAAATCGTGACTAAGATCCTGAAATGATGAACACAAATCACACAACTCGTGACTAAAATACACATAAATTTCCACTACGTGAATAGATATTATGAAAATCGTGACAAAGATCCTGAAATCGCAAGCGTAAATTATATTACTCGTGATTAAAATATCAAAAATCGTGACTGAGTTTCTGAAATCATGAACGTGAATCATTCTACTCATGACTAAAATATCACGATAACGTGAATAGAAATTAAGAAAATCGCGACTAAGATCCTGAAATCGCAAACGTAAATTATATTACTCGTGATTAAAATATCAAAAATCGTGATTGAGTTCCTGAAAGCACGAACATGAATCATTCTACTCATGACTAAAATATCACGATAACGTGAATATAAATTAAGAAAATCGCGACTAAGATCCTGAAATCATGACTGTAGGTAGTGTATTACCAAATCAACAACAAGAATCATAACAAAAACTACACATGTCCAGGGAACAACCACAGTAACCCAACCAAACATTCGAATGTAACGCCATGTATATATTCGGGGCGCACTAGTTTTTTGGAAAGCACAAATAGTTTCATGAATACGAGGTTTATTATTCATAATTTCATGAACGATGGTCACGATTTTTATAAATCGTTCAGTTCACAAAATCGTGATCTTTTGTTCATGGATTTATGATCGGCTTTTTCCATGCAGAACAGGGGTGGCATTCCGCATCTCGATTCGACCAAGCGTTCGAGCTTGTTAGATTGCGTTACTAGATTTCGACCGGCTGTTCGAGCGCCAACTGTCAAATAAGAGTATATACACTGAGAGAATATATTTGTACGAATACATAACGTGCAACCTAAATAGACTAAGATTATGGTATGATCAATAACGTAGATGGCTACGCCCATGCAGGTCAATTTTGGAATGGGAAGGAATGTTAGTTCAACACTCGTGACTATTATGACCGAGCAATTATCTGCATCATCCACAAGTGTCGCAGGATAGGATTGGTGTTAGTAAATAGGGAAATGAATCAGGATCTATCTTGGTAGATATTGTGATTTAGTTTACTACTCACGCGCTTTGTTTTTTCATTTTAGATCAAAGTTTGCAGGAGTGCGACATCCAGTAGAAATATGAATGCCGTTCGAAAAGGCATTTTATTAAATATTCTTCCGCGGACGTTACATAAAAGGATAATACCGCGTGGAATATTATAGAGGTATCTATTCACCTATAGACAAAATTATTTTAGCAATATGTACGAAAGAAGATTGCCATCAATTTCCGATAATTCGAAACGAGCAATTCGAACTCCGAACAGCCGGCCATCGGCAGTATTGCTTCTTTTTTTTAATTCGTTTATTTGACACGGCTCAATGCGTTAGCTTGCCCTTTTATGTATTTACACAAAGCAAAAAATAAAAATAACAATAAAATTATTTTTAACCTGTAACCCGTGCGCGCAACTTGGTATTGCAAGCGGAGATCTTTTTACGCGTCGGGAAGATGTTCCTTCTTTCGCTAACTTCGGGGTCTGCTTCGTTGTTGTTTACGTCCGTATCATCATCCTGATTACTGCCATGATACTCGCGATCAGATGTTCTTCCTGGCTTCTTGCCCTTGCGGGTCACGAATGTGAACACTTCATCTTTGGTGGTAGCTTCTTCACTGGTGGCATTAGTTGTTGAATTTGAAGTACTTGACGCAACTTTAGCAGTTGTCATTATTGCTTGAACAACAGCCACAAATTTGGCAACCGTTTGTGGTTCAGGTAAAGATATCGGTGCCTAAGTATTGGCATATCTTTCTGGAGATGAGCTTTCCTCAGCTGTTTCTGGGCAGGGTTGTCCGTAATGTGCCGTTTGTTCACAGAACTGGCACGTATTAGTTTGTCCTTGATATGTACAAAGAGTTCGCTGGGTAATGGTATCACCCCCTTTTGTGCTGTACTGCAGGGCAAGGTAGGAAGGAATGGGTTCTCACCACAAAGACACCATTTGAAATACTTGGGAAGTAGTTTCTCCATTTGTCCTCCGCAATAGATTCCACTGTTCCGAAATTCGACATGAATCTTTTAATTGCCACTTTGCAAGTAAGTGGAGATAAATCTTGTAATTTTACTTCAATATTCCCATTATCCATGTATATAGGGATCTTGATTTCAGCTTTGTCACAAACAAGCACGTGTTTCTGAGAAATGAATCTTGTCACCTGGGCGAATTTTTTGAAGGTTATTAGCACAACATGCCTGACCTGCATACAGGTAACTTCCGAAAACCGAAGCTGCATTTTCACCTTCAGCAAATGTTCCACATCACGAATACTTGTTCTTATGCGAAAAGACCTGAAGTCAATGGCCACTGTGTTAGGCCGAATAATCACGTTTTGTTGATGAGACTCAGTCATCTTGATAGATCACACAAGAATAAAAATAACGGTATGCTTTGTTGTTCAGACAATGCACACAAGTAACTGTTTTTTTTTTTCGTTCGCTTTGCACTGGCTCGGACAGAAGCAGGAGCACACTGGGTATTATGACCGGTGCCTTTGATGGTAGAAAATAAACTGATGCTATTGCTTCTTATTAATACTTCAATGATCATTTCAAAAGGTTGCAGTGCAACGCAAGTTTACAAATAGTATAAAAAATATCCCAAATGAATGTGAAGAAATTCGCTGCGAAATGTTAATGAAAAGTTGGCATCGCCACTCTCCCTATCAGACACGTTTCCATAATTGGGTTAAATGCCAAATTGCAAACGACACGTTTATTATGCGTAATAAATATAATAAACACAACGACAAGAGTTTTTGATCCATCGGCGGCCCAGAAAAAGAATGGATAGGAGAAGGGCAATGCAGTAAAAACCCGTTTTTATCAGCCCCTTGATGAATTTTAGGCTGATAAAACGGGGACATTGAGAAAATCGGGACTTATATTTTTCTTTCTTTTTATGAAGCCGAAGCTCTTCAAATGTTATTCTTTAGTCCCTAGATATAGCTTCATAATCTTTTCTGATTATTTAGTTTAAATTTCCTTTAAGGGGGTCTGGCAAAAAAATTAAAAAAAAATATTTGTGCATAATCGCTAAGATAAGAGAAATATGTTCAAGAAAAGATTTACTCGTATTCAACTTGGTTCGTCGGCTAGAACCCATAAACTACCAGCTATAAATTATCATATGAAAAAACGGGGGTAGAAAAAATCGGGTGCTGGTGGAATCGAGTCTTCACTGTGCTGGCAAAGACTACCATATGAGTGGTTCAAACTTGAAAGAGTACTGCACTTCCGATGGACCCACATTTTCTGACAGAGTTAAGTTATGGGGTGTTAAAATATTTACCTTTGTTTAGGAAAGCAAAAGTAGTTTTTTACCGCTAGAACGGTTTTGTGGGGTACATTTGTACCCCAGAGCTATTTGCAATCCCTGTTATTCCGTTACGGTTTATTTTGGCTGCAAGCAATCTTTATCATGAATCAATTTGATTATTAAACTTACATTTAGACAGGTGGAATCTATTTATTTCACTTGACCAACTTCACAGTGCCCGCTTAAAGTTTGTTTGGGGTACAAATGTACCCTACAAAACCGTTTACGTTAGTGTTTTGTCATGTGTACATAATTCGGAAAATTTATTATATCTTTTTTTAAAAGCAGATTATCGATACATAGTAAGCGAGAAACTTGTGTAAAATTGTATTGGTGAATAATAGTATCTGTTATTTGATATAATAAAGCTACTATAGCAAAGTAACTAGAAAATGCACTTGGACCTTTATCGTAATTTTTGCTTTTGCGGATGAATGAGGCAAAACGCATTCGTGAATATGACTTGTGTATAAAATGCACCATGCACCCCTCGATTCGTCGTCTACTGTAGCCCAGGCTCTGGAACATATTTACTTTACATACACGTACAATGCACTGGCTCTATCACTCCTTTCAACGCCTTCCTATGGTATCTCCGTTACTGCCTATTGCTGTATTCTTACTGTTTGTATTGGCGTTTGGTGTTCAAAAAAGCATCGGAATAAATATACTATTTGGCCGGTTTTTGATTAATTTACTATTTGTTCGAAAGGAAATTTAACAATCTTCACAACGTCGTATAGATGGTCAAAATCGGCTCGAAACTACCGAAGTTATAGAAATATTACGGAAACAGGTGATTTTGGCATATTTTAATTACTTGTTCTATAAAAAATGCAATATTACATGATAAAATCGACAAAACACGAATGTTTTTGAACAGGCTTCTTTACGAATGGTTTTAGAATAAAACTATCCAATTTATTAATAAATTCAATAAAAATTATTCATATTAAAGCGATTTTAGTGCTGGGGTACGAATGTACCCCACAAAACCGTTTACGTATAGAAAAAGGCACGAAAGCGTCGTAGGGTTAAAGTTAGTGCCAGACCTTCATGAAAACTGAAGAAGGAACTTTTGGAGGTATTCGTCAATGTAGATTTGTCGGTGGACGGTTCCAGATTTAATAAAAAATCAGGCTTTTTTTGATCTACAGATCGCTTGCTACACAAAAAACCCTTTGTGTAATTCGACAGTTTCATCTTAGACCAATTCAAAAAAATTCTTACTTGAAAGGTTCCTTTTTCAAAATACGGTTTTTAAATCAAAGCTTTGAAAGTTTTACCTTGGCTTGGAAGAACCAGCACATTAATATATACCAACAAGTTATTTTACGCTCATCCGGACATGCCGTAGACTCAGGTGATTCGCATTTCTAAAGCCAAAGATCCTGACTCCTGCGGTAGCAGACAAAGGGTTAAGTCGCTGGTAAACTCTAAGCATGCTCATATGACACTTTCCACGCATTCCTAAAACTTTCTTCCTTCAACCCCTTGCTCTCCCTTGAGTACTATGGTTCTTAATATTGAACAATATACTTCATTTTCCAGCCCTTTGCTGATTGAATGTCGTTAAAAAAATAGTCTCACTCTTAGTCGTTAACAAAAAAGGAAAAAATAAAAGATAAAACTTGTATATCTTCAGCAAATTTGCCTAAGGCCTTCTTCATTTCCATAGAAGGCAGTGACGATCTATCTCGAACCGTTAAAAAGTTAAGCTAAAATTAGAGCCAATTAAGCTAATTTTTAAACGAAAAGAAGGGTCTTGCAAAGTACAACTACTTTCACAAACATTGTATAAGGCAAAGCTGTTTTAATTTAAGTAAAAAGTTCAAATTCCCCTGAGTTATACTTCTCCATAAAGAGAAAAGTTTGGGGGAAAAACCAATTGTCCTCCCTTAGTGAAAAAAATTAGGTAAAACCACTTTTACGCAAAAGGGCGCTAAACCTATATCAAAATTAGTAAAGGAATTTGCGTTTGGACATCGGTTCATCAGAATCCGACACTAGGTTAGTGACAGGACTAAGTTAGAGCCGGATTGACGCTAGCACAAAAAACCGACACTACTTGTGTTCCTGAGAAAAACTAGTAAACCGTGATGCAAACCAATGCGAGTAGCTTAGTCCTATCACCAAGTTAATGTCGGATTTTGATGAGATGAAGTCGAAATGCAAATCCCATAACTACTACATATATTTTGGCTGGTGCCCTTTCGCACAAATGTGGTTTAACCAATTTTCTCCCTGATGGAGGAGCATTGGTTTTCATCCAATTTTTTCTCCTTTGGGAGAAATATAGCATAGCGCATCTCGGATTGGCTTGCCATATCAAAACAAATGTTTCGATTTCACTAGTTTTCAACAGCTTAAAATGAACTCCTTTTCTTGTGGGACATATCGCTTGACAAGGGGTTTGTTCAGGACTATTACAGTAGTGTCCGTTTTCTTGGAGTCAGCGTCGATCCACGTCACTAAGCTAGTGTCGGATTCTGATGAGACGAAGTGGAAATGCAAATTCCATAACTAATATAGTTATATGCTTTGTGCTCTTCGCGCGCAAAGTTGGTGTTTAAGAAATTTTCTCCGTAATGGAGAAAAAATCGTTTTCACCAAAATTGTTGTCCACGAAGGAGAAATATAGCATAGCGCGGTAAAGTAATGATAACTCTTCCATTCCAGTTGGTTGGTAAATGACTGGGCAATGTGTAATATAGACCCGGTGGTTCGTCACAGTGGTCCTTAGCTTCTTTTTCAGTCCAGTAACTCCTATCCATACATCCCCACGGTGCCAGCTGGGGTACGAGTAACCATAAGAAAGATCGGGTAACCAACCCCGGTGGGACCATGGTCGTATGCTGACAGGGAAGGGGGGCTCCTCTTTTTGGAGGGTGAGTCCATCCGAGCGTCTGTTCCCCATGTTAGGGGCGGCTCAAAACAGCGTCTGTTTTCCATGTTAGGAGCGGCTGCTGTATCGTTCTCGTGTCAGCGTGGGACTCTAAACAGAGCTGACACGATGGTCCAGACAGGGGGTTGGGGAAGGCCCAACAAGCCGCCCTGGAAAACTAACCTTTACGAACAATGCAGAAGAAAATACGAATAGGAACAATCGTCAAAGACCTACGCGATGAAATACGGACTACGATTGGTAACTCGGAACATGGAACTGCAGGTCACTCTGCTTTCCAGGTTTCGACAGGATAATCTACGACGAACTCCAACCACGCAACTTTGAAGTCGTAGCACTGCAGGAACTTTGCTTGATAGGACAAAAGGTATGGACAAGCGGGCAGCGGGCAGCGGGCGGCTACTTTCTACCAGAGCTATGGCACCACCAACGAGCTGGAGACCGGCTTCGTAGTGCTGGGTAGAATGCGTCAAGGTGTGATTGGATGAACTCCGATCAACGCAAAAATGTGTAACTTGAGGATCAAAGGCCGTTTCTCCAACTACAGCATCATCAACGTACACTGCCCACACGATGGGAGACCGGACGACGAGCAGGAAGCATTCTATGCGATGCTAGAGGAGGTATACAACGGCTGTTCGCAACGGAACGTGAAAATCGTCATCGGTGATATGAACGCTCAGGTAGGACGGGAGGTAACGTTTAGACCAGTAATCGGGCCAAACAGCTTCCACACCGTATCGAATGACAACGGCCAGCGATGCGTGAACTTCGCAGCCTCCCGTGGATGGTAGTCCGAAGTACTTTCTTCCCCCGCAAAGATATCCACAGAGCCACCTGGAGATCACCCGACCAACACACCGAAAACCAAAACAATCACGTTCTAATCGACGGGCGATTCTTCTCTGATATCACCAACGTACATACCTATCGCAGTGCGAATATAAATTCGGACCATTACCTAGTTGCAGTATGCATGCGCTCAAAACTCTCGACGGTGTACAACACTTGTCGTAGTCAGACGCCAAGGCCCCCGCGCAAATTCGGCACGCCGGGGTTTCCCATGACTACGCACAGCGGCTGAAAGCAGCACTACCCACGGAAGAACAGCTGGGCGCAGTTACTCTTGAAGATGGCTGGAGGAAGATCCATTCCACCATAGGAAGTACGAATGTAAGCAATTAATAGAGGAGAAGAATGCAGCACGAGCGATGATGCTGCAGCACGGAACGAGACAGAATGTGAAACGATACAAAAAAGCACGGAACAGGCAAACCTCGGTCCTTCGAAAAAAGAAGCGTCAACAGGAGGAACGAGATCGCGAAGCGATGGAACAACTGTACCGCGTAAACGACACACGGAATAGCATAGGACACACGGAAGTTCTACGTGAAGCTGAACAGTTCACGCAAAGGCTATTTTCCGCAAGCCGATATGTGCAGGGACTTAGACGGCAATCTTCTTACGAACGAGTGTGAGGTGATTGAGAGGTGGAAGCAGTACTATGACGAGCACCTCAACGGTGAAGCAGCAGAGGACGAATAGCAACGAATCGTGGAGCACGCGCAGAAGACGATAGACTGCCGGCCCCTGATCTCCAAGAAGTCAAGGAGGAGATCGGTCGGCTGAAAAGCCACAAAGCTGCCGGTGTAGATCAACTATCCAGCGATCTATTAAAATACGGTGGTGAAACACTGGCTAGAGCGCTGCACTACGTAATCGCCAAAATTTGGGAGGAGGAGATTCTTCCAGAGGAATGGATGGAGGGTGTCGTTTGCCCAATCTACAAAAAGAGTGACAAGTTGGATTGCTGCAACTTCAGGTTCTGCAGAAGTGCCGCGAATACAAGGTGCCCACATATCATTTGTTCATCGATTTCAAATCGGCATATGACACAATCGATCGAGATCAGCTATGGCAGATAGTGTACGAGTACGGTTTTCCGGATAAGCTAATACGATTAGTCAAAGCGATGATGGATCGGGTGATGTGCGTTGTTCGAGTATCAGGGACACTCGCGTCCCTTCGAATCTCGAAGGCAAAGTGATGGTCCATCATGACTGCTGCTCAATGTTGTGTTAGAAGGTGTAATAAATAGAGCGGGGATAGACACGAGTGGCACGATCTTTAGGAAGTCCGTCTAGCTAATTGGCTTCGCCGACGACATTGACATAATGGCACGGAACTTTGAGGCGATGTCGGAAACGTGCATCAGACTGAAAGCTGAAGCTAGCACGATTGGACTTGCCTTCAACGTTTCGAAGACAAAATACATGAGAGGAAGAGGTTCTAGAGACGACAATGTGAACCTCCTATCCCGAGTTCGGATTGACGGTGAGGAAATCGAGATGGTCGACGAATTCGTGTATTTGGGCTCACTGGTAACCGCCGACAAAGATACTAGCAAAGAAATTCAGAGACGGATCTTGGCGGGAAATCGTGCCTACTTTGGACTCCGGAGGACGCTCTGGTCGAACAAAATTCGCCGCAGCACGAAGTAGATTATCTACACGACGCTGATAAGACCGGTGGTCCTCTACGGCCACGAGACCTGGACTATGCTCGTGGAGGACCAACGCGCCCTTGGAGTTTTCGAACGAAAGGTGTTGCGTACCATCTATGGTGGTGTGTAGATGGAAGACGGAACGTGGCGCAGCCGATTGAACCATGAGTTGCATCAGCTGCTGGAAGAACCATCCATCGCGCATACCGCAAAAATAGGACGTTTGCGGTGGGCTGGACACGTCGTAACAATGTCGAACGACGACCCGGTGAAGATGATTCTTGAGGGCGATCCTACAGGAACAAGAAGACGGGGCGCACAGCGAGCACGGTGTATCGACCAGATAGAGGACGACCTGCGGACACTTCGAAGACTGCGAGGCTGGCGACAAGCAGCAATGGACCGAGTGGAGTGGAGTGGAGCTTCTGCATACAGCAAGAGACAACAAGGCTCTAGCATGAACGGTAGGGTAAGTGCTCTTCCAGTTACTATTAACTCTTAATCAATAATTTCGCTTGATATATAGCGGGTTACAGATTTTATGCAATGCTGGATGTTCGATTGTCTTCAGCTCGGTTTTAATGCAGGGTTTGCACGATAGTTTTTGTATTTATCTCATATTAACATAGAACTCCTTTGTTCACCCGTAATACACAGCGTTAAATATGTTAATTACAAAAATAACTATTGATAGGTTTCCACCCCTTTATGGAAAATTTTCATGACAAACAATAATTCGATGTAAAATTCAATTAGAAGAGCTTTATCTACAATCTCCCAGAATTCAAATCTCAAACATCCCAGCTCGTATAGTTGATGCTTCCCCAATTCCAATAACTGTACGTTGCATGTTTAATTTGAAAATCCGCTACGTAGATATTATTGAAGCATCCCAGAACATCCATTGCCGCATGTACCGGAAAACCACAGACACAGATTCTATGTAGCTATGAGCAAATCAGCAAGCGGTTCACTGCAACAAGATTATCTTTTGCTGCATCGTAGTTGCGAGAAAATCAAAAAAAAAAACTTCTCCAACGCCCGCTCAGCCGTGTCCATACCCGGCGGCTACCTATTACTAGCGAGTTTTATGGCGCAGTGTCCCACCAGTCTGATCATCTCGCACAGCACAACACAACACAACACAGAATAGTTCAACACACAACGAAAAAAAACTGGAAAGCTCAGCTCATTCTCGCCGCCACGCCGCGCCGCGCTCGGGAATAAATAAATGAATGATTGAGAGAATTGGTGCGAACCCAGACCCACAGGAATCGGGAAGCGGGAACCATTCCCGGAACGTGCCTCGAATGCGCTCGTTCGTTCGTTGCACACTGGAGCGTACGAAGAATTTGAAGCTTTGGGGTTTGGATCGGAAAATTTTTGGCCTCCGTGGCAATTTCACCGGCGTACAGTAAGGTTCGTACCGGGCAGCCATATTTTATCATTGTCCAGTTTACCCACAAGCGAAAAATACACCCTCGCAACAGCTCTGTTGGTCGAGAAAGGTACCCATGAGAAGCAACCTACGTTGTTCGTCTTGTAGCTCGGCGAAACGAGCTTCGCTTAAATTACTGCTCTGCACTCGTGCAATTTTGGGTTTTGGTTGTTGGTTGCTTCGATATACCGTGATACAGCAGCGGTACAGCAGTGGGGAGTTTCCGTGCGATTGTTTTGCCTCCAGGTGAAATCTTTCCGCGCGAAGGACTAACTCTACACGCTTGTTACAGGTTGGAGGGTGTATAGGTAGCGTTGGTACGTCACGCTGTAAAAGATGGCGTTCGGTATTCGCCACCTCAGGTTCCACGCCTAGCATAGTTGAGTTGGGGGTAGCGGACATAACAATAATTTTGTACGTGGTTGAGAGTTATGATGAAGTGAAGGGCAACCAGCTAGGGAAGTGCTGTTCAAGTTTGACTCGGGTTAGTTTATGGCGTCGAAATGCACAATTTTACAATTTCGGTTGCTTGATTGCATTCCATGTGACGTGTACTCCATCAATGGACGTTAGGCGTAATGGATGTTCGAGTAATTTCAGCAGTTTAGGTTAGTTAGTTCTACGCCCATTGAGGCGTTTCGAAGAATATAGGGAAATACTTGAGTAACTTGACAAACGCGTATCTCATTAATTTATCTTAGTGTGGGGCTACTCCGGCATTTGAAAGACATACAGAGATGAACAGCAGCATTTTCATTGATGTTTGCCGGTTCCCGTGGTAAAGAGGAACAAGTTTGTCTTTGCCGGGAGACATGTCGGTAGACTTGAGTAATTCGTAGTAAATCTGCCTGAGCTCGACTACTGTCAACAGAAGACAAAAGATTAGTCCGCAAGATTTTAGGTCTGTTTCTAATGATCCTGCCACTTCTATTTTTACCATTTTTTTGTTAACGACCTATTGAGTCAATTTGTCAACAGTTGTTACGGCATTTAATTAGCAAGGGACTGGAAGGTGGAGTATGTTTTTCAATATTTAGAGCCATAGTACTCAAGGGAGAGCAAGGAGTTGAAGGGAGAAAGTTTAGAAAAGCGTGGAAGGATCATGTATGCAAGCTTAGAGCTCACCGGCGACTTGACTTTTTGTCTGCTACCGTAGTAGTCAGGGTCTTTTGGCATTAGAAATGTGAATCACCTGAGTCTACGGCATGTCCGGACAAACGTAAAGTAACTTGTTACTTCATGCTATCGGAACCGACAAAAAGTTGAGTCACGGTAAACTTCCACACTAACCATTTGCGACGTTGAAACTCCTGCCTGAGTGATTTTATTTTATCGACTATTGAGACTGTCTCAGCGTCTGTGTGGAAGTTTACCGTGACTTAACTTTTTGTCGGTTCCGACAGCATGAAGTAACAAGTTACTTTACGCTTGTCCGGACATGCCGTAGACTCAGGTGATTCGCATTTCTAATGCCAAAAGTCCCTGACTACTACGGTAGCAGACAAAAAGTCAAGTCGCCGGTGAGCTCTAAGCTTGCATATATGATCCTTCCACGCTTTTCTAAACTTTCTCCCTTCAACTCCTTGCTCTCCCTTGAGTACTATGGCTCAAAATATTGAAAAATATACTTCACCATCCAGTCCCTTGCTAATTAAATGCCGTAACAACTGTTGACTGCCACTTCTAGTTTTCCGATCTGTGTATTTCACATCCTTGCTCTCATTTAAGTACTATGGCTCCTAATTTTCAAAACATTCTCTACTAAGTAATCTCTAGCTAATTGAATGTCGCTAAAAATTGAAAACCTACCAATATGGGCACACTGGACCTGGGCCAGGGGCCCGAGGATTTGGGGGCCCCGCACTGAGGATGGATTTAAATCCGTACTAAGGTATGTATTCGAGAAAGGTAACTCGATTATTTGTATTTTTTATAGCTCAAAGTTTATTGGTTTCATTTTGATAAATATCTCATTTTGATTAAAATTTTTATTTATTTTAAGCAAAACCAATGATATATTTTGGACTACTCGTATACAAAGTTCGGAAGGAACTGAACTGTAGCGATAAACAGAACACGATGCTCAATACATCTTAGCATTCTGCGGATGTGGAAAAATGATTCAGGTCTACATCATATTTGGAACCGTACAAGAACAAATCTAAAACAGAATATCAATCCAAATTCTGCTTTATTGAAGTCTAGCGAAAGTATTACACTGTTTAGGCCGGATTTGGCATTCTCTACTATGCCTGGACCCTTTTAGACTGACACGGAATAAATAATGTTGTTTGTTGAACTAAAAGCAGCCAACCTTCAAACATTTGCGCTATCTAAAAAATTGAGCGATCTTGGAGCCTTAAAACCCCAAGTATTTGAAAGTTAATTTGAACTCCATAAAATTACAAAAAATGTAACGACCTCATTCTTTTTCTCTAATAATAATAATAATTGATGAAAAATGTTTACGGTCAGTTTAGGTGAAACGATGAACGCAAAGTCAAATTGTGAGCCACTTCCATTACGAAGAAAGGCTTGAGTTTTTCATCTTATAAAATCCGAATGACCTCGATTGATTCGAGTGTGTATCTTCGTCGCGAGCGGTTGACTCTTGTAGAGCTCCCTTCGAGTCGGTTAATTTTCATTATTTTCGGCGCAGTTTACTGCCTCCCGGTTATCGAAAGAGTCAATAAGGGTGCAATTCAACGATTATACAAGGTGAAGTGGCTTATAAAAGCATTTTCGGCATATTTTTGATTGACGCGATTGGTGACAGTTTGTGAAAATCGAATTCCGGCAAATGAAAAAATATCTTTTCCTCGCATTACGGGCCGTCGATTCCCGATGCAAGGACAATAAAAGTGCACAGAAAACATCTAGAAACACATTGTGTATTCTAAAAACAGTGAAAAATGGTTTTTCAGAGAAAAAAGTTCAATCCGAAAAGTGAAAAAAGATACGGCAATAAGAAAAATTAGAATATTCAAATAATTGGCGTTTCACCAGCGACTAGCGACTACCAGGTGTCGCCCCAAAATTCTTCACCCGAAAAATAGGTGGCAAACCAGCCAGTCGGTGCTCAGCTAATTTCGTCCGCGTCCCTTGTCACCTATTTTTTATTGAGTGTTTCATAGCCGTCATTCATCTTTGGAGCCGTCTTGGATATTCAACTGTTTTTTTTACTTTCTTATTTTTTTGCGAATGAGTAGAGGTTTTGATTCTTTAATATTCGGGATTGCAGATATTTTGTCGCATGTATATTTTGGGTGTTCGTTGATGTGATGTGGCACTGTAAGGGAACACGTATCTGCCGGTCGGCAAACTTTTCTTTGGACTGAGCAAACTAATTTCTATGTTTCTTTAGGGTTTGTTTTACCTACGGGGGAACTGATCCAAAGAGCATTCAATGTGCTTGGGGAAAACACATGGCCTTGTTTGAGTGGAATGATGACTTCAATCATGTTATGAGGTTTGAGAATTGACAATTCGCGAGAGGAATCGGGGACTGGTAAGCAATTACCTTCAGTTATGTCAGCACGAAGAATAAGTGTTTTGCTGTCATGTTCCTTGGTTAGCTTTCAATTCTATCTCATGCCTCCACGCGAGTCTAAGTTTATTAATGGCATTTGGTCCTTAGACCGGCGACGACTGGGTGCTATCAGCCTTCTGCCAATAGTAGCAGAAAGAGAGGGTGCGAACAGATCTAGCGGAGAAAACGGAGAAATCAGCTCCAATAAGACTTTAATTTGACTAGTATCGATGATCGCGGGTCAATACGTACTGAAAATTCGCCGCGTCTGTTTTAATGAGTCTAATTTCAAGTTCCGTTATTGGTGGCAAGCTCATGCATCAGGTTAACGATCCTCTGTATTTCCCTTTAATGTTCGATATAATCGTTCGTATACGTGTATTTCGCAAACAATCCGATATTAAAAATAGGAAATACTTTCGTTAATTTATAACATCTCGAGCTATCATAACTCTGTGTGTATAACGTGTTATCACTCGGTAGTTTGCAACCAAAAAAATATATTGTGGAGAAGGTATAGCGAAATTAGTCTAAATAATGTCGCAATAAATAGTGATCCGGCCTATTATGCAGATAATATTAGCTTTTCTAGGCAATACTCCCACGATCGGCTGTGTGGAGTTGAAATTGCTTTTGTTTAGAAAACATAGGATACTCTCGGTAGCCGGCTACCCAGAGTTTGAAAAGAACCAAAAACTAAACAAGATCATCTTTTTCGAGCGATCGTGTTCTCGAAAACTTACTAAACTACTACCTAATAAACTATGTACAGGTCGCATCGCTAGCATGGAGCGAATCCTAGAACACCAACTTCGCGACACCTATGGAAGAGTGTGATGAACCTTCTGTATAAGATTCCTCATTTTATTCAAACGATCACCGGGTAAAATCAGCACCGACACGATAGAAACCACGAAAAAATTCGTCGCGTGATTGAATATTATTAAGAAATATAAGCAGTGCTCCTTATAGCCGGCTTTCCGGAGTTCAAGTTGCTTATTTTGCTAATCGTATTAATACAACAAATGATATATTTCCCAAATTCTCGGCAGCCGGCTGCCCAGAGCAATTATTACATGACAACGCTATTGGCACACTTACTAACAACTCTCCCATTCCCGTGATACATGTGGATATGCAGAGGATTCCTCGGTCTCTAGTAGCAACATGTATCGGACTAACATTCCTTCCTTTCCCAGAAGATCTGCATTCGGACGCGGCCGGCGTCGGTATTGATCAGCATGCAGGGATCAGAATAGATTGTACAATGTGGCTCATCATGTTATTCCCAAACATGTTGTTCCAATGAACATTTTGCAACCTAATTTGGTTCTGGTCAATAACGGAGTAGCAACTACGGGCGATCTCTTATGCTTATGCTTATGCTTATGCTTATGCTTATGCTTATGCTTATGCTTATGCTTATGCTTATGCTTATGCTTATGCTTATGCTTATGCTTATGCTTATGCTTATGCTTATGCTTATGCTTATGCTTATAAAATCCGAATGACCTCGACTGGGATTAAACTTAATAATATAATATAAGCTTATTTAACCACCGACAATGTCTATTGTTGACAATGTACTATGTAATTCGTTTTCTACGTCTTCCCGAGCCGGTCATAATTAATGAGTTTACGAAGTCACTTAAATTTCATAACAAAAACTCACCTCAAAAAACTAAATTCGGACGAAATGGGATAAATAATTACAATATCTATTCCTACTGCGAGGATGAAACATTAGATATGTGCTAATCGCATTATTGATTTTAAGGCTCGCAAGATTCGGCGAAGTGGAATGTTTATTGGAAGAGAACATGTGACTATTTCCGAAGTTGGATGTCGACTCTATGCAGTTCCAAACAAGTCTAAACGGGACAGTGTCACTGCGTACTATTGTAACCCACGTAAATTGATTCTTTTCGACTGTGGAAATTATAAGAACGGCAAATGTTTTCGGCAGTGCAGTCACGTAAGAATTTGCGTCGATTCTAACTTATCTTCGCCGACGTTTCGATCCGTGGATGGGCTCGACAATATTCAACAAATCAAACCGTGGCATTGTCGAATATTGTCGAGCCCTGAAGAAGATCTCATCCACGGATCGAAACGTCGGCGAAGATAAGTTAGAATCGACGCAAATTCTTACGTGACTGCACTGCCGAAAACAATTTCCCGTTCTTGTAACTCACGTAGTTCAGTAACTAGCGAATCAAGATGGCTGTTATGCGCTTACGAGCAAAAATTCACAAGTTAAACCCAAATTAGAATGCATGGTCAAGCGGTGTACTTAAACTAATCCTTGGCAAATGTATTTCCAATTTCAGTTAGCTTATTTCGAAGTAAAACACCGCATTTATGGTACTCTGGACATTCTTTAGCTTTAGTGCTACGAAATGAACTCGGAAAAATTTAATGATAATTCAAACGAGCTACGGTCAAAATCAACAACAAACTTTTTTTTATATTTTTTCAGCACTGTGAGACTTTTTACACATAAGGAACTTCGCGCTTAGTTTACGAAAACCCCTTTAAACACATAATGCAATACGAAGATTTTTTTCTTGTCTAGACAACGTTCAAATGGTGGACGGTAAACCAGCCCTACTTTACCATTCCGCTTAGGCAGTGGCGCTCTTCATTCTCAAACAACGTTATGCAACTATGGAGATCGAGTGACCACATGTTAATTCTGTCAGGTTAATTTCGCGCCAACTCGTACAAATGTTGGCAGCACCTTCTCAGATATGAATGAAACTTTCTGTAGATGACAACTTTGTCACAAAAAGCCACTTTGCATGCTTTGTTTTTCCGTAAATGATTATGACTTTCATTGGTTTAGTTTTCGATAAAAATACACTGAAAAAATATCAGTTTGAACAAGGAAAGTTCTTTTTCAAATAACTTTTTTTTGTCTATTTGGCAATAATTTGACAATAAGAAGAGCTTTGGAGTGGCATAGAGAATCATATTCTATGTTATATTTCACCTTAGTGCAGAAATATTTTGATAAAAACTATGTTTTTTTTATTAAGGAGAAAATCGATTAAAACCATCTTTGCGCGTTAAGAGCACGAAATATACAACTAAATTAGTTATGAGATTTGTGTTTTGACTTCGTTTCATCAGAATCTGACACTAACTTAGGAACAGGACTAAGCTAGCGCCAGATCGACGCCCAAAATCCAAAAAACGAATACACTCAGGGGTGCCTTTCCAGATTTATCTGGATTCTTTCAGATTTTTAATCGTTGTCCAGACATACAGATTTATATTTGTCTGATCCAGAATTCAAAAAAATTGTCCAGATTTAACCAGACAATTTAAAAAATGAGTAAGTTCAGTGGCGGATAAAAGGGGAGGGTCCTGGGGGTCTGGACCCCCCCGAAAAATTTTAACTTCTTGATAAATTTTAAAATAGTTTCTATTTAAAATTCGTTTTAAATTCAAAATCATTCCAAACCAGATTCGACAACCAAAACTGGTTTTAATTTAATGAGGGTATTTAATATTACGTATTGTACAATGAACATCTCAAAATCGAAGTTTCGGACCACCTCCGAATTTTTTTCTGGATCCGCTCCTGAGTAAGTTACAAGAATGCATAGTTGCTTTTTAAACCACCTTTCGAGCTACAACTTTTCAAAAAACAAAATTTATTAGAAAAGTTGGATGCAAACCATACCCTACACTGAAAATAATCTACACGATAAAACCATATGCAATTGAACGTCACTTTCATGTGCGTTCTCATGTTAAAAAGTAAAAGAAACGATTTTTCTTTGAATTTCACATGAAAATCCATTAAAAAGAATTTCGTGTGGTGTTTCAAATTAAATTCAAGCAAATTCCACGTGAATACGACATATTTATCCATTGAAGGTTCATTGCCATGCTATTGAGTCGTAAAGTATGAACTTTCTACATGACTTTCGCATGAAAAACATGTAGTACATTTCACCATGTGAAACAATTGATTTCACCGATTTTTCTGCCAATTAAAGCAAGTAAAACGAAGTGATATTTACGTCATTTGGAAATTTTAGTTAATGGTATTTCTTATGATGTTGAGGTGCTTTTCACACCATGTTCGCATGAATTTCATTTGAAAACCATATTTCCCACACTCGAATGAATTTTTAAGTGGCAACCATGTGCATTTCATGTGATTGTGGATTTAAACAATTCAATAGATTTCCACATGATGTTAACGTGTTAAGTTTTTTCAGTGTAATTTTTTCTCGCTAAAAGTGAACAAATTTTGTCGAATTTTCATCAGCTGGAAGTTCCAGCCATCCAAAATACTGAAAGATCAGAGACGCAATGTTAATCCATATGCTCTATGTTGAATATTATGCGTTTGAGATAGTCAGATTGGCAGCGCAGTTATCGAATTTTCAAAAAGCTGTGATACATTTGTTAAGATACAAATATGTTTCATTAATAAATTGCAACATTTATAACTCTCCCATATAAAATTAGGCCATCCAGACAATTCCAGATTTTTTTTATAAAATATTAGATTTTTTGAAAAAACACTTGGCACCCCTGAATACACTATTTGTGTTTCTGAGCAAACCTCTACACTGCACAGTGGTCCAGAATGCAAATTTTTGAAATATTAAGTGCTTATATTTTCTGAACAATAAAAGCTAGAGTTTTGATGTATTAGAAGAAAATGTTCGCCTTCAAAAACTCTGAAAAACATCTGAAGGATAGGTTGAAAAAAAATGAAAACTGAAAAAGTTAGTTATATTGTTTAAATTACTTTCACGGTGAACAATATAAAAAATATTGTTTTGTTTTCATGAAAAAATATTGCACTTTACAATACTTTTCTATTTTTTTTGGAATAGTGGGTAGAGTGGTTCTAAATTTTTTTAAATCAGAAAATAACTTTTAATGGTTCGAGATAGTTTCGCTGTCTTCCAAAAAATTGAAGAAAATAAAATATTAAAAAACTTTGTCGAAGACACTGAAACTATATGTAGTGTACTTTTCATTTTACAAGAAATTTACCAAAAAAATTAGGGTGTTTCTTAAAAAACTGATTTTCTTTGTAGTTTAGTTGTACCTTTGTTTTGCAGTTTTGATTTTTTCAATAAGATCACTTTAGAAACACTTTCAGATATTTTGAAGGAGAACAATTTCTCTTAATATATTGAACCTCTAGCTTCGCTCGTTAGAAAGTTATATATACTTTTTACTAACAATAAACTATTTTTTGAGTAAATATTGCAAGATATTCAAAAATATCGTATTTGCCATTTTTTGGTGATCTATACTACAAAGAATGCTATTTCATATGAAAGCAACAGTATTTAATGTTCAGTGCCCGAATCGAAGATAATTCTATTTGAAAAAGTTATATTTTTATATAAAAGTTCTTATGACTTTTAAACGAAAAAAGTTAAGTAGTTGGTGTTTTAAAACAAATTATGCGCCCTAAAATCATGTTCAAGTTGTCCAAAAGGTACTTTATCGTAAAAAAAACTTCAAAAGTTATAGAAAAAAAAACGTTTTTTAAGGAACACCCTAAAGCTTACATTTGAATTTCTCGTGCAATGGAAAATATAAAAGCTAGAGCTTGCATGTCTTCAGCAAATTTGTTTTAAATGTGTTGCTCTACAACTTCATCGAAGACAGTAAAGCTCTATCTCAAACCGTTTAAAAGTTCTATTTTAAATACAGGGTGTTTGGTTCATGGTTAAGAATCTCTTGGGGGGTGATAGACTGTCATATTTGGAGAAAAAAAATCGTTCTACACATACACTCAAATCTCAACCGTTACAGAGTTATTGAACTTTTTGTGTAAAAAACTTATTTATCTTAAAATACCTCTAACTTTAAAAGTATACTTTGTATTTTAAATGTTTTAGTTCCATTCGAAAGGTGAGAAAATTTGAATTGGTGTTCTCATATTTTTTGGTTAATTAGTTTTAATTACCTTTTAGCTGTAAAGTAGTCAAAAGTTAGTGTTTTTGAGGAGGTTTTTGCTAATTTTCTCGAAATAATGAAGTATGATTATAGCAATATCCATTATGCAAAAGTTGGGTTTTAGGACGAATCATAATTTGTTCTTGGACGTCATATTCCTATCTCTTCTAATTTCTTTGTAATTTCATTACTATACTTTTCCTGTAACCGACTTGCAAGTGCTTAAAAGACTCTAATCTAAAAAATATGCTTTATACCGTTATTTACAAGATTTCATTGAAAAGCTGAGAAAATGTCCTATCAATGTATGTACACATATCTTTTAGTTAAGTGTACTAAATGATTTTTTACTAACGAAATAACTCAAAATTTGTGTTTTTTGGAGAGTTTTTTTAATTATTCTAATTAATAATCAACAAAATTTATCGTTACTCTTATTCATTTTATGCCCCTTAATGGTCTCTATAACTTTTTATTTGACACTTTGTCTATATCTCTTTTCATGTTGCTGCTATTTCATAGTTAACACACAAATGTAGTGGGTTCGAAATCGTTATTTTTGCATATGAAACGATGTGATAAAAACGATTTTGCGTCGAAACCAAAAGAGATAATTAAATGAAATCAAAGAAAAAACTGTAAAACTTGCTGAGATGCATTATTATCATGATAATAATGGTCATGTTTATTTTTTACTATTTTAAGAAAATTAACGAAAATGCTAATAATAGCACTTTAAACTAATTTACTTCTAAATGAATACCAAATTCACTTAACTGAAAGGTATTAATACATTTTTCTCTGTAAAATTTTCCTGGCATTCGAATAAAAAAAAGTACAATAAGTGCCATACTTTTTCAATTAGAGCTGATATTAGTGAAAATGAGATAAAAATATCCAGGTTGAATAACCTAAACTCATGAAAATAAGAAAAGGTAAGTGTATCATGTCAAAGAACGAATTATGCATCTCTTCAAGACTAACAATCTGGATTATTAAAATGATGAGGTTAACTATTAGGATTTTCAAGAAATGAACGAAAAATCGATTAAAATTGTTAAATTTTCAATAAATTACTTTGAATAGGCTACTTAAACTCACTAGCTAAAACATGTAATGGCATCACTCAATGCGAAATTTTCTCACCTTCCCAGTGGACCTAAAATATTTGAAATGCAAAGTATACTTTTTGAGTTAGACTTATTTTAAGACAAATAATTTTTTAACACAAAAAGTTCAATAACTTTGTAATGGTTGAGATTTGATGGTATGTGTAGAACAATGTTTTTCTTCAAATATGACAGTCAATCACTCCTCGAGAGGTTCTTAACCATGAACCAAACACCCTGTATTGCTAAATTTAGAACCATCCTAGCATCAGTTTAAACAAAAAGAAGAGCCTTGCAAAGTACAACAACTTTGCCAAACATGTTGTAAGGCTAAATCATTTAATTTTAACAAAAAGTTAAAATTCCTGCTAAATTCGCATTCTGGACCACTGTGCACTGAGAAACAAAAATATGCATAGTTTGCATACTTTCTATTCCCGTCTCTTTTCTTCTGCTGCGATTTCTATGCTTTTTCATGCATATATTTCTAGTAAGCATTCAATGAGTGGATAGAACGATTATGTGCAATGCATAAAATTTACATCTGAAGAAAAGAGAGATAGAAAGGTATGCTATCGATGCATAAATAAAATTTTACGTGTAGATCATGCATGAATAGGGTTTCGTTTTTTGGAGCTAGCGTCAATCCGGCGCTAGATTAGTCATGTCACTAAGTTAGTGTAGAATTCTGATAAGATGAAGTCGAAACACAAATTCGAAAACTTATTTAGAACAATGCTACTATACATCTGTTTACACCTGGGGCCCCTTAGTTCAATAATGAACTAAGGGGCCCCTTTGTTCAATAGTGCCCATGGGCCCCGAGTGGTCTTAAGACGGCTCCTGCGTCAGAATCATTCCTTCTGCTCGAAGTCCGGGCTCCTTGTACAACTACAGGCCCAGGGCAAAATACCCCGTCCCACCTCACCTCTGGACGGCCTTGGTTACGATATTACTGTTCACTTAGAATTCTCCCTGACTGGGGTTCGAATATACACCGAGAGGCTTAAGAGATCTGCATCTTATTCTCTGAACCACTACACTAGAGCACGTGGTGGCCGGTAGTCTAGGAAAAAATCATTCTTATGGTGTTGGATTACTATTAAAAATGTATGGGATATTGTACGAGACCATGACGAGTTTATATACGTTGGAACACGATTCAATTTAATTGTTCAATTAATAAGTTCAATAGTTGTAGATTATTTAAGGACAAGGTGAATCGTCGCTGCACATCGCCAGTTACACGATGTTGCACTTCATTACTCTAGTAACAATGCACCGTCAGTTTTCCACCAAATCACTAATTCAAAATAAAACGTTTAATCACTTACATCAATATACCTAATTCCTAATTAAACAGAGTAGTAATGCTATCAGTATATGTTCAACTGTTTGAGTTTAGTACAATAAATAAAACGAATTGGTCCAAAAATGCATCTCCTGTGAATACTCATTTTGGACAATTCCATTTATAACTTCAGTGTAAACAATTTCGCACAGGGTTTATTCACCACAAACATACTGCTTTCATTTGTGGTAAAAACATTGACGACCAGTCGAACCCCACTGTTACAAAAAAATTAATATGTACATTTTTTTGAATACACGGTGGTTTAGTAATCAAATTCCACCATGGTTTCATTCGCATTCGCAATTGTTTGCCGTGTTTTTGCAACATTTAATTAACTTATGCCGGATGATGGTACATATCTGAACATCGGACTGGAAAGCGTCCGTGAATTCAATTTCCGTTATTTATTCCTGGTGAAATAATATTTGCTTTGCAAAGCAACAGCTAGTTGTTGCACTTACTCATAATTTAAATTAACAAAGCAAGAAATTGAACCCCGCAAAGTTTCTAAAGATTTAGATAGCTAAATTCAACCTCCAACGAGATTCAGATCCCGAGTCACCTTTGCTCCGTCGATTACTGAAACCTGAATGCTGAAATTCCAAGATAAACATTTATCAAACAAGAAGGCTGGCTCCTGTCGGGAACAGTTCCGCTGCGATGATATGTGTAATTCGCAGCCACAAACAGACAGTCGGAATATGCTGAGTGTTACATATATGTAGCGGGGGGAAACAACAACCCCGAAGATTCTGTCTCCGCTCGGTTCTACTTCTTATTTCGGTTCATGGTTGTGTTTACCAGCAACAGGGACGACGCACCGAGGTGAGCACGGTAACTGTTATGTATGACACATATCCGTTCCAGTTCCAGCGCTCGAAGTTCTGGTCGTTTGCCGGAGGAAGAAGGATGCCGGGGGATGGATGGTGCAAAACTTTTCGATTGAATGTGATGAATATATCGTACAGGATATGCTTGTGACTGAACATTTTAGGTTGAATGAGAAAGATTTATGGAGCGGAACCTGTGGAAGTAGTGCACTGACATCTGGTGGAACCACTTTACGTAGTCAATTCTCTGCAGCATTTTATCTAAACGAAGTTGTTTCTTCGCAACTATTACTTCGGGCAACGTTTACTGCTCGATCGCATTGAAGGAGGCAAGTTACATACACTAAGTTAGCTTGAGTAAAAAGACTTGGGGCAATGAGTTTGCTTTTCGAAAACTACATGATATATATGAGACTCATAAACCCGAACCCGGATGCATCATTTCGTTTGAATTGGAGATGGTCGAGTTTTATGGCCTGGTTGTTCAAAATAAATGTAACTTGACAATGGAGATCTTTAGAGGACACAAGCCTGTTGCTACAGGTTTGCTACACGCAGAACTTTATTTGTGTATCGATACCATACTTTTCTATCTGCTCCTCGTTTCATCTGCTTTAAGTTTTATGCATTGGTCATATCTAGAAAAACTCTAGAAAGAGAACTGCGGAGACTCCATTTTGGATCGATTGGATTCGCGTTTAGCAGTCAAAAAACGAATCCAATCGAACATTGCCTATCCTTATAACATTGGACGTGTTGCCATACAATGCCGGGGCATACGTTGCCAAAAATGCTGTTTTTCTCTCCGCAGTTCTCTTTCTAGAGTTTTTCTAGTCATATCGGGTCTATCCACGCATTGAATGCGTACTAGAAGTATACGCTAGAAAATGCATAAATGTCATCACATATTCCTAATAGTATCGTGATCCCCCCTGCAGCCTCCAATTCCTCCCAATTAACCTATCGACCCCAATGTCTCCTCTAAGCAGATCGTCACCTCTCCCTCACATCGATCGGGCCAAATCTCTCTCGTTATATATTTTTATCTATATCTATGCCCTCTCCATAGCTTCTACCCACTGCCAAAGTCTGCCGGCGACTGAGTTAGGTAGGGGGCAAACAGTGATAATAAATATCTCAAGCCTTGAGCGCAGTCAACTGCACCTAAAAATAGATAACGAGAGAGATTTGGCCCGTTCGATCAGAGGGAGAGGTGCTTATAGGAGCCATGGGGGTTCAATAGGTCAATTGGGAAGAATTGGAGGCTGCAGCGGTGATCGCGATACTATTGGGAACATGTAATGACATCATCACAGTTCCTCGATGGCGGAAAGGATAACGCACCCAACTAGAGACTGGGAGATAGCAGGTTCGATTCCTGCTAGAGGACATATCTTTTCTCGGTGTTTCCAATAAAAAGGTGAATTTTCACCGTTTCATCATTCTCACCGTTCCGGTCATTCTTTCTTTGTTTGTTTTCCAGTGGACACGTTCATAAAAATCTTTAAGAATGGAAAAAAACAAAGACTTACGTCAAAACAAGGAATGTTTAAAATTATTGAGAATATAGGTTGGAAGGTAACCAGGTTTTACACAATGCAAATGTATTGTGTAAAACCTGAAAAAATGTAGAAATTGAAACATTTGGAATTTTTGATGTCCCATGTGGAAATTTATGCTAATTTCTAAAATTTCCGAGACCAGGGACCCACATAATTTATACGCTATATTATCGATATATTATGCGGAGTCTCTCCACAGTAAGAAGACTGTTATGATTCTCTCTGCATTTTTCACACCTTGCGTTGTTTCTACAATTGGTAGCTGTAGGCCTAATTGTTTGCAACTAGTGCAGTTCAGGGCCCGGGGTACAAAAATGCGAACAAGTAGACAAACCCCGTTCAAAAGAACAAAGCTTAGAAGAGCAAATCCGGCAAAAGGCTCAAATGAGGTCGATGGAAAATACGTTGTTTTCTTATACTTCTCGTTTTTGCTGAACGCAATTGCTTGCACACCAGAATTTTCACTGACTGGAGCAAGTAATTCTTGAAGGAGCCAACCCCATACTTCGTACACGAGGCCCCTGTTAGAGACTACACCATCAAACTCTACATCCCGAGCGGGTACGAATATAACATACATCTTCGTACATGGCCGAGTTTTGTTTAGTTAGATCACGCATCTATCGATGATGTTAAATGGCTTATCTTTGTTCCGGAAGTAAATTATCCATAGGTGCATATAATTTGTATCTAAACGAAACTTATCGGCATCATTTTTGCCATATCTAAATCGACCTCCATGAGAGCCAGAGAGGATGTCTGTTGTTATATATATCTTCCCATTAGTCAACACTATCATGCGGGTTTCAGTGCTCGCGAAAAGAAGGTTTTATCGGAGGGAACGAAAAATTGATGCAAAGGAATTCAAAAGCATGGAGTGATATCAGTTATCTACAAACAGATTTTCACTGAGCCGTCGGTCATACAGCCCGTTAACAAAGGGTGTTTCCAAAAAGCCACCAGATATTTTCCGTGAATTTTCATTTTCACTTACACGCGCCACGCAGTGGTGCGAAATTGAGAAAAGACTGTCAAAAGTCTTTCCTGAGTTTCATAGATGTTTTCATGCTTTGATGTCTTCAGGAAAGTTTTCTAGGATTACATCCTACATATTTTGGGATAAGCACCTTAATTTTGCTTAAGGCGCAACTGTCATTTAAAAATTGTCAGCTCAATTGCTTCTACGAAGGGAAAATATGTGGGTTAATGCATATTTCTCGTGAAATTTTACTCGGCTGCGGAATAATGATCGAAACAAGTTTGTTTACAAAAATCTCTTTAGTCTTTTTGTAGAATTAATATTGAAGTATTGTCCGATAAGGCACTTTAATGGTGGCGATTATTTTGATCTTTTTAAGTAACCTGTGCCTAAATTACAAATGAGGATCTTTTACAAACTATGTTCGAATTTCACTAGTTCTCATCAGCTTAAAATGAACAACTTTTATTGTGGGACATCAAACAGGACTTGCTCTGAAACACAAGTCGTGTTTTCGGTTTTTTGGAGCTAGCGTCAATTCGACGCTAGTCCTGTCGCTAAGTTAGTGTCGGATTCTGATGAGACGAAGTCGAAACGTAAATTCCATAACTAATTTGTGTTTTGTGCTCTTTACGCGCAAATGTGATTTCAAACAATTTTCTCCTTAGTGGAGAAAACACAGCTTTTACCAAAATTTTCTACACTAAAGAGAAAAAGAGAAAAATGTTCGAAGTGTTCAAAAGCTCAAAGTTTTTTTGGTTGAGGTCCCAGCCTGCAGATCCGAGACTACGACACGACACGCTACGGTATCCAACGTAGTAGTTTAGATACATCATCTAACTTGGTCCCCTAGTTGGTGCTACTTACTGACGAGATGAATTCGAAACACAAAAATAAAACTTAATTCAAGCAAAATTTGCTCGTTAAACAATAATCCCCGGTTTCACCGAACCACCACAAGTACAAGTAATGATTTCTACTATAGTAAGGGAGTTTTTAAAAAAATCAAAACGAACTTATCTGTCCGGTTGCTCCGGCTAAACTAAATTTTTATTCCTAGCTTTATTTTACAGAGGCCTGGCTAACCTAACAAAAGTCCCTACTCAGCAAATTCGCACTCCAGACGGTTCCCACGTTGCACAGTGGTCGCAATGGTATCAAAACGTGCGTTTAATTAATGGTGCTCTAGGAGTTGATTTTAGCGATTTGGTGTGTTAGAAACCCTTATTCAGAATGGAATCCCCCTTCTTATGATGTATACTGAATTTTGATTAATCCACCTAAAAGTGAGATAGAAAATTTATTTCCACTAACTTTTAAGATAGAGGCACGATGTCAATGACAAAGTTATAGTAAATTCTACTGCGAGAAAACTTGTTGAACATGCAAACTCTCCAAAATGTAATGGTGTTGAGATAAAGCACGTTGTTTGTGGAAGGCACCCAAAAAATCATTTTTTCATTATAATTTTTTCTGAGATTTTTGCAATTCTTCAGATGTTCTATGAAGTTGTTGAAATTAAGAAATTGCAGATATTTGTCGAAGACGTCAACATTTTTTATTTCAAAACTTAAGAGTTATTGAATAAAGTGGGTTAAAAATACCGCCATTTTGAATGACAATTACTAAGAGATGTGGAAATATGTGGAAGACATTTCGATTCTATGAGAAAGACAGTGACAAGTATTATAAGAAAAAATACTACTTACAACGGGCATCCACTGGCCTGTTTACAAAAAATACTTTCCGGCAATGCATGTTTTGCATTTTGTAACAAAATAAGTACTTTTTCAGCATAAATTTTGAGCGATTGTTTTTCTATGTGTTGAATATTCTAAAAAATCATTGAGAGTAATAAATACACCTATAAATCGTGAACTTTGAATTTCTGTTATCTGAAACTATTCATAAATTAACAGGATTTGGAAATTGAACACTAGAGACGTCTAAAAAGGTTTACTGTGTTTTCATGAGTATGAACCATAGCAAAGAGTATTAGATATCATTTTCACGAAACGACTGTGTAGTCAGAGTTGCTACTTAGGATCCGACTTACCAGAAAATCTTTAGAAAAATATTTTCACCTATATATTACATCTCTGTCAAATTTTAACCCTCAAAAAGGAAAGGGGTCTCAGAGGCTCGGCTAGTTACAGTTCCCTAGTTTCAATGAATTTGTAATTCGAAATACAAATGATCGAGCGTTTTCGGGCTTTCGATTCTCTCGCTGGTAAAACGACAAAAAAGAGGCTCTTGGTTTCATTGGGTCTTAGAAGCGATGCTTTATGAAGTCACAATTTTCGCTTGCCTTTTGGAGGGTTAATTTCAAATATTTAATCATAAAATGCGTGCTTGCAAAAGAATTATTGACAATTCCGGCCACGTAATCGTTTCATGAAAACGGCATATAGGGTAGACGAGCCCTTATCCATCTCATTAGTCGGGATGTCACAATATTTCGTTGATAACTCGACTTAGAGTGACTGGATTGCGCTTAAATAAGTATCACCATCGTTTCCGTTCCTAAGAAGCAGTACAGTTAGACTTTTTGAGCTAATGCGTTGAAAAGAGATAGCAAATACTTCTCTAACTAATGAGTTCCAACGAATGGGATGAATAGAGGAGCTAAGACGAATTATGGCACAGTAACCCTAATACTGTTTGTAATGGTTTTTATTCTTGTAAAGACAGCCAAAAATTTTTGCGCATTTTTTAGTTGATCACTTTTGTTGTTTTGCTAGTTTAGGAATAATTCGTAAGTTGGAGACTACAGAGCTGAGAGTTTTGGATTCATATGTGTACTTTGACATTTCCAAAGATTTTTTAGAATATTCGTAGAATAGAATAACGCATAGAAACAATTGCTATAAAAAGTTATGCTTAAAATGTCGTAATTATTTTGTTACAAAATGAAAAACATGCATTGCCGGAAAGTATTTTTTATATACAGGCCGGTGGATGCCCGTTGTCAGTAGTATTTTTGCTTATAGTACTTTTCACTGTCTTTCTCATAGAATCGAAATGTCTTCCACATATTTCCACATCTCTTAGTAATTGTCATTCAAAATGGCGGTATTTTTAACCCACTTTATTTAATAACTCTTAAGTTTTGAAATAAAAAATGTTGATGTCTTCGACAAATATCTGCAATTTCTTAATTTCAACAACTTCATAGAACATTTGAAGAATTGCAAAAATCTCAGAAAAAAGTTAAAATAAAAAAATGATTTTTTGGGTGCCTCCCACAAACAACGTGCTTTATCTCAACACCATTACATTTTGGAGAGTTTGCATGTTCAACAAGTTTTCTCGCAGTAGAATTTACTATAACTTTGTCATTGACATCATGCCTCTCTCTTAAAAGTTAGTGGAAATAAATTTTCTATCTCACTTGTTGGTGGATTAATCACAATTCAGTATACATCAAAAGAAGGGGGATTCCATTCTCAAAAAGTGTTTCTAACACACCAAATCGCTAAAATCAACTCCTAGAGCACCATTAATTAAACGCACGTTTTGGTACCATTGCGACCACTGTGCGTTGGTTGAGGTGTCCAATTCTTATCGCTGACCCATGTTATGCCACATGCGCCTGCTCTACACGGGATAGTGACTGTTCCAGTTGTTGTTGTTGTTGCGCCAGGTAGAGGGTTCGTACCTGGGCCTCGGCTAGACTGTTCATAATTTACACATAGCGAAGTAAAAACCACAAAGAAGCAGTCTATACCAGAGTCACTCATAAACACAAAAAGCATCAAACATCGGACAACAGTGAAAACGCTCTAGCGAAGACGACATGGGCATACACAAGAGCGAAGGGGAGGGTAAAGTCAACCATCAACAACATGGAAATGATTGTCCACCGAGAAAAAGTTGCACACAAGCAGTGCGACCAGGAAAGCAGCAGAAATAATTTTATAAAACCAATTTAATCCATCTAGAAGTGAGATTACATATTTCTTACACATATCTCTGTAGGATCACTCATTAGATTGCAGAACTCGTGCGAAATTGGCGCACAACTAGAGGCGAGATGAGTTTCAAGTCCTGCACGAATTAAATTTCTAATAAACGGAAAAAAATTATAAAAAATAAATAAAACAACTAAAATTAAAATTTAATAAAGCAAAAAACGGAAAAGGATACCTAATTCATGAAACGGTAGAATGATTAATAAAAACCAAAAATAATTAAATAAATAAATCAGCTTAGTTCAGTTCAAATGAAAATTAGACAATATTTAAAATTGATCAAATAAATTTAATTGCTTCAAACTAACAAATCGGTTAGAATTAATAAAAAATGACTGAAGAGATTTAATAAAATAAATAAAATCAAGAAATTAAAAAAAAGTATATTAACTGGAAAAATTAATAAAACAAATAAATGAATGAACAGAGTGAACAGAATGAATGGAATGAACGGAATGAACGGAATGAACGGAATGAACGGAATGAACTGAATAAACTGAATGAACGGAATGAACGGAATGAACGGAATGAACTGAATGAACGGAATGAAATGAATGAACGGAATGTATGGAATGAACTGAGTGAACTGAATAAACTGAATGAACAGAATGAACTGAATAAACTGAATGAACGGAATGAACGGAATGAACGGGATGAATGGAATGAACGGAATGAACGGAATGAACGGAATGAATGGAATGAACGGATTGAACGCAATGAACGGAATGAATGGAATGAACGGAATGAACGGAATGAACTGAATGAACGGAAAGAAATGAATGAACGGAATGAACGGATTGAACGGAATATACGGAATGAACGGAATGAACGGAATGAGCGGAATGAACAGAATGAACAGAATGAACGGAATGAACGGAACGAACGGAATGAACGGAATATACGGAGTATACGGAATGAACGGAAAGAACTGAGTGAACTGAATAAACTGAATGAACGGAATGTACGGAATGAACTGAGTGAACTGAATAAACTGAATGAACATAATGAACTGAATAAACTGAATAAACTGAATGAACGGAATGAATGGAATGAACGGAATGAACGGAATGAACGGAATGAACGGAATGAACGGAATGAACGGAATGAACGGAATGAACGGAATGAACGGAATGAACGGAATGAACGGAATGAACGGAATGAACGGAATGAACGGAATGAACGGAATGAACGGAATGAACGGAATGAACGGAATGAACGGAATGAACGGAATGAACGGAATGAACGGAATGAACGGAATGAACGGAATGAATGGAATGAACGAAATGAACGAAATGAACGAAATGAACGGAATGAACGGAATGAACGGAATGAACGGAATGAACGAAATGAACGAAATGAACGAAATGAACAGAATTAACGGAATGAACGGAATATACGGAGTATACGGAATGAATGGAATGTACGGAATGAACTGTGTGAACTGAATAAACTGAATGAACGGAATGTACAGAATGAACTGAGTGAACTGAATAAACTGAATGAACAGAATGAACTGAATAAACTGAATAAACTGAATGAACGGAATGAATGGAATGAACTGAATGAACGGAAAGAAATGAATGAACGGAATGAACGGAATGAACGGAATGAACGGAATATACGGAATGAACGGAATGAACGGAATGAACAGAATGAACGGAATGAACGGAATATACGGAGTATACGGAATGAATGGAATGAACGGAAAGAACTGAGTGAACTGAATAAACTGAATGAACGGAATGTACGGAATGAACTGAGTGAACTGAATAAACTGAATGAACATAATGAACTGAATAAACTGAATAAACTGAATAAACTGAATGAACGGAATGAATGGAATGAACGGAATGAACGGAATGAACGGAATGAACGGAATGAACGGAATGAACGGAATGAACGGAATGAACGGAATGAACGGAATGAACGGAATGAACGGAATGAACGGAATGAACGGAATGAACGGAATGAACGGAATGAACGGAATGAACGGAATGAACGGAATGAACGGAATGAACGGAATGAACGGAATGAACGGAATGAACGGAATGAATGGAATGAACGAAATGAACGAAATGAACGGAATGAACGGAATGAACGGAATGAACGAAATGAACGGAATGAACGGAATAAGCGGAATGAATGGAATTAGCGGAATTAACGAAATTAACAGAATTAACGGAATGAACGGAATATACGGAGTATACGGAATGAATGGAATGTACGGAATGAACTGTGTGAACTGAATAAACTGAATGAACGGAATGTACAGAATGAACTGAGTGAACTGAATAAACTGAATGAACAGAATGAACTGAATAAACTGAATAAACTGAATGAACGGAATGAATGGAATGAACTGAATGAACGGAAAGAAATGAATGAACGGAATGAACGGAATGAACGGAACGAACGGAATGAACGGAATATACGGAATGAACGGAATGAACGGAATGAACAGAATTAACGGAATGAACGGAATATACGGAGTATACGGAATGAATGGAATGTACGGAATGAACTGTGTGAACTGAATAAACTGAATGAACGGAATGTACAGAATGAACTGAGTGAACTGAATAAACTGAATGAACAGAATGAACTGAATAAACTGAATGAACGGAATGAATGGAATGAACGGAATGAAGGGAATGAACGGAATGAATGGAATGAACGGAATGAATGGAATGAACAGAATGAACGGAATGAACGGATTGAACGGAATGAACGGAATGAACGGAATGAACTGAATGAACTGAATGAACGGAAAGAAATGAATGAACGGAATGAACGGAATAAACGGAATGAACGGAATGAACGGAATATACGGAATGAACGGAATGAACGGAATGAACGGAATGAACGGAATGAACGGAATGAACGGAATGAACGGAATGAACGGAATGAACGGAATGAACGGAATATACGGAATGAACGGAATGAACGGAATGAACGGAATGAACGGAATGAACGGAACGAACGGAATCAACGGAATATACGGAGTATACGGAATGAATGGAATGTACGGAATGAACTGAGTGAACTGAATAAACTGAATGAACGGAATGTACGAAATGCACTGAGTGAACTGAATAAACTGAATTAACAGAATGAACTGAATAAACTGAATGAACGGAATGAACGGAATGAATGGAATGAACGGAATGAACGGAATGAACGGAATGAATGGAATGAACGCAATGAACGGAATGAACAGAATGAACGGAATGAAAGGAATGAACGGAATGAACGGAATGAACGGAATGAACGGAATGAACGGCATGAACGAAATGAACGAAATGAACGAAATGACCGAAATGAACGGAATGAACGGAATGAACGGAATGAACGGAATGAACGGAATGAACGGAATGAATGGAATGAACGGAATGAACGGAACGAACGGAATGAACGGAATGAACGGCATGAACGGAATGAACGGAATAAGCGGAATGAATGGAATTAACGAATTTAACAGAATTAACGGAATGAACGGAATAAGCGGATGGAATTAACGAAATTAACGGAATTAACGGAATACACAGAATGAATGGAATAAACGGAATGAACGGAATGAACGGAATGAACGGAATGAACGGAATGAACGGAATGAACGGAATGAACGGAATGAATGGAATGAACGGAATGAACGGAATGAACGAAATGACCGAAATGAACGGAATGAACGGAATCAACGGAATCAACGGAATGAACGGAATGAACGGAATGAACGGAATGAACGGAATGAACGGAATGAACGGAATGAACGGAATGAACGGAATGAACGGAATGAACGGAATAAGCGGAATGAATGGAATTAACGGAATTAACGAAATTAACGGAATTAACGGAATACACAGAATGAACGGAATGAACGGAATGAACGGAATGAATGGAATGAATGGAATGAACGCAATGAACGGAATGAACGGAATGAACGAAATGACCGAAATTAACGAAATGAACGGAGTGAACGGAATCAACGGAATGAACGAAATGAACGGAATGAACGGAATAAGCGGAATGGATGGAATTAACGAAATTAACGAAATTAACGGAATTAAAGGAATACACAGAATGAACGGAATGAACGGAATGAACGGAATGAACGGAATGAACGGAATGAACGGAATGAACGGAATGAACGGAATGAACGAAATGAACGAAATGAACGGAATGAACCGAATATACAAAATGAACGGAATGAACTGAGTGAACTGAATAAACTGAATTAACGGAATGAACGGAATATACGGAATGAACGGAACGGAATGAACTGAGTGAACTGAATAAACTGAATGAACGGAATGAGCTGAATAAACTAAATGAACGGATTGAACTGACACAACTGAATTAACTAAATGGACTGAATGAACTGGAGCACACATAGAGTCCCAAAACCGTTTTTGCTTCGTTGTCAGCGCAGTTAATAATCATAGTAATTAGTGAGAAAATATTGTCTAACCCCAAAGTTGAAGCTGTTTGAAAATGTTGTTTTTATAAACAATGGACCTGCATAGATTAATTAAACTAATAAAATAAATAGAATGAATAAAATGAACAAAATCAAAAACTGGATCAAATAAATAAAAAGAAAAATAAACAGAATGAAATGATTAAAATGAAAATTTAAACTTATAATTAGAATTATAAAATTAATAGAATGTTCATAATATTCTGTATGAAATGAATAAATTGAATGACCGAGAAAAAGTCAGAATATTAAAATGAAGAAAATTAATGAAACGTATGAATTGGAAAAAATGAGTTAAATGCATTAAATAAAAAAGGGAGTAAAATAGCTTAAATGTATGATGCGTTCCGTTGCGTTGCGTTGTGACGATGATTTTGGCGGATTGCACACTGACTTAATCATGTTTGACTGCTGATTATCTAATAAGAGTTGCTTAGGAAATGGTAAGTAGGAATTCATACCAATCCGATCCATATTAAAACCTCAACAGCATGATAGCCATCATTGCCGGCCGCCCCCATCTCCATCGTTCACGGGGGAGGATAAAGGATAAGGTAGACAGGAAGTGTTGATGCTCCACCTACTTAACGGAAGGACGACGATTCATCAGACTCTTCCATAGGTGTCGCGGAGTTGGTAGCTTGGAAGGGTATCAGGTCTAGGATTCGCTCCAAGCAAGCGATGCGACCTGTAAAGCATATTTTATTAGGTAGTTGTTTAGTTAGTCTTCGAGTGCACGATGACTCGAAAAAGAAAAGATCTTGTTTAGTTTTTGGTTCTTTTTAAACTCTGGGTAGCCGGCTACCGAGAGTATACTATGTTCCCTAAACAAAAGCAATTTAAACTCCACACAGCCGACCGTGGGAGTATTGCCTAGAAAAGCTAATCTTATCTGCGTAATGGGCCGGATCACTATTCATTGCAACAGTATTTGGACAGAATTCGCTACTTCTTCTCTACGATATATTTATTGGCTTGAAAACTACCGAGTGACACATTATACAGGCAAAAATAGCGCGAGATGTTATAAATCAAGGAAAGTATTTCTTATTTTCCATATCAGATTGTTTGTGGAATACGAGCGATAATAACGAACACTGAAGGGAAATATAAAGGATTGTTAACCTGATGCACGGGCTTGTTACCAATAACGGAGCTTGAAATTAGGTTCATAAAAACAGACGCGGCGAATTTTCAATACGTATTGACCCGTGATCATAGATACTAGTCAGATTATTCGTATTGGGGCTAATTTCCGATCAACTATTCATTTTTACGGCAATGTTTTCTCGACTAGATCTGTTCGCACCCTCTCATTCTGCTACTATCGGCAGAAGGCTGATAGCACCCAGTCGTCGCCGGTCTAAGGACCAAATGTCATCAATAGACTTAGACTCGCGTGGAGGCATGAGATAGGAAACTTGTGAGAATTTTGTTATCCCATCGTTTGACGACCAATAAAATAGCTTAAATGTATGATGCGTATAAAATGCATGAAGCGAATCAACAAGGATATTACGGAAATTAATCTTCAGGATTTGGCACCGCGCACCAGATCCGAGTACATTAAGAAATTCATGTCAAAATACGGAGAAGTGGAATCCGATACGAATGACACATGGAGAAACTTTTTTCCCGAAATTTTTAATGAGGATCGTATGGTCAGAATGCAGCTACACTAACCTATTCCATTTTACTTAACCTTCGAGTACAAATCTGTTCAATATATCACCTACATTCAAAGAACCCTATGCACATACCCTGGAAAAACGCCAACGTCCCAGTTTTGCAACCGGACGGCACACTACGATAAACTGTGCACCAAAAAAGTGGCGCGAAATGGGCCTACTACAACACACACTGACAAACACTCTCCCAATACTAAACCACAGACAGCCGGCCGAACGATAATCTTCGATAATCCTAAGCCAACATTCAGTACACCCTTCGAAGGAAACCAAAATAGAAAACTAATACACCAAGGTCAATCAGAAATACAAGAAGCTTCAAAAACAACCAACAGAGAAAACAAAAACTACTCTAGCGATAACGACATCGACGTGCACGAGAACAAGAGAAAGGACAGAAAGAACAACCGACAAGCAGCAGACGGTGAAGTGAATTCACCCCCGAAAAAGATCACGTGCAACAACAAGCAGTGCGCCCAGGGTAAATGACCGCAATAATTTTCGTTTTTTCTTTTGAATTGTATCAATCTGAAACGAATTTTATTTTCAAAAGGCGACCATTGAGGTTAAAACTTTTATAAATAATTAATAATAATAATAATTAATTATTGAACAATTTCCAAAAATATCCATTTAAATAAAATTTAATTCTACGAAAAATAATAGCTTGGATAGAAAAAAGAACACTCTACCAGCACTGTACTAGTTCAAGACCAGATAATACTAAACCACAAATATTTAAGGTGCTAGAAAGAATCATCAAATATTACCTTAAACCGGCAAAAACTCATTTCCCATCAAATCCACAGTTTAGATAAACTTCAAGGCTACATCGAATAATATAAACTGCTTCAAAGTGTAAACCGGATCAGCACGCTTACCTTCCAGTTTATCGGAAAATCTCTTCGTATTTCTTCTAATAGCCCTGAGCCGATATTTAATTACTCACTTTGATCGTATCTTGCCATCGTAAAATATTACTATATCCGATCGTTGCTGAGACTGCAAAGAAGTCGACACCGAGGAATATTCTTCCAATTAAACTCTCGACTGGGCGAACACGAACGAACAACCGCTCGAGTCTTGGAGGAGGGGAGGGGAGGGCGTCAGAAGAGGTGCGATGTCGGCTGGAAAGATTCCCCAGTTCTGATAAGCAGTAATTAGCAATTTGAAGACAAACAACAATTTTGTTTCATCGTTTTTCCCGATGGCTGTACACTGCAAAACGACACGAACACGGGCACCGAGTAGAATGGGAAGTGTTGTTGTTTGCTGATACTGCTGCTACTACTACTGCTGCTGCTGCTGGTAGTGGTATTTTGACAGGTAGTTTTGAACCTAGGTGGTTTTTCTGGTTTCATTCGCTTGGAAACTGGAGGCGCCTGAGCCAGATTATGCTCCCTGGCAAGGTAGCACCTTCGAGGTGCGATGGAGAAAATTTTACTTTTTCCCAGTTTTTTATCGCTGACAGAAGATCTTAGAATTCGGAAGCATTTAGGTGCAAGCAAGGGGCCTTGGGATGCTCTTGTTAATAGTTTTTAGGAGATAATCAAGATAAATCGCAAAGTAATCGAGAAGGCACATGCCCAACGTTCATGGCGAAATTCTACAGACTTTATCGATTTCCCAGGACGACGCACAGTGGCGGGTCTTCAAACAAAAGTCGGACAAAACCTCAAATGTTACCTAATTTGGCTGAAAATCACAATTTAAGCAAATTTTGAGGTGCTGAGCTCATTTTTGATGTCAAAAGTAGTAAAATATTAAATGCATTTTTCCATACAGTGTCATTGAACCTTTCTTATAATTATATTTATATTTTCATGATAGATTTTCCGTTACTGTACACCAATGTCAGCAATAACAAAAAAATATAAGAGCACTACTTTAAATCTATTGTATAACGTGTTGGTTTACTGTAGATTGTTTAACTATTTTACACAAAACACCATGCGCCTCCATATCAGCAACAAAGCTTCAAAATCTCCTTAAACCTTTTTGCGCACTTAGGCGCAGAACGAGACCAAGATATTCGAAAAGTAGAGGTTATTTTCTATAGAATGTGTACTATGTGACCGTTCCGAAATGATTCCGAAATTTGTACAGAATACATTAGTGAAAAAAGTATTTTTGATTTGATCACCTCAAACATATTTAAACCAAAAAGTCATAGTTCCAAACAAAGCTATCAAATGTATTTTATTCACTAACCAAGTTCTTTTGTTCCTCTACACAATGAAACTAGTTGTGCTAAAATCGGACCAAAATTAAAAGAGCAACATGCATTTGAAGCGAACAGAGTAATGGTGGTTTCGGAAATGAAAATCATTGAAAAGTCCGGACTTTGCTACGTTTAAACTCATGTTAAAAATCGTGTTCTTATCCAATGATCATAAAATTTTGAATATAAACCATTCAATATATGAGAAATTTAGGAAAAATATAAAATATCAATATTTCAAAAATAAGTTTTTGAGGTTTTGGCCAGCCTCCAGCCACTGTGCGACGGTGCAAGATAAGAAAATTTAATTTCAATCAAAATTGCTGGGTTATTTCCACGTCCGGCAACACCCGGAGGGGGGTGGTTTGCTCGTTTCTGTAGATTTACAAATTACACAGCTTTCAGGCGAAAAACTGGAACCGATTCATCTTTTTACTTGTAAAAAGTGCATCTTCCAGATTTGATGACGGATTCCCTACGACGAAGCTTATCAATTATTTGCCTGAAGAATTTATGGGTTAAGTTGTTACAGGATCAAATCTCGAGATTGAAAATGTAATCACATTCTACGCTGCATAGTTTGTAGTGAAAGCAGTGCAGTAACATTACGAAGAAAACTTTCAGCCATTGAAAGAAAAACCCGGTAACGATTACTTGCTACTATCCCGACGTGATAAATTTAAAAATCTCTTCCAAGAACTGTTTGCATCTTCGACTATCTCAGCACGGCACGGAAAGCAAAGGAAGCCAAGAACGACTGAAGCAGTCCTGCAAGTGCGGGCTTCCTTAGCGCACAGAGGCATCGTTAGTTCCGTACTAATTACACGATATTTGCATTACATACATCTAGGATTAAAACTTAATCATGGCCTTTATTGGTGCCCGGGGAGCAAGCAGCCACGGCAGTTAACGTCGAAGGTTGTCAGGCTCTTGGATGGTTTCGCCACGTGTCGTTTAAAATTTCCGATGCTCCAGGAAAACTTTCTGCTCCCCCACACCAAACTATGTAATCCAAGGACCCAATTCTGGCTTAACTTGGGAGAATGTGTGTGTGTGTCCTTGTTAGATGGCTAACACTCGTGCTAGTATGGCCAGTGAACAAGCGGAAAACAATATCGTAAAGATTCGGTTTCCCTGGATAATGCTTTGTACAAAATGCATAAAATCTTTTGTATGGCCAGCACCGAAATTAGCATGTTGTTACTCCGGCTAACGACCAACGTCCGTTGGATGGAAACTGTAATGGTTCTCCGGTGTTCGGCATACTCTGCCACTCTGACGGTCTTTTAAGTTGTTTGCGAATTTAAAAACTGGGTTTTAGTTTGTATATTTGCATTTTCATAGTTTCCTCGACCACTAGTCAGTAATATTTAAAAAATAATGAGGGGTTTGGCACGATGAGCAATGTTGCTTAAATTTCTTTAACCCATTCATGCCCATGTTGTTTGTGGACAAGAACGTGTTTAAACAGCTGTAACTATTGATTAAGGCAAAATTTGCTCACAAAAACAAGTAAGGCTAATAAATGTGACAATTGCCTTTCATTTGAATAGTAATAGTTTCAAGGACCACCTCTAGAACTGAAGTTATTGCAATTAGTCTGATTGGATTCTAATGGAGCAGTGCTGCCAGGAACATTTACGTTGACGACGGAAAAAGAATTTTTCATATATCTTCGTTATGTTGCAATATTATTGAAAATTGATAAAACTTATCAACTTAGACTGTCTTTGGCTACATTTTTCACGCAATTGTAAATATTCTAGGAGAATTATATTGAGCATTGGAAGGCAAAAATTGAGCAGATTCTAGCACGGCAAGGGAAGTACCTATCTTTATGAAAAAAAGGCTTTTCGTGTTTCTTGACTCCACCGTTTTCAAGGAAAAATAATTTCGAACCCCTACATGCACGAGAAAAAAGTTGGGCATGAAAGGGTTAATATAAAGGTAACATGGCAACCGGATACCATGGGATTTCATGTAACGCACAGAAAAGCATGTCAAAATCAAAACATTTCCCATGCGAGTTTCTCATCTAGCGCAACCATCGCCACCCTCTACACCCATTCAGCGAGAGCTGTAGAGCAAATGGTAGAAACGCTGGTAACTAACTAACTTAATTAAAAACTGATTTATGAGAATATTATGTTGCCCTTATTGCTTTTCGCTGTGTAGGTGTAAAGGTTTTCCTTGTTGCCGGAAATGGTATGTATGGTATTTTTCTGCACCGTTCCCCGCCTGCTACCGTGGCTCCCAACGTCATGACCGGTGGGATTTGCTGCATGCTGCATTTGTTTTAATGGCTGATCCAGGAAATAGTTCGTGTTTCCTTTCTTTTTCAAGGTAAACAACACTAGAGCTGAAGAATATATCGTTCTCTATTTCGATACATATATTCTTAAGAAGCATAATTGTAGTAAGTTTTGATCGTAGTTTTCGCTATTGTTTGTTTGTACTATTCTTATGATGATATGCGGCTCCAAGTCGTCGGTAAAACGTTTGGAATGAGGAGCCCTCTCTCCAATCAAAATACATCTCCCTCAGTACTAATAATTTTATTTTGATTACCGAAATATGTTTATGTATACACTGGAACCTCCATTCGCGAATCAAACCGGGGGTTCGTATATTGAATTCGTTCGTAAAAAAGTATCCATTATTTGGAATTTATTCCGTAGACGAAATGTTGGTTATTTGGGATTTAGCTCGTAAAAATCTTCTCTTCACTTAATTCGTAAAAATGTTCTCTCGGAACGGGAATGATGGGTAGATGACTGAAATCGATGTGTGACGCCATTCTGAAATCCAAGCTGACAATTTTCGGTTGAACGATGTTTTTAGTAACCCCAAGAATATTAGTATATGTGTAACGGGCTTGGCGAATGGTTGATGAAAATGGATGTATTGAGACATTTTGAAATCCAAGTTGGCGTCTTCTGGTTCAGCATTATTCTCGATGTAATTATGGATATTTTTGGAACGATTTTTTCAAGTATATGATAGAAATAGATATTTCACGTCATACTAAAATCCCAAGCTCTCGGCAACTCGACAACTGAGTAGTTTGAGAACGAAATTGACGAGTACTGTTGACTGTTCGTTTACGAGACGACAGAACACACGCTACAAAAATATGCACTGTGGATTTTGTTCTTCCTATTCCAACACTGTTGTCGCGTTGAAATAGCTAGAACAAAATCCATAGGTCTTATTTTTGTGGCGTGTGTCCTGTCGCTTAGTGTGCGTACAGTTTAAATTATGGAAATCGATGTTCAATGATATTTGAGGAATGAACATCTCCAATTCCGACTAAACTTTATACGTTTTACCAGCATGGAAGACTAATCGTTTTACACAGTCAAGGAGACCATTTCGACTCGATTGTATAGTTTAATCATCAGATTCTATTATATTTTGGTTGTTTTCGTTTAGCTTTCAAATGGTTCACAATATAGCCGTCATGTGAAAGAGAAAATTAAAGGAAATTTTATGAAACTTTTTGACATTTTGAAAAACCTATTGTTCTTTATGAAGAACCGCGAATAACTTATGAAAAGACCATAATTATTGTTTTTTTTAAACCTAATTTAAACAATCACGAAAACTAATACATTCTAGATTTTTTTTGCAGTGAGAATTTTGATTTGAAATGTCTTTTGGAATCATATACAATAAGAAAATTGCATTTTAACTGCAAATAGTAACAGCTATAGAATTGTATTAAAAATTGTTGTCAGGGAAAGCTTTTTATTGAAAGCTTCTCCATGATCCAAATACACTAAAGCACGGTGTTCCTAAAACCGTTATTAACAAAAAAATGACCATAAATGTGTCATACGGCATTCGAAAGATACAGTATCCAAGCATCTTCTCAGTGAATTTCAAAATGATCCATCGAGGGATTCGAGAGAAATTGCAATTTGAAGTTTTATGACACGTTTCATAAGGCTACCAGCAAACACCCACGGGTTTGGTCCTATCTCTACAACCAAAATATTTTTGTCTACTTATTCAGTACATGGCATTCGAAAGATATAGTAATCAAGTATATCTCCTGCAAGTATGAAAATATTTAATTGACGGAATCGAAATTTATAACGGTTTGGATGTGGTATGCGGTCATAGATGGGTTTTCTACCAGACTTCAAGCGTGAATCCATGTTTGTCCATTGACTATTTAGATCGTTTATACGTGCCGCGGTTTTTAAAGGAAAGCTTTACCATTTAATTACATAAATATAATGTACAAAAGGTGTTATTTATATGGTGCACTGAAAAAATATGAAAATAGGGTTGTCTACCAAACGTTAAACGGAATGTGAAAACTAAAAAAATGAATAAAAGTTGGAATGTTTATTTCAAAAGGCCATATCTCAATGGTTTGTTGACCGCTTCTAATTATTTTTTTCGTTATTGAACAGGTAAACGTTTCTTTGTTATTTTACATTAAAATGGTAAATTTTGGCAGCTTTTAAGGGCATATTCTAAGTGTTTTTTGCAAAATTTGCCCATAGGAACTACATCCGGTTATTTTCGTTTTTCAAAGAACTGGTTGATTTTATACCTTGCATTACTTCACCAAAATTATTCGTGTGATAAAATTACATCATAAAATTGTTAAAAATAAGTCACTAGTTGGTTTAGTTGGTGTTTAAATAACTGTTTGTCATAATTTTTTATTGAATTCGAACTTCTAATGCGATAACAACAACGACGCCCGTGAATGCCCACGATCACACTATACTCATTTGAAAGCTTTTAATTTTCTTTTTAAAATGAGTATATGCTAGTTTTGCGAAAACTTGCGATAAGAAGTCAAAATTTTAAATAACTATGAATGGAGACGCATGGTTATTACTGATATTGAATTTGAATAATCACTTTATAACTAGAATAATGACACGAATACATGCACGACTGTCAAATAGTATTGAGAGCATGATGCACAAGGGTTTTACTAGTGATCAAGAGTAAGGAGCCGAGTGGGAAGTATGTTTTTTAAATGGTAGAAGCATTAAGAATGTTTGAAAATCAGTAAACATTTTCAACCATCTGAAATAGGTTATAAAATGTTTCTGGAACTATTTCTTGCTAACTTGCGCAATAACTGTCAAATTGAGTGAATACAGTTGAGCTCTAGTCGTTTGGTGAGAGTATTTTGATCCAAATTGGTATAGCACTGATATAGCTTAAGGGTATGCGATATTATCCAAATAAAATAACACCATTTTTAAATGAACCATTTACACGAAAAAAGGGTTTTGAATTTATTTTTATTTAAGATATGAAATAAGCAATCTAAGTAACTTAAAACACACCTACAAAAAAAAGCGTTGATCATCTTGTTGATTAGTGAATGCAATAAAACATTCCACTAAGACGCTCAAAATGTTTGTTTTGAAAATGATAGAAAATGTAGCTTTCATATCAAGTAACCCACTAATGAATTAAATGCTCCAAAATCAGTCGAACGCATATTATTTGATCCGTAAAAACAAAATAGTCATTTCTGAAGCCCCATAATGAGATGTCCATTAATTCGTTTCAATATGGAAAATAAATTCCAAAATAACTATTGAAAAAAATCATTATAAAAGACAAAATATTTACTTTTGAGCCACTCTAATAAGTAGTAAAGTTAATTTCTATTTTTATAATTAAAACTTCTTTTAACAAATTTTTGAACCTTCACAACAAAATAATTTTTTGAGCCACCCAAACGTATAATGAATTTTTTTTTTGCATGTGTTAATATCAAAAACGATTTAGCACACGAAAATTAATATACACAAATTTTAAGAACGATTTCGAAAAAAAATATTTTTGAGACACCCTAATGAATAGTAAACGCTTATTTTTGAAATGTTTTAATATCAAAACCGAATTCAGCGTACCAAAATTACATAAAATCGTCCTATTTGAACCGATACGAAAAAGTTTGGACTTTAGTCCACCTTTTGTTCTAAGTCGTACCACTGTGGAGCTGGAAGAAAATCGGAACCGGAGAACAAAAAGACGGAGGGAAAGGTGAAGCGGATGATTAAAGCAAATCCCAACGTCTCAAGCAGTGATTTAGCTAAAAAGATCGGCATGTCGCAGAGCTACGTCCAGAATGCTAAGAAGAGAGCTGGACTACATACATACAAGGTACAGAACTTCCCAAACCGCGATGAGCGGCAACAATCGACGGCTAAAACTCGGGCACGGAAGCTCTACGAGAAGATGCTGACAAAATATGGCTGCTGTGTGATGGACGACGAAACGTATATAAAAGCCGATTTTAAGCAAATTCCGGGGTTGGAGTTTTTCACCGGCAAGAGCAAGTTCTATGTGGACGACAAATTTAAGAAGAAGAAAATGTCGAAGTTCGCCTCCAAATATCTCATTTGGCAGGCCATCTGCTCTTGCGGACTGAGGAGTGAGCCTTTCGTGACAAAGGGCACAGTAAATGGCGAGATCTACAAATCTGAGTGCCTCAAGAAGCGCCTTTTGCCATTCTTGCAGCAGCACGACGAAGCTCCGCTATTTTGACCAGATTTGGCACCATGCCGCTATTCTAAAAGTGTCCTGGAGTGGTATGAGGCCCATTCTGTCCATTTTGTTCCAAAGGACATGAATCCGCCAAACTGTCTGGAGCTGCGCCCGGTGGAGCAGTATTTGGCAATGATGAAGCGGGAACTTCGGAAGAGCAAGAAGACAGTCAAAGACGAGAAGGACATGTTAAGAAAATGGAAACAAACTGAGAAACTGGTACCGGATGACACTGTAAAGACTTTGATGGAGGCCATCAAGCGAAAATGCGTTCAATTTTACACTCAAGGCTCCATCGATTAACTTTTCTTTTTGATTTTTGAGGTAAATATATGTATAAAACTACCCTAAAATTTTGTTTGATTTTAAACATAAGAAAATTGGCATGACATTTTCGGTGTCGCAATAATTTCGTGTTCGCCCTTTAATTCAGCCATCTCACGATAAACTTTCGAAGTTTTCGCGCAGAACAGGTTCAAATGCATAAACCCATCGATTTTTGGTGTCATGGCATTAAAAATTTTAATAATGTATAACATAGTAAAAATACTACACATTTACATACAAGGTAGCGTTTCCCAAGTTTGGCACTACAGATTTATGTATCTAGCGCGCTAAGTCTCTATGAATGACGTCATCCTTGCTTATTTAAGAAACAAAACTGGTCGAACAAGATCAGTTGCCTGTTGAACGGCAGCAGGGCTCTGGGCTGCGCTTCCACAGCCAGTGTAGCAGACTGATTAGTCCGCTACACCGGTTGGGGAGGTCCCTTGTGCTATGCTCATTTCAAGCACACATTTTATGTATAATCTCGAGCCGAATATCATTCGGCCAAATGACCGAACACCTCGCAAGAACACCCAAACTGATAATAATTCACACGTTATTGTGATTGTGACACTTAGATATGTTCTTGTTATGATACTATAGATTTTCGTTTATTTCGCTTAACTCATTCTATTTATTTTCTTCATATTATTCAAGTCATCCATTTTGCGTATTTTATTAATTTAAAACAGTTTATTCATATTATCCATACATTAATTGAATTCATTTGGTTCATTTTATTCATTGTATTTGTTTGGGATCTGGTTCTTACCCCTTTCTTCCTTCGTTTACTGGGTAGACTGTACTCGGTTCCGGGCGATTGTTGGGTGGATGGTTTACTTATACTGCAATTGTTGGCTGGCAGTTCAGGGCTTAATTAAACTACATTTATTGTAACATAACACATAATTTGCTGGTACAATTTTCATGGCGACTGACCAGTACGCCTTTCCCGGGTGCAATAGTTGATGGCCCATGTTCTCCTCTCCACTACTGCTGCAGGATGCCGGTAATCAGCCGACGTCGCTCTGGAATCTTCTCTCCGATGTCTCCCACTGCCAAAAGGTCATCAGCCCTCGTTTTCTATGATGCACTACAACTCGGTTGCATACTTGTTGTCTTTTCGGATACACAGATGACAGTTCTCCAGTCACCGTGTGTGTTTGCCATCATGTCGTCTCTCGAGCACACGCACACAACGTACTCCAACCGCTGATCACCTTGCAGCAAACAATTCCACTGTCGAGGGGAACGTCGATAGAACGGGTACAGGTAGGACAGTCGCAAACAGTATTCATTTACTTATTTAGTTCTTTTTATTTTTAATATTTTTTATGTACCTTATTCTATTGCTTAATTTTGCTCGTTTCATTCATGTCGTTAATTTCAGAGAGTTTGTTTATTTTATTCATTTTAGTCATTTGGTTATTTTAAACATTTAATTTATGCTAATGATTTCATTCGTTTTATTCATCTTCTTTGTTTTATTTTTCTTGTTTTTATTTTATTCATTTCACTCATTTTATTCATTTCATTATATTCATGAGTTTATTTGGCAAATTTCACTTACCTTTATGATCTTATTTTTTATGCAATTTGATCATTTTAATTATTTACTCTCAAAAAGGCCTTTTTGAGGTCTCAGAGGCCGAGCTAGTGACAGTTCTCTAGTAGGGTGTCCCAAAATGACATCATGTTAAAAAAATCATCGGGCTCACTTCTTAAATGAAAGGTTAGGGTATCAGGACCGCTTTCTTCTTCGGAGTGAATTTGCTATAACGCTCCCTACTGGTGGCGAATTTTGATTTTTCGACAAATGGGCAGATTTTGGGTAAAATTTCAAATTCATGCTTGTTGAAGTGCTTCTGAACTGTCTTTGATTTTTTTCAGCATTTTTTTTATTTTTCTAGAGGTCAAAATGGAGAAGTTTGGTTAGTTAGTTAGTACAAATTTTGAAGTATAAGGCGGCTGAGCTATTAAAACTTAGTAAAAAGTGTAACTTTTGGTGTTTTTCATTAGTTTTTCTTCAAAACTGGGTATCTACAAATTTTTAAAAGTATAGAGACTGTTCAAATAGTTGAGCCGAATAAAGGGGCGTAATTTTGTTGAAGAAATCCACGGTAAAAGGGGTATGAGTTATATAAGTTTTTGTTATACAACCTTCGACATTTTGAGCAATTCATCAAAAATAATAATGTTCCAAAAAATAAAACAATTCAAATGTGATTAGACCACATACTGTTTTTTGGAAAATAGAAGGAAAATGATTTAAAACAGCGTTTTTTGTTTGTCTTTAGTTCATCAGGATCGGGTTTGATGAGAACTTGATGATTTTTTGTACCATCAATTATAAAAATAATGATAACTTACTAATGATTCCAAGTCTCTAATTATTTTTAGAAAAGTTTATTCTCCATAATTACTTCTTGGAGGCTTATTCACCAAAATATTGAACTAGAAGATGCGTTGTATTCTGTCGTAAAACTTTTTCGAAAATACAGAGCCTTCAAATTGACTATAACGGAAATGTGTGATCTAAAACGTAAGGGTCAGTTTTTCAACATTCACCCCACCCTTCAGCATTTTTCTTCACTCTAAGGTACCTAACATGGGAATGAGACTTTATATACAAAATCTGAATGCGTTAATCAATTCGGCATACAAATATATGCGATAACTTGCCACTAACTCGATATATTTGTTTAATTTTAATGATTTTCAACCCCACTAGGTGGTCATTAATATACTAAATAATTTAAAAAAATCGTCGAATGCTCATAAAAACCGATTCTGATGTACTAGAGACAAGAAGAAAACGCCATTTTCCATCATTTTCCTCCTATTTTACGAAAAACAAAAAGCGGACTAAGCACACAGAAATTGTTTTATTTTGTAGAACAGTGTTATTTTTTATGAATTGCATAAAATGTCAAAAGGTTATCTAGCGAAAACTTATATAACTCATACCCCTTTTACCGTGGCTATACACTTTCTTCAACAAAATTACGCCCCTGAATTCGGCTCAACTATTTGAACAGTCTCTATACCTTTAAAAATTTGTAGATACCCAGTTTTGAAGAAAAACTAATGAAAAACACCAAAAATTACACTTTTTACTAAGTTTTAAAGGCTCTATCGCTCTTATTATCCACAATTTGTACTAACTAACTAACCAAACTTCTCCATTTTGACCTCTAGAAAAATAAAAAAAATGTTGAAAAAATCAAAGACAGTTCAGAAGCACTTCAACAAGCATGAATTTGAAATTTTACCCAAAATCTGCCCATTTGTCGAAAAATCAAAATTCGCCACCAGTAGGGAGCGTTATAGCAAATTCACTCCGAAGAAGAAAGCGGTCCTGATACCCTAACCTTTCATTTAAGAAGTGAGCCCGATGATTTTTTTAACATGATGTCATTTTGGGACACCCTATTCTCTAGTTTCAACGAACTTGTAATTTGAAATACAAATGATCGAGCACTTTCGGGCTTTCGATTCTCTCGCTCATAAAACCACAAAAAAAGGCTTTTGATTTCATTGGGTCTTTGGAACTATGCTTCTTGAAGCTACAATTTTAGCTTGCTTTTTTGAGGGTTAATATATTTTATTTATTTTAATTATTTTATTCAATTGCTTAATTTTGATTTATCCATTCAATTAATTTAGTATGAAGTGAACATTTCTCAAACGTGCCACCTAAATTAGCTACAATTAAAATTTCGATTGAGGATCCACTTTTGTGGTAATATTTTGCATTGCAAAATTAAACCGCTAAAAATATGTGTTTAACTATAATATTGACATTTGACGTTTTTCGTCCGTTTATTTAAAAAGTACTAGGGGCGACCTAATTGACTGATTTTACCGAGCTAACCAGCAATGAAATTTCCGTGATGTTTTTCGATCCGAAAAGTTATTTTAGGAGGGGAAGGGGGTACGAAAAATTATGACATATTGGTGAGGGCGAGTAGGCTGAAATTGCAGGGAATTTGAAACGTAATAGAGAGGGGGAGGGGGGGGGGGGGTATACAGAAATTTGTGACATTATGGGAGGGGGGAGACAATTTTGTGCAATTTTTGCATAACCTAATTCATGAATGGTACCTGACATAACAACATGGGTATTTTTGAACTTCCAGTTGAGCGAAATTCTCTATAACCGTAACCATAAGGGTATCGTCATTTTGTTTTACAAAATGGCTTTAGACATCGATTTCCGTCTTCTACTCGTTACAATCTGAAACTACGATCGTTGTTGAGGTTATAGAGAATTTATCTAAACCGGAAGTTCGAGGTGAATTCGAAACACAAAAATCAAACTTAATTTAGGTTAGGCCCTTAGCACTTAATGCGCAAATTGGTTTATATATAATTTTCTCTTCTTTGGCGCAGATTTGCACGAGATCATACTAAGGTTTCCTTAATGTGGTCAAAAATTGCTTCCAAATAAGGTTAGAGTAATTCGCTTGTGCTCTTTCCTTCCTTTTTAAAACTATGGATTATTGAGATCGTTCGGATATTGTGATGGTTTTGAAATTTGGTACAGACCATATTTATGGTTTTTCCACGTTCATGCATTCGTGAACTATTTCATGACTCCTTGTATAATAGTCACGACTTACCATTCGAGCTTGTGCAATAGTTCACAAATTCGGAAAATAATGACCATTTGTGCTCGAAAAACAGTTCACCAAATCATGAAATCTTATTCATGGAAACGTGAGCTGATTCATGATACGTAATAGAATAGTCACACCTAACCATATGTGCTCGCGAAATAGTTCACAAAATCATAAAATATTATTCATGGATTCGTGAACTGGTTCATGATTCGTAGTACACGATTCACATCCGCTATCATTGTCAATTTTATGCAACTATTTAGATGATCTTCCACGTGAACTATTGCACAAAATTTGGGATTTTTCATGGAATATCATATATTTATGTCCAACTTACAGTGACTAGTAATAGTTGCAACCAGGAGTTATAAAAAAATTAATGACCTCATCGTTATTCATTTGATAAGGTGCAATGTGATGTTTGCACAGAAAACGAAACTGCGCTACAATCGTGTTCGTGATGTAGTTCACAAAACAAGACACCGCGAACCAGTCATGCTTTTATGAAACAAATCATATTGTCACGTTACTCCGAGTCAAAATCCAATAGTAGCTCAAGCATAAAATATCACGATAACGTGCATATAAATTACGAAAATCGTGACCAAGATCCTGAGATCACGATCATAAATTACACTACTAGTGACTAAACTCTCAAAAATCATGACCATGATTCTGAAAAAAATGCACACAAAGCACGATACTTGTCACTAAAACATCATGATAACGTGAATAAAAGTTACGGAAATTGTGACTGAGATTCTGAAATCACGAAAATAATTACACACATTACTCTGTCGGAAATATCCATCACAAAAATCGTGAATAAAATATCAAGAAAACGTGACTATAAATTACGAATATCGTGACCAAAGCCCTGATATCATGAACATAAATCGTGCTACTTTGCCAGAAAATTCCGATAGTATACTCATGAGTAAAATATCACAGTAACGTGACGAGAAATTACGAAAATCGCGACTAAGCTTCTGAAATCATGAATATCGTTTAGATTAATATACACCCCGGTTTTTTTACGCGGGGGATACGTACCGCGTAAAAAAACCGCATGAATTGGAAAATCCGTGTAAAAAAACCACGTAAAAAACCGCGTTAATTAGAAAATCCGCGCAAAAAAAACTCTCAGCAAAAGACTTAGAATATTTTTGGAAGTTTTTTTTTGCGCGGATTTCGCAATTAACACGGTTTTTGCAAAAAATATTCTAAGTCCTTTTGAATGCAAAAGACTTAGAAGATTTTCAGAAAGATGGAAGAGACGGGTCTGGAAGATTCCTTATGGCCCGCACCCCAACAATGTGGGTATTTTCGGAATGGTCTTGAAGAGTAGGTTCCAGAAATTGATTTTTGACGCCATTTTGAAATCAAAGAGGGCGATTTCTGGTTTAGCAAAATTCGCTATAACCCAATCGCCTCCATTTTTTTCGCTATTTTTTATTTCAAAATGGCGTCAAAAATCAATGTCTAGTACCTACTCTTCAAGACCATTCCGAAAATACTTGATTGGGTTATAACGAATTTCGCTAAACCGGAAGTCGCCATCTTTAATTTGAAAATGGCGTCAAAAATCAATTTCTGGCATCTACTCTTCAAGACCATTCCGAAAATACCCATATTGATTGGGTTATAGCGAATTTAACTAAACCGGAAGTCGCCATCTTTGATTTCAAAATGGCGACAAAAATCAATTTCTGTAACCTACTCTTCAAGACCATTCCGAAAATACCCATATTGTTGGGGTGCGGGCCATAAGGAATCTTCAAGACCCGTCTCTTCCATCTTTCCGAAAATCTTCTAAGTCTTTTGCATTCAAAAGGACTTAGAATATTTTTGCAAAAACCGCGTTAATTGGAAAATCCGCGTAAAAAAACCGCGTTAATTGGAAAATTCGCGTAAAAAAACCGCGTTGATTGGAAAATCCGCGTAAAAACCCTCGTAAAAAACCTGGGTGTACTTGTAGTACCACTGTATCCTCAAAGTTTGAGCAAGAATCATAACCAAAACATATACAGGTAACAACCACAGTAACCCAACCAAACATTGCAATATAACGCCATGTCCATTTTTGTGCGGGTTTAGTTTTTTGAAAACACGCATAGTTTCATGAATATTATTTGGTTTATTATACATGATTTCAGGAACTTGGTCACGATTTTCGTAAATCGTTCAGTTCACGAAATCGTGATTTTTTGTTTATGAATTTATGAACGGATTTTTATCCGTGTAATCGCACGCACCAAGTTAGCCTCAGCGATATGGTGACATTGATGTGGACGATGGCGATATGAAAATAAACAACCCAAAGATGTAGTACACACCTAGAATAAATCATGTAAATTTACGTCTCCTGACCCTGACATATATACGGTCATGACTTAGTTTTACGTTTTCGTTTAATTTTACATAACGTTGAATTTTGTAGATCACTTAATTTTACCCCTCATATGGCGTTGGTAGTAAGTGCAATTTTATGTCACTGCGCATGTAAAAAGTATACATTTCTTGTAAAATTAAACGGAACACGGTTATGTTCCATCATTTCGTGAATTACGGTTTGTTAAATTGTGTCGTGTTTGCAATTACATCAACAATAAAATTTTTTGGTGTGTTGTTATCAGAATAAAATCACAAATTTATAACAGTATGCCGTAACAATTTGTGTTATTGTATTGTATTGTAATGTCTTCGATTTAAAAAAGTTACATCGCACAGACTAAACACTAACTTAATCCTATTTTTAATTTGAACGATTCTTTACTAATATTAAAATCAAACAAATGATAGACACTGTTGAAGCGTTGACAGCAACCATCCAAAGGATTATTCTGGCCGCACTGCGTGCGATGTGTTGAGCGACGAAAAAAATCAATTCTCCGGAAAGTTCTTCCCGGATCGTTGAGGTCGAGTTTTGCTAGAAGCGCAGGAGAGTCTATGTTGTTTGTCAGAAGGTCGAAAATGAAAAGTCGTTGAAGAAAAATCCGTCTGTTTCGCAGCGTAGGGAAATTGATAAGGATACAGCGATCTTCATATGGAGGAAGCTGGAAACGGTTTTGCCAGGGTAACCGACGAAGTGCAAACCTGGAGTTCGAAACGAGATGCCGAAGGAGGCGGTTCAGGCTCTTGTGTATAGTGATGTGGCTGGGTGGCGTACCTCTAGCCTCAGTTGGTACTCTTTGTGTGTGTGATTACGGCGGAACTGAGGTGCATACGACTAGTCTGGGAGGTTAATCTTTTGCCTTGGTGGCTTAGCGTTGAGTCTGTGCTAGTGTTTAGTGACATCGTCGATCGGAGAAATTACCACTAGAAAAGTTTCACGATATTGAAAATCGAATTCCTTCATGTGTAGCAAAAGTGTTGATTGTGGAAGAATAGTGAAGAAAATAACGTGATAATGTGTGTGCACTACTAAATTCCGTTTTGTGTAAATACCACTACAACTACAAGGCATATGTGTTGTCATGGGAATGGCATTGTGTGTCGTGCTATGGCATCGTTCATGTATTCGGGTGAGAAATTTCCAATAGGATTTTTATATAATGCCAAATATATCTCGACAAACATATGATTGCGGTGTGGGGGCCGACTGTCGGAATTCACTTTGAATAGGGATCCCGGACGAGCCGTTGCTCGCTAATCGCAGATATTAAAAGTAGACAAAAGAGAAAAGTTTTCTCTTTCATAAACTGATGGGAGCTGTATTACTGCTTGAATACAGCTGTTATTCAAGCAGTAATATGTTTGTTTCGTTTTTGGATCGGAGTCGCTCTGGGTTCGCTCGGAGCTGTCATTGTTGTATAGATTTTGTAAATATTAGAGCGAACCTAGAGCGACTCCGGTCTAGAAACGGGATCGGCAATGGTTTCTCCGGGGTTCCCCTTCGGAGGCGGGGGGCTTTGGCGGTTGGCTTTTGCGCCGTAGTTTGTCGAGATATGATTTAATTAGTTAAGTGCGGGTAGGACAGGTTTCAACAAAATCTAATGCGTAAAGGCACCGTCACGCACACAACCTCGATGGAATATACACTTGAGTTTAATTTGTTCTGATTGAGATAATTATTATGGGCATAATTTCGATGCTTATTATTAGCGTTTTTGTTGATATTGGATTACATCATAGGGGCAATGCGAGTAACAACTACAATTCATGCTTTGTTAGTTCGGAGTTGGAAGATAGTTCGTAGTTGTTTGTTGGAAAACAGTTCGGAGGATTACTATAGTTTTTTTATACATGCATACAAGTTTTTGACGCATCATTTTAGAAGTACCAAACATTGGTCAGTAGCGGAGTGGCACGACACGGGCGGTCCCTTTATGCTCACTTTTAATTGGCGAATTGGTTTCTTGTCGTTCTTCTTGTCTCTAGTTTTGTTTCTATTTCTAGTGGTAGGCTGAGAAATAAAACACGCGTGTGTCGTCGGTTGTGTGTCCGACATACAGGGTCGCTCGGTTCAGACATATCGGTTATACTTATTTTATACCTCGCAGGATACACTCCGGTTAGCATAACGACGCTTGCGTTATTGTTATATTACCTATATTACGAAGACTTTAACTACATGGATCCTACCATAAAAAAACTCATGAGACAGAAAAGGTAGTCGCTTTTCGTTGTATTCTAAAGTTCTTTGAATGTCGTGTATAGAAACAAGGTGAAAGTTCACGTGCCGTTATACAATTAATAGCTCTTCAGGATCGGGCATAGATCGAGGACCCTAATTCTGTACAGCGCTGCGGCGATGGCCTCTCGGCTGGCGCTGTTTAACGCGTATGGATATATATGTATATGTGTAAATATGTGTGTGCGAATATATGTGTGTGAATGTGTGCATGAGTGTGTATGTGTGCGTCTTTTCATATGTATGTATACAGGCATGCATACATGTGTGCATGTGTGTATATATGTGCATACACTGGATATTTGAAAGTAGATCGCGATCGGTTGTCCGGCGGCAAAGTTTGCCTTGGAGGTTGGAGGTAGGTGCAGCCCGCGGTAGCTATGACTCGATATGAGGATAGACTAAGTTGTGGCTTTATTTGAAAGTGCATATTAAAAATACTCTTGATTTGTGTTCCTACTACCCAATTCTCAAACGAATATTGGTATCAGACTAGCTCGCGCTTTAGCAATACTCCTACGGCCGGCTGTTTGGAGTTCAAATTGCTGTAGTGTAGGGCTAATTAAATCACTCTTGATGGCCGGCTATCGAGAGTTCAAATACAAGAAAAATCATAACTAAATATTTTTTTGCCTTGAGTATACGTGTACTCGGAGATTAACCATCCCACCGCATAAAACATATTCATTTTGTGGTCGCATTGCCTGCTTGTGGCGAATCCTAGACCTGTACCTGTCCTTCAATCCAATTCCGTAATACCTATGGAAGCGTCGCTGAGTCGGGGGCCTTCCTTAAGTAGGTATTATATCAACATTTCCTACCCTATCCTAAGTATTGGTGAAGATGGTCGTGGCCGGCAATAACGATTCTCATGCTATTGGTTTACTGAACTCATAAGATTCATTCATTCCCAGTTCTTCTGTACCCGTTCGATACGATTAATGTAAATGGTGTGATACGGAGCCCAAATAGTACCGCCATATTCTAGAATACTGCGTACCAGTGTAATGTATAGTGTTTTTAGACAATACACATCGTTGAAATCACGAGTGTTGCGTTTGATGAGTCCAAGTACAGTGTAGGCTTTAGCTATAACGGAAGAGTAATGTGCGGTAAAGCGTAGCTTAGAGTCGAGAATGACACCAAGGTCCTTGACGGATACGACTCGTTCTACGGGAGCAGAACACATTAAGTATTCGAACTTAATTGGAGTATGTACTCGTGTAAAAGTGATTGTACTGCATTTTTGAATATTCACCCTCATTCCGTTTCTGTCACTCCAGTCAATGATCCTATCGACATCCATTTGCAATGCACAACAGTCTACCATAGTTGTTGTGACACGATAAATTTTCAGATCATCAGCATACATGACTTTAGAAGACGATAATTCACTGTAGAGGTCGTTCACAAAGAGCACAAATAGAAGAGGTCCGAGATGACTCCCTTGAGGGACGCCCGATGAAATGTGGAAAGGTTCCGAGAGTGTAGTTCCAAGTCGCACCGAGGCGCTACGGTTCGCAAGATACGAGGAGATCCAATTAGTCAGCCAGTCCGGCAGTCCAATCCGCCTTAGCCTTTTCCACAGCAAGCTGATGAGGAACACGGTCAAAAGCTTTCGAGAAGTCGATGTACACCGCATCGATCTGTTGTCGTTTTTCCAATTTATCAATTAGCGTCGACACGTAGCTCATCAGATTTGTAGTTGTCGAGCGCTTTTTTACAAAACCATGCTGGTCCAAAGTGATGATGTGTTTTAACGCGGGGTAGATAACATCTAACAACATACTCTCGAAGATTTTAGGGAGACAGCTAAAGATTGAAATTCCTCTATAATTGGTGACATCATGTACGTTGCCTGTTTTGTGGATTGGAGTTATCAAAGCTTCCTTCCACTTCGTTGGGAAAACATTTTCACGAAGAGAGCGATTGAATAATAGAGATGCTGGTAGTGCCAAAGACAAAGAGCAGTTCTTGATAAACGACGGTTGTAGCCCGTCAGACCCCGGGCCCTTGGAACTGTCAATCCCCCGAAGATTAAGATGTACCTGATGTTCGGTGAATGATATTGAAGGCAAATTCAGAATGAACATTGGCAAACTACTCAAGTACGATTCAGACAAAGGTGGTGAGTTATTACTTAGCACGTTTTGAAAGAATGACGAGAATAGGTTTGCTGACTCCGCTGGTTTAATTAAATTATGTGCATTCAATTCGGGAGACATAAGAGCGAAAGTATGTTGCATTCACGAGCTCGAATTGGCGTTCTAATTCCCGCACGGACGTTTTGTCGGTTTCGCCTCTTGTTCTAAAAAATCGTTTTCGAGCCTTCCTGAGACGATTTCGAAGATTTCGTAACTCAGCATTCCACCAAGGTCGTTTGTTATCCGGGCGGCGCGTGCTTTTCCTCCTAGGCATAAGTTGTTGAAATATTGATTCAAGTTCGTGATAAAATCTATTCACAGAAAATTTATAACAATTTGTGTTATAAATCAGGTCTCGTTAGTAGAAAAATTAACAAAAAAGTATAACAAGTATTAACGGGAGATATTGTTTCGATAGTGTTTTGTTATAATATTCGATCAAAAATTGTTCCCCCGCCGTAAAAAAGAGGTCTTCCCACGGACACCAAATTACATCCGTTTATGTCCATTTTTATGTTTTACATATTGTAAATATTGTAAGAGGCTCACGGCTCTGTTAAGCAGCCGCTCTAAACAATGTCATATAAACTAATAATACAAAAAATGTATGTGCTGTAAAAAATGTAAGGAACAATGGTTTATTTTTAGATTAAATTTTGTGATTCGATAATTAGCACGCATTAAAGAGCGCAGGTGTACAGTACGTAGACCTTTACTGAAATGGGCAGAATTGAAACTTCCGAAAAACCTGAATCAAAATATATCTTCCTATCCTTGGGCTTCGCTGCGCAGCATCGGCATTCATTTTCCCACCATCCTCATTTCAGTCTTTCCAGGTCATTAACGTCAAATTTGCATTAGTGCCCGGGAGGTGAATCGCTCGGCTATGCCAGGTGGAGCCCATCTGTTGCGCAATGACACGGGGAAAATTTCACGATGCTTATCAACAACAACAACAACCTCTAGATCAACAAAAACAAGAAGGCTTCAACTTAGCACAGATAATGAGAGCGCACCAATTTCCATCGCCGTTAATTTCGCCTTTTCATGATTCATTGCAAACGATGTTTGATAGTAAGAGCAGCAGCAGCAGCAGCAGTAGCATCGCTGATGGTTTCGCTGAATGACAATGATGACGCAGTGCCGGCAGCAGAATACCATCCTTCCTCCAACCACTGCGTCTTTTTTACAGTGTTTAATTCATTGGATCTTAAAATATGCGCCACCTTCCTTCGAATGGGGTTGATATATTTGGACTACATTTCATGCTCCCAGTTCAAGTTTAAGCTTACACTTATTAACCTAATGATGAAAATCATTACAAAAATAGTTTTCAGTGATTTGCGAGATCAAGCTTATGAACGAATAAACTATTGAATAATCCTAAAGCAAATATGAGAAATAATAATCCAGTGTTTTATACAATTTGATCCTCGAATTTGCGTATAGCCAGCATTGCCAGGGTCCGTTGATTATTCGTAACTAGTGGTTTTAAGAAAAAGTAGATAATGCCTTCATTTCTTTTCCCGTTATAAATTTATAGATTTCCTTTGAACTTGAAACAAATATTTTATCCGCTGAATTCAATTTGAGCTCTTTTGAAACATTCAATTCAACTGAAGAACAATTAGCTGTTTGCAGCAAGATTTGGTCATTTTTCGCATGGCTACTCAGACTCCAGAGATTAGCGTTTTATGGATGAGTGGGTTTTATTAGCTTTCAAAAATAACTGTTCAAAATAAGAGATGTTGGATACCATTAAAAATGTGTTGTCATGGATGAACGTAGAAAAACATCTAAATTATTAGAGTAAAACACGTGCGAAAAACGGAATTAGCATGATATTGCCTCTTCAACAGTACCACCGAGTGTAATCCAACGCGCCAATTTTCGCACTAAGAAAGGAATTCCACCAATGCAAGGAAACATCACTTCCATCCATTTACCTCCCCCCAAAAATTCCCACGATAGCTCAACCAACGGAAGCCGGAGAAAATTTTGTTTAGCTCCCTTCCAACGGCGAACTGCGAGCTATCAGATCCGTGAAATAGGCAGGAGATTTTCCTGTCACTTTTCCGACTTTTCATACAGAACCAGATAGCAAAGTCCCAAACAAGCAGATACCAGAGCAGCAAACTTCTCCGGCCCGACCGGCGGCGGTGATGATGGTGACCCAATTCAAAACGTCCGCATCCTTGCCACCGGTCCGGTCGCCGCTTGCTCACATCTTCTTAGCGTAGGCTTGGTGTGGATTAGCATATACTGCGAATCGAGTGCGGTACCTTTTCCACAACCAACGGCCTATCAGCTATTGCAGATCCATTCCCGTTTCGTTTCGCTATCTAAACAGGCATTCCCCGTCCGCATTAAACGAGTCGTCGAGTCGGCACGGCCGCATAAACCTACTACACAAAACATCGGGTCTGGTCCGGTCGCTGGAAGTGGGAAAATGTGAGTAGAATTACCTTGACAGATGCTGTCACCGTAGCCGTTTCGCTGAAGTAGAGCTGATGTCCGGATGCTTTGCCACACCAGGAACCGCCGGTGAAGGGCCGACCCAGTTCGCTGAGCTGTTCGGTGGTGATGATGGTTGTGAAGGGGAGAGAAAGAGAAGCATAATGAAATGATTAGTTGGTATGTTGGGCGTAGAGTTTGTTGCATAGTATCTTCTCGTTGGATACATTTTGAGGGGCACCATTCGGTCGGAAGGTATTATCTTTCCAAGTGACTTGATAGCTGTTGGCTGCTCTACGCCCTTATTGCAGTTGTGGACAACTGAACAAGCGGTGTGATGATGGAATAATATAGCTAAAACATGATGATTACGATAATAGTGATTGTACATACCACCTGACTATGGTTTGGTATTGGGTGGTAATTTCAGAAAAAAAATATTATGTTCAAGTAATTGCAAGGAAGCTCAAGAGCCAAATTCCAGTGTTTCAAATTTCAAGGCCCTGATAAATGGTGTCAACTTTGAAATTTTAATTGATTGATTCGAGTTGTGTTGATATCTAAGACATGAATCTATTTTCTTAACGAATTTTTATAGTACGGTTACAGAAGCTTCAAAAGCCTAGCTTGTAGGGTATTAGCATTGCGTGGGACTCATGATTTACTTTCGTGCCTAACCACAGAGAACACTACTTACTCTATTTTCACTCTTCTTCCCCACGAAACAACGGTACGTCAAGGTATTACTTTGTTGGAGGGCTCGTTGTGCCACCATCGCAATTTTTTCTTTTGCAGCTATCTCCGAGTCTCATTTGATCCACGACATGGCTCGACCTTTGAGCCATTTAACTCTCGATTCTTCTCTTGCTTCTCGTCTCCATATATTATGTCGCCATTTAGTTATCGTCTCAGTGTGCCGTTTAGCTATTGTTTCCGGGAGTCATTCAGCTCCCAGCCTTATCACTATCTACTCAGATAGTCCCCGGTGGTGAGCTCACCCTACTCCGGCTGAGAGTTCCCCGACGGAATAATTTCTCCTGACATCGATACTCGCATCCTTGAGCTCCCATCTTTGTCACGATGTAGTCGGATAGTCCACGGCGGTAAATCTACCCTACTGTCAGTTCCCCGGCGGTAGATTTCTCTCGATACCGATGTTCGTTTCCATCTTACTTCGTTCTGATCTACTCGATCTAGCCCCGACGGTGGACCTAGCCTACTCAACCGGCCAGCCAGTAGGTGCTGAGGTCTGTCCAGCTCTAATCCCCGCCGGTGGATCTCTTCGACAATATTGTCAACTGTCTCACCAGGCATACCCCTTCGAATTTCCTCGAACCTGGGGCATTCGAAGACCACGTGTTCTGGTGTCTGTTACACGTTCACACACTTCGGGCAAAGGGATGACGAAGCATGTCCAAACCGATACAGATAACTTCGGAAGCATCTGTACCCGAACAAAAACTGCGTCAAATGGAAGTTCACCTCGTCATGCTTCCTACGCATCCAAGCCAATACAATTGTGGATGAGGCGATGGATTCACCTTCCTTTCTCTACTTTGTCCCAATCTTGCTGCCACTTAGCCAAAGAGACCGCTCTGACTAGTCTCCTTGCGTTTCGTGCATTTCTCCTCTGGTACTAATCCACGCTCTCAGCCAGAGTGATGCAGATGGGCATCATCACGGGCTGTTGAAATTCAACCGATCGTCGACCATCACATCCAGGTGCTTCAGCGTACGCATCGATGAGATTGAGTGTCCCCTAACGCTGAATATGACGCGCTGGATTTTTCCCACGGTTCGTCTTGTGGTGCCTAATGCCTAATGTCTCTGCCGTTGACATTTCCATCCTATCAAGGGTCTGATCGGTTATTGTCAGGACAATCTGCGAAGCAGACGACTCCTTTGGGCAGTTCCAGTGTTAACACATTGTATATTATATTCCAGAGCGTTGGACCGAGTATGGAGCCTTGAGGTACTCCAGCCGTAACTCTCTAATCGACCTCCGCCCCGTGTTCGTCTTGTAGACCAGTACTCGGTTCTGAAACTAGCTTTGCAGTCCTGGATCCGCATTCTATACAACGCTAAGGCGATAGCCACCCAGTTGGCGCTGTTAAACGCGTTCTTCACGTCGATTGTCACCACGGCGCAGTAGCGATTACCGCTTTGTTTCAAGGATTTCTCCGCACTCGAAATGACTGTGCGGATGACGTCCATCGTAGAGATCTCTTTCCGGAATCCGAACTGCCTCCGTTCTCACTTTCAGCGTAGTTCATTAGCTCGTTTGAGGATGACCCTTTCCAGAAGTTTACCAAGGGTATCTAGAAAACGTATAGACCGGTGGCTTCCTCGGTTTTGGCAGCAACATCAGCTTCTGGATCCTCCATCTATCCGGAAAGTAGCCTTCGTCCAGGTATTTCTGTAGATCTAACCTGAACATGCCCGGAAATGCCAAGATCACGGTCTTCAGTACGCACCCATGCAGCTGGGTGATACTTTGGTAAGAGACCCTCCGCTCCCACCTGTCAGCGCAGCTTTCAGCTGCCGTCGTTTGACGCTTGATCGTGGCCAACACGACACGGTAAGCGTTGCCTTCAGGGGTTAGCGTATACTTCTCTACACAGCTTCTTGGACTAGGTTACTAAGCACTATCTCGCGTTTTAAAGCGGCCCTAGCCACCCGCAATGTCACCTTGCACTCTTCGCTAACTTTCTCAGATCTAGATCTCTGAACGAGTCTTCTGGATTTTAGACAGGCAGCCCGAAGGATGCTAAGCCTTTCGTTCCACCAATACGCCGGTAGTTTCTCGGCTCCATTTTCTTTTGCATTGTTACGTCACATTGGCTCGCTACTGTTTCCGACAGCTTATCAGCATTCGGAATTGGAGTGAGGCTATCATTACAAAGTGCTTCTCGTTACGAAGGTCCTTCTCGAAGTTCTTTATTTTCCACTTCCGATCTCTAGTCGTCAATCTCCGTGTTACAATACAATACCGCCGACTGTGGATTGCTTGGTAGTCGCTACGTATGTACTGCTCACCAACTCGTCAATTCATGTTATCCATCAGCGACGCGTCTTTACGGAATGTGCTAGCGGAACCTTCGTTGCACAGCTTTACATCCAGCTTTGCCAGGGCTTCCAAAAGACTGTAACCTCTTGCGTTGGTTAGCCCAACACCCCACTCCACGGTCCAAGCGTTAAAATCTTCTCCTATAACAACAGGCATTCGTCCGACTAACGAATCAAATTAGTGCAAACATCCGATTGTACTGCTCTGGTGCCCACCAGGGGAGAGCATATCAGCTACATACGAATACGCCGTTGATCCTGGCGATCACGAAGCCTTCGTGTGTGCTATCCACCACTTTTTGGACAGGGAAATCGCCCATTACTTGTATTGCCGCCATCCCTGCACTATCTTCCATCATTGTTGACCTGCCTTCACCTTTTTGTACGCAGGGCATTTGAAACAGCCCGTCGTGTGGTCGTTTCTGTCCTCCGGTTCAGTCCTCCAGATCATGAACCTTGGTTGCGTCGTGCAGTCTCTAGCAACGTGCCACTTTCTTCCGCATTTTCTACACAGAGCAAATCTGTTCGGGTTTTTGCAGTTTCTTGCCTGACATCCGAGGTTCAAGCACCTGAAGCATCGTCCCATGTGCTTGGTAACTCGCAGAGCGACTCTCACCGAGCATACCGATCATCCGACTTTTATCTTGCCAGTATCCGCCAGCTTGTTGGCAACGACCACAGGTGGTCGAATCGCTGCAGTTTGAGTGCCTTCATACGATTTCCCAATCCAGATCGCCGCTTGTACACCTACACACATAGAAAAAATAGTGTAAATTTACGTCTTCTGACCCTGACATATACGAGCATCAAAAATGACTTAGTTTTACGTTTGATTTTAATTTTACATGACGTTCAATTTCGTAAATCATGTAATTTTACTCCACATACAGCGTTTGTTCTGAATGGTAGGAAGTGTAATTTTATGTCATTGCGCATGTAAAGCATATGTTTCATGTAAAATTGAATGGAACACGGTAAAGTTCCGTCATTTTGTAAATTACGGTTTGTTGAATTATGTCATGTTCGTAATTACGTCAATGATAAAATTCCGATTTTTTTGGTGTGTAGTTTGCACTTCTCGATCAGTTTACGCCTCAGTTCTTCTACGGTTGTTATCCCGTTTCGATCCTTGCATTCGACTACCGCTTCCTACGACAGGGCCTACACGTTCGCTTCGCTGCCCAAGGATTTCGCAACGAGCTCGTTGTAAGTCAAGCTTTTCACGGAAGGATCCTTCCTCAGCTGAGAGCGCCCCGTTTTAACAACATTCTCTTCCAACTCCTTCAGCTGTGGGTCTTCTCTCACTTTCTTGAGAAGAGTCGCGTAGAACGTCTTATCGTTCGCGTCGATGATCAGTGCATCGCCCTTGCTCCTCTCCCGAGGAGGTTTGCGTTTCTCTTTCTTCTATTGTTCCTTCTTCTTTTCTTCCTTTTGTTTCCGTTCCCTTCGCTTCCTGGCCCGCTTCGCCTTCTTGCTTCCCACGATGCACCAGCCACGGTCTTTCCCAACGTTCCTCTGTTCGCCCACCAGCTCACTCTTCTGCTTTTCCGGATCCGCTTGCTACACCGGCATGCCTCTCACTCTTTTCTCCGAGCTAGTATTGTGGTGACTCTTCGATGCCACCTCAGGTTCTGCTGTCAGGTCAGCTCTTATCAAGAGCGCTTTCTGCTCGCGCTCAGCAGCTGCTACGGCCGATTTAATACTCGTCACTAGCTGGTTTAGCTTGGTGTGCACATTGTGCGTGTCCTTCATGAACTCAAGGAGCTTGTCGATCTTTTCTTACGGCTTCCCAAGATGTGAGTCAGTCTGGGTGGTGTCACTACTTAAGCTCAACGGTGTCAAGCTTCACCATACCATAGCGAAACTCTTCAGCTCGCAGTAGGTTCGGAGTCCCTGCTGCCCCTTGATCAACTGCTGAGTGTGGCGGCATACATCATTTCATTTGCTGTAGAGTTCTCTGGCTTTCGGGAATGTAAGGTTGTTGGTTTCAATTTTCACGATCTGCTTTTCTTTGGTAAAAATGGCGCAGTTTCTTTCTCCAGCTGAGTTCAGTGCTGTTCATGAAACAGAAGGTTTCCCGTGTGTCATCCGGTGGTTTGAAATATATCAGTCTAGAGTTAATCAACTGGGTTCCTGCTCCCAAGTCGTAAGAGGCGACTGAAAACAGGAGTCCGAGCTTTCGCTGCACGCAATGTCAGCGGGGGAGACCTACTACCACTATGTTACACAATGCTGTCTATCACATTTAAAAAGTTTTTTCGCAAAACCAGCGTAGGAGTTTCCCTTTATATTGAAGATGCTTTTGACAACGTGTCTTTCAAATCCATTTTGAAAACAGCACGAGATTATGGAGTACCTTTATGTATTATGACCTAGATACACGCTATGCTTAGCAACCGACATCTGTGCTCATCTTTATGACAAGTGGAGATAAGGAAACAGAGTGTCTACGGATGTGTTCAAGGTGGTGTGCTGTCACCACTCCTAAGGAACCTTGTGGCCGATGGATTGTTGAGGAAACTGAGCTTGGGTTTCCGAAACACTGGAACCTCCATTTACGAACCAAACCGGGGGTTCGTAATTTGCATTGGTTCGTAAAAAAGTGTTCGTTATTTAGGATTCAGTTCGTAAACAAATTTAGTGTCACATTCTTAAAATTCGTTTCGTCAAAGCAGTTCACAAAATTTAATAACTATTATGCATGAGTAGTTTTGGAACGGACTTGACGATTAGATTCTAAAAATGGATGTTTGGAACCTTTTTGAAATCCAAGTTGGCGACTTCCGGTTGAACAATATCATCGAAATCTAGACAAACGTATGATTACGGCGTAAAAGCCAACTGTCAAAATTATCTTCAAAGGGAAATTCCGGGCAAACCGTTACTGACCCGACACAGTTCACAGCACTAAATGGAAGAGAAAACTTTTCTCTTTTGTTTACTACCAACATTTGTGATTGGCGAGTAATAGTTTGTCAGAAATTTTCATTCAAAGTGAATTTTGACAGTTGGCTTTCACGCCGTAATCATTTGTTTGTCGAGATATGAATGTTTTTGGAATGGAGATGATGCAAAAGAATGCTTGGAACTTTTTTTTGAAATCCAGGATGGCGAATGCCGGTTGAATAACATTATCCAATATGAGGATTATTTGAAAGGGTTTGACGGGTAGAAGGTGAAATACGATGAGTGACGTCACCTTGAAGTCAAAGAAGGCGGCTCCCGGTTGAGCAATATTTTTTTATAACCATATCATCACTATATCTATACCTATTTACAATGAACACTCATTTTTATCTGCCTCTTAGTGAATTTCAGGAAATAGGGATATTGACTAAATCGAGATATATTTGCTTGTCTTTTGAATAAAACGAAGTTGTTAAAATATTTCTCTTTAGTCCCCTGACAGTTCTGGTTTTCCAGTGCAAAATAAAAAAAGTTATTCTAAATTTTGTACATTTCGCATCTTTTAAATATGAAAAATATGCTCATGATAGGATTTACTCGAAGTTGGCTTGCCCGAGCAAATGAAAACCCCATAATACCCACATGCTCATGGTTCAAATTCATCCCCATTGCATGGTGTTTTGATATCCATTACCATGACCCGGAATATATGTCTATCTATCTATATCTATCTATATATATATATATATATATATATATATATATATATATATATATATATATATATATATATATATATATATATATATATATATATATATATATATATATATATATATATATATATATATATATATATATATATATATATATATATATATATATATATATATATATATATATATATATATATATATATATATATATATATATATATATATATATATATATATATATATATATATATATATATATATATATATATATATATATATATATATATATATATATATATATATAAAAGTCAAAGTTTGTATGTATATGATTTATAGACTCCCAAACGGCTCAACCGATTTCCGTAAAAAATTGCACACAGTAGGTATTTGGTATGGGGCGTGTTTGTGTGCTATTAGTTGGAGATTATCTGCCCGCCAGATGGCGCTTTGGAATAAATTGTGTTTTCCTCCTATTTCGCAGAGTGTCGCAGCAACGCGCGATGGGTATTAGCTAGTTCCACATAAAAACCATATTCTAGTGCATCTATGGATTTTCGATACCATTTTATGGACTTGCGATGCGTGTGAAATTTGGCACGGACAATATTCATGGGTTGTATGGTGTTTGAACCCATAAGAATTTGCTTGGGTGTTTCGTCTGATAGAGCCTATCAAATAAAATTACACATAAGGCTGACAAAATCAGGGATAGACAAAATCAGAAATAGGGGGTTGATAAAATCGGTTCTGCACTGTATCTACTACAAATTTATTCCATATCGAAAGTACCCGTATTTTTTAGGTTATAATTTATCTAAACCAGAATTCGATTTTACTGTTGAGGTTATAGTGAATGTATCTACACCGAAAGTTACTATCTTGGATTTTAAAATGGCTTCAAACATCGATATCCATCATGTACTCGTTAACCCTATTCTGAAAGTACCCATATTGTTGAGTTATAGTGAATTTGACTAAACCGGAAGTCGCCATCTTGGATTTCCAAATGACTTCAAACATTAATTTCCGTCATTCCGAAAATACCAAATTATTGAGGTTATAGCGTATTTAGACATACCGGAAGTCGCCATTTTGGCCATTTTCGAAATGGCTTAAAAATCAATTTTCGTAATGTACTCGTAACCCCAAACCCCATATTATTGCGATTATAGTAAATTTAGCTAAACTAGAAGTCGCCATCTTGAATTTAAAAATGGCTTCAAACATCGATTTCCGTCATGTGCTCGTTAGCTCTATTTCGAAAGTATCCTTATTGTTGAGGTTACAGTGAATTTAGCCAAACCGGAAGTCGCCATTTTAGATTTTAAAATTGCTTCAAACATCGATATCCGTCATTTGATAGTTAACCCTATACCGGAAATACCAAATTTTTAGCAAAAATTAGCTACGAATAGGTACAACTTCATAATGTACTGTATGAGCTAAATTTTTTTACTCACATGTAGTTTTCCTTTCAAAACATTCAATATGAGAAGACCACCTCCCGAGAAATGGCTATCGGGCTGTCTGGAGCAACAACTTGAAGAATACGTAGTTTGTTACACTGACACTTCTATGTTGGAAGGCCGAGTCGGTGCTGAAGTCTTTTGCTGTGAAATGAGATTATACCAATCTCATTAGCTTGGTAGATACTGTACCGTGTTCTAAGCAAAAATCTTTGCGATTCTTTATGGCGTGCAATCAGCACTTCAACAGGGAATTTGCGGTAAAAGATTCTATTTTTGCTCTTAAACTTGGTTCGGAATATTCAAAATCAAAATTAGTAATCGCCTGTTGAACTCGTGTTGAACTATCGAAGAACTCAACTTTTCAAATGCTATCTTCCTTCTATGGGTGCCCGGACGAAGTGGCTTGAGCTGGCGCTACGACTGATGTCAGAACTAGTTCTAACACTGTTGATAAGTTGGATAAAGCACAAGATTCGTTCTTTAGCTGCATCCGAACATACCAACCATCGGCGTAGCTTGCGAACTTGCATTCGAACAAAGACCGGATGTGATACCGAAAATATCGAAAAAAATGGTTGCCTCTTTCCAAGAATAACTGCAGTACTCAAGGCACTGATTGGACATTGCAAACTCAATTATCACATGGCTACTATTCAGCGTGCTGAGTATTATTCGTGTGGTCTTTGTGAGTTGTGTTGGGAGTGTTTTCGTTCAGTTACCCAATACCTTCTCGGGATGTTTATATATCCGCTCATCGAGAAGTGTCTTTTATTCCCATGGGAGTGAAAAATACTTCGGTGTTGTCTATGTTCTCTGTGGCGTTATTTTCCTTATCCTAAACCTTACAACTTCCTCAATTCTTCCTATCACGAAAATCATGAAGAGGCAAATCACGACAAGGCACGCATCGCCGATCAACATGGGGAACGTGCCATTGAGTCACTGCTGATTCCTGTGACTTGAGTTTACCGGATGGCGGAATCCAAATTCGATCGTCGGGATTTGATGGATTTTGTAGAGAGCTGGACATAAATACTTCGCCGAAAAATCCGATAGTAAACAAATCACAATGACGTGTATGTAAATTACGAAAATCACAACTAACTTCCTGAAATCATGAACATAGTAACAAAAACTATAGCAAACATTCGAATGTAACGCCCTGTTTATTTTTGGCGCGAACTAGTTTTTGGGGAACACAAATAGTTTCACGAATGCGAGATTTATTATTCATAATTTTATGTACTTCGTTCTAGGGTTTTCGTAAATCATTCAGATCACGAAATGATCATTTTTTCGTGAATTTATTTTTTTCATGTGTTTTTTGATTCCTGATTCCAGAAGACGCCACTTGATACACTTTTGACTCCATTCAATAACATAGGGAATATAAAAAAGAACAACCTGCCTCTTTAAGACACCTTATTTGGACTTAAATAATAATAAATATGTATTACACAAGAACTAGAAAGTGCTTCTTTGAGTTAAAGCCAAACACAAAAAAAAGTTCCGGATTTATTCCGGTTCCCACTAGAACTGGCCCCAATCAGATCGTCAGCAAATATTGTTATCAAAGAAATAACATGAATTATCAATGGCGCAGCATTATTGCTTCCAAGCAATGTGCAATGGGAAATGGGACACGAACACGAAGCGAAAATGACACTGACGAAGTTTTCCCCCCTTTCGTTTTATTATACAACCGATACTGTCAGCGTACATGCATGCAGTTGTTCGATTGGCTTCCAGGAAAAGTCAATCAATATTACGAAGTAGCGATAGCGAGAAAAAAGACAGGAAACCGTTTCAACACCCGGTTAAAAGTTTTTTTTTTCAATAACGCAGACGATTGCTACTTTGTGCAACTTCTCGTCAGGCAGTTTCCCCTAAAAAAGCGATCCTCTATATCGAACTTTTTCAACATTTTCCAAGCGCTTTCCTCACCTCGAAGAAAAGTCAGCCGGTGCAGTCAGGTCAAACGGAAATGAATTGCTGATGCATTCGTTGGAAATAAGTTTACCACTGGGTGTACCCATCGTCCTTGCACCGCACCGCACCACACCGAACCACTGCTGGTCCCTTTGGGACAGCAACCCTTCTGTTCTACTACAAACATCGGGACTCTGCTGTCAGTTTGGTTTCGAGCGGCAGCCAAAGAAAGTTGGTAGCAAAGCGCTATCTATCTGCTCGAGGGAAACTGAAACACCTTTTCCCGTCCGTGCACGGTGGTGCAGCTGGGAACAAGAGAAGGATATTAAATCAGTTGACAGGTTGGATGAGACATGAAAAGGATGTAGGTTATAGGATCCCATTCATTCCAGTTAGAGCGTCGGCGAAATTGAAACAGCTGACAGCATCAATGGGTTACTTCGATGGGGGACTGGTTCTCGAGCGTGGCAGTGCGAGTTTTTAAAAGCTGCAATGTTTGCCGATTTAAAAAGTATGGGTTGACATTTTGTCTCATCGGGTTTTGGCCGATTTTTCGTCCAACAACAGCCACTGTCCCGATCGGAAAAGTAAATCCACTGACATTTCACCTCGTTTTTCCCAAGCGAACAAGCAGAACAGATGCAGTGAGAGTCTGAGTCTGCGAGACTGCGAGCGGTCGACGGAAAATGAATGTATGTTTTCATCGCAGGGTATCTGCACTTTGTGTATTGGTGTTTGCACACCATAAAATAATGTTTTGTTCAGCGACATCGGAATTTTCCATCTTCCCGTGCGGTTGAAAAACTCTCGTATTTGCCGTGACAGCTACTGCAGTGAGCGGAATGGCATGCAGCGCCTTCGACCATTCGCTGTGCGATGCTGTGTTTCGGTATCATGTACTTTTTGTACTCATGGGATCTGGCGGGAAAACAGGACACCTTGGTTACATTTAGTTAGTTTTTTGTGTGGTACACGAGGATTGGGATTAATATACAGAACAACTTCTTTTATTGAAAAAAGGTGCAAACATGTCTATCGATGATAGTTTGTTCAGTCGACAAAGCGTTGATTAGCAAAAGCAACCAAGATCACTTGGGGATGGTTAAGAACAAAAGGAGGACTGAAGTCGTATTGTACTGACCTGCATAAATCCTTCGGGACAGCCGGGCAAATCTCCTCCGCTGGTTAGACTGGCATCACCCGAGTCCATGTCCGGATCGATGAGGCCCTCGTCGAAACGGCCCACGGTGAATTTGTCGAAAATGATCTGCAAAAGAAGATACAAGGTATGGCAGACGTGAGTAAATCAGCCTTTGTTATTTGAATTGGAATTGTTTCAATATGCACCTCTTTATGAACCTTACACACCAAAAAATTATGAAATTTAAACGACATGTAAATCAATACGAATGTAAACATACAACGATTGAATCGAAAATTTGATTGAAAATTACGTTAAAATCAATTGGAGCACTAAACAGCATACAATTTTACACTTTCATTCGTGTAATATTACATGTCATTCATTTTACAGCAGCATTCGAGTATAAATACATAAGAAGCGCATTGGTTTTCCGTTTAAAGAAACTGTAATTTTCAATCCACGTGTAAAATTCTAATAAAATTCGTTGAAGAAAGCACGACAAGTCGTGTGTGTTTGTGGTGGAACTTAATTCTACATTTATATTCATGCTCCAAATATGAGCATGAAAATAAACTTAAAATTACAAAATATTTTTTTCTGTGTATACTTTTGATTCGATGATCCAATTACAACAGATAACAGTAAATTACAACCTGACATTTTTTATCATTTCTGTAATAAAATAGCTAACCTAGAAAAAGAAAAGCAGGATACCGAGTAAAAAACGAAAAGACAAATGTGTTCTATTTTATTCTGTGTTTAGCATATCAATAACGCCTTGACCAACGTTTATAGATCCGAGAAATTTCGATTTTTCGTTCTTAAGTTAATGTTTGAAGACTTTAAATTTATTACATCACAAGCAATATACAGAATTAGGGCGAAGAGCACTTTTCTTTCTATCTGCGAAATACCGCCACTTAGATGAGTTAATATGGAGTTCAAAATGTATATAACATTCGTTCGGTGACTTTCAGACCGATAAGTCGTTCGTCCCAGTGTAGCACAATAAAGAATAGTACTAATCCGCTTTCATGGTTATTTTGCGCGAGGAAGTTTCGGAACTTTTTTCTTCTTTTGTGTGCGCGTTAACCATTATTGTACCAGCAGAGCAGTAAAGCAGCAGCGTTTCTTATCTTATAAGCGGCCTGAATATCGTTACATCTACAAGTTAAATATCGCTGATATATTACATTCTCCATGCTTGTCTCTAATACCATCGTGCACTGGGCAATAGGCCCGTTCAAATATCACTTCCCCTGACAATGATTCGCCTCAAGGCGAGATGGATATAGAAATAAAATCGACTCCTCGACTGAAATTGGACCTATGCTCCTCAACCGGGTCGTTCGTAATCTTCTTCCGTAATCTGTTGCAGATTTCTCGAGTTCTGACGGAGCGATATTCGGCCGTGACAGAAATACAGAAAATTTGCCCTGACAAGATTCGGGGTGTGGTAAATAGTGTGACACAAGCGAATAATATCGCTAGCTAAGGATATTTTACAAATGAGTAAAGAGTATATGTACCAGCTAGTCGCGTTGAATGTGACGGGGTTGTCATCGATTCGAGTTTGAATTGCGTGGATCTGCTGACACATAGGGTTGGCCGTTTTAAAGACGACCCTAGTTGTAGCTGATGATATGAGGAGATATGTCGACTCGTCACTTTTATAGAGTGACCTTCGCCGAGGTTGCTCTTTCCAACTATCTTCTCTTTGGCAAGGTTCGACTTCCTGTTCGACTTTTTGTGCTGCGGGTCATGAACTGCACTAATTGCAAACAACTGGGACACATAGGCTCCCTTTGTAGCAATTAGGTTCGTTGTGCGAAATGCAGTGGGATCATGTTAGCGAAGATTACAATCAGAGTTTATGCGTTGGACAAATACACATTACTGTACTGTACTATATGATACGATTTGTACTGAAAACCCCATTGTACCTTTTTCACAATCAATGTGACTACATACCTATTTATTTGCAAAGAAAATAAAACTTGTAATCCGAGCCATAGCGCCAACCTTAGGGGCGCGCGAAAATCTTGATCTGCTTTTCAAAATAAGTGAGGTTAAGTCATTAAATTAGTCAAGAAAGGAGCATCATTCCCAGGTACACACAAAATTACTGTTTGAAAGTGAAACTGAAAAAGAAAACAAAAGCAGGTAGCAAAAAGGCGCATAACTGAGACTCTACCAAAGGCGTCAGAAGACTACGATACTATTTTGTTAGTCCAGAATAAACAAAAAACAAGACGAGGACTTCAAATTTCAACAAAAATAGCGAAAATTATTGCAAACTTTTTTCGCTCGTTTTCTCAGTTTCATAGGAACAAGGGGAACGGAAATGTGGTCATGGTCAGTAAAACAGGCCTCCTTTTTTAAGCTATAGCAAAGAGTAAGTGAAGTAAGCTAGATCAATTATCATCGAGAAGATAACTCTATGCCGTACCATGAAAATTGAAGTCTCCTCGATGCCGGGAGGAATTCCGCAATATCACAAAGTTGTTGGTTCCCAACTTAGGTCTTACCAATCCTGCATCAAGTTAAATCTCTGGTTGAAATGTCACATGGTTTTTGGTTTTCCTGGAAGCGTTGGAAACTATTTGTTTCTTCTGAACTGACCAGGTGCTGTTTGCTTCAGATTTGGGGCAGAGTTTTTTTTTCTTGCTGGTATATTTAGCGGCCTTTCAAAAGAGAAAAAAAATATTGCGAGGACTCATTTGCTTCTAATTAGTGCAATACTGCATGCATGACGCGCGGCATAGACAACCGATCATGCAGACGATCCTTGTCAAAGAAGACCCAAAGCAGTCTCGCCAAAACGTCACCCGACACTAGTTTCAAGGTCCGGTGCGATTGTCACTCAAAATCTTCGCTCACTAGAGCAAGGAGTCGGATAATCCTATCCTTCAGTAGATCTACGCATGCCAAGTTCGAATCGATAAACACACCATCGATCTCAACTTTATGAGCGGGTATGTAAACGCGTAAGTTCTTCATGAAAATTTTGTCACCAGTAACGTTATTCGTTTGCTTTAGACGAAATATCACAATCCTGAGCTTATCTAGGCGAGCTTTCGAGGTATCTGGCACAGCTGAATTCTGATTTTTGCGGAATATTAGAATACTTCGCGGACTATCTTTGATCCGAAAGAAGATCGGATACGGTCGAACCCAGTTCGGATCTTTGGCGACGAATCTTGTTCGACATCCATTTCAGGATCATTTGGGTCAATTGAGGAGTACAGTTTTTAATATACGGTAGAGTGCCAATATTTATAGTCTTCCAGAAATTTCAAATCGGACACACCTCAAAAGTATTGGTACCTCGAAAAAAGTTCCCATGCAAAATTTTAGCGCGATCAAAAAGAATGTCATGAAGCATCATGAAGATCTGGTATAATGTAAAAAAATGAGTGTGTGGTATAAGGAATATTTTTGAATTGAGATGGGAGTTGAGTTTGGAAAGGCAGTTTTTATTTTTTTTTAGAAATCAATGAAATGTCGAAATCTGGTGTCAATTCGAAATGAAACAAGTTTTTTTGATTTTTAGTTGAAAATACCAGTTTAAAACTTAAAAGTACCAGTAAGGCAACCTTTGTCAAAAAAAAATTTGTGAGAAGATACAAGATCCGTTGTTTCATGCAGTTCTCAGACATTTGGCATAGAAAATAAATTAAAAGCAACCTTTTCAAACCCCAGTAAAAGCTCAAATCCAGAGTTTTCCAAGTTTTATAAAGGCTATCTTAAAACAAAATTCAGGGTGGCAGTAGAACTCGACGTTTCATCACATCCTAAGCCATTTAGCATAAAAATTCGAATTCAATTTTAGAATATTTTAAGGATCCTTTTGTGTTTTTGCAGAGGTAAAAATTTTTGCACTTTGGCCATTTTGCACAACCTCTTTTGTTGAGAGGCGCATGGTTATTAAATTCGATGATCACCTGTTTTCCATACATGCCATTGGCACTCTAATATACAGTCCTCCGAATAGATTTTCCCTCCGTCGCCTTCAAACACCTAGCGTTAACTGATTTTCTAAATATACAGTAAAAGATTTGTGGCTGGAATTTACATGACATTAACGACAGTCAAATATGAATTAAGTAAGGAGTATGTGGGCCAATTCCATGTACACAAATTATTATTTGAAGGTCGAGCTAAAAAAGCAAGCCAAAGTAAACACCAAAGGGGCGCTGTGACTCCGCCAAGGGCGCCAGAAGACCACGCCACGGCTCTGCTTATAATTTCAAGAATGCTCGTATCTCAAAAGCAGTATATATGTTCAGGGACACTTTCAATGGCCACTTGCTATTCGGCGAATTTAAAGAGTTATTATGGTAGTTTGAACCATTGCTTTGTCATTGTATTGGTCTGTATGGGACTCATCAACCCATACCTCCGGAATGGCAATTCCGAACAAAATAATTCGCAAGCTATAAGTATGACTGGAAGGATACTGCATGGTAATCGATTGAATGTACGCCTTTTGTGCTATCGATCATAAAATAATCGCCAACATTGCCTAGACACTTCACACTCCTTTCTATTTAATTCAATTCAAATGTAGGGGACGGTGGGGAGTTGTGAGCACCGTCAATACCCGCTAAGCTATAAATTATTAAAATGTAATAACTACTGTTAAATGTTTCAACTGTCATGACGTCAGTTTTTCATTGGCAAATGTTGGATTAACTCATGTTCTTAATCGCTCCGAGCCGCAACCGCGAATTTAGGTGGCTTGGCGCGAATATTTTCACCTGTTAATTGCGAATCAGATCACTTTTCCACCTCACCATTAGTATAGAAATATCTAAAAATATATCTTCTACACCCCTAATAAAAATAAGCCACAAAAATATTCCATTTCTCCTAATTTTCACCAACATTTCAGAACATTCAGAAACAATGGTTCTCAAATTCGTTTTATTCTTTTACCTTATTTAAATAATTTATTTTCAAAATTTCATTAAGTCATTTCTCCAATTCATCAATTTAATGAATTTTATTTGTTTTCGTTTTAAATATGTAACTTATTTTAAATGTATGATCATTTCATTTAATTCATTTTTTGTTCATTCGGCTTTCCTATTATTCATCTTGTTCATTTGTACACGTTTAATCTGTTTCATTTGTTTCATTCTATGGATTCATTCTGATCAGTTTATTCAATTTATGCATTTTAGTGGAATCATTAAGTTAACTTATTTAATCTCCTATAGGAATTTGAACGGCTGTCTCAGCCAATTATTTTCAAAGCGAATGTTGGTTACTTGATAAAGGCCAACATCAAAGGCCGAAACGTCGGGCAGTAACTAACATTCGTTTTGATAATAATTGACTGAGACAGCCGTTCAAATTCTCTTAGATCAAACCATCCCAGTCGTCAAAAACAACTTATTTTATTCGCTTTTTCAGACATTTTATTGATTTTCTTCATTTAAATAATCTATTTTTTTCGATCAATTATTTTATTTATTTCATCCAGAATATTAACTAGACACACTTTACTTTGTTCTATTAATTTTATAACATTTTTAATATCGTATAGTTTTTCACTTTAATCAATTTATTCTGTTTATTTTTTTCTTTTTACTCATTTGATTTATTTTTTTCATATGGTTAATTTTATTCATTCCATTGGTTTTATTAATTTTAACCTCTACATGCCAATATTGTTTTCAAACAGCTATGACGCTGGAGCTAGACTAAATTTCCTCACAAAAACAAGTAAGGCTATTAACTATTGTCATTTATAAGAACACTAACAGTAACAAGAATTTCACTGTTCAACACAAGATTGGGGAGCAGAACGAAAAAAATGGCAAAAGTTTGGGGTCCCTGGTGAAAAATGCTTTGGTAAAATTGGAAAGGGGCTTCACAGTTTAAAACCAAAATTTGTATAAAATTTGTATGGAAAACTAGAGGTGTGCAATAGGGAAGATATCAATGAAAATGGTCACCTTAAATTCTCGCATAAAGTCTCACACAAAATGTTTATTACATCGAAAACTGAATCAATGCAATTTTTTAGCTCAATCGGACATCATTAAGGGGGTCTAGTGTTTGAGCAGTGATTTCATAATATTCGAAAAAAAACCAAATGTTGGAAATCGATTTTTTTTTTCATCGGAATATGTTTAAAAATAGTATGAAACATAAGAATCTAGTGTCAAAACAAACGAAAACCGTTAAAAACCTATTTAAAAACATTTTAATACTAAAAACTTAGAAATTTAAAAAAAAAATTCGGAGTTCAAAAATTTTATTGTAAGCCATATTGTTTCAAAATACATGAACCGTCGAGATGTGATATCAAAGCAAAAATGTAAGATCTGAAAAAGAAAAAAATAGAAAAAAGTGATAAAAAAGAGGAAATAATGATTTGTTTGGGACATTTTAGTTGTAAAAAAGTGTTTCTTTTGAGATGGAAAAACGTTTGACCATCTATTTTTTCTAACGTACTGGGCTTTAGGGAACCAGAACAAATCCAAACGATGGCAGGAGTTTACGGTTCCACCTAAATCAATGTGAAAAGATTTTTGAAAAAAAAAATGCAACGGGACTTCACAATTTAAAGCAAAATTTTTGTGAAATTAAAAACGAAAATTAATTTTTCCAGGTAAAAATGAATATAGAGATAACTATGAAATCGATCATTCAAAAAATATTCGGTCAACTTAAGCGGATTGGAGGGTAAGTGCTACATTCCGCCGGAACATATGAAACACGATAAAAACACCTCAGTAGGCCTAAATCCAATCCGCGCAATACTTGGCATCACCTATCAACAGGTAAACAAGCAAAGCGCTCATATTGGCAACACCGACTGGCAAACCGATATGATGAATGCTGCTTTGTGTGTGAATATGAACATTTTGGACCATCGGTAGTTCCCAACGAAATGGGCTTGGGAGCAGAATAAATTAAAATGATGCCAGGGATTTAGGGTTCCAACTAAATCATTGTGAAGAATTTAAAAAAAAAATGGACCGGGACTTCATAGTCTTGGTTCAAGCACATTTCAAGCCTGTTAGAATAAAATGTTGATCGAGTTTGCTCAGCTTCCAGTGTAATTCTTCAACATCAAAAAAATTCAAACATTCATGCTCCTACCTCCCGAGGCAATTACCGCCAAAAAAGTTCCTTTTAGTGATACTTCAACACGATAATTTATGCCCGACGTCCATTATGCCTATCGTACGCATTCCAAACGTTCGCATGCCTAACGTATTTATTCCTAATGGGGTACACCCCATTTTATCCATATTATTCACTTTATTTGTTCCATTAATTTTAATTAATTCTTTTTGTTTTATTCATATTATTTCCTTGACATCATTTATTTTATTTTTTTTATTACTTTTTTGGAGTTCATATAGGGGACTCGGAGCTATTAGGACCGTGGGGGTAATTCGGACCGCCTCGATTTCTCCGAAAATCGTAAGACTTTCTGACTGTCCTACATATTCGTGGAACCGCTATTCTAAAGCAATAATTTTGACAGCCAAATCTAATTTCTTGTTTTTTTAGAAAGTATCTCACAACGTGTTTCATTTTTTTCCATACACAAAACAAAAATCATTATATTGGTTAAACTGTGATTGAAGCAACAAATTAAAGTGAAACAGATAACAGATAAGTATTTTAGAAAGCTTGAGGCTCCTGTTTTAAGGAATGAATTTTGTTTGGGTGAAAATACAGATATTTTCAAGACACTCACCACTTTTGTGCGAAATGAGCATACGGGGCTATTCGGAAACCCTGTTCCATCAACCACCGTTCAGCGGCTTGCGACTACGCACACGCCATAGCAAATAAAATACGTGATGCGCCAATCGACAGCTGTGACTAACCGAATTAAATTTTTATAACGCATTTTTTTGCTTCTTAAAGAATTTCTCTAATAAATTTATTTATTTTATTTTATAAATAAACAAAATTAAAAATGGCGGACTGAATTGCCTCGTAGGGAGGTCCGAATTACCCCAACAATATAAAAGGATGGAAAAACGTAAGTTTTGCAGATCAACGCCTAGCACTGCTTTGGAGTTGTGTAAATGAACTTTTATGGCGCCAAAATGTAGCTGAGGTTTTAAACTAACAATTATAACCCTTCGCCGATAATTTTTTCACATCTATTCACCTAAAAGAGCGATTTGCTTAGGTACGTCTGAATAGCCCCGGGTTCCCCTATTTCGTTAAATTTCTTCATTTTATTAGTTTTATAGATTTTTTTTTATTTCGATTATAGAGGTTTTAACCTCTGTCTCTTATGAAACATTTCTAACCCTATGTGCGGGGTCGGGACTCGAACCCAGGTGCGCTGCGTACAAGGCAATCGATTTACCAACTACGCTACGCCCACCCCATAGTTTTATAGATTCTGCACACTCGTTCTTTTTATTCATTTTATCCAATTTGTTAGATTGAAACAATTTAATATGTTCTGTGATTTTATAACATAGTTTACTATTTGGTAGTATTCCAATTGTCATTTTAGTTGTACCAATAGTATCAAGTTGATTTATATCAATCATTCTACCCATTTTATGTTTTTTTTTTATTTGTCTTTTGTTATTTTTTTTAGTTTTATTTGTATTTTATTTACTACTCTTTTAGTTTATTCGAGGTTTAATTCGTGCAGGACTCGAAACTGTATTCATCTCACCTTTAGTTAGGTGCCATCTTCGTGCGAGTTCTGCAAACTAAAGAATGATCCAACTGTGATATATGAGTCATTCCGCGATCAAGGCACGTGTATTCGATCTTCAAGGATTTGAACCAAGTTTGGAGGAATTGTGCATCTAGGGCCAATATATCAAAATATAAATTTTTGTGCTAATCGAACCACCCCTCGGGCCATGAGAACGCCCCCCGTTTTGACAAATTGGTGAAGCCCTTATTTTTTCTTTTGATTATATCTTCGGTTCTATTTACTCTAAAGCCAAACCGCAAGATGTTTTCAGAAGGATTTTTTTAAAGGAGTCCAGTTAAAAAATTTTCCTCGCAATACATATACTTTGACTTTTAAAATTCTAGACTATTCAAAAGTTCACGAAAATAGGGAAAATTTCCATTTGTGAGGCAGATTTTTCAGGCAGAGCCGTCAATATGGTGTACCTAAGTGGATTTATCAAACACGAAAAGTTATAAACAGAGGTGCCGCGTGCCCGTTCAATCATTCGTCGCTTGCTTGCCAAACGAGGAATATGATGGCTATATTTTCCATACGGTACAATCATTCGTGTACATGCAAAGCTTCAAATCGCACTGTAGGGTGAAGAGTGCACGATAAACTTTGCACACATCAAGCTAACGGGTGCAAGTTTGACACGGTTTGACTGTGTACGAGTTAATGCCACCACTGCCATCCACGCTATGGATTTTCGACAGTGGTGGCATTAACCCACTCACAGTTTAACCGTGTGTCCGTTTTCTGGATGTGTGTAAGGTTTATTGCGCGCCGCTCACCTTACGCGTATTGAAATGCGATAGGTTTGAGTTGCGTACACACGATGATTTGGAAAGTGGATAGGTAGAATGAGTTTGAATTGAGTTCAACACTGCATGGTGCGACGTGTGTGAGTTGCATTGGGACAAATTAATTATTTTATCTGATCGTGTGTGCGTTGGGTTGCTACGGATGAAATTCTCATGGCAAAATGTATTCGGTTTGTAGGTAGTTAGGGTAATGAGCCTATTAATACAATATAGTTTTCATATTTCGAAGGAAAGAGCGGACTGAACTGAATTTGCACCCACTGAAAGACGGATATTAATTGGACATTTTGGTGTGCTAGAAGATTGAGTCATGTTAGAGCAGTTTCAGTTTGTTTCAAAAAACTGCGAAGCTAATGTACAGCGATTCTTGGTAGTTAACCCAAATCTAATGGCATCTGAACCAAGATAAAGCACTGATTGGTATTTATTGTTATTATTTCAGGGCTGGAGACTATTGTGAAATCTATACAGTTTGTAGCCCTGAAATGAGTGGATAGTTTTGATAGATTTAAATTTTCGAGCTGTTATTCAAGGAATTGTTAGTTAGTAATATTTTTTGCACAATGATTGAGTTTATAATCAAATGCGAGTTAAACTGCTAAATGGAGCGGTTTGCAGATCGATTTGTCATTTAAATCATTCAGTTGCCTTACGTTAATCAGAATCATCCCTTGTCTCCAAAAAACATTATATCAAACGGATTAACCAATAATCATTTCTAGTGCGATTCAGCTATAATTTTCGAAGTAAACACAAAGGTTGATCAATACAATTTGAGTGTGTATCTAAATCTGTTTTATCGACCTAGTGAAATTGTGTGTCGATAAAGAAGGTTTGTATACACACTCAAATCGTATTTAAGAAGTTTCGCAATTTACTAGAAAACCATAGCTAAATCGTACCAGAAATAGTTATGGGTAATCAATTGTTTACAATGTATGTAGTTGCTTTGAAGAAGAGAGATATGTATAACTTCATAAATGCTATCCGCATTTGTAAAATACTTACTCATAGAAGAATATTTTCATTTCCATCGATTTACAGAATCCGTTTCATTGAACATGGCTATTTAATTTGCCTTTTGCGCAAATTTTGGAAGACCCAACGATAAATTTGTTTTTTTTCTCTATGCGAAATTCACACATACTATAGATTATGGTACTGACATCTACCACAAACAACGTTCGCTTGCCTGCTCGAGCGACCATTGATCGTTTCAATTAGTGTCTATTTTTCATGCTGACTGACGAAATAAAGAAAATTGAATAACATTTCGCTTTTCCCCAGGACAAACACTGTGGTACTAATATGGCAAAAAGCAAGAAATTTGTCTAGGGACGGCAGCACGTACATATACAAGCGGCAGCAAGAAACTGCGTAACGTGCCATAAAACCTCGAAAATGACGTCCAATATTGACTGTCATTGTTCAGCTGTTTTTTCCTGTCGGTGCTTTTTCGGCTGAAAAGAAGAAGAAAAACTGAATCTCATCAAACGCCCGTCCAACCCTACTGCCCCACTGCAAAGGCGAAAGCGCACGGGGACGTCGAATTGGCAGGACATTCGTGTAAATGTGTCAGTACGAGCGTGGCCTTTGCTGCCGCGACTTTCCGCCCTTTGATGAGAACATCCAAGTCATTTCCTGTCCCCGATTGGAACGGTCCGAGGAAGAAGCACCGAACAATTCCGAGGAGATGGACAGTAAATTGAAATGCTCCAGTGAATGGACGGCGAATGAACGACAGGAAAATCCCCCGCACTACTGCCGGTGCTGGTGCTATCGGTGGTGTGGTATCGGAAGGGGGGGGGGGGGCAAAGAAATCATCCAGCAGCAGCGGCCTGGACGGCGAAAGACGCGGCCATCAGTAGCGTCATCATTCGCAGTTATTCGGTCGATGTTTATTTTATTTTATTTTTGTAACGCTTCTACATCATCTGGGAAATGGCGGGCAAATTGATTTCCGAGAACGAGAGACGCCCATGGGCGTTGCAGTGTTCCGTCGGATCATACCCTGTGCTGTGTACTGGAGGGTAGTAGCTGGGATTTGCTTTTATTGGTGCTTGTTGACGATTTACCGACAATGGAGGGTATACTTTATCTTTATTGGATCACAGCAGTGTTATGCAGGATATTGGCGCTCGAAGGATCTTTCAGCGGAAATGAAGCACTATTAAAAAGTAGTGCTCGTGCGAGAATCAGATTAGTTCGTGAACATATTACTTTTCACAGTCGATTTCCAATTTAATAATGGTTGGAAATGTACAAATTAAGTTGTTGCTTAGGTCTTCACATTCTTTTTTATATAACTTCATGCCAAAGAAACGAGAAGTCAACCCGTCGAACCTTTTCCGCAGCAGACGGTTAGGAAACGGAAAACTATTTCCGGCTAGCTTCTAATGATTCCCGTGAACTCGTGAGCCCACCAGCAGCAGTTGCGGCATAGTTGTACCGGGTGTGCACCAATTGAAAATCCACCCAAGGACCCAATTAGCCAAAACATCTCGAAACTAAACAATATGCTGCAACAGAGGATCCGCAGCGCTTACCTTCTTGAGCAATTGTAACAAGAAAAGTTTTTCCAACCTCCCGGCAAGACGATGCTTATCTCAATATGCTGGCATCTATTCGCCTAGTTCTAGCTGGCAAACTAAATGGAACAAAGCCTCTAAGAGGCTCATTCCTTGTTAGAAGTCCCCCCAACCCCCTTGTTAGAGCGGAGCTATGCACACAAAACAGTTCTATAATAGCTGTCCGTTGGTCGCTATATCCTTGTCAGTTGTGTGTTGGAGTTTCTGTGGATCAGCGAAATGGGGTCTTCTCAGGAAGGATAAGAAAAAAACAGTTCCGACACCGACCTTCACGGAACTCTCCAAGTATGATGAACTACCAGAAGAACCGGAAAAAAATACGTCGACTTTCAAGATGCGAAAGTGGCTTTTGTGTAAATAATTAATTTAGCCGTTACGTTACGAGCACCCCCCGCGGTCCGGTTGCGAGGGTTGGAGAGTCTTAAGAATCAAGAAAAAATATGTGCCTTCTTCTATTCGTGACTACACTCACAGCCGTAAACATACACACACGCAGTTGATGGTGGCACCAAGGTTGTCATGTTAGGCACGTTCGCACATTAACAAGGATCTACTGAGCGCGAACGAGGGAAACCTTGTTTGGCTGTTGTTCTTTGCGCGATATGTTTGCTTTATTTTTCATCCTTAGGCCAGAACAAAACCCCGGCTTCAACCGTTCAGGCGATGATGTATGGCGAGGAGAGACAGCGGGTACTCCTCTTCGTAACAAAGTAACGAAAAAGATAACAAAACCACAAAGTGATTCGAATGTGCCACTGCTTGTACGCGCGGTTGTGTATTTGTGTGTACGTGCTTCGACCTGCGTGGTCCAGCAGAGTGCTCTCGATGTCCAGCATGTTGAATTGATATTTATGGAAGAATATTGTTGGGTTAAAGAAGTAGGCCTTTCAATAATGAATGGAAATATTTTGGAGGTGATGATTTTATCTCATTTCTTTTAGTAAATTTCTGTTGCAATTTGGTCAGTCTATAATTTGGGTCACGTTGCCCGACGTCATACACTCAATAGTTTTAGACACTATATTAAGAACTTTCAGTGTTCCGCAATACTTTCCAGTCATCAAGTTCGATGACCCACTGTTTATAGTTTTCACAATTTTCAGCAGATTTTTAATTAGACCACCAGTAAATTATCGGAATTTCATTCAAGTGATGAAGTTAAATTTTTGTGATTCGAATACATATCATCAGTAACTACCCCTAGCTTGGGGCCTGATAGATGATAAACGGAAAAAGATCCAGAAATAAACTAAATCCAAACAGTACTATAACTTATGTGATTTAGGGTTGCCAAAAGCAAATCTGTAACAAAAAGGACTGTGAAGGTGACGTAACAATGCCTCAAAACTGGAACTGGCGTCCAGCTTACTGGTGGATCGAGACACTCAGTACACCACGCGCTGCCTGTCTCGGAGCCAAAAGGCGGGCTCAAAGAGCAAGATCGGAGCTGGATAGAGAGAGGAGTGCAAAGCGGCGTTTCAAGAAGCTAAGTCCGCTTTAAAACGTGAGATCAAGCTTAGCAAGCCAGATTACCACAATGAGTTGTGCCGAGAAGCAGACGCCAATCCCTGGAGGAGGCGTACCGAGTCTTGATAGGGAAGATGAAGGGCACATGGACGCTAGCTAAAATGTGCTTGATTAAGGGTGTCTTCCCGAAGCACGATCTGACTATTTGGCCGTCGACACCGTACAGTAAAGAGGAAGTGACTAACGATGAGCTCACAGAAGTATCGATGCGACTGAAATCAAAGAAAGCCATCAGTTCGGATGGAATACCAAACGTGGTGCTGAAAGCTGGGATTTTGGAATATCCGGACATGTTCAGGATGGAGCTGCAGAAGTGTTTAAATGAAGGCAACTTCCCCGAAATGTGAAATGTACAGAAGCTAGTGTGGCTGCCTAAGCCATGGAAGCCACCAGGTGATCCGCCCTCGTATAGGCACATCCTTAACTAGCTGACGAAATGCACGGAGAGCGAGCGCGGACTGTCACAGCAAAGGAGTATCGGCATATCGGACAGTGCTCGAGTGCTGAGCAGGTATTCGACAAAAAGCGGAGAGAAAATCGATACGATGACGTAAATCATGACCGCCGTACAGCTATAAATAGCGCGAAAAACAACGAATAATGGTTTCAGGAGAGTAATAACCACCGGGAAACGACGAGCAGACCGCGATCGAGCACCGGGTACGGGTCGTCGGGGTGCGAGCGAACCGAACGTCATGCTTTATCAGGAATTGCTGAATCGAGCGAGCGAGGGCGAGTTGGCCCAAAAGAACTATAGCGATCAGAGAAGAAGAATCGGTATCGGGATCACTTCCTTCATCTGGGAACTCTCGGTCGGCGTTAGCTAAATCCACCGCCGGCGGCCACCTGCGGCTTGTCACTGTACTTCTTTCGCCAGGGAATTCTCCGTTGGAGTCGGCTAGGTCCATCGCCGTAGTTCGCGAACAAGACAGAAGTCGAATGGCTCAGCGAGGAAGTGTTACTGGCAGTGTGCTTTAAATGTCGAGAGTTCGGCTATCTTGCCAGAAACTTCAGTGGATCGGACAGCATCAAATTATGCAGAAGGACACAAAGTAAAAGTATGCCGATACGTCTAACATGCTGTTGTGGATCTGAAAACAGCAAACCTAACGAACTCGGGTATGCTTAGGACCGCGCTGCAACAGTGTATCGACGATGTTAACTCCCCGACATCTGGAAGCGAGAAAAGCTGATATTGTTGCCGAAGTTGGGCAAGCTCCCTGGAGATCCTTTAACATACAGTGCTAAAGTGCTTGAAAGTGGTAGATCCACTGTGGAAGCCACACGAACAGTCGTAATGGCTATGGAGGTTGCGCAGAAGCAAGGGAGAAGAGGAAACCGTTATTACGGAGTGGTTACGGCATGGCTACCTTCAACAGAGTGCTAGCTGGGCGACGATCAACATCAGTAAAAAATGATTATTGGCTAGTGTCGCCAAACCGGTACCCAGATCCGCGGGACTTGCGCGAGTGTCGGTACAGACGAAGAGGAACAGATCTTGGTTGACGTTCAGGCTGATGGCCATACGCGTGTCTAGTGCGTATCGAACCACCTCGTCAGAGGCAGTCTACGTGGTGGCTGAAGCGATTCTCATAAACTTTTTATTCGAAGAACGCATGAGAAGAGTTTGTAAAAGAGTTCTATCTGATGCCTTAAGCAAGTGGTAAAATCAGTGAGATAACGCTGTAAACGGGAGAAGGACCCATCGACTAATTCCATGCCTGTCGGTGTTGATATACAGACCGCACGGCGGAGTGAACTTCCATATGACACTGCTCTTGTCTGGATGTTATGCAGATGAAACGGCTAATGCATATGGTCTTCGAAAGCCGGCGATTCGAGTATAAGCAAAATGAAATGATAATCATTTTAGGTGAGGACATGAACAATATTGTCCATAGAATACGCGCACGAAGAAAAATGGAACGAGGTGAACAAAGCAGTCGTTCAGATAATGTCAGCGTTGCAACGAAGATGACGAGAGAACGACCAGCAACGCAGCAATACATGGCTGTGAGTCGTAAAAGCGCCGATCAACCGGCATCGTCCGACCGACCTTGGCACTCGACAAGCCAGAAGAGAGATGAAGGACGCGACCGGAGTAGGCTAGATTCTCCGACGGGGACTAGACTGGGCGTCGCGTATCTTTGACGATGGGTCGATGTGGCCCCTGAGAACCGGAAGTAATTCACTATCCGGAATTGCAGGACTCACCTGAAAGATCAGCACCGATATAACGGTTAAGAGAGATCCTTCGACATCGGGAAATATCTCCGTCGGAGTACATACCAAAAAATAATGAAATTTAAACGACATGTAAATCATACATTCGTATCGATTGAATCAAAAATTTGATTGAAAATTGCGTTAAAAGCAATCGGAACATCAAACAGCATACAATTTTACACTTTCATTCGTGTAATATTACATGTCATTCATTTTACAGCAGTTTTCGAGTAAAAATGCATTAAAGTGCATTGGTTTTCCGTTTAAAGAAACTGTAATTTTCAATCCACGTGTAAAATTGTAATAAAATTCGTTGAAGAAAGCACGACAAGTCGTGTGTATTTGTGGTGGAACTTAATTTTACATTTATATTCATGCTTCAAATATGTGCATGAAAATAAACTTAAAATTACAAAATATTTTTTTCTGTGTAGGCTAGGGGACTTGTTCGAGCAAATCGTGAAATAGCACCGGCTAATGGTCGTCAGGACGTCTGGGTCCTGGAAGTCAGGGAACTTTTCATCGGAGTAGAAAAGATATCAACAGTCTTGTACTCTTGTAGCGAATCGCTGGATGGAATTTTTGGGGCACCTGTAAATCGGACACAATCCTCCAACTGGAATCGCTGGACAGACCTAGGTACTCCATCGGACTGCATCGAAGCAAGATTAACACATCCGTCAATGGTTTCGGGAGACATTCTTTCGTCGGAGAACCCTCCGCCACAGTAGGCTAGCTTCACCGCCGGGGACTACGCCGAGTAGCACCGAATACGACGAACCACCAGCATAGGGCCGTCGGGGCACCAGTAAACCGGAAGCCCCCGTCCAACTGGAATCGCTGGATCAACCGTGGCATCCATATTGGTCAATGCAGATAGGAGCGTATGTACAATATCATGCCGTGCATGACTGATATGGCAAAAATGAGACCAGCTAGACCTGGAATCAAGATTAAGTGGACTGCATCATGCCAAGACGGGAGGGTCGTAGCGTAGTATGTTGGAACTTAGCTATCCATGCCTCATGGCGTGGCAGAGGAGTGAGAGGGTGAGCACAAAAGTCAGCCTCACATGGTATGGTAGAGGCTAGCATAAAAGTCAGCCTAGCAAGGAATGAAAAAGGTGAGCACACAAGTCAGCCTCGCATGGTATGTCAGAAGTGGGGCCTAAGAAAAATGTCCCACATGGGATGCCAGGGGGAGTGACAAAGGTACAATAGAGTGGCACGATTGAGAGTGAATCAGGTGATAGGGTGAGCACCCAAGTCAGCCTCCCATGGTATGGGTGGGGCGAGCACAAAAATAAGCCTAGCAAGGAATGAGTAAGGTGAGCACACAAGTCAGCCTCGCAAGGAACGAAAAAGGTGAGCACAAAAGTCAGCCTCATGTGGGAGTGTTTGAGAGTGAATCAAAGTGCGATTGAGAGAGCACCCAAGTAAGCCTCATACAGGACGTATGAACGCGTGAGTGAGAGTGAATGAGTACATTTAGTACAGCCATCCCCCCAGAAGTAATACCGAGAGGTAGTTCCTGGGAGGAATGATGGAGGAGCCCAATGGAGTTTAGTCGGTATTTATGGCAGCCTCACCATTCGAGCCCGACACGCCCCCAGTGCACCCCGTGTGGTAGATTGGACCCTACCAATAGCACGTGTACTGGGCTAGGACGTAAAGGTCTTCACCATTGTAAAAAAAAAGACCTGGAATAAAGCGAAGTACATGAGCACAGACCCCCACCTCCGAAGTAGTCATTTTAAATGAAATCCGGGGGATCAGGTAATTGTCGGACTCCTCAATGGGGGTTGAAAGAGTAGGGTTCAGAGTTATATTTTCTGTTCACTCTGGCACACAATGAACGAAATCGGTAGTATAGTCTAACTACTGAACATGTGCTGGGTCGGCGTAAAAGCTTTACCACCAAGTAAAAAAATTCTCGTTCTCGTGACGGTGCAAGAGACACCGTAAAGCAGGAATTAGAACGATTAGATCCCGTGAAATAGCTAGCAGTGGGTCGTTGGGGCGATAGTGAACCGAAAGCTACGCTTCACCCGGAATCGCTGGACGGATCTCAGCACCTACTGGCTGGCCCGTTGACTAAATCGACTAGACTAGATCGAGTAGAACTGGATGAAGCGAGAGTTAAATGGCTCACGGAAACGAACATCGGTATACGGTAGGGTAGATACACTGCCGTGGACTATCCGACTATATATTGAGAAAAACGGGAGCTAATTGGCTCACGAAATAGACATCTCTACCGAGAGAAATTCCGCTGCCAGAGAACTCTCAGTCGGAGTAGAGTACTTTACCGCCAGATAATATCCAAGTAATTCTCGATAAAGCTGGGAGCTAAATGGCTCAAGGAAGTGGGTATCGGTGTCGGGAGCAATTTCTCCATCGGGAAACTCGCAGCCGGAGTGGGGTGAGTTCACCACCGGGGACTATACGAGTAGTTTGTGATAAGGCTGGGAGCTAAATGACTCACAGAAACAGGAGCTAAATGGCTCATTGAATCAGCATCTAAACGGCGTTATAGATGGAGACAAGAAGAAAAAGAAGAGTCAAGAGTTAAATCAAAGCTCAAAGATTGATCCATTTCATGGATCAAGTGAGGCTCCGAGATAGAGCAGAAGAAAGAGACGAAAGTACAACGACCCCCCTGCTCCCCTCACACGGAGTAATACCTTGATGTAGTTCCGTAGGGAAGAAGGGCGAAAAAAGAATAAGGTCTGCTTTTAGCGGTTAGACATGAGAGTCCTGAGTCCCACATAGTGCCAGTACACTACGGACCAGGCTTTTGTAGCTTTTTAAACTTTACTACAAACAAATACATATCTCGGTCCCGAATGGTGAAGTTACGAGAACCATGAGGGAGGGTCAGCTCATGCAGCCGGGCTGGTGACAGATGACGGATAATGCTTAATTGGAATTGGATATTGGAACCTACACGTTCCAGACCTAAAAAGCTCAGGCCCTCGTCACAAATAGTTTGTGGTAGTAGGTTCGGATGGACTATTACCAATTTCGCGCCGATTCGGCTCTGAACACTACTCCTAATGAAGGATTATGTTAACCCTAGCATGGCCTCCCTGCTTACATAGATCACAACATAGATACAACGAGTGGAGATAGTGGTCCGAAATTGGGACCAAATAAAATGGAGCACGAGCAAGGAACCCACACAGGATGTGAAGGAGTACGGAACGGCTACACTGAGGGCTGAGGACGCTGAGTGTGCGTTGGCGTCGGCTGAGGAAGCCATTTTCTTGGCTCATCCGAAGCAGGGAAAGGAGAAGCAGATTGTAGTGGAGAACACGCCAGTTTCCGTGATTCCAAAGAGAACAAGAGCCTCGCCAGGAGACGGAACGCCAGGCGGGCCCAAAAGGTAGACGCTCGAAGACGCTATTGTTACCGGAGGAAAGGGCGCCATTCAACCGGCAGAAAGCTGGAGGACCGTTGTAGGCCGGAAGAAAAAACATTTGAGAATTGGGGATGAAGAGCGAAAAGTGAAGAGAAAGGAAAACCTCCGGCTCGTCGGAAGACGCCAAAAGGAGAAACCGTGCTCGTCAATGCCAATGACGCAACGACGAATGCAGCTCTGCTCAAGAAGGTCAGAGAAGACTCGGAACTGAGGGGCTTGGAAGAAGACGTGGTAAGAATCCCAAACCCAAAAAGGCGAGATGCTCTTCGACTAGTCGCTGGACCTTGCATGAAACTATTAACAAATCAATGGGTGAAAAGGCAGAATTTACATCCTTAAGCCCGGAGAATGAGATCACGACGGTAGACGAGCTGAGAGGTGCAGTGAAGCAACAGTACACCTACCTGTGCGAGATGCCCATTACGATCCGGTTAAAGATGGGAAATGGAGGAACTCAGATAGCGTCTATTCGTCTATCGGTCAACCGCTGCTGACAAGGTGCTGCTAGAGGTAGACAAAGTTACGGTTGGATGGTCAAGATGTCCACTGAGAGCCGCCCCACGAGTAAATAAACAAACGGAGAAATGCTTCATGTGTTTGGGATTTGGACACTTGGCAGAGGCTTGCAAAGGCCCGTGTAGATCCAGAAAGTACCGGAAATACGGTGAGAGGGGCCATCTTACGCGAGACTGCACGCAAAGGCTGCGCGAAAGTGAAAGACGAAAGCCTTCAGCAGAGACCTCTTCGTGGAGGCACTTCGGCCGGACAGCAGTACCGGGAACGTTGATACGGCTGAACTTACAAGAAGGATGGTGATGGCTTGATATTCCACAATGCCGCAAAACTGGAACCACGCGATAGAAGACGTTCAGCTTACTGGTGGAACGAGACGCCCAGTACGTTACGCGCAGCTTATCTCAGAGCCACACGGCGGGCTAAAGGTTCAGGATTGGAGCCACATAGAGAAGAGTCTAAGGCAGCGCTTTTTAAACGAAAGATCAAGCTTAGCAACTCAGATTGCCACAAGGAGCTGTACCGAGAAGTAGAGGCGTTGATGAAGGGCCCGTCAACGGCAGCCAAAATGTGCTCGGGTAAGCTGAATATAATGGTTGAGGGTTTCCTACCGGAGACTACCTGACCACCGACATCGTACGGCGAAGACGCACGCAGAAGCGTCGAGGATACTGAAATCAAAAAAAGCCCTCGGTCCGGATGAAATATCAAACGTGGCGCTGAAAGCTACGATCTTGGCATGACCGGACATGTCCAGAATGGTGCTACAGAAGTGTCTAGAAGAATGCAACTTCCTCGAAATATGGAAGATACAGCAGCTGGTGTTGCTGCCAAAGCCAGAGAAGTCACCAGGTACAAAAGGTCGAAAGACAAATGGTCGAAAATCAAAAAATCGAAAGCTGGCCCGTGCGTAAGGGAAATTTCGTCGCCGATTATATCTCCGTCGGGGTGGCTTGGCGGCGTCAGTGAAACTATTGGCTATGGCGCTTTGATGTCTTCGGAAAGGTTTTTTTTTTTATTTTTTAAGTAGTTTAATATAATGTTGGACAATTTTGATTTAAGGGGGTATATACGTAGATAAAAAAAACTTTGCAAGTTGTTGCCAAAATTGATAGTCATGTATGGAAAGTTTGTAAACGAAATGATTTAATGAAACTTTGTCGAAGTAGCGAAATGGCTATCTGTTAAGCGAAAAAAGTTATTGGGTGCAATTGAAGTACAGGTCGGAATACCCACTTAAAAAGTGTTTTTTATTGTAATTTTTTACAGTTTTTCGATGTTCTAGAAGGTTGTAGATGCTTTCAAAACACACTTTTTTCGGAATTTATCAACGCGCTATCTCTTCGTTTTTAGGATGTATGTCTGTTTTTTTGGTATTTTTGGGCTAACTTTAAGAGGCTATGGTTTGTAGAGTAGCAGGTAGTAGCAGCTAAATTTATCCGACTTGTAAAGAATCCTTCCTTGGAATAATTTGGGGTAAAATAGACTAGCAATTTAATAAATTATTTGTATTATGAAGGATGAAAAATAAACTATTATGCGAAATTAGTAAACATGTGAAATATTATAGTTCATTCCATATATTCCGACATTCAAAGTTAATTTTTTATAATTAACATGCTCATAAGTCATCAGTGTCCTGCCAAATCTTCTTCGTCATTGGATGAACAAGGTATTAATATAACCGAGTATTCTAAGCAACGAAATACCTTGCAAAGTTATTTTTTTCATCTGCGTATATACCCCCTTAAATCAAAATTTTGCAACATTATATTAAACAACTTAAAAAATAAAGAAACATTTCCGAAGACATCAAAGTGCCATAGCCAATAGTTTCGTCGCAAATATCAATGTCCGGCTTTTTTTGATTCCGTCCCACTGTGCGGCGTCGATATCGGGAGAAATACCGCCGTCGAGGAACACTCAGCACCAGCTAGCAGATGAATAGGAACGAGCAGCCCCAAGAATGATAAGAAACCCTGCGAAAGTGGTTGTAAAGAGATCATTATGGTCGACATCTCCGGATAGGTTCCTGTCGTATTAGGTGACGATATTTGCAGCAGAACCGACCAGGTCAGATATACCGCAAAGGTTGAAGAGCAGGCAGGGAAAAGAAGCAATGGAAGAAAACATGAACGATTAACAAAAAATAAAAGGAGCAAGATCACAATCCCTACTGCAGTAAAACCTAACAGTTACCCTGCATGGATGAGGATTGCGAGATACAAGATGTTTAGGTTTCGTCGGTAGGCTTAACTACTATAAACCAATCCGACACTACCACGCACCAGCGGGCCCTGGTGTTTGGTGAATATTCCTTTTCGATAACAGACATTAATCTAATCTCTTGAGCTGTGTCGATTGTTACACAAAACTCGACCCTCCAGGCCTCGGAAAAAAATCTTCAAAGTTTGAGGATTTCTTTACCTCTCTTTTATAAGAAACGTAAAAAAAAATAAAACCCTCCCCGTGGGAATTTTCTGCGCACGAGCCTGGTCGAAAGGACAAACAGGTCGAACGGATAGTAGCTCGAAAGGTACAAAAGGTCGAAACACAAGTGGTCGAAGGGACATAGGTAGAAATAAAAAAGATGCAAAGGACAAAAAATCGAACACAAAAGGTCGACAAAAGACATGGAAAGACACACATATGTGAACAAATGTACTTATTAGACCGCCCAGAAAAATTATGAATTTTTGAAAAATCAATCGGCCCACCCCTGAGTCGATTTCTAGTCCCACCAGGAGTACTTGCACCAAATTTGAAGCAAATCGAACAAGTCTTACTACCGGACCAACGTGCCTGAAGTTTATATGGGATTTTTCAACAATTTACATGGAGAAAACTCACTAGTTCGTATTTTCGCCACTAGGTGGCACTGTATGCATCGTATTATCACTGTAAGTGAAAATAAGAAAGATAATTTAATTGTCTACAACTTTGTCGAAGACTGCTAGTAAATCCGGCTTTGTTAAAAGAAGTTATTAAACTTTTAACGAAGTGATGTCTGAGTCAGTTTTGCATGGGGCCTAGCAGTGCATGGTTGTGTATCAGTACTCGAGTCCCGCGAACTCTGCTTTTTTGTGAAATAATGGTTAGATTTAGCTGAATAGTATGTTTACAAGAATTGTAGTAAATAATACGAGCTATGTTTTGGTTAGAAAATTTTAGTTCCACCTATGACCACATAGAGGGCGCCACCACTAACTTTTCATAGATGAGAGATAGAGTATCAAGATGTTCGGATGAAATACTGAAAAATGCCTGCTCTATAACTTTGTAGAAGATACCAAATTTCTATCTCTCCCCGTTGAAAAGTTAGTGTTGGCGCCCTCTATGCGGTAACAGAAGGAACTATAATTTTCTAACCAAAGCACGACTCGTATTATTTACTATAATTCTTGTAAACATACCATTGAGCTAAACCTAACGATTATTTCACAAAAATGTTTAGTTCGTGTGAATCGAGTACTGATACACAACCATGCACTGCTAGGCCCCATGCAAAACTGACTCAGACATCACTTCGTTAAAAGTTTAATAACTTCTTTTAACAAAGCCGGATTGACTAGCAGTCTTCAACAAAGTTGTAGACAATTAAATTATTTTTCTTATTTTCACTTACACTGATAACACGATGAATACAGTGCCACCTAGCGGCGAAAATGCGAGGTGGTGGGTTTTCTCCATGTAAATTGTTGAAAATTCCCATACAAACTTCAGGCACGTTGGTCCGATAGTTAGACTTGTCCGATTTGCTTCAAATTTGGTGCAAGTACTCCTGGTGGGACTAGGAATCGACTCAGGGGTGGGCCGATAGGGGTCATTTTTTTCCTGTCGCTCTAGTACTTATTTTAGATAATTAGAGTAGTAAACGAAAGCAAAGTGAGTGTGACCCTGAATGTATGAAATAAATTTCACCTTTAAAAGCCAGAGAAAAGTTACGAATAAAAAATTAAAATTAATTCTAACCGATATTTTTCCTTCTTTACAGCATGAGCTGTTCTTTAAATGTTGTTGAGCTCATCAAAATACATGTTCAAAGACTTGCCATTCGGTTTAAAGGAATGTGAAGTAGCAAATCATTCATGGCAATTTTATTCCAGGTAATGAATTTCTGGATAATGGGGTAAAACCAATGAAACTTTATTAAATTCCACGCATGGTAATTAGAAAATGGAAAAAACACATCTAAAAGTTAAACTTTTAAGAAAATTCTCAGACCGTTACATCGAACCACATGTTTGATTCATTTTCTTTCATTTATTCGAACATTTGCGTTTCGACCTTTTGCCCGTTCGACCTTTTGTTTTTTGTCTTTTAGTGATTGATTTGGCTCGAATCTCTTGTCTATCAACTTTTGGCCTTCAACTTTTTATCATTCGAACTGTTGTCCATTCGACATTTTGCCTTTCGACCTTTTGTTTTTTAGACTTTCTGTATTTTCGACCATTTATCTTTCGACCTATTGTCTGTTCCACCTTTTGTCTTCGGACTTTTTATCATACATACACCGGGCGGATAGGCCTACATACCTGATGGATACTCTCGGGAGACTCCTGTCACGATAGCTGGGGAGCCATCGCTGTAGCCCTGCCCACTATGCAGGTCCCCGAATATCTACGCCAGATCCTGAAGAACTACCAGCAGAGCAGAGTGCGGTTGGTCGAGACGAATGAATTGCAGAAGTTAATGCGAGTCATAGCGGGCATTCCTCAGGGGGTTCATTCTCGGTCCAACTCTCTGGAACGGGATGTACGATGGGGTATTGACACTGCGGCAGCACAGGAAAATGAAAATAGTGGGTTTCGCTGATGACGTGTCACTAACGGTGGTGGGTGAGACAGTTGAAGAAATGCAGGTGTCGGTGATAATCGATGGAGAGCTTCAACAACAACGTCGATTATGCCTGCGAAAAGTCATCGAAGGCAACCTTCCTCGCAATTAGGGAGACGATGAAGGCGCGAGCTTCCGAATAAGATTGGGAGCATACCAATTCAGTCAATGTCCTTACCACCCTCAAAAAAATCCTCCATTGAACTGATTGGAAACAACCCCAGCCAACACCCCACATCCATTGTTTCGCTTACCGATATGTGACTGCATGCGGCGGAAAGTAGAGTAAACAATTCCCCGCATTCCCCGACCGGATGCAAAAGTTTCTCATTTTATCCATATTCTTCCCGAATGGCGAACATTATCATGATGCCGCGGCTCAGGAAAGTTGCACTTTCGGAATCGCTGATGAGATCTTGAAGAGCTCCGACGGCTCACCCCCTTCCGCCCATTTATATGAATCGTATCTCGCTCTCTCTCTCTACTGTAGAAGACACGAACCCGAAACCAACCGACGGTGCACGTTTTGTCGGAAACGTTTCCAACCTACTTTGTAGCATTACGCCAGGACGCGAGGAACCGACTGACCGAGTGGAATGTTTCACTCCAGAGCACTATTCCCCGAATTCATTTAAAACTTTTTTAATCAATCAGTGCTGGCTGACTTCTTGCCCATATCGGTAGCGGTTTCTTTGCTCCTCGGGGTACAGATCGCGACGCGCCTGTGATAGTTGAGTATCAGATTAAATGCCACACCAAGGAGTGCAGAAAATGCTGGATTTGATTTTTTTCTCATTGGCATAAGGCGGTTAAATCCGCGAGCTCGGTACCACTACCATCTTGGTTCCGGTTGCATGTGAGGTTTCCCGAGACTGCGGTGCAATGTTGAATGCGAAAGAAAAGAATAAAACATTTCAGCATTGCGGGTGGCTGAGCTGTGGGTGGGATGGCGATAAGCATGAGAATTGCGGAAGGCGGAAACGGCTAGGGCGAAAAACAAACGAAATCTCGTCCGCCAGTCGGAATGAGGACACCGAAGAAGCTGTGCCCGTTTCAAGCTATCTTCGCGACCGACCGTCGCGCTGGAAGTTTTTCTCGTCGTCGTCGTCGTCACTGGATGGGGAGGGTGGGGGTAAATGGGTAACTGAAAACTCATAACTTTTCACCATTTCTCTGAGCCGCGGTGTAATCGCGCAACTGTCAGGGATGAAAATAGGCTAGGGATCCGTGCCAAAAACGCATTTGCTGAAGATAGTGTGCCACACTGTCCTGGGAAGTAGCTGACGGTATGATGTCACGTCGACTGCGGATAGCGGGCGGAGAAAGGAGTATAAAAAGAGGGTCTAGACAAATCTTGCCGAGTGGGTGGATTGAATTGGTTCGATATTGGAATTTTTCGTTTCGCGCTAGTCGGAAAAACAAACGGAATCGTAGATTCGGTGCCATTAGAGTGTGAATTTTAGCATGAATTTCACGCCTTTGCTCGGTAATGTTTGTCGCTGATTGGGAAGGTTTAACTTTGGCGAGCAGGAAGGAATCGATTTTTAAGTGGAAAAAGAAACCAAAATGTTGAGATAAACCCTGCGTTTCCATATAGACTTTGACTTCTAATATATTTTGAAACAACCACTTTTGTTTAGTTTTGATCATGAATTGGACTAGGGATAGCTAGCTTGATAGAATTCTATAGGATTTTTCGATAATATACATTTACGCAGCCCTTTATCTTGCATTTTCACCGCTAGATGGTACTGTATGCAACAGAAAAAATCACTAAATGGCGAATTAATAAGATAATTTGATTAACTACAACATTGTCGAAAACTGAAAATCAAGCCAATTTTGTTAGAAGACTTTAAAATAATAATGAATTGCTGTCTGAGACAGTTTTGAATGGGGCCTAACGGCGCATGATGGTATATCGGTTCGTTATTCGATTCCCCGAATTTTATATTCTCACTAAATAATAATAATAAATAAATAACGCTAAATAATGGTTAAGCTCCATGGAAAACTGACTCAGACATCATTCGTGTTATTTCCCGTCGGAAATCAAGCACATAACATTCCTGAAATCAGTTGACGCTTTATGTTCGAAGGCAACCTACAGAGCATCTATTCAGGAGGCTGTACATCAATACCAGTTTACTGAGGAGACAATTTTTAAGAGCTGGTTGAAAGTTTGTTGATTACGGTGCATATCCCAAGCAGCAATTTAGGTTTTATAGCATTCTACAAGAGCAATCTAAGTTTTATGAGAAGCTATAAAACTACCATAAAACCTCAATTGTTACTAGGGATCATTAGATTTGAATTACCAGTTCCAGTGCCGTCACGACATTCCAGTTGTGTCCCAGACATTACCCACGCATTATTTTGCACTGGCAAGTGAATCAAAGATGCTTATGATCTGTTCGTTTTTTCACACATTCTTTTTGCCATTTGCTTTGAAAATCGGTGGCTCGTCTCTCAATTTCATGAAATTCCCATAACTTTTATCTCTTTTTCCTATTCTAAAAGGCCGGACTTTATGCCTGTGCAATGCAGTGTGCATATACGAACTTGCCACCGAAAACTCCAACTTTCCGTCAAAAATCATACACATTAAACTCAGTCGAACCACACCTAATCTTCAAAGATAATGCTAAGAATTTTAAAGATTTAGAAAAGCTGACGGAGACATATTTAATTGCAACAGATATCTCGAAAGTTCGCCGAAGTAAGCTCAGAATTATGATATTCTATCTAAAGTAAGCAAATGACACTACTAGCGACAAGAATTTTATGAATGACCACTGCATCTAAATGCCTGCCCACAAAGTTAAGATCGACGGCGTGGTTACCGATTCGAGTTTATCCTGGATGGATCTACTGAAACACTGGGTTGGCTGTTTCAAGCAACCCTTACTCAAATCAATACAATATTGTTAACGCACTTACTGCTGAAAAACTGAAAAGAATGAATAAAATACCTGAAATTTCAACTTACAATCACTATAATAGTTTACACTGTGAAGAAAAGCCTCCCGAATAAGGTAGTATTTCATTTTGTTGTTGTTTCGAATAAAGATTACAGGATAAATTGTGCACGGAGTTTGAGTTGTCCACTGTGAGTTGCTGCGCGAGATCTGCGTTACGTTGTGAAGCACGGTACTTTTCGTAGATTGCATACTAACGATTATCATATTGCCTATAAGAAGTTTAGCGCATCTTGCTTGTAAGATCAATACTCCGGAATGAGTAGTATATCTTTCGAGTCCAATAATTGCATGAGTATCTTCATTGTCGGCCACGACCATCTTCACTGGTACTTAGAATGGGATAGGAAAAGTTGATGTTATCACACCTACTTAAATGAAGGCCACCGACTCAGCGACGCTTCTACAACTATTACGGAATTTTTACTTGCTCCCTTAGCTACAGCCATCTGAACTCCAAACAACCGGCCGAGAAAGTATTGCAAAAACAGTAATCTAACCTAATATATGGGTTATTCCACGTCAGATTTACAACCAAAATTTTTATTCCTTCCAAAATGCATTCTTTAGCTAGAAATATTTGACACGTATTTTTTTTTTGTTTTTGCAGAATATGATATTTTTTCAAGTTATTAGCTTTTGAACTTCTGAAGTTTAATAAATAGAACATTTTTCAATAACTGATAACTCGGAAACAATTAGATATATGGAAAAAAATATTGAATAAAAAAGTTGCGTTTTCAAATGAGCTTACCAAAAAAAATTACAAAAAATTGTTTTTGGTTATATAACTTATGAAATTTGCAACTATTTGAAACAAATTGAATTTTTTTAAAGCTGGACCAATTTTTTTTTACATATATTTCCTTAAAATATTAAGAATCATGTTAAAGAAATTGTATAAAAATTTGGGAGTGGATATTAAAATACTTTGCGAGATATTACAATTATAAACTTAAAACACAGCAATTTTGCACTAAACGCTCAGTGATAAACCTGTTATAATTGAAATATCTCGTAAAATACTTCAAGTTCCATTCAGAAATTTTCAAATAATTTTCCTTATATACTTATGTTTTCAGTGTAACTTAAAAAATATTTTTGCTCCTAACACTTGGATATCACCAAAAAAAAGTCTTGAATTTGTAGAATTTGAGTCATTCCACGTCAGATTTACAACTACAATTTTAGTCCCCTCCGAGTTTTTTTTGCATTCTTTAGTTAAAAGTTTTTAACACGAATTTTAGGCTTTGGGTGAATTTGATATATTTTTCAAGTTATGAGTTTTGGAACTTTATAAAATATTTAATCAAATTTCATAAATTTAATAAAATTGAACATTTTTCAATCCTCGATAACTTAGAAACTATTAGATTAGAGGAAAAAACATTAAATACTAAAAGTTGCGTTTTCGCATGATCTCACCGGAATTTTTTTTTTTTTTTTGAAATATTTGTTTTAGCCTTTTCACATAATTTATAATTATATCGAGAAGATTGTGTGAAAATTTCGGAATGGAACTCGAAGTATTTTACGAGATATTTCAATTATAACATGCCCATCACTGGGCGTTTAGTGCAAGATTACCTTGTTTTAAGTTTACAATTGCAATATCTCGCAAAATATTTTGATATCATCCACTCTCAAATTTTCGCACAATGTCTTTAACATGATTTTTAATATTTTAAGAAAAAAATATGTAAAAAAAATTGGTCCAGCTTTAAAAAATTCAATTTGTTTCAAATAATTGCAAATTTTATAAGTTATATAAGAAAAAAAATCTTAAAATTTGTTCGGTCAGCTCATTTGAAAACGCAACTTTTTTTATTTAATATTTTATTTCCATATATCGAATCGTTTCCGAGTTATCAATGATTGAAAAATGTTCAATTTATGAAACTTCAAAAGTTCAAAAACTAATAACTTGAAAAAAAACATCATATTCAGCAAAACAAAGAACACGTGTCAATTATTTCTAGCTAAAGAATGCAAGAGAAAAGAGATTCCGGAAGTACGACTAAATTTATCGGAACTACATGTAAGATGATGATCCAATCAGAAAGCACAGACCCTCGCGCAGCTGATTATGCAAAAGAAAATTCATTGCAATAGGATTTAACAGATAGGTCGGAAACTAGATGCGGCCTTGATGATGGAGGACAGGTATTGAGCACATCAGTAGTAGAGGAAACTATTACTCCATTAAAATATAGACTTGGACTTTTTGCGTCCCAATTTTTCCTAAGCGTAGATGCTACAAAGTTTTTGTTGAATACCCTTCGAGATGAAGAGCTCGACCCTTTAAAATGTCGTTCTACTTTACTATACACGTCAATTCTCAACTCTCATACATGAGTCAATAATCACCATTCCACTCAGACAAGACCATGCGTATTCCTTACGCAGATTGATGCTCTGTGGATTAGTTTCCTAGTTGATTAAATAAACACTAAACAAACAAAGAAATTAGTTTGCCCAGTCCAAAGAAATGTCTGCTCGATTGGCATCACCCGGCGGATATTTATTCTCTTATAATTCCATCAAATCAACGAACATTTAAAATTATTCATGAGCCACTGATGAGGAGACCGCCTCAACTCGTTCACGTTTCTCTTGCGTCCTGTGCTGAAGTGCCCCTGGGTTATCTTACGGGTCGCAGCTTCGTCATTTCCCTTTATTCCAGTATGACCGGGAATCCATGTAAGAGTATTATGGGGATTGCCATTCTTCTAAATACCATGCACAAATGGATGTCTAAATCTGGGACTCCCAAGGGTCGACAGTGTGCTGGCTGAGTCCAAAAGTATGAGCATCGGGAGGTGTGGCTCCGGGTCGTTTGTAATGGCATAATATATGTATTATGCTTCGGACAAAAATACTGAGAGATGGCCAAGGAAGCAACCCGGATACAATCCTGATGCTTCGGTTGTAGACCTAGTCGGAGTATCATGCGCTCGATGGTTCGACAGGTTAGCTCGATTCTGTACATCAGCCGGCTGGTGATGATCGCACTGCAGTGCTATGGTTATTCGAGGGATTCCTTCTGCAGATGGTGCGAGCCGTGTTGTTTTCTGCGAATCCTTATGTACCGTCTTATAATGTGCTTCGAAGGTAGCCCGTCTGTCAATAATCACTCCGAGAATTCATGGCAGGCACGTAGCCAGAGGGGGGGCTAGGGGGCTAAAGCCCTCCCCGAAATTTTTCAAAAATAAATTTAAAAAACCGGTGACTTTTAACAAAACTTGTTGCTTATTTGGTTTGAACAAATTATTGAGAAAAAGTTAAAGAAGGCTATTTCTAAACACCGAAGGCAATGGTCACGAAATTCAGTGTGCTTTATGCTTTTGCTCGAGCCAGCGCGAAGCGAACAACAAAAAAGTAACTTTTATATTGTGTGCCTTGTCTGAAAAATACAAGAGACTGTTACTTTAATTGTAGCTGTAATAATCTGTCGAGATTAGTGATTAGCAGAAGCAAGAATTGGTGCTCCAGCCAAATGCGGTGATTATAAAATTATTGATCATTCGCATCCTGAAGGTGTAAATAGAGATTAGACTTTCGGAAACCGGCTCTATCCAGTTCTACCATGGCAGGCATTTAGCGCTCAACAAATTAGTGCAGACGAAACCATTCATTTCGCACAACTTAAAGCACAAGGTTGTGTGTGACAATGCTATAATTAAGATCCTTCTGTATATGAACTATGAGAAAATGAATGTTCCGCTACAAGATCGGATACCTCTTACTTTGCAGATTAATGTCACATTTGGGAGAAATGGAATCTATTTGGAAGGGCAATTATTGAGGGCGAAAAGCAAGGAAGATATTCGCTAACATAAAGGCAGCAACTACGATGATGACACGGAAATGTACAATAGCGAGATAGAAATGAACTACTCCCCCCCAAGACATAGTTGGTGAGGAAAAAAATATTTCCTCGCCTCGTAAACAGGTTTCCACGTGCAATGGCTAAGCGCTTGCGCGAGATCTGTAGGACAACCACATAAACTCGTTATATTATTTTTATTGTTTACATAAGGAAATATATAAAAGACCCACGACCCAGTTTGTTATTTTTAAATGATAAGTTTTTGAATTGCACACAATTTTGAATTTCTCTATTAGGTCAGTGCACACTGTACACTCTGTTCTCTGTACACTACTCTGCGCTACACAAAAAGTATTTCAATTTATCTGAGAACGATTGAGCCGAGAATAGAATTTTCATTTCGCGTCATTTTAACGCAATACCATTTTTATTAACGCTTCATTTCATTGTTACGAGTAATTCGTTCCGTACTAATACACTGTTAATCCGTAAATCCGTGATATCTTCGACAAACGTGCAAAAAAAAATTCTTTTAAAAGTGGACCGGGCAAAAAGTGGTAAAATAATAGGCAATCACGAAGAGGGACTAAAATGTTGGGACTGATTGAATCTATAAGTCAATAAGTTGGGATAACAGTTTCGATTTCATGTCTTAAGTATGTGACAGTCTTTCGCTCCGTTTTTGCTCGTCATGGAATAAAATGAGAGAGATAATCTTAAATAAGAGAGCAAAGAGAGGAAAAAATCAACCAATCTAAATCGACTCAAGATCACTCTTCTATCTTTACTATACACTCAACACGAGTTCTTTCCGAATTGCGCTCTGATCTTCTCATTTCGTCTTCGTTGCGTTAGGTGCAACAACTTTAATTGAAACTTTTTCCCAAATAGTGATAAAACAAACATGTAATCAGACAAACATTACAACTTTCTTCAAGAAATCATACATCTCTTCCAATCTTGATGATGATTGAAAAAAATCAAGAGCTAATTATTTTTATTCACAAACAAACCTATTACTAAACAGATTAGTGTTCATATTTGTTTAATGAATTGGCAAAGAGTTTTGCAAAAGTTTTACAGGAAACGGATAATTTGCTGTAATTTAAAACAGACAACTCTAAAAGAAAGCCTCGGCAAATTAGGTGCAAGTGCGATGTGTTCTCTTCCATGTGTCGGAAGCAAGTGATGCTGAAATTATTATCTTTGTTTATAGTCTCTAGTTATTTTGGTGGTGTCATCAATGTTATATTTACCAAATTTTATGTAAATTAGAAGCATTGAGTAATCAGTGCTAAGTAATTTTCTTTCGATTTGTGAATAGATTCTGAGCAGTTTCGCTCAGTAGATTAAATTCTGGGTAGTTTCCATTAGTAGATTAAATCATTGAAATATATATTTGACATTGTCCAAAACCCCACGAATTCCGAAGAAAAACCTTCAAATAAATAAATAAAACCAAAATGTTCAAATATAATATTTATTTAATCTAGGTAATCTTCTCAAGTTACAACGGTTTTGCAAGATTGTCAAAAGGCAATAGAGCTAAGGCATTCTTGCTTTGTAGTGAAATCAGTAGTTTTTGCACTCACTTTACATTTTGACTTTTACTATAGTTTTAGGGATCTAGGAAAATCAGTCTACGATATTTTTAATTCATAAGTACAATGATATAAAAAGTACCTAAAAAGAATCAACTTAAATAGATAAAAAGATAGTTATTCTGAGTTGCCTGATAATGTTGTCGAAGATAGTCTTTAACCCATTACCTATGAGAGTCAAATGAAAAAACATGTGTTTTTTCAGGATTGTTTTGATTACGACATGATCAGTATCATTTAAATTGAAAATTTCATAAAGTCGAGTTAACGCAAACTTCGGATGAAGTCAAAGAGCTAGTAATAGTAGAAAGAAACCTGATCATGAAAATAGGAGTTGAACTTATTTTCTGCATCTACAAATCGCCTGCCTTATCAGAAGATTTGAAGCAAATTTCGACATTCACTTTGTTCGGACATTCTTTGCAACGGTAAACTTTGATTTCACACTGATATATTCCTATTCATGGGGACAACCTTGACGTTGGTTTCGTTCTTCTGATTAGCAAATGCGTGTAAAGTTTCGTGAGACGGGTTTTTGGATATTTTTCTACTCATTCCAATTTAGCGTCTTCTACAAATTGTAAAGGTGTATCGAATGTGTAGCATTTTCAAGCAGCGTAGCATGCAGCGTAGCATTTTCAAGCAGCCCTTAATACTTTGAGCTCTTGACTATTCATTTTTGTAACTAGAGAAATTTCTAACTTGTAAATCAAAAATAATCAAATTTAATTCGTCGATGCACTATAGCCTTTCTTGTAACAGGCAACATATTATTAGGGTTTTTAGTGTCTATTGTCTTATTTTTGGAATTTTTTTCACTAAGAACTTTTCATAATTACGTTCAGTTTCCAGTGATTGTTTGAAGTCATCAGAATTAATACATTTATGCAATAATTTTTAAGCCCCTCCCGAAACAAAATCCTGGCTACGGGCCTGATTCATGGTTCATTTTTGTACAGAATCTCTACCCGTCGGACGGTGACGGTGATGTAATGGAACATTTCTCGGTAGACATACAGAAGCCTGCCTTATTCGCAAATCGGGTAACCAACCTAATAGCAGTTTTCTAGGGATGACTTTGGGCGAATTGCCTGCTACCAATAGAATTATGTCGTCGGCAAAAACAAATATGTAAACTCCTACAGGTACGGTTTGGATGATTCCGTTCATTGCTAACAAAAATAAGGTGGCGAGTATCAAGAAGCCTTTGGAGACGCCGGTATCTCGTGGCATCATTCCGGACTTTTGTTTTCCTACTGTTGCCCTGAATATCCAGTTCTGTAGAAAACCCTGTTTCTGTCGTTTATCACCACCATATCTGTGATTTCAAATTCTGCAATTACCTCGGAATCTTTGTTCTAAATCAGCTAAATAAGCATTCTGTACGCGAGCGATGCAAAAAATTTAGTTACTTGTAGATTGTGAGAAAACAAAGAATTATGTATAACTCATAGTACTGATGATGTTTGATGTTATATTCGTCTGAAGATGAAGCGCAGGGATACCAGGCATATTTTTCAAATTTCTTCACATTTCACGAACAAATGTCTTTATTTGTCTTCACCGACCAGGATTCTGAATCGGTTTTAGATTTTGAGCCAGAATTCTGCCAGAATTCTGCCAGAAATCGGCCAGGCAACCGAAACAAATTTGTCTTCTAAATGTTTTCACAGCCTTTCAAATGTCTTCAAAATGAAGACATGTGTTCACATCTGGCATCGCTGATAAAGCGGAACAATTCTAGAGAAAATTTAGAATAAAACGTAAGTAACAATGAGAGATTCTCTTTGGGGTCTTTCACTTCTGTTAATTACTCGGTCGTTACAGCATTTAGCAATCAACTCTTTGCATAATATTCTAGTAAAAACCATCGGCTTTCGATATGTACTGCGAAATTAGTGCAAAGTGTTATAGTGACGCCATAATAATCGAAAGAGAAAGTAAACAAAGAGAGGCTCTCTATTTTACTTACGTCTTATTCTAAATTTTCTCCAGAATTGCTGAACTGAAGTTTAGGTTTCGGATCACCATTGTCTATTTCCATTATACAAAAAATGCGGTACCGATATTATTTAAGTGTTTTGCCAAAATAGCCATGTTCTATTGATCAAAATTGTGCTCAAAAATTGAGCACATTGTGAAAAACTTTCGTTAAGGCTCAAGTTACCGTTTTTTGTCACACTACCACACCGTGCTGGGGTAAGCAACACAACTGCGCAATAAAAAACTACAGCCACTTTTTCAAAAGCACCGTTTAGCTAAGCCAATGGTTTTTCCAGCAGGTATTTTGCATGAATTGATTCGTAATGATCTAATGAATCGACTGATATTCTTCTTTTAGAGTTTTGAAAAGGTTTTGTATGGATAATCCGGTGGCAAAGCTGAACACATTTTTCCAACACATACTATCAAGCGTTCAATTCTCGTAGACACTCACCGAAAGTTATTTGAACCTTAATTGCGTAAAACACTCGATGTAATTATTTGAGCCCCTGTGATTCTTTACTACATTTTCAAGAAATATTATTATTTAGCATCAATAGTTTGAATGTACAGTGCAACACAACTGCAAGATTTCCTGAAAAATAAACAGAATTTGACCCTCCCTTCAACCTCAGACCATTTACGAGTTCGCCCCTTCAATTGACTTACCTGCACGATGTCGCCCTGCTCGTTCCCGGACGCGGTGAAGGTCAAATGGCACAGGAACGGTAGCCGATTCCACTGTGGCGGGGGCACCGTTAATGAATACGTTCGCCCAATGTCCCCGTAGTACGTACGGTTGCAAACTGCAAAATATATCACGTCAGAGAAAAAGAAGGAAAAAACAAAGTCAGTAGTTGGAAATAGCAGTACAAGCAAGCAGAGTCAAAAGCGAAATCGCATTTTTTTTCGTTTTCTCGTGGGTGTGTGTATGTGAAACGAAAAAAGCACAAGTGTACAGCGTAAAACTCAATTTTGCCTCAAGTCCGGAAAAAGGGTTCTTCATTGATGTCGGTTGAGCGGACCATGGCTTGTTGTTCGTATGAGCTCTGTAAAGTCAGTTAGCTGAGGCGAAGTTACGTTATTGAATAAAGTAAGATGAAAGTAACTGCTCTGAGATCCCTAAGAGAGCATCATGAAGTTAAAATTATCCCATATCATATTAAACTCATTTTCAAGAGTGCATAGCAGTGAAAAAATAGAAAGCACATTTTTGCCTCTATCATTCTGTTATAGCGGCGTTTTGTAGAATCATTTTTTAATAACAGCATCTCAGCAATAACCAGCGGAAGAAATTCTTGCCCGTGAGGTTGCCTTTCAATCCAACTCAGGCACAGTTTAAACCACCACGATTAAATGAGTAGCAAATTACCAGTCAAACTCCTCGCCTCGCACGCACTTGGCTTATCTCCTTGAAAACCGAAAAGTCCCAGCGCACTCTTCACCCCTCATTTACAATTTAATTAATTTTTTGACACTGCATAATACTTTGGTCCCTCATCAGCAGCCGTCAAGCCGAAAAAACTCGACACGGTTAATGTGAGTAACCTTTTTGACTTGTGCCACTCGCAGCAATGAACCGAAAAATACTGTTTTCACTCCATCTCGAAAGCCCGGGTACGGTACACTGAGTACGTTAGGGGCCAAAATTGAGAAAAATAATATCCGCCACATCTCTTAAAGTAGTCTATAACCCTGTGAGTAGGCGGTGGAATGGGGAGAGGGGGGTTACTATCATCGCGCAAAAGTACCCCAGCTCTAAATTTGTGTAGGTATGTACATACCTACTTAGAACCCGGTCGGTCGGTGCTCGATACATCTTCGTCACGGGGGTTGGAAAATCCGTTTAATGCCGGCTGATGAGCTGACAGACATTTTTAATTATACACCCAACCTACCGCGATCATCACCGAAGGGGGGGGGGGCGCAGTAGGTAGGCCTGCCGCCATTTTCAAAGCTAATTTCATCAGACGATGTTGTTTAACATTAGGATCTTTTAATAATCCTTATGTATCATGGGGAGCTAAGATCGCTACAGTTATTCGATTCGCGGGGACTAGGGGGAAGGATTTGTGCGTTATCATTCAGAAGAAGGAGTTATAGTACGAAATCGTCTAAGTCTTTTTTAATTGGAACGTTTAATTATTTTTTTCCGGCATCCGAGGCTTTTAGCGGAGATTGAGTTTATGGCAGCTTTTCGGTAGTATCATTGCAAAAGTCATCGTTTTGAGAATTATATGAGAACTTGAACGGATTAAAAGTTTGTATTACTTCGGAACGAAGTAGAATGGTTCAGTTTTTACTGATTTTTCGCGCATATTAATGCTATCCATACACGAGGCAACATGTCACACGTCACATTGAAGAATCACTATGGATTTTTTTTTCTAGCTATTCACATGCGACAACAGCAACTCCAAACGTAAAAATCGAACTTAGGTCCTTGAGCATAAGCTTAAAAAAAATTTCCCCCAGAACAAGTCAATGAGGATAAGCCTTCAGTCTAAAACCCGGCTACAAAAAAGTAATTCGTATCCGTATAGCCACTATTTTTAAGAACAGTTTGTATTTTCTCCTATTTTAAACTGAAAGTTTATTCAACCGATTCTTTCATCAAAAAGCCCCGGTCCGATTTTGCGCTTGAACTTTATATCCGATTTTTGCTCTTTGAGGCCGTTCGCACCGAAATCTGAAAATTGTAGGGTTGTTGCTTAGCTAAACTACTGCTAAAATTGTCGCTTTTAATCAATACATGTTCAACGATAATCGTAAACATTGTTTTGACAAGAGCTTTCTATTTTCAAGATGACGACGACTGAGTCAGCATGCAGAAAAGTGTCCTGCGTAATTATCAAATCAATTAAATCAATCATAAATTAGTTATGGAATTTGCGTTTCGAGTTCGTCCCATCAGAATTCAACACTAACTTAGTGACAGGACTAAGCTAGCGGTGGATTGATGGTAACTCCAAAAAAAGAAAAAAAACTATTTGTCAGACCGGTTCAGTTTGAAATCTAATATAACTCCAACGCATTTGACTTGATCTGTACACAGCAGCTCAGAATCAAAGAACTGCAAGGGACTAACCCCGATTGTTATTCGCTTCTTCGTAAAGAGAACCATTGAAAGTTTCTTTGGGTTCACTGATAATTTAACATGTTGGACAGCCCTTAATGCCTGTTGCAGGTCCGAGCGGGTCATATGTGGTGGATAATGCTTAGTCGCGATAGCAACTAGTTGTGATTCGCGACCCGAACCAGTAACGAGGGCTGACGGCGGGTGTGGTAGGACGAGGTAGTGGGCCCTACATGTTCTATGCCTAAATACCACATGCCGTAAAGCAGACCTGACAAGGCGAGCCAGCGCCGCCTTTAAATAAGCGCTTAGCCCAAACTACTGTGATCCTTCAGCGTTACTGCAAGGTTGGCGCAGGCCTAGCTAGCCGCTCATAAAAATAGCATGCCCAGGAAGTTCAACAAGCAACGGCAAAACCCAAAATGCTTCGTGCGTGACTGGCATATTTTAGAACCTCAACTATCAAGTCCTCGGCACGGAACTACACTTTGGCTTAGGGACTCCTACTTTCAGTCACCTCCTACGACATGGGAGCAGGAATCCAGTGGCTTAACGCTTGGCCGTATATCCGCCTCTGAGAAGGTTCGTCTGTACACATCGAGTTTTGATAAGCGAAATCCAGCAAAACTTCACCGAATCACCAGTACGAGTCGCGTGACGCTATGGAATTGGGGTTCCCTGTTTGGTGGGTTTTTACTACCAAAACAGGTAGACCGACAATCATTACTGATAATACACAGCTTATCTAGACTGTTCGGAGAAAGAAACATTGAAGGACAGCTTCCATAGATGACAGAAAAGCCATAGACATTGCTCTATCATAACTCGATCAGCTTACCTAGTCCCAAACTCCCGCATTTCAGTAGGCACAAACTCTGTTGAGTCCGCCCGTACTTTTGAAATACCTACAGAAGCATGTTGTGTCAATAGGCTCATTACTATACGAACCGCCCAAAACACACACGCACACACAAACCTAAAATTAAACTAATTTGTTCTAACGCAAACTCGTAAGTAGTGCACACACGTATCACCCTGCAGTGTTGAACTTAATCCAAATAAACCCTGCTAACCTATATTGCTAAACATGTGTACACGGTTCGCACCCATTGCATTTTTTTGTTTCAATTATAGAGGTTTTAACCTTAGGGTTATTCGCCTCTTTTTCGAGTTAGGGAAATCTCGTTAGAAAAATCTCTATCTATTTGTACGGGGTTGGGAATTGAAACCAGATGAGCCGCGTACAAGGCAATCGATTTACCAACTACGCTATGCCCGACTCTCCCCTATCGCATTTCTATACTCGTGCATGTATGCAAAGTTTGAAATCGAACAGCAAAGAGAAAAGCGCACGATAAAATTTGCATACAGCGAGGGAACGTGTGCAAGTGTACTCCCTACTAACAATTGAGCTTTTATGACAGTTTTATAAAACTTAGATTGCACTTGTAGCGTGCTATAAAACCTCAATTGTAGCTTGGGCTGGAACCCGAAAAAAAATGTGCCCGGCTTAGCTGTGGGCCTGTTAATACCGCCACTGCCGAAAATCCATAGCTTCTACCGCTTATTGTACCGTCCGGACGTTATAGTCATTATGTTGCTTGTTTGGCACGCGAGCAACGAATGATTCAAACACACATGAAGTACCTCTGTTTAAAACCTCTTATATTTGACTGAGTCACTTAGATGCTTTCTTTTAACGACTCTGCCTGGAAAAAACTGCTTCATGATAGACGTGTACTTCACCGCGCCACGCAGCCGCCGCCGGTTAATTTTTATGTGCATCGACGCCGAACAACAGCCCGGCAACGCGCCGCCGAAACTTTTTTCCGCGCCGATTATTCACGAACTCGAAAATTCTCACTATGCTTGCTTTTACCAAAACAAGATAAAAAACATTGATATCAGTTCACTCAGTTTCCGATTGCTCGCCTTTCTTCTGTTGTATACATGTTGAAGACACAGCGCGGAAAAAAATTGTTCCCAGATTCGTGAACAAAGTGCCATGAAATCTGATTAATTTTTACGTAACTAAAACAGGATTTACGATTTAATTTATGAAGATTGCTGGTTTTTTTGTGAACTTCTTCTACGGTTTCCCCTACGCCATTACCAAATCGTTTTTCTGTCCGTGAACTAGTTCACAGCTTTATGAACATTGCTCATAAGCCAAATGATGATTTTTAATTTTATCCATTAATCTAGAAACATTGTTTACGGTCGGACAATACGACGTGAACTGATTCATGATTTGTTACATATTGATCATGATTCGATTTTCGTAGTTTTGAATTAGATCACAAAACAATCACTGTCTTGATGTATTTACGTAACTCGGAATGTTACGAATGGATTCTTTCGTCCATCGTGAACTGGTTCATGATTTGCAATCGTGAAATAGTACCCAAAATCATAATATACGTTTTCACTGTCTTGATTTGGATATTTTTACATGAACAATTTCACGAAACCCAGACTGTTATTCATGGATTTGTGAACCAGCTCTTTCTTTGTTTTGAATATGTTAACAAATTTAGAAGATATTCCCAATTATTTTCACTTTCATTCAACTTTAATTTAATTCATGATTTAATTTTATTCTTTGATTTGTTTCATAAAATATAACATAGTTTGTGTCCAGCAGCAAACGACCAACACGAGCAGTTGATATACTGTTATGACTATTAGAAACCTCGTTACTCATTTGATAAGGTTCAGTATAATGTCCATAAAGAAACCGAATAAAGGGTTACAAAGTGGGCCGATCCTTTTCCAACTTTCAGACAACAAAATATAACCCATTAGTAATCTTTTGGCTTATTTATTTCATTCAACTTCAATACCACAACCGTACGCTCGCATCTTAGGCTGAACTCCACCCATTGGGTTCTGTATAACATACGGAAACCCACTTTTTCATCATGTCTTCTTCAAATTTGACTTAATTGGGAAGCTTCCGTAGTGCCTGCTTTATAACTTCCCAGTATTTACGATGGGCCTTAGTTCCGGTGCGTTGCGGGTGGGGCCTCTGTTCTTGGGTACGAAAGTGATCCCGTTGGCTTCGTACCACCCCAGGACAAAGTTTGAATAGTGGCACGAAGCTAGATCCGGCCAGAAGATCGTGGGGCCTTCGTGTTGCTTCAACAGAGGAAGCAGAAACTTCTGAAGACATTCCTTGAGGTAGATCTCCCCGATTACTGTGCCGCATCACGTTTGCCACATGAGCAGATCGCTTGCCAAATCATGTATTTATTAGCAAACTTTGAAGGCTTCTGCTTCCTTGCTTTCTCCGAAACATTCAACTTAAGCTGAGCAGTGAAGAACAGTAGCTTCGGAAGCTGCGGGAAGTCCACTCTTAACGTAAGTCTCATCATGCATGATGAGACAATAAGGTTTATCAGCATCTGGGTGTACAGTTTACGGGCCCGTGAATTTACTTATTTCTTCCACGCCGTTCGGCATGATTGGAAGCCGTGACTTTACTTCTTTCTTCCTCGCCGTTTGGCATGATTGGGAGCCTTCTGCACTTTGTACCTATGCCGGTATGCCCGGTCCTTGGCTCTCTGAAAGAAAGACTTGGACAGATTCAGATTTTTGGCTACATTGCTGGCCGAAGCATTGGTATTCCGCTTAAACACTTTCGCTACACGCTTGCGAACCTGATCACTAATAGAACAACCATTCTGACCACATTTCTCCTTCCATTCGATGCTTGGAGTTTGGTAGTAACGTTAAATCGCATGACTGACTGCATAATTCCGAGTTGTTTCCCGATGTCCCAATGAGAGAATTGAGAATTTTCCAGGTGCTTGCGCAAAATCAATTCGCGACGTTCCTTTTCGGATGACGCCATTTTTTACAATTTTCGAAAAATTGACTACGATAAAAATACAGTGTACATAACAAACTCTAAACTACATCTACTGAAATTTTCAAGAGAAAATATCCAATGAGTTCTTTCCTACAGCGTTTTTTCAGAGACGAAATTTAATGTGGGACACCCTTTACTGCACCCTATTCGTGAAAAAGTTTACAAAACCAGCTGGTATATGCGACATAACGAAAAAATGAGTGTCGAATCTCTCGGAAGTATGTGATTCTCGAATCTCGGAATCATCTAAATTGGTTAAAACTTGCATATTTAAAATTTAAAAAAAATATAAATCATGTGTAACACAGAGATCAACTTGCCAACATGCCACGAAAAGGTACGTTGGCCTACCGACCTGGGCTCCATATCGAATCATCAAAAAAAACCTAGCACTAAGAAATTTGACACACGACCAAACAACGTGCTCGATATGTTGGTAACCCTCACGACAAGCACAAGGATTTCCTACAGTAAGTCTCATACTAAAAAGATGAGTGTCGAACATAGAGTTACTAGACGGCAGCCCTAAGTTTGCGCCGCTAAAACAACAAAAATGATCCATAAAAAATTGAAAAACGATCCATGAAAAAGTTGTCCATGTTCCATAAAACAAAACTGAAAATCCATAAAACAGTGTGAATGATCCATAAAAAGGGGTGATTTGATTCATAGATTATGTACAATTGAACCATAAAATGGTCGTAAAAGAGCACTAAAATAGTAATAGATCCATAGAATGTTAACAATGTACATTAAAACACGTCGATATGTTCCATAATATCGACCAAAATGTTCCACGGTATTACAAAATGGAGCAATAAAATGTCAGAAAAAGTTCCATAAATTTGATAAAAATGTTTGCTAACTAATTTTTTTTGGTCAATAGAAGATGTAAAAACGAACATTAGAAATGATTCATATATCGAACGTTAAATTATGGTTCATGGATATTTACAAAACGATTCATAGGAAAAGAAAATGTAAAACGATCCATTAATATGTGCTTATTCATCAGAAAAAATAAATTTAATGAATTCATGCGAAATTGTTGCTATTCGAACTAATAATAAAGTTTATTACATTTGGTTGTAATGTCAAAGTACAACAAACAATGCATACATTATAGTTAAACTTCAGCTTCCGCATCCCACTAGTCAGCTAACTGACCTTAGCTAACCTGAAATCATTATGGCAACTCTTTAAACGTCAGGGTATTTATGATATTAGAGCGCTGAGAGTTATTAGACCACTGATACAGGCTGGCATGAGTCGCAAATACTATCTGAATAACTATCTGAAGCGAAAACGGACACTTTATACACGAACACTGACTAATGTGGCTACGCCACATCGCTTTCTAGTGCACTGTCCGACTTCGCTGCCGCTCAGTCGGCTTTTAACTAGCTATAGCCCCTATGTTTAAGTAAACCGGGCAAACGAGAGGACCACAGGTTTGCTTGCAATTCCAGCTACGGGTTAATCAATGCCTCGTCCAACGGATCCTCAGCGGCTTTGCGCCGCTTCGGATCCTTGGCCCCGGATATGCGGCCAAGCCGCATCACACTAGCTCCCAGTATAAGCTCACTTGTAAAAACACTGTCACTGTTATGAGAATTGTTAAGCACAACTTATTTTTTCAGTTTACCATAAAATTTCGCATGAATTCGTTAAATTTATTTTTTTTTAGTTCATAAGTACATATTAATGGATCGTTTTACATTTTCTTTTCTTATGGATCGTTTTGTAAATATCCATGAACCATAATTTGACGTTCGACATATGAATCATTTCTAATGTTCATTTGTACATCTTCTATGGACCAAGAAAAATTATTTAGCAAACATTTTCATCGAATTTATGGAACTTTTTCTGACATTTTATTGCTCCATTTTGTAATACCGTGGAACATTTTTGTCGATATTATGGAACATATCGACGTGTTTTAATGTACATTGTTAATATTCTATGGATCAATGTCAGTTAATTTATGGCGCAAAATGTATCATTTTATGAAACATTTCCAATATTTTATATGGGGCATTGGTTGATTTTAATTGCTCTTTTATTACTATTTTAGTGCTCTTTTGCGACCATTTTATGGTTCAATTTTACATTATTTATGGATCAAATCATCATTTTTTAAGGATCATTCACACTGTTTTATGGATTTTCAGTTTTGTTTTATGGAACATGGACAACTTTTTTATGGATCGTTTTACAATTCTTTATGGATTATTTTAAATATTTTATATGCAAAAGTACATTTTCCCGTTACTAGACATTTCATAGCGTAGAGCAAATTTATGACTAGCAGTGGTATAATTTTCTCCACCAATTTCCGGATAAAGGAAAGTAATGCAAATGACCTACGTAAATTGTGGTAGGAAACTGGTATTTCGGTTTTTGGACAGCTGCTCCTTATCTCCAGTAATGAGGAACAATGTTCTGCTTAACAAACCTATTGAATAAATTCAGTAAGCAACTTATCCCAGTTTCTTCAACAAGTTGCGTTTGATTCTATCTTGCTCTACAACGTTATTTTTACGTGACATTAATATACCTGAGAATACATCGAAAAAGGTAAGTCAATTGTGTACTTCCCTGGCGATATATCACGGACAATTGTCTGAATAGCAATGACATCTCGATATACTTTTATTGCAAGGCCGTTCGTTGTATTCAGATTTAGAACTATTAGGAAGTATACTCTAGAGAGCTCATCGATGTTTCACTCGATAAACCATCGACAAACCGGCACCAATAACCATTTTTTGCGTGCGGGAAGCTTTTAAACTTGCTGTCTAAAACCGTGAACCGTTCAAAAGTTCGAAAACATTCACTTTCGAATTTATTTTCCGCTTAACCATTAGAACACCCTTCATCCCACCACAGGGCAATAAAAAGTATAGTAAATCTTTTGGGAATAGTTTGTCCCTCTTTCAAAATCACCATGATACGCCATTGTCCTGAGATTGAAAATTATAGCAAAAAATCATGTTTTTCTTTAAGTAAAAACCATACCCCAAACCTGAAAATGGCGAACGATTGTTTCAGAAGTAAATAATAGAGTGACGTTGAGGTGCTAGTAAAATTTAAGGAACTATAATTGATTAATAATCAGTGTTAAGGAACACCGTAAAAAGTTAATCAATCTTGAGCGTGATTATTAGGCTACTTGATAGAAATTCGATAGAAAAAATCAACCATGAATAAGTTTTACTAAAAAACTGCAGAGTTCTGTATGAATAATGAAAATCTCGTAGATTCCTTCAGTTAATCCATACATCAAACAAGTACGGTGTTAATTGCAGTTAATTACCCAATGATTTTAAAGAAAAAAATTGATTTTTTTTCTTTTTTATTACCGACTAAGCGTGAGTCAATTTTTCCTTATTTATGTTGTAACGACATTTAAGGGGACCCTCTTATATAATTGTGCAAAAAGTACCTAATGTTTGATAACTTTTTTGAATAACTTGACATGTGCGGTATTCTGCAAAATGTTTATTAAGCTATCATCTATAAATCAAAAATTTTCGAGTGTAATGTGTCAAAAATAGGGTCCAAAATGGCGGCTCCAGCAAAAGGTGTTTTGAAAACCGACCTCATCTGCGGGCACGATACAGTTCGCAATTCGTCGTCTACAAGCAGCAAACCAAAACGATCTTGAAGATTACATTACGTAAAGGCGCCCCAACTTAAAAAACATGAAAAAATCGATATAGAAACAAAATGGCGGCCACTTAAAATAAAGTATTGTTTTTTGCATGATTTTTCCACTTTGACTAGCTGAAAAAAACCTTTAATGATCAAACATATTGCGATTTTGTAAGTTACAGCGCCTAAGAATGTTGTCTTCTTTTAGGCGGGCAAAACCCGAAGTTGATTGGTTAAATAGTTCATAAACGAGATCGCCCGCAGATTCGAAAAATCTTGTTCCGAGAAAGGTGCCTCTGAGCTGAGTCTGCGGCGGTGACTTTACGCTTGTTCGGACATGCCGCAGACTCAGGTGATTCGCATTTAAAAGTTCCAAAATATCCTGACTCCTGCGGTAGAAGACAAAGGGTTAAGTCGGCGGAAAACTCTAAGTTTACTCATATGACCCTATTCCACGCATTTATAAACTTTCTTCCTTCAACTTTTAGCTCTTCTTTGAGTACTATGGCTCTTAATATTGAAAAATATTTCACACCTTCCAGTTTATTGCTAATTAATTGTCGTTACAACACAAAAAGAGTAAATTTGCCAAAATTTGGGAATATCAAAGGTCATAGGAAAATTTTCAAACGGAAAGCATATGTCACTTCCAAAGTGCTGGAACTTCCACTTCCAATTAATACCTACCGGTACACATTTTCGGTTCGTCACTGCCATCACCGCAATCATCCCGTCCGTCACAGAATTTGTCCAAGGGCACACAAAACGCACCACCCTTGCAGGGATATTCTGAAATCTTACAACCATAGCAGAGGCTGGCCAGCTTGAGCGCTAGTGCTGCCACCAGGGAGTAGTGTATTGCTTTCATATTCATCTGAAAGAGAGAGAGAAAAAATGACATATTGTTAGTAACCTTGGTCAGAAAGATCTGAAACCATTTGAAATGTCGCCAATTCTGTGTTTCAGCAGTACAACGTAATTCAATTAAAAACTTTAATTAACTCTTCCGACAACAGTTTGATGCAGGTCAGTTTGATCGAAAGCAAAGCTGCCCGCATATCAGGTCACCAGAGCTGCAATCTACCACACATAAATCCCCCATTCATTGTGCTGAAAAGAAATTTTCGTCTCCCAAAGTTAATCCCCTCGTTCACAAACAGATGGCGGGTTTCGGGAGATTCGTGAAGCCTGCCGGCCAAATAAAACGACTGTCTGCCTGTTTGTCTGTCATGTATCCCGACCGCAGCGGAAAACATATCCATACATACACAAACCGCAGCGTTGACCACTGGACGCTGGTACACCGCCATACATATCACAATCATTTGGTAGAACGTGGGAATGTGCGGAAAATGAAAGGAAACAGACGCAGAATTGCATCACTGCATCACCCCGAAAATACACAAAAATAAATAGCGGAACAATGTGTGTATTTGTACATTCATCAAAATTGGCTGTTTGCTATCATCATCTACCCTACGCACTGTGGGATGTGGACTATATTCAGTCAGATTTTGTATTGATGAAAGCCATCGATAAGTACGTAGTTACACGTGTATAGCGTGTTTCATTTCAAATTGGACGATCACAGATATGTACACACTCCTTAAAAGTACGATAAAAAGTGCACGTTTATGTCAAATATGCCTATAAAGTGTTTGGTGCACATATTTATTTTAACCCAAGGAACAAGTGCACCAAAAGCACACCGATGATTGTACATGAATATGCTCTTCTGTGATAATAAAATTTGGTGTGAAATGGTCAATATGTTTCTATAATTTTACACAATTTCATAAAAAACGTGAAACCGTGACCACTGTGAGCGCAGTTCCGATGAACACCTGGCGGTAAATGACCTCATGCCCCTTTCCAAAACCTTCTCGATCCGAAATAAAAAGCCAATGGCAATTGGAATGCGAAAAAGTACAAAAAAAGCAAACCATACCAGTTTTGCGGTAATCGCAATAAAATATTATAATTGTGTATTGGTATCCTTTATTTCAAAGGTCAGCCCATTGATGTTTGCACTCCGCGATAATGAAGCTCGGTAGTTCAAGCAAGACTTGATTGAGCTGAAATGTTAATGGAATTAAATAGCGGAACAGTTCCGATTTCTGGTTCCCCGTTCATGCTGCGTGTCCACTATGGCGAAAAGCTTGTTTAACTGACCACGGCAGGAAGTTACTTTGATTTATTCTGTTTAAAAACTGTTCAAATACGAACACTGATTGCTGGTTGATTAAATTTTTCAACAACGTAGAAAATCAATTTTTTGAAAATTAAAAACATGTCAGCGGGATATTCAAACAGACAAACCTAGCGAATAACATCAGCGGCAAATTCATTTCAGCAAATTAACTAGTTCATGTTAACGTTTCCAATACATTAGCATAATATTTCCTTATTTGAAGATATCGTTATGTTCTTCCTTCCTTACAAGGATATCCTTTCAAATATTTGAGCCCAAGCGGAGGGCGGGCATAGCGTAGTTGGTAAACCGACTACCTTGTGCGCAGTTCATCTGGGTTCGATTCCCAACCCCGCACATATAGGGCTAAAGATTTTTCTAAAGAAATTTTTATAATTTGAAAAAAGGCGAATGACTATAAGGTTATAAAACCTCTATAGTCGAATTAAAAAAAAATAATAACTTTCTCCTTGTTCAACTAATTGACAAAAAATCTTATCCAATTGAAAACATTTTCAAACCTTATAAAAATATATTGTTTGCTAGACCGTAAATACGGAAAATATGCACACCTATCATGCTTCAGTCTTCCAATACTATCGCCAGCTCATAAATCCACAGAATCGAACAACGACAAGTACATATCATTAGTAGTGTATTTTCGTTTCCCCAGCACAGAGTTCAATATCGAAGGTACCAATACCATTATCAATCTCAAAGCGACGTGACGAATGAATAAAAATTTAAAGTCACGTTAATAAAAATAAAAAAAAATTTCAAAGCGAAAACGAATGAGCGGAGGAGTTAATGAAAACGCTCTCTTTCGAATTTTCCCGCATACTAAGTCTTAGGCCGTTGTTTCATTTTCGGTTTCGCAGTTCTGGTTATATGGAAAGTAGCATCGGTTTTTCGTCATTTTCGTCTGATTTTGGCAAATGACAGACATCTTTCGGCTCTAATCACTAATAACTTACTCCAGGCAAACCTGCCGCGCGGCATGAGGCAGCAAAAGCCAAGAATTGATCCACTGGGTTCCTGCTCCCATGTCGTAAGAAGCGGCTAAAATTGAATCCTTTTCTTCATTTCGTGTATCCTTTAGACTATCTGATTTTGTGAAATAAATTAGGAAATTATTGTTTATCATTCTTCCTATCTATTCGTAAGAAACCTGCTTGCCTCTCTTTTAGCAGTTAAACCACTAATAAATGACACGCGCGTGAAATTGCTACAATATGTCTGTCATGCAAAGTAAGGTTTCACCTGCAGGTAATTTATATTTTATACCACTCAAAATTATTTCATATTCTCGATAAAACCGATACTTCTTACAGATACGAGCTGTAGCCTCTGTTAGATTACCATTTTTAATTTTTTCTTCCGAATTTGTTGGCTAAGAATAACTTTCGAAATAACTATCTGCTGCCCAAACTTTTGTTTTAGCTAAAAAAGCTGTTGTAGCTATTGAGAAAGCCGAAAAATATATTGCCAGCTCATGAAAGCTACGGATTTTTCATTTATCACTCCAAAATGCCCAACATGTCCATTTCACGAGTCAAGATTTTATTTCTAATGACTTTTATTTCTGCATCGTTCACAACATAATTTCACAGTTACAGAGAAGTACTACAAGTTAGCAACTCAAATTTTTTTTTTATTTTCTTCAAATTTTTAAAAAAGCATAAACATTTTTTAACTAATTACACTGCCATAGGCACATTTTTTTTGTTTTCCTCAAATTTTCAACTTTCTACGTTAAATGTATTCAACATAATGATTTAAAAATGCAAACAATATATTTGTATGGTTAATGGGAATGTTGTGAAGAGGTTTGCATAGTGGTGACAACATACAATAGTAACACACAATGACATACAATAAATCCCTAAAACGTTTGTTTGTTTGTTTATTTATTAAGGCTTTAACCTCGAGGGTCATTCGCCTTTTTGAAAATAACTTACATTTCAAAAATTACAAATTCAAAATTTCATTGAAAATATATAAAATATATATAAACCGTCGAACATTATTTTTGTCGACTATCCTGGGCGCACTGCTTTCCGCTTCTTATGTTGACTTTCTTTCTTAGTGGTGAGCGATGGCCGGGTGTACCTTCTGCCGCTTGCTGATCAATCTGTCTGCCTTCCCCCTCGCTCGTGTTTGTGTCCATATCGTCATCGCTAGAATGGTTCTCGCTGTTAGATTTTTGGTGTTTTTTGCGTTTTCGAGTGACTGATATAGCCGTCTTCTTTCTTGTTTATTTCATCCCTGCGTACGGTAAGTATTGTCTTTGGGATGCCGTGAGATATTGTTTGTCCGGAATTCATTTGTTGGCCGGCTGTCTGTTGTGTATCAGCAAATGTTGAAGGCTGCTTGGTAGTGGTGGTTGTAGATGAGTTTTCTTTAGTTGTTTTGTCGCATGGTTTACCGTAGTGTGCAGTCTGATTACAGAACTGGCACGTGGGCGTCTGCCCAGGGTATGTGCATAGCGTTTGTATGTAGTTAACATCTTGAGATGATCTGCCCTCGAAAGTTAAGTAAGACGGTGTAGGTTGGTACAGCCGCATTCTCACAACCCGAACACCGTTGAGAATGTCAGAGAAAAAGTTTCTCCAAGTGTCGTTAGAGACGGATTCCACTTCTCCATACTTCGACATGAATCTTTTAATATAATCCATGCTAGTACGAGGTGCCAGGTCATGGAGGAGTATTTCCGTTAGATCAAGGTCCATATACACGGGGATCTTGGTTTTGGCGTTTTTATATTCGACGTCATGTTGCATGTTGTTCTGTGCTACGAAGCTTCCTTCCTAGACTAAGGAGTTGAACGTTATTAGAGCAGCACGGCGCGGGTAGCTGTTCGCAAGCGGGTCGCTTTTTGGCTTCTGATCTGCACGAGATGAGGAAACAGACTGATTCCTAAAACGTATTAATAGGCACCTTATGAGTCTCCTGGTGGCCTTCTCTTAATCTCTCTCCTCCTGTGACACTTGGGTAGTGCGTAGTACTACTTACGGCCTCTAGTAATAACAAGTGTCGGACTAGCACTCGTTTTCTTTTCTGCTGCGTTCTACTTTCGAGCCTGGTCGGTGCTATTCAATATTATTCAATAAGTAACTTTGGATTATCATGAGTTGTACATTGAATGATAATTTGTTAGTTTCAGGCATGATTATCTATTAATTTTCTGTGCAATGTCAGCTAGTCTCGACCAATAGCGGCGTTGCAACCCGAGGTAGTCGCACAAGCGCTATTCTAACATTAGATCAAATGCCTAGTATGAGCTACCTCAAATATGCTTCGCATATAAAAATTCTTGTTATAATGAAAATGTTTTCATGTGATAAACGTTCGCGAGCATAGAATCTACGCTGCTTTTAGCAGATCCAGCTTCATCGTTCGTTCGCATTTCTCGCATCTAGTGTGCACTGTGACACATTTTCAACACCTTTCGCTTGGTATATTATTAGGTTTTACACCAGCCGACATAACCCCGCAAAATCAGCCGGATGGACTTCGTTTGACAATTCTCGGTGGTTTGTTTACATGGGAGTTATGTGAGATCGAATGCAACTGAAAAAGTAACCAAAACACAGAGAATTAGGTTCTTTACGGACACAGTTAACCTCACTTTACTTGACGGTTCACTTGTACTGTTTACATGGACTTAGAAAAATTTTGTGGACGATTAGATTCACTCAAAGCAATTCGCAAAGATTTTTTCTATGTCCATGTAAACATGGACACGAACTTCATTCATCGTGAGTTCATTCGTGTCGTCATCGTATAGAACTCAATTTATGGTTATCAAAGTGCACACTTTGGACTACTTTGTAGTTAGCAGTTGCCGCAGTATGTTCACATGATTGGTTTTTGGTTACTATAGCAACACTGGGCAATAATAAAAAATTACAATTATTTTTATCTTCAGGAATTAATTGGGCAAAGTTTTATTTCAATTTGTTGAAACTTCCACCTCCAAAATCAGCTTTGCACAGCTACCAATACTGTCTTCCCAGTCTACCGATTTTTTCAATAACTCTGGAGTAAAAAACTCTATCGCAATGAAACAGCTAGCTTCAAACGATGGTATAGACATATATTGAAAGGATCTACGTAAAAAACCGCAATACTTGGAAAATCAGCAAAAAGGTTACACAAAAAGATTTCAGTTCATATAGAAATATCGTTTCTAGGAAATATTTTGAAAACCGGTATTTTATTTCAAAACTCTTGGGCCCCTCCCGAAATTTTTTTCTGGCTACGTGCTTGTGGATGTGAGTCGGGATTTCATTCTTGTGATGCCTCGGTTCATGTTCAATCACTACACGTTAGACTCTCATATCCGTCGTATTGGGCTCGTGAATAATGGTATCTGTGCTTGTGGCGATGGTTCAGGAATCAGGAATCAGAATATATTGGCTTAAATGGCACTTTCCCTGTATGTAGTCGCAGATTGTGCCTTGCCGTGTGTTTTCATCATTTCTTGAGCGGAAGGAAAGGACAAGGAGGTGTGGGGAAGTAGATTTGGAAGGGTGGGAAAAATAACAGTACAAAAACAAAAATAAACAACAGGTAAGTTAAACTTACAAGTAGTTCAACTCGCCTGCGAGTAAACCTAAAGCTCTTTACCAAATTGGATAAGAAACTTTAGTATGTCTCTGAATTTCAGTCGTCCAAACATGGTTTCATCTATATAAGGACGGCCGAACATTCGAAATGGCAATTGCGCTACTGCTGGACAGAAGATATGAGGTTACGTATTCGGATTCACAAAGATCATATGAAAAACACTCATCGCGCTAAATAGTTGCCATGTGATAATTGAGTTTGCAGTGGCCGGTCAGCAAGCCGCAGTGGTGCTTCGAAAAATGTAGAAGATTTTTCGAAATCACTGGGCACGGTTGTCCTAGAAACGCCTTTGTTTGGCGACACGTTTGTAAATTTATCCAATAATTGCAGTGCTCAGACGAAGCCCAGGCCCGTATTTTTTCCTTTATCCAACTTGTCGAAATTAGCAGGACGGGTTCAGGACCAACGAAGTCAATCGCTGAACCTGCCCTGGTCAATTCGTCAGCCCATTTATTTTAAGTAATACCAGAATGTCCGGACACCCAGACAAAGTAGATAGTGTTGACAATGCTTAGTTCTTCGATTTGGGTTCGGCACGCGATCACTAGCTTGGACCGTGATTTGTCTGAGCTAAGGGCTTTGACTGCAGCCTGACTATGGGAGCAGAAGTTTATAACTCTGCCGGACAAACTCAGTTGAAGCACCGATTGTACCCTGCATATAATCGCAAAGATTTTTGCTTGGAATACAGTGCAGTATCTACCTAGTGAGTTGTTCTAATCTCATTTCACGACAGTAGACACCAGCACCAGTACGTCCCTCCATTAGAGAACCGTCAGTGTAATAGACCACTTGCGTTTGTTGTTGTATTTCCATATAGCAAGACAACCATTCGTCTCGTGAGGGAATCTTCACATAAAATGTCCTGTAAGCAAAACTACATGTGAGTGTAATATCGCTGGGAGCAAGAATATCTTCACCCCATGTAACCATTAGTGACCACAATCGTGTATGACTGGTAGCAAGACCAGCATGGTTACTGTTCCAAAGCCCAGTAAACTGCAGTCTGTATGCACATGATAGTGCTTCTTGTTGCCTGCTGCAAAGATTGTTCCGATGCAAAATCCAGTAATTAGTATTTGGTAATCGTCAGAAAACCCGTAGGTTGGAAATCCAAGCTCATTGAGTTTCTTCAACAAGCCGTCGGCTACCAAGTTCCATAACAAAGGTGACAGAACGCCACCCTGAGGACAACCGCAAATACTCAACTTTCGTATCTCAGCCTGTCGCAGTGACGAGCAAAGAATGCGGTTACTAAGCATTGCGGTTATCCAACCCGAGATACATGCAGGTATCCCATGACCGCGCGTCGCTTCCAGAATAGACTGGAAGGACACATTATCAAAAGCACCCTTAATATCTAGGAATACACCCAAGCTAAATTGCTTGAGCGAGAAGGCTTTTTCAATGTTGTAAACAACATCGTGAAGCAGAGTGATCGTGGATTTCCCACAGTAATGCATTTTGTGCAGTGGATATTCAACTAAACTTACGTTCTTGATGTGATGATCGATTATCCGTTCCAAAGCATTCAGAAGAAAAGAACTTAAGCTGATAGGCCAAAAACTCTTGGCTTCTTCTTAGCTTGAGCGCCCCCCTTTGGGAATTAATCTAACAGTTGGAAGTTGGAATTTCTCGCCTTGCTTCCGGGATATACCCAGTAGCAAGACTAGAAAGCATAATCTTTTTCAAGACATGTTTAAGAATATCAAATCACTTTTGCAGTAGCACGCAAAGTTTCTGCTGCGATGTCCTGCTGGGTTCCAGTCTAACGCTTGTTTGCAGATTTCGTTTCCGCTCCTGCGCAGAGTGTGGCCGACCCACCTCCACTTTCGTTCCCGAATTTCTGTCGCTATTGGCTTCTGATGACATCGACGATGGAGCTCAGCATTAGAGATCCAGTTGTGAGGCGAATTATGTACCGCAGGCATCTATTGATGAAAACCAGCAGCCGTTGCGTGTTCTCCACTGATACGCACCAGGTTTCACTGGCATATAGTAGTACAGATTTCACGTTCGAGTGGAATATTCGGGTTTTGGTGCGTCGACTAATCTGATTGTTTTTCCAGATATTTCTTAAACTCGCAAAAACAACCCTCGCCTTCTTGATCCGTGCTCCTATGTCGATCTTGGTGCCTCCATCAGACGCCATTTGGCTACCAAGATATTGGAAGCTTTCGACATTCTCCACTGCTTGCCCAGCTACCGTAAAGCTGGAAGGGTTGACCGTGTTTATATCCAACGATTTGGTCTTGTTGACGTTGATTTTAAGACCTGCCGCTGAGGAGTGATCGGCAAGATCATCAATCTTACTTTGCATGTCAGAGCGCCGTTGTGCTACGAGAACAACGTCATGAGCCAGTTCGAAGTCATTCAGATGCTCCATAGTAATAGGTTGCCACCCCGATCAGAATGAAATAACTAGATTATAACAGAACACAATTTGTGTAACATATTATGTTATAAATTAGGTCTCGTTAGTAGTTAAAATAACAGAAATTTATAACAAGTTACAATGCGAGATATAGTTTTGAAATATTTCTGTTATGTGTTTCTGATCGGGACAGCAGCCCACGATTTGGTTCACGGTCAATCACTCCTACCAGGATCTCGTCGTAGCGGTGATAGAATACATCCTTGCCTAACTCCAGCCACGACCCGGATGGGGTCAGACAAGACACCATCGTGCAATATTCTGCACGAAAATGCCTCGTACTGTGCTTCAATTAGACCGATGATTTTCTCAGCGACTCCCTTGCGACTCAGGGCTCCCCACATATTTTCGTGATTGAGACGGTCGAAAGCTTTAGTCGATGAACACTAAGTAGAGAGACTTTTGGAATTCATTGACTTGCTCCAGGATGATACGGGGTATGACTATATGGTCCGGACAGGATCGTCCGGCACGGAATCCTGCCTGCTGCCGTCGGAGAGTTGCGTCAATCTTCTCCTGTATCCGGCTCAGGATCACTTTGCAGAGAACTTTAAGAACGATACACAGTAACATGATGCCCCGCCAATTATCGCATACAGTCAGGTCACCCTTTTTGGGTATCTTCACTAAGATGCCTTGCATCCAGTCGGCCGGAAAAGTCGCGGTGTTTCAGATATTGTAGAATAATTGATGCAACAGTTGTGCAGATACTACGGAGTCAGCTTTTACCATCTCTGCTGATATGCGATCAACCCCTGGGGCTCTGTTCGATTTCATGCTCCGGCTGCTTCTATCTCTTGCAATGATGGAGCTCCAATGCGGGAAATATGTCGAACCCTTCGCGGATCGTGCCGAGTTGTTGGTGGCGTGGCCGACACTTGAAAAAGGTTTTCAAAGTGTCCGAACCAGCGTTTCAGCTGATCAGTGCGGTCGGTTAACAACTGTTCAGACGTATCTTTCACGGGTATCGTAGCATTAATCTTTGTCCCACTAAGGCGGCGTGAGATATCGTAGAGGAGACGGATGTCGCCAGTGTTTGCGGCTTTCTCATCTTCGTCGGCTAGGGAGTCTTCCCACGCTCTTTTGCCCCGTCTACATGAGCGTTTCACTTCCTTCTCTAGAGCCAACTAGCGGTGACTGGCTGCGGCTTTGGCTTCTCGTGTTTTAGCTCGCTCAATCGCGGCTTTGGTATCCCTTCGTTCCTCTATCTTCTTCCAGGTGTCATCTGTGATCCACTGTTTTCTCTGGGTACGTAGCTCACCCAGATTATTCTCGCCGGTGGCGATGAAGGTGTTCTTGATGGCGGTCCATTGATCTTCTACGCTTCCACCTTCCGGAATATCTGCATCATGGTTCTCCAGCTCCTCGACGAAGGACTTTCTTACCGCAGCATCTTCCAGACGACGTGTGTTAAACCGACGCCCGATCTTCTCCTCCTGTCGCTGAATCCTTGCAATACGCAGGCGGATCTCGCCGATTAGGAGATGGTGATCGGACGCTATATCGGCACTACGCTTGTTACGCACATCAAGGAGGCTCCTTCTCCTTTTTCAGTTGATGCAGATGTGGTCGATTTGATTCTCCGTGAAGCCATCACGGGAAACCCATGTCACTTTGTGTACTGGCCGATAGGGGAAGAGCGACCCCCCGATCACCATGTCATTGTTGCCACGAAACTCTGCATGCGGCTCTCCGTTTTCGCTCATTTATCCGAGGCTATGACGTCCGATGACGTGCTCATAGTCCGAGTTATCGGAGCCCACCTTCGCGTTGAAGTCGCCCATGTAGATCTTATCCACGACAGCATTCAGTTGACTGTAAAAGATCTCCTTTTCTTGCATTTCGGCAACATCACTTGGCGCGTAACATTGGATCATGGTAAGGTTTCGAACCCGTATTCTGAATCTAGCAACGATTATTCTCTCATTAATAGGCTCCCACTTCATTAGCGCAGTGTACGCATGCGCACTGAGCAGGAAGCCAACTCCACGGTGACGAGGAGCGTGTTCACCTCGTAGACCAGAGTATAGCAGAATTTGACCCGACGGCAATCTGTGTTCTCCAAAGTTCGGCCAACGGATTTCGCTCAGTCCTAGGATCTCAAGCTTCATGCGGCATGCCTAATTGGCAAGTTGTGGCAATTTACCCTGCTGGGCTAGGGTTAAGACAATCCATTGTATAAACCCTAGCCCAGCATTCCATTGTGTCATTGCTAAAAGTCGTTGCCGTAAAATCAGTTTGAAATCTTTCTTTTTCGGTTTCTAGAACGGTTTTTGAAATTTCGGGAACAGTAGGTGGTTAGCCTAAGGTTACCCATCACACCGTGATGGGGCTTCCATCTTGGATATAGCTCCGGGGAGAGCATTTTATGTTCAGCCGCTGGATACCAGAACAGACGCTGTTTGTGCACAGTTCTGCTTAGAATCCCTCGCTGGCACTCGGACGAAGATCAGCCGCCTCTAACATGAGGAACAGACGCTGCTGTGGGCCGCTCCTAGCCTGGAGAACAGACGCTCGTTCAGGTTTGCAAATGCAAACCTCCCATTCCCTGTCAGCGTATGACCAAAGTTCCCACCAGGGTTGGTTATCCGATCTTCCCTAAGGTAGCTCATACCCCAGCCGGCTCCGCGAGGAGGTAGGGATAGGAGTTGCAGGGCAGAGGCTAGGGACCATTAGAGAGGTCTGTAATCGCGTTACCCGCCATCTACCAGCCAATTTTGATAATCGAAACTTAGAAAAAGGATCATCGGTGAAAAAAAACTTCGTTGCGAAAATATTCCGCTGCGTAATGCAGCATACTGGGGAGTTCGCCCAACTCTTCCAAGGCTCCGTTCGCCATTGAGAATATTTTGAACCCCCTCAATAATTTTACCCGTAGTATGGGTCGCATAACACATGACACATTTCTGTCGAAAATGTTAACAAACCCGGAACATTATACGCGCAATTCGGTGTGCTGCCGATCCGCTGCTGAACCGTATTTCGAAATCGCCTGTGGAACCCTGCCGGTTCGAGGAGGACTACCCGTCGTCATATTTCCTGATAAAGGCCGCCCGAGTGGGTAATCGTTTCCGTTGATATCCCGTTTGCCTGAAGCTAAAAGTTAATATGTCTTCTCTCATTGTCCACCCTCTCTTTCTCTCTTTCCTGTCTCTAATACCCAGATGTAGGAATTCACCCCTCTCCTCGAAGCCCTCCATGTGTTTATCTAGTGTCCAAACTAAAAATGCCAAACTGTATTACTACTCATAAAAATAACTCTAATTGACTCTCCCAATCTTAATAAAATTATATGATCTCTAATATAGCTGCAAAATAATCTTAATTTCTCAGCCTATTAAACGTGGTAATGATGACGCAGACGCATCGAAGAAATTGTCACAGATTTGAGCACAGAGGATGATAGACGCATACTAGAACCTTCTTTAATGACTTTGGGATACATCTTTTAAAATTATGTCCCTACTAATCGTTGCATGTTCAGCAATCCAACCGATTGATTGTTGAAGTACGTACAAAAATCCATCAGTAAATTGCAAATAACATGCTTCTAGGAACTTCCATATCTGCCGATTTAGCAATTTTAGAAAGGCTCTACCGGTGGTTACAGCTAAGCCCGGCTTGTTAAATGCCGAAAAGCACATGGATTGTAGGTTTGTTTGCAAACCACTCTACTACCAACCAACTTTAAGCCGATTAGCAGCTTGATGAGCAGCTTTCAATCAAATCATTATCATCCCCCATCATAAGCCCCGCCCCCTTAGGTTGCCGCACAGTTTTTCCGACAAGTCTTTATTAAGCTCAAACACGATTCATCACTTTTAGCCAAACGTAAACTTTTTCTAATGATCGCTGCCGGGCGCCTTTTTCCTACCGCCACGCCACGTGGCCGAACGGACAAGTCCGAGTTGGACACACATTCGCTCCGACGTGTTTGTCATACGTTCCAGTCTATTCCGCTTGGGAGTGACGCAGGACGACATCATCATCGTCATCGTCATGTTGTTCTCGAAAGGCTGTAGTCGTCGTCGTCGTCGCCGTCGCTTCGTTTACAGATTTTACAGAGTTCAAACAAACGAAACGAACTTTAGAAGCTAGTCCGCCCTTTCAAGCCGGAAGCTTTCTGATGAAGTGGGTGGATTTAGTCCCAACCCGAACCCCACTCTCATTCCTTTCCTTTTTTCGTATAAAGCCATGAGGTTCGTTCGCAGCCGAGAGAACAGTCAACACTTTTACGAGATAAGGCATGTAGGGAATGGCTCATGTCGAGTGTCGAGGTCCTCGCGCGTCCATTGTCGGCAAACGACGGAGGCAGCGGTCAAGTGGAAACTCATTCTGCGCCAGGTTCTCGTTCAAATTGATTGTTTGTCCTACTCTCAAGGCAGACGACGCTCTACTGCTCGATGCTACACCGAAAACATGGACAATAATGGTACCTACCCCCCGACATATATAATTCCAGCATCGCAACCCAAGCACCGGTCACTGTTGCGTGAGTGGGCGGAAATATAAACTTCATTATTCATGTTTGATTGCAAATATGGAAATCGGAAAAGTTCCGCTTTCCATCTGACGCCAGTTACATGGAATGGCTCTGTCCTACATGGAACTCCAATTTTCGTCAACGCCGGTACAAAAAGCATAAAAAGAGCATAGCAGTTCAAATTTAAGGGGAAAGGCAAAACTTTCTGACCACAAACGGAGACTGTCACCGGATGAAGGCGACACTTTGCGGGTGACAAGTGATATTCCCTCCGAGAGCCACGGCATTGTACTTTAGCAGACGTTCGAATTACCATCGACCGCAAAACGCCGGGCTGAATAATTTCCACAAGCGATAAACCGAACCGCAATGAGCGAAAACTTTTGTCCTGAATGGGAAATGTCATTCGGCGAGTGGACTAGGCATGGTTGGAAACAATAAGATCATGCTGTGCATACCGGAGGGTACTGCAGATTATGGTTATGCATGACGAATTACATGAATATTTTGGACATAATGGAAACAGGTTTTGATTGCATTCATACAATTCAAGGGGATGTCAAAACGGGATCGTATATATGTATGTAATTAATATTGCGGCAACGAGTTGTTTTAGGCTTGTAAACTCAAGAAATCTTTTTCAGCAGAGCTACGAAATTATTTTCTCGGTATAGTAGAAACAACGGTTGGTTAGATCTGAAGTACATCTTCTAGTTTCATTTGAGGGACGATCCATAAATGACGTAGCATTTTTTGAGCGATTTTTAACACCCCCCTCCCCCATCGTAGCATTTCGTCACAAACCTCTAAGTACCCCCCTGGTAATTACGTAGCTTGACGGTAATTCTCCCCCCCCCCCCCCTTGACCTGTAAAATTTAAAAAAAAATGAAAAGCGATGTTAGTTCTTCCCCTTTAAAAAGCTACGCAGCATGACATGACCCCCTACCCCCCTGTCGTCACACATCATCACAAAATACAAAACTCCCCCCTCCCCCATATAATGCTACGTCATTTATGGATGATCCCTGAAGAAAATTTAATCTTTTTCGATAAGTGCCTTTCACGGAAAAAATCCGTTCATAAATTCATGAACATAAGGTCACGATTTCGTGAACTGAACGATTTACAAAAATCGTGACCAAGTTCCTGAAATTATGAATAATAAACCTCGCATTCGTGAAACTATTTGTGTTTTTTTTAAACCACTTCGCCACGAATATATACATGCCGTTACATTAGAATCTTTGGTTGGGTTACTGTTGTTGTTCCCTGGACATGTTTAGTTTTTGTTGTGATTCTTGTTCATGATTGGGGAATACACAGTCGACAGTCAAGCGTTGTTCATGATTTCAAGAGCTTATTCGCGATTCTTGTGAATTCTCATGACGTTAGCAGGATTAAAGTTCATGATTTCAAGATCTTAGTCGCGATGTTCGTAATTTCTATTCACGTATCGTGAAATTTTAGTCATGAGTAGAGTGGTTCATGTTCATGATTTCAGAATCTTTGTCACGATTTTTGTAACTTCTGTTCATGTTATCATGATATATTAGTCATGAATAGAGCATTTGATGTTCATGATCTCAGGATCTTAGTCACGATTTTAGATATTTTCGTCACTAGTTGTGTGATTTGTGTTCATGATTTCAGGATCTCATTCACAATTTTCGTAATTTCTGTTCATGTTATCATTTTATCATGATATTTTATTTTAGAGCTTACTTTCAAAGAGTAATGTAACTAATGATCATGATATCAGCAGTTTTATCATGGTATTCGTAAACTCTCTTCACATTCTTTTATTTTTTGGTTACTAGCGGTTTTTTTACTCGAAATAACGTGACAATATGAACTGGATCGTTGAAAAAGACTCATTCGCGATTCAGTTAACTATATCATGCGCACTATTTGGGGTTCTCAGTGCAGTTTTCGTTTTCTGTCCGGACATCAAAATGAACCTTATCAAATGAATAACGATGTTCGAGGTCCTAATAATTTTTTTTTTATATCTACTGCTCTTGCCTATTACTGGTCGCTAGCAGCTGGGTACTTCAAGAAAAAGTGCATGGAACAAAAATTATTCCACGAATAATGCTCCTAATTTTGTGAATGAGTTCACGTAAAAATTTCATTACCATGTTGCATGAAATTGTATATGATTAGGGATATATTCTAAATAATACAAGTACGCAAATAGATGCTAGATAGACCGTGAATCATGTACTAGGATCCATGAGCCAGGCCACGAATATATGAATATTTTATGATTTCGTGAACTTTTCCACGAAAACGACTGATAAGTTGTGACTATTATACAAGGTATCATGAACCAGTTAACGAATACATGAATAATATTTCATGATTTCGTGAACTATTTCACGAGTACGGATATTTTATCGTGACTAATATGTTAGGAATCATGAACTAGTTCACGAATACATGAATAACATTTTATGATTTCGTGAACTATTTCACGAAAACGAATGGTAAGTTTTGATTATTATACTAGGTATCATGAACCGGTTCACGAATACATGAATAAAATTTCATGATTTCGTGAACTATTTCACGAGCACGGAGCATTGGATCGTAACTAATATATTAGGAATCATGAATCAGTTCACGAATTCATGAATAATATTTGAAGATTTGGTGAACCATTTCACGAACATGGATATTGGATCGTGACTAATATATTAGGGATCATGAATTAGTTCACGAGGATTGAATGGATTCATGAAATAAATTCCGAATATTTTGATTTTGTGAACTAATGTTCCTAAATCCATGAAAAAAATCATGAGTCAATCTTTGGTTTTATGAATAATATTCATAAAATTGTGAACTAGTTCGCGTACTGAGAATCGCATTAGAAATAACTTGGCGGAAACCGTGACTGAAGTTCACAAAACAAAAACAAATATTTCCACTAATGAAAGCGTTATGCGGGCGTTACTGCAGGGAAATTGAACATAATTATAAAATCCAGGATTTTTGTTCATGGTCCTGTTTTCGTAACGTAAATATGTGATTGTTCCAGAATTCATGGCACTTTATTCACTATTTTGGGATCAATTTTTTTCCGTGTTCGTTTAATTTCGAAGCCATCAGTACACGATAAGGTTGTACTATTTTTGACAGGTGGTTGTATATTTGTATAAATCAGTGAATTTAAGAAATCAGGAGATCTCGGGTAGATTTTTATCCTAACATAAATTTTACAGAATGTCATGAAATACACTGATGTTCTACCCATTAAAAAAAAATCCTATTTGATTCAGTAGTGTATCATGAAAAACAATAGTCTCTTAAGTTTTATGTAATCTTTAACCTAGCATTTTAGTGCAATGATAATCGGAGAAATTTTCATCAATGCCTACAACCTCACTCTAAAGGTTCTTCCAGGTTCACACCTTAAGCTTCCAGTGTAACGACAATCATTACATTAGATTCTGAATCGTGAGTAACGGCTCAGAACCTTAGCTTTACGATACGTTACTAATCCAAAAATCGGGAATCGAGCCACAACTTACACAAGAGGTCAGTTAAACAAGTTGCAGACACAAAAATAAAACAATTCGGAATAAATCCGAACCTCACGAATATGGCCCGAGCCAGAGCCCATTTACACACCGCATCATACGGCACTACAATACCTTCCCCAAAAACCACCCCGAAATTATGCGCAATAAACCGCATTAATCCAATAATGATTCTATTTATAAGCGAAAAACATTTGCTTCGTTTGCGCTCCCTAGGGACTGGGAACTCTCGGTCAACCGTAATGGCATACTCCCACTAGGATGTCACGGTGACGGGTGGAGGGATGGTAATGTTCTTTCCCTCTCCCCGTGGGTCTATGGTCGTGGTCGTGGGATCCCAGGCCAGATTCAGAAAACAGCCGGTCAGAGAAGGTGGCACAATTGACACAGACCGGCCAATTTGGGGATAGTAACGCAATTTTACGATGCTCGGTCGTTTATTTTATTACGTCGACAATTTTGGGTGTTCTGTGACTATGTTGTTTCGGGTAGAATGATGGAGCAGGATTTAGTCGGTTTTAGCAGGTAAAATAATAATCTGGTAGGCAACTGAAAATGTAGGTTCATCAATAATTAGGCACACTGACGCTTATTCACAGCATCTGAGCTAAGTTCGCATTCCCATTGCAGGTGAGATGGTATCGCTGCTTTGTACATTTTCCGAACAATCAACATTCCGGAACTAACTTATATAGTCCATTAGAATCATTTCCCCCCTGACCGAAATTCATTGTATTCCAGTCTTTTACTTTTAGGGTGAACAGTGGGGAAGCAAAGAAAACAATTTTATTAGGTTACTTCCGGGAAAATTCCATTCAATCCGCGACGAAGGACACTCGTCTAACTTTAGCATTTAAAAGCTAAAAGAGGGACGAAACGGCAGCGGGGTCGTCGGCTGAAATAATACAACTTGGGAAACGTGCCTATCGTCATTCCAAATATGACCTAAACGTTGTAATCGCGTTATTAAAAATTGGCCTCGAGGCTTTTTGTATGCTAATGTGTATTCCCAGCTTTCTGAAGATAAACGACCGAAGAATGAACTTATTGGTGGTCGACATCACTGTGAGTGACAGAAATAGCAAAGTGTGTTTCCTTTGTTTTATTGTTTTTATGGAATTTTTGTTTTTGATAGGGACCATTCATAAATTACGTAACGCAAAAATGGCCCAAAATTGACTCCCCCCTCCCCCTATGTAACAAATTGTCACAAATTTTTCCATCCCCCCCTCCCCTGTTACGTAACAAATTCAAAGAAAAAAAAATTTCCTTCGATGAAAACATGTTACGTAACGATCTAGTTAACACCCCCTCCCCCTATGTCACAACTTGTCACAACTTGTCGTACCCCCTCCCCCCTAAAAGCGTTACGTAATTTACGGTGTAGTCGGTGCCACACTTACTCAAACTTGGGTGTAATCAGTCTCGTTTTTGCACTACACTGGTGTGACATCGGGTAAAAAAAAACGCTATTAATTATTATTAATAAGCCTCTTTGCATTTTACTAAGTGTACAGCTGTGCCGTCAATGATCGGTATCAGAGCCTAAAATTCTCATATCAATGAAATATACTGGATTCACTCTTATACAAGAAGGTCCTAGCATGCGTCAAAACGAAAACTGCCTCTGTGCTCGTATGGGTGACAGTTTCTACGGCGAATGGTAGCATCTACGTTATCAAGTAGCTTTTATTCGCCGATCAGCCATGTTGGTTTTAGAAACGACAGCGAATTTTAATTTTAAGTCAAAGATTTTGATTCTTGTTTTAAATTTCATAAAATGGAATTATAGCAATTTGCATCATAAAACGCAACTAGAACGCAGCAAACACGGGAAATAAGCACTATTGGTAGTGCTTCAGTAGTCCAATATCATCGCTAGCTCGTAATTCCATCAAATCGAACAACGACAAGTAAATATCTATACTAGTGTATTTTCGTTTACCCTACATTATGTCAATATCGCAGAGACTAAAGTCGTTCTCAATCTCAAAGCGCAAAACGGGTGTGTGGAGGAAATAATGAAATTGAATTTGCATGCAGGCTTTGTTGTTGGCCGTTGTCTTATTTTCGTTTTCGCAATGTTCGCGAGTGATTTTTTTTAATTGTCCTTTATATGTTAAAGTTTCGGGATTCGATGGCCAGTCTACCTTCTGAGCTCACACAAAGAAGAAACAAACAATCGCTACGCTATAGGCACCAGTCAGGCAAGCCAGTACTTTGTTCTATATCCAGTGCACAAACAGTATTGTATCATTGTCTCCGACTGCGCAGTGAAATGAGTCTGCTAAAGGTAACAAAGGTGTCCGTGCTACGGGGCAACACAATTTCGAAACTCGTGTTAGACTCACAGTTCAGGAGGTGGAGCAACTAGTTAAAGTTAAAATGGAGCTCAACCTGGTGGAAGTTAAGGAAGATTATATCAAACGATTTATGTCGCAATACGGTGAAGTGAAATTACTAACTATTACTAATGACACTTGGAGAATTTTTTTCGCCATTATTCCCAACAACGTTTGTATTGTGTGGATGCGAATGATTAAACCAATACCTTCTTACAAGACTATCGAATGCAAATCACCAAAGGATGTCGTAACCTATAAGCAAACAACGCTGATTACATGCCAATTCTGTAACCAGACGGCCAACTACGGAAAAACATGCGTCGAAGCAAATAGTCAAAACTCATCTACTACAGCCATCTCTAACAAGCAGCCAACGACACATACAGATAAACCAAAAACAACGACCCAGTTAACCAATAATGAAGGGACAACCACCAAGACAACTGTCTCCAAACCAACAACTAGCATCACCAATAAAGAAGCTAATACGGACGAAAACGCATTTAAAGCAGCGATCGTAAGAACAAGAAACAAATAAGAACCTCTGTTCGTGAACATGAAGAAAGCAGAACCGATGATGACATGGACGTGAACGAGAACGCGAGAGAAGGCAGATTGAATGACCCCCAAGCTGCAAAGGGTAGGGCAACTAATGCTTCGCCGCCATGGAAAAGGATCTCAACACGCAGTAGCAAACTGCGCTAACTAAAACTGGCAGACATACATTATTTTTATTTTTAATTTTTGCTTACTGAAATAACTTAAAAGATTCAAGGCTCAGTTGTGCTAACGCATTAAGCTGTCTGAAATAAATCTTTAGGATGATGAAATCTGTAATACTGTGATCGAGTATGATTAGAGCCTTGTTCAGCACGGAAAAGCTTCCGTAGCTTTGGTTCAAGAACCATATTTCCATAAAGGAAACTTATATGTTCGAAAGCTACTTAACCCCGCCACCGTAGCTTTCAACAAAAATGGCATCACAAATCCAAGTGAAATGCCTCGTGCATGTATACTAGTACTATTGATGCATGCCTTATATCTGACCTCATAACTCTCGAAATTTGTGCTGCCACGGTCAATAAGACTGTTGATAAAATAAACAGGAAATACGTTTATTGTTTGACATAGTTGCCGTAAAATGAACCATTACCTTCTGATGATTTCAAAAGGGTTGTATCATACTGTGACAGAAATGGGTTTCCACTCATAATCGACTATGATACAAGAGCCTACCACATAATTTGGGGCAGCTCAGAGATCAATTTGAGGGGCACCAAATTGATGGAAAACTTAAATTAAATATTTTGTATAAATCTGCACATTCTTAATGCAGGAAATCGACCAAAATTTGTGCGAACTGGCAGATAGTGAAAGATGTAACTCTCTGCTCTGACGGTATGAGATGGCAAACTGGCTCATACCAAACGAGCTCGAACCATCGTTACATGATCATAAATACATCGTCTTTGATCATTTAAACGTCTCGCTACATATCGTCCATTTCGTAATCCCAGATCTACAAATTCCGAAACTCGATACTGTGCTAGCTAATAATGGCTCCGCTAGTAAATTCCGTAGAAACGGAGTGGAGGCGTGGATTGACGTAACATTTGCCAGACCGAGTCTGGCTCCAGGCATGGAATGGAGGGTAGACGAAGGCTACACCCATAGCGATCATTTAGCAATCCGCTTTAGGATCAACTATGGTGTGCAGCATCCGAGGGCGGGAGATCCCTGTCAGGTACGCGGGTGGAAGTCCAATCCCACACGACAGCGAAGCTTTCACCGCGGCCCTGGGACTGGAGGCCAACACCGACAGTCTAAGCGGGGATGCGCTGGTAGCTGTTCTATCACGCGCGTGCGACGCCACTATGCCGAGAAAAACACTGCCAAGAAACGGTAGATGCCCGGTATACTGGTGGAGTGCCGAGATTGCAGCTCTACGGTCAGCCTGCCTCAGAACTAGACGTAGGATTCAAAGAGCTCGCACCGAGGATGCAAGAGAGAACCGCCGTGAAGTGTTTCGAGCTGCGAAATTGGCCCTTAACAAGGCCATTAAAAGCGGCAAGAGAGCGTGTTTCGACAACCTGTGCGAGAGTGCCAACGCGAATCCGTGGGTTGACGCCTACAGGATTGTGATGGCCAAGACCAAAGGGGGATCCTCACCCCCAGAACGGTCTCCGGACCGGTTGGCAACGATTATCGAAGTACTCTTCCCGTCTCGAGCCACAAGCCTTTGGCCACCTGCACTACGAGACAGTGCGGGCACGGCCGAAATGGTGGCTCCAGTGACGAATGAAGAACTACTCGCAGTGGCTAAATCCCTAGCAATGAACAAAGCTCCAGGGCCGGATGGAGTTCCAAACAACGCTCTCAAGGAAGCGATCATAGCGAACCCGAACATGTTCAGGCTAGCTATGCAGAGATGCCTTGACGAGTGCCGTTTCCCCGATAGATGGAAAAGGCAGAAATTGGTGCTGTTGCCGAAGCCCGGGAAGCCGCCAGGCGACCCATTGGCGTACAGACCAATCTGTCTGATCGACACGACTGGCAAACTGCTTGAGAGGATCATCCTCAACAGGCTAACCCCGTACGCGGAAGGTACGGACGGTCTGGCTTTCGGAAAGGTAAGTCCACAGTTGACGCTCTCAACTCAGTGATAAATACTGCCGAGATAGCGATCCAACGGAAAAGGCGAGGTATTCGATACTGTGCGTTAGTGACACTTGACGTGAAGAACGCATTCAACAGCGCAAGCTAGGATGCCATCGCGCTCTCGTTACACCGGATTAGCCTACCGGTGGGTCTGTACCGGATCTTGGAAAGTTACTTCCAGAACCGCGTACTGCTATACGAGACCGATGCCGGTCAGAAAAGGGTTCCGATTACCGCCGGAGTCCCACAGGGCTCGATCCTAGGCCCGGTGCTATGGAACCTCATGTATGACGGGGTTCTGAGACTGAAGTTCCCTCCTGGGGTAAAGATCGTCGGCTTTGCTGACGACGTAACCTTGGAGGTCTACGGGGAGTCAATTCCTGAGGTAGAACTAACCGCAGAACACGCGATCAGCACGGTGAAGGAATGGATGAGCGCGAGAGGCCTGGAGCTCGCTCATCATAAGACGGAGTTATCCATGTGGGAGAAGTCGTGATCACTTCACAGCGAAGTCTGAAGTCTCTCGGAGTCCTTCGGCAGCCATGTCGACTATACATGCAAGAGAGCGTCGACTGCTGTTACGGCTCTATCGAGAATGATGTCCAACAGCTCAAAGGTGTGCGCCAGTAGACGTAGGTTACTGGCAGGCGTTGCCGTATCTATCCTCAGGTACGGCGGCCCGTCATGGTCAAGAGCACTGAGGGTAACCAGTGACCTACAGAAACTGGAGAGCACCTACCGCGTAATGTACCTCAGAGTGATATCTGCCTACCGCACGGTATCACACGATGCATCCTGCGTGATAGCAAGCATGATGCCAGTCGGGCTGGTCATTCGGGAAGATGAGGAGTGCTTCGAACTACGTGGAAATAGGGGAGCCCGCGAGCGCACCAGGGTGACCTCGGTCGCCAGATGGCAGCGTGAGTGGGACAACTCCTCGAAAGGTAGGTGGACCCACCGGCTGATACCTAGCATATCGAGCTGGGTGGGAAGACCCCATGGGGAAGTTCACTTCCACCTGACACAATTCCTGTCCGGCCATGGCTGTTTCCGTCAGTACCTCCACAGGTTCGGGCACGCGGAGGTCCCAGTCTGCCCAGGTGTAGATGAAACAGCCGAACACATACTGTTCGTATGTCATCGGTTCGACGTCGAAAGAAGAGCAATGCTTGACGTCTGTGGCTGGGACACAACCCCTGATACCCTTATTCAGCGGATGTGTCAATCGGTGGAGAAGTGGAACGCAGTCTCGGCTGCTACCATCCAGATTGCCAGTAGGCTACAGGTAATCTGGCGAACCGAGCAACAGACGACGGGCACGGCTAACTAGTGATTGGTTAGCTGGAGCGAAAAAGGCCAAGCGCAAAAAAGGGAGTGAATGGTCTGTTCATGCCGAGGCAGGTTTGGCGCAGCGACTGGCAACCGCGTAAGGGGTAAACCCAGCCACCCCGAAGCAAGACAGAAGAGTGAGTGTATAGGCGTATAAGTGGACTGCCTCATGCCAAGACGGGAGGGTCGTAGCGTAGTATGTTGGGACTTAGCAATCGATGCCTCATGGCGTGGCAGAGGAGTGAAAGGGTGAGCAGCCAAGTCAGTCTCACACGGCATGTTAAGCGTGAGCACAAAAGTCAGCCTAACATGGTATGGTAGAGGCTAGCACAAAAGTAAGCCTGGAAAAGGTGAGCACACAAGTCAGCCTCGCATGGTATGTCAGAAGTGGGGCGTAAGGAAAATGTCCCACATGGGATGCCAGGGGGGGGGGATGACAGAGGTACAATAGAGTGGCACGATCGAGAGTGAATCAGGTGATAGGGTGAGCACCCAAGTCAGCCTCACATGGTATGGGTGGGGCGAGCACAAAAGTAAGCCTAGCAAGGAATGAGTAAGGTTAGCACACAAGTCAGCCTCGCAAGGAACGAAAAAGGTGAGCACAAAAGTCAGCCTCATGTGGGAGTGTTTGAGAGTGAATCAAGGTGCGATAGAGAGAGCACCCAAGTAAGCCTCATACAGGACGTATGAACGCGTGAGTGAGAGTGAATGAGTACACCACCCAGCACCCGTGTGGTAGATTGGACCCTACCAATAGCACGTGTACTGGGCTAGGACGTAAAGGTCTTCTCCATTGTAAAAAAAACACAATAATTGTTAGACCAATACTGGCATACGGGTGCCTTGTGTGGTGGCAGAAGGAATAAATCACGACAATCCAGCAAAAAAGTTTCTATTTGACAGCAACGAATCTTATGCTTTATCCGACATACCAATAGAAGTAGAATTGTTTTTGGACCAACGAAGTCAGTTGCAGCACCCGCTCTAGCCAATTTGTCCGCACATCAAAGTTAAACCGTTTTCAGAGAATGATCTTGATTGTTACTTGGGATGAATACATACTTGCTCCCGGAGACCGTACACTGGCATGTAGGTTTCCTTTTAAATTATTTAATGCAAGAATTCCTCCTCGTGAGGAATGGCTGTCTGGCTGGATGGAACACCAACTTGAAGAAAGCGTAGTTTGTTACACTGACGATTCTTTGTCGGAGGTGCTGGTGTCTATTGTCGCGAAATGATTCGCTTAGTAGATACTGTATCGTTTCCCAAACAGAAATCTTCGCGATTCTGTGTGGTGTTAAATCGGTACTTCGACAGGGAATTTTCTTTTTGCTCCGACAGCCTGCCCTAGAACCACCTAGTTCTGCAGATTCGAGATTGAATTTATCAATCGTATGTTGAACTGAAATCCAAGAACTTAGTATTCCAAGCTGTATCTACCGTTAATGATCCCCTGTTATTTCGGTGTTACTGGAAATGGAAGTGCGGACAAATTGGCTAGAGCGGGTGCTCCAACTGACTTCGTTGGTCCAAAAACAATTCTACCTCTATCGGTATGTTGGATAAAGCACAAGATTTGTTGCGGTCAAATAGAAACTTTTTTGCTGGATGTTAGTTCGAAAATGGGAAAGAATTTATTTATTCCCAGAACAATTTCAGTATTCTAGTCAGGGCACTGACTGAACATTGCAAACTCAATTATGGCAAATGGCTACTATTCAGTGTGCTGAGTATTATTCGTGTGATCGTTGTGAATCCGATTACGGATATGTAACTGCTCTGAAGTAATGTAATTGCGTATCCAGATTTTTGGTTCTCCATACATAGACCAACATATGTAGAGGGAGCTGAAACTCAAGGATATGCTATTGTTTCTAACCCAGTGTTATAAAGAGCTAGCTAGCTATATCAGTAGGGTTCAGTATTCCCTCAGAAGTGATAAAATCAGGGTGAGAGGACCCTGAAGTCCCGGGGTCCCTTGTCATAGCCCAGTGTGTGAGATTAGACTGCTCAAAAAAACTAACTCGGCCCACCAAGAGTCTAGCGACAGAATATGAACAAGTTCACATAGATTAGTGGCAAGGGTTTTTTGTACAACTTTATAGAAGACTCCAAGTTTCTATCTCTTTCCGTTAAAATGTTAGTGTTGTAACTCTCTATGTGGTGAAATGCAAAAATTAAATTTTGTTGTCAAACGATATTTCATATTATATAATACAGTGACGTAGCCAGGGGTTAGACCCCCCCAACCAAAATAATTGGATTGAAAAAATCACTCATTACATTGAGAGTTTAGGCATCACGAGGACTTTTGGAAAATTGTGGATATTGGACCTTGCAGCTGAACTCTTAACCGAGGTTCCATAGTTGTCAAATTAGCATGAGCTCTTTTTTGAATAGATGTTCCGAAATATGGATTAGGGACAATGTTTGAAATGGGAAGCGAAGTTTGATTAGCTTGATTGTCTATAAACATACACTTGCTCACCGCAAAATTGCATACATATCAATATTTGGCGAAAATGTATTTTTTGAGAATGCGTTTAGTTGACACAAAAACTCAAAGTGATTAACAACGATAACATCATTTTGGAAAGTAGAAGGAAAATGATGAAAAATTACGTTTTCCGTTTGGCTCTAGCAGTTCAGAATCGGTTTTTAGCAGAATTAGATTTTTGTTAAATCATAAATTGCATAAATAGCCTCTAAGCAGGATTGGAAATGATAAAAATTTCAAAATATTTCAAGGTAGTGGCTATTAATGGTGTTCAGAATATCGAAATATTTTAGACTATATGTGAAAGAAAACCTTTGACAGTCTAGTTTTATTGAAACGAACTGGCTTTAGGAAAATTTCTTAAATGTTGTTTTGTATCTCGGTATATCGATTGTAGCCTTCATATTTTCCACAAAGTTTTTCAAAATGACATTATCAATAACTTTGCTGAAGGCACCAATTCTCTTACTATTTTTGAAGAGTTACTTCTCCATAATTACTTCTAGGAGATTTAATCACAAAATTCACATTTAAAATTCCAAAATATCCTGAATCCTGCGTACAAAAGGCAAATTGTCGGAAAATTCTAAGCTTGCTCATATGACACTTTTCGAATCTTTCTTCCTTCAACTCCTTGCTCTTCCTTGAGTACTATGGATCTTAACATTGGAAAATATCTCACACCTTCCAGTCCAGTCGGTTCCCTATACTGCTTGGTTAACCAATATATCACTCGGTACCAGCCAGTTGCTTTAGGCGTTCACACATGTTGTGTGAGCTGTTTGAATTTAATGCCTAACTGACGCCAATTTAGTGTCAGTTTGGATATATCGTTTAACTAGCAGCAAGTTGGTGTCAGTTACAGACGAGTGGAACATGAAACAATCAAATCCAACTTCCAATCATTCAACCATTTTTGTGAAATTTTGAATACCATGAGCAAACTATACAAATTAAGTTTCATATTTTTCAGATCCGTACAGGATAACCAAAAAATCAATCATTACAAATTAAATATGTCCTAACGCTCCCAAATTTACAAACCCCTACTGCCACTCACTCCAAGCTCATAATCACGTCGGATTTATTAATTCAAAACTGTGCCTAAACACACAAACTCAATTCTTCCGCTAAATTCCCACAAAGTTAAACTCGCCAAGCTTGCGAGAACTTTGCAGATTCCCGCTTGAACGGCAACGCGTTCGTCCCATACGATACCACGAACGATAAATGCCATTCGCCTGCCAGAGCTCCGAAACACGCTGCTTGAACCTGTGTAAAACTAATTTAGTAACTTTTCGAGTTTCACCTAACCCCAAACGGGTGCGAATGAATGCTTTGAAAAGCAGCCAGTCTGCTCCGTTGGTTGGGTATAATTTTCCACCTAATAAAAATGCGACATGTTCGAGTATCGAGGGTGGTTCAGTGTGTATCACTGTTGCGGTTCCGGACTGAGCCCTTCATTGTCACAGACAGTGCATACCGTCGTTTCAAAGGCTAGGCTCAGCTATAGAATCTACTTCCTTTAACTGAATATCTAATTGTTAGTGAATCTGTGCATGTTTTCGTTTATGTTTAAACATGCCGGAACAGGCAATTATCGAGCTGATCCGGCAGAAATCGTAATAAAATTAAATTATTTTGCGCTTACCATTCACCGTGGTCGTTTCGGATCAGCTGAGATTGGTATATATGAAGGTTTCTATTTAGTATGCCACGGCAGCGTGGCAACCAAAAGCAAGAAGTGAACCTTTTATCGTTTTCGCACGTAATAGCTTTCGTTGCGTTCTTCGAGTTGAATAACAATTCTCCACGCAGGTTTCTAGTATCTTTTTCCTGATCAGGGACCGACCGAGCGGTTATCCAATAGAAGTGAAAGCTTATGTAATCCGTGGTAATTTGCTGTTCTCGCATTAAACAAGCGATTGTGAAAAAGTAGGTTATTCGACAGAATCAGCAGTCGTAGTGGGCATTCTAAATGGAAGAATTTCTTTTTTAAGAGACGAAAATTTGACATTTCAAAACGCTGCTTGATAATGTAACTCATGCACGTTATTTATTGCCTAATTCGAGAAACAGAAGTAATTTTTCTTTGCGGTTCATTTCCCCCGGCGGGGTAGAGAATTTTTTAAACGTTAATGCGTATAATGCGCTATGGAACCGGCGGATTGTGTTCACATTTCCACCATTTCCATTGTGCAATGACCTATCCCTCCCCAAGTACTTGCTTCCGTAATTTCACATTATTTTCGTACAACAAATTCATCAACTCCCGTGCAAAACACATTTGGGCCTGTCATACACACTCGATGAGTTCTGAGCAAATGTTTTTCACACATACACACACCCAAACATTCACACACACACATACAAATACACATCACAGTCCCAGATGAGGCACCAGTTTGTATTGCCCTGCCACCAAGTGGAGTTCGCTTCTCACAAGATAATCATGGCCCATAAATTTCACCTCTAACCTCAAAAGGCATCCCCAGGTTCATGTTCACTCGGTGGAGAGCCAGCCAAAAGCCGAAAAGAAGCAAACCAGCGTGACACATTCGGAATTGTCGCCAAGGCTTACGACTAGCTGTTCCCGGTTCTATGTGTTTCTGTTCCCGGCAGGAAATCACCCCGTTTCGGCCTAACAAGCGCCTTCCTACCCGTATTTCAATTTCCACGTCGCACCGTGACTGCGGGTGGCTTGTGGTGGTGGGGGAGGAGGGCACCGGAATAACAAATCCCACACACCCATACTCATTCATTCGCGATCATTTGCAGACAAACCAACACACGACCAGCTGCCCGGGATAACCAACTGGAGTATGGGGGACGGAGTGGGGTTGGGGTACCGTAACACCGCTCGTAAATATCGAGAGACAGACAGACAGAAAGACAGACGAACGGAGGGGAATAAATTTTGCACGAGATAAAATTTGTGTGAGCTTTCCGGTTTGTTTGAAGCTTTCCATATTTTCCACCCGGCGCGGCACCATTCCAAGAACTGTGTGTGTGCGCGCCACTGCTGAATTTTATTTTTTATGATGATTGTCTTGTACGCTTTCGGAACGTAACGATGGGGAGATAGATTTGGTTGTATGTACTCAGCCTAATGAACGGTTTTTTCCACTCTTCTGATATGATGCTTTGACATTAGATAAAAGGGTTACGCTTGACTGGTAGTATGATAGGCCAATCGTGGGAAAAAATCCTACGGGTGGGTAATGTCATGGACATGTGACTGCGAGATTATTACTTTTTCAGTGTATTAATTTTATTCAAGTATACTGGTTAGTTTACATTATTACGTATTCAACTACCATCGGTGACTTTTCATCGCTATTGATATATGATTTGGATATTAACTATTTAGATATAATTGGAATTCGCAGTTAAGTGATTTTTGCTCATTCGTTTCCGACCCAGGGGTCCAAAGCAAACCGTTTTGCGCTTACTGTTTGGCCGAAATTCATTTTTCTTTCGAAATTAAAGGTTACTCGGGACTTGCTGGGTAGTATTCGGTTGAGACGCGGATAAGACAGGTTCGAACAAATGCGATAAATTATCGTAAATAACCCTGGCCAGGCAAACAACATTACTCACTACAATCGTTTCACGTGGGAATATCGTGTCTTCGTACCTGCCCGTGCTGTGGAGATTGATGGTGTGATCATCAAAGCGGCTCTGAATTGTCACCTGTTGAATCGGGAGTTGTCTGTTTCAAAGATCCCTCACTTCATCAAGTGATGCTTTGGAACGCATTTAGCAAAATTTGAATAGAGTAAAGCTACTTACTCTCCTTCAAACTCGCTTTGGCGGACCTTCGTTGGGTTCCTCTAACTATGTTTTCCTAGACAAGGTTCTCCAAGAAACCTCTCCAGAATTTTAAGGAAATCAAAAACGCAGATATTGGCGTTGATTCATTGGCCGATTTCTCGAGCAAATTCTTATCAGCTCAACCACCATGTAGCTCTTTGAACAGATCTTAAATATTGTCCGCGCCAAATTTTATAACAAAAAAACATCATAAAATTGTCTCAATTAGTCATAAATACCAGATCGAGCGAATCATGGTGATGGTGTTTTCATGGGTTGATCCTATTTGAAACACCACCGAAACATCGTGCAATGGGGATACATTTAGAGCACAAACATGGGCATATCATGGGCTTTTCGTTTGGTCGGGTAACGAGAGAATCAACAATGAGCACACTTTACGGTACGACACGGCGGGACACTTCATTTAGAAGATCTGTCCGAACTTTGTCTAACAACGATACCGTTAATAGACCATCGCTTTCAATAGTAGAGTTTTCACTTGCTCGCTTGTCATGCAACAATGGCGCTCCGAGGTTGAATGGAATTAAATTCAACATGTTACAGAATCTATTTCACTCTGCGAATAGGCGCATATTGAATCTATTTAAAAAGTCCCTCGATGGGAACATTGTGTCTCATGATTAGAGGTAAGTGAAGATCATCGCCAGCTGCAAAATTAAGAAAACCAACCTCCGACCACAACTTCTATCGGTCGAATGAAGAATTCGACATGCCTCGTTGAACACCTTCCTAAATTGTGCAAATTTGTATTGCCTGTTATAAATCTATGCATTATTTTCTTAACACAAAAATGAGTTAATATTTTATTCCATTCTTTGTGAGAATCTTCCGTTAAACTATTTCTGCCAAAATTCATATTTGATCTACTTTTGCTCGATGCTGTAATAAATATGCGTTGGGATTTGGCAAATTTGTTGAAGGTTATCAGCATTGAATGTCTGGCATGGTCGAACTGAGTAAATGTGTCCTACGCAAACTTCCCCTTCAGGCAATGTTCCACATTACGACGGCACACTATTTGACTGGAGCACAAATTCTTGCTTAAATGCGACTCACTCTTCTCGATAGGTCACCACGACAAGAATAAAAAATAACGGTTTCCTTTGTTCTTCAGACAATGCACACAAGATCAAAATAACTATTTTGTCGTTCGCTTCGCGCTGGCTAGGGCAGAAGCAGAAAGCACAATGGGTATCGTGCTTGTTGTTTCGTTGTGGTAGTAACTAGATTACCTTTTAGGGCCATCTGATATTAAAATAAGCAACTAGAGATATTTTGCTCTTCAATTTAGCATAAGTCTGTGAATAATGGTTCAGATAACTCCGAAAATCCGAAACGAAATTATTTCAAGATTTTGTTGACTAATTCCAGTGGCACTTCCTGGCACCATCGGTAGTGGCCAAAGTAGCAAAATCGTGCTTGATTGTTCATCAATGACTTAAATGTGCAAATACAACAATTTTGAAGAGCTTTTGTCAATGGTGGATCCAGGAGGAGGGCATTGGAAGTCCGAACTCACCCCCGGATTTTTTTTAAACTGTTGAGAAATTAGTTTCTATTTCAAATTCATTTTAAACTCAAAATCGATCCAAACCATTCTACCACCAAAACTGATTTTAATTAAATAATATTACATATTATGCATTGTGCAATGAACATTTCAAAATCGAAATTTTAGACCCCCTCCGATTTTTTTTTCGGGATCCGCCACTGGCCTTTCTCACACAGAAAGGATATGCATTCACTCTGAAAACCGACGGCCTAATCGCGTCCCGGAGGTCCGAGTTTCATATACCATACGACCCAGTTCGTTTAAATCGCAAAATGTCCGTATGTGTGTTTGTCTGTGTGCGTATTTATTGTCTAGTTCCACTCATTTCTCTCAGAGATGGCTGAACCGATTTGCACAAACATAGTTTCAAATAAACCGTAAAACGCTCCCATAAGCTGCTATTGAATTTTTAGTTGATCGGATTTCCGGCCAGGGCCGGCGAAACACTTTTTTCCCGTGTGGGTAGTAAGATTCGAAGTGATTTCCATTTCAGATATGATGGGTGTGCGAAAGTGAAAATTTCCGGATAATACCTGGTAGCTATTTTGAAATATCCTTTGTTAACGGGCTGTGCGACCGACGGCTCAGCGAATATATTTTTTTTATTACTGATAAGACACATCTTCCACAGCTAAGTACCATTCTTTAATTCTTTTAAATCTCGTTGCATTAATTTTCTGTTTCCTTCTTTGTCCGGGTAGAACGAAAGCCCGCATGAAGGTATCTCCGATGGCAAAATAATGCCAATAAATCTCCTTTTCGATATAAATTATATTCATCTAATACAACAGCCCCCTGGAAGGTCTACTTCCGGACCGAAGATACCCCATTTAACATCATCGATATATCACGTGAACTAACTAAACAACACTTGGCCGTGTACGAAGAAGTATCTTGTCTACGTACCCGCCTGGGAAGTAGAGATTGATGGTGTAGTCTTCGACAGGAGCCTTAATTGCGAAATAACCCTTTGCTTCAGTCCGTGAAAGTTCTGGTTTGCAAGCGTTCAGCGAAAATCGAGGAGTGTAAGAACTTAGTTTCAATCAGTCTCATGTCGAGCCTTTCGCTAATTTCTACGCTCCCTTGTACACTAAAGAGCGAGAGTCTGACAAACTCATTGTTTTAATGTGCGTATAAATTTTCTGAAAATAGAAAATCATTTCCTCTCCTAACCTTCCTCGTAAAGGCCTGAGAGTGTTCTTTGATGGGTGCTATTACAAAACCGAAGTAAGCGGCTCTTCTTCTCGGAAATCTTAAAAACTAACAGGAATTTCCTCATGGGACATCAAAAACCCCAAGTGTCCCTATATTTCATTCCCATGATATTCCTAGGTTTAACACGATGTATTTGGTTAACTTCAGACGTAGATCTTCCACAATTTGAACATTATTTGCTAGGGCCAAGTTAATCCTCGGTACCAGATATTGAAGTTGTCGGTTGTCAAGTCCGAATCAAAGGCAGACATTGTTCCCCTATACATCGCACCTCAGCTGGTTCAAGAACTTCAACTCCCACGGTATGCCATAGGGTTGTCTTCACGTTGATAACCGATCTATCTTACTGCATGATTTTCGGAACAATTTCAATATAATCATGATGAAAAATGATCAAATGAAAAACTTAATGAATGCTGAAAACGCCGTTATTGGCACCGGTTTGTCGACGGATTAACGAAAGAAATAATGTTTCATCTAGATCCTATTATTATTATTATTATTTATTAGGGCTTTAACCTCGAGGGTCATCCGCCATTTTCAAAATAGTATACATTTCATAAATACAAATAATTTTCAAATTCAAAATAGATAGAAAAAAATATAAACCACCGAGTATCATTTCTGTCGACTATCCTGGGCGCACTGCTTTCCGCTTCTTGTGTTTATTTTCTTTCTTGGTGGTGAGCGATGGTCATGTGTATCCTCTGCCGCTTGCCGATAATTTTATCTACCTTCCCCGCCTTGCCTACGTTGTGAATTCAATTCAACCGTTGATCGGAAAAAGTTCGTGACTTGACGGGTAAAAGTGTCGATTTTTACAGTAGTCTGAGCCTGAGTCTCTTATACCATTCGACTCAGTTCGTCGAGCTCGGCAATTGTCTGCGTGTTTTTTTTGAGAGGTTTAAAAAGCTTCAAAAACCTTTCCTGTAGTATGTTGGCACTGTGTGGGACTCACGACTAACTTTCGTGCCTAACCAGTAAAACACTCCATACTCTATTTTCGCTCTTCTTCTTTCTCTATATCAAGGTATTACTTCGTGGGGGAGGGGGGCTCGTTGTGCTTTCGTCTCCTCTATTTTGGAGCCTCATATCATCCATGAAATGGCTCGACCTTTGAGCTTTATTTGACTATCGATTCTTCTCATACTTCTTGTCTCCATCAATTACGTTGCCATTTAGTTCGCGTCCCAGTGAGCCGTTTAGCTGCTGATTCCATGAGCCATTTGGTTTCTGTGAGTCATTGAACTCCCAGTCTTATTATGATCTACTCGAATAGTCTCGTTGGTGAACTTACCCTCCTATGACTGAGAGTTCCCCGGTGGAGGAATTTTTCTCAGTACCGATGTCTGTTTCGTGAGCCAATCAGTTCCCAGCCAATTAGAATCTACCATAATATGAATTTCTCGGTGGTGGATTTATCCCAATACCGATGCTTGTTTTCGTGAGCCATTAAGCTCTCCGCTTCGTTACACACTATCTAGTCCCCGGCGGTGAACCAATCCTACTCAACGAACCAGTCAGTAGGTGCCGAGGTCTGCCCAGGGCTTCCGGGTGGAGCGTACCTTCCGGCTCACTGGCGCCTCAACTGACTGTTCGATGGGAACTACTCGAACCAGTCCTCGGCGGTAGAACTAGGTTGGGTGTCTAGGTCGGTCCGGTCATTCGACTAGAGCTTGGCGTCCGGACCGCTTGCGCTCCGATGACTCGGGTGTTGCCTTGCGTACTACACGACGTATCCCCGGCAGTAGATCTAGTCTACTTCGGCGGAGAGTTCTCCGGCTGCGGAATTTTTCCCGAACCCGATTTGTTGTTCACGGCGGCTGTCTTGTGTCTAGTCGGCGGCGCTGCTTAGTTGGTATCTTCTACACTTCCTCTGCAGCTCTGAGAGTGTTTTCGTCACTACTTTGTTGACCGCATCCCAGATATGCTCGTCATGGCATCTTTTCGACGATATTGTCAACTGTCACGCCGGGCCCTTCGAACTTCTTCGAACCAGGGCATTCGAAGACCACGTGTTCCGTCGTCTCTTGTACGTTCACATACTCCTAGCATCGGTGTGACGAAGCATGTCCGAACCGATGCAGAAGCATCCGTGCCCGGACAGACACTACGTCAAATGGAAGTTCACCTCTCCATGTTTCCTATGTACCAAGCAATGTACATTTGGGATGAGTCGGTGGGTCCACCTTCTTTTCACAGCATTGTTCACTCTTGCTGCCACTTAGCCAAGTGCTTCAGCGCACACATCGATGGAATTGAGTGTTCGATGACGCTGATCACGATACGCCTCGTTATTTTGTCTGTTGTTGACCAGCACTAACTCCGTCATGGGGTCAGCCAGCTGCAACTTGACATCAGTCATCCCGGTTTCAACGATGCCTGTTGCCTCTGCCGTTAACAACTCCACTTCCTCGATGGTATCGCCGGTCATCGTCAGCACAACGTCATCTGCAAAGTCGACTATCTCGATTCCCCTTGGCAGTTCCAGTGTCGATACTCCCTTGTATACAGATCGGAAAGCTAGAAGTGGCAGGGTCAATAGAACAGGTTTAATATCTCACGGGCTTAACTTTTGTCTTCTGCTGATGATGACTCTCATCAGCAGAAGACAAAAGTTAAGCCCGTAAGATATTAAGAAACTCCAAAGCGTTGGATCGTGTATGAAGCCCTGAGGTATTCCCGCTGTGATCCTAATCGACCTCTGTCCCATGTTCTTCTCGCAGACCAGTACTCGGCTCTGCGAGTAACTTTTCAGAACCTTGCACAAATAGTCCGCGATCCGCATTACGTCGATCGTTACAACGACGCAGTAGCGATTATCCCTTCTCCTTTGCTTCAATACTTTCTCCGCACTCGCGATGACTGTGCGAATGGCGTCCTCCGTCAAGATCCCTTTTCGGAATCCAAACTACCTCTGCGATGGTCCGTTCTTACTTTCAGCGTAGTTTGTCAGTCTGTTGAGGATGACCCTTTCCAGAAGTTTACTAAAAGTATCCAGCAGGCATATAGGCCAATATGATGCTGGTGGCTTCCATGGTATTGGCAGTAATACCAGCTTCTGGATCTTGTATCCACCCTGGAATCCACTTTATTCCACCTTACCCTAGTAACAATTGTGGTTTTATAATAGTTTTAAAGCCACCGATAAAACTTAGATTGCACTTGTAGCGTGCTATAAAATTTCAATTGTTACTTGGGTATTTCTGTAGAACTATCCTGAACATGTTCGGAAACGCCAGGATCGCGGTCTATAGTTCCACCTTGGGGATACCGTCCGGAGGAGCTCGTCGCTTGAGACTCACTTGTCACCATCATTCCTTCCGTCTTCATCAACGTGCGGTGTAGGCGGCCATACGGTTGGGTCGTGCTCCGGAATGGTCCTCCACGATAATTTTCAATTTGTCATCTAGAAATTTGAACGGCTTTTTTACAGTCCTTAGTGGATTAAAACGATTTGTTTGCTTTTAAATTTCAATTTGTCAGCGCAAACTTCGAATGGCGTCCTTGATCTTGGCCATCACGACACGGTAAGTGTTGTCCTAGGGGTTTGCGTATAACTCTCTGCACAGCTCCTTGTATCTGGTGGACTACGCACTGTCTCGCGTTGAAAAGCGGCTCTAGCCACCTGGAATACCTTACACTCTTTTCTAATTGCCTCAGATCTTGCTCTTTGAATGCGTTTTCTGGATTTTAAGCAGGCAGCGAGAAGGATGCTTTCGTTCCCCCAATACACAGATATTTCGTCGGTATTGTTACGTCACACGCCCTGTGACGTAACAATACCGACAGCTCATCGGCATTCGGAATTGGTGCGAGGCTGTCACAAAAAGATCCTTATGGAAGTCTTTTATTTTCCACTTCCGCTCACCGGCTGTACTCTTCAGGTTACAGTGCAATTCCGCCGACTAATGGTGTAGTTGATCGCCTGCTAGTTTTTATATGTGTACTGCTTACTAACTCGTTAATTCATGTTATCCATCAGCGACGCACTACAGAATGCTACGTCGATGATGGGTTCCCGGTCGCCTTTACGGATTGTGCTAGCGGAACCTTTGTTGCACAGCCATACATTCAGCTTCGCCACGGCTTCCTGACGATAACGAAGCCTTCGTGTGTGCTATCCACACCTCTTGGACAGAGAAACCGCCCATCACGTGGATTGTCGCCATCCCTGCTCGTCCTGATTCCTACACTTGACTACTGACTCCAGCGCTTAAGCTTTCACGTTCGCTTCTCCTCCCACCGCTTTTGCCACGAGTTCCCAATAGGTCGAGTTCTTGATCAATGGATCCTTCTTCAGCTCGAACAGCATCTCCTTTCTGAGCATTGAGGCTGTTTCGCAGTCCTTCACTGACCTTCTTGGGCTTCTTCAGTTCCTCCTCCTCTCCTACTCTTTACACAGAAAGGGATAACCGGTCACCGGTTCGGCGTCTCATCTGCTACTGCTTTCGCTATCTCCGTGGTCTTGAGTGCCTTTTCAGCGTATTAAGCTCACTCCAGAAACGCCATCTGTTCGCTGCTACGGCGAATTAGATGCTCCAGATCTAGACCAAGAGCCCTGATCTGTCTGTGCACGTTGCCCTTGCTTTTCACGAATTCGTAGAGTTCTTGGATTTTGGGCCTCAGATTCATAATTTCAAGCAACCCTAACTGTTGGTTCTCTTGGGTAATACTTAATTTCGGCATGCACCACCCTAGCTTTCCTTGGCGTCTTATTAGTTTGTCATCGCTCGTGATCGGTATGGCCCCCCTGACCTGCTGTCGCTGCTACTGTTGCTGTTACGGCTGCATTAGCTGTTGCATTTGATCGTTTTACTGGGGTGGCGACTTCGCTAGCTCGCCTTTGGCGAACGGGTTCACCACACTTGCTCCACATTGAAAGATGTTTTGCTACTCCCAAGCATAATTATCTACTGTTTCCCTGTGCAACTTCAGCTAGTCCAGATCGATAACGGAGTAGCAGCCAGGGGTGGTCACACAAGCTCAAGCTCATAATTTCAGGAACTTGGTCACGGTTTTCGTAAATCCTTAAGTTCACGAAATCGTGATATTGTTTTCATGAATTTATGAACGGATAATTGTTCCATGCATGGTTACCTTTGCTAGCAGTGAGGTTGCATGCGAGGGTTGACGTAGTCCTTCATGGGGTACCGCGTTCAGAGCCGTATTGGTGCTAGTCAAGAACGTTCAACTGGTCCTACTTCCACCGGCTAAGGTGCCGGGTTTCGAAGGTACTTGGAGACCTATCAAAGTTTTATTGGCACAGGGGGCAATCAAATCGCCATAGCGGTGAAGTGTCACCGATCTTTACTAGGGTAATGGAATGGCGTAGTTGTCGATCCATGCATCAATTTCGATGAAATCCTTATCCACATCCGTGTTCTGCCGCCAGTGTGTCATATTTAAAGTTTTAGCAGAACCCAAGGTGGCCCAAACTCCACCATATCCTAGCAACACTTCCCAACTCGCCGTAGATCCGAAGGTAAGATCGTTAAGCCTCTGTAATCCTGTCCCTGCTGCCCCCAGACACTCGTGCCTTACCCTAAAGTAGGTAGTGAGTATAACTGGAATAAATTAGAGTAACACATCGAAGAATCTGAAGTTTGAGGGTTTCACTGGTTTTGCACTGAATTCCCAGTGAAAATCACATTTTTTTCTGATAATTATTCGCAATACCTGGTTAGACAGAGTTAAACTTCCGAACACGAAACTCAAATCATCCTTCGCCAGACACGCATAAGCAAAATCTGTCTCATTCTTGACTAAAAGCCAGTGAAAACAACCAACAAAACCCTGAAAATTTTCTCTACTGCTTCTGACAACTGTATCGTTTCGAGTTAGGATGAAAAAAACTAGAGTTCTTTTCAGCAGACAGAACTTTTCCACCATCAGAAATTGCTGCCCGCCTTCATAATACGGATTAATCCGACTTACGGCAAACTTTTCTTTCGGTCTAGTGGATAGTATTGGAAAACATAAGCGAGAACATTGTATCTAAAAAGCGTAATTTTCCGCCTCTTGTTTACCGTAGGAAGTGCCCGAAAGCGAGAAAAAAAAACTAAAACCACGTTCAACGGAAAACTTTTACCCGAGGTGTTGTTCCGCTACTTTACCCGTTTCGCGAATAGATGCTGCTTTCGTCCTGTAGTGAAAAAATATGAAATATTAATATAAGGCTATCCGGACGCTACTTCAAGTCGAGTTTGGAACATCAACGCGAGTTGGGTAAAGTGATAAACGTCACGTGGCGAACCCATTTCTTCCGGAAAGCATCGCTCGGCTGAATCCCTTCCTTAGTTGAAAGTCATTTGTACCGAATATAAAGATACAAAAGCAATTACCGTAATCGTTTTACCGATTCCGATAAATTACGTTGCCGCTTAAGTGGAAATTGTAATACGATAAGGATAGCCTTCACTTCCAGCTCCCATCCATCAAACAACGGGTGGAAACGTCTTTTTCTTTTCGTTCTGTTTTGTCCCTAATTTTTCCACAATGCCTATGAGTAGAAGCGGAGAAAAGGGTTCAATCATTTGGGTCAGTATTGTGTTAGCTGCAAAGAACCATCGCATCAGTCGGTGTGACTTGCTGACCGTCGAGAAGAACCCTTATCAAAGCCAGCCCGCAGTGCCACCGTGGAGAATAGAATTGTTTTCTTATGGCACGGCCGGAAAGCAGCTACAAATTACGAAGTCTTACGGCGGAGATTTGCGACTCAACGTAATCGATCGATTCCGTGATGAGTTTGTTTGCTTTTTAGGGACTCGCGATGAATGGTGTGAGAATTGTGAACAATTTCATATGCAAATAGAGCCTGAATTTCGTTTACTTAAGACCGAAGATTCGATTCTATGGACAGCTGAACTAACAGTAATATGTATCTAAATGATGTCTGAACCAATTCTGTTAGCCAATAATACTTACTGAGTACAATCCTTTCGTCAAACTTCAAAACAACAATGTTCAAGGACAATGAAAAAGCAATAAATAAAAATAATCGTAGGCCAACCAGTCCATTAGCCGATGGAAACGTCAGGACCGGTGCTCCAGGACAAAGAATTTATTTTATGACTTGCTCCACCACCATCACTGACCACTAGCCCGTTGAATATTGGACCATAAACTCTCCATTTGAGCCTTTCGGTTGCATCTAACAGCCTACTGGCCACTGCGTAACCGAATGCTGCTGCTGACTGGGTGTATCGGTACAGTGTATTTTTATTGCGACGACAAAGTCGCACCAACCGGCAGCGGCCTCGAAAACCGGTCATACCAGAAGACATCGATAGCGAACTTTTTATTCTCTTAGTACCGGGCACAGTTGAAATTCCGATTTCCGCTTTTATAGTCCTTTCTCCCTTCCAGTACCAACATACTCGGTCGGTGTTACATCTTCACTAGGTAGGTAGGTAAGTAGGCGGTGGAAAATGGTTCGATTCCCGCGAGACTCGTTCGGTTGATCTCACTGTTTGATAGCCGTTATTGGAATGTCCCTCCTTCTCCGGTTCTGTCCACCCATTGAGAAACAGCATCAGCGCCGGAACGGCGACGTTCCTTCTCTGTGGTGCTGCTGCTTGCCGTTCGGATCGCCATCTCGGAGAGAGGTGCTCCATCACAGGAAAAAAGATGATAAATTAGAGTGTGGAATAAGATAATGGAGTTTGGTCGGAAATTTACGTTGGCTCGATAGTTGGCGCTGGTTGTCCGGGACCGTCTGCTAGCCGGTCGTATTTTTTTTCAAACGACATCGAGAAACAGGATGTTTGCAAAAAAAACGAACATATAGTCCGCTTAATTGTGATCATAATTTATGTCCCATTAACGATGTTGGTCCAGCGATAAGAAAAGGTTGCACATACACTATAGCACAATACAATGCACGCACAGATACACACAGACAAGCAAACAAGGGACCAATGGTCGCTCGAATGGCTGGCGCTCCCAACGGAAAAGCTAGGGTCACTTAGCCAACGAAGCGAATGGAAGGAATTTGGGGGTCAGGGGCCGTGTCAGACGGGCCGTGCCTTGGATGGCTTTTCTCGAAGGGGAATTTCTTTGCCATGTCGCCTCATTTAAGCAAGATGGCCTCTCATGAATAAATCATACTCTCGGCGTGACCCGTGTTTCTCATAGATACCCTTGTGCAAGGCATACCTACCGGTGCGACAGGTCTGACCCGGAGTGGAAAACCTGTCCTGTCGGGAAGAGAATAAATTTCAATAATTTTCCGGTCATAGATCATAATTTTATTAGTTGATTTTTGTGTCGCGTTTTTTATTTTTATTTTTTTTTCTGCTCATCATCGGTTCGGGGCAGCTTGACTTCCGCAACTGGACCACCAGTTTCAAAGGGGTGGTCGTCGGGCTGCATGAGCCTATTCTTGTATGGAAAGTAATTTATCTTTTTGGGTTGATTTATGGCATTCGAGCAGAAAATTATCTCGAACGGGAAGAAGTGTGACAAATTAGCACTTCTCGGTGAGGAAGCAGATGGATCAGTAACACTTTGGGGACCGGAAATGTCATGTTTTAATATTCATGAGCTGGTCGCGAAATCAAATGGGTCAGGCGTGAAAGTTCGGTAAAACGTGGGATTTGCGGGACGGGACTTGAGATCGTAGAGTTTTTCGCTCCAACACAAAATAATGTAATATTGCTTTGAATGTTAAATAGTTAAAGATACTGCCAAGAAAATCGGCAAATGAGTCTTCCCGGGTGTGCGATCGATTTAATTTATTGTCCTTTTTTGAGATCTGTAAGTTGGGACGCCCCAATGATTCCTGTTAATGTGTACCAACCGCCTTTAGCTCTATTTTTGTCCACTGAATATAACAATAATTTTGGTCAAGTGGAAACGAAGGATAAAACAAATGTTCCCGAAATTGTAAATAATAGAACTCGCATTCATAAAAATATTAGTGTTTCCACAAAAAAAAACTAGTTCGAACCAAAAATGATACATGACGTTACATCAGAATGTTTGGTTGGATTACTGTGGTTGTCCCCTGAGACGGGCATAGCGTAGTTGGTCAATCGATTGCCTTGTACGCAGCTCACCTGGGTTCGAGTCCCAACCCCGCACGGGTGTACCCCATTAGGCATAAATACATTAGGCATACGGACGTTTGGCATACGTACGTTAGGCATAATGGACGTTAGGCATAGTGGACGTTTGGCATAATGGACGATTGGCATAATGGACGATTGGCATAATGGACGTTAGGCATACATTATCATGTTGAAGTATCCATTATGAAAATAACTTTTTGGTGGTGACAGGTGATAAGAGCGCAAATGTTTGAATTTTGTTGATGTTGTAGAATTGCTCTGAAAGCTAATAGAACTCGTTCAACATTTTATTCTATTGTAAATACCTCAAAAAAGCTTAACTCATATAAAAGATGCAGAACGAAAGCACATCGAATGAACGAATATACGAATTGCACATCTCTAAAATAGGCTTAACTTGTTTAAAATCGGTCTATTTTGTATTAATGCATGAATAACGCACATCAACCCCTTCATGCCCATAATTTTTGTAATCAATAACGTTTTTAAATTGATCAAGGCAGAATTCACTCAAAAAAACAAGTAAGACCAGTAACTGGTACTATTATAACTTAGAACTAAAGTTATTGCTATTAGTCTGATATAACTCTGTTAGAGCAATACTACCAGAGATATTTACAGTTAGCGTTGATAAATGAAATTTTAATATAACTTCATTATTTTCCATTATTGTTGAAAACTGAAAAAACGTATCAATTTGGACCGTCTTCGACTATCTTTCCTAGCATTTAGAATATTGAAAATTTTCTAGGAGAATTGTGTTGAGCACCGGAAGGTAAATATTGAACAGCTTCCAGCACTGCGAAAGAAGCATCTTTATAAGCGGGTTTTTCGTCTTTCTTGATCTCTATGAAAAAAGTTGAGCATGCAAGGGTTAACTTAGATTAGTTTTTTATGCATGTAAGATGACATTGTCCAAGAAGAAAATATATAACCTTGAAGAACAGCTCATGAAAGAAAGAATGATTCATTTTATTATGCATTCAACAAATATACGAATATTGCTGGTTCTATATTGATTGTCTCCCATATTCTTAAGCACAATGATTGTATTCTCGATGCCATCACAAATAGAACTACGGAAACTCTTTGATATGAGAGAAAGTTTAATCCCGTACTGTGACGAGTTACCGAAGCGGAAAAGGTATCGTCACAAACGTAGAATCGGTAACCTAATGTTGATCCTGTACATGACACTGCCAGTTTCCATAGGATCCAAAACTTAATGTCTGTTAATTATTTTGTTTTTCTTTTTTAATATTTGGATGCAACTGTATTAGTAATAAATCTAAGAGGCTTGAAATGTGCTTGTATCAAAACTGTTCACTTAAATGAAGGGATGTTTTCTTCGTCTCATCTTCAGAAAAATAGAAAAAAAAACTACACTTCCAAGGGTTAAATATCTCGCTAAAGTTATGCGAAGGTATGATATAGCAAAGCGTCCTTTTTTCCAATCTGACAAAAACAAGCGAAGTCTTTATAAGAACGAAAAATTATTGCGATTATTTTTATATTTTTGTGAATTATGCCTATCGTCCATTATGCCTAACGTACTTATGCCTAACGTTACACCCCGCACATACCGTTAGAAACTTTTCCAAAAGACATTTCTCTAACTCGAAAATAGGCGAGTGATCCTAAGGTCTATAATCAAAATTAAAAAAGTAATTGTTCTCTGAATATGCTTAATTTTTGCTATGATTTATATAAACTACATCGACCAACAAGCCGATAGTTAAACGATGTTCATGACTTCGAAAACATAGTTGCGATTTACATAATTCCTCATCACGTTACCGTGAAATTTAATTCGTGAGGTTACTACCGGATTTTGCTGGCAGAATAGCGTGATTTATGTTGTCTTAGTAATTCCTATTCACCTTGTCGTGATTTTTTACGCAGGAATTACATATTGCAGAGTAGTGTGAGTTATGTTCATGATTACAGGATTTTAGTCACGGTTTTCATAATCTATATGCGCGCTATCGTGATATTTGATTCTTGAGCTAACTATCGAATTCATCACGTGGAGTAATGTAATTTAAGTTCATGATATCAGCAGCCACCTTAGAAAACGAAGAATGCAGTTAAAAAAATCTTCGTGAAAAGCAATCAGATGTACTCAACCAATGCCCGGAATACATTGATTGATTTTTACGAAGATTGTGCAAAGGGCAACGGAAAAACTTGCTTTTTCGAAGCATTCTCAGTTGAACCTTGAGTCGACGACCACAATCCAACACTTTGTTAGTGATACTGTCTCTTTCCAAGAACTTTTTACGGTCTCCACCATCTACACGGAAACAAATTCTTTACCGTTTTCATGTATTATAAATCATGAAACCAAAAATTTTGTCATCTTTGAAAATCATGATAATGGTTCATCATATCATGATGATAAAGACGCCAAACATGAACTATAAAAAGCACTCCCATGATTACTAATCATGGCTGCTACATGCGTAACAATTTTTGCCACGAGAGAGTTTGGTGTTTTCCTTCAGGACATCATATTAAATGAGTCAAATTGAACAAATGCAGACGAAGTCTAATAACTACAATTCTCGAGTACTTTTTCAAATGGACGTAAGTAACATTGAGAGCCTCTCTTTGTTTACTTTCTCTTTCGTTTATTACGACGTCATTACAACACTTTGTACTAATTTTCCAGTACATATCGAAAGCCGACGGTTTTTACTACAATATTATGCAAAGAGTAGAGTAGTAAATGTTGAAATGGCCGAGTAATGAACAGAAGAGAAAGACCTCAAAGAGAATCTCTCATTGTTACTTACGTCCATTTGAAAAAGTACTCGAGAATTGGTTTCCAAACCAAAATCTAAGAGAATGTAATTGAAACGAAGTATTTTCGTGCATTCCAGGCTACTAAGTTGATTTTGATGCACAATTGTTATACTATTAGCACAGACTAACAGACATAACACTATGAGGGAATTCCTTCAAAAAACATCGATCCGACAATTTTCCCAGAACACTAGCTCCACCTTTTATTCACAGTCCCAATCACTCATTTACTGGTGGGTTACCCCTCAGGTTTGGGAACAATTTTTCACTAGTGGTCTATCCCCCATATGCTTGTTCATATGTCAATGGCGCCATAATTTTAAATGTGGCCACAGTCCCAACTACAAATATATTTAAAATGACCGTTAAAGCGGGCGAAGCTTTGTTTTTGAGTGTTATGTCTGTTAGTCTGTGCTATTAGGTAGTCAAAAAAAATTCAAGGATTTGCTCATACTAAACGAACACAGATGTTTAAATTTCTGGAAAACTTCATTCAACATACAATCACCATTTTGTATGACTAGATTTTTGCTTCTTTTGGACAAAAAAATATGCCGTGTCTAAAAATTTTTAGTGTTTCTGGGAAAAATATGATTTATGAGTTAATTTTGCAGTTGTCTATGGGCAATCATTTTTTCAATCACTACCTGAAACAAATTGAAAGACTTTGGTTGGGAAGAACTGTTGTATCCTGCCTGTAGCCCGGATACAGTACCATCAGACTATCGTTTGTTTAACTTATTACAATACACTCGACGAAAAAAACGCCATAAATAACTTCAAAACGCACTTAAAGCAATACTTTGATCAGGAATTTTATCATTTATATTAGTCGAACGTTTATTTTGAGAAGTTAGTAAGGTATTTCTAACAAACAAACGGCGAATATAGTTGGTTGAAAAAAGTTGTTCAGGGCATTAGTAATCCCATGTTCATTTTATATTACAAAGTCCCTTCAAACTTTTTTTTACTATCTTTTGACCATTATTATCTTGTTTTGAAGAAGGTCACTAGTAAGTATGTTTTGTACATGGGCAAATCATCGTGCATTCAGAGCCGTAATTTACAGAAAAATGACATATTTGGTTTAAAAATTGCGGGACTTCATGGTGTTTTGTATTATTTAAAAGTAAAAAATACCGCATACCAAATAGGAAATAAACCATAAGTTCTTGAACCAGTCAACGTAGTAGAAATAGCAACAATATTCAGTTTATTTTAATCTTATTCTGGTGGTGCAGGAGTTAAAGTTGATCTCAAAAGCTGTTCGTTGGGGGAATATTGCCAGTCACCATAGTAAAATGTTTTTAATTTTATCAATTTTAGTAATTTTAGTACAATTATGATTGAAATGATTATCATTTAATTCATTTTCAATTTCAATAAAAAAGTTTGTTTTCAGAAATTTAGTTCATGATACCTGTAATCATAACCGCCATTAAAACGCCTGAAATTATACTCGTCGACGAAACAAGAGTAACGCATATATTGCGTTACAAACAAATAGTTCATGATATGATGCACATAATTCATGGTGTATTTTCATAACATGAAAAAACACTATACACCCAGGTTTTTTTACGCCTTTTTTTGCGCGGTTTTTACGAGGGTTTTTTACGCGGATTTTCCAATTAACGCGGTTTTTTTACGCGAATTTTCCAATTAACGCGGTTTTTTTACGAGAATTTTCCAATTAACGCGGTTTTTGCAAAAAACATTCTAAGTCCTTTTGAATGCAAAAGAAGATTTTCGGAAAAATGAAAGAGACGGGTCTGAAAGATTCCTTATGGCCCTCACCCTAACAATATGGGTATTGTAGGAAAGGTCTTGAAGAGTAGGCGCCAGAAATTGATTTTTGGCGCCATTTTGAAATCAATGTTGGCGACTTAAGGTTTAGCGAAATTCGCTATAACCCAATCAATATGGGTATTTTCGGAATTGTCTTGACGAGTAGTAGACAAAGATCGATGGTTGACGCCTTTTTGAATTCCAAGATGGCGACTTCCGGGTTAGCCACATTCACTATAACCCAGTCAATATGAGTGTTGTTGGAATGATCTTACCGAGTAGGTTCCAAAAATTGATTTTTGACGTCATTTTTAAATCCAAGATGACGATTTCCGATTTCGCGAAATTTGCTATAACCCAATCAATATTGGTATTTCTGGACGTTGAAGTTGTAGTACAAATAGTTTTAATTAAACAGTTGAATTTACTTAAATTTAAGCAATATGTTTAATTTGAATAAATTCAAACCCCCAACTCACATCACATACGTCTCGTTCTTCTCTCTCTTCTATTCTCACCGCACTTTCCTGGATGAACACATAAAAATATTTTGCATTTTGCTGGTTTATGATTAGATCTTATATTTGAGGGTGATTTAGAAGATTGCCCAAATTTTTCATGCGAGAATTACGGTAAACCGGAAGTCGCCATCTAGAATTTTAAAATGACAGCAAACATCGATGTTTGTCTGCTACTCGTCAAAACCATTCCGAAAATACTCATGTTGATTGAGTTGACCGGAAGCCGCCATTTGGGATTTGAAAATGGCGCCAAAAATCAATGTTCATGGAAAACCTTGCGGGGAAGGTGCAGATTTATTTATTTCTGGCACCTGCTCGTCAAGACCATTCCGAAAATACCCATATTGTTGGGGTGCGGGCCATAAGGAATCTTCCAGACCCGTCTCTTCCATCTTTCCGAAAATCTTCAAGTCTTTTGCATTCAAAAGGACTTAGAATATTTTTTGCAAAAACCGTGTTAATTGCGAGATCCGCGCAAAAAAAAACTTCCAAAAATATTCTAAGCCTTTCGCTGAGAGTTTTTTTTTTGCGCGGATTTTCGAATTAACGCGGTTTTTTTACGCGGATTTTCCAATTACCGCGGTTTTTTACGCTGATTTTCCAATCAACGCGGTTTTTTAAGCGGTTACGTATCCCCCGCGTAAAAAAACCTGGGTGTATTTCGAAAATCATGAGTCAGTTTTCTCATTTAGAGGAATGGATTTGTACCCGGGTAGTCCAACGTTTTTCTTATCTAAGCGGTAAGAAGTTATAATTTATTATTTACTTTTTTGGATCTTTAATTAGTGGGACCATTGTGTGTAGAATTTTAACAATGGGATAGATCGGCCTTCAACTGAGTTTATCCGGCAGAGTTATAAACTTCTGCTCCAATAGTCAGGCTGCAATCAAGGCCCTTAGCTCAGACAAATCCCGGTCCAAGCTAGTGATCGCGTGCCGAACCCAAATCGAAGAACTAAGCATTATCAACACTATCTACCTTGTCTGGGTGCCCGAACATTGCGGTATTGCTGAAAATGAACGGGCTGACGAATTGGCCAGGGCAGGTTCAGCGAATGACTTCGTTGGTCCTGAGCCCGCGCTGCCAATTTCGACAAGTTGGATAAGGGGAAAAATACGGTCCTGGGCTTCGTCCGAGCATCGCAATTATTGGAGAAACAAACGTGTCGCCAAACAAAGGCGTTTCTAGAACAACCCAGTGATTTCGAAAAATCTCCTACATTTTTTAAAGCTCCACTGCGACATGCTGACCAGGGCTTTAACCGGCCACTGCAAACTCAATTATCACATGGCAACTATTCAGCGCGCTGAGTCTTTTTCGTGTGATCTTTGTGAATCCGACTACGGAACCTCATATCATCTGATGTGCAACTGTCCAGCGGTAGCCCAATTGCGATTTCGAGTCTTCGGCCGTCCTTATATAGATGAAACTATGTTTGGACGACTGAAACTCAGAGACATACTAAAGTTTCTTATCCAATGTGGAAAAGAGCTTTAGGCTTATTCGCAGACAAGTTGAACTACTTGTGAGATTAACTTACCTGTTGTTTATTTTAGCTTTTGTGCTGTTATTTTTCCCACCCTTCCAATTCTACTTCCCCACACCTCCTTGTCCTTTCCTTCCGCTCAGGAAATGATGAAAACACACGGCAAGGCACAAATCCCCGACTATGTACGGGGAACGTGGCATTTAAGCCAATATATTCCGATTCCTGATTCTGACTTCATATTTTTAGGATGTCTTAGACCAAACTCTATGGTTTGGAACGGCTTTCTAAAATTATTTATTATTTTTAAAGTTCTTCGAATATTAAATTTGGGACCATTCATAAATTACGCAACGCGAAAATTGCCCAACATTGACTCCCCCTCCCCCAATGTAACAAATTGTCACAAATTTCTTTATCCAGCCCCCCCCCCCCTCTCCTATTACGTAACAAAATTCTTCGAATTTTTTTTTGTTCAGTAGAAACATGTTACGTAACGATCTAGCTTACCACCCCTTCCCCATATGTCACAACTTGTCGTACCCCCCCCCCCCTAAACGCGAATGGTCCCTTTAGGAAAAACCATACTTTAACTGAAATGAACTTTAAATGCTCACAATCACACGAACCGTTCATCTTTCATCCACAGCTAAGTTGGCGATCTCTTTTGCGAGAATTATCCTGCTGGAGCTGTAGAGCTAAGTTCTCGGAAGGGCTCCCCGTCAGAATCACTCACTACAGTTGCAGGCGAGACGGGAAATGTCACCTACTGCTTAAGGCTAATCAGTGGCATAGCCAGAAATTTGGTTTGGAGGGGGTTTTGATGAAAATCGCAAATTTTTTGAAAAAATGCTAAAATTTAATGAGTTTGATAAATTATTGAAAATTCAAAAACATAAGTAGTCTAACAGATGTCATTCCATTCTACAAACAAGAAGGATCAACATGGAACAGTTTTCAAACCTCTATAGATTATTTTCTTGTATAATATGTCAATGAAGTCAAAAATTGCGATCTTTTAAAGTGGGATAAATGATCTAAAAAAATTTCAACGTTCAAGATCACCTAATATAATAATCCTTGACTTTGAAGGTTTGACAACTTCGGGAAGTTATCAACATAAAACAGCGCCTGCTTTGATATAGAAATTTTAGTGATTAACTCTCATAGAGGTAATTAGGGTGAATTAATTTTTCAAAAATGTTAAGAGACATGGTGCCTTCAGCAAAGTTTTTGATAATGTCATTTCAAACAATTTTGTTGAAAATATGAAAGCTACATGAATTCAACATATAGGGATTTAAATGGACTGGGCCTGCTATATTTCTTCTTAGTGAAGAAAAATTTAGGTGAAAACTATTTTTTTCTGCGCTACGGATAAAATTGTTTGAAACAATCATTGCGAGTTGAGAACACAAAACCTATAACTAAATTATGGATGGATGGAACTGAAACTTGCGTTTCGACTTCATCTCATCAGAATCCGACACTAACTTGGTGGGCGGACTAAGCTTGCGCCGAATGATGCTAGCTCCTGAAAATGGAATCACTCTTTGTGTTTTTGAGTCCTTTTAATATCTGGGAATTATTTGTTTTAAATCCAGTTCCCTTATTTTTTTTTGTAAGCTTCAAAGGCACCTTGAACGCAATGTCAATTTATTATTTAATTACCGCAGAAGAGATTTATCAAATACAGTAATTTCAGAATAGCTTGTTGTAAAGGTTTTCTACTACTATATTTCGATACTCTGAATATGTGGGATATTTATATCTTTGACAAAGTTGTTTGAAATAGCACTTTCGAAAACTTTGCTGGAGACATTAAGTCTCGACCCAAATTTGGTTGAAGAGTAATTCTTGTCTATAATTACTTCTAGGAGGATTAACCGTCAAAATTATTCTATCAGAATGAACAGTTTACGTTTTGAAATTCATCAATGTTACTTAACATCGAAATTTGGCAGTTTCGAATGAATGTGATCGTGACCGTTAAAAATTTATCAAGCATTAATTTTACTTTTCTTTATTAGTCAACCTCACAACTTACAGTACTAGTACGTAGCACACAAAATTTTAGTACGCCATTCATTGCATCCTGCTAAGAGGCTATTCATATAGTTGATAATACAACAAAAATCCAATGCTCATAAAACCGATCCTGACCTGCTAGAGACAAAATTACATCAGCTTTCAACTAGTTTCTGAAATGTTATTCTTGTAGTTAACCATATTGAATTGTTGTCTAAACTCTACACAATCTAAAAAAATACATTTTCAGCAAATGTTGAAATGTATGTAAGTTTTCGGTAAACAAGCTTATGTTTTATATGCAATCAACCTATTCAAATTTAGATTCCCATTCGAAAAATTGTCTCTAATCCATATTTTGAAGCATCTTTCCAAAAATGAGCTCATAATAATTCAGACAGTTATTTTATTTTACATTGAAGTAATTTGACAACTATGGGATTTTGGCTAAGAGATAAGTTACAAGATCCCCTTCCCATAATTTTCCAAAAGTTCTCATGACGCTTTAAACACAGTTCTCAATGTAGTGATCAGAGAATATTTTTCCAAAAATATTTTGTGGAATATTAAATTAAATTCGTCAGCATCAATTTTTTTTTCAATCCAATTAATTTTGGTTTGGGGGGGGGTTTAACCCCCAAAACCCCCCCTGGCTATGCCACTGAGACTAATTGCAGCGAGCCACGAATTGATTCCGAATGATATTCATTGTGTGGTTCAGATATGTGCGGGTGTAGGGACTTCGCCATCGCATGTATCATTGCGAGGAGTCCGAGCGTTTGTACGTTAACGTATGTGTTTGTATGTCGTGTGTGCTAACGTGGACGTAACTTCGCGTGTATGAATTCTATTTTATAACCGTGTGTACTTTCACACATTCGCGTGTCTTCTTGGATGATCGTGCGTGGACTGTGAAATTTCAGTGTACGGTTCAGATACTAGAAGAAAGTGAGTTCTTCCATAACACTAGAGTTCGCGGTCGTGTGGCCATGGAATGTGTTGTCTAGTCGATATGAGAGCTTTCTTTTTATAATTTGTCCAATTGAAAGCATGGACCCTGACTTCTGTTATCGAGGATAGATAGGAAAACATGGGGAGACTTGACCAAGCGCATAATTCTATTTTTGGCTATTCTTAAATTTTCTATTCGATTCTTAAATTTTTTTCAAAAAATATTTTTATGCTTGTTTTGATCCCTTAAGGTAGTTTTAAAAGTTTGGAATGAAAATTCCTTTCCTTACAGAAAATATTACGTGACTATTAAACTTGCATTAAATTGTGTAATTTACTCGACTACTAATTACTATTAATGTATTAATATACCATCTTAATCCTTGTGAAGTAGTGAAAAGATTTTACATAAATTGGAACATTGGAATAGTTATTACTAGAATTTGCATGACATTGAACGCAATAATTCATGTTGGGGAGACTTGACCAAGATTTTATGGGAAGACTTGACCAAGTGGAAATCAGCTGAAGAAAGATACAAAATCACTGATATTTATTATGCTTTAGTATCTACTGTTAATGTTAAGCACGCCATAAAAAAATCCCACTTCAAACAAAAGTCTTTATATTTTAGTATTAGTAAACAAAATTTGCAATAGTAGGACTGATTTCGTGACGTGTGAACATGCAATGCAAGCAGTACAATTAATCCTTAAAAAGAAATGCATTTAAAAATCGAAATTTATCAAATGCAACCCTTTCACATTTTTTACTGCTACCTAAGGATCTCGACAATACAAAAAAAAATAATTACAGTATGTTTTATGTCATTATTTTTTGTTATGATTTTTCAAAATTCTCTTGGTCAAGTCTCCCCATGCCTTGGTCAAGTCTCGCAGTGGGGACACTTGATCAAAAAAAAAAAAACGATCACAGAAAAATTTTTGTAACTTTTCAAAAATTAAATTAAAAATTTTGCAAAAAATCATGAAGACGCAAAATAACTTTGCACATTATATCTCAATGACTATTGAGAGATTTAAGGTTTTTTTTAGAGATTTATGCAGTTTTAGCTGAAAACCTGGTCAAGTCTCCCCATACTTCCGGAAGTGGCCGATTCATGATCGCACGAGCGCGGGAGCTTGGTTCACGCTTGAGACCGCGTTTGAATATTTAAAAGTGCTGAGACGTTTATCTTATCACCGGGATGTTATCATGTTTGCGAGATCGCGTGGCTATGTTGCGTGGATGATCGCGAATGGCTTAAGCATTTGTATGTTAACATGTTTGTAGCATGCATGTGACTTCGCGTGAATAAATTAGATTTTTATGCGTGTTGTTTAGAGGACATGACCGTCATTTTTTTGTTTGGTTCACCTGAAGGCATTGGACCGTTGTTACTAGGGCCGAGGATGGGGACTTTCGGATGTATCGATTCATGATTGCGCAAACACGAGCGTTTATAGGTTCACTCCTGAGACCGCTTTTGTGAATCTATAAGTGTTAAAACAATTCACATGGTCTCCGGGCTGTTATCCTGTTCTCAAAATTGCGGGCGTAGGTGTGCGTGGATGATCGCGAAGGGCTTGAGTGTTTGTATGTAAACGCTTTTGTGGGCTAGCGTGTATGTAACCTCGCGTGTATAAATTATTTGTATAACCGTGTAGCCGTTCGCGTGTGCTGAAATAATCTCGGGCGTACCGTGGATGTGATACTTAATTATTAAAGTATGGTCAGATGTTAGTAAAGAGTGAGTTCTCCCATAACACTAGAGTTCATGTCGCCATGGGACGTGGTGTCTAATGAATATGGGCGTCATTTTTTATTGCTCCCATTAAAGGTGGTGGTCTAATCGATCGTAGAGAACGTGTTTGTAAATTTATAAGTGCTAACACGTTCACTAAATTACCGGGATGTTTAATGTTAGCTTGATCGCGGGCGTAGGTATATGTGTATAATTGCAATTACATGTTCGCATTTGTGACCAGAATTGTGCTATCGCGAAGGCCTTGAGCGCTTGTATGAATGTTATGCTGACCGTGTGTTGATGATTCGCTTGCATCGGTAAATAAATCGTATCTTCCAATCTGATCTTCCCGAACGAATCGAATTCAATGCAAGGAATTTTACACCAGTAGAAAGTGACCGACGAATCCTGGGAAGGATTACCCACTATTCTATCATATACGTCAGTTCTGCATCCATTCCCCGACCCAGCTGTCACAAATACCTAGGCGAACACATACACAAGTAGACACTACACTAGTACATAACAAGTGTACACTAGTACTAAAAACTACAATTATTACAACACAACCACTAATAGGCTTCTTCTTTCACAGCTTTTTATTAGCCTGAGTACGATGACCGTCACTCGACACACAATGACCCCCACTGCGAGCCGTGTCCACAAATACTGCCACTAAGCCGTTGAGCAATGTTTGCAAGCACAGCCCACTTTTAAGGTGTGTTGTATGCTGTTCACATATCCTTTGTACAGCAGTTCATTATAACTGCGGTACTCATTACTGGCTGGTGCAAAGAAGCGCTTGAGCAAAGGACATCGTCGATTTGTGTACGCACGAAGAGCTTTGGCACGAGTACGTTTTAGATTTCGAAGCATGGCGTTATACTAAGGAGGTTTCCTCGGAGGTTGACATTTAGGCATGGATGTTTCAACACAGTCAGTGGTCGGTTGTAACGGTCAACGGCAGCATCTATATCCACATGATCATGTATTACATGATCAGCAGCAGGGAGTAGCGCAAAGCATCTAGATCTGTTTTGCGAAAATTACAACGATCCACAACTAAAGCTTTTGATATTGTAAGGTGCTACTGGTAGAAATTGTTTTTTTATAAAGCGGGATGATTAGCTTTATTGTACATAGTTTAGATGGTGAAAAAAGTGCCTGTTCGTGCATTTTGGTTAGCACCTTTCTTTCTTATACGTAGTTGAAGTTGGAGTGAAAAAATGTATAAATCTTCAATAACTTTGAAACGAATAAATATTTTTACATGAAGTCTTCGACAATATTATGTAGTTTTAATACCTACACATTTATTTTAAACATAGTTTGCACGAAAAGTCACAATAAAAAAAGTTATATTAAAAAAACTAGATTTAGGGGAGTTGCCATAGAAAACGCCTTATAAATTGATAACCTTTAGTCCTGCAAGCTCAAGTTCGTCAACAAAATTCTTCACTATGAGCATTCCTAAAACTTTGTCGAAGACACCAACTTTCTACCTCGTCAATATAAAAAGTTAATCTTTTTAGTTCGATTATAGTAAGCCATGCCTAATATCAATTATTATCAGATAGCGGGGAATATTTATATGAACAATTCTTCCATAGACACATTGTGAATATATTCGATGGTTTGGCCTCTAGTGAATTAAGATCACGTTTTTGGCATTTCCGACCACTGTGCATCCCGATTACAGACACAAATTTATTACTTTTTAACAAGACTCAATTAGCTAGAGATTACCGGGTAAAGAAAGTTATGAAAATTTAGAGCCATATTGCTCAAGTGAGAGCAAGGATGTAAAATATACAGATCACAAAACTAGAAGTGGCAGGGTCATTAGAAACAGGCTTAAAATCTTACAAGATAATCTTTTGTCTTCTGATGGAAGGAGTCGAGCTTAGGCAGCATAACTATGAATCACTCAAGTCTACCAACATGTCTCCTGGTAAAGACAGACTTGTCCCTCTTTACTGTGAGAACCGACATTTATTCCAATGATACTTCAAAACAGACCATAGGGGGTTCAAACTTTCGCCATGACCCGACCAGAAGGAAATAACACAATTATAACTCATGCTGATATTTTGTTACGAAAAATTTCCTATCAAATGTTGTTATAAAGTAGAAACCGTTAGGTGTTAAAATAACAAAAATTCTAACAAAAAATTGTCTACGAATATCACATTTATAACAAATGTTGATAGCAATATAACACGATCATAACAACTTGAGATAGCAACTGACCCCAATATAGCTTGTATTACTTATTGTATAATATCAATGATTTTAGCGTGCACGTCTAAAAATAGAATACGAGAAAAATAAAGCATACATTAGGGCGTTTTTTTCTTTGGAGCAAAAAGCTTCCTGCAGCAAAAGCTTTTATAGCATTGCCAAATAATTGCATACCTGCTGGCTGATTGTTATTGTGAGTATATGACAAGCAGATAATTATTTGTCGATATTGCCGCTTTGAACCTGGGTATTCTGAGTTTGATGGGGAAGTTTCCTGCATGAACCAACGACGTTGTTTTCAACTGAGGTTTAATGTTAGCATAATATTCCACGCATCCGTCAAGGGCAAAACGATTATAGATGCAGAAGACGTTTCCAGAACGCACACATTGAACCTTGTCCAAGCCTAAGTGCTGTTTGTTTTCCTGGTGTCATACGCTTTGTTTTTATTCAGTTTCAGTCACTAATGCAGCTGCCTGTATGACGATAGACTGAATAGCTTTATAATATCTTTTCAGATTAGGAAAGAGACGCTATTTTTAGATTCTAAATAGTGCGCTTTGGCTCTTCTCTTGTACGTTAACGTGTTTTACATGGTTTTTAGAAATAATGTCGATGCGACATGGTAACATTGAGCAGATATTTAACGTAAATTGTTTCACGAAGAATACAACAAATCTTATTTAGGATTCCGCACAGATTCAAAGCAACGAATGAGTTTTGAGGTTTCAAAATAAATCTCTTTTAGGGATTTGTTATTGGCATTGGGATATGGGGAAGACTAAATAAACCAGTACAAATTGATTTCAATTCGCGTTTCTTTCATTTGGACTGCTTGATACTTCCTGCATATTCTTCGAAATAAATTTTATAGGAAAATTATAATCTTTATAAAAACGCTCTTCGATAACTTCACGATTTCAAAGCTTTTTATAATAATGGCTTTAACATTTAAATCATACGCCTCCTACTCGAAGTTATGTGTCAGAAGAGTGTCTCAGAAAATTGGAAATGTTATCTCTTAATCCAACTGAAACCAAGTGAGTCAATCAAACACCTCACTGACAAGTTCTCCGACCACTTGCATCTAAAACTTGTCTATACTCAAAATGCGGAATTTTGAAAATCCAAATAAAAAAATCAAAAGCTTCGAAAATTCGCTTTAAAAAGACTGTACTTACTGTAACATCATCGTTGTACGCGTACATTAATATCATATTATTAATCCAATGATAGCACCAGAAGATATAATATTGATATAAGTTTTCTTGCATTCCTGATCGGTATATCATAAAGATAACACAGAGAGTAATAAATATCAACATGAGATATAAATTTGATAGTTTTCTGTTATGATGTTTTGATCGGGGAGGGCTTTGAATTACTTTTGAAAGTATCTCTACCTTCTGATCGGGAAAAAATTAAACTGCTAGTCCTTTTGATACACATAATGTCATTTGAATTGGATCACACTAGAAACAATTTGTTGGAAAAACCTTGCGAGGGTGGCTATATAGGAAAGTAAATTGATATCGATAGGCAGCATCGCATTGGTTCTCGTTTCGTCAAGTTTTAATATTAGTCTATTGACTTAGGTCACAGTAAAGGTCGGTTAACGAGCTATCACCAGCAGCTGAACAAGAACGAGCAGCTGAACAAGAAAATCGGAATATTGTAGTCTGGAGAAATTTCGCCGCCATTCAAATCTCCGTCCGAGTGACTGAAAGCTAAATGGCTCTTCAAAACTGGCGGCGGTATCGGGAGAAATTCCGCTGCCGAGGAACTCTCAGCAGCAGCAAGCAGATAAATAGGAACGACTAGCACCATAAATGGTTGGCACCTCCGGATCAGTGGGCGTCTCGACAGGTGACGATATTTGCAACAGTAGGTTTTTAAGATTATTGTATCCGTATATCGTGATGTTCAAGAATAAAAGTCGGCTAAAAAAGCTACTCTGTAAAAATAGTGTATATTTGTTCCGGTTTTTATACTAAAGGTTTTTTTATCCGATTCTTGCAGAGAAGAGTCCGATTTTTATGACTGAGGTTTATATCGGGTTTTTCCACTCTAATATATTTGAAGTGGGTTTTCTGTCCTTTGCGACTCTCATATTTACTTGAATGAAAAGCTGTTCTGAGTTCTGAATGAGTTATTCAAGTTTCAAGTTTCGTGTATTAAGTTTAAAGTTTTATATTTAACTCTTATATATAAATTTGACAAAATCTTTCAAAGAAAACAACCCCCAGTCAGATATGTTTCAAATTAGGAATTATTCACTACAGTCAGACGAGGTACAATAAAAAGCGTAGTATACATCGAACGTATACATTACATTTTGAGTCTCGTTTCCCAATGATTCACACCTCCCACGAATCCCCAAAAGTGTTTTGATTAAGAGAGAACAAACATCGCTAGAATGAACCTTCGCAGGCCAATCTATCTTCACTCTGGTCGTTGTTTTATTTGCTTTCGTTTTCCCAAGTTACCCTCCCTCTCGCCACCTGCCTGCGGACCCGTGAAGCTCACACTCGTGGGAACGCGCGAAAAATTATGTCGACCTTTATTTCTCTCACCCAATCCCGATTCTCTTTGAAGTTGAAATGAGCCTACGTCGGAGATCATTTTTCAAAGCACTTGAAAACAACCGTCATGGCATGAACGTAGTTTTGTTTTGGATCTGGCAAAAAATTCAATTTGTCAGAAACAAGAGTGTAAGGGGCTCGCACTCTTGCTATTTTTCACTTTGCCCAACAGGGGATTGCTTCGCACCGAAGGTGTGACTATTTTCACGTCGTATCGCTGGAGGGTCAAAGGGAGTGCGAGAGATGGTCTGCACGAGTGTGTTCGCTGTCCAGAGTACATCCATCTAGCACGTAGGAATGGGTTGTTTTCAATATGCGAACCATGAGTTTCCACTCAGGACCTACATGGAATGTGGAACTGTTGGACGGTGTCTTTTGCGATCTGAAGCTAGCTTTGTTGTTGGGATGTAATGCACGTGCATTATTTTGTCACAAGATCACACGAACATTCGTTAGGGCAGATTCGGGCCATACAGAAGTAAAGTTGAAGAAAAATTGGTTTAGTTTAGTTCCAATTTCATAGTTTCATATCGAGCCTTTTTGGGGGCAGGTGTTGAGTTTCAAATGATTGTTAAACTTTACTTTACTAATGATATACTAAGAAATTTTCTGAAAATTCCAAACAAACAGAAAACGACAATTTCAGCAAATCCCTAAAAGATGATGAATAAAGCAAATAACTGCTCCGGCGTATTCCACCTTGCATTGACGAATCACAGCATTGGGACCTCCAGCAGTCTCCGAATCGAGTGGAAAGTTGCCTTTCATTCGTCTGCGAGGCACGAATTTGCAACTCCCTCCAACTTTTCCGATGAAAATCGCTGGCCCAGAAGAACACGAACCGAGCGCAAGCGGGCAGCAAAAACATTCGAAATAACACGGCTGGCAAAGTTTATAATTAATTTTTTATGTAAATTGTATTCCATAATATGCTGAATAATCATCCATCATTCAGCACTCGGGCGGCCGGAAGCGGCGGAAGGGCCATTCCCGAGAGACGAATCTCGTCGTATAATAACTGTTTAGACAGTAGAAGCGACCAAATGTTTCAGTCAAGGTTAACCCGAGCAACCAGCAGGAGAGAACAGGCAAAGTTTTGTCCCCATAATTAAATTAAATGATGACGGTTTTGTTGCTGGCAAGTCCCGGGGCAGAGAAATGGGGAATCTTTCCAAATAGTAAAACGATTTTCTGCCACATAGCGATGATTAACAAACCACTTTGGACTGCTCAATCCGGTGAAGTCGATCGAAAGCGAAAGTTTCTATACGCATACCACATTCATTTGGGAAGCGAAACAGCAGAGAGGCGATAAAGCTATCCCAATGCACAGGAGATAAAACTTCCTAGGTATGTATATGTATCGGAAGAATGATGGGAGGGAAGGCATCCGGAAAAACTTTTCCGTCTTCATTACGAGTTGGGACTTTGGTAGAAGAAACCTTCCCCCCTGGTCCGTAAGGTGAGCTGATTTTGCTTTGCTTTCATTCGGATGATTGGTTGTGTGGGAGGGCAAATTCTTCGAAGAAGGACTCCCCTTGAACTTTGCTGTGTTGTTTGTAGGACAGTTATTCGGTTTGTAAAGCTTTTAAAATAATGTATTTGAATATCGATTCTGGACACCATTAATCGATAGTATTGTCACGTTTTCACGATAAGACACGTTTATGGAGTTTGGGCAGAAGTTTACGATGGAGATTTAAAAAAGTCATGGAATGGGGAACAAATTCGTGGCTAATGATGCTGAAAATGGCATTCCATCGATGGGGAAAAATAAATGCCTGTATTTTTATAATTTATTTCAAAAACAAGATTTGTTATCAAGTCGCAATGCTTACGAAATAATGGAACGGAAAAAAATTGTTTATTAGATATTGACGAAGTAAATTCTATCATAAACGCCAGAGATTCGGTAACACGGATTTCTTCACAAGATTTTCAAAATGGCACTCGATGTACAAATCACCTACCCCCTACCCACAGCAAAAAGCTCTGGATTGACTCTTTATGAGGTGTGAAAAATAAAATCTTCGAATCACAACCCTGCAATTTGCATAAGCCTTGTAAGTAATAGACCTGGCAGCTGGCGTACAATCTCGAGACGGTATCAATTATGCTAATTTAAAAGCTTCCTGAATGTGCTGCCATTAGTTGGTGTAAGTGGTTGTGTGTGTGTGTGGGCTTGCGCGGCACTGGGAAACTTACTAACTCTGCTGAATTATTCAGTAACAGATTGATGGCAGCAGCAATTCCTTGTAGTTACATGCTTTGGTCGTCTGACATTAGGCATTTTCCCGCTGAACATGTGTAGGGAACTTCTGAAGGTCAAACAGTGATTGATGTTGAACCACAATAACTATCAATAGTCGTATTAGGCAGCATTGTGTACAATTTCAGAGTATTTCTCATTCTAGTCACCAGATACCGGTGGTGTAATTACGGTTGAATTGGAAGGTAGTCATTTATAATCAGAGGTGTAAATACAACGCAGAACCCATCCACCGATTTGCTCCTTTTCATTAGTCATTTCCATATTAAATTTGCAAAAGGGCGAATAAGATTTGTAAACAAACTTTTATTTTGATGGTTTCTCTTAATCTATTATCTATCTATCTATCTATCTATCTATCTATCTATCTATCTATCTATCTATCTATCTATCTATCTATCTATCTATCTATCTATCTATCTATCTATCTATCTAGCTATCTATCTATCTATCTCTATCTCTATATATATAAAAGTCAATATTTGTATGTATATGATTTATAGACTCCCAAACGGCTTAACCGATTGCTGTAAAAATTTGCACATAGTAGGCATTTGTTATAGAGCGTGTTTGTATGCTATTAGTTGGGGATTATCGGTCCGCAAGATGGCGCTTCGGAACAAATGGTGTTTTCCTCCTATTTCGTTGAAAGTCGCAGCAACGCGCGATGGATATTAGCTAGTTTACTATAATTTCAAAGCATAAAACAATTGAAATTACTTCTACGAAGGGTAAAAATTTACATTAACGCATATTTTTCATTAAATTCCATTCTGCTGGAGACTAATGAGCGAAACAAGTTTGTTTACAAAAAACATTTTCGCCCTTTTGACGAATTAATATTGATTTTAGCATAGCTTAGGTAGAATGTCTGTAGTTACCAAACCGGGGACAATTTGACAGATAGTGCTTGTTTCATATATGTACCACCGATTTGATGGTGGTGCTAGTATGCCTTCTCCGTACGAGTACCACGAACAACGAAACGAAAAAGTTTCAAGAGAAAAGCGTGTTTCGTTACGTGTGTTATGAACGCCGGCTAGAACAACATTTAGAAAAAGCGTGTTCCAAAATGTGGATAAAGAAAACTATTACTAGAGAATAAATTTATCCTTAATTGGAAACCGTCAGCAAAGTTACATAAATCTTATTATAAATTTAGCTGGAAGTCGTTGTTTTTAGCAACCGGCTCTCTTCCTCCTAAAAATGTTTTGGTTTTCTTCTTGTGTGAAGTTTGTATTCGACAAAAAATTGGTGCCTTTTTCTCGAAAAATATAAACGATAAACATTTTGGCTAATGAAAGTGAATCAACAAGTTTAACAATTCGTGAACCTACGACATCTTGTTTCAAGTTCATTAAGAACGTCAAGAATTCTAGTATATTAATCGGGAAAATAAACAATATATGTAGGATTTTCTACCTATTTAGCAAAATTGGCTTTGAATAGAATTTGTGTGCTTTTATCAGAATTCTGGCAGCAAACCGGTAATGCTCGTTTTCAGCAAGAATGCTGCCAGGTATGTACATTTTTTTTCGACTCCTGCCAGCGCTTTGTTCGACATTTGCAATAATTGTGTCCGGAAGATATTGCGATTACAGACACTCTATATAACAGACTAGCGGAGAGAAAAACAGTAAAACTAGCAACCATGGATGTAAACTGGCATCACGGAAGCTCCCATATGCTTTGTATGGGCTTCCTCTTGCACTTCCCCTCTCAAAACCATCATGCTCATTTGGCTGCGCTTTTTGACAGTCCGTTTGGCTGCAATTTTTGTCACTTCGCTAGTATGTGTATAAAGTGTCTGTAATTGCGATGGTTTTGGTACAGATCCCTTCAGAATTATTCTGGCATTTTACTCCAGTCTGATAGAAACCTTACGATCTACCGGAGGATTCCATGCCTGGGGAGATGTTGATTCGATCCGGAGGATTTTCGGCAATTCCAATATAAGTGGAAGTGGCTTGATTTTGAAAGTCATCTTCTTGTATTTCCGAGAATCTAATTTATTTCATCTTGGATTTTTTTAAATTCAAAATGAAATCTATGTTTCTGTTTAGCTATGGCGGAATAAGGACAGCTTCTAATTTGAGCAGCGAAATAAATTTGATGATAGAAATGATCAAAGTGTTTATTTTTTACAGATATGGAAATTAAAAGTAGATGCGCCTTTTTCAAATTTTGCGCCATTCGTGCCGCCATGACATCACGAAATCACCACAAAATTTGCTTATGAGTTCAATATATGGGAGCTGTCAAGTTGTCCCCGGGCTGGTAGTTACACTTCGTGATTGACCAAACGAGTGAAAATGCACAATGAACAAAAAATCAAGCTTTCGAGCAGCAAATCATTCTCACTGCGCATGTTTCATTGACTCAACATTGCTTAAAAACTACACCGCACAGTGGTGGGATTTCGAACAAAAGACAGTCAGAGCCTAAAACGTCACCTATTTTGGCCGAAAATCACAAGTTAAGTTCCCACTGCTACAGTCCAAACACTGCAGCCAACGTTCACCAGTTGTCCCGGTCCAGTCTGTGGAAGTGGAGAAAGGGTCTTCCAAACTTCCTACTGCAGAAAGGATCCATTCATTTTGATTAATTCATACACTGAAATGTTCCCCGATTCCAGTTTATCGTTAGACATTTCGTATCGGCACCAAATACCGTATTTTCTGTCAGCGACCCGCAGTTGTTTACGAGAGGCACATAGTCCAGTTACATTCCACGAAATGTCGTCGCTTCGGTCACCGGAACGCGCAATTGCCACCAGTCATGAGGAAGCCCTTAGTTCCCCTATCACAGTCGAGCCCTTCCTGCCAGCATTCAGCAGCCGTTCCGGTCCTGTGCTGAAGTTGGGACAAGGGGTCTTCCGCAAATCTAGCAAATGCATCTTATTTGCCTCACAGCTCTTCGATTTCCAGCATTAGTAAATGACAAGACAAGCTGCTGCTGCTATACTATCAAAATGTTAGTGGTATCAACTCAACCGTTGAGCAATATCGCCTTGCAATCTCTGACGAGAGTTTGACATCATTGCACAGTAGTCCAGAATGTAAATAAAGCAGGAATTTACCCTTTGGTAAAACTAAATAATTTAGCCTTACAATATATTTAGGAAAGTTGTTGTGCTTTCCAAGGCCCTTCTTTTCGTTTAATCAGAAGCTAGGTTGGTTCTAATTTTAGCAAGATTTAAAATTAAATTTTTTAATGGTTCAAAATAGAGACAGTCTTCAATGAAGTTGTAGAACAATGCATGCATCTTTAATATTTTCCATTTCACGGCATGCAAGCTTTAGTATACTCATTAAAAAATTATTTTATTTCTATAACTTTTGTAGTTTTTATTTTACACTGAAGCACCTTTTGAACAACTTGAAAATTATTTTAGATCGCATGAAATGGTTCTATACACCAACTATATAACTATCTAACGAAAGAAGTTAGAGGATCAGTATATTAAAACAAACTGTTCTTCTTCACAAGAAGGTACACCGGGGCAAGGTGAAATGCGGGATAAGTTGGAATGGAAGCCTTAACCGTTACCAGAGAAGAGTATTCTACGAGATTATTTTTTCCAGTAAAAAGCTCCCTTAACGCACATTTTGAATGCCATAAGCGTACGTTTGAAACATCTCAACGACTTTCGCACCTTTGCTTATTTTTCGTCGTTCACGAAATAAGAAACCTCTTTTTTCCTAATTAGGTCAATTCATCCAAAAATGCTATGGTTGCAAATTATTTCTAAATAGTTACATGTTAAACAATCATTTAGGGTCTATCAAGTGTAATGATTATGAAATGTCTGCTTCGAAACCATTGTTCACCTTGAATTTTGGGCGTTTCATCATACCACTTATTTTTACACCCCTTGGGGCAAATGGAACTGCACACAGAGGGGCAAGTTGGAACGACAGTAATAATTCACTAATCTTCGATTCGGAAATTCATCATTTTGTTTTAGCACCCATTATCGTCCACTAGTGCACCAGGAAGCAGACCACACAATTCTTCTACATTTTTATAACAAGTTGTTACACATTTAATTTGTTTTTATTTGTAATTTGATGAGCAGCAGTGGTGCGAAATTTCAAATTAGGAATTGCCTATTTGAATTTACCGAAACCAGCTTCAACGCCTTCTTCACACATTCACTTCCAAGCTGACTGCAGTTTCAAGCAAAATTGTATGCCTTCAGGGCAGAAAAATTTTGGATTCATTCAGCAACCAAAGTTTTCATTTGTTATATATTGACAAGTTGAAGATGGAAGGTGAACATTTTCGTGCATAGATGAACTATGCCTGATGTATTTTTGCTCGATAATCCCACTCGGAGCCAGCGTAAAAACAAAATTCAGTTTGCAACTAAAGTGCATTTGAACCGAAAATAACTGAATGAATGCGCTGCATCGAACGAGTGAACAACGAGGCAAGTAACCGAAGCATATACTTCAGCACGGCGAGCGTGAATTTAATGTCGCTCCTCTTTCAGGCTCACATGGGGATGTCAATATTTCGGAGCTCTTCTGGGCAGGGTCCAGGGCTTGATTTTACTATTGTTGTTTTAGGTTTTTTGTATCCTGATACTTTTATTTGCTGGTATTAATGAATAACAAGGGTATTCTGTATCATCAATTAAAAAAATATGCTAATTTTTTAATCTTGTCGGATAAAAATTATCAATACAAGAAAAAATCTACTTTTCTTTCCACGTGGCACCACTATTTAATATTTTCTGAATATATTGTTAAAACTTCATTCAACCGTACCTTCTTAAAGTCTTACGCAGTTTTCAAATAACATTTTAAAGCAAAAGAACATTAAATAAAAAATTACTTCAATTTTTCATTAAATAGCCTAGGATATTATATCCCTAATGATACATGCTTAATTCTGTGCGTACCCTTCCCGTAAACCCCTGCAGCAATACCTGACAATTAAATGGACATTAGAGTGGCTCAAAAATGACATTTTTCAGCACAGCACTTTTTGAGTTCCTTTTGTGATCCCAAATGTCTATGAAAAGTTTGGGAGCGGTCGGTTGCTTCCCGGGTTTGCGCATTGCGTTCAAAGTTTGTATGGGATTTTATATATGGGAAATCAATTATTTTGCATTTACGTTAATAAAGATCGCTATTTCACTCAATATGAAAAACCAGGTTTATAAAACGATAATTCAAGCCTTGGTTAATAACTTTGTCGAAACCGGTAACTAGCTACGAGTTTTCAAAAAATAGTTATAACGATTTTAAAACTTATGGTTCAATCCAAATGCACAAATTAATTATTTCTTCCAACACTGTCAGTACACCACGACACCGATACTTTAAACTTGAACAAATGAGAATATATTCATCGCAGAGACTTGGTACCTTTGAATGAAATGTTCAGAATGAATTGCTGAATAACACAGACGTAGTCAGAAAATGAAAAGAAGAGGGAGGGAGGAGGCTTATGTACTCCCCAGTTCCCTTTTTAGATAGTTTAGTATAACATAAGCAGCACATCTTCAACGCAGGTTTGTACCTTCGAATTAAAAATTAATCTTACGTGTTTGAGTGCTACTATTTAAGGGCTCTACTGTTATCTCATTTAAAATGGTACAACGGTTTATAAGTTTTACATATTTTAAAACCCTATTTCTTAGCCGTTCAGAGTCAGAATTAAAAAAAAATGCATATCCTTAGATTCCTTGAAGTCTCGGAATTGTTTTTTTTTAAGTTTTCGTTTGAGAATCTAGAAACGAAAATAGGATAGTTACTTCAAACAAGCGTTTTTTGATGAAATTGAGTTAGGTTCACGCAAAACAGAGGAGATCTTGGTGGACCAGCAATATACTTCAGGTTAGAACCCAACGCGATTTCCAGACCTGAGTTAGTTTTTGCATCAAGCAAAAATAACATAAATTTGTAGGTGTAAATCCTAAATATTGTAAATGTTTTTTCCCACAACAAAGATTGTAGTATGATTCATATTTGGGTCTCTCAAAATATTAAGAAAGTTCAGTCGTTGACTTTTACAAGGACGTAATGATTCTTTGTCTTATACAAAACAATCTAAAAAGGGACTGGGGAGTACACAAGACCCCCCCCCCTCCCCCGCTTCTTTTCATTTTCTGACTACGTCTATTTTATTCAGCAATTCATTCTGAACATTTCATTCAAGGATACCAAGTCTCTGCGATGAATATATTCTCATTTATCTAAGTTTTTAATGTCGATGTCGGTGGTGCACCGGCAGTGTTGGAAAAACTAATCAATTTCTGCATTTGGATTTTACCATAAGTTTTAAAATCGTTATAACTATTTTTTGAAAACTCGTAGCTAGTTACGGTCTTCGACAAAGTTGTTAACCAAGGTTTGAACTATAGTTTTATGTAGCTGGTTTTTCATTATCAGTGAAATAGGGATCTTTATTAATTAAAATGCAAAATAATTGATTTCCCCATATAAAATCCCATGCAAACTTTCAACGCAATGCGCAAACCCGAGAAGCAACCAACCGCTACCAAATTTTGCACAGGCATTCGGGACCACAAAAGGAACTCAAAAAGTGCTGTGCCCGCTAGTTTAAATCATTTTGAAGTTTTCCCATACAACCGCGAGCCACTCTAATGAACATCAAACATGTGTATCATGTAGTGTTTGTCCAAAACAAAACCTCCAATTCGTGAAATCATAATATTTCAACTTACCCCGCTACGAGCGGCAAGCGGCAACAAGGAACTTTAAAATCGGAAATCTCAATAAGCACTATATTTCTTATATTATGGATATTTTTTTATCAGTAATAAACGAAATGAGCAAATGTATTCCAAAATGTAAACTGCAAAAGTTATATGAGTAAAACCATTTTTAGAGAAACACCCCAATTCATTCGGGAAATTTCTGTTAAAACGAAAAGTACAAGAAATGGAGTTCCAGCGTCTTCGATAAAGTTTTTTATAATTTGATTTTCTTCAATTTTCTGTAATTCATCGAAACTATCTCAAACCATTAAAAAGTTAACTTTCTGTTTTAAATATATTTAGAACCACCAGTGTGGTGCACACTATCCACTATTTAAAATAATAGAAAAGTCTTCCAAAGTGCAAACTTTTATCAAGAAAGCGAAGCTACATCTTTTATATTGTCCACCGTGAAAGTATTTAAAACCTTCTACCAAGGGTCAATTAATTAAAAACCAAATTTTTATTATAACTTTTGCAGTTTTAATTTTTTTCCAACATATCCTTTGGATATTTTTCAGAGTTTTTGAAGACAAACATTTTCTTATAATGCATTAAAATTCTTTCTTCTAATAGTCAAAATATATAAGTACTTATAACACAGACTAAAAGACATAACACTAAGTGGAAATCCCTTCAAAAAATATCGATCCGCTAATTTTACCTAAACACTAGCTCCACCTTTTATAGACGGTCCTAACCACTCATTTTTAAAAAGGTTACCCCTCAGTCTCGCTAATAATTTTTCACTAGTGGTCTATCCCCCGCACAGTTGCGTATATATCAGAGGCGCCATAATCTCAAATGCGGCCACAGTCCCAACTAAAAATATATTTAAAATGACCGTTAAAGTGGGCGAAGAATTATTTTCGAGTGTTATGTCTGGTAGTTTGTGCTTATAATATCCAAAAGTGATTTTCTGAAATGAATTTTGTGAAATTAAATAAAAATATCGTGCTCGCCACTTTTGCTCAATTATAGGGTAATTTGGGGAGAGATGCCGCACATTTTTAAAAATCGATCCTGCATCAAAGTAAACCATTCAATAATTGATGAAATCATTTTTATCAATTGCGACAAGTTTCTAAAATACTGTGAAATTGTTTTTGTAATGAAAAAAAATTAACCAAATTTCCATGAACATTTTACAATAAAAAGTCATTGCGGGAGAGATGCCGCATGTGCGGGTGAGACCGTGGTCACAAACTGAAAAATGGTGAACAAAAGTATTTTTTGGCTCTCATTGATGTGTTTTGTGATTCAGTGTCTTCAGCTGAGTTTCATGATGTTTGATTGCACCTATAAATCCACTAGCATCTTCACTTTTCTTTAGGGGGTACTACCATTTTCAGAATCATTTTTTTATTCAATATTTTAAAAATATTTTTCTTTCTCAACCTTGTGTAACGGTTAAGTTGGAGTAACTTAATTCAGGGCACTATTTATCTATATGCTTACCTATGAACCTATACCTGACGCAAATGATCATTTAATGACATTCCGGGGTGAAAAAAATGCATTTTAGCTATGCATCCTCTTCTATTGAGTGCGGCATCTCACCCGCAATTTTGATGCGGCATCTCTCCCAATTGTGGGGGAGAGATGCCACACGACTCCATTTTCTTCTAAAATTATGAATGATCATGCTCATGATCAGAATGGCTTCTAAAAGGTCCCAGCTATTCAACCGATACATGATTTACAAAAAAAAATCGAACCATTTAAAAAAACGAAATTTTAATGTGGTGCTAAAAAATTTTCGGCACTCCGCGATGTAACTGAACGCACAAAATCATTAATAAAATTTTCGTGAGTAATTAAAAAGGATTATTTTACATCTCTAGAGTTATAATTCTTCGAAAGCCAAATTCACAATATCATATTACCGTATAATAGTGACCCCATATACGAGATATAGAGAGTGCGGCATCTCTCCTGACGCGGCATCTCTCCCGAAATTACCCTACTTTTAATCATGATCATACATGTAGTTGAAAATTATTTTAAAAAAAACCATTTTTGACGAAAAGTGCCATAACTTTTTAATGATAATAGCTTAATATGTGGAGCCATGAAACAAATTATTCGCCTTAAAACAGTCATAAAGATGTCTGAAGACTACTTCAGTTTAAAATCAATACCGCAAAAGTTATTTCAATAAACCAGTTTTTCTAAGAAACACCCTAACCTTTAATTTAATTTTAAATTTGTTGTAAATGGAAAAGTATGACAGATAACTTTTCTAAAACTTGTCTTTCTACAACTTTACTAAAGATCGTATGGCTCGGTCTAGAATGATTAAAAAGTTAAATTTTTAATCGTATAAAAATTCGAAACACCCTAACTGTTGTTTTGACAAAAATAAGGGGCTCACAAGCTACGAAAACATTTACGATGGCATAATAAGGCTAAGTAGTTTAGTTTTAGTAAAATCTCAAAATTCTTGCTAAATTTGCATTCTGGACCACTGTGCAGTGGGAGCAATCCAAAAAAGATGTCATTTTGTTAAAACCACAGTACCAGAGGCTTGAGAAAATGAAAGGGATTCTTATACTGATTGATTTTAGGAACAGATAGATGAAGGACTTATAGGGGAGATCGCGGATTGTCATAACATCTCGATCCGGGACGTTGGGTGGTCTTCCTCGGGCCCGGATGGTATCCATCAGCCAAGACCTGGCGTACTCGGTACACGACCAGACAATATGCTCGATATCGTGATAGCCGTCGCCACAAGCGCACATACCACTATCCACGAGAGCCCAATACGCCGGAGATGTGCATCCAGCGTGTAATGGTTTGTCAGGAGTCAGGACATCACGGTCCCCCTCCATGTCCTTGAACCAAGGTTTCATCGATACCTTAGAGACTAGTTCCCCAATACTCCACGAAGTTTGCTTTCGAGGGTTCTCTGATGAGTAATACTGAAAACTTCGTTGAACCAAATTTCATAAATGTCACCTTCTAAAGCATCAACCTTAGCTAAAGAGTCCGCCTTCTCATTGCCCGGGATGGAGCAATGAGAAGGGACCCACACGAAGGTAATCTGGAAAGATTTGTCAGACAGTAGCTCCCGTATTTCCCCCAAAAAAACTTTCCATGTTTTATCGAACGAATAGCATCAATGGAACTAAGGCTATCCAAAACGAGGAAGTATTGGTCTTCTGGTAATGTGTCAATGACCCCAAATGTATACTAAATAGCAGCTAGTTCTGTTGCGCAATCTTAAACAGGGTCACTGATTTTATAGGAAGCAGTGAACTTTTGATTGAAAATACCGAATCCAGTGGACCTTTCGAGGTTTGATCCATCAGTAAAAAACATCTTGAAGCAGTTGACTTCTCGGAACTATTATAAAAAAAATGTTTGAAACCACTTGCGGGCCCATGTGGTCCCTAATTCAACAAATTTCGTCTTTCATAAATGTATCTAAGATAACAGTAGATTCAGAAGTATTTAAAAAATGGGCACGGTTGGGATTGTAAGAAGAAGGATTAATATTCGGCGCCATGTAGTCCAAAGACAGGGAAACGGGTCAGAGCATTGATCGTTGTTTGATACAACCTAATTAGATATCCTTGGAGCGCACCCCACCACCGGTTATTGTACAAAGAAAGTTAATCCTTTGTTGGCACTGCTGTTTCAGATACCTAATGTGGCATCCCCAGGATCCTTTCGAGTCGAACCAGACCCTTAGATATTTTACTGTGAAAACCTGAGTAACAGTTTGACCCATTAATAGAAGCTGTAATTGTGCTGATTCACGCTTCCTATCAAATACAACTGGTTCAGTTTTCTCCAGGACAGCATTGCAATCGGTCGATACGAATTATGATCGGAGGCAGGTTTTGCTGGTTTTTAGATGACGATGACCTTCACTTGTCTCCAACGGGACAATGTTACTCTTAAGAAATTTGTTTAATAAGTTCAACAAGCGTCTTTTGACAGAGTATGGAAAATTCTTCAACATGTTGAAATTGATTCTGTCTGGCCCTGGAGCTTTATTGTTACATGATAACCGTTGAAAATAGTGTTTCGTTCGCGTTATCGTGAAGGGAAGTGGCGCGGTATATCTTCTGTGCCCGGGGTGAAATCCGGGCAAACCTTCTTGGCGAAGTCGAATATCGAACGGTTTGAAAATTCCACGCTCTCGTTAGTAGTGTTCCGTACTTTGAATTAGTCATCGCGGCCCTGACCTTGTCTGAGCGGACTCACATCCGAGAACCGTTCTGTTAGAACTTTCGAAATGTGTAAGAGATTCAGTGATTTTATTTTGGACCGAAGGCCACAAAGGGACTAGTGCAGAGCTCTGGATATCGTTTGTGTCGGGGAGGGGAGGGTGAACCTCAGCAGTCGCGCCAAGTCGAAGAAATTTTTGTGATAGGAGGCTCCCTTTAAAAAAAATAGATCTGATCTAGATCAGTTTCTACTTATCTAGTTCAAAACCGAAGTTGTCAAATTATTGCTCTTTTTCATCCAAGATTGTCTGCTGAAGACAATAATCAACAAGCCGTATGGTATACGGCGAGCTGAAATATCGTGTAGTAATATTTGAGCCAAGAGTAGACTCGCTGGCTACCTGCTACCATGTCATAAGAGGCGACCAGCAACAGGAGGTGCATCAGAGTTGAGGTGTCTCTTCGTGCCGAAGGCCGCGGTTGACTAAAGGAAAATATTTTAACCATGGTCGGAGTATTAGGGACTTTCTCTGTTTAGCGAACTCTTTGGAAATGGATATTTATTTCTTCACAGACCGTGAAATTTAAATTTGTCTCAGGTTCAGCTTTACTGATTCGCTGATGACAATATTTCGGGATTTCTGAGCAATAAATTAATTTTCAGTATGAACGTACAGTTCATCATCACAGTTCAGTTGTGGAAATAGATAATAAATATTTTTGTTCTAGCAATCTACCGTGATTTATTTTGTTTCACGGATTCGTATGCGTGGTTGGAATACATATGTAGATGATCAGTCCCCTTGTTGGTAAATAACGGATCGTTGCTCAAATTTCTGATCCATCCTTGATAGTTCTCGTCAGAAGCAAACGAGCGCAGTTTGCTGAACTAGACATACTCCGGCGAAGCGGCTCTCCACAGATCTTGAGTTCTAGTTACTTATTTGGCTAAATGGCCAAACGACAAATGATAAATTTTCCGAATTCTCAGCAGCCGGCTGCCCAGAGCAATTATTACATGATAACGCTATTGGCACACTTACTAACAACTGTCCCATTCCCGTAATACATGTGGAGATACATAGGATTCCTCGGTCTCTAACAGCGACATGTATCGGACTACCATTCCTTCCTTTCCCAGAAGATCGGCATTCGGACGTGGCTGGTGTCGGTATTGATCACCATGCAGAGATCAATATAGATTACACAACGTGGCTCATCATGTAATCCTAAAGCATGTTGTTACAATGAACATTTTGCAATGTCAATTGGTTCTGGTCAATAACGGAGTAGGGACCACGGCCGATCTTTTATGCTTATGCTTTCCATCTAAGATTGTTTGCTGAAGCCACTAATCCTCCAGAATAAATACTCAAAGCGCGAGAAGTTTTGAGCGTCGAAAGAAGCATTCTACCCCACTGTGCATCGTTTGGTTACAGTTTCCTAATGTAGTTCTTATTGTCACTTTACTCCGCCTACAAAAATCCTACATCAAACTCATGAATAAAACTTCACGCTAACGTACATAGAAATTATGAAAATTGCGACTTAACTCTTAAAATCTTGAGTATAAACCGTATTGCTCGACGCGGAAAATCCGATTATGAATTCGCGAATAAAACATTACGATAACAAGAAAAGAAAGAAAACACGATTTCTGTTTCTGAGCAAACCCCTAGTCCTGCGTGTGTCCTGCAAGAGAAGAAGTTCAATTTTTGAGGGACATCGCACAGAACTTGAGACTTGCTCCGAAACACGTTTTTCGGAGCTAGCGTCAATCCAGCGATAGCTTTTAGTCGTGTCACTAAGTTAGTGTCGGATTCTGATGAGAGGGGTCAAAATGCGAATTCCATAACTAATTACGAAAACAACAGCCAGAAAAATTTGATGGTAATCTGATAAGCAAATATCACGAAAACTCAAATAGAAATTGCAAAAATTGTTATTGGGGTCCTGAATTCATGAACATCCTTTAATTATCGGTTCTTTTTGGTTAATATGTTAATTACCCAAATTATGGAATATAACAAAAAATAAGCAAATTCAGGACACGTAACGTATTCAGTAACCCGACCAGACAATTGACTATAACACATTGCATTTTTTACGTGAACTAATATTGTGAAAACACATATGGTTTCATGAATTCTAAGCTCCATTATTCATGATTTCGGGAGTTTAGTCACAATTTTCGTAAACGGTTCATTTTGCGAAATCGTGATTTATTTTGCATGTAGATTCTCATATGAACAGAACTGTCCTACAAATTAATAACAAATTTATTTTCAAGCTGTTCATGGGCAAGAAGATGAGCAATAACAAGTGATCGGTCAATGGGAACCTTCTGCTAAATGCCACTCTAAGATTGTTGGGATTTCAGATATTTTTCACTTTCCACGAATTCTTTTATAGTTCACGCTATCATTTTTGGATTTAGAGGTTTGATGTCTTAGAAAATTTTGTTGGGAGTGACAATTTGCTTCAAATTCATCTTTGAAATAGAACATTACTGTCATTTGCAACGTTCTAGAACAATCAATTTTGAACAAATTTGTTAAAGATGCCAAATTTGTATCTCAATCCATTTTCATTTTAAAGCGATTTCTAATTCAAAATTTAGGGTTTATCTTCGATATGCAGTTTTTTTGAGTAAAATTCTTTAATGAAATATTTGTCTTGGAAATGCTGTGCTGCGCACTTAAAGAATTTATTTAGAGACAACATTTTCTGATTTCCACTGAAAAATACGCCCTTTTTAAAGGTTTGATTGTATTTTATAAGCAACGTTTTATTCGCCAAAAATATTGAATTTGTAAGAAGCGACTAACGATTCACCAACCATGCTCTGCGGGGATTGATTCAGACATTACTTCATTAAAATTTCGTGACTTCTCCTCACAAAGCGGTTAAAATGTGAGCTAGTGAGTCAATTGTCCATAAATTACATTCAACATTCAAGTTAAAGTTGTTCGATTAGGTTTAAAATTGAAATACAGGCCATATTCGATTATCCGTAGACTCGGTTATCCGTAACTCAATTATCCGTAGAAAATGACTCGATTATCCGTAGTCCGAAAAAATTGTTTTAATTATCCGCATATTATTTTTTCTAAAACTAAATTACACTTCTATAAATGTAATTGATACCAACTACAGTTTCTGAAAGAATAAATATATAAATATGAAAACTTCATAGAAGTGCAGAAATTTTATTTAATTAGCATATAATTTTGAATTCGATGCCTTAAATATTTTCGTGCGCCAATCAATTACAATTGATACTAGCTACAGTTTTCAGGAATCAGAATATATTGGCCTAAATTGCACGTTCCCCGTATGTAGTCGTGACTACAGTCTTAGGAATTTTATGTTCTCATAAAATATTCACAAAAATACGTGACAATACAGAAATTTCGCATAAAAAAACTTTTTTTTCTATCCCAATATTTAAATACAAAAATCGATAGAAATTGATATCAGCTACATTTCCTGGTAGCACAAAATTTTGATCTCTTGAAAATTATAATAATTTGGGAAAATAAAGAGACTTCATTTAATCAACAAATATTTCAATTTAATGCGGTGTGCTATAAAATTTGATGCACCTAATCGATTGGCTACAAACTGCATTTTCCTGTACATGCCTGTGATTTTCTCTGTAATTTTTAGAATGAATACAATGTCTAATTTTGTCAGTCCCATTATGTATTTAAGACTGACGAAATCTGAAGTTATTGGTTTCAGATTGTTTGAGAGTTTGAAAAACAATCGAAACATTTCAAATACTTTAAGAACATCGACATTTTTAATTCTTAACACAATTACGCAAAGGCTTTCGCTTTAATTCCATCGTGTAGCATAGGGGAATTAAATAAGAAGACTTTTTCCTAAATGTGGCTGACAAAATCGGGTCAACAAACTGGCAAAATCTGTTATAGAAAAATTCGGCTGCGGACAAGCACGGAGACTAATAAAATGGGATCTTCACTGTAGTCAGCACTTTGCACCGCTCTGAAAAGAACAGCGCTAATAATTCTTTACGAAGTAGATGCACTGAACAGCCTATAAGCGACTCGATAGAACACCGAACAATGGCAAAATGAAGATCCTGGATGATGTTTCCACCAAGCAAACAAGAGAAAAAAGTTTACTATGCGACGATGTATAATAAACTGAATCACTTAATGCGTTTGAACAAGCATGTTTAGAGCTAAAATATCCAAGAACTAAGATTCAGCTAGTTTCTGATTGACTCACTAAAAATATCTCTAGAGCGCATGATGACGATGATGATACTGAGACATTCACCCAGGATTGCCACTATTTTTCGAAGAAAATCTGGCATTTCAACTAAAAATGTATGGCAAAATCTGTCACTTGACAGAGCACTCAAATTCATCGAAATTTGGCGTACATTTCGGTCTTCATAACATGTAGAATTAAGAATATTTGGAAAAAATTGGCAAAATTTTAAAAATCTGGCAAAATGTCTGGCTTAAACAAATGTCTGATCAATTGGGAAAAATCTGGAAGATTCCAGATAAATCTGGAACATTGGCAACGCTGCATTCACCGAAACGTACACGTCGCAACAACTGTTTACTAAACGCCGCTCTAAGGTTGCCAACAAGTTTTTTTGGTAACTAGCACTTGTATTTGCTATTTGCAATATTAATAAACCTCCTGTTTTGGTTTAAACACAAGGACAATTTTTAAAACAGAATTTGATTGGTAAGTACAGCTTATTAAACCAATTTTATGAATTCTGTAATCTAAAAAGAATTTTTGAATTTTACTAAACGTGACTAATTTGGCACCACTTGCATCTTTTATACGCAGGGCTGTCTTTTGGAACAACTTGTTTGCTCATTCAGCCCTTCGTTATGTAAATTTGCAACATTATGACAGAATGGCTAAGCGCGGAGTTTCATGAAGCGCGGCCGTTCCTTTCGATTAGGAAAGGCAGCGTGGACTTTTGGGGAAATGCGCTAATACTGCTGCTGATTGAACAACGCACGCTTCTTGGTATCGTGCGCGTAAAAAGTTGTGCATTTTTGATACTTGTAACGTGTGCAAAATCCAATTCAAAATCGTCCAATGCTGGTTCTTTGTTGGACCAACATTGGGCGACGCTCAGCAGGCGTCCATTACTGGACTTGTGTTGGATGGTTTTGAAACTAATTTTTGGGCTTCTCAGTGGAATCTAGCGTGTTGCTTCTCTTAGATGATTCCCAAAGTTTTGTTGTTGTATACAAACTAGTGGTGCGTAATCTCAAACTCAGTGGTTATTTCTGTCTGAATTTGCCAAAATCAGTATTAAGTTGACTGAAGTTTCACACAGAGAATTTAGTTTTACGCGTCTTGATTATTAGACCAAACACAAGTATATTAATCCAAATTAATCGAACACAATTCGTTAAAATAAAATAAGTTGGCTAAATAACTTATTACATGTCTTACTTTCACTTTATAGAATATAAAGCAATCGATATTCGTCCATAAGCCAAACATTAATGCATGTACCTTAGATACTGTTTTTCAACAAATAACAAATATATTTCATGAAGAAAAAAACATTTGTTTTGATTCGATTATCCGGATGATTCGATTATCCGAAGCGAAATTTTTCTGCACCCTACGGATAATCGAATCCTGTAGACACTTCTGATGGGTCTAGAAATCGACACAGGGATGGACAGATTCGTTTTTCTGATCAGTTTAATGCACAGGAACCGTAAAAACCCATATGGCGATTCGACATACAATCACAAGAACCACAAACGGTTTCCAAATTTGTGTCTGCGGCTCAGGCGATAATGACAACTGTTAAGCTGCGTCCAGTACCTCCAATTCAATAGTCGACACTATCAGCGAGGAAACTTACACCAAAGAAATCGTATCCACGCTTGCGAGCCACATTTTTAAGAAACAGAAGAACGTCTGATCGCGAACACCAAGACACCATTATTTGTTACGACAACGAAAGACCCCCTGGATACAGCAGCTGAAGAAATACATGTGTCTCCGGCGTAAAAGAGGATATCGCCTGACAAACTCTCCAAAAACTCGAATGATGTTTAAACTTTCCAATATTCCCCCTTGTCAACTTACCTTACCACACTACACGGAAACGCTCCCGATCGCATAGCAACTAATATATTAGTCGAATTTCTGAAATCGATTGGTTAAAATTTGGTACAGCTAAACGATTGTTGATTTTTCTAAACTTTCATTTTTGTTTTTGAATGAACAAAACAGTTGCTGAAACAACTAAATCATCTAGTTGAAAATGCGATGCTGTCAGTTAGCAAAGACACACACCATCCGAATCAGCTCATCAAATAGCTGTAACAACTAATATAATTGTTGATTTCAAGTTTGGTGCGTGTTGAAACTAAAAACCAAGATGGTTGTTTCAATCAATTGTATTATTGAAAAATATCCCAACCAGTTGTAACAGCTAACGATTTTGTTAATTATAAGGAGGATTTGTTACCCAGTAATAAAAAGCCAAATTATCTTCGAAGAAGTTTATTGCTATCATATCAATGGTTTGATTTATCCAAACGCGTTGCATCACTAGGAAATATAAATATTAACACTGTTCAGCGCCAATACGTTTACATTAATTCTATTTTATAAAAAAATATATAGCATTGACTTTCTATACGAATTATGGTTCCATGTTCCACTAGATTCTCTATTTGCATGGAACAATTAATTATGCAATGATAGAATATACAGATCAATTTACTGATGGAGACTAATGTCCTATTCTAATGTCTAACATTTGTTAACATGTGAGAAAATTGGATGGCTGATTTGTAAAAACACATGAAACATACACACCTGGTTCCAGAAGATTTGCTCACGTTCGAACATCAGTCGAATCATGCAATTTGTTGTCTACCTGATGTATTATATAAAAATACTTCCATAAATTCACATATATATCACTAAATTAGGTAGGCACTTCTAAGTATTATAACTGGTTTATTAATCTAAACTTCAAAATCAAGCTCTTTTATGTTAGCCTCAAAAATTTTACAAAATGAACATAGCGAGAAAACTGACGTATCCTTTTCAACTAAAGAAATGGTTAAATAAAATTTGCAAATTTTTGTTTCCTTTTTGCTGTCTTTATTTTCTGAAAACTGACAGCTTTCAAAAACAACTAATTTATTCAGCCAATTGATGATGCGAAAATCAACAGGACAGTTAGTTGAATCAACAATTTTTAGTTGAAACAGTCAAGACAAAAATCAAAAATTGCAATATTCATTTTTTGTGATTGCGGGGTTTTCCGTGTAGCATAGTAAGTTCAGCTGAGCGCGTGAAATACTTAACACATTTGCCTCACCCATGACATTTCGCACCGGTACCACCACAACACCACACAATGTATCACAGAAAATTACAAACAGCGCGTAAAAGCTCCCACCCGTATCCCTGGTGGTGGCGTTGCGGCCGCGTGCATGTCACAAATCTCGCTCATGCAATTCAAAACAGCAGCTCTCAGAAAGCTGCATTCAATCGGTTCCACTATCCCATCATCAGTTTGTGTGTTTGTGTGTGTGTGGGTATGACCTCTGGGACACATTCCAATGCACGAACCGGGTGGTTTGCAATTATTTATGAAGCAATTCGGTCAAATGTGAGCCGGATGGACTAGGTTTGGCTTCTTCGCGGCATGCAGTAGTAGCAGCAGCAGCAGCATCGCTCTCGGTTTTGGTTTCGGTGTGCCCAGGTCGAGGTGCAACCAGGCGAAGCCATAATCCCCACAATCAATTCTTTCGCTTCCCGGTTCTGGACTGGTGGTTATTCTCGGAGTGTACCCCGGCCAGAGTTTATGGCTTACAGCGTCCTGTGGATCTGATGTTCGGGACGATTCCTGCTCCTACTAGTTTTGGCTGGGATCGGAGCCAAAAAAGTTGAATTTTAACCTGATGTGGCTGCTGCTGGACGGATGAGCAATAGCGGGGACATTCTTCGCATATTTAAAAAGCAGGATCACAGCTGGAGCAGAACACGTGGCCTAAATTTCGACTTGAACTGAGCCGGATGGATGGAGGGGGGGTTTGCAATTTATGGGTTTCTTCTACGGGACCTGTGGCCTTGGAGGTCATTGAGATTTCTGCATTATTTTTGGGGAAAATTAAGTCTTTGGATTGCTGCCAAAACAAATGCTATGCGGATATCGATTGTCTCCAGTCAAAAAATTTATAGATAATCCAATTGATCAATTTTCGAAGAAAAGCATATCTGAGAAAGCAATTCGAATAAATTTTTTTAATAATAAATTCTAGCGAATCTGAGAGCACGAAACACTAATCTATAGTGACATGTACTTCCAAGTTAAAAGCCACTACTTTTGTTCCTTTATTTAGCGTGGTTTTTATAAAGGTAATTTTTTCTGAATAAGCGCATTCCCCAGAATAAACAAAAACTCAGTCCGTACACTGCCACTACTGAAGAGCTGTCGAAGCATAAATGCAACTTGAAGTAGGTGTTCTGGTGGAGGTGTTTAGCTTTTCAAATCCACTTGACATGAATATGTAGGCCATGTTATGAATCCGGTTGTAAATGTAAGTGATATTTATATCATCGAAATAGAATGAAGTGCGTCTCCATAGAAGTGGAAGCGTAGGATGTTGCAGGGTTGAAGCTTCCTCCTGTTCAATTTGGCGGAAAAAATTATCATTTAGTCATGATACTCTCGTATTAAACTCTGTTAGTGAATGTTGTTTAATTAGTGCAAGGAAAGAGGTATGACAAATCATAGACCAAAAAGATGTAGATTTTTTTCTAATTCCAAATTTCTGGCCTCACGTCTCCAGAGCAATTACGTCAATGACTCAATTCCCATATCCATCCGAGCTCTCGACGAACTACACTACCAAGGTGCTAAGGCATCAGTGCCACACTCCTTTCACGTGCATATGAAACGTTTTGCTTATCCGACCTTTCCAGAGTACTCGAGTGAGGTAGATTCGGACACGATTTGAACGGTCATGTTTCCGTCGTAAAATGAGAAACTTCCAGCACGGTACAGTAACCACCCGGGCATAATCACGTTCACATGAGCAGCATCAAGAATGGCCCATTTCGAAAAGAAGCATCAGCAGCAATTGCCAAGCGGCTGCATTATACATACATGAACTGCACGGTGGGCACCGCCATAGCAGAAACCAACGGGATGATCAGGATGACGCGTCAGCAAAAGGCCACGGAGTTAAAAATGCACAAGAAGGCGACAGAGTCCTCGTACTGGTGCTTCGTTCCAGAAACCAGCCCAGTTCCTACCGTTTTTTATCTGCATCACATAAATTTTCCACCCCATTCTCGGGGATGGTATTTTTATTCTTTTTCCATGTTCACTTATTTGCACTGCAAACCAGCGTCGGGGTGCTTACTTATCGTGGAACCACATTTGCTTGTTCGGTCACACACTGGAACGAATCGAATAATTTAGCAGAACGGCATGTTCGGAACCAATTTTTCGACCAAGCACCACTTGGGGATGTGCAAGCCTCGCTACATTCAGCATGGCTTTTGCGGTGAAGGAATTCCAAGAGCATTCCAATGGGGTGTTGAAAATGACCTCCGGCCTGGTAGCGCCTGTGTTTTCCGCTTTGCTCTAGGAATTTTTCGGGTCACTTCCTGCCAGTCATCGAGCGGGGACGCTGTTGGAATAACACACACCAGGTTTAGGATAGTGTTTTTCGCTTTGATGGGATTATTCCCATACCTGGAAACCGGAGTCCGTCCGAGAACATGGCAAATGGCAATCGGATGCCACAGACTGATATTTAACGGATCAATGGAGACGGGAGAGGGTCTAGATCAAAAGGGAACGGAACTGAACTACTATGGAATGCGCATTATGTATTAAAATGGTACAAAAATACTTCAAAGAGGTGACAGTTAGTTTTGAAAGTGGTGTCTTTCATGTAGGTAATGAACACCGTAAATTCTCACACATTTGCAGGAGAAATTATTAGTAATCCCCAATGGTATTTTTTTGATCTGCTACAGTATTGATATCTCTTTCTAATAAGACTGAGATGAGTCTTCATTAACTCATCGACTTACACCCGTACTGAATTTACTACTCTAACACTTTCGTTGTGTGAAAGGACTGCGTTACGTATATTTTCGAGTTTCATAAAGCTTGAAACGTTCCTGGACGTCTGTCTCGAATCTGGACTTGCACAGAATTGCTTCGAGTAGGAATAATTCGGTGTTATCTTTATTCAAAGTTCCACACTCATCCTGTCATGGTCAGTTACAACACGCTTATCTGATCTCATTTCAGCTACACGATAAATTCGAGATTAGCAACATCGTTCCAGCGGGTCACTTCAGCTTGAACCCGTTCGAAAGGAATGGTCAATTTAAATTACTGGTCTGTTTTGTTTGACATTCTTAATTAAAACGATACGCATCATGTGTGTAAGGGTCCTACTCAAAACGATGTCAAGCCAGCCAGCACTAAAAACCGATTACGGTTTTCTAATCAGGATCATCTATTGCGTTGGATCAGTGGCGTAATCAGAAGAGGGGGGTTAAAGCACCACATGAGACAAAATAGTTCTACGTTAAAAAAAAGATAAAGTCATTACGCTGATTAGAGAAACTAAAGTTTCCATCCCGGGAATTTATTTCCCATGAATCTCAAGATCATTGCGTTTTCCGAGATTCCTGAAACCCGAGAATTGATGTTTTTTCCCGAGACTCGGGAAACAAGATTGTCGAGTTCTTTTTGCAAAAGAAATGCAACAGAAAATCGGTAAATATTTGAAGTAAGTGGATTACTGGAAATAATAGTTTGTCAACTGGTTCGCAAATCAATGTGTTCTATATATCTTTGAACTCAGTAAAAAGCAAATTTTTTTGTTTTTTGTCATTTCTTTAGGCATATAATTCAACTTTTGTCCAAGCGATCACTAAAGAGTATCACGTGTTCATTTCAAAATAAATAAAGTTACCGGCCATTGTCCCAAAACATTTCTTAATTATAAAGTTTACGGTGCACATGATATCTCTGCAACGGATGAACGGATTGATCTTGTTTTTCAAGTTCTTTCACATTTTTATAGTCAGATCGCCAATGATGGGTTTTACAATTAAAGATAAGTTTCAAAAATGGCGCGGATTTCTACAAAAAAAAACATTTTGATTTCAACAATTGTAATGCTAGATCATAAAAAATGCTATTTTCATTCAACGAAATACGTTGTGTTCACGAGCCAGCTATTTTTGTACAATACTAAAAAAACAAACGTAATGAAAAAAGGACAGTTTAAGGAAAAATGAGAAAATAACTAATGCAATTTTGTTTACTAACACTTGTAAATATATTTAATCCGATACCCCTAAACTGAGTTGTATGAGACATGGACAATATATTTTTGAAACATCTTGAAAAACCACTGAATAATAAAAAATATATAGCCCATTGCTTGTTTTCCATTTAGTAACACAGCGCTATTGCAATCGTAAGAAAAACAATAAATGAGGAAAACGCATTTCAGTACGCTTTGACTGAACAAACGCATTCATTTGCCTATTCAATATGGGCAGCCCTAAGTTTGCGCCGCTAAAACAACAAAAATGATCCATAAAAAATTGAAAACGATCCATAAAAAAGTTGTTCATGTTCCATAAAACAAAACTGAAAATCCATAAAACAGTGGGAATAAGCCATAAAAAAGGTGATTTGATCCATGGATTATGTAAAATTGAACCATAAAATAGTCGCAAAAGAGCACTAAAATAATAATAAAAGAGCAATTAAAATCAACCAATGTCCCATAAAAATATTGGAAATGTTCCATAAAATGATAAAATTTGTGCCATAAATTAACTGACATTGATCCATAGAATATTAACAATGTACATTAAAACACGTCGATATGTTCCATAATATCGACAAAAATGTTCCACGGTATTACAAAATGGAGCAATAAAATAATAGAAAAAGTTCCATAAATTTGATGAAAATGTTTGCTAAATATTTTTTCTCGGTCCATAGAAGATGTAAAAATGAACATTAGAAATGATTCATATATCGAACGTTAAATTATTGTTTATAGATATTTACAAAACGATCCATTAATATGTGCTTATGCACCAGAAAAATTTAATTTAATGATTTCATGAGAAATTTTTGCTATTCGAACTAATAATAAAGTTTAATACATTTGGTTGTAATGTCAAACTACAACAAACAATGCATATATTATAGTTAAACTTAAGCTGCCGTATCCCACTAGTCAGGTAACTGACCTTAGCTAACCTGAAATCATTATGGCAACTCTTTAAACGGCAGGGTATCTATGATATTAGCGCGCTGAGAGTCATTAGACCACTGATACAGGCTGGCATGCGTCGCAAATACCAACTATCTGAAGCGAAAACGGACACTTTATGCACGAACACGTGTTGTCATGTACATTGTTAATATTCTATGGATCAATGTCAGTTAATTTATGGCGCAAAATGTAACATTTTATGGAACATTTCCAATATTTTTATGGAGCATTGGTTGATTTTAATTGCTCTTTTATTACTATTTTAGTGCTCTTTTGCCACCATTTTATGGTTTAATTTTACATAATCTATGGATTAAATCACTTTTTTTTATGGATCATTCACACTGTTTTATCGATTTTCAGTTTTGTTTTATGGAACATGGACAACTTTTTTGTGGATCGTTTTACAATTCTTTATGGATTATTTTAAATAATTTATATGCAAAAGTATATTTTCCCATTCAATATGTGTCCGCGTGTGTTAAATTAGCTTCATAAGATGGAAGAGGGAATGCTGAACTGACTCAATTCTTACCCCAGTAACAATTTAGGTTTTATGGTAGTTTTAGAACTACTCATAAAACCTAGATTGCACTTGTAACGTGCTATAAAACTTCAATTGTTACTTGGGTTACTTCGTGTTTTCTTATGTAAGGTGACCAAACAATACTACAATATTCTAGACCGAACATATGATATGTAAGGAGTTTTAAGGGGGTCGTCTGAAGTAGTGGGCAAAAAATCGACTTCTTTTTTATCCGCTTATTTGTTAGTATTGAACCTCTAGAATAATATCCCGCCATCTCGGTGGCCACGCTGAGCTTCTTTTGTTCTAAACAGCCATGCATTCCGCGCGTATTTGCTGTAACACACGCAGATTTCAATCTATCTGCAACAATTTTCGAAAAACTGACAGCAATAAAAATACAGTGAAAACAATACACTCTAAATTACTTCTACCATATTTTCAAGAGAAAATACGCAATGGGTTATTTTCTACAGCCTAAACCTTTTTTGTAAAATAACCGTTAGATTTTGCTCAATAGTATGTTCACAGGAATTGTAGTAAATAATACGAGTCATGATTTGGTTAGAAAATTTTAGTTCCGCATTGTACCGCATAGAGGGCGCCAACACTAACTTTTCAACGGAAATAGATAGAAATTAGATGTCTTCCACAAAGTTATAGAACAGGCATTTTCAAATAATTCTTCCGAACATCTCGATATTCTATCTCTCTTCTATGAAAAGTTAGTATTGACGCCCTCTATGTGGTCACAGTTGGAACTAAAATTTTCCAACCAAAACATAACTCGTATTATGTGCTATAATTCTTCTGAACATACTATTGAGCTAAACTTAACGATTATTACACAAAAATGTTTAGTTTGTAGGAATCGAGTACTGATACACAACCACTTCCTGCTAGGCCCCATGCAAAACTGACTCAGACTTCACTTCGTTAAAAGTTTAATAAATGCTTTTAACAAAGACGGATTGACTAGAAGTCTTCGACAAAGTTGTAGACAAATTATTTTTCTTATTTTCACTTACAGTGATAATACGATACATACAGTGCTACCTATCGGCAAAAATGCGAGTTAGTAGGTTTTTTTTCCATGTATATTGTCGAAAAATCCCATACAAACTTCAGGCACCTTGGTCCGGTAGCTAGAATTCTCCGATTTGCTTCAAATTTGGTGCAAGTACTCGTGCTGGGACTAGGAATCGAATCAGGGGTGGGCCGATTGAGTTTTCAAAAATTTATTATTTTTCTGGGCAGTCTAATACCCAGGTTCAAAGTGCTATATCCACAAATAACAATCAGCGCGTCATATATTGACAATAACAATCAGCCAGCATGTGTGCAATCTTTTGACATAACTATAAAAAGCTTTTGCTATATGAAGCTTTTTGCTTCCAAACAAATAGCGCCCTTATGTATGCTATATTTGTCTATTCTATTCTATTTTTAGATCTGCACGATATATTTTCCTATATTTGCCGTGGGAGAACCTAGCAAAATCTGTTATAAAGCTGATAGAAGCCTATCACAGGTTGTCACATTTTTGATATATATTAGAAGAATTTCTGTTGTATTGTCTGTTATTTTACCAACTAACGAGACCAGAATTATAACTTGTTGTGATAACAAAGTAACACAGTCTATAATAATTTTGATATTTCTTTCTGATCGGGAAGTGAGAAATGTTCCAATCGTATCAAATCTACTGGTTAGGAGTCTGGCAACTCTTCTTATTACTTTTTATTGAGATGCAGTGAAAAGTGTCAGATTGGTGAAGAGTTTTTGGGAAAAATACGACAATTTTCTTATGGATAATAAAATTACTTCAAATTTTGAAAAAAATACTCTAAACCCTATAAGTTGGAGATGCAAATTTGTAAAAACAACTATTTTTAATCCGAAAATTTGGTTTATGGTTTATAAGTGGTAAAAATTGCAAGAAAAAAAATAAAATGAACAAATGAGCTTCTGTAATCTGTGGTCTCATTTTAACAACTTATCTTCAGAATCCAAGGGTTATTAATTTTTAATCAGGTAATAACCACTAACCCACCTTAATTTCTTTCTGAATTTCTGATCTAGCTCGATTGGTCTTTATATTTGCACCAATCTCGATTTAAATACATCAAACATTACGAAGACTGTCGTTTTCTAACGAGCGGTAGCAAGTATATTTTCAAAACAGTTTTTATTACGAAATAAATGTAAATATATTCTAAACTAAGTAAAAGAACCGTGTTTCTCTTAATATAACATTTATTAATAGCCCCAAACTCTAGGCCTTATCTAGGATATGATCCGCCAGCTGGCTTCTTCTTATATTTTGCTAATCCCTGCTGAAAACGACACACCCCCACTCGACCAATGTTGCCAAAATATTTGTTTTGTTACAGTCGTGTCCAAAACTTAAATTGTTCTGATTAAAATATTCTATATTATGTACCAATTTCACGCTCCGAGAAAAATCAAAGATTTAGTCTTTATATCCGCATTTAAATGATCATTGCGGTTTTTTTTTCTATCGGAATACAGCAAAGCAAAATAATATATATTTATTGTTGGCCATTACGAAAAATATTTCCATGCTCTTCATTTTTGTAAGTTGCTTTCTGAATCGAGCAATCCTATCTGTTCGCATTTATTTTAAATATTCTAAAACTACTTTTTTGCAAGGTTTAACTTTTGTTTAGTTTGTATAGGTGTATAGGTTTGTTCCAGTACTTCATGTGATTTTTTCGGAGAAAACAGCAGTAGAAAATACACGCTCCTATTTACACCGATGATCGATGCAGTTGAAAACTGTAAAATTCAACTGTATCGATAATACTAAATGAAGAACAAGAAGCGATTTCCGGGATAACTTTCTCACGGTTTGCTCCAAAGTACTCCCAATTTACTCGGCACTGGAATAACGACAATTTTTACATGAAGTTGAAAATATTTTCATACTTACGCTACATAGTCTGTTACTCGGTTAGATTTCGAAAAGAGACATTTCCGAATTATTCCGCACACCGCGCTACCGGATCTCTCGGAAACGTATAGAACTTCAGTTCTGGATCAAATGTTTGATTTCGTTTGCCAGAAAATGCCTTGCACTTCATAATTACAGACGGATGTTATGGAAAGAAAGCGGTATCGTGAAAAAAAAAACAAAAAAAGAACACAGCAAACAATCGTCGTTTTATGTTTTATATCATATACGACAACACTTCCAAGCAGCCCTTCAGTACTTTTAGTTTCCAAGCCGAACGTTTGCCAATGTCACTTTCGTCCGATCACGAGCTGGTTCAGAATGGGTTCAAAAACAGGGGACAGAGCTGGCGGATCATATCCTAGGGCCTTATAAAGGATTGACGTCACTTTGAAAGGGATTAAATTCAGGATGCTATATCTCAAGATACTGTTTATCTGCAAAGTAACTCTCTTGAGCAAAGTTGTTCTAAAAGTCAAGAGGGTTCGGAAGATGTACATTTTGAGTCAGTCTTTTGCCACTACGTGGCGCTAGTGTGCATGTGTAGTTAAGTATTATAGCTTGCTTTATTTCGTTTCCCGAACGGCACACATAGTTCGTTTCTTCAGTAAAGTTGTTCAAAAGGAAATGGCCGTGTGGATGATAATTACTTTAGTTCGGTATGCTGTTACCACGTGGCGCTAGTTTACATGTGTAATAATGCATTTTGTACTTTTTCCATTAAGTGATTCTGATTACCTAGAAAGTTCGTTTCTTCTAGGGTTGCCACCTCTAGAGAGGCTTTGACCCGGAGATTTTCACTGACCTGGGGGTGGAAGATTTTGAGTGGAACTAGACGGAAATTGGAATCAAAGCGATTGCTCGGCATTTTAGAGCACTTTAATAGCTTTTTATTACTACGTTACAGTAAAGCTGTAAAATTTTCACATTTGAGAACGGTTTTGTCGGTTCAATCTGGTGTAGTATTTCACTTCGCCGACTAAGTGCCAAGAATACAAAAGCACCAGCTACTCTCGCTGCGGAAGATAAGTCGAACGAGCATCGCTCTCCTCCATTACTAACAGGAAAAGGAGAGTAAAGGAAGCTGCGGCATCACATGGGAGACACTATGTGGTGTCGGTAATTCATCACCAGAGGTCACAACAACGGGGCAAAACTCACCTCCCTAGCCAACAGTTAAGGGTCGCTGCAGGAGTAGCAACAACACGGGAAGAACTCGTTTGATGTTGACCTAGTCAGTTGGATTAGAACAAATCTGCCATTTCTTGGTGCAGCTGGTGATAAGCACCACTAACAGTGAAGTGATTTGGTAAAATTGCAGCAAAATGACTTTGTTAAATCATTTTAAGCGACTTAGTGGGATTTCAATTGTAGCATATAGCGAAATATTACTTTCCTTAATTTATTTGATTTGTTTTTTATATTCTTTGCTTTGTGAAAGAAACCAGCAATATTTGGTGAACTCATCTTCGCCACCTTGAAACGAAGGGTTAGTCGGGCAAAATAAATCTGAACCAAAGTAATAAAATATGTAGTTAACTGAGACTTTTTAAATATTTTGTAAAGAATCAATTAATTTAAAAAAATGAAATTATTCTTCTTCCAACCAAACCCGGAGAAATTGATGTGAAACCCGGAGGCCCGGAGATCGCTCCCGAAAACCGGAGTCTCCGGGTCAAACCCGGAGGGGTGGTAACCCTAAAAATTGATTGATTCTACCAAGGGTAAAGATGTCGATTAATGCGTATTTTTCATGAAATTCAGCTCGGCAGTGGAATAATGAGAGAAATAATTTTGTTTACAAAAATTTCATTAGCCCTTTTGAAGAATTAATATTGAATTATCCTCATTAAGAGAATTTTCAAAATATCATTCAGTTTTCAGGGATTATTTGGTCGATTATCTCAAGTCATCAAAATTATTAAAATTGCATATTCCATTCCCGGGCCCCGTGGTGGGGAAGGAACGCTATGTGGGAAGCAACCGGGCGGGTCATAGGTGGTGGATAATGCTTAGACGCGATAGCAACTAGTTGTGATTCGCGACCTGAACCAGTAGCGGGCGCTGACTGCGGGTATGGTAGGACGAGGTAGCCCTACACTTTCTACGCCTAAATACCACATGCCCTAAAGCAGCCCTGACAAGGCGAGCCAGCGCCGCCTTTAAATAAGCGCTTAGCCCAAATCTCTCTCTTCCCGTGTTACTGCAACGTTGGCGCAGGCCTAGCTAGCCGCTCATAAAAATAGCATTCTTAGGAAGTTCAACAAGAAATTTCGGATGGATTAAATTGGCACAGACGCACGCAACGGAAATGAAGAGACTGGAAACTTGGGACATGGAACTGCGGGTCGCTTAACTTTATCGGGAGCACTCGCATATTTGCCGATATAGTGAAAGACCGCAAGTTCGACTTTGTGGCGCTGCAGGAGGTGTGTTGGAAGGGGTCTACGGTGCGGGTCTTTCGCGGGTACCACACCATCTACCAGAGCTGCGGCAATACACACGAGCTGGGAACAGCTTTTATGGTCGTGGGGGAGATGCAAAAGCGTGTGATCGGATGGTGGCCGGTCAGCGACAGAATGTGCAGGTTGCGGATCAAGGGCCGGTTCTTCAACATCAGCATAATAAACGTCCCCACCTCGGAAGTAGCGATGACTACAATGACGAATTCTACGCGCAGCTAGAGCGTGAATACGATCGCTGCCCAAGACATGATGTCAAGATCCCTATCGGCGACCTTAATACTCAGGTTGGCCAAGAGATGGAATACAGACCGGTAATTGGAAGGTTCAGCGCCCATAAGCAGACGAACGAGAACGGCCTAAGACTAATCGATTTCGCCACCTCCAAGAACATAGCCATAAGGAGCACCTTCTTCCAGCACCCTGCACCGATACACCTGGAGATTACCGCAACAAACAGAGACGCAAATTGATCATGTTCTGATTGATGGACGGCACTTCTCGATGTAAGGACCTATCGGGGCGCTAACAAGATACCGGCGCCCGCCGCGGTATAACCTGGACCGACTGAGGGAAACCAAGGTCGCGACAACATAGGCGCAGCATCTTGAAGCAGCGCTGCCACCGGAGGAGGAGTTCATCGATACTCCCCTTGAGGACTGCTGGACCAGGACTAAAGCAGCCATAAGCAGCACTGAGGAGAGCGTCCTGAGATACGTACAGAGTAGTCGACGAAACGATTGGTTCGATGGCGAGTGCCAAGAGATATTATACGAGAAGAATGCAGCACGCGCAGCGATGTTGCTTAAAGCCACTCGTCAGAACGTGGAGTCATATCGACGTAAGCGAAAACAGCAGACTCGCCTTTTTCAGGACAAAAAGCACCGCCTGGAAGAGTGGGAGAGAGAGAAAACGGAGCTGCTGTATTGCTCGCAGGAAACGCGGGCGTTCTTCAAGAAACTCGCAACGGTTTTGTGACGCGGGCCGAAATGTGTAGAGACAAGGAAGGTGGCATCTTAACGGACGAACGTGAGGTGGTCGAAGGCAGTACTACAATAAACATCTGAATGGTGCGCAGGCGGACAATCGGGCGTTCGAGGAGGACAATTAGGTCAGTGTCGCAGCCGACGGGGATGTATCCCACTATGAATGAGGTTAACGAGGCTATTCAACAGCTCAAGAACAACAAGGCAGCTGATAAGAATGGTCTAGGATCGGACCATCCTTACCAGCGGAAAGCTTGCACCGAATAATCGAAAGAATCTAGAACAGAGAACAGCTACCGGAGTAGTGGAAGGAATGGGTCATCACCCCGATATACAAGAAAGGCAACAAATTGGACTGTGAAAACTACAGAGCGATCACAGTGACAAATGCCGCTTACAAAGTGCGATCCCGGATTCTGTTCCGGCGCCTATCACCTCTGGTAAATGGATTTGTCGGAAGTTATCAGGCCGGTTTCATCAACGGCAGATCAACAAACGACCAAATCTTTACTATACGGCAAATCCTCCAAAAATGCCGTGAATACCAGATCCCGACACATCACCTGTTCATCGACTTCAAAGCCGCATATGACACGGTAGACCGTGTAGAGCTATGGAAAATGATAGACGAGAACGGCTTCCCTGGGAAGCTGACAAGACTGATTAAGGCTACGATGGATGGTGTAAGGTGTTGTGTCAAAATTTCGGGCGGCCTCTCGGGTCCGTTTGAAATACGCAGGGGACTAAGAAAACGTGATGGGTTGACCTGCCTGCTGTTCAATATTGCGCTGGAAGGTGTAATGCGAAGGGCGGGGTTCAACATGCGGGGAACGATTTTCACGATGTCCGGACAGTGGACGATGTGGACATAATCGGTAGAAACAAGGAGACGGTAGCATATCTGTATACCCGACAGAAGCGCGAAGCAGCACGAGTAGGACTGAAGATAAATGTGTCTAAGACGAAGTACATGCTGGCTGGTGGAACTGATGGCGATAGGGAACGCTTAGGCAGTAGTATTACGATCGACGGCGACGAGTTCGAGGTGGTTGATGGGTTCATCTATCTAGGCTCATTGGTGACTGCGGACAATAACACCAGCCGGGAGATGAGAAGGCGTATTATCTCTGGAAGTCGTGCTTACTATGGGCTTCACAAAACTTTGAGATCCAGGAAGCTTCACCACCGCACGAAATGTGCCATGTACAACACACTGATTGGACCGGTGGTTCTCTACGGGCACCGTTCATATAAAGGAGGATGGCGTGTGGAGGAGAAGAATGAACCACGAACTTGCGCGACTCTATGGTGAGCCAAGTATCCGGAAAGTAGCTCAAGCTGGAAGGGTATGGTGAGCGGGCATGTTGTGAGGATGCCGTACAACAATCCCACCAAGCTGGTTTTCACCTCCAACCCGGCAGGTACAAGACGGAGAGGAGCGCTGCGTTCCCGGTGGCTGGACCAAGTGGAGCAGAACCTGGCGAGTATTGGGCACCTGAGAGGTTGGAGACAAGCAGCAACTGACCGAGTGACGTGGCGGAATATTGTGGAACAGAATAAATCATCTTAATATGATGTATAATCAGGAAATATAATATATATGACAATTTTTAGGACACACCCTAAGCATCCTGGCTCGATTTGCAGTAAAGAAATTTACATATTTTTGCTCTGGAACTATGTTCGGAATAAAAAATTGTTTTAGATTTATATTCGGTTTAAAGAATTTTATAGAGTTACATGTTAACTGTTAGAACTGTTTCTATTTCTGAATCTTAAATATATGTATATCAAATACATATCAACGCTGTTTTGTGAAAAGGGCGATACTACCAGCGACATCATTCTAAGTAAATCGACAAAGAATACTTCCGGATTTGGTTTTAATATCTATTTAAAATCCATCGTGTTTTTTCGTCCCAGATTGCATAAACCAGTGATCGATGCACAAAACTTCATTAAGGGTTGAAAATTGCCGAAACAAATTTTGTTTTTAATGTATAAATCGATAAAATGATAGTATCGCCCTTCCAGTGATTTGTTCCACATATCACCATTAAAGTATCGCCCTTATGTTTTTTTACAATAACTTCCGTTTCACACCATCGATTTCAACCAGATTCTTTTAATTGCGATCATTTTTACTGTTTGCAATTGGTTACAGCTTGATAACCATCAAAAATTGCGAAAAAATAAGTTTCGCCCCTGCGCTTGTACCAAAAGAAGTATCGCCTTGATTGTTTGCATAGAGCGTGGAGGGCGAAACTTTAAATAAACAAAGAAAAATACAGTTTCGCCCATAGTATTTTTTACTCTAGTTTGAATAAGCAATATCATTGAATCAAAATTGTTTACAATTGTAAGTATCGCCCTTTTCACAAAAAACCGTTGAAATTAAATTGCAAAATTTTTTTAATCATTGAATTCCATCAACTCTCTCCCCAAACCAAATTCCTGGCTACGCCATTGCTTCGGATGATAGATGGTTTCTCTTTTACATTTTCCATCACCTAGACCCAGTTACACCATTCGTTATCGCCTGCCGTAAGGGACAGAGAGGTCAACATTTCGATTTCCGGAAGCTAACACTTACTAAGCCATCAACTTTTGATTTGGTCTCTCGCAAGTGAGAACTTCCAGATTCCTTTTATTATCGTCGTAAGTATTTGCCTCCTCCGGATAGCTTCGTTTCGTACGAAGAAACCGCCCATCGATCCGTTTTGTGGAGGTCGTCGATTTTGATAAGGTTGTTTCGTAGCTTTTCCGATAGCAAGCTGCCCGGTGAATGGCATGGCAGCATGACGATGTGGAAAAGTGAAGAACAAGTAAAATGATTAATGATGACGAGCAGCGTAAAGGCACACCACCAATGTAGCATACAGAGCGGTGAATGGCACGTGTGAATCATTGAACGATAGTAATTACTTCTCGTAATGAGCCAGACGGTCACGTGGTACGGCGTGAGCAGAGATAGAAGCATTATTGGGATTGATATTCGGAAAAGTTCACACAGACTAGAGATTTTCTGAAATTGAGTTTTTCCTGCACGTTTTTCCTTATTCTGCTGTACGAGAAAGCGATTCGTCGTAATGTAGAATGAGATTAATTTATTTTTTAGCAAACGGCCGAGTTTTTTTAAATCACTTATCTAAGGCTGAAATTTGACTGTGATGACTTCATAATTTCCGTGGTTTTCATATTCTAACGATAATCATTCTCATTCTTACTTAATTAATTTACTTAATCGCGCTAAAATTGTATAAGGCATCAAGTTGATGCCAATATACTCATTTTCAAACTTATCTCCATGTATCACAGTCTGTATTATTTCGGAAGTATACCACAACAAAAACGTCCTTTCCAAATTCTAAAGTTCTTACTAGTAAAAGTTTTCAGAACTGTGAAGAAACATGAAATCCACTTGGGAGTCGCTAGATATTTTTCAGACCCTTTTTCGTAAGCCCGGATGTGAATGCTTCGAGTAAATTCACTATTACCGCGGAATGCGCGTAAATGTCTCTGTTTACGGGCCCGCCTAACTCTATTTTGGCAATTCAGTAATAACAATAATATAACAGTAATCTGATAAAAAAATGGTCTACTGCAACTCTACCCACATCCACAGCTATTGTCTTGAACTGATGTAGTTTTCTATTTACATACTGCTCTAACGTACAGCCCAACAATGCAACAATGGTGGAAAATGTGGAAAGCTTCTAGAAATTTACCAGGGACTACAAAGCGAAACACAGATTCTTCCAACTATACGAAAAAATGCCAGCTCAAATAAGCGTGTATTACATCAGACGGATAGCTTCATTCGCTTAATCAGATATATATGCTGAAACCAATCCTTTCAAAGGAAAGGATATACGGTGAGATGGCAGAAAACGAACGAATCTCTATGGGCACGCTTTCATCTCCGACCGTTCGCATAACTTTATTACACCATTCGCTCGGTGCAAAAGTGGTCCCTCATCGCAGAAAACAACGAACCGGGTGAGATCCAATCCTCTTAAAACAGAAGTTGTGATTCATTTTCGCTCGTTTAATAGAACCCCTATAATCGTTATCTGTCCGTCTCCATCTTTATCCTGATGCTTATTCATAGGCCCGGTGTTTTACCTTCTATACCTATACATACTGCCATTCGACAACGATAAAGCAGATCGACAAAGATGCAGCCATCACCCGCTAGACCAGACCCATCTGTTCTTCCCTGGCCACGCTTTCTGGATCGAGAACCGTTTAGCCCTTTTGCTTGTACACCCATCCTCCCACTCCGGACGAGGAATAACACCTGATGGAAGTCCTATATACTGAGGGAGTTAAGTGTTTTCCACTCGTAGACTTATTTTCACCCTATTGTTCCCGGATCCTCGACGAATCGATGAGCTTTGGTGTGCGATGAACGGAGGTGTGCCTGCTCAAGTGGCGAAAAACTAATATTCCACTCATTCGTTAACCCTTTCCATGCCCAGTTTTGAGTTAAGTTGGGTTGGAGGAGTTTTAAAAGGTATTTCTCACATTGTTCAAATTTGAGTTATGAAATAGTTGAGATATGAATAGATTATGTCTAGAGGCTCGACGATAGATACAATCGGTTTATTATTCATGTAGAAACAGTTCCACGTCGGGAAGGAACAGTCTTCGAACAGACACGATAGGAAATGCATTACATAAGTTTTGTAATGGCAATCAAGTTTCCTGATGCGATGAAATGGCCCCATATCGGAAAATGCAAACATTTATTTTTATGAGACTCTATGCGATCTTTTGTCTCAACCCACCATCTATCCTGGGATGACGCATACCCACACACACATACGCAGGATGCAGTGGCAGACCGTGCTTTTCCGCCCTATTGAGTATGTATATAAAACGACACTATCAAGTGCATAAACCTTACCTTTTGTATCGTTTCACTTTGATAATCCTCTACTTAAATCATAATAAATCCACTTAAACGATTACCATCCTCGGCTCGTTTTCTACTCAACGTGGCACTGAACTGTCAAGGCAGACCAAACAACGTGACTCTCTCTCTTTTACTTTCAGCCTTCGGGGTCTACACGGAGCCGCCTACAGTTTGCACCATTAGCGAAAAGATCGGCACACAAAAGCACGCGCACTTTTCCATTGCTTTCTTGCTTCTTTTTTATTACTAGGGGAAAATTGAGTTTCCCGTCTTTCTCTCTCTCGGGCACACTCTCTCTTTTTTTTATTTGAACAATCTCGTCAATCACTGGAGACAGATTGCATTTTTACTGTTTTCTTGCAGGGCATTTTGCGAGCACATCGTTGAGGGACAATTATCTGAAAGGGAAGAGAAAAGTGCAACGATTAGGAATGTCTGTGAACCGGGTATTTTGAGCTTTAATGCAGAGCAGACTACTAGTTGGTGTATGTTTTAAGAATAATCCCAATCGTTCATTATATGGGTCATTTGTTTACAAATTGTACGGGTTTTAGGAAAATAAATACTGACATCTGACTTATTGTTGGATTCTATTTAAAAATCCTCAAAAATTTCAACACTTTAGTTAACGATTCACTGGATCTTTTCCCATTTGAAATTCATTGCTTCCAGCTTTATTGATCGGATTATTGCCGATTTTTGCCTTTCTCATATATAATGATTATACAATCACTCTGAAAACCGAAGCGCGGAAGGCCGAGTTCACGCCATTCACCTCAGTTCGTCGAGTTGGGAAAATGTCTCTGTGTATATGCATGTATGTATTAAATAATAGCACTCACTTGTCTCAGCGATGGCTGGGCCGGATTCGGCAATAGCAGGTTCAAATGAAAGGTGCAACACCGCCTAAGGATGCTATTGAATTTTATTTGGATCGGAGCTTTGGTACCGGAGTTACGATTTTAAGAGTGAAGTCACACAGCGACTAATCATATTAACCGATATGATCTCCGATTCTATTAACCGAAACAGAAAACTTCAAGGAAGTGGCAACGTTCTTGAATTAAATATACCTGTCTTACTTCGGGGCGGCTCAATCGATTTTCGCATACTTAGTTTCAAATAAAAGGTATGATATACCGATATTGACCGATATCGAATTTCATTTGAATCGGGACTGGTTTAAATTTAAGATCAAGAGTACGATCACACATAAAATTCCCTAAACCTATTTGCCTCTGTCATTTAAAGAAAGGCTGTGAATGACGAGAAAAAATGACTTCCATCGGGACAGCTCTGAGTAGACTCCTAGTCCCTCCAGGAGAGTTGTCTCCAATTTTGAGCCAAATCGGACAAGTCTAGCTACCGGACCAACGTGTTTTTGCCTATTTATGTGTAGAAAGCCCACTAACTTACATTTTCGCCACAATGTGGCACTGTACGCATAAATGTTTACTGAAAGAAAAAATAAGATAGATGATTTTATTGTCTCTAACTTTGTCTTTGACTGCAAATCAATCCAACTTCCTTGGGAGAAGTTATTTTTTCAAGAGTTGTCCTACTAGAGCTGTAGAGCTAGAGTTTCGGAAGGGCTCCCCGTCAAAATCACTCACTGCAATTGCAGAGGAGACAAGTAATGTCTCCCAAACCGCTTAAGGCCAATTGCAGCGGGCCATGATACTGAATGTAATATTTATTGTGCGGTTCAGATATGTGCGGGCGAAGGGAATTCACGATCGCGTGTATAATCGCGAAGCACTCGAGCGTTCGTACGTTAACGTGTTCAATCGCGTTGGCGTTTGTATGTCGCCTATGCTACTGTGTATGTACATTCGCTTGAATAAATTCGATTTTATCATCGCCATATTTATTCGCATATTCGCGTGTATTCTTGGATGATCGCGCGCGGACCGTGATTCGGATACTTAATTTTTGATGTACAGCTCAGATGCTAATAGAGAGTGAGTTCTTCCATAGCACTAGAGCTCCCGGTCATGTCGCTATGGAACGTGTTGTCTAGTGGATATGAGCGTCATTTTTAATGATCTAACCGAAGGCATGGACCTAGGCTGGTAAGACGGAAGGTAGAGATTTCCAGGCGTAATCGATGTATTATCGCGCGAACTCGGGCGTTTTTTAGGTTCCAGCTTAAGACCGCGTTTATAAGTGTATTAGTGCTAAAACTTTCGAGAACGAGTAAAGGTGCTTTAACCTAGGCTTATTAGTCAGGGCAAGGAGTAAATACCTCTGTCTCATCCCAAAGGACCAAAGGAGTGATATTAACCTTCTTATACAAGTCACTCCCAACGATATATTATAAGCCTTTCAAACTGAAACGGTCGGTACGGTAGTCCTAGTTTCTTCCTCCCTAAAGATTGAAAACAATTCGTTGATTAAATTATTCATTGAATGAATAATTTAATTGCCGTCTAATTTTGAAACATCTCCAAACCCAACTCTGCACAGTAGACCTGGCCGCTTTAATATTTGCGATATATGAAAATATGCTTCAAGTATTAATATTGACAAGAAAAGCAATACAGAATTTGTTACTGGCCGGACCAGAGGGGTCGCGGCTTTTATTGCCCCTAGTCCCTGGTCAAGCCACGGGGACCGTGGAGCTTGAGGCACGGAGGCTTCAGGGTCGCCTCAATGTCACTCTATCCCAATCAGAAGACAAACACGGTCATTTCACTTTTTTCAATTATTTATTGTAATTTACAATTTATGTGTGTGAGTGTAGGTGTATACAAGGCCGGCCGGCGAACGCTGGGACGAAGCGGGAAACGGTCGGCTGCTATTGCAATGGCTACGACGGCGGGATGCTGCTGTGATGATCTCCTGTTGGTGTGGCGATGCTACACGTGGGCTGTTGGGTGGCTGGGTCCGATGCGACCAGCGATGCCACTTTCTGGCGGGTGCGTCGATAAGCGATCACTGCTGTTTCTAACGGTTGATCTTCGGCGACAGGTCGGCAATTCAAGGGTACTCTGGCACCTCGTGGCTGGACTCAGCTACTTGCTGGTGACTCGGAGGTCTCGATGAAACCTCGTGGCTGGTTCAGTGTGCTCATGGGATTTTTAGACGGGCTTTAAGCGATAATGGTGCCACTATCAATGACGGGCCGTTCAATGGACACCACGCCTCGGACTATACGCCACTCCGATGGCTTTAGGATCTAATTTAATGGGTCATGCAAGCGAATAATATTGACGAGGGAGGGAAATCTTATAGGTTTGCTACTGGGAAAGCTTTTATTTTCATTTCATACCTGATTCCTTCGCGGTGTTTATTTAACTAACTTTGTATCACTCCTCTATTATTCACTTTTATTTAAATATTTCTAATAGTTAATCTTCTTTTAACTTTAAACTTTGATGTCTGCCTTTCTTGACGTGTTAAACAAAAGTGATTCGTAGTCTGTCTATCCTAACCCAGTAGCTTCCCTCTCACTCACTTTTCCTCTCCCGTTAGTCTTTATTTCCTACTTTCCCATAATTTCCCAATCCCGAGTGTTTCCTGTTTTCCTAACGTGCGTGTAAATTGTGTTTTGAGTTCGTGTGTTACTTATGACCACTTAATTATTTATTGAGACAGTTCATATATAATTTACTTTTGTTTGCTTTAAATTTTCCTCCTAAATATATTCACTATTCCAAAGAATATTTATACATAAAATGAAACGTTATATTATCCAAGACGCATAGTTCCTCCTAACTGTTATACGTCAATATATACATTATGGCATCACTATAAGCTGCGCACGTTCGTATCGAACTGCAGTGTAACAAACTCTCTTGCTCGCGTTTTGTTCTCATCGATTGTGCTGATGTATGGGGCAAAGGTTCCAAATGGGAACAAATTACTGCAGTGTTTTCCAGGATGCTTCCCAATGCTGGCTGTGTAAGGGTTAGAATAGAATTATTAGTGCTAAAACTTTCGCTTAATCACCAGGGTGTTTTCATGTTTGCGAGACAACGAGCTGTGGTTTGCGTGGATGATCGCGAAGGTCTTAAGTGTTTGTATGTTAACTGTTGCTGAATGCTAGAAAACAGTGAAATTCCCCATATCACTCAAGTTCTCGGTCATGTCGCAATGTTATTTAGTGGATATGAGCGTCATTTTTTCAATTGGCCCAACTGAACGCTTGGATCTATGCTACCAGGGCCGAGGGTAAGGAACTTTCGGACGTGAGCGATTATTGAGACCCCGTTTATTAGTTTTGGAGGTTACAAGTGTTAAAACGTTCACTCATCCGCCGGGGCGTGGGGGGGGGGGGGGGGTGATTGTGAGATCGCGGGCTCAAGCGTTTGTATGTTATCGTGTTTGTCGCGTCTGCTTGCGTGTATGTAACTTCGCGTGGATAAATTCGATTTAATAACCGTGTGGTCATTCTCTTCTTCTTGGAAGATGACCATGAATCTGATATATAATTTTCGGTGTGCAACTCAGATGCTAGAAGAAAGTGAGTTATTCCATATCTATTGATTCCCTGGTCATGTCGCCATGGAACGTCTAGTGGATATGAGTATTTGGTTGGTCCAACTGGCCGCATGAGACTAGGCTACTGGGACCGAGAAGAGACGCTTCCGGACGTGACCTATTCATGATCGCGCGAGCCGTGGGTTAATGCTTGAGACCGCATTTGTAAATTTGTAGGTGCTAAAACGTTCACTTAATTACGCGGCTGTTTTAATGCTGGCGAGTTTGCGGGCGTAACTATGTGTGGATGATTGCAATTGCATGTTCGCGTTTGTGACCAAGTCTGTGTTAGCCACGAGCGTTTGTACTTTTAGAATGGGAGAAATTGTGAATGTATATGTGAGAATATGAAATTAATTGTGTTATTTAATGTTAGTATGAATCTAGTTTAAGATATAGCAATAAAAGGAAACACTACATGCCGAGTACAGAAAAAAGATGCAAAGAGATTAATTAGAAGTGTATAAATTGACCGATAATATTTATGGTATGCACGAGTAGTGGAAAAGCAAACAAATAGAAGTACAACAAAAACAGACTAAGAATACTTGTAAAGAACCATTAATAATTTACGTAAAGCTGAAGAATTTTTATTTAAATTTGTTACGTAATAGGGGAGGGAGGATAGAAAAATTGGTGACAATTTGTTACATGGAGGGAGTCAATTTCGGACAATTATTACTGCACAAACACTAATAGGCTTTTACTTTTAGATTCCTATATTTTGCCTGTGCACGATGACGATGTTGACCGATAAATCGACACACAATGATCCCCACTGCGAGCCGTGTCTATCAACACTGCCATCAAACTGTGGAACAATGTTTGCAAACACGGCCCACAGCAAAAGTCAATCTACGTCGACCCGGTTGGTTGGTCACGGCAGCACGCACGGGCTAATGACTGACCGTCTGTTAGAGCAAGTGCAGAGTATGAAAAAATACAAAACACAAAAAAGACCCATAAGCCCTATCGGTCTCCTCGATGCACCACTATCGAGTTGTAATGCAATAACAATCTTAATCTTATTGTATGCCAGAGGTTCTTTAGCACTCATGCACGAAATATTCTTGATGATGATAATTTTATTAAATGATATGCGTCATTTGAAAATTTTTGTCATTTTAGATGACAAGATGAACTTGTCATCTTGAAAATTTTAGTTTTAGACTTCACCACATAAAGGGCGACAAAACACTCCTCTTTCTGGCATTATCGTAATATTTTAAACCGTCTCAATCTTCTGCATACTTGAGCCATTTAGCACCGGACTCCCCTATCGTCTCAGTGAGCCATTTACCTCCCAGCTTTGTCCCGATCTACTCTTCACTATCGTCATTATCGGTGAATCTACTCTATTCCGGTGGAATTTATCTCAATACCGATGTCCGTTTAGTGAGCAATTTAGCTTCCAGCTTTGTCACAATACAGTCGGATAGTCCTCGAGGATGAATTGATCCTACTCCGGCTGAGAGTTCCCTAGCAGCGGATTTTTTCCCGACACCGATACTCGTTTTTGTGAATCATTTAGCTTCCGCTTCGTGTGCATTATGCCAGTTATAATGCATTGTTCGCATTAGAATCATACTTATTTGCATGTAAATCGCACACGAAAAAAATATTGTTCCCAAAACCGTGAATAGAGTGCCATGAGCTCTGGAACAATCACATTTTTACGTTAAGAAAACAGGGCCATGAAAAAAAATCATGGTTTTATAATTATGTTCAATTTTCCTTCATTAGTGGAAATATTTGTTTTTGTTTTGTGAACTTCAGTCACGGTTTCCGCCAAGTTATTTCTAATTCGATTCTCAGTACACGAACTAGTTTACAACTTTATGAACATTATTCATAAAACTAACGGTTGAATCATGTTTTTTTCATGGATATGGGAACATTAGTTAACAAAATCAAAATATTGTATAGTATTATTTCGTGAACTATTTCACAGAATTCGGAATTTTATTCATGAATCCATTCAATCCTCGTGAACCAACTCATGGTCACTAATATCTATCTATATATATATATATATATATATATATATATATATATATATATATATATATATATATATATATATATATATATATATATATATATATATATATATATATATATATATATATATATATATATATATATATATATATATATATATATATATATATATATATATATATATATATATATATATATATATATATATATATATATATATATATATATATATATATATATCATGAACAAAATTACACGACTCGTGACAAAAATATTTAAAATCGTGACAAAGATCCTGAAATCATGAACATGAATCACTCTATTCATGACTAAAATATTACGATAATGTCAATGGAAATTACGAATATCGCGTCTAAGACCTTAAAATCACGAACTTGAATCCCGCAAACGTCATGAGAATTAATAAGAATCACAAATAAGCTCTTGAAATGATGAACGACGTTTGACTGTCGACTGTGTATTCCCATATCATGAACAAGAATCACAACAAAAACTAAACATATTCAGGGAACAACAACAGTAACCCAACCAAACATTCTAATGTAACGCCATGTACCTATAGATTCGGGGCGAACTGGTTTTTAGAAAACACAATGAGTTTCATGAATACGAGGTTTATTATTCAAAATTTCAAGAACCTGGTCACGGTTTACGTAAACCGCTCAGTTCATGAAATCGTGACCTTTCGTTCATGAATTTATGAACGCATTTTTTCCGTATACAGCTCGCGTTTCTGGTGTACTAATTCTACACACTGCAATATTGCTGCTAAAATCTGCTATTTTCCGCTACATTGCACAGTGTCTCCGCATATAAATCGTTCTAATCCGCTATTTCCGGCACTCGCTTCCATATCTAAAGGTACACATATAAAAATAATTGTTTATATAACAAGCTGAAAAATGACTAGATTTTCAACACGAATTGTACATTCATGAGGCTAGGTGTATTTGAAAGCTCAAAATGTCTTCTACTATAAGTAAATTATGTTCGATATTAGAGGTACTATCCTAACACACTCCGTTCAGATTCTGAACAATGAAACCAATTACAGCAATTCTAAAAAGGCCAAGGTCGAGTAGCAGCCACTGAATTTAATTCAAAACCAACAGATGCTCAGAACTGAACAGTCCAAATCCCAGTCACCAGTCCAAAACAATAACAGCTTTCATTTAGATTTTATCGCCAATGAAAAATCTTGAATTACCATAACCATAACAATAAACTATTATAAATCAAGTTCAACTACAATGACTATTACTGACCCTTTTCAGCAATGAGTTAATACCTACTACACTTTTGCACTTTAATTCCGGCTACAATTCTCCCTCCATTCAGCTCACAGACCCAATCGACAATCGGTCATGCCTGGTTGGTGTGGAAACGGAGATTTCGCGACGTGGTCCAACCTTTTACCCTTTTCCACCTCGTAACTTTTAACGACTTTATTAACTAACCAGGCTCGCAGCTCTAAAGGTCCATGTGGAAATGTGATCAATGCTGGGTTCGAAACTACAACCATGAATTCACGAACCGCGTTTCTACTTTGTGCAACACTTGAAAACATCAAAAGAACATGTTGCTGTTTCCAATAAAGCTTAAACCAAATTTTACGCTCGTAGTCACATGCATCGATGAGTCTGATGAAAACGCAAATTTATTTTTCAACACATCATCTCCGTTAAACCCACTCCCCCACCCGAAATTTCATTCGCTGTTGACGCAGTTCCAGGCACGGCAACAGTGAACCAATCAATTTGGCAATTGTGCAAAGTTATTTTCGAAGCATAAAAATACGCTCAAGACATCCACCTTTCCCAGCCCGATCCACCGTCAAAAAACGGAAATCGTTGGATAATCTTATATTTGTTATTACCGGAACCATTCGCCTCCTCCGTCCGTCGTCTGCTTCTACGCTTGATGCAGGATGGTAAATAAGGTTGTTATTTCTACGCTTCGGGTAGCAACATTGGAAATTCTTCTGCCGCACCCGGGCCTGTTGTTTAACGGCTAATGGGAAAGGACGTGTTGGGAGGGGAACATTAATTTGAGCTGATTTAATTATATAAATTGTATGCCATAATAATTTTCCGCGAGGCGGATTCGTGACTTTTTCATTTATCGTTTCAGGGTGTTAGCGTTATCGATTCTAAACATCGTTCTATTTAGACCCAAGCAAGTTTGAACCTCTGGCTTCGTCATACATAGCATGATCGATTGTACCAACATAATAGCAGCAGTAGTAGGAGGTCCTCGACTGGTGTTCAGAGAAAAGGTCATCATGAGTACATTACCTTGTTTGCTCTCCCCAGCCTTTGCACACTTACCAAACGGAAAACTCCGACCAGTAACCGTTCACCAGTCTGCTAAGTGTCATCGGCGACGTTTTTCCTTTTTCAACTGAGCTCTGATTTATGCCTTAATCAATTTTCCAGAGCACGCATGAACCCTTCCCACACTTGTCGGGTGGAGTGAGTGTATGCGACACGTGCAGGAGAACGAATGGGAACTTGGGCAGTGTTGGGGGCTGGCTTATGATTATCTCTATTACTCGCGCCCTGACACGATCCACATGGTCGTTTGGGGTTGACCTTTCTCGTTACCACGTTTAACTTCTACAGACAGTGAAGTGGAGGAGGGTCCCGAAGTGAGACGGAGTGGAGAAGAAGTTAATTAAGAGTGTCGATTCGGTTGGAGATTTCAATCCGATGCGATGGAGCAACGATGATTTATGGGACAGTAATTTGAAACTGGATGAAAATGTTACTTGGATGCGAGTGTCATAGTATTTTAAGTCTTAGAGACTTTCCATGTAGTCTATTCATGCAGTATTTAGTTGATTCAAGATTTACAGAAGAGTCCTTTAGTTGAGAAGAAGTAGTTAGAAGGAATTAGTAAAGTCTAACAGGCGAGTCTTTAAATCTTGTCTTTTGGTTCAAATTTTCAATCCGGTAATTCAATGCAAACTTTTAATCCTTGATCTTCTAAGCAGTGTTACGGTGCGGCAGAACCAGCTCATTATTTCTTACTTGAATTGCGAATAGTATTAAGTAAAATCAAAGAACAAGACTTAATACATACCCTTGACAGACGGCCACGTGCTAGTTCTGTAACCGGACGGCACACTACGGTAAGCCACCGTATCAGACACACATAACAGAAAGATTTCAAATCTATATCACGAGTTGTTACTTGCTATAATTTTCTGTCATTTTAACTACTAACGAGACCAATTTTATAACACCGCTTACTATGAAAATTGAATTCTGGTATAATTGTGTTATTGCTTTCTGTTCAAGATGGACTAAAACAGCTAAGTAAAATTCATCTAATACAATCAACACTAACAATCAGCGTTCGACATGTGGTAATACACCACAGACAACCAGACAAAAAATAATCGGCTGTACGTTGAAACTAACAACGTAGAGAAATTAATTAAAAAACAACTATACGAGTCACTCCAAAACACAGAAAGCATCAAACATCCAACAGAGAAAATCAAAACTCCTCTAGCGACGACGACATGGACGTCCGAACGAACAAGGGAGAAGGCAGATAAAGGCAAAACGAACAACAAACAACATAGGGCAAGTCAGACCATAATTTCCCCCCGTCTAAAAAGATATACACAAGTATGCAATAGAAATCAGTGCGCCCAGAATATACGGCAGTTGAAATTTTCGTTTTTCTTTCAGTTTTGTGGATTGTGTCATTGAAATTATGTGTTTAGGTTAGGAATCGGCATTTCAGTCTATTTTTAACAAAAAAACTCCTGTTCGTTCTATTCTTTCGACGTTTCGGCCTTTATTGGACCTTTCTCAAGAAATCGGAAATAGACTGAATCGCCTAACCTAAAGAAATAAAACATAAACAGTCGAAAATACAGCAAAAAAATGAAATTAAGCCATTTCCAAAACAGTCGAATAACCTTTGCGGTTAAAACCTTGAAAAATTAATAAAATAAGTAAATAGCTTACCCACATATTTAATTCAACTCAACTATTTCCAGTAATCAGCAAATTTGGAAACTGATTACTCAGCAAAGTCACATTTGTTTATTGATTTTCGGCGAAATATTTTGTGTCAGCTATCAAATATCACGTTTACGGAGATCTCACCAAAAAATGTGAGATTCACCAGAAAAAATAAGTGTGCACGTTATTTATTGGAATTTATTGAGGATTTTTTCAAGTCAGTCAGGCATTTTAGTTCAATTAGTCATATGATTATTTCAATGAAGTCTTCCAGTCAAATCTTTCACTCTAGTCTGTTAGGTGAAGTTTTGTACAAGTCTTTCGGAAGAGGATTTACGGATGTCAAGTCTTTTGCTCGGGCCTTTTTGCAAGGTTTTTTTTCTAGTTTGTAAATGAGATCTGTGAACTGAACAGACAATTTTTATAATCGACAGCTTTTGGTAATTATTGCGTAAGTTGTGTATATGCATAAACAGATGATAATTTGCAGCGCTGTTGGATGAAACTAAAACATTTGGTAAATTTTTGTATAAAATTCACTCAAAAAATTATTCGATTTTCTTACAACATTGGTAAAAATTTGATTTATTTTAGCTCAAATATGAATCAAATCAAAAGTTAACTATAAAATATATTATATGGGTCAAATTTGGAAAGATATATAAGTTTATACGATCTTTTAAAATGAAAATCTTCTTTAAGGAATTGAACGCTCTAAAATCGCTCAAACATGATTAGCTGTACACTGTTTATGTTGTTATGTAAATCGACAAATTGTACCTTTTTTTTAATTCAGTGGAAAAAATACAAAAAAAAACAAGTGATCAGGCTATATCCCCTTTGCGACTTGTCGGGGTTTACATTTCACACCTTTCTTCAATTTGTTATTCAGCTGTTGTGACCACTTTATGTGATGCCGAACGTCAGTTTACTTTCACTTAATTACAGTTCCGCTTAACGATTGTCCGAAAAATTTCAATTAGGGGCTACTCTGGCGAATTTGGAGGGTGTTTACCCTTAGGTACGAATTGTATGTTGTTGAAGGTATACCATTCCTGTGTCATTTTTTCATAGTGACAGGAAGCAACAAAACGACTGTGTTTCTTCAAATCAGACAACAAGCGTTTTTGCAAGCATTTCTTGACACAAATATCGTAATTGACAGTGCCAATAGTTGACACGAAAAAATCGCTTTTTAGCCCACATGTGTAATTCGCTTGCCAAACCAAGTATTTTTCAGACACTTTGACAACATTGTCAGTTAAAATTGATCTAAAACCTTCACTTCTCTAGTTAGCCGTGATATGTGAGATGCTTGAAATCTACTTTGACGTATGCTTCGTCGTCCATTATGACACATTAAAACATGGTCAACAATGTTGAGTACAACTTATAGTTCTTGCTTTAGCTTTGGTATTTTGTTCGTCACATTGATTGGGTATCAGCACGACTCGTTTCTTGGCTCTTGGAACCGTTGTCTGTGATATTCCCAATTTGTTGCAGACATCTCTAATGGAAACGTGTGATATGATTAAAAGTTGGACGATTTAGACTTGTCGTATTTCTTTTAATCGTGCATTTGAAAAACCAGGCTGCAGAGTTATGCCTGTATTTAGTTTTGATATTCTCTCTTTTGTTGCCAAAATGACGTCTATTAAAAAAATATTGGCCCAACGCATTAACATTTTGCATGCAGAGTTAACAAAATTGTTTGAAGTGGCCAAATATACTATTATCAACTGAAAGAAGAAATCTGGGGAATATTTTCAAGCTTATAAAAATGTTGAAGTTTGCTAAGAAACATCCCAGCAAACAACGAAAGCTGAATAAACCTTTGATACAAGATAATAAGCTGAACAAGAACTGTTTAAGCAATCATCCAGCTAAATTGTTTGTTGGGATCCGGTTTGGTAGGCTCTCTGTACCTGTGGCTTGAAAAGCATAATTCTCATAGCAGACAGTGCCGTCAACCAGGAAATTTACTACAGCATATGTCTGGAATAACGTAAGCAGCCTTTTCTGCAGCAACCCGATTATTTCTTACTATTGTGGCCGAATTTTGGTTCCTGTCATTATGGAAAAATGCCACGGAGTATTATGCTGCATCGACGTGCAGGACAAGAACCCTCCCAATACGCTATAGTTTCGACTAATCAAAAAATACTGGATTATCGTCAAGCGAAACCTGATGAAAGCCAAAAAAATATAAGAAGAGAGCAGCAGTTTAAGGCTAACTTGAGCTCTGCAGGTGAACATAGTGATCGACATGACTGTACAGAATCTGATGGCAGAAGTTAAACGGTAATCCGGTTTCAGCCATCCAAATCTGAATATTTTATCTGCATTTAGTCTTAAACTACATTAATCATCGATTGAGTTTTCATTGGTTGAAATAACGGCCTCACAACAGTCCGGTTCCATCCCGGACAAAGTTGAATAGCAGCATTCGACTTAAATCATAATTCTTTTTGTTCAAAATTTGCGGCTCAATGCATGAAATTGGCGGGAACCAATCACGAGTGAGCTTCGGTCGGAAATTTTAAAACCGTTTTTTATCGTGTGTATGCTACTTTAAACCTATCCGATATAAAAATAATAGTTCGTGAAGGAAAAGATGTTCAAATTTTAGTTCTTTTGACTTGATTTTAATAGCAACGCTCCATCCTGAGTGATGTTCACGTCTGAAAGCACTTTGTTCAGCTCTTTGTCATTTTGAAAGGTCAGCTATAGATAACCTCTACTTCGGCAGCAAGATATTCCATCGCTGCTACCAGGTAGACGGGTGCTCCGGCACCGATACGCTCGGCGTACTGACCCTTTCTCAGCAAACGAGGGATTCGACTAACAGGAAATTGGAGATCGACACGAACCGAGCGGGGTTTTTGCTTTCCCTTCACCTTTCCTCCTTTAGCGCTACCACAGATATAGCGATCCTGGTGTGGTGTAACCAGCACGAGTGTAACATACGAATGATGCCGCACTCGCAAACGACCCACGGTTTTGAACACGATTTAGTTTAAGTTCGAAACCAAAGGGGCTGGCCATCGAACAAAAACAGTTTACTTCCATCGTCAGTGGTGCTTCGAACGAACATTTTTTAAAAGTTGCGGCTCGGTGCATTAAATTAGCGGGAGCCAATCACGCACGAGCTACGTAGGGTTGGTAGTGCCGGTACCGAAAATCCCAGGAATATCGACCCATTGTGGGTACCGAAATACCGGTACCGAATTACGATAAGTACCGATGATTTCGGTACTATGCGAAGCTTATGATGACGAACATAATTAAATTTTAAAGCATCGGCCAGTAAGGTGGCATTAGAAAATTAACGAATATAACTGCTGTTGGAGGCAACTGGATGTTTTAACTATTTACAATTATTTACAATAACATTTCATTAAATTTGTGTATTTAGAAGTAGCATGAATAAAATAACAATTTTTTAAGCTCTTATAAGCGACATTCGGGTTGGTTCCCAGTATTCGATGCATAACCGGTTTGAGGCCGAAGTCATGCCTGTACTCATTGTGCTGTTAAATATTAATCTACAAAAAAAAAGAACGCCGACTTAATACCTAATCCCAATCCGAATAGGACACATAGGAATCAGACCTGACCGTTGATCACAAACAATGTGATTTGCAACGAAAGTTAGGTAAGAAGGAATATGTTTCATCATCTGGATCGCACAATAAGGGAAAAAGTTTCTTCAAAAAATGGATTCTATTTCTCCTCATTTTGCCATGATTCCTTTAAGGAACTTCAAGTCGATGTACCTCATCTGCATCCTCATCCGTATACATGGGAATCATCTTCATAATGATGCTTCCAGCCTCGGCTAAATTTTTGAGACTCTTATCCTCATTTGGAACTATTCCACCCACCGCGCATTTGGTTTAATTCGAGTTTGTTCAAAATCAGTTGCAATGGTGATTCTCACACGTTTCACTTCGGCAGATTTCTGATTTCACTGCGTTGTCGAAGGAACGATACTGTATTTTTTGTGACGTGGATAAGCAACAAAGCAGTAGAAATGTTTTTTTTTGATACGTTTTCTTAGCTAGAAAAGACTCTAGTGTAGCTAGACTAAAATTCACCTTCTTAGCTAGTAAAATTGGTTTAATAGGAGAATTCAATTTTTTTTGTATTGGAAAATCAATGCATGAATGCAGTATTTAAGAGAATCATGCAAGAAGGTTGATATTTTATCTGTCGATAGGGAGGGGGATATCTTGGCAGGAGATAGGTTGTTTCCAAGGGGGATGATTCAAATTTTGTGTCGAAATGCTACGAGGGGAAGGGAAGGATTTCGAAAATCCCTGATGGCCCCTTACCAATAAAAGTATCCACTTGTGTATGGTTCCTTACCAATAAAAGCATACTTTTCAACATTTTAATTCGCTCTGGTGTTATTTAGTTTGTTTTTGACAAAAATATTCCAGTACCGGTATTCTACCATCTGATATGGCTGACTAGTATAAACCGACTGAAATCACAATTCCTTCTGTTCAAGATTCATGGCTCGGTGCATGAAATAAGCGGCAACCAATCAGAAACAAGCTTTGGTCGGGTGGATTAAAATCCGGTTTTAAATGAAAATAGTTGCCTATGCAATAATTTCCCAAAGAGAAAATTGGATTAAACCCTTTTACGCATTAAGGGCACAAGACCTAATTTTAATTCAGTTTGTGGTTTTTGTGTGTCGAATTCATGTCGTCAGCAACTAGCACCATCTGGGTATCTAGTTACACGATGTATCTAAACTAGTACCCAGAATAGCACTAGTTAGACACAAAAATATACAAACAGTTCACACTACATAGGAGGACCCGGGGCTATTAAGACAGTGAGAGTAATTCGAACCACATCGATTTCTCAGAGAATTCCAAAACTTTCAGACTGTCGTACACATTCATGGAACCGCTATTCTTAAACAATAATTTTGAGAGCTGAATTTAATTCTTTGTTTTCGTTAGAAATGATTTTTTTGCCATCCTCAAAACAAAAATCAATGTAATGGTCGTGATTAAAGTCACAAATGACAGTGAAAAAATAACAGGTAAGTATTTTGGAAAGCTTGTGGCTCCTATTTTATGATATTTTCAAGACTCTCATCGCTTTTGTGCGAAATGAGCGTACGGCGCTATTCGGACCCCCTATTCCATCAACCACCGTTTAGTGGCTTGCGGCTCTGCGCATTACTGCACACACCACAACAAACAAAATACATGATGCACCAATCGACAGTTGTGACTACCCAGATTAATTTTTTTAACACCATTTATATAATTCCATTGCAAAGAAAAAGGACGGTCTTAATTGGCCCGTAGGCAGGTCCGAATTACCCCTACGTTGTAAAAGGATGGAAAAACCTGGAAGGAAGTTTTGCTAATCGTCGCCTAGCGGTGTCATGGAGCGGTGCAAATTAATTTTTATGGCTCCAAAATGTAACCGAGTTTTCAAACTAACAATTAGGAACTGTGACCGATAAATTCTTTCCCATCTATCCACCTAAAAGGTCGATTTGCTTTATTTTTTTTTTATTAACAGATTAAGGCCGAAGTGGCCTGTGCCGTATACAAAAGATTCCTCCATTCCACTCGGTCCATGGCCGCGCGTCGCCAGCCACGCAGTCTGCGAAGGGTCCGCAAATCGTCTTCCACCTGGTCGATCCATCGTGCTCGCTGCGCGCCACGTCTTCTTGTACCGGTCGGATTGCAATTGAGAACCGTTTTCACCGGGCTATTGTCCGACATTCTGGCTACGTACCCGGCCCACCGTAGTCATCCGATTTTCGCGGTATGACAGATGGGCGGCTCCCCCCAACAGCTGATGCAACTCATGGTTCATTCGCCGTCTCCATGTGCCGTCTTCCATCTGCATTCCACCGTAGATGGTACGCAGCACTTTCCGTTCGAAGACACCAAGTGCGCGTTGGTCCTCCACGACCATGGTCCAGGTCTCGTACCCGTAGAGAACTATCGGTCTAATCAGCGTCTTGTAGATGGTCAACTTCGTACGACGGCGAACTCTGTTCGACCGAAGTGTCTTGCGGAGGCCAAAGTAAGCACGATTTCCTGCCACGATGCGTCTACGAATCTCTCTGCTGGTATCATTGTCGGCGGTCACCAGTGAGCCCAAGTACACGAACTCTTCACCCACCTCGATTTCGTCGCCACCGATGCAAACTCGAAGCGGGCGGTTCTCATTCTCTTCTCGTGAACCTCTTCCTATCATGTACTTTGTCTTCGACGTGTTGATGGCAAGTCCGACGCGCTTGGCTTCTCTTTTCAGTCTGATGTAGGCTTCCTCCATCTTCTCAAAGTTTCGTGCAATAATATCAACGTCATCGGCGAAGCCAAGTAGCTGAACGGACTTTGTGAAAATCGTACCACTCGTGTCGATCCCTGCTCTTCTTATTACACCTTCCAGCGCGATGTTGAATAACAGACACGAGAGACCATCACCTTGCCGTCAAATCTTGGTAATCACCCAGTGCAGCGCTTTAGCCAGTGGCTCGCCACCGTGTTTTAGTAGCTCGCTTGGTATTTGGTCAACCCCAGCGGCTTTATTATTTTTGAGCCGGCTGATCTCCTCCTGGATTTCTTGGAGATCCGGAGCCGGTAGTGTAATCTCTTCCGCGCGTGCTCCCAGGTGCGTTACAGTGCCATCCTCATCGTCTGCTGCATCGCCGTTCAGGTGTTCTTCGTAGTGCTGCCGCCACCTCTGGATCACCTCACACTGGTCCGTGAGAAGATTCCCGTTTGTATCTCTGCACATGTCGGCCTGTGGTACGTGGCCCCAGCGCGAGTGGTTCAACTTCTCGTAGAATTTCCGTGTGTCTTTAGCGCGGTACAGCTGCTCCATCGCTTCGCGATCTCGGTCTTCCTGCTGGCGCTTTTTGGTCCGGAAAACCGAGTTCTGCCTGTTCCGTGCCTGTTTATATCGCGCCTCGTTCGTCCTCGTGCGGTGTTGCAGCATTCTCGCCCATGCTGCATTCTTCTCTTCGACTAACTGCTCGCATTCGCCGTCGTACCAGTCGCTTCTTCGGTCCAGGCCCACCGTACCTAGTGCAGTGGCTGCGGTGCTACCTATGGCGGATCGGATATCTCTCCAGCCATCTTCAAGGGCAACTGCGCCTAGCTGCTCTTCCGTTGGTAGTGCCACTTCCAACTGCTGCGCGTATTCTTGAGCCACTCTGCCATCTTGTAGCCGCTCGATGTTTAGCCGCGGCGTTCAGCTTCGACGAGAGCTATGCACTGTCGAAAGTTTTGAGCGCAAGCATACTGCAACCAGGTGGTGGTCCGAATCTATATTCGCACTGCGATAAGTGCGGACGTTTGTGATGTCCGAGAAGAATCTACCGTCGATTAGAACGTGGTCGATTTGATTTTTTGTTACTTGGTCCGGTGATCTCCAGGTGACTTTGTGGATATCTTTGCGAGGGAAGAAGGTGCTTCGGATTACCATTCCACGGGAGGCTGCGAAGTTCACACATCGTTGGCCGTTGTCATTTGATACGGAATGCAGGCTGTTAGACCCGATCACCGGTCTGTACATTGCCTCCCTTCCTACCTGTGCGTTCATGTCGCCGATGACAATTTTCACATCTCGCAGAGGGCAACCGTCGTATGTCTGCTCCAGTTGCATGTAGAACGCTTCTTTCTCGTCGTCGGGTCTCCCTTCGTGTGGGCAGTGCACGTTGATGATGCTGTAGTTGAAGAAACTGCCTTTGATCCTCAACTTGCACATCCTTACGTTGATCGGCTGCCACCCGATCACACGTTGGCGCATCTTGCCCAGCACTATGAAGCCGGTTCCCAGCTCGTTGGTTGTACCACAGCTCTGGTAGAAGGTAGCCGCTCGATGCCCGCTTTTCCACACCTTCTGTCCCGTCCAGCAAAGTTCCTGCAGCGCCACGATATCGAAGTTGCGGGGGTGTAGCTCGTCGTAGATTATCCTGTCACATCCTGCGAAGCCGAAGGATCTGCAGTTCCATGTTCCGAGTTTCCAATCGTGATCCTTTATTCGTCGCCTGGGTCGTTGCCGATTGTTCTGGGTCGTATTCTCTTCTGTATTGTTCGTTATGTGGGTTTTTTAAGGGGCGGCTTATAGGGCCTACGCCAACCACCTGTCTCGCCGGTGGGCCATCGTGCCAGGACTGCTTAGGGTCCCACCTGGACACCAGGACAGGTTTACACCTTCCGAAGAAGGGTAACCCCCCCTTCCCTGCCAGCATACGACCAAAGTTCCCACCGGGGTTGGTTACCCGCTCTTCACTATGTAAAAGAATAGAGCAACATAAATACGATGTTAGAACGAAAAGAATAGGAGGAACTGACTTGACTCAACACAGTGTAGAAAATGGACATGTTTTTAACTTCGACAAGACAAAAATTTTAGATAAGATGACACACAGCAGCACTAGATTAACAGCTGAAACTTTTCACATTAAAATTAAAGGAGACGAAAAAGTAGTTAACAAACAAACTGACTCTATTACATTTAAAACGGCATACAACTCTATTATCCAAAAATTGAGATCCAAAAGTGACAGTAGAAATTAAAAACAGAGATAGTGCTAGTGTAACGAGGATTGAAGATTGTAAGTTAGATTTTAAGTTGTGAAGAATTGCTATTGACAAATATATGTTTTAGTGTCCGCAGAAGACGAGTGAAAGCCAGGAGTAGCTCGAAACGTCCGGACGATCTGGCAATACGTTAGTGTTTTTATTTCGCCGAAAAACGTCGATAACCATCATCGAACATCGAACGCTCTTCACTAAGGTAACTCGTATCCCAGTCGACGCCACGAGGAGGCCAGGGCTAGTAGTTACTGGGCAGGAAGCTAAGGACCGCAAGTGGGGTCTATTTTATGCCTTCAGGTACAAGAGGCTTACGCACTGCCCAGTCATTGCCGACGATTTGCTTAGGTAAGTCCGAATAGCCCGGGAGTTCCTATTCTTTACGAAAGTTTTCGGCACGAAATCTATTCGTAGCATATTAGCGAATATATTTACTTTATGAATACAATTAAGATGAAGATAAAAAACCTGTTTTAATCCACCTAGCGGTGCAATTGTGCCTTTCTCAATCATGAACACGAGAAGGTTTGCGTTGTTTATATTCATTAAAAGCTTTCAAATGCATATATTACATTTTATTATTATACATGACATGACAAATATACAAAAAAGAAATCATTATTTGAGTTCTAAAATTTTGTAAAAGAAAAACCAGCCACGGTAATATTGAACTGAAAAAAGGTACGAAATTGGCAAAGTCCCAAAAAGTTTTGTAGATTTTTACAAAAAAAAATTTTTCGCTATAACATAAGATCTCGACGTTTCATGCATTTTAAAGATGTTTGGCATCAAAAATACGAATTCGATTTCTTAAATTTCATGAGGTCCCCCCTTTGAAAAAAAAATTTGAGTTCCGGCTTATATGGGAATTTCATATGTGACCGGACGATTTAGTCTATATTTCCGGACCCATATAAGCGATCCGTACGAAATTTTTTAGACATCTGTGGGGATATTATAGCTATCATTTGGGACTAAGTTTGTGAAAATCGGCCCAACCATTTCAGGGAAACTGATGTGAGTTCGTAAATTTTGAAAGATGGCCGCTTTTCCCGGGCACTTCCGGAACCGTCTATGGTGGTCAATGTAGTCAACGAAAGTTTGTTTGGCCGTCGGTGACCTAGAACTGCAAAGTTAAGTTATCTGAGAGACATTTTAGCGAAATTTTTACCTTTTTTGCTTTCATCGGAGTATCGGTTTGAATCACAATTTGCTATGTGATCGCACGCCACAACCCCTAACTCCGGAACCGGAAGTCGGTTGGGGATAAAATTTAATAGCCATTTACGGGGACGCAACATCTTTCATTTGAGACTAAGTTTGGTTGATTCGGTCTAGCCATCTCCGAGAAACCGATGGGACTGTTATTCTGAATTTTAATACTTCCGCCGGGGCTTCCGGAACCGATGATGGTGGCCAATGTGACCAAAAAGACTTGGAATGGCTGTTAGTGACCTAGTACTACAAATCGAAGCAGTTGTGGTCACATTTTGGAAAATTTTTCACCATTATACATTCATTGCAAAATTTATTAAAATCGACATTTTCTACGTGATCGTACTCATCACCCTGTAATTCCGGAACCGGAAGTCGGATCCATTAGAAATTCAATAGCAGCCTATGGGAACGTTGCACCTTTCATTTGGGACTAAATTTGTGAAAATCATGAGATTGTGTTCGCGTACACACACAGACGCACATACACACACATACAGACATTTGCCAAACTCGACGAGCTGAATCGAATGGTATATGTCACTCGGTCCACCGGGCCTCCGTCAAAAAGTCGGTTTTCAGAGCAATTGCAATACCTTTCTATTGAGAAAGGCAAAAATGTGGGTTTTTGTTTCCAATTTAATACAATTTCGTTATAACTAAGAGCTTTTGAAGTATTCGAAATTACTCTTACCAGAAAGATTATCTGAAGTACCCAAACACATTCCCACGGTCTAAAGCATCATATAGCTCCTAAAAAATTTAAAAAACCCCAAAATATGTTTTTTATGGGATCTTCTGGAAAATGGTGATGGAGTTTTCATTGATTGATCTCAATCAAAATACCATGCACTGTGGTAAATTTGTGCCATGAGCATGGAGGTATTATGATATTTTCATTTGAGGACCATTCATGAATTAAGTAACGCCAAAATTGCTCAAGCTTGCCACCCCCTCCCTTCATGTCACAATTTGCCTCAAATTTCTCTACCCCCCCCCCACCTCCGTAGCAAATTATTTTAAAAAAAATCTTCAGTATAACATGTTACGTAACGTTCTAGCTCATTCTTTCTCCTCTATACGTCACAATGTGTCATCATTTGTCGTCCCCCATCCCCACTAAAAGCGTTACGTAATTTATGAACGGTCCCTTGGTAGCGTACCTATGCATTATATTGTTTGAATATTTGGGTATATTTCATGATAGCTTTAGTTCCGGCTGTGAAACGATGGATGATAGAATTGATACATAGGCCGTAGTACAACCATATTGCACCGCAATCGGGATAAAATATTTCGCTTCTATTTGCACGCACATTATTTACCAGTTTGAATTCAACTGACAGTTCTTTCTGGTGTTTCTGTAAGCTCATGATGTGGTCAACAGTTGCATCACAGACGTTTCTGTTGTTTTCGGACCTGTCGGTGAATAAACAATTGTGTTTGTCCGTTGATCTTCATTGAACCTTAATTCATTGGTAAATAAAGAGAATTCTCTTACCATAAACGCTATTCTCTCTTTTGGACGTCGGACAACTGTGCGTCGGTGTTCTTCGATTTAACGTACTACTACGCTTAAATTTCCTACTATTCATGCATAAATTGGCTTATATGTACAATATCATTATTTAATGTCAAGGCGTTTCGACTTCGTTTCGCCAGTAACTGACAGAACCAAGTTGACCACCAGATAAGCGCTAATTCCAGAAAACGGAGCATGACTTGTGTTTACCAGCAAACAACAGATCATGGGTAAAGTCCACACGCTCAGATGTTCTGATTGCTAATGAGCTCCTAGTGAAACCTAATTTTGGTTCGTCTAACCGACCAAAGCGTTGCATATTGCTATGTTAAACTCCCTAAGGATAAAATTGAATTTAACCCAATATTGCTTCTAAGCGAGTAAAATAGCAGTTGGCAAACAATGTTCCGATTTCACTATGAGCATATCAGCAATCCGAGGTTTTGTACTTTTGGGACATGATCCGCAACCAGTTATTTTCATTTTTTGAATTTAAGTCAATTCGCTTCTGCCAGATACTAGTGAGTGCATTCCGCAATCCTTGTTTTATAAAGATCTTCACGCACAAAATTGTTTTAATCCAGTTTTCCTCTTGGGGAATAATAAAGCAAAGTTAATTAGAGTTCTCAAGCGCAAAATAGAGATTCGAGGAAAACGAAACCAGTCACACGCATAAGTCCACACAGACAACGACGTACAATTAAACATTTCGGGACGCTCTTGCCAAACAAACGGTGGCTATATTTGATTAAAAGCTCCACTCGCGTACCAGATTGCAAACGCTCTCCAGCAAAGACAATTCCCCCTCGGTTCGTCAAACTGAATAAGAAACCCGAACAGTCCAATTAACAAAAGCATAGGCACCGCATGTCGGTTGACACGTACCGTATATACCGTGGGAACGACTTTTTCCAGCGTGAAACTCCACGCCAACTGACGATAAAAATAATAATAATGTGTACACACATTCATTCCGCAGGAAGTTGGCGATATGGAGACTGTGCGCTTCCGTTTCTGTCACAGGCTGACTGGCACGGTATGGGGAATTCACCACAGCACATTGCTGAGCGGCACCGTATATGTATTCATACATACATACATTCACACAGACGAGCTTCGGCAGAACGCCGGAGTTCCCGTTAGGTAGGTAGGTAGGTGGGTAGGGAGTTGGAGCGAATCCCGTCCACCCACTCAATCAAACGAAACCAAACCCATTCCGTGCGAGTTTCTGGCAGACTGGCGCAGCCTCCGCGGGAAGGGGAATGACTTCATTCATTATTATCAACACATGAAGCAGAAAATGAAAATACAACCCGTTTGTCGAAAAAAACTCTTTATAGGGCATAATTAATCTTTCTAGCACCGAGGCAAGTACTCTTCTGACAAATGTTGAGAGATGTGCAGCGGTCGCTTCGATAATGGTATTTGAAATCAAGTAAAAATGCCCGGGCCACAAAAAACAAAGTCAAAAACAAGACTTTTAGTAATAAATTAAATTAATGAACAGTCATTTCGGGCTCAGTAAGTACAGCCGGATTCTCCTCGCCAGTAACTAGCACCAACTGGGTGTCTAGTTAGACGATGTATCTAAACTAGTACCCAAATTAGCACTAGTTAGACACTAAAATCCAAAAGGCCGCACGTCTTGTGTGAACACTAAACAACTGGCTTATACCGAGTAATGTCTCGAAAGTAAGCACAGAGGTTCTGTTTGCCGACGAGGAATATTAAGTGTCTAACTACGGCTAATTTGGGTACTAGTTTAGATACATCGTCTAACTAGACACTCAGTTGGTGCTAGTTACTGACGAGGAGAATCCGAAACACTAAAACAAGGATTCAATTAGAAAATTGATTGATATCGGTCAGGCCCGTAGCCAGGATTTTGTTTCGGGAACTTGTTGCATAAATGTTTTAATTCTGGTGACTTGAGATAGTCACTTGAAACTGAATATAATTTTGACAATTTCTTAGTGAAAACAGTTCCAAAACTAAGGCAATAGACAATATGTTATCTGATACAAGAAATGGAATAGTACATCGTCGAATTATTGCTTTTGAATTTGGTTTTTATTATTAATTTATAAGCTACCAGTTTCACCGTTGGAATTTGCAAACGTGGTCTGGTGGGTGCCCCCATCATACAACTTGAAGCCAACGAAGTGAGGCTGTCCAACGCAGATTCATACGATATGCGGTACGTCAATTGCTTTGGAACGATCCGCTGAACCTGAACCATACCATGTCGATTATTAGGACTACACACTTTAGAAGATCGTAGACCCGCGTCGTAAACTACCTTCTTGTCTAAGCTTCTTATGGCTGAATATGATGTTCCCGATCTTCTATCACAAATTAACCTCTACACACCAACCCGTGCCCTTTGTGCTCGAACACTGCTGCACTCTGAAATACACAACTCTAACTACGCTGCCGACAACCGATATTAGAAATGACCCGTCGCTTCAACGATTATAACGACATCTTCGACTTCGTCATTAGTTCCGCGCATGCCACTTTAGGTCATTTCTTTTTAGCATAGTTCATTAAGACTCAATTATTTAAATACAAACACAAGAGAATGTCGAAATTCGCTCCAAATCTTCTGATTAGGCAGGCGATTTGTAGATGCGCAGAAACGGTTCAACTCCTATCCAACTCAAATTTATAATAATTTTCAATTAATATGATGATACATTAAAGACTATTTTCAGACAAGTGAAAATAACTAATTATTTATCTATTTAGGTATTCAGATTTTTTACAGATCCTATTCTTTTATGAAATTGATACTTTTTATATCATTAGACAGGATTATTTTTCTAGGCAATTTTTCTGCCAGATTCTTGAAACTATGGCAAAAGACAGACCAGTAATTTTGTTTGTTGACATGTAAAGGGTGTACAAAAAACACTACTGATTTATCTACAAAGCATAAATAAGAACTATAGCTGTATTTACCTAGATGAGCACACGAAACTTACAGGTTTCATTTCGGAATTCATGGATTTTTGGACAATACAAAAGAAATGTTTCAATGAATTAATTTACTAAACTAGCCGGAATTTTATCTACTATACTGCCCATGTTCGCATATCAGTCCCATAAAGATAAGAAATTCCATAGAAAACGGGACAACTATGCGATCGTGGGTAGTATAGGACTGTTCACTAATCGAAAGGAAATCCCCTGATTACTGTTATCTTGCAATTTACGTAAATTTTGTTAAATGTAACCAGAGCTTAAAAAATTGACATCCCTGCGTGAACTTGAAAGAGAATCGAAATTCAATTCCTGCCCTCCGCGATGAAAGAAATGTTTGGGTCGTTTCCCTCGTCATTTATTCTCCCGACATAGCGCATTCGGGTTCGCATATATTTAGTTTCAGAAGCAAACTGAATTTTGTTTTTATGCTAGCTCTGAGAGGGATTATTGAGCGAAAATGCACTAGACATAGATTACGCAGCTCACTAATGCCCGAACTGTCCACATAATAGTAAATTAATGCTTTGGTTGGTGAAGGAATATATATCTCCTCCGCACTCAAACATTCGATTCTGCATGAAATTTCAGTCAGTTGGAAAGTTAATGAATGACCGAGGCATTGAATCTGAATGTCAGTTTCGATTAGAGGAATTCCACGAAGATCCGTCCGAAAATCTTTAAAATCGTGACCGACCATCTTTGATTCCAATGAAACTTTACACGTTTCACCGTCATGCAAGACTAAATATTTTCCACAGGTAATAAGATTATTTTGACTCAAGAGCAACTTTTCAAAAGGGCGTAAACGTTTCTACGTGCATGAATTTCAAATTTTTTTTGTTCGATTATTGTATTTTATACAGCAAAACTATCTGAAAACGAGTTACAGGGAATGAATACTTCTGTCCGAAAAAATATACACTGAAAAAAATGTTGTGTCATTTTTCAAAAAAACAAAAATTTATGATAAAAATTTAAATTGCGAAAAACCCATTTTTTTAAATTTTTTATATTTTGTTACCAAAAACCTAAAGAGAAAAGAAACATTTTGAATGTGATTGCATGATGGAGAAAAAATCGGTAAAAAAGTTTTCCTAACAATAACTTCGTACATGTTTTTAAATTTCATACTAATAGACATACAAAATTGTAATTCTATTACAGAATATAATTCTAAGCATCATTTAAAATCAAAATGCATTTAACAAAAATCTTCCAAAATGCGATAGTTTTCGAGATATTTTAAATTTTGCTCCTTCAAAAACAATTAATTCGTGTAATTATGCACTATTTAAAAGTTATTTACGTTACCCCATCAAAAAATGTCAAAAATTTAATGTTTATCGTTTTAAAGACGTAAAAGCAACTATTTTAGTGTATTTGGATCCTGGAGAAGCTTTCAATAAAAAAGTTTTCCTAACAACAACTTTTCACATTTTTTTATAATTCTTACTATTTGCAGTCAAAAATACAATTTTCTTTTTGAATATGATTCTAAACGCCATTTTAAATCGAAATGCTCTTAACAAAAATTTTCTAAAGTGTAGTAGTTCTCGAGAAATTTTAACTTTTGTTTTAACAACACAATTATTTTGTTTTATTATGACCTTTTCATAAGTTAGTCGCGTTTCTCCATCAACAATAATAGGTTTTTCAAAAGGCCCTTAAACTTTCCTGAAACTTTCTCTTTGACATCAAGGCGATATTGTGAAACATTTTAAAGTTACATGAAAACAACCAACATATGATTCAGCTATATAGTTTAATCAACAGACCCTATGGTTGAAATATATTTTGGTTGCTTTCATGTAACTTTCAAATGGTTTACAATATCGCCTTGATGTCAAAAAGAAAGTTGCACGAAAGTTTACGGGCCTTTTGAAAAACCTATTATTGTTGATGGAGAAATGCGACTAACTTATGAAAAGGTCGTAATAAAACAAAATAATTGTGTTGTTAAAACAAAAGTTAAAATATCTCGAGAACTACTACATTTTTGAAAATTTTTGTTAAGAGCATTTCGATTTAAAATGGCGTTTAGAATCATATTCAAAAAGAAAATTGTATTTTTGACTGCAAATAGTAAGAATTATAAAAAAATGTGAAAAGTTGTTGTTAGGAAAACTTTTTTATTGTAAGCTTCTCCATGATCCAAATACACTAAAAAGGTTGCTTTTACGTCTTTAAAACGATAAACATAAAATTTTTGACATTTTTTGATGGGGTAACGTAAATAACTTTTAAAAAGAGCATAATTACACGAATTAGTTGTTTTTGAAGGAGCAAGATTTCAAATATCTCGAAAACTATCGCATTTTGGAAGATTTTTGTTAAATGCATTTTGATTTTAAATGGTGCTAAGAATTGTATTCTGTAATAAAATTACAATTTTGTATGTCTATTAGTATGAAATTTAAAAACATGTACGAAGTTATTGTTAGAAAAACTTTTTTACCGATTTTTTCTCCATCATGCAATCACAATCAAAATGTTTCTGTTCTCTTTAGGTTTTTGGTAACAAAATATAAAAAAATTAAAAAAATGGGTTTTTCGCAATTTAAATTTTTATCATAAACTTTTGTTTTTTTGAAAAATGACAACATTTTTTTCAGTGTATATTTTTTTCGGTCAGAAGTATTCATTCCCTGTAACTTGTTCTCAGATAGTTTTGCTGTATAAAATAAAGTAATCGAACAAAATTTTTTTGAAATTCATACACGTAGAAACGTTTACGCCCTTTTGAAAAATTACTCTTGTATCAAAATATTCCAATTGCCAGAGAATATCATGGAGATTCATACAGCGAACACACCTGCAAAGTTTCGTTCGAATCGACGATGGTCATATTTTGCGGTCGGCCGGTTTCTCATGGAATCCCTCATTAGCAGAAATTGTTACCTGATTTTGAAATTTCGAAGCACTGAATGTAACATTGATGACACCACTAGAATTACTCGAAACTATAAATATGGGTGAGCTAAATAATTTTAGCATCACACTTGCTTCCGACAAATCAAAGAAAACACATCGCACTTGCTTCTCCTGTGCCGAAGAGACTTTCTTTCAGATTTCTATATTTTTAAATTATTTTCATTTATCCGATATCTGTAAATCAAATCATTCTGTAAATAATTTTTTTTTGTCAGCGGCGGATGCTTGCAGTTACGCTTTCTAAGTCAATTCAAACAATCTGCTCAGTAATTAGTTCGTTTTTAATTAGCTGAAGAATCATCATCAAGATTGGAAGAGATGCATGACTTCTTGAAGAAAGCTGTAATGCTTTTTGATTACAGGTTTGTTTTACCAAAATTTAGGAAACAATTTCAATCAACGTTATTCCACCTAACGTTGAATGTTGTGCGGATAACGAAGACGTAGTGTGTTTTCGAAAATGGCGTTTTATTCAAACCGAATTGAGAGGATCAGAGCGAAATTCCGAAAGCACTCGTTTTGAGTGCATAGAAAAGATAGAAGAGATGCTCTTGAGGCTTCTTAGATTAGCTGATTCTTTTTCCCTCCTGATTTCTGATCATCTCTCATTTTAGTCCAAAATGAATAAAAAACAGATCGTGAGACTGCTATATACTGAAGACATAAAATCGAAATTATTGGAGATTCAGCCAGTCACAACATTTTAGTCGTAACAGTGTTGCGAACTCGCATGAACTGAACGAATTTCTCGCATGAAAGTGAAATTAAGTGCCAATGAAAATGATGATGCGTTAAAATGACGCGAAAGCAAAAACTGTCGCCTCAGCTATATCGTTCTCAGTAAAATGAAATATTTTTTTGCCTAGTACGCTTGAATGTGATGTCTAGTATTTATACTAAGAGTATAGAGTGCACAGACCTAATATAGTAATTCAAATTGGGTACAATTCAAAAACCTGTCATTTAAATTTAAAACAGAGTTGCCAATATCGAGTATTACATTTGAGTTTTGTTAAGGTTGCACAGAGAATGCACAAAATTCGCAAACGAAAAAAGCAGTTTTTTTCCACACCGTATGTCAGATCTTCATAAAAATCAATCAGCGTATGAAGAATGTTGTTACAGTACTGCTGATTGATTTTTATAAAGATCTGACATACGGTGTGGAAAAAAACTGCTTTTTTCGTTTGCGAATTTTGCGCATTCTCTGTGCAACCTTAAACGGGACAATCACTTGCGATGGTGCGTTCACCTTTGGAGAGTTTTAGTACTCAGTGGTCCATTAAACTTCTTCTACTATTTTTTAAATAATTCATAAGTGAACACGATTCAATGATTTAGCCAATCGAAACAGCGGTTCTGTTATCTAGTTATATCTATTTCCAACAATAAAAATAATAAAATGAGTTTTACTAGTTTTCCAACAGATCTCACGCAAGCTCTTAACCATTGCATGTAGATACCTGTTTACGAAGAAGGGAAATATTTTTTCCTCGCCAACTGCTTATAGGGGGTCGTTCATATCTATCTCGCTATTGAACACTTACGTGTCATAATCGTGGTTGCTGCCTTTATGTTCGCAAACACGCTTGCTTGTTGCCTTTATGATTGTGAATTTCCTCAATGATTGTGCTGGCTGTAGATTTTGAGATATTGACGCAGCTTTTGCCGTTGTCAATATTACCTGAACATGTGCCACATATTTAGTAATTATTTGTGTTCAGCGGTAAATAAATCGTAATGTGACTTTTTTTTCACAGAACTGGAACGTACTAGTTTGCCTTTGATATGTGCAAAGAATACTATGTGTAATTGTACTATCGCATTATGTTTTGTAATGCATTTCTCCCATATGTGTTATGTATCTGCAAGTAAGCGGTATCCGATCTTGTAATCGAATATTGATTCTCTCACTGTCCATTTATATGAAGATCTTAATTACAGCATTGTCACACACAACCATTAAAATTTAATAGCTTTGAATCATTCAAAATCAATGATTTCGCCTGATCCAATTTGTTGAACGCTATAAGCGCAGAATACCTGAACTCAATAAAGGTGACTATCGTAAATATAGCCTCCATTTTCACCTTCAGAAAATGTTTCTCATCATAAATACTCGGTCTTATGCGAATCACCATTAATCACAGTATTTGGCCGGTGAACCACTTCTTGCTTCTGCGACTCACTCATCTCGGCAAATTACTAGGGCATAGTATAGTAGAAGTTTCCTTTGTTCTTCAGACAAGGAATACAATATAAAAGCAACTTTATTTGTCGTTCGCTTCACACCGGCTGGGACAGAAGCATAAACCACACGGAATTTCGTGACCATTGATTTTGGTTGTTGGAAACTGCAATCTTCTAACTTTATCTCAAACCAAACGAGCTACAAGCTAAAGTCTTACACAGTTGCATTTCGGCTTCGCCTCATCAGAAACCGACACTAACTTTTTGTAGGAATAGATTAGCGCCGGCTTAACGCAAATCCCTTAAAACTAAAACACGCATTGTGTTTCAATCGAACGACTGATCAAACGTGATGTCCCGTTCGAGCAGAAGTTCTGTTTATGCCGATGAGACACAGTGAAGCCGAAACTTGTCTTGGCTTAGCAGGCCTATGCGAAAGCACTATGCTATATTTCACCCTAAGGAGGAAAATTTGGTAAAAACCAAAATTTCTCACTAGGGTGAAAATTTGTTGGTAAAGTCGCTGATAAAAATGCTTTTGAAATTTATTTTCAAAACATTTCGGGGGGGGGGGGGGCTTTAGCCTCCTAGCCGCCCTCTAGCTACATGCCTGATATCGGTATTTAGTAAAGCAATATAATACTGTTTATAGATTTTGACAGAAATCATTGTGAAGTTTCAGAGATGAAATCCATGGTTTGCTGTTTAGGAACCACGCCAAATCACGCTATGTACATATGACAATCAGATTGCCACGAGTCAATTTTGTCACTACACGACACGAAACACCTTGTGCAAAAATTGCTAAGAGTGAATAGATGGTCTATTGAAACTAAAATAAACATAAATTTCTCAGTATTGCCACCATAAATACAAACTTTAAAACTTCCATAAGTTGGATATATGCCATATGCTCGATCATTTAAAAATGAATATGAAAAAGATCTACATTATTTCACTTTAAAATACCCAACTGAGCGGAATAATTAACGAGTTATTCGATAGCAATACTTCGCCAAATTTCATCGAAATATACCGATCTCTGCCACCGGCCGACACCCCCCAAAAGAAACGTTTAACCGAGAGCACCGAACTTAATAAAAAATGATAATGAATAAAATTTGTTTTTCCCATCGTAATCAATTATTAAATAACAGCTCGTTTACCTTTCGCGAAAGGGGGAACGTGTGCTTAAATCTCGCACATCCAGTTGCGGTTAAACCTGTACATATAGCAAAAATGGTGGACCGTGCCACTAGCGACTGAGTATTTCACACCCCGACCATTGCCGGTCGAGAAATGCGGAGGGTTTCTGCTGCTGGCCGGGCGCGATGGGCGATTTTTTTGGTGGCAAAAAATTGTTACAAAACAGAAGCGTTCCGCGAAGTGCTATCCCACGCGCGCGCTGCGAGTTAGTAGGGCTGATGGAAATTTGTATAATTTTCACTGGATCCTGCTCCACTTTTTCTCCCTTCCCGTATATAGAGGTACGTCCGTTCGGCGCGGTCTGATTCGCTTCCTTTTTTGTTGGCTCTCACCACCCGTCCCGCTGCTGCTGCAAGGCAGGTAATTGAGCGAAAAGAATGCAGAATATTTTAGCATGAAAACTTAACCATATGTTCGGGTGGCCTTAATTACTTTTTCCTTTAATGTGCGATAATTGTTCGGCTGGGATGAAAAATTAATAAAATATCGTCTTTGGTCCATAGTAGCAGTGCGGTTTGTAATAAATTAATTACAAACTTTTGTTTTTGGGAGACCAACAGGGTTTTCCAGGTCATGAAAATAAAAGATCTCATCCGAGCAGAATAAAATAACTCCAAAAATACAAAATTTAGGTATTCCATACTAACAAGTAAAGACCAAATTATAGTGTTATCCTCTACAAAACCAGGTTATAATTTTTCTGAAAATTTTATTTTAGATTGGCTTCGTCAATTTTCGATCGATTTGGATAAATCCGGCTTTAAAAGATTTGGAATTTAGTCCAGATTCTGTTTGCATATTCGCGTTGGAACCCGTTGATCGATTCCGGAATTATTCAGAATCCCCGTGGGGTATATCCGGACATTTCATGTCATTTTTTTTACTTTTATTTGACTATTTTCTTTTGATCTTTCACAATGGACATGAATTGGAGCAATCTTGGTCACAGGAAAACTACTCCGGGAGAGCCTTAGAAAATGCATATACTTCACTATCATACCAGCTTCTTGAATTCAAAGATTTATACGTAATGAGAAATACTTCAAATTTTGCACTCCTACAGCTGCCTCAACCACGATATGACCATTCCGGCACCGGTTCCAGATGGAATCAAATAAGTGCATTTGACATCATTTTGAAAACCAAGATGGCGGTTTCCGATCACTACAAAACAGTGCAAACCATCATCAATACGGTACCATTATAAAGGAGATTGTCAACAGAAGATTGAAATTGGTGGTTGGCGCCATTTTAGAAACCAAGATGGCTGCTAACGGTTACCACAAAACACCTCCATCAATATGGGTGTCATTTGATGGGGGTGGTCAGTAGAAAACAGCAATTGATTTTGATGCCATTTTGAAAACCAAAATAGCGGCTCACGGTAACCACAAAACAGTGAAAACTACCATCAACCTGGATGTCATTTGAAAACGAGTAGTGAGTAGAAGACCGAAAATGATGATTGGTGCAATTTTGAAAACCAAGATGACGGCTTCCGGATACATCAAAATAGTGAAAACTAGGGATGTGCGCCGATGGAATATACCGTTATCGGCGGCGTTGGTGCGATTTTGACTGGCAGCGTATCGGCGTAACGCCACTCGTTATAATCGGCGGCGGCGCAATACGGCGTGGGATATTTTTCGACTAGGATGGGAAGTAGAAACGAATTATTCAATCTTGACATGTTTACTATGGTGTCTGTGTGTTTGTAAGCTAAGCTGAGGAGTGATAATATAGTTGTATCACTAGCCTTCATTATAATACAGTGATTTTCAACCGGGAATGAATTATGTTGAAATAAATATAAATAAAATTAAAATAAATATTTTTAACAAACTCTAAATTGCGATAGCTAAGATATCTTCACGGTTTCCAATGCTTTGTAAACTAACTGTTAAGAATATCAGTGTTTCAGAAAGCATACACGATTTTACCCCATCCATGACATTTTAATAAATAGTCTCCAGAAATAAAACAGCAAGACCTGGTCTTCAATCTGCTTTCTAGCTCTGCCTGAGTCAAACCTACAATCGAGCAAAGTGAACAACAACTAGCAGCCTCTTCATCTAGTGTGCATTGTTCCGAGAACAAAGGAAACATTGTATTTACGCTTGCCGTTATCCCTCCGTCACTCGCGCCAATGGCTCCCCGAATAAGCAGCCGCTGTTTCTGGAAGAAGATTTCGCTAAAGTTTCGGAAGGTGTTGCACAAAATACAACAGCGCGAGTGCCGAAGGGTTATGGAAAAAGACGCTGCTCCGCCGGAGGAAACCATGTACTTTAAATTATACTCTATACGACGAAGCTTTCGTGAAGTAGAATACTCTTTGGGAGTGAATATGGAGCTAAGGCTTACGGAAAGCACCTATCTTCAATACCGTCACCAGCGCAACGCAGTGCTGATATCATTCAACACGTAAAGTCAAACAGAAAAACTCGTTTTGCTGGATAGGAATTACAATTGCCGTGTATATTAAAAATGACAATCTAGAGGTAAGGTCACATGACCTATCACTGCGTACCATCCTGAGCTTATTTCGAAGTTCATTTCGCCGTACGGAGAATTTGGATCTTTTATACCTGATACTTTAAGGAACTTTTTCGCGGGTATATCCAACACAGAACGCTATGTACCCATGAGAGACAAATTCCTAAGTTCAAGTACTGTAATCTGACATCACATGATGAACAACCTTGCATGGGGGGAGAACGCATGTCAGTCCATTGCCAACTCTTCGACAAACCAATCCAAAGCAGACTTTTCCACACCAATTCCTGAACCATACCCGTTTTCCAAATTTGTGGCAGCTGCAGGCAATAATAATAACTGCAAATCAGCATCCAGCACCTCAAAATCGACTGTTAGCACCATCGGCGAGGAAGTTAATTACAATGACACTGGGATAACGTTGCTCACCCGTAAGCGCAATAAATAAAAAAGAACATCTGATCGCAGTCACCAAGGCAACTTTAACAATAAAGACCTTGACAATTATGACATGAGTTAAATAAATAACCCCCAAAATCCAGCGTAAGCGTACATACAATTGTTTCCACGCCGCAAAGCAGGTCTCCGCGAGATTTATGTATATTTGACTGAAAACCTGACCAAGTCTCCATGTTCCCCTACATATGGTTAAACCTTTTAATAGAAATCTCTTACCGAGTTATTCGGCTGAGTTTTGCTTGTCCACAGACTCTTAATCCATAAAAACGCAAACCAATTTTTTTTTTCAAATTTTCTGAAAATTGTCTCACAGCTTTAAAACGTTACAATGATAATTTTGAGATAGGTTTCGCAATATTTCAATGCGCATTTAAGGGTTAATAGCGGGACACGACATTAATTCGCTGTTCATGTGCAAACGGCTCGTAGATATGGCGACAGTTGAAATGTTTACGGAATTACCGTTCTGTTCGAAACCAGATTTGTTTCCGTATGACCAGCGATATCTTTCGAAGAAGGGAAGGGAAAGTGTTATATTCAATAAACTGATCGTTTCACAAAGAGCATGGCTGGATTCATACACTCAGTGCATATTAAGGGGGTCTTCTACTCTCCTGGTTTCAAAAAATCGATTTTTTTCTTTGTTTAATTTCAATCTATATGTATCTGATAATACGCCACAGAAAGGATTTGGTGAAAATCATATTCCTTGGTATGTTTCTGGGAACTGAAAGATACCCATCTCCGGCCGTTTCTGAGATACTAAGCGCGGCGGCACCACAATGGCGCTTGTCTATGGAAGAATCATTGTTTAAGGAATTCACCGGTCCATTCTTTACGGTTTATGTATATGTGAGCGTGTGTGAATGGTTTCTTGTTTTCGAGATTATCGTACGGAAGTAAGAATGCGTCGGAAATTTTGAGAAGTGTATAGGAACGAGATTACGAAAACTGAAGAAAGAAAACAAAGGTATCGGTGGGAAAGGAAAGAGAAAGTTGACGGACAAATCAATCGGCCAGCTAACAAAATTTTAAGGGCTGGCGATACGGAGAAACTAAAATTCTTTGGAACATATGCGTCATAGAACGAAAATCCCCAACACTCAAAGTGTTCACCTGGCGAGGACAGTTGGTGCAAGTGACGTCAGGTTGAAGTGAAAGGAACTTTAGAAACTTTCGAACATGTTAGAATCTACGAAAGTCTATCATCTAATGATTTATTCGAAAGATGCCTAGGAGCTCACACCCAAAACAACAATGAGCCTCTGAATAGTGGAATCTGTTCCTTAGCGCACATGCACAAATTTTGGCAGGCAGGTGGTCAATGTTGTGACTTATTTTGGCAGTCGCATCTTCAACCAATGATTTTCGTCGATCTCACAAGCTATGGAGGTGATGGGAATTACCTTGAGGACTGAAGCTGAAAGATGTGCTACTTGACTCAATAGTGAACGTATAACTCGTTCTGAACGCAAAGTGAATGTCGCGGCAAAATAAGCCCGAATTCAACAGAAGGAGCAAAATGTGCAAAGCCAAGAACATTTTCATGATGAGGAAGGTGAGCTCTGCGGACCCGGTATTATAGATAGTAAGGTACTACAATCGAGTTATACACCGTACTTTATCTTTATCTTTCCCGAAAGTAGTGTTTTTTAAGCGGTCAAGTAAGACTTTTCATAGAAGTGCTGGTCCGATCTCAATAATTTTTTCTCCAACTGTTCAGAAAATATACCGCTATTTTTGGTCGAGAGGGATTTGAAAAATGTCAATTTGTTCCATTTTTATGGCCCTTAATAGGCCAAAAAATAGCGTAAATATTGGAAATTTTCACAAATCGTTACATAGCTTTTACAAATTATAAAATAAAAGAAATCGCTCTTGTCTAAACATCGCCAACGTGACTATGATTATAAAAAATATCAGTTTTCTGATTACAGATTACCCAATTTGCCAAAACTTTACTTAAGCGGGACTCATTCAGTTTCAACATCAATGTAATCGATGAATTTTCAAGGTCACGAGAGATTTTTCTTTTCGTCTTCAAATGTAAAATTGAAAAGTCAAAACCTGTATCTACAAAATATAAAAAAATGTTTCAAAATCCAAAATCTTGAAAATAAAAAAAAATAAAAATTTATTCCCAAAAAGTGCTCAATTTTAGGCCTCGCGAGTAGAGGACCCCCTTAAGGTCAAATATAGAATCAGCGCGCGGTTAAATATGATCGGCGGCGCAGTACAAAAAGGACCATCTGCGCGCTGACCATTTTTTTCTGAAATCGGCGACGTATGAAAATCACCGGCGGCGGCGCACAGCTCTAACAGAAAACCATCATCATTAATGGTATCGTTGTAAAGCGAGTGATCAGCAGAAGGCGGAAATTTGTGATTGACGCCATTTTGAAAACCAAGATGGCGGCTTCCGATTACTACAAAATAGGAAAAACCACCACTAATATGGATGTCATTTGAAAGGGGTGGTCAGTAAAAGACCGAAATTGATTATTGATGCTATTGTGAAACCCAACATGGTGATTTGCGGTTATTACAAAACGGTGACAGCCGCCATCAATAGGGCTGTCAGAAGAAGACCGAAATTGATTATCGATACCTTTTTGAAACCCAAGATAGCGGCTGCCGGTTACCACATATGGGTGTCATTTGAAAGGGGGTGGTCAGTAGATGACAGAAATAGTCCATTGATGCCATTTTGAAAACCAAGAAGGGGATCTCCGGTTAAACATGTGCGCAGTCGCACCACGCTGTCACATCATATACTTGGACTGTAAACAATATAGATTTATGGATATAATCACGAGTCAAATTTTAGATTTGTGAGTAATATCCATAAAGTTATAAACAAGTTCATGGACAGACAAACGATTTAGTAATGACATAGCGGGAATCGTTAACGAAATTCACAAAAAAACGAATGAACTTCGCAAGCGTTACGGAAGGAAATTTAACACAATTAAAAACAAATGATTTGTGTTCATGGTCCTGTTTTCGTTACGTAAAAATTAACCAGTATTCATGGCATTTTATTCACAAATCCGGAAACGATTTTTTTGGCGTGCAGTGTCAACAGAAGAAAAGCGAAATACCAGTGCCCTGACTAGAATACTTCAATTGCACTTGGAAAAATGCAGCAAATTCGTTGACATTTTTAGACTCATATCCGGTAGAAAGGTCTTTGTTTGTACGCAAGTTTCCAAACTACGCCAATGGGTGGCATGTTTGGATGTAGTCCAAGAGCGAATCTTTACCAATCCAATTTATCGACAGTGCTAGAACTGGTTCTGGTCCATTGAAGTCAGTCGCAGCGTCAGTTCTAGCTAATTAATTCGCCCACTCATTTTCAGTAATACCGAAATGCCCGGGTACCCATAGAAAGTAGATAGCATTTGAAATGCTAAGCCCGACAGGAGATTACAAATTTCGATCTCGAATCTACTGAACTAAGTGCTTTCAGGGCAGCCTGGCTGTCAGAGCAAAAATAGATTCTTTTACCGCAAATTCCCTGTTGAAGTGCTGATTGTACGTCACACAGAATCGCAAAAACGGTGCAGTATCTATCAAGCGAATGTGATTGGTTTGATCTCATTTCACGACAATAAAGACCAGCACCGGCTCGGTTCGCCAAAAAGGAACCGTCAGTATAAAAAAAATACGTATTCTTCAAGTTGTCGCTCTATCCAGCCAGGCAGCCATTCCTCGCGATGGGTAATTCTCATATCGAAAGTTTTAAAAGGGAAACTACATGTGAGTTTGAGGTCACTGGGAGCAAGTGTATACTTATCCCAAGGAACCATTTGGGGCCACAGTTTTGTATGGCTAGTTGTACGATCTATTAGATTACTGTTCCAGACCCCAGTAATCTTCAGACGGTATGTACAAGAAAGTGCTCCATGTTTCAGAAATACATATAGTGGTTTAAAGTTCAAGAGTGCCTCCAGAGCAGCAGTATGTATTGTCGAGAATGCAAAAGTAATCACCATCAAGATCGCTTCTGAAAATTTTTTAACTTTGATTGGATTGTTATGACTTCTCCCTTCTGCCACCAAACAAGGCATCCGCATGCCAGTATTGGTCTTACAATTGTTGTGTAGATCCACTGAATGTACTTGGGTTTGAGTCTCTAAGATTTGCCGAAAGTTCATCTACATTGACCGAAGGCCAAGCCAGCATTCTTAATTCTGAATTCGATGTGAGCAGTCGAGTTAAATTTTGAGTCAATAATTACCACAACGTACTTAATTAGATCTACGACAGTAATTTCAGAGTCAAAGAAGTGCAATGGACAAGCTCCGGTTGTAATCCTTCGTTGCGTGAAAGTCGCCGTTGATGTTTTGTTTGGATTAACTGATAGTAGAACATAAAGACACCCATGCTCAACAACACATAACACTTATTGCATCAAATCGAAAAGTGTGTTGATTCAAATACAGGTGATCATTAAATGATAATTATCGGCGAAACCATATATCGGAAACTTAAGCCTAATAAGTTTCTTCAACAAGCCCTCGGCGACAAGATTCCATAGAAGTGGTGACAGCACACCACCTTGAGGACATCCGCAGACAATCAGTTTCCTTATAACTACTTATCTTAACGATGAGTTCAGATGTCGGTTGATTCATTATCAAAAGAACAACTGCTAAACTTAATTGTTCTTGCGAAAAAAAACCTTTTCAATGTTGTAGACAGTAATGTGTAGATTTGCGATTACGATATGTGACGATATCTAGCGAGACTTTAAAATGATCAAAGACGATGTGCTTATGATCAGATAACGACGGTTTGAGCTCGTTCGGTGCGAGCCAGTAATACTGTCAAAGCAGAGAGTTACATCTAACACCTCTTCTCTGCCAGCTCGTGCAAATGTTGGGCGTCTCCCTTCATAAGGTATGTGCAGGTTTGTACTATTCAAGTATTCCATCAATTCGGTGCTTCTCAAATTGATATCTGAGCTGCCTCAAATTATGTGGTGAGCATCACCACCGAGTATGCGGGGAAACACATTTCTGCCACAAAGCGATAGAGCCCTTTTGAAATCATCAGAAAGTGATGGTTCATTATGTGGCAAATATGACGAACAATAGGCTATTTTTTGTCTATATTATCAATAGTCATATTGACCGTGACAGCACAAATATTGCGAGTTGTGAGGTCGGATATAAGACATGTGCCACTATTCGCCGGTATAGTGCGAAAAAAATGGATTAGATTATGGAAAACTAATCATAAATGCATTACTGTTATTCATTGATGATTGTTATAAAATTATTCTGAAAAATGTTTACCTATATCTAGGTTTTGTGAACCTTAAACCCATACCAACATATTCCAGAACAACTTTTACTTAGTTTACCAGGTTTATTTTAATAAGGTAAGCTATATAAGTGCTTGGAAAGTGTCTTCAGCAGAATCCAACAATAATAATAACTTCAGTTGTACGGGTAATACTATTAATTGATAGTGCTCGAACAAAAGACAATGCTATCCAGTATTAGCTTTACTGAGGGCAAACCAAGGGTTGTAGCTATTTAAAAATATTCTGTAAGAACTCGTGATTGATCCCGTAGTTCTCGCTATTCAAACTCATGCTTCTTCATTACCTGCGCAAAATAAGAGCAATCTGTCCAGATTCAATCACCGTAATTGCTTTTTTCTACTTCTTTAAAAAAGCTATAAAAACCGTGAATATCATTACATTTGCACGCAACCGGAAGAGGATCCTTTTACTTACTGAAGCGACAGAACCTGATAACATTTTTTCCCTAACCCTTGGGGTAAATTAATTCAAACTCGCTCAATCATTAATAATTCCATAAACATTTTCAATTGATACACGCAGTCAGTGCGAATCGGAAGGAGCCTATCCGCAATCAGAATTTTCGGGGTTTTGTGATATGCTACTGGATGGGAAGTTCCGCACCGGAAAGACGCACTTTTTCCCTTAAGAGACGGACGATAACCAAACACCTTTATCCCATTTATATCAGTTACCGGGAATGTCGTTATCCTGCTGATGCCACCTGAGTGAATATCACCCACCCTGGGAGGGGGGAGGGCAGCAGAAACACAGATCTTCGTGAAATATAAAAATACTTCTCTTGTGCTTAATTTCGCCAACATTGTAGCTCCCGATGGAATTCCGAGAAGAAAACATCCAACTTCTCTAAGCTCATATCGCATTCTTCCCGAACCGCACCCATAGCTAGCTCCCCTCCCTCCGCCATTATCTGATTGGGGACTGTTTCAACTGGTGAGCATCGGAACTGACAGCAGGAACGGTATCTTTCTTCTTTTCCACTGAAATATGACGAATTGGGATGTAAATCTGTGGTGGGCGAGAATACAGCTATGTCTTGGTTTTATCCCTGCCGGATTCCAGCGAAGCACACGCTTGCTGAACACTTCATAGGATTAGGTATTCCCACCTTGCGATTAAGATGATGATATAGTGTACATGTTTAAGTAGGTTTAACGCAATGCTTAGAAATAAAAGCACCAGTAAATGATCCACGTGTATAACACGTCGTTTTCGTTCAATTATTTAGCAATAAGAAAATTGCACCATCACTGTTTACAGTCAGTATTGATTCGATAGGTATGTTCCGTGTTCCGTAAAAAGTTGATCCGATATGCAAAGAAATGATCCAATTTAATTCGACCGCTGAAGCGAAACAGGAGCTTGGGGCCTTTTTTTCTTTCTCTGGATGTGAGATAAACTTTCCATTTCGTTTCCATATCGATTCCGAAGGATGATGTTGCTGACCTTTTGTCAAATCGAATTCCTTCGTTCAAATGATATATTTTGTGTAAGGGTTTTGACACGCGATCGAATTTGTTTTCGTTTCCTCTTCTTTTTCGTGTTTAGTATTCAACCCGAGGGGTGGTCACGGTCCATGTTCTTATTGATATTTGCATAGGACCTATTCCTAATCCAATCATTGTTTGAGTTGAAGTGATTTGGTCACGCTACTGTGAAGCGACAGATCTAGTCGGTAGCTCGGAAAATCATGTATCTGTTGAACACGGATTAGTCAAGAAATGAATAGAATAATCCCAGTACATTGATTGAAAAACAATATTAAAAACCAAATTAAAATTATTAACAATTTTTGGCAACAACTAGTACAGTAAATTTAGATGTAGCGTGAAGAAACTGACCATTTACTCACAGTCTTCAATCGTGTCACCATGAATAAACTAAACGAAAAAAGCTGATTCTGCCCGCGAATGCGGCAATGAACTTCAAATTCTGTGCTTTTCGATCGAGTGCTCCTGAAGTGAAAAATTTACTAAAAGTAAAACTGGAGCTTAGACTTCCGAAATTTGCCTTATTTTAGTTTCATTTAATACTGATATCATTCAAAACGTTTGCCCAAGCGGGAAGTTCTGTTTCGTAGAACAAAGTTAAAAGCGATTGAATTGAATTTGCGTGTATATCGCAGATGACAAGATAGAGGTGCGTCTACACGATCTGTCACCGCATACCCCAAGTTCATTGTAAAATGAGTATGACGTAATACGAGGAAATGGAGCCGGTTACATACAGGAAGAAACTTATTCTCAGGTATTCCTAACGACGCTTTTGTGGTGAGGATGTGGGTCAACAAAACTATTTCTTTCAACCTGACCCCACAATTCAAAATACATGGAACCAAAACTACACAAACGATGCTTTGCACCTATTAAAGACATAGTCATGCATGCCAGTACTATAATCAGACGGCACACTGTGGAAAAATTGTCGCGAGAGATGCTGAGGATAATGCATCACAACGAGTTGCCTACTCATCTACGGCCATTGAATCGGAAACACACTCTTCAATATCATCACATGAACCACAAAAATTGACAAATTTATGGCTGCCGTTCAGACGAAAATGAAATCTGCAACGAAAACAGCATCCAGTGCGCCCAAGTCAACAGCCAATCCCATCAACGAGAAAACTAACATAACTGACGACATGATTACTCTCGAGACAAGGAATGTTATCTGCTCGGGAGCACTCAACCAGATTCAACGATGATGACATTCACGTGAACGATAACAGTTGAGAAGTGAATGACCTTCAAGGTGCAGTAGGCGAACAGACAAGCGACTTAAACTTCTGTATCCTAACTATTGGCCCATCAACACATGGCACTATGGGTCACAGGGGCGGTTTTTTGGTACAAAAATCAATAACTCCCAAACCGTTCATTTGAGAGAAGTTATGTCTGAGAGAATATTTTTGGGAATAAAATTGGCTTTCTTTTAAAGTAAAAAATAACTAGGGTGGTCCTCTCGAACATTCTTTTCGAAAAATTATTTTTCGAGCTAAACGATATGGCAAAGTACTTACTTCAGCAAAATTGTAGAAAAATGTTTTTCAAGAAACATTTTCAAATGAATCAAATTTATAGCACTATCGGTTTTCATGTTATAATTATTTTTATTCTTTAACTTAGGGTGTTTCTGAAAAAGTCAGTTTTTAACTATAACTTTTTAAATAGTTAGTTTATCTTCATACTCTCTATGAAGAAGTTTTAGTACTTTTCATTGCGCATATTTCTGCTGAAGAATGTGAATCGATATCATTTTTCGTAATCGAGTTACGATCATTTTTTTTAAATAAAAATGATAGTTTTCAATGACCTCTAACTCAGAAGGTTGCAAAAAGTAGCAACTAAATTTGTACTCTTTCGAAAATGCATCAAAAATACCATCAAATTTCTCAAAATCAACTTTTGCTTTTTTGTTCTTCGATGTCAAATATAAACAACAACACCACGAGTTGTGACAGTTTAATTGGTATCAATCCCATTCATGAGTCGAATCGCAGTAGCCGACGACTGCTTTGATGAACGCGTTTAGTGCTTTGTATTATTTGTTACATTAAAATGGATAAAAGAAAATCATTTGATCTCTGGATAGTGACCAAATGTGAAAATAAAAATAAAATAAAGGTTGTGTTTGAGGAAATTATGAGATCATTTGATGTGGGAGAAAATGAAAAAAAGAATTTCATTCAGAATGCAAAAGCTGTAGCAATTAAAACATGTAAAAGTTTCGATCAATTTTAGAAAGACAGTCATCAAATCGAGACGAAAGTGCTCGATAAAAATACGAAATATTTTGAGAAGCCGTTAACAGTTCCAAAAAAATGCACTTCCTCCCAAACCAGCATTTACAGAAACTCGTCGCTTACTCAGAACAGAATGAAGGGCAATCCTTAATTCATTCGCTTTTTAAAGTAACATGCTCTACATTTTATATAGTTTATATAATGTTCAAAATTATAAACCGTCCAAAAAAACGAGTGCATGAATAATCAAAGATTAAGTTTCCTTTTCCTTTTCAAGCACAATTATTGTGCTTGAAAAGGAAAAGAAAACTTAATATTTGGGAAAAGAAACACGATTCAGATAACTATAGCGACGACGATGCTGATGATGTTGATGATTATGATTATAATAATTATGAAAATGACGATTATAATAAAATAGTTATGTAGAATAGTAAAATAAATATCTACCTGAGCCTAACGTTTCCAATATTTGTGTACATATATTTGACAAGCTCAAAAAATCATTTAAAAACTCGACTTTTTGATCTAGTAAAGCAGGTGCTAAATGGCGATGACCAGGCCCTTAAAAACAGCCGTAAGCTGATGTCATTTAATCATAATGTCGATGTCATCATTTTTCGCTGAAGGATAAAAAAGCAAAAGTTGATTTTGAGATACTTTACAGTATTTTTGATGCACTTTCGAAAAAGTGCAAATTTAGCTGCTACATTTTGCAACCTTCTGAGTTAGAGGTCATTGAAAACTATCATTTTTATTTAAAAAAATGAGTGCAACTCGATAACGAAAAATGCTTTCGATTCACATTCTTTAGCAGAAATATGCGCAATGCACAGTACTAAAATTTCTTCATAGAGAATATGAATATAGACTAGTTAAAAAGTTATAAAAAGTTATAGTTAAAAAACTGACTTTTTCAGAAACACCCTAGGTTAAAGAACAAAAATAATTATTGCATGAAAACCGATAATGCTATAACTTTGATGCATTTGAAAATGTTACTTGAAAAACATTTTTCTACAACATTGCTGAAGTAAGTACCTTGCTACACCATTTAGTACGAAAAATAGTTTTTCGAAAAGAGTGTTCGAGAGGACTACCCTAGTTATTTTTTACTTTAAAAGAAAACCAATTTAATTTCCAAAAATATTCTCTCATACATAATTTCTCTAAAATGAACGGTTAGGGAGTTATTGATTTTTGTACCGAAAAACCACTCATGTGACCCATAGTGCATGGACCGAGACCAATGGCTTTACTTCCCTTCCGAAGGAAGACGTAAGCTCAGAAAATTCCAACGACTTCGATTGGGACTGAACCCAGGCGCAATGGGGTGAGAAACACTTACGCTCACCACTAGATGAGTGTGAAAATTCATTTATTGATTTTTTTAGTGTCTATTTGGCTAACTAGGACACCAATACGTAAGGCTTTTAAGGTTCGTACGTGGAGAATAAGCATGGTGCAAAATGAAGATTTGATATAGCTTCGTTTTTGAAATATTATTGAAAATTAAAAAAAGTCTCAATTTAGACTGTCTTCGGCGATATTTTCCATGCCATTCGAGTATTGCAAATATCCTAGCAGAATTGTACTGAGAATTGAAATGTACAAATTGGGCAGCTAATTGCACTGAGAAAGAAGCACATATCTTGATCAAAACAGGTTTTTCGTGTTTCATAAACCCAGCAGTTCTAATGAAAATATTCATTTTATGATTTTCAAAATAGCAGATTGTCGATCATATGTCATTTTAAAAGTTCGTTGATTTGATGGTACATATTGTATAGAAACACGTATCCGCCGGTTAATGCCAATCGAGCTGACAACTAGGGAACTAATTCATAGGGCATTTAAGGTGCGTGGAAAATCCGCATGGTGTAGTCTGAATAATGACGTAATAGCGACGATTGAATCTTATATGAGGATTGATAACACTGTGCTACAATGATTTTGTACTTTATAAGTGACCTAGGCTAAGAAGTAGATATCATCGAATGCAACACAAAACAATATATGAAAAATGTTGTATTTTCTCAAAATCCTATCATTTTTCAACCATTTTTTTTACAAAATTCAAAACTTTTTGAGCGATTTAAAAAAAATGTCAAAATTATCCTCTTAAGACAGATGTCTTCCGTTTATTAATATAGTGGAATTAAACGGAAGACATCTGTCTTAAGAGGATTTATTTTTCAACCGTTTTTTGATTTTTTAATTATTCTAGAAAGAAGAATAAACGATCATTCCGAATGTATGCAATATATTGTTCTTTTGTTATTTTTTCCCTTTTTTCGGGATTCGGTTGAAAAATACCAGTGTTATTATTTTTTTCCAAATTAGACTCTTGCTTGCATAAAGGTGTTAGTGAGGTACTGTCGCACTGTGATTCTATAATTATACCTTTCGTTATTATTTTCAATTTTAACTACAAAGTTTATACATATATTTTTGCATTTATACGTTATCGAACAAAAAATCGACATGTCACATTATGAGATTTTTTAGAAATTTATATGAGACAGTCCCCATAAAATAATGATAATTTTCATGTTGTTGACCCAAAACCGCTTAGTATTGTTAACATTAGCACTAGTTTACAAAATAAAAAGAAAAATCTGAACTTCAATATTCGAAAAATTGTAAAATTGCGTGCTGAATCCGAAAATGAGGTCCAAAAAAATTACAGTAGAACAGTACATTCAGCAAAATCGAAATACCTTCGGTTGTAGTACATCGATATGAAATACTATTATGTTGAATTAAAGGTAAAAGAATGCACTTTCGGTCGTTAGAACATTTTGTTTTAGTACGACTACTGAATTTGAGGTTTAAAGCAAAAATGAGCGTTTGGTCAAGATTTTCGGCTACCCAACACAATACTATGCGGTTTTGGGTCAATCCTAAAAATTATATTTTTATGGAAACTTAAAGCCTACTAATAACCAATAAAAATAAGCGCTTGTTAGTTCGGGTCCGATGAAAATTGTGAAAGTTAATCAATTTTTTTGTAAAATTGCAATTTTTGTGAATCTCTGGGTTAACTTATTGACTGGTCTCGATTCCAATTTTTTCTAGGGCTTGTTTCATAATATATGAAGGACTTTCAGTCAGAATTCTTTTAAACAAGTAAATTGATGAATTTTGAAAGAATTTAATGTGGGGTTATATTCGAATTCGTTTATCCAAATGATTCAAGACATCTGAAAACAATAAATTCAGACTCAATGAAGTTATAAGTCATCGAATGATTGATATGCAATTCTGCGTGTAATATTTAGAAGTGTTTTACATAAAATAACACTATTTAAATTCGTTGTACATTAAACCCTCACGCGTCATAAAGTTCGTATTTCGAAACGCTAGCTGCTCAACTGGGTTGTTGATACAAACTGTATGAATCCGTAGAAATATGTCATACTACATACGTCAAGTATTATAAAATTAATAATTTGTAAAACTTTTAATTTGTTTTGCTTCCTAGAACATCTAGCAGTTTGTGTTTTGAAATAACTTTAGGGTTAAAATTTCAAAATCTGAATTTCAGAATGATTTGTAGAACGTAGAATATTTTGTAATTGTAGTATATTGAAGTTGAACCAGTACAGTAAAATCGCTACATCGCAGAAACCAATGTTAATGCAAAATGATTTCAAATTGTAAACTTCTAAACGTTTTAATAGCGTAAAATAAATTGTTAGTAGAAATGTGGCGAAATACGTGGATAAGTCATCATACGTGAAACTAGTGCACGAACTTAACATTTTTCACCGTCATAAGCTTCCGATGTGTGTATCAAAGCATTGTGGCGCGTGCAGTTTGCAACGTATTTTGCAAATATACGATTCTGTATGACACATGCGTGGTTTTTAATGCCAAATTTTCGATGACATTACTCCACTGAGTCTGAAATTATTGTTATAAGAAGTCTTGAATCATTCGAATAAACGAGTTCGAACATTACCCCACATTAAATTCTCTCAAAATTCATCAATTTACTTGTACATTTATTTGTAACTTATAACATAGCATATCGTTGGAAAGGTCTGTAATTGATATGGTAAAACAGCTCGGAATCTACAACTACTATATATTTAACAGTTATGTGTCCAACAAAAAAAACACCTTTAACAGACCAACGAGGGTACCCAGGTACTCACAAATTGAAATGCTCATAACTATGGATCTTTAACCGATTTGGACACTTTTAGATATTCTGGATTCAGGAACTCGTCCACTTTTTGATTCTGTACAATACAACCGGAATAATGGATCTGGTTTTTGGTAATCTGGATTTTCCGGAGTAATGTCCCGGATTCCCGGGAACCGAATGAAGTAACCCGATTCATTTTTACCAAGTCCAAAAGTGGATGAGTTCCTGAATCCAAAACGGCCAAAAGTATCGAAATCGGTTGGATATTACCTTAGTTACGGGCATTTTAGATTTGTGGGTACCCGAGTACCAACGTCGGCCTGTTACGTAGTAAAAATTCAGGAACCCCTCCTCACACCCACGCTTACTATATCAACAATACTATTAACCCAAAAGAACTTAGTGAAGTTCTAAGATGTCACAAAGTTTCAATTTCCAGCTATGGATAAAACATAGGAATTTAATTAATTGAAACTTAAAAAGGTACCCGGGTACCGCGTCGGACACACAACGGTTAAAAACTGTAGAAGGATTTTCCACAACGATCACAGAGCGGCTTTTTCACGTCTCGTGGCGGAAGAAAATTTGAGAGTGCTGCTAACGGAGAGGGTTCCTTCTAGGAACTAATGAACGGATCACCGGTGGCAAAATGATTGTGGCTTCTACGACGTTCAAACGTAAACTGGAGATTTGTTGCTAAATACAGTTGGTTTTACTAATTCAGCTATATAATCAGTACCATCTTTACGCATGGGCACAGGGCCAGCGGCTCTGTGATTTAGACTTAAGATGAATATAAAATTATTCTATATTGTACCGTATCCCATGTGAACAAGACGTTTAAAGAGCATCAGACACCCAAGCGGAGTGATGATTGTGGTAACAAACCAGGCATTGCAAGCCCAGGATGGAATTGAACCAATTTAAACGTCAATCCAACATTTCGATTCAAGTTTCAATTTATTTAAAGAAAAATAATAAACCAATAGTTGAATAGTTACTCGGCCTACAATCGATGGAATGCGTATAAATTGGCATTAATAGCTTTGTTTCGTGTTAAGATCTAATCGAATAACATGAATGGCCTGAAAACGGTAAAATTCTCGTTTTTTGAGTACGAAGAAACTCGAATCGAGTACCCCAATTTTCGTCCTACCATTTGGCCCAATGCATTGAATAAGGATTGCAGACACCGCTGTATCAACAGCTTCATATGGGTAGAGTATTAATAGAAACATGGCAAAAATGGGCTCCTTACCCTATACAAAGTTCCAAAAGCACCGAACAGAATCGGCAACCAGTGCACGGTTTTATAACTTGCACATGGAAGCTGAAAAGTCAGTAGAAGCAGAATATGTAGAAATTCACTATGAAATCGTTGTTTGGCAAGCGATTTGCGAATGTAGGGAGTTACAGTCAACGGAAAAATCTATAATGTTATTTTCGTAGAATCCCCAAAGAGTGCAAAAATCCCTTGCGGAAATGTGATTGAAAGTGTCTACAAACAAATCGACCCTACCTTTACTTTATATCTGATGAAAGTTATCAAGGCAAACGTGCATGCCTTTAGGGATATTTGAAGACCCTCGGAAATTTGGTTATATTCTGTGTACAATTTTTTCGATTAATCCAAATATTTATGCGCAAAATATTTTTATGAACAGTCTTTTATTGTAGGGTGCTCCCAATCAAAGTATGGCTATGAGAGAATGGTGGAGGAAAAGTTTATACGGTTAAAAAACGGCTTGAAAAAATATTTTTTCGCCGTGCAAAGTTAGTCTATTCAGGACTGGTGGTATCCAACGGGGAAAAACGATCGGAAATGGTGAGTGAAGCTAAGCAATCATGTGAAAAAAATTCCCCCCAGAGGCGAGAACTCGAACTCGCAACCTTTGAGACTCCGGCTCAATGTACTAACCCTTATGCTATCCCTGGGTATGGCGACATCCCAGAAAGAACATATGATTATCCCACTAAATAAGGTATTGGCACTTAAGTCAAAAGACAAAAAAAAATTGAATTATTAGTTTAGTCTATTCAGTCAATTTCAATACAACAGTGCAACATTTACGAAATGTTTAAAATTGGGGGAGTTACAGTACATCTATGGAGGCACATCGGAAAAATGCGTTGTACATCATATATCAAAATCTACTATTGTGTTATCTATTTAGACTGTTTCACGTGACTGGCTTTGAAATTAACTGCACCGCTCATATTAATAGATTCGAATAATTTCAATGCTTTGTTATGAAAACATTTTCAAACGATCTTGAAATAACCTTCGAATTAATGAACATTTATATTTTCAAATGGTGAAAATGCTAATTATTATTATTATTCACTTTTGGTTTCTGTCGGTCTAATTCCGCACTCAGTGCCCATTATCGACACTGAAGAGGCAACTCAAACTTCCTAATCCAAGGCCGGCGCCATCTTCGAAATGCCATCTTATATTGCCGACACCATAAATGATCAACCGCCGTTAGCTGATTTGCCAGGGCAAGTGCAGCAACTTTTTAATTTTGTCGCTGATTTGAGCAGGAAAATTGATGATTTTGCTGGTAAGTCACAACCGGTAAAACTATCTCTGGGCCGCCAGTTTGTCCTCGATCACCAATACTCCAAACGACTCAATCTGCTCGAACTGAATGCGCATTTCAACCACTAAGCATTCAACTCGAACATATCACACCGACTTGAGGAAGCGATTTGTTATTTTCAAGAACCGAAGTAACTGGTCGAGTGAAACAATCAACATTCTCGCACGTTCCAGTCCTGCAGTCCCTCCTGGAACCAGTCAACCAACATACCCAAGGTCGAAAGCTAGTAGGAGCCACATATATCCCCGCCCAAGCGAAGTGATCAATTTACTTGTAAGTAGGAACACTGATACAAACCTATCATGAACACCATACCAGACGAAGGCCACAGGTCTAGCACCAACTCGTCCTATCTCAGTAAAAAAATATACTTGTGCCTGTCCCTAAGGCTTTGAAAACCCAATTTAATCAGATATCACCTATGGGCTGATAACAAGAAACATCAGTCGTTTTCCTAATCAAACCAAACAATGCGTATTTTCCCTGAATATTAAAATCCCCGCTCACAGTTCCTAGTAGGGTTGAAAATCCCGGGAATACCGTCCCATTTTTGATACCGTAATACTGGTACTGAACAAAAGCCAGTACCGGTATTTTCGGTACCATACAATATTTTCATAAAAAATATGTGGACTCTCTAGGTGGACATGTTTAAAAAATGACTGCAAGATGACTTAATTATATTAAATATCTTCTAAATAAATCGTTGAGCTAACACCTTTGTGGGGAAATCAAGCGGGGCCATCATCACAGGTATTTTCGACATACGCGAGTGGTGACAGTTTGTGAAAATCGAATTCCGGCAAATGAAAAAATATCTTTTCCTCGCATTACGGGCCGTCGATTCCCAATGCAAGAACAATAAAAGTGCACAGAAAATGTCTAGAAACACAGTGTAAATTGTAGAAATAGTGAAAAATGGTTTTTCAGAGAAAAAAATTCGATCCGAAAAGTGAAAAAATATGGCAAACATATTCAAATAGTTGGCGTTTCACCAGCGTCTAGCGACTACCAGGTGTCGCCCCAAAATTCTTCGCCCGAAAAATAGGTGGCAAACCAGCTCAGCTAATTTCGTCCGCGTCCCTTGTCACCTATTTTTATTTAGTGATTCATCGGCGGTGCTATCTTTGAAAATGAGCCGCCTTGGGTATTCAACTGTTTTTTTACTTTCTTATTTTATTGCAAATCAGTAGAGGTTTTGAATCTTTTATATTCGGGATTGCAGATATTTTGTCGCATGTAAATTTTGGGTGTCCGTTGATGTGATGACGCTGTAAGGGAACACGTATCTGCCGGTCGGCAAACTAATTTCTATGTTTGCTTAGGGTTTGTTTTACCAACGGAGGAACTGATCCACAGAGCATTCAATGTGCTTAGGGAAAACACATGACCTTATTTGAGTGGAATGATGACTTCAATCATGTATAAGGTTTGAGAATTGACAATTGACGAGAGGGATCGGGGACCGGTTGGCAATTACCTTCAGTTATGTTAGCACGAAGAATAAGTATTTTGCTGTCATTTTCATTGGTTAGCTTTCAATTCTATCTCATGCCTCCACGCGAGTCTAAGTCTATTGATGACATTTGGTCCTTAGACCGGCGACGACTGGGAGCTATCAGCCTTCTGCCGATAGTAGCAGAATGAGAGTGTGCGAACAGATCTAGCCGAGAAAGCAATGCCGTAAAAGTTGTTCGGATATCAGCTCCAATAAGACTTTAATTTGACTAGTATCGATGATCGCGGATCAATACGTACTGAAAATTCGCCTCGTCTGTTTTAATGAATCTAATTTCAAGTTCCGTTATTGGTAACAAGCCCGTCCATGAGGTTAACGATCCTCTGTATTTCCCTTCAATGTTCGATATAATCATTCGTATACGTGTATTTCACAAACCATCCGAAATTAGAAATAGGAAACACTTTCGTTGATTTAAAACATCTAGAGCTATCATAATTCTTTGTCTGTATAACGTGTCATCACTCGGTAGTTTGTAACCCTATATCGTAATATATCGTAGAGAAGGAATAGCGAAGTTAGTCTAAATAATGTCGCAATACATAGTGATCCGGTCCATTAAGCAGATAAGATTAATTTTTCTGGGCAATACTCCCACGATCGGCTGTGTGGAGTTGAAATTGCTTTTGTTTAGAAAACATAGGATACTCTCGGTAGCCGGCTACCCAGATTTTAAAAGAATAAAAAACTAAACAAGATCTTATTTTTCGAGCGATCGTGTTCTCGAAAACTAACTGAACTACAAACTATTAAACTATGCTTTACAGGTCGCATCGCTTGCTTGGAGCGAATCCTAGACCCTATTTCCTTCCAAACCACCAACTCCGCGACACCTATGGAAGAGTCTGATGAACCTTCTGTATAAGATTCCTCATTTTATTCAAACGATCGCCGGGTAAACCACGAAACCACGAAAAAATTCGTCGTGTGATTGAATATTATTAAAAAAATATAAGCAGTGCTCCTTATAGCCGGCTATCCGGAGTTCAATTTGCTTATTTTGTTAATCGTATTAATACAACAAATGATAAATTTCCCAAATTCTCGGCAGCCGCCTGCCCAGTGCAATTATTACATGATAACGCTATTGGCACACTTACTAACAATTCTCCCCTTCCCGTGATACATGTGGAGATGCAGAGGATTCCTCGGTCTCTAGTAGCAACATGTATCGGACTAACATTCCTTCCTTTCCCAGAAGATCTGCATTCGGACGTGGCCGGCGTCGGTATTGATCAGCATGCAGGGATCAGAATAGATTGTACAATGTGGCTCATCATGTTATTCCCAAGCATGTTGTTCCAATCAACATTTTGCAACCTAATTTGGTTTTGGTCAATAACGGAGTAGCAACTACGGGCGATCTCTTATGCTTATGCTTATGCTTAAATCAAGCGGGGCCATCATCACAACAGTTCTAGAAGTTAAACATTACTTGCTCCCGTTGTACTGAACAGTTTGTTTAAATTCCTGAACTATTTGTCGAAATTAAATTTTAACGATCTTGGACTAAATTTCAAAATAGCAGTAAGAGTCGTAAAATTTTTCTATGATTTTTCTTATTAGCAACATTCTGATTGTTTTCCATTATTCACTGGGTGGCGTGTAATAAGACTGTGGTCTATGTCATGTCTGTATTTGGTTTGTTCTTAAACCTTTATCTATAAAAGAACGAACAGCGATTTAGAAGGTAACAATTTTAGACTTGGTGAACTGCTTCAAATGTGAAAATTTGTTATTTCTTGTGATCGGAAAATTCAGCAAAACTCCATAGTTTACAGGAAAGCAAGGAGCCTTGGTATGCAAACTAATTTACAGAAAAGCAAGAGAAGAAATGGATTCAATGCCATTCTCGCTTTGATTTACTATTGTTAATAGGGTTTATTACATATAGCATCTGTTGAAGTCGACGAAAGTCGCATTGCGTAGCAGTTATTGATTTCAAAGTAGCCTAGATTTCGAAATAAAAGCAGGTGCCGCATACGAAAAATATCTTCTGTGAAATTAGTCATACCATTCCGAAGCAATTAAAAACAATAGACATGCTTTTTTGATCAGCACAAATTAATCATCTGAGAATAAGGTTTTCGGTTTGAGCATTGAATTTCACTTTGACACTTTTTTCGAATTTTTTTTTTAAATTCGTGTACCGGTACTTCACCGGTACTACCGGTACTGAAAGCTTCAGTACCGTAGTACCGGTTCTCGCCAAAAACGGTCGGTACTGCGAACTCTAGTTCCTAGGTCATCAAACTGAACAAGCAAAATTCGTATACTTTGTGCAGTGGCTTGTCAGTTGAACACTACCCGGGGAACTTGATATCCGAACCGGAATATTATTTAATGATATCTAAAAAGCACTCAACCCTGTGAAACAACGTTTTTCCCAAAAAAAAAAAAATCGCTGCTTTAAGCTCAAAAATATTCTATTAAATATTAAAAAATTGTAATCTGCAAAATAAAAATGTATGCATAAAAAAGAAATCGTTGAAGTACGATAAAAATAATTTAAGATTAACTGAAAAAAAATGAAGAAAATCGGTTGAGTGGTTTTTCGGCAATCGTGATCATGGAAAACCCATTTTTGGAAAAACGACATTTCGAGAAAATCTAGTTTAAAATTTCTAGTTACCACTGCTCTTAGCAGGCGAATCGCGCTTTGAAGCACTGTAACTTTCGATCTATTTTTCATAACTCTATAAAAAATTGGGAAATTATTCACAAGGAGTTATGCTTTCAGATAAAGTAATAATTTTTTTTTTCGATTTTTTGAAAAATAGAAAGGTTACATACCCCTTAAATACATCCTTGTGCATTCAAAATGTCGAGAGCTACTATTATTTTAGTATATTGTACATTGAAATTATCGAAAATTGTTGATTTCCAGCTACCATAAAATAAATTCCGTTGCGTTGAGTAAGCACGGTATACTTCGTAGATTGCAGACTTATGACTCTTATTTCCAGCCAGACTACTTGAGGAGCATTGTTTGGGAATAACAAGTGATCCAGTCCAAGCGAGAATTTTGCCTGAGAACCACCATTGCGGGCCACGAGCATCTTTACCGTAACTTGGGATATGAGAAAGGAGGTGTTGATGTGGTACTTACTTAACGGAAGGCCCCGACTCAGTGACACTTCCATAAGTACCACGGATTGGGTAGTGGGTGGGTTGTTAGACAGGATTCGCCTCAAGAAAGCGATGCGACTAAGAATATATCAACTACCACAACTTAAATTTCGATTAAAAACTCTTTTCCCAAAATAGAAAAATGCACGATTTTGACACAAAATATCCAATGCCATTCATTTTCAGCTGTCATTACTAAATTCTGTTGAAAAAAATATTTTATGTGGTTTCTCAAAAAACACGGTTTTTGGCGCACGGATTCTCGAAATAGCACGGATTTTTTCACGGGATAATCGTATCATTGAACTGGTATATCGAAATAGGTATTTTATACATAAAAATCGTGTTATATCGCAAAACCTGTCGTACAAAAAACCGTACAAAAACAGAATCCGATGTATACCTGTTCATGTATGAGGGCCCCTTAACTCCGTGGAGCCCAACGACTCCGCGGAGTCTTAAGACGGCCCTGTACATAGTTCAATCAGATATACAATGTTTCTTCTAGCGATTGAACGATTCACATTCACCTTAGTGTGAAAAGGAAAGTTACAAGAAATCTCATATTATTAATAATAAATTTGAACAATCTACTAAGCCGTTTCAAAATTACAGAAATGTGTCATCAGAATTTTGACTAATAGGGAGTACCCTAACTGGAATGCCGAAGGAAACCGTGTGTATATTTTCAGGCCACAATCATATTCAAACAGGAATTCCCCGAAGGGAAATGTTACGTTTCAATAGAAACCGCAAATTATGTTTTTATGTCTTTTTTACATTTCGTTTTTTGTACATACACTGATAGCTTTAATGCGGAAGTTGTATAATTAATTTCAACTCATCTCATGCACGACTCAACACAATCAATATTAACTTTTTCACTGGATCAAAGCCTGACCCCGCGTATTAATGTGAACTTTTCCAATTAACAACCCCATTCATATCAGCCTACCGAACAGCTATACCTACATATTTAAAAACTTCCCCAAAACCCCGATCACTGCGATTCGCTGTCCGAAGCAAAAAAAAACCATTCCATTTGCCCGCTCCAAACCTACCTACTACTATGCTTATATTCATTAATTAGCTGATCACTTGACACCAACTTCACTTTTCTGTGCCAAACACGTCCCGGCATAATACACTCTACTGCACTGGAACCGTGTGGTACGTTTTTTGAACCAGGATATTGATCACCCCGGCAGATTCACAGCATCCCTCTGAGAGGTGAAGACATGAAAACTCGAACTCGGCACGTACACTATATTCCTGTACGTTTCCGACTGACTCCGCACAAAAAAAATCCAAACTCTGCGTTATGACAGCATTACAACGTAATAATCCTTAAACCGTATTGAGGAATAGTGAAAAATATGCTTTCGTGATTTTCTTGTCACTAGAGGTTCCTTTTTTCTTGAGTAAATATATAACGGATATGCGAACTGGCAGGAGCGAAACCTTCCAAGCACCGATTATGTATTCAAAGCCACGAAATGTGGAATTCTGACAGCACAAACACTTCGTTTACGTTCACTATGCACAGCGAGATTTTGTTTCAAGCTCCACACTCACTTAGGTTTTCCTGCCGACACAAATCTGCCATCACGTTGCCGCCTCAGCCACTTTTCCGAACCATAGATCTATCTTCTCGGTTAATCTTTTCTTCAATCTGATATCTTCTCACTTTTCCACCGTAGTCATCAATCGATTCGTACCCGTCGATGCGGAACGCGGGAAATCAGCAGCAGTTCCCTTTTTTCCCACCAGCCAATCGACGGAATCATCCCTACACCGAACAAAACCTGATGCAGCAATAGTCCCCGCACGGGTTCATGGCCTACATTCGATAGATGTGTACTTATCCAGTCCTATACATAGCGTGGAGACGAATGACCGACCAACCGAGCGAAGGAACGTGCGAGTGAGCGAATGAACGAACGAACCGCTGAGCAAAACCAACCATCCCGCGACGTCGGAGTCTGCCGCACTACAGACCAGGACCGTTCAGGATCAAGCAGCTGAGAGCCAGTCAGTCGAAGCTTCAGTAATATTATCCCTGGTTAGTGGATGTTTTTTTGGGTTGGTTTTTTTTTGCTTCTTTGGTCTGGTGTCAGTCAGTCTGCTGAGAGAAATTGGCATCGGAGTGGCTCGGCAGCTCTGGGATAAACCAAATCATATTATTTGAGAAGAAGCAGGATGCTGCTGTTGGAGATAATGATGATGACGACGATGGTTGTTATGCTACAGACGGATAATGGTGCTCAGAGAAATCTCTTGTTCGATGATCGGAGCTTCCGTGGGAAATTCCGTTCCTAGCTGTGAGCGAAAAGCTTTGGTTCGAAATAGTTTTGCTTGTGGCAGAACGGTAAGTACATGTTAGTGTGTGTGTGTATTAAGATTGTGAAGAATGCAGTCAAATGTTGACCTTTTCAACTATGTAAGAAATTCCCGTGTTGCAGTAAAGGTTCATCACGTCTTACAATCTATTGACTATACAATATTCTAGAAGTTCTTTACTCTATAAAAATTTATTCATCATATTATTTTAACGGAGAAGCACGGTACTCCATTATTAGCAAATCACAATGCTTCTCCATCGAATTTATGGAAGTAATTGAATTGAAGTTCACTTATTTACTCTTACGGAAAACTGTCTGAGAAACAGATAATAAAAAATGCAAACATGTTAGCAATACAAATGAAATAGGTTTTTTTTACATTACGTTATTTGAAAATGATTGCAAAGTGGGTGATAAGGGATCTAAAATCCTGCACAACTATTGAATGCTGGGCATGCCAAATGACTTTTCTCATAGAACATAAAAAACTTGGATAGTGCCAAATGCGTCCTTAGAGCCTTGAAGCGTGACGCCAAAGTACGTCACGGTTTTGATAATTAACGCATTTTTATTTTCTATGAAAGACTAATGAAAACAGTAAAGAATGAAATTGAATTAGACTTTAAAATTTAATAGAATATCCAAAAGAGTGCAAATTACAAATAGAGAAACAAATAAAAACGAAGGGGTGAAAATAAATATATATGAAACGGATAAAACAATCAGAAATCTTCAAAAGAAGAAAATTGAATGAATCAATAACAACTAAGGAAAACAACAAAAAAGTGATCAAGTTCCATTATAAAAACCTATTTTAATCCACCTGGTGGAGAAATTGTGCCCTTCTCATTTCTCCGTACTATGATTTTATGGCTGGTTAGGTTCAATATAATTATGGAAATGTCTATTATATTCTTAGTACATATTGTACCTATACATAATGGCTCGCCAGCCACGAATTTGATGAGCTACGTGTCGACGGTGAAACATTTGAAACAAATAAATATATTCTTTAATTTGCACAATCAGCATCAGTACAATGATGATTGGGTTGGTTGGGAGGGAGAGGGGGTTATGAGGGACGGATGGAGTAGTGGTCTGAGGGTGGTGCAATGAAGAATGATCAGCCTGTTAAATTCCAGATACCCGACCTCAATCGAAAAAAATGGCCTTCCGGGTCGTGATTACGTTGACAATTTTTAGAATGATTGCATAACCTTTCCATAAGAGAGAGGCAAAAATTTGCCAAAACCCGAGCAAACGAAAAGCCCATAATGCCCCCATGATTATGGTTGACCCCACTGCATGGTGTTTTGATAGTTTTTGGAATGGGTTTAACCCATGAAAACACCATCACCATGATTCAGAAGATCCCATTTAAAAACCATATTCTGATCCATTTATGGATTTTTGAGACCATTTCATACTGTTTTGATGGTTGTAAAATTTGGCACGGACCATTTTCATTAGGATGGGACAAAAAGTAGATTCCAGCTCCGAGCAACTTTTTAGGTACCATTTGGGTCCTAGAACAACTGTGTAAATTCTTAGCTCGATCAGTGCAACTATATTTTTGCGCCCACTGTTTAAAGTTTACATGGGATTTTGCATGGGAAAGTTAACTTATACAAAATATTTCCTCCAGGAGTCGCCCATTACTTCCTAAAAATAAATCGTTATGTGGCTTGTATAGGAAATTTAACAAAGAAAAAAAGTCTCGAACACCACGAAACGATTTGATGCTTGAGAAAAAAGTTATTAAGCAGAAACCGATTGATGCTCTGACGATTAATAAAATATTCATTTTTTCTGGCACCACTGCTGATGGTTGTCCAATTATATGCAATTTTGTTTTATTCCTCTCTTAACGTATCTAAATCGTTTATCTATACTATTTGGCCACTTTGCAAGGTTTTGAGGGATAAATTGAGGCTTCTTTTGTACATAATAAGAGAAAGTTAAAAATTTTGTATATAATAAAACCGTCAAAAGCAGTGATGCTATGGAAAGTGAAATTTTCATCAATCTTCAGGGCATCAATCAGTTTTTGCTTAATAGCTTTTTCCACAAGCATCAGATCGTTTTGCAGTCTTCTAGACTTTGTTTCCTTGACAAATTTCCTATAAAAATCAGACATCTGTTTATTTTTATGAGATAACGGGCAATTGTTGGAAGAATTAATTTGCAAAAGACAATTTTCCATGTAAACTTTAAACCATGGGCGCAAAAATATAGTTTCACCGATCGAGCTAAAATTTGCAGAGTTGTTCTGGGAGCAAAATGGAACCGAAAAAGTTACTCGGAGCCAAATTTTATTTTTTTTTTTTTTCATATAACCATGTCCCACATTGTTCATGGTATTTTTATGGGGTTGCTTGGTGTTTGAGCCCATGAGAATTTGCTCTGGAATCCAAAAAAGCCAATTCTTGTCAATTTTTTCTTTCGAGATTACATCGACAAATTGACTAAACGGAAAAAAGTAATAACCCACTTAATCCACATAGCAGTGAGATGAGAGATTTCTTACATATGTCACTTAATATTTAATAAATTACATAAACTCAACACAAGAAAATAAATTAAAATATCAAGTTCATAAAATGTAATACTAAATAAATAATTCTTAATATAAATCAAATCAATTAAATAAATAAATCTAATTAGTTTAGTTCATTCAATGAAAATACAAACATTATTGAAAAAAGTTTTTAAACTAATAGAATATATTAAGGGGTTATATAATCTTGGTTTCAAAAAATAAGGTTTATTCGCGATTTTTTATTTTATCATTGTTATTGTTTTTTGTGAAAATATATATTCATATATTATAGTACATGGTCAAAGGTAGGGGAGACCAGGACTAGTTGGCGGTGTTTTGAGTTTTCATTTTTTACCGCTTTGATTTTGGTAGATCTTGAAAAATATTACACGTTGCATGAAAGGGCAGACTGTTGGCAACATCTCTGAATTTTTTGAAAATGTTTCATACGTTGTCGTTATTTCTAGAGACAAAAATATGTGACGCGGAAAAGTCGCCAACTTACCCCAGCCCCGGGGTAAGTTGGCGGTATGTGTGGGGTAAGATGGCGGAATGCCAAAAAATAAGCAATCAAATGGAAATTCAATTACATCAGTGGTCCTTATGAAATGTGCCGATTGTCTTTTCAATAAAACTGTATATTATTCGACACTTTTCATTATATTTCAGTCTCAATACCCCGTCATTTTGACTTCGACACGTACTCCATATTCAAAAGCAAATTTTCGAAATTCTTCAGGCGATTGGTCAAAATAATTGTCGCCTGTATTGACGAGAGATACAAGAAAAAGTTTCTCTTTGGAGTGAATTCGAGAAATGAAAATATTTGATGATTATTTTTGCACTGTAAATAGTACCGCCCGTGTGCGTCACCGCCAACTTACCCCAACCGCACTTTTTATAAAAAATTATTTAAAAAAATGCTTTTGTGTATGGATAGGTGTAATATCCCGATCAGAATGAAATAACAAGATTATAACAGAACACAATTTTTGTAACATATTGTGTTATAAATTTGGTCTCGTTAGTAGTTAAAATAGCAGAAATTTATAACAAGTAACAACGTGAGATAAATTTTTGAAATATTTCTGTTATGTGTTTCTGATCGGGATCTATACGGATACTGAAAGCTCTTTTCACGCACTATCGAAAAATATAATCATTCCGGGAATATATTGAAAACCACCTTAAATAACACAAAATGTTTAAAATTAAGAAAATTTACAAAGTATGCTCAAAAACACAATATCACCCACAGCTTCTCCAAAACAAAATGTTTAACAACAAAAACATTGGATAATGCGTTTCACATTACTTAAGTGTTCGCAACGAGAGAAATCGCTTTATGTCTAATAGAAACGGAGAAAAGAGGATTCCGCCAACTTACCCCAACCGCCAACTAGCCCCGGACTTCCCTATCACTAATAATTTTTATATTACAAAAGCTTGCAAACTGACAGTGATATAGCTGTTACCACGGATCACTTTATTTTGAACCTGATGCGCGGTGACCATGATAAATCAAGAGCGGCTGCACTGCACTGGAAAAACTAATATGTTTTCGTTAGTACATACCTGGTTGCCCTTCGTGAACGAAGGATTTTACAACATTCTTTTTTGTACAAAATGGTACTCTATTCTTAAATTTTTGAATTTATATGACTTAGAATTTTAGTTTATTTTGGCCTAAAACATAGAAATATACTCCAAATAAAAATTCCATTGTTCACGAAGGAGTCATTTGATCGCGACGGATTGTTATGCTGCCGGTTTTCCACAGGGTTTTCTTAATGCATATAGCTTGCTGCGAAACAGAGTCTAATCTCACTATGAACACGAACAATTCTTTTTTTTTTTTGAAGATCTAATTTGTGGATATTTTTTGACCTTGATTTGCTATTTTTCATAAAAGTTCAAATCTGTATTGCAAGAATATGCATTTCCAATAATATCACAAAACAAGTATTCTTAGTTTTCAAATGACATGTTTGAACATTTTGTTATTTGATTTTAAAAACGCGCCAGGAATATCTCTTCAAAAATTTCATCTTCCAACAATCATATTACCCAGTTAAACCAAATATTTTTTCTGAGATACCGAAGAATTTCCTTACACAAACGCTCAGTATAGAATTGCATTAAAATGAAGTTGATGAAGTTTTCGATTTTTTATCAGATGCCCCCATAGTGCAACGTTTCGAAGGGATATCCTTTCATCTTAAGGGGAAAACAGGGTTTGCACACAAATTAGTTATAGTCGTCTCATTGCACAAATTTTTACAGGGCTACAAATGTTTTCATTGCCAATTTGTTTTCGTGAGTGCAAAAACTATGGTTGATACCGTGACATTATTTTTGTATATTATGCGATATTTTTCTTCCATACATCCTTATTATCAGTATAATCTAAATCTTTCAAAAAAAGTCAAATTTTCACTACAAGTTTGGGATTCGAAAATATAGTTGCTCTCGGTGATGTAACGAGTATAATATGAATATATGAGAAATCCACTTGGTGGATTACTTGGTGATCTATTCATTAACTATCCCACATCTACCTCACGACTGAACGCAACGCCTAATCTAAGGGGTAAATACCTCAACTCTGGAAAATGTTCACTTTACCATGTACTCAAACATTATATTGTATTCGTGGTGAACTTACACATTACTGTTCGGGAAATAGCTCAGTCATTATTGAGAAAATTCATAATATTCTTATGCAACCGAATTGCTAGAATTACATAGATGTGTTTTCATACCACGATGTTAAATGACGGTATAGTTTTGCCCTTAAAACGTCAGTTATGTGGTATTCTTTCTCCAAAGGTCTAAATTTTTAACTGTTGGAAAATGATAAGGAAGAAATGAAAATATAAAATGTTTAACATCTCGTAGAAAGTAAAATGTTCAATACCTCGTAGAAAGCTGGCCTGAGGATGGTGAAATACTTCCGTTTGAGCGCTACGAAAACTCGAATCGAATGTACCAATTATCGCACTCCCATTTGAGACAATGCACAGTGGTTTTTTTGATGATTAATTTCTCTAAAAGTGAGATATAAATAGCAACTTTCTTGCAAGTGCATATATTAAAATTCTGTGAGATTTTTCAACTCATTTTTTTTTGTAAAACAAATGAGCTAACGTCTTTGGCAGAGTTGTGGAGTCATGAAGTCATGAAGTCTCTTCTTGTAGTGCTCAAGAAGTTATAGCTCGTTATATTTGGATGACCCGAAAAAAATATTTTTTCTAAATATCTTTTTAATTATCATTCCTACGGGTTTCATATATTCTACGAAATTATTTCAATCGTTAAAATACACAGTTTTTATTTACGCATTATTTTTCATATCTCGAGTATTCTCGAAGATATTGGACATTTTTTGTAAAAAACAATAGTTTTTTTTCAAATCATCTGTAACTCTACTGGAGACAACGAGAGACAAGTGAACTCTATTGAGTTTTATAGTGTTGATGTAGTATTTCTAATTGCAACTAGAGTTGGCTAACCGTTTTTGTCCGTTTAAAAGTTATTATTCTTAAAAAATTTTCAAATTTTCAAATTTTAACTTAATAACTGTTAAGTCGCAAGAGATAGACCGATGATCTCTTCTAGAAAGATACGTATCTTGACAAGACGAACAACTGTCTGGAACATGCTGAAGATTTATCTTTGATATTTACGAAGTTATGTTGAAAAAAAGGTTTTAAGGGGTCATTCACAAACAACGGTCCATAACTTCGAGTGTACTATAGATAGAGATTTTTAACCTTCAGTAAAGATGTTCACAAAAACAAGTTCTTGTACATTTCTGAAGACTTCATCATTTTTTTCATGCTTTGAAAAAAAATGTGGAAAATACCTCACTTCAAGGGGAATTATTCACTATAACTATATCATCACAATGAAGGCCGTGGAACGTCATAAAACATCCTAGAAGGTATCATTGCTGTATGCTTTACCGTTTTCGCGTTAATAATTTTTCGCACGTTTTTGGTGAAAAAACCACCGTGCAATGCGTTGAACAAGGATGACAAATGCTGCTGTAACCAACGGCTTCAAGTTAGTAGAGTGGTGATGGAAAAATGGCGAAAATAGGATTATACATTTAGGTAGGATCATGTGTTTTTTTTTTCTAATTTCTCGCTAGAAGTTTTGGATTCAAAAAGACTGTTATCACTGAATTACTTGGACTGATACAAACGTTGTATATTACTTGACCAGCTTCAGCTGTAAATATTTTATTGTTTTAGTATAGCTCACTTCAATTCACGATCAACACACAAAACATCAGTAGGGGATATCGGGGCTAGTTGGCGGTGTTTTCAGTTTTCAATTTTTACTGTTTTGATGTAGGTAGATCTTGCAAAATAAAATACGCGGCATGAAAGAGCAGACTGTTGGCAACATCTCTTATTTTTTTAAAGTGTTTGATGTATTGTCTCAATTTTTAGAGACAAATATATGTGACGCGGAAAACCCGCCAACATACCCCGGTCTCGGGGTAAGTTGGCGGTATGTGATGATACGCCAATAACTAAGCAATCAAATGGAGATTCAATTACTTCAAGGATCCTTTTGGAACGTGCTGAAAATCTTTTCGAAAACAACTGTATGTTAACCGACATTTTCTATTATATTTCAGTATCAACACCCCGGCATTTTGACTTTGACGCGTACTCCATATTCAAAAGCAAATTTTCAAAATTCTTCATGCAATTGGCCGGAATAAATGTCTGCTACATTGGCGAAATACACAAGAAAAAGATTTTCTTACTTTGGAGTGAATTCCAGAAATAATTTTTTTTTTTATGATTTTTTGCACTGTAAATAGTACCGCCAACTTGCCCCGCATGCAGCACCGCCAACTTACCCCAACCGCATATTTTATTAAAAACTATTTAAAAAATAACTTTTGTTTTTGGATAGATGTAATATCTATACGGATACTGAAAGCTCTTTTCACGCGCTATCGAAAAATATAATCATTCAGGAAATAGATTGAAAATGACCCTACATAACGCAAAGTATTTAATATTTCGAAAAATTACTAGGTATGCTCGAAAACACAATATCACCCACAACTTCCACCAAACAAATCGTTTTGCAACAAAAACACATTGGATAACGGGTTTCGCAAAACTTGAGGTACACAAGGCAGTGCTATATGTCTAATAGAAACAGAGAAAAAGGGATTCCGCCAACTTACCCCAACCGCCAACTAGCCCCGGGCTCCCCTACCCAATATCACCAATCGAATTCACTTTCGCCATTCGTAGGCTTAGGTTAAAATGCTCGGAGTTCACTATAATTTTAAAATTAGTCGCAGTAATTAATTTTGCGTAGCGTAGTTGGTAAATCGATTGCCTTGTACGCAGCGCACCTGGGTTCGAGACCGTGCGGTGTTCGAAGTTGTGGTCAAGAGGACATCTTTATTAAGAGCTTCTCCATGATCCAAATACACTAAAAAGTTTTCTACGTCTTTTAAACGATAAATATTTGATTGTTGACAGTTTATGATGGAGAAATTCGAAATTTTTTTTGAAAGAGCATAATTACACGAATTAATTGTTTTTCTTGGGGCAACATTTCAAATAGCTCGACAACTATCGCATTTTAAAAGATTTGACTTAAATCTATTTTAATTTGAAATGACGCAATTTTTTCATTGTAGGTATACTTTTTCGTGCAGAAGTACTCATTCTCTGTAACTCGTTCTCAAATAGTTTGGCTGTATAAGCTACGGTAATGAAACAATTTGTTTTTAAGTGTTGCACACAAATACTTCTAAGCCCTTTTGAAAAATTGCTCTTGTATCAAAATCTTGTAATTACTAGAGAAAATCACTCATAAACCGAATAGAACTTAAATGTTTTGTTCGAATCACGGATGATCATATTGTGTGGTCGGCTTTTTGCTGATTGAATTCCTTACATACCGATACATGAAACTTGGCCCTCTGGGCCTCGGAAAATGTTAGCAAAGTTTAAGCGAATCCTATACATTTCATGGAGTAGAGGTGCGTAGCGACTGTTGGAAATATACGGATGTGATATGGCTTTTCAGTCGATAATGCGATTGCGTCGATTACTGTGTGATCTTCGCCTACGTTTCAATCCCACTATTGGATCATCATCAGGGCCTGAGAAAATTTTATTTATTTAGCTAATTAAGGACTTTTACACCAGTTGACATTAAACAAAACAGAAAAACCCGATTTCACACGATCTGAATGTATATTTTTCGTAAGTGCTAATATTCCACGACATCCATCCCAATCATAACATATATACACAATAACCACAGGCTATAAGCAGTTCTTCAACCCTTTCGAACCTGACATTCTCTCGTATGCAATACGAATTAGCACTTCGTCGATGTAGTCAAGTAAGATATGCTTTGAACGATGTTTAATATTTTGAATTTCTGTTTTGTTTAATGTCAACTGGTGTAAAAGTCCTTAATTAGCTAAATAAATAAAATTTTCTCAGGCCCTGATGATGATCCAATAGTGGGATCGAAACGTAGGCGAAGATCACACAGTAATCGACGCAATCGTACTATCGACTGAAAAGCCATATCACATCCGCCTATACATTTCTTTTGTAAGAAATGTAAAAAGGTGAAAATGTGTTACGAACTGACACAAACTTGCTTATTTAAAAAAAAATATCGGTTAAAGTTTTCCGTACACTCAGAGCACAGCGGCAGGATTGAAAATTGGAACATTTATATTGTAGCCTTCCATAATTTAACATTTAAAAAAATCTAGAGTGGAGTAACTTCTTAACCCTTAAATGTGCAATGTTGTTTCAAAACAACATTGTCAAAATCATCGCAAAATTATTACAGTAACATATTGAAGTTATGAGTCAATTTTTACCAAAATTTTAAAAAATCGATTTGCGCATTTAAGAGTTAATCGCCCTTTTCCACTTTATAAAAGCATTGGTGTTGCATTTACAGCAATGAAGCATTTTAACGTAGTCCACGAACGACTGTTAACTTTACATAATTTGATACTTCGTGGTTACTTGGGTATGCTGTTTGACAACCGAGCAGTAGGAAAATTCCTTTTTTTCTGTATTGACTGTACCTTGTGTAAATATCCCACATTCCAGAACGAAACTTTCACAGTAACAAAATGCGAAATCACATTGTGGCTTCTGATGAATGGTAAGCAAGGGCTTCTGTAGACGGATGCATCTTTGTCGGTAGAGTTGAATGCGGCTACGGATTTTCGGCCGCAACTGCATATGACCTTCCAAATCAAGTACTTTTGGGAATTTTCAACAACTTAGCTGTCCGCTATTACTTGGCAGCGGCATTCATTTGCATCGCAGTATTAAAATCCGACCTTTGGCCACTAATATGTTTCGTCGTCCATTATGATACTGGATTTTTGTTTGTAAAAACTGGGTAATAAACTTCTTAATCAGGTTTTTCGCGATAAGACTTTGCTAAACGTCGTGAATGGACAATGTTTCTCACTTTTTTCTTTACACCCTCAGCGTAAAACAATTACATATCGGAGCAAACTTTTTGGATGCAATCGCATTCAGATAACTTGGTAATCCGAAAAAAATTGAACACTATGGTCAATCAAATCTGGAATTAATAACCATTAAATCAGTGAAAAAGTATACACAAGTGTGCCACGGTTTAATCTTCTCTAAATACAAGCCAATTCTTACTAGTGAAAGTATACCATATAGCAACCTGAAACCAGAAGTGTTACCTACTTTTTGGTTTGCCCTATTTTGTAGAGTTTGGATCCATTGCACCCATATTCCGAAACAAGTACACCAATTCAAAACTAGGTGAGTATTATATACACAAACATACTCTATTCTGCATAGTTTTCTTCAAAGGTTTTTGGATAAATTTCATCAGCTGCTTTTTCACAGATATCTATAAATATCATTTTTATTTTTTTCATTAGAAAGTTTTACCAATATTGTTATTAGTGCTTTTAACTTGTAGAATTAATACAGACATTAAACTGAATAGCGGACTATTCTTAACCCTCCGGGAGTCGCGCTTATGGCCCACTGAACGAGCAGCCGCTGGTGCCGTAAGACGATTTCGCTAGATCTTCAGAACAGCGTGCACTCAGTGCACTAGCGCGACTTCCGGAAGGTTAATCCTCCGTTAGTCACGTTATTGGCTTACCCAATGAGCAACCACTGATTCTCAGACGATTTGCGGACCCTTCGCAGACTGCGTGGCTGGCGACGCGCGGCCATGGACCGAGTGGAATGGAGGAATCTTTTGTATACGGCACAGGCCACTTCGGCCTTAATCTGTTAATAAATAAATAAAACCACTGATTCTCTAAGATGATTTCGCAAGAGTTGCTAAAAGTGTTGTACTGAATTCAATGGCGCGATTGGTTGAAGTTTATATAGTACAACTATTTTTCCACTAATAACTATTTAACCTTCCGGCAGTCGCGCTAGTACACTGAGTGCACGCTGCTTAAAAAATCTAGCGAAATCGTCTGAGAGCACCAGCGGGTGCTCGTTCGGTAAACCATTTGCGCGACTTCTGTAGGGTTAAATACCACATTACTGAAACATATGTAGACACGAGTTGATTTAAACATCTAATCACGGATGATTTTTGAAATCCACGTTACTACAAATGAGAGACTCTCTTTGTTTACTTTCTCTCTCGTTAGTTACTCGGTCGCGTCTACGTCAACTGTTGAACTCTTTATAGAATTTGGCATCTAATTTTTTTGACGTAGGACTACGTCTTTGTTTTCGATATGGGGGTACAATTCTGCAAAAATGGTATGTAACGAAAAGTGGTCCAATTTCAAACGCATATAATTCAGCCATCTGACGATAAATTTTCAATTTTTTTGCGCATATCGCCCCGAAATACTTCTAAGAATAGATTCCAATAGATAAACCCAAAGATTTTTGATATCATGGCATTAAAAATTTAAACAATATACACGGTAACCGTAACAAACTCTAATATAACTACGAAGGACGCTTTTTGTTGAGGAACTGGGACTACCCAATAAAGGAGTATATTCTTTTTACTCTCTTTTGAGTATACTAAATGTACGTCAAAATCTGCATACTTTTTACTCAAGGCATCAAAGTAAAAAATGCGTAGTTTTGGCTCACTAAACAAAGTATTAAATGCGTAATTTATACTCTCACCTGCAGAGTTAAATACATAGTTTTTACTCCCCTAAAATGAAAAATGCTTAGTTTTTATTAATTACAAAAGTCAATTGGGTTAGAAAATAATTTTTGTTGTATTGAAGTTCAAAACTAAAATGTTCTCGAAATAAATTTATAAATTCAAAACTTCGAGAGTCATTATCAACTTCCGGGTGTTCCAAATTATGACCGAATGTATTGGATTTTCGGTTTTCTCGGTATTGGGTCTGCAGCTCCCAGTTTCTATCAACATATGCTGCACTCCTATCTTCCTCTACGGCACACAATCAGCGGATATAAAGTCTTCTCCCAGGCAGACGACGTTTACTATCTTTTTTCGACACAATTTAATTTGCGAGGACTACAAGACAAGATACTTTAATTTAATCTTGCTTCAAATTCAATAATACAATAATTACACCAATTACCTGTCCGATTGCATAAAAAATACTCTTGGTTCGCAACTATAATTCACTCATTTTTTGACGTTTTAGCCGTATACTCGAAGATGTGCAAAACGTAGACATAAAATGAGTATTGGATATTTACCGTGTACAACCTAGTCAAAATATCGCGCATTTACATACAGAAAGTAGCGCTTCCCAAGTCCGGCACGACAGATGTGTGTACCTAGCGCGCTACGCTTCTATGAATGACGTCATCATCGACTATTTAAAGAACGGATTTGGCCGGACAAGCTCAGTCGTCTGTTGAACGGCAGGCGGAGCAGATCACTGCGCTGTGTGTTTTCACAGCCAGTGTAGCTGAGTTAGAAGTCCGCTACATTGGCTGTGGAGGTACGCTACCCAGTGCCGTCCAACACACGACTGAGCTTGTCCTTTCAAACCCTATGCTTTCTGTTGTGTTGTGCTCGTTTCCAGTACAATTTTATGTACAATCTCGAACACAATTATTCGTACACAAAATCGCTTGTACATTCGAGCTCCATTTGCAAACACGGATAACAATAGTGTCGTGGTACTAGTTGTCTCTTTCGCTCTACCCATCATCATCAGCTCAGTTGACTCAGTTTGCTTTGTGCGCTTGGGTTCAATGATTGGGACGAATGTGTAGGTAGGTATATCTAATTTGTTAGCAGGGTTACCATATTCACAGATTTTTCTGTTATGTCACAGATTTTTTTTGATCACAGATTCTTTTTCACAGATGGCAGATTTTAGGAATTTTGATGAAAATTTCACAGATTTTTGGAATAATTGTGATTTTTCCTGTTTCAGTTATCACAGATGGTAAAAAGATGTTTTTGACCGAAACACATATTGACATTTTTGACCGAAACACATATTTCAATGTGGCATCCTGTTTGTTAGTGGTTGCATGCGTAACCTCCATGATAGCAATCTGTGCTTTCGTTGCGCAAAGACGAAAACTTTCTTAGCAACAAATTTACGCGGATCGATGGAAAACACAACGAAAGTTTATTATTTACGTTCGATCAATTCATTGATTCATTTCCACTTCACGTGATTCATTTCCACTCAGCCTATCCTATTTTGATTCTGCTAATAGGTACTTATTACAAAGCCTATTTATGATTGAATACACCGCCACTCGAAAAACCGTTGCAAAAACGCATCGAAGACCATATATAAAATTGTTTTCGTTTCTTGTATATAAATAGTTTCGATATGATTAAGACCACTGCATTCGCTACACTAGTATACGTACTTTAGGAAAGTTACAATAATGGCAAAATATAACTAGAAAGCTTGGTCTATACAGGAAATGTGATTATATTGTCTAAAATTTGATTTTTCTTCACCGGTCCGGGTTTTTACCGCACACAATCGGAAAGTTTTTTATAGGCGGTAGTCAGCTATTTTCGTCCGCGTCCCTGATCACCAATTTTTATACAGTGATTCATCAGCAGTGCTATCTTTGAAAATGAATCTCCTTTATTATGTAACTAATTTTTTTTGGTCATTTTTTAAATGCAAATAATTAAGCAATCTTCATTTTGTTATATTCTGAATTGCACATATTTTGTCGTATGTAATTTTAAATTTACTTTCATTTGATGGCCTTGTAAGGGAACACGTATCCGCCGGTTGCTGCTAATCGAGCTGACATTTCATTAGACTGAGCAAACTAATTTATTTGTTTGTTTAGTGTTTATTTGACCAACTAGGAAACGAATCCACTGGGCCTTTAATGCGTGTGGGAAATACGCATGGTTTTGTCTGAGTGAATGACTTTTGAATTATGTATGAAGGTGGAGAATTGACAATTCGCAAGATCAATTCAAAACCAATAACCAATTTGCGGCAATCATTTCAGTACGAGGAACAAATGTTTTATGGTCATATTTAATTTATTTTAGTCCATTAACTCATCAGTCAATTGTACTGAGCTAAGAATATGTATGTACTATTTGGAAACGGGGGGTGTTTGATTCGTGCATGATGTTAATATCGTTTAGGAACGCAGCATTTATATTTTTGTCAGTTTCGCGTCTTCATTGTAATATCGGAACGTTTACTCGAACGAGGTGGAAAATTTCAAGTTACGGGATCTCAATATGCTTGTGATTATACCAATAAGGACCATTTATAAATTCTGCCACGCTATTAGGAGGAAGAGATATGACTAATTGTGACATAAATGGGAGGGGAGCACGTCATGTGCTTTGACGCAATCGGCCGTTTTACGCACGATTGCGCCATGTATAAGGAAATTCCATAGAACATGAACACTTTTGCGAGTAGCGGTATAAAAGTGCTACTACAAAATGAAGGAAAAACTAAAAGAATTTTATTCGTATTAGACCAAGGGGAAAAATAGAGTGGTAATATGACAGAGAGTTAGTTAGTATTGGGTAATCTTTGCGTGACATAATTTATGAATGTTCCACCATACCACTTTTAAACTCATTGTTTATGGTGCATTTTACATTGTCGACAACACTCACGACAGCCGGCTACCCGGAGTTCAAGTTGTTTTCGATGAAACCATCTCGATAAACGATTAGCCAGAATATATACGCGAACGGAGGTCTTAGTGGAATGTACGTAATATTTCAAAGGTTTTCTTCCGTTTAATTCCACTATGTTTGAAACATAGTGGAATTGAATGGAGGAAGGCCTTTGAAAGATTAGCCAGAGTTTCAACGCCTAGAAGATTTACGTATCCTATAGTCAATAAACTATTCAAACATGTACGAAAATAAATTCTCAGTCGCATCGCTTGCTTGAAGCGAATCCTGACTATCAACCCACCCACTACCCAATCCGTGGTACTTATGGGAGTGTCACTGAGTCGGGGCCTTCCGTTAAGTAAGTACCACATCACCACTTCCTTTCTCATCCCAAGTTACGGTAAAGATGGTCGTGACCCGCAATGGTGGCTCTCAGGCGAAAATCTCGCTCGGACTGTATCAATTGTTATTCCCAAACAATGCTGCTCAAGTAGTCTGGCAGGAAATGAGAGTCATCAGTCTGCAATCTACGAAGTATACCGTGCTTACGCAACGCAACGTACACAACCGGAAAGTTTTTTTTGATAATTTTTATAAGCTAAATAAGTTTAATCGGATTCGATCAGCTACTACAAATGAAATGACCTGATAACCAAGAACGTAGGACTATACTACTTAATGTAAAATATTTATTTTCTTAGTACATTTAGAGTAATAATAAACCAAACAAATATTTCTTACCTATAGTTTAAGCACAACCAATCAACATCGAATGTTACTTATTGAAACCTTCTTGGTTATCAGGTCATTTCATTTGTAGTAGCTGATCGAATCCGATTAAACTTATTTAGCTTTTAAAAATTATTAAAAAAAACTTTCCGATTGTGTACGTTGCGTTGCGTAAGCACGGTATACTTCGTAGATAATTCAATAAGTAACATTCGATGTTGATTGGTTGTGCTTAAACTATAAGTAAGAAATATATTTGATTTATTATTACTCTAAATGTACTAAGAAAATAAATATTTTACATTAAGTAGTATAGTCCTACGTTTACAGTTCGTGCAACCCCATAGTAGTATTTAATTCGAACTATGAAATTATTTATATGTTTTGTAATACCGCCGTAGTTATCGAAAGAGAATGTAAACAAAGAGAGCCTCTTATTTGCAGATACGTTGTTTTCAAAAATTAAGCGAGTAATTATCTAGCTATTATTTTAACTGCACATTCATCCTACTAATGTGGTTTTATTAGCAGTGGCTTCCATCTCTATTTAGTGCATTATTTAAAATGTTAGACGAAATGTTTAAAATGTTTTGTTACCCTATTGATGCATAGGAATGATACAATGCTATAGGGCTCTTCTGCACAAAAAGATTTAACAAATTATTCAGTACTTTTTAGAATAGATATTTAATAGTATTTAATAATGAGAGACTCTCTTTGTTTACTTTCTCTTCTATTAATAACTCGGTCGCTTTTTCATTTACCCCTTAAATCTTTGCATAATATGCTCATCCAAACCGTTAAATTTCAATCTGTACTGTAAAATGAGTGGAAAGTTTTATAGTGAAGTCGTAATAATCGAAAGAGAAAGTAAACAAAGTGAACTTTTCATTGTCAGATACGCTGCCCGTGGAAGCATATTCGTCCCATGTTACAAAATGCATAAACGAGATAAACGCGATCAAAGTTGTAACTCCTTTTCGACAAATATTCCTCCATAAAGCTATATTTTAAGCTCTTCTGCATTAAAAGGAACACAGGCTCCTACATTTCATTGAAATTTGGTGAAAATATTTATATATTCTAATTTGGACATAAGCAATATGCAGTGGGACAGTTATGCTGCTAAATCTAACCCAACTTTGAATAATGTACGCATATTTGTCCCACAGTGACATTGTTTTCATTTCGACGCGCTTCGCTGCAGTTAACTGACTGACAAAAAAATATCAAAATGTCAGCGATGGATTTACTCCGGATGTACGGATCCAGCGAAGATAGTTCGGATGAAGAAGAATTTCATGGATTTGATAAGTGTTTCGAAGAACGTTTTCCGGTTAATTACAATATGACGGAAGTGAGTGTTAGTAACCACCGTGAAAATGTTGCTTCTGGAAAGCGGGCAGTGACGCAGGACCATGATTTCGATTCTGATGGCAGTTTTTTCTCCCCTCCCGCGGAAAATAGGACCAAGAAACAGACAAAAAAAGAGATCCGAAGAACGGTTTCAGCAAAAAAACGACGAGTGGCTCACAACATAATCCAGGGCCCGTGCGGCTGTCGTAAGGAGTGCTATAACCTTTTGTCGCAAGATGACAGAATGAATGTACACGAAACGTATTGGAGTCTTGATACCGTCGGTCAGAGTGCTTTTATTCGCGAATATGCACACAGCGTACCAATGAAACGACGGAGAAACCGGAATGCTGCAAAGCAAATAATTAAGAAACAGTCATATGTTTGCACTTTGCCAGCTGCAAGTGGTGACCCGGTATCAGTCTGCCGAAAGTTTTTTTTGAATACGATTGGCTTTGGAGAGCATTGTGGGTAAGTAGCAACTATTTGAGCAGATTTGTGTTGAATATTGTGGTGATTAATTATTTCGAATTACAGTAACGTCATTTATCGAGCTCTAATGGATCAAGGCGAAGGTCCGCGACAATACAAGCGAGGAAAGTATGAACGGAAATTGCATGAACGTTAAGGCAATCAAATCACACATTTTGAGCTATGGACCAACAATTTCGCACTATCGCCGAGTACATGCACCGAATCGTCTGTATTTACCTTCAGATCTTACGAAAAAATCGATGTATGAACATTTTCAAACTACTCATACAGTGAAGGCCAGCTACTCCTTGTACTGTCGTGTCCTAAAAAAATGAATATCTCGCTTGTGAAGCTAGGGCATGAACAGTGCGAAACGTGTGTGATTGCTGATGAACATAAACGAAACTCCGGTCACATGGACATAGAGGAGAAGTGTGACTTATGCTTAAAATACACTAACCATTTAGAGCTAGCTAGCGCATCGCGAGCGGCATATCGCTTGGACGGCGACTCTGCACTACCGAATGAACTAATAATGGCAGTTGATTTACAGAAGGTAATTATGAACATCTCTATCGTTATCCTTACTTAATATGGTTTCAAAATTGCAGGTCATACAATTACCTCGGCTGAAGGGTTTGAAAACAGTTATATTTTCTCAACGTCTGCTAGCCTTTAACGAAACCTTTGCACCGGTGGGGGCATATGCAAAGCATAATCCGGTTGTCGCTTGCATCTGGAACGAATCTGTCGCTGGTCGGACGTCTAATGACATTTTGAGCTGTTTCCACAGCGTTATTCTAAAGTACAGAACATTGGAAAAAATAACGTTTTGGTTAGACAATTGTTCTTCACAGAACAAAAATTGGAATTTATTCCAACACATCATCCTACTTCTTAATATGGATGAAATGGAACTCAAAGAAATCGTTCTGAAATACTTTGAACCTGGGCACACATTTATGGCAGCGGATAGCTTTCACGCCGCAGTAGAAACTGCAATGCGCCACGACAAGGTCATCACATACCAAGATTTTCAAAGGGTCGTAGCAAAAGCTAAAAAGAAAGTTGAAGTTATAGATATGAAGGCTAACGATTTCTTTCAAACCAAATTGTCTGTTTCCCAATATACACTTAACATGTGCAAGCCTAGACCGTACATTGAAAATATGAGAAAAATAATTTTCAAGAAAGGTGCGTTCAAAATTGGATATTCTAACCATCTCGCTAGCACGCAACTCGAATATTGTTTGCTGTTTTCAAAAAAGCAGTACAAATTAGTCTCGAGTGGTTTTGCACTAGAACAACATCTAAGTCGACAAAAGACTCCTCGTGGCATAGAAAAGGAGAGAAAAAACGCTTTACTCGCAACCGTCCTGCCAGTCATAGCCGAGAACAAACAGGTATTCTATAAAAATTTGCCTACAAACCCATGAGAAACTCAGTATCAAACTATCATTGCTTCGAAAATATTACTAAAATAATATGTAAGAATTAATGTAAATGCTAATGAAAATAAAATTCTTCTCTAGGATTAACCAGGTGAAAATCTAAGATAAAAAAATGAGAATTTCATGTTCAAGGCTATACTATTTATTAGTGGGACAATTATGCCTCCATTTTTCAGATGGGACAAATCGTCTTGATATTGTTTTTGTATTTTTTCAGAACAAAATATATGTTTTCGTTATTTTATCTAAATGTACATACGAAATCATACTATTTGATGCATAAAACAAAAAATCGTCTTGATGTAACATGGGACAGATATGCTTCCAGCGGCAGTACGTCTATTTGAAGTAATTAAGAATTGTCTCCTCAGGAAAAGATATAGCTAGCAAATTGCAAAGATATAAATAGCAATAGCAAATTAACTAGTCTTTGCATATGCACATAAATAGTGTTTCTTTTGGGACTTAACGTCTATGTGTACTGGTCAAGTCGTCTGCTCCATACTGATGCGTCAAAAACGAAACGTTAAACCCTTATTTACTATGATGACGCAAACAAATTCGTATAAAAAATATAGTATAGTATATTCATACGATTAAACGTAAGTTTTTGGATTGTATCCTAATATTCAATAAATAGGTCTGCTCCCTTATTGATGATATAAATAAACTACTTAGAAAATTTTAATATAGGTTTGAACCACTCTAGTCATCAGTCGATATCACACCGTTACACCGTTACTAAAAACCCATCAATCTGATTCACGTCACTTTCAACACTCCCAATTAACGCTTCTGTACTCGGTAAGAAACAAAATTTGTCAACATATGAAATAGCAAACAAAAACTGTTTACGTTCCCATTTCGCGAGTATCGCCGTGTGAGTACACAGGAAAATGAGACCTGAGTGGGAAACTTACTGGACGAAGCTCCACAGCTTTTCTCACCACCAGCAAATCGACAAGAGAATGAGAGACATTTTGTGTGCTTTCCACATTCACCGCATCCCCCGAACGTATGTAGAGTACGAAAGCATTATTTTATGACCTTCAACGGCAGCAATTTAGAGTAACCTTAAAACACACATATACAAATAGAGACAACCATTCAGCTAACCAACTCGCGTTTGTGTGACAGAACAGCGAAGGAATTTCGCGTGGCTCCACGTGGGTGAGTGGTGCGGCTGCCAGGACGAGTTCTATTTGAGGCCACTGTACAAAGAGTGTATACATGCTGAAATGAAAACACAGTTCTATGCCATCCCCCTCCGCTCTCACCGTGATTCTGTTGTGGCTTTTATTGTGACAGTTGCTGCGCGTCTCAAAACCTCCTGGCTCCACTTCAGATCCGTAGAAATACTATTTATGCACAAGAATTGATTTTTTCTCTGCTTTTGATTCTCTGGCACAAGGGACAATGCTTTCCACGCTGCTGACACACTATTGTTATTTACAAACTTCACATTTCACTGTCATCGTGTTTCGATTTTCGCCTGGTACTCACTCTTGCTCTTGCTTTGCCTTTGCTCTCACACTCGTTTCACAATTTTTATCACCTTACTTTAATGTATTCGTAGCAGCCCCTTGACCAAGGATCTGGGTTAGTGATGTATCATTGCTGCTTGCAGGGATGGAATAATTTTCCAACTGAATGCTTTTCCTATCGTATCAAGATGATCCTGCAGATACTTTCCTCAAACACGGACACGTAATCCATCTTTTAGCGAACACCAAACTAATTGCTATATTTGCCTAGTAATCCTTCATTCTGGTCAAGACCAGTTCTGAGGTCACCACCTCGTATCGATTAGACAGCAAATCTTTCAAGGCCGCCATCACACGACAATCAAACAGGATTTTTCTTTATTCACACCAACGAAACAATAGGACACTTGAACTCAAATAAAACTCTCAATAATGGTAGGTCTAAAATTTCAATCACCTAGTTAATAATTAATGTTTTTCTTCTCCATTTTCACTCGCGAATTTCTCTGCGACCGTCCGCATCGAGGCGAGTCCTCTCACAGTCCTCTGCCCATCGACGACACGCTGAAGGATGATGTTTGCCCGATGATGACACTGCTGCTATTTGCAATGATGATGATGACTACGATGACGGTGATGCTGTGAGCAAATCTCTCCAGGAAAATCTCTTACAACTAATACCGATCCTCGCACGCACACCACCAACCAAACGCTCGAAAAGCAGAACCGTCAGATATACCGAAAGAATCTTCTATGACAATGCGAAGCTACTATAGCATCTTCTCCGACCGCTATCTCACAATCTCCCGGAATATCCTATTTGCTCTTACACCTGCCAGAAACTTAACACCGAATTCACTACCCGCCGGAGTCCAAACCGGAAATGCGACCGTTCGCGACGACGTCCTTGCTCGTACTGACGGAACACAATCGGTTAAATCCTACCGAAGACCGATGATAGCATTTTCCATATCCCTAGTTCTCTTTCCGTTTCTCACGGGTCCTGGATAAATATTCTCCGTGGTCAGGGATCTCGGAACCGTTAACACTCGGGGAAAACGAAGCTTCCAAGCTTTCCGTTGTGTTACCGAGAGAAGAAGCTTTCCGTTGGATGATAACGGCTGCAATAGTGCCAAAACGGGTTGAGAGTACGATGTGGAATGAGAGAAAGAACTCTTTTTTTCGAGTGTAACCAGCTGGTCTGACTCGAGTGCTTGTCTGAGTACGTGTAGCTCATTTCGACGTGGGAAAGCTGGTGCGTTACGAGAGCATCCGTAAGTGGAAAATGCTTTCGATTTGAAGATGGAGTGGAACGGATTACGAAAATCGTCCATTCACAGAACACTCGACAATTACACACGGTAGCACATTTCCGCGGTTTATTGCAATGTTGGGAACTGTTCTAGTCGTAGCATCGTTTGCACGTCTGGCTGAATATGTGTTTTTATGGTTGATTTCATTTGTTATTCTTTGACGATATGGTTGAAGCTCATGGCAGATGATTACGTCGTTTATTCTGAGCCTGGTTTGAAGGCTACAAACAACCATGCCCCTCCATAATTTGAAAGATTTGATGGGTATTAGATTCTGATTTTAATGTGTAGCACGAAAACGGACTAATTGGGTTAAAAACTTCATTTACCTAATTATTTGGAATTTCTTATCTTGTCGTGTCCTGCTGGGAAAGAGAAAAGGAAGAAATATGGAAGAAGTAAAGAGAACGGTAGCCGAACGGATTTAGAGCACTTCAATGCATTCCGGCCCCCGGGAGATGTTGTGTGATTTGCCGATAAAGAAATAGGAATCAAATTTTCACAACTCAAAAAGCATTTAAATTTTATAACCGCTGATATCAAACTTCTTCTCGAAGAAAACCGCTGGTCACAAGAAGCAGAAATAAATCCTTAACCCGATTCGATGAGGCCAATAATGGAAATTTTCATCCCGAAGAGATTGCTGTCATAAAATCTAGTCTCTACAATCCAAGTAATCCATCAATTTAGAGCATCTTAAATTGATACAAGTGTATACGCTGCCCTAATTACCATAATGTAACGGTGGCTTAAGGGTAAAACCAATTTAACTTTTGGAACTGACCTAAGATACCTCCGTTGCCAGTCATTTTCATGTGAGCCTAACACACACGCAAATAATTTGTTCATAAATTCATGAAAGAGTACTATTCCGTAAAAAGAACGAAGACATACGAAGATCGTGACCATGTTACCGAAATCGTGAATAATAAACCCTGTATTCATGCCACTAGGTGTGTCGCTACATTTAAATGTTTAAGTTGCTGTAACTGTGTCCCGAATATGTGTAGCATTTTTAATTATTCAATATTTGGGGATACACTGACGTCTATTAAGGAGGAAGAGACAATGTGTGTGTTAATCTTCCTAATCCCACTGGCCGGCAGTGGTATTATGAAAAAAAAAACTTTTCTGCATATGATCTTACTTCCCCATGCAAACAACTTGATTTCGGGATGTAGGAGGTGTTAGCTCTGCCGATTTTCCAATGATCCATTTTAGAATGACAGATACTCGTATTATTATTAAACTTTCGATTCCTTGCCACGAATGGTGCGCATGGAATTGACGCGTATTTAGTATATCATGAAATTTAAATTAATTGCTTTCAAGATTTACCTTTTCCCTTATTATCTTGGACCTACCGTCATTTACCTTTGAATGGATTAGATATATAAGTGTCGGTTGCGGGTAGGGCGAATTTACCGAAATACCCCATCCATTCTGTATGCTATCAATATGTTATTTTCAGTTTGTTAGGAAACAAGACTTGAAATTTCAATATGCACTCGGAAAATACATTTTTCTTCGCGGACCCCCAAGAACGATTTCACGGCTCCCAGGGGTCCGCGGACCCCAAGTCGAGAATCACTCTATTCAAAATGATGTGTTCAAAATCTCGTATGAGACACCGGTATTTGCGCAAATTCAACCGGCCAGTATAACACTTCTACTGACAACAATCGAGAAGAAAGTCTAGAAAAATATGTTATCATGCCGAATTCCAGTTTATATCGATATAATAAAGTCTTCAGTAATGACCAAGTAGAATTTAAATGATTTGAAGACGTTTTATAAGGAAAAAAGGATAACCTTCGGAATACGCCCGGGGCACCTGCGTATAACACTCTTCATTGGCCAATCATACTGCTTTCACTTCCATTCGCAATCCTTTCTTACCCGAGGTAATGTTAGGAAATCGGTTTGCATATTTTTTTACTTTCAACGCGTAAGACTACTGCGATCGAATCTATTATTTTGGAGGAAGGATCTTCGTGAAAATCAATCATCTTATGTAGAATATTGTTACAGAACTGCTGATTTGTTCTTGTGAAGATCTAGCACATGGTGTAGAAAAAACTTAAAAAACTGCTTATTTCATTTTCGATGTTCGCACCATTGTTCGTTCATCCTGAACTTTATAGGTTAAAAGAGCTGAGTAATAGACTATGTTGATGGTTTCGAAAGGTTGGTCACGATTTTCGTAAATTCTATGCACGTTATCGTGATATTTGTTCGTGAGCTATCGGATTTTTAGCAAAGTAATGCGATTCACGTTCAAGATTACAGGATCTTGGTCTCGTCTTTCCGGATCCCTTCATGTTATCGTGTTATTTTATTCATGAACTTACTTACCTTACCGTTCAGACTAGAGCCTTGTTGTCTATTGCTGCATGCAGAAGCCGTCCCCACTCCATTGATGCTTGTCGCCAGCCTCGCAGTCTTCGAAGGGTCCGCAGGTCATCCTCTATCTGATCAATCCTCGCTGTTCGCCCCGTCTTCTTGTTCCTGTAGGGTCGCTCAAGAACCATCTTCACTGAGTCGTTGTCCGACGTTCTTAAGACATGTCCAGCCCAACACAAACGTCCTATTGTTGCAGTATGCGCGATGGATGGTTCTTCCAGCAGCTGATGCAACTCATGATTCATTCGCCTGCGCCACGTTTCGTCTTCCATCTGCACGCCACCATAGATGGTACGCAACACCTTTCGTTCGAAAACTCGTTGGTCCTCCACGAGCATAGTCCAGGTCTCGTGGCCGTAGAGGACCACCGGTCTAAGGGACCATTCATAAATTACGTAACGCTTTTAGGGGGGGGGGGGGGGAGGGGGTGCAACAAGTTGTGACATGTTGTGACATAGGGGGGAGGGGGAGTTAGCTAGATCGTTACGTAACATGTTTTCAACGGAGGAAAAAATATTTTTTCTTGGAATTTGTTACGTAATAGGGGAGGGGGGGATGGAGAAATGTGTGACAATTTGTTACATGGGGGGAGGGGGGAGTCAATTTTGGGCAATTTTTGCGTTACGTAATTTATGAATGGTCCCTAATCAGCGTCTTGTAGATAATCAACTTCGTGCGGCGGCGAATTTTGTTCGACCGGAGCGTGCTCCGGAGTCCAAAGTAGGTACGATCTCCCGCCAAGTCTCTGAATTTCTCTGCTGGTATCGGCGGTTACCAGTGAGCCTTAATAAACGAATTCGTCGACCATCTCGATTTCGTCACTGTCAATCCGAACTCGGGATTGGAGGTCCACAGTGTCGTCTCTAGAACCTATTCCTCTCATTTATTTAGTCTTCTAAACGTTGATGGCAAGTCCAATCCTATTGCCTTCAGCCTTCAGTCTGATGTACGTTTCGGACCTCGCCTCAAAGTTCCATGCCATTATGTCAATGTCGCCGGCGAAGCCAAAAAGCTGGACGGACTTCCTGAAGATCGTGCCACTCGTGTCTATTCCCGCTCTCCTTATTACACCTTCTAACGCAACGTTGAACAGCAGGCACGATAGACCGTAGCCCATTTCGAGGTTCAAAGGGATTTAAGAGTGTCCTTGATACTCGAATAATCACCCGATCCATAGTCGCTTTGACTAATCGTGCTAGCTTATCCGGAAAACCGTACTCGTGCATTATCTGCCATAGCTGATCTCGATCGATTGTGTCATATGCCGATTTGAAATCGCGAATATTTGGCCCGCGGTGGCGCGGGAACCCATGGATCCCGCTTGGTAGTGCCCCACGAACTCCCTTGCAAATTGTGACACTCGACGGCAAAGAATTTGGGAGAGGACCTTGTATGCGGCGCTAAGTAGTGTGATCGCGCGGTAGTTGCAGCAATCCAACTTGTCACCCTTTTTGTAGATTGGGTAAACGACAGCCTCCATCCACTCCTCCGGAAGAGTCTCCTCCTCCCAAATTTTGGCGATTACCCAGTGCAACGCTCTAACCAGTGTTTCACCACCGTATTTTAATAACTCGGCGGGTAGTTGATCTACACCGGCAGTTTTGTTGTTTTTTAGCCGACCGATCTCCTCCTTGACTTCTTGGAGATCGGCAGCCTATCGTCTTCTGCGCGTGCTCCAAGATCCGTTGCCATACCGCCTTCGTCCTCTGCTGCTTCACCGTTGAGGTGCTCGTCATAGTACTGCTTTCACCTCTCAATCAGCGCACACTCGTTCATAAGAAGGTTGCCATTTAAGTCCCTGCACATATCGGCTTGCGGAACGTAGACTTTGCGCGAACTGTTCAGCTTCTCGTAGAACTTCCGTGTATCGTTTACGCGGTACAGTTGGTCCATCGCTTCGTGATCTAATTCCTCCTGTTAGCGCTTCTTTCTCCGCAGGACCGAGGTTTGCCTGTTCCAAACTTGTTTGTATCGCTCCACATTCTGTCTCGGCCCGTGCTGCATTCTTCTCCTCTATTAACTGCTTACATTCGTCATTGAACCAGTCGTTTCCTCGATTTGGAATCGCTTTACCTAGTGCCGCTATAGCAGTACTTTCTATGGCGAAACGGATCTCCCTCCAGCCATCTCCAAGAGTAGCTGCGCCCAGCTATTCTTCCGTGGGTAGTGCTGCTTCCAGCTGCTGTGCGTAGTCTTGGGCAACCCCGGCGTCCCGAAGTTGCACGATGTTGTGCCTTGGCGTCCGACTACGACGAGTGTAGTACAGCGTCGAGAGTTTTGAGCGCATGCATGCTGCAACTAGTTAATGGTCTGAATCTATATTCGCACTGCAGTAGGCACGAACGTTGGTGATATCAGAGAAGAATCGCCTGTCGATTAGAACGTGATCGATTTGGTTTTCGGTACGTTGGTCAGGTGATCTACAGGTGGCTTTGTGGATATCTTTGCGGGGGCAGAAGGTACTTCGGACTACTATGCCACGGGAGGCTGCGAAGTTCACGCATCGTTGGCCGTTGTCATTCGATACGGTATGCAAGCTGTTTGGCCCGATTACCGGTCTAAACATTACCTCCCGTCCTACCTGAGCGTTCATATCACCGATGACGATTTTCAAGTCCCGTTGCGAACAGTCGTCGTACACTTCCTCCAGCTTCGCACAGAACTCTTCCTTCTCGTCGTCGGGTCTCCCATCGCGTGGGCAGTGTACGTTGATAATGATGTAGTTGAAGAAACGGACTTTAATCCTCAACTTACACATCCTTGCGTGGATCGGAGTCCATCCAATCACGTATTGACGCATCCTACCCAGCACTACAAAGCCGGTTGAAATTCATTTGATGCAAACATGATATTAGAGTGGGGTTGCTTAATGGAACGATGACTTCGGAACACAGTTTGCCCTGTATACGAAATGGGCCATCGAAATTCAATCGAGCTAGCATCTACTCAAATTCTGGAACTAAGTTATTTGCATAAATAAATGCATGGAAACATCTTTTTTTCTGTGAACCACTGCCAGCCAGTAGGGAGTTGGGGTGGTTAACACACACATATCATTAGCGAACAAAAATATCACTTCAAATCAAAATCTTCTCAAAAAAAATTTTCAAAATGTTATGATTTTCAATATATTTTAGATTTTGTACCAACAAAAAGAGTTATTTCGTGAAATTACGACCTTTTCATTACTAATTCACGTTTCACAATTCAAATGCCAAAAAAAACTACCTCTATGTACTAAATTGCTCCATAAGCACTAAAAAACTTCAACTTACGATGTTCCGAGAAATTTTAAGGTGAAAAGAAGTCTCCCAGTGTGTTCACAAGTAATGTGACTAGCGTCAGTCTGGTATCTTAGTCAAGTGCCACGGTTCTGAAGAGACGAAGTCGAAATGCAAAATGCTGGACTTGATGATATATATTTGAACCATTGCATTGTCTTTGTATTGCGATTTTCTTGATTTAAATTCTTCTTACGTGCTCGTAACTGTTGTTGTGTTAATTATACCCAAAATTTTCAAGATCCTTCAGAAGCAAAATCCTGGCTTCGCACCTGTATAAAACTCATTCCCATTCGATGCGACATGTTGAAAAAAAAATCACCGAGAAATGCCACCAAGAAAACCATCATCGCTCAACAAACAATGCATAAGCTTACAAATCGTATCACATCCTAGCTTGAACCAGTCTACCGACCTACAAAATTTCCCGTTCCTTTCGTTGCACTATACAAGCTGAGCGAACGCCAAATTTCCTTCTAGCACCGCATAGAATCGTATCTCTTAAAGCTAGCCAGTGCACCAACAGAACGGAGGCAAGCGCATAATAAATATTCTCATCGTGAATGGAGAATCAGACATTTATACGATCTCGTTAACAAGAGAGGCATGGGAGTGGGGAAATGACCGACGGGTGGAACCGTAAGGCAACATGGCGATGGTTGTAACACATGGTTTGTGGTGATTTTTATGTGCTTTACACGATCCATACCCAGTCAGCCCCACCGTCCAGTGATAGACCGAAGTAACGAGGAGGAGCAGTTAGTATTAAGTATTGACTATACTGGTGAAGTTCGTCGGATGTGAGTCGAAGCCTGTTACTCAGCAGTACGTGAGGTTATGGAATGCTTGTGCAAGCTTTTATGGTTGTATGAATCGTGGTTGGAAAATATTGCAAATTTTTTATTAATTTCCCCGAACGATTCATTTCACTGGAACAGGGTTGTATGCATTTATTGAACTCGCGTCTATTTTTATTATAGCGATATAAGTAAGGTTTCCATTGATTGATTACAATTGTTAAAATAAAACTTTTTGAGCGACTTAGTGGAATATCTTATGAATTCCACCAATATTATAAATGAATTAAACGGTAGACATCCGCCCTAAGAGGGTTAGAGGATTGATTGATTCGAATTGCGCCAGTACACAAATTACTTTCTCATGCATCTTGCTGTTGGTGACATCGTTTACAGTCTGCTACAATATTTTGTACGTATCCATGCAAACTATGCTGTCTAACACTTCCGCCTTCGTCCGATGATTTCACTACACGCTTGACAAGCAATCAAAACACCAGCCGGAAGGATGCAGCTGACGTCTTAGTCTTCAGGTAAGCAAGCATCATACTGGTGCGACAGGGACACGTGTCATAATTTACCTCTCCCGATCTTGCGTAATTTCCGGCATTATCCAATTCGTTGATGGGTGTGTTTTTATGAGCGAGAGCTTTAATGTTGGCGTAATTCTAAATTTTAACCTCGGTACTCAACGACGACGTGCCCGGGATCACAGTCGTTAACCACAATTTATGCTACCGCCGAGGATTGCAAATTGCATGTAGACACGCGAAACATTTGCAAATACCCGCAAAAGCACTCGGCTCGTATCAATATTCATCGCTTGGTAGAGCTCTAGCTTTTTGCGAGAAGTGCTTTGAGCAGCTAATTAAAAGGCGACTTTCGTGACACATGATTCTCGTGTGCACGTGAAAGGATAGAAAGGATTCCAGCCTAAATCAACATGTTTCGGAAAATTTTAATTTCATTCGATTATGAACCAAGTCGTAGTTTATTTTCTTTATACTTTTACGCCTTCGGGCATATTTCAAATCTGTCAACTACTCGTAACTTACTTCTCCGATTTAAATAAAATTTCTTTGAAATCGAAAAATATACATGTACTAGTGTAGAGACAATTGTGGTCTGAGAAGAAATTTTCAGGCACGTTTTTCACAAGAAATCAAGGCTCGTTGTTTACAATTAAATTGTATTGTGTTTTTGAGGCTTATAAAAAGAAGAACACACAGTTAAAACCAAATCGCAATTAAAGTAAATAATAATCAACGCATTTTCACATGGAAGCGGGATATTTCAAGAAAATAAATAATTGCATGCAAAATGACAATACCTACAATGAACCCCTTCATTATTCCGATGTTTGCTTGTGTCCCTCAACTGGGAGTTTCAAATGCAACCTAGCAAGTCGCCCAACCCGGCATTTATAACTAAATATGGGAAGAATGTTTAATTAATGTTTTTGGTACACCTTCTTTCGCCCATCGCTTGCCGCATCTTCTCGACTTTACACGGCGAAAAGCACAAAGTGAAAACAAGAGCTTATTTAGATCACGAAGAAGAAGAAAAAACGCGCTAACGAAGCTTGGCGAATTTATCGTCCCATGACATGACTCGAGAGAACACGGCACCGCGCGCCGGTCGGGCAGTGAAACCGGAAGGATGCCGGCTCCGACGAAGGAACAGGAAATAAACAGCACCACTGCCGGCGTAAAACGAAACAATTGATTGCGGAGTCTGGGCGTCGGTTTCGCGCCTTGGAAAGTAAAACACTGGCAAGGGATGACAGAATGCACCAAAAGGTGTTACAATCAAATTATCGCAATTTTTGCTTGCTAGCTAGTTTCCGCTCAGGACAAATAATTTTGCTTGGATGCAAACACAATTTACACTGTCTATTAGCATTGAATCCTGTTTGTGCTGTTATCAGGATATCTTTTGATACGCAGATTCCTCCAGCTATTGACATCGTTCGAAAATTTACCTATTTCGAAGATACCCTTCAATCTTCAAACATTTGGATTGGCCTTCTCCGGGCAGCGTGTTCCGGCGCTCTTCGTCCAATAAAACCAGTGTAGCAGTAAGTGAGATTCTAGTTCGTAAACTTTATCTTCTCGTCTTTGCCGAAATTGAATAATATATTAGATTTCAGGTTAAATCAACCAAAGCTTGATAAACTCTTTCGTTAGAGTAGTTCACATGAGTATGGAAAGCATGTTTGGACTCAAGAAAGAAAAATTGTTAGGGTGCGTATCTTCGGAAAAAATAAAAAATCATATATGGAAAAAATCTACCTATAACCATTGACATTATCGAGTAATGAACCTGTACTTATTAGGCATTAACATGTTGGTTTATTTCTTTTATGCGCTTGTAGCTTAGTTAGAACATGACAATCATTCCACTCAATCGTTATTTTTAAAAAAAAAAACACATATGGGAATAAATTGAATCACCTCAAGCTACGGTCAACTTTATTTTATAAGAACCCTTTTCGCATACGATATGTATACCAGCACACAAAAAAGGAACGAAACTTTTCTCCTGCACGCTCCTCCTGCAGCAGGTCACCATGGGTCGAACAAGAAGATGCATCATATCGTGTGTTGAGGTGGGAAAAAGCTTTCGCAAGTGCTAGCGGTGCAAGCTTGTGTTGGACTTACGGTCAACTTTGTTAGTGAAGGATTTGCTCTGCATAGTAATGGAGAAAGAAAATCTGCAATGATACTGAAATCATGGCTTCGAGATTTACTTTCAAAATTTTTGCTGGAAATAGTGCATTTGAAAATTTTACTATCTTGTTAAAGAAATGAATACTAGTTCCCACCCACATACACTTTGATCCGATGTATCAGGAATTGCTCGTAGATCACGAAGGAAAGTGATTATTGATTTTCTTTATAAACTTTTAACATTCAAAAAAACGTTCCGATTGATATAGTGACCTGTAATGTTTAATTAAGTCGAGGTCGTTTGTTCCTAATACGGCATTCCCTGGTGCTGCGAAGGCATGTTTTAATTGTACGCATCCTCAATAACAATTCACTTTTTACATTTCTTATAAAAGAAATGTATGGAATTCGCTCAAACTTTCGAGATTTTTTATGAGGCCCGGACGGCCGAGTCTTTTATACCAATCGACTCAGCTCGACGATTTTGGACAATGTCTGTGTGTATGTAACGGACAAACTCTCATTCGTGTTTCTCAGCAATGGCTGAACCGATCTTTTCCAAACCAATGTGTGTTTTCACAGCCAGTGTAGCTGAGTTAGAAGACCGCTACACTGCTTGTGGAGGTACGCTACCCATTGAATGCTACCGAGCTTATCGTTTCAAACACATGCTATCTTTTGTGTTGTGCTCGTTTCCAGCACACTTATATGTGTAATTATTCACACACAAAATAGTTTGTACATGCGAGCTCCATTTGCAAACACGGTTAACATAGTGTCGTAGTATTAGTTGTCTCTTTCGCTCTACCCATCATCATCAGCGTTCATTCATTTTGCTTTGTGCACTTGGGTTTAATGCTCGAGGCGAATGTGTAGGTAGGTAGATCTAATTTGTTACCAAATTGCGCAACGAAAGTTTATTATTTACGTTCGATCAATTTATTGATTCATTCCCCCATCACGTGATTCATTTCCACTCAGCCTATAATATTTTGATTCTACTAATAGGTACATACTACAAAGCCTATTCATTAATGAATACACTGCCACTTGAAAAACCGTTGCAAAAACGCATCTTGTCCATATATAAAATTGTTTTCAATTCTTGTATATTTATAGTTTCGATATATGATTAAGACCACTGCATTCGCTATATTTGTATGCGTGCTTTAGGAAAGTTACAATAATGCCAAAATATAACTAGAATGCTTGGTCTATACATGAAATGTGATTATATTGTCTAAAATTTGATTTTTCTTCACTGGTCCGGGTTTTTTACCACACACAATCGAAAAGTTTTTACAAGCTAATCTTATGCTATAAAGATTTAGCTCCAGATATTAGCTCGGACACAGTTTTTTGTCTTCTTTCTTCAGATCTTCTTAAATAAGTTTAATCGGATTCGATCACCTACTACAAATGAAATGACCTGATAACCAAGAAGGTTTGGTTCAATATGTAATATTCGATGTTGATTGGTTGTGATTAAACCATACGTAAGAAATATGTTTGATTTATTATTACTATAAATGTACTAAGAAAATAAATATTTAACATTAAGTAGTATAGTCCTACGTCTACAGCTCGTGCAACCCCATAGGGCTGCCCCTTGTAGTTTTTTTTTAAATTATCTACCGAAATTGACGACATAGATAAACACTGTATACATCTTTGGACAGCCTATATGAATACCTTTCGAACGAGCTATAGATTGTTGAAATCGGACCATTATCAAAAGAGATATCTGTAATTAAATATGGACGAAAGATTTTTATCATTTCTCATAGCCACAAATAAGACCAAAAACATGCAATCTATTTTTAACGCCAAAACGGCTAGGTCAATAGTATCTTCGGAGAATTTAATGGATGCAATATGGCCTTTCTTTTAATTTAATTTTTTTACTGATTAATCCACCTACGAGTGAGATATTTTCATAAATTTTCTTGGAAGAGATGTTATTGAAATGATGTCTTCAGCAAATTTGTAGCTCTCACTTTTGCGAATAATTTTACTGAAGACATCAAATATTGATTTTGAATATTTTAAAAGTTATAGCTTGTTGTTTGTGGATTACCCTTTGTCGCCTATTTATTGTTCAATATAATAGTAAAGCATTTAACTTAGCCAAATATTATTTCGATAAAACGAATTTCATATTTCCTTTTCCTATCTACAATCGCTAAAAATAACCGCCGAACAATTCCAAGTTGTCTACATGGAACTTGATCACCTATTGATGCAAAAAATTTCATTTGCTCGAACCTGATGACTGCAAAGTTTCTAAGTTACAAACATCGGATCGATCTGAAACATATCTTGGAAAATAAAAAGCTATACAAAAAACTCCAAGCAACTGCGTAGCCAAGAGAAGGCTTCATAATTCAACCCCACCCTCTGCCCCCACCCAAAAAAATAATTGGATTGATGAGAATAATTCATTGATGCTGACTGACTTCATTCAATGCTACAATAATAATTATCAAATCAGTACATTGATAACCTATCGTTTTAAACATCATGAGGACTTTTGAAAAGTTGTGGGAATGAAATCCTAACTGATCTATTGGTCTTAATCTAACAGTTGTCTAATCACTTTAATATCAAATACCTGCATGAAAACATTTGAATAGAAACTCATCCCTGAATTCTGAAATCAATCATAATCCTCAGATTTCTTATCATATTGAACTCACTTTTGAATGGATGTACTGTAATATGGATTAGGGTCTTTTTAATAGGAAGCGAAGTTTGAAACACAGAAACATGAAACACAGAACTGCTCACCGAAATTGCATCAACATTTCCTGATCATGCCTTTATTTTGAGAATACGTAGAGTTGAGACGAAAACGTAATATGATTAATAACGAGGATAACACTTTCCGAAAGTAGAGTAAAACTTATGAAAAATGGTGTTTTCCATTCGACTCTAGCAGGTCCTGATCAATTTTGATGAGCTTTTAATTTACAAGAATGTATTACCAATTATATGAATAGGTAAAATAAAGGTTCGCAAACAGTAATTTAAGGTCAAGATTACATCATTTTGCAACCGCCAATTTCGGAGTTTTAGTATCTTCGATAAATTTTACAAACGTTAAACAGCACATCATCTGATAAAATAACTTTGGAGTTATAACCTCCAAGAAGTATTTATGGAAAATTTACTCTTCAAACAAATCTAGTTCGAGACTTAATGTCTTCAGCAAAATTTAGGGAGTGCTATTACAAACCACTTTGTTGAAGACATGAAGGCTCCGTTTGTTCAGGGTAACAACATATTTTAGGCTATTTGTACCTTTAAAATAAATTATTATGATTTTACTGTTTATGATCTTCTACTATATATAAACAATAAATTTAACATTTTATCCAAATCTTGAGTTTGTGAAGCTCGCAATAAAGTTGTTTAAGATAGAAAAATAGATTAAGGAACATTTCGTAAATATCATTTTAAAACTCGCGTAGTATTCATTCCTGCAATAAAGTTGTTTTAAACGATAGTCTCAACAAATTCGCTAAAGAAACGAACTCTGTTACTGTTTTTTGAAAAATCAATTCTCCATAATTTTAAAACTTCAAAAATGACGGTTTCGGAATTATGCCATTTGGACATTAAGTTCGATTATCACCAAACCCCCACCAAACCGAATTTCTAGTTACGCCGCTGACCCTAAGTAAGTAGAAACAAAGTCGTTCTATACTCGTCCACAAGAAACTTCTTCGAATACTGCCAGTGGCGTAGCCAGAAATTTGGTTTGGAGGGGGTTTTGATGAAAATCGCAAATTTTTTGAAAAAATGTTAAAATTTAATATGAGTTTGATAAATTATTGAAAACTCAAAAACATAAGTAGTCTAACAGATGTCATTACAGTCTACAAACAAGAAGGATCAACATGGAACAGTTTTCAAACCTCTATAGATTATTTTCTTGTATAATATGCCAATGAAGTAAAAAATTGCGATCTTTTAAAGTGGGATAAATGATCTAAAAAATTTTCAACGTTCAAGATCGCCTAATATAATAATCCTTGACTTTGAAGGTTTGACAGCTTCGGGAAGTTATCAACATAAAACAGCGCCTGCTTTGATATAGAAATTTTAGTGATTAACTCTCATAGAGGTAATTATGGTGAATTAATTTTTCAAAAATATTAAGAGACATGGTGCCTTCAGCAAAGTTTTTGATAATGTCATTTCAAACAATTTTGTTGAAAATATGAAGGCTACATGAATTCAACATATAGGGATTTAAATGGACTGGGCCTGCTATATTTCTTCTTAGTGAAGAAAAATTTAGGTGAAAACTATTTTTTTCTGCGCTACGGATAAAATTGTTTGAAACAATCATTGCGAGTTGAGAACACAAAACCTATAACTAAATTATGGATGGATGGAACTGAAACTTGCGTTTCGACTTCATCTCATCAGAATCCGACACTAACTTGGAGGGCGGACTAAGCTTGCGCCGAATTGATGCTAGCTCCTGAAAATGGAATCACTCTTTGTGTTTTTGAGTCCTTTTAATATCTGGGAATTATTTGTTTTATATCCAGTTCCCTTATTTTTTTGTAAGCTTCAAAGGCACCTTGAACGCAATGTGAATTTATTATTTAATTACCGCAGAAGAGATTTATCAAATACAGTAATTTCAGAATAGCTTGTTGTAAAGGTTTTCTACTACTATATTTCGATACTCTGAATATGTGGGATATTTATGTCTTTGACAAAGTTGTTTGAAATAGCACTTTCGAAAACTTTGCTGGAGACATTAAGTCTCGACCCAAATTTGGTTGAAGAGTAATTCTTGTCTATAATTACTTCTAGGAGGATTAACCGTCAAAATTATTCTATCAGCAGATGAACAGTTTTACGTTTTGAAATTCTTCAATGTTACTTAACATCGAAATTTGGCAGTTTCGAATGAGTGTGATCGTGACCGTTAAAAATTTATCGAGCATTAATTTTACTTTTCTTCATTAGTCAACCTCACAACTTGCAGTACTAGTACGTAGCACACAAAATTTTAGTACGCCATTCATTGCATCCTGCTAAGAGGCTATTCATATAGTTGATAATACAACAACAATCCAATGCTCATAAAACCGATCCTGACCTGCTAGAGACAAAATTACATCAGCTTTCAACTAGTTTCTGAAATGTTATTCTTGTTGTTAATCATATTGAATTGTTGTCTAAACTCTACACAATCTAAAAAAATACATTTTCAGCAAATGTTGAAATGTATGTAAGTTTTCGGTAAACAAGGTTATGTTTTATATGCAATCAACCTATTCAAATTTAGATTCCCATTCGAAAAATCGTCTCTAATCCATATTTTGAAGCATCTTTCCAAAAATGAGCTCATAATAATTCAGACAGTTATTTTAATTTACATTGAAGTAATTTGACAACTATGGGATTCTGGCTAAGAGATAAGTTACAAGATCCCCTTTTTCCAATTCCCAATTTTCCAAAAGTTCTGATGACGCTTTAAACACATTTCTCAATGTAGTGATCAGAGAATATTTTTCCAAAAATATTTTGTGGAATATTAAATTAAATTCGTCAGCATCAAATGTTTTTCAATCCAATTAATTTTGGTTTGGGGGGGGGGGGGTTTAACCCCCAAACCCCCCCCCCCCTGGCTACGCCACTGAATACTGCCAATCTATTATAATACAGTGAAGACCCCATTTGATCAGCCCCCAATTTAGTCTACTCCCGATTTTGTCCGTCTCATATGTAAATATATTTGCACATCGTAAACAAAACTGGACGACATTTCCTCTCCCATCGTATAAAGCACGTTGTATGCTCATTAACATACGAACACTCAAAGAACGCCGCGAATTCGCCATGCTTTGCTTTATCAACGACATTATTTCTCAACGTGTACAATCCGCATTATTACTCTCGCAAATCAAATTTTATGTACCTAGCCGTCAACTAAGAACTCGTAATTTATCCCAAGAACAATCTTTTAGGATAAACTATGCTAAAAATAGCCCCATCAATAGAATAATGCATCATTATAATGAAAATTGTGCAATAATCGACCTTTTCATGTCCAGAAAACAAATTAAATTTGAACTTAATCGTAGAAATAATGTATAGTACATAAGCAAATATTGTAATACCATTTTATGTAGTCTACATATGCTTGACGAAAATAAATAAGTAATGATGGACTCTAGCAGACGAACCTTCCTACACAATATTACAAAGGCTTATTAAACAACTTTCCCTAATAAGGTTGTAAAAATTAAAAAGTATTTGAGAATTATTAATAGCTTTAGTAAACGGAGTAGTGACCGTCGCCCCACAATGCAGATTATTTTTTATGGCTAGCGGTGAGCACGATTTCCCGAATTGCTGAACTGAAAATTATGGAATAGAAGTTAGTTTTTAGAATTCTTTAAAGATTTAAACCGCTGAAAATCGCTCAAATGGCTCGGAATGAGACCCGCTAGTGCTCTAAGTCGATTTCGCTAGATTTTCAGAGCAGCGTGCACCCAGTGCACTAACGCAAGGGACGGAAGGTTATCGAAAAGTTTCGTGGAAACGAAAATTCCAGTAATATTGATTTTCTTTAACGGGTTTCGAGGGTTTTTTATTTGTTCTTTGGCATTAAGATAATAATTCAAATCAAAGATACTACTGGGAAGTCACTTTTAGAAAAAGTCGATATCGAAGTAAAGTTTGAACTATGCACGCATGCACTTCAGAGGTAGTTCTCTGCATGTGTCATCAAAAACATCGCGAAACATAAAGTTCTAAATATTCTCAATCGATATAATATCCGAAAAGAGTGATGCGAGTAATAAGAAATGTCTCATCACACTGTTAGGTGGATTAAAAACGTTTTTGTTTCAATATTTGCATCACAACACGTATAGTTGGACGAAAAGAACTGTGTTTGAAATCTAACACTACTGTGCCTTAAAAGAGTCTCACTTGATTCTATTGTAAAGATTCCCATCAGTCGCTATTGATTTTTTTATTTATCCGACTTCCGGTTCCGGAGTTACGGGTTGAAGAGTACGACCACACAACAAATTCCCATAAAAAACTGGTACCACCACGATGTCCAAATGATGCAATACATATTAAAATGTGTGCAACATTACTTGGATTTGCGTATCTAGATAATTAGTTATCCATCGAAGTCGCTTTGATCACATTGGCCACCTATGATGGCTTTTGAGGCCCCCGGGGAACTTACCAAGTCCCTAGGTTAATGTCATAACTATTTCTCAGCGAATTATTAACCGATTTTTACAAACCAGATACCACGATGAAAGCAATTTTTTTACTAAAATAGGAGTATCTTACATTTGCAGTTCTATGTTATTGACGGTCCATCGAAGTCTTGTTGGCCACATTAACCACCGTAGATGGTTCTGGAAGTTCCTGGAAAAATAAAAAATTCAAAATTAAAAAACTCACATCAGTTTCTCGGAGCTGGTTGGGCCGATTTTCACAAACTTAGTTTCAAACGTAAGATATATTATTCCTATAGACTGCTATGAACTTTCGTACGGATCGGTTGTATGGTTCCGGAAATACAGGTCACATAAGAAATTTTTAATGCCAAATGTCCTTAAATTCATGAAACGTAGAGATTTTGTTTTGTTATACCCAAAAAAATTGAAAAAATTGACTTTTTGGGACTGTTGATTTCGCACATTTTTGCTGTTCTCATAGAGAAAGGTTAAACAATCGGGCAAGAATTTCGACCGTTTAACCGAGGCCCGCAGGTTCGAGTCTCTTACACCATTCGATTCAGTTCGTCGAGATCGCAAAGTGTCTGTGTGTATGTTTGTGTCAAATAACGTCACTCAATTTTCTCAGAGATGGCTGAACCGATTTGCCAAACTTAGATTCAAATGAACGGTATAACGCTCCCATAAGCTGCTATTGAATTTAGTTGATTCGGTTCCGGAGTTACGGGTTCAAAAATACGGTCACATAGCAAATTCCCTTATAAACTGGTAACACCATGGTATCCGAACGATACATATTCTAATAGGTTCAACGTTACTTGAATTTGCAGGTCTAGATCACTAATGACCAAGCAAAGTAGCTTTGACCCCATGGCCGCCTATGACGGTTCTTGAGGCCTCCGAGAAAGTGGCCTAGTTCCTAAGCTAATGTCACATCTATTTTCCAGCGAACTCTTAACCGATTTTTACAAAGTTAATTTCAAATGAAAGATATGATACTTCCATTGACTGCTATTGAATTTCATTCAGTACTAACTTTTTGTTCCGGAATTACAGGCAGGTTATTATGGACGGCGCCGGTGGTTGAGTGGTAAGCGTGACCGCCACTCATTCCGGTTGGCCTGGATTCAATTCCAGCTGAGGTCGTTGAGATTTTTCTGTGGTGACGTCTCCCTTTGGAAGGGAAGTAAAGCCGTTGGTCCCCGGTCCATGAGTTTGGTGGATCGATATCTAGTCCAGATAGTGGAGTAACCTCTCTGGCGTCAGTAAAGAAGAAATAGATCCATTTTCTATACTCTTACTAGCAAAAATATCATCCTCCCGTGATACTTGTGGAGTGCGCAGTAGTATACACAGTCGAGTCTCCTACTACGCGATTAACTGGGGGCGTGAAAAAGGAATCCGCGTTGTATGGGATTTCGACTAATTGGGGCTGTGGCCGATTATTTCGTCCGCGTCAACATGTAGCGCTATACTTTCTTTGGCAAAGTTGTTGTACTCACTTGGGCCTGCAACTTAGACTAATTGGGTATCAAATTAGTTGAGAACTATGCCGCCAGGGGTGCTATCAAAAATGAGTAAATAAATCGAGCGACTATCATCAAATGGATTCAATGTCAAATATATCAAGACCCTGATTATTTCGAAAGGTGGTGTCTTCGGGGAATTTATAAAAGAAGTCCAGAGCTTCTAGATGGTAAAAAGTATACTTCGCAATTACCCCACCAGGTGGCGCTAGTGCTAATGCAAATATTCAACACATGTTAAAATAATTATATATCTCAACATCGTGATTAGATGGACTAGTACTGTCTTCAGCAAAGTTGCTCGAGAGGTCGAGGACTACTCAACGGTAACAGATTAGTTTGGAATACTCTCACTATGCGGCACTAGTGAGCGTAGAAGCTTTCAGCACATTGTAGATTATGATGTATCTCAAAAGTCTACTAACTTGGAAAAATGGTGTTTTTGGCAAAGTTCTCGAGGAGCTCAAAGGCTACTCGAAAATGGATATATTAAACTGGAATGGACCCACCAGGCGGCGCTAGTGAGCATTATTTTTCAAAGCATGTATCTTGAGATCATGATCATTTGGAAGGGTGGTGTATTTGGCAATATTCCTAGGCAGGTCGAGCTCTGTCCTACGGCGAACAAATTATTTTAGAACTCGCCCACTAGATGGTGCTAATGCGAATGAAACTTTTTTAACGTTATAGATATATTTCTAAAGTCTGATAATTTAGGTAAACGCTGTTTTGGTAAAGTTCTTCAGGGGGACAAGTGCTGTTTGACAATGTATAGAAAAATTTCGATTTTACAGGTGACGCTAGTGAGCGCGAATTTTTCCTTTCAATTTCTGCAGCTGGATATAAAGGCAGTTAAGAAGGGTGGTGTCTTCAACGAATGTGCTCAAGTGGTAGCAGCATGTAGTAGATAATGACATTTCTCAAAAGTCTAATAACTTAGAAAGATGATGCTTTCAGTAAAGTTCCTGAGGAGGTCAAAGGCTACTCGAAAATAGATAGATTATAGTGGAATGGACCCAGCAGTTGGCGATAGTGAGAATTATTTTTCATATCCTGTATCTTGAGATCATGATCATTTGGAAGGGTGGTGTCTTTGGCAATATTCATAGACAAGTTGAGCTCTGTCTCAAGGCGACAAATTAGTTCGGAACTTGCCCACTAGGCGTCGCTAATAAGATGAAACTTTCTCAACATTATAGATATATTTCTAAAGTCTCATAATTTAGGAAAACGCTGTTTTGGTAAAGTTCTCCATGGGGACAAGTGCTGTTTGACAATGTATAGAAAATTTTTGATTTTACCCGCTAGGTGATACTAGTGAGCACGCATTTTTCTTTTCAATTTCTGCATCTCAACATTAAGGCAGTTTAGAAGGGATTACTCAACTTTAAATTGACAACAGCAAGTAGCAACTTGCCACTGGTCGGCGCTTCGATCGGCCAGCAATCGCTATACGGGACTTGTATGCAAACTTGAATACAATGGTGACTCACGCATGCGAACCTGTATGCGATGGTGATTTTCAACGTATTTTCATTTATATCTTTACACAGGTTTTTGTGGAAAGTTTGTTCTAGCTTATATGTCTGTTCTCTGTGGCCGAATCATGTTTCACTTGTCTCAACAGTATAATCAGAACTTCTTTTCTTCCGAACCTTATGCTTAACTTATTATTTGTCCAGTTGTGTTTGGATCTGGCGTTGATCTAGCACTAATTTACTGGCTGATGCTGATGTGACGAAGTCGAAACGCAACTCCATAGCTAATTGATTGTACTAACGGTTAGTCTCATGTGTGCGGCGTGTTTCCAGAAATCAGGCGAGAATGCAGAGTTACGAAAGATTACAAAACCGTAATGAGCATCAGGAGGGATTTTTACAAACTACTATTACGTAATCAAATTGTTATCTGGAATGACCCCAGAAAGGTGGAATAAATGCAATCATAATAAGATTCATTTTTGTTATCCGATGAAAAGCTGTTGGTGAATTTAAAATTAAATTCGATACTCACGTACTTCTAAAAGAAACATTTCCTCCTCCCTACTTTAGACCACTCAGTCCACTCGGACTTACTGGACGTGATAGAAAAATAAGATTTAGGTGCAAGTAGCTCTTCTTCTCTAATACCCGCCTCGCCACCCCTCAGCGTAGTACACAAGATTGCCTCGAAAGACGTGCGAGCTCTCGTCGGAAGCACTTGTGAGGGATAACACACATAAAACTTTCCCAGATTGAAGACGGTGCCGAAAGTTACACCTTAAATCGATACTGGCAATCGATAAATCACCACCTCGTACTCGAGTATAGCTTAAGGCTCCCCTACACGTAAGGCTCCGGTGAAAGAAAGAATCTGGCTAAGCGAGACTAACTTTTACATGTGTTCAAAAGAGGGCGTGTATCAGCGGAAAGCGAGAAAAACCACCCTAACCCGAGCAGACAGAAAACCGGGTGGAATGTACTGTATAAATCATTATAGAAAAACTTTCGCGTCGGTTATTTTTTCGCGAAGTTACCAACCTTCGGTTTTTCGCAGGCACCACATCCAGACACCCATTGCCACCAGCAGCGCTAGCTAGCTTGGGAAATCTTTGCAGATCATTTGCTAAAAAGGAAAAATGCTGTGTGCCCTACCCTTTGGCGGCATTCTGATTTGTGACGTAATTTATAGCCACTATACAATCTCATTCCTGTCCGTTTGAACGATTTGCCGCAGGTTAGCGTGGTAGCTATGGTAGGTACTTTGGCTCTTCTACCTGTCAACTGAACGGACACTGAACGGTCAGCAGTAGTTCGAGGCGTTAAAAAGAAAAGTTTTAATGATGTCTTTTCTTGTATTGCAGCTGCTATTGAGGCGAATCAAAATAAGTCTTTACGGGAAAACACCCGAACAAGTGTATTTTATTCGCCGGCAGAAGCATCTCGTTTGCCTCAATTGGCTTGATAATGTCAACGAATCCGTAACGAAAATTGAATTAGATGCTGGTGGTCCGCCCCCCGGGATAAAGTAGGTCAGGGAAAGTCCAATACTACGGGTCGTTGCCGAGGCGGGATTTGAATCAATAAATGATTATACTCTGGCGGCTATTGATTACCGCTTTCAGTTCATCGCCAGCAGAAAGAATAGAATTCTGGAACGCGTCCTTCATTAGGATGATTGCTCTTTAAGCAACTCGCTTCCCTTGAAAGGGCAAATCATCAAAGCGTTTTATTTCCCGATACTTAAATCTGTAAATTGAATTGAACGCAAAAATCATACTTGAATTTCTGCGCTTTAGTCGAGATTATATGCTTTGCTAACTCAATGTACAGACATCACTAGAATTTTTCTGTATATTATTAGCAGACATCAAACCCGGATGTATACCGTGAAGCGATTGAAGCATCTTATTCCGTAGAACAGGATTGCTTGCTCCGAACAGGATTGCGAACTAAAGCATTTGCTCCCGCTGCCACGCACTGTCTGGTTGGACTGACAGATAGCAAAGTTGACAACTCTAATTAAGGTGATATGTCTACGAACCCCTAATTGGTAGTTTGTCGCTGGCTCGGTGTATAGCCTTTTGTAATTCAAAACGATGTTTTAACTTAGTTAGATGAATGCGGGCCACCCAAGCTTCCCAACTCCAGCGGCAGTACCTGGCTACGCCATCACAGCGAGAGGAAAATTTTCAAACAACCAAAGTTGTTCGTAACGTAACATCGGGATGTGAGTTTAGTTTTGAATAACTATAATTTACAAGAGCAAGAAGGCGTAAAATTGCGCAATTTATTCGCAAACATATCGTCAACTTTGGGCGCTCGGAATTAAACTTGTCTAACTCTTCTCGGGCTCGTACGCATGCATGAGCGTTCCTGTATGGGTGTGCAAGTTCTGGGACTCGTTAATTAGCATACGAATATTATGTACCCCGTACAGCTTCTGAACGCTTCGGAGACGACACAGTCAAGTTTTCCCTATTGTGTAAAGATAATTTTCAAACCCATATTTTTGACAAATAACGGCAAATGATTCAGGTATTATTCTTTTAGGTAACGCATCAGCAGATTCTGTACTATATTCCGCTGATGAATTCCTTCATCTGTTTCAATAAACGACAAGAAAATAACCTTTATTATTAATTTTTTGCCACCGTTCCTGATTTTAAGTGTCTTTGGCGAATTAATCCATACTATCCTAAACCGTCTTTTGAAAGTCTGGCACAATTTTTTATTTGATGATGAAATGATAATAACTCTTTTGACCGGCACCGAACTTTGAATGGTTCTGAAGAGTTGAACACCTTTTGGATATATCGTCGCTGTTGTACTATCTTATGTCAAACGCCATTTTGGGAAAAACTGAGTAAGATATGCCACGTAACTGAATTTTAAAATTTGTACAATGTGGCGTCTTCAGAATTTAAAAATTTTGCTAGGTTACTGACATATAGCGAAACGCGATTATGACAAGCGCCAATTTCTCGAGTCATCGAGTTGTGCTACCTTGGGACAACAACCCTGTCAAAAAAAATGCGGACGAGCATGATCAGGCGATTTAAAAAGATTGACGTTTGACTCAACTCGCCTGTACTAATTGCCCCTTGGAACAAATGCAATTTGCGAATGCGATTTAAAGGCAATTTCAACACATAGACAAATTTTCTGGCGGCTGAAATGGACTTGGTTGTTTTTCGCGTTTTTCAAACAAGGCGGTTCATGTTTGGCTTAAGCTTGAAATTGTTTTTTGAACAATTGGTGTGTTCTCCCTTGTACTTTGTTTGTCTAGTGCACTTCATTTAGCCAAAGAATGTGATAATTGTGGAATCGTGTGTAACTATAGTGGAACAAGATCTCTGACCTAAAGTCTTAATGGACGTCAGATTGTGGTAAGGGTTGGAGTGCAATACCAATTTCACCATTGATTCTTCTTATAATTTGGTGGTGATTACCTAGTATACTGGTAAGTATATGTGAGTAGATAATGAATCCGAAATTTTTAATTTTCATATTAGGCAATTAAGGGCGATTAAATGGCGCGTTCGTGGGCGATTTGGGGGCGATTTGGGGGCGATTTAAGGGCGGGTTGGCCGGCAAAAAATTACGGCGGCAAATCGCCCAAATGTTGCATTTGAAATGGCCCCCTAATTGCCAGCAATTCGCTGGCAAATTGAAGGGCAATTAGCCCCCTGTTAGCCAGCAACTTGCCCTCGACTCGACTGGGAAATGAACATCAGACCACAATTCTAGCTTGTTGGCTTTGCTTTAAGCCAAAAAGCTTACACTGATAAAATCAAGTACCCATTAATGCATAGAAAACTACGCATATTCAATAAAAGTGGAATAACCCATTAAATGGGTAAAACGTTTGTACCCATAAATGAGTACAGACCTTGTACGTCAACCTGGGTATGTTTCACCCATTATTTTTCGCAGAACTGTTAGAACAAAATTCGTAAAAAATACCCATTCATGAAATTCGCGCCAGGATGAAAAATACTGTCAATAGAATTATTTCTGAATTAAAAAAAACATTCCTATTCTAAAACTACTTAACAAAATAAAACCGCCAACTGGATATATTTTTGATGGCTGGATCTTTTGGCTGCTCCAAAAATGCCGAACTGGCGCATATTTTCAACATTCTCAGTAGTCTAAACAGACGTTGTTTTCGGAGCATTGCCGAAATGTTCCGTTTCCGCCACGGACTCCGATGCAGGGCGATAATTTGCAGGTTCCACTACGATCCTTAGTTTGCAGGTTAACTCGTTTGAAATAATGCTTGAGGATTTTTCACCCATTATCAAGATCAATATACCCATTTCCATTACCTCATCGAGTAGTTGTGAAATGGATAAAAAGTACTCATTGTTAGAAACAAAAAAAAATACCCATTTTTTGACAGCTCGAATAATTTCCGAAAATGGGCAATTTGAATACATAAAATGGGTAAAGTTTTTTTTACCGTGTATAGCAACCCGTATAAATAAATACCATCTCTGAAAGCTTAGGAACTATTTCCAACTATTAACATAATACTCGCCATATTGGGAATACTATAGACGTATTCCATCATTATAATTAAATTATTAAACTACCATACTCATTTAAGTTACCATTTCCAATATCTTCCGTGTATCCTATATTGAAGTTTTGTATACTACATTTTACTCAATTGTATAACGCGTCAGTCCACTTAGTGTCTATGATATTTTTAGAGACGTTATCGGTATTGGTATAAATACCGATAAATCTGTATATCAGGTAACGCTGGTTAAAATCTCTGTAATTGAAACAAAAAAGGCTTAGATCTGAAAGTTCTGAATCTGCTAGTACGCAAGCTGGATGAGTTAATTTCCTCTTGCTAGATTACTTCTGTGGTCCAGTATGCCCTGGGCCAACTAGAAAAGAGCGGGACTACGAAATTCAAAAGGTAGAGATAATTGCTTTTATAATGTATATGGCTTTTCCTAACTACTTGTATAAATATGCAGTCTCACGTTTTTGAAAAAATGTGTTCTCCGATGACTTACCATTAGTTATAAACAATAAAATTATAATTATAATTGGATACATGCTGATATACAAACGTATTTTGTAGATTATTAGATTACTGATTTTGTGTGCTGTTTCCTTACGGATAGTTTTTGAATTTCAATGTAGAACGGAGCATGTTTAATGTTCAAATATGTCAATTGAAAACTAAGAATACTTGTTTTGTGATAAGATTATTGACACCGCACATTCATTGTACGTTTATGAAAAATAACGGATCAAAATTCAAAAATATCCACAAATTAGTTCCGGAAAAAAGAGTGCCATAAACCCCTGTGCTCTCGATGGGGAATGCAAATTAATGTTTTTCTAACTTATAGCGAAGATCTTCTCTATGCTGAGAACGTTTCAATTGATGTTTCAATTGCAGTCACAATTAGTAGAGAGGCGGTGGATAATTCACTATACGTTTCATTTGAGTGCTCCTTATTATGCAAGTAAATTAGCAAGGATTACAATCAGAGTTCATGCATTGGACAGGCGGACATTGGACATATCTGTTTACATTTTTACCATACACATAACTGTGTGGCTACAAATGACATGATTTGTACTCAAAACTCCAAGGTACGATTTTTAAAAATTTTAACCGAAGAAATAAAACCGAACTCCTTGAGAATATTTTCTCAATTTTTTATAGAGATCCGTGCAATAGATTGAAAGTTACAACGCTTCAAAGCGCACCTCGTTTACCAAGAGCAGTGGTAGCTTGAACTTTTAAAATTGATCATCTCGAAATGTTATTTTTCTAAAAATGACTTTCCGGGATCAAGATTGTTGAAAAACCACTCAAACGATTTTCTTCATTTCGTACCTCATCAATTCATTTTTATGCATCATTTTGTTTTATCAATAAGAATTTTTAATGCAATTTGTAGAGCTCATATATAGGAAAAAAATATTTTTCGTTCAACTAACCGTTAAAGTACGCGAAATGCTCATACTAGTGAATTTTTTTTGGGGTGTTTTATTGATCGGTTCGACTTCCATCGTGATTACAGCAAGCCTCTTAAATAAAAATTTGTTTCAATTCACCTATCGGTGCAATTTTGCCTTGCTCATTTCTTCAAACTATGATTCCATATAGTTAATAATATAATGTTGTGGAAATGTCAATTACAATCTTAAAATACCTCTGTACAATTACTCGCCATCCACGAACTTTATGAGCTACGTGTCGCCGCTGGAACGCTATAAAAAAACACATCATACTCAGGGTAAAGTGCCTATTTTCACCATACTAAGCAGGGTACCTCACTAATTCATTTATTTCTCGGTCTATAATCAATAGAATGCGTAAAACTTGACATCAACACCTTTGCTTCGTTGTTAAGAACCAATATAACAACACAAATGTGCTGAAAACAGCGATATTCTAGTGTTTGAGCGCAACGAAAACCTATTGTTGCGCTACCATTTGACTCAATGCGTTGAACAAAGATGGCAGAGACTGCTCTAACCAACGGTTTCAAATGGGTAGGGTGATAATAGAAACATGGCAAAAATGGGCTCATCACCCTGTTTAGTTTAATCAGCAGCGATTTTTTTTGCATGCGGGGATGGGTGTGAGAGAGCATGAAATGGTTTGGTGATATGTGGGGGAGTAACCGACCGCCACATCTCTGTTAAAATCCAGCATACCTATTTGAGTAACAAAATTGGCTTAGATTAGTTTGACGATTTTCAGAGTAATGGCCTTTCTATATGAGAGGTAAAAAATTAGTATTACGATAGTCCAGGGGTATGAAAAATTTCTATGCGACCGCACTAACCAACCTGTAACTCCGGAACCGAAAGTCAGATCGGGATGAAATTCAATTGAAGCATGGCATCAATCATTTCAAATTTGGAAGATGAAATGAACGGCATAGGTTTCTATTGAATTTAATTCATATCCGATATCCGGCTCAGGAGTTACTAATTGAGAAGTACGGTCACACAGTAAATCCTCATATAAACTTGTACCACCATGTTAAATTACTTAGATTTGCAGACCCGTCGTCGCTTTGATCACATTGACCAACTAGGACGGTCTTGATCCCCCATAGAACTTGCCAATGTTCAGAGTTAATTATCATACCTACTCCGGAGCCGGATATCGGATATGAATTAAATTCAATAGAAACCTATGCCGTTCATTTGAGACTAAGTTTGAGTAAATTGGTCAATTTCCCTCTAATCAGGACCATTCAGTTCTTCTGCGAAACCTCCGAGAAGTACCTCAAGAACGAAAATCCCGTACCTAATAAACTTAAGAGACGGTACCAGGTCAGAGTGACACATTCTTTCGTGACGTTACAACGATTTGACGATTCTTCATTCCATAGAAATGTTATAACGTTATCAAATGAACGCCTACATCAAAACTTATTACAGATTCGGAAAGTAGACAAAATTTCACTAAAGATTTAATAAACATAAACTGAATATACTGGAAGAGGATTGTTTTATGATCGATAATGTAACGTGACGTTACAACGCGTCACAAATCAGAACTTTCAACGTATTTATAAAAAAGTCAAAATATCTGCTCTATAAGATTTTTTATCAAGAACAAATCTTCTATGATGTATTCCTAAATAGCATACGAATAACTTGGTGTCATTAAATATATTTTTTATTGTTTTGTTTCTTATAAAGCGTCTTTTAACTTTCGTGACGTTACAACGCTCCTTTCTCAAAAAAGCGATATCTCATTGCGTTGTAACGTCACGAAAATCTTCAACTTTTCTAAAACTCTGTAAGTTACGCTGGTGCTATTGTTTTGAATAAAATTTTAAATATTTATCACATTTAGCCAATATTTAATGATAATTAACTCGAATAACAATATGGGGTTGTTGAAAAATCACGATACAGTTTATTTTTTGATTGTAGCAGAAATAATTGATCAAACCAAGAAATTTTTTATTTCATATCTTGTTGTGGATAGATTTGAGCCATTTGACACATTTATTTATTTGACACGGCTCAATATGGTAGTTTAACGGAGCCAAAATAGCAGCTTTTATCACATATTTCACAAACAAAAATAAATTGGCAGTACTACTTTCTTTAATTTGGTAAGGAATCAGGTTCCCGATCCGAGTTTATAGCATGATATTTGTATTGTTGGGCTTAAGCAAGTGGATTTAAATGACAAAGCGAGCACAATTTAAGCGCCAGACAATCGACAATGCTAAGTACTCTGAAATATTGTATATATTATAGTTACAAAGATTCAGAGAAAAAGAACACGTCACATCGCCGTGATGTTTCTAAAGAATGTGTTACATCCAATCGTCAATCTTTCCTTGTGGGACCGATCAGCTCCACACTGCAACTATGTAACCGCCGTCGCACTTACCACTACGGAAACTGAAGCGAGAGCGACTCAAGGTCCGATGACTTTTGAAGGATTCCCCGCGGGTCCGAAGAATACCATCCGCCAATCCGACCTACTAGACTGAGGCGGTAATCTTTCGCTGATCTCCCGTTTGAGCGAAAGTTGCAAGTTTTGCTCTTCTCTCCCGGTCACCATCTACGCTTTCTCTCCCCTGTCCTTGATGCAACTGCTTCTACAGCCCCCCTCTGAATATCTTGAACAAGCATAAGTCTCCGCTAAAAAAGTTCAAATTTGTATACTGTATTCCTAGTTTTAAGATAGTTGTAATTTTACCTCTTTGTTAAAACTATTGTCCCCCATCTTGTAAATAGAATTGTATCCCTAGTCTTAAAACACCTGCGAATTTTCTCATAAATATTTGTTCCCCCTTTTGTGTACCAAACTATATTGTTAGTTTTAAGATAACTGTAAATATTTCCTAAAAATTATTACTATTGAATTCCTTGTTTTAAAATTTTTTCATAAAAAAAATCTTTCGCCCCCTCTCTTGTATATAGAATTTTATTTCTAGTCTTACGATAGCTGTAAAATTTTTCTTTTTTAAAAAAATATTTCAACATTGTAACCTCCTAGTTTTAAAATATACAAAATGTAAAAACAAAAGAATTTGGCACCGCCAAGCTAACGCATTTGTGCCTATCAAATAAACGAAATGAATAAAAAAAAATTAAAGGGTTGTGTACAGGACACGACCACGGTGACATTAAAAATGTAGCTTTTTTCAAGAGCGTGCAAATGAATTTTATCTATCACACATATCGACTCACGTTCTTGTTCACTCGCCTGTTTTCATATGTTACAATTTGCTATATACCCTCCCCATCAAACATAATTTATTGAAGGTCTTTTAACGGTAATCTATTAATTAATCAAGTATCTCACTAGGTAATTGGCATTATTTGGCTGATCCATCTAGTAAAAATAGGCTGGTCTGACAAGAAAATATATTCAAAAGAAAAGTTCCATATTGAGAGCTGTGATGAGGAAGCCCACGCCCGCCAACGGAAATATACAGATTCTCCATGAAATATGAAATTTCATTTTCCATTTAAATTTTCAATAATGTACTAATGAGCTTAAGTAAACAATCTTAAGTTTAAGTATTTCTTGATCGATTAGTGGTGGAAAAAATGAAATTATTTGATAAATTACATTGTTATGCAACGTTCGCACTACCAGTTAAAACGAGTTTTTATGCTATCTTGGTGACATTTTTCTTGTTGCTAATTATTAAAACGTGTTATAACTCTGTAGTGTAAACATTGTATTATTAAACCAATTCTGCAGCGTTTTATGTTATATAGGTGTTTTATTTGGTAATAGGACTGACATAATTATATCTTCAGTACAGCGGTTTGTTTCATAATTTAAAACAGATTTATTTTAAAATTTAAATTAGTATACCCAACCGTTCTATTTGTTGTATACTTTAAAACGCAATTAGAACTGTGTTTTAAATACATAGGGCAGGACAGATACTCTGACTGCATAAACTGGGAAAACAATTTAAGTCCAGTAACGCTTAAGACATGGCTTGAATTTGAATCGAAAAAGAACACCCGCTTAAACTGCTGCTGGGACGGTAAGTTCTGTTTTAAAATTTTTCGTTGTGTACAGTACGAAACAAAAGTGTTTGAAATTAGAAAACAAAAAGTTCTGCTGGGAATGTGATTGTTTCCGATGCAATTACACTCAGATTTTTCACGCAGGGGATACAGGCCGTGTAAATGAAAACCGCGTAAATGAAAAAAAAACGCGTTAATGAAAACCGCGTAAATTTCAAAATCCGCGTAAAAAACCTGAGTGTACTCTTCTATATAAAATACTACGCTGCTGAACAGTGCAATAACTACAGAAGCAACGTGCAGATGCCTTACTGATAAAAAACAACCGAAATATGAAACATGAAAACCAATAGGCTCTTTACCCTACGCAGCTACAAAGCGCCGTAAACATGGATTAACAAGTTACAACGCACACGCATGCATAAAAATAAATATATTTTTTTGAAACGCAACACTCTTAAGCAGCACACACCGTATTGAATTAAATCCAAACCACCCCGCCCACCCACTTTGCAAATCATTCTGTGACACCATGCTGGTACCCGACAAATCCGCACACGGCCACCGCTGCCGAAAATGCATAGCGTCTACCGCTTATTGTAGTGCCCAGACGCTGCAGCCATGATCTTACCCGTTCGACATAAGAACAAAAACTGATTCAAACGGGTACGCGTCGCCTCTATTTATAAACTAACCGTATATGGTTTAGTCACTTAGGTGCGAGTGTGTGCAAATGCCAACGTTACCGAAAATCGATAGCGCTTATTGCATCGCCCGGAAACGACGTTGCTCGTGTGGGATAAGAGCAACAACTGATTTAAACGGACATGCGTTGCTTCTATTTATGACTTTTCGTGTTTCATTGAGCAACTAAGCTGCCCTCTTTTGACGGCTGTGTCTGAGAAATCTGCCTCACGAATGGTATTTTTCCCGTTTTTTGTGAACTTTTTAATTTTACCAATTTCCAAAAGTCTACTTTTATTGGGGAGATATTAAATTATTACCAATATTTAAGTTAGGTGTTTCTGAATCGGTTGGTGTATGAATGATTAAAATCCATCTAGTAATATCGGAGTTATAAGCGTGCAAACCTTACATAGTTTCGTTACATGGGAGATAGTTTAGATTTTAGAATGACACCTAGCCCCAGATAGTGGAGTAAGACATTTTTAATGTCAAAAAATCCAATCGTCAATTCGACGGAATTTTAAATGTCTGCAAACATCAATAAACACTCCCTCATCTATCTTTTATGTGCTCATTTGAGATGAGCCAAAGCCTTTTTATCCTTACTCTAAGCAATTGAGACGATTTAGTGCGGTCACCCAGATAGGTCTCTGTAGACCCAATTATGTTTTTGCAACCTCCCGTAAATTCGGATAGATACCCGTCTGTATTAACGTCAGGCATTTCGATTATGTAGCTGCTTCGACGATGTATTTCGGCTTGTAACGGAAGAATTGGTTAGTTACTAACTGACGGCAAGTGCGACTACAAAAGAGGTTGCGGACAACCTTATAACGGGCGTCTCGTCGATGATGGCGAAGTGTGAAATGGTTGATTACTGTGACGAAAGATATATTCAGGGAACGCATTATTTTTCATGGCTAAATACTAACTCGAGAACAAAGTTAAAAAATTACATAGCATGTCCTGGAATACGTTGCTGTTAGCGTAATTGGATCGGAACGTGCCATATGACCGGGGCCGAGGAGAGTACAGTGTAGGTGAACTTTTAAATGAAATATAATGTGACGTTGCTCAATCGTATATTTAACATACCTTCTCTAGTGCATTCAAGTGTTGTTGATCAAATCTTACATAAAATTTCGTTTATTTTCTGAATCTATAATTAGGTTTGATGAAGGAGTTCATTTGAAAAAGTTATAAGAGATTTATAGAATGAAGGTTGGTCAAATCGTTGTAACGTCAAGAAAGAATGTGTCCATGGTGTATAACCCCTTAAGCACTTAAGGATATACATTCTGAAGTTATGAATATTCCGCTAGTATAATTTTCTGTTTACGAAACAACTTGAAAGTGTTTCAAAAACCATGCGAAGTAAAATTTGACACTATCTTTTTTTTTATCTTAAAATACGTTTATTTAGGCCCAAATGCTGTAGCTTAACGAGGCCGATAATTCATTTTTTTTTATATTACATGTCACATGTTAGTGGGGGAAGGGAAAGCCGTATTTAGGGGCGGCTTGCTCCCCTCTTATGTTAGTAAAGGAAAAAGGTAGGAAGTGGGATACATATTGTGTAATTGACATCGTCGTTTGCTGATTGATCATTGTGGCGGATATGCACACTTTGTTGTAGTGTTGTAGTTTCCAGCCTGTAATCGCAGGGGCGAGGGGAGGGTCGATATTTCGGATAATTATTGGCACTCTATATCATCTGCATGTGCGGTATGTCATGATGTTCTGGATAGACGGTTATCAAGAAGAGTGTGCACCGAAGACTCGTGAAGCAATGCCATATTGTAGATACAGGGATAGGTTGGTGCGATTCTACTGTGAATGAGAGAGGGTAAAATGTATTAAACTTGGACATCAATGGTTTTCAAAAAGATATAGATAAGAAAAATATAGGGGTGGTCACGGCTTGCCAGGACGTCCCGGACTGGCACATAGGGTGATCTACCTCGGGCCCGAAGGGAATCTATTAGTTGGGACCTGGCAACACAGTACTCTGAGCACAGCCAAACAACATGCTCGATGTCGTGATAGCCGTTCTCACAAACACAATGATTATTTTCAGCAAGCCCTATACGACGGAGATGCGCGTCAAACGAGTAATGGTTGGACATGATCCTTGACATCGTACGAATAAAGTCCCGGTTCACATCCAACCCCTTAAACCAAGCATTCGTTGATACCTTCGGGATAATGGAATGTAGCCACCGTCCCAGATGCCCATTGCTCCATGAGGTTTGCCAACTATCGAGCGTCCTCTGACGAGAGATACTGAAAAATTCGTTGAAGCAAATTGGTCTTTCGTAAGTGTCGCCTTCTAATGCGCCCACCTTGGCTAAAGAGTCCGCCTTCTCATTGCCCGCAATAGAACAATGTGACGGGACCCAAACCAAGGTAATCTGGTAAGATTTTTCAGATAAAGCACTCAGATATTCCCGTATTTTCCCCAGGAAATACGGTGAGTGCTTTCCAGGCTTCGCCGCACGGATGGCCTCAATGGAGCTGAGACTATCCGAAACGATGAAGTAATGGTCTGAGGGCAGGGTGTCAATGATCCCGAGAGTATACTGAATGGCAGCTAATTCTGCGACGTAAATTGAAGCAGGATCATTGAGTTTGAATGAGGCAGCAAGATTTTCGTTGAAGATACCGAAGCCTGTGGACCCGTCGAGAATTGATCCGTCAGTGTAGAACATTTTGGCGCAGTCGACTTGATGGTATTTGTTATAGAAAATATTTGGGACCACTTGTGGGCGAATATGATCCGGAATTCCACAAATCTCTTCCTTCATGGATGTATCGAAAAATACAGTTGGATCAGAAGTATCTAAGAGATGAGCACGGTTGACGTTATATGTAGATGAATTGATGTTCTGTGCCATGTAATCGAAGTACAAGGACATGAATCGGGTCTGAGAATTAAGCTCGACAAGCCTTTCGCAATTTGCAATCACCAATGGGTTCAGAATATCGCATCGAATGAGCAATCGATATGAGAGGTCCCAGAATCGATTTTTCAGCGGAAGAACGCCCGCCAGCACTTCGAGACTCATCGTATGGGTCGAGTGCATGCAACCCAAGGCAATACGCAAGCAACGATACTGGATTCGCTCCAGTTTGATGAAGTGTATGTTCGCAGCGGAGCGAAAGCAGAAACATCCGTACTCCAACACTGATAATATCGTTGTTTGGTACAACCTGATTAGGTCTCCTGGATGGGCACCCCACCATGTTCCAGTTATTGTACGGAAAAAGTTGATCCTTTGTTGGCACTTCTGTTTCAGATACCTAATGTGACATCCCCAGGTACCTTTAGAGTCGAACCATACCCCGAGATATTTGAATGTTGAAGCCTGAGCAATAGTTTGATCCATTAATTGAAGCTGTAGTTGCGCTGGTTCACGCTTTCTAGAAAATACGACTAGCTCAGTTTTCTCCGTGGAGAACTCGATACCCAGTTGGAGAGCCCATGCAGACAAATTGTCCAAGGTATCTTGCAGTGGTCCTTGCAAGTCGACGGCTTTAGGACCTGTAATAGAGACCACACCGTCATCTGCAAGCTGCCTTAGCGTGCAGGAATTGACAAGACATTCGTCAATGTCATTCACGTAAAAATTGTAGAGGAGAGGGCTTAGACATGAGCCCTGGGGAAGGCCCATGTAGCTAAATCGTGATGTCGATAAATCGCCATGCGAGAAATGCATTTGTTTTTCAGACAACAGGTTTAGCAAAAAGTTATTTAAAATTGGCGAAAGACCATGCTGGTGCAACTTCTCATAAAGTATGTTGATCGAAACTGAATCGAAAGCCCCCTTAATATCCAAGAATACTGATGCCATCTGCTCTTTGTTAGCATATGCCATTTGAATTTCTGTTGAGAGCAACGCAAGGCAATCGTTCGTCCCTTTGCCTTTGCGGAAGCCAAATTGTGTATCTGACAGTAAGCCATTTGTTTCGACCCAATTGTCGAGCCGAAACAGGATCATTTTCTCGAACAACTTCCGGATACAGGACAGCATTGCAATCGGACGATACGAATTGTGGTTGGAGGCTGGTTTTCCTGGTTTTTGGATGGCGATGACCCTCACCTGTCTCCAGTCATGTGGGACAATGTTACCCTCAAGAAACCTATTAAATAAATTCAACAAGCGTCTTTTGGCAGAGTCTGGCAGATTCTTCAATAAGTTGAATTTAATTCTATCTGGCCCCGGGGCTTTATTGTTACATGATAAGAGAGCAAGTGAGAACTCCACCATCGTAAACGGTGTTTCGTTCGCGGTATTGTAAGGCGACGCGGCGCGGTAGATTTTCTGTGCCGGGGCGGAATCCGGACAAACCTTCTTGGCGAAATCGAATATCCAACGGTTTGAATATTCCACGCTCTCGTTAGTACTGTTTCGGTTTCGCATACGTCGGGCCGTGCCCCAAAGAGTGCTCATCGATGTTTCTCTTGTTAACCCGTCGACAAACCGGCGCCAGTAACTGCGTTTCTTAGCTTTCATTAAATTTTTCATTCGCTTTTCTAATATCGCGTACACTCGATAACTAGCAACTAACCCGTCGTTCCGGAAGGTTTTATACGCGGCAGCTTTCTCCGCGTACACGTCTGAGCACTCTTTGTCCCACCACGGGTTGGGAGAACGTTTTTGGGTGTTCACGTCGGGTACTCGTTTCGTCTGAGTTTGAATCGCGCTATCGAGAATCGAGTTGGACAAAAACTTATATTCTTCCTCCGGGGGAAGTATCTGTGTTGAATCGATAGTTTTGGATATCTCAGCAGCGTAGCTCTTCCAATCAATGTTTCGTGTGAGGTCATAGGGAACATTGATTGGTGTCGATGGTCTTGAACCAGTGGTGATTGCAATTACAATTGGTAAGTGGTCACTACCGTGGGGATCAGATATTACCTTCCACTTGCAATCTAACCGTAGTGATGTCGAGCATAAAGATATGTCCAGTGCACTTGCTTGCGCAGGTGGTCTAGGAATTCGTGTCATTTCCCCTGTGTTCAGAATTGTCATATTGAAGTTGTCACAAAGGTCTTGAATTGTCGAAGATCGATTATCGTCGTATAGACAGCCCCACCCCGTACCGTGAGAGTTAAAGTCTCCAAGAAGCAGGCGGGGCGAGGGAAGGTGTTCAATCACGTTGGAGAATCTTCGATATCCCATCATGGCCCGAGGAGGAATGTAAATAGAAGCAATGCAAAGATCTTTGCCTTTGATTGTTGTTTGACAAGCGACAACTTCAATGCCTGGCGTCGAAGGGAGGTTGATTCGATTGAAGGAGTAGCACTTTTTGATCCCTAAAAGTACCCCCCCATATGAGTCTTCTCGATCCAAGCGGATAATGTTAAAATCGTGGAAGTTGAGGTTTATATTAGAAGTTAGCCATGTTTCACATAGGGAAAATGCATCACAATGATTGTAATTTAGCAAGTGTTTTAATGAATCAATTTTGGGGATAATACTTCTGCAGTTCCACTGTAAAACAGTGATCAGATCCCTGATTCCGTCTAATAAGTTAGCCATCGAAGGATACGATCGCTGTAAGGAGGGGCCATTGTTCAGTCAACTGTTTTAAAAATGTTCTTACTGTTGGTAGAATAGCAACCAGCAAGCTTTTCATAGGATCGGTAATGTTGAAAGCTGTGAATATCCAGTCCACAATGTCAGAAAATTTAAGGAATCCCGTTTTAGGTTGAGTTTCTGACTGTAAAATTGGAGCACTTGGGATTTTTGGTGCCCCGGGGAGTGCTGGGAACTCCTGGTTGTATCTCAATTTCCCAAAACCAGGAGGTATTATCTTCGGATTTGTACCAGCACTTCCAGTTGATGAATTATTTTTATTTTGTACCCTTGTTTGGGACAACCTAGGACCCTTACGAGGAAGTTCAGGTGAGTTTTGATTAGGTCTTTTCCTAGAGTTTCCAAGCGGAGCCAAAGAATGCCCCTCGCAAGGGTCGTTAGAGGCGTTATCGTCAGTTGGCAAGAGAGCGAATGGGTTTTCGGAGATAAGTGGAACAGCTCTTTTAAGCATTTCTGCGTAAGAGCGTCTGGAGCGATCTTTGGCGGATCGCTTCAGTTTATCCGCGCGAAGTTTGTACGTTGGGCATGTCAAAAGTGCATGCGGATTCTCCCCACAGTAAACACACTTCTCAGCGGGCCTACTGCAAGTATCATCCGCATGGCGTTCCCCACATTTACCGCACCGTTGCTTGTTGCTACAGTAGGTGGCCGTGTGACCTAGCTGCTTGCAATTGGAACAATTCATGACCCGCGGTACAAACAGGCGTACAGGTAGACGAGCTCCTCCCACTTCAACGTAGCTCGGAAGTGCAGATCCGGCGAAGGTTACGCGAAACGAGTCTGATGGATAGTAATTACCATCTTCGATGGACTTTGAGTGCAATTGCTTGCACTCCAAAATCTTAACTGATTGAAGGTTAGGGTCCTTAAAGCGGCCAGCCCCATCATTCATCAGATCATCGACAGTTAGACCCGCATCACTTACCACACCGTCGATCTCCACATCACGAGAAGGGATGTAGACGCGATACTCCAGCGTAAAGAGGCTATTGCTAACGATATCATTGGCCTGTTTCAAGTCAGTAACGACTACGCGCAGTTTATCTGACTGAACCTTTTTAATCTCGGTTACGGCCGAGTAACGTTTTGTCAGCTCCCGTGCAACAGTTATGCTGTTTAACGGTTTATTTTTGGGCCGAAAGTATACCACCCAAGGACCAGCGGATCCATCCTGGTAAACCTTGACTCGGGGGGGCTGTGAGACATTGGGGGAAAGTGGGGGAAGTGGATCGACCATAACATTATCTGTCTCAGTATCAGATATACGTTCTTCTTCATAATATTCCTCTTCGGAGGGTGATCCTTCTGTTTGTTCCATTTTGTTGCGGGAGCAACACGCTCGACCGCACTGTTTAACTTAAATCAAAATAAAAAATCAAAAGCAATAAAAAGAAAAAAATCGATAAGAAAAGTAAAAAACGAAAAACTTCACCAGTTGGTTCCTGACGAGCTGGTAGGTGAATTGATCCTTCGTTTCTTTTATCCGTCACCCGCGTGACCTTCACACAGTAGAGCTGATATAGCTCGTCTAAACAAAGCCGTCTTTCAGGCAAGAAAAATGTTTAATAACGCACTTCACTGCACTACTTTAACTGATATCGCAGGTAACAATTATCACTCGCGGGACTGTTTATTAGTAATGCTTTACTGCAGCCTCTGCCACAGCAAGCACCTTCGTACCACCGAAAAAACTAAACCACACCGGAGAGAACAAAAAGCACTTGTTTCCCGGTACAAAGTTGGGTTACGAATGTTATTTGACACTATATCTGATAAATCATTCAAGCGGCTGATAAAAGTTGAATTACGTGACGTTACAACGCAAAGTGTATTCTGTCGTAACTTAAGTTCTGCACATCCAATAAAAGAAATTGTAGGCTTTTTAGAAAAGTATTTTTGAATACAAAGAGAATCCGGAATATAAATTTGAACAAAATTTTAGTTTTTTAATAAAATTAAAACATAGGCATTTTTCGTGACGTTACAACGCAGAAACAATAAAAACTTCTACTAGTTCAAAAAGTATTAGTGGTCAAATCAAGAAAAAAATCTTTCTAGTTTTATTGTTCTACACTCAATAACGAACAAATTCCTTTAAACAGATTAAAATTTCAATAATAGTGTCATGAAATAGAGCTTTTCTTAGAAGTCAATAATTCAGGAACCATTTTCCGTGAAATTCAACTTCATTCTCTATATATTTTTCAACTATTTGTCGAAATGCTAATAGTTGGATTTCATAACTTTTCAATGGTTTAAACACTATCGAATCGAGGAAAAAATATTGTGATACCATAATAAGACAAAACAAAAACGTCCTTCTGGTGGACAAGCCCGCGGAATGTGTCGAGTCATTCGTGACGACCACGCGGACCCTCGTGGGAAAGATAATCGCCGCAAGTGGAAAACCAATCCGACCCACCCAAACGACCAGCTCGATGAACGCTTCATTCGGTCGCTACCGAGTTCATCCGCCTTTCGGCGGTGATCATCTGATCCACCAGGCCGCTTGCTCAACTAGTCGATCACCCAACTAGTCGAACACCGATGATGTCGTCGTTGCATTTTCACCAAACACTCGAAGATCGGGATATTCGCAGCAGATTCAATCAACGCCGACTGTCCGCCAACACACGCATACACGACATTTTAGGTAATAAAATTAAGATTCAATTTGCTCGAGTCGCATTCTTGTCGTTCTGATTGGTGTCCTTATAGCCGACCTTGAGAGTTCCATCTCTCACACTCAAGCTTGCCTGTGCAAAAGAGACCGTTGAGAGCCCAACCTAGATGGTCCGCGTAGGTTGACAAGGGATACTGTTGAAGTCCGTATGATTAAGAAGTAACAAATGGCAAAGCAATATACTTATTAATCCCAACCCTCCCACAAATTGACGTTTAGCCTAAGTTGCATGAAACCACCGTGTTTCGAATGATCGACGCCGTCCACTAATTGCGATACTCTAAATTTCTATGCGAGAAAATAATTCCGTGACGTCTTTTACGAACTTGTTTTCTTTATTTACATTCGGAAGCGGTAATCAAGATGATCATTTCAAAACAGCGTAATAATTTAATATGAATACAAACAAGTTAATTCGTTATTTTGGAGTTTCATTAAAGGATTACAAATTGTGCCGAATGTAAAATGTAAAATGCATGATTTGATTTGAGTGCGCTTCTAGTGTGAACTTTTTCTTCTCCCGTCGCCCTTGAAATATCTTTCGCATATGACAATTCTCGAAAGTTTGTCGTTAATCTTAAATACATTTAGTTTTGTGATTATCATTTTTCTCTTCGTATTTAAGAAAGGCGGGATTGACTTCGATTGTTTATTTCTGACAGCATGCGACATTTGCGGTGCAAAGGTTTCCACAAAATTCAGAACTGATGACAGCTTATTTTATATCGGAGAGGGAGAAAAACAGTCCAGTATCATTGTGTGTGTTGTTTACATTGCAATGCAAATATTACTACCTAATATCTTAAAACTAAATGAAGATGATCACTAACTAGCATAAGCGCCGCTTGTTTGTATGCTGATGATTCCAAAAAATCATGAATCATTTAAAAATAATGCATCGGAATAAAGATGCATTATTTTTATAATAAAACCACACCAAACCCAAAAAGTCTCAAAAATGAATTATCAGAAGTAAAATCTGAACAAAAAAATTTTCACTGTGAACAAGTTTACGCTTTTTTTAGAAATTGCTCTTGAATAAAGATTGATCCGCCATTTTCGACCCACAGACCCAAAAAAAGTGGTTTCAACGATTTGTATAGGAGCTGTCAAGTTGTTCCCCCTCTGATTAATCCAGTGTGTTAAATGATTCCGCCAAAACATCAGAAAGCCCGATGACCCTGTAGAATAAAACGTAATTCAATACTGTGGGAAGCCATATAAGAAAGCAATTGAGAAACAACATCCGCTTTCGTTAGACAACGTGTGCTTTGAATACAAAACAAATACATCTCAAAAATGTCTTTGATATTATTCATTCATATTTAATAATGTTTATCCTGGCAGCTCAATACCACCGCAATGAGCAGAGTAAATTAGATGAATCGAGAATAATAAAATTCAACATTTAGCTGTGTTCCAAACAAAGCTTATCGATGCTTTTTAGATAAACCGTCGACAAACTGGTGCCAATAGCCGCATTTATTTTTAGAAAGCTAGATTTATGTATGTTTACTTTCCAGAAACGTGTATTGTTCATCATTCACCAATTTTTAACCACCAAGTTTTCGAATTATTTTTATTTACTTTTCCCCGCATCGTAGCACCCCTTATTCAACCACAGATTGGAACACTTTAACAAAAGCACTGTTTTGAGCGACTTAGTGGAATGTTATATTAAACACTTTAACCGTTGTCTTCCGTTTTTGTTCATCATAGTGGAATTAAAAAGTGTTTAACACAGATTGGAAGTTTAACAATCGTTGCACCACGCACTCGAATCAAAACCATAAATGTTCAAATGAGTTTGAAAATCTTTGTCAATTTAAAATTGATACGCTATCAATCACAGGTATTTTAAAATATCTTTAGAATAAAATGTAATTAGAATAAGATATTATCAGTTTAGTATAATTCAAAGACATAATACAGGTTTTGCGCTTTTTCTAGATTTAAAATTCGAATTTTGGGTTTGATACGTGCCATCAACATCTGCACCAAGCTGCTGATCAATCTCATCGGATACACTATCTTTGGGAAGAATTTTGAGCACTTTAGGGGGCACTTTCTCAATGACGTTTGCGGCTCTATAGCAATTCCACTGTTCCGCATTATTACTGTAGTAACAAGTAGCCAAATCTGGCAAAAGGCTCAAGGGGTCTCGACGGAACCTTCGTTGATGTATAATTGTTCGTTCAAATTGTTGGTTGTCATGAAAATCGGAGTCATCCGTCAACAGCTGTAGATTCCCTGGCAGATCAACAGCTTACTGGCAAACTTGTTCTCAAAACCAAATTTATATTTCTTCACTATGCTTTATTTCACCCTTTAAGTAAAATGCCTTGGGATGATCCACCGAACCTGCCATCATACGAAAAGCGTTATAGATTATTAGGACTACACGCTTTAGAAGATTGTAGACAAGCGTCGCAAGCTGCTTCTTCTGGCTGAATATGAAGTTCCCGTGTTCTATCAGAAATTAACCCCTACGCAACAACCTGTTTCCTTCGTCGTCGAACACTGCTGTAGGTTAAAATGCACAACACCAACTACGCTGCCAACAACCCGATGTTAGCAATCATCCGTCGACTCAACGATTTTACCGACATCGACATTCGACTTCGTCATTACAGTTCTGTACAGTTTTGAAACCATTTGTTGTTTAAGTTAACCCCTTCATGCCCATGTATTTTATAAACAACAACGATTTGAAACAGCTATAACTTTTTCGTTAGGCAACATTTGGTCACAAAAAAGTAAGGCTAATAAATGTGACTATTACCTTTCATTTGAGCACTGACAGTTATAAGCATCGGCTCTAGAACTAAAGTTATAGCAATTAGTCTGATTGGATTCTGATAAAACAAATGAAATGTCACTTTTTCCTTCAACAAGATAAACAGTTTGATTCTTCAGCAAAGTTGTAGAGAATGTTATTTTAATAAAATTGTTGTAAAGAAATGAATACAACAAAAGTTATTTAAAAAAACTGAATTTTAAAGGGTGCTAACGAAAATGTCTTATAACGACGAAACAGCTGAAGTTAGAAAGTTAGTATCTTCAGCAAAATTGCTTAAAATAATATTCTCTGCAACTTTGCTGAAGACTCAAACTGTATATCTCCTTCAAGTAAAAAGTTATATTTCAGAAATGCCTTTACATTTCATTTTGGAACATGACCGTCTACGTCTGAAAATTCGTCAGAATAACTCGAAAAACCTGTCTGAAGTCACCAAAACTCAAGATTTCATGGTTTAGCCGCAAAATAATTAAAAGCATGAATTTGAACATTTTGACCACTGTGCAGATGATGGAAGAATTGTGTTTGGGCATTGGGAGGTAGAAATTGAACAGTTTCTAACACTACGAGGGTAGCAACTATCTTTATGAAAAGGGTTTGTCGTCGATTTCTTGACGCCGCCGTTTTAAAGGAAAAATAGTTTGGAAACCCTACACGTTGGACATGAAAGTTAGTTCATTAAGACACAGTGTCAGTTGGAATTAAAATGTTTAAATACATAAATGCATATTGGAATAAAACCTTCCCGAATAGGCGAACTATACTGAAAGCAGCACGTAATTTATAGACCAAAACCGAAAATCCGGATTCATTTTGAAAACCCTCATGACATTCCTTTAAATTGTTCAGCACTGCGCAGACGACGACGATTTTAACCATTTGCTACTTCTTCGTGATCCTCGTACCTGACCATTGGTTTTTTCACATTTTGCATACTTTGTTCAAACTGTTCAAAGAATGTAAAACCGATCAATAGGAGCACTGTACCGGACATAAAGAAACGTACCATTTCTAAATCAACAGAACTTAATTTATTGGCCGACGACTGAGTTTGTCAACAAAGGATTAAAATTTTTTGATACAATCCGCGAAGACAGCACAAAATTCAGAACCCCTCCTCTACTCCAGCACTGAACTACAATATATCTGGTCAAAGTTTTTATTTTCTAAAGATAACATTTTCCAGCGCATTTGCCTCATGCAATGCTGTCACCGTGCGGATATGATTCATGCTCGGATGAAAACCATTGAAGAATATCGTTATCGCTGTTTATTCTAATATCACATCGGGGCTTTATCAGTAGCACCTCTAGCCACAGTGACACCGCACCCGTGGTCGCTATTCGATTTTGCCGGAGTACAGTCACATCATTGAGCGGATTACGTATCCACCCAACAAAGCGTTCAACAGTTCAGTAGATTGCCGTGCGAAAAGGTTTCGGATTTATTATGTTTTCCGCGTAACAGTCTATCGCCGAATCCGTGTCGTACTTTTTCATCTTCAGGTAAACCAGTAGAAGTAGCACTATTGCACCGATCTGGACTAAGAAGATGATCGAAAGGTAACCGCTAATGTAGGCATCGGATATGCCGGTAACTGTTTCCGCGCTCAGCACTCTAGTTTCTACTGAAGAGGATGCCGGTTGTACTGTTGAAGTTTCTGGGAGAACTTCGATTGTGCTGGTTGTTGCCAAGTCACTCACTATCTCAGTTGACGGTGAGTATTTTTTCACGGATTCCACAGTCGTGGTTTGAGTTAGGCATTCCACACCTACGGCGGATGTGTTCGAACATTGAAATTTACTGACTTTCAAAAATGCTACCAGAGAGCAGTCTAGTTTAATGGCGTTGCCATCCAGACAAAGTTCGTTCAACTTCTTCAGCAGAACGACACTAATGCTGCTCAGCTGATTATTCTGAAGCATCAACGTAGAGAGATTTTCGTGATTGGCGAATGCTAGAGTTTTTATTTCGACAATTTTATTATTCCGTAGATACAGACGGTCCAGGTTAGGCAGCTTTGAAAACGTTTCGTAGTAAATTATTCTGAAGCCACATTCATCACACCACAGCTCTTCCAAAGTGCGGCTCTCTAGGAACGGTTTATCCTGGTCCGGAGCGAGTAACGCATTCGCACTAAGATTTAAAACTCGCACGTAGGTCAGTATTGACAGCATCTCACTTGGGATGTATCTCAAATTATTCTTACTCAAATTGATCACTTTCAGCATAGAATTGCTTTGAAAAGCTGCGGGTGCAATCTCAGCAATTGAATTGTCGCTCAGATCGAGATCAACAAGCATCGGAATGGCCGCTAGAGATTGAGCGAAGATTTTCTCGACTCCACAACGATCGCATTGCAGATCGGTTAAGCTGTCCTGCGTCAAGAAGACCGTTCCGTTCGGCGGGAACTCCAACAGATTGTTGTCACTCAGTACTAGTTTCGATAGCTTTGTGAAGCGCTGGAATGCAGCTGAATCCACGAATGTTATGTTATTGTGGCACAAGTCAAGATACTCCAGGTTCGGGTCCATTTGCATGAGCCATTCGCTGTCCTGATGGATTTCCGAGAAGTTTCTGTTACACAAGTCGGCACTGAACAAAAAATGAAATTGTTTCTTTAAATGATAGTGCTACTGCGGGTAAGCACGTACCTGTTATCAGTGATCCAGGCGCTCGCGTACAAACAGATTGTCAGCAGCTTAATCGTAAACAGCACCTTCATGGTTTGATCGGTATCGAACGACTGACAGTGAACTGCTAATAATGTTTTGTTTATCGTATGCACGTGAAAAGATTTGCGATAGGCTACATGGAGATAACTTATCTCTGTTTTTTTTTGCGAGAATTATCAGTGTTATTCAAACCCGCATAAAATTGTGTTATTAAAAAAAAGCGAAATTTGTATGTGGATCACAACAGCTGAAATCTGTTCTAATATTATGAGCACTACAAATGGTCTGCAGTAGTTTCTATTGTCAGACGTTCGTTCAAAATAATATCTGTTAACAAAAGTTAGCCTATAGCGATAGCTATCAAATATTTCCGATGTTCAGAATATTTCCAATTTAGATCAGCACCATACTCCCTATAATCGCGAGTCTATCCCATGTGGATAGAAAACAAACATAACATAATTATAATTTACAAAGGGCTGCTCATATACCACGTGAACAAAAAAATCTTATTTTTTAACCCAAATGCAACAACTTGAATGCAAACAACAACACTACAAAAAATGCACAACTTCAATTCTACACTCTGGCGACGACGAGAACACCTAAGAAGTCATTCGCTAGTACAAAGCTAAGTGCAGCTGTTGAAAAAACATATTTTTCAACATTCCCTTCCGCGGTTTCATAATTTTTCACATAATTTGCCACTTCCTCATTTTCTTACCTGAATGACGTCAATGGATTGTATTATTTGCGCTATTAATTTTTAATTAGTCTGTAGTATTAGTTCTCATCAAATAAAAGTTGAACTGCTAATTTTCTATACGTGTACATTATTTTATTTTACCTTCAATATAGTGACCTATTGTACCCCCAAATTTTAAAAACATCGAAAAATCATTATTGCCAAAACGTTACCAGATGTATAACCTTCCCAACGAATGCTTGTTTGTCAAAATCAGTCCAAAAATTCCATCGCATGAGCTCGCAAAAAATGACTTACTTCACCCCACTCTACTCTACTAACAGAGAAAAAATAATAATATGAATAAAATGAGTAAAATGCATTAAATTTACTGAATTAATTGAATGAAACAAAAGACTTAAATTAATTAAACAAATTTAGTCAATTAAATCAATTAAATTAATGAATTGAATTAAGTAATTATATTATTTAAATTAACTAAATTAATTATGTTAATCAAATTAAATTAATTATATGAGCTAAATAAATAAAATTAATATAATAAAAAATAATGAAAGTAATAATAAGAACGAAATAAGAAAAATGACCAAAATGAGTGAATAAAATGCATTAAATTAATTAAATTAATAAAACCATGAGTACGTTTCGACTTCATATCAGCAGAAACTGACACTAACTTATTGCGGAATAGATTAGCACCGACTTGACGCTAAATCCCAAAACAGAAACAGAATTTTTGTTTCCAAACAAACGACTGGTCAAACGTTAATTAAAATAATTAAATTGATTAAGTCAATTAAAACAATCAAATTAATTAAATTAATTGAATTAATCAAATTAACTAAATTAAGTAAATGAATTAAATGCAGTCAATTAATTAAATATTTTTTTATTTTAAATTTAATGAAATAAATTAAATAACTGAATTAAAGAATTAATGAGTTGAATTAATGAGTTAAATGCATTAAATTGATCAAATTAATTAAATCAATTATATTAATAAGTGGATTATATGCATTAAATGTATCAAGTGAATGAAATTAATATTATAATTAATATTAATAAAGGTAATGAAATTTCTTATCTTAATCCAACTAACAAAATTAGAAAAATAAACGAAATGAAGGAAATGAATAAAAATAATTAAATGAAATTAAATTAAAAGAAATTAGATGGATGAATTGAACAAATGAAACCTATTAAATAAATAGCATTAATGAAATAAACAGAAGAAATATAAAGAACAATTCAAAGAAAATAAATAAAACGAATTATATGTATAAAATGAATAGGACGAATTACATGAATAAATGTATGATATGAATGAAAACGAATAAGACAAATAGAAAGAATAAACTGAAATGATGAAATCAATAAATTAACCCAAATTTTGAAAAATAATCCAGATTTATCAAATAAATAGATAAATAATATGGATGAAATTAAAAGTATCAATAAAATGAACAGACAGAACAAAATGTAAAAAAAAATGGAATTGATAAAAAAATATCAGGGGGAAAATAAACAGGATAAAATAAAATAAAATACTTAAAATGAAAAATTTAACTGAACCTAAAAACTTATAGGATTGATAGAATAAATTACATTACGTGAAATCAATAATTTGGATGAAATGAAGAAAATGAATGAATGAAAAAATTAGTAAAATTAAAATGAAGAAATTGAATAAAATATGTGAAATGGAAAATATGAATTAAGTGCGAAACAGGAAAACAATGAATAAAATAAGTTAAATGCATAAAATGAATCTAGCATCCAAAAAAGGAAATGAATAAAATAGATGAATTGAACAAAATAGATATAATGAATAAAATTAGCTCAAATGAACAAAATGAATAAAAAGAATACTGAATAAAATGATTGATTGAAATGAAATTTAAATTTAGTTCAATATTCAAAACGCATAAAATAAGCAACGAATAAAATCCATGAAATTGATGAACTGACAAAAATGGGTATCTAGAATGTAATTGAAGACAAACATGTTTCAAATAAAGTAAATTAATAATATTAATTCGACGAATTTGAGAACCATTGTTTCAGAACGATTAGAAATGTTTGTGAAAATCCCATTATTTGCAGAATGTCCAACTAATAAACAATGCAATTTCTACTGTTTCCTTTCTTTTCTGTTTTCACCTTTTCGTTTTCTTTCTGCTTTTATTGCCGGTGTCCTTTAGGATTAGTTGGTGTTTCCACTTTATTGGTGGACCTTAATTAGTTGTAAGGATACTGGAACGTTCAACTTGTTTTAGAATTGAAATAGGTTTTTATGGCTACAAATTTTTATTTTGCATCAAATGGCCAACGCAGTAAGGAATGGTTTAATACAAACAGATGATTAAAAATATTTTGTGTCATAGAAGTAAGTAGAAGGGAGAGCGACATGTCGATAGCACAAAAGCCGTGCGCTCAGTGAATTACAATGCAGTGTTTTTCTAGTTTTCCTTATAACTTGCGAATTTTGTCGCTCAGAATATTCAATCCGGAGTTATGGATTAAACTAAATTGAGTCCTATACAAACCAGTACCATGAAAAAGAAATGGTGCAAGTTATCAGAAAAAGTATTTCAATTATTGGAAAAGTCCATCGAAAGTATCCCTGAACATAAAAACCGATTTTTAATTTTTTTGTAAAGAAATATAGGTTAGGTGCTTTGCAGTCTAATTTTTAAGCAAAAACAAACTATTTTGTCTTCATCCGACGTTTCGGTCCATTTGGGACCTTTTTCAAGGATTCGATAACTGTTGTTTTGTTGTCAGATCTGTTGTTGTACAACAATGTATTGTCATATGGTTTTTCATGATCATCTGTTCCGATCGTGTAAAGTCTTTTCGGGATCGAAACCCTCGTCTTTTTCCTCTGAATTCGGTTCAGTTGATATCTTTCAACTAACTGCTAACTTTTTAGTTGAAAGATATTGACTGAACCGAATTCAGAGGAAAAAGACGAGGGTTTCGATCCCAAAAAGACTTTACACGATCGAAACAGGCCTTTCATTAGAAACTAGTTTTGCTAAGATCGGTTGTTGTTATAATTACGTGGCATTATTGTACACATAGAGACATTGTCCCAATTTGTCGAACTTAGTTAATTGGTATGCGAGACGCAGACCTCTAAGCCTCGGATAGTTTTCAAAGCTGAAGCGAATCTTATACATTTCTTCTGTAAGAATTGTGAAAATGTATAGGAATAAACGGTTGCCTTTCATATCATTTTAAACAATATTTGTATACACTCAGATTTTTTTACGCGGGGGATACAGGCCGCGTGAATGAAAACCGCGTAAATTTCAAAAACCACGTAAATGAAAACTGCGTAAATTTCAAAATCCGCGTAAATGAAAATCGCGTAAATTTCAAAATCAGCGTAAATGAAGACCACTTAAATATAAGAATCCGCGTTAAAGGGAACCTCGTTGATGGATACCGTGTAAATTCCAAAATCCGCGTAAATGAAAACCGCGTAAATTTCAAAAATCGCGTAAATGAAAACCGCGTAAATTTCAAAATCCGCGTAAATGAAAACCGCGTAAATTTCAAAAGCCGCGTAAAAAACAGGTAAAAAATACCGCGCAAAAAACGCGTAAAAAAACTGTATTTAGCATTTGAACCCTCATCCTGACTACCGCAATTGTGATACCTCATTCCTGCAAGCGTAACACTTGCCCTATTGCCCGTCTCTAATTTACACGAACGAATCGAATAGATCTGTGCCAGTGCTGTAAACATATTCAATTTGCAAATACACTGTTCACACCGCCGCCGCTCTCGGTAGCACGCCTGGCCGGAACTACAACTCGTTGTACAACGAAACTTTAGCTACAGTTTGCAAACACTGCGCTGCTACCACCAGCGATTCCGCACGACGACACTGCGAGGGTGAAGAAGCGTGAAATACTATTACAGCTCACACACAAAAAAAAACTTTACTGATAATAGAAGTGTTTCATAATACTCTTTCCCGCTTTTCGCTGCTCTTCTGTTTCCTCCCTCGCAGCTGCCGCACGCTTTGTTCAATATTGTTGCACATTCACAGGAACGGGAAACAGCTGTATTTCGACTTCCTGACATGAGACCAGTGCTGCCAGTCCGGTGCTCGGTGGCCATTTGTTCGCTTACAATACGACGACGACTTTCAGAGATGAATGCGACGCGACGTCGCAGAATAACCGACAGCAGCCGCGCTGATAAGCAAAGTTGGTCGAAGGGGGTCGGAACAGAAATTTTGCCATAACAATTCATTCGATTTTCATATCCCACCAAGTCCTATTTCGCAGCATGGCGTGCATACTCCCCGCGGCAGGGTGAAGGTGAAACGAGAAAGAATTCCACTTTTCCAGTTTATGTTACTGCACAAACGAGGTATCGTCACATTTATTTAATTCTACGTTTGCTAGCTGAATGTGTGCAGTTTTATTTTTTTCTATTTGTCATTTTTATTCACAGTTTGCACATGCTGCTTTGCATGAATTGGAGAAAAATGATAGCAAGAAAAAAACGTGTTTAATCCACCTAACAGTGTGATGAGACATTTCTTATAACTCTTATCACTCTCTTCGGATATTATATCGTTTGAGAGCATTTAGAACTTGATGCTTCGCGATGTTTTTGATAACACATACTACATGGGATAGTGGCAGGACTCAGAGAACCGCTCAAATCAGCATAGGACAACATCAGTGCTAGAAATCTCAAACCAAATCAATGGGAAAGCGAAAAAATGGCCCATAAAATAGACATACCAACGAATTATTGTTAACGCTCTGTTAATAAAATATCTATATTGTGGTGGATTTTTTTTTTTTGAATCGATTTGAAGTTTATACTTTACTCAAATTTCCAACGCGACTGAGAACTAAGAAATCAACGCTTTTTCTTGAAAAGGGCGATACTAGCAGTGATACCATTCAAAGAAAATCAACAGTGAATATTTCCAGACTTGGTTTTATTTCCTATTTAAGAACTATTGTGTTTTTTGACATCCTAGATTGCATGATTCAGTGATCGAAACCCAAAACTTCATAAAGTATTTGAAATTATTAAATTAAAATTTGTTTTTGCTATTCAAATTGACAAAATTATTGTATCGCCCCTTTGGCGATTGTTTACTTTTTCAGTCCCATCTATCAGCATTGAAGTATCGCCCTTACGTTTTTTTACAATAACTACCGTTTTACACCACCGATTTCGTCCGGGTTTTTTCAATAGAGATCATTGTTAATATTTTCAGCTGGTATCAGTTTGATAATCCTAAAATATACGAAAATAACAGTTTCGCCTCTAAACTGCTAGCAAAAAAAGTATCGCCCTGTTTGTTTGCATAGAGCGTGGAGGGCGAAACTTTAAATAAACAAACAAAAATACAGTATCGCCCGTTGTTTTTTTGCTGTAGTTTAAGAAAGCAATATCGTAGAATCAAAATTTTTAGGTTAATTTGTTACGTTTCAAAGCCCTCATTCGCATGTAAGAAAAAAGCCCTATGTTTACATTTGTAAGTATCGCCCTTTTCACAAAAAAGCGTTGAAATGAAATCGCAGCTCCTGATATCACGCTATCTCGGAAGTGCATGCGTGCATAGTTTCAAATTTTACTTCGACATCGACTTTTTCTAAAGGTGACTTCCCAGTAGTATTCTTGATTTGAATTATTATCGCTAATCCTAATGCCAAAGAACAAATAAAAACCTCACGAAAACGAACCGTTTGGGAAAATCATCATCATTACTGGAACTTTCATTTTCATGAAACTTTTCGATAACCTTCCGTCACTTGCGTTAATGCACTGGGTGCACAGTAGGGTGACAGGAAAAAAATGACCCCTATCGGCCCACCTCTGCGTCGATTCCTAGTCCCACCAGGAGTACTTGCTCCAAATTTGAAGCTAATCGGACAAGTCTAACTACCGGACCAACGGGCCTGAAATTTGTATGGGAATTTTCAACAATTTACATGGAGAAAACCCACCAGCACGCATTTTCGCCGCTAGGTGGCACTGTATGCATCGTATTATCACTGTAAGTGAAAATAAGAAGGATAATTGAATTGTCTACAACTTCGTCGAAGACTGCAAGTAAATCCGACTTTATTAAAAGAAGTTATTAAACTTTTAACGAAGTGATGTCTGAGTCAGTTGTGCATGGGGCCTAATAGTGCATGGCAGGCACGTAGCCAGAGGGGGGGCTAGGGGGCTAAAGCCCCTCCCGAAATTTTTTAAAAATGAATTTAAAAAACCGGCGACTTTTAACAAAATTTGTTGCTCATTTGGTTTGAACAAATCTTTGAGAAAAAGTTGAAGAAGGCTATTTCTAACCACCAAAGGCAATGGTCACGAAATTCTGTCACTTTATGCTTTTGCTCGAGCCAGTGCGACGCGAACGACAAAAATAGTAACTTTTATATTGTGTGTCTTGCCTAAAGAATAAAAGAAACTGTTACTATAATTGTTGCTGTAGTAATCTGTCGAGAAGCAAGAAGTGGTGCTCCAGCCAAATACGGTGATTATAAAATTATTGATGATTCGCTTAGGACCGAGTATTCATAATGTGGAACATTTCCTGAAGGTGTAAATGGAGGTTGGACTTTCGGAAGCGAGGTCTACCATGTCAGGCATTTAGCGCTCAACAAATTAGCCCAGACGAAGCCATTCATTTCGAACAACTTAAAACACATGGTTGAGTGTGACAATACTATAATTAAGATCCTCCTATATATGGACGATGAGAACATCAATGTTCCGCTACAAGATCGGATACCGCTTACTCGCAGATTAATGTCACATTTGGGAGAAATGGAATCCATTTCGAAGGATACCCGAGCAGAAGAAAATAATTTCAGAATAGCAAATTTAGGTATATTGTACCCAATATTTGAACACCTCAATAAGGCATTAAGACGCCTTGCATAAGAGGTAAAATACCTGAAATAATAACTGAGACATGTACTACGAATAATTAGTTGATAATGAAACGAGTTATTATAATACCTGAATTAAAACAAAACCTTTTCAACTTTCCAATAACAAAATTCACTGTATGGAGGTATTCAATAAGGTATTGATTTGGTATTTGTAAAAATTACTGGAGTACATGAAAATACGAAAATAAAGTATTATACCTCATTGAGGTATTAAGCAGGTATTGAAAAATGTTTCTTCAATACCTACCTATTACCTGAATGAGGTATTAATAATCAACTAATACCAGGTTTTGGTATGATACCAGAAAATAGTATGCTCGGGTTATTAGTCAGCTATTTTCTCCTGGACGGGTAATTATTGGGAGCGAGAAGCAAGGAAGAAATCAGATATTCGCAAACATAAAGGCAAAATTGACGAATTGACATAAAGTTTTGCAAAAGTTTCACAGGAAACGGATAATTTGCTGTGATTTGAAAACATACAACTCTAAAAGAAAGCCTCTTTTGCAAATTAGATGTAAGTGCGATGTGTTCTCTTCCATGTGTCGGAAGCAAGTGATTCTGAAATTATTAAGCTCAGCTGTGTTTATAGTTTCTAGTTATTTTGGTGGTGTCAATGATATACACTCAGGTTTTTTTACGCGGGGGATACAGGCCGCGTAAATGAAAACCGCGTAAATTTCAAAATCCGCGTAAATGAAAACCGCGTAAATTTCAAAATCCGCGTAAATGAAAACCGCGTAAATTTCAAAATCCGCGTAAATGAAAACCGCGTAAATTTCAAAATCCGCGTAAATGAAAACCGCGTAAATTTCAAAATCCGCGTAAATGAAAACCGCGTAAATCTCAAAATCCGCGTAAATGAAAACCGCGTAAATTTCAAAATTCGCGTAAAAAAAACCGCGTAAAAAAATACCGCGAAAAAAAAACCGCGTAAAAAAACTTGAGTGTATTTACCTAATTTTACGTAAATTTGAAGCATTCACTAATCAGTGCTAAGTAATTTTCTTTCGATTAGTGAACAAGTTCTGAGCAGTTTCGCTCAGTAGATTAAATTCTGGGTAGTTTTCATTAGTAGATTAAATCATTGAAATATATATTTTACATTGTCCAAAAACCCATGAAATCCGAAATAATACCTTCAAATGTTCAAATATAATATTTACTTAATCTATGTAATCTTCTCAAGTTCCAACGGTTTTGCAAAATTCTGAACGTCAATGAGCTAATGATCTTATTCTTGCATTGCAGTGGAATCAGTAGTTTTTTGCACTTACTTTACATTTTGACTTTTACTATAGTTTCGGGGATCTAGGAAAATCAGTCTACGATATTTTTAATTCGTAAGTCCAATGATATAAAAGTATCTAAAAAGAATCTACTTAAATAAATAAATAGATAGTTATTCTCAGTTACCTGATAATATTGTCGAAGATAGTGTTTAACCCATTCCCCCACGAGAGTCAAATGAAAAAAACATGTGTTTTTCTCAGGATTGTTATAATTACGACATGATCAGTATCATTTAAACAGAAAATTTCATAAAGTTGAGTTAACGCATATTTCGGATAAAGTCACAGAACTAGTAATAGTAATGATCATTAAAATAGGAGTTGAAGTTCACTTTGTTCGGACATTCTTGGCAATGATAAACTTGGATTTTACACTGATACATTCCTATCCATGGAGACAACCTTGACGTTGGTTTCGTTCTCCTGTTTAGCAAATGCGTGTAAAGTTTCGTTAGGCGGGTTTTTGGATATTTTTGTACTCATTCCAATTTAGCGTCTTCTACACCTTGTAAACGAGTAGTCTAGAATGCATAGCATTTTCAATCAGCCCTAAATACTTTGATCTCTTGAAGAATCTTGAGAGAAATTTCTAACTTATAAACTAATAATTATCAAATTTAATTCGTCGATGCACTATAGCTTTTCTTGTAACAGACAACATATTTTTAGGGTTTTTTAGTGTCTATTGTCTTAGTTATGGAATTGTTTTCACTAAGAACATTTCATAATTACATTCAGTTTACTGTAACTATCTCAAGTCATCAGAATTTATACATTTATGCAATAATTTTCAAGCCCCTCCCGAAACAAAATCCTGGCTACGGGCCTGGTGCATGGTTGTGTATCAGTACTCGATTCACACGAACTAAACATTTTTGTGAAATAATCGTTAGGTTTAGCTCAATGGTATGTTCAGAAGAATTATAGTAAATAATACGAGTCATGCTTTGATTAGAAAATTTTAGTTCCACCTGTTACCGCATAGAGGGCGCCAACACTAACTTTTCAACGGAGAGAGATAGAAATTTGGTGTCTTCTACAAAGTTATAGAACAGGCATTTTTCAGTATTTCTACTGAACATCTTGATACTCTATCTCTTTTCTATGAAAAGTTAGTAGTGGCGCCCTCTATGCGGTCACAGGTGGAACTAAAATTTTCTAACCAAAACATAACTCGTATTATTTACTATAATTCTTGTAAACATACTATTCGGCTAAATCTAACCATTATTTCACAAAAATATATAGTTCGCGGGAGTCGAGTACTGATACACAACCATGCACTGCTAGGCCCCATGCAAAACTGACTCAGACATCACTTCGTTAAAAGTTTAATAACTTCTTTTAACATAGCCGGATTTACTAGCAGTCTGCGACAAAGTTGTAGATAATTAAAATATCTTTCTTATTTTCACTTACAGTGATAATACGTTGTATACAGTGCCACCTAGCGGCGAAAATACGAGCTAGTGAGTTTTCTCCATGTAAATTGTTGAAAAATCCAATATAAACTTCAGGCACGTTGGTCCGGTAGTTAGACTTGTCCGATTTGCTTCAAATTTGGTACAAGTACTCCTGGTGGGACTAGGAATCTACTCAGGGGTGGGCCGATTGAGTTTTCAAAAATTCATCATTTTTCTGGGCAGTCTAGTGCACAGTGCTCTAAAAATCTAGCGAAATCGTCTTAGGGCGCCAGCGGGTCTGTAAAGAATACTAAAAATTAATTTCTATTCCATAATTTTCAGTTCAGCAATTCGAGAGTTCGTGCTCACCGCAAACCATGAAAAATAGACTACGTTGTGAAGCGATGATCACTATTTATTAAAAAATCACGGTTAAATAAAAAATAAAACTATTAAAAAATTTCAAATAGTTTATAATTTTCACAAACCTATTAGGAAAAATTGTGTAATAAGCTTTCGTAATATTGTGTAGGAAAAAAGCTGAAAATTTGAAAATAAATCTGAGAATTATGATTGATTACAGAACTCTGGAATTTTCTATTGGAAGGTTTTCAGGCAGGAATTTGATATTGATGCTATTAGACAACTGTGAAATCAAGACCAATAGATCAGTTACATATCAGGACCCCATTCCGACAATTTATCAAAAGTCCTCATGACGTTTACAACAACAGGTTATCAATCTACGGATCAGATAATTGTTATTGTAGTGTTGAATTAAATCAGTCTGCATCAATAAATTTTCAACTTCAATCCAATATTTTTTTGGGTGTGGTGGGGGGGGGGGGTTGTATGGTGTAAAACCTCAAAACCTTCTCTAGGCTACGCCGTTGCTTGGAGTTATTTACTTCGCTTTTATTTTCCGATATGTTTCAGATCGATCCGATGGTTATAGGTTAGAAAAATTGCAGTCAGAAGGTTCGCACAAATGAACATTTTTGTACTGATAAGTTATCAAGTTCCTTCCAGACAACTTGGAAGTGTTCGGTGATTATTTCTAGCGGTTGTAGATAGTAAAATGAAATACAAAATTCGTTTTATCGAAATAATGTTTAGCTTATTTCAATGGATTATTACTATATTGAACAATAAATAGGCGACAAAGAGTAATCAACAAACAACAAGCCATAACTTTTAAAGTATTCAAAATAGATATTTGAAGTCTTCAGTAAAGTTATTCGCAAAAGTAAGAGCTACAAATTTGCTGAAGGCATCATTTCGATATAATCACTTCCAAGAAAATTTGTGAAAATATCTCACTCATAGGGGGATTAATCAGCAAAAGCACAATACCAAGAGAAAGGGCATATTACCTCCATTAAATTCTCCGAGGATACTATTGACCTAAAATAAGCCGTTTTGGCGTTAATAATAGATTACATGTTTTTGGTCATATTTCTGGCAATGGGAAATGATAAAAATCTTTCGTCCGCATTTAATGTTAAATATCTCTTTTGATAATAGTCCGATTTCAACAGTCTATAGCTTGTTCGAAAGGTATTCGTTAAAGCTGTCTAAAAACATATAAATTGTTAATCTATATTGTCAATTTCGGCAGATAATTTAAAAAAACTGCAAAAAACGCCATTTTTACGCATTCAAATATTCATATCTTTGAAACTGAACATCAGAATCAAAAACAAATTAATAGCGTTCATACTGTTTTTTAGTTCTTTCATTTAAAATTGGTTTGGATAAGATCGGTTCAGCCATTGCTGAGAAACACGAATGAGAATTAGTCCGTTACATACACACACACACACAGACACACACACACACAGACATTGTCCCAAATCGTCGAGCTGAGTCGATTGGTATATAAGACTCGGCCCTCCGGGCCTCGGAAAAAATCTTGAAAGTTTGAGCGAATTCTATACATTTCTTTTATAAGAAATGTAAAATGTAAAACCGTTTCCTATACCGCACACGGAACGAGCACACTCGCTTGCTGGCTGGCGGACGGGTTCACAGGGAAGCGAATATGATGATAAAATATGAAAATCGTTTTGTTCTGCTGATAGTTTCCGTTCGCCGCCCCTCGTCAGTTCAAAAATCGTATCAGATTCTATGCTGCATTTTCGAATGTTCGATCTGCATATGCGAGTGGATTGTGTGCAAGCTAGTACGAATATGAAATGCATTGTTTCGTGTTGGTTCAGGTGCTGGAAGAGCGAAGGAATGGGTTCTTCAGCAATATTCCGCACCGTTGCGCATTTCACATGCAATTTTATATGGCAATTGAACGCTGTCGTGAAGTGTTTTTAATCGGGTGGGAAACTCCACGCTGGGTGACGGTTGCCTTGACCTGGTAATTCCGGTGAAGTGATGTCAAATCGATGTTGCCAAATCTATGTTCATTCTAACTTGAATGGTATGTTCTTCGCTTTACTTTTCGCATTTTATAAGCCGATTTTTTAAAGATTTATAAATAACATATGGTAGCTTGACAAACTAAATTGTATTAGTTGCTATCTCGGAGGCACCTTTTAATCTGCGTAAGAGACTGTCTATCTACACCATTCCTTACCACATCCGGCATCCCGCAAGGAAGCTATCTCGGATCAGTAATATTTCCCTATTTAAAAGCGTCAATATCAGCCTTTCCTTCGTCGATGACATGAAGATTTTTCGATGGATACATAATCCAACCAAAAACAAGTTTCTTCAGAGCGAACTGTACAACTTCAACACGTGTTGTGATCTATGAATGGCATAAGGCCCGAAAATTTCTGTATTATCACGATCACATAGATACGTCATCCAATCCAGTTCAACTACCATTTGTTTGGCTCGAGCATTTTAAGAAACACTCTTGACAAGGATCCCGCAGTAATCTTGAAATTTTGACATTTTGAAAATGTCTTTATGCAGTATCTGGGGCTAGGTGTCATTCTAACATTTTAAATCAAACAATTCAAATACCACATTTATAAAAGGTGTATGTTTGAGTCAGTCGATGCTTGCATTCCAAATGAGCCACACCATGACCACATCGTTCGGACAGTAATAAACGGTAGATGCTATGGCGTTTCTGCAACCAGTTAAATCGTGTATAACTTGAACTCGTTTCCTTGCTGTGTGCAAAGTTTATTGTTCGCTACGCGAGTTGAAATTTTGCATGCAATAAAAAGGAAATGCGATTAGTTCGAGTCGTGTACACTAGGGCATCGCAATTTTTTTTTTTTTTTTGAATTCGCAAAGGCCCCCCCTCTCATATTGTGACAAATGTCAAAGTAAGCCACGATGCCAAATTTCACATCATTTGGACAATTCTAGACTCCCGCCCACTTTTTGAAATTGGTACTATGGAAAAATATGGAGAAATACATTGCGACGAATCGTGCGCCGAACAGCGCTACAAAACTTGCTTCAACGAAAAATAATCGTCGCATCTCCTTAGGAAAAGCGCGGCAATATTGAACGTATTTCATTTATTAAATCATAGTTTGGATATTTTTTTCTGTGCATTTAATCATGTTTCTCGCATTGCCTCTCATTCTGCCTCACAAATTTGGAACGAACTGGCAGTTCAAGTTATACAGTTCCACTGGCTGAATTTGAAGGCAAATTTATTCGTACCCGCAAGTCCCATTCCAGCTTTCTTCCATATTCTATTTACCAGTATCCCCATAGAAAATTTGACAGTTCATAAATTTTCCAGTCGACCGACGAAATCAGGTGCTTCGAGGTCGACAGATTAATTAACCGACAAAGTTGGGTTTCGTCGGTGAACAATATTAATCGCCAGATTTATTCTGTGTAAATATGGTTCCAGTTTTAAACTACCAACCAATAGATCGATTTAATTGGTTGAAATAGACCGATTTCAACAGATTAAACCTCCATAAGAGTCAGTACAACAATCGACCGATTAATTGGTGGCATGGTCGGCCGATTGTACCGACGCAAGCCGATTTAGTCTGTGGGAAAATCGGGAGAATTTACAATGGGGATGTTCCACTCGTTTCACTTATGAGATTTTCGATTAGAATCCGTATAGTTTATTTTTTTCTGTGGCAGCGCCTCTAGTGGTTGGATTTGAAAAGTCTTGACAGCGATTTGACTGCAAGATCTACATGCTTCAGTGGCGAAAATTTCGTGTCGATAGATAGTCCTAGATGCGAGACAGAAAAGGTGTGCTACTAAGTTTGAAATTTAGATTGACGGCTGATCACGTAGATTTCAAAATGGCAGACATAGTTGCGATAAGGCATCGCTGGTGTTCTAACGGATAAGGGTTTGCAAACAAAATGCATACAAAATTGAGAATCATTTAAATTTATTAAATCGGAATGTTCGTTGGAAAGATGAATCAAACAGACGCATATTATTCACATTGATTACTCTCCATATACAAGTCAAACAAAACACTGCAAGTTGGACGAATTTGATGAAAACTTTATCTTAGGATAATTTTGAGACTGAATTCATATGTTATGTTTTGACGTAGGACTACGTCTTTGTTTTCGATATAGGGGTGCACGTTGCAAATTCTACAAAAATGGTATGTAACGAAAAGTGGTCCAATTTTAAACGCATATAATTCAACCATCTCACGATAAATTTTCAAATTTTTTGCGCATATCGCCCCGAAATACTTCTAAGAATAGATTTCAATAGATAAACCCAAAGATTTTTGATATAATGGCATTAAAAATTTAAATAATGAACAACCTAGTCAAAATATCGCGCATTTACACACAGAAGATAGCGCTTCCCTAGTCCAGCACGACAGATTTGTGTACCTAGCGCGCTACGCTTCCATGAATGACGTCATCATCGACTATTTAAACGGACGGATTTCGCCAGAGCAGCTCAGTTGCCTGTTGAACAGCAGGCGAAGCAGATCACTGCGCTGTGTGTTTCCACAGCCAGTGTAGCTGATTTAGAAGTCCGTTACACTGCCTGTGGAGGTACGCTACCCAGTGAATGCGAATGAGCTTGTCCGTATGCTATCTTTTGTGTTGTGCTCGTTTCCAGCACACTTTTATGTATAATTATTCGTACACAAAATAGTTTGTACATGCGAGCTCCATTTGCAAACACGGTTAACGTAGTATCGTGGTATTAGTTGTCTCTTTCGCTCTATCCATCATCATCAGCGTTGATTCATTTTGCTTTGTGCTAATGTTTGAGGCGAATGCGTAGGTAGGTAGATCTAATAAATTGCACAACGAAACTTTATTATTTACACGTTCGATCAATTCATAGATTCATTTCCCCATCACGTGATTCATTTCCACTCAGCCTATAGTAGTATAAGAGGTACATACTATAAAGCCTATTTATGAATGAATACACTGCCACTTGAAAAACCGTTGCAAAAACGCATCTTGTCCATATACAAAATTGTTTTCGATTCTTGTATATTAATAGTTTCGGTATATGATTAAGACCTTCTCTATATTTGTAAGCGTACTCTAGGAAAGTTACAATAATGGCAAAATATAACTAGAATGCTTGGTCTATACATGAAATGTGATTCGATCACCTACTACAAATGAAATGACCTGATAACCAAGAAGGTTTGGTTCAATATGTAATATTCGATGTCGATTGGTTGTGATTAAACCATAAGTAAGAAATATGTTTGATTTATTATTACTATCAATGTAATAAGAAAATAAATATTTTACATTAAGGTTGGACAGAGAAAGGGTAAAATTTGCAAACGAAAAAAGCAGTTTTTTCCACACCGTATGTCAGATCTTCATAAAAATCAATCAGCAGTACTGTAACAACATTCTACATACGCTGATTGATTTTTATGAAGATCTGACGTACGGTGTGGAAAAAAACTGCTTTTTGCGTTTGCAAATTTTGCGCATTCTCTGTCCAACCTTAAGTAAGTACTACGTCTACAGCTCGTGCAACCCCATAGGGCTGCCCCTTGTAGTTTTTTTTTTTAATATTGACGTAGAACTACGTCTTTGTTTTCGATATAGGGGTGCACGTTGCAAATTCTACAAAAAATGGTATGTAACGAAAAGTTGTCCAATTTTAAACGCATATAATTCAGCCATCTCATGATAAATTTTCAAATTTTTTGCGCATATCGCCCCGAAATACTTCTAAGAATAGATTCCAATAGATAAACCCAAAGATTTTTGATATCATGGCATTAAAAATTTAAATAATGAGCAAACTAGTCAAAATATCGCGCATTTACACACAGAAGATTTGTGTACCTAGCGCGCTACGCTTCTAAGAATGACGTCATCATCGACTATTTAAACGGACGGATTTCGCCAGAGCAGCTCAGTTGCCTGTTGAACAGCAGGCGAAGCAGATCACTGCGCTGTGTGTTTCCATAGCCAGTGTAGCTGATTTAGAAGTCCGTTACACTGCCTGTGGAGGTACGCTACCCAGTGAATGCGAATGAGTTTGTCCGTATGCTATCTTTTGTGTTGTGCTCGTTTCCAGCACACTTTTATGTATAATTATTCGTAGGGTAGACGAGCCCTTATTCATCTCATTAGTCGGGATATCACACTCTTTCGCGGATAACTCGGCTTTCAGTGATTGGAATGCTCTTAAATCGGTATCAACATCTTTGCTTCGTTCCTAGGAAGCAGTACAATAAAAAATCTCGCCTGGAAAATGTAAAATACTCCCGTTTGAGCGAAGCGAAAAGTCGAGTACAACGCACCCTTATTCGTCCTACCATTTGAGCCAATGCGTTGAATAGAGAGAGCAGATACTGCTCTAACTAATGTGTTCAAATGGGTAGGATGAATAGAAGTGCTAAGATGAATTAGGGCACAGTAACCCTACACAAAATAGTTTGTACATGCAAGCTCCATATGCAAACACGATTAACATAATATCGTGGTATTCGTTGTCTCTTTCGCTCTATCCATCATCATCAGCGTTGATTCATTTTGCTTTGTGCTAATGTTTGAGGCGAATGCGTAGGTAGGTAGATCTAATAAATTGCACAACGAAAGTTTATTATTTACACGTTCGATCAATTCATAGATTCATTTCCCCATCACGTGACTCATTTCCACTCAGCCTATAGTAGTATAATAAGTACATACTATAAAGCCTATTTATGAATGAATACACTGCCACTTGAAAAACCGTTGCAAAAACGCATCTTGTCCATATACAAAATTGTTTTCGATTCTTGTATATTTATAGTTTCGATATATGATTAAGACCTTCTCTATATTTGTTAGAGTACGCATACAAAGTTACAATAATGGCAAAATATAACTAGAATGCTTGGTCTATACATGAAATGTGATTATATCTGGGATCTTCTTAAATAAGTTTAACCGGATTCGATCACCTACTACAAATGAAATGACCTGATAACCAAGAAGGTTTGGTTCAATATGTAATATTCGATGTTGATTGGTTGTGATTAAACCATAAGTAAGAAATATGTTTGATTTATTATTACCATCAATGTAATAAGAAAATAAATATTTTACATTAAGGTTGGATAGAAAAAGGGTAAAATTCGCAAACGAAAAAAGCAGTTTTTCCACACCGTATGTCAGATCTTCATAAAAATCAATCAGCAGTACTGTAACAACATTCTACATATGCTGATTGATTTTTATGAAGATCTGACGTACGGTGTGAAAAAACTGCTTTTTTCGTTTGCAAATTTTGCGCATTCTCTGTCCAACCTTAAGTAGTATAGTCCTACGTCTACAGCTCGTGCAACCCCATAGGGCTGCCCCTTGTAGTTTTTTTATATGTTGAAGGGAACAATTGTTTCAATTGTTGAACCATAAACAATATTATGGACCTTAGCTAATTAAACATTACCGTATATTACGTATTTAGACTTATTATGAAAAATAACTTTTTCAAACCTCGAGCTAAAAAGTGGCAGACGAGGCATTCATTTTCGGAAGTGCGACAATTTTGAAGTATCATGCACTATACGCGATTTTTCCGAACTGTTTCGAAAATAAGACCACTTTGAACACTATGATTTGTAATTTAATGCACAAATAATTATTCAAAGTACATATTTGAGATCAAATCAAGGCATGTATTGAGTAAATTAAACGGAATGTATAGACCCAACGAATAAACTTTCAAAGACACCTTTTCGGCGCTAATCGAAATCTTAGTTAAAATGATATATTAATTTGAATAAAAGTTGTTTGAATACAGTTTTGTTCAGAATTCATCAAATATTTCACCTATTCCACTATAAAAATCCCAACTTTTGTCTTTCAGCTTAATATTTCGAGAAAAAAAAAATATTCATCACAGTCCCCTACATAGTGTTGAATTGGTTGGCAACATTAGAGGGTGTCCCACCAAGATGGATACAGGTGGGCACATTTTTTTCTATGTATGAGTGCGGTTGTCATTTTTCTACGATGAAGCTAAAAAAACAAGAGGATATGAAGAAGAAAAGCATAAACAAATGACGTAGTGGGCCATTCTGTTGTCATAAGTTTTGTTTCGGTTTAATCATAATTACTTTTAACCGGTATTTTCGAGGTAAAAAGTGTTCCTATGTGTTCGAATCGGTAGATCCGAAGTGAAGTTCGGCCTTTTATCGTTCGTCAACGAATCAGGATGCTCGTTCGGATGTTTATGTTTACTTCATGCGCCCCGGACGCTATGCTTAATTTTGCAAATATAAAACTAATACACCCAAAATGGTCTTTCTTTCTGTTCGCTTGGTATCCCACATCAAATTACATCATGGAAAAAACGCTGTGAAACATAAACCATTGGGTATTTTCTCTTGAGAATTTAAGTAGAAGTAGTTTTGCGTGTATTGTATACTTTGTATTTTTATCGTTGTCAGTTTTTAGAAAATAGGGAAAAATGGTGTCACCCGAAAAGCAACGGCACGAATCTATTTTGCACACCTGTAAAATCTTCAACTCTCATATCGGGACATCGGAAAACTGCTCAGAATCGTGCTGTCAGCGATGAGTCGTATGATTAAACTTTACTACTACTCTGAGCATCGAACGAAAGGAGAAATGTGGTCAGAAAGGAATCCCAATGCATCGGTCAGGGATGTGGCCAGAAAGTTGAATCTTGCAAGTCTTTCGTTCAAAAACGGCAAAATACTGTGAGAAAGTCACGGCCCGGAAACAGTATACCCAGATGCTGACGAAGACCCATTGTCTGATCATGGAGGATGAGACATACGTCAAGGCGCACATCCGGCAGCTTCTGGAGCTACTGTTCTTCACAACCCAGAAAAAGTTTAATGTTCCAGAGGATACAAGGAAGCAGAAACTTTCAAAGTTTACCAATAAATACATGATTTGGTAAGCGATCTGTTCATGTGGCAAACGGAGTGCGCCGTTCGTGACTACATGGACTGTAAACGGGGAGATCTATCTCAAGTGTCTACAGAAGCGTCAGCTTCCTCTGTGAAACAACACGAGGGCTATGCGAGCTTCTGGCCGGATCCACTATTCAAATATTGTCCTGGAGTGGTACGAACCAACAGAGTCACTTTTATATCCAAGAAGCGCATCGGAACTAAGGTCCGTTGGAAAATGCTGGGCAATTATAAAGCAGATACTACGGAAGTATCCCAAGGAGGTCAAATCTGAAGAAGACATGAAGAAAAAGTGGGTTTCCGTACAGAAGAAACTGCAGCCAGATGTTGCACAGAACCTAATGAGTGGAGTACAGCGTAAAGTGCGAGCGTACGGTTATAGAATTGAAGTTGAATGAAATAAATATGCCAAATGCTTACTAATGGGTTACATTTGATTGTCTGAAAGTTTAAAAGTCTACTAGGTAATTTTCTATAGCATAGCTCAGTGTTTAAAATTCACAAAGCGAATTGAAAAAGACGCAAAACTTTTCCAGTAAATGGATGACATTCACTGTGACACACGGCAAGGCATCTGAACAAATTTATTCGTAATAAACCACAACTTCAACCTATCGCTCCCTAGTGGGAAAGCCTTTCAGTATTTGTTTGCTTTGCTCATACTTTACGTTATCATAAATAAACCCTTCAGCAAGACGCGGTAACGAGAATTTAGAACGTGAATTCGATTAGTAACTGAAATGCGTCGCTAGCGATCGCATCGGAACGATACATCAACCATCATGCTTTGGATTTATTTGACTTGTGTAATCTGTTTCCATATGTATGTATTTCCTGTGAATTGTAGCAGTGGTTTAATTTTTTTTATTTATTCATGTCTAACTTCTCATTCACAGCCACCAGTCCCGTGCTCTAATAACCAGTGAAAATGATTGCTTCAACCGATTCATCGATCCGATCGATATGAAAAATTGCAATATCACAAGTTTGCATCCGAATCACTTCACTGACCACAGCCGCATTACAACCTTGGATATGAGTGACAATCCCGATTTCGACTTCCCATCAAACGGAACGGCGTTCCTTTACCACGATAGACTACGATACTACCGTTGTGAGAGCTGTGGTATAACAACGATCTACGAGCAAACGTTCGCTGGACTCCCCCAACTGAAGCTGCTCAATTTAAGGTCAAATCACATTAAAGTGATTCCAGCAGAAGCATTCACTCACAATCGGCTACAGTTTTTAATAGTGGCTAATAATCAAATTGAAACATTCAACGAACAGCATAAATTAGACAGCATGCAACATCTGCTACAGTTGGACGCCAGTGAAAATCAAGGATTCCAGTTGAATAAACTGTCGATTGCTCTCAGCAATTTCGAGTATATAGTTTGTAGTGAGTGCAAAATCTCAATTGTCCAAGAGCAATGGTTTGCGCAGATAACGCGTTTAAGAAAAGTGATTTTGGAAAACAATGATATTCGCGTGATTCCAAGAAATTGCTTCAGTGGAAATAACAGGCTGACTTATTTGAATCTAAACTACAATCCACTGCAGAGATTTGGTTTTGCTAATGAGAGAATAGAAACTCTATCATGTATTGGGTGCAATCTAACGCATCTAGATGATGATAGCTTCAAACATCTTCCAGGCTTAAGGGTCCTTGAGTTGCAAAACAACTCTATCAAAAGCGTTGATCCACAAACCTATATGTCTAACAGTTGGTTACATAGTCTTTATTTGGACAATAATGAACTTACGAGTTTTCCGATTGAGATCTTAAAACTAACACCAGCACTAAAAGTGCTATGCTTAGACAACAACTTCCTCCAATCAAATAAAAACATCAGTGTTCTCAGCAACTTGTACAAAGCCCTGGAATTTCGTGACAACTGTGCCGCTGGATTAAACCAGCTACATCACTTCGAACACTTTCTTCCGAGTACGAACTTGGTTGGGAAATCTCTTTACGAAAAAGATTTACCGCAGTGCAATGAGCTGGTTAACATTTCCAATCGACAAGTAGTTTTCATACATCCGCTGGCGTACAATAACTGCCACTCGCTCAATACGTTGGAAATGAACGGAAACTCCAACTTTTCGTTCTACAGAAACCATCCACTCCTGTACAGTAAGTCGTTGGAAGTCTACTCTTGTACACATTGCGGAATAAGAGCTATTTTTGAGGACACGTTCCAGCATCTTCCACAGCTAAGGAAACTTCTGTTGCAACACAACTATCTATTAAAACTAACCTCAGTTGACCTATTCACCTTGAACTCACAACTAAGTATCATTGAATTGGATTATAATCATCTCCGGCAGCTAAGCGTTAACTTATTAGAGTCACACAAAAACGTATCCACGCTCAACTTCAACCACAATTCCATGCTATCGTTTAGCTCTGAGGCTTCCTTTCTCGTTCAGCAAATCGCTACTAACTTCCAGGCCGCATACTGCGCCATCGATCACATCACTGAACTAAGCTTCCGAGCAATGCCATCCTTGCTGGAAATCGACGTTTCAAACAATCCAATAACTTCCATCGATCCTGGGGCATTTGAACGTAACAGGCAGCTTCGGATATTGAAGCTGTCCAATACTCATCTACGGGTACTCCCTGTAGCTTCGATTGCACCGTTAGGTCACCTTAAGGTACTCTGTCTTGACAGTATTCAACGGTACGTGATCGGCGATCCGCTGTACTCGGGGAATAATGCCAAGCTGAGGGATTTGATTATGACAAAGAAATTGTACTGTAATGGAAGGGAGTTATTTTTTGCTTCGCAGTTGGCACAGGAAAGATCGCAGATGGCGCCAGAAAAACCGCAGTTAGCACGGTATCGTCAACCCATATTGAGGTCCAGTGGATCGATAAGTGATGGTTCCATTGTGACTACTGCCATGTTGAGTGTATTTATTTCCTTGCGATTCAAATTTCTTTGAGCATCTTAGATTTTCAACGGAGTTACTGTGCATCACAAATCAAAAGGAGTAGGAGAGAGTCTCAAATTAAAAAAAAACAATTGCGTATTAAGGTCTCGTTATCAAAATTACTGTGGACTTAGTAAAAATCTCTACAATTATGATTCATATACAAATCATTATCAGTTAATTGAATATTATTGATTTATTCAAATTTCATCCGGAATGGAAGAGATTGATTGTCAAAGGGTAAATTACAGTGACAAACTATTTTAGTTCCCGTAAATAGCATAAATAATTATAAATGTGTATTTTTTATTTAATACTGAGAAACTGGTCACATATTTCTAATATAGAACTATTATAAATCTCATAATTAAGCATTGGGAAATGCTTAGACTTCCATTAAGTTAGGTGTCATAAAGACAGGGAATTTTATTTTTCTCAGCGTAAATAATTTAAAACATTTCTAAACATCAATTAATTAATTTGAGTTTGATCGTTATTAAGATACTACAGCTGTATTGCGTCTTTTGAACAAATTATGTTGCAGAAAGTGCTAGTCAACAAACGGTGTTACTCGGGATGTTACCCTCAAGAAACTTATCAAATAAATTCAACAGGTGTTGCTTGGTAGAGTCTGGCAGATTCTGCCTGGTCCTGGGGCATTATAGTTACATGATAAGAGAGCAAGTGAGAACTCCCCCATCGAAAACGGTGTTTCGTTCGCGGTATCGTGAGAGTATGCAGCGTGGTAGATCTTCTGTGCTGGGGCGGAATCCGAAATCGAAATCCAACGGTTTGGATATTCCACGCTCTCATTAGTAGTGTTTTGATTTCGTAAGCGCCGTGCTGTGCCCCAAAGAGTGCTCATCGATGTTTTTCTCGTTAGCTTGTCAACGAACTGGTGCCAGTGGCTACGTTTCTTGGTTTTCATCAAACTCTTCATTCGCGTTTACAACATCGCGTTCTGTCGATAGCTAGCGGGTAGTCCGTCGTCCCGGAAGGTCTTATACGCGGTAGCCTTCTCTGTGTACACGTCTGCGCACTAGAGTGGGACACGGTTATATGAAAAAAAATAAAATTTTGGTCCGAGCAACTTTTTGGGTGCCATTTAGTCCCTAGAACAACTGTGCAAATTCTTAACTCGATCGGTGAAGCTATATTTTTGCGTCCACTGTTTAAAGTTTACATGGGACTTCATATGGGGAAATTGACTTTTACAAAACAATTCCTCCAGCAGTCGCCCATTGCCTCCTAGTTCTAGAGCCCGTGACAACCGACGAGATGGACACGTCTACCTATACCAGGACACATGCTAATGAACTCGGGTGATTCGTAGTTATGATGCCTAAGCTCGACCCTCATTAGCAGAAGACAAAGATTAAGCCCGTACGACATTAAGCCTGTTCTAATGACTGTGCCACTTCTAGTTTTCCGATCTGTTTACTTCACATCCTTGCTCTAACTTGAGTACTATGGCTCTAATTTTCATAACTTTTCCTACCCAGTAATCTCCAGCTAATTGAATGTCGTTAAAATGTGAAAAAGAAAATGTGACTAACATAGTCGAAATAAAAAAAGGATGTCAATAAATTTTTGCCTTTGATTCGGACTTGAAAAGCGACACCTATCCATCCATCCCACAATGGGATTGTCAGAATCTTGCCGGGGCCGGTGGCGTAGCTCTTTTTATAATTTCCTCTCGGAGGGTTCCTCAAACGAATGCTTGAGTTTTTCCCCGTATAATTTATATGTGGGATATGTCGACAGTTCATGAGGAGTCTCTTCACAGAAGCAAAACTTTTCATAATTCTCTCCGCATTTTCCACACCGTGCCTTGTTGTACCCCTCTCGGAGAATACACCATTAATCTCTACTTCCCGGGCAGGCACGTAGACAAAAATACTTCATTGAACACGCCCGACTGTTTTTTAGGTAAATCACGCGATATATCCAGGGGCCGGTTGTATTAAATGAGTATGGTTTGGATTGAAAACGATTTTTTGCCATCAAAGCCAATTAAGCCTGGAAGGATGTTGGTCGACGGAGCTACCTTCCCATTAGTCCATCAGTCCGAATAATTTGGAACTGCGACAATAAAAACTCACATTTTCACACGAAAAGTTATTGGCACTCATATAACTTCACCGGATAAATATGACGCATTATTTCTCCGGAGAAATAAATCCGCGATAGAATGAGCGAATGAGTTTGTTGCGATATGCGCTCTAAGTCTTGCTATAGCTATTCCAAACCACGAATGAACAAGTCTATCGTAATTATTTGTCGCTTTTCTAAGAAATGAAGTGTATATTTTGATACTTTTATTAATTTCCAAGAAAATAACATATTAAAACCTTCTCCGGTGAGAAGGAAAAATTAAATAAATTTTATCGGGATAATTATTCTCACGCTATTTGTGGAGACGGAGAATTTAGCGACTCATCTTATCTCGGAAAAGTTGGACATCGGATAAGCTTCTTCTCGCGTGAGCGAGTGAAAATTACAATGCCTGATCCACACTATCATGCGGGTTGTAGTGCCCACCAAAGAAGGTTCTATATCAGGGAATGGAAATTTAAAAGAAAGAAGTAATTGGGACTTAGCTCTACAAATGCTCCAGGTAGTATCAGTAATCAACAAACACGTTTTCGCTGAGCCGTCGGTCATGCAGACCGTTAACAAAGGGTGTTTTTAAATTGCCATCCGCTATTATCAGAAAATTTCCATTTTCACTTATACACGCCATGCATGAACTTGCGCCAGTACGGGTAGAAATCATTCCGAATCTTACTACCCACTCTGGAAAAAGTGTTCCGCCGGCCCTGGAGATTCAGATGTACCTACACATGGTCTCTATAACAATGTTTGTCCCACTAACATTTCTTTCCTCCCCCGATGACTGTAAGGACGTGGTCGGCGCCGTTATTGACACCTCCAAATTTAAAACCCTCGAAATGTGTACATTGAGGATAAAAAGCTACTCTTAAGTTTCATTCGTTGATTTCTTTTGCGCATTTTAGCTTATTCTGGTCAATTACAGAGTAGCAACTACGAATTGTACGGACATCATGATCATGCTCAAGATATACTTATGTAAAGTATTTTCACTCTTCTTAGTATCGCTATTTCGAACAATTGTACTTTTCCTACTAATTATGTAGTCCATTAACAAGTTGCTTCACTGAATAACACAAAACTCCGCCATTTTGAAATTTTAATAAAAAATATTTTAAATATGAGTACACATATACCTAAATTTTCAAAACACTAGGTCTAGTCCTTCCCATCCCATCGTGAAAAATGGCTTCTTTTTTGCCCCATTAATCCAATTGATGCAAACAAAGCAGATTGATGTTACGGTGGTTTTGCAACACGATTTGCGCTACATACGAAATTTGGAATTCGATCGAGCTAACACCTACCAAAACCCTTGAATCAAATAATTTGTACAAGTATGTACAAATACTTGGAGACTTTATTCTGTAAACCGCTGCTAGCCAGTAAGAGTAGGAATAGCTTATACATTCCCACACGAATAGGGTGGTCGACTTTGTGATACATCTCGCACACACTGACTATGCATAATCGAGAAATATAAGTCGATTAGATCTGTAGGTGGTCAACAATGATAGTCACTTCTTTCATAGTTCCTGTTTAATTTTCCTTTCTAGCGATACATGCTTACTATTCTGACCTTATATTCCATTGTAACTATACCTTACATTATAAACTACGATACGAATCCTAAATATTATCCTACTCAGTCCGGCAAATCTGAACTCGATTCAAGCACAGAACATTAACTTGCGCAGTTTGCTTCGCTTCTTATCTGGTAGGATGCACGCACCGTCCGGAAGCCACTCGGAGCCTTTCTTTTGATTTTTGGCACGATCGCACTGAAAGAACAAAAATGAATAAAGAAAAAATATTTATCATATTCGTTTAATCAATAATCAAGTAAGCACGTTTGATGATGGTGCCCACAGATAAACCAACAAAGGTCGTGAATCGCGGATTGGATCACCACCTTTGTTCAACTAACGAATTTGATTCAACAACTGGTTAAAGTGCAAAATGAATTTGATATAAGATTTTTACATCAAATTGATAGCCTTGTACCATGGAACATTGCCTAGAACTGTTTAACCTCTTTTGTCTGACAGTTCAGAGAGCTTGTTTACTTGTACTTGGAAACATTTTGATTCTATCCAGTACCTACGATAAATTTGGTTCGAATTGATTTTAAATGCAAAGAAGCTCGCTGAGCTGTCATTTTTCACTAAAATAGCGTCATCTTGCAATGTTACATTGGCGGAGATCCAACTAAGAAACTTTTCAACCAATTAATTTAGCTTGTTCAAGATAAAATGTACTGGAACACACCTATCATTACCCTCCATTACTTACGGAAAAAATAACAAACATTTACAATGTAGCTGTACTGACTCACCAGGTTCAGTTCCCCAATTTTGAACTTCTTAAGCAATTCCATCGCAGTGCCAGAATGACCAAAATCATCATAGTCTTTAGTTCCATCTCTTCCAGCGAATTCCGTTATAAGCTCTCCACCACCAGGATGCTGCAAAACGCAATTGATTTATCAAAATAGAAATGCAAAAACTTCTTCAGATCCTGTCGGTCATTACTAAACCCTATAATTTCTAACATCACATTCGCTGATTTGAATGATTGTTATTTTATTTTTTCGATGAGTGACTCGCAAGAATGTTGATTATAGCAGATCGAGGTTGGCAATTTGGCTTTTAATAACATTGGGGGAAAACGGGGTAAGAAACCAAAGCAAACTATTTGTGGTGGATTGAAGTTATATTCAACAACTGGGAATTCAGAAAAAATAAAACAATCAGAAATAACTATCTAACCCAGTGCTTGCTAAAATGTTTCAAAATAGAAAGTTTGCGATGAAAAATATGAAACCATTATGGGATAGTATTTATTCGGTTTATCATCTTTGCGGCACTTTCCACCCCTAAGAGCCAGTTAAATTTCCAATTCACTACCGCTCATAAAAGAATTTCACAGCATTCCAACTACCTCATCCAAGTAATCCGTCACATCGTACACTCCATCACGAATGATGATCCACGTTGGATTACCATTTTTACCGTCCCTAAGTGCCACTTCCTGTAAGGTGAAATCTCTGCTGACCACCATTATGCCTATTAATTAACTGAAAATATTATAGTTCTCTTTGAAGCTACCTCTCGAATTGGGGTTCCTTACAGCTGTTCAGTATCGTCTTATATATTTCTACAATCTGATCAGAACAGATTCCCATTCAGCGCACTTGAGTAGATTGTTTGAAGGCGATAAATATCCACACGTCACATACCCGACGAGACGAGAACGTACGTGCTGTCTGGCTTCTGATTTAGCCGGGAAGCAAGAAATCATTTTACGAAATAATTAATTGTATCGCTGCTACCAATCGGAAGAGATAGCCAGTACCTGACGATGATTTTGTTGCAGTTTGAATCAATATTTAATATCACGAGCGAGGCAGAAGTGCGAGCTGGTTAGATTACCGAACGGCATTTTCCATCGCACGATTGCTGGAAATTCACATGGTCAAAGTTCTCCACCAGCACGCAGATATATGTTGAATAGGATAAAAAACTTAAGCTGAGATTTTCTATTTTGTATTTTGCAGTTTTCCTAGTACTAAAATCCCATCAACCGGGTGGGATTTGAACCCAGCATATGAAACAGTGTGTAATACTAGATATTTACGTCATTCTAATGCCTCAAAAGAGCTTCTAGTGGGATTTGTGTTAACGGGTTGAACATTTTCCCGATAGAAATATACCTCTTCGTGGTGTTCACACGAAATAGTTCATCGCCAAATTGTTCCCTGCTGGAACCTAATTCCAAAAATAGTGCTTGAAATCCACCCGGAAGGTACGAGGAGAGGAGAAGCACAGCAAAAGAGATATGAGCGTACGTCGTGATGTTTCGAGATTCTTTTAGTAAATCTACCTAATGCAAACTAAATGATGGGTTATACATTGCTTTAATCAATTAAAAAAATATTGACCGTTGAATAGACCGCTTTTATGAATACATGCAAAACTTCGTGGATAGATGAGCGAAAATCGCTAATTTAGAAATGGTGTAAATGCGAGTATTTCTTTATCTAAATAATGTGGTCGGTAATACTATCGGAACAGAGAGTTACATCTAACACCACTTCCTTGCCAGATCGTGTACATTTTGGGCGATTTCCTACATTGAGTATATGTAGATGTGTGCTGCCTAAATACTTAATTAAATCAATGCCTATTTCTGCAACAATATGATACCACCCTTCTGAAATCATCAGAAGTGGATGTGGATGATTTATTGTGTGGCAAATATCCCAAACAATAGGCGTATTTCCTGTTTTTGTTTTTGGCAGACATATCGACTGTGACAGCACAAATATCCCGCGTCGTGAGGTCATCAGATATAAGATATGCGTCAATAGCAATATTCACACGAAACATTTCATGTGAATTGGTCATGTCATTTTTGTAGAAAGCTATGAGGACGGAGTTAAGTAGTTTTTCTACATAGAAGAATATTTTGTAAAAATAAAGTTTTTCAACTGAAGCTATGGAAGCTTTTCCTTACTGCACAAGGTGGGTTAGATTCACAGTTGCTGTTAAAGGGTGTCCCACATAAAGTTGCACCACGGAAAAAATGCTGTGCAAACTACCTAGTGGACCGATCCTTTTCAAACTTTCAGACAACAAAATATATTAGTAAGCTTCAGACATTTATTTCATTCAACTCCAATACCATAACCGCACCATCCGCTTAACACCACTCATTAGGTTATGTACAACATCTGACTGCATCTTCTTCTGTACGGAAACCCAATTTTTCTTCATGCCTTCCTCAAATTTGACCTCCTTGGGATGCTTCCGTAGTGCCTGTTCATCATTACCCTCTAAGAACGGTTGGTTTCAAAATCGTTGGACCAATTTGGACAACGTTCAAGTAACCGTTCAACAAACGTCCATCGTTGGACCCGTGCTGAACGATTTTAAAACAACTTTTTGGACGTCTCAGCGAGTACCCAGCGTTTTTCAATGAGCGTTAGTTCCGGTGTGTTGGGGGAATTCAGGTCCTTGGGTACGACAATGACTCCGTTGGCTTCGTACCACTCCAGGACAACATTTGACTAATGACATGAAGCTATATCCGGCCAAAAGATCGTAGGGCCCTCGTGTTGCTTCAACAGAGGAAGCAAACGCTTCTGTAAACACTCCTTGATGTAGATCTCCCCATTTACAGTCCCGGTAGTCACGAACGGCTCACTCCGTTTTCCACATAAGCAGGTCGTTTGCCAAACCATATATTTTTGGCAAACTTGGAAAGTTTCTGCTTACTTACTTCCTCCGAAACTTGAAACTTGTGCTGGGCAGTGAAGAACAGTAGCCCCAGAAGCTGCCGGAAGTCCGCCTTGACATAAGTTTCATCATCCATGATCAGAGAATGAGGCTTCGTCAGCGTATGGGTGCAATTTTCCTGGCCCGTGACTTTCCTACCGTATTTTGCCATTTGTCACGATTCTGCACTTGGTACGCATGCAGTCCCTCCCGGTCCTTGGCTCTATGAACGAAAGACTTGGATAGATTTAACTTTTAGGTCACATCCCTGATCGAAGGATTGGGATTCTGTTTAAACGCTTCCACTACACGCTTGTAATCGTAATCACTAATAGATAGGGTGACCATACGTCCTGGTTTCCCAGGACATGTCCTGGTTTTTCAATGACTGTCCTGGTGTCCTGGGAAGTCGAGGAAAACGCTTGATTTGTCCTGGTTTTTGCCCTGTAAGCCTAAAATATTTTTCTTTATTGAGTCTTCGCTTTATTTCCTCAGGTTCAGATCGCAGTCTTTTTTAATCTCACAATTTTCTTCTCTTACGTGGAAATTGAAAAGGAAAAGATCAAGCCGTTCGTATGTACATAGCATATTAATGACCTGTAGTCCGTTTACAAGGAAACTTGACAGTCGAACAAATCGAAATGATTCCAGTTGTGGACCAAACTGGTAGCTATCAATGGCGATGAAACAGTTTGTCTTCACATCCCGCACAAGTGAAACAGTCAAATCTACCTACAAGCCGATTGGTGCCTATCGCACAATCAGTCCATATCGTATCAGTGCACAAACAATATTGTATTGTTGCGGAGTGAAATGAGTTTGCCAAATGAAACAAAAGTGCCCGTGCTACGGGATAACACGATTTCGATCAACTTTAATAAAACTCGTGTTAGACCCACAGTTCAGGAAGTGGAGCAATTAGTAAAAGTGAAAATGGAGCTTAATCTCGCTGAAGTTGCGTACATTCAGCTACATCACGTTTAAAACTGTGTTTCGACCACGTTTAGAAGCTTAGCACAGGCCGAAAACTTAATTGCAAAGAACAACATGCAACACGAGGTCAAATTTAATAACACCAGAATAAAGATCCCCGTGCATATGGAAAACGGCATGGTGGACGTGCGTATCCATCATTTGTCCCCGCGCACTAAGAAAGATGACATCAAACAAATCATGTCGCAATATGGAGAAGTAGAATCTATTACGAATGACACCAGGAGAATTTTTTTCACCGGCATTCCAAACGCCGTTCGTATTATGAGGATGCGAGTGACTAAACCAATAACTTCTTACATGACTATCGAATGCAAATCACCGAGGGACGGCGTAACCTATAAGCAAACAACGGTAATCGCATATCCCAGGCAGACCCCAATATGCTAATTCTGTAACCATACAGCCCACTACAGAAAAACATGCGCCGAAGCAACTAGTCAAAACTCATCTACTACAGCCAACTCTAACAAGCAGCTACCGACACCTTCAGATAAACCAAAAACAACGATCCAATTAACCAATAATGCATGTACAACGACCACGACAACCGCTCCCAAACCAACAACTAACATCGCCAATAAAGAAGAAAATACCGATGAAGACGGATTTACAACAGCGAGCCGCAAGAACAAGAAACAAATAAGAACCTATGATCGTGAACAGCAAGAAAGCTGTACCGATGATGACATGGACGGGAACGATAACGCGAGAGAAGGCAGACTGAATGACCCCCAAGCGGCTTCACCGCCAAGGAAAAGGATCTCAACACGCAGCAGCAAACTGCGTCAACAAGATCTGAAAGACCGACATTCTTAGCATTTTATTTTTTTATTTTTACTTATTGTAAAAAACTAAAAGACCCGCGGCTTTTAAAACGCACTGGTGAACATGGTTTAAAAGTTAAGCGAGGGTGAACAAATCGTTCCCAAGTGCTCTCTCTCTAACTGGTGATTGAGGAACCAATTCAGGGTCAATGGAAACAGTACCTAAACCACGATTAACATGGCTTCACGCCTGGACGCTGAACGGCGACTAACCTGCTGAATTTAGCATCATACATAACAGGGAGTATGGAAGGTCGCGCTCAAACTGATATTATTTACACCAGCCGATCCGCTGTTTTTTCTTATAATAAATGATAAAATGGAGAAATGTGTAATCAACGGTAGTTTTTGCAGATGTTTCGATCCTTAATTTCAAATCGAGATATAATGATTGTCATTAGAGATTGCCAGGTACTTATTTTTAAATCAGGAATAGCGTAGGGAGTTACTTGGGACCGCTTACGTTTCTAGCTTACTTCAATGACGTGTGTGCTGATAACTCCTCGCCTGTCATGCACAGATGATTTCGTTTCATCCGCTAAATTCATAAGAGAAAAGAGCTCGGAGATCGAATTCTCATGAGACTTTTTGGCTGAGCTATGCCTGCCCGACCCCAGAAATGTATTACTGCAGTAGCTCTGCCTGCCAGAACCTGGAACTTTTTACCTGTCTAAAATCTAGGGAGCAGGCACAATCGATTAAGAGGTGATGGGTGTAGGTAGTTCCCTTTGAACTGTCCTGGTTTTTTACTCGCTTGATATGGTCACCCTACTAATAGAACATCCATTATGATAGCATATGTCCTTCCGTTCGATGCTTAGAGTTTGGTAGTAACGTTAATTTACACGACTCACCGTTGACTGTACGATTCCGAGTTATTTTCCTATATGCCGATGGGAGAGTTGAGAATTTTCCTAGTGATTATTCAAAATTAATTCGCGACGTTGCTTTTAGGGTGACGCCATTTTTCCCTAATTTTCGAAAAACTGAAGGCGATAAAAATACAGTGTAAACAATACACTCTAAACTTCTTCTACTCAAATTTTCAGGACAAAATACCCAATGGATTATTTTCTGTAGCATTTTTTCATGTTGCAATTTATTGTGGGACATCCTTTAATTAAAGCTAAAAGTTGATTTGCGCTACTCTAATCATAGCCCGGATAGAATTTTACAATAGCATTTACCCTACGAACAATCATAACACAATAAATATTATAATTATTACTGTTTCAACATTGTTCGATGCAAAGTTCGCGCAGTAGGGGAGAGAGGGTAACGGTGGAACAGCAGGAACTATGAAACATTCACAATAAAATCATAATGTATGAACAGAATCATCGCATTCTCTCATATTTCATGATTTCTAATTATTTACACGTGTAGCTATACTTTGGAAGACTTCTGATAACTTTATCTCTATTAATGGATATTTGTTTGTTTTGTAACAGCTAAAGTAAATTCACAATGAAAAGCATCATTCCATTTTTATGAGTTACCGTTCATCAAATAAATGTTTAGTCTATTGCTGTTTGTAGCAAATTTTATGCTCGACATTTGCCGCAAACTAGAGATGGTCGGGTTCGGGTTTTTGGACCCGAAACCCGGACCCGACCCGAACCCGACGGGTTTCGGGTCGGGTTCGGGTTCTATAAATTTAAGCTTCTCGGGTTCGGATCGGGTTCCGGGTTTTCAAATTTGGAAATCTCAGGTTCGGGTCGGGTCCAGGTTTTTGCAATTTTGAACTTTCGGGCTCGGGTCGGGTTCGGGTTTTTCAAATTAGAAATGATCGGGGTCGGGTCGGGTTCGGGTTTTGAACAAAACAACCCAACCATTTCTTGATGCAGTTGGCGTCTGTACACAAAACCCAGTCTCTTTTTGTAGTAGTGTATTATACTTCTTGATACGAATGGATGACACATATAACCGTACTAAATGTTAGCACATTTGAATCGCTAGAATTCGTCGTTGTTTTCTGGTGCTCAAATATTGTATTTTTTGATTCTTGTATAAAATTCCCTCTCTTCAGATTCGCAAGCTACGCGAATTATTTTATTTTTTAAACGAACATTCATTTTAGAGTATTCAACAATACGTTTCAAATCTAAAATGTTTTTGCAATTTATTTTTCATGATAATTAGTAACAAACCAAGTCCACAAAAATTTCTCGGAAAATATTGGTTAAACTTTCTATTATAAATTTCGATAGGTACTTTAAAACTGATACTTAAGCCGCGGTTAGAGTAAACGCGTGAAACTCGGCTAAAGCCTACAGCAAATCGTATCTACAGCAAAGTGAGTGAAAATCTATGGGAAGTAGAGACAATAAATATCTATCTATTGATCCGCTCCTGATTGGTCGTTTTGACAGTCGCGATAGAAATCGAAAAGTGGGTGTCGCGAGTATACTGAATAGTAGTACTTTTTGCTATATATTGAATTATAATTGTTTTAACTATGTATATTATAAATAGAAACATGAATTAAAATGATAATTAAATTTCAATACAGCGCGATTTGTATATTCTTGGCATAGTTGCGATCCACGAGATGACTACAAAGACAAATTCCCATATATTGAACTCACAAATTGTCAAATTGTCCCCGGGCTGGGCCATTGCATGATCCGGATTTCTTCTTGAAAATATATGAATTTCCACGCTCTTGAGGAATTAATTGCAAATTGTGTGTTCTGTTGAAACCATTGACGGATTTTTTAAAGTTTGGAGTCGTTCCGAAAGCTCCGTTGGAGACAGTGGCGTAGCCAGGGGGGGGTTTTGGGGGTTAAACCCCCCCCCCCCCCAAACCAAAATTAATTGGATTGAAAAAAAAATTGATGCTGACGAATTTAATTTAATATTCCACAAAATATTTTTGGAAAAATATTCTCTGATCATTACATTGAGAACTGTGTTTAAAGCGTCATGAGAACTTTTGGAAAATTGTGGGAAGGGGATCTTGTAACTTATCTCTTAGCCAAAATCCCATAGTTGTCAAATTACTTCAATGTAAAATAAAATAACTGTCTGAATTATTATGAGCTACTTTTTGGAAAGATGCTTCAAAATATGGATTAGAGAAAATTTTTCGAATGGGAATCTAAATTTGAATAGGTTGATTGCATATAAAACATAAGCTTGTTTACCGAAAACTTACATACATTTCAACATTTGCTGAAAATGTATTTTTTTAGATTGTGTAGAGTTTAGACAACAATTCAATATGGTTAACAACAAGAATAACATTTCATAAACTAGTTGAAAGCTGATGTAATTTTGTCTCTAGCAGGTCAGGATCGGTTTTATGAGCATTGGATTTTTGTTGTATTATCAACTAAATGAATAGCCTCTTAGCAGGATGCAATGAATGGCGTACTAAAATTTTGTATGCTATGTCCTAGTACTGCAAGTTGTAAGGTTGACTAATGAAGAAAAGTAAAATTAATGCTCGATAAATTTTTAACGGTCACGATCACATTCATTCGAAACTGCCAAATTTCGATGTTAAGTAACATTGAAGAATTTCGAAACGTAAAACTGTTCACCTGCTGATAGAATAATTTTGACAGTTAATCCTCCTAGAAGTAATTATAGACAAGAATTACTCTTCAACCAAATTTGGGTCGAGACTTAATGTCTCCAGAAAAGTTTTCGAAAGTGCTATTTCAAACAACTTTGTCAAAGACATAAATATCCCACATATTCAGAGTATCGAAATATAGTAGTAGAAAACCTTTACAACAAGCTATTCTGAAGTTACTGTATTTGATAAATCTCTTCTGCGGTAATTAAATAATAAATTCACATTGCGTTCAAGGTGCCTTTGAAGCTTACAAAAAAAATAAGGGAACTGGATTTAAAACAAATAATTCCCAGATATTAAAAGGACTCAAAAACACAAAGAGTGATTCCATTTTCAGGAGCTAGCATCAACTCGGCACTAGCTTAGTCCGCCCACCAAGTTAGTGTCGGATTCTGATGAGATGAAGTCGAAACGCATGTTTCAGTTCCATCCATCCATAATTTAGTTATAGGTTTTGTGTTCTCAACTCGCAATGATTGTTTCAAACAATTTTATCCGCAGCGCAGAAAAAAATAGTTTTCACCTAAGACACTAAGAAGAAATATAGCAGGCCCAGTCCATTTAAATCCCTATATGTTGAATTCATGTAGCCTTCATATTTTCAACAAAATTGTTTGAAATGACATTATCAAAAACTTTGCTGAAGGCACCATGTCTCTTAATATTTTTGAAAAATTAATTCACCATAATTACCTCTATGAGAGTTAATCACTAAAATTTCTATATCAAAGCTGTTTTATGTTGATAACTTCCCGAAGTTGTCAAACCTTCAAAGTCAAGGATTATTATATTAGGTGATCTTGAACGTTGAAAATTTTTTAGATCATTTATCCCACTTTCAAAGATCGCAATTTTTGACTTCATTGACATATTATACAAGAAAATAATCTATAGAGGTTTGAAAACTGTTCCATGTTGATCCTTCTTGTTTGTAGACTGGAATGACATCTGTTAGACTACTTATGTTTTTGAGTTTTCAATAATTTATCAAACTCATATTAAATTTTTGCATTTTTTCAAAAAATTTGCGATTTTCATCAAAACCCCCTCCAAACCAAATTTCTGGCTACGCCACTGGTTGGAGATGTCGAAGCATCTCTACTGGCGCGCTTACCGTATAATCTGAAGCATAATATAATTTTGATACCCCATCATAGATAGTCCTAACGCTAATGATGTGACATAAAAAACGCGTCAGAGAATCTTGATTGACACCCTTCGACACAAGTTTGACCGTACCAACCAGTAATAAATTATTTTATTTTTTTTTGACATTAAAAATGTCTTACTCCACTATCTGGGACTAGGTGTCATTCTAAAATCTAAACTATCTCCCATGTAACGAAACTATGTAAGGTTTGCACGCTTATAACTCCGATATTAATAGATGGATTTTAATCATTCATACACCAACCGATTCAGAAACACCTAACTTAAACATTGGTCATAATTTAATATCTCTCCAATAAAAGTAGACTTTTGGAAATTGGTAAAATTACAAAGTTCACGAAAAACGGGAAAATTACCATTCGTGAGGCAGATTTCTCAGACACAGCCGTCAAGAGAGGGCAGCTTAGTTGCTCAATGAAACACGAAAAGTCATAAATAGAAGCAACGCATGTCCGTTCAAATCAGTTGTTGCTCTTATCCCAGACGAGCAACATCGTCTCCGGGCGATGCAATAAGCGCTATCGATTTTCGGTAACGTTGGCATTTGCACACACTCGCACCTAAGTGACTAAACCATATACGGTTAGTTTATAAATAGAGGTGACGCGTACCCGTTTGAATTAGTTTTTGTTCTTATGTCGAACGGGTAAGATCATGGCTGCAGTAGTATTGGGCAATATGTTAAAAAGTATCGATACTGGCATATCGATATTTGTAAAACTAAAATATCGATACACTAGAAGTATCGAGAATAAATTATCGATAATCTCGGTATCGATTTTAAAATCCATATTTTTTATTATATTTTATTTTGTCTCGTCTTATCGGATTTCGGAATTGGGATTTGCATTTACTAATTTGAGCTAGCATTCAGAAGAAAAAACGCCGAAGGAAACATCCGGGGAAATCGTTCTACAGTCGTGATTCGCTGGTTGGGCCACAGCCTTGTCCAACTAACGAATTAGATTCGCTAGTTGGACCGACTGACAAATGTCAAAAACTCTACAAAAGAGATGTTGGCAGTGTAAATGCATCAGTTCACATATCTAAATATTGTCAGAGTGATTGTCAAAGTAAATTTGACACGAGATGTTGACATTCAGATGCTTTTTTAGTTGGACAATGGTCCAACTAGCGGAGGTTCAACTAAAAAGCGGTTCTAGTCTAGTCTACACATACACAGCCAATACATGTAGGGAGCCTGGAAAATTGCAGACGTTCGTCCACAATTTTTCTTGTCATTATTAATGTTTGAGGCACATATTGAATATGACACAAGCATTAAAGCGGCCAGGCCAACTGTGCAGCGTATAAAATAAAGATGACTCAAAATTATACGGCAATCAAATTATTCATTCAATGCATAATTTAATCGACGGATTATTTTGAACCTAGAATAAGGAAGAAACGTGGACAACCGCACACAACCGTTTCAATTTGATGGGGGTTTGATAAATCGTTGGGAGTGACTTTGCTAAGAGGGTTAATATCACTCCTTTGGTCCTAGGTTCCTGGGATGGGACAGAGGTATTTAGCCCTGCCCTGACTAATGAGCCAGGGTTATAGCGCCCTTGCTCGCTCTGAGGTCCAACTAAAAAGCGGTTCAGTTAAAAAGTGCCCAACCAGCGAATCACGACTGTACTTTGGATAAAAATAAAAAGCATACTCATTCTGATTTATTTTTCAACACTTCGAACTCGAAGCCCAAAAAAGTTACACGGAGTTCCAAGCCACAAAATTAGTCGTAATACTAGTTTGAGTTTGATCCATTCTACAACAGATTGCAAAAATCATAAATCCCATAAATAAACCCAAGTTTATAGATGTGCTTAGATTCCACAAGATTGAACATCGGTTAATAATAATGAACATGAAAATTCAATTTTTCCGTGACAATTTTTTTGTCCTCAAAATACCCTGTATTTATACAAAGCATAACTAATTTTCGAGTATTGGTAATATTCCAGCGGAACAAGGGCATTGAAGGAAAAAATAAGAATCTGGCAACATTTTTGACAGAATTTGAGTTTTTTGTGTTTAAATAGTTGTGCTAATTGTTCCTTTTCGTTATAATAACAGTATCGAAAAAAATATCGGGACAGCAGTATCGATACCACAAAATATCGACCCGATGAATATCGATTTAAAATCTCGATTTTCTGGCCCTAAAGTATCGATATTCCTTGTATCGATATCGTATCGCCCAACACTAGGCTGCAGCGTCTGGGCACTACAATAAGCGGTAGACGCTATGCATTTTCGGCAGCGGTAGCCGTGTGCGGATTTTTCGGGTACCAGCACAGTGTCACAGAATGATTTGCAAAGCGGGTGGGCGGGGTGGTTTGGATTTAATTCAATACGGTGTGTGCTGCTTAGGCTGCTTAAGAGTGTTGCGTTTGGAAAAAATATATTTATTTTTATGCATGCGTGTGCGTTGTAACTATCCATGTTTACGGCGCTTTGTAGCTGCGTAGGGTAAAAAGCCTATTGGTTTTCATGTTTCATATTTCGGTTATATGTTTTTTATCAGTAAGGCATCTGACAACGTGCTTCTGTAGTTATTGCACTGTTCAGCAGCGTAGTATTTTATATAGGAGAGTACACTCAGGTTTTTTTACACGGATTTTGAAATTTACGCGGTTTTCATTAACGCGTTTTTTTTTAAATTTACGCGGTTTTCATTTACACGGCCTGTATCCCCCGCGTGAAAAATCTGAGTGTAATTGCATCGGAAACAATCACATTCCCAGCAGAACTTTTTGTTTTCTGGTTTCAAACACTTTTGTTTCGTACTGCACACAACGGAAAATTTTAAAACAGAACTTACCGTCCCAGCAGCAGTTTAAGCGGGTGTTATTTTTCGATTCAAATTCAAGCCATGTCTTAAGCGTTACTGGACTTAAAATTGTTTTCCCAGTTTATCCAGTCAGAATATCTGTCCTACCCTATGTATTTAAAACACAGTTCTAATTGCGTTTTAAAGTATACAACAAATAGAACGGTTGGGTATACTAATTTAAATTTTAAAATAAATCTGTTTTAAATTATGAAACAAACCGCTGTACTGAAGATATAATTATGTCAGTCCTATTACCACATAAAACACCTATATAACATAAAACGATGCAGAATTGGTTTAATAATACAATGTTTACACTACAGAGTTATAACACGTTTTAATAGTTGGCAACAAGAAAAATGTCACCAAGATAGCATAAAACCCGTTTTAACTGGTAGTGCGAACGTTGCATAGCAATGTAATTTATCAAATAATTTCATTTTTTCCACCACTAATCGATCAAGAAATACTTAAACTTAAGATTGTTTACTTAAGTTCATTAGTACATTATTGAAAATTTAATTGGAAATCATCATCACAGCTATCAATATGGAACTTTTCTTTTGAATATATTTTCTGGACATACCAGCCTATTTTTACTAGATGGATCAGCCAAATAATACCAATCACCTAGTGAGATACTTGATTAATTAATAGATTACCGTTAAAAGACCTTCAATAAATTATGTTTTGATGGGGAGGGTATATAGCAAATTGTAACATATGAAACCAGGCGAGTGAACAAGAACGTGAGTCGATATGTGTGATAGATAAAATTCATTTGCACGCTCTTGAAAAAAGCTACATTTTTAATGTCACCGTGGTCGTGTCCTGTACACAACCCTATAATTTTTTTTTCTACTCGCCAGTGATTCGTTTTGCCATAGACAGATATAACTCAATGCGTATGGTGATTCGAATGATTCTACTACTCTTAGATGAACCTTGGGTCCAGCTCGGGTGCCTAAAATTGGAAATCTTCGAGATCTTGGTCGATTCTCCGTACTAGCAAGTTGGGTTCGGATCGGGTTTCTCAAATTTTAAATTTCCGGGTCGGGTCAGGTTTCTTTTTTTACAAAATTTTCATTCTCGGGCACGGGTCGGGTCCGAGTTTTTCAATTTTAAAATTTTCGGGCTCGGGTCGGGTTCGGGTTTTTCAAATTTTATAATTTCGGGCTCGGGTCGGGGTCGGGGTTTTTAATTTTCAAGCTCTCGGGTTCGGGTCGAGTTCGGGTTCGAAAAAATTGAAACCCGACCATCTCTACCGCAAACAAGGCTTTTTGGTAACTTGTCATGGTTCTGTGTAATTTGACAATTTTCGTAAATAGACCCATTGGGTAACTGTGAAACGATGACGTATGGGGAACAGTGAAAATTTCTTGTTTTTGTGATCTATCCTAAAATTTGAATGGGTTCCGATTTTCCACAGTAAAAACTACTCACATAATGCAAAGTTTGTCAATTTGGACAAGATTTGTAGAAATTATCTTTTTTTTAGGATTGCAACTTGCATATATGGTGGTCCGATGTTACGCGATGATATAGTGATTTTATTCGTAAACAATCGTGTTTCGTCTCAATATAACTTTAATTAGAACCGTTAGGACCTTTCTTCGTCAAAACAAAGGCTAAACTTAACAAGTAAAATATTTCACTATAGACGACTTCGTGTTTCATAGTTCCTACCCATGAGGCATTCTCTAACATTTTACCACCGATTGTTTATTATCCAAAAAAAATCATTTCCCGTGAGTTTTGCTAGCTGAAAAAAATATATGTACTGGTTAACAACAGAGTGGAACTTTGTATCGCTTTTGGCTACACAAATAACATGTATTATTATCAAAATTAAATCTAAGAAAAAATGTGTTTCACTGTTACCTCCTCTCCCCTAGATTTAAAATAAAATTTCATGTAGCAATAAATTTTACTGTTCAGCAAAAAATGGTACAGTAAATTCACATTAAATTTTACTGTTTTCGAGAAAAAAAAGTATGGAGAAAAATCGATTTTTTTATTGTTAAGATGCATAAACACCCCCTTGAATCAACGCGATCGCTCGACATTTTAGAGTATTTTAAACGATTTTTATTACCAACTGTGTTGAACAAAAATAAGTTTATTTCTTCCAATCCGTATGTAACTCGTCAGGTTATAAGGGCTCTGTTTAGAAAATTACCAAATTGACTCATCTTAACTGTTGAGTGCTTTGTTTTGGTAAAGTATAATGTGCACTACTTGTCTGTATAGTTCACATTAAGCTGTAGATTGTTCGCGTTTCGAACAAATTTGTCGGTTTAGATAGGTGTAAAATTTAGCTGTCGCAGCTAAACAATCAAAAAGCACCAGTCACTCTCGCTGTGGAGGATAAGTCAAATGAGCATTGTTCTCCTCCAAACCAGCGTAGGAAGCACACTGCGGTGTTTTCCGCAATTCTTAGCGGAGCGCAAAGAATCCGGATAATCGTCACCACTGTCGCTAGGCAATTGCAACAAAGGAGCACAGCTCTCCTCTTTAGAAAACAGATACTACAGGAGCAGCCAGCAAGAACACGGGAAAAACTCATTAGAAATCCAGTACTATAGAAGTAAAAATTATCCGTTGTTTCACCTGACACGGAGAAATTGGTGTAAATACCGGAGATCGCCTTCGAAAACCGGAGTCTCCGGGTGAAACCCGGAGGGGTGATAACCCTAGCTAAGGTTCAGTTGGATATGATGATATACATCGCGGTATATTCCCACCCCAATAAGCAATACAGTCGTGATTCGCTGGTTGGACACTTTTTAACAGGACCGCTTTTTAGTTGGACCTCCGCTAATTGGACCATTGTCCAACTAAAAAGCATCTGAACGTCAAAATCTCGTGTCAAATTTACTTTGACAATCAATCTGACAATATTTAGAGATATGAACAGATGCATTTACACTGCCAACATCTCCTTTGGAGAGTTTTTGACATTTGTCAGTCGGTCCAACTAGCGAATCAAATTCGTTAGTTGGACAAGGCTGTGGCCCAACCAGCAAATCACGACTGTATTGTCAAAATTCACTTTGAGAGGAAATTCGGGACAAACCATTTTTCGCCGATTATAAATCACAACAGCAGGCGAAAGAGAAAATTTTTCTTTTTCATAAATTGTTAACATCCACTCTCGGCGAGTTACGGTTTGTCCGGAATTTTCTCTCAAAGTGAATTTCGACAGCATTGGCCCTTTTCAAAAAAAAAACGCGAACCTAACGACATTTTCGTTTTTGACTGAAGTCCACCAGTGTAGTTAAAAGCCAACTGTCAAAATTCTCTTTGAAAGGAAATTCCGGACAAACCGTAACTGGCAAAACACAGTTCATAGCAGTTAATAAAAGAAAACTTTTCTGTTTTATCTAATATCAACATCTGTGATTGGCGAGTAACGGTTTGTCCAGAATTTCCTTTCAAAGAGAATGTTGATAGTTGGCGCACAGACAAGCAGACGTAACACGAGATGAATTTTCATCGCCCACTGAAAAAACGGTCGATTTAAATTACGAAAAATGCGCCATCTCACCGAGCGTGGCGCTAGTGAAGTGATTTTGACACTTAGTTTCCGCACGCATCCAAAAATCAAGATGAAGGGAAAGAAAGGTAGGAACATTCGTCACTTTTAAGTGTAATACTTGTATACATGTAAAATTAAACATGACGTCCGCGACCCTGAAAATAAACATACTTGTACTTATACATAGAAAAATTGGTCGGTACTAGCCCTAAAACGTTACCGCCATTTTCATCTTGTGTAAACTATCGCCACTGAATCCCTCTGGATAACAACTCGCCATCTCTATCGATTCCAATCGAGCACAAGACCTGTCAATGGCCTTCGTTCGAGAAGGATTCGTTTTTTAGGATTTAGTGCTTGACAGGTCTTGTGCTCGATTGCAATGACACTGACAGATAAATGGTAAACAAACGACAGAGATGGTGAATCTATCTAAAGGGGTTTAGCATCTTTAATGCAAACCAAAACTAACAAAATGATCCGAAAACGTAAAATGTGACGGTACAAGAGCGACGGAAAAGAGTAAACAGAGACAAGAATCGGCCAAAGGACGACTAGAATTAACTTCTTCACAAGAAAAACAATTTTGGTGTTGCTTAATTTCCCGTAACAATAAATGGTTGTGTTGAGTTTTAAAAATGTAGTCGTTACTTTACATTCTTTAAATCTCCCAATTACAATCATTATCCCATGGAGAACTGAAGTACATAACATAGCCGATTTTTCTATTTCGCTCTTCAAATTTAACAATTGCTTAGAGCATGTTCATGAGTGTTTCAGTTCTAGATTCATAATTTTGACAGTTCTATTATATAAAACTGAAAATTTTAAAACTAAAACTTGCTGTCCCCAGCAGCAGTTGTAGCGGATGTTCTATTCAGTTTAAAATTCATGTCTCGCCATTCTTTCAGCGTTACTGCATTCGAATTTATTTTTCCCCAGTCTATCGGGTCTAAGGGCCGATTTCTTCACCCTCGCTTAGCGCTTAAGCCAGGTTTAAACGTACTGGTAAACCTGGTTTATAAGCTAAGCGAGAGTGAAGAAATCGGCCCTAAGTGTCTGTGCTGAAAACTTTGCATGTATTTAAAACAGTTCTAAAAGTGTTTTAAAAACAGCAACAAATAGAACGGAGTCGTATAACAGTTTTAAATTTTGAAACAAAACTGTTCGAAATTATAAAACAAAACGCTCTGCTGGGGATGTGAATGATTCAGTTCCAGTTCTACTTTGAAACTCCTATACAAAATAAAACGCTCCTGAACATGCCCTTTCATTTATCATCTTGAATCCCTGTCAAAAAAAGAGCGGACGAACATTAGACTTTTCTACGGCTCATGTACGTACACGCCACATGACACAAATACTACATCACAAGCTGGTGGAAAATAATAAACAAAGACGGCAAAAGTAAATGGGATTGTTTTCAACCAGGAAACTTCATTAGTGTTCGTGAGACCGGTCGCAAAGAACTCATTTGACAAGCGGTGTGGGCATTGTTGCCAGGATTTCGGTCGAAAAAATTTATTTGCTATGGTTGCCAGAAACCCATTTTGTGCAGTGTGTTCAACAGATATCGCTAGTATACCGTAGGCGATGATTTTTTAGAATTTTCTTCAAGCTGTTACGTCTGTGGTTGGCTTTAGAGCCGTAATCATACACGGAAAAATAAAACAACCCACAGAATAGGTTCTTTTAACTTTAATTTAGGTAGTTTTGAGTTTTGTGCCGCTTTCGCACTTAATAGTGTTGTCAAAAACAAAGAGAGAGTTTCGACTCAATCGAGGTCTTCCATGGAATAAGGTACTTTTGAGTTGTTTGAGGTATACTCAAAATTAGGTAGATTCAACTTAAATTTAAGCATATTTAACTCAAGGTAGAGTATAAAAAACCTGTCAATGAGTTGTGATTTTCGCTGTGGATAAAGGGAAACTACCCAGGTAACCAGTAAGCATTAGTGCATGCAGTAAAGTAGCATATAATTTGCATTTCAGATGCTTCTTGCAGTATATTAGCATTCGTTATACATAGCTGTTGTTAATCAGCATTCAAAAAACTGTTTAAAAACTTCTTGTCAGTAAACAGCATTCTGAAAGCACAACAGCAGTAAAAAAAGCATTTTTATAGCACAGTAGTAATGTAGCCGTATATTTTGCCAAAAGCAACTTTTAAATAGCATTTAGAACGACTTAAATGCTTATCAGGTTGGCGTTAAGGCGCATTTTGCATGCTTATTGGTTACCTGGACACTTTCAACACGGTTTGCCTAATTTTACTTTATTCCACGATACCCCGAGAATGAGTCAAAAGAGCTCAACTTTTGGTAGTTTTTCGTATACGTGTATGTTTGTCGAGAATTGAAATTCCAAACGGAACATGGCGTCTCTTTGATATTCTAGTCTCTTTAGTTCACACAAACGTGCTGCTCGCTGGGGGACATCGTTAACTTCTATTTTGAACATTTTGAATGAACATGCCCAGATCCCTTCAGAAACAGACCGAACCTTATACACGATACAACACAACCCTGATTCTGACAACACTCCTTCAATCAAACAGTTTGACGTTTCGTTCGCGTTTGCTGATGTTGATTGTTTTGTTGAATTTTCTTATCGCGTACGGGTTTTTCGTTTCGATTTATTTGCTTCGTCCTGACATCACGAGTTTCTTATCAGTCACTACTATCGCCAAAAAGGTAGAAGTGCGCCTAACTGATAGCATTACGAACGGAGTGTGCGCAGGCAGCTGAGCCGTGAACGGGCATTCAATTTAGTGAAATCAGTACGTGTTCGAAGAGTGGAAATGGTTCTTCCATTAGAAGCATCAGGTACAATATGCGATAAATGGCACAAATAAAACTAGAACCAGTGGAAATCGACGATCGGACTAGTGGAATTGTAACTGCAGCGGTATCTATCATTGATATAGGTTTCAGTAGTCCCGCGCTACTGATGATGGAAAATTCCACGAACTCATCTTGCGTCATGGGACAGCAAGATTTGATGATTGATAACGCAGATGGAGTAGCTAAAGCAAATGAAAATGAAAGGAAGCAGCAAGAGCAGCCACAGGAAAATGATGGCAAGTTGGCGATTATGCCTACGGAGGAAGATCCGCTGCTGCAGGAAACAATTAATGCACTAATGAACGGAACGGGTGGCATTGAAGCTGTTAGTGCGACAGGTGTTTCTGAAGGAATAGAAAGTGAGCGTAATTACGAATGTAACTATTGTGGAAAACTGTTTACTCGATCGAATACTCTTTCTTATCACCTCAAAGTTCACACTGATGAAAGACCTTACAAGTGTGGAAGTTGTGACAAAGCATTCCGAGAACAGTACCGATTAACCAAGCATCAGCGAACGCATACTAAGGATCAACCAGGAAATGGACAGCAGGATCAGGAAACGGAACATTCACAAGATTCGAGCTTCCAGTCGACATCAGGCAGAACTGGCGAGGATGAAGACTATGCTACAGGCGATAGTGAACGATTTTTCAAGAGTTATGAACTTCAGGAAGGAACCGCCGTAATGAAATTGGAACCAGATATTTCTCTAACCGTAGATGGAACCTCGACTAACCCGTCAACTCAGGCGTCGTCGGAAAACGACGTTCGCTATCAAATAATTGAGGAACGTATCAAATCACTTCAACGGGAAGTGCACCTGGTAAACCAAAACCTCAACCGAGTTGAAACGAAACTGGACGGACTTACCAAAATAATTGCAATTTTTATAAACAAATTTGATGATGCGGAGCCGTCACAGTCCAGTTCCTCTAGCAACGCTAATGCTGCTATCCCCATTCCGCTAGTAACGATGCCGATGGAAAATCTACCAACGGTTCAAGCACAAGCCGTACCCTTATCCATGGGCCACCTCTCACAGCTTCCAACGCCTCACCAACCTATTCAAATAATAACCCATCCAGCGCCAATCGCAGCGGTACAAGTGCAGTCAACACCAAAAACACAAATGCCGCAGCCCTTTGAAAACGGCACTTCCAACAACAATAACAACAGCAATGTTAATACGTTTATCAGCACCGGCTGTGGTTCCGGTGTCAGTTCCCTAGTTAGTGGAAATGATACATTCCCTGAGGTACCGGAACTGCCGATCCGAACGGTAAACGATTTTCTAGACCTCAACGATCACTGTACTGATAATGAGCAGTTCCTGCTGCATATGGTGAGCCTGATTGGCGGCTAGCCATTCTTCTGGGTAAAATAATGTATAATGGAACTTATTTTTAGATGATCCGGCTTCATCAGGAGGTGGATAGTTCTCAGCCCCATCAGCGCAATGTGAAGAAAATGATGGAAGCGCTGGTAACCTACGAGGTGCTGTGTCAGTTCAGTTGGAGCGGCAAATCAGCCATCAATGGGCGTAAGTGGACTTTTCGTTTCATTTTCTATTCTTCTGATTTGATTATTCTTTTTATTGCATAGAATACACAAAGTATGTCTTCGGGAATAGCGTGGGTATTATCGATCTGCTCACCAAAACACTGAATTTGGGTAAAAGCGATGAAGAGGCGGAGGCTAACCGGAAGCCAATTTTCACCGCTATCCAAAGCTTCATCAAGCACTCGCGGCAAAACATGCTGCGCGACAGCAGGAAGCGTCGTGAATCGGGTGGCACGTATCCTTCAGCACTGGTTAGCACTATCGAACGGCAGATTAAGCAGATCAAGGCGGAAAAATTGGATATTTTCAATCAGTTCTAAGAAAATTTAGTGATTTTCACATCAGGATTAATTATTTTTTTATTAATCGCAAAGGGACATCAATTTTACAAAAGTGCTATATCGGCTAAGCTGTACGTGCGCCGAACGATTGTGAAATAAATAACTAGGCACTAACAACTACTTTAATCTATAGGCACGGAACAGTGTGCAAAACATACATCCATAGTAATAAACGTTCAACCTTTTTGTCCTAAATCGTAACACGTCTTTACCTATTGTCACACAGTTTTAACGACTCTCGTCCGACGATTCAACCGTTACTTTAGCTTCGTTTGTCACTGGAATTTGTTCCACCTCGAACCGAGTACTGAGCGCATCGAAATAATCCACGCTGAAATTGGTCATCATACTGCTGCCGCTACCGTTTCCCCCTGCAAGCATGCCACTGGTGTATTGAAAATTGCGGAAATAGTGATAGAATCGGCTGCCGCGCCTTTCCACCCTAGAGCGTTCTCGTTCGCAACGGCAGATGGTTCGTAGAAACGGTTCGTAGTCGCAGTACGTTGACCGGGTGCGGATCGTGTTGATCCCGATGTGGGTGGAGATTAGTTGGCTGCGGAAGAAAATGAAGTAGATTTTTATTTGAGGACGAACATGCGAATGGGCTCATTATATCATAACGTGGTTTTGAGTTCTTTTTCAAGGCGATTTTTCTAACCACTGATTTTTTTATTACATGGATGCGTTTCGGCTTCGCCTCATCAGAAACCGACACTAACTTTTTGTCGGAATACATTAGCGCCGGTTTAAGGCAAATCCAAAAACTAAAACACACTTTGTGTTTCAATCGAACAACTGATCAAACGTGATATCCCGTCCGAGCAGAAGTTCTGTTTATGCCGATAAGACACAGTGAAGCCGAAACTTGTCTTGGCATAAACTGAACTTCTGTTATTAAGTTAGTGCGATCGCGAACGTAGGTGTGCGTTGTTAATCGCGAAAGGCTTAAACGTGTGCTCGCGTTCATGTAACTTCGCGAGTACAAAACGGGATTTTGTAACCGTGTGGCCATTCCTATATAAGCGTGCGTTCTTGGATGGTCACGCCGACCTTCATTCTGATAGTTAATTTTCGGTGTACAATTCACATTCTAGAGTCCTCGGTCATGTCGCCATGTAACGTGGTGTCCAGTGGATATGAGAGCTTTCTTTTTTTAATTGATCCAATTGAAGACATGGACCTAGTCTGCTGATAGCAAGGATAGAAACATCCGGATGATACCGATTCATGATCGTGCGACCGCGGGAGTTTTTAGGTTCACGCTTGAGACCGCGTTTGAAAATTTATAGTAGCTGAGACATTCACTTTATCACCGGGATGTTATCATGTTTACGAGATCGCGGGTGTAGGAGCCGTGGATAGTTGCGAAGGGCTCAAGCATTTGTATATTAACGGGTTTGTTACATGTATGTGACTTTGCGTGTATAATTCCGATTTTATAATTATGTTGCATGTATTTTTAATGATCGCGCGCGGACCGTTAATCTAATAACTAATTTTTAGTGTATGGTACAGATGGTAGAAGAGAATCACAAACGCTAGTCATGTCGCCATGGAACGTGTTTTCTAGTGAACATGAGCGTCATTTTTGGTTGGTTCAACTGGAGGCATTAGTCTAGGCTGCTAGGACCGCGGTTAGACTTCCGGACGTGGCCGTTTCAAGATCGCACGAGTGGTGGGTTAATGTTTGAGACCGCGTTTCTAAGTTTATAGGTGTTACGTTTACTTAACTACCGGGGTGTTCTAATGTTGGCAAAATCGCGGCCGTATGTGTAGAGGATTGCAATTTCATGGTCGCGTTTGTGACCAGGTTTGTACGTGCATAAATTGACCGATACTATTTTGGTATAAATGAGTAATGGAAAAGCAAACTAATAGATGTCCAAAAGAACAGATTAATGAAGTTGAAGATAAAAACACATGTAACATAAAATCAAACGACTTTAACTCGTGCAAATGTTGTTTATTTGCTATTAACGACAATTGCATTCTGTTAGACTTTCATCATGCTATGCAAACCGGGAATGGATGATTCACGTGCATCGGTAAATTAATTGTACCCTAATTTATCCAATCCAACCTTCCCGAATGAATAGAATCGAATGCACAAATTGAATACCAGAAAGATTACCCACTATTCTATCATATACGCCAGTTTTGCATCCATTCCCTGAGCCAACTGTCACAAAGTGGTCCAGATCGCTAATTTAGTAGGAATTTTTACTTTCTGACAAACCTGTATAATTTAGCCGTATCATGTCTTAGGATGAATTTGTGTACTTTTGAAGATGCTTCTTTTTATTGGAATAGTTATTAGGGTGGTTCTAATTTATCTAAAATACGATAATAAACTTTTTACTGATGAAAGATAGAGCTCCACAGTCTTCCACAAAGTTGTAAAGTAACTTATTTTGAATAAATTTGTTGAATATATTAAAGCTCTATCTCTTTTAGTTTTTGTTATACAAGAAATTTAAAAAAAAAGATTAGGGTGTTCCTGAAAAAACGTTTTTTTAGTATAACTTTCGTATCTTTTACTTTTTGTTAACACAAACTTTGAACAGCTTATTGAAAACTTCAAGCCGAGTATTTTTCTCCAAGACACCGAAGGTCTAACTTTTTTCTTTAAAAAGTTATGGACACTTTTCGTTAAAAAAATAGCCTATTTCAAGGCTCAATATCGCTGATGCGGGCACCTAAAATTGAATTCTGTTTCCACCACATGAAAGACCATACTTATTAGTATATTTGAGCAAAAATTGGCGAATACGATATTTTTTTAAAATTTGCAATTTAGATTTAAAGTTTGTAGTTTTGCAGGTTCAACGCATTAAAGCATTTACACACATATCGTTGTATTATGAAAAAAGCCACTTTCAAATATCATTCTCTCATCGCAGCAAGCTTTGCATAAGTGAAACGACTGTCAAAAAAGGTTTCTGATTTTATTCGTTTTAAATAAAACTAGTAAATATGGATATTAGTCGAAGAGAGTTGGCGAATTTGCTTATTGCTGGTAAAAAGACAGATGAACTGCTTAAGTTCATTACAAGTAGTAATCCAAATATAAAATTGAGACTTGTTAGTGCTCGGAAGAAAATAAAAATCTTCATGTTGGAATTTAGAAGGTTGTGGATTCGGAGTAAGCGCACGCAAATTCGGTTTGAGCTGGAACATTTTGTGTGGCTTGAAGGAAAGCTAAGATTCGAAGTCGAAGGTAAAGGTAAAGGCCGAAAGAGGAAACCATTTTCCGAAATATGTCGCAGAGCCAAGATAAAAAGATTAGGAAAGTTGCGCGATAAGTATTCCACGGAAGAACTTGGTTTAGCGTCAGCCGTCAACGCTAATTCTACTGGTTTCCGTTTAGTTGGCAGACAAATCGAACGATTGTCGAAAAGTCCCGTCAGATCTACCGTAGAGAATTTAGGATCTATGGCTGTCCCGATTGCAGAAGCGTTTACTGCGGAGGAGGCACTTAGATTTATTTGTGAAAATGATTTTTCTAAGGCGCAGTACCAAAACATACGCAGCTCAGTTATGCAGAAGGGTTTGGACATTTATCCCGCGTATAATAAAATAGTAGAAGAAAAGAAACTATGCTGTCCGATCGGTATGTACTATTCTCAAAGATTCGTCCCTGAATCAACAATTTTTTTCAGGAATTTCTGTTCAGCCTTCTTGTGCGTATGTTCCCCTTCAAGCTCTTGTTAACCATACCGTGGAACGACTCATCTCGTTTCTGAATATTGGAGTTCTACCACTGCATCCTGAGGATAATACGTTTGTTATCTTTAAGTGGGGCTGCGATGGAAGCAGCAACCATTCCCGGTAGGCAACATTATTTTTCTTCTAAACTTTGACTGACAGTCTCTTTTCCACTTGAACATAGATACAAGCAAATGTGCGTTGACGAAGATGAAAATGGAGAACTATTCGAGTATAACGATTCGCATATATTTCCTCTATCTATAGTACCTTTACGTGTAGTTAGTCGCCGGAAAGATGAGTCAAGAGATTGCATTCTTTGGAATAATGATTTTCCATCTTCAGTATCCCTGTGCCGACCAGTAAAATTAATTTTCAAGAAGGAAAATCCTGAACTAACAAAGGATGAAGTTGCCGCGATGAACAAGCAAATCGATGAATTAGTCCCGACTATAGTAAATGTTAATATGCGCAAGATTCCGATTAGTTCAAGCTTCATATTTTCCATGGTTGATACGAAGGTAGTGAATGACGTAACAGGCACACCGTCTCAAGCGTGTTATATATGCAAACGCTCCGGAAAGCGATTGAATGATCCTTTACTGGAAGCCAGCGATCCACCGGATAGTTTATATGTTTTTTCACCTTTACATGCATTAATACGAGCAATGGAGTTACTATTGAATATTGCTTACCGTTTAGCTCTAGCAAAACCGCGTTGGCGCGTAGGCAAAAATACCAGCGAGCTTAAGGAACGACAAATAAAAATTCGACAAGCGTTACGTGACCGTTTAGGTCTTCATATTATTGAACCTTTGCCAGGTGGCGGAAATTCTAACGATGGTAACACAGCTCGAAAATTTTTCAGAAACCGAGATGTCGTTGCAGAAGAAACCGGGTTGGACGAAATGTTGCTAGAACGTATGTATGTGCTATTAACAATCATCAACAGCAAATTGGGAATTAACGCGGATGCTTACCGGAGTTACGCCGAAGATACACGATTGCTTTATGTACGCCTGTATGGTTGGTACGCTCTCTCACCAACCGTGCATAAACTCCTGGTCCATGGAGGAAGCATTATTCAACATAACATGCTGCCAGTAGGTATGTGCAGTGAAGAAGTTCAAGAAACCAGGAATAAAAGTATTCGCAGATTCCGAGAATTCCACGCACGCAAATTCGATCGACTCGTCAATCTTGATGACGTTTTCAAGAGACTTCTTGTTTCATCAGATCCTATAATTTCTCTTAAATGTAAACGTCGAATTCAACGAGCACCGCTGGATATACCTGAAAATGCAATGCATCTACTTTTGAATTAATTGGCATTGAATAAATTCTCCTTATATAAATCATAAATTGTTGTCATAGCCAAATTATTTTTAATGAACACATTCTGTATTGTTGATATGTAAGCAAAACAGAAAAGGAAATACAAAGGCTTTAGGCAATTTCTTTTATGTCGCTATGCGATAAAATTTAAAACTTTGGTTAGTAAATTTAAAATAACATGCTTAAAAAAAATAATATTTTCCAATTTTTGCTCAAATATACTTAAAAGTATGTTCTTTTCTATGGTTCAATCCGAACTTACTTTTATTTGCCCCAATCAGAGATAATGACATTTGAAAAAGGGCTATTTATGAGCGAAAAGTTTCCATAACTTTTGAAAGTATAAAGTTAGACTTTCAGAGTTATGAAAAAACGTGGATTGAAGTTTTCTAAAAGCTGTTCAAAGGTTGTTTTAACAAAATATAAAATTTCTTTCGAACATTAACAAGTCTCAATTTTACATTTGGATTACTACTTGTAATGAACTTAAGCAGTTCATCTGTCTTTTTACCAGCAATAAGCAAATTCGCCAACTCTCTTCGACTAATATCCATATTTACTAGTTTTATTTAAAACGAATAAAATCAGAAACCTTTTTTGACAGTCGTTTCACTTATGCAAAGCTTGCTGCGATGAGAGAATGATATTTGAAAGTGGCTTTTTTCATAATACAACGATATGTGTGTAAATGCTTTAATGCGTTGAACCTGCAAAACTACAAACTTTAAATCTAAATTGCAAATTTTAAAAAAATATCGTATTCGCCAATTTTTGCTCAAATATAATAATAAGTATGGTCTTTCATGTGGTGGAAACAGAATTCAATTTTAGGTGCCCGCATCAGCGATATTGAGCCTTGAAATAGGCTATTTTTTTAACGAAAAGTGTCCATAACTTTTTAAAGAAAAAAGTTAGACCTTCGGTGTCTTGGAGAAAAATACTCGGCTTGAAGTTTTCAATAAGCTGTTCAAAGGTTGTGTTAACAAAAAGTAAAAGATACGAAAGTTATACTAAAAAAACGTTTTTTTCAGGAACACCCTAATCTTTTTTTTTAAATTTCTTGTATAACAAAAACTAAAAGAGATAGAGCTTTAATATGTTCAACAAATTTATTCAAAATAAGTTACTTTACAACTTTGTGGAAGACTGTGGAGCTCTATCTTTCATCAGTAAAAAGTTTATTATCGTATTTTAGATAAATTAGAACCACCCTAATAACTATTCCAATAAAAAGAAGCATCTTCTAAAGTACACAAATTCATCCTAAGACATGATACGGCTAAATTATACAGGTTTGTCAGAAAGTAAAAATTCCTCCTAAATTAGCGATCTGGACCACTGTGCACTGTGGGCCCCTCCTCTAATACTGCCATTTAGCTGTGGAATAATGCCATCAAACACATCATACAGCAAAAGTCAATGCACGTCGATCCGCCAGCCGGTCACGTCAGCGCGCACATTCTAGTGGTTGAGCGTTAGTATGGGTTGGCGCAGAGTGTGAAAAAAACATAAAACATAAAAAGACCCATAAGCCCTCTCGGTCTCCTCGATGCGCCACTATCGAGGCGTAATGCAATAACCATCTTAAATCAATTGTCTGTCAGAGGTTCTGTAGCACTTATGCATGTAGTATACCCGATCAGAAAGAGATAACAAAATTATTACACACTGTGTTACTTTGTTATGATAACAAGTTGTGTTATAACTCTGGTCTCGTTAGTTGGTAAAATAACAGAAAACATAACAGAAATTCTTCTAGTGTATATCAAAAATATGACAACCTGTGATAGGCTTCTATCAGAATTATAACAAATTTTGTTAGGTTCTCATAAGTCCAATATAACTTTTATTACCTTTTGCATAGTATCAACGAATTTAGCGTGCATGTCTAAAAATAGAATAGAATAGAAAAATATAGCATACATAAAGGCGCTTTTCGTATGGAAGCAAAAAGCTTCATGTAGCGAAAGCTTTTTATAGTTTTGTCAAATTATTGCATACATGCTGGCTGATTGTTATTATGAATGTCGGCTCCGACAGCATAGGTCATTAAATTGACTTTACGCTTGTCCGGACATGCCGCAGACTCAGGTGATTCGCATTTAATGCCAAAAGATCCTGACTACTGCGCTGCAGAAGACAAAAAGCTAAGTAACCGGGAAACTCTAAGCTTGTTCATTGACCCTACTCCACGCTTTTCTAAACTTTCTTACTTCAAATCCTTGCTCTCCCTTGAGTACTATGGCTCTTAATATTTGAAAAATACTTCACCTTCCAGTCCCTTGCTAATTATATGTCGTTACAATATAAAAAAATTATGAATATATGACACGCTGATTGTTATTTGTGGATATAGTGATTTGAACCTGGGTATTTTGAGTTTTATGAGGATGTTTCCTAGATGAACCAACGACGTTGCTTTCAACCAATGGTTAATGTTAGCATAATATTCCACGCATCCGTCAAGGGCAAAACGATTATAGATGCAGATGTTGCAAATGAACGCACACATTGAACTTTGCCAAAGCCTAAGGACTGTTTGTTTTCCTTGTATCGTACGCTTTGTTTTCATACAGTTTTGCTCACTACTACAGCTGCCTATATTACGATAGACTGAATAGCTTTATAATATCTTTTCAGATTAGGAAAGTGGGGCTATTTTTAGATTCTGAATAGTGAATAGGTGCTTCTCTTGTACGTTTACATGTTTTACACGATTTTTTAGAAATAATGTCGATGCGATATGGTAACATTGGGCGGATAATTTACCTACATTATTTTACGGAGAATACTACAAATGTTACTTATGATTCCGAATAGATTCAACGAAACAATTACCAAACTTTTGAGGTTTGCATTTTGAGATTTCAAGTAAAGTCGCTTTCGGGGTTTTGTTATTGGCATTTTTAATATGGGGAAGATTAATCAATCTAGTACAATTGTCTCACACCTAATAAATTCCTAGAAATACATTTTTTTACAATAGTTCAATCTATCAACTGTGAATAATATAACAGATAATCTGTTGTAACGGATAATCTGAAAATTCGAGGAATTGCTGAGGATTCTTCGGTGTGACGAATTTTAGAATATTTCATTTTTTCTAAAATACATTTTCTTTTCTAAATTTAATTTAAGGAGGAAATTATTCAATATTTTTACATTGAAGCTTTTAGCTATTTCAAGTATTATCTAAAACACATATTTAAATTGTAACAGTAAACAGTAACACCAGCTGGGATATGTATATATTCAGAGATTTCTAGGTCATTTTGAAATATTGATAGCTCTATGCAGCATGCTCACAAATATTAATCTTTCAACAATTTGAACAAAATGAATCAAGTAGCTTGAATATTACGAAAAAATGCACAATTAATTAAAAGAAAATTAATTATATAATCATTTGGCGAAACCATAATAAATAGTTTAAAAATGCTTTTTTATTTGAATCCGCGTTTCTTTATTTCATCTGGAGTGCTTGATACTTCCTACATTTTCTTTAAAATAAGCTTTATATGAAAATTATATTCTTTAGAATAGCTTGTTGATAACTTTGCGATTCCAAAACTTTTTGAATAAAGGCTTCAACATTGAAATCATAAGCCACATATTCGAAATTGCGTGTCAGACGAGTGTCTAAATACCTTATTTTCAAGTTTTCCGACCTCTTGCATCTAAAACTTATCTATTCTCAAAATCGTGGAACTCTGAATATCCATGTAGAAAACGCAAATATAAGGAAATCAATAAAAACTTCGAAAATTTGCTTTAAAAGTTGAATAAATACGCATAAAAAGAGACTTCAGCGTATTAGCAAATAGATGGTCATTTGTGTAATATAACAATCATTAACAGTTGATTGATTGATTTGTTTATTGGGGCTTTAACCAACTGGTCATTTGCCCGCTTTACAGTTTACAGTTAGCGTTCAAAGATAATTGTGAAAGAATATGTAATATATTATAACATCATCGTTACATGCGTACATTAAAAACATATTAGCAGTTCAATGATATCACCAGAAGATATAATCTTGATATAAGTTTGCTTGCCTTGCTGATTGGGATATCACAAAGATAACACAGTGAGTAATAAATATCAACATGAGATATAAATTTGATAGCTTTCTGTTATGTTATTCTGATCGGGATATGCTTGATGATGTTTACAATACCGTCAAACCCCTCAACCTGGTGGAGGGGACTCACCCCTTGCTACCAGTTCTGCTTATAAAATATCAAGAAAAATATTAAAACATGGTTGTCCCATTCAACAGGCTCAATGAAAATGTATATCTTGAACCGCATATTTCTCAACTTGTAATTTTTTTCAATATTGGACTCTTGTGATTTAATCCTTGCACGAAATGTCTATGTGATCACATGCCCCAGATACTCTCTTGATTTCCCAGTCGATTCTTGGAACTTTATTATTCCACATCCTATCTGTTACACAGTGAAAATATTCCGCGACCGGAAGCTGTCTTTTGGCATTTTTTTCAATTTTATTGGCCAGGTCTAAGGTCGAGTTTGAATTGTAGATGGTGCTTTCAAAAATGCTTGTCAGTCACTTACTGGCGGCATCGAATGACTGAATCCCAGATTCAGCACAAGCAGATAGAATCGGTGATTTCACTATCCTTGGATGGTCACTATATTTGTATTGCCCGCCCAGTCGAGCTATATGGACTCCAAACTGATGTTAAATGGGTTTCCTTCGGCTTTCCATGAGCGTTCCATGTAGGTCAGGAACACCACCGCCACCCATCCCACCAGACCTACTGCGAGTTGGGGAGTCTTGTCTGGCGGTATTTGGACAAGCATTGCCCTCTATAAACCTCTAAAAAAACCATAATTCCGAAAGCACCTCCCACGAAGCGAAACTGTGCCGCTTCTGCTAAGATCCTTAGATATTAAGAATCAAAAATCTTGGCAATAAAAATACCCTAACCCAATCGAAGTGCTAACCGAAATATCAGAGTTGACTTCAGGAACGTCATTATTACGGAATACTAGCCATGGCGAACGTCAACGGACAGGACGCGGATCACGAAATGGACGGCGACTTTGGGCCGACAGGCGTGCTGTTCTACTCCCTCAGTAAGGAAGGATGACACCGACTTCAAATGGCGAGTGGGCTAACAGCACGGCTGTCTCCGTCCCGTTCAAACCTTGGCAAGTATCTGGGTACGTTCAAAACTCGTCACTAATAGTTGGTGGTAGTAGGTCCGGATAGACCATGTTCTATTTTACGCCGATCCGGTTCTGAGCACTGCTCCCCATGAATGATAGTATTAACTAGAAAAAACTCTAGAAAGAGAACTGCGGAGAGAAAAACAGCATTTTTGACAACGTATGCCCCGGCATTGTATGGCAACACGTTCAATGTTATAAGGATAGGAAATGTTCGATTGGATTGGTTTTGTGACAGCTAAACGCGAATCCAATCGATCCAGAATGGAGTCTCCGCAGTTCTCTTTCTAGAGTTTTTTCTAGTATTAACCCTAGCCTGCTGCATTAATAACCATGGGATCACAAGAGGCGACTACGTACAACGAAGATAGCAACCCGTAGTTGGTACCCAACAAAATAAAGAGTATGAAACCCGCGCGTATGGAGTGGGCGCGGTGAATCCGTTCTCTAGAGGTGGTTTTTTGAGGTCACCGCCACCACCAGCAGCTGGAGTTTGTTACAGTTAAGTTAAATATTTGATGGTTCAATGGTAATTAATCGGTGATGAGTGCGTACGCGTGGGATGGTCAAACTTGACATCCAAAGAGCGGACGATTCCACACATCTGACAAACGTCAATTTCAGAAAGCACAAGCATTAAAGCAAAAGCGACCGCCATCGTAAATCGGTTTTTTATCGGTTGATTGCTTTTCGGCTGTTCGAAAGCTCGCAGGAGGGCAGCCAACAGTGCCGTCCGGAAAACAGCTCGATCGTCCACGATAACGCACGAGGATGTAGCAGTTCTGGCACCAGAACATCGATTACACCGACGACGTACGCAATGATATCCTGCGTGAGCCCGTGATGGCTTCAGCAAAAATCAGGTGAGCGTGCACATTATCCTTATTACTATCCCGTTTTGAGCCCTTACCCCAGCATGCCTGTTTAGGGATTTCATTTATCCATTTATTTCTTAGATTTGGGTTATTAAAGCCAACATTTTCCAACAATTTATTCAGCAAAACCCGGGGAGGAGCAGCAGAAATAGCCACAGCAGCCAGAGCAGAGCGGAGTGAGCAATACCTCACAGCAGCCAAAAGTAGTGACAGCGAAGTGTTTGGTGGCGAAGCTCCACAAGTTTGTGAACGTAAGAAACAGTGTCCATAAGGACATTAAGGAGATGGCTTTTAGAATCCGAAAGACGCTACTGTTTACCGTGAAGGAGTATGATACGGCAACGCTGAGGGCTGATGTAGCTGAGCGAGCATTGACGTGATCAAGGCTACTATGTTCCTAGCCCGCCCGATTCAGGAGAAGGAGAAGCTAGTTGGAGTAGAGAACACGCCAGTTACTGTGACTCCAAAGAGAGCAAGAAACTCACCAGGAGCCGGCAGACCAGGCAGGCCCAAGAGGCTGACTCGCGAGGACGCTGTTACTGCCGAAAGGAAATACGCCACTCAACAGAGAAAACTGTAGTACCGTTGTCAGTGGGCAGAAGAAACACGGGAGATAGCAAAAGTGGAACAAAGAAAGAAAAGTGGAGAAACCGTGCTCGTCAATACCAATGACGCGACGACGTATGCAACGCTCCTCAAGAAGGTCAGAGAGGATCCGGAACTGAGAGTTGGTGGAAAACCTGATAAGAGCCAGGGGTACCCAAAAAGGTGAAATGCTTTTCGAATTAAAGGACTTTCACGCCACAAGCGAGTGTAGGCTTGCTTTATTCCAACCAGCTGCTGCTCAATGTGCAGGGTATCGATTTATCATAAGTGGCCCCACTGACTGGCGGTAGAACAATTGTCACTGAATGACGCGAGCAGTACGAGAACACAGAGCGACACGAGAAGTGCGGATACACGTCTTTGCTTGAATATCACTCGCGGATTCTCGTGCTTCAACTTTCTCCATATCGAGAACGGCAAGCGCGGAAACGTTGTCAGCAGCTGAAGTTGGCTAGTTGTGAGGAGGATTGTGTCTTCGTCCTGATCGAAATACCTACCATGAGCGGTGTGGATCCGTTGGTGACGCCGCGTCGTAACGATGCATCGTCGGTCCACCCTTTTTTCCAACCACCTATCTTTTCTTGTCCTGTTTACAAGAAAATTGTTGCTTTCAAGCGAGTCGTCAAATGCGCCCCTCTTGCACTGCATGCTAATCTCTTATTACTCCCATTGAACATTTCAATTACACATTTTACTGTAACAAGAAGCAGAAGTTAAAGCTTTAAGCCGGTAATTTTGTGCAAGACGAGATCACGACGGAAGACAAGCTGAGAGGTGCACAGCGAGACATGATTGACGATGATTCACTTAGCGGTAATCGCTGCTGACAAGGCGCTTGAAGTAGGAAATTTACGGTTGGATGGTCAAGATTGAGAGCGACCCCACAAGTGAATAAACAAGCGGAGAAATGCTCCAAGTGTTTGGGGTTTGGACATTTGGCAGACTTGCAAAGGCTCGGATACATCCAAGATGCGTTGGAAATGCGCAGAGATGGGACGTCTTGTGAGAGACTGCACGCAAAGGCCGAAGTGCATGCATTGCTTTCTGGCGGACGAAAACGACGATCAGACGGGTGACTTCAAATGCCCTGCCTACAAGACAATGCAGATAACCCAGATAAATCTGAATCACTGACGCTGCACAGCAACTGTTGTGGCAGTCTACGACAGAAACAATGTGTAACATCGCTTTGATTGCAGAACTGTATGAAGTTCCCCTTGATGACAGTAACTGGGTGGCGGATCGGGATCGGCTACGATACAAGTTATGGGCGGATTGTCCATTCAAGAAGTGGTAGAACGCTCATACGAAGACTTCGTGATCGCCAAAATCAGCGGCGTCTTCGTATGCAGCTGTTACGCTCCTTCAAGATGGATAGTAGAGCAGTTCAGTCGAATGCTGGAGCAGTTAACCGAGCAGTTGGTGGATCGGAAGCCGGTAGTCAGTGGTGGTGACTTCAACGCCTGGACTGTGAAGTGGGTCAGTAGGGTAACCAACACAAGAATGTGTATCGTGCAGGAAGTTCTAGCGAAGTTAGACGTACGATTGAACAATGAAGGTTCCGTTAGCACGTTTCGGAGACGGAAGGGAGTCGTTGACATCCAATTCTGTAACTCTTCACTGACGGCGAACATGGATTGGAGAGTATGCGAGAAGTATACGCAAAGCGACCATCAGGCAATTCACTACCGCGTCGGCCAACGGAACCCTGCGGCAGCACGGAGGATGACCGGCGAGCAAAAGTGGAAGACGAAAGCCTTCAACAAAAACCTCTTCGTTAAGGCATTGCGGCCGAACGGCGGGACCGAGAACGAAGTATGCGACTGATTTAACAAGGATTATGACACCTTGTGAAACCACAATGCAACGAAAACTAGAACCACGTAATAGACGGCGTCCAGCTTACTGGTGAAACGAGACCGTCCACCGACACCTTACTCCGAAGAAAAATAAGCCAACACGGATGATCGGCAAGTGAGTAACGATGAGCTCGCAGTAGCATCGAAACGACTAAAATCAAAGAAAAGTACTCGAACATGTTCAGGATGGTGCTGCCGAAGTGTCTAGATGAAGACAACTTCCCTGAAATATACGTCTCCCAACCTTTGAACGGAACGGATCGTTATATTTCACAGTGGTGTTCGGTGTGTACATTTTAGTGAGTCAAGGTCATCCTTTGTTCGTTCGTTAGCAGCCGTTCTGCTGGTGCCGAAAGTAAATCCAGCACATTGTTTTCGCTGGTGCGGAACAATCGACGTTGTTTGCAGATAAGTTTTGCTTTATTTTTTTTCCCTCGTTTGCTTTCTTTCCTTTTCCCTACTTTTACTCTACCTTGTAATCAAATAATAAGACACATTCCCGTTTATATAACGCTCTGCCCTCGTGCTTAAATGGCCGAGGGCGAAATACCATCTGATGTAATCATGGAAGTCCCTGATCCCCCTAATACTCGCATTGCTCCCCGTATAAAGCAGTACCCAGAAGGTTCCTCTGGGCCATGGGTGGTATATTTTCGGACCGGAGAGAAACCGGTTAATATTTTAAAACTTTCTCGAGATCTGACTGCTAATTACCCGGCCGTAACTCAGATAACACGTGTTCGGGCAAACAAGATACGTGTTCTAGTGAATGATCTCGGGCAGGCAAACGCGATTGCTTGCTGTGAGCGCTTTACGCGGGAATTTAAAGCGTACGTGCCTTGTGTGGCCTGTGAAATTGATGGGGTAGTGTCCGAACCGGGCCTGAAATGCGAAGAACTGTTGGAGCACGGGGTTGGCTGCTTTAAGGACCCCTCTCTTGAACAGATTAAGATCTTAGAATGCAAACAATTGTATACCGCAAACACCGAGGGAGGTAAGACTACCTACTCTCTATCAGGCTCGCTTCGGGTGACATTCGCCGGGTCCTCTCTTCCCAACTACATCCTCCTTGACAGGGTTCGCCTACCAGTTCGCCTGTTTGTACCGCGGGTCATGAGCTGCAGCAATTGCAAGCAGTTGGGCCACACAGCCACATATTGTGGAAATAAGAAACGATGCGGCAAATGCGAAGGAGAGCATGAGGATGACTCTTGCGACAAAGAAACTGAAAAGTGTATTTGCTGCGGGGGCCCTTCACATGCTCTTAAATCATGCCCTGCGTACAAGCAGCGCGGGGATAAAATTAAGCGCTCCCTTAAGGAACGCTCAAGGCGTTCTTATGCAGAAATGCTAAAGAATGCTTCGCCATCCGTCCTGTCCGAAAATCCCTATGCTGGTTTGGCTAACGTTGAGCAAGAATCTGACGACCCACGAGAGGGAACATCTTTGGTTAACCCAGGGGAATCCAGGAAGAGGAGAAATCCAGCCTCCCCTACATTGCCCCGTAAGGGTGCCAAGGTGTCGTCCACTCAGAGTGCGCCATCTACAGCCAATAAATCCAACGGAAGTGATGCACAAAAGCCGAAGCAATTTGCTCCAGGACTTGGAAATATTAATTCTAACAAGGAGTACCCACCACTTCCAGGGACACCAAAAACCCCAAGTGTCCCCTTTTTTCAAACAGATACTCAGTCCAGTAGCGGACTAATGAAATTTTCTGACATAGTGGACTTAATTTTCACAGCTTTCAATGTTACTGATCCTCTTAAAAGCCTTCTGATACGTTTTCTCCCTATAGTGCAAACATTTTTGAAGCAATTGACTACTAAATGGCCCCTCCTTGCAGCGATCGTATCCTTCGATGGCTAAGTCATCGAACGAGGTCACCGATTCGATCACTGTTCTACAGTGGAACAGCAGAAGTATCCTCCCGAAAATCGATTCCTTTAAATTTTTACTAAATAATTTAAAATGTGATGCTTTCGCATTATGTGAAACTTGGTTAACTTCCGATATAAATCTCAACTTCCACGACTTTAATATAATTCGTCTGGATCGAGAAAACCCCTATGGAGGAGTACTTTTGGGGATCAAAAAGTGCTATTCTTTCAACCGAATTAACCTCCCTTCGACACCAGGCATTGAAATTGTCGCTTGTCAAGTTTTAATCAAAGGTAAAGACCTTTGCATTGCTTCCATCTACATTCCTCCTAGAGCCTCGGTAGGGCACCGAACGCTTTGTAATATCACGGAATCCTTACCGGCACCGCGGCTAGTTCTGGGAGACTTTAACTCGCACGGTACGGTATGGAGCTGTCTTCATGATGATAATAGATCAACATTAATCCAAGATCTTTGCGATAATTTCAACATGACCATCTTAAACACGGGAGAAATGACGCGGATTCCTACACCACCAGCACGCGCAAGCGCGTTGGATTTATCGCTTTGCTCGACATCGCTACAGTTAGATTGCATGTGGAAGGTGATCCCTGATCCCCACGGTAGCGATCATTTGCCTATCGTGATTTCAATTGCTAACGGTTCAAGACCATCGAAAACAATCAATGTCTCATATGACCTCACACGGAACATTGATTGGAAGAGTTACGCGACCGCGATATCCGTTAAAATCGAATCCACTCAAGAACTTCCTCCGGAGGAAGAGTACAGGTTTTTGGCTGGCTTGATTCTCGACAGTGCGAATCAAGCTCAGACTAAACCAGTACCCAGCGCGAATACCCATGGACGGTCTCCCACCCTGTGGTGGGATAAAGAGTGCTCAGAGCTGTGCGCGGAAAAGTCCACTGCATATAAGGCCTTCCGGGAAGACGGGTTACCCGCTAGCTATCAACAGTACGCGTCGTTAGAAAGGCGAATGAAGAGTCTAATGAAAGCCAAAAAACGCAGTTATTGGCGCCGGTTCGTCGACGGGTTAACGAGAGAAACAGCGATGAGCACTCTTTGGGGTACGGCCCGACGTATGCGTAACCGTAATAGTACCAACGAGAACGTGGAATATTCAAACCGTTGGATATTCGCTTTCGCCAAGAAGATCTGTCCGGACTCTGTGCCGGTACAGAAAACGTGCCGCGCCGCGTCTCCTCACGATACCGCGAACGAAACACCGTTTTCGATGGTGGAGTTCTCACTTGCTCTCTTATCGTGCAACAATAACGCCCCAGGGTTAGACAGAATCAAATTCAACTTGCTGAAGAATCTGCCTGACACTGCAAAAAGGCGCTTGTTGAATTTATTTAACAAGTTTCTTGAGGGTAACATTGTCCCTTATGAATGGAGGCAAGTGAAGGTCATCGCCATCCAAAAACCAGGAAAACCAGCCTCCGACCACAACTCGTATCGGCCGATTGCAATGCTGTCCTGTATTCGGAAGTTGTTCGAGAAAATGATCTTGTTTCGCCTCGACAATTGGGTTGAAGCAAATGGCTTACTGTCAGATACACAATTTGGCTTCCGCAAAGGCAAAGGGACGAACGATTGCCTTGCGTAGCTTTCTACAGAAATCCAAATGGCCTATGCTCACAAAGAGCAGATGGCATCAGTCTTCTTGGATATTAAGGGGGCTTTTGACTCAGTTTCTATCAACATTCTGTCAGAGAAGCTGCACCAGCATGGTCTTTCACCAATTTTAAATAACTTTTTGCTAAACCTGTTGTCTGAAAAGCACTTTTCGCATGGCGATTTAACAACATCGCGATTTAGCTACATGGGTCTTCCCCAGGGCTCATGTCTAAGTCCCCTGCTCTACAATTTTTACGTGAATGACATTGACGATTGTCTTGCCAATTCATGCACGCTAAGGCAACTTGCAGACGACGGGGTGGTCTCTGTTACAGGGCCCAAAGCTGCCGACTTGCAAGGACCATTACAAAATACCTTGGACAATTTGTCTGCTTGGGCTCTTCAGCTGGGTATTGAGTTCTCCACGGAGAAAACTGAGTTGGTTGTTTTTTCTAGGAAGCGTGAGCCGGCGCAACTCCAGCTTTTATTAATGGGTGCAACGATCAACCAGGTTGTCACATTTAAATATCTCGGGGTCTGGTTCGACTCTAAAGGTACCTGGGGATGTCACATTAGGTATCTGAAACAGAAATGCCAACAAAGGATCAATTTTCTCCGAACAATAACTGGAACATGGTGGGGTGCTCACCCAGGAGACCTGATCAGGTTGTACCAAACAACGATATTGTCGGTGATGGAGTACGGGTGTTTCTGTTTCCGCTCCGCTGCGAACATACACTTCATCAAACTGGAGAGAATCCAGTATCGTTGCTTGCGCATTGCCTTGGGTTGCATGCACTCGACCCATACGATGAGTCTCGAAGTGCTGGCGGGCGTTCTTCCGCTAAAAAATCGATTTTGGGAACTCTCATATCGATTGCTCATCCGATGCGACATTCTGAACCCGTTGGTAATTGAAAACTTCGAGAGGCTCGTCGAACTTAATTCTCAAACCCGTTTTATGTCCTTGTACTTCGACTACATGGCACAGAGCATCAATCCTTCTTCGTACAATCCCAACCGTGTCCGTTTCCTAGATACTTCTGATTCTACTGTATTCTTCGACACATCCATGAAGGAAGAGATTCGTGGAATTCCGGACCATATACGCCCGCAGGTGATCCCCAATATATTTTATAATAAATTCCGAGAAGTCGACTGCGACAAAATGTTTTACACTGACGGATCAAATCTCGATGGGTCCACTGGCTTCGGTATCTTCAACAATACTATCACCGCTTCATTCAAGCTCAATGATCCCGCTTCAGTTTACGTCGCAGAGTTAGCTGCAATTCAGTACACCCTTGGGATCATCGACACTCTGCCCACAGATCACTACTTCATCGTTTCGGACAGCCTCAGCTCTATCGAGGCTCTTCGTGCGGTGAAGCCTAAAAAGCAATTCCCGTATTTTCTGGGGAAGATACAGGAGTCCTTGTGTACGTTATCTGAAAAATCTTATCAGATTACCTTTGTTTGGGTCCCCTCTCATTGTTCTATCCCGGGCAATGAAAAGGCCGACTCATTAGCAAAGGCGGGCGCATTAAATGGTGACATATACGAAAGACCAATCTGCTTCAACGAATTTTTTAGTATTTGTCGTCAGAGGACGCTCAACAGTTGGCAAACCTCGTGGAGCAATGGGGAACTTGGACGATGGCTACATTCGATTATCCCAAAGGTATCAACGAAGCCTTGGTTCGGGGGGATGGATGTGGGTCGGGATTTTATTCGTGTAATGTCCCGACTTATGTCCAATCACTACACCATGGATGCGCATTTGCGGCGTATTGGGCTTGCGGAGAGTAGTCTGTGCGCTTGTGACGAGGGCTATCACGACATCGAACACGTTGTCTGGGTGTGCGCCGGGTATTGTGACGCCAGGTCTCAGTTAAAGGAATCCCTTCGGGCCCGAGGTAGACCACCCAATGTACCAGTCCGAGATATGCTGGCAACTCGTGATTTCCCCTATATGTCCCTTATTTATACCTTCATAAAAACGATAAATATCCCAATTTAGCCCCTCTCTTTTATTTCTCGTTTTTAGAGTTTCCTCCTGCCTTGTGGAACCGATCAGCTCCAGAGTGCCACTATGTAACCGCCATCGCCCTTACCACTACGCCTGCATAGAAGGAAACTGAAGCGAGAGCGACTCGAGGTCCGATGACTTTTGAAGGATTCCCCGCGGGTCCGAAGAATACCATCCGCCAATCCGGTACTCGACGACTTACTATACTGAGGCGCAAATTTGATTCGCTGATCCCCCTCCCCCCCCCCCCGCCGTTCGAGCGAAAGTTGCAAGTTTTGCTCTTCTTTCCCTGTCTCTCCCCTGTCCTTGATACAACTGCTGCTACACTGATGCGGAAATAAGCCACCCTTTGAATATCTTGACCAAGCATAAGTTTTAGTTAAAAAATTCAAATTAGTGTTCTGTATTCCTAGTTTTAAGATAGCTATAATTTTTACTCTTTATTGAAACTCTTGTCTTCCATCTTGTAAATAGAATTGAATCCCTAGTTTTAAGATTTCTGTGAAGTTTCTCATAAATATTTGTTCCCCCCTTTTGTGTACTAAACTATATTGTTAGTTTTAAGATAACCGTAAAATATTTCGTAAAATACTATTACTCCCCCTCTTGTATATCTTGTTTTAAATTTTTTCATAAAAAAATCTTTTGGCCCTCTTTTGTATATTGAATCTTATTTCTAGTCTTAAGATAGCTGTAAACTTTCTTTTCCTTTGCAAAAAAAAATATTTCAACATTGTAACCTCCTAGTTTTAAGATATCCAAATGTAAAAACAAAAGCATTTGGCACCGCCAAGCTAACGCATTTGTGCCTATCAAATAAACGAAATGAATAAAAAAAAAAAAAAAACTTCCCTGAAATATGAGAGGTACAGAAGCTGGTGTTGCTGCCAAAGTCAGGGAAGCCACCGTGCGATCCGGTTTCGTACAGGCCTACATGTTTGCTGGATATGCTGGGAAAGCTCCTGGGAATCATTCTTAACCTTCCGGCAGACGCGCTAGTGCACGGAGTGCATGCTGCTCTGAAAATCCAGCAAAATCGTCTTAGAACAGCTGCGGCTGCTCATTCAGTGAACCATTTGCGCGACTTCCGGAGGGTTAATAGGCTGACGAATTGCACGAAGGGCGAGTGCAGACTGTCCAAGCTGCAGTTCGGACTCCACCAAGAAGCAGCGACAGTGAATTCGGACATAGCTTGCAAGTGCCGAGAGGCATCTAAACAGAAGCGAAGTGGAGATCGATGCTGCGCTGCGAAGAATGCATTTAACAGCGGCAGTTGCACCGAATGAGGGTCCCCACTATCTATGCCAGATCCTGAAGAGCTACTTCCAGAGCAAAGTGCTGCTGTACGAAAAGAACGAAAGATTGAAGTAAATGCGACTCGGGGCTCCATTCTCAGTGCAACTCTTTGGAACGGGATGTACAATGGAGTTCTTAACACTGAGTTTGCCTAGGAAAGTGGAAATCGTGGGTTACGCGGACCATGTGTCTCTAACGGTGATGGGTGAAACACTTGAAGAAGTGGATGTGTCGGTGACGAAGACAAAAGACGCGATCGAGAGCTAGATGAACGCGGTCAGCTGCAAATAGCTCACCACAAGACGGAAGCGTTGTTGGTCAGCACTTGCAAAGCGGTTAAGCGAATTCAGGTCAACGTCGGAGGCACGTGATTGCATCGAAGCGTAGACTGAAGCAATTGGGAGTAATAATCGACGACCGGTTGAGCTTCAAAATCCACGTCGACTACGTCTACAAAAAGCCGGTGAAGGCAGTGAATGCACGAGTCTGCTATCTGCTATCTAGTGTTTTGTCACCGATCCTGCGATATGGGGTTCCCGCCTGGGGTACGGCACTGAAAATCAAGCAGGGCCGTGAAAAGTTGAACACAACGTTCGGGCTGATGGCCATACGAGTCGCGAGTGCGTACAGAGGCGTTGAAGGCAGTATGCGTTATTGCCTGAATCACATCTGAAACTTGAGGATGGTGAGAATCGATTCGATGGCAAGGTGGCAGCAGGAATGGAACTATACGGAGAAAGGAAGGTGGACCTACCGGCTTATCCCAAACCAGTCGACGCAAGTCAACATAAAACACGGAGAGGTGAACTTTCACCTGACACAGTTCCTGTCAGGCCAGGGCTGCTTCAGGAAATATCTTCATCCGTTTGGGCACGCAAGCAGTACGAAACTTTCTGGTGATAGAAGATTTTAACGCTTGCACCTTGTGAGAATAGAACAAAACTGGGTACCCAAATAACCGAGTTTATCGCGGTCATGCTAAGCGATGGAAATTTTCCCTACGTTTAAGGCCAGTATACCTCAACCCAGGATTTATCCACCTGCTCGACTGACGGTGCTAGAGTTTGTTGGGGGGGTCGTCCTCCCCGATCCCGGAAACAGCGACTATTTCCCGATTCATTTGTGATACGACCGCTCACTACCAACTACTACCAGTCACCCTCTGATGGATATGCGACCGCACAGAATGGAATACATAGATTTTCGACTACCTAGAGCCAAATTTACTATAAATCCTCGACCAATTGATGGAAATCTCCACCCAAGCAGCTGAAAATAGCATACCTCGAACAAGTGACAAGACTTCATCTCGATCTTCACTGGAACTGAGAGCGAAAAGCTTCCGTATTGCTAGAAACGCGGCCAGAAAGGAAGAAAAAGAGCTGGAATACCTTTCTCGAGGGCATCTCACCAGAATTGACTGCATCCGATCTGTGGAGGAGTGTGGATTCCCTCAGTGGCAAGAGAAGGTAAGCGAACTTCTCTCTATCTCGTTGTCAACATGAACACTACGGCTGCCCCACGGGAAATTCCTGACAACCTCCGTACACACTATTCTACTTGGTCCGCCGACCTTCATGCCACGTTTCAGGTAACGAAATAGAAACCATGTGTCGCACCGGGCATTCTCAGCTCATGAATTCACAGCAGTTCTCACCGCTATGCACAGACAATTTGCTGGATTCATTGAGGTCGGGTACCTCTTGCTGCGACTCACCCTACCAACTGGAAGAATAGATTTACTGGAATATTTGAACCGGATGTGGGATGAGCAACCTATCTCGATTATCCCATTTTTAACCCTCCGGCACTCGCTGGCGCTGAAATAAGATTTCGCTAGAGTTTCTGAAGTTGTTGCAGTAAATACAACGGTGCGAGTGCCGGAGGATTAACCCATTCATGCCCATGTTGTCTGTGGACAACAACGTTTTTAAACAGGTATAACTTCTGATTGAGATAAGATTTGCTCACAAAAACAAGTAATGCTAATAAATATGACTATTGCCTTTCATTTGAGTATTACAGGTACAAGGATCAGCTCTAGAACTGAAGTTATTGCAGTTAATCTGATTGGATTCCAATGGAGCAGTGCTGCCAGGGACAGTTTAAATTGACGACAAAAAATGAATTTTTCATATATCTTCGCTATGATGCAATATTATTGAAAACTGGTAAAACTTATCAATTTAGAGTACCTTTGGCTACGTTTTCCATGCAAGTGGACTATTGTAAATATTCTAGGAGTTTTATTGAGCATTGGAAGGTAAAAATTGAGCAGCTTCTAGCACTGCGAGAGAAGCTCCTATCTTTAAAAAGAATGGCTTTTCGTGTTTTTTAAACCCACCGTTTTCAAGGGAAAATAGTTTTGAAATCCTACATGCACTAGAAAAAAGTTGGGCATGAAAGGGTTAAGGGAGGGAAGTATCTTGAACGCCGAAGGATCTCCGCTTCGTTAGCGTACTTTCGTGCCACGGTAAATTTATGGAGCGGATGTTTGTTGACCAAGACCTTCTTAAACGAAAATCATTACCTAGATTAACACCAGTTTACCTTCCCCAAGGAGCGGATAACGGATGCCTTGCATTTAGAGGGACACTCCTCCATGTCCTTCATAAAGGACGCGTGGAAATTTGCAGTCAACAATCCGGAATCTTCGCTGATAAAAACGTGGTCTGCATTAACTCGCTCTTCACCACCATTTCAAAGGGTATCCATATATTTGTCTAGGTTGAAATTATCGTATTTATGGGGAAGTCAGCCTGCGACAAACGCCGTAGGTCGATAAGCCAAAACAGTGAGGTTTTACTTGACCGCCACCAATTGCTCATTGTAGCAGTTCGCACCACGTAGCCACTAAACTGAATGGTACGCTTCTTCCCTTTTGTAGAGAGCCGAATGACCTCGGCATTATAACGGATCACCGCTTCGCCTTCTAGCTGCAATTCCTTTAAACAAAATTGTGAAAGTAAGAATCTTTGATTCAGACCATTAGCTACCGACATACGAATTAGAATAGGATGATCGCCTTTACCGCCGAACGAGCTTTTATTTACATCAAGATCTACTACGAAATCGAAACTACAACACTGGGACCTCAGTACAATAGCACGGTCCAACTGACTTGCAATCTACTTAAAAGTACCCCGGTAGGCAGCCAACATTATGCTTCGATGCGGCCTTAGAGAGGTCTGGAGAGGGCATTGGGAAACGACTGCTTACTGCCGATCGCCTAAAACATATTTCGGGAGTACACTGATACAACACTTCCTAAAAAGCTGGTCCTGCATGAACGCTAGTAGATCTAGGTCACTTGGACGTTGGACCCTCCCTAGAAGTAAACCGAGCTAAGTTCTAGCAGTTAATGAAAAATCAGTTTGCAAACCAAGATCTGATTTTTACTAAAAATGGGCGACGTAAATTTAATTTTCTCAAAATCGATCTTTTTACCTCGAAGATCGATTGTTTTCATCTGCTCTTTTCAGTTCGATGTTTGACAAATCGAATTTTTATTATTCAAAAAGTCGACCTGGTGGTTATCTACAGAAATCGATGCGGCAAAAACGATTTTTTTTTTCTCAAAATTCTCATTAGTAATTGTCGCAGATGAGCTCAAACAGAACAAGAGAGAAGAGTATCAGAGAAATACGAGCAGGCGTCGTCTTCCTTAATCTATTTCGTTTTCTCAGTGGAAGCAGCAGCGATTAGCCTCGCGCTGGTCACCAAAATAGATGACATCCTGACCGTCATACTATCCGCCGTGGAAACGTCTACATTTCTCCCATCGGTATGTAAAGACTATCAAAAATCCCTGAGATTCGCTGACTATAATTTGCTAGGTTCCTGATAATCGTGGGATCATTGGTAACGAAAAGGCGGATACACCGGCAGCGCGCGGGAGTGTTCCCGTGAAATCACTAAAAGTTTCTTAAGGCAGGCCAAAAAATTGAAGTCTTCCGCAAAGTTGTTCGTAAACTTGGTAAGCTATAAACAATTTTTCCTACGCATACTACCAAGCGTTCAATTGTTACACATGCTCAAAAAGGTTTCTTAAGACTCAAGACTGTGCTCTTCTATCTCATCATAATTGAAAATATTTCAGTGTTAACCCTAATAAGTCATCCCAATGCTCACAAGAACAAAAATGACAACTTTGCTCATTTGATCTCAAAACCAAAGTTTTAACCACAATCATTTCTGTCCTCCTCACACCTCGACCCGGACCACTACCCCACTGGAAAGGTTTAATTTGTCACTTACCGCTCTTCCGCTTCAAGCTGCTTCAAACTATCGTAGCGCATCGCACCCACTCCACTCCGTCGCTTTTCCTCTACGACCTGTTCCAAGTCCCCTTCAAACCAGCGTTCCCAAGAATCTTCCACCAGACCGTGCGCAACTTCCTCCTCCAAATGGTCCACTAACCGGTCCTCAACACTCTTCGAATCACGCTGTATCAGCGCCGCCGATGAAATGTTCTGATAGAAAAATACCATCTCATCCAGCTCCTCTTGGCCACGATTTTTCGCCTTCGCTGCCTTCCCTTTTCGTCGTTTGACGCCATTCGTTATCGTTGCTGGCACCGTTCGAAGCACCAGCTCCATATTGCACCAGAGATTATCGAAATCGAGTGGCATTCGGATGAGCTGCTGCTGATCGTTCTGATTCCGGCTGTACAGTCTAAATAACGATCGATGCTTTTGCGAAACAGCAGCGTCGGAATGGGTAGAAGTGGTTGACTGTCGGGATGCTTCGTCGTCCATCATAACCGATGGAATGCTATCGCTTTCTGGCAATTGGATCGGTGGTTCGTCATCGAGGGAATACACCTGTGACTGATCACGATCCCCGCCACTTTGAATGAAGAAATGTAGCTCGTTTAGAGTTTTTCGGAGATCTTTGCGATTCAACGCGTACAGACGAGCAAGATCGTACTGATCGATGTGGACTTTTTCAACCAGAGCCAGAATGGAGAGTAGCTTAGCAACGTTTGCGATTCCGGGAGCAACATATCGAATCACGTTGTTCGATATGTAGCGTGACAGGTGCTGACAGTTCGGATCCGTCGTGGTCAGTACGATGGGCCGTTTCGAGGTCGCGATAAGCTGATTTATCGCTGCTATGAAGCCTTCGTCTTGCTCGAATACAATATCCGCGTCTTCAACGAGAATTAACGAAAGTTTCTTTGAGGAACCTGTGTCTGAGTCGGTCGAAAGTTGTCGTCGTTTGGATTTACTGCCCTTTCGAGCTAGTGACTTCTTGAATATATCAACCGATTCATCCTTCCGTCGAACCTGATGGCTTTGGGTAGCTTCCTGTAGTTCCTGGAGAATTATTTTACCCTTCCGTCGACTGCTGGCGTTCAGCTCTAGAACATTAAAGTTCATGTCGTTGGCAACGGCATAAACGTTACAGGTTTTGCCGCACCCAGGCGGTCCAACTAAAACTACGTGGTTGCACATGGAGGTCGAGTTTGATGATACGCTGGAATTGGAACCTTCAAAATCATCTTCAGAATCGTAGCGATTTGAAGAACGATCGTCTTTCCAAGCCGAGAGAAATTTCTTCAGAGAAATTGCCGGTTGGCAGTTGACTAAAATATTATCAGAGGTTACCGGTTTGTACTTTTCGGTGAAAAGAAGCTCTCCGTTGCAATTCGAAAATTCCGGTTCAATCAACTCAATACTGTTTTCTTCAATCGTCTTAGGACACACTCGTTTGGGAGGAGAGCCTATCTCGACATGGTCTTCATAGATAGAACGGAATTGTTTGTAGCATTTGAATACCGGGAAGTGCCTGTAGGTCTGTTTCCATTCTCGAACGATGCTTTTAACGTTAGCCACATCAGGTAGGTCATAACTGTACAGTTTTTCCGGGTCACCCTGGTCTACTAACTTGGCCAAAATTTCCTCGACGTCGGAGTCATCGCAGTTTGTCAAAGTACAAAACTCATAGCCGTCCTCGTTACGAACGGTCGCTTTGCCTGGTGACTCAGTGAGAATCTTGATCCTGCTGTTTCTCATCGATAATAGCTCCTGTTTCACCGGAGATTCCAGCTGCTGGACGTGGCTGATCAAGGGAAACACCGGTGATTCATTCAAAATAGAATCCTCGTAAATACGTTGCTTTTCAATTTCTAAACGCATTTTCTCCGGAATACCGGACATCAAAAACTCTTGCCGAGCGCGCACTTTTGCTGGGTCTTCGACCGGTTTCTTAACAAAAAGGGGGGCCAATTTTACATTCTTGGTTGACTTTGGCGTGCCGGGAGGTTCCTGATCGATACTCAAACTGCGGACGGAAGACGACGAATTTACGTTTACGATCTTAAGCGGAGTGACTGCTGGCTTCCTGCTCGAGCGCTTAGCTGCCATTTCCTTCTCCGGGCTGGTACCACTGAAAATGGCATAATCTTTTACTTTATTTGCGCAAGACCTTCTTGGCCGTCCTGAACTAGCCGGAGTGCTGGGAGTTGTGTCTGTTTCGTCCTGCTCCTCGATAATGACTGCTACTTCAACGGTTTCCTCTTCCGGTAGTATCGATACAGCTCTGTTACGACCTCGTCTGCGTTTGTTTGGTGCTGGTGATGTCTGGAAAGATAAAATAATAATGAGTCTCATGCAGCAAAATTATCAAAGTGTAGTTTTATAGAAAGCCAATATTACCATGAAATCTAACCATCAATTAATTCTACGCTGCAAAAATTCAAGGGACTACATACAGCAAGAAAATAGATGGTACGATTTCAAGACAACATTCTATTTTTCAGAACAATAAGTTTCAATAATACATTAACAGGGGAAGTTATTTGCGTCTTACATTTTTAGCCGGTTTGTTTCTCACCTCTTCTACTGCGTTTCCAGGGGAAGTTGCATTTTCAACCTTATTGAAATATCCAAGTAAACTGTCTCTTTTCTTAAGCGGAGAGTTTAGCTTATCCACAAAATCATCATTGATGTCGTTTTTCTCAGGAGATGTTTCAACTGCTTCTTCGGTTACCTTACTAGAACCTGACTGTACAGAGTCGTCGGAACATAACCGTTGTCTTCCGCGCTTTCCTTTCAATTGCAACTCTACCGCCTGCTCAGGATTATTCCTCTTTTCCCGTTTACCTGGCTTGACCTTTCTACGCGGCGATTCCTTTGCCACAACCGTGTCTCCAGCATCTTCAAATTCCATATTCTTAATCAACCTTTTCATCCGCTTCGCTCGACGGTCCAACTGATGGGATATAAACTCCTCTTCGGCTGCTTCCTGCAGTTTACGCTTGCCGGCTCCCTTTTTCTCGGCCCATTCTTCAAGCTTCAGTTTGCGTTTAGTCTTCTCACCTCGCTTCTGTTGCTCTTCAGAATTTAGTTCCTCACTTTCAGAGGCATTTTTCCCGGGCGAATTTGACCCAATTGCTTTATTGCGCGAACTCATCATCAGTTGGAAGGCATTAACCTTTTTATTTCCTTTCTCATCACTGACCTGCTTAGAGGAAGCAGCATCCTCGCCGTCCTTATTGTTAACTGAAATTTCAGTTTCTTTGGATGCCTTCCTGGGAGATTGTCGCCGATGTGCTAAAAATAAAAATCGATACCTTCACATAAACAATTAACATCAAACAATCCTCATACCTTTCTTCCCGACTTCCATCACATCATCCTCCGCCTCCAACCCTCGTTGGCCATCCTTCTCCCTATGTTCCCCGTTCTTTCTTCGTCTGCTGCATTTGTGGTTTCGTTTTTTCTTCAACGACTTAAGCACCGATGCCATATTCTCGGCAATCATTCTATCCACCTCACTCTTAGATAGTTGACTAGGACCAGGTTCCGGATCCAGACTGCCAGCACTACTACATTCTTTGACCAACACTTCAGCTTTATCTGCTGGTCTAACTCCTCCTTCAACCACAGCAACATCTTTGGGTTCGTCCGATTTGGGACTCTTAAAATACTTCACAATGCCAGCATTCATTTTCTGAAACGGCTCACAATCCGTGACGGAAGCAAATCAAAACAATCTATTTCTACTGCACTTTCACTGCGAAGAGGCTATCCTCCGATATGCCATCTCTATTTTGCTAGAAAATTTAAATGAACTTCAGTCAGTTATATTACCGAATGATAACGAAGGCGTATTTAGGGCAAATTATCATGATAAAACATACCGAATTGAAGATATTCTACGATAAACTTAACCATTTACGAACGCTTTTCGCAACGAATTTAGGACATCGGGCGATCTCGCGGTACTCATTGATAAAATTTTTGACAACACCAGAACCCGTTTGAGCGCGAATAAAACTGGCTGTCGTTTCTGAAGGGCACACTGAAGCGCGCATGCCCGCCGATCATTCACACATAAACATGCGAAAACAGACCTACCGCTGGGTATATTGTTTATTGCTTTGAAAGTTGGTTTTTTGATGTACTTCGCTATCACAAAAGAGATTATAACTGCTAGAGATCGCATGTCGCTGTTAACACTGATAATTTATCATCTCGCTCTTACATTAGGGTGGGACAAAAATTAAATTCCAGCTCCGAGCGACTTTTTGGGTTGCATTTGGGTCCGCAAACAATCCTCGGCAAACATATGATTACGGCTTAATAGCCAACTGTCACAATTCTCTTTGAAAGGAAACTCCGGACAGACCGTTACTGACTAAACACAAAGAGAATAGGAAAAGAGACGAATAGTGTGAAGCCAAAAATACCTTATTGAGCAAACCAATCGTGCAATGTAAATAAACATTACTCATGCCTGAGTTGGAGGAGATAAGTATTGTAAATCTATCAAAAAAAAATTTGAATTTTCGTCAGAATTTAGTGCAATCGTGATTGTAAGGTGCATTCTAGAGTCTATGTATGAGTAAAAACAAGTTTTAGAATTATTTCATCTCTTTGTTTCGAAATGCACATCGTTTGATAAACAAATCCAACGATCGACAAAAGGTTTGTTTTCAAAATATAATAGGAGTCATTTAAAGTGCTGCCTTTGGAAACGGTTGCCAAATTCTAGTGTTGAAATCATCGTAAAGGGAGTGTTGCCGTTTTGACTGATTTTCACTCTGCGTCTCTTTCACTATTCTCTTTGACTAAACACAGTTCATGGCAGTTAATGAAAGAGAAAACTTTTCTATTTTGTTTACTACCAACATATGTGATTGATGAGTAGCGGTTTGTCCGGAATTTCCTTTCAAAGATAATTGTGACAGTTGGCTTTTAAGCCGTAATCATATGTTTGTCGAGATCGTGCAAATTCTTAGCTCGATCGGTGAAACTATATTTTTGCGCCTATGGTTTAAATTTTACATGGGAAAATTGATTTTCACAAAATAATTTCTCCGGGAGTCTCCAATTACCCCCAGAAGTAAATCGATATGTGAGTTTAGTAGGAAATTTAACAGTGAAACAAAGTCTCGAAGATCGCGAAACAATCTGATACTTGTGGAAAACGTTATTAAGCGATTGATGGTATGACGATTGATCAAATAATCATTTTTTCTAGCGCCACTGCTGTTGGCTTTCAAATCAAAAGCAATGTTCTTTGACATTCTCTTATTGAGTCCAAATCAATTATCTGAGTCAGAGTTAAAAATATTCACATTCATTGAATGAAAATTGCTCATTTTCAGCCGCATTCATTTTCAATATTCAGTGACGCAGCTGAAAACTTCAAATGAACAAACCGCCCATTCATCCATGCAGATTTTCATTCGTCTCCGATTGTTACATGAAGTGACCGTGCAGCAACGAATCAAACGCATCAAAGTAGGCCCTGGCACAATGTAAGCGATGATGATTGTTGTTTCATATGCTTTAGCGGTATTTGAAAACTGAATGATTAACACGGATATTTGAATGAATATTTTTTCTGTTCACCGCGAGTCGCATCAGGTTCATTTTCAGCCGTCAAAAAAGAGCTTCGAACTCTGATCTGAGTTGTTTTACAATAGGTTTTCAGGAATAAAATGAGACCTAGGGGTAGATCACTTGTGATGCATTTTTAAAAATCAGCGAAATTAAATGCATTTATTTCCATCAAAATAGAAATTCGTAATATACTTTGCGTTGCGTGCAATGTTTTTGTGTTGCGTGCAATGTTGTTTGCGTTGCGTGTAAGACGTCAAAACCCTACAGAAAAACTAGCCCTACATTTAACAAAACGTCGAACAAAGTGGATCAACGAAGGACGTTTGTTAAACAAACATTTCTGCGAGGGAGTGCAAAGCTGATGCAAAAATGGAAATTAAATGCATTTTTTCTAATTTGATGCAAATTTGTTATACAATGGAAACCAATTTTCCCACCTGAATTTCCATGTAAACTTTAAATATATAAAAGGCCAAATGTTGCATTCGAAATAGCCCCCTAATTGCCAGCAATTTGCTGGCAAATTGAAGGGCAATTAGCGCATCCGAGTTGGCAAACAGCCCCTCGTTAGCCAGCAACTTGCCCTTTTGACTGGGTGATAGCAAAGGAGATTGTAAATACTAGAGGGAGCAAAGCGCTACTGTCCCCGCATGTTCGTCCGCATTTTTTTTGACAGGGCATATTTTTTTCACGTTTGCTAAATGAAATGATACACTGATAAAAATTCAAACGTAAATTTTTTTGCTTCAAACATGTGTCAACTGTATAAACCTAGGGGCAGATCACTCTAGGAATGTATAACAAATCTGCATGAAATTAGAAAAAATGCATTTAATTTCCATTTTTACATCAACTTTGCACTCCCTCGCAGCCCGAATAGAAATGTACAGTATTGCTTGTAGCACTAAAAACTGGATTCAAACCGCACTGCGCACTTACTATTATTCTATTAAATTCTTCTCATAGACTGGTTAGCTCGACTGGTCTGCCTATGAAAGTACCATCTCTATCATTTGAAATACATGTATTTTGACAGCTCGCAGTTTTCGGTAGCAGGTTGGTGGGAAGTGCGCAATAACAAAACCATGATTTTCACTGTGACAGTACAGTACAAGTTTACAATAATTTACAGTAAGTTTTGGTGTTATGCTACAATACAAAAACAATAAACTTTAACGTTTTTACAGTAAATTTCAATGTAAAATAGACTTTTACAGTGAAAAAGGGGGGTGGTTATGTATCTTAACATTAAAAAAATCAATTTTTCTCCATACATTTTTTTTCTCGAAAACAGTAAAATTTAATGCGAAGGCACTGTATCAGTTTTTTTTGCTGAACAGTGAAATTTATTGTTACATGACATTTTATTGTAAATCTACTGTGAGAAATTGGCATCGAACAATGTTGAAACAGTAATAACTATAATATTTATTGTTTTATGATTGTTTGTAGAGTAAATGCTATTGTAAAATTCTATCCGGGAGAAAAGATTGTTTAATAATCGTCCTACGCTGATCCAATTTGTTCGATGTTTTGTTGAATGTAGGGCTGTTTTTTGTAGAGTTTTGACGTCTTATACGCAACGCAAAATACATCGCACGCAACGAAAAAAGCATTACGAATTTCTATTTTGATGGAAAGAAATGCATTTAATTTTGCTGATTTTTATAAATGCATCACAAGTGATCTGCCCCTAGGTTCAGTCAGTTCCTAAAACATCTACACGCCGAAATCTTTTCAATTCTTTTGACACCATTATTATATGCTGCCTCTAAAGTCTGTAGCCCATTAATAAATATTGCAAAAAGAAGTAACTACTTGGCCTTTCTTGGATTAAATTTCCTTTTGAAATGTTCACTATAAAAATGTGCTCGGAGATTTCATGAATAATACAAACAGTTCTCCAAACGAAAATCATTATATTTTGCTTCATTAGTACTATGTATTTCCCAAAAAATAGTAGTAGTATTTGGAAATCGTAATTTCTGTACTCAATAATATATAAATATAATATTCGAGATATCGTTAAAAAGAATACAAACGCAAGCCTCATATGTGCTTGATCGTTTCATTCCATTTGCCATACTTCTTACTCTCATTCCAATGCGAAAAGAACCACATTTCCGAAAGCATCTGACATGCTCACGCATTTGCACGCCGAAAGAAATTTGTACAAGTGCGTTCAGTTGGTTCAATGGGAACTCGAAAGATGGTGTTGGAACTAGGGGCAGATCACTTGTGATGCATTTTTAAAAATCAGAGAAATTAAATGCATTTCTTTCCATCAAAATAGAAATTCTTAATGCATTTTGCGTTGCGTGCAATGTATTTTGCGTTGTGTGTAAGACGTCAAAACCCTACAAAAACAACCCTACATTCAACAACACATCGAGCAAAGTGGATCAGCGTAGGACGATTGTTACATAAACTTTTCTGCGAGAAAGTGCAAAGTTGATGCAAAAATCTAAAATGGAAATTAAATGCATTTTTTCTAAGTTGATGCAAATTTGTTATACATTCCTAGAGTGATTGCCCCTAGTGTTGGAATCACCAAAATGATGTTGTCGAAGGTTTGTTCGTAGAATTTGACAGTGGGATATCTTGTACTTTATCATCCTTGACTGAACCCACATTGATCCGTATCCTTTTGCTGGGATAGCTGTCAAAAATACTAACCCATGTGATTAAATTTACTGTCAAGGAAGAACGATAGCGTCAAACGAGGACGTGTTTACGTTTTTTAGAAAATCAATTAAAAATCATTCTGAAGTTTTAAAGGCTGATCATGGGCCCTATTCTCACATTCACGTCACCTAGTGACTAGAAGGGAATATCTTCTAGTCACTAGGTGGCGTGACTGTAAGAATAGGGCCCCATATATATTATTATATTTAGAAAGATGAGATCTAGCGGTTTATGAAGGAAGAATATTATTCATCTTTTATTTCAGAAAGAAAACACTGGCATCCCATCTTTATGTTCAAGCTCTATCGTAATAGTTTTATTGATACCGTCGTGAGTAGGATTTTAACATGTACGTATAGCGAAAAGAAATTCGAAGATATGATGTAGTTTCCCACTTGTGGGAATATCTTTTGGTATTATATAAAAATATTCTTTATTTTCGTTTCTCTAAACTCAAAAAAAGTATACGTTATGCCTGTTGATTTTACGCATATATTTTTGCAATTAACGGAGACATATAGACACTATTTGCTGGCACATAAACCCAATGTGTGTATTTATAAGAAATATTAATCTTACATTCACATTTCATAACTATTAGACACGTAAAACCCCATTCTAAAACAATATGCACATATAACTTATGTGTGTGCATACATAGTTTGTACAGTTGACACATAGAAGATATGTGTGCGCGTGATAATAATAGCATTTCTTCTTCATATGAATTTTAAGCGGTTTGAAGCAAATAGAATTAACGTTTGGATTTTTTTCAGTGTATGCTCGATAACACAAGAAAGATAAAAAATTACTATATTATTACAATACCTTCACATCCAATGAAAAAATGTTATATGACGTCATGCTCGATTGAGTCCGGCATTTGACATGTTCAAGGGACTTCTCTACGGCTCATGTACGTACACGTCGCATGACGCAAATACTACATCACTAGCTGGCGAAAAAAATAAACAAAGATGGCAAAAGTAAACGGGTTTGTTTTCAACCAAGAAACTGCATTAGTGTTCGTGTGACCGACCGACAAGAACTCAATTTGCTCCGCTCCATGTCTCCACCTAACTATGAATATTATAACTATACAAGTCTTGATAAAAGTGCTCTGGGCCAGAGCCACAATGCACAGACTAACAGAAAAAACTTTCGAAAACAATATTATTTTCGGTTATCTGTGCCCAAAGGTTCGGATTCTGCCTTTTTTCACATAATTGCTTCAGTTTAACTTATTCATAGAGACATGTATCGTAATTATATAGCTCGCAGGGGATGTTTTGCGTAATATTTTAACCTGCACTTTTTATTTCCAACTTTCATTATGGTGGACATTATCAAACAGCATTACAGCAAATACCAGATATTTAGGCTCGCTTCGAAATTCTTGTGTGTATGTGTGTATACAATCCATGCCCCACTGACCAGCAGTGTTTTTATAGTTTGCACCAGTTTACCAATATTTTGTTTTAATATATTAATGCAAACATGTTTAGCCCTGGTTATGGAAGGTAATAGCTCTATTGTATATCCAACGACCCACTTCAAGAATGCCTGTTCCTACACGTACATTCTGAGGTCGCTTTCATGTACAATAAGTTAGGCTAGATTCGAAATGCTTCTTAACTGAAATTCCAAACAAATTGGAAGTCCGAAACACGTCTGATATGCGTTTTTATGGGTAGTAGTCGCTACAATGCACCCATGATCGCATAGTTGTTCCGTTGTAAGGGATTTCCTATCTTTATGGGACTGATATGCGATCATTGGCAGTACAGTTGAAGTGCAACTGCCGAATTTCCCCTTTAATACACTGACAATCGAATGCGTTCATCACTAGGGAACCATATCTATAGCAGTTCATCTGAACTGATGCGGAAAGCGATGAAAGAAGCGATTTGCTATACCGGGTGGGAAATGGCATTGCGATAAACCAGATGCAGCGAGTGAGAAAACGAAAAAAAAAGTTGTGAATGGCTGGAAAATTGCTAATTACATAATTCAGGGAATCATTTAGGCGTTGAGAGATGGCAAACTGTCTGTGGCTCAATTGGGCACGTGAAATAGTATGACTTATTTATGGACGGTAAACCATTTACATCATGTGTAAAACTGTCAGTCAATTCAATCGTTTGAACTAACTTGCCTAAATTTTTTATTATGATGCTGAAATGCTCTGTGCTGAAATGAAACTTATTCCAGAGACGTACAATCACCGGCGAACCGACATGACAGAGGCATTCGAAAAGTGTCCCATACAAAATAACGATTGTTTGAAATGAAGCGATCACTACTGTCAAAGTACGATAGATCGCTCCGCCATGTTTGAATCTGGGCAGGTTTTTCGATAAGTATATTGATATTAAAGAAGGTGTGCAATTCCCCCTCCGCTGCGTATGTAGTGGTAATAGTTTTCAAAACTCATTAAAAATGCATGTATTCTGAGACTTTTTTGCTTGTAGCGGACAGTTTTGATAAATAGTACCTATATAGGATAATAAAAAGCTGGAAAAACGATCTTTAACATGCTAAAAGTACAGAGAACAGACATCCATGATAGAGCAAAAATATTTAAAAAACGTGTGTAAACATTTGAATTAATATACGATAAACACTAGCGCCGCCACACCAACCTATCCCAACTATCCGTCAAATCCATTCCGGAACCGGTTCGAAATCCTGAATGGATTCAGTATGGAATCTTGCTCAAAGAAAACAACCGATTCCGACTATATTGGTTGATGCATTTGAGCTGGAGTTCATGCTGGATGTCCGAACCGGTTCCGGACTAGTTTGACTGGGAAGAGGAATAACCGCTGTCAATTCTGTCGAACTCAACCACAAAAAAAACATGACGACAGTAGCGCACCTGGTTTGGATATCCCAACTACCTTCGAAACCGTTGGAGATTTTACACAAGTTTAATGCTGAAGATGGACGTCTTTTCTCTGTGCTAAAAGAAGGTTTGTTCGTTCTAGCATACCTGGTACAACGTCGATACACCTTGGCTTTTGCGTACTGTTGTGTTATCGACGAAGATTACCACGCGAACCATTATACAGATGCCGCTAGTGTAACAACGTATTTCAATTTAAACAATTAGGACAAAATCTGATGCATTTTTTGTTCCATGTGGCACGTCGGTTCGTCGGTGGTACAATACCGGTTGTTCTGGCATCATCACGAAAATAATCATACAGAAAAGCTATTTTCGATTTGTTTTTCTCCACCTATCAGAACATTGAGCTCTTGTCCATCGGACTCACGAACACTAATGTAGTTTCTTGGTTAAAAATAATACTATTGGATCTCAATAAGTCAAGGTGTGTGCATTTCTACTTCGTTTCTTCAGAACCACGACACTTCACCAAGACACCTAGCTGACGCAGTTCCAAAATTTGAAATACTACTTATGAGCAAGGTGGAGAGAAAGGTGGGAACATTTGACACTTTTGAGTGTATTAGTATTATACTTGCAAAATTAAGCATGGCGGCCAGGGCCCTTGAAGTAAACATCAACATCCGAACGAGCATCCTGATTCTTTGGCGCACGATGAAAAGTGAGAAAACGACGAGCTTCACTTCGGATCTATCGATTAGAACACTTATGGACACTTTTTACCTCAAAAAAACCGATTAAATTAACTATGACCGAACCGAAACAAAACTTATGGCAACAGAAGGGCCCGCTACGTCAACTGTTTGTGCTTTTCTTCTTCATATCCTCTTGTTTTTTCGGCTTCATCAATGAAAAATGACAACCGCACTCACACACAGAAAAAAATGTGCACACCTGTATCCGTCTTGACTTATGAGCACACTAAACGACTTCTAACTTATGATGTCCTGTAGGTGCAAAACCCATTTGTATTTTTCATTTTTTTTTCTCCACGCTTTGATATAGCGTTTGTGTCATTTGATATGTACGTACAGCAGCCATAGGGTGCTTGCAGAGCGCATATGTATTGGTGAGCCGTTGGGCAGGCAAAAATGACAGTTGCATATAATGTATATGGAGCGGATAGATTGATTTATTTTAAATATTTAATTCACAATTTTAAGAGCAAATATGAGAAAATGTAATGTATTATAGGAATCACAATTAAATATTCATTGCGTGACATAATGTTTTCTATCGTTTGAACCGGATACGCGGACAAAATAAGTAAAGCATTGCCAATGCTATGCTTCATACCCATATCACAGAGAACAGACATCCATGATCGAACAAAAATATTTAAAAAACGTGTGTAAACATTTGAATTAATATACTAAAAAACACTAGCGCCGCCACACCAACCTATCCCAACTATCCGTCAAATCGATTCCGGAACCGGTTCGAAATCCTGGATGGATTCTGCATGAAATCTAGCTCAAAGAAAACAACCGATTCCGACTCTATCGGTTGACGCATTTGAGCTGGAATTCATGCTGGAAGTCCGAATCGGTTCCGGACTAGTTTGACTGGGTAGAGCAATAACCGCTGTCAATTCTGTCGCACTCAGCCACAAAAAAACATGAAGACAGTAGCGCACCTGGTTTAGATATCCAAACTACCTTCGAAACCGTTAGAGATTTTACACAAGTTGAATGCTGAAGATGGACGTCTGTTCTCTGTGCCCATATGGAAACAAGGAGCATTCCAAAAGATTTTTGCAGAAAAAAATGGTTTTTATTTCAAATTTGTGAAATATCTTGTGCATCGAGAGTTTATGCATACAAAAAAGCTTCTAGACTTGAAAGGTTTTAAGGTCTATACGACTCAGGGGGGGGGGGGGGGGCGGTGTAAGGGTTTCGGTATAAAGAAAACACTTTTTGCGATTTTTTAGAAATTTGAGTGAAGCGAATTAATCAAAACTTATACATTATACCTAATATTTCATTTCATGCTGTAATTTTTCTATGCAAAAATATCAACAAGCGAGTCGGAGGTGAAGCTTTTCGTAGAACGTCTTTGAAAAAACACGACTTGAAGTGTTAACTGCCATTTAAAGACTACTGAACCGATTTATTTCAATCTTTGCATATACATTCTATGTAAAAAATACCTAACCCCTACGTTGAGTCTTCGAGATAATTTTTCAAAAGTTTTGCTCGATTCGCTTCAGTTAAATTTATAAAAAAAATCGCGAAAAAAGCGTTTTTTTATACTGAAACCCTTTACCCGTACTCCCACCCCCTGATACAAGTTTTAAACATGTTGAATTTGGCTTTCTTATCATAAATAATAGGGTGAAATTTTATGCTATTTCAATGCATATTTGAAAAATGTAATTTGTAAAAATATAAGTTTTGTTTTTATAGGTGAACAAGTATGATATCTGAAGTGAGTGTAAATAGATTCCACAGGAGCAAACCAATGTTTCTTACGTTTACATGCTTGGGTTTGGAAAATTTGGTTTGATACCAAGTCGGTCTACTTCAGTACATTTAGTATTGTACATTTCCCTACGATTGAACCGAGCAGTTCTGGACAATTAAACGCCAGCGAAAAGCGAAACCATACTTCCTCTTCACGATTGTCCTTTTTGCAAGCATCAATTACACACGTTCTAAACGCGAGTTTATATGTAAAAATCTTCAAATAATCCTTTGTGTTTATTGCCATATAATCACAGATTATTATTATGGAACTGGGTGGATTTATTGTTGAGAAGAATATCATTTTGCTCGAACTTTTAACTTGCTGCATGGAACGTAAACATGCAATGTGTGCCCAACAGATGCTTTGACTGTGTGTGTAGCAAGAGCCCTATAGAAGTCTATTATGACAGATGTAGGAAAACAAATCGTGGATCACACTAATACAGTCCCAGATTGGTCAGTACTCTATACGCTATAATAATAAGAAGATTGTCGAGAACTGTTCCGAGGAGAATCAGAAATAAACCATCTTTTGTCATTTCCCCAAAAAAGCCACCTTAAGGACCAATCTACCAGAAAGCAGATTTACAACATAAATTATTATTAAACTGCTTCTCATTAGACCGTTCAAAATTGCAGTTGATCGAGTAAAAGTGCAATTTTATCACATGCCACATGCCCAAGGGGGCTCTTATATGCAGGAAAGAAAGATTTGATCATATCTCCTCGTCGATCAACTTAGCGATAATCGAGAGCACAGATTGAAAGTTTTCACTGCATCGTTCGCGGATAATTTCCTATATTGGACGTATAGTTTTTTTTAATTAATTTGCTCTGTTATAGTGTAATGAACCTATTTTCACCCTGTTCTTATTATCATTTCAAGCCATCATTGGTTAGAGCAGAATCTCTCATCTTCGTTCCACGCTTTAGTTCAAATGGTAAGTTGATAATTGGAACACTCGAAAGTAGCTTTCGTTGCACTCAAACAATAGTTTTTCACTATTTTGACGGTATTTTGTTATTATACTGATTTTGAGGAACGAAGCAAAGATATTGATAAAAATTTACACCAGGACCATCTTAAGACCACTTGAGGCCCCTGAACCAAGGGGCCCCTAGCAATAAACAGGTGTATAGTAGTATGGCTCTCCATGCGACTTTAAGGCTCTTCAGAATAGACTAACAATTAAGTTTGTATGGGAAAAGTCATCAATAAATATGAAATAAAAAAGTCGATTTTCAGAGTCATTGCATATCCCCCCAATATGAGAAAAGCAAAAACATGGTTATTGATTCCGCCATCAGGTGGCATTATACACGAAAGATAATTTAAGTTGATCTAAAGATTTTATGGCAAGTTACTTAGTACTCTAAGGTACATTTACATGCGATTAAAGTGATAAAGCACCATAACACTGAGAATAGAGATCTTTAATTTGGAAAAATTGCCTGAGTTTTTCATATGTATTGATAGCAGGTGTCCTTACGAGTACACTCATATTATGCTCAAACCTTAATTATTCTTTTCTGATTTTTAAATTAAAAAAAGGAAACAAATTAAATTCAACCAACAAACTGACAGCTGTCCAACTTAATGACGTATCTGCAATTATCTCGTTCGCCTCATTGTTAACCGGGACATCACCCCACACAGCATGATCTTAGAAAAACTCTAGAAAGAGAACTGCGGAGACTCCATTTTGGATCGATTGAATTCGCGTTTAGCTGTCAAAAAACGAATCCAATCGAACATTGCCTATTCTTATAACATTGGGCGTGTTTCCATACAATGCCAGCGCATACGTTTCCAAAAATGCTGTTTTTCTCTCCGCAGTTCTCTTACTAGAGTTTTTCTAATGATCTGGTACTTTTGGAATCCGCTAGCAGCCTGCCATCCCAAGTTTCATCTGCAAACTATGGTAGATCTGATAAGGCAACCTATTGAGTCGTGCAAGTCGCATGGGTTTGAATGTGTTATTGTCCTAAAAGAAAACAAACTAAAAAAAATTTTTTTTTTTCAATAGTTTCGGGCCTAAAAAATGAAAAAGGACTAAGATATTAACCCACGGTACTAATCTGCATCAGAATATGCCTTAACTCGCACACCCCTAAAGATCCCTATATTCGTGTTTCAAACCAAGGATATTGAAAAAGAGATATATTGTAATGGTTATTGAAAATGGGCTGAGACAAGTAGCGTCCACTACCAGGGGGGCTCTTGTATGAGTTCTTTGGTGTGGGGGAGTGTGGTGGGCAATTTAAAAAAAAAAGAAAAGATAACAAGATATTTGAAGCCTATAAATAAAATATATTGCGTGGCGTTTCTAAGCTATCTGATATTCGAAATGTTTGTGCCAAGGGGTCATTTAAGTAAACCTTTTGACCGTGCATCATAAGTTGGGTTTAACGTTTCGAATTTTTTTTTCATCAGCGTATGATAGCCACTTTGATCGCGACGCAGACGTTAAATCTTAAAATGCAAACATTGTGAAATATAGTTCACTGGTTAATGAACTACGGGAGTTCTAATAGTATGCAGTTACACTATCTCGTTTAGATTTGTTTGGAATTTCTTGATTGTGAACAGTACAACACAAATGATATGATGAAACTCCACAGTGTCGACATCTATCTTCGGAATTAGCCACATAGACCGGACATAGAGGAAGATGCCTCAACAAAGCAGTATTTGGAGGGGTTTGTTTTTTAGAATTGTCCGTTTACGATTTCAAATGGAGACCTGATCATTCTGCCACATCCACAGAATGCTTGCCAGACACAGATTTATTGGACATCGCGTTCTGTTTGTCGCCACAGAGAAAAAAGTATTATTGTTTTTACTCAAAATAAATTGAAATTTTAATCGAAATGTTTGAGCGACGCTTGAATTGGCTTAATGCCATCCTTGTCTTACAGTACTGCGTTTCCTGCCGCCAGTATCACCGTTAATCAAAAAATTGCCAAAGAAAATACATATGTTGGAACTCAATTAGCTTATCCAACAGGAGGTCAACTTTTTCTTCTTATTAATGCATATAATAGGTAAAACACTTGTTATATCGAAGCTTCAGCGTATGTAGGTGCTGTTATATCGGTGTATTTCTATTAAATTTCAATCTATTCAAATGATACCTGGTGGTTGATTCACGAATGATCCGTTCGTTACGTTGATTGAGTTATGATAAAATGAATATTACAGAAATAATTGAAAAAAAATATATACCTGGTTTCGCCTGACTGTGCCCCGGCGGCTTTAGTTTCTTCGGTTTTGCGCAAAATAAGGAAAAACAATGAGCTTATTGTAGAAAAGAAATGAAAGCATAATCGCACGTTGCGCGCTTTGCGGTGGTGTGGTTGATTGTGAAAAGCGAAAAGAAAAAGGCAAACCTCAATCCACTAGCACTAGCAGGGAAATGGGCTTCCTCGAGTACAGTGCACGCTTATTAATATTACATATGAACTTGTGCCGCATGCTGGTTTGATGCTCGGGCATTAAAGCAGCTAATGAAGGGAGCAGGATTGATTGCCATTATTTGTAGTGAGGAAGTATCAAACACACCGGAATGGTGCAAATAATTTGCAGAAAATTGGATAGCATATTTGTGGTTTTACACACTCGCATAAAAACAAATCGTAAGTGTGTAGGATCAATCATAGCAGCATCGCACTGATCGATATTAAATGCGGAGAATAATATGCAGAAAGATCTACGTAATACGTAATAATGACGACTTACGGTATATTATTAAACATATAAATTGCGAAAACAATTGAAGGCATCTCTTTATTCCTAATCAAGCAATTACAGTGAGTCGCAGTAACATTCGTTCACCTTCTTATACTACTCTGCGTAACCTAAAACGCATCGATACGCATTTATATTTATGGCAAAGTATTTTTTAATTACACCAAAAATGAGTTTAGATTTATTTATATCAGATACGTTGCTTCTGCCGGAAATAATGAAATATAAAATTAACGTCTATTATGAAGTCATTCATAAGTTATTCTTTAGATTTTTTTTTAGTTTTACTGCATATCAAACAAACTGTTCAGTGCAGATATTGTAAAAATACGACAAATCAATATTTATTGCTTACAGATTGGGTCTTATTTGACTATTTTGATCTTCCTAATGGTGATGACGATCTGCATCATTATTTAACATTGATTTCAAATTACTAAGAAGATAATTTTATTACTTTCGGAAATCATTAAATCATTAGTTGCTGCTAGTTGCGCTAATGCGATTGACCGAAAGCACAGCTGATTAGGTTGACAATCCAAAATTACCGTTGTACATTTAGAATGGGATACTGCGATGTCAGTTGCACACGGAATTCTGTATCTTAACTGCTTGCTTTGGATCACTACCTTAATGAACGTGGAAACGCCTGACGTCTCGATTAATGAACTACTTGTCAAGACGAACGTGATTTATTAACTTTATAGATAAGTTAAACATTTTTACCTTAAGCAGTTGATATACAATCTGTCATCATGTTTAACAGTAACATGATAGAGCTTAAACCAAAGCAAGCAGAAGTTCGGATAATACTTAAAAAGCACACCTTGAAGTTCACATAAAGTTCTTAGCAAACTTTCAAGCTGCTTACGCTTTAATGGAACTTGAAAGCTGCTTAAGCTGCTATTAGGACATGAAACATATCGCGAAATTACTTTAAGGGGATTTTCTACTCTCTTGGTTTCAATAAATCGATTTTTTTCTTTCTATATGTATCTGAGAATACGCCACAAAAAGGATTTGACGAAAATCATATTCCTTCCCGGTCAAAAAAAATGCGGACGAACATGGTCAGGCGATTTAAACAGTTTGACGTTTGACTCAGCTCGCCTGTGCTAATTGCCCCTAGGAACAAATGCGAATGCGATTTAAAGGCAATTTCAACACTTAGACAATTTTTCTGGCGGCTGAAAAGGACTTGGTTGTTTTTGCGTTTTTCAAACATGGCGGTTCATGTTTGGCTTAAGCTTAAAATAGTTTTTTTAACAATTGGCGTGTTCTCGCTTGTATTTTGTTTGTCTAGTGCACTTTATTTAGACAACGAATGTGGGAAATTGTGGAATCGTGTGTAAATATAGTGGAACAAGTTCTCTAACCTAAAATCTTAATAAAAGTCAGATTGTGGTAAGTTTTGGTGTGTAATGCCAATTTCACCATAGATTCTTCCTATAGTTTGGTGGTGATTACCTAGTGTAGTGATATGTTTATGTGAGTAGATTATGAATCCGAAAATAAGTATTATTTGTAATTTTTATATTAGGCAATTAAGGGCGATTATATGGCGCGTTCCCTGGGCGATTTGGGGGCGATTTAAGGGCGGGTAGAGCGGCAAAAAATGACGGCGGCAAATCGCCCAAATGTTGCATTTGAAATAGCCCCCTAATTGCCAGCAATTTGCTGGCAAATTGAAGGGCTATTAGCGCATCCGAGTTGGCAAATAGCCCCCCGTTAGCCAGCAACTTGCGCTTTTTTATCAACTTTTTGGATGCAATAACTGAATTTAGGGTAAGCCGGGGCTATTAAAATCGTGAGGGTAACTCAGACTCCCTGCCTTTTCTCAGAAAGCTATCTGACTGTCGTACACATTCGTGGAAGTGCAATTCTGAAATATTAATTTTGACAGATGAATCTCATTTAACAGTTCTTTTTAGAAAGGAGATAAAACGTATTTCATTTCATTGCCAACAAACGAAATTCGCAAACAAAATAAGTAAAATTCAGTCATTTAGCCGAACATAAAATAAACCGGTCCAAATGTAGATGTACAAATTCCATGATACATGCAGCAGTTATACAATTAATCTGGTTCTACTGATCGTTATAAAACTACGCTTATAGCAGCATATACGATGATATGTAAAAAACCCAAACCCAAGCATCTACTGATTGATTACCTGTGCAACTTCAGCTCCAGAACTCTAGTTCGATAACGGAGCAGCAGACAGGGGTGGTCGCACAAAATGTAAAAAGTTGTCCCAGTTTGCCCCGAGTATCAAATCATCAGCAGAAACTTATAATATCAGTATCCAATAAGCCATCTCCTTCACACAACACAACAACTAATGCTAATCAAATCGTCAATCGCACTACCGCTTGCCAGAAGAAAATTAACCAAAGAGCACACTCCAGTGTATACACCCACCGCAGCGCAATCTAGTATATATAGGTGTGGTAGAACACACGGTTTGCTAGTGTCGGCAACCAAAAATATGTAAACAATCCGGAAGCACAACGGATCGACGTCATAGCGTTCACACGATTCAATGGAAGCGGAACGAACGGTTTGACGAAAGCCAGTCGATTTATTCTGTGATCACTCACACCATTCATGTAAGATTCATCTTACGAATACCGAAGTGCCATCTTCGCCATAACTCTATATACTCATTGACAGCAGCGCAAGCCGTGCTGAAATTTATCTGATCACGCCACACATCAATTAAAGATCTAGAGAGCGGGGTCTCTCGCCCCCAACCACCCCTTTGCACACACACTTGAAATCCGTTTATTGAACTCGGAAAAAGCGTTTCTGTGATGAAGGCTGATGACCGTATACATGAAACTGTCACGCCTGTGCATCATAGGGCTCTTGCTATATACACAGTAAAAGCCAAGATGGAGAGAAAGGTGGGAACATTTGACACTTTTGAGTGAATTAGTATTATACTTGCAAAATTAAGCATGGCATCCAGGGCCCTTGAAGTAAACATCAACATCCGAACGAGCATCCTGATTCTTTGGCGCAAGATGAAAAGTGCGAAAAGGCCGAGCTTCACTTCGGAGCTATCGATTAGAACACTTATGGACACTTTTTACCTCGAAAAAACCGATTAAATTAACTATTGCCGAACCGAAACGAAACTTATGGCAACAGAAGGGCCCGCTACGTCAACTGTTTGTGCTTTTCTTCTTCATATCCTCTTGTTTTTTAGGCTTCATTAAAGAAAAATGACAACCGCACTCACACACAGAAAAAAATGTGCACCTGTATCCGTCTTGAGTAAAAGCATCCGTTGGGTACACATTGCATGTTTACATTTGATGGACTAAGATACGAATTGAAGTAAAATAATATTCTTTTCAATAATAAATCAGCCCAGTTTCATAATTATAATTTCTGCTTATATGCGAAAATTATTATTTTAACATTTTTACATATAAGCCCCTGCTTGGAACGTGTGTAAATTACGGTTAAAGCAACTATCGTGGTGGTTAAGAATTTTTTCGCTTTCCGCAAGGGGATAATTCAATATGAAGCCTTCAAAAGGGCTAATGAGATTTTTGTAAACAACCTTATTTCGCTCATTATTCCGCTTCCGAGTTGAATTTCATGAAAGATACACATGAATCACTCTTGGTAGAATCAATTTCAAATGTCTTCTGTGTTGAAAATATTACAAATGAAGTGAAATCAGTAAAACAAAATTTTGTTTACAAATCTTATTAGCCCTATTCAAATGTTGATATGGAATTGTACAAAATACAAATCACTTGAATAAAAAAAAAACTCCAGAACGATTGGGGAGTAGCAGCTCTGATCAATTATACGGCAATTCACAATATTGCGAATCTTTTCTTAAATCCACATTGCGACTTTTCAGCCAAGCACCACCGGGTGGTGCATTGAGTTACGTGCCCATCTATTTTGCATCAGTGCGAGTGAGAAAACGTTTTGACGTTTGTTTTTGTCGAAAAGTTTTCGATGTTATAAGTTTATATAACAAGAACTCGACAAAATGCTAAATTATCTCGAGATAGACAATACAAAATGAACTGAGGTAGACCGACTTGGTACGATGGCATACTTCACCAAATTCAGTAATTCCTGTGAAATCTACCAACATCCAGGCTTCAAATATAAGTTGATATTTCCAAATTACATTTTACACTTTTCTAAAACCTAAGATTAGGTTATATAGGGTTTAAAACCATTCTTGAAGATTCTTGTATGCACGAACTTTCTAGACGTCTAAGATATTTCACAACATTAAAAAAGATGCATTTTATGGCAAGAATCTTTTGCAATATTCGTTGTTTCCATGGGGTTTTGCAAAACGTCACCTGACGCTGCCATCGAGAGGTGCGAATGAACTTTTATGACTCGAAAATGTAGCTGAGGTTTCAAACTAACAATTAGGACCTTTGACTGATAATTTTTTTCACATTTACGCACCTAAAGCGGCGATTTTCTTAGGTAGGCCCGAATAGCTCTGGGTTCCCCTAAAATACCTCGAATTCCAGTTCATTTGTTTCTATACAAATAGACCGTACATAAGCAAGTCAGTCGATATACCATACCTGCTAATTATCCTTCAAAGCCTCACAACCCAATTTATATACATACCAACGTATAGTGAGTAAAAACTGCGCCACGAAGATTGATTCAATCATTTCCGGGACTATTAGTTTGATTCCTTGCTAAGAAGCAAACAAAAATCAGTCTCAATTAAATCCGCCTATTCTGTATTTTAGTTCTCTTTTTCTCTTCCACCTGTCGGCTTATTTTGCATATCACGAATAGGCGTTCTCAGTGCGATGAATACCTATACAACTCAGATATTCCAAATCATTTGAGAATTGCGCAGATTCGCGATGTTTGCTTTGTAAGACAGGGCCGATATCAGCGAAGATATTCACATCGTAGCTTTTGTTTTCACGCGCCCGCAAAGGTTACCGAGCTCTCTTGGCCGCAAAAAGTCAGCCTCTGGTGGCGGAGTGCTTGATGATAGGCTAAAGGTGAACCTCATCGCTGCCTGATGATGACGATGATGAGGAGTCGAGCGCGAACTGTATGAACTCTGCCGGGGAAGAGTCGGGTGAAAAGGCAGCCCAATGACCGACGTCAGAGTACCTAACCTCACCTACATACAGTGCCTGCCTACCCAGAAAGCAACGGCGCATCTTATGTAAGTGAGGTCGGCCGGGTGAAGTCAGACTCGGCGGCACTATAGTCGTGCAAAACAAAGCGAAACTTCGAAAGAATATTTTAAGTACCCTCGGCTCATCTCGGTTTGCTGATGATGCGGCAGTTGATGCCGTTGAATAAGCAGCAGCGCCAGCGGTTTGATGAGAATGCCGTATTGCATGGAAATGGACTCTCTTTTGCTCTGGTGTAAAAACAAATCGTTACGAAACAGTCATCACAAGCAGTTAGCTGTCAGGTGATTGAATGGACAATGATGCAAAATCTGCAACTAAGTGGCGCGACAAAGGCGGTGGGATTGTTGCTTAGCTGAAATTTAATATCTCTTACTTTCATGCCGATTTCTGAAAGTGTTACGTACTAGGCTGCGGAGGAAACTGCAGATAAATCTAGTAAAACAAATTGTTTTTGCTTTCATTTATTTCCGTGACAGAAACTTAGATATCTTTCTGCATAACTCAATCTCTTGGAAAGCTTTCTGAATCTACTTCAAATATAATATCTACAGTAATATATTGCATTGGTAGAAGTGTATAATTAATTTAGTATAATTTACTCAAATAAAAAAAAATGTAACAACGTAAAAATGCTACGAACCCTCGTTTAGTGGAGCATCTGGGTTGAATTTTTTTAATAAAAAGACCCAAAAAAGGAGCACTGCTTGGCAGTTCCAAAGGTACAGTACCGGTTCATGAACAAGTCATTGTATGTTCGAGTTCCAATTAGTATACATGCTTAGCAGGCCTGTAGCCAGGATTTTGTTTAGAGAGGAGCTTTAAAATTATTGCATAAGTCTTTAATTCTAATCTGATGAATTTTAAAAGTTCCTTATGAAAACAATTCCAAATTTAAGACAATAGAAACTAAAATCCTAAAAACATGTTCTTTTTCACAAGAAAGAATATAGTACATCGACGGATTACTGATGTTAAATTTGATTTTTATTATTTATTTACAAGTTACAATTTACTCTCGTTGCAACAATGGATATTCAAGAGATCAAAGTATTTATATGCTAACCGAATATGACAATCCTTGAAGGAGCTATAAAATGCAAGGTATTTTAAATTACACAATTGCTAGGTGTAGAAGACGCTAAATGGAAATAAGTAGGAAAATATTGTTAGAATGTTCGAATGAAGACAATGACGAAATTCACACTAAAGCTTCTGATTTAGCAGGCGATTTGTAGATGCGTAGAGATGGTTCAACTTCTATTTTCTTGATCTGGCGTCTTGCCACTATTACCAGTTATATGGAATCATGCTAACACATTTTTTTATATATTGTATTTAAATGAAACTATGTTCAAGGTTGGCTATGGCCTCCCAAGTAACAATTCTGGTTTTATAGCACACTACAAGTGCATTCTAAGTTTTAAGAAGGGTTTCAAGAGTGCCATAAAACCTCAATTGTTACTAGGACTGGCAAACCGGAGGCCCGTCCAGGAAAGATTCTTAGCGATCTATAGGATTAAAATGTATGTTTCAATAATATAATCAACTAAAAGAAACCACCCAGAATTTAATCAATTAAAGAAAACTGTCCCCAAATCGAAAGAAAATCACTCAACACTGATTACTACTATCTTCTAATTTACGAAAAATCTGTTAAATATATTATTGATGATACGATCAAAATAACGAGCGACTACAAATATAAATAAGCTCAATAATTTCAACATTTCTTGCTTCCGACACATGAAAGGGAATACATCGCACTTGCTTTCTGTTTCCGGAAGAGTAAGTAAGGTGCAAAACCAACTTTATATGACAAATATATTGACACTAATCTGCTCAGTAATTGGTATGTTTTTTGAATAAAAGTCATTTGCTCTAATTTTTTCCACAAGATGTTCGACTACTTGCGCAAAGCTATAGTATCTGTTCGATTACATGTTCATTTACCCCAATTTGAGAAACCATTTCAATTAAAGCTATTGCACTTAGCACATCAAAGTCCTGCGGATAACGAAGACTGCAGTGTTTTTCGAAAATGAGAGGATCAAAGCGCAATTCCGAAAGCACTCGAGTTGAGTGTATAAAAAAATAGAAGAAGTGCTCTTGAATCGTTTTCAATTGATTGATTCTTTTTTCTCTATTTTCTCCGTGATTTTTGATCATCTCTCTCATTTTATTCCAAAACGAACAAAAATAAAACAAAAGACATACTGAAAACATGAAATCTAAACAATAATCCCATCTTATTGACGCTTTCCGTGATAACCTACTGATGTCTGTTCATTGTATCGTCATTACGTCGTTTTCAAGCTTCTATGTAAGCATTAATTGGAAACCATCGAAAGCGACTAAAATGCTGCGGCTGGTTGCAACATACATGAAACTCAGTGTCAATAGAAAAACTAGTGCATTGAAATGGCACGAAACGAAAACTGTCTTCTTCGCTATACTGTTATCAGCAAATGGAATTGTTTTTTGCCTAGCACGCTTGAGTGAGATGTCTGCTGTTTAATCTAGGCGTGCAGTGCACTAATCTATCAAAGACATTAAATTTGCATATAGTTTAACTAATTTTATTCTAGTTTTATCAAACGTGGTAATCACCAGCGATAAAGTGCTCTTTTTAAAAGTTTTTGTGCTCAATTTTATCTAAAACTTTATTATTATAAAATTGGTTTATCCTATTCGGTTCAATGCGTTAGCTAAACGGAGCTGTGGGTCTTTCAATAATGTAAACAATCAAAATGATAAAACGTTAATGGTTGTGCAACATATGTCGTGCGAGCGACTAGTGATTGCGTGTGAATACCTGTTTAATAGGATGGGAAATAGTTTCCCTAACCAAGCGTCCTGGTAGGTCCTGTAGGTGGGCTTCGTGGCGAAAAAAAGAAAATAATTTTGATAATTCTTGTATGTAATGCATTTTTTATTAAAGCCTTAAAATAAGTAAGCAGCCTAGAAACGATGTTGGACACCTGAGCGAAAAAAAACAACTTTTTTTATTCTAGTTACTTCAACATTAGCGAATATAGAATATAGGTTGTTTAAATTTTAGACTCCATAAGACCGCGAATTTCCTAAACTGTAAGGAGTATTTCTCCAATGCTTTGTTTGTGTAGCTGTGCGACTATACGCAAAGTAACACCCCTTGGCCGCTTTTTATGAAAAAGTAAGCATTGCGTGAGATGTCTTTCCAATAAAACTGCAAATAAATCGATTCTTGTTAGTATTTTTCATCCGCAACACATTGGTTCAAATGGCAAGGCAATTTTTGTTATATTATTGATTCACAAGAAGAAAGTAAAGATATTGGTGCCAATTCATACGCATTGCATCAATTGTAGTCCGAGTAATTAATTTCATAGTGAGGCACCCTCCCTAATACGACTACAATAGGCTCTTTATCCTAATACACTAAAAAGCTCAATATCGCTTACAACGTTTACGAAACAGAATGTAATGCAACATAAATACTTTGGAAAATGTATTACACAGTACTTGAAATGCAGAACTAGAGACAACGCCATATGTCTAATACAAAAGGAGAAAAAAAAGATTCCCCCAACTAGCCTCAGACTCCTCTAAATACTATTAAATAATAAGGACATTCATATTCTAACAGTAGCATGCATGTTAGTTTCGGTACAATAAGTAATCACTAAAGACTGAATATTTTTTCGCTCAGGTGCCCAACACCGCCTTTAGGCGGGCAAAATATTTTGCCAGCTAAACTACCCCAATTTTTTTTTAATTATTGAAATTTTAAAAATTGTGAAAAAATGTTTAATGAACATTATCACTTTAAACAAAATATTTTTTCCACATTTTCCTTGAACTAAAGATTTAATTATAGCGGCATTACAGAAACCACGCTTTATAAATTATTATGCAAAATGACTGCTTTCGCCTGAGCTAATTTGTTGAACGTTACCAGCAGTGATTACCTGACATGGTAGAACTCGATAAAGGGGACTGCTGTCGTATAATCTCCATTTTCACCTTCAGCAAATGTTCCACATCACGAATGCTTCATGCGTCTTATGCGAAAAGGCCGGAAGTTAAAAACCTCCGTATTTGGCTGGAACACCACTTCTTGCTTCTGCGACTCACTCATCTCGACAGATCACCACAGCAAGAAAGAAAGTAACAGCCCCTAGCCCCCCCCCCCCCCTTTCCCCTCTGACTTCATGCCTGATTCTTAGTGTCAACAGAATCAAAATCATTTTCACTGTATATCATGTTCAGATTCGGTGACAAAGTGTGTGAAATAAAAGGTCAAATTTATCTACAGATTGTAGTACATAAGATTTGCTTTTCAAAGTATAAGTTTTTCTTTGAAACCCGTCTCTGAAACTTAAGGATATGAAGGAATAGACTTTAATTTGCAACAAACATCAAAATAACAGACTTGTAGTTAGTCCACCAAAAATAGAAAAAAAAAAATCGAGTTTCGGAAAATAGTTTCATGAATACCGAACAACTCATATTTTACTGTAAAATTCGTTCACTGTTCTTCAAAATAGTAGGGAGAAAAAAATTTATTCGGTTTTCTGTGGTTCATCGACAGGGTACACATATTGTGCATTCTCTTAAAAAAAATAAAGCCAAAAGCCGGATTCGAGAAAAAACGCCATTAAAGGGTGTCCCATATCTAACTGCATGACGGAAAAAACGCTGTAGAAAATGATCCATTAAGTATTTCCTCTTGAAAATTTGGGCAGAAATAGTTTAGAGTGTACTGTTCACAGTTTTTCAAAAATTATTGCTGGTAGATTGAAATCTGAGTATGTTATAGCAAATATGCGCGAGGAATGCATGATGGCTTAAAACAAAAGAAGTTCAGCGGACACCGAGATTGCAGGAGAAAAAGAAGTCGATTTTTTTACCCACTACACCAGACGCCCCCCTTAATGGTAATTTCCAAGATGCTGAGCGTATGTCTTCTTTTTCCTACCTTCGCTTGTTCTAGAGGATTGTTAATGTAACTATTCTTGAATGAACATCCTACCGAAGACTACATAATATGTATGGGGTATGGAAAGAGATGTCAGTCTTCTTAATATTATTAAGAAGACTGACATCTCTTTCCATACCCCATACAAACGAGAAGCGACAGAGGATACAGCACCTCTATTGTATGGATGTAGGAAATGATTCCGAAAGCGTTGCTCACCGAACATGGATCACAACAGCAAATGAAAAGCTTGCACTGGACGATACATTAACCATCTTCGCTCAGTATGAAAAGTTCATTTAGTGATTTCTCGCATAACCTAAAGCAAATGGGCGTAAAATATTGGTGTCAAAATATATATTGAGGGGAAAATTCGAATGAATCGTAACACGCCAACCACAAGTTTGAACAGTTTCTAAGAAAACCAAAAGAAAATCGATTTGTGGCCGATTAGAAGCAGTTAAATTTCTTGTTAAAGGGAATTATAATAGTTGGCTTAAACGACCATAACCTCAATCATGCAACAAATATTCCTAAATGTAACATGAATGTAAGTAAAACCTTGCAGCTAAGCAGCACTGTGCGATGAATGGAAGTTCCCTCTAATCTATTTTGAAAGTTGACAAACTTGAACTACAAGTACAAATAGTTTTTTGTCAATATCAAACATCCTAATTTTGTAAAAGTCAATTAAAGTTGTCGACGAAAAAGTTGCAATGAATCAAGATGAAGAGAAAGAAAGGTGGGAACTTTTGGCATTTTTGAGTGTTTTAGTTTTGTACTTGTAAATTTAAGCATGGCCGCCGAAACCCAGGAAGTAAACATAAACATCCGGTTGAGCATCCTGCTCCTTTGGTGCACCATGAAAAGATTAAAAAGGCCGAGCTTTACCTCGCAGCTTCAAATTCGAGCGCTTTTTATCTCGAAACTGCCGATAAAAAATAATTATGAGCGAACCGAAACAAAATGTATGACAAAAGAAAAGCCCACAACGTCATTTGTTTATGCTTTTCTTCTTCATATCCTCCTGTTTCATCGGCTTCATCGAAAAGAAATGGCAATCGCACTCACTTATTGATAAAATGTACCCACCTGTATCCGTCTTGCCACAAATTGCCTGATGGCACTTGTTAAAATCGAAATGTTATTGCTAAATTTAGTTTACAAGATAAGAGACGATGAGGTGCAGAGTCATTCAAGAATGCGTTATGTACACACCTAGAAAAAATAGTGTAAATTTACGTCTCCTGACCCTGACATATACGAGCATCAAAAATGACTTAGTTTTACGTTTGATTTTAATTTTACATGACGTTTAATTTCGTAAATCATGTAATTTTACTCCACATACAGCGTTTGTTCTGAATGGTAGGAAGTGTAATATTATGTCATTGCGCATGTAAAGTGTATGTTTCATGTAAAATTGAATGGAACACGGTAATGTTCCGTCATTTAGTAAATTACGGTTTGTTGAATCGTGTCATGTTTTCAATTACGCCAAAGATAAAATTCTGATTTTTTTGTTGTGTATCCTCTAGATCAAACGAAGAAATGGACAAGAAATGATGAATGTTATTGGAAAAGGAATTGGAAATATTTCTGAATGAAAAATCACCCAGTATTCCGGAAAAGACATTAGTATCGTAAAAGTTTGGTCAATAAAAGATGAGACCTCCGTAGCACTCAAATTCATCTAAATGCATTGTACAACTAAATCCAACAATTTTTTGCAAATAAAATAAGTTTGAGCAAATCACTTTCCAAACCCCTAGGCTTCGTGTGAAATTACCTTATACATAACTTTCTTAAAAACTTAAACAACTTTTCTAGATGATTTCAGTTCGATTTTCAGTTGTTGAAAAAGGTTGTAGACAATCAAATTATCTAACAGATTCTCACTTTTAGTATTGTTCGAATATCTAAAGCACCATCTAGGGACAGAAATGTGAATTAGTTCCAATATAAAAACCTATGTTTTCAAGAACAAAAACTTCAAAAAAAAGTTAGTCTCTGGACCACCGACGGATTTTGCATTTTAACGTTGGTCGCAAATGAAAGAAGAAAGTTCATTCTTTCATATCCGGATGCTTCATTGATCAGCATCTCTGATTTTTTTGCATTTTTCAAGTTCTTCTACCAAACAAACCATGCGGTATTTATTCAACTTTACAGATATGTATTTTCCGACAACTTGTTGACTTCCTCAGTATCGGAACACAAATGTTCAAACATTAAATTATTGAAAATAGTCGTATGGGCTTAAAGAGAGATTTTGTGAAAGATCTCAAGATCGTGCGATTTAGAGTTAATCCTGAGAACATTGAAAATCTAAACGCTTTCCGTAATGAACAATTTTTGCTCCCATATCCTAATAAAATTATCATCTAAAAAAATCCTAATTATTATCCATAATTGAACTTTTGATAAATTTGTCTCGAGTAAAGCAAATGCCGCTTTTGCAATGATTGATCCCAATATACAACCATTCCATTTACTTTGCAACATGCTCTCGTCTCGTTGCCGTTGTCGCGTTCAAGTTGCTCATTCAAGACTGAGCAAAAAGTTGCCAATTAATTCACTCAACCGAGTGTCAATCTCCGAAGGTTTTTGCACCGCGCTTCAAACCAATGATTTCAGCTAGGTATCTACGTAGCAGTACATTATTTACCGTTTCAGTTGCGATTGCGAGGGCGTTGCTAATCGTTGTTTACAACTTCACCGCTACCGTTGTGCATTCGATCTGCGTACGGCTCTCAGTCCATAACTCGTAGTTGACACTGCATCACAGTCCCAAACAATAAGACTCCCTGTTGCTTTTGCGCCACTGCAAAAATAGCTGCAAATCATGGCGTAAAAGTTACTATATTTCGCTTTCTATAGCTGTATATGATTACACCAATGAAACTAGGTCTATTATCAGATATTATAATTTACAACGATGCTTTCTTCGACAATCACTATGCAAGTATGTAGGTACGCGTCAGCTTTTTCCCCTGCACAATACCTATATGTATGTAAGACACCCAACCCCGAGCGACAACAGCCTTGGAAAACACGAGCTGCATGCATGTGATAAATGACTGATTTTCAGCGAATTGGAAAATCTACCTACCGCTCCACTCGTCTACGTGGCACCAACCGATGAATAGTGCGAGCGTGATTATGAAGTAATCGCTTTTTCTTGAAAGCGCACTCATTGAAGCAGATTGAGCACCCGGCAGAAAGGCAAAAAAATGTCTCCATCGTCGTTGCATGCGCTCATTGCACATGTTGGAGTTAGAAAATGGCAACGAACGAAGTTCACCAACGGAGTAGGTATGTCCAAGTCAAAGATTATATAAAATTATCAGCTTGGTATGCCGGACAAAGCCCAGCGATCGCATGTATGCAATGCAATGACCTCGCGAACCGTTTGACAAATTGTGGTGCAACGGTATGACACTTAACATACAGTGAGGAATTGAGTAACAAAATTAAATTACTGTCGGTAAAATGTAATATTAGAAAAAAAAAAAAACGAATTTTCGGTATATTGGAAATAGAAAAAATCTGCAGAACCGGAAAAATGCTGATTTGAGAAACATACAAAATATGACAATATGTAATATTTAAAACGCTGCTTGATTCAACTGGTTTTTATATTAATTCAAACTTTATAAAACTGCGATGAAATAAAGTTGGATTATGTTGTATCGATTTTGTTGGCTATTTTCGGCAAATCTGAGATTAAGAGAAACGAAAGCAATGAAATTGAAAGACGGATAGGTATTCTAGAGTGAATCAGTTATAAACTTAGAACGGAGAACTAGGACTAGGCAGGCTCATATGGACATGATCGAAAGGAAATGTGAAGAATTCTTTGCCTTCTGCTAAGTAGGAGTTGGGCGGCGCACCCAAATCTTCCGCATGGTCTATGGTAGAACATACGGCGGTAAAACATGATGATGAGTTATGTTCTACCATAGACCATGCGGTAGACTTGGGTGCAACGCCCAACTCCTACTTAGCAAAAGGCAAAGAATTCTTCACATTTCCTTTCGATCATATCCATATGAGCCTGCCTAGTCCTAGTTTTCCGTTCTAAGTTTACAACTGATTCACTCTAGAATACCTATCCATCTTTCAATTTCATTGCTTTTGTTTCTCTTAGTCTCAAATTTGCCGAAAATAACCAACAAAATCGATACAATAAAATATGTATATGAGAGAGAAACATATAGGGAAGATTGAGGATAGCCAGCACATTTTGGACTGGAACGAGACCGAACATATTCGTTTAACGGAGATCTGGCGCTAGAACACAAGGCGCACGACCAGACAATATGTTTAATGTAGCGACTACCATCACCACAAGGACAGATACCGCTCTCCACGACCCCAATACGCCAAAGGTGCGCACGTAGATTGGACATGACTGGAGATATCACCCGAATGAAGTCACAATCTTTATCCATCCCCTTGAACCAAGGTTTGCTGATACCTTTGGGATCCCTAAACTTTTCCATTGTTCCACGAAATTTGCAAATTTTCGAGCGTTCTCTGACAAGAAAGTCTGAAAACCTCGCGGTCTTTCATAAAGAATCACCTTATCATTCTAATCCAAGTGTCTGCCATTCTCATTAATTTGAATGGAGCAGTGCGAAAGAACACAAACTAAGGTAATCTGGTAATGGTCGTTGACAGGTACACACTTAGAAAAAAATGAAACACATTGCAACGTATTTTGCTGTCTAGTAATGGAATTTTACATGTTTTGACATGTGAAATAAAATTTTGTGTCTCTTTTGATGTAGAGCTCGGCTGAATGGAGATGGGGATTTGTGAACCAAGTGCTTTTTTACATGATCTTTAATGTAAATTCAAGTGAATTGTGACGCTCCTTTTCTGTGCATCTTGCGAGATGTAATTATTTTCAAGTGTGTAGATATAAAACCATCAGTTTTTTGGGGAGAATGCTTGCAGCACAGCTTCTTTTATGATTGCCCTCATCGCTACTGTCATAGTAATTAGCACAGATGCGATGCTTACCTGTCATCATCTGACAAATGTTACGGTGATATTCGCACTACAATGCTTAGTGCAACAGAATAGCACATTTTGATCCCCAAAGACGTTGCTCCATAGAGTTTTCTCGGTCTAATAAATAATATTAAAATTGTAGAAGATCTACTTCGGAAATTAACCATTGAGCAAATGCATTGTGTAAAACCTGGGAAAAATATAGAGACTGAAATATAGGGATATGGGGTGTTAGATGTGCCATTTGGAAATTCCTGCTGGGTTCAAAGATTTCCGAGATCAGGACCCACTTACTTAGGTTTTGTACCAGCACCCTTCGAAGGAAACTCTCGGGCCTTCACGAGGAAGCTTTGGAGAGAAAATGAGTTTCCTGTTTCGAAAATTTATAGGCGCATTAGAATATAGTCCCACAATGAGATAGTCAGACTCTCACTCTTCAGTGGACATAGGAAATTAGTTGTGGCCGGTGGCGTGGCTCTATTTAGCATTTCTTCTCGGAGCGTTCCTTAACCTTCCGGCAGTCGTGTTAGTGCACTGAGTGCACGCTGCTCTGAAAATCTAGCGAAAACGTCTTAGGGCACCAGCTGCTGCTGGTTTATTGGGTCATAAGCGCGACTTCCGGAGGGTTAAAAGAATGCTTCAATTTTCCCCGCATAATTTATATGAGGGATATGTCGAGAGATCATGCGGAGTCTCTCCACTTTTCATGATAATCTCCGGATTTTCCACACCGTGCATTTTTTATACAATAGATAGCTGTAGGCCCAATTGTTTGCAACGACGGCAATTCAAGCCCCATGGCGTAAAAGGCGAACAGGTTTTGATCCCCGTTCAAAAGAATATACTTTGGAAGACTAGTTCTCACGAAAGGCTCGAAATGAGGCTGATGGAAATTAAGTTGTTTTCTTGTACTTAACGATTGTAATTGTGAACGCATTTGCTTGCAAACCAGAATTTTCACTGACTGAAGCAAAGGGTTCTAGAAGGAGCCAACCCCATACTTCGCAATTAAGGCCCCTGCCGGAAAATACACCATTAATCTCTACTTCCCGGGCGGGTACATATACAAAATACTTCTTCATACACGGTTCAGTGTTGTTTAGTTAGATTACGTATATATCAATGATGTTAAATGGTTTATCTTCGGTCCCCGAGTAGGTCATACAGGGGCTGGTTGTATGAGATGGATATAATTCGTACCGAAAAGAAGACTTATCGGCATTATTTAATACAGCGAAATTTAAAAGATTGGAGTAATTGGTACTTAGCTGTGGAACATTTGTAGTATCAGTAATCAACAAACAAATTTTCGCTGAGCTGTCGGTCATACAGCCCGTTAACAAAGGGTGTTTCCAAATAGCCAGCAGCTATTATCCAGAAATTTTCATTAACGCTTACACATGCCATGTCTGAACTTTCGTCACTATGGGTAAAATCACTCTTACTACCCACTCGACAAAAGTGTTCCGCCGGCCCTGGGGCCCGCGTTTTTACACGGAACATGAGCGAACACATGCGGTATTCATGAAAAAGCATTAAAGAAATAATTGTAATTTTTTTGTAATCATCATTAAATTGTTATATGATGAAAACGTAAAAAAATTGAGGAGCATGTTAATTCAATTGCTTGAGAATTTGAACCCCTATTGTAGATACCATAACATTATTTAATATTTGACATTTGATAAAACAAAGAACGGTTCTTAAGAGAGTTGTCTACTTTATGTACAAGTTTAAAAAACCGAGTTTTATTGATTGAATCAACGGAACACACTACACAATCTTGAGAAGCCAATTCAAAGTATTGTTGAAAAAAGCAATAGAGCATCAAACAGGAATGCGAGCGCACGGACGAACGCATCGGTCCTCTTCTACGTTCGCTTCTTTGCTGGTTGTGCCGGTTGTTGGCTTGGAGACACTGTGCGCGATGGTTGTGGAGTAAAGTTGTTCTTGTCAGTTCCGTAGATATTGGTTTGGTATAAGATAAGGGAGTGCTGTTTCAGATATAGTAGACGGGCTTTTCTTAGCTGCTTTTGCTCAATGTTTTCCGTGGCGCAGTGTATTTTTGCAGAATTCGCGCATAGGAATCAACCATGGGTACATAACCAGTGTTGTCTGATGAAGCGTCCCATTTTCGGTTGATCCGCATAAAATAATTACGTATGAAGGAGTTGGTATATACAGATGCATTCTCACCACAATAAAAACGATAGGGAGACCCGGAAAAATGCGAAGTAGCAGATGTTGTGGAATCCACTTCTCCGTATCTTGACATAAATTTGTCATGTCAATCACGATGTCAGGGGTGCGTGAAGATAATTCATATAAGCGCGCCCCTCTAGAGCCCTTGCCTAAACATACGGGGATCATGTTGTTAAGTTTGTAACTTTCGTTGATGTGCTGCATGTTGTTCCGCGAAACGAACGACTGTGCTTCTTAATGTTTGATATGGTGCTTTTGTAGAGCGTGCTGATCTTACAAGACAAATCCAAAAATCAATAGCAACATAATTCGTCTGTAGTGGGGTTAGTTTTTGCCGTTTGTCTATAGCAGTACGGTTTTTAGCTTCTACTTTGGGCGAGATGAGAAGATAGACAAGCAGCAAACCAAAACGATCTTAAAGATTGCTTTCCGTAGAGACACCCAAATCAAAAAAAAAGGAAATGATCAAAATATTGCGCTTTTGTAGTTTACAGCGCCCGAGAATGTTGCCTTCTTTTAGGCGGGCAAAACACGAAGTTGATTGATTGAATGGTTCAAAAACGAAAAAGTCCGCCGATTAGAAAAATCTTGTTCCGAAAAAGCCGCCATTTTGGACGCCACACCCTGCGCTCGAAAATTTTTATTTTATAGATGAAACCTTAATAAACATTTTGCAGAATAGCGCACATGTCAAAGCCATTTTACTGCTTAAAAAATTAAACATTAGATGCTTTTACCACAATTATATAATGCAAATAACTTAGTTCCAGGGTTTGGATTGGTGTTAGCTCGATTGAATTCCGATAACCCACTTCAAATACAGGGCAAACCGTGTTCCGAAGCCATCGTTCCATCAACCAGCCCCGCCCTAATATAACGTTTCCATCAAATGGATTTAATCATTATGAAAAGACTTGCGATTCCTTACGGAAGACAAGAAATCGACATGTATTTAGTGTATTTATCTTTTATATAAATAGGTAATATTGAGTGGGTTTCCTTCATCTTGTCTTCCTTCTTACGAATGCTCTCTACGGTTATATGATTTTGTTTCCTAAACATTTGGTTTCAAGCTAGAACAATATTTTTCCGCGTTAAGACAGAACAATTTACCCGAGTATTTTTCTATACTATCTCAACTGAACCGATAATGAAATGAATACTTTCATTGCACCTGAATATTCTATACTGATAATCAATTAAGGCTGTTTGCGAAATTTTTAACCGAAATGCTAATAATTTGACCTTCAAGAATACGTCAAACAATTACAAATGACCTCCTCCACACCAGTTTGGCCTTACTAAGCCGCAGCGCGGGTAGCGTCGTGAAAACTGCCGAATAGGAGTTGAGAAAAGATTAAAGCAACATATAATGTGGATGTATATAATTCAAGACAACATGTCTTGGATCTGTCATTGAGCTTAGATTGCATACCGAACAAAATTACACACCAAAAAATAATGAAATTTAAACGACATGTAAATCAATACAAAGCTTGAATCAAAAATTTGATTGAAAATTACGTTAAAATCAATCCACTCAATTGGAGCATCAAAAAGCATACAATTTTACACGTTTAAAGAAACTGTAATTGTCAATCCACTTGTAAAATTATAATAAAATTCGTTGAAAAAAGCACGACAAGTCGTGTGTTTTTGTGCTGGAACTTAATTTTACATTTATATTCATGCTACAAATATGTGCATGAAAATAAACTTAAAATTACAAAATATTTTTTTCTGTGTAGGCTCACTCCTTTCTCTTTACCCACAGTCCAAAATCGAATTACTTGATAAACAAAAATATATTCAGTCATGATTCGAAGCACCCGGATTGATCAATCACGATTATGGTGATGATAATTGTGAATAAGTCACCTTTACAAAGTTTATCCAGAAATTAAAAAGAAAGCAAAAATCAGCGTAGTTTTTTTATATTTCACGATCCATTTAAGGCGAAGAATGTGGAAGCCAGGAACGCACGTTTGTTGCTAGGCACCGTCTCGCTTGTTTACATTGAGAAAAAATGGAATTCGAAGTGAAAATTCAAACGCACAAATGAGAGTTTTCGGACATTTTTCTTCGGTCATCTGCACAGTGGCAGAAAATTTTAAGTTTTCTTTGTAAACAATTAAAGTTTCGCGGGTGTTTTGTGCAGTGGTGTGTGATTAAAGTGCATTTGAAAAAGTGCAATAAAAATGGGACGAAGAAAAATAAGAGTGCTTCGAAAAGATACCCCAAGTGAAGAGGGGTGATATTTTCGCACAAAATAAGAACGCAGCGAGCATTCCGTCAAAAACTCGGATTTATTTTAGCTTCCTCAAGTAGCAGCTTCCTGGTACACCGGCAAGGTTAGTGTGTTGAAATACTTATTTTTATATTTGCTCATGTCAGATACATGGTTAGACAGGGGAAAGGGGTTTGTGTGACGTAGGAGCTATGTTGTGGCTCGCTTGTATAATGTCCTTAAACGTTTCACTTGCATGGCAGCCAAACAGCCAACCCGTCAAACAGTAAGACACATGACGTCCCAAGCCCCATACATAAGATTAGAAATTTTTCCAACCCGAAAAATAAGGGAATGGACCCAAAGATTACCATCAGTATAGAAAAATAGACAAAATTAAAAATAAACAGTTTCTGGTTAAGCTGAAACTCGTGTTGAGAAGACCAAGACAATTTATAGAACCGATTTCGGTATTGATATAATGAAAAAACTGGAAAAACCGGTATGTAGAATAAAAAATAAGTAGTATTTCTAACGTGTTCATTTGAACTGATTATTAAAGATTAATATCCTTGAATGTTCAAAAACGTTATAGATTTTCTATACGCAAAGTTGATCCTGATCAAATTCGTCTCTCATATCCAAGAGAGCCATGTAAACAGTCGTATTCAGTTTATGAAACCACTTGAGGATTAATTCCACCTGCGTTTAGTTGTACCCCATTTCCAATTTAAATTCAACGTACCCAGTTATAGCATCGGTCCTAGATGAAAACGGTGGAATCTACATTCAGAATTCAATATTAATTCGTCAAAAGGGCGAAAGTGTTTTTTGTAAACAAACTTGTTTCGCTCATTAGTCTGCTGCAGAGTGAAATTTCATGAAAAATATGCGTTAATGTAAATGTTTACCCTTCGTAGAAGTAATTTAAATTGTTTTCTGCTTTGAAATTATAGTAAATTAAGAGAAACCGTCAAAATAAAAGTTTGTTTACAAATCTTATTCGCCCTTTTGCAAATTTAGTATGGAATTGTATGCGAGGCAATTAGGAATATGGTGATATAAAATGAATTGTTGTAGAAGTTTTTGGTATAGTTGAGCAAAACGGCACTTGTCTTATTCCTATACTGTATAGTCCAACAAAAAAGTTCGTGTATCATTTATACAGAAAAGAAAACAAAAAACAACTTCAAGAATACTATCAACAGTTAAGATTTATCCTTGTGACATAGCTTACACATAAGCTAGACATACTAAACCATACTAAAACGGCAAAGAAACCTATACCCCGAATAACAGCACACCATCCGAATGCATCCCTTCATGAGGCGTGCTGACAGCAAACACAATAACCGTTTCTGCAAAACATCTACTTCCATGTAAAACCTGACTACATAACTCAACAATACTGCTTCGACACCTATATGTAAACACGTGTTCCACCAGCAGTAAAAGCATGCACACGGACTGAGCCCATCGTCGCCGTGGCATTATGCTGTCCATTTGGATGGTTTCGATTCGTGCAGCACGATTCCAATCCAAATGTAATCGAGCATCGCCGGCATGAAAAACAGCCGAGACATCAATAGAACTCGCTGCCACGGTGTTCAATCAAAGCGTCTGGTTACTGTTATGAGCCAATCCAATCTGTGTCTGTGGCATACTGCACGGCTCATCCGAATCGCAATACAATCCAAGGCGCAATCTGGTCGGTATAACCAGAAACACTTGTGTCCATAAAACCGAAATGCCATTTGCAGTGTTATTAGTGATTACAGATGAAAATATTTATACATAGCCCATTTCAGATCGCGGAACGCGGCTTGCTGGATGGGAATGAAATGAAAAGGAAATCCATAATTACAGCATTGCAGCTAATTCAATTTGAAATGTAAGTAGGTACTGCCTGAACTGAATGCCCACTTACTGTGGTCAACCGTAGCTGGGCAGATCATCAAGCGGTCAGTTATCTTTGGTGATTGAGTTGACCAGCGCATGACTCCTTTCACCGAGGTTGATCTGAGCCTTCGCAACTAGCAAGCAAGTATGGACTTTTCGAATCCGAGCCATGCTAAGCATGCCAGCTTATCCCACTAAGTCGCCTCTTACCTTTTAATTCTTCTCGCGTACGACCCTTGCTCGATGAGCTTATATGGTAGATGGATGCAGCGACACGAAAGCAATGTGCATAATTGATGATTTCTGTTATGGATAGCCAGCGCTCTGCCGTAGTCCCTCAACGGTGGTGCACCGATGCATATGGCATTATGTCAATATGAAGGAAAAACTGGTTTTCTCAACCAAAACGTAGGGAAAAGATCAGCTCACGCAGAACGAGATGTATTGGTGAGGCATCGTCAGTTCATCTCAAATGTAAACCTCAATGGGTATCGTTTGTTGTATGACAGCAATCGCAATGTAACTGTTGTGATTGCCTTTAACCTCGAGCGGACGAAGCTTAAGCAATGATGGTAATTGAAAGGCTTCCGATGGAATTAAGGTCGGCACATTTATTAATTAAAATACAATTTCTTGTGAATATGGTAGAGAAATACATATCTTGTAATTCAGCGTTTTACTCTTATAACAAAAAGATGAAGCATATTCATTCAATTTTCAGTACTTTAGACAGTTTAAAACCTCGAAAAAAAAATTCATTTCACTTGCCATTTGTAACAATGGACAAATATACCGATATGAGAAGCAGTTCGACGAATCAATGAATTAATTTTAAGTTTAGAATAACTCAAAAATTCAAAATTCTTGACAAGCTAACAGAAAATTCGGTGAGCCAGACATTTATTAAACATGACTAAGCTAGCGCAGGATTGACGCTGTCCTGTCACTGAGTTAGTGTCAGATTCGGATGAAACGTTGTTGAGACGCAAATTCTATAACTAATTTAGTTACAGGTTTTATTCTCTTCACGCACAAAGATTGTTTTCAAAAAAAATCTCCCTAATGAAGAAAAAATAATTTTTACCTATTTTTTCTCCACTAAGAAGAAATATAATATAATAACAAAAGATTACGAGTAAGATTATTTTGAGCTTTGCGAGTTACCACAGCTTTATTACAAAACCTGCAATAAACTATACCTTGGACGGTTAGCGATCATCCTCCGTGCATTTCGTCAGCCCGTTAACGATGATTATTTCCAGGAGTTATTCTGAACATGTCCGGATATACCAGGGTCGCAGCTTGCAGCGCCACGTTTGGTATTCCATCCGAAACGGGGACTTTCTTTGATTTCAGTTGGATCGTGCTTCGGGAAGAGACCTTCAGCAATTTTCAGCTAACCCGGGCTTCAGCTGGCATCGACGGGTCTTTCCAGGAATTGGCGTCTACGGCTTGTTCTTCCATTTTAAAACTTCCCGAAACGCCGCCTTGTGCTTCTCGATATCTGGCTCAGTTACCCCTATCTGAGCCCGCCTTCCGGTGCTGAAACAGGCCGCGCGTAGCGTACTGAGCGTCTCGTTCCATCAGTGAGCTGCCCTTTCCTCTACTGCGTGGCTCCAGTTTTCGTGACATGTTGGCTTCATAGACCGTCACAATCCTTCTGATTCGATCAGCCGCATTCCACGAAGCGCTATGGGTATACTTCTCGCATGCTCTCCAGTCCATATTCGCTGTCAGTGCAGGACTGCAGAATGCGACGTCGATTATTGAATCCCTCTCGTCTCTTCGAAATGTGCTAGAGGAGCCTTCATTGCATAATCGTACGTCTAACTTCGCTAGAGTTTCGTGCAGGATACACCATCTTGTGTTGTTTACGCTACTTCCCCACTCCACAGCCCAGATATTGACATTGAAGTCACCACCAATGACTACTAGCTTTCGGTCGATCAACTGTTCGGTTAACAGCTCCAGCACAAGGCTCAACTGTTCCACTGTCCACTTTGAAGGAGCCTAACAGCTGCACACGAAACGCCGTTGATTTTAACGATCACGAAGCCTTCCGCCACCTGGTTATCGTTATCAGGGGGGACTTGATACGGCCCTGCAATCAAAGCGACGTACCACATTGTTTTTGTAGTAGACTGCCACAACAGTTGCTACGCGGTGTCACACTGTCACAGTGATTCAGATCTATCTGGGTTATCTCCATTACCGTTGACTTGCAGTTGTCCTCTCGTAGGCAGGGCATTTGTAGCCACCCGCCTGATGGTCGTTACCGTCTTCTGGAGTTCAAGGCATGCACTTCGGTCTCTGTGTGCGGTCTCTCGAAAGATAATCCGTCTCCCCACATTCCCAGTACATCCTGGGTCTATCTGGGCCTACGCGAGTCTCCGTCAAATGTCCAAAGCCTTGAAGCATTTCTTCGCTTATTTATTAACTCGTAGAAACGGCTCTCAATGGACAGCTCGACCATCTGACCATAACTTCGCCTACCTCCAGTGCCTTGTCAGCAGCGGTTACCGGTAAACAAATCAGCGCTGTCTGTGTTCCTCCGTAACCACTTCTTTAACCGAATCATCATGCACACTTTGTCCAGGTTGCACTGTGCCTTCAGTGCACCTTTCACTTCGTCTACCGTGGTGGTCTTACACACAATCACTGTATCTGAGCTTTAACTTCTGCCTCTTCGCTCAGTGATTTGGTCATAATCACCTGCATAGTCGAGCTGTTCAACTCAGAGAGCATCTCACCTTTTTGGATACGCCTGGCTCTCGCTACGGTTTTCACCCAACTCCCTCAGCTCCGGGTTCTCTGATCTTCTTGAGGAGCACTGCATACGTAGTCGTATCAATAACTTTGGCGAGCACGGCTTCTTCATATGACGTCTTCTGACGAGCCGGAGGTTTTTCTTTCCTTTTTTGCACCTCTTTGCTTTTCTCCTTCCGCTTTCCGATCTACAACGCTACTCCAGCTTTCTCTCTGTTGAGTGGCGTCCTTTTCCTCGTCTCTTGGGCCCGACTGGTCTTCCATCTCCTGGCGAGAATCTTGCCCTCTTTGGAGTCATGGAAACTGGTGTCCCAACAAACAATTTAGCTGGATATTGGCTTGAACAGTTCTTGCTCAGCCTATTCTTTCGGTTCAATGGCTTATTCAGCTTTCTTTGTTTGATGAAGTGTTCTCTACTCCAACCAACTTCTTTTTCCTCTTCGGGGGAGCTAAGAAAACTAGCCTACGCTAATGCGACTAAGCCTTAGCCGACACTAATGCAAGTTCAGCTACCTCAGCCCTCAGTGTTGCCGTTTTGTACTCCTTTATAACAAATACTAGCACCTTTAGGACACCAAGGACTCCACAAACATGTGGAGTTCCTCGACTAAGCACTTCGCTGCCACTATTTTTTACTACTCACCTGTCACCTCTGCTCTAGCTGCTGCTGGTTTGGCTGCTCCTTTTTCTCCTCCTGCTCTTGCTGAATAACTTCAGCCGACTCATTCGTGATCTCTGATGCCCTGTCCGTTAACGTTCGCAATGACCAGCAATCAGTACGGCACTCCGGACGGGCTAGGGTGCTTTTATGCTAAGATACTTGGTCTTTGACAGGATCTTAACAGAAGCGGCTCGGGCTCGCTTCGTCGGAGTTGCTTTCAGAATGATGGACCTCTAAAAAGAGGTTCAGTTAGTCGATGGAATTGAAAACGTTCTTCTTTGAGTAAATATTGAACAAATGTGGATGATATTTATAATGCTTCAAGGATTAACCAATAACTATACCTGGCGTCGTTCGGCTATGGTTTTCGTGATAAAGCTTGATCAATATAATTTGACTGTGAATAAAAACCTGCTTTGTCGATACTGTGAATTTGACAGTGTCGATAAAACAGAATTATATGCACACTCAAATTATATTGCTAAAGTTTCGTTTTTATCCTGATAACGATAGCTGAACTATACTAGAAATCAGAGTTAAAAATAGTCGAAGCTCTTTTTTGACAGCTGAATATGAACCTGATGCGACTCGCGGTAAATAGAAAAAATATTCATTCAAATATCCATGTTTTTCATTCAGTTGAATATCGTACAATAGTTGAAGAGCCTATTTTGGCACCATTAGGGAGAGGGTCGCACTATTTTTTGAACAACTTTAAAAGAAGCCATATTATCTAGACCCTTTCTCAGAATAAAGTATCAGTGTACTGTTTCTTAAACATCTATATAATGCTTATTTAGCAGAATTGCCTCAATTCTCATCATAAATGAAAATAAATGCTCCATTCTGTGCATCTATTCCCACCTCAACGATTCAATTATCGCCTCATGGGTGTGCCAATTTCCACCTCATCGAAAAACCATCTAGTTGAAACGCAATGCCTCATATTCCATTTGCGTCGATTCTAACTAGATATCCAGATCATGGACGCCAACGTGTGATTTGTGAAACAAATCATTCTGCTTTTTTCAGCCGATCAAAACAAACGTAAACATCACGCACATCAATGAAACTCATCAGCTGTTAGTAGAAGAGCGCCCAGAATTGCGCACACAGAAAAAAACCATTCGAACGTTAGCAACTGGAATGACAAGTTTCACATCACACATTGCTTTCTTCCGATCCGAATTGTATGTGCAGATGAAAATAAAATATCTGCAATCAACAATTAGTTGAATAACTTGAAATAATTGATTACTTATACCTGAAATTGCAATACATTATATTTACAAGTTCATGTTCTGGTTTGGCCGCACTGGTGATTCTTTTCTGTATGATGGATGCAAAAAGTTGATTTTGATTGTGGTAGTGTATCAGCAAAACATGCCAATAATAGGAACCACCGTATTTAGTTTTATCCTATTATAACACTAGGCCTATTCTAGTGTTTGACGAGTGATTTTAAAGTGAAATTATCGTAAAAAGGTTCTCCAGCTAAAATAAAGGTATGTATCAATGCAATGTTTAGTATATTTGTGCCGGAATAACGAGATATGAGGCGGTAAATGCTGGCTCGTAAGTGGTTATTTTGCTGAGCGCCGTTGCATCCAGTTTCGGTTCACTACGTGAATGAGGCGGATTAGTAGATATTTCAATAAGGTGATTTTGTTTTAATTAAAAGTTGGATTTAGAGGATAGTTCTAAATACATATCGTCGCTGTTGTGCTATCTTATGACAAGCGCCATTTAGCACATTTCGAGAAAAACGATTTTTAAAGTTTAAGATTGAATATCTTGAAACTTATAAATTATAGAAACAATTCAGAGAAGACAATCGATGCTTCTATCTATTTTGTATTAATCCCTCAAATATCACGAAATTCGGTTGACTATGTTGCGAGTTTTCACTATAAATGTAAACAAAAGTCGCACTCACACGTGTCGTAGGCGTGTATTGATGGCAAAATTTGTATGGCGTGTCATAATTATGCATGGAAAATTTTCCATAGAAAAAAAGCATCAATTATTAACTTTTATTAATATCTTCGGCTTTATTCGGCCTAGAAACAATCGATGAGATGCATTTTGAAGGAAATTGAGCAAGCAATCTAGAAAAAATAGTAATTTTCAATTACAGTGTTGCCAAACATGAAATATTGCCAATTTAAAAGTAAAACTGCATATTTCTCGCAATACATGTATTTTTATTTTAAAAATTATTATGCCATTGTGTTCCTCAGACATTTTTACATATAAAAACATCTAAAACTTCTACATTACTTAAGCGAATCCCAAGATACAGTGATTTAAAGCAAAAAACTGACAATTTCTCATCACTTTTTTCGCTATACCTCAGTAACCAAGCAAAATGTCAAAATTCTGAAAACACCATTTTGTAGAGAATTTTCAGATTAGTAATGTTGCATATCTAACTCAGTTTACCCCAAAATGGCGTTTGTCATAAGATAGCACAACAGCGACGATATGTGCACAACAAATAAAGAATATAACTATAGCTTATTTTTCTCACCTGTTTTAGCCAAATTTATAGTGTCATTATCTCATATGCTTGGTTCGAATCCAAGAGGTACGAAATAGGGTCACAATAGGCTCTACTGCCATAATAGGCACATCACCCTATATTCATTTCACTAATTATCTAGGAAAATATTTTTAAATACCGGTAAAGCATATGAAACAACAATCATCATCGCTTACATTGTGCCAGGGCCTATTTCGATGCGTTTGATTTGTTGCTCCACGGTCGCTTGATCGGACACGAATGAAAATCTGCATGTTTGACGTTTTCAGCTGCGTCACTGAGTATTGAAAATGAATGTGGCTGAACATGATCAATTTTCATTCAATGAATTTGAATATTTTTAACTCTGCTCGAAATGATTGTTAGATAACCAATAAGTTACAATGTATTCTTGAAAAGAGGGATGATTCCGATTGACGTCGGGCCACTGAATGAATTAAACCAGACAAATCGATCTGCTTCATTTATCAGGTTAACTTGCAATTGATTATATATTGTTTTCCTTATTTTATACTTATTGAGCACCAAAAAGCATAATAATTTGACTTGATTAACAAAAAAATAAATAATTGACACACCACCTTCTTGTTAGCTCAATTACTTTTTTTATTTCGATTATAGAGATTTTAACCTCATATGCCTCTTCGATTTAGAAACATCACTTTTGAAAAATTTCTAACCCTATGTGCAGGTTCGGGACTCAAACCCAGGTGCGCTGCGTACAAGGCAATCGATTTACCAACTACGCTACGCCTACCCCTGCTCAATTACTGATCGTAACACATTATACCTCCAAACATTGTATTGTAAAACTTTGGAGCCCAGAAAAAATTAAAGAGTTGTGTACAGGACACGACCACGATGATATTAAAAATGTAGCTTTTTTCAAGAGCGTGCAAATGAATTTTATCTATCACACATATCGACTCACGTTCTTGTTCACTCGCCTGTTTTCAATTTTTACAATTTGCTATATACCCTCCCCATCAAAACATAATTTATTGAAGGTCTTTTAACGGTAATCTATTAATTAATCAAGTATCTCACTAGGTGATTGGCATTATTTGGCTGATCCATCTAGTAAAAATAGGCTGATCTGTCCAGAAAATATATTCAAAAGAAAAGTTCCATATTGAGAGCTGTGATGAGGAAGCCCACGCCCGCCAACGGAAATATACAGATTCTCCATGAAATATGAAATTTCATTTTCCATTTAAATTTTCAATAATGTACTATTGAACTTATGTAAACAATCTTAAGTTTAAGTATTTCTTGATCGATTAGTGGTGGAAAAAATGAAATTATTTGATAAATTACATTGTTATGCAACGTTCGCACTACCAGTTAAAACGGGTTTTTATGCTATCTTGGTGACATTTTTCTTGTTGCTAATTATTAAAACGTGTTATAACTCTGTAGTGTAAACATTGTATTATTAAACCAATTCTGCATCATGCATAATTATATCTTCAGTACAGCGGTTTGTTTCATAATTTAAAACAGATTTATTTTAAAATTTAAATTAGTATACCCAACCGTTCTATTTGTTGTATACTTTAAAACGCAATTGGAACTGTGTTTTAAATACATAGGGTAGGACAGATATTCTGACTGGATAAACTGGGAAAACAATTTTAAGTCCAGTAACGCTTAAGACATGGCTTGAATTTGAATTGAAAAAGAACACCCGCTTCAACTGCTGCTGGGACGGTAAGTTCTGTTTTAAAATTTTCCGTTGTGTGCAGTACGAAACAAAAGTGTTTGAAATTAGAAAACAAAAAGTTCTGCTGGGAATGTGATTGTTTCCGATGCAATTACACTCAGATTTTTCACGCAGGGGATACAGGCCGTGTAAATGAAAACCGCGTAAATTTAAAAAAAACGCGTTAATGAAAACCGCGTAAATTTCAAAATCCGCGTAAAAAAACCTGAGTGTACTCTCCTATATAAAATACTACGCTGCTGAACAGTGCAATAACTACAGAAGCACGTTGTCAGATGCCTTACTGATAAAAAACATATAACCGAAATATGAAACATGAAAACCAATAGGCTCTTTACCCTACGCAGCTACAAAGCGCCGTAAACATGGATTAACAAGTTACAACGCACACGCATGCATAAAAATAAATACATTTTTTTCAAACGCAACACTCTTACGCAGCACCAGCGATGCCAACCTTCCAGTTTAAACTGGATTCTTCCAGTTTTTTTTACTCGATCCAGTCAAACAGACAAATGTGTAAATCGTCCAGTTTTTTTTAAATATTGTCCAGTTTTATCCAGTTTTTTCCCCAGAGGTGTGCGCCAAAATTATTTCCTCACTATTTGCATTACAATAGTAGTTTACTATATAAACTAGTAATAAATAATAAAATAAAATAAATGATATTGTGAAGAGTACAACCTCTCTAGGGAACAAGGGAAATTGTTTTTCAGTAACCATATTTTGCTGCACCCTGTCGTATTTCAATACACATTAGACACATTCCACGCACTTGTATCACTTACCTCATGAAAATAAATCTGCTAATATAAGTAAAAGTTGTTCTGAAATATGTTGGTGTAGGTTTAAGGCTCCCAAAACATAGATATGTAGAAATTTTTTAAAGGAATTTTGTGACGGTCGTCAATGAAAACCAGTAATACATTTATGACTCGTTTTTAATAATTGAATTGATTTTTCCGTACCACACCGACAGGTTTGTAAGAAAATTTATTTGGAATAATCTTAAATTCCATTTTATTGTTCACATATTGTACAAAGATTTCATCTTCGGATGCAGATTTATTGAGTGAATTGATCATCGGATACAAGGGGGCAAAAATTGACCATTTTTGCGTTGTCCCCTAACGCAAATATCATGTTTTTTCAATTTTTCATGAAAACAAAGCACGCTATCTATGAAATCTTTTTAGAAGCTATTAGTACTCATCAATACCTTTATAAAAATATGCTATTTGTATATAACAAGCTTTGGAATCGTTCTTTCAGAGGGGTGCACTGAAGTGTTGTCCCCTGACGCTTTCCGTTGCAATACGATAAATCCTTCTGCAGAGTTACTTTGAGAGCCTACAGAACAGCATATGGACATAAAAGATATAACCAACCTATTTCAGCAAAAGCCATGCAGTGTCATAGGTGGTCTCAGGGGCTCGGAGAGGGGTTCATTAAGGGGGAGGCCTTATAATATCGAAAAATTATCAAGTTTTTTATTACATATATCAGTAAATAAGCTATCTAAGGATAAATCAACAATTTCAGAACAGAGTTCGAAGTGATTTCAAAGATATAGAATGGAACGCATTAGAATACCAAATAAGTATGAGAGCGCGCGGAAGAATTTGGTCATAGGGAATAACACTCACTCGTCGTCACATTCTTTCAAATTAGCGGGTTATTTATTGACCACTTGGAACTAACCCGGTTTGTCTTTTCGGGATAGATTTTCTTCAACATGAACCAAACATCGTAGTTTAATGCAGTTTTTTGATGTTTTTATACGTTAAATTCAAATTGTTATCCTGAGGAAGCGCATTTCTTAGAATTCGCTAATAAAAGATACAATTTTACGAAATTCTCCAGTTTTCCATTATTTAGATTATTCAATAACAAGCCATAAGCCATAAGACCGCAATTGTGTGAATGTTTTTAACGAATTTTTTTGCACTCTAATATATCAAAATTTTCAAAAAGCTGGATCTTACCCTTCTTTTCCAAAAATTGCGTAAAACGGCTACATTTTGATTAATTTCCGCAATCATCACTAATAAGTGTCGTTTTGCAGATCTATGAGTAGAAACAGTTGTGCAAACGCCAGAGGATGAACTGGAAGGGCGATATTCTCTTTCGAAATTTTTTTTCAACCGTGTTCCTCGTATTTCGCGACAACATTATATACAATATGTAAAAAGAATATCTGCTCGACTGAGTATAATCGTTTGACAGTCTTTCCTTTGTTGAATTGCTTCTGAGTCACATTTGTGTATTTGTAACGTAACAAGAAACTAAATATTGAACAACCCTATGGCGTATTTTATCTGCCCTAATCACCAGTAAATTTTATTTTCAAGATTTTATAAGGTCAAAAAACAAAGTCAGTGCACCAAACTTACATGAAAAAAAAACTTAGTTGGTGAACGAAATAAAAAAATTGAGTCACCCTAAGAAACAGTTAATTTTATTTCATATATTTTCCTATGTCAATCAGGAGCGGAACCAGAAAAAAATTTCGGAGGGGGTCCAATATTTCGACTTTAAAATGTTCATTGTACAATATGTAATATGTAATACCCTAATTTAATTAAAATCAGTTTTGGTAATCGAATCTGGTTTGCAAAGATTTTGAACTTAGAATCAATTTAAAAAAGAAACTTTTTAAAAAATATCAAGATGTTAAAAATTTTCGGGGGGGGGGGAGGTCCGGACCCCCAAGACCCTGGATCCGCCACTGATGTCAATAATATATTAAACGTACCAAAACTACTTGAAACCACCTTTTTCGATCCATTAGAAAGTGGTGATTGTGGTCTACAATCTCTTCTATACCGCGCCACACTGTGGTATGCGGTGTGTCCTGTTCTCATTTCATATTAATTTGATTTCTTAATAAAAGACATGAAGGTGAAACTAGAAATACATCTGGTTTGGCATTTCAAATCTTTATTTTGAGTTATTCACAGGTTCAAAGGTAATATACATCGCTTTGTTTGAGCTTCAACAAATTCCTCAGTCGCGTTAGGGGACAACACTTCATATGCGACCGTTTGTGTTCATTTTGGCGTTGTCCCCTAACGCAGTGTTCGCAGCGGTTGTGAAAAAAAATTCCTAAAAACTCGAAAATCTAAGTATACAGTATTGTTCTGTGACTATCGATGATCAAATTTCTAGAACAAATAGATGCTCTAAAGTTCGAGACAGAGCAGGTTTTTTGATAAATACAATTGTAGGTTGGAAAATCAATTTTTTGCGCTGTTGTCCCCTAACGCGACATTTTCACCTCTCAGAAAGAAAGGACAACCTAGAGAACAACGAACTCATAACATTATCGTTGTGTTAGTACTTTTAAAGTATTCAATTAAGTTTTTTGAGCGTACATCGTAGGATTTTTCAAACGACGAGCTGTTAACAGTTGCAAGATGCGTGCAAACGTTGTCCCCTAACGCTGGAATGTGTCATTAGAAATTGATATGCTATGGAGTGCAAGATTAGCAGATATTGTTAATTAAAATGAAGATTGTTTTTTTAGTCTGTTAATTACACATGCATAGTGCGTTAGTTTGAAGGTACCAATTTTTTCGTTTAACATTTCAAATTTCTTAAAACTTGTAATGTGAAATTATCTAAAAGTTATATTTAAATAGTAGCGATCGCTTTTATACTATCTTAAACTAGAAATTCGCTGCTATATGAGAATTGTTTTCTTATTTTGTCTAATAGCTGAACGTTTTCATATTGAATGTTTGTCTTCATATTTGAGAATCCTGTTTTATTAAAAATAGATCCATTTTATTTTAAAATACTTTGCATCCCTAAACTACATTCCCTTTTGCAAGGATAAATTTGGTTATTCGGGCATCCAGTTTTTTTTTAAAGAGAGGTTCCAGTTTTTTTGAAAATAAAGTTGGCAACGCTGCGCAGCACACACCGTATTGAATTAAATCCAAACCACCCCGCCCACCCACTTTGCAAATCATTCTGTGACACCGTGCTGGTACCCGAAAAATCCGCACACGGCCACCGCTGCCGAAAATGCATAGCGTCTACCGCTTATTGTAGTGCCCAGACGCTGCAGTCATGATCTTACCCGTTCGACATAAGAACAAAAACTGATTCAAACGGGTACGCATCACCTCTATTTATAAACTAACCGTATATGGTTTAGTCACTTAGGTGCGAGTGTGTGCAAATGCCAACGTTACCGAAAATCGATAGCGCTTATTGCATCGCCCGGAGACGATGTTGCTCATATGGGATAAGAGCAACAACTGATTTAAACGGACATGCGTTGCTTCTATTTATGACTTTTCGTGTTTCATTGAGCAACTAAGCTACCCTCTCTTGACGGCTGTGTTTGAGAAATCTGCCTCACGAATGGTAATTTTCCCGTTTTTCGTGAACTTTTTAATTTTACCAATTTCCAAAAGTCTACTTTTATTGGGGAGATATTAAATTATTACCAATATTTAAGTTAGGTGTTTCTGAATCGGTTGGTGTATGAATGATTAAAATCTATCTAGTAATATCGGAGTTATAAGCGTGCAAACCTTACATAGTTTCGTTACATGGGAGGTAGTTTAGATTTTAGAATGACACCTAGTCCCAGATAGTGGAGTAAGACATTTTTAATGTCAAAAATTATTATAATATACTTTGGATGTTGAAATCATAGAATCTCAAGTAACATCAGAGGGTTGTGTACAATACACAAGTACAATGCAGTAAGGGGTAAATCAAACGTTGCATAACATAATAAAAAGCTGCAGATTCTTTTAATCTGAATAAACTGAGGCAAATTTTAAATGAAATGCATTTTCAGCCCTTGTTCGGTTTCATTTACAACAGTTAAATGACGTCTCTAAAACAAATGAAAACCGTTCCTTCTCCATCTGTCACCACAAAGCAATAATCCATGTCAAATACTCACGTGCTGTGAAGCTAAAAAAATACTGCATTATCACTTTTGGAAAACCTTTTAATTTCACTACGACATTACTTCATACGCATGTTACGAACTGATACGCGTATTTTAAACACGATGTGTCAGTGTCATTCTCAGGCTGACGAATATTGTGCTTTGCGGTGTGCGGACAAAATGATTAGCACGTAGACTACTATTGGGTCACTATTTTTTCTTTATAGGTAATAACTCATAAGTTTCCATTGCCTTGATCACGGTTGAGTAGAGATGCTAAACGAGATCTTAATTTATTACTAATGTTTCGATTACATCCAATTTCCGTGAATTGAAAATCGCTGCTGTCTTAAAAAAGGAAGACGATCGGTTTCCCGAATATGGTTATTTTTTATTCAACCGCAGATTTAGTTATGACGCTCGTAAAGTGCTATGGACATTGGAAGTGGAAAATTACCAATGAAACAAGAAATTAAATTTGCATTACATAGCGCGGATCAAAAAACGAACCAGTCAACATAACGCCAGCCAAATATCTTTAATTTTTATTTATTCAAATAAATATTCAAATAAGAAACTTCCGGCAAAGTGGGCGTCTAAATGAAATACCACTTTAGCTTATAGTGTACTTTTGTAAATACAAGCATGTATACATCTTTTAACATTTATTCTTATTTTATTTATTTAACGTTATAGGAGAAATCTGAGCGGATACATTCCGATCAGTCTCACCGGTTCGGAGAAGGTTAAACTCACGATCGAAGCCAACCAGAATGATGCACCCAACGGCAAGTTGTTCAATATTTACGACAAACTTTCCAGCTTACGACGACCCATCTGAACTCGTTGCTGCAAGAGAAGGGAAAAAAGCAAAACAAAACTCAAAAGTGCATCGTGGTTTGTTTGGTACTTTCCGATCTTGTTTTCCCTTTCCTTTCCAGCTCCAGCTTGGTGGGTACCGAACACCGTCAGAGCCCAGAAAATGAAAGGGAAAGGAAGACCAGTTGTACTTGCACTCATTACTTGATGCCACTACCGTATCCGTTGCTTATGTAGTCCAGACCAAGTGGTACCAGCGAGAAGTCGGTAGACCATTAAAGTGAAGTGCAGGGAAAACCACTCTTCCCTCAGAACAACCCGTTTAGCAGCAGACCCTAGATACCCGAGGGAAGCGTGTCTGCTTTCAACCCATCACACAAAGACCATCACTATCTATGTTGATCTACGCCTTGTTTACATTGTATTCACACGTATTCATGCACTGTTTACATATTCTTGGTGCTTTACGCATATATGTGGTATCGTTCCGGGTAGGATCGTGTTTCTGGCTAAAAGCCTCACGAGCCACACATTCACGATACTGTTGCGATGTTCACTTATCGTGTGTGAATGTGGGCTTAGGCTAGGAAAAAATGACCAGTTACGTAGCGGAACAAAATTAGCTTTGCAACATTGAACAGGCTGACTAGGAAAAAATCGTCATCAGTAAACAGTACAGGCACTGAGAACTGACATACAAGTTAAGTTTTCAACTTGTGTAAGAAATAAAACTGTCACGTTGAAATGACAACAGCAAGTAGCAACTTGCCACAGGTCGGCGCTACGATCAACCAGCAATCACTATACGGGCCTTGCGTTCAAACTTGGATGCAGTGGTGATTCGCGCATGCGAACCTGTATGCGATGGTGATTTTCAACGTGGTCAAGCTCAGTGGACAAATTTTAACTTCAAAAGATTTGTGTAGCGTTCTGTTTTCGTTAACTTCCGTTTGATAATTGCCCATTACTTATCGATTGGGCGCAATTGCAAGTAGTTGGGCGGATTGACATTATTGTGGATAAAATCCACCTCATTGTCGCTGTACCACTATAGCACCTCCCAACAGTAGTAACAGGCTTCTAAATCCGACCAGAAACCTGTGAATTCCTTGTCAGATCAGCAGGGCCGTCGAGAGCCGCGCCGGGCCCCGGGGTTTGAAGTACTGATGGGCCCTAGCATATATGACTTCTTATTTCAATATCGATTAAAGAAACTATACGGATGCAACCGTTTCAATTAAACTATTTTTTATGAAAATTGTTTATTTGACACGATTCAATGCTTTAGCTTAACAGAGCCGTCAGAATTTTAAACATGTAATAGATGGAAAAATTAAAATTAATAAAGGAATATTTGTGGCTGGCTATTAGAATGACTTGCGTCCGACTTGCCATTGCAATTGGAAACCCTTTTTGCGGCGTTGCCATACAGTCTATATCGCCATCGTTCATGCTCCCTTGACGCACGTTAATGCTACCATCGTTAATGCTGCCCAGAATCAGAGCTTAGAAGAATTGACATCCCTTTTTGAGCTTGAAAGAGAAACAAAATTCAATTCATGCCCACCGCGATGAATAAGATATCCCAAATGAATGTTTGGTTTGTTTCCCTCGTCCTTCACTTTTTCGGTACAACACATTCATGTTCGCATATGTTCGGATTCAGGAGCAAACTGAATCTTGTTTCTATGCTAGCTCTGAGAGGGATTATAAAGCAAAAGTGCACCAGATATAGATTACGCAAATCAGTTATGCTCGAAAATGTAAAAGAACTTCTGCCTTCAAACTGTCCACATAATAACAAATAAATGCTTTGGTTGGTGAATGAATTTATATTTCCTCTGCACTCAACCATTCGATTCTGCATAAAATTTCAGTCAGTTTGGAAGTGAATTAATGAAAGAAGCGTTGAAACTGAATATTAGTTTCAGCAAATTAATCAGAAATAGGCAACTGAATGTAAAATATCGCACCACTGATGCTGCCTTGTTTCTTGTTGTTGATTTTGAGGTGCTGGATGCAGCTATTGCAGTTGTCACTATGACCTGAACGAATTTTCTTAATCGGTTTCTGAACATGGCTAAATTGGGTTTGGGATCAGTTGTTACATTTGCGCTGACATTCAGAGAGAAAACATTCCGAATGCGATGACTGGGATCGAACAGCGAATTCTGCTGTGTACACTGCAACCTCTATTTACGAACCAAGTCAAGGGTTCGTAAATTGAATTAGTTCTTTTTTGGGATTTAGATCGCAAAAAAAGTTCGCTTTACATTCTTATTAAAATTCGTTGGTTGAGCAACATTATCGATAACCCTAACAATATGGATATTTCCGGAACGGGCTTGACAAGTATTTGTAGAGTAGATGATGTAGATGATAAAAATGGTACCTTAGGGCTATTTCGAACAATAGCCACATATAGCCACATATAGCATTATCGCTTGCTCTATATGCGTATATAAAGCTGATATAACGCGTACATGCTTCAAGAATCTTTAAAGCATGTAAGCTTTACAAGAACATTTAGTGCCATTATAGAGCAAATAAAAAGCCGATATAATGCTATTGTAATGCTGTGGGTTTATTTGTTATGCAACTCTTCTTGAAGATTATATTCGGCATATTTCATTTCAATCGAACATGTGCAATATAGTCTAGGGAGCAAACGCAGCGCACTTACCGTGAAGGATGAGGTACTTCAGTTCGAGACTGACTAAAGGTAATTTTCGTAAAACATTCATATTATGTGAGAACGAAACCCCATTAAGGATATTCATTACAATGCATTAGAAGAGAGACAATTACGGTTTTAAGCAGAACATCTTATTTTAAAATTTTTCCTTTTTGCTTATCATACTGAAGGGAAACATAAGAAATGGTTTCAAAACCATGGCGGACAATGACAGTCAACTAAAACTTTTTAATAGCATTAGTATTGCCAATATAAGGCTTTTAAAATTGACATTTGTGCGCTGGTGCTATATAATACCATTAGTACTGCAGAAACAAGCTGTCAATCTCTGCACAGTAATAGCACTATATTTCGCCTTTCCTGGCATAATATCAGCATTATATAGCTTCACTGCTCTTTGAGACAGCTTTATATGTGGATCTAAAGCAGATATAAGGCTACGTTATAATGCCTATTGGTTACTTGGGAATATTGCGTCTTTTGGTTGCGAAAAGTTTTCTATAATCATATCATTCGCATCACAAATCACTATATCTATTCTATTATCTTATATTACTATATATCTATTCTATGATTATCTTATTCAGAAAACGTCAATATTTTAGGTTATAATGATGTCTTAACTGGAATTCGCCATCTTGGTTTTCAAAATGGCTTCATACATTGATTTCCGTCATCTACTCGTCAACTCCATTCCGAAAATATCCAACTTTTATTAGTAACAGTTAGCTAAGAATATGGTAAATTGTATACCACTTCATACTGCATATTTGCGATAAATGAAACCAGAATGGTTCAATTGCACTGTTAAATGAATCTAATTGGGTTACGTTCACGTACTTCAGAAAACCATTGGAACGATTGGAACGTAGTTGATTGTAATATATTTGCAGTGTCAACAGAAACAATAAACTTCAACAATTAAATTAAAATAAATTTAATTCAGTTAAAAATGCGGGCCCCCAAAACAGACCCGGGCCCCAGGGTAGTTGCCCCCCCTGACCCCCCCTCTCGTCAGGCCTGCAGATCAGCAGTTTCCGAGTGAATTTATCGGCAAAAACAAACTTGAACTTACTGGGGGTATCACCCCGTGATGTAATCAGATGAATTTGTCCGGGAACCTGGGTGATATCCATCTTGACAACGTTAGGTTAGAACCCCGTTCACATTTAGAATGTTTTGATAGCGATTAGTTTGGAAAATACACGTGTTTCAGAGGTGAAAGTTTAGTCTCGATACACGCGGTAATACAAAAATAGTGCTTTATATAAACTAGGCAAGAAAATTGATCCTGCTCACCTACGTCGAAAACCTGACGTAGTCAATTGGAAAAATGGGGAAAAGTTCTATGCTAGATTCCTCCATAAGGAGAAAAAATTGGGTACACACAAATCTTTCTCCCAAAGGTAAATTTTTTTTTTGTGATACCACTCTTTGTACAAAATCAAGATTTTATTAAGTTAGGATTTGAGCACAAAGTGATGGGTGCGTTTCGACTTCGTCTCATACTAATTTATTATCAGAATAGAATCCCAAAACGAAAACATTATAATTCCAATCAAACGACTGGTCAAACGTGATGTCCTGGTCGGTTTCAGATGAGATGAAGTTGAAACGCGCCCATGATTTTATTATGTTATGATTTGTGCCCTTCACGTACAAAGAGTGGTTTCACCAAAAAATTTTACCTTTGGGAGAAAAATTGACTCCTTATGGAAGAATATAGTATAAAACTTTTCTGCACGTGGGTGTGCAGGATCAATTTTCTTACCTAGTTTCTGTCCAACACTAATTTTTATTACCGCGCATATCGAGACGAAAATTTCACCTCTGAAACAAGTTTATTTTGCAAACTAATCGCTGTCAAAACATTTTAAATGTGAATGGGGTTCTAACATATTAAAATGACGTGTTAATAAATGGGCGAATAAATTCTAAAGAAAATCGCACATATTGAATTTAGACAATGGCAACTAGCAATATTATTTACCAAAATTGTTAGCTACTAGTCATGGGTCAAAGTAGCAAGTCAATATCAGATCGAACAACCCATAACCATGGTTGCGGGCGTGGATGATCGCTAAGGATTCGAGCGTTTATATTTGTATTTGTATTTCATGATACTTGCAGAGTAAGGGATCACCCTTATAAAATTTCCACAATGTATATTAAGGCTTTTGATCGCGTAGGCATTTGTATGTCCCGTGTGCTAGTATATATGTTATATTTCGTGTATAAATTCGATTGTATAGCCATGTGGTCATTTGCATATTTCGTGAGTTCCTCAATGTTCGCGCAGACCGGGAATCAAATGTTTTATTTCGAGTGTACGGTTCAGAAACTAGACGAGAGTGAGTTGCACTGAAACTTGTTGTCTAGTTTATAATAGCGTAATTTTTTGAGAATGATGCAACAGAAGATATGGAACTAGGCTGTTAGTACCGAGGGTTGGTGCTTCCGGACGTGACCGTTTCATGATCACGTGGAAATGCTCGTTTGTGTAATCGCACTTGAGACCTCGTTTATAAATTCGTTGGTGTTAAAATGTTCAGACAATCACAGGGGATTTTTATATTTGCGACATCGCGAACGTAGGTTTGCGTGGATGATCGCAATTACATACTCGCTTTTGTGACCGCGTATGTAATATCGCACAGGACTCGACCGTTTGTATGTTAACGAATTTGATTGCAAGGGCGTGTGTTTTTCGTGAATATGTAACTTCACGTGAATAAATTCATTTTATATAATCGTGTTACCGCTTGCGTATTCGCGTGCGCTTTTGACTGTATGCGCAATCCGCGATTTAGCGTAAGTGTGCGTGGATGATCGCGATTGCTTATTCGTATGCGTCAACAGATTTGTATTATCGTGAGGGCCACAAGTTGGCTTCGAAAATGAAATAAAATCATTTTCGGCAAAATGTCAGTTAACGCACACGAGGCCAGTCAAGAGTTGTTCAGTAATTTCTTTTGACAATTTAGACAGTAAAATGATATTTTCACGGAGATTTTAGCAATGGGTTTAAAAATTTCTTTCATTCGTCGACTTTCGGGTGTTTTACGAATGAAAATAAAACTTGGAATTTCCCAATAAGAAATAAATAGGTTCGATATGCCGACTACTAAACATGGTCGCCATATGCATTTCTAGTGAAGAAATGTCCCAATTTATTTTTATTTGGCTTTGTATTAGATTATCCAGAAAAGTTTCGAATTTTCAAGAACTCAATCCGCCCACCCATGAGTCGATTCTTAGTCGCACCAGGAGTATTTGCACCAAATTTGAAGCAAATCGAACAAGTCTAGCTACCGGACCAACGCACCTGAAGTTTGTATGGGATTTTCGACAATTTACATGGAGAAAACCCACCAGCTCGCATTTTCACCGCTAGGTGACACTGCATGCATCGTCTCCACTAAGTGAAAATAAGAAAAAAAAATTTACAACTTTGTAGAAGACTGCGAGTCAATTCGGCTTTGCTAAAAGGCCCTCCAAGAATCCAGCAGGGCCTACCTGGGCGGTTTGTTCGAGGATGTGAATCTGTGAGCCATCCAATCCAAGCGAGTTAACATAATGCCGAAAGACATCTATCTGGTCCGCCGAAAGCTATCAAATTTTTTTCTTTAAAAAGCTATCGAATTTTATCCTTCAATTGCTTTTATTTGTTCAGTTTTAAAATCGCTAAATTTGTAGTTGTCCCTTTGTTGTCGAAACAGCCAAACATTTTTCCTTACTATTCGTTGTTTGTTTATTAAGACGGAAAACCGGCAATTATTTAAGTGTTTATCATTTTTTATTGAGTCTAAACAACTGCAGTCAGTTTTTATCGAGAAGCAAATATTTGTGTGCTGTACAAGGCTGGTGGATGAAACAGTTTGTCTCGCTACCTGCTATCCAATTATTTTCGTTTATGATAGAAAATAGCATACACAACGAAAAACCAGATTTTAAAACATCCGACCGAAGCCAATTCGTGATTGATTGACTGGCTAATTTCACGCACCGAGTCGCAAATTTTGATAGTAATGAATTATGATTTTAGTTGGTTTCGATTATTCAATTGACTAACTGTACTGACTGTAATAATTAGTTTGCACAGCTCCGTGCTTTTAACGGGTGCCAAATGGAACTAAAATTTCCCTCATCCCACCGCCCCCTCCCAGAGAATATCTTCTTTAGAAAACAAATTAGCCAATATCAGCACTATCAAACCTTAGACCAAGAATTAAATTTGAAAATATTTTCCTTCACCGCCTATTATTTTTTTCGACAGGTCGAAATCAGCATACACATACGGGAAAACCCGATTTTAACGCCCCTTACTGAAGCTAATGCCTGATTGATGCCCGCTAATTATGTACACAAAGCTGCAAATCTTGAACAGTTTTCGTTTGAAACTCCTTCTCTTTGACGATGGAAGTAAAGTGATTTCATTTGATGGCCAACCCATTTGGAGTAGAACGCAATCTAAAACAAGTACAAAACCGGGGGTTGTATGCGAGTGATGCATCATTCGTGCTGGATGCATTACACATATCTGGATGCGGTGAAGGAGGAAAGTTGAAGGGAAAACCAAAATCTCGCTCCTTTCATGCCGGTCTCCAGTGTCCTGTCAGTCGAATCTACCATCTGCTGAGAAAGGGCTACTACGCCGAACGTATCGGTGTCGGAGCATCCGACTAGCTGGCGGCCGTAATGGAATATCTCGCCACTGAAATATTGGAGTTGACAGGAAACGCAGCCCGTGGAAACAAAAAGACCAGGGGTGGCATTCCGCATCTCGATTCGATAAAAACTCTATCGAATCGACCTTGTTTCGCATTACGGATTTCAATCCGAGCTCGAAAGTTAATTTTAGTTCGAGTTCGCTTGAAGAAGTACTAGATTATCGACAAGTGTTGGCATTATAGAAGCAAATCAATTGAACTCGAGAACGATTCGTGTCGAACATAATTGCTAGATAGTTTTATTACTGTCGACAGTCGTTCGAGATTATGATTCGGTGTATTTATTTCATGTCATTCCTTAAATAGTCGTTTTGGTTGACTAGAAGATACAAAGTTACTAAAAGGGATAAAAGAACTTCACACATACTTTGAGCTAGTTGATTTTATATCTATTTTCACTGTCAGGAACATTTTTTTGAATATATCGGTCTTATTACAATTGAACACGTATCTTTGCGAATTTAAGTTTTATGGCCCCAAATGATCCCAAACTAGATTTTAAAATCTGACAAAAAACAAATCTAACGTTTCTGAAACACCATTGCGATCGTCAAAGCCGTAGATCTCGGACTTTCAATATATCCCGATTCTTTTCCAAACAAATTTTGTACTATCAAACAGCCCATTTCTCCCGTACTGAACACGTCTGGCTCCGATACGCGCCAGCGACTGTCCCCACGTTTCGTGTAGCGACTACAGGCATGCAAACATCACGATCACGATCATACGCTGACTGCCGTGGCAAAGGTAAGCTAAAGACACAGCCTACTGTTGATTGTCTGCACCGGGCTCCGAGCGTTGCATAAAGGCAACAACTGACTGACTGCAGTAGGTAGGTACCGTGGTTGAGCGAGTATCGGAGCCCGTTCGTATGCTAATGTGAGTGTCGGCCGCAGTGATCGCGATCGACGCTCACGCGAGGAAAAAAAAGAAGGAAAGAAAAACACGCCAGTCGCTTGCTATATTGTTCAAGAGCTATTTCAAAATAATTCAAACGTTTCGCGACTGTTCACCAGTACGGACGTCCCGCCAGCAGCTAGCGATATCCCAAACTTAACCCTCGATCCTGGAGACAGTGGAAAGGTTCCCAAATTTCCTGGTTCAACATTCAGACGGTATCGTGTCATTTCCTGTGAGTGTGTTAAGGTGGATACTAGGAAGGAAATAATTTTTCCGATTGTTCGATTAGTGCGAGCTTCTGTTGCGGATACATCCGGTTGATTTTTTGTTCCTTTACTTGCGCGCGTGATTTTTTTGTACGAAAAAAAAGTGCCGCACGAAACCGGACAGTGCCGGATACAGTGATCGTTTGTGTAGACGCACTAACTGACAAGATGATGGAAAAGGAACCAGATTCGATGGCGGTCACCATGAAGCAGGATTATGCCGCTAGTGAAGTCTATAGCACTACCAGCGAGGCACCACCTGTAAGTGATAGCTTCCTTCATTGTTTGTTTTATCGACTATTTGAAGCATATTTAGAAATCATCTCTCTGACTGTTTGTCTGACAAAAAAATGTCTTGAAGTCACACGGCGAGTAGAAACCGTGGAAAGCGAAAACTAAAAGTGAAAATTCCTTCCATTTCGAATGCACCGCCACCCGTAGCTGGTTGGAGACGGTGTGTGCGACAGAGCAGGCGTGGCGGTCTCTGATGGGGCAATTGCGCGGAATAATGAAAAAAGTGCTCTCTTCCTCGGATGCAAAACGCTGTCAGCCGCGATGTTCTTCGAACCGATGAATTTTAATTGTATTGTTTTCCGATGGAATTAAGGTCGCCCGCCGAGCGAACGGTGTGTGGATGTTTGCCAGCGCTCGGCGCCTAATGATGACGATGCTGGCTAATGTTGACTACCTTGAAAACTCATCCCACCATACACCCCTCACCAAATGATTGGTATGAACTCGCTACAACTCTTCATCATGCCTGCCTGCTTCACAGAGCTTGACTCAGTTGGAAGAACCGATTCCACGGAACGAGCGAACATTTTAATATATGACTACTTAAATACTGGTCAGGTCAGGCAATGATGTTTTCTTTCCCAGCATCACATGACTGCGATTCAGTTGTTCGTGTACAATACTGGCCGAGTTCGGCTGTGTCTCTGTGTAGAAGATGTTATTGCTGCGCGGTGGGAAAGTGTTGTATGGACTGGTAGCAGGTAGCATAATTACGATAATTTCGATAATCTGCAATCGATTAAATATGGTTTTCCTTTCCTATATGCATAAAGGCGTGAAGAGTTGTTATTTTCAGTTTCTTTCTGTGGCAATTTTTGCTTTGCGGAAATTACGAATTTTTCGTTTTCACTAGAACTTGGTTTCTCGAACATTGCTGAACCTTAGAGTAATGGCACCTCGCAAAGCAAAATATGACGCAGTAAGAAAATGGATATAATAACTCTTCACACCTTTAGTGATAGAGAAGGGCAATCTATAAAATCGAATACACATTATCAAAATTGTCGTAATTGAGGAACCAGTTTACATAAATGATTATATTGAATTTGAAATTTTAAGCTTGTATTCTAATGACATCACTGAATATAATTCATGTTATTAGTATCGCATTTGTGCTTACCCCTAGTTTCGAATGACTACAGAAGTGATATTTTGTTTCTAGATATATCAAAGATAATATAAACAAAATATTCTAAATATTTTTGGTCAGACAAGCGGAAGAATACACTAAACAGGTTTGGTGTCTACTCAAAACTGGTTTGGCACTTATACACTGTTAGAAACGGATGATTTGTCGTCTTCCTTGCTAAATAATATTTACGGTTTTTATTCATAAGAGTGTGACGCTTCGTATTTATTATACTGAATCCTTGACGAGTCAATCACGTTATTCGAAAAATAAAGTATAATTGTCAATGAACCGCACGCTGAGCTCCTAATACATTCAAACTCATAGCACCCTGGATCGAATTGCTCTTCCTAGAGCACTCTATTGAGAGTGTGGCCATTAAGAAGTAGAAAAGATATGACGTATCCAAACGAGCATGAAAGTTCACGTATTTCTGTTGTGAATACGTCAAATTTCACGCTTGTTTACAAATGTCATCTGTTTTATTCTTTCTCATGGCCACACTCTAACTAGAGTGACCTTGTCTGATCTATATCTATGAGAACCAAAGCTAAGGACGCTCGAACTAGACTGTTTTAATGGCAAATCATAGATTCTTTGTGGCTTCAACAAAGTTTTCATTCAATATAATCAAACTCAAATTCATTCTGAATTTTTCAGAGTAATTTGACCAGATACTTTCGTAACTTTTAAAATTGGTCCTAATACTACGTTAGCGACGGAGCAACGTTGTCACCATATTATTTTCTCTTATAGATTTTGGTATCAGCTATTCTAGAAACACATCAAATTCAATTCTTAGCCATTACGCTTTGAAGATACAATAGCCTGTGAAAAACACTTAATAGCTTTTGATGTGAATTCGTTCAAAACGTTAGCAATGTTTATTGTGGTCTAATTTTCGTATCGATTCGTAGATTTGGTTATGACCATCACACATTAAAGATCGTATGCTCATGAACAAATTTACTATATCATTTTCATATCTTTACGATTTAGTTTATAGACCAAGTGACTCTGACCAGTTTTAATGTTGCTTTTTATTATAGAAATTTTATTCATGGAATCCGATCATGTATCGTGAACAAGCTCACAAATCGTTGCGCAATTATTATATACTACCACATGGCTTAATGACCCAATTCTATCAAACGTTCGATTAGTTTTTATGGATTGTTATTTTATCCACATTGCACAGCAGTCAGGAATTTTTAAGTTTAATTAAAACTAACTTCTTATGTCTTTAGGAAAGTTTTTGTAGTTTGTTAGCTTTTGATTAAAACAACAATTGGGATGGTTTTAATTTTACCAAAATAAAAAACTGCCTCTTAATCATTCTACATAGAGACATACTGCTTTAAGTGAAGTTGTAGAACGACAAATTTTAGAAAAGTTTGCTGAAGACATGTAAGCTCCATCTGTCATATTTTTCATCTACAAGAAATTTAAAATCAAGATTTTGGGTGTTTATTAGCGTTTTTTAGAAAAACTGTTTAATTTATATAACTTTTGCGGTATTGATTAAAAAATGCAGTCTTCAGACAATTCTAATTTCATTTTAGGACGAATTAGTATAATTTGTTTCCTGGCACCACGTATTTAACTATTATCGTTGAGAAGTTATGACCATTTTCTCGCAATTTTTTCTTCAATATTGATATCACTGATGGGGGACAAGAAAAAATAATTCTTTTCCAACTACATATAAGGTTGTAAAATTTAGCAAAAAAATGGCGAAAGCGATATTTTTTTTAAATTCACAAAATCAATTTTCGAAATCATATCTTTTTCATAATAGAAGCTCAAGTTTTTATGTGTTAGAAGAAAACGTTCATTTTCAAAAACTATAAAAATTATGTAAAGGATATGTTAATAAAAAATGAAAACAACAACAGTTATGTTGAATATTTAGTTTTTCGTAAATTGACCCTTGGTAATATGTGTAAATTACTTTCACGATGGGCAATATAAAAGATATAGTTTCGTTCTCACGCTAAAAGCTTGCACTTTAGAAGACTTTTCTCTTATTTTAAACATTAATTAGGGTGGTTCTGAATTTAATGTAATCTGAAAACTAACTTTTTAATGGTTCGATATAGCTTATAATCTTTCAGAAACTTGAAGAAAATATTTTTTTCAAAAACTTTGTCGAAGGCACTGTAGTTTTATATCTTAAACTTTTTATTTCACAAGAAATTTATCAAAATTCATGCGAGTAATTCTTAAAAAAGTGATTTTAGTTATATAACTTTTGCTGTTTAGGTAAAGTGACTTTAGAAATACTTTCACATATTTTGAAGAAGAACAGTTTGTGTTAATACACTGAACCTCTAACTTCTTTCGTTAGAAAGTTATACGCACTTTTTACTAACAATAAGCTAATTTTCGGATAAATAGTGCAAGATATAAAAATACCGTATTTCCTATTTTTTGGTGATGTATACTACAAATTTTGATATTTCATATGGCAGGAACGATATTTTATGCTAAGAGCCCTGATAGCAGGTAATAATATTTGAAAAAGTTATATTTGTGTAAAAGTTATAATAACTTTGAAACGGAAATATTTTAGTTTTTTTTGTGTCTATGAATAAATTATGCGTCCTAAAATAATATTCAAGTTGTGTAAAGGCTACTTTCGTGTGAAATAAAAACTACAAAAGTGATATAAATAAGACCGTTTTATAAGGCACCGCTTAGATTTGGATTTCTCGTGAAATGGAAAGTATGAAAGATAGAGATTACATGTCTTCAGCAAATTTCTCTAAAATATGTTGTTCTACAGCTTCATTGAAAGCAGTCCAGCTCTATCTCGAACCGTGAAAAAGTTGATCTTTAGATCTTTAAAAAAATTAGAACCACCCTGACTTCCAGTTAAACGAAAAGAAGGGCCTTGTAAAGTTTAATAACTTTCCTAAACATATTATAAGGCTAAGTTGTTTAGTTTTAGCGAAACGTTAAAATTCCTGCTAAATTTAAACTGTGCATTTTATGCTACATTGATACTTTTCAATGTAAATGCATGTGAAGAAATGAAATGAAATGTCTACCTTTTAGAGACCTAGGAAGCAATTCGTCGACTTACTTGAATTACAGAAGTACATATATTTGAATATCTTTAAAATGTTATAATGTGTAGCTCAAGAACTTAGCCTACCGGACAATTACAGGGCAATGACTCCAAAATCCTCCCGAGCATATAACTCATGTCTTTTGAAACCATCGTTTCTACATATTACTACAATATTTATGATGTGTACATTTGGCCTGCGTTAAGCCAAAGCGAACTGAGCGCCATAATTTTTTCCCGGTATTTTCAATGAAAAAAATAATTTTTCATTTATTTACCATTATCATAGAAAGTTTAAGGGTACTTATTTGCTATCGTTTACTATTTGAGTTCTCAGAAATAAATTGATGTAGGTGTTAAGAGTGCTACATTAGCTGCGATAGCGATTTTTAGGAAGGTACTTCCAAATGGCGCTTGGTCCTCTTTGGCTTAACACAGGCCATTTATACCACCAATTGTAACCAAAGGAATATTGTGAAATTACCATGATTTGAAATATAGCGCTTGGGAGATATGGTATTTTAATGTATAACAGATGTGCGTGCCTACCAGCCTGTTTCCAAGAACAAAGAAAACCGTCACTTTTAAGGCTTCCGTAGTGATCAATCGAGACGAGTTTGTCGTAAAAGCAAGAAGTGGAGCTCCGGCCAAATACAGTAGCTATTGACTTTCGGTTTATTTTACCGAGTACACACCGTTTGGCACATTTAGTGAAGGTTAAATAGACCTACGGAAGTCGCCTTTATCCAGTTCCATCATGTCAGCATACAATGCTTACTGCATCCAACAAATTGGCATAACAACCCAAAGCGCATGGCTGTGTGGTTGAATTGAAATGAAAATCCCCATGTTTATGGAGGGTGGAAAAAACGGGGTACGGCTTCATGATTCAAAACCACACTTTTGCGGTGTGGTCATTGAAAAATAATGTCACAATTAAGAAAAATGAAATCCGTTAGGGAGGATTCTTGACGAAACTGCTTTCCAGGTGTTTATAATGGTGTTTTTGTGGTGCAAATGCGGTTGAACAGATCCGTTCCTTCGTATATGATCATACAATACAAAACAATGTGATAGCTTTACATAAACCACTCTTTTCACATATTAAGTGCAAATTGATGCGTGCCAGGTCTGTGATCAGTCGGCATATTACGGAAAACCATGCTCAGAAACCGCTAAGGAAAACTCTTCAGATAACGCTAACAACGGCAGAAGCTGTATCTAATATGTACCTCGAAATCAGCAGTTAACAACAATATTGTAAAAATCGAAACTTTTTTGACTGCCGAAAATTAAGCTGACGCGTACCTTAATTTGACTGGAATGAATATTGATTCAATAGTACATGTGGGTTGAATTGAATATCGTATGATTCCATTAATTTCACCACATATCTAGCAGAATGCGTCCAAATGTCGAAAAAAGAACATGATTCAGACGCTTCCGTCAACGGAATAGAACGTCAACGGCATGTCACCGTTCCGTCAGGATAAGTTGACTATTATGATCAAGGAATTCTCTGCATCATCCACAAGTGTCGCAGGATAGAATTGGTGTTGGCAGGTAGTGAAATGAATCAGGATATATGTTGGTAGATATTGTGATTTAGCTAAGAACTCAAGCGCTTTGTCTTTTCATTTTATATCAAAGTTTTCAGAAGTGCGACCTCCGGTAGAAATACGCATTTTAAGAAAGCGTACAAAAAGTATAAAAGATATCCCATATAAATTTGAAAATTCACTGCGAAATGTTAATGACAAATTGGCATCTCCACTCTCCCTATCAGACACGTTTCCATAATTGGTTAAAACGCCAAACTGCAAACGACATGCGTATTAAATATTAAAAACACAACGACGAGGGATTTTGATCCATCGGCGGTCCAGAAGAAGCATGGATGAGAAAAGAGCAATACTGGCAAAGACCGACTACGGACCGGAGCGGTTCAAACTCGAAAGAGCGACCCAGAGTACTGCACTGGATGATTTTAATGAAAAGACCAGGAGTGCGATTTTACAAAGTTTTAGCTTCCGATGACCCTACATTTTCTCACAAAGTGAAGTTCTGGAGTGTTAAAATGTTTACCACTGTTTAGGAAAGCAAAAGTAGTACAAAGCTACCGTCAGAACTTCATGAGACCTCAAGAAGGCTTTTGGAGGTATTCGTCAATGTAGATTTGTCGGTTCCAGATTTGATAAAAAACCTGACTTATTTTGACACATCTACAGATCGCTTGCCACACAAATAACTTTTTGTGTTATTCGACAACTTCACCTTAGGTCAATTAAAAAAAATCCAAAATATTTATACGGTTTTTAAACCAAAGCTTTGGAAGTTATACCTTGGCGTTGGAGAGTGGGTATATTAATACATGCTGTTACTTAGTGTATAATTAGACTTCATCCTTTACGGCTATTGTACAACCACCAGAAGAAACCTAAAACGTTGGTACAAAATCTGGAATAGCAAAAGACTATACAAAGGTGACTATATGACTCAATATAGAATGGATAAAGGCTATGATGCAAAAACTTAAGGTCCGTCCCGGTAAAGTCTTCGGTACGGATCAATACCTTGACCTAGGAACTCCTAGCATGTTGTTAGTCGCCTCTTACGACATGGGAGCAAGTTTCCAGTGGTTCAATCATTGGCTTAAATAGTGCACACAAATTTTAGCCCGTCGACACCACACGGCTTTGTATCTGTTTGTCGTCAATTTTAAAAAGACCAACAATATCGATTATTCCAGTCTAACCTTTACACATTAGTAGCACTTTTTCACTGAAGTAAAATCAGCCTTAGTCTATTGACAATTTGACTTAGAGATCCGACTCCTTTGCATTATCCACATCCACATGATCCTAATAGCTGAATGAACCTTTCACTTCAGGGCAGATGGGTACTTTACCATCTTCATTTTGATATAATTTTCTATAAAGCTGACACAACATCTTTACTATTAACCAGTCACTTTATCATGGGGCCCATCCCTGATACTCGTTTAAAATTACTTTATTTGTCTTCTTTATTTTTCTCTTCCCGTAACCTACCGACTTCTTGCCGTACCGTATAACAGCCAAAAACTCTCATATATAACAGATAATTCAGGTTTAACCTTTCTCTTATTTGCCTACAATGCAATGACAGGGAAGTTTGCTACTGCGTGACATCCTCCGCCCCAGGGTACGGGTGTTAGACGCAGAAGTGAAAAAAGTACTGATTCAACACCGCCGCCGCTACCGAGAAAGAAAGAGAGGTCATAGTGTCGTAACGCTTCGAAAGTTGCGCCTCCATAGACGCTGCACCGCGAACCCTTGGTGTGGGAATCTACGTAGCATTTGACTCAGTGGCGTAGCCAAGGGGGGGTTTTGGGGGTTAAAACCCCCTCCAAACCAAAATATTTGAATTGAAGAAAAAAAAGTTTGATGCTGACTAGTGTATTAAATATTCAAATAATTATTTTCCAGTTTATTATCCGTTCATTACAGTGAGAACCTAATGTTTAAAACGTTATGGCGACTTTTTGTAAATTGTGAGAATGGGATCTTGTAACTAATATTTTAGTGAGGATCCTATAGTTGATAAATCACGTAAATATCAAGCAAAATAGCTCAATGAAAACGGCTACATAGAAACTAACGAAAAATGGCGTTTACGCTTGTCTCTAACAGGTCAGAATCGGTTCTTATGCGCATTTGATTTTTTGGGTTATCACTTATATAAAGTGCCACTAGCTAGGATTGGTAATAAAAAAAATGGAAAAATTTTCACGCTTTTCGCTATTTATGGTGTACATTTGGGTATCGAATAGAATGGCGCCAAGATTCCATAATTTGGAAACCATCAGCTTTTGGAGGTTTAGTATTTAGCAGCATAATTTTGTTGATTAATTTTTCCAGTTGGATGCATTACTAATTCCAATCAAATTTAGTTCGAAACTTAGTGTCTTCAGCAAAGTTTTCAAGAATATTATTGCAAATAGCTTGGTTCAAGATATGAATGCAACCCGTATTTGTGCGTTATAGGCCATATTGCACTACGAATTCCCTTACTAACGGTTATAGGCGGCAAAAAAGAATTTGAAAGAACACCTTGTAGATGACGTTTACAATCCTAGTATGCAAAAGTGACTTCAACGCCACTTTGGTCAAATTTAACTTTTTCATATTTTTAAGTTCACTACGAAAATTCACATCTTTCAGTGCAAACGACTTCAAATAAAAATAAAAAATAACCTGTTGAAATGCAAAAAGCAAAGTGGCCTATCAGGATGTTTATGTCACCGATGACGAGCTTAACATTCTGCCATAGGCAGCTATCATAGACATGCTCCAGCTGCGCATAAAATGCATCCTTTTCAGCTTCGTGAGGTCAGTACACATTAATAATGCTCTAGTCGAAGAAATGGCCTTTGATCCACACTACACACATCCTTTCGCCTGCCACTTGATCACGCGTTGGCGCATTTTGCCCAGCTCTTGTGCCGTCGCACGATCCCCGCATTTCCACACCTTCTGCTCCGTCAATCAAAGCTCTTCCAATGCTACGGTTTCGAAGTTGCGAGTTTTCAGCTCATCCTTTTCTGCTTGATTGTTAGTAAAGTGGTGTTTTTGGGCCACTCGTTGAACTTGACCTATCGTGTCTCGTAGCCCGTCACCCAACATAACTGACACCTGCGACAGGTATTTAGTTCTGTCACGGTAGGGTTATAGCGCCTATGCCCGCTTACACCACCCCATTTCGCTATTACTGCAGAACACGGTAGTACCCAGTCGATCGCGGCCTACAGATTAAATGTCATCAATAGACCCGCAAACATTTTTGAAAAAACTAAGATTTTCGTCAAAACCCCCTCCAAACCAAATTTCTGGCTACGCCACTGATTTGACTGCATTCGGTGGGGTACTGCTGCGCGGCGATGGCTCGAATTTGGTACGCGCGTGTTCATTTCTCAAGAAGACTTTTTATTCTTCTTTAATACTCTTCTCACGAGTAACGACACTCGGTTACCTAATTAATCAAGCACGAACTGAAATGCAAGCTGTTCCCCCCCAACCAATTGTTTTGTTTTTCTTCGTGTTCCTCCAGCCATGGTCGAATGGCAGTCAGCCCCACTTTTCGAGACATGCGCACGAGCTTTGCGATATTTGCGCACTTCGAGTGGCGTGAGAGCGAAGATGCTTCACCAAGCTGCCTTCAGTGTGACAATTTCGGGTAGGTTTCCAAAAACAATCATTCGCGATTAGCGTTCGTTTGGAAAGTAGCAAATCCAACGGGTTAATTTTTGGCTGGCTATTCGACGTGGAAACATCATTAAAAATTAATGATTCAGTAGTCGGATGCGGATGCAAACTCGACTGAAATCCGCCACCCTCGCAGCGTAAAAATGGTCAATGGTTTTTCACGCACTTACGTGCCACCAAACCGACGGTATTATTCAGGTTAATTTAGCTAGTTATTCCATTCATTTCGCAGAACCTCACGCAACAGCACACTTCAGCCAGTTTTGTATTCAAGCTTTATATGTAGATATACTGTTCGCCAATGTCTACCGTCAGTGGTTTTGCATGTCGCTGCTCTGGGAAACAAACAGACTTTTCGGGGCTCCACTCTTCTAGTTTGTTAATGGATACCAACCTGGTGCTGCTCTGTACATTGTTTCCGAGGTGAAAACTTATTTGTTAAAAGTTTTCCTTGAACTGCAGCTACCACATAATAGCTATTGTTTATTTATGCATCTACCTGGAAGGTTGTAACTGTTTGCTTGTGCAACTGCGAAAGTTGGTGTTGCAAAACCGGCAGACAATTCACCTAACAGGGTGCGACCAATTACCGTTTTTTATGAGAAGAAGATAAGCGGTCAATTACAAACGTGTAGAATTCTGAAACGTCGACGGTCGATCTTTCAAAAAAACGCCACTTCAAGTGTGCTATAAATAAGAACCCTTCCCCTATCTCAGTAGGGGGCATTTTTGTTGCTTTGATTCAAGTTTTTTTTTTCATTCCACTGCCGAACTGGAAGGTACCGCGGTGGTGAAGGTTCGTCACTTATAAGGCTGTTGAAATCTTTCGAATGTTCAGCATCGCTAAAGTGGCACACTGCTGGTGAAGCACCTTTTACGAGCACACGATTTTCAAGGGGGACTTTTTTTTGGTTTGGTTGGCACTGGCGCACTATAGCGAATGAGATAATGTGACGAGATGATGACTAGTTGGACGAAACTTGAGAACCATTCCGTCGCTAGTCGATGATGTTTGTAGATGAGCGATGAATGATCAATTTTCTATCAATTATCGGTTTTGTTGTCTTTTTGTTTTCAACAGAAGCAGAAATGAATTTGAGTAATGACTTCATTTATATTCAAATTGGCAGTTTTAAAACAAACAATCACTCTCTGATTTTCGATAACAAAAATATTTGGCGAAACTACCTTAAGCGGCAAAAGCGAGGTGGTTATGACGATGGATTTATGATAAACTTGACTTTCATTTCCACGCAAACTACCAATGACATCCGGAATAAGGAGAAAGATTATTAACTAACTAATATGGTGTGACATTTAACCCGAATATATTAGAACTGTCTAACGATTACTAGTACGTTCCACACCTAAAATCCACATCTGATATTTGCATCAACAATAAAATAATTCAACCTAAATCAAGTCTACGCGATCTACACTTACGGGTAAGCTACATTCCATCAATCAAAACTCTTAAGCTTGACACATCGATCCATTTTTCGAACATCAGAAGAATAGCGACACGGTACATTAGGCGCTGGTCATCGTACTGCAGCCGGAGGTTCGGGTAATTGAATGCAATCTTGAACATGGATGGATTCACCTTCTCCGGTGTGCCATCCACCGGTGAACCGTTAGTAAGCGCAGCAGCAACAGCATCAGCATCGACGAAGGCCAGTGACCCAGATTCTGTGCGGTGCGGACCCGGCGAGGTAATAAACTTATCCGTCAGCTTGGCACGGCGGCGTACTTCTCCAAGTTGGCACTCGAATAGAACGTTTTTGAAATTCAATGACTCGTTCGCTAGCGGTGAAGATCGTGGCGCGAAAACTCAGGTCAGGACGACACGCTGCAGTTGTTCTGTGTTCTGTGGGAAGATCTCCGTTCGGCACGATTCTTGACTAATGAGATGATGATCGTAGATCGATGGACACGTTTCGATTCGAAAACTGGAGACCGGCTCCGTGCACGATGGTTGCACTGCAAAGCACAAACAGTAAACGCATTACATTTCGCAGACGGCAGACCGAGCCAATTAAACTTCGTGGTATTCGGAATCGAATTCGTTTCGAGCTCTGATGAGTGTGGCTACGGACAATTGGCAGGTTCAACTGATGGTCGAGAATTGTAGCTTGCGCAACCGTGTATTACTTTGGAAGTGGATTGAAGCATCTACTTAACGATCGGTGGAATCGCTACCAAATACGGGTTTATTTGGACGTCAATATTTTGTTTGTAATGAAGCTCAATCGCCATATACGGATTTGTTCTTCTCATTAAGGCCTTCTTGGTTTTATGAATACTAACGATGTTACGACCTTTACTTCAAAATTGTTAATTGAAAAATTAGAAACCGCTTATTTTCATAATTACAACTCCAATCAAACTAATACATCCATAAATAAATAGACCGTTATTTCATTTTCGACAAACGATATTGTGCATTATTAACTACGCCAACGCAGTTAAGCATTCGATGTTTTCATGAGATTAAATTTTTGTTTTTACATAAAATTGAATAATAAATTTGTTATTTAAATGTGAAATATTCATAAATCGTTTTTCTGATGTAAATCAGTGTCCTATGATCTCAATAAATGAAGACTTTTTTTCAATAGGTCCAATCTGCAAAAGAGAGCCTCTCTTTGTTTACTTTCTCTTCCGCGAATTCCTCTGTCACCTTTCTGATTTCCCTTCAAATCTATGCATAATAAGCTAGTAAAAACTTTGGTCTTTCGAAACGTACTGATAAATGTTTTAAAAGTTTTACGGTTTCACAGTAATAAGCGAAAGAGAAAGCGAAAAAAGAGGACTCTCATTTGCAGATTGGACATAATGAAAAAAAAAGTCTTCAAATACACTAAACATACCATTCAAGCGCAAATATAACATTTATATTTTCCGAGAAATCTGCTTTATTTTCGTGATGTTTTAACGATATATAATTCTCATTGAACCTAAACTCACTTGTATACAAGGTGTACGTTCGGTACTAAAACTCTGTTGGAACCGTAGTATTTTTAACAATCGTATAATAGACAATAAAATTATGTAAAAGAACCGAAAACAAGGATAAAAATAGTACAGCAAACAAGGTAGAAACTAATAAAAAATTGGGTTTACTAATAAGCGGATTCATTTAACTGCACAACACCGCATTTAACGCTAGTTTATTATTAACTTTGCTGATATGAAGTATTTTTTACAGCAATCGGCCAAATTGGATTTTGTTATTGCTTTCAATTGAACACCGATTGCTGCTAAATCGCATATTTTCAATCGATCACATAAGTGTCGATCAATTTTTTCTTCCAATTTTTGCACTTAAACTATGTTCACACCACGAACAGACAGCAGATAGACATTGATAGGCAATTTCGGAGCGCGACTAAAATGTTGCGACTAATTGTATCTTTACGTTAGTAAATTGGGATTTCATCGTTTGCATATGTGGCAGTCGACTTATCTACACACTTCTTCAAGTTACTCAAAGCGAAAATTCTTAGCAGAAGATTTCATTTACTACGACACTATGGCCAAAAATAGATCTGATCCAGATTATATCCAGATCCAGATTTCAAAGCTGTCTGTCTTTGAGTGAGTTGAAACAAAAGAGAGTTGAAACAGTGCCCAATACTATCGTAACCATACTGTCTTTTTAACGTCGTCCAATGTTAGTCCAACGAACGTCCTTCATTGGCCGATTTTGAAACATTCTTTTCTTAGGGGGTGTTCGTCTTGGAATAAAATAAGAGAGATGATCAGAGATCATCTCGGTCATCTTTTACATACACTAAATGCAAGTACTTTCGGAATTATGCTCCGAACCACGGTGACACGATGTGTTCTTTTCCACATATCGAAATTGAATGATACTAAAATGATTATGCTCACAAATATTTATGGAATACATCACAAAATCACTTTATTTTAAATTTGAATGAATACCTGTAGATTCCATTTTTGTGCGTAACGAGTAACACCTATAACTTTAAAAGGTTAAAAGTCCCGCAACGTTTAAAAAAAATTATCGTATCTTATCAATGTTGTGCTATCTTAGCCATTTAGCACATTTGAAGAAAAATATTTTTAAAGTTAGGGATGGAGTTTTTTGAAACTTAAAAATGATAGGAACAACACAGAGGAGACAATTAATGCTGCTATCTATTCTGTATGAATCCCTTCAAATATGACGAAGATTGGTTGACTATATTGAGAGTTTTTGCTACAAATTCATTGGCAGGTTTCTGGGAACCGGCGTTTCTGAGATACTAAGCGCGGCGCACCACGAGGGTACTTGTCTATGGAAAAATCATTGTTTAATGAATTCACCGGTCCATTCTTGACGGTTTATGTATATGTGAGCGTCTGTGAATGGTTTCTTGTTTTTTTTTTGGGACGATATTATCGTACGGAAGTAAGAATGCGTCGGAAATTTTGAGAAGCGTATGGGAACGAGATTACGAAAACTGAAGAATGAAAACAAAGGTATCGGTGGGAAAGGAAAGAGAAAGTTGACGGACAAATCAATCGGCCAGCTAACAAAATTTTATGGGCTGGAGATTCGGAGAAACTCAAATTCTGTAGAACATAAACGAATTGCAATCTGGGCTTCCCTCGAACACTGCTCGTCATCGAACGAAAATCCCTAACACTCAAAGCTTTCACCCGGCGAGGACATTTGGTGCAAGTGGCGCCAGGTTGAAGTAAAGGGAACTTTAGAAACTTTCGAACATGTCAGGGTCTACAAAGGCCTATCATCTAATGATTTATTAGAAAGATGCTCAGGAGCTCACACCCAAAACATCAATGAGTCTCTGATAAGTGAAATCTGTTCCTTAGCGCCAAAACAAATGACTTATTTAGCAGTCCGTATCTTCAACCAAGGATTTTCATCAATCTTACAAGCTATGGAGGCGATGGGAATCACCTTGGGAACTGAAGCTGAAAGATGTGCTACTCGACTCGACAGTGAACGTATAACTCGTTCTGAACGCAATATGGGTGTCGCGGCAAAACAGGTCCAAATTCAACAGAGCAAAACCAAGAACATTTTCGTGATGAGGAAGATGAGCTCTTCGGACCCGGTATAGTAGATTAACTAGTAAGTTACTACTACCGAGTTATACACCGTACTTTTTTCTTTAAACACGTTTTCCCGAAAGTAGTGTTTTTAAGCGGTCAAGTAAAACTTTTCATAGAAATACTGGTCCGATCTCAATAATTTTGTCTCCAACTGTTCAGAAAATATACCGCTATTTTTGGTCGAGAGAGATTTGCAAAATGTCAATTTGTTCCATTTTTATGGCCCCTAATAGGTAAAAAATAACGTAAATATTGGAAATTTTCACAAATCGTTACATAACTTTTATAAATTATAAAATAAAACAAATCCCCCTCGTCTAAACATACCCAACGTGACTATGATTATAAAAAATATGAGTTTTCTGATTACAGATTACCCAATTTTCCTCAACTTTACTTAAGCGGGACCCATGCAGTTTCTACGTCAATGTCATCAATGAAATTTCAAGGTCGCGAGAGATTTTTATTCTCGTCTTTAAAAGTAAAATTGAAAAGTCAAAACATCTTCAAAATAAAAAAAAATGTTTCTAAATCCATTGAGTAGATGCTTTACAATTTATTCCCAAAAAGTGTTAAATTTTAGGCCTCGCGAGTAGAAGACTCCCTTAAACACTACCGAATCGAGAAAACACTATTGGGATTAAGACAAAACAAAAACGTCCTTCTGGTGTACAGCCCGCGGAATGTGACTAATGCTGATTTCACTTTACGAAGTCACGTCAGAATAGGTGCGTTTCAGTGTTTACACAGCCCAAACAAAAACGACAGCTTCGAGCGCGGTTAGTTCATAATATATTTATTATTTACCAGGAAGTTGGTTTCAGTTGAAGCTTCAAAATAAACTCTGTTTATATTCGACGAGTCGAGTCAACAGCATCCAGCCGCAACGGACTCTGCGTGTCATATCGTGCACAAAGCGAACAAATGCTTTCAATCAGAGATTTATCGAATATCAATAATCAGCAACACCACCCACCCACCACGCAATAATATATTCAACCTTATCTCGTTTCCTTCCATCGTGTCTTCTCATGTAAGAGCTTCGTGAGGATCTTTAAGAAATTCGCTCCATCGATCTTCGTTACGGAAGATCCTTACGGTAATTCGGCGAGGTGCATATTTTCTGTTTCTGATTTCAAAGAGACAGGAGATTTTGGTTTAAGCTACACGTGTAGGATCAGGACATATAAACTTGAAAATTCGACCCAAACTGAACTGGCTTAACTGTGAATGTGCAACAGGAAAATCTGAAAATTCTGAAAACAGCACATGGTTTAACGACCCACTCGATTAAAGTTAGGACTGAATTATTTCTTTTACCTCTTCCTAGGAAGATGAGCTTTAAAAATTATTATGATGATTGTTACAAAAATCATGTCAGCCGGAATACGTAAAAAAGAAAAGTTTTCTCTAATAGTGACAGCTGAGAACTTTGTTCGGCTTTAGCATCCAGCACACAGGAAAAAATCAGCAGTTCGGCCAAACTAAAACATAAACTTGAAAATATATTGTAATGCAATGTCAGGTATAAATAATCAATTATTTTAAGTTATTCAACTGATTGCTGATTGCAGAGATTTTATTTTCACCAGGACATAAAATTCGGCTTGGGACAATGCAATGTGTGATGTGAAACTAGTCATTGCCAGTTGTTCGCCTAAATAAGCGTGATTATTTCCTTCGAGTGCAATACTGGGCGCTCTTCTTCTAACAGTTGATGAGATTCTTTCATGTGAGCTTTGATCGGCTGAAAAAGTCGAATGATTCATCTTACAAATCAAGCATTGGCGTCCATGATCTAGATACCTAGTGAGAATTGACACAAATGGAATATAAGGCATTGCGTTTCAACCAGATTATTTTTCGTTGAGGTGAAATTTGGCACGCCCAGGAGGCGATAATTGAATTTTCGAGGTGAGAATAGATGCACGGAATAGAACGTTTATTACCATTTATGCTGAAAAGAGAAACATTTCTGCTAAATAAGCACTATATAGATGTTTAAGAAACAATACACTGATACTTTATTCTGAAAAAGGTTATAAATAATATAGCTTTATTTAAAAGTTGTTTTGAAAAAGAGTGCGGAGCTCTTCCTAATAGTGCCAAATAGGCTCATTACCCTATTTTGCGTCGCGTGTAATACGTCAAAGACCTGCAAGAAACTAACTCTACATCCAACAAAGTATAGAACGAAGTAGATCAGCGTATAAGGCGTTTGTTGCATAGATTTTTCGGCTAGGAAGTGTAAAAGTTGTTGCAAAAATGGAAATAAGATGCATTTTTTCAAATTTGTTATACATTCCTAGAGTGATCTGCCCATACGTTTAGCCAATAACGGTTCGTCCGCAATTTCCTCTTAAAATGAATTTTGGCAGTTGGCTTAAACTCCGTAACCATATGTCAAAAATCTTAAGTTTTCGTAAACTAGCGTAAACTCGAAGTTTGATGATTCACCAAAGTTTCGGTTAAAACCCGCACGAAAAACAAACAATCTTTAACGATGACTTCAGTCCAAGTGAAGACATCCCTGGTCTATCGCGTAACACCAGCTATAGCCAATCACGCGTGCTTTGTTATTGCAAAATTTATCACCTAAACTGGCAATGCTTCAACATCTCACGAGCGAAGTATGTGACAGCAACTGGGTTACGTGGAATAAGTAAAGCCTGAGTGTCTGTCGTCAGCCTTATGCTAGGCTGTGCCGCATATGAATGTGCTGCCGACCAGATGCACCTAACTTGGTCGGTTAGCGTGTTTCTAGAACACTCGCTGAGAAGCTTGTGCGAGCTGAGGATCGTTTTAAATGTGAACCCAGCACAAAACAGTTCTTGACAAACGATGATTCGACATTTACCAGTTGCGTGATGTTCTCGGACATTCCATTGTGGGGATTAGTTATGTGGTTGAGTAATCGTTACGGTTTTGCAGTAGATGACCTATAGATGAGTAAATGAATATTCAAATTATTTAAATATGCCTACGGATTCGTTTTTCTGTGCAGCTTCAGCGATAGAGCGTCTTGTCGTGTAAATACCGCAATCGTAGCATTGAGATCTGGGAGAGGAAACGTCGATAAATTTCCTCATCACGGGTGATTTTCTTTCTCCTCCAAAGTTTGCTTGCTTTCGTGCCATGATTGGTCAATTCGATTAGCTCGTCAGATTTATACAGAGGTATTTCGCATTGAAAACGAGATTAATTGCTTTCGCCACACTCGCTGCATGCCGTGATGGTATTCGAATGCGCTACCGCGCCACGCCAGTTGTAGCTGTCGAACAACTATCTGCTGGAGGATGTGGGTAGGAAGTTGGAAGCAATCGTACACATAGTTTCGGCTTCGATTTCCATCTGAAGCTGTTTACATCAGTTTTCAATTTGTTTTCTTGTGTGGTTTCCCACAGTCAATTACATAATTGGACTTTTTGTACCTAGGAAGATAGTTTCATAAATGTTGGGGTTCAGTACAATTAGGTAGCCAGTAATCCTATCGTATGCACTTCAGAGTACAAAACTACAAGTACAACTCCTAGCTTTAAATCGGCCCATATTCTAGCATAGCTAAATTATTCTAGCGGCTCTTTTCTTTCCCACTCAAAATGACTTTTGTTGCAAGGCAAGCTGACTAAACCAATGTGATCGCAGTTACATTTCTATGGTCATTGTACAACCTGAGTAAACATTCGAATTAAAATAAATTACAGATCACCGTCGTACTCAATTTAGCATACGTGAATAACTATTGTATCCAAGTTTGCACGCAAGGTCCGCATGTCAATTGCTGAAAGTCTGCAGGCCGATCGTAACCCCGACTAGCGGTATATTGCTATTTTGAATTGAAAAAACTGGATTTGGGTGTCAGTTATCAGTGGAAAAAAATATCATTATCAGCTTCTCACCTCTGATATTAGCATTTGTATTTGAACGAAAGAAGCTGTCAAATGCTGTGCTGGTACCAACTTATTTACATTATGAGTTATGACACAGTCTTTCTAAGGCCCCAAAGATCTATCATTTGCATCGCTTTGTTAATTTCAAGACCCTGGTAGTGTGAGGATCATATCTGACACTTATCTCACTTGGGTCCTTTGTAAGACTGAACTTATTATGCTACTTCAAATCAACCTTCAGTTGACCAATTACGAATTAAGTTGACAGTCGGTCCAATATCGTTGACCAGCGCATGATGTACATAACTATCGTATATTTCATTTCTAGGAAAACCACACATCCGCCGGCCAGAACAACCTTCACTGCTAATTTCAAAATAGTGCGCCACTCACTTTTTACGGCTGCTCTGGGCTAAATAAAGATGATGATAGCAAACATCCCGCAAAAAAACAACACGGGTTTCAACTCGTCGCTGTATCTGTTGGCGGAGGAACGACAAAGTTTCTTTCGCAATTACCATATTGGTGCTAAGAGGGTTTCTGCGTTGCATGCGGTCATCTGAGAGAAAACCTTTGTGCTCGAGCTTGCCAGTTAGCCGGCCCCGCAGCTATGCGTTACGTTAGTTAATAAAACAAAATGACTGTACGAAAAACGGAGTGCTTATTTGCTGACGCTAATTTGCCGCGAATATGTGGTCTTTTTTATAGAGTGGTAAATGCTTTATGTAACTAGTGCTTGTCATATGGCAAAATTTTCGATAGTTTTTTGTGACGAATTTCTGTGAAACTGGATACTACTGGCACAGGAAGTGAAATACGAATGTGCAACCAATTAACAGAACAAATTAAACGAAATGAATTTTTGTATTAAAGTTAGTGTACACTTCCATAATAAAACCTAACCAGGGAAACTTTCTGACCCTGGTCTGTCGGTTCCGAGGATGAGGTGCTGGTCTATTAAGCCACCACTTGAAGTATGTTTGAGCCCCAGCCACGCATAATTCTCAGTTTCGTTAGCCTAACCGGAACATAGGCCTTTTCTATAGTTACAATACCGCCTATGATCGCAAATCAGTCCCATAAAGATAGGAAATCCCATAGAAAAAGTGACAAACTGGCTGTATTTAACGTTAATTTTTTTCGCATCTGTAAGTCTCGTCCGATCTATAGACAATAGGCTCACACAGTACAGGACTTATTAATAAATCATCCCACACAAAATTTTTCCAAAGCTAACCTCCCCTTCTCTCTATGACACAAATTGTCAAAAATCTCTTTTTCGCCCCTTCTTTAAAGGATGCCCCACATCAAATTGCATAACAGAAAAAAACGCTGCTGAAAATTACCTAGTAGACCGATTATTTTCAAACTTTCAGGCAATAAAATAGAGCCCATTAGTAACCTTTTGTCATATTAATTCCATTCAACTTCAATACTACAACCGTACGCTCTCACCTTATGCTTAACTCGCAGCTAACATAAGATAAGGAAACCCACTTTTCCTTTATGTCTTACTCAGATTTGACCTCGTTAGCCTCGTACCACTTCAGGACAACATTTGAATAGTGGCACGCAACTAGATCCGACCAGAAGATCGTAGGGCCCTCGTGTATTTTAAAGGAGGAAGCAGACACTTCTATAGACACTCCTTGAGGGAGATCTCCCCGTTTACAGTCCCGGTAGTCACTCTGTTTACAACATGAGCGGATCGCTTGCCAAATCATGTATTTATTGGTAAACTGAAAATTTTAGCTTCCTTACTTCCTTCCTTTCAATGCTCCGAGTTTGGTAGTAGTGTCTAATCACACGTCTCACCGTTGACTGCATAATCCCGAGTTGTTTTCCGATGTCCCGATGAAAGAGTTGAGGATTTTCTAAGCGCTTACGAGAAATCAATTCGCGACATCGCTTTTCGGGTGACGCCATTTTTTCCAATTTTCAAAAAACTGTCAGCGATAAAAATACAGTATAAACAATACACTCTAAACTACTTCTGCCCAAATTTTCAAGAGATAATACCCAATGGGTTATTTTCTACAGCGTTTTTAGTACGACTATTTTTTTTAAAAATTTCACGTTTCAGCTTACTTCTCCTCACTCTATGTCATTAAATGTTACAATGTGTCGTACCCGCTCTTCCAGTCTCCTAAAAGTGTGACGTAATTTAAGAATATGTCTTAAATTGTAAATTTCTTCTTACTGAATTGTACACGCAGAACTTTACCCGCTCTTCCAGTCTCCTAATAGTGTGACGTAATTTAAGGATATGTCTTAAATTGTAAATTTCTTCTTACTAAATTGTACATGCAGAACTTTATTTGTTGATCGATAGCATACTTTTCTCTAAGGAGGAGAGGACAATCGCGTAGCTAATTTGATTCAATCTTAACCTCAATATTGAACAAGCTTCCGATTGGTCATTTAGCCAGTCAAGGGCGTTCATAATATTTGCAAACGGGATGAAAAACAGTGCTGCTGAATCTATTGTGTCTATTTTTAATAAACATCAACATTCAAACATATTGAATAAAAGTCCAGAATGACGATATAGCTATGTTTATCGTTAAAAGAGACAAGCATAAAAATAAAATTTATTTAATAAATGCTGTTAGTATTATGAATTCTTGGTAAAGGTGCTATCTTTGTACAATTATGAAAACCATGCAAAAGAAATCTGGCAACGATGAAATCTTTAGATTTACGGCATGGTCTAGTACAAAAAAATTAGAAGCCTGTTGTCTCTTCTCTTCGGTTGCAACATGCATGCTTTCTTGTTTGCCCCTCAATTCTTTGCATAGTGAGCTAGTTACATGAATATTTTTTCGAAATAAATTGAAAATTGCATGTAATAGTTTAAATTGGTGCTGTAATAATAGAAAGAGAAAGTAAACAAATAGATTCGCCCATTTTTCAAAGAAACGAATGAAAAAAGGTTTCATTTAGTAAAATGTCCAGTCCATAGTAGAAATGAAAAGGTGGTAGCATTTGTCGTTTTTGAATGTGATGAAAGTATAAGTATAAGAGTATACTGACAACACGTGCGAAACTTCAACAACTTCAAGAAAATGTGGCTTAAAGCTGCTCGAAAAGTGTTCACGAATGTCATGGAGGGCATCACAAGAAAAGTTCGAGTTTTTTCAGAAAGAAAATATAAATGACTTATGGGATTTTTGATTGATTGACACCGGTGTAGTGGAGTGCACTGGTTCTGCATCATTTTTGCACTTTCCAGCAGAAGCATAAGCATAAGCATAAGCATAAGCATAAGAGATCGCCCGTAGTTGCTACTCCGTTATTGACCAGAACCAAATTAGGTTGCAAAATGTTCATTGGAACAACATGCTTGGGAATAACATGATGAGCCACATTGTACAATCTATTCTAATCCCTGCATGCTGATCAATACTGACGCCGGCTACGTCCGAATGCAGATCTTCTGGGAAAGGAAGGAATGTTAGTCCGATACATGTTGCTACTAGAGACCGAGGAATCCTCTGCATCTCCACATGTATCACGGGAAGGGGAGAGTTGTTAGTAAATGTGTCAATAGCGTTATTATGTAATAATTGCTCTGGGCAGCCGGCTGCAGAGAATTTGGGAAATTGATTTGTTGTATTAATACGATTAGAAAAATGAGCACCTTGAACTCCAGATAGCCGGCTATAAGGAGCACTGCTTATATTTTTAATAATATTCAATCACGCGACGAATTTGTTCGTGGTTTCTATCGTGTCGGTGCTGATTTTACCCGGCGATCGTTTGAATAAAATGCGGAATCTTACACAGAAGGTTCATCAGACTTTTCAATAGATGTCGCGGAGTTAGTGGTTTGGAAGGGTATAGGGTCTAGGAATCGCTCCAAGCAAGCGATCCGACCTGCAAAGCACTAGGTAGTAGTTTATTTAGTCTTCGAGAACACGATCGCTCAAAAAAGATCTTGTTTAGTTTTTGGTTCTTTCCAAACTCTGGGGAGCCGGCCACCGGGAGTATCCTACGTTTACCAAACAAAAGCAATTCCAACCCCACACAGCCGACCGTGGGAGTATTGCCTAGAAAAGCTAATCTTATCTGCGTAATCGGCCGGATCACTATTTATTGCGACATTATTTAGACTAATTTTGCTATTCCTTCCCTACGATATATTTTTGGGTTGCAAACAACCGAGTGATAACACGTTATACAGACAGAGTTATGATAGCTCGAGATGTTATAAATCAACGAAAGTATTTCCTATTTTCCTTATTGGATTGTTTGTGAAATACACGTATACGAACGATTATATCGAACATTGAAGGGAAATACAGAGGATAGTTAACCCGATGCACGGGCCTGTTACCAATAACGAAACTTGAAATTAGATTCACCAAAACAGATGCGGCGAATCTTCAGTACGCATCGACACGCGATCATCGACACCAGTCAAATCAAAGTCCCATTGGAGCCAACCCCCGAACAACAATTCGTGTTTACGGTATTGTCTCCCCGGTAAGATCCGCTCGCACCCCCTCACTCTGCCACCGCCGGCAGAAGGCCAACAGCACCCAGTCTTCGCCTGTCCAAGGACCAAATGTCATCAATAGACCCAGACTTGCGTGGGGGCATGAGATAGAATTGAACGCTAACCAATGAACATGACAGAAAAACACTTATTCTTCGTGCGGACATAACTGAAGGTAATTGCCAACCGGTCCCCGATCCCTCTCGCGAATTGTCAATTCTCAAACATTATACATGATTGAAGTCATCATTCCACTTAAATATGTTTTCCCATGTGTTTTCCCTAAGCACATTGAATGCTCTGTGGATCAGTTCCCCCGTTAGTAAAACAAACCCCAAACAAATATAGAAATTAGTTTGCTCAGTCCAAAGAAAAGTTGGCCGACCGGCGGATACGTGTACCTTTACAGTGCCATCACATCAACGAACGCCCAAAATTTACATGCGACAAAATATCTGCAATCCCGAATATAAAAGAATCAAAACCTCTACTCATTTGCAATAAAATAAGAAAGCAAAAAAACAGTTGAATATCCAAGGCGGCTCATTTTCAAAGATAGCACCGCCGATGAAACACCCAATAAATAGGTGACAAGGGACGCGGACGAAATTAGCTGAGCACCGATCGGCTGGTTTGCCACCTATTTTTCGGGTGAACATTTTTGGGGCGACACCTGGTAGTCGCAAGTCGCTGGTGAAACACCAATTATTTGATTATGCCAAATTTTCTTATCGCCGAATTTTTTCACTTTTCGGATCGAACTTTATTTTCCGAAAAACCATTTTTCACCATTTTTAGAATGTACACTGTGTTGCTAGACGTTTTCTGTGCACTTCTACTGTCCTTGCATCGGGAATCGACGGCCCGTAATGCGAGGAAAAGATTTTTTTTCATTTGCCGAAATTAGATTTTCACATTGTCACCTATCGCGTCAGTCGAAAAATGCTTTTATAAGCCACTTCATTTTATATTATCGTTCAATTGCACCGTTATTAACACTTTCGATAACCGGAAGGCAATAAACTGTGCCGTAAATGATTAAAATTAACCGACGCGAAGGGAGCTCTACGAGAGTCAACCGCTCGCGACGAAGATGCACACTCGAATCTCATTTTTGCACTTTCCAGCAGAAGTGCAGAAAACTTGGCATGTTCCACTGACACTTCTGATAGAAAGTGCAAAACCAGTGCACTCCACTACACCGGTGCACATCAATCGAAATCCCCATTATAATGGACGCATTCGTGTATAACTTGTGTCCACTACAATGAACAGTCCTTAAATATAACATCCGAGCCTGCGAAAAATAAAGACAGCTGACACACACAATAATTAAATGTTAGAAATCGGTCGCTTCAACGATTGCTCCTGGTCTCTACGTAATAATATCACAGACTAACAGACATAACACTATAAGGGAATTTACTCGAAAATATCGATCCAGCAATTTTCGCAGAACACTAGCTCCACCTTTTATTCACGGTCCCAAACATTCTTTTGCTAGTGGGTTACCCCTCAGGCTTGGGAACAATTTTTCATTAGTGGTCTATCCCTCATATGTTTATTCATATGTTAGTGGCGCTATAATTGCAAATGTGGTCACAGTTCCAACTACAAATACATTTAAAATGATCGTTGAAGCGGGCGAAGCATTGTTTTCGAGTGTTATGACTGTTAGTCTGTGATAATATTATTGGTGGTAAAAATCCTTCAATATGTACTGAAAATTCACTGAACAGTTTAAAGATGGCGCCGAAATAATCGAAAAAGTAAACAAAGACAAACTCTCGTTGGCGAATAGTAGTTATCTTGAAATGTGGACACCTTTCATGGTTCAACGTGATGGCAATTAGTGTCAGCTTAAGCCATGTCTGTTAAAACAAATATTTCAAATTTGGCAATCAACCTGTGCACGCTAAATCTAAATCTATGAACAATTTGCCACATTTTTTAAGCTTTTGGTTAAAATTTGACAGTTTAATAGTATCCATTTCGAATGTTGTCAGACAGTTATTTGGAATTGACAGCTGTAGAGGTGTGAACAATTGTCGATATTTTAATATAAATTTTTACTTCTAATATTAATTATGACAGTCATAGCCTCGAAATATAAACATCCACATCATGCAACAAACAAATCTTGACATAATACTCTTTCGTTTAAAACATTAACACTAACATTTAAACTCTTCATTTTCTATCGAAATATGTTGACAACCGCAATTAGAACATAAAAATGTTTCCCCATTTCTTTATAAAAGAGTCAAAAATATTTTTGATTTAGCTTTTGAAGCATTTAGAAGCAAAAGCATATTCAATCTCATAGTCTTTTAATTTAGCCCTTTAAACGGAAAGAATAAACAAGCCGTGGTGTGTATTATGATAAGAGATGAACGTTATGCAAAGAAAGTGATGAGCATAACAAAAATCAGTACAGTAATCAAACCAAATCACGAAATCTGACGATTCTGATAACATCGCCAGGCAACCCTTTGATACCATAGTGTACAAATTTAACGCCTGTTGATCTCAATGTTATCCAATTATGAGTCAGTTTTGGTGCTCGTGAATGTCAGTTTCAGGAGACCTAAATTTATACTATGTTCACACAACAAAGTTAAAATTCGTTATAATAATTATTAACAAGAAAAAAATAATCAAGTTAGCGTGAAAACACGTTTTTAGAAAATGTGTAAATAATTTTTTTTAATAATTTATAAAAATAATTTGGTATTTTCCCCGCCAATTCGAACAAACCTTTAAAGTGAAATGTAGAGAAAACGCGTAAAAACCTAGTGAGTGCCATTCCCCAGGACTACATTTGTTCGGGTCCTCGCAGGCTTGTTAAACGTTCTTATGCGTTCAGAAATACCTCGAAGAGGCTTCTGAATTCTTTATGGTGTAGTCTTAGATTATTTAACTACTTAATTTAACTAAGTAATCAAAAAACTCGATTTTTTCACCCTTGTAATGCAGGCTATCCTTATAACAGAAAGCCAGAATGAACTGGTCATTTTATTCTGTCGACTTTTTCCCTAACAATTGGCGAAACTAGCAAAATTGGCGTAAATTTATAGATATCAAATATCCTGTTTAGGACTAACAAATTATACCAACACGTAGGGTAACTCGTTCGACACATTCACGTCCGGCTCAGCTCAGCACCACCGGCCGCCCGACTAGCGGCAGCTAATGCCACCTCGAGACAATTGGGCGCCATGAAATTAAACACAACTCCTTTCCCCCGTTCCGAAGAGGCATAAATTGCACTTTCGCTCTCGATGTTATCCGTGTGCCGTAAACAACGATTTCGAAACTACACACAAAAATAAAGTACCTATAGAAAACCGGTCAGTACGCGGCCGCCTCCGCCGTGTGTCGATCCGGATGCTTGGCGTAAGCGTGGGAGTTTTGCGAAAATAAAAGACTTTTACTTTCGCGGGCACCGTCGGTCGCCTGGTCGCCTTCATCGCATTCATGACAAAATACTCGGAATTTATTTCATTTTTAGCTCGTCAAACTTTAGGGCAAGACCTTATTCGCTTTGGCGGGGGTCGCCGTGGAAGCCTTCGAGATAGTTCAACCACCTTCCCGGATAGGCCGGCAACGAGGGAACTCTCGGAACTAGTTTACTCAGCCGTGGTGCACGAAATGGTGAAATGAGGAATATTTCGTTCGCAATAAGGAGATTCAACTTTCCGCTAGTGCACAATTTTTGAATAAATGCACTCGCTCGTTCGTAGCTGGACAGGCAAAATGACTTTCTCGTAGCGTGCAATTTGATTGTATATTAAATGTTGGCTGGAAGCTCGGAAAAGCAACTGCATTGTTTTGCATAAACGCACTCGGATATGCAATCAGCGATAACACAGTAATCTTATCTCTAAAGTAGCTTGGCCAGAGAGTTTGCATAACCAGCATTGGTTGGTTACCTGTTGATGGAAATGGCGCTTCGCAGTTCGAATGACCGTGACATTTTTTGTTGTTGTTGTTTGTATTTATCGTTGCGGTCACGTTCAAGCTATGTGACTGGAAAGCCATTAAAATCACTGCCAGTTGGTGCAGCAGCCGGAGCAGTGTACTAGTAAATGAGCTGATGGTGCTATCGGTTTGCGGGAACTGGAAGTTTATGGCTGGGTGATAATGTTTCGATTGTAGGGATCGTATCCATGTTGGTTTTGAACCGTAGTGTTACTAGTTTCAAATAAAAGAGCCTTATTTGTTGCGGTTAGCTAATATTTTTATACATAGGGGGATCAATGAAATTTAGGGCCACATCATGCAACCAAATCGAAACGACTTTTTCATACACGCCTCTATATGTACAACAAAACTTTCGTATCGAAATGAGGAAGGTCACCCCTAGTTGAATGTCTAGATCTCAATGATTTGGTGGGATTATTAATATAAATTCAAACAAAAATTTGCTCTTAATAATTTAATAATATGTAAATATTGTATTTTCATCAATCCATACATATATAACTAGAGTTTTTGGTTTGTTTTAGGATAACAATAGTAAAACTTTTAACACACTGTTTATCATAAACTCAACTGAATGAACCAGTAATCATTAAAGAGCTGTTTATCATAAACTCAACTGAATGAACCAGTAATCATTAAAGAGCTCAATAAAGCGATAGTATTTTGAATTATTTATTGTACCACAACAGCAGAACAATGATTTTTTTTTGTAATGCATGTTCCACCCCACTGCAGGCTAATTCATGCTCTGATAAATATCAGATCGCCAGCTGACCAAGCGGTACGAACTGTGAATTTATGAAGTACCTTAATTATAATCACAACTCGGTTTTCAGCCGTCGATCAGTGTAGAAATACTTTCGACTGAAAAAACATTTCTGTTTGCACACTTGTCGATTCATCAAGTCGATTGCTTGCTTATAAGTGAATGTTTTCAAATCACACTTCATAGAAACAGAAAGTGTTTTTTATAAGTTAGTAAGTACGATCGGTACACTAGCCATGCAATTGTGGATCGTTTGCAAAGTCTGTTGAATTTCGTAAACGGATTGTTGTACCATGGCTTTTATAAATACGAAAAAACCCATTCCATTATCTTCGATGAAAATAAGCCAAAAATGTGTTTCACTAATTGTAATTTGTTGAAACTTTTCAAAAATTCAAAACAATTATTAATATACATGCTATACACATAATCAATTATAACATTTTGCGTCACGCAAACTAACAAAAGGACGTGTTCGAAAATTCAGACCATCTACACAACTGTTTCTAATCAACTTTGCAACACGCTTATTCAAAATTACTAAAAAGTAAATGACCAACCACTCAATTGCATAAAAATATCGCTTCGTCATAAAATAAGTTTGTCTCGTTTATTCTGTTTTGAGATTTGGAGTAAAATGTCTTGATTCAAATATCTTGCACTCAAGATCTAAGTATACTACGGGTCGTGGAATGTGAGCACAAAAAAACTGCAGCATTTCCCAAAATGCCCAAAATAGAAGGTAGAAGGGTTAGTCTCTTTTCGAACGAAAGTAACATTCTCGGTGATTTCAAGTAGTGGTAAGACGCAAGATCCTGCTAGAAGACAATTATATCCTTGTGAATTTGAATCATGGGTATGGGTAGCAGTCGCTTTTGTAAACATTACTGGTTGCTAAATTTAACCGCAGCCACAAATTGATTGGAGATCATAGGTTTTTTACCGTGTTTTTCGATTGAATATCTTAGACTTGTTCAAAATTTGCCCTCATGCACCGTATAATATTGTGGCTGAGGCAAGGATTTGTTGTTGAATTTAACGTGGGTTCCGTCGTCTATGACTAAACAAATTTTTAAACCCTCGCACATAGGGTAAGAGATTTTTCTAACCTGAAAAAAGAGAAGAATGACCCTAAGGTTAAAACCTCCACAATCGTAATAGATTAGGTATGCAAAGTATGGGTAGTAAAACATTATCCATTGTCAGAATTAGATTTTGACAAAAAATCTGTTCCTCATGAAAATTTTTCTGCTTAGACTAAACATCGAAATATTTTCGGTATAGAATTGCGAAAGTGATGCAAATGTATAAAGGTAACCTCTGCCCATTTTAGCTTCCGTTTTAGTAACGGAAACCTGGGTGATTCCGATCATTTTTCGAAATAATCATTATATTATTGGTTACAACTCATGTTTTCAAGTTTAATATGAAGAAAAATTTCGGACGATTAGCCCAGAAATTGTCCGCTTGCTACTAGTTTCCAAAAGAAGATTTCAATGCGAAGTCCGTTTTCGAATTACGGGGTAACTTTGATAAGCGATATAATCACCCACATTAGGTACTTGAAATCACTGCTTAAAATTGAATGTTTATTTATTTAATTCTGAAGAGCTACTCTGAGTCAAATAGATGCCAATCTGAATTCGTATAATTTAAGTCCAATTAGAAGCCCCAAAAAATATTTTCTGTTGCTAAATTAACTTTATCTCGGTGATTAACTTATTAACAAAGAGTTTGATCTGTTTTGACACATTGTTGTAGCGAATAAAACGAATTGCAAATTGAAGCTTGAATAAGTTCACGATAATTGTTAACTAGCCCCACATGAAATTACTTTTCAAATTTGAAAGCCATTTAAAAATAAATTTGATACATCATGGTGTAAAGAAAAGTAAAAACCGACTTGGAAGTTACCATTTTTTCTAAACACTTAGATTCATTGTTTTGAAAATAAAACAGATTTTATAAATAATAAGGGGAAGTAGAATTTCAGTTAGCTACAATTGATTAGTCAAAGTCAAAGTGTTTTTTTTTTCATAGTATTAGGACTTTTTCTATGGTCTGCTCATTTTACTGTGCGGCCGGAGGCAGCGATACTGTACTGTTTGTGCAGTGGATAAGCAACAAAGCAGTGGTTCCATGTGTCTGTTGAAATGTGATGTTTAAATAATATTTATGGATTCAAGTTAGTTTGCGTTGTTGGTGAATAGTTCAAATTGAAAGATAACAATAATCACTCCGAAAATTTAATTTTGCAGTATGTAATCTTTATTGGTTTGCTCGAATGGAAGTTCATGAATTTTGCGTTGAGAATTTTTGTTGTTAAATATGTTGAAAAATCTGGAACATTAATTTGTTAAAAAAATACGGTTTTATGAATTCTTATCAAGTTTGCAACATTGTTTAAAGTAAGAAAGCTAGTGCTTATATTTGCTATGTAGTAAATTAATATTGTTACATTGTCTGAAAGTACCCACAAATTTTGAATGAAGTTTCGTTTTCAAATTTAAAATATCATGAAAATGAACTTGCATCAAATTCGTCAAATTTAATAGTGACAGAGTCGGATCAGAACAAAACTGAGTTGAATTATTTAACCACATCCACAAATCATTTCCCAGATCAAAAAATTTAAGGGAATTTTCGACATTCCTGTGAAATCTTGATTGACTATTGTTGTAATGTAAATGAGTAAAAAAAATCACATTCAAACTGAAGCTAAGCCTTTCATGTAACTGGAAATAAGCTTTCAAAATGTTTGGTCTTTGTTGGGTTTGATTTGTCTCTAAAACTTTTGAAAATTTCGTTCAGTTATTAGTGATGACTTGAGATAGTCACTAATAACTGAACGAAATTTTCAAAAATTTTAGAGACAAATCAAACCCAACAAAGACCAAACATTTTGAAAGCTTATTTCCAGTTACATGAAAGGCTTAGCTTCAGTTTGAATGTGATTTTTTTACTTTTTTATTCATTCAATTTTTAATGCACTCTCGAAAAAAATCCTTGCTTTTCTAATCGTAAATGGAAACCCTATCTAAACATTGAATCCCTCATGCACCGTAAAACGGAGGAACATTGATCATTTTTTCTGCATTTTTTCGAATAACTTTCTTCAAATCAGGTAGATGTAACTGTTTGTATTTTTAAACCAAGTACTGGTACCCATAGATTGAATATGTCCAAATTGTTTGGTAATTTATTTCGTTTTACTATAAAAATAAAATAAATTTGTTGTAAATTTTCATTCGTTGTTATTCAGCAAAATATGTCTATCGAAATAAGAAATAACGCTCCAAATGTTGTGTAAATTGCATATCTGCTGGCGATTTTATGGCCCGATATTGTGTCTTTCCGTAAGAAAACAAAATTCCCTGGAAGGATACGGCCGACTTTTATCGAACTTTTTCGAGAAAATAGTCGAAATAGTTAGCAATAAAAACCGGATTTTTTCAACAAATTATTGGACAAAAATATTTTAGGTTTCTAAAAAAGTGATCAGTTCAGTTGAAGTTGAAGATTTCATTAATATACAAGGAATTGCTTGAACTGATTGCAACAATGCATGAAAGTTGAATCATTTTCAATTTGAATTTGTCTTCATAAAAGCTACATTAAATGACAAAATAATCGTTGCCGGTAGATGCTGAACATGTTTAGAATATGGTTTGTATTTTGTTTCGATGATTTTGTTAGAGGAAATCATCTTATCGTACGTTACTGAAAAAAGTCTCATTTGATCAAACTTACCCCGGTGATCAAAGATGCCCCGTTTTACAGCACTTTGGCTGCCAAGCAGTTTAGTGCGCAGGGTTTTGCTATAGTGGATAACAAATCTCCATAAACGGTTATCTTTGTTTGCGGGCATCATTATCAATACAAGCTCGGTTGACTGAAACAAGGACAACAACTTGCAACCTTCCTCGAAAGCCCAGATCTGAAAACGGCAACATTATCTAATAAAAATCGCATGCAGTGGAACTTCGATGGCATCTAATAAAGGGAACCATAATAATAGCAGTATTTGTGGACAGCCATCCACACACGAACACACACTGGTGAAACACGGCTTCACAACTTTCTCATTTGATAATTGAATCCTTGATGTGAAAAGTATAGCAATGCAATATATTCTTCCTGTTCATGAAATAAGTTACACGTGTGACGTTGGACCCAAACAAACATAAGCATTAAGCCATTGCACAAGATGGGCTATACATTTACACTAATGTTGTATAATAACGCCATTCTACCATTTACAATGCAATCAAGCGCTATATTAGATCTATACATAACGTGTTATCGCTCGCTCGTATTTACGTATAAAAAGCGGATATAACGCATACATGCTACAAGAATTCTTAAAGCATGTATGGTTTGCATATGCATTTCGTGCTATTATAGAGCGATTATAAAGCCGATATAACGCTAATGAAATGCTATGGGTTTATTCGTTAGGCATCTGGTCATGAGAATTATATTCGGTATATAATACTGATATTATGCCAGAAAAGGCGAAATATTGTGCTGTTACTGTGCAGAGGTTGACAGCCCGTGCTCTGCGTTACCAATGCTGTTATGAATAAGTCACATTTGAAAGCCTGATATCGACACTACTCATGTATTAGAAAGCTCCAATTGGCTGATATTTTCCGCAATGTTTTTGTAGCGCTTTCTTATGTTTCCCTTTCGATATGACGAACAAAAAGAAAAACTATTAAAATTCTTTTTAGAACTGTATTTGACTCTCTTCTAATGCATTAAATGAACATCCTTAACGGAGTTTTGTTCCCACACGATATGAATAATGTTTTACGAAAATTACCTTTAGTAAGTCTGGAACAAAGGACGAGGCAAGGTCCTTCATGGCAAGTACGCTGAAATATACCAAATATAATTCGCATAACGAAACGAAACATAGAGTCGCATAACAAAAAAAACCCACAGCATTACAATAGCATTATATCGGCTTTATATTTGCTATATATTAGCATTAGTGCAAATGTATTACCAATATTGCGCAATGGCTAAATGCTTGGGTAGATTAAGCTGTGCTAGACTTCCCTATGCTTCCCCAGCCCATTCGTCCTAAAAACCTTTTGCGCGTCGTTCTTGATCAAACTTACCTCAAACTCCTCGATAACATTGTTGCTGTACCCGAGTTTCTTTCTCCAGTGAAACGTTTTTTTTGTTGGTCCCAGAAACTTATACCGTACCCTTGTTCTGATAAGCAGCCACATTCCGTTCCTAGCCTGATTATTTGCGCTCCACTTCTGTAACACACCACAGGGTTGAGAAATATCAGATTTGCATACAAATTATCAAAACTTAATACAGTAGGATTCCGTTTTTGGCTACAATATTTTTTTCAGTAGCCAAAACCGGAACCGTACCAAAAATGGAACCTTACATTAAAAGCTTTTATTTTCAATTTGTGACATCATAAATGTTACGAAAATATTAATCATATAAAAATATGTGAAATGGAATGAAATGATAGAAAAAAATCAGCAAATTTAATTTTATTCGCTATGATCGCCCCCATAGAATATAGTAAATATGACTCCTACGTTTGGAATGAAAGTCAAAAATGATATCAATTATTACAACAAAATGTGTATTGAGCATTTTTTAAAAGATTTACTATTTACAACAGCAATGTAGCCAAAAAGAGAACCTATTTATCAAAAACGTAACTTTTTTGTTTCCAAAAATGGAGCATGCCAAAAACGGAGTCTTACTGTACCTAAAACTACATTCTTTAGTTATTCAAAACAAAAGAGTTAAATATATGTTTGACGAATAATTTGAAATTTTCACTAATACATACATTTTAACTTATGAAAAGAAATAATACTTAGAAATTTTATTTTTATCTCACAAATTTTAATACATTGAGCAAAAATTTCGATTTTGTTGGAAAGTACATTACCTCGCACATAGAGGCCAAGCCGCTTCCAGCAACAGACAAACTTGTAAATCATCATGTGACACTTCCGCCGTACCACAAGCTTCAACCCTGCTGAGCGCATCATCGGGCTTTGAAGTGGAAACCCCTAAACTCCTCATTACTAATGCCGTACACGCAAGCACGCTCCATTCGTTCGGATTGCGCCAATCCGTCGTATATTTGGCGTTCTATTGAGCACGGACCACCTAATATTCCATCACACGAAAGACAGGGGCAATGTTTTGGGGGGGGGGGGGGGGGTCTGGTAGCGGGTAACCCATCCAAATTGACGTTATTTATTTTTAACAGCGTACTGTGGTTGCAGCAAAAGTGCTCTCTATCTGTCCGGTGTGATCTCCTCCAGTGCGGTGAGGTGACGTACTACTGACTCGCCGGTGATGTATTCATTGTCGCTGAAATGCCGCACCAACTGGTATTATGCGAACAGAATTGTTTTGCTAATAGCACGCAGGTCGATGCGAATTTGTTTGTTTATTTATCGAGAGGAATTCCATTCACTTTGTCTCGGTCCGGGAATCGGGTTTTCCCCACGGGGTTGCTTTATCCGGAGTCATTGAACGTCACAACGAGTTCATGTCCTACAATTTGAAAGAAGATGTCGAAACACGATAATAAAAAAATCGTTCTTCTGCTTCTCAATGCTATTTTCAGAGTCACGACCCAAACTAACGGATAATAATCGTTCCTCCAATACATACAGCCTAAAATTTGATTATCACTTTACTATAACTTTTGCAATGTCACCTTCACCATCCAAGCGCTAAAGTGTGATTTCTCTAAAGCCGTTGACCAGCATCAGAGATCCAACAACAAAGGAAGTAATTAGTCACCGTCATAACGAGATCGGCCCGCTCACGTTGGCTTGTAGTGATTTATGAACACCTTTGGCCATCGGTTATCTCACCCTTGAAGACTCTATGGCGCATAATGTAGATCTCACGATCTGATCGGCTGCTACCAACCATGTGATCAACGCCCAGCACGTAGAGTTTGACGTAATTCCGCTCCGGTGTTGCTCCCACGAAGTGGTGTTGGGGGAGGACCAGTTCACAAACGATTATCTCTAGCTAGCGGTTAGAGTGGTTCTACGAGCCTCAATTTGATTGCTGATTTTGTAAAGGGAATATTTTAGCGGTACGACCTGACATGAGGACAGAACAGTTTAATCGTTAATCACGATTGTGAATTTTGTTTTGTTTCCTCATGCTTGAAGGTACTGGCGAAAACCGATCCAAGAATAAGTTGAACCAGACTGAGGTCCATTTTACACCGCATCATTTCCGATATAATCGATTGATTTGATTCAATTGTAACCCATGGGCGCGCATGGGCAACGTGAGATTGACAGCGAAGCCTGTTTTTTTAACCACTTACCGATTGGGCAATAATCAGCCGAACGATTATTATTGAACGCTTCGCACACGCTAACTGTGAGTAATGTTTTGAGTTATAATTTAGCCAAATTTAGCCCGGTAGCTACCGGCACCTATCAGGTTGGGGGATCGTGCCTTACTCCCCAAACAGTGCAGCAGTTGAAACGAGGGCCGCCAGTAAATGACTCGACCAAGATTTGTAATGTTTCTGTGCCAACTGAAAATGTATGTTGGTCAAAATAGGAAACTTTTGCGGTTGTGGACACGCCCAATAACGCTCGTCGCTTTTCGGATGAAATCTTCTGTTAAACAGAACAGAAAACAGATGCAGTGACGTTTCGTGAAACAGTCCGACCGTTTTCAACCTAACGAACCACTTGGTCACGTTTTTTTCTGATGGTCAATTTAACATGCTGCAACACATTTTGGAAATAAAGCACTGAAGTAATTGTCTGCAATTTCCCACATATTATTATGACGACCATAACCATGAAGAGAAATACACAGCTCTTCTGGGTATATCTGATAGCGAAAAAAAATTGTAATCGGGCGTGATACATGTTCAGTAGCACGCCATCGCTGCCAGTTTTCCGCCCACATTTCCAAACGATTACGACTGCCGCCTGTAATACACAGGGACTGACCAGTACCTCTGTATCTACTGTACTGCCCGCGGGACACTATAATAGCAGCAATCACGCAAAACGGAATGTTCCGGTACGCTTGGATGATAGATGGGTGATAGTCGCTCTCCCATGGCGCCATTTGCGACATGCCCGAATGAGGGGATGAAAGGCCGACTTAAGCCATGTTCGTAAAATGTCAAATATGGGGTTCGCGGCAAAAAAAACTGCATCTCATGTTTTCGGGCTTACAAGTCGGAGTCGGCGGAGACGGAATTGAAAGACCACAGCAAGTCACTATCATTACCCAAGCTAACTAACCGAACAATGGCTGAGAGAAGTGCTTGGGGCGGGAGCATAAATCACAACAACGCTGAAGTGCCTCTCGCGGACGGTTATCCGGCGGTTGCTTCCGTATCGCTAAGTGCTGCATGTTGCGATTATTTATGAGTAAGTCGTATGTGAAGATTTCCGGGGTCTCAAAAATGCAATCATAATTTTTTTTACAACCGAAAATAGCAATGTTAAGTACCGTTAACCTTCGATTACACGAACATAGACACGAACTGCAAATGGTCTTTGCTTTTAAGCTTAAGATACCATGTATTTTAGGAATACATGCTGGGCAGGTAAAGAAATATTTTAAAGCCCTCAAAGAAGAATTGTCTATCCCTTTCCCTATAAAGTAAGAAACGAGGCAGAATTTCTGAATAGTCCATATTATAGACTAGCACTCATCATCTGTGGCAAATTGACAACGATACTAGAACCGTCGATGAAGTCGTTGCAAAGCGATGTATTGCGAATAGCAAAGTCATGCGAACTGAGAGTGTTTGATCGTAGCCAGATGCATTTCAAACCAAGCTTACAACTCATGTTTTGTTCTGAGGTACTTAACTCATTGGAGGTGAAACCGCCCATATTACCGATTTAACAAATTCTACAATCTTTGAGTGTGTGTTAAAAGTGCCATCTTTTCGCAATATTTTTTTTTAATAAAAATCGTAGACTATAGCAAATTCAACTTTTGAACCAAAAGAGACAGCACATAGCCGTCTTCAACGAAGTTTTATTGGAGAGTATTTTTATAAACTTTGCAGAAGGCATGTTGTCTCTGTCACTCCCAGTTAACGATTAGTGAGACGTTTTTATGATTAACTTTTTAAATTCTTATTTTTACTTTCAACTTTATTGTTTTAGATTGTTCGCATTAACATAGTTCAATGGTATTTTTTATCACTACAAAACAAGCAACTTTCCCGAAGAGACCAAATAGCTGTGAATACTTTGTAAAGAGTTATGACTGATTTTGATTTTATTTTAGCCTGAATTTGAGCTCGTATAACTTCAGTATGGGCAGACGAAAAAAATCCGTTCATAAATTTATGAAAACAAGATTACGGTTTCGTGAACTGAAGGATTTACGAAAACCGTGACCAAGTTCCTGAAATTATGAATAATAAACCTCGTAGTTATGAAACTATTTGTATTTCCCAAAAACTAGTTCGCGTCGAATGTATAGATGGCGTAATATTCGAATGTTTGATAGGGTTACTGTGGTTGTTCCCTGGACATGTTTAGTTTTTGTTGTGATCCTTGTTCACAATTTGGGAACACGATACACAGACGATAGTTAAACGATGTTCATGATTCCAGGAGCATATTCGTGATTTTTGTGATTTCAAGCTACCGTGATGTTTTATTCATGAGTTTGCTATTGGATTTTTCTATCAGAGTAGCGTGATTTATGTTCATGATTGTAGGATCATTGTCACGATTTTCGTAATTTCTATTTCGTGGTATTTTAATCATGAATAGAGTGATTCTTGCTCATGATTGCAGGAAACTAGCCACGATTTCTGTGTCAGCAATGACATTTATATTCATGATTTCAGGATCTTTATAACGATTTTCATAATTTCTATTCACGTTATTGTGATTCTTTAGTAGCGAGTAGAATTATTTATGTTCATGATTTCAGGACCTTTGTCACGATTTTTGGTATTTTAATCACGAGTAATGTGTTTTATATTCTTGGTTTCAGGACCTTGGTCACGATTTTCGTAATTTTTATTTACTTTATCTTGATATTTTAGTCACGAGTAGAGTTATTTATGTTCATGATTTTAGGATCTTAGTCATGATTTTGGATATTTTCGTCACAAATAGTATTGTTTATGTTCTTGATTTTAGGATCTTTATCACAATTTTCGTAATTTATTTTTCACGTCATCATGATAGTTTATTGTAGAGCTTACTTACAAATTTGACACGTGAAGCGATGTGACATCAGCAGTTTTATTGTGATATTCTAATTTCTCTTCGCCTTATCGCGATCTGTTATTTTTTTTTATTATTATCGGTTTTTGTACTCAGAGTATCTCGACAATATAAACAGGCACATAAACGTGTGACTAATAAGCGGGATCTCATTCCTTGAATTATATCACGAATGGCTCTATAATGTATTTTTGGTGCTCAGCGCAGTTTTCTTTTTTTGTCGAGACATCTCACTGAACCTTATCAAATGAATAACGATGTTCTAGGCTCTAACAGTTTTCTTATATCTACTGCTCGTTCCTCTTACTGGTCGCAAGCAGCATGACATATATGAGATTTCATGGAATAATGCAAGGAACAAAAATAATTCTACGAATAATACTGTGTGAAATGGTTCCCGTGAAAATTTCATGACCATGTTGCAGAGAAATTGAAAATGATTAGGGATTTCTTCTAAATATCACAAGCATGCAAGATAAATCCTAGGTCAAGTACGAGGAATCATGAACTAGTTCACGACCCCATGAATAATATATCATGATTTTGTGCAATATTTTACGGTCAGAATGGTCAGTCGTGACTATTGTACTTGCAATCATGAAACAGCTCACGAATGCATTAATAATATTTGATGATTTCGTGAACTGTTTTACGAGCACGAATAGTATTCATGATTAATTTATAGGAATCATGAACCAGATCACGAATACACGAAAATGTTTTATGATTTTACGAACTATTTCACGAGCACGAATGGAAAGCTTTCAGTTCATGAATACATGAATAATAATCTATGAGTTCGTGAACTATTTCACGACCACCAATGATGAATCGTAGCTATTATACTAGGAATCATGAACCAGTCCACGATTACAGGAATAATATTGCATGCTTCAGTGAAATATTTCACGAACGCAGATGGTGGACGTGACTACTATACTGGGGAACCAGTTCACGAATACATGAAAAATATTATATGATTTCGCGAACTAATTCACGATGACGAATGGTAAGCCGAGACTTTCAGTTCATGAAAAATGAATGATATTCTATGATTTCGTAAACTATTTCACGAGCCCGAATGGTAAATTGTGGCTATTATACTTGAATAATATTTCATGATTTCGTGAACTATTTTACTACCACGAATGCCACTATTATACAAGGAATCATGAACCAATTCACGAATACATGAATAATATTTGATGATTATTTCTCGAGCACTATCCGTGCTTAGTGACTATTATATTAAGAATCATGAATTAGTTCAAGAGGATTGTATGGATTTATTTATTTATTTATTTATCACGCACATCAACAGGCCGTGCTCGGCCCCAATGATGGAAACATAAACTAATTACATCTAAAAAACTGCAGGAATCGATTTCTTAATGATATTCGAGACAAATGAAAGTCGAACAGGTGCGACACACGATTGAAGAGGCGTTGTAGTCCCGTGATAGCGGCATTAGCTGCTTGAATAGTTCGTCGAAACGGCACTCTCAGAAGAACGTTTCCGCGTAACGTTCTGGATCTTGCTTGGATGTTAACTCGCTCTAGTAAATCTGGAGAATCGATGCGTCCTGACAGAAGATCAGAGATGAATAAGGCTCTTGCAGTTTCTCTACGACGCTGGAGAGTATCGAGCTGGATGAGTTGACACCGACTCTCGTATTAGATTAATGATTAGAATTCCGAGTTTCGTGAAATAGTTTACGAAAAAGTATCCAGACCGTTTTGATTTTGTGAAGTAATTTTTCTAAATATATGAATAGCATCATAAGCCAACCTTTGGTTTTATGAGTAATATTCTTAAAGTTGTGTACTAATTCACGTACAGAAAATAGACATTCGGAAAACATGACTTAAGTTCACAAAACAGAATCAAACATTCCCGCTAAGAAAGCATTACGCGGGTGTTACTGAAAGGAAATTGAACATAGTTATAAAAAGCATGATTTTTGTTCATGATCCTGTTTTCGTAACGTAAACACGTAGAATTCATGACACTTTATTCACGATTCTGGGAACAATTTTTTTCCCGTGCAGGCATTTTAATTATGTTGTAAATTATGAAAATAGCACTGGTCCAGTACCATTAAACTAACTGCCATTACCAACAGCGAAGTAACAACGATTACACCAAACGCCTCCAAACCAACGACCAACACCACTAATAGAGAATGAAATACCGATAAAGAAGGATTTACAACAGCGACCCGTAAGTACAAGAACCAACAACATCCAACCGTGAGCATCATGAATGCAATACCGAAGACGACATGGACGTGAACGAAAACGCGATAGAAGCCGGACCGAATGACCTCCAAGGTGCGGCAGGCAACGCAGCTAATGTTTCACCGCCAAGGAAGAGGATCTTAACACGTAGCAGCAAGCTGCGTCAACAAAAGTCAATGGACAAATATTTTTGAAGTTAATTTCATTTTTTACATATTGTAAAAATCATAAAAGACCCACGGCTCAGTTATGCTTACGCATTGAGCCGTTTCAAATAAACAAGAAGGTGAAAAAAGAGAATTCCGAAATATCAATAATATTGGATTATTCAGAATTTCGATTAACTGGAAGTCACTAGCGTGGATTCCAAAATCGCACTAAACATCGACACATAACCCCTCTAGTCAAAGCAATTCTTGTTTTTTTTCAAAATGGTATCAAATATCAACTTCTTACACCTGTCAAGACCATTCCAAGATTCATCTTTTCCATTTTTTTTATTCTTCCAACTCTTTCATTACAAAGGTCTTAGAATATTTTTCAGAAAAACCACACACCTAGAAAAAATAGTGTAAATTTACGTCTCCTGACCCTGACATATACGAGCATCAAAAATGACTTAGTTTTACGTTTTATTTTAATTTTACATGACGTTTAATTTCGTAAATCATGTAATTTTACTCCTCATACAGCGTTTGTTCTGAATGGTAGGAAGTGTAATTTTATGTCATTGCGCATGTAAAGCATATGTTTCATGTAAAATTAAACGGAATACGGTAATGTTCCGTCATTTCGTAAATTACGGTTTGTTGAATTGTGTCATGTTTGCAATTACGTCAACGATAAAATTCAGATTTTTTTGGTGTGCACGGTAATTGGAAAATCTGCGTAAAAACGCGTTAATTGGAAAATCCACGTAAAAATCTTATAAAAACCGCGTAAAATACTTGCATTCTACTAGAACCTATGCTTCAAGATATAAGAAAATAAAACGATTTCGATTTTTCTTACCCACCTCAACATATCGAGCTACTTAAGCTAACGTGTTGATTAACATCAGTACTGAATGGCGGAGGTAATGAAGCTGGATTAAGGCGATTTCCGTAATCTATACACTATTTTCACCTTCAGAAAATATTACACCTCGCGAATACTCGGTAGAAAAGCACAAAATCTGAGTCCACCACAGCAAGAGCAACAACGCCTGTTATTCTTGAAAAAACGCTCACTAAAGCTGTACGCACACGAGGCGACACAATAAATATTCACTATGGATTTTGTTCTACCTATTGCATTGAAATTGTTGGAACAAAATCCATAGTGATTATTTTTTTGGCTTGTGTTCTGTCGCCTCGTGTGCAAACAGCTTAAATTGAACGACTTATACTTGTTGCTCACATTGCTTTGTGCTTCTGATTCGGGTAGAAGTATAAAGCAGACTGGGTTTGTATACCGTTGAATTCTGTAAACTGTTATTTTTGTGGTATTTTCAACTATATAGTGAAGGTCTCATACAAACAGGCTAGGGATAACCAACCAAAACAGAACATGTTTTCATGTATTTGTAGTAAAGAAAATTTGAAGAAGTTACTGCAGTTGGACCAAAACGTTTCTTTTATCTCTAGCATTTTCGCTGAGCGCGATATCTCCCGAACAAATGAACCGATCTATACAATTTCTTCTACTATCATACATTCGTATACTGAATGATTTTGATTTGCATAAAAATTGTATTCTTTTGTGTTTCGAAAATTAAATGTTTGATGCCAAAAATGATGTGACTGCTTTTATAAATCAGTGCATTAGTTCTGGAGATATTGTACTCACTTAAAACTCCATTAAAAGTGACCTTTTGGGACAACGTCCGTAGTCCACTGTCTCTTTTTTACAACTGCTCTATTAGATATTTCTTAGTTGACTTGTGGGAAAATTTAATGATTTACTTTAAAAAGTTAGGAAAAAATACTACATTTTACTGAGTTATTTGAAATTTGAAATTGATAGCGCATGTAAGATGCATTTATTTCAAGTAAACTATTATAGTTCCTTAAATGAAAAACAGATAAACAATTGTTGCCTTCAAGGCGGATAACACATAACACAACCTGTAAACACCAAGACTCCAGCAACTACAGTAGCATGCACGAAGACTACAGCTCAAATGAAGGAAGCGAAGCCCTTGCACAATTAGATGATTCTTTACAACCAATGAAAACATTATCCGTGCGCATTGCTAAATGCTGTTAGTAGGTTCGTGGAGTACGCCTAGCTTTTTCGTTTGTTCCCTTTGAGCATTATTAAATATGGCTGCGCGACGTTTTGCACGTTAGGTGTTAGTGCGTTAGCTATACGTATACATTACGCGTTAGGCATATTAGAAGATTGACATAAGGTGCGTTAGGCATAATGGATGATAGACATAATCCACAAAAATATAATCACAAGGCTTTCTTTATTGTACAGATTTCAACCTTACATTCGTTTTTTCGGGTTTGTAGAAAACTACGCTTTGCTACACCATTCCTTCGTATAACATTAACGGGACATTGCAAAATGAAAAATACCAGATGTTTATTTTATTGTAGAGTTTTTTTTCTATTTTTTCCGTGGATGAGCCGGAATTTTTCTTCATTTAAGTAAACAATTTTGGTTCAAACACATTTCATTTTCACACTAGATGTATTACCAATACAATTGAATCCAAATATTGAAAAATAATTCAAGCAATGAAAAAATATTAAGTTTTGGAACCTATGGAAACTTAGTTTATTGCTGTTACGTTTGTGACCATACCTTTTTCGTTTCGGTAACTGGCACAGTACCCGAAAAAGCGCTCCTCGTCTCCGACAGTTTCCGTAATTCTATCTTTGATAGCCACAAAAATATAGGGTTACTGTGCCCTAATTCATCTTAGCACCTCTATTCATCCCACCCATTTGAACACATTAGTTAGAGCAGTGTCTGCTATCTCTATTCAACGCATTAGCTCAAATGATAGGATGAATAAGGGTGCGTTGTACTCGACTTTTCGCTTCGCTCTAACGCGAGTAATTTACATTTTCCAAGCCAGATTTTTTACTGATCTGCTTCTTAAGAACGAAGCAAAGATGTTGATGCCTATTTAAGAGCAATCCAACCAGTGAGGGCTGAGCTATCAGCGAAATAGTGTGACATCGTGACTAATGAGATGAATAAGGGCACGTCTACCCTAATCATTAACCTGAATAATATGAGCGATAATCAACATCATTCTTACTTTCATAAGCTGTTCTACAAGGCATATATTTTCTTATTGGACAATTTCACCATGCAAGTATGTAAGCATGTATGTTAGGGTGAGTTTTGAGCCTATTTTCGTCACGTGAAATTTATAAAAGCAGACATTTGGTTTGCTTCTTTTATTTGAGTAAAGATTTCTTCAAGTATTTACAGCAGAATAAAATGTTGATCGAGTTTGATCAGCTTTCATAGTAATTCTACCACATCAAAAAAAGATAAAAAAATTACGCTCTTAATATTCAAGGTCGTTACCACAAAAAATGAGCTTTCTGAAGTGATATTTCAACATAATAATTCATCTCTAACATCCATTATTCCAATCATCTATTAGGCTTAACTTCTATTATGCCTAACGTACGTATGCCAAGTGTCCGCATGCGTAACGATAAATACGGGGGGGGGGGGGGGGGGGGTAGAATATGTTGTCATTTGTTGAATCAAGGTACATACACCACTCGCAACGCACAACTTCTCAACGGAATGACGGAACATTTACACATACTTAAAAAATACCATTTATTAAAAACTGAATAAAACTAGTAATTTAGCTATACCGCAAATATAAACACAACTTCTTATTAGACATTTATGGTTGCTTGCGCGTGTAGTGTAGACATTCCGTCATACCATTCAGGGAAACTAGACTTTCCGCGCTGCACAACCTGTAAAATCGGCGAATTAATAACATTTCAAGCCCATTTCCATAATCATTAGAGCGTTAGTCATAAAACTCAACCCTGTCAAGCGAATTGAATCTCCTTCGCTTCAGGAAAGCAGCTTTCGATAATGGCTGTAATTTTTGCTTCGTAGCGATAAAAAAATAAATCCAGAAGACAAATGTTTTCTGTTTTCAACGGCGGCTACCGCGACGAGACTATATAAAACTGCTGTCGCCATCACAGCTTGAAAGTCCCGGGTAATTCAGTTTCATCTCAATGCGCCCGCCTCGAGTGATTATTCTGCTCGTCGCCGGTTTTCGCCAATTAATCAGGAAAGCGAGCGCAGCCAATCTGCTTTGCATAAATCTATTTTATACACCCAATGTTCATCTGGTTAATCCAATTAGAAATGCGCCCATAATTGCCCCACTGAGTTTGCATTCGTCAAGCAACCGTTTGCTCTAAATCCGTTTCCAGCTAAATAATGAGCGTTATTATTGTATACAAACAGACGCACACAGAAAGAGTCTTACGCCGTTACTCTAATTAGCAAATTGCATCACTAACCATTTTCGATTTTTTCCGACATCCAACAGGCATACAAAATCCGGCCGGCCAACTCGGTTAAAATCGCCAGGATCGTGGCCCTGACGGTGATCGCATCCGCCTTCATCCTGGGTTCGTTCATGCTAGCTTCGACCTACCTGCAAGCGAAGCAGTCCTGCGATCAGATGCAAACCCTCGACGCTGTCCTGAACAAGGAACTGATGCTGGAGGCGATGCAACAGGTAAGTGCGGACTACTATAATGGGGCTCTACAATTCATACACATGTTGGTGATCCGTGGTTTGTAGCCGCGATTGCGGCATAAAAGAGACAAAGGGTGCGAAAAATGTTTATTCGCATCATCACCTTAGTTTAGCGCGATGGCGAGTACTTGTAAAGTTAAACCACAAGACGAATGCGAAACATTCGCCGAAGCGTGAAAGTGAAACACTCATTCTCGTTGGAAAACCACGCGGATTCAAATTTTACTCTTTTATGTTCATGTTTCTAAAGAGCGAGTGTAAAGGAAACGCTAGTTACTGAGTTGGAAAAGTGGCTCACCTAGAAAACACCAACGAACAACTAAATTGTCGTTAATGGGTTTAGTAATGCATAAATCAGTAGAAGGATAACTTGTGGTTTCGAGGTGAAAACGGAATCTTGTTGAGTCTTAGCTCACAATAGGCGGTAAAATTGACATAGATTTCGGCTGTTTGCATGAACAAAAAATCGAATTATCAACTGCTATAACGGAAAAATATATCTTTAATGCTAATTGGTGCGATGTCGAAAAACAGTTGCAGAAATTTCTGAAATCGATCAAAGTTGATTTGAAATTATTGACTAATGCATGACTCGCCTATGGTGAACGACAGCTAATGTTAATTGAATTCGAACATTAGCAGATTGGTGCAACACTAATCGTGTCAGTTAGGCATGGCTTGAAATAGTTGCTTGGAACAAAAACACAATTTGACCAGTTTAGCTAACATATTTAGCACCAAAAAGTGCCATTAACACCGAAACCAATGCTGTTTGCCTGTCCGTTCAAGTTACGTCGTTAGTCTTGGTGCTGTTGATCTCATTTGATTTTTGTAGACTAAAAACAATCCCAGCTACGCCACTAACCTTGCACAGTAGGGTATTGGACAATAGTTGAATTAGGAATGGTTTAATAATTACATTGTGGACTGCGTACTTGGTTTTAGTACACTTGATGGCCGACAAAAATTAAATCTGATTTTCAAAAACATGTCATTTGCTTTTTGTTATACGATATATAAAAATATAACAATCTTAGGCAAATAAGGCGCTCAGTAAACGACGAAAAAACTTTTTTGAAGCAATGAAACTTTAATTTTAGGACCCAAAACGTATAATTGGGTTGGGTCATTGTTAAAGTCATTGGTTTACTAATCTTGAAAGTCGCACATCTTTAGGCAACACTATGCGTTGAATTTAAATTACACGCGAAAAAATTATCATGAAAAAATGACGATTTCGTAACGCTAAAGTCGAAAGTCGTGACCAAGTTCCTGAAATTATGTCGAAAAATTACATTACACTTAGCTGTGATTGTTTTCTAAACAAGTTTATGCATGAACAAATACATGAAAAATAGTCCGAGTTTCGTGAAATTGTTCACATACAAATGTTTTAGAGTATGCGTAAAAATGCATAATAAATGCATCTTCATGGAATCGATCAGTGATATCTTATGTATTTGTAAACTATTTCACAAGCAGGAATATTATATCGTGATTAGGGTACAGGAACCAGCGCATGCAGCAAGATATTATCCATGAAAAATGTTCTAAATTTTATGCAATAGTTCTCTTGAATTTCTCCAGATATTGGGTAGCGTTGCATGAATTATGAACAAAATAATGAAGGTGAAAAGGATTAGGGACATTTTCTAAATGCGTGAACTTAATCACGAGCACGTAAATCCTGATTAAAATACTACAAATCAAGAACTAGTACACGAAGCAAAAGTGAATAATATTCCATGTAGTGTAAAATTGTTCGCATGAAAATATTAGAACCATGAACAAAATGGTTAATATTTTATTGTTGATTAACCTCTTTTTTCTAATTCTATAATTTTGGGAAATATTTAACGTGCATGCATGATGAATCATGATCAGGAACAAATCCACGAGGCAGACATATATCTAAATTTTGTGAAGTACCCTAAGTTACAGGGCGGCCAAGATGCGTCTACCAGAATTTCTGATTTTCGTACGAAAACAAACAAGGAAAAATATAGTTTTTCGCTTCACTGCATCTGCTAGTGAAAGGCGGGCGGAATTTCCTTACCTGGTGGATTCCCCACAACTTGTCAACGGACTGATCTTCCACAGTGACAACGACGCTGGTCTCACTTGGCGGCGTTCGTTGGGTACGTTTATTTGGCCGAGGAAGCGAGTAGCTTTGTGGTGATTAGCCTCTCTTCAACAACGACCCAACACCTCACACAACTTTCGAAACACGGGCCACACTTTTGCGGATATTTTTCGCTTTGAAAACACGCGCAATTTTCGCGGATTGGCATGTCGAAATTTGGAGCGACACATCCAACGTTTACCGCGGTTCGAAACTAACTTCCTTTTTTACAATAACCCCTTTCGCACTTTGACCATAACAATGACATAAAAACCACCACTCAAGTCAACTATCAAAGTACGGCATAATTAGTACGCCTTTCGTAGAAAGAGGAGAGTTGTGGCTTATCTAAGCCCTATGCCAGTTATTTATAAATGTAAAACAAAAATTACTACACCAACAGAATCGTTCACAAACCCTAAAACGAACAAAATCTTCACAAAAATGTAAATGATCATAAAGAACAGTGGTGAACATTATGTTGCATAAACAAATACACTCTACGGGGAGAGTAATCACAAATAGGTATTTTTCCATCGATGATAAGATTGATGTGCGTCTGCACTATTGTCCCGGTCCCGCGGACCAGCAATAGCTTCATTACAGAGCCTGCACACAGTATTTCCGACCATTGTGATACGCCTCTCCATCGACAGATAGTACCACTAATGATAAAGTAAATGACATAAAAATTATATTGTTAAAATGACACTTTCTATTGGCAAATTTTCATAACTTAGCGTCCCATTTTTCAGCCGATTTCAAAGTAAATCATTGTAAAACAATCGTTGGGCAATTGCCTTTTCTTGCACAAAAACTAGATGAGTATTCCATTTTCTCCCACTTTTTGCGATGGTTCACAATCCCCCACCAAAATAATAAAAAAATGCCGATTTAACGCATTTCACGCAATCTGCCATATCTTAAACATGATTACCATTATTTTGAATTGGTATAGCTAGTGGATGTATTAAGGTGTCCTGTACAAATACCAGTTGAATTATTGACAGTCGACTGATGTTTATGGTAGTTACACCCCGAAAACGAAACTATGTCCATAGCTCCCACTGTCCCCTACATGTTCGTGCTATCACTATCAGCCGTAGCTTAGTCTGCTAGTTATTTCTAAAATAGATTAAACATTTTGTTATTGTTTCATGGCGTTCGTTACATAGAAAACAAGTGGCTCTATCGCTGATGGATTCGTTATTCTGATTAGCAGTCGTACACAATGCTCGCTCTGGTTCTGTGCTCATATTAAACCCACATTTTGTGTACGAACTCGAACACGCTATTTCGTACCAAAACACGTGCACATATTCGCCTGCACAACCGAACCCCATGTCTGCCCACGGTGTACATAGACAAAGGTTCGTGGCACCAGTTTTTTCTTTCTCACTCACATCATCACTAGCGTTGGCTCTTTTTGCCTTGTGCGAATCGTTCTCGGTGTACGTACACGGGTGTTTAAACTAGAGTTTGTACATCATTCGGCTGGGTTCGATGTTTAAGAAGAACCTGTATTTTTTTTTTCAATTCGTTTATTTGATAAGGCAGGTTTGCGTTAGCTTAAAGGTGCCAATTTTGTTTTGTTTTACATTTTAAATTACTTAAAACTAGGGGCTTACATATTGATTTTTGAAATTAAACTAAGGCTAATTTATAGCTATACATATACACAGGGGGGTAGTATAATTTTCGTAAGATTAGAGGGGTCATTTAGTTTTTATGGCAATACGGTTTGACATTTTTAGCAATGAGATTATTGGAGCAAATAATGTTTAACTAAGGGGGAAAATTTTTACGACTATCTTAAAAGTAGAAATAATTAGAGGGCGTGATTAAATTTTGTAAAGATTCGGAGACATTAATTAGAGTTATTTTATGTGGTAGTAGAGTTGGGCATTTTCAAGGAGATCATATAATATAATAGTTAAAACTAGAAAAGGCAAGAAGAGCTAAATGCTTCATGAAGATCTTTGGGGGGGGGGGGGGAGGGGGAAGGGGTGTTACTTCTGTGTATAAGAGTCAGGGGAAGTAGGGTGGACAAACATGGCAGGGGGAGAACATTATTTCAGTTTCAGACTTCGGGAGATCAACGGATGGATTACAGAATCAGGGTGGTCTTCATCAGGAAGAATCATGTACTGGGACGCCGGGTGGTCGTTCTCGAGATGGCAGGGGTTTCTCCAGACGATTTCGTAGTGCGGCTCAGATGTTGATCGGCTACATTTCGAGTTGTGCGTGTGATGTTCGTGCTTTAGGTCCCGTGTTTGTTGGCTCATTCGACAGGGATGTTTTGTGTCGCCTTGGAGTCGCATCAAACCATCGTGGGTGTATGGTACAGGTGGAAGAGAGCGCTTCTGAGAATGATAAGGAAAAAGGGGCAGTTAAAGTTGGATATTGATGGTTTTTATGAAGGTGTATATAAGGGACATATAGAGGACATCGCGGCTTGCCAACACATCTCGAACCGGGACGTTGGGTGGTCTTCCTCGGGCCCGGAGGGTGTCCATAAGCCGAGACCTGGCGGAACTGTACTCGGTGCACGCCCAGACTATGTGCTCTATATCGTGATAACCGTCGCCACAAGCGCAGATACCACTCTCCACGAGCCCAATACGTCGGAGATGTGCATCCAGCGTGTAATGGTTCGCCATGAGTCGGGACATCACACGAATGAAGTCACGACCCACATCCATCCCCTTGAACCAAGGTTTCGTCGATACCTTAGGGACTATCGAATGTAGCCACCTTCCTAGCTCCCCATTGCTCCACGAGGTTTGCCAACTTTCGAGGGTTCTCTGATGAGTAATACTGAAAAATTCGTGGAAGCAAATTGGTCTTTCAAAAACGTCACCTTCAATGGCACCCACCTTAGCCAAGGAGTCCGCCTTCTCATTGCCCGGAATGGAGCAATGAGAAGGGACCCACACCAAGGTAATCTGGAAAGATTTGTCAGATAAAGCACTCAGTAGCTCCCGTATTTTCCCCAAAAAATACGAGGAATGCTTTCCATGTTTCATCGAGCGAATAGCGTCAATAGAACTCAGACTATCCGAGACGATGAAGTAATGGTCTGCGGGTAATGTGTCAATGACTCCAAGGGTATACTGAATAGCAGCTAGTTCTGCGGCGTAAACTGAAGCAGGGTCACTGAGTTTGTAGGAGGCGGTGAACTTTTGATTGAAAATACCGAAGCCAGTGGACCCTTCGAGGTTTGATCCGTCAGTATAAAACATCTTAGAACAGTCGACTTCTCGGAATTTATTATAAAAAATATTTGGAACCACTTGTGGGCGTATATGGTCCGGAATTCCAATAATCTCATCTTTCATGGATGTGTCGAAGAAAACAGTAGATTCAGAAGTATTTATGAAATGCACACGGTTGGGATTGTAAGAAGAAGGATTAATATTTTGCGCCATGTAGTCAAAGTACAGGGACATAAAACGGGTCTGAGAATTGAGCTCAACAAGCCTTTCGAAATTTTCAATCACCAACGGGTTCAAGATATCGCATCGAATGAGCAATCGATATGAGAGTTCCCAAAATCGATTTTTCAGCGGGAGAACGCCCGACAGGACTTCGAGACTCATCGTATGGGTCGACTGCATGCACCCTAAGGCGATACGCAAACAACGATACTGAATTCTTTCGAGTTTGATGAAATGTATGTTCGCGGCGGATCGAAAGCAGAAGCATCCGTATTCCAGTACCGACAGTATCGTTGTTTGATACAACCTAATTAGGTCTCCTGGGTGGGCACCCCACCACGTTCCGGTTATTGTACGAAGAAAGTTGATCCTTTGCTGGCATTTCTGTTTCAGATACCGAATATGGCATCCCCAAGTACCTTTCGAGTCGAACCAGACCCCTAGATATTTTACTGTGAAGACCTGAGCTATAGTTTGACCCATTAATAGAAGCTGTAGTTGTGCTGGTTCACGCTTCCTAGAAAATACAACTAGCTCAGTTTTCTCCGTAGAGAATTCGATACCCAGCTTAATAGCCCATGCAGACAAATTGTCCAAGGTATTCTGTAATGGTCCTTGTAGATCGACAGCTTTGGGTCCCGTAACAGACACCACGCCATCGTCTGCAAGTTGTCTTAACGTGCAGGAATTGTCAAGACATTCATCAATGTCGTTGACGTAGAAATTGTATAACAGGGGGCTTAGACATGAGCCCTGGGGAAGGCCCATGTAGCTAAATCGTGATGTCGATAAGTCACCATGCGAAAAATGCATGTGCTTTTCCGACAACAAGTTTAGTAAAAAGTTGTTTAAAGTCGCTGAAAGACCATGCTGGTGCAGCTTCTCTGAAAGAATGTTGATAGAAACTGAATCAAAAGCCCCCTTTATATCTAGGAACACTGATGCCATCTGCTCTTTACTAGCATAGGCCATTTGAATTTCGGTTGAGAGCAACGCAAGACAATCATTCGTCCATTTGCCTTTGCGAAAGCCAAATTGTGTATCTGACAGTAAGCCATTTGCTTCGACCCAATTGTCGAGGCGGGATAGGATCATTTTCTCGAACAACTTCCGGATACAAGATAGCATTGCGATCGGTCGATACGAATTGTGGTCGGAGGCTAGTTTTCCTGGTTTTTGGATGGCGATGACCTTCACTTGCCTCCAATCGTGTGGGACAATGTTAGCCTCAAGAAACTTATTAAATAAGTTCAACAAGCGTCTCTTGGCAGAGTCCGGCAGATTCTTCAACAAGTTGAATTTGATTCTGTCTGGCCCTGGAGCTTTATTGTTACACGACAAGAGAGCAAGTGAGAACTCCACCATCGAAAAAGGTGTTTCGTTCGCGTTATCGTGACGGGACGCGGCGCGGTAGATCTTCTGTGCCGGGGCGGAATCCGGACAAACCTTCTTGGCGAAATCGAATATCCAACGGTTTGAATATTCCACGCTCTCATTAGTACTGTTTCGATTTCGCATACGTCGGGCTGTTCCCCAAAGAGTGCTCATCGATGTTTCTCTCGTTAATCCGTCGACGAACCGGCGCCAATAACCGCGTTTTTTGGCTTTCATCAAACTCTTCATTCGCTTGTCTAACGTCGCGTACTGTCGAAAACTAGCGGGTAACCCGTCGTTCCGGAAGGTCTTAAACGCGGCGGCCTTCTCTGCGTACACGTCTGAGCACTCTTTATCCCACCAGGGATTGGGAGAACGTTTTTGTATGTTCGCGCCGGGTACTGGCTTAGTCTGAGCTTGATTCGCGCTGTCGAGAATCAAGCCAGCCAAAAAGCTGTACTCTTCCTCCGGAGGAAGTTCTTGAGTAGATTCGATGTTGTCGGATATCGCGGCAGCATAGCTCTTCCAATCGATATTTCGTGTGAGGTCATACGAAATATTGATTGTTTCCAATGGCCTTGAGCCGTTATTGATTGAGACTACGATCGGCAGATGGTCGCTACCGTGGGGATCAGGGATTACCTTCCACGCGCATTCTAACTTTAGCGAGGTCGAGCAAAGGGATAAATCTAATGCGCTTGGGCGCGCAGGTGGGGGAGGAATCCGTGTCATTTCACCCGTGTTTAGAATTGTCATGTTGAAGTTGTCGCAAATATTGTGAATTAAAGAGGAACGGTTATCATCATAAAGGCAACCCCATTCCGTACCGTGAGAGTTAAAGTCGCCTAAAACTAGTCGCGGTGCAGGCAGGGATTCTATGATGTCATGTAGCCGGCGATGTCCAATCGCGGTGTTGGGGGGTATATATATGGAAGCTATGCAAAGATCTTTGCCTTTGGTTGTTACTTGACAAGCGACAACTTCAATACCTGTTATCGAGGGAAGGTTAATTCTGTAGAAGGAATAGCGCTTTTTGATCCCCAAAAGCACTCCTCCATAGGGGGTGTCTCGATCCAGGCGAATAATATTAAAGTCGTGGAAGTTGAGATCTATGTCGGAAGTTAACCAAGTTTCACATAATGCAAATGCATCGCAACTCAAATTATTTATTAAAATTTTTAAGGAATCGATTTTCGGGATGATACTTCTGCAATTCCACTGTAGAACAGTGATCAAATCCGTGACCTCGTTCGATGAGTTAGCCATCGAAGGATACAATCGCTGAAAGGAGGGGCCATTTAGCAGTCAACTGCTTCAAAAATGTTCTTACTGTAGGGAGAAAAGCTAACAACAGACTTTTAATAGGATCAGTTATATTGAAAGTTTTTATTATCCAGTCCACAATGTCCGAGAGTTTGATAATTCCAGTGCCGCGATTATTCTCGAACTGAAACAGAGGAACACTTGGGATTTTTGATGTTCCGGGAAGTGCTGGGAACTCCTTCTCTGAGTTTAATCCTCCGAGACCAGGAGCTAATTGCTTCGGTTTGGTTGCAACACTTCCAATAGATGTGACTTTCTGAGTCCCGTCAAGGGATACCTTCTGGCCTTTACAACGAACTTTAGGAGAGGAAATGTTCCTCCTCTTCCTATAACTTCTAGGCGCCCTAGTAGATGTTCCCTCTTGTGGGTCATCAGCCTCGCCCTCGTTAGGAGGCAAGTGAGCATAGATGTTTGTTGAGGTTGGTGGTGTAGCTTTCTTTAGCATTTCTGCAAAAGAACGTTCGGATCGTCCAGCAAGGGAACGTTTTAGTTTATCCCCGCGTAGTTTGTACGCGGGACATGCCGAGATATCATGCAGATTCTCTGCACAGTAAGGACACTTCTCAGCATTCTTACTGCACGAATCATCTAGATGATTCTCCCCGCATTTTCCACAGCGGGCCTTATTGCTACAATGGGTGGCTGTGTGACCCAATTGTTTACACTTTGTGCAATTCATGACCCGCGGCACAAACAGACGCACAGGCAGACGAACCTTGTGCAAGAGGACGTAATTTGGCAAAGCGGTACCAGCGAAGGTCAACCGATAAGAGTTTGATTGGGGGTACGTTTTTGAACCATCCCCCGCAACTACTACTGAGTGCAAACGCTTGCACTCGAGTATTTTCACTGGCTGAAGTAAGCGGTCTCTGAAACGGCCAACCCCGTACTGCAGCAGATCCTCGCATGTCAAACTGTCATCGGTGACAACGCCTTCAGACTGTACTTTCACAGCTGGAATATACACGTGATAGTCCTTCGTAAAGTGCTCGCAGCAAGCAATATCGTTTGCCTGCTTTGAGTTAGTCAGCACGACCCTCAGCCTGTCTGAGCGGACCTTTTTTATTTCGATCACAGCCGAGAACCGTTCCGTTAGGTCTTTTGAAATCTGTAATAGATTCAGCGATTTTGTTTTGGGCCGAAAGAAGACCACAAAGGGACCGGTCGAGAGCTCTGGATATTGTTTGGGTCGGGGGAGAGCCTTAGGAGTCGACTCGATCTCCATTTGGCCATCCGGGGAGGAAGCCATCGACACCGTCAACGCACGGGGTCAGCACCCGCGCAGACGGGAAAAAGCCGTAAATGTATCAAAAAGGTAGATTTCACTTATCTGTATACTCGTTTCCCACGACGCACCAGTCCAGCTTAAATAGCTGGTTATTGTTCAATCCTCGCTTTACGAACAAAAGGTTGAGGAATGTGGCCTAACGGTTAACACACGCACAAAAGAAAATAAAAGTCCAAACCGAAGAGGCAGAGAATGGCAAAATAACCTTGAACGCGGATTACTGCACTGTTCTTTTTCCAACAGACCGAAAACAAAACACTTCTATCTCGATCGAGCGATGCGTAGAGACTGGGGGTAGAACCTGTATTTCAAGACAAAGCATGTTTGAGGTTGAACGCGAGCACGGAATTTTGTACACAGGTACAAACTTATCGATGTTCATGGGAAGTCTGCTGATTAGTATATGTACATTTACCTTAGCGATTTTTTGTAGATGGGGCAATATTGTTTCCAGTTATGATAAAACATTATTGTTGGAAATAGTTTTTCTTTGAGCATCTGAATAGTTTTTCTTTGAGCATTGCTGAAAAAATAAAAATAAAAGAAGAGATTATTTTCCTATTAATTCCACCAGGTATTTATTAAATTGAACATATACGTATTTCGTCGACGTCTTGCCGACTTCTTCAGTGTTTTACCTGAACTGTACAAACACTGAAAAAGTCGGCAAGACGTCGACGAAATACGTATATGTTCAATTAAATAAATACCTGGTGGCATTAAAAGGAAAAGCATCTCTTCTTTAATTTTTATCTTTGTTGGGAAATGTAGTCTATCAAGAAAAATCAGACGTTGTATTCCTTCGTAGTCTGACAAAACTGTGCGAGAGAACGTAAACTAAAGTAATCTGAAGATAGGACATAGCAGCTATCCAATGCAGAATGCTTGATATTCATTTGTCACTGTCTTGTTGCTTTTTCTATTGGTTTCATTTGTTGTTTTCTAAACTTTCCTATGGTCTTCTGTGTTGGATCGTATATGACTCCATCAACTTCCACGCGTTTGCTGGGTATGTAAATGCGGTATTTATATCGAAACCAGGCTTTTTTACGAAGCAAAAACGTTGTTTTTATCCCAAAGTGAATTAGTTTTTCGATTTCTTCCACTGTTTTACATTGACACCGGACGGATCTTCAAAATTTTCATCACGTATCACAACTTCACGTTGATGCAAGTATGAATGATGCGAAATCTCAAAGTCAGTTTTTACGGGATTTTACTGAAACCAGTAATTGGATTCAGCATCTCCCTCACTCATTCAATTCCAAACTGACTGAAATTAGAATAATATGGCTTCACTACACAGTAAAATATAAATTCATTCACCAACCAAAACATTTTTGCTTGCTAATCGCACTTAGAACCAACATGGAAACAAAATTCAGTTTGATTAATTTTAACCGATAATAACTGAATCAATGCTCTGCACCGAACGAATAAACGACAAGGCAAACTACCGAAACATACCCTTCAACGCGGCGGGCATGAAAATAATAAAATAATGAACTACACCATTGTAGAGTTTTTGAAAATTCGATTTTTTATTGGCTTAAAATGCACTGCAATATGAAAAGCGACAATAGTATATAAATGCTCATTTTTTTAATCCCGCTACAACGCCTTTTATATCCTTAATGTACTGAAAACGTTAACCGCGTTTTTCTGGAAATCACCTTTGGAACTCGAACAAATGATTGCTGATCCTTCTGTAATTTTCATAGTACATTCAAAATATTTCTCCAAATTTCTCCAGCGACACATGTATTTTTTTATCACAACACTTTTTTAAAAAGCAATCTCGCGACAAATCAAAATACCAACCACATCCCACGTACGTCACTTGCTATCGTTCTAAATAATCAAAAAAAAGCTTTAGTTTTAAGCTCTAGATAAAAAATAATGGAAGATAAATTTCCGGCCGTGCACCATTTCCAAAATAACGTATCAATGGAAAAATGTATTACTCAAAAAAATATATTTTGTGCTTCACAACTAGTATTTTACAAGATCTCGATTCATCTCTTTGTTTCGCCAAGAAAAGTTCCCAAAATATGCATATTTTTTAGTGTTCCACAGTGGTGTTACCCATTCGTTGAGAAAAAACTCAACAGTATTATTTTATTCGTAGATGCTGGAATGATGGACGGTACCGCGAATGAAAAAACATTTTGAACAATATTGCTCGGCGTTTGAGTAGCAACTGAGCTTTTAAAATTATTACCTGAGCCACAAATTTCATCCGTTAGTCATTCAGGTATTGGAGACTGTCGGAATTAAATTCCGAATATTAGATTTCCGAAGCGGTTTCTAAGCAAGGTTGTCCGTATTGTGTTGTATGTGTATAAAGAACAGGCGTGGATTAAGTTGCCCTTGATATGTACAAAGAGTGGTATGGTACTATCACATTTTGATTTGTACTGCAGGGTCAGATAGGGTGGAATGAGTCGGTCCACTCGCATTCTTACCACAAAAACATTATTTAAAACATCAGGAAAGGACAGTGAAGACCCGTTTTTATCACCCCTTGGTAAATTTTAGGCTGATAAAACGGGGACATTGATAGAATTGGGACATTTTCTTTCTTTTTAACCTTCCAAAAGTGCACGCTTCTCGGAAAATCTAGCGAAATCGTCTTGAAGCAGCTGCGGCTGCTCATTCAGAGAGCCATTTGCGCGACTTCCGGAGGGTTAAAAAACCGAAACTCTTAAAATATTCTTCTTTATTCCTTAGATATAGCCTACTAACCTTTCCTGACTATTTAGCTTAAATTAAATTAAATTTCGGATCTCTAAGGTAAGAAAAATATACTCAAGAAAGGATTTATTCGAATTCAACTTGGTTCGTCTGCTAGAGCCCATCAAACTACCAAATATCAATGTTCATATGAAGCTGATAAAATCGGGTGAAAAAGCTGATAAAATCGGGTACCGAAAAAATCGGGTCTTCACTGTAGTTTCTTCATATGTTCTTCATAATGGATTCCATTTCTCCAAAATACGACGTGAATCTTTTAATGGCCACTTTTCAACTATGTGGTGTCAGATCATGTAGACGAGCCTCGATTTGCCCATTGTTCATATACGCGGGGGTGTGAATTAAACCGTTTTTCACAACCATGTTGTAAGTTGTTATTCAAAATCTTTTTGCCTGGGCCAATTCGCTGAACGTTATCAGCACTGAATGCCTCATGTGTTCGAACTGGAAAAAGGTAACTTCCGAAAGACTTCAGCAAATTTTACACATCACGAAAACTCCAAAAAAATGGTAATCAATAGCCGCATTGTTTGCCCCACTTTTTGCTTAAGCGACTCACTCCTCTCGATGAATCGCACGGTAAGACCAAAAGTGACAGCTTTCTTTATTCGTCAGACAATGCACACTGGATAGAAGTCGCAACTCGGTGAGCTTGTTATAGATAGCACTCAGGTGAAATTTAAGTAAGGCACTTTATAATCAAGCAACTGCTTCTCAGTACGACTCAGTTACTTTAGAAGTGTATTCTGTGAATAAATGATTATCGTTTCAAGTGTATATGGTCCCGGTAGCCAATTTTTTAATGACTAAGGAAATATAATTTTCCTGTAGCAAGAAACATATTTAAAAATGTTTCCTGTCACATCTCATTCAACGGAAATTGACAATGACAAGAACTTCATCTTTTTATCAAATAATTCGTTCGATTTATGGAACAGGTCTAGTCTTTACCACGAGACAGAGTTTCATGGTAAAGACTGCGAATTTTGTCCTAATCACAATTAATTAGTTTATTTAGCTAAGGTTGATTGTGCGAAATCTATTTGTAGCACATTCACGAATATAGTCTCTCGATGTACAAGTGTAAACACCACCTATTATATAAAGTCAACGAAAGTTTTGCCCCAACAAAATACGATTACAATATCCCCTGCAAACCTTATCATAAATATATTAGGCGGCAGGAAACTAGCCACTTAAAACAAACTCAATTCAACCGATCGCCAAACTAATAGCAATATGACGGAAGCAACCGTCTCTATCGATAATTAAATCAACGTTTAATTTTTCTATTGGTAAATACACAATTAGTATGCAAATCGATTTCTCATGGCGATACAGTATACCTACTAATTACACAAATTTCTTTTCCGTAGAGATGAGCTCTGCTCGGTATCTCCCTGTTTCTCTCTCACGAATCGATCGTCATCGTAAAATGCACAGTCAGGATTAGTGCAGTACAATTGCAGCCGGTTTTGCTGAATTTAAACTAAAGTTTCATTATAGTTACTTACTGATCTTAAACATGCCAACTTTCGATTTCCTAGCGCTCAGGCTAACCGGACACCACGAATCTGACTGTACCCATAATTTCCACCCCACTCTCGACATCGCGAGGGATATCAATAATCGCTCTATTATGGAGATCAATTAGCTTTCAACCGTTCCGCTGGATCTAAAACGCAACTTGCCTGCTCGATGTTTACGATTCTAAATAGGTTCCCAGGATGCCATCGCGTTTGTTGTACGACGTTCGCACTTATTATCATTAAACGAACGATGCGTCCACCTTGCTCGCCCTTGGGCACGTTTTCACACCGGATGATAGCTAGCCGTGACGATAGGGAACGCGTGTCACCACGTGATAAGCCACATGCCACGGTCAGAGCTATCCGCGGCCGTACATCGAAGATGAACGCAGTGGCACATCGCAAAATTAAATGTTATATATTTAGGTACTTGCAATCCATCTAGGTCTCATTGATAGGTATGCAACTTAATCGTTCTCCCATTCCAGCACGTATCGCTCGTTCTTCCTGGTTAGATTTGCAAAACACTTTAACACTGTTTGTTTGACTGGTGTGGATTCTATGCTAATTTCGATGGTTAGTTGGCAGCTTTTAAGGCTGAAAACCAGTAATTCCAGTTTCCTTTACTCGATAGCTTTGCAGATCAAACATTAGCCTTTCAAGGAGAATGCCAGCTACCGGAGCCACTAGAGTTCAAAGTTTCCCATCCGCTAAAAGGATTATATTTAACTAAAACAGTTTGCTTTGGGTATCTTTTGATTGGTGGTCCATCAATGTACACCAGCACTGAGTTTCGTTCATAATTTGCGGATGATAGTGATTACGTGCTTTGCACGTACACCGTCTTATTAATTGCGAAAGCACGTTTTCGTAACAACTATATTTCTCCATGAAAGTAGCGATCAGTTCTACGAGATATATAAACCGACTGCCGTGTCAAATCGTGTCAAACGTACACAATTGCATTCGGTGCATCCGTGAATTGCATCTATTCACTTCGAAGCCGCATGTTTGCATCATCTCATCTGTCAGGGCACAGCCGAGAAATCGACATCAGCTGACTGAAAACCGCCACAAATCAAGCGTCTTGGGTGGCGTCAATCGAAGCGAAAGGCTGGTTCAAGTTTTATGCAAACAATAGATCTGCGAAATAAGCACACCTCACGAGGGGGAATACTGTAGGTTATCCAATACTCGTCCGAACGACGTCGACATGCAGTTTGAGTTTGCGAGAAGATGATCGAATCGACGACGAAAATAATGGCGCTATTTGCCGTTCAAAGTTTCGTCACTGTACGAACGTTCCGAATAATAGAAATCAATTGCTCATTGTTTGCGAAGCTGGTTATGGATTGGCTAAGGTGTATGCTTTGCGATCTTTCACTTGGAGTAGAAACGTTTGCACTCCTTTGTGTTCAAATACAACACTTTCGAAGATGCAAACAGATGCCACGCCGCACTGTGCGATAAATGTTACCGGGTCATACATTAGAAATCATTACTGATTCATATGTGTAGCATTCGAAACTGCAATGAGTGGCGGAAAGGTGATACGAAATCTGTTTCGTGAGAAAAGCAGAAACTTTTCTATCAGGCACAATGGCGTAAGTTTCATAACTCGATGAGTTGATGAAATATTTCGACTGATCCGAAAGTAACTTGTGGAAAACAGGATTAACACTTGACAGCCTGCTTGCGCCGTTTTTTCGACGATTGACAAGTATATCGACAATTTTACGAACCACCGTAGAGTTGCGACATGCTTTAATCAACCCCAGAAAACTTGCCTCGTCCGGGGAGCTGGTGCCCAACGGTCGCACAAATAATGCTGTAAATACTTATGCATACTGCTCGTACCATCGCACATGCTTAACCGCCAACATCCTAAACCAATCAGCTTCCAATTAAGTGCACGCATCCATACGATTTCCATGTACGTAACACATGAAGCTACTTTGGAAGCTTTACAGAAAATATCAACTGAACACGTTTGCGTCGTGGATTAGCTTTTCCTTTCGTTTCGATGAAGACTATTGCACCATCGCTGCCTTTATTGGGATCCTACCGTGTATAGATGGTGTGAAGATAGATATGAATTAGGTACATATACATATTATGCTGGAGGGACGGACTCGTATGACTTATACCTAGATGTTTCAGTTCTTGCGTAACATGATAAAGTTGTAAGCCATTTCAAGCCAAACCGTAATGATGTCACACTTTATTAACAGAAAAAGAATGCACAAGCACAAATACTTACGTACGCAAAATAATTCATTGCACAATTTGTAAAAACAGGAGCGTGGATGACGTAAAACAACTGTGGATCTAATTGTAATTCGGGTTCTTCGAAAACTGTACTCGTGATTAAATCACAATAATAAGTACACATTAACAATTAAAATTCTTTTAACGTTGAAATTGTAATTTTTTTCAATGTCATCGCCGCAAAATCTGTATTTTATTCAAGATAACGGCCGAATATATTGCAAATTTTCAGATCGCATACCTACCATATGCATGTGTGTGTGTGTGTGTTAACCATCCTAACTCCCACTAGCTGGTAGTGATTTACAGAAAAAAGTTGTTTGCATGTATTTAACATATGCATGCAAATAACTTGGTTCAAGGATTTAGGTAGGTGTTAGCTCAATTGACTTTCCGATGACCCATTTCGTGTACAGAGCCAGACATGTTCCGAGGTCATCGTTCCATCAACCAGCCCCGCCTTACTGTAATGTTTATATCAAATGGATTATAACATTACAATAAGACTTTCGATTTCTTACATGAGGTAAGAAATCGACGCGTATTTAGTGTATTTATTTGATTTTCGTATATATAAATTAGAATGTCTGTAGAAAAATATACCAGTTTTTCTATTGCCTTCCTCATCTCCTACTTACGCGAGTGACTGATACTTGCTTATCCATTTTTCGTCCCATTCCAAACCTCCAGATATCCTCAAAATCTCCAACTTCTTTCTCACGCATCAAACAGCCCGAGCAATCCTTTCTCTTTCTCACGTTTGCAAGTACAGCGCAATTTATCAACAACAGTATGCATGCAGCAGATACAGAAGACTCCACTGACCACGCACGTGGTCCTGACCCAAAAAAGGCTTGGAAAATGTCGGAAGACAAAGAAAAACTGACCTGCAGGCTTCCGAATGTGGAACTAAGAAATTGGTGCGACACCTATAGGGCGATAGCTACAGGTGACGCGCTGATAATTTGGAATCGCCACTTTTTTCACCAAGTGACGCCGTAAAATTTTCCCTTTTTGCGAAAGATTTATCACTGGGAAAAAACACTTTTTTGTGAGTTTTTGATCTCCACTATTATTATTTACGTTGTTAAAACACTTTTTTCTTTCCCGCATCGGGAATAGGCCCGTAATGCGGGGGGAGCACTTTTGACACTAATGCTGTGTGGCTTTGAATCACTTTACGCCGGGATGAAACTCCAAAAAAATCACTGAATTACACTTCCGATTTACGAAAACTGTTCACCGAGTCGTTCTTTGTATTTAAAAACACTTTTGTTTGATAATCCGTACCGAAAAACTACGATTTTGGACCGATTAGCGAGGAGCTCCAAAACAGTCGACCGATCGCGGCTAAGGTACACACTCAATCCGCATACCTACCATATGCATGTTGATCCAAACTCGACAACCACATCTAGGTTCTCTTTTGAACATCGCTTTAGAAGAACATTACTCCAGCAGTCTGCCAGAAACATTATTTTTAGCATTCGCTACTTCTACTACTACGCTCCATGCAGGGATGTAGTGCATCTCAGAGCAAATAAAGGGGAGAATAAAAAACGCTCTGTGTACTTTTCATGCAAACCACCGCTCTTCTCTTTCACAGTAAACCTCTTCACTCCGATGTGTGTTGCTCTCATACGTGTATTCTACTCCATGGCTGCACACCTCAAAGAGTAGAAATAAAGAGGCTCTTTAGTGTGAATCTTGGCCCCACGCGCACGGAAGCAGAGAAGGCAACCAAAAAACATTTTGAAAACGTTCTTCCGATCATACTTTATCTGAATATAAGTTTGATTCGCCTTCCTACCTGCTTGCCAGTTAAGGGAGGCACAAAAAAGTGGCTCTTCAAGGTGACTCTTTGAACGAAATTGTGTAGCTCTTGGTGCACAGATCTTTCTCTTTTTCGTTTTCAAGTTTCTCTTTGTGCGGTCGTTCTGCACATCGCAGTGTTTTTGTGCTGTTCTTTTCTCATCGATGTATTTCGTCTTTGTGGCACATTGTGTGAGCAAATAACAAGCCTGGCAGTATTGAGTCAGGTAATGACTGGAAAACTAGTACTCGTTGGGAGACGATTCGTCAACAGGCCAGTGTTTTAAAGTCGATGAGTAGGTATTGGCTCTCGTAATCCGGTCGATCAGTGAAATTTTGAGCAGAGCAAAGACTGTTTTACCATGTTTGGGATGAAGACAAAAATCGTTCACAAACAGTATGAATATGAAGGGTTCCCGTATACTACCTTGTGTAGTACTAGTAGTTAGTGGAAATGACCTTGGGTTTGAAGTATTAAACCTAACAAATACGTAACTATCCGACGGATATGGCACGCAAATGGCACGAAACAAGCCACAAATTAATTAAAATCGCCATAATGGTAAACAACCAAAGCAAATCGGAATTTCAAATATTGTATTCTTAGCAGGGATTGTAATTCTCTCTCACTCACGTGAGAAGTAGCTTATCAGATGTCCAACTTTTCCGAGATAAGATGAGTCGCAAAATTCTCCGTCTCCACAAATAGCGTGAGAATGATTTTCCGGATAAAATTTATTTGACTTTTTCCTTCTCACCGGAAAAGGTGATAAAATTGTAATTTCGTGGAAATCAATAAAAACTTCAAAAAATACACTTAATTACAAAGAAAAGCGGCAAAGAAGTATGATAGACTTGTTTTATCGTGTTTTGGAATAACGACAGCAAAGCAGGGAACGCAAAAAGGATACCGTGATAAACTCATTCACTCATTCTCCGGCTGTTTTATTTATCCGGAGAAATAACACGTTGTATTTATCCGGAGAAGTTGTGTGAGTGCCAATAACTTTTCGTGTGAAAATGTGAGTTTTTATTGTCGCAGTAGCAAACTATCCGGGCGCATTTACTCATATGAGCGATAAATGCAATGTCTTATTCTTAGTATATATCTCTGTGTCCAGTAGAGAGACAAGAAAAAAATGACCCCTAACGGCCCACCGCGAATCACCTGTCGGTTCCGACAGCATGAAGTAACAAGTTACTTTACGCTCGTCCGGACATGCCGTAGACTCAGGTGATTCGCATTTCTAATTCCAAAAGATCCTGACTTCTGCGGTAGCAGACAAAAGGGTTAAGTCGCCGGTAAACTCTAAGCTTGCTCATATGGCCCTTTCCACGCTTTTCTAAAACTTTCTTCCTTCAACACCTTGCTCTCCCTTGAATGGCTCTTAATATTGAAAAATATACTTCATTTTCAAGTCCCTTGATAATTGAATGGCGTTAAATACAAAAAAAGTAAATAACTTTTAACGAGGTGATGTCTGAGTCAGTTTTGTATGGGGCCTAGCAGTACATGATTGTGTATCAGTACTCGATTCCCGCGAACTAAATATTTTTATGAAACAACGGTCAGATTTAGCTCAATAGTATGTTCATAAGAATTATAGTAAATAGTATGAGTCATGTTTCGGTTAGAATATTTTAGTTCCACATGTTACCGCATAGAGGGCGCCAACACTAGAGAGATAGAGATAGAAATTAGGTATCTTCTACAAAGTTGTAAAACGGGCATTTTACAGTAATTCTTCCGAACATGTCGATGTTCTATCTCTCTTCTTTGAAAATTAGTGTTGTGCCCTCTATGTGGTCACAGATTGAACTAAAATTATCTAACCAAAATATGACTCGTATTATTTACTATTAATTCTTCTGAACATACTATTGAGCTAAACCTAACCGTTATTTCAGAAAAATGTTTAGTTCGTAGGAATCGAGTACTGATATAAAACCATGCACTGCTAGGCCTCATGCAAAACTGACTCAGACATCACTTCGCTAAAAGTTCAATAACTTCTTTTATCAAAGCCGGATTGACTAGCAATCTTCGACAAAGTTATAGACAATTAAATTATCTTTCTTATTTTCACTTACAGTGATAATACGATGCATACAGTACCACCTAGTGGTGAAAATGCGAGATAAGGGGTTTTCTCCATGCAAATTGTCGAAAAACTTTGAAAGCGTTGGTGCGGTAGCTAGACATGTCCGATTTGCCTTTTCTGAGTAGTCTAGTGTCCAGTCCTGCATTCAAACAATTAGCTAGAAAAGCCTTTTCAGGCAAATTACAGTGCACCTGTACCTCAAACTTTTCAAAAAATTGTTCCAGTTGACACTTCATATTGATGGCTCTGCCAGAGATAGGCTTTTCTGCGTCAGTTTTATTAATTTAGTTTTTTCGTTGTAAAGGCAAACCGTGCAAACTTTAAAATTTAACACAAAATGGATGAGCACTCTGCATGCAAGTTTTGTTTGAGCACTCATAATTACGACCTTAGCAGCATGGAAGATCAAACGAAGTTCCGCGTGATAGTCCCAGAAGATACTAGAAAGTATGAAAGTAAATATGCGTGGAACACATAGAAAATTCAAGCTAGAAGGGTCTACATGCGCTCCATTTGTGTCATTTCAACAACTTCAAAGATAGTTCCGGATATGCTCTTAGTAACATTAAAGTGCTTGCAAGACTTCCTTAGAACAACTTCTAAGCAAGAAGTGTAGCCAGATTCGGTTAACAACTTCTAAGCCAGAAGTGAAGCCAGATTCGGTTATCCCAGCTACTAAAAAGCTCTTCAGTCTACCTTCTCATCTCATGCAGACTTGAAGCTAAACTACGCGACACACACATGCGTGGTGGCCACGATAAATAAAGGACGGATGGGAATGGGAAAACCAATAATTTTCCCTTAGTATTTACATGCCAGGATGCCCCCTAAATGAAGGATTTTACGAAATGTTGTTTTTGCTAAATTGGATAATTTTTCTGAAATTGATTTTGAATGATTGTGAGTTGGTTTATTGGGCCTAAAAATAGAAAATACTTAAATTAAAAATTCCTTCGTTCCTTGTGAAGGCGAAAATGAAACTCAAGCTTACCGAAGTGCCCCATATCAAACTCGATCGTATGGGTAGTGTAATACTGCTAAAATTTAATACTTTAGCTGATGCAGAATGCTTGAATGAGAACAGCCACCTGCAGCATGACGAAACATTACGTTAAATACAAGAAAAAAATGGTTCCAGTTGACACTTACTTGTATATATGGATAATAGACCTCTCCACATTTTGAAAAAGTTTTGAAATATACATCGGTCAGCTCAAATTTTTGTTCTAGGTGTGAATTTCGCCAAAAATGGCTTAATTTGGACATGATTTAGAGGTGTCTCCAATCAAAAATCGTGATTTTGCTATGTTTCCGTAGGAAGATCACTTACACTCTGATTTAATAGGCCCTACATGCTCACATATCATCAAAGGTTGTTCCTTAGACATATCTTAACATGTTTTAACAGGTGAACATAGCTCTAATCGCAATAGAAAATTTATTAACTGGATTTTTATATAGAAAAGTATATCAAAACCTAGGAAAATTGGTAGTATTTTTTCTTGGTTAGTAGTGTTTTATTTCGTTAACATCATCTAGTGTGGCACTACGCGTTGCTCAGTATACTTTCGCTTAAGATGGACTGACTATTAATTTAGAAGTACTGCTTGGATTCAATGCGATCAATACAGGAATTGGTCACATCCACAGCATAAAATATTTCCCCCGACGACACGCACATTATCGCATTGCACCATGAATATTTTGATAAATGCTAGGAAACCCTAAAAGTCGCACTTTCAATATATACGAGAATTGTACATGTCATTTGTTCATGTAAAATGGTTTCTGTTAGATGCTTCTTTTTAAAGATGAAGCTCGTACCAGGTAAATCAATGAATTATTATGTTTCTCATATGTTGGAATAGGAAAGCGCAAAATTTAACAATATCAAATAACATTATTCCCATCGGCAACTGTTCAACTTCACGTACGGTTGGACGAACCAAAATATCATTGAAATCAATCACCACTGTGCTGCCTTGCCAAGGTTATTGTCCACTCGTCTCGGTCTTGGCACTCGAAATCCTACCGAAAGTAGAAAAAATGGGTGTTTCAGGCAGGTGCCATGTAAAATTCAAAGTTCATATAACTGTATACAAACGGCTACTCTTACAGCTATTCCTGTATTTCATTGAAGCTGCTTAAACCAAGAAAACCCTTTTGTCAGAACTAAAAGACTTTTGAGTGCATAAGAAGATTCATCTTTTCTCTAAAAAAAAAGTTCCAAAATCTCTATATATCCCAAAATAAGTCTAGTCCCAAAATCCACCAATTTTTTGGCGTCAACGCTAACTTCAAAATCCTTCATAGTGTACCCTGCAAGATAATTTCTGAATGAAGGAAGGTCAAACAATGCACAATTTCTAATTTACAAGTAAGTAATTTGCAAGTTCTCGGTCTCAGGTGACAACTAGGTGCACCTTCAAAAATTTCAACATTTAAAGGCAAGCACTTGATGGAAAAAAGCAAAATAATTTGTACTATTTCCCGAAAGTCACGGCAGACTTTTGTGCTTTATGTCACTATGCCAAAACTGTGGCGGAACCATGTCATTCCGGGGTCTAATGATGGAATAAAGTGCCCTTTTTATAAAGTTCCTGGATTGGTTGTTATCCCTAACATTATATAGCGCTAGCGAACATAAACGTAACCAAGCAGTTATGATTCAATTCTTCCACAAAACCAGTTTACAAATTACTACAATTTGCTCTGGATGACCGGAACGAAAGCAAACGCTCAAAAACATACTTACATAATTCGGCACAAAAAATCGAACAATCGCATTGCGTAGATCGACGTTCCCCCATAACCACAAGACGGCCAGGTATGCGGGAATAGGTAACTTGGCCACCGTGACCACAGCCAGGCTACTGTAGCTTATAAGTAAGCTCTTCAAGTACGTGTCAGTAGCCCACACGGAAGCACTGCAGCCTGCTTAAGCGCGAACAAAACACGGCTCAAAACACGTAATAAAAACGCGCAAAGCCATCGATATTAACCCCTTCATGGCCATGATGTTTAGACACAACACATTTTAGACACAGCTATAACTCTTATTTTATGGGTGCTTTGCTCACAAAAACTAGAAAGGGCTAATAACGGACACCAGGACTCTTTATTGGACTATTAATACATTCACCAGAACTGTAGTTATTAGCTTAAGGGTTATGCTGATGCAGTCAGTGTTGCCAGTGACGGATTTCTTGTTCCTAGTGACGGATTTCGAGAATTCGATTCTGTTGACGAAAACTGATTGAATTTCTCTCTGACTTTTGCAAATAATTGTAAATATGTATTTAAATAGGGAAGGAAATATTTAAAATAGACAATTTTCATGGGATGGTTAAAATTGAGCAGCTTCTAACACCGAGAAGGAACCATCGCTTGTAAACAACTTTTAGTTGCTCTTGGGATAAATATAGTTGAAACTCCATCTATATAGCCGATGCCAAAGTTGAGCATAAAAGAGTTAAATAGCCAAGTGTTGTGACTTGCCGCAAAAACAAAACCCAATAAGCAGTGACCATTTCTGTTGATTGTGTCTGGCGCGGTAGACACCGCGTTGCACCAGGAAGGAGAAGCTATATGTAGGTATGAGATATTACCGCAACACTCCACGTTTTTAGGTCAATTCAAAAGAAAGGAAAGAAAGAAACATTCGTTTGCATCATTTGCCTCCGCAAGCCAATAATTTTGAATTTTGGCTGACTTGAGCAGTTTGATTGATGAATTCGTTCGCTCTTTCAGTCGAGACGGTATGCTGAAATGGAAAGTGTTTACATTTTTTTGTTATGGCGAACGATTTATTTCATTTCAATGAATGTAATCTAGACCCCGCGGTACAAAATGAGAAATTGTCTCATAAAACTTGTCCGTTATTCAACCGTACTGTAATTACACACTTCTACTTGTACTTTTAAGCTGCTCGAAGAAATAGAGCTACTCAAATATTCCTTGAGGTTAAATTTGAATTGCGCCTTCACTCACTCTCATTATTGTTTTCAAAAATAAAATGATCGACTTACTCCAGGTCATCTGTTCGAAACAGTATTTTTGTGTGAATGTCCCTTTAGGCTATAAAACCAGAGCAGAGCGGTTGTGATCTTTGCCGTGGTTAATTTCAGAATTGTTTTCAAATAGGGCACTGCTTCAAAAAATCATACTCTATCAATTCACGACAGTATAGAGTAAGGCTTAGACGCTTATCCCTGGTTTCATCGAGGAACAGGGCTGTTATTTCATCTTCTCTCCCATCCTCAGCTGAACTATGAAACACGTATCGAACCCAACCGGCTTCGTGACGGTGCAGCAAACTACACACCAAGCCATGAAAAGTGAAAGTGGTTATACCACAATCGCTGCCATTTGAAGAAGTGCCCTATCGTGCTCCATTACTGTTTGACTCTCCCACTTGCCCCCGCTGATGTCACCTCGTGATGTGTCATCTCTCATGCTATTATGTAACGGTAGAATCTCGTTCTAAATTGTATCTTTCACTCTTTCACATTCCAGGAGCTCCCAAAAGCGCAAGCCTTGATGCAAGATCACCTGTCCGCTGACGAATCCAACCTGCAGACTATTGACCGGGAAGAGAAACCACAGAACAAGAAGCCGGAGTTGGAGAAGAAGGAATCGGCCGAAAATAACGAATCCGAAGACGATGATGAATCGGCAGCCGATGGCGAAAGTGGCGAAAGCGCGGACCTGAACACCAATCGGATACACGTCAAGCTTCCGCTGGATTTGAACTTGAGCGAGCTGGCCCATGCGATGCTCAAGGAAAACCAAAAGTAAGTAAAAACGGCGGGTAGAATCTAAGTGAAAATGATTCGAATCCCAGATTGTTCTATGATCGCCTCATGACGGACTAGGTATAATTTGCAAAAATTTTGAACATTTCAGATCCAAAATGAACTGCGTAGTGGAACGACGCCGGTCGGAAGAAATGGTCGACTCTCCTTACAAGACCATGCGGCTGCCATTCGGAATGGAGTACAACATGGAACCTAAGAAGCAGAAGGTTACCGGTGAACGAATTGCTATCTTCTGCGAGACCGGAAACGAACCAAAGTAAGTCGCTTATTAGAAGGGTTGCCATGGGTGCAGCCGATTAGGCATAAATACGTTAGGCGTTACGGGCGTTGTCCTAGTAACAATTGAGGTTTTATGGTACTCTTGAAGTGTGCTATAAAACTATAATTGCTACTTGGGTGGGCATAATGGAGATTATTTTTTTTTTATTTCGATTATAGAGGTTTTAACCTTAAGGTCATTCGCCTCTTCGGGTTAGAAAAATCTCTTATGAAAAATTTCTAACCCTATGTGCGGGGTCGGGACTCGAACCCAGGTGCGCTGCGTACAAGGCAATCGATTTACCAATACGCTACGCCCACCCCCTGGAGATTATTTATGCCTAACCTCCATTATTCCCACTCAAGTAGCAATTCTAGTTTAAACAAGCTTAACTATAATGTACGATTAGCATATTGGACGTTAAGCATAAATTATCATGTATCTCTTAAAGAAACTTATCTTTGGCGATGATGGGCTCGATTGGTAAAAGCGTGAATGTTTGAATCTTTTGTGAAATTGTAGAGTTACTCTGAAAGTTGATCAAACTCGATCAACATCATATTCTGCAGTATATACTTAAAGAAATCTTTACTAAAATACAAGAAGCAAGTAAGGCATGCGGAAATTCAGCTTGCGTTAATTTCTCCACGTATAACAAACTTATTTTTAATTAATCTCATTTGGACACACATCAAATAGCATCACGGAAAAATCGCTGTACTTTTAACCCATTGTGTATTTTCTCTTGAAAATTTGGCTAGAAGTAGTTTAGAGTGTATTGTTTACACTGTATTTTTATCCCTGTCAGTTTTTCGAAAACTGGAAAAATGGCCTCACCAGAAAAGCAAGGTCGCGAATTGATTTTTGAATACTGACGAATGGATGATGAGACTTACGTCAAGGAAAACTTCCGGGGCTACTGTTCTTCACCGCCCAGCACAAGTTTGATGTTCGGAAAAAAGTAAGTAAGTAGAAACTTTCAAAGTTTGCCAATAAATACATGATTTGGCAAGCGATCTGCTCACGTGGCAAACGAAGTGCACCATTCGTGACTACCGGGATTGTAAACGGAGAGATTTACCTCAAGAAGTGTCTACAGAAGTGTCAGCTTCCTCTGTTGGAGCAACACGATGGTGCTACGATCTTCTGGCAGGATCTAGCTTTGTGCCACTATTTAAATGTTTTCCTGGAGTGATACGAACCCTCCCCCTACAAATGCACTGAAATCAAAGCCCATCGAAAAATTCTCGGTAATTATGAAGCATCCCAAGAAGGTCAAATCTTAGGAAGACATAAAGAAAAAGTGGGGTTTCGTACAGAAGAAGCTGCAGCTAGATGTTGTACAGAACCTAATGAGTGGATTTAAGCGTAAGGTGCGAGCGTGCGCTTATAGTATTAGAGTTGAATGAAATAAATATACCAAAAGCTTGATAATGGGTTATATTTTATAGTTTGAAAGTTTGAAAAGAATCGGTGTACTAGGTAATTTTTTCCGTGACGCAATTTGATGTGAGACACCCTTTACAATGTGCACCACCAACGGGACCCGACACTCAGTCGAATCTATACTGTCCAACTGCCGGGAGTTCCAGGACCTCCGGAGAAGACACAATTTAACACACTTCATCAGGGACAACCTTTCTAACGATCCAGTCAGGGAGGAAATCTTGTTCAACTTTATCAAAGACGCAGGCCTCTACGATGACACCTGAAGACTTCACCACCAAGCACCATCACCGATGAGCCCTCTGTCACACCGCCTCAGCGCTGAACAGGCCCAACACAACTATACCAACACCACACGGTATCAAGTACGTTGGTCCCGGTCCATGTGTCCAGGGTCCAGCACGATCAAAGGCTGACGGAAAAAATATGCATGTCTTCAAAAACTACAAAGGCATCAAACCATGGAACGCATATATCATACCAAATAAGCTAATTTTCATAATTGTCAGGCATCAGGTTAGGTACTCCAGCCTTAGTTGGTAGGTTTTTTGTAAACTGTGTTGTTTACAAGATGAGCCATCAAATGCATTAGACATTTTCACTGCTCATCGCTGTATGCAATTTGAAACAGTGCGTCTTTACGCAATGGTACACTGGGCTAGAGCCATCGGCTCCAGGATATCGGGGGCCCTTGCTTTAAAGAAACGTAAAATATTACCAGCTCTTTGCACTACTGGCACCAACAAGACAGCAGAAACTTTTTTTGTTACGATCATTGAGCTTGAGCATGCGCATGATGACCGTACAATTCCTAGTTGCTACTCCGCGAGTGACCAGAACAAGCAGAATTACACAGAGAATCAACAAATGGGGCTTGGGATTAGATATCCATTCTCAAAAGTAAACTATCAGGCATTAATAATCATTCGAAACCGTTGTCTGCCCTACCCCATGTAGTTTTCAAATTTACTTGCGTTTGTTTGGTTGAATGTTTTGGTTCACTTCAATGTTCAAAACTATACACACAAATTTGACCAAAATTTCCGAATATAAACATCTCAAATTAAATTGTGTTGTATTTACAGTAAACACGTCCTACTTTATCATTCCTCCTCCTTAGCCAAGGAAGTCTTCGTCTTAAAAGAATGTTATATTACTATGGAGATCAAATTACCGCCTACCTACTACCTACACTACCTTCTACTACAAATTTTTTATTCCCCCTCAGGAACGAAGACGCTGAACCAGTCCGTCAGGTGCTGATCCCGATCCCACCAGTCCGTGCCTTCGGCCCGATCACTCACCTGCCCCACCAGATGCCCCCACAAACGATGATGCGTCAGATGCCACGTCCAATCTTCCCCATCCCAATCATGAACCACCAAGGCGCCCAACAGATGCCACCGATGCCGGCACAGATGATACAAGCTCCCCATCCAGAGTCCCCGATGATCCGCCCCAACTTTCTCGCTCAGCCCCAGCAGTTGATTCAGCCCCAACAGCTCATTCAGCCACCACAGCAACCACAACAGCAGCCGCAGCAGCAACAACAGCAGCCAACCTTCCCCCAGCAGATGCAGCCACCACGTGCTGAAGTGCGAATCCAGTTCCAGCGTATCCCAATTCCGGAAATGATTCGCCCCTTCCTACCGCCACAGTTTATGCGCAATGGACAGGAACAGCCAGAGGTGCAGGTCCGTGAGGTTCCACTGGAGATGGCGCTGCAAAAAGTCGGACTGTCCGCCGATGAACTGAAGGATATTCATGAAATCGCCGCCCAGAAGTTCACCGAGCAACTGAAACAGCTGATCGGAGAAATGGCCGATTCTGAAGAAAGCGAAGAGGAAACAGATTCGTATCGCACCACCCCAGCCCAAGAACCAGCCTCTCAGCACTCTGAGGAACGGGAACTCCAGGAACAACAACCACCACGCCCTCAGGAGCCTGAGGCTCAGCCTCAGAACAACCCCGAACCCCAAATCCTTCCAATGGGACGTTCCCAGTATGCCCGTTCTCTGGTAAACCCGATCAATCTTCCCGGTAAGGTTGTAGAAACGTCCGTTTCGGACGAGGAAGCGGAACGTCCACACTGTAAGTATTCCTACTGCGATAGGAACCGCAAAATATCTAACTAGTGTTCTTATTTTCAGACGTCCAACCACGATCGGTTTAGGAATTGCAAAGTCAGTAATACAAAAAAACGAAACGTGCTAGTGTTCTTCGAAAACATTCCCGCACGTTTGCTCATGTGATTGTAAAAAAAATATGAAGAAATGGTAGATTCAAGAGCAGCAACATTCAATAAGAAAAAAAAGTTTAAAGAGTATTATTCACCGGCACTAATTTGAGTAAAGGAGGATGCTAAAACTAGAATCTCATTCAGGATGCTTTTCTCTAGAAAATGTGTAAATAAGGCAATAAAGTCAGAGAAAATATCGCCGAAATCCCTCCATCTAACAAACGAAAATGTCAGAACCTAGTTGTCAGCAACTAAAAATTCAAACCGGAGGTCTTTTGATATAGTATACATTGAAAGGTTTCCTAAGTAGCGATAGTGAAGTAGTGATGAAACAAAAGAATATATTGTTTAAAAAGTTTTTAAAGTAAACTTGAAAATAACGTACAATCGGATTAGTACCAATCCACCCAAATTTTATGATTTTGAACAAATTTAATAAAGATGTTCTATATAAAATGCGGTTGTTGTTTTATTTAAAAGTTTTTCCAATTGAACTCCAGATTTATGCGAATTTCATACGTTACTGCATTCCTTGAATCGAAATTTCGTTTGAAATGAAATTCAATAGCGGTCAATGGCGCTATCTCACCATTTATTTGAGTTTAATCAAATCGGTTATCTTAGAGTTATACATCCTTATTAGACCTCATTCTGCATAACGACGACATTTTGCCTCCTCAATATCAACTGTAAAGTCAGAGTCGAGTTCCGCGGTTGTCGGCCGCGTTTTATTTTCTGCCCATAAAATTCGTTGCGATCATTCTACAGATAATAAGTTCTAAACACCGTGTGAAAGGTGTGACAATAATGTAGCTAACTTTCTGCCGTAGGTAGTTTAGTGAATCTGTTTGAAACCAAAAAAAGGTTGTGTACAGGACACGTCCACGACGATTTTTAAAAAGGTAGCTTTTTCAAGAGCATGCAATATAATTCGCGAATGAATTTTAATCTATCACAGCAATCGACTTACGTTCTGGCTATCTTAATTTTAATCAATCACAACTATCTGCTCACGTTCTAGCTTACTCTCCAGGTAACACAGATCATAATTTTTCTATAGACCATCTCCATTAAAACATAATTTATTGAGCATCATTTACCAGTTAAAAATTTCTAAAACCAAGTAGAGGAGACCGGGGCTAGATGGCGGGTGTTTTCAGTTTTTATTTTTTACCGCTTTGATGTAGGTAGATCTTGCGAAAAAGAACCCACGACATGAAAGAGCAGACTGCTGGCAACATCTCTGAATTTTATTAAAGTGTTTGATGTGTTGTCTTCATTTTTATAGACAAAAATATGTGACTTTAAAAACCCGCCAACTTACCCCTGCCCAGGGGTATATTGACGGTATATATGCATATGCCAATAAATAAGCAAGGGGTCATACACTAATTACGTAAGGGCATATGGGGGGAGGGGGAGTCTCAAAATATCTTACAAATTCTTATCTGAGGGGGAGGGAGGGTTTGTTCTTTCTTACGTAATATCATAAAAAAGTATGAAAATGAAATCAATAAGAAAAATATTCTTTACACAAGAATTATTTATTAATTTGTGCCATGAACATTTTCTATATCAAACAAAATTAGCACATATTGTACACCATGGCCAAGGCAGGGTGGAACTGGTATTAAAGTGTTTTGCAACAGCAGGATATGATTGTTAAATTAATTATGTAATTTTGTTTATTGTTGCCATCGTGACCCTCTAAGAACGGTTGGTTTCAAAATCGTCCAATGAAGGACGTTCGTTGGACCAATTTGGACAACGTCCAAATAACCGTTCAACGAACGTCCATCGGTGCACCCGTGCTGAACGATTTTGAAACAATTTTTTGGACGTCTCAGTCGGGAGGAGCGTCTTAATTGTCGATGGTGTTAGAGCAGTTACATCAATTTCTTGACGCTTAGTGGCACATTGTTCTGTTCGGGAACTGGGATCCGTCAGTGCATTAGCAGTGCGTAATATTTGCACCAGTTTTTCACATACACAGATTGTGGTTCTGACGAAAAATGATGTTCAAAATGCCTTTGATGCTTATTGAAATAAATAAATTTCCTTTTCCTTTCGAATCTTGATGATTTTCATTAATATTTTTTTCCATTTTTAGTAAATTTTCTTAGGGTGCCGACAACCGACCTCATTTTTCAAAATGGTAACAATATATCATTTTACGAAATTGATAATAAATTTTTTCAGGTTGACAGAATAAATTAAATTCTTTCATCAGTTATTACCTAAGGCCTCTAGCTTTCCATTGGTATGTCTATTCCCATATATTGAGCAATTGGAGTAATGTTGTGAGCAAAAAACAAAAGTGTGCCGACAACCGAACACATTCCCCTATGCTTTTATTGTCGCGTCGTTAATAGGCGACGTCGATGCGACAACAAAATTACGAAAATATGTTGGCACTATATCATCAATGATGGGGGCCATCCATATACCACGTGGACAATTTAGGGGAGGGTAGGGGTCAGGACAGGCACGTAGCCAGAGGGGGGGCTACGGGGCTAAAGCCCCCCCGAAACTTTTGAAAAATAAATTTAAGAAGCAACATGTTTTTCGGTAACTCGTAAAAAAATTGTATCTTGTTTGGTTTCAACAAATTAATGGGAGAATGGTGAGGAAGATTGCTATTTCGAGCCACCGAAGACATCGGTCACGATATCTACTCAGTATGCCGAGTCTGATAACACACTTCCTTTCATATTGTGTGACTCGTCGGAAGAACAAAAGAAACTGTTACTTTAATTCTTGCTGGGGTGATCCGTCGGATGATTGAATCGTAGAAGCAAGAAGTGGTGCTCCAGCCAAACGTGGAGGCTATTGGCTTCTGGAATTTTTGCATAACCGAACTTCATGATGGGAAATATTTGCTGAAGGTGAAAATAGAGGTTATGCTTACGAACATCGCCTTTAACGAGTTCTACCTTGTCAGGCATTCAGTACTTATGTTACTCAACAAATTAGCCTAGGCGAAACCAGTCATTTTGCAATTTGTAATACGTGGTTGATTCTCATATATATGGATGATGAGAAAATCAATGTTCGTCTACAAGATCTGATACCTCTTACTTGAACCGCCGGCGAACGACCAGGAGGTTAAAGCCCCAATAAACAAACTTAACTTCTTTGAACCGTGGCCATTAAAAGATTCCTGTCACATTTGGAAAAAATGTAATTTATTATAAAGGACACATCTAGGAATTAGACGGGTAGGGTCAGCTAGGATTTCGTCCTAGCTGACCCTGCACGCACAAAACGCAATGCGATAATATCATCATACACGTTACATCTTTGCACATCCATAGTCTCCAAATTTGTGGCTGCTGTTCATATAATATTGACGGCAAAAACTGCGTCTAGTATCTCAAAATTAACAGTCAGCATCATCATTGAGGAAGTCGACACTGGTGGCCCGTAAGGGGACAAAACAAAAATGAAATCAGATATTCGCGAACTGCCATGTCCATGGCAGTTACCACGATAATAATACGGAAGTGTACAAGATAGATATGAACGACCACCAAGACGCGGTTGGTTATGAAAAATATTTCTCAATCAGTAAACAGGTCAATCGCACGAGATCTGTTGGACAACCATTAGCGTTTTATCATTTTCATTGTTTATATCGTGGAAATATATTAAAGACTCAAGGCTTCATTTAGCTAATGCATTGAACCGACTCAAGTAAACGAATTGTATAATAAAAAATTTGAAGTTTCATAGAAAACTGAGTACAAAAACTGTCCCAAAATTAACATTTATCGCTAGTAATGGTATCTAACAAAACTCATTTTATGCTAGATATTGGCCTGAATAAAGAAAGTTAGTTAAATCATACGCAAATTGAATTTCTGTAATAGATTAGAGCAATGTGCGCTTAATATAAACGTCAAGCATCTTCCAAACTATTTTCTTACATTCTTTAGCTAAAAATAATTGACACGTATTTTTTGGTTTGGCTAAATATTATATTTTTTTCAAGTTATTCGCTTTTGAACTTTTGAAGTCTATAAAATTGAACATTTTTCAATCACTGATAACTCGGAAACGACTCGATATATGGAAAAAAATATTAAATAAAAAAGTTGCGTTTTCAAATAAGCTTACCAAAAAAAATCACAATTTTTTTGTTATATAACTTATGAAATTTGCAATTACTTGAAACAAATTGAATTTTTTTAAGGCTGGACCAAATTTTTTATTTATTATTTTCTTTAAGTATTAAAATCGTGTTAAAAAGATTGTGTGAAAATTTGGCAGTGGAATTCTTTGCGAGATATTACAATTATAAACATAAAACATGGCAATTTTACACTAAACGCCCAGCGAAAGGCCTGTTATAACTGAAATGTCTCGTAACACTTCGAGTTCCATTCTGAATTTTTCACATAATCTTCTTAATATAGTTATGTAATCAAAATAAATTTGATTTCGGGGGACTATAGAAAATATTTGCTTTTAACATGAGAATACCCCCAAAAAAGTCTTAAATTTGCAGAATGCGAGTCATTCCACGATTTACAACTATAATTTTAGTTCCCTTCAATTTTTTTGCACTCTTTAGCTGAAAATTATAGACACGATTTTTTTACTTTGGCTGAATTTGACTTTTTTTTTTCAAGTTATGAGTTTTTGAACTTTATAAAGTACTAGCTAATACCCATCGCACGTTGATGCGACTTTCAACGAAATAGGAGGAAACCATAATTTGTTCCGAAGCGCCTTCTTGTAGGCAGATAATCCCCACCAATAGCACACAAACACGCTCCATAACAAATTCCTACTATGCATAAATTTTTACGGCAATTGGTTAAGCCATTTGGGAGTCCATAAATCACATACATACAAATATCGACTTTTAATAATATAGTGATTTTTTAAAGTTTTATAAATTTAATAGATTGGGCATTTTTCATTCCCTCATAACTGAGAAACTATTAGATTTCTGGAAGAAAGCATTAAATAATAAAAGCTGCGTTTTCGGAAGATCTCGGCGGATTTTTTTTTGTAATATTTGTTTTTGTTAAATAATTTATGTATTATGCAAATATTAGTAACAAATTTTTTTTCAGGGTGAAGCCAAAAAAATCTTTTTAGCTTTTTCAAATAATTTATAATTATATCGAGAAGATTGTGTACAAATTTCAGAAAGAAATTCGAAGTATTTTACGAGATATTTCAATTACAATAGGCCTATCACTAGGCGTTTGGTGTAAAATTGCCTTGTTTTAAGTTTATAATTGTAATATCTCGCAAAGTATTTTGATATCCACTCCCAAATTTTTGCACAATCATTTTAACATGATTTTTAATATTTAAAGAAAATAATAAGTAAAAAATTGGTCCAACTTTAAAAAATTCAATTTGTTTCAAACAATTGCAAATTTCATAAGTTATATAACAAAAAGAAATTGCTATTTTTTTCAGTAAGCTCACAACTTTTTTATTTAATTTTTTTTTCCATATATCGAATCGTTTCCGAGTTATAAGTGATTGAAAAATGTTCAATGTTATAAACTTCAAAAGTTCAAAAACTAATAACTTGAAAAAAAATCATATTCAGCCAAAATAAAAAATACGAGTCAATTACTTTAACTAATGAATGCAAGAAAAAAAATTGGAAGGAATTCAAATTTTTATTGTAAATCAGACGTGGAATGACCCATATATTTTGATCCTATTGATCACCAAAGATCCTCCTTCCTAACTGGGGTATGCCAAAAAATTATGTTAGCATGATGCATTAGAACTGGTAATAGTTACAGGACGCCAGATCAAGAAAATAGAAGTTGAACCATCTACAATTCGTTTGCTAAATCAGAAGATTTTGTGCAAATTTCGACATTCTCTTCGATCGAACATTTTATGGATATTTTTCTACTCATTTCGATTTAGCGTCATCTACACCTTTTAAACGTGTAGCTTAGAACACCTTGCGTTTTCCAGCACCGTCAAGGATTGTCATATTCGGTTAGCGCATAAATACTGAGAACTCTAGAATATCCATTGTTGCAACGAGAGTAAATTGTAACTTGTAAATAAAAATAAATAATAAAAATCAAATTAAACATCAATAATTCGTTGATGTACTATAGCCTTTCTTGTGACAAAGAACATGGATTGTCTTAGGTTTGGCTTTGTTTTCATTAAGAACTTTTCAAAATTTCGTTTAGTTTCTAGTGACAATATGAAGTAATTAGAACTAAAAGCTTTATGCAGGGGCGGGTAAAGCGTAGTTGGTAAATTGATTACCTTTTACGCAGCTCATCACGGTGCGTTCATCAATCCCGCACATGTAGGGTTAGAAATTTTTCTAAAGAAATTTTCTAACCCAAAAAGAGGCGAATAACCATAAGGTTAAAACCTGTATAATCGAAATAAAAAAGCTTTATACAATAATTTTTTAAGCCCCTCCCGAAATAAACTCCTGGCTACGGGCCTGGGTCAGGAGAAAGTCCACGGTTGTCCATGGGGAGAGGGTGGGAGTATTTGAAATGTCCCCGTGGACTTTACATTATATTTTGTTCTTTTATAACAAAATGAATTAAATTTGTATCGTCGTTGGTGTGAGCTCTATCTTCAATTTTTTCAAGATTTTGAAATAGTAAAATTGCTTATAACAGGTAGCTATCATCAAAAAATCAGATATGTCGTGAGAAAATCAGAGAAAAAAAATTTCTGACTCATTTGATTAAATCTTCTGTGACTTAGTCAAACACCACTAATTTTGAATTTTAAAGCTTGTGGTTGAAATTACGGACCAAGTCAAGAATTCATAGGTTACTTCAGTTTTATGTTATTATGATGAATCTGTAAAACGTAAAAATGAAATTCCCTTTTTTTCCCAGAAACCTTATCGCGGACCAGATCGCCACGGCCACCAGTAGTGTACCTCAACTTGAACGTTCGATAAAAGCGCTTCAAGTGAGTAATTTGCAGATTATTTCAACAGCATCCAAGCTAAAATCATCGTCCTCTTTCGGTCCGGACGATATTTCGTCCATGCTTTTGAAAAAAAAAATCCCGGCCTTACCGAACCACTTCGTCGGTTATTAGAGTTGGCGCTTGCCACCGCTACGTTTCCATCGTTGTGAAAATTAACTTTTGTGTTTCCAGTTCAAAGGAAAGGGGAAAAGAAGAACGCAGAAAATTATCGCGGAATTTCTGCACTATGCGCTGTATCGAAGCTTTTTGTATTAGTTGTGATGGAGCCGGTGGTCTTTCACTGCAAGCAATATATTTCATAGGACCAACATAGAATCATGCCTAGCCGATCGATTAGGATGAATTTATTTTCGTTCACTTCTTTCATTTCTGAGCAGTTTGAGAATAGCTTGCAAACCGATGCTATCTACCCCGACCTTTCTGCCGTTTTTGATAGAACCAATCACGATATCACCATCGCCAAATGAGCTAAACTTGAATTTATTGGTTCACTTCTCCGTTGGTCATATCTGGCAGGCCGTCAACTTAGCGTGAATATAGGCAACGACCACTCTCAAATGTTTACAGCTACATCTGGCATCCCACAGGGAAGCCATCTCGGACCACTCATTTTCCTACTTTACTTCAACGATGTGAATTGCAGATTTAGTGGAGTACGCTGCAGAAACAATTGGATGTATTTAGCGAGGTGTGTATCGATAATCGAATTGTTCTAAATCCCGTAAAATGCACTGAAATCACCTTTTCGAGGAAAAGAGAATCTATTAGTTTCAGCTGACGACTACAATCTCTCAGTACTGCTCGCGAGAATGTTGCGTGAAGAATCTTGAAGTGATGTTAGATTCCAAACTCACTTTCAAGTAACACGTCTCATATGTTATTGGCCGGGCATCACGAAACCTGGGGTTCGTCTTCCGTGCTGCCAAATCATTCATAAGTATATACTGCCTAAAGAGTCAGTACTGTTTCCTAGTCCGGTCATCTCTCGAGTATTGTGCGAAGATTTGGAATCCGCGCACTATATGAGCGGTTGTAACCGAATTGATGGTATGCAACGCAAGTTCATACGATTCGCTCTGAGACAGCTACCCTGGCGGGAACGTTTTCGACTACCTTACTACGAGAGTCGCTGCCAACTAATTCAACTCGACACCCTCCAGCATCGCAGAGACTAAGCAAGAGATCTCTAGTTGTCGCCGATCTGTTGTCAGCGTACATCGATTTTCCAGCCTTGATCGAACGAGTAAACGTCCAAGCTAGAACTAGGGCGTGTCGAGGCAAAATTCTTTTGAGATTGCCATTTTTGTATTTTTTTTAAGTATCGTCGACATTAAACGAAGGTCCCGGATTTATAAGGCTTGGCCCGCATGACTAGATATCACGAGGAGTCCCGTATTTCCCCGATTGCTGATTTTTATTCCAAAATATCCCAGAAACAATATTATATAACGCGCTCTTTGGCAAGCAAATGACATTACTGACCACAAGCCTTCCATGACGAACTGTTGCGTCTATAAGTTAAGATCGATGAGCAAGTCGATTTGAATTCGTGGTGTGTGGATCTATTGAAGCACGAAGTTGACTGTTTCAAGGATCATTTGCTCCAGGACAACATGGTTTCTCCCTTCAAATTCGTTTCGGGTGACCTTAGGTGGGACTGCTTTGTGCTTAATTACATCTTCTTCGACAAGGATCATCTGTCTGTTCGGCTGTTTGTACCAAGGCTCATGCATTGCTGCATGAACTAATGGAAAGCAAATGGGCTTTTGTAGCAATAAGACTCGGTTTGACAGTTGCGCAACAAATCATGAAGATGAAGCTCGCATTAGGATTGCTAAAAAGTGTGTCTATTGCAGGGAGAGTTAACATGATCTATTACCATGTCCGCGTACAAACAGCGCCCAAGGAATCTGCAGCGTTCCCTTACTGAAACTTTGTTCCTCGCCACGACAAATCATTTTGCTCGCTTGGTTCAGACAGAGTGTGTCTCTGGCTTCAAAGGGGACATCGCTTACTGCTTCTAAAAACTAAAGGCAAATAAGATTCCTTGTAAATGCTTAAATTTATTTCTTGAGAGGTCGCCAAATATTCCAGCTCGAGGAATCTAACAATAAGCCGAAGCAACCAGCTTCTGGTCTTCGAAATTTTAAATGAAACAAGGCGTTTCCAGTGCATCCAGGAACACTAACCTGCCCATGATCGCATATCAGTCCCATAAAGATAGGAAATGCCATAGAAAACGAGACAACTATTCGATCATGGGCAGGGATGCCAAAGGTACTGGCAAACTACATTTTTTTCGGTATAATATTATAATATATTATTTAGGTTAACACAATCCGTACAGCCCGCTACAGCGACGCGTCACTACAACTCTTGCCAGAACGGTAGCCAAACCGAGTACATTTTCCCGTAGAGCAGTAGAATACATTTTCTTTTTGCTGCTGTACTCCGACTGCTCGGTGAAAGTGTGGCGTAGTAAAGTTTGTTCTCTCGCTTTGTACACTTTTCTCTGCGTAGTCAAAGGGAGAGGCCCGCTCACGAAAGCGTTGATGCCGGTCGTGGCGTAAACGAACCGCATTTATTGTCGTCGTTTGTGATTGAAAATATTGAATAGATTAAAAATAGTGATCATCCATAAATGACATTATATGGGGAAGGGGGAGTTTTGTATTTTGTGATGATGTGTGATGACAGGGGGTAGGGGGTCATGTGCATGCTACGTAGCTTTTTTAAAGGGGAAAAACTAACATCGTTTTTAATTTTTTTTGAAATTTTACGTGGACAAGGGGGGGGGTGGAGGAGAGTTACCGTCAAGCTACGTAATTACCCCCCCCCCCCCCCGTACTTAGGGGTTTGTGACGAAATGCTACGATGGGGGAGGGGGGTGTTAAAAATCGCTCAAAAAATTCTACGTCATTTATGGACGGTCCCATATTAAAAAGTGTAAAATAAGAAAAGAGAAGCTGTACCGCTCGCGTCTGGTGGCTGTACCGGGGGTAGTATTTCTTTGTCATGTTACTGTTTTGCTTACAGACTGCCGTACAGCGCTGGGCGTCCAGCAATAACGAACGACAGCAGCGTCAAAAGAGAAATGAGGATGCAGGCAGAAAAATTACAGCCGCAGAAAAGGTAGGCATTTTGCATCCTTGATCATGGGTAGTAAATATCTCAGGTGACATTTCAACCAGAGATTTAACTTAGTGCAAAATTGGTTAGGCATAGGTTGGACACCTAGGTTTCCCAGGACATGTCCCTGGTTTTGAACTAACTGTCCTGGTGTCTTGAGATATCGAAGAAAATGCTTAAATTATCCTGGTTTTTACGCTCCAAGTCTATTGTTTTATAAAGTCTTCTGATTGACTCTTGTCCATGTCGCAGTTATGGCTGACAGCAACTATACCGGCAATGTGAACTCCGAGGTGAACCATCTTTCAAGCAGAGTACTAGAAATAAAACCCCAAAGTACTCGAATCACAAAATCTTTCAAACATCTTTTGCATGTGAAATTTTTGTGTCTTGCTGGAAATTCGCGATCATGTTTCCAAATAGAAAATAACCGAGACAACAATAACTATAAAAGAATAACTTAATTGAGCGCTAACTCGAGCTGGTGATTATAGAACCACTTCAGAGACTAACCTGCCATGTCAAACATCCTACATAACAAATACTATGGAACGTCGCGCTTTTGTTAAAGTGAACCACGATATCAGTGGCGGCGCTAAGGGGGGGGGGCAAGGTGGCAACCGCCCCGAGCGGCAAAATCAGGGGGCGGCATTTCCTACTCAACAAATTTCTATTTCATTTTTTAGTAATTGTTCAAGTTTCATTAATCACGATAAAAATCACGTGCGGGTGAAAAGCTTGAATTTATATTATTTTCGCATCTGTAGACAATTCAAAAGGTAGGGGATCGGGACGACGGATGCAATCGAACAAAACTATATACATATTGATCAGTCTCAAAAGATTCAACGGAGATGAGTTTCCGAATGTCCTTGTAGTAGTGTGAGTATTAGACCCGCAACAATTTTGACTTTTTTCGAAACACAAACGGTAATTGGCTTTACATACAATTTGTCAAATATGAGATTTTTTCGAAAACTCTAATTCACTCACAAGAATTTTCAAGTTTGTATGTGAAAATATATGAAAAATGGGCAATCGAAGCAATAAATTATTAGTATTTACAAATTGTTTCTAAGTACTGGAATATCCTTCCGGAAATCTGAATTAGCGGGAACCAGATATATTCGTCGGGTTCAATTTAACTGATTCTAAAAGTGGATGATTTCTTGAATTCAAAACATCCAAAAGTATTCTAAGTAGATTAAAATTGACATAGCTACAAACTTTTGAATTTGCGGGTACCCGGGTACCCTGTCGGCCTGTTTTGTTTTTGTTGGATACACAACGGATAGTCTGTGGGCTATCGTCACTTTTTGTAGCGAAATGAGAAGCCTCCGACCAGATGGGAGGTTTGTGCAGGTGTAACAAGCCGTCCAGAAACACGGCCTTGCGTACGGATCGGATCAATTAGGTCATGCTACGAAAAAAAGAGTGCTATTGGAAATTTGGAACTGTAAGTCGCTTGGCTTCCAGGGCATCGACCGAATTTTTCACGACGAGCTGCAAACTCGCAACTTCGGGGTCATAGCATTTCAGATACTTTACTCAGCAGAACAAAAGACGTGAAAAGAGGGCATCGAGCAGCCACACACGGCGGCACAACGAACGAATTGGATTTTATAGTGCTGGACAAGATTCGCCCACGCTTGATCAAGTAACAGTGAGTGAGAAGCAAAAGCCCGTTCCTTCAACTACCGTATCATCAACGTTCACTGCTCACACAAAGCGAGACCAGCGAAAGACAAAGATGCATTTTAGGAGGAGCTGGAGCCTTCCTATGACAGCTGCTGTTAAGCTGATTTACGAATGAAAAATGGGATTTAGTACAAAATGCCAGTATCATCTTGTGCTTTTTCTGTAAACAACTTGTTTGTCTTTAAATGTCTCTACCCAAAAAGTATATAGGTGGTGTGTTTTTGATCTTTTAATTCCATTGGAAAGGTGCTTCCTTTCCTGTTGCGTGTAACGGCTGCGTTGGTCCAGCATAGTCGATGAGACAACCGGTCCAATAAGTATTCTATCGAAGGTTAGTTTCGTGCGCTAGCGTACGTTATTTGACCGAATGTTTTTTAGGAGTGAGTGGATCCGAGAGTTTAAAAACGATAAGGCCGTTCAGAATGCCCTTTCATTAGAATTTTTTGCGGTTGGAATTTTTATACCCTTCAACTCAAACATGTTCGTTGTTTGCTAGTTTATCCATCAGCATTTGAGTACAATACCATTTATTAAGATTAAATTTGAATGGGACTGACAGGACAGCATGGTATTCTAGAGCCTTTGGTGGATTCTCAGTTGTGCGCCTCTATGATTTTCGTTTTCAGTTAAACTTTCAAACAATAATTCAATTTGTACTGGCATTCCTACCTGTTTTATGATTTATCCTCACTTATTTTATAAAGCAGATCAAAATTACAGCGCCCCCTAAGGTTGACTCCCTTGGCGGGCACCAACCGCACCTGGTCACATTTATTCGAAAGAGAATTAATCATCTTTATAATACCCTGAAAATGGTCACAGTCGGTTGTAAGCTACAGAAATTATACTGCCTATAATCGCAAGTCAGTCCAATGTAGATAGGGAATCCCATATAACATGGAACTGAGTTGAAATTATGGGCAGTATACAATACAATAAATACACTGTACAACACACATACAATGGCAATACACTGAAGTCTTTTTTTATGCGGTTTTTTTTATGCGGATTTTTTTTATGCGACTTTTTTTATGCGGATTTTCAAAGTTATGCGGTTTTTTTATGCGGATTTTCAAAGTTATGCGGTTTTTTTTTTATGCGGATTTTCAAAGTTATGCGGTTTTTTTAATGCGGATTTTCAAAGTTATGCGGTTTTTTATGCGAATTTTCAAAGTTATGCGATTCTTTTTATGCAGCTTCCTTTTAATTTCTAGGGCATCTCCTGAAGCGACGTTTATCGAAAGATAGATCCTCGTGAATACACATGCTTAAACAAAAGACATAAAATGTTCATATTTTTATTTTAGGTTATAAATTACTAGTCTTTGGGTTAAGGATATGAGAAGTATTCTTGATGCAGTGAAAATAAAAACAGAAAATGACTGAATACCTTTTTACCTTTCTCATAATAAAACTTATGCAATCGGTCGGAATTATACCATTCGACTCAGTTCGGCGAGATCGGAAAAAAAAGTCTCTGAGCGTGTATCTTTTTTTACTTGGTGATAAAGCTTTTACGCCGACCCGGCACACGTTCAGTAGTTAGACCATACTACCGATTTCGTCCATCATGTGCCAGAGTGAGGGACTCTGAACAGAGAAGATAACTCTCTATTCCTCTAAACTCCACCAAGAAGTCCGACATTTGCCTGATCCCCCGGATTCCATTTGAAATGACTACTTTGGGGGGAGGCGTGTTAATGCACTTCACTTGATTCCAGGTCTAGCTGGTCGTGCTAGATTTCGCTTGTCTCGTAACCGCCATATCAGTCCTGCACGGAATGATATTCTACATGCCTTCCTCTCTACGTTGACCAGTTGAATGCCGTGGTCGATCTGGCGATTCCGGTTGGAGGGTGGCTTCCGGTTCACTAGTGCCCCAACGACCAGGGTCTGTCGCGTTCGGTGCTACTCGGCGTAGCTCCCGACGGTGGAGCTAGCCTACCTCGGCGGAGAGTTCCCCGACGAAAGAATGTCTCCTGCAACCATTGACGGACACGTTATTCTTCCTTAGATGCAGTCCGGCAGAATGCCGAGGTTAGTCTAGCGATTCCCGGTGGAGGATTGCGTCCGGTTCACTGGCGCCCCGATGATTCAAGCCGGCGATTCGCTACGGACTACTCGGAATAGTCCCCGACGGTGGATCTTTCCTACTCCGACGAAAAGTTCCTCGGCAGTGGAAGATCTTCCGAAACCGATACGAACTGCGATTCGGGGTGGAGTGACTTCCAGTTGTCAGGCGCCCCGACGAGCATCTGCCGGCGCTACTTCCCGATCTATTCGAATTAGTCCCCGGCGGGGGCCTAGTCTACTCCGACGCAGAAATTTCCCGACGTTGAAATTTCTCTCGAAATCGTTATCTCGATGCTGGTCGGTTAGGTGCCGAGGTCAGTCTTGCGATTCCAAGAAGTCACGGTTCCGACAGCATAAGTCATTAAGTGACTTTACGCTTGTCTGGACATGCCGCAGACTCAGGTGATTCGCATTTAATGCCAAAAGATCCTGACTCCTGCGTTGCAGAAGAAAAAGAGCTAAGTAGCCGGAAAACTCTAAGCTTGCTCATATGACCCTACTCCACGCTTTTTTCTAAACATTCTTACTTCAAATCCTTGCTTTTCCTTGAGTACTATGGCTCTTAATATTGAAAAATATTTCACACCTTATGTGTTTTTTTTATGCGGATTTTCAAAGTTACGCGGTTTTTTTTTATGCGGATTTTCAAAGTTATGCGGTTTTTTTTTATGCGGATTTTCAAAGTTATGCGGTTTTTTTTATGCGGATTTTTTTATGCGGTACGTATCCCCCGCATAAAAAAAACTTCAGTGTATTAGGGAAAAAGAGACATGTGACTCATTTTAACAGCGTATTCGATAAAAAAAATCAAACGTTACATAATATAACAGACAAAACAATAATATATTCGTAAGGGCTAATTTCGCAAAGATTTTTAAGAAAATGGAATACAAATACAAATACCCCCCCCCCCCCCCCCCCCCCCCCCCCCCCCCCCCCAAAACTACCGAATATGAAAAGGAAAAATCACGAAACCATCATAGGGGTAACATTTATGGATAACTGCAAGAACCGATGCTTAACATTCAGTTTTACCGTGCTATCTCTACCAGCCCAAATTTTTGCAAATATCTTTATTATTGGTAACGCAACATGATTAAAATTGCTAACCATTGAGCCAATTATCACCCGGTGTCTTCACATCCGAACGTTATAGATTAACACTCAGTTAGATTTGTCCCGAAAAACAAATAACAAACGCGAGTTTGTCGTACGCGGAAATGATGCCTCATGGTTAAATGATGCGAAATACGAACTAGAATAAATAGTATATAGGGTAAAGACCTAATTTTGGCCCCATTAGTGAGGGTGCCGCACTATTCTATCAATTACGCAGTGTACAATCGATGAAATGCAGTTAAATTTGCATCAGTATCCTTGCTTCGTTCTCAAGAACCAAAATAATAACAAAAATGTCCTGTGAATCATGAAATACCAATGCCTTGAACAAAGATTGCAGACGCTGCTCTCACTAAAAATGTGTAGGGCGATAATAGAAACAGGGCGAACATAGGGTCCACACCCTACCTGTATACGTAAAGATAACTTTGCACGCAGAATTTGCTTGTCTGGAAGATGTGTCGAGGCTTACACCATGAAACAGGAAGTTTTTTTCTTTCCATAGTTCCAGAGCAAACCTGTTGAATGCGATATAGTTGTTTATTTATTTTACACATTTTTTTGAAATCATCGTTTTATTACCTAGCACGATACATGCGTTTTAAAATGTTAACACACTAACCTAAAGTTGAAAGTTAATACAAAAATAAATATTTCACGATCATATGTACAATGCTTTCGAAAGGGTGTTTTCTACCACGTTCAACAGGGAAATAGTTCTAATAGTCTCCTCGATACGTACTTCATCATCGTACTCTAATCGCTAGCAGTCACCTACTACCGGGTCCACCGGCTCGAGTAGCCGAAACGCTGCAACGATTTGTGAGTTGTAGATAGGAACCGCAGCGATGATTCAGATTCCCTGCTCATGATTTGATCTACTAATGCTTTACCGGAAAACATGACACTGTTTACTACCAAATTGTTTCGGAACTCTGTGATGGGCAACCATTCCGTTGTAACAGATAAGACCAAACTCAAAGTTGCCTTTGTTGTTTCATTTCTCCCTCGCATCGTACAAGAAAACTAGAATACACACTTTGGTTGAGTCTTTCAACGGATGTTTTGTTTTTTTTTTCGCTATCGTTAGATTTTTTTTATTTTTGTAAAACTTAAAATTATTCCATTTATTTCAACAACCTTAGAATAAAATGTGTAAAAATTGTTTATTGGCTCCTGAAACAAAAAAGAAAACATGTTTTAATATAGGATAAATTTCACATTTTAGCGCATACATATAATCAAAAAATTGTTTTAATTTCGACCACAATTACCGCCATTCATTCCAGTTTCCCAAAATTGTAATTCCGATCGGTAGTATATATTCCTATGGATATATTTTTTGAAGATGGGAAACGTATATCGTTTATGTAGTATCATAGCTATAGGCTTACAAAACCCTGAAGTATAACACCCATCTTGTCTTATATTAAAATATATAGATAAACATTTCGATCAACTTTTTCAACAATCTTGCCAACAACCTTTTTCACAGCGAACGCGGAACAAGCCAAACATGAACCGCTCACTTGAATAATATTGTTTGTGACTTTCTTGAGCACTTCATTTCGCAGCTTATTCCTGCGTCAAGGTCTATTGCAATTTAGTGTTTTTTTCTGTTTCCACCTAGCCGACCATTCCAAGACGAGTGCCATTTGATGTGTACTTTACTTTTCTACCGGTAAATATATAGCAGCCTAATTGCGCCCGAGTGTTCGCGACCTTCTTAAATCTTTTGAATGTCGATGTTGAGCATGTGCTGAATTTCATTTTACGCGTGTTGTCTTTGACGCAAAATGTAAATATCAACTAAAAAGCACACCGTTGATGTGCCAGTTTATTTGGGTAATGTGAGTAGAAGCACCACAAATTCAAAATAAATCGATCAAAAACTGAAGCTTATCTATGGACACAGGTCAGCTGATAATACTTCCTCGTATAAAGGGTAAATTTTTGATTCAATGTTTACCATTAATAATGCACAAAATCTCATATCCTGAAAAAAATAATGTACAAACCTTCTCCACTTATTCGCTCCAATTTCTAACCGTTGTCGCAGGTATGTCCTTCGCAGTTGCTCCAAAACAGACAGTTCCCGACACCACTGTTACAGATCAGGAAGACTGCTGCTAGAAACACTAGGCTGCAGATGGTGCACGGTTTTCGCTCCAGAAAGAATCCGATCAAATACAGCACAATGAACATTACGTGCGTCTGCATCAGGGCCGGATTGGTCGGCTTCGGGATCAGCAATACCGGAATCAGACATTGCAGGCAATACATATTACCAGCGTCTCACTAACTGCGGAGCAGCTTCCGCAGCTTTTTGTAAGTCGTAATGTTTTTTATGTTCTCTCGATTGCTCAATAGATTGAGCTTGGATTATTTTTTTACATTTGCTAGTTGTATCTATTCACAACGCATACACATTAATCCTCACATGTTCTTCGGGAATAATTGTTTTTCCATAATGAAAACCATTTATTTTTTCACTTCTGTTGGAACAAATTCTGCATAATTTTTTGTAATCAAAACACTCCCAAACTGATGTGCTATGCTTGACAGCTGACCAATATCTGGTACTGGTAGGGTTGGAAGTAAAATGACGCAAAATATCTGATCAGCAGCGTTGCCAACATTTTTTTTCAAAAAGCTGGAACCTTTCTTGAAAAAAACTGGAAAAAACTGGATGCTCGAAAAAAACCTACTTTACCCTTGTAATGTTTAAGTCAACGATTCAATGAACGTAATTTGAAGTAAACACGTATGTTCCATACCTTTACTGAAAATTTGAGTCGGTTTTTTTATATTGCTGTCCAAATTAAAAAAAAATATTAATACATTCAAATTTGATTGTAATTGTAATAGTTAGTCGAATTTTACTGTTTGAAGGTTTCAATCTACGCATGCATAAAATCCTAAATTTAAGACCATTTGCTATGTTTATGTTTGAGTTTTTAATTGAAATCGAATCAAAATGTACATTGCCGAACCGTTTTACTCAAAAGTGGTATAAAAAGAGTTCGGTGGATTAAAATCTTATTTTGGGGCACTCGGCATCATCCCATGGCTTGCTTGAAAATTATATGAATCAAGTTACAATTCGTGAGAAAAAAGTAAATAAATGAATATTAAAAAAAACTGGATAAAACTGGCTCAAATTTCAAAAAACTGGAAGATTTTTCCGATTGTCTGTTTGACTGGATGTTGTAAAAAAAACTGGAAGAATCCAGTTTAAACTGGAAGGTTGGCATCGCTGCTGATCAGCTAATAACTCGATCATGAATCGACTAAAGGGCCGAAGTCGCAATGATATCGAATCGAGAAAAATAGCTTTGAAAATTTGGTTCAGAAAATTAAATCGTATTTTAACAGTGTTTGCATACTGCGCTTTCAAATGTATTGAAACACTTTGAAACAATACTAGTTTTCGGAAGCATAACTAAAATGTTTTATATAATAACGTTTTCGTTGATAAAATTGAAAACAGATTATTTCGCCGAGTGTTGTTATGAAATGTTGATTAGGCCATTTTCGAGTCGCCCTCTTGTTTTTACGACTCTCAATTTCGCCCTGCAGTGTCGCCAAAAAACAAAAATCAAATGTAGCTTTCGCCGTGCTCGCTGGAGGGGAAAATTTGTTATTCCCCCTGGGCGTAACAAGCACTTGGTTTTTGTTTAGGGCGATTCTGTTTACGGACCTTGTAAACAATGATGCTGTCAATTTCGCCTGTATACACTACCTTAGAAATGCAGAGGCGTAACCCGCCTGGCATTTTGTTTACAGTTGAAAGTCGGATGCGCCGTTTTGTTTTTTATTGATTTTCATGAAGTGTGGAATATTTATAAATAAGTTTTTATATTTTTTATAAAGTATTTTTACTCCTCTTTCAGATATTAATCAAATCTCTGTTTGTGTACATTTGTTAGTTTCGCCCATTTGTCGGTTCACGATCAGTTACTGACACGCGTCGAACATATCGATTGTTTACCAAACAGAGGAAGTTTTCGATTAAAATGAAATTTTCTGGATGCACTTTTGTTGCAGAGATGCCAGATTTGAAGATTTGTCTTCATTTTGAAGACATTTTAAATGTTGTGAAGACGTGTTATTCATTTTGAAGACAAACTTATTCGGGTGTCTGATTGATTTCTGGCAGGATTCTGACTCGAAATCAATAACCGATTCGGAATCCTGGCCGATGAAGACAAATGAAGACATTTTTTTATAAAATGTGAAGACATTTGAAAAAGATATCTGGCATCCCTGTTTTGTTGTGATCATTAGGAGGAGTACGTTCGTATTTCTCAAAAGAGATTATAGCCAGAGACGATGGTATAAATCTCGACAAACATATGATTACGGCCTAAAAGCCAACTGTCACAATCCACTTTGAATGGAAATTCCGGACAAACCGTTACACGCCAATCACAGATGTTGGTAGTAAACGAAAGAGAAAAATTTTCTCTTTCATAAACTGTTGTGAACTGTGTTCGACTAGTAACGGTTTGTCTGGAATTTCCATTCAAAGTGGATTTTGACAGTTGGCTTTTAGGCCGTAATCATATGTTTGTCGAGAAATGTAGAGAAACGCGGAGTGAATAGAAATCAATTCTCGATAAACATATGATTGCGGCTTAAAAGCCAACTGTCAAAATTCTCTTTGAAAGGAAATTCCGGTATTTGCTTCAACCGAGTTACGCTAAAAATAACACAATAAAGTGAATTGAAAACATACTGTTTCGCGGCTTATAGTACTTTATTTATATTATTCTCTCATGTAATTTATTGTACATTGCTACAAAAGAGTATAATAAAATGAATAAAGTGTCTTATTTTAATTCAAACAATTAGGACAACATCTGACGCATTTTTGTTCCATAAGACACGTCAGTTCGTCGGTGATAATATACGTATTTCGTCGACGTCTTGCCGACTTCTTCAGTGTTTGTATGGTTCAGACAAAAAAATGAACTGTACAAACACTGAAGAAGTCAGCAAGACGTATATGTTCAATTTAATAAATACCTGCTGGAATTAAAGGGATAACATTTCCTCTTTTACTTTTATTTTTCAACATTCCACCTAGAATTTCAGAGAAATACCACAGAGAACAGACGACCATCTTCAGCATTTAACTTGTGTAAAATCTCTAACGGTTTCAAAGGTAGTTGGGATATCCAAACCAGGTGCGCTACTGTCGTCATGTTTTTGTGTGGCTGAGTACGACAGAAATGACAGCGGTTATTCCTCTACCCAGTCAAACTAGTCCGGAACCGGTTCGGACTTCCAGCATGAATTCCAGCTCAAACGCATCAACCGATAGAGTCGGAATCAATTGTTTTCTTTGAGCAAGATTCCATCCTGAATCCATTCAGGATTACGAACCGGTTTCGGAATGGATTTGACGGATAGTTGGGATAGGTTGGAGTGGCGGCGCTAGTGTTTATCGTATACTAATTCGAATGTTTACACACGTTTTTTAAATATTTTTGTTCGATAATTAATGTCTGTTCTCCGAGGAAATACTATTTTCATTTTAATGTGCAAATTCTTAAAAACAAATAATTAATTGATCACTAATTATCAAGAGGGTGAATGTTTTGACGTTTCTTTGAAAAATGAGTGAAGCCAACATAAGCTGGCTTTCTGGCTCGGCTAGTTGTCAAAAATGACAGCGAACACGCTTTAAGCAACATTCACATCGCTACGAGCCAATGTTGTTAACTCGACCTGAAACTTATCGAATGCAAACAAACCTCATTTTGATGTGCTTAACTAGCACTCAGGCGAAAAAAGCGTTCGGATTTTGTGGAGAAGAAGCGATGCAAGAGAAAGCGTAATTTCTCATATATTGTTATTAATTACTTGTTTTGAATCCAACTTTTAAACAGTGTTATACAGTTCATGTGAACAGACCTTGAACATTTGAAACGTAGCTAGCGCTACTGGCATTTGGTGGCAGCTTCAGGCAACAAACAGTTTTCACGGGGCTGCTAATTATTAGTGATCAATGAAAATGTGGAAGAACGCAATGAAACTGGAAGGTTGGCACCCCTGATCTGTACCGAGAGGTGCGTTCATAAATTTTATAAATTGATGCTTCGTAGCAACTGTCAGAAATATCGATATTCTATTTTTTACTATTTTGTTTACCTCGGTTACCTTCAATGTTGGCGCGCGAATTGGCTAATATGTTTGAATACTAGATTGTGAACGTTGTTGGGTTTTGAGCAATATATTATTATTAAAAGTGCTAAATACCGACTACTTACGTGCACCAAGTTTGAAGGCCAAGACGTACTTTAATTCTGTCGTTAAATTATCAATAAATAATGCCCGAAAATACTGAAAATGGTAAAAAGGCTGCTGACACATTCGACCCAAGTTCGCTCCAGGACTTGCTTCCGATTTACTACAAGCGTCTATTTCCACATCATCAGTTCTATCGTTGGATGTCATATGGTCTCTGTAAGTACTTGACCCAATCACTAAAGCTTCATTGAAATTAGTTTCTTCATTCTAGCGGAGGCATCCGTCTTTGCGAACCGTGAATTTTCATTCACACTAGAGGATGACATTTACCTACGATACCAGTCGTTCGATAGTCAGGCAGATCTGGAGAAGGAAATTTGTGCGAAAAGTCCGTGCAAAATTGATATCGGTGCCGTGTACAATGTCCGCCCGAAAGATCACCGAGCCAGTACGGTGATGAAACCATTACAGCGCGAACTAGTTTTCGATATCGATATGACGGACTATGATGAGATTAGAACTTGCTGTAATGAGGCCAATGTTTGTCCAAAATGCTGGAAATTTATGACAATTGCGTGTAAGGTGATTGATGCCGCTCTGCGGGAAGACTTCGGTTTCGAGCATATGCTGTGGGTGTTTAGTGGGCGTCGAGGTATTCATTGTTGGGTGTGTGACAAAACGGCAAGACATTTGGATACAAAAGGACGATCGTCAATTGCAGAATATTTGCACATTTTGATAAGTGGTGGAGAAGGATCGGTCACGAGGGTCAGTCTAGGAGATAGAATGCATCATGCTATCAAAAGAGCACACAAGTTGATTACACCGCTGTTCGAAGAAATTTGCCTTGTTGATCAGAACATGTTCGCTACTCCGGATGGTCTCAGGAAGCTGCTGGCCATGGTACAAGATGAAGGTATCCGGCTAGAGTTGGACAAAAAGCTTAAACCACATCAAGGGGATTCCAAAGCTATTTGGAAGGCATACGAAGCGTTTTTCGAATCCCTTCGAGTTTCGGGCCAAAACAAAGCAAGAAAACTCAAATACATAATCGAGGAAACGCAACTAGCTTTTACCTATCCACGAATTGATATTAATGTCAGTAAAGGGTTCAACCATTTATTGAAATCGCCGTTCTGTGTTCATCCTAAGACAGGGAAGGTTTGCGTTCCTTTCAATCCGAATGTGGCTGAGAAGTTCGATCCCACGCAGGTTCCGACTATTACGTAGGTTTTACTTTTGACTATGGGGCCTTCGCAGAATATGATTTTGATACATTTGTTGTCTTTATAGGGGTTTACTGAATGAGGTTAACACCTTCGATGAGAACATCAAAGCCGATGGAGAAGAGGAACGATCCCGAATCAAAGATTACAAGAAGACCAGTATGTTAAGAGGCACTGTTATTTTTGAGGAATTTCTACGGAAGTTAGAACAAACGTTTAAAGGCAAGGCGATTTTAGTTAGCGATAAGAAGATGGAGTTTTAGGTTACATATGTCGACCAATAAAAACCAAAATCTTTTGTAATTGATGTGTGTTACGGAATAGTGAGTGAATGGAGGACAGTGAGTCTGGTTATGCAAGGTATAAACAAACTAGGCTCGATAGAACTATCCAAGTCAGTCTTGGATATCACATACATTTGGTAGCAACATCAGATGTTGCTTCAAGCTGTTCTCAACCCCTATTCGGCAGTTTTCACGCCGACACCCGCGTTACGGCTTGGTAAGGCCAAACGTGTCAAAGTGAGGCAGTTAAGGTTATCTGACGTATTCTTGATGGTCACATCATTAGCATTTCTCCATTAAATTCGGCTGGCAGCCTTTGCAGATTATAAGGTTAGGGAATATGTATAAAGTGATATATCACGTCTTGTTCGCTTCAGATAGTTGCTATTCGCGCCAGCAGAGCTCCGAAGGAAGCGGCGGAATCGATGGCAGAGATTTCGATTCTATGGGTCAACTGACTGACGGTTTCGAAATGCCAGAAGCGATGAGCAGCGGTAAACTGCAATGTCGTAGTATAAAGTTTTAAAAGAGAATGAGTCACTACCACTGAAATGAAATCTGTAAGTAGCACTAATCATATACTATTCTTCCAACTAAATTGTTCAGAAATTGCTGGGCCTGTGGCCTTCGACTGGCATGGTCCATTCTCAAGGGTTCGGATGTCTTCATGGCTGGTTGGTAGACGTGTGTCTCTACTTACACGTGGATATATCAATTCGCTTGGGTGGGGAACATGTGGATTCCGCTACTTGTCGACTCTTTTTACCTTGGGTAAGGGTAAATTCAGGAAAGGAGTGCAGGACTAGCTGAAGGACGCGACGACCAGCAGGTATACAAAACCGGAGTTAAAATTACGGACAACAAAGGCTTTCAACCGGCAGCAGAAAAAACAACGCGACCATTCTCCAGTGAATCGTGTTTATTAGTAGTCGTTTCTTACAGCGTATGAAAAAGAGTATAATGCAGGCACACAAGGTACGTAATACTACAGGTAGTTAAAAAAAAATCTTCTCTGATATTCCCCTTTTCGCAAGGTATTTTAACGAGGTACTCATCCTATTCCATCACTCCTCCTGGATGAATACCGAGTCTAAGGTTTTAATCTAACTTGATCGATAAATTTTTGCATTCCTGTAGGTCCCAATGGCTTCGTTAGTGCATCAGCGACCATTTCGTTGGTCGGACAATACACCAACTTGACGACTTCTCGTTCGACTAATTCACGTACGTAGTGCCTTTTGGTGTCTATGTGCTTAACTCGCCCACTAGTTCTCTCCGACGTCGCAAAACTGAGACATCCTTGGTTGTCTTCGAAGATGACAGTAGCTTTTCCTTCGGGCTCTCCTAGTTCCAAAAATAATCGCCGCAGCCAAACGGTTTCCTGGCAAGCTAGCGATAGAGCATTGTACTCGGCTTCGAGTGAAGAAAGAGCCACAGAACTTTGCCCCTTACTCACCCAGCTAATTGGGCCGCTTCCATAGAAAAAGATGAACCCCGTTGTCGACCTTCTTGTCCGACAATCTCCAGCCCAGTCAGAATCTGAGAAGCCCCTAAGACACCACCCTTCACCAGGTCCGAATTTCAGTCGCCAATCTTTCGTTGCATTTAAGTATTGCAGCACGCGTTTTGCTGCACACCAATCCATATTGTTAGGTTCACTAACTTTTCTTCCAAGCAAACCGACACTCAAAGATAAATCAGGTCGAGCATTGACAGCTAAGTATAATAACGCTCCAACGAGGCTTCGAAATATTGTCGGGTTGTCAAATCGTTTACTGTCTTCGTTAGACGACGTGTACCCTGGATCCATGGGGGCCTTGGAGGGGCGACAATTCTCCATATTGAACTTACAAAGCAAAGTGTCGATGTAGGCTGACAATTTTAACGTGTAGTAACATCCCTCTCTCCCAATTTCATAGCCTAAGAAATGGCGTACGGAGCCTAGCGATGTAACGTCGAATTTCTTTCGGAGGCTATCATAAACTTTGTCTATGTCTGACTCACTTGTGCTGCCTATCAACAGGTCGTCCACGTAGACCAAAATGATGACAATCGGTTGCTCATATCGTATATAGAGACACGGATCTGCAGTACTTGGCTTGAACTTTAACTCAAGTAGTACAGAGTGTAATGCTTTGTTCCAGCATCTGGCAGATTGGCGCAAACCATAAATACTTTTTCGAAGTTTACATACCTTTCTCTCGTGCCCCGTAACTACAAAACCAGGGGGTTGCTGCATATACAGCTCTTCCTCGATAGTACCGTTGAGGTAAGCAGTTCGAACATCGTATTGCTTCAGGATCAGCTGCTTTTTCCCTGCAACCGCCAGCAGTGCACGTAACGTAGCCTGTCGCGTGACTGGCGCATACACTTCCGTAAAATCCACGCCGAAACATTGTGAATATCCTTGAGCGACAATACGAGCCTTATGCTTCACAATGCTGCCCGTCTCATCCCGCTTTATCTTAAACACCCACTTCGCACCAATAGCTTTCTTACCCGGGGGCAGATCCGCCAGTTCCCACGTACAATTCATCTTGTGTGCATCAATCTCTTCCCGCATTGCGCGTTCCCAAACAGGCACACTCAAAGCATCGCGAAAGTCAGTCGGTTCTTCGCAAAGCAGGACTTGTCCAACAATAAAGTCTTCATATCTGTTGGGTAATACACCTCGCGTGTGTCGATCTCGGCGGTTTAACATTGATTCATCTGGCACTTCCACTTCTTCAAAGCCAAGAAAATTTTCTTCAATTGAATCTTCTGCATCTTCGTACACTGAACGACGCTCCTCTTCCTGCTTCTCTTTATCATCACTATGTTCGAACACTACTGCTGGATTCTCTTCGTTATCTGACACTATATCATCCGGAACACGGCATTCCTCTTGCTGTACATCCGGAAGCGAACTCGCCTCCTCATGTTTATCGGCACCATTCGTGAGTTCCAGGAATTCTGCATCTCGACTAATGATTATGCGGTTGGTCTGAACATCAAGGAAGCGGTAACCTTTGTGGCAACCTGAATAACCCATAAATACAAGCTTCTTCGATCGAGGATCGAACTTTTTGCGTTTGGCGTCTGGTATACGTACATACGCTTCACATCCAAAGATTCGAATATCTGCCAAATCCGGCTTGTTGCCTGTCCACATTTCGAACGGCGTCCTATCAACTGCTCTGGACGGAAGCCGATTCTGGATGAACGTGGCCGTGAGAATCGCTTCTCCCCAATATATTTTGGGAAGCTTGGCATCTAATAACATACAGCTGGCCATTTCTTGAAGCGAACGGTTCTTTCGCTCCGCTACTCCATTCGACTGTGGTGAGTAGGGAGTTGAGAACTGCTGCTGTATGCCTTCCGATCTGCAGAACTTCTGCAGTCTCTCACCCACATATTCTCCTCCACCATCAGATCGCAGTACACATGGCTTCCTGTCGAAAATATTTTCCGCCCACCGAACATATTCAATTATCTTGTCGGTTGCTTCGTCCTTCGTCTTTAGTAGGAAAACCACGGAAAACCGACTGTAATCGTCGATTAGAGTGATGAAATACTTGTTTCCACTTGGCGTCGGATGTTCCATGGGTCCGCACAGGTCTGTGTGTATGATATCCAGCGGTCGCTTCGACTTCCGCTCTAGAATCTGTGGAAAGGGCTTTCGTACCAACTTACCCTTCAAGCAACATTCACACACGACCCGTTCTCCGCAATCTGTCAGCTTGATTCCACTGGCCAAACCTTGTGTCAGGATTGTATTCATAACATTAATGTCGCGATGGCCCATCCGCCGGTGCCATGTGTGCTGGCAGTTTACACCATGATTTCCCGCAACCGACAAACACTGCTCTGCTAACTTTAACTTGTACTGGCAGCCAGCCAACTCACCTACGGCCAGGATTATATCATCAGCTGTTTTGATGAAACACCCGTTTGACTCAAATACTACTGTGAAACCCTTCGTTGCCAGTTTCCGGACAGATATTAAACCACCTTCCAAGGATGGTACCAATAACACATTGTCAAGAGTAATTGCAACGCGTTCACCATTGGCATTCATGCCCATAACTACACCGCTTCCTGCTCCGATCGATTTAGTTTTCGTTCCGTCTGCAAGTGTAACGTCCACGATGACTCAACGTTTGAATTCAGTGAAAAATGCGTGGTCATTCGTCATATGGCACGTACAGCCACTGTCGATCGTCCACGCTCTCGTAATAACATCGCCGGCAAAAAAGCATACGGCACCACAGATTACATCATCCGATACTACCTGCTTCGATCGTTGGCCATCGTTCCCTTCTGCTTGGGCTTGTTTCACTTTTTGCTTAACAGCCTGGTTCGACCCCGATGGTTTTTGATTTTCATTTGCATTTTCACCACCCTTTTCCGCAAGAAACTTACGGCAGTTTCTCTTAAAATGACCCGGTTTCGAACAATAGAAACACTTTTTGTCATTTTTTCCTTTATCCGATACCCTCAGCGCTTTCTCACTATTATCAACAGGTCCAATGTGACTTGCTCGCTTTTGGTACTCGTCACGCAATCGAGCTACTACTAGATCCATCGTAGGATCTTCCTGCGGCCGATTCTCCAACGATGTAACAAAGCTGTTGTACGACGATGGGAGACTACGCAACATTATGATTATGCGCAAAAGTTCACTGAGTTCCACTCCCGCGTTATCGAGGCGTTCATACAAACACTCAACTTCTTCGAGATGCTTCTCCACATCACCACCTTCGCGCAAATTCTTCGAGCACAACTGCTGCAACAACATTGCCTGATTCCCCATGGTAGCCTTTTCATGATAGACTCTCAAATTTTCCCACATTTGATGAGCCGTTTCACACTTTTTCACGAAGCGGAGTTGACTGTCTTCGACAAATAGCGCGATCGTCGCTCGCGCCTTCACGTCACTTTTCTTCCACAGCTCATAAACATCATCAACCTCCTCCGGTTTCGGCTTCTCGATTGTGTCCCAAAAATCCTCGCGTTCTAGCAAAGACCGCATGCGGAACTTCCAGGAGGCATAATTTCCATTGCTGAGCTTCGCAAACGATGCTTTCCAGCCGTCGGTCATTTTGTGTTTTTACAACCACGCCGCTATTATTTCTTCGGAAAGCCAAAAAGAACGAAACTTCCCGGTAAACCAGCCTTCTACCGAAAACACTTATTTTCCGCACTCCCGGGATACTGGGCCCATAACCTGAAGGACGCGACGACCAGCAGATATACAAAACCGGAGTTAAAATTACGGACAACAAAGGCTTTCAACCGGCAGCAGAAAAAACAACGCGACCATTCTCCAGTGAATCGTGTTTATTAGTAGTCGTTTCTTACAGCGTATGAAAAAGAGTATAATGCAGGCACACAAGGTACGTAATACTACAGGTAGTTAAAAAAAATCTTCTCTGATATTCCCCTTTTCGCAAGGTATTTTAACGAGGTACTCATCCTACTCCATCACTAGCACCTAAGAGATAGTTAATTATGCAGGACTTATTTTTATGATTATTTAGCTCGACCAAGCATACCCGCTAAGGCCCTTTCGGGTCGGTGTGGTCTGTTCGAGCCGAAGCAGATGGATATTCGGTTCGACCAAACTTTATGGGGAATTGTGGATAAATATTTCTTAAGTCCTCTATGGACAGAGATTCTTTTTGTGATACTCTAAAATGCATTTACCCGTCTAGCTACTCAGCATAATGATAATAGAAAAAAATGAGAATTTGCCTAATCCATATCATAATGCATATTATAAATATTGACTAGAACAGGTATAATCGAATTCTGTTATAAGAGGAAGGTGAAACAGCACTTGTAGGAAAAAGTATTCGCGAGTAAGGAGTAACACTGCTAGTATGTTTACCGTATCCATTAATAGTCGATTGAACCGCTTCGGACCTAGGAGACAAAAAAGCGATTCGGAAGTGACAAGCGGATTCAATGCGAAATTTTCCCATTGGACGTAGACTCCAATGCAATGGTAGGATGATTTTTCATAGAATTGGATAGACTTGATGACATGTCATTACATGCTCTCTGAAACAAACTTGTAGTAGGTATGTATGTAGAAATGTAAGTTCGCATGTATGAATCTACGCCTGTATGAATGGATTGTATTCCTGAGCAACATGGAAGGACAGCTTTTGAGCCGCCATAACACTCATGGAAGGCTGGAGCATGCTTAACATTTTCAACTTTTTGCGGAGCATTTGCTTACATTTTATACTTTTATTCATATGAACTCAGTAGTGTTGCTACCCCTCCGAGTTTGACCCCCCTCCAGTTTTTGGTGGCGATCTACAAATGTAAACAATGCACAACTGAATATGAACGGCACAAAACAATGGTGAGCATTATGCTTTGCCAAAATATGTGCTAGATTGTTACCCTGACGGGTTACATGACTGAAAAAAGCGTACATGTCTCTTTTTAACACATTAGGCAATAGGGGTCCTTACACGCGCAATAAAAGTGTCATTACTAAGTAGTGTCATTACTGGAATTGTATGGGAATTCCGTCATTACTCACCTTACACGATCATTAAAAGTGACATTACTAGCGCCTCGTGTAAGGGGCCCTAATGAAAAACAAGGAAATGTTAAAAAAATCGCTTACACTGTCTGACTCCTGTTCTTACTTATGTTTCCCGTAAAGTCCATCTCCACGTCAATTAAAATCTATGACATAGTTTTCATACATTTTAACATTCAATTACCTAGAGATTACTGGGTAGGGAAAGTTATGAAAATTTAGAGCCATAGTACTCAAGTGAGACCAAGCATGTGAAGTGTACTGATCGGAAAACTAGAAGTGGCAGGGTCATTAGAACAGGCTTAATGTCTTACGGGCTTAACTTTTATCTTCTGGTGAAGAGGGTCGAGTTTAGGCAGTATAACTACGAATCACTCAAGTACACTCAACCAACCGTCGATTTAGTACTAAACAAGAGAAAAAACTATTTCCGCTGGTTGGATTTTCCAGTTTTCAACTGCAACCAGAATACACTCCCCCTTGTTCTCACTTGAGTACTATGGCTCTAAATTTTCATAACTTTCCCTACCCAGTAATCTCTTGCCAATTGAGTGTCGTTAAGGTTCAACTGAGAACGCCTCAATAAGCGGCCATCTTGGAAAACAAAAAAAAAGTTTTCTCACACCATTGGAAAAAGCTTCATGAAAATGAATCAATGTATTCTGATCATTGGTAGAATATTGCTGATTGATTTTCATGAAGATTTTTTGAACGGTGTGAAAAAATTACTTTTTTTCGTTTTTCTAAGCTTTCAAAGCTTTCTTTTTTCTTCTCTTTCTTCTTTCTTATAAAATATGAAAAAGAAAATGTGACTATATAGTCAAAATAAAAAAGGAAAAAAGTAGTTTTCATGTGTTCAAAAAAAGTTTTCAGAAAGGACGTTAGTGTACAAAGAAAATTGCAGGGCTAGTGATACGATCCAATCAACAACTAAGAATGCATCCTGGCTGGGGCTTGAATATACGACCATTAGCTTATCCCTGTTGGCTCCTAAAAATTCCTAAAAAGAATTTTGCGAATAAAATATCATTTAATTAGCTTTTGTGCTATTTGGAACAAAGGTTTAGGGGTTAAGCTTAAGGTTTCGGTCTAAACCGAAACTCCCCTAGAAAAATTGTGACAGCTAGAATTGAACTGGGCACTTTTGATGCCCATTAATGGGCATTTTATTCTGACCGTGTAGATTTTGTTTCGATTGCAGGGATGCCAGGTGCACAGATTTATCTGCGTTTCTCAGATTTTCAATATGCTGCACAGATTGCAAGAACTGCGCAGATTTCCACAGTTTTCTGTTTAACGCACAGATTTCCACAGCTTTTTGTCTAGAATGGACAGACAAGCACAGATTTCTCAATTTTTTACTTGCGCTCAATTTTTGACTCGCGTAGCGTAGGACGTTTGTTAAACAAACTTTTCTGCGAGGGAGTGCAAAGCTGATGCAAAAATGAAAATTAAATGCATTTTTTTCTAAATTGATGCAAATTTGTTATACATTCTTAGAGTGATCTGCCCCTAGTCGCCACATCTTGTTTTCAGCCAAATTTGTACGTTTTCCGTGACGCACAGATTTTTCAAAATATTAGGTCTGTTCCAGTACCAGGAGAAACTGGAAGTACTCCGGAGAAAATCGTTCCTGTACTCTCTTCTTCTCTTTTTTCTTCTTCTGGTAGCAAACCGGAGTAAAAAGGAGCAAAGAGTTTTTGCTCCTGTTTACTCCGGAGTCACTTCCGTGTACTGGAACAAACCTATTATCACCTGGTTTGATTCAGTCTGGGAGAACCGAGATAATTAATTGTCTGAAGCGAATTTCCAAAGCAGAGATGCCAGATTTGCAGACATGTCTGCAAATTCGCAGGCTTCTAATGCAGATTTTTTTGAAGACGCAGATTTTTTAGTTTGGTTGCAGATATTTACAGATTTTTGAGAATAAAGGCTTCCCTAATAAACATCTTATGATCCAAGAGCCTATAACGACCTGTTCAGGGTATCATCCATACAATATGTGGAATCGTTGGACTATATGGATTAAAGTTTGTGTATAGGTTTTGGTTACACTTGGTTTTGGTTACACTAGTTTCAAATTACAGCTTTATCTACTTCAGGTTTTTGTCCATAAACTATTTCTCTCTACTTATCTTGGACTATAAATGCAGTATTTTGATTTAATATAACGCATTATTATTAAGTCATTTTTGGTCAAAAATAATTTTCCTGACAATTTTTGTACTTCCCAGACTTTTAAAATTATTATTGCAGACATTTGAAAAAAAGTATCTGGCATCTCTGTTTCAAAGCTATTTTTCTCGATTCGATATAATTGCTGCTTCGACCTTTTGGTCGATTCATGATCGAACTGTTGTTTATAAACATTGTAGTACTTTTCGCCGTTAGTGTCCAAGGTGCTAGTTATCTCAGTTTGGCTTATTTTAATAATTTGTAGTTTTACTAAGTAACATATCGAATAGTTCACATAATATCAGATCAAGGAGAAAATACTTATAATTAGAAGTCGTGTTTGGAGCAAAAAGTTCAATGTACGTTATTAGTTCGTTTTTTACTTACGTTCGTGAACTTTTTTTTGAATTTCACTAGAAATTTTTGTTTATTGAAGATTTATTTATGGAAGATTGCCAGCAGGTTAAACTAAAGACTAAAGTCTTTGATTTAGCTAAAATCGACACTGATAATGCAGATCACAATGTATTAGAAAGCCTAAAAGACGTTGTCACTACCGATAAATCAACCGATATCGAAATGCATAATTCCGATTTTGCAAAGGTAGAAAACTCGGAAGAATTAACGAACGGTTCTAGTAGCAGCAATAAATCTGATCAAATGTGAGTTCATTCTTATATTCAGCGTAATTATTGGCTGATATAATGAGATGGTTGATCAATTATTTGCTAATATCTAGCTCATTTTTTAGCAAGAAAAATCTGGCACCAGATCAGGAACCAGCCGACGTGCAAAGTAACGGATATCAGGACACAAGTAAGCAGTCGACATCTATCATATCCAAAATAGATTCTGTTCAGCCTCACGAATGCGAACTTTGCGGCAAACGATTCTTCCTGAAGAAGCGACTCGTAGAACATCTCCGGTATCATCGAGGCGAGCGACCCTTCCGTTGTGATATTTGTGGTAAGGATTTCGCCCGGAGTGGCACCCTACTGCAACATTGCTATTCGCACTCTGGTAAAAAACCGTTCAAGTGCACTATATGCGACAAAGGTTATCCTTTCAAGAGCTCCCTAAATAAACACATGCTTCTTCATACGGGTGAGCGGCCGTACAAGTGTACCGTGTGCGGCAAAGATTTTACTCAAAACAGTATCCTGATCACACACATGCGTCTACATACGGGTGAACGGCTATTTAAATGCACCGTGTGCGAAAAAGATTATGTGAAAAAGGTAACGCTAATCGAACACATGCGCCTTCATACGGGTGAGCGACCGTACAAATGCAGCGTGTGTGGAAAAGGTTTTGTCAGAAAACAATGCCTGGACGAACACCAACTCCTTCATACCAGTAAACCTTCGCACAGGTGAGCTCATTTGCGTTATCCAATGATGAATTTCATGTTGATATTCTAACGATCGTTGCATCATTTGGTATTCTATTGTTTACTAACGAGTTCCATGTTTTCAGCGATGCAACATTTGTACACAATGCAAGTAATAACGAGGTACAGAATACCGGGAATCAGACCAACAGTGTGCCACACGAATGCGCGATGTGCGGAAAACGATTTCGTGGTGCGTTGTGTCTCGTCGAACATATTCGTGTACATCGTGGTGAACGCCCGTACAGTTGCGACCTATGCGATAAATCATTTTCCAGAAGGAGAAGCCTACATGCACATCAGTTTCTGCATACCGATAAGAGACCACATATATGCAACGTATGCGGCGAAGATTTTGTTTTCAAGCGTGCCCTAATCAAACACATGTATCTTCATACGGGTGAGCAGCCGTTCAAGTGTACCGTGTGTGGCAAATATTTTGGCTATAAGTCTACCCTAGACTCACACATGTTTCTGCATACGGGTGTGCGGCCGTACGCATGCACCATATGCGGTAAAGATTTTACCCTCAAGACCACCCTAAATGGTCACATGTCCCTACATACTGGTGTCTATCGGCACAAGTGTGATTTGTGTGACAAAGGATTCACTTCAGGTGCTCGTTTGAGGAGGCACAATTGCATTCATAACGTGAAAATATCTAATGAGATGTCTGCGGATTAGGATTTATCGCTATAATCGACCAAGTGACAGATTACTTGGGTTTCCTAACGTATGTCGTAGAGCAAACCGTATGGGCTGGAGTTGGACAGCCTCCATTCTGTAGACACCGCTCTGCTAGTGCAGAATCCAAATAACAGAATAATATGTTGAGCGTATCAGCGGACAAAAAAAAGTTTCAAGATAGTATAGATCCCCAATGTTTTTTGCTGTCCGAAAGATGAACCCCAGCTGTCTTGATGCCTTATCCACTATGTATGAATTATGTTGTTCTTTGTTCTTTTGATGATGCTGAAGGGGGTCATTGCGGCCTGTCTCCAGTGTGGAGACTTTCCCACACCTTCCAACAGCATCTTTATGGTTGATTCCCATCCAACTGGCTTAGCGGATATAAAGGCGGTAGATTGTCCATTTATTCCACGTACATTTCAGACCAGGGGCCTAGTATTTTGTATGGTCAGGTGGCGCATCATCGTTTAATGTCAGCCCACCCCCACACGCCCTCCTGCTCTGAAATGCAGCAACTACCAGTGGGGTGGGAGTTAGTGTTGAGTTGTAGGCCAAATTATGAAGCAGTTATGTAGGAATGATAAAGTTGATAGTGGAAATGTATTTTGTACTTACTTTATCGTTTTTTTTGCTTTCAGCCTTACTAGAACAGTGCCATTTTCTAATCTTACAACTTCCATTGTATTATGTTCACTCCAATCAGTCTCACGTATTGTTTTGGGTTGTTTATTTCGGTGTTAGCTTCCGTCGATGGGATATGGAAAAATAGAAATGGGAAAAGGCAATTAGTAAAGTGGGATTTAACGAGTTGTACTAGCTGCGCAAGCTAGCGGGTTTGTATGTTCTCAGTTGAGGCTATAAACTAGATTGAATGTAAGTTGTCATAGAGGACAGACATATAAGCTAGGGTGAGTTACTCTACAATTAAAATGTCAAGGCAAAGGATAGTTAGATGGGGATAGAACGCAAATATATGTTATTTTTAGTATGCGTGGATAATGTTAGGGTAGAGTGAATTGATCTATAGAGAGGGAGAATATAGGTTTATTATACTATCGAGTGAGTGAGAATATATTAGCTACAGAAAGAGATAGGTATTACATGTATCTAGACTACTTTTGGGTGTTTGACGATGTGGTTAGCGTGGATGGGATTTCTTCAATCCCTGAGTATAAGGATTGTTGGCCGAAGCTCACCGCCAGGCCCACGGGTCAAGCAAGGATAGATGAAGATAGAATGCAAGTATGGATTATTTTTAGTATGCTTAGATAATGTTAGGGCAGAGTGAATTGATCTATAAAGAGAGAGAATATAGATTTTCTATGCTACCGAGTGAGTGAAAATATATTAGCTACAGGAAGAGATAGATATTACATGCATCTAAACTACTTTTAGGTGTTTGACGATGTGGTTCGCGTGGATTGGATTTCTTCAAAAACTACGTGTTTCAGTTTATTATGTTAGGCTAATTGAGCATTAACTAGTGGCTAAACGGTATGTTTAGGAAAAAGGTTCCATCCATAAGAGATTGTCGTCCCTGTTTCTGAAAACAGCAAATCCGATTCGTTGTAGACGAATGTTACTCGCCATCTTCCTGAACCTGAGCGACAGTTCTAGCGAGTTAAGAGATAAAAACACCCACCTTCAGTCTGATCATCTCTTATAAATGATAGTCCATTGATCCGAATCGAATGAATCGATCACTATGCTCAAGATCGAATGAGTCCCCGAACAGCTGAGCCAATGTGTCCCCTATTCGAAAGTGGAAACATCCGCATCAGCTGCCCGCCAAAACACTCGATCCAGTGACTATTATTCATGGGATTCAGAGAACAAAGAACCAGCACTCGCTCTGATCTCCCACTCTTATCCACCAATCAAGAGTACGCGCCCTTAGGCTCATCGACGAAGCCCAGGGACTATGTATGAATTATGTTGTTAAAAACATAAGTTTCAAGTTCAAAATGGTTCCGAGATCTTTTACGTGAGTGTCTCTTGAAATGATTCTAGAATATTCCTCGTTAAGTAAAAGCATAAGAGATCGCCCCGTAGTTGCTACTCAGTTATTGACCAGAACCAATTGAGATTAAAAAATGTTATTGGAATAACGTGCTTGGGAATAACATGATGGGCCATATTGTGCAATCTATATTAATCTCGCCATGCTTATCAATACCGACGCAGATCATCTGGGGAAGGAAGGAATGTTAGTCGTTGCAGAAGACTGAGGAATCCTTTGTATCTCCGCATGTATCACGGGAAGGGTGTCGATAGCGTTATCATTTAATAATTGCTCTGGGCAGCCGGCTGCCGAGAAATCCGGAAATTTATCATTTGTACGATTGGCCAAATAAGCAACTTGACCTCCGGATAGCCGACTATGAGGAGCATTGTTTTATTGTTTGAATAAAATGCGGAGTCTTATACAAGTGTATAAACAAAATTTTGAGATAAAAACTCAGCAAATGAAAGTGCCAAAAGTCTTCGATTTTAGCAATCTACCGTATTTTGTTTCCCAATACGCGTACGCGTTGTTGGAATACACATGTAGGTGATCAGTTCCCTTGTTGATAAATAATGGATCGTTGCTTAAATATCTGGTCCATCCTCGACCGTTTTTGTCGGAAGCAAACGAGCGCGGCTTGCAGAACTAGAATACTTCGTCGACTGTATTAAGAAGCGGAACGCTACAATTGGGTCATTAAATGAAGAGATTCTCCTTTTACTTCTTAAACCGATAGAGCTCATCTTTCTAAATTTAACAATATGTATGTTCAACCTTTAAAACCTCAGAATGATTTTTGAGTGATTTTCTAAAAAAATGTAAGCACGTTCACGATTGGTACTATCGGTCTTCCTTGACAGTGAATTTAGCAACATAGGATAGCATTTTGACTGTGATTTTTATGCATTCAAGACAGAAAACGTCCAATGCATAAAACTTACAGCAGAATAAAAGAGAGGCGAACAGAAAAATGATGTGAAATCTGCTATGAAACAAATTTCGAAGTGGCATACTATTATAATTTCATTAGTTTTCACATGATATTGCAACAAAATTTGTGTGAAATCAATATATTCAATATAACGAATTTTCTCGGTGTAAATTTTCGACTGTTGTTGTTATGAAATGAAAGAGTTTGTATATACCGCACAAGAAAATGAAAATTTATCAAAATTCAGTACAGGTTTAGACAATTTGTGCGTTCAAATTAATGAAAATACATGAGTCAAGAATGGCCATTATTTTGTTGGCTAAAAGACATAAAAATGATTGGTCGCTATGAAACGGTGATAGAGGATTATTTTTTTGCTTTTTTTATTTGGCCCATATGACAGGTATATCCTGGAATCAAAACAATGATGTTCCTACCACTGATGCCAGCGACAATCCTAATCTAGTATTCTGTATCTACTTAAATAACACACGCGTTGCTGTTTAGTGGTAAACTAGAAAAGAGAGTGCTATTTGATCAATGTGGTATATATATATAGGTGTGGCAGAACACACGGTTTGCTAGTGTTGGCAGCCAAAAATATGTAAACAATCCAGAAGCACAACGGGTCGACGTCATAGCGGTCACACGATTCAATAGGAGCGGAACGACCGGTATGACGAAAGCAAGTCGATTTACACTGTGATCACTCACACCACTCATGTAAGATTCATCTTACGAATACCAAAGTGCCATCTTCGCCAGACCTGTATATACGACATTGCTATTTGATGACTGGTTCTGCAAACCCTCTAAACACTTCTTCTTCATCTTGACTCGATGGGCGAAATTTGCGCTTGGGACTGTTACTCTCACGAATACGATCTTCATCGTTGCCGCTAGCGGAAGGCAACAGAATTGCACATGCCTTAGCCGTTAAGCTCTTTTGGACTTTGAGCTGGTTACGATGCTCCGTTACGACCGCGTTTCCAATGGACACCTGGAATATATTTTTCGAAATTTGTTGTAAGTAGGCTGCTTTTAACCATCTACTAAAATCTTTGGAATTATGATTTTTATAATAAATCTTCTTTCCCATGGTCAACTGATCTAGTGGTTCATTGAGTAGGTGTTGATCCTGCTCAATGATCTTTGGTTTTGGTTCCTCAGTGGGTGGAGGTGGTTCAGCTAATTGTTGTTTATAATTGGAATTGGGGTTCAATAAATCAATTAACATTTTTGGCTTGTAACTAAAAACTTTTTCTGAAGGGAAGTTCCCATCATGTATTTCTGTAATTCATCAGAAACAAATTGATTTGATCTTCAACGTCTAGTCCCTTGATTTCCTGTTCCAACATGAATCTTTTTAGTACTTCTTTTACAATCCTCAGAACGCTCCGCTTGACCATTGCTGGAAGGATTGCAAAGAGGACTTTTATTCCCTGTCTTTCCAAAACGGTTATGAAATCACAAGAATTAAAAGGGGGCCACCATCTGTTACCACTACATCAGGTAATCCGAATCTAGAAAATACTCCTATAAATTTCCTTAAAACATTTGTAGCATCGGTTCCATATTTCCTTACTTCAAGTTCAATCCATTTTGAATAACTGTCTACAATCAAAAGAAAAGTTTTATGTTCAAAGTGGAAGAAATCTGCTGAATGGTCGTTTAGTTGGAATCCAGGTAGACGTAATTTTTTGTTTGGGAACAACTGCTATTTTCCTACAAGATTCACAAGCTTTGACATATTTTTCAAAGTCTGAGTTGATCCCACACCAAAATACAGCCCGACGAGCCAATTTTTTTCATCTTTACAACCCCAGAATGATTGACGTGTAACAATTTTAAAATTCCACTGTGCATGGAGTTTGGTATCATAACCCTGTCTTGAAACAATATACAATGGTCTACAATCTCTAAATCAACGCGATTTGCGAAAATATGTGCATAGTGTTTGTCTACTCTTTCTGGCCAACCATTATGTATATAATATATAATTTGAGCTTGTGCGACCACCCCTGGCTGCTACTCCGTTATCGATCGGGACTAGCTGAAGTTGCACAGGGAATCAGTAGATAATTATGCTTGGGATTAGCGAAACATCTTTCAATGTGCAACTCCTGGTAATCCTGTTTCTGATCAATACTGGCGCCGGCCAGGCCTGAACGTAGATCGCGGAAGGAAAGGGAAGGAATTGTTAGTCCGATACTTGGTTTTGCTAGAGGCCGTATATACTACTGCGCACTCCACAAGTATCACGAGAGGAGGATATTTTTGTTAGTAGAGTATAGAAGTTGGATATATTTCTTCTTTACCGACGCCAGAGAGGTGATTCCACTACCTGGACTAGAATATCGATCCACCAATTTCATGGACCGGGGACCAACAGCTTTACTTCCCTTCCGAAGGAAGACGTGACCACAGATTTTTTCACCTCAGAAAAATCTCAACGACCTCGGCTGGAATTGAACCCAGGCCAACTGGAATGAGTGGCGGTCACGATTACCACTCAACCACCGGCGCCGTCCCATTATGTATATAATATATAATTTGTTGTAAAAACTCGTCTTTGCTCGTCTCATTAGCAACCTGGGAAAAATCAACAGGAAATTCCTGGTTAAAATTATTGTTTTTCACTACTTCTCTATCAAACTATTTAGGGACTAACTGATTCAATGGAAAACAAGAGCGAAAATCTGCATTCCCCATTTTCTCAGCTGGTCTGAATATTAGCAGTAAGCAGTTCATACATAGGCTTTATCAGTATTCTCATCCTACACGTACTTCACGTCCTTTTGCAATAACCTTTACAAACTACTAAGCTTCGAAGACAAGTGGGGAACAAATTTACCATAATAATTCACAAGCCCTAGAAACGCCTTCAATTCGGTCACAGTTTTAGGAACTTTCGCATTTCTAATTGTAGCAAGTTTATCCGGACATGGAAGCAAGCCATTTTCTGATATAATATGACCTAAATATGGAAGAGAATTTATGAAAAACTTACATTTATCCCAATTAACCTTAGTATTAGCTAGCGATAACTTTGCCATAACCAAAACAACCTTCTTCATACGTCTCCCAACCTTTGAACGGAACGGATCGTTATATTTCACAGTGGTGTTCGTTGTGTAAATTTCAGTGATTGAAGGTCATCCTTTGTTCGTTCGTTAGCTGCCATTCTGCTGGTGCCGGCAGTAAATCCAGTACATTGTTTTCGCTGGTGCGGAACAATCGACGTTGTTTGCAGATAAGTTTTGCTTTATTTTTTTTCCTCGTTTGCTTTCTTTCCTTTTCCCTACTTTTACTCTACCTTGTAATCAAATAATAAGACACATTCCCGTTTATATAACGCTCTGCCCTCGTGCTTAAATGGCCGAGGGCGAAATACCATCTGATGTAATCATGGAAGTCCCTGATCCCCCTAATACTCGCATTGCTCCCCGTATAAAGCAGTACCCAGAAGGTTCCTCTGGGCCATGGGTGGTATATTTTCGGACCGGAGAGAAACCGGTTAATATATTAAAACTTTCTCGAGATCTGACTGCTAATTACCCGGCCGTAACTCAGATAACACGTGTTCGGGCAAACAAGATACGTGTTCTAGTGAGTGATCTCGGCCAGGCAAACGCGATTGCTTGCTGTGAGCGCTTTACGCGGGAATTTAAAGCGTACGTGCCTTGTGTGGCCTGTGAAATCGATGGGGTAGTGTCCGAACCGGGCCTGAAATGCGAAGAACTGTTGGAGCACGGGGTTGGCTGCTTTAAGGACCCCTCTCTTGAACAGATTAAGATCTTAGAATGCAAACAATTGTATACCGCAAACACCGAGGGAGGTAAGACTACCTACTCTCTATCAGGCTCGCTTCGGGTGACATTCGCCGGGTCCTCTCTTCCCAACTACATCCTCCTTGACAGGGTTCGCCTACCAGTTCGCCTGTTTGTACCGCGGGTCATGAGCTGCAGCAATTGCAAGCAGTTGGGCCACACAGCCACATATTGTGGAAATAAGAAACGATGCGGCAAATGCGAAGGAGAGCATGAGGATGACTCTTGCGACAAAGAAACTGAAAAGTGTATTTGCTGCGGGGGCCCTTCACATGCTCTTAAATCATGTCCTGCGTACAAGCAGCGCGGGGATAAAATTAAGCGCTCCCTTAAGGAACGCTCAAGGCGTTCTTATGCAGAAATGCTAAAGAATGCTTCGCCATCTGTCCTGTCTGAAAATCCCTATGCTGGTTTGGCTAACGTTGAGCAAGAATCTGACGACCCACGAGAGGGAACATCTTTGGTTAACCCAGGGGAATCCAGGAAGAGGAGAAATCCAGCCTCCCCTACATTGCCTCGTAAGGGTGCCAAGGTGTCGTCCACTCAGAGTGCGCCATCTACAACCAATAAATCCAACGGAAGTGATGCACAAAAGCCGAAGCAATTTGCTCCAGGACTTGGAAATATTAATTCTAACAAGGAGTACCCACCACTTCCAGGGACATCCAAAACCCCAAGTGTCCCCTTTTTTCAAACAGATACTCAGTCCAGTAGCGGACTAATGAAATTTTCTGACATAGTGGACTTAATTTTCACAGCTTTCAATGTTACTGATCCTCTTAAAAGCCTTCTGATACGTTTTCTCCCTATAGTGCAAACATTTTTGAAGCAGTTGACTACTAAATGGCCCCTCCTTGCAGCGATCGTATCCTTCGATGGCTAAGTCATCGAACGAGGTCACCGATTCGATCACTGTTCTACAGTGGAACAGCAGAAGTATCCTCCCGAAAATCGATTCCTTTAAATTTTTACTAAATAGTTTAAAATGTGATGCTTTCGCATTATGTGAAACTTGGTTAACTTCCGATATAAATCTCAACTTCCACGACTTTAATATAATTCGGCTGGATCGAGAAAACCCCTATGGAGGAGTACTTTTGGGGATCAAAAAGTGCTATTCTTTCAACCGAATTAACCTCCCTTCGACACCAGGCATTGAAATTGTCGCTTGTCAAGTTTTAATCAAAGGTAAAGACCTTTGCATTGCTTCCATCTACATTCCTCCTAGAGCCTCGGTAGGGCACCGAACGCTTTGTAATATCACGGAATCCTTACCGGCACCGCGGCTAGTTCTGGGAGACTTTAACTCGCACGGTACGGTATGGGGCTGTCTTCATGATGATAATAGATCAACATTAATCCAAGATCTTTGCGATAATTTCAACATGACCATCTTAAACACGGGAGAAATGACGCGGATTCCTACACCACCAGCACGCGCAAGCGCGTTGGATTTGTCGCTTTGCTCGACATCGCTACAGTTAGATTGCATATGGAAGGTGATCCCTGATCCCCACGGTAGCGATCATTTGCCTATCGTGATTTCAATTGCTAACGGTTCAAGACCATCGGAAACAATCAATGTCTCATACGACCTCACACGGAACATTGATTGGAAGAGTTACGCGACCGCGATATCCGTTAAAATCGAATCCACTCAAGAACTTCCTCCGGAGGAAGAGTACAGGTTTTTGGCTGGCTTGATTCTCGACAGTGCGAATCAAGCTCAGACTAAACCAGTACCCAGCACGAATACCCATGGACGGTCTCCCACCCTGTGGTGGGATAAAGAGTGCTCAGAGCTGTACGCGGAAAAGTCCACTGCATATAAGGCCTTCCGGGAAGACGGGTTACCCGCTAGTTATCAACAGTACGAGTCGTTAGAAAGGCGAATGAAGAGTCTAATGAAAGCCAAAAAACGCAGTTATTGGCGCCGGTTCGTCGACGGGTTAACGAGAGAAACAGCGATGAGCACTCTTTGGGGTACGGCTCGACGTATGCGTAATCATAATAGTACCAACGAGAACGTGGAATATTCAAACCGTTGGATATTCGCTTTCGCCAAGAAGATCTGTCCGGACTCTGTCCCGGTACAGAAAACGTGCCGCGCCGCGTCTCCTCACGATACCGCGAACGAAACACCGTTTTCGATGGTGGAGTTCTCACTTGCTCTCTTATCGTGCAACAATAACGCCCCAGGGTTAGACAGAATCAAATTCAACTTGCTGAAGAATCTGCCTGACACTGCAAAAAGGCGCTTGTTGAATTTATTTAACAAGTTTCTTGAGGGTAACATTGTCCCTTATGAATGGAGGCAAGTGAAGGTCATCGCCATCCAAAAACCAGGAAAACCAGCCTCCGACCACAACTCGTATCGGCCGATTGCAATGCTGTCCTGTATTCGGAAGTTGTTCGAGAAAATGATCTTGTTTCGCCTCGACAATTGGGTTGAAGCAAATGGCTTACTGTCAGATACACAATTTGGCTTCCGCAAAGGCAAAGGGACGAACGATTGCCTTGCGTTGCTTTCTACAGAAATCCAAATGGCCTATGCTAACAAAGAGCAGATGGCATCAGTCTTCTTGGATATTAAGGGGGCTTTTGACTCAGTTTCTATCAACATTCTGTCAGAGAAGCTGCACCAGCATGGTCTTTCGCCAATTTTAAATAACTTTTTGCTAAACCTGTTGTCTGAAAAGCACATGCACTTTTCGCATGGCGATTTAACAACATCGCGATTTAGCTACATGGGTCTTCCCCAGGGCTCATGTCTAAGTCCCCTGCTCTACAATTTCTACGTGAATGACATTGACGATTGTCTTGCCAATTCATGCACGCTAAGGCAACTTGCAGACGACGGGGTGGTCTCTGTTACAGGGCCCAAAGCTGCCGACTTGCAAGGACCATTACAAAATACCTTGGACAATTTGTCTGCTTGGGCTCTTCAGCTGGGTATTGAGTTCTCCACGGAGAAAACTGAGTTGGTTGTTTTTTCTAGGAAGCGTGAGCCGGCGCAACTCCAGCTTTTGTTAATGGGTGCAACGATCAACCAGGTTTTCACATTTAAATATCTCGGGGTCTGGTTCGACTCTAAAGGTACCTGGGGATGTCACATTAGGTATCTGAAACAGAAATGCCAACAAAGGATCAATTTTCTCCGAACAATAACTGGAACATGGTGGGGTGCTCACCCAGGAGACCTGATCAGGTTGTACCAAACAACGATATTGTCGGTGATGGAGTACGGGTGTTTCTGTTTCCGCTCCGCTGCGAACATACACTTCATCAAACTGGAGAGAATCCAGTATCGTTGCTTGCGCATTGCCTTGGGTTGCATGCATTCGACCCATACGATGAGTCTCGAAGTGCTGGCGGGCGTTCTTCCGCTAAAAAATCGATTTTGGGAACTCTCATATCGATTGCTCATCCGATGCGACATTCTGAACCCGTTGGTGATTGAAAACTTCGAGAGGCTCGTCGAGCTTAATTCTCAAACCCGATTTATGTCCTTGTACTTCGACTACATGGCACAGAGCATTAATCCTTCTACGCATACTCCCAACCGTGTTCGTTTCCTAGATACTTCTGATTCTACTGTATTCTTCGACACATCCATGAAGGAAGAGATTCGTGGAATCCCGGACCATATACGCCCGCAGGTGATCCCCAATATATTTTATAATAAATTCCGAGAAATCGACTGCGACAAAATGTTTTACACTGACGGATCAAATCTCGATGGGTCCACTGGCTTCGGTATCTTCAACAATACTATCACCGCTTCATTCAAGCTCAATGATCCCGCTTCAGTTTACGTCGCAGAGTTAGCTGCAATTCAGTACACCCTTGGGATCATCGACACTCTGCCCACAGATCACTACTTCATCGTTTCGGACAGCCTCAGCTCTATCGAGGCTCTTCGTGCGGTGAAGGCTAAAAAGCAACTCCCGTATTTTCTGGGGATGATACAGGAGTCCTTGTGTACGTTATCTGAAAAATCTTATCAGATTACCTTTGTTTGGGTCCCCTCTCATTGTTCTATCCCGGGCAATGAAAAGGCCGACTCATTAGCAAAGGTGGGCGCATTAAATGGTGACATATACGAAAGACCAATCTGCTTCAACGAATTTTTTAGTATTTGTCATCAGAGGACGCTCAACAGTTGGCAAACCTCGTGGAGCAACGGGGAACTTGGACGATGGCTACATTCGATTATCCCAAAGGTATCAACGAAGCCTTGGTTCGGGGGGATGGATGTGGGTCGGGATTTTATTCGCGTAATGTCCCGACTTATGTCCAATCACTACACCATGGATGCGCATTTGCGGCGTATTGGGCTTGCGGAGAGTAGTCTGTGCGCTTGTGACGAGGGCTATCACGACATCGAACACGTTGTCTGGGTATGCGCCGGGTATTGTGACGCCAGGTCTCAGTTAAAGGAATCCCTTCGGGCCCGAGGTAGACCACCCAATGTACCAGTCCGAGATATGCTGGCAACTCGTGATTTCCCCTATATGTCCCTTATTTATACCTTCATAAAAACGATAAATATCCCAATTTAGCCCCTCTCTTTTATTTCTCGTTTTTAGAGTTTCCTCCTGCCTTGTGGAACCGATCAGCTCCAGAGTGCCACTATGTAACCGCCGTCGCCCTTACCACTACGCCTGCATAGAAGGAAACTGGAGCGATAGCGACTCGAGTTCCGATGAGTTTTGAAGGATTCCCCGCGGGTCCGAAGAATACCATCCGCCAATCCGGTACTCGACGACTTACTAGACTGAGGCGCAAATTTGTTTCGCTGATCCCCCTCCCCCCCCCCCCCCCGTTCGAGCGAAAGTTGCAAGTTTTGCTCTTCTTTCCCTGTCTCTCCCCTGTCCTTGATACAACTGCTGCTACACTGATGCGGAAATAAGCCACCGTCTGAATATCTTGACCAAGCATAAGTTTTAGTTAAAAAATTCAAATTAGTATTCTGTATTCCTAGTTTTAAGATAGCTATAATTTTTACTCTTTATTGAAACTCTTGTCCTCCATCTTGTAAATAGAATTGAATCCCTAGTTTTAAGATTTCTGTGAAGATTCTCATAAATATTTGTTCATCCTTTTGTGTACTAAACTATATTGTTAGTTTTAAGATAACCGTAAAATATTTCGTAAAATACTATTACTCCCTCTCTTGTATATCAAAGTGAATCCCTTGTTTTAAATTTTTTCATAAAAAAATCTTTTGGCCCTCTCTTGTATATTGAATCTTATTTCTAGTCTTAAGATAGCTGCAAACTCTTTTTTTTCCTTTGTAAACAAAATATTTCAACATTGTAACCTCCTAGTTTTAAGATATCCAAAATGTAAAAACACAAGCATTTGGCACCGCCAAGCTAACGCATTTGTGCCTATCAAATAAACGAAATGAATAAAAAAAAAAAAAAAACAACCTTCTTATAACATTCATTTTAATCCTTCCCCGAAAAACGTACATCATCCAAATAACAGCATACATTTTCCAATCCAGCCAATATCTGATCCATAACCTGCTGGAATATGGCTGCACTCGATGAAGTCGCGTTTAAGTTCTGCTTAATAGCCCAGGTTGGTGTCAAACGTAGGTTTTGTTATTTATTTGTTCAGAGATTTATCTATTTTTTGTCTATTTATTTATTTATTTTTGTATCTATTTATTTATATACTTATTTATTCATATATTTATTTATCTGCTTATTTATTTATTTATATTTGTTTATTTATTATTCATTTTGTTATTATATTTTTTTGTTATAATTGTTCAATATTTGAAAAAAATCAAGGAAACAAGTACCGCACATTAAATATACTAAAAATATTTCGTTACACCAACCAAAACGATAAATTTTTTGTAAATGTCAACCGTCATCGTTCTGTCATCTCATCATCACCGTCATCAAATGCGGGGTGGGATGCGAGGAGGCGCGGCACAGAGGAGTAGTTGGGGTCGAATCCTGGCCAAAATTATTTGCTGATGCAATTGTTGTTATTAAGCCTTAATATGAACTAAAAATAGACAATTACTAGTTTTTGGAACAATTTGGCATCTACCCACTTACCAGTGCAGAGGCCAATTTTCTATATCCTTTCAAATACTAGTAATTTCTAGGTGATCTTTTCCAGTTGCATAAACATTTGATTATTTTTCCAGTTGCATAAACATTTGATCAGTGGGAAAGGGAGAAGAAAAGGGACGCCTGTGCATATTTTCATATAGATACATGTTGGCAAACATAATATTTGGCCCTACAGCATTTCGGTGTACCTCAAATTAGTCAAAATTTCAATATTTTCAAATCGCTTGGGATTGGTGGATCGGACAAGATCGGAAGAGTTCGAATATTTTTTGTATAGCTGAAATCTTGTTTTGTAATACTGCTTCAGCAACTTTGCCGGATCTAGCCGTATAATGTAACTTTTTTATAATTCAAATTTGGAATAAAATGTTAAAACAAGGTATTTTTTAAAGTTGGTGCAATACACAGCAAGTTTACTTTTTTTAGTTAGTGTTAAGCTGAAGTTAAACAAACGGTTGTGTTGAACTACGTTTGTAATAATATTATCTTATTTAATACAGTCATCATCACTAGAAAGCGATTTTGCTGAATATATAACGAAAACGATTAAAATATCCCTTAAAATATCACCATTGGGCATACATGCAAAAATTCTTTAACAATTTTTGATATACTCCTAATTTTTCCACGTTATACAGTAGGTTCTTAGGTAAGTAAAAAAAATATAACGAAACAAAAAGATCGAAAAAAACATATTTTGGTTTTTGGCCAAGAATTTGTTCTAGTTACTCCTCTGTGCGCGGTGGGTATATTTTGGAAAACGAACAGGGCAAGGATAAAATCTACCGCGAAAAGTTAATGCGATCTCTAATAGTTAATTGACCCGGAGTAGTGAGGACCAGCAGCAGCGAGTCACACGCTCAATGTGACCGTGTTTTTCATCCGTAGGATCTTGTTGACCGTTCAGAACATCAACACGATCGTTTGGTTCTGTTCGGTTGGTCGAGCGGGATCAGTGTGGTTACCGGATTTTTGTGAAGTAACGACGTCCGACGCGAGTGCAGAAAAACGGTCAGTGATTGGCAAACCAAAAACGCCATTGTGGACGCCTTTACCCAAGTACCGGTAGGGTAGGGTCCACTCGACCGAAAATCGTTAAAAATCCCGCTCGATCGATAGTGAGACACTCGTGTGTAAAGTGCGCGCAGTACCACTCCCCGGGTCCCAAAGTGAAACGCAAGCCTCCGCTACAAACAGGCCGAGTTGCTGCTTCATCTGGAGTTCGTCGTCGCCATCGTCCGACGCAAACTACGTCCGTCCCTGCACCGTCATCAGAGCCCGACCCGCATCCAGCCATCAGCAAATCGACCAACGTCATCACGGCCGCAACCAAGAAGGGAATTTCATCAGAGTAAAACTAATTAGACTGTTTTCAATAGCCCTTCTGGCTCCGAAATAAAAAAAATAGTATTAATAAATAAAAAGTGTATGGACTGAATATTCAAGCTGTATCGTCCATTTTGTTTATAGTGTAGTCCTTTTTGGTGCTTGTTTCCGCTTGATATTACGATTCGCTCAGTGACCATAGTGTGGGAAGAAAAGTCCGCCCAGTGTGAATTTCTCCAGGAGACAACCGTGAAACGACCCCAATAGCTGGTGAGTACAGTGTGGCCCCACCACCACAATAAGAACGTCACGAAACCGATACGTAACACTACCCAATCGAATTTTTACGGAAGCAATCTGGCTACCCAGGCGATCATTGATCATACGAGCACGTGATCCAGCTAACTCCCAATTAACAATGATTTTCTCCGCCATTGCTAAGCAGAGAGTGTCCTCATTTAAAAGTTTTTGTTGAAGGGATTTATCAAGGGATACGTAGAACATTTTTCAGGACATCTAGCCATGTGAAGCATGTCTATAAATTCAGGTACTATCCCGCCTAAATCGTGACCACTGATCTGGGCTACTATATTATCCCCGGAATTGAACAACCAACTGACAGTGGATGCTTACGGATAGACAGAATTCCTGACAATATTGCTTGGTACTACTTTAATGCCTGATGTTCATTAATCTAACATGATAGATCAATATAGGTTCAGTTTATTTGATCTGATCTTTGGTCGACATCATACAGATTACAGAAATTACGAACTAAAATAGATATCATCGATCACCAATTTACGTCGTCCCGCTCACTAATATGATCATGTTAGACCCGAAAGTTGCAGATTGATCTTGATTAAACCCACATTCGTACGCAATCAAGAGACGTTGCCGTTCCATTTATATTATTGTCTCGTTTTACTTCGTCCAGAACAGTGTGAAAGACATTCCTAATGTTATGTTGTAGAATTCAGGCATCTCATCAGATGTGCACCAATTATTTTTATCATTGTTTCATTATTTAATACTTTCCTACATATTTGCCGAAGAAATTTGTAATGTAAACTTAGAGCAACCGGGACATGGTTGAAAGAAAAATATCATAGTCCTGAAAACCACACCGGTATGAACAGACACGGGTAGCCACCGAGAACCGCGACATTTTAATCGCGAATTTGCGTCGGGCATTTCTAGGGATTCGTTCAGAGTTCACCTGTGAGGGTGGACTGACTGATTCCACTCAGTATTACTACGATAGTCGAGCGGGTGAGAGCAGTGCCGGGAAAAACTTTCCGATGCCCAATTCGGCTAGAAACGGATAACATAAAAATACTTTACTGGAATAGCACCCAATTAGTAATTAATTAGTGTCAATAAACGCGCTTGACGTGAATCGGATATTCATAATACGCAGTAACACGTTTTAAATTGTGCGCGGCAATGAAAGGCTTTGTTTTTGGGCTCCGTTTGTTTGTGAAGTTGAACCATGGGTTGTTGTTGGTTTTGCTGGTTCTAGTGCAAGTTGAAGGATTGCCGAAAGTTTTCCGAAGTAACGAAATATGCGGAGTTTATAACGGACACCGAGTTTATCTCGAGCTTGGAGATCGAGGGCAGCTTCAGGCCACCAATGTAACTGTTGCAAAAGTAAGGATATGGTGCAATGTGTTTGCGACTTTGTATTTATTATTCCTGGTGGAAGTCTGGGATAATTACGACCAAGTGCAGTTTTTCTGTGCTACCCTAATTGGATTATACCCACGGTGTGCGACAAAATGAAACGCTTGTTATTTCGATTTCGCATGCATAATGGAGAAGTGCAACGGACATTAGAAAACAGCTTTCAAATGCCACAACTATGGGACCTTCATCCTACGTTTCGTAACGTTTGCTATTTAGTAACACCGCCACGCCGTTTTTAAATCAATTTAATATTTATAATCAAGTTGAGTTGGGCTATTTCATACTTATACCACAGGGAACATACAGGGTGTTAACGCGAATGTGATACACTCATTTAAGAGCATCTTACTGTAATTTCTGCCACACTATGAGGAACCTTTGTGTACGTTTTTAGAAAGCGATTTGGTGCGAGTAAGGAAGTTGGGAAAGCAGCATATAAGATGCAGAAAATTGACGGATTGTACCGCAATAATATTGCCCACAGATTTGCCAGAAGTGGGTCACTGCTCAAGGCACACGGTGCCATATTTTTTTTTATTAGGAGAATGGTTTACTTTGAACAACCAAATTGATTATCCCTAGTAACAATTGTGGTTTTATAATAGTTTTAAAGCCACCGATAAAACTTAGATTGCAATTGTAGCGTGCTATAAAACTTCAATTGTTACTTGGGTATCTATACGATACTAGCTTTTGTGAGGTACGAATCTTTCAAAAAAGTGGTCATGCTCAAAGCCATGGTCATGCTTTAGAGAAACTATATGGGAACAAGAAATTACCAGTTGTTCGGCAGTGGTACAGGTAAAATTTTCATTTTTCTTTAGCTCTTCTAAATGAATCGGCTGACTGCGGGTGTGGTAGGACGAGGTAGTGGGCCCTATACGTTCTAGGCCTAAATACCACATGCCCTAAAGCAGCCCTGACAAGGCGAGCCAGCGCCGCCTTTAAATAAGCGCTTAGCCCAAATCCCTCTCCTCCCGTTATCCTTCCTTCCTTCCTTCCTTCTGCGGCTGTTCGCCCATCGAAATATGGAAGCTGTTCTTCAATGTCAGCTTCTTTCACCGAACAGCCTAGATAAGCCGTGTAGTGTCGGTAGTGGTTGTTTCAACCGGCTAAGAATTACACTACGGACTACCTGTTTCAGTGGGAAACAGGGAACCCCAATTCCATAGTGTCATGCGACCCGTGCTATGGGTAAAATTGTTGAGGGGGTTTAAAACATTCTCAATGGCGAACGGAGCCTGGGAAGAGTCGGGCGAACTCCCCAGTATGCTGCATTACGCAGCGGAACGTTCACTCTACACACCGATTTTTTTTTCACCGACGATCCACTTAATTTTGCCGAATTTTTGTTGGCTGGGGGTTTGCTGAGACTCTCGGCTGATGGTAGTTCGGTGAAGTTTTGTTGAGTTTCGATTATCAAATTTCGATGTGTACAGATGAACCTGCCCAGAGGCCGTGTGGTATCCGGCCTAGAATTGAGCCACTGGAGTCCTGCTCCCATGTCGTAGGAGGCGACTGAAAGTAGGAGACCCTAAGTCAAGGTGTAGTTCCGTGCCGAGGACTTAATGACTGGAGGGTCTAAAATATGCCAGTCGCGCACGGAGCATTTTGGGTTTTGCCCTTACTGTGTTATGCGAATCTCTGACACAGTGGACCATTATTTTCTTCGCAAATCGTGGGAATCAAATGATCATGTCCCATTTAAACCTGATATGGCTCGCTAAATGCGTTAACATCCCAACTCGCTTGGTGTCCTCTAGTTGTTGTGCAATTTGTGTTGGAGATGAAATGTACAGTTCTCTAATCAACAATGGTTAGAATAGCACAAGTCAATCTCCAACATAAACGTACAGCAACTATGAATTTATCTCGACTCATGCAGGAAGGTAAAGCTTCCATAGCATTGGTTCAAGAAGCGTATTTCCATAAAGGAAACTTCTATTTTGGAAAGTTACTTAACACTGCCTTCATTGCTTACAACAAGACAGGCATGACTAACCCACGTGAAATGCCTCGTGCTTGCATTCTTGCAAATAAGGCTATTGACGCGTGTCTCATATCGGAGCTCACAACTCGCGATATCTGTGTTGTCACAGTTACACTGACTGTCGGAAACGTAGACAAAAAATATGTATATTGTTCAGCATACCTACCGCATAACGAATCATCTCCTTCTGATGATTTCAAAAGCGTTGTATCATATTGTAGCAGAAATGGGCTTCCGCTCATTGTCGGCAGTGATGCGAATGCTCATCACATCATTTGGGGCAGCTCAGACATCAATCTGAGAGGCTCTGAACTGATGGAGTACATAAGTAGTACAAATCTCCATATTCTGAATGTGGGAAACCGACCAACTTTTGCAAGGTCTGGGAGGGAGGAGGTGTTAGACATAACACTTTGCTCTGATAGTATTTTGCATGAACTGGGAAATTGGCAGGTTCCAAATGAAACTGAACCGTCTCTATCCGATCATAAATATATATTTTTCGATCATTTTGATGTTACCTTCAATGTGGTGACATATCGTAATCCTAAATCTACAAACTGGGACCTCTTTTTGGAAAACTTGGCGACTAAATTTCATGGATATTTTCCAACAATTAGTCAACTAGACGACTTAGATGACGTCGTGGATACGACAAACTCATTCATATTAGCATCCTACGAAGAAGCTTGTCCACTTCGTACTGTTAAATCGACTAGGGGAACCCCTTGGTTGAGGGCTGAGCTTGAAAGAATGAAGAAAGTTATGAGAAGAGCTTGGAACCGGCGTCAGCGTGATGACTCCAGGGCTTTCAGGTCAGCTCGTAGTGCATATAAGAAATGTCTTAGATCTGCAGAACGGGCTGGCTGGCAAAGCCTATGCACTAATGTCTCTAGTCTGAACGAGGCTAGCAGATTAAATAAAATTCTCTCCAAATCGAATGAATTTCAGATGAACTCCTTAAAAACCAAAGATGGTGTTTATGTGACGGACGAAAAAGATGTTCTTAATTGTCTCTTCGACACACACTTTCCAGGTTGTATCGATCCGGAGTTGAACAATGTTCACAGATCTCATTCTGGTGATTCGGACTCGTGGGCGTTAGCACGCACATTGGTCTCCACTGAATCGGTCAAGTGGGCAGTTGACAGCTTTGCTCCATACAAATCACCCGGAAAAGATGGAATACTTCCCGTGCTACTGCAAAAGGGATTTGATATTCTTAAAATGTCTTGAAAAAGATTTTGCTTTCCAGTCTTGCTACCGGGTATATCCCGAAAGCATGGCGAGAAATAACTGTTAGATTTATTCCCAAAGGGGGCGCTCAAGCTATGAAGAAGCCAAGAGTTTTAGGCCTATCAGCTTAAGTTCTTTTCTTCTGAAAGCTTTGGAACGGATAATCGATCATCACATCAGGAACGTTAGTTTAGTTGAATATCCACTGCACAAAATGCAACATGCATATCAGTGTGGGAAATCCACGATCACTCTGCTTCACGATGTTGTTTATAACATTGAGAAAGCCTTCTCGCTCAAGCAATCTAGCTTGGGTGTATTCCTAGATATTGAGGGTGCTTTTGACAATGTGTCCTTCCAGTCTATTCTGGAAGCGACGCGCGGTCATGGGATACCTGCATGTATCTCAGGTTGGATAAACGCAATGCTTAGTAACCGCATACTTTGCTCGTCACTGCGACAGGCTGAGATACGGAAGTTGAGTATTTGCGGTTGTCCTCAGGGCGGCGTTCTGTCACCTTTGTTATGGAACTTAGTAGCTGACGGCTTGTTGAAGAAACTCAATGAGCTTGGATTTCCAACCTACGGGTTTGCTGACGATTACCAAATACTAATTACTGGATTTTGCATCGGAACAATCTTTGACTTAATGCAACAGGCATTAAGAGCCGTCGAACAGTGGTGTCGACAGGTTAAACTATCAGTTAACCCAAGCAAAACTTCAATGGTTCTTTTCACGAAGAAGCGAATAACAACCGGAGTTCGTCCCTTGCAGTTCTTTGATTCTGAGCTACTGTGTGCAGATCAAGTCAAATACGTTGGAGTCATATTGGATTCCAAACTGAATTGGTCTGCTCACATTGAGTTCAGAGTCAAGAAAGCGTGCATGGCCTTCGGGCAGTGCAGACGAACTTTTGGAAAGACCTGGGGTCTCAAACCTAAATACATCTATTGGATTTACACGACAATTGTACGTCCAATACTGTCATACGGATGCCTTGTGTGGTGGCAGAGGGGAGAGGTGGTGACAGTCCAGTCAAAGCTAAACCATCTGCAAAGAATGGCGCTCATGGCGTTGACTGGTGCTTTCACCACGACTCCGACTGCTGCTCTTGAGGCACTTTTAAATATCAAACCATTACACATACACTTAAAACAAGAAGCACTATCATGTGCATACAGACTGCAGGTTACTGGGCTTTGGAACAGTAATCATGTTGATCTTGCTACCACTCATACACGATTGTGGTCACAAATGGTTACATGGGGTGAAGATATTCTTGCTCCCAGCGATATTACACTCACTTGTAGTTTTCCTTACAGGACATTCCATGTGAAGATTCCCTCTCGAGAGGAGTGGTTGTCTGGCTTTATGGAAAGACAACAACAAACGCAAGTAGTCTGTTACACTGACGGTTCTCTGATGGAGGGACGTGCCGGTGCTGGTGTCTACTGTCGTGAAATGAGATTGGAACAATCTCACTCACTAGGTAGATACTGTACTGTATTCCAAGCAGAAATCTTTGCGATTATGTGCGGGGTGCAATCGGCCCTTCAACTGAGTTTGTCCGGCAGAGTTATAAAATTCTGCTCCGATAGTCAGGCTGCAATCAAGGCCCTTAGCTCAGACAAATCCCGGTCCAAGCTAGTGATCGCGTGCCGAACCCAAATCGAAGAACTAAGCATTGTCAACACTATCTACCTTGTCTGGGTGCCCGGACATTGCGGTATTACTGGAAATGAATGGGCTGACGAATTGGCCAGGGCAGGTTCAGCGATTGACTTCGTTGGTCCTGAGCCCGCGCTGCCAATTTCGTCAAGTTGGATATGGGAAAAAATACGGTCCTGGGCTTCGTCCGAGCACCGCAATTATTGGAGAAATCTACAAACGTGTCGCCAAACGAAGGCGTTTCTAGAACAACCATGCCCAGTGGTTTCGAAAAATCTCTTACATTTTTCAAAGCTCCACTGCGGCATGGTGACCAGGGCTTTAACCGGCCACTGCAAACTCAATTATCACATGGCAACTATTCAGCGCGCTGAGTCTTTTTCATGTGATCTTTGTGAATCCGACTACGGAACCTCATATCATCTGATATGCAACTGTCCAGCGGTAGCGCAATTGCGATTTCGAGTCTTCAGCCGTCCTTATATAGACGAAACCATGTTTGGTCGACTGAAACTCAGAGACATACTAAAGTTTCTTATCCAATGTGGTAAAGAGCTATAGGCTTATTCGCAGGCAAGTTGAACTACTTGTGAGTTTAACTTACCTGTTGTTTATTTTTGTTTTGTGCTGTTATTTTTCCCACCCTTCCAATTCTACTTCCTCACGCGTCCTTGTCCTTTCCTTCCGCTCAGGAAATGATGAAAACACACGGCAAGGCACAAATCCCCGACTATGTACGGGGAACGTGCCATTTGAGCCAATATATTCTGATTCCTGATTCCTGATAGCTCTTCTAAATGAATCGCATGTCCAATAAGGAACCCATTAGACTTAAAAATATAGTAATACATGCAAAAGGCTGCGTTAATCGGACTGACTATAAACTCTAACAACAATAAATACACGGTAGCTAGTAGAGAACGAATCCGTCTGAACAGTGTTGGTATCAAGGTGAAATGCGATGGGGTACGGTAGAAGCTTGTCGACGGATTAATATATCATGGAACACTAGTGACATGTGATAACGATCTTAGCCGCGAGGTAAAAAAGCGTACAGTAAGATTCCGTTTTTGGCATGCTCCATTTTTGGGAACAAAAGAGTTCCACTTTTGGCAACAAATGGGTTCCGTTTTTGGCAACATTATTTTTGTTCATAGTAAATCTTTTGAAAAATGCTCAATAATCATTTTGTTGTAATAATGGATATCGTTTTTGACTTTATTTCAAAACAAATGAGTCATATTTACTATATTGTGTGGATGCGGGCATAGCGAATAAAACTAAATTTGTTGATTTTTTCTATTGTTTCATTCCATTTCACATATTCTTATATAATTAATGTTCTTGTAACATTTATAACGTCACAAATTGAAAATAAAAGCTTTTAAGGTAAGGTTCCATTTTTGGCACGGTTCCAGTTTTGGCAACTGAAAAAAAAAATTGTTGCCGAAAACGGAATCCTACTGGCTGCGAATGGGATTTTATATATTTTACTATTGTTATCTAAAGTCCCGTGGCCTACAGACGCGCACAAATCTTGCTCTATACAAATCGCTGATACTCCCAGTTGCTCTGTACGGTGATAAAGCATGGCCGTTGAAGGAAGCAGACTATCGAGTGCTCGGTGTGTTTGGGAGAAGAATTCAGCGTTCAATATTTGGCGGCACAGAGAAAATGGAGAATGGACGTATGAATCACGTGCTGGATGAAGTATACAAACATGTGACATTGGAAGGCTGATTAAACACGTAGATTACTGTGGACTGAACATGTAGTGCGGAAGTTAAAAGAGTGACTAGCTAAAGTTATGCTCAGCAGAGAACCTGGAAGAGGGCGTCAACTTCGGGGCAGACCCCGTAATCGAGGAAGAAGGGCGTGCGGTAGGCGTTCAAGGAGGCTGGCAGCACAAAATCGAGTAACCTGAAAATCTGAAACATATACGGACATTATTCGGAGTACTTTGATGCCATTATTATGATGATGCTAAGAAAGTTGGGCGACGTAAAGCATTCCTTTCAAAACTGGTTAAGCTTTAGGATGAAATGTCGAACGATGGTGTGTGCGGTTTGCAATAATTTAGAAATGCGTTTACGGTTAGTGATCAAATACAAGTGCAAAATATTTTGAATGCAGTTTGGGTTTTATGATTTTTTTTTAAGTTTACTGCTTTGACTTTGTCACCCTGTACACATGATCCTGAACATTTTTTTCAAGTAAGCTGTGTTGATATTGAAAGGCTTCTGTCTTAAGAGGGTTAATAAAGGCCATTAGCGTTTACTGTTCACTTTCTATATAGATAGATACCCCCTTGCCGATGTCATTTTAGAGCCATAGTTATATTCATCACACGCAAGGAATACCTGGCTTGTATCTAAGTTCCGGACACTTGTCTGAATCCAAATTCCAAGCCTAAGTCTAGCTCAGGTCCGAACTTAGTAAGGGGAAATAGGATGGGTTTGATTCTAGAACTGGTCCTGATCCAGAAACTAGATTGGCACCATGGACTGGTCCGGATCCGTGATCTGTTCCTGATTTCTATACCTAAATCGGGACCAGGCATCCGGATCCCAAGGCGGAAGTCTGATGCAGAGCAATGCTTCGATTTTTTAAATTTTTTATTGGGCTATCCAACGTACCCAGTCAAAAATTCGCGATTTTCGCTGATTTTTGTTCGTATTCCAACATACAATGGTCAGAATTCTGGCAGAATTATTACTGTTGCATCCATTCTATTTGTACTCTGACTTCTTAAAACTGCGCTTTCCTGTTCTTACTGGTTTTATCGCGTTGCGTTTTGCATACGTACATACAGTTTTTTGTGCGTATAAGAACGGACTTGTCCAAATATATAAAAGGCAAAACGGTAAACGACAAATAATTAAACGCAAAAGTTTCATTTCTGGTATTAAGAATAGCGTTCGTGTGTTGGAAACTCTGTTTTCAATACCAGGAACAAAATTCCTCTCAATTTGAATGGAAAGTACTTCTTTGCACAGACCCGTAGCAATCCTGTTTTGCGTGAGGGGGCGCATTTTTTTATATTAAATTCAACGTCTATTTAAACTTTTTATGCTGTGATTTAGCAAGGGACTGAAAGACAAGAAGTATTTTTTTATATATTAACAGCTATAGTATTTAAGGAAGAGCGAAACGGTCCTGATTCCTGCAGTGGAAGACAAAGGGTTAAGTCTTTAGGAAACTCTAAGCTTGCTCATATTACCCTATTCAACGCTTTTCCAAACATTATTCCTTCACCGTTTCGCTCGATAACGCAAACAAAATGGCTCGCTCTTCGTCGTTAATAAAAAGGAAAAGAAAGAAAATCATTGCCAGAAGACCCACCCCTTGATCAGCAGCTACTACACGATTTGGTCTTTAATATCGACGAAGCGGTTACACAGTATCGCGGCATGGACCCCATGTCGCGCCCCAGGTCCCCGAAACTGCAATATTCGTTTAAGTTGACTTGTGAAGTTCAGATCATGAATACTAACGTTCTTCCGATGCACCTGGAATTTGTGCAGAACCTGGAGGATCTGCAGCTAATAGTATTCTTTGCTGCAGTGGTGTCCGGAAGATGTTTAGGATACCGACTTACACAAAGAGGCGACCCGCCTCAATATCACCGAGATCTCGAACAAACGTGCCGCTATTGAAAAGCTATTGGCTATTGGTGTTCAGAGACGGCAAAAGGTCGGCGAAATTATGTCGTCATGTGGGTGCGATCATTGCACTTACTGATCTTCGCGTGCAGGGAGCTCACCAGTTGACGGAAAAACTCGACACACTAGAACAGCAATAGAGTGTCTTATCAAAATGGTTGAGACGATACACTTTTATGACCAAATCAGCCCGAAGCGAAGTTCTATCGGCTATCGGCGATGTCACTAGCTTTTGGGTCACTATTTTGCGCGAGGAGGAATGAGCAGGTTAAGTTATTGACGAGATGACGACTGAAGCTGACCGTTGCACATCCCACGAATGGCTGCACTTTCAACAGAGCGTTACGTGAACCATGTTTATTACCAGATTCAATCACCTGTGGTACTACAATTCTGCTCTCCAAGGACCCAAAGTACAGACCAAACCCGCATTAAACCATGAGCACCTTCATCACCACTGTAAGCAGAATAGCATCCTATCAGAGGAGCAGAAGGGATACAAGAACAACACACATGACTGCAAACATCAAGCCATCATCGATGCACTCATTGTTGAATGAGTAGTGTGTAACCAACGGAACCTTAGTACGGTCGATATCGATTACAAGAAAGCATACGACTCCATACCGTACACGTTCCTCACCAAGGTATTGGAGATGTATAAAGTTAATCCGGTAACCGCGAGGTTCCTGCGTCAGGCGATGGAGAGGAAGACGACGACTCTGCAGTTCAGAAGTTGGAAAGACGTGTTGCAGTCTAGAATGTTCAGTAGGCAACTCAATCGAAACAGGCATGACTATCAGATAAGGTATGAAGAAAGCTCGCCGGAAGAGATTACCCATACCTTCCACATGGACGATTTGAAGATATGCAGCTTTATTCTGTATAACGATGGATTGCATTTTCGAACGAATGTGATTTGCATTCTCAATAACGACAGTAAAATCAAATGGGAGCATGCTTTGATCGAACCACGTTCGTTCGGAAATGCGATCCGTCGTAATTCAGAATGAGGCTGATGATGACTCGACGGAACGACTGGCTGTAGTCATCAAACTAGTCGAAAGGATTAGTGACGACATCGGCATGGCGTTTGGCCTAGAGAAATTCCGATCTGATCAGCTACTACCAGGGCGATTAATCGACAGGCTGCGAGATCGACGAAGGCGTGATCATTCGGAACATGGTTCTTTTCTGAACGCGGGAAATAAGGTCAGAGCAATCAACACGTTTACTGTCGCCGCGTTGACCTACAGTTTCGGCATCGTCAGATGTGGAGCCGGACTGACCTGGAATATCTTGAGAGAAAATTGAGGAAGGCGTTTAGACTAGCGGAAATGCATCATCCGTAGTCGGCGCTGTAAAGATTCACATTGCCAAGGGACAAGAAATAGTTGACATCCAGGCACTATGCGTAGTGCAGGTGCTACGATTGCGAGAATATTTTGCGGAAAGTGCAAACCGTCATGGACTATATCAAGTAGTTTGTGCTGCGGACCACAACCAATTGCAATATGCAGACTGCGGAGGAGAAGACTGCACAGTGGAATTAGAAAGCACGATAGCTACTTTAGTGAAAAAATAACCTCCTTCGGGCCACTCGACTCCTGCATGGAGGAAGCCCATTAACTGGTGTTTCCATCGCTAGGTGGCACTGTAGGAATCAGTTTATCACTGAAAATGTTAATAAGAAAGATAGTTTGTCTACAACTTTGTCGAAAACTGCAAATCAATCCAACTTCCTTATGGGAAGTTATTAAATTTTTAATAAAGTTATGTCTGAGTCAGTTTTGCATCCCAAGTAGCAATTCAAGTTCCATAGCACACTACAAGTGCATTCTAAGTTTTAAGAAGGTCCTCAAGAGTACCATAAAACCACAATTGTTACTAGGGATGAGACCTAAAAGCACATTGTATCAGTAATCGATTTCCACGAACTTTTTATTGCGAAATACTAGTTGGGTTTAGTTGAAAGTTGACAGAATTTGAGAACATACTATTTGCCATTTTTTACCTAGCAACTTTTAGTTGTACATTTCACCACCTAGAGGGCGCCAGCACTAGCTACTTAGCGGAAAGAGATAGAAATTAGGTGCCTTCCTTAAAGTTGTAGAACAAATCTTTTCCAATAATTCTTGTTAACATGTCGTTATTATATCTCTTTTCTTATAAAATTTAGTTTTGGCGCCATCTATGCGGTAAAATATGCAACTGAAATTTTGTGGTCAAAAGATGACTCATATGATGTACTAAAATAGTTCCAAACATACTATTCAGTTAAACCCAACTATTATTTCGCAAAAAAAATAAAGTTCGTGGGAATCAACTAATGATTCACCACCATATGCTGTTAGGCCCCATAATAAACTGGCTAAGACAGCATTTCATTAAAAGTTTTATAATTTCTCCTAAGAAATTTAAATAGATTTGCAGTTGCAGGTAAAAAAAAATTCTTTCTAATTTTCACTTGCAGTGATAAAAAATTTATAGCGGTGAAAATGCAACTTAGTACGCTGTTTCCAGGTAAACTATCGAAAAATCACATACAAACTTCGAACACGTTGGTCTAGTAGCTAGATTCGTCGGATTTGGATCAGAGACTCTTGATAGGACTAAGAATCGACTCAGGATGGGCCGACTGAGTTTTCAAAAATTTGAAAACTGGGCAGTCTAGTGCTTAACCCCACCAGTTGGAGCAGCAGTACGTCGGCAAGGCTGCATAGAAACTGTGGCTCAAGCGAGGTAAACACTCTTTAGTGATCGAGTCTGACATGATAGAGTCTGGATAGAATAATGCCGACGGGGAATTGCAGGAAGTATGTTTGCCACCAAGACGTCAAGGACATATGTCATTCGCCGCACGACCTCATTCTGTCAGGTTGCTGAATAGTAGCTAACGCAGCATACACCGAGCGTCACAATAGCGTTGCTGAGATTTTGCACCAGCAATTAGCGCAGCAACACGGTCTTTTGTAAAAGATTGTGCCGAACTACCGTTATCTGCTGTGCCTGTTCTGGGAAATGCCCGTTTCAAGCTGTACTGGGATCGCACTGTTCTATCGGATCAATTCCTGTACCACAACCGCTCAGTTTTCCTGGTCTATGACAAGCCTCGACGTCGCTGTTCCACGGGAACACAATCTGGTAAATACTCACGATGGAAAAATTGCCAGATATCGCCCGCTGGTCGGTTACATGGTAGCAAACCGCCAACACATACATGCGGATCGCTTTGTTTTGTGATAATTTGCGGCGGTGAAATTTTGGGTCGGTACTAATTAGCACAGTATAAACTATACAAATAGATAACTTTATTGCCTTTTATTTAATTATTCCTTAATTTCTTTCCTTTCTTTCTACTGTTTATTTTAAGTATGAGAAAAATGCGTGGTACGACGGAAAACGCGTGCCCCCCGTTTCCCCTTTAGGTTGCTACGGCTTCTTCTTTGCACAGTTAAGAATCGAACATCACCTAACATTGTGTAGCATGGTAGAATTCTCTTCGGTCTACACGGGGATCACATAACGTTTTCAGGTTCTATGTGGTCGTCATCCCTTTTAACGTTGACCATGGCTGCAACTGGTGCGGGGAAACTATGACACATATTTTTTCAAGGGAAGCTTATTATAAAAATTTTGTTCTTCAACTTTTCCCTCCAACCAGTTACACAAAATGCATTTATTATTTCATTTTAACTCTTCGCGATATCCTCAAACCTCTACAAAACATTGTCCGGCCGTTCCATAATAGCATGTCAATCGATCGTATCAAACTAATTTGCGAAACGTATTTTCCTTGTGTCTGGACAATTACAGCACCTCAATCGAACCGCATCCACCGTCTGCACCCTCGAACTGGTCACATGTCCGTCATGTAATCTGAAAATCTCATTAAGGTAAGCGCCACACGCACCAGTGTTGACCGGGTGGTAATACTTTTAACCGTTTCGTAATTTTTCCAGCTATTCAAACTTTCCCACCAAATGCTCCATTCGCAACGAGCTACCGTGTCGGTGCGATTATCTGGAATTTTCTGAACCTCCCTTCGAGGAAGACCAGTCCCGACGACGCAACTGTGGAAATGACGTAATCTATCAATCGCAGACCCGTTCGGTACTAATCAAGTTCATACATTGGAATAACCACACCCATGCTTTCACTTTGGAGTACGTCGCGGAAAGTACGGTTGATGATTTTTAGATGAGTTTATGATAGAAATTTTATTTACTATTATTTCTCGCCATAGGAAACCGCGAATCACTGCAAGGTGATCCAGGACAATACTATAATCTCACCGGAATGCATTCTAGAATCATAACAACTCCCTACTTTCCGTCATACTATCCGAGAGACTTTGGAAAGGAATATGTGTTAAATTGTAATGTGGATGCTTGCAGGATAAACATAATCTTCAGTGATTTTCAGCTAGCGAAAACTTCTACGATGGAGTTCTACGACTGGAATGGACAACGGCTGGGAGCAGTTTCAGGTGTGAGTTTTCGACCGCCGGTGGTACAGAGTACTGGTCCCTCAATGATAGTTAGATTTTTTGCTAATGGAGGCTCTGGACTAGGCTACCGTGCGAAAGTATCGTTTTTGACAGAGGAAAGTGCCTCAGAACCGTCGGTACTACCGGATACCAACTGTGGTGGTATGGTGGAGAACATTGGCGGGGCCATCACAATGATGAACATGGTGCCTAGCGATAACGACTCCAAGATATTCGACTGTATCTGGTTGGTGAAACCCCCGAATACCTATGCGCATCTTAAGACGCACCTGTCCCTGAAGATTAACACGCTGGAAAAGATCGGGCCGAATTCCATGTTGACTATGATTCAGGGTACGACTTCGAACAATGCAGTGATGGATGTGGTTCGATCCAGTATGCAAGGAAACGGAAGGAACTACGTGGTTCCGTTGACGACGGGATTTTATATACATTTGAGGGGGACATTCACAATATATACCAGAATGGCTTTGGTGTATGCGGCCTTTAGTTATCTTGGTAAGTAGGTAGAAGAGGTTATTGAATACACTAATTATTTCAATTATATCGTACTACAGATTGCTATATGGGATCTGAATATCTCTGTCAAAATCGAAAATGCATCCCAATCCAGCTTCACTGTGATGGTTTTGATCACTGTGGGGATGGAAGCGATGAACCAGAAAGCTGTGAAGCTCAATGGGAGTCTGATGTGGTGGATCGCCGATGGTATTCGCATACACCGAACTATTACTTTCCTAAGATGGATCGATATCCGGATCTTCGGACTGCTACTACCATCTTTATTGCAAGTTCTCTAGGTTTAATAGTTTTAATTTCAACACTGGTTATATTGCTGTATCGCTCTGGAAATCGCGCACGCCAGCAACGGGAACTGCAAAGTCAACTACAGACCATCAGTGATTTATTAGGTGAGTTGTCCCTCTCATTTTACATGATGTGGCGATTTGGAAGGATTTGTAGTGACTGTTATTCAAGTAGATAATAATTCGCGTGGCGCTGAAGAACTGGACGATCCACCGATGTATGAAGCTCCACCTGACTATGATGAAATAATCAAAGTAGGAATGGATGACGATGTCAAGCGAAAACGAAGAAGACATTCGTCGTCTTCTTCCGGAAGGCGGAGCCGGATGAGACGAGCCCGTAGACCTAGTAACGTTTCCGATAGTAACAATCCGATTCTTGAGGTTTGGCTACCACCAGAATCGAATGATATTCCCTCAACTAGTGGAACGCTGCATGTACCCTACGGTGGTGATAACCAACGAAGTCTAGATCTAGAGGACGACATTTCATACGATTCACACTGGAATCATCAGGAATCGAATGCTTTCATGTCTACCCGTGTCATAGGTGAGTGTGCGTCTCTGTGCGTGAATTTACTACATTTGAGAGGATTTTGAAAAATTGCGTTGACATAGAATGGCGTTTACAGAAGCTGCAGCGTCGTGTTCGACGGGCCAAAACCTCATCAATGGCACGGCAACGTCCAGCAGTGCAACTAATGTACCACCAGCGTACGATGAATCGTTGTTCTACCGGAATCGGTGAGTAACTCTTTTTCAAATTTTAAACTCTCCTTGGTGAGCAGGGTAACTTTCGGTGAACCAAATTGTCTTGATGAAATTAACGCAGTGCTGAATTTTTGTTCGTTTCTACAGTAGGCGAAGAATAGTACCGATGAAGTAAGTTTTGTTTATTTGCTTTGTTGTTAACAAGTGGAGCGATACAGTGTGCGATACTGAGAGATTTTTAGCTTTGGTCTGGGTGAGATGAGAAGGTAGACTGATCGTCTTGGAGTTAACTAGGAAAAGGTAGTTCGAATAATTTTTATCTTTCTCATCTCCTTTCGTCATCCGATATACTGCAGTCAGGAACAGCTTGTACCGGAGCTGGAATTCAGCTGTGGTTGTCTCGATGTTAAAACTAGGCTCACCTGAGGTCTCATGCGGAAAATACTTCGCCTTGGGCATCTGTAGAAATTTTGCTATTGTTGTTGTTAATTTTAAGTTTAACCTTTTGGTCATTCGCCTTTTAGTGTTTTAGTTTCATGTCATTAATGTTACATTTAATTAAAGAATGATAAAATTGTTTTTTGGAGTGGTTCTGGGGGTGCTAGCTTGAATTGGTTTTCTTGTTTCTTGGCCACGAGAGACCTATTCAGCACCAGAAGGGGTGTGACGGAGGGCCAGCAGTGAGTTGGGATTGTTGATTGGTTTGTGGCCGGTGGATTGGTCCATGGGTCCATGGGTCTTCAGCGCTAGGGTGGTTTTATAGAGGGCCAGAGGTTGGTAGGTTGGTTGGAGGACACTGGTTTAGGTTTTGTTGTGTCGTTGCTCTTGATTGGGTCACGTGCGACCTTTCCAGCACCGGGAGCGTGGCAGAGGGCCCATCGTTAATGTGGTTGTGGAGTTTAGGCTTATATGTTGTCAAATAGTTCAGCATCTTTCAGAAAGTTAAGGACGACCTCTTCCTTTACAGGGACGTTGGCTAGGATGGCGTGGATTGAAAGGATGGTGCGGGCGTATCTTTCTCGAAGGTCCTTGAGTTCAAGACAGCTGGAAAGAATGTGTTCAACTGTCTTCCGGGTCTGACAGGTAGTGCATATGGGAGGTTGGATGTTGGAAATAGTGTGGGCGTCTGAGATCTCGGTGTGCCCGGTCCGAAGTCTGGATAAGACCCTTTGTTCTCTCCAGACTTCGTGGTCGTCCCATTTTTCGTTCAAAGTCGTTTTATTTCCTGAAGGCATCCTGTGAGGTCTACCAGTGGTTGATAAAGTTGTTGTTAAGGGTTTGGGTGAAATGTCGGATGATGTCGGCAGCTGCCAGGTGGTCGGCGTCTACGTTACTCCATATGTTGCAGTGCCCGGGGATCCAGCAGAGGATGGTGAATGGATCAATGTTGATTTCAATGGTCTGGACGAATGAGTGTCGGGATTGGTCAGCTTCAAGCGCGCGGAGTACCCAAAGGGAGTCGGTGAAGAAAAAGGTTGCTGTGCTTTCTGGTTTTTGAGATATGACTAGGACGATGGCAGAGGATTAGGCGGAGAAAACGGAGCATTCGGGCTCCGATTCCAACCTTGTTATCGTCTGGGATAGCGTTGTGTTGATTTGAGAGGATTTCGCGTTTCAGAGGCGTGGCCAAATTCGGTGAAAGCGTGGGAGCGGTGGTAGTTGGGATCTGGTGGAATTCCTGATATATTACTTCGGCTGTTTCATTGGTTACAGACTCTTCGTTTCCGAGTGTTCTTTCTAAGATTGCTCGTCGGATGAATACCAGGACGATGTTGCTGCGTAAGGGCAGTAGGCCTGCTTCAATGCATGCACGTTCTTCATGTGTGCTAGGTGGTAGTTAGGAGGGCATTCGAACAGATCCATTTTATAGAGGTGCTAGGATGTGGTTCAATCCGTCGCGGCTACGTCCGGACATTTCGATCCCTTAGTAGATCCGACTGTGGCTTATCGCTTTGAACGGCATTTACATTAACGTAAACTCGTAAATACCAAACTTATTTTCAGCATCTCATCCGCGAAGATCGTAAGCCACTCAACATCCACGTCCGACGACAGCATGCCTAGAGGCTGCTCTGAGGAAGCACCCAATGTCACACCATCGCCGAAGGAAGCTTCCGAGCAGTCCACCTCCCGTATACCACCACCGACCGAGAGAAGCAATAGTAATAATACACGATCATCTACTTCCTTCGATGCCACAGAGAAGCCTCAACACATATGGAGTGAAAACACTCGTCGCCAACGGCTCTGGTTGACGTTTGGGAGCGATGAATTTCAGTTTCCTGCTGCTTCTACCAGCTACTGTGAAGCGCTCGATTCAATAGATTTCAGCCGAGTACGAGCTATCGATGCCTATCTTTTAGCATGCGAGTCAGCTTCCAATAATAAACAGAGGTAAATTCGATTTCTAGCAGATGCACGAATAAAATATTTTTCTTTTAGTTCACCCGAAGATAACAGCCAGAATAAGATGGGTGTTACTGGTTGCCCGCCGATTTCATCAACATCGTCTGTCCTGAAAAACCTTCAGACCGACTCTTCAACAAGTATTGCATCAAACGGCCAAGGCTATACGGCTAAGAACTGTCACTGTTGCAAAGAAAAGCTGAGTTTACAGGACTCCCTGTGTCAAAACTGTACTTCTGTCCGACAGACTTCCATACCAGCTGTTATCTGCTCTACATGCGGGGGAAAGATATCTCTTCAGGAAAGTCTGAATTTGTCTCGTGAAGCGAACCAACAGACTACTACTGGTGGCAGTGATGGAGAGGTGCCGCTACCATCAGGGCCGACTGTGAAGTTGTGCAATTGTTTTCCGCAGTTTGGTTCGCCGAATAAAATTTTGCGAGCAGGATCAGCGAATTATATTCCGGATAGGGCGTGCTCAATCGATCTGATAGAGACTGGGTATGCACGGCGAAGTGTGGCCAACTTAGCCAGCAGCTTCGAGGCGTTCTTTAATTCACACATTACAGCTCGGAAACCTGATATATAGAACTCATTAGACTTATGTACCTACCTATAGGTTTGTGATAATTGTTCGGATATTTAAAATAAAATTTAACGAATGTATATGGAGCGGATGTTCCCTTAAGTATTTATGATCATTTGGTTGTTCTAACAATAATAAAAAATATTTGTCATTAGAGCCTAGCAGCTAATGTTATGTCTTCTATCTCAGGGTAAATAACAAAAATACTTTTTTCTAAGGAAAAACTCCTATCCAATTAGTTTTGTGGAAAAAGATAGTTCTCTCATCTTCTATGGATTATTTGCTACGTTATACTATTCACTGTTGTGCCAGTGACCATTTTACATTGATCTAGTTTTTGTCTTTAAAGTGGTTTATACTCTAGGAAATGGAAAGGTACAAATTTGGCTGCGAAGGATACATTGGGAATTAGATTTACACTTTACTTGTCGTCATTGTATCGAAATCACAATCATGTGTATTCATAGTGATACTATAATGGAGACGCTTGGAGATAGAGAGAAGGGATAGGGTAGTTCGAACACGCTTCGTGAGGTCGGAATCGTTTGCCTTAGTTTTGAACAAGCAGCATTCGATTCTCCGATCGAATTGTTGGGGTAGTTTCGTAGAAGATAATAGCATTAATAATAATAATAATTCAGAGATCATTCAAAGTTTGTGATGAACAGTTTATAACTTTATCTTTCAACCAAAATATATGATTTTGGCAAAAAAAGAAAAGAAATCCTTCAAAATTTATGTGGAACACATTCCAGAATGATAATTTGTTACTACTCAATTATTCACTTTAGAACTTCAATCGGATCCAACTAACTAATGGTTTAGGAATGAGATTCAAGAAGGGCAAATGGTTACTGAATCCTACTTATGAGATTATTTCAACTTATCTTACACTTATTGTCACAATATCTTTCGAACCCCACCCTTCAATTCAGCACAGCCTAACCTCCCTTTTTCCGCAAGCAATAACAATACTTCCTCAAGTAATCCACATGCATACATTCGCTTTGACTAGCATATTCGTTCAGCCGACTGATCGATCCGGTAACCTCAAACGTGTTCTGCTTGTAGTAGTGCCTCACGGTGGACTCGAACTTGCCACTGCCCGGTTTTCCATCGAATATTAGCAGATAGTCGTTGTGGGGTATTTCCGCGTTCGAGTATTTGGCCATTTTGGCAAGCGAAATCGATTTCAGCTGCATTCTGGCACACAGTTTCTTCGTCATATTCTTCTGTTGTTCTGATAAGTCGTGATTGATCGAATCAATGACGAATGTTATCGCCTCTCGTACAATTTTGGAATTTTTATCGATCTTCTGGAAATCCGCGCAGGTGCACCAATGCGAAGCAATGGACGTCTCTTCGCAGGATCTATTCCAAGGCATTTCCTGAAACAGACTCTGGCAGTTGGCGCAACTGAGCGGTGCTGGTAGGTTGTTGATTCGTTCAGACAGCTCCAGCACATGTTTGAGGGTAGCATGAAAGTCGTACGGATTTGTTAATCTATTCCGATTGATTTTCAACGCTTGTACTATTTCTGGATGCTGCTCTTTAAACCATTCCGGCAACCAGATGAATATGAAAGGAAGTCTTTCCTCTAGCCATCCGGTCAACAGTGAACGAACAGCACCAAATCGAATCCCGTGATCGCTAAAGAATACCACCATACTGTTGTTCAGAATGCCTCTATTCTCCATCTCCTCAATGTAATACTTGATCCGCGAATCCATACAGGAAGGATCGCTGATGTCATTGTGACTGAACGTATTGGTCCAGAAAAGTCCGAAGCTAGCTTCATCCTTGTAGAAATCAGCAAAATCCAATGCATACTGGTAAATAAAATCCGCGTAGTTTTGGTATCCCAGGCAGAACGTTAGAGAATTTTTCGTTTTCTTGGTCAAATGTTTCTCCGCAGCCAGAGCGATCGGTCGCAGATAGTAATCGGTCGGTTGCTTGACGAAGCCAAACTTGTGATAGTTGAATGTGTTGATACTGGCTTCATCCTCGGCGTACGCCGTTGCGTATCCACTGTCGGCAAAATAGTTCCAAATGAAGGGACAAGTTTCCAGTTGACCCACCTTGCGCGGATTACACACATCGTACGCGAGAGTGTTGTTGTAACCGGTCAGGATCGCCATCAGATTGGGATAGGTGTTGTCGTCAATCTGAAATAAAAGTACATCCATTATTACTATTGTCTTAATTATTAAAAATGATCAGGGACGACCAGAAAATTCGACATTTAAACCCGACGGGTTCGGGATCGGCTTCTCCAAATCCAAAACCATTGATTTTCGTATCGGATCGTGGTTTTGAGCATGAGTTTGAGCTTGTGTGACCACCCCTGACTGCTACTCCGTTATCGATCGGGACTAGCTGAAGTTGCACAGGGAATCAGTAGATAAATATGCTTGGGAGTAGCGAAACATCTTTCAATGTGCAACTCCTGGTAATCCTAAAGTGTTTACTGATCAATACTGCCCGGCCCGAACGTAAGGGAAGGAAAGGGAAGGAATGTTAGTTCAATACTTGCTTTTGCAAGAGACAGTGTATACTACTGCGCACTCCACAAGTATCACGGGAGGAGGATATTTGTTAGTAAGTATAGAAGTTGGATTCTGCTTCTTCTTTACCGACGCCAGAGAGGTAACTCAACTATCTGGACTAGATATCGATCAATCCATCAAAAACTAATGGGCCGTGGACCAACGGATTTACTTCCCTTCCGAAGGAAGACGTGACCACAGATCTTTCCACCTCAGAAAAATTTTAATGACCTCGGCTGGAATTGAACCCAGACCAACCGCAATGAGTAAGCATAAGCGAACACGCTTACGCTTACTCAACCACCGGCACCGTCCACATGATTTGGTTTTCTTAGTATGTGTTATACATAACATAAAGATGTGACACAAGGTGCTAAAGCGCACTAAAATCCTTTCAAGGGGCCGTGGACAGGAATACCTTGATTTTTGTTCCGTGAACAAGCGACATTCTCTATGTCCGTCCCTTCACCAGCACCTACCCGCGATGTCCACGTGGACTTTTCCCATTTTTTGCCCGGTAATTTCATAAAAGAGTTTTAAATTCCAAGAAACTCTGCGTTTTTCCAATGTATTGGACTACATTGATGTTGAATGTTATCCTAAAACGCATATTTTGTTAATCTTTGTCCACATAATTTTATTTTTTTACCTTTTGAAAAAATATAGCATTTTTGAACAAATTCTGCTCAATAAAAGTTTATAGAATTTGGAATTGACGAAATTACAGAAGATTGGAACAAATGTTTCTGAAAGCAAAATTGTGTAAAGTCAGTTACAGAACAGTATGTACGATTTAAATGATTCTTACTATTGGAGGAAAAATTGGAAGGAATAAAGTAAGCGCCTATTCCAATGATGGTGCAAATTTGTTCTACATTCTGAAAAAGGAAAAAAAATATTCAAGAGACCGCGTGGTCAATTCTCATACCCCCACCCCCCATCACCATGGACAAGCCTGAACTTTTTCCTAAACCCCCCCCCCTCCCCACCCTCTCTTAAACTGTTCACGTGGTATGTGGACGGCTTCCAATCCTATTTTTCATTGGATTGTCTGTTCTAAATTATTCACTTAGGGTTCGTTCTTAAATTATGTCGCTTATCTTCAGTTTGAATAGCTCGTGACGTACTGTGAATTATCGAGATAAAAGCCAAAAACCAATTTGAGACGTACTAGTGGGGTAAGGATAATAAAACCAACAACTATTTCGAATATGCTTGGACGTAAAGTGAATTTTAGACTTTTTATTTCTTATCTGCGAGACACGGTTTATGAAACAAAAATCCATAACGAATATCACGTAACATCGACGATAGAGCAGTGGGATTAAGGCCAAGTTCCCTCTGGGTCGTGCAAAACTGAGAAATAACATTAATTTAGACACAGAGAACAGACGTCCTTCTCAAGCGTAAAAATTGAGTAAAAAATTTACGGCACATCCAAAGGTAATTGTGATGGTACCACCAGAGGTGGTTCTGTCATTATTCCGTTTAGTGCCTGAGTTTTATTGAATTCATAGTAGACCGCGCAATTGATGTCCAAGTTATCGCTCGAAATTTTTAAAAGGTGCTTTTATATTGAAACGTTAGTCGTAGTCACGACAAAATCAACTTTTAGACATTATAAAAAACCATCATCATAAGCTAGATCAATTCTTCCGGAAAATCTGTGTAAACATTCGAATAAAAGTACAGTAATCATCAGCATCGCACTCAATTTTGCACACGTGAACAATCATTGTGTCCAAGCTTGTATACAAGCTCCGTTTACCGTTGCTGGAAGTCTTCTGACCGATCATAGCACCGGCTAGCGGTAAGTTCCTACTTGCTAGAGGAAAGTGGGTACACTTGATCCCACTTTTGTTTTTTTTTCTCATAACTTTTCAATGAAATAATAAATTTAATTGCGAAATTCGCCATTTGATTATTTTTATTTGTATGTGTTGTGAAACTTTTTATTCGAAAAACCTCGTTTTCCAGACAAATGTTCTTAGGAAGTAATCGTATTTGAAAATAATCATATATAATTAGTTCGACGATTTCATACATTCGTTCAAAGAATTTGAAAAAAGATCGTCGAGATGGATTTAAACATATATTTTATAACTTTTCCAAACTAAATGTAATAGATTAGATTTGTTTTTTAAACACCATAAACGACCAAATTTTTCATTTTCACTTTATATTGTGATAACTTTTTGTGTATAGATTATGAGATATGGCCAGGAAATCAAATATCCCCAAGCATCAAGCGTCCTCGCTCTCCCCTAGTGCCTTCATCAGCTTTTACGATGTTCATTATTAGTCGGTTGATTAGTTTTAGACCTAAGAGACGTAAATTAGGATCAAGACAAGCGGACTCAATGCAAAATTTATTAGGTTTTGATGATGCGATCTGTTGCAATGTGGAAAAGTCGATTCCTTTCAAATGAATTAAAAAAATATGACCACTCTTTTTATCTTCTAGCATACTATAAAAAGCATACCTTATTGTATCCCTTCAGCTCGAACCAACCCGTATCGTACAGGTGCTGCGCGGTAAGAGGCATCGCTCGAATCAAATTCAATCTTGAAATACTGTCAATTCCGACTAGTAGAACACTCAGTGGTCGCTGTTTGTAGCTCTGACGGAAGCGGTTCAACCGCTGCTGTACTGGCGGATTCGATCGGATGAATGCATGGGCATTGGTGTACACAGCCTTGCGGGTTTTACTGTTAGCCGAAACGCTACCTTTGCAGCGTACCATCACTCCGTTGGTGACGTTAGATGACAGTAATACGTCATGTGTGAAATATGTGCACTCACTTAATCTGGTAATTATAGAAAGTGAATCTTTATTAGTATCAAACTTAGCGTTGAAACGCAAGACTACTTACGTATAATCGTTGTCAGCCTTTTCGTTGATTCCGGAACGTTCGATGCTCTGGTAGCAGCAGTCGATGAACTTCATGTAGTGCGGCAGATGGCTGGTGACGCGATCCCGATGGAACCGAAGTAGCACCGTGTCGTTTTCGAATGTCTGCTCGATCGAGGTGAGTGGCTGCTTCGGGGAACAGGGCTCGAACCGCTCCTTGTGGAACAGTCGCATCACATCCTCCGCCAGCGGATCTAGGTCTAGCATCTTACATTCCGGACTCCAAACAAGGAATCCCTTTGGCACTACAGTCGTTTGGTTGGCGTTGGGGTTGATACCGTTGGAATGATCGTGGTTGGGTTGCACCGAGCGATGAGTTGAAGTGTGTGGAATAACGGGAATGATTTGGTTGGTTGTGGATTGTAATACTACTTTCGACGAGGCTAGGCCTTCGGGCAGCGTTAGCGTGGAGCAGGTTATGCGCACGATTTTTTGGATGTTTGGATCGTTTAAATATCATATACATACACATAGAAACCAGCGTGCAATACAGAGTATGTGCAATGTTTGCCAGGATTTGATTTGGGTTGACCGTTGAGTGTGGTTTTATTGATAGGTAAAACGGGAGACGATAGTTAAAAAACGAAAAGAAACACATTGAAACATTATAACCAATCGAATGTAAAATAACAGTTTTCGTTTTTTGTCGGTTTGGTCACGAAAACAGTTTGGAACGGGGGTGATGAGTTGAAAAGCAAAATAAACAGGCACGGTATAGATATTAGTTGCTAATTGGATTAAATATTTTGAAAATAATTTTTGGAAGGAACATCTATCTATTGCAGTACGCTGTGGATCCGGGTAGGACCAACATTGTAACTTTTGTGAAAGACTCCAATCATGATGTAGGATTACATTTCCGCTTTCGATCAATGCTAGTGAGATAGTTTTTAAAGGAAATAAATAAAAATACCAACTTAAAACTAATTCGATGGAGCGCGAGGGTACCAACCTTAATTTGCTTTTTTCGCTTTCATGCTCAATATAGAACCAATATGAGAGGACCACCTTAATAGATGTACCGTTGGCTGTTGCGGAAATTAGGCAAGCGAAATTTGAGAACGCTTCAATATGTTTCAGAAAAGAAGTAAACGACTTGGTTAACTACCGAACTGGAATAAAATATTCAAGTAAAGCCATGTCAAGTGATCCTCGAATTTTTCGCAAAATCACCGATCTTCATGAGGTATATTTTATTGTATAGGGATTATGGTGAATAGCTTTTGGTATAAATATTTCGTTAAAATTCCTTTTTTTCTTTAAGATATTAACCCTTAAACTTTATTGCATGATAAAATTGAAAATTTTATATCTCAAAAACTACTTAAGATAATTCAATGAATTTTTGCACACTTGTAGTATGATATTTGCACTATCTTATAAAAATATTTTTATTTTATAATTGCGTGAATAACGGTACTTTGCATCTATTTAAAATTTTCAATTGTATTTTTTCTTGTGTTCTTCACGCTAAATTTTTTCAAAACGTATGTTAAGTTATGCGGAAATCTTTCACCTTCAATAATCTGTATTGATAATTTTTCATTTTTGTTCCTATCGAGAGTTATGGAGGATTTTGTAACAGTGCGCTGTTTCAACGCGCGGCCCACTTTGATGCAGCCCGCGAGAACGTTCATATTGGCAACGTCGCACGTAGCTACATCAGAAAGCGCATTGTGTGGGAAGTGCGCATCGCATGACTAAAAGAAACTATATCTCTCGATTAGCGCAAAAGGGCAAACTTTTCAATACGAATTATCGAAGGTGATTTTTTTTCCGGATATTTTGAGATGCGTTAAATTTTTTTGACTGAAGAGCACAACAAAAATTATAGTTGTTTCATATATTTTTTATTATTATAATTTGACGCTACTAACAATTAACATCCTTAAAAACACTTTTGTTAGTCAAAATACATCTACGTTATATCCAAATTCTTTTTTAGTCTACAACATACTATATGAAAGTGGAAAATCTTATGCCAACAGCATTTTATTTCACGTTTTTATTTTCACCGAGTGATATTACCTTTAAACAACGATGTGTCTTTTGAAAAAATTTACATAAAATCTGTTGTTCGATCGCATCGATGTTGGGGTTGTTTATCAATATTGCTTCTGTTAATTCTGTTGATTGGTGGTTCTCCAAGTTCTGGTACGATATTATTTATTTTTGTCGAATTTCAATTAATCATCAACGATCTTTATTTCAAAATCATCGTTACAGTTTTCCGCATGTACCTGTTGAGTCATCGAATATTCCAGTTCCATTACTTTGGCAAACAATATAAGAAGAAAAATAAAACGTGTACATTTTCCTATATTTTAAACGCGTTATAGAGGAACCCATTACTATAAACACGGGATGTGAATTTGAAAATTTAAGGAAAATTATGTTTTGTTCATGTCCATATTTATTTTCGTTGTATTTTTTGCGCCCATTACGACATATGCTACACATGTGTTTATCACTCCACATGGATGCAATAAAAACAAGATACGACGAACATATTTATGATTTTTTTTTAACGGAATACATCATTCGTGTGATCGACCCATATTTAAAACATAAATCAATCGAATGTTTTTTTGAGCAAATATTGTATATCTTGAGATAATATAGCATTTCATCGAGTTCTCTCTATATGGGGGACTTGGGTGTTGTGCGATCGAAACAAAAACAAACGTCAAAACGTTTTCTCGCTCGCACTGATGCAAATTAAATGAGCGCGTAATTTAACGCACGACCAGATGACGCGTGGCTGAAAAGTCGCTATGTGGATTTAAGAAAAGATTCACAATATACCGTGCTACCTCTTAGACAGAACCAACTGAAAATAAAACGTGGTGAAGTATGTCAATTTGCGAAAAATATGCCAACGCAGATTAAAACATGCCCACTGCTCAACTTTGCTCATCGACTGGCAACAACCGAGCGCACTTGTCCGAGGTATTGAGTGACAGTAAATTAAATAACTCATGAACAATATAATAACGCTAAAGAGCATGCAAAGTTACTCAGAAAACATCACTTTCAATTATCCATAAAGAAAAGCTTGTCTTTTTGCTTTAATCGCAGAGATGCCAATTTTGAACATGAGATACGCTCCTTCAAAGCGGTGCGCATTAGGACGTTGCGACGTGCGGCGTTGCCAATATGTACGTTCTCGCGGGTTGCATCGAAGTGGGCCGTGCGTTGAAACAGCGCACTGTTACAAAATCCTCCATAACTCTCGATAGGAACAAAAATGAAAAATTATCAATACAGATTATTGAAGGTGAAAGATTGCCGCATAACTTAACATACGTTTTGAAAAAAATTAGCGTGAAGAACACAAGAAAAAATACAATTGAAAATTTTAAATAGATGCAAAGTACCGTTATTCACGCAATTATAAAATAAAAATATTTTTATAAGATAGTGCAAATATCATTCCATAAGTGTGCAAAAATTCATTGAATAATCTTAAGTAGTTTTTGAGATATAAAATTTTCAATTTTATCATGCAATAAAGTTTAAGGGTTAATATCTTAAAGAAAAAAAGGAATTTTAACGAAATATTTATACCACAAGCTAATCACCATAATCCCTATACAATAAATTATACCTCATGAAGATCGGTGATTTTGCGAAAAAATCGAGGATCACTTGACATGGCTTTACTCTTGGTAAGCTTCGCCATAATTTAATCCAGTCACTTTTGTCATTATCATAGCTGCGTGTTGGCATCACTACAATGCTCCAGAACAACATTTGTATTTGTATTTCAATTTATCATCTGACACATAGACTGAATGGGTTAAAATATCAAAAGTTAAACTTAGATTAATCTAGAGCTACGAATTTCATTAGCCAACCGACTAGAATCTTTTCCAAAATCGAATAAATCATCTACTAAGGCGAATATGCGGATACACGATGTGAACGGCTTATTGTATCCGAATGACATTCTGTTGAATCTTGACGAGTAGCTAACGTAGAATCTTACATGACGCCTAGATCCTGAACTTGCTGAACTCTGGTGAGGTATTACACTCAATGCGGTAGTCAAATACGATCGGTGATGCAATACGATGGAATGTAATCACCACACATTTGTGAATACTTACAACTAATTTGTTCTTCTGACAATATAAAAAACCGAACAAATCCAGTAGTGCTTGAATACGTTCGTAGTCCTCGATCAAATGTACAATAAAATGTAGTTTTAGACCATCAGCATATACTAGCTTACAGCCGCCCCGCAGAAATATTTTTACATCGTTGAAATACAGACTAAACAACATGGACCGAGGTTGCTACCTTGAGGAACTCCAGACGCGTAGGAAAATGCAACCGAAAAACAGGAGCTGACCTTTACACGTAATACTCTGCCAGTTAGATAGGAGTTCAGCAAAGTCACCAATTGTCCAGAAGCACCGAGGCGGGACAGTATGCAGTGGTCGGTTTCGTCGAAAGTCTCTTTCAAGTTAGTGTAAACTGCGCTAATCTGAGATTTGTTTTCAATCTATGTGATGCATGTCGAGGAGAACTACAATAAGCTTGTCGAGACAGATATTCAGGCATGAAACCTTGTTGATCGAATGAAATGTAATTACCAGTGCTTTCAAGAATCATGGCACATACTACAATTTCAAATAACTTTGAAGAAGCCGGCGGTTGAAATCTCTCGCAATATCTCAGCAAAAAAATTGACCTACTGGGTTTTTTTCTCATTTCGCAAGAGTTGACTAACAGCAGCTGTGGCTGTGCTCCACTAGGAGGTTGATAACAGTCTATTATCTTTTTCTGGACAAAACCAGCCTAAAGGCGGGTTGAAGATTCTCAACCAAGAATTGATTCCCTGGCTTCCTGCTACCATGTCGTAAGAAGCGACTTGAGAACAGGAGTCCTCAAGTCAAGGTGTTTCTCCGTGCCGAGAACTGAATGGCTGGCAGGACTATAATATGCCAGCCGCGCTCGGAGTGTCGCGATTCTTACCCTTGCTGGTTTACGCGAGTCTCTGGCACAGTGGACATTTGTTTCTCCGCAAATCATGTGCCGCATAATAAACCATAACCTTCTGATGATTCCAAAAGTGTTGTATCATTTTGTGGCAGAAATGGGTTATAATGTAGGCAGCTCAGATATCAATTTGAGAGGCACCGAATTGATGGAATACGTTAGTAGTATACATACCCGAGCAGAATGCAATAACACAATTATAAGAGGATGACATTTTTGTAGTCAGCGGTGTAATAAATTTGGTCTCGTTAGTAGTTAAAATAACAGAAAATTATAACAAGTAACAACGCAAGATATAGCTTTGAAATCTTTCTGTTGTGTGATTCTGATCGGGTATGCATATACTTGATGCAGGAAATCGCCCAACATTTGCACGAGTTGGCAGAAAAGAGATGTTAGATGTAACTCTCTGGTCTGACGGTATTACGCATGAGTTCTTAAACTGGCTCGTACCAAATGAGCTCGAACTGTCGTTATCTGATCATAAATACATCGTCTTTGTTCATTTAAATATCTCGCTAGATATCGTCACTTATCGTAATCCCGTAATCCCAAATCTACGATCTGGGACCTCTACGAAGAGGGCTTAGCGACTAGGTTTCATAGGTATCTTCCGGCGAATTAATCTCCAAGTGACTTGGATGAGATCGTCGATAAAACAAGCGCACTGATAGTAGCAGTATACCATGAAGTTTGTTCGCTTCGAGTTATGAGTTCTTTTCAAGTAACACGGCATTTGCTCGTAGAGTTGTGACGATCGAATCAATCAAATGGGCGATCGAAAGCTTTGCTTCGTATAAGTCTCCGGGAAAAGATGGAACAATTCCAGTTCTTCAAAGAGGATATGAACACTTCAAGCATATTTTGAAAAAAGTTCTTACTTGTAGTCTTGCAACACGTTACATACCATTAGCGTGGCGTGAAATAACTGTAAAATTCATTTCCCATGGTGACCGTGTCACTTATGAAGAGGCAAAGTGCTTTAGACCGATCAGTCTGACATCCTTCCTTCTCAAATCAGAGGAACGTTTAATCGACCACTACATCAGAGATGCCACATTGAAATCTGTGTTTCGACCAAAAAAATCTTTTTACTATCTGTGATGACTAAAACAGGAAAAAATCTGTGAAAATCTGTGAGAAATTTCCAAAAAATCTGTGAAAAATCACAATATTTCCAAAAATCTGTGAAATTTTTATCAAAATGCTAAAAATCTGTCATCTGTGAAAAAGAATCTTTGATAAAAAATTGTAAAAAAATCTGTGACATTACAGAAAAAACTGTGAATATGCTAACCCTGAACTACATTCGGGAAATTAGCTTGGGCGAATACCAGCTGCATGCAATGCAATGCAACATGCATATGGGAGAAGTCTACCACCACCCTGTTACACGATGCTGTCTAAAACATGGAATAAACTTTTGCGCAAAAGCAATGAAGTTTGGAAGTTTTTCTTGATATTGAAGATGCTTTTGACAACGTGTCTTTCGAATCCATTTTGGAAGCAGCACGAGATCATGGAGTATTTTCATATATCACGAACTCGATACATGCAATGCTTAGCAACCGACATCTGTGTTCATCGTTTAGACAAGTAGAGATAAGGAAACTGAGTGTCTGCGGATATCCTCAAGCTGGTGCTGCCACCACTTCTATCAAACCTTGTTGCCGATGGTTTGTTGAAGAAACTTAATGAGCTTGGGTTTCCGACATATGGATTCGCCGATGATTATCTTATAATGATCAACGGTATTTGCATTAACATACTTTTGGATTTAATGCAGCAAGTCTTGTGTGTTGTTGAGAAATGGTGTATTCATATTAAACTATCAGTTAATCTAAATAAAACATCAATGGTGCTTTTCACGTCAAGAAGGATTATAAAGGGAGCTCGACCGTTGCAGCTCTATGACTCTGAAATTATTAACGCAGATCATGTTTAGCGCGTTGTGGCAATTCATGATTCAAAACTTAATTGGACGGCACACATCGATTTAAGAATCAAGGGAGTTTGTATTGCCTTTGCCCAATTTAGACGGGCTTTCAGAAAATCTTGAGGACTCAAACCCAAGTACATTCAGTGGGTATAAACAACAATTATACCAATACTGGCATACGGGTGTCTTGTGTGGTCGTAGAAGGGAAAAGTCAAGTCAATCCAATCAAAGTGAACCATCTTCAGCGTATGGTCTTGATGACGACGACTGGTGCGTTCTCGACAACACCTACTGCTACTCTAGAGGTACTGAAAAATAAAACCACTATGCGTGTTTCTGAAACAAGAAGCACTTAATCTTAAGGTTACTGGGCTCTGGAACAGTAACCTAATAGATCGTGGACTAGCCATACAAGAATATGAACAGAAATGGTTACTTGGGATAAGTGTACACTTGCTCCCAGTGACCTCACACTCACATGTAGTTTTCCCTTTAAAACTTTCGGTATAAGAATTACCCATCGCGAGGAATAGCCGCCTGGTGACAACTTAAAGAATACGTAGTTTGTTACACTGACGGTTCTTTGTTGGACGGCTGAACCAGTGCCGGTGTCTATTGTCGTCAAATGAGATTAGACCGTAGGGGAGACTGAGGAGACTTGATCCCCTTTTTTATTTTTCAATCCTACTCCGTGGAATGATAAAACAACCATGTATTTTTTTCAGTTTTATATTGTTTCTAGGGTTGACTGATAATCATAAAAAAATTACATGGAAATATTATACTAGTCATGAGCTATGAGCATTTTTGGAAAACGACAAAAAAATGGAAAATTTTTTGATTAGTGGAGACTCGATCCCTAATTTGGGGACACTTGATTATTTTTTGAAAATGTGTTTAAAAGAACATGTAGGGTAATAAGCGTATTTTTACCCTGTTTCTATTATCATCCTACCCATCTGAAGCTTTTGGTTAGAGCAGCGTCTGCCATCTTTGCTCAACGCATTGGCTCAAATGTTGTTGCGATAATTGGGTTACTCGATTAGAGTTTTTGCTGCACTCAAACAGAAGATTTTCACCATTCTCAAGACAATTTTGTTATTATATTGGCTTTTAATAAGAGTCGAATGACCTTAAGGCTAAAACCTATATAATCAAAATAAAAAATGGCTCCTAATAACAAAGCAAAGAAGCTGAAATAATAAAATTAATAATGAAATAATGTGGTACCTTCCCTAATAGGGCAAAAATAGGTACCTAACCCCATTCAATATGTCTTGTGGAATTTATTAAATTGTTGTGATTAGATATTACTATTTTTGTTGCTACATATTACGCATCTCTCGCCTGATTTTTTTACGAATTCCCCAATTCTCTGTGCAATTATTTTAAAGCTGTCGTTATTATGGTTGAGGAACGTCAAATGTGGGATGCATGGTTGCTACGTATACTGCAGTAAACAATTACAGTTAAGTTTTTGTACGATGAAGCGTTCATTTTTGACAGTTTTTTTTGTTATTTTATGGCAACAATGACTTCAATTGTTCTGGTGTGAATTTGGTTATTTTCAGTGGTGTGTATGAAACAATGCGAAGGGGATCAAATCTCCACGAATTTGAAGGGATCAAGTGAACCCATAGCATCTATTTCAGCAAACTTTAGTACAAGTATAGTTGAACAAAAAAATCAGCTCAATAATAACGTATTCATATAATTGACATTCTCCTGTAATTCTGAATGCAAAAGTATAGTATGTAGTGGGTGACTTTATCAATTGTATAAAAGTTTGAAAATTTAGAAAATAAATCTTCTTCAGTTCTTCTGAGATTTTTTTCTTTAAATCGGTAAAAATTCGGTAACACATGTCCAATTTATTTTTTTGTATTAAAGAAACTTATGTTTAGATAAAACTACGCAACTTTCTAGTATATTCGATTAATGTATTCTGATCCGCCTTTGAGTTACAATAATGGGATCAAGTCTCCCCGGGGATCAAGTGTCCTCAGTCTCCCCTACCCGACTCCAAGCAGAAATCTTCGCGATTCTGTGTAGCGTACAATCGGCACTTCAACAGAGAATTGCGGTAAAAGAATCTATTTTTGCTTTGACAGTCAGGCTGCCCTTAAAGCACGTAGATTAGTAATCGCATGTCGAACTCAATTCGAAGAACTTAGCATTTCAAATGCTATCTACTTTCTATGGGTACGCGGTCTTTCCGGTATTACTAGACTTGAATGGGCGGACGAATTGGCTAAAGCTGGCGCTGCGACTGACGAAACCAGTTTCATCACTGTCGATAAGTTGGATAAAGCACAAGATTTTCTGTTGGGCTGCATCCGAACATGTCAACCATTGGCGTAGCTTACAAACTTGCGATTAAAAAAAACTTTTCTGTCGAATGTGATTCCGAAAATGCCAAAGAATTTGGTGCATTTTTCTACACACAATTGCAGTATTCTAGTCAGGGTACTGACTGGACATAGAAAAATCAATTATCACACGGCGGCTATTCAGCAAGCTGAGTTTTATTCGTAGGATCTTTGTGAATCCGATTACGGAGCTTCATATCATTAGAAATGTAACTGCCCTGCAGTAATGCAATTGCGTACCCGAATTTTTAGTTATCCATACATAGATGAACCTATGTACAGGGATCTGAAACTCAACGATTTGCTATTGTCCCTAATCCAGTGTGGCAAAGAACTACAGTTCAAGCCGTATTTGAATGACAATATCTCTTCGGGGGTGTTGTTCTATTATCTCAATATCCCCTCGGAGGTATTGATATGTCTGCTCATCGAGAAGTGTCTTTTATTTCCAAGGGAGTGAAGAATACTTTCATATTATCTATGTTCTCTGTGTCGTCATTGTCCTTATCACTAACCTTACCACTTCCCCAATCCTTCCCACCAGGAAATGACGGAAAGACAAATCAAATCTCCGATCAATACAAGGAACGTGGCAAATGGGAAAAATGTGACAATATTGCGTAAATAAGCATGCCTAGCCGTAACATCGATATTGTGGAAGTTAATGGAATCAACTAAGGACGCGAAAGGAGGCTCACTGATATTAAGTACGATTGGGACTGAAATTTCAAGCGAGGATGGTGTGTGTGGACTGGGAGCAAAGAGTCGGAACCGCATTCGATAACAGCCGCATTTGTGGATGAGCCGAAACACAAATTAAGTTTACGGCGCAATGGATTGGACAGACAGTCGAATTGGCAGAGATTGAAGAAGTCCATTCCGTTCAAAAAAGCGCTTATAATTGGTAACGGAGGACAGTTGTCACAACGAATGCCATGTTCCCCCAACGACCAATGCATCGGCGGTTGATTGTAATCGCTGCAAGCAATTACCGTATAGCTGAGCGATCCCATAGCACACAGTTCCCGAACAGATGCCAAATTGCTCCTATCCGGTGGAGTATACATCGCACACATCCGCACCTTTACACCTTTGATAGAAGCGAAGACTGAAATCTGCTCCAGTCCCTGGCCGCTAGCTGTATCGATGACGCTACTAATATAGCGTTGTGTGACAGAGATCAACACGCATCCAAGTCGTGAAGAGCAGTCGCGGCGGTAAACGTTGAAAGCAGTTCCAAACAGTTGGAGATCATTGGTGCTACCGTCCTTGTCTGTTTCCGTTAGCACTGTTACGTTATAGCTGGATACCATGAGAAACAAGTCGTCGATTTTAGTGTTCAACCCTCCAAAATTTTGGTAGTACAATTAAATCTTGTTTTCGTCCTGAGTAGAGCGCTGCAACAGACTTCCAATGCACAACAGCCAATTTTATTTTCTCGTGTATCTTGCGATTGTTTTTCTAGATCGTTTTGGGTATTGGAAAGTTTGTCCAATTAACCTGCTCTACTCTCGTGTAACAGATGCAGTTCTGTATTTTTTATGGATTTAAATGAAAATTGTTCGTTGATTGCCAAGGAATAGACGAAGCTGAGATATATGAGTGATTGAACCATTCGTCGTGCACATTAACGTATGCGATTCTCACCGCGTTGGTTTTGGATAAATGTAAAAGTTGGCTGTAAAATTGAATCATGTACTTGTACAGATGATCATCGTGATAAAAATCGTTCATGAAGTGCTTCTATCGCCTATTGGTTCGTCCAGTTTATACGCCTTTTACATCTAAGGTCGAATTCTACACATAAAGTTTAAAACCGACTTTTACATTCTGAAATAATGGTGTGCCGATTTTTATTCTCGGCCACTAATATGTCCAGCGCAATCATATTTATTTGTTAAATTAATTAATTAATTCTCCAGCGTGCTGTGTAATGAAACACAGATGGGTGTAATTAACTTTAACAACAGTGAGTGAAATGTAAACCTACATCAAATACAGGGTTCAATTGTCAAATAAGAATCATGAATCAATTCAACCAATCAAAAATGTAATGGACAAAATGTAAAATGGGTTTCCCAGTTTATTCTAATTAAACATACATAAATTCGTAAAAAACGAAACATTTAAAAACAAATCGAAATCTCGGGTAATGGATGCACTATAACTACTCGATTGTAATTGATTTCATCGAAACTGTTTTGGGTTCTTTCCAAATACCAATCATTGCAGGTGATAGAACCTCATATACTTTTTAGGTTCGACCTATGACTGGCTATGATTGCAAACAAAGCAATCTATCTAATGTGATGCTGCATTTTCCAGTCGCTTTGGTCAGTGGTTGTATTTTGAAGTCTATTGACTAGCTATTGATTGTAATGATCTACAAACGCTTTCTTAAAACAAAAACACTAGTTTGTCTTTATCCAACTTTGTTTTTAAAACGACCACATAATGATAAAGCTCCTATTCTGATTCTTCAAATAACCTGCGAGTCTGCCACACCCAACTGATGGTGCATTAAAACAAACATGAAATTACACCCGAACGCAGCCGTATCACATCCATCACCCAAGAGTGCGAAAATGAGCGCCAGGATTAATGGTCAGTGAAGGAAAATGATGCAATTTTTGTTTAAGCATGCAAAACCTTCGGCAACTGTTGTGTGTGATCCACTCATCATCAGCTTGTAACACTCACTCACCTCTTGGTCCTGGCAGGTCTTCGTCATCTTCCGGTATGTTGACCACCATCTGATGCACCATCGGGCGAATGTCGATTGTGGACAGCGATAGGTAGAAAGTGATAAACACGAGTACCACCAGCACTCCCAGCCGGATCCGACCACATTTTTCCTGGGTCAGGCTTTTGGTTTCGCGCCTATTGGTTGTGCAGGTAGGTGCCGTCGTCCCACCAGGCTGCAGTCGCGCCGAGCCTCGACCGACCGTTTCGAGCAGGGGCTCCCAGTCCGTTTCGTTGGTGGATTTCATGCTGCCGGGGCATTGCTGCGGCGAAATAGAAACGATGACAATAACATATCAAATTATTCCGATTACAGTAAAGTTTCTCTTATGCGGGAATACGTGTCGCATAAATAAATTTTTCACAAAAACAGTCAGAAGTTTTAAATTACGCGAAGCGAAAAACTAGCACACCTTACAAAACACGACTTGAATGTAATAGAATTTCTCATGTGTTTGGTTGAAAAGAAAAGGATACGAAAAAGAACAGTAGGAAAATCACAATGGTGAGGAAGTAGCATCAATACGACGCTTCTTTTGTGTGGCGTCCATTGTGCTATCATCATAACCAAAAGAAACGGTGGTGACTTGGAAGCAAATAGCTTCCGTCACTCCACGCCGGTGTCGACAGCGGCACCCGACAAGTCCGGAAGCGTATCGCGAAGCGGAACTTTTTATCTGGCTTTCGATTTTACTTCGCAGAGCACTGTCGCCTGCGGTACTAGAACGGAACCCAATTAACTCCTGCTCCTGTTCCTTGGTATTGGAAACGCGTGAATGTAGAGCAAAAAAGTGCAAAAATGTGTCACCAAGAGCACTGCATCAGCAGCTGAAGGGTGTTAGTTGTGTCGCTAACGGTGTATGTATACCGGTACTGTCGACTGCATGCTTCGGCAAATTTTGTATTCAGGGGAATATGTTAGGTATATCTATCGGTCATTGTATTCCTCGTTAGTTATGTTCTATATTTAGATTCCTCAGTGTCGTAGATAAAAAGTACACTTGATGGTACAGAATAAGAGCAAATTGGTGATTTAAGAATTAGAACAGATAGTACATTGAATAGTGTTAGAAGTTATAATACTTTTAGTACCGAATCACCCGAAGATAATTGGACTAATATTATAGTGTGATGAACCTATTTTCACCTTATAAACTTACCCGAATCATCCCTCTTACGATTAGCCAGGTTAAATTTTTGACTCAGAATTCTGTTCGACCAGAATTGCTCGAACAGCTTTCTGGAACGATTTTTATATAACTAGGCTTTCTTCCAGCGTCCTTTTGGGCTGTTTGCTGGCATGATACCACCGGAAACCTTGCATACAGAGTCTCTCATTTGCACATAGGACCATTTCAATAAGTATGCGAGATATATTTTAGTTATTGCCTTTTGGTACTATCTCCAACTGTATGCAATTAGGACTGTTTGATATTTTCAAGTACAGCCTCCATAAACTATGCTTACCTCATACTCATTTTCATCACGAAATAGTCTTTTGATCTGTGAACATGTGTTTTTGCTTTTGTGCAAAACAAAGATAGACTGTAGCAAATTTAATACCTTAGAGTTAATTAAAATTTAATTGTTGTATCTATAAAAGTCGAGGGGTAAGCACTAAATCTTCAATACAATGCAGGGTTACTTTAAGTATCATTAAGAGCTATAAAGTACATGAAGTACCGATAATATTTAAAAAGTATATGACAGATTTATTGTAATTTCAAATCAGAAAAGATTTAAAGTGCAGCGCAATATCCTATTCAGCAAAACAGATAAAGTTTTCAGTACTTTCATTAATTACTTTAATTAAATACAAAATACGTAGGTATTTTCAATAAGTAAAGCGGAGTAATGTTTAAACTTAGAACAGAATTTAATACTACTTTTTTTCAATTTTAACTATGCACCAGAATCATCGTTCAATAATTACTCATCATTTTAGTCGTGCTAGCAAGCTAACTTGCAAAAAACTGCACAAAACCACCAGTGCGACATCCGGCTCACCTTCGAGTTGGTTACTGTATTGAACGTCAAGTCGAAGCCCAATTAAGCCTGCACAACCTTAGCTCATCTTCTTACCGGAATGCACCGCTACTTCCTTTGAAGATGATTCATGAGTACACGGTACATTTGGTTGGTTTTAATGGATATATTCTGCAGCCATAGGTACCACCTAGCATTAGCCGATGACAGTGTAGATTAAATCTAAGCAAACAAGACATTTCGTGGGAAATGATTTTAAAGAAGTTGATCGGCAAACAATGATTGCAAACATTAACCGCCAGACGACGCACGTTCAAGGTTTTCATCATAAAACATCAAACGATGCTCTGCTCAGCCGTGCCCAACGTCCAAAAGGTGATAACACCATGTCTGTCAATCTATCTGCATCCTGTGCCGGTGAAGGTTTTGCTGGCACAGTGTCAGGAATTATGTACAGCTCATCACTTCAATGTTAGATGACGGATGCAGTGTTTTATACCGATGAAGGTTAATAAAAATCACATTAGACTCAACTCAATGATGTCATGCTTGACCATATTTTGTTTAAAAGATATTAAGTCCAGTTAGAATCCGAAAGAACAATTCTTAGTGGTTAGCTCACGATTGCTGTAAAAGTAATTTTCCCGTGCTAAAATAACGTTTTGATCGGTTTGCGTTGTAGGGTTGATTTAGTATGTAGGGTGGACGTTCCAGTAGCTTAAAGGTCATTGGGCAATACAATACATATGTTGAAATAAAAGTAAAAGGGCTAAAAATTGATGCGCGCCATGTGAACCTCGTGCTCTCAGATTTCTCTTGCCATCTCTTACTCTACGGGGAAACCATTTGATGTTTTGATTATTGCAACTTGAGGGTTTACCTTTTCTCTGGTTGCCGTAGCTAAGGCTAACTTATTCATTTTCGAGAACGAATCATGTCTGATTCAGTCACAAAAAGATCTATTGATCGATTAAGAAGAACGTAGAAAAGGTCCCTTTGAGGTTTATTTATAGTAGTTTGATTCCATATACTGCCCATGATCGCATATCAGTCCCATAAAGATAGAAAATCCCATAGAAAACGGGACAACTATGCGATCATGGGTAGTATACGCATATGCTCATTGTGCTTATTATTGATACGGTTCATGAGTATAGTGAGCAGACCAATTCACTCCATAATTTAGTTGTAGGTTTTGTGCTTGAACGCAATTCGCAAACCCGGGGAGCAATCAACCGTTCTCAAAATTTGCACAGGCATTAAGGACCTCACAAAGTGCTGTGCTGAAAAATGCATATGTCGAGCCACTCTAGACGGAACCGATTTACACGAAATTAGATTCAAATTAAAGGTATAACGCTACTTGCTATTGAGTTTTTTTTTATTGATCCGACATCCGCTTCCGGGGTAACGGGTTGAAGAGAGCGGTCACACAGTAAATTCCCGTATAATCTGGTAACACCACGATGTCCATATGATTTGGATTGGCTGGTCTAGATTACTAATGATCAATCAAAGTAGCTTTGACCACATAGGCCAACTATGATAGTTCTTGATGCCCCCGGGAACTCATCAAATTCCTAAGCTAGTATCACACCTATTTTCCAGTGAATTCTTGACTGATTTTTACAAATGAGAGATGCAATAATCCCATTGACTGTTATTGAATTTCATTCAGGTCTGATTTTTGATTTGGTTAGGAGTTACATGTTGGTTAGAAAGGTCACACTGAAATGTCCCATATAAACCGTTACTATCGTAATACCTCAGAGATTAAGAATATATTGGAATGGTCACCAAATTACATTGATTCGCAGGTCTAGATCACTGATTGTCAATCATTCTTTGAATATATTATCCACTATCGATAATTCTGGAACTCTCGGTTTCCGGGGATATTCCACAATTAAAGTCACATTGATTCTTCGGTGATGATAAAACCAAGCCTCAAATGGAAGGTATAATATGCTGTTGACTTTACCTGCGTCGGCGGTAAAACATGATGATGAGTTATGTTCTACCATAGACCATGCGGTAGAAGGCCCAACTCCTACTTAGCAGAAGGCAAAGAATTAGAATTCTTCACATTTCCTTTCGATCATGTCCATATGAGCCTGCCTAGTCCTAGTTTTCCGTTCTAAGTTTATAACTGATTCGCTCTAGAATACCTATCCGTCTTTCATTTTCATTGCTTTCGTTTCTCGTGAGCCATACTCAATACCCATACAACTTAAAGCTCGAAGTGTGTCTTAACATAACCTGAGTATAAATAAAAATCATAAATGCCAACCTTTTAAATTAATTCGGAGACAGCTAGGAAACCTATAAATGATCCCTGTTTTGGAGATTCAGAGGGTAAGATGCTGGTCTCAAAAACAATGCGTAGCATCATAGCACTAGCCCTATAATTGTCCTGTGCACTAAGAATGGGCTGCAAAGTCTTCTGAAAAAGAAAGTCAAGTTCCAAAACGGAATGATAGTTTTAAAACTGTTTTTCTTTTAGATACTGTTCCAGGAGGCATTGTAAAGGACATCCACACAATACCGAGGGCCATATCAAACTTCACAGTTATTCGTATAGAATTCGTATGCAATGTGGCATTCTTTAGATTCTATTGCTAGTTGCATTCGTGATTTTTTTGGGACAGCCTGAGACCGATTCAATAGAACATTGAAGAGGAAACATATTCGAAAAGCGCAATTGAATATTACTGTAATGTCATGTCAAGTTACGCCAAATCATCAATAAATAGTTTCCGAACACTTGCGGAAACTTTCTAACCGGGCCCGGGAATTGCGGGATCCAGTTCTTCAGACCACCTGTTTGTGAGAATATTACTGTCATGCGCCTTCTGAAATTAAAACAACGATGAATGAACATTGCAGTTACATTTGTAGTCATCTACGTTTTTTGTGCATACACTAAATTTGATTGCGGGAATTATAGAACCCGACTAATCGAACCAACAATTGTTGTTTACTGATAATTATCTCTAAATTCCGACGCGAGCATATCTGAACTGGCGTCCGCCTTGATTCAATAGGATCACCTGGAAGTATAGTGGAAATCGAATACTGAGGTCACAGACATCCGTAATTGGGCGAATGACCATCTGATTAAAGCCCCCAATAAACAAATTACAATTACATCCGTGAGTGTGTGTGTGCACACAAACTTGGCATGTTCCTGCGATCTTTATCCCAGAAAAAAAACATCTCGAATGTTTTAGCGAGAAAAACATATTTTTAATTTTCGTTGGCCCAGCAGTCCAACCCCGCCTTTTGGCGGGTTATAAATTTTAAGGTTTAACTGAAAATCCCGTAAGTTTCGTAAACCTGAAATATGTTTTTCGGTTTTCTCGTCATAAAAACAGGCTACTTAACTTTTTTGAAGCGAAACAAAAATTTGGGCAGTAGAGGGTTAAGATCGCCGTGTATATAGAAATATATACACATAAATATAGACTTATCATCGCGTACCCCTTCTGAGCTAATTGCAGGATGTATGTCACAATACGGAGAAGTAGAATCCGTTGGAGAAAATTCATTCTGGGTCTTCCGAATGGTGTGTCCTAACTTTAAAACTCATGAACATTATTGGCACGAATTTCTTGCTTTGGTTGAATATGATATTTTTTTCAAGTTATGAGTTTTTGGACTTTATACAACATTTTTAATAATTTTGTTAATTTAATAAAATTGAACATTTTTCGATTACTGATAACACAGAAACTATTATATATGTGGAAAAAAGCAATAAATAATAAAAGTTGCGTTTTCGCATGATCTCACCGGAATTTTTTTGTAATATTTGTTTTGTTATGTAACTTATGTATTCTGTAAATGTTAGAAGCAAAGGATTTTTTTAAGGCTGGACCAATTTTTTTTTTAGTTTTTACAAATAATTTATAATTACATCGACAAGATTGTGTGAAAATTTCTGAATGGAACTCGCGGTATTTTACGAGATATTTCAATTATAACAAGCTTATCACTGGGCGTTTAGTGTAAAATTGCTTTAAGTTTATAATTGTAATATCTCGCAAAGTATTTCGTAATCCACTCCCAAATTTTTACACAATCTTTTTAACAAAAAATATGATAAGAAAAAAAATTGGTCCGATTTTAAAAAAATTGATTTGTTTCTAATAATTGCAGAATTCTTAAGTTATATAACATAAAAAATGTAATTTTTTTCGGTAAGCTCATTTGAAAGCGTAACTTTTTTTATTTAATATTTTTTTCGATATATTGAATCGTTTCCGAGTTACCAATAATTGAAAAATGTTCAATTTTATAAACTTCAAAAGTTCAAAACCTTATAACTTGAAAAAAAATATATTCAGCCAAAGCAAAAAATACGTGTCGATTATTTTTAGCGAAAGAATGCAAGAAAATTTTTTGGAAGGAATATCAATTTTGGTTGTAAATCTGACGTGGAATAAACCCTATTTAAAAGTCGATGTTTGTATGTATATGATTTATGGACTCCCATCGCGAGCAACTAGCCAGCTTTAACGATAATTATTTTGACGTGAAGGACAGAAGAGAATTAAATGACCCATTTAACACAGTAGGCATGCAAATAAAAAAAAACATGCGTGCACGAGATTCAACTGATAATCAATAATATTTGTTTTTTTTCATATTTTTAAATATTGAAAGCATATCTGAGATCCACGATACCGCTATGAGCCGTGTTAAATAAACGAATTTAAACAAACGAATTTCTGAAATAAAAACATCCATTGCATAAAAACATGTATACAATATCAATATCCATCGATATGCATGATCAGATAAAAGGTCAGTTTTCCCCATTGATGGATCTTTAATATACCCAAAAAAGGGTCACTTCAACAATTTTTCAATGTTTATGTTCTCACTTTTGCTAATTTATAAACATAATTTAATGAAAAACATAAAATTACTCAATTCAAACCAAATGAAAAAACTGTGTGCATATTTTGGTTATTCGCCATGGTCGCCATATTGGACGTATACATTTCTTGCGGAAAAGTCTCTATGTATTTTTCCATGTACAAACTTAATCCTAAAAAATTGAATTTGATAAAATCCGTTAAAATTATCATATTTGGATGCACCAAGGATTCATTATGGAGGTAGTCTGACCTCTAACTTGAACATTTGTGATGCATACCCGAGCAGAATCAAATAACAAGATTATAACAGGAAGCAATTTTCATAACAAATTGTGTTATTAATAAGGCATCATTATTAGCTAAAATAACAACAGTAACAGCGAGTGGTATAGTTTCGATCGTATTTTGTTATGAATTCCTGATTAGGTATCGATAGATATTAACATGAATTTTATTTTTCATGCAAAATAATGGATGTTTTCATAGTAGAAAGTTTTTTTTTGGCAACAACCTAAACATTGACAAATTTTGGACACTTTTGACCGTTGTGCGTGCTAACAAGCTAAGTTTGTACGCAAAAAATCAAATAAATAATACTAAATGCATAACAAACAATTGCAATCTCTTTCAATTTACTTTATGGAAATAAAACATTTTTAATTCACTGAAATTGTAAAAATAGTTATATTTTCAAGTCACTTTTACGAGTGATTCTGATTGGTGTTTTAATGAAAGCAAAGGTCCGGTTGGGACATTATCGAACGAATAACTTTTTTTGACTCTAGTGCTCTAGTATTGATATAAGAAAAAGTAATGTGATAAGTAATAAAAACAACCATAAAAAGCGATTAAACTCAACAAAAAGGTTTAATAGCAGGGTATGAAATAATTTATTTAACTGACATCTAAAATTAACTCAAAACTCCAGCATTAGCATATCATGTGCTTTTCAGTCAGATGAAACATTTTTTGATGTTTCGTTCGACTCTTGTTAGGAGCACCACTGTGTGGCGCACACGCTTGGAAATTATGGATTTTTCATATATTAACAAACGGCTGATAGTGCAATCACTACAGTAATGCCCCGATTTTGTCAGATTTATCATTTTATCTACTCTTGAATTTATCAGTTATTTGCCACTATTTTATTAGTCTTTAGTCCTGAAGGTGTTAAGTCCAGGTCGTATACTAAAACACTACTTTATAACTGACGTATCAAAGACAGCTTCTCAAAACAAAATCGAGCTTGAAAAATTGAGGCATTGGTGTATCTACAACTCAGTGATAAGTCAGAAACGCTTTATGAACTTCGTTTCCAATTGAAATATGTTGATAGTTATATTGATAGTTGAAATACTTTGCGAAAGCGTTTAATATTCAATTGTGGTATACAGGGATACTATATGATTGATTCGAACCGAAGTATCGGGTGACTAATCTCCGAGACAATATGTTATCTTTATGGTCACATACACGAACACAAACACAAAAATAGTCTATCGCAGAAAAATGCTAACTATAAGGTACATATTTTAAGTACCGCTTCTGCGTATAATTCGAATCAATTGCTACAAATCCAAGAATTAGATAAATTCACTCGAACAGTTGATTTTGACACCATTACTCACGCAAGCTCTTGGAAGTACAAATGGAATATTTGCCCAAAACTCATTAACACAATGCTGCTAACAGATTCCTCTAACAAGTCGTCATTTGACTCATCAGCATCAGCATCCTACACTTGATTATTACGTATTAACTTGAACGTTGGCCCATCGCCAATCTCGGAATGCCAGACTGCTGTATTCAAAGCTACAGTCATGATATACAGGTGTTATGTGCTATAAAAAATTAGCGTTTGTAAACACCAGATCAGATTAACTATTATATACCGGGAACAAGCTCGGCATATGTGAGATAGAAGATGAGTTTAGCATGTTCATACCTTTCGCTCACTTTTTCACCACTTGGATTTTATTCCAAACGTGGAACACTCAGTACAGGAAATGCAGCATCCAGCGCGTGTACGAATGATTATGTCGATCCGGAAAACTGCCTATGTAAGCAAATCAGCAAACGCGAAGTAGAGAATTTTCTACACTAAGCAATCTTGAAGATGCTGATTGCCTTCAAAGAGCACTTGAAATACTGCGTATATTTCCACCATAATCAGATAATTAAACGTTTGTTCGCTTTTCACTCACAGCGTGAAACAAATGTTGGTATTCATCCTATTGCTTATGTATCTGCTCTCAGTGAGCCCTTGCCCGGGACGAAACACTTCACATAGATTGATTTTCCATTAGGTTTCCTTTTTGCAAGTCAATAATGGCCATGCCACTCGTAGATAAAAATAAAATCCTCTCGCCTGTGATACATTTTAAATATACGTCCTGCGTTCAACGTCTTGGCTTCACTCCTATTTTCGATGCGTCACTTTTCCCTCACTTGCAGACTTTTACACCTTTTCCGTCTCGGACGGACACGGATTTTCGTTTGTTTTTCCGCACGACCCGAGCGTTGCGATGGGTGAACCGCGTAGCGCAAAGGATATTCTCACTCTGAGCGGGCAGGACAGCGCTGGAAATCGACGAAGCACAAACGACAGCCGTACTTGCTGCTCTCCTATACTCTCAGAGTGAGTATTAGTATAGGGGGGTATGTTTGTATGCTATCAGCAGCCAACCACCCGAGTGGCGGCAGTGAGCAGTGAGAGAAGTATCTTGGCACACGCGATATGCGCCAAATGGTGCGCTCGGATTTGGTATATGGGCAGAAAAACGGCTGCCGCCACTATGCTATCGCTGCAAGTGCAGTCTGTTCTATTACTAACGGCTATAATTGCACCTCGTACATGCGACTGGGGCAGCAAGTTCTTTAGTACAATAGAGAAAACAAAGTGTAAAACGGCGACAAATGATCTGGCTGAAAAATAAATTGAGGGAAGTATTCTGATTAGGTAGGTGTTGTGAAAACCGCCATTTGCTAAGTGGAGAGTCGCCCAGCACAAAGGCTCAGGATCATACCTCTAGAACTGTTAGTACTCGAATGAGGACGACTTTGTGAGAGCAGTTGCTGTTCTGTCTGTCGCATAAAATTCACTTCTTTAAGTTGGTAGCCTCGCGTGTGGTGTGGCTTAAACCATCGTTCGTTATTCATGGACGTGTTACTGCATATTTATATGTAGCGGGGAGCAATGAGTGAGATGCGCCGAATGTAATCCCCACATCTCTTCTCTTCTCCAGAGAAAAATAAAAACTAACAAAGAAACTAAGTTCATTCCTCCAAACCTACAGAATCATCATGTATACTGCTGAAGCTTCGTATATGAACAGCTCACCTGATGATTGTTTCTGGCAGTTTTGGTTCTCCTTGACCTCAAATAGGGCAGTCGTCGACTGCGCTTGCGTTAAGGATTATTTATGCGAGCAAACGAAAAGCCCATAATACACCCATGCTCCTGGGGTTTGACATGGGTGTTTGAAATGGGTTCAACCCATGAAAACACCATCACCATGGTCCGGTAGATCCCATATAAAATGTCATATGTTGGTGTATTTATGGGTTATTGAGACCATTTTATGATGTCTTGATGGTTGTGTATTTTGGCACGGACCATTTTTAAGGTCCTTTCAAGGGGATATGTGGTGTTTGAACCCATGGGTATTTGCTCGGGTAGTTTCATCGTCGGTTATTTCGGCTTTTAGATGTTCCCCTTAGTGCAGCTCATTCATGAGCTGGTTTTCACAAACTTCAATTTTATATATTTTTATATTATGGACAACGTGTCTGAGCCAATATGTTTTCGAAAACAATGTCGACTGTCAACATTTCAGAAACTGTAATCTTCGTTCAGTGTTACATGTCGAAAATATTGTGTTCCTTTATTAGCCATCTCGATAAGTCAACCGATTCTTTCCAGTGTAGATGTTACTCCTACGTCATGGAGTTCAATGTTACTTGGCATCTTAGCCAACTTCATTTTTTTTGCTATGAATACTTGGTGTGATAAGCTACACTATTCAAATATATCACTTCCTGTTCCTGCATAATAAAAACCGTTTTACAGCCATATGCTCCTGTTCATTTCTTTGAATTCTGGTTACGGTTATTTTTTGCAATTGCACACAAACTATCGGAGTCCGCAAAACTCGACCTATTTCATCAAAATAGTCTTGTAAATTGACCGCAAATATAAAAGACTCGTTGATGATACGCTATATGTCGACATAAAAGTTAAGTTGTTCAATGAATCATTCTTACGTTTCGTTACCGTACGGCAGCATAGCTTCACATAGAGTTACAATCGCATTTCTAGACCAACTAATGAAGGGCGTCGTTCACTTTCGATCTAACCATGTTGGTCTGAGTGCATTCTGCGGTGACGTATTGTACGAAATTGAAGTATAGATATCTCACTTTTTTCACAAGTTTCTCATTGTGCAGATGGTCTGCACACTGTAGTGTTTTCGTCTGCTCAATTTTTCATAGGGGAGAGTGAATAACAAACCTGTTTACACGTCAAACAAAGCGAATACAACGAGTGCATCTGTCCTTTGGATCGATGGCAATTCCTGGGAAACCTCCACTTTTGTCCGATTGCTATGTTGTTACCAACAATTAATGAGAATTGAAACATTTTTCCTATCGGCAGATGCATTTGAACGATTTTTAATTCGTCAACCAAAATGCTCCAAAATGAAATCAAAATTCCAATAGAATTAGACATTTGCGACATGATTACTGATAATCATCACACTGCAAAACACCTCATTTTTAGTTCTAAAATGTTGCGGACAAGATTACACACTAGTGGCCGACATCAATTCAAAACCTTGCTTCTCAATTTTATTTGTAATTTTGACATTTGCGCGACGATTACTTCAAACCAGCAAAACATAAAAAGCAAAAAAAAACTCAGGTGCCCTGATATTAAAACAGAATCACGGTGTGTTTGGTAGAACAATTTTATTCGAAAAAAAATCGGCATCGCCGATATTTTAGGCATAGAGATATAGAGCAGAGTAGATAAAATTTAAACGAAATTAAGACTCTTTTGAAAGATGCTGGGTAATACAGCAAAATGAAATAGTTTTTTTCTGTCACAGATATATTTGTTCCTTCTTTTTTTTCTTCACTCATTCTGGAGTATGCTTGATGTAATATTGAATCAACCTTTTTGCTCGTTAGCATCTTGTGGGATATATTTGGCCTAAATTTTAACTTTATATTTGATCAAACTCGATTAAGATATTCAGTCATTTGATTTGATTTTCATTGAGAATACTGATTGACAGTTTCATGAAAGATAGAAAAATAATTCGATGAGATTTATGTTCAAGTTTGTTAACTTTTGGGAATCGCTGTACATTGAACAGAAATCGCAATAGTAAATGAGAAATAAAGGTTTTGCCTATTGTACGAAGATAGCGATCTCAATATAAAAGTAGATATAAAAAGTATCACCTTTACCCGAAAGACGTGTTGCTGATAATGTCTCCATACCCAGAACTGAACTGGCGACTCTGTCTTCTTGATATGTTGCCTTTGCTCTTATCCCATATTATGAGGAAAATCTTTAATAAACAGACATGTTTTACTTTGAGAATTTACTGAATGAATGGTCCAGCATGATATTTTCTTGTTCGTTTTCTGTTGTGATCCGTGTACAACGAATAACGACTCCGGAATTTCTTCTTAAAGGAAATTATGAAACATGGTTTTGTTCTTTTTTCTAAGATTATGTGGTGTGTTCGATTTGGAAATTAAATTTGAGGACAAGCAAAAATCTGCATCTATACTTTCTAATGAAATGAATCTACCCCAAAAGATAACAAACATGGATCCAAAACTTAAAGAAGTAGAACTTCTTTTTCAATCGACTTTCTTTTAATGTTGATAAGAACAAACAGGATTCTCAATCCAAAGTTGCAATAAAATCCGATCTGTATTACAATGACTCGAACTGTCTACTTTAGTTCATTCAACTATAAAGCTTTGAATTTAAAACAATTGTATTTTACCAGGCAGGATCAGGATCAGGAAGAAGGGTCATTCTAGTTTACATTAGCTATCCCCTAGAGCAGCGGTTCTCAACCTTTCTCGTACCACGAACCCCTTAGAAATCACCCTGGGTTGCTGCGGACCCCCGCAGATAAACTTCGATTTTGTATGCAATCAAGATGTTATTTTCAATTTGTTATGGAACAAGACTTGAAATTTCAATCTACACTCGGAAAATATATTTTTCTTCGCGAACCCCCAGCGACGACTTCACGGCCCCCTAGGGGTCCGCGGACTCCAGGTTGAGAATCACTGCCCTAGAGCGAGAAAAGAAATGAAAAAGGCATGATAAAATCCGTTACTATATTAATCAACATCTTGAAAAGGTACAAGTTTATCTAATAAATTTGATCAACACCTTTCCACACCTTCTTGTTCATAAAGTGTCATTTTCGCCTAAGACCCAGAGAAATCTGAAAATATATTTTGTCTGCTGAGAATGGGACTTTGTATACATTGAAATTTATCTGAATTTACTGTTCATTTAAACCCAACATTTTTTTGTAAGTTCTTGTTAACCGACTTCTTAATCCATAGGCCCTGCGCACACCTAAAAACTGATAAAATTTTAATAACTTTCTCGGGTGATTTGATATCGATTTATAGCATTCTACGATGTTGTATACAATGAGATTGTTCATCAGATTCTCACTTTTAGTATTTTTTGAATGTTTATAGTACTAATTAGTAGCAAAAATGCGAATGAATTTCATTAAAAAACTTAAGTTTTCAATCAAAAAACTTTAAAATAAAAAGTTGTTCTAGCCCCCCCGACAGAATATTTTAATTGTACTTTCAAATGAAAGGGAAAAGTCCATTCTCTCATATCCCAAAGATGCCGATTTTTTTTGAATAAAATTGTTCTACAAAGACACCGTGAGAATATTACTAAATATTGTGGCATTTTCGAGACAGTCTGTGACACGTACAACAGCAAAACGTACAATATACAGTATCAAATTCTTCCAGTGAAATTTGCGCGATGGATTTTTAGAAATCATCCGCAAGCACAATTACAAACCATCTGACCAATTTACACTGATAGCCTTGCCTTTCTTATGCATTCTCACGCATATTTCAATTCTTACTAAACGCACTAAGAGCACGATATTTGCTCTTTTAGTTAAATAAACAAAATTTGTACTGAGCGACTCTCCTTTACAACAGCGTTTACTTATTTATTAATTTTATTATTCGTATTTACTGTAAGTAAAAACTGGCAGGATCGCCAATTGAGAAAACCGCCATTTGCTAAGTCGCCCAGCACAAAGGCTCAGGATCTTACCTCTAGAACTGTTAGCACTCGAATGAGGACAACTTTGTGAGAGCAGTTGCTGTTTTGTCTGTCGCACGCATACAATTCACTTCTTTAGGTTGGTAGCCTCGCGTGTGGTGTGGCTTAAACCATCGTTCGTTATTCATGGACGTGTTACTGCATATTTATATGTAGCGGGGAGCAATGAGTGAGATGCACCGAATGTAATCCCCACAGGTGTTATTTTGCAAAGAGTAGAATTATTAGTCATTGTATTGGAGTGTATATTTCAAGAATACATATAATATCCTGGACAATATGACGCACAAGAAGGGAGTCATAAGGTTCTGAGCGTATGCGCATCAAAAGGTCCGAAATCGTTCGTGTGTCACATCGTCCGAAATGGACTGTGTTATAATGTCTGGGATCTTATGATGCAAACTGATATGGGATTGTAATCTTTCTTGAAAATCGTCCCAACAAAAATTCATTTTTCTAAACACCTTCAATTTCTGTCCATCACGATTATTTTGAAATTTGATATGCTATCTTTAAATTAAAGATGATGCCATTTTTCTGCAGCCCTTGTATAAGTTTATACATGAAAACCATACTCTATAATTTATAATTGAACTGGTCAGTTTGTTGTTGGAGCAAACATTTTTGTCGATAGAATCACATGAAATCATCGGTTTTGTTTGTTTGATAGATAATTTGGACTATTTTCCTCAGAAAGTTCGATAAAAGTCGGATTTATCTTTATGGACGTCACAACTGGCCTGAATGAAAGATACTCAAGACTGGAAATTCATAACAAACATTACAATAACATTCTTGAAAGTTCACAAAAAATATTCCGCAGTACATAGTACAGGAATATTTTCTACAATGAAATTTTTCGAAAAATGAACTTCTAGTTCAACAATTATAAATAATCTTATGCTATATTTCTCCTTCGTGGGAAACAATTTAGGTGATAACTATTTTTCTTCATTGAGGAGAAAATTGCTCAAAACCATCTTTGCGCGCGAAGAGCTTATATCGATTTCGTCTCACTTATATCGATTTCGTCTCATTAGAATTCTACACTAACTTAGTGACAGGACTAAGCTAGCGCTGGATTGACGCTAGCTTTATAAAACGGAATCACAATTTGTGTTCCTGAGCAAACGCCTAGTCGAGCGTGATGTCCCGCAAGAAACGAAGTCCTCCTTTTTAAGATGATGAGAACTAATTTCCCCTTAACTCGATAGACTGCCACTTATGGAACGAAGTTTATTAATGTGAAAATCGGAAGATCTTGTTTCAATATTTGTCTACGAGAACGAGTTTACGAGTAGCCCATTCTGATATTTACGTTCTAGATCATTTATACGCAGGGAAAAAAAATATGAAAAATGATGTCATAAAATATCCATGTGTTCGTGAATTGGTTCATGATTCCTTGTACAAATAACCTCGACCATTCGTGCTCGTGAAATAGTTCACGAAGTCATAAAATATTCATGTATTCGTCAAATGATTTATAATTCCTTGTACAATAATCACGCCTGGCCATTCGTACTCGTGAAATAGTTCACAAAATCCTCAATTATTATCAATGTATTCGTGAGCTGGTTCATGATTCCTTATTTAACAGTCGTGGTCCATAAAAGTTCACTAAATCAGGAAATTGGATTCGTGAATTGGTTCATGATGATTTACAATCTATTATGCATGCTTGTGATTGATCACATATTAACTTTATATATATTTGTAACACCGCGATTGGGCATCGACGGCTACATGACATCATAGAATGCACCACGACTAGTATTAGGAGACTTTAACTCTCATGGTACGGCATGGGCTTGCCTTTATGATGATAACAGTTCTTCTTTAATTCACAATATTTGCGACAACTTCAATATGACAAATCTGAACACACGCGAAATGAAACGGATTCCTGTCCCACCAGCGCGCCCAAGGGCATTAGATTTATCCTTCTGCTCGATTTCGCTACAGTTAGATTGGGCGTGGAAGATCCCTGATCCCCACGATAGCGACCATCTGCCGATCGTAGTCTCGAGCACCAATAGTTCAAGGCCATCGGAATCAATCAATGTTTCGTATGACCTTACACGAAACATTGATTGGAAGAGCTATACTGCAGCGTTATCCGAAACTGTCAACTCGATACAGATACTTCCTCCGGAGGAAGAGTACAAGTTTTTGTCCGACATGATACACCGCGATCCAATCTCAAAAGAAACGAGTACCAGGGACGAGCATCCATGAACGCTCCCCCAATCCATAGTGGGATAAAGAGTACTCGGACGTTTACGCAGAAACAGCTGCCGCTTATAAGACCTATCGCGACGGTATCTGCGCTTGTGGCGACGGCTATCACGATATCGAGCACATTGTCTGGGTGTGCATCGAGTACAGTTCCGCCAGGTCCCGGCTAATGGAAACCAACCGGGCCCGAGGAAAACCACCCAACGTCCCGGTTCGAGATGCTATGGCAATCCGTGATCACCCATATATGTCCCTCATCTATCTGTTCCTAAAATCAATCAATATAAGAATTTAGCCTCTCTCTTTATTTTTTCTCAGAAGTCTCCTGTACTTCTTTGTGGTGCCGATTCGCATCAGAGCGCTACTACATGATTGTCTTAATTATATGCCGATACAATTAAAAATTGGAGTCGAAACCACCTGAAGATCTGACCCAATTAGGAGAATTCCCCACGAGTCCGACAAGGTCCACCCGACGACGTCCTGCTGCGTGCTGTCTTGGTAGTACTGGCGTACATGTAGTACCGTCGACGATCTGACATAAACTGCAAGTTTAATTCGTCTCTTCTCTGTCATCGTTGTCCACTAGAGTGACAAGGAAAAAATTACCCCTATTGGCCAACCCCTGAGTCGATTCTGAGTTCCACCAGGAGCATCAGCTCCAAATTTGAAGCAAATCGGACAAGTTTAGCTACCGGACCAACGTCACTAAAGTATGTATGGGATTTTTCGACAATTTACATGGAGAAACCCACTACCTCGCATTTTCGCCGCGAGGTGGCATTGTGCTTAAAATTTGTGGCAAGTTTTCCTGGTGGATCTAGGAATCAACTCAGGGGTGGGCCGATAGAGTTTTCAAAAATTCCTTATTTTTTCTGGGCAGTCTATTGTCCACCCTCTCTTCCCTATACATTGCTGTTACTACGATGCTGAAATTAAATCCCCAGGAAAATGTTTTACTCAAGTAAGTAGGCTGTTGTTAGAAAAAGTGATTTTGATTCTGTTTCCTCTTGTTGCCCTCCATTAATTCACAATTATTTTCTCATTCTCCTAAAAATGAAAACTAAGGTGTATTTATTGTAGGGGACAGTAGGAAGTGGTGAACACCGTAAATACCCGCTAAACTATAAATGATGAAAATTTGCTTACTACTGTTAAATGTTTCTACTGTCATAACGTCACTTTCTCATTGGCAAATGTTGCCAGTTCAATTATTGTAAATCGACCAATGTTTATGGCTGTTCTGCCCCGAAAATAAAACTTTGTTCACAATTCCTTAGTGAATTATTCTCCATGTTCATTCAACTTTATTCCTTGTTAAGATAGTCTAAAAATTGCTCCTTACTTTTTAGATGTAGTTAAAAATAATCTATAATCTTCTAACTTTAAAAAATTTTAAATTCAAAATGAAAAAATTGGCTCCTGCTGTAATGGTACCGTGCCTCATCTAATAAACAGATTGAATAAAAAAAATCTCAGTTATTACCCCAACCGAGGTCGTTGAAATTTTCTGATGTGAAAAATTTGGTGTCGAGTCTTATTTCCGAAAAGAAGTAAAGCCGTTGGTCCTGGTCCATGTGATGATGGACCGAAATCTAGGGTCCAGAAGGTGGAGTCCCCTCTCTGGCGTCGGTGATAGGCATTCAGTGCGAACAGAGGCCGACGGAAACTAAACATGAATAAAAAAATTGTGGTTCCTGCAGATCTCACGGTAGCGAGTTTGTATCTTATCGTGCAGTATTCAGTCGTACTCTAGAAAACTAAGCAATTTTCAATTGCGTATCCCATGTTTCCAGTTCCTGCAAAATTGTTTGTTCAAGAAAGTTCTGAATTTGAGTTTCACAGCTAAAATAAAGCTAACCGACGGGGGCTGCCTAACAATCAAAATAATGTTAATTTGAGTTGATTTGAATGCGACTCCTTACTTACTGTGCTTCATCAACGGAGTGTAGTATATCTAAACTATGTACATAGCTCTCCCACTTCACACAGGCATAGACATAAGCGTACATAGGAATACTAAATCTGCTGGAAATTCATAAAATGTACACTGGTTCGATTACTGGAGTAAAGCTACCAAAAGGTTTGTGTAGGGTAATAGAGTCATTCTCACCGTATTGAATCTGTGAAAACGAACAGGACTTGCTGTTTAAATACACAAATGTTCAAAATATTAACTCCGACAATAATTGATGATCTGGGAGAATTGCGACACTCAACTCCAATGCATTTTTTTGGTCTGAGTCAGAGTAGGTTCGCTTCAATCTTTACAAAATTCACTCTGAAATACCAGCTTTGAGCTCCCGACTCCAAAAACAAAATCAGTTAAAGTTTCGCATACTCATCAAAGTTTGCACGCCAAATTTGTTATTGTGTGGTGTTGCTTATAAACAAAGCAGAATAATAATTCAACGATGTGAATTGAACAACAATCGAAATTGTGTGGCACCCATTCTAATATGTTGTAGATAGGTCAATTACTCTAGTAACTTTTCTTATCTTACTAAAAAAAGTGCACTCCGTTGGTCCGTGTCATTGATGGGAAGCTGTGTGCTATGAGAGCGTGAGGCTTATGAGCTCAGTTGAGATGAAAACTCTCTCGCACATCGCCACTTCACTTTATTTGTTATCACAAGCGCAGCGGTTGTTGGCCATTCACTATCGACCGAGTCAAACGAGAATATGTACAAGGTTCGCAAATCGTTCGCATGGAAAAACAAACGGATTTCGTGCTACACAACTATTGATTTCGTTCGTGTAGGTACGCTTCGACCTCTCATTAGCATATCCAGTTAGAGCGAGCGCCGCCGGAGACGGCAAAGTTCACCGTTTAAATTCTGGTTTTATTTTTCTCACGGTGGTTTTTCATTCATGGCCAAGTGTGTTCGCTAAAAATACACGTTCATATGTAGGTTGCCATTGGCACAAGTCCTTTGCCCTCCAACTCAAAACATGCAGTACATAGAACAGCATAGCGCTTCGCCGGTGATAGTGGCGTATGGTTCGATTCTGCGCACAACGCACAACGATTTTGTTTGGAACAATTGTTTCGTGGACTGATAGTGAAGGCTATGTACGTCCTATATCTTACGAGCAAGTCAGAGCAGAACACGAAGGGATCGAATCAATTAGAATGCATCAGATAAGAAAGCTGTGGGATTAGTAAGTAAATGTGCATTCTGTGAACTTCAGCTCTCTCACCCGTACCATAATAAAATGATTGATATTAAATTATCGTCACTATCACGGGGTACGACTGCTAAAGCCAATCTGGCAGAACTAAAATCGAAACTAGTTCTATCATAATAGAAATCACCTTGGCACTGATAACTAGGTAGGTGTCAAATGAGTGCATGGCTTGAGACTTGCTTGATATTGTGAAGCATGATCGCGTGGTCGTTTCAAGTCGGGAAATAGTGAGACTTATTTTTGCGGACTTCGGCGGTATGACGATGAGTTACGCTTGCTCTTCGTCCATGCTGAGACTTCGAGGACGATACGGTTTTATGTCCGACACTCCACAGTTACAAGAAATATGAATGCCACAGATTTAAAATTTTAGGCAACGGCGAAATTAATTTAATATCTCCCGGGTACTGGTCACGTAAATATTAGCTGCATAACGCTCTGTACTGTTAACGCAGACGATTTCGATGACGCCGCACTTGTTTGTCGATGTTTACAGTCTCATGAGCTTGCCTTGACATATAGCCGTGGAGCATTTTTGCGAGAGCATCAAAAGCATATTGCATGAGCTGGACAGTTCTTTTAAGACTGTGAAAATAATTTTATTTCTACTACTCGATAACTTTTTCAGATAGACGTATCTAACAATCAGAGACTCTCTGTGTTTACTTCCTCTTCTCTTACTTATTCTAGTCGAAATAATCATCATTCATACTCTACAGAAAATAAATATCTGGAAAGGTTTAAAATGACCTCGTAACAATCTAAAGAGAAAATAAATAAAGAAATGGGAGTTTTTCATTGTTAGACATGTCCATTTGAAAAAGTTATCGAGAATTAAACGGAGAACAGAGGCCTATCGAATCTATAGAAAACTGCTGACGCAGTCGAGCTTGTTGGCATTCTCGATGCATGGGACAACTGAATCTATTGAGCTGTCATGAGCCAACATCAGTACGGACCCACAAATGACGGACACGTTGCATTGACTAAAGAGTGATAGCTTGGAATTACTCCAAATATAGAGATACAGAGTATTGAGTTTATTTTGTTACTATTTAGGAAGGTGTACAGAATCAAATTACACCACAAAAAGGTTCGTCAAAATTCACCCTTTTGACCGATAGTTTTCAAACTTTTAGGGAATAAACAAAAAACATAACATGTTTGTTTTATTCAATTTCATAGCCAAATCCAAATGCACCTATCTTAACACTACTTGTAAGGTCTTGTACAACGTTAGGGCCAACTTTTTTCTGTAAAAATTCATTTTTTTCCACATTTCTACTTTACACTTTCCGGAGTGCCTGCTGCATGATGGCCAAGTATTTCTCTATTTGTCGCAATTCAGGTGCGTTCGTTGCGTTGCGTTGTGACGATGATTTTGGCGGATTGCATACTGACTTCATCATGTTTGACTGCTGATTATCTAATAAGAGTTGCTTAGGAAGTGGTAAGTAGGAGTTCATATTAATTCGACCCATATTAAAACCAACAGCATAATAGCCATTATTGCGTCCGTCCCCATCTCCATCGTTCACGGGGAAGGTTAAGATAGACGGGAAGTGTTGATGCTGCCTACTTAACGGAAGGTAGACGATTCATCAGTCTCTTCCATAGGTGTTGCGGAGTTGGTAGTTTGGACGGGTATTATTTTATAATGGAGAATGCATTTACGCACTGACCCGGTATACGTGCTTAGTAGTTGTCAAGCTACTACACAGAAGTGTACTGGAGTGTCGGGCTCGAACAGAAATCCAATTGGCCTATGCTAACAAAGAGCAGATGGCATAAGTCTTCTTGGATCTTAATATATTATAATAGTACTAAATGTCTTGTTTTTATTATAATCATTATGTTTATTCATTTGTTATATTTATTATTTGCGTTATGTTGTTCGATGTATTTATTAAATGTTATATTCGATTTTCGTTACATTATAAAATGTTTGACAACTGGGAGGGGTTGGGAGCACCAGTGTATCATACGAATTGAGGACTGGATGAGGGAACGTGGATAGCCAGCCCAAGTCACTTGAAGAAAACTTGTTTTCGTCAGAAGGTCTGATAAGAGTTTGACGCACCCTTCTCAAAACAAATCACCAGGAGGGTAGGCAAGTATAGTGGCTTCTTATCACATCACATCACGAATGGTGACTCGTGACTAATACGTTAGGAATCATGAATCAGTTCGCGTATCCATAAATAATATTTCATTATTATGTGAACTCTTTCAAATGCACGGATATTGAATCGTGACCAATATAGTATGCATCGGGAGTTTGTTCACGAGGATGAATAACATTCAGTGATTCGTGAAATAGATTATGAAGTGGTAATAAAACAAAAATTAATTCACGTCGTATAGTTGATCTCTGAATAAAGTTCACAAATCTATGAAAAAATCACAACTTAACCTTTGGTTTTATGAACAATATTCCTAAAGTTGTGAACTAGTTCACGAACACAAATCTGTGGTAATGAAATGACGGAAGCCATGAGTGAAGTTCACAAAATCAAAACAAATATCTCAACTAATTGATGCGTTATGCGAGCGTTTTTGAAGGGAAATTGAACATAATAATAAAACTCATAACTTTTGTTCATGATCCTGCTATCGTAACGTAAAAGATTCATTGCTCCAAAATTCATGGTACTTTACTCACGATTTTGGGAATAATTTATTTTCGTGTGTAGTCCTTCACGTCATGAATACGAACAATAAATGGAACCGTCGAGATTTACAGTAATCTCAAAAAAAAAAAAAAATTGTGACGGAAATGGACTTTGGCACTTGCACTTCTTTGCAATTTGCATTTCTTATATAGAAAGGTTATCCAATCACTCTGAAAATCGCGAACCTAATCCCGGCGAAAATTGTTTTTCTGCTGAGATAGGTTTTCTGGATTCAAACGAGGGGCGGAGCTGGGGATGTGCGGGTAAGGGTTATGGATGATGAGACTTACGTCAAAGCGGACTTCCGGCACCTTCCGGGCTAACTGTTCTTCACCGCCCAACACAAGTTTGATGATCAGGAGAAAGTTTCAACGTTTACCAATAAATGCATAATTTGGCAAGAAATCTGCTCATGTGACAAACTGAGTGCGTCTTTCGTGGCTACCGGGACTGTAAACGGAAAGATCTACCTTAGGAGTATCTACAGAAGCATTGAAGCTGTTGTTGAAGCAACTCGAGGGCCCTACGATCTTCTGGCCGGATATAGCTTCGTGCCACTATTCAAATATTGTCTTGGACTGGTATAAAGCTGACCAAGGCCTGCGGTCACTTTCCTGGGCATAATTCCCTTCCTCCCGACGCGCCGGATCCAAGCCCCTTAGAAAAATGCTGACAGCTAGAAAAAATCGTGTAAATTTACATCTCCTGCCCATGACATATACGAGCATCAAAAATGACATAGTTTTACGTTTGATTTTAATTTTACATGTCGTTGAATTTTGCGAGTCACGTAATTTTCCTCCACATATGGCGTTTGTTTAAAATGTTGAAGGGTGTAATTTTATGGCACTGCGCATGGAAAGTACATCTTTCATGTAAAATTAAACAGAACACGGTTATATTTCGTCATTTCGCCAATTACAGTTTGTTAGATTATGGAAAGTTTGGAATAAACGATAACGATATAAATAAGCGTCAACGATAAAATTCAGATTTTTTTGGTGTGTGGAAATTATGCTACGGAAGCATCACAAGGAGGCCAAATCTGACGAAGATATGAAGAAAAAGTGGGTTTCCGTACAGAAGAAGCTGTAGCCAGAACCTAATGAGTTAAACGAAAGTTTTTACTAATTATATTTTTGTAAGCATATAAAAGACCCACGGCTCCTTTAAACTCACGCTTCCATGAGCCGCGTCAAATAAACGAATTGGAAAACATATTGTATTCTACCGACGGGAATCTTTCTATTGTATGAGGATATATGAGACGTTTAGAGCAAGAGTGGGCTAACAATTCACTGTGAGTAAAAGTGGTAGGGTGGGTGCTCCTATAGTTGATGTGTACCAATAGTTACAGTAGTGGGCTATATGCCTAACTAAAGTACCAACCATCAACAAATATTTTTTATCGATTCATAGCACTATAATTATGCGACAATAAAACTGTTATCCTTGAAATTTTTTCAAATAGCTAATGAAAAAAATGATTTTATTCGAGTTTTGAGCTCCCTTGCATCTATAGTTGATCTAATGTACCTATAGTTGCAAGTCCAATAAGAAATCAATGGGATTTGCAATAATAGGAACCGAAATTAGCGATTGCACCACTATTGGTACATGTGTTCCTATAGTGGTACAAGCGGTATTGAATACATAAATTGGTTATTAAACCATCTTTATATTTTTCCTATGAAGTAGGGATTAAAAGCTTTCGTTTAATGTTTTAACATTGTCCATAGGTATTCATCGATTTTTTAACAAAAGTTTTCCTTAAGTATGCGACTATTGGTACAACCACCCTATACGTTTTATTAAGAGCAAAACCTGTTTGAGTACCAGCAAAAATGTGTTATAAAGATATACCACATTTGAGAGGAGAAATATTCCATTATTGTCTAAGAATGGTTTAAGAATGATGACTGTCTTTTGAAAGAAGATGGTTGACACACATCGGAAAGGGATTATTAACGTAATTTTTAATTTCAAAATGGCGACTTCCGGTTACCAGAATATAGAGAGAACCATCATCGATTTGAAAGGTGGTGGCGAGTAGACATCGGAATTTGACATCCATTTTGATGATGGTTTTCACAGTTTTGTGGTAACCGGAATTCGTCACCGTGGATTTCAAAATGGTGTAAATCATCAATTTCTGATATTTACTGGCAACCCCTTCCAAATAACAACCATATTGATGATCGGTGTCACTGTTTTGTGGTAACCGGAAGCCGCCATCTTGGCTTTCACTGTGGCGTCAATAAACAATTTCCATTAGCTACTGATCTATACTGATCGAACATTCCACGATTTCTTGCGCGTGGAAAAATTTACTGAAATTTCATAACCCTCAGGTTCGAATAAGAAATATTCCAAACGCATCTTATGAACCTATGTATTATTAACTTGGCACAAAAAATGCGTTGATATTCTATACCACTCCTGCCCTGAAAAATTTGGCAAACCATTTTTACACTAATTAATATTTGACCCAGTTTTGCCAGCAATTGTGATAAATATACCATTTCTGACATAACAGAATATTTTAACCAACTTTTGCTCTGATATTTTTTTTAACCCTCTCTTACTCTCATTCTCTCAGATTCATCGCTGGGGACTATCCGAGCAGATCGCGAATAGCTCAAAAACGGTTTTAGGAAGAAATTCGTCATCGGGGAGCTCTCAATTAGAAGAGTAGCATAAAGCACAGCCGGGGACTGTACGAGAAGATCGCAACCAAGTTGATGGAAATCGGGAACCGATTGGCAAGCGAGGCTCTATGTGTATTGCGAGAGCAAAATGAACGGTTCATTCGAGACCAAAATGAGGAAGTACGAGAAACTCTACCGAAATCCGCACGAAGTAATGTTTTGGGTTAGTTCCGTGGAGAAAGTATACAGTGGCAAAAGATGGAAATATTAGTTTAATACCCTATTCACACTCTGGCACAGGGGTCAGTCCATAAGAATACTCCAACATATAAAAAAAACACCCATACTCGATTAACTGAGTCGAATGGTGCAATACACAAGTGATGAATTCAAAGCTATGAGGAAACGGTTGTTTAGGATGGCGAAATACAATACTTCAACTTTCAATGCTCGCGTTCTATTTCAAATCATCCTTATCCAATATTAATTTATCGTGTTGTTTAGTAAACATTCAGTATAATTTCTACCGAGCCTGTTGATTAGTGGAACAACACTTGCCTAGAATATACCTACCGCTAAGCGTAACATGCTCGCCAGATTCAGATTAGGTTGAAAACAGTATCTTCTATAAAAAGGTGGAAGTTCTATAATCATATGGCACTTTTTTAGTAAAATAACATGAATGATCATAATGAATCTGTTGCGATTCGTAGTGAGTTGAACTCGTGTGATCATTTAATTGCCCGTATAACTTATTCAAGCGAATATCGAAAAATCAATTTCAGTTCATTAAATAACTGGAAAAACGAAGAAAAAAGGATAGTTATTACGCTTACTTGATCTATTATGATTCGATAAAATTCAGGAAAAATTGGAAACGAATGAACGCTTGCATTGGAAATATGTGCAGTTACTTCGATTGACGTTTTCAATAGTCTCATCAAATAACGAAGGCACTAGTAGTGAAATTTAATGGATTTTCATCCAATGGTTTGTAGTATTTATAGCACTGTTTTTACTACTACTTTTAGTTCCATAAAGGTGCAAAAATGGTCAGTTCGCTGTTATTAGCTTAAATCATCTCGAATATTCTATTTGGGAATTTCTTCATCAGACAAAAGCGTGTGAATCATTTCAGCTCAAGTGTTGAAGCTCTGAAATGTTCTGTTCATTAACAAAGGTTTGGAACTCGATGATGGAATCCAACATTTTTAAAGTATGATCTTGATTACGCTTTTGTCTGGGATTAACATATAACATTACTGTTTTAATAGTATTCCAAACAGAATAACTTTCGTTTGTGTTACAAAGATTTTCGAAATATTTTATGGCGCATACTGTAAGTAGATTCTACAACAAGCTGTGCCGGTATGCATTTCATGCAAAGCTGTGTACGCTGACGTGCTGATATTTTTTTATCACAAATGGAATGATTTAGCAGTCAAATCTAATAAAACCTAATAATGGAAAAGAGCATCAGAGCAATTGTGCGATGCTAGACGCTTCTAGATGTTTATTCTCATTATTGTTAGCGCAGCAACATAAATGCCCATACCAGAAGCGTCTGGTTTTTAATGACTGTGATATGAACTAACGGCAGCGACGCGACGAATTGTTTGTATGATTTTATTTAAAACCTTCTCTATGAGCTAGGGTTGCTTAAAAATGTAAAGAAGTGTAAAATATTACTTTATTATACATAAGTCTAGTTTGTGTTCAATAGTTATATGCAGTTTTAAGCAAAAAAGAAAGAATCTTCAGAATGGAAAAAAGCCAACTAGAATACTGCGTGACTACAAGTGAGGTAACAGGAACCGAAGTGATTTATTTCATTTGAAAACAAGAAAAGGACTGGGACTCTCCATTCAAATCATTGGATCGTGTCATTCAACGAGTGGATGGCGTTCTCACTCGAAGAACAAAGCTTCCAATTATTTCCGATTCTTTTTTCTCTTCGGTCAAGGCCACACACTATTGAAGCTGGCATTTTATAGAGAGAGAGTACATGCGGGAGGCGTTGGCATTTTCTACTTCCTGGGTCTGCTCCGGCATAGGAGAGGAGGAGGGTTGAAGATTTACGTACCGTTTAGCAATGAGTCGCGTGTCTTTGATAAATAAATTTCTATTAAGCTACGTGTTACCTGGCGGTGCCTGGAAAACGCGAATGGTTCCGTATCGATTAGTAAGAATAAGAGCTAACCTTGAATTTTAATGATTAGTTACAATAATATGGATCTAATTTAGTTGGATACAGTTCAGTGAAGTATTGTTGGTTGCTAAGCATTGGACCATGCCTCGATGTTTGCTTACTGTTCGATTTTATTAGCTTACAATCTAATTAAAATGTGTACCTTTGCGAACCTTAAAATGGTAATAACTTATATGCGATATAGGCGGATTATGGAATGTTCAATTTAACAACCATCGTTCCTTAAACATGATTTGCTATGTTTTAAAATATCAAAGGAAAAAAGCGAGGCTTTTCTTAGACGGTGTTTATTTGTTTCAAGTTGTTTGTCTCCTGCCATGTCATGTCGTTAAGTATCAGCTGGTTGTACTTAAAGTATACCTTTTCTCTACTCTAAATAAGCTGAATTCCAATATCGTAAAAATCATTGTTGACTTAATTACGGACTCAATTATTAGCGGTTTTGTTCCTGGATCGAGGGTTAGATTTAATACAGTTTTTCCTGAGCAAAAACACGGATTTTGAGAAAGGAGAAAGTGTATTTCGCAAAAAGTTTCTGGTAATTGTTACTACGTGAAAAAAAGTTTGAAATTTTAATTTGAAAAGGGATTTACAGAAATATGCATTCATTACATTTTGAGTTTTTCTCAGTTTTACTTAATCACTAAAGTTTTACATAGGCTTTAAAAGTTTAATTTGAATTGTTTTGAGCAGGTTAGTATAAACATGGCATCATTAGAGTAAACCATAAGCGCACAGTGTAAAAACATTCTCAACCGTACCAATTTGCCTATTGTGCATTCAAAAATAACGTCAAGGTAACGTGCGTAAGAGGATTGTGTTGGGGGTTCAAACACCTCCCATGAGGATTTTGAATAACTTTTAAAAATTTATTAACTTCCTATTAGGAAACAAAAATATACTACTAGCCGTTTTGACACATAACATGCAATTTGTGTTCGGACATTCTACAAACAAATCGTTGAAGAAGCTTTGTGAGGCTTTTCTGGTTCGGTTTACGTTTCGACAAGCTTAGATATTAGCAACAGTTGCGAGCAGACCAGTTACACAGTAAAGGTCGTATAATTTCTTACAAAATTGCATTTGAGCGACTTAGTGAAATGTCACAATTAATCCTGTTCAGACAGATGTTTTCCATTTAATTCCACTATAGAAACTATAGAATTCTATAGTGGAGTTAAACGGAAAACATTTGTCTTAACAGGATTAAAAGTAAAAGCCGGTCAACGGGCTAGCAACTGGAGCAAAGGACGAAAAACACGAAGTTGGAGATAATCCGGATTTCGTTGTCTAGAGAAATTTAATCGTCGATTATCTCTCCGTCGGAGTGGTTGGCAGCTAAATGGATTGCAAAAATTGGCGTCGGTATCGGGAGAAATACCGTTGCCGAGGAACTCTCAGCACCAGCTCGCATATAAATAGGAATAAGTAGAGCCGAGAACTATAAGAAACCCTGCGAAGGTGGTTGTAAACAGATGCAAATCATTATGGTCGACACTTCCGGATCGCTTCCTGTCTTAACAGGTGAGTATATTTGCAGCAGATTTGAGCAGTTCAGACATACCGCGAAGGTTGAACAGCAGGCAAGATAGGCAGCAATGGAAAAAAGAGCATGATTACAATTTCGCAGGTAGGCGTATGGATGATGATTGCGATATACAAGAGGTTTAGGTTTAATAGCTAGACTTAACTACTATAAAGCAAACCGACACTACCACGAACTAGCAGGCAGCAGTGTCTGTTAAATAAGCCTTCTCCATAACACACATTTACCCAATCTGTTGAGCTGAGTTGATTGGTACACAAGACTCGGCCATCTAGGCCTCGGAAAAAATCGTCAAAGTTTGAGGATTTCTACACCTTTCATTTTATAAGAAACGTAAAAAACTCAAAACCCTCCCCTTGGGAATTTTCTGCGCACGGGGGCATAATATTAGTCGTATGAATAAAAACAACTTAAAGTTTATATGTACTACTTATCATGCTTTAAAACAACTATGGCAATTCGATTTTCAAGATCAACGGTAACACGAAAAAAAATAACTGGCGAATCATTTAAACTTCCGGCACTCGCGCTGGTACTATGGAGTGTCGCTCAGAAAATCCAGTAAAAGTGTCTTTAAGTACTAGCGGCTGCTAGTTCAGTGCTCCATTTACGCCACCTCCGGAAGGTTAAGCGATAGAAAAGAATTAATTAGCTAATCTTAATATTTCACGTTCTTTCTCATCCATAAACAGAAAGTTAAGCGTTCCGGAACTGTCTAAGTCAGCGATTATCAATCTGTGGTCCGAGGACCCCAAGACCCCGTGAAGAAGAAAAATCTCTTTTTCGGATCCCATGCCGTACTATGACAATTGATGTCTCCTGGGTATAACATCAAGCGAAATTTTTTCAGACTTTACAAGGAATCTCATCAGCCTATAGTTTTTAAAAGCATTAATAGGGGATCGTCAGAGTCGTACTCTTCCTGAGTCAAGAAAGCACGATGATTAATAATTGTCCTGTATTGTGCAATTTCCATTCAAAATCATCACTAACCGGAGCAAAATGTCATTAAAACAGCGCTCCTCAGGCTTCAGTAGATTCACGCATAACTAACTTGAATAGGTGACTACACCGTCGATCTCAACCTTGTAAGCGGGCATGTAGACTCCGTAGTCTATCACAAAATACTCTTCACCAAAAACATTGCTTGTTTTAGTCAAACTATTAAAGTTGCGTAATGAAGTAAAGAAGAAAAGCTTTCTTTTATTACCAAAATCGATAGAGCAGGAAATAGAGGCCAAATGGTGCTCCTAATTCCCGGATAACCATTGTCCTATCGAAGTAAAAGTCCTGTTCATTCAGTTTGTGTCAGTGGGCTGTTTTACAGATTCTGTTGTATTGACTTGTCTATGGAATGTTGTTCATTCACTAAACCCGACATTACATCAGCATATTCGCTAACAATGCTGCTACCGCTGACATATACCGCAACTTTCAAAAATTTCATTTCACCAGCGTAGGCCATAAGAGAGCACTGAGATGTTGATCTGTTTTATAAATTTAGTGAGGAGAATTTATAAAATAAGTCAATTGTGCCATTGCAATGAGTACATGAATTGTTCGAAAGTCGAACTCAGAAAGAAAGCCAAAGTAAACATCAGAGGGGCGCAAAACTGAGACGCCGCCAAGGGTGTCACAAGACCACGCTACGGGCCTGCCCCTACCTGTAGGCGAAACTAAATTGTTGTTGCGGTCAAGCCATACTACTGAAGACATTTTTTTTGCAATACTGTGTGTAATCCGTCAATATAGAAGGTGTAAATTTATTTAGGGTCTGTGGAAGTAAAAGTTTGAAGGATAAACGGTACAGCCAAGGAACCCAAAAACTTGTTGCCAATCTTAACTGTGGCTGTAAGTCGGCCGCAGAAATTGGAAATGTGGTATTTATTGACGGCATCATGGATCCACTCAAGTATACTGATATATAGTACGCCAATCTGAAGCAATGTGTCCAGAAATTTGGATTCGGATATGACTGAATCCTCCAATTAGACAAGGATCTGAAACAAACAGTCAACATTGTTAAGAAATGGTTGTTGTACAGTACGTTGAACACCTTCCTTCTTCGCCACAGTCGCCTGACCTAAATCTTATCGACCATCTATGGGATGAATTACATCAACCAAAACAATGTCTCGGAAAGTACCGCTAGGTCTCTGTCATTTTGAAATGGGTTATTGGCAAATCGGTAGAGCTAACACCTTCTACGTTCGGAGGCTAAACTGTTAGCATGGGGTATTCAGACTATATATAGAAAGCTTATTTTTCATAATATTACTGCCGGACGGTTTGACCTCTTCTTCCACCACAAAATTATTTAGAAAAATTATAGAAAAAGACATTTTTAGAAAAGGATTGCTCAAATTAATGAGAAAAAGTTGAATAGGAGTTTTTATAGATGACTGAGTATCATAACTTTCCAAAAATTGATTGTCACCGGTACCAAAATTCAGATAACATTTAATGCGATTCTAATGACGAGAGTGTATATTTATATGAGAAAATATACTGTGATATTTAAATGACAAATTTGTTCACAGTATACAGTTCGTATTTCTGTTACAAGTCAGTGTTCTGTGCTATTAATAAACACATCAAACATAATACTTAAGCAAGTTTTGCGAAATTATATTTCTATTTGCCAAGAACACTCTATTAAAACTGTGGTATTTATGACAATCGAATAATAAATAAAATTTGTAATAGAACTGAAAAACTTGGTAAAAACGTATAAAGTATATACGACTAAAACTGCTAACAATCGGATTTGCTGAGATGCAGAATCAATAACCCACAAATTTTATCGTCATTCGTGTAATAAGCTTGTTGAGTAATACGACAAATAGTGAATTTGTCGATTCTTTCAATTGGATGCCGATTGCTGTTAAATCTCATATGAGTCAAACTATCACATAGATATCACGAAATTTTTGCCGTCAATTGAACTTAGCCCAAGTTTACATGAGAAACTTAACGTTACAACCAGCATCTGCATGTCCCAGCCAGCCTTTTTGATGGTATATCCAAGTTGCAACTGAATAATACGTGTTTATATCCCACTAAAAAGTCGCATAAAATGCAGAAAATCGGCATATGCGTACCAAACTGGAGGCGACATACGTACATAGCTATTGAAATTGACGATTAATAACAATATACACGTTTGTCGCGATAATCTCTAGTATAAAAGCGATTCTAGAGAATATATTTACGATTGGATTTGCGAAACAATCTCACATTGTATTCGATATCCATAACTAGTATACGATTCCGGAACACGATATACGATTAACTCTCATATGTCGGTAAAGAAGATCAAAAACTAGGAACAGTTAAGTTGTACATCAATCATCTCCAGCATAACAAAATACGTATAAAAGCGGGGTTTGGGGAGAAAAAAAAACGAACGCGGATTGTGAACGGAGGCCAAAATCCAACCCAACCCACCCCCCAAGCCATTGGGATTCTCTTCTTCACATGTTAAGATGGGACTCGAACTTACGACATTTGGATTGTACGATAGGGCCTACTACACAGAACTATTTTAATTGTTATAAGCGTGACAATATTTCGTAATCATATCTTATCTTCAAGTAGAGAAACTCTATTCCGATAAACATTCGCCATATATGCAGCAATCTCATTTAAAAGATATGAGCAAAGTCGTAAGTAATTTTGCGAAATCGGGTTTCTTATATGTTGTGATATATTAAGTCGTATTTAACTTTTTGAAGTCATTGTGATGTATATCGAAGTCGTAGATATGTTTATGTTTCTTAGTGACTATTCTCCCATATATAATAAAGACCACAGTGACTTTATTATGTTGTTTATCAGACATTGATCGAAGTAAAATACGATCATATATATGGAAAAATACGATTTTAAATGATTTAAATATTTGTAGCTATATGAATATAAGTTGTCAGCGCTCTGCGACCAGCTCCGATTGAACACGATTTACCTAGAACATTAAAGCGATTTTGAATGAAAGGTCATATTTAAATTATGTTTCGAGTAATACGCGATTACAAATCAATTTCTGCGGACTAAATTCGACTGTAGTAACGATTTTGACTCTTTGTAGACATCATCACGAGTCTTTTTCTACATTGTTGTACGATTTGTGGTTTGCTGGGGTTACCGGCCTCTAGTGTAGCGTTTTCAATACAAACTTCCATACAAACTTCAAACGCAATGCGCCAATCTGGGGAGCCACCAATCGCTTCCCATATTTAGATAGTCATTTCTGACCCCAAAAAAATACTCAAGAAGTTCTGTGGTGAAAAATGGCTTATGCCACACTAGTACACATATGGCACGATGTAACAGAACAGAGACTTCAACAGGCTATTCCGAAGAGCGACTAAAATATTGCGACTAGCTGCATCTTGAAGTTAGTAAGTTAGGCTTATCGTTTCTACTTTATATCTTACACTGTGGCAAACGACTTGTCCGCACACATCTTTAAGTTACTTGTGAAAACGTGGCCTCAAAGAGCAACGATACATTTTAATGATTGTACCCAAAGTGAGGCACCATGTTTCGTTTGTTTTTGGTGTTCGTTAAGAGAATTAAACTAAAATCAGGGTGAGAAACGAATCGATCAAATATAATCGATTCAAGAGCGCCTATTTAATATTTCGCATGCTTTCGGAACTGCGCTCCGATTCTCCCATTTCGGTAGGTATAAAACGACATTTTTGAGAGCTCCATACGTTTTCCGTACTCGTGGTGGTCTTTGCTCTCGAGGCCCGAAATTGAGCTACTTTTTAAGGAATAAATTGCAGAGTATCTTTTTTTTATTTTGAAGCTACATGTTTTGACTTTTAAATTTTAATTTTGAAGACCAAAAATGTTATTGATTATATTGATGTTGAAACAACTTCCGAATAAGACTTTTCATAAAAGTATTGGTCCGTTTTTTATTATTCAGCAAACATATCGCTGTGTGAGGACAGATTTTTTGTTCTGCTGATTGTAAAATTTATGCAACGATTAGCCTTCTTTTTAATATTTACGTCATTTTTTGGCATATTAGAGGCTATAAAACTGGAATAAAATAAAATTTTGCAAATATGTAGCGTGGGGTACATGCACATTATGTGATGCTATTTCCCAAAGTTTAGTAAAACGATCTTTATCCTGCTATCAAATAGACATTGAAATTTTTGTCAAGAACTAACGTGTCTTTCATTGTTGATGGTTAGTGTGCTAGAACTGTTCCACCAAATCCATAAATCGCCTGCCAGATTGGAAATTTTAGGGAAAATGTCGAATTTGGAACCTTCTTTGGAACAGTATACTTGAACTTGGCACTGAATTATTTATGTCTGGGAAGTTGAGTGTTGTCGTAAGTTTCGCCATTCATCACGATAGAACAAAATTCGATGAGCAACTGTGGTTTAAGTTTCAACTGGTCATTTTGGTAAACAAAAAAAAACTATTTTTTACGCTACTGCTTGCACGATTTTCATGAAAATCAATCAATGTGTTCGGTACATGGTTAGAATACTACTGATTAATTGATGGTGGCAAACTGCTTATTTCGTTTACGTTTTTAGCAGGAAACAGCACACAATAGAACTACAAAATTTCGATTCCTTGAAAAAGGTCTAATGTGGACCGAAACGTCGGAAGAAGAGAGAAAGATGAAAGTTCTTACTTAATAAAGACTGAAACGCCAATCCCTAACCTAGAAAGTACAACCCGCAGAGTCGAAAATACATCAGTTTAATTTTTTTGTAATCCCTGTTTTTGCTAAGGTGTAAATCTACCGTCTACTAAATCTTTTCCATAATCCACAACTTATTCTTTGATTCATGTGCTAGTGTTATCCGCTTAATCACGATATAATTGTGATTAAATTGATTATCGTACGTTCGTTTCTGTATCGATTGACAGTTTAGATACTCAGTATCCCCGCTGTGTCCACCCGTCTGCTTAAGCCTTTCTTCTTTCCTTCGATGTGTAGTATGTATTGTGCAAAAAAAATCTACTTGTAATCAGTATCATATGTACACGTTTGCTACTAACCTACTATAAATATCTAGCTCACGTCTCAGTCAGTATGGAGAGCACGCATATAATTTCCTCTTCGAATAATTCTAGCTGAGGAGCGCGTATTTTTTTGTGTTTGTTCGTGAATGGTTTTCATATAAGCATGCATGCAGTTAAGTATAAGTAAAAATATATGCGATATGCTGCGGACCGGATAACTTCGTACATATGTATATGCAAAATTCGGAACGTATTCTTCCACTCATATTTAGATGTGCCGCAGCAGAACGCTTCGCGCGTTGCGACAATTGGTCTCGGGTTTGTTTTGTGCGTCTGTGTACGGAGTTTGCAATTGGCACTGGGCGATAAGACTATTTGGGTCGACACAATTTTGCGCACTGCTTTGTCCATGTCGATGCGATGGTGTAAATTTTGGTGCAATTTATTTTAAGTTCGCAGGAGACGGTCGGTTCTTCACTTATATTTAGAAGTACCTGGCGTTCCCATTAAATTTACAGCGTTTCTTTCAGCTCGTCCAACTGATAGTCTTTCTAAACGGTATATCGTGTCAAGTTGAAGACCATTTGATATTTTAAAGTTTTCATATAAACGAGAATCCAACTTGGTCACGAATCATTTATTACTGCTGCTGCTGCTGCCAGTTGCTTGTAATGCGTCCTGTCCGACTTCGCTGCCTCGACCTGCTGCTGGTACTGACGGGAGTGGCCAGAGCAGGGGGTGTTGTTTCCTCAGACGCCGGTGCCGGACAACCTGCAATGGTACGCTCCATAAATTATTAAGAAGAAATGAATTGAAACACATGTCGTCAATACACATTTGCTGAGAATCTCACCCAATGGATCATAATGTAATTGGAAATGGGTGATGAAAATTTATTTTTTGCGCTACCCTCTACCACATATGAATTTTTAACCCCAACACGATACAATCGAAAATCAATACTCACGACACACGGAACAGTTCTCTTCGTCGCTTCCATCTCCGCACCCGTCCCGCCCGGAGCAAACAATAGCCGACGAGCGGCAGTTTCCGTTGCCGCATCGTAACGGACAATAGTTTCTGCTACGGCTGTTCGGTCCGGACAGCAGTTTCACGAAGAAATTCGGCACCGAGCGTGAACCGCAAAGATGCGGTGGCTCATCGCTCCCATCCCGGCAGGTTACAATCGCATTGCAGTACTCGTACTCCGGCAAACATTCGCCGCTCCGGCACATGAACGTGTGCTCTGGGCATCGTCGCGACTTCCGGAAGTCGCACCCGACCTCGTCCTCTCCCTGAGGGCACTGGATTTTGCCGTCGCAGATTCCGGCCCGCGAGATGCAGCGGCCACTTCGCTCGCATCGGTACGACAAATCCGGACAGTTGGTGATGTTAGATTTCAGCGAAAAGTTACACTCCTCGTCCGAGGCATCACTGCAATCTGGGCGACCATCGCACACGAAGAACCAGCTAATGCAGATTCCACTCGAGCGGCACTGGAGGGAGTATAGGAAAGCGTACATTGTTGGTAGAAATAATCGCAAGCAAGGGCCATGAATAAGCTGACCAACTCTGATGAAAAAATCCGGACACCATATGGACTGTTTGCCTGACCGTGGTGAACGATCGCGCTTCTTTGCCAAATGGTGTACGCATTCTTTCGTCAGAGTTGGTCAGTTTAGCCGTGAACAAGTTTTTCAATATATAATAATAAATATAAACAGCATATATGTACGCAATCTATAAACACGGTGCTACAGTGATTTTGTACTTATAAAGTGACCTAGTACAGATTGTAGATCTCATCAAATGCAACACAAAATAATGTGTGAAAAAGCCCTGTTTCATCTCATTAGTCAGGATGTCACACTATTTCATTGATAACTCGACTTACAGTGATTGGATTGCGCTTAAATAGGTATCATCATCTTTGCTTCGTTCCTAAGAAGCAGTACAGTTTAAAGTTTTGCCTGGAAAATGGAAAATGCTTGCGTTTGAGCGAAAATTCAAAATATTAATTTAGCAAAAAATCAATTTTTCGGAACTTTCGCCACTAAAACGCCTAAAAATTTTACGCGGTCTTCTTTCAACCGATTTTAAATTTGTTGAGTGTTTTAGAAAGAAACAGAAATTACTTTTCCAACGTATGCTATGCTAAGCTCTTTTGTCAAAAATACGTTTCGGTTTCGAGACAGCTATATAAAGTAACCATCATTTTGGGATTTTTTCGTGAAAATATGAAAATTTAATGGAATTTAGAATTAATGAAATTTAGAGAGAGTTTAATTCCACATCCAACGACCTATATATGAGCAAAATCGGTTGAAAAAAGGCAGTGTTAATATTTTTCTCCTAAATTACAAACATGCTCGCATGAACTCTTGAGGGGTTAGTGAGGTATTGTCTCGTACTATACGATTCTATAATTATATGTTCCGATATTTTCTCCAATTTCAATATCAAAGTTCACACACATTCTTTTGAATATATACGTAATCGAGCAAAAAAAGATCATTTTTTTAAATTTTATATGAAACAGTCCCCTTAAAAGTTCATGCTAGCAAGTTTCTAATTTTTGAAAAAATTAATAGCTGCCGTTTTTCAACCGATTTTCATCATAAATAGGTCATTGAAGACGGAATTAAATTTTCTTTAAAAATTGCTATTAAAACAAAGAAGCTTTCTAACAAAAATGTTGAGCAAAATTTTTTTCACGAATAAATCCCAAAATTATGGTTACTTTTATATTGTTATACCAAAACGGGATAATACTTTTAACAAAAGAACATAACATATCGTACAGTTAGAAAGTTCATTTCTTCTTCTTTCCAAAACACTAAAAGAATTGAAAATCAGTTGAAAAATGCCCGCGTAGAAAATTTTGTAGTGCCGAAAATCCTGTTTTTCTGATATAAATCAAGATTTTGAGGGTATATACCTACAAACTTTAACAGATCATTTTAAAAGTATATTCATTTTTTTTTAAATTTTGTAGCACCGCGTAATCATCGACAAAACAGATATTTTTATTTGCCGTTATCATTTCCCTAATTGATCGAAGAACATTGTTTATGAAGTCAGAAACTATATCGGAGAAAATTTTCAATAGATTAACTTGATTTAAATACAAAAACATTAAGAAAAAAAGTTTTTCCGCATTTGAAAAAAATTTAACGATACTGCGTCATTTGGGCGAATGGTCATTAAGTCCAATGGCCATTAGGCCGAATGATCATTAGGCCGAATGGTCATTAGGCCGAATGAACATTAGGCCGAATGGCCTATGGGCAGGGCCGTTGAGAGCCGCGTCGGGCCCCAAGGCTTGTATTAATGCCGGGCCCTTTGAAACCTAAGCCCTCTAGTATGAGTTAGTACCTCTTCAGCCATGGGAAACTCGTGAGTCCTTGGTTTCTATTAGTCTCCGGTTTACTCATATTGCCACATTCATAGAAAGCATTCCAGACAGGAGAATCTCGGCAGCTTCTTATTCTGTGGTATCCAAATCGGGTAAAATTACCATAGCTTCGAGTTTTTCAATTTGCAGGTACTCGGGAATCATAAATCAGTAGCATCTAGTTCAAATGGCATGTTCTCCATGTTGATCGGAGATTTGTGCCTTGCCATGAATCGTATTTTCATGATTTCCCTGATGGGAAGAATTGAGGAAGTGGTAAAGTTAGGAGTAATGAATATACCCAATAATAGACCACGAAGCATTATTCAATGGCTTTGGATATGTTCTATATTCGCATACAAAACATATTCTTTGCGGATTCATAGTTCTATAGAGATCGATAAAGCACACTTAGTGTCGGAAAAGGCGAAATAGTGTGCCAGAATAGAGCTAGTTCAGAAGCACCTTAATTACTGTCAGCAATGTTAACATAGAGCCGAGTTTTTTGAAAAAGAACTCTTCTCTTCTTTATCGACGCAACAAAAGAAAAAAAACTTTCGATAACGTACCCACCCTTCCTCTCTTCTTTTGTTTGACATTCCGACTGTTTAAATTGATGATTTAGTGCCTATAGAAATGGGATGGGAAAATTTGCATGTATACTTGTTTTAATCCAATTTCTACCTAGATGTTCGGTTTAAATTATGCAAACGTCTATTGTGGATTATATTTGCAATTGTATTTTTTCGAAAAATCGTGCAGAATTTGCATTTTGATTTTAAGTTTATTGCATCATCATTTATTACATGAAGGATTACGAGTTTAGGTGACTATTGGAACGCATATGTATATTTGTTATTGTTCGGTGTCTCAACGCACTATAAGAAGATTCTATATTAGTACTTAGAGTTTTCTATAAAAGCTTCATAGCATTTATCTTCAAAAGCTTTTAGCACGATGTCTATGTTCTGTATGTTGATATAGTGCTAGATTTAATGCTTTACATTTTAGGTGCATTGAGGTATCAACAATACTTGTATACGGCTTGTTAGCAATGGAAATGCCATCTTATAGCTTATCTAGAGTTTTCAATTGGTGCTAATGGTTACCTGGGCAACGACATAAAACAATTAAAACAGAGCATTCTGCACCCCTGCTGAACGATCTGCAGATGCTACTATAGCAGGAATAATACTTCCAACCCCCGGAGGAAATTATAATTTTTGTATTAACAGTGAGCGGATATATTTCGTTTCGCGAAACAAACAATTCTGCTTGATTGATGGTCTGGAACATAATCATCACGCTATGTCTAATATGGTGAAATTGTAGGGTGTAAACATTGGCCATCTTTAGCTACAAACCAATATGTACGGATCTGACAGGAACAAATATTCACTCAACAACAATCACGCCCAGTATCTCCATGCCAACAACCGGCACCACCCGTGAAGAAGCGAACGTAGAAGAGGACGGATGCGTTTGTGTGGGCGCTCGCATTTCTGTTTGACGCTCTGTTGTTTCTTCGAAAATACTTTAAATTGGCTTCTCAATATTTTGTAGTGTATTTCGTCGATTCAAACAAAAAAAATCGGTAAAAACTTGTACACAAAGTAGACAACATCCTTAAGAACGTTTTTTTTAACAAATGTCAACTATCAAATAAAGTTTCCATTTTTTTATATAACAATTTAATAAGGCGAATGGTTACAAAGAAATTACTATTGCTATTTTTATTGCTCTTCTACAAATACCGGACGTGTCCATCTTCCGGGTAAAATCGCGGGCCCCCAAATTCGACCCGGGCCCCAGGGCAATTGCCCTGGCTGCCTCCCCCTCTCATCGGGCCTGCCTATGGGCCAAATGAACCAAAAAGAGTATCAAATAGCGTAGTTGAAACTGAAAACAAGATTTAAAATAATGTTCAGTTTTAAATGAAGGGTGAACTTTTGCAATTTTTAAAGCTTTAAAGCTAGCTTACTTTTGTAATCTTTTCCTGCATATTTAAAAAAACAAATAGTGTGATCACCATTAATATTTATACTTAAGCCGTATGCAAACCAAACCTAATTAGTTTATTATTCTTTAAGGATTTGTGTTGCTGGCGTAATGGAATGAATAAAGAAAATTGTCGCCAAATGTGGCTACGCCACATCGCTTCGGGTCGTTGGCTATCCAATGTCGCTGTCGCTCCGTCGAACTTAAACTAATTTATAGCCCATATGTTTGAGTAATCCAGGTAAACGGGTGAATCACAGGTTTGCGGATCGGGGGCTTCCTCGCCCGGTGGACCCTCACCGGATTTGCGCTGCTTCGGATCCTTGATCTCGGTTATGTGGCAAAGCCGCATTATACTGATCTCGCCACAAGAACTAGAGCAGTGTAGAAACCGATAGTGCAGTACGTGTACATATATTCAATAAGTTGTCGCTTTTAAAACTACGTTACATTCCAAAATAATAATGCTGATAATTATCTAATAGGGCAAGCTGGATAGAATGTTTACATTATATATAATTCAAAAGAACAGCTCATTATAAAAAGAAGGATACTGGCAAATAATTGAGAAGCCAGCAAAGCAAATAATAACCGAGAGTCCTTAAAAGCTCGGCAGGATACGCTTCGACTTTTTTCCCCTCATTGCTAAACATTCGGCTTCTTGGCCTTCGGTCTAATGCCCAGTCGTGTATTCGGGACAATGTCCACTCGGCCTAATGTTTATTCGACCTAATATCCATTCGGCTGAATGACCTTGGGTCTAGTGACCTTCGGCCTCATGACCGGACACCGGAGAATTGGCAATAATGTTTGAGTATTTGTCAACTATGTTGTACAAATTGAGTCGTGTCACATCGTTAACCGTTATGTCTCTTGTCCACCCATACCAACAGTGCTGTAGCCGTGACTTCATCTCATTTTCTGATCGGACAACCTATGAATCTGATTCCTAGGCTCGGCATGAAGCATTTGCCGGTAAACTGACTGTGTAAATGGATAGAAGTATTGCACAGGAGAAGAAGTGGGAATTGTTTTACGACTGAATTTGTTACAAAATCTGTTACAATCGTGAATAGAATGGAAATAGTTGATTTTCTCTTATTTTATTTCGCACATTTCTATATTATAAAATCATACTTTTAACATTTTTAAAGCCACAAATTGAAGAAAAAGATTGAAAAAATGGGTTCCAATTTTGGCACGGTTCCTCTTTTTGCAATTTGTTACCCAAAACGAAACCACACTGTACCATAGACTACAAATGGAACAAAAATGAATGTTATCTCGTTGGGTGGGCGTAGCGTATTGGTAAATCGATTGCCTTGTACGCAGCGCACCTGGGTTCGAGTCCCGACCCCGCATATAGGGTTAGAAATTTTTCATAAGAGATTTTTCTAACCCGAAGAGGCGAATGACCTTAAGGTTAAAACCTCTATAATCGAAATAAAAAAAAGTTATCTTAGGGCGATTTGTATACACTGTGCTATACCTATATTCGTGACGGCTGACTAGCTATGATGTTGACACTGGCCAAATATGATAAAGGGTGTTACGATAAAAAAATTGGTCAACTTCAACTTGACGCACTTTTTCACAATGATTTAAAAAAATCCTGTATGTGTGTTGCATCATTTAATTTTGACATTTGCTCTTCAGTTGTGAAAATGTCTTCGAAGCAAGAGGAGTAACGGAGAAAAATGTTGCGCATGCATCACGAAAATGCGAACTATTGTTGAATGTGGTCTAATCAACTGCCTACCAATGTTCGGAAAACGTTTTTCGACAGTCAGGAAGATTGTATTGGGGGAATCCAAAGCCGGAGGCCGCAAAAACGACGATTGCCATCTGTTTCAAGCGGCATCCCAAGCACTCCGTCCGAGATGTCACAAGCAAGCTGGGAGACTGTCATTTACAACAGTGCATCGAGCTAAAACACGATTCGAACTGTAGACTAATAAGACTCCAAATCGTGACGATAGGCAATATAAATCGGACGGAGAACGATCTCGGAAGCTGTGTATGAAGTTGCTGACGAAGTTTGATCTCGTGGTAGAGGATGACGAAACGAATGTCATGGAAGACTTTAAACAGCTTCCTGGACAGGAATATCATACGTCGACTGGAAAAGGAAAGGCGGTAGAGATTACCAAACACATCAAGCTGCCGAAGTTCGCAACGAAATATCTCGTTTAGCAGGCCATCTGTTCCTGTAGCTTGAAGAGCGACATTTGCATCGCAACCGGGGCAATTAAAGAGGAAGTTTTAAATTCAGTTTTGAATATAATTTTTTTAGTTCAAAGTACGGAATGTGTAAAAATAATCAAAGATTGTATCTACTTTTGCTCGATATGGCTACCTTCTACCTTGGGTATGGCCTTGCAACGATTCAACGCAAATTGCAAGCTACCCGAATCGTATTTTGGTCAACTCTCGGACAATGGCTTTCTTCAGCGTCTCGAGGCTGACAAATTTTTTACTTCGGGCCTTGCTCACCAGAATGGCCCAGAGAGAATAATACATTGGATTCGCGTCTGGCGAATATGAGAGCCATTGTGTAGTTGAAATAAAGTTCGGGATGTTGGTTTTCAGCCATTCACTTTCCCGATAATATGTCGTATTTTCTTTGACGCCAGGCTTGATGAAAACGATTGGAGAGCGCCATATGCGGTTACAGCGGCCCAAACCATTATGGGCAACTCCTGGAGAAAATATTTTGTGAAAGTCATACGAAATCCCATGTAAACTTTAAACCGTGGTCGCAAAAATATTATTTCACCAATCTAGCTACAAATGTTCACATTTGGTCTAGGACCTAAATTGTTCCCAAACAGATGCTTGGAGCAGGAATCCAATGTTTGTCACATCCTAGAGACCAATCTCGTAACTATATAGGTACCCTACGCTGCCAGATAAAACGTACAAATGACGATGTGATATTGTATGGTTGTGTTTCTTTTGTTCTCGTAAAAAGTAATTCACAGCAGCATTAGAATCTAGCCAAACCTGAAACGTTCCGGGTGCACAACCGGTATTGGCACCATTGCAAACAGATTCCCCAGCTTCCACCGTCTGCGGATGAGCACAATCGCATCGGCCCAGCTCGTTGCAGTACGCGTATGGGTCGGCTAGCTGACACTGGCGGTTATTGATGCACGCCAATCCGAGAGAAACGGGACCGTCGCCAAGATCAACACGTGTCCGGATACCTGTGTCAATGAGATGATGGAGTGGCGAGAATAAAAAGTTTGCTGGAAATCATTTGGTAATGCGCTTATGTTCACCTTGTTCCTATTATCACCCTATTAATTTGAAGCCGTTGGTTAGAGTTTCGCAGTGTTCGCCATTTTTGTTCAACGTGTTGGAACAAAGGATTGGGTTTGGAGCATTCAATTCGAGCATGCATTGAACTTTTTTTATTATACTAATTCTCATGAACGAAATAAAGATATTGATAACGTATTATACTAAGGTGACCAGACGTCCCGGATTGGCGGGACAGTCCCGAGTTTTAAGGTCTTGTCCCGCATAGTAAAACATCCTGGAAATTGTACCGCATTCATCAAAATGCTGGTTTTTGTTTCTAAATACCCATATGGTACATTCATATTGTTCGAAACGCTGAGTCGTGCTGCCTTATCTCTGAGCTACGTGGGAAATGTGCAAATTGAGCCAATTTCTTCTGTTTGTCACGGTGTCGTCGACTTCTAATATGAGCCTGGTAATGAATTCTTACAAAAAGTTTCTCAGTCTTACACAAGTTGTGCTAATATTTGGGAAACGTACTTCCGCATTCGTCTTGAAAACATCTGGTCACTTTATATTAATGCATCCCGTCGATTGTATTAGAGAAGGTGTCACACTATTTCATTAACTACTCAGCCTATAGTCTTTGGAATGCTCATAAGTTAGCATCAATATCATTGCTACATTACTAAGAACGTATTTGAGTCATCGAAAACTCGGAGCGTGTCCAATTACCATTTTACCATAGGCGCCAATATGTGAACAAAGATGGCCTAACCAACCTCTAACCAACAGCTTCAATTGAGTAATGATAGAAACAAGCGAAAATAGGCTCATAACCCTACATTATGAATTTGTGCTACCAATCTAAAATCTGTATCTAATGTTCTGTATCTAATATTTGAAGAGAGAAAAGAGCGAAAGCTTCAATCGATGAGCGAAGCAGTAAACGAATGGTAACTTTTTCGAACATACGATAGCCGCTTGCGCTCGTTCCTGTGAGATGGCGCGGATAGTGAAAAGCTTACCTTGATGTTTTACTCGGATACTGCTCTCTGTGTTCAAAGTGGAAAAAGAAGGAGTAGTACTAGACGAGGTAGTCGTTCTTGTTTTGCTGATTTTTGGTGCTGTCGTACTAGTCGTTTTGGTTTCCGTGTCGGTGTCGATAAGTGAGGCAACTGTGGTGGATACTGGAGCTTCCGGTTCCATTATTGTTGTCCTGCTCGCCAATCGTACCAAAGTAGGGGTGGTGTGCTCTGCAACGAGACCATCAATTTCATTCTCCGTTTCCTTCTTTTTGGTCTGTATTTGATAGTCGTTTATTTCTGTAATATAATCCTGACGATGGGCACCACTATCGTATTCAGTTGTAGAAATGATTTTTTCACTGTCAAATGATTCTTGACTTGTTCTGGGAGTTGATTCATCCTCGCCTTCTATTAGATTAGAATGATTTTCTTCGGCAAAGCGATTATGTTTTTCTGTGAGTTCCACTGCTCCGTTGTGATAATTATGATGTTGATAAGCAGAATCTTCTCCGTCGTGACTAGTGCTTTCGTACTCATAGCTTCCTCCGGTCGAACCAGCGATCGAAGCTTCTGAAGAATACTGTTCGAATTCTGTTGTTTCGCGAGAAGGATTTCCAGTTGTCGTTCGAGTACGATCATCTTCTTGCTCTTTGAAATTAGCTTCAACTTCACGCTCTAGTGCGGTGTATTGCTCCGTATTCTCATACATCTGCATGAAGGAAGTGCTTTTGGAATCATCGTACGGTTCAGTGGTCTCCCCATCAGTAGTGTATTCATTGCTTCCCCTGATGGTTGTACTCTCTTGACTCATTGGTTCCTTTTCCACGGCAACATTTTGCTCTGCCTGACCCATCTCCTGGTCCCGATCAGATTCCTCCTCTTTCATCATCAGATTCTCGACTACGACGGCATCATCTTCCGTGGTTGTCGACATCCGATCAATCTCCGGCTCCTGCTGCTGGGGTTTAGCGAAACCCGGCAATTGCTGCTCCAATGTGGTGGTGGATTCCGTCACGCAAGTAGGACCCTCTTGCCGGGCTGGAGCAGTGCATTGGCAACGGCCAAACAGATTCGGAATTAGAAAGTCACAATGGCTTTCGGTGTCCCACATGCGACAGTGCGCGTGGCTATAGCAAACCGTTCCTGGCTGAGCGGCTGGAAGAAAACGAACAGACGAGAATGTAAGTGATTAGTGTATTTACATCAATATTTTAACGGAGAATGTGTGATGTGGGGTGGGAACTGGGTAGATTTTATCATCAATAGGCATATTATCCGAGGAGTTTAAAAAAATCACACCCCGGATAATCGAGTCAAACTTTTGTATGTGAGTTATTTTATGAATTTAAGCTTCATTCGCAAAGAAATTGGAAATAAAATGGTCAGGGTAAATTTAAATAAATGTAAGGGTACCACCTATTTTGGCCCTAGTCGAGTTTTCATAATTTCAAAGTGTGATTTGTATTTTTAGTTGGTTTTCATTTATTATTTATAGTGGTAACGAGTTAACGGTATATAACAGTTTTTATAGCTATTTGTGCCAGAATTCTAAGACAAACTTTTTAACAAGATGTGTCTTTGGCAATGCAGATCACACTCAATAAGCTTGGGGAAATGAATCGATTACTCGTTTACTAAAAAAAATAATGTAAGTAAGTAAGCTGTGGCCCGGGCCCCGTGGTGGTGGAGGAACGCTATGTGGGAAGCTGAGCTGCAAGCAACCGGGCGGGTCATAGGTGGTGGATAATGCTTAGTCGCGATAGCAACTAGTTGTGATTCGCGACCCGAACCAGTAGCGGGGGTTGATTGCGGGTGTGGTAGGACGAGGTAGTGGGCCCTACACGTTCTAGGCTTAAATACTACATGCCCTAAAGCAGCCCTGACAAGGCGAGCCAGCGCCGCCTTTAAATAAGCGCTTCGCCCAAATCTGTCTCCTCCCGTGATCCTTCAGCGTTACTGCAAGGTTGGCGCAGGCCTAGCTAGCCGCCCATAAAAATAGCATGCTCAGGAAGCTCAACAACAAATTTCGGATGGACAAAATTGGCACAGACGTACGCAACGGAAACGGACAAGAGACTGGAAACTTGGGATATGGAACTGTAGGTCGCTTAACTTTATCGGGAGCACTCGCATACTTTCCGATATAGTGAAAGACCGCAAGTTCGACATTATGACGCTGCAGGAGGTGTGTTGGAAAGGGTTTACGGTGAGGGTCTTTCGCGGGAACCACATCATCTACCAGAGCTGCGACAATACACACGAGCTGGGAACAGCTTTTATGGTTGTGGAGGAGATGCAAAAGCGTGTGATCGGATGGTGGCCGGTCAGCGACAGAATGTGCAGGTTGAGGATCAAGGGCCGGTTCTTCAACATCAGCATAATTAAGGTGCATAGTCTCCACTTCGGAAGTAGCGATGACGACAAGGACGAATTCTACGCGCAGCTGGAGCGTGAATACGATCGCTGCCCAAGACATGATGTCAAGATCGTCATCGGCGACCTTAATGCTCAGGTTGGCCTGGGGGTGAAATAAGACCGGTAATTGGAAGATTCAGCACCCACCAGCAGACGAACGAGAACGGCCTAAGACTGATCAATTTTGCCACCTCCGAAAACATGGCCATAAGGAGCACCTTCTTCCAGCACCGCCTCCTGCACCGATATACCTGGAGATCACCGCAACAAAAAGAGACGCAAATTGATCATGTTCTGATTGATGGACGGCACTTCTCGGACATTATCGACGTAAGGACCTATCGGGGCACTAACATCGACTCGGACCACTATCTGGTGATGGTTAAACTGCGTCCAAAACTATCCGTAGTGAACCTAGACCGACTGAGGGAAACCAACGTCGCGACAACGTACGCACAGCATCTTGAAGCAGCGCTGCCACCGGAGGAAGAGCTCATCGATGCTCACTTTGAGGACTGCTGGACCAGGACTAAAGCAGCCATAAGCAGCACTGCGGAGAGCGTCCTGGGATACGTAAGGAGGAGTCGACGGAACGAAATCGATAGCGAGTGCCAAGAGATATTGGACGAGAAGAATGCAGCACGCGCAGCGATGTTGCTTCAAGCCACTCGTCAGAACGTGGAGTCATATCGACGGAAGCGAAAACAGCAAACTCGTCTTTTTCATGACAAAAAGCGCCGCCTGGAAGAGTCTGAGAGAGAGGAGATGGAGCTGCTGTATCGCTCTCAGGAAACACGGGCGTTCTTCAAGAAGCTGAATGCCTCTCGCAACGGTTTTATGCCGCGGGCCGAAATGTGTAGAGACAAGGAAGGTGGCATCTTGACGGGCGAACTTGAGGTGGTCGAAAGGTGGAGGCAGTACTTCAATGAACATCTGAATGGTGCGCAGGCGGACAATCGGGCGTTCGAGGAGGACGATTATGTCAGTGTCGCAGCCGACGGGGATGTACCAGCGCCCACTATGAATGAGGTTAACGAGGCTATTCAACAGCTCAAGAACAACAAGGCAACTGGTAAGGATGGTCTAGGAGCGGAATTCTTCAAGGTGGGTCCGGAGAAACTGACGGAAAGCATGCACCGAATAATCGAAAGAATCTGGGACAGAGGACAGCTACCGGAGTAGTGAAAGGAAGGGGTCATCATCCCGCTATACAATAAAGGCGACAAATTGGACTGTGAAAACTACAGAGCGATCACAGTGACAAATGCCGCTTACAAAGTGCTATCCCAGATTCTGTCCCGGCGCCTATCACCACTGGTAAATGGGTTTGTCGGGAGTTATGAGGCCGGTTTCATCAACGGCAGATCAACAAACCACCAAATCTTTACTATACGGCAAATCCTTCAAAAATGCCGTGAATGCCAGGTCCCGACACATCACCTGTTCATCGACTTTAAAGCCGCATATGACACGGTGGACCGTGTAGTGTAGAGCTATGGAAAATGATGGACGAGAACGGCTTCCCTGTGAAGCTGACAAGACTGATTAAGGCTACGATGGATGGTGTAAGGTGTAAGGTGTTGTGTCAAAATTTCGGGCGGTCTCTCGGCTCCGTTTGAAAAACGCAGAGGACTAAGACAAGGCGATGGGTTGTCCTGCCTGCTGTTCAATATAGCGCTGGAAGGAGTAATACGAAGAGCGGGGTTCAACGTGCGGGGCACGATTTTCACGAGGTCCGGACAGTTCGTATGCTTCGCTGACGACGTGGACATAATCGGTAGAAACAAGGAGACGGTAGCAGATCTGTATACCCGACTGAAGCGCGAAGCAGCACGAATAGGACTGTAGATAAATGTGTCTAAGACAAAGTACATGCTGGCTTGCGGAACCGATCGCGATAGGGAACGCTTGGGCAGTAGTATTACGATCGACGGCGACGAGTTCGAGGTGATCTATCTAGGCTCATTGGTGACTGCGGACAATAACACCAGACGGGAGATCAGAAGGCGTATTATCTCTGAAAGTCGTGCTTACTATGGGCTCCACAAAACTTTGAGATCCGGGAAGCTTCACTACCGCACGAAATGCGCCGTGTACAACACATTTATTAGACCGGTGGTTCTCTACGGGCACGAAACGTGGACAATGCTCGAGGAGGATCTGCAAGCACTCCAAGTCTTCGAAAGAAGGGTGCTGAACACGATCTTCGGTGGTGTGCAGGAGGATGGCGTGTGGAGGAGAAGGATGTACCACGAACTTGCGCGACTCTATGGTGAGCCAAGTATCCGGAAAGTAGCTCAAGCTGGAAGGGTACGGTGGACGGGGCATGTTGTGAGGATGCCGGACAACAAGTTGGTTTTCACCTCCAACCCGGCAGGTACAAGACGGAGAGGAGCACAGCGTTCCCGGTGGCTGGACCAAGTGGAGCAGAACCTGGCGAGTATTGGGCACCTGAGAAGTTAGAGACAAGCAGCAACTGACCGAGTGACGTGGTGGAATATTGTGTAACAGATTAAATTATGTTAATATGATCTACAATCAGGAAATATATAAGTAAGCTGGGGGTTGTCTGTTTTTTGGCTCTAGTTTAATTTACGTGGTGGTGTCACATATCATAGCTTACGTTTCTTTTAACATCAGCCCCAGTTATCAGCCTTACTTGTCGTTGTAAACCTACGTTGTGTAAACCAAAAGATAAATTCATTTAGAAACGTAGTTATCAACAACATGGGCATGAAGGGGTTAAAGATGCCATTGAAATTCTGAACAGAAATCAATTGTTGAAGGGGTTAATGGGAGAAGAGCAATATTGTGTCAAAGTCCACTGGAATTCAGAGCAGGATATTCATCAGAATTTATACAGGATTTTATTGAAAATAGGATAATGATTTTATCAGTACCTTGAATAAATCATAATCTTCAGCAGAATTCTATCTTGAGAAGGATTTTACCAAACCTCTGAGAAACTTTTCTTTAGAATCCTGCATAAAATTCAGAGAAAAGCTATAGAAATACGGATAAGGATTCAATCGGAATACTGACATAGATTCTTTCAAATCATTTGCCACTTCATCATTTTCTTACCTGAATGACGCCAATGGATTGTATTTATTATTTGTGTTAATAATTTTTAAAAGATTCAAATAAAAGATGAACCGCTGTTTTTCTAGGCGTGTGCACCTGGAATATAGTGACCTATCGTACTCCAAGATTTTAAAAACATAGAAAAAATATTCCTTCGCCTTATTGGATATAACTGGAAAAATATTCAGCCAGACATAAAATCATTATGGCCAAAACTTTCCAATGAGTGCTTGTTTGTCAAAATCAGTGCAAAAATACCATCCAACAAGCTTGCCAAAAAAAACTGACCTACTTAACACTACTCCACTCTACTTTTAGTTCAAAACTAAAAATTTGCATATTTGGCAACACCGCCGTTAAAAACTAGTATTGTTTCTAGATTCCTTGGACAAATCCTTCGAAAACCATCTCGCTGATTGATTCTAGTGCAAACAGTACCAGTGATGACAGTTTTTTTCACATCTCGCCCTGAGCAGAAGCTAAAAAAAGTCAATTCTACCTACAAGCCGATCGGTGCATATCGCATAAGCAGTCCATATCATATCAGTGCACAAACAATATTGTATTGTTACCCCGGCTGCGGAGTGAAATGAGTTTGCCAAATAAAACAAAAGTGCCCGTGCTATGGGATAACACGATTTCGATCAACTTTAATAAAACTCGTGTTAGACCCACAGTTCAGGAAATGGACCAATTAGTTAAAGCTAAAATGGAGCTTATTCTCTCTGAAGTTACGTACATTCAGCTACATCACATTAAAAACTGTGTTTTGATCACGTTTAGAAGTTTAGCACAGGCAGAAAACTTCATTGAAAAGAACAATATGCAACACGAAGTCGAGTTTAATAACACCAGAATCAAGATCTCGGTGCATATGGAAAACGACATGGTGGACGTACGTATCCATGATTTGGCCCCGCGCACTAAGAAAGACTACATCAAACAAATCATGTCGCAATATGGAGAAGTAGAATCTATTACGAATGACACCTGAAGAATTTTTTTCACCGGCATTCCCAACGGCGTTCGTATTGTGAGAATGCGAGTGACTAAACCAATACTTTCTTACATGACTATCGAATTCAAATCACCGAAAGATGACGTGACCTATAAGCAAACAACGCTAATCACATATCCCGGGCAGACCCCAACATGCCAATTCTGTTACCATACAGCCCACTGCGGAAAAACATGCGCCGAAGCAACTAGTCAAAACTCATCTACTACAGCCAACTCTAACAAGCAGCCGACACCTTCAGTTAAACCAAAAACAACGATCCATTTAACCAATAATGCAGGTACAACGATCACGACAACCGCTCCCAAACCAACAACTAGCATCGCCAATAAAGAAGAAAATATCGATGAAGATGGTTTTACAACAGCGACCCGTAAGAACAAGAAACAAATAAGAACCTCTGATCGTGAACAGCAAGAAAGCAGTACCGATGATGACATGGACGGGAACGATAACGCGAGAGAAGGCAGACTGAATGACCCCCAATAGGGCATAGCAAAAAAATTTTTTTTTGAATTCTCAAAGGCCCCCCCTCTCATATTGTGACAAATGTCAAAGTAAGCTCAGATGCCAAATTTCACATCATTTGGACAATTTTAGACCCCCGCCCACTTCGCTTGAAATTTTTTGAAATTGGTACTATGGGAAAATATGGAGGAAAAACACATTAAATGCAATAACTTTGGAAGTAGCAATCAGAAAATTACAATTTATACCTCTTTTGAAAGGAAATAATTTTAGTATTTGAATAAAGATATATTTGTTTCTAAAAAAATACGGGAAAGTGGGGGTCATTTTGGCCCCAAAATCCCCTATTTTTAATGATTTTTCTGCTCCGTGATGCAAATCATACATATTTTGTAGTTTTTCTAATGTGAAAAAATCTCAGAAATCGAACGAAACCCTTTTGACCTTAGTCCGAATACGAGAAGTTGGGGTTATAGGGCTTTTTGTCAGTCATATTAAATTTTATAATTTTCTCATGCATATATCTATTATTCTTCAATCAATTTTCATAAAATGTAACTTATTGAACGTGTAAAATTCTATGGAATAAAACAAAAATAAAAACGTTAAAGGTAAAAATCAGAAACATCAAACTTTTTGATATTTACTCTACAAATCCCATTTTTTTCATTATTTGTCCCAATACCTCAACTTCCTCTATTTTTCCAGGAATGAAACTTTTCTCATGTGATCCCTAAGCAAATTTTACACTAAAAGTAGTAAATTAAATAAGAATTTTGTTGTTAAATGGAGTTAATACGTGCGATTTTATGATAAAAATGTGAAATCGACACTATATGTCAGATAATTTAATGTTCTTGAATTTTACCGGTAACGAATCTATTTTTGTTATAATCCTAAGAATTTTCCACGTTCAACAAGGTATAGTTTATGAAAATTGAGTGAAGAATAATAGAGATATATTCACGAGAAAATGATTAAGTTTAATATGAATGACAAAAGGCCATTTAACCCCAACTTCTCGTATTCGGACTAAGGTCAAAAGGGCTTCGTTCGATTTTTGAGATTTTTTCACATTAGAAAAACTACAAAATATGTATGATTTGCATCACGGAGCAGAAAAATCATTAAAAATAGGAGATTTTGGGGCCAAAATGACCCAGTACCCCATTTTCCCGTATTTTTCTAGGAACAAATATATCTTTATTCAAATACTAAAATTATTTCCTTTCAAAAGAGGTATAAATTGTAATTTTCTGATTGCTACTTCCAAAGTTATTGCATTTAATGTGTTTTTCCTCCATATTTTCCCATAGTACCAATTTCAAAAAATTTCAAGCGAAGTGGGCGGGGGTCTAAAATTGTCCAAATGATGTGAAATTTGGCATCTAAGCTTACTTTGACATTTGTCACAATATGAGAGGGGGGGCCTTCGAGAATTCAAAAAAAAATTTTTGCAATGCCCTAACCCACAAGCGGCTTCGCCGCCAAGGAAAAGGATCTCAACACGCAGCAGCAAACTGCGTCAACAAGATCTGGAAGACCGACATTCATAGCATTTTATTTTTTTAACTTATTGTATAAAATTGAAAGACCCACGGCTCACTTGTGCTAACGCATTGAGCCGTTTCAAATAAAAAAAGTACCAGTGATATAATACAAAAAAAATTGAACAATTTGTTATAATTTGTTATTGGACCGAGAGGTGGTTCAAACGACACAATAATTTAGATTATTATATATTGGCTCTAGATAAACAATTTATTCAAAACTAATCCAATCCGTGAAGGTCGATTCCAAGTTTTGTTTTTTTGCCACTAGAGTGGCTCGCAGTTGTATGGGAAAACTTCAAAATGATTTAAATTAGCGGGCACAGCACTTTTTGAGTTCCTTTTGTGGTCCCGAATGCCTGTGCAAAGTTTGGTTGGTTGCTTCCCGGGTTTGCGCATTGCGTTCAAAGTTTACATGGAATTTTATATGGGAAAATCAATTATTTTGAATTTTCGTTAATAAAGATCGCTATTTCATTCAATATGAAAAACCAGTTTTATAAAACTATAGTTCACCTTGATTAACAACTTTGTCGAAGACGGTAACTAGCTACGAGTTTTCAAAAAATAGTTATAACGATTTTATAACTTATTGTAAAATTCAAATGCAGAAATTGATTACTATTTCCAACACTGCCGGTACACCAGCGACACCGATACTTTTATTTTAAACTTAAATAAATGAGAATATAGTCATCGCAGAGACTTGGTACCTTTGAATGAAATTTTCAGAATGAATTGCTGAATAACATAGACGTAGTCAGAAAATGAAAAGAAGAGGGGGTGTGGCTTGTGTACTCCCCAGTTCCCTTTTTAGATAGTTTACATAGATAGAGTACATCTTCAACACAGGCTTATACCGCCGAATTGAAAATTAATCTTACGTGTTTGAGTGCTACTATTTAAGGACTGTACTGTTATGCTGGTTTTTCATATTGAATGAAATCGCGATCTTTATTAACGTAAATGTAAAAATAATTGATTTCCCCATATAAAATCCTGTACAAACTTTAAACGCAATGCGCAAACCCGGGAAGCAACCGACCGCTCCCAAACTTTGCATAGGCATTTGGGACCACCAAAGGAACTCAAAAAATGCTGTGCTGAAAAATGTCATATTCGAGCCACTCTATTGATCACAATGCGCGAAATAACCCAAATATAACATATATAGCTAGTTCCGATCAACAACATAGTAACAACCAAAAGTGGTCACTGCCCACACAAGCTAAAACTATTTGATATTCGATAATCGTAGATTTCTTAAATCCGCACTCTTAACAAAACTATTGTTAGATTAGATCAAACTCTTATGCCGGTTCTAGTTAGTTCAACACTCATTCAAACTTGGGTGTACTGAGTCTACACCGGTATAGCACGAGGTATGAATGAAAACGCTATTAGTATTAATTACCTCAAATAAGCTTCGCCAATAAAAATTATTTTAATAAAAACGTTGTCATGTGATGAACGTTCCAGTTCTAGCATCATCGTTCGTTAGCAGTTTGCGCATCTAGTGACCCACCTGTGATGTTTTTTACATTTCTTATAAAAGAAATGTATAGAATTCGCTCAAACTTTCAAGATTTTTTCCGAGGCCCGGAGGGCCGAGTCTTATATACCAATCGACTCAGCTCGACGATTTGGGACAATGTCTGTGTGTGTGTGTGTCTGTGTGTGTGTATGTAACGGACAAATTCTCATTCGTGTTTCTCAGCAATGGCTGAACCGATCTTATCCAAACCAATTTTAAATGAAAGAACTAAAAAACAGTATGAACGCTATTAATTTGTTTTTGATTCTGATGTTTAGTTTCCAAGATATGAATGTTTAAATGCGTAAAAATGGCGTTTTTTGCAGTTTTTTTGAATTATCTGCCGAAATTGACAATACAAATTAACAATTTATATGTTTTTAGACAGCTTTAAAGAATACCTTTCGAACAAGCTATAGATTGTTGAAATCGGACTATTATCAAAAGAGATATTTAACATTAAATGCGGACGAAAGATTTTTATCATTTCCCATTGCCCGAAATATGACCAAAAACATGTAATCTATTATTAACGCCAAAACGGCTTATTTTAGGTCAATAGTATCTTCGGAGAATTTAATGGAGGAAATATGCCCTTTCTTTTGGTATTATGCTTTTGCTGATTAATCCCCCTATGAGTGAGATATTTTCACAAATTTTCTTGGAAGTGATTATATCGAAATGATGCCTTCTACAAATTTGTAGCTCTTACTTTTGCGAATAACTTTACTGAAGACTTCAAATATCTATTTTGAATACTTTAAAAGTTATGGCTTGTTGTTTGTGGATTACTCTTTGTCGCCTATTTATTGTTCAATATAGAAATAATCCATTGAAATAAGCCAAACATTATTTCGACAAATCGAATTTTGTATTTCATTTTTCTATCTACAACCGCTAGAAATAATCACCGAACACTTCCAAGTTGTCTGGAAGGAACTTGATAACTTATCAGTGCAAAAATGCAATGTTGCTTCAGAATCTTCATCGCGACGAAGCACGGTGAATATGAATCACCTGCATTCGTCCAACATCGTTCTTCGCTGTTATATTCAACTTGCTGTTGATATTCATCCACGAATGAATCCGACTGCCAATCCGTGTTTACCCGAATGCCTTATCCATACGTTCTTGCCTTGCTACTCATCGAACGACCGAATGAACTGCACGAGGAAGCTATGAAGCGAATGACGAATAAACGAATCAGCAAACCATTCCTCACCATAGCGATGATCGCTTACAACTATTGGCGAAGATGACTTCAATTTTATCTTCGCAGAATGATGGCTCGCGAAGAACTATATTTGTATTCTGATGCGTTGTACTGTTCGGAACAAGTCAATGCGCTACTGGTTCTTCAGTACAAAACTATGGGTTAAATTAACAGCCGAATCAAGGCAATATTTGTTAAATATAGTACAATCTTAATAGAAGCCTTGTGTGTCAAGTATTCAAAGGAGATTGAACCCATGTTTGGTGATAAAACTCGGCATAAGCAAAACAAAATTCTTTTGGATGAAGTTTTGATTTTAATCTGCTCATGGTGTTGTATCACAATAATTTAACCTATTGCGCATGTTTTGCTAGTATCACGACGAATTCGCTTAATCAGCACGGTTGTTTAAAAATAAATTAGCTGTAGAATGAACAGTGTGTTGTGGGTGTAATATGGACAATACAAATATTACTTCTTGTTCCCCCATTGGGAAAGACTTGGCATAAAAAACGTGCTGTAATTATTTTACTCCATATTGTCGAGATCCTTAGATACCAACAAAAAATATAAAATTGTTGAATTTCGATTTTTTAATGCATTCCCTTCTAGGGATTAGCTATAATGATTACATTGCATGTGCACATCTCACGAATTCAACCATGACTGCTAACTTTGTTAACTAGTGCTATAAAGTTAGATTGATGTTTAAGGTGAGATTTTTTGTGACGTGGTTAACATTAACAGTAGGTACCACAGTTTGATAAAAAAATACATCATTTAACGCAAATTTATTAATTTGGAGTCAAACACTAATTACGTAAGGACATATGGGGGGAGTGGGTGTTTCAAAATATCTTACCAATTCTCACCTGGGGGAGCGAAGGTTTGTCCTTTCTTAAGTAATATCATAAAACATGCATGAAAAATGAAATCGATAAGAAAAATATTCTTCTCATAAGAAAAGAAACTATTTCTTATTTGTGCCATGAACATTTTATATATCAAACAAAATGAGCACATACTGTACATCATGGTCATGGAAACGCAGACCTCAAATTGAAGTGTTTTGCAGCGACAAAATATGATTGTTAAATTAGTTATGGAATTTATTGTTGCCAACGTAAGGGGCGGCTTAATTGTCGATGGTTTTTGAGCAGTTACAGAAATTTCTTGACTCTTGGTGGTACATTGTTCTGATCGGGAACTGGAGTCACAATCTGCTTTACGAGTTAAGAAGTGTTGAGACCATTCGTGTTGTTAGACCAACATCCTTCTTTTCAAACTTTCGCTTCAAACCCGCAAGGTATATGAAAAATTTTCTGTCATGTGATTGTCAAAGAACTTGTTGGCTGTATAGTTCCAGAGTGTGAACTGTATTTTACTTCAAGAAAATTCGAAGATAGCTATGTCGGAACTATGCGTACGATAAGCGTTATAGTTGAAACTCCAAATAAATTCACACCAGAAGAGGTTATAAATTCTTTTGAGTTCTACATCACAAAAAAATAGATTCAAAGGAAGTGGAATATAGCGAAGCAAATTATGTGGAACAAATCGGAGTTTCTAAATATCTCTTAAAATTTATTCTGAAATTTCTACTGGGCGAGATTAGGATGCAAATGAAATTTCTACAGATGATTATACACACACTTAGAAAAAATCGTATAAATTTACGTCTCCTGATCCTGACATATACGAGCATCAAAAATGACTTAGTTTTACGTTTGATTTTAATTTTACATGACATTGAATTTCGTAAATCATGTAATTTTACTCCACATATGGCGTTTGTTCTGTATGACAGTAAGTGTAATTTTATGTCATTGCGCATGGAAAATATGTTTCATGTAAAATTAAATGGAACACGGTGATGTTTAATATTTAGTCATTTCGTGAATTACGGTTTGTTAAATTGTGTCATGTTTGCAATTACGTCAATGATAAAATTTATAATTTTTTGGTGTGTAGTTAAATTTTGTCCTGATTTCTCTTTTAATAATTCAATAAGTATCGTGTTCGCTATCGAATAATTTAATGAATTAACAATATGATTTAAAATTACACAAAGTAAGATAAAATCTTATGTAGGGGGAGAGGGAGTTCACCAAAATCATACGAACTCTCATCTGGGGGGAGGGCGAGGTTGAATAGTTCTAAAAAAGCCTTACGTAATTAGTGTACGGCGGCCCCGAGCAGAATATTTTCTATGATGAAAGTATTTTCCCATTCAAACATTTATAATTACCTTAAGGGATCGAAACAAGCATAAAAATATTTTAAAAAAATTAAAAACCAAAGAGAATACGTTATAGCCAAATGTAGAATCTTACACTTAGTCAAGTCTCCCATGTTCCCCTACTCTATCGTCAGAGCAATTAAATTTTCGTACATTTTCGAAATATGCTAGAAGTACCAAGTTCCAATCAATTTTACATTTAAATTTCGCCCACTTAAAATAAACAACTTGATCAAATTTAGTAACGCAAGCTTCAAGATAATCAACACATTTCTGATCAAAATAAGTCGTTTAAAAAAAAGCATATCGCGGAACTCATTTTCACGCTAGACATTTTGAATTTATTTATGAAACTGTTATGAACACTTTTTCATTAAAAATATTTCTGTTTAATATTCCAGTAGCACTGATTATGGCAAGCAAAGCTTATTTCCGTTCAACTTCATAGTATGTCATGACTTGTAGAACACTTGAGCGATATTGGAAAATATTGATATTTTTAACGTCCATTTCTCATATTCTCCACAAAAGAAATTTTGAAGTTTTCGAAGAAAAATTTTGCCTTTAAAAATCTGGCCTAGAGGATTGATATGTCTTGACATATTGATTCCCTAGACTCTAGTTTGTTCCGTGAAAAAATTATGAACACTTTTTATATAGGATTTTGAATGAATATTGCAACATATAAAAAAATTGTTTTGGCATTTTCAGGCCATTTTTTTTTTTCTAAAAAGTCGTATATTCTTTATGGAAAAAACAGGTTTCACTTTCAGGCACTTTATTCGAAGATGACGAAGTTCTTATAACTTTCAAATGAAAATAGTTTAGTGGTTGGTGTCCTTAAACATCTCATGCGCTCTAAAATATTTTTAATATGTCCAGAGATTACATTTATGTTAAATAATGATTACTAAATTTATCTAAAAACGGTTTTAAAGTGTCACGGCACTGTAGAATAAAAAAAAGTCGATTTTCAATTTATTAGTCAAAAATGGCTTTAGAATGTTAAAAATCATGTCCCAAAACATGGAAGACGCAAACAATACATAAATATTCAGATTTTCCATTCTACCGCAATGCCTCTTATGTATATCTCGTGTGTACTGAAAACTTTAACCGTGTTTTTTCTCGAAGCCGCAAATGTAACTCAAACAAATGATTTTTGAACGCTTGGAAATTTTCACAGTATATTCAAAATTGATTTCTCCAGCGACGTACGTAGGATTTTTTTTATTGCTTAGCTTTTTTAATTAATTTTGTGTCCATTTTCATGACATATTTGGCGTGCTCTACAGTGGTGTAGCCCCTTAATAGAATATATCCAAATTTTATTTCTTGATGTCATGTCAAGTAAGATATACATATTCAGCATTTTTTTCTGTAATGCTTTGTTGTACAACTTTATTGAAAACATGCTAAATTTTGCTGAAATTAAAACCATATTAGCTACTATTTAAGCTAAAGAATAGTCTTTCATGGTACAAAAACTTATGTTTACAAGCAACAATTGAAGTTTTATAGCACGCTACAAGTGCAATTTAAATGTTATGAGTGGCTATAAAAGTACGATAAAACCTCAATTGATACTAGGGTATAAGACTAACCAGTTCAGTTTTGGCAAAAAGTTTAATATTTGCTAAGTTTGGTTGAAATCGGAATGCATCGATTTGTCAAAAACTTGTGGCTTGATTATACTTCTATAGATATAGAAATTATATTATATAAGAGTATTTCGTCTTACGGTTGCTATTTGTGCCAAATGGTCCTAAGAAAATCATTAAACGTAGATTCAAGGAAACTATCACCCAGTGTTGATTTCATCATTAGAAAAAAAGTTATTTGAAGTACCAATAGTCTACTATGTAGATTCATAATTGTGTTGATTCGGTTTTCGCCCGCGAGACATCCGCAGATTTACATATGTAATTGTTTTGTTTTGCTTTGCTTACGCAGCTTCCCGTTTCAAATCTGATAAAAAAAACATCAGCAAATAATCATTATGTAATACTAATTGTTGTTTATAGCAAAAGTCATCCTATTCCGAACATAGCAAGCATTTCTGCACCACTTCAGTCATGAAGCAGCTCTGACCCTTCCATCAATGAACAAGAAATTTGTTTTTCTTGGCCGCAATGCAGGAGGAATGAAGAACGAAGAATCCTTAGCGAAGAATGGCTAGTGGCGATTATCACCTAAGCCATTCGTGTGCCGATCCGAACGATGCGTGAAGATGAACATTGCATGAATGGCTAAATTCAACAAACAACGATGCGAACAAGCAGCGAATAGCAGTCATCAGATTCGGATTTTTTGTTTGTTTGTATTATTCATTTTCGATGATTCTGTGCTTTCGTGTGACGAACAGCGCAGCGTTATTCGAGGCATGGGTGAATGACACGACGAATATCGCATCGATGATGAACGAATGAACTAGTTCGGCGAAGAATATTTGCAACATTGCAAAAATGTTCATTTGTGCGAACCTTCTGACTGCAATTTTTCTAACTAATGACCATCGGATCGATCTGAAACATATCGGAAAATGAAAAGCGAAATAAATAACTCCAAGCAACGGCGTAGCCCAGAGAAGGTTTTGGGGTTTAACACCATACAATACCCAACCCCCACCCCCCCCCCCTTCCCCCCACCACACTAAAAAAAATATTGGATTGAAGTTGAAAATTTATTGATGCAGACTGATTTAATTCAATATTACAATAACAATTATCTGATCCGTAGATTGATAACCTGTTGTTGTAAACATCATGAGGACTTTTGATAAATTGTCGGAATGGGGTCCTGATATGTAACTGATCTATTGGTCTTGATTTCACAGTTGTCTAATAGCATCAATATCAAATTCCTGCCTGAAAACATTCCAATAGAAAATTACAGAGTTCTGTAATCAATCATAGTCCTCAGATTTATTTTCAAATTGATCTCGTTTTTGTAGAGATGTACTGTAATAAGGGTTTTTATTTAATTGGAAGAGAAGTTAAAATTGATTTAATGTCTATGAAACATAGAACTGCTCACCAAAAAATGCATAACTTTCAACATTTGCTAAAAATGTTCTTGCCTTTCTCATTCACTCTAAAATTCGTCAATCTAATCCCGACCCGGAGGGCCGAGTGTCATATGCCAATCGACTGAGTTCGTCGAGATCGGAAAATGTCTGTGTGTGTATGTATGTGTGTATGTGGAAAAAATGTGACCTCTGTTTCTCAGAGATGGCTGGACCGATTTGCACAAAGTTAGTCTCAAATGAAAGGTACAACCTTCCCATCGGCTGCTATTGAATTTTTTATTGATTGGACTTCCAGTTCCGGAGTTACGAGTTGAAAAGTGCAATCACACAGCAAATTCCCATATAAACTGAAATGAAAAATTTTCAAAATCAAATTTGTATTTTTGATGCCTAATGACTTTAAAATGCATGAAACATTGAGATGTTTGACAAAAATTGACTTCTTTGGACTTTGGTACATTTTTGTCTTTCTCATATAGAAAGGTTATGCAATCACTCTAAAAATCGTCAATCATACCGGCCCAGAGGGAGTATGCAGTGAGGGGTTGCTACTTTAAAATTAAAACTAGTTTAAAATTTCTTAACAAGTTGAAAATTTTCGGCAGGATCTGGACCTCCCGGACCTTTCTCCATGATCCGCCGCTGGTTTCAAGCGATGTTTCAGTATCACATAGTATCTCAAGATCGTGGCTGTCGATCTATTATATGTATGTGCAAATCGTACTGAACATGTAATATTCATTTCCACCATTGTATTGAACATAACCAGCCATGGAATCGTAGTCTGGACAAATGAGACAAGCACAATTGCACCACTAGGTGGATTAAGGCAGGTTTTTATTTTGGGAATGCGTCGAGTTGAGACGAAAACGTAATATGATTAATAACGAGGATAACACTTTCCGAATGTAGAGAGAAATTTATGAAAAATAACGATTTCCATTCGATTCTAGCAGGTTCTGATCGATTTTGATGAGCATTTGATTTTTGTTGTATGACCAATTATATGTATAGGTCAAATGTTTAAAATCAGTAATTTAAGGTCAAGATAGCATTATTTTGAAACCGCCAACTTCGGAGGTTTAGTATCTTCGATGAGTTTTACAAACGTTAAACAGCGCATTATTTGATAAAATAATTTTGACGGTATATCGTACAAGAAGTATTTATGGTGATTTTTCTCAGGTTAATATTCATGACTACAATAAAGTCTCAACAAATTCGCTAGACACGAACTCTGTTACTATTTTCTGAAAAATTAATTCTGCATAATTTTAAAACTTCAAAAATTACGGTTTCGGAATTATGCCGTTTGGACAGTATGATCGATTTTCACCAAACCCCCACCAAACCGAATTTCTGGCTATGCCGCTGACGTCAAGTAAGTAGAAACAAAGTCGTTCTACACTCGTTCACAAGAAACTTCTTCGAATGCTGAATATCTATTATAATACATTGAAACCCTGATTTTATCAGCCAAATATGAACATATGTTTGATGGGCTCTTGCTGACGAACAAGACTGAATTCGAGTAAATCCTTTCTTGAGCATGTTTTCCTTATCATGAAGATGGAAATATGCAAAAATAAAAAGTTCATCATAATCAGAAATATTTATCACACTACATCAAGGGACGGGAAGAATATTTTAATAGCTTCAGTTTATTATAAAGAAAAACAAAATGCCCCATTTAGTCAATATCCCCATTTTGTCAGCCTAAAATACACCATTAGATTGATAAAAATGGGTCTTTATTGTATGTATTATTCACTGTGTTTCACATTAATAGGTACATTTCATTTTTGGGGATTTTTTGTTGTATCGAACTACAACAATTTTTAGGTAATTTTCAAGGGGTTTTTTTATAGACTTCTTCCAAAATTTCCAAATATTCCAATTCGTATACCAATTAATTGGTATACTTAAGGGTTAATATGTTGCAGATAGAGAAAATACTGAAATTTTCAGCTTTTTTCTTACACAATATTACGAAAGATTATTGAACAATTTTTCTTAATAAGTTTGTGAAAATTATAAACTATTTGAATTTTTTTAATAGTATAATTTTTTTTATTTAGCCGTGATTTTTTAATAAATAGTGACCATCGCTTCACAACGTAGTCTATTTTTCATGGCTTGCGGTGAGCACGATCTCTCGAATTGCTGAACTGAAAATTATGGAATAGAAATTAATTTTTAGTATTCTTTACTTTACTCGCCGCGCAGATAGCTGCCCTAAGACGATTTCGCTAGATTTTCAGAGCACTGTGCACACAGTGCATTAACGCAAGTGACGGAAGGTTATCGAAAAGTTTCGTGAAAATGAAAATTCCAGTAATGATGATGACTTTCCCAAACGGTTCGTTTTCGAGAACATTCAAGTTCTTTGGCATTAGGATTAGCGATAATAATTCAAATCAAGGATACTACTGGGAAGTCACCTTTAGAAAAAGTCGATGTCGAAGTAAAATTTGGAACTATGCACGCATGCACTTCAGAGTTAGCGTGATATCAGGAGCTGCAATTTCATTTCAACGCTTTTATGTGAAAAGGGCGATACGTACAAATGTAAACATAAGGCTTTTTCATACATGCGAATGAGGGTTTTGAAACGCAACAAATTAACTTAAAAATTTGGATTCTACGATATTGCTTTCTTAAACTACAGCAAAAAATACAACGGGCGAAACTGTATTTTTGTTAGTTTATTTAAAGTTTCACCCTCCACGCTCCATGCAAACAAACAGGGCGATACTTTTTTTGCTAGCAGTTTAGAGGCGAAACTGTTATTTTCGTATTTTTTTAGGATTATCAAGCTGATACCAGCTGTAAATAGTAACAATGATCGCTATTGAAAAAAACCCGGACGAAATCGGTGGTGTAAAACGGTAGTTATTGTAAAAAACGTAAGGGCGATACTTCAATGCTGATAGGTGTTACCGAAAAAGTAAACAATCGCCAAAGGGGCGATACTATCATTTTGTAAATTTCAATAGCAAAAACAAATTTTAATTTAATAATTTCAAATACTTCATGAAGTTTTGGGTTTCGATCACTGAATCATGCAATCTAGGATATAAAAAACACAATAGTTCTTAAATAGGAAATAAAAGTCTGGAAATATTCACTGTTGATTTTCTTTGAATGGTGTCACTGCTAGTATCGCCCTCAGTACAATATATAACCCCTTTTAGGAAAATTCAGTTTTCCCACCACAATTTAGATATTTTATTAACAGAGCATTAACAATAATTCGTAGCTATGTCTATTTTATGGGCCATTTTTTCGCTTCCCATTGATTTGATTTGAGATTTCTAGCACTGATGTTGTCCTATGCTGATTTGAGCGATTCTCTGAGTCCTGCCACTATCCCATGTAGTATGTGTTATCAAAAACATCGCGAAGCATCAAGTTCTAAATGTTCTCAAACGATATAATATCCGAAGAGAGTGATAAGAGTTATAAGAAATGTCTCATCACACTGTTAGGTGGATTAAAAGCGTTTTTTCAATCCCTTTAGCTTGGCATGTTATTCATGATTATTACGCTTTAGACCGCAAAACTTAGAAAAAAAAACAGCATGAAAAGTCACATAAAACGGCATAAAAATATTTTAGTGTATATCGAAATTCATTTGTGGTAGATGTTTTAAACCCGTTTTGACACTTTTAAGCAGCAGTGGCAGTTGCTTATTTCAGTTGTTTGCACATCCTCTCGAATATGCGAATCCAGTTCACAGCATCGCACTGGTCAACGATTATCGAAAGTCAACCTGAGCACAAATTATGTGCTTCTACTCTTCTATGAAGCATGGAAAGAAAAATCGGTAGTTTTCCTGCACAGGCACCATTTACTGTGGGAACAAAATTTGATTTAATCAACTCGTATTTCACTAACCTAATACTTTTACCTATTGACAGATTATATTGTAGCGTGCATTCTCAACCAACTTATATCATCACAGATTAAGTTGTATTGGTATAATGCAGTAGGTAACGTTGACCTGTAATGAAAACACGGCATGATTCGAATGCAAAATATGTCCGAAAGTTGCCATTTTTGCAATGGGTAATTGTTTTGACTGTACGTCAAAGCGTTTCGTGCCATTGATGTTGTAGGTGAATGCCTCCATTTGACTGCATGTAACTAATTTTGACGTTACGTTGACGTACTGTACCGGTGACGAAAGTCTGACGTTTCGTGTGAATCGAACTTTACCATGACAAAATCGATGCAAACGAATAGTGATTTGCACGCTTACCAATGCCCAAAACCATATCGAAAAACAAAACAGCTCGAATTCGCTTGTTGTTACCGACGTTAACGAACTCATTTGAACATTCAGTTGCATATTTATGCTAATCATTTGATTTTAATTACCCATTTTCCGATACCCCAGTCTGATTCCTTCAATGCTGGGAGAAACTTCGCAAACAATAAAACATCTTAATTCGGATCGTCTCTTGGTGTGACTTCCCAAACTTTCGTTTGTACCCATTGAGCAAAAGATTTTTTATTAGTCTAGTCAAAAGAAAGGGAAACAAACTGGGAAACTGAAACACGCTCCGAAACCGGGTCAGTAATGTTTCCATTCAATTCAAAACCAAACCGTAGCGGCTGCTGCAGCAGGATTTTGGTATTTTTTGAGCGACGCATAACACGTCGTGGTGCAGTTACACAAAAACAACAATTAGCTAAGCTGACGGTTGAGAATAGCTAATTTCTGTAGATATGAATTACATCAATGTAAAAATCCGAAAGCTGGTAGCAGTTTGTGGGACATAATGGGATTTATTGGAAAGTGTTGAAAGATATGGTTCCAGATGAGATCAATAAACGATTGCGGCGTTTCTAAAAGTGGACTTAGAATACAGCAATTTGCCGAACTGACAGAGTGTACTCTAATTTATTTGTCACTGTACACTAGAGTATCTCGGCCGTTGAGTTCGCTTTATTCCAATTTGGAAAGTATCGTTAAAGAACGTAAGTCGGGTTTTAATTAATTTATTTAGTGACAGTAACGTAGCCAGGTTTGGTAGAGTTACTTTAAATGTTACCAAAAATGGTACTAACCAGAAGGACAAATCTAGAACTGTTCTTCAGTTCTTTTTTTTACTTTTTAACGACGTGTAATTAGCTAGAGATTACTAAGTAGGGTATGTTATGAAAATTTTAGAGCCGTAGTACTCAAGAAAAAAGAGCAAGGAATACAAATATACAGATCGAAAAACTAGGAGTGGCCGCTTCATTACAAAAAGAAATTATTTCTTATGGACTAATCTTTTGCCTTCTGCAGGCAGGTGTCGAGCTTAGGCAGAGTTACAATCGTTGTTCAGTCCCTCGTTCGCGTAAACTTCTTAGTCCACGATCCCGGTTTCAATGAAAGCAAACCACAGGTACAGATATTCTGGCAAACCAAATAGTAATCCATCAACAGTTTTATATGCTATAAAATGTCTACTACCTCTCCCTTTACGAAACTTCTGACCAATAAGCTGTTTAAAGTCTTCCTTAGTTTCGTGATCAATTACCATGCAATGGAAATACGATAGCATCCTTGTGTACATACAATTTCCAGAATCGTGATTTGGTCATACTATTTTGTTTATTGCTTTGTTGCTATACCTATTTTGTTTATTGTCGCGTTTTGAATCACTATCATCTTATAAGTCAACCGTATCGCTCGTTTTTAGCTCGATGCATGGTTGTAGACGATGAGTAGTTCAAGTTTTTCAAATGCACGACGAAGAGAAATCAAGTCAAGTTAAGGGCGAACAAAATTTTGATCGTGACAACCTTAATAATATTCTGGACAGAGTTTTCCGTAGTGTGAAGTTTGTTTACAGAATTCACATGTAAATAATTGATTCTCTTAGGTACGCAGTATGATTTGAGCATAAAGAGTACCATGCGTCAGTGTCATGAATGATGGAATATAGTAGGATAACTGCGTTTTCAACTTACTGATTCTGTTGTCAATGTTGTTACATTACTTGTTGTCTCACTTCTACTTATCTACTTCTTTATGTTGGATCATGAGCATTGTAATTGAGTCTATTAATTTAAGCGATGTAAAAACCTAAAAAGCACTCCAATCTCATTGCAAAATTTTGGTCCTCTTTTTCAATAGCCTTTTGGCTGAATATTAACGTATTGGATAATTGAATTTCTCCGGTATGCTATTTTATTAATGGAATCGTAACTTACCACCCAACTCTCTTGTACCCAAATCTTTGTTTTGCTTAAACAAATTTTTATATATAGTCTTTTTTCCTCTAGTTCATTCGACATTAGCGAGTATAGATGGTTGCCTATACTTTAAGCTCCATTAGAATATTAATTTCTTAAACTGTAAGGAATATTTCTCTAATGCATGTTCCGACAGCATAAAGTACTAAGTCTCCTTTCACTCGTCCGGACATGCCGCAGATTAATGTGATTCACATTTCAAATTCCTGGTTTCTGCGATGGAAGACAAAGAGTTAAGACGCCGGGAAACTCAAAGCTTGCTCATATGGCCCTATTCCACACTTTTCTAAACATTCTTCCTTTAATTCCTTGCTCTTTCTTGAGTACTATGGCTCTTAATATTGAAAAATATTCTTCACACCTTCAAGTCCCTTGTTAGATGAATGCCATTACAACAGTTACACTAAGTTTCTTTTTTAAATAATTTAGAAGTTATAGCTCGTTATATTTTGATAAACCGTAAACATATTTTTATAATTTTCTCTTCAGATACCATTCCTATGAGATTTATGTATCCAATGAAGATATTGAAATCGTCAAGTAATACCCACTCGAAGATTTGAAAAAAAAATAAAAAATTGAAATCATATGTTGATCACATAATGCGCGCGTTTGCAATCCTTGATGCACTACGATTCAATTTGCACAAACGCTCCGCAAGTAATTTTGTGTGGATGGAATGCAGGCGTGTGTATTGCGAAAATGCTACAAATGCCTAGTAATAAACCTCTTACCCTATGCTTATCTCACTACCCACTCGGGATAAACGTGTGACACAGACTATGACCGTTCAAAAGTTACTATTAAAACTTTTGCTAATTTCATCAAAAATTACCCAATAATTTCGAAGTCACAAGGTACAGGTCGATGGTATACTCTGAAAAGACATGTATCTTGACAAGATGAACAACATTTTGAAACACGCTGAAGCTCTATCTATGAAATTTGGGATGTTATGTTAAAAAGACGTTTTACATTTCTTATAAAAGAAATGTATAGAATTCGCTCAAACTTTCAAGATTTTTTCCGAGGCCCGGAGGGCCGAGTCTTATATACCAATCGACTCAGCTCGACGATTTGGGACAATGTCTGTGTGTGTGTGTGTCTGTGTGTGTGTATGTAACGGACAAATTCTCATTCGTGTTTCTCAGCAATGGCTGAACCGATCTTATCCAAACCAATTTTAAATGAAAGAACTAAAAAACAGTATGAACGCTATTAATTTGTTTTTGATTCTGATGTTTAGTTTCCAAGATATTAATGTTTGAATGCGCAAAAATGGCGTTTTTTGCAGTTTTTTTTAATTATCTGCCGAAATTGACAATATAGATTAACAATTCATATGTTTTTAGACAGCTTTAACGAATACCTTTCGAACAAGCTGTAGATTGTTGAAATCGAACTATTATCAAAAGAGATATTTAACATTAAATGCGGACGAAAGATTTTTATCATTTCCCATAGCCAGAAATATGACCAAAAACATGTAATCTATTATTAACGCCAAAACGGCTTATTTTAGGTCAATAGTATCTTCGGAGAATTTAATGGAAGCAATATGCCCTTTCTTTTGGTATTGTGCTTTTGCTGATTAATCCCCCTATGAGTAAGATATTTTCACAAATTTTTTTGGAAGTGATTATATCGAAATGATGTCTTCAGCAAATTTGTAGCTCTTACTTTTGCGAATAACTTTACTGAAGACTTCAAATATCTATTTTGAATACTTTAAAAGTTATGGCTTGTTGTTTGTTGATTACTCTTTGTCGCCTATTTATTGTTCAATATAGTAATAATCCATTGAAATAAGCTAAACATTATTTCGATAAAACGAATTTTGTATTTCATTTTACTATCTACAACCGCTAGAAATAATCACCGAACACTTCCAAGTTGTCTGGAAGGAACTTGATAACTTATCAGTACAAAAATGTTCATTTGTGCGAACCTTCTGACTGCAATTTTTCCAACTTATAACCATCGGATCGATCTGAAACATATCGGAAAAAAGCGAAATAAATAACTCCAAGCAACGGCGTAGCCAAGAGAAGGTTTAACACCATACAACCCCCCCCCCCCCCACACCCACAAAAAAATATTGGATTGAAGTTGAAAATTTATTGATGCAGACTGATTTAATTCAATATTACAATAACAATTATCTGATCCGTAGATTGATAACCTGTTGTTGTAAACATCATGAGGACTTTTGATAAATTGTCGGAATGGGGTCCTGATATGTAACTGATCTCTTGGTCTTGATTTCACAGTTGTCTAATAGCATCAATATCAAATTCCTGCCTGAAAACATTCCAATATAAAATTCCAGAGTTCTGTAATCAATCATAATCCTCAGATTTATTTTCAAATTGATCTCGTTTTTGTAGAGATGTACTGTAATAAGAGTCTTTATTTAATAGGAAGCGAAGTTAAAATTGATTTAATGTCTATGAAACATAGAACTGCTCACCAAAAAATGCATAAATTTCAACATTTGCTAAAAATGTTTTTGCCTTTCTCATTCACTCTAAAATTCGTCGATCTAATCCCGACCGGGAGGGCCGAGTGTCATATGCTAATCGACTCAGTTCGTCGAGATCGGAAAATGTCTGTGTGTGTATGCATGTCTGTATGTATGTGTGAGTATGTGTGTATGTGGAAAAAATATGACCTCTGTTAATCAGAGATGGCTGGATCGATTTGCACAAAGTTAGTCTCAAATGAAAGGTACAATCTTCCCAACGGCTGTAATTGATTTTTTTATTGATTGGACTTCCGGTTCCGGAGTTACGAGTTGAAGAGTGCAATCACACAGCAAATTCCAATATAAACTGAAATGAAAAATTTTCAAAATCAAATTTGTATTTTTGATGAGAAATGACATTATAATGCATGAAACATTGAGATTTGATGTAAACTCGAAAAAATTACGTTTGACAAAAATTGATTTTTTTGGACTTTGGTACTTTTTTGCTCTGTTACTATTTTCTGAAAAATTAATTCTGCATAATTTTAAAACTTCAAAAATTACGGTTTCGGAATTATGCCGTTTAGACATTAAGATCGATTTTCACCAAACCCCCACCAATTGTAAAATTGGTATTGTAAAAAAACGTAAGGGCGATACTTCAATGCTGATAGGTGGGACCGAAAAAGTAAACAATCGCCAAAGGGACTATATACTATTATATACAATCATTTTGTCAATTTCAATAGCAAACACACATAATAATTTCAAATACTTCATGAAGTTTTGGGTTTCGATCACTGAATCATGCAATCTAGGATGTAAAAAACACAATAGTTCTTAAATAGGAAATAAAACCAAGTCTAAAAATATGCTCTGTTGATTTTCTTTGAATGGTGGGTTTTTTCAAGAAAAAGCGTTGATTTCTTAATTCTCAGTCGCGTTGGAAATTTGAGTAAAGTATAAACTTTAAATCGATTAAAAAAAATCGATTTTTTTTGGCTCAGTACAATATACATAACCCCTTTAGGAAAATCAGTTTACCCACCACAATGCATTGATTGAGGAATTTAGATATTTTATTAACAGAGCATTAGCAATAATTCGTTTGTATGTCTATTTTATGGGTCATTTTTTCGCCTTCCCATTGATTTGGTTTGAGATTTCTAGCACTGATGTTGTCCTATGCTGATTTGAGTGATTCTCTGAGTCCTGCCACTATCCCATGTAGTATGTGTTATCAAAAACATCGCGAAGCATCAAGTTCTAAATGTTCTCAAACGATAGAATATCCGAAGAGAGTGATAAGAGTTATAAGAAATGTCTCATCACACTGTTAGGTGGATTAAAAGCGTTTTTAAGGGTTCATTCACAAGCGACGGTCTATAATTTTGAGTGTACTATGAAGAAAAATGTTTTGGTCTTCAGTAAAGATGTTCGCAACAACCAAGCTCTTCAATATTTCTGGAGACTTCAACTTGTTTTTCATACCTTGAGAAACTTGTGGCAAATATCTCACTTCAACGAGGATTAATCACTGTATCTATATAATCAAAATGAAAGTCTTGGATCATCATAGAACGTCCCAAAAGACGTCATTGTGGTATACTGTACCCTTTTTTCACGTGAGTTATTTATCGCACGTTTTTGATGTCAAACACTGAGGAATAGTGTGAAATTGTGCATCTGAACTTAGTTAGACAGACCGTAGAGAATCAATTTTTTTTGCAATGCCTTTATTTCCAATCTCTACGTAGATGCGGGACTCTGACGAATGGAGCTCGTAGATAGTGGTATCTGCGCTTGTGGCGCTTATCACGACATCGAACATATTGTCTGGGCATGTGCCGTTTATTATTCCACAAAGTTTCACTTAATGGATTCTTTTCGAACTCAATGAAGACCAGCTAACGTTCTGGTTCGGGATGTAGCCTAGAATTTTATTTTGCCCTAACAAGGGTTAAATATTTCACGAGATGTTTATGTTTTAGGTGCTTAGATTTTTTCGCGAACAAGCCTTATATTTTATTACTACTAATTCTAGGATAATCTCAAATCGTACAATAACCTTCAAATAACGGGTATTCAATAAAAAATGAGAATTTTTTCAGTTATGTAGATAAACAACCAAAAAATAATTCAACGAATTCAGTATTGTGTATTGAAACATACTGTTTATTCTTCAAAAAAAGCGTCAATGAATATTGGAGAAGGGGCCCTGGTCAGCCGTTCGACGCAACTTAGTCGCGATGCTCTCACAAGAGCGCTGGACGGTACTGACGTCCATTTTCCGATTACAATTCCGGATACTGGCGGTCAACTGCTTCGAATTCCGGATCCTGGTGTTCAACTGCTTCGTATACTTGGCCCGCCAATTATGTTTGAACACTGAGGGAGCCGAAAAAATCATCAATGGGACGGCACTGGGGAAATTTGGTCGGGTTCCTTTGTTTGGGCCCGTATGGTTCCTTTTTCTGCTCAAGATACACCAGCGTATTCTTGGCGTAATGGGAAGACGCCTTGTCCGGCCAGAAGACGTACTTCCCATCCAAATGATGCTTCTTTAAGAATGACAGAAGAATCAAGACACTCCTCTTAGTACATTTGTTCTTTGGTGGCCAGACCGCTCAGCTTGAACCACAGCTATGAAAGCTCTTTGTTCGATATGGCGATGTACAGTATTTTTTTTTTTAAATTTTTGCTTAAACTAATATTTTACTTCAGGGGGTGTGTCCGACTTGTCGCTGGAATAGTAGCTGTCATTTTCTGAAATGTGGGTCTTCGTGAGCGGAAAGTAACTTTCGTCGTCCAGCACGAACGACGTTCCCCGGTATTTCTTCGTCATCCAACGGCACTGCGATTTCACGATCGCTATCGGCTCGCCCGTGTACTCGGGGGACCGAGTCTTCTTCCGACAGATAATGTCCTCCATCTTGAGAGTTCGGTGAATCAAGGTATGGGAGCAGTGATATCTTCGGCCGGCGTCACGAAAACTCGTGCTGTCCTTGTTGTCGAACAGCTTTTTCAACGCTTCCTTTTTCTTTTTCGTCATTATATTCGCCAGACGGCCGCTACCGGCTCCACTATCAGGTTTGCCAGGATCCGGTAAACTGTGCTCACGAGCACGTTTTCGTCTCGAAAGTGGTCTACCATGAACTTTTTTACACGATGATAATGCGTTTCGTAAAACCGTACAACACGCTCGCGGAGTGCTTGCTATTTCGACGCCATCTTCGATTGAATTGACAGCACCCGAGCAAAAAGAAATATGCCACCAATCTCTAGGGAGCCCAGAGAGCAATTCTCTTGGAGGATCATTCTTCTTTTTTATTGAACACCCGTTACAATCTTTTAGTTTCAAAAACAAACAGAAAACAGAAATTCGGCAAGCTACAGCAATGTGCCTAGCCAAGTAAACGAACTATATAAAATAACTACCCGTGTCAATATAGGAAAAATATCAGAAAATAAACTATCAATTTGGATGTGAGTGTGAAATAAAAGTGCTTTATTTATCAGATAATTTTATTTTCTTACTGAGTGTGTAATTGTGTATCGGTGCAATAAATACAATTATTATGCTTCTAACACATTCTATAAGCTAGACACCAGATCTCGAACTACTGTAACAAGTAAATGTATTTGGAATCATTCTAATCTACGCCGTTGAGTTTAATGAATAAAAAATTATATATATTTATATTCCAAATGAACAATTGCATTGCCCCTAGTTTCTGAAAAATATCGACCATCTCTCGACTATGTGTACGCGACTAGGCCGGGCTTTCATATACATTATGTACAACTAAGTCTCTTTCTTTTCTATGGCGTGATAATTAGGTATGAAAATATTTAAGAGGTGATGTTGCTTCGGTGGTGGTAAACGTGAATTAAAATGTATGGGAAAGATATTAAAAGTTGGGGTTTAGGAGAAACTATAATATTGCAGTTGTAAAATAAATTCATATTCGATTCAGAAAAATATGGGAACAGTTTGTAGAAGTTTACTTAGATACTTATAAATTATTTTTCTAATACAATATAAACAAACTGTTTGCACCCATACGTTTTGTAGTTACTATATTCATAGTTAGGCGGAAACACTGAGAGGAGCCAATTGAACATGTCAAATACCGGAGCCAATCGAGCATGACGTCACATAACATGTTCTCTTTGGATGTGTATGGGAAAGGTATTGTGATTATGGTGATAATTATTTTACTCTTTCCTTGTGTTATTGAACATAGAGAAACGAAAATAAACAATATTTTTTCTGTAACACCGAAAAATGTTCACACAAGTATGAAAGCTCATCATATCTTAGAATTAAGCTAGAACTTGAACATTTGCATGGGATGCTAGTGTTTTCTTCCTGAAATAAGAGCTGCTAGTTTTCCGGCATTTGTGTCACCTTACTATGGATATAGTAACTCTAATACATTCTATCCATTAGTTTCGTCCAAGTGTAAACTTGAAACTCTTTCTCTGACAACTCTTTGTCTTAATCGTTTTGGCGGAAGACTTCGCTACTGGATCCCATTCATCGTAGTCGTAATGTTTTATCTCAGAATTTCAGCGCAATTTTAACAACCGAATTGAAAACCGATTTATCCAAAATAGGTTGTTGCATTCGGGCTGAAATTCCAAACTAAATCAGCCCACATTACGAATCTAATTCTTGAGATGTTGTACTGGGAAGAGGTTATTTTATAGTGCGGACATCTATGAGTCGTCATAAAGAAGCTCTTGTTTCACGTATATTGCCGCAACATGTCAATAACATGAAAAAAGCGCACTCTTTCATATAAGGTAAGTAGAAACGACAAAAACTACTCAATTTGAGAAGACAACTTTATTAATAAAAATGTGCCAAGGATTGCAAAAAAGGACTGCAAACAAAACTTCTACCATAAGTTCCCTGAACTGAACACTTGAAGCACTATATCAGACAAAAAGAAACGCATTGATTCTAAATTTAAAGAGCTTTCTGTCTTCTGGTACAGCTTTCACTGACTGGGTAAAATTTAGTACACTTCACAAGATAAGTAATTAAGCGATCACACATATCACACTGAACCCACGGTGTTTCAAACCGACACGTCTCTCACAAGCTTGGTTGTTTATCGTTTTAGAAACTGAAAGTTTTGACTTTTCCTCATACGCAAGACCAGATGTCTGTTCCAACCGCTGTTGAGCGCTGAAGTGACTTAATTAGACTCTCGCAACATGGAAATTTACGGTGGGCATGTTAAGTATGCATGGATTTTCCTATTAACCTAACCTTAAGTGTTCAAAGCATCCCTGCAACCTCAGCAGGTATACGCACGACCTCTGGGATACCATGGGACGTATTCGACCGTGGCAAGATCCGTGATCTCAGCAGGTTACAACTCTCACTATTGATGAGCGAGCACTTTTTGACCTGATTTCAAGCAAACTTCAAATATTCGCATGCGATTTCCTCCCTGGCTCCCGCTAGAAACACGCTTCCATGTGTTTTTTTCCAAATGTTCATGCAAGATCAAAGTCGTTACCTTTCTTCAAGCAATAAAACGAAAACAAAAAGCACGCGAGATGTAATTGGAAACATTTATAATCTCATTTCCACGCTGCCGAGCATCGCCGATTCGACGCGCCGGGAAGTAACCGCATAAACGACCTAATGAAGTTGCAGCGCTGCTGCAATCAGTCGAATTAGTAGTTTTCCTCGATGAGATGTTTTCGCTAAATATGTACATAATGTTTGCCAGCCAGCCGGCATGTGGGACATACCATTCGGTTTGCAACGATATCGGCTCGGTACGGAAACGATCTTGAACTTGGAAGGAAACATCAGATGGCACTGAACTGATGCCAGCCAGTGGAATGAGTTTCGGAAGAAACACAGCCATTTGTGGGTTTTATTGTCTCGCTCGGATATGCCCGTTTCCCACGCCCTCGTGTCCGTAGTTCCTTATGTGTAGTTAGCGATATGAGTGAAGGATTGAGGAAACAGAAAAAAACGGATTTTTTTTTATCTGGCGAAATGTTGAATGGATGTGATTTTGTTGAATGAACTTTGCAATAAAGCTTCGCGTGTGCAGTTAAGAAAATCCATGTTAAGTTTTGAACTAGGTTGCGGGTACATCAGGTTGCAGATAAATGCATATCTAAAAATAGAATCGTAAGCTTTCATGCCCTTTGCATCCTCAGACAGTAGAAAGTGACGATGGATTTGAACTATCTTGCTAATTAGGTATATTATAAAATAGTTTGGTCACCTTCTGATGTTGCGATTGAGAAAATGTAAAATGGGCAATATTGATTAGAAAAATAATAGCGTGTTCAATGTTAGTGAACCATTTACTAGAATTGGATTATCTCATTATAGAAATGCTATTTATTATTCAATTATGCTACAAAAAAAAACAATTCTAGCCTTGTGCATATAAAGTAAATCTGACTTTTTATTTCCATCAATATATTAATAACTTTAACCTATCGCAGAAACATAGCCATGCAATTGCAGATGAAATCAATCGTCTCCAAGACCTCCCAATCGGTGAAATCGGTAGTCGACAAAGAGAGATTTTATCATACTACAGCGATCTTATCCCGTTTTGAATATTGTCATGTATCAGCAATATATCACCATTTTCTCCTTTCCCCCTACCCATCCATAATATAGCAGCGATAGATGGACTGTGATTTTCGATTCATTCACCGGATCGATACGGTACAGTAGAGAAAAAGTAGAAAATCAAGTTGACCTGGCTTCAATTGCTCGCGTAATTTGCATATGCCAATACGTGGAACGGTTAGCGATGGAGGTTAAGTATGCTGGTTGGCGTCACCATCAAGTTTTCGATTCGGATATTACTCCGAACGGATTTGAAGAAAACCGCTATCTTCTAACCAACGTGAAGCGATGTAAATGTCAATGGCAATTCACTTTCTTTTACAGGTAAACTTGCTCTGCATCAATACACCCTGGCTAAGTTGAAGTTTGACCGGAATCTTTTAGAAAATGTAAACAAACAACATAATACTTCAAAATAGATTTCGTATTTCTTTATGTCATCATTATTCGTTGATAAAAAATTTTAGAAAATATTACAAGTACTGCTATTACTTTCAGTTCCACAATTTTTGTTTGATTTTGAGGTTTGATTTTGACAGTAGCAATATCGGACGAAAATCTGATTTTTGTTCGAAAAGTTGGATGTGAGTGTTTTGTGTTCCACTCGTCAGAAACTGTCACCAACGTTAGGCGATATATCCAATCTAACACCAATTTGGCGTGATGTCCCACAAAAAACGAGTTCTGATTAAGCTGATGAGAATTAATGAAGTCGAATCTTGGTTTGGCTTTACTGGTATGTATAACCTATGCAAACTATATTCTTTGCATCATACACATCAGATCCTTCTCTGACAGTTTTAACAGAATCTCCTACGTAGTCCAAAATGGCATGGTGTCATAACGTCCGAGGTCATAACGTCCGAAGGGTGGTACGTCAAACCGTCTAGGACATTATGGCGCACCGAATTGCGTCATAATCACCGAAAACGTATCCGCTATGAAGGCCTGGGAAAAAGTTCCTCCAAGTATCTTCCTTTACGGTATCCACTTGACTTGTGTTGTTTGATAATTCTAGCATTAGTACGCGGTGCCAGGTCATGTAGCTTTTCTTCTATAGTGTCATTGTCTATATATGCTGGGATACTGTATAAAATGTCATTGTATTCTACAACGTGTTTCAAGTTGTTTTGCGAAGCAGATGACTCTGCTTGACTAATGTTTTTTTAAATATAATCAGTTCCTCATGACGTAGATGGTGGAATTGCACAGCAATACCTTCTTCTATGTTGAGCTTCATGTTAACATTCAACAATTGCTCCACGTTACGAATCAGTGGTCTTACAGGGTATTTCGATAAGTCAACAGCAACAATGTTTGACCGCATCAGCTAATAAACTAGCTCTGCATTATCACGTTTTACACACTAGGTAAATTAAATCAAATTTTGTTTTTGCAAATAGACAAAGCGGCTCACAGATTAATTTGATTGCATGCCTTTTTATAGCAGCGGTGCGATTTTTACCTTCTGAACTGAGCAAAATAAGAAACTATACTGACCGCAACTGTTGTTTAAACAAAATGAAGGGACTAAAAACTACGAAACCTTTCGCAAAAACCTGTTTAAATCCACCTAGCAGTGTAATTGTGCCTTTCTCATTTCTCCAAACTATGCCTCCATATTCAATAAAATGGAAATTTTTATTACACTATTAGTACATTGAAGTCTTTTTAGGCGGTTTTTATTTATGTGTTTTTTATGCGGGTTTTCAAAGTTATGCGGTTTTTTTATGCTGATTTTCAAAGTTATGCGGTTTTTTATGTGGATTTTCAAAGTAATGCGTTTTTTTGCTCGGATTTTCAAAGTTATGCGGTTTTTTATGCGTATTTTCAAAGTTATTCGATTCATTTTATGCAGCCTCCTTTTAGTTTTTAGGGTATCACATGAAGCGAATTTTATCGAAAGATAGATCCTCGTGAATGCACATGCGCAAACAATAGACAGAAAATGGTCATATTTTTATTTTAGATTATTAATTACTAGTCTTTGGGTTAAGGATATGGGCAGCATTCATGATGTCAGTGAAAATAAAAACAGAAAGTGACTGACTCATTATAAAGGTTATGTCATCGGTAGGAATTTTGACTTTTTAGCCGAGGCCCGCATGGCCGATTATTTTATACCATTCGACTCAGTTCGGCGAGATCGGGAAAAAGTCTCTATGTTTGTGTATTTTTTTACTTGGTGGTAAAGCGCCGACCCAGCACACGTTCAGTAGTTAGACCATACTACCGATTTCGTTCATCGTGTGCCAGAGTGAGGGACTCTGAACAGCGAAGATAACTCTGAACCCTACACTTTTAAACTCCACCAAGAAATCCGACATTTGCCTGATCCCCCGGATTCCATTTGAAATGACGACCCTATACTCGGCGTAGTCCCCGACTATGGAGCTAGCTTACCTCGGCGGAGAGTGTCTCGACGAAAAAATGTCTCCCGTAACCGGGGATGGACGCGTTATTCTTCGTTCGATGCAGTCCGGCAGAATGTCGATGTCAGTCTAGCGATTCCGGGTGGAGGATCGCGTCCGGTTCACTGGTCCCCCGACGATTCAAGCCGGCGATCCGCTACGGACTACTCGGAATAGTCTCCGACGGTGGATCCTTCCTACTCCGACGTAGAGTTCCCCGGCAGTGAAAGATCTGCCGAAACCGATACTACTCGAGCAGATGCCGAGCTCGGTCCTGCGATTCTGGATGGAGCGTGACTTCCAGTTGACAGGTCCCCGACAATCATTTGCCGGTGCTACTTCCCGATCTACTCGAACTAGTCCTCGGCGGTGGGCCTAGTCTACTTCGACGGAAAAATTTCCCGACGTTGAAATTTCTCTCGAAATCGTTATTTCGATGCTGGTCGGTTAGGTGTCGAGGTCAGTCCAGCGATTCCGGGGAGTCACTTTGGCTTTACCTTTGTCCGGACATGCCGCAGACTCAGGTGATTCGCATTTAATGCCAAAAGATCCTGACTTTTGCGTTGCAGAAGACAAAGAGTTAAGTAGCCGGGAAACTCTAAGCTTGCTCATATGACCCTACTCCACGCTTTTCTAAACTTTCTTACTTCAAATCCTTGCTGTTGCTTGAGTACTATGGCGCTTAATATTGAAAAATATTTCACACCTTATGTATTTTTATACGGATTTTTAAAATTATGCGGTTTTTCTTTATGCGGATTTTCAAAGTTATGCGGTTTTTTAAGCGGATATATTTTTCAGAAAGAAATAAATGCCCAAGAAAGAATTTACTCGCATTCAACTTGGTTCGTCTGCTAGAGCCTATCAAACTACCAACTATCAATTTTCATATGAAGCTGATAAAATCGGGTCAAAAAGCTGATAAAATCAGGGTCTGATAAAATCGAGTGCTGATAAAATCGGGTCTCCACTGTACTTTGCATCTTTATACAAAGGCTTGCCAACCACGAACTTGATGAGCTACGTGTCGCGATACATTTGAAACAAAAAATTCTTTAATTAGCTTAATCAACATTGGTTCAATGTTTATTCATGTGTGTGTGGGGAGGGGGGTTAAATATATAAGGGGGTTAAACACCCACAATCAAATCACCCGCCGCTTATGTTGGCATGTCTGGTTATATGGGTGGAATAAAGAAGATGGGTAGAGAGGTGGGCTGGTATGAGAGATGGATGTGTTGATGGTCTGAAGGGGTTTACGAGAGGTGATCTAAGGGGCGCTTCAAGGATGCGTGTGTGTGAGTGTATGTGTGTGTGTGGGAGGAAGGAGTGAGTTCCTCCCTCCGTACATTCCTAGCTACGCCCCGGTTAAAACCCAGAAACCGTATCTCAGTCGAAAACAAATTTGGCGGGGATTAGGTTGACGATTTTCAGAGTGATTGTATATTATTGCTATATGCAAAATCAGCCCCAAAAATTCGATTTTTGTTCAATTTTTTTCGAGATGACATAAAATCTCGACGTTTCATGTATTTTAAAAACAATGGGCATCAAAAATACGAATTATATTTCTGAGTTTCCATGTGGTCCCCGTTTCCAAAACAATTTTTTTGTTCGGACTTATATGGGAATTTCATATGAGACCGTACGATGTTTCTGGAACCATATAACCGATACGTACGAAATCTCAAAGCATTGCTCTATGTGGATAATGTCACTTTCATTTGAGAATAATTTTGTGAAAATTGGCCCAACTATCTTCGAAAAATCGATGTTTGTTTGTTAATTTTGTATAGATTGTCATTTTTCCGGGACTACCGGAATTTTTTATGATAGTCAAGATGACCAATGAGATTTCGGAAGAGAAGGAGGAAGGATTGTTTAATGAGGGGTGCAACCAACCGCATGTTTAACATTGTATTTGATACTTGGTTTGAGAAAATCGGTACAATCAACACGAAATAACCGTTGTGACTTTAATTCTGGAATATCCCAGCCAGCCTTTTTGATGGTATATCCAAGTTGCAATTGAATAATACGTATTTATATCCCACTAAAAAGTCGCACAAAATGCACAAAATTGGCATATGCGTACCAAACTGGAGGCGATATACGTACATAGCTATTGAAATTGACGATTTATGACAATAATATACACGTTAGGCGCGATAATTTTTAGTATGAAAGCGATTCCAGAGAATGTATTTACGATTGGATATGTGAAACAATCTCGCATTATATGCGATATCCATAACTAGTATACGATTCCGGAACACAATATACGATTAACTCTCATTCGTCGGTAAAGAAGATCAAAAACTGGGAACAGTTGGCACATAAATCATCTCCAAACAAAAACGAATGTCGGTTGTGAACCAAAGCCCAACCCATAGAGGTCTCCCTCCTTCTCATGTTAAGGTGGGATTCGAACTTACGACATTTGGATTGTAGGATAGGACTTACTACACAGAACTATTTTAATTGTTATAAGCGTGACCATATTTCGTAATCATATCTTATCTTCAAGTAGAGAAACGCTATTCCGATAAAAATTCGCCATATATGCAGCAATCTCATTTTAAAGATATGAAAAAAGTCGTAAGTAATTTCGTGAAATTGGGATTCTTATATGTTGTGATATATTAAGTCGCATTTAACTTTTTGAAGTCATTGTGATGTATATCGAAGTCGTAGATATGTTTATGTTGCTTACTGAGTGTTCCCACACATAGGAACGACCACAATGACTTTAAAGTTTTTAATCCGACATTGATCGAAGTAAAATGCGATCAAATATGAACAAAAATACTATTTTTAATGATTTAAATATTTTTAGCTATATGAATATAGGTTTGCCAGTGCTCTACGACCAACTCCGATCAAACACGATTTAACTAGAACATCAATGCGATGTTGAATAAAAGGTCGTATTCAAATCATGTTTTTAGTAATATGCGATTACAAATCAATTTCTGCAGACTAAAATCGACTGTCATAACGATTTTGACTCTTTGTAGACATCATTACGAGTCTTTTTCTACATTGTTATACGATTGATGGTTTGCTGGGATGTCCGAGCTCCGAAACATTCGGAATTGTCGATAGTTGACAATAACTTCAAAGAATTTTTAATTGGCCATCAGTGATCTAGATCTACAAATCTAATTAATTTGATGTCCATTTCGGTAGATTTTAAGGTAGATATTACGACTGTAACGGTTTATATGCGAAATTCATGTGTGACCGTACTAATAAATCTATATCTCCGGAACCAAATGTCTGATCTGAATAAAATTCGATAGCAGTTAACGAGAGTTACTATGTTTTAATTGCCGCAAGGTTCTACTGGATCGAGGGCCAATTTCTTCACCCTCGCTTAGCGCTTAAGCCAGGTTTAAACGTCCTGATAAACCTGGTTTAAAAGTTAAGCGAGAGTGAATAAATTGGTCCTTAGTCTTAAATTTGCCGAAAATAACCAACAAAATCGATACAGTTAACGGGAGTGTCATATATTTCATTTGAAATCAATTTTGCAAAATCGGTGAAGAATTCGCTGAGAAATAGATAGAATATTAACTTATAGTTTGAAGTTTGGCAAGTTCTCCGGGGGCATCAAGAACTGTCATAGGCGCCCAATGTGTTCTAAGCTACTTCGATTAGTCATCAGTGATTTCGACTCGCAGATCCAAGTAATTTTGCATACATTTTAATATGGATAAATAATTAATAATTCCCATATAAACTGGTGGTACCAGTTTATATGGGAATTAGCAGTGTAACCAAACTCTTCAACCCGTAACTCAGGAACCAAAGCTCCAATCCAAATGAAATTCAGCAGCGACCTATGGCGATGCTACAGTTTTCATTTGAATAAATTATTGTTGAAATCGGCTAGGTCTTCTATGAAAAAATGAGTTAGTTTATTTGACAGATCAGATAGATATATACACGCAACCACACATAAACATGCGCACACACATACAGACATTTTTCCATCTCGAACTGAGTCGATTGGTTTAAGAGACTCGGCCCTCCGGACCTCAGTTAAACAGTCATAATTCCGAGTGATTGCATAACCTTTCTATATGAGAAAGGCAAAACGTAAAACAAAAGGTTAAGTTATGGTTAAAATTCCTGCTAAATTCTCATTCTGGGCGACTGTGGACTGGGAAAAAAGTCATTTATTTTTGTTGGGTTGAGAATTTGCTAATTTGACTAGTTCCATGAAATTCATATTCAATGTCCGACAAAGTAATAGTAGTAGGTCTGGGAAATATTCCAGTAAGTAAAATTTTCAATAGCGAACTAGATTTTATAAAAAAAACTAAACGCACAGATGAATTGAATAAATATACTGAAGACAACAAAGCATAAATTCCACCATTAGATTAGATAAACCGTTTCCATTAGGCGATAAACGAGCATCATTGACGCCCCCAGCGGAAACGCATTGTAAAAATTAACAAAAAACACCTTAATTCGCCAATGAACGCCCGACAGTTAGGTACCTGCTAACTATTTCGCACCAGACTAACCAAACTTTGCCAAAGCGGACGGCCGGTAAGTAGGTGTACACCTTTATCTAGTGAAAGGCAATTCCGCTAATGCGCTAGTTAATCAGTGAGCTGCCGATAATCAACAGTAACGACTGCTGCATTTCAACGGTAGGAGGAAGAAGAAAAAAAACCATCGGGAGAAAAAAAATCCATTACCTACAGGAAGGGGGTTTTGCAACAATGTCCAAAAAGCGACGAGATACAAGCCTCGAATCAGCGACCGACGAAGCTAGTTCTCCTGTCAGGAAGCAACCATGGCTATGGTTGATTAAAATTGATCCGCGGTCTAATTTTAATTAAATCGGCACTAGTGGCTCAATTTGTGCCGTTGCTACTTGCCGGTGAAGCTCCGAATGATGTGCAGTAGAGCTGTGAGTGGGATGCTGTCGCGGGAGAGCAACACAACCGAGAAGATTGGAAAACGAAATTTGATGAGTTGAAAGCAGAATGAAGTGATTATTTTTGAATAGTAGGAAGTAGGTTTTGTTCTGTAAAGCTTGAGGGAATTTCTGTATAAAAGGTAAGCGTCGTACCGCTGTAAGACGCTGCGAAATTGGGTAAATTCCAAGAAAATAAGATTAGAACTATGGTTTTACGCGTTTGATCTGTATCTGCATTTACGAACAAATAATTTTTTCGTATTTTATTCCAAAATCTTCGAATTTGCATGCTTATTATTTTGCAAATCTCACATGATTGTGTAAGTTTCTTAGAAAAAGGCATGCATGGATCAATATTGTCGTGGCGAGGTATCTTGTGACATTAAGTTACCAAAGATGGTGCCAATTAGTAGTACCAGATAGTACTATAATAAAACACAAAAAATCAATTACAATCCATTAGCTAGACTTCGACGTAAGAGATCTATACTTACGGCAAGTTTCTTGTGCTTTCCGGCATTATCGGATCGATCGGCTGATTGAAAAAGCCGACTTTCGCCGGCCGCAGATGGCGGTACCGCGTCTTCTCAATTTTTACTTAAATTAACTACTTGTATGTCAGATTTTGGTACCAATATGGAAAGCTTACGAAATAGCAACTAAAGATATGAACATAATGTGGGATGCGGTGTGCAGTGATAGCGGTCCATTCGCGGAAAAATGAGTGGAAGGTGTTGTTCGCGTGTAAGAAAGAAAAACTTTAACTTAAGTCTTTAACAAACTTCGCAATACTGGCTAGAAACCATACCAAATGACTCCTTCATGCAGGAGACTGCATTGGTCAGCCAGTGCCGTCTTTATGCATGGGCATATTAGGCTAACAATCCCACAGTTTTTGTTTTCGCGTCATTTAATCGCAATACCATTTTCAATCCGAATTTCAATGAAACAACAAAATTAAAGAATTAGAAAAAGAAAATAAAAATTAAAGAAAAATCAGTGTAATAGGCCAAAAAGTGGTAAACCATATAATCAATGTTAGCTTCCAATTTTCGCTCTTAGGTTCAGCATACACGATGAACTTAATGCAACGACCTGCAACAGTATTTTAGTTACTTTCTATAGTTACCAATCAATGTTCATGTATGCTTGATAACGACACGACGATACAGATAACATACAGGAAGAGATAAACATGGAGAGCGAGTAAAGTGTTGTGACTAGTTGAATCTATAAATTAATAAGTTGGCATTAAAGTTCCAATTTCGTGTCTTCAGTATATGACGGTAGAGTGGCTTGCGGTTGCATGGGAAATTTTAACATGATTTACACTAACGAACACTAAAGATTGCAATTTCATTCAATATAAAAAACCAACTTCATTAAACTATAGCTCAAACCTAGGTTAACAACTTTTTCGAAGACGGTAACTAGCTACGAGTTGTCAAAAAATAGCTATAGTGATTTTTTTATAGCTGTTCTAACGAATTGCAGAAATCCACTATTTTTTCCAACACTGCCAGGGCACCACCAGTGAATCTTTGGTGGGTGTCTGGTATCTCGGGAGCCCGCCGGTGCTCAGCAAAAGTTCCGGTGCTATTTTGCATTCTGTTCATTCTGTTCATTCCGTTCATTCTATTCATTCTGTTCATTCTGTCCATTCTGTCCATTCCGTTCATTCTGTCCGTTCTGTTCGTTCCGTTCATTTTGTTCGTTCTGTTCATTCTGTTCGTTCCGTTCGTTCTGTTCGTTCTGTTCGTTCTGTTCGTTCTGTTCGTTCTGTTCGTTCTGTTCGTTCTGTTCGTTCTGTTCGTTCTGTTCGTTCTGTTCGTTCTGTTCGTTCTGTTCGTTCTGTTCGTTCTGTTCGTTCTGTTCGTTCTGTTCGTTCTGTTCGTTCTGTTCGTTCTGTTCGTTCTGTTCGTTCTGTTCGTTCTGTTCGTTCTGTTCGTTCTGTTCGTTCTGTTCGTTCTGTTCGTTCTGTTCGTTCTGTTCGTTCTGTTCGTTCTGTTCGTTCTGTTCGTTCTGTTCGTTCTGTTCGTTCTGTTCATTCTGTCCATTCTGTTCATTCTGTTCATTCTGTTCATTCTGTCCATTCTGTTCATTCTGTTCATTCTGTTCATTCTGTTCATTCTGTTCATCCTGTTCATTCTGTTCATTCTGTTCATTCTGTTCATTCCGTTTATTCATTTCTGTCATTTTATTTTATTCATTTTATTATATTTTTTATTAATTTTATTAATTTTATTAATTTACAGCAGAAGAAACGAGAGGTAGATAGAAAAGTATGCTTTCGATGATTAAATATAGTTCGGCGTGTAGCCGTCTTCTTTGCAGTTTTTTCTTTCCCAGTTATGTGAACTGTTGGTTTAGAGATACAGTGGAATATTATTTTTCAGGGATTTTTTTTTTGGTCGGCTGTCTGTGGTGTATCATTAGATGTCGAAGGTTGATGGTGATGTTGGTTGTAATAAATGCGTTTTTTAATTGTTTTGGTGCATGGCTTACTGTAATGTTCTGTCTGGTTACAGAACTGGCACGTGGGCGTCTGCCCAGGGTATGTGTATAGGGTTCTTTGTATTTAGTTAACGCCTTGAGATGATCTGCCCTTGACAGTCAAGTAAGACGGTATAGGTTAGTTCAGCCGCATTGACATGAAGCTTGGCATACCCTGGAAAAAGTTTCTCCAAGTGTCGTTTGTGTCGGGTTACACTTATCCATACTGCGACATAAATCTTTTAATATAAACCGTCTAAGTATGAGGTGCCAAATCATGCAGGCGAATTTCCGTCAGGTCAAGGTCCATGTACACGGGTATCTTAGTTTTGACGTTTTCATATTCGATGTCATATTGCATGTTGTTCTTCGTTGTAGTTGATGTGTGACACATCTGTAAGCACAAGATCCATTTTCACCTTGATCAACTGTTCCACCTCGCGCATTGTAGAGCCAAGACGGGTCTGCGAAAAGTCAATCGCGATTATATTCTCCTGTAATGGGCTAAATTTGTTTTATGGGTCACTCATTTCACTCGCAATTGGGGGCATCGGAACTTTGCTGTGTTTATATGTTAGAGCGACACGACGCCGATGAATAATAATTTGATTCATGTTAATTGTTTCGTTAGTTTCGTTAATTATATTCATTATTTCAGTCTTTTCCACTTCTTTTCATTTATTTTTTTTTTCATTTTATTCCTTTTTGCATGTTTGTAATTCAGTCTAATTACGATGGTTGAATTAAAGCGTTAATATTGATGTTATCTCCTTTATTAGTAGTCTAGTTCAGCCTAGTTTAATTGGAGTTCAGAAAGGCTGAATAAACTACTGACTATGAACAAAACATTCGCTAAACTATTTATTATATTTAAATAGTTTAGCGAATGTTTTGTTCATATTACATAGTCTTTAATCTGATTTTAATCAGGCAAGTAGTCTTATAGTTCAGCTCCTAATGTTTGTTGGGTATGTAAACAAACCGATACACGCCAAAATTATAACATGATTCCATGTGAAATTATTAAAAACTAGCGTGCGCATCAGCCCGGGGACAACTTGACAGCTCCCATATATTGAACTCATAAGCAAATTTTGTGGTGATTTGGTGATGTCATGGCGGCTCGAATGGAGCAAAATTTGAAAAAGGCGCATCCCATTTACTATTTTCCATATCTAAAAAATAATCAATTTAAGCATTTCTTTCATCAAATTTATTTCGCTGTTCACATTAGAAACTGTCCTCATTCCCCCATACTTAAACAGAAACATAGATTCCATTTGGAATTTAAAAAATCCGAAAGAAAATAAATCGATTTTCGGAAATACAAGAAGATGACTTTCAAAATCAAGCCACTACCACTTATATTGGAATTTCCGAAAATCTTCCGAAACTAATCAACATCTCCTAAGGCATCCTCCGGTAGAGCCGAGGAAAATGCCAGAATAATTCTGAAGGGATCCATACCAAAACCATCGCAACATCTTCCGGACAGAATTATTGCAAAAGTCGAACAAAACTCTGGCCGAAGTCGAACAAAATTGTACATTCCTGGCAGCATTCTTGCTGAAACCGAGCACTACTGGTTTGATGCCAGAATTCTGATAAAAGCACACAAATTTTATTCAAAACCAATTTTGCTAAATGTGTAGAAAATCCTACATATATTGTTTATTCTCCCAATCAAAATGCTAGAATTCTTGACGTTCTTAATGAACTTGAAACAAGATGTCGCAGGTTCACGAATTGTTAAGCTTGGTGATTTACTTTCATTGGCCAAAAAGTTTTTCATTTATATTTCATTTATAACACCAATGATTTACCGATTACAAACTTCACACAACAAGAAAACCAAAACATTTTTAGGAAGGAAGAGAGCCGGTTGCTAAAAACAATACCTTCCAGCTAAATCCGTAATAAGATTTATGTAACTTTGCTGACGGTTTCCAATCAGGGATAAATTTATTCTCTAATAATATTTTTCTTTTTCCACATTTTGGAATACGCTTTTTCTAAATGTTGTTCTAGCCGCATTGACGGCGTTCATAACACACGTAACGAAACACGCTTTTCTCTTGAAACTTTTTCGTGTCGTTGTTCGTGGTAGTCGTACAGAAAAGGCATACTAGCGCCACCATCAAATCGGTGGTACATATATGAAACAAGCACTATCTGTCAAGTTGTCACCGGGCTGGTGCGCATAAAGGGTCTTACAATCAAGCATAAAAAGCACCATTCGTATTCGTTATTCTTCACGAAGCAGTGTTCACGCGAACGCTAAAAATGGAGACATTTCGGGAGCACAGCCGTAGCACGGATAATTTGCACTGTGTTCACATGATTTTTTTTCACAAATGCATGAAAACATGATGTAGATATATCTAGGATGGCTTGTATAAGACATTAACAATATGCTCCAAAATAACGATGAAAGCAATATAGTGTAATTCAGAGATAATGTAATACATTCATTTTACTAGTTTTATGTTAATGTCCCTAAATGAAACATCTCCATGATGCGATTCATCTCTTCACATCTGTTTGAATGACTTCAATTTCAGGAACCCCATAATTCAATTGTTCTCCGTTAGGGCACGAATGGCCTAAAGGCGGACCTGATCGTCGTAATGTTCGTTCAGCATCCACTGCTTGCCGCTACCCGATCATTTCACTATATAAAAGAACCAACAAGAACCGATGCAAAGGCATACGAGCCGCGAAAGCGATTTTTCATGTTGTCGGCTTAAAGAAAAATAAGGCTGAAAGCGAAACTATGCATGGAAATTCTACAGCAGGAAAACAATATAATGAAACACGAGCGGAAAATTAGCGTTAGCTGTCCATTTTCCACGGTAGGTGCTGGATAAACAGCCATAATTGGTCTGCAAAGGGGTGGCAAATTGCTTTCCTAGCGAATGATGTCAATAAGCACTGATTTTAAGACATGTAATTTGCACCTTAACGGTATTGGTATGTCAATTGACGTGAGAATCTTCATGATTAACCTACCGATTTGGATATAGCAATAATAGCGGCCGGTACGCAAACTTCTATGATTGAATCAAAGGAACGTATGAATACGTTAAATATAAGTAATTTATGTCCAAAATGTTCGAAAAAGTATATTTTACGAAGATCACAGTACATATATTGGACTGAAAAAGACGAAGTTATTAACCTAACAAAAATGACAGGATTTTGAATATACTATGCATAAATAAGGTTTATTTTGAATTCCTCCAATTATACGCTACACGGGTTACTGTTGCAATGCGCCTATTACTGTCATGACGATCCTCGATTTATTTCATCACAAACATAACACACGGTACCGATCACTAATATGATCATCGCTCATACCTACTCTTAAACTGTAGTTTTCCACAGCTAGCATGCTGTGAGCGGAAGAGCACTCTTCTGCATTGTCTCCCACTCGAACGCACCTCATTATGAACTCAAACTGTACCATTTACCAAGTACCTGAAGCCAGCATTACGACGAGAAGGCTCTCATTACGAAAGCGCTCCACTTGTACAGTATAGAACTTCATTGGGGCAAGAATGCATCTACACATGATGGTGCCAGGAGGAAATGTGACGCATATTTAATATAACATCATTTTTTACAGGAATAGAAAATGAACAAGATAGACGTAAACAAACTTATGGATTCTGTCAAATTCACTTAGAGGAAACATTCCAGACAAACCGTTATTGACCGAACACAGTTCATAGCAGTTAACAAAAGATATAACTCCCTCTCAAAGTGAATTTTGACAGTTGCCTTATACGCCCCAATCACAAGTTTATCGAGTAAATGTAATCGCACGATACATCGCAACATGGTGCGCGTCATTTTTATTCCCTTTACTTTGCATAATGGGTTATTGGACAGTCCACACGCCACTGACTGGTGGATAGTACAAATGAAACCGTTGCGTTTGACCGAGTTAGCAGTATACATTTATACATCAACAGATAACCTATGCGGGAAAGAGGAAAACAGTGATTAGAGGAACAATCGGGTAAACCTAATTACACAGCGTCATGACTGTGCACTACAGGTGCTGCATTTTTTGCTCCACTTGTCTCAAGTGGAGGAGGGAGAACAAGTTGGCCAATAAACGGACCGTGGTTGGTGAGTGGAATAGCAGAGCTACCACCGGTAACTGTCCGTCACTGGAAGGATTGCAACGGTCCATAAGATGCTGTCACTATAGCGTCACTTTGTGACCAGTGATTAAGTGGCGACTTGATCGCAATAATAGCAACGTAACGTAATGGTGCCGTGGCAAGCGTGGAAAAATGTTCGAAATTTTGATTTGAACCGTTGTGATGTTGAGATGTAGGCGTCACTTGAGCTAACGAAACAATACACTTAGTGCTGAAAAGCTCAGCAGCGAGCTGAGAATGGAAACCGGGCAATAAGAAATTGGATAATCATTGGAAAAAAATATCAGCTGTTGTAACCTTCATATTTACCACAAAAATGATCATTATACTACGTATCAGCATACCTTTCTGGTGGACTTATCTTTTCTCAGAGCTTTCATCAAAATATTCATTTTCTCACATTTGCGCTCTCTAATTTCAAGTTTTTCTTCAATAAGTAAAATGTAATTGGACAAAAAGTCGACAAAGGAAAAACGAAAATAAGGTTTTTAGAATAGAGAATGCACTGGTGGGTTTTAAGCGATTGTGCATTTATCGTTGCATCTTGCAACTAAGCGAAATGTGGTTTTGACGTTGAACCTTATTGCACCAAAAAGCAATTAGTTTAATGGTAAGCGGTTTGGTAAATGGCCACTGGAGGTGGATTTCAATGGATTGGTGGAGGTTTTACGATGGCTTAATAATGCCTTATGCGGTTTAAGTTATTCGAAGTGGCATTAAAAACAATTTCAAGAGCATAATAAAACCTATTTTGTTATTTGTATCGTATCGCTATTTTATGTTTGGGCTTTTACTTGATCATCGGTGCAGAACAGCGCAAAAGATAATCTCTAAAGGGAGTAATGAGTTTGGTCGATCCGTGATTGTCGGTTGCTTAGCCTACTCTAGCTCGTTGGAAAGGGTGTGGAAGAAGGAAGAGGGAATTATTCCCGGATAAAATTCCCAAATCAGGAATCAAATTTTTGATTTTTTGTTTCAAATTAGGAGCCTTATGCTGAGACGGTTTATACCCCATCGAAACTGACTGTTTCCGAACGTTTTGCGACTTTGCCGATTTTAGTCGAGTGAGTAAGATTTTCGGTTTTATGTTTTTTATGTTATTTATGTTTATATTTTTCCTTTAATAAATAGCAGAGCTTGGAAAACGAATCAGCTGAAAAAGAACGAACACTCTTCATTCGTTCTTCGCTTCACGAACATACACCCTATTGAACCATTCACCACTGAGCTGCGGAGTTGACGGCTTTGGTTCACCACCACCGAGGCTGGTGAATCATTGCTGTTCTATAGTGTAGGTATATGAGCATAGCGTAATAGTACCCGTTGCTCATTCTCTCTCCCATTCGAAGAGATATCAACTGCTATGCATCATTCGTTCTCCATAGCAAGCTGTACATAGGCACCCAGATTCTCTTTGCTTGCTGGGTGCGAATGTAGGTACGAAAAATGATGCCGCCCAGCTGCCCCGGAGAACAGCGCTCATAACGAGAATGTGTTTGTTGTCTTTTATTATTTTTATTCGAGACAGGTACCTACATGTTCTGTGCGCTTTTCATATGCAATATTTTTTAGTTTTGTCTTCAACCTATTGAATCTGTCGAATTGTGAAAATACAAATAGGGTTAAGGGAATATGGGGAGACTTTACCAAGCACGAAATTCAACATTTATTAATAACGTGTTCCATTTGGTACTTAATTTTTTTTTATATTTTTATATTTGTTTCGATCCCATCAGCTAATTTTTCATCTTCTTCATTTCGTTTTTCATCTTGCTCCCTTACGCTTATATTTGAAACTTTAAACGCGATTATCACGATATTTGCGGTGACTAAGAGTACCGGAAGAGTTTGCAACGGATTTCAAAACTTTATTTTTGCTTGTTCGTAATTTAACTGCCGTGTCCTTGAACGATTCCATTTTTTCGTCAAAATTTTCATATTAATCTTATGGATTTGTTAATAATTTTTTTTAGGTGAAAATGGTGTTTTTTTTTGAAAAAATCGTTCCCGTTTCCAAAAAGAAGAGAATTTTTTTTCAATCAATCGTTCAAGGACACCACAGATAGATACACTAATGATTTTTATGGCTGATTTTGTGACACGTGAACCTGCAATGTAATCAGTACAGTTAATCCAAAAAAGCAATGCATTAAAAAAAAAAATCAAAGCTCATGAAATACAATCGTTTTATATTTTTAACTAGTACTAAGAACCTCAACAATATGGGAAGAAAAGATAACAGCATGTTATATGCCATTGGTTTTTGTTCTGATATTTTAAAATTCTCTTGGTGAAGCTCCCCAAGCCTTGGTCAAGGCTCCCGCGGTGGGTAGACTTGACCAGAAAAAACGATCACAGAAAAACTTTTGTAACTTTTGAAAAAGTAAATTATCAATTCTGAAAAAAATCATTAATACGCAGAATACTTTTGCATATTACATTTCAACGAGTTTTGGAAGACATCCAATTATTAAACCAAAAACAATTTGTCTTATGGAATACAATATATTTTTAAATATTCATAAGCCAGTCGTTGTTCAAGTTCAACTCAGGGATTTTTTAGTATTACACAGAACTAGAAAAATCGTAAAAAATTACGTGTTCTGCTCCTGACATATACGAGCATCAAAAATGTTTTAGATTTAATTTTAATTTCACATGACTATGAATTTCGTAAATCATGTTTGATTTAAATGTCAATGAATGCAATTTGTTAAATTGTATCAAGTTTTTATTAACCAGTTGACAAATTTTGAATGATAGGATAAAAATGTTGATGGAATAGGAAAAAAATATAGTGTGATTTTTTTCCATTTAAACAATATTTGAAAACATTTTTGGTTGCCTGGTTACAATAAAAATCTCGGGTAACTTAAAATAAAGGCATTAAAGTCAACTGTCAAGATTCATTTGGAGGATATTCCGAATAAAACTTTATTCGCCAAGCTCGGAATAATTGCAGCGAACTAATCTGTTCAGATCACTAAAACATTAAAGCGGGATACTAATTTCTTCCCAAAGATTAAAAGGCATGTGTAATTTTGCTATTCCTGCTCAACTTTAGACGAAGCTCGAAGTATTTTTTTGATTATTAAATATTCCACAATATGCCGTACATTTTAAACACTCCGTTAGTAGGTATCCAATTTAATCAGGAGTCATAAATCTTGCTCATCGAATTTGTGGTTAATATTATATTTGTTAACATTTAACCTGTCTGTACAACATTTAGGAAAAGAATGTAGTACATCATAGTTTGAAACATATATTGTCCTTGTTAAATGCGAATAACTTATAACCAAGCTTATAACCACTTCGTTTTGGTTCACGATTATAAAATTCCAAATATTCGTAAGCTAGAGATACAATGTTAGAAAAAAATGAACCTATATGTGTTGGGCTGAATCGTCTGAGGAACCAACATCCAAAAAACTGATAAATGCATATCGATGTTTGAATATCCACGATTTCCCTAAATTTATAATGCATCGTGAACACAAGTTCAATTTTTTTCCCCTCAAACCTCAGCAGAATCCAATAAGCGGTACCTGTTGCCTAATGTCCGCTCCACAAGCCATATGTTCTTAACTGACGTAGCGAAAGACGCTGAAAACCGCTAATATAGACTTATCCCGCTGCGTTAGTATTATGTCGTTTTGACGTTTAAATTGGGAGGAAAACAAATCATTTGCACTGCGAATTGGGTGGAAAACAAACCGCTTGTGGGCTTAAGGGGAGGGCGGTAGTATAAAAATGCGAGATCTCGGTGTGCGTATTTTAAACGTCAGATATCTCAATGGCCAGAAGAATTTTATATTCAGATTCAGCATTACACAATGAATCTGAATGGTTCAACAGCTTGTATGTTCCTGAACCAATTTCACTAAATAATCAACCAAGCAAAGAGGAACCACTATTCAAGAGAGAAGAGAATACTGATATCCTCTCTCTCAATGATACTCACAACTGTTCATCATTATAATGATACGTGCTTATGCAAGCGTGTGTAGATATATTCGTTCCTGTTTCTGTTTCCTCGTGTTGTTGCTTCGGTATCCATAGCGGCAATTCATTCGGTTGGGGTGAAGGCAAGCGTTTTACTGAACTGTATTGTGGTTCGTTCGGATTGAATTTGAATGAATGGTGAAAGCTCTGATAAATAGGCTCTGAAAAAGGCCCAAAGCATAGGTCGAAACGTTGGAAAAGAAATAACCGACGCAATAGAACTTGACTGTACTACCGAAACTCGCCTTAGATTACGTAGTCACTAGTCGAAAATATCACGTCTTACTCAATCATCAACAATTTATGTTGTGTCTTGAATCTCCATGTAATTTGTCGGCTAGGGAAAATTCATATTTTACTTTACCAGAAAGACACTTAAGGTTCAAAGACCTTTGGGTGAGCGTCTATAAGAATTGAACGCTCGATAGAATGCGTTGAAACAAATGCGCTCAACTTTGTCACCGGTTTATCCATATAAAGCATTTATTAAACTCTAAAAGAAGAAAATCAGTCGATTTATTAAATTATCACGTTTCAAATTATGCCCAAAAAAATTAATGGAAAAACAATTGACCGGGTGACCATTCCATTGAAAAAGTTGCGGTGATTTTTTGTCACACCACCACACTGTGCTGGGGCATGCAACACAACTGCGCAATGAAGAAACTACAGCCACATTTTCAAAACCGCTATTCCACTCGGTCAATTGTTTTTCCACCAACTATTTTGCATAACTCGAATCGTGATAATCTAATAAATCGGCTCTAAAAGGCTTCTTTTAGAGTTTAACGAATGATTTGTATGGATAAACCGGCGGAAAAGCTGTACACAATACATTTACTGAATGAATGTCTAGTTAATGTGTAGTTTCTTCTTTTGTTGTTTCCTTCTGGGTGACACTCCAGAGCATACGGAAATATGCAAACGACCACAGGGCTAGAGAAACGCATTAGTACACGCGAAATTTCAATCGTCTTATCATACGCGACATACAAACACTCGATCTATTCGCGATAATACAATTCCGGTCGCAAACGCGATCATCAGTACGCCCTCGATCTCGCAATCATGTTTATTTATAATCGCTGTCTTAAGCACCCACATTTAAACGCCGGCTCTCGCGCGAGCATGAATCGTACTCAACCGGAAGCTCCCACTCTAAAATACGGAACTTTTCTACACTAGACAACATGGCTTAAGCAGGGATGTTATGCACCTCAGAGCAAATAAAGAGAAGAATAAACGCTCTTTGCACTTTTCATGCGAACCACCGCTCTTCTCTTTCACAATAAACCTCTTCACTCCGATGCGTGTTGCTCCCACACGTGTAGTCTACTCCATGGCTGCACGCCACAAAGAGTAGAAATAAAGAGGCTCTTTAGTGTGTATCTTGGTCCCACGCGCACGTAAGTAGAGAAGGCAACTAAAAAACATTGTTAAAACGTTCTTCCGATCAAACTTTATCTGAATTGTAGTTTGATTCGCCTTCTTGCCTGCTTTCCAGTGAGGGGAGGCACAAAAAAGTGGCTCTTCAAGGTGACTCTTTGAACGAAATTGTGCAGCTCTTGGTGCACAGATCTTACTCTTTTTCGTTTTCAAGTTTCTTTTTGTGCGGTCGTTCTGCACATCGCAGTGCTTTTGTGCTGCTCTATTTTTAATCGGTGTATTTCGCTCTTTGTGGCTCATTGTGTGAGTAAATAACAAGCCTGGCCTCAGGGGAGCATAGTTGGAGACTCCAGTGAGATGTGGGAGCTCTCTTTCTTCCTTCAACTGAACCGTACACTCAAAATAAAACATCAGAATGAAGGCACGTGCGGGCATTCAAAACCCGTGCGAATAGACTAAAGACTACTCGGTTATATTAACTAATTAAAACACGCGAAGTTAAACACACGCGAGCAGATGCGACATAAAAATTTTCACGCAATCAAACGCGTTAGCATAGAAAAGCTTCGCGACAATACAAATCGCATGCGAACATGCAGTCGTTATCATCCGTGCATACCAACTCCCACGAATTAACATGCATAAAACGCTTCGGTCATCAAGTAGTATTTACGAATTCATAAACGCGGTCTCAAGTGCGATTAAAACATGGCCTCTTCTCTCGCGATCATAAGTCGGTCACGTCCGGAAGACTACCTTTTTGCATAGCAACCTAGGTTCAAGCCTTCGTTTCAAAAAAATTTAAGGGTTGTGTACAAGACACGACCACAGTTACATTGAAAGTGTAGCATAACGAACATCATGCGTGAATATATTTTAATTTTTCTCAAAATGTTTTGCTAAAAACTTCGGATGTGTAGATTATTAATTTTAAGAATATTTGCTTATCCCTCTAATGCGCAAATTTTTATTTGGCTTGAAAAAACTTTTGTAGGTGGGTTTCGTGATGAGAAAAACGAAAATAATGTTGATAATTCATATAAGCAGTGAATTTTTTATTAAAGTGTTAAAATAAGTGGGCCGCCTAGAGGCGGTGTCGGGCACCTGGGCGAATAAAAAACAAAAACTTTTTTTCTTCTAGATACTTCAACACAAGCGAACTTAGATGGTTTATATTTTGGATATCATCAGAACGCGATTTACCCAAGCTAAGGAGTATTTCTCTAGTGCTTTGGTTGTTGACTTCTAATTTATACTAGGGGAGACCAGTGTCTGCTGGCGATGGTTTCACTTATCATGTTTTATTTTTTAATTTAAGAAGATCGTGTAAATATTTCTAAAATAAATTTTCTAAAATTGCACATAAAGCTAGTTTCGGTACGATAAGTAATCACAAAAGAAATTTTTTTTCGCCCAGGTGCCCAACACCGCTTTAGGCGGGCAAAGTGTTTTACCAAAAAAGCTAAACTTCCGAATTATTCCACTAAACGAATTCACATCTGCAGTAAAATGCTACTAACTGGAACTGTCTAATTCAATTCTTTTTCCATTATGTATTCATCCTAATAAGGACGGTTTGCTGATAACAATGTCTTGTAACACGCGACGAGAATCCTATGAAACGATATTAGCATTGCTTGCATGACTCATACGCACGGTATAAACCAGCAAATCACCATCTCGCTTTTATTTCGCCATCGTCGCTTGGAACTGCATACAAAATCCTTCCAGTACACACAGACAAACGCTGTAATACCTATCCTACCAGCAGCAGTAGTGATAATCTAACTCGATCTGCCAGTAGAGTAGGCATGGCAATGAAGGAATTCCGTCAGAAACATTCCTTTTATATCAATCGATGAAATGTGTAGGACGCTTATGAGTGTCGAGATGAAGTCTGTGTTAGGAGCAATTTTGTGAAAATTGTATATATTTTCCATATTTTTGCAGAGTTACGGAATCTTCAATAATGTGTTAATAAATTACTGATAAATTTTATAACAATTTTTTACTGGAAATTTTCTGAATCGATTGATGATTGAATCTCAAAAATCCATCAATAATTAACAAAACGTAAGCAAGAACATTGTCTGTTAAAATATTTTTAAAATAATATGGATTTTGCAATAGTGTACAGTTGAAATACCAATGTAAAGCTGCAATTAATTTTTAATCGGATTTTTCTAAATCGTTTAAAGTTATGTCATAATTTCGTGACGCTGATCGAATTTCAAATTTTAGTTTTACACCTAGCCCCAGTCTCATATAGTTGAGTAAAGCTATTCCATTGATAAAAACGTGTTTAATCCACCTAACAGTGTGATGAGACATTTCTTATAACTCTTATCACTCTTCGGATATTATATCGTTTGAGAACATTTAGAACTTGATGCTTCGCGATGTTTTTTAATAACACATACTACATGGGATAGTGGCAGGACTCAGAGAATCGCTCAAATCAGCATAGGACAACATCAGTGCTAGAAATCTCAAACCAAATCAATGGAAAAGCGAAAAAATGGCCCATAAAATAGACATACCAACGAATTACGAATTATTGTTAATAAAATATCTATATTGTGGTGGGAAAACTGAATTTTCCTAAAGGGGTTATATATTGTACTGAGCCAAAAAAATCGATTTTTTTTAATCGATTTGAAGTTTATACTTTACTCATATTTCCAACGCGACTGAGAACTAAGAAATCAACGCTTTTCCTTGAAAAGGGCGATACTAGCAGTGGTACCATTCAAAGAAAATCAACAGTGAATATTTCCAGACTTGGTTTTATTTCCTACTTAAGAACAATTGTGTTTTTTTTTACATCCTAGATTGCATGATTCAGTGATCGAAACCCAAAACTTCATAAAGTATTTGAAATTATTAAATTAAAATTTTCGGTTTGCTATTGAAATTGACAAAATGATAGTATAGCCCCTTTGGCGATTGTTTACTTTTTCGGTCCCACCTATCAGCATTGAAGTATCGCCCTTACGTTTTTTTACAATAACTACCGTTCCACACTACCGATTTCGTCCGTGTTTTTTCAATAGAGATCATTGTTATTATTTACAGCTGGTATCAGCTTGATAATCCTAAAAAATACGAAAATAGCACTTTCGTCTCTAAATTGCCAGCAAAAAAGTATTGCCCTGTTTGTTTGCATGGAGCGTGGAGGGCGAAACTTTAAATAAACAAACAAAAATACAGTTTCACCCGTATTTTTTGCTGTAATTTAAGAAAGCAATATCGTAGAATCAAAATTTTTAGGTTAATTTGTTGCGTTTAAAAGCCCTCATTCGCATGTATGAAAAAAGCCCTATGTTTACATTTGTAAGTATCGCCCTTTTCACAAAAAAGCGTTGAAATGAAATCGCAGTTCCTGATATCACGCTATCTCTGAAGTGCATGCGTGCATAGTTTCAAATTTTACTTCGACATCAACTTTTTCTAAAGGTGACTTCCCAGTAGTATCCTTGATTTGAATTATTATCGCTAAACTTAATGCCAAAGATCAAATAAAAACCTCACGAAAACGAACCGTTTGGGAAAATCATCATCATTACTGGAATTTCCATTTTCACGAAACTTTTCGATAACGTTCCATCACTTGCGTTAATGCACTGGGTGCACAGTGCTCTGAAAATCTAGCGAAATCGTCTTAGGGTACCAGCGGGTCTGTAAAGAATACTAAAAATTAATTTCTATTCCACAATTTTCAGTTCAGCAATTCGAGAGATCGTGCTCACCGCAAGCCATGAAAAATAGACTACGTTGTGAAGCGATGGTCACTATTTATTAAAAAATCACGGTTAAATAAAAAATAAAACTATTAAAAAATTTCAAATAGTTTATAATTTTCACAAACTTATCACGAAAAATGTTTTAATAAGCTTTCGTAATATTGTGTAGGAAAAAGCTGAAAATTTCAGTATTTTCTCTATCTGCAACATATAAACCCTTAAGTATTCCAATTAATTGGTATACGAATTGGAATAGGTTCGCCAAATTTTGGAGGAAGTCTATAAAATAACCCCTTGAAAACTACCTAAAAATTGTTGTAGTTCGATGCAATAAAAAAAATCTCCAAAAAATAAATGTACCTATTAATGTGAAACACAGCGAATAATACATACAATAAAGACCCATTTTTATCAGTCTCATGGTGTATTTTAGGGTGACAAAATGGGGACATTGACTAAATCGGGCATTTTTTTCTCTATAATAAACTGAAGCTGTTAAAATATTCTTCTCGTCCCTTGATGTAGTCTGATAACTATTTCTGATTATGATGAACTTTTTATTTTCGCATATTTCGCATATCTTCATGATAAGGAAAACATGCTCAAGAAGGGATTTACTCGAATTCAGTCTTGTTCGTCTGCTAGAGCCCATCAAACATATGTTCATATTTGGCTGATAAAATCAGGGTTTCAATGTGTTATAATAGATATTCAGCATTCGAAGAAGTTTCTTTTGAACGAGTGTAGAACGACTTTGTTTCTACTTACTTGAAATCAGCGGCGTAGCCAGAAATTCGGTTTGGTGAAAATCGATCATACTGTCCAAACGGCATAATTCCGAAACCGTAATTTTTGAAGTTTTAAAATTATGCAGAATTAATTTTTCAGAAAATAGTAACAGAGTTCGTGTCTTTAGCGAATTTGTTGAGACTTTTTTGTAGTCATGAATATTAACCTGAGAAAATTCACCATAAATACTTTTTGGACGATATACCGTCAAAATTATTTTATCAAATGATGCGCTGTTTAACGTTTGTAAAACTCATCGAACATACTAAACCTCCGAAATTGGCGGTTTCAAAATGATGCTATCTTGACCTTAAATTACTGTTTTTAAACATTTGACCTATACATATAATTGGTCATACAACAAAAATTAAATGGTCATCAAAATCGATCAGAACCTGCTAGAATCGAATGGAAATCATCATTTTTCATAAATTTCTTTCTACATTCGGAAAGTGTTATCCTCGTTATTAATCATATTACGTTTTCGTCTCAACTCGACGCATTCCCAAAATATAAACCTTCCATGACTGGTTATGTTCAATACAATGGTGGAAATGAATATTACATGTTCAGTACGATTTGCACATACATACAACGGATCGACAGCCACGATCTTGAGATACTATGTAATACTGAAACATCGCTTGAAACCAGCGGCGGATCATGGAGAAAGATCCGGGAGGTCCAGGTCCTGCCGAAAATTTTCAACTTGTGAAGAAATTTTAAACTAGTTTTAATTTTAAAGTAGCAACCGCTCACTGCATACTCCCTCCGGGCCGGTATGATTGACGATTTTTAGAGTGATTGCATAACGTTTCTATATGAGAAAGACAAAAAAGTACCAAAGTCCAAAGAAGTCAATTTTTGTCAAACATCTCAATGTTTCATGCATTTTAAAGTCATTTGGCATCAAAAATACAAATTTCATTTTGAATTTTTTTCATTTCAGTTTATATGGGAATTTGCTGTGTGATTGCTCTCTTCAACTCGTAACTCCGGAACCGGAAGTCCAATCAATAAAAAATTCAATAGCAGCCGATGGGAAGGTTGTACCTTTCATTTGAGACTAACTTTGTGCAAATCGGTCCAGCCATCTCTGAGAAACAGAGGTCACATTTTTTTCCACATACACACATACACACACATACATACACACAGACATTTTCCGATTTCGACGAAATCAGTCGATTGGCATATGACACACGGCTCTCCGGGTCGGGATTAGATTGACGAATTTTAGAGTGAATGAGAAAGGCAAAAAAATTTTTAGCCAATGTTGAAAGTTATGCATTTTTTTGGTGAGCAGTTCTATGTTTCATATACATTAAATCAATTTTAACTTTCTACAAAAACGAGCTCAATTAGAAAATAAATCTGAGGATTATGATTGATTACAGAACTCTGGAATTTTCTATTGGAATGTTTTCAGGCAGGAATTTGATATTGATGCAATTAGACAACTGTGAAAACAAGACCAATAGATCAGTTACATATCAGGAACCATTCCGACATTTTATCAAAAGTCATCATGATGTTTACAACAACAGGTTATCAATCTACGGATCAGATAATTGTTATTGTAATATTGAATTAAATCAGTCTGCATCAATAAATTTTCAACTTCAATCCAATAATTTTTTTTGGGTGTGGTGGGGTGGTGGGGTTTTGGTTTTATGGTGTTAAACCCCAAAACCTTCTCTTGGCTACGCCGTTGCTTGGAGTTATTTATTTCGCTTTCCATTTTCCGATATGTTTCAGATCGATCCGATGGTTATAAGTTAGAAAAATTTGCAGTCAGAAGGTTCGCACAAATGAACATTTTTGTACTGATAAGTTATCAAGTTCCTTCCAGACAACTTGGAAGTGTTCGGTGATTATTTCTAGCGGTTGTAGATAGTAAAATGAAATACAAAATTCGTTTTATCGAAATAATGTTTAGCTTATTTCAATGGATTATTACTATATTGAACAATAAATAGGCGACAAAGAGTAATCAACAAACAACAAGCCATAACTTTTAAAGAATTATTAAAATAGATATTTAAAGTCTGTAGTAAAGTTATTCGCAAAAGTAAGAGCTAAAAATTTGCTGAAGACATCATTTTGATATAATCACTTCCAAGAAAATTTGTGAAAATATCTCACTCATAGGGGGATTAATCAGCAAAAGCACAATACCAAAAGAAAGGGCATATTACCTCCATTAACTTCTCCGAAGATACTATTGACCTAAAATAAGCCGTTTTGGCGTTAATAATAGATTACATGTTTTTGGTCATATTTCTGGCAATGGGAAATGATAAAAATCTTTCGTCCGCATTTAATGTTAAATATCTCTTTTGATAATAGTCCGATTTCAACAATCTATAGCTTGTTCGAGAGGTATTCGTTAAAGCTGTCTAATCTATATTGTCAATTTCGGCAGATAATTTAAAAAAACTGCAAAGAACGCCATTTTTACGCATTCAAACATTCATATCTTGGAAACTAAACATCAGAATCAAAAACAAATTAATAGCGTTCATACTGTTTTTTAGTTCTTTCATTTAAAATTGCTTTGGATAAGATCGGTTCAGCCATTGCTGAGAAACACGAATGAGAATTTGTCCGTTACATACACACACACAGACACACACACACAGACATTGTCCCAAATCGTCGAGCTGAGTCGATTGGTATATAAGACTCGGCCCTCCAAGCCTAGGAAAAAATCTTGAAAGTTTGAGCGAATTCTATACATTTCTTTTATAAGAAATGTAAAAACAAACTCATATACACTAGAAGTCCCAATAATACTTTCACGGAAATATCTATTTCACTTCTGATTGATAAAATACATGAAAACGTTCACAAACATCTTTCGAAGTGACGGACATTCTGAAATAAAAATCGACTTAGCTTTATCGATATTTAAATCTGCTGATGAAAAAATCTATTTGTCGAGATAAAGAGATAAATTCAGCCAGTTGACTACTTCTTTCAAACGTCGGTAACCGGACAGAATGGAGAATCGTGAATAACGATGCGGTTTGTTATATCCGTATGGAAGGAGAGTGTCAGCATACGAATGTTATTTTGTTCTGTAACATGTGCAATATTGCAGTACATCAAGATTGCTCCGTAGTTTCGTACATTCAGGAGTGGTAGAGCCTTAGTAGACGATGTTTTCAAAAACCCATTCGATCGATGAACTGTATTTTGTGTTCCAATACTGGTGAAGCCTTCGGTTTGTCAATGCAATATTTTTGGAACCAGTAGATTTGATAGAAATAGTTCCTCTAGCTGGACTGCAGTTACACAGAAAAAAATATTTTGTAATTTTAAGTTTATTTTCATGCACATATTTGGAGCATGAATATAAATGTAAAATGAAGTTCCACCACAAATACACACGACTTGTCGTGCTTTCTTCAACGAATTTTATTATAATTTTACACGTGGATTGAAAATTACAGTTTCTTAAAACGAAAAACCAATGCACTTCAGTGTATTTTTACTCGAATACTGCTGTAAAATGAATGACATGTAATATTACACGAATGAGAGTGTAAAATTGTATGCTGTTTGATGCTCCAATTGATTTCAACGCAATTTTCAACCAAATTTTTTATTCAATCGTTGTATGTTTACATTCGTATTGATTTACATGTCATTTAAATTTAATTCTTTTTGTGTGTGTAGTTTGTTGTATTTGTAAGCAGAATGGAATGGGATCGTACATGCAGTGCAATTGGAAGCCCTGCTCAGACGATTTTCGACTGTTTAGCTTGAACTTTTTTTCGTGTGAAAGAAGACGCTTACAGATACAAATACAGCTATTGTTGATCGAAATCCATCGAGAATTTTTGAAATGGCAGCATTTTGAATTTTGCAAAATGTCAAATTTTCGTAAAAAAGAGGCATTTTATTTTGTTTACGCATGGTTTTTTCGAATTTGACACTGACTACAAAAAAATCAAATTTATGGAGAAATTTCAAAAACAGGAGCACGGCGGGAAAAAACTATGGTCATTTTTGAACTCAGCGCACCCGATTTACCCTAAGAACTACTATCACAACCTTGCACCAAAATTTTTTTCTGATTTTGTAGACCAGTGTTATCTCAGTGTCAAGTAACCAAGGAGGGTGTGCAAAACTTAAAGGAAGTAGTCAAACGGAAGGCCCGGTGTTTTGCAATTGCTGAAAAGAGAGTTTGATCGAATATTTTTTCTCTATTCTGTATTAATTTAATTAGCAAAATACATGACTTGATTTTTTAATTAAAAGTTTGACTGCTTTAAACATCCTTGTTGGACCAATATTAATCGTAACATTCTCTACATTTAAAAAAAATCAAAATAAACTTTAATTCAAAAAAATATGAGGAAAAATGCTTTGGACTTGACTGAACCAAAACCATTGGTTTGCCTCATCAAAACAAGCATAATTAACCACACGTCAACAGCTTGTCGTCAACATTCTCTAAAAAATGAAAAAACGTGCTCACGGCACTATTTTCTCCATCTTTACTCTTCTTTCATTCCAAGCCTAGCGATCTTCCAGGATGGCAACAAGCAGGTACGCTATATACGCTGAAAGTGGCGAGGAAAAATACCGGCAACGATCGTGAGCCTTAAACTTGTTGATAAGCTGAGCGAGTTCCACCATAATCGGCACCATCGAATCTCTCTAATGGCTTAATCGTGAGAAAATGAGCTATAAATTGGATGAATTACCACTGTTTTCCCCATTCCGAAACGGTCCCAATCCGAAGATGTATCCCACCCGCGGGAATGGAGTTGGGTACTTACGTGACAAACAGGTGTGCTTGCGGAACTGCAGAAAGCCGTCCTCGCAGCGGCAGTGGCCTTCGTCGCAGATACTATTAGCAACACGCATGGAACACTGTTCCGAAAGGTGACATTCGCTTTCCAACAGTTGAGCTGAAATGGGGAAAGAAAAATTCGCCGACGGGTCGAGTCAATTAAAACTGTTAACTGATCGGCAGTCACGGATCCGGCCCATTAGCGACAGCCACTGGGCCTAATTCTAAATATATTACATATATCGGAATACCGGAGGTAGGTAATCGAAGGGAACTTACACGGTAAACACTTGGTCTCATTGAGCCGCACGTAGAACGGAGAACATTCGCAGAAGCCTTCCAAGGTGCAGTAACTGCCTCGGATGCTGTCGGTGCAGTCCATGTCATGTTGACAGGGTTCGCTCAGTTTCAGACTGGCGTGACCACAGGCTATCATCAGCTGAAACGAGAAGAAAATAATTTGTTAAGCACTGATTCTATGAATTAATGACGTGTGTGAACATTAAGATTCAAACTGATAATGATGTCCAAGTCAATCAATGGGCACTTGTTATGAAAGAACCTCAGGGTGGGGAATTAAACTTGGCAAGAGTGCTGCAAAGGTTACTCGTTATTGATGGAATTATATACGAAATGCTACATTTAAAACGATACAGTTTGAAATGATTTGAGTTTAAATAACTTCTAGAATCATATTTGCTCTGATTTGACTTCATTGATCAACTCAACGCACGAAGTACGGCCAGAATAATTATAATCAACTTTTCTGTCAGCTCTTCACCATCGTTTATCATCTCTGAATCGTTTAAATTAAAAAAAAGATTAAAGTTAGATAAGTTAGATTCCTAGTTGATCCGGTTGAATATCAATTTTTTTTCTTTTGAAAGCCCTAGCAGCATTCAAAATTACTTTGGTAATGTCCCTGGTATGACCCACCCAACATTCTTTGTTCATCAGTCATGTGTACCTAAGTTTAGCCGGGTACCTATTCAAATTTCAGTCCATGAAATTTCAATGCCTTTTCCATTGCTGGAAATTTATACTTAGTGCCATCCTAGAATAGCACCAAGCAAAGCTTTGAATTGAAGCATTGAAGAAGGGTCTGAGAAGTCCTGTCAATGCTTATAACTATGACACTTCCTAACTAAGTTGGACACTTTTGGATTTAGAAAATCTTCCAGTGCACAAATGAAGCGTGTGAATTCATTTGGTTCCAAGGTATCAGTACTGGGATGTCAATATCAATAGAACCATAGCAATACGTGTGACAAAATGTTTGAAATTGCCTCAGAAGACTGCATGATCATGCTATGTAACATCAGGAACAGAGAAATCCTCTTAGTGATTAACGTTATTTTATTTCATAGACGAAAATTCGGAAGATGATTCTGACAGTGATTATGATGATACAGAAATCGATTAGCGGGGGTATACTGTCAATAATATCGATGAGCTACATGAAAATGGGGATTTTACCGAGAGCGAATTTGTGCTTCCGACTCATCAACGTTGTGGTAGTCATATTCTCAATTTAGTGGCAACGCACGACGACGCGCCGTTAGCATACTCATCGACATCATTGCTATCTAAGATGCATAGTACTATAGTAGTGTAGAGGAAAAATTGAAGATATGGTGGACTAAGCAAAGCAAATCAAAGCCATCAAGAATGGAAATCCGGAAAAGTTCTGGTCTACAATTGCTAATGCAGGGCTGCCAATCTGTTACCATCTGAGTTACAATACTTGAGAGTATATACTTGGATTACGCAACCTCTTGCATATTCACTCTATATTCTTCAGAAAGAAAAATACATGTTTCTAGGATAGCTTCCACCGACTGTGTACAGCCACTTGCGGAGTCTGGAATCGCGCAGAAATTTCGTTGGAAGACCATTAAAGTATTGTTCTCTGAACCTTCAACGAATGATTGATGCAATTTCGGATAGTGCACGATTCTAATTCTTGCAACTATTCTGCTTCCATTGTTTAAATTAGATTGGGATGGTGTACGAAGTGTGGAAAAAAGAAATTTGTACAGGAAAAAATTCTACATGAGATGAAAAAAATTGATGAAGGTACTCATCAGTACATGAATACCCGCCACCAATCCGTTGATGCGTTACCGATAAAATTTACATGCTCTACAGAAAACAGTACTGAGCCCAGCTCTGGCGAAAATCTAAGCCTAGAGGCGGAACAGGAAGTAAATTTTTTTGGCTTCTATAGGAGAAGATGGGGTAAAACGCACCCCCGGGGCAAAATGCACCCCTTGTTTATTTTGAAAACAGCGGAAAATTTCTAGAAAAGGGTAACACCAGGTGGATGTCCGCAATAGTAAACATACACTGTCAAAGTTTGATAACCGTACATCAATAACAGCTTGAGAAATAAACAAAAAACAATAACGTGCTCTTCTAATGTAATTATTATAGCTCGTGCGACAAGGATTTTCAGCTCCTATAAATGATGTTTTACTATTATATCAGGGCATTCCAGTTCTATTTATACCTATATGAAAAATGTACTAAATAATTCACTTTTTGCTAAATTTCCATTGCTGCTCCATCGGGGGCAAAATGCCCTCTTCATTGATTTTGCTGGTTTTTTAATCGAAAACAGAAAAATCGTTCTGAAAACCTACTAATTGCATAACCTAAGGCTACTTAATGGCACACTTTTGTGAAATCCCGCCAGAAAACAAAGTATTCGGTGAGCGTTATGCCACGTTGTTGCGGTGCATTCTGCCACGTCGTTGTGGTGCAGTTTACACACGCACAGGTGCGTTTTGTCCCGTTTTTCAAAAAGTAATTTTTAATGATTTTGAAGAATTGAATTATTTTCACTTTTTTGAATATTTTACAAGCGTTATGATTGCGATTACAGAGGAAAATGTTGGCTAAACGATACCATTAATTAAATTTTCCCAATTGGGTCATTAAGCTATATATAGTTTTTCATTCCATTCGATAAATTTTAGGTCCAATATACTAGAGATGGTCGGGTTCGGGTTTTTGGACCCGAAACTCGGACCCGACCCGAACCCGACGGGCTTCGGGTCGGGTTCGGGTTCTGTAAATTTAAACTTCTCGGGTTCGGGTCGGGTTCCGGGTTTTCAAATTTAAAATTCTCGGGTTCGGGTCGGATCCGGGTTTTTCGAAGTTTTGGACTTTCGGGCTTTTTCAAATTACAAATTATCGGGGTCGGGTAGGGTTCGGATTTTGAACAAAACAACCCATCCATTTCATGATACTATTTACGTCTATACACAAAACGCAGTCTTTTTTGTAGTAGTGAATTATACTTCGTAATACGAATGGATGACACATATAACCGTACCAAATGTTAGCACCTCTGAATCGCTAGAATTCGTCGTATTTTCTGGTGCTCAAATATTGTATTTTTCATTCTTGCATAAAATTACGTCTCTTCAGATTCGCAAACTGCCTGAATCATTTAATTTTTTTAAACGAACATTCACAAAAGAGCATTCACATCTAAAATCTCTTTGCGATTTATTTATCATGATAATTAGTAATAAACCAAGTCAACAGGAATGTATCGAAAAATATCGGTTCAACTTTCTATAATGGAATATAAATTTCTACAGGTACTTTAAAACCGATACTTAGGCCGCGGCGACTTTTTCTCTGCGTAAACGGTTTTGTGGGGTACATTCGTACCCCAGAACTAAAATCGCTCTAGTATACCTAATTAAATTGGATAGTTTTATTCTAAAATCATTCGTGGAGTAACCTGTTTAAAAATATTCGTGTTTTGACTATTTAATTATGTAATATTTCATTTTGTATAGAACAAGTCTTTAAAATACGTCAAAATTCCCTTTTTTCTTCATACTGCTATAACTCCGGTAGTTTCAAATCGATTTTGACCATTTATACGACGTTGTAAAGCTTATTAAATTTCCTTTTGAACAATTTTTTTCAAAAACCGGTCAAAAAGTATGTTTATTCCGATGCTTTTTTGAAAACCAAACGCCAATACAAGCGTTTATGCAGTAACAGAGATGAAACAGGAAGGCGTCGAAGGAATAGGTAGAGCTGGTGCATTGTACGTGTATATAAAGTAAGTATGTTCCAGAGCCTGGGCTGCAGAAGATAACGAATCGAATGATGCGTCTTGCATACTATATACAAATCATATTCACGAATGTGTTTTGACTCTTTCATCCGCAAAAGCAAAAATTATGATACCGATCTAAACGCATTTTCTAGTTGCTTTGCTATAGTGCCTTGTTATACCAAATAACAGATACTATTATTCGGCAGAGTTGGAACTTATACAATTTTACACAAGTTTCTCGCTAACTATGTATCGATATTTCGCTTTTTAAAAAAGATATAATAATTTTTTGAATTATGCACACATGACAAAACAAAAACGCAAACGGTTTTGTGGGGTACATTTTTACCCCAAACAAACTTTAAGCAAGCACTGTTAAATTGGTCAAATGATACAAATAGGTTGTACCTTCCTTCACGGAAGTTTAACAATCAAATTGGTTTATGATAAAGATTGTTTGCAATTAAAATAATCTGTAACGGAAAAATAAGGATTTGAACTCATAAATTTCGTGGTACTTTGGTGTCATTATGGCGCTCAAATTTAAAAAGAGCACATTATTTTTTTAAAAAGGAGATAGTTTAGGCCAAGCTATCTCCATTTAAAAGCTGAGCTGTTGCATGATCCGGATTCCTTCATGAAAATACACAAATTTCCACGAACTTAACGAATTGATTGCAAAAAATGTGTGTGTTCTGTTGAAGCCATTAACGGATTTTTAAAAGTTTGGAGTCGTTCCAAGATCTCCATTTGAGATTTCGAAGCATCTCTATTGGCGCGCTTACCGTATAATCTGAAGCATAAAATAACTTATATACCCAATCATAGATCATCCTAACGATAGTGATGGGATATCAAGAACACGTCAGAAAATGATTGATACCCTTCGATACAGGTTTGACCGTTCCAACCAGTAACGTGGGTGACGTCATGTAAACTGTCGGATACGAATTGCCAATTATCATAGCTTAATTAAACACATGTAATAAATTATACGAAACTGCCTTGCAGGAATTGTTTTTGATAAAAAATCAGAAATTTTGGTTAAGTACGACGGGCAAGGTTGTTGGAAACTGTGACCATTAAGCTTTCTGTTTCCCCATGAGTTAGCCGCCGATTTAACTTAATTTCCGGTTAAGATATCAACGATTTATAAGTTTCTCAGAACGTTACAAATTTGACGTTCAATAATAGTAAATATAAATGCGGATTTTACTCGGCAGTGATTTGTTTTGCCATACGCAGATATAACTCAATGCGTATGGTGCTACTTCAGATTCGAGTGATTCTACTATTCTTAGATGAGTCAATGTTCCAGCTCGGGTGCCTAGAATCAAAAATCTTCGAGATCTTTGGTTGATTCTCCGTATTAGCAAGTTGGATTCGGATCGGGCCTTTCAAATTTTAAATTTTCGGGTTCGGGTTCTGATTTTCAAATTTCAAAATTCTCGGGTCGGGTCGGGTTCGGGTTTTACAAAATTTTCATTCTCGGGTACGGGTCGGGTTCGGGTTTTTAAGTTTTAAATTGTTCGGGCTCGGGTTTTTCAAATTTTATAATTTCGGGCTCGGGTCGGGTTCGAGTTTTTAAATTTTCATGCGCTCGGGTTCGGGTCGGGTTCGAGTTCGAAAAAATTGAAACCCGACCATCTCTACAATATACATAACATTATTTCAAAAAAAATTGTTGTAATACGTAAAGACAATTTTTTTTTTGTTTTTTTAAATAAATCTTATGTAAACATAGACAACCATACATAGGAAAACTGCGGTTTACATCTGGCCTATCAAAACAACACCCAAAATGAAAAAAAACGATACGCATTGGATGGTGTTTAAGTCAAATAAAAATAACCGTGCGGGAAAACTGGGAAAACATGTATTCATTTTTTCTGACATGGCATTATTTGTCTTGAAATTCGATATGTCAAATGCATCTGATAGTGTCAAATCGAGACTGTCAACATATTTCTTTATTTTAAATTTATATTTTATTTTAACATTTCCTGAGTTGGAAAAAAACATTGTTGTGATCACGAAAATCAGCTTTATCAATGTATGTAATAAAATAAGGTTTTATTTTCTCATTTAATGACCCAATTGATGTTCTATAGCTGAGTTATGATCATATTTCCTTAGGTGGTGCGTTTTATCCCATCTTCCCCTATCAGGTATTTAGCTGCACACGTACCACCACAAGATAGTATAAATTGAAGCAAATTTTCGGCTAAAAACTTATTTTTATTCTACAACACTAGGCTGCCATTAGACCAAATACAGCGACACAATCTCATTTACGTACACCGCTATGCGGAATGCTTATATGCATTTTACAAGTAAAAAAATAGTTTACGAGACATTTTATTTATGTAGAAATAGTTTACTAGACAGCAGAAAAGAAAAGATACAATAATTTTCTTTGTACTACAAATGCTCATTTTCTCAAAAATAATCATAATTATTAAGATAGTCAAATATACACTCAATTCAATATTCGTACAGTTTACATATTTTTTTAATATCAATTGAAATTTCTATAATAAATATTCAATGTGGTAGTTTTTATTTGTAATTACAGTTTTCAATCGTATACGAATGCTGACCACTAGTTTTTGTGTGTATTCAACCTAAATTTTATCACATTCTTCTAAATAGTACTGTCTAAGATCATTCTCATTATAATACGGATAGTTTCGCACTTTTTGTCCAAATACTCCCATTTATTTTTCTAATCAGGTAATAACTGGGGTCCACAGTGGAGAATCCATAACATTTAAATAATTATAAATTTACTCTAAACATTTTTTGCACGCCTTATGCTTTAGGTTCTTCTCCTGATCGCATTTCCAATATCCACCATTTCTTAGTAAAAGTACCATTTTACGGAAGCTTTTCTTTAAAATTTATTTTAAGATATTCATATTAAAATACACATTACAGTGGATATATAATATCCCATACAATAACTCAATAACAATAACTGTCTCTGCGCTTAGCTGCTGTTATAAGGCTTTTGTGTCTAGGTTTGAGTTCGATTTTCTCCACTCGAAACAACAGCCATTTGAGTCAAATATGTTGAATTAGGACTCATAGACAAAATTTACAATCTTTGCAATATTCCGATAAAATGTTTCAATGTTGTTTTGTAAATATCAAATCAATTCTTTGTTCTTCTCATTGATGAACGGTTTTTTACCCAGAACACAGGCATTGTAATTGTCCGTTCTCCATACATTACGAACCGTACCAGAGCAGACTTATACTTAAATGCTAGGATTCAATATATTTGCCATGTATATAACATTAATTACTCGACTTTTCCAAATGTTTCTAATTAAAAATCGTTTATCCCTCATCATAAATTTTTTACAGTTCAAGCTTTTCGAAATATCTGCACTACGTTTCACCACATCAAAGTTTTTAACGACATGTTAAATAGTTGGACGCAACCTTTGAACAATTTCAAAAATTTTATGAAATTATTTAGCTAGCACCTAGATTTGATTTTGGTGAGTAATGATTAGTTCCGTCCCATAATGGCAGTTAGTTTACTGTTTTTTAAACATTACGTTAAATTGAGGGAATTTCTCAAACTAGTGTAGAGAAAACTGTGCCAATGAACACTTTTCAGTAGTCATAAAATTTATTTTTCTAAGTAAAACAAAAAAAATAATGAAATAACAGGTCTTAAATTACGAATTAATTGACTTTTCAAAAGTGTACGAATATGAAATTGTGCCATTTTCACACCAAATAATGATTTTTTATGTGTAGTGTACGAAAACTTGCACACTTTAGATTACAAATGATAAAAAAATGACAGATGATGATTCTACTACCACATTTTCAAAACAATACCTATATTAAATAGCGCAAACATTTATGAAACAATATTAAACATATACACTGGAGGTTCACGAATATGAAATTGTGTCACTGTAGGTGTAATTTGAGTGATGAGCTGCTGGAGAAACAATCGGTAATGTTAGCTGTTATTTGTTAAGTCGAAATTAATTGTTATGCATGTTAACGAACAGAAAATTATATGACATGAGTACACATTATAAGTTGATGAATTAGAGTTGCTTCTTTTATTAATTATCCATTCTTCTGTCGTTCTTCGCGTCATTGCCCGGTATCCATATGATGGCGACGTTTATTTTCAATAGAGCGACGCGACATCCTGCATAGCCGGAGAAATATTATGACATAAACATTGCATGAACAACGAAGACTAACTGGCCGCCACGATCACGCGATAGTATTCTTTGCATCTACGTTTGTGAAAAGAATGCTTCAGAAACTAACCTCAGAATTTGTATTTCAAATATAATTGAATTATATCTATTTCCATAAACGCTGCTGAATATAAGATTAAGCTTCTTATGAATACAATATAATATCTCTGACGAAAAAAGGACGAAAACAGAAATCAACGCGAAGATTTACGATAACACTAACGTTGAATTCGTTGACGATGACGATGAGATCAACGCCAAATTCAACGCCGATAATGGCGCTGAATTCATCGTTATCGGCGGTAAAGTTGAATTCAACGTTAACAACCCTGGACTGGACCCTAGGACCCTCCTTTGGATGCCCCTTTTTATCCTACTATTCTCGTTGGGTATTTGTCTTTGTATATCGATTCAGTGCGTCAAGAATTAAGAATTATATAAAAATAATGGCGAAAAAAACATTTTTCGCTCTCAGCAATCAAACGCAAACAAACTCAAACTCAGCAAACGCATATTCTTAGTTTTAAAAGAAAATTTTGATATTGATTATTATTCTTCTATACTGCCCATATCAGTCCCATAAAGATAGGAAATGCCATAGAAAATGGGACAACTATGTGATCATGGGTAGTATAGCTTAAAAGAAAAGAACTTTTATTTTGATTATTGATCTTGATTAGTTTAAAAGTCTTATATTCAACCTCTTTTTTTACTAATAGCGGAAAACTCTTATTTTTACCAATACATATTTTTTATCTGTGTGTGAATGTTATCCATTAGTCATTTTTTTCAAATACAAATCCAGAATCATATTGTTTCTTCTGAAAGGGTAATGCGGGAAATCAATGCTTAGAAAAGGGTACATGATGAAAATCAGTTGTCGCAAAGGGGTACATGAAAGGAAAAAGGTTGAAAACCCCTGCTATAGTTGAAACCACACTTCCTAAATGCTGTCCGTATGAAACTTTGAATACATTATGTACAAATAAATGAAAAAAACTATATGCAGCAGGTTTTAAATAAATATAACTGTTTCAAGTCCAAAAGGCACCAACTACAGCACAGGTCCCCGACCCGATTGGGCATACCGTCACGTAGAAAACGTAGGTTCGAAACGTAATTGTTATACGCATTCGAATACACAACACTCCAAGCGGTCACCTGAATTTGGTCGGGGAAGTAGCACCTCACATTCGAAATTACACACCTTTCAGTGCACTGGAATTCTCCACGGACTCGGCTGAACTCGTGCCATTCAATTTGTTTGGAAAGTGCAACAAAGGGACAGTAAGGTGATGCATACAGAAACGCATAATTTTCAAACGCTGGCACTTACATGAAGAAAGCGTGTCCATTTTCAATATCGTCTCCTAACAAAACATTACCTTTTGGTATACTTTTCAGCCGTGCCTAAATGATGAGTGTTTGAAATTTCAATTCATGGTTAATTTCCTCTCTAATTAAAGTTGGCACCGTGGGGTGAAAATAATTTGTAATTGAAGAGACCCCAAACCCAATGCAAGACCCCAAGTTTCGCCGGTGAGGTAGCAAAAATAATGAAATAAAAGACCAAACACTCTCACTCCCACCGCAGTTGCCCAGAAATCTCGTTTTCATTCCGCTTTCCTTGTTTCATTCACACCCGTTTCATTGATGAGAAACACCATGTACCTGAATTGTGGATGCCACCAAACGTGGCCGAACGTAATTCGGGATCCCATCTTCATTATTTCGAATCATGAATGGTATAAAAAGGTAGATACACAAACCAAGAATTGCTTTATCATTGTGTTCACGTTTAATTCAAAATATTAAGCGTCGTGGTCGGGGGAGGTGAGGCATACCGGTAAGTCTTTAAAACTGTAAAGATAAACTAGAGCAGAGCCCACAACTAGAGCTGCCTTGGTGAGATAGGTTACCGAGAAGAGGTTACCGGTTCGGGCAAAAAATTAAGAAAGCAAGAGTGAATCGTTTCACTGAATTGGGCACCACTACGCACAATGGGTAGATTACGAACTAAACTCCCTTGCATGTGGAAAACTTTCGCTATCTGCGATAGTTTAAGGAAGTGTGTGAACCAGCTGCGCGCGCATTGACCATTGGCGTGGCTGTTGGGTAATGGCTTTTACCCACCGGATGGTGGTTTAATGTAGTTTTCTTCTGCTGAAGCAGCTCAAGAGGCTTTAACTTTTCTCACCGGTTATTAGTCAAAGGAAGGTTAAATAGCGATAGTCATGCCGCTTGATATCAATTGGAGAAAATTGAAGGGAGTTAAACTGAAGCAGCTCTTCAAAATAGCGCACTGAATTATTATAATTTAAAACTTGTGTCGGGACAATGAAGCAATGGGAAAATTAGTAATAACACGTTTGTTCACCCTTTGCTAACTGGTGCCGCCGTCTTCGAATGGCTTGAGGTCAATCGGTGTGAAAGTTTTACTACATGATTTTATGCTGTGATTTCAACCGAAAAATATTTGCGGCACTCCTTTTTATCATACATCACAAATTGTTTTCATGTTTTGAAATTTTTCAGTTGAATGAATTGAATGCGAAATATCATCACAGTTCAAGGTCGAAATATTGATTGGTTACTAATTGCACAAAATGGACTTTCTTTAGGATTTATCAGAAATTTTAGAAGAGTTTGAGTTGACTTTTTGCTCAGTTCGAGTTGCATTGAATCCTAGAGGAAACCGTTTATTGTTGCAAAAGAAATTTAGGTTAGTTTTTTTCAAATAGGTGACTCAACTAAAAACAGCCGTATTGAAAAATTGATGTTACTTAGCAATGAACATTTTTGCAAACTAGGTGTCATCACGGTCATATTATATTGCTATTACTAGCTCGTTAGGTGGCTATTCCGGAAAATCCAGGATGTCCAATCGCTTAATCAACCCGTTCGAAACCTAGCAACTAGCGAATTAGGCCGACAATGGAACATTTCGTTCCAGATTTATGTTCGCATTATTCCAACTGCCCGTACCTACCCGTCTCTGATTCGCTGGTCAGGTTTTGTGAATTGTCATGCCGCTTTCAGCGAGGTAACTACTTTTACTCTTCTGGACGAGGCACTCGCCTCACCCACTACATTGCGGTGTGGTTTTGGCGAGGAGGAATTGACAGTGCTGTCCCACCAGTCCAGCCAATCAGGTTTCCCGACTACCGGCCCGCTGAGCCTGATCCGAGAAGTGTGCAAACCGAAGATCACTTTCTTCCCACTCGCTCCGCGGTTGTGGTGCCGATTTTCCCCATTTGTTCAACTATTTGCTTTCTTGCAAGGGAAGCAAACCGGCGAGAAAACAGGTCGCTTCCAATAGTGTGCCTCGCAATTGAAGTGGCCCAGTACCGATGGAACCCGAACGTGCGATCCTCGGGGGGTCGCTCATTTACAGTGCATTGCTTGACTCATACACTGTCCACGTGTATATTTTGCACATTAAATTAGGTGCATGTCGTGAGGCAATTGTGTGCCGTTTGCTTTACAACCTATGGTTTCTTTTTTCCTGTTCACCCATGTGCCGATGAAAGCTACCCGAAGCAATGGACCGTTGATAATGTGAATCTGATATCTACCAGGTTGTTTAGTAGTTCATTAAATTCATTACAAGCGCGATTCTAATTCCATCAGGGCCGTGTTTAGGTCGTTCAGGCCTCCTAAGTACGATTGAATGTAGGTGTTTTGGGAATTGGAATTGTTAAAATAATTATGAAAGCAATGCATTAAGTAGTAAACAATGTAGAATGTCCATTATCAAATCACTATATTGTATGTACAACACTGATTATTTAATTGATTTAGTCGACATATTTTAATTTTTCTTATTAAAGAACTCGTTTAGTTGAAATTTTCTTCCTTAGTTACAGGACAACTAGGTCTTTCCTTAAAAAGCCTGTTTCAAGACTAATATATCATAGAGAAGGAATAGCGAAATTTCTCTAAATATTGTCGCAATAAATAGTGATCCGGCCCACTATGCAGATAAGATTAGCTTTTCTAGGCAATACTGCCACGGTCGGGTGTGTGAATTTCAAATTGGTTTTCTTTAAGCGTAGGATACTCTCGGTAACCGGCTACCCAGAGTTTAAAAAGAACCGAAAAACTAAGCAAGATCTTATATTTTTCGAGTGATCGTGTACTTGAAAACTAACTAAACTACTACCTAATAAACTATGCTTTACAGGTCGCATCGTTTGCTTGGAGCGAAATCTAGATTTTATACCCTACCAAACCACCAACTCCGCGACACCTATGGAAGAGCCTGATGAGTCGTCTACCTTCCATTAAGTAGGTGGAGCATTAACACTTTCCGTCTACCTTATCCTTTATCCTTCCCCGTGAACGGGGCGGCCGGCTATGATGGCTATCATGCTTTTGAGGTTTTACCACTTGCTAAGCAATTCTTAAGAGATAATCTGCAGTCAAACATGATGAAGTCAGTGTACAATGCGCCAAAATCATCGCCACAACGCAACGCAACGTAAAAAACCTGTTTCAAGACTAGTTATGAAAGTGAGTATTTTTTATTTCGTTGTTTGACACGGATCATTGCATTAGCTTAACGGAGTCATGGGTCTTTTATATTTTTAAAGAATGTACAAAATTCTTTTTCATGATTATCCATCCGATTCCGTGTACGACCTTTTTTTGCGTTGCATCATGACCAGAGACTTACATGGATATAAAGAGACAGACTCAAATTTGACAAAACAAGCGTTCAGTGCAATATGTAGTGTATCAAAAAATGTCCTCTTAACTTAATTCTAGAATAATTTAAAATACTCGGAAACGAGTGTCTTGTCCTCCTGTAAGTTGAATTGCTTGTAAATCAAGGAAAAGCCGTGGGTGGCAAGTCTAGTTTACACTTGTATAACGATGGATCTATTCAAACAGGGTTGCTATGATTAATAATAAAATCCACTTGTTTTGATGTCATAATACTTCTGTACTTAATAACTTTTCTCAGCGAATTTTCACAAACTTACAATGTAACACGAATGTGTTCAGTAGAAGAATACCTTTATAAATATATAGTGTTCTCATGAATTTATTGATGAGGTGATTTTTTAAGAATTTTAACCGTTTTTCCATACTAATTTCTATATAAACTTTGAAATTTTTGGAGGGTCCGTTGACACAACGTATTCGTACCAAAATTTGCACAGTTACTAAGGGTCATAAAAGGAATCAGTAGTGCCTGGTGGAACTAAAAGTCAAAAATTGAACCAGTCTAATGTCTATACCATCATTCGTAGTTAGCTATTTGAATGCAACAAATCTTTACTCCGGGACTGTACATTACTGTAAGCTGTACTCTGGTTCTTCTATTATTTCCAGGCTGGTAGCAGATAGCATTTGGAGGTGCTGATTTCAATAGAATAAAAAGGTATGTCCAATGAATTCCTGTAGATAAAAATTATTTTGCCAAATTCTCACTATGCCCAGAGTTGCTAAAGAAACGAGCAACCAAGCATGCGAAATTGGTTCACTCCTGCGGCAGTTGCTAACTGTGGCTCACAAAGTAGTCCAAACCGTGTGCTGACTAATAACCATGAATGAAATACCAAGCAAAAGGTCTTCAAAAAGCTTTACAGTGGGTCACTAGACGCGCAAACTACGATTCAACAGCAAAGCTGGAACTGCTAAGAGCAGCGTAAAATCTTTGTTCGCAAATATTCATCACATGGCTACTCGAAGCTCACATAGCATTCTGGATGTAACGGGTGTTCATTAAAAAATGAGAATGATTTCAATTCCTTTCTGTAAATAAAGTAAAGAGTGTGAATTTTTTTCTCTCCAAGAGAATTGTTCTCTAGACTCCCTAGAAATGGGTGTTATGTTTCTTTTCGCACGTGTGCTGTCAGCTTAATCGAAGATGGCGTCGAAACAGCTAGCACTCCGCGAACATGCTGTACGGTTTTACGAAACGCATGGTAATCGTGGAAAAAAGTTTACGGTAGACCACCTTCGAGACGAAAACCGTGCCCGTGAGTACAGTTTACCGGATCCTGGCGTGGAGCAGAAGGCCGGTAGCGGCCGTCCGGCAAAGATAATGACGAAAAAGAAGAAGGGAGCGTTGAAAAAGCTGTTCGACAACAAGTACGGAACGAGTTTGCGTCACACCGCCAAAAATATCACTGCTCCCATACCTTGATTCACCGAACCCTTAAGATGGAGGACATTATCTGTCGGAAGAAAAGTCGGTCCCCCGAGTACACGGACGAATAGATAGCGATCGCGAAATCGCAGTGCCGGTGGATGACGAAAAACTACCGCGGGACTTCGTTCGTGCTGGACGCCGAAAGTTACTTTCCGCTCGCGAAAACCCACATTCCTGGAAATGACAGCTACTATACTAGCGACAAGTCGACCATACCCCCCGAAGTAAAATATGAGTTTAGGCAGTAGATACAGAACACTAGATTAGGATTGTCGCTGGTGTTCCCATTGTTTTCGACTTAAAACATGTTTGTTTTGTTTTCGGTATATATCTGTCAAGGTGCCGCACGTCTATCTGGTAAAAGTCTTCGGTCCACATTCTTGGTACACGCAGAAAAATTTAGCTTGTTTGCAACAACAAACTGTTTAGTTGATGTTCAAATTGGTAAAATACAGAGTTTGCATATTTTTTATTTCCGTCTCTTTTATACTGCTGTGATGTTTATGCATACAAGACATGCATAAAATTTACAGCAGAAAAAACGAGAGGCAGACCGAAAAATAATGTGAAATTTGCTATGAATCAAATTTCTATGTGGCACACTATTATAATTTTGATTGACGGCACGGTTATTTCAATACTTTTCACATGATATTTATGTGTCACAGATAATTTTGATGTGCTGCTGCAAATTGCAAAAAGTCATGTGTGAAATCAATAGATTCAATATAACGATTTTTCTCGCTGTAAATTTTCGACTGTTATTGTCATGAAATGAAAGATTTTGTAAATGCCGCACAAAGAAATGAAAACTTATCAAAATTCAATGCAGGTTTAGACAATTTGTGCATTCTATGTAATGAAAATACACCAGCCACGAATGGCCATTGTTTTGCTGGCTATAACACACCAAAATGATTAGTCGCTATGAAACGACGATAGAGGATTTTTTTTGCTTTTTTCTATTTGGCCCATTTGACAGTTATATACCGGGATCAAAACAATTTCAAAGCCGTGGTTCAAGCCAAGCGGTCTGGCCATCAACCAACAAGTGTACCAGGATGAGTATCTTGAGAAAATTCTTCTGCCGCTCTTGAAGGCGCATCATGCGGATGAGAAGTACATCTTCTAGCCGGACTAGACGGCTTTCCATTACGCCAAGAAGACGCTGGAGTATCTTGAGCAGAGAAAGTTACCATACGTGCCGAAAGAAAGCGACCCGACCAACTTGCCCCATGACCTGCTCGGTCAATTGGCATTCGGCCAAATGACACATTCAGCCAATAGTCATTCAGCCAAATGACCCTTGCGGCCATTTCAACCAAGTGGTAGCCGGCCAAACAGCATTCAGTCAATACGCTTTGGGCCAAATGCCTGGACAGCGCTGAGTGCTAGTGTGAATTGATGTGGGCCGTGACACAACTCTCTTAAATCTGAAACTGATGGAGACGCGGGACCCACATTCGCTATGGTTTCCATTAGGAGAATTCTTACCGGGCGTTTAGAATGCGCTACTCTTCCAGAAGCTAATCATAGAGCCAGAGTGATGAAGGGGCTTTACTGGTTGTAGTTATGGACCGCGTAAGTGGAATCGCATTATATATGGTCATAGAGTTCGAAGCGTTTATTTGTTTATTTTGTTTAATACATCAACAGGCATATCAAAGCCCCAATGATGTTGGCCTTATCTTATTTATAATAATCAAGTCGCACATAAACAATAATCATACAATAATTACAAACAAAGAATAAAAAGGTCAAGTGTTGTTAACGAATTGATTAAACAATCTGGAGAAACGTATACGCAGAGTTTGTCGAGAAACGTTGAAATCAAATGCTGAAGCTACCTGGTTAAAAATTCGTTGCAGACCAGTGACGGCTCCATACATACTATAATTTGGGCGTCGGAATGGCAATCAGAACATAATGTTCTTACGTAGTGCTCGAGGTGCGACGTTTATGTTGACTTGTTCCAAAATAGCTGGGGCATCAATACGGCCTTGCAGAGTGTCAGCGATGAACAAAGCTCTTGCGGTATTCCTTCGAACATGTAGGGGCTCTAGTTGAATCAAGTGACATCGGTTTTCATAGCTAGGTAGTCGGACAGGATCTCTCCAAGGCAATCTACGGAGCGCGAAACGCGAAACAGGGCAATATTCTAGAATTGATCCTGAATATGCATCCCAGTACTCGAGACGCTTTACCAACTGCATAGGAGACGTGTTGTTTAAACGTAAGTTGAGAATCCAGAATCACTCCCAGATCCTTCACGTGACTGATACGTTCGATTTCTGTTTCTAATAGACGGTAGTTAAAATAAATCGAATCCGTGAAAAAGATATTACCGAGCACTTCATCGGGTTTACATACATGCGGTACATGCACCAATCAGCAAAGACTTGAAGCTGCTGTTGGAGAGCATTGCAAGCATCGATTGCAAGCTTCAATTGAACGAATTAGGCGAAAAATCTTGAGGTCATCCGCGAAGAATAATCGTGGAGTCTTCAAAATTAGATGTACATCATTGAAGTCTATCAGAAATATCAACGGTCCGAAGTGGCTTCCTTGAGGTATTCCAGATGTAGAAGTGAATATAGGGGCCTGTAATTCTCCTATGACAACCGTTATCTCGCGGTCAGTGAGGTAGGATCGAAACTATTGCAAAATACTACCATTTATTCCAAATCTCTCCATTTTTGCTATTGCGATATCGTGGTTTATCTTGTCAAAAGCGGCAGATAGGTCGATGTAAACAACGTCGGTTTGAGCGCAATGTTCCATACTTTCTGTTATGAAGGATGTTAAACATAATAGGTTAGACGCAGTTGACCGTCCAGACGTGAAGCCGTGTTGATCGTCACTTAGGTACTGCTTACAGTGAGCCTGAAGAGGTTCCATAATCACAAGCTCGAACAACTTCGAGACAGCACTCAATGAAGTTATTCCACGGTAGTTATTGATGTCTCGCTTATTTCCCATTTTATGTACTGGGAACGTGTTCGTTGATTTCCAGCAAGATGGAAAAATGCCTCTGTAAACAGATGTTCGAAAGATGTGAAAAAGCGGATTAACCAAAACTTCGATGTGCCTTATCAGAAAAGCGGAGGGGAACCCGTCGGGTCCCGGATTGAAGGATGACTTAAGTCGAGAGGAAGCTCTGGTAATCATCGTTGCATTGACATCGATAGCACCCAAAGTTTGACCCACAAGTGAAGCTCTGCTAACGGCGAGTTTGATTTGCTCAATAGCTAATTGCGCATCAGTGACCACATTCGCGAATTTTTCCGAAAAAAGTGCACATATATCTCGTGATGTGAAAGCTGTGTTACCATTGAAAGTCATAGACGACGGCAGTCCAGATTCCTTGCGCTGCTTGTTCACATATTTCCAGAAACGTTTAGGATGCGACTTGAGATTACGCTGAATATTTTGCTGATATCAATAGACACAGTTTTGACTGGCTCGTTTGTACGCATGGTTGAGACTGACGTAATAGTCTCTCAGTGATATTGTACGATACTTGGTAAACCTCCGCAGGGTAGCTCTCTTGATAGACTTCAACCGCGGCAGTGTACTCGTTAGCCATGGAGGGCCGGTTTGTCGATGGTGAACTTTCTTCGGAACGTACCTGTCAATAACGTACGCCAGAACGTTGGAAAAAGTTTGAACTGCGGATTCGACATCTTCGAGGTCCAAAATATTTTCCTAATCGATGATGGAAAAAAGATCTGCGATACTGAGATGGTCGGCTTTACGGAAATCGTAGGTGACAGAAAGTGGTCAAATATCGGCAAATAGGCGTCCTCGTGACCTAAGAGACGAGATTACGTGGGATGTATGCAATATAGCTGGACTATGCACCTCACGTAAACAGCAGCGATTCGCTGGCAGGAGCAGTGGCATCTGGTGCTGATACGACGCAATTAACGGAGCACTGGAATCGGGGAACATTTCAGCGCTTGAATTATTCTGAATGGATGGGTACTTGCCGTTTGACGAATGACATATACATTTTTCTTGTTTACCGGATTATTTGCCAAAATATCCCTGACAGAGAGGGATTTCCGCAAGTTTTGGAATGTCAAGTGTTAAGCAATAAGTGTTTTACTGTAAGGCAGTTCTTACAGGAGGGCTATGTGAGGGTTTGTATAAGCTCAGCGAAGTCCTGAAAAAACTGCTTAGTTTTATCTTTACAGTCTACTAGTTGTTGGCAGACCTACCGAGTGCAGCAAGCTAATCTTCCTTTACGTTTTCTTCTACGACATAATCACCGTGGATCCAGCACATATTCGAAGGCTGATAAAGAACATTAATTCGTAAAAGAGGTCCACCGAAATATTGGCTGGTTTATGGGAGATGCACGATTTTAGTCGTTTCTTCTAATGAGACCAAATACATTGAGGGGAGACAAAGTACAAGACTCGACTCAATCTCGAATAATTGGGCAAAACACATGGTTCTTCAAAACAATCTCTAGAGACGTAGACAGGGTTTTGTTTTTTGCGTATTAAAATTGTTTGGATCATTTGTACGCTAAATTATTTATACCGTTCGAAAGATGTTACAAATACGCAAGTTCCTCCCGAAGAAAGAATATTGACTCAGTTTCAAACCAAAAAGTTTTGAGCGATTTTCTGAGCAAAAAAAGTTTTATTCGAAAATCCTCGAAAAATGCTCGAAAAAAGTATGAAAAATCCTCGAAAAAAGTATGAAGAAAAGCAATACAGATCCACAGTTTAAGAAACTTGACCCATTTTTTGAATCTCTAATAAAAAGAAATTTAGTATTGGATAAATTATTCAAAACTGTTTAAGCATTCGACACATCCAAGTCACAAGGGACACATGTGAATCGTGTTTTCGTTTTTAGAGCTAGCTTAACCCTATCACTAAGTTAGTGTCGGATTCAGATGAGACGAAGTCGAAACGCAAATTCTATAGCTAATTTGAATAATAAAACTTTCTATTGCTAAAAAAGGGTGGTGTCTCTTGCTATACTGTAATCAAATTGTACATTATAAACACCGGAAAATGTGCAGCCCCATAAAAACCGGGGGCTTCTGGCCAGAGGCCACTGTGCCCATGCATGAATACGGCACTGAATGGTATGTTATTTTGGTCCAGCTCGAAGCACAGGTTTTCTCCGAGACGTCCATTCACGCGGCGCACGTCGCAGATCGAAACCGAAAGCGCACTTTCTTCGATGTGAAAAACTATTATACTGTTTGGAGCAGCAGCAGCGGCAACAGCTGCTGCTGCTGCGGTTACTGTGGTGATCCAACATTGGTTTGCACCCAAACCGATTGCGAATTAATATTAGTGAAATGAAGGTCACGCTCGTGAATGCCTTCGCAAGGTATCCAGCAGAAATTCCGCGCTAACAGCTGATGGACCTCATGTTGGTTTTGTTGATAAAGACAGCATGAGAGATAAATTGTACATATGTTGTGCCTGAGAGCAGCACGATCTTCGCGATAGATGAACATTCGGATTCTCTGGTACAATCGGAAAGTGAATGTTTTTGCCACGAATTGGGTAGACTGTCCAGGTTCGCTCCAGAAGAGAAAATATCAAGAGTCACCGTTCGAGGTTTAATCAGTTGCAGTGATCACCCATGAGGCATATATCCCGGGATTGAATTGATATACAGAAAATTGAATTAATGATCATTTGCATCAGAAATATGGTTGTGCTATGGTTTCTCGGTGCAAATTTGAATGTAAGTAAAGCTTTTCATCTCATTATCCATTGCTTGAGGTAATGAAAGTACAGCTATGCCGATATATTTCGTCTTTTTAAAGATAATTATAGCAGTGATGTTAACAACAGTATACTTTTATTGCACCTCATATTGAACTGACCTATCCAACAGACCACACTACTCACACAACAGCGCGTTTTTCAAACTATCAACACAAGTATTTCGCGTTGCTATCATCATATATGTCACGATCATCTTGATCAGCTGCTTGGAATGTGAAACTACCGGCTCTGTAGTAAGCTTTTCCGCTCTGAAATCTCGGATCGCGCAGGTGTATGTGTGCGACTGTGATCTACTTTTCAGCTCCAGATTCCGTGCACATTACAGAGTGACAAGCCCAATTTATATTCCATTCCATCCAGCGCGTTAGAAGCCGGCATATCGTGGAATATGGTTCACGGTGACTTCCGATCCCATTTCGATGCGGCTGACAAGCGAATAGGGGAACGCAAGCTTCCGTCACGTGCCCAGCGGCGATGGTATGTTATTAACCTAAATATAAATATTTGGTGTGTCAATATAATGTCCCTCGGTCGGCGAAATTGAGCGTATGCCATTCGAAGGAAAGCTCTGAATATTAAAACTATTTTCTTCGTCGTCGATGGACACCGGCAACGAATAGATAGACACGCGACCATTTCCTGTGAATGTGACGATAATGATCAGGAGGTAAACATCGTTTTCCTCACCACCTATGGTAGCCTCGGGCAATAAACGCTAATTCGGAGGCGCCTCGGTCGATTAGACACCGATCATTCGATCAGATATCCTATTCAAATTACTACTTCAAGAGCTTGCACTACACATGCATACGCTCAATGAACTAACCGTCCGTACCTTCCGATTGATGGCCGAGCGGACTCGACAAGATAGACCTGATCGAGTTCGCTTCCCACTTGTCATAACTTTCTTCGCTCATTCATTTTTTTTATTTTGAATGAGTGATCCGAGTCGGGCCGTTGGTTATGCGAATGCGCTACGTGAGATGGAGCGGAAAGAGAGCTCAATAGGCGTGTAAGTGATGAACCCTTTTGCGGCGTTCGCCTGTGATTTGTGTTTAAATATGAGGAGCACGTAGTCTCTAGAAAAAAATCGATTTTCACATGATTTATTTTTTGTCGTTTTCGGCGGCAGTGATTAGTTAGCGCAGAAAAAGAAAAAGATACTTTTAATAGCTCCAAGTTTAAGCTAATGTAGGCGGTGTTACACAAGAGTAGTGCTACTGCAAAAACGATTCAACACAGCTATCATTAACTTAGAGTGCTGCTAAGCGCATACCGTACGTATGTTAGCATATTTTTTTCCTTATGTATCGATTACCTCTGCATCCGAACGGAAGAAAGCGAAATGGGCGTCAATGGCGGCTATTGGTGTCGTAAATTAGTCGTGAACCTGACAACGTGTTTTCTTGCCTTAATCGCAGTGTTTATTCAGTTCCGCCGGTACCTCGATCCGTGTAGTTACCGGTGCGAACAGTTTGCATAACACAAGCGGCGAAGTATTAATAGTGGTTTTGGTTACCTCATGCAGTACACCATGTGCAAGTCAATCACCTCGGTGATGGGCAGTGGCAATGACATTTGATTGTTTTAGCATCAAACTAACTGAAAAATTCGAATAGAGTAGGATGAAGAACGTGATTATTTTTGCAGCAGTGCAGCGTGCAGTTTTATAGATATCCCTCGAAACGCAATAAACCCGCCACAGTTTAGGGACAATCGTTAGGTTTACAAGCAAACCGAACTTCTTCCACGAGGTTTGATATCCTATAAGAGATTTCTAACACTGTTATCTTTCTCAAGATAAACCCAACTAGAGACACTCGACGGTTGAGGTCAAAATCTTGGCAAAATGTGCAAAAACTGAGATTCGGCAGAAAAAATTGAGTGTGAATAGTCGGCATTATATTCAATCGTTCACGGAGAAAACAATAAAACCTCCGAGAACTAACATCCAAGTAATAGTTTGAAGGTGTGTTGGAAATATAACTGTATATAATAGTAGAGATAACCGCAGCACAATATATTATGTTCTACTACACTGAAAAAATACATTATTAAATTGAACTAAAATGAATGAAACTAACTATTTACAATGCACGAAAATTTTTCGTTGCAGAAAACGAATTCATGCATTGCTTGCATGAATTCGTTTTCTGCAACGAAAAATGTTCGTGCGTTGTAAATAGTTGGTTTCGTCCATTTCACGAACTGAAAAAATGGCGACTTATAGAACGAAAACTTTCGTAATTTTAAGTATTTAATGTACATTGCATATCATTGAATGTCGTCGAAAATGAAATTATTTTTCGTGGTTGAAAATTTTTTTCGTTATTTTACTAAATGTTTATAAATAGTACGAATATTTCGTTAGTCGCACTATTTAATTTCTCATCCGATCTTTTAGGATCGATCTTTGACAACATTGATTTTTTCGCCATGTTTTTAGTTCGTGAAATAAACGAAACCAATTATTTACAATTTACGAACATTCTCGTGTCAGCAGAACCTATTCGTATTAGATTTACGAAAGAATTGGTTCAGTGATATTAATTATTGGTTTATAAATATTATGGGGACTTTTCGAAAAAATTGTTCATGTTACGAAAGATGCTCGTAAATATTAGAAACACTTTCGGATATTTCATTAAACAATTCGTTGCATTAATTAAACTGATTCGTAATAAGCCTACGACCGTTGTTTCGTGGATTTTACGAAAAACTCGCAATAAAAATAAAAAAGTTCCTATAGAACTACGAATGATTCATCATATATACGAAAAATTCGTATATTATACGAAAGTTTTCTACACGAAACCCATTTGTAGCAGATTTTGGAATATATGCTCTCACCGTAGGGTTGTCGTATTTCGCCTGCATAAAAAGCGATAACTCGTTGTGGAGAAAATACCTGCTTTAGTTAAATATTCACTCTTAACTTCCAATAAACGGCTGTACAGAACTTGAGTTGCATATTTAACAAAACAACTTTTTCTTTCAATTTAATACAAGATTGATAAATATATCAAAATTCTGAACAACCGACTGCCCAGAGCTACTGAAACAGGATAACGCTTTCTAAGGTGAATCCAGATTTATGTAAATTTTGTTCTCATCTCACCAACAAAAACTCCTTCTCGCGCGAAAAATGGAAATGCAGCAGTTTACACGCTCTACGGATCGACAGTTGTCACACTACTGTTCTTCCTTCTCCGATATTTTAACTCTGTTTTATGAATACACCTAAATGGATGTATTTAAGACTGCCAGCTTACTCGATCTCGGGGCATTCTTCAGTCTTCTAGTGAACGCCCGCCGCACGGGCGTCTTCCTCTATTCCACACAATCAGCGACGGTGGGGTCTGCTTCAAGGTCGACAGCCTCTTGCAGGGTCTCTGCTGGGGATAACTTTGGCTGATCTCTCTTTGGACATTCGTACTACATGATCACCATACTTTAGTCTGGCGTGTTTTATCAGCATGTTCATGTGTATGGTGCGAATCAAACTACATGTATTTAGGCCATCTCCATTTTCTACTGTGCCGCCGAATATTGAACGTAAATTATTCTCTCAAACACACCATGGTCGGCACGAAAAAAATAATCCGTTCATAAATTCATGAACAAAAGATCACAATTTCGAAAACCATGACCAAGGTTACGATTTACGAAAATCATGACCAAATTTCTGAAATTATGAATAATAAACCTCGTATTCATGAAACTATTTGTGTTTTTAAAAAAATAGTTCGCCCCGAATATATACACGGCTTTACATTCGAATGTTTATTTGGTTTACTCTTGTTGTTCCCAGCACATGTTTAGTCTTTGTTATGATTCTTGTTCGTGATTAGGGAATACCTAACTGACAGTTAAACGGTGTGCATCATTTTTGGATCTTATTCGCGATTTTTGTAATTTCTCATCACATTACCGTGTTATTTTATTCATGAGCTTACTATCGGATGTTTCTATCAGAGTAGCGGGATTTCTGTTCATGATTTCAGGATCTTAGTCGCGATTTTCGTAATTTCTATTCACGTTTTCGTGATATTTTAGTCATGAGTAGAGTGATTCATGGTCATGATTTCAGGATCTAAGTCACGATTTGTGATATTTTAATCACAAGTAATGTGATTTATGTTCATGGTTTCAGGAACTATCGTGATTTTCATAATTTTTATTCAAGTTGTCGTGATATTTTAGTCACGAGTAGAAATTTATGTTTATTTATGTGCACGATTTCAGCTTCTTAGTCACGATTTTTTGTATATTTGTCTCGAGTTGTGTGATATCTGATCATGATTTCAGGATCTTAGTCACGATTTTCGTAATTTCTGTTCACGTTATCGTATTTTATTCTAGACCTTACTTTCGAATTTGACACGTGACTGTAATGTGAGTCACATTCACATTCATGATATCAGCAATTTTATCGTGGTGTTCGGAAATTCTCATCGCCTTACCGTGGTCTGTTACATTTTGGTTAGAATCGGTTTTTAACTCGGAGTATCGTGACAATATGAACTGGATCATAAAAGTGTGATTAATTCGCTGTATCTTGTACTGTGAACTATATCACGAAGACGTTTTGAGGTGCTCTGTGCAGTTTTAGTTTTCTGTTCAGACGTCACACTGAACCTTATCAAATAAATATCGATATTCGAGGTTCTCATAATTTTCTTATACAGTGAAGACCCGATTTTATCAGCACTATATTTTATCAGCCCCCGATTTTACCTACCCCCGATTTTATCAGCGAAAATTGATAGTTAGTAGTTTGATGGGCTCTAGCAGGCGAACCAAGTTGAATTCGAGAAAATTCTTTCTTGAGCATATTTTTCTTATCTTAGAGATCCGAAAAATGCAAAAAAAATAATTTTTGATTTTGCACTGTCAGATACCCTTAAGCGGAATTTAGGCTACATAATCAGGAAAGGTTATGAGGCTATATCTAGGGATTAAAGAGGAATATTTTAAGATCTGCGGTTTCTTTAAATGGAAGAAAACTATATGTCCCGATTTTATCAATATCCCCGTTTTATCACCCTAAAATTTACTAAGGGGCTGATAAAAACGGGTTTTTACTGTATCTACTGCTCGTACCTATTACTGGTCGCTAGTAGCTGGACATTTCATAAAAAATTCTTGAAGCAAAAATGTTTCCACAAATAATACTCCAAAATTTGTGAAATAGTTAACGTGAAAATTTCGTTTCCCTGTAGCATAAAATTGAAAATGATTAGAGATATCTTCTAAACATCACCAGTACGCAAAATAGATAGTAAATCATGAACCAGTTCCCGAATATATGAATAATATTCCATGGTTTTGTGCACTATTTCCGGAGCACAGATATTAGATCCAAAATATTATGAAACGTGAAAGGTGAATGATAATTAAAGATTTTATTGCATTTCATGAGCACGGATATTGGATATTGGATATTGGTGACTAATATATTAGAAATCCTGAACCACTTTGCGAAAACATGAATAATATTTGATGATTTTGTGAAACAGTTCATGAGCACGAATGATGTGTCGTGACTTTTATACTAGGATCCATGAACCAGTTCACGAATACATGAATAATGTTTTATAATCTTTGATCTATTTCACGGACATGCTTGGTCACTCGTGACTATTATACTAGAAATAATGAACCAGCTCATGAATGCATGAATAATATTTTATGGTTTTGTGAATTATGCCACGAGTACGGATATTGGATCGTGACTAATATATTTGAAATCATGAATTAGTTCAGAGTAGAATTGACTGTATTCATGAATAAAATTCCGAGTTTCGTGAAAATATCTAGAATGTTTTGATTTTGTGAACTAATATTTCTAAATCCGTGAATAACATCATGAGTAAACCTTTGGTGTTAGGAATAATTTTCATAAAGTTGTGAACCAGTTCACGTACAAAAAATCGATTTAGTAATGACATGGCGGAAACCGTGACTGAAGTTTACAAAACAAAACCAAATATTTCCACTAATAAAATCGTTATGCGGGCGTTACTGAAGAAAAATTGAACATAATTATAAACACATCATTTTTCATGGTCGTTTTTTCGTAACGTAAAAACGTAATTGTTCCAGAATTCATGACACTTTATTCACGATTTTGGGAACATTTATTTGTGCGTTTTCTTCAACTCCCATGCCTCAGGGCCTTATGGAGAAACAGGGAGGTTCAGCGATTTGTATAAAGCAAGTCTGTCGACAGCGACTACGCAAACCATAGAAAATTGCAGCAGCGAGGCACCATTTTATCTCGCGGATAACAGCGACATCACACGTCATTTGTGTTCCTAGGCATAAGAACTCGTCGATAGCCTCGTCCCGTACCCCATCGTTATCCACTGCGTCGTTCACTACCAGCTACAATCTACTTTGTCTTATCTTATCAGATAGTCAGTCACATTCTCGTAGCACTTTTCAAAGGCAAAAATGTCTCTTTCACTGTTCTGCGACCAATGCCAATGATGTCGATGTCGTCTGCGAAGTTAAGAAGCATTTGAGATCCAGTGATGATGGTTCCGTTTCTTTGCACGTCGGATTATCGTATTACAGCTTCGAGCTCTATTCTGAACAGTAGATTATAACGGACACCACCTTGCTTAAATCCATCTAACGTCACAAATTAATCGGATGTCACTTTCGACCCATCCAGCGCCATTCGAAATGCTTCAATCTGCTTTGTTATAAAGCCACGTTTATGCATTATCTGCCACACTTCATTCCGTTTCATAGAATCGTTTGCCTCCTTGCAATCCATAAACGGATGATGCGTCTGCTAGTTGTATTCCATAATGTATCCAGGATTAGTCACACGATAAACATCTGGTTCATCGTTGATTGTCCTTTTAGGAACCCGCGTTGGGATTCGCCGATAAAGGAGTCAGGCAATAAATAAAGCACCTTAAAGGCAACATGTCTCGTAATGTCTCGATCATTGTTACACTCGATTTTATGTCTCTTCTGGTAAATAGTGTATAGTGCGAACATCAGTTTTTAGGCATGGCGCGGATTTAGCATGATTTTATTTTAAATGATACGTTATTCTAGACTTTTGTCTACTTTCACAAAATTTTATCGGTAAAAACTTTAAGCAAAACCTTTATAACAACTACTAAAGATGATTTAAAATTCCTTGACTTATCAGTTAAAATTTCTGCTTGGGTTAAGAACTGATTTTTCTAGGACAGAGTGATTTTTCGATCTCTCAAACAATGGCAAAAAGTACACCATTGAATTTATTTTTTATTTATTTGAACAATAATACAGAACCCCAATACAATGAAGTTTTCATATAGAGCGAATATGAAATATATGCAAAAATAAACTTTTACTCTCTTGGTTTTGAGCATTCTTACACAAAGTTCTGGGTATTGATAAGCAAAATTGAGAAAATTATATTTTTTTCTGAACATCTAATAGCATTGATGGTGAACATAGTATATGCCGTTCATGTTTTGAACTAATTTGTTGCGAAAAATAATTATAAACATTTTAGTGACATTCAATTAGCTAGAGATTACTGGGTAGGGAAAGTTGTGAAAATTAGAGTCATAGTACTCAAGTGAGAGCAAGGATGTGAAGTGAACAGATCGGAAAACTAGAAGTGGCAGGATCATTAGAACAGGCTTAATATCGTACGGGCTTAATCTTTGTCTTCTGTTAATGAGGGTCGAACTTAGGCAATATGAATACGAATCACCCGAGTTCACTAACATGTATCCTGGAATCGATAGACGTGTCCATCTTTACCGTTGCAACCGACGAAAAAAAATAAAAGTAATTATAAATCTAGAATCTTCAAAATAAACAATAATTCACCGATCACAAAATCGCTTTCGCTCTCCGGTCGCTTTCGGATGCTTGCCGCTTACGATTAATCACTTTCCGACAACAATTTCCAAACAAAAAAACAAGACAAAATTCGGACGTAATATCCGGAACGCGTAAGATCCGGAAAATTGCCTATGCTTCCTAATGATGAAAAACTGCAAATCGCTGAGTCGGTATCTGTTCGTATTTTATAGAAATTGTAAACAAACTCCACTACAGCTTGATAAGTAGAGTTTGAATGACGCAACGACGCTTAACTAAACTATGATATGAGCAATCAATTACCGTACCTGTACCCATTTATGATTAATTCATTATAAAAGCATTCGTTAAACACTAAGACATGCCTAGTGTTTTAATGGGTGATTCAGAAATATGGCGGTAAATATTATCGCCATGCTTTTTCAGATACACTACCACAATCAAAACAATCTGTCTGCATCCAGCACACAGGAAAGAATCAGCAGTACAACCAAACTAAAATATTAACTTGAAAGCATGCTGTAATGGATATTTTCGAGATGCTCATCACTTTTGCGCGAAATGTGCGTACGAGGCTATTCGGACGCCCTATTCTATCAACCACCGTCCAGCGGCATGCGGCTACGCACACGATTGCACACGTCATAGCATAGAAAATATGTGAGGCGACAATTGACAGCTGTGGCTAACCAGATTAAGTTTTTGTAACGCAATTATTTTGGTTGCTTCTTAAGGAGTTTCTCCACTAAATATTTCAAAGGTAAACATAATTTCATAGTAAAAAAAATTGACGGTCTGAATTGTTTCGTAAGGATGTTCGAATTACTCCTACATTGTAAAAGTATGGAAAATCGCAGAGTTTTGCAAATCGTCGCTTAGCGCTGCCATGGAGTGGTGCAAATGAATTTTTATGGCTCTAGGACCGACAAATCCTTTCACTTCTATCCACCTAAAAGGGCGATTTGCTCAAGTAGGTCCAAATAGCCCCGGGTTCCCCTACTATTATGATTCAAAAATACAATTTTTGAATATGATTCTAAACGCCATTTCAAATCAAAATGCTCGAAGCAAAAAGATCTCGAGATATTTTAAATTTTATTTCAACAGCACAATTATTTTGTTTTATTACGACCTTTTCATAAGTTATTCGCGGTTCTCCATCAACAACAACTGGTTTTCCGAAAGGCCCCTTAACAATTCCTGTAACTTTTCCTTTACCGTCAAGGCGATATTGTTAACTATTCGAAAGCTATACGAAAACAAACAAAATATTATTCAACCATAGGGTCTGATGATTAAACTATATTATTGAGTCATATTTTGGTTATTTTCATGTCGATTGATCTGCTTCAGATCTAGGGGACACAAGAGGAGATCAGAAAAGCGAATCAATTGAAAGTTTTAATTGCATCACTAACGACTTAGTACGCGTTATTAGGGATAATGTTACATTAGATATCAACCCGCTAAAAAAAATTTAAAAAAGTTTTGGATTATTATAAATTGTGCTGTTCACTATTGCCCAATTCGCAAACCATTATAGATATCAAACTAGCTCACAGTTTTAGCAATACTCCCAGGGCCTGCTATTTGGAGTTCAAATTACTCTAGTTTAGAGAAGAAGTAAATCACACTCGATGCCCGGCTATCCACAGTTTAAACACAAGAAAAATCTAACTGAACATTTTTTTGTTCTGAGTATTTGTGTATTTGGATCCCACCGCATAAAAACATATTCATTTCCTGGTCCCATTGCCTGCTGGTGGCGAATCCTAGACCAATACCTGTCCTGCAATCCAACTCCGTAATACCTATGAAAGCGTTGCTGAGTCGGTGGCCTTTCTTAAGTAGGTTTTACATCAACATTTCTTACTCTATCCTAAGTATCCGTGAAGATGGTCGTGGCCGGCAATGACGATTTTCATGCTATTGGTTTATTGGACTCGAAGAAATATTGTTGATTCCCGAACAGTTATCTTACAAGTAAGATGAGTTGAACTACCCATAGGCTACATGATAATCGTTAGTATGCAATCTACGAACAGCACCGTGCTTCGCAACGCATCATGAGCTCAAGATGGGATTCGTGCAATGCCTAATGTTTGGGACATTAGCAATTTAAATATCAGTATTATATATTTGAGCTTTTCTCTACAATCAGTTATTTAATTTTTATCTGAGACACGCTGAAATGAAATATCCGCAGAGGGAGAAAATGTTAAGAAGGCTGAACGAGTGGATGGGTATAGTTAAATGCAACTACAAACATTCACGTAATCCACCTTCGGCGAATGGCAGAGGTAGTACAATGATAAAAAAAAACTCACTTACCTAACAGCAATTAGGACCAATCACAATTAAGGTCATTAACATTCGCACTCACCATGATCACTGTAAGCTTTTGTGTCATTTTTTCTAGTTATTCAACTAATAATGAGGAAATTACCAGCACCATGACAGCACGCCCAAATACGAATAGAAATCAGAACAAGAAAAACCACCAGCTGGACGATATAATTCAAGCAGACAATTATGCTAGTTTACGCTGTTTTGTAGAGCGAACAGTTTAGTGGTAAATAATATCGAAATGGAGGTTGGCTCTGGAGCCGCGCAAAATTGATGATGGAGAAAGTGATAAACTAAGCCGCAGAAGAAAAAAAGTGTATAATGATAATCTATCAATGGCCGAATAAAGCATTTCACCCATAGACGCTTCCCAGATAGATGGAAAACTAGATCAATTCCGCAAAAACCTTGAGTAGCAAGCCACATCGAAGATTAAATAATCAAACGATTATATGAATCAATCCGAGTTGCACCAATTATTAGCGATTATCTTATCGCGAACGTTTACCCACTGAGGATCCTAAATCACCAATTATAACCGATTACACATTAAGCGATATGGAAGACCATGAACATGGTCTCTAGTGCCTTCATGTACCGCAATACCTGTTCGTTTGCACCTCGTCGGAAGCCTCTTATATCAATACCCTAAGGTATAATTGGAGCGTTCCGCCAGGCGCCCGCGTAGGCTCTCGTTAAAATCGTAATGACCCCAAACGATCCAGCGCTGATTGCTCGGCACGAAATGACAAATAACTGTTCATCGGTAATCATTGCCTCACTCGCAATCAGCTTGTCGCGTGAGAAAAAGTCAATGTACACTTCTTCCGCTACTTAATATTTTATTAATTTCCTTACCCAACGCAGCCAACGCTCGTTTGTTTGATAACATCGATTTCCATTCTATTCAGGCGTTAGCTGCCGGTGGCTTTAGTGAGACTGTCACCTAGCGAAAACGCTGCTGGCCCCGTCACCGGAAAGAAAACATTTCGCCATTTATGGTTTCGCTCGGCAGCTCACTGACCGCGACCAAAGATGAACTTCCCTGGGAAAGCATTTAAATCAGAGATACGTTTGTTCCGGTGTGCCCTCATCACTGCAGATTGCACAGGTTCGATGGCAACCGTATATTCACATATTCTAGCAGAAAAAAAAACACCACATAATTATGGCTAATTTCAAACAGCACATCAAAGTTTCCAGTAGGAAGATGATCTTTTTTTACCTTCAACGAATGATGAGTAGATATATCTTGCTTCTAATAAGCCCCTTCCTAAGAACAACACTGTTTTGCGCACCTTTGGCTGATGTTCTCACATTAAACACCGGAGAAAAGTTGATTTTTTTTGTTCAGAGCAACATGCTACCGTGTGACATTTGATGCAAATTGTGTGAAATGGAATTATTTGAAGCTGTACATATATGCGGTTGTCTTTTGTATTACAATAAATTGGAACGTACCAGTCGATTACCGGGAAGCGATGCAACTATGAACTTTTTTGCTGATGCTTGAGTCATTTAAACTTGAACAGTTTCAATTCCACATATCAGAGGTTTCAGTTTCGATTCGGGTGTTACATACGGGAGATTGCAACAAGTTCAATATTTTATTATTTTTGCAACCATTTGACTGGTCTTAGTAACAGAATGTTGGAAGTGAATCGAATATGTTACTGAGATATGAACACACGATAAATCAGCTACCTAAACTATGCCAAATTCGTATGCTGGAAACACCAGTAAACTTATCACAGTAAACAATCACTTGCGGTGGAAAACCATCAACAGCACGCTTTATTAATTCGGACACGTGTTGAAATCACTCAACGGATGGATAATTAACACCACATCATAACACATTAATATAATAATCATATAAGCAGTGCGACAGACGCCACCCTTATCCCTATTTCGACCTCTTGCTGCTATAATCTTCGAGTGGCTTTCGAGTGAAGAGATTATGTTTACAACATTTTAATCATATCAACACCAACCGCCAACATGACTTCATCGGCGGTCGTGATCTTCTTTTTTTGTTGATATTCGTTCCATCAAGCTCTCCTACCACCGCAAATTTCTTCTCCGGGCCAGTTGCCTATATGACGAGCAATTCCCCCTGCTATGTTTGTTATGGGTACGTTTTCTTTCAGTCAGATTCGGGGTGAGTGTTGTTATTATTATTGTTATTATCTGTATTAATTACTCCTTCATCATCATCCGCACCAATCACCCGCTCGTTCCATCACCATTGTCCGTTCGGACGGACGAAAAGAGGGAACAATTTTCGGTCGAAAACCATTGGCCCCCATTCAGTTTTTTGAGCATAGACATCGACGCATTTCTCTTGGGCGCGGAGTCGGAAAGCTATTATTACTTCACCGGGCGCGGAATATTCTATTCCTAGTAGTTGGTTTCAAAATCATGAATGGTTAGGTGGTTAGGCGAAATGAACAATGAATAGCTATTGTTTAGCAATGTTTTCAATGAGCGTTATCTGATTTCTGCTTGGTTTTGTATTTATCCCAAATAAAATGAGTACCTTTGCTTTGACCCAAACATACCGATTATTGCTGAACTAGTCGAGCAACATGTTATGATTTAAAATTTAAATGGGAAGCCTGCTTTAGAAGGCAATCATAAGATGATTTTGCATTTTCTGTAATGAATAGAATCGACGACATTAATTTCTCAACTATATGTGATTATATGTATACGTACAACTATGGGTGGCAGTTATTTTCACGATGCTTGATTTTTTTCATCGTCTGTCATAAAATCAATCAATCGAGTAAATTTTTGAATGAAATTGGATCATATGACCGCGTACTCCAAAGCAATAATAAATTTTCACATAAGTTTTATGTGAAAATACATATTTTTTTTTAAATATGTGAAAAACGAATTTTTTCGGCTTATACAGTGAAGACCCAATTATACAGTGAAGACCCGATTTTATCAGATTTTTGACCCGATTTTTCAGCTCATATGAAAATTGATAGTTGGTAGTTTTATGGGCTCTAGCAGACGAGCAAAGTTGAATTCGAGTAAATCCTTTCTTGAGAATATTTTTCGTATCTTATCCGAAAAATGCAAAAAAAAAAATTCTTGAATTTTGCACTGTTACTTAAGATAAATTGAAATTAAATAATCAGGAAGGGTTATGAGGCTATATCTAGGGACTAAAAAAGTATATTTTAAGAGCTTCAGTTCATTAAAAATGAAAGACAAATATGTGTCGCAATTTTGTCAATGTTCCTGTTTTATCAGACTAAAATTTACCACGGGGCTGATAAAAACAGGTCATAATTGACATCACAAAAAAGTCATGCATTTCCCATGCATTATTTCATTCGTCTTGGGCCACGTGTTTATATAATCCTTCGCTGAAAATTTTGCACAAAATTTTTTTTCTATCCCGATTGATTTTATGACGTGCAATGGACATAATCATAGCATCGCAGAAATATTTGACACAGTGAAAAAATTTGTTCATAAATTTACGAAAAACAAAATCACGATTTCGTAAAAAGATCCGTTTACGAAAATCGTGATCAAGCTCCCGAAATTATGAAAAATAAACTTTGTATTGATGAAACTTGTAGTATTTCCACAAAACTAGTTCACGCCAAAGAAAAACATGGCATGACATTCAAATGATTGGTAAGGTTATAACGGTTCCCGCATCGGGCAGCCAGCAGAAATCCGTCAGGATTCCGACAGGTGTCAAACTATATCAAAGTGGCGCTGTCAGAATTCAGCTATACTCCTACCAATTATGACAGATAGATTCACCTCACCGGTTCTCTATTGTATATTCTTGGTTAATCTTCGCCATATTTACATGTTAAATAACAAGAAGGAGAGTTTTGACAGACGAATAAAGGAAAAACAAATATTTTGATTTAAACACGGTAAGTAATATGGATTTCATGTCTCCAATTACTAAAGACATATTTTTATTATAACTATACATAAAATTTAAAAAATGATTATGAAGATGCTATAGAAACCCACCATCAGTGCATAGAATACTCCTGTGGCAGGTGGTCGCTAAAATGAAGTGGAACCATAAACGGAGTCATTTATGCGCAATTCGAAGGGGCAGATCTTTCATCCTCCCCTTCCAACGATATGATCCAGCCCAAAGAATAATGCAATTTTCAATACTTCTTAAGGCACTGCCTGATGGTTTGTGTGAGAAGTGCGCGTCAATCTCATTACTGAGAAGTGCATGTCAATCTTTTTACTTACTTATTACGCTTGTCGGATGAAAACGTTAACAGCAACAGCATGATCCCAGAACTATGCAATCTCGGGCAGTATTCTTATTTTGTGACTAGAAGCTGGCGACCCACGACATCTAGTCTAAGCTGCAACTTGAATGATACCCTGATGCTCCCTTCCAACCAGGGGCGGCGAAACACTTTACGCCCGAGTGGATAGAAAGCACAGGGTGAGTGGTCCATTAGTAAGGATTTTTTCCCTTTTCGCAACGCACACGCTTACATTACATTCACATTAAATCACGTTCGTTTATGCAAATGGAATTGTTGCACATCGATGTTTTTAAATATATGTAGTGCGAGATACATGCGTTGCACATCTAAATTTTTTGAAATGGTTCAAAATTTCGAGTGGGTAATTACCCACTCAGTTATTTTCGAGTGGGTAGTACTACCCATACTATCCACGCTTTCCGCCGGCCCTGCTTCCAACCCCACAGCATTTACTTTTCATATAATGAAAATTGCCGGTGCCGCCTGGCAGAAATCTGGCAGAAAAACGTTAATAACCGTCAGGCGAAAAATTATGCATGTGATTCGGCAGAACTCTGCCAGCCTGACCCCCAGAAATTCCGCGAGACTTTTTATTTCGCTGCAGGCTATCTGTGGGGAATTCGGCCAGGCACGTCCTAGTGGGTTGTGCTGAATATGTATAGTTCATAATTTGGGGATACACTGATTTGTAACTAAATCGACCAAAAGAGTCGAGAATAATACGATGCTCATGATTTCTGGATATTCGTTATTTCTAACTACGTCATCGTGATATTTTTTATGAGTTCACTTTGGATTATTCTGCCGGAATAGTGTGATTCATGTTTATGATTTCCGGATCTAAGTGACAATGTTCGTAATTGTTTTTGTGTTATAGTTATATTTCAAAATTCACACTTGCATAATTCGCTCGAAGTAATGTAGTTCAGGTTCATGATTTCAAAACCATTTTTTTACGAGGAGTAACGAGAATATATGAACTGGATAATGAAAGTTATTTCATCTAATCGTCAGAGCGTCAATACTACACTAGATTAAACATGGACATATTCAGAAGAGTTACTGAACAATGCCTGTTCTACAACTTTGTGAAAGACACTCAATTTCTATCTCTCTCCATGGAAAAGTTAGTGTTGGCGCCATCTGTGCCATCTTAGTCATATTATTTACTAGGTTTCTTCCAAATGTTCTGTTAAACTAAACCCAATACATTTTTAATTTTTGTTTTAATTTTCATTATTATTATTTTTTCATTTTTTTCGATTGATGTAGTTACACTTTCTTTTTTACTTTTTAACCACATACAATTAGCTAGAGATTACTAAGTACGGAAAGTTATGAAAATTAAGAGCCATTGTACTCAAGTGAGAGCAATGATGTGAAATACACAGCTTGAAAAACTAGAAGTAGCAGGGTCACTAGAATCAGGTTTAAAATCTTACAGATTAATCTTTTATCTTCTGTTGGCAGGAGTTCCGTTTAGGCAGTGTTACTACGAATCGCTCAAGTCTACCAACATGTCTCACGGCAAAGACAGATTTGTCCCTCTTTATCATGAAAACTGTTATGTGCACAATAGAACACGTTGTTAAACCCTTTCATGCCCAACTTTTTCTAGCGCATAACCATTTATCCTTGAAAATGGTGGCGTCAAGAAATCCGGAAAAACCATTTTTCATAAGGATAGGTTGTTTTGGAGTCTGGTCCTTACCTTCCTTCGATTGGATTAGTGGACTGTATCCTAATTTAATTCCCGTTTCCTGACGGTGGCAAAGCTTGTCGGCAGACACTTGATACCTTCCGGCAATCGGCAAAGGATTCAGGGACTTGTACATAAATAAGCTTAACACCAGCCATATACCGATAACACTTTACATTTCACACTATATTTTCACATTTAATTAACATTTATTCGTACACAATATGACAAATCAATACATTACACTTTACATTGAATTGGTTGCTGCGACCGAGCAGCTTCTTCGCCGAATATGCACTGATGGCGCCTTTCTCCTTTATTCTCCTATTCCGGGGGCTCCAGGGGGTGAAGTTCAGCAAAGGTGGTGCGCCAGGGCTTCGTTTCCTCTGCTTCCGTCGTCGAGAGATTATCCCTCCAGTCCTACCGATGATGATGATGATGATGCAATTCAGCTGCATTTGTTTACTCGTACTGGCTCCGATGTGTGAGTAGACCGATGACATTTCTCGGCCAGCTGGGTAATCGTACATTATGTTGTGTTTACATCAGTACAGTGAACCGGTGATTTCTTCTCAGTAGGGAAAAAAACGGTGTAGCGGTCGAGGGGTGCATAAATGGTTTCAGGGTGAAGTAGTACATTCGCAAACATTCTCACCTCCCCTGAAATTGCTGAAATTTCTGAAAAGAAAGAAAACCTCTCGCACACCGTACTGAAGCGTCGATATTTCCAACTACTGGGAACCACTTTCTGTTTCTGCCGTCGATGATGGTAGAATGCATATTTTCTCCACTGGTCTAACTAAAACTCCTGTCGCTGTTTTCAGTGTCACTACTCTGACGACTCCATCGTCCGCAGGGTGCACTTGTTGGATTCTTCCCATTTTCCAACGGATAGGAGGAAGGTTCTCGTCTCGAATGACAACCAATTGTCCTTCACTGATCGAAGTTGCTGGCTGCCAACGTTTCGTTCTTGCTTGTAGTTGCGCTAAATACTCTAATCGCCACCTTTTCCAAAACTCCTGCATTTTTTTCTGAACAACTTGCCATTGTTTTAATCTGTTTAGCGGTACCGCTGACAAGTCTGGATCGGGAAGTTGTTGTAACGATGTTCCAATTAAAAAATGTCCCGGCGTTAACGGTTCGAGGTCGTTTGGGTCATCGGACATGGCTGTCAACGGTCTCGAGTTTAAACAGCCTTCCACCTGGGCTAAAAGTGTGTTCATATCCTCAAATGACACTGTATTCTCTCCGAGAACCCGTAGTAGGTGGTGTTTTGCCGATTTTACAGCAGCCTCCCAGAGGCCTCCGAAATGAGGAGCGCTTGGAGGATTGAAATGCCACTGTATTCCCTCCTTGGAGCATTCGAGTGTCATTTTTTCACGATACTCCTTACTCCGTATCAGATCTAATAGTTGTTTCAACTGGTTGTGGGCTCCGACAAAATTTGTCCCGTTGTCCGAATAAATATCGGAACATTTTCCTCTTCTCGCTGTGAATCGTCTTAAAGCTTGCATGAAACGATCGGTGGACAAATCAGTCACTAGCTCTAAGTGGACTGCCTTGGTGCAGAGACAAATAAAAACTGCTACATATGCCTTCACAGCGGTACGACGCGGTCCTGGGCGGACGTAGACTGGCCCGAAGTAATCTACTCCGGCTTTGGAAAATGGTCGTGAAATGGTCACACGCGCCTTGGGTAATTCCCCCATGAACTGTGGGGTAGGCTTCGGTTTTGCTCGGAAACAACGGTGACAGCGTTGGACGATCTGTCGAGCTACATTGCGACCTCCAAGCGGCCAATACTGGAGTCTAATTGTGCCAAGGAGAAGCTGCGGACCTGCATGAAGCAATCTTTTGTGATAATGCTCCAATAGCATTCGGGTAAGCTGGTGCCTGGCTGGGAGAACTATTGGATGCTTGGTATTCTCATTCTCCGACGAATGCCTTAAGCGCCCACCAACTCGGATAAGACTGTCCTTTGACAACTGTGGACTAAACCATCGTAACGGTGAATTTCTAGCTACCACTTCATTTTTTGCGAGCGCCTTCCACTCCTTGCTGAAGGTTTCCTGTTGGATAAGCCTCATCAACACATGCTCCGCCTCCACCAACTCTGCTGTCTTTAGAAAGCCCTTCCACATTTTAGAATCTCCCGTTCGTTTGAGGATTTTTATCAATCGTAACCAATAAGCTGTACGCCTTACTAAATCGATAAAGTTGGAAAATTTCCTGACATACCAGGTACCGAACTCTTCCTGTTGTTGTGAGCAGGGTGCTGCTGTACGACGAATCTCTTTTTCCGCGTCTTCCACGCTTGTCCTTACTTGGTGTTTTGGCCATGTTTCGAACGTCTCTTGAAACCAAGGTGGCCCTTTCCACCACAGCTTGCTACACTGGATCTGCTCTGGAGTCAATCCTCGTGAAATAAGGTCTGCCGGGTTCTGGATACCTGGAACGTGCTGCCAAGTATGGTTCTCAGTAATTGCTTGGATTTTAGCCACACGGTTTGCAACAAATGTAGTCCACATCGAGGGTGTTGCCTTGAGCCAATGGAGAACGCAGGTGGAGTCTGTCCAAAAAAACAACAGTGCCTCCATCTGAATGGCCGCGGAAATCTTCTCCGCAAGCTGAGCCGCCATCAAGGCTCCGCACAATTCCAATCGCGGAATGGATTGGCATTTCAATGGGGCCACTTTGGATTTGGACGAAAGCAATACTACACGAACGCCTCCCGTTGAATCCACACTCCGGACATATGCGCATGCTCCGTATGCTCGTTCCGACGCATCTGAGAAGAAATGCAGCTCAACCTTGATAGCCCTGGGTTTTATCACACATCTCTCGATTCTCAGATCGTTTAACAGTGGCAATTGGCAATGAAAGGTTCGCCAGTCTGCATCGACCTTCGGTGGTAGCGCTTCATCCCAGCCCAAGCTCTTTCCGTGGTCGTCCTTCAGGCACCACAGCAACTGCATGAAAATCTTTGCAGTTGTGATTACCGCTCCTATCAGGCCTAGCGGATCGAATAGCGTAGCAATGATTGACAGCACCTTTCGTTTCGATAGTTGACCAACTGGGTCCAGTTCCTGTATTTTGAACCGGAACATCAGAACATCATCAACAGGAAACCACACAAGTCCTAAGGTCCGTACTTCGGGATCAGGGTCTAGCTGGACTTCTTCCGTTTGCAATATCGCCAGGTTTTCTTCTGGTATGCCTTGCAATACCATCGGGCAGTTGGAAGCCCACTTTCTCAGACGGAATCTGCCCTTGGCCATCATCTCGTCCAGCTGGATTCGCAGCTCCAACGCTGCTTCTGCTGCGTCAGCACCAGATAAAACGTCGTCCATATAAACATCTTCTGATGCGGCCTTTGCCGCTAGTGGATATCGTGCTTGCTCGTCCATAGCCAGTTGTTTGAGAGTTCTGGTTGCAAGGAACGGAGCCGGCTTGGTTCCATATGTGACCGTAGTTAACTCGTAGGTCCCGACCTCCTCGTTACCATCCACACGCCACAGAATTCGTTGAAGCGGCATGTCCCCTTCATCGATTTTGATTTGTCGAAACATCTTCTCGACATCCGCTACCACCATGTACTGTTTGGTTCGGCTCCGTAGAATAATTGACCGGAGATCGTCCTGAATCACCGGTCCCACCAATAGTGCATCGTTTAGAGACGTTCCCGAGGAAGTTTTGCACGATGCATCAAAGACCACTCTGACCTTGGTTGTGGTGCTTTCCTGTTTGACCACTGGATGATGAGGTAAGTAGCAGTGTTTGCCTTCCTCATCTCGTGTCACAGATACCCTTCGCATGTGGCCTAGCTCCAGATATTCCGCCATGAACTGGTTGTACTGTTTCCGGAGCTCTGGATCCTTCGACAGTCTGCGTTCCAAAGCTTCTAGCCGCCGGAATGCGATGTCCCTTGACTCGCCCATCCTTGCCAGTGCGACTTCATCCCTTGGTAGTGAGACTGTGTATCGGCCATCCGTTCCTCTTCGTACAGTTCTAGCATACTGCTCCTCGCAGCGTGTTTCCTCAGGCGAGTAAGTTGAGGTAGAATCGATCTCCTCACAGGACCAGAAACGAGTCAATATTTCCTCCAGACCGACTGCCATATTGCAGGTTATACGTTGGGTTTCTAGCGAGCTTTCAACCGTGCCAGCTACTACCCATCCGAATACCGACTCGGTTAGAGTAGGAAGGCCCTTGCCTAACTGCACTTCATTCCCGGTATGGAAAAATGCGAAGAAGTACTGGATCCCAAGCACTAAATCAACCGCCTTGGATTTGAAAAATGCTGGATCCGCTAGCTCCACACCAGTTGGGATTTCCCATCCCGTCATATCCACGTTGGCTATCGGAAGATTTGCTGTGACACTCGGTAGTAGAAGAAACTCCATCTTCCGCGAGAAAGCAGATACTCGCGACTTGACTGTTGTTGTCACCTTATGCTTGACCTTGGTATTGGATTGCCCAATCCCGTACACAGACACGTCGGACCGTCGCCGTTGAACACTCATCAGTTGACATAACCGCTCGGTCATGAAATTGCATTCAGAACCCGAATCCAGTAGAGCCCTTGCCTGATAACTACCTCCTTGATCGTCCTCCACTAAGACGATGGCCGTAGCTAGTAATACCGATGAGCTGCGCTGACCAGACATGTTGGATGAAACAGCCGATGGTGTGCTGGCCATTCTGGTTCTAGATTCCCCTTCCTTGGAATTCCCGGAACTGTTTGCTACCTTAGTGGTTGACTCCTTACCGCCTTCGCCGTCCGTCCGAAAACATACCAAGGTATGGTGCTTGCCCTTGCAATTACGGCACACATATCGTGAAGAACAATCCGCAGCCAGATGACCCTTCCGGAAACAATTGCGACATAAGGAGTGGTTGCGGAGCAGCTTATCGCGGGCGGATACTGCTAAACGTTGGAAAGCTGGACATTGATAAAGCGGATGGGATTCCGAACACGCGATGCACCGTCCTCCTGTATTTTGTACGACGCTATGGCTAGAGCGCGCTACAAATGGCTTCCTTTGCGGTTGCGGTACGACAACCTTGGGTTCAACGGATCTAGTTGGCAATGCTCCCAGTACTCTGATCCGTCTTTGCAAGAATTCGGTCAAATCCTTCACCGTATCCTGCTCCTTGGTGGATGAATGCTCTTCCCAAGCTCTCCTGGTTCCACTGTCTAGACGCGAAGCTAATATGTCTAGCAGTAGAAGATCCTTGTAGTCGGCGGGTTGTACCAGCTGATCAAGGGTCTGAACAACACGTTCGAATCCCTCCAACAAAGACTGCAATTCGTTGGCCGACTCCTTAGCCAGATTAGGTAACTTAAACAGCGCTTGAATCTGACGCCGCTTTAGGATTTTACTGTCGTTGTAGCGTTTGGTTAGCGTCTCCCATGCGACCTGATAATTCGCCCTTGTAATCGACAGCGGGTCAATAAGCGCCTTAGCTTCTCCTGACAGACATCCCTTCAGGTAATGAAACTTCTCGACATCCGGTAAATCTGCTTTCCAATGGATGAGCGATGTGTATAGATCGCGGAAACTCAACCACTCATCAATGTTGCCGTCGAAGGTTTGCAACTTGATTTGTGGGAGTCGCACATGCTCTATGGTGGGTTGTTGTGTCATGTCGAGTCCCCGGATGGAGGCATTCAGGATAGCAGGTTCTTCTAGCTCCTTGATCTTGTCTAACAACACCGACTTCACCTGGTAGTAGCGGTTTCCAAACTCCGACTGTTGCTCAGCATAGGCGTCATCCTCTGCTTCGAAGTCTTCGTGTGTTTCGATATCCAAGATCACATCGTTCACCTTCTCCCACAACTCCTCAAGTTTTTCCAGTCGAACTGTCACCTGGCTGGCTGTAGTTTCTACCCCAAGAGAATCGGCGAACCTGCAGATATCCCTGAACATATTCTGGTATGACCTCAGCTTGGTTTGCAGCGTCCGCAACGCCGGTGACTTCTTAGCACTCGATGATGTAGTCGGCGGCATTGTAACACAATTTCACTTTGACAGAACGGGAAGATAATACGGAGGTGTAATATTCTGCTTGTTTCCTAACTTCGGATGGGCATATACTGTAGAGCTGTTTTTATTATTTACCTGAAGAAACAGGAATTTCCGCTTTCTCTACAGTTATGTCCCTCAGAAATATTCGAACGATGCGGCTCCAAATGATTGTGGAAGTACGAGTAATTTAAATACTTCATACGGATCCAGATTTCGCGGGAGAGGTGAAAAGGGTTATGTAGTAAAATTGTTGGTCCAACTACGGCTGAACATATACTGTTCTAACTGACCTGACAAAACAGTAACGCTGCTAAATTTCATGAAAAAAACGATGTGCCGGATTTTCTCGTGATCACACCGATGCTCCGAAAGTAGGACGCAGTGAAACAATAATGCACTTATGCGCGCCCCTTGTTCATATGCTTGTAAATGTTGTTTATGTATGTATACATCGATCACGATCAAAACAGTGTTTAGAGAGGAGTGAAATATGCTATGTAGTATGGCAATAGATTCCAGCTTCGGCCGGACATATACAAGTGGTGCAATTCAATTAACTGACCTGGAAGGATAACGGTCGCTCCTGCACCAAGTGAACCAGCGTAGGATGTAGTTGCAGTCGGGAATTTTAACGGTAAGTTGGTTGAAATACGCCTCATTCGTCTAAGCTAATTTTCCTTGATAACTTGCAGTGATGGTGTTATTTCTGGACAAACCAGGGCAATTCGCCCATTCCGGAATGGTTTCCTTTTGCGACGGGTGCCGACGATGTGAAATGCAGTTGGCTCGATTCTGCGATGATCTTGTTGGTGACTTCCCGGTCACAGAATAAGCGGAATGAAGTGTGAAATATCCTGATTATGTGCAATGTAGCAATAAATGTCACAAGTGAAGGTAACAGTAATCGTTTCACTGTAATCCTAATTTCGAAACTCCTATGTGCAGCAAATGATTATGGCTCCAGCACCCAGGGGATTATTGAAACTGCGATGGCGGTTACAGCTTGGCTTGCTTCTTGTAAGAACAGGAATTCGTTGGATGAATTCGCAATGGCGACCTTCTGCCCTCTTGGTGGATGGGTTTTTGGTTGGATTCGTGCGGGATCCGGTTCGAAGGACCAATGTTTTGGAGTCTGGTCCTTACCTTCCTTCGATTGGATTAGTGGACTGTATCCTAATTTAATTCCCGTTTCCTGACGGTGGCAAAGCTTGTCGGCAGACACTTGATACCTCGGATGGGCACTGATGGCGCCTTTCTCCTTTATTCTCCTATTCCGGGGGCTCCAGGGGGTGAAGTTCAGCAAAGGTGGTGCGCCAGGGCTTCGTTTCCTCTGCTTCCGTCGTCGAGAGATTATCCCTCCAGTCCTACCGATGATGATGATGATGATGCAATTCAGCTGCATTTGTTTACTCGTACTGGCTCCGATGTGTGAGTAGACCGATGACATTTCTCGGCCAGCTGGGTAATCGTACATTATGTTGTGTTTACATCAGTACAGTGAACCGGTGATTTCTTCTCAGTAGGGAAAAAAACGGTGTAGCGGTCGAGGGGTGCATAAATGGTTTCAGGGTGAAGTAGTACATTCGCAAACATAGGTGCTTCCCTCTCAATGTTAGAAGCTGCTCAAATTTCACCTTCCAATGATCAAGACAATCTAAATTGAAAGGTTTTATCAGTTTTCAGAAATATTGCAAAATAAGGTATCTCAAAATTTCATTTTTCGTCGTCAACGTAAACTGTCCCTGGCAGAACTGTTCCACCGGAATCCAATCAGTTGCATTGTAATAACATCAGTTCTAGAGCTAATACCGATAACTGTCAGTGCTCAAGTAAAAGGTAATAATTTTACTTGTTTTTGTGAGCCAATCGTGCCTAAACCAAAGGTTAGAGCTGTTGAAAAACGTTGTTGTTTATAAACAACATGGATATGAAGGGGTTAACAGGGCAGACTGTCGGCAACATCGCTGAATATTATCAGTGTTTGTGGCACTTTCTTTGTTTTTAAAGACAAAAATATGTGACGCGGAAAACTTGCAAACATATCCCGGTCCTGGGTTACATTGTAAAATATATTTCACATTACTTGAGAAACACAACGAGAGACAGCGCCACATCCTTTTGCTTCTGTAAAAATAATAAATGTAAAAATAGTATTTTTCTAGACATTATGACGCTATTCGCCGTTACGATAATTCTAAAACGTATTTTAACCCTTCGGATGTCGCACAAATGGCCCAATGTACAAGCAGCCGCAGCTGCTCTAAGACGATTTCGCTAGATTTTCAGAGCAACGTGCACTCAGTGCACTAGCGCGACCGCCGGAAGGTTAAAGCACCTAATGAGTCTCCTGGTGGCCAGGCGCTTAGAGACTCCTCCAACCTTGAATCGCCCGAAGTCCAGCAGAATGTTGGATCGAATCCCTATCTCGATTACCTCTTTCCGTGACACTCTAGAGAAAAAGGGTCGAACCAGTAATCCTTCCCTTTCCTGCTGCGATCTACGTTCGGACCGGGCCGGCGCCGGCTTTGATCAATAAACCACTTAAGATTCCCAGATATTGTTTTGTGAGTTGTTTTACGAAAACGATTTGTGACCCTGTAGCACATTTTTGGCGCTCAGCATAGTTTCCGTTTTGTTTCTGAGCATCACACTATATCTATTATATCACCTGCTCGTACCTATGACCGATCACTAGCAGCTGGATACAACTATGTTATATTTCATAAAACAGTTCACGGAACAAAACTGACTCTATGAATAATAGTCCATCAAATTCTGGAAAACAGTTCAAGTGAAAATCTCAAACCCATGTGCAGTAATGCATGGAAGAGAAAATGATTAAAGATATCGTTCAAATTTCACAAGCAAGAAAGTTACATCGTGAATGATATACTGTGATTCAAGAATCAGTGCACGAATCCATATTTCAAGGTTTTGTAAACTATTTCAAGAGCACGAATCGTGACTAAAAAAATAGGAATTATGATACAGTTAATATTTAATGAACTTGAACAATTCCATGAGCAGAAATGGTGAGTCGAGACTAATATATTACGTATTATGAACCAGTTCACTGGGAAAGAATATATTCATGGATAATATTCTGATTTTCATGAAATAGTTCACCAGAAAATATCAAGACTTACTGTCGAATTTGACACGCGGAATAATGTAATGCGTTATAAATATGAATCTCGTAGCATCTCTATGCTTTACCCTTACATAAATTTACATGCACCCTGGAACAGTTACGTTTTTATGTTACGTTACGTTACGAAAACAGGACCCTGTACAATTTTTCTTTCGAAACGTTTGCATATCGCATTGATTTGTGGAGATACTTGTTTTTTTTTTGTTTTGTGAACTTCAGTCAGTTTCCGCTATGTCATTACCAGTTGCTGCCCGTGAACTAGTTTACATACAGGTGAACTAGTTTACCATATATTTAAGAATATTATTCACGTGCCTATGTTAATGGTTATACGTACAGAACTGATAAAAGATTACATCATACATCGTGATGTAGTTTTCGTGGTTGGGAATTATTTCGCAACAGCCAAACAGTCTTGATATTTGTTCGTAAACTATTTTTCTAAATTCCGAATATTGTTCATGGATCTCTTCATGTACGTAAAATAGTTCACAAAACCATAATATAGGTTTCCACTTTCATTATATAGTGTATATAGTATGCAGTATGGCCATGGTCCTATTAGTTTCACGTGAATAATCTCACACAACTAAAAATATTATTCATGGATCCCTGCTTCGTGAACTGGTTCTTTGTTTATAGAATATTATTCGAATCAGGGGTGAGTCGATTAAGTTTTCAAAAAATCTATTATTTTTCTGGGCAGTCTAATATGTACGTTTCGATAATTCTATACTTTGAAATGCCAATAACAGCGCCGGCCACGTCCTTACAGTCATCGGGGAACGGAAGGAATGTTAGTGTAACAAACGTTGTTATGGAGACCGTGTATACCTCTACATCTCCACGTTTGCCACGGGAAGAAGTTTTTGTTAGTAGGATGGGGTAAATACATTACACAAATCTGGATTTACCTTGATGAGTGATACGATCTATGCAACTCTCAGTAGTGTTATCGTGTGTTTATTGCTCTGGGCAGCCGGCTGCCGCTAATTTTTGATAGAATTATCGTTTATTGAATTAATTTTAAATTGCTCGGTTTAAAAAAAGTAACTTCAGCTCCGGACAGCCAATAGTCGGGAGTGTTGTATATGTTTAATTGAATCAAATGGCAGGTGAACGATTATTATTCCTTACTCCTTCATTTTGGCGAAACACAACATTTCAAACACAACATAATATAATGAAAAGCGATGTTGATATATCTATGTAATTTAATGTTTCGTAATACGCACATTATTTATCTTGTATAAATTTTGGTATTATTATTAATTACAAAACGGTATTGTCTACTTTCTCCGCGGACGTTTGATTCTTATGTTATATTTATGCGCGTGCTTATGTTTATCTAAGACACATTTTAAACGGTATAAAATAAGTCCCACTAAAATATCTGAAACGACTAACTTTGTATGTCGGATATATAGCTGATGACATATGCGCGTTTTTACGCTAATTACTAGAACAAGATCAAAAACAATAAGAATCCAACTTGTCACCTATTGTGTCAATGAAAGTATTGTAGCTTGATTAGCTACAATATTTTCATACTCACGAAGAAATATGGTTAACGTGACAGTAATATAGTGCATGTGCTACTCCAAAGCATACACAAGTACTCAATACAATAAGAACAATTAATATAATTTATTGATGATTAAATGGACGATAAGTAAATCAATGAATATGACAATAAAACATTTGTTCTTCGTGCTGAAATAACTGCCGAAAATTGGTAACTGGTTTTGAATTCTTCTCGCTAATTGTTAATTCTCAACCCTCATACATAATTCAAAAGTCATCATTCGCTCAGACAAGACCATGCGTATTCACCACGCGCATTAAATACCCAGTGGATTAGTTTCCTAGTTAGTCAAATAAGCACTAAACAAACAAATAAATAAGTTTACTCAGTCTTAAGAAATGTCAACTCGATTGGTATCAACCGGCGGATACGTGTTCCATTTCAATGCCATCACACATACATACGACAAAATATGTGCAATTCAAAATATAACGAAATGAAAACTGTTTAATTATTTGCATTAACATATGATCGGAAAAAAATGTTTGCTAACCGAGGATGTTCATTTTCAAAGATAGCACCGTTGATGAATCGTTTTATAAAAATAAGTGATAAGGAACGCGGACGAAAATAGCTGACCACCTCCATGAAAACTTCGAAAAAATGCAAGCCAGCAAAGTAAATTTGAAAGACTAACCAGTAGAAAAAGACTCGAAAAACTGGAAAAAGGCACACAATTCTCCGGCTTGCTTGCTATAGATTCCATGTAATAAATCTAATCAATTATAATTTAGTTGTTCCCTATCTTATTAGCAACAATGTAAATGAAACTGAGGTCGGTTAGATTCTTCTATAAATGCGGATATAGATAGTGCTTTCCATGGCTATCGCAAATCGCTTAAACTAAGCGTAACGTGTTTTATCGCCCAGTTTTTCAACATCTCATCACTTGTTGTTACCTAGCTGTTCGAGTTAAAAGAGGAATGCGTTTTATGTTCAACAACTTCTCGTAAACGTAGGATCACAAAATCAGCAAGTTGATGTTTTTCTTTCACCACCATGAACACAAAACAATAAACATTCGTCCACTTGCGCATTTTGTACCTTTCAGCCGCCGGTCGTGTAAAACAAGTAGTAACAATGCGAGGAAGTGACTGCAGAGAGCAAACGCATAAAATGCGAGGGTGACTGAACCACGACGTCCGGGGTATGTTCTCCCCTTCGGAATGCGTTCGATGCGCCACATTGTCAGTCATACTTCCCTCCCCGTCCGTCGCATTAGTATTGCACTTTCATCCGTCCATTATTATTATTATCCACTCGGTATGTCGTTCACCGACTTACTTCGAGAGGGTTCCTCCGATATTGTTCGGCAGTTGTGGTAGCAATTATTGTTTGTGGATTGCACGGAAACCGCGCACATTCCGCGTCACAGACAGTGAATTAATGCGTTAGATAGATGACTCTTCACTCGTAGAAGTGCCGTTGAAATACACATGGAAAGATGTTCCGATGCACAGAAAACCGAAGGGACCAACTTCCCTATCATCACTATATGGGATTGATGGTAAGTTCATGCGAATATACCGCTTCTATTCAATCAATTCAATCCATCGTCGATCATCAATCGAAGTCGACTGTCTCTGCACAAAAATTTGGCCAATTCGAAGAACATAATCCATTTTATAAGGGTTTCCCGACGAGGGCATGTCACATCATCCGGTTGAAATGGCACACACGGTACCTAAGCTCACTGCAAGTGAGATATCATCAACCAGGGAACAGGGAAGCGAACAACAACAGTAGAAAACAAACAAAATCAATTTGGATTTAGCGACATAATCTGATTTCGTTTGCATGTTTCGGAAATCATCCCGGCCAACCGGAAAGTGCTCGTTTTTTTATTTGAATAAATACGCTACCAACGGCAATCACAGTCGCATAAGTCTTCATGGGAATGTCGGTGTCTGGTTCGAATTACTGAAGCCCGTCGAAAATGGAAATTCTTTAAAAGAGCTAGCGGGAAGTGTTGCTGAAGAATGCTTGAACAATTTTGCTATACAGTCTAACACGCTTCATTCGTAAAACTCCGGTAGAGGCAGTTTAAGCTTGCCAATATGCGAACACATTTTCTAACTTAATTCTCTAATAACTCAATTTACTAAGATTATAATTCCAAATAGTGGAATAAACGGGGAAAAGCCGATTCACGATAAAATTACAAAAAAAAATACCGAACCATATGTGCGTTTTGGAGAAAGTGGTTTTAACTTGTATTCTGTTAATACTCCTAGTCGGCACTTTTCCAAGCACATCTTCCGAGCTTGCATCTCACACCATTCCGAAAAGCCCATCGCGAGTAAGTAAACGTAAATAAACCGCAATTTGAAGGCTAATTTTCCACTTATTCGTAGCTTGGGCCGAACTTTTTTCTCTGAAGTTCAGCCGCTGCCACTATTTACTGCTGCGAGGTTGTTGAGTCGTTATTGTAAAGAGTTTCGCACGTTTGAAGCCATACGAGTGGACCATGACGCAGATTTCGCACCTCACTGAACCTATAGTTTGGATGATTCAATTCCACTTGGGTTTACCTATCCTGAAAATTAACCGATTCCCAATTACACCGAGAGCCGATAGATGGTTGGAAAATAATTCCTCACGCAGGCATGCTACCAATTCTATCCCGCCGTCTAATAATTAGGTTGCTCTAATAAAAGCGATCGTGAGGCTAATCGGTACTTTCATTTTCATGCGAAAACCCTGAGTTGCCGGTTTCTTTTTCTTGAAGATTCGAAGAAGAATTAACGGAATTCACCTGCCTTGGCACGAAGAAACATCTGTTTGCATTTGATGTTTGTCGATTTTTTTTCTGGTCGGTAATCTTCAGAGACTTCCAATCCCCGCCGCGATGTAGGGCGAGGAAAGAAGTTCTATATACAAACAGATCAAAAACCGAAAACGTAGTCTTGTAGTCGATCGTTTGTTCTTGTGCTGTTTGGATGTATAGTGTACCTGACTCACAGCAGATCAGCGCCGACGAACTTTTAAGTAGCGGGCACGGTTAGAACCACGGCAGTGGTGAGCAACTACGGTCCAATAATGGGTACTAGAGGTTATGGAGTTTCCATCACACCAGTACTGACTGGCTAATGACAGTGCAAACAAAATCTGTTTGAGATTGCACAAGGGAGGAGGCATCCAATTTAGATGAGATTTACTTGACGGAAGTACCGTTGGAAATGTATAAATAGGTAATCACGTTTACGGGGCAGGTTAAGCCCTTCAGCTTCTGTCAAGTTTCAAGTGTTGGAATTCTCTTTACGGAAGGTGGACTGTGAATGATAGGAATGCGGTTATTCAAGTGCTTGTTGTGGAATGATTTTAAGAGTTTGTGCTTGTGGGGCATTGTGCTTTTAACAGAGAGGTAAAACAAATCAATTCTTTCGCATTGTATTCCAAAATATCCTGGCTTCTGCGGTAGAAAACAAAAGGTAAAGTCGCCGGGAAACTCCAAACTTGCTCATATGACCCTATTCCACGCTTTTCTAAACTTTCTTCCTTCAACTCCTTGCTCTCCCTTGATTACTATGACTCTTAATATTGAAAAATATTTCACACTTTCAAGTTCCTTGCTAATTAAATGTTGTTAGCTGTGTCACATTGTCACTTGGTCATATTTCTTGAAACCTGTGCACAGAATATGAAAAATTTGTGAAAAAGGTCAAAAATTGAGAAATCTGTGCTAGCCTGTGCATTATAACAGAAAACTGTGGAAATCTGAGCAGTTTTGAAAACCTGTGCAGAACATTGGAAATCTGAGAAACGCAGATTAATATGTATACCTGGCATCCCTGGACATGCCGTCTCAATGTAATGAACATAACGGAAACCAGTCATTTTCTACCCGTGATGCATTTGATGAAATAAATTCCCAAGTCAGCGCTGTTAGCGGCGACATTTTAGACGAGCCGCGACAATTAATATAGTTTTGAAAATAGTGTAAGTAATTCTCGTTTGATATCAGCGCACAGTGGCACATCTCCATACAAAGTTGTGACAAAATTATAAAAATTAGTTTATGTGGCTAAAACTGGGTTTTCTACTCATTTTGGGTTGCTAAATTCATTACTGCTATCAGTTTTGAAATTCCATAATTCTTTTATTCGATACTTTTATGTAAATATACACGTTAATAATAGTAGTCAATCACATTGGATAGCAGAAATGATTGACAAAACTAGTAAAAATCACTAATTTTACAATAATATGCTGATGTTTAGGCAACTCAATTTGTAAGAAGAATTATGAGGTACAGGGTGTCTCCATATGGGTATTTTCAAAAACATAGATATAACAACTTAGGTGTAAAAATGCGCAAGATAAGGCTTATATATCTTGAAATTTCAATAAATTTTGAGTCAGAATCATGATAAGTGACTAATGGGAGATTTCTCAAAAATTGTAAGACGTAGAAAGATAAATTACTGGTATGACATTGAATTTCTCAATTGCTTTTTCTTGATGCAGAACAAGTGATATCTGTGATTAGTTATCAGAACATAAGTGATTTCTGCACAAAAGCTTATATTAATAGTTTAACATATTCATTCTTCTTTTTAAAGAACTTAGAAATACTCCAATCGGCCATGTAGTTCTTGAGATATCGCTATATGAAGTTCGACGGAACGAACAATTTCAATGAATTGAATTGAACAGAAATCCTCGACATCACTTGCTTCAACGACATGTTAAAAATTCATTTTTCATCCGATTATCGTAAAATTTTGAGATAATTTTATTCAAACTGAGGAAAAAATAAAATAAATATCTACAAAAGAATTAGGTTTGGTTTTTAGGGTATGGTCACTCGTCGTAGCACTGTGCAGCGCTGTCACCCTCCAGTTTGACGGACGAATTTAGCACCCATTCAAGCTAAACTGCTGCCTCAGGTTCACAGCATAATCAACCGACAAAGAATGAACGGTGCACACTGGGTTTAAAAAGAGTGGGGCGTTCTGACTGGACAGTATATAGCTTACGTAAGCAGCGTCGTATTCAAAAACATAAAAAGAAAGAAAAAGCTGCAGAGAGTAAAATATCGAAAGGAAACAAAGTGCAAGATACAGCCACGTCAACAATAATCACCAAAACATCTACAATAATAATAACAAGAACAACAACAATAAGAACAGAAACCACAACAATACACAACAAAAATAACAAAAAACGCAACAACAAGAAGTCCAATAACAACACCAACAACTTCAATGCATCTCATTCGTTATCGAGCACTCAGTCGAGATAGAAGTCTTTTGTCATCGGTCCGTACACTCTATAGCGACAAATAGTGTTAATCCGCGTTCAAGGTTATTTGCACACTCTACGCCTAGTTGAGGTTTCAGTATTTTTTCCCTTCTTTTGTGTTTCTGTTTCTGATACCGTTAGCCGGTCAGTGAAGTGAAAGAGTGTTCTTCTAGTAAGCCGTCTGGATACCTTTACGTACACAAGCTAAGTATTAGTTTTCGTTTCCCCTTCTTGGTTGTCTTAATAACGTGCACTGGGCAATAGGCCCGTGCAAAAATGACTTCCCCTGACGGCGGTTCATCTCAAGGTGAGATGGACGTCGAAATAAAATCGGCTCCCCGGCTCAAGGTATATCCGAGCACGGCCACCGGGCCATTTGTGATCTTCTTTCGGACCAAAGAAAAAAAGTGTTTGAATCTGTTGCAGATTTCTCGAGTTCTGACGGATCGGTATTCGGCCGTGACAGAAATATCGAAAATTCGCCCTGATAAGCTTCGGGTGGTGGTTAACAGTTCAACTCAGGCAAACGATATTGCTGGCTACGAGCCCTTTACGAGGGAGTACAGTGTGTATATTCCAGCTAGCAGGGTTGAAGTCAGTGGGGTCGTTTCCGATTCGAGTCTGAATTGCGAGGACCTGCTAAAATATGGGACTGGCTGTTTCAAAGACCCCATGCTTAAGCCAGTGAAGATACTGGAATGCAAACGTTTGCATTCAGCATCAGTCGCAGCTGACGGCAAGAAAATATACGTCAACTCAGACTCTTATCGGGTGACCTTCGCCGGCTCTGCCCTGCCCAATTACCTCCTCTTTGACAAGGTTCGTCTACCTGTTCGCCTATTTGTGCAGCGGGTCATGAACTGTACGAATTGCAAACAATTGGAACACACAGCCTCCCATTGTAGCAATAAAGCCCGCTGTGGGAAATGCGGTGGGAATCATGCGGATGATTCCTGTGGTAGAGATGTCGAAAAGTGTCTCTACTGTGGGGGAAACCCACATGATCTCCCTTCATGTCCCGCGTACAAACAGCGCGAGGAAAATCTTAAGCGTTCCCTTCAGGGACGCTCTAAGCGATCTTTTGCAGAATTGCTTAAGATAGCTACGCCACCTGTCTCTACGAACATCTTTACCAACTTGTCTACTGACGAAGGCGACTGTGATGAACCCCAGGAGGGAACATCTTCTGCTGTGCCTAGAAGTAGTAGAAAAAGGAAGAACATTTCCTCTTCCAAGCTTCGTCGTAAAGGCCAGAAGGTGTCTCTTCATGGTCCCCCTAAAATAACTACTCAAGGAAGTACTGGTGCAAAACAGAAGCAAGTCGCTCCCGGTCTCAGTAACCTGAGCTCAGAAAAGGAGTTCCCAGCACTTCCAGGAACATCAAAAACCCCATGTGTTCCCATATCTCAGCCAGAGAAAGAAAATAGTGCTGGCTTAATAAATTTCTCTGACATTGTGGACCGTATTCTTACAGCGTTAAACATTTCTGACCCCCTTAAAAGTATCTTGATAAGCTTTCTCCCCGCAGTAAAAACATTCTTGATGCAGTTCACTGCGAAATGGCCCCTCCTTTCAGCGATTGTATCCTTCGATGGCTAATTCATCGAACGAGGTCAAGGATTTAATCACTGTTCTACAGTGGAATTGCAGAAGCATTATCCCGAAAATCGATTCGTTTAAAATCTTACTAAATAATTTGAAATGCGATGCATTTGCCCTATGCGAGACATGGCTCACTTCAGAAATAACCCTACACTTTCACGATTTTAATATTATTCGCTTGGATCGAGAAGACTCTTACGGAGGAGTACTTTTGGGGATCAAAAAGTGCTATTCTTTCAATCGGATCGACCTCCCCTCGACACCAGGCATTGAAGTTGTCGCTTGCTAAACCAGAATTAAAGACAAAGACCTTTGCATTGCTTCCACCTACATCCCCCTTAGAGCCTCAGTTAGCCACCGACGGCTTTGCGATATTGCGGAACTCCTCCCCGCACCGAGGCTAGTTTTAGGTGACTTCAACTCCCACGGCACGGCATGGGGTTGCCTTCATGACGATAATCGATCTACCCTACTCCATGAGCTTTGCGACAACTTCAATATGACCATTTTGAATACGGGTGAAATGACATGGATTCCTACCCCTCCAGCGCGTCCGAGCGCCTTAGACCTGTCCCTCTACTCGACATCGCTGCGGTTAGATTGCATGTGGAAGGTAGTCTCTGATCCCCACGGCAGCGACCATCTGCCAATCGTAATTAATATTGCTAACGGTTCAGGGCCACCGAATACAATCAATGTTTCGTATGACCTCACACGAAATATTGATTGGAAGAGCTACGCGTCCGCGATATCCGAAAAAGTAGAATCGACACAAGAGCTTCCTCCGGAGGAAGAGTACGGGTTCCTGGCTGGCTTGATTCTCGATACCGCGATTCAAGCTCAGACTAAACGCGTACCAGACGCGAATTCACGCGGGCGTCCTCCCAATCCATGGTGGGACAAAGAGTGCTCAGACGTGTACGCGGAGAAGGCCGCTGCGTATAAGACCTTCCGGGACGACGACTAACGAGAGAAACATCGATGAGCACTCTTTGGAGTACGGCCCGGCGCTTACGAAACCGAAACAGTACTAATGAGAGCGTGGAATATTCAAACCGTTGGATATTCGATTTTGCCAACAAGGTTTGTCCGGATTCCGCCCCGGCACAGAAGATCTACCGCGCCGCGTCCCCTCACAATAACGCGAACGAAACACCGTTTTCGATGGTGGAGTTCTCACTTGCTCTCTTAACATGTAACAATAAAGCCCCAGGGCCAGACAGAATCAAATTTAACTTGTTAAAGAATCTGCCAGACTCTGCCAAGAGACGCTTGTTGAATTTATTTAATAAGTTTCTTGAGGGTAATATTGTCCCTCATGACTGGAGGCAAGTGAAGGTCATCGCCATTCAAAAACCAGGAAAACCAGCCTCCGACCACAACTCGTATCGACCGATTGCGATGCTGTCCTGTATCCGAAAGTTGTTCGAGAAAATGATCTTGTTTCGCTTCGATAATTGGGTTGAAGCAAATGGCTTACTGTCAGATACACAATTTGGTTTCCGCAAAGACAAAGGGACGAACGATTGTCTTGCGTTGCTCTCAACAGAAATTCAAATGGCTTATGCTAGCAAAGAGCAGATGGCATCAGTTTTCCTAGATATAAAGGGGGCTTTTGATTCAGTTTCTATCAAAATTCTTTCTAAGAAGCTGCACCAGCATGGTCTTTCACCGACTCTAAACAACTTTTTGCTAAACCTGTTGTCTGAAAAACATATGCATTTTTCGCATGGTGATTTATCGACATCACGAATTAGCTACATGGGTCTTCCCCAGGGCTCATGTCTAAGCCCCCTTCTCTATAACTTTTACGTGAATGACATTGACGAATGTCTTGTCAATTCCTGCACGCTAAGGCAGCTTGCAGATGACGGTGTGGTCTCTATTACAGGTCCCAAAGCCGTCGATCTGCAAGGACCATTGCAAGATACCTTGGACAATTTGTCTGCTTGGGCCCTCCAGCTAGGTATCGAATTCTCCACGGAGAAAACTGAGCTAGTCGTATTTTCAAGGAAGCGTGAACCAGCGCAACTACAGCTTCAATTGATGGGTCAAACTATTGCTCAGGTTTCAACTTTCAAATATCTCGGGGTCTGGTTCGACTCTAAAGGTACCTGGGGATGTCACATTAGGTATCTGAAACAGAAGTGCCAACAAAGGATCAATTTTCTCCGTACAATAACCGGAACATGGTGGGGTGCCCACCCAGGAGACCTGATCAGGCTGTACCAAACAACAATATTGTCGGTGATGGAGTACGGGAGCTTCTGTTTCCGCTCCGCTGCGAACATACATTTCATCAAACTAGAGCGAATCCAATATTGTTGTTTGCGTATTGCTTTGGGTTGCATGCACTCGACACATACGATGAGTTTAGAAGTGCTGGCGGGCGTCCTTCCGCTGAAAAATCGATTTTGGGAACTCTCATATCGATTGCTCATCCGATGCGATATCTTGAACCCGTTAGTAATTGCAAATTTCGAAAGGCTTGTCGAGCTCAATTCTCAAACCCGATTTATGTCCTTGTACTTCGATTACATGGCACAAAATATCAATCCTTCTTCATACTATACCATTCATGCTTCTGATTCAACTGTATTCTTCGACACATCCATGAAAGACGAGATTCGTGGAATCCCGGATCACATACGTCCGCAAGTGATCCCAAGCATCTTTCATAGTAAATTTCGAGAAGTCGACTGCAACAAGATGTTTTACACCGACGGGTCAAGCCTCGACGGCTCCACTGGCTTCGGTATATTCAATCAAAATCTCACCGCCTCATTCAAACTCAATGATCCTGCTTCAGTTTACGTCGCAGAACTTGCTGCTATTCAGTATACCCTTGGGATCATTGATACTTTGCCCACCGATCATTACTTTATTGTCTCGGATAGCCTCAGCTCAATCGAGGCTCTCCGTTCAATGAAACCTAGAAAGCACATTCCATATTTTCTGGGGAAAATCTGGGAGCGCCTGCGTGCTTTGTCTGTAAGATCGTACAAGATTACCTTAGTTTGGGTTCCCTCGCATTGCTCCATTCCACGTAATGAAGAAGCGGACTCTTTAGCTAAGGCGGGCGCTTTACAAGATGACATATATGAGAGACCAATTAGCTTCAGCGAATTTTCAGTATTACTCATCAGAGAACCCTCGAAAGTTGGAAAACTTCATGGAGCAATGGTGAACTGGGAACTGGCTACATTCGATAATCCCTAAGGTATCGACGAAACCTTGGTTCAGAGGGATGGATGTGGGTCGGGATTTCATTCGCGTGTTGTCTCGGCTCATGTCCAATCACTACACGCTGGACGCACATCTCCGGCGTATTGGGCTCGTGGATAGCGGTATCTGCGCTTGTGGCAACGGTTATCACGAAATCGAACATGTTGTCTGGGCATGCGCCGAGTACTGTTCTGCGAGATCTCAACTATTCGATTCCCTTCGGGCCCGAGGAAGATCACCCAATGTCCTGGTTCGAGATGTACTAGCAAGCCGCGATATTCTCTACATGTCCCTTATATACACGTTCCTCAAAACCATCAATATCCAAATTTAAATGCCCCTATCTTTTCTCTTATCATTCCCAGAAGTGCCCTCTTCCGACTACCGTACCCCAACGATGGTTTGATACGACTTCAAGACGAGACAAAACATCTGTCGAATGAACCAACAACACGAGATCTACAGTACAACATCACACGCGCAGCGCGGTGTGTTTCCGATCCGTATCTGAGCCGTACTACGAAATCGTCTGGAGGAACCCTTGCCGGCTCGAGGAAAACCGCCCGGCGTCCCAATACTTGATACATCCGTTCTGATCTGTAATCCTGGCCGTTGATTCCTGATGCCGGAAACTGAAAGTTTATACCACCCCCCCCCCGTTCAGCCTTGTCCACCCTCTCTACCATGTCTATGATACACAGATGTATGACTTCACCCCTTCTCCCCTTGAATATCTTCCCAAAACTTATGTGCCCCCCTATCTTCTAGTTTTAGTTGATCAATATTTAATCTCGTTAAGAAATGCACAACAGTACCACTACTTTAAAATAACCCTAATTAATTCCCCTTAATCTTGAACCACTCTCTCTAGTTATTTCTAGTTAATAAGCTTGTAAAATGTTCCGCTTAGTTAATAATTAATTTCTCCTACAAACTCCCTTCTAAAAATCATAAAGTGAATTACAATACAAAGAACACACAAAATGACCCGTCCCCCAAATCTTACGAATATTATATTATACCCTCTTTTATATGTATAAGTTAGCTGTAAAGTTTTTTTTTAGTTTCATTATATAAAACAAAATAATATTGAAATGTGTAACCCCCTAGTTTTAAGAAATTCAAAATGTAAAACAATGAAAAAATGGCACCTTTAAGCTAACGCATACGTGCCTTATCAAATAAACAAATTGAAAAAAAAACAACTTCAATGCAAAAAAAAACAAAACAAGAAACATCAACAACTACAATGAAAGCAGGAACAAAAACAACTGCAGTCACAACAACTACAACAGTACCAACAATTATAACAGAAACAACAACCACAACACCAAAACCTCAACAGCAACTTCATTCCTACATGAAACTATTCCAACTACAGGTCAGACTCGATTATCTGTGATTCGATTATCCAGGTGTTTTGAATAAAAATTAAAATTTCAACTTGAATATCGAATGCTAATTCGATCATTGCAGTCAATAGAGCTTTTTTTAGGGAAAGGGGGAGTAGTCTGGGGATAACCTTATATGTGCGTCGTTCTGCGCAAAGTAACCAAAAACCAAAACTGGGAATCGATCTTCACGGATCGGAATGGCTCATGGTTAAGAGCCTCTCAAAGGGCGATAGAGGATATTATTTGAGGAAAAAAATCGTTCTACACATACCTTCAAGTCTCAACCGTTACACAGTTATAGAACTTTTTCTGTAAATAGCTTGTTTGTTTTTAATTACCCAAAAAGTATATCTTGTATCTTATATCTTTTAGTTCCATTCGAAAGGTTTGCTGTTAAATGTACTCCTCACATATCTCATATTTCAGTTAACGAGTTTTAGTGGTCTTTGAGAACTAATTTATTTCTCAGCATTTTTTATCGATTTTTCGTTCATTTCTCGAAAATCTTAATAGGTAACATCATCATTTTAATACTTCAGTTAAATGTTTGAAAAAGCTGCATAATTTATCTTTGACATGACACTCTTATCTCTTCCTGTTTCCATGTGTTTCGGTTAATGAATATTGATTTTTTACCTTATCAATCTTATACCAGCTTTACTTGAAAAAGTATGCCACTTTTCTTATTTTTCAGTTAAGTGAACTTAGTTGGAATGAAAAACGCAATGCTTAGTAATCGCATTCTTTGCTCGTCACTGAGACAGGCAGAGATACGAAAGTTGAGTATTTGCAGCTGTCCCCAGGGTGGCGTTCTGTCACCTTTGTTATGAAACCTGGTTGCCGATAGCTTGCTGAGTAAACTCAATGAGCTTGAATTTGCAACCAACGGGTTTGCTGACTATTACCAAATACTAATTACTGGACGATGCATCGGAACAATCTTTGAAATAATGCAACAAGCAGAGCTGTCGAACAGTGGTATCAAAATGTTTAATTATCATGCTAATCTAAACAAAACTTCAATGGTTCTTTTCACGAAGAAGCGAAGAGCAACCGGAGTTCTTCTCTTGCAGTTCTTTGATTCTGAGTTACTGTGTGTAGATCAAACAATACGTTGAATTGGTCTGCTCACATTGAGTTCAAAGTCAAGTGCATGGCCTTCGGGCAGTGCAAACGCACTTTTGGAAAGAACTGGGGTCTCAAACCTAAATATATCTATTGGATTTACACGCCAATTGTACGTCCACTACTCTCATACGGATACCTTATGTGGTGGCAAAGGGAAGAGGTGAAGACGGTCTAGTCAAAGCTAAACCAACTGCAAACAATGGCGTTGACTGATGCTTTCATCACAACTACGACTGCTGCCCTCGAGGCCCTTCCAAATGTTGAAGCTGCCGTAGACATCTTCTACAAAATATTATTTGAAGTCATTCACGAAGATATACCATTGAAAAGAAGAAGGCGTCACTATAACTCAAAACATCCCATCTGGTTTAATAGAGAAATTAAAAATTTAAAAAATCGTAAGCAGAAAGCACACAAAATCTACAAAAAATACAACAGCGAAGATAACTTAATAAATTATTTAAATCTATGCGACCAATTGAACCTTGCCATTGATATCGCGTTTGAAGAGTACAATGCAAGAACAGAACGCAATATAAAAACTTGCCCAAAAAACTTCTTTAATTACGTAAAAACTAAAATAAAACCGGATTATTTCCCAACAGAAATGCATCTTGATGAAAAGGTAGGCGATAACTCAGAGGAAATCTGCAATCTTTTTGCAACATTCTTCCAGGAAGTTTACACTACATTTTCAGAGAAGGATCGAGAGCGTGAATACTTTTCATTCCTCCCAGAACTTTCAAGAGATATTAACATTAAACAGATAAAAGTACATACAATCATGGATGCCTTAAAAAACTTGGATAGCTCTAAAAGCCCTGGGCCTGATGGCGTTCCACCGTTGTTTTTAAAAACTTTGTCAATAGAACTAACCGCTCCTTTATTTTGGCTTTTTAACGTGTCTCTAGAATCAGGTTGTTTTCCTAAAACATGGAAAAGCTCTTTCCTAGTTCCAATTTTTAAAAATGGTAAAAAATCCGATGTGCGTAACTATCGTGGAATAGCTATCATCTCGTGCATTCCCAAGATTTTCGAGGCGATTGTTAATGAAAATTTATTCCACCAAATCAAGAACAGAATTACCCATGTGCAACATGGTTTTTTCAAAGGGCGTTCTACAAGTACAAACCTACTCGAATTAATTAACTACACATTAACAGCAATGGATAACGGAAACCACGTTGAAGCTCTTTATACAGATTTTAGCAAAGCATTTGATCGCATCGACATACCCATGCTACTTTTTAAATTAGAAAAAATGGGGTTTGAGCCAGGACTTCTTACATGGGTAGAATCATATCTTACAAATCGTGAGCAAGCTGTTAGATTTAAAGGGATAAAATCAATCCCAATTCAAGTTACATCAGGAGTCCCTCAAGGGTCTCATTTGGGCCCGCTATTCTTTATTTTATTTGTTAACGACATTTCCTTCATTCTAAAAAATGTAAAAGTTCTTATATATGCTGATGATATGAAACTATTTCTAGAAATAAGAAATGGTGAAGACTTTCAGACATTTCAAAACGAAGTAAATATATTTTATACATGGTGTAATAAAAGCCTGCTGAAACTGAATGTAAAAAAATGTAATTCCATAACATTGAGTAGAAAGAATAATATACAGAACAATAGAATCTTATTGGGAAATCAACAAGTAGAAAAGTGTGACAGAATAAGAGATCTAGGAGTTATTATAGATTCCAAAATAACATTCATAGATCATTATAACACAATAATTAACAAAGCAAACAGTACACTAGGTTTTATTAAACGCTTCAGCTATAATTTCCAAGATCCCTACACAATAAAAACATTATATGTAGCCTATGTGCGTTCAACACTAGAATATTGTAGTATAGTTTGGTCGCCTTTTTCAGCAACGCATGCAAACCGGATAGAATCAGTACAAAAGCAGTTTTTGATGTTCGCTCTTCGTAAACTAGGTTGGACTGGACTACATTTGCCATCTTATGAAGCACGGTGCATGCTAATTGACATTCAAACCTTGAAAGATCGTCGTGAATTTTCTATGGTATCATTTGTAAATGACATTGTATCACATCGTATTGATTCAATCGAACTTTTATCGAAACTAAATTTTTATGCTCCTTCTCGACAACTACGTAACCGCAGCATCTTTTGTACAATTCGCCATCGCACTAATTATGCCAAGTTTGGCCCTTTAAACCAAATGATGAATATTTACAACAAACATTGCGAAAGCATTGACTTCACTATGTCGAAAACAAAACTTAAGCAGCAGTTTAAAGTAAACCAAAATTTCAACTAGTGTTAAGTTAGTTTAATAATTATTGTAAGAAACCGGTCTACATCTGATTGACGACTTGAAATAAATATCAAACCATTACAAATACACCTCAAATAAGAAGCACTGTCATGTGCGTACAGAGTGCAGCTTAGTGGGCTTTGGAACAATAACTATGTTGATCTTGTCATACACACGACTGTGGTCACAAATGGTTACGTGGGGTGAAGATATTCTTACTCCCAGCGATACTACATGCACATGTAGTTTTCCTTATAAGACATTCCATGTGAAGTTTCCCTCTCGAGAGGAGTGGTTGTCTGGCTATATGGAGAGACAACAAAAAACGCAAGTAGTTTGTTATACTGACGGTTCTTTGATGGAGGGACGTACTGGTGCTGATGTCTACTTTCGTGAATTGATATTGGAACAATCTTACTTGCCAGGTAGATACTGCACTTTATTCCAAGCAGAAATCTTTACGATTATGTGCGGGGTACAATAGACCCTTCAACATAGCTTGTGCAGCAAAGTTATAAACTTATGCTCCGATAGTTAGGCAATCAAGGCCCTTAGCTCAGACAAATCACGGTGCAAACTAGTGATCGCGTGCCGAACCCAAATCAAAGAACTAAGCATTGTCAACACTATCTACCTCGTCTGGGTGCCTGGACAAACCGGTATTACTGCAAATCGATGGGCTGACTAACTGGCCAGGGCAGGTACAGCGATTGACTTCATTGGTCCTGAGCTCGCCCTGCCAATTTCGACAGTTTGAATAAGAGAAGAAATATGGTCTTGGGCTTCGTTGGAGAAATCTACAAACGTGTCGCCAAACCAAGGTGATTTCAAAAAATCTCATGCATTTTTCGAAACTCCACTGCGGCATGCTGACCAGAGCTTTAACCGGCCACTGCAAACTCAATTATCACATGGCAACTATTCAGAGCGCTGAGTCATTTTCATGTGATCATTGTAAATTCGACTACGGATCCTCATATCGTTTGGCGTGCAACTGCCCAGCAGTAGTGCAATTGCGATTTCGAGTTTTTACCACTGAAGCTGATGTTGCTACCGAAGGCGGCAAACTGGAGATCCTTCAGTGTATAGGCCAATATGTCTTTTGGATTCGATCAGAAAACTGTTAAAGACAGTAATTCTACGAAGCCTTGTCAAGTACAAGGAGAGTGAGAACGGCCTGTTCAACATGCATTTCTGCTTCCTGAAAGGCAGGTCTTCCGTGAATGTAATCGGAACAGTTGTGGCGAGCGCATCAATGTCAATTCTCTGGTACGGTAGTCCAGCCTAGTTTCCAGCAATAAAGAATGATATCAACTGTATTGCTACTGGGGGAAACTCAGAAGTGCTATAGGAACAGATACACCAGACGAGTTCGATGAAGAACGCAGATTGACACAATGAGGAAGTGGTAAGATGAATGGGACAACACGACGAATGGAAGAACCCGAACGTATCCTTGTGAATGACTTCCATATGACGCAATTTCTGTCAAAACATAGACAAAATGCACAGATTATTTGAAATCGGGTACCTTTTATGTCCGGAGTGCACAGACGTTGAAGAGACGCCACTACACATAGTAGTAGACTACACACGTGGCGAATGAAACTTTATTTAAAGTCACATAAATAAAAACAAACAAACAAAAAATTAGACTGCCGACAGTTCGACTCAATGCGAAGCGCGTTTGCTATCAGCGGGGCAAACACCAAAGCAGATAACATCTTCCATAGAATTTTTCGCGATTAAAATACGTGGAACACCAATAACGAAGCCATTGTGCAAACTATGTCGATTCTGCAGTAAATATTGCGGGATGATCAAGCGAGTGATTGAATAGAACATCGGGTAATCGTCCCGTGGAGAAGCCCAGATTATCCCCCCAGGATAGGCTCGATTACTACTAGAAAGTCCGCGAGCATGCTAGTTCAGCCGCCTGGAATTAGATCGAGTAGGTCGCGTGAAGCATCAGCAGTGGGTTGCAGGACACAGCGAACCAGAAGCTACGCTACATCCAGAAACCTCGGGCCGGCCTCACAGCTATTGGTTGATCCGTGAATCGGTCGATTCCACCGCCCAGGACAATCTGAGTAGATCGCGATAAAAGTGGCAGATAAATGGCTCTCGCAACCGGCAGCAGTATCGGGAGAAATTCTGCCGTAGAATAAATCTCAGTCGGAGTAACCTAGATTCGCCACCGAGGACTATGTCGATGGCGACAAAGCTGGGAGCTAAACGGCTCACAGAAACGTGAGCTAAATGGCTCACGGAATTTATTGGCCGGGACTGCCCGAATAGATGTTCAGAGCTAAATGTCTCTAATGTATGCAAATAGTACAAGAGTAAAGTCAAGAGCTAAATGGCTCAAAGGACGAGAATTTTTGGGATGATACAACGAGTTCCCATGAAACAATGCTTTGATGCAGTCCCCTAAGGAAAAGGCTGAGTCGAATGGTACATTACACTCGACACTCCCGGTCTCGGTTGATATGTCGAAATTCAGAATGATTGCATAGCCTTTCTGTATATGGGGAAGGTAAAATACTCTGACAATTACGGCACGTTTCATCAATCCGTTCGACTATCAGATGAAGATTTTAGTTCTCTGTGTCCAAACTTGCTTGGGAGTGCACCACATGTACACAACAACTGGCGACTTGGAATAAAGTAATGATATTCTGGGTACCTGGCTGGTAACGACATGGCTGATGGATTAGTGAGGTATGGTTCATCAAGCATGTTTGCTGGACCATAACCATTTCTAGGCATATCTACCTGTGCTATCAAACCAGAACTTTCAGCTTGGGCAAAAGACTAACTACTAAACGACTTAACGGTAACGCAGTAGGCTCTCGACAGGCTAAGAACTTCATCTTCCCACAAAAAGAGCTAAAAGACTGTTAGTAATAAAACAAAAAGACTTACGAACAATCACAGTACCACTTACAGGACATTGTTCAGGACCAAAATGAAATTGGCAAAATTCAAGACGATACGTATCGATTCTGTAACTACGATCACGAGAGCTGGGAACATATGTATCGTTTGTCATTGTGCAGCAATATTTCTTCAAAAGAAGAAATACTTCGGACGGCACCTCATGATGCCAAGCGATGTATGGCGTACCTGTCAAAAGCGGATCGTCAGACAGTCAAATAACTTGTTTCCGACGACAATGGATTCAGGCAATTTGTTACATATATTGCAACCACGGCTAGCCACAAAAGACAACTTGAGTAGTGATCAAAGTGGCAGAGATTCTCCCAACAAGAAAAAAACGTCCACGCGCCGACAAACGACAAACCCGAAGATGTTTAAGGTGTCCAATCATTTGACCGAACGCTCTTTGGCCGAGTGCCATTTTGTCGAATGGGTCATTTGTCCGAATGCCGTTTGAAGTGTTCGATGAAGTTGCTCCTATTGTTAGAATACATAACTTTTATCAATTCATATATTTTCTTATGTCGAGTATTTACAAAAAGATTTGGACCTACTTTAAAAAACAATAGTTCTTTCAACTATCACTATAACTCTACTGGAGACAACAAGAAACCAATTACATTTATGGAATAACTAGATAGATAGACCGAAATATGAAACTTTGAAAGAATTCGTTTTTTATTTGTATATGTATAAATTAAACGCATCCTGCAAAATGGTGTGAATAATTTTAACAAACAATAATAGTTTCTCAATCATGTCAACCAATATGTCACGGCAATGAATCGAACTCCCTGTCGTGTGCCCATGAAACAAATTCTAATGCTACAAACGGCCTATGGGCAACACTAACTATAAAGACCTAAGCTATGTAAGTATTACTGTTTTCTTTCCTCGCCATCTCAGACGATCTGGCTGCTTGAATGCTCGTCTACTCTGAACCTGACGAGGCTAAAATGGAAACGACTGTTACGCTTTGGATGATGTGGTTCAACATGCCGCTGAAGGTTGCGCACGACCCACCATCATCCTATTAAAAGGTTACGAGATCGTAAAAGTCAGAATCCATGGGATTCTCATCATCATCATCATCATCATCATTTTTTACCTTTTAACATTATTTTTTCTTCTTAACAAACCAATTTCGCGCTTCTAGGTTTCGACCTTTCTTTCGCCAGACCGCCAAGCTCAGTGAGGCGAATCAACGATTGCTCCAGCAGCAGCAGCAGCGCCGCATCGGTGTTTCTCTAGTAAAACTATGATCGCTCTGGCAAACAACCTGTTGATCCGGCGGCGAACTGGACTTTCCGCGGCAGGTTGCGGGGGTAGCATTGTTGTTTGTTGTTCTGAATGATTATGATGTTCGAACAGAATGGGTAAGCTACACTCCTTCAGATCCGAGCTTTCTTCCTGATCCGAAGCGATGAATGATGTTGAAGAGCGCTAATTTGAATGTTTTGCGATGGAAACATGAGTATTATTTGCTTAGGCTTCGGGATGAGGTCTTTGTTTTGTTTGTGGTATGGTTGAGTATCTGTTTGAAAGGCAGCCAATTGGAGCTTGTTACCGACAAAGAACTGTGGCAGATTACTCAGCGAAAACAGTTTGATTATAGGTTAGGTTGTGAATTTCCGATACCTCCTGGTTATGCCTAGGTGAAAGAACGGGTGAAAATTAACGAAAACCAAATTGTATATAAACCCACTGCTTTTGAGTGGGTTGATTTGTGTTTTAACCATGTAGCGGTTGTTTTTCAAACCAAATTATTGCGATCACACATACTAATTTTATGGGTGACTCTCGTACGAGTTCATTGAACTCGCGAACGTCTTTGAACTTCGTGTATGTACTTCCAATACATCAAGCCTAACAGAATGCCTACGCCTGGACTAAAACCAAACGGGGTAAAACTGAGAACAGCGGCCGCTAATTGGATTTACCATGGGTCCCAACTGCAACGGTTGTGATTGACTGACAAGTTCAATTATCTCCGCTATCTACCGTGATATGCAGTCGGAGATCGTTTTTATGTTCGGTATCTGACCGCACACAAAAATGGGCGTGTCTGCGAAGATGCTTCCCCGAGATGCCTAATTCAGCAACCGGACGGCAAAAAAAGGCCTCCCGACCCGGATCTCTCAAAGCGCGAAGGTGGAGCTGATCTGAACGCACCGTACCACTTCGAGGCGGTGGGCTTCAATAGTGTAGGTACCTACGTATCTTGTTCCCGATTTAGAAACGCTCGCCAGTGCGACGAAACAAATCAGTGGGATACACTTAATTGAATTCCGTTGTTCGATCGGACGCTTGTGCTGTATTGCGGTGCGAGAGAGTACTCCTTCAAAGGGGTTTCAGCAACGTTCGGCGCTACAAGTTTGCGATCGATCGTTGAAAACGGGCGGGACGCGCTGTAAATGGCTTTTAGCAAAATGCGGTTCAGCACTAATGGCTGATCTATATCGAAGGTGGATCGATAAAGTAATCCTTGAGTGAGTAGTTGCGCATCGGGAGCTGTTGGCAGCAATGATGTTGTCTATGACAGGTCCATCTCTTATCGGCTTTGCAAAGTAAATTCAATTTTTGTAATAGCCTGCTTACCCTAGATAGACGAAAGAGAACAATCAGTGGCTTTCAACAAAATTTAACGGAAGAAAGTAGATGCTGGATATACTTATTCATGTTGACATGCTCTGCGTGGGTGCTAGCTCAATTGACTGTAAGCCAATTTCTCTGTAGTTTAAGAGTATTTGAAATTACAATCTAAATGTAGTTAGTTCTTTTTAAAAATGATATTAACACATATGGTAATGGCAATTGGGTATATAACAAATACTATGCTATATTTCACCCTTCCCGGCGCTAATCTATTCCGACAATAAGTTAGTGTCGGTTTCTGATGAGGCGAAGCCGAAACGCAACATAGTACGATTTAACAAATAATTTAATTACTTTAAATATCTGCATCTGCTTATTAATATCTGCTGTTAGTAGTACATTGACAAAACTAATCAGTTGTAATCTTCCTTGAGCAACATTTTAAATAATTTCTGTACATGATTCTGCAAATATTTCGCCACTCTCCACGCATATTAGGAAACGATATTAAAAATGTATTCCAAAAACATTCTGTGCATTTACTCAATAATTAATGGGTTTTTGTCTTAAAAATGTACATGTAAAACACAATACAGTGTATAAGTTTACTTTAAAGTGAAATTTTTTCCAGAGTTGATATATTCACCCCTTGGTTTAAGCATTGCGTTAGGGTCGGGCATAGCGTAGTTGGTAAATCGTTTGCCTTGTACGCGGCTCACCTGGGTTCGGACCCCAACCCTGCACATAGGGTTAGAGATTTTTCTTACCAGAAGAGACGAATGATCTTATGGTTAAAACCTCTGTAATCGAAATAAAAAAAAACGCATTGCGTTCAGCCGTGAGGTAGTTGTTCGATGATACACAGTTCACAAAGTAATCCTAATAGTGAGATTATAGAATTCTCATATAATTCATATTCATTATTCATATTATACTCGAGGAGCACCGAGAGTAACTTTATTTTTGAATCACAAAACTCTAGTGAAAATATGACTTGTTTTCCAGGGCTTAGGTTATAATGGCCATGGCGAAAAAAATGTCAGTTGCATTATTTATAATAAGGATGTATGTAATCAAAATATCGTATAATATATAAGACTACTGTCAGCTACGATTCTTCACAAGATCCCCCCCACCCCTCTATTTATATTTCTAAGTTGTGTCATAAGATCTTCAACTAATCGGAAATATTTGATCATGTCCAAGGTTTAAGAAGACAAAACTATTTTTTGTCTACTGTTTCCCTTTAAACAGTTTTTGCATTTCAGTATACAACACTCACGGAAACAAATTGAATACTACATCCTACTTGGAACAGTAAATGTTTGTAGCTCTGCGAAAATTTGCAAAATGTTTGTATTAGCATAAGCGTAAGCATAAGAGATCGCCCGTGGTTGCTACTCCGACCAGAACCAATTGAGATTGCAAAATGTTCATCGAAACAACATGCTTGAGAATAACACGACGAGTCACATTGTGCAATCTATATAGATCCCCGCATGCCAATCAATATCGACGCCGGCCACGGCCACGAATGCAAATCGTCTGGGGAAGGAAAGAATGCCAATCCGATACATGTCGAGACCGAGCGATCCTCTGCTTCTCCACAAGTATCACGGAAATGGAATATTCATTAATAAAAGTGCCAATAGCTTTATCATGTAAAATTTGATCTGTGCAGCCGGCTGCCGAGAATTTGGGACCTTTATCATTTGTTGTATAATTACGTCGTTTAAACGATTCATCAAATAAGCAACATGAGCTCCGGATAGCCGACTATGAGGAGCATTTCTTATATTTCAATAAAGTGAAATTGTTCAATTTTCGATCAGGCGGCGCATTTTTGTGTATTCTGTCATGTCAGTTGTAATTTTTTCCCGGTGATCGCTAGAATATCAAAACTACAGTCAATTTAATACACAGCCAGTTCGGCCAGCTGAAAAAACTTCTGATGCCGCATAAAATCTAGGAGAAGTAATAATCCACACAAAAATAATTTATTAGTTGATGCGAAACAACCTACGACAGACATGCGTCCGCGGAGCTAAACGATTAACTCTGATCTGTCTACGTTACTCAAGTAAATAATGTTCAATTATATTAGATGACGTCTTAACAAAACAACACGTACAACTCGGTCTATCCTCTGATCTCGCACAAACAGAAGCAGAAAACAGCAATGCCGTAGGTACCAGTGAAGCAAGTCAGCGCTTTGTTCTCTATTCAGTTCACAAACAATATTGTATCGTTGCCCACGGCTGCGCGGTGAAACAACCGACTTTAACCCTTTAATGCCCATGTTGTTTATAAACAACATCGTTTTTATACAGCCATAGCTATTGTTTTGGGCAAAATTTACCCACTAAAATAAGCAGGGTAGTAACTGGGACTATCATATTGCATTTGAGCGTTTATAATTAGAAATATTATCCGTAAAACTGAAGTAGTTGCTGTTAGTCAGTTAGGATTCCGCTGAAGTAGCGCTCATAGAGCCATTTTCAGTTAGCTATGAAAAAGGAAATTTTAGTATATCTTTGATATCTTTCAACATTATTGAAAACTGATAAAACCTATCAATTTTCACTGTCTGTTATTCGGACTATTGTAAAAATTCTAGGAGAATTGTATCGAGCATCGGAAGGTAGTAATTGAATTGGAACAGGTTCTAGCACTGCAAGGGATCTTGATCAAAACAGATTTTTCGCGTTTCTTGACTACAACAGTTCTCAAGACAAATAATCTTGAAATCATGTATGCGCTAGCAAAAAGTTCGGCATGAAAGGGTTAATAAAACTCGTGTTAGACTCACAGTTCCGGAGGTGGAACAACTAGTTAAAGTTAAAATGGAGTTTAGCCTCGCGGAAGTTACGTACATTCAGTTACACCACGTCAAAAATTGTGTTCGTTTAGAACTTTACCACAGGATTTTTTATTGTAAAGAACAACATGCAACCCGAGGTCGAATTTAACAACACCAGAACTAAGATTCCGTATACATGGAAATGGAGGACGTGCGTATCCATGATTTGGCACCGCGCACTAAGGAAGATTACATGAAACGGATTATATTACAATACGGAGAAACACACATGGGGAAACTTATTCACCGATATTCCTAATGGCGTTCGTATTATAAGGATGCGCGTCACTAAACCAATACCTTCTCTTGCGAAAATTTGCGAAATATTTGTATTATGAGAACACTATAACCAAATATTATTCAAATCCTACTTTCCCCTGAAGATGAAGGGATATTCCTTCGAAACGTTGCACTATTGGAAGACATGGGACCAAAAAATCTAAAATTACTGTAATTTCATTCAATTCTATACAAAGAGTTAATATAAACTATAATTAAAGAAATCCTTGAGTATCTCAGCAAAATATTCTATTTAACTGGGTAGTATGCATGTTTGAAGATGAAAATTTTGTAAACAGACATTCTACGTGCGTTTGTTAAACTTTTCGTATATATATTGAATTTGAAATGAAACAAATATTCAAATATGGCATCAGATAACTATGATTAAGAACTGTTTTGCGATAATATTATTGAAAGTGTATATTCATTGTATTGGTATGACTTTTTATGAAAAAGGGCGGATCAAAGTCTAAAAATATCCACAAATTAGAACTGCGAAAAAAGTCTTTCAAAGACCCCCTGAATTCTCGATGGGAAATGCAAGTATAATGAATCTTCTTACTAATAGCGAAGGTTTAGGTTGTTCATATCTGCTCTATGCTGAGTAAGGCTTCAATTTGAACTACTTGTCGGAAATATCGCTGTCTTTTTCCTAGTATTTGTTTCCAAAGAACTCATTAATCCATATCTCTATAAAGAGAATTTCGAACGAAAGAATTCGCAATCTATAAGGATGTCTAAAAGAAACTTCATTGTCATCGACTGAATGCACGGCGTTTGTGCTATCAATAATAATTTAATCGCCAAAATAGCCAAGACAATACTCACTCCCTTCGTTTTACTTTAATGAACAGTTTGAAATATTGGCCTTAAGGGGCTTGAAAGCACATGTGACCTTATCTCAGATTACTACTTCCAATTACGCGTTAAAATACAATGCAAAATTATTTTTTCGGAAATCTGTGACTAAAAAGGCATGTTTGAATTACAAAACAAATTGATCGCTTCGATTTCCTGACAACTAAGTATGGTCCACAAATAAAATAGAAATACCAGATAATCTTAAACGACATCGTCAAAAAACGATGTCGGTTATCACGGTGAAGATGGACTTGTCTGTCTATACCAGGACACATGCTAGTGAACTCGGGTGATTCGTAGTTATGCTGCCTTAGCTCGACCCTCATTAGCAGAAGACAAAAGTGAAGCCCGTACGATATTAAGCCAGTTCTAATGACCCTGCCACTTTTAGTCTACCGATCTGTTTACTTCACATCTTTGCTCTCACTTGAGTACTATGGCTCTAATTTTCATAACTTTCCCTACCGAGTAATCTCTAGCTAATTGAATGTCGCTAAAATGTAAAAAAATAATGTTCATTTTATCCATATTATTTTTATTTAATTCGTTTTTTTTATTTCGATTATAGAGGTTTTAACCTCAAGGTCATTCGCCTCATCGGGTTATAAAAATCTCTTATGAAAAACGTCTAACCCTATGTGCGGGGTCGGGACTCGAATCCAGGTGCGCTGCGTACAAGGTAATCGATCTACCAACTACGCTACGCCCACCCCCTTTATTCGTTTTATTTATTTCATTTATTTTATTGACTTTATTTATTTCATTTATTTTTGTTGATTTTATTTATTTTGCTTGTTTTATTTATTTTATTTATTTTATTCATTTTTTTATTTTATTTATTTCATTTATTTTATTTTACCCATTTCATGCATTTTTTTATTTTATTCAAATCATCCTTGTAATCTATGCCATCCGTTTTTCCATTTCATATAGTTAATTCGTTTAATTCATTTTGTTCATTTTCCTTATTTTATTCATTTTGTTCCTTTTATTCATTCTATTCTTTTTATACATTGTCTTAATTTTATTAATTTCATGATTTCATGATTTTTTTAAATTTAATCATTTTAATTTTTGGTTTTTAATTTCCTTGTGTTCATTTCGTCCAATTTGTTTGTTTTAATCAATTTAATGAATTGTATTAATTTATAACTTGTTTATATTTTCTTTCATTTCACTCAATGAGCTGAACTAATTCGAAGCTGTGTTCATTCCACCACTAACAGCGATTAAATATGCTTTTGTCACGACTGCTCAAATAATTTATTACTAATTCAAGAGAATTATTTGGTATTTCGGATATTACAAATTACTCACAACTATAGATATAAATTTCGAGAGGCTTTCTAATTTTTGTATACTATTTTTGAAGTCACTAGAGTATATTTAAAAAGACAAATTGCTATGACTAGGTCAAGTTTAGCCGAATTTCTAGTATATAACATTGCATGCATTTTGTGGGTCGAAACGCTTCAGTATAATGAGTGGACCGTTATTTCATAGCGGTTATTGACTTTGAAATCTCTAGACGCTTGACCTCCCGCGCGAAAAATGCTTGGTAAAACGAAAATATTGCCAATTAAAAAATTAACTTCATTCAGCTTCAACATATGCGAAATGTACTATACACTAAAAATACTGATGCAATTTCAGAAGCGCCTCACACTTGAAACAATTTGTAGACACAGATGACATTATGGTCCAGATCCACGTGTGTATGGCGAGTACTTCTGATAGCGCAATCCAGAGATGCATGTCGCAATCAATACGATAAAGTAGTCTCCGTTTAAGGATTTCTGCTAAAAAATACACTTTTCTTATAAATTTGGATGAAGAAAATTGATTAAAACTTCTGTACATAATAATGTATCAGACTCAAAGAGGAATTTCTTCCTCAGTATCGACAACGGTAGTCAGATGGTAATAATGTGGCTAAGTCACTCCATTCATTCCTTCGGTGATCCTGGAACCTGGCACTCGCTACGCACCACTGTGCACCTATGACCAACAAACTACCACGTGTCGGTTCTGTGAATTGTCTGCACACTGTGGAAAACTGTGCGTGGCGTCTCCAAGAAAAACCTGTTTTGATCGACCCACTGGTGCAATTGTGCCTTTCTCATTTATTTGCACTTAGATTCCATAGTAGGTTATGTAGGGATTTTCTAAATGACTGAACACGACAACTCGTAACTCTGCAAACTAGATCAAAATGAAATTCAATGACTGCCTATAGGAACGTTGTACATTTCGTTTCTGACTAAGTTTGTGAACATCGGTTCAGCATTTTCCGAGAAACTAAAGTGAATTTAAATCTGGAATAAGGTCAAAGGGAATCAATATGTCCAAATAGACTTTGGTTGGCCATTAAAAATCTAAACTTGCAAATCCAAGTAATTTTGCATGCCATTTTGAGTTTAGAATCATCCAGATAGTATGGTGACACCAGTTTACATGGGAATTCACTGTGTGACGAGCACTCTTCAACCCGTAATTCCGGAACTGGCAGTCGGATCAGATTGAAATTTGATTGGAACTTAGTAGGAGAGCCCGGGGCTAGTTGGCGGTCAGGGCAAGTTGGCGGAATCCCGTTTTCTCGGATTCTATTGGACCTAAAGCGCTGCTTCTCGTTGTGTATCTCAAAAAATGTGAAACACATTATCCAATGTGTTTTAGTTGTTATGTAGAAATTGTGGGCGATATTGTGTTTTTGAACATACTTAGTAAATTTTCTTAATTTTAAACATGTTGTGTTATTTGAAGTGATTTGCAATTTATTCCCCGAATGATTATATTTTTCGACCACTCGTGAAAATTGCTTTCAGTATCGGTATAGATATTGCACCTATCCAGTTAAACATTATAAAATATGCGGTTGGGGTAAGTTGGCGGTGACACACGCGGAGCAAGTTGGCACAGTGCAAAAATATTCATCAAAAAAAATTATTTCTGGAATTCACTCCAAAGCAAGCGAGTCTTTGTTTCGTGTATCTTGTGAATGCAGGGAACATTTATTTTGACCGATCGCCTGAAGAATTTCGAAAAATTGCTTTTGAATATGAAGTACTCGTTGAAGTCAAAATAGGATGGAAATATAATGGCAAATGTCGGTTAATATGCAGTTTCATTGAAAAGAAATTCAGCACGTTTCATTGCTTATTCTCTAGCGTGTACCTAACACACCATTCATACCGCCAACTTACTCCGGGGCCGGTGACGGGTTTTCCGCGTCACATATTTTTGTCTATAAAATCAAAGACATGTTACAAGTTCATAACCAAGTTTTTTCTTCTAGTCATTTTAAAGTAATCTTTTATCTCAACTATGACGGTAGTTTTGGCTTTTATTTCTCAGGTGCGTCGACGGAAGATATTTGATACATCACACTTTCAATTCCCCGAAACTTTGAAAATGACTCACAAAAATCTTATTCTAATTACGTACGGACTTAATTCAATAAACTTGCGCACCGACCTAAAATAATTTCATGGTAGTGTACTCCCATATATCATCTGATCTCATCCGCATTGAATTAAGAACATCGGCTTTTCTGAAGCTCGAACTTTTTCTCTTCCTTTGCATGATACTTCTGTTGGAATTCAATTCAAAGCTTGGCATCTTGCTCTTCAAAAAGTTTTGTTACGGGTAATGCCATTGGCTGGTTTGATGGTGTGTTAGTCACACAAATTCATTTTCTGTGGAAATCTTTTATTTTCCACTGCTCATCGTGTAAAGTGGCTTAATTTTAAACGGTTCGTCTAGTTGAAAACACCACTCGTCAAAATAAGTGCAAGTGCTTACGTTATGGAAAACAGGATCGTGCCAATGCAGTGTGCTATCTGCGCGTGATTTGTTTGCACTACTTCGGTTGGATATTAGAAGCCGCACGCTGACTGGCGGCACCTCAGCTGTCGGCTCGAGCACACCTTTCTCAAACCGAGCTGTTTTCGTGATGTTCCCTGCCCAGTTGATTAGTCAGTTAACTATTTTCTTTGTTGATTTTGCTGGTTTGTTGGTCAATCATAATCTTCCTACGGCGCGGTTAATATTTCCGTAATGATGGTGCGGGAAAGGTTACACCGTCACCTGACGTGTAGAGAAATTGCGGTCGAATTGTAAAGGCTACGGAATTTGTTTGTAGGTTGGAGTTAGCTTGGAATGAATATTATTAGGGGAGAAACACATTCTCGATGTTTCCTTCAGAACGATGGATGGTCGCAGAAAAACTGCAAACAAAAACTAACGCCGTCTAGTTAATGGAATATGTATATAGTTTCCTTCAATCACCCTTACGAGAATTTTAGTGCAAGATTCCCGGTAGGAACGATGACTATATATTTTACATTAAACGAATCTTAAAGGTTGGTTCGCATATGGAAGGGTGTCGATTTTCAATAATAAACTTGAAACATTACAGCAAGTTTAACACTTCGAAACCACATAAAAACATCTCAACGACGTCATAAATCTTCCATCCTTTTTAAGTAAAAACTAAATTATCATAATTTATTTCCACTTCGCTCAATTTTCCTCAACCACCAAGTTCTTACCGTTGTGTAAATGTTTGAAACAAAAAATGCTTCTCCTTGATCATAAAATAAAAGAATGCCAGCTCCTACCAGAGCGGCTGGGCAGCAACCTCGTCAAAAGGTTTGCTAACATTTTTTTTCTGCACTTCGATCGCTGATTGTCGCGTGTTGCAATAAGAAATGCATCCTTGAAGAAAGACAAAGTGCATAGCGAACCCATCACCGTCACCGGTTGAGTGCATTTTGTAGAAGCATCCCACGGCACTAATGGGCACAAAATTCACTTATATCTATTTCGAGCTCGTGGGCTCTCGGCTCCATAGTACGGCATCGTCACGTCGTCGTCGTCGTCGTCGTCATCGTTCTCATCGAATCTATGCTGCAGTTTCTGACTGATGCTTTGTGATTGTGAGTACAATACGCTATGATTTATGATTCTGGACGCTAAATGACGCTTTTGCTGACATGTTGTGGACAGTGAGTTAATGATGGAAATTTATGGAAAATTTTGAATTCTTGTATGAAACGAACAAATAAGGACGTCTCTGCAAAATGATTGTGTGAGTTATAACATGTCAACTGCGTCAAAATAATATATGACGTATATGACGATTTTGTAACCAAAGAAGCGAATTTTCTAGCTGCTACATGTACTTGACGATATACAAGTCGAAATACACAGCCTTAGCCTTGTTTACATTATATTAGAAAAAATGAAGCTCGTACTAATAGATTCTATAGTCAGAGCAGAGCTTGAAAGTATCGGCTAAGTTTGTCTGAGCTACGATTCCAAGGATTCACTGTATTAAAGTATGGACAAATGCCATTGCGAAATATATTACTACTCGCAGGCCGGGTTTGTGAAATCATTACATGTCGTCAAAGTAATTGTCAGCAGAGACGATAATTGGCGCTCTCGAACGGAATCCCACCGTCTTCGTCCGAGATGTCGCGAGCGAGCAGGTAGTGTCGTCCACCATTGTATATCGAGCTGAAAAATGAGTTGAATGGTCGGCCTACAAGCTCCAAGTCTCTACAATAAACAAAACCAGACGTCCAGCAGCACTTTACAATGCTGTTTGAGTGCGTAGTAATTGATACCGGAACTTATGCCGAAGCAGACTTCCTGGGCAACCAGTAGGGCACATTTTCACGATTTGGAAGGCAATCTGTACGTGTGGCTTGAGATTCATTATTTTCATGACAACTGAGACCATCAACCTGGAAATTGCCAGGAAGGGGTGCCAAAAAATATTTGCTGCCTTTCCTGAAGCAACCCGTTTGTTCCGTGCTGTTTTGGCCAGAATTTAAATCCTGTCATTACTCTAAGGAATTTGATTGTTATGAAATATTAATGGTTGAAAATCTGTGATGAGTCCGCCCGTGCTACAGAAGTATGTTGTCATATACCTTAATGATGAAAAACGCATCAGGTACATCCGAAATATGAAACGCGCGTTCCAATAGACTCCCCATGTACCTACAAACTGCTGAGAACCCACTGCACACACAAGCATGAACATAAATTAATTTATCCCAACGCAAACTCACAATCAGAATACACACGTCGTACTCTGTAGTGTTGATCTCTATCCAAACCCACTCTAACTTGCCACTACTGCCGAAAATCCATAGCGCCTACTGCTTATTGTGCCGTCCGGACGATATAGTCATGATGTTGCTCGTTTGGCATGCGAACATCGAATGATTCTAACGAACATGCGGTACCTTTCATTATATTCTCTGAACGGAATATTTTAACTATTTGTTCCGTCACAAATACAACCATCTTTTATTAGGGAGGGAGGAGGTGTAAGGTATTTTCGGTGTAAAATAAATATCGCTCACTGTTTTTTGGCTCCACAAAAAGTTGTAGTCTATTCAGTCAATTTCGATACAATAATACAACACAATTTTCTCAAATTTTCATTGAATGATATTGAAAATTGGGTGAGTGACTGTAAATTTTCAGGAAGCACCTCGAAAAAATGCGCTGTGCACCATAACTCCATATCTCCTGGACCAATCGCTCTGAAATTTCGCAGTTTTTCTTCACATTATTATCCGGGTAATTACAGGAGCATTTTACAAAATTATTATTATTATTATCATTATATCTTTGCCGATTTTTAGCAAATATCGGATTTAGGCCTTCAAAGTACTACGAAAAATCAACTAAAGAATGATGTGAAGAAGAACTGTGATAAATTTCAAAACGATTGGTCAGGAGGTTTTGAGTAATGATGTACACCGTAACAAGTGTAACAAGTTTTTGACGAGGCGCCTCCGGATTCACTGTCACTGCTCAATTTTCTGTATTTTACCATGAAATTTGAGAAAATATTGTTCAATTGATAAATTTGAATTTGAGAACATATTTGTTTATTTGTTTGGTATAATTTCATCTGACATAGATTGTCTTAATGAAAACTTAAAACTAAAGGTTAAAACTAATCAAAAATTTAAACATTACGAACAACACGAAAATTATCAAGTACTCGTTGACGAAACACATTAGTCGACACATTAAAATCAAAGAAATCAGCAAGTTCGTTGAATCTCGAGCAAACGAATCGAAGTGGGTCGTGCTGTCCGTACTGTGTATTTCGTGACTCCAGGAACAAGAAGTTACGACGACGAAGTTGTCTCTCAGGAGCGTACAAATTAAGCCGAGTAAGCAGAGCAGAGCTGTCAATATCGCCTGTGAGTAGCTTTGCAGCGAATAATCCCTGTGAGGTGATCCTTCGTACCTCCAGCGACTCGATGTCTAACAGACGGCAGCGTTCCTCGTATGGCGGCAAGTTAATTGGGTCACGCCACGGCAGAAACCGCAAAGCGTACTTTACGAATTTTCGTTGAACACCTTCAATCCTGGCGATCCAGTTTGCATGGTAAGGGCTCCATATTACGGCATTGGATTCCAGCAATGAGCGTACAAGCGAGCAGTACAATGATTTTAAACAAAATGGATCACGAAACTCCCTAGCAATTTTAAAGATGAAACCCAATTGTCGGTTGGCTTTTGACAGGATATCGTCATAGTGGAGTCTGAAGGTCATTTCACGATCTAAAGAAACGCCAAGATCCTTAACACATTCTGTCCTAGTAAGAGAGCAGCCACAGATTTGGTAATCATAAATAATGGGCAGAGTTTTCCGATGGAAGGAAATTATGCTGCATTTTGCAATACTTAAGCCCATAAAGTTTTTTGTGCACCATTCCTCAAACAGATGCAACATTCTTTGTAACTCCAGGCAGTCGAGAAGGCATTTAATTATTTTAAAGATTTTCGTATCGTCTGCATAAAACAGACGACAGTCCGATGGTAGTAGCGATGCGACATCGTTTATAAAAATTGAAAACAGTAGCGGACCGAGGTTGCTGCCTTGTGGAACTCCCGACCGGTTTGTGAACGATTCAGAAGTTGTCGAGCCGATTCGGACTTGTACAGAACGGTTTGTCAGATATGATCTGAACCAAGCAACACTAAACGCTGAGATGCCGAGTCGCTGCAATTTTCCTAGGAGCATTCCATGATCCACTCGATCGAATGCTGCTTTAAGATCCATATACGCCGTATCTATTTGCCACCCAGCATCCATGTTCCGCAAACAGTTCGAGGTAAACTGCATAAGGTTAGTGGATACGGAGAGCTTTGGGTAAAAGCCATGTTGTTCACTATCAATATAACTTTTACAGCTGGCGAACAGAGTGTCGTTCACGATTATTTCGAATAACTTTGAGCAGGCACACAAAGAAGTAATTCCACGATAATTAGAAACATTGCGTTTGTCACCTTTTTTTAGAACTGGAAATAAGTGGGAAAATTTCCAAACAGCATAGCCAGCGGATTACAGAGAGTGAGTGCACATCGCTTTAGCACGGATGACGGTATACCATCAGGGCCAGCAGCAAAGGATAACTTCAATTTTTGCATGGCAGTCGATACCATGCTTTCAGTTATATGCGGAATACTGTAGTCAAACACGTCACGTGGCATTTCCCGAATAGCTTCTTCAATCTGCATCGAGGTGGCGGAACTATCGTGGAATACCTGCTTAAAATGTTCTGCGAACAAATTGCACTTTTCGCTTTCGTTGCAGGCAGTTGCATTTTCCAAAAACATGGAGCGAGGCAGGCCAGTTTCCTTTCGCTTTGAGTTGACGAACGACCAAAACAGTTTGGGGTTACGACGAAGGTTGTCTTCTGTACGCTTCACATGTCGATTGTAGAGGTAGTGGTTGTAGTGACGATACCGGTTGCTTGTGATGTTCAACTGTTGTTTAAAATAGGGTGAACGAGAACTGCAATATTTCCGAAGGGCAGCCGATCGTGCTCGCTTGAGCGCACGTAATCGTCGATTCGACCACGGTGGTTTTTGCGGGGTGGTTTAGCTGGAACAACACTTAAGACAGCATTCTCCACAATGGCGCTGAAATGTTCTACTGCCTCATCAATGCAGGTAGACGATTCAATGAAGTGCCAATTGATGATAGATAACATAGCATTCAATGTGGCGTAATCGGCTCGGCGAAAGTCCAAAAAATTAGTAACAGTAGCCTCTTCATAAACAATTTGAGTGGGCATACTAAATGTAACAGTAAGAGCAGGGTGATCAGCATCGAGATCAATTAAAGGTTCGATGGGCGAGGACACGGTAGTGACTGGTAAAGCAGTATCATTTGCAAGAACAAAATCCAAAAGGCGTTCGTTCCGATTAAATATGGTGTTAATCTGGGTGAATGCTTGTAGGTTGAACCCGTCGATAAGAGCGCAGCTGCCGGCCGGCATATGCGAGAGCAGTGGGTCAATGAACGGTAAGTCTCTCTCAGGAAAACGCCATTGCAGGTTTGACTGGTTATAGTCGCCAAATAGAATGGCAGGAGTATGGATGCCAAATCGGGATGACACTGACCCCAACGATTCTAAGTGATCATTAATACTCACCGCGTCGAATCTTCGGTCTGGTGGCAGATATATAACGCCGATGCTGAGTGTATTTTGCGGTAAATCAACGATAACCCACAGCTGTTCAAGGGTATTAGAAATGGTTGCGGGATCAATGTAGGAATTTAATTTCAGTGATACTGCCACCAAAACTCCTCCGCCGCGAGTCTTACGGCTGTTCAAGTGGGACCGATCAGTTCTGAATACGGCGTACTGATGTCCAAAAAGTTGTGCAGAATAGATTTGCTCATTCAGCCACGTTTCCGTTAGAACGATTATGTCGTACTCAGCTTCCGAAACAGCCAAAAAGAATGTGTCGATCTTGCTCCTTAATCCGCGCACATTCTGATAATATATGCGGAGGTTGTTAGAAGCAGCACGATCGCCTGGGATAGCAGGCTGGAAGCCCCCGCTTCCATCTCCGACCTCAGGACCGGATCAATTTCGAAGAGGAGTATTAACGGAAAGCACATTTCGGTCGAGAGGCGCGGGGGCTATTGTTCAATTGAGGCATTATTATATGGAAATTGAATAAATATACTAACACTCAAGCATGGGAAAAATCGCACCGCGAACCGCTCGTTTGCATTCACAAGCAAGCTTTCTTCAGTTGTGATGCATTATGTTAGCTTCAAAAATGGTACCTAGCAACCTGTCGCTACGAAGAAGCACATCAGTTACCTCGTTATTCTATCCTTCCTCAACGCGGATAGCTTCGTTCGCGAAGCTCTTTTCGAGCTGTTCGCGGTTTGCATTGGATTTTCATTACACAGTTTTATTTCATTTTCATATTCGCACAATATAATTAATATTCACTGATATTTACGGCTTTCTCAGTCTATTATACTTAAGCAAACGTTATATTTATCGATTGGGCAATCTATAAATATAACGTTTGCTTAAGTATAATAGACTGAGAAAGCCGTAAATATCAGTGAATGTTGCGTAACCAGTCGTCAAACATCTTATTATAATTAATACTTTGAAAACTATATACCGTTTTAAGACTAACTGATAAGCAATGTTTCAATTTGGAACAAATGGGCCGCAAAGAACTTCAGTCGAACAAATTACTTGTAGTGTATCATAAAACTACGCATAACGCGCTCTGTCGGCAAAAAACGCTGTGAAAAATGTTTTATTCGTGCATCGAGAAACCTTTGTGAGCTTCGCGAAGCTATGTGACAAACATTCACGGGCGAAGATTTGACGCAGCTCTTAAAAAGTTTAAGCTTCACTGCGCTTATGTTATTCAACATTCATCATTCCACTCAGCCAAGCCCATGCGTATTTTCCATGTACAGTAAATGCTCTATGAATCCGCTACCTAGTTGGTCAAATTAACTCTAAACAAACAAAGAAATTAGTTACATCAATTTAAACATATGGCAGCTTGATTTGCATCATTCGGCAAATACGTGTTCCGTTACAATGCCATCTTATCAACAAACATTTAGAAAAATGTGCAATATAAAGATCGAAAAAAGGCATGTCACCATAGGCGTTCACTTTCAAAGATGGCTTTGGTGATGAATCAGCATATAATAACAGGTACTAAGAGACGCGGACGAAGATAGCTGACCATCGCCCGTTCGAAAATCGATACGTCATAATACAGAATACGGGTGATTAACGAAAATTAACATGCGCAGCAATACACTGACGAAATAAATTTAGGCTCCGTCAGCATGTTAGAGTCCACATGTTGCTCGTTCGCTCAACAAGCAACGAATGGTACAAAACGTACATGCAGGACCCTCAGTATTTGATTGGAACTGCTAGGTGTTCTATATTGACGGCCCACTCTAAAATGGGCAGGGAAAGTTTATTTTTTCCACGTTGCTTTCGAAAGATTTTCTTAAAATCAGTTTTTTCTTTATTTATAGAAGCCACACATACTTTAATTTTAATACAGAATTGGTCTACATGCTTCCATTATGTAATTCCCTTCAGGACAATGATAGTTACTAACGTTCAAAAATTCTCCGTCCTGATTTTTCCGAAATTTTGAGGGATTCCTATATTGTTGTAGTAATGGCAAAATCATTTACTAAAATGTGATATACTGTTCCACAGCCAATGGCACATAAAACATGCTTTTTTGAAAGAACACTTGATAAAAATTTGACAAATAAGATCATCATTATAAACGTTTAATTTCAGTCTGAGGTGTTTATCGTTTTGTATTAAATAAATACACGGACACCATTATTTTATTGTCACTAGTACGGCGGGCTTCAGTGCCGCGGTACCAAAAAGGAGCGGCACTAGCAACCCTAGTTGTTTAATCAGCAATTTTATTATTTATAAGCGTTTTTTAGAATTTCACTAAAAAGATATGCATTTCTAAAGTCCTTTTAGATCGTACGTGTCATGGAGCTGAAAAGTGCATAAACCTATCAAACTTCTGAAACATGAAACCTAATATCGGAACGAATTTATTAAAAAACGATGTTCTCTAAATATGTGACGTATGAAACAATCAGTATAGTCATGTTTCCTGTCACCGTTTTCTTTAGCTCTACTGTTAAAGCAACATCTGACGCTAGAAATTAAAAATGTAAAAATAAATCCTTATTGGCAGCACTGTTTTGAGCGCGTTAACTCACTAGCACCGAGAACTGTGATTGCGTCAAGACAAATCCCCAAAAGTTTTGTAATCACCTCTTCCCGACTCCGAGACTAATAGAAGTATCGAGCCTTAATATCTCCTATATAAATAATTACTCTGCTATTCTCGCCCTCGGGTCATTCAAGAGCAACGATCCCACATTTACTGATTATTCTGTACTATTCCAGATTTATTTAATAGAGTTGAAGCATAGGTTCTTCTCCATGAATCATAGGTTTTTGGCATTTTTTGAAAGATTGCACAGGTTTCTGAAGGTAGTTCTACAAATAGCGATATTTGTACACATTTCTGTAAACTGCATACTCATTTTGACATTATTTTTGAAATTTTGAGAATCAGATTGAAAAAACATTTTGGGCTGGAACACATCACAAAATGGAATCCTTGATGCCGATCGAGAGTTGAGCCCCACCTTGTCTCCTCTTTCACCAGTTCGAAGCAGGTTACCCTATTCTAAACAAGATTGTTTGTTCGTTTTGTGATATGCAGTCTACTGACTTCTCTATCTCTGCATACAAATTTTGACAATAGGCAGCATAATTTTTCATCCAATCGATTGGTTTCGCTTCGAAATCGCCATCTACAGTTGAAGTCAGTACTCAAACATCCATCTGGGCATTTTAACATTGTACAAGAATTCATTTGCCTTCTCCTATTCCATTAGGTTTATTACTTTTAGTTCAGGCAACACGCGACTTATCACTAAGCAATGTCTTCTAATACCGATTACATACAATATTATGCCGATTTGCGCACTGTTCCCACACTTTTCTAACAGACTGCTCAAATCTGCTCACCGAGAAGAGTTGATCGAGATATGTGCAAACCATAGGACGTCAAGGTTAATATGCTACCATCCACACCACCCGTCAGTTTCCTACTCGACGCAATAGGTACCCTGTGCCAGCACGAAGCAAAACCAACAGACGATCTGAAAAAGTGAAAATAAAATAAACAATCCCCCGTCAATGACGTTCCGTCCCGTAATTACCGATAAATCTGGCGGATCGCTTGGCAGATCTTCAACTGCAAGTGAAAATAATAAACTCATTAGTTTGCAAGTTGTGGCCTTGTCTTCTTGCGATACCGTCATTAACTAACCGACCGGTCTTACTGTGGCGCGCAGTTCGCAGCTACGGACTCGGTGGGTATGGATCAAAACTCCACTAAATGTAATCACACCCCTGACACTGTACGGGTAATTTCATATATTCGTACATTGATCGGTGCTGCTCGAAATGTGGAGCACTGACAAGAAAATGGCACGGGAAAATTCGTTCAGAGAAAGGCAACTGATTCATTTTTGCCATCGGAATCGGAACTGCAAATTAACGGTTGTGTGAATTTAAAGCATTGCGTTTCATGCAGCACTACATGCAGCCGGTAATTAACCAGCTCGCGATCGGTATCCTAGTTTCATTTGTTTGCGTTAAAACTGGTACCACACCGCTAATCCGATTGCAAATTGCGCGCGCAACTTGTACTATGAGGAATGTGGGAACCGAACTCCGTTTAGTATTATCAACGCGGCGCAGGTTTCCGGCCTGCTCTCTTCATCACTCCGTTCGCGTCGGAGCGAATAGTATTTACGGATGATTAGCATGATATTGTATGTAAAATTTATGTAAGCTGAAATCGAGCCTCATAACTGACCAAGTTTTTTGTAGTGGTAAAATGGCTTCATGTCGCCCCTAGCGCGCCGGGTCATGAAAGCTTCACATGCGGGAAATCTTCAAAGACAATGGAAGAAAGCGATCGTGTAGCGCAAGAAAAATGTGCAAAGTTGGTACCATTTCGGGAATGTTGTTATAACCTAGCTAGGGCTGTCGAAAGAAGGCGAAATGACAAAGCTTGCTCATTCCAGAGGCAATTCAGGGCCGCGTGAATAGAGCAGTAAATCTTTTTAATTTTTCATACCGAACCGGCTTAAATAGGAAGTGGCGCGGCATTCGTAATATTTCACACGTTGCCAAAGGCGGGGAAAATAGATAGTTTAGAAATGGGAGTTGCACACTGAAAGTACCGTACAGCGTGGTGACATCGATCATTCAGTGTCAAAACTTGGCTATTCCAATGTAGATTTAAGATGCCGCAGTCGCAGTTCCAACGAAAAAAAGTGTACCTGACAGCTGTTCCACGAATTGAGGTTCCTCGTTGTATTGTCGTACAGTAATAACAATGACAGACGAAATTGGGTTCGTGTGTTGATGACTCACATAACCCTGTAGCCTGCAGCTAAAAGGTAATCTCCCGTTGGTACTTAGATTGCCACGGGAACCAACAGTTCCACCTGTTCGCTTCTCCGCTTTGTTGAGCCACTATGAAAAATGTGTATCATATACACTCCACATTTTAATGCGATGTTAAATTACCGTTCTTAAACCTGTTCAAGCGTAACTAAAACTCCAACAAAACAGCCGCCGCCGCTGTCGAGTGCGCCAAGCCATGCGCGAAATCAAAGCGAAGTGTTGATGAAAAACGCAGCTCACTGTTACAATGTGTACGGAGTGGCGTGAGCAACAACAATAGATAAATGCAGAGAACACTTCCATAGTCTATCCAACCCGGATTCCCGCTCGTGTTGCCCGCTACCAATGCAACAGCCAAACAGTACTGATTTTTCTCTTTCTATCCCGGCTGCATATAAACTGCACTGCACTCGAGAAGCTCTAATGACCCACCGATCGTTCGGTGAGTTGAATACCTACATATGAACAAATGCATGAAGAAAAACAATTGGCGCAGGTTCAATCATCGCAACGAAAATGTTGGCATGGTAGTAGTGAAGTACGGAACGAAGGCTTCCTTCCAGTTTCTCACCGAGCGAACGATATTGTCTACTACAGATCGATCTCAGCTCAGCTGACTGCTGAAGAGACGTGATAAATAAGAAGAAAATAAAATAGAAAAAATGGGAAAGCTTTATTCTGCTATGCGACCTTTGGGCTATTGGATGTGCAGTTTGGTGGGCTGGAAATACCCAGCGGCTCGTAATTATTGACGATCTATGCTTACGTAATTCGTTTTTAAATTATATCTTTCTATTTTGGTTATTATCACTTGGGAGCGAAGCAAGGATTACACATGTTCAGCAATTAGCACAAATTGCTAAAAATGCAAACGTATTTAATCGATCCTGGAAAACCCATCTTTAACAGTGAGGTATCCTCTTGCATCTCAACGCAACGAATTTCCCATAAACATGGCTAGCTAGTCTATTATAGTTTTGACGGGTTGTTGCCGTTAGCCGGTGGATGCACAGACAGTGCGCAATGTGCTCTCTAACCTACTGCTCGATATAACACTACACAGGAATTGGAAGTGCAGTTGCCCGAGCAATTTGGAAAAGAAAATTTAGATTGTACGCATCGGTTTTTGAACCGTATTGCATGGTTAAGCTTGAAAAAGCGATGATGGTTTCCAACGACGGTTTTAGTCGTAGGCGTTGTCTAGAAATTATTGACGAACTAAAGTAAACCTTTTTTAATTGCTCAGCTTATACATAAATTGCTATATATTAAAAGAAATTTTAGTAAAATTTAACAAAAGCGCGAAAATTTTGGCTATATTACTTTTTACTAGGTAAAATGCATTTTTCTTTCGATATTTTCTTATTCTCTTATTTTTAGTCCTCTTTGGGTGCTGAGATCAAAATAACCCGAAACTAACCTTCAAAATGCAATTTGGTTGGCCACATACAATTTTGAATTTTCTGCATTTTTCGTATTTCGTGTAGAACAACGAATCGTCTAATGAAATCAACATTTTCGGACATTCCTGAAGGGCTGTACCAAAAAAGGTGCGTGTCATGTAGACCCGGATTTTAAAACTAAATTTGTAACCAAATTGTTTGTTAGAGGTTCAATTTTCATTTTTTGATCAAATTTACCTATATTGACGCCGTTAGCCAATAAAAATCGGAAAAATAGTTGACCATGTTTTGTCTTCATAATACTCTACAAGCGGCACTATGGTCAATCGATGAAATTGATCCCAAAACTTTGTAATGAACTTGGAAGCATTTAAAAAATTCAACTAAAATGATACTGATATTTGGACTCGAATATCGATCATAGTCTGCATATGAACCTCGTGGAAAATCCAAAACATCCGGGAAACTGGTCAGTTCATGAACATAGTCCAATAACTTTTTGTTTTTTCGAAAGTATGTCACTGAGACATGTCTATTTGCCACGTACTTCCCTTCTGGATGATCCAAAACATACGCAAAATTTGACAGTTCACAAACTAGATTCTGAAACTTGCTGGCTTTCTCAAATATTTTCAGAATTCTCATTGCAATCCTTTCGAGTTCATGACCAGGACATTCATTTTTGGATTCGTAGTGATCTCCAGAAAGTTAATTCATAAACATGGTCCTAGAACTGTGGTCAAAGCAAAAGGAGAAAAATACCCAGCTATCCTTTAGTATCATCTGTGGATTTAAAATGCTACTGGTGGCCTATTTATCTAAAGTCACCCAATCGAGTGCTTGGGTACAAGGTCTTTAGTCTATCACGTTACATTGGTACGCATATTTCATTACATTTATTTAAATCATGAACGGTTTTCTGCTACGTTATAAATACAAACTGTCATGAAGAACAATAATAGTACAGCCGTACACAAGCTGGTTGGCCAATAGAAATCGGTGCTAATATGGTCATGGTTGGCCTCCTCGAATCGCAAATAAAATGATATTGATATTTTGACTCAAATTGTGATCTTAAAGTCTACCTACGAATCTCCGATATATGGGTCTTCCGAATGGCAGTCAAAATACAATCGGTTTCCATTTAAACCTGACATGGATCGCTATATGCGTTTCCATTACAACTTTTTCTAATTGTTGTGCAATATGTGTTGTAAATGAAATGTACATACCGTTTTCTAATTAACAATGGTTATAGTAGCACAATCTTCATCATAAACGTACAGCAACTATAGATTTAGCTCGTCTTATGCAGGAAGGTAAAGCTTTCATAGCATTGGTTCAAGAACCGTACTTTCTGACTGTCGGTAACATGAACATGAACTATATATATAATTCGGCATATCTGCCGCATAACGAGCCATCTTCTTCTGAAAATTTCAAAAGCATTGTATCATATTGTAGCAGAAATGGGATTCCATTCGTTATGGGCAGTGATGCAAATGTTCATCACATCAATTGGGGTAGACATCAATCTGAGCGGATGGAGTACATAAGTAATAAAAATCTAATCTAAATATTCTGAATGTAGGGTACCTACCAAATTTTTGAGTTCTGGGTTTCAGGACATCCCGTAGTGCCTATAAGAAATGTCATAGATGTAGCAGTCTGCCTCAGGGTTGCCAAAGGAATTCTGTATTTTTATCCTAAAAAATCTGTATTTTTATCCTAAAAAAATCTGTACATCTTTACATACAGCTTGTTGGTCTGAAAATGGCTGAAAAATCTATGTAAATACAGATTATTCTGTGTTTTTTGTAACGCTGGTCTGACTAAAAAATCCTATGCACCAATATCTCTAGTCTGAATCGGGTTAGCAGATTAAATAAAATTCTCTGGAAATCCAAAGATTTTCAAAATGAAATAATTAAAAACTAGAGATGGCGTTAAAGTGACGGATGAAATCAATTGTCTCTTCGGCACACACTTTCCCGGTTGCATGCATGCATGTTGGTTACCACTGAATCAGTCAAGTGGGCAGTTATCTGTTTTGCTCCATACAAATCGCCTTGAAAAGATATTCCATCCTCCGTGCTATGCTGCTATGAAGAAGACAAGAGCTTTAAGTCTATAAGCTCAAGTTCTTCTAAAAGCTTTAGAACGGATAATCATTCATCACAGCCGAATCATGAGCTTAATTGAGTATGAGCTGCACGAAATGTAACATCCATATCAGCGTGGGTCAATCAGCTTCACGATGTTGTTTACAATATTAAGAAGGCCTTCTCACTAAAATGATCTAGCTTGGGTGTACTCCTAGATATTGAGGATGCTTTTGCACGCGGTCATGGGGTTCCTGCGTTAGGATTAACGCAATGCTTAGTAACCGCACGTTTAGCTCGTCACTGAGAGAGGCAGTGATAAGGAAGTTGAATATTTGTGGCTATCGTCGAGGTGCCGTTCTGTTACTTTTAATACTTTTGTCCTGGTTGCCGACGGCTTGTTAAGGAAAGTCAACGAGATTGGATTTCCAACCTACGGGTTGCCTAACGATTACCAAGTATTATTTACTGGACTTTGCATCGAAACAATCTTCAACTTAATGTAACAATCATTAAGATCTGTCGAACAGTTAAATGATAGAGGCGGCAAATTAAATTATAGAAGCGGACATAGCGTAGTTGGTAAATCAAATTGAATCTGTCGTGAAATTTTGTCTACTCTCCGAATCTGTAATAAGTTTTGATGTAGGCGTTCATTTGATAAACTTATAACATATTTGTCGAATGAAGATTCGTCACATCGTTGTAACGTCATAAAAGAATATGTCTATTGCTAATTATTATACACGGTGTCTTTTTTTAACAACTTTATGCAAAAAAAATTCAGCATCTCTGAAACTTCAGGATATGAAAGAATGGGCTTTCCCCTTTCATTTGAAACCAAAATCAAAATAATCCGTCGGGGGGTCTAGAGCAACTTTTTTTTTTGAAGTATTTTTTGTGGAAACATAGATTTTACAATGGAACTAGTTCATATTTCTGCCCCTAGATGGTGCTTTAGACATTCGAACAACACTAAAAGTGAGAATCTGATAGATTATTTAATTGTCTACAACTTTGTTACTAACTAAAAACCGATTTGAAATTATCCCAAAAAGTAGTTTAATATTTTTACGAATTCTAAGTCTAAGTTAGTTTCACAGAAGACCTAGTGGTTTGTTAATTCACAAGCACTTTTTTATTTGCCAAATAGTTGTGTTTAGTTCAATAGTGAATTCAGCGGAATTTGAGAGCTTGGAAAGTCATCTTTTAGCTGAAAATTATAATTCCCTGATACAGGGCACCATTCATATTTTTGGGATGAGAAGTTTTAGATAAGCGTTGACCAAACTAGTATGATATTAATATTCTTTTTCATGATGGTAAGTGATTCCTCCCGCAGAAACAGCCTTTTCAATTATGTATGCCTTCTTTTTCATTTTTTCGATTGTTCTCAGGGATGACTGATAACTATTCTTACATGAATCTCCTACTCTGTTAGCATCTTCGTATAAAACTCACTTGTCCTGAACTTCAACCTTTTATTTAAACAAACTCAATGAAACTTTTAACGCACCATTGCAATATTTCGCGGATTTCATTGCAACGTTTGGTTAAAAACGCTGATTATCCGTTTTCAAAATTAACTCAATGTGACAAACAGTGAACAAAAAACTTTGAGTTTTTGGATCAAGATAATTTTTTTTGGGATATATTCGAGGACTTCTATGTATTTAAGGTTATTGTTGTACTCAAATCATATTTTGCTTTCAAAAGTAATACATATCGCATTATCTAGGATCAATTTAGTAACGATATCTCGCATAATTGATAGGAAATGGCCATAAAATCCAACTGCCACAATATGCTTTGCGGAGAAAATTTGAATAAATCATTTCACACTAATCACTAATTTGGACAGTTACTACTGTGGTTTGCGTTAAATTAGAAACGGTGTGTCCCAACATTTCGTCTTGAACGGAATTATAATAGCTTTCTAAAACACCCGTGTAACAAAACATAAATGTAAGCAAACCCTTGTAACCAAGCAATACCCAAGCAACCAAAAGTTCGTATAAGGGAGCTGCACAAGCTTCTCGTTTTAAGTAATTTTTCAGTACGTTTTATGGTCTAATAGCGGCTTAAGCAGCTTTCAAGTTCCATTAAGGTTCAAGTTACCTTTTTTAAGCATGTGTTAGAATTGAACGCTTGGTAGTGTGCGTAGGAAAATTTGTGTTCAGCTTTGCCACCGGATTATCCATTTAAACCTTTTTGAAACTCTAAAAGAAGAATATCAGTCGATTTTTTAGATCACCATGATTCAAATCATGCAAAATACCTGCTGGAAAAACCATTGGCTTAGCTGGATGGTGCTTTTGAAAAAGTGGCTGTGGTTTTTTCATTGCGCAGTTGTGTTGCGTACCCCAGCTCGGTGTGGTAGTGTGACAAAAAATCACAGCCACTTTTTCAAAAGCACCATCCAGCTAAGCCGATGGTTTTTCCAGCAGGTATTTTGCATGAATTGAATCGTGATGATCTAATAAAACGACTGATATTCTTCTTTTAGAGTTTTGAAAAGGTTTAAATGGATAATCTGGTGGCAAAGCTGAACACAATTTTTCTTACGCATACTACCAAGCCTTGAGGTAACTTGAGCCTTAAAGCTTAAGCAGCTTGAAAGTTCGCTAAGAACTTTACGTGAACTTTAAAGTGTGCTTTTTAAGTATTCTCCGAACTTCTGGTTGCTTGGGTACCTTCCGATTAATGGTAGTCCCTTCGAACCTATCGGGAAAGATTACAAACCAAAAGCACAAATAGTTTTCTGACTCTGTCAAACATCCTAAGTTCAATTAGAATTGTCAACGTAATGAATCCCGTCTAATATTTTCATGCCACTAAACCCAATTATTTTTATTTTGGTAATATAATAAGTGCGAGAAAACATATTTCATTATAACTTTGTTAAAATCATAAACAACTTTTCCGGATGATTTCAGATCAATTTTTAGTGGTCAACAAACTTGTAGACAATTAAATTTTCTATCAAAATCTCACTTTTAGTGTTGTTTGAATGTATAAAGCTCCATCTAGGGACAGAAATATGAATTATCTCCAGTAGTAAAACCTATATTGTTACGAAAAAGACTTCAAAAAAAAAAGTTGCTCTGGACCCCCCGACGGATTATTTTGATCTTAGTTTCAAATGAAAGGGGAAAGCCCATTCTTTCATATTCCGAAGTTTCAGAGATGCTGAATTTTTTTGCATAAAATTGTTCTAATAAATACACCGTGTATAAGGTGTTTCAACTCTTAGAGAAAAACACGATGCAGGCATTATTATTCACACTAACGCGTTGTATTTTTTCTTCTTTGTTATAGCTGAGCTATAGCTCCATGCAGCGTGCTAGCTATCACCGTACTAGCGAGAGCTATTGCTTATCGGTGCTCGTGCTACTTGCTAACTCTAACTAATCGGAAACTAGCACTAGCCCAATGAACTTAGCTCTGACACATTAATAGGACACTGTGCAGCACCGTTTTTGTGCATGTCTGCTAGAGGGACTGCCCAATATTACTGGTTGTTTCCGTGCTACAATGGATAGTGGATCATATCATCATCATCATCATCATCATCATGGTCCGTGGACACTGTGGTAATACCTTGAAAAGTATTTGCTGAATATCATTCTAATGAATTTATGCATGTGATGCGGATATGGACTCTATTGGTCAGGTGATAACTTTCGGAATAAACCGGAACATCCGCAGAATCAATTCATAAAGTTTGTCCAAAAATGACCGACACGTAAAATAATATACCTTGATGAAATCAAATTTATAAAATCGTAGCATTGATGAAATTATTAATTTTTTTTATGAAAATGGCATTGTTGGATATCACATAACTTACGCAATTGCCACTGCTTGAACTTTTTCATATTTTGACAAATTTGAAGCCATGCAACCAATAAAAAGATGACATGATTAAAACCGAGAAAAATGGGTGTAGGAATATCGTCGTTCTTAAATCGATTGCCTTGTACGCAACTCATCTGGATTCGATCCGCAACTTCACACATGGGATTAGAAACAAGTCTAACTCGAAAAAGAGGCAAATTCCCTGCTTTTTGCAAAATTAAAAAAGAATGAAAAAAGAATTTGTTAACTATTTCACGAGCACGAATGGCCAGTCATGACTAATTCGCTAGGAATCATGAATCAATTCACGTATACATACATTTTTCGATTTTGTGAACCATTTCACGAGCACGAATAGTCAGACGTTACTGTTATACTAGGAACCATGAACGAGTTCATGAATACAGGATAATTGCTTCGTGATTTTGTAAATTGTTTCATAACCACGAATTGAGGGTTGTGACTTATATACTAGGAATCACGAACCAGTTCACGAATACATGAATAATACGGCATGTTTCCATTATCACACTACCCATGTGAAGCCGCCCAAAAGAAAAGTATTCACATCAATGCAAGAGAAAAAGCATATCTCATCATACCTACCATATCTTGCATATTTTGTTTTCTCATTTTTTTGTTAGATTTGCCTGCGGATAACCGACAATTAAGCGAATAAAACAGAAGTCAATTTATTAACCCGCTACCCCAGACGCCGCCCCCTCCCTTAAGGACACGGCAAATAAGTTACGAAGATTTTAAACCAAAAATTGGACTCGGCCGAAAGATATTTCGGCAATCCTTGTCATTGCAAGAACGTTTTTGGTAAAACATGATTTCGAGATAAAGCTCATAACGTTTAAAGTTTCGCACCACGCGTTCCGCCCCCGTAAAGGAACAAAATGAACAACTCTATAACATTGCTTCTACTACTTAGACCTCTACAAAAATTTAAGAAACTTTCTTAAGAATCTATACTTTAAGATAAAAGAATAAAAAAGTTTGACTTTTTGACCGACCTCATCATATATAAACGAAATAGTCCGAAACCCACTAATAGGCGCATCCTACATATAAATAACCAAATCAAATGTAAAAGAGCTCCTTGCACTTTTAACACAACATATGGCTTATTTGGATCAAAACGTAGTATGCCTTGTCTGTTTTTCAAAAAGCGTGATATAATCGAAGCAAAAACCGTGATATAATCGAGGGTGAGCGAGCAGACTTTCCATGAACATCGACAAGTTTGTACTGCCTATGATCGCAAATTAAGATAGGAAATCTAAGTGAAAACGGAACAAATATGCGATCATGGGTAGTGTACCTGTGTATAAAATTCCGTGCACGCGTTCCACCTCAAACATGCTTCGTCTCGATGTACAGGTTCGCCTCAAACAAGCGAACGATGTACAAACTCTAGTTCAAACATCCGTGTACGTACACCGAGAACGGCTCGCACAAGGCAGAAAGAGTCAACGCTAGTCATGATGGGAGTGAGACAGAGAAAACTACGAACATGTGCACGTGTTTTGGTGTGAAATAGCGTGTTCGAGTTCGTACACGAAATGTGGGTTTAATATGAGCACTGAACCAGAGCGAACATTGCGTACGATGTTTATTTGGGAAGACTGTAAACGAATATTGATATAAACGCATAGTGATATAATCGAAACATTACTGTACATGAATATTTTATGATTTTGTGAACTTTTTGAAAGGATTCATGAATAATATTGCGAGTTTCGTGAAATAGTTCTCAGGAAATTATTTTGATTTTGTGAACTAATTCACAACCAGGAAAACCAGATCCTGTTCAAGATGTGTTAAATCATCAATCAATTCACGGCGCATAGTCGGACTCTGAATAATGTTCCTAAATCTATGAATAAAATCACAAGCCAACCTTTCGTTTTATGAATCATAATCATAAAGATGTGAACTAGTTCTTGTACAGAAAATCGGTTTGGTAATGACATGGCGGATATCGTAACTAAAGTTCACAAAACAAAAACAAATATCTACAATAATAAAGCGTTACTGAAGGAAAATATCATATAATTATAAAACACATGTTTTTTGTTCATGGTCCTGTTTTCGTAACGTATAAGCGTGATTGTTCCAGAACTAATGGCACTTTATTTGCGATTTTGGGAACTATTTTTTCCCACATGTACCACCAGAACAAATGAACAAAAATGTGTCTTTTTACCGGATAAACCTTACCACCTTCGCCCGTCCTCCTCCATCAACCCCTAAAATTTTTGATATAGTACAATTTATTTTTTATATGATTTTGAGAATAATAGTTCTGAAAAATATTAAATAAATTCTTCTAAAGCGTACAATTAAGAATAATGAATACATGCAGTGTTAAAAAAGGGTCTTATGACACTGCTAAGTGTATTAAATGTTTTTGTTCTACAATCATATGACCATAAGTTTCCGAATTAATCATTTTTTTATAATATTACATCGAGTACGAGTAGATTAGCCAAATTAATGATATCTAGAGAAAATTTTCCATAGGACGTAAGTAACATTGAGAGCCTCTCTTTGTTTACTTTTTCTTTTGTTTATTACGACGTCATTACAACACTTTGCACTAATTTTCCAGTACATATCGAAAGCCGACGGTTTTTACTAGAATATTATACAAAGAGTAGAGTAGTAAATGTTGAAATAGTCGAGTAATAAACAGAAGAGAAAGACCCCAAAGAGAATCTCTCATTGTTACTTACGTCCTATTCTAAATTTTCTCTAGATATATCCAAATTTGAACTTCATACTGCAATCCAAGTTATAAAAAATACACGTGATTATATTATTTGCCAAGTTAAAAAAATTTAGAGGTTATGTTTTGCTTCGATTGAAGAGAATTCAATTCTAGGGTCATTCGTCTCTTTGATCGCATTAAAACCATATGTGCGGAGATCGGGAGTTGGACCGAGGATGACTGGTTACCAGGTGAGTGTCCCACCAACTATATCATACTACTACGTAGTCTTGGATGAACCATGGAATACAGTTTCGCCGACGTACCAATCTGCGATGTTTTCTCCGTTTCCCATCCCATCTTTTATATTTAATATTATCCGTGAAAATCAATCAAAACCAGTTGAAATACCGTAACTCATAACCATGTTGTCGTGAGCCCCATTCATTCCATTGTTCCCGTGAAAGAGTTGCATAAAGATAGACACCAAATGCATTTCAACGCACAACTGCGAAGAGAGTAGTTTCTATTGGGAGCGATGCGATGCAAAGCAATTATGAGAAAACGATCACCCCTTCTGGAGGCCTGTGTCTGTTGATTGTAGCGTAACCACGTGCTGAAGCATAAGGTATGATGGATACAAAGGATAAATGGAAATTTGACATAAATTTGGCGGCAAGCGAAATTTTTAATGATTTGAAGAAAGTTGCCCTTGCATTTCGGACGAGTAAATTTGTGAAAAATAGAACAGAGTTTTCAGCTATCATCAAAGCGTCAGTCAATTATAGCCAGTGACGTCTAACACAATTAGGAAAGGTTATATTTCCCGAAACGGAAGTAGCCGGATTGTAAAATCGGGCAACGCTACCGCTCCAATTCATTCAGGGGGCAATTGTCCAGGCAATAAAATAATAGTTAGGTAGTCTTCGTTTAACAGTACACAATTATATATAATCGGGAGCTCGCAATTCACCTTCTGTAGTAAAAGACCGAAAGATAGGTATCGCACAACGCTGTCATCCATATCATTTCTTGTACTTTTCAGGAACAAAAAAAGTTGGCAGTAGTCGAAGTTATTGACCCTATACTTCGCAATATTTTTTCTCGTATTTTTGAATCAAAAATATGTTAGATACACACCATTATAGATGGTAGTTACACACATTCTATTACTTACGTATTTCGGCTCAAAAGGGACTTTGTTTCTGGTTGTATTCATACTCCATTTTATCAGAGATTACATTCGAATGTCAATACACGAATACTTACTATTCAATCACATTCATATTTTTCAATGTATGCAACTCACGAATTCCCAACATATTCGATGTATACTCGAATATTCGATTGAAGTAATAAGTATTCTGGCTGCATTGATCCAGAAAAATAATTTATCGAAATAAAATTTGAACCTGTTTATGATGAAAAATAAGAAAATTTGATATGGTTTTAGGCGGCACTTTGCATTAATTGATCACGTTATACCTTTATCAACACTCATCATTATGGATTAAACATAATAATTCATTTTTCATTCATAAATAATAGACACAACAAGCGGAACAATACATTGAAACTACATCCTTAACTGCCAAAAATAAACAATAAAATCAAAGTAGTACCCATTTTCCCATAATATTACCGACTCAATGCAATGCAATGCGCCGAGCTCTCTCGGAACATTTAAGAACTCTTCCCTATCACTTGAAATCGGCACAAGCCTGGCACAGTTCCAGTTAATGCTTGTTTTGAGCTAACCGCCGTTGAAATAGTTGGTTTTTGTAGCCAAGCAGCCGCAGCTCACTCTTCCCTCATCTAGCCAACTTATGTCTATACCTAATATCGGTTTTTGCTTCGATGAGTTCTCCATGTATAGACGAAATCTTGAAAACGCATACATTTTTTACGTGCAACCAGCCACCAGAAGCACCATCAAAAGTGTTTTTCGTTTTGTTCACTTTGGTGTAGTGCACACAATTTCTTGAATTATACATTTTTTTTCGCTCGGCGTGCCAGCAGATTTGCTGGCGTCCAGTTTTTCTATCTATAGTTCAAGACGCAAACATCCGCAAGCTCGAAGAAACGGGGGGAACAAGCGGGTATCTTGACACATATCGGTAATTTATTGGTCAACGGTGATTGTTTTTTTTCGGAGCAAAAGAGTTGTTTAAACTTACCATCAAAATAAGAAATCCAACTCTTATCCTCATCTTGCGTGAATCGATATCTTGTTCCAAGGGGACGGGCACTTGTTACTGACGTTGATCCAAACTCGGGAATTAGACCAACCTGACCACTGACACTAGACGCTTGTCTCCAAGAACAACTTTCTCTCGCACCCCTCGTAATGAGTAGCGAAAATTTCCCCCGCTGGAGAATAATAACGTAAATCTAATTAGCACACTTTTCGCGTATAATACTTTCAGCTCTTTCGTAGTAATGGACGGCGATAGGTACGTTCAAAAGCGTCTACACGTGCGTTTGATTGATCACCGATTGTAGGGCGTCTAGCGTACTTCTGGTATTGTGAGATTGTTATGATTTTTTTCGTTCCACTCTCTTGTCCAAAGCTGCAACCAGTTAGCAATCACCTAGATCTTCCACCTCGAAAAGCAATCAATTATCCATTTCACACCTCCGAAAACATTTTTTCGCCGACCACATCAAGCATAAACTGTTACGTTCTTTGTGCGCGTATCACTTGCTCTATCGCACATAGATAGTAGGTAATAATTTTAGGCAAATCAACACCGAGCTAAAGAAACAAAATCCAACGGCACCCGGCTTTAGTTCTGCACGGCGAATTCCGAAGCTAACTGCATATCTCACACAATCAGACCACCAGAAAATAAAAAATAAAAAAACGCAGCAAACCTCACCGAGGAAAGCCAGCAACCAGAATAAATAGAAACTTAATTCCGCCAATTTTTTCTGCCTCTCGCAACTCTGCACCGTCTTCGGGCCGAAAAGCGGCGCCGTTTCTGACCGTCGCGTCGCAGTAACAACACTCGCGCGCTCGCGTGCTCTAACGGATATAGTATATCGAAAACCTGCGGGAAATGCGCGAAACTCCACTCTGGACTCCTCCGAGGGGCATGGAAAGCTAGCTGCAGCGAACACACCAGACCGATTCGATGTCCAAACGCGAACTGAACTGATTTTGGTGTATGAACTCTTTTTACGGTCCCGCACCGCGTCGGTCGCGTTGCTACTGCTTCAATATACATATCTGCAGCCGAAAGATGAGCATACTGCGCTCGAAAGCATGGTTCGCGAAGGGAAAAGCAACAGTCAACAACAAGTGCTGCCGCCGGGGTCTTCTTCAGCGGCAGCAGCAGCAGCAACAGCATTCAAGCAACAGCGACAATAGGCTGCTCCAAAGAGACCGATTTTCGCTGTTGGAAACAGAGAAAGATAGGAGAGTCACACCCGGGATTCGATGGGAGAAAGAGAGTGGAAACTCTTCGCGAGAGTTTGGTGAAAGGAAAGCTGAGTGAGTGCATTTTCAGATCAAGTTCAGTGCACGGGTGCTCGGTCGGGTTGATGGGTGTGTGTGGGAGGGAAAACTGTGAGGTAAAGAAGCAGATGATTGGTGAGAGCTTTGTGAGTTGAGGCAGTTGACTTATCTGATTATAACCATAGGAAACGTTTTACGATGACATTGAAAATGCGGAAAATCCGGGAGATAAAATGTCTAAGAAGCCAATGATCAACAAATTAAAAATAGTTCTTGGTGAAATATGAAGCTTTACTACATCTTTCCGTTTTTCCACGGAAGTAGCATACATGTCCCTACATATATTATCGAAGCTAATAGCCTAATCGCAAGATCTATGACCACTATGAGGGAATAGTAAGTCACTGGCATCGGTAGTTGAAATCCAGTTTATATTCATGGTGTAAAACTGTCACTATAAAGTTTCCAAATCTGCCCAGAACCTTACTCGACCTCTGAGGCCCTTGCTGAAAGTTGGTATGTATTTCTCCAGGCACTCTGGCTTATACAACTTTGAGTGATGTTTTGTTTATGATGAAAAACCTGGCTTAGGTCCCTCGGCCGAAAATTCCTTACTGGATCAATAGTTGCCGAGTGAATTTTTAGGGGAAAACAAAATTATCTTTTTTGAGCCGTCAAACCATGCTGTTATCAGATAAAACTTTTGTCCGTAAACGTGTCTAAAATCCATCTTGACATTAGAGCAATTGCAAGTTTGTTAACGAGTAGACTCGACCCTATACGATTCCGATGAAAATAGGTCTTCGATAGGAAAGCTTATTTATTTTTCCACAGTTTAAAGATACTCTTGGAAAGGGCGTATGTAAAGCTTACACATGTTTTATAAAAACTGTAACTCGAAATCTTTTCCTTATATTAACATAATGCCTGAGAAAAATTACAAAAAATAATGAAACTTTATAAAAAACAAACTATTATTTACTAGCCAAAAGATGACTCATATTATTTACGAAAATTCTCTAAAACATACTAATTCACCACCACGTGCTGTTGGGTCCCATGCAAAAATCACTCAGATATCACATGATTAATGGTTCTAAGGAAGTTGGATTGAGTTGCTGTCTTCGACAAAGTTGCAGTCAACAAAATCATCTTTCTTATTTTCACTTGAAGTGATTAACTGTTGCATATAGTTGTACTTAGCGGTGAAAATGCGAGCTAGTGGGTTATCTCCACGTACATTGTCGAAAATTCCTATACAAATTTCAAACACCGTTCGGATTTCAAGTGGGCCAGACTTTGCTGTAGCATCTTTGCTCAAGTATTTTTTTATTCATTTCGTTTATTTGATAGACACAAATACGTTGGCTTGGCGGTACCAAATTCATTTGTTTTTACATTTTGGATATCTTAAAACTAGGAGGTTACAATGTTGAAATATTTTTTTTATAAAAAGCAAAAAAAATTACAGCTATCTTAAGACTAGAAATAAGATTATATATTCAAGAGAGGGGTAAAAGCATTCGTTCAAATACATATTGAACATTCCTTTGATTAATAGACTTGTCGTCAATTACTGAATTCAAAGAGTCGTCAAATATTTTCACACATATAAAGGAGCAATACTTTTTAAAATGTCTTATTCAAAATATCAGTTTTTTTGACAAATATGATACAGAAGTGAATGAACTACTTTGAATAACTATCGAGAAGAATGCTTGATAATGAAACGAGGAACATGATTATCATGAATTTCTAATATTCGAATATGGATACTCAAACCATTTTATCGCATAGGGTATTTCCAAATGTTGGAGTCGAATTTTTCAAGCACTTGTTTTCTCCCTTATAAGAGAAATAAACAAAAATAATTAACGAGCTGGAACTAAACCAATATTCTCGACGATGTCTTTGTCGAACAACTTTATTCAAAAAAATTCGGCATCTGTAAAACTTCGGGATATGAAAGAATGGAAATTTCCCTTTTATTTGAAAGTAAAATTAAAATATCTTGTCGGGAGGTCTAGAACAACTTTTTATTTTAAAGTTTTTTTTATTGAAAAATTATGTTTTTTTATGAAATTAATTCGCAATTTTGCTACTAATTGGTACTATAGACATTCAAAAAATATTAAAAGTGAGAATCTGATGAACAATCCCATTGTCTGCAACTTCGTAGAATGCTATAAATCGATATAAAATCACCCGTGAAAGTTATTAAAATTTTATCAGTTTTTAGGTGTGCGCGGGGCCTATGGATTAAGAAGTTGATTAACAAGGACTTACAAAAAATGTTGGGTTTAAATGAACATATTACATTCAGGTAAATTTCAATGTATACAAAGTCCCATTCCCAGCAGAAAAAAATATATTTTCAGATTTCTCCGAGTCTTGGGCGAAAATGACACTTTAAGAAGAAGGAGGTGCGGAATTCGATACCTAATCTTATACCTTTTCAAGATATTGATTAATGTAGTAACGGATTTTATCATGCCTTTTTCATTTCTTTTCTCGCTCTAGGGGATAGCTAATGTAAACTAGAATGACCCTTCTTCCTGATCCTATCCTGCCTAGTAAAATACAATTGGCTTAAATTCAAAACTTTACATTTTAATGAAATAAAGTAGCCAGTTCGAGTCATTGTAATACAGGTCGGATTTTATTGCAACTTTGGATTGAGAATCCTGTTTGTTTTTATCAACATTAATAGAAAGTCGATTGAAAAAGAAGTTCTACTTCTTCGAGTTTTGGATCCATGTTTGTTATCTTTTGGGGTAGATTCATTTCATTAGAAATTATAGATGCAAATTTTTGCTTGTCCTCAAATTAAATTTCCAAATCGAATACACTTCACATAATATTTGTATATTTGTATATATTTACACCAACAGGCCTCTTGGCCCCAATGATGACTCCTTACAGACTAATTACATCAAATTAATTTCAACAGAACACTTCATGGTAAAACAGATAATTTACAATCACAGTGGCAACATTACAGAAGATATAAACATGATAATATCCACAGAAACATATTTCACATATTGCATAAATTAAACAAACAAAACATTTTTCATATTTTATTTTCACGTTGTCCGAAGCTGCAATCCAACCGAAATGTGCGGTAAAGTTTATCGTCCAGGTTTCCATGTTGTGTTAATTCGATTTTCAAATTTCCTACATCGGATGTTACGAGGCCAAGTTGTGGCTTGCAAAGCAAACGATTCCCATTTGTTGTTAAGCCTAACTCTGAATGACGCATAGTCAATGGTGTCACACGATTTCCAGATGGGCACAAGTTTTTTTACCTCAACTGTGTCACTCGCACTAAGGCCAAGACATTGTGAGACTAAAGCACTAACTTCGCCTTCACTTACATGGGGTTCAATGTTTGACAGGTACGGAGAGAATTCTATATTTTTGTCTTGTCTTGTTAATCTTAGAAAAAAAGAACAAAACCATGTTTCATAATTTCCTTTAAGAAGAAATTCCGGAGTCGTTACTCGTTGTACACGGATCACAACAGAAAACAAACAAGAAAATATCAGGCTGGACCATACATTCAGTAAATTCTCAAAGTAATACAAGTCTGTTTATTGAAGATTTCCCTCATAATATGATAATAGCAAAGACAACATATCAAGAAGACAGAGTTGCCAGTTCAGTTCAGATTCTGAAGACATTAACAGCAACACGTCTTTCAGGTGATACTAAGGTGATACTTTCTATATTTACTTTTATATTGAGAACGCTATCTTCGTATAATAGACGAAACCTTTATTTCTCATTTACTATTGCGATTTCTGTTCAATGAATAGCGATTCCCAAAAGTTAACAAACTTGAACATAAATCTCATCTTATTATTTTTCTATCTTTCATGAAACTGTCAATCAGGATTTTCAATCGAAATCAAATCAAATGACTGAATATCTAATCGAGTTTGATCAAATATAAAGTTAAAATTTAGGCCAAATATATCCCACAAGATGCTAACGAGCAAAAAGGTAGATTGAAGATTACATCAAGCATACTCCAGAATGAGTGAAGAAAAAAAAGAAGAAACAAATATATCTGTGACAGTTTTGCTGCATTATTCAGCATATTTCTTAATTTCGTTCAAATTATGGAATCTGGAATTATGTTTTTTACGCTTAAAGGATGGACTTTTCTAGCATTCAGGTTCTTCTGAGCACACTGTTAAAATAAGGCAATCCATTTTTTTACAAATAAAAATGTTTTTGGAATAAAGCTTCTTAACCAATAGGCCCCGTGCGAATCTAGAAACTTTGACAAAAATTTAATAGCTTTCTCTGGCGATTTTAGATCGCAATGTAGTTTTCTACAAAGTTGTACACAATGAAATTGTCCATCAGATTCTCATTTTTGGTAATATTTGAATGTCTAAAGTATTACCTAGGGGCAAACATGTGAACCAGTTTCATTGAAAACCCTACGTTTTCAAACAAAAAAAACTTTAAAATAGAAAGTTGTTCTGGAGCCCCCGACAGAATATTTTAATTTTACTTTCAAATGAAAGGGAAAAGCCCATTCTATCACATGCTGAAGCTTTAGCGATGCCGATTTTTTCGAATAAAATTGTTCTACCAAACACACCGTGTTCTCGTCTATTGCCTTATTAGCACTGAGAACTGACATACAAGTAAAGTTTTCAACTTGTGTAAGAAATAAAACTGTCGCTTTGAAATGACAACAGCAAGTAGCAAGTTGCCACTGGCCGGCACTGCGATGGGCCAGCAATTGCTATGCGGGACTTGTGTGCAAACTTGGATACAACGGTGACTCACGCATGCAAACTTGTATGCGATGGTGATTTTCAACGTATTTTCATTTAAATGTTTACACAGGTTTTTTGTTATGGTTTGTTCTAGCTTATATGTCTGTTCTCTGTGTAAATAGTGTCAAGCAATAACACGTCAGAATGGCCGATATTATAGCAGCAGTTAAACGACGAAGAGCATCAATAAATACAATGTACTATGTCTGATACGGGTACTATTTTCTCGGTATTTCTCGATCTAGGCTGTCAGTACTCTATGGGAAGCACAAAACGACGGTCTCGAGCTGGATTCAACGAAAAACGGAATCCTAAACCGAATCAGCTATCACCCGGAAGTTTAGCTATGAACATTATCAGCGGCTGATTTTTGCTATAAACAACGTCTGTTGTCCTTTTTAGACGAAACCAGAGAAACTCTCACGAGGAATTTCAAAATGAGAATTTCAGCTTCGTCAATATGCAGGATTCTTCATAGCGAAGTTTTACTTGGAAAAGCCTAAAGCAAATGGCAATCCAAATACGGCATAGCGATATTTATAGATTTTGCTTCGAACTGAATAATATCAATTGAAATTTCCTCAATCTGGTATTTTTAGACGAAGTATCTTTCGATAATCAATTTCGATATCAGGGTATGTCGCGTCCCAGGCTATGCTACCAAAAGTAAAAGGCTTGTTTATAAGGGAGAATTTATACGAAAGGTTAAAGCGTCTTGCCTTTCCATGATAGCACAAACCGAAATGCTTAAATGTTGTTTTACGGAAGGCACTTTTACCAGAATGATATGTTTCCGACATTACAAACAGTTTGCTTTGAATAGCAGACTCGTGGAAACTCACCCTGGCTATCACTTTATTTGGATTCTGGACGGTGCACGAATACACTCTGACGAAATAATTGTGTCGTACTTTCGTTCGTTGGGTGTATTGTTGTAACAAAACAAATTCGTGTTCCACTCGTCAGAAACTGACACCAACTTGCTGCCAGTTAGACGATATATCCAAACTTACAAAAAATCGACGTTAGACACTAAATCCAAGCAGTTCACATAACATGTGTGATCGCCTAAAGTAACTGGTTGTACTGAGTGTTCTCTCGGTTAGCCAAGCACAGATTTAGTGTCCAACTGGTGCCAATATGTTGTTAGTTTGAGTATATCGTCTAACTAGCAGAAAATTGGTGTCAGTTACTGACGAGTGGAACACGAAACATTCGAATCCAACTTGTCTATGTTTGGTCTTGTGCTCTCATGCGCAAATCGGTTTACCCATTTTTTTCTATGGGAAAAAATAAATGTTGCAATATTGAAAATGCCATATTCATTGAGTATTCTTCACTGGATAAAGAGGGGGGGGGGGGGAGGAGAAAGGACCACTTTTGCATTGTCCCCTAACGCAAAACCCCTTTTCGAAATGTCTACTTCAAACGTATTACCAGAAATTCACGACATTATTTGACCTTTGCTGCGTTGCATCATTAAATAAATATTTCGGGCCACCCTAGTCAGCAGCTAATTTCATTTTTTAAATTTTGTGATATCAAAAAATAAGTAAGCCAACCAAAATTACTTTTTGAAAATCTTATCAAATATTCATTTTTTTCACTTTTGCACTTGAACAAATTAAGAGAGCCTGACATGGAAGTACACAGTACTGCTCTGTAAATATCGTTGTTTAAAATCGCTAATTAGGCCATTGCAAATCTTTTTTAAAAATTATGTCACCCCCCCCCCACCCCTTCAAAATTGCTGAAAAAATCAGGGGGCAAATAATTTTTTTAAAATAACCAAAATTCAAAAAATTCTCACGTTTTATAGAGCAACAATAGCTTCCATAGAGTTTTGCTTTTCGTAACTGAAAACTATTATGGTAGTTTTAGAAATTACCATCCCATGATAATTTTTATTTTGACCATTCTCGGGTAAATGTGAATTTTAAATGAGATCATCGATCCAGTCCAACATCAAATGAAACGTTTGCTGGTCGCGGAAGGAAGGAACCATCTGTGTATTATCAAACGAAAATCTCATGGAAAGGCTAATACAGACCGACTTCTGAATCGATTCCATTTTAAACGCAACAGTCGATAGAGACATAATCGATCGTTGCATTCGAAAATAATTTCGATAAGGAAACAATCTGAATTCAAATCAGACTCCTGGCGATTTATATGTGGTTCAATATTCAATATACATGAGCTTTACCGAAAAGTTTTTGACAATCAAAGATTTCATATGGGATCGTAGTGTTCATACCGTATTTCCGCAGCCATATGTGCGATTCTTATGAACTTGATCAGATCAAAATCTGCTACCAAACCTTCCATTTAAGGCTAAGCTTGTGAAAATCGAATAAGTCGTTTTCCAAGATGCCGAAGAGACATTAATTCTGAAATGTTCCAAGAACCAGAAACATGCAAAATTTTCGAGATAGACGCTGGAATCAAAAGAACTTTGTCTGGCCATCAGCGATCAAGAATGCTCTAGCAAAGCTAAATATAGATCTTACAAATAATGGTATCATCGGCACTTACCGCAGGGGGAACCGGCAATCCATTATCGATGTCAATTTTTGTAGCCTTGGAGTAACCGGAAAGATGGACTGAAAAGTGTGCGAGGATATATCCACAGCGACCACCAAGCGATCTGGTACAGCATTGATAACAGGACTATGAACTACACATGAATATGAATATGTGGGAAATATATAAACGAGTGAAGATGGAAAACAGCTATTTTTCACAGGAACGTGTCCGTCGAAGAACTTGAATTTGAGGGTATCCTCTTCAACCTAAATGCGAACGAGTTCACGGCACTACTAACAAGGGCGTGTAATGCGACCATACCAAGGGATGGGAAACCGAGAAGCGGTCGCCGGGTGCAATACGACGATTATCGATCTACGTATAAGTTGCCTCCGAGCTTGGAGAAGAAGTCGGAGATCACTTCGGTTTCTCATCTCGCTCAGTTCAGAAGCTAGAAATCACTCCGCTGCAATAGCAGGGCAAATAATCAAATTTACCCGCGCGACGCTTGGTCTATTTGTAAAGGCAAAAATTGATTCCTTCTGCCTAGTGTGTGAAACGTGAACAAACAATGAGTGACAATGCAAAGCAAAAGTATATCACGATGCAGGCAAACTGTGTTGCTGTTGACTACACGAAATATCCGGTAATACCATCAATTCATGAAGGGGAGCAAATGTTGAAGGTGAACTTGAAGTTCAACGTAGCTTGCGGTACTTTATGCGGTGCAATTCCACCATTTACGTCATGCGGTACTGAATATGTTAAAAAACATTAGTCAAGCAGAATCATTCGCTTCCCAGAACAACATGAAACACGTCATCGAATGTAATGACATTTTATACAGTATCCCAACGTATATAGATGTTGACAGTATTGAAATAAAGATACATGACCTGGCACCACGTACTAGTTCCTTCGCTATCAAACAAATCCTGTCAAAATACGGAGAGGTGAATAGTGTTAAGGAAGATACTTGGAGGAACTTCTTCCCAAGACTCCGCAACAGCGTTCGTGTGGTGAGAATGCGTCCGACAAAACCTATTCCCTCTTACTTGACTTTCACATGCAAATCACCTCATGGTGTTGAATATTCTCAACGAATACTAGTTACGCACCCAGGACAGATTCCTACCTGTCAATATTGTGATCATCCGCTACACCACGGGAAACCTTGCGCAGAGAATGCTAAAGAAATTCCACCTGATACGACCAAAGCCGGTATACAATCATCGTATGTTAAACCACAACCAGTTGGTAAACCAACGACTGCAGACCGGGCATTCACAAGCACCAGCTCAACAACGATCGGCCCCAGTACCACTAAACCAACTGCCATTACCAACATCGAAGTAACAACGATTACAGCAAATGTTTCCAAACCACCAACCAACACCACCAATAAGGAATCTAATACCGATGAAGAAGGATTTACAATAGCGACCCGTAAGCACAAACAACAAATAAGAACATCCGACGATGAGCAAGATGAATGCAGTACCGATGATGACATGGACGTAAACGAAAACGCGAGAGAAGACGGACCAAATGACCCCCAAGGTGCGCTCCACGGCTCAGTTGTGCTAACGCATTGAGCCGTGTCAAATATATTTAAAATTAAAACCGAAGTCAGAAATCTCAAGGGAAGCGAGCTGCAAGAACCGCTCTCAACAAAGCAGTCAAGCTGTACAAGAAAGCCTTGCCACAAAGCCAACGCGAATTTCCTTAGGAGAGACCTACAAAGGTGGCATAACAAAGATAAAAGGCTAAGCTGCACCACCTGAAAGGTGCCCGGAAAAGATGGAGGTCACCATCGAAAGGTTTTCCCCACAACATGAATCTATTTTCGCCGTACAGTGAGGAGGTTGATCACAAAGATGAAGATCGATTTACCAACAAACAGCTTATCGAGATGGCGAAAGCCATAAAAGTGAAGTGATACATGAGAGCTCGGATATGTTCAAAACGATCCGATAATTGGAAGCGACAAAAGCTGATGTTGCTTCCGATGCCGGGACAACATGGAGATCTTTCAGCGTGGTCAATATATCCCTTGGTAATGTTAGAGAGAAGGAGTAATCCTGAACAAGCCGTGAGAACGGCATCTCATGTAATTCGGCTTCCTTATAGGCAGGTCTACAGTGAAATCCATCCAAACGGTTGTGGGAGCTGTGGAGACAGCAGAGATAAGGATATCGTTTTTGCATGGTGGTTCCCTTAGACGTGAAGAATGCTTCAATAGTACTAGCTGGGAAGCAATCGCCCATTCGCTGTACAGCATGAGTAACTCTGCAGGATATTATAGAGCTACTTTCAGTACCGAACACTGATCTACGAGACAGACAAGGGAGAATCACAACTACAACTGACGTTTCTCGACTCGACGCTGTGGAACGCAGTGTACGATGGAGTATTGAAGCTGAACCTTCCCAGAGATATAACGATTTTCGGCTTCACGGATGATGTGGTGTTCCAAGTAATCGGACAATCGCTAGAAGAGGAGACACTCGACACGGAGACGATTGCCCATCATAAAACAGAGTTGGTGATGACTAGCAGCCGAAAGACAGCGCGGTCGGAATATATATCATCGATTTGAACTTTTAAAGTTACGATGATTATGTTAAGGGGAAGGCTGTGAGAGCAACCACAGCTTTGCTTGAGGCGCCAGTGTACTGGGCACCACGAACCAGCTGGAATCGCCGGAACGAAGCATGTGAGCAGACTAGTTTCACCATCAGGGACAAGATCGAGTAGGTCGAGTGAAGCACCAGCGGTGAGTTGTCGAGTTTTCAACGAACCGGAAGCAGCGAACTAGAAGCTACGCTCCATCCGGTATCGCCGAACCGTCCTCGCCAAGTACTGGTTGGCCCTTTGAGTAGGATTTATGGACTATGCGAGAAGATTGCGACAAAACTGGGAGCTAAATGACTCACGCAACAGGTATCGGTATCGGGAGAACTTCCGACGAGGAATTGAGATGGCTCGCGAAAACAGGAACTAAATGGTTCACAGAAACGGGAGCCAAATGGCTAACAGAAGTTCACCACTGCGATTAGCCGGATATGTGTTCGGAGCTAAACCGCTCTAATGTATCATTTTGTCTTAAGACTGAATCAGCCTCCCCACGATATAACACTTCGATGCAGTCTCGTGGAACAAAAGGAAGGAAGAGAAGTAAGGACTATTAGTAGCGGTTACGCACAAAAGTGAATCCCACCTAGAGCCAATGCACTTTTGAAGCTATTTAACCATACTATAAAACATACAGACATTTTCAGATATCGACGAACTGAATCTAGTGGTATATGACACTCGACACTCCGGGTGTAGCTTAAAAAGTCGAATTTCAGAGCGATTGTACAGTCTTCCTTATATGAAAAAGGCAAAAAATGAACTGATGATTGCTATACATTTCATAAATCCGTACGACTATCAAATGAATTTATCTGATGTGGCTACCTACTGTGCAACAAGATGGAGAAAAATGCAAAGATTTCGAAGATGTACACGGAACCGAGCCGAATTACTATCATGTACCAAACAAACAAATCTACGAGTCTTCAAGCACAAGCGATAAACCAAAGCTGATGTTTCCACTAGAGTTCGAAAAAGTATAGTATGCACAGGATGTACGTTCGCCAGGCTACTGTATACGAAATACGCAATAGAAAAAAATATCAGAGAAAACCATATCTGAGATGAATAATTCCATTGACGCACACTTTACCTTTGGATTCATTCCAGAATGTTTTCCAAAAGTCCATAAGTGAAATGTTGCAATCCTGTTTCTGTGCATTGTTATCAAGCAGGTTCACCTTTGACCGATTTTCATGCCTTGTGTGTACAGTCGGTCCATGTGCCGCCACAACGGAACGAAAACTATTGAAGCAACCAAAAGTTAATACCTTAAAGTACTCCTAAATGTTTACATTAAGTTCTTAGAGAACTTTCAAGCTTTTATTGGCAATTTAAAAATTGCACTGTTAGGAAAATTATTTAAAACGAAAACTTTAGCATCCCTTTCCTATGTGAACTTTTGATTGATTCAGTAATGTTTGCTTGAATTTTTCTAGTAAAACAAATAGCTCAACCCCGTTATACGAAATCACCCTGCGGAAACGTCCACGAGAACAATCGAAAGAAAATGCAAAAAGAACAAAAAATTGTGTTTATTAAAATAAATATTTATTTTTTGTTTGCCCCCCCCCCCTCCAGAAAAAAATTTGCACTTGGACATAATTCTTAAAAAAGATTTGAAATGGCCTTAATAGAACAAAATAATGCTCTAAAGTTTGAGATAAACCCATGCCCCAGCTTTACAGTTCATATTATCTGAAAATTTATTCACAAACACACTCAATTCAGTTCGGTAATTTCCGCACAGGCGAACTGTCAGCAAAATTTTTAGACTGATATCTCAGCAAAGTGATAATAATCTATTGATACTCATGGATATATTTTCCGAATTTTAGCAAAACAAACGTCACTTGTACTGAGATCTCGGCAAAAGCTTTGTTAGCTGATTGCTCGGTTGTGTAAAACTCCGCAAAAGTCGCAAATAAAGTTTAGATTAGGTAAAATGGAATTGTGAATTATCGACCAGTTAACCAGTTAAGTTCAATGAATTTCTATTATATTTTAATAAATAACTAGGCGGTGGGCATAGCGTAGTTGGTAAATCGATTGCCTTGTACGCAGATCACCTGGGTTCGATTCTCCACTCCGCACATAGTTTCAGGGGTGTTGACTACCATTGGGCATCTGAAGCTGATAAGCGTCGTATCTTTTGTGTTGATGATTTATCACTTACCATGAATCTGCCAGTCTAACGTTATTCGTTTTTCTATCATAGTTGTCCATTCTCTCTGCCCTGTCACTAACAATGTCTTCGACAAGCTGCCTTCCTTGTAAAAATCAATGTTGTGCCTTCCTAGCATTAATTCAATTGTAGAATTTCTTGCTCAAAATAAAAAAAAAAGTGAAAAAATTTGTTCCCTTTATTCCTAATAGAAAAGAACTGAAACGATTGGTATATGACACTCGGCTAAAAAGTTGATTTTCAGAGCAATTACAAAACCTTTCTATTGAAAAAGGCAAAACATTAAATTGGCCGGTAAATTGTATTTGTATATCGAATGGTATCCTAGTTTTATGTGTTGATTTCTCAAAACTAAAGAATTTTGCATTTTGACTTTGTTTCGTCAGTATCTGGCATTTGACTAAGGCATCAGATTGATTTTTAAGTAGCTATGTCCCGTAAGAGAAAAAGATTCTGTTTACTGGTGAGATATATTAAAATAGAACCTTATTTTAGTAGTTAGTAGAAATAACAAATCAACCATTCTGCAAATAACTCCAAATCTAGCATTTCAATAAAAAGAATTTAAAAAATGTTCAAACCAATAATCGGCCCTTTAAAGTTGCCGTAAATTCAAACAAAAGGACTTGTTAAAAATTCGTTATGTATGCAATGATATGTGTTTGTTTCAACCAAGCTTTGTTATGTTTATCAATATCATCTTTTTTGTTAGTTCTCTCTGCTCGGGTAACTAAAAAGGTTGTTAGAAAAATATTATTTTCACTGGACTAAAGAACTACTGTAGATTGATCCCTCGGGTCTGTAGGATTTTTAGGATTTTGCTTGATGATTGTTTCGACTAGTTTGGCGTCTTCACTTTCATTAATTTATAGAATATAGCGCTTTCAAAAATTTAAAATAGATTGGCTGCCCTACTAGTCAAGATTCAAAATAAATTGGCTTCATTGACAAATTTTTCTACTATTATTAATAAAATAGTAGTAGTATAAAAAATGCAAAATGAAATAGCTTGCGTTATTTTTCTTCAAACTACAAGAATTATTATATGATTGCTCAAATAAACAGGTTGATTGCTTTCAATTACCCTAGAGCACAACAAATTCTTTTGGTTTGGTTTGGATACATAAGTTTCCTACCGATGAATACCGATTTATTATTTAAAGTTATCAATATTGTGTCCCCCTAGCATTAATCCATTGCAGAATGGCTCGTGTGGCTACAACACAGAAACAGATCTAAAAAAATGAGGTTGCCCTCAAGCTATTGCGTATGTTTTGCAAGCTCCAATAACCCTATCCAGACACAGCAATTGAGGATGCCATTCTGTGGGCAATGGAAACAGTGCCTGCAATATATCATACATACAAACCTAATTTTGCTCATCCAAGCCCTTCTTTCTCTTATTATCGTGGCGAGCAACAAAAAATATGCAAAAGAAGAAGGTACTCGAACCAAACGAAATGAGAAAATAATATATTCATCATCAATCGAAATCGCACAAATGGAGCTCGCCGAATTTCGGTAAGCCACCAGCGTCCGTTAGATTCCCGGTCGTATGAACTGTACGAAAAATATGTGCCACAAAAAGGAAAGTTATTGCACCGACCGTTGGTGGACCCTAAGAATACATAATTAGGCGACGACCGTTTCTCAATTAAAAACTCATTCGAGATTTGTAGAAATAATGCAATAAAAGCAGAATTCCCGCAACAAAACAGAAAACGTTCATGTTTATTTTCGGCTTTTCACTGTTTTGTTTTACGAGCTTTCGTCTCACTATGACTATGCCACGAAGCTGCGATCTTATGAATAATAACGAACATTTTAAACGACCGTATAATCTGAGGAACAATGATAAGATATGCAGGTGGGAATGCCATGGGCTACCGTAGAAGGAACGCCGCGCGAAAGGATAGTTTGCATCCAACTAATTTCCCTCCCACGATGGCTTTCGGACAACGTCGCGTTGATTGACTGACTGCGTTCCAAAAGAAAGTGCATCAACTGTCTATTAAAATACCGAAACGCGCATAAGTACCGCCGCGTTTTTTACTACCCTTGCACCGTACAATGCCCTTTGAATCAATTATCGCAATTTACGATCGCATTGTTCCGAAAGCCCAGCGCGGGACAAAACAAGCGGACGCGATCGAAACAAACGCGGCGATAGTCGACACGCAATAAACTCACGTTTTCTTTCAATTTCCCGCCTTTTTCCCACTTTGGCACGGCCCAGATGCTAGACAAGTTTCTGTCCGCACCCATCCACCAGCATATATAGCTAAACACGACAGAAGCTATATGGATTCCTTTTTTTTTTTGTTCCGGCTTCCAACCTTCAAACCGGTACTGTATCTAATTCAATCGAAAAGAAGATCTTCTAATTCAGTTTGGCGCTTTGCCGACCGACCGCGACAAGGCTTTCTTTTTAAGGCCGTCACAGACAGCGACCTGTTTTGCGCGGAAGCGAACGAACGAACGAACAAACGATAACGAGACGTCAGGTCCAATTTGTGCTGACATTTTTGACTCATTGCCACCAACTCGATGCTGGCTGGGAAGATCCAGGAAATTGCATTGATACCGGCGAGAAAGCGTAGGCCGCCGACGAAGACATGACTACCGGTAATAGCGGATAAAGGTAAATTTCACTGGGGCGCACGGCCCCTTCGGTATCCCCCATTCGGGCACTGGACTGACTGGACCAGTTCATGGCGAAAAAAAAATATGAGCTGCTACCACAAGTCCAGCGGCCGTTCTCCCAATGCCCAGATTATGTGCTTTCGGAGAAATGATCAGTGTGAAAAATGCCAGCCAAAAGTGGATCGCGTGAGGTATGGATTCTAAATTCAATTAGATTAATGATTAACCGCGGCCGTTGAGCAGCATATCCGTTAGATTGAACTTGCTCGATTACCTGGGTGAGGCGGAGAAGAGCGAAAAAAAACTCATTGCACAATATTATAAATAAGACTGAACGGTATGAGGTAGTTGATTTTTTATAGGATATCAAAACCGTGCCTCTGAAATCGTAGCAGTACTTCGCCCTCTTCACCTGGAATGAGAGGAATCAACATACGTAAGACCAGTTTTGCGGTTCGTGCGGTAACTCTACTTTTTGATTATGTATAATATGCTAAACACATCTATTTAGTACAATGGATGACAATGGATTGAAACTTTCCACTAGAGTGCTTTCTCTAAGAGTTCAAATTATCATGACTACAGAAAATTACGCACAATATTTATTTAGAACGTATCAATATTCCTATTTATATCCTTGGTTACTGTACTTTGATATCATGCAATCGCAGCAGTTTGGGTGGATCATGAATAACCACCTTTTCTACTACTGTTTTGATTAGAATTTCATGAACATTATTCAAGATCACTTTTTGGCAGCCACATTGCATACGATATTTAGTTTTTTTCAATGCTCAAATTCGTGTCAGCGACCCCAAAACTCATATACACAAAGTTTCATTCAGTCTCATAAATATTTTATATTTTTAGTCCGCCATATTGGATCCGCCATTTTTCAAATCTAACCTCAAATTCGTGTTTAGTGACCTTAGAAACCTATAAATTCAGTTATTTTTGGACAAATAGATCGAGTAACTTAAATTGTACACGAAAATTGTTTTCAAACACGCGTTTTCTTTAAATAAGATTTTTCGAATCTGCGGGCATTCTCGTTTATGAGCCATTCAACCAATCAACTTCGTGTTTTACCAAAGCGAAAAAATCATGCGAAAAAAACGATACTTTGTTTTCAAGTGGCCGCCATTTTGTTTCTATAACAAATTTTTTAATGTTTTTTAGATTGGTGCGCCTCTATGGAATGTCTCCTTCGAGATCGTTTTGGTTTTCTGCTTGTAGACGACGAATTGCGACCTGTATCGTACCCGCAGATGAAGTCGGTTTTCAAAACACCTTTTTGCTGGAGCCGCCATTTTGAGCGCCATTTTTGACACCTTACGCTCGAAAATTTTTATTTTAAAGATAAAACCTTAATAAACATTTTGCAGAACAGCACACATGTCCAAGTCATTTTACATCTTCAAAAAAAATTATCAGACATTAGGTACTTACGTTCTCCGGCTGGGGTTCACTAGAAGGTTGATAACAGTCTATTATCTTTCTGCGGACAAAACCAGCCTAGAGGCCATGTTGCATCCGGCGAATTTAAGTTACGAAATGTGTAGTGCTGTGATCGAGTATGGTCCTCGGCATAAACTTACAGCAACTATGAATATACCCCACCTTACGCAGGAAGGAAAAGCTTCTATAGCAGTGATTCTCAACCTGGGGTCAGCGGACCCCTAGGGGACCGCGAAGTCGTTGCTGGGGGTCCGCGAAGAGATAAATATTTTCTGAGTGCCTATTGATATTTTAAGTCTTGTTCCCTAACAAACTGAAAATAACATATTGGTAGTATACAAAATCGATGTTTATCCGTGGGGATCCGCTGCAACCCAGGGCGATTCCTAAGGGGTCCGTGGTACGAAAAAGGTTGAGAATTGCTGTTTTTTAGCTTTGGTTCAAGAACCAAATTTCCATAAAAGAAACTTCAATGTTGGAAAGCTAAATAACCCCGTCTTGGTAGCTTTCAACAAAAATGGTATGACAAATCCACGTGGAATGCCTCGTGCATGTATATTTGCGAACAGTGCTAGTGACGCATGTCATACCCGATCTCACAACTCGCGATATTCGTTCTGTCACAGTCAATATGACTGTTGATAACAAAAACAAGAAATACGTCTATTGTTCAGTATATTTGTGCATAATGAACCATCACCTTCTGATGGTTGCAAAAAGGTTGTATCATACTGTGGCAGAAATGTGTTTCTCTTCATAATCGGCAGTGATGCAAATACCCACCATATAAGTTGGGGCAGCTCAGATATCAATTTGAGAGGCACCGAATTAATGGAATACTTAAGTAGTACAAATCTGCACATTCTTAATGAAGGAAACCACCCAACATTTGCACGAGCTGGTAGAGAAGAGGTGTTAGATGTAACTCTCTGCGCTGACAGTATTGCGCATGAGCTAGCAAACTAGCTCGTACCGAACGAGGTCGAACCTTCGTTATCTGATCATAGAGGAACACCTTGGTGGAATACCGAACTTGTTCGACTCAAAAGGTTATGTAGAAGAGCTTTGAATCGCAGACGTAGGGACGGGTCTGAGGCGTTAAAGTTGGCTCGCAAAGCATACAGAAATGCCCTTCGATCCTCTGAGCGAAGTGGTTGGAAAAGCTTCTGCACAAATGTCTCAAGTCTCAACGAGACAAGTAGATTAAATAAGTTACTTTCGAAATCAAAAGACTTTCGTGTCAGTTCAACTAGAACTGCTAATGGTGAATACTCGTCTCACGAAGATGTCTTTTTGACACACACTTTCCAGGCTGTACGGAGTCATCACTGACGACTGATTCTTGGACATTTGCTCGTAGAATTGTGACAACCGAATCGATCAAATGGGCAATTGAAAGTTTTGCTTCGTATAAGTCTCCGGGATAGGATGGAATCATTCCAGTTCTACTACCGAAAGGATATGAACACTTCAAGCATGTTTTGAAAAAGGTTCTTACTTGTAGTCTTGCAACAGGATACATTCCATTAGCGTGGCGGAAAATAACTGTCAAATTCATTCCCAAAGGTGACCGCGTCACTTATGAGGAGGCAAAGAGCTTTAGACCCACCAATCTGACCTCATTCCTTCTCAAATCAATGGAACGTTTAACCGACCACTACATTCGGGATGTTAGCTTGGGCGAGCACACGCTGCATGCAATGCAACATGCATATCAGCGGGGAAAGTCTACAGCAACCCTGATACACAATGTTATCTACAACATTGAAAAAGCTTTTTTACAAAAGCAATAAGTTTTAGGAATTTTTCTCGATATTGAAGGTGCTTTTGACAACGTGTCTTTCGAATCCATTTTGGAAGCAGCACAATGTCATGGAGTACCTTCATATATCACGACCTGGATACATAGAATGCTTAGCTACCGACATCTGTGCGCATCGTTAAGACAAGTAGAGATAAGAAAACTGAGTGTCTGTGGATGTCCTCAAGGTGGTGTGCTGTCACCACTTCTATGGAACTTTGTCGCCGATGGCTTGTTGAGGAAACTTAATGAGCTTGGGTTTCCGACGTAGTTTTTCGCCGATGATAATCATATAATGATCACCGGTATTTGCATTAATACACTTTTTGAATTGATGCAACAAGCCTTATGTGTTGTTGAGCAATTGTGTCTTCATGTTGGACTATATGTTAATCTAAATAAAACATCAATGCTGCTTTTCACGCAACGAAAGATTACAACCGCAACTTGTCCATTGCAGTTCTTTGACTCTGAAATTTTTATCGCAGATAAAGTTAAGTACGTTGGGATAATTCTTGACGCAAAACTTAACTGGACACATCAATTTCAGAATCAAGAAAGCCTGTATGGCCTTCGGCCAATGTAGGTGGACATTCGACAAATCTTGGGGACTCTAACCCAAGCACATTCAGTGGATCTACACAACAATGGTTACACCAATACTGGCAAACGGGTGCCTTGTTTGGTGGCAGAAGGGTGCAGTTATGACAATCCAGTCAAAGTTAAACCATCTTCTGATGCGATGACTGGTGCGTTCTCGACAACACATACTGCTGCTCTAGAGGCACTCTTGAACATACTATCACTATATGTGTTTCTGAAATAAGAAGCACATTCCGTCTGAAAGTTACTGGGTTTTGAAACGCAACAGCCACACAAAACTGTGGCCCCAAATGGTAACTTGGGATGGTTTACACTTGCTCCCAGTGACATTACACTCACACGTAGTTTTCCTTTTTAAAACTTTCAATGCGAGAATTCCTCCTCGCGAGAAATGGCTGTCTAGCTGGATGCAGCGACAACCTAAAAATTGTGTTCTTTGTTGAGGGACCGAGCCAGTGCTGATGTCTATTGTCGTGAAATGAGATTAAACCAGTCTCATTCGCTTGGTAGATACTGTACCGTATTCCAAGCAGAAATCTTCGCAATTCTGTGTGGCGTACATACGGCAATTCAGCGGGGAATTTGCGGTAAACGAATCTTTTTTCGCTCTGACAGTCAGACTGCCCTGAAAGCACTTAGTTCGACATTTAGCATTTCAAATGCTATCTACCTTCTATGGGTAGCTGGCAGTGTTTCAAAAATCACTCCAATCAGCATGCGTAGAAAAAACCATAGTTTGACAAATCATTAAAATCCATGATTTCATCACTCATGGTTTTTTGGCTCCTGAGGAGTGAAAACCGCCAAGGAGTGAAAACAGGTTACTAGATTATAATTGCAGCATACAGTTTAAAAGCCCGGGCTCAATTTAGATTTTCAATTTTCATTTTATTAAGCACAAAAGCAAAACAGATCCTTGCTACAGTTCATGGCGAAAGCTTTTTTTCGATAGACCTCGAAGGAGTGCCATTCTAGCTATAAGTCGATTTACACCACAAGAACGCGCTGAAATCGTAGCGCTTTAAATTAAAAACGATCGTTCAATAGTGAAAACTGTGCGTGTTTATCTTAGAAAATATGGCAGGTTCACTTCACCCTTTCCGGCGGAGTAAATAAACAAAATTTTCGAATTTGGGGGACACAGAACCCCCACGTTATACATCAAACACCACTGCACGACCAGAAAGTAACTGTTTTGGCCGGAGTGTGCTCCAAAACAAGCATCGGTCCTTAATTTTTCAAAGAGGGAGAGACCATCGACAATGGACGCTATCGTTGGATTTTGGCTCACTTTGTCCACAAATGCAGAAAAGGTGCAGAGCAAATTCCCAGGACGCGTTGTCTCAAAAAATGATGATTTGGAATGGCCTCCTCATTCTCCGGATTTAACGGCGCCAGATATTTTTCTGTGGGGTTACTTGAAAAGTAAAGTGTATTCTAGCAAGCCTAAGTACCTTGACAAACTCAAAGCTAATATACGAGCTGAAATTGCTGCCCGATATGCTGTCCAATGTCATGCAAAATGCCCGCAAAAGAGCTGCTTTTTGTGTATCAAATGGGGGTGGTTATATAATCAAAATATATAATAAACCTGGTTTAAATGGCAAAAAATATCCTAAAAAAACTTGTTTACTTGTGAAAACGGCTAAAAATGGCGAAGTTGTTCAATGTCGTAAAAGGATACATCCAGCTGGCGCACCCTGTACCTACTGCTGGGATAATTGAGAAATTAAACATGCAAATCTTGAAGGTCTATAAGCGGCGACAAAACAAGAATCACAAACTGGAGTGGACAGGAGGAGCCAAAACCAGGAGTGAAAACTTAAGAGTCAAAACCCACTTGGATTGCTTTGATTTTTTTACTCACTCCCAGAAACGTGCATAACAATGATTGGTTCCCACCGCTCCTTTGGAAACAGGCTCTTTGGTGTGAAATGTGTGGTTTATTTGAAACACTGGTAGCTGGTCATTCCGGTATTACTGGAAATAAATGGACGAATTGGCTAGAGCGGGCGTTGCGACTGACTTCGTTGGTCCAGAACCAGTTTTACCACTTTCGATTAGTTGGATAAAGCACAATATTCGCTCTTGGGCTGTATCCGAACATGCCAACCACTGGCGTAGCTTGCAAACTTGCGTTCAAAAGAAGACTTTTCTGCCGGATGTGAGTCCGAAAATGTCAAAAAATTTGCAGCATTTTCCCAAGCGCAATAGCAGTATTCTAGTCAGGGCACTGACTGGACATTGCGAACTCAATTATCACATGGCAACTATTCAGCGTGCTGAGTATTATTCATGTGATCTTTGTAAATCCAATTACGAAACTTCATATCATTTAATATGTAACTGCCCAGCAGTAATGCAATAGCGTATCCGGATTTTTGGTTCTCCATATATTGGTGAACCTATGTACAGAGAGTTCAAACTCAAGGTTCCTGCTATTGTTCCTAACCCAGTGTGATAAAGAGCTATAATTTAAGCCCTATTTGAATGACAATATCTCTTCGGGGGTGTTGTCGTTCTGTTATCTCAATATCTCCTCGGGTGTGTTGATATATCCGCTCACTGTTTGAATACAAATTCTAAATCCCCCCGAGGGTTGGAAGTTTAATTTCTGCTATTGTAGCACCTGCAGATCGTCCAGCATCCTTCCGGGGGTGCAGAATACTTTGTTTTAATTGTCCTGTGTCTAACTAACCATAGCACTGCCCCAATCCTTCCCATCAGGGAAATGATGGAAAAGCAGATCATGGCACAAATCTCAGATCAACATGGAGAATGGCCATTTTAGCCGGTCAATCCTGATTCCTGAAACCATTTTATATAGTTATCAAACATTAGGTTCTTTTTGCACAATTATATAAGATATAAGACCACCTTAAGCGCCTTGAGAGTAGAGGACCCCTTTAAATTTATTTCGTTTAGGTGCTAGAAACATTTTGATAAAAATGTAACGATTATGCATCTTGTTTAAAAGTAAGTTGTAATGCTTTAAAAAACACCCTGTGGAATTCAGACTGATCATTCATATTTCATAACCCTTGTCTATTCGGTAAATAAACATATCCATATTATTTTGATTATCTAAATACCTGGTGGAATTAAAAGGAAAACATTTTTTCTTTTTAAATTTTTATTAATCAACAGCTTTTTTGATAGACACCAGCTAAAATTAACTTTCCTGAAAAACCTGTGCAAGCATTTAAATGAAAATACGTTGAAACTCACAATCACATACAGGTTCACATGGATGGTTCACAATTGTATCCAAGTTTGCACACAACGCCCTTATAGCGTTTGCTGGCCTATCTTTGCGCCGACTAGCGGCAAGTTGCTACTTCCCAGTTGCATTTAAAAACATCAGTTTTATTTCTTATACATATTGAAAACTTTACTTGTGTCACTGCGAACTGACATACAAGTAAAGTTTTCAATATGTGTAAGAAATAAAACTGTCATTTTTAAACGCAACTAGAAAGCAGCAACTTGCCACTAGTCGTCGCTACGATCGGCCAGCAAACGCTATAAAGGCGTTGCGTGCAAACTTGGATACAATTGCGAACCATCCATGTGAGTATGCGATGGTGATTTTCAACGTATTTTCATTTAAATGTTTACACAGGTTTTGCAGAAAAGTTTATTCTAGCTTGTATGTCTGTCTGTGCTTGTATGTCAGTTCTCAGTAATACGAAGTAGCTCATAGATTCACTAGAGCTAGCTTGACAAGTCGCTGTCATATGGGCACGATGGTTCTCAGAAAGTATTTGCAGTATTATCAGTTGTGTTTTTCCTAAAAGCTTCATTTTCCTAAAAGACCTGTTCTAAACCGGTGTCAATCCTTAAATTGTTTCTGGAGGCGTGCTGTATTTACGTCATGTCAGACACACACTCGACCTGGCATTGTAAAATTCCACATTCCCCATTTATCGTGCCACACCCCTCACTTTCGAAAATCGTTCAACAATTCTCCACTGTGAAAGTTCAGGATTTCAGGCCGTGCCGCGAGCTACTTGTGGACCGAGTTCCAGACTTGACTCTAAGTGGACCAGCTGCGCTGAACTCTGGCAATGAATAGTGAAATTATAATTCAATAATTTTGCACCGATCTGATTTGCCGCATTGAAATTCACCAATTACCATATTACCAATGAGCGCAATGGTCATCTTTATAATAATCCATGTTGTTTCCAACCCATGCAGCACTGCCCACTCCGGGACACGCACCTCCGGAACGGGAGTTATTTTGCACAGGCAAATTGCAATTGTTATAATGTGGATCGAGTGAGAATCGAAACGAGGCAAAAGAAACGCAAACAGGTCACCATATCATGAACAGCACATGATCCGATCCGCGTGTTCAGTCGAGAAACGACGATGCTACGGCGCGGATATCACGCGAGGCACATGCATAAATAATGCGGGAATATTCACTTGTACGCACGAAATTATGTTGCCTCCGTTTGCTTATTTTTAGCGCAGGCCCTGCCTACACCACTTCTTTTTTATACCAACTACGTGCTATAAGTTGCAACCTGAATGTGCCTTCCTATTTTGATTGGTTACCTAGGATAAAACGAGCCCCTTGCGCTGATTCGAAAAAGTCTCGAAAAAATAAAAATTATTTAAAATTTTTCAAGTCTATAAATTTGTAAGCTAATTGACCCTATAATTATGCTGTTATAATTAGTACCTCCTGAAGCTTTTCAATCGTGACTGACATAGCCGGACATATCCCCAGTACAACGATGTGCGCTTAAACCAACATTCCCCCACATTCAACCCGGTTTTTGTATGCACAATTGCCAACTACAAGCGAGAGTGCATTAAATTAACGCTGGCCGATGAGAGAACAAAGCGCATAGATCATTTTCTTTCCCGGTATTTACCTACAGGTACGATACCGAGCCGCGAAAGATGCAATGTCAAAGCCGCAATAAGTCGTGTCTCTAGTTATGCTGTCGCGTCCCACAATTTCCTACTACCCAGAGGCGGCCCCGCAGGGTAAGTGCAAAAAGATGTGAGTTCGGTCACCAGGGACAAGCAGTTCAGCTGAACAATAATACCAACGCTGGATTTAATCGTATGATTTGCTTTACAAGTTTCACACTTGAAGCCCGAGTAAATAATGAAGATTGGTCCTATGTATGTTGAGTAAATGAACTGTTGATTGTTTAACATAACATTGACTAAGTGCAAGAATGCTGAGCGCAGAAGAGCTGCTTTGAGAACTATGAATCGTGCGTATCCTAAAATATGTATAATGTTACAAAATCAAAGATAGAGCTCCAAAGGTTTCTAGAATGTCAATAGTTTCCCAATTCTGTTTTTTTTTTTTAATCGGGATGCCTGCATAATCCAATTGCATTTTTCTTCTCTGTTGGTCTAGCCGTGCATTTGTAGGTCCATCGTTTGGTTCTGGGAGTACACCATACCAACAATGCATGTATGGTGATATACCTATCCATAGGAAGACGGATCTGTTCCTGCACAAAGTGGCAAAAGATCGAGCAAAGAGACCGCGAAAAAAACAAGAGAAAAAAAATTGTACCGCGAGTGACTGAAATTGCATAATGACCAGCACGTTGCTGCGTATATGCTGCCACTATGCCACACAGCATAATGGGCCGCCCGAATACCGGCGATGGCGTAGGTATACAGATCTGTTGTAGATCTGTTGTAGACAATTTGCGAATAACTTCGCGTTTCATGTGGGAAGAACGGGTTGGCATGGGGAGGGGGGGGGGGAAGGATGTGCTTTCCAACCGGACGGCGTGCGGTCAGTTGTACTGTGCGATTCGAGAACTAATCAATAGCGAATTTTCAAGTACTCTTTCGACATTTGTCTGCTACAACCATGGGGGCTTATGAGCTGAATACTGATTCACTGACTTCCGGTTATCGATGGATTTGTGTTATACCGGGAAGTTATCAGAATTTATTAAATGTTAATATAGTTTTGTTGGGGTTGAATACTTATAATCGAATGAACAGTGGTGAAAAAATTTGGTCCACGGTGCAGTTGTGAAACTTGGAAATATCGTATCATATTAACTTTTTCATCTAACTGGTTCTTTATCGCCAGATTTTTATTTGATTTTTCTACAACTATCATATGATTACTCCAAACGTTAAATCTTCAACGCTAGAGTTGAATTTCGCGACAAGTAATCCACTGCACATCTTATTTTTCCAGTATTCAACGTTTGAAAAATATAACTGAGAAAAATTGCTGATAATGAAATTTTGATCGTAATATTGCCGTATCTTCAAATATTAAGAAAAGTAAAAGCAATGATAGAAAATTATTGGATTACTTTGCAGTAATTTGTATTAGAACATATTCCACGCAAAGTTCTTTTTTCAAGGAATCTTCGTGTTCGGTACAAGTAGGTGGAAAAACGCCCCTCGTAGACGACCACGAATCTGAGCCAAAACTCAAACGTTGACATTCGGTTGACACCGTCACAGTGAGCTGTCATATAACGTGGCACAACCCATCACTTTGACAAATTTATTGAAACTAATAGGAAGCAGGAGATTAAAAGTAAAATTAAAATTGAATTTATATTGTGCTTATATTCATTTACAATCTAAAATTTATTTGTAGCCTAAATTAAAATTAAATACTATTTTCGGAAGCAATTTCTGTTCAATTAAAATAAATCGGAGACTAGATTGTAAGTAAGAGCTAAGATTAAAATGTATCGTTATCTAAAAATAAAATTTATTCACAGCTTTAGCTGAATACTCTAAAACCGGGTGTTCTGCTGCGAGAATTCCGAAATCATCACGAACACTTCGTTTTTCTTTTCATTGTTACCCCAACAAAAAATTTAGCTGGATATTGGCTTGAACAGTTCTTGTTCAGCTTATTCTTTCGGATCATAGACTTGTTCAGCTTTTGTTGTTTGTTAGGGCATTAGGACAAATATCACCCATTTCTGGTTACGATAGTGAATATTTCAATCCCCGTTCGACGCTTTGAATGTCATATTTTTGACAATCCCATGTTAAGCCCTAAACCAGTGGATTTCAACCTTTTTCGATCCATGCACACTTTTCCGAATATTGATCCTAATGATGTACCCCTTTCTGAATTTTTTTTTACCATCATTACTCTCTCAGAAAAAAAAATATTTTCAGTTAGTTGAAAACCATAAATTTTCAATAAGATTTTTTTCATAAATACATATCTACAATGAGTGACTCTCATTGTTTACTTTCTCTTCTGTTAATAATTCGGTCGTTTTAACATTTATCCCTCAACTCTTTGCATAATATGCTAGTCAAAACCACCGTCTTGCGATCTGTACTGTAAAATAAGTGAAAATTGCTATAGTGACGCCGTAATAATCGAAAGAGGAAGTAAACAATGTCTTGTAAATCTCTTGTAAATATTTATTTTATTTTTCTCAGAGTTTGAATAAAAGTATCACAAAATTTTAAGATAATCGGATGAAAAATGAATTTTTAACATGTCGTTGAAGCAAGTGATGTCGAAGATTTATGTTCAATTCAATTCATTAAATTTGTTAGTACCATAGAACTTCAAATGACGATATCTCAAGAACTACATGGCCGATTGCAATTATTTTAAGTTCTTTGGAAAGAATAATGAATATGCTAAACTATAGATGTGAGCTATAAGCGTAGAAATGATTAACCTCTGTTCTGCACCAAGAAAATTCAATTAAGGAATTCAATGTCATATCAGTAATTTATTTGTATACGTCTTCCAATTTTTGAGATGGTCTCCCATGGGTCACTTATCATGAATCTGATTCAAAATTTAGTGTGGTTTCAAGATATATAGGCCTCATCTTGCGCATTTTTGCGCCGAAGTTGCCATATCTATGTTTTTGAAAATACCCATATGGAGACGCCCTGTAGCTCATAAATCTCCTTACAAACTGGTTGCCTAAACAACATAATATTACTAAAAAATTGCCATTTTTTACTAGTTTCGTCAACCATTTCTGCAATCCGACGTGATTGGCTACTGCGATTAACGTATATATTAACCCTTTAACGACCAACACTTTCAAATGGGTTTACATAAAAGTTGTCGAAAAATTGAAATATGGAATTTCAAAACTGATAGCAGAAATGGATTCAGCGACCCAAAATTAGTTAAAACCCCCATTTTTAGGCACATAGACCAACTTTTATAATTTTGTCACTTTGTATGAACGGTGCCACTGTGCGCTGCGGTTCTATGTTCACATAAAGAAAGAAAAAGGATGGTTGGATGATGTCAAAGACAACAACGCAATAAAGTAGTCTTAGAATACACTTTGAATTATTTTTCGAATTTTATTCGCACAGATTGAAATTGCAAAACGTAATATCGTAATATTTTTTCATATATTTTATCTTCATATTGACCATTGTATGAAATACCTTAACCTCACAAATTTGATAAGTGCTGGTCCTTTTGTTTACAGTTTGGACTTAACAAATTTGGAATCCATTAAATTAGCAAAGTCACCACTTTTAAAACGTCGAAACCAATATTCGCATGCTTTTTCCGTTGGGTTTTATCGCCATAAACTTCAAATAATAATCGATGACTTTCAGCGGCACTTTTCCTCGAATTGAAAAAGAAAAGTAAAACTTCCCGCCAATGCGCTTACTTGGCACGTACATTGACATGTTTAACTCTCGAAAAGTCTTTTTATTCACTTTTACATGAACCGACTGTCGTGAATTTCGGGAGTTAAATTTACGCCTTTTATCCGCGGGAAAATTGGACGAGTGAATGAAGAACGACTCTGAAATTCTTTCGCTCATCGGACAGTCCTACACACATACATGGGTAAGTCATAATACCGATCCCAACTTCGGGCGCCAGCAACCATTTCCTCTCATCAGAATATTGCTCTCGCTATGCCTACCGCGATTCTTATATGCACGCGCCGGTAGGAAGGCGAGCGTATGTATCATTTCCTCGAAAGCAACCTGCGGATATTTTCGTGCCCGTTCGTTTAATATGATTCTTTAACGCATACATACACTCGCTGGTACGAAAGCGAGCGGCGATGTATTCGAAACCTTGCACGTATTAGTCTCATTCGCTTCAGTCACATTCTCTGTTCTCAGAGAGAGATTTATTTATTCAAAGAATATGGTTACAGCACAAACACAAATATAGAGGAGAACTTCACCAAGCTGTAAGTTAAATATAAGTGCACCAACCCTTAATGATTAATTTCGGTTTCACTCGTATATCTAGGCTTTATTCCCCACATTCTTCCCCTTCTCTACTCATAGGCAAAACCCGCATACGAGTTTATCATTGAATCGATTGCTTTTTTTAATGTTATTCCGATGGGCTAACGATCACGTTACTAAATTACTTCAGCAGTTAGAACTGTTAAAGGATCACCTGTGCTCACATTATTTGGCTTCATCATTAATTACTGTTAATGCCATCGAGTCTTTTTGGCTACCAAACTCAAAATTAGGCGAAATTTTTCGTTCATTGGTTACTATTCCAAATGTTAGTCTCATTTCATTAGATATTTAATTGCGTTTATAAAATTTAAAATTAATTTTTCTCTGCGTTTTGACAGATGAAATTAAAATATCATTCTGTGCAAACTATCCAAATGACACTTATCGTCAGTATGGAATCATTGAAAATTTATTTATCTCCTTGCTAGTGGTGATCAAACAGCTTTTTCTTCTCATACTTCAATTTTCTTTCTTTCCACCAGAGGACTATCGAACAAATCTTTCCTGTTGGCAAATTTTTTTTTCCTCTTTTTGTTAATTCAACTTTCCAAGTTGAATTATCGCTCTTTCATCGCAAATCATGATTTTATAAACACGCCCTTTGACAAGAAAATTTTGTATTCGAAAATCTGTTTTTGGAAATGGGTTTTCAAATGGTAAATGAGTCTCATTCGCCTTAAGAGAAAACCAAACTGCCCTTCTGTTTGCTGGAATTCAAATTCATCTACATTTTCAATATTACCTTTTTTAAGCAACATCTTCGCTGAGGAGCATTGAAACAAAACTTAACTTCCATATCATCGCAAAATCAAACAATTTAACTTTCATCCTCTTTAGTTATGCTCTTATTTGGTTGTCATTCAAGAAATTTTCCTTCATTCTTCCGTCTGTGAATATCGCCCGTTCACTGAGAACTAACCAAATATGCAACCCAAACTAAACCACCCCTTCGTCAGCCAACTTTATTTGTTAAAATTACCATACCATACCATCGCCCTTCCGTCGAAGAGCTTCCATATAATGCTAAACTGCCCTTCCAACAGCAAGCACATTTATTATTTTTTTCTCATCATAGCTCTCGCCCTTCTGTCGAGGAGCTTTCACACAATGCTAAACAGCCCTTCTGTTAACAAGCATTTTAATTTTGTTTTTTTTCAACTTAGCTCTCGCCCTTCCGTCGAGAAGCTTTTATATAACGCTCCGCTGCCCTTCCGTCAGCAAACATTTTTTTATTTTTTTTTTCAACTTAGCTCTCACCTTTCCGTCGAGAAGCTTTTCTACAACGCTACGCTGCCCTTCCGTCAGCGAGCATTTTAATTATTTTTTTTCATCATAGCTCTCGCCCTTCCGTCGAGCAGCTTTCATACAATGCTAAACTGCCCTTCCGTCAGCAAGCATTTTCATTTTTTTTTTCTACTTAGCTCTCGCCCTTCCGTCGAGAAGCTTTTCTATAACGCTACGCTGCCCTTCCGTCAGCAAGCATTTTCATTTTTTTTTCAACTTTGCTCTCGTCTTCCGTCGAGAAGCTTTTATATAACGCTACGCTGCCGTTTTCGCGTCTTCTACATTCGTCTTCTACTTCGCCCTTCCGTCGAGGAGAAGTTATTGTGATATAATGTCACTCATGAACCAGAAACACGCACTTATTTTCGAAAAAAATCTTACCTAATGGGAGCAACTACGCCATTGTCGTGAATTTCGGGAGTTAAATTTACGCCTTTTATCCGCGGGAAACTTGGACGAGTGAATGAAGAACGACTCTGAAATTCTTTCGCTCATCGGACAGTCCTACACACATACATGGGTAAGTCATAATACCGTTCCCAACTTCGGGCGCCAGCAACCATTTCCTCTCATCAGAATATTGCTCTCGCTATGCCTACCGCGATTCTTATATGCACGCGCCGGTAGGAAGGCGAGCGTATGTATCATTTCCTCGAAAGCAACCTGCGGATATTTTCGTGCCCGTTCGTTTAATATGATTCTTTAACGCATACATACACTCGCTGGTACGAAAGCGAGCGGCGATGTATTCGAAACCTTGCACGTATTAGTCTCATTCGCTTCAGTCACATTCTCTGTTCTCAGAGAGAGATTTATTTATTCAAAGAATATGGTTACAGCACAAACACAAATATAGAGGAGAACTTCACCAAGCTGTAAGTTAAATATAAGTGCACCAACCCTTAATGATTAATTTCGGTTTCACTCGTATATCTAGGCTTTATTCCCCACACCGACATCAATTGAAACCTGACGCCTAATGAAGACATTTAAACATAAAGTTGCATAAAATTGACAGGAGGCGATATACACGCTCGTAAAAAGTTACTCAAAAATGAGTTTAATCCCACCCATTTCCAGATAAAGTGGAACAACCCTTAAATTGAGTAATTCCGGAGTTACTCAAATTTGAGTAAGCCAGCCTGAACCAAAAACTGAGTAATTATTACTCGGTTTTTGAGTACAATATTATCTACACTAAACCCAAAAGTGCTTCACTAGTACTCAGATTTTGAGTTCAACATTGCTCAAATTTTGAGTTCAGTACAAATTTAACAAAACCAAAAATTAAGTAATTATTACGCAGACTTTGAGTTGAACATTACTCAAATTTTGGGTTCAGTAGAACTTCAACAAAACCAAAAATTGATCGATTTTTACTCATATTATGAGCAGAAGCTTACCCAATTTTTGAGTAGACAACAAAGCCAGTTGTAATTCCTCAGTTTTTGGGTAGAATATTACCCAATTTATGAGTGCAATATTTCATTAAAACCCAGTAAAGTTCAGCCGGAAATGAGCCGGAATTCCAGCTGTTTCCAGCCAGTATTCCGGCTCCAGTGACACAACCGATTCTAGTTAGAATAGGTTGTGTCACTGGAGCCGGAATACTGACTGGAGCCAGCCGGAATTCCGGCTCATTTCTGACTGACCTTTACTGAGAAACATCCGGATTATGACTTGCAATTCTGAATGGTTTCTGTAAGAAGAAATGCAACAACCGATTCCTATTTAAATTGGTTCATGATCGATTGTTGCATTTGAACTGGAACTAAACCGGTTTACATCCAGTGAAGAAATTGGCCGTCAAAATTTTGTTTTGGATACAACACAATGCAGTCTTTCTTTTCTTATGGAATATTTTTACAATAATAATTAAAGAAACTTCTGTTTATTAAATTTTATGGTTTTTAGTAAGTATTGTATAAAAAAGTTGTCCTTTTATTTGTTGTCAATACGTGCGCGGGAAACTTCAATAAAAGTTTGGACGAGTCTATTCACAGTTGTCCTCTGACTGTGCGGAATTATATTATATATGGCACATGCCAGAAAGTCCCAAAACATTCTAAAATTAGGTGGCACCTCCACTCCGAGAACTGCGTGGCATTTGAATAAAATTTCCACTGCATGAATAGAATTGTTAGTCTCGAATATAACTTTTTTCTCACAAATGACGGCATAATTTCCTCTTTTCATCGGGCTTGCTACGCACACCATGTGTAGTTTGGAATCAGTTGCGGGGGATGCCACGTATGTATCTAAGCACTCCTAATGATGATATAAAATCATTACATCTAACCTTATGTATATTATATTGCATTTACCCCAATCCAACGAATTAAAATTGAAGCCGAATGTTCTTCGCCTACAGTTGGACAGCCTACCAGCGTTCTTTTTTGTCCGCGAATTGGCATATGAGAAATTATTCTCAAGCATCCTCGAATGTGATCTGTGAATAGTTTTACAAATTTAAAATTTTATGACAGACCTTTGGGCTAAATTTAAAAAAATTATATCTCACCATCTTCTACTCTAGAGAATCTGGACGGTAAATAAGATAGACACTGAGAGAAGACATCCTCGATTTTGAGACCTTCTGTTCTGTTAGGATACAATCTCTCAAACATTTGACGAATCTAGAAAAAGTGATATGATATAAATATTCATATGTTCCGTGAATACCATAAAGTGAAATAGTAAATAATAAAAAATAAACATGTTACCACCAATCCTTCATATGAACACAGGTGTGGAAACATATCCAAGATATCATTAACGGGTTTCTTTTCTTTTAATAACAGTTTGAGGACTGGAAAGCATCGGTCCATTTCATCACAAATATGTTCTGCTACTGATGCCGATGCAAGCATTACTCGGAGCAATTGAGCCCGCTCTACAAGTTCAGTTGAAACGGACTCTTCTACAGGCATAGTTCCTCGATTATATTTATGTTTTTCTGCAGGTAGCTGTTTGATGACATTCCGGATGCGATGAAATATCATGCCAGTATGAGCACCCTTTTCCTTGCCTCCGTTGCGCCAAAAGAAAAATGACTAGCATGAAAATAATTATAATTATATTAGAGAAATTAAATAAGCATAGAATAACAAACCTCATCAGGAGCAGTTGGTGTGACTCGCGTATTACTAAGTTGTGGAAATAATTTTACGATTTGAACAGCTGCCGCATGCTGTTGATCAACAGAAGGATACCTGCGCATTTAGAGATCATTGGTTCGTTACTCCGAAAAAGACCAAAAAGATTCCGTGAAAGATTAAGTTCTAAATTTCTTAAAAAAATCTAAATGGTAAAAGTATGAACGGTATTTGATTCGTAATTCTTTGCATGCTGGGACACATCTATTATTTTCTGAAGAAAATCGGTCAGTTTATTACTGTTTTAAAAGTCTGTAAATGTCTGGACCAGGCAAACGCAGAACTTTTTTTTAATCACCGATATCATACTTTTTGATCTGCCTCTCGTTTCTTCTGCTGCAAATTTTGTGCATTGGACGTATTCGGTCTATCCACTCATTGAATATTTACTAGAAGTATATGCTAGAAAATGCAAGAAAATTCTCGACAAACATATGATTACGGCCTAAAAGCCAACTGTCAAAATCCACTTTGAATGGAAATTCCGGACAAACCGTTACACGCCAATCACAGATGTTGGTAGTAAACGAAAGAGAAAAGTTTTCTCTTTCATAAACTGTTGTGAGCTGTGTTCGACTAGTAACGGTTTGTCTGGAATTTCCATTCAAAGTGGATTTTGACGGTTGGCTTTTAGGCCGTAATCATATGTTCGTCGAGAATTACAGCAAAAGAGACGGGAATGAAAGTATGCTAATTCTGCATATTTTTGTTTCTCAGTGCAGCAAATCTGTCCACAGTCTGTAAATCTGGCATCGCTGTTGCTCGATTCAACGACATTGCGGCTTAGTTAGACCCTTTGGTCGATTTACGATTGAACTGTATATGTAAACAAATAAACACGCTCGCTATAAACAGAAATTGTATACCTTTAAATTCTGTTGGTTTAAATGTTTAAGTTATTATAATTCGTCGTCGTCGGTCGTCTTTATAATTTTGTGCCGGAACATGACGAATTACGCTTTCTAAGTACCACCGTCAAAGACGCATGTACGTTCTTATGCCGAAGTTTATAAATCGAACCAGATTGAAGATGTGAAAAGAATGGTCAATATTGAAATCAGGATGCGAAGAACTGATAACTATGTGGTTTCCTCTAGCAGTTTGTACTGTGTTTCATACATTTCTTTACATTTATAATCAGAAGTGAAGTTGTTTGGCCGTGCTTCATTACTATGCATACTTCATAGTTTCATAGGCTCAATGAAGTAATAATGCATGATACTGATTGACTACGATGTTTTTTGAAATAGAAGCTTCACAACGAAAGGCATTGCTTTTCTCTGCTCATAGACAGTGTTAGATCACCTGCATATTTGCTCGAAGGACTACTAAGGGCCGATTTCTTCATTCTCGCTTAACGTCTTAACCAGGTTTAAACGTACTGGTGAACCCGGTTTAAAATTTAAGCGAGGATAAAGAAATTGGCCGTAAGCCCTATAAATATGTATAGGCATTGCGCATTTCGCCGCAAGGTTGCTCTAGCGGAGAGACTCGTGCGGTTCAATGTAAACAATTCATTCTATCACACTTTAAGGAGTGTTTATAGTTTGATGCACTAGTAGAGTAACAAATAAAACTTTCTACTTGCCTTTGACCGTCCATTATTTGAGTCTCCATTTGCTTGCATGCGACTCGTGTAAGATGATTTAAACCGTCCTTATCTGGTACGATCCCTTGATCCAAAATTGGATACAAAATTTTCATTCGGAATTTTGCGTCATCTTCGAATGTCGAACGGTTAATCTGAAAACGTTAAATATGTATAGTACGACAAGCGCTTACAGTAATTATAGTAGAAAGTTTACCAAATTTTGAACATTAGTGGAAGTCTCATCAATTTTATCTTTGGTCGGATTAGCTTCAGAACTATAGTTTTTTATTATGTTAAGAATTGTTAGACGGGATCCTTTTTCGATTATCCCCATTTCAACTAGGTCGGCATCGTTGAGCAGAACTAGGTTCTGATCGTTTATTTTTTGGGCTGAAAAGAGCGAATAAGTATATATAAAGGTTTAAAGTGACATCTCAAGTTGTTTGCACTACCTTCTTGATTGTTGTTTATTTTATTATAAATTTATTTCCAAGTTTATTTCCCTACTAACTATCTACATATTTCAAACTTATATAGTATTCTTCTGAATCTCCGTATATACTCCATAAGTTGTATGTTTTTTTCGTTTGCAAGTTCTTGTGTGATATGCGAATAACTTGACTGTCAGTTTTGAGTTTGTAACTGTTGTATTGTAAACAATATTCGCATTCGAGATGCTGTATTAGGCAAACAATTTGATTATCCGATTGCAATATATCTATTATCAAACCATAGGACATTTCGTTGCATACTTGGTATTTCGCTATCAGTCCCGGCCGAAAGCTTGTGTTATTTATTTTCATATGGTTTATATATTTGATTGAATCTGGTAGATCCCGGATCAGGAGTAAATTACTTAGAGATTTTTTGTGTATGTGCTTTGACGAAACGATATCTACCGTACCAATTTCGTATGAATGGTCAAGAATAGTGGTTATCTGTGCTAGATTCAGGCGCTTAGCAAAGCTGTTTGTTAAATTGATGAAATTGTTGCATGTCTTCGCTTGAGATTTCGACTCCTTGAATTTCGCTTCGAAGCGTAAGCAACTATGATTAACAACTGGCCCATCCTGACGAATTATGTAGGGATAATGAGAGATGTGATGGAATTTATTGGTAGGGTTGATGGCAGGGAAGCAGGATTTGAACAACTTGTAAAAACATTCGATTTCGTTTTCCAGATCGTTATTCTGATTCAATGTTAGCTTATTGGAGAAACTATAATAAGTTATTTTCATGAGAGCTCTAAGCAATGATGATAAATTTGAATTAAATCCGAGAATCTGGTTGAACATAAAAGGGAATGCTCGAAGGAGAAGCCAACATTGCGAAGCTGACTGAGGAATAGCATGTCCACGTGCTTTTAACTTCTCGCAAGTAAAATTAGCGGTAGGTTTATCAGCCGATTCAGTTATACCGTATTCGTAATGCTGTATAATTTGGTTGACTTGACTAATCGTTATCACTTTATGGATATTTACAGCTTCGTTCAAAACACATTTGATTACGACCATGACGACGCCTTCCAAAAGATCATGCATTGGATCAAACGTGTTATTTTCCGCTATGTTGAAATATTTAACTTCATTCAGTGCTGATTTTCGAATGATTCCGCATTGTGAAGGTGTTTTAGTTCCGCTTTGAAGAGCATTTAAATCACCTTGTATGCTTTCTTCAGTGCGATGAGGGAAGGTATCACCAATGTTTCCACAATGAAGTGCAGTACGCGTCGCATAGCACATTCTACAGAATAGACTTGATTGGGGCCCCATTAACTCGAAAATTTCATGAATTGCCAGCGTGTCCCCCAAAACATGCACTAGAACTGCCCTCATCGTAAACTTTTCACTCCCATATTGTACTACAACACCATCATCTGATTCAAGCTCACGCAAATCTTGAATCAGCGGTTTCATAACGTTATTGTAGCCATATTTTTTTACATCTCTTGAGCGAACGGTAAGCGTTAGATATATCCTGTTGGAGGATGAATTAATTGCGGGGTGGAGATTCTCAATTTTAACACTGAAATTGGTAAGTTTTTTTTTTGATTTGCGTGATCCCAAAGGGTTCAGATATTCGACATCGTCCAGATGAAGCGAGAGTCGTAATGCATCGGGAAACCGTGTCAGGAACGGGTGTGTTTTGAAACGTTGACCATCTTTGAAACCGCACAAGATATCGTCATTCACTGCTTCTTCTGCTATCATCTTGCGAGCTCCGGGATTCTTCATAACCAGTGCTAAAATGCTGGTTAGTGGAATATAGTGAGCAATGTCTTTCACTATTTGTACACTTTTTCTTTTGCCTAGTTTGGTAATCGCAGGGACAGTTTTAGTGATTCTAGTTCTTCCCAAGACTTGTTCCCTAGGGTTTGGCACAGCACAACCCGCAACTCCAGACAAATATGCTAGGTTGTCTTTTGGAGAAGCTACGTCTGCAAAAATTCCATCCAAAGATGCGTCGTTTATAAATTTCAAAGCGTCGGTATCGTTTAATGGGATCGACTTCGATTTCAAAAATTCTCTGAATAGATTCAACATGTAACACTCGTAATCTTCTATAAGATTCGAGGTAACCTGTAAGAACTTTTTGATTTTTGTCTCGGGAAGAGATACATCTTTTCGCAAATCTGTGGCGAATTTACTAATTTTCTTAGTAATTTCATCCAACGACGGCGCCGTTTTAAAGAATATGGTATTCGTTATTCTCAACAGATAATCATCATCTACGAGCATATTTTCCGGATGATTATTTTGAATTTGTTCAACAGCGTCATGGTCGTATGAAATATTTGTAGAATTTTCTGTAATTAGTGGATGAACACTCTCTATGTGCCGTTTCAAGCTCTTAAACCTCTGGTACAGTGAACCACATTCTGAAGAAAGGAAAGGTTGAGCGGCTGCTTTGCTGGTGTTCAAATTGTGTACCAACCGGAAGTGTTCCTTCAATTCATCCACGTGTCCAGGAATCATCTTCCCACAATTTGGCACATGGCATGAGAAACCTGAAACCTTACACTTTTTTTCCAGTATATATATATATATATATATATATATATATATATATATATATATATATATATATATATATATATATATATATATATATATATATATATATATATATATATATATATATATATATATATATATATATATATATATATATATATATATATATATATATATATATATATATATATATATATATATATATATATATATATATATATATATATATATATATATATATATATATATATATATATATATATATAATATAACGTGAATATTACCTCGCAACTTCATTGCAGTTTCAGCATCCACCTCTTCCGAAATCTTCTGCATGCTGGTTGTTCAAATCCACTCTTTCAATTAAAATGTATTTTACACACTACAACTCTAGCTTCAACTATTATAAATATTTGAACAAATTTTTATTTGTGAAAAAGTGATGAGCGATAACTAAACGAGCGTGTACCTACTAATGGAAAATGGCGGATGACGCTTGGAATTTTTAACTTGGCGAGAAACGGCTTTTCCGTTTGGTAACTCCAAAACGGTTTCTTGTGTAATACCCAAAAATAGAGTCAGAGTTACTCAGAGATATTATACATGACAACTCAATTTTTGACGTTTACGAACATCATTCAAAACTGAGTTAAAAGTACTCAGAATCTGAGTAACTTTTTACGAGCGTGTATTACTAAAAGCGCCCTCTTTTGTGAATCCCTCAAAACTTATTCGTATACCAAATATGTGAGGCAGTAAAAAAGGCTACGTGAAACGAACGATAAAATGAACAGAAAAAATGAAAAAGAAAACATCTATTCGCAGGTCCCATCCTGTAATGCAAGTTCTCCTTGTAGACAGGGTTGCCACTATTTTTCAAAGGAAATCTGGCAGTTCAAATAAAAATGTCTGGCAAAATCTGTCACTTGACAGCGACCTCAAAGTCATCGAAATTTGGTATACATTTTGGTCTTCATAGAATATTAATCGATTTTTGTTTGGGAAAATATGACCCAGATTTCCAAAATTTGAGCGTAACAGTCTTTATAATTTAAAAATCTGGCAGAATAAAAGGTCCCAAGCAACCAGAAGTTCGGATAATACTTAAAAGTTCACATTTCGAATTTTCAAGCTGCTTAAGCTTTAATGGAACAGAAAGCTGCTTAAGCCGCTATTAGTACACAAAACGTATCGCAAAATTACTTAAAATGGGAAGCTTATGCAACTCCCGTATACGTACTTTTGGTTGCTTGGGGTTTGTCTTTTTGCTAGAATCTCAAAAAAACTCTAGCCGTGACAGACAGTGATGCCACAAATACAGATTTATCTAGAAAGGTACAGATTTTTTAAGCATTTTTGGTACCGATTCTGTACGGTACAGATTACAGATTTTTGTAAAAAAGTACAGATTGGTACAGATTTTTTTACATGACAGCAAGGTAAAATATTTTAACCGTGCGATGAATCCCGGTAAACAGCAAGTATACGTTGAGTTAGACAGTAGCGATGGCACGAATCTGAAGTGGTGCTGGTATTGAGCTTGAACTGAAGCTGACATTAGAATGTGATATGCGAGAAATCTGCTTCCAGCAAATCAAAAGGATGATGTGTAAGTGAAAACCGAGCAAATTTTCTCGGAGTACCTACGTTTACTCTGACCTGCTTTATTTGAATTCCTGCAAGCAAGTTTCTTGCATCCTATTTAAATATATTACCAGCCCCATCTCAGCTTCTCGCCGCCACTGCACACAAAGTGGCAGAGAGAATTTGAGCTTTTGTTTTATTGAATGTAGAGCTGTTTTTTTGTAGGGTTTTGACGTCTTACACGCAACGCAAAATACATTGCACGCAACGCAAAATGCATTACGAATTTCTATTTAGATGGAAAGAAATGCATTTAATCTCGCTGATTTTTAAAAATGCATCACATCCCTAGGGCATGCCCCAACTAAAAGACACTCTTATGTCGAAACTAACAGTCAAACATTAATTGACGTTTGAATGTCATCGATTTCAAGAGGCTTATTGGTTGATTTCTAGGAAAAAAGCATACTTTGAAATTCAATGGAATTTTATTATTTTTTTGAATTCATATTCCGGAATGTTTTTAGTGAAATAAATGTGTTAAATGTTTCGCTTTTTTCATTTAGCATCAATTAGTTTGTGTCGCAGAGAGGTAGGTTTACTAACTTTTGAAGGTCATATCTGATGTATTCAATCACATTATCCAATGATTTTAAGCCAGTGGCAACGTAGTAAGCTTGCGCTTTATCGGCTTTTCTGTTTTATGTGAAGGAATTTATCAAAAAAATAATTGATGGAAAAAAGAGCACTAATGACATATTTTGTCACAAAAATCAACTTTAAACTGAAAATAAACACCCAACTTTTGTGTACCGTAAAATATTTCAGTTTGTTTTTTTATTGAAAGAAAACATAAAATCAGCATTTCCCTCGGATAATATTTGCCAGCTGTCAGCTGCCCCAATTAACGGATACGAGTCGCTAGTTGGGGCGCAGTCGTGACCCAACTAACAAATTTGCGCTGTATTGACATTACCCAGTCAAACTCATTCGGAATTCTAATTAGTTTCTTGCGGAATTCCAGCTCAAATAAAACAGCCGAGTCAGAATGTCTGGTTGATTTTCCCAAATGAAAAATATCTATAAGAAAAATGATTTTTTTAAAACAACCTTATTGTTTGGGTACAGAAACCGGTGCAGATTTTTCTATGGAAGAGTACAGATGGAAAAGATTTTTCAACTCCCGGTACAGATTTAATTGTGGCAACACTGGTGACAGATAAATCTGGCATAATAGCATTCCTTCTGGGGTGTAATGTGAAATTCAGAATATCTGGAAAAATCTGGCAAAATTTACAAAATCTGGCAAATTGTCTGGTTTGAACAAATGTCTGGGAAAATGGGAAAACTCTGGATAAATCTGGAACATTGGCAACGCTGCTTGTAGACTTCACTTATGGCGTTCTCGGCGAGACTCAATTTTTTAAACGACTCTGATACATACTGCTTTTCCCGCAGGACAGTTGAACTTCAGTATTTTTCTGACAGCTCTTTTTTGTTTTGGTAACGATATAACGCTGAGAAGCGTTACCGCATATTCTGTTTGTCTCGTTTGTCTGTTTTGATGTTTAGTTCTTGTGTCGGCACATTCTCAAAAAAGTGTTGATAATATTATCATTAATGTTAGTATTTAAAGCCATTTGAAGTGCAAATCGAAGAATATTCTGGTGAGTACCGCTGCATCGATTTATGCCCCCATTCAAATTAAAAAAAGCTTTCAATTATGTAATGTTTCTGCAAATTATTACCGGAATTTCGATAATAATGATCTCACGGGATCTCTTCAACATTGTAGACTCAACATTTCCGTCCCTTAGAATGCCAAAGAATCCCGACGCGGAAAAAAACAATCCATGTCTCCTCGAGCAGGATCTGGTTAACAAGTGTCTCAATAAAAACAACTACGAGAGCAGTATGTGCGAACTGTATTTCAGCAACTACAAAAATTGCAAGGAATTTTGGTACAAGGTTCGTAGGGAACGACGAGCCCAGGGAAAATATCCATACCTGCCCGAAGTACAAGATCGAGCTCAAATCAAGGCGGAGTACATGAAGACTAAACCCGTCAGTGGCTAGCGATTGTTGGGTATATTTGCAAGGATATGTGTTGTGATAAAAGAGGAGAATGACGTTGGAGTTTTTTTTTTCTTTGCTGTGCCAATTACTTGACGGCTGAGACCGTTCACGGTCCATCTCGCCAATGACGGTGGAGTGTTGTAGCAATAAAAGATTTATCTATGTTATGAACCTTGTTCATAGACTTTTCCAGCTATTCTAAAGCTTTACGAAATTGCCTTTATTTGCCAGTAGACTAATAATAAATTCTGGCTAATTGCGGTTGGTAATATCTTTTTTTTCTGTACATGGATCAATGTTAATTACTAACAACTGGTTACCGTGTACAATAATTGACAATTCATTAAAAATGTTTTGCATTTTTATAATACCTAGCATATACAATGTATATTATACATCCTGCTTGGAACGCTCAAATATATGAACAATTACGATTGCTTTGTGTGTAGTATATCCACCAGGGGTAATATCAACTAGAGCATTAGTATGCCATAATTGTTAATAATAGAGAGGCTCATGCCGTTTTTTGTTTCGGAAGTACACTAATTTGAACTTAAGCGTAATCGTTATATTTTTTGTACTATACACCGTTATTAGGTCGGTTATTAGATACCATGAAAACGTGTCTGTGCGGCGACATATGGTGTTTTACGTTAATTATTTTGTTGTGTCTTAAGAATAAATTCATTCGTCGCACGATGGTTTTTTACTATATCGTCGAATTGCTATCGTCAGTCGAAGCCGGATTGTTTGCTTGACGTAAAAGCTATTGGTACTAGAACTAAAAAAAAATCTTCCAACGTGAGCCACTCTTATGCCATAAAACATTTCAAGATTACACAAACAGTTACAGTACAGTATGTTCGTATTTCCTTTCTCAACAGGAACATGGCCGTAATAATAATACCCGATCAAATATTGCAGTACTAGAATGTTTTCGACGGTGTCTGAATTCTACCTCTACCTGATATCAAAAACTTACTTGAAGAATGTATTGATCACAACAGCATGGAGACACCCAATTTTTCTTATGTGCCAAATAAGCCCTAGAAGTATACCAGTAACCAACACAAAGCAAAATAATGAACGGAAACCGGTCTGTCTGTACACAATTATATTTCCACAAGAAAAACTTACCAGTCCAGTCATTGATCAGATTCCGGCGAGTGCAGTGGTGTTCAGTGGAGTTTCAACGTTGATATAGGGGATTAATTGGTAACTTCCTACCTTAGGAGATATTAGTTTTGATTCCCATTCGGACGGAAAAAAGAAGCAGGTAAGAAAGCCCATCTCAAAGCAAATATGCCTACGTGTCACCTGTTTGGTTTTCCTCCGCGAAGAGTTTTCCGTCTGCACATAGCAGCCCTTATTTTTTGCGTACAAGCTACACAAATTTGGATAACAAATAACGAGTAGTCGATGAAGTTTGATTTAAATGAGTACATACTCGGGCAAAAGAGGCTTCGCTGAAGCTTGGTGCGTAGAAAAGGGTGTGTTAGTTCATGTCACTTGAGACGTGAAAGTTCGTGAGTGGAGTATTGAAACAACCACCGCACCGCAAAACGCAAAATTTTGAATTAGATGATAACCGAAATTCTAGTTATATAACCACGTCGTTGATAACCACAAAAAATTGGCCCATAATGAGCAGCAAATCACGCCGTGTTCCGACATCTTACAAGTTGTGGGTATGTACAAGTGCGTCCGAAAACAATTTATACTGTGCATAGCGGTTTTTGATTCGTCACGCTAACCAACCACCGCCGATAAGATTGAATTGGTGGAACGTGAACTGATAAAAAAATCGCATCGCGCTGCTGAAATGCTTCTTCGTCCGATTGTGATGACTAGATAATGAATTGAGGCAACACAATTGAGGACTTGGTAACTTTTGGTATTCAACTAACATTAAAATTCGGTAGAGGTCAGAAAGGGAAAAAACGGCGGAAATTTAATTGAATTGCTCGTGTGAAGACGAAGGTCAGGGACGGTGCAGGCCGGGTACGGCTCGACGGAGTTTTGTCAGAATCTATTGCAAAATTTGGAACGTGTCGTAGCGTAGAATTAGGAATGGATTCGTTACGATTAGAGATAATGAATGTTAATTGTTAACTCTAAACTACTTTTCTTTGACCTGATGTATAGTGTAAACTAACAGATTTTCGTACGCAGTAAAATTACAAATAAATATTGAATACGTTTTGCCAAAGTAACTTTTTTGGTTACAAATTTTTTTTATTCAATCGATTTAGCCAGCTTGCGCTTAAAAAGTTGGTGTTTGCTTCCTCAAGACGTAAGAAGACCAGGGATGGGATTGCAGGGGGGGGGCATTAGGTGGACATCCACTCCTACTCCAATGAAATAATTAAATGAAGAAATTAAATAAATGGTGATGTAATTGAAGTAAATATTTGAAAAATTTATTGTTTTTCAAGAATATTATAGGTACTTAGAAACATTTTAAAAAATTTCATTTTTGAACACCGCAGCGAAATTTGAAAAACTTAAACCAACAAAATGCATTTTTGATTTCAATCGACAGCCTACTTTTGATTCAAAACTTGTTGATAGTTCAATATACATTATTTCATTATTGAACTAACAATATTATTTTTATTTTAACCAAATTTTATTTTATTTTAGTTTTGTATTGTACAAATCAGCGTGTATTTTTCATCTGTTAGTAAATTATCATACACGCAGAAAAATTAAGCATATTTAAACCAAAAATATGTGTTATTGAATCCTATCATTTTTTGTTTATTAGTTCAAACAACAAACTTTTTGGTCTGAAAATATTTCTTTATTGCAATAACAATAAATTTTTTCTTTCAATAAAAACAATTTTAATTTCAGTAATTTTGTTTTGATTTCAATTGATACTTATTAAAAATGGAACAATAATTTTTTTATTGGAACAATAAATAAATTTTATTGAATTCAATAAATAAATTTATTGTCTCCCGACCAATAATTTTTTTTATTGAGTCTTCAAATCTTTTTTCTGCATGTAATATATCAAAGAGCCATTGTTGAACGTAATGGGACATTTTTATTTCAACAGACTTCGCACCCCAGTAATGGCATATAAAAGATAATTACAGGGCAAGAGCTAGGGTCATTTTAACATTTGGAATACTCTCTTGTAAGCGCCAATGTTAACATAATTCACAATATTGAAAGTAACATTATTTCGGAAACTTTCAAAACAAACTCAACATGCTCAAAGTGCATCGACGGAAATTCAAAACTAAATATGCTGTAACAAAATTATTTTACATTTTCAATTACAATCACATATCAATAGTAACTGTATTTTTCAACAAAACTGTTGAACTAAACGTGTTCGCAAAACTAGATCAATAACACCGCCAATTGTTTCAATAATAATATTGTTGATTCAACGGATAATACGATTTAAATCTAGAAATCGACACAGATCTTTCAATAGGGCCAAAGTCGCAATGTACTCAAATGGAGAAAAATCAGTTTCAATATACGGCGATGCCTTTCTAAATGTAGTTTTTATTGTAGGTATAAATTACTTTATGACCATGTTTTTCCGGAAGCATCTTTGGTTAAACCTTATGACAATATAAAAAAGAATTTAATTCCTATGTGCTTTTAGTGGGTAGAAACTAAAAAAATGCTTACGCCCAATTTGCATCCCAGTCGTGATTTCGCCCTTCAGCAACCACCATTTACGGAAGGGCTAAATGGTGTACATAATTTTCAGAAGGGCGCGGTAAAAGGGCTAAACTGACTCTGTCTTGCTGGGTAGGGCTGGGTAAATGGGCGAGCTTGACAGTATACTTTTTAATAGGGCTCAGCAAATGGGCGCATAGAAACCCAATGTAAATGATAGGGCGCGTGCATCTTTTCTTCGAATTTCATGAAAATATCGAAATATTCGAATGTTTATGTGCAACAACTATCGAGTAGACATGATCCTAGTAGATATTGCTTATCATTTATATAATAGAACCACCGTTTAAAGAATAATTTTGTGAATAATAACCGTACGCCCGGTTCTGTCAAAATATGTAAGTTTAGCCTTTATATTCCATATGAGAAGAAGGGCCTAAGTCGAAATCTCGAAGAAAATACATGTTTCGCCGTTTTGTTTTCTTTAATTATAAATCGAACTAAAAACCATTTTAACTAATTTTCACCTCAATCTTGTAGTATTTTTGTCGCATAATGTCATAATAGCGAAAACGCAGTTTGTTTACATTTGCGATTTAAGCCCTAATGAAAGATCTATGTCGAAATGTCAAAACCAGAATATGTTGTAGTAACAACAATATTGCAGAATCAAATATGAAATATTATTAGCCTTGAATTGTCAATATTACATTTCTTATAAAAGAAATGTATAGAATTCGCTCAAACTTTCAAGATTTTTTCCGAGGCCCGGAGGGCCGAGTCTTTTATACCAATCGACTCAGCTCGACGATTTGGGACAATGTCTGTGTGTGTGTGTCTGTGTGTGTGTGTGTGTGTGTGTATGTAACGGACAAATTCTCATTCGTGTTTCTCAGCAATGGCTGAACCGATCTTATCCAAACCAATTTTAAATGAAAGAACTAAAAAACAGTATGAACGCTATTAATTTGTTTTTGATTCTGATGTTTAGTTTCCAAGATATGAATGTTTGAATGCGTAAAAATGGCATTTTTTGCTGTTTTTAGAATTATCTGCCGAAATTGACAATATAGATTAACAATTTATATGTTTTTAGACAGCTTTAACGAATACCTTTCGAACAAGCTATAGATTGTTGAAATCGGACTATTAACAAAAGAAATATTTAACATTAAATGCGAATGAAAGATTTTTATCATTTCCCATTGCCAGAAATATGACCAAAAACATGTAATCTATTATTAACGCCAAAACGGCTTATTTTAGGTCAATAGTATCTTCTGAGAATTTAATGGAGGAAATATGCCCTTTCTTTTGGTATTGTGCTTTTGCTGATTAATCCCCCTATGAGTGAGATATTTTCACAAATTTTCTTGGAAGTGATTATATCGAAATGATGCCTTCTACAAATTTGTAGCTCTTACTTTTGCGAATAACTTTACTGAAGACTTCAAATATCTATTTTGAATACTTTAAAAGTTATGGCTTGTTGTTTGTGGATTACTCTTTGTCGCCTATTTATTGTTCAATATAGAAATAATCCATTGAAATAAGCCAAACATTATTACGACAAATCGAATTTTGTATTTCATTTTTCTGTCTACAACCACTAGAAATAATCACCGAACACTTCCAAGTTGTCTGGAAGGAACTTGATAACTTATCAGTGCAAAAATGTTCATTTGTGCGAACCTTCTGACTGCAATTTTTCTAACTTATGACCATCGGATCGATCTGAAACATATCGGAAAATGAAAAGCGAAATAAATAACTCCAAGCAACGGCGTAGCCCAGAGAAGGTTTTGGGGTTTAACACCATACAACATCCCCCACCCCCCCCCCCCCCCCACCACACCCAAAAAAATATTGGATTAAAGTTGAAAATTTATTGATGCAGACTGATTTAATTCAATATTACAATAACAATTATCTGATCCGTAGATTGATAACCTGTTGTTGTAAACATCATGAGGACTTTTGATAAATTGTCGAAATGGGGTCCTGATATGTAACTGATCTATTGGTCTTGATTTCACAGTTGTCTAATAGCATCAATATCAAATTCCTGCCTGAAAACATTCCAATAGGAAATTCCAGAGTTCTGTAATCAATCATAGTCCTCAGATTTATTTTCAAATTGATCTCGTTTTTGTAGAGATGTACTGTAATAAGGGTCTTTATTTAATAGGAAGAGACGTTAAAATTGATTTAATGTCTATGAAACATAGAACTGCTTACCAACAAAATGCATAACTTTCAACATTTGCTAAAAATGTTCTTGCCTTTCTCATTCACTCTAAAATTCGTCAATCTAATCCCGACCCGGAGGGCCGAGTGTCATATGCCAATCGACTGAGTTCGTCGAGATCGGAAAATGTCTGCGTGTGTATGTATGTGTGTATGTGGAAAAAATGTGACCTCTGTTTCTCAGAGATGGCTGGACCGATTTGCACAAAGTTAGTCTCAAATGAAAGGTACAACCTTCCCATCGGCTGCTATTGGATTTTTTATTGATTGGACTTCCGGTTCCGGAGTTACGAGTTGAAGAGTGCAATCACACAGCAAATTCCCATATAAACTGAAATGAAAAATTTTCAAAATCAAATTTGTATTTTTGATGCCAAATGACTTTAAAATGCATGAAACATTGAGATGTTTGACAAAAATTGACTTTTTTTGGACTTTGGTACATTTTTGTCTTTCTCATATAGAAAGGTTATGCAATCACTCTAAAAATCGTCAATCATACCGGCCCGGAGGGAGTATGCAGTGAGGGGTTGCTACTTTTAAATTAAAACTAGTTTAAAATTTCTTAACAAGTTGAAAATTTTCGGCGGGACCTGGACCTCCCGGATCTTTCTCCATGATCCGCCGCTGGTTTCAAGCGATGTTTCAGTATCACATAGTATCTCAAGATCGTGGCTGTCGATCCATTGTATGTATGTGCAAATCGTACTGAACATGTAATATTCATTTCCACCATTGTATTGAACATAACCAGCCATGGAATCGTAGTCTGGACAAATGAGACAAGCACAATTGCACCACTAGATGGATTAAGACAGGTTTTTTTGGGAATGCGTCGAGTTGAGACGAAAACGTAATATGATTAATAACGAGGATAACACTTTCCGAATGTAGAGAGAAATTTATGAAAAATAACGATTTCCATTCGATTCTAGAAGGTTCTGATCGATTTTGATGAGCATTTGATTTTTGTTGTATGACCAATTATATGTGTAGGTCAAATGTTTAAAATCAGTAATTTAAGGTCAAGATAGCATCATTTTGAAACCGCCAACTTCGGAGGTTTAGTATCTTCGATGAGTTTTACAAACGTTAAACAGCGCATCATTTGATAAAATAATTTGGATGGTATATCGTCCAAGAAGTATTTATGGTGATTTTTCTCAGGTTAATATTCATGACTACAATAAATTCTCAACAAATTCGCTAGACACGAACTCTGTTACTATTTTCTGAAAAATTAATTCTGCATAATTTTAAAACTTCAAAAATTACGGTTTCGGAATTATGCCGTTTGGACAGTATGATCGATTTTCACCAAACCCCCACCAAACCGAATTTCTGGCTACGCCGCTGACTTCAAGTAAGTAGAAACAAAGTCCTTCTACACTCGTTCACGAGAAACTTCTTCGAATGCTGAATATCTATTATAATACATTGAAACCCTGATTTTATCAGCCAAATATGAACATATGTTTGATGGGCTCTAGCAGACGAACAAGACTGAATTCGAGTAAATCCTTTCTTGAGCATGTTTTCCTTATCATGAAGATGGAAATATGCAAAAATAAAAAGTTCATCATAATCAGAAATAGTTATCAGACTACATCAAGGGACGGGAAGAATATTTTAACAGCTTCAGTTTATTATAAAGAAAAAAAATTGCTCGATTTAGTCAATGTCCCCATTTTGTCAGCCTAAAATACACCATGAGACTGATAAAAATGGGTCTTTATTGTATGTATTATTCACTGTGTTTCACATTAATAGGTACATTTCATTTTTGGGGATTTTTTATTGTATCGAACTACAACAATTTTTAGGTAATTTTCAAGGGATTTTTTTTATAGACTTCTTCCAAAATTTGGCGAACCTATTCCAATTCGTATACCAATTAATTGGTATACTTAAGGGTTAGAGAAAATACTGAAATTTTCAGCTTTTTTCTTACACAATATTACGAAAGATTATTAAACAATTTTTCTTAATAAGTTTGTGAAAATTATAAACTATTTGAAATTTTTTAATAGTATAATTTTTTTTTATTTAACCGTGATTTTTTAATAAATAGTAACCATCGCTTCACAACGTAGTCTATTTTTCATGGCTTGCGGTGAGCACGATCTCTCGAATTGCTGAACTGAAAATTATGGGATAGAAATTAATTTTTAGTTTTCTTTAAAGATTAAACTCGCCTCGCAGATAGCTCTGAATTAGACCCGCTGGTGCCCTAAGACGATTTCGCTAGATTTTCAGAGCACTGTGCACACAGTGCATTAACGCAAGTGACGGAAGGTTATCGAAAAGTTTCGTGAAAATGAAAATTCCAGTAATGATGATGATTTTCCCAAACGGTTAGTTTTCGAGAGGTTTTTATTTGTTCTTTGGCATTAGGATTAGCGATAATAATTCAAATCAAGGATACTACTGGGAAGTCACCTTTGCAAAGAAGAAGAAAAAGTCGATGTCGAAGTAAAATTTGGAACTATGCACGCATGCACTTCAGAGATAGCGTGATATCAGGAGCTGCGATTTCATTTCAACCCTTTTTTGTGAAAATGGCGATACTTACAAATGTAAACATAAGGCTTTTTTCATACATGCGAATGAGGGCTTTGAAACGCAACCAATTAACCTAAAAATTTTGATTCTACGATATTGCTTTCTTAAACTACAGCAAAAAATACAACGGGCGAAACTGTATTTTTGTTTGTTTATTTAAAGTTTCGCCCTCCACGCTCCATGCAAACAAACAGGGCGATACTTTTTTTGCTAGCAGTTTAGAAGCGAAACTGTCATTTTCGTATTTTTTTGAGGATTATCAAGCTGATACCAGCTGTAAATAGTAACAATGATCGCTATTGAAAAAAACCCGGACGAAATCGGTGGTGTAGAACGGTAGTTATTGTAAAAAAACGTAAGAACGATACTTCAATGCTGATAGGTGGGACCGAAAAAGTAAACAATCGCTAAAGGGGCGATACTATCATTTTGTAAATTTCAATAGCAAAAACAAATTTTAATTTAATAATTTCAAATACTTTATGAAGTTTTGGGTTTCGATCACTGAATCATGCAATCTAGGATTTAAAAAACACAATAGTTCTTAAATAGGAAATAAAAGTCTGGAAATATTCACTGTTGATTTTCTTTGAATGGTATCACTGCTAGTATCACCCTTTTCAAGAAAAAGCGTTGATTTCTCAGTCGTGTTGGAAATTTGAGTAAAGTATAAACTTCAAATCGATTAAAAAAAAATCGATTTTTTTGGCTCAGTACAATATATAACCCCTTTAGGAAAAATCAGTTTTCCCACCACAATATAGATATTTTATTAACAGAGCATTAACAACATTTCGTTTGTATGTCTATTTTATGGGCCATTTTTTCGCTTCCCATTGATTTGATTTGAGATTTCTAGCACTGATGTTGTCCTATGCTGATTTGAGCGATTCTCTGAGTCCTGCCACTATCCCATATAGTATGTGTTATCAAAAACATCGCGAAGCATAAAGTTCTAAATGTTCTCAAACGATATAATATCCGAAGAGTGATAAGAGTTATAAGAAATGTCTCATCACACTGTTAGGTGGATTAAACACGTTTTTTTATTGAGTTTGAACCAGAATATTATTGGATCTACAATGCATTTTTCTGTGTGAATACAAACGAAGTAAGAGGGTGCCATATACGTGCTACCAGTACATTGTCGATCTTCAATGGCGACCTAAAACAATAGTCCTCATTCAAGGACCGAAAACTGCATACATTTAAAAAAACCTTAAGGTTCAAGTAAGAACGCGTGGAAAAGCAGTTATCTTTGAAAAGGAAAAAATCAGTTTTTTCGCTACCCTTCACACGATCGTCATGAAAATTGATCAATGTACTTGGAACATTGTTTGGATACTGCTAATTGATTTTAGAAGCATTCTCAGTTGAATCTTAAGGATTCCATAACGCTGCCATACCTACTTTCCTACCTACAAAGAGATGCGAAAAAGTCAGTACTTTCACTATCACCGACTTCGATTATTCGGAAGTTTGGGACCGGTTGAACGAGCGGAAACGAGGCACTGTATGACTATTGAACCAGTTCAAACGTCAATCCTACATTTCGATTCAAGTTTCAATTTATTTTTAACAATCGAACGTTTGGTACGCCAGGTATACGAAGATTGGAAGGCACTGAACCATAGCCAAACAACCAGAAAAGCTTGTTTGGCAAGGGATCTGCCGATTAGAAAAAGCATTAATTTCCGAGGGATTGCCCTTCCTATGATCATTCTCAGGGATAGACCGTTCCAACATCAAATTATGGTCTTGTCAAATTTTGGTCTTGTCAAACTGCAAATGACGTGAAAACCCAAGATGGTACCAGATAAGGCATAGGCATACGTAAAGCGAGAGTTTTGGTTTTACGATTGGCAAGATCGACATTGCGTAAATACTGATTCACTTTCCAAAAAAGAGGTTAATAAAAACGAAATAAATTAAAACAATGTTTTGAATATAGAAACTAGTGCTTTCAGCCTCTCAAAGCGTTTGCCACCAAAAATATTATTGTACACACATGCATACACCTTATGCAGATTATCTTGAATCTGTTTTACGTTTGTCAAATCTGCCACTCTTCTTATTCTTATCCGGACACGCTCTTTTTCCCTTTGGGACAGACCCTCGTTAATTTCCACGTAACATCTGAGTCTGTAAATGGACAAATTTACATGCAAGCGACTTCTTGACGTCTTACGAAGACTCGACACTTTTTGACCGAATTTGGCACGCTTTAAGGACGACTCAGACGATACATCAGCTTCCATCAACGTCAACGGAACGTCACCGTTCCGTCAGGATAAGTTACATGCAGTTAAATGGAGACATTCACACACAACATCAACGGCACGGAACGTTTTGACGTACGGCACGTGTGAACGGGCGCAAAAGAAACGTATTTAACTTATCCTGACGGAACGGTTACGTTCTGTTGACGTTGACGGAAGCTGATGTATCGTCTGAATCGCGCTTTAATCTGCCTGCCCAAGCAAAAAAAAACTCGTATAAGGAAACTACATAAGCTTCTCGTTTTAAGTAATTGTGCGATACGGTTCATGTTCTAAGAGCGGCTTAAGCAGCTTTCAAGTATGGAACTTAAAGCACAGACTAACAGACATAACACTCGAAAATATTGTTTCGCCCACTTTAACGGTAATTTTAAATATATCTGTAGCTGGAACCGTGGCCGCTTTTGAAATTATGGCGCCACTGACATATAAACAAGCATATGGGGGATAGACTACTAGTAAACAATTGTTCCCAAGCCAGGAGGGTAACCCAAATGAGTGCTTGGGACCGTGAATGAAAGGTGGAGCTAGTGTTATAGGCAAATTATCGGAACAATATTTTTTATGTCTGTTAGTCTGTGCTTAAAGCGTAAACAGCTTGAAAGTTCACTTAAAACTTTATGTGAACTTTAAAGTGTGCTTTTAGGTATTATCTGAACTTCTGGTTGCTTCGGTGGTCAGTCTTAGACTGGCACAAAACTAATAATGTTGCTTTGTAGAGCATCCGCCCTATTTAAAATATTGTAAGCTGTCATGAAGACTATAAAAATGTCGCTTTGAAACTGGTTACACATACCAACCCTGGTTTAAATGAAATTAAATGAATCACGGCAGATTCTCAGTGTGGCATAGAGTGGAAATAGTTCCGTAAAGCTGGGAATCTTCTTTTGACCATCCTATTACTACAGCTGTTTATACCAGCTCAATTATAGGGGCCCCCTAGTTCAAGAGTGCCCAGGGGCCCTGCATTACCTTCAGACGGTCCTGACCAACGGAAATTCCAGCAAGACAACTGAAGCAGTCACGCTGAAAATTTCATCGTGATTCGACGATCGCATTGTCATTGTGGTGGAAGCCTTAATTTTAAATTCTCTGGTTCCGGATCAACCGAGTCAACAGTTTGACGTCGGTACTACTGCTTTGACCAAGGCGCCTTTCGCAGACGCAAGCTACAACATTTGCTGTAAGAGCGATTTTCTGTTAAGCATAGAAGCTCTTTTTTCCGTTCTAGCGGTCGGGGTATATCAATAGCAAAGAATTCTGTCTTTGCCTACCTGATTGGTAATCACGCCAACACATCGAATACCAACAAAGATCATGCGATACTTGGCTTAACGACACAATTAACCTGGACCAAACGCTTCGAAAATTCTGGGAAATTGAGTAGATACCTAAAACCAAGCAACTCACCCTAGACGAGCTTCGCGCTGCTGAGCATTTTAAATACTCCATATCCCGGAACGAAAAAGGGCGGTTCGTAGTTTGCCTACCCTTTGACCGTCTTAAGCCGGAATTGGGCGCATCGGCCACTGCTACCATCCGGCGGTTCAAAGCATTGGAGAGAAAATTCAGCATCAAGTCGGAATTAAAATACTACCAAGAGTTTATGGCTCAGTATGTAGCTCTCGGTCACACTATGCGAGTTGGCTGTCGCATTGGACAAATCGTACTAGAATTCTTCCGGAGTGTCATTGAATGATAGTCTGCTAGTGGGGCCAAATGTGAACGAGACGTTTTTCAACGTATTCTCCCTCTGGCATACGTCCACGATTGAATTTTGTGGCGATACAGAAAAGATGTATCAGCAAGTTCCTGTTCCCAAAGAAGATTCCGATTTCCAACGAGTTATGTGGCGTGACAATCCGGAACAACCTTTAGAACATTATCATTTGCAGGCCGTTACCTACGATACGGCGAACTCCCTCCCTAGGTTGATGGGTTTGACGGTGTCGATTGATCGGTCGGCTTCGTCATCGTGCATAGGCTAATCAAAGAAATGTAAAAGTAGAAAACTTTTAGTGTTAGAGTAGTAATAATTGTAGTTTTTAGTACTACTGTACAATTGTTATGTACTAGTCGCATGTCTATCTGTGTATGTGTTCGTTTGAGTATTTGTGACAGCTGAGTCAGGTAATGAAACTGACGTATATGATAGAATAGTGGGTAATCCTTCCTAGGATTCGTTAGTCACTTAGTCAATTCGTGCATTCGATTTTATTCATTGCGGAAGATCGGTTTGGGTAAATTAAGGTGCGATAAATTTACCGACACACGTGAATCATCCTTTCAGGGTCAGCGTAATATGATAAAATTCTTACAGAATGCAAGTGTCGTTAATGGCAGATAAAGAGCAGTTGCTGGTATTTAGACGACTTCAAATAGATTACATGTTACATGTGTTTTTTCTACTTCATCAGTCTGCTTTTCTTGTACTTCTATTGGTTTGATTTTTCACTACTCATGTATAACTAAATCATATCGGTCAATTTATACTTAATCTCGTGGCATCTTTTTATTATTATTCGGCATGTTATTTTTCCTTTTTTACGATATCTTAAATTAGATTCATACTAACAATCACTAACACAATCAGTTGCATATTCTCTCATATACACTCACAATCTCTCCAAATTCAAACTTACAAACGCTTGTGACCTTCGCGATAACACAAATCTGGTCACAAACGAGAACATGCAATTGCAATTATCTACACATACTTAGTCCCGCGATCTCGCCAACATTAAAACACCTCGACAATTAAGTGAACGTTCTAGTACTTATAAATTTACAAATACGGTCTTAATCGTCCCTCGTCTCGCACGATCATAAATCGGTCACGCCTGAAAGTCCCTAGCCTCTGTCCTAGCAGCCTAGACTCATGCTTTCAGTTGAACCAATAAAAAATGTCGCTTTTATGTATCCATTAGACAACACGTTCCATGGAGACATGATCAGGAACTCTCTACTATCTCAATCATACATTAAATATTTAGTATCAGATTCAAGGTCCGCGATACGTCAAGAATACACGCGCATATACGAATAACCACATGGTTATAAAACCGAATTTATGCACGCGAAGTTACATACACGCTAGCACACGTTAACATATAAACGCTCGAGTCTCGCTATCATTCAGGCACACCTACGCCCACGATCACGCGAACAGGATAGCACCCCGGTAACTATGTGAGCAATTATAAATTTACAAGCGTGGTCTCGTGCACACTCGTCTTTGCGCGATCATGAATTTGTTACGTCTGGAAGTCACTCTCGGTCAGTCGGCCCTAACAGCCTAGGTTCATGCCTTCAGTAGGACCAATCTGAAAAAATTACGCTCATATCCACTAGACAACACATTCCATGGCGATATGACCGGGAACGCCAGGCAGAACTCACTCTCTTCTACCATCTGAATTGTACACTGAACATTAAGTATCAGATTCATGATCCGCGGGATCATTCAAGAACACACGAATATGCGAATGGACAGACGGTTGTATACACACGCGACATACAATGCCTACACGATCGAACACGGTAACTTACAAACGCCCGAATTCTTTGCGATGATTCACAATGTAATACATGCCATCGCGCTCATCCACGTACAACTGCCTCCAAATTTCCGCAACCACCAAACGCCGGTTTAGTGAATGCTACAGTGCTTATAATCTGATTAAGGCGGTCACAAACGCTCATTCCCACGCGATCGTAAAGTCCGTACACCCGCACATGTGAACCGTACACTCAGTATCACAATCAGAATTACGGCCCTTTGTAATTGGCATTAAGCAGTGTTTTGGTGGGTGACATTTCCCGTCCCGTCTGCAATCATGGGGAGTGATTCTGACGAGGAAACCTTCCTAAAACCCAGCTCTACAGCTCAACACTCGTAAAGAAAAATGAAAAATAAATCTTACTCCATGTTATATTAAAATCTATACGAGATTTCGTACATATTTATCCTCTTCTCTTTTTCTTTCAGTATCAGCAGCCATGGCAGCCAAAATTCAGGCCGGACCGGTGGTGGACATCCTGGGCGATGAGATGACCCGCATAATCTGGGATTCGATCAAGGAGAAGCTGATTCTGCCATTCCTGGACATCGAGCTGCACACGTACGATCTGGGAATCGAGAACCGTGACAAAACGAACGACCAGGTGACGATCGATTGCGCCGAAGCGGTCAAGAAGTATAACGTGGGTATCAAGTGTGCCACCATCACGCCGGACGAGGCTCGCGTCAAGGAGTTCAATCTCAAGCAGATGTGGCGCTCGCCGAACGGAACAATTCGTAATATTCTCGGTGGGACCGTGTTCCGAGAGGCCATCATTTGCAAGAATGTGCCCCGGCTAGTGCCCGGATGGGAGAAGCCGATTGTTATCGGTCGTCATGCTCACGGTGATCAGTACAAGGCTACGGACTTTGTTGTCCCCAGTGCCGGCACTTTGGAGATCAAGTTCACCCCCACGGCGGGCGGAAAACCGATCAACTACGTTGTGCACCAGTACAAGGGACCTGGAGTTGCCATGGCCATGTACAACTTGGATGACTCAATTGTTGATTTTGCTCATTCGTCCTTCAAGGTCGCTCTAGACCGCAAATTTCCACTGTATCTTAGTACGAAAAACACTATTTTGAAGAAGTATGATGGACGTTTCAAAGATATTTTCCAGGAAATCTACGACAAAGATTATAAAAAGCAGTTTGAAGCTGCAGGTATTTGGTACGAACATCGTCTAATCGACGATATGGTGGCATACTGCATGAAAGCCGAAGGAGGATTTGTGTGGGCATGCAAAAACTACGACGGCGACGTCCAGTCTGATACCGTTGCCCAGGGCTTCGGATCGTTGGGATTGATGACCTCGGTATTAGTCTGCCCTGACGGTAAAACCGTGGAAGCCGAGGCCGCCCATGGAACCGTTACCCGCCACTACCGCTTCTATCAGCAGGGCAAAGAAACCTCGACTAACCCGATCGCATCGATCTTTGCTTGGACTCGGGGTTTGCTGCACCGTGCCAAGCTGGACAGTAACGACGCGCTGAAGACATTTGCCGAAACGTTGGAGAAGGTCTGCATCGACACAATCGAGGCGGGTTTCATGACCAAAGATTTGGCCATTTGCATGAAGGGTATGGCCAACGTTACTCGGGCCGATTATTTGGAAACATTCGAGTTCATGAATAAGCTGGGTGATAATCTGAAAGCTGCTTTGGTTTAAATTGTTTTTCCTAAGCTAGTGCTAGCCGCTTTGGGATGGGCATTTAGCTGTACAATAGCGTAAGCGGGACTGCAAAATTCTCAGAGAACATTGTGCTGGACAATTTTTGTGGTATTTTGTAATTGTTTGATAATAAACATTCATCTTTTGTAAAACTATTTTTTTTGCCCTAAATTTGTACAGATCAAAGCAATCCATGCAGCTGTTTCATAATCCAATTATTTTGACAAATCGCTCGTAGCAAACCCCTCGCAGAGATGGCAACTAGAGCTGCTCCGAAATCTACTCGAAAAATTGCTCCAAGAGCCCAAAAAACTGCTCCAAAGACTACTGAAAAGGCTGCTCCAAAACCAGCCAGTTCTTCCTCGAAGGATAAACCAAAATCTGCTGGAGCCTCAGACGTCTCGTTGGATACTGAGTTTTCCTATTATTGGTGGGTTTAAGATGTCACATTACAAATACGCATATCTGATTCATACTATCCCCAGCGCATTACTTCAAGATTTAATACCGACTATTGAATACGAAATATACCAAGAAATTGCCAATAAATGGCTCACCAAGCTATGCGAACCTTTTCTAAACGTGAAAACCCTCCGGGATAAACGAAACCGTTACCTGCAGATGCTCTGCATCGGTTCGCTAGCTGGCGAAACTCAAGTTCCTTTCAATGAGCCACCTCCGGTTCAAATCCCGGAGATTGCCGCCATCAAGAAGCCAATGTTGCGTGCCCCAGCATGGCACGAAAGTGCCGCTGAATGGAAGGAACATCTCGCCCTTTTGGCGGAACTGGGGACTAAACTTAAAATACCTGCCATCCGGAAATGTCAGACTCACGCCAAACAGTGCAGTGGCGGGAAGGATGCCCGTGGAACTGTAAGTTCTTCTAGGTACTAAGCTCCGAGGTAATTAAAAGCCCGCTAATTTCCATATTCGCATCAGAACTAAGTATGCAAATATGTTTGATATAAAACAGAGTTCTTGCCGCTTCTTGCTAGCATACGACGCACAAATAATTATTCTTGCAAAAGGGCTTTTGATTGAAACGTGTTTGTGGTTTTCTACCACAACTGATTACCCGATTTATTCATTCGCAGTTTCTCGACCGTCAATTTGAGTTTTTCCTCTTCCTGTCAAGAAGTTATCTTCGTTCAATGAAATCCTACCCGGAGCTGCGATTGGCCTGCCGATGGGTTGAAGCGTTGTCTCAGATCGACCAAAAGTGCTGCATCCGAGCCAAGGGAATACGGAACGATTATGCCCTAGCGTTGATGGGCTATCTACTGCACCACCAAATGGTAGGTCCATTTCGCTCAATGCCCGTACATCCACTGGAACCGTTATTGGATGCCGCGAGGAAGGTAGCCGATAATACACCAATGACCCGTATCGACGATTTTGGACTTAACGAGAAGGGAGATTTTCTAAGCAATTTTCCTTTGCCGGAAGAAGGAGCATTTGCGTTCATTTCACTCAGTTCGGCTTTGATGCAAAAGATGGGAGAATTGACGAATTCCTAGATCCAGCACTGGGCTTAGTACATTAATATCAAATTTAATTTATTTGTTGACACTTCCGACGAAAATTGCAGTTTTTCTAAATGACGGAATTGTTCTTTGTCATGTTATCAAATCGATCATACAACAAAATTGATATTACGCAATCATTCCTTTATTTCATTAAAAGAGGTTAGGGTGCTGAAAACCTCAGATCGTGATTCACTTTTGTTCTGTCCTAAAGAACAGATAATAAAAAAAAACCTCACACTAAGATGTCGACAGTTTAAATAATTTAGCTCTGATTTTGCTAAGCTTTGAAACCTAATCGTAAAAAAGAAACATATCCGAATGTAATCCAAACCACAATTCACTGCATTGCTGCTGATTTTGTTGCCTGTGCTTTACTTTTTTCCTCAGTCTTGGACAGCATCAGCTTGAAGTAGCCGCCGATGCACTTTCTGACCTGGGGGAGGAAACAGGTTTCGACAAATACTCGAATCGAACCATTCTTGCGTTGTTCTTCGGTGATGTGAAACTCAATGGCATCCTGTGTCTTGAACATGTCCACCCGGGTCGAGAAGACGAGCGGTCTGTTCATCGTCCATCGAGCCTTACTGATGGCGATTTCGTTGTTCAGTTCCTCTTCGTTAGAAAATTGCAGCCGAGGACGTTTGAAGATTACTTGACGTTCAGAAGTTAGTTGGAAAGTGCGTAGGTCTTTTTTGTTGATACTAATGGGAACGCTCGAGGCGGGGTCCGCATCCGGTAAAGGTGTCAAAGTGCAGAGGTAAATTTTCTGCAGAATATCCTCGATGAAATCCAGCATGCAGTCGGCCCACATATCCTTGATTTGACGTTCGGTAATGACGCTTTCTTTATCGGTGAGTTTAGCTAGAAGGATCTGTCGAACAATGAATAGTTCGTATTCAATCGGCAGCAGTCGACAAATTTTCCAATGGCCAACTTGCCCTAGTTCTTTCTGTATTGTACCGTTATTGGCTTGGTTATTGGTCGGATTTGCGCCAGCTTTACCAGGTTTTTGATAGCGTTTTACATTAGTAAACAGACTTTCCAACATTTTATTAAACGGCTCTGTGCTCGTTGCACAGCAAACTTCATGGGCTTGTTTGAAGCTCAATTTGAACTGTTGAAAGTGTGCAGTGGAATTGCAAACTCCGCCGATGTTGAGATTCAACTCAAACGGGTCTTGAATCGATATCATCGTACCAAAATTAAACTTCGGATAGTTCTGGTGTCCCACAGCCCGGTAATACGGTTGCAGTTCCCGTACCTTGGACTGTTTCATCTCCTGTACACTGCACAGGCGGCCAACGTACGGAGAAATCAAATTTGTCTCATATTCAAAATTGGCGTAATATTTAAAAAAATTGCTCAGCAATGATTTAACCGATTCTTTGTTCATCGATACGAAATCGATGTCCCGCGGATAACCCAAATTCCAAGCACCATAGTTAATCCTGGGGATTCCCATTTGCAAATCCTGAACCGATGGTAGCAGCGGCAGTTTCTTTGTCTGCAGATAGAATATCAACATCATTATGATGCAGTAGGTATTCATCTGCCGGTGATTAGTCAACAGAAAGGCGCACTTGGCCCAGAACTTAACGATGACTGCCAGCTTGTGGATACGGTGGTCAAATCTAAAACAAATAAACATGTCTTCGTTTCCAGAGGTGCTCAAAGTGCGCATTTCTTACCTAGTTATAGCATGAATAAACTTGCTATTGTAACAGCCGCGAGCGTTACAGAAATTAATGTCGCAGGTCAAATTGGTTGGCCCATGAACGGCACGTAAAAGAGGCACCTTTGCCCCCAGAATCTTCGTCAGGTTGTAAAAATTCGGATCTCGTGCCATCCGACCGCATATAACATGAATAAGCTTCTTCTGATCCGGTGGACTCTCGCTATTATTCTCGTAATGAACGTAAAAATCAAGATCCGAGTCTCGGAAAGCCAATCCGGACTTGATGGAACCGAAATCGTAAATCATGTAGTTGTTGTTCGGGAAGGGCAGTACATTGTCCAAGTCCATCTTGACATTATTGAGTGCCATCTCAATTTCGACCTGCGACGGTTGGAGTGTGGTGATCAGTGCTCTCATAACTTCGCCTTCATTGCGCGTTTCCAGGCCACGCAATGTTTCGAGAACCGGTTCTAACATACAGCGTAGCCTTTCAGCATCCAGCTCTTCTTCGGTGGGACCGTCTCTTTTGTTTGCCCTTGCTTGTTTTGTCGATAACTTTCGTTTTCTGCCATGGCTTTGCGACTGATTCTGCTCTTGGCCGGTTTGGTTTTTATTCTTCCCAGATGCAGACGCTTGAGATGGACCAGGCTGTTGATCATCCGCCATCGCTGTACGTAAAAAACAGGTGAGGAATCACGCTTGTTTAACCATATCATTCCACTTACCTCCTGTCTAATACTTTATCACAAATCACCAACAACACAAACTTATTCTCCGATATAACTTTAAAGGGAAATAACGGGAAAACTACACTTTTGCGAGCAGCAAATGGAGAACGCGTACGCTAATATACTCGATGCGATTTTCCTTGCGATTGTTCCGTGATTTGAAAACGTCAAGACGACGCCAACAAAGAGATTGACAGATCAGACGTTACTCAGGTTCAGGGATGCCAGCCATCATTTTAAAATATATTAGGGTTACCAACCGCTCTTATTAAAAACACTCAGTTAAGTTCAGCTGAAAAATGAACCGGAATACTGTCTGGTTCTAATTCGTATTCCTGCTCCACCCACTGAGAAGCTCAAAAAAATGTTTCAAAATCGTTCAACACGGGTCCAACGATGGACCTCTGTTGAACGGTTATTTGAAAGTCGTCCAACGAACGTCCTCCATTGGACGATTTTGAAACCAACCGTTCTTTGAGGGCAGTGACACAACCGATCGAGCAACCGATTCTACACAGTTATAATCGGTTGTGTCACTGGAGCAGGAATGCTAACTAGAATCAGCCAGAATGCCGGCTCATTTCCGGCTGAACTATACTTGGCATGCTTTCGGTGTTTTGGCAAGCGCCCTTATTTTACTTCAAACGTAATTAATTTTAGTCTCAAACCCTGGCATATACAGGGTGATTCAACATGAAGTTTTTTAACAGGGCTTTTTCTAGTATTAACGGGCACTAAGAACAAATTGTCATGCTATTGTAGTTCAGTATTGTTTGCCATTTCATAATGGAACGACTTACACTCCTAATAAAAAATATTATGCCACTGAGAACTGACATACAAGTAAAGTTTTCAACTTGTGTAAGAAATTAAACAGTCGCTTTGAAATGACAACAGCAAGTAGCAACTTGCCACTAGTCAGTGCTTCGATCGCTCAGCAATCGCTATACGGCACTTGTATACAAACTGGGATACAATGGTGACTCACGCATGCGAACCTGTATGCGAGGATGATATTCAACGTATTTTCATTTAAATGTTTACACAGGTTTTTCGGTAAAGTTTGTTCTAGCTTATATGTTTGTTCTCTGTGATTATACACAAACTTTAATCCATATAGTCCAACGATACCACATATTGTTTGGATGATACCCTGAACTGGTCGTTAGGCTCTTAAATCATACGATGTTTATTAGGGACCAGCTTACTGTCTTCAAATTATTCAACTAAAATAAGCGCTCTGTAAGGAATGTGTTTTTCCTGCACTCCGACCATAATATGGTTGACATCGGCCAACTGAGTCCACTACAGTCATGATTCGTTGGTTGGGCCACAGCCTATGTCCAATTAACGAATTTAATTCGCCAGTTCGACCCAAAGGCGTTGTTTATGTTATAAAGGCTCGCACAGAGTGAAGCCAAATCTACCTATCGAACAGTCGACTGTCAAAAAAATGCGATCTGATCAGATGGCTACCTATCGTGTAAAGTAAACAAACATTCTTTTTTTCGGAGAACATGTAAGAAAAGTCTCCCGCTCCCCTTGCAAAGTCATTCTCCAAGCGTATCAAAATATGATCACATAAAGAAAACATTCAATATTTGAAACAGATCGATTTGCATGCTGATTGAGCTCGTTAGGGTAATAAGCCTATTTTCGCCACATTATTATTATCACCCTACCCATTTGAAGCCGTTCGTTAGAGCAGCGTCTGCCATCTTTGTTCAACGAGTTGAGTCAAGTTGTAGGGCAAAAAATGGGGGCACTCGATTCGAGTTTTCGTTGCGTTCAAAAACGAACATTTTACCGTTTTCAGGGCATTTGTGTTATTATATTGGTTATTAAAAACCAAGCAAAGCTGTTGATGCCGATTTGTACGCATTCCATTAATTGTAGGCCGAATAATCAATGAATTAGTGAGGTACCCTCCCAAATAGGATGAAAATAGGCTCTTTACCATAAATATTACACTTTTTGTTTAAAGCGAGTCAGCGTCGACTTTCGTGGTAGTCGTGGCATACATGCTAAGTATAATAAGAATTTAAGGCACTTTCACAATTATATGTTAAACGTAACCAGCTACTGAATCATAGTGTGGATAAATGAGAAAGGCACAATAGCACCACTAGGTGGATTAAAACAGGTTTTTGTTATATAGTTTAAAACTGTCCAATGATGAATTACCCTGTATTAACTTATTCAGATCAAGTGCTTCCAATTGTCAATTTCAATTCCTCCGCAACTCATTGCAACCAAAAGCTCTTTTACTCAAAGATTACCAAAATTCATTATATAGGGCAATATGAGGTTTGGTCAAAGTGGTGATCTTGATCGTTCGGTCAACGACACGACTAGACACTTGCATTTCAAAACTGTATCACACATATGACTACCCCTCAGTGATTCAGGTAACTGGGACTGTCAAATATGACATTTGGTTAGACACTCATGAAACTGGCAGCAGTGAAAAAATCAGCTGTTCTGTTTGTTATAAACGTCCTATCCCTATAGTTACCGTTGTGGTTACCTGCGCTTCAAATAATAGAATAGATTCAAGAAATTCCAACCGACATCCGACCGGGGTTATGGAAATAAATAGGCCCTTCAGTGTTCACCACTCAAAGTATCAGTCTTATCTCGTAAATCATCACGAATTTAAACTAAAATATCATCCCTTCCAGTAAATAAACGCACATGTTCCTTTAATAGAAGCTCTACTTTCACCTCGTAGGAACATAAACAAATGGACGAGAGGTCCCAGCGGTCCCAGTGAATAAGATGATTATTCGATCTCTATAAAAACGCATGCAACAACTAAATGCCGGGAATGCGGATCGGTTTATGCATTTCGTCATATTAGTGTAGTCATAATCCTTGGAAGCCAGTAACTGATCTAACGGCCAAAGGCTTCCAATACAAGCAATACTATAAGGAGTCCGACAAACAGTGCGATTATGCTATGTATAACTACTAACCATATAGTGATATTAGCCCTGCTAATACAATAATTTTTTAGCCATCTACATGTGCGGATGCTGTACATCATATATTCGGTGTTTAGTCAAACCGGACCAAGTGACAAAATATTGATTTCGAGAAAAAACGAATTTAAAGTTTTAATCTCAGCACCATCTTCGTTATAATTGGAAATTAGTGTTTGTCATAATTCTTGTTTATTGTTACATACTTTAAATCTGGCAAAAGTCTAATGTAGCTAAAGAAATTCTTTATACAGTGCTATCAGTATCTCATTTTTTATGTTTTGCGACTTAGTCCGGTCTGACTTAACACCGACCATATGTAATGCAAATGTGCCGAAAGATTATTGGAAATAAATGCGTTACTGTTATTTGCTAGCTAAAATGCAACATTACACATAGCAACTCAACACTAATGGCCGAAAATACTGCGAAAAATCGCATTTCCGCCCGTGAATAGGGAATCCCACAGAACATGGGACAAACATACGGAAATGGTGTATTTACGTCCTCTAGCAAAAAGCCTTAGAATCGTGTGGATCCAGCCGCACGGTCATTATAATCAAAGAAGGCTTTCTTAGTTCTTTATTTCTATTGCACAGATTTTTATCTGCTCTGGTCGAGTTTTAATCGTGAGACCCGTGATAGGTAGTGATAGTTCTTTCCTAAGTTCTTCTACCTATCAGATGCAGCTCCTCGTCATCATATTACCCAAGACTCTTGGAAAGTCGCCGTTTCGAATCCATTATCTGTCCTTTAGTGAGAAGTAGAAACGCCAATATCTCTTAACAGATGTTTTTGACGAACAATGGTTCGTCTGGTTATTTCCACTTAAGCCGCTTATAGATCCTAGTCATGTTACTTGATTTTTTTTTTCGAGGATTAGTCATGTATTTTAAAACTTGATTATGGAATCGGTGCGGAACAGTCTGGATGGAAACGTCCAACTTCTGACCGAATATGTAACATAAACTTTATTCATTCATAGATCTGTTGTATTTTAAAACAATTTTGTTAAATCTGCCGAGCTGTATAACATTCATTGACAAACCATATTGCTCCCATGATTCCGTTCGACACACTGGCACAATTTGGTGCGAATTAAGTTCCCGTTAATTTCTGTGTTGCTCCTCTGGCTACAAATTCGAGCTGAATATTATTTTGGTCTTAACCTGATGAACTACCAATCTATGCTGTGTCTCACTTTTTCTGAGGAAATTATTGGCCACGTAGTTCTTCAACGGTTGATCAGTGGCCTGTGACCAAAATTTGCCCCACAATAATTCGTCGTATTGCAGACATTGGAAATCCTTTTCACCAATGTCCAGATAGTCTCTGAAGCAGTTCCTTGGGCGGTCCTTGCCCTTAGCGCAACTCTGCCAATGTTCTTAACCGTTCTACTCTTCGCAAAGGTAAAATCTTGCCGAGTATTTTTCAGCCGAACTTCGTGGCGTTGTAATATTTCCCACATTTACCAACATCAGTTATAACGGGGGTGAACCTGAAAATGCTCCCAAATTACACCAACAAAATGTAACTTAAAATTCAAAACTTACCGATTCGTTTTTTCAAGCTAACCAGTATTAAATCATTGTGTGCATATATTTTACTCTTTGTCCCCATTCGACACCTGCCAACACTTCGGGAGGTTCACAGAAAATTATATTATATATCCGCTACCAAACCATTTTTTCAGGAACGAGCCAATTGATATTGTAAACAAACAAAATATGGTTGCTGAAGAAATTATTTTGTTGCCCGCATCGAGGGGTGACTCAATATATTGGTAACTGGAGGTAAATCACTCGAGACACTTTTTCTACAGCATGTTGCATTGAGTGTCTAGTCGTGTCGTTGGTTCGGTAGTGGCACTACAACCAGTCCAATTTTTCTCCATCGAGAGTAGGGTTGCCACCCCTCCGGGTTTGACCCGGAGACTCCGGTTTTCGGGAGCGATCTCCGAGATTCACATCAATTTCTCCGGGTTTGGTGGGAAGAAACATAATTTAAATTTTTGGAATTAATTGATTCTTTACAAAATATTTAAAAAGTCTAGGTTAACTTTTACTCTGATTCAGGTTTATTTTGCCCGACTAATGAAAATAAAAAACCAATCAAATTTACTACAAATTAAGGAAAGTAATATTTCGCTATATGCTACAATTGAAATGTTGCATCCCACTAAGTCGCTCAAAATGGGACCAAAAGTTATTTTGCTGCAATTTTACCAAATCACTTCACTGTTAGTGGTACTTATCACCAGCTGCACCAAGATATGGCAGATATGTTCTAATTCAACTGACTAAGTCAACATCAAACGAGTTCTTCTGGTGTTGTTGCTACTCCTGCAACGATCCTTAACTGTTGGCTAGAGAAGTGAGTTTTTCCCTAGGGGCAGATCACTTGTGATGCATTTTTAAAAATCAGCGAAATTAAATGCATTTATTTCCATCAAAATAGAAATTCATAATGTATTTTGCATTGCGTGCAATGTTTTTGCGTTGCGTGTAATGTTGTTTGCGTTGCGTGTAAGACGTCAAAACCCTACAGAAAAACTAGCCCTATATTCAGAGATGCCATATTTGCAGACATGTCTGCAAATTCGCAGACTTTTAATTTAAGCTGCAGATTTTTTCGATGACGCAGATATTTGCAGATTTTTTAGTTTGGTTGCAAATATTTACAGATTTTTTAGTTTGGTTGCAGATATTTACAGATTTTTGAGAATAAAGGCTTTTGGTTAAACTAGTTTCAAATCTACTTTAGGTTGTTTCTCCATAAGCTATTTCTCTGTACTTATCTTGGGCTATAAATGCACTATTTTCATGTAATATAACACATCATCAATAAGCCATTTTTGGTCAAGAATAGTTTTACTGACATTTTTTGTTCTTCCAAGACTTTTAAAATTATTATTGCAGACATTTGAAAAAAGTATCTGGCATCTCTGCCTATATTTAATAAAACGTCGAACAAAGTGGATCAGCGTAGGACGTTTGTTAAACAAACTTTTTTGCGGGGCAGTGCAAAGCTGATGCAAAAATGGAAATTAAATGCATTTTTTTCAATTTGATGCAAATTTGTTATATATATAGAGTGATCTGCCCCTAGGTTTCTCCCCTTTGTTGCGACCTCTGGTGATGAATAACCGACATCACATAGTGGTTCTCATGTGATGCCGCAGCCCTCTCTCCTTTGCTTTCCTTTTCTTGTTAGTTGTGGAGGAGAGCAATGCTCGTTCGATTTATCCTCCACAGCGAAAGTAGCTGGTGATTTTGTATTCTTGGCACTTAGTCAGGGAAGTGAAACCGTACTCAAAAGTGAAAAATTTACAGCTTTACTTTAACGTAGTAATAAAAAGCGATTAAAGTGCTCTAAAATGCCGAGAAATCGCTTTGGTTCCAATTTCTGTGTAGTTCCATTCAAAATCCACTACCCCCTCGGTCAATGAAAATCTCCGGGTCAAAGCCTCTCCAGAGGTTGCAACCCTAATCGAGAGTCAAAGTCCCAGTTGAACACCTGGAAAATTAGCTGTAGTTCCGACTGGTTTTTGCCAGAATTCCGTCCCAAGTGACACAACTGATTTAGGCTCAAATTTCGGATGGATTTGGGATGTCCATAAATTGCAGCTGAAAAAATCTGAAATATTTCACTTACGCCTTATTTCGCTTGCGCCCTGGGCTGTGCGCCTAAGTTTAGTAGACAGACTTATATCAGTAAAAATAAACAAATTTTGGTTTTAACCTTTAAACGCATACTGTTGCCATTTGGCAACATACCGAATTCCGTGATATAAAGCCTTAACAAGAGGTATATATCGTATCCTTCCAGAAAAATGAGTACCAAGGAAAAATGAGTCTCATGCATTTAAGGGTTAAATAACAATTTTCCCGTTTGATATAGTGACAAACAGATTTGGTTCAATCAATGCTATTGCTTGAAATTACCAACAAATTCATTTGTTGACTTATTGTTTCAAAAAATATTTCGTTTGAAACAACAAAATCATGATAAGTTAAACCGAAGAAAAAAAAACAACTGGTATTAACCAAAGGAGAGAAAACTCAAATTTAGTTGAAATTAAACAAAGATTATGTTGGTTTTTAACGAAGGGATCAGTTAGATCTAACAAATCTTAATAAGGACCTACATGAATGAAGAGAAATTTATACATGCCGTTTATTTTACGTATGTTGAATTTTTGGATAGAAAATGGGCGGGTCTAACAAAGCAATATTTTTGCTGACCGCCTAATCAGAAAAAAAAATCAACGAAAACGCAGTTAAGAACTGCTTTCAAAAACTTTGTTAAAACACATTCCGGTGAATGAATTTTATGGTAGGATGTGGAAAATTTAATACCCCTCATAACGCAATACATATATATCCCTCCCAACACCCAAGCAACTTCGAATTTCCTAGTTTATCATTTTTTTTTCTCAAAAGCGGTACTTAGGCGATAGTTATCAAACAGATTTATTTCGTGGGAACAATCACAGGTAACCAGTATGATCTAATCTAAAACTGCAAACGAATGCAAATTTATCCTTCCATTTCCAGTCTTCGAATTTCATCCAGTTCCTTCCGTTGCCAATCTTCATCTTCATAGCTCTCATTTATCGTAGTTACCGCTTCCATTTGTTCCCACGCGGTCAAATCCTCGGTACAAGTGCTTTCATCGGTATCTTGTACCATATCTCCACCGGTTTGCTGTGCATGATTTCTGCGTGATCGCTTTCGTGCCAGTTTAGCATCGAACTCGTCCATGTAGGCTCGGTAGCCTAACTGCGAGTAATCGGCTGGTATTTGTTGAAAATACCGGTGGTTCATAGTTGGACGCCAACTTTCGCCAAGCAAATCCGGTACCATGAAGGGAAACAGCCACGTAACTAATGGCGTCCTGCCGTAGATGTAGTTGGAATCTTTGTGATAAAACAGCAATCCATCAAGTCGAGTACCTTTCTCGTTGAACGCTGGAAAGAGAGAAAGGCAATCCGCTACTTGATTCGGCTTACTAAAGTCGTACAATGGTAGAACTTCCAATCGCCAACCGGATTCCTTGGAATTACATATTTGATCCGGTACTGCATCCTCCTCCAACTTGGAACGCAGCCAGAGAAATCGAAACCGGCAATCACACTGCACCAGGTCCATTTCGTTGTAAACCAACAAGTCAATGGCATAGAAAATACGGTCCTTGGTCAGGAAACAATCCAACACGGTCACCCGATGCTTCTTCCCCAATCTGGTTGCAAATCTCGTCATCGATCGTCCATTTTTGTCGTAGGCTACAGCTAGCCCCCGTCGAATTACCAGTAAACATCTAGTTCCCACCGGACATGGCACCATAAACCAATTTTCCAAATCATCCGGTCGTTCGTACATCCACTCGGAGAGCTGTACCTTGTCACGATAGAGTTTGCTAAACCAAACCCGTGGTTTATGGCGTTGCTGCTGACCGAACGAACATTCCGAGTCAGCGGCCTCCGTTTCGATCAGTTCCAGTAGCCCGCGACGGGAACTGTCGATTTCAGTCTGGCGAAGGCGTTTCTGCTCCTCCAGCAGTGTCCGGCGGCGTTCCGATTGGTGGTGCTCCTTGCGGGAGTTGTTTTTGTACAGATCAGTAAACCGGGAGGTACTATCGTCTGAGTCAGTCATTCTGGGAATGTTTTAAGCAGCTATTATTAACACTTTGAAAATGTCCAACAAACTCTACCTTTCACATTCAGAAACAAAATCTATATACAGTAGTAATTCCCAACCGCAAAAGAGCTGTATAGAGAAGCGGATAGGTAGGTATTTTATTTTTATTTATTTCCGATTGTCGACGGTCGAAACAAAATAAGACGTATAGACGCAGTGATGCCAAATTTCAAAATATGTGAAATTTGTAACTCATGCCAGCCGAATTAGAATAACGGTACCAGGTTAGAGCACTCTAGTTAGAGTGTGGCCAAGAGGCCATGACGTATCCAAACGAACATGAAATTTGACGTATTTCTATTGTGTATACGTCAAACTCCATGTTCGTTTGGATACGTCATGGCCTCTTGGCCACACTCTAACTAGAGTGCTCTATACCAGGTATCTGCTAAGCCGCCATGATTTCTATGCCAACATCTAAAGCGTCGTTTTAGGGTCGATCCACAATAAACAGAATCAATTTCATTCGACACAATTTTGTGATAGTCGAGTTCGTTTAATTTGTTGGTGCACCATGGTGTAAAGTTTTTGTTATTCACCGACATGTCCAAAACAACACACTTCTTTAATTATCTATCCAATATTTTCGCTTTTTAACAAATATTTAAAAAGTGATTCATGCCGTACGGTATCTGACTAGTGAGAATCGAGCTTCGAGCAAAACAAGTAGAACAATTTGAACTGTCAGTGGGGCCCATAATTTGTGTACCCGCTGAGATGTTGTCTTATGTCAGTTCAATACAAATGGGATAGGCGTGCTATATTCGTGGACGGTACCCAGTAAAGTTCAGTCGGAAAATAAGCCGGAATGCTGGCTGGTTTGAAACTTGTCGAATACAAACAAACTTTATTTTGATGTGTTTAGCTGGTTTTCATGTGGTAAGCGCATTCGTATTTTATGGGGAAAAAGCATGATTTTTTCCATGTTGTCAATATTTAATTCCATTTTCAAACTATATTGTACTGTTCATGTGAACAGACCTTAAGCATTTAAAATGTAGCTAGTGCTACTGGCGCTCCGTGGCAGCTTCAGGCAACAGACGGTATTCACGGAGCTGAGTTCACGGTGTAGAAAAAAAACTACTTATTTCATTTTCGATTTACGCACCACTGTTCGTACATTCTTAGAAAAAAATAATTTTTCAAGTTGAATCTACTCTTAGGGATCATCCATAAATGACATAGCATTATATGGGGGAGTTTTGTATTTTGTGATGATGTATGATGACAGGGGGGTAGGGGTCATGTGCATGCTACGTAGCTTTTTTAAAGGGGAAAAACTAACATTTTTTTTAAATTTTACGGAGACAAGGGGGGGGGGAGGGGAGAGTTACCGTCAAGCTACGTAATTACCAGGGAGGGTACTTAGAGGTTTGTGACGAAATGCAACGATGGGGGAGGGTGGCGTTAAAAATCGTTAAAAAATGCTACGTCATTTATGGACGGTCCCTTATAACCATACCCAGTACGTTCAATCCTAAAATGAGCTGGAATGCTGGCTGGTTCTAGCTAGTATTCCGGCTTAAGTAACACAATCGTTTCTAATTAGAATCAATTGTGTCACTGGAGCCGGAGTACTATGACAGGTGGAGAAAAACAAATCGTTGAACACCCCAATGCAGCTACAGACTTTAAAGTACTCTATGTTGTAAATAACTCGGCAAGTTTACTTTTGTCTCTTATGACCTTGTGAAAACATTACCTAGAAATACATTTCATAAGACATATTGGCAGCCCGAACTTCGAAACGTCTGAAATTTTCAGGACAACTTTCCAATGCAAAACACCTTATGGTAATCCATAGGCTGTCATACGATAGTCTAACTTTTGGCGATTGTCCACTTTTTCCAACCACTCCACTAGTTTTTTGCATATTTTCAGGCGTTAATCCCCAATCACAGGTAATCACGTGTACAAAAGGATTCCCACCAGTCCAGGTGTAGTTGAATAAACTGCTGGCAAAATCAGGATGGTCATCCAACGGGTTTGGCGTTCATCTCCCTCAACATCGGGCAGTAATACTTTTGCAAACAATAACAACAACAACAATTGCGTCAGCACCCACGCAGCAACAAGTTCCTCTGAATTAGTGGTACCAAGTGTGGTGGTGGGCACATCTGAGTCGGAATGTAACAGCTCAGCAAATCTCCAACAAAGTGGAAACAACGGGGCTGGTGGCGGAAAACAGCAGGTTAGACTGGTGTGTAATTTGTTAAATATAAATATACGAAGGCTTTTACTTTTGCAGCGACCAAAATTAAGTGGCGATGCCATGTTGGAAGTTCTGAAAATGCGCTATTCTGGCCGTTCATACGCGAGTCAATCATCCAACGATGCTGCACTGAAATCATTGGAATTGCTTCGGTCTAACATCCAGTATCTATTTGACAAAGAAATGGATGTCGTTATCAAAAAGTTCAGCTCGTTGTTTTTTGTTCCTGCCATCAAGAACATCAAGGAAAATTTAGGAGAGAATGCAATCTCTGAAGAGACACTTAAAACTATCTACTGCTCGTTACTGGAAGCCAGTAAAGCTCAATACGTTAGGCAAATATCATCGCCAGCAGAGACCTCCCTATCAAGAGCGAATACACCAGGAATGGAGCTGAGTGATTCCGATTCCAGCACCGACAATACAGTCCCATCCGGAACGACAAGCCTTCTTCAGCAGGCTCTAAAAAGAAAACTACCAGAGCCAAATCAACCAGATACATTTAAGCGTCAATACTTCCTACAAGGTTCTGTCTACTCTCAAAATCAACACTCAATTCTTCAGTCCCTAGGAAACGTACAAGGATCCCTTCCGTATCAGATCAGACCGTCGGTATTGAATCCCACCGTTTACACGACAACTATCAGTCCGGAAACATTATTTATTCTGGATTTCAAAGCAGGCCGAGCTTTGGGAGTGGCAGACTTCCGTGACCGATTAGCGAACAAGCACCCGGAGATCTTACGATACTGTCCGGACAATCAGGACCGCGAATGGCTACTGCAGCAGAAACAGATTTCCCCTCTAAACCGTAACGGTCGCTTCTTTCTGCTCGTTTTGGACGAAGTCAAGAAACTGGCCGAACGAAACGCAGAATATTCCAACAACCCCTACTTGAAGCTAACCGATTTGCAAGGTTTCAAACTAACCGAATCCGTCTATGCCAAGGTGCAGAAATTGATCAAAGACAGTGCGGAATCGACGATCAAACCGATCGCACAAGTTTCAACACCGCCGGCCCCGATCCCAATCATCATTCCGCCAAGGCCACGTGTATCATCTTTAAGTTCCTCGCATGCCACACTGACGGCACTGCTGGCATCGCCGCAATCAAGTGCTGGTTCAACGATGCCGGAAATTGTAACCACGGCAAGTTCTGCAGGGACGAACGTCATCGGACTGGACACATCAGCTGGTGCCAGTGGAGAAACGAAGACTTGAATCAACATAACTTGAAAGTTCACTATTTTTTAACGATACCATGAAGTTACTGGATAGTGGTAGAAATGTTCGATATGTACATATCAGGGTGTAAAAACGATTTATCAAACGCTGTTAATAGTTAAGTATTTAAAAAGTGATAGTCGGTACCGACGGAGCCGCGTTTAAGCTGAGTGTTTGAGTTTATGTCTATACTTCTTGTATGTGTGCTGTCTGTACTGTGCTTTATATGTATTAAATGATCACTGGTATATGAATCAATAAATCTAATGATCTAATCAGTGCCGTTTACGTGTTATTAATGAATAGATTTGTCGGTTTAGATAGATGTAGAATTTTTCTTCCCCTGCTAATTGGAAAGCATCCAAAAACATTAGCCATTCGCGCTGTGGAGGATGAACCGACAGCCAAAAAAAAAAGTGGCATCAGCTGGGAAGAAAACTATGGTGTCTTCCGCGATTTTTGCACGGAGCAAGGAATCCGATGATTCGACCTCACAGTCGCTAATGAGGTTTCAACAAGGGAATATCAATACAACCCAATGTAAGAGCGTGGACTAGGCTCGCTAGGCCCACCAAATGCTGACTACTGTCAAAGTCTGTACATCGCCATATCCTTGTCATCGAGCCGATTGAAACTGAATGTTGGTTTCGGTAAATTTAAGCAGAAACAGGAAACTAAGTTTAAAATTTGGCACCAGTGAAAGTTAATTTATTTTTCATTTTCATCGTTTCCTCAAAATTTTCTTTCAATCACGTTGAAACTAAGGGTGGGATAGAATACACTGTTAGTGGTAAGCGATTGTCTCGCCTGATCCGGAGGAGTTGGTATAAAACATGGTGTCCCATTGGCCAGCCATTTGTCTTTCTTGACATGGGCAACTATAGTGGTGTAATTTCATTGATCGTTGTGTCGAACTGGTGATTATGGAACCACTTCAGATTCATTGCAACCAGTATCTAATCGACGATCAACATGGCGAAAGTAGAACAGCAAGAAGCCTACCGAGTCAAACATCCTACATAACAGAGGGTATTGAATTTCCCACTCAAATTGATATTATTTAAACCGACCTATGCCGCTTTTGATAGTGTACCACAATATGCTGAAATGGAGAAATTTGGAAGGACGGATGGAACGGTAGGTTTTGCAGTCGTTTCGATCGAGAGTGAGAGAATGGTTATCATTGGAGATTACCTCTACATCAAATTCTATATTAGGAATAGCCCAGGGAAGCTTTTTTGGACGGCTGATCTTTCTGCTGTACTTCAATGACATGTATTTAGTGTTTAAGACTCCTTCGCAGACGATCTCAAAATATTTTGTCTCATTCGCTCAATATTACTGTGTGTTGATATCTCAGTTTTTTCTAGGAACTAGGATCTTTCTAGGAACGAAACTATTACAACAATATTTTCTAAATAGACTTTTATTTTGGAACAATAATATTCCTAAACCCGTGAGAATAAAACGACTATATAGGTGTCTTTATCAGATCTACCAAAGGTTTGTAAATGACACTTGCAAAGGAGCTAGCGGATTGCGAAAGTATCATATCATTCTGTGTGGGTTATACCACAGAAAACAGACATATAAGCAAGAACAAGCTATCGTGAAAAACCTGTGTAAACATGTTAATGAAAATACATACAAAATCACCATCACATATACCCTGTTAAGTTCACCCGGAAAATGAGCCGGAATGCTGGCTGGTTCTATTCTGTATTCCGGCACAGACTAACAGACATAACACTATGAGGGAATTCGCTTAAAAAATATCGATCCGGCAATTTTCCCAGAACACTAGCACCACCTTTTATTCACGGTCCCAAACACTTATTTGCTGGTGGGTTACCCCTCAGGCTTGGGAACAATTTTTCACTAGTGGTCTATCCCCTATAATCTTGTTCATATGTAGCACCATAATTTCAAAAGCGGCCACAGTCGCAACTACAAATATATATATAAAATGACCGTTAAAATGGGCGAAGCATTATTTTCGAGTGTTATGTCTGTTAGTCTGTGATTCCGCTTCCAGTGACACAACCGATTCTAGTAAAGGTCATAATACTTGTGTATACATTCAAACAAATACCAGTTAAAACACTAGGATATTCCAATTACAGGATGAATGATGGCGGCCATTTTGAAATCACTATATGAGCTCTTGTTTTTTAACTGCGAAACTGCTTTTTTCGTTTGCGAATTTTGCGCATTCTCTGTGCAACCTTAAAGCTGCGAACCTCAGACCTCATTTGAAGGAGGGGACGTAGAGGTAAATTTAAAGACAGAAGCTAGAACATTTTGTCCGGAAAACCTGTGTAAACATTCGAAAAAACATATGTTACAAATCACCATCGCACTTCATACGGAGATAACCATTGCACCCAAGTTTGCACACAATGTCCGTACACCGATTGTTGGCAATCTGTTGGCCGATCGCAAAGCCGGGTAGCGACAAGTTGCTACTTGCTGATGTCATTTAAAAACGCTTCGATTTCGTCTCAACAGAACAGAAACGCTTGCGCTTCGATGTCGTCTCAAGAGAATCCGACACTAACCTAGTGACAGAACCACGCTAGCTTTGTCCTGTCACGAAGTTAGTGTCAGATTCTGATGAGACGAAGTCGAAACTCTTAACAGATTTAGTTACAGATTTAGTTACAGGTTTTGTGCTTTTTACGCGCTGAGGTGGTTTCAAACAATTTTCTCCAAATTTTTCTCCATTAACCCTAGGTTTTGTGAGGTACATGTGTACCCCAGAGCTATTTGAAATCCCTGTTATTCCGTAACAGTTTTTTCAATTGCAAGCAAATTTTATCATAAATCAATTTGATTATTAAACATCCATTAAAGCAGGTGCAACCTATTTGTTTTATTTGATCAACTTAATGGTGCCCTAAGCGTGTTTGTCTGGGGTACAAATGTACCCCACAAAGCCGTTTACGGCAGTGTTTTGTTATGTGTACATAATTCGGAAAATTTATTATATCTTTTTTTTAAAAGCAAAGAATTGATACATAGTAAACGAGAAACTTGCATAAAATTGTATAAGTTTCAACAATGCTGAACGATAGGATCAGTTATTTGATATAATAAAGCTACTATAGCAATGTAACTAGAAAATGCGCTTGGAACGATATCGTTATTTTTGCTTTTGAGAATGAAAGAGATAAAACAAGTTCGAGAAAATTATTTGAATATAATATGCACCGCGCTCGATTCGTCATTTTCTGAAGCCCAAGCTCTGGAACATACTTACTCTATATACACGTACAATTCACCAGCTCTACCTGTTCCTTCGATGCCTTCCTGTTTTATCTCCGTTACCGCATATTGCTGTATTTTTACTGTTTGTATTGACGTTAGGTGTTCAAAAAAGCATCGCAGTAAATACACTTTTCACCGGTTTTTGAATAATTTACTATTTGTTTAAAGGGCAATTTATTAATCTTCACAACGGCGCATAGATGGTCAAAATCGGTTAGAAACTACCGGAGTTATAGCAATATTTAAGAAAAGGGGGATTTTGACGCATTTTAAAGACTTGTTTTATAGAAAATGAAAATTTAATTTAAACATAAAAGTTAATATTACATAACAAAATAGACAAAACAAAAATATTTTTGAACAGGCTACTTTAAGAATGATTTTTGAATAAATCGATAAAATTTAGGCATATTAGAGCGATTTTGGTTCTGGAGTACCCCATAAAACCGTTTTCGTATAGAAACCCTCTAAGAAAGGTTGGTTCCAAAATCGTCCAATGAATGACGTTCGTTGGACCAAATATCCGTTCAACAGACGTCCATGTTTGGACCCGTGTTGAACGATTTTGAAGCAATTTTTTGGGCTTCTCAGTGGGAAACAGACGCCCATCTTCAGCTTTGTGTAAAAATCCTTAACGTTTTCGAAGATAGTTGGGATATCTCCACCAGGTGCGCTGCTGTCGGTATGTTTTTTAGTAGCTCAGTTCGACTGAATTGACAGCGGTTATACCTCAACCCAGTCAAACGATTCCGGAATCGGTTCGGACTTCTGAGTGGATTTAGTATGAATTCCAGATCAAATGCATCAATCGATTGAGTCGGAATCGGTTGTTTTCTTTGAGCCAGATTCCATACTGAATCCGTTCAGAATTTCGAATCGGTTCCGGAATGGATTTGACGGATAGTTGGGATAAGTTTGTGTGGCGGCGCTAGTGTTTTATCGTATATTAATTCAAATGTTTACACGTTTTATTAATATATTTGTTCGATCATTGATGTCTGTTCGCTGTGGTTGTAGGGGAAAGAAGAAATATAGCAGTGTGGCACACTCTATCTGTAACATTTTATCATCATTTCCGACTACATCTATAATTCTCAGCCTTTTTTTCACAACCTATATTAATAGAATATGACTTCAGCTTAGTGATTGTGTATAATTTAACCTTAAGGTGTCTGTTATTATCTACTTTCTCCTATCCGCCGCAATTTTAATAGGGAGAAACACCGGACTGTTGCCACTTTTGTAATCGCGGGTTGGCCACTTGTCGATAAGTTTCTTTTTGATGATGTGTAATTTAATCGCCATATTTGAATATGCATTGGATTTGTTTAAACTGAATAAAATAATCGTCAATGTTCCTTCAACGAAACCGCTCATGCAATTGTGTAGGTGCATGATTACTCCTAGATGTACGCTACATGACAAAAATAATACATCTTTATTTTGATTGACTCCAGTATAAAGCATGAAACAAATACAAATGTCAACAGCATGTGTTATGTGATGTTAATTTCGTTTTGATGATAGAGGTTTTAACCTTAGGGTCATTCACCTCTTTTTCGGATTAGAGAAAACTTCGAAATAAATGGTGGTATTCAAGACACGAATTGTGCGCGTTTGAGTAAATGTGTTTTACATCGATAACAGGCGTTGCTACACACCTAGAAAAAATAGTGTAAATTTACGTCTCCTGACCCTGACATATACGAGCATCAAAAATAACTTAGTTTTACGTTTGATTTTAATTTTACATGACGTTTAATTTTGTAAATCATGTAATTTTACTCCACATACAGTGTTTGTTCTGAATGGTAGGAAGTGTAATTTTATGTCATTGCGCATGTAAAGCATATGTTACATGTAAAATTAAACGGTACATGGTAATGTTCCGTCATTTCGTAAATTACGGTTTGTTCAATTGTGTCATGTTTGCAATTACGTCAACGATAACATTCAGATTTTTTTTGGTGTGTAGAACCAATAGTTTAAAATGGGTAGCTAAACGATCAAAATCAGATTAAGTAACGCTCAACAGTGGCGGATTTACTGTTGATCCTTACTTAACCCGGACTCTTAACTTGTTGAGAAATTATAAATAAGTTTCTTTTTTAAATTCGTTCTAAGCTCAAAATTATGCTCAACCAGATTCGACCACCAAAACTGATTATAATTAAATGAGGTTAAATTAAATGAGGTTGTGATATGGTATTGTACAATGACAATTTCAAAATCGAAATTTCAGACCCTCTCCGATTTTTTTTCTAGATTCGCCCCTGCTGAACAATCTCGTTTCATACAAACTAAACATCCATGATTCTACATCTTGTTTGTATAGAAAATTTGCGTACATAAATAAAAAAAATTATCGTCGTCATCGCTAATACCGATGAAGACGGACTTACAACAGCGATCCGTAAGAACAAGAAACAAATGAGTGCTTCTAACCGTGAACAGCAAGAAAGTAGTACCGATGATGACATGGACGTGAACGATAACGTGAGAGAAGGTAGACTGAATGACCCCCCAGCTGCGGCGGGTAAGGTAACTAATGCTTCACCGCCAGGGAAATGGATCTCAACACGCAGCAGCAAACTGCGTCAACAAGATCTGACAAAGAGACATTTTTAGTGTTTTTTTTTATTTTTACTTATTGTAAAAACTTATTCTAAAAGATCCACGGCTCAGTTGTGCTAACGCATTGAGCTGTGTCAAATAAACCTTTAGAAAAAAAGGTATGTGGCCTTTTGCATCTTCCTACCGTTCAAATGCTAGAAGAGACTATTCGGCCGGTGCGGCCTGAAAATTGTTGTTTGGTGTATATAAGCGTCATTTTTTTGGGAATGATCCAACTGAAGGCATATACTTAATGGCGGCGCTTAAATATTGCTGCTTAAAACCGTGTGTTTAAGTTCATACGAGCTTACACGTTACCTTAGTCACTGAGGCATTTTTATGTTTGTGAGATCGCGAGCGGAGGTTTGAGTGGATGATCGGGATTGCATGATCGAGATTTGTGTTATCGCTAAGGGCTCGAGTGTGTGTATGTTAACGTGTTCTATCGCGTGGTTGTTTGTATGTCGCGTACATGCAATTTCGCGTGTATAAACTAGATTGTATAACGTGTCATCGTGTGCTTATTCACGTGGGGTTTTGAAAATTAGTTGCAGATCGCTATTCTAATGTTTAGTTTGGCAGTACGATTCAGATGGTAAAAGCAAGTGAGTTCAACTACATCCCCAGATTATCCAGAAACTTGCTGTCAGGTGTATATGAGTTTGTGTTCAATTTTTTGAGAATTTCATATACTTGGGCTTCTAGGAACGAGGATGGGAGCTTCCGGACGTGAACGATTCATTGTTGCGCGGGAAAAAGCGTTTGTATGTTTGCACTTAAGACCGCGTTTATGAATTTTTAAGTGCAGAAACGTTCACTTAACCATGCCGGTTGGTTTTTATAGTATTTATGTGTGCCAGATCATGGACGTGGATGCGTGGATGATCGCAAAGTGTCAATTCTATTGTACAACCGTGTGGTCAATTCATGTGAGCTTGAAAATGTAGTCAGTGGGTTGTTTAATTTTTAGTACACGGTTCAGATGCTATTATTATTATTAAGTGAAATTGGGCCAAATAGTACCCCCAGCTGTTCCTCAGCAATGGTAATTTTATGCAAAGCGTGTATATCATTTTCAAGGCTGTCTGTTATGTAGCTATGCATTTTGAAAAATGTGTACGCCAAATAACGAGATTTTTGTTAGCAATAATAATTAATTAGAACAAGTGCATTATTGTACTTTTTATTTGTTGGATAATATCCTCTATATTATATCTTGCTTTGGGTAAGACTACCAGCTGTTTTCGCTTAATTAGTGTGTGAATTGTTGAATATGCGTTTGTCCAATCAGACTTTTTTGGGCATGTATGCAATCTGTTGCGAGAAATCGTTGAGAGAAAGGTGTGCACAGTCAATCGAAATGTCAGGAAAACAGAAGTTTTTGCAAATTGGTTGGCAGATTTTGATGTTATTTTATAACATAAAAATGTGGTTTGGGCCAGCTCCTAATTTACATTGAATATTTACTATAAAGCTTAAAATATTAAAGGAAATTTTTAATTTCACAATCTGAAATTAAGTAAATAATAAATAGAAATATCTGCGGTCGAAATAGGAATGCACCTCTATTGCAAAAATTTATAAGAAATGGGCTACCCGAATTGGATCAGGGTTGGGGTAATTCAGAGCTTTGATGTACTTTTGCGCAGATCCGTCCGAATTGGCTCAGTTCCCCATATTTAATTATTAAGGCTTTAACCTCGAGCGTCATTCGCCTTTCTGAAGAGATACAATTCAATTTAGAGTTCCAAATAGATTAAAAAGAAATAAATAATATAATTATTACTGTATCGATTTTCTTGGTTATTTTCGGCAAATTTAAGACTAAGAGAAAGGAAAGCAATGAAATTGAAAGACGGATAGGTAGGGTAAGGTGGGGCAAATCCGACCTAGTAAATGGTTTAGGCTGTAATATGCTCATTTTACATCGGATCAAGTCGTTTTATGTACCAAATTAAAGGATAGACTTCTGGGCAACTTTATATTTATATATAGCGTTTTATTCGTATCTTCGAAAAAATTTGAGATACAAGAGTTTTACGAAAACGTTCATTTTTGCTGTTTTCAAAAATGGTGGGGTAAACCCGACCGCCTATGTTTTTGGATGATTTAGTACAGATATTATTATTCAATAAATGTTATATTATTGAATTGTAACATGAAGAAAATGGAATTCAATGTCAATCTTGGAATGTCAAAATCACGATCAGTAGCACGTAGAGATATTCCCCCTTGCATCGAAGTAATTGCTCGACGAATACTATATTCATCATGTTTTTGTGTCTTTCGTTTGTAATTATGAACCATTGTGCAAAAAATAATAAATAGTAACAATAAAAATATATTTCGATTTAATAAATAAACATTTTCTTAGCAAAAAAGCGGTCGGATTTACCCCACTATTTAGAGGTCGGATTTGCCCCACCGCGTCATTTTTCATTACGATGCAATTAAAAAAATTATGAAAAAAGTTGGACTAAATTCATCTATGCTCCTTGTAAGACCTTAATCAAAGAATCTAAATCCACTTACATTTTTTATGCAATCACTTTAACAATCAGAAATATCCTGTAGCCTATGATCCACAAAAATCAAATCAAAAATGTGTAAAAACACACTTATTGTCGTTTGAGCATCTCAATGTAAAGTAATAAAATGCTGTCATACTACCATTATGATTATTTTCGATGCTCTACACGACAACATTGATATTAGTTCGCGTAGTGCTTCCAAATCGCGATACCAGAGGGGGTTCAGGTTTACCCAACGGTCGGATTTGTTATTCACTGGCATATGGGCGTCTGTCCAGGGTATGTGCATAGGGTGCTTTGTGTGTAGTTAACACCTGCTTTCTAAAGTAAAGTAGGAAGGAATAGGTTGGTTTAGACGCAATTGCAGCACCCCCAAGCACCATTGAGAATGTCAGGGAAAAAGTTTCTCCAAGTCTCGTTTGTTACGGATTCTACTTCTCCATACTGCGAAATGAATCATTTGTTATAATCGGTGTTAGTACGTGGCGCTAAATTGTGTAAATTTCCGTCAGATCAACATCCATATATACTAGGGTGGCAGTTATTTTTGCGATGTTGGAATTTTGTCCATTACCGGCCAAAGAATTATTCAATTTTTTTTGGCGAAATTTGAGCTAAATTGGACCAGTTTAACACGTGCCACAAAGCGATTGAAGTGTGCACGAACTATGCATATCATACTCCAAAATTTGGACTTTAAAAAAAGTTAATATTCTCCTACTAAACGTATGGAAAAATGCATGTATTTCCCATATAAAACTTCTATCGCTTTGAGACACGTGTTAATTTTTTTCAATTTTGTTCAAATTAGCTCAAATTTGAAATTTCAATGCTTGATGCTTTGGTTCATTTTTTGACCAGTGATGGACAAAATTGCAAAATCACAAAAATAACTGCCACCCTAATATATACGGGGATTTTGATTTTGACGTTTTCATATTCGACGTCGTGTTGCATGTTGTTCTTCGCTACGAAACACTCTGCCTCGGCTAAGAAGTTCAACGTTATTAGTACTACTTGTCCCGTATGATGTAGTTGTATGTATTACATTTTTGTAAGCACAAATTCCATTTTCAGCTTGATCAACTGTTTCACTTCGCGCACTTTACATCAAGACAGGGCGGCAAAAAGTCAATCGCGATTGTATTAAATTTATTTTGTGGTTTACTCATTTCACTCGCATTTGGGGGGCAACGGGACTATGCTGTTGTGTGTATAATTTACACATACACGCTATAGCGGAGCTGCACGGGCAGTTCACAAGCGGTGCATTTTTTTACTTCTAAATTGCATCTCGTACAAGGAAGCAGACTAGGTTCAGAAGCTATAAGGGTATGAGTTTTCTTATTTCGCTAGAGAATTCCGCTATGGAATCAGGAATCAGAATGTAATGACACGTTCCCCGTACATAGTCGGGGATTTGTCCCTTGCCGTGTGTTTTCATCATTTCCTGAGCGGAAGGAAAGGACAGGGAGGTGTGGGGAAGTAGAATTAGAAGGGTGGGAAAAATAACAGCACAAAACAAAAATAAACAACAGGTAAGTTAAACTCACAAGTAGTTCAACTTGCCTGCGAATAAGCCTAAAGCTCTTTACCACATTGGATAAGAAACTTTAGTATGTCTCTGAGTTTCAGTCGTCCAAACATGGTTTCGTTTATATAAGGACGGCTGAAGACTCGAAATCGCAATTGCGCTACCGCTGGACAGTTGCATATCAGATGATATGAGGTTCCGTAGTCGGATTCACAAAGATCACATGAAAAGACTCAGCGCGCTGAATAGTTGCTATGTGATAATTGAGTTTGCAGTGGCCGGTTAAAGCCCTGGTCAGCCGCAGTGGAGCTTCGAAAAATGTAAGAGATTTTTCGAAACCACTGGGCATGGTTGTTCTAGAAACGCCTTTGTTTGGCGACACGTTTGTAGATTCCTCCAATAATTGCGGTGCTCGGACGAAGCCCAGGACCGTATTTTTGCCCTTATCCGTCAATCGCTGAACCTGCCCTGGCCAATTCGTCAGCCCATTCATTTCCAGTAATACCGCAATGTTCGGGCACCCAGACAAGGTAGATAGTGTTGACAATGCTTAGTTCTTCGATTTAGGTTCGGCACGCGATCACTAGCTTGGACCGGGATTTGTCTGAGCTAAGGGCCTTGATTGCAGCCTGACTATCGGAGCAAAAGTTTATAACTCTGTCGGACAAACTCAGTTGAAGGGCCGATTGCACCCCGCACATAATCGCAAAGATTTCTGCTTGGAATACAATACAGTATCTACCTAGTGAGTGAGATTGTTTCAATCTCATTTTACGACAGTAGACACCAGCACCAGCACGTCCCTCCATCAGAGAACCGTCGGTGTAACAAACCACTTGCGTTTGTTGTTGTCTTTCCATAAAGCCAGACAACCACTCCTCTCGAGAGGGAATCTTCACATGGAATGTTCTGTAAGGAAAACTACAAGTGAGTGTAATATCGCTGGGAGCAAGAATATCTTCACCCCATGTAACCATTTGTGACCACAATCGTGTATGACTGGTAGCAAGATCAACATGATTACTGTTCCAAAGCCCAGTAACCTGCAGTCTGTATGCACATGATAGTGCTTCTTGTTTTAAGTGTGAGTAATGGTTTGATATTTAGAAGTGCCTCAAGAGCAGCAGTCGGAGTCGTGGTGAAAGCACCAGTCAACGCCATGAGCGCCATTCTTTGCAAATGATTTAGCTTTGACTGGACTGTCACCACCTCTCCCCTCTGCCACCACACAAGGCATCCGTATGACAGTATTAGACGTACAATTGTCGTGTAAATCCAATAGATGTATTTAGGTTTGAGACCCCAGGTTTTTCCAAGCGGTGCATTTTTTGACTTCTAAATTGTACGAGATGATGAAGCAGACTAGGTTCAGAAGCTATAAGGGTATGAGTTTTCTCATTTCACTAGAGAATTCCGCTATGTAACGGCTATGTACTGTAACTAGAGCTGTTAGGACCGAGGGTAGAGGCTTCCGGATGTGGCCGATTCATGATCGCGTGGGAACGGGCGTTTATATAATCGCACTTGAAACCGCATCTATAAATTTGGAAGTGCCAACACGTGGACTTAATCGCAGGAATGTTTTTATGTTTTTATTTTATATCGTGGGCGTGGATATCTGTAACTGTTTGCGTCTGGGTTTGTATTAACGCAAAAAGCTCGAGCGTTTGTATGTCATTGCAGACGTTTTTTTTATCGCATGAGCGTGTGTAAGTGTAATGAGAATCAATATTGTATCTGAAAAAGTACAAAGCTAAATAAAAAAAACCACATATAAATTATACATTTATTCAGTGAAGGTTCATTGAACGCTCGACTTGTTTACTACGATAAATTAGAGAAAGACATTAGATGAAAATCATGCACAGAACGACAATGAGATATCGTGTCTGTCGTCCCAGGATTGGGATGTATAATCTTTTATATAGAAATGTTTAGTATTTTAACTATATCATACATAATTCAAAATTGTGATGCATAAATATCACAAAACTTTTGTTTTATCTATTGAATTGATTTCTTAGAAAAAATTTTGAGCGATGCGCGCCAAAATTTGATATTTTTTCGCAAAAACAACTGATTTATAAGCGTTCAAAACCTGAGCGTTCAAAGCATGTCGAAACAGAAGGTCAAGTTTCGCAACGGAATATAGTAGCAAAGCATTGCTTTGCTTACCACCCTAACGAAAACAAAGACGTAGTCCAACGTCAAAATTTGTTTGAAATTCTTGGTTACCCTAGAAAGGTGGATATCCCGAACCGCTCAATCTTTTCAAATAACCCAACAACCGAATAAGATTATAAATTATCCTTTAAAAATGTATTTCTTCTTTTCTTTATGTTGTAGCCCAGAGGAATTAATGAAAAACGTTCATATATTTTGTCTACATAATTTTATAGAATTCATTAGTGTTTCAGAAAAATGTTGATACAAACAGAAATGGAAACTACTATAAAGAAGTGTTTGGCTGTAGCAGGAAGGATTGCATCGTTTTACAATTTTCGAAGCCAAAAAAAAATAATATAAATGTAAAACATGATTGTCAGGTATAGTCTAGTCTATAGTGAATAAATTGGGTCAATCCATTCATTAAAAAGGGTCAATTCCTCACATTTCTGTACTGCTGATCTGTGTACACCACATTTAAAACCGTACCTTTAATTCAGAACAAAAGAATCCTAAATCGAGCATAACATATATCTTTTTTTTATTTTGATTGTAGATGTTTTAACCTTAGGGTCATTCATATATTTTGTTATGGAAGTCACCCCTCTCCCCTTTTACACACGTACTTGACTATACATTCAATTACACTAGTTCTCTAGAAAGGGTAAATAGCCAGCGTTCTAATATTCTTCAGTAAAATTAGATTAGCTTTTCGGTTTTTTACAGTTATTTAAATTTTGAGTGAAATAAACGTTTTCAAATAAAAGTTTTCATCGTGATAATTAATTTCAAATTATTTATTTTTACAAAACACCTTTTTGCCAAATAGGTAAGCAAACAAGCTATGACTTCAAATGATATTTTCATACCCAACCATTTAAATCGAGTTTTGCATTAAACTTTAACAACTTAAACCGACAATAATGTTTGGCTCCACCCTCACCGTTAGCAAACCACCCTCCGCTGCTTCAGGATTGTACTTGCGTCACTCAACATCACAGGCTGAGAATTTTCCCAATTGAACTAGCACAGACAAAACAGCCGGAAGGGTAACGCGAGAGTGAGTTACTCACCCCTATCAAATACTAATGCATCACACACCGACGCAACACAACTGAGTGTCCGAACCGCGTGGGGTGGTGGAAATGCAGCTAAAAGTGCATGCCACCACCGTCACCAGCTACCGCCAACAACGGCGACGCACCAGAGGAGTTGTTTTGATCACCGGGCTCATGATGTGGGGGATCTCTTTCTCTCGTTCTACATTATTTCTCTTTGCTTCGACCGAGTGCGTGTGGGAGAGAGCAAATTCTTGTACACACAAGACAACACTTTGCGCGCTGAGTGCCCGACACACGTGATCGCCGGGAGCATCTGCCGCCTACTACTAACGCAATCCGTTTTCAGGTTGCCCGTGGTGAGCTACCGATGTGTGTGTGTCGGTTTCTTTTTTGCCGGGTGGCGGGTGCACTGGGAATTTTCATGGGTCGCGCGAGAGTGAGATCCTCCCGAAACGACGAACGTCTGCATCGTCGAAGTGGAGTAGAACCGACGGGGATCAGTTAGTAGTAGCCGTAGCAGTCAGAAGCATCAGCCGCAGAAGTAGCAGTTAGCAAATCGCAGTCTTATCAAACTCCTCGTCGGAATACACACACTCTCCATAGGTGCAACCTCGGAAATCTATCGCCGGTCAATCCGCTAGAGTTTTGTAGTGCGCCTCAGTCGCGTTTTGGTAGTTGTCGAGAGTGTACTTATCCGTCACGGATTAGCTCCAATTTTGGAACGAAGAGTCGTCAAGTTGAATCGATTTGTTGTTCGTTGTGATACTCGGTCCTTCACCCGTCAACCCGGTCTCGACGCTCCGCCGTGTCCGAATTCCCGTAGTGTTTGACGCAGTTGCAGTCGTTGATGTTTTTGACGCCAATCAATCACCGTTGACGTGACGTGTGTAGTGTTGCAGTGTGGACTAAAATCGCGACCAATTTGGTGATTCGACACACCAGCTTAGTTCTGTAGTTTGGTAGTTGCATCACAAACACCGTTTGACACTTGACGAAGATCCGGAAAATTGTTACACTTACCCGCACCCGTTACACATCCCGCGGCATACCCGTTAAGCTCCCCGTCAGGATCCGCGCCGTCGTCCAGATATTGAAGAGTTCGGTTCCCGTTCCGCTCGGTTGAAGCCCCCTCATCCAAGATAACGTGTCGTAAGTAATCCACTTCTCTTCGGCAGGCGTGCGTGCAAATCACGGTGTGCATCATCCCGCGTTTGGTGGTATTTTTGGAAGCATCGTGAGCCGAGAGCAAGTGCTTTTTAGTCTGTGCGGTGTGGTCTGGTCTGGAAAAGCCAGACGCCGATCCCAGAAGAGTGCCGATAAATTTCATCCACGATTGAGCGCGGCTAATTGAATCAACGGAAGTTCATTCAAAATTGAACGCTATCACTCCGAAAGGCATAGCGAGAGAGAGAGAAAGCGATATCTATAAATAAATATTCAAAACAAGTATAAATAAACCATTAGTGGTTAATTGATAGTTTTCGAGTTTTTCCCGAGAGCGTCGAGTTAAAATTTGAAACACTATTTAGCCGTTGATAGTAGAATTGGTGTGTAGCTTCTGTGTAATTCCGTGAGTGTCAGGGTGCACGAAATTCAGCGTGGAAAATTATCGTGAAACGTAGAAAAAAATAAACATTTTTACCGGTAGCAGATCTGGTAATTTCAAGCGGTCAACAGTCGTTCTCCTACAAGTGTATCTTCTAAGTGAGAAAGTGGCGTGTAGCCGAAATAAAGAAATAAAGTAAAAAAAACTTCTTCAACAGCAATCTCAAATTCCCTCCGAAGCTGCTGTCCTGCGTCTCCTCGAGAGTCGATAAGCACGTGGTCTCGTCAATACGTAAATTTTTGCTAGCGCAGTAATCGGTGGCATCGCGTCTGTGATTCATTATAAGTAGTAGAAGCAAGAAGCGAAGCGTTTACAAGCAAAGTTTAATTCGAGCTAAAAGAAAAAAAAAGTTCGGCAAGTAGGCCGAAATCCAAGTGTTCTGTGATCTTCGAGTATATATATATAATTGTTCGTTAGCTGGTAGAAGAAGAAGAAAAATCGAGTCTCTTTGTTTTTTTTTTGCTCGCAGAATAGCAACCAACGTTATCCGGTTCATCGGCAGTCAAGTGGCGCAGAATTCCTAGGATTCCGTGAAAGCGCAGTGAATACAGTGTCCCAAGGTTAATTTACAAGGCTAGTAAGTTTGTGTGCAAATTCAGAAGCATTTACTCGAAGCTGGAACAAGCAATCACGCTGTGGAAGATGGAGCACCCGAATCAGGACGTCGGAGCACACCAGTCCAGCAATCAGGCGGAGGTGCCGAACGATCCAGGGTAAGCGTACGCAGTGAAATGTTTCCTCCAATTTCGTCGTAAGAATTTTGTTTAAGGTTTAAAAATAGTACTCGCTTGAGTACGACGGGGAAATTTGTCAAATTGAAATGTTTTGTGCGTACACGGACTAACGACGTGTCATCGGCATGTGTCAATCAGAGGAAGTTGTTGTCGGTCGGTTGCTTGTTTTTCGGGACACCTCCGATTTAGCAAGAGAAAGTACATTGCCCGAGTATATGTGTGGAGTTTCGGGTTATTGCCGGGTCAGTTTTGGACAGTCACAACGTCTGAACTATGAATCATGACGAAAATAGTTTGTGTATAGAACCAAGTTCGATGAATTGAACCGAAATCAGACAACTTGTATCTGATTTGACCGTCGCTTTTAAATCTGTAAAGTAGTCTATTGCATCATTCCATTGTCAAAACAATTGTGGTTTGTATGGTGAGGTAATGTGTCGATCGAACAGGATAATGGTTTGGTTTGGTTACGAAAAAGCATTGGACATTTCAGTTTAATTATGTAGTTATCGTTTCATTTTTTAGTCAGATAGCTTATCCGACGAGAATGAGTAGTTAACATTTTTTTTAATTTCTTTTTGATTATGTAAATTGGTTAATTAAAATCCCGCATTTTGGTAATTAATCCTTGGTGCACCGTCGAATGCTTTTCTGTGCAGCAACTCCAGTGAAATATGGCTCTGAAATCAAGTTGTGTTTTCCAATTAGTTACTAATAGAGCAAGCAAACAAATTCGTCGATAACTGAATGCTTCTGCTGAGTTCATTTAATGAATATTTTGACCATATTTCGAGAAGGTTTTTATGTGAAAACAGAATGTATGTGAAAACTGTATCATCACCTGAATCCTTCAAATTTCACAGCTCCTTTGTGATTGATACGATCTCATTGAGATTCGTTTCAAAAACTTCATCTTGAGATAATTTTTGATTTGGAGAATGCTCATGTTTTCGAGAAGCATAGTTTTGAATAAGCTTCACAATGTTTAGATTAAAGTAAAAGACTTTTCCAAACTGCAGTGCAAGTTTTCGAGCTTTTTTCCAGTTCCAGTTTCTTCTTCCAAAGCTGTAATTTTATTTTTTGAGGTTTCTGAAGAATCATAGAAAGATACATTTAATATATACCCTATCCTTCCGCAAAATTATCATTTCTTAAAGGTGCGTATAAATGTTCAATATATTTTGAGTATCCTGATAGACAAAGTTCACAGCAGAATGACGAGAACTCCTTCGAACATTCTTCAATCAGCGGATCCAGCTTGTATCAAAAGCTGGCCAAAATCTTCAACATTCCTATATTTCGAAACGAGGTAATTCTCTAATTCTGGATTCACTTCAAAGGATTGGGGTATATGTCCTCCTGAAGCCATATGTGGCTCTGCTCACTCGCAGAGATTTTACCATGTACAACCAATCACTGATTCTATTGCTGAAAACCATCTTCAATGAAAATCAACCCTTTTGCATGTGGATGCAAATACAGTTATCATCAGTTCGCGTGATATCCAGCCACCAAAAGATCACCTACGTCATCAGCTGCAAATATATTATCAGAATGTTTGAGGACTGGGCACAAAAATTATTGAATGCTTCATCGTGGTTTTGCATAATGAACATGATGTTGTTCTGACAGGCACCTGGCTAAATGATGAAATCAACTCACTCCAGAAGTTCGGCCCAAGATACACAGTTTATCGAAACGACCGAGACCCAACCAGTAGTGTAGGAAAAAAAACGGAGTGGTGGTGTTCTCATCGCTCTATAACAGCTTTGAGTGAACTCTAGTATTCACGACATTAGACTCGGTGTGGATGTTGTCTTGTGGTCCTTAATCTGCTGCAAATGTCTGCAAACTAACGAAGTCGGACCCTAGATCTGATGTTTGTGTATGAGGAACCTTCAATAAACAGCAGTATTTCGCAAGCATACGAACGGTTGATTGACATTGATTTCCATCATCCTCCTTTTCTAGTTTAGTATTCCTATCCTTAGTGAATACTATTTGGTGAATTTGCCGAAAACGAAGATTTCGATTTTTGAGAAGCCAAGTCGCTTTTCATAGCACTACAGACATCTATCGGGTGTCTATTCTAAAGCAGTAGAATGATTTTCATCTGTCCTGAAACAGATTTTCAACGTGAATGTTCCCGCGCCTTGATCACTACCCACCCACCGCGGTCTAATAGATGATTACAAAAATTGAAGCGTTCAAGAGTAGCTGCATTTCGACCTTGTACCAATCGACGTAACCCCATATTAAAGCGGGTGCTCTAGATTGTAAGTCATGTACTACGCACATAATCTAACTTTAAAGGTAACCCAAAACCTTTCTGGCCGTCTACGATATTTTTTCAAATAAATCTTCAAGTCCCCCAACTTGAATCAGTTCTCAAGTGTATTTAAAACGGTTTCGAGCAACTCCAATCAGATGGAATGCAGTAATATTCCATGCCAGGCATGAATCTACAAAACATCAGTTTTTTTTGCTGAAGACAGCGATCTTCAAAAAGTCACTATTGTAAGCGAAGTAGGTTGATTGTTGGAAACCATCGGGTATGTTTCCAGTTTTCAAGGAAGGCAAGCAAAATATGGCAAACTGGAAAACTAATGTTCTATTATGTCACTTACTTTCTCCTGCTGGCAAAAATTGATGGCTGAGAGCATCACCAAATTGCATTTAATTGCTCAAATCATATTTCAGAAATAGTACCCTTTCTGCGAAATTAAGAAACAGTAAGCCATTTATTTTTCCAATCATTCGAGAGTTTCAGAAGGAAACCATCTTGGACCTTTGTTGTTCATTCTATTGGATCATGGCGTCTTCTTTGTAATCACGACTGATTGTAAACTTACTACGCTAAAGACCTAAAGCTGTTTCTTACTATACGATCTGTAGCTGACTGCATAGAGGTGCGGAAACAACGAGATGCTTGTTGTAGTTGGTGCAATGTAAGAATGCTTGCAAGCGTTGTAGTTTTCGCTTATCCGTCACAAGATTGAGGCTAGGTTAAGACATTGGCATGCTCCTGTGCAGCTTCCTTATATTGATCGTTGTCGTCTGTTTGATATGGAACTACTGATAAAGAATCGGAGTATAACTAGACCAGTTTGTTTGGAAAGCTTCTAATTGGTCAAATTGATTCTCCATGCATGCTTTCGTCAAGTCAATGTTCCCCCTAGACGCTTAATATCGTAGGACTTCTTGAGACTTGATTTTTGCCAGAACGAACCAATAAGATAGCGATGTGTACTGTATTTAATAGTATTTTATTTGATTTTGTATACATTGATGCATTAAGAATTAGACTTAGACGACAAACCTAGTATGTACGATGGGATTGATAGCGATGCTTCTTATTGTGTAGATTAAGTAAACTGGATTTTTGTGATATTCATTTTGTAAAACATTGTGCACCATTGTTCAAAATATGACTGCTTTTTTTGAGCTCCTCGAATGGGATTTTCCCAGTCCCACCACTTCATATATATCATATCAGGTCAGATGAAATTGAATTAAAAGGAACAAATTAAAATGAACAAATGATGCTGGATTGACTAGGGGTGGTCCCAAGCCATAAATAAAGGAATTATTTACTAACATGTAAAATATCAGTTTTGGTTTTGGCGTTACATTTTATGCAAAACCAATCAATTGCATGCATTCAGGCTTGTGCACAAAAAAAGCAAAGTTCCAAAATTTGTACAGTACTATGGTTTTTGGAACAACCACTTTTTTACCCTACGAAAACAAATCGTAAACTACAATCATGTGTTTTCTAATCCTGTTCAATTGCGCTTCTTTTATTTGGCGAGATACTTGTTTCATTTTGTGAACTTCAGTCACGATTTCCGCTATGTCATTACCAAATCGTTTTTCTGTCCGTCAACTAGTTCACAACATTCTAACCGTTATTCCTAAATCAAATATTGCGTCATGATTTTATTCATAAATTTAGAAGCATTGTGTACGGTCCTAGTATACGATCTGAACGGATTCATGGTTCATTATTTTCTGCTTATGGTCAGGTTTTCGTGGTCGTGAAATAGTTCACAAATGTAAAGCATTTTTAGCAATTTATTGTGAACTATTTCACAAAATTCAGAATACTGTTCATGGTTCCCTTCCTGCCGTTTGAAATGATTGCTGATTCATAATATATTGATCACGCTTCACCATTTAAGCATGTCAAATAGTTCACTAAACCATGATCCGGCTGATCGATTTCATGGCTCAGTTCGATGTCAACAGCATTACATACAATATTGTGTGTAATGCTGTTGTGAAAATGGTGTCTGAAAAATTACCTGGTACATTATATTCCCATTTATGAACAGGAGCTTGATTTAAGGAGCAAACAACTGAATGCCGTGTTAAATTTACCATTTTCCGAATAATATACCAGATTTATTTGAAAAAGTGTATTTTGAACGATTTTTGCAGTTAAATGTTTTGGTCCCTTTTCAAACATCGCACTTGTTTTGTGCCCTCTCCCATAGTCCCTTTTCGGCTATACGTTAGCTTATAGTGCATGCGGGAGTGAACCCTTTTGTGTATAGCAAATGATTACGTGACGTTTATTTTGATCCCATTCTCGGTGTTGGGAAGTTTTTGTACCCTTTTCAACTATAGTCTTTTTCATTGGGAAAAGGGCCCATAAACAATTTTTTTCCGTTTTGGTGTTTGGTGTATATGAGCCGTTAATTTTCGAGGGGTAGTGAAAGGGAACATAAACAAAGCAAGTTATTTTACTTGTGTGCCTTTTTCATAATTTATTTTTTCGACAACAGCCAAACTTAAGAATCGGCTTATTTAAGGTGTGCATAAAGCTTTGTTTGTGTCCATTTGAAGTAAGTATTAACCGAAATTGTTTACGTTTTGTTTATGGGCCCATTTGAAATGTTCTCGTTGAGTTCATACAGTTTTGTACTTGCGAGCTATTGATCGACATGCGCAATATTAATCATGCTCGTAATCTGCTTCATGATTCCTAGTATATTAGTTACCATTCACCATTCATGCTCGTGAAAATGTTCAGAAAATCACGAAAAACGCGTTTTTATGATACAAAGCGTTTGATTTATGGTTAAGAATATCACCAGAAGTGATACAGGATCATATTTGGCGAAAAAAAATCGTTCCACATACACTATTCGATTATTATTATCCAAGATGATCCATAACTCGATCTTCAACATTGCATCGCTATTTCTTATCTTTTACTGACTTCTAAATACTTACAAGACTATATTCCAAAAATGTGCTCCAAAAGTTGGGAAATTTTACTATTGAATTTAGCTCAAGTAAGTTTCGTAATTTTCTTAAATATTAACTAATTAAATTTACCATTATGGTTATTCACTTAATTCCTCTTAATATTCTATACAACTTGTTCTTCGAGATTTATCCCTATCTCTTTTAGAATCGATAAAGTATAATAGTAAGCACAACATGACTTCAACACAAATACAATGGGTTCAAAATCGATAATTTTGCATATGCAATGATGTGCTTAAAATAATATTTCGTCGAAATCCAACCTTGTTTTTGGTCAGAAAGCCAATGCGTAGTATGCAATATACCTCCTAAGGTGAAAATTGGTGTGAGGTTACTTTATGCGCAGAAGGCACCCAAGTAGCACGCTTTGTTACTGTATAGTATTTGTAAATCTGTTGGTAATAACTATGTTATGGAAAAAGCGCACTTTGTTTGTATGTTGTGCAACATGTTCCTAATTGCAGCAAAATAATGGAAACAGCAGCAGTAGCAGTTGTCGAGCACTGGGTAGTTGGACAGTTCTGTTTTAGGGTGGAATGGCAAACAAAGAGGCATTTGCAACTTGTTAGACTGTTTGTGCAAGTTAGTAAAGTTTCTGATCAGTTTCACAACTGTTATTGATGTTTGCATACTTAACACTATTGGCCAGCTCTATAGTTACATAGTTGCACAATCAGTTTAAAAACCCGTGGAAATTCTTTTCAAATATATCCAACAATAAAAAATATTGTGTAGCAGTTATGCAACATTTAAAATTTTCAACAAGTTGCAATTGCTACTTGGGCACAAAACCGAACCATATAAGTCCTGGAGTTTGCGCTTCGTCTCTTATTAATATCGTGGTGATGTTCACATTTTAGCATTTCGAGAAATGAATGAAATTCACTCGTGATCTTTACTCCTAAAACGTCACGAAAGCGAACTAACTGAAAGATATGATGTTGAAAGTTGCTTTCTAATGAAACTAAAAAAAATAAATAAACAATATACTTTTCGAGTAAGGGGCATTTTAAGATAAACAAGCTTACTACAGAAATATTTTAATAACTATTCAACAGTTATGATTTGATGGATGCCTAGAACGATTTTTCCACTAAATATAGTCTTCTATCATCATGACCATAAACCAAACATCCCGATGGGTAAAAAATATACAATTTTGTGCACGGTTCCAATATTTTCAAGTGAAAAATTTCACATTACTAAGAATATTATTCATGGATCCCTGTTTGGTTCGAGAACTTGCTCTTGATTCATAGTATATGAGGTGTCTTGCATGCTCATGGACGTTTCCACAAATTTAGAATATACCCGAATTATTTTTTCTTTTTTGCAAAGTTGGCGCATAGTCATGATATTTTCATGTGATTTTTAATAAAATTTAGAATATTATCATTCAAATATAATACATAACTGATAGCATGAACACGAATCATATTATTACACTAGATAAATCCAAGAGAAAATTTATGAATAAAATATCACGAAAACGTGAAGAGAACTTATAAAAATCGTAATTAAGTCCCTCATAAATATGAATCACGTCATATCATTAATAGCGCCAAGAGAAACTACGAACACTGTGAATTGGCTCCTGAAATCATGAATATGAGTCACATTGCTTTATCAGAAAAACAGTAAACTGATGAATAAATTGTCACGATAATATTCATAGATATCACGAAAATCGAAACTCACTTTTTGACTTTATGAACTTTGTTTAATTCTCGGCTTGTTAGTCGATATAGTTATTTAAAAAAATAAATCACTCCAAAAAACAACAAATCACTCCAACAATCGACATTCCAAGAGAGGTCCGGAAGGCCGAGTACCATGTATCATTCGATTCAGTTCGTCGCTATAGTAAAATGTCTGTGCGTGTGTATTAGACCTCTCCACATTTAAAAAAAGTTTTGAAATATACATGGGTCAGCTCAGATTTTTGTTCTACGTGTGAATTTAAACAGTTTTTGCCAAAAATGACTTAATTTGGACGGACATGGTGTAGAGGTGTTTACAGTCAAAAATCGCGTTTTTGATATGTTTCCATAGTAAGATCACCTACACTCGGATTTAATAGGCCCTACATGCCCACATATCATCAAAGGTTGTTCCTTAGACATATCTTAACATGTTTTAACTGGTCTCCATAGCTCTAATCGCAATAGAAAATTTGTTAACTTGATTTTTATATTGAAAAGTATACATAAAAATAGTTGTATTTTTTGGCTTTGATATTCTTTTCTATATAAAAATTCAGTTAATTGTATGTAAGTGTGTGTCAAATAATGTCACTCAATTTTCTTAGATATGGCAGGGCTGATTTGCACAAATTTAGTTTCAAAATAGTTCATAATACGCTATTGAATTTTTAGTTCATCGGACTTCCGGTTGCGGAGCTACGGGTTGAAGAATGCGACCATACAGCAAATTCCCATATAAAATGGTAACCTCATCATTTGGACATTTACATATTCAAATGGGTTCGATGACCAACAGACTACCCAGTAAAATAATGAATTTTTGAAAACTCAATAGACTTACACCAAATTTGAAACAAATCGGACAAGTCTAGCTACCGGACCAACGTATCTGAAGTTTGTAAGGGATTTTTCGACGGTTTACATAGAGAATACCCACTAGCTCGCATTTTCACCGCTAGGTAGCACAGCATGCATCATATTATCACTGTAAGTAAAAATAAGAAAGATAATTTAATTGTCTACAACTTTGCAGAAGACTGCTAGTCAATTCGACTTTGTCAAAAGAAGTTATTAAACTTTTAGCGAAGTGATGTCTGAGTCAGTTTTACATGGGGCCTAGCAGTGCATGGTTGCTTATCAGTACAGCAACCGTTCAGTAACTGGGCTAAGACGGCAGCCCAGTTAGCGCTCGCTAACTGGGCTGATCTGTCAAATGCTAAAAATCACCGGGGGCGATTTCGATGCTAAAGAGAAATCGGAAATTGAGGTTATGGTTACGAAGTCGATTAATTAATAAGTTACCGAATAGTATTGACAAATACCTTTCAATGTTTGGTCTGTGAAGAGGTGAAGAAATCGGCGAATCGCTAATTTACGACCACAAACAAAGGCTAATATTTCACTTTATTGGTTGATAAAATTGAAGTTAATATAATTGTTGTTCATTTGTCAACATTGTTTTCCATTCGCTGGCCCCTGGCTAGTTTTGACACCAAAATGTCAAACCACGTTTGACGTCTATGTTTTGACGTTTAACTGCCCAGTTAAAAAGTCCAGTAAAAAGCAGCCCAGTTAAAGAGCGCCCAGTTACCTAACGATTGCTGTACTTGATTCCCACGAACTGTACATTTGCGTGAAATAATGGTTAGATTTAGCTGAATCGTATGTTCAGAAGAATTCCCAAGTAACCGATAAGCATTATAACGTGGCCTATTATCTGCTTTAGATCCATATATAAAGCTGTCTTAAAGAGCCGTGAAGCCCTAAATACTGATATAATGCTGGTATTATGCCAGAAAAAGCGAAATATAGTGCTATTACTGTGCAGAGATTGACAGCTCGTTTCTGCAGTACTAATGCTATTATATAGCACCATCGTGAAAATGTCAAATTTGAAAGCCTAATATTGGCACTACTAATGCTACTAAAAAGTTTCAGTTAGCTGTCATTGTCCGCAATGCTTTTAAAACCATTTCTTATGTTTCCTTTCGTTATGATGAGCAAAAAGGAAAAAAATTAAAATAAAATATTCTGTTTAAAACTCTGACTCTTCTAATTCATTGTAATGAATATCCTTAAAGGGTTTTCGTTCTTACATGATATGAATGTTTTACGAAAATTACCTTTAGTAAGCGTCGAACTGAGGTACCTTGCCTCGTCCTTCACGGTAAGTGCGCTGCGTTTGCTCCCTGGGCTATATTGCATATGTTTGATTGAAATGAAATATGCCGAATATAATCTTCAAGAAGAGTTGCATAACAAATAAGCATTACAATAGCATTATATTGGCTTTTTATTTGCTCTATAATAGCACTAAACGCACTTGTAAAGCTTACATGCTTTAAAGATCCTTGAAGCATGTGCGCGTTATATCAGCGTTATATACGAATATAGAGCAAGCGATAATGCTATATGTTGGCTGTGCAGTTATGCATTATCGATGCTAATATAGAGCTTTATTGCATTGTTAATGCTGTAATAGAGTTTTAATGCAACATTAGTGCAAGTGTACAGCCAATATAGTGCAATGGATTAATGCTTATGGTTACTTGGGTTGTAGTGCATAATACGAGTGTTTTGGTTAGAAAATATTAGTTCCACCTGTGACCTCACATTCTTTTCGGAAGAGTTAACAGAAGCCACTCACGCTGGAAGAGAAACTTCAAAAGATCCGGCAGGATTACTTCAGTGTTTCGATTACCCCGTTATTGGTCGACAGAAAACGAAGATCGGTTACCTGATTAGAAACAGTCGATTTAAATTTGCTTTAGTATCGGAATGGACTACTGATATAGCTAAGTATCTGTAACATTTTTATTGTCTATGAGTTTTTATATTGATACAATGTAGAAATAGTGTACGCTATGGCACCAATAAAAATTATGATACACTAAATACACGTCAATTTCTTGCCCACGTATTCGTGGCAAGGAATCGAAAGACTATAATACTGGTATAATAATGGTATTATAATTGAGCGAGGTTTGTCGACGGGAAAATGGCCTCGGAATCTACCGCTAGGTCTCCGTCATTCTGAAATGGGTTATTGAAAAATCGGTAGAGCTAGCACCTATCAGTATCCCGCAATTAAGTTGTTGACATGGGGTGATTGGACCATATGCAGAAAACTTCTTTTCATAATACCGCTGCCGGCCAGTTGGATTTAGAAGGTTAAAACACACACACTCAGCTGTGACTACATAGAGAGTGCCAACACGAACATTTCATAGAAGGGAGATAGAATATCGAGATGTTTGGAAAAAATACTGATAAAAAACCTGTTCTAAAACTTTGTTGAAGACTAATTTCATCCTCTCTCTATTGAAAAGTTAGTGTTGGCGCCCTCTGTCAGGGTAGCTGATAAGCTTCAACCGTTTGAGTCTGACACCATAATAATTGCGACTTTTTGTAGGGAAACTATTTTGGATAAACATTACGGCTGCAGACCATGGAAGTTCCAACAAACCTGAACCTGGAATATTTCAAAAATATTTTCCATACTTTATTTCGTACAGGTTGACTTCAAATTACTCAGACGAAAATCCTATGGTATTTTCTATTTGTTCCAATTTAGAGAGAAATGTTTGAAGTGGAAATTGGAGAAGTTCGTTGTGGGGTGGTCCGTGTTGGGTCACATAATGGAGCTTTTTTAGTCCCTGCTTGACTAGAACGCTGGAGTTGACTGGCGATTTTGCTGCGCAAGTCAAAATTAAATTTAATGGGATAAAAGGCCAGTGCCAGCCGCGTGAATTTTCTCAAAGTATTCATTAAACTTTGCAAATCCAGCTCCTCTCCGGCGAGAGTGAATTCCGCAGATTAGTGAAGAAAAGCAGAAAAGTGAAAAAAACATACGCGAAACAAGAGTTGTGTGAAGTGAAAACCAATCCCAATCTAACAGGCCGCCGATTCCCGGTGCGGGGCGAACCATTATCTCGATACATCATAATTTCGTACTTGTTGAAAAACTTAGAATCCAGAAGTGAAATAAACATTTTAGGTACGAGGTATAGATCTTACGAGGTAAAAATCGTGAAAAATCCTAGTTTCCAAGTGAAGCAATACCAGGCATCTGCTACGCCGCCACAAGATCCACAATCGACGGAATCGATTCCATACGACATGGCTTTTTGATGTTCGAATTCGTTTTATTATCGATGTATCATGGTGTAAAGTGTTTATTATCAATCACATAACGAAAGCTGTCTTAAAGAGCCGTGAAGCCCTAAATACTGATATAATGCTGGTATTATGCCAGAAAATTTGAAAGCCTAATATTGGCACTACTAATGCTATTAAAAAGCTTCAGTTGGCTGTCATTGTCCGCAATGCTTTTAAAACCATTTCTTATGTTTCCTTTCGGTATGATGAGCAAAAAGGAAAATTTTTAAAATAAAATATTCTGTTTAAAACCGTAATTGTCTCTTCTAATTCATTGTAATGAATATCCTTACATGATATGAATGTTTTACGAAAATTACCTTTAGTAAGTGTCGAACTGAGGTACCTTGCCTCGTCCTTCACGGTAAGTGCGCTTCGTTTGCTCCCTGGACTATATTGCATATGTTTGATTGAAATGAAATATGCCGAATATAATCTTCAAGAAGAGTTGCATAACAAATAAATCCACAGCATTACAATAGCATTATATTGGCTTTTTATTTGCTCTATAATGGCACTAAACGCACTTGTAAAGCTTACATGCTTTAAAGATCCTTGAAGCATGTACGCGTTATATCAGCTTTATATACGAATATAGAGCAAGCGATAATGCTATATGTTGGCTGTGCAGTTATGCATTATTGATGCTAATATAGAGCTTTATTGCATTGTTTATGCTGTAATAGAGTTTTAATGCAACATTAGTGCAAGTGTACAGCCAATATAGTGCAATGGATTAATGCTTATGGTTACTTGGGTTGTAGTGCATAATACGAGTGTTTTGGTTAGAAAATATTAGTTCTACCTGTGACCACACATTATTTTCGGAAGAGTTAACAGAAGTCACTCAAGATGGAAGAGAAACTTCAAAAGATCCGGCAGGATTACTTCAGTGTTTCGATTACCCCGTCACATAACGAAAGCATCACTTTTCTTTCATTTATTGTCCAATATTTTAGCTCGATAAAAAACATCTAAGGATTGAGTCATGTCGTATCGTTTCTATATAGTGAGGATTGAGTTTGCAGCAAAACGAGCAAAACAATCAGAACGGTCAGTGGGGCCCATAATTTGTATGCCCGCCGAGATGTTGGCTCATGTCAGTTCAATACAATCGGGATAGGGATGCTATATACGTGAGCAATACAAACTTTCTCATATTACGCCAAGCCTACTCACACCCAGAAAGCAGATTGCGTTTGCCCAAAAGTTAGAAGCAGTGAATGAGTTGGGAAGACGCTCTCTTGTCCATCTCATTAGTACCACGTTTGCGGAAAAATGTGATAACTTTGCTATATATTTGACAACTAATGAAAGTTTTAGGCAAACGTTGCTTGCTAGTTATAAACACTCGACGTACGCAGCTTAAAAACTAAAACTGAAATTCTGAAATGGGTCATTGGAAAATCAGTAGAGCTAACACCTACTACATCACGAGACTACGTTATTTGGTGATTGGACCATATGCAGAAATTTTTTTTTATAATACAACTGCCGGCTAGTGGAACTTAGAAGTTTAACACACACAGGTTCATAATCAAGGACCATGTCGAGTCAGAGTGAAAGCATTCTGAATTTAAATATGCAATATTTGAACGAAAAAATAGTATAGGTTTTCGAATAACTAACACTTCATATCAGCCACCCTGTACATATGAACTTTAGGAGAGAGATATTCCTTCACCGTTTGGTGGATTGCATGGTGCCTCATATACCATCATACTTCAAACCCGCGATTAACAAAAACGTTGAATGTAATGGGACAAATGGGTCACATTTACTCTTCATCTTTGAAGATAACTTACGCTTCACATTTTGAGAAAAATCTGAAAATTATTAGAGAAATTTACAAAATTTAACGTTTTTAGATTCTTTGAATTACGCAGATGTGATTTCATATCCCGATATTCAAAATCGGTTTAGTTTTGCCCCTAAACTCCAATAAAGAATACTCCTTATGTAACGATCCCATTCTAATTAAAAATTTGTAAGTGAGGAATAAATAAAATGTGCAATAGCTCCGTCGCTCGACAAACAGACAAACGGACTTTCTAGTTTTGGTAAGATCGGTTCTGCCATTGCTGAGATAATTACATATCACATACAAACAGACATACAAATACTGTCCCAATGTATCGGGATGATTCGATAGGTATATGAGACTCGATCCTTCGGGCTTCGGAAAACGTTTTCAATGTTTGAACGAATCCTATACACATATTTTAAAACAAATGTAAAAAAAAAAACAATTCTAAAAACCTGTAAAATTGCTAAAATCATTAAGCTGGTACCGAAATTTGCATCGGCTAAAACATAGAAACATCTGTGAATGTGGTAATTTTAATTATAGCTCGTAGGGGAATGTATTCGGTTGTCGACATACTTTTGTTTTTAGTTCACAACATTAACAATATATGGGAATAAGCATACCAATAGAAAGCTAGAGGCCTTAGCTAATAACTTATAAAAGAATTTAATTTATTCTGTCAACTTGAAAAAAAATTGTTAATACTTCAGCAAAATGATAATTTTAAACGATTTTTAAAAATGTGGTCGGTTGTCGGCACCCTAAGAAAATTTACTAAAAATAGTAAAATATGAATGATAATCATCAAAATTCAAAGGGAAAAGGAAATTTATTCATTTCAACAACTATCAAAGGCATTATGAACATAATTCTTCATCAGAACCACAATATGTGTATGTGAAAAACTAGTGCGAATATCGTAATACTGCTAATGCACTGACAGATTGCATTCACTGCAATTGAGTTAGGTTCAGGCTGTCCATTTTTTTACCAAAGCTTCAGACAGATCAGATAGGAGTCAGACAAAGCGGAAGGGGGCTACAGGGTAACCCCCTCCCCCACCAAATTGTCTGGTCGAGACTATCTGGTATATACAGTGCTACCCAGCGGTGAAAACACGCCCAGGTGGGCTTTCTTCAAGTAAATGTAAAACGCTAAACCGGAAGTCGCCTTCCTGGTTTTCAGAATGGTGCCAAAGAGCGATTTCGGGTATCTTTTCGTAAAGCCCATTCCAAAATACCCATATTGATTAGGTTATTGAGAGCATTTGCCACAAAAAGTGGAGTGCCGACAACTGACCACGTTTAGGTGCCGACTTTTAGTACCCTTTTTTAAACTGATAAAAATTTGTGGCGAACACTTCTGTGCCATTCAATGCTGAATCACAAAATAGAATAAATTCACATCGTAAATTTTCAATGCACATACTTTTTCGATCGATTTACTTCTTTCTATAACACTAGCAAATCATCAAAAAATACTTTTAAGTAGAGTTTCACTTGTTCAAAAATATATTAGTTGTAGAACAAAACATTCGAGTCTGTTTGCTTCAGTAATCGGCACAGAAAGATCGTGCTAATATAACACAAAAAGAATATTTATCAGAATGTTTCTGTAATAAGCTACATAGGGGTGCCGACAACCGACCAGTGCCAGCAACCGACCACTTTCCCCTACATTTACACTTAACAATATTTGAGAAGCAAAAATTTAATCCCTGGGTTTTGAGTAACAATTTAAATTAAGGATTCATTAAAGACGAGATTGTTTTGTTCTGACATGCAATTAAATCTAATTCTAAATACGTATACACTGAAACCTCCATTTACGAACTCTTTTTTTACGTAATATTCGATTTACGTAACTTTTTTTAAGAACTAAATTCGAAATAACGAACTCTTTTTGGAAAGTTACTAATATATGTTGGGTATTTTCGGAATGGGGTTGACGAGTGCATGACGGAAATCTATGTCTTGAGCTATTTTGGAATCCAAGATGGCGACTTCCGATTTTGATAAATTCTCTATAAACTCAACAATATGGGTGTTTTCGGAATGGGGTTGACGAGTGCATGACGGAAATCGATGTCTTGAGCCATTTTGGAATCCAAGATGGCGACTTCCGGTTTAGATAAATTCTCTATAACCTCAACAATATGGGTATTTTCGGAATGGGGTTGACGAATGCATGACGGAAATCGATGTCTTGAACTATTTTGGAATCCAATTCTCTATAACCCCAAGAATATGGGTATTTTCGGAATGGGGTTGACGAGTGCATGACGGAAATAGGACCCTTATTGTTCGTTATCTTGAATATTGCTCAACCGGAAGTCGCCATCTTGGATTTCGAAAAGGTTCCAATTGTCCATTTTCAGCATCTACTTGTCAAGCCCGTTCCAAAAATACCCATATTGTTAGAGTTATCGAGAATATTGCTCAACCAACGAATATTAATAAGAATGTGAAGCAAACTTTTTTTGCGAACTAAATCCCAAATAACGAACACTTTTTTACGAACTAATTCAATTTACGAACCCCCGGTTTGGTTCGTAAATGGAGGTTTCAGTGTATTATTTATGAGTTGTTTGAAACAGCATGAATTAAAAATTTGTTTCTCAATAGTATTGTAAATTTCAAACTTTAGTTAAATTTTCTAATTTTTTGGCAATTTTCAACTGTATAAACAATTTTTTAGCCTCTTTGCTCAGCTTAAAAAACCGAAATCGCCTCGCAAATTGCTACACAGTCTAATCGGTCAAATTAATGACAAGCAGCTCTTTTGGAAGAAATAAAACCTTTATGAGAACCAAAATGCGACACTTTAGTTCCAAAAGAGACACTCTAAAAATATCTGCTATGCTTGAGCAAACAGCACCGCCAATTGGCATACTTTGAAATAGCAACCAGTTGTGAATGAAAACCCATGTTGTTATCTGATTCTCTCATCATGTGTCATGAATGGTCTTCTCCGTCTCCGTCTGGTTCAACGTCACGCGCCGATCCCCAGCACGACTAAATTGACTGACGCAAACGGCAGATAGCTAGGTAGGTAGGTAGGTATATAGGAAGGTAGAACCAATTGTCACAAAATGTCCCCCACTTAATGCTAGGAGGGCAATCGAGCATTACCCATTATCTGCATGTGAGGAGATTACTTCATCTGTACTGCACTGTCTGTATGTCTGACAGTCTATCTTTCTGTCCGTTATCGTTGCCATCCGACGTCGCACAGTGGGGCAGGTCGCACGGGCACTAATTGCACCAGATATGCATATATGTAGCAGAATGCAGTCAAGTGCAAGGTCAACAGCCTTTCTCGCGACCGCTCGGTGCGGTTTTTGGAGATGCAAAATTTCGCCATTTAGATTAAGATTGAACCATCACAACAAAGCCGAACAAAAAACCGGTAGTCAAAAGGCGTCACGTTTGAGTTTCGGTGTTTTACGTAACTGGCGCGGCGTTGAAGACGAACGAAAAAATATAGCCGATGACGCTTAGTTTGCGATGACGGTCGTGGCGCGGTGTGAGTTTGAGTACCCGTCAGCTAGACTCACCGCGAGTCTTTTTTTTCTTTCTCGCGGACTAAAAATCGGGAGAGTGGAACTTGAACGAAGCGAGCAAAATAGAAACGAAACGACGAAACGCCGCTTGTCTGGGAAAAAAATTAGATGGGAGGAGAAAATGAGAAATCAAAATAAAGCCAACCCGCGTGCGCGTTGAAGGTGTGGGCCGATGGATGGGCGGGTTGCAGCGTTTCGAGTGGCGATGTGCGAATGGAGCTGCGGTTGGTGGGAGTAGCTTCGTACCTACTCTGGAGTTGAACAGTAACAACAAGACAACAGTGCGTTGTTGCATATAATGGGACACCGGTAATGGGTTTTTATTTGCGCGAAATTGCCGTCATTGCATGAACATGATCTGATCCTTTTTGCTCACTGGCGAACTATATAGAGGAACAGACGAGCAGTTTTGGAGTGAAGCTCTTCCGTAGTATGGATGGTGTTCTTTCTATAGATGAATTTATGCCGTTTATGTTTAAATTTTCACGTTTAACTCTTGGAATTCTATAGTATGCTTGAGTTGCTGTACTGCTACTTTTCGTATCATTGTCGTGTGTCGAAGAAAAATGTAAGTATGCACATGTGTCAAATTTTGGCATAAACGTTCCCCATAGACAACTTGACAGTTGTGAAATTTACCAATAGTTGACCGACTAAACCGGGTGCTGCGGGGCCGAGAGATTAATTATCCGAATAAATCGGATTTCGTCAGTAAACAATTTTCGTCAGATTTAATTTTCAACTACCAACTAGTCGACCGATTAAATAGGTTAAAATAGACCAATTTCAACAGATTTCGTCTGTCATACTTAATCGGCTGTGTCGTCGTCAGACGCTCATGTTAAACTCCCATAAGAGTTGGTGTCGATTGTGCCGACGCAAGGCGATTTATTTTTACGGTGCATTTACTGTTGTGCATGAAGATCCTTTTTCGCTGCGGGAAACTTTTGTTTCTTCATCTATTGTAGTTTGATGGTCTGTTGGTCTGCCTCATCTGCCGTTGTCGTCCACGTCCATGTCATCGTCACCCCTGTTGTATTGTCGCTTACGGTGCTTTCTGTCTGCCTATTGTTCTTGATTTTTTGCTAGCGGTATTGGCTGTTGGTTTTGAGGTACTGGGTGCAGACGTGATCTTCAGCTGAGTAGAAGTTCGTGGCTCAGCAGAATTGTGGATTACTCTACGTTGGTTTTTATTGCTCTCGATGAATGTTTCTTAGTAGTTTCAGCAAAGGGTTGTCCGTATTGTAGTACCTTATAGCACAACTAGTGCGTATTGCCCGAACGTGGGTTGTTGCATAGTGTTGCCTGATTATAAATATTGTTATCAAGTATGCATGGAATGCTCACCACTCGAACTCAGTTGGAAATACCTTGAAATAAGTATCTCCAAGTGTCCTTCGTAACGAATCTCGCCCCTCCGTATTTTGATATTGAAGTTTGCAGTACGGGAATACTTTTTCTTCATTTTTGATAATTATTCCACTTTGCGAATAGTAGGTCTAATATCGGTTTATTTAAAGTCAATCACAATAGTCTTCTTCTGCTTGTTTTCTTCTTTGTGATTCACTGTTTTTGACTATACAACAGTAAGAAGCAATGGCACTAAAGGGTGTTACTATCAATATTTGGCTGTATCGATTTTGTTGGCTAATTTCATCAAATTTAAGACTGAGATATTCTAGGGAGAATTATATATGAACTTAGAACAGGAAATTTCACCTAGAATGGCTCATATCGGCAAAGAAATACCATCGAAAAGAAATACCAAGAATCTTTTGCCTTCTGTCGAGCATTTCATGCGAATCTACCGTATGGTCGGTGAGAGGGCATAACTCGTCCTCATGTTTTGCCACCGATCAAAATTTGGTCAATTAAAACTTGACTCATTTCTTTTATTCGATAATTTAAAAAAACTGCATACCTCTAATTTTGTAAGTGTGTGCATGTAGAATGATCCTTCAAAATTTTACTCGCGCGTCGCAAAAATCTCGCGCGCCAGGTTACTTAAATAGGTAAAATTAACTGTCACCTGCGGAACGGTAGCCGGAAGCAGAAAGGTGGCATACATTTTCTAGCATATAAAACTGTCGAAATTCACTAAGAAGTATCTAGTTTGGCAGGATATCTGCACATGTGGCTTGGAAAGTGATATTTTAATTGCTACCGGGACCGCCAGCCAGGAAATTTTCGTGAACGATATTGTACAAGAAAAAGAACTCTTAACACACCATTGCTCCGCCAAATCGGAAAACATTAAGCTACGGCCAATTGGGACCTGAAGAAGGAAGTAGTTTTGAGATAAAATATCGACAAACGAAAGACTCGACAATTCTGATTCTGTGAATCAGATGCCTAATTGGTTTGTTTACTATATTTCTCCTTAGTGGAGAAAAAATTGGGTAAAAACTTCTTTTGCTCCATTCCATCTCCATTCCATCCAGAAATATTTGGGTAAAAACAATTTTTTCTCTACTAAGAAGAAAATAATTTTAAACCATGTGGTTGCGCGTTAAGAGTACAAAACTTCCGATTCGGCTTTGTCTCATCCGAATCCGATACTAACTTAGTGACGGGAATACCTGGCACCGGATTGACGACACTGACGCTAATTCTCATAGGCTTAATCAGAACTTTTTTCTTGCGGGACATTACGCAGGACTAGAGGCCAACCCAACAACACAAATAGTGTTTTTGTTTTTGGAGCCAGCCTTAATCTGGCTTAACCCTGTCACTAAGATAGTGTCGGATTCTGATGAGACGAAATCGAAACAAAAATTCAATAACTAGTTTGATTTTTTGTCCCCCCCAATTATAAATTGATCTTTTAAAATAAAAATAAGTTGAATTTTTAAATAAAAATTTGAGTAAATTTACATGCAATCTTGTTTGTTCTCATTTTGATCGAAACACTCTTTGTACTGTTGGTACGGTTGATAAGTAACAAAGCAGTAAATTAAATTGAATGCTTGCGTGACTGGTTGCTATAGCGGCGCGATGGTTTTCTTATAATCTAAGTCAAACGAGAAGGTATACTGCTTTACGGATTGTTTAAGGTCATTTGCTGCATTTTATTATTTTTTAGCGCAAAGAACACAATACTTACACCAAAAGCTGCCCCCTGTGCTGTAAAATACATATAATATTAATCAGTAATTTGGTGAAAAGTTTCGAGGATCAGTTGACATGGATTGATTCATTAAACTGACTGCATTCCAAAGCAACCTTAGTAAATCCTATCCTAAAAATTCTTTGATTCCAATTTGTTACGCAAACTGAACAAACTTTTGGTTTCTCTAGCATGTTTAGTATGATTTGACTATTAATTTATGCATTATTTTATTCATATCTTTGGTGGTTTTTGATCATTATAAAGAATTTGTACTTGTATTTGTAGATTTGTGTACTCATAATTTTTTTCTTTTTCGACACGAAAATTGACAAAGGTTCAGATTTGTTTGGTTCGTTGATTTTCTTGTGTCTAAAGAAATGTATACTGTCCATGATCGCATATTTGTCCCATATTCAATGGGATTTTCTATATTTACGTTTTGCAAGATGAACATTAAAGGAGCGTTACAATTCACTTGAATTTACACTCAAGAACATGTATAAATTTCACAATTTTCCAGTTTTTTCAACCGTAAATCTTTACATCAAAAGAGACACAATATTTTATTTTACATGTCAAAGTATTTTATCAGATAGATAAACACGTCGCAATGTTATTCACATCACATGTAATTTTCATTTTTTCTAAGTGAAAATCCAAACGACATTCGGGAAGCTAAATGATATTCGGCCAAACGGCATTCGGCCAAACTGGTACCAATTTGCAAAGAGTATCTCCAGAAAGTACCCAATCTCAGAAAGAAATTCTCCAGAAACCAGTAAAACCAAGAGAACTACTTTTCTTAGTCCGCCAGTTCCTAGAAAATCATTTCCCCGAAATAACTGCTTGATATTTTTTAACCAATCAACTGATATACTTTAGTACTTCTATTATGTATTGAATGATACAGTGTCCTATTTTATCAAATGTTCAAATAAAGTGACATGTTTATATGTGGAATTCTTTTGAACATGAGTTGTTCTTTACGGTGGTTCTCTTCATATATCGCATTAAATACATCCACTGAAAAGAAGTCACAGGCCGATGATCTAGTCATCGCACAATGGTTTTATTTTCATAAAAAACGTGCGAAAAATTATTCACGCGAAAACGGTAAAGCGTACAGCAATGATGTCTTCTAGGATGTTCAATGGTGATCCAAGACCTTCATTTTACTAATATAGTGATAAATCCCGCTTGAAGTGAGATATTTGCTACAAGTTTTTGAAATTACAGTAAAAATGAAATAATTCCAAAACCAAAGGTTCAAATACTTCGAAAAGAAATTTTCCAACCTAAAACATTGCATCAACTGATATTACAAGTTTAGTAATTATTTTGCCTAGACTTATTAAGTGACTTCGCGTCTTTAGCAAAGTTATTAAGAATGTCATTTAAAGCAAAATCCAGTTTTCTTCAAAATCATTTTTTATTGTAAACTTCAGAAACTTATAACCTTGGACAAAATGTGTATAAAAGTTTATAAACAGCAGAAGAGATTTATCATATGCAGTAATATTAGAATAACTTATTTTAAGGGTTTTTTTCATTAATAACCAAATATATTTCGATATCCTGAACACATGGAGTATTCATGACTTCAACAAAGTTGTTTGTGTTAGCACTCTCGAAAACTTTGCTGAAGAAATACAGACTCGAACTAAATTTATTTGAAGAGTGAATTCTTCATAATTACTTCTAGAAGCATTTAACATCAAAATTATTTTATCAGAAGATATGCTATTTTACAGCTTAGTTAGACTCGTGCACAAAAAGTTCTTAAGGGAGGGTTTTTGATTTCTTTGTTCCTTGAATAAGGAAGGTATAGAAACTCTCAAACGCTCAGGTTTTTTTTCGAGTCCCGGAAGGCTGAGTCTTGTGTCGACTTGAGGCTATACAATTGAGGAATCTTGATTAGACACCACCGCCCGCGGACACATGGTAGTGCCGGATGCTTGCTATGGTGGTTTTTAGTAAGCCTACCGACTAAACCTAAACCTCTTGTTCCTCCCAATCCTCATCCTTCCGAGGCCACCGTTTGGTACTACTTCAGGGTGGATTATGCTTTTGCTCTTTTAATTTGCGTTAATCGTTCGCGTTTTTTACATTCATGCTTTTTCTTGCTTATTGTCCAACCTTTGTGGTATAACTGACCTATTCAGGTCAGCTGCAAATATTGTTACCTGCCAAGACGCGAACAGATTCAGAGATGCCGAACATAACTTAAATCTCTTTACAACTATCTACGCAGGGTTCCTTATCCTTTTTGGCTACACTCGTTCCTAATTATCTACTAGCTGGTGCTGAGAGTTTCACGGCGGCGGAATTTCTCACGATACCAATGCCTGTTTTCGTGAGTCATTTAGTTCTCAGCCAATCTGGAGCAGAGATTATCTACGGTGAAATTACTCTAGAAAGAGATATCTCGATTTGTTTCGAGCTCGAGTAGAAGGTTCGTTATTTTTTCTGCTTAGCTGCTGTTGTTAGCTCGCTAACCGACCTTTGCTGTGTAACCGATCTACTCACAATTATTGTTAATATCGAAACATGTGGAGACTTGTTTCTAGAATGATCCAGCTCAAATGACGTTGTATGTCCAAACAGCTCAAGGTATAAAACTTTTATTCCTGTTTAGGAAAATTAAGGAATTTTCAAAATTTCCAAACTCTCACGGGAAGGGTTTGAACCCCCAAAACACTTCCCTTGTGCACGGGACTTAGCTTAGTTGATCGCCCGTGAGTTTTCTAGAAGTTATGCTGTTTTACAGTATTAAAATTCTTCAAAGCTACTAAACCCATAAAGTTCACGATTTAAAAATGATATGGTATTGACCTAAATAAAACTGTTATTTATTTCAGAGGTCGTTTATAAATTACGCTACGCCAAAATTTGCCCAAAATTGACGCCCTACGTCACAACTTGTCACAAATTGCTTTATTCTCCCTCCCAACAGTCCGCAACAAATTTCTGAATTTTGTTTCTTCAGTAAAAACATATTACGTGGTGTTGTCTTACTTCCCTTGCCCTATGTATGTCACAACTGGTCGTGATAGATGCCCTGGTAGTACAGAAGTTCTCATTTGAACTGATGGGGACCAAAATAAATTGAAACTTTTGTGGCCATCGCGAAATCGTTCACCACGGTCAGGCAAACAGTCCGCACTTTTGCCTAATCAATTGTCTCTGGTTGATGATAGATGGAAGACGCGTAAATAAGTCATTTGTTCTAATATCAATCAGAATGGATTTTCTGAGTTAGTATAACTATATAAGGTTAGAATTAATAACCTGTGAATTGTTTTATATTTCTTACAAAAGAAATGTATAGGATTCGCTCAGATTTTGAAAACTTTTTCCGAGGCCCGGAGGGCCGAGTTTCATATACCAATCGACTCAGCTCGACAAATTGAGACAATGTCTGTATGTGTGTGTGTATGTGTGTATGTATGTATGTACAAAATGTCATGTAATTATCTCAGCAATGGCTGAACCGATCTTAATGAAATTAGTTTCTAATGAAAGGCCTGACGTTGCCATTTGACACTATTATTTTTGATTTTCGATATGTTGTTTACTTTTTGAGATATGGGCGATTTTGTCAAAACAGCCGGTTTTTTTGCAAATAACTTTCGAAAAAAAAAACAAACAAACTGCACATAAATAGAAAGCTTGTAAAAATAACTTTCTAACAAGTTATAGATTGTCAAAATCCGTGCACGAGCGGCGGAGATATTAAACATTTTGTATTTTTAGTCCTCGCTTACCAATTTCCATTAATGAAAAATGAGATTGTTTCATACAGAGTATTACTTTACTGGTGTTTTAGGGGCAAAACTAAACCGATTTTGAATATCGGGGTATGAAAACACATCTACGTGATTCAAGGAATTCGATGTTGAGAACATTTTGTGAATTACCTTTATAATAAATGAACTATTCCTCAAAAATCAATATGCAAGTTCACTTCAAAGACAAAATAATGTGTTGATAAAGAAACAGTGAGTTCTAGTATTTATTCCTTGGATTAGGCATTGCGTTCAATCATGAGGTAAATGTTGGATGGTATATCAATACCAATACAGATCAACAAGTAATTCACCTAGTAGTGAGATAAAAGATTTCTAATATAATTATACTTGTGGCGTCACCGAAGCAACTGTATGTTTGAAGCCCAAAAATCTAGCGAAAATTTAGCTCTTTTGCAAGATTTAGGTTATACTGGCTATGGCGCAAAAATTACTGCTTACATTATTTATGATAAGAATGTAAGACTCAATATATCATAATAATATACCTATAAAAATAATGTCACTGCATTAACCATCATTTGTCATTCCTCACACGCACCCCCCCCCCCATCTCTCTCTCTCTCTCTCTCTTTCTCTTTCTCTCTCTCTCTCTCTTTCTCTCTCTGTCTCTCTTCTATCTCATCTATCTAGCTATTTATGTATCCATTTCTAAGTTGTGTGATAAGATCTTCTGCCAATCTGAAATATTTATTAATTGTAATTGCGAAGGTTTGAGAAAACAAAACTATTTTTTGTTTGCTGCTACATCAACTCAACTTTAATTCAATTGTATTCAAAGCCTGTATCTATTCATGGCTATATCAGAAAAATATTTGGCTTAACTGGGTAATATGAAAGTTTGACGATGAAAATTTTCAAAAGACATTCCACGTGCAATATTTAAGCTATTCGTATCTCTATTGAATTTTGAATGAAATATATGCTCAAAGACTGAAAGCTGAAGCCAGCAGGATTGGAATTGCCATCAACGTTTCGAAGACAAAATACATGAGAGGAAGAGGTTCTAGAGACGACAATGTGAACCTCCCACCCGAGTTCGGATTGACGGTGAAGAAATCGAGATGGTTGACGAATTCATGTATTTGGGCTCACTGGTAACCGACGACAATGATAACAGCAGAGAAATTCAGAGACGGATCTTAGCGGGAAATCGTGCCAACTTTAGACTCCAGAGGACGCTCCGGTCGAACAAAATTCGCCGCCGCTCGAAGTTGATTATCTTCAAGACGCTGATTAGATCGGTGGTCCTCTACGGCCACGAGATCTGGACTATGCTCGTGGAGGACCAACGCGCCCTTGGAGTTTTCGAACGAAAGGTGTTGTGTACCATCTATGGTGGCGTGCAGATGGAAGACGGAACGTTGCGCAGGTGAATGTACCATGAGTTGTATCAGCTGCACATTCGTTGTATTGGTACGAACTTTCATGAGAAAAAACGGATTAAAGACCAAAAATATCCACAAATTAGATCCAGGAAAAGAAGTCTCCCAAAGTACCCACTCTCGATGGGGGATGCAACTACAATGTATCTTCTAATTTATCGTCGTCCATATTTGGATATACTGAGTAGTTTGAACCATTTCTTTTTCACAGTATTGGTATAGGACTTATTTATCCATATTTCCTGCACGAGAATTCCAAACGAAACAATATGAAAGCTATAAGGATGAATGGAAAGAGACTGCATTGCAATCAACTGAATGCACGGCTTTTATGCTATCAACATAGCCTAGACATTTCACACTATTTACTTCAATGCAAATAAAAACTTTGAAATATCTACCTGTCTCATTCACGAATCGCATTCTCCCTGTCGTTCTCTGTTTAAGGGGCTTGAAAGCACATGTGACCTTGTCTCATTTTACTATATTCAATTGCACGTTAAAATACTGGACCAGTAAATTCAATGTGGCCAAAAAGTAAACTTCGAATTCGTCAAGTAAAGAAGCATGAAAACAAAAAGATTAAAACCAAAAAAAGATGGAAGCCGTAGAAAGTCCATTGCATATTTATTAGCCTTTTCTCAGAAGATGGGATTTTCAAAAACATTTCAAAACTTTCTGATGCAATGGTTCTCAAATTCATACAATCCGGTTTATTCATTTTCTTTATTCAAAAATGTTTTTGGCTTCAAATATATGACTTTTCATTTTAATTAATTATTTCATTCCGCATCTTTTTATTCGTTTTGTTCATCTGCGTTCATTTTACTTATTATATTCGTTTCATTCTTTGGATTCACTCTGATCAGTTTATTCCTTTTGTGCATTTTACTCATATCATTCATTGTTTTCATTGTATGCATTTTATTCATTTTTCCAGTTTATTCATTTTGTTCAGTTTTTTCATTTTAATAATCTGACTACTTTTTCAGTTTTAATCATTTCATCCAAATAATTTATTTGATTCAATTTATTTCTTTATATTAATTTATAACCTTTTACCATTGTTCAATTTTTCATTTTAATCAATGCATTTAATTCTGCTCATTTTCTTCTTTTTATTCATTTTATCACTTCAGCTCATTTTGTTTATTTGATTCGTTTGTTTTATTTATGCTTTTCATTTATTTTTTACTTTATTCATTTTGTTCATCCATTATCTTTATTTATTTGATCCATTTCATTAATTTGATTCATTGTATTCACTGGATGAATTAAATCAATTTGATTCATTTAATTCATTTGATTAATTTGATTCATGTGATTGATTTGATTGATTTGATTGATTTGATTGATTTGATTGATTTGATTGATTTGATTGATTTGATCGATTTGATCGATTTGATTGATTTGATTGATTTGATTGATTTGATTGATTTGATTGATTTGATTGATTTGATTGATTTGATTGATTTGATTGATTTGATTGATTTGATTGATTTGATTGATTTGATTGATTTGATTGATTTGATTGATTTGATTGATTTGATTGATTTGATTGATTTGATTGATTTGATTGCTTTGATTGATTTGATTGATTTGATTGATTTGATTGATTTGATTGATTTGATTGATTTGATTGATTTGATTGATTTGATTGATTTGATTGATTTGATTGATTTGATTGATTTGATTGATTTGATTGATTTGATTGATTTGATTGATTTGATTGATTTGATTGATTTGATTGATTTGATTGATTTGATTGATTTGATTGATTTGATTGATTTGATTGATTTGATTGATTTGATTGATTTGATTGATTTGATTGATTTGATTGATTTGATTGATTTGATTGATTTGATTGATTTGATTGATTTGATTGATTTGATTGATTTGATTGATTTGATTGATTTGATTGATTTGATTGATTTGATTGATTTGATTGATTTGATTGATTTGATTGATTTGATTGATTTGATTGATTTGATTGATTTGATTGATTTGATTGATTTGATTGATTTGATTGATTTGATTGATTTGATTTCATTTGATTCATTTGATTCATTTGATTCATTTGATTCATTTGATTCATTTGATTCATTTGATTCATTTGATTCATTTGATTCATTTGATTCATTTGATCCATTTGATTCATTTTATTCATATCTTTAATTTTATGCATTTCATGTTCAGTCATTCGTTTTATTTCATTCAATTTGTGAGTATGAGTTAATTTATTCTATTAATCTTATAACTATTTTTAAATTTAATCTTAATTTTTATGTAATAACCTAATCTAATTTGATTCGTGTATATTATAATTTTGATGTTCATTAATTTTTATACTCATTTTATGAATTTAGAAACCTATTGTTTCATTTTTTGCTTTACTTTTTTATTTCGGTCGTTTTGTTGATTTCTATAATTTATTCAGTTTATTCGAGATTTTATTCGTGCAAGACTAGAAACTGTTTACATCCCACCTCTAGTTGGGTGCCTACTTCTCGTGAGTTCTGCAAATTAATCCAATAGTGAAATGTGTAAGAAATGTCTCATCTCACTGCTAGGTGGATTAAATCGGTTTTGCCTTTCTCATATAGAAAGGTTATGCAATCACTCTGAAAAACGTCAACCTAATCCCGGCCCGGAGGGCCGGGTGTCATATCCCATTCGAATCAGTTCGTCGAGATCGGAAAAAGTCTGTATGTGTGTGTGTATGTATGTATGTGTGTGTGTATGTGTGTGTGTATGTGTGTGTGTATGTGTGTGTGTATGTGTGTGTGTGTGTATGTATGTGCGTATGTGTCAAATAATGTCACTCATTTTTCTCAGAGATGGCTGGACCGATTTGCCCAAACTTTATCTCAAATGAAAGGTGCAACCTTCCCATCGGCTGCTATTGAATTTTGGATCGATCGGAATTCTGGTTCCGGAATTACGGGTTTCAGAGTGCGGCCACACAGAAATTTCTCATAAAAACTATAGGAAAAATTAAAAATAGAATTTTTATTTTTGATGCTAAATGTGTTCAAGGTGCATGAAACGTCGAGATTTGATGCAAACTCGAAAAAAAATTTGACTACGATTCACTTTTTTGGATTTTGGCACATTTTTGCCTTTCTCATATAGAAAGGTTATGCAATCACTCTGAAAAACGTCAACCTAATCCCGGCCCGGAGGGCCGGGTGTCATATCCCATTCGAATCAGTTCGTCGAGATCGGAAAAAGTCTGTATGTGTGTGTGTATGTATGTATGTGTGTGTGTATGTGTGTGTATGTGTGTGTGTATGTGTGTGTGTATGTGTGTGTGTATGTATGTGCGTATGTGTCAAATAATGTCACTCATTTTTCTCAGAGATGGCTGGACCGATTTGCCCAAACTTAGTCTCAAATGAAAGGTGCAACCTTCCCATCGGCTGCTATTGAATTTTGGATCGATCGGAATTCTGGTTCCGGAATTACGGGTTTCAGAGTACGGCCACACAGAAATTTCTCATATAAACTATAGGAAAAATTAAAAATAGAATTTTTATTTTTGATGCTAAATGTGTTCAAGGTGCATGAAACGTCGAGATTTGATGCAAACTCGAAAAAAAATTTGACTACGATTCACTTTTTTGGATTTTGGCACATTTTTGCCTTTCTCATATAGAAAGGTTATGCAATCACTCTGAAAAACGTCAACCTAATCCCGGCCCGGAGGGCCGGGTGTCATATCCCATTCGAATCAGTTCGTCGAGATCGGAAAAAGTCTGTATGTGTGTGTGTATGTATGTATGTGTGTGTGTATGTGTGTGTGTGTGTGTATGTATGTGCGTATGTGTCAAATAATGTCACTCATTTTTCTCAGAGATGGCTGGACCGATTTGCCCAAACTTAGTCTCAAATGAAAGGTGCAACCTTCCCATCGGCTGCTATTGAATTTTGGATCGATCGGAATTCTGGTTCCGGAATTACGGGTTTCAGAGTACGGCCACACAGAAATTTCTCATATAAACTATAGGAAAAATTAAAAATAGAATTTTTATTTTTGATGCTAAATGTGTTCAAGGTGCATGAAACGTCGAGATTTGATGCAAACTCGAAAAAAAATTTGACTACGATTCACTTTTTTGGATTTTGGCACATTTTTGCCTTTCTCATATAGAAAGGTTATGCAATCACTCTGAAAAACGTCAACCTAATCCCGGCCCGGAGGGCCGGGTGTCATATCCCATTCGAATCAGTTCGTCGAGATCGGAAAAAGTCTGTATGTGTGTGTGTATGTATGTATGTGTGTGTGTATGTGTGTGTGTATGTGTGTGTGTATGTGTGTGTGTGTGTGTATGTATGTGCGTATGTGTCAAATAATGTCACTCATTTTTCTCAGAGATGGCTGGACCGATTTGCCCAAACTTAGTCTCAAATGAAAGGTGCAACCTTCCCATCGGCTGCTATTGAATTTTGGATCGATCGGAATTCTGGTTCCGGAATTACGGGTTTCAGAGTACGGCCACACAGAAATTTCTCATATAAACTATAGGAAAAATTAAAAATAGAATTTTTATTTTTGATGCTAAATGTGTTCAAGGTGCATGAAACGTCGAGATTTGATGCAAACTCGAAAAAAAATTTGACTACGATTCACTTTTTTGGATTTTGGCACATTTTTGCCTTTCTCATATAGAAAGGTTATGCAATCACTCTGAAAAACGTCAACCTAATCCCGGCCAAATTTTTTTTTCGACTCGTTTAGGGTTTCTGGATTTTAACAGAGGCGTAGTTGATGGTTTACGGAGAGGGGTTACACCCCCCCCCCCCTCTACTGTTCGCGCCCCTCCTTTAAAAATCTCCTTAAATCACCCCTCAGACCACCACCCCATCCAGCCCTCATACCCCTCCCTTTCAACCCCGTCATCTTTAAACCACCACTGTATCACAAAGCATAATAATTTAAGCTGGGGAGTCGTTCGTTCATGGGACTTTCGCCCTCTTCACATACCCAGCCCCGCATGACAAAATGAGTTAGCAAGCAGATAACATTGATCTAATGCTGATTAGGCTAATGGAGTATGATATTTTTTTGTTTCAAGTGTTTCACCGTCGACACGTAGCTCATCAAGTTCGTGGCTGGCATGCCATTGTGTATAAGTGCAAAGTGTACTAAGAATGTAATGGACATTTCCACAATTATGTTGAACATAAAAAGCCTCCGTGCCATAGTTTAGAGAAATGAGAAAGGCACAATTGCACCGCTAGGTGGATTAAAACAGGTTTTTTTTTAAATATAGTTGCAAGGTTATTTTAATCGAAATATTGTCACATGTTCACAGAATTATTTCAAACGAACTCTAGGCCATTAGCAGGTTAATACAATACATCTACTGGCATTAGAAATGTTTCGTAACCAGATTTTGAGCTTATTTTTGAAACTTGTGCAATCAGACCTTAACAATGGATTGAGCAAATGCAAATGACATATGTAATGAATAGTATCGGGATAGTATGTTCTCACTGTTAGATGAATTATATCGGTTTTTTTAACTTTCCAACTATCTTTATGGAGTTCAGAAAAGAGATAGTTAGGGTTGAAACGTAGGCGTTTTTGGTACATTTGAAGTCTTGACAGAATTTTGAATTATTTGACCATTCTATCTTAAAATCGTAATAACATTTTTATAAAAAATCCTAGCAAGTTAATTTTCGACTAACTTGTTAACCACATTCTGGACTACTCTTCTGTTGTGTTGATTTTGCATTTTGAGTGAAATGGTTGTCTGTATTAGAGGAGATGCAAAAAGTATATGTGAGTCTGCCTGATCATGGGCGGTGACGATTTGCTTATAAGAGGCATTGAGTATTGGTGGTTAACGCACCGAACTAGTGAATGGACGATCGCAGGTTCGATTCCAGCTTGAGGACATATCTTTCCTAAGTGTGTCCAATAAAAGGTGGATTGTTACCGTTCCGGTCATTCTCCCTCTGTCTATTTTCCATTGGATGCGTTCCCAAAAACCTCGAAAAAGGGAAAAACATGACTCACGACAAAAACAAGGAATATATGTAAACCTCCTTTTAGTTTTTGAAATTTATTCTGTCCACCTAGATTCGATTCTAGAATGCCAAATGGTCTGATTTCATTGATTTATGACTATGCAATACTATACAACTATACAATGATATGATTTTTGGTTAATGGTTATTTCTTCTGGAAATTTGTTTATAATCGGTTGTTTTTTGCGGAACGGGCTGGTACTTTCTGGAGAATGGTTTTTCTTAAGAATGGTGTGTTACACGGGAAACTCATTGGAATTTTTTTCTAGGGAAAATGGTACAACTTCGGTCGCAGCATTCGACCGAATAATCCGTTTAGCAATATAACATTCATCTTTCGGCCAAAAAGCTTTCGACCGAAAGATATTTATCCAAATGATGCTATCGGCCCAGCGGCATTTGACCAAATGATATACGCCTAACATAACATAATTTAATTCGGCCAACCGGCATTCGGTCAATTGGTTTTCAAACAAATGGCATTCAGCTAAATGGCTTTCGACTGTCATAATACTTTTTTGTATCGTTGTATTTCTTTCAAGTGGTCAACATTTATAATTACGAGCAAGGTTTCATGTCTCACTAATTTTCTAATGCTACTAAATTCTGTACCGATTTCGTTCGCTGTTACGAACGAGAATAATAACATCGGTTTGGCACATACATACTAATGCCGCATAGACACCCCAACCGATCATTGGCATCTTGCTGCTCTCGGGACACTTGTCAGCACTTGAAAAGTGCATGCACCATGCACTTTGTAATATATGGTGATCATTTATTATTACTACTGTTTTGCTCAGCGAAACGGTTCGCTGTTTTCGTTCCCTCTATCTCCCTTGGGCTAGATTCCGCTGAACCCTCTGTGTATGTAGTTCTCAGCGCGCTTCGAAACATGGCCTCCACGTGGGAGGGAGAGGTTAAATCGTTCTCAACGAGGCAGCCTGCCGCGCGTGGCTATTATCTGGCGATTATCGTGATTATAGTTATTATTATGGTGGAAAATAACATGCACTCATACATATCGTCATCGTCATTATTGAAGTCCGCCGTAGCAGTATAGAGACAGAGTAAGAGAGAGAGGCGGTGTGTCTCGCGGCCTGTTCCCATACAACGTACCTACCGATGTTGCGATGCGCTGCTGCTGCTGCTGTTACTCTGTGTGCGAACATAAATGCGATCTTCGTGTCGGCACACCACGGAGGCCGCCATCGCTCTCGAGATTTCCTCTCCTTGGGGGCTGATGAGGTGGGGGGAACTGTGATCAATTCCGATGGTCCGTGTGCCCCTCTCGAGTGCCGACAGTGGTGGGGGCTTCCCGTCGTTACTGCGGAGGGAGATGTGATTTTTAAATTTTAAATGAACCAATCAGCGTGTACTATATTACGACGACTAAATATTAATTGTATTAATAAAGCTATTACAGAGAGTGTGTTCTACAAATTGTTGGAAATTGGTTGAAATTAATTGATTCAAATGTGTCTTTAAAGGTGCTTTAAACTTCAAACCGGTTGATTGGCAGTATGGTGGATAGACTGTAGCTTCTTTCAATCGACCAATCCGGTACGCAACGAATGTGACCGTAAAGAAAAGGCGATCGTCAAGAAAAATGAGCGACGATTAAAATTCACCGAAAACCGGTACGATATTAACAGACGCCAATGAAGGTTATGTTAAAAAGAAACACAGAGAAGCCGTATAGTATAGAGAAAGGCAAAAAATGGCTGCCTCTTGTCTTGTCCGTTGTACTTTAACCAGAAAAGGTAGGCTAACCAATGTTTGGCCTGGTTGATTGACTTGACGTTTGCCCTCAAATCACTGAACATTGTTTGCACAAACTAACGAAAGGTTATCACTAGTTTGCTCAGCTCGGAGGGTGCTGAAAGAAGGCTAAATCCATCAAACTGCTAATCAACTATAACTATCGCGGCTTCGTCATATGCGCACAGCGCAGAGAAAAAAAAGAAGGAATTCAATCACATACTGAATGCTCTAGGACCATCACAGAGCCAAAAACTTGACAATCGTTTTATTTGTATCACTTGACACGCTCGCCGTCTCATCCGTCGATCGTAAATGTCCCGCATAATTTAGGAAGCTGTAAAATGTAGATCGTACTGCGTGGCACGCGCACATATCAGCGTTTGATTGACCCGCATCAAAACAAGACGTTGAATTGGTGTCTTCCGCTTTATTTATGGCTGAAGTTTGGGTGATCTTTTCTTTTTTGATTGATTCCCCAGCACTTTATTATCTGGCATTGGGAGTGCGTACCTCCTTTGAGACACATGTACACGCGCGTGTGCATTTTATTTTTGGATCGACCGAGTATGAATCAATTCTACTGATACCAAGCGACAAATCGCAATGCGGCTCAGTTAGCTATTGTTTACTGTGGTCGGCAACGTCATTGCCTGTATGCATGAATGCGGGTACGCACACGCGAGTGTTGGTAAGACCGTGAGCAGAGCGCGCGAGTGGTTTTAGTTGAAGCCACGAGTTGAAGTGTTGTTTCCATCCTATGTAGGTTCAGTAGCTGTTGATTGAGTGAACTCCAACTAGGTGTTTGAATGTTGCCGATACAATGCTACGCTACTGACTGACTGAGATTGCCCCTGAGGATGTATCACTAGTCCTATTCGTGGTTTTCCGATGCAGTAAAAATAACGTTCGATCGTGAGCAATATTGGCAACGTTCGCTCGGGGCTAGACGCGGATTACATGTTTCTCATGGGCAAAATACGGCCTATTTTTGTCGATAAGGCCATTGGCACCGTAGGAAAGAGCATCAGCTGGGATGGTTTAAACGATTCGTGTATGTTGAGTCAGGTTATCAGTAGTAGTACAATAATATAATATAATATAATATAATATAATATAATATAATATAATATAATATAATATAATATAATATAATATAATATAATATAATATAATATAATATAATATAATATAATATAATATAATATAATATAATATAATATAATATAATATAATATAATATAATATAATATAATATAATATAATATAATATAATATAATATAATATAATATAATATAATATAATATAATATAATATAATATAATATAATATAATATAATATGATTAAGCTGACCAACTGTGGGCTAAGAAAAATCCGTACACATTTCATTTCAAAATTTAGAACACAGAGGTTGATTTCTAAGACTGTTTAGTGTTTCTCTTGTTTACCATATTTTACTACTGGCAATGGAATTTTTAACAATGATTTTAGGGGTTGGCATAGCGTAGTTGGTAAATCGATTGGTTCGATTCCCAATCCTGCACACAAGGTTACAGTTTTTTCAAAAGAGATTTTTCTATCACGAAAAAAGAGGCAAATGACCCTAATGTTAAAACCTCTATAATCGAAATATTTTCTGGATTCAATGTAAGTGATGAAGCACAGAAATTATATGCCAAAGTTGCCTGTTGTAGTGTCCTGATCAGTTTCCTCCATGTACATTTGTTATTTAATTTGCAGTTATAATTTATGGAACCAAACTATATTTAGTTTACCATGTAAGTCTAGTTCGACCATTCCGAGACATCGTTTCGTTCTTCGCATTATGTTTTTAAAAAATCCAGAAAAAATACCTTCTTTTTAACATTCTTCATGTTAAGTTCACAACGAACTGAAATTTCTTGCCATGCAGGAAGGTTCTTTGAAATTATATGGGTTTCTGTAGAAAATCAGATATTCCGATCGAAATGAACTTACGAAATTATAACAGACTGTTGCTCAGCACATTGGATTCAAAATAATTAGGTTTCGAATTTAAATATCCACGACCATCCAATCCCGGGATTATGAATTTTGATTAGAATCTTAGTACAGAGACCAAAGACCCAAAACGTGGACAGATTTTTTTTTCAAATTCAAATTTTGGAATAAAAAGGATGTATTCTATATACTTCAAATTCACAAAAACAGCTGTTCGTAAGAACAGAGTTCTATACAAATCGACAAATTAAAAATAAAATGCTTATGCGTTTCGAATTCATCTCATCAGTACATGCACGGTTAGATCTTCTTTCTTTCTTTATTCCAACTGAGAACTCTGGCTTTTGATTTGAAATTGCACACAGTTTTTACGGTTTTGCAGTTGCCGTTATTGCCTGAACAAGTGTCACAAAGTTGGCAACCATTTGGGGATCAGGCAACGGAATTGAAGACTGTGTATTGGTATTAATTGTAAGAGATGAGTTTCCTTAACGACTGCTGTTACGGTTTATGATAATGAGCCGTTTCATCATAGAATATGGAGGTAGGAATCTGATAACTGCAAAGCATTATTTGTAAAATAATACCGTCGTGTTTTGTATTGTCGGATCAGGTAGGAAGGGCGCAATCTTACCGCGTAATCACCATTGAAATAATCTAGGCATAATTAGTTTTTTCATGTATCCTTTGTAACGATTCCACTTTTCTGTACAGCGATACTTTTAAAGACCGTATCACAAGTTCGAGGTGCCGTATCGGGCAGTTGAATCTTGATTTTATCCATAAACACGAGGATATTAAATTTTATTATTGTGCTTCACGATCAACGACATGTTGTAGATTGTTCTGCAAAATGATTTTGTTTGCCTGGCGCAATCTATCGAAAATTATCATTATTGAATGCCTGATATGATGGCATCTGATAGAGGTGACTTTCGCAAGGCTAGGCTATGAAACCTGTAACTAAATATTCCAAAAACTCGGGCTAATACGGAAAGACTCGAAGTCCGTTCTTTGACCAGAGTTCCACTTTTGTTTTTAATATTCACATATCTCGACACTAAACGATCACTTCGGCAAGAATTAGAATATTACAGCGATTGTTGTTCAAATTGGCACTTCCCGACAGATTTTACAATACAGTAATTCCTCCAAGATTCACCCAAAAATCTTTAAAATCGCGACCATCTTCGATACAGTTGAAATATTGGACGTTTTAGCAGCATGGGTTCTGAGCATTTTGCACGCAAAGCAAAGCATTTTGATTCAAGCGCAATACTTTCAAAGGGCCTAAAAATTTTTACAGGCATCGTTTAAAGAAATGTGTTTCGAGATCTGTGTTTTGCACAGCAAAACACTCCGAGAAAAAATTGCAGGGAATAATCTCTTCTTCGCAAAAAACAAATGCTGTATAAAAAGTTGTGAATTTATCAAAAAATTATTTTTTTTTATTATAAACTAAAACTACAAAAAAAAACTGATTTTTTTAAAAGTTTTATTTTTTGGTAACGAAAGTCTGAAGAGAATGAAAATATATTTAATGTGATTGCATCGCGGAGAAGTAATTGGTAAAAATGCTTTTCTTGCAACTGCTTTAAATATGTTCCTAAATTTCATACTAACAGGCAGACAAAAACATAATTTTATTACAGAATACGATTCTCATAGATATTTTAAATTTTGTTATCTTTCTTTCTATTTCAAGAGTTTTCCTACTGGAGCTGTAGAGCGATCGCGTTGGAATGATGGTTTATTTGTGTGCGCTTGGGACCGTGTTAATCGGATTAGAAGTGCTGTAGGGGTTACTAAATCATTGGGGTCGTTTTTGTGTTTATGAAATCTTGGGCGTAGTTGTACATGAATGATCGCGATTGTATGTTCGTCTTTGTGTACCCTCGCGAAGGGCTCGAGCGTTTGGATGTTATTGTGTTCGATTGCGTGGGCTTTTGTTTGCGTAGATGTTTGTGTGCCGCGTGTGCTAGCGTGTCACTTCGCATGCTTAAATTCGATTTTAAAACCGGGTGTCCATTTGCATATTTGCGTGTGTTCTTGGATGATCGCACGAACCGTTAATGTAATACTTAATTTTCAGTTTATGGTTCAGATGCTAGAAGAGAGTGAGTTCTCTATCACTATCAACTCTATCACTAGAGTTCCCGGTCATGTCGCCATGGAACGTATTGTCTAGTGGATATTAGCGTCATTTTTCTGATTAGTCCAGCTGAGGGCATGGACCTAGGCGGCTAGGGCCGAGAGGAAGAATTTCCGGACATAACCAATTCATGATCGCGCGAACACAAGCGTATGTAGGCTCATTCTTCAGACCGCGTTTGTAAATTTATAAGTGCTAGAACGTTCACTTAGTCACCGGAGTGTTATCCTGTTTGTAAGATCGTAAGCGTAGGTATGCGTGGATGATCGCGAAGGGCTCAAGCGTTTGTATGTGAACGTGTTTGTCGCGTGCGCTAGCGTGTATGTAACTCCTCGTGTATAAATTCGGTTTTATAACCGTGTGGCTAGTCGCATATTTGCGTGTATTTTTGAACGATCGCGCGCGGATTCTGAATCTGATACTTAATTTGAAATGTATGGTTCATATCCTAGAAGAGAGTGAGTTCTCCCATATTACTAGTTTCCGGTTATGGCCAAAGAGGCATCCACGTAATATAAAATCAACCCAATAACTGAAATAGAAGTAACAAATCTCATCACAACAACTTACAGCAGTAAATATGGACGGTTTTTGATACAAACGAGCCTGATATATAACACAATTCCTATTATGCCGCTATTCTATTATGTATCGCTGAGGTTTCTATTTTTGGGTTGTAACCGGGTTTTTTCCCAAATCGTTTTAACCCGGCCGAAACCTGTTTTTTTCGATTGATCGACTATAGAATGTTTGCTTAGCGCTTTTTAAAGAATCTTGTATTTAGATTTGAGCGACCGAAGATTAAAGTCGCAAGGATAGAACATGCTTTGTAAAACCCACTTCAACTATCTTAAAATGGTAAAATCGAATATAAACATCAAGCATAACAATCGGACAGAGACCCTTCAGCATGAGAATCACTTAGAAAATTCTCACTCGAAAAAATTTGCAGCATAATTGGCTTGTGGCTAAATCCGTATAACGTTACATTCAAGATTGCAAGTCGGATGAAGAAGATTCCTTTGTAAGAACCCAATATATTTATTACGGATTTTATACCGGTTTTTTTAATCAACTGTTACATGGAAGAGCTTCTTTTAGCTTCCGATTTTAACATTCTAATATATTTAAAGCGGGTTTTATGAAGCATGTTCTGTTCTTACGACATTTATTTTCGGTCGCTCATTTAGTCCGCAGCCAAAAATTTCAGCTCGTTTTTTATAATACATCGAACAATAGTCATAGTTACCCTAATAAAAGTCAGAATAATCATGTGATGTCTAAGCCACTTTTATCCTGCTTGTTACTCATTTTAGAAGTTGTTTCACTTTTATCGAAGTTAGATAATTTTTCACCCAAAATTTACTAAATACCTTCCCAAAATTTACTAAATCTAACGTAAATATAAAGACTCTATTGTACTTAACAGTCTCGTTTCTGTATCTAATGTTCTTGGAGTATGATTAAATTTTTGTTTCAACCTTTCAAATGAAATTAAAGGAAAACGTGTTAATCTATTTAAATGGAAAATTTTAGAGAGTTCTAGAATCCACTGCATATTTTAATTGTATTATATCTCAGAACTACAGAATACAATCGAACTGCAGTGGTAATAATTTGATTCCGAAAAAGATTAAAAATAGAAATTGTATAATTCGGATCATATTGAGATACCTTCATAGGAGGCAAATTGAGTTGAACCAAATGTGTACATCGAGCACTATATTTTTCATAACAGAAATTAATCGGGTAAATTGCGTTTCGACTTAGATAGAACGACTTGGCGGCTGCTAGACACTGATTTTAAAAATACCACCCAACTTGGGAGAACGACTTAAACAACTAGTCGAGGCGGATAGCGAGACACATAAAAGTTGATTTTTTTCTTTTATATTAGAAAAAATCGCAAAGTTTGCTTAGTTCCACAGCTTATGAGAAAATTTACAAAAATCAAGCTTTTAGCACTCTTCTTGTTCACCGGTTTCCATTTGCTAACAAAAATTGCATTTCTGGAACCTGGGAAACTAGTTTGCAACATTATTTAGTCTGTTTCCATTTGTGGAAGATTTTTTGTTGTCCCGGGAGTACTTTCACTTCCACTGAAGTTTGAAATTCCGTACAAATTCCGGACAAATCCGTACAAGTATTTTTTCCGGACACACGACCAAAAATCCGTACTGTCCTCCCAAATTCCGTACGGTTGGTCAGCTTAAATATGATAAATACAATAAGATTTTTTAACACAATATAAAATTTAAAAGATTTAAAATCAATACTCTTTAAATTGTTAAACCATTCAACGTTATGTTTATTCCAAGCTGAATTTTTCATTTCCTGAACTCTACCAAAAATATTATTCTCCCCATAATCGTGCGTTTCATAGGATAAATATTTGATCTTCGTTTGCGTTAAAACTGTCCTGGAAATCCGCCAACCAGTTTTCGCCTGATTAGAATCAATTTGCATTGTCCAACTAATTACTTACCCGATAACGAACTGGCCAATCAATGTAAACAATCGAAGCAACAAACGGACACCTACATTTCTCTCGAGATGGGAGCTTATCAAACAGAACAATAATCAGCCACCTAAAAGCTACCCACACTGTGCGTCAACATCTGTCCGTGTGTGTGTTTGTGTGAAGGTGCAGCTATATTACTCGCTTTGCTGCATCTGGGCAGCTTAGCGGTAGTCGTGAATAGAATTATGCAGAATCGGTAGATTGTAATCTTGTAATGATAATGGGCTTTTCAAAGTAAATAGCAGCTGGCGTTGTGGATGTTGATTTTCCACCGAGACGCTACTGTTTCATCGTACAGGACACTGGAAAATCGCAAGGAATCCGCAACTAAATACAGATTCGATGAATGTTGAAGATGAAATAGGATGGTGCATATATTCGGTTTCTGATCAAATAATAAGTTGGCCGAATGCCGTTTGACTGAAAGAAATTTCGTGTTGTCCAAATTTCGAAACCATCAATACTACGCAAAAACAGTCAGATACGATCAACCAATCCTTAAAAAATCTACCAGTACCACCACGGGAAGATAGGTAAAAAAGAAGAGGGTTTCACTACCTTAATCCGCAAACCCGTAGAAACAAATCAAAGCATTCAACAATCTATAAACAAAATAGCAACCGTAACGATAGTATGGACGAAAGCGACAATCAAGCAAGTGAATCGGATGACCCCGGATCGTTTTATGATTTATCTGTTGTAAAGAACACACGACTCCGTTAAGCTCACGCATCGAATCGCATTAAATAAAAGAACTGGAAGAAAATCTACAATGCCCAACGGTTCTTTTATGAAATTTTGAAATCTTGTCTTTAAAGATTTGTTTTTTCTTAATTCGTTTATTCAACACGAACATAGTTGTAAGCTTAATGGAGTCGTTGATTTTTTACATTTATAGTGAATAAAAGAAAAAAAAACCTCTTGCTATGCCATTGGATTGTGTAAGTTTACGGAGATTCTTTCTCGAGAAATTGAAGCTTTTTGAGTACTGTCCAATAGCACCTGGAGTTTTTCGGTTTACTTTCTACGTTTGCTTCGTCAATGCATTGGTTTTGTGGCTTTTGGTCGGATGTTCCATTCAGGTGTTATTTTGATTTACCGTTGCAAAAATCCTTAAAGGTATATTAAATGACAAAATAATCGTTGCCAGGAGATGCTGAACATGTTTAGAATGCGGTTTGTATTTTGTTTCATTTTCATCTTATTGTACGTTACTGAAAAAAGTCTCATTTGATCAAACTTACCCCGGTGATCAAAGATACCCTGTTTTACGGTATTGAACCAATTGTATGATATTTGGGAGTAGTACATCATACTCAACGTGCAACCTAAAGAGACTAAGATTAGAGTATGATCAATAACGTAGATGGCAACGCCCATGTAGGATTTTGGGATGGGAAGGAATGTTAGTTCAATATTTATGACTACTATGACCGAGGAATTCTCTGCATCATCCACAAGTGTTGCAGGATAGGATTGGTGTTAGTAGGTAGGTTAATATTGTGATTTAGCTAAGTACTCAAGCGCTTTATCTTTTCATTTTAGATCAAAGTTTTCAGGTGCGCAACATCCAGTAGAAATATGAATACCGTGCGAATAAGTATTTTAATAATTATTCCTTCGCGGGGCGTTACATCAAAGGATAAAGCTGCTTAGAATATAAAAGAGCTGTTCGTCTATAGACAATATGATCTTAGCAATATGTACGAAAGTGGCTCGAGATCAATTTCCGATAATTCGAATCGATCCAATTTGAACTCCGAACAGCTAGCCATTGGGAGTATTGCTTCTTATTAACACTTCAATGATCATTTCCAAAGTTTGCAGCACAAAGCAAGCGTGCAAAAAGTACGAAAGATATCCCAAATGAATGTGAATAAATTCACTGCGAAATGTTACTGACAAGTTAGTGACAAGGCATCTCAACTCTCCCTATCAGACACATTTACATAATTGGGTTAAATGCCGCACACGACATGTTTCTTATGCGTAATAAATATAATTAACCCAACGACAAGGGATCTTGATCCATCGATGGCCCAGAAGAAGAATGGATGGGAGCAGAGAGGACCAGAAGTGCAATTTTACGAAGTTTTAGCTTCCGATGGTCCTACATTTTGTGACAAAGTGAAGTTTTGGAGTGCTGAAATGTTTATCAGTTTCAGGATATTTTTCAACCGTCAGAAGAAACCTAAAACATTGGTACTCAATCGGGAATAGCGAATCAGAAAAAGTGACTACATGTCAATGATTCACTCGATACAGAATGGATAAAGGCTATGACGCAAAACCTTAAGGTCCAGGTCCAGGTTAAGTCTTCGGTACGGAGCAATACCTTGACCTAGGAAATCCTAGCATGTTGTTAGTCGCCTTTTCCCGATCAGAAACACATAACAGAAATATTTCAAAACTATATCTCCGGTTGTTACTTGTTATAAATTTCTGTTATTTTAACTACTTACGAGACCTAATTTATAACAAAATTGGTTACAAAAATAATGTTCTGTTACAATCTTGTTATTTCATTCTGATCGGGTTTCGACATGGGAGTAGGTTCCCAGTGGCTCTATTCTTCGCTGAAATAGTGTAAAAAAATTTCAGGCCGCCGGACAGCACACGGCTTTCAAAACCGTAATCTTTGAAGGTTGAAAAACTCCGAAAAAATTTTGCAACCATATACAGTGCATCAACTAATTTTAGTAAATATTTATCCTTGAGTTATAAGTTGACTTCACGTCTTTAGCAAAGTTGTTGATAATGTCTTTTAAAGCAACTTTGTTAGAGGTATGAATGCTACATATAAGGAGCATATCGAGCTATTAAACGATATTCTTGAAATTTTACTAAATCCAGTTTTCTTCAAAATCAATTTTGGTTGAGGATTTTTATGAACGTGTCCACATGTACCTCCTAATTGACCTATTCACCCTTTATGTCTCCAGCAGATCGTTACCTCTCCCTCTCGCCGATCGGGCCCAATCTTTCTCGTTATCTATTTTTAGGTCCAGTGGACAGTGGACACACCAAACTAGAGACTGGGAGATAACAGGTTCGATTCCTGTTCTCAGCGTTTCTAATAAAAAGGTGAATTTTCACCGTTTCTTTATTTTCACCGTTCCGGTCATTCTTTCTCTGTCTGTTTTCCAGTGGACATGTTCATAAAAATCCTTGAAAAAGGAAAAAAACAAGACTGCACGTAAACGTAAAAGCAAGGAATATATAATTTTTATTGTAAACTTCAGAACCTTATGCCTTGGACTAAATTTTTACTTATTTTAAAGGTTTGTTGATTCATAAATAGTTTAATATATTTCGATACCCTGAGCACATGGAGTATTGATGTCTTCAACAAAATGGTTTGTGTTAGCCCTCTCGAAAGCTTTGCTGATGTAATCCAGACCCGAACTAAATTCAAAGAGTGAATTCTTCATAATTACTTCTAGGAGAATTTAACATCAAAATTATTTTATTAGAAGATATGCTGTTTTACAGCTTAGTTAGCTTAGTTGACCACCCGTGAGTTTCTCAGAAGATATGCTGGTTTACAGTGTTAAAAGACAGTAAACCCCTAAACTTTAAGGTTTAGAAATGATATGAAATTGAACAAAAAAAAACCTGTTTTAATCCACCTAGCGGTGCAATTGTGCCTTTCTCATTTCTCTAAACTATGGCACGGAGGCTTTTTATGTTCAACATAATTGTGGAAATGTCCATTACATTCTTAGTACACTTTGCACTTATACACAATGGCATGCCAGCCACGAACTTGATGAGCTACGTGTCGACGGTGAAACACTTGAAACAAAAAAATATCATACTCCATTAGCCTAATCAGCATTAGATCAATGTTATCTGCTTGCTAACTCATTTTGTCATGCGGGGCTGGGTATGTGAAGAGGGCGAAAGTCCCATGAACGAACGACTCCCCAGCTTAAATTATTATGCTTTGTGATACAGTGGTGGTTTAAAGATGACGGGGTTGAAAGGGAGGGGTATGAGGGCTGGATGGGGTGGTGGTCTGAGGGGTGATTTAAGGAGATTTTTAAAGGAGGGGCGCGAACAGTAGAGGGGGGGGGTGTAACCCCTCTCCGTAAACCATCAACTACGCCTCTGTTAAAATCCAGAAACCCTAAACGAGTCGAAAAAAAAATTTGGCCGGGATTAGGTTGACGTTTTTCAGAGTGATTGCATAACCTTTCTATATGAGAAAGGCAAAAATGTGCCAAAATCCAAAAAAGTGAATCGTAGTCAAATTTTTTTTCGAGTTTGCATCAAATCTCGACGTTTCATGCACCTTGAACACATTTAGCATCAAAAATAAAAATTCTATTTTTAATTTTTCCTATAGTTTATATGAGAAATTTCTGTGTGGCCGTACTCTGAAACCCGTAATTCCGGAACCAGAATTCCGATCGATCCAAAATTCAATAGCAGCCGATGGGAAGGTTGCACCTTTCATTTGAGACTAAGTTTGGGCAAATCGGTCCAGCCATCTCTGAGAAAAATGAGTGACATTATTTGACACATACGCACATACATACACACACACACATACACACACACATACACACACACACATACATACACACACACATACAGACTTTTTCCGATCTCGACGAACTGATTCGAATGGGATAAGACACCCGGCCCTCCGGGCCGGGATTAGGTTGACGTTTTTCAGAGTGATTGCATAACCTTTCTATATGAGAAAGGCAAAAATGTGCCAAAATCCAAAAAAGTGAATCGTAGTCAAATTTTTTTTCGAGTTTGCATCAAATCTCGACGTTTCATGCACCTTGAACACATTTAGCATCAAAAATAAAAATTCTATTTTTAATTTTTCCTATAGTTTATATGAGAAATTTCTGTGTGGCCGTACTCTGAAACCCGTAATTCCGGAACCAGAATTCCGATCGATCCAAAATTCAATAGCAGCCGATGGGAAGGTTGCACCTTTCATTTGAGACTAAGTTTGGGCAAATCGGTCCAGCCATCTCTGAGAAAAATGAGTGACATTATTTGACACATACGCACATACATACACACACACACATACACACACATACACACACACATACACACACATACACACACATACATACATACACACACACATACAGACTTTTTCCGATCTCGACGAACTGATTCGAATGGGATATGACACCCGGCCCTCCGGGCCGGGATTAGGTTGACGTTTTTCAGAGTGATTGCATAACCTTTCTATATGAGAAAGGCAAAAATGTGCCAAAATCCAAAAAAGTGAATCGTAGTCAAATTTTTTTTCGAGTTTGCATCAAATCTCGACGTTTCATGCACCTTGAACACATTTAGCATCAAAAATAAAAATTCTATTTTTAATTTTTCCTATAGTTTATATGAGAAATTTCTGTGTGGCCGTACTCTGAAACCCGTAATTCCGGAACCAGAATTCCGATCGATCCAAAATTCAATAGCAGCCGATGGGAAGGTTGCACCTTTCATTTGAGACTAAGTTTGGGCAAATCGGTCCAGCCATCTCTGAGAAAAATGAGTGACATTATTTGACACATACGCACATACATACACACACACACACATACACACACATACACACACATACACACACACATACATACATACACACACACATACAGACTTTTTCCGATCTCGACGAACTGATTCGAATGGGATATGACACCCGGCCCTCCGGGCCGGGATTAGGTTGACGTTTTTCAGAGTGATTGCATAACCTTTCTATATGAGAAAGGCAAAAATGTGCCAAAATCCAAAAAAGTGAATCGTAGTCAAATTTTTTTTCGAGTTTGCATCAAATCTCGACGTTTCATGCACCTTGAACACATTTAGCATCAAAAATAAAAATTCTATTTTTAATTTTTCCTATAGTTTATATGAGAAATTTCTGTGTGGCCGTACTCTGAAACCCGTAATTCCGGAACCAGAATTCCGATCGATCCAAAATTCAATAGCAGCCGATGGGAAGGTTGCACCTTTCATTTGAGACTAAGTTTGGGCAAATCGGTCCAGCCATCTCTGAGAAAAATGAGTGACATTATTTGACACATACGCACATACATACACACACACACATACACACACATACACACACACATACACACACATACACACACATACATACATACACACACACATACAGACTTTTTCCGATCTCGACGAACTGATTCGAATGGGATATGACACCCGGCCCTCCGGGCCGGGATTAGGTTGACGTTTTTCAGAGTGATTGCATAACCTTTCTATATGAGAAAGGCAAAAATGTGCCAAAATCCAAAAAAGTGAATCGTAGTCAAATTTTTTTTCGAGTTTGCATCAAATCTCGACGTTTCATGCACCTTGAACACATTTAGCATCAAAAATAAAAATTCTATTTTTAATTTTTCCTATAGTTTATATGAGAAATTTCTGTGTGGCCGTACTCTGAAACCCGTAATTCCGGAACCAGAATTCCGATCGATCCAAAATTCAATAGCAGCCGATGGGAAGGTTGCACCTTTCATTTGAGACTAAGTTTGGGCAAATCGGTCCAGCCATCTCTGAGAAAAATGAGTGACATTATTTGACACATACGCACATACATACACACACACACACATACACACACATACACACACACATACACACACACATACACACACACATACATACATACACACACACACATACAGACTTTTTCCGATCTCGACGAACTGATTCGAATGGGATATGACACCCGGCCCTCCGGGCCGGGATTAGGTTGACGTTTTTCAGAGTGATTGCATAACCTTTCTATATGAGAAAGGCAAAAACTGTTTTCGAATATTTATTTTAGAGACCGTTCGTAAATTACGCTACTCAAAAATTGCCCAAAATTGACTCTCCCTCCCCTTATCACGGTGTCTTTATTGAACAACTTTATTCAAAAAAATTCGGCATCTGTAAAACTTCGGGATATGAAAGAATGGACTTTTTTCTTTCATTTGAAAGGAACAACTTTTTATTTTAAAGTTTTTGGATTGAAAACTTAAGTTTTTTATGAAATTAATTCGCATTTTTGCTACTATACTGCCCATAACAGCATAAGAGTCCCATGTTGAAAAACAGCAAGCCGAGAAAAACGCTGTTCAAGATTGTCCCATCCATTGAGCCAAATGGATGGGACAACCATGTTTTGGTATTTTTTTTATATTTTCTGAACAAACCCACTAATCTTATGTGTGCAGTGTAATTCAGTGGTGATACAGAATACAATCCAACGGATAACTCATTTTCGACAAAAATCCACATGGGACTCTTATGCGTTTATGGGCAGTATAGACTAAAAATGAGAATCTGATGAACAATTTCATTGTCTACAACTTCGTAGAAAGCTATAAATCGATGTAAAATTACCCGAAAAAGTTACTAAAATTTTATCAGTTTCTAGGTGTGCCTATGGATTAAGAAGGTGATTAACAACGACTTACAAAAAAAATGTTGGGTTTAGATGACAGTAAATTCAGATAAATTTCAATATTTACAAAGTCCCTTTCTCAGCAGAAAAAATATATTTTCAAATTCTTCCGGTTCTTGGGCGACATTGACACTTATGAACAAGGAGGTGTGGAACGGTGTTGACAAAATTTAATCGATAATTTTATACCTTTTCAAGATGTTGATTAATGTAGTAACGGATTTTATCATGCCTTTTTCATTTCTTTTGTCGCTCTAGCAGATAGCTAATGTCAACTAGAATGGCCCTTCTTCCTCATCCTATCCTACCTGGAAAAATACAATTAAATTCAAAGCTTTATATTTGATGAACTAAAGTAGACAGTTTGAGTCACTGTAATAAACGACAGATTTTATTGCAACTTTGGGTTGAGAAACCTGTCTGTCCTTATCAACATTAAAAGAAAGAGAAAAATGCTCTTTGAGTTTTGGATCCATGGTTGTTATCTTTTGGGGTGGATTAATTTCATCAGAATTCATAGATGCAGAGTTTTGCTTGTCATCAAATTTTATTTCCAAATCGAACACACTTCACATTATCTTAAAAAAATAAACAAAACAAAAGCAAGTTTCATCATTTCCTTTAAGAAGAAATTCCGGAATCGTTACTCGTTGAACACGGATCACAACAGAAAACGAACAAGAAAATATCAGGCTGGACCATACATTCAGTAAATTCTCAAAGTAATACAAGTCTGTTTATTGAAGATTTCTCACATAATATGGGATAAGAGCAAAGACCACATATCAAGAAGACAGAGTTGCCAGTTCAGTTCAGAATCTGGAGACATTAACAGCTACACGTCTTTCGGGTAAAGGTGATACTTTCTATATCTACTTTTATATTGAGATCGCTATCTTCGTACAATAGACAAAACCTTTATTTATCATTTACTATTGCGATTTCTGTTCAATGTACAGCGATTCCCAAAAGTTAACAAACTATTACATAAATCTCATTGAATTATTTTTCTATCCTTCATGAAACTGTCAATCAGGATTTTCAATCGAAATCAAATTAAATGACTAAATATCTAATCGAGTTTGATCAAATATAAAGTTAAAATTTAGGTCAAATATATCCCACAAGATGCTAATGAGCAAAAGGTTGATTCAAGATTACATCAAGCATACTCCACAATGAGTGAAGAAAAAAAAGGAGAAACAAACATATCTGTGACAGAAAAAAAAAACTGTTTCATTTTGATGTATTACCCAGCATCTTTCAAAAGAGTACTAATTTCGTTCAAATTTTATCTACTCTTCTCTATATCTCATTGCTCCCAAAATATCATTGGTGCGCATAAAACCGTGGAATCTGGAATTATGTATTTTCCGCTTAATGGTGGGACTTTGCTAGCATTCAGGATCTTCTGAGCACACTGTTAAAATAAGACAAACCAATTTTTACAAATGAAAATGTTTTTGGAATAAAGCTTCTTAACCAATAGGTCCTTTAGAAATTTTAATAAAAATTTAATAGCTTTCGCTGGCGATTTTAGATCACGATGTAGTTTTCTACAAAGTTGTACACAATGAAATTGTCCATCAGATTCTCACTTTGGTAATATTTGAATGTCTATAGTACTACCTATGGGCAAAAATGCGAACCAGTTTCATTGACAAACAAACAAAAAAATCTAAAACAAAAAGTTGTTCTGGAGCCCCCGACAGAATGTTTTAATTTTACTTTCAAATGAAAGGGAAAAGCCCACTCTATCGCATACTGAAGTTGAAGCGATGCCGATTTTTTTCGAATAAAATTGTTCTACCAAACACACTGTGTTATATCACAAATTGTCATAAAATGCCCTATTCTCCCTCCCTTAGCCCGTTAAAAATTCCTGATTTATTTTCTTCAGTAAAAACATTTTACTTGGCGTTTTAGCTTACTCCCCCTTCCCTATATATGTCGCAACGTGTCACATTTTATCATGCCCCATCGAACCCCTATAAGTGTTACGTAATTGGTCCTCTAGCTATTCATATAATTGATAATAGGCAAAAAGCAAATGAACATCAAAATCAATTCTAACCTGCTAGAGTCAAACGGAAAACATTATTTTTCAGCATTTTCCTTCTACTTTCCGGAAGCCTTATTATTATCGATATTTATCATATTACGTTTTCGTCTCAACTCTACACATCATCAAAAACACATTTTCAGCAAATAAGAAATTAAAGGAAATTCTCTCAAAATTCTTCATTGATTGACAGAGCTCTAATAAAGAATCCTTCATACATTGTGAAGCACACCTAAAAAATAAATAAATTGGATCGAGACGGTTTAATTAGACCCAGAGGAACTCTAAAATTCGCATTCTGCAAAAAAATAAATTACTTTCACAATTTCCATCAGATTTAAACTAATACGTGCTTATTTTCATTGGTTATAAGCAGGCTTTAATTTCCCATGAACATATAATTTTTAGAATTGCTTTATCATGCCTAAAATCTTGCACTCATTTTTCTTTAATAAATGAGGAAAAATTAAGAAAAAGTTCAATAAACTCCTAAATAACGCCAGAGCCAGTAGTCGCACTAAATTAAAATGTTCAAACAACCGAAAGTGCATTCAATTACCTTTAATTTAACACAATATTCCATATCAATGCATTACAACCGAAGATATTTAGATTTTACTGAAAGTGCTTTTAACAGTAAAGGTGAAATTAATTTTTTACTGTAACTCGAAAACTGTTCTACTGTAATTTTTTGGCCTTCATTTTTGGATTCAGCACACAATTTTACATCAGAACTGGTGTTCAAATGTTGAAGTTCCGATTTTTATTTTTCTTTTGTAAACTAGTGTAATCAATTTTTCGGCTTTTAATGAATAAGAAATATTGCCTTTGATATGCCGGTCTCAGCCTTTTTTCTTAAATGTGGAGTAAGGTTTACCTTCAACATTCAGCTCGGGGAACTGGGGCAAAACGGGTACACATGTTTCGTGCAGTAATTTTATTTATCTTCAACCGATTCACCGGACTGCCTTATATATGAAACTAGCTAATACCCATCGCGCGTTGCTGCGATTTTCAATGAAATAGGAGGAAAACACAATTTGTTCCGTAGCGCCATTTGGCGGGCAGATAATTCCCAACCAATAGCACACAAACACGCTCCATAACAAAAGCCTACTGTGTATAATTTTTTACGGAAATCGGTTAAGCCGTTTGGGAGTCTATAAATCATATACATACAAACTTTGACTTTTATATATGAAGATAATACATTTGATCAGTCGCATTCAGCCTCTTTCGGAAATAAAGGGCCAGATTTCACCTCGCACTTGAGTTATGAGAAGAATGGGGGTAAAACGAAGACACAACTCACTATATTTAATTGATTCAACGGACTTTTTCACATAATAATAACTACTTTGGATGAGCCGTATTCGACCTGTTGCTTAAATCCAAAAGCTGGCTTAATTTTAACCTTGAATAATAAAAAGAATACGGGGTAAAACGGGTTCACACATTTCATGCGGCTATTCTGACTATCTGCAATCGATTCCCAGGACCTTTTCACATAGGCAATATAACTTTTGATCAACTGAATGTAGACTCTTCCCGAAATATATTGCCATGTTCAATTTCCCTCTTGAATTTGAGAAAAATGAGGTAAAACGGTTCCACACCTTCCTTGGGGTCATTCTATATACCTTCACTAGTTTCCTTGTACTTTTTGCATAAGAAATACTACTTTTCATCAGCGGCATTAGATCTGCTTCCGGAATGTTAAATAAAGTTAAACTCAAAATTCAACATTTGGAGAGAATAGGGGTAAAACGGATTAAAAAGTTTTATGCAGGCAATACTACTATCTTCTATAAATTCATTGGATTTTTTTATCATAACAAATGCTAACTATGGTAGCCCGCATTCCGTTTTCTTCTAAGTTATAATGCCACTAACAAAAAGGGGAATTAGGATAAAACCAGCCTGATAGCGTATTTTGCGGTCATTTTAAATACCTGCAATCGATTCCCCAGACATTTTTACTTAGGGAGTGCACATTTTCGATAACCGCACTTAGCGTTCTATCACGCTATTGATTTAAATCGCGTTATGATAGTTTTTTTTCCCACTGTGCAACGTTAAAATCGAGTCGGATGTCTCATCGGTTTTTTACCGATCCAGCGTCATACGAATCAGCTTAATCCGTTTTGTCAGAAATCAATGTTTCTAGCCTTATCTGCCACAGTTCATTTAGTTTGACTGAACCGTACGTCGCATTAAAATCCATAAACAGATTGTGTTTCCATGAGTTATATTCCCGGAATTTATCCATGCGCTGAGTTGCTTGAACTATAAACTGGATCAAATTAAAAATGTATCGTGATATAATTTAATTTTGCGAAGTGTTTCATGCGTACAGGACAGATTGTATTTTATATGCTACGAATCCTGAAGTAGTTTTTGAAACACAATTTAAACCATCTGAGACTTCCAAAAATATTAGTACCTTTCACAAAATTGAATTACCACGAAAACTAGATAATAATTATATTGTAACGACTCTGTTCACAGCTTATATTCGTTTTTAAATCCGCGAGTAAAGTCACAGACCGAAATTTTGTTTCTAATTAGTGTTGTGAGCTAGTTTATGAACAAAAAACGAATTCGAAGTAGCGTAGTTGAAACCATGGCTGAACAACAGACAACATCTTAAAGAAGGTCTAATCGGAAGCATTAAATTACTTCCGACGTGGCATTTCGTCGCCGAATCTTTCTCTTATTGTTTTCCTTTTTGACTATGGCGACTTTCCTTTGCTTCCGCTTTTCAAGAATGTCTACAAACCTTCGTCTCCTTAAATTGAAGCGGCCCGTTTGCTACTCACCAGATGTGCTAACGAAGGACACGTCCCTCGGTCGGTTCAATTCATTGGTTGGAATGGTGCGTACGATACAAATGTGAGCAAGTTCACTTTCGGCTCGGCCGATTAAAGTATTTTACTAGTGAAAGATTTTCGGTACGAACCACAGACCGAAGTGCTGAGGTTTGTATAAAGCTTAGCTTAAATTTTGGTCAAACCAAATATTTGTGAAAACATACAAACAATAAATGAATTTAATATTTCGATTATCACGGTAGGATCCGTTTGCCGACAATGAAAAGAACAGTCGGCTTTTATTGCTATACAAACATGTGTTTGTTCATCTTCATTCTTCCGGTTGCCGCAGGAACCACATCAAAGTTTGTTGTAGGCTCATTTTTTTTTCATTTTGCATAAAACTCTAATTGGGGTGTGAAAAAAGATTGGCCGAGGGTTGAAAAAGAAAACAAGGAAAAGAGGGCGAGAGAGTAAGGGACGCTCAAAGCCTACCACACCGATGATATGGATCCTAATGAGCAACGACTAGAAGAAAGTCAGTGTTTGTTTCGGAGGGATATTGAAACATTGTAACGAGTTTCCGACCCAGTGTCTCGATTCTGCGGAGTGAAAGCAATTATTTTTTTCTGTTTTATATTATGAACATTTATGGACGACCACATCTGGAGAACTTTGAGAAGGACGAAACAAATGTGATGTTGGTTCAGATGTTTGTGGTTGTCCTTTTTGAATGAGGGACGTTTAAAAATGGAAATGTTTGTTGATATAAGGGTTTGTTGTCACCAAACGATATGATGCTCAACAGTTGAATGTAATAAATAACAAAATCATTATATTTGCATTCTAAGAAGGGAATTTTGATTATTTCACGTATCTTTCACCAAAAACCAGCAGAACCAAACGCATAATAAATCCACACTACACACCGACGATTGACTTGAACATAAATCGTAAGTTTGACGCTTTCTCTTTTCACTTGGCCTCCGGTTGCCGGCTGATGTCTCCGTTTCGTCCTTCCATAGCCAGTCAGAGAGAGAGTGGAAGCCATCAGAAATACATCAATCAATGATCACTCAATCACTCGTCGTCGTCGTCGTTGTTGTCGTTTTCCGTCATCATTGTCCTCTCCGTCACTAGCGTTTTGTTTTCTTGGAATATCAAAGCAGACAAACGTGAAGACGACACTCTTGCCGATCAGGGCCGGAAGCGGTTTCCCAAACGAGTAGTGAAAGTCCCATATGTAGCATTTTCCTCATCGAGCATTCCACCAGTCCCACCCTGATGGCTTGAGTACATTACATTGTCATTCCTCGTATATCCCAGTTGGACTCGTTCAGCGTGATTATGGCGTTAATGTGTTGATCTTAATTTTTTGGTTCGCCGATGATCGTCAATTAAGTCGACCGCTTTCCACTTTTCTCGCTCGGGAAATATTAACGACCCAAAGAGTACGCAGTGAGTTGACTCATTTGTCTGATCTTGATGTGTATGCTTGTTTTGTTGGCGTATCGAATTTCCCGCCCGCATGTTTCACGAGTTTTTCAACATTTCCGTGTGAGCCGAGGTTCCAAAGGGCGGCAGCAAACAACTAATAACTACTAGTTTGCTGTCGGTTAATTTTATCTTTGGCTCGTCCTGCTGTTTGCTGTTGCAGTAACAATACGAAGATGAAGCATGAGCTCGGAATAAGACTAGCTCTTAATGCAGTACAGATGTTGCTTGGATACCGCAAACCTGCTCGCCTGTGTTCTCTATCTAGCCGATAATAGTGTACAATTGGCAACTTACAACTAATTTAACGCGACCGCACACCGCACATGGGAGTGGTCCCGACCCTGTATCTGGCTGACTGTATCAATTTTCCTCAATGATAATAATTTATCTCTCGCACACGCAAACTGCAGCCTCCGGTATAGAGTCCCATTTTGCTCAGGTCTTCTGTATACGGAACATAAATCACAAATCATCGGTTTCTGGTCGCGGAATCGCTTGTCTCGCGGTGGCGGCAGGTCGTGAGGGCGAGATGCGCATCACACACGAGGTGGCAATCGTCAGCAATTTTCAATCTTCATTCCCAGAGCTCATGATGGAGCATCACTGCATCCAATATCCAGACCCACTGGACCAGTACGGCAGGGTGCAGGGGGTGTAGCGATATGCTGCATAGCGTGCAGTTTCCTCGATTTATGCACGCTTCATTGTCACCGTTTTGTTGTGTTTTACAGCGTCAAATCGTTGGTCTCAATTGGTTCTTCTGGGGTTCTGATCAGTGTGATGTGACCGCCAGCATGGGTGATGATGGTGATGGTGGTGGTGGTTCCATGCAATCATCATCAACAACTGCAGAGTCATTCCGTCATGGCTGGTGGGGCCGAAGTGCACCAAGGGTCTATGGAACGATTTTTAAGCCAACTCTGGAACACGTCCCCACGTGATGGTAGGGTGCAATGGGAAGCGGGGGACTCGTCTTCCGCTTACGGTTGCAAACTGTCCTGAATTGACACTGTGTTTGTGTGGATGGGTAGGTTTTGTCTAGCGCTATGTACTGCTGCCGGTCGATTGATATGCTATCGGTGGAATACAAATAAATGTGCACTCAATTGGAGGATGAATGTTTGCGCAATTTCTTCGTTCTCGGTGGCGGATTTACAGAAATAGCTGCGGGGATAGCGCAATTGTTTCAATTGTACATTTGTTTATTTTTGGGTCGGAAATGTGATCGAAATATAACAATAGTCAGTTTGAAAAGATGCGAGCATGATTGCTATTTTTTATTCTTGCTTATGTGCCGGAATTCATTTGTAAAAATACTGTGAACTTTAACTGTCAGAGTTCGATTGAGTCTATGGAATATGTAGTGATATCCGTTATCGTCATAGTCTCAGTGCTCAGTTACTGAAAAATTTACATCAAATTATTTCACATCAAATAATTTGGAAAAAGTAGATGTCACTGTATATAGGCCTACGTTGTTTGCAGTAACGTTTGACTTAATTAAAACGATCCACAACATGCATAAATCCATAATGGCGAGCATATCATATATATTATGTACACCCAAAATCCAATGTGTGGGTTTCAATTACTTTTGGGTAAGATTCTATTATCTTTATGGCAATATAAAATGCAATTGCGCATCCATATTATCGCAGCGGTGGAATGGCGAATCGTTTACGACATATTGTATCCGTGCATTGTTTGTGACAAAATTGCCGATTTTTATTTAATTTAACGAATGTGTTTTCACACATATGTTCATAAATGTGCAATAGGGATCAATAAAATTTCGGAAAAAAATTAGAAGGACATTTTTTGGTTGTAGAATGGTATTGATACCAAACTCTAAAGGATTTTTGCGAGGCTCTGAGGACCGGGTCTCATATGGCGATCGATTCAGTGTGACGAATTGGGACAATGCATGTATAAGTAGGTGAAGATCGGGTAAAACGCATCCCTAAGGAAATATGATCATAACTCAGCAACAGAACATTAATTGGGATAATTCATCAAATAATATCGTTTAGCCAACAGTTTCCTCTGTAATCACAATAATGCTTTGCAGAATATTCAAAAACATGAAAAATGTTCAATTTTTGAAAATCATTAAAAATTACTCTTCAAAAAATAAGCGGGACAAACAAACAGGGTTGCTATGCTTACTAATAAAATCCACTTGTTTTGAAGTCATACTGCTTCTTTAGTTAATAACTTTTCTGAACGAATTTTCGTTCATGTTCCACGAATGTGTTCAGTAGAAGATTACCTTTAGAAATATATAGTGTTCTGATTAATTGATTGATAAGGTGATTTTTTAAGAATTTTTTTTTCAATTTTTTTTTATTTTTTTACGTTTTAACGACATTCAATTAGCTATGAAATGATGAAACTTAGAGCCATAGTACTCAAGTGAGAGCAAGGATGTGAAGTAAACAGATCGGAAAACTAGAAGTGGCAGGGTCATTAGAACAGGCTTAATATCGTATGGGCTTAATCTTTGCCTTCTGTTAATGAGGGTCGAGCTTTGGCAGAATAACTACGAATCACCCGAGTTCACTTACATGTGTCCTGATAGACGTATCTATCTTTACCGTGACAACCGGCTATATTATTTTCAATGTTAACCGATTTTTCATACAAACTTCCATATAAACTTTGAAATTTTTGGAGGGTCCGTAGACACAACCGATCGGTACCAAAATATGCACAATTACTAAGGGCCATAAAAGGAATCAGTAGAGTCTTTTGCCGTTCGTTCGTTCGTACGTATGCAGTCTCTCTCTCGGTCCTTGGGTCTCTGAACGAAAGACTTGTACATATTCAACTTTTTGGCCACGTCTCTAACTGAAGCATTGGGATTCCGCTTAAACGCTTTCACTACACGCTTGTGATCCTGATCACTAATAGAACATCCATTTCGACCGCATTTCATTTTTATTCAATTTTTGAAAAGCTGATAGCGCTGAAAATACAGTGTAAACAATACACTGTAAAATACTTGTACCCAAATTTTCATGAGAAAATATCCAATGGGTTATTTTCTACAGCGTTTTTTCCGTGATGCAATTTGATGTGGGACACCCTTTACCGGGATGAGTTTTTGAATCTAAGGGGCTTCAAGTGGTTTAGGAAATGATTTTGGGTTCAGATCAAAGAGAATTCTGAAGAGAACAAATTTTGATCTACATGCATCGGTCATTCACTTTCTTTGCTATCCTTTACGGCGATTCGAAAGACTCTTAAAAGTTTAAGCATAAGAAAAAGTGTAAGAGATCCGTAGTTGCTACTCCGTCATTGATCAGAACCAATCGAGATGTCAAAATGTTCGTTGGAACAACATGCTTTGGAGTAACGTGATGAGCCACATTGTAAAATGTATATTGATCCCTGCATGCTGATCAATACCAATGCTGGTCACGTCCAAATGCAGATCCTCTGGGAAAGAAAGGAATGTTAGTCCGATACATATCGCTGCTAGAGTCCGAGGAATCCTCTGCTTCTCTACATGTATCACGGCAAGGGGAGAGTTGTTAGTGAGTGTGCCAATAGCATTATCAGGTAATAATTGCTCTGGGCAGGCGGCTGCCGAGAATTTGGGAAATTTATCATTTATCGTATTAATATGATTGGCCAAATAATTAACTTGAACTCCGGATAGCCCACTATGAGGACCATTGCTTATATTTTAATAAATCGGTAACGCCAACTTCTTTATCACGCGACGAACTTTTCGTGGTTTCTATCCTTTCGGTTCTGATTTTACCCGTCGATCGTTTGGATAAAGTGCAGAATCTTATACAAGAAGTGTGCGTCTTATTTTTTTCTTGTGTCGGGTACTATTCTTGTAGAGAGTTGAAATTGCACATGTATAATGGTTACTTAGTAAGAGGGGCTTTTGTTAATATTAAACTGAAAAAAATAATATGGAAAAAAATCCCTTATCCAAAATCCATAACTTCAACATCCGAATATATAAAAACCCAAAAATAAACCAAATACAGAAGATTCAAATACTCAAGGACCCAAAGAGCCAATTATTAGTGGATCCATAATTACTCAGATTCAAGAATCAACCCAATGACCCAGAGCTCTAAAAGGCCCGAAAATGAAAAAAAAAGAAAAAATACATTCTTTTAAAGCATAAATATAAGAAATACCCCTAGTATCTGTATTCATTCCTGCCTGCTGATCAATACCGACGTCGGCCACGTCCGAATGCAGATCTTCTGCGGTGGGAAGGAATGATAGTTCGACACATGGTGCTTCTAGACACCTAGGAATCCCCTGCATATCCACTTCTATCAAGGGATGGGTAAGTTTGTTAGTAAGTGCTCCAATAGTGTTATGATATTTTAATTGCTCTGGGCAGCTGGCTGCCGAGAATGTTTTGAAGATTGTTTGAAAAAGAAAAATCCCGGTTTTCAAAATTTGCTTATGGTTGCTATGGACTACCGACCATTGCGAGTGTTTCTTGTACCTATTTGTTTTTATTTGAATGGAATATATTTTAAACGAGCCAATTTCTCTTTGGCTTCTCAAGGTTGGTTGAATTCTACAATATAATTTATAAAGCTGTTTGAGACAAATCAGTTCTGCTACAAATTCCAATTTCAGATTTTACAATAGTTGAAAATGTAAAGAGAAAACTAAGAAAACTATATACTATTATTTTAGATTATACTCAATTCATATTTATTTTTTCTAAAATACTTCCTATATAATAGAAATCCAGCAATTGCAACAATGATCAATTTTCATTTCTCTGTTAGAGAAAACTTTTCCATTTCGTCCTATCTATCTATCTTTTGTGGCTACCCTGTTTGTTATGCATGTCCGAATCCATCGTCGTCGGCAGCGGAATTCCACATAGATGGAAGCCTCAAAAGAAGTAAACCACAAAAGTTCAAACCTTAAAATTTCAAACTGTCTAAAAATTGAAAGATTGAATAATTTAAGTATTCAAATAAATGAATAGGACCCGCATGACAACAGTTAAAGGGTCCTTAATAAAGACTAAAAAAATAAACGAATGCAAAATAATTACAATATTCGAAAATTAAAAGGTTCAAAAATTCAGACATTTAAACATTCAAAAATCCAATGATCCAATTTTTAAAATATCACATTCTACTGATCAAAACAACAACAATAACCTACATAGACAAAATGTCCAATAGTTAAAAAAAATCAGAGATCTCCAGTTCCAAACATCCATAAATTCAAAGATGGAAACAACCAAAAATCCATAAATTAAACGGATTCAAAGAATCGAAAATCCAGTGATTCGAAAACACAAAACTCGACAAATACAAAAATCCAATGCAATGATCCAAAGTTCAGACAGAGAGTTAAAATATCCGATGGATCAAAGATGCGGAATTGTAAAGATTCAACGATTCGAAGATCTAAACATTCGAAGCTGAAAAGATCCAAAAATGTATAGAGTAAATGATTCGAATATCTAAAAACCCAAAATTTCACAAATCCACAGTTGTAAAGATCCAATTTAAAGGATAAGAAAATTTGAAGTGACAAGATCTGAGGATGCAATATCTGAAGATCCGAAGATCCATATTTCTAAATAATTCATCTGCTTCAAAAATTCGAAATAGTCCGAGAAGAGAGCATTGGTATTACAATTTTTAATAAGCCGAGCATTTAAGGGGGTCTTCTAATCGCGAGGCCTAAAATTGAGCACTTTTTTGGGAATAAATTGTGAAGCATCTACTCAATGGATTTTGGAACTTTTTTTATTTTGAAGATACATTGTGATTTTTCTCATATTTTATTCGTTTTTGTTTACGTGCGATTTAAATATGTCAAAATCACTTTACTCGCTCCACTCTTGGTAACACGGGGCATTTCTATGATTTCAAATTGACCATTTTTATCTTTCTCATACAGAAACGTTATGGAATTACTCTGAAAATTAGCAACCTTATCACGGCCCGGTGAGCTGGGTGTCGTATACAATTCAGCTCAGTTCGTCGAGATCGGAAAAAATTCGTGCCAAATATGAACCTCATTTTTCTCAGAGATGGCAGGACCGACTTGCACACTTTGTCTCAAATGAAATCTACAACATCCCCATTAGGGCATTGCAAAAAAAATTTTTTTTTGAATTCTCGAAGGCCCCCCCTCTCAAATTGTGACAAATGTCAAAGTAAGCTCAGATGCCAAATTTCACATCATTTGGACAATTTTAGACACCCGCCCACTTCGCTTGAAATTTTTTGAAATTGGTACTATGGGAAAATATGGAGGAAAAATACATTAAATGCAATAACTTTTGAAGTAGCAATCAGAAAATTAAAATTTATACCTCTTTTTGAAGGAAATTAGTATTTGTATTTGAATGGAGATATACTTGTTTCTAGAAAAATACGGGAAAGTGGGGTACTGGATCATTTTGGCCCCAAAATCCCCTATTTTTAATGATTTTTCTGCTCCGTGATGCAAATCATACATATTTTGTAGTTTTTCTAATGTGAAAAAATCTCAGAAATCGATCGGAATCCTTTTGACCTTAGTCCGAATACGAGAAGTTGGGGTTAAATGGCCTTTTGTCGTTCATATTTAACTTCATCATTTTCTCGTGAATATATCTCTATTATTGTTCACTCAATTTTCATAAACTATACCTTGTTGAACGTGGAAAATCCTTAGGATTATAACGAAAATAGATTCGTTACCGGTAAAATTCAGGAACATCAAATTATCTGACATATAGTGTCGATTTCACATTTTTATCATAAAATCGCACATATTAACTCCATTTAACAACAAAATTCTAATTTAATTTACTACTTTTAGTGTAACATTTGCTTAGGGATCACATGAGAAAAGTTTCATTCCTGGAAAAATAGGGGAAGTTGAGGTATTAGGACAAATAATGAAAAAAATGAGATTTGTAGAGTAAATATCAAGAAGTTTGATGTTTCTGAATTTTACCTTTAACGTTTTTATTTTTGTTTTATTCCTCAGAATTTTACACGTTCAATAAGTTACATTTTATGAAAATAGATTGAAGAATAATAGAGATATAAGCATGAGAAAATGATAAAATTTAATATGACTGACAAAAAGCCCTATAACCCCAACTTCTCGTATTCGGACTAAGGTCAAAAGGGTTCCGTTCGATTTCTGAGACTTTTTCACATTAGAAAAACTACAAAATATGTATGATTTGCATCACGGAGCAGAAAAATCATTAAAAATAGGGGATTTTGGGGCCAAAATGACCCAGTACCCCATTTTCCCGTATTTTTCTAGAAACAAATATATCTTTATTCAAATACTAAGATTATTTCCTTTCAAAAGAGGTATAAATTTTAATTTTATGATTGCTACTTCAAAAGTTATTGCATTTAATGTATTTTTCCTCCATATTTTCCCATAGCACCAATTTCAAAAAATTTCAAGCGAAGTGGGCGGGGGTCTAAAATTGTCCAAATGATGTGAAATTTGGCATCTGAGCTTACTTTGACATTTGTCACAATATGAGAGGGGGGGGCCTTTGAGAATTCAAATTTTTTTTTTGCAATGCCCTAATCCCCATTGGCTGCTATTGAATATTATGTCGGTCGGAATTCTTGTTCCGGAGTCATGGGTTGAACAGTGCGATCACATAGAAATTTTCCATATAAACTTGTACGACTCTGATATCAAAATGATGCAAAACTTATTAAAATAGGTTGGATTTTCCTGTCTATATGAAACCAAAGACGCTTTGATCACATTGGCCACCTACGACGGTTCCTGAGTCCATAGAATAAGGAACTGGCACAGGAACTGAATGATGTTCAAAGAGTAAAAAAATATAAAAATGGAATTTGTATTTTTGATTGCATATGTCCTTAATATGCGAGATACGTCGAGATTTGATGTAATCCCATAATGTAATGTAAATTTTTGACAAAAAATAACTTTTTTTTTTATTTTGGCACATTTTTGCATTTCTTATATTGAAAAATTATGCAATCACTCTGAAAATCGCCAACCTAATCCCGGCGAAACTTTTTTCGACTGAGGTAGGATTGTTGGATTTTACCTGGGCCGTAGCTAAGTGTATACGGAGAGAGGTGATTCGAGATATGAGAAAGGCACATTTACACCACTAGGTGGATTAAAACAGGTTTTTTTTAAGAATCTCTCATTTACATTTGAGTGACCGAAAATAAAAGTCACAAGGATAGAACATGCTTTGTAAAACTTATTTACAATATCTTTGAGTGTTCGTATAACGTTACATTTATGATTAAAAGTCGAATACAAAAAAAAACCTTGGCGAGAGCCGGATAATTTTTTCGGTTTATTTTAAATCGACTATTACCTCGAAGAACTCCTGTCCAACTTTTTTATATCCGATTTTTACAATCTAATATATCTAACACGAGTTTTGCAAAGGTTGTTCTGTTCATGCGACTTTTATTTACCGTCATTCATTTAGTTCGCAGCCAAACATTCCAGCTCTTTTTATATAATACAGCCACGGTGTTCCTAAAACCGTTATTAACAAAAAAATTACCATAAATTTGTCATACGGCATTCGAAAGATACAGTATCCAAGCATCTTCTCAGTGAATTTCAAAATGATCCATCGAGGGATTCGAGAGAAATTGCAATTCGAAGATTTATGACACGTTTCGTAACGTTCAAACACCCACGGGTTTGGTCCTATCGCTAAAAACAAATAATATTTGTCTACTTATTTAGTACATGGTATTCGAAAGATATAGTAATCAAGTATATACCCTGCAAGTTTGAAAATATTTCATTGACGGAATCGAAATTTATAACGGTTTGGATGTGGTATGCGGTCATAGATGGGTTTTCTACCAGACTTCAAGCGTGAATCAATGTTTGTCCATTGACTATTTAGATCGTTTATACGTGTCGCGGTTTTAAAGGAAAACCATACCATTTAATTACATAAGTATAATGTACAAAAGGTGTTATTTATATGGTGCACTGAAAAAATATGAAAATAGGGTTGTGTACCAAACGTTAAATATAATGTGTAAATTAAAAAAATGGATAGAAGTCGGAATGTTTACTTCAAAAGGCCATATCTCAATGGTTTGTTGATCGATTCTAATTATTTTTTTATTATTGAACAAGTAGACGTTTCATCATTAATTTTCATTAGGAAGAATATAAAATAGAGGTGCCTACTTCAAACAATAGTTGAGGATAATTACTATATGTATTATCACTATTTAGTGAATATCATTTTGAAATTCACTGAGAAGATGCTTGGATACAGTATCTTTCGAATGCCGTATGACAAATTTATGGTCATTTTTTGTTAATAACGGTTTTAGAAACACCGTGACAGTATACAATAGTCATGGTGACTATAGTTGGATTCACAGTAAGAAACGGATATGACTTAGCTCTGCACGTGTTGGAAAGCTAACATGTAACTTATTTAACTACAAAATTGGTAAAGACTTATCAGAATTTTTAGATTCAAGTAATACTTAATGACAATAATGTTCATAAACCAAAAAAAAAAACAAAAAGATTTAGATAACAATACATTATTGTTCAGTCATTGAAATATCGAAAAATCGCAAAAACCCAATCTTCCCATGAAAAAACCGTTTTAACCTTGGGTTTTTCCCCAAAAATATAGAAACTCGATATGACATGAGCCTAGGGGTTACGCAAATGAAATGCCGGTCTAAATCTATACCTCAGATATTATGAAAAGTAACCGCCGACTCAGATCCTCATTGTGCCAACTGTTAGGCGTTGTTTAGCGGGACGCAATTAAAAATTCAGTTAAAAGCGGTTTAATTTTTCAGAATAGTTGGGCAACGATAAACTATTCAAAAGCACCATTAAAAATTATTGCCTAATCAACTGGTTAGAATTACCGAAGTTACGAATTGCCTAAATTAAGTCCTTGGATATAAATTAGGCCGTTATTGTTCAGAATCTAATGCACACTCATGTATGCAATACACTGAAGGAATAATCAAAATCATTGTTCAAGAATTTGCATAAATTTGGTATTTTGGCAAGGGCGGATCCAGAAAAAAATTTCGGGAGCGACTCGAAATTTCGATTCAAAATGCACATTGTACAATACGTAATGCGTAAAAACCTCATTTAATGTAAATCAGTATTGGTGGTCAAGTTAGATAAGTAAAAACCTGTACTAAATTGGCGCTAGTTAGATACTGAAATCCAAAAAGTTACACGTCTTGCGTAAGCGCTTAATCCAGAGCAGCAAAGCAAAAAATTTTCACAGCGTTTTACATTTCTTATAAAAGAAATGTATAGAATTCGCTCAAACTTTCAAGATTTTTTCCGAGGCCCGGAGGGCCGAGTCTTATATACCAATCGACTCAGCTCGACGATTTGGGACAATGTCTGTGTGTGTGTGTCTGTGTGTGTGTGTGTATGTAACGGACAAATTCTCATTCGTGTTTCTCAGTAATGGCTGAACCGATCTTATCCAAACCAATTTTAAATGATAGAACTAAAAAACAGTATGAACGCTATTAATTTGTTTTTGATTCTGATGTTTAGTTTTCAAGATATGAATATTTGAATGCGTAAAAATGGCGTTTTTTGCAGTTTTTTTAAAATTATCTGCCGAAATTGACTATACAGATTAACAATTTATATGTTTTTAGACAGCTTTAACGAATACCTTTCGAACAAGCTATAGATTGTTGAAATCGGACTATTATCAAAAGAGATATTTATCATTAAATGCGGACGAAAGATTTTTATCATTTCCCATTGCCAGAAATATGACCAAAAACATGTAATCTATTATTATCGCCAAAACGGCTTATTTTAGGTCAATAGTATCTTCGGAGAATTTACTGGAGGTAATATGCCCTTTCTTTTGGTATTATGCTTTTGCTGATTAATCCCCCTATGAGTGAGATATTTTCACAAATTTTCTTGGAAGTGATTATATCGAAATGATGCCTTCAGCAAATTTGTAGCTCTTACTTTTGCGAATAACTTTACTGAAGATTTCAAATATCTATTTTGAATACTTTAAAAGTTATGGCTTGTTGTTTGTTGATTACTCTTTGTCGCCTGTATGTTGTTCAATATAGTAATAATCCATTGAAATAAGCTAAACATTATTTCGATAAAACGAATTTTGTATTTCATTTTACTATCTACAACCGCTAGAAATAATCACCGAACACTTCCAAGTTGTCTGGAAGGAACTTGATAACTTATCAGTACAAAAATGTTCATTTGTGCGAACCTTCTGACTGCAATTTTTCTAACTTATAACCATCGGATCGATCTGAAACATATCGGAAAATGAAAAGCGAAATAAATAACTCCAAGCAACGGCGTAGCCAAGAGAAGGTTTTGGGGTTTAACACCATACAACCCCCCCCCCCCCACCACACAAAAAAAAATTATTGGATTGAAGTTGAAAATTTATTGATGCAGACTGATTTAATTCAATACTACAATAACAACTATCTGATCCGTAGATTGATAACCTGTTGTTGTAAACGTCATGAGGACTTTTGATAAATTGTCGGAATGGGGTCATGAAATGTAACTGATCTATTGGTCGTGATTTCACAGTTGTCTAATAGCATCAATATCAAATTCCTGCCTGAAAACATTCCAATAGAAAATTCCAGCGTTCTGTAATCAATCATAATCCTCAGATTTATTTTCAAATTGAGCTCGTTTTTGTAGAAATGTACTGTAATAAGGGTCTTTATTTAATAGGAAGCGAAGTTAAAATTGATTTAATGTCTATGAAACATAGAACTGCTCACCAAAAAATTGCATAACTTTCAACATTTGCTAAAAATGTTTTTGCCTTCCTCATCCACTCTAAAATTCATCAATCTAATCCTGACCCGGAGAGCCGAGTGTCATATGATCGACTGAGTTCGTCGAGATCGGGAAATATCAGTGTGTGTATGTATGTGTATGTGGAAAAAAATGTGACCTCTGTTTCTCAGAGATAGCTAGACCGATTTGCACAAAGCTAGTCTCAAATGAAAGGTACAACCTTCCCATCGGCTGCTATTGAATTTTTTATTGATTGGACTTCCGGTTCCGGAGTTACGAGTTGAAGAGTGCAATCACACAGCAAATTCCCATATAAACTGAAATGAAAAATTTTCAAAATCAAATTTGTATTTTTGATGCCAAATGACTTTAAAATGCATGAAACATTGAGCTGTTTGACAAAAATTGATTTTTTGGACTTTGGTACATTTTTGCCTTTCTCATATAGAAAGGTTATGCAATCACTCTAAAAATCGTCAATCATACCGGCCCGGAGGGAGTATGCAGTGAGGGGTTGCTACTTTAAAATTAAAACTAGTTTAAAATTTCTTAACAAGTTGAAAATTTTCGGCAGGACCTGGATCTCCCGGATCTTTCTCCTTGATCCGCCACTGGTTTCAAGCGATGTTTCAGTATCACATAGTATCTCAAGATCGTGGCTGACGATCCGTTGTATGTATGTGCAAATCGTACTGAACATGTAATATTCATTTCCACCATTGTATTGAACATTGAACGCATCATTTGATAAAATAATTTTGACGGTATATCGTCCAAGAAGTATTTATGGTGAATTTTCTCAGGTTAATATTCATGACTACAATAAAGTCTCAACAAATTCGCTAAAGACACGAACTCTGTTACTATTTTCTGAAAAAATAATTCTGCATAATTTTAAAACTTCAAAAATTACGATTTCGGAATTATGCCGTTTGGACAGTAAGATCGATTTTCACCAAACCCCCACCAAACCGAATTTCTGGCTACGCCGCTGATTTCAAGTAAGTAGAAACAAAGTCGTTCTACACTCGTTCACAAGAAACTTTTTCCAATGCTGAATATCTATTATAATACATTGAAACCCCGATTTTATCAGCCAAATATGAACATATGTTTGATGGGCAGACAAACAAGACTGAATTCGAGTAAATCCTTTCTTGTTTTCCTTATCATGAAGATGGAAATATGCAAAAATAAAAAGTTAATCATAATCAGAAATAGTTATCAGACTACATCAAGGGACAGGAAGAATATTTTAACAGCTTCAGTTTATTAAAAAGAAAAAAAAAATTGCCCGATTTAGTCAATGTCCCCATTTTGTCAGCCTAAAATACGCCATGAGACTGATAAAATTGGGTCTTTATTGTATGTATAATTCACTGTGTTTCACATTAATAGGTACATTTCATTTTTGGAGATTTTTTTATTGCATCGAACTACAACAATTTTTAGGTAGTTTTCAAGGGGTTATTTTATAGACTTCTTCCAAAATTTCTCGAACCTATTCCAATTAATTGGTATACTTAAGGGTTTATATGTTGCAGATAGAGAAAATACTGAAATTTTCAGCTTTTTCCTACACAATATTACGAAAGCTTATTAAACAATTTTTCCTAATAAGTTTGTGAAAATTATAAACTATTTGAATTTTTTTTAATAGTTTAATTTTTTATTTAACCGTGATTTTTTAATAAATAGTGACCATCGCTTCACAACGTAGTCTATTTTTCATGGCTTGCGGTGAGCACGATCTCTCGAATTGCTGAACTGAAAATTATGGAATAGAAATTAATTTTTAGTATTCTTTACAGATTTAACTCGCCGCGCAGATAGCTTTGAATTAGACCCGCTGGTGCCCTAAGACGATTTCGCTAGATTTTCAGAGCACTGTGCACCCAGTGCATTAACGCAAGTGACGGAAGGTTATCGAAAAGATTCGTGAAAATGAAAAATTCAGTAATGATTTTCCCAAACAATTCGTTTTCGAGAGGTTTTCATTTGTTCTTTGGCATTAGGATTAGCGATAATAATTCAAATCAAGGATACTACTGGGAAGTCACCTTTAGAAAAAGTCGATGTCGAAGTAAAATTTGGAACTATGCACGCATGCACTTCAGAGTTAGCGTGATATCAGGAGCTGCAATTTCATTTCAACGCTTTTATGTGAAAAGGGCGATACGTACAAATGTAAACATAAGGCTTTTTCATACATGCGAATGAGGGTTTTGAAACGCAACAAATTAACCTAAAAATTTGGATTCTACGATATTGCTTTCTTAAACTACAGCAAAAAAAAAACGGGCGAAACTGTATTTTTGTTTGTTTATTTAAAGTTTTACCCTCCACGCTCCATGCAAACAAACAGGGCGAAACTGTTTTTTTTCTTCGTATTGTTTTAGGATTATCAAGCTGATACCAGCTGTAAATAGTAACAATGATCGCTATTGAAAAAACCCGGACGAAATCGGTGGTGTAAGACGGTAGTTATTGTAAAAAACGTAAGGGCGATACTTCAATGTTGATAGGTGGGCCAAAGGGGCGATACTATCATTTTGTCGATTTATATAGCAAAAATAAATTTTAATTTAATAATTTCAAATACTTTATGAAGGGTTTCGATCACTGAATCATGCAATCTAGGATGCAAAAAACACAATAGTTCTTAAATAGGAAATAAAACCAAGTCTGGAAATATTCACTGTTGATTTTCTTTGAATGGTATTACTGCTAGTATCGCCCTTTTCAAGAAAAAGCGTTGATTTCTTAGTTCTCAGTCGCGTTGGAAATTTGAGTAAAGTATAAGCTTCAAATCGATTCAAAAAAAATTTCGATTTTTTTGGCTCAGTACAATATATAACCCCTTTAGGAAAATTCAGTTTTCCCACCACAATTTAGATATTTTATTAACAGAGCAGTAACAATAATTCGTTTGTATGTCTATTTTATGGGTCATTTTTTCGCTTTCCCATTGATTTGGTTTGAGATTTCTAGCACTGATGTTGTCCTATGCTGATTTGAGCGATTCTCTGAGTCCTGCCACTATCCCATGTAGTATGTGTATTCAAAAACATCGCAAAGCATCAAGTTCTAAATGTTCTCAAACGATATAATATCCGAAGAGAGTGATGAAAGTTATAAGAAATGTCTCATCACACTGTTAGGTGGATTAAAAGCGTTTTTATGATTACGACATAATAGTTGAACGAATTATGATATATGATACATCAATCAAAAACAGCTTAATCTATGCACTATTAATTAAGTACAAAACACAGTTAGAATATGTTCGTTAAAATTGGACAAGTCATGTCTGGTGATGCCATATAGTATCACGTGGGGGGAATTGGTACAAAAACTGGCTGGTACCGAGAGATGCCTCGATAGTAGGCGTAGAAATTCAGCAGAAGATGTTTGCTGATGAGGAACCGAACCGAATATGTCTTTTGGGATGAGATCCAAACGCTTGATACTATGCAAAACTTGCCAAACGGGACTTTTTGGGGAACTGACGAGAAGAATCCGAACATTAAAAAACTAAACTTTTATGTTAGATACTGTGTCCTCACGCCCAAAAAAATGTTGGTCCTGCCCAAAAAAAATCCCCTTGGGAAGTTTTCCATTATTGCTCATGTTAAAAAATTTCTTCACAAATTAGTAGCCGCGCTAAACGTAACATCCACGAACCCCATTCACCAGATCTATAATAACGCCACATCACACCAGTTCATAGCACGGTGATTTTCCTGCACCGAAGCATGCCTGCAGCCGAAACGACATGCTCCCAACAATGTCCGCTGGCGATGATAGGTGATATCTAGCAGTCACTAGCGAGGCTGAACCGAAGAACAAAACGATAATCGTAAAAGAAATTCGATCTCATGCTGTTTTATCTCCAATCATCTGCCAAGTAATCTCTGCTTCTAAGCATCGTCCGTCGCCCGTGTGGGATCGAGTTCCATTCTGCAACCAGGAGGTTAGCCTATCAAATTTTACCACAGCTCAAAACAGGTTACAATATCACACAAACGACGACAAGTGCACTAACGCGGAATGCCTGTGATGGGTGTGTCGGCGTTGTCCCATCCACCACACAGAAACCGGGCACCTGGGGTTGGCAGACGCATTGACGAAGGAATCTTTTGCAGCTTGGGCTTTCCATATTTCCACGTTCCAGAATCGTGGTTCTTGCGGTCTTCCGCTGCATGCCAAGGGTCTGCGAGATGCTGTAATGAGCGGGTGGCAGGTAAAAGCAATGTAATTCATTCGGTTTTTTTTCTTTCTCTCTCTCCGCTGCGGTGTATTCAAATTAACTTCACGGCTAGTGCCTTTGCTATTATGTTTGATGTGGCGGGCTGGGCACAAACAAGGAAGGAAAAGGTGAAAAAGTTAACAGCCTCATTACTTGCACACAGGAACAGGAAAGTTTCCGATAAATACATTGTTGACTGACGGACAAGTGCTGTGATTTAGAGGGCATGCCGCTCAGATAAATTGTAACCCTCTTCGAAGTGTGGAGAGCGTACAATGTTACATGTTCATTGCGCTGTCTGTGGCACAGAAAAATGTGACGGTTCGTCGAGTGTTGTGCCGCTTAGGGCAGCTTACGAAGGCAACTCATGATAATCCGGTACGAAATAAAAGCTGCTCTGTTTTTCTTGTCCCCGGCGCAGATTTTCTTATCAACATCAGGAAGTAACGTAATCAAATTTGGTGGAACACGAGAGCAGTAAGGTATAGCCGAAAATAAAACGAAACGTCGCTTCACCGAAGCGGACAACCGTGTAGCTTTGCTGTAACATGTGTCTTTGGGTGACAGTCTTCACGGCGCATTCCTGGAATGGATTTTTTATTGTTGAACGTTCGTGCATTTGGGTCGGGTGAGGAATTTTGTTGTATTACACAGTAAAAAGCTATTTTATTCACAAGTACAATTCTCGAGTAACGCATGATTCGGGCCTAAAAGACAACTGTCAAAATACATTTTGAGAGGAAATACCGGACGAACCGTTCTTCGTCCAGCATACACGTGAACAGATTATCACAAAGGAATCGTTTCACTGTCATCTTCTGCTGTGAGACCATCGGTTTTCCCAGAATTTCTTCTCAAAGTTTATTTTCACAATAAGCTTTAACGCCCTAATCACATGTTACCCGAGAATTGCTGATAGAAACCAGTATCTCCTTCACTTTTTGAAGAAACGTGCAATTCCAGATAAGGCTCGCCATCTGATTTCCGCAACGCAATGGAAACACTCGTGTGTGTGCTACAAACATGAATGTAAACAAATAAACCAACCATGTCGTGAGCTGACAGACAGGGATCGAACAACAAAAAACTGACTAAACGTTCCGGAGGCTACCGGATCACAAGGCTGATTGCGATCTCTTATTGCTTTTCGTTTCGGTTGGACGTTCGCTTCGTCGGCGGGCGACGCACAGCCAACCTTCGTGTCAGCAGCATAAGCGGAGTAGTAAGGTTCTGTGCGTTGTCTCCACCGTCGCCGTCACCGTCGCCGTCACCGTCGCCGTGTTTGGCGTCATCGTTGTTGGATCACACCGAGCGGCGTAATCCCACAAAATGATTTGCTCGGATTTTGACGATTAAATATTTACGTATTTACAAAACGAGAGTGCGGTTCTCCTGCCCTGGAAACAAGCATAGATTTGTTGGTTCCAATTTGTGCGCTTCACCTCATGCCGCTTCGATGCTCCATGGTTTTGAAAGCCAAATAGAAGGAAACAGAGCGAGAGACATAGAGCGAGAGAGATAGAGCGAGACGATGTTTGTTCACCGGACGATATCAATTTTGAGGTAGTTGTTTATCTTGCGTGATAAGTTAACCTAAACTGTTTTTTTTCGCTTTTTAGCTATACAAATCGAGCGGTAGTGGATTATTGTAGATAAGAATGTTCTATGATGATATTTTTTCGAGGAGGCATAAGGTGTGTGGTCCGTGTTGAAGCGCAATGTTTGTCTTACATATATAACAAGGAAAACGTTTGCTACACTTACACTTTGCGACTATGAAATGTTCACCTTTTATAATCACATAAGATAGACTTAGCTTTCATCGCAGAGCATATTTTCTAATTCTTACAGAGAACAACAGAGCTCTGTAGTTTATGCAATCATTTTGTTTTGTAATTTGGAATCAAGTTAGGTCAACACATTTCATAGATGATATATGACAAACATGAAAATGGTTTCACTTTCTAATTTAATTTAACCAAGTTAATTACTAAACTACATTTTTCCAAAGGTAAAACTGGATTAAGCCATTTTGCGCGTGAAGGGCATATTAGCTAACTTTAGCGATTCGAGGAATTTGCGATTTTACTTTTTTCTCGTCAGTATCATGGCAGGTGGACTTGACCGCCAGAAAATTTAGCATAGTGTTACTTTACTTCACTCCGAAATTTAATCAGGTTGCAACCACAACTGCTATCAGTTCATAAATTTTAAGAGCGTATGAATGGTCCGCATAATCCAGAATGCGACTCGAAATTTGGTGGCAAATGTTTTATCGACCACTTGTAAATAGTTGCAGTATTTTCTCGTAGGTTTTAAAGCGTTTCACAGAAGTTTATGCAGGCAAATCTTCTCTTTACAAGCTTTTATGGTCACCGCAACATAAAACGGCACAAAAAACTGTTTTTTTACTTAGACTTTTTATTTAAGAAGGCACGGTACCATTACAGCATGAAGGTGCCAATTTTTGCGTTTTACTTTTAAATTTCTTAAATCTAAGGGATTACAATTAGGGATTTTTAAAACTATAGTTAAAAATTACACAAACATCAATTGAAATTTTATAGTACGCTGAAAGTGCAATCTAAGTTTTATGAGTAGCTTTAAAACCACCGTAAAACCTCAATTGTTACCAGGGTAAGGAGCAATTTTTAGGCTATCTTAAGATGACTAACAATTTTAGACTGCTTTGAACTAGGAATACAGTTCAAAGTATATGGGGAATCAATTATTAATAGTAGGGGGTGGGAAATTGAATATAAAATAAATAGGATATATACACTTTAGCTATTGTTTTTGAGAGATTTTATTTTAAAGAAAGGGATACAGATTCAAATGAAATTTTTTATGACAATGGCTTATTTGCTTCTGAAAAACACTGTCAGGGGGGGGTGCTTGATTTCGGAATCGGAGTAACAGAAATATTAGATACAGAGGGAAGAGGACAACGGTTACAGAGAAGAGAAGAACATCAACAGCCGTGGACCTCCGAGACAGTATGAATCATGACAGTATGAACCATGCATCCTCATCGGACCCGTAGGGAATCTTCCAAGATGGGTCAGAACTTCGGGTTGTTTTCGGCTCCAATTTTGGTTATGCAAACTGAATGGTGAGTGCAGACGATCATGTAGTATCGCTCTGGTGCGAGAAAAAGAGAAAATAATGGGCCAAATTCTTATATTGATTGATTTTAGAAAGAACTATAACATTTCGAACTGCGACTTTGGGCGGTATTCCTTGGGTATAGATTACCTGAGACCTGGCGGAACTATTCTCGGTGCACGCCCAGACAATGTGGCCGAGATCGTGATAGCAGTCTCCACAAGCGCAGACATTACTATCCACGAGCCCAACACGTCGAACGACATACATCCCCTTGAACCAAGGTTTTGTTGACCCCTTCGGGACTATAGAATGTAGTCAGCTTACTAGTTTACCATTGCTACACGAAGTTTGCCAACTTTCGAAGGCTCCCAGATGAGTAATTCTGAAAAATTCGTTGAGGTTACTATTGTTTAATTAATTTTTGCAATAGCTTCAAGATATCGCATCGAATAAGCAATCGATATGAGAGTTCCCAAAATCGAATTTTTCGCGGAAAAGCGCCCGAAAAGACTTCGAGACTCATTGTATAGGTCGACTCCATGCACCCTAAGGCGATACGCAAACAACCGTACTGAGTTCTTTGAAATGTATGTTTGCCGCGGAGCGAAGGCAGAGACATGCGAATTTCATTACCGACAGTATTATTTGTTTGATACAGTGTAATGAGGTATCCTTGACCCCACCATACTCCGGTTATTGTACGGAAAAAATGATCTTTTGTTGGCACTTTTGTTTCAGATACGTAATGTGGCATCCCCAGGTACCTTTCGAGTCGAACCACATCCCTAGATATTTTACTGTGGAGGCCTGAGCGATAATTTGACCTACCTCTCTTGTGCAACATCATTTATAAAAATATCGTATGGAAAATAAGACTAGCTCAGTTTTCTCCGTAGATAATTCGATGCCCAGCAGAATCACACCGTCGTCTGCAAGTTGCCTTAACGTGCAAGAATTGTCAAGACATTCATCGATGTCGATCGATGTCATTGACGTAATTTGAAGTCATTCACGAAGATATACCATTGAAAAGAAGAAGGCGTCACTATAACTCAAAACATCCCATCTGGTTTAATAGAGAAATCAAAAATTTAAAAAATCGTAAGCAGAAAGCACACAAAATCTACAAAAAATACAACAGCGAAGATAACTTAACAAATTATTTAAATCTATGCGATCAATTGAACCTTGCCATTGATATCGCGTTTGAAGAGTACAATGCAAGAACAGAACGCAATATAAAAACTTGCCCAAAAAACTTCTTTAATTACGTAAAAACTAAAATAAAATCGGATTATTTCCCAACAGAAATGCATCTTGATGGAAAGGTAGGCGATAACTCAGAGGAAATCTGCAATCTTTTTGCAACATTCTTCCAGGAAGTTTACACTACATTTTCAGAGAAGGATCGAGAGCGTGAATACTTTTCATTCCTCCCAGAACTTTCAAGAGATATTAACATTAAACAGATAAAAGTACATACAATCATGGATGCCTTAAAAAACTTGGATAGCTCTAAAAGCCCTGGACCTGATGGCGTTCCACCGGTGTTTTTAAAAACTTTGTCAATAGAACTAACCGCTCCTTTATTTTGGCTTTTTAACATGTCTCTAGAATCAGGTTGTTTTCCTAAAACATGGAAAAGCTCTTTCCTAGTTCCAATTTTTAAAAATGGTAAAAAATCCGATGTGCGTAACTATCGTGGAATAGCTATCATCTCGTGCATTCCCAAGATTTTCGAGGCGATTGTTAATGAAAATTTATTCCACCAAATCAAGAACAGAATTACCCATGTGCAACATGGTTTTTTCAAAGGGCGTTCTACAAGTACAAATCTACTCGAATTCATTAACTACACATTAACAGCAATGGATAACGGAAACCACGTTGAAGCTCTTTATACAGATTTTAGCAAAGCATTTGATCGCATCGACATACCCATGCTACTTTTTAAATTAGAAAAAATGGGGTTTGAGCCAGGACTTCTTACATGGGTACAATCATATCTTACAAATCGTGAACAAGCTGTTAGATTTAAAGGGATAAAATCAATCCCAATTCAAGTTACATCAGGAGTCCCTCAAGGGTCTCATTTGGGCCCGCTATTCTTTATTTTATTTGTTAACGACATTTCCTTCATTCTAAAAAATGTAAAAGTTCTTATATATGCTGATGATATGAAACTATTTCTAGAAATAAGAAATGGTGAAGACTTTCAGACATTTCAAAACGAAGTAAATATATTTTATACATGGTGTAATAAAAGCCTGCTGAAATTGAATGTAAAAAAATGTAATTCCATAACATTGAGTAGAAAGAATAATATACAGAACAATAGAATCTTATTGGGAAATCAACAAGTAGAAAAGTGTGACAGAATAAGAGATCTAGGAGTTATTATAGATTCCAAAATAACATTCATAGATCATTATAACACAATAATTAACAAAGCAAACAGCACACTAGGTTTTATTAAACGCTTCAGCTATAATTTCCAAGATCCCTACACAATAAAGACATTATATGTAGCCTATGTGCGTTCAACACTAGAATATTGTAGTATAGTTTGGTCGCCTTTTTCAGCAACGCATGCAAACCGGATAGAATCAGTACAAAAGCAGTTTTTGATGTTCGCTCTTCGTAAACTAGGTTGGACTGGACTACATTTGCCATCTTATGAAGCACGGTGCATGCTAATTGACATTCAAACCTTGAAAGATCGTCGTGAATTTTCTATGGTATCATTTGTAAACGACATTGTATCACATCGTATTGATTCAATCGAACTTTTATCGAAACTAAATTTTTATGCTCCTTCTCGACAACTACGTAACCGCAGCATCTTTTGTACAATTCGCCATCGCACTAATTATGCCAAGTTTGGCCCTTTAAACCAAATGATGAATATTTACAACAAACATTGCGAAAGCATTGACTTCACTATGTCGAAAACAAAACTTAAGCAGCAGTTTAAAGTAAACCAAAATTTCAACTAGTGTTAAGTTAGTTTAATAATTATTGTAAGAAACCGGTCTACATCTGATTGACGACTTGAAATAAATAAATAAAAAAATTGTGTAGAAGAGGGGGCTTAGGCATGAGCCCTGGGTAGATCCATGTCGCTGAATCTCAACGTTGACGAATCGCCATGCGAGAAGATCATGTGCTCTTCCGACAACAAATTCAGCAAAAAATTGTTAATAGTTGTTGAAATACTATGCTGGTGCAACTTCTCAGAAAGAATGTTGAAAGCAACTAAATCAAAACCCTCCTAAATATTCATTGAAGCTAGGTAATTTGAGCTTCTGTTGACAATAACGCAAGGCTGTCGTTCGTCCCTTTGCCTTTGGGGGAGCCAAATTGTGTATCTCACTGTAAGCCATTGGCTTCGACCCAATTGTCGAGACGGAACAGAATCATTTTCTCAAAAAGCTTTCGGATAGAGAACTGACGCTCTCGAACTGAAACCCAGGAACACTTGGGATTTTTGATGTTCCGGGAAGAGCTTGGAACTCCAATCAGCCGGAGCTACTTGCTTCGATATGGTTGCAGCACTTCCAAGAGATGACACTTTCAGATCCCCGTCAAGGGACACCTTCTGGCTTTTACAATGAAACTTAGGAGAGGAAATGTTCATGGTAGATGCTCCCTCTTGTGGCTCATTAGCCTCGTCCTCGTTAGAAGGTAAGAGAGCACAGAGGTTTGCAGAGGATAGCGGGCCTTATTTATACAACGGGTGGCTGTACGACCCAATTGTTTACACTTTATGCAGTTCATGGCCTGCGGAACTTGTGCAAGAGGATGTCGTTCGGTAAAGCGATACCAGCGAAGGTCACCCGATAAGAGTTTGATTGGGGGTATATTTTTGAACCACCCCCCGCAACTACTACTGAGTGCAAATGCTTGCAATCAAATATTTTCACCGGCTGAAATAAACAATCTCTAAAACAGGCAACCCCGTACTGCAGCAGATCCTCACATGTCAAATGTCTCATCGTTGACCACGTCTTCCGTCTCTACCCTTTTCGTTGGAATATATACATTACTTCCGTGTAAAGCGCTCACAACAAGAAAGAAATCAGAAGAAGATTCAGCCATTTAGTTTTGGGCCCAAAGAAGATCACAAAAGAACCAGTTGGGAGTTCTGGATAGCGTTTGGACGGGGGGGGGGTAGCCTTAGGAGTTTAACCCTGTTCAACCTCAATTTGACCATTCAAAGCGAGAACCATCGAAAACGTCAATGCACGGGGTCTGCGCCAGCACAGATGTGAGAAGACAATAAAAGTGTTAAGAAAGATAAAAACCACTTATATGTAAATTGGTTTCCAACGATAAACCGATCCTGCTTATACAGACTGAAGTACTGAGGAATGTTGCCTTGTGAAAGAGAAACAATGCAACACTAAGACAAAGTGTCGCACACTGCACAGAAATAAAAATACACTCGAACTGTCTAAGAGTTACGGTACGAATGACAACAAAAAAACTGTTCGCAAATTCGTGAATAAATCGCCATGAATTCTAGAACAATTGCGTTTTTGCATTGCGAAAACAGGATCGTAAACAAAAACCTGTGCTTTTTTATAATTGTGTTTCATTTTTCCTTAACAGAACACTTTTATTTGTGGAATAGATTATTATATTTTTTGTGATCTTTAGTCACACAGAAAACCGCAATTCTCTTCGTGAACTAGTTCACAGCTAGTTTGTAAAGCAAATGTTGACTTAAGATTTCATTAGATTTAGCAACTTGTGCAAATCATTGTCCGACTATATGGCATGAACTGATTCCTGATTGGTTTGAATTTCGTGGTTGGAAATTAATTCACAAAATTAAAATAGTATTAATATTCGCCCGTGAGCTATTTCACAAAATTTCATTAAAGGGTGTCCCATATCAAAATGCATCACGAAAAAAACACTGTGGAAAATAACCCATTGAGTACTTTCTCATGAAAATTTGGGTAGGAGCAGCTTAGAGTGTATTGTTTACACTGTATTTTTATCGACGTCAGTTTTTTAAAAATTGGAAAAAATGGCGTCACCCGAAAAGCATCGTCGTGCTGCTCCACTCTCTTATCGGGATATCGGAAAACAATTCGGAATCACGCAGCCAACAGTGAGTCGTGCGAGTAAACGCCACTACCAAACTCTGAGCATAAAACGGAACCAGAAATGCGGTCAGAATGGATTAGAGATCATGATCACAAGTGTGTAGTGAAAGTGTTTGAGCGGAATCCCAATGCTTCCGTTAAGGATGTGGCACAAAACTGGAATCTTTCCAAGTCTTTCGTTCAGATAGCCTAGGACCGGGAGGAACTGCACAAGTTTAAAGTGTATAAGGTTCCAAATCGTGACGAACGGCAAAATACGGTGGAACAGTTACTTGCCCGGAAACTGCACACCCAGATGATGACGAAGCTTCATTTTCTCATCATGGACGATGAGACTTACGTTAAGGCGGACTTCCGTCGGCTTCCGGGGCTACTGTTCTTCACCGCCCAACACAATTTTGGTGTTCCGGAGGAAGTAACGAAGCAGAAAGTTTGCCAATAAATAAATAATATGACAAGCGATCTGCTCATGTGGCAAGCGGAGTGCGTCATTGGTGACTAACGGGACTGCAAACGGGGAGATCTACCTCAAGGAGTGCCTACAGAAGCGTCTGCTTCCTCTGTTGAAGCAACACGAGGGCACTATGATCTTCTGGTTGGATTTAGCTTCGTGCCACTATTCAAATGTTGTCCTGGAGTGGTACGAAGCCAACGGGGTCACTTTTGTATCCAAGAACATGATCTCCCCCCGCTCCAACGCATCGGAACTAAGGTCGAAAAATACTGGACAATTATGAAGCAGACACTACGGAAGCATCCCAAGGCGGTCAAATCTGAGAAAGAGATGAAGAAAAAGTTGGTTTCCGTACAGAAGATGTTGCAACCAGATGTTGTACAGAATCCAATGAGTGGAGTTAAACGTAAGGTGCGAGCGTACGGTTATAGTATTGAAGCTAAATGAATGTTGTCAGATGTTATTTATTATGGAGGATTTAACCTTAAGGGCCATTCTCCTCCGAAAGCTGAATAAAATAAATCTCCCAAAAGCTTACTAAAGGGTTAAATTTCATTGTCTGAAAGTTTGAAAAGAATCGGTCCACCAGATAATTTTCAACGGCGTTTTCTCTAATACAATTTGATGTGGGACACTTTTTAGCGTCGCGTAGTTTTAAACTTACTTGAAGATTGATTGGTGATTACAGAATGCGACTAAAATGCTGTTACTTGACACGAAAACAAAATTGTGAACAATTCACAAACTTGTCATTTAAATAGCAATATAATGTTCAATATCTGGCATTATGTCAAACAATTAATTCATTCTTTTTGGGTTATGACGTTAGTGCTAATACCTTACTTAAGTCTTTTTGGTGGTGTTCAACGGTGCCAGCGGATCAAAATGGTTAGCTAAACGAAGCTAGTGTTGTGACAAAATAACCCAGCGGCAGGATTCGCACCTGCAACCCTTGGGACTTCGGCCCAATGCATAAACCCTTATGCTATCCCTATGGCTATGGTGATGTCCCATGAAGAACACGCGGTTGTCGCATTAGCGACAGTGATCGTACCCTGCCTCTAAAGCGAGATCACTCCCAACTGCATCTGCCACCCTACACATTTGATCTATTTAATTTATCTTTAGTAGGTCTAGCGGGGACCACTCACAATTTCGATATGTTTTTCTTGTTGGATACCGCCTTAGAATTAAAAGGGTTGTCCGTGTTCACGAGGCGGAGAAATATTTTTTTCTCACCAACTGCTTCTTTCAGGGTTGCCCATTTTTATCTCGGTATTGTCCACATCCGTAGGTTTTCATATTCACAATCAGATGTTCTTCCTTACGGGTCACGAGTGTGCACTTCCTCATTCATGGCATTGGCTGTTTATTTTGAGGTACTTGACGCAGCTTTTTCAGTTGTTCATATTGCAGGAACAGCTACCACAAATTCGGTGATCCTTTGTGGTTCATGTGACGGTATTGGAGAATGAGGTTTGGAATTTATTTCGCTGGTCTACAGTGGCTTCTGAGCAGGGTAGTTCGTATTGTGCCTTTTTTCGCAGACCTAGGAAGTAACAGTTTGTCGTTGATATGTGCTAAAAATGCTCTGTGTAATGTTAGTGTTACATTGTGTTCAATTTTCAATCATTTTTACTTTCATGCAAATTTGATCAATACATTATTCCACACTAAATATCCGAGAGTGAACTCATGAATATTATACCACGATAACGCGAATAGAAATTGCGAAAATCATAACTAAACTCCTAAAATCATGAACATCAAAAACATTACTCTACAAAAAAGATAATAAACGATAAATCACGATAACCGTGACCGACTTGTTGAAATGGTGAACATCGCTTAATTCTCAGCTCTTTAATCGATATAGTTAATACGAAGTAGTTTGTCTGTTTGGAATTTAAAATTAACATTTTAACTAACATATGTTAACAATGGATCAGTTAAGTACATACTTATTTCGAAATTCATATGTTCCGAAATTGACAGCTTGTGCAAAATATCATGCTTTTTATTTCATTGAGATGCAAAGCATACCGAAAAATACTAATATGAACATAACAAATGCTAACGATGCGATAATATAAACATTCTGAAGTGTAGCTCTTTCCTCTTCTCAGCTCACTGGCGGGCGGCGAAAAGTTGCCTGAAGCGTCACTGTTGTAACAGCCAAAAGCAGCATGTAACCACTCTCGGCATGCTCAACCAGATCCTATCTGGAGGCAATTTTCACGAAAAAGTTATTAAATTTCTTACGCACTCTGGAGACGGCGAAAATGAGCTTTATTGAAAGTTTTATTAATTCTTCGCATTGTGTGGGGCAGCCAAGACTCGGCACGGCACGCGCGTCTCTCGAAAACATCCTTCCCGCGTGGGCTAACGATGTCAATGGGGCGATATTTTTTATCTCAATTTGTAATAACACGTGACTTTCTTGCTATCAACAAGCGTGAAAATATTCCTACCAGCGCCAACACCGGGAATCAACAAGGAAGGGGCTGTGCTGTTATCAATCCGGAGCACTGAGATGCGCTAGGAAATTCACACCGAGTTCGTTCACATTCGATGGAACCCACCGCGGTGGTCGAGTTGGTACGGTTACCGTGACTCATGTTGGCGATCGTGGGATCGAACCTTTCAACCGGGATTAGGTTACTATATTCGGACTGCACGATGACGATGATGATGACGTTCGACCATTGAACCACTGCAAATCGACTGGCGTTCTTATCTCACGCGCGATAACGTTGATTTCGCGAAAACACACCGCGCTTGTGGCTCATCCACAAAGAATACATGCGGATGCTCGTGACGGTAGATAGTACGAGTTTTGTTGTTCATAAGTTTTGACTGGCACTTTATCCCGTTCTACATCGCAACCGTCCGTACGTGTAACGGCACCCAACTAGAACTGACTGTCTACTGGGAACACTTTTGGTAGGTGGGTACGTCTCCTTGCTGCCGTTTGGTGGCGGCGGTGGTGGTGGCATCCTGCTGGTTGACAAAGTGCGTCGAAATGGTTTTGATGGTGCGATGTTGCGCCGCGATGCCACGCTGTGACTAAAACGGACAGAAGATATGTATAAACCCATACATGTATACACGAATTTTGTGCGGTGCATGGAGTACATCCGCAATAAGATTTCCTACCGCGACGCTAACGCCAATTTGACAGGGCGTTTTTGTGCGTGCTGGGATTTCCATTCCACTTTTTTTTCTGCTGTTGTTGCGGAGTGGGAGAGAGAGGAGGGAGCCGGTTTAAGGGTGGGACAAATTTGTTCAAGTGTTTTGGCTTATGGCTTTTCATCCTCGAAGGGACTACGCGAACGGCGATTCGTTTGTGACAGCCGATATATCATTTCGGGTTAGGTTCTGGTTTGAACTGGCGATATGAGAATGGTTTATTACTGGGTGACCGTTTTGAGGATTTGTTGCTGCGAGCGAGGTTTTGCATTAGGGCTCTGTACCGATTTGTCGTATTGAATGCATGGTTTCATCCGGAAAGTTGGATGTTGTGGATGTAGTATTATTTGTTTCTCTGGGTAATTATCGAACAATCTCATTAGATTTTGTGAGTGAATGATTTATGATGTTTTTTTCGGGGCTGACAATCAGTTCAATTGTCAACATATAGTAGTTTTGATGAATGAGGCAGTTGAGAAAGGAATCATTATTAATGTTTCGGAGAATGATGACACATTTTACACTTTAGTAATTTGACGCAATTTATCATTCAATTTTCTCTCATTTTCGTAATCCTAAGATAATTGTACCCCAATCTGATGTGTTCTCGCGTGTTTTTTGAAAGGCATATAAGCCAATAAGCATACCGTCAAAATAAGATTAAATATCACAGCAGTAGACGAAACATAAAATGTTAACGTTCATTATTGGCGAGTTACGGTTTGTCCGGAATTTTCTCTCAAAGTGAATTTTGACAGTAGCTTATTGGCCGTTTACAAAAAACTCGCGGATTTTTTAGTCCTATATTTGGTCGAAAAATATGAGGTTTTGCTTTATAGTCTCCGAAACTATTTCTTTGTATACCAAGGGTCGCGTTTCGGTGTAGTCTGTTTTTACGGCGTACTTTTAGTAACCAATTTTAAAGAAGTTTTGGTTTGTTCAGCAGTACTGTAGAGCAAGAAAAACTAAGCAACTTGGAGCAAGATCGACAGACGGTCTAATAACTATTCCGCTAGATGACTTTCGACAAAATGGCTTCCGGATAAATGGCTTTCAACTAACTAGCTAAATGACTACTTCGTCTAAATTACCATTTCGAATAAATGGCTATTTCAGCTAAATGACCATTTCGGCTAAATGGCCTTTTGCTTTTGGCAGAATAGCTTTCGGTGGAATGGCTTTCGGTGGAATGGCTTTCGGCGGAATGGCTTTCGGCAGAATAGCTTACGGCGGAATGGCTTTCGGTGGAATGGTTCTCGGCGGAACGGCTTTCGGTGGAATGGCTTTCGGCGGAAATGCTTTGGGCGGAATGGCTTCCGGCGGAATTACTTTCGGCGGAATGGCTTTCGGCAGAATGGCTTACGGCGGAATGGCTTTCGGTGGAATGGTTCTCGGCGGAATGGCTATCGGCGGAACGGCTATTAGCGGAATGGCTTTTGGCGGAATGGCTTTCGGCGGAGTGGTTTTGGAAGGAATATTTTTGTGTAGAATGGCTTTGGGCGGAATGGCTTACGACGGAAAGGTTTTCGGCGGAATGGCTATCGGCGAAATGGCTTTTAGCGGAATGGCTTTTGGCGGAATGGCTTGCGGCGGAATGGCTTTCGGTTAATTGATTTTAGGCTAAATTATTTTCGAACGATCGATCCTTTGGGCCCATTGGCATTCGAACAGTTGACCCGTTAGGACAATCGGCTTAATAGTGTTCCGTGAAACAGCATTCGTGGAAATGACCAGACACCATCTACATCTGAAGTGGGCCATGTTTTGCGTAATGCGAATCCAGCATTTCGAATTACTTGTTAAATCTTTAAAGTAATTGTTTTTCCGAATGATACTTGCACAATTTAACTGACCAAAAGTGACAAAATACGTTATCTCGTTTGACCATCTGTAGATACGGTCGCAGCAATGAGGGGGCATTTTACAGTCAACTAGTTCATTAAAATTAAAAAGTCATCAAAAATCTTCCATCTTCATAAATGTCAAAAGATGCAAATATCCAGTCCATAATTTCTTATGGTGTTGTATATTTGGTCTCCAGTTTTTGAGACTAGGGGCTATTTGCTTCAGGTTTGAATTAGTTGCCCTTCGATGGAAACCTGTTGGTCACCAACATTTTCCTTCTAGGCGCAGAAAAAGATTTAATACTCTTTCAGAGCTAAGAGAGCGCTGTTTACATGCAGAATCATGTGAATTCTCATCGCAGTAGCGACATTTTTCAGCACGCCAACTAGGATCCAAAAGTTTTATTGACTGAAACATGTGGTCATTGAACCAGCCTACTTCGTACTCCATCAGATCTACGCATGTTGACACCGTCGATCTCAACGTTATATACGGGCATGTAACCACACAATTCCTTCATTACAATTTTGCGGTGTAAGCAATGCCATTTGTTTACTTTAGGCTGCAAACCACAAACCTGAGCTCTATTGGTTTCCACGTATTTCTGAAATGTCAATCACGGCCGAATATCCTGAGGTTGTACGAAATCTTCAGAATACTTAGTGCTTTATCTCTAAGAGTCCAAAAAATCACATATGGTCCGACATCAATCAATCAAAAGATCAATCGAGAATCGAGAAGAAGTTTTTGATGACAAATCTTGCTAGGCATTTAACGATCAGACGGAAGCAGTTATTCATGTACCAGGCTCTTAGCCTGCTATAAGGTAGGATCGAAAGAATACGAATTGAAACTCAGAAATTATGTTAATGTATTTTCTACTGATATAGTGGTAGTTTATGTTTTAGAGATTGACGAGTAAATAAACCAAGAACATTCTTTGTTCTCTTTTTCCACAGAATAAAGAGTGTTTTTGATTTATTTGCACTGAAACACCGATCTCTAAAACAAAAAACAACAATTATGTGGAATATAGGAAATTTTAAAATAAGCTTGGAGATAGCATATTCTTGCTATACTATCTGCGGCACTTGTTTTCAGAGCCGTAGCGTGATCTGTTGGCGCCCTTGTCGGTGTCTCAGTTTTGTGCCTCTTTGTTGTTTACTTTGGCACCTTTTTAGTTCGACTTTCAATGATAATTTGTCTACATGGAAATGTCACACATGGCCTGACTTATTTTATGAGCTTTCCTCAATAAATTTTTAAAGAAAATCAGGATTTTAAGGTTCTCCTCAGTCCGGCGTCCATGGCTATTACCAGCTCAGCGAGCAGCATGATAGGGGTCTGTACTGATGAAATAAAATTGTGGAAAGTTGTGGCCTTTGGAGATAAGCTCACAATTGTAATATCCTATCAAAAGCAAACAAACGACATTACTGGCATCAAATATTTTTTAAAAGACTACCGCATGTACATGCCCGCCTACAAAGTTGAGATCGATGGTGTGGTCATCGATTCGAGTTTGACTGGCGTAGATCTACTGAAGCACGGGGTTTACTGTTGCAAGGACCACTTTGCTTCAGTGAGCGAAGATTATGAATGGTGAGTGCGCATAGAATTTTTAGGATGATGTAAAGATTAGGAATGCTAAAATACGTGCCTATTGTAGGAAGAAACTACATGAAATCAAATGAGGGATAAAGTTTGCAATAACTTTCGCCATTTTTTTTTTTTCAATTTGAAGTTTTCGTGTCGTGAAACTCCAACACGTTCGATATTTTCTTTATCCGACATACATTTGAGAACAACACCATATATTGTGAATACATTTGAATGGATCTGACAGGGCCGTGGCGTGGTCTTCTGGCAGTTGATACCTAGAATAGGGAAAGGACAGCAACGCCCCTTTAGTTTCACACGAGTACACAACACTCTACGGGATACTTGTCTGAACGACCCGAGTGTCACAATGTGTAAGAAATTTAAGCTTCTTGTTATCATTTTAAACGCATTATTTCCTGCCCTCTTGAATGAGTTAGGTGGAACGGAAATTCATTACCAAATGGCAGCAGATTTGATCACTCTTACTGTATATATGACTGATGACAGAATCAATGTAATGCCTGGCACCGCGTACAACTAGGAGCAGTATTACACGGAGAATTGGTTACAATTGAAGAATCTAATTGAAGATACTTCTTTTCAGTTGTTTCCAACGGTTTTTGCTCGACGAGAAAGCGTCCGACAACACCTGACATTCCAATGTTAATATACTACGACCAGCTGATCAGATCATAACGAATGCCCACTCAAAAATGATCCCACCTAGTACCTCCAAACCAACAACCAGCACCATCAGTAAAGGAACAAACATCAAGCAAATCGAGCACACAATTTATGTGACATACAAGGACAAGTAACACACAAGAACATCATAGAAACAGTAGCGATGACGACATGGGCGTGCACGATAACACGAGAGAAGATAGATAGATTCACCCCCCCCCCCCCCCAAAAGCGCAGTGTGCAATGCAGTAAATATTTCACCGCCAAGAAATAGGACCTTAATACGCAGCAGCAAATTGTGTGAGCCAACAGCAGAGAATGAATATATTTTTTTTATTTTTCACGCAGTGTGAAAATATGAAGACCCTCGGCCCAGTAAAGTAACGTATTGAGTCGTGTTGAATAAACTATCTTCAAAAATAAGGAAGCTATTGAAAACTTTAACAATCTTAAGTATAAGAAAACAAACTAATTTCTTTTCAAAATAAAATTAAAATAAATTGCATGGTTGGAGATTTCTACATAATTGGGTGCTTTTTTACCCCGTCATTCCTTCCATGAACTTGTCGTTATTCACTGTACTGTTTGACTTTCCAAATATTTGAAATTTTTGGTAAAGAATGTTTAACTCTTTTATCCCATGTTGTTTATAAACAACAAAGTTTTCAAACAGGTATAACTATTGATTTAAGAAAGATTTTCTCACGAAAAGAAAACCTAGGTGTATTACGTCATATTTGAGCATTATCTTTTATAAGTATTATCCGAAAAGTAGAAAAAATTTAAACAATGAAGGATTAGTTTCAGTGATAGATAGGGTATATATTTGCACAAACGGTGACATATAGTTTTGGAATTCTTCCAGTTCGTACAGAATCCGCTTGTTGACCGAGTTTTGATTTCTGCTTTGGACACAGTTCAAGCAATGGAACTGCTGCCAACCAACCAAAGGTTTTTCGATGATCCATGTGCATACGATTAGTGTATGCCCGAGTAGTTCCAAACCTGCAGCAAATCGCCTGCTTAATTGCTCCAAATTTTACGGTAATCTTCCGAAACAACCATACCAGAATGTTATACCCAGTTGGCTATCATATAAGCCGTGTGGTGATGCTCTTCCCCATCTGGTTTCGCATTTTCTGGTGGTCATCGAACCGTAACACATCCCTTCTAGCGATTAAAATCGCATCACTTATTATAAATTAGAAATTAATCCAATTCAATTGAAACGTATACCACTGGACCGTGCCGGGGGTAAGAAACGGGCACTTTCAGCACACAGTATTGCGCACCTAACCGGTGAAACGATATGTATGCACATAGGTTGCTGGTTGAGCTAGTACCGAAGCACCATCACAGACAGCCCAGGTGCTAGCTTGTGGTGGAAATCCGGGTTTTGGCTACCTATGGTTACTACCTTTAACTGCAATGCAGTCAAAATTATAATATACCCTAGTCAAACACACACACACGCATACAAACTGTCCAGGAACGGAACCAAGCTGGACGAACATTCCGGGCCAGATTTCAGCTGCGATTGTTCTTTTTCCAATGTCCTGAAACGGAACCGCGCCTCTTTCACCCTGGAGTGTCGGTCGACCAAACAATCGCTGCCAAAAACTTGAGACCCCGAAACGAGAACATTCAGCCGGGCGAAACTCTGAGTGCGGTATATGTAGGCGGCGGGGGTGACGTCCTGGGCGCGGACGGGGCCGGTAGTTTCTATAATATTTGAATTTTGCGAGCAATATTAGCAGTCTTTTGCACCCGGGTGCGATAGCCAGGATATGACCTGGCAACATTCCGTAGCTGCTGTTTGGAGGGTGGGGGTGGCTCAAACGAACCAACAACTGGGAGATAGTAATTCTGACTTTGATTGTTATCTTTATGGAGTGACTCTCGCTCGCTCGTTCACTCGCTCGCTGCTGGCACGGAGAAACCCAATTATGGTGAACATTGTTACGGGGCGCGGTTGCAGCTACATATGCAGTGCAGGGTGGTTCTGCGATTGTTGTCCTGTTGGTGAATGCGAAATTGCTTGTTGGGAAATTGGACGAGCTGGTGCTGATCGCTTCTGGAAACCGAATACGGCTAATGGAGTTTGTTTTTCCGAAACGGTTGTATCTTATTGAATTTGATTCGAAGCAGGTCATGGTTTGCTGGGGGAAGCTTAGGTGAGGTGTTCAACTGTGCCATTTGTTCAGGGAAGTTTGATGGAGAAGGGTTCGGTAAAGAATCTTCTAGTATAACCATCAAGAGTTGTTTGGTGAAAATATTTTAAATCGATCGCATTAAAATTTAGAGTATATATTAGTACGTCACATATATTGACATTTTCGGAACACCGTTCAATCGAACATTAATAGATTACACAAGCTTTAGAGCAAATATGAACACGTTTCGTTGCGTCAGGTATAAACACAAAATAGTTAAAATCGGAGAATTTGTGATTATGTAAAATAATGCCTTTCTTTTAATGTCTAATGCAATCGGCTCAGTTGAATTAGAAACAATTCCGAATTAATGACGATAGATTTACATCTAATGAATTTCCTGTCGAATATTTCAAACTGGGACGTTTCTGGTATTAGTCTGTTTCGCTCAGAAATCGTTGAGCAATGGGGCAAGGAATCGTCAGTTTATCCATGTATTTTTTTGCACGGTGGTTGAGCCTATAATCAAGTACAAATCAAACTGATGAGTGAAGCGGTTTACAGATCGATTAGTCTGATTTAAATCATTCATTACGACAATCGAAATCATCCGTCAAGAATACATTGTATAAAAATGATTACCTAATAACCATTTCTAGTATGATTCACCTATGGCTTTCGTCATGAATACGAAATTTGATAAATATATTTTGAATGTGTATATAAATCTATTTTATTTACATAATCGAATTCTGCGTCGATAAAGCAGTTTTTTACACACTCAAATAATAATGATCTAGCTTCGTAATTATTCCGATAACCACAGTTTAATCATACCAGTAAATACTATTGGTTAATCATTTTTCTACAATGCATGTATCATAGAAAGGGAGCGATATGTGGAACTTTATAAATGTTATCCTCATTTGTATTATACTTGTTCATATAAGAATGTGTTCAATTTTATCGATTTACAGAATCTGTTTAATTTAATTGAAATGAAAATGGCACTGCCGTATTATCCAATTGAGCTAGTGCCATGATCTAACTTAAAATATTTTTTCTGCGTATTCGAACGTCTGGATGATCTTAGATCAATATATTGATCTATGATCATCCAGATTTTTTAAACAGAATAAACCGATATGATGTGTGTGTGAATCAGTTTTTACAGATGATGGTATGGGATTGTCTATGACCACCAGAGCAATATTTATGTTGGAGATGAAATGTACAGTTCTCTAATCAACAATGGTTAGAATAGCACAAATCAATCTCCAACATAAACGTACAGCAACTATGAATTTATCTCGACTCATGCAGGAAGGTAAAGCTTCCATAGCATTGGTTCAAGAACCGTATTTCCATAAAGGAAACTTCTATTTTGGAAAGTTACTTAACACTGCCTTCATTGCTTACAACAAGACAGGCATGACTAACCCACGTGAAATGCCTCGTGCTTGCATTCTTGCAAATAAGGCTATTGACGCGTGTCTCATATCGGAGCTCACTACTCGCGATATCTGTGTTGTCACAGTTACACTGACTGTCGGAAACGTAGACAAAAATATATATATTGTTCAGCATACCTACCGCATAACGAGTCATTTCCTTCTGATGATTTCAAAAGCGTTGTATCATATTGTAGCAGAAATGGGCTTCCGCTCATTATCGGCAGTGATGCGAATGCTCATCACATCATTTGGGGCAGCTCAGACATCAATCTGAGAGGCTCTGAACTGATGAAGTACATAAGTAGTACAAATCTCCATATTCTGAATGTGGAAAACCGACCAACTTTTGCGAGGTCTGGGAGGGAGGAGGTGTTAGACATAACACTTTGCTCTGATAGAATTTTGCATGTGCTGGGAAATTGGCAGGTTCCAAATGAAACTGAACCGTCTCTATCCGATCATAAATATATATTTTTCGATCATTTTGATGTCACCTTCAATGTGGTGACATATCGTAATCCTAAATCTACAAACTGGGACCTCTTTTTGGAATACTTGGCGACTAAATTTCATGGATATTTTCCAAACAATTAGTCAACTAGACGACTTAGATGACGTCGTGGATACGACAAACTTATTCATATTAGCATCCTACGAAGAAGCTTGTCCACGTCGTACTGTTAAATCGACTTGGTGGAGGGCTGAGCTTGAAAGAATGAAGAAAGTTATGAGAAGAGCTTGGAACCGGCGTCAGCGTGATGATTCCAGGGCTTTCAGGTCAGCTCGTAGTGCATATGAGAAATGATCTGCAGAACGGGCTGGCTGGCAAAGCCTATGCACTAATGTCTCTAGTCTGAACGAGGCTAGCAGGTTAAATAAAATTCTCTCCAAATCGAATGATTTTCAGATGAACTCCTTAAAAACCAGAGATGGTGTTTATGTGACGGACGAAAAAGATGTTCTTAATTGTCTCTTCGACACACACTTTCCAGGTTGTATCGATCCGGAGTTGAACAATGTTCACAGATCTCATTCTGGGGATTCGGACTCGTGGGCGTAAGCACGCACATTGGTTTCCACTGAATCGGTCAAGTGGGCAGTTGACAGCTTTGCTCCATACAAATCACCCGGAAAAGATGGAATACTTCTCGTGCTACTGCAAAAGGGATTTAATATTATTAAACATGTCTTGAAAAAGATTTTGCTTTCCAGTCTTGCTACCGGGTATATCCCGAAAGCATAGCGAGAAATAACTGTTAGATTTATTCCCAAAGGGGGGCGCTCAAGCTGTGAAGAAGCCAAGAGTTTTAGGCCTATCAGCTTAAGTTCTTTTCTTCTGAAAGCTTTGGAACGGATAATCTATCATCACATCAGGAACGTTAGTTTAGTTGAATAGCCACTGCACAAAATGCATTACTGTGGGAAATCCACGATCACTCTGCTTCACGATGTTGTTTACAACATTGAGAAAGCCTTCTCGCTCAAGCAATCTAGCTTGGGTGTATTCCTAGATATTGAGGGTGCTTTTGACAATGTGTCCTTCCAGTCTATTCTGGAAGCGACGCGCGGTCATGGGATACCTGCATGTATCTCGGGTTGGATAAACGCAATGCTTAGTAATCGCATACTTTGCTCGTCACTGCGACAGGCTGAGATACGGAAGTTGAGTATTTGCGGTTGTCCTCAGGGCGGCCTGTCACCTTTGTTATGGAACTTAGTAGCTGACGGCTTGTTGAAGAAACTCTATGAGCTTGGATTTCCAACCTACGGGTTTGCTGACGATTACCAAATACTAATTACTGGATTTTGCATCGGAACAATCTTTGACTTAATGCAATAGGCATTAAGAACTGTCGAACAGTGGTGTCGACAAGTTAAACTATCAGTTAACCCAAGCAAAACTTCAATGGTTCTTTTCACGAAGAAGCGAATAACAACCGGGGTTCGTCCCTTGCAGTTCTTTGATTCTGAGCTACTGTGTGCAGATCAAGTCAAATACATTGGAGTCATATTGGATTCCAAACTGAATTGGTCTGCTCACATTGAGTTCAGAGTCAAGAAAGCGTGCATGGCCTTCGGGCAGTGCAGACGAACTTTTGTAAAGACCTGGGGTCTCAAACCTAAATCCATCTATTGGATTTACACGATAATTGTACGTCCAATACTGTCATACGGATGCCTTGTGTGGTGGCAGAGGGTCTCCCCTCAGTCCAGTCAAAGCTAAACCATCTGCAAAGAATGGCGCTCATGGCGTTGACTGGTGCTTTCACCACGTCTCCGACTGCTGCTCTTGAGGCACTTCTAAATATCAAACCATTACACATACACTTAAAACAAGAAGCACTATCAGCACTGCAGGTTACTTGGCTTTGGAACAGTAATCATGTTGATCTTGCTACCAGTCATACACGATTGTGGTCACAAATGGTTACATGGGGTGGAAATATTCTTGCTCCCAGCGATATTACACTCACTTGTAGTTTTCCCCACAGAACATTCCATGTGAAGATTCGAGAGGAGTGGTTTTCTGGCTTTATGGAAAGACAACAACAAACGCAAGTGGTTTGTTACACTGACGGTTCTCTGACGGAGGGACGTGCTGGTGCTGGTGTCTACTGTCGTGAAATGAGATTGGAACAATCTCACTCACTAGGTAGATATTGTACTGTATTCCAAGCAGAAATCTTTGCGATTATGTGCGGGGTGCAATCGGCCCTTCAACTGAGTTTGTCCGGCAGAGTTATAAACTTTTGCTCCGATAGTCAGGCTGCAATCAAGGTCCTTAGCTCAGACAAATCCCGGTACAAGCTAGTGATCGCGTGCCGAACCCAAATCGAAGAACTAAGCATTGTCAACACTATCTACCTTGTCTGGGTGCTCGGACATTGCGGTATTACTGGAAATGAATGGGCTGACGAATTGGCCAGGGCAGGTTCAGCGATTGACTTCGTTGGTCCTGAGCCCGCGCTGCCAATTTCGACAAGTTGGATAAGGGAAAAAATACGGCCCTGGGCTTCGTCCGAGCACCGCAATTATTGGAGAAATCTACAAACGTGTCGCCAAACAAAGTCGTTTCTAGAACAACCATGCCCAGTGGTTTCGAAAAATCTCTTACATTTTTCGAAGCTCCACTGCGGCATGCTGACCAGGGCTTTAACCGGCCACTGCAAACTAAATTATCACATGGTAACTATTCAGCGCGCTGAGTCTTTTTTATGTGATCTTTGTGAATTCGACTACGGAACTGCATATCATCTGATATGCAACTGTCCAGCGGTAGCGCAATTGCGATTTCGAGTCTTCAACCAAATAATACCAAATGGTATTATTCAGAGTTCTGTGTAATTTCATTATATCGAAAAAAAAAATCTGCTGACCATTTTCAATTTGCATGAAATTTGTCGATTATGTTGGTTGCTCCCCTAGTATGCCTTTTTCATTAAAATATGTTCACTTTTTAAACAACGCGTCATGTATTTTCATGACTATATAACATAAAATTCACTTCTATCTTCAAAATATCAATTTAGAAGATGTTGCTGAAAATCAAACGGTCTCTATAACCAAAGATTTTTAATAAAAAATATTAGCATGTAGCGTTTTTGTTGCTTTTTTACATAGGCGATCCCGGGGCTCTTCGGACCTTCCTAAGCAAATCGCTCTTTCAGGCGTATAGATGTGAAAGAATGTATCAGTCAAAGGTTCTTATTGATAGTTTGAAACCTCAACTATATTTTTATGCCATAAAAGTTCATTTGTACTGCTCCATGGCCGAGCTAGACGACGATTTGCAAAACTCTACTTTTTTCAATCCTTTTACAATGCAGAGGTATATCGGACCTCGCAACGGGGCAATTCAGATCGTGTTTTTTTAAATTTTTTTATAATGGAATTATGTTAACCTATGAAATATTTATTAGAGAAACTCCTTAAGAAGCAAACAAAATACATTGCCTTACAAAAACTTAATCTGGTTAGTCACAGCTGTCGATTGACGCATCATGTATTTTCATTGCTGTGGCGTGTGAAATCGTCTGCATAGGTGGAAGCCGCTGAACGGTGGTTGATGGAATAGGGGGTCCGAATAGCGCAAAAGTGGCGAGTGGCGTGAAAATATCTGTGTTTTCACAAAAACAAAAATCATTCCATAAAATAGGCGCCTCAAGCTTTCTAAAATAGTTACCTGTAATTTTTTTCACTTCTTTTGTTGAAGATTTTACCATTATAATGATTTTTGTATGGAGGATTGCAAAAAAATGAAACACGTTGCACCTTCTTTCTAAAAAAAACAAAGAATTTGATTCAGTTGTCAACATTTATGTTTTAGAATAGTGGTTCTACGAATATGTACGACAGAAAGTCTTACGATTTTCTGAGAAATAGAGGGGGTCCGAATCATCCCCACGTTCCTAATAGCCCCGGGTCCCCCTATTATTGGAGCGAATACTTTTCTATCCTCTAGCTGGTGATGGTTGTAAGCATCAATCTTGCAGAAACCTTGAATCCGGAGATTAGTAACTCGAAACGAATATGTAAGTCGTTATCAAACAATAAAAACTTCCAGGTAATCCAAAATCCACAATTAGGACCACCTGCACAACCAACAAACGAAAAAGTAAAACTTCTCAACCGAGAGATCATCGAACTATGCGATGCGCAATCAGTGCAGAGCTGATTTACCATTTGCTTTACCAGATTCGTATTTACTCTGGTGGTAGGTACATGTGCAACCAATATTTTTTTCCTTTCGCACATGAATAGTTTGCCTGAATAATCTGCACGCTCTCGTCGCCTGTCTGTGGCACCGACCGACCGACCGACCGGCCGTCCGACATGCAACCTCTTACATTGACAGACAGCAACCCGGCCGTCCGGACGGTCGTCGGATTTCAGAGAGGCCATCAGTTGCAGCAGCCACTACTAGTGCAGAGCGCCTTGCCATTCATGGATGAGATGCTATCGACGCTATCGCTCCCCTCGCTGAGTTCCTCCAGTCAGTCACTGATGAATGATGCTGCGCTCCAATTGAAACCTTAATCTTTTATTTATGTGTCAAGCGATGATTACGGTTCTACAGATGAAACCTCGGATCGATATTTCACCACATGTGGCTGAGCTGATGCATGTGTAGTAAAAAACCCTATCGACAAATCGAAACTCACCGGTATCATTTTTAAATCTCTCTCTTCATTATGATTGATTTATTTAATTAGCATTTAAATCGAAAAAGCCCCAAATCCCAAACACTCTCCTCCGACCGTGATTCGGATTTTGACGATGAACAACAATCGAACGAGGGGGTACTCGTATCAGACTGGTCGTCGTCTCCATGCACCGTTCGACAACCGTACGCGCGCCAATTTCATTCATCGGTTCGTTCCGGTCATCGTCGTCGATAAGGTGCGGTTTGCAGATCATTCAAAAAACCAGCCAACACCGACGACAACCGCAAACCGGAAAGCTAACAATTACACATTACGTATCGGTTCTTCTCGCTAAATCCGATTCCACTTTTCCAATGAAAATTGAAATTATAAACAAACAATAAGACGTGCAAGCGGTGGAAACGCAACCCTCCCACTCATATGCACAAAAAAAGAACATAATAACAAATTTGTAACAAGTTATTTGTTTGATCACTGCTGGGTCCCTCAGCCTTTTTCATTACCAACAGTCGTGATACGTATACGGAGATTGAAGCGCACCGTTCAACTGGCCAACCGACCAACCGTCCGACCGACCGACAAACCGCAGATGTTTGTGTTCCAGATCCCATTTACTATGGCAGGGCGCGGATGGTTTTGTCCATCCGAGCGTCAACGATTTAATTGCAAGTTTTACCGTCGTACGCCGCCGTGCCGTATGTATTTACGTACATTTGATTATATAATTGCAGTTTTTTTATGTTTCAATTGCAATAATGTGCAATCGGTACCCTGTCCCTCTGACAGTCGTACAACGGATGTCGGCCCGTACAAACTAAACGTTGATTCCGTGTTTTATGGGAACGACTTGCAGTGTGTGGATTCCGTTTTTTTTTTCATTCAATGGAATTGCTTGTTATTGTCGAATGTTTTTCCTTGGCTGGGCGAGTAGGGCGAGTAGGGAAGGGGGGATTGGGTTCGTGTAGTACATGTCTTCTAGGTATCGGCTTTAGTAATTTAAGCAATTTATTGCAAAGGACGAGCATGTTAAATTCAATTAAGGTTCTAGCATGCAATGTATTTTACATCACGGTCACTTAATTCAGAACATGTGAATCCAGTGACGCTAGATGGAAATGTTCATTTCAGGTGAGTCATATAATGGTCAGTTTCTTCGCGAACATTTCAATATCCTACCGTAAAGGTTGGATTGTGTTTGTGTTAAATTTCCGAAACGATTTATTTGATCGTAGTTGAGATTGTTGCTCTATTGATTAGAGGCAAGGCTACCAAATAATTAAATTTACAATACCTTGTAACCTGCCAAATCGGTATAATTTGCGCTGAATATTTTAATACTACTATTGCATATAAATAGAGAATGAATCATACTGTGAATTTTGATTATTTGTCGCAAATCTTCAGGAGCCGCCAGAGGTATGTATTCAATGTGGCTAAGGTAATTTCCATGTCAAGTGAATGCATAGAACTGTCTACATTGAACCAGTTTTGTTTCATGCTCGATTTTAACCGCTTTCTCAGGGTTTTCCTGAACTATCAGTAGTTGAAAGACACTGTGATACAAGTGGTTCATACGTTGCCGCCATTTTCAATTTTGCGCTGAATTGCCGAATATTCAACGGAGTATTCTTTTCACAAACACACAGAGCACTCGATAGTATGTCTCCTTCAACGACTACGCTTTTTTGGCCGTCTAGAGCAACAAGAAGTATCAGCGATTTGTATAGAGCAGGTTTGGTCGGCGTTCGCATACTACGAGACATGAGTTAATTACGGAAACTAGAAAATTTACTCGCAACCGCAGTTAGCCTATTCACCTCGAAGCTCTTAAGAGGTCTCTAAAGTCTTTATCACATGTCACTAACGCCCGGATAAATAACACCAGGTGCATCTCCGCATTTATTTGACGTAAGAAAAATGTAATATAGTCTAACTAGGCATTGTTATTGCATGTTAAGGTACTTTATTGTACTTTCTAAGAACAAAAAAATATTATTCCAACGGCGTTCGGATGAATTCGTAGACTTTCTTTGGAACTCCTACCCTCACTTGCCGCCTTTTTTTCAATATCGAGCCATGTATTGTCCCAAGTCGTATCTTTCTATGTCGAATAACACATTAGAAAGTGCATCGCCCTGCTTCAATTCCTCTCGACACAGACGAGTCGGATGTCTCTCCGGCTATTCTGACGCTTGATTTCAATCATCGCAAATCCATCCAACGTCATACAATCAAGCATCATCTGCCACAGTTCGTTTTGTTTTACTGAGACGTACGCTGCATTGCAATCCAGAAGATGATCCCGCAAGTTGAAGTGGTATTCACGGAATTTATCTACGATTTGTCTCAAACTGAATATCTGGTCTATAGTTAATTGTCCTCTTCTTGAAACGTGCTAGTATCCGTATCAGAAACACATTACAAACAGTTCTCAAAACTACAGCAACGACTCGTTTTATCAGCCCCTTGGTGAATTTTAGGTTGATAAAATGGGGACATTGACAAAATCGGGACATATATTTTTCTTTCATTTTAATAAACCGAAGCTCTTAAAATATTCTTCTTTTTTGGTCCCTTGATGTAGCCTCATAAGCTTTTCTGATTATTTAGTTTAAATTTTCTTTTAAGGGGGTCTGACAGAGCAAAATTAAAAAAAATCAAAATGTTTATTTTTGCATATTTCTTATCTCTAAGATAAGAAAAGTATACTCGAAATCAACTTGGTTCGTCTGTTAGAGCCCATCAAATTTCCAACTATCAATATAAGGCTGACAAAATTGAATAAAAAAGCTGATAAAATCGAAGACAGACAAAATCGGATGCTGATAAAATCGGGTCTTCACTGTGTCGCGCTGTTAATTGCTATAATTTTGCCATTTGGCCGAATGACATTTGGCCGAATGCCATTTGGCCGAATGCCATTTGGCCGAATGCCATTTTGCCGAATGCCATTTGGCCGAATGCCATTTGGCCGAATGCCATTTGGCCGAATGCCATTTGGCCGAATGCCATTTTGCCGAATGCCATTTGGCCGAATGCCATTTGGCCGAATGCCATTTGGCCGAATGCCATTTGGCCGAATGCCATTTGGCCGAATGCCATTTGGCCGAATGCCATTTGGCCGAATGCCATTTGGCTGAATGCCATTTGGCCGAATGCCATTTGGCCGAATGCCTAGTTTAAATGAATGATCTAACTAGACACCCAGTTGGTGCTAGTTACTGACGAGATGAATTCGTAATGCAAAAAATCAAACGTAATTTAAGTTTTGTGCTCTTAATGCGCAAATCGGCTTAATCCAATTTTCCAAGTAATGACATGAAACAATCAAAAATGCCTCAGGGTGGCGTGAAATCATGATCTGATTTAATAAATAAGTGCGGATAAATACCCAAGTTCACACTAAATTATGATTCGAAAGTCAAGCTGAAATAGAAGAAAATGTAAACCCCAAATGGGGGTAAAACTGATGCCGTTGTTGCTTGAGGCGGAACTTAGACGGGTCCTAATCCCAACTGCTATCAAAGTATATGATGATTTTCTGCGCAATTCTCACACCGATCTTTATTACATACAATAATGGCCCATTTGCCTGAGTTTAGTACAATGCTGGAATGTATGACAAGCGGTGCAAACAGCCGAACAGGCTGACTATTCGAGTTTGAAAGGACACACAATTTTGTCCCAAACAGTGTGATTCCCATTTAAAAAGCTTCGCTCAATGGAACAAAGGGACCTTGAAACAGTCAACCCCGTACTTCCATAAATCCATGCATGACAAACTCGAATCGGTGACCCCGTCGTGGATCTCAACTTTGTGAGCGGATATGTAGAGGCGATAGTCCTTCGTACAAATTTTGTCGGCACTAACTTAATTTATTTGCAAGAGTGGGTAAAATTTTGTTCGAAGCCAAAGTGGGTTAAAATATTCTGGCAAAAGTTGGTCACTTATTAATCAGCGCAAAAATGATTCGACAAAATTTGCAAACAGTGAAACCATCATCGATATGGGTGTCATTTGAAACGGGGTGGACAGTAGACATCGGAAATCGATGATTACCACCATTTTGAAATACAATATGGCTGATTTTGGTTTCCAGAAAATTGAGAGAATTGATGATAAAAGCCATTACGAAATTGAAGATTGTAATTTCCGGTTACCAGGAAACAGTGAAAACCAACCTCCATCATTGGGTGTAGATTGAAAGGGAGTGGTTAGAAGGCTTCGAAAATCGATGATAAATGTCTTTTTGAAATTCTAGGTAGCTACTTCCGGTTATCAGGAAATAGAGAGAAATACCATCAATATGGGTGTCATTTGAAAGGAGGTAGTCAGTAGATATCATGAATTGATGAATAACACCCGTTTGAAATCCAAGTTAGCGACTTCCAGGCACCACAAAACAATGAAAACAATCATCAATATGGGTGTCATTTGAAAGGGGTTGGTCAGTATATATAGAAAATTGATGATTAAGGCCATTTTGAAATCTAAGAGGTTGTATTGTTACCTGTTGTCTTTGGTAGTTTGAAATAGACTATAGGTAAATCGCTTTATTCTTCGCATCAACTTGAGACGATCTCAGAATTGGAGTCATAAAAGTGCACATAAACAATAATACAATAAATTTATTGTCGCAATTAGGACAAATAGATTCCGTTGAAAATTTGTCTTGGAAAATTTCGTCATGGGCATCGACGACGCTGATCGTGTGTCGAGATATCGAGTAGTCTACACAAAACTTTTTTGTTAGGGGAAACTTTGTCACTGCGAGCACTCTTCAGGTTATCTTTTGTGGCTGCCCCTGTTTGCTCTATATGTTACGAATTACCCGAATCCAATGTAGTTGGAAGCGAGTTTTTTGTTTGTCCACATGTGTCATCCCAACCGAGTAGTACATTTATTATTGTAGCTGAGGATCCGTTTGGAACAGGTATGCCATACCTCGTGAGGTGTCATAAGATGCCTCCCGAAGTATTACTCCCTGCGAAGAAATGACAGAGAATATGTTCCGAATTCTCGGGCTCGTAGTTACGGAGTCGACAAATGTCATCTTGACTTTTGCCATTTTTTTCAGATAATACTTAGCAGGATAATGTCCCGTAAATAAACCTGTGATTATACGAAACTCTTTTCGTTTAAAATCCATTAGTTTTTTGACTCTCGTTGTATCTGTTGTATCGTTGTTGTAGCTTACTAGTTAGTTTATCTTGTTGTATTATTTTGTGGAGTTTTAACCTCAACGGGTCATTCGCCCTCTTTATTTTGTTCAAAATTTTGATCAACCCCCCATATTTCTTTATAAAAAGAGAAAAAAGTTTCAAAAACTCATTGAACAAACCCATAAATGATGTCGCAATCATTAGACACACTAAAATATAATGCTCAGATGACGGAAAGAAATTACACATTTATCAATAATTTAGTGTTAAAATATTTAATATTTCTGCGTTGCAACCGTATATATTTCATGGCGCCGGTGGTTGAGTGGTAAGCGTGACCATCACTAACGCTAATGGGTCTGGGTTCAATCCCAACCGTGGACTGGGAAATTTTCTGAGGTGCAAAATCTGTGATCACGTCTTGTTGTAAAAGGGACCGAAAGCCGTTGGTCCCGGTCCATGTGCTGATGGGCCTACTTGAATTTTTCGGACATACTTTTTAATCTCATATTAAAGAGATCCCGTAAAAATGCATCTAAACGTAAAGCCTCATTACACCTTCAACAACACTATCGCTCCATTAGGATGATAGCCCCGTCCGCCAGTAAAACCACTCCCATCGCTTATTATCGAAGTGCGTCCGTTTAATCTATGATCAAATGGAATTGCCCCTCGCTCCTCTGCGATATTGGCGAGCAAGCACACATTGCAACATAAAACGCATCATTCTGCGTATATGCGTATCCAGCACCGACGATAATAGATACACTGCTGGTCAATAAAATAGGTGTGAGATAAAAATACATAAAATTTTGAGCTTTCTCTAAAAATATTTTTGTATTCAAATATTTTAATGTTTGGCACAGTAGTAAATATGAAAAAGAACACTTTTATTTGTAAATTAAATGTTATGCTTTATTGTAACTCTTTCTTCTCCATGAAATCCATAAAAGTACCTGGTCAATGAAATAGGTGTATTGTAATCCATTGCATTAAAAATTTTCAAATCCAATGATTTTAAGACTTCAACATTTTTAACAACTAGTAACCTGTGTAAGCTCCCTTATTCAATCAAATTTTATCCATTTATCTTGGCATTGAGTCATTCAAACGCTGATAAGTTTCCGTTGGTATAGGGTAGCATTCCTTTTATGCTGCTTCCCACAAACGATCCTTATTTGTGAAATTTCGATTGAATAACTTCTTTTTAATTACATTCCGTAAATTTTCTACGGGATTGATGACAGGAGATTGGCATGGTCCGAAATTATAGTCACTTTATTATCCCGAAATCATTCCATTACATACTTCGATACGTGTTTTTGCTCAATATCTTGCTGAAACTGTCATGTAAAGGCACGTTATCTTTGGCATAGGACTGCATGACATCCTTTAGGATGTCCATCCTTTAGCCTTGCATTCGAATCTTGCCATTATAGTGGCGTTGCGAAGAATAGGACCTGCGTCATTCCACGAAAAGCAAGCCCCAAACCTCATTGTTCTCGCCTCCGTGCTTTACCATATTTTGCATGTGTCGCAGATCAAACTGTTTGCACTTTGGACGTTTAACGTTTCGTTGTGCATCGGAGGAAAACAGGTTTACCTTTGATTCGTCCCTCCGAAGGATATGTTGCCATTTTTTGATTCCTTCTGAACCAGGCCCATTAACGCTGTTGAAAAGCAAATTGCATTTTCCTTCAAAGTCTTTGGCTTCGAAATAGTGGAACCTTCTTAGCAATTCTTTCTGGAAGATTGGAATTTTACGGCCTACAGCGAACTGTTCTCGGACCTACCACTTTTCCAATTAGTGCTGAATTGGTTTTGGATGACGCGAATAGATCAGATTTCGCTAAAATTGCAATACGATGGTCAGCTGCTGTAGATGTTTTCTTGAGTTTTTTGCCTGTTTCCTTTTTTCAAAGGTTTTAAGGCATTTTTAACGAAGGTTTCGGAACGCCGCAGTGTATTCGCAATTTATTTATACGTCTTATCTTCTTGAACAAAATTTCTTAGCAAAACTCGTTCCACTTGAGTACAGCGAGATGCTTGGCCCATTCTATAACAAATCTTTGACTTATTCAACATTTAAATACATTTATTAACACGCAGAATTCAAACCTCACCAAATAAAACGTATAATGGAATTATGTAAAATAATAGCACGTTATTATATTTCACACACCTATTATATTGACCACACGAAAAAGCCTGCGGTAGTCTTGTTTTGCATCTTGACAAAGATTGCAAATATAGTCAGCGCCAACAACCCACTATTAACTTGACAGATCCCAAGGCTTCTGTATGCAATAGGTATGATTGAGACTGCTGCAACTTGGTCTGTGTAATTGAGAGAAAAATAAAATAATCTATCACACACCTATTTTATTGGCCAGCAGTGTATGGTTGCCCATCATAAAGCAGGATATGAGCCACGTCACACCCCGTAGCATAGGTGAACGCTGTGCGTGATCCCTGTAACGCTTTCACCCGTCGAAGCTACGAGAGGCCACATCATATTTCAGCCTTCATTATGACGGTTAATGTTCGCGCTTCCCAGCGCAGCCGTGCGTCGTCGCGTCAACCATCGCTGGGTCGCTCGCTGCACATGCAGGTAGGTAGGTACCAACACCAGCTCTACAGGTTACGCCACCGCGCCGCCGCCGTGTAGAGGTTGGGGTTTCTGGTTCCGGTATCGAGCACCGTCCGCGCCCGGCAGTGAAGTAAAGTTCGTAAAACATCAGCTCACTCACCATCCGACACCGTGATGCGATGGCAGAGCGAAGCAAGAAACGCAAGGAAGCAAGCAAGCAAGCAGGTAGAAAGCTCTCAAAGGATATGAACGGTGTCGAGTAAAATATACATAACATCATTAGCATAATTATAGGATGTGTCACACACATAGCTGAAAACGTGGCGCGAGAGGTAGTGTCGGTAATTCACACTTTAAGGTTTCTGGCATGGGTTCAGCTGGATTTCCTGAAGTTCGGGGAAAGGGTGGGTTTTTTTCTGTTCTGTTTAAGTCGACGGCTTGTGGTTGCGTCGGTGCGAAAATGACCGGGCACCCGCAGTTTGCGTTCATACTAAATTCTTCCATGTGGAGAATGTCGCGCTTAGCAAAGCGAATTATTAGGGTTATGTTGAGCACAGTTGTTAAAATTAGTTTTCAGTCTCTACGCATCGCTCGATCGAGATAGAAGTGTTTTGTTTTCGGTCTGTTGGAAAAAGAACAGTGCAGTAATCCGCGTTCAAGGTTATTTTGCCATTCTCTGCCTCTTCGAGGTTTGGACTTTTATTTTCTTTTGTGCGTGTGTTAACCGTTAGGCCACATTCCTCAACCTTTTGTTCGTAAAGCGAGGATTGAACAATAACCAGCTATTTAAGCTGGACTGGTGCGTCGTGGGAAACGAGTATACAGATAAGTGAAATCTACCTTTTTGATACATTTACGGCTTTTTCCTGTCTGCGCGGGTGCTGACCCCGTGCGTTGACGGTGTCGATGGCTTCCTCCCCGGATGGCCAAATGGAGATCGAATCGACTCCTAAGGCTCTCCCCCGACCCAAACAATATCCAGAGCTCTCGACCGGTCCCTTTGTGGTCTTCTTTCGGCCCAAAACAAAATCGCTGAATCTATTACAGATTTCAAAAGACCTGACGGAACGGTTCTCGGCTGTGATCGAAATAAAAAAGGTCCGCTCAGACAGGCTGAGGGTCGTGCTGACTAACTCAAAGCAGGCAAACGATATTGCTTGCTGCGAGCACTTTACGAAGGACTATCACGTGTATATTCCAGCTGTGAAAGTACAGTCTGAAGGCGTTATCACCGATGACAGTTTGACATGCGAGGATCTGCTGCAGTACGGGGTTGGCCGTTTCAGAGACCGCTTACTTCAGCCAGTGAAAATACTCGAGTGCAAGCGTTTGCACTCAGTAGTAGTCGCGGGGGATGGTTCAAAAACGTACCCCCAATCAAACTCTTATCGGTTGACCTTCGCTGGTACCGCTTTGCCAAATTACGTCCTCTTGCACAAGGTTCGTCTGCCTGTGCGTCTGTTTGTGCCGCGGGTCATGAATTGCACAAAGTGTAAACAATTGGGTCACACAGCCACCCATTGTAGCAATAAGGCCCGCTGTGGAAAATGCGGGGAGAATCATCTAGATGATTCGTGCAGTAAGAATGCTGAGAAGTGTCCTTACTGTGCAGAGAATCTGCATGATATCTCGGCATGTCCCGCGTACAAACTACGCGGGGATAAACTAAAACGTTCCCTTGCTGGACGATCCGAACGTTCTTTCGCAGAAATGCTAAAGAAAGCTACACCACCAACCTCAACAAACATCTATGCTCACTTGCCTCCTATCGAGGGCGAGGCTGATGACCCACAAGAGGGAACATCTACTAGGGCGCCTAGAAGTTATAGGAAGAGGAGGAACATTTCCTCTCCTAAAGTTCGTTGTAAAGGCCAGAAGGTATCCCTTGACGGGACTCAGAAAGTCACATCTATTGGAAGTGTTGCAACCAAACCGAAGCAATTAGCTCCTGGTCTCGGAGGAATAAACTCAGAGAAGGAGTTCCCAGCACTTCCCGGAACATCAAAAATCCCAAGTGTTCCTCTGTTTCAGTTCGAGAATAATCGCGGCACTGGAATTATCAAACTCTCGGACATTGTGGACTGGATAATAAAAACTAGGAGTGGGTAATGTCCGGGACATAACCGCGGTGTTGACGTAGGACTAAACTTGGGCATATCATATGACATTCATGGATAATTTGAGCCAATGCACTTTTTGAATGAGTGTTTACTGGAAATTTCATGTCGAATGAGATTGCCACATTCACTGATTTTCTAGGACTTGCAAAAACCTTCGGGTTTATAGATTAATTTGATAAACATTTGCTTATATGAATCACTGGTACATGTACAGAAGAATTGACAGGCGCAAACTCAATCCAAGTTGATAACTTCCCGAAGTTTTCAAACCTTCAAAGTCAAGGATTATTATATTAGGTGATCTTGAACGTTGAAAATTTTTTAGATCATTTATCCCACTTTAAAAGATCGCAATTTTTGACTTCATTGACATATTATACAAGAAAATAATCTATAGAGGTTTGAAAACTGTTCCATGTTGATCCTTCTTGTTTGTAGACTGGAATGACATCTGTTAGACTACTTATGTTTTTGAGTTTTCAATAATTTATCAAACTCATATTAAATTTTAGCATTTTTTCAAAAAAATTGCGATTTTCATCAAAACCCCCTCCAAACCAAATTTCTGGCTACGCCACTGAACCTTGCCCGAATTCGTTTCTGCTGCGTACATACACGAACATTCCCCTTTCGCAGCTCACATCGAATGAGCATTGTATATCGCAATGCGATTTCTTTTATAAACTTCTTAGTGCAGATGGAAGTCCATCCTTTTGTGCGACAAATGGAAATATTTTCATCATTCTTTTTGGTGTGGCTTTCGCTTAGTAGCAGGGTTGCCACATTCACTAATGTTCTTGAAAGATTTGCAAAAACCACCAATCAAAGCAGGCTAATTAATGCTTTTACAAACTCCATCAAAATTTACGGTAAAATCTACGGAATCTACTACACAATTGTTTTGATTATTTCCCAACGAATCGCGCAAAAATCTGTTTGTTCCGTACAGCACAGCGCGAATAATTGACGTTGGAAAACAAATCGGCAACTTCAGCTGCCAAACACTTAGACACGATCGAAGCATTTTTCCGTCAATGTCACTTTTCTGACTCAAATTTTTGTAGGTATTTTCTTGCTTCCGTACAATTGGTCAGTTTATTAGTTTTATCGTACATTTTTCGGATATTATTACGAAAATAACTAACCCGATAAGAGGGAAGTTATTTTCCAAAGCACGAAATGGAAATTTCAATTGTAATTCTTCTGAGAACGATTTTGTGGTCCTAATAAGGACCGTTTGTTGTGAATATTATTTCGCCGTTTCCCGCTCGGCATGATGATTATTCGTTTGGTATGAATAGCGCACAGATTGGTATCTTCCAACAAACTAACCAGGCAGGCCTCGCTGGCTTCTTAGAGGGCCATTACGGCTGAGCTCCGGAAGAGTAGATCGGTTTTGAAATGCTGTGCAATCTCACAGACAAGGCACTGGAAGAGCAGCTTGCGAATTAGTAACTCTGTCCACTTCTGAGAGCGATGAATTTCACGCAGGGCGACGACAGTTCTTGGTTGGCAGCGATAAGGCAGTAGCTATGATTTGGTTGGTGGTCAAAATGCAGCTTCTCGTTGAGCAGCACACGTACGTGTGTTCTGCTCTGTGGCTTAGACACGTCTGGCTTTAAGAAAAACTGTGACACCCATATTTATAGGTTCTAGCATTAATGTTGATTCGCATTAAAAGTAGTTTTTGAACTTTTTAAACAAGTTTTACATAGCAAACAAGGTATCAATAGCAAGCGTTGAACGTTTTCCTTTCGATTTATGAAACAATATTAGTAATTCCTTTAGTAGGAGAAAAGTTATTAAGGTTCAAAGTGTACGTAACGCATCCGTTTTGAAAATTTTGACATGACACCCAGTATAGTAAAGGAAGACGTAAGTCCTACGTCAAAACATTCAATATAACTGATCCTATTAAAAGTCTTATGTTAGCTTTTCTCCCTACAGTAAGAACATTTTTGAAGCAGTTGACTGCTAAATGGCCCCTCCTTTCAGCGATTGTATCCTTCGATGGCTAACTTATCGAACGAGGTCACGGATTTGATCACTGTTCTACAGTGGAATTGCAGAAGTATCATCCCGAAAATCGATTCCTTCAAAATTTTAATAAATAATTTGAGTTGTGATGCATTTGCATTATGTGAAACTTGGTTAACTTCCGACATAGATCTCAACTTCCACGACTTTAATATTATTCGCCTGGATCGAGACACCCCCTATGGAGGAGTGCTTTTGGGGATCAAAAAGCGCTATTCCTTCTACAGAATTAACCTTCCCTCGATAACAGGTATTGAAGTTGTCGCTTGTCAAGTAACAACCAAAGGCAAAGATCTTTGCATAGCTTCCATATATATTCCCCCCAACACCGCGATTGGGCATCGCCGGCTACATGACATCATAGAATCCCTGCCTGCACCGCGACTAGTTTTAGGCGACTTTAACTCTCACGGTACGGAATGGGGTTGCCTTTATGATGATAACCGTTCCTCTTTAATTCACAATATTTGCGACAACTTCAACATGACAATTCTAAACACGGGTGAAATGACACGGATTCCTCCCCCACCAGCGCGCCCAAGCGCATTAGATTTATCCCTTTGCTCGACCTCGCTAAAGTTAGAATGCGCGTGGAAGGTAATCCCTGATCCCCACGGTAGCGACCATCTGCCGATCGTAGTCTCAATCAATAACGGCTCAAGGCCATTGGAAACAATCAATATTTCGTATGACCTCACACGAAATATCGATTGGAAGAGCTATGCTGCCGCGATATCCGACAACATCGAATCTACTCAAGAACTTCCTCCGGAGGAAGAGTACAGCTTTTTGGCTGGCTTGATTCTCGACAGCGCGAATCAAGCTCAGACTAAGCCAGTACCCGGCGCGAACATACAAAAACGTTCTCCCAATCCCTGGTGGGATAAAGAGTGCTCAGACGTGTACGCAGAGAAGGCCGCCGCGTATAAGACCTTCCGGAACGACGGGTTACCCGCTAGTTTTCGACAGTACGCGACGTTAGACAAGCGAATGAAGAGTTTGATGAAAGCCAAAAAACGCGGTTATTGGCGCCGGTTCGTCGACGGATTAACGAGAGAAACATCGATGAGCACTCTTTGGGGAACAGCCCGACGTATGCGAAATCGAAACAGTACTAATGAGAGCGTGGAATATTCAAACCGTTGGATATTCGATTTCGCCAAGAAGGTTTGTCCGGATTCCGCCCCGGCACAGAAGATTTACCGCGCCGCGTCTCCTCACGATAACGCGAACGAAACACCTTTTTCGATGGTGGAGTTCTCACTTGCTCTCTTGTCGTGTAACAATAAAGCTCCAGGGCCAGACAGAATCAAATTCAACTTGTTGAAGAATCTGCCAGACTCTGCCAAGAGACGCTTGTTGAACTTATTTAATAAGTTTCTTGAGGCTAACATTGTCCCACACGATTGGAGGCAAGTGAAGGTCATCGCCATCCAAAAACCAGGAAAACCAGCCTCCGACCACAATTCGTATCGACCGATCGCAATGCTATCTTGTATCCGAAAGTTGTTCGAGAAAATGATCCTATCCCGCCTCGACAATTGGGTCGAAGCAAATGGCTTACTGTCAGATACACAATTTGGCTTTCGCAAAGGCAAAGGGACGAACGATTGTCTTGCGTTGCTCTCAACCGAAATTCAAATGGCCTATGCTAGTAAAGAGCAGATGGCATCAGTGTTCCTAGATATAAAGGGGGCTTTTGATTCAGTTTCTATCAACATTCTTTCAGAGAAGCTGCACCAGCATGGTCTTTCAGCGACTTTAAACAACTTTTTACTAAACTTGTTGTCAGAAAAGCACATGCATTTTTCGCATGGTGACTTATCGACATCACGATTTAGCTACATGGGCCTTCCCCAGGGCTCATGTCTAAGCCCCCTGTTATACAATTTCTACGTCAACGACATTGATGAATGTCTTGACAATTCCTGCACGTTAAGACAACTTGCAGACGATGGCGTGGTGTCTGTTACGGGACCCAAAGCTGTCGATCTACAAGGACCATTACAGAATACCTTGGACAATTTGTCTGCATGGGCTATTAAGCTGGGTATCGAATTCTCCACGGAGAAAACTGAGCTAGTTGTATTTTCTAGGAAGCGTGAACCAGCCCAACTACAGCTTCTATTAATGGGTCAAACTATAGCTCAGGTCTTCACAGTAAAATATCTAGGGGTCTGGTTCGACTCGAAAGGTACTTGGGGATGCCATATTCGGTATCTGAAACAGAAATGCCAGCAAAGGATCAACTTTCTTCGTACAATAACCGGAACGTGGTGGGGTGCCCACCCAGGAGACCTAATTAGGTTGTATCAAACAACGATACTGTCGGTAATGGAATACGGATGCTTCTGCTTTCGATCCGCCGCGAACATACATTTCATCAAACTCGAAAGAATTCAGTATCGTTGTTTGCGTATCGCCTTAGGGTGCATGCAGTCGACCCATACGATGAGTCTCGAAGTCCTGTCGGGCGTTCTCCCGCTGAAAAATCGATTTTGGGAACTCTCATATCGATTGCTCATTCGATGCGATATCTTGAACCCGTTGGTGATTGAAAATTTCGAAAGGCTTGTTGAGCTCAATTCTCAGACCCGTTTTATGTCCCTGTACTTTGACTACATGGCGCAAAATATTAATCCTTCTTCTTACAATCCCAACCGTGTGCATTTCATAAATACTTCTGAATCTACTGTTTTCTTCGACACATCCATGAAAGATGAGATTATTGGAATTCCGGACCATATACGCCCACAAGTGGTTCCAAATATTTTTTATAATAAATTCCGAGAAGTCGACTGTTCTAAGATGTTTTATACTGACGGATCAAACCTCGAAGGGTCCACTGGCTTCGGTATTTTCAATCAAAAGTTCACCGCCTCCTACAAACTCAGTGACCCTGCTTCAGTTTACGCCGCAGAACTAGCTGCTATTCAGTATACCCTTGGAGTCATTGACACATTACCCGCAGACCATTACTTCATCGTCTCGGATAGTCTGAGTTCTATTGACGCTATTCGCTCGATGAAACATGGAAAGCATTCCTCGTATTTTTTGGGGAAAATACGGGAGCTACTGAGTGCTTTATCTGACAAATCTTTCCAGATTACCTTGGTGTGGGTCCCTTCTCATTGCTCCATTCCGGGCAATGAGAAGGCGGACTCCTTAGCTAAGGTGGGTGCCATTGAAGGTGACGTTTTTGAAAGACCAATTTGCTTCCACGAATTTTTCAGTATTACTCATCAGAGAACTCTCGAAAGTTGGCAAACCTCGTGGAGCAATGGGGAGCTAGGAAGGTGGCTACATTCGATAGTCCCTAAGGTATCGACGAAACCTTGGTTCAAGGGGATGGATGTGGGTCGTGACTTCATTCGTGTGATGTCCCGACTCATGGCGAACCATTACACGCTGGATGCACATCTCCGACGTATTGGGCTCGTGGAGAGTGGTATCTGCGCTTGTGGCGACGGTTATCACGATATAGAGCACATAGTCTGGGCGTGCACCGAGTACAGTTCCGCCAGGTCTCGGCTTATGGACACCCTCCGGGCCCGAGGAAGACCACCCAACGTCCCGGTTCGAGATGTGTTGGCAAGCCGCGATGTCCTCTATATGTCCCTTATATACACCTTCATAAAAACCATCAATATCCAACTTTAACTGCCCCTTTTTCCTTATCATTCTCAGAAACGCTCTCTTCCACCTGTACCATACACCCACGATGGTTTGATGCGACTCCAAGGCGACACAAAACATCCCTGTCGAATGAGCCAACAAACACGGGACCTAAAGCACGAACATCACACGCACAATTCGAAATGTAGCCGATCAACATCTGAGCCGCACTACGAAATCGTCTGGAGAAACCCCTGCCATCTCGAGAACGACCACCCGGCGTCCCAGTACATGATTCTTCCTGATGAAGACCACCCTGATTCTGTAATCCATCCGTTGATCTCCCGAAGTCTGAAACTGAAACAATGTTCTCCCCCTGCCATGTTTGTCCACCCTACTTCCCCTGACTCTTATACACAGAAGTAACACCCCTTCCCCCCAAATATCTTCATGAAGCATTTAGCTCTTCTTGCCTTTTCTAGTTTTAACTATTATATTATATAATCTCGTTTTAAAATGCCCAACTCTACTACCACGTAAAATAACTCTAATTAATGTCTCCGAATCTTTACAAAATTTAATCACGCCCTCTAATTATTTCTACTTTTAAGATAGTCGTAAAAATTTTCCCCCTTAGTTAAACATTATTTGCTCCAATAATCTCATTGCTAAAAATGTCAAACCATATTGCCATAAAAACTAAATGACCCCTCTAATCTTACGAAAATTATACTACCCCCTTGTGTATATGTATAGCTATAAATTAGCCTTAGTTTAATTTCAAAAATCAATATGTAAGCCCCTAGTTTTAAGTAATTTAAAATGTGAAACAAAACAAAATTGGCACCTTTAAGCTAACGCAAACCTGCCTTATCAAATAAACGAATTGAAAAAAAAAAAAATAGTTTTTTGAGCTATACTGTCCCATCAAAAATTTTTGGCATGAAGGCATGTTTAAGCATATATTGATTGATTTTTACAATTTTTGACATCTTTTAAAATGCTTGCTTCAATGAAATGAATCAACAAACGATGTAGTTTTAGTATATTTTGTTGAATAATACATGTATTTCGACTCATTATTTTTATCAATGTTTTAATAATAAATAATACAGAAAAAAAAGTACATTTGCCATGTTTGAAAAATTGTGAATATTTGTAAACCAAAAGTTGATTAAAAATGTGCTTCTACGGATTATTAGAAAAATTCTCAATATTTGGCTGTCCAGACCTTATATTACATGTTTTATAAGTTCATTTCAGTTTTAATTCGACAATTGATAAACTTAACAAACTTGATAACACTATTGCGATATATTAGAATATATTAGAAAAGGTTTATTTCTATATATTAAAACATAACAATAAACTATATCAAATGCTTGTTGATATTTTTTCTATCGATCCTAGACCCCAACAAGGACAAGACCTGATAAATGAAACCAACTATGGGACGGGTCATATTGCACTATCTCCAGTGAATGTGCCGAGATATTTTTTTCTTTCGAATCACTACCCAGCTTTCCTTACACCCAACATAGATTATAAAACCGCCGATAACAGAGCGGCGCTAGTTCGAAAGCACACATGCAACGGTCAGTAGTGCTTGCCTGTGTATGTATAATATACATTGTATGTAAACCTTACTCAGCTGTGCAAAAGATTTTAATTTATCATGCTGTCGACCGCAGCTACCCCCAAACCCGAACAAGTACCGGTAACACATGCCAACGACGGAAGAAATATGGAAAATTAAAAGTACGACATTCGGAGAGCATCTTGCAAATAAAGCTGCCCACTGGAACACAGGAAGCATGCCATAAATCCGCAAGTAGTTTAAGCTTCCGGAACATCTGCTAAAGTTGCCTAGACCAAGCTTTGTTTAACTATCGAAATAATACTGGCCGGTACTTAAGTAGTGCGAAGAACTGGAAGTTGACCTTTTGATAGATCTCCCATTTGCCCAGGTTCATAGCTGCACGAGCGGCGTTAGAGTCCTGCTAGACATGCACCAGAGACGGCAACATTTCCCGTCATGCATAAACGATCTCTAATATGCTGGATGCAGCAGCATCTTTCAAGGCTTGGCATTGGCATCCCTCATTCTCATTCTTGCCACAAAACCGGCATGTTGAGGCTGGCGGTACTATACCGTCTGGGCATGCTTCCCGGGGGTGTCCTGTTATTTATGGCTTGACCTATGCACAACCAATTGGGCCTTCATCTTCAGTTCCGCACTATATCGGAGGATGCACAGAGCGGGTTCAGAATAGCTCGCTATAACTATCGGTTTATATCTGTCGTACCCTAGGAGTAATGATTCTTTAGATGTAATTGCGCACTATTCTCAGCCGTTCAAATGCCGTAGTCGGAAAATTCGTCCATGTTCGCTACCATAGACAATGCAGGGTTCAGTCCGATGCGAAAAACCTGCCGCTAACATGAGAATGGTGTGCAAGAGGAAAATAATGCATAAAAGTTTTATTGGATTTTAAAGATCTTGTTTATCTGTCGGGTTAGTTCCTTTGATTTGTTCCGTCCCGCCCGAAATGCAGCCTTACTTTCCATTCTCCCATTTACCAACTCGGAAGCAACTTGACCGACTGTTCCGCTGCACTGTTTTCTTCGCTCGTTGCAGGCTGTTCCAGCGTTCCTCGTGCGGAGAGATTGAATGGTGATTGGTATGATTTATTTTAGTTGAACTTCACTTTTCCGGTACAGCTTGGCAGGCACACACCCACTCTTTCCCTCTCTCTCGCTCTCGCACACACAAACACACATACTCTGCTGCTTGGACCGACCGAGCAGGGCAAAAAGAGGTTCAACGGGCCGGGAAAAATATGATGATAACATCGTTATTTGTATCGTTCGTTTTTTCCTGAACGTTTGTTAGCTCGGTCCAACCAAGCCCAGCACCATTTACTATTATTTCTAGCAGCAGCAGTGGTGGTGGTAGCAGTAGCAGCGTAAATTTGGTGGAAACGAAAAACTTTTTCTTGGCTCATTTTGAAGAGGAGTAGGAAAAGTTTTCTCCGCGACTTCCTCCCCTCCTCGCCGTTCGCCACCGCGCGGTCGTGCTGGAGCTTCACGAAAATCCCAACCACTACTGATCTGCCTTAACCCACTTTAATGTGCAGCGGCGTGATATGCAACTGTTCAACTCTTTCATTCTATCTCGTAATCACATTTCCGGGGCTATTCTTCTTCATCGTTTTCTTCGTCTTGTTCAGTCGCAGTCTCGATGCACTGACACTGCAAAATAGTTTTAAATGGGATAATATTGTTCTAGCGCAATTGACGTTCTGGCGCTATTTCCACTCGTCGTCGGTGAGAAGCCGATCGGAGCCCGGTTTGGCATGGTGGGTTAGGATCTGTTTTTTGTTAAAAGGTATCAATGCTAATATCAATTTATGAAATATCGTACTGATTAGAAATCTCAATTTTTGCCACTTGTCTCGGAAAGACATAGGTGGTTTTGAATTATGAAGCATTAATTGATTACGAAATTATTTATGGAATTTGCGTTTCGACTTCGTCTCATCAGAATCCAACACTAACTTAGTAACAGGACTAAGCTAGCGCCGGATTAACGCTAGCTCCAAAAAATGGAGACACCTCTTGTGTTCCTGAGCAAACTCATAGTTAAGCGTTGTGTACCGCAAGAGAAGAAGCTGATTATGAAATGCTGAAATCAAAAATTCTTAGAATCAGAAGGTTCTAGGGCAGTTAGCTGAAAGCAAAATTGACTAACCAATTACATTAGAAATATTCGATGCGTAGTGAGAGTGGAACTTGTGTTTTGGATCTAGGAGAATACCTGGAACCGTCATTTGGACCACCCTGCTGAGAGCAGCTTCATTGATATGGTAGTCGAATTACATCGGGTTCTTGGAACAATAAAAGGTTATTGCGGTACATTTAGAGATCCTTATCACTAGTCGACAAATGTATCGAGCAGCTCCTGCTGCTGAATGCAATCTTCCACGTACCGCTACTTGGTTCGTCAGATCATCGATCTATACGAGCTTATATCTAAAGCCTAGTGAAGCTGCTACGTTGTTGACAAATACAACAAACAGTGATGTGCCTAGGTTGCTTCCCTGAGGCACGCCAAATGTACTAGTAGGTGGGAGCGAAACAGGCGACATCCTGTTAGTCAAGAACGATGACAACCACGACACCAGTCTACTCGAAGCTTCTAGTCGCAATTGTACATAGGGTAGACGAGCCCTTATTCATCACATTAGTGACGATGGCCCACTATTTCGCCGATAACTTAGCTTACAGTGATTGGATTGCGCTTAAATAGATATCAAAATCTTTGCTTTGTTCCTGAGAAACAGATCAATAAAAAGTGTAGCTTGGAAAACGTAAAATCTCGTGTTTGGACGTTGCGAAAAATCGAGTACAACGCACACTTATTCATTCACCAATTTGAGCTAATACGTTGAATAGAGATGGCAGACACTGCTCTAACTAATGTGTTCAAATGGGTGGGATGAATAGAGGTACTAAGATGAATTAGGGCACAGTAACCCTAGATGTATCTCGACGGCTATAGTTTTTGTGCGCAGAAATCATGTACGACTTTTTTCGGCCCACTTCAAATTTTTGTTGTTCAAATGAACTCAACTTAGGGACATAAAACTAATATTTTGTTTTCTTTTTGCTCTTTCCAGGTAAGATACATCAAATAATTAAGACGACAAACATTTTGTATATTCGTAAGTACACTATTATAACAACTCAATATGCTAATCGCTCCTGTAGCTGTTATTGGAGTTGAAATCTTCTTAGCACACTAATCACATACATATTGGCAAATTTTATAGTTTACAATTGGTTATAGTTCATAAAACACTTACTGGCATCTCGCTTTGTGACAATTTCTCATTTTTCTGTAAACTCGGAGCCGTTGGAGCAAGCGCTTGGTTATATTGAGATTGTGACATACGGTGTTATTTTAAACAACCCGACTCATCATCCTTGCAAACCGTTCATTTCAAAACACTATAATTTAGTTTTATTTGGGAAATGAGCCTAGTTTGGCACTATTAGGAAGAAGACCGAACTATTCTCTGAACAACTTTTAAATGCAACCATATTATCTATATTCATTCTCAGAATAAAGTATCAGTGTACAGCTTCTTAAACATCTATTTAGTAGAAATGTATCTATTTTCAGCAAAAATTAAAATAAATGCTCTATTCTGTGCATTTTTTTTCAACTCAACGATCTAATTATCTCCTCCTGGTCGTGCCTAATCGAAAAGCAATCTGGTTGAAACGAAATGCGTTATATCCCATTTACGTCGAAAGAATTTCGAACTAGGTATCATGGACGCCAACGCATGGTTTGTAAAACGAATCGTTCTACTTTTTTAAGTCGATCAAAACAAATGTAAACGTAACGCATTTGAATGAACCTTATCACCTGTTAGAAGAAGAGCATCAAGTATTGTGCTCGCAAGAAAATAATCATGCGAAGGCTAACAACTGGTAATGACTAGTTTTACATCGAACATTGCCTTGTCCCGAGCCGTATTTCCAGATAAAAATAAAATCAAGCAATCAGCAATTAGTTGACTAACTTTCAATAATTGAATATTCATACCTGAAATTGCATTATATATTTTCGATGTATTTTTAAGTTTATGTTTTAGTTTGGTCGCAGTACTGATTCTTCCCTGGGTGCTGGATGCGAAAAGTTTGTTTTGATTGTGGTAGCGTATCGGGACAAGCATGGCGATAATGTGTACTACGATATTTATGAATCACGTATTATAACACTAGGTCTATCCTACCGTTTAACGAGTGCTTTTATAGCGAATTAATCAGAAATGTATTTTCCTGCTAAAATAAAGGTTTGTATCAGCGCAATGTTTGGTATATCTCTGGTGGTATAACGAGATATGAGGCGGTAAATGTCAGTTCATAGCACATAGTTTTGCTAAGCGCCGTTGCGTCCTATTTTGGTTTACTGCGAAATAGGGTCACAATTGGCTCTACATCATAATTGAAACATTACCCTAGTTAATTATCAAATTTTACAATTTGAAATGTGAAACGGAAATATTACTAATTTAAAATTTGGTAATTTAAAACGGAAATATTTCATCGAACGTTCACCATAAGGTTATAGAGAACTTTACTGAATAACTATCAAAATTTATAAATTAGGAAGTAAATTAAGCGATGGTATCGTCACCGTTTTTCGAACCAATAGTTTTTGACGGAGAAAAAGGAATAAATAATTGCAATCTTCTTATTTCAAAAATTATTTACGCTAGAATACACATGCTGACATCGGAAGACTGATATAGAACGGAAGACTGTAGTGGGCTTGATGTGTAGCGCGAATGCCGCAAGAGAGATCAGCTAAAGTTATGGGCAGCAAAAAGATGTTGTCGACTTCTGGGCATATTCCGCTCCCGCCGACTGTGTGCAATTGAGGACGATAGGCGGGCGTTGGGTGTACAAGGAGGCATGCGTTTTTTCTCTTCTTCGTCTTCATCGTGAAGTGTGGTGATCCATTGTTGTACAGGTACACTCAGGTTTTTTTTTTACGCGGGGGATACGAGCCGCGTAAATGAAAACCGCGTAAATGAAAACCGCGTAAATTTCAAAATCCGCGTAAATGAAAACCGCGTAAATTTCAAAATCCGCGTAAATGAAAACCGCGTAAATTTCAAAATCCGCGTAAATGAAAACAGCGTAAATTTCAAAATCCGCGTAAATGAAAACCGCGTAAATTTCAAAATCCGCGTAAATGAAGACCACTTAAATTTAAGAATCCGCGATAAAGGGGACCTCATTGATGTATACCGCGTAAATTCCAAAATCCGCGTAAATGAAAACCGCGTAAATTTCAAAAACCGCGTAAATGAAAACCGCGTAAATTTCAAAATCCGCGTAAATGAAAACCGCGTAAATTTCAAAATCCGCGTAAATGAAAACCGCGTAAATTTCAAAATCCGCGTAAAAAAAACCGCGTAAAAAAACCGCGCAAAAAAAAACCGCGTAAAAAAAAACTTGAGTGTATACCTCGATAGTACGTACATCTTTGATTCGTTTAGCGTATGTGCGTTAGCTTGGCGGTGCCAAATACTTTTTTTACATTTTGGATATCTTAAAACTAGGAGGTTACAATGTTGAAATATTTTTTTATATAAATAGGAAAATTTTTAAATTTCTTAAAATTAGAAATACAATTCTACATACAAGAGTGGGAACAATAGTGTTTTATAAGCAAATTTTCAACAATCACCATGTTCCAGTTATTTCCCGGAGAAAATTGATCCTTTGTTGGTGTTTCTATTTCACATACCTAATGGGACATCCCCAGGTACTTTTAGAGTCGAACCAGACCCCGAGATATTTAAATGTGAAGACCTAATTGATCGTTACATCCATTAATAGAAGCTGGAGTTGCACTGGCTTATGCTTCCTAGAGAAGACGACCAGCTCAGTTTTCTCCGTGGATAACTCGATACCCAGCTGCAGAGCCCAAGCAGACAAATTGTCCAAAGTATCTTGTAATGGCCCTTTCAAATCGGCAGTTTTGGGCCCTGTAATAGAGACTACCCCGTCGTCTGCAAGTTGCTTTAGCCTGCATGAATTGGCAAGACAATCTTCAATGTCATTCACTCAAAAATTGTAAAGTAGGGGGCTTAGACATGAGCCCTGAAGAAGACCCATGTAGGAAACATTTTTGAAATACGCAAAACTGCTCTTGTAAAAATTGTGGTTTTATGTGTTATTTTATACTCTTGAGGACCTTCTTAAAACTTAGAATGCACTTGTAGTGTGCTATAAAACTAGAATTACTACTTGGGCTGTTTATTCTATCTAAGAATATGCGTGAAATTCGTGAACAGATGTTTGAAGTTTTGTACAAACTGTTTGAAGTTCTATAGATCTCTCTGTAAGTAAGCAATCATTCGAAATTTATAGAGCTTTTATGAATCTCGTAACACGTATCTAAAGCTTTTAGGATTCTCTTTATACTTGATAGATTTTCATGGTGTATTTACGGCTTATTCAAGGTTAGGAATGCTTTATTGGAGTTTGTAGAAATCCTCTGAGATGAACAGAACATCTTCAAAGTATGCAGAAGCTCCGTTGAAACCCATAAAATTTCCTTAACTTTAACCCCATTAGTTCTATATGTTATCTACAATCAGCGAGCTTTTGTCGACAAAAAATAAGTACTTCATATCATATCAAACAGCGTATGGCGAGAGACTCTCCAATTATACGCTCTCCCATCAAGGATGTGGATGGCAAATATCCCCAGATAGTATTGAATATTTTAGAGATCTCGTGGGACTTGACTGAAAATGGTCGTAAATAGTCTCGAGTAGGTAAACCAGATTGCGTGCTGCAAGAGTTAAATGGAGTTTTGCGTCAACGTATCTGCAATGATAGTGGAGATAGATGGTGTAGCAACTACAGTCAGTAGCAATCGAGGAGAAAAAGACTGGCTGACATAGTGTATTCAATTTTCTCAGCTTTCAATATTATTGATCTTCTTGAAAGCCTTCTGATAGTTTTTCTACGTACAGTGGGAACGTTATTGAAGAACAGTTGACGATTAAATGGTTTCTCATTGCACTGATCGTATCTCTCATATCTATCGCACGAGGTATTTGAGTTGTCGCGAGTCAACTACTGATCAAAGGCAAAGCCCTCTGCGTTGCTCCTAGAGCATCAATAGGGCTCCGAGCGCAAACGGAATTCCTACCCGTACCGCACTTATTTCTTGAAGACTTCAACTCTCACGGTACAGCCTGAGATTTTCTTCACGATGATAACAGATCTACATTAATTCAGGATATTGGCGACAATTTCAACGTGACTATTTTAAACGCGGATTCCTATAGCGCCCATTCATGCAAGCTCCTTAGATTTATCGCTATGCTCTATATTGTTAAGCGGACCCTACATGAGACAGAAATATTGTCAATAAATATATTGACAAGACTGCTTCAATCCATCAATCCCATTTAAACTTCACAGAATCAATATTTTCAAGATGATGTTCCACCATCAATATATTGATCAATATATGATTTATTGCCAATATTTCTGCTCGTGTAGGGTCCGTTTTAAAGCTAGGTGCACGTGGAAGATAATTCCTTATCCCTACGGTAACGACAACATGTCTATCGTGACTTCTATTTCTAACTATTCAAGATCATCGAATAACCTCACACGAAACATTGTTTGGAAGAGTTATACGACCGCCAATCCAGCTTCCTCCGGAGCAAGAGTACATGGACCTCCGCGTATGAAATCTACCTGAACGATGTAACACCCTACAGTTTCTGGAAGTACCGTAAGCTAGGAAAGGCACTGAAGTGTTTGACGAAAGTAAAAAAAAACGCTGTATTGACGCAGGTTCGTTTACGGATTTATAAAATGAACATCGATTAGAACCCGACGTATGAGTAACCGAAACTATACCAACGAGAGCGTAGAATATTCATTCCACCGGATAGTCTCTTTCGCTTTGAAGATCTGTTTAGACTCTGTCCCAATACAGCAAACCTCATGATATCGTGTCACAACAATGTCCGTCGTCAAAAACCGTAACAGTAACCTTCTTCATATTATTCGCAATCACCCTTAATAGTTACAAAGCGGCATATAGGAGTGTCGGATTAATTTTCATAACCATGGCTCGCTTCTTCAAGGAATTAGTGTTCCCAGCGATTGGAGTGAAAGTTGATAGTATACATTTATTTTGAACAAAATGAACATGTTGGGGGAGATCTTTATGCAATTAAATACTGTCGAAATGTGCCTCAAATTGAGAACAAAAAAACTCGCCAAATCCGTAAAAATTGCTCAATCCGCGAAAACCGCTTAATCCGCGCGACCGTAACAGCCCTGCATATGTTTAAATAGTGTGTTCATAAAAATGCTAAACCATCGTCTATCGGGCTTTCAAAATCATTAAGCTATTCATCTCTAACAGTACAAAATTTACGCTGCTAGAATTGGTTCTAAATAGTCAACCTGCGACACGTCGACAATCCCACTGTCCATCGCGCCCACGCAAACCAAGCTCCGAAAATTCAAACTGACAACCCGTGAAAGGTATCTGAAGCAGCATTCCATTGCCTCCCCTACGCCAGATTCCCACCCATCGACAGCACATATGGCTGAAACCATTCCGAACCCCATAAAGGGAAGTGCTTCAAAATGCCAGTTTTCTTTTTTTTGCCACGCCACACTTTTTCCCAACTTGTTAGCGCAGTGCGCCCCCGTGCCGATTTCGGCATTCGAAGGAAGCGTTCCGCACCGCACCCGGGACGGAAGCGGCAAATCCCTAGATTTGCCACGCCACTCACTTCTGCATCGGGACTGGACTGGAACCGAACCGAAGGAAACTATTATCTCGTTAAAAAGATGATAATGTCTCATCATTTCACTCGGGCGGTGACTTTCGGAAGAAGTCGAAACGAGACCGAGAACCGAGTTGTTGGGATGGGACTCTGTGATTGCACAGTGTGGCGCGACCCCGGGGAGAAGTCGAGGTTCGTCGAAGTTTGTCAGCCAAACTGTTCACGTGCTGCTGGTGTGTGGCAGCAAAACGAAGGACTACTGGATTGGGTTTCTTCTCGTGACTTTGCAGCGGGTGCCTCATCGAGCGCTTTGTGTTGGAGAATTTAGAGTTATCTTCGCTGTTGTAGGTGTGAGTTGTCGTGGCTGTGTGGGAGGTGTGGCGGTGTTTCTTGAGCTTTTGAGGATAGTTCTCTTGGAAGAGGATTCTCCGAACTTCTAGTTTTCCGTGCAGAGTATGTAGTAAATATAGAATAAGGCCAGAGATAATTTCCAGAAGGTCCTAAATAACAAAACAATAGGTTCTCTTTATTTTTTCTTTTCCATTAATATCTATTCTACGTTTGTATCTTAGCTCTGCAAAATATGTTAGACAAAATTATCGCCTTTTTAGAAAGTGTTACAATTGCGTCGTTTTAATTGAAAGAGGTAAACAAAAAAAGCTTCCAATTGTTTCTAAGGTTCCATTGAAAAATGTCCACAGAAGTGCCACGTGATTTATTAGGTACCGCGGTACGCTAGTAACAATTGAGATTTTATGGTAGTTTTATAACCACTCATAAAACTTAGATTGTACTTGTAGCATGCTATAAAGCTGCATTTGTTACTTGGGTAGGGTTCTGATTTCAGTATTTATTCAAATTTTTCAAAAGGGGTGGAAGATTTGGTGAACAAAGTTTTGTTTTGCTGATTTCTTTTAATTTGCCGTAACTTCAACGCAGAATACTTCTGTAATTGCTTCTACTAAGAGAAAAGATTTAGATTAATGTGTATTTTTCATGAAATTCTACTCGGCAGCGGAATAATGAGCTAAATAACTTTGTTTACAAAAAACTTTTTAACCCTTTTGAAGAATTAACATCGATATGCAAAATTCCCAAACTGGAAACAATTTGGACAAGACCAAATTTTGCGCATAAGGACACAAGACCTAACATAAAGTATGGTTTTTTAGTATTTCGGATTCTCCTCGTCAGTAACTAACACCAACTTAATGCTATGGTTAGATTGTGTGCACTACCATAACCAATTCTTATCATCAGTGAGATCCAGGGGCGAATCCAGGGGGAGAGTTATAGGGGTTCCGACTCCTCCCCGAAAATGTTGAACTTGTTAAATTTAAAATCAGTTTTAAACTCAAATTCATTTCAAATAAAAAATTTTCCATGTTTTGCGTTAAATGAGATTATTAGGTATTGCAATGTTCATATCAAAATTTAAATTTTAGAGCCTTCCTGAAATCATGAACGCTATGAATCGGACGCGTTGTGCTGGTAAACGAATGGATTTATTAATTGCTAGTTCTATTCTATCGGAAACCTTTCTGCGATTCTTCCTGCAAATACCTTTAAATTTGTTACTTTAGATTTTTTCTCTGGTTTGTTTTTTTTTCTCTAAGCTGATTCATACATTTTTCTATGGATTCCCGTTAGAAAACAAATTATCCAATTAAGTGAATTAAAAATTAATGTGAAAGTCTTTTTTGAAAGCACAACTTTTTCGCCGATTATCGAAATTAACCCTTTTGCCATATTCCTATCAACAACCAAACAGGCCCTTCCTACTCACAATACCTATATACTATAAACATGTGCAAAACCAAACCGAAAAAAACCTATTTTAATCCACCTAGCGGTGCAATTGTGCCTTTCTCAATCATGAATCACGAGAATGTGTGCGTTGTTTATATTCATTAAAAACTTTTAAATGCATATATTACATTTTATTGTTATACATCACATGACACTATATACAGGAAAATAAATCGTTATTCGAGTTCTAAAATTTTGAAAAAGAAAAAACAGCCACGGTAATATTGAACTGAAAAAAGGTGCGAAATCGGCAAAGTCCCAAAAAGTCGATTTTTATAAAAAAATTTTTTTTCGAGATAACATAAAATCATAAAATACGAATTCGATTTCTGAAATTTCATGGGGTCCCCCTTTGAAAAAATTTTTGAGTTCCGGCTTATATGGGAATTTCATATGTGACCGGACGATTTAGTCTATATTTCCGGAACCATATAAGCGATCCGTACGAAATTTTATAGACATCTATGGGGATATTATAGCTATCATTTGGGACTAAGTTTGTGAAAATCGGCCCAATCATTTCAGGGAAACTGATGTGAGTTCGTAAATTTTGAAAGATGGCCGCTTTTCCCGGGCACTTCCGGAACCGTCTATGGTGGTCAATGTAGTCAACGAAAGTTTGTTTGGCTGTCGGTGACCTAGAACTGCAAAGTTAAGTTATTTGAGAGACATTTTAGCGAAATTTTTACCTTTTTTGCTTCCATCGGAGTATCGATTTGAATCACAATTTGCTATGTGATCGCACGCCACAACCCGTAACTCCGGAACCGGAAGTCGGTTGGGGATAAAATTTAATAGCCATTTACGGGGACGCAACATCTTTCATTTGATACTAAGTTTGGTTAATTCAGTCTAGCCATCTCCGAGAAACCGATGTGACTGTTAGTCTGAATTTGGATACTTCCGCCGGGGCTTCCGGAACCGATGATGGTGGCCAATGTGACCAAAGAGACTTTGAATGGCTGTTAATGACCTAGTACTACAAATCGAAGCAGTTGTGGTCACATTTTGGAAAATTTTTCACCATTATACATTCATTGCAGAATTTCTTAAAATCGACATTATCTGCGTGATCGTACTCATCACCCTGTAATTCCGGAACCGGAAGTCGGATCCATTAGAAATTCAATAGCAGCCTATGGGAACGTTGCACCTTTCATTTGGGACTAAGTTTGTAAAAATCGGTTCATCCATCTCTGAGAAAAGTGAGTGAGATTGTGGTCGCGTACACACACAGACGCACATACACACATACATACACACACACAGACATTTGCCGAACTCGACGAACTGAATCGAATGGTATATGTCACTCGGCCCTCCGGGCCTCCGTTAAAAAGTCGGTTTTCAGAGCAATTGCAATACCTTTCTATTGAGAAAGGCAAAAATTGTGTCTATTATCGCCGAAAAAACCGGGAAAATATTTAACCTAACAGCCGTAACGAGCCATTCCGTTGCACATGTCAACCTAATTCTGTAATGTTCCGCCAGCGAGAGCCGGTGTATGTCGTGAAATTAAAAAGTGCCAGCTAGCTAGCGGTCGATAGTTGTAAATTTTTTTTAGCTACTCTTTCCTAGGTAGGTATCACGCTTCGCCGCATATACGCTCTCTATCCATAAAATTAGCAGCATATTTTTAGCACTTTTCCGGATCATCTCTCGCATAATGAATCCAATTAAAATTCGATCACTTTGCTTCTGCGTGCAGTTTTCGCTCGGTAGCGGCTTTTTTGATGGTTGGTTGGTTGGTTGGCGAAGAGGGAAAACTAGAACATGTCAGTTTGTTGCTGTTATGAATTTGCAGCGGTTTATTTTAGCAGAGAAAAACTAGATGGGGTAAAACTCTAATTTTGACTCTCTTAGGGATGGTTGGTATCAACATGTTTACTTCGTTTCTAAGAACCAATATTGAACAAAAATGGCTTGAAAACGGTGAAAGGATCGGTGAGTCTAATCAATAGTTTTATATGGGTAAGGTAACAAAAACAGAGCGAAAATAGGCTCATATCCCTATTGGCAACGTTAGAATCGTTACCGCAAGAATGGACACGGCTACTCTATGCGGCGTATGTTGGTCTAATCGTGTCAATTCAGTAATCAGTGTATACCATACAGGCTACATAGACCGGTTTTGATAAATGTTTGAAAAAAGTCCTGTTCTATTTTATAACTTATTTTCACTTTGTTTATAAAGCAAATAAAGATTTCAGCGTTCTTCTAAGACTGGCGTCCTTGGCGGCGGCTATCCCGAACATCAGCACGCCGTTCGGCGTCGGCAAATGTCCGTGATGAATGTTAAGTGCCTGTAGAACAATCCAACCGGCAAGTAATGAATATTTTTTTCAGTGGACTTTGTGAAATCAGAGAGGAAGATTATACGTGCAGATCGGTTTACTGGGCAGACGATTTGTTGCGGAATTCAAACCCACTCTACCATACAACAACCCGAAGAATTTACGGTCGGAAATTTGTAAAAACACCCAAAAACCCCGATTTCCAAAAGATTCGAACGAAACCCGTTCGTGTTTGACTGTAGCACATTTCATGTAAATTCCAGCTACAAATCTGGAACTGTATATTGGTGAAATCAGTTGACCCTAGCTGTTTGATTCGATAAATAGTCAGTCACGACAGATAGCTCAAAAGTTCGCACAGATAATCTCAGAATTGTGCTATCCTGTCTAAAACAAAAAAAGTAACATTACTGTCGACATATCTTTTGTAAAGGAATACCGTATTTACATGCCCGATCACATGGTTGAGATCGACGGTGTGGTCACCGATTCGAGTGGTTTTAGAGTGAATCAACTGAGGAACGGAATTGACTCTTTTCAGGACCCATTACTGCAGTAAGTAAAGATTTTGAATACTAATAGCATGGAACCGAACTAAATTGTATATCTCGTTAAACTGATATTGGATGGTTATCTTTGTTTGACTGCATGCTTTGCCTAGTTACAAGGTTCGTCTGCCTGTTCGACTGTTTTGCACCGTGCGTCATATTCCTCACTATATACAAGTAAATGGACCGGTGTAGCTCCCCCTCCCCCTTTCTATTATAGAACAACATGCTTCATACTTTCTCCCTTTACTCTTGTTAATTTGTTATGTAAATTTTGAATGGGTTTATAATAGAGATTTATAGTCGTTTCCTGGATATATGTTTTTGCATGCAAATGGACAAATGATTATCCCTGGATTTGATAGCGTTTGCTTTATAGATTCGTTTGAATGTGGAAGGAATTTGCAATTTGAAATGTTATTTTGTACCAAAGTTTGTATTTTGAACTAAAACTTAGATATAAGAGATGGAAAAAAATTGAAGTACAAAAATTGTGTATTTTCTTGTACCGTACAAAATAATAGAACATTTTTGAAATTAAAAAAATACCAAGGAAGTTATTTTGAAAAGGCGATTTTTAGGGGTGAATCATAGAAAACTATACAAATTTTTATTTAAACCGACAGATAGACACATAGTCTCGTTAGCAAATTTGTGGCGCATTGTGTTCCTTACAACTGCTGAATACAATTTTTTTACTGCTGAATACAATTTTTTTACTTTCATAAATGACCAAACAAAAATATGCTTCTCAACTTTTGGAGGATTAATTACCAAACTACTACTTCTATAAAATGAGAAATATTTTATACACAAACTTAGCGGAAGACATTTTAGTTCAAAAATCGTTTATTCATGGTCAAAGCAAATCATTTTAAATTTATTTGTAGTTGGGTCTGTGGCCACATTTGCAATTGTGGCGCCACTGATATATGAACAACCATATGAGGGATAGACCACAAGTGAAAAATTATTCCCAACCCTAAGGGGTAACTCACCAGCAAATGAGTGTTTGGGACCGTGAAAAAAGGTGGAGCTAGTGGTCTGGGAAAATTACCGTATCGATGTTTTTTGAAGGATTTCCTTCATAGTGTTATGTCGGTTAGTCTGTGGTACCGGTACAGTTATTTTCTGTGGTACAGTCATTTGACTACACAGCCGGAGGTAACAATACTATATTGTTTGTGAAGTGGATAAGCAACAAAGTGGTAGTTAGAATTGTTTGCTTACTTTACTGATATCTATTGCTTTTATACTGTTCAAGATGGGTAGGTAGTCTGACTTTTGCAGTTATTTACTGGCTTTGGATATCAATCCCGGAGGCTGGGTTACGGCATTAATAACAGTAGACAGTGATTGAATGAGTGATTGCGAGTGCTTCGAGTTTTTTTATGAATATATTGTGGGGGAGTTTCTCGGGCACGGGAATGCTAATATATTGAAGTTGAATATTGTAAAACACAGTTCAGTCTTGAAATTGTTAGTGGCATGCCAAAATCCTTTAACTTGGTGCTCAACTTTCGGTTTGACAATTCTACTTACGCGTTCAGTCATATTTGCCTACGCGGAGATTTGTGCCAACAGCTGAGGGATTCCATGAGAAACCGGCCGACCGCAAAATATGACCATCGTCGATTCGAACGAAACTTTGCAGGTGTGTTCGCTGTATGAATCTCCATGATATTCTCTGGCAATTGGAATATTTTGATTCAAGAGTAATTTTTCAAAAGGGCGTAAACGTTTCTACGTGTATGAATTTCAATTTTTTTTTTCGATTACTGTATTTTATACAGCAAAACTATCTGAGAACAAGTTACAGGGAATGAATACTTCTATCCGAAAAAAATATGCACTGAAAAAAATGTGTCATTTTCCAAAAAAACAAAAATATATGATAAAAATTTAAATTGCGAAAAAACCCATTTTTTAAATTTTTTATATTTTGTTACCAAAAACCTAAAGAGAAAACAAACATTTTGATTGTAATTGCATGATGGAGAAAAAGTCGGTAAAAAAGTTTTTCTAACAATAACTTCGTACATGTTTTTAAAATTCATACTAATTGACATACAAAATTGTAATTTTATTACAGAATATAATTCTAAGCACCATTTAAAATCAAAATACATTTAACAAAAATCTTCCAAAATGCGATAGTTTTCGAGATATTTGAAATTTTGCTACTTCAAAAACAAATAATTCGTGTATTTATGCTCTTTTTAAAAGTTATTCGCGTTACCCCATAAAAAAATGTCAAAAATTTAATGTTTATCGTTTTAAAGACGTAAAAGCAACTTTTTAGTGTATTTGGATCATGGAGAAGCTTTCAATAAAAAAAGTTTTCCTAACAACAACTGTTGACATTTTTTTATAATTCTTACTATTTGCAGTCAAAAATACAATTTTCTTTTTGACTATGATTCTAAACGTCATTTTAAATCGAAATGCTCTTAACAAAAATTTTCTAAAATGTAGTAGTTCTCGAGATATTTTAACTTTTGTTTTAACAACACAATTACTTTGTTTTATTACGACCTTTTCATAAGTTAGTCGCGTTTCTCCATCAACAATAATAGGTTTTTCAAAAGGCCCGTAAACTTTCGTGCAACTTTCTCCTTGACATCAAGGCGATATTGTAAACCATTTGAAAGTTACATGAAAGCAACCAAAATATATTTCAACTTTAAAATGTTTCACAATATCGCCTTGATGTCAAAGAGAAAGTTGCAGGGAAGTTTACGGGCCTTTTGAAAAACTTATTATTGTTGATGGAGAAACGCGACTAACTTATGAAAAGGTCGTAATAAAACAAAATAATTGTGTTGTTAAAACAAAAGTTAAAATATATTAGAATTATATTCTGTAATAGAATTACAATTTTGTATGTCTATTAGTATGAAATTTAAAAACATGTACGAAGTTATTGTTAGGAAAACTTTTTTACCGATTTTTTCTCCATCATGCAATCACATTCAAAATGTTTCTTTTCTCTTTAGGGTTTTGGTAACAAAATATAAAAAATTTAGAAAAATGGGTTTTTTCGCAATTTAAATTTTTATCATAAATTTTTGTTTTTTTGAAAAATGACAGCATTTTTTTCAGCGCATATTTTTTCAGACAGAAGTATTCATTCCCTGTAACTCGTTCTCAGAAAGTTTTGCTGTATAAAATACAGTAATCGAACAAAAAAATTTGAAATTCATGCACGTAGAAACGTTTACGCCCTTTTGTAAAGTTGCTCTTGAGTCAAAATAATCTTATTACCTGTGGAAAATATTTAGTCTTGCATGACGGTGAAACGTGTGAAGTTTCATTGGAATCTAAGATGGTCGGTCACGATTTTAAAGATTTTCGGACGGATCTTCGTGGAATTCCTCAGCTGAATCTTTGTCTATTGTTAAACATTTTCAAACGGTTTTCTTAAAATGTTAATAGCGATCTGAAATTATATAAAAGGAAAAAAACTCCTTTTATGTGATTTGTGTGCATGGTGGATCCACTTGCCAACAACTTTTTTCGATAAACTTCATCTGTTTACACCGGTCCAATGATAGGGGATTCTTAGTTTAATAGTGTCCAGGGGTTAATAAAAAAGGTGGTTTCTAGGATTTTTTGGACATGAAATCGACAAGGGAGACAAATTATCTTTTGCGTGATTTTGAACACATGTTAAAAAAAATTTTTGAATGACAAAGAAAATAAAAATGGTGGATTTAAAAAATAATCTCATGTAGCAGCTCGCCACGGAAAAAGTAAAACTGCGTGCAAGCTTCGACCCGTAATTTTCACCTGAAACGAAAAATTGAAATACTTTCTTATGCACTTGTTTGTATTAAACCTTCTCATAGTGCGCTGGTCATTTGGTGTAATTTTTTAATCATTTCATCCCAATTATTGATTTGACTAACTTCTATTTATTCTTTTAATCTTTTATCTTTTCATAATAGTGTTCAATATTTCATTTCAATAACATAATCCATTTCAATTTATTTACCTTTTATTCATTTTATTTTTATTTGATTAATATTATTAATTTTATTCAAAATTTTTAATTATTTGATTTATTTCGTGTTTTCTTAGACCTGTTTAATTTAAGAATTTCATCCATTTCATTCGTTTCAATCATATTATTCGTTTAAGTCATATTATTCATTTTATTCATTCTCTTTTTTATTAATTTCATACATTTTATTAATTTAATTATTTTTTAATTCTATTAATTTTATTAATTTTATTCATTTTATTCATTTTATTCATTTTATCCAATTAATTTGTTTTATTCTTTTTTCATTTCTTTTATTTTTTTGTTTCACATTGAAGACCCGTTTTTATCAGCTCCCGGTTTTATCAGTTTATTGACCCGATTTTATCTGCCAGTTAGGGTTATGAGGCATAGTCTAGGGATTAAAGAAGAATATTTTTGCAACTTCGGTTTGTTAAAAAGCTATTTTTTGCCATTTTCCCATTTTATCAACATAACATAAACCAAGGGGGCTGATAAAAACGCTTAATTTGTTTTACTCAATTGATTCATTCAATTCATTTTATTGTTCATTTTTATTAATTTTATTAACTTTAATAGTATCATTGATTTTGTTAAGTTCATAAATGTTATCACATTTATTAGTTTTATTTATTATAATAATTTTCTTTATTAAATTCATATAATTCATTTATTTTATTTAATTCATATAATTAGTTAATATAATTTTATTTATTTATTATCAATGTTATTCATTTAATTTAACTAGTTCATTAATTTCATTAAAATCATTAATTTAATTTAATGCATTTTATTCATTTAAGTCATTTTTCACTTCATTCCTTTGGTTAATCTTTTTGTTTTATTTATTTTATTCAATTCATCCATTTAATTAATTTGGTTTGTTTTGTTCGTTTCACCATTTTTTTTTAAATTTTTACAATAAATTTAGTTTTATTCATTCTACAAATTCTCATTACTTTCAATGAGTTTATTTATTGTTATATTAATTGTATGCATTCAATTCATATAATTCATTTAACACGTATATTTAAATAATTCAATTAATAAATTCAATTCATTTATTTCATTAGATTTCTTTAATCAATTTTGCTCATTTATTGTAATTAATTTTCTGCATTTTATTCATTGTATTCTTTACATTCATTGTATTCATTTTATTAATTGTATTCATTTATTTTAATTTTAATCATTTTATTCACTTTTATTGATTGAAGAATTCGACTTAACGTTCTCAAATAGGTCTTAATTTTGGTAAGCAGTTTTATTTCTGTGCACAGTTAAATTATCAAAAAAGCTTTTTACTTGTATACAAAGCTTTTGTATTTTGCTTTTGTAATTATTTACAGAATTTCCAAAAACATGGTTTGTATAAAATGGACTTTAAAGTTTTTTGAAGGAAAAAATCAAATTAATAGAAACTTACAGGCATGAGATGTTAGTTATCTATAGTCTGCAAATTTGTAAGAATATTGTTTGATAATAATTCTAACGATTGAAGCAAATTAAAAAAAATCGATTTTTGAAGCTGACTGATGAAGACACCCTCTTCACACGTCTCTGTTTCATTGTTGAAAATAATTAGTTATTGCGTTAGTGTTTATTTATCAGCAGTCATTGACCACTTACGGGAAAGCGTTTTCAAACTGCATTTGTAAAAGTTCGAAAGCTAAGAGTGAGTAAGCAAAGTCTTTGGCATTGATCTTTATCCGCTGTAGAAGGTTCAGTACTGAGGACACTTATTAAAACCGTGAAAGTAATGTTTGGGTATCAGGAGGTTCTTTAAATATTATTATAACTTTCATTTTTATTCTCTACAAACGACATGTATTATAATTGCATTAATCCTCTCACCCCTCAGAATTTTTCAGTTCCCCACTAACTTTTTCCATGGTTTCTTTGTCGAATCTGACAAAAGATGCCTAATATCCACTAACCTTGCGCAAAGTGCCACATTTTTCCACAATCTATCCCACCATCTAATGTTTCCATCCTCATTAATAATTACCATGTATCCACTGTCTCTAACCGATCCTGTTCCTGAAATGTAAAGTATCTTCTTTCAAAAAACCACCGCATACATTGGATACAAAGTGTACACGACAGAGAGATAAAAAACTGGGACGCTCTTTGCAGCTGTTAAGCCCATGAAAAACTCGCCCCTAAATCGCCGATCGGGCGTAAAACGTCACGTGTTGTGGTCTAGACACAATACCAGTTCCACCTTTCATATACCTCTCGTCTAGATACCTTGAGAGCCACAGGCACAGAGCACGGCAAACGAGCCTTGATCCGACAGCCGACGACAAACGATGTGTTGAAAACGGGGCCCCAGAGTTTTTCGCACGTCTATCCAGATTTGTTCACCCACCCTCACACGCAAACACGTATGTGCGAAACTAAAAAAAAAATGTATGAAATCTAACTCATCACGTTTTAATGCACGGTGACAGAGCGGATAATTAAACGACAATCAGTTTTGGACCGATTCTCCACCGCACGTCGCCCGGGACGTTACCAGTCAATGAGATGAAAATGTTTAAAAAATATTAGGAACAAACTAGACACCTACGAACTACGGTTGTTGGGGTAAGGACGAGCTGTCAGAAGGAACAACGAGGAGGGAGCGAAATTTCCCATCCCCGCCCCGGTTGACAAGTTGGCAGATTTAAATTTAATTAGCAATGATGAACAGTTTTGAAAATCAACCGGGATCTTGTTTCGGCAGGGCCACGTTTCCGTCACCTTCGGCGTGCTACGTGTTTCGACGAACGGACCGACCCTTGGTACGTCATTAGAGTGACATTTTCAAAGAGGGGGGGGGTAGGGGTAAGGTGGGAAGAGTGACGGTATGCCCGGCAAAGATCGTAATTAAGGTCATCTTACGGGAGTGAAAATGCCACCGAATTTCGGTCCGGATCGATGCTATTTTCGGTTGGCAGCTGAATTGCTGGAAAGGTGGTATCGATTTTGCTGGACAAACTGTCCAGGCGGACACATTTAATCCGATGAGAGTTTGGATCGGGGTGTGTGTGTGTGTGTGTGTTTACAGAGTTGCTGGAGTTGGACAGATTGGATAGTCCATTTGTTGAAATTGCTTTTTTTTCGGACTCGTATTCATTGCGAACGGGGGGAAGTTTTTTCTTCACTCGCACAGTGTACTCTGTTCGATATCGATTCCTTTTGAGCGTGAAATGGGTTCCTGTAAAGTGATACTTCTTTGACAGTTCGGAGCTGTGCTGCAAAAGTTTTGGACTAGTGTGTTTCGATGTAGTTTAAATCTGTATAATTTCTTTTTGATTTTAAGTATTTAAATATTGAAATTACTACCATTGAAAGGTTTTTCAAGTGAATGTGAGTACAATCGTTCGTATTATCGTTCCAGCTGCTACCCAAACATAGAAGTATCTAGATGTATGCTACGTTTTTCACATCATAGACTAGGATTTTTCTCCAATTTTAACATACTGAGGGACTCTACGAGAAGCGGCCGACCATAAAGTATGACCATAGATTCGCAGTTTGCAGTTGTGTTCGGGTCATGAATCTCCATGATTTTCTCTGGCAATTAGAATAGTCACAGAAGTGCAATTTTTCAAAAGGGTGTAGAAGTTTATTCATGCATTTAAATGATTTTTTTTGTTCAATTATCGTGTTTCGTACAGTAAAATCATCCGACAATTCGTTAAGGGGAGTAAATAGTTCTACGAAATACAATTTATACAGGAAAAGACGTTGTGACATTTTCCAAACAAAAATTATATTAAAATATTCAATTACAAGCAAAACCCATTTCTTTAATTTCGACCAAATCCTTGAAATAAAAAAAAAATTTTAAATGCCATTTCAACATGGAGAATCTATCAGTAAAATAGTTTTGTAAAAATAAATTTATACGTGTTGTTAAATTTCCTACTAATTGACAAACAAAACTGTAACTTTATGACAGAAACTGATTCTAAACGTCATTTCAAATCAAAATGCATTTAACGAAAATCTTCCACAATATGATCGTTTTCGAGATATTTGGAATTTTGTTACCAGAAAAGCAATTAATTCGTGAAATTATGCCATTTTTATAAGTTCTTCGCGTTTCTCCATTATGAACTATTAATAATTAAATATTTGTCATCTGAAACGATTTTTTGATTTTCCCTAAGGAATATGGTAATATAATTTTTTGATGCATTTGCATTATGGAGAAGCTATGATTAAGAAAGTTTTCCGAACAGCAACTTTTAACCTCTTTTTGTAACTCATACTATTTGCAGTTTAAAATGACTCTATATGCCGTTTGAAATCAAAATGCAAACAATTTTTTTTTGAAAATGTAGTAGTTTTCGAGATATTTCCAATTTTGTGTTAACAAAAACAATTACTTTGTTTTATTATGACCTATTCATAAGTTATTTGAATTTTCTTTCCAGGTTTGGTTTGTCAATGGAGGTTCCAGTGTACCAATTTCCTTACTCCATCGCATAAGATTGGAAATGTAGTACAAATTGCTGATGTAGATAGTTTTTCTTAGTTCGATGAAAAAATCGTAATTGTTCATAAGAAAATCTCATGCAATCACACAAACGCAGTTCCATTTTTTTATCAACAGGTCTACCTCCTAACCAGGCCAACACTGATCCACTCAGCCATCAGTTTGCTGACGACCGGCGAATCGCTATATTTGCGTATATTTAGTATCTCGCCAGCATCAGCAGCGGCCAATCGGACTCTGCGGAGGCACAATTTCTAAAGCAAACAATACGTCAGCAGTCGTCGCGCTCCGTAGTTATAGTTATTGACATATTTTTTATTTTAAATGAAAAGATCAATAATAAATTAATCAAAACAGCTATTCATGGTGCACGAGGGGACCGCCATTGAGCCAGAGCCGTTGTGTCCGTGAATGACTCGCGATTGGACCGCGCTATCGATGAAGCGAGGACGTCCGGGCGCACATAGGCTAAGAGTAGGGATGGGGGAATTCTACATCAGCAATAACGGCCTGCACTATGAGGGCATCTGTTCATTGAGGACGCTGATGAATCTTAATGGACGATCGAAACGGACGTTTGCCGGCTTTGCGTACAATGTGGCCAGTTGGCGGTACGGACGGCAGAAAACAGTAGAAAATTAGTAATTAACTGGAATAACTAATCAATCGATGGGTGGTGTTTGGATGTTTGTAGCAAGTACCAAAAAATTGTTACTGTCGCCTTTCGGCGGATCTTTGGACTAATGTAAACATCCATCTATAAGCTACTTCCAGTCAATTGCAAACAATAGATTGAGTTAATATTTTTTTCAAATAGTCTTTCGTGATAATTTTTTGTTTCGCCAGTCGGGTCATTCTTCCAGCGTTAAACTGCCAGTTGCACAGTCATTTACCACGTAGCCCAGGAGGTCAAGCAACATAACCTCAAACGGTACACCACACAGCCGGTCATTAACCACTCAATCCAGCTCCCAATCGGTTCGGAAACCCAGATGGTTCCTGAAAATAGAGCAGTGAATCAAAGTTCCATAAAACAATCTCCACCATCCATTCGGAAAACCGCATCGAAAAGGCGCAGAAGTTGCAAGTTGATACAGGCGAGAATTACCCGCAGGGAAAACGGGAAACCACAAGAAAATTGCTGCAAGGAGAAGAGCTGCTTGTTGGCTGGTGCGGCATGTGGAGTGGATGGAATGAAAAAAAAAGAAATGAGTGGAATATTAAAGAGTAATTTAAACTTTTATGAATTTATCTGTGGTGTGGTCGTAAAATGGTGTAATATTTACAAACAATGTAAGTGCGGCTTTTCGAGAGTGATGATGAAGTGGATGCCGAAAGAAGGAAGCACAGCCCGACCAAAACTGATTCACTCATCAAGCGTAGAGAAGAAATCTGCTCTGTTTGGATACTCCGGGGGGAGGGGGCCCGAGGCCGGGAGTCGGTTGCCAACTACACATGTGATTCCGGTTGTGAATACTATGTTTATACATACATTAAACTGAATTAAATTAACTCGAGAAGAAAGATGTACGGATAGTAGAACGAAACGAAAATAAACAGCCAAACTGTTGCACACTACGCCAGCCCCGCTTGGCAGCACACTCAGACCTTCGCTCTCTGAACCGGCTGATCTCCCCCTTCGGATACGAATCTTGAACGTTACCGCAAACATGGATGTAGCTAGTGTTTTTGGAAGCAGGAATCAAATGAAAATACTTTCGCATTTCTGGCTAAGATAATGGAAGTAGTGGTTGTGTTGCTGTGGCATAAAGGAAATTCTGCATTTAAGAATTTACACATATATCCATTGCGATATGGTGATATAAGAGTTCGTAATCGCGGATCGCTTTAAAAAAATGGATTGCTAGTTTATAAAATATTTCTTCAAAATATGTGACATATTTTCTATAGTTTTATTGACTTCAGTAGGTTAAATAAATTTAGATTACCATTCTTCTCGTACATCGATAAAGCTCAACTTTCTAAATCTAACAATACATAAGTGCAACTCTTAAAATTTCAAAACGATTTTTATTGATTTTCTAAGAAAATGTAAGTTTGTCCTTGATTGACACAATTAGTTTTATTTGTCAATGGTGTTATCTATATGGTTTAGCATCTTTGACAGTCAGGGGTTGTACTAATGGAAACGCTGAAAATTTGGGTGATTGTCGGGAATCTTTTAAAAGAACTTTTTTAATATATAAGGGTGTCTTGGAAAAAGAGCGTTGTATGCGCTGGCTTTGGAGGCGGAAAAACGTTCCTCTAATACTGCCAAAGTTTCCGGCCGAATGAGTAGCCGAAAAAATAATTTTACCATCATACTCCCAAATAAATTACGAAGGATTTTTGAATAATATGAAAATATAACAATGTCAAAAAAGGTTTTTCTGATTGGGGTTAACCCCCTTCCCATATCCAAATTATTTTGCTTGAAGAAAAATTAGTGGTGATGCTGATTAAATTAATTTTCTAGTGCTTTTCAATTAATTTCTAAGAAAGAGGGACTCTTTGTTTTTGTTTTGACTATTACGGCGCCATTACAATATCTTCCAATTATTTATTAATACGACTGATAATTGTTTAGACTAGCATATTATCCAAAAGGTCCAGAGACCAACGTACAAATGACTAAATCATTGACAGAAGAGAATTTAAACAATGAAAGACTTATAATACATCAACTATTTTTAAAACTTGTTTAACCATCAAGACTTTTTTCTGGATCAAAAAAGTTAAGTAAACACGCGATTTTAAAATTATTTTGCATTTTTTCACAAATGAACTAATATATCTCAATATTCTGAATACCTGGAGCATTCAAGTCTTCAACAAAGTTGTTTCCAACGTCATTATCAATAACTTATAACTTCTAGGAGAATAATGAATAAATTTGTGTTTTCTAAAGATGAGCTGTTATAAAACTTCTTAGAAGATACTGAATTCCCAAAACTGACTGTTTCAGAATTGATTGTGATCTTGGCTGAAGAAATCTGTTTATTTCAGTATTCTTGACTTTAAAAGTATGTAACTTGAGAACACGACCTTGTGCACAAAATCTATTTAGAGACCATTCATGGCTAACGTAACGCACCCAAAATTGACTTCCCTCTCCAAATTTTACGCCTCTTTAATTTTTTTTCAATCTCGCGGGGTGACTTTTTTTATAAATGATAATTAAAAAAAGATGCTGGGTCATTAGGCCGAAGGTCATTAGACCGAAGAACATTAGGCCGAATCGACATTAGGCCGAATGGACATTAGGCCGAATGGTTATAGGATGAATTCATCCCAAGGCATAAGGCTGAATGGTCATTAGACCGAATAAAACAAAGAGCGTGATAGATGAAGTGGTTGGAACTGAAAAGAATAATCAGTTTTCAATGAAGGGTGATTTTTCAGATTTTTTAGAAAACTTATGATTATAATATTTAGCAATACAGGGCAGACGTTCCCTTATTCATCTCATTAGTAGCACGTTTGAGAAAAAGTTCGATTATTTTGCAATATATTTAACATATGATGAATGTTTTGGGCAACATAGCTTGCTACATATAGACACACGACCTACAAAGCTTAAAAATTAAAACGTTGGTACCAATTTCATTTAAAACTGTTTTAAAGTTGTGACTATCACGCCCCTGATTTCATCTCAATACTCCTAAGAGTTCGTCTTACAGTTCGCAAATTCGGCTCAATTAGTGAAAGAAAAAAAAAATAAAAACCTCCCTGTCAAACTCAACTGGAATTTGAATCGGATTTTCGAATTACTTTCGTCGAAATTCCAACTCAAATGAAACGACCGATTCCGAGTAGAGACCGGTTATGTCATTTGAGCAGGATTTCTGACAGAAACCAGCAAATCATTTTCTGACTAACTTCAATGGGGTGTACTGAACTAATAAGACATATGTAAAAATGATCAGAATAATTTGAAAAGGGGTCTAATACAATATTTAGTTCCGCTGAGTTAAGAAATCTTGTAATTTTCTAGATTCAGATCCAAAGTCATTAATAAACCAGACGCTGATCCGTCGCTTTGACATTCTTGACATTCACTTTACATATGGATCGTGATTCGTGATAGCGTTGCTCTTTGTCAGTTACGAGATCAATAGAAATAAAATTTAAAATTAAAATCTTTTCATCTTCAGGTTTGCTCCTTATGGTGAGGGGGGGGACTGGGCGTACTGGTTTCAGCTAGTAAAAAATAACATTTTTTGTAGAGCTTTGGGTAAAGCGAATTTACCAAAACTTTTGTATGTTATAATGTATCATTTCAGTAATATTTTGTAATTTTTTCATGCAAAAATATTCACAAGCGACTCGATGATGAAGCTTTTTGTAGAACGTCTCTGGAAAAAAACATAATTTGCGGTATTACCTGCCATTCAAAAACTACTTAACCGATTTATTTCAAATTTTGTATACACATTCAATGTTAAAAATACCAAGCCCCTGCGTTGAGTTTTTGTGAGAATTTTTTTTTGGGTAAAAGGGGTTTTTACGATTAAGGGGGTTTTAAATGGCGGAATTTTTCATGAAAGATAGCAATTTTTATTTCAAATGAGTAAAAAGAAAGACAGTTTTAATTCATCGAATACGATAATAAGAAAGGACATGAATAGAACACCTGATCCGCAGGAGTAGAGTTAAAAATAATCGAAGCTCTTTTTGACGGCTGAAAATGAACCTGATGTAACCCGTGGAGAATAGAAAAAATATGTTGAATGAATATTGAATCCATGTGATTCATTCAGTTTAATATCGTACTATAATATTCATTTCACTAATTATCTAGGTAAATGTTTTCAAGTGTTGGAAATGCATATAAAGTAATAGTTACCATCGCTTACATTGTGCCAGGGTCTACCTTGATGCGTTTGATTCGTTGCTGGACATTCGTTTCGTGTAATAATCGAAGATGAATGGAAACCTCTATTGAATGAATAGGCAGTTTGTTCGTTTGACGTTTTCAGTTACGTCACAGAATATTGAGAATTAAGCTATTGGCCGGTGGATATGTGAAAAAATGGAACGATGAGGAAGTGGAAAAAACTGAGCAAAATGTAGCGGGAACGACTGTACGGGCACTGATGCAGGGTGTCAATTACAAATACTCATGCTAAAGTTCAACCGACGTATATAAGCGGAAATAAATTTATACTGAACTTCTGTGAAATAGTTTCATAAATGATCGCTCGTTTATGATGCGTGCTGTTGATTTTGAGGTACTAGATGCGGCTTTTGCCGTCATTATGACTTGAACAAGTTTTTCATAGCAGTGTCTTAACATGATTTTCTGTAATGTGCCGTCTGATTACAAAACAGGTACTTAGGTAATAAATTGTCCTTTAAATGTGCAAATAGTTTTTCTGTTTTGTTACATAGGAAGGAAAATAATCCAAAATAACTATGCCGAAAACAGCAATGTGCTAGGATTTTTTTTCACAAAAATGCTATTATGATTTTAAGTTAAAGGGTTAAATTTATCGTGGAAACATATTGTTTCTGCCAACACTGCAAATTTTCAAATAAGAGCTACATTTCGACCCAAAATATCACGCTACGTCCAATAAATTCAGAAAATGATTCTGAAAAATTCCTTTAAAGACACCAAGTCTCTGCGATGGACATAAAATTAAAAGTATTTAAACATTACCGTCATGGGGGGTTACTTTTCGCCATGGGGGCTACTTTACGCCAAAATTAAAGAATGATACTTGAGCTTCTAGTTCAAATTTAACGTTATATTTTGACAAAAGCAAAACGTAGTATTATTCTCTGGCTCAACACAAATATAAAAATTGGAAATAGATTAAGGAAATTGCTTGCAACTAATCGTAGTAGGCGAGGAAATTGAGACATAAAATATACGCAAAAAAACATTGTAACTTATTTTTTTGGGAAAGTGTGATATACTAGTCAATTTATTAAATAAGATGATATAGATTACGTGAAATTAAACTGGCAATGTAATGCAATTATTTGTGTTTGTACTTTTTGTCCGTAATTTTGATTGTTTGGTAATTGGTGATCATATGCCCATTTTATTTAAAATTGAGGCTACTTTACGCCAAGCTTTACTTAACTCTATATTACACAATCTGTAAATTTGATCTAAAATTTACTCTTATTTTGGGATTTGACTCTAATTAAAAGCAGGTTTTTATTAGCGTACTAGTTTGACTGTTTTGAGAAATAACAGTAATCGATAATTTGCAAATTGAGTAGTGTAGTTGCAAAGGAGTAAGCATATAAAAACGCCATCGTTTATAGAAGTATTTAAACTATGTGTATTGAAGCAATTTGTGTTGGAGTGACAGAAACAGCAGCGGGGAATAGTTCTGCGGTGTATGCGAATGATCTTATAGTTACAACCTCACAAAACAAAAGGGTCCTCAGTATATTGGAGATGGATGAATCTCATAAAAGATGGATGAACTGACCTGACTATTAAATATAACAGTACCATTCGCGTTTCTGTTGGAAAAGCCTTTGCACTCCGGAACACAATTAAAACTAATTTTAGAAAAATACTAAAACAAGATTGTCAAATTCATAAGGATCAATGAAAAAGTATATCATGAAGAGCGTTTTTTCTCGGCTTGTTGTTTTTCATTGTAGGACTTATTGACTCTCCAAAACAAAGTTATTGGATGCGTGGTACGCAGTTTTTGAACATACCCTTTTGTTTTTACGAGCACGACATTCATTTGCATTCACACATAAATAACGAGCTGCTTCTGCTATATGTAAAACATCAAAGAGTTTCAAATTTGAAGTTGCTTGATCATCTTGAGTGTAATGTACAAAAAGTTATATTTTTTGCGTAAAGTAACTTCCGATGACGGTAGTTCAAATTTCAGGATTTTCAATTTTTAATTTTATTTATTTTTTTTCGTATGAGGTAAATGAATATAAATATATTACAATTACTTTTTTTCGTATGAGGTTTCTAAATTAGTTTTCAATCTATACCCACATCTGATTTTATTATCAGGTAAAACGCGGGTAGTTACCCCCCCCCCCCCTTCCCTGACACCCCTCTCGTCCTGCCTGACCACAGGAACGCCGTTAGGAATACCGGAGAAGAAGTTTCTCCAAGTATCAGGTGCAATGAGTTCTACGTATATAATACTGGTGCATGGTATACACGTCTTATATACCTTTAAAGAACGTATGTTTTGCATGCGACATTAGTGCTACTATAGAGCTAATGTTATGGTGTTGATTTATTCGTTATGCAGAATTATATTCGACCTATTATTCAGGATATCACACTATTTCGCTGATAACTTACAGTGATTGGAATGCTCTAAAATGGGCATTAACATTTTTGCTTCGTTTCCAAGGAGTTGAGTATAACGTACCGTTAAGCATCCTGTCATTTGAGCTATTTCGCTGCATAGAAAAAGCAGACACTGCACTAGTGCCAAGACGAATTAGGATACAGTAAGCCTATTTCATTGCATTTGAACATTTCAAATATAACCTAGATCGTGAATAACGACATGACGATGCAAGGTACCTCTGTTCAAGACTACACAGTAGGGGGGGGGGGGCACACATTTTAGAATTCTGTGGAACCGATTTAGATCTACTCGCAATATGATCTGCATCCACTAGGCAAAATATTGATTTGATGGGTTACACTATAGTTTAGCACAAATGGTTTAAAGTTTGTTTGTGTTTTAACATTGATACGCATTCAATATTACTTATATTCTTGTAGACACGTTGCTATGTATTCTAAAAATATGTGGAAAGCTATTCCAACAGATTCGAGTACAGTTTACAATTTCCCCAAAGAGAGTAAGAGGCTACGACTTCTGGTTCGAAAGTTATTCTATATACAATCCTTTAGTGTGTAACATGCCTTCGTTACCGCCCGCTTAGTCGCACAGAAACTCTACCCTAATCCCATGGTTGGCACAATCCTCGCCTTATAGTTTTTCAAAAAGCAAAGTGGAAAATCATTTTAATGTCCTAACGGTCGTTTATTTGACATTCTAGTCTCGAGGTCTCTAACGATGATCCCCTTCCGAATGCCGGTTGTCGACTCGTTGGCCCGGAAAACACGCGGAAACACTGGTCTCGATCCGAAATATGACCCGTGGTTGACGATACTGCGCACGTTGCGAAACTTGATTGATTTCGGTTGTGTTGGCTTTAACAGTTTAGTGGATTTTCACTTAATTGCCACCAATCGATTATAGCGGGTTTAACTTATAAACTTTTGCCGAAAACAGTGTCCAAGTTTAAGTCGTGTGGATGGTTTGCTGTTCCAACTCCAAGTGACGATCGAGTCGGTTGCCGAGATTCCCGGTTGCCCTTGGCTCTGATTTATCAATTGTTCAGTCGTGGTCACCGAATCAACTTCAATTCTCTGGAGTATGGGTGTTAGTGGGTGTTTGTGGCGTGTACACGGAAAAAATGCCATGAATTCTAGAACAATCACGTTTTACGTTATGAAAACAGGACAATGAACGTTACCATGAAGCCACCATGAAGTCTCCTCATGTTCGCCTACCACAATGAAATAAAAATAAATGATTATGTTAAAATTCGATCTCGCATATTTAAGATAACACGTTTCTGATGATATCATCTGAACTGTATTTTCGCTTTACACCAACGGTGTAACTTATGACCTCAACAAATACGTCAAGGTTCACTTGATTAAAGGTTGAGCTTGCCCAGTGGCCAAAACCAATGCTATTTTTATAACTTTCAGGACAAAAAAGGTTTAATTCTGCAATTCCAATACGGCTGAATGAAGCCGAGCCAAAATTTATATAAAATAACTAAAAAGAATCCAATGAGCTGAAAGGCATGGGGAATCGGGTTTTCAGTCTTCTCAGTCTGACGAGTAATGGCTCAAAACCTTGGATATTAGTTCGTTTTCGTTACGCAGAAGTCAAACCATGAATGCTGAGCCCTAATCTGGGCGGCTGAAGAAAGCTAACTAATTTCAGAGTCGATTGAATCGTCCTTTTCATAAGAATTCTTTAATCCTTTTTTCTGATTTATAGCTTGCACCAGACCATAGTCAGCTTTCTTTCGTTGTTTCTAGTCTGCAGCAAGGAGGTTGTAGTGACTGTATTACTTTGATCGAGATAGCAGCTGAAGCATACTTTTTTACTATAAATGTAGCAGGTCGCTGTTGGCCATAATTTCATCTTCAAACAAGACGGAATACCTGCTCAGTATGCTCAGAAAACGCAGAAATGGCTTGCAGAAAATATTCCGTGGTTTTTGGAGAAGGAAATTTTGGCTATTAGCCGTCCCGGTATCAATCCTTTGGATTGTTGGTATGGGACATCATGGAGCGAGATTCAAAAGACGCCACTCGTAGATTGCTTAAATATAAAGTCAAGGCGGTGATGATTTCTTTGAAAATAAAAATTGTAAAACGTGCATGCGCCGTTTCCCAATGTGTTTAGCAACAGTTATCGAAGACGATTTTTTTAAATTAAATTATTTCACATTTTCAAATGATATGATTGAAAATAAACCTTAACCTGTTCATTGCAAATATGATTAACTAAACGTGCCATTTACTGAAAGAAACGTCAGGTACCCTGTATAAACACTTTTCATGTCTTCCGCCATCTAGAACTTATCTTGTTTATAATGCTTGAAACTAAGTTTTGATATTTTTCTACATTCTCTTTAACGACCCGGAAACCCACCCCTCGGCTACGCTACTGCACGCTACTACCACACAATATGAATGAAATCGTGCTATCCCATATCTCGACTGTGTTTTCTTTGGACAGCTCAGCAACACCAGCCGGCTGCATAGAGAGAGAGACAGAGGATAAATACAAAAAAAACTAGTTTCATGAATTGTTCTCATTTGCATGTGAGCTGTCTAGGAGAAATGTGTAGTGATTTACTCCTCCTTCTGCGCCCTCCACATGTACCTACGAATCTTCTCTCCTCTGAAACCCCACCGCGGTGCGATGGTAATCCAGTAGTTTTTGGCCTCTACGATAGAGGTGGAAAAATACGAGCAAAGGAAGTCATGTCATTTCCTGTACAATTGCATCGCACTTACTCAGTGTGTTTCTTCTGCTCGTGGAGGGGCTTTCTCGACGACCTGCCGGCCGCCGAGTGTCGTCGGCGTTCCGTTGCATATCTGGCGCAATCAATCTCGCAGCGATGTGACGGTGAAGATGAGGAAAGTTTGCACGCTGAGAATATGCCTGGGTGATGCGGGGGTGTTGGGTATGCTGCAGCGGTTTTTAACCCTTTTTCGTATCACGGACCTTGGACGTTTGCGGTTTCAACTCGATTTTAAACGCTGTAATACATTATTTTCAGTCTTTACGTAAGAAATCTTAAAATTTCAAAATTAAATTTTATTCTTAGCAGATATTCTGCTTCACGACTACGCTGAACATACTCCAGGTTCTCTTTAGGTGTCCACGAACCACAGGTTGAAAATCACTGGTCTAATGCATCGAATTTGAAAAAAAATGAATGAAAAGCATTTCACAGCCGTTGACTTCCTGAAACATTCTGATAAAATCCAGATTGGTCATACAAAAACGGGCGACTTCTACTTTTTGGCTTACATAAAAAAGATAGTTTAACGTCAATTAAACTCGCCTGAACACAACGCCATTCGGGTAGCAATCAGACAACCTATAGTCGCTGGTGTAAGCAGCGCACAATTTCCTTTAACAAGTCATGTTTGCTTTCCTAGACTGCTGCCGTACTCGATCGTCAGGTTCAGAGCTGAGCAGCATCGTCCCTGGCAAAGTATGAGTAGCAGCCGGCAAGTTAACCGAAGTGCAGCATTCTTTTTAACGAGATCGCTCGGTTGCAGTCTAAATGGTAGTAGACTCTCGAGCAGAAACCACACACGCGTGGTGGCTCTGGTTGGAGTCCAAGCGGCGACGCACTGCAAATCACTACTAGGTACTGCCCTGCGTTACGGGCATATGCATCAGAACGATGCCGACCTTCGGCTGAAAATATCAGATCTAATTAATGCAATTAGACGAAAATGTGTAAGTTGAAGATGAGAGTCGCTGTCAAACGGTTGGAGATCTGTTGGACGTGTGTTGCCGCTGCCGCCGCCGGAGCGGACCAGGTGCTGGGTGGTGGTGAATGTTTTGATGTGGATCATCCAGGTTGGTCGCGACATTTGGCTATGTAAGGTTGGTGCGCGCGGAGAATGTGACTGCAGTTGGGAAAATGTGGAATTTTATCGAGAGTTCTTTGAATAGGAAGAAGAAGAACGCCACAAGTGTTACAGGAAACTTCAGTAACCGATCTCTGTAATTGGAAAATACTGTAAAGGTATCTTGGTAATTGAAATAACCTTTTCTTGATTTGATTCAGTCCAATCAAAGATTTTCCCTATATTTTGTACTAAATGTTATTTTTATTTTCGTTTCTTTTCAGGTGCGTACAAATGTATATCGACTGATAACATCGACAAACAGACCAAGGATGGTAACATGAAATAGCTAAGTATTAGTAAACCAAAAATGGATTGCAATATTGCTATATGTTCTGAAACATACAGAGAGTTTTAATTTCTTCCTAGAATGACTTATTCTATTGTCGTGTTAGTACTATCTATACCAGTAGCTGTCTATTTATCCAACGTTTCGGCTCATGTATTTTGCCTTCACATGTGCCGAAACGTCGGATAAATAGACAGCTACTGTTTTATTATACCAGATTGACTGCATGTCGAACAAAATAATATCTAAAATTCAAATCAGTCGACCTGACCAACTACCAAACCAAGACTATCTATACCATCAATAAAATTCTCCAAATGCTGTCTCGCACATCTCAACTGTTTCAAATCCCAAGAATTGGCAAACGGTTCCGCAAGGGCACAAAACCAGTATTAAAGTGTTCTGCTTGGTCGAGATTCTTCAGACAGCGCCCCCCCCCCCCCCTCAACCTCCGATTAAGTGCTAAAAATTGAATCAGCAGAGCTATTTATATCCTCTATCTTCGTGTTCGGATATGCCGTTTACATGCGCGAATCGATAGAAGTGGAAAACCATGTTCCACCGATATCGATCAGGTCTATCATAAGGCCGTGCGATGCACTCGGAAAAAGGCTATCACATCTCAGATGAGCGCTTTTGCACCACAGAACATAATCCATATGCTGTAGGATGCCATCCGCCTGCGGCTCTGGATCCGATCGCTAGGTACAGATTTGAATTTTTATCAGGTAATTGGAAATTGAGAAAAACAATTACCTATCCGGAGCACAGCACTCCGCCAACTAATGCAATCTAGAGAGGTCTTTTCGGGGTTACATCTTAAGCAACGACAACAGGTCGATTGAATTAAAAGTTCTAGATGGTGAACGAGTGCAGCGTATGGTTGGAGTTTGAAATAATGCAACTTTGTCGATACTTGAAATAATACGAGGTCTTACTTTCTCTCCCCCTCCCTATTCGTCTGTTGCGGCGGAGAGGTCTGACAGACGTTGATTTACATATTTCAAAGGCATGAATTAAAACACTCTCCTCTAGCGAGACACTGTATGTATAGAGTGGCGCGCAGAAGGCATCCGGTGGAATGATGGGGTTCCGTACAGTGAGTGTACTTTTCGGCACCGTCAAGCTGACACTGATGGGAAACAGGTGTCCTTCTTCTCCCGCTAGTGTTAGGCAGTGACAGTGGAAGACATATGAAAGCATAATTGAATTTGCATGTCGGAAGATAGTTTTCCAATGCTTCCTGTGCATTCGTCCACTGTAGGCTGCGAATGGGAGAATGGGTCGTTTGACAGCTGGGTTGGGTCGGGGTTGCGCTATTGCATTTTTATAGAAGAAAGGCTAATTATGCACTTGAAAACACAGCTTTTCACTCTTATTATTCTTGGATTTACATGTCTGCATGGAAGGATTCACGCTCAACACTATCGATTTTGGTATCAGAATTCCTGAATTTGCAAACACTTGATGATACAATAATAGTTCAGATTGGTGGGCGCGGCGTAGTTGGTAAATCCATTGTCTTGTACACAGCGGACCTGGGTTCGAGTCCCGACCCCGCACATATGGTTAGTAATTTTTCATAAGAGATTTTTCTAACCCGAAGAGACGAATGACCTTAAGGTTAAAACCTCCATAATTGAAAAAAAAAATACAGATTGGTAACTTCGTCCGAAAGTCTTCAAAAAAGTTGCAAAAATCAAGTATGAACAAAATAAAGAATTCAATACATCTGGTAGCTTCTTGTCACATGTAAGCTAATCTACAAAGACGAATGCGTCCAAAACTAATTTATACAATTGAGATCTCGCAAAACCCCGGATCTGCTCTGGCCGGATTTAGTCTTTTTCCGGACTGTCGTAGACTAATTCAGAACCAATGATGTTGATTTTGTATTACACTCTACCCTATCGTAAAATTTTGAGCGCCTATGACAGACCGTTCGTAACATCCCAAAATTTTTAAAAAATGTGGATACTTGTATGATTGAAAGTGTATACTTAAATCGACTCTTCCTTTGCCCTAAACCTAGTCAAAGGAGTCACGACGTTTGAGTTTTTTTTTCGAGAGTTGTCCTACTGGAGCTGTAGAGCTAGGTTCTCGGTAGGTCTCCCCGTCAGAATCACATACTACAATTTGCAGACGAGACAGGCAATGTCGCTCACTAAAACACTGCATTAGGCCAATTGTAGCGGGCCGTGATTCTGAATGTGATATTCATTGTACGGTTCAGGTATGTGCGGGCGTAGGGACTCGCGATCGCGTGTATCATCGCGAAGAGCTCGAGCATTTGTAGTTAACGTGTTCGTTCGCGTGTGCGTTTGTATGTCGCGTGTGCTAACGTGTATGTAACTTCGTGTGTATAAATTCTATTTTATAACCGTGTGCCATTCGCGTGTTTTCTTGGATAATCGCGCGCGGACCGTGAGTATAATACTTTATTTTTTGGCGTACTGCTAAGATGCTAAGAGTGTGAGATCTTTCATATCACTAGAGTGCCCGGTAATGTCGCCATCGAACGTATTGTCTGGTGGATATGTGCTTTATTTTTTGATTGGTCCTACTGAATGTATGGACCTAAGTTATTAGGACAGAGAGTAATGGTTTCCGGACGTGATCGATTCATGAGCGTGCGAAAACGGACGTTTGTAGGTTCGTGTTTGAGACAGCGTTTGAAACTTCGTGAGTGGTAAAACGTTCTCCTTACTACCGAGGTGTTATTAAGTTATTTAAGTTAAGTAGGTGTGCGTTGTTAATCGCGAAGGACTTAAGCGTTCGTACGTTAACGTGTTTGTCACGTGTGCTCGCGTTCATGTGACTTCGCGTGTACAAGACTGGATTTTGTAACAGTGGCATTTCCTATACAGGCGTGCGTTCTTGGATGGTCACGCGGACCTTCATTCTGATAGTTAGTTTTTGGTGTACAATTCACATTCTGATAGGGAGTAAGTTACCCAATATCATTAGAGTCCTCGGTCATGTCACCATGTAACGTGGTATCGAGTGGATACGAGAGCTTTCTTTTGTTAATTGATCAAATTGAAGGCACGGACCTAGTCTGCTGATATCAAGGATAGAAACATCCGAAAGTGACCATTTCATGATCGCGAGGGTGCTGGGTTAATGTTTGAGACCGCGTTTGAAAGTTTAATGATGCCATATTTACTTAACTACCGGGGAGTTTTCGTGTACGCAAAATCGCGGGCGTAAGTATATGTGGATTATTGCAATTGCATGGTCGTGTTTGTGGCCAGGTTTGTGTTATCGCGAAGGCCACGAGCGTTTGTACCTATATGAGTATAGATAGCGTATAGTAGAGATATACTAATAAAAGGAATCAAAACATGCCGAATAAAGAAAAAAAGATGCAAAGAGCTTGGTTAGAAGTGTATAAATTAAACAATACTATTTTGGTATACATAAATAATGGAAAAGAAAACTAATAGATGCACAAAAGAAACAAACTAATGAAGTAGAATAGAAAAACACATGTAACATGCAATCAAACTCGTCTAAATGCAGCAAATGTTGTATATTTATCATTAACAACAATTGCATGCTGTTAGACTTTCATCATGCTATGCTGGCCGGGAATGGATGACTCACGTGCGTCGGTAAATTTATTTTACCCTATTTTATCCAACCCGACTTTCTCGAATGAATAGAACCAAATGCTCAGATTGATCACCAGAAGTATTAGCCACTATTCTATCATATACGTCAGTTCTGCATCCATTCCCTGACCCAACTGTCACAAATACTCAGACGAATACATACATAGATAGACATACAGCTAGCACATAACAGTTGTACACTAGTACGAAAAACTACGATTATCACAAAGCTACAACTAATAGGTTTCTACTTATTCTACTTCATTGAATTAATTTAATTATTAAATTAATTTAATTAGTATATGCATGATGACGAAGTCGACTGATAAATGGACACACAATGACTCCCTCCGCGAGCCCCGTCCACGAATACCACCAATAGAACAATATTTGCAAACATGGCACACAGCAAAAGTCAATCTACGTCGATCCGCCAGTCGGCCACGACACCGCGCATAGACCAGTGGTTTAGCGTTGGTATGCGCAGGTGCAGAGTATGAAAAGACATATAACATAAAAAAGGCGCATAAGCCCTCTAGGTATCCCCGATGCACCACTATCGAAGCGTAATGCAATATCCATCTTAAAGCAATTGATACTTGATGATGTTTGCAATACCGTCAAACCCCTAAACCTTGGGGAGGGGACAAAGGTGAGTGCGTTTGGGTTGTAAGAAAAAACTGAATGAAGCAATCAGGCATGGGAAAAATCATTTCACGAAACGATCAATTTTAAATCATCCACCAACATGCTCTTACTGTGAAACTCGATCTCGGCAACCCTTCTTGTGCAGAGTTACGCGTTCATGCGAAAGCGAGAAGCAAAACACAAAACTGAAAAAAAGTGACAGCGCCCGGCTATGATTCATTCTCCATCGCATACGTAGTGTTTTGAATGAAAGTAGAAATGATCGCAAATGAATGTATTCTTTCATTCACAAAGATTCGTTTCAAAACATTCACCGGATTGTTCTAATAAAAAAAACTTGTTGTTCTTGTTTATAGACCTATGAAATTTTCACTTGGTGATCTCTTATTGTTGAGTAAGTAGTTTGCAATGTGCTGGTGAAAAAAATAACTTCTTAAAACGATTCCGTGCATATCACAATATCAATTTCAAGTGAATTGTAGTGCAATCTACTTCTCAACATTGATTATAGTGTACATTTGCACTATAAAGTTGACCTAACCCAACCAGAGAATACAATGTCACATTCATTTGTGAACTAAAAGTTGATTCACTTGTGAATGTTTACAGTACAATCTTCCGATTCAATCCGCGAATGAAGAACACGATCTTCTTCATTCAACATAGTACGTGTCATTCTTTTACTTGTCTCACATCTTCGGAAGTTCATCTCTACCTACGTTCAGTTGTGTTCTTTTGGAGAGTTTTAATCGGATCGTGAATGAACGACTGGCTGCTGTCAAAGCAATGAACGGATTCGCCAAGAATCATGCGAATGAATGATAATTCCCATCCCTGGAAGCAATGTATAAACTTAACCATCATAGTACTGCATTTCCAGAATATTTGAAGAGCATCGGTCTTTTGGAAATCTATATTGTGTGTTCAACTAATTTTTCGACTGGTCTCATCCTTTTAGTCACAAAAATAGCTTTTATGAATATTCTTGGATTATGCGGTATTCGATAAATCCAATCAAAGTATGCTTGGTTCCAGCAGAACATGTTCATGTTGTTAAAATAATATAAATTTAATTTAACCTTCCGGCAGTCGCGCTAGTGCACTGAGTCCACGCTCCTTTGAAAAACTAGCGTTTTACCAGCGGCTGCTCGTTCAGTGGGCCATAAGTGCGACTTCCGGAGGGTTTAAAAATAAGTTTTCGTTTGTTAAACTCAAACATTCAGTTTACGGACAAATGATGAACGCAAAGGCATATTATGCACTACGGCGACCGACACTCGATATGTTTTCTATTCTGTCTTTTCTACATGATTGGCACTGAAATGAATTGTACCGCTCGTATTGATGAGTTCGAGTAATTTTTATGTTTCTCTTTGAACGCCATTTTAAGTAACCTTTACATAACAATTGAGGTAGTGATACTGATTTTCCATTAGTTAGAATTCAAGTTATTGTTTGTAACCGTTAGAGTAAGGCGGGTAAAAATGCGCACCTAACATTTTTCGTATCATAACTATTAGTAGAAAAGCACAGGAAATTTGGCATAATTATAGAAATTAGTACTTTCATGACAAACCTTCAAACTGCATTACTAGAAATCTTTTAGTTTTTTTACAATTCAATTCAAGAACCGTTTTTGAGATAACAAATGCGCATTTTTGCCCCAAGGGCAAGAGTGCGCATAGCACGGGGCAAGAGTGCGCGCTGAATAAATAACCGATTTATGACCACCCATAACTTAAACTAATCAATTTTTGGATACCCATCGCCTCTTACTTTTCCTTCATTACTATAAAATTCCGCTCCTTTTGCCTCGTTTAATGTTCATATTGTAGAAACCGCTTGGACAAAGCCTAGGATCGGATTTTTCCTCTTAATCAACTTGTTGAAATTGTTATACTGGAATGTCCGGGCACCCAGACAAGGTAGATGGTTTTGCTAATGCTTAGTTTTTCGATTTGGGTTCGGCAGGCGATCATTAACTTGGACCGTCACTTGTCCGAGCTAATGACCCTGATTGCATCCCGACTATCAGTGTAGCAGTTTATAACTGCCGGACAAGCTCTGTTGAAGAGCCGGTTGTAGCTCGCACATAATCGTGAAGATTCCTGCTTGGAATACAGTACGGTATCTACCTAGCGAGTGAGACTGTTTCAATCACATTCCACGACGGTAGACGCCAGCACGTCCCTTCAGCAGAGAGCCGTTGGTGTAGTAGGCCACTTGAGTTTGTTGTTGTTGGTTCATGTAGGCAGACAACCACTCATATCGAGAGGGAATCGTCATATGGAATGTTCTGAGAGTGTGATATCACTTGTAGCAAAAAATTCTTTACCACAGCTGTGTTTCTGGCAGCAAGATCACATTCTTTGCAGATGGAATAGCATTTACTGGACCATCAACACATTTTCCCTCTGCCACTATGACGAATCTATTGCAAAAGGCCGAAAGACAAAAGGTCGAAGAGACAAAAGGTCGCGAGACAAATGATTAAAATGAAAAGGTCGAAAGGACGGAAGTGCAAATGCCAAATGGTCGAAAGTACAAAAGGTCGAAAACACAAAAGGTCGTCCAGTCCTCAGCTGCTTGGCGTCACTTCGGTTCCTTGGCGTCGGTTATGCGGTTACACCGCATTACGCTAGCTATGCGGTCAACTTTAAAACAGTTCCGTCCGAACATATTTTGTATCTGATACATTCGAAAATATTTATGAACCATTGGATATTTCTCTATAATTGATTGCGACATGCGATTCAAATATGATGTGTTGTACCCCAAATCGCAAATCATCATTGAGAAATGAATACAATTAGCAGATCAATCATCATATTAAGAACAGCTCATGTTGTAAAGAAGGAAACTAAAAATTGTCATATAATATTATTTTTCAGTGATTTTAAAAACATAGCATTATTAAGATTCTTTTTAAATTTATAAATCGCAGGTTTCGAAGTTGAGAAAATACTGCCCGAATTGAGTATAATTCGAATAAGCTGTGTATGAAACGGATGAAGAATGATAGATAATCGACGACAACAAAGCAGTTATCACAGATTTCTGATCAAATTCAAAGGCTCCAAATTATCTTAAAAACAGAAAAGCAAACAGTCAATAGTAGCCAGAGAAGGCAAAAATAAAAGGGAATAGTATACACAAAACAGTAACGAACTAAGCTAATAAAAATATATGATTATTGATCAACTGCAATCGAAAAACTCTGACAATAGAAAACAGTATTTGATCATCTTGGTTGTTCGCCCTCAATTATGCTTCTAATCAAACATCTATGTTAAGAAAAAATTGAGATGGAATAAAAATCCGGGTGAAAAAGTCTTATTGTCCCTTACTTTCAATATTGTATCCTTTCTACGTTTTATCCCTTTTGACGTTTTGATCATTTCAACCTTTTGTCTCTTTCGACCTTTCGACTTATTGTCCTTTTCGATCTTTTGTCCTTTCGACTTTTTGTCTTTCGACATTTTGTCCCCAAACCCCGTATTACATTACTGGCCGTACAATTGCCATGTAAATCCAATAGATGTGTTTGGGTTTGAGACCTTAGGCCTTTCTAAAAGCTCGTCTGCGCTGCCCGAAGGCCATGCACGCTTTATCGACACCTCCTGTTTGACAGCACTTAATGCTTTTTGGATTAAGATTATTCCGATGCAAAGCCCAGTAATTAGTGTTTGGTAATTATCAGCATACCGGTAGGTTGGAAATCATGGCTCTTTGAGTTTCCTCAACAAGCCGTCGGCAACCAAGCTCCATAGCAAAGATGACAGAACACCATCCTGAGGATAACCGCAAATACTGAGCTTTCTTTTCTCTGCATGTTTCAGTGACGAGCAAAGAACGCAGTTGCTAAGCATTGCGTTTATCGAACTCGAGATACATGCAAATACTCCATGACCGCGCGTCGCATCCAAAATATACTGGAAGGACACATTGTCAAAAGCCTCCTCAATATTAGAGTGACAAGAAAAAATGACCCCCATCGGGTCACCCCTGAATCGATTCCAAGTCCCATCAGGAGTGTCTGCTCCAAAGTTAAGCCGATTCGGACAAGTCTAGGTACCGGACCAACGTCTTCGAAGTTTGTATGGGAATTTTTCGACAATTAACATGAAGAAAGCCTTTGAACTTGCATTTTAAATCCATCGGTGTGACACTGCAAGTGAAAATAAGAAAGATAATTTTGTTGTCTTCAACTTTGTCGAAGACTGCAAATCAGTTCACCTTCCTTCAGAGAAGTTATTAAAGTGATGTTGGGGTTAGTTTTGTATGGGACCTAACAGCTCCAAAAAACAGGTTCCAGTTTGTAGACTTAGGCTTACGATATACCTACTTTTACATTTAGGGTGGCATCAAGATGGTCGAAAAATATATACTTATGATCGGATAGAGACGGTTCTGTTACATTTGGAGTGCAAAGCGTTATGTCTAACACCTCCTCTCTCCCAGACCTCGGAAAAGTTGGCCTGTTTCCTACATTCATATTATGTAGATTTGTACTACTTATGTAATTCATCATTTCAGAGCTACCACAGCTGTTACTAGGGTTGTATTTAGAAAACGGCAAATTACATTTCCAACATATATTTCACACCAACTAGCGGACGCCAAGCAAGTCAAACGCATATAGCTAGCCATATCAGGTTTAAATGGGACACGATCATAATTCGATTCCCACGATGTGCGATGTGTCAGAGATTCGCATAACACAGGACAAAACACAAACTACTCCGTACGCGACTGGCATATTAAGACCCTCCAGCCATCAAGCCCTCGGTCCGGAACCACAGTTAGACTTTGGGACTCCTGCTGTCAGTCGTCTCCACCGCTCTACCTGCCATTAAACAGACAACTGAGCTAGGTACATAAATCTGTCGTGCCAGACTTGGGAAGCACTACATTTTGTGTGCAAATGCGCAGTATTTGACTATGTTATGCATTATTTACATATTTAATGCCATAATATCAAAAATCTATGAAAAGAAATCTTTTCTTAGAAGTATTCCTGAGCGATATGTGCAAAAATTTTGAATGAAATGTCTGAATTAAAAGCGTTTAAAAGCTAACCACTTTTTGTTACATATCATTTTTGTTGAATTTGCAAAGTGCACTCCTGTATCTAAAACAAAGGCGTAGTCCTACATCAAAAAGGAGAGATAAAAATTCTGTGAGGCCAGAAGTCCTTTGAGATGAGAAGTCCCTCGAGTGTAATACGAACACTAATCTCAATAGATACATACGATAAAGATCGTTCTTTTTCACGATCTTGGCGTACTAGCTTAATACAGAGTGTTAAGCTTAGGCCGTATCTAGATTTGCTTACTATATGGAACAATAAATTATTGGCAGTTTCATTTGACTGGAATCGAGTTACATAATTGGTTATGGGAGGTGCAACCTAGAGCGTTGGAAGTGTTAGTATGGAAGAATATTGACTAAAAATTACAATTAGGCATACTTAAACTTGATATGGGATGCTGGGATTCAGTATTTACATAATAATGCACAAGGAGTGCTTGTGGTGTTACTAGGTTGCTCAAACATAATATCTGGTCAGTCGCACCAACTGTCTACTCATCACCAATGAACATACTTAAATACCTTTGTAGCAAGTAAGTGAATATTAAAATACATTTGACAGTTTCATTTTATAAAATAAACCATGCATTTTGCTCTTAAGCGCCCAGTTTTCAAAGAGCGGTGGACACTAATTATTATGGAGTGCATTTACGCAACGAGTTCATCAAGCCATCCCGTCACTGTAAGTTTTGACTACTAGGTTTTCAACTCGACTCTTTGGCACCTGTTTTGTGCAAGTGGTTGGGATTTGTACTGTGATATAGAGCTTGTGTTTAATGTTTAAACATCAAAATAATAACGACATTCACATTCGTCAGTGGATATGCAAGCATATTAGTGTCGTTTATTTTAGCATTGATGCTGACGGTAATGACCATTTTTATAGTACGGTAACAATGCTATGATCTCAAGTGAAATTTGTTTTAGAATAGCTAAATCTTGGCTTGAAATGCATCGTAAAATATGTCTGCGGACTCATTGGATGCTATACAGGTGATTGATATAATACGTAGTGACGATGCTCATTGCTTCTAACTAGGTTCCAATTACGCGAACTATTCGTGCTCTTAATGCAACTCTTTTGATATGGGTGCAGCTGGTTATAAAGATCCCATATGAGTTCTATTATGAAAAATGGGTAAAAAACTTTGGAAAATGATTATTGAAAGTACGACACATCTCGCTCCTTGCTATGGTGCGGTCGTAATGTTGTAATTACATTTCTTTGATATTTCATTTGAACATGATTGTTACCTCACATACCTAATTTACTGAATTAGCTCCTGTTTGTTTAATTTTATAGCATAGAAATAGGCTGGACATTTACTTGCCTTTATTTGATTAGCGTATGTGTATATCGGCATTAAGGTACACTGGTTCAACCGCGGTGGGATCGTTTCATGCGCTAATACCAATGACTTACGATTTCCAACCAGGTGCCTTTTTATGGCGCAATCGTTTCGTTGTTTAACTGCTCGTTATTTTCTTTGAATATCATTTCCTGAAAGCTCAACAGAATATGCTCAAAAACTAACTGGAGGGTTTCCCAGTAACTCGACTGGTATTTTCAAGCCGTATCGTGCTATCGGTGAGTGGCACTTAACACTCTATCCTGTTTTTTGATGTGTAACGTTCTTGAATCAATCGAACAAAAAGTCAGGACTTTATTTTATGGAGTACGTAAATTAAAAATACACCGTGTTTTAATAGAGCTTGTTCTTTCTTATAGTAAAACGTATCTTCTGAATCTATCTATGGGCCTGTTTATCATATAGGAGTTTGATATTTTTATGCTGAACATTTTTAAGATTGTTTTATCATACACTTAAAACACGAACCATATAATTTGCACACAAATAAGAACGATTTTAATAACAATTTTGTATTATGACTAGTATAATGCATATAAAGAGATAGCGGTCCGGGACAAAATGCATTACATGGCGATTTCACCGTAGAAACTCAAACAAATATACAAATGGTAATCATATCATCGATATCAGAGTATTAGTTTTAGAAATGCCTCGCACTAATTCACTCGTACACAGGTACAATCGTATGAATAAGCGACGCTCCAAAAATACTAATACATACACGCCCAAGGACCTATTTCCATTTCGCCTTTCCATCGATTGCATGCTGCATATTTCAGAGAAGAGCTCATGGTATTCATCAAATTGGTTGTTGTTGATGAGATATGATGTTAAGTTTACGATGTTTTCTCAATCCCAAATATACCAGCGATTTGCAAGTTCTAGGCGCTAGATAGGCTCATAATTTTTAATAATGATTGATTAACTATGCGAATTATAGGCAGGATAAAGTTAACCCTATGGGAATATTAGGCTCAGGCTTTTCAATAGTACAGTCTTCTAACAACAGTCGAAATGCGACTGTATCGGCTGTATATATGTGTGCTCACCTATTACATGACATTACATGAAATCATGCAGAGACGTATTCTGTTATGGGACATCCGCCGCTACGTCAGATTCGCTAAACCTCCAACTAAGAACAGTTGGTTTCAAAATCTATCAATGGCGTTGGCCATCGTTGAACAACGCCCAAATAACAGTTCAACAGGCATAGTTGGACGCGTTTTGAACGATTTAGAAACAGTTTTTGGGCTTCTCGGTGGGAGATGAGCTTTAAAAGCAGGGATGCTATTATGCCAGATCTATCTACAGGTGCCAAAGTTTTTGTGCAGCCTCCAGACAAAATGACAAACCTCTAATTCTGCCAGATTTTTAAATTATAGAAATTATCTTACACATTTTGGAAATTTGAATATTTTCCCAAATTTAATAAAAATCGGTGTATGTCAAATTTTGATGAATTTGAGGTCGCTGTCAGATATTGTTAATTACATTGACAGATTTTCGTTGAAAAGTAGTGGCAACCCTGTTTTAAAGTGGCAAGCCTGTGGCTGCACGATTTCAATTTTGTCATATCTGATGTTTCGTTGGTTTTGTGTCCACGACAGTCTTCATATCGTGAAGACATTCTTCGGGTCATCCGAGAGCGCTGTCACGTGTAGGCTGTCATCCAAAAATTGGGTACATACCCGAGCGAACGTTAATCAGGGTTACCAAAAGTAAACCTGCAGTTTTATCTACGAATATATTTTCAACTGTATTTAATTTAAGTATTTTAGAATTCTTAAGCTTAAGCTATAAACACTTGATAGTTTCACTGCTCAAATATTTTTTCAAGAGAACATAGATTCGATTCAATATTTACAAATAAATCTAGTTCCACACAGACATTAGAATCATGAGGAATATGCTCTGTAGATTAATGATTAGAATTGATGATTTCACAACTTCAATGAGGACCTGTAAATATTCATTGGGCACAATGATGAATTGAAAAACTCCTAATAGTTTCCACTTTCAAGAGTAAAGGTCAATAAAAAAGAATTTTTTGTATCATGTCTCAACAAATACTCATGCATTGTAATGTTTGAAAAAGTTCTGTACTTACGGATTATTGGTTCCAAAAATGGCTAACAACTCTTAGGTATATATAATCATAAGATCGGCACAAAAATGTACTTTTCATTTGGAACACGACTCATTCAAACGGTAATTGGCTCCCGAAGCACCATTCTATATAGAAACTTGTTCGAATGCTTCTGGTTTACTTACAAGAATTTTCAAGTTTGTATGTAAAAATGTATGAAATATCGACAGGCAAAGAAAACAATAAATTCAGTAAATAAAACCACCATCATCTTATATATCCTTAAATCTTCGGACGTATAGCTTAAGATGATTAGATCGACATTGCAGAAGATTGCAAATTTAACTTTGAGGTAAAAAGATATACTAATATGTTAAATGCTGCCTTCCTTTCTCGCAGATGCTTGGAATAGGACATTTTCAAAAATTCTTCTCATATTTGAAGTTAAATAGCTTTGTCCGGTAACCTCCAAACATTATGCAGCTTTCAACAAAGTTGTGCGTTATTAATAAAGCTACCCCACAAAGGACTTCCTGATCCAGAATATTATAAAAAAATGTTTTGGTGAATGGCGTAGCTCTTTTTAGTATTTCTGCGAAAAAAGTGAGAGCATCTCTTAAGGCAACGCTGTAGATTCTTTGGACGTTGTTTGTACCCCGAGCATGATTGTTGACCATGTGGACAATATGCACACATTTTAGCATTCCCAATGCGATAGACATCCTCATGATTCTCTGCGTAATTGTCATGCCGAGCTTATATTCATAGCGCACGGGACAAACAGCCGAGCAGGCAGATGAAGCGATTTCGCCAAAGGTCCCCGTTACACGTTTGCCCCGTCCAGTGTGATTACCATTCAAAAGCTTCGCTTGCTGGAGCAAGGGGTTTTTTAAACAGCCAGCCAGTAGATCCACGAACGAAAAATTGCGAATCGATGACCACACCGTCGATCTCAACTTTGTATGCGGGTATGTAGATGCAGTAGTCCTTAATGAAGAATATGTCACCAGTAGTCATTTATTTATTTTAGATATAAAATAGGCTTATTTGGGCGAACTTTAGAGATTTTTGTCACGGCTGTTTCTGCTTCAGTTCTTTCTGAATCTATAGCGGATTTATAATTCGAAAGATATGATCTGACTGGGTTCGATGTGTATGATTTTAAACGGGAAGTCGGAGTCTTTGGTGGGGTATCTTGTTCGAAATCCGTTTTACCATTGGCTGGGTCTTTTTAGCAGACTTTCTTATGTACAAGCATAGAGGCCGGTGAAAATTGATAACTTAAAGGATATCAAGGAATATGCAGAAATAATATATTGAAAAACAAATCGGAGGATAGTATTGCGAAAACATAGTCATCCATCTTCATTCAATGTTAGCACCGATTTTCTTTGCAACTGGCATGAAGATTGTGTAAAAAATGTATCAGCGATTGATCATAAAAGCATCTCAATCGATTCATTTTTACCTCGTACGTGCAAAAAGATGGGTAGATTACCCAATCGGAAGGTCGTGATGGTACTTGAAGTGGAAATTCAAATTTATTGATATGATACTTGTCTCCTTAGTATACTGGTCTTTATATACAGTCTACTGAATGAATGCTCACTACGTCGCCTTCAAATACCTAGCATCAACGAATGAAATCCGAGTGTACAGTTCACGAACCTTTTGGAAATTGCGTTTTTCGGTGCTTTAGCACGTTTTCAAGCATCTAAAATAAATTTAATGGATGGTGAAAAAATTCTTCGAGTGCGGATTGAATTCCTTAATAATTCGTTTGCTCAGTAAACCGAACTGCACGTATAGTCCTCCGGAAGAATCATCCATCCGTCGCATTGAAATTCCTAGCTTCAAATTCAACTGACTTCACAGTATCCCGAAAAAATGTCAGTGTTTTAGTGTTCTTTTGGCGCTTTATATCGATGGCTTTGTCTAAAATGGTCTGGAAAACTTCGGTTGTCCACGTCCGCGTTGGTTGAAATTTGTTGGATTGATGTGTTAATTTTGCTCAATTTCCCATCGATGTATTACGCACATTGTACAAAATGTCTGAGGAAACAGCCAGCTGCATTGTAATGTTACTTTTACTGGTCACGAATGAACTTTGTTTATCGTAGTGAAAAACCTGCTCAAACAGTTTGTTTAGGTGGAATGTGATTCAACTTTTTTGTACAGTAAGATTACGTTTTTGGAATGCTCCATTCTCGACAACAAAAAAGTTCCGTTTTTTGGCAAAAAATGAGTTCTGCTTTGGCAACATGGTTGTTGTACATAGTAAATCTTATAAAAAATGCTCAATACACATTTTGTTGTAATAATTGAGATCATTTTTGACTTTATTTCCAAACGAACGAACGAACGAACGGGAGTCATATATGCTCTATTTTATGGGGGTGGTCATAGCGAATAAAATAAAATTTGCTGATTTTTTTCTATAATTTCATTCCATTTCACAAATTCTTGTACAAATAATGTTCTTGTAACATTTATGATGTCACAAATTGAAAATAAAAGCTTTTAAAGTAAGGTTCTATTTTTGGTAACCGAAAAATACATATTGTAACCAAAAACGGAATCCTACTGTATTGTGAATATGTGAAATTGTTAATTCTTTAAACAGGAAGTCTTCCTGAGTCACCACAACTGGAACTTCCTACGCCTTTTCAATATTCCACAAAAAATAGCAAATACTGCTTAATTCACATCCAAAGCGAAAACTCTCAATATAATCAACCGATCTTCTTAATGTTCATAAGATTAATACAGAATAGATAACAGCATCAACTGTTTTCTCTGAAATGTTCCACCATTTATAAGTATATTTAATCTCAAACAATAAAAATCGTTTCTCTCGAAAAGTGCTAAGAGGTGCTTGTCATGAGATAGCACAACAGTGACGAGTTGCTGCAGGACCCTATCAGATTTTTCTGGATGAAACTTCATCGGGTTAATGTTTATTAAACTTTTGTTCATGTACTACCAATAACTCTTTGCATGACTTCGTTTTTTATTGTTGCGGTAGACAAATCCAACTTACGCTTCAATTCTTTGTTCCAAGCTGTTCAGTTTAAAATGTCCTTTGAAATTTACTAGCCGCTGTTCCACAATTACGTCTTTGTGAAAAAAGGCAGAGCAGTTCGGAATCGCACACTGATTCGTTTCTCATGTGTTCCACGTAGTCTAGGTAGCATTGGACAATTTCAAGAATCGCACAAACATTTCGGCTTAATTAGTCCAGGTGTTTGCGTTTCGACTACGTCTCTTCAGAACCACGGCACTTGACCAAAGCACCGTGCTGACGCAAAATTGGAAACACAACTTATGAACACACCTAACGACTCCTAACTTACGATGTCCCAATTTTGGACCAATTTTCTTCTTACAGACTAATATAGCATTTCGGTTGAAGTTTCAATTTATTTTAAGCTAAATCAATGAAGTGTTTTGGACTACCAGTATACAAAGTTCGGAAGGGATAGAACTGTAGCGAAAAACAGAACACTATGACCAACAAATCTGTGTCTGGCAAGCGTTCTGCGGATGTGGGCTAATGATTCTGGTTTTCATCGTATCCACGGACAAGTCATCAAAAGTGAAATCCTTTAAATTCTGCTTTTCTACTATGCCTGGACTCTTTATACTGGTACGTTACCAATGGTATTGTTATTTGCCTTAAAAGAGGCCAACTTTCAAACATTTCTGAACTTCGCTCTATCATGCTAAGAGAAGCGAACCTATTCTTTTTGGCACTAATAATTATTTTTCGTTGATTATAGAGAAATCTTGCGATCCTAAAATAAAATGATTTAAATTTTACCTTGTGATGTATATATGTTAAATTTAAATCTTCAGTTTACGGTCAAACGATGAACGTAAAGTCAACATGTGAGCCACTTCTTTTACGAAAGATGGTTTGAATTTTTCATCTTAGAAATTCCCAGTAGACCTCGACTCAGATTAAACTTAGACACGCTGGAGTTTGTTCATGAAAACCACCTTAAACTCATCACAGAACGCAAAGATTTTTTTTCTAGTCAATACAACGTCCAAATGGTGGACAGTGAATTTACTCTACTTGAGCATTCCTCCTTTGCCAAAGCACTCTTCATTCTCAAACAACGTCATGTAACTATGAAGGTCAGATTATCACAAGTTAATTCTGTCAGCTTATTGCTACTTTATACAACTGCTTTTGAGAGAAACGCCACGGAATACCTTTTATTTATAGCCTTCAAATGTTCTGTTATCTCTTTTTGAAAATCGTAGATTGAAACACGAATTATCTCTGTGATATGCTGCTTTATCATTCTAATCGCTGGTAACTCTACCTTAGGGTGTCCGGGATCCTGCGCATGATAGAGTCACTTACCAATAAATTGTTACTTAGTTGTGGAATCTTGTATTTTCTTCATATATACGCTATCATCTATTTTTTCATTTATTGTGATGGTTTTTCCTTCCAAACTTTATAGTTGGCCTACTTGGCACAAATTTCAAAGAGTCTTAGAGTGGCATTGAGAACCATGCTACTCTACATCTTTAGTTAAACGGCCCTGGCCGAAATGGTTAATTGCTTGTCAAAAACCTCTTACGAAAGGGGTGCGGGGATAGCGTAGTTGGTATATCGATAACCTTGTACGCAGCTCACGTGGGATCAATTTACAACTCCGCACATTGGGTTAGAGATTTTCTAAAGAGTTTTTTCTAACCCGAGAAAAGCAACTCTGTTATCGAAATAAAATAAAAGTTCACCGAATATATTGAGGCAATATCTCAGCAAATCAGCAATCGTATAACAATGTAGAAAAAGACTCGTAAAGATGTCTACAAAAAGTCAAAATCGTTATGACAGTCGATTTTAGTCTGCAGAAATTCATTTGTAATCGCATATTACTAAAAACATGATTTGAATACGACCTTTTATTCAAAATCGCATTGATGTTCTAGTTAAATCGTGTTCGATTGGAGTTGGTCGTAGAGCACTGACAACTTATATTCATATAGCTACAAATATTTAAATCAGTAAAAATCGTATTTTTGCTCACATTTGATCGTATTTTACTTCGACCAATGTCGGATTAATAATTTAATAAAGTCATTGTGGTCGTTCCTATGTGTAGGAATAGTCAATAAGCAACATAAACATATCTGCGACTTCGATATACATCACAATGACTTCAAAAAGTTAGATACGACTTAATATATCACAACATATAAGAAACCCGATTTCGCTAAATTACTTACGACTTTTCTTATATCTTTAAAATGAGATTGCTGCATATGTGGCGAAGGTTTATCGGAATAGGGCTTCTCCACTTGAAGATAAGATATGATTACGAAATATTGTCGCACTTATAACAATTAAAATAGTTCTGTGTAGTAAGTCCTGTCCTACAATCCAAATGTCGTAAGTTCGAATCCCACCTTAACATGAGAGGGGGAAGAGAGACCTCTAGGGGTTGGGATTTTTGGCTCCTGTGAATGCCTGTTCCTTTTTGATCTTCTTTACCGACGAATGAGAGTTAATCGTATATCGTGTTCCGGAATCGTATACTAGTTATGGTGAGATTGTTTCGCATATCCCATCGTAAATACATTCTCTAGAATCGCTTTCATACTAGAAATTATTGCGCCTAACGTGTATATTATCATTATAAATCGTCAATTTCAATAGCTCTGTACGCATATTGCCTCCAGTTTGGTATGCATATGCCGATTTTCTGCATTTTGTGCGACTTTTTTAGTGGGATATAAATACGTATTATTCAGTTGCAACTTGGATATACTAGATATCTTCTCGTGAACTATTTCACAAAACTCGGAATATTATTCATGAATTCTTTCTTGTTTCGTGAACTAATTCATGGTTTCTAATGAAATAGTCACGATTCACCCTCCGCGCTCATGTAAATAGTGCATAAAACCGTAGTATGTTATTCATGGATATGTGAACTGGTTCTTGATTCCTAGTATATTAGTCACGACAGACCACTCATGGCTCAAGAATAAAATATCTCAATAATTAATTCGTTTCTAAGATCTTGAAATAATGAACAATATTTAGTTGTCGGTTCTTTTAGTTGATATAGTTAATACAGACCAATTTATTCCAAAACTATGAACAAGAATCATAACATAAACTAAATATGTCCAGGGAATTATCTACGCTACCCCAGGTTCTCTTAAATCAAGGAATAGTCATTGGTTTTTGCAATACATGCTGATAAGAGTTTTTTAAAATAATAAATACGTCAACGTATTAGAAAACCTACATCAACTTCCCCGGCAAAGAATCACACAAGTAATTACCTGCAAATAGCCTGAATTTACGCAGTCCGGTTCGGTTCCAGTCATATTAGTGTAAACGACAAAATAAATGTGAGCATGCTTAGCATAAATTTACCTAAATAACTGTGTCGTCGTGCCACCCCGTGGCCGTACGGAGCAAGCCACGGGGAGCAATATTTCGGTTTACCGGCTAATTCAACCACGTTTTTCATTTACCTCATTGCAGCAAGTTTGATTGTTCGCGGAAACTTCACAGCAACATGACCGACATCAATTTGAAGCATGTTTTGCCGTTTAGTTCTGCCTGCGAATAGCAGGTCCTAGTTGCAATGTATTGAAAATTAATCGTGCAAAGTCTTCAACATCAATTACGCCTAAATCATAGTCCGCTGGATTATATCCGCGTGGTTTCCTAGTTTGACCTCTGGGGACGGGGGGACGGGGATTGTAACAATCCAGTCCAGCAGCATCAGCATCAGCAGCAGCAATCGGTCATCAAGCCCGAACACGTCAGGTGCGACTATAAACGGCGAACACCATTTAATAACTGGCCGTTCCACCTGCTTTGCAGAGGATGTGCTGATGAAGGGGAAACGTGGCAGTTGAATGCATAATCCGAAAGTTTGTGCGGACGATTTGCGGCACGCCTCTTCTACATGCGGATGCATCGGTCGGTGTCCACGTCCCGTGATCCGGACAATCCCGTACGCCATCAACGTTGCACACAGCGGCGATGCATTCCACGGGATATTTATGCATGCATACCCTACCTGGATTGGGGTTCCTATGTTCGAGCGCCTGTTTGGTACGGTTTGATCCCGGTCGTTCTCCAACAGATTTGCGTTTATGTTACGGTCGGTCAGCAACACTGCGGGTGGGAGCCGGTGCGAGTTGAATCCGCTTCACAGGTGCTGCTGGAGAATGCTCGGAACGGGAGGGACTTTATGATCTATCACTTAAATGCTACGAGAATCGATTGGCTGGTAAATGGATGATCCTAAAACTGACAACTCAATTTGGATTCGAGACGAGTCGGTCGGATTTGGTTATCGAACTGGTATCGATTCGACTGTCCTTTGCCCAGACAGTGACTAACAAACCAACACAGTGTATTGTGGTATGGAGCTATGAATAAACTAGCCGAGGTGTTGTTTGAGCCGATCTCGAATTCTGTACTGTACGAACGTTGGAAGTTATCTTTAAGCTAAAATCTGTATTGATTGAAATGCGGTTTCTCACCACCATCAGGATTCTGATCAATGATTGCTGAATAAAGTCAAAACGTCTAATCCTGAACACAGCCCACCTGTTCGATGCCTGCTAAACCTGGGAAGCATTATTCATTCACACCATGAATCAAACCGCAAAGAAAAAATAAGAAAAATTTCAAATGGTTTGCTAGGAATATCAGACAAAAATCAGATGACGCTACTGGATGCACCATTTTTAATGAAATTTCCGTTCAATCCAGAAACATATGCTCCATCTGTGAGCAACAACCATCCAATGTAGATTCAGACAACAGCACGTGCAGCGATATGTACCGACATAACCACCAACATACATACGTAACCTTTGACAACCTGCCTAAGCGCCTATGCTCCAGGCACGCCGGACACGATTGCCAAAACGGTACCGAAATTAGCTGGCATGTAGAGTGCACGGTTGCGGCTGTACATCGTATTTGCAAATTAAATTCAATGCATCAAATTTGAGCTTCCGAGTTTGGAAGTTTTCCAATTTCGTTGCTCCGCAGGAAACAACTTTTGGGTTGGTCAATTAGTCAATGATTGGCATTTGCAGCAAAACATTGTCAGTTGTTAACTGTTCTATTAGTTGTCTTATAAATTGAATAGCCAACGGATATTTCCTGCTGCGATCTTCCAGGAAGCCACACGGACGTTTGAACCACTCCTGTATTAAACACTCACTAAAACAAAAAAAAATACAAGCAGCGGCAGTCTATGTTTTAGAATTATACGAGCGCAAATGATATTTTATAAAAGCGGCCTCCACTCAATTCAACAAGGATGCGAATTTTGACTACATTGATCACAGCTACCCCACCGGAATGCTCGGGGAAAATCGGCTCCAACGTGACTATGAAATATGCCCCGAGTGGCTACTTAAAAGACAGACGTTGAGTTATTAAGATGAACTTTTGATGGAAGCTCTTATTTGACACAGGGACCGACGAACTTTTCCCCCTTCGAAACCTAATCCCAGTCGTAAATCCAGCAAAGTAATACATCATGATCCACAAAGAACCTGTGACATACCCCGAATCGGCATCCGTTCGACGACTGGTAATGAAATCGAACTGTAATAAAAAGAAGCTTTGCCTTCAGTTCCCTTAGCAGACGGACACGAATCCGGCGGGAAAATGAAGAGAAAATCGACTCAGGAAAAGTTTTACTTTATCATTTTCGGGAGTCTTCCCAAGCCCCAACCGGTCCCTGTCAAGCAGGGTCACGGTGTTCTGCAATAAAGCTGCAATATTTAATAATCAATGCCGCTTCTTCTGCTGTCGGTGGAGGAGGAATCGGACAGCGATGATTTCGGCTAAAATCTCAACCTGAAATCAATAATAATTATTTGGGGGCGGACATAGTGTAGGTGGTAAATCGTTTGTTTTTTGCGCAGTTCACCTGGGTTCGATTCCCTGTTACTGCACATAGAGTTAGAAAAATTTCTATCCCGATAAAATCAGCGAGTGACCTTAAGGTTGAAACCTTAACATAACACAAACTAATAATAACAATACTTCCCCACGCTTTCGTCCAGAATGGCGTCCTTCATGATGTTACTTCACAGCGCTTCCGCCATCGATCGCAGAGTGGAGGCCAGAAAGGTTACAAAGTTTTATCTGTTTACACTATTGGGAATGACACCATCTGATTCGATGCCATGTCGAGACTTATTTTGGCCTGCCGAACTCCGTTGATGGATTAGTTGTTTCGAGTTTGCCGATCCCGAACCATATGGCATTTGGGTGGTTAGTGGGAGCGTGGTGCTCGACGCTGTATATGTTTGGGAACTCCACTTGAGCCTCATTTACGGTTGAATGTTTTGGATTCCGTGTATTGTTGAATTGGTTATTGATGATAGTTTCGGGAACAACCCGTTTGATAATTGCCTTCACGTGGCAAGATATTCATCAATATCATTCACGCCAAAATTGTTGGGAATTTGGATGTTGTCGAATGTCGATTCATCATGCGGCAAACACATTGCGTTCTTTAAAGGGGGACATTGATAGAAATTACAAACAAATACTCACCTCATATCCGAGAATTCGGATACCGATTGCTTTTTGCAAGCATTTGAATTGATGATAAGATCAACACATGGCATTTGTCGTTGAAGAAGTCAAATTCCCGGGAATACCATTCCGTTGTTGGAATCGAAATACCGGTATTGAATATAAATAAGAACCTGTATTTTTATACTATGCTCGACTTTTGATAAATAATATATCTAGGCATTTATTCTAGAGGCCCGTTTCATGCTATAGAGCGGTATTAGATAGCTTCCTACACGGAAAAAATCCGCTTGTGATTTCATAAAAAAGATCACGGTTACACGAACTGAAAGATTTACGAAAACCGTGACTAAGTTCCTGAAGTTATGAATAATAAATCTCGTACTCATGAAACTGTTTTTGTGTTTCATTTGAATGTTTGGTTAGGTTATTCCATGGACATGTATAGTTTTTGTGTTATGATTCTTTTTCATAATTTGGGGATACACTGTATTATAAACTACATCAACTAATCAACCAATAAACAGTTTTCCTGATTTTAGATGCTTCATCTTGAATTTTGTATTTTTCCATCTCATTACTGTGATATTTTATTCATGAGTGTACTATCGGATTGTTTAGGCAGAGTGACAGTTTTCGTAATATCTATTCTCGTTATTGTGAGATTTCAGTTATGAGTAGAGTGATTCATGTTTATGATTTCAGGAGTCTTAGTCACGATTTTTGATATTTCAGTCACGAGTAATGTGATTTAAGTTTATGATTTCAGGATCTTAGTTACAATTTTCGTAATTTAAATTCACATTATCGTGATATTTTAGTAAATGGTAGAGTTTTCTGTGTCGGGGTAGATTTTCGGTAGGTCAGCACACTGACCGTGTAAATGTAAAGAAGCACCAAAAATGCGAATTTTCTAAGTGGCTGGATAATGATTAGTAAGAAGTTTATGAACAAAATTTGAAAAACATAGTGCTGGTATTTATAACGCCAGCATGGTACGCTATTGTGCTCGTTTTGCAAATCATTCCATCTTTTCATTGAATTTATATCCGTTTTCCCGAGCAAATTCTCGTGGACTCAAACACCATACAACCTCTTAAACAGACCATGCATATGATCTGTTTCAAATTTCGCAACTACGAAAACACCATAAAATGGTCTCAATAACCCATACTTATACCAAAATATAGTCTTTATATGGGATTTACCCGGCTATGGTGATGGTGTTTTCATGGGTTGATCCCATCACAAACACTATCAAAATAGCATATAGTGGGGGTGAATCTGGACCATGCGAATGGGGGTATTATCGGTTTTTCGTTTACTCAGGTTACCGTAATTATTCCTATTAGTTTGAAGCAAATCCTGACTTTCAGAAAATTGATTTGCCTGACTAAAGTTAGTGAATCTTATGTCAAAAAGTCCTCGTAATATGAAGCAGGGGCCTTCAAAACAGCCAACCTAATGTGTCAGCAGATCTGCGCAATTCAAACTCGAATCTGAGACGACCCCACAAATTTCAACCCGATTAGCTGGCACATATACTCCTTCCTAAAAGACCTGTTAGCAATATCATTAGCCTGATGTAATCTATTTACCATCACCCGCAGCTTATCAGGGCGAAATTTCGATAATTCTGTCACGGCCGAATATCGTTCTGTTAGAAGTCGAGAAATCTGCAATAAATTCAAACACGTTTTGTCTTAGGCCCGGAAGAAGATCGCGACGGACCCGGTGGCCTAGCCTTGAGTCGGGGAGCCGGTTTTGTTTCAAATCCATCTTACTGAGGTCATGATTGCACGGGCCTATTGCCCAGTGCACGTTGGTAGAACAACCAAGAAAGGGAAACATAAGATAATAGCTATGCTTATCTTGGATAACGGTACCCAGGTAGCTCACAAAAAATGAAACCCTGCTACTGTTCTGCTGGTCGTCTAACTGTTAACGCATACACTAACGAAAAAAATTAAAGGGTTGTGTACAAGACACGACCGCAGTTACCGCAGATACTTGAAAATGCAGCATTATTAACCCTTAAAGGCGCAAATATTTTTTTCCATTAAATATTCGTCCTAATAAGGACAGTTTGCTAATAACTGTTTTGGGATACGGGACGAGAATCCTTTGAAACAATTCGAACCGTGTCGCGCTGGCGATTCGTTTCTGCTGCATACACACAGACGAACATTCCTCTTTCGCAGCTCATGTAAAATGAGCACTATGTAACACAAGGCGATCACTTTTATTAACTTTTTGATGCAGACGGATCCTTTTGTGCGGCAAATAAAAATATTTTCATCATTCTTTTTTGTGTGGCTTCCGCTTAGTTGCAGGGTTGCCACATTCACTGATTTCCTTAAAGTTTTAGAAAAACTATCGGGTTGGTAGATTATTTTGAGGAATATGTGCATATATTATGATTCACTGGTAAAGGTACAGAATTACCAAGCACAAATACAAGTTAATAAAAGGAATTTTCTAATTGAATGCTTTTTCAATTATGTATTTGTCCTAATAAGGACGGTTTTTCTAATAACTATGTTATGGGATACGTAGCTCGTAATCTAATGAAAGATATAACAGCTATCCCACAAGCAACAATAATCCAACTGGTTCTGCCAGCAGAGCAGGCATGGCAATGAAGGAATTCGGTCAAAAACATTCCTTTTATATCAAACGATGAATTGTGTAGGACGCTTTTGAATGTCGAGATGAGGTCCGTGTTAGGGAAAGTCTTGCGCAAATTAGTGAAAATTGTATATGTTTTCCCTATTTATGGCATATCTACGGATTTTTCAATAGTGTTCTAATAAAATACACAGATAAATTTGATAATAATTTTTACTGGCAATTTTTCGAATCGATTGGTGTTCGAATCATGAAAATCCATCAATAATTAACAAAACGTAAGCGAAAACATTGTCTGTATTCTTACATTTTCTTATGGTTTTTACAATAATACAAATTTACAATAGTGTGCAATTGAAATACCTATTTATTGTTGCAACCAACTTTTATGTTGGACTTCTCTGAATCTATTAGTATTTAAATGACGCAAATCCATCAACAATTGACAGCGATACAGTTGTTTAAAATTATGCCACATTTTCGTAACGCAGTTCAAAATCAAATTTTAGTTTTACACCTAGCCCCAGCCCCATATAGTAGAGTAAAGTATTTTTTAAATGCTAAAACTAGTACAGAACCTCGAGGAGGCGGAGAATGCACAAGATAACCTTGAAAGCAGATTAGAACTATTCTTTATCGCTATCCACTGCGCACGGACTGCAACGATCGACTAATCGCTTCGAGAGTCACCGTACGAATGATCATTAATATTATCGGTGTAGGATAGACCACCGGTATACATCTTATTACGAGATCAACGCTGCGGCCAAACAACGGTAAAATGTTTTGAAAAATAACGAAATCTTTTGGGAAATCATATAAAAGGGATCTTGATGCTTAACTTTTTAATTATTTGATGAAACTGCCTAACAACGCTACTAGAGTGATACTGCTCACTTTGTTGTTAGAAACAAAAAGGTTCACAATCAGATAGGGATATCGATGGAACTATCCAACATGCACCGAGTAATAAACCAGCAAGCAAGGAATTAGTACACGTCCTACCCGAGCATAAGATAAAATCGGACGTGCCTATAGATTTTTTCAATCAATCATTTTTGGTAAGAACAACGGTTCGAGCCCAAAGATATTCAGAGTGAAGAATTCGCAAATTTTAATAATCAGATATAAAAAACTTCAAAAATGAAAGCCAAACTAATCTTAATCGAGGTGGTTAGTTTGGTGTGTGAGGTCTACTGAAAATATTATTCAAAAGAAGCGTCATATAAATGCAGTTATAATTTTACGATCGCGTGGGAATAATGTGGGCATGTTTTGTACTTAAAACTGTCATTCTCTAAGGTGCATGATTTTCTAATGGTATTCTTAAGATTTTACGAGCAGTAGCATCTATGTCAAAATAGTTGCACTCCCTTTCGTAATTGGAACCCAGTTGTAAGCCATGAGCATCGTCGGTACATATCATATCAATCACCTCTATAGCATCTAATGCGCAAGTATATAGATTTTACGATGAATCTCAAGCGAAGATTTTTTTTTTTTTTTTTTTTTTTTTAATTGCCCACCACACTCCCCCACACCAAAGAACTCATACAAGAGCCCCCTGGTAGTGGACGCAACTTGTCTCAGCCCATGAACAATGGCAACAAAAACAAACAAAACAAATAAAACAAACTGAGCTGAGACAGACATTTATTGATGTGCAATTAGTTTAAGATAATTAACTAAGGTGGAATCCCAGTGGAAATAGATTTCCTGTTAAGGGATCCACATTATAAATTAAATTAAAGTTAAATACTGCTGACGGATGTTTACATTAAATTACAAAACAATATCATTAATTAAATATTTCGTTAAGCCTATGTTTAAAGTACTGTTTCAATCTAGCCTTGAAGATGGTACGATTGTCGATTCTCTGCATGTCAAGTGGAAGTGCATTAAATTTGGTAGGGCCAATAAAAAGAATGCGCTTTTGGCCAAGGTTTGTGGCTGCTCGAATGCGTTGCAAGTTACTATTTCGACGTGTTGAACGAGAATGTGTTAAAGTTGTAAAATGTATATTATGCTGCGCGATGGAGTTATGTAGATTGTCGTGTATGAATAATAATGTTTGTACGTCACATAAGTGGGCTATGGGTAAAATATTGTGGGCACTTTCAGAGTATAACAACAAAGTCGAATATAAAAGTAGTTTATTAAATATAATTTTCAGGGATCTGTTTTGTAGTGTTTGTAGCTTTTTAAGGTGAGAGCTCGCTGCTCGCCCCCATACCGATACTAAGTAGTTAAGTTGTGAATGAATGTATGCAAAGTAGTAGTTCAATAGAGCTCGCTGGGGAACAAACGCTTTAACTCTCCACAAAATACCACAGGAGGATGCCACACGCTTTTCTATAAATTTTATATGGTGTGTCCAGGATAACGTAGGATCTAAGTGTATACCCAAATATTTGAAACAGTCCACATTTTCAATTGTACAATCTCTAAGTTTGGGATGATGATGTGTTGGTAAAGTTTTCCGTATGGATCGGAAGATCATGTACTTAGTTTTGGAAAGGTTTAGTGATAATAAATTTGCTTTGAAATATTGGTCGAGAACACTTAGATCGTTATCGATCGAGTTAATAATAGTATTGACATCATTGTTGGCATAAAACAGAGCTGTGTCATCAGCAAACAGTCTAGGAGTTCCAGTAAGCCTCAAGTTACCTAGGTCATTAATATACAACAGAAATAACAAAGGTCCTATATTACTACCTTGAGGGACACCGATTCCAATGGGAGCAAGGCTACTACGTTCACCATCCACAGATTTGTCGATTTTGAGACAAATTTCGCGTCAGACAACAGAGTTTATCCCATGCTATTAAAGTGGTAGCAACTAGCTTTAAAACGACCAACACTAATAGGCTAACACATTCCCTGGCAAATCTGAATGCAATTTAGTACAAACGCTTCTAACATGGCGGCTTTTATATTGTTTGTATTTAGAGCAAGGCTTTACGACAGTGCAATTTCGCTTATTAACAGTTTGCTTTTCCAATCCAAACCTAAATTGCAATGACGCCCTTATTATGTACATAGCTCATGATAAAATAAGTATGTCCCACATTGAGCCAGAATCTTTGACGAACAAATCTTTAAGCGCTCTGAATTTACACCGTACGAATGATTTTCGGCAGGGGTAGGGGTTGAACCGAGATGAGTTGAAACAGCGCATAGTTGAAACAGGGCCCACTGTTAGCGGAACCATGTAGATTTGGGATTATTATATGTGACAATATCTTAGTGGATCGTACAATTGATCAAAGAAGATGTGTTTACAATCAGATAACGACGGCTTGTTAGCTCGTTAAGTAGAATTGAAGAACAGTTTGTTTTCAAGAGTTACACCCAGGTCACAGACTTCATTGACTCTCTGTAGCGCAACGCTATCGATACTGTAATCGAAGATTAACGGATCGCTCTTCCTGTGGAACGTCATCGCGGAGCATTTGGCCATATTTATAGTCAGCTGATTCATTCGACACCACTTCACAAAGCGATCCAATAGTGCTTGCAGTTGGTGGCAGTTCTCGGCTGACTGAATGACTAAGTATGGCTTAAGGTCGTCGGCAAATATGAGCATGCACCCGAAACCTAACACTACTGCTACATCATTAAAAAAACAGTGAGAAAAGCAGTGGGCCCAGATTGCTGCCCTGCGGTATACCTGTTCTATTGGTAAACGGAGCCGAAATACAAGAGTCCAATTTCACACAAAGCCTTCTGTGCGTAAGATAGGAGCGTAACCACGACGTAAGCTTGTCGGACGCTCCAAGCTTGAACAACTTCTTGAGAAGAATTTCATGGTCAATTCGGTCAAAAGAAGCTTTCAAATTTGTATATATAGGGTCCACTTGTGTTTTCTTCTCCATGCAATTGATGCAAGTTGACGTAAATTCAAGCAGGTTTGTTGAAACAGATCGCCCAGGCATGAAGCCAGGAAGATGAATTGATTGACAACAATTTCAAACAACTTAGATCCAGCTGAAAGATTCGTTATTCTGCGGTACTGCTTGATATTTCTCTTATTTCCGGCTTTGAACACAGGAAATATGTAGGATTGCTTCCAAACGTCGGGGAACTTAGCCTGGTCAAATGATTGGTTGAAAATGCGAGACACAGGTTCAGCCAAAGTGACAGCACAGCGACAGTAGACAGCAGCTGGAATCCCTTCCGGTCCAGGGGAGAAAAAGCTTTTTAGCTTTCTTGCAGCTGCCATTACCATATCGGGTGAAACCGAAAAGGTACTTAAATCAGCGATATCTTGCTGAACAGATTCTAATGCGATATCGGTTTCCTGATCAGATGCTGAACAGGGAGCGAAATGATTGGCAAACAATCCGCAAGCTGTTGCAGTGGCCTTTTCATCGAGGTACACTCAGCGTCGATGTATTCCACGCCGAGGAAACAGGCTGTCGTTTTACTCGGAGATTATTTTGTAACCACTGCAAATAGCACTCAGCTCGGAAAAATCAATCCTGCGATAATTCAGCAATTGGCTAGCTGGAACAACTACTGGCATAACTGGGCAACTAGGCGATTGCATCATGATAACTAGCGGTGGGTGGTGCGTGTCGACGGGCAGAAGGGGGGGGGGGGGTGCACTGACTTCTCGACTGAAATATTGTGGTCCTTCGAGCCGAAAACTAATTCAAAAACCTGTCCGATTTGATAGGTATGTACATTAAACTGGTTAAGATTTGAAAAATCCATTCCCTCGATTAAGACGGAGCTTGTTGGTGGTAACTGGGCAGCATTTTCAACTTGAATGACGTCGTCATACGATAACCAAGTCAAGCGTGGTTGATTATAATCTCCGCAAACCAAGACAGTGTCCTCAATTGTCACAAAGCTCACGCACTGATGCAATGTGTGACTCAATCATACAGACATCTCTACTGTGATCTGGAGGAATATATACGTTGCATAGCGTTGCGTAAGCACGGTATACTTCGTAGATTGCAGACTGTTGACTCTCCTTCCCACCCAGACTACTTGAGGAGCATTGTATGGGAATAACAATTGATCCAGTCTAAGCGAGAATTTCGCCCGAGAACCACCATTGCGGCCACGACCATTTTTACCGTAGCTTGGTATACGAGAATGATGTGGTACTTACTTAACGGAAGGCCCCGACTCAGTGACACCCCATAAGTACCACGGATTGGGTAGTGGGTAGGTTGTTAGTCAGGATTCGCCTCAAGTAAGCGATGCGACTGAGAATATATTTTCGTACATAAAAAGTTTGAATGGTTTATTGACTGTAGGATTCGTAAATGTTCTAGATGTGAAAGCGTTTAAACTCTGGGTAACCGTAACTGGGTAATTTGGACTCCGGACAGCCGGCTGTCGGGAGTGCTGTCGACAATAAAAAATGGATCATAAACAATGAGTTTAAAAGTGGTATCGTGAACCATCCATAAATTATGTCGCATGAAGATTGCCCAATACTAACTAACTTTCTCTCTATCCCCTTGATCTAATACGAACCAAGCCGCGTTCGTTCTGGTAATAAAGCCAGATGCTGTTGAGGTGATCATGTGAAACAGAGTGAGTTTGTGTCTGCAAATGGGTAAACTCTTTCAACGTGTGTGTAGCATCAGACCTTATTTCTGGAAGACATATTCGCTCTTTATTTTTACCTGACGAACCAGGGTTGACACTAGTTTCCAAATGATTTCCCGAGACTGTAGTTGGTGGACCAGTTAGGTTGGCGAGGGTGAACTGCAACGTCTGTAATTCCGAGGTTTCTCTCAATGTGATTGCAGTATCAATCCTAGCTTCGTGAAGACATATACAAATTTTTTATCTGGCGAACCAGGGTCGGCACTGGTTTCCTTTCCGGACAGCTCCATCATTGCGGGTAATTGCTAGGAGTAATCAATCCTCGATCTTGCCATCTTCAGGCGCCTTGAATAAAGTGGACAATCCAAACTCCACGCAGCGTGGCTCATGTTCGTTTTCTCGGTGTCAGACTGCGCTGTTGCATTCCTTCCAACACAGTTCACACACTCGTCGCAGTCTTTGGCTTTGTGGCCTTCAGCACATTTTGGGCAACATAGTGGCTTGGAGCAGTCCTGTGGAGAACCTTGTCTATTGACTCTTCCATTTGTCACGAGTGCAGTGCTCTGCTTTCTTCACGTGCATACTGCCTGTCAAATCATCAAGTTTTTGGAGCACTTAGAGACCTGTTGTTTTCTAACTTCTTCAGAGACGTTGAACTTATAACGAGTACCAACTTACACGCAGGTAATACCTCCACTGTATTCCATCGTTCCTTGTGATTCGGCGTCTTTTTGGCTTTTTACGTGTGTAGTTCACGTTTTCTAGCATGTCGCAAAAAAGTTTTGCTTAAAGGGTGTCCCATATCAAATTTCATCACGGAAAAAAAGGCTGAAGAAACTTACCTAGTGGACCGATCGTTTCATATTTTTAGGAAATAAAATAAGACTCATTAGTAGGCTTTTGACGTATTTATTTTTTAGGTTCTGTACAACATCTGGCTGCAGCTTCATGGGTTCATGTCTTTGAGTATGAAAGTGACCCTGTTGGCTTCGCACCACTCCAGGACAACAATTGAATAGTGGCACGAAGCTAGGTCAGATGATCACACGACCCTCGTGTTGCAACATAGGAAGCAGGCACTTCTGTAGACACTCATTGAGGGAGGTCTGTTTACAGTCTCGATAGCCACGAACGGCGCACTTCGTTTGCCACATGAGCAGATCGCTTGCCAGATCGAGTATTTATTGGCAAACTTTGAAAATTTCTGCTTCCTCCGGAACACAAACTTGGTGCTTTCCATTTATGATGACTGAAACCGAAAAAAATCTGTGAAAATCTGTGTTAAAATTCCAAAAAAATTGTGAATTTAATAAAAATGCTGTCATCTATGAAATCTATGAAAAAGAGTCTTTGACCAAAAATTTTGATAAAAATCTTTGACATTACAGAAAAATCTGTAATACCATATGGTAACCCTGATTCTGATTCCTAAAAGAACATCCATTTCGACCGCATTTCCACATCCGTTCGATGCTCAGAGTTATGTAGTATCGTTTACTCACACGATTCACTGTTGACAGCGCGATTCCGAGTTGTATTCCGATCAGAGTCGAAAAATGTTTTTTTCGTTTACCAAAATCCGACGAAAATGACGAGCGAGCGATGCTACTTTCTAAACCATTAGAACATTACGAAACCGAAAATGAGACAACGGCCTACGACAAAGCATGCGGGTAAATTCAATTTCATTATTTCCTCCACACATTCGTTTTCGCTTCGAAATTGAGAACGCCATTAGTTTCTTCGATATTGCACATAGCGCTGGTCAAACGAAAAGAAACTAGTAACGATATTTATTTGTCGTTGTTCGATTTGGGAGAATAACAAGCTAGCGATGATATTGGACGACTGAAGGGGCAGTGGTGTGCGTATTTCCTGTGTTTGCGGCGTTTTAGTTGCATTTTATGATGCACATTGCTATAATTTCATTTAATGAAAATTAAAATAAAAATCAAAATTACTGATTTGAAATTAAAACGAAATTAAATTTTCGTATTGTCATAGGAAAACGAAAGTCACTACTTCTGCTACTCGCATCCATAGAATCAAAAGAAGAAGGGGCGTTGTCTTTATTGTTTCGCTTTGTGTGAATTTAGTAACGAAGGAGGCAGCGAAAAGACGAAGGTGAATTCAGTGAATTTCATCGTTCATTGAATGGGTATGAGAATTTTTGGCAGTGATTCCGATATCCCAATGAGAGAGCTGATAATTTTTTCTATGTGCTTGCGCAGAATCAATCCGCGACGTTGCTTTCTGGGTGGCGCCATTTTTTTTCCAATTTTCGAAAAACTGACTGCGATAAAAATACAGTGTAAACAATACACTCCAAACTACTACAACCCAAATTTACAAGAGAAATCACCCAACAGGTTATTTCCTACAGCGTTTTTTTCCTTGATGCAATTTGATGTAGGGCACCTTTTAAATGCAGTTTTTTCACCACGGGATTTCTCTTGAAAGCTTTCAACTACCCGCTTGTGATCCTACATACTACACGGGGATCCATTTTTGCCAATTTTTGCTTCCTATCAGCGGCCATACGTTCGTTGTACCGTGTATTGGAGCTTCTTGCTTGCAAAATGCTGAGAAAGGTGGAGAGATATTCGATTTTTTAGATACGTACATAAAATTTGTTTACGCCGCTGATGTTCTTCCGACTCCATTTTCGCATCGGTTGCACAATTCACATTGTAAACAATACACACTAAACTAATTTCACTAACAATTTATAAAGAAAATACGTAATGGGTAAATGTTACAGTAATTTAAATGTGATGCAATTATGGCTAAATGGCCCGCGTTAAGCCAAACCGAACTGAGCGCCTTAATTTTTTTCTGGTATTTTTTATGTTAAAATGCATTTTTAGATAACTTATCATTAACATAGCAAATTAAGGAACACTTATTTGTTTTCGTTTACTATTTGTGTTCCCAAAAATAAATATATGTGGGTGTTGCTAGCGCTATGTTGCAAGCGATAGCGTTTTTAGAGCATGTATCTTAAAATGGCGCTTGGTCCTCTTTGGCTTAACACAGGCCAAATGCAACTGCTTGCAATCCAGAACCTTAAATTTCCAAAGCATGTGGTTCATAAATTTTCCAACCTTCAAGACGTCGGCGCCTGTGAGATCCGTTTCGGTAACCACGCCATTCATCTCCACAATACTAACTGGGACGGAAACACGACTGAGCAGAAGTTTAGTGTATTTACCTAAGCGAACTATCAGCTCTATATATGGCTGTTCGGGATGTTATTAGAATAAAGAGAGGTAAATTGAGAGATAAACAAGATTGATGGATGTGGGATTGCCTGAGTGGCGGTGTGCCTTGTGTTGGATTGACAACTATGCGAACACGTTGCAGAATTTTACGGCGTATATTTTTAGAGTTTGAAGAACGATAATGAGGATGAAGGGAATGGAAAAACCTTCGATTTCTTAAGTCAGTGTGCACCTTCTTGGCTATGAATCATTCCAACTTCCTCTGTCAAAAATATTTCCCTCCTTCCGACGATTCTATATGCTCCTTATTTTCACATGATCTCTAGCTCATCCATACCTAGAGCGCATCAAAGGAAACAAATGGCGGGAACACGTTGACCTATTACACGCACCGTTGTGCGCCGGAATGTGATCCCATGTCACTCAAATCTAAACCTGTGAATTGGAACGGTTTTTTTTTACTGAACCGGGGATGTGCGAAGGAAAACCGCGTGGATGTAACGAGCTTAAGACAACGGCTAATTAGCGAAGGAAAAATATCAAAGGTTAGGGGAATGTGTCGCCTTTCCGAGAGTGTAATCTAACGAATGATTGTCGGTGTGAGTGAATGTAACAAGTCTCACGGTCATAAACATATAGCAAGTGCAATTTTCTTCTACACGTATTGTGTATGTTGCGTTTTTGCCGGCAGAATGTACATTATTGTTATAGTGGAGCATGATTATACTATACCTAGGACAATGGTCGGGATGGGCCAACGAGGCGAAGGTAATTAGTTAGACGACTGTTGACGTGGTCAGCGGTGACGCTGCCGGGGGAGGTAAATGGGGAGTAAGTATTTTTTTCGACCGGCGGCGGCAGGCGACTACGGGTATGCCCGTGTATCCGGAGGATGTTAGTGTAGTTGTAGGCGTTCGCTCGCTAACCCATCGCTGAATGGTAGCAGCATGGATGGCGGGTAGCGTCGAGCTATGGTTTGCTGCGGTGCGGCCGGCGGTTTCAATTGTAACAAAAGCGTGTCACTAACGAAGCCGGTTGTCAACGACAAATGGTACACTGAATAATGCAATAGCGTAATGAATATATGTGGTTCGGAAGGTTCGGAACTACTCGGTTGGCCATCGAAACATTGAAACGATGAAATCGGCACTAATGTTTTGTTTGGTGAATTGATGAACCGGTAATTGGGTCCGAATGGCTTGGAAATAAATACGACAATGAGGGTAAATGACTAAAGTTTTTTTTAAATGGGTTTATAATTCTAATTTACTCAACAGAATAAATCAAACATTCAAGCATGTTGGATATCTCCTTAATTCAATGCATTGATGAATCGGTGGTAGCATGCATGAATGCCGTCAAGCAAATATCGTCTTCAAATGCACTTCATCCGAAGTCGTTGCCAGCGATATGTTTTCCCAACTTTCGAAACATATTGATTTTGTTCCTCTCCCTCCAATCCCCACGATATCAGTCGCAATAGTTCCCAAAGTGCTCAGACAACGTTCCCATCTTGCAAACTAAAACCGTCCCCCATTTATCAACCACGGGATGGCTCAATTTTCTTCGCTTACACAATTTCGACGTTTTTTTTTCTCCCTGTCTGTACACTCCACTGCCCGTGTCCGTCCACCTTTTGTCAGTGACGGAAATGGCGTGTTTTCTAGAATATTTTCCACGCCAACCACGTACCGCTCCTGTAACCCAACCCATCGTTCACCCGGTGACCACTCATCGATCCATCAGAGAGAGAAAGATAGATCCGGGAACGGTGGTGTGTAGAGATGTACCTAATGACGAACGCGCCGCCGAGGAAAACTACCATCCAGGGTGACCAAATGCTAAGCGCTAATGAGATCATCTGCGCGTACGCTGGTGTGCACTGCTCCGTCCTAGTAGAAAGTAAAGTTTGCCCGAGGCCGAAGTGTGTATCACGGTCCAACGACCCCCCTCGCTCTCTCGCTCTCTCTCTCTCTCTGGCCTGACCTGTAAGTGAAATGTCGAATCTCATCCGAAGCTAAACACTCCAGAGCGTTTGGGCACAAATTATGCGTCCAGCGTCGCTTAGCCAACGGCGGCGGCGTGCGGCTTGAGCTGTAAACTTTACTCCGACGACCACCAACCAGCGATACGAGAGCTCATCCATGCAGAATATATGTGCAATTTATTTATATATATGAATAAATTATATCTGCAGCGATTTTTCCGTGGACCTTTAGGTGCATCTCATCATCATCAGCAGCAGCAGTAGCAGCCTCACCATCTGATGTTTGATGCGCACAAAAAATAGAGTTTTCCACTAAAATCTTAAAATAGTCCGGGTGGGCCGTGGCATGCGGTCGAACCAACCTTTCGGTCGTGGATGATTTTTTAATGGCATTTCAGATTGCCATCCATCGGCCAGCAGCCGGCAAATAGAGTCCCTGATGGCAGCAACGACAGTATATACCTGGTTGTTTCGGCCGATAGTGATTAACTGGTGCCTAAATAGCGCGGTGTAGAAGTAAACAGTAAATGCTTGGAGTAACGTTGTAGGGCAAGGTTATCTGGATTAGCAGGGGTACACTGTGGTATAACTGTTTTGACGGTTTTTGGGACCTTTTTTGTTTCACTGAATCATGTTCGCTTGACGATGGATGCAACAGAATTTGAAAACGGTTAGAACTTTTGTAATGGCGAGGAGGAACATTGTTTATATGGTTTAAATGTAGAACAGTAGGTACCAGTTAGTCGCGGTAGGTCTGATGTTAATATGATCCACCTGTTTTGAAGATCATTTGAGTTCACTTAGATGATACAATTATGTACTCTTTGGACGGGATAAAGACTATGGGAATGTGTCAGAGTTGTCTTACAAATGGGTAATCTAATATGGTTCATTCGAATCAGATGCAGAATTAATTCGGATAAACATCGTATATTTGTGCCTCATAGTTTTATAAATAAATGGTGTTTTCTCCATTTCAGTCCTTTTCAATAATAGAATTGAAGCAAATTGTGATAAACGGATATTAATATATTTTTGACTGAGATTTGAATTAAGGGTTCGCTCCTTCGCTTCACGTCGCCGATTTCCAGTCTGGTCCGCCAATGGTAGATTTTAACAACGGTAACAACTGCGCATTTTAACCCGCCGATATGCTTAAATTGACCTGAGTGAGGGATTGCCCACTAATAAACCCGTAAATTTGGCAAATGTGTCCCTGGGATTATGGAAGGCCCGCCCTTAGAATAGTCATAAATCCGACTTGACGAATCGTTTGTCGCAACTGCAGATTTCTTGCCAGACCAATAATTTACTAGTCAATTTTGAAATTGGTGGTAAAATATCAGGCACTCTCGAAACCGTTGTATGCACTACTCCGTGTCGTTTTCCAAGTTCGTAATAGGATGTTGCCGAATTATTCGGCTAAATTTTCTGGTTCGCTTCTATGTTCAATACTGTGCAAAGAAATTTCAACAATTACAGAATATAAACATTACGTGTTATACTATATTTCATCGAAATTTGATTATTCTGCTTTGTTCGGAAAAGAACCAATGAACTCTCTTCAATAGCTTCGTGTGCTATCCATGAAATTATTGCAGTGGAAATCCTCAAAAAAATCTGATTCATATGTACTATGAAAGAACAATAGTCAAAATAGACAATTAATAATTCTAATTGCCGCAAAGTTTCACTGTATCGATTATTGTTGGCTATTTTCGTACAACTGTCAATTCAAAGACGGATAGCTATTCTAGAGCGAATCAGTTATGAACTTAGAATGGAAGCCTAGAGTTAGGTCGACCCATGTGGGCATGATCGAAAGGCAATGTGAGCGGTGAGAGAGCATCGTTAATCGTCGTGCAATATACGATGCTCTCTTACCGACCTTGCTGATAGACTCGGGTGGAAAGCCCAGCCCCTACCAAACAGAAGGCAAAATATTCACCACATTTCCTTTCGTTTCCATATGAGCCTGCCTAGTTCTAGTCTTCCGTTCTATATTTTTAATCCATTTGCTCTAGACGCGGAAAAAATTTGTTCATAAATTCGTGGTCAAAAAGATCGCGATTTCGTAAAATGAACGATTTAGGAAAATTGCACCCAAGCTCCTCAAATTATGATTAATAAACCTCGAATTCATGAAACTATTTATGTTTCCAGAAAATTAGATCGCCCCGAATATATAAATGGCGTTAAATTCGCATGTTCGGTTGGATTACTGTAGTCGTTCTCTGGATATATTTGATATAATTCTTGTTTATAATTTGGGGATACCTTAGTTTTTGACAGTTAAATGTTCATGATTTTATTAGCTTAGTAATGATTTTTGCAATCTCGCATGACATTATCGCGATATTCTTTTCATGAGTTTACCATCGGATGTTTCTGGCAAAGTGGCGAGTTTTATGAATATGATTTCAGGATTTTAGTCACGATTTTTGGAATTTCTGTTCACGTTATCGTGATATTTCAGTCATGAGTAAGTGATTCATTTTCGCGATTTCAGGATCTTAGTCATCAGTTTCGACATGTTGGTCAAGTCGAAACTCATGACATGTTGGTTGATTTAAGTTCATGATTTCAGGATCCTAATCACGATTTTCGCCATTTCTATTCACGTTATCGTAATATTTTAGTCACAAGGAGAGTAATTTTTGTTAGAAGTAACGTGACACTATGAACTGGATCATAACAGTGTGATCGATTTGCGATAGCTTGTTCTGTGAACTATTTCACGAACACGATTTATGGCTCTATGATGTATTTTTGGCGCGCAGCGCAGTTTTCCTTTTCTCAACAGACATTACACTGAACTTTATCTAGCGAAAAATGATATTCCAACTTTTGTGAAATAGTTCACATGAACATTTCATGATCATGTGTAGAGGGCATGAAATTGAAAATGATTAGGGAAATATAACAAACACGATCGTGAATCGAGTAATAAACCAGCTCAAGAATCCATGAATAACATTTAATGATTTTGCGAACTATTTCACGACCACGAATTGTGACTATGATATGATACTAGGATTCATGACTCATGAACCATTCAACGTCTTTTGATTATGTGAACCAATCCACGAAAGCATGAATTATATTGAATGGTTTTATGAACCATTCAACGAGCGCGAATGGTGAGTCGTTACTATTATACTAGGAATCATGAACCAGTTCACGAATACATGCATAATATTGCATGATTTTGCGAACTATTTCATATTCATTGAACCGTGACTAATATATTAGGAATCATAAATTGACGAGGATTGAAATGATTTATGATTAAAATCCCGAGCATCGTGAAATAGTTCACGAGAAAGCATCCAGACTGGATTGATTTTGTGAGATGTAATACATCATGAGTCAGCTCACGTCGTATAGTTGGACTCTGAATATTGTTCCTAAATCTATGAATAAAATTTCGAGTCAACCTTTGTTGTTTTTTGAATAATATTCATAGGTGAACTAGTTCATAAAGTTATGAACTAGTTCGCTTAGAGAAATGTGTTTTGGTAATGACATGGCGAAAAACGTTACTGAAGTTTACAAAACATATACAAATACTCCACTGTATGGAGGTACCACTGACGACAGCCCCTGAGTTCTTTTACGGTAGTTCTGATTTTTGGGCACAACCAAATCGATCAAATGGGCGATTATAAGTTCTGCTCCGTATGCCCCGTTACATTCCTTTAGCGTTGCGGGAAATAACTACGAAATTCATTCCCAAAGGCGGTCGCGTCACTTATGAGGAAGCTAAGAGTTTTAGACCGATCAGTCCAACCTCCCTCCTTCTTAAATCAGTGAAACGTTTAATCGACCACTACATTCGAGATGTTAGCTTGGGCGAGCACCCGATGTATGCGATGCAGAATACATATCAGGGACTATTAATAAATTACGTAACGCGGTTAGGGTGGGAGGGGTACGAGAAGTTGTGACATGCTGTTACATATGGGGGAGTGACTAGATCGTTACGTAACATATTTTTACCGAACAAAAACAAATTTCTCGAAGTATTTGTTCGTAATAGGTAAGGGGGGGGGGGGGCAGAGAAATTTGTGAAAATTTGGGGGAGTCAATTTTGGGCAATTTTCTACTACCACCCTGTTACACAATGCCCTCAACAACATTGAAAAACACCTTTTCACAAAAGCAATCTAGTTTAGGAGTTTTTCTTACTATTAAGGATGTTTTTGACAACATGTCTTTCGAACCAATTTTGGAAGCAGCACGAGGTCATGGAGTACCTTCATATATCATGAACTGGATACACGCAATGCTAAGCAATCGACATCTGTGTGCATCGTTAAGACAAGTAGAGATAATAAAACTCAGTGTCTGCGGATGTCCTCAAGGTCCTGTCACCATTTCTTTAGAACTTGGTCGCCGATGGCTTGTTATTGAAACTTGATGTTGGGTTTCCGACATACGGTTTCGCCGATGATTATCTGCAATGATCACCGGTATTTGCATTAACACTCTTTTTGATTTGATACAACAAGCCTTATGTGTGGTTGAGCAATACTCTGACTCGCAGATCAAGCTAAGTATGTTGAGGTGATTCTTGACTCAAACCTTAATTGGACAGCTGATATCGATTTCAGAATCAAGAAAACTTGCATGGCCTTCGGCCAATGTAGACGGATTTTTGGCAAATCTTGGGGACTCAAACCCAATAACATCTACATAGATCTACACAACAATTGTTAGACTGGAGTATGGGTGCCTTGTTTGGTGCCAGCAGGGAGAAGTCTTGACAATCCAATGAAAGTTAAACCATCTGCAGAAGATGGTCTTGATGGCGATGACTGGTGCGTTCTCGTCAACACCTGCTGCTGCTCTACTCTTGAACATAAACTCACATATGTGTTTCTGTATCAAGAAACATTTTCTTGTACAAGGCTTAGGTTACTGGGTTCTGTAACATAAACGCAATAGATTGCGCAACTAGCCACACAAGACTCTGGCCCCAAATTGTTACTTGGGATGAGTATACAGTTGCACCCACTGACCTTACACTCACACATAGTTTTCTCTTTAAAACTTTTAATGTGAGAATTCCTCCTCGCGAGGAAAGGCTGTCTGGCTGGATGGAGTGACAATTGAAGAATACGTAGTTCGTTATATTGACGGTTCCTTGTTGGAGGGCAGAGCCAGTGCTGGTGTCTATTGTCGTGAAATGAGAGTATACCAATCTCATTCGCTTGGTAGATACTGTACCCTATGCGATGCAGAAATCTTCAAGATTCTGTGTGGCGTACAATCGGCATTTCAACAAGGAAAAGGAATCTAAAAATATATAACAAGAGAGATTTGGCCCGATCGAGGAGAGGGAGAGGTGACGATCTCAAATCAAAGAACTTATCATTTGAAATGCTACTGCTGCTTCTACTTTCTATGGATTATCGTCATTCCGGTATTACTGAAATTCATTGGCGGGCGAATTGGCTAGAGCTAGCGCTGCGACTGACTTCGTTTCTTCCGATCGGCTTTGGGGACCAACTTCAATAAGCTTCTCCTTAGTTCTATCTCAGACACCACCAAAGTCCGGCGGTGTCTGAGCTAGCTAGCGATCGAAGAGAGGGTGCTGTGACGATCTGCTTATAGGAGACATTGGGGGGGTCGATAGGTCAATTAGTAGGTATTGGAGGCTGTGACGGTGATAACGATACAGCCGGGAATATGTGATGGCATCATCACAGTTCCTCGATGGCGGAATAGTTAACGCACCCAACTAGAGACTGGGAGATCGCAGGTTCGATTCCTGCTTGAGGACATATTTTTTCTCAGTGTTTCACAAAAAAGGTAAATTTTCACCGTTTCTTCATTCTCACCGTTTCGGTCATTCTTTCTCTGTCTGTTTTCCAGTGGACACGCTTCTAAAAATTCTTGAAGAAGAATCTATTTTTGCATTGGCAGTCATGCTGCCCGGCGCAGATTAGAGATCGAAATTAGTAATCGTATGTCGAACTCAAATCGAAGAACTTATCATTTCAAAAGCTATCTACCTGCTATGGGCACCCGGTCATTTCAATATTACTGAAAATGAATGGGCGGATGAATTGGCTAGAGCTAGCGCTATGACTGACTTAGTTGGTCCAGAACCAGTTCTACCGCTGTCGATAAGTTGGATAAAGCGCAAGATTCGTTCATGGACTGCATCAGAACATGTCAACCTTTGGCGTAGCTTGCAAACTGGCGTTCAATTAAAAACTTTTCTGTCGGATGTGAGTCTGAAAATGCCAACGCATTTTCTGCATTTTTCCAAGCACAATTGCAATATTCAAGTCAGGGCACTGACTGGACATTGCAAACTCAATTATCACATGGCTACTATTCAGCGTGTTGAGTATTATTCGTGTGATGTGAATCCGATTACGGAACTTTATACAATTTGATATGTAACAGCCCTACAGTAATGTAATTGTGGTTCCGGATGTTTGGTTCTCCATACATAGGTGAACCTACGTACAGAGAGCTGAAACTGTTGTTCCTAACCTAGTGTGGCAAAGCGCTATAGCTTAAGCCGTATTTGAATGCCAATGCCGAGGTGTTGTTGTTCTGTTATCCCAATATCCCTAGGGGATGTTCCTCTCATCGCGAAGTGTGTTTTATTCCCTTGGGAGTGAAGAATACTTCCGTATTGTCTGTTTTCTGCGTCGTTATTTTCCATACTTAACTCTTTTCCAATCCATGCGATTAGGAAATGTTGAAAAGACAAATCACGGCAAGGCACACATCTCCAATCAACATGGGGAACGTGCTATTTGAGCCTTTTACAAAAAATTTTGAGGAGAGCTATCATTTGTGCAAAATATTCGTCTTTCAGGTATCATGTTAGTGCCAATTCAAATCGTGAGCTTCTCTTTGATCGCAAACATAAACCCGTAACTCCGGACCCGGGAGTCTGATCTAAGAGAAATTCTATAGAAACTGATAGGAACATTGTACCTTCCAACGAAAATTAAGTTTCTGCAAATCGATTCTACAGTGCTCTACAGTGAGCTATGTTGAATTTTAGCCGCTTAATGATCAACACCGAAAGTAGAGCAAACTGGCATGTTATGATCGGGGCCAGCTAGATCTTAATTTTGATGTACTAGTGGCAGGACACGGACATAGACAAGAACTTCATCGGAGTGATTTAGCGGATCTACAGACTATGGTAGAAACTTTCGGTTAGGCTAAATATTTTATAGCCATCAGTAATGGTTCGCCAGCTTCTAGTCACAAAATAAGAATCCTCCCATTGATCGCATAATTCTTCCGGATGATGCTGTTGCTGCGAACGTTCTTATCTGACAAGTGGTAATAAAATTGACGCGCCCTTTTCACACAAACCATCAGGTTGTGCCTTAACAAGTATTGGAAATTGAGTTATTGGCTGAATCTTATCGTTGGAAGGAGATTCTCTGTCCCTTCGGATTGCGCATAAATGACTCTGTTTATGGATCCGCCCCATTTTGGTCTTTCATACAGTGTTAGCATGATTGTTGGTTGATAACTTAATTTTATGTGTGCTGTTAAAAGCATCTTCAGCCTCCGGAGTATTCCATGCACTGATGGTGGGTTCCTATATCATCATAACATCACTAATAGTTATATTTATATTTAGTCTATAATTATCACATTCAGAAAATGTGCATACTGTTGAGATTATAGTGCATTTATTTAAACCTGCAATCGCCATCTTGGAATTCAAAATAGTTTCTATTTCCGTCATGTACTCGTCAATTACATTTGGACAATACCTAATATTGTTAAGATTATAGAGAATTCAGCCAAATCGGAAGTCGCCATCTTTCAAAATGGCTTTAGACATCAACTTCCGTCATGTACTCGTACCCTTATTGCCATATTGTTGAAGTTACAGAGAATTTATCTGATCTAGAAGTCGTTATCTTGGTTTTCAAAATGGCTTCATATATCAATTTCCGTCATCTACTCGTTAACCCATTTCCGAAAATACCTATATTGTTGAGGTTATAGAGAATTTATCTAACCCGGAAGATGACATCATAGATTTCAAGATGATCTCAGACATAGATTTCCTCGTCAACCCAATTCCGAAAATACCCAACTTTTATTAGTAACAATTGGCTAAGAATATGTTAAATTGTATACAAATTCATACTACACCGTACAGAACCTACAGTAAGTTCGTAAAAAAATAATTCGTTAATTAGAGCTTGGCTCGTAAAATAAGATACGTAAATCGAATATTACCCAATACAAAGATTCGTAAATGGAGGTTTCAGTTCATAATGCAAAGAATGCTCCACCCTACCCTAGGATCGTGAATAATTATTAAGATTAAAACGAAACTTGTTCAACAGTCTGATCAATATATGGGTCATTCCACATCAGATTTACTACCAAAATTTTAAGTCCTTCCAATTTTTTCTTGCATTCTTTAGCTAAAAATAATTGACACCTATTTTTTTGTTTTGGCTCAGTATGACTTTTTTAACTAATGACTTTTTGAACTTTTGAAGTTCATAAAATTGAACATTTTTTAATCACTCGGAAATTATGAAAAACGTTTTGTTATATAATTTATGTCTTCTGCAATTTTTATAAACAAATTGAATTTTTTAAAATCTGGACCATTTTTTTTGCTATTTTTTTCTTTAAATATTAAAAATCGTTTGTGTGAAATTTGTGGAGTGTAATCAAAATACTTTGCAAGATATTAAAATTATAAAAAAATGCAATGTTGCACTATACGCACAGTATTAGGCCTATTATAATTGAAATATCTCGTTAAGTACTTAGAAATGTAATAATTATGTATAGCTAAAGAATGCACGAAAAAATTGGAAGGAATTTAAATTTTGGTTGTAAATTTGATGTAGAGTAACTCGTATATTTCCCCAACTTCATATGCAGCAGGTATAGTAATTTTCATAGTTCATAGAAGATCTACAATAGTCTAAGCTTAATCTTATTTTAAAGTCATTCCAAATTGGAAGCATTTGAACCCCCGAAACCACCTTGGCTACGCCTCTGCTATCACCACACGTGGCCCAGCATTTCCGCTAAATTAATCGTGTTCGTCACTTATTTTCCGACCAATTAAAAGCGGAATTGAATTGCACTTGAGTTCTTTTCTAAACGCAGACAAAAAAAAGGAGGATGAACAGCGTAGAGAGAAAAACAATATGTATGTTTTTGCTTGTCAAACATTTCAGAGCTAGCGGTAAAGTTGCGCTCGACGAACGACAACCCGTTCTCGTATTTCCAGCAGCACATAAATACTTCAATTGTTTTTGCTAATCAACGAAGATCTTAATTCCTCTCATTCTCGGACGCAAGGCGGCGTTTTTGTGCTGCTGTTTTTTTTGTTTGTTGTTTTTTTGCGCTATGTACGTATGTACCATGTAGGATGTAGGTATGCTGCTACTATGTAGGAGCTCGAATAGAGTGTGAGAGTTTTTGATACGCTGCTGCTGCTGGTTGTGGATTTTTTTTCGCTTGTTCTACCCCCCTTTGAACAGAATTCCGAATCTGGTTTTTGCTGCTGCATTCGGTGATTGCGTGAGTTCGGGTTACGTTGAGCCGACAGCGACAGCATCTAAATTAATGTGGGAAATTTTCCGCTTCCTTCTGCCCCCTCTTTGGAGTGTCAAATGGTTGTAGGCTTGTTTTTGTGTCTGGAATGTGATTCGATTTTGGTGTTATAATATTTTACGGGCGGATTTTTTCTATGCGGAAGGAAAGATTTACAATTGCTTCGGGTGGAATTTATCGTGCAGCATTGTACGGGTCCCAGAGGACTATTAAGGTTGCTATTAAACGAGAAAAGGCAGTTATTTCCCCCACCGTTGGCAAATTCTTCATGAAAATCAATCAATGGTATTCGAACAATGCCCCGAACACATTGATTGATTTTCATGAAGATTATAAGAAGGTATGCGACAAAAACTTTTTTCGTTTTTAAAGATGACCATAAAGGCATTTGAAGGCTTTCTCTGCTGAATGTTAAGCTTCAGTACTCGAGTGGAATCTTGGTCTCTTGTCTATTCGAGAATTCGTTACGAGCTTGTCCTTGTTCTCTTTATTAATAACTGTGTATTTTCATGTTAAAAAACTGAGTTCAGCTGGATTTGTATTTTTGACACAATTCTAAATGGTTACATCAGTTATTTAAAATTTCATGTTTGCTCTCCTCATATTTTTTTCGAACTTCTCGACCTTAGCAACCGAAAGAAACATCTGTATCAGCCGTCACGAAGCTGTAGCAAAGCCGGCTGCTATCGAAGCATTCAATTTAAACAAACAAATACGTAAAACTCAGCGCTCAACTGGTGACAACAGCGTTCCTAACTGCTTTGCGGTGGTCAGTTAGAATGCCGAGAGATTTGCACAGTGGGCAAATGCTGGCTAAACGTCGTATGGTCGAAATTGAAAAATATAAGTATATACTTAATTAAATGATGAGTATTATAAAGGAATCGATCCAGCTTGAGGAATTGAAGCAATGTAGGAGTGGGAATATGCATTTGTTAGACAAAAGACGATATATATGGAAATGATTAAAGATAAACAGGATCATATTTCATAACGTAAGTAGCATCGATTGCCTCTTTCGACTATTACGGCATTATTATAATATATTATACTAACACAGATATAAGTTGTTTCCAGCTATTGCGATAGGGTGAATCAGTTATAAACCGCATAAACTTTTCATTCGTCTATTTTAGTGTGCAACGAGCACTTGTTTTCATGATGATTAACCTCTTGAAACCAAATTGTCTGAAAATGATCGGTATTCCATTGTGGGGTAGAATACGGGTAGGGGTCTGTCTTTCATATGTGCACAGCATGATTTGAGATTCGGTAATGCCTTCTATATCGCATTCAAAGTTCAAGTAAGAAGCAATAGGATTCGTCACTCACATCCTCATGATACGAACGCCATTGGCAATTCCTGGGAAAGATTTTTCCAGACTTTAAACTTAACGGATTCTACACATTCGATATGATGGTAGCAATGCACGGATTACTAGTATGCCGCAATATACCGTGCAGACGCACATCAATCTTATCATCGTCCATATAAACGGGTATCTTGATTCTATCATTGTCATGCTCAACGGCGCACATCTTCCAGCCATGGCCAGCGTTTTGAACGTTATCAGTACTGCATTACGTGTATGGTGAAATTTGATGACAATATCTTTCGTAAGTCTAAGCTGCATTTGGACCTTCAATTAATATTGAAAAATATTTCATAACTTTCAGTCCCATGCTAATTAAATGTCGTTACAACATAGTAAAGTGGATAAATTAACAAACAACGCACGAGTTTGAGTTGCACACCACGAAAATTTCGACTGCAAAAATTCAAATAAAAAATAGCGAAAATGATTGCAAACATTATCGCTCGTTTTCACAGTGTCACAGAAACACAATTGGCACAGAAATGCGGTCATGGGCAATAAAGTAGGCCACCTTCGTAAAGCTGTTCAAAGATTGTGGAGTAGGTTGGATCCATAATTATTGATTATAATTCTAGAGAAGACAATCCGTGAAAGTTGAAGCCGCTGCCCAACCTAAGCCAACAAATCCTGCGCTAAGGTAAATCTTTAGTTGAAATGTTCCATTAGAGTTTTGGTACTCCATGAAGCACTGTAAACTTCTTGTTTAATCTCAAATTTCTAAGACCAAGAGCTCCCTAGTAACAATTGGGGTTTTATGGTAGTTTTGTAGCCACTCATAAAACTTGTAGCCTGCTATAAAACTGTATTTGTTATTTGGGCTGTTTGCTTCGGCTTTGTGTCAGAGCTTCCTCGAGCTAATATATTTGGTAGCTTCTCATGAGGAAAATTTAAGTCTTTCCGTAGTTTTCTTGAGTTTTTCTTCAAAGTTATTATTGCAAAGAAATCGTATTTGTGGCCGTAACAAAGACCATATTGGTTTCGTAGAAACTTTCCGGAAGATCAGCAAAAAAACTTCAGTGTTATTGGCTAAATTCATGAATAGAGCAGCTATACAGATGTTCCGGATCTTTCACGCAGAATCTAGGGTCAATAGTTGAATATAAGTATCAACACTATTTTAGAAGGGTTTTTAGGTAAGTTTTCAAGAATATTACATATCGATTGAACACATTGTAGCCTGTTCAATATTATGAGAAATACTATTGTACTACCGGAATCGGAATCCGGAACATCCTAGATCGGTCTATTATGTAAAAATTTGACTTATACATTCTCATTTTTGCTTTGTTTGTTTTTATTAGTATTTTGTCAATAAATCTATGATTCATGATGACGGTTTTTCATACATCTTTATATGCCAAACATTACCCCATTCGGCACAGATTCCCACTGGCCAACCAGGTCAAAAACGATAAGATTTACCAGAAACTGAAAATATAAACTCTAACGAACAATTTCGGTACAAGTACATATCGATTTGGCTGTAAACGTGTCTTAAAACTGAGTTCGAAATCCGGCTCAATAAGACCCGCTAACACCTTATTCGTTACAAAAAAATACCTGAAGATTCATCAGATTCCTTGGGTGCTATTTGAACGCACGACATTACAATAGATCTGTGAACTCTGTCCAAAGTTGGCACGCTTTTCAGTTCAATGGCCCATTAGCTTGTATTTAGTGCAAAGCTGCAATGCTTGGCGTGCTGTAAGCCCAAACGAACAGGTAGACGATCCTTGTCGATTGAGACGTAATTAAACGTAACACAATCCCACCAAAGGTCATTCGCCACAACATTTGTCCCGTCTACCATTTATTTGTGAAGAGACACACCGTTTTGTGCCCCGTCCAGTGCTTCAGTTGATCGCCGCACTACAAACTCGAATCGATGACTACACCATCAATTTCAACTTTATGAGCGGGCACGTAAACGCGATAGTCCTACATAAAGGGCTTGTCATTAGTAACGTAATTTGCTTGCTCCGACCGAGTTCAATCTTGTTCGACATCCATTTTACCGTCAGCTGGATTTTTTCTCAAGAGTACATTTATGCGTAGGTCTGGAATGCGACGCAAAATGATAATTCAATGGGAAGAGACAGAATTTACGCGAAATATAACAAATTGAGAGATCAGTCAAAGAATTGTAAATTAAAAACGCTGTCAGTTATCTTCGCTTGATATATGCCTGAATGCTACCGTTTTCTTTCGAAGTATGTGTAAATGTGTGTTACATGCAATAGTTCGCAAAAGCATCTTTGTTTCAATCGCGTGCGTAATGTTTGGTACATAGTCGGAATGCCGTGACGGCCTTTGGACTGGTGATTAAAATCTAGTGATATGTACTGCAATCAAAAATCTGCCAGCCAGGTCACATCCATTAAAAATTGATTTTTTCAGTATACTGGTCTTCATACACTGTAGGGTTTTCGGTCAATCAGAATTTAAAAAGTGGACATACATCAATAGCTTGAAAAAGTTCCTATGCAAAACATGAGCTTAATCGGACATGACTAAGGAGTCATCAGTTCGTCGATCAGTTCAAATTCATTCACTCGTAAAAAATACTATAACTCTAAATTTTTTAAAATATGATTCGTATTTTTGAAGCTGAGTGTTTCAGAATATCATGGACCATCGAGATACGGTGTAATCTCTAAAAAATACTTTTGGAAAAATTGCCTTGTATTTCTATTAATTATTCCTAAGACATTTAACATATAACCTCCATTTCCAAACCCAAATCTCAATTTAACCTAAAATTTTCACAGTCACTGTCTTTAAACAAACGAAAATTTCTGGTGACATTAGATCTTGATTATTCATGGTATTCTGAAGCACTTAACATAAAAAATTCGAAATCGATTTTTGAAATTTCTCTCCTTTGGTGTTTTTTGCGGGTATTTAAATTTTGACTATTTTGCATGACCCCTTGCTTGATTGAACCAAAATCTTGCAAAGAGGTTTTTTTCCAGATTGGAATACTTATAAGGCGTTCTTAATATTTGATGAAAGTTTTCCCCATACATGCCATTGGCACCTTAATATATAATCTTCTGGATGAAATCTATCTCCGTCGTCAACTGACTTCGCAAATTTACAGTTCAAGATTTTCTGATGAAAATCACTTGAAATAGCGACTGTCTAAGACGAACGAACTTTGGTCAATTGTTTTAGAAATCTCGATTTTCGGTATTTTTACAAGTTTCAAACCATCTGAAATTAACATAGTGCTTGATAAAGAAACAAATATTCAAATAAATTTTCTGTGTTGTATAATAGGTCGAATACCCTAATAAACCGATCTACACGTACATTCACAGATCCTCTGTGCGTCCACTGGTTTTATAAAGTCTCCAGAAAAAATGCTCAGTCCGCCATCATCAAACACTTGTCTTCGAATAATATTACCGACAAATCTGCAGCGAATTTATATTTAAAATTTCACAAAATGTTTGTGTTCTGTCGGTGCTTCCTATTGATAGTTTTGCCCGAAATAGACTAGGCTATTTCTGTTTTTCTGCGTCGCTCTTGTGGTACCGACACTTGTGTGATGTTCTAATTCATCCAGAAACTTTTTCTACCAATAATGTCGTGGAAGTTTGTGTTTGAGGTACATATCATCCAACGTACATAGAGCTAAGATGTATAAGGTTTAGATTGCAATAGGTCACTGATACTCCCTGTTTCTTTGTATGGTTATAAGGCATGGATGATAAAGTTGACAGACTATCGAGGGCCATAGAAAATGGGGAATTGTACAGACCCACGAAGCATCAGTTTTACCTTGTATACCAAAATAAAACACGACAATGTACATTGGGCTGGGTAATGTGTGTACGTTGATTCTTCGCACTCAATTTACCGCCTGATAGAGCCTGAGGGTTATTCGGGTTATCACTGCTGCTGTTTTTGAGGTTGTTGTCTTCTTTGGTACGTTTCTTAGGTTCGGTTACGGGCGTGAAACCTTCTTTCTCGTTTCCTGTCTTGGTGTTGATAAAGCTGTTTGTTGTTTCAGATGTGCTTACTGTAGTAGTAGATCATTTAGCATTCGTTGATGGCTCAACATGTGTTGGTAGGTGGCCAACAATTTGTGAATTGATTGTAGATGATGAGGCCGCTGTATTAGTTTCAGTTTTTGGAGGTGATTTTTCTTTGGTAATTCAGCGCAAGGTTTCCCATAGTTTGTATATTGCTTGCAGTACTGGCAAGTGGGAGACTGATTATCATAAATACACAGCGAGGTCTGAGCAAAGGTAGAGCCAACTCGCAGGGTCACGAAGGAAGGAGTAGGGTGCTTCAGCCGTATTCTAAGCGCTCGAAAACCGTTGTTAATGTCTGAGAAGCAGTTCCTCCATTTATCATCTGTAATGGAAAGAACTTCTGATTGGCGAATAGTGCTATCGAGTGTAGGCGAAGACTGATCATGTATTCGTACCTCGATTGCGTCATCTTCATTATTATTGAGATTATTGTGAGTGGTGCTATTTTAGACTGCGCGAAGAACTACATATCGTTTGATCAGCACGGATTCGTGCAGGGAGATCAGTGACAACAAATTTGTTGAGTTTCACGTCCAAGTGTGTCGCTAGCATGGAGGCAAAAGCGCAGATGGACGTCATCTACACTGATCTGAAAGCAGCATTCGACAAAATTGATCATAGAATATTTTTATGCAAGCTGTCTCATCTCGGCATTTCTTCGCAATTTGTGTCTTGGTTAGATTCATATCTCTCCGGAAGAATTTTGCGAGTAAAATTAGATAACTGCACATCGTCACAATTTTCCAACAAGTCTGGTGGTCCACAAGGGAGTAACTTGGGACCTCTGCTATTCGTACTATATTTCAACGACATCGCATTGCTGCTGGGAGCCGGCTGCAAACTAGTTTATGCTGACGACTTGAAGTTGTACCCTGTTGTTCGTTCTGTAGAAGACTGTTGGCGCCCACAAGGTTTACTACAACTTTTCGTGGATTGGTGTGACAGAAATAAGCTTGTCATTAACGTGGCAAAATGTCAAATGATTACGTTTCATCGTATTTTATGCCCGGTGCAGTTCGATTATAGAATTCACGGTACAATTCTGACATGAGTTGAGCAGGTTGATTTAGGAGTGCAATTGGACGCGAAACTGACGTTCGATTTGCAACGATCGCTGATTATTTCAAAAGCAACACGTCAGTTGGGATTTATTTTCAAGATTGCTAAGGACTTCATCGACCCGCATTGTCTGAAGGCACTGTACTGTTCACTCGTATGCCCTATTCTCGAAAACGCTTCAGTGATCACATCAAGTAACGTGGCGCATTAGAATCGAACGTGTGCAGAAACGCTTTGTGCGCATGGCATTAAGAAATCTACCCTGGCATGATCCAGTTAATTTGCCAGCATATCTGGATAGGTGTCAACTTCTGTGAATCGATACGTTGCAACGCCGGCGAAAAATATAGCGCTTGCTAATCGCAAAATTGATTAATGGTGAGATGGATGCTCCAGAGCTTCGTTCGAAAGTAAATTTTCGGATTCCAAATAGAACATTACGTAATACAACACTGCTTCAGTAAAGATTTTAGCGTACTTTGTTTGGATCCAACACCCGATTACCCCTTGCATTCGGACATTCGCCGCAGTGGAAGAGTTTTTTGAGTTTAATGAGTTGTCCAGTCGCTTCGTCAATAGGCTTAGCTGCTCTACTGTGCTTTGATGTTTTTATTTGTTGTGATACTGTTTTACTTCAGTTTATCAGATGTATTGTTATTTATAACTATTTATAACCCTATCTGGTCATTTAGACTTCAAAGTCCGATGGATATAATTATATTAAATAATTAATTAAAAAATAAATAAATAATACACGGGAATCTTGACCCTAACATTGTCACTATCAACATAGTGGTTCATGTTGTTAAAGGAAATAAATTGTTCCTATCAGTACAAGATCACGTACATGGTGAAACTGAATAGAAGTAACACCAGTTTGCTTGAGATACATTTAATCTTTTAGCAAGCGCTTCACTTCTTGTATGGGTGGTCTAACTTTGGAAGCACGCAAAACCACTACGGCAGTGCAAACAATACTCACCGTCGGAACGAAAATAGCGGTACTTGATTCCTATAGCACCGAAACGAGAATTGTTACTTCTCGGTCAGACGTACTTCGGCGATTCGTCTTGTTCCTGGTCAAGCTACAGGGACCGACTGGGGTGGACTCTGAACGGCCTCTTTTGTACAGGCGAGCTGGAGCGTGAGAGACGGAACTCTCAAGGTCGGTTATGGGGACACCAATCAGTACGACAAGAATGCAACTCATTCAAATCTAGCTTAATATTATTACCTACAAACCAAGTATGTGTATGTATCGCGGTCGGCCGGCGTTGACAGGATCTGCTGATGGTTGAGCTTTCCCGATTGTCGAATGCTAGGCGAATGGGGATAGTGATGCTACCTCCGGTGATCGGCTTTTTGGGCTGATGAGGTACGAACTCGTTGGGCACCCGCCGTAGCTCGGCTGAGGAGTATACTTGTCGTTAATGATTACTGGATCACCACCGTTTGGCAGTATAATTTGGTAGCAAACGAATAAAGTGTGCGATTCTAAATATTTCAGGTCTAATCGCAAGGTTGTCTTTACGGTTAATGAGCCCAATGAATCTAATTACTCAGCTATCCTAAGCCAATTCTTAACCCCAGAATAACTGTCACCCTACTATACACCGTCGGTGTTTCCACGGGACTCGCAAGCATCCCAATGAACAATCGTTTTAATTTTGACCAACCTCCACTACCAGCAAGTCCACCGTGAATAAGCCTGACATGTGCGCGGATGCGACGAGAATGAGTGAATGAACGGACTCTGATTGATGTTTTTCTTGCAAACCGCCCACCACCATCTTCCCATTTCCCTCCGATCTTCTGTTTCCATGCTCTGCATTCACCATCCGACGCGAGTTGCGTCAGCCAAAACCGTACTGTACTGTGACGTTCCCCTCGTACCGGGAGGGTGGGTACCTGCTCTATAAGTTTGCATATGTATATCTAGGCCATGTTCGTTCGTTCGTTTCGGAGGATAGCCGCAAGTGTTTCGAATCAACTCGTTGATAAGATTGTCCCAGAACTGATTTGCTACAAGTTGCACCAATTGAATCGCTAGACGATTGCCGAAGATTGTCAGATGACAGCGTGTAATTGAGCCCGGAACGGACTTTGAGCGACTGAGGACTGAGTGATGCTAATTTGCGATTAGTTGTTCATGTTGGAGCACATGAATGAGACCGGGGATACTAGAAGTACAACAAGCCTAAGAACTTGGCCGGTTCCGGTGGGGTATCGATTTCGCATCTACCTGCCGGTTTGTGCACCGTAGAACGGCCTGGCAGATATGGCAATGTCATTAGCGAGTGTTTTTTCTATGCCGATGACAAGCACTTCTCGAATGGGGTTGATTGATACGGTAAATGGATTATTGCACGGTAATTGGATATATATGTGTCCGCTCGATTAGTCGACGGATGTGTGCTTGCACAGTGACATCACGAACAATCGTCGCCGGGTCGTTTAGTACCGCAAGCGATTTGATGATTCCTTTTTTTCCTTTTAAAAGGATAAACCCCACCAAGTCACACAATATGAATCGCTTTAAGCAAATCACGTCTGGCCCAGCTTGAGTCCTTTTTAGTTTCAATTATGCATTTGAAATTCAAATGTCATTTTCTCGCTTCAAGAGCGCAGGAAAATTTGTTACTTGAGAAATTTCCTAGCCTTTTCGGAATAAATTTGCCTCGTCTCACCTTGGTACCCGGTGCGATCCGCTTGATGATGCGTCCTGTGCCTGGAGATGCTGCCAGACGATGAGGGGCTGTGCGCGCACCCATGAGCGAAGAAGCGGAAGAGGAAACCTCTGGCTATAAATATTCAAATTTAGTCAGCCCAGAGATCCACCTTCTCGCTGTACGTTCCCAGGCGACCGCGGCAGCTAGAATGCAACTCCGAGATGCAAATGCACCAGGCGCATTGACGCTGCCGGGTAGAGAGGATGCGGTCGACCGGGCAATGAAATGCAATTTTGCACTCTTTCGTCTCGCTATTTCTGCTGCTATTATTATTAATACTACTACTACTAGTTCTTCTTCTACTACTACTACTACTATTGCGACTACTACTACTACTGCTCCAAGTAGGGCTAGTTGGCCAATCTGTATTATCATAATTTATGTCAGCGTACCATCGTCAAATTAATGGTGTTGTAGCAAGTAAATTTTCCTGTTGTTAGGCGGGTCCAGATAAACTGGACGAGAATTAGAGTTGGAATGCTGGGGGTGTGAGAAATAGACAGTAGTTGAACAGGTTCTTATATGGATCCTGGGTATGGGTGTTTTGTTTTAGATCAGACAGTTACCTGCATTTTAAATATGTTTAAGTTTCATAATATCACGATTATAATAAAGCACTGTTTTGATTTTTTTGTTTATAGTCTTTTTATTTGAAATGGTCCGGTGCGTTACCTTTTCGTTTTAAATTTCAAATTTCTTAAAACTTAGGGGGTGATTTTGAAGATATTAAAAAGCTATATTTAAATACTAAGGAACTATCCAGTATCGACCCATTGAAAGGATCAGGCCCGGATTACATGTCTCTGATATCCATAAAAGATGCGCACGATCGTTATCATTACCGGTAAGCAGTTTGGTTGTTCAGTTTGCTGTTCGGGCAGCGGTCCAGGGCTTTTAACTACGGAGATGAATTTGACTCGTTTGTTGGAGCCTCCCTTGTGACGTTGGTGACGAATCACCGGATTCTTTGCTCCCAGCAAAGAACCTCGGAAGACACCACGGTGTTCTTCACAGGGGGAGCCGTTGTCCACTCTGCTTCGTCCTTCTTGGCTTTTGGCTGGGAAAGAGAGCAAGTCTCGTTCGGTTAATCCTTCCCAGCGAGGGCGGATTGGTGCGTGCGCATTCTTGGCGGTTAGCCGGGGAAGCAAAAGCTCCTTGGTGATTAGTTTCCCACAAACGGCGATCCGGTACCACACGAATTTGTCGAGAACCACGGTTGACACTAGCTGGTGAATCTTTTTACGTTCGACAGAATTCGCATCTTCGCGAGAGGAATTTTCTTCGAAGATGCTTCCAAAAAGAAACGGATCACAACGAACACAATGTGCCTTACCTTTGCTCTCACACTATCTGTCCGATAAAAACGACGCAAAACCGCCACACTGCATAGCTGTCATCGCTTTTGCACAGCATAACCAGCAACAATTTATCAGCGAAAGGAGAGCGATGGCTTATCTAATCCCTATGCAGGCATTGCGTTTATCACTCGTATGAGTCAATGCGTTCGGATAATTTGCTACTGTTATAATAAAAGCTCACATTTTCACACGAAAAGTTATTGGTACTCACACAACTTCTCCGGATAAATACAACGCGTTATTTCTCCGAATAAATGAAACCACCTGAGAATGAGCGAATGAGTATATCGCGGTATCCTTTTTGCGCTCGCTGCCTTGCTGTTGCTATTCCAAAAGACGAAAAAACAAGTCTATAGTACTTATTTGCCGCTTTTCTTGGAAATTAAGTGTATATTTTGACGCTTATATTGATTTCCACGAAATTAAAATATTATCACCTTAGCATTCTGCTACATAAACAATACACTCTACGGGGAGAGTATGCAAAGATAGGTATATTTCAACCCAGTGCTAAATTGTTATCCTGACGGATTACAGAGCGCATGACAGGAAGCGGCTATAATTTCAACTCACAAACCCGGAGACATTCCTTATGTTAAAAATTACAGAGTAATCTCGTTTTTAAACTGTTTGGGTAAAGCCCATGAAACAATTGTTTACAATGAGATGTACGCTGCTGCTTCTTACATCATCGACAAATGTCAGCACGGATTTGTGAAGCAACGTTGAACCACTTCAAATTTGATGATGTGCACTAGTATCTTAGTCTCCTCTGTTAAGAAGCGTTAACAAACCGGTGCAATATATTTTGACTTCTCAAAATCATTCGAAAGAGTACCTCACAACATTGCGCTTATGAAGCTGCAAAGACTAGGATTGCGATCTTGTCTCTCCAGTAGAAAACCTGGTTCAACACGTTCTAGCTAGCTTGATATGCCTACTGGAGTCCCTCAAGGAAGTACCCTAGCGCCATTGATGTTCATTTTATTTATAAACGACTTTTGCGCTCGTATTAAATCTGGAAAACTATTCTTCGCCAACGATTTACAGATTTTTCATTCCATTGCTTCTGGACTTGACTCTGCTGAACTTTAAGATGAACAATGGTGCCTGTTGAATGGCATGCAGATTGACAAATGTAAGATGATTAATTTCAGGCGATCATCCACTCTATCTCATTATGAGTACTGTAAACCGGGGTGACACTTTTCAAAGTAATCATTACATATTTTTAGACACAACACATTTTTTTCAAGTTTAATATTTTTAAATTATGTACTGATGTATGGAGAACAAGACTGGATGGTTTTACCTAAAATTGTCCGCTTACAGCTATTTTTCCAAAAATGATTTCAAGTTGAAGTCCGTTTTCGTATTCCGGGGTGACTTTGATAACCTGCATGTTCTCCCACATTAAGTTATTGATAACAATGTTTTTCATTCAAATGTTTGTTTAAACTAATTTTGGAAAGATATTCATTGTTAAACAGAAGGTAATTTGGTATTACACAAAGTATTTCAATGTACATTAAATTCGAGTAACCAAAATTCGTATAATTCGTGTCCAACTAAAATAAAAGATTCTCAAAACATTAAAAAGTGTTTTATTTCAGCTTTATCGATCTACAAAAAATTTCATCCATTCTAACACGTTGGAATATTGAACAATAATAAAAATTTGAATTTTAGCTTAAAATAATTTGAAATAATTGCCAACTAGTTTTACAAAAAATGCATTTAAAGTAAAAAAACTCTTAAAACTAAATTTGGCACATTCCAATCTAAAGGAAAATAAAAACTCGCTTGTAAATTATTATTTTTTTCTCAAATCTGAAATTGATTTTTTTTATAAAAAATAGACACTTTACGAAGTTTCGTACAAATAAGGTAAAGTCAAATTTCGTTTTTTTTTTATTATTTTTGTATCCAAAAACCGAACAATATACTCAAAAAGTATAACAAATCAGTATTTTATAAGTTTAGAGTAAAAATAAGTTCAAATTAAAATGATTCGGTAGATTATTCTGGTTTAATAAGCGATTTGGGAAAAAAGTTTCGAGTGATCAAAGTCACCCCGGTTTACGGTACTTGCTCCAAGGCAGCGTCATCGAAAGAATGGACTCTATACGTGACTTGGGAGTGCTGTTCAAGAGAATAGGTTAGCTGCTCAGATAATATCACCGTAACGACGGCGAAGGCGTTCGTAACATCATTCCCATTTTCCTTTGCAACAAACTTTTCTACAGAAAACTGTTAGGTATCTAGATGCGTGAAGGTGACGCTTTCCTTTTTTAACGCGATCAATTTATTTAAAAAAACCAAAACTTTTTAAGCGACTTGATGGAAAGTTACAATTAACCCTCTTAATATAAGATTAATTAAATCTTTCTGCTTGGCCTAACATATTGAATGATACCACAACTGCATAGCGAAAGTGATGATACTGAAGATAGGCGACTTCCGTAATGTTGCCTAAATTTCAGCTCCAGAAAATATTCGAAAGTACTTGATGTATCATTAAAATGAATAGTTGATCGGAGATCAGCCCCAATAAAATTAATCGCGGGTCAATACATACTGAAAATTTGTCGCGTCTGTATTTATGAATCTAATGTCAAGTTCCGTTATTGCTAACAAGTCCGTGCGTCAGGTTATCAACCTTTTGTATTTCCCTGCAATGGCCGTTATTATCGCTCGTATACGCGTGTTTTACGAACAATGAAAAATAGGAAATACTTTCCTTAATTTATAACATTTCGCGGTATCAGAACTATTTGTCTGAATAAAGAGTTATGACTCGGGAGTTATGCTTTACAGGTCGCATCGCTTGCTTAGAGCGAATCCTAGACCTTATACCCTTCCAAACCACCAACTCCGCGATTCCTGTGGAAGATTTTGATGAATCGTCGTCCTTCCGTTAAATAGGTGAAACCTTATCACTTGCCGTGTGCCTTATCCTTTCTTCTTCTCTGTGAACGATACAGATGGGGGCGGCCGGCAATGGTGGCTGTCATGCTGTTGAAGTTTTAATATGGATCGGATTGGTATGAAGTCCTACTTACCATTTCCTAAGCAACTATTATTAGATAATCAAGAGCCAAACTCACAAAATCCGCCAAAATCACCGTCACAACGAAATGACACGAAGGCCGAATCAGTTCGTCGAGTTCGGCAAATGGCTTTGTATGATTATGACTGTTCATGTGCGTAATTGGCAATCTCCCATCGATCACTCTGAGAAGGCTTAACCGACGATTTTCTCAAACATAGGTACAACGTTTTGTAGACTTCTTTTAAATTTCATTATGGTCCGACTTGTGGCTTGGGAATTACGAGTTGATAAGTGTGGTCACATAGAAATCTTGTTAGGGATCATCCATAAATGACGTAGCATTATAATTGTGTAATTTTGTATTTTGTGACGATGTGTGACGACAGGGGGGTAGGGGGTCATGTCATGATACGTAGCTTTTTTAAAGTGGAATAACTAACACCGTTCTTCATTTTTTTTTTAAATTTTTCGGTGACAAGGGGGGGGGAGAATTGCCGTCATGTTATGTAATTACCAGGGGGGGGGGGGGGGTATTTAGAGGTTTGTGACGAAATGCTACGATGGGGGAGGGGGGTGTTGAAAAATCACTCAAAAAATGCTACGTCTTTTATGGATCGTCCCTTATATACCGTACCACCAAGAATCTTATAAAAATGGGTGTCAAATTTCTTTGATTTGATTTGCGGGCTTCACAAGGTCAACCATATCCTCTTGTGGTAAGTAAATACCTTTGATAGTTCACGAAAAACCAGGATAAAGTAATAATATTCTAAATTAATGTCACATTGGTTGCTCCTAGACGACGAAACCGATTTCAGTAAACTTAGTCTCCAATAATAGGGACATCGTTCCCTTCGGCAGCCATGAAATATTTTAACGAACGCATTTTCAATTCCGTTAATACAGGAGGATAAGCACGATCACGAGAAATGCAGATTTTCAAGGATACCGTATTGAATGTGAAACCCCAATTTAATCCGCCTAGCAGTGAGATGGGACGTATCTGTATCACTATTTGCTCATTCAATATTTTGTGAAATTAATACGAAATGCGCTTCCAAATAGATACGAGGAGTAGGCGGACTCCGGTTCCTCTCGACAAAATCTCGAAAAATAAATAAAAAGCGATCAGAGCAAATCAAATAAAATGAAATGAATGCATAAAATCAATAGAACAAAACAAATAACAAAAAATAAGATGAATAAAATAAATGAAATAAATAAAACATTAAATAAAATAAATAAAATACACAAAATAAATAAAATAAATAAAATTAATAAAATAAATAAAATAAATAAAATAAAATGATATAAATAAAATAAAATGATATAAATAAAAATGTATGAATAAAATGCTGTGTCACACGAGGCTCCACAAGCGGTCATATACCTCTGATACAAAATTCCCATCCCTACTGCCTCGTGGTACTAACTGGGGTACGAGCAACCCTAATGAAGATCGGGTATTCAACCCCGGTGGTCGTATGCCGACAGGGAAAGGAAAAACCGCCTTATCACCGCTTCCTACGTCAAGGGGCGGTTTATATCCAAAACGCAACTATGGAGTTGCGAACAAGAAGAGCTTGGGCCAGACGATCGCCTAGGGAGGGCCCCCCAACTCTTGCTGGTCCTAGTATGAAGTACAAGCAGAGACTGGAGGTGAGACAACGGGTTTCCTGGAGGGATGAATTCCAAGATGCTACGAACGGATGGACAGAGTAGCCATGGATAACACACAGCAAGACACACTGCATCTGTAAGAAATGCTGCGACTAGGAGACGCCAATCGCTTACCCTCGCGGGAACGCAGAGGCGTAGGACGGAAATGAATAAATTCGTGATCCACGCCTACTACCTTTACAAAGCGCTTCAACAAGAAGTGCAGAGAGACCTGAGCAAAACGAACAATAGAGCAAGTAATGTGTCGAGGCGAGGTTAAGTACAGGCCATGGCAACGGAGATTGGAGAGTTGAATCTCGCATAAACGTTCCGCTATTGGAATGCTGACCACGTACGGGAACGGCTTTTGGGACGGTATTTAGAGTCTCCGTACAACATCGCAAAGGACAACCGTAGCTAAGGTGAGATGAGTAATGGGCAGGCGAAGAAATTGAAGAGATGTAAGCTGTCGCTGTCGAAACCAATGATGTACGCGAGGCTATGCGATACTTTAAAAATTGTGTTGCATCTGAACCAGATGGTATCCAAAACTTTTACTACAAGAAGTTGACCATTTTACATACTGTATGTATGTTTCAATAGGGCGTTACGCGAACCACGCTTATCGCCGAATTTTATCATCCATCAATTGTCCTCCGCAAGAATACCAACAGGTCCATCCTATCAAAGTACAGAACTTTAGTATCGATTACAAGAAGGTCTCCGACTTCATACCGCACTTGTTCCACAAAAAGTATTGGAGATGTATAAAGTCGATCCTGTAGTCGTGCTTGCGGCAGGCGATGGAGAGGTGAACGACAACACTACAGATCAGGAGTGGAGAGCAGGTGTTGCAATCTAGAACGCTCCGCAATTGGAGGGGGATATTCCAAGGCGATTCGTTCAACCTGCTTTGGTTTTGTTTGGCGCTCAACTCCCTCAGTATCGAAACGGTCATGACTATCAGATAAGGTATGGAGAAAGCTCTTTAGAGATGGTCATGTTCGGCTTTTTGGACCTGAAATCCGGACCCGACGGGTTTCGGGTTCTGTGAATTTAAACTTCTCGGGTTCGGGTTGGGTTTCGGGTGTTCAAATTTAAAATTCTCGGGCTCGGGTTTTGAACAAATCAAACCCAACCATTTTTTGACGCTTTTTAAGTCTATACACAACACCTTGGCTCTTTTTGTAGTAACTAGCTCTTTGCGATTTAATTTCCATAATACCTAATCAAAGGAATTTGTCAACTATTGGTTCAACTTTCCACTATGGCATGTAAATTTCGACATGCTTTGAAGCCGATACTTAGGCCGCGGTCGGAGTAAACGCGTGAAACTCGGCTGAAGCGAACAATAAATCAAAATGAGTAGAAAGAAAGAGACAATACAAAACTATGTATTGATCCGCCAAACTGAAATTACGACGAAAGAACAACCGTCAAATGTCAGTAGGAATCATTGAATTAAGAGCCCTAAGCCCCAATCTACGATTTTTTAAACGTATGGATGCCTAGATCGACAACAAACGAGCAAATCGATTTATTTTGCAAGCTCTATTACTTTTTACACTGTTTCAGCAACAACCAAATAAAACGAGCCCACAAAACTCCACCGACATCGAGTGACCGGCAATATATTTATGCCACACACCTTCCATGCATTAATGATCGCCCGAAAGTGCCAATCCCGTCGGGTGACGGAGGCCATTAAGCCGACCGCTTAAGCAGTGGTCATTCTTTCAATGGTCCCCCACAATAATCCCCGGTAAAGTATGCTTCAAGCAAGCACTTTCCACATTCCACGGTGGTGATAGAGGAACGGATTTTCCTTGCCTGGGTAAACGTATCGATTTCGAGAGAAAAGCGGTGGGGGAGGGAGGGGGCCCAATGCTGCTGCCACTAGCAGAGGGTTGCTGTTATGTGTGTCTGTGTGTGTATGTTAAAACAACGATCCTCATGGTAATCGATAGTGATGTGGTTTCCATTACAGCAACCAGTAGTGACCAATCAACCTTGGGGCTTTCTCGGACAGGCGAAGCTTTATGTACTTACGGTTTTACTGCCACTTTCTGTGACTGTCGGTTTGACATGGACCCAGACAGCAGAAAAGGGCGAAGCAAGGATGGGGCTGGGAAACCGAAAAAAAGTAAACTTTAACCAAACAACAACATTTTCCTTGTGGGTGATGGTGAGGATGAAGCGGAAGCTGAGTTCCTCTCGCAACGCTTTACCACACATATGTCATGGGACTCTGAGAATTGCAACACAAGTTCTGTCGCAGCATAACATTTTCGTATCTGCTGGGCGGTTTTGGTTTTTGTTTCACACATTTTAATTTATGTTTACTTTCTGCTCGTGTTTGTTGTTCCCCTTGGAGTAGAATCGCCATTAGGTTTTATCGTTGTAGCTGAAGAAAACTTAGATGGTAGAGTTGTACTGTTTCGTTTTTTTGGCACCTGTTGAATTTGGGTTGTTTTGAATTTTTTATCAATCAAAATGAAACTCAAAAGATGCACAACATTGTTGCAAACCTCATGATGAAACAATTTGTAATCTCTGTCCTCAAGCTGGCAGGTCATGCTGTTGGCATAGTGCAAAGTACACCAATTTAAAGCGAATCATCCATCGTTTGTAATAGCATTCGCGTGTGCGAAACAAAATTGCACATAATTAGCCGTTTATTTAAGAATGAAATTTCTTCTTCACCATTCAGGGGCCGGATCTGGTGAACTTGAGACGGTGGCGTGGTGCTAGCCAGGAATGTAAAAGAGACGACGAATGTAAGTTCTTCGAGATGGAAGAACCGAGTCACGGGCACTTGGATCATGACCTAGGACTGCTAGAATGCGACGCGTTTGTTTTATTCTCTATCGGGCCGGCAAGGCATGAAATGGCTGCTGGCAGCTGGCGGTTCGATGCGGTCCGTTTGGAACGAGTTTCCAGTCCAATTTAAGCGTGTCTGGGTTGGAACGGCTGCGCACATTTATTTCGTCTCCGCCGAGGTTGTTGCCATCCGAAAGGGGGAGAGTCCGAGTCGAGTACTAGTACGTTTGAATTCTTCGAAATGGAACGATCTTTCAATTCTATCTTCATCGGAGATCTCCCAATGTTTTATACGTTGACGTCGGTGAAATTTTGCATGTGGAGGGAGTTCGATTCTCGGTAAGACAGCATTAATAACGTACATAAGATGAATGAAGAAATGCTGTGTGGTTTGCGTTACGTTTATGTTATGTTATGAATGATAAAATCATTAAATTGCTGCAAAGTTTATGTTGATGACATCAGAAATCAAAAGTTGGAGGTCAGCAATAAGAAATCTGACATATGATAAATTGGAAATCAGAAAGCAGAAAAAGAAAACAGAAAGCAGAAAAAGAAAACTGTAAAACAGAACAACAGAAAAACAAAAAAATAGAAAAACTGAAAAACAGAAAAACAGAAAAACAGAAAAACAGAAAAACAGAAAAACAGAAAAACAGAAAAACAGAAAAGCGGAAAAACAGAAAAACAGAAAAACAGAAAAACAGAAAAACAGAAAAACAGAAAAACAGAAAAACAGAAAAACAGAAAAACAGAAAAACAGAAAAACAGAAAAACAGAAAAACAGAAAAACAGAAAAACAGAAAAACAGAAAAACAGAAAAACAGAAAAACAGAAAAACAGAAAAACAGAAAAACAGAAAAACAGAAAAACAGAAAAACAGAAAAACAGAAAAACAGAAAAACAGAAAAACAGAAAAACAGAAAAACAGAAAAACAGAAAAACAGAAAAACAGAAAAACAGAAAAACAGAAAAACAGAAAAACAGAAAAACAGAAAAACAGAAAAACAGAAAAACAGAAAAACAGAAAAACAGAAAAACAGAAAAACAGAAAAACAGAAAAACAGAAAAACAGAAAAACAGAAAAACAGAAAAACAGAAAAACAGAAAAACAGAAAAACAGAAAAACAGAAAAACAGAAAAACAGAAAAACAGAAAAACAGAAAAACAGAAAAACAGAAAAACAGAAAAACAGAAAAACAGAAAAACAGAAAAACAGAAAAACAGAAAAACAGAAAAACAGAAAAACAGAAAAACAGAAAAACAGAAAAACAGAAAAACAGAAAAACAGAGAAACAGAGAAACAGAAAAACAGAAAAACAGAAAAACAGAAAAACAGAAAAACAGAAAAACAGAAAAACAGAAAAACAGAAAAACAGAAAAACAGAAAAACAGAAAAACAGAAAAACAGAAAAACAGAAAAACAGAAAAACAGAAAAACAGAAAAACAGAAAAACAGAAAAACAGAAAAACAGAAAAACAGAAAAACAGAAAAACAGAAAAACAGAAAAACAGAAAAACAGAAAAACAGAAAAACAGAAAAACAGAAAAACAGAAAAACAGAAAAACAGAAAAACAGAAAAACAGAAAAACAGAAAAACAGAAAAACAGAAAAACAGAAAAACAGAAAAACAGAAAAACAGAAAAACAGAAAAACAGAAAAACAGAAAAACAGAAAAACAGAAAAACAGAAAAACAGAAAAACAGAAAAACAGAAAAACAGAAAAACAGAAAAACAGAAAAACAGAAAAACAGAAAAACAGAAAAACAGAAAAACAGAAAAACAGAAAAACAGAAAAACAGAAAAACAGAAAAACAGAAAAACAGAAAAACAGAAAAACAGAAAAACAGAAAAACAGAAAAACAGAAAAACAGAAAAACAGAAAAACAGAAAAACAGAAAAACAGAAAAACAGAAAAACAGAAAAACAGAAAAACAGAAAAACAGAAAAACAGAAAAACAGAAAAACAGAAAAACAGAAAAACAGAAAAACAGAAAAACAGAAAAACAGAAAAACAGAAAAACAGAAAAACAGAAAAACAGAAAAACAGAAAAACAGAAAAACAGAAAAACAGAAAAACAGAAAAACAGAAAAACAGAAAAACAGAAAAACAGAAAAACAGAAAAACAGAAAAACAGAAAAACAGAAAAACAGAAAAACAGAAAAACAGAAAAACAGAAAAACAGAAAAACAGAAAAACAGAAAAACAGAAAAACAGAAAAACAGAAAAACAGAAAAACAGAAAAACAGAAAAACAGAAAAACAGAAAAACAGAAAAACAGAAAAACAGAAAAACAGAAAAACAGAAAAACAGAAAAACAGAAAAACAGAAAAACAGAAAAACAGAAAAACAGAAAAACAGAAAAACAGAAAAACAGAAAAACAGAAAAACAGAAAAACAGAAAAACAGAAAAACAGAAAAACAGAAAAACAGAAAAACAGAAAAACAGAAAAACAGAAAAACAGAAAAACAGAAAAACAGAAAAACAGAAAAACAGAAAAACAGAAAAACAGAAAAACAGAAAAACAGAAAAACAGAAAAACAGAAAAACAGAAAAACAGAAAAACAGAAAAACAGAAAAACAGAAAAACAGAAAAACAGAAAAACAGAAAAACAGAAAAACAGAAAAACAGAAAAACAGAAAAACAGAAAAACAGAAAAACAGAAAAACAGAAAAACAGAAAAACAGAAAAACAGAAAAACAGAAAAACAGAAAAACAGAAAAACAGAAAAACAGAAAAACAGAAAAACAGAAAAACAGAAAAACAGAAAAACAGAAAAACAGAAAAACAGAAAAACAGAAAAACAGAAAAACAGAAAAACAGAAAAACAGAAAAACAGAAAAACAGAAAAACAGAAAAACAGAAAAACAGAAAAACAGAAAAACAGAAAAACAGAAAAACAGAAAAACAGAAAAACAGAAAAACAGAAAAACAGAAAAACAGAAAAACAGAAAAACAGAAAAACAGAAAAACAGAAAAACAGAAAAACAGAAAAACAGAAAAACAGAAAAACAGAAAAACAGAAAAACAGAAAAACAGAAAAACAGAAAAACAGAAAAACAGAAAAACAGAAAAACAGAAAAACAGAAAAACAGAAAAACAGAAAAACAGAAAAACAGAAAAACAGAAAAACAGAAAAACAGAAAAACAGAAAAACAGAAAAACAGAAAAACAGAAAAACAGAAAAACAGAAAAACAGAAAAACAGAAAAACAGAAAAACAGAAAAACAGAAAAACAGAAAAACAGAAAAACAGAAAAACAGAAAAACAGAAAAACAGAAAAACAGAAAAACAGAAAAACAGAAAAACAGAAAAACAGAAAAACAGAAAAACAGAAAAACAGAAAAACAGAAAAACAGAAAAACAGAAAAACAGAAAAACAGAAAAACAGAAAAACAGAAAAACAGAAAAGCAGAAAAACAGAAAAACAGAAAAACAGAAAAACAGAAAAACAGAAAAACAGAAAAACAGAAAAACAGAAAAACAGAAAAACAGAAAAACAGAAAAACAGAAAAACAGAAAAACAGAAAAACAGAAAAACAGAAAAACAGAAAAACAGAAAAACAGAAAAACAGAAAAACAGAAAAACAGAAAAACAGAAAAACAGAAAAACAGAAAAACAGAAAAACATAAAAACAGAAAAACAGAGAAACAGAAAAACAGAAAAACAGAAAAATAGAAAAACAGAAAAATAGAAAAACAGAAAAACGGAAAAGCAGAAAACCAGAAAAACAGGAAAACAGAAAACCAGAAAACCAGAAAAACAGAAAACCAGAAAAACAGAAAAACAGAAAAACAGAACAACAGAAAAACAGAAAAACAGAAAAACAGAAAAACAGAAAAACAGAAAAACAGAAAAACAGAAAAACAGAAAAACAGAAAAACAGAAAAACAGAAAAACAGAAAAACAGAAAAACAGAAAAACAGAAAAACAGAAAAACAGAAAAACAGAAAAACAGAAAAACAGAAAAACAGAAAAACAGAAAAACAGAAAAACAGAAAAACGGAAAAGCAGAAAACCAGGAAAACAGAAAACCAGAAAAATAAAAAAACAGAAAAGCGGAAGAACCGAAAAACAGAAAAATAGAGAAACAAAAAAAACAAAAAAACAAAAAAAGAAACAGAAAAACATAAAAAATGAAAAACAGAAGAACAGAAGATAGACAGAAAGACAGTAAAAAAGAAAAACGGAACGACAGAGAGACTGGAATACAGAAAGTCGGATAGACAAAAAAAAACAGAGAAATAGAAAAACAGAAAGACAGAATGATAGGAAGACAGAAAAGCAGAAAAACAGTCAAAAAGAAAACAATAAAACAAGAAAACAAAAAACAAGAAAAAAAGAAAACAAGGAAACAACATAACAGAAAACAGAGACAAGAATACCAATATAAAATAGAAAAATGATACAATGATAAAATAGCAACAAGCGAAGTAGCCGTTTGCGCCCGATTGCACACAATCAGCGAGAGTGTTGCTCGAATTTGATTACCGCTTTCTGTTTCTCTGAACAACATAACTTTAACTGGTCTTTCTTTCACGTTAAATCCCAGCCCATTGTAGTCTGCAATGCTTTAACAGCGTTCTGATGTCAGCATATTTATACACTGGATACACTTCGTGAGTCGTGTGTCTGCGCGTATTGTGTTGCCGAGTGTTGAGCGCAGAATCTTTCACTCAAACACACTTAGCATACCTTTGGCGACCAATCCACAAGGCTGTATGGAGCAATTGGGAGTATCAGCGATTTGTGTGAATCATATTTAATATTTGACCTTAGATTAGCAAGACTACGCGAACTTTGGAAAATCTTTTTCGAAGACGCAACTCACCTTTTTATCTCGCGGCTATCGTCGTTGTCACAAGTCACGCGTTCCACGATTTATGAGCTCTTGATGGCTTCATCTTATACACCATCAATTCACAGTTCGAATTCAAAACCGTTCGGATTGCCTCACTCTCTACCAGCTCTTATGCGTTTTGTTATATCAAAGTTTAAAGTCACTCTGATTCTCGCAACTTCCTTTTTAAAAGCCATAAGTGACTCTTGCACTGCTCTACGGTCAACGCCAATGATGTCGAAGCCGCCCATAAAGTCAATAAACAGAAAACAGCCTAGTATGTTAGATCTTGTGATGGTGGTTTCGTTCCTATGCACAACAGATCTTCGTTTCGAATCTTCGAGTGATATGTTGAACAATACAATAGAAAGAGAGTCTTGAGAGTGCTTCAATCCATCCAACGTCTAAAATTAATCGTCAGTCTTTTCGGCTTTTTGACGCTTGATTTAGTTCTATCCAGTGGTTTATTCGGTTTTGTCGGAATACCGTGTATAAGCATAATCTGCCACATCTCGGTTAGTTTCACTGAACCGTACGCCACCTTAAAATTCACAAACAGATGATGAGTCTACCCGTTGTATTACCGGAATTGATCACGACTTTGTCGCAGGGTAAACATCTGGTCTTTTGTTGAAGTCATTCTCAGAACTCGCTTTAGTATTCGCTTGCAAATAATTTAGTCGCCTCAGTCTACTAAACAGAACACGGGAGAGTACCTTACATGCGGCATTGTGGATCGACATTTGTTGAGAGATTTAGTAAACCAGTAAAAATACCAAAGTAATCAAATAACAAAATGGTGAAATGATATGCGGACAAATCGTAAATAACAAATGTTCAATTATAATTTGCAAGTGAAAAATTAAAAAATTGTGCAGCTGACTTTGGAAATTGTTAATCGCACGTCGCAAATTAACATTTCAATAACGAAGTCAAAAGACAACTTGGAGAATTTAGGCTGGTGATATAATTAAATCTTCACGAATACATTTAGTGCATTTTCCTGCTTCCTCTACGCTGTGAAGACTTTTTCTCTGTTATCGCGAACTGTGGCGTGAGTGCAGTTTGGCAGTATTCGCTTATTCAATACGACAACAAGTGTAAGCTTAACAGAGCCGTTGGGTCAGTTTTTGTTTACATTAAATAAATATAAATAAATAATCTATTTTCATATTTATTTCATACTCGTATTTCATGAGTTAAATTCGGGCAGTTAAAAGTCTTCTTCCAGTGTATTCTACGTGATTCAATAGCGACATGCTAGACGACCAAATAAATGCTCTCTGTACGACAGCAGCATTTTCACAGCCACGGTAGGCCATGAACCTTTTCAGCTAGCTGCACTCAAAATAAAACAAGAAACTCATGCTAGCCCCTTCCCCCTACCGAGTTCTTCTTACTAGTAAAAGCGCGGTATAATATTTCTATTTTGTCGGAAATACAGTACCATATACCAGCCTACTTTATTGATTTTGTGCAATACCCCAAATGCATCGCACACTGTCAAATTGTAGCTGGAAAAGTCCGCACGTCACTGGAACTGCAGGCCCTTGACTAACCTACCAAGCTGCTTCTGTACTTTCTTCACATACACTGAAACAAATCGCCCCACTTCAATCGGATGGTTTGTCATATGAATTATTATATGAGCTCGTATGTCCAATTTCAACTGTCAATCATTTGAATTTGGGATGACAGTTTATCGTATGAAAAATTGCTTGATTGCAAATCTACTCCATCTACTGGTTCGAATGATAGTGTAAGTTGAAGTTAACTGAACATAGCATGATTGACACCCAGACATCATGAAATTTCGTTACGTCCATCTCGTAGTAATATCATCCGATTTCGGAATGCTAACTTTATGAGTGACAGTCCAAGTTATAGAGATGGTTCCATTCACATTCAGCATCTCTTTATTAGACGCACTTAAATTCTAATTAGGATTAATATCGCCAAGATACCCTTCTTGAAAACGACCTTTTCTTGATAACGACGAGACATAAAACACTATCATTCTCTCCCATGCATTACAGTTCAGTGTATCCAGCCAAGACCGCGTGGACGTGTTTCTTCGGCTGCCACTTCCGAAGGTGAAGGCTCACATATTTCAGAAATTGTCAGTTCTAGCCACTTTTCCGTGTTTCCCTCCATTCCCAGCAGGCGCAGGATTTTTGTTCGCCAACCGAGCCGTCGAATTTTCCCAGTTTGGCCTGTTCGGTTGTTTGCTTTATTGTATGTTGTCCGTACGAGGTTCTTTTGAAGCGCTTGTTGTGCATCATAAAAAAGTGTCAGCTAAATGCAGCTCCCAGACACATACAGCTTAGCGCTGTCTCGGATCGGTGTGGTGTGTGCATGTGTGTGTGCACGGGGAAGCGGAAGATTTGCTGGAAAGTCCGATGGGTATGCGGTGGATTGTATCGTGCTATTTACCGAGGCCTCTTTGAGTGGTTCGGGGGTAACGACAGGCAAACTGGCACGGCCGTACACGCGGAAGAAACCGGAGCAACTGGCAGCGGAAATGTTGACATTCGGTTACGGGAGCAGCAGCAGCAGCAATAAAAAAACGTACGCCGGTGCAGGTGGCGAACGGGTGGAACGCGGATCAGTGAAACATGCCAAGCTGGAGGTTCAAGTCAAGCCAGACAGCCCAGAGCCCTCGTGTCTGCACATTCGGTACTATATGCAACATACCTTCAGTTTGCACGTTATTGTGAAAGGGTTTCTTATTAAAGTTGCATTAGAATATGTTCTATTTCAGGGACTTTTCAGAACTGACACCGTGATGAATATGCACGCGCTGGGCCGTGAACACGCTCGTCGGTAGATTGTCAGACCGAACGGTGTGATGGATGGTGGTTTTAGTTTGGTAAAGCCATCAAAACACGAAAGGTGGATTTTTGAGTTTGAAAGAATGTTTTAACAAATTCATCAGGTTTGAACGGTTATTGGAAAGTGTTATGTCGAACCGCGGCAGCACCGGTGATGGGTCGCAGTTTAACTCTTATAATGGATCCTCCGAAATGCGTGGTGTAACTTCTTTCGAGGGAACGTGAGTGCCAATCAATTTGGGAGCTCAACGAAAATATAATTCATTCAAATGTAGCGTTCAGAACCTCGAAACACGGGCGGGTTGAAATACCAAAGCAAACAGCTCCGCGGTAGACAACGAATCTGTTCGCACATTTGCCGGAACGGGAGAAATATGACACATGTTTTCGGTGTTTTTTTTCTCTCTCTTAACCTACTGTCTGGTCTTGCTGGCTTGAACTTGTTCATCACTGTGTTGCTCTGGAAAACGTGACGGCATTTGAGAAGTCAATCTTCGTAACGATAATATGCGCCGTTTAGTTAGCATGTATGAGCATGGGCATAAATGTCAAAATAAATCAACCGTTAATTGGTGTCGTGAGCGGAGAACAGATTTTTTACTTGGCTGGAACTTGCAACAATTAATATTTTGACACTATACTTGATATATTGATATAGCTCCGATAATAATATTTGACAAATTTCTAAATTTTGGCTTGGTGATTTTAATTCCTGACAACTAATTTGATGGCTTGAGAAATGTTTGTCGTTTTCATGATTTTTAAACGATATGTAAATGAAGGCTTGTACACAAGTTTCAGTGCGTGCAAGCATTGGCTCGTACACCGTCAGCATTGAACTAAAGTTTAAAGTTGAATAACTTTTTTTATTTATATGCTGTAACGACATTTAATTAGCAAGGTACTGGAAGCTGTGAAACATTTTTCAATATTAAGAGTCATAGTACTTAAGGAAGAGCAATGAGTGAGTAAAGTAGTGACTTTACGCATTTAATGCCAAAATATCCTGACTTCTGCGTGTAGAAGACAAAAGATTAAGTCGCCGGGAAACTCTAAGCTTGCTTCATATGACCCTATTCCACGCTTTTCTAAATTTCCTTCCTTCAGCTCCTTGCTTTTCCTTGAGTACTATGGTTCTTCTTTGTCATTTTTTTCGATTTTGACATGTTTGAATATTTTTTAATTAGGTTCTCATCCACCCGGCTAAAAGGAACTATATTCTGGTTTCAGAAAATTTTGATTTCCAATGGCATATTCCGGTACTGGGATTCGATGAATACATATAAGTACCTTTTCTGTTTGATTTTAAATGTTTGAACTTTAGGGTTATTTGCCTCTTTTTTGAGTAAGAAAAATTACTAACCCTATGTGCGAGGTTGGGAATTCAACCCAGATGCACTGCGTACAAGATAATCGACTTACCAACTATGCTATGTATGCCCCTCTTACAATTATTTCCGAAGTCCGTCTCCTGTTGTTACAATAATTGTTATAGATCCAGTTGAAAATAGGAAATGAAATCGTCGGAAGAAAGGTAGGATACCGTGCTGTCGAAATGAAACTAGTACGTACTAGGTAGGAGACAGTGGGGTGTTATGAACCATGGGGAGTTGTGAACATCGTCAGTTCCCGCTAAGCTATAAATGATAAAAAATGTGGTAACTACTTTTAAATTTTTTTACTGGCATGACGCCACTTCCTCATTAGCAAATGTTTCATTAACTCATTTTCTTCGTATTTAGGGAACTAACAAAAAAAAAGATACCAATCAAAAAGTTTTTTTACTCAATTGTATTTGTGGTATGTGGAGTCCCGTTATGTAGCTGATTTCAAAGTAAATTAGTGCAAACATTCCTTGGACAATAGGTTTTCATTGATAAATTCGATGAACCTTTATTGTGTCAATGGAGATACGTATTTTTCGAAGATATGTAAAGTAGGGAGTTGTGAACCACCAGTAGTGGGGAGTTGTGAACCATATATTTCAGTGGATTAGAATTATTTTTTTTTTAATAAAACAGTATCATAATTCGAAAAACAGAGATGACTCATACATATTATGATATAAAAAGAAATAAGAAACAAGAAATATCTTAATATTTATCTTCTATACTGCCGTTATAAGTATATCTGCCTTATGTCCCTATGGGATTCCATATATACATGGGATAATTATACGTAGAACGGCAGTATAGCCCTAATGAAAATAAACTCCAAAAATATTCCATTTCTTCTTCTTTTTGCGATGGTTCACAACTCCCCACCAAACAAAAAAATGCCGATTCTACGTATTTCACGCATTCTACCATATCTCAAAAATGGTAATGATTATTTTAAATTGCTTTAGTCTGTGGATTTATTAAGTTGTCCTTTACAAATACCAGGTCAACTTTCGAAAATCGACCAATGTTTATGGTAGTTATGCCCCGAAACAAAGCTGTGTTCACAGCTCCCCACCGTCCCCTACATATTACCGTTCTGAATACATCGTTCCAAACCGTTCAACGCATTTTTGAAAAGTTTCTGGACGATTCGCCGAAATGTTTTCGTCAACGTTTCCGAATTGCTCCATATTTGTTTTTCGCATACTTACAAGAAGAATCCGCATTGGTTCTAGGGCTTCGAAAGTGTTTAGTGTGGACCCTTACAAATAATCCTAGACTAGATATCGAGGAGGCTGATCGGCCATCTCTGGAATCCGACCACGAATTAAGCCACTGGTTTCATGCTCCCATGTCGTAGGAGGCGACTGAATACAGGAGTCAAGGTGTAGGTCCGTGCAGAGGACTTGATGGTTAATATTCCATTCGCGCACGGAGCCTTTTGGGTTTTGCCCTTACTATTTTATGCGAACCCCTGACACGGTAGACAATTATTTTCCTTGCAAATCGTAGGAATCAAATGATCGTGTCCCATTTAAACCTGATATGGCTCGCTACGTGCGTTTACATTCCAACTTGGTTGGTGTCCTCTAGTTGTGCAGTATATGTTGGAAATGAAATGTACAGTTTTCTAATCAACAGTAGTTTAGAATAGCACATATCAATCTACAGCATAAACGTACACGAAGTATGAATCTATCTAGATTTATGCAGGAAAGTAAAGTTTCCATAGCATTGGCTCAAGAACCGTACTTCCATAAAGGAAACTTCTTTGTTAGAAAGTTACTTAACACTACCTCCATTGCTCATAACAAGGCAGGCATGGCTAACTCACGTGGTGCTTGCATTCTTGCAAATAAGTATATTGACACGTGCAGATGTATTTTATTGCTCTTGTTCTAGATTATCTCGAACTTCCCTTGTATTCGATACTCTTCGTTAGGCATGAAGCGTTTTACTACTCATACAAACGTAGTAACAATCGTTTTATTTACAATTGTAACAGTTATTTCAATTTATTTATATTCACGTAGTAACAACAGCTAACTGACGACAAGCAAATTCCGACACTTCAATACGAACCGAAAAGAGGTTCTCTTCGCGAATATGGTAGATTAATTCTATACCCGTACACTACGGAGTTATTAACCGGTCTCTGCCGGTCGAGGAACAATGGAAACATCTACGTAGACGCCGGAAATCGATATGTGTTGGCAACATTCGGTTGAACAAAATTATCTATAACTCTAGAATTATGGATATCTTGGAGCAATTTTCACGTATAGATGATGGAAATCTATGTTCCAGGTCATTGTAAAATCAAATATAGCGATTTACGGATTTGAAACATTCTTGATAACCCCCCTCCCCCTTTGTATTTTCGATACCTTATGAGCAGATGACAGAAAACGATGCCTGACGCCATTTGAAAATTCAAAATGACAACTTCCAGTTGAACTAAATTCTCCACCACCCCTATAATAATGATATTTTTGGAGCAGGCTTGACAAAAAAAAATGAAACGATGTGTGGAGTCATTTCAAAATAAAAGATGGTGATTTTTAGCTATCGATAACCCAAACTTTATGGATATTGGTAGATGATGGTATTAGTTGTTTGACGCCATTTCAAAATTGTAGATAGCAACTTCCAGTTGGGAAATTTTATCAATAACCTTAACACTATAGATGGATTACACAAACTCTGTGGATATTGATATTTTTAGAACGGGTGTAACAGGACAGGAATTGAAAAGCCTTTTACTGTAGATGAACATTAGCGCGTTGCACTTATGCGCCAAGCATTGTTGCGACGCAACGTACAACGTACTTCTAATATCCGTGAAATTGACAGCTAGCCCTGCACTTACATTTAGGTATTATGAAATATGTACATTAGTATATGTAGACGGTGCAATACTTCATAGTATCTTGCATCGGTTGAAATGTAAATGTTCTGTAGAAAAAATCATTATACTCTAAGTTCGACCACCGCTATGTGCGGTTGATTTTTGTCGGTCCGGAACAAAGAAATGTCGATTGCTAATCTGAGCGCCATATCTGAACCAACAAAAAACACAACGCAGGACCTATCATTGGCGCAATCAATAAGGTTATCTTATTATTCTAAAAATCCTGTGTCTAACTGGACTCCTCAGCGCTACTTCCAATCCTCTAAGCCAAAACAAAATCCGTGATTCCCAAAACACTACAATTTACTACCGAATATTCTAACGAAGAATGTCAAAACTTTATTTCAATTTTGAAGCATATTTTCTTCCATCGATTCCTATGCTACGCGAACCGAAAATTTGAACGGTTCCCTCACGGCAGCCCTAAGTTTGCGCCGCTAAAACAACAAAAATGATCCATAAAAATTTGTTTTAATCCACCTAGAGGTGCAATTGTGCCTTTCTCATTTCTCCAAACTATGATTTAATAGCTGGTTCGTACAATATAACATTATGGAAATGTCTTTCATTCTTATTACACTTGGTAAGTATATATAAGAGCACCTTTTTGCATTCATCGCGGTATCGGTTTGAATCGGAGTTTTCTATGTGATCGCACTCCACAACTCGTAACTCCGGAGCCGGAAGTCGGATGGAGATGGAATTTAATATCGGTTTCCGAGGACGCAACACCTTTCATTTGAGACTAAGTTGATCAAATCGGTCTAGCCATTTTCGAGAAACCAATATAACCGTTATTCTGAATTTGGATGCTTCCGGATCCGTCGATGGTGGCCAGTGTGGCCAAAGAGAATTTGAATGACTGTTGGTGGCCTAGATATACAAATTTCACCTTTTTACATTCATCGCAGAATTCGTTAGAATCGGGATTTGCTGCGTGATCGTACGTATCACCCTGTAATTCAGGAACCAGAACTCGGATCCACACAAAATTCAACAGCAGCTGATGGACCTTTCATTTAAAATCAAGTTTGTCAAAATCAGTTCAGAAAATTCCGAGAAACCGATGTGGAAAAATCAACAAATTTTGTTTTGTAACCATACTCTTCAACTCGTAATCCGGAACAAGATGTCGGTTGAAAATGAAATTCAATTGCAACCTATGGGAATATTATACTTTTCAATTGAATCTTAGTTTGTAAAAATCGGTTCAGCCATCTCCGAGAAACCGATGTGGACATTTTGTAAACAAATCCGCACATACATACATACATACATACATACATACATACATACATACATACATACATATATACATACATATATACATACATACATACATGCATACATACATACATACATACATACATACATTCATACATACATACATACATACATACATACACACATACAAACACACATACACACATACACACAGATATTTTGCGATCTCGACGAACTGAGTCGAATATTATATGTGACTCGGCCCTCCGGGCCTCGGTTAGAAAGTTGGTTTTTGGAACAATTGCATAACCTTTCTATATGAGAAAGGAAAAAGAATAATATTTAATTAGCTTAATCAGCATGAGTTCAATGTTATCTTCATGTGATTATATTTTGAAATGTTGGTGGAATGGGTTTGAAAGTGGAGGGAATAGGGGGTTAGTAGAGTGGGAGTGGAGGATGCGTCAGAAATCCTTCATCTTATTTCGGTATACGGGGTGGATGAAGGAAATGCGGGCGTGAGGGTGGTCCAAGGGGAGGGTAGTGATGAAGGAGGGAAGTGTAAGGGCAATGCGGGGGGGGGGGCGGCGACGCAATACTCAACTGCATATTTTGCCTTCCATTTGAGACTTGGTTTGAGAAAATCGGTTCAGTCATCACCGAAGAAGCGATGTGACTTTAATTGTGGAATATGCCCGGAATTCCGGACTTCCGGAATCGTCGATAGTGGACAATATATTCAAAGAATGTTCAATAGTTTTTAGCCTCTGAGGTATTACGATTGTACCGATTTATATGGGAAATTCCAGTGTATCCTTACTAACACCCCTGTAACTCCGGAAGCAAGAGTCAGAACCGTATGAAATTCAGCAGCAGTCAATGGTATTACTGTATCTTTCATTTGAAATCACGTTTGTAAAAATCGGTAGAGAATTCGTTGGGGAATGGGTGTGATATTAGCTTAGGAACTTGGCGGGTTCCCCGGGGGCGTCATGATCCGTCATAGGTGGCCAATGTGGTCAAAGCTGCTTTGACTGATCATTAGTGATCCAGACCCGCAAACTAGAGTAATGTTACATCAATTTTGATATGTTTTGATCATTTGGCCTGTGTTAAGCCAGACCGAGCTGAGCGCCATAATTTTTTTCTGGTATTTTTCATGTTAAAATGCATTTTTAGGTAACTTATCATTAGCGTGGCAAATTAAAGACCACTTATTTGCTTTCGTTTGATATTTGTGTTCCCAAAAATAATTAGATGTGGCTGTTGCTGGTGCTATGTTGGATGCGATAGCGATTTTAGAGCATGTATCTCTAAATGGCGCTTAAAAAAAATATTGGACATGTTCCATAAAATGAAATATTGGACATTCCATAAAATGATACATTTCGCGCCATAAATTAACTGACATTGATCCATAGAATATTAACAATGTACATTAAAACACGTCGATATGTTCCATAATATTGACAAAAATGTTCCACGGTATTTATTTATTTATAATCTCAAGCAGCTTAAGACTACTGTCTTTTTATTGCTACAAAGCTTTTCTGGTAATTTTAGTCTAATCAAACCACAACGAGCAGATACAAATGTCATAATTTAATTAATTTAAAAAAAAACTACACTAACTGAAATACTCTTTACATTGCTTCTTAAACCTAAATATTGATTGGTTGTCTTTCATTGATGATGGCAAAGAATTCCAATGGTAAACACCTCGCACAAAAAAAGAACTTCCATATTGGGCAGTTGAGTGAGCTGGAATAATGTAGTTTCTAACGCGAACACTGCGGAACGGCCTAAGTTTTTCGTACAAATATTGTGGGCTTTTTGACATTACTATTCTGTGCAGAAGTATGCAGGATCGAGCTTTAATATAGTTATGAAAAGAATAGCCAATTAACGTGTGTTGCAAGTGAGTGACATGATCAGTCCAACTAAGATTGTAAACAAATCTCACACAAGCATTTAATGCTACTCTAAGCCTATCTTGGTTGCGAGCAGATATATTAGAAAGCAGGAAGTCACAAGAGATAAAATGTGGTAAAATGTAACTTTTAAATAATTTGAGTTTAGTATTTTGATTTAGCAATTTCGCTTTTAAACCAATTGTACGTAGACATGCATATATTTTGCCGCACTGATTCATAATATGTTTGTCCCACTGAAAATTGCTTTGTATCGCATAACCGAGACTGGACGCAAGCTCAACAAATCGAATCGGAGCATCGCCTAATTTTAAACAAGGTTGTGACATGTCGGGATTGCGCGCAATCAAAATTGCATTTGTTTTACTTGCATTTAATTTCAATGAGTTTCTAGAGGCCCAGTTGCTTATTGAGTTAAGATCATCATTTAAAATGTTGCTGATTTCATTAATTGAAAGTTTACTACAATCGAAATAAAGCTGGACGTCATCCGCGAACAAATGTACAGAACAGTACTTTATTACCCCAGGCAAATCATTTATATATAAACTAAATAAAATTGGGCCTAATACTGATCCTTGAGGCACACCCGAATATACTGGCAAAAACTCCGAAATACTATTGTTGGAAAAAACTGCTTGAAGGCGTTTGCTGATATATGAATAAATTAACTTGGTTGCGTTTCCTCCAAAATTAAATAACGATTGCAATTTTGAGCATAGAGTACCGTGAGAAATGCTATCGAATGCTTTTGAAAAGTCCAATAAAATCAGAATAACCTTATTATTTTTATCGAGCACAACTCCAATATCGTCGTAAATCTTTAGCATGGCTGTCTTCGTACTATGACTACAACGGTATCCGCACTGAAAAGTTGAAATTAAATTTCTATCGTGTAGGTAATCACATATCTGCTTCTTCAAAATGCGTTCGAATACTTTAGATAGTGTACATAAAATGCTTATAGGCCTCAAATTGTCAAGGGAATTTAGATTGGCTCGTTTCTTTAGAGGAATAATTTTGGATTTTTTCCAAGCATCAGGGAACGTACATGTGGATATTATGGTGTTGAACATGTGCTCTAGTGGTTTCAAAATTAGTGGCAATAAAAGTTTTATAAACATAATTGGAATCTCGTCAAGGCCTACAGCATTTGATGTAACATCGTGAATCGCATTTATGATTTCAAATTCCTGGATATTGCGGAATTGAAAACCATTTTCATTGGGCTCACATCTGAAAAAATTACCGGGAACATCAGTAGAAAAATTTCTTGTAAAAGATTTGTTTATCTCATCTGCGTTAAACGCGTTTTCAGTATTCCTGGAGCGCGTAGAAAATCCCATTTCTTTAATCTTTTTCCAAAAACATTTGGGTGTAAGGTCAGTATTAATATAAGAATTATAATATTCCTGTTTTGCTTTGACAACTAACTTATTTGCTGTGTTTCTCAATTGTTTATAAATAAGAAAATCTTCAGAACGTTTATATCGTTTCCACCTTCTATAGGAAATATCACGGTCAATCATGGCTTTTTGGATAGATGGGTTGAACCAAGGATTGTAATTGCGAACACCCTTCCTAATTTCTCGTAAAGGAACACAGCTGTCGTGGATTAAATTCGTATAGTTATTAAACAAATTGACTAGTATATTCGAATCGTTAATAGAATAAAAGTTTTCCCACTCATATTTTTCGAACTCATGACGAATTAAATTAGGATCCGTGTTTCTATAATCGCGATAATAAAAGATATCGAAATGTTCCACGGTATTACAAAATGGAGCAATAAAATGTTAGAAAATGTTGTTTGTTAATTTTTCTTGGTCCATAGAAGATGTAAAAATGAACATTAGAAATGCTATGTATTGGTTTATATATCAAACGTTAAATTATAGTTCATGGATATTTACAAAACGATCCATAAGAAAAGAAAATCTAAAACGATCCATTAATATGTGCTTATGCACTAGAAAATTTAAATTTAATGAATAGGTTGAAATAAACCGTTATCGCAAAAATCCGCATTTAAATTGGACCTCTATCACTAAAATAAATGTATAAAGTGGTTGATTTTAATTGCTTTTTTATTACTATTTTAGTGCTCTTTTGCGATCATTTTATGGTTCAATTTTTCATAATCTATGGATCTAATCATCCTTTTTTATGGATCATTCACACTGTTTTATGGATTTTCAGTTTTGATTTATGGAACATGGACAACTTTTTTATGGATCGTTTTACAATTCTTTATGGATTATTTTAAATATTTTATATGCAAAAGTATATTTTGCCGTTCCCTAACCATGCGCCAAGCGCCTGTGCCTCCTAGCAACGATTGGCCTAACTGCTGATTTAGAATTACTGCTTGTACTGGCACGATAGTGACGAATAAAAATGTTCTAATGAGGAGAGGTTCTTGACCTAGGCACCAACGTCAGTTTGGTGCCTAGGTCAAGTGTGGATACAATTACATACTTTGTTGTTCATCCGATTTATCATTAAAATATTTGAAACTCTCTTCTCCTAGCACTAAAACTTAAAACTGACCCAAGGATATAAATCGCAATACTATCACTTAATTTATTGTGTTGCTGCTGCTTTAGACTAAGATATCTGAAGTCGGATTTGTTGACCCATTTGTTCGAAATTTGGTGAAGACATTTTAGGGCACGGGACTTACCGTAGCACGCGGTTATATTGTTCCGTTTACAGGTAACTTCCAACACCGGGAAACGCCTCAATATCTCTTCCACAGATAGTCGAATCTTACAACCCTTGAAATCAATAGATAATCCGATTATCACACTGACATTTATTTATTTTTGATTTGGAAATTTCCTGGAATAGAAATAATGGTTCTTTGTTGTCAATGCTCCTTTTTGAATGAATTGTTGTTGCGGATGGGTTTTTGCTTAAGGGTCCAACAATGTAGAATCAATTGTTTTTCAGACACCAAATTCTTCTGAAGAAGGTATTTAAAGTTTTCTGCAATTACCGACGAAAATATGCGTTTTGTATGTTTGTAAATGTGCATATAGTGCGGAAAACCGATTTAAAATATTTACTGCGGTGCAGGTGCAGCTGTATCCTCAATGGTTGCGTATTTTCGTTATCTCCAACGAATTTTTGGTCTATATTTAAGAACAATGCAGATGGTTACGTCTAGTCGATAGAATTATTTCATTGCGTAAGCCATACCCATATTCGATATGTTGGTAACAAGGCGTCTGCCATTCGATTTTGACGTCTGTGGAAAGATGTTTCGATTGTAGCAGTGGTACTAATGAAAATCAAATTGCAGACGACTCGTTACTAACGAGACACCATGCAACGATTCACTAGCCATTGAACGCGACGGAACTTCTTCTAGAACATTTAGAACTCCGACCAGTTTGGAATGATTTTATGTAGAATTCAATTTATTGTTTGGTTCTGTGCCGGTAGCAGTTTCAAAAACTACAGCATGCTATTCTATCAAGGAATAAATTAGTTACCAGGCAAAGAAATTCCTTCCTATGACTAGCATACGAGAGGCTAAAGAAGATCGTTGAACGTTTTTGTTTGTCGTATACCATATTAAATCCGATATTTATAATTCTACTTCAATATCTGAAAAATGATTTTTGTACTAGGAACAGATCACATTCCTAAACACAAACGTGTATTTTGCGTCGTGTAAAACGAGGGATCATTCCTTCCTGCCATTCCATTGGCTTCCTCATCACTGCTTATATATGTAACTAGTTCTAACCGGATTCCCTGCTTGCATACCGTGCTCTAAAATTCCAGCGCAAACAAAATGCCTCGATGCACAACCGCAAATCTTTACAAACTACATGCATTTTTGTCAAAGTACCTCACAAATACTGTTCAGTTTACACCGCACTATCATCACCATCACCGCCGCCGCCGTACAAGCTTTGAAGGATGGCAAGGCAACGAAAATAATTCAACTCCTGCTTAACCCCGCTTATCACGCCCACCAAGTGTGCTCCTTTAGTCGAGTGTTGAGCCGTATAAACTTGCTCATTTCCCATTCCTTCGTTTCGCTTCTCGGCGAACGTTCATTCCGTCATCCGTTGGTGTTGTCAGCAGCAGTCAGCAGGTGATGATGCTAGTCGGCAAACCGGCAACATGGACCCCTGTCCCCTCCCAATTCATGCACCATATCATCCAAGTTTAGTGTTCCGGTTATAATGACTCCAGCGCACGGCGTCGACTCCTAGATCCGAGAGTCCTGCTCTCGGTTTGCGCGCTGGTCACCAGGTTCGTCAGGCTGAAGTGGCTGACGCCTACCACCCGCACGATTTGCCGTCTACCGGCTAGAGCCAGCCGGTCCAACTAACCAACCAGAGGACAGTCAGCCAGTCGCATCATTTATAATATGCACACGTTTCAGCGATACATAACATGATCGTTTATAATTCATAAATGAAATTGTACACAAAGTTCCCCTAGACCGGAGCGCAGTGTCACTGCCTTGGCGGAGCGGATGAGCGAAAAAAAACGGTTGGATGTTGGGCAACAAAAAATAACCGATTGCCCTCACCCAGTTCTGTACGGCACTCAGTTCTCCGACTGTTGGCAGTGAGATGGGTTGCGATGGGTTCCTTTCGCAAAAGGATTTAGGAGACAGCTGTGTTTACTTCACTGTTTGGAATATATTAAAGTCGAGACTGCTGCTGCAGCAGTACCTAGTAGGTAAGGTACTCGTGCTACTGCCGTTGGAGTCTGAGTCTGAGCAATAGACCTTTTTTCGCCTCCGTACGAGGGTAAACACAGACTCTCAGTTTGTCCAGGTTTTAATGAATTTTTATTGAAAAGAAGACCGACACTACTCGACATGGGCGGAATGCATATTCATGAATAACTCGACGAGCAACACGCGTAATTAGACCGACACGATTCAACCCCGTGGGGGGGATGGACGGACTTCTTGCGTAATGTCAACCGCCGTTTCCCCCACCTGAAAAGTCTGCAAGTTTTAATCGATTTTTTCACTTTCTTTTCTTTCGTTTTCAGAAAAATGTTCATCGGAGGACTCAGTTGGCAGACAAGTCCAGGTAGGTAGATGGGTGGCAGAGTAAAGAGGGTCTCTTAGTATTAGCCTCGGTGTCAACCGAAATTGTCGAGGTGGACGGTAGGATTTGTGTGAAGCTGTGTCGAAATACTTTCAGATCGGAAGCGACCTGCTTCTTTCGGGGGTTACACGCGACGACAATGAGCGGTTGACCCTCTTAATTTAGGAATTTATGGCAGGAAATGTAAATTGCGCCGGGAGAGAGAGCTGAGAAAATTGCACCTGGGGTGTTGTTGTTGCTGAAGGGGGCGGTAGAGAGATTCAGTTGGATTAACTCGGATTTGGTTTTCTAGGGGAATTGTTTTATTAAATTGTGCTTGGATCTCCCATGATCAAATCAAAATTTGCTTACAGGTCATTGTAAGCCAACACAGGCAGCTCTCGATACGTTTGAGTTTTTGGTGAAAATTTTAACGGAAGAATTCTCGATGTAGCGTGTCAGTTTTGTTACCTCAAATCAGCAGATAAAATTAACAAATACGCGGTATTTCTCGCGCTTGTAGTACATGACCAGATAATTGTCTCTGAAAAAGCTTCTTCGGAATAAATTATCACAAACAAACGTTCGATTCCGAACCCTCGCATGAACAGCAACAATCAGGGCACCTGAGTATATAAACCACACATACATTGCATGGCAAAGATGAAGATGCACCATGAACCTCCATCGAGTCACTGACTAACGGCGTTTATGTGTAACTAAGAAGATGGGTTTTACTTTCGTTTTAGCGACGTACAGTAATTTTCAGATATTGCGAATACTGTATTACTACATAAACTATGGAATCTCTGAAACTACTTGCAGTGCAAATTTTGAAGAAATAATTAATAGGTTATTTTTTCATGCAAGAAAAATGCTATGTTTTCTGGAAGCAATATTTATAAACCTTTTATTTGAGCTTTTAACCATATAAATAATGTGGATTCCTTAATACTTTTTTCGATGTTTTTAAAACCCGGGGATTCGATAAGTCACTATGTTAAAGGTTTAATAAAACAATGTACACATCTAGAAAATCGGCGGTTCAACGTTTATTTGAAGAGTATGAATACTGCAGATTCTTGAAAAATAATAACACAAACAATAAATTCAATTCATTAAGGTTATTCAGGCAATGGAATGAGGAAGGGGCAAATGACGAGAAAAATCATGAAACCGCGGAAGAAAACACTTTTTTCAGCAGCTGCGTCTGGTATTTGCAAATGATTTCTTCGGTGTCCTCATCGCCGCCAGTGTGTGGAATTGAAGTTGTGCATTCCGGCTCACGTAGTTGCTTAGCGACGATCATGTTTGCGCTTCGGAGCATTTTCGCATTCCTTTTCCTTTTCTTGTTCGATCATGTTTTTTTCGATTATCTACTTCAACAAAACTTTAAATTATTATATTGTTAAATAACACGAAATATCTGATACGCATTCATTGATAACTAGCACTTTCCATTCACGCGAGCACGTAATATTTCGAACAGAACCTTCAATTATTTAGCGGCCAGTCGAACACTGGCACCATCTTGAACAGATGTAATTGCGTTCTATTTGTCCTCTTCGCTTCGTTTTGGTGTTTTTCGCATGAAATTTATGCACAATTTTCCTGTCAAAATAATTTAAATTCACATTTTAGTAGTAATCTACAGTACCCCCAAACTGCTGACCTATCGGGCCCCCAAGCGTATGTTTCATGTTGATGTCCGTACATTTTCAAAAATAAAATATTAAAAAGCCAATACTATACTCGTACTCAGCAGCGAAAGACAATGCCTTTCCGTAGAACAACACGCGAAAACATAAACGACGTTGCAACTAATACAGCTGATCCACAGTAACATTCGAAATGACAGTCGTCAATGATGTTCTCTGCCGTGTATCTAATTAACACAACGCGAGCAACCTCTGCAATAACATAGCAAAGATAAGGCCTATTGTACCCCCTTACCTATTTGACCCCAGGTTCCTCTGCTTACCAGAAAGCCTGTCCTGATTCAAACATGGCGGAGCAATCTGTCCTAGTTTGACAAAAGCGATTGCTTCATTTTAAAACAATTGTTATTTTGTGTGGAAAACTTTTGGAATTCCTGTCACCTCGGTTCGTCGTCACCGCGCAGCAAATCAGACCACATTTAAAAGTTCAACCCTTTACGATACTTGGAGAAACTTTTTCACTGGCGTTCACAACGGCGTTCGTTTGATGGATTTGGTCTTCCCATCTAACTTTTGTAACCAAACGAGAAAAACAGCCTAAAGCATAGTCAAAAAGCCATCAAATAATTGATGTCTTTTGTATCACCTGCGCCCAGTGTCTCTAAACCAACAACCAGCAACACGAATAAAGAAGCGAACGCCAATGAGGACAGACATACAAGAATGACTTTTAAGAACATGAACCGAATAAAAACAGACGACCGTAAACATCAAGAAAGCTTTAGCGATGGCTACATGGACGTGTACGATGACGCAAAAAAGACAGAAGTGAGTGAACCTCAATATTCTGTGTGCAATACAGCAAATGATAAGAAATAGGACCGGCGTCAGCATTTGTGATGCAAGAAATCCTCAGGATGCAGAATCTAGATGTGATGATCCCTAAGTCCACCTTGTTTTTTTACCTTCTTTAATGTTAAAGGAATGTATCCAATGGACAATAGGCTACAAAAGAATGACCGGAACGGTGAGAATTAAGATTCGATGAAAATTTACCTTTTTCATTGGACTCACTGAGAAAATATGTTCTCAAACATGAACCGAATCTGCGATCTCCCAGGCTCTAGTTTGATGCATTAACCACTCCGCCATCGAGTAACTGTGATGAGGCCATTAATTTTTCTATTACTGTACTGAATGGTTCATGTTTCCGTTTCGAAATTTTTATTTTCATTAACCAATTAACCCTAATCTCACTGGAAAGTTCTTGACCATGCGCGTAGTTGTAAGCAGGCAGTTTTTCCTCTATTAATTTTCTACTAAAGCTTTAGGGGATTTTCTCAGCTTTTGAATGAGATATTGTTATTTTTTTCGAAATTGGAAGTCAACTGAGATCTCAAAAACTACAACTACAACTACAATCACTATGCAACCCAGACTTTTCTCCTTAGGGAGAAATATTGTATAGTGCTTAAGGCATTACTAGGTAACCAATGAGCATTAGTATATGCACTATGCGGTAAAGTAGCATTTCATTTGCATTTCAGATGCTTCTTCCAGTGTATTAGCATTCGTTATGTACAACTGTTGTTAATCAGCATTAAAAAAACCATCGGTTCTCACATACATACAATGGATCGACAGCCACGAACTTGAGATTCTATGTGTCGACGCTGAAACATTTGAAACCAGAGGCGGATCCAAGAGAAGGGTCCGGGGGATCCGAACCCCGCCGAAAATTTTCAACTTGTTAAGAAATTATGGACTAGTTTCAAGTTTAAAGTATGTAGTTTCAAACTCAAAATCATTTTGAGCCAATTTTTTCATTGGTTTTTAATTAATGTTGTTATTGGGTATCACGTAATGTTTTCATTTCAAAAATGAAATTTCAAACCCAATAGGAAATTTTATTCTAGATTCGCCCCAGCTTGAAACAAAAATGCATAATATTTAATTAGCTTGATCAGCATTAACTCAATGTCGTCCTTTGGTAAACTTATTTTATCATGTGGGTGTGTGTGTGCGATGGGGAAGAATAATCCACAACCAAACCACCTATAAAGGTTAAAAAAATTGGCTGGGATTAGGTTGACGATTTTCTATATGAGAAAGGCAAAAATGTAATTCCAAAAAAGTCAATCTTCACTAAAATTTTTTTTTCGAGGTTGCATCAAATTTCGACGTTTCATGCATTTTAATGACGTTTAGCATCAAAAATACAAATTTGATTTTGAAATTTTCCTTTACTCCCTGCTTTGAACATTTTTCAGTTCAGTTTATATGAGAATTTGCTGTGTGGCCGCACTCTCCAAACCGTAACTCCGGAACCAGAAGTCCAATCAATAAAAAAATCAATAGCAGCCGATGTGAAGGTTGTATCTTTCATTTGAGACTAAGTTTGTGCAAATCGGTCCAGCCCTTAAGAAACAAAGATGACACATACGCACACACACACATATATACACACAGACATTTTCCGATCTCGACGAACTGAGTCGAAAAGAATGTTTTACACGGCCCTCCGGGCCAGGATTAGGTTACCAATTTTCAGAGTGATTGCAAAACCTTTCTATATGAGAAAGGCAAAAAGGAAAAAAAGAACACAAGCCTCAATGTCGAATACTCGAATAACGAGTGAACAAGGGCGACTTACAACGCCTTTTAGAAATGGATGTTTTCGAATGATTAAAATAGCCATCCGGAATATAAAGCCAAGTTGATGTACATGATCACAGAATGAAAATTCTGTGCATAACACCAAGGTCTTTGTTGCAGGTTTCCTGTTCCAAATTGGATCCTAACAACGAACAATAGGATATGATAGGGTTCCATTGGCGAATGACCTCAGCACTATTTTGTTTAGTTGACACCAAGTAGCGAATATATTGAGCTACTGTTGCAGAAACTGGACATTATTGAGGTTGCTATTTCTGAAGCACAATTTAGAATCCTCAGCGTAGGAAAGCTTTCAGCGCTTTAAAGATAGATTGACGTCATTCATGTAAATTAGAAATAAGAGAGGTTTCAGGTGACTTCCTTGTGGTACACCAGCGGTAACGGTAATTGTTTCAGAGATAGTATCTTTAATTTCACTGATATTTCGAGACCAACGAGATACGAGTTTTGCCAGAAATTTTCCATGGAATCCGAGACGTTTGAGTTTCGCTATAGTCTGATCAGTTTTACCAAATGCAGCAATCAGATCGGTGTTAATTATATTTGTTTGATATCTTTTATCCATGTTTTGGATGCTGTAGGAAGTATAACAAACTAGATTGGTTCTGTCCAAAGCTTCAAATAGGTAGAGTTACGATAAGAATCTGGTTGAATAAAAAATTCAGCATTTTAATTGCATACAATGTAAACAGCCGGGATTCTGCATCTTTTCTAGCGACTGGAGATGGACCGTTCGTCCTCGAACGGTTCAAATGAACTAGCTCTGAGAAGAAAATATTTCTTTGAATTTCTTTTTAAGAGAACGATAGTGTTCAATTTTTTTTCCAAGTGAACATCACCTCTTGGACCAATTTTAGAGGAACGAATGAAAATGAACTGACTTGTGCCTCAAACACGTACTTTAGAAGAATGACACATAAGCAAAATCAAAATATAAATCACACCATTAGACGCATAAGAAAAGTTTTATTACTAAGTAATGACATGACTTAAAATATATGGCAATTTCGTCATTATTCGCCTTATACAAAGTGGCGTAGCAAGAAAAATTTGTTCAGCATTCGATTGTGCTGCTCTGGTTCCCACCTTGGGGAGCTACATATGAATACATCTTGGCGATCGCGATGTCATATGCTTTCATATCACCTCTTTCTTTTGTTCACGAGTTTTCCATAGTTAGCTCGGACCCTCGCTTGATCAATCTATTAAGCTCCCGTCATTCTCTCCATCCATTCAGCCGTTTCAATCCTCCGCGTACTTGAACTATCTAGCCACTTCACTCGTATATTCTCCAGCGGTAAATTACCGCAAGCCATTTAGCTTCTGATTCCATAAGCCTCCTTAGCTCCGATTTCCGTAAGTTATTACCACACAAAAAGGCAAGCTAAAACTGTGACTTCAAGAAGGATCGCGTCTGAGACTCAATGAAATCAAAAGCTCCTTTTTAGTTGTTTTACCAGTGAGAGAATCGAAAGTCCGATAACGCTTGATCATTTGTATTTCAAATTACAAGTTCATTGAAACTGGAGAGAACTGTAAAAAGTCGGACCTCTGAGTCTTTTTGAGGTCTAAAATCCCAGGTTTCTCACGCTCTATTCGAATGGTCCCCAGAGCTACCTTATTCCGACTGAGAGTTCCGCGGCGGCGGAATTTCTCCCGATACCGATACCCGTTTACTTGAGCGGTGGTGGGATTTATCTCAGCCCCGATGTCCATTTAGTGAGTCAATTAGCCCCAGCGGTGGACCTAGCCTACACAACGGGCATACCGGTAAGTGCCGAGGTCTGTCGCCAATTTTCACTACAAGGAACTTTTAAAATATTCTTAGACGATAACTTTTTAAAAAGGAACATAGAGAATTCGAAAACATTAAGCGTATTTTTGACGTACATATTACATTTTTCAGTACATAAAATATTTTTTTGGGGGGGGGGGGGTTGCTTTGGCCCCAAATCACCCGCCGCTACTACGTCACTGCTTTCACAGTTATTTAAAGTGTCATTACTGTCAACTGTTTTTTCGGCATTTAATTAGCAAGGGACTGGAAGGTGAAGTATATTTTTCAATATTTAGAGCCATAGTACTCAAGGGAGAGCAAGGTGTTGAAAGGAGAAAGTTTAGAAAAGCGTGGAAGGATCATATATGCAAGCTTAGAGCTCACCGGCGACTTAACATTTTTGTCTGCTACCGTAGGAGTCAGGGTCTTTTGGCATTAGAAATGCGAATCACCTGAGTCTACGGCATGTCCGGACAAGCGTAAAGTAACTTGTTACTTCATGCTGTCGGAACCGACTGTCATTACTGCCTAGTTTAAGAGTACCTTATTTCTGTCCCTACATTCGTAAACCACTCGCCACCCTTCATCAATCCGTTCAACATTTTTAGAGACATAATGGTTTAAGCAGCAAGCGTTCGGCGAAAGCTCTCACTTAGAATTTATATTGCTTAAGTTCTGATCTAACATCTACTCATTCAGGTGTCGGCAACGTTGGAGCTATTTAAAAGCCAAAAGGTCGATTTAATCGAAAATGGCTTATTCACCAAACTGCCCCGAGTTTCGCCCCATTGAACGATCTTTGGCAATAATTAAACGACATTTTACAATGGATAGGAGAAAAGTCCAATCCATCGAGAATTTTAAGAAGATATGGGTTAAAGCTGCTCAGTAATAAATAATGTTATGTAGAATCTTATGGATGGCATCAAAAGAAAAGTTCGAGTAGAAAAAATATATGTTAGACTTACAACGAACGTACCCTTCAAAGAATATTGCAATATATGATAACTAAACATAAACAACTCATTTCGAAAATTTTAAAATACTGCTTTTTTCATTAGAAAACTTGCGACCATTTTATAAATTGAACCGCCCTTAAATCAGTAATATGACTGCTATAGCTTGAAGTTGCTGCGAAAAAGTCTGTATGAACCGCCTTAATTCGTGTACAATGAGTGTTTCGTTTTGAGGTAGTATCAAAACAAATATGTATGACATTTGCTGAAAGCCGTTCAACAAACGCAAACACCATCGCTTATTCCCTAAGACGAACGGCAACTTTCAAGACACATGCACCTAATCAGTGCCGTTCCTTTTTTTTTCGCGGCGCGCCAAAGATTCGCCAACATTAGTTGATCTGAGAGTAACATATACACGAGCTGCATCACTGACAGGTTCAAAGTAATAACCCTTTTCAAAGCGTCTGCTGCCACCGAGATAAGTCCCGAATGAATTTCTAATGGCACGATGATGAAAGGCGATGTCCTTCTTCTTTCATTGCAGCCTCAGACCGACCGAACGGTGTGGTGTGGTGCGGTGTTCTGAACCCGGCAGACACCTCTGCTGGAACTGGAACGACGACACCCCGGAAGACCTGGCTGGCCTGGCCAGGGCCAGGGCTTGGGTGGAGTTTAACTGCCAGCAAGTTGAGCCCCTTTGTGAGGGATTTTAATTTGCGCTTCTATGTACCTACAGTTCTTGGTGTGAAGGCTTGGCTGTACTTCCTGGTGTAAGTGTGGAACATGTGGAGCGGCAGCAGAAATGTAGAGTAATGGGCTGTCTCCTGGTTTTGGCTTGTCCCCGTCTCGTTCGCCCGCCGTCCGTCGTCGATTCGATGCAGCAGACGAGACCATGGAGTGCAGCTTGTGCTGGGCTTCTTTTTAAACCATGGTGGCGCAGCGTGACATGTGCTGCATGAATCCTATTCTGTATGCATCCTACAAGGAGGAAAATTTATCATTTACATTTATGTCAGATACGTTCATTCAGTGGCAACATTTAGCCGCGTTTTGTACCACTGCTATTACCGCAATCGTCAGACCGACCGATGGGCGAGGGATGGGAACGTTGTGAGCACACAGGCGCATACACATACACACTGAAATTGCAGGTTATGATGATGGATTATCAAGTGCAGTGAAATTCGAACAGAGCTGTACCCTTTCGTCGTCTGAACGGTGTGTCTCTGTGGCCTAGAGGTACCGCACACGATAAACAGCGCATCTAGAAGGGCAACTCGCTTCTGAGTGTCCAGCAGATGTCAACAATCGTACAGGTACCGAACACACAACCACACAGCCGCACGTGTGATCTAGGTTTGGCAAAGCGACGTTTTGCCACGATATGGTACGGCGTGCATTGTGGGAACTTTTTGAACAACTGCGAGGCATACTTAAAAGTTTGAACAATTTAAATCTTAAAATTACTGATATACTGAGGACATTAAGATTTCCGACAGCTCATTTACAACCACAGATACAAACTCAAGTCAAAGGAAATTGAATTGTTTTCATCACGAAATACCTAACCTCAATCGATTTTTGCAGTGCAAAATATTTTGTTTTCATCACGAAATAATTCAGCGCCTTTTCTTTTTCAACGGGAATAGAAAGGTCAATGGGACAGGTAGTATGCGTAGTAACGGTGATATAAGGCAAGTTTTAAAGGGTGTACGGAGTAATGTTCCTTATAGCCAGAATTACAACTACCCGTGTCGATCAAGAGTGGTAGTTGGATTGCCTTGGTATTACTCATCGATAAAAATCGTGGTTAGCTCCAGGGATGCCAGGTTATATTTATTGAAATCTGTGCGCAGCCTATACAGAAATCAGTGCAAATCTGTGTTAAGGAAAACGTTCAAATTTCTATCAAAACAAGAAGTGGCGACACTTATTTTAATTTTTGCTTGAGGAAAAAATTGAGCGCGATGTCAAATATTGAGAAATCTGTACTAGTCTGTGCATTATAATAGGAAATTGCAAATCTGTGCAGTTTTAAAAATCTGTGCAGAACATTTAAATCTGTGAAACACGGATTAATCTGTGTACCTGGCATCCCTGGTTTGCTCAGGAACACAAATTGCATCTCCGTTTTTTTTTGAGCTTGCGTCAATCCAGCGCAGGTTTGTCCGGTTACTAAGTTATTGTCGGATTCTGATGAGGCAAAGTCGCAACGCAAATTCCCTAACTAATTTAGTTATAGGTTTTGTGTTATTCACGCGAAAAGATGGTTTTAAATAATTTTCTCCTTAATGGAGAAAAATAGTTTTTTCCAAAAGATGACTAAGTAGAAATATAGCATAGCTTGTATTCACCATGAGGCTTGTGAAGCTCATCACCGTTAAAGATTGAACGATGTTCCGATATAAAACTTACTACTTGAACCGATCTTAAACCAGCCGAGATCATTAATCTATTTCTTGAACCGGCGCTAACTTCCGAGCTATAAATTTGTGCGACAATTCCACGCGACATAAAATACAGGTAATTTGAGCGCATTTGTCCAATTCCGACCCCACCGTGCACCGTTTCTCGGTGCGCGCCTTGGAAGAACATGTACGCAACGATGCTGCAGGAGTTACACCGCCATTCACACCAACCGAACCGAACCGCCCGACCGACCGACCGACATGTAATCATGACTCGAAACTCTTACATGCGATGACTCCCGGGATGTGTATGTTGACGAGCATGAACGGGACCCACCCGATGGGATGGTTGCAAATCCTAGCCCCGAATGCAGGGGCAACCTTTTAATGAAAGATACGAGAGAAGAAAGCCAGAACTGATGTGTCTTGACTTTTTGACATTAATGTAGATTATTATTATGTTTCGAGATAATGAGTGAAAAATAGGCATAGGTTCTTCGTCGTCGTCGTTGTCATTGTGACTAGGCATCAGCCGCGTTCTTTGTTCTCAAAACATTCTCTAGCATATCGCTAGGTGATTCGGAACGTGTTGGGTATGCGAACAATGTGTCTGTGTTAACCAGAGCAACATTTTTGCAGGCATTCAATTATATCGATGGCTGGTATAGCTGGCAGTTGCAATTGAGTTCAGCACCAACAGGTGCGCATCATACTCGGTAAACACTGGAAACGGCTGCAAAATCACTGTGAAAATATTTGATAATAAATCTGACGGAAAACAGTACACACCGTCCCATTCCACTTACAGATGCAGTGTGGAAACGTGCCCGGAAGTCCACACGATGTTTACGCATTCGCTCTCCCATGCGACCCGATCTGCCTAGACCGACACTCTACGAAATGTGCTGCAAATGACGGATTGCACTGCTGTGTGCAGTCAATTCGCCCCGTACAACACCCGGAAATGATGGACTTTTGATTTATTGTTTACTGTGTTTTGCTGCTGTGTGCGGGTGGTGCAAGACGTGCCTGCGTGAGCTGATTTCGAACCCCCGCTTCTTTGCACCCCCATCTGGGGGGAAACTGTCACCGGTTCCAAACGAGGGTTAGGGGACGCAAATGTGTTGATCGTCCGATGAAAGCATGTTAAACTACTTTGTCGTCCGATCCGTTCGTGTTGCTGATGACGAGACTGAATGAAGCGTCCGACTGGTCGAGGAGGAGGGCGAGATACGGAGGTCAATTGCGGCAAATGATTGAATCCGTTGCACAAGTTGCCTAGGGGATGCTCATCCCGATTTTACTAATCAAACGTAGGGGATATTGATTTTAATTTAACGCATTGGTGCAATAAATCGTGTTGCTGCTTTCGGCTTGAAATGGTTCGTTTTGCCCCCGGAATTATGGCCAGGTAGAATGACGTAGGTTGAAGTGGATAGAATTTGCAAAATGATAAGCAGATTACAGTAGCTCGACATGGATCTGATTAATAGAACATTAAAACGTTATCGTCAGCATTAGGGATTCATTATCTCAAATTGGCTCGAAATCATTTATTGCGACCTCTAAATCATTTGTTAAACCATCCCAGTGAATGACTTGTTTTCACAACAGGTTCTGTGTAAAATTTTCACTCCAGGCAACCTTCTCATCTCGCTCAGAGTAGAAGCTATCCGTAAAGTAAGCAATCAATTTTACCTACCGTTTTGTTGCTTATCCATCGTACAAACAGTACGGTGTCGGCGGCCCGTAGCGTGTGGTTGACCAGATTGGGTGCACTGAAATCTTGATCTGCTTTGTAAAATAAATCTTTTCTATGTACACATTAATTATTTCTAGAACGTCAACCTGTAAAAGAAAGCCGGTGTAAAAACCAAATGCGCTCAAAATTGAGACTCAACCAGGAGACTATGTTTCGGCCCTGTTGTTCCATTCTGTTGTTGGTGTTGTTCTAAAAATGTCAACTGGATAAACGAATAAATAACGAACGTGTTTAAGCTGTACGACACGAAAAATTTCAACTGCAAGGACTTGAAACTAAAGAAACAAGCTCGACAGATATATAGTCTTGGGCAGTGAAATATGTCACCTCATAACCGTTATGTATCCGACGTGGTACCCGGGTACCTTTTTAGGTTTCAATTCATGAATGTTTTATCCATAGCTGGAAATTGAAACTTTATGACATCTTAGAACTTCACGAAGTCAAGCTTTTGGGTTAATAATATTGTTGATATAGTGAGGGGGGAGTTAGGAGGGCCTCCTGAATTTTTTTACTACGTAACAGGCCGACGTGGGTACCCACGAAACTGAAATACCAATAACTAAGGCAATTTCCAACCGATTTTGATGCTTTTGGGTGTTTTGGATTCAGGAACTCATCCGCTTTTGAACTTGGTAAAAATAAATCGGGTTACTTCATTCGGTTTCCGGGAATCCGGATTTCCGGAAGCAGGTTCCAGTACTGGGATACTATTTGTGAACTTCAATGGAATACTAGCAATATGGGTATCAAAATTCTTGAAATTGCATCAGTGGGCTGTATCTTATAGTTTTGGAACCATTTGGTGATTTTGACCCCGGAACGGACATTCCGGAGCAGGTTCCCGTGGGGCCGTTAGTGGCCATTCCATTCCAATTCCATTTTTTAAATTGCAATAGGGTCCCGTAACAATAAATATCAGACTTCCGAGTCAACTTGAAGAGTTTTGATACTAATATTGCTAGGACATTATTAAAATTTACAAATCATACCCTAGTACTGGAACATTACCCCGGAAAATACGGATTACCAAACACCATATCCATTCATCCGGTTCAATTCTATAAATCAAAAAGTGGACGAGTTCGTGAATCCAAAAAATCTAAAAGTGTCCAAATCGGATAAAGGAAACCATAGCATTTCTATTTGTGGGTACCCGGGTACCCACGTTGGCCTGTTAAATGTGTTTTTTTGTTGGACACATAACAGTTAAAGCTGTGGCAAAGATCGTATAGTGAGCTGGGTCAATTATCATCGTTAAGAACGCCGTGGCATGACAATTGAAGTCTCCTCGGTATCGGGATAGTTCCTACAATATCATAAAGCTGCCGGTGCCGTTATCATGTTGTTCTTCTACATACACTAGTTTGAGACGATTTAGGAATTGAGCAGTACCACAATTCATACATGTTGGAGTTGAATATGGGTAACTCTATAAATTGGCAATGCTCGTCGTGCTAGATTTCGCTTGTCTCATAACCGCCATATCAGTCCTGCACGGCATGATATTCTACATGCCTTCCTCTCTACGTTGGCCAGTTGGATGCCGTGGTCGATCCGGCGATTCCGGTGGGAGGGTGGCTTCCGGTTCACTGGTGCCCCGACGACCCTGGTGGTTTGTCGCGTTCGGTGCTACTCGACGTAGTCCTCGACGGTGGAGCTAGCCTACCTCGGCAGAGAGTTCCCCGACGAAAGAATGTCTCCCGAAACCGTTGACGGACGCGTTATTCTTCCTAAGATGCAATCCGGCAGAATGCCGAGATCAGTACAGCGATTCCTCCCGGTGGAGGATTGCGTCCGTTCACTGGTGCCACGGTGATTCAAGCTGGCGATTCGCTACGGACTACTCGGAATAGTCCCCGACGGTGGATCTTTCCTACTCCGATGAAGAGTTCCCCGGTAGTGGAAGATCTTCCAAAATCTATGCTACCCGGGCAGATGCCGAGGTCGGTCCTGCGTTTCTGGGTGGAGGGTGACTTTCAGTTGACAGGCGTCCCGATGAGCATCTGCCGGAGCTACTCCCTGATCTACTCGAACTAGTCCCCGGCGGTGGGCCTAGTTTACTCCGACGGAGAAATTTCTCTCGAAATCGTTATCTCGATGCTGGTCGATTAGGTGCTGAGGCCAGTCTTGCGATTCCGGGGAGTCACGGTTCCGACAGCATAAGTCATTAAGTGACTTTACGCTTGTCTGGACATGCCGCAGACTCAGGTGATTTGCATTTAATGCCAAAAGATCCTGACTATTGCGTTGCAAAAGACAAAGAGTTAAGTAGCCGGGAAACTCTAAGCTTGCTCATATGACCCCACTCCACGCTTTTCTAAACTTTCTTACTTCAAATCCTTGCTTTTCATTGAGTACTGTCTCTTAATATTGAAAAATATTTCACATCTTATGTGTTTTTTTGCGGATTTTCAAAATTATGCAGTTTTTATGCGGATTTTCAAAGTTATGCGGTTTTTTTGCGGATTTTTAAAGTTATGCGGTTTTAATATGCGGATTTTCAAAGTTATGCGGTTTTTTTATGCGAATTTTTTATGCGGTACGTATCCTCCGCATAAAAAAAACTTCAGTGTATATGGTTTGCGACAGGTTTAAATATATTATAATATTGTTAAACAGTACCCTTGTTTCGTTATAACCAGAGTTACAAGTATTCATATTCATTGAATGAAAATTGATCATATTCAACGGCATTCATTTTCAATATTCAGTGACGCAGCTGAAAACGTCAACAAACCGTCCATTCATCCATGCAGATTTTCATTCGTCTCCGATTATTACACGAAGCGAATGAGCAGCAACGAATCATTGATGCGTTTGGTAGGTTCTGGCACAATGTAAGCGATGATAATTGTTGTTTATACGCTTCACCGGCATTTGCAAACATTTGCCTAGATAATCAGTAAAATGAATATTATTGTACGATATTCAACTGAATGAATAACATGGATTTTTGAATGAATATTTTTTCTATTCACCACGTGTGGCATCAGGTTCATTTTCAAACGTTAAAAAAGAGCTTCGATTATTATCTCTGATTACGACACGCACCGAAAGAGGTGCTTCTAAGTATGCTGAACATGATTTTTCTAGGTTTCAATTATATTTTCAAAAATATAAATTAACTCTTCTTTGAAAACTGTTCATTCTTTAAACTGCCAATATATGCATAATAGTGCCATGTTCTATGGAATTGCCTCTATACTTGGGAAAATTATACGAGGAACGACAGTAAAGTCTTAATTCCAATATGAGCATACATTAATTTTTTAAGTAAAACTTTGATCTCAATATATGAAATTATTTTCAATACTATTTTGTCTAATGTTTAATGTATGGTACTATGTTGTATAATATTTCATACATGGTACTTCAAAAAGCACTTTTTAAAAAATGTAAAGAAGTTATTTTTTTTTGCTTTCGACCTTTTATTTATTCGGCCTTTTGTCCATTCGACTTTTCGTCCCTCGATTTTTTGTGAATCGACTTTTTTCCATTCGATCTGTTGTCCTTTCGGCCTTTTGTCTTTCGCCCTTTTCTATTTAAGGCCATTTGTTTTTCGACCTTTTGTCTGTCTATCGACTTTTTGTCATGGATAGCTTCGTATGCATGCATGCCCAAACTCTATGAGCGATATTGGTTGTGTTGTTTTTTTGTAGTGTTGGTTTAAAACCTGTACTCATAAATCAGACCGATGCGGAGTCAATAGGCTGCTCACCATTAACATATATTTATATATAAGCCGTAAACAAACCAAATCTAATTTATTATTCTTTAAGAATTGATGTTACTGTCGCTATCGCTCCGTTAAACTACTAATAAACTAATATATTGTCTCTATGTTTGAGTAATCTGGGCAAACGGGTGGATCACAGGTTTGCTTGCCAAGGGCCGCCGCATCCGATGGTGGGCGTCCAATAAGTTGTCGCTTTTAAAACTTTCTAACATCCCAAAATAATAAAGCTGTTAATTATCTAATAGGGCTGGCTGGATAGAATGTTTTACATTATAAATAATTTGAAAGAACAGCTCATGACACAAACAAGGATCTAAGCAAGAAATTGAGCAGCAAACAAAGCAAATAATAATCGAGAATCCTCGAAAGCTCGGCAGGATAAGCTTCGATTTATTTCCCATTACTGTTAAGCATTCGGCTTCAGGGCCTTTAGCCTAATACCCATTCGGCATATTGTGTATTCGATCTACTGTCTATTCGGTCTAATGTCCATTCAGCTAAATGTCCATTCGGGCTAATGTTCATTCGGTCTAATGTCGTTCGGTCGAATGTCCATTCGGTCGAATGTTTATTCGGCCTAATGGCCGGACACCACTCAGACTATAGATTTAGTGCAATCACTAAGGCTATCAGCATTGGGATTGTGCCCAAGAACTATTCAGTTGGGTATCTGAATACTAGAGTGGTCGAAAAAAAAAATGTTTTTCGTACGATAAAGCCCCAACCGGATTTTGAAAATATAAGCGAAGACAAGAGATTTAAGCTGATTTTACATTTAAATCCTAACCGGAACAACTGACACAAGTCACTTGAAAATATTGCTATTTTCACTGTTTCATTGATTTTATAAAGTTTTATTTCGTTAAAATATATCAAAAAAAGTTTTATTTATTGTGGATTGCATTAAATTTTACTTATTTAAACTTTTTTCAAGCTATCTTAGATTGTAATAATTGTAGTTTCAAATTGATGCAATTTTTGAATTATTACCGCGAAATATTCTTAAATGAAAACACACTCATTATTTTTCATAAAAACATGAATTTAACCATTTTATCATAAATGCTTATATTGGAAGTCAAACTTCCTCAATAATGGATCCTTAATACACTCAAAAAATAGTTATTTTCAGTAAAAAAATCAATTTGATGTCATCACTCTTGGTAATTTATAAACATTATTTAGTGAAACATTAATAAATTGTTCAATATAAATCCAAATAAAAAGAGTTGAACAATTTCTACATAAGAAAAGTAGCTAAGCATTTTTTGGTTAAACAATTTGGTCGCTATATTGAATCTAAGTTTTTCTTACCGTGAAATGCCTTATATTCTTTTCATTTGGAATAAATTGAGTAATTTTATGATTTTTTACTAAATAATTTTAATGAAATATCAAAAATATTAAGTTGTTTTTTGCTGAAAATCTCTATTTTTTTAGTGTATCAAGGATCCATCGTTGAGGAAGTTTGACCTACGATTTGAACATTTATGATGCATAGAAATGAATACCACAAAATGTAAAATTCATGTATTAATGAAAAATAATGTGTGTTTTTTAGAAAAAAAAAATTGATAGGAACTCAAAAATATCGTAAACATGTCCATATTTGGCATTTTTGTATAATTGTGCTATTTATTACAGTACACTCAGGTTTTTTTTTACGCGGGGGATACGAGCCGCGTAAATGAAAACCGCGTAAATTTCAAAATCCGCGTAAATGAAAACCGCGTAAATTTCAAAATCCGCGTAAATGAAAACCGCGTAAATTTCAAAATCCGCGTAAATGAAAACCGCGTAAATTTCAAAATCCGCGTAAATGAAAACCGCGTAAATTTCAAAATCCGCGTAAATGAAGACCACTTAAATTTAAGAATCCTCGATAAAGGGAACCTCATTGATGGGTATCGCGTAAATTCCAAAATCCGCGTAAATAAAAAACCGCGTAAATTTCAAAAACCGCGTAAATGAAAACCGCGTAAATTTCAAAAACCGCGTAAATGAAAACCGCGTAAATTTCAAAATCCGCGTAAATGAAAACCGCGTAAATTTCAAAATCCGCGTAAAAAAAACCGCGTAAAAAAATACCGCGCAAAAAAAAACCGCGTAAAAAAAAACTTGAGTGTATTAGTTAACATATACAATATTTATGAACAATGAACAACAAATACAACTTTTTTGATATATTTTATCGATATAAAACTTCGTAAGATTAATAAAACAGTAAAATGGCAATATTTTCAAGTCCTTGTACCAATTCACAGTGGTTTTTTCGCCAAAAGCGTGCAAACAATTATTTACTCGAAAACGGTAAAGCGTGCAGCAATGATGTCTTCTAGGATATTTTATGAAGATCTAAGACTTTCATTTGATGATATAGTTAGAGTGATTAATTCCCCTTGAAGTGAGGTATTTGCCACAATTTTTTTTTCAAAGTATGAAAAATAGGAAGAAGTTTTCAGAAATGTTAACTTGTTTTTGCGAACATCTTAACTGAAGACAAAAAATCTCTATCTATAGTACACTTGAAGTTATTAACTGTTGTTTGTGAATGATCCCTTAAAAACTTTTTTTCAACATACCTTCTTAAATATCGTAGATAAAGCTTGGCTAAAGCATGTTCCAGAGAGTGTTAATCTTGTTAAGATACATACCTTTTCAGATGATGTCCTCGTTCTATCTCTTGCGACTTAGAAGTTATTGGGTAATTTTTGGTAAAATTTGCAAAAGTTTTAAAAACTTTTAAACGGGCAGCCAATTAGAAGTGCTGTATCACCGCTATAAAACTCAAATGAGTTTACTTGTCTCTCCGTGTCTCTAGTAGAGTTATAGATGATTTTTAAAAAACTATTGTTTTTAAAAAAATGTTCAATCTATTCGAAAATACTCGAGGTATGATAAATTATGCTATAATAAAAATGGTGTATTTTGATGGTTGAAATAACCTCGTAGAATATAGAAAAGGCTTTTAAAAAATATGTTTAAGGTCATCCAAAAATAACGAGCTATAACTGATTAAGCATTATAAGCAAAGACTTCATGTGTTAAGAAAAAATATTCATGAAAGCAATCTGCAGAACTTTTCCAAAGACGTTAGCTCATTTCTTATAGCAGAAAAAAAATTTGGTTGAAAAATCTCACTTATTGGGAGATTAATCACAGAAATCATAGCAGCAAATGACAGAGCTTGTAATTTTTGATAAGTAGTCCGAGAACACTATTGACGTAAACGGAGCAGTTTCCACGCTAATAACTAATCAACATTTTAAATACTTTATTTTTAAAAAATTCCAAAATGATCTAGAAAATACACGAGATAAGCCGTTTTTGTAATATAGAGAGTTGTCCATTTTGATAATTCAAACCTTTTTACGACACATACCGAACTTGTCAGAATGATATTTTCAAGTTATGGTAATGAATTGACTTCAAAGGAATCTTCCACAAACAACCAGCAATAATGTTGAAAATATTAACGATGAAGACTTTGTGTCTTCAGCAAAGTTGTTGGCAAAAGTTGGTTCTACAACTTTGCCGAAGACATAAATTTAATATATACACTAATCATCAAAATAATAACTCCATAGGAAAGGACTTGTAGTGTTCACATATTCCTCCAAAGACATCATTGACCCAAGTCTAACAATTTTGGCGTGATTAACCCTCCGGAAGTCGCGCAAATGGCTCACTAAACGAGCAGCCGCAGCTGTTTTAACACGATTTCGCTAGATTTTCAGAGCAGCGTGCACTCAATGCACTAGCGCGACTGCCGGAAGGTTAATAGTTCGCATGTTTTTGGCAAAAAAAACCACTGTGTAATGGCTCCGATTGGAATTTTGATGAAGGAAACAGCTTAAATTTTGACATATATTTCCAAAAGCCAGTTGGGGCATATCGTACGAGAAACTTTTTTTAGACCACTCAACTGAAAACGGAATTCTAGGAAAATTATTTTCTTCTTAACAGAAAAATGATGAGACGAAGTGGCAATTCTCTGAGTAACGTAGGGAACGTGCTGATTGAGCCAATTTGTTCTGATTACCGTCAGTAACTTTCAAATAATTTCTTAAAATGCATATTGTACTGATTTTACTGTATTTTGAAACTCTCTCTTTCAAGAAAACCAGTTCAGTATTTGTTAATATTTTAACATCAAATTGATCGGAATCCCTCAGGCATTAGCTTAGTATTAAATAATATTTTCGTTTCACAAGAACTCTCTTTCAGACTAAAGGTGGAAGTTTGGTAATTCTTGTCCGCACCTGTTTATTACAGACAACTACTTTAACGTTGTTATTAGAAATCTAAAATCCGATGACCGCTTTGTCACTGTCCACATCCAGAAAGACGGCACTGCTCTCCCTAGAAAAGGGATTTTTACGTGTACTTGAACACCAATAATTCCTATATTGCTATCTATTGAAAATATGAAATTATACCGGGTCCATTAAGCCCACGCCTCGAGTTATGTTAAACGATTTGAAAAAGAAGAAAAAATGGTACCTCCCAAACTATTACGGTACCTACAGAACGACGATGGCATGTTAAAGTATTCCATCAGCATTTCCCTTGCCATCCTGATAGAACATCAATCTGATTTAGTCGAGATTAATACAGCATCATCCGCCATCTAGGAGGACCGACCAGACCGGTTCCAATCCGAATGTAATATTTACTTTTCCCCTTCCGGCGAGTTTGCCATCATCATCATCGCTTCCAAGGAAGCACCCGACGAAGCGTCGAAATCCTCTCATCTCCCGTGACTGATGAAAAGAAAATTTCATTTTCCATCATCAACTTCACTGCATCGTCACGTCAGTCGTCGTAGTCGTCGTCGTCGTCGTCGTCGTCGTCATGTTTTGCTTTTCCTCCGCGGGCTGCATCCCGGGTCGTGTCCCGGAAAAGGCAAAGGTGTTGAGCGTGTGGCAAGAATCACACTTTGCTTGGATGATATCTAGAAAGGACTACGTCTGCATACACAGACAGCCGTCGAATTGGGTGGGTCAATCAGTGATGGTAACATTCACAGCTGTAGCTGCTCCAGCTCCTTTCATGTGCCTGCTGATGCCGACCGATGAGCTGGCAATAGCGACAGACAGCGTCGCGACATCGCAGTGTAATCATCCGTTTACTACATAAACTTGGCGAATTAGATTCGCTTGAACGTTAGGGTATCCCGTTTGTTGTTTATTTTGAAAAGATTTTTACCTTTCAGTAGGTATCTACGACCTGAAAATTGTATCACTTCGGAATTCTAAATTTAGGTATAAAGACGCCACACCGAGAAGCACTCTATCATCGGCCAATTCACCCAACCACCACCACCAGTCGGTGGTTCCGTTTGTTGTGCTGTCGAGCTCTTTCCATATCCGACAGAATTGAATGCGCTTTCGGAGAGGGTCGTCGGTTAAACAAGAAGGTATTAGGCGATTCCCACTCACCCAATAGTGCGTAGCTAGTAGGAAGTACATACGTACAACCACTCGGTGGTAACACAGCAAACCCACAAGCGGAAGACAGTGGCTGTAATTTGTGCTTCCGGCCATCCATCCGACGCATCATCGGAGATTGATTGCAGCTGTTTGACATAAAGCGATGGAGATGGTGGTTCCATTACGTTTGCTGGCCACAATCATCTTCGTCATCGCCGGATGCTAAGGCTTCCCTCGTGAAGGCGTTGATTACATGCGAATAATTTAGAAGTTGTCCATTTCGAGCGTACGTCAATCGGTTGCTACTTATCGGCCGGATTAGGATGTGATGACCGGTCGTGCCCGCGTTCAGTCCATCCATCCCAGCTGCTTTCCGGCGATGGGAAAAAGGCCGCCCTGCAAACGGAGCATTATTGATTACTTAATCAATTTTTACCCAATCACATAAAGCCGGGGCTCGTCGTCGGTGGTGAGTGATATCGGCCCTTTGCTATCGGCGGCGGTGGCAGCGGACGACGACTATGCTATATAGGCATGACCTGCTGTTTGGAAAGAGAAGAACCGCACATATTTACTCGCCATTTCGAGCGGATCTATTTTTAGACAGCCAATACACTCGGAAAGTTGGTGGAAAACTACACTTTTGCTGCCACTAGTTTTGCCGCTGTGTAGTGGTAGCTTCTAAAGAACTTAACAATTGATTTATCGAGCAGGAAGGTGGCGTTCGCGCTGCGGCCCGGGGCCGGAGTAGGGTGTGAATGCTATCGATGAAATGACTCGGTCAGAAGCGAAACACAAACAGTAAAACCGGGGCTATCGCATGAGAACCCATTCCGCTTACCATAGATAAATCGAATTAAATTGGAAGAACTCTCCTCGGCGGGTTTTAATTGGAAAATGGGGAATGTACGTTGCATTCAGGCTCTTGCTGTTACAGAAAACAATTTTCTAGATCCGTGCCCGCAGAAATTTGTGGATTGAAATTCGTTTCATTAATCATGGTAAGCAGCATTCTCCTGTTAACTTCAATTCTGTAACATTGACGTTACGGGGAAGGCAGTTTGTAGCATACTACTCTTTGTATAACAAATTATTTAGTTTGTTCCTCAGAGATAGATCAAGAAATTTGTAGTGAACAGTTTTAAATATTAACTGAATACAAATATTTTTGTGTTTAAAACGCAGTTTTTGCATTAAAAATTGCTTATAAACAAAAATTATTTTCTGTCAACATTTTTAGAAAAAAGTTAAAACAAACTAATTTATTTATTATTTGAAAAGTAAATCAAACTTGAAAGAAGAAAATTTACAATGTATTTTCGACATCTAAGTAAAAAACAAACTTCCTAAAATATATACAATTTACACTTCTATCATTCAATTTGATGATCTTATTTTTATGTATTATGTTACACTAAAACAGGATCGGCGAAACACCTTTTTCCCGAGTGGGTAGTAAGATTCGGAGTGATTCCTATCCGTAGTGACGAAAGTTCAGACCCCTTTGTTAACGGGCTGTATCACTGAAGGCTCAGCGGAAATGTGTTTGCCGATTACTGATACTACTAATATTCTACAGCCAAATACCAATTACTTCATTCTTTAAAATTTCATTGCATTAACTTCCCTTTCCCTCCTATAAAATCGTCTTTTCGCGAGTAATGAAATCCGCACGATAGTGTTGGCGAATGGGACGACCGACATCCCCTCAGGTCGATTTGAATATTTCTCCGATGGCAGAAATAATGATAATAAATCTCCCTTTCGATACAAATTATTTCCATCTAATACAACCGGTCCCTGGATGGTTTTCTTTAGGACCAAAGATAAGCCATTTAACATCATCGATATATCGCGTGGTCTAACTAAACAACACTCGGTCGTGAACAAATATCTTGTCTACGTATCCGCCCGAGAAGTAGAGATTGATGGTGTAGTCTCATACAGGGGCCTTAATTGCGAAGTACGTGGTTGGCTCCTTGCAGAATCATTTACTTCAGTCTGTGAAAATTGTGGTTTGAAAGCAATTGCGAAGAAAATCATTTTCTCGTAAAGGCCTGAGAGTGTTCCTTGATGGGTGCTGTTACATCACCGAAGTAAGTGGCTCCTAGTCTCGGAAATCTTAGAAACTAGCAGGAATTTCCACAAGGGATATCAAAAACCAAAAGTGGACCCATATTTCAGTGTGTAAAACCTGGTTAACTTCCGACGTAAATCTTCCACAATTTTAACTTTAATCGCAAGGACTAAGAAAAAACTATGGAGGAGCATTTTGGGGATCAAAATGGCCTATTATATTAATCAGATTAACCTTTGCTGGGTACCAGGTATTGAAGTTGCCACTTGTCAAGTTCGAATCAAAGGCAAAGACTTTGTTTCCATATTCATCGCTGGATATGGAACACTTCAACTTTCGCTGAAGTTGTCTTCACGATGATGACATATCTACCTTACGATAATTCTAATCCATCTTGAATACGGTGGAAGTGATACGAATTCCTAATCCACTCGCTACAATTAGTGATTGAAAGAGCTTTGCATTCAGTATATCCGAAGCAATCGGATCAAAATAAGAAATTCCTCCGGTGGAAGCGTACAAGGTTTTGACTGGCTTGATTCTCGACACTACGATCAAAGGTCAGACGACACGAGTACCCGGCGCGAATAATCGTGGATGGTTTCCAACTCCGTGGTAAGTATAGGGTACTCATAACTGTACGCGAAAAGTTAATGTTAGAAAAATGATGAAAAACTTGATGAGGGCTGAAAAAATGCGGTTATTGGCACCGGTTCGTCGACGGGTTAACGAGAGAAACAACGTTTTATCTGGTGGCTAGGCCCTGCGTTGTGTATTCGATGCAACTTTTGATCGTAATACATGGAACTAAGAATTCTTTTTCGGCGACAGCAGGATTCCATGTAGATCCACTTTCAAACAATATACGTTACAGTTCCAAGAAGACTCCCCGTGCGATGGAGCATGGAAAGTACTCCTTGTATTTCCTGAGGAAAACATGAAAGTGCCTAAGTGTTTTGTCTGAAAGATCATACCTTAGTTTGAGTTCTTTCGCATTGCTCTATTCCGGGTAATGGAAGGTGGACAGTTAGATTACAATAGTAATGAGATGGCGGACACTTAGGTATTAGGAGGGTGTATTTATGAAGGTTCGCGTAGATTCAACGAATTTTTCAGTGTGTCTTGTCAGAGGTCATTCGAAAAAAAAGAAAAACTTGTGGAACAATGGATGTTGAGGAATCCCAAAGCAATCAACAAACCTTGATTCAAAGGGAAGGGTGAGGGTCGTGAGTTCCTTCGGGTGGTATTTCGGCTCATTTGCAATCAATATACGTTGAATGAGACCTCCGTTGTGTTCGAGTAGTGGAAAGCGGTGGTGACAGTTATCGCGACATTAAACGTGTTGTCTGGTCGTGCGTCTACTGTTCTAGCGCCAGATCTCCGTTAAACGAATCCTTTCGGCCTCATTATCTGGCCCCAAAAGAGTTCTCAGCGGATCCAGAGCGGCCAGTCGGCGATGCGGCTCATGATGTCCTAATAGTAATTTTCCATTTACCTGAAAGCTGCAAGTTTGCGTTCTTCTTTTCCTTGTCACTGTTCCTTCTCTTCACGTTCACTAATACGGTCTCTGCTACTCTGATGGGGGACTAAATCCCTCTTATGTATGTCTTTTGCGTTCCTGTTCTCGTAGTTTCTTCTAGTTTCAATTGTTAATCAAATAATAGCTCTTACTAAAAAATTACAATTTGTATATCTAATCTTAAAAAAAGATTTCTAACTTCAGATCGATATTCAAAAATTTTCAAAGCAATTTTATTCAGACCAAAGGTTGCTTGGTCTGAATAAAATTGCCTTGAAAATTTTTGTACATCGATCTGAATTCCTTGATTGAATGTTTAGATGTGTCAAAATGTATTCCCCTTAGCAATAATATAAAAAAATATTTCAAATTGCAAGCAAATCCTGATTTTTATCTCGCATTTTCAAACAATTTAAATTGGAAATCAAATAAATTTTTATCTGAATCAAAAAATGCAATTGTAGCATATGGAGAATTTCAGACGTATGTGCACACATACGGTAAGGAGCCTATTTTCGCCATGTTTTTGCCTTTCTCATATAGAAAGGTTATGCAATCACTCTGAAAAACGTCAACCTAATCCCGGCCCGGAGGGCCGAGTGTCATATCCCATTCGACTCAGTTCGTCGAGATCGGAAATAGTCTGTATGTGTGTGTGTATGTGTGTATGTATGTGTGTGTATGTGTGTGTATGTATGTGCGTATGTGTCAAATAATGTCACTCATTTTTCTCAGAGATGGCTGGACCAATTTGCCCAAACTTAGTCTCAAAGGAAAGGTGCAACCTTCCCATCGGCTGCTATTGAATTTTGTATCGATCGGAATTCTGGTTCCGGAATTACGGGTTTCAGAGTGCGGCCACACAGAAATTTCTCATATAAACTATAGGAAAAATAAAACAATAGAATTTTTATTTTTGATACTAAATGTGTTCAAGGTGCATGAAACGTCGAGATTTTATGCAAACTGGAAAAAAAAATTTGACGACGGTTCACTTTTTTGGATTTTGGCACATTTTTGCCTTTTTGCCTTTCTCATATAGAAAGGTTATGCAATCACTCTGAAAAACGTCAACCTAATCCCCCTCTAATTATCTTATTATTGGTAGATGAAAAATAAAGAAAACGCTTCTTATAAAATGTATAGGCTTTGCTTCGGGGAGGGGTTTTTATGTGCATAGCACCCGCTCCAATGTACTACTTAGTAGTTAGTTCCTTTAGTAGCGTCTAAGCGCCACTCCTCGTCGCGTACCAGTTTTCGACAATCCACACAAAGTGGCATTTTCTGTATGTCAGTACGAAACCAATCAGTGGGTCTAGCATACTTCGACGGAGCCTGGGACAGTTCAGAAATTTAACGATTGGCATTAAATCCACCATAGCAACAGCCGAATGAAAACAGATGGCGTTGCTGGAGAGAGCTGAAAAAGCCGAAAAGACTACGAAGGTAGCGAAAGCAGAAGCAAAGAGTAAGCGAAACACCAGGAGAGAAGAAGGAACCGAAGAAACTCAAAAAGGTTGATAAACGCCAGCGAAACAGCCGACAAGTGGGGAATGGGTGGAGATTCGTAGAAACCGTAGATGAGATGAGGAAAAACAGAAAGGAAAGGATGAAAAGAAGCAAGAAGACCTTCGGCCGCGCCAAGAGAGGTACAGGAGAGACGCTGTAATCGTCAAAGCAAACGATAGCGTGACGTACGCTGCGATTCTCACAAGAGGGAGATCTGTAGAAGCTAGGGGAGAAGGTAGGAAAACCAAGCGCAATCAGAATAGTGAGATGCTGTTCGAACTGAAAAAGGATTAATTGATTAAGAACTCGACCTATCGGGAAGTCGTGGTTGCATCGGGGGGAGGTGAAGCGAACGTGAGAGCTTTAGTTCGAGAAACGGTGGTCGAGTGCAGGAATCTGGACGAGATAACAATGGAGGACGAAGTCAGGAATGTAACCTGGAGAAAGAGCAGATGTCAATCAGGTTAAGATAGACGTGCAGTGGCACACATACAGCAGCGATACGCTTATTGCCAACCGCAGCCAACCAGCTTATGTCGACCGGTAAGATTAAAGTCGGAGGGTCGGTGTGCTCGTTCTGATTGATCGCTAGAGCCACTAAACAAACGGAGAAGTGTTGCGGGTGCTTGACGTAACATTCTGCAGTGCGTCGCTACTGGATAACATGAAATGGCGAGTCAGTGAGCAATACACAAATAGCGATCATCAGGCGATCAACTACACCATTGGTCGGCGGCATTGCATTTTAAAGAGCTATCCGCACTACGACGGGACGGGACGGCACGGCACGACATTTTTAGCTTCGGGTTCGCTCGGGTTGTTGATGTGATGGTGTTGGTAGCACGTCGTGCATCTGGCTAGAAAAATATCGTTGGGAAAGATATTCCTCGAAATGTCGTCGACGGCATTTTTGCCTCGCCGTCGGCTGGAACAAAGAGAGAGCGTGTGAGAGAAACAAAGCAGAGGCAAAGTGATACCGCTGCCGGTGTGGGACTGCATGTCGTCCGCACAGCAAGGAAAAATATGTCGTCGGTCATTTTTGCTTCTCCAGCTCCACGTGCATGAACAGAGAGGCATATGAGGGAACCAAAGCAGCCGGTGCGAAATTGTATGCCTGCCGGGATTCGCGGATAGCTGTTTTGTTTTTCTTCCGTTTGCACCTTCTTCGCGCAGGAAAAAAAATTAGAATCAGCAAATTTTGGTTTTAATTAACAATTTTATTGTTTGATATAAAGGCAAACAAGATTCAGATTTGGTTCAATTAATACTATTGCTTGAAAACAACAAAATCATGATAAATTTAACCGAACAAACAAGATCGAAGAAACAAAAAAATAATCTGTAGCGTTAACCAAAGGAGAGAAAAGACACATTTTGTTGAAATCAAACAAAGATTATGTTGCTTTTCAACCAAGGGATCAGTTCGATCTAACAAATTTTATTTTGATTCAACAATGTTTAAAATGCAAACAGAAGGATTTGTTGAACTAAATATGCTTACGAGATACACCCAGTTCAATTTGAAACAGTTATTCGTCAAGTTTGAAATTCAACTAAACGTTTTGTTGTTTCAAAAAGGCCTGATTCTTCTGCGTGATGTTATCCTTTCTGTTTGCGAACTAGATGTAGGTAATTCGAAATTCTAAAATTATGAAAATCTGTATACATAACTAGAGTTTTGTAATTTATACTGATTCTCGGACTTGGATATTAGGTTTGTTCCAGTACCAGAAGAAAATCCAGAATAAACAGCGAAAAAACCGCGATTTGCATTTTTTCTTCTCTTTTTCTTCTGGTAGCAAACCAGAATAAAGAGGAGCAAATAGGCGCATTTAGCTTGTACTAGAGAAACTTTTTCCTATTCTCACATACCTGGAAGGAGGGAAGCGGAAATAAGCCTGTTTTGTTGAATTGAAATTTTGAGAATTACTGTTCAGACCTAACATATGATTTTACTTAAAACTTTCGGTTCGGTTGACTTAAATACTTCTATTTGTATGCCAAACAAGGCTATCTATAATGGTTAATCTGTTATGATTTTTTTTTAAAGATTTAAGGTAGGGTGGCTCTTGAAAAATAAGGTAGCTTATATTATCTTTTGATGTGTTAATTTCTCGCAAATGCATTGTTCTAGAGATTTTTGGAAATTTTATTGGAGCACAGTAGCACTGATGTTTCAATCCCATTTGTTTGGATAGTTGCAAGTGATTTATACAGGTTTTCTTTAAACCTAACTATCTTCAAACATTGCAATTTGATTTTCAATCTACCAATTCCGACTGGAATATCGACGATTGGTTAGTTATAGAGAACAAAATTTATGTATTTTTTAAAAGAGCTATGTTTTTTAACAAAATTGTTCATTAATTTTCACGAAAGAAAAGATAACAATCCCAGGAGCGAATGTCATGATAACATTTATCACACGTTGACGCTTTTTTTTATTATTGTATATTTTCGAAGATTTAGGAATAAAACATTTATTTCTAGATATATTTTTCATAAAAAAATGGTTACATTCATTTTCTCAAGTATTTTTTAACTTCATGTAGCGCCATCTACATAAGTTATAAAGTATAAATGTCTTCAGTACATGTGTTAAAAATATCAAAAAACAACTTTTCCGAAAAAAGTTTTTTGATAGAACACCTCTGTCAAAAGATAGAACTGATCTAGATCAGTTCCTACTTATCTAGATCCAATCCAAAGTTGTCAAAATAATTATCATTTCCATCTAAGATACTTTTCTAAAGACACTAATCCTCCAAGATATATACCCAAGGTGCTAGAGGTTTTGAGCATCAAAAGTAGCACGTGCCCCACCGTACGACGTCTGAATTTGATAAAAACATGAATAAAATTGAATTTGCTTATTTTTTCTTTCATCTCATACCATTTAACATATGACTAAAAATCCTTGAATCATTTTTGAAATCGTGAATTGAAAATCTAAAGTTTAAAAAAAGGTTCCATTTTTGGCACGATTCCGGTTTTGGCAACTGAAAAAAATAAAATTATTGCCAAAAACGGAATCCTACTGTATGTCTTAGTGCAAGGTAAAAGTTGCGGAATGCGGAGGAGGTGGCTTTATTTTTAGAAAAAGAATAGAATCTTTTGAACATTGTTTCCTACACGCAGAGAAATAAGGCATATTCGAATCCAATATTTTGCGACTTTGATTCTAAGTCAAAGATTTTGCTGAAACAGAAATAAAATTTCTCTGTTTCAAATACCAAACATTGTTGGTACAAAAATATTGGCATTAGTGACAAAATAATATTCAAAAATATTTAGTTGAATCAAAAAAACATCGGTTGGTTCTAAAATAGCATTATTTAAAACAAAAATATTGCTGTTAGATTTTAAAATATTGCTTGAAAATGGTTAGACTGTGTTTGGTTCGATCTTTGTTGTATCTCACAAATAAAAAATGGACATATCAGAGGTCGAGAATAATTGGAGTTCAAAACGCTAGATTTAGACTATTTGGGCGATATAAATACAATTTAGTTAGTGGAATGCGGCCGTGAGTGCTTTCATAGGTGAGAAAATTATTTATTAATGGAGTAATACCTAAGAACCTAATATTATTGTTATTAATCCAGAATATTGATACCCCATCGAAATTTATCGAACGAGAGGAAGTAGAGGAGCTAAAATAGCATTTTTTTAGCGGAAAGGTTGAAAAAGTTGTCGTTTACGAGTTGTAATTATGCAAATTTAAGAATATAGTTTCTAAACCGAAAATCTAGAACCTACGTTTTAACTATAACGAAGTGCAAAGATTTCGCGCGGGCTTCTAATTCTGCTCACAATCTAATGCAAAGTTAAAAAACTGAAATCACTTAGTTTATAAAATTCATGATATATTTTTTGAAAATCTTGAACGAAATTGGGATTCGGTGCAAAATACGAGCATCCCAGGATATAGGAAAAAACAAAAATCAAGATATTAATATTGATTACACTTTTTTCGAAAACAAAATAAATAGATTTTTTCATTGTTTTAAAAAGAAAAGTATATTTTAACTAACAAATAACATACTTTGTTTCAAAAAAAGATATGATAGATTTAAACAAAATTATTATTGAATCTATACAAAATCCTATGAGGGCTTGTTAGTAGAAACAAAAACCATAATATATACGCGAACGGGGGTCTTAGTGGAATGTACGTAATGTTTCAAAGATTTTCTTCCATTTAATTCCACTATGTTTTTATAGTTAGATGCACTTGCACTTCACTATTTAACAGATACCGGTATTTCGATTACTACTTGTAATCTTCTTCAGTGTTTGTATCAGTCTATAGGAAATTACGGGATTGTAAAGTCGTTTTATCTAGGGAAGCGGGTAGGCTGTGGTCGGTGGGTACCTAGGTGCATGAAGCTGACCGTTTTTTTGCATGTAGGTAAAATTTCGAAGAGCCATGAATATCCGTTACCTTGGTCTCGATTTAATAAGAAAGGAGACGAATGTTTGAAAATTTCCAGGCTTTCAGCTACGTCTAATTTCCAAGGATTAGAGACTTGACGCTGAATTTTAATATCTTCTATAGTTAAGTTATGTTTTTCTGAAAAAGCGTGTTCCGCTACCTTGGATTTGAAGTGGAATGGTAAATCTTTAGCAGATTCTCTAGAAGCTTTTGCTATTTCCGCAATATGCTCTTTGAATCGAATTTCTAATGTTCTCCTGGTTTGTCCAATATAAACTTTATCACAATGTGAACATGATATTTTGTATATCCCCGATTTGCTCAGTGTTTCTATCGGATCCTTTGTGGATCCAAGTATTGATTTTAGCTGGTAATTTTTACTACTGAAAACTAGATATACACCAAACTTTTTTAATTTTTTCCTAAGTGGATAAGCCGTATTTTGATTGAAATCTACTGCTATCCTTTTTAAATTTTCAGTTGTTGGAGTTAAGGTTGTGAGGTTTTGCTTATGAAGTATTCTAGATTTTTTATTAATTATTGATTGGATGGTTTGCTCTGGATACCCGTTGAGCTTAGCTATGATGGTCGAAAATGAATTCAGTTTCTTTAGTTTTTGCTTCTTCCCCTAATGGTAGAGTAAGCATCCTATGGACCATGTGGTGAAAAGCGGCCATTTTATGCTGATATGAATGGTTTGAAGTATTTGGTATAATTCTCTCAGTATTTGTAGGTTTCCTATATATTTCGAAAGTCAAGGACCCCCCCTCTCTTTTTACAAGCACATCCAAGAAGGGCAAATTGTTATCTTTCTCTTCTTCATGTGTAAAATTGATATTTTTATGGATGTTGTTAATGGTTTTCAACATCCGGGATAAATTTTTACGTTTGATAATACAAAAACCATTTTTTTGGAATATAAAAACAAATATATTTGCATCTAAAAAATTGCAATTAGGCCCTGATTAAAAAATATATATTTTTGATTTTTAAGCGAATTATTTTGGAATTTAATATACATTTTTCTGTGTGTAGAATTTTATATTTATTTTTCTGCGTGTATTTAAGAATTTCAGATTGCGATTTTTTTTCAGAACAAGAAAATTGTAGATGCTAAGAAGTTGAAATCTTAGAATATAATAATTTGAAAGGATAAAACAGTAATATTTTAAAATCCTATTTTTTCGGAGTTAATTATTTAAAATTTTAATTAAAAAATGTGACAATTTTAAGAATTTAATCATTTAAAGATTTCAAAATTTAAGAAGTTTGAAATTAAGGAATTCAAATATTTAAAAATTAAAATGTTAAAATTTGTTAAAATTTGAGGATCTAAACATTCAAAAATTTCAAGCTTTTAATATTTAAAAATATTTAAAATCTAAAAAATTTAAAAGCGAAGAATTTAAAATATTATCACTTAAAAATATAAAAATTCAAGAATTTAAAATTTTAGAAATATGAAAACCTAGCTGTAACCCGGTGCGCTTTGCTACACCCATCGGGACTAACTAAACGAAATAGTTTAAACATATCAAAAATAACAAATATTTTTATTACAAAGAAGAAACTCATTGTAATCCTTGCGGATAGATAATGTTCTTGGTTTGACCATTGGTCGGTTTTCAGACATACAATCGTTTGAAAACCGTTGGTATCATTCAAATTCGTGGTAGCAGTAAATCAGCTCCTTTATATTTTCTAGCTATGATGGTCGCTTAAATGAAATTTTTCAACCAAGGCACAGTCGTGGTGGGTTGATGTTGCGCAGTAACTAAAATAATAGGCACACAAAGCTTCAATTGCACACTTGCGGAGGAAAGCCTGATGAGACTGAATTAAAGAATTTAACAGGATAATTCATAGAATTATATGGGTAACCGAATTTACATCGATTTTATTTTGGATGCAGTAGTGTATGAAATTGAAGTCAATATGCGCAATCAATCAATTCTTCAACGGATTGTATCATTTTACAAAATCATGTGGAAATCTGGTGAAATTTGTTGTTACAAGTTGATCCAGTAACAGCGAATCTCCGGAGGCGACTCGTTAAAAACTTGTTTTGCGGTTTATATAATAACTCAAAATATCGGACCAATCGTTTTTTAGGTTTGCACAGTTCTTCTACACAACCCCAGGTATTGATCGGAGCTTTTATTTATTTCTTGATCTTTGAATTTTTCGTAGCATTCTGAAGTTAAAAGCTAAATTTCAATATTTATGTTTCATCGTAAATTCGTTCTATATAACAGTGTTGCATTCTTTCAGCACTTTGCTTACACCCGAATTTTGATTGATATTGTAAGTAACGTTTTCCGTAAGTGCAAGATTTAGTGGCTATTTTAGGACAAAGCTGTTCGAGAATTGTTGATACTACTTCAGATGAAGCGATAGCAAGTGCAATTTTCAATTTAATTTTAAACTAATTTATTTTTTGACGAATTCATGCAATTCATCAGTATTATATTATTATTCGCGTAATAAATTCTTGTCGTTCCATTTGTGTGCTGGTAAACCTAAATGCAATAAAGTTTAGATGTTTATATCAACTGATAGATATTACTTCAGAAACCCTCCCTCTCCTTCATGCCCACCTCCTTAATGGAAGAAATAGATAGGTATGCCAAATAATATATATATTGCTAAAAAAATTCTTCAGTCAGCCCCCCCCCCAGCATGCACACAATTCACCCCGTGATCATCTACGAGATAAAAATAGAAGAGTACCGACATTCTTCTATAGGTACACTTTCTTTGGTCCAAATTAGCACTTATCAGCGCTTTCAAACCACTCAAAACATTTAAATTGGAAAACCTTTCTCTTCGCCAACTACGATTTGCTAAAAACGTTAATTTATAAGCCCAAGAATCGAAAGCCGGCGCATCTCCCTCACCAACGTCGACGACAACAACGCTAACAAAAACGGTTCTTTTCAGTATCACAATTTTTATAAAAAATCATTTGAAAGATTCTTCGCCCAAATCACTTTTTATCCAAAAACTCCAATGAGTATCAACACATTTGAAGTACGGGTTCCTCATCTAGTCTACATCATTTCTAAATTTTCAAATTTTTACATTTTATAATTTTTAAATTTTTAAATTCCTAAATTTCAAAATTCTTAAATTTAAAAATTTCTAACTTCTTAAATTTTAGAATTTTTAAATCTTTAAATACCTATTTAAATTCTTAAAATTTTGAATTGTCACATTTTTAAATTATTGAAAAAAATTTAAAAAATTTAAAATTTTTAAATGTTCACATCTTTAAATAATTAAATGTGAAAAAATAAGTTTTAATAATATTTCAAGATTTTAAACTCTCAAATTATTATTTTTTAAGATTTCAAATTTCTTGCTTTAAAAAAAATTTCTGTTCTGAAAAAAATTGCAATCTACAATTTTTCATAGGAAAAAATGTCCAAAAGATTCAATTCAACAGAAAGGATAACATCACGCAGAAGAATCAGGCCTTTTTGAAACAACAAAACGTTTAGTTGAATTTCAAACTTGACGAATAACTGTTTCAAATTGAACTGGGTGTATCTCGTAAGCATATTTAGTTCAACAAATCCTTCTGTTTGCATTTTAAACATTGTTGAATCAAAATAAAATTTGTTAGATCGAACTGATCCCTTGGTTGAAAAGCAACATAATCTTTGTTTGATTTCAACAAAATGTGCCCTTTTCTCTCCTTTAGTTAACGCTACAGATTATTTTTTTGTTTCTTCGATCTTGTTTGTTCGGTTAAATTTATCATGATTTTGTTGTTTTCAAGCAATAGTATTAATTGAACCAAATCTGAATCTTGTTTGCCTTTATATCAAACAATAAAATTGTTAATTAAAACCAAAATTTGCTGATTCTAATTTTTTTTCCTGCGCGAAGAAGGTGCAAACGGAAGAAAAACAAAACAGCTATCCGCGAATCCCGGCAGGCATACAATTTCGCACCGGCTGCTTTGGTTCCCTCATATGCCTCTCTGTTCATGCACGTGGAGCTGGAGAAGCAAAAATGACCGACGACATATTTTTCCTTGCTGTGCGGACGACATGCAGTCCCACACCGGCAGCGGTATCACTTTGCCTCTGCTTTGTGTCTCTCACACGCTCTCTCTTTGTTCCAGCCGACGGCGAGGCAAAAATGCCGTCGACGACATTTCGAGGAATATCTTTCCCAACGATATTTTTCTAGCCAGATGCACGACGTGCTACCAACACCATCACATCAACAACCCGAGCGAACCCGAAGATAAAAATGTCGTGCCGTGCCGTCCCGTCCCGTCGTAGTGCGGATAGTCCTTAAATGCCGTCGACGACATTTCGAGGAATATCTTTCCCAACGATATTTTTCTAGCCCGATCAGGGTTGCCACTATTTTTCAAAGAAAATCTGGCAGTTCAAATAAAAATGTCTGGAAAAATCTGTCACTTGACTGCGACCTATAAGTCATCGAAATTTGGCATACATATTGGTCTCCATAGAACATTATTCGATTTTTGTTTTGCAAAATATGACCCAGATTTTCAAAAATTGTGTATGACAATCTCTATAATATAAAAATCTGGTAGAATGAGCTCTAGCTGTGCCAGATAAATCAGGCATAGTGGCATTCCCTCTGGGATGTGAAGTAGATTTCAGAATATCTGGAAAAATCTGGCAAAATTTAAAAAATCTGACAACATGTCTGGCTTGAACAAATGTCTGTTCAGTTTGGAAAAATCTGGAAGATTCCAGATAAATCTGGAACATTGGCAACGCTGAGCCCGATGCACGACGTGCTACCAACACCATCACATCAACAACCCGAGCGAACCCGAAGCTAAAAATGTCGTGCCGTGCCGTCCCGTCCCGTCGTAGTGCGGATAGTCCTTAACTCAGAGAATGACGACTGGTGAGCGGAACTGGAGAATAAAGGACTTCGGCCTTCTTGTCGAGCACTTCGTGCTGACAGCCTCGCTCCAATTCCGCATGTCTATGAGCTGTCGAAATCATAAGCGGGGCGTGTGACGTAACAATGCCGAAGAATGGAATGGAAGCTAGGAACTGCTAGAGGCTCAGCATCCTCTGTGCTGTCTGCCTAAAAGCCAGTAGACGCGTTCAGAGAGAAGGATCTGAGGCAGTCAGAGAAGAGCGTAAGGTGACATTGTGAGGCGGCTAGGCTTGGTTTTAAGCGTGAGATAGTACTTAATAGATCCACCTGCTACAAGGAGCTGTGCAGAGAAGCAGACGATAACTCCTGGGGCAACGCTTACCGTATCGTGATGGCCAATATCAAGGGACCAGAGAAGTCAAGAGGCGATCCAGTATCATATAGGCCTATATGCCTTCTGGATACTATTGGTAAACTTTTGGAAAGGGTCATACTTAACTGGAGAACGAACTACAATATCGTCGTGGAGATATGCCACGACCGAAGAGTATATCTGGGATGCTGTCAACAGAGTTCTTTCGAAAGTTCTCTTCTAGCTACGGAGAAACTGGCGAAAGAATCAACAAAGTAGCGCCTCCGGCAAGAAAGCCGCCGTGAAACCATACATCAGATCTCGGGAGAAATTCTACTGACGGAGAACTCTCCGTGGGTGTAGATTAGGTTCACCAGTTGAGTGTGCACGAAGTAGCACCGGGTTCGGGTCGTCGGGGCGTCAGCGAACCGAACGTCAAGCTTCACCAGAATCGCCGGACCGACCTCGACACTCTACCGGGTACCTTGTGAAAAGGCTAGATCCAACATTGAGGGATTGAGACCGAGTAGACCGCGTCGCAGTGGCAGTGGGTCGTTGTAGCCTCAGTGCACGGAAGCTACGCTACACCCGGAATCGCTGGATGAACCTTAGCACCTACTAGCTGGCCCGTAGAGTAGGCTAGGTCCATCGTTGGGGACTAAATCGAATAGATCGGGACGAAGCGGAGGCTCACGGAATCGAACAACGGTATCGTGACAAATCTACCACCGGGAAATTCACAGCAGGCTGGATTTGCCGTCGTGGACTATCCGACAACATTGTGACAAAAATAGGAGCGTAAGATGTGGTTTTCACGTGGAATTTAACGTGGAATTTCATGTTTCATTTCATGTCTTTCATGTAATTTCACATGGAATTACGCGTGGAATTTCACGCAAAATTGTGAGCGGAATTTCACACGGAATTTCGCGTGGAACTTCACACGGAATTTCGGAATTCCTCGCGGAATTTCACGTGAAATATCGCGCGAAATTTTTTCGCGGAATTTCACGAATTTTGTGCGGAATTAAGCGTAGAATTTCACACGGAATATTGCGCGGAGTTTCGCGCCGAATTTCACGTGGATTTGACGCAGAATTTCGCGCGGAATTTCACACGGAATTTTGCATGGTATTTCGTGTGGAACTTCGCGCGGAGTTTTACGCGGAGTTTCATATGGAATATCACGCGGAATTTAACGCGGAGTTTCATGCGGAATTCTGCTCGGCATTTTGTGCAGACTCTCACACGGAATTTTACACGGATTTTACACGGAATGTCACGTGCGCCGAAATTCACGCGGAATTTCGCGCGGTATTTCACGTGAAATTTCTTGCGGAATTTCACATGGAATTTTGCGTGGTATTTTATGCGGAATTTCACGCGGAGTTTTACGCGGAATTTCACACGAAATTTTGTGCGGAATTTAACGTGGAATTTCGCGCGGAATTTAAAGTGGCTTTTCATGTGGAATTTTGCACTGCATTTTGCGCAGACTATCACACGGAATATCACACGGAATGTCACATGGAATTTTGCGCAGAATGTTCCGCGGAACGAATTTTACGCGAAATTTCACCGCTCAGTTCAATAGTGCTCAGAGGCGGCGAGTAGTTTTAAGACGACGCAACCTTCTATTTAACTGCGGAAACATGGGAGCACGAAGGTTGCATGATCAATTCCCATTGCCTGTGATACCATTCTTGCGAGGAAATTAGATAGATTAGGTGCGATCACTGTCACCAATGCTATTATCATGTGTTCTTTCTGGGACGTCATTATACCCCAAGGGATAGCGTAAGGGTTGTGCATTAGGTCGAAGTCCCAAGGGTGGCATGTTCGAATCTTGTCTATGGGGGATTTTTTTCACATAATTGCTTTCGCTTAACCCACCATATTGATTTATGTTCCCACTTGGATACCACCAAAATAGTCGAAAAAATAAACTTCATGTGAAAATGTTTAATAATTTCCCTGACGAAATAAGCACTTAAAATATAATTCAACAGCGAAACGATAACGCTAACATTGAATTCAACGAAGTGCGTTGACCATGACGATGGAGTACAGTTTATCCTAGATGAACGGAATCCACCAAATTATTCCCAGTTTCGTTCAATATACTATCAATAGGTGATAATGACGAATAAGGCAGCAGTCATCAGAACCTCATAAGTCGAATTAAAAATTAGTGTAATTAGCTAGTCAAAACCGTAACTTTAAAATGGCTAATACAAAGCATCAATGGAAAAAGAGCGAAAATTTTTCAATAAGTTATTTAGAACACTAAATGTTTAGAATCGAAATTTCGTTTACACGGAAAATTACTAAAAATAGAATGTTGTCCCAAAAAAGTTTTCAGAAATTAACCATTACATTTTAATGCCAGTTGATTTCAAAAAGTTCGAAGTCTATGTCAAAGCAAAAGTATAAGTTTTGAAAAAAATAATCTTGATACCTTGTTGGTGATAAATAAACTTTCCGAAAAATTCTTAAAAACAAAAATCGTCCGTGGGACTTTGAAATTTTTTTGATCATCGAATTTCCCAAACGAACTGAACTGCGGAACAGAACAAAACCAAAATTACCAAGGGTTTAGTGTTTCTACTAAATCGTTGTGTAGAAAAATGTCCATAATTTTAAACTAAGATGTCCCGTTTAGATTTTTTTAAAACAACTTCACCTTGGGTTTGTAGAAACCCCAAATTTAGGGTAGTTTCCAAAAATAAATAAATTTAAATTTGTTTTACGTCCTTGGTTCAATACTAACCCAGCTGTATAAATCTGTACCAAGAAACGGAGTAATATGATAAAAACTGAGAAAATAGAAGTTTACGTTCAGCTGTTAATAGCAGTTGACCTTACGGTCATCAAAAAAATCGTGTTTCGTTGAGTACTTTCCCGAACAAAACATTAAAGTGTAGAATACAAAAAAAAATCTGATTAATCTGTACCATATTTTCTACCCTGGACGTAATCCATCTAAATTAGCACATTATTCCACCGTGGCATAACGTCTTCAACAAGCGTCTGTTGTTCCTAAACATCTTCGCTACACATCAAAAGCCGTCGGACGGCGTGATACGGCATAAAAATCAGTTTGCAACTTATCCAACACCCGCAAACCCGCGTTAGAAAAAGTACGCGTCATCAACTTCAACCACCATTTTTGCTTCTTTCATCCAGACTCAGCAATATACTCGACGAAACGGCCTATTGTGTCAAGCGCCGCTGACTGCGGGAAGCTGGTTCAGTGCCAGAACTCACCCGAGAGTATATTTATCCGCATTCTTTTGTTTATCCTTATTTTGCGCGATTCGACAAAGTCCTTGTTCCACCACGAACCGACTGGCTTCGAAATCGGACAGAGAAAAAAAATTAGTCCAGCCTACCTGTTCAAACCCGCCATCACCCACTATTGTTGGCTGGGTACCCAGTCCCTAGTCCACAGGTTTTAAGCACTAATTACATTCCGTCACGTACCTTCGTTGACATATTTCTTCTCCACTTACTCACGAGTGACAAAACTGGTGCTGCCGCCGGATGTCGCGGCATAAAATATTCTAGGAATTCGCACGGGATTTTTTGCTCACTTTCATCCACTTGGGATCTCGCTGTGTGTTTACTTTTTTACCAACCCAACAAAAGGGGGAAACCAAAATTCTTACCTTTCACGCAAACAATTTGACGAGGAATGAAAATTTCCCGCTCCCTCGTTTTGAATGCTGCTCTCGTAGAAAACTGACATTGTTCGAAATTGTTAAATTCTATGAGCTTTCGTCGGAAAGTGCCATCACGAATTCGCGCCCTTTGCCACCTGCTTGATGAGATTGACACGGATGGCGCCTTGCGAAAGGAGGCGAGAGACAGAGAGAGAGAAAGAGAGGAAGCAAAAACACAAGCTGCGAACGATTATTAAGTTTCGAGTAAATTTTCTGCACCCATTAAACGTTCTACTTTAAATCACTTCGCTGCCCCTTTCCGCTTTTCCCGGTCGGATTCGCTCCGAACAGCTGGTAGAAATTCTTCCAACCGAAACTACTTTTATCCACTCCGGCAGCGTGTTTGCAGCCTTCCGGTGGATGGCGCGCGGTGAGAGAAAGAGCTCCTTGACTTGCGGAAATTGGCATGTATTACGTACGTGGAAGAAGATTGCAGAAACTGTTGAGCATTTTCTCCGCTGCTGGTCTTCCAACACCTCGTCATCATCGAGTCGCCTCTCGTTCGCTTGGCTCTCGTTTTGGCGCGATACAACTACAACGTTCGCGCGCGCCTTGCCTCCTGGCCCCTGCTGGGCAGTATTCTCCTCCAGTAATCTGCCACCCGTGAAACGAAGCACGACAAAATGATGATTATATACTTTGACTTCTACCGCCGCCCGGGATGTGATGTAGGATGTAGCGCCAGACCGTGCCCTGGACTGGATATACAACGGTGCAGCCTTCCATCACCCCTCAGCCCTCTCAGCTCGTTGTGTTGCGGAAGTGGTTGAACCAGGGGACCGATTCTTGCTGCTGCTGCTGCGGTAGTACGACTACACGGTGCAGTGGAAAATGTGCTGATTTCGCGTCGCAATGAATGGTTTGCGTTTGTGTATGTGGATGGGTCAAAAAATGAACTAGCAATGAAATTTATTGTCAATAAAATAAATTACAGCGTTAATGAAAATGTTTAATGAAATTATGCGTCTGTGACGCGGGGCCTAACTATGTTGTGTTCGATAGTAAAACGTTGACGCTATGCTTGCGGTGACACAGGCTCTAAACGGTTACTGGCTGGAACGGCGGTAAATGTCGAGATTTACGATTTTTTAAGAGCAATGATTCAGGGGAGAGAATGGCGTCGTGCAATAGAATTGGAATTATCACAGTCAAGATCAAAAGGCGATACAATTGTTAGTTGTCACAGGCAAGATCAGAGGGAAAAGGCTTTACTACACATTTTGTAGTCCGTTTATTTATGTCAATAGTGTGGAGAGTTTCTTCCCCAGCACTGAATTCAACAACGTGCTCAATAATTTTCAGAAATTAATAACTCATAAAACTGAAAGCAGTATTTGATATTTTGAATCTAACTCCTGGTGACTTAGGGGAACATGGGGAGACTTGACCAAGCGCAGAATTCTATAAATGGCTTTGACGTATTTTATTAGGTTCTTAAAAAAAATTCAAAAATATTTTTATGCTTGTTTCGATTCCTTAAGCTAATTTTAAAAGTTTGGAATGACAAATCCTTTCCCTATACAAAATATTCCGTAATTAATAATATAAGTTAAATGATGTATTTTTATCAAACTTTGTATGGACATATCTACTCGACTGAAAGGTACTATGCTGTGGTGCCTACTGTTAATGTTAATCATGTCACACAAAAATCCCACCTGAAGCATCAGTTTATATTTTTTAGTATTAGTAATCAAAGTTAGCAGTAATATGGCTAATTGCGTAACGTGTTAACATGCAGTGTAAGTAGTACAGATAATCCTTACAAGAAAATACATTTAAAAATCGAAATTTATGAAAGGGTTGCGTTTTATTTTTTTTATTGCTACATAAGGATCTCGACAATATGGAAAAAAAGGATTACAGTATGTTTTATGTCTATATTTTTTGTCCTGATTTTTCAATATTCTCTTGGTCAAGCTTCCCCAGGGCTTGGTCAAGTCTCCCAGCAGTGGGGAGACTTCAGTGGCGGCGCGAGGTGTTTTGTCGCTCGGGGCCAAACATTAAATTTGCCGCCCCTTTTACAACGAATTTCCAAAAGAGTTCAACTATTTCCCACCTTTTCACATGAAACGAATTTGCTAAAGGTATTAGAAGGGGTCTACACAAAAATGAACTTTTTCACATTTTATTGTCAATATTTTGTCCTGGCGGTAGTGTTGCGCATAAATTTCCTCGCGAAAGGTGTGGCTACGACTCCGTTCACATGTTCGCTCCGCGCTCATGTCCTTTAATTATGGCAATAATTGGTGCCTAAAATTTTCTTGTTTGAGCAAAGAGAGGGCATTCTTCATTTGGTTCATGACTACTGGTACACCTTCTATAAAATATTACATATTTAAAAAAAACTGATCAAGGAATTGGACAAATCATTTTAAAATATTATTTGTGGGAGATACTGGCGATCAACCTTTTTTTAAAATTCTCTAGCTAAACGTTCAGAGAAACATAATTTTCTTTTAACCCCTATCAAACCCATTTTATTTATAAACAATAACGTTTATCAATTTTTGGCTAAGGAAAAACTAGCTAACAAAACTAATTTTTGAGACTATTAAATTTCATTTGAGCACTAGCATATATAAGTAATATTCATTGAACTGATGTAATTGCAATTTGTCTGGATAGATCCCGGTGAAACAGTGCTGCCAAGGACAACATAAATTTTTGATATCTTTATGATGGCTCGAATTATTATTGAAAACTGATAGACTTAATTAAGATCGTCTTTGACTACCTTTTCCATACTATTTTATTATAGTAATCATTGTAGGGGGATTGTATTGAGCATCGGATGTTAAATTTTGAGTAGCTTGTAGCACTGCGAAAGAAGAACTTATCTTAATTAAAACAGGTTTTTATGCTCCTTGATCGCGACAGTTTTGATGAAAAATTGTTTTGGAGCCCTCTATGCACCAGGGAAAAAGTAGAACATGAATGGGCTAATGTATGTTTCTTAAATATTAACTTTTCATATTAAAGTATCGCAACGTTCACTTTTTAATGCCTTTGGAATATTACAAATAACACGGTGTCATAGTGATTCTGTACTTTTCAAGTGACCTAGGTTATAGATTTCATCAAATGCAACATAAAATAATGTATGAGAAATGCTGTATATCCTTAAAATCTTGATTTATAGCCAAAAGTTTTCATATTTTTCGGGACCTTCGCCGCTAAAAGATTTTCTACGCAGTTTTTTTTAACTGATTTTCAATTTCTGTGCTCTGCAAAGAAGACGAAAAGACCTTTTCAACGGTATGCTATGTTATGTTCTTTTGTTTAAAATACTCTGCGGGTTTAGGGCAACAACTCGTAAACAACCAATATTTTGCGATTTTTTCAAGAAAATTAGAAATATTGCTCAACAATTTTATTAAAAATTTAGAGAGATTTAATTCTGCATCTAACTACCTGTTTATCTTCAAATTCGGCTACAATCTTCAAACTTTAACTGTAAAGTTTATATACAAGCTTCCAAATGTACACGCAATCGAGCAAAAAAATCGAAATTTTTTTATGGGGACGGCCCCTTGAAAGATCATGCGAGCAAGTTTCTAATTTGGAAACGCTGTCATTTTTCAACCAATTGTGATTGAAAATACCGCATAACACTTTTAACAAAAGAATATAACGTAGCATACCGTTGATAGGGCCATTTCTTCCTCGTTACAGAATTCTCAAAAAAATTAAATCCGGCTGAAAAATGACTGCGAAACTAATATTTTAGACCCGAAAAATAGTTTTTTTTTGCCATAAATCAAGATTTTGAGGGTATATTAATTTGATCAAATGTGGCTTTGTATTGTATTTGACCTAACCTAACCTTTACTAAATCACTTGAAAAGTACATTCTTTTTTATTTTGTAACCCCGTGTAATTATTCATTATGGTACAAGAGCCGCCAATTTTTTTTATAGTATTTGTAGTATTTGTAATATTTGTAGTATTTGTATACTAATAACAAGGTCGTCGAATTGTGTATACTTTCATGTGTTCGCCAGCTTCTACCTCGTGCCTCAGCTTTCTAAGTAATTGTTTGTCACAAATTGGGTCCTATATATATGCTCCCAAACGACCCCAGATAAAAGGGCGGCCAAGATGCATCCGCCATAATTTCAAATTTGCGTAAACAAATTAAGAATCGTCATCATTAACTTAGTGACCTAGGGACCGAACAATCCGGATAACCGAATCATAATTGAATGTATTTTAGAGTTCCAGGTTACTTGATCTTGAATCGCCGGTACCCAACCTCCATGGAGGCCCACAGCACGCGCATCTTCCTCAATGCACCGCCAGCGATAGCGGGGTATACCGCGCAGTCCACGACCTCTTCCAGGTTCTCTGCTGATCATAACTTTAGCTGGTTCTCTCTTGTCATACAAGCTCAGCTCACTGTAGTGTGCCGTATTTTATCAGCCTTCCAATGCCAGCATGGTTGTATACTTGGCACCATTAGGGGTTCATGCGACTGTGCTCTTCTTAGGCTGTGGGGCTTTAGCTGACTACGTAAACCACATTCGCAGCAGCACCATGCATTGTTCCTTCGCGGCTAACATCGTTATCATATGACACTAGTGTTCTACCCTGTATGAATTTGTTTGTACCGTACCGTACCCTATCGATGTCCACCTCGAACCCAACATCGAGCTGCCACGTTCTCTACCAGCTAGCATGTACTTTGTCTTGTCAGAGTTTATAGTCAGTTCGATTCTTGCAGCTTTCTTTATGAAAGGCAACAATGCCTCCTCCACTGCTCTGCGATGTTGATGTCATGTTCCTTTTGCACATTAGATCTTTGTATCGCTTGATTTTATCTTACCCAGCGTCATACGAATCAGCTTAATCAGTTTTGTCGGGAAACCATGCTCAATCAGATGGTGAGTCCGCAAGTTGTATTCCCGGAATATATTCAGAATGTTTCGCTGGGTAAACATTTGGTCCGTCGTTGATCGTTGATCGACCGACAAAGCATTCAGCCAACAGACGCAGGCTCCTCAATAGAACACGAGAGACTACCTTGTAGGCGGCATTGAGTTATGCCTAGGAAGATATTATGTTCGAGTTTGTAGCCCTTCTTGAAGATAGGACATATGAGGCCATTCAACCAATCCAAGGGCATTTTTTCTTCCACGCAGATCATCCCGATAACGGAGTGGATTGCTTCTCACAGGTCTCTTAGACTTTTAGAAATTCATTCGGAATTCCGCCCTTCCCAACGGCCTTATCGTTGTTAAGCTCTCGGATTCCCTTCCGTCCAGCAATCAGTGAACAAAAAAATGCTGGTTTGTTTACCCCTTGCTAATCGCAATAGCTTTGTAGTTGAGTTTTGATAGTTTGTGTAGAACGATTTTTTCCTCAAATATAATTCTCTATCACCGCTCGAGAGATTCTTAACCAAACACTCTGTATATGATAGAGTTCCCTGGTTTAATCCCAGCAAATTAGTCTGCATACTCCCACTACTTCAAGTGCGTTCGGAAACTCATCTCAGTTGAATGTTTTGAGACTGAGCAATATGTATATAATATTGTTCGATTGCATCCGTCGTCTTGATCCCCTACTTTTTATTAGTCAATCGCCAAAATAATATAAATTCAAGCATTTCACCCACACTTGATTTTGATCGTGATTATTGAAACTTGAAGAATTATTAAAAAAATGAAATAGAAATTTGTTTAGTAGGAAATGTCGCTCCCTGATTTTGCTGCTCAGAGCGGTTGCCTCCTTCGCTCCCCCTTCGTACCGCCACTGGGAGACTTAACAAAAAAAAACGTTCGCGGAAAAACTTTTATAACTTTTGCAAAAATAAATAAAAAATACTGTTAAAAATCATGAACACGCATGAAGGATTGAAAACTTTTTTAGAGAGTTATGCAGCTGAAAACCTGGTCTAGTCACCCCATGTTCCCCTACTGAACTGTGCACAACATCGTTTGATGCAGTCTTAGAAGGCTTAGAAGTTAAACCTTCGGCATTCGCGTTATTATTTACATTTTGGCAAGTGTCTGCAGCTCTAAACAGAGCTGTTAATTTACGAGAGGTTTGTTGGAACTGGAAGGAGGAACAAATATCATATCATGCTCTTCTATGATCAAACAACAGTGCACTATGGGGAGGCATGTGGCCAAAAATCGAAAATTGCATCAACTCCAATTCAAACCAATTTTATACTGAATGTTTATATATACTCTAGCTAAGAAATTCCCAGAGTATCTCGGAAATATATTTGACTTAACTGTGTATATGGATGTCTAAAGGTAAAAATTTTGAAAAATAGAAATATCACGCGCGTTTTTTCAACTGTTCGTATCTTTGCTGAATTTTGAATGAAACATATGTTCATATATGCCATTTTAAAGCTAAGAATGCCAGCTTTGTGATTATATTATTGAAAATGCAAATATATTGCATTGGTATGGAGTTATATGAAAAATAACGATTCAAAGTCCTAAAATATACACAAATTGGATCCGGGAAAAAAAGTCCCCCAATGTCCCCCGGAATTCTCGATGGGGGATGCAAGGATAATGCATCTTCTAACTTATAGCGAAGATTTTAGTTGCCCGAATTTGCCCCAAACTTAGAACGCATCACTTGAAGTTTTAAAGGCAGTCTCAACTAGTCGACCAGAAAAGGATACTTCAGTACATGTTTCGGTTGAGTGCTTCATATTCCACAACGAAATGAGCGTGGACTACAATTTTGTTGAAAAGGTAATTCATCTGACTACATTTTTGCTATTCAACATTACTGTGTAACAATAAATGGTACTGAGTTGTACTGGAATATCCAACTTACCATTAACACGATCAATGTAACCAAATATTTGAAATTTTTAAATAGCATAATTTGTAAATTCAAAAAATGTTCATGCTTATAATAATGAGCCCCGGAATCGCCAAAAGCAGGTTTTGTAACCAAGAAATTTTTTTATGGGCGCTCGTAATATAAAAAAATGTATTTCAAGACCTATTCTGATAGTTTTAACTATTTCGTTTTCGTGATATTGTTTTATATAGGATTCATTATGCTATATCTCCGGAACAAGAGTTCCAAATGTAACAACAATTAATCGCAAACTATAAATATGAAGAAGATATATTGGCATAGCAATCAACTGAAAGAGCGACATTTCTTTTAAAGCTCATTGGTCATTTCAACATTGAAATAATCACTATGCACTTCAAACAATATTTACTTCTATTTAATAAATAAATTGAAATATTTTTGTCTCTTTTGCGGCATGCATTCTTTCTCCGTTACTATTGGTTTGAGGGTTAAAAAGCACATGTTATCTGAGTTTTTCCTTTTTTCGCTTTTTGAGTTTTTTGTAACACTTTGAAGCCAAAAAAAACTACTAACATTTTTTGTAAAAATACTTGTAATAATAATTTTATCGAAAGGTCTTGTAGTTACCTGGAGAATGATGTGAAGAAAAACTGTGAAAAATTTCGAAACCATTGGCCCAGTAGATTTTGAGTTATGATGCACACCGCATTTTTTCGAGGTGCCTTCGGAAATTCACTGTCACTTGACCAATGAAAATTTAAGAAAATATTGTTCAAATACTGCATCATTATATGGAAAGTGATTGAATTGACTAAAACTCTCTGTGCCTCTTTTTTATTTGTTTAAAAAAAATTACCCTGAATACCTTACACAACCCCCCCCCCACCTCCTTCCCCTTAAGGTTTTTAAACCTGGATACGTCCATTATGAGTTTCGTTCATTATTAACAGCTCAAACAAACTTTTCGCGAAAGAATATGAGACAAAACATTTTTGGCCACCTGTTTGTATGGAACCTTCCCATAGTGCAGTGGTTAGTTTCCTTATTCATTCAAACAGTCTATCCGCTCAATCATTTTCCTTTCATTTTTAATTTCATTATCCCTGATTCGGTCGTGAAATCTTTCTTTGCTGCATGTTTTCTCGTTTGTGGTTCTCTTTTTTGCTAATGTAGCTATGACACGATGTGTTCTCTTGTATGTTTCGTTGGCCAGAGGTGTTGAAATAATTGTGCTTACTAATATTTATATATTCGAGTTAATTTCCTGCACAATTAGTGAATATAGTTTTCATGTTTATAATAATATAGAATTTGACTAGGGGAACTTTTGGATTTTTTGATTTTGTCTTAGAATTGTTTTACTAAAAATATTTCGAAACTTCGTTCGTTATCAGTAACTATGTCAAGTCATCTGAATTGTAATTCATTCTCACCGCATGAACCTCTACCATTGTCATATTCATACGCAGAATCGCGATTTCAATTCTTGATTGTACTTTTAAACAACATCAGTGCTAAGTTCCTCTTACGATAGATCCACATAAACCTATGTTCAATTTTTACCTTCAATAAATCTTTCACCTGGTGAACGGATAACTAATCACGACAATAATTAGAGTTAACCGCCCCTTTATTGCTCCAAAGTGGGAACGTTTGAGCTCCACTCCTTTTTTGCAATCGATTTTCACAGCATTAATAGGATTTATGGTTTTTTACCTACACACAATATAAAAGTATTGCTGCACAATTCTGATATAGTATGGAATTAGTAAGTTGAAAAGCTCTATACTGTGACATTATACTATGACATCAAACCTACACATTTTTTCTATAAAAAGTACTCATAAGTCAAGAATAAATTCTATTCTCCTTTATGCAAACATAAGGAGATTATTATCAATCTTTGCGAATTCTTGCTTCTCAAAACAAACAAAACATTTTATATTTCTCGATGTTACACTGCTTATCATTTAAAAAACCCGGAATAATATTGGCATTATCATCATTCTCAGGTTATCAGGGGTTTGCCCACCACTCAGGTTCTAATTTTATCTGCCCAGCCGACTCTGCATGACAGGGCGGCCTAGATGCCAGGGTGGTTCTACCAAAAATTTCGGATTTTCGTGAACACCCCAACACCTTCTTGATGGACACGGTCAAGGTGCTTCCGGAATCTCAAGTTTTGGAGCAATCTCCTCGAGTAGATAATAGTTCGACGCATGGAACCTCAGACTACTTTCTTCTTACACAAATTAAACTTCAATCGTTCAATGGAGATGTGGATGAATAGTTAAACTCCCGCGATTTGTTCTTTTCGCTTATATACTAGAAGGTGGATCTGGCAGAGTTGCAGAAGTTTCTATATTTCAAGGGGTGTCTTCAAGGGGACCCAAAAACCAGATAGACCTACTCAAAGTCACCAAAGCCAATTATTAGGTGGCAGGGGAAATGCTGTTGAGGGGATACAGCGAGCAAGCAAGCAGTTCAGAGCCGGCGTAACACTTTTTGCCAGAGTGGGTAGTACGATATCTTAGACGGGGGCGGGAGGTGGTCTACGTATTACTAGAAATTTACCGCACTTTCGCAATATACATGGTTGCATTACAAAAACACAAAATCACTCGCAAAGCGTTTGTTCGAAATAAATTTCGTTGCATTAATTTTCTTTCCCATCGTGTTCGCCAATGGGAAGGAATCTTCGACGACCGACATCCCCTCAGGCAAATATTACCGATAAGTCTCCTTTTCGATACATATTATATCTATCTACTACAACCAGGCCCTGGATGGTCCACTTTCGGGCCAAAAATAAGCTATTTAACACCATCTATACATCGCGTGATCTAACTAAACAATACTCGGCCGTGAACGATACCGCCATGGTCTGACCAGATGAACATTTTTTTTTGTTGGAGACGGACCACTGCGACCGGCATTTAGATCTATTGTCCAGATGAACATATGTTATCTGTTTGTCTATGAGCTACCTTAAAAGGTAAATATGATTGCTCGCTGTAAGCTTTTTCGAACATGTATCTTGTCTACGTACCCGCCCGCGAAGTAGGTGTTGGTGGTGTATTCTCCGACACAAAATTCGAGGAATATAAGAAAACAAAGTGTTTTGAATCAGCCTCATTTCGGGCCTTTCGATGAATATGCTCTTCCAAACTTTGTTGTTTGAACTGAGCTTGTCTACCTGTTCGCCTTTTTGTGCTGTTTCCAACACTTAGGTCATACATCTACCCATTGTAGAAACAAGGCACGGTGTAAAAAATACGGATAGAGTCATGAAAAGTCTTCCTACTGTGAAAAGACTCCGCATGATCGTTCGACATATTCTGCGTACAACTTATGCGGTGAAAACTTAAACATGCTTTTAAGAAACGCTCCGAGAAGAAATGCTGAAGATGGTTATCCCACCGCCGGCTACGACTAATTTCTACGCTCCATTGTTCACTAAAGAACGATTTTCTGGGCAATCATTTTTTAACGTGTCTATAAATTTTCGAAAGAGGAAAATAATTTCTTTTCATAAGCTTCCTCGTAAGGGCCTGAGAAGGTCCCTTGATGGGCCTCCAAATAGAAGGAAATGCTGGTACAAAATCTTAGAAAATAGCAGGAATTTTGACATGGAACATCTAAAACTGCAAGTTGGCCTATATTACAGCCAGACATTCAATGTAAAAGATGAAATATATGATATCGTGAACTGGATATTGAATGCTTTCAACAGAGAGAACACTTTTGAAACAGATTTATTGTAAACTCCTTTCTTGAGCGCTCGTATCCTTCAATGGCTAATTCATCGAGCGAAGTCACGGATTTGATCACTGTTTGGAGAAGTATCATCTATTCTCTGGAACATTTAATAAGCAATTTGCAGTGTGATGCATTTGAATTGTGGAAAACCTTGCTAACTTCCGACGTAGATCTTAACTTCCACTACGTGGTTTTGGGGATCAAAATGTGTTATTCTTTCAGTTGAATTAACCTTTGCTCGCTTCCAGGTATTGTAATTGTCGCTTGATAAGCCGAAACCAAGGCCAAAGATTTGTGCATTGCTTCCATATACATATATTCTAGAAGACTTCAACTTTCACGGTATGGGGTTATCTTCACGATGGTAACCGATCTACCTTACTGCATGATATTTGCGATAGCTTCAAAATTTGCATTTCAACCATCTTTAAGAAAAGAAAGAAAGGAAGAAAAAAAGAGCTACACATACACTATACCCGAACCAATCGAATCTTCCGTTGGAAGAGTACAAAGTTTTGGCTGGCTTGATTCTCGACACTGCGATTAAAGGCCAGATGAAACGAGTACCTGGCGCGAACACCAGTCGCTCCGTGGTGGGACAGAGAGTTCTTATAATGGAACGCGAACGTCGGATCGCCCGAGTATTTCCGAATATAAGCGAGGTTAGAAACGTAAATGAAAAACTTGATGAAAGCTGGAAAAACGCGGATATTGGCACCAGCTCGTCGACGGATTTACGAGAGAAGCAATGTGGTGGATAGGTTTTTAGTTGTGTATTCGATTCAATCTTTGATCGGAATATTCGGAACCAAGAAACCTTTTTCGGTAGCAGCAGCATTCCATCTGGATCCTCATGCAAACAATAGACGTTTCGCGATGAAAAGATAATATTATACATAAACGTAATGATTGTTCTTTAAACGTACGAATCTTTCTGCGCACATCACTGTAACAGACTGTCAGATGATGACATCTTACATCGTTATAGTTCCATGTAGGCTCTCCGTTTGATGAAGTGTGGAAAGCACTTCTTATATTTCCTGGGATAAATATGGGAGCTTTGTCTGCAAAATTATACCAGATTTCTTTAGTTTGGGTTCTTTCGCTTTTCTCCATTCCGGGTAATTAGCGTACACTTAGGCAATAGAAGGTGATATTTATGATGGATTGTATAGCTTCAGCGAGTTTTTAAATTTCTTTTCAGAGGATGCTTGAAAATTGGCAAATTTCGTGGGACAATGGAAGTTTAGGAATCCCAAAGGTATCAACAGGCCTTGGTTCAAGGAGATGGATGAGGGTCGTGACTTCATTCGCGTAATATCTTGGGTCATGTCCAAGCATTCTGCGTATGATGCGTGTTTTCGGTGTATTCGGGTAGTGGAGAGCGATCTCCGCGTTTGTGGTGACGGTTATCGTTCGCCTAGTGTTTTAGTGCCGCTCTTGACTTTCGCTGATTCGTTTTCCGCTACTCTGATGTTGGAATCAATCCTTCTTGTGTATGTTTTTTGCCTTTTTATAGATAGTGTTTCTTGCTGTTTTGATTGTTTAGCGAATAATAGTTCTTTTTAAAAAAATACGAATCGTATATCTAATAAAGTCATCGGGCTCTCTTCTTAAATGAAATGTTAGGGTATTAGGACCACTTTCTTCTTCGGAGTGAATTTGCTAAAATGCTCCCTGCTGGTGGCGAATTTCGATTTTTTGAAAAATGGGCTGATTTTCGGTAAAATTTCAAATGCACGCCTTTTGAAGTGCTCCTGAACGACCTTAGATTTTTTTCAGCATTTTTTTTATTTTACTGAAGGTCCTAGTGGAGAAGTTTGGTTAGTTAGTTTGTACAAATTTTGAATTATAAGAGCGGCAGAGCCATTAAAACTTAGTAAAAAGTGAAATTTTTAGTGTTTTTCAGTAGTTTTTCTTCAAAACTGGGTATCTACAAAATTTTAAAAGTATGGAAAACACTTTATATAGCTGAGCCGAAAACAGGGGCGTAATTTTGCTGAAGAAAGAGTATAGCTACGGCTAATGGGGAATGAGTTATTTAAGTTTTTTGTTAAATAACCTTTTGACATTTTATAATATTCATCAAAAATAACACTGTTCTACAAAATAAAACAACTTAAGTGTGCTTAGTCCGCATATTATTTTTCGGAAAGTAGAAGGAAAATGACGAAAAATGGCGTTTTTCGCTTGTCTCTAGTGCATCAGAGTCGGTTTTTATGAGCATTTAACGATTTTTTGTATAATTATTTTGTATACTAATTGCCACCCAGCGGGTTTGAAGATCACTAAAATTAAACAAATATGTCAAGTTAATGGCAAGGTATGGCGTATATTTGAAGGCTGAATTGATTGGCGTATTCACATTTTGTATATAAGGTCTTATTTCCATGTTAGGAACTTTAAAGTGGAGAAAAATGCAGAAGAGTGAAGTGTGTGCTGAAAAACTGATATTTACTGTTTAGATCACATAATTCCGAAATAGTCACATTTGGGGCAAATATACTCGAAAAAGTTTTACAACAGAATACAGCGCATCTTCTGACACAATTATTTTGTTGAAGATGCCTCCTAGAAGTAATTGTGAAGAATTAACTCTTCAAAAAATAATTAGAGACTTGGCGTCATTAGCAAAGTTATCATTATTTTTATAATTTTATTTACAAAAAAAAAATCATCAGATGCTCATTAAACCTCGTCCTGACATATTAATGACGTTAAGAAAACGTCATTTTTCATCATTTTGCTTCTATTTTCGAAAAACAAGGTGTGGTCAAAGCACATTTGAACTGATTTACTTTTTGGAACAGCATTATTTTTGATGAATTGCCAAAAAATGTCAAAGGTTATCTAACAAAAACTTGAATAACTCATACCTTATTAGCCGCAGCTATACACTTTCTTCAACAAAATTACGCCTCTGTATTCGGCTCAACTATATAAAGTGTTTTCTATATTTTTAAAATTTTGTAGATACCCAGTTTTGAAGAATAAATACTGAAAAACACCGAAATTTTCACTTTTTACTAAGTTTTAATGGCTCTGTCGCTCTTATAATTCAAAATTTGTACAAACTAACTAACCAACTTCTCAATTCGGAACTCCAGCAAAATAGAAAATGCTGGAAAAAAATCTAAGATAGTTCAGGACCACTTCAACAGGCATGCATTTGAAATTTTATCCCAAATCGGCCCATTTTTCAAAAAATCAAAATTCGCCACCAGTAGGAAGCATTTTAGCAAATTCACTTCGAAGAAGTAAGTGGTCCTAATACCCTAACCTTTCATTTAAGAAGTGTGCCCGATGACTTTTTTTAACATGATGTCATTTTGGGACACCCTAAAATCTAATCTTAATTGCATCCTAATTGCATCCTACAGTATGAATAAAATTACATTAATATTTTTTGTGCGTCTATTTGAATTCCTCGTTTTAAGATGTAGATGTTTTAAAATATATTCCCTTTAGTATTAATAAAAAATAATTCGAAATTTCGAAAAAGGCCTAATTATTCCATATTTTCAAGAAAATTAAATTGTGAAGCAACAAAACGGGTACCGTAAAATTAATGCAGACGTGCCGTGTCAAATAGGCTAATTGATGTCCACTAGGAGGTTGATTTCACTATTATTGTACTTAGATATGGAATATGTATTTCAACTTCGTCTCATCAGAATCCGATACTAACGTAGTGACAGGACTAACCTGGCACCGGATTGACGGTAGCTCCAAAAAGTCGGAGACACAATTTGTTTTCCTGAGTAAACCCCTAGGAAAGTGTGACGTCCTGTAAGGACTATTATCTATCTATTGCTTGATTCTGCTCCTATGTCGTGAAAAGTGACAAAAAGGGACTCTGTTCTTCATGTCCTGCCTCTTTTAGACTATTTTTTAAATTTTTTGTGTCAAATTAGTATATTTTTTAACATTCTTATCTATGCGTAACGAAGCTTCTTGCTTCTCTTTCTAGTTTTTATTTAGGATAGTAATAAACGACGCATACCTGAAATTGCTAGTATATCCATCAATTCGAAGTAAGGGTTTTACTTACAGTTAATGATTATTTTAGGTCGCTCAATTTTTCAATATTCTTGTCGCGAATACAATTGATTTTTAGTTGTACCCTAAGTTTGTTTACCATGTTTAATTTTTTTGCAAATTTTTTTGTTGTTTTTATGCTCGTTTGTCGTCTCTTAGAATAATATGTGAATTTAAGGTATTGCCATACATGTATTACGCCGTGTATTTGTATTTGTCTAGTTTATTCCAACAGACTTTTCGAAGGAATCAGCCGAATTTAACGAGTCCATTGAAGGTTTTGGAAATTCGTAGACGCAGTATTGGCGAGACAAATTAAAGTCGAAAACTGAAGCGACCCGGTTGAAGATCCTTTATAGGCTCTATTCATACTATAATTAGTACGCCGAAATGGTAATCGAAGCATAAGATAGTTAAACATTGTTCGAGGTGCGACATTTATATTAATCTGTTACAAGATAGCTGGGCAATCCAGATGACCTCGCAAAGTATTAGAAACACTTTTTTTTTCGATTTTAGGAATCCGAGTTTCAAATTCAACAATTTTTATTTTTGTGGCTGTAGTCTTATTTGCTAAAAAAAATCAACAGTTTGATTGCAAATGCATACACTAGTTTGAACAGGGAAAACGTGCCAAACTTTGAATCACCTTATACTGAGCTAAATAAACTATCCAAGTGAAACACGACACAAGTACGTGGCTGATCGAGGTAAATCTTCTCTGTCAAAACTGCACAATGTCTTTTCGGTCTTCCGGGAATGGAACGTGCGTTGTTTACCGAAATGCATAATTCTTCCAAGGCAGCAGGTCCCGGAGAATGCATCAACCGAGCGACACAATCGACAACCGAAATAGTCGCAACATTTTTCCTCAGATCTTTACAAATCCATCCCCGTCGGTCGCCCACCCATCATCCGTGAATACCGCGCGCAAAACATTCCAATTTTGTAACTGTGCTGAGATGAAAAATGTTCGACCCAAACAACCGACCGACCGACCAACAAGCAAACGTGCAGTTTGGGGCCGATTACGCGAGTCACCGGATATCGTCCGCCTGAAGAGTGAGGGAGAGTGAAAGAGAGAAATAGGCTCGTAAACGAAACAGAGTTGGACAACTCACGAACCTGCTTGTTCCAAATTGTTCGGGTTTGGGGGAAGGTAGCAGAAAGGCTGATTTGTTCATCAGTTAGTTGGAGGAGGTGGAGGATGAACTTACGGAAGTTCGTTTGTGACCGGAATTTAGCAAAACAGGCACGACATAAATTTTGCTGCTGTAGGTTGGAAACTACAAACATAACTTGAGCTGCCACAAAACGGAACCGGAGGTACCCTTCTTCATAGCAGAAGCCTGCCGATTTTTCCGGGAACATTCGAACCAGTAAACTGTCCTACAGTGCTGTAACAGACGACAGGAAATGTCCTATGTCTGGTCGAAATATAAAATTCTTTTAATGGGACACATAAAGCTAAACCATCCACACCACGGAGATTATTATTTCGGGCGTCTGAAATATTAATATTTGAAGCACATGTGGGCCGAGTACGTGGAAAAACATCCTAGCATGACGCCACCGCCATAACTTCCTTTAAATGCTTAATAAGCATCAATAAGCGTTCACTATCCAAGAACGCTAGCATCAAACCACAAAAAAGTAAGAGGACTGTTTTGTGCACGGAAAATGGTCCCAGCTAACAATACGACCAGAAATGAAAACTGTTGAAAACATCCATGCAAATACTATTCATCGTACAAAAGGCATCCACTGCAACGACAGGGGACTGAAGCCGGTCAAAACGAACAGGGGGGACAATTCGCTGATAACGACCGTTAAATGAGCCGGAAAGCCGACCAAGAAATAATATTCTCTCTCTCGGTTGTAATAATATTCTCAATCTCAGACCAACGACGACCGAGATGGCTGGTTCGGATAGCCCGGCTGTCAGAACAGAACCATTCTTGCCATCCCTATATTTCATCTGTCGAGTTCCAGTAATCCTCGGCCAAGGGCAATGAGACCTCATCCGAGCAGCGCACTGAGAGGAAAATATTAAAATTCATTTTTTCTTCAGATTGTCTCTTGTATTGCCACCGTGAAAGATAAATAAATCATACCCAATTCTCAAAAAGCCAAAATTAAATTAAAATTCACCATTCCTCCGAACCTACGAGAAGACGGATAAAGAAGCGGACAGTTCACATTGAAAAAAAAATTCTTATTCAAGTAAGATTTGTTTTTTTACTCAGTCTAGTTCCCACATAGTGACTATCCGTGGAACCAGTTGCAAACTTACATCTTGGCAAGCTTTTGGCAGAATCTGCAAAAAGGGTAAGCAAATTGAGATTTATTTTGTTGACTTGCTGGATATCCACTAGTCACTTTTTTGAGAGGGCATTTTTGTTTAACCTTCAGATGAGTGACATAACGGAATGTAGGTCAGGAACTATAATCCGGTTTAATCCAGATATCGGTTTAATGGGGTTATAATCGTAATAAATACGTAACGCTTTTAAGTTCAGCAGTTACAGTGTTCATTACTGATATAACAAATAATTAACCAATAGAAAATACAAAGATCAACGCGATTAGCTGGGCCTTCGCCCTAAACCGACACTTTTCGCGGTTGACCGCGGTTTTTGAATGGGGTTTCGCTTCAACCTTGTCCCCTCCCGAATAGCAAATTCTTCAACTACCACCACAACCACAGCTTTCATCGCTGCCACCCCATCGCTGACTTCAACGAATAAAAAGGGTTCAACCCCACTGCTGGCACCGATGGCACCATTTACCCACGCGTTCAGTGGGCTGTAATTAACAAGATTAACCGATGGTAATCAATTATGTAAACTCGCGGCTAGGGTTGTGGTACCGGTAATACCGGTACCGAAAATCCCGGGAATACCGACCCATTTTTGGTACCGTAATACCGGTACTGACCAAAGGCCAGTACCGGTATTTTCGGTACTATACAATTTTTATGACAAATATGTTAACTCTACAGGGGGATCTGTTTCAAAATATCGGTCTGCAAGATAACGTTTAATTATATTAATTTGCATTATAAATAAATCGTTGAGATAACACCTTTGTGTGGAAATGAGGTGGGGCCATCATCATAATAATTCTAGAAGTTAAAGTTTCATTAGCGACATTCTGATTGGTTTCCATTACTCACTGGGTGGCGCGCAATAAGACTATGGTCTAAGTCATGTCTGTAATTGGTTTGCTCTTAAACCTTTATCTATAAAAGAACGAACAGCGATTTAGTAACTAACAGTTTTAGACTTGGTGAACTGCTTCAAATGGAGCGATTTTTAATTATTGGTGATCGGAAAATTCAGCAAAACTCCATAGTTTACAGAAAAGCAAGGAGCCTTGATATGCATTAGAGAATAGTAGGCAAACGACATAAAGGTCGGAACTAATTTTCAGAAAAGCAAGAGAGGAAATGCGATTAACCTGCTCGGATTTACTGCCATTCTCGCTTTGATTTACTGTTGTTAATAGGGTTTCATACATTTACCATCTGTTCAAATCGACGAAAGTCGCACCACTTAGCAGTTATTGATTTCAAAGTGGCCTAGATTTCGAAATAAAAGAAGGTGCCCTATATGAAAAATATCTTCTGTGAAATATATCGTGCCATTCCGAAGCAATTAAAACAATAAACATGTTTTTTGATCAGCACAAATCAATCATCTGAGAATAAGATCATCAGTTTGAAGCTTTTTTCGAATTTAAAAAAAAAATATTCGAGTACCGTTACTTTACCGGTACTACCGGTACTGAGGGCTTCAGTACCGTAGTACCGGTTCTCGCCAAAAAAGGTCGGTACTGCGAACCCTACTCGCGGCGACGAAAGGCACACTCCGCACTCGGTGCGCTGTCACCGATAAAGAGCAATAAATCCTTACCGGTTTTGATACCCCGGAGGGGTTCATAACAGTTGGTCACGTTGATGATGATGATGATGGTGGTGGTGGTGGTAGCGGTGGTGATGGTGGCGATGGTGAGTGGTGCTAAGAAAATCAAATACCCAGCGTAACGCGGGATCAAGAAGGACGAGGAGTGGAATTTAATTATCATTTTCAAGGATGTGATCAAGCAAGTGCTTGTCTATGGTCTTTTGCCAAAAATTTGCTAAATCATTTTCAATAACTTTGTGTTTGACAGCTGGTTGAGTTTGACTAAGTAGGATTGGTAGTTTTTTGCTGAGTTTTCAATTGGTCGCGGCTATCAACGAAACGATTGCTGGTAGATAGTACGAAGTTACTCAATCGTTTACAGACTCATACTCTCCTTCAAACCAATCTTCTCAGTTCTCGTCAATCCAACTGCAACATGGCTCCAGAAACGTTTCTGGTCTTGGTAATTTGTCTAACTCGTTAGTGAGCTCCTCAACTAACCTCTGATGGCTATTCTTCACGAGAGTGAAAAATTCAGTTACTGAAAGGAACATCGCGGATATGGTAACAAAATCACTCGGGAAGAACCCTGCCGTTGTGAAAAAACTTGTACCGGACTGGCAAGAAACTGCTTCGATGTCTTTCATTTCTTTCAAAGTTGGAGTAGATTTGAAACTGAGAAATGCTGCATTGTCGCCGTTAACTTGGCTGAGAGGGACTTGCTTCCGGGAATTCCATGAGAAATTTAACGTATGGAAACCTATAGAATAAGTGTTTTTGTGTATGTTAAGTTATGTAAATTTGATACGCTGTGTGTATTGTGATGAATAGTACTTATGTAAGAGCAGTTTAAATGGCAATCTGTATGGCACTTTGTGTCAAAGATGAAGTTAAATAAATAAAAATAAATAAAAGACTCTTATACGATTTACGATCATATGATAAATCGGAGCTGATATGAAATTGTACATCGCCAATTAGAAAGTGATTCAAAATCGGTTTTAACCTTCCGGCAGACGCGCCACTACACTGAGTGCGCGCTGCTCAGAAAACCAAGCGAAGGCGTCTTTGAACACCAGCGCCTACTCGTTAGTGAGCCATCGCCGCGACTTCAAGAGGGCCAGAAAGCTTTCAACAGTCTATAAATTCTGAACGGGCGCTTATGGTTGTTTGTGTGTGAAACCCAGTCCTCTCAGAACAATTTATGACATAATTACAATTGCCCATAGTCAAGTTGTACGGGTTTAAAAACAGGCTGAAATCAAATTAAAATCAGCCATAACTCTTTACAAAGTATTCTCAGCTATTTGGTCACTTCGGGAAAGTTGCATGTTTTGTAATAATAAGAAATACCTTCGAATTGTATTAACGCGAAAAATCAGAAACAAAGAATTTATAAGTAAAAATAAGAATTTCAGGAGTGTATTATAGAAAACGTCTTACACCTGAATGACAGAGACGACATGTTTTCTGCAGAATTTATAAAAATGCTCTCTTCTACAACCGTGTCCAAGACGGCCAAGCGCTACTTATTTCGGCACACAATATAAATTTTCTAAAGCCTACTTTGATCATGTTCTCAAAAAAAAAAAAAAAAAATTCCGAAAGATGCCGTTTTTAAACACACACAAATTTTGTAGAATATGTAAAATCGCTAATATGATGCCAATGAATTAAGTACCTCAAAACGCTGCTTTGAATCACTGTGCTAGGGACTGATAACTGGTCCTCAGCATCACTGTATCATTTTTTTATCCTTACAATCATTAGTATTTAGTATTTTTGGAGTGAGATGCAAGAACTAACATCAGAAGGTGATTTCTGATGCCATTTTAAGTACTTATGGTAAAGCGAAACTCTATAACTCGAACAATAAAATTGGTATTTTTAAACGAGCTTTTTAGTTCCTGAAACATTTTTTCGATGCAGTTATGTTCACCTATGAAATCTTTATTGGTGAAACTCCTTAAGAAGCAAAAAAAATGAAAAATTGTATTATAAATAATAATCTGAGCAGTACCAGCTGTCGATTGGCGCACCATGTATTTTATTTGCTATGGCCTGGTAAACGTGTGCGCAGACGCAAGCCGCTGAACGGTGGTTGATGGAATTGCCGATCCGAATAGTCCCATACTTTCATTTCGCACAAAAGTCTTGAAATTGTTTCTTCTTTCTAAAAAAAACTGCAGATTGAGATTCATGTGTCAAAATCTATGTTTCAGAATGGCCCTTCTACGAATTTGTACGATAGTCTACTTTATCAAAAGTTTCACATACAGTGAAGACCCAATTTTATCAGCCCCGTTTTTGTCTACCCCCCATTTTGTCAGCTTTTTCATGTGGTCAGCCTCATATTAAAATTGATAGTTGGTAGTTTGATGGGCTCTGACAGGCGAACCAAATTGAATTCGAGTAAATCCTTTCTTGAACACATTTTTCTTATCTTAGAAATCCGAGATATGAAAAATAAAACTTTTATTTTTTTTTAATTTTGCGCTGTCAAACCCCTTTAAGTGAAACTTAAACTTAATAATCAAAAAGGGTTACTAGGCTATATAGGGTGAATTCCCTTTTTTCACCATACTAAGCAAGGTGCCTCACAAATTCGTTAATTTCTCACCCTACAATCAATGGAATGCGTAAAAATTGACATTGCTTCGTTGTTAAGAAACAATATAATAACACTAATGCGCTGAAAACAGCAAAATTTTCGTGCTTGAGCGCAACGAAAACTCGAATCGAGTGCCCCTATTGTTGCGCTACTATTTGACTCAATGCGTTGAACAAAGATGGCAGACACTGCTCTAACCAACGGCTTCAAATGGGTAGGGTGATAATAGAAACGTGGTGCAAATAGGCTCATCACCCTACAAGGACTAAAGAAGAATATTTTAAGAGTTTCTGTTTATTAAAAAAAAAGAAAAATATATCTCCCGCTTTTGTCAATGTCTTCATTTTATCAGCCTAAAATACACCAAGGGGCTGATAGAAACGAGACTTCACTGTAGTATCGAAAATACCGCTTCATATTTTAATTTAGTACCGATATTACCGGTAGTTTCGGTACCACAATCCTAGTTCAAGATGTTCTCTGTGGTATTAGTTTTGGCATTCACAAAATTCCAGAAACCTTTTGGGGTTTTACGACGCCCGTTTTGCACATATGATTTATACAAGCTCAAGTACAGCTGCCGGTACGAGTTATCGGTATTTTGTAAATCACGTTTCGTCTCACAAATATACCGACTGGGAAATCCTAGCTGGCTAGTATTACTCTCACGCTTTAAGTATCAAAGAAGAGAAGAGCTTCAAACAGGAGAAACCGGCCCTCCTGCAAGGTCGAACTTTCGATCTTAAATATGGAGCAGATATAAGAAAATATTTCAGCCATATTGTCCATGTCCATAAAATTATTCACAATAAATCCAATCCAACCCCAGCAAATGCTCCATTAAAGCAGATAAGCCAGTGTGACGAAAGTTAAATATTCGACTACGCCGAAGAATAGACGAGTGGAATGCCTCCTTTTCAAAGAGTGAAACAGTGCTATAGAGGTAAGTTCCAGTTCGTAGCTGATAAGTTTGCAACTATACGCTACAATAAATCATGTAGAGAGTCTGACCACATACATAATCGTATAAACACATCTACTTTTCCCGAATTTTCTCTGTTTCTCCATAGCGTAGTAATGGACTTTGCAATATGTGAATTGGTCATCGATTCAAATTTGTGCTCCTATCTCAGTACAAGCAGCAACTCGTTCTTGAGTACCTTGTCTGCAAATACTTCCAAGTGTATAGTGTGTTTCGGAGTCTGGACTTGGGATAACTCGGGTTGGGCCAGGGCCAGTGTTTTCGGTCAGAAAATCTCTAATCCTATGTGTAGGGTTGGGAATCGAACCCAGGTGAGCTACGTACAAGGCAATCGATTTACCAACTTTGCCTTGCACGCCCCTTTTATACTGGCATTGTTTTATCAATACATATTCCAGTGCTCCAATAAAATGATAATTTTTTGCCTGATTTTGGAGATATCTTGTGATCCTGAAATAAGACGATTTAAATGTTTCAATATGTATGTTAAATTCGATACTTTACGGTCAAACGACGAAGGCAAAGTCAAAATTGAGCCACTTCCCTTGCGAAGCCCGAGCCAATTCTTACGGGCTCAAACACTATACAACCCCTTAAAAAGACCATCGAAATACCACACGGGAACAAATCCATCCCTCGAATGAGAAAACTGACTCATGGATTTCGGAATATAGTGTTTTTTCATGTTATGAAAATACACCATGATTTCTGCGCATCATATCATTAACTATTTGTCCGTAACGCAGTATATGCGCTACTCTTTTTTCGCCGTTTTAATGACGATTCTGATTCCAGGTAACATGAGCTAATTTTCTGAAAATTGTCAATTTATTTTATGAAATTGAAAATTAATTATGGATTTATCAATCCAATTATAATTTATTTACTAAAATTAACTAACCTCTCACAATTACTATCATTAAATTGGCAGAATTTTCATGCAAAAGCTTTAATTTCAAAGCCAAGGTTTTCGCTCAAAAACCGTGTTAGAGTCCTAATGAATAGATTTTAAAACCGCCAATTATGTCGAAAATGTATAGTTATTGTATTCAAACTTACTTTATTTACGCGATTTTAAAGTTTTCGTTCATTGCGAAAGATTCGGACTTCATTTGTTCAGTTTGACTCATTAAATATGATGTCCTGAAAGAAAACAGTTGAAAGTATACTAAATAGCGGCAACCAGGCGCTCACATGACAAACATTGCCGGTATGTGTTACACAAGTAGCGACCATGATCAGTAATCATGGGAGTGCTTGTTATAGTTCATGATCTTCGTCTTTTTCATCATAATATGCTGAACCATGATCATGATTTCTAAGGATGACAAAATTTTTAGTTTCATGATTTTTTATTCGTGAAAACGATAAAAGATTTGTTTCCGTGCATAAAATGGTCCCAATAACCCATACATACACCTACATATGGTTCTTACATGGGATCCACCGGACCATGGTGATGGTGTTTTCATGGGTTGATACCATTAAAAACACCATCAAAATATCATACAATGGGGGTAAATCTGGACCATGAGCATGGGGTATTGGCTTGAATTTTTCATTTTAGAAAATCCCAGTGACCACGGCTGAGAGTAAATTTAGACACAGCAGTCTGCTTTATTAGTTAACCCTTTGCGACGCAGTGGGACGTATACGTCCCACCTACTTCTCCTAAGTTTTTATTGGATTTCTAGATAGCGTTGATATGTATAAATACGAATTCTTTCTTTTAATCAACTCTTTGAGATGTAAGGAGTACAACTAGCACAAAATACTATGAGAATTTATTAATTACTTATTAGTTACAGGAAATTAAAACTAAAAAAAACTCGTTTTTGCCTTTCTCAATAGAAAGGTATTGCAATTGCTCTGAAAACCGACTTTTTAACGGAGGCCCGGAGGGCCGAGTGACATATACCATTCGATTCAGTTCGTCGAGTTCGGCAAATGTCTGTGTGTATGTATGTGTGTGTATGTATGTGTGTGTATGTGCGTCTGTGTGTGTGTACGCGAACACAATCTCACTCACTTTTCTCAGAGATGGATGAACCGATTTTTACAAACTTAGTCCCAAATGAAAGGTGCAACGTTCCCATAGGCTGCTATTGAATTTCTAATGGATCCGACTTCCGGTTCCGGAATTACAGGGTGATGAGTACGATCACGCAGAAAACGTCGATTTTAAGAAATTCTGCAATGGTATAATGGTGAAAAATTTTCCAAAATGTGACCACAACTGCTTCGATTTGTAGTACTAGGTCATTAACAGCCATTCAAAGTCTCTTTGGTCACATTGGCCACCATCATCGGTTCCGGAAGCCCCGGCGGAAGTATCCAAATTCAGACTAACAGTCACATCGGTTTCTCGGAGGTGGCTAGACCGAATCAACCAAACTTAGTCTCAAATGAAAGATGTTGCGTCCCCGTAAATGGCTATTAAATTTTATCCCCAACCGACTTCCGGTTCCGGAGTTACGGGTTGTGGCGTGCGATCACATAGCAAATTGTGATTCAAACCGATACCCCGATGGAAGCAAAAAAGGTAAAAATTTCGCTAAAATGTCTCTCAAATAACTTAACTTTGCAGTTCTAGGTCACCGACGGCCAAACAAACTTTCGTTGACTACATTGACCACCATAGACGGTTCCGGAAGTGCCCGGGAAAAGCGGCCATCTTTCATAACTAGCAAACTCATATCAGTTTCTCGGAAATGGTTGGGCCGATTTTCACAAACTTAGTCCCAAATGATAGCTATATTATCCCCACAGACGTCTGTAAAATTTCGCACGGACCGCTTGTATGGTTCCGGAAATATAGACTGAACGGTCCGGTCACACATGAAATTCCCATATAAGCCGGAACTCAAAATTTTTTTCAAAGGGGGGACCCCATGAAATTTCAGAAATCGAATTCGTATTTTTGATGCCAAACATCTTTAAAATGCATGAAACGTCGAGATTTTATGTTATCACGAAATTTTTGCCTTTCTCATATAAAGAAAGGCTATGCAATCACTGTAAAAATCGACTTTTTAACCGAGGCCCGGAGGGCCGAGTATCATACACCATTCGATTCAGTTCGTCGAGATCGGCAAATGTCTGTGTGTGTATGTATGTGTGTGTGTGTGTATGTGTGTGTGTATGTGTGTGTCATTTAAACTCACACAATTTTCTCAGAGATGGCTGAACCGATTTTCGCAAACTTAGTTTCATCTGAAAGGTATAACGCTCCCATAAGCTGCTATTGAATTTTTAGTTGATCCGACTTCCGGTTCCGGAGTTACGGGTTGAAGAGTGCGGTCACACAGCAAATTCCCATATACACTGGTACCACCATAATGTTCAAATGATGTAAAACATATTAAAATTGATGTAACATTACTCTAGTTTGCGGGTCTGGATCACTAATGATCAATCAAAGCAGCTTTGACCACATTGGCCACCTATGACGGTTCATGACGCCCTCGGGGAACCCGCCAAGTTCCTAAGCTAATATCACACCCATTCCACAACGAATTCTCTACCGATTTTTACGAACTTAATTTCAAATGAAAGATACAGTAATGCCATTGACTGCTGCTGAATTTCATTCGGTTCTGACTCTTGCTTCCGGAGTTACAGGGGTGTTAGTAAGGATACACTGGAATTTCCCATATAAATCGGTACAATCGTAATACCTCAGAGGCTAAAAACTATTGAAATGGTCACCAAATTACTTCTAATCGTAGATCTAGGTCACTGATTACCAATCAAACATTCTTTGAATATATTGTCCACTATCGACGATTCCGGAAGTCCGGAATTCCGGGCATATTACACAATTAAAGTCACATCGGTTCATCGGTGATGACTGAACCGATTTTCTCAAACCAAGTCTCAAATGGAAGGCAAAATATGCAGTTGAGTATTGCGTAGCCGCCTCTTCCCCCCCCCCCCCCCCCTCCCCACCTTGCCCTTACACCTCCCTCCTTCATCACTCCCCTCTTCTTGGATCACCCTCACGCCCAGATTTCCTTCATCCACCCCGTATACCGAAATAAGATGAAGGATTTCTGACGCATCCTCCACACCCACTCTACTAAACCCCCATTCCCTACACGTTCAAACGCATTCCACCAACCTTTGCAAATTATAATCACATGAAGATAACATTGAACTCATGCTTATTAAGCTAATTAAATATTATTCTTTTGCCTTTCTTATATAGAAAGGTTATGCAATTGCTCCAAAAACCGATCTTCTAACCGCGGCCCGGAGGGCCGAGTCTCATATAACATTTGACTCAGTTCGCCGAGATCGCAAAATATCTGTGTGTATGTATGTGTGTATGTATGTATGTGTGTATGTGTATGTGTATGTGTGTATGTATGTGTGTGTATGTGCGGATTTGTTAACAAAATGTCCACATCGGTTACTCGGAGATGGCTGAACCGATTTTTACAAACTAAGATTCAAATGAAAGGTATAATATTCCCATAGGTTGCTATTGAATTTCATTTTCAACCGACATCTTGTTCCGAATTACGAGTTGAAGAGTACGGTTACAAAACAAGATTTGTTGATTTTTCCAAATCGGTTTCTCGGAATTTTCTGAACCGATTTTGACAAACTTAATTTTAAATGAAAGGTCCATCAGCTGCTGTTGAATTTTGTGTGGATCCGAGTTCTGGTTCCTGAATTACAGGGTGATACGTACGATCACGCAGCAAATCCCGATTCTAACGAATTCTGCGATGAATGTAAAAAGGTGATTTTTTTTCCAAAATGTAAACACAACTGTTGAATTTGTAGATCTAGGTCCCCAACAGTCATTCAAAGTCTCTTTGGCCACACTGGCCAACATTGACGGATCCTGAAGTATCCAAATTCAGAATAACGGTTATATTGGTTTCTCGTAATTGGCTAGACCAATTTGATCAACTTAGTCTCAAAAGAAAGGTGTTGCGTCCCCAGAAACTGATATTAAATTCCATCTCCATCCGACTTCCAGCACCGGAGTTACGGGTTGTGGAGGTCGATCACATAGAAAACTCCGATTCAAACCGATACCGCGATGAATGCAAAAAGGTGCTCTTATATATACTTACCAAGTGTAATAAGAATGAAAGACATTTCCATAAAGTTATATTGTACGAACCAGCTATTAAATCATAGTTTGGAGAAATGAGAAAGGCACAATTGCACCTCTAGGTGGATTAAAACAGGTTTTTGTTACAATAAATTCGGCTGTGTCTGAACTAAAAGCTCTAGAGAACCATTTTTTTGCAATTATCTCAAACATTGAATAGATTTTTTGCATAATTTTTCGTAGGTTAGTTTTTTCGAAAAAAAATTATCAAAATATGCAAAAATGAATTTTATTATTATGTTGGTCTGTAAAAGATTCTGAGAGACAGGGATAACTTCTCAACTAGCATAAAAATAGATTATGTGGTTTTTGAGGTCGCTGATACCGATTCTGATAACCGAATTCAAAATGGCGGCCACACAATGGCAGCCATTTTTTACGAAATTTGCGAATTTTGTTACAATGAGCATAAAATTAGATTTACGAGAGTTTTTAGGGTCGCTGGTTACGATACTGATGTCAGAATTCGAAAATTCAAAATGGCCACAATTTCTTACGAAACATGAAATTTAGCCAAACCCAGTCGCCATATTATATCCGCCATTTTTAATTTGACAGAAACGTCAGAAATAATCAGCGACCCCGGAAACCCCCTTGTAACTTTTTAGCCATATTGGATTCGCCATTTTAAATTTGACATTTTCGACGTCAGAATCACAATCAGCGACTCCGGAAACCCCCTTATAACTTTTTAGGCCAACATAAAAACATGAAATTTAGACAAGCACAGTCGCCATATTGGATCCGCCATTTTGAATTTTGCATTTTCGAAATCAGAATTAAAATCAGCGACCCCGGAAACCTCCTTGTAAGATGTTTCAGACCTATTTAAAAAACATGAAATTTAGCCAAGCACAGTCGCTATATTGGATCCGCCATTTTGAATTTAACATTTTCGACGTCAGAACCACAATCAGCGACCTTACAGATAGCTAAAAAATAATTGTATTAACAATGAAAAAATGCGCGTCGGGGGTTAACCATCGGCACCATCTATAAGATGCGAGTAGGTAGAGGTAGACCGTTGTTATTTAAAATGTATGATTTAGCTCATTTTCTACGTCTTCCTAAGCCGGTCATAATTAATGAGTTTGAAAAACGTCTATTGAATTCTTCAGCAAAAGAAAACCTACCTCAACAATCAATTCATGCAAAAAGGGAAAATATTTCAAAGAGCCATTATTTCTACTCCTACAGCTAGAAACATGAATTAACCTCAAGGCGATATCGATTGATTTCGAAGCTGGCAAGATTTAGCAAAGTAGGATGTTTACTGGAAGAGAATGGGTGGTTTTCTACGAAGTTGAATATTGACTCTAAGCAGTTTCATCACATCAGGAATGTTGTACAGCCCACAATCAAGAAATTCTGAATAACTCGGACAATGTTACTGCGTACTCTTGTAAATCACGTTTTTTTAAAAACTAATTAAGCACATTTGACCTTGAAATTTATTGCTTGCATTTTTGGAGATAATATCGCGATCGAGGTGGCTCATGAGAGGAATTCGAAACATTAAACCCAACTTATGATACACGGTCAAATGGTGTACTTTACTGCTACTCCTTGGCAAATGCATTACCAATATCAGTTAGCTATTTTCGAAGCAAAACACATTATTTCACGTAGAATAAGAACTATAAGAATAGAACTCCGAAAAATGAAAACGAACAGCGGAAAAATCAAAAACAGATACTTGTTCCTGTATTTTTAGCATTGTGAGAATTAAAATATGTGAGACTTTACTTTACTTAATCCTTTAAAATAGCAACGTTCGCCCATATATTAATGATGGCTGGTAATTATTGATATAGAATAGTCTCGATGTTAAAAAGTTTAGACTGAACATGTGAAAAATATTAAAAATATTCAAGGAATAGGAAATTTTGCAGCTGTGTTTACGAAAGTCTTCTTAAACTCATCACGGAATACAAAGATTTTTTTCTGGTAATAATTTTCAATATTCTCCCTTGATCAAGGCATTCTTCATTCTCAAACAACGTCATGCAACTATGAAAGTCAGATTACCACATGTGTATTCTGTCAAGTTAGTGCTACTTTTATTTTTCCAATTGCCATTCCAATATGTCTCTGTTTTGAATCTTTAATTAAAACACGAATCTTTTAGTGATATACTGTTTTATTGTTATTTAATTATTATTATTATTATTATTATTTAAATACTAGGAACTCTGTCTGATGGTGTCAGAAATTTAGCTTTTTTGAAAATCACATGATAGAGTTACTTACCAATAAATTTTTATGTAATCTTTCCTGTGTAATGTACTTTTTCCATCAATTTCGAAATTTCAAAGTGTTTTTTTGTTTCAATAAATAGACTGAATAAAAAGGCGATCATTGTTGCAAATAACAATCATAGCTCAGGTTTATTTAGCTCGAAGTAGCGTAAATCTTGAATTTTTTTGTTTCCCATCCTTCACAACGTTCTGAGCTATAAAAATACAATTCCTCCTCAAACGCAACTAGTCCGTTTTCACTGCATAAAGTCCAAACTGACTCGCAGGTTATTTCTGTCCTTTTCACACTTACTCTCAGGCTAGACTCATCTCTACCAGTTCGCTCTCAACATATCTGTGACTGTATCCGCACCCAACTGTAGTAATTTCATTAAATATTTAGCTGGAAAACAAACCCGGACAGAACGTTCATTAGCAAGTGCTCTCGAAATCAGCCACCTCTTTTGCTACCTCACTGTGCGAAGGAGTTATGTCTATGTAGAAATACGCACCTGTTGTTACATGGAGATGGAGACCCAACTTCTGGTGAACGACTGAGTGTAGCATCTTTTTTCGAGATCAACTGATAGCGGAGCAGAATAGTTGGGGGTTCAAACCAAAATACACTTGAAATAAGGGGGAGAGGTTCCTTTTATAAAAGCTTCCAATATTTCCAATCATATTTTATATATGATGTTGAGACATCCAGGTTCCGTTTGACAGGAAAGCACTCCAACCGTCCGTCACAAAAGAACTAGAGAATGAACCCTTCGATGGGCGTAGGAAGACGGTTCAGTCCGCCGGCTACTGTTATTCTTCACCGTCCAGTGAAAACGAGATTAGATCTTGATGCATCTATCAGAGGCCAGCTAAGAATATGGTGTAGAAGAAGGGAAGAAAACAAGAACCATTTCAGCCTGTTTCTTCCGCGAAGGAATGCAATTAGCACCTAGGTGTCGAGTTGGGATGGTTTCGAAAGCGACGATGTCAGCCCTTCAGATTGCTTCAGACCGGCGGTGGCGGCCACCGAGGGAGTTTCGTAGTTAGGGAAGTTTTAAGCTAATTTGATCTTAAGAAATTCAAATTAAAATTATCGCATTTTGCCGCTGTTGATGGCGAAGTGTTCATGGTAAATAGAATAATGATGAGGCAGCAGCAGCAGTAGCACCAGGGAGAGTTTTATTAAAATTACATGCCCTCGGTGGGATTATTTTCCAGTAGGTATAGAAGTCTATAGAGGAGTTGTTTGCGGTTCTTATATTAGTTTTTGGAGCAGTATATTGTGTTTATGGATCAAATCCCAATAAACGATATTCAGAAAAACTGTTTTTTTGAAATTATGCCTACAAACACTTGTTTGAAGAGTCATGATGTAATGATCAAATTTTTTGCACTGGTGTTAACCTGAAAAGTTAACCAAATATTAGTTTCAAGATTCGACAATCATCTTATAAATTTACTTTAATTTGCATCGAAGAAACTCGATTCCGCTAGCAATTCCAGTCGTACATCTCCGTCCGGGAGAAGAGAAAAAAAACCCGCAAACGGCTAGACCGGAGTCGGAAATGTGTAAACACAATCAAATTGCCCTGCGACGAAGGCAAGAAATTGCTAAAACATCCCTCGGGGTGTCTGCGCAGAACATCATCGGGTAGGAAAGGAATAACCGGAAAATCACTTTCCAAACTTTTCCAGCGGGAAACAACCTTCACTGTTCCGGTTGTCGATGGAAGCCGATCCGGCGAAGAATGTCAACCCCATTTCAATCATCCATCAATTTGAAACAGGCGTACTGCTGGTTCCACACCTCCTCTGCTTCAGTCAGTGCGGCCGCGACTCTCTGCGCGGTTCCGCAATCAGCCGGGAGGTGGCAAGTCAGCAGTGATCCGGGTCGTCGCTGAAAACGATTGTCGCTTGCTTGGCCCGGGGCATTCTCCGTAAACGACGAAATCGCTTAAGTATGAAATATTCACAATTTCGAATTATCCCCCGCTAAGCGGGGATTGACGAGGGCTAGGACTTTTGCCGCCGGGCTTTCGTTCCTGGTATGCCTTGTTGGACTAGCTGAGCAACGTTTTCTTCCACCTCCGAAAAGTAAGCAAAGGCAGGACTTTCATTGTTAAGTTAAACTACTGAACATCCGTGACAAATATCCCATTCAAATCCTATTCTATTTTTCGAGAAACGACCTTCAATCTATTATTTTCCAGTGGGTACCTACTACTACAATTCGGTACTCCGGGAAGGGCAGGGGTGGAAAATACGGCGGACTGCTTTAACTGCGTGAATAAAGGCGAAAAGTTTCCGCAGATAATGGCACACAACGGAACTAACTTAGGGAACAAAAAGTTTTCTCGGAAGGTACCTACACGGAACGGCTGTCCTCGACGCTCGTGTGCAACGGCATGCGACAATGGCAGACCGTTTTGGCGATGACAAATTGCGACCTGTTTCCGTTTTTTCCCTCTCGTCGTCGACAAATTTCGATGGGCGGAAGTTTCTTATTTTCCATAATGTGGTTTGACAAATATCCTCCATAGGGGCCACGATCGACGATGGTTGGCGCCCGGAGGGATGTGCTGGTAGCGGGCTCATGGGGACAATGGTTTATTATCGAGCTGGTCGTTACACAATTAGTGCAAAACGGCTCACGCTTCTGGCTTTTGTTGCAGAAAGTGTAGATTGATTTTTGTCAAATTACAGTGCAATTTTTTATACTAAAGAGTTGTTTTTTATACAAATCGTCCCTAAAATTTGTGTTCTGCGTTCAATTTGCACAATGAAGTTCGTCAGAGTTGAATACTATTACTTAACACGAAAATATGATGGAATGGTATATTTAAGAGCTTTCCTGTTGACTTGGTTTAATTTATGTGATACATTTTTTATGCAGTCTTTTTATCTGACACGGCACAATGCACAGTGATCACTTTCCATACAAAAGTCGGACAAAACCTCAAAATGGTCCGAATTTGACGAAAACTTCAAATTAGGGTAATTTTATGGCGCTGAATTCATATTTGATGATATTTTTTTTATTTTTTGCATCGAAATTTTAGCACTTAGGGTGGTTTGAAAATTCAACATTTACGAATATAAAGAAAATTTTTAAAAATTTTTGTGTAGTGAATTTTTAGCGGAATACACATTTTTGCAATTGTTAGTAATGCTGAGTGATATTTATAAATTATATTACGAACCGTGGGTAATCAAACACTACCATGCGTCTCCTTCAGACGTATCATGAAAAATTATCTTTTTTCATACCTCGGGGCAGAAAGGGGCAAAAACAAGATAATCATTTTTGGAAAGTACACTAAATTTCAAGACTCATTAACTACAAACGATCTTTCCGAACTGGTGCAATAAAAGTGCAGCGACTTTGATTGTTACAATTTGAATTTAATGCACGATTTATTATTTGTTCTTCATGTCTGAGCGAGAAGCAAGGCTTGTATCTACTAAATCGAATGGTAAGTATAAGTCCAGAGAATAACATTTCCAATGAAACCCGTTTGACCCAAATCAGAATCTTAACTGAAAAGATGAGTCCATTTGAATAGCATTGGTTTTACAACAGTTTTATTTAAGAACTGATGATCTATTTCACCTTTGAAGTTCTGTAAAAATCTATCTTTCGTCCTCAAGATTTCATATTTTGAGAAGACTCAATTCAACCTGTTCACAAATAGAGAAAAATGATAAATTATGAAAAATCCAACATAAAATTTTGAGGTTTTGTCCGGCTAGGCGATACTGTGCGATGCTGCGTTAGGTTGGAGATGCAAATTATTTTTCGAAAAAAATGGTACTTGGGAACAATATAAAAAAAATGTCAAGGCCTTGCGGGCTGAGCTTTTTATGTAAATCGACTCAGTTGTACACGTATGGGAAATGCTGTTATCCTTTATTCATTTTCAATAAATAAATATGATAACACACGGAATAAAAATTATTCATGAATTCATGAAAAAATGATAACGATTTCGTGAACTGAACGATTTACGAAAATAGTGGTTAAGTTTCTAAAATTTTGAATAATTTACTTCGTATTCATAAAACTACTTGTGTTTTCAAAAAACTAGTTCTCGCCAAAAATATACACGGCGTTAAATTCTAGTGTTCGATAGGGTTACTGTGGTCGTTTTCAGGGCATGTTCAGTTTTTGTTATGATTCTTGTTCATAATTTGGGAATGCACTGGTTCGCATAAAGTCTATCCACCAAAAGATCCGACAGTTGAACGATGTTCGGTATCGTGTATTTTAATCTCAATTAGAGTGATTTATATTCATCCCTCCTCTAGGTTGAGGGGTTTGATGGTATTGCAAACATCATCAAGCATATTGCGTGCATCAGTGCCACAGAACCTATTACAGACAATTGTTTTAGGATGGTTATTGCATTACGCCTCAATAGTGGCGCATCAAGGAAACCGAGAGGGTTTATGGGCTTATTTTTAGCTGTATATATGTTTTCTGGGTCGCAGATTCCGATTTTGAAGTCGAAAATGTGAAATACAAAATGGCAGATCCAATATAGTGACTGTGCTTGGCTAAATTTCATGTTTTGTTTAAATATTGACCTAAAACGTCTTACAAGGGGGTCACTAATTCTGATTCTAACGTCGAAAATGTAAAATTCAAAATGTCCAATATGGCGATTGTGCTTGACTAAATTTATTTTTTTTACATTGGCCTAAAACGTCTTACAAGGGGGTGTTCGGGGTCGCTGATTCTGATTCTGAGGTTGAGAATGTAAAATTCAAAATGGCAGATCCAATATGGTGACTGTGCTTGGATGCGAGTTTTATGCTCATTGTAACAAAATTCGCAAATTTCGTTAAAATTGGCTACCATTGTGTTGTCGCCATTCGAGTTTTAAAATTCTGTTATCAGAATCGTAATCAGCGACCTCAAAAACCACATAATGTATTTTTGTGATAGTTGAGAAGTTATCCCTGTCTCTCAGAATCTTTTATAGACCAACATAATAATAAACTTTACATTTTCACTTTTTTACTACTTTACTTTTTACATATTTTGATAATTTTTTTCGAAAAAACTGACCTACGAAAAATTTTGCAAAAAATCTATTATTTAGTTCAATGTTTAAGATACTTGCAAAACTTTTTAGAGATTTCTAGGACTTTTGGTTCAGACACAGCACAGACACAGAATTTATTTTAAAAATCGCAATTTTCGAGTTTTAATTATTTATAACTAATATTCGTCTGAGTATTTGTGACAGTTGGGTCAGTGAATGAATGCAGAACTTCCGTATATGATAGAATAGTAGCCAATACTTCCGGTGTTCAATTTGTGCATTCGATTCTATTCATTCGAGTAAGGTCGGATTGGATAAATTAAGGTACAGTTAATTTACCGACGCACGTGAATCAATCATTCCCGGTCAGCATAGCATGATGAAATTCTAACTGAATGCAATTGTCGTTAATGGTAAATAAACAACATTTGATGCATTTAGACTAGTTAAAGTAGTTTGATTGCATGTTACATGTGTTTTTCTATTCTACTTAGTTAGTCTGTTTCTTCTATTAGTTTGCTTTTCTCTTACTTATGTGTACCAAAATAGTATCAGCCAATTTACACACTTCCAATCAATCTCTTTGTATCTTTTTTTCTTTATTCGGCATATTATGATTCCTTTTATTACTATATCGCTATAATATACTCTATTCATACTCATATAGGTACAAACGTACAAACGCTCGTGTCCTTTGCGACAGAATGCGTTTAGTTGGACCAATCCTAAAAAAATATCGCTCATATTCACTAGACAACACGTTCCATGGCGACATGAGCGAGAACTCTAGTGATATGGGAAAACTGACTCTTCTACCATCTGTACCATACACTAAACATTAGGCATCATATTCACGGTCCGTGCGCGATCATTCAAGAATACACGCATACAAGTCACATACACGTGACAAACATGTTAACATACAAATGCTTGAGCGACCATCCACGGCACCTACACCCGTGATCTCGCAAGCATGACAACATCCCGGTTATAAGGTGAACGTCTCAGCGCTTATAAATTTTCAAACGCGGACTCAAGCGTGAACCTAAAAACTCCTGCGCTTGCTCGATCATGAATCGATCACTTCCGGAAATTTCTATCCTTGGTATCAGCAGACTAGATCCATGCTTTCAATTGGACAATTTAAAAAAGGGAACTCTCATATCTACTAGATGACACGTTCCATGGCGATATGACCGGAAACTCTGGTGATATAGAAGATCTCACCTTCTTTTAGCATCTGAGCCGCACACCAAAAATTAAGGATTAGATTCTCGGCTCGCGCGCGATTATCCAAGAACACACGCGAATATGCGATATGCAAATATGCACACGCTTATAAATTAGAATTTATTCACGCGAAATTGCATATACGTTAGCACACGTGCTTGAACACGTTAACGTACAAATGCTCGAGTCCTCCGCGATGATACACACGATCGCGAAGTCTCTACGCCCGCGCATATCTGAACCGTGCAATGAATACCACATTCAGAATCACGGCCCGCTGTAATTGGCCTTAAGGTTCAACTGAGAACGCCTCCATAAGCGGTCTGCTTGGAAAAGGAAAAAAGCAGTTTTTTCTCACATCGTTGGTAAGATTTTACATGAAAATGAATCACTGTATTCGGGGCATTGGTAGAGTATTGCTGATTGATTTTCATGGAAATTTTTTCGACGGTGTGAGAAAAAAACTGCTTTTTTCGTTTTCCAAGATGGCAAATTTTACAAGCATTCTCAGTTGAGCTTTAAGCTGTTTTTAGTGGGTGAGATTGCCTGTTTCATCTGCAATTGTAGAATGTGATTCTGACGGGGAGCCCTTCCGAGAACCTAGCTCTATAGCTCCATAGTACAACTCTCGAAAAAAAGTAAAGTGATTTATATCCATGATTTCAGAATCTTAGTCACGACTTTCGTAATTTATAGGAATGTTATCGTAATATTTTACTCTTAAGTTCACTTGAATTTTACATTTGAAGTAATGTGACTTCTGTTTATGATATTAGCAGTTTTATTCGCAATTTCTCTTCATCTTATCGTGATATACCATATTTTAATTACTATCGGATTTTCCACTCGGAGTAATATCTGGATCATAAAAGTGTGACTGATTCGAGGAATCTTGCTTTGTGAACTATTTCACGAAAATGATTTGTGGCTCTGTAATATATTTTTGAAGCTCAGCGCCGTTTTCTGACCGGACATCGCATTGAACCCTATCAAATGAATAACGATGTTAGATTTCCTGATAGTTTTCTTATATATGCTGGTCGTGCCTATTTCCTTGCTTCCTTCCTTGGAATCTTGCTTTGTGAACTATTTCACGAAAATGATTTGTGACTCTGTAATATATTTTTGAAGCCCAGCGCCATTTTCTGACCGAACATCGCATTGAACCCTATCAAATGAATAACGATGTTAGATTTCCTGATAGTTTTCTTATATCTGCTGGTCGTGCCTATTACTAGTCGCTAGAATTTGAACAAAATTATAGGACATTTCATAAAAACAAAAACTTTCTGAGATAGTTGACGTGAAAATTTCATGACCATGTGCAAAGTTACATGCAATTGAAAATGATTAGGAATATCTTCCAAATATCACAAGCGCTCAAGATAGATAGTAAACCATGTACTGGGTATCATGAACCAGTTAACGACTTCATGGTTAATATTTTATGATTTATTTCACAACCACGATGTCGTATGTCGTGGCTAATTCGCTTGGAATCATGAATCAGTTCACATATACATGAATAATACTTTATAGTATTATAAACTCATTCACGAACACGGATATTGAATCGTGTCTAATATACTATGAATCATGAACTAGTGCACGGTGGTTTAATGAATTCATTAATATTCCGAGTGTCGTGCAATAGTTGATAAGAAAATGTTTTTTGATTTTGTGAACTAATTGACAACCACGGAAACGAGATCAAGTTCAAAATATAGTAAATCATGAATTATTTCAATATGGTCGGACTCTGAATAATGCCCCTAAATCTATGAATAAAATAACGAGTCAACATTTGGTTAATTTATTAATTACTCGGCCTACAATCGATGGAATGCGTACAAATTGTCATCAACAATTTTGCTGCGTTGTTAATAACAAAGCCAAGATAATAACACAAATGTCCTGAAAACAGTCAAATGCTCTTGTTTAAGCGCAACAAAATCTCGAAACCAGAGCCCCTATTGTTGCCCTACTATTTGACTCCATGCGTTAAACAAATACGGCAAACGCTGTCCTAACCAACGTTTTCAAATGGGTAAGGTGATAAAAGAAAATTGGCTCATTACCTTTTTAAAGTCACGTAAATAAAAATAAAGTAAAAAAGCTCATTACCTTAACTGTAGTAATAAAAGCGATAGATCGAGTTTAATTGCTATCAGTCTCCCTTCACAATTAGCACAGAGCATAAGCATAAAAAATCGCTCCGCAATAGGCATCAGTGAAGCAAGCAAACAATTTACCTATCGCTTGTTCTTTATTCAGTGCACAAAAACGATGCCTCACACGATCGGTGAAATAGTAATGAGTATAGACACACAGCAAATGCAAACTTCACTGAGACTACCTCTGTTTCTATTGGCTTTTCAAAATGTCCCGTAAGACCAGCTATTTAAGAAATGGAACAATTATTAAAAGCGCAGATGGAGCTCAATCTGGCAGAAGTTAGCATTCTTCAACTACATCATGTTTCACATCAAGTGCTAATTATGTTGAAAGACATTACCCAAGCAGAGTCATTCTTTTCGAGAAACAATATGCAGCAAACCGTTGAATGCGCCAACGTTAAAATCAGCATCCCCGTATATATTGACAATGACTCTATAGAAGTTCGCTTACATGACTTATCCCCGCGCACCCCTGACATCGTGATTAAGAAATACATGTCTCAAGGTACGGAGAAGTGGATTCCGTCACAGCTGATACTTGAAGGAACTTCTTTCCGGATGTTTCAAATGGTGTTCGTGTGGTAAGAATGTGTCCGATCAAACTAATGCCTTCATACGTGACCGTAATTTGCAGATCAACCGAGAATGGGACTTTCAATCAAACAACGCTGGTCACGCACCCTGGACAGATTTCTATCCTTTTTCTACAATTTTACATACTTTGTTTGGTGTAATTTTAATAATTATATTCAATTAAGTAGTATTGAGATATTTCGAATTTCCAATGACGTTCGTAGAAGTTCTTGCCATAAATTAAAGCCTACGTTAATAGTAATACATTGATGAATAAAATGTATATGTTATCGTCTAGAATTTAAAGTTATTGGCTAAATAAAAGGTTGATCTGCTTGCTGGCTGCACTTCAATCCATCTTGTAGCAACACATTTTTTACATTTTAACGACATTCAATCAGCTAGAGATTACTGGGTAGGGAAAGTTATGAAAATTAGAGCCATAGTATTCAAGTCAGAGCAAGGATGTGAAGTATTCAAATCGGAAATCTAGAAGTGGCAGGGTCACTATAACAGGCTTAATACCTTACGGGTTTCACTTTTGTCTTCTGTTGATGAGGGTCGAGCTCAGGCAGCATAACTACGAAACACTCGAGTTCACCAGCCTGTCCCTTGGCATAGACAGACTTGTCTAACTTTACCGTGGGAACCGACAAAAGAAAAGCCATGCAAAATCACCACTGAAAACCTGTCGACGATTAGCATCAATCAATGATGATTGCTGCTGTTCATCTCTGTTTGCCTTCTAGCCTGTCTAGTTTCTAAATAGCTAGAGTTTCACCAAAAACGAATTCCACAGAACTATAAACTGCGAAATTCATAGCTTCTTGATTGATCAGCAATCTTATTCGACAAACTAAATCTAAATCGTATTCTTAAAATGAAATGGGTATCTATACATCCTTCCCAAGTACACCACTAAACTCCATAAATCCGGCGTTATTTATCTCTTTATCGTCACGGACGCCGATAAACAACACACACTCACACACTCTCATATGTGCCATCATTTTGCCCCCATCCCGCAGACGCAAACGACGGAACGTACGATTTCGTTGAATGGGTCCAAACGCTCCAAATCCGACGAAGAGCAACAACCACTTTAATTTATAGTCCGACTGCATCCGTGTTCTGTTGACTACGCGCCACCGTTTCAGATGTGAAGAAAAAAGCTGTACGAACACACCAAACGAGTCATTTTTATGGCAGAACCACAAATCGGTCCTAAACTATACCATCCTGTTCTGCCACTAGCACTCATATCTAGACCCCTCCGATGACGGTCGGTGCAGCATCATCATCTACCCTTGCTTGCCGAAGAAAAAAAAAAGAAATATGCGCGACCATTTTCCCCGGGTTTTCTTGTGCGGATGCCGGCCGTCCGGTTGTTGGGTCCCGCGACGAAGGTACTTAGCAAAACAGAACTGAGGACCATAAACGTGAATTCGGTGAACTTTACTGTGCCATCGTTGTCGTCGTCACGTGAAAGAACAAAGCCAGTTAGCAAACTGTGTACGGTGGTTACTGGCAGGACAATGCTGACTGGAACCGGCGACTGGGGGGTAGATAAAATTTATATCAGACGATAATTTTTCACTGCCAAACCGAATCTCTGCTTGGCGGTGGTATGAGTGAGTGAGTGTGCGTAATGTGTGTTCTGCTCTCTCTCACTTCCTCGGAAAATGGGAAGTGTCTTCATACGCCATAGAAAGTGAAAAGATTTGGAACCATTTGAAGCTTTGTCGGATCAGTTACAGCGTATTTTTAGGTCTGCTTTAAGGGCTGGTAGCCTTTAAAATAGATAAAATGGAATAAAACTAAGTACAGGGTGGCATTTAATACATGATATATAGCTAAAACAAGCGTCTCACAAGATGTACATAAATGGAGCGACCCAATTTACACGAATTTGCATTTAAGAACATGTAAAACATGTTTCGTTCGTCATTTCCTGGCTTATTCAGTCGAGTTTTTCATTAAAAGAGACACAATATTTTATTTTACAGTCTGCAAGCTGCTGGTTCGTTTTGTCGCGGATCGCAGTACCATCTTGGCTTAAAAGAATGTGATGATTAGTGTTTTAAGTAGATTTTTAAGAAGTAAAAAGCAGACGGTGCCTATGGTTGAGCGTTACTGTTGCTCATCCCAATGGGCCTGGGTTCAATTCAAACCGAGGTCGTTGGGATTTTCTGAGGCGAAAAACCCCTCTGTTATTTGAAGATAAGTGCCGTCTCATGTGGTCCCATTACTTCTTTTAGCAAAAATCGAGAATAAGAGCCCACATATTGTACTGTAAAAAATAGAAAATGTAATATAATCGGTTTCTAAACAATAGAAACGGGTGATATTTTATGTGACGGCGCCGGTGGCAGAGTGGTAAGCGTGACCGTCACTAATTCCAGTTGGTCTGGGTTCAATCCCGTTGAGATTTTTCTGAGGTGAAAAATTCTGTGGTCACGCCTTCCTTCGGAATGGAAGTAAATCTGTTGGTTCTCGGTCCATGAGTTGATGGATCGATATCTAGTCCAGATAGTGGAGTTACCTCTCTGGCGTCGGTAAAGAAGATGTAAAATTCAACTTCTATGCTTACTAACAAAAATCCCCCTCCTGTGATACTTGTGGAGTGCGCAATAGTATATACAGCCTCTAGCAGAAGCAAGTATCGGACTAACAGTCCTTCCCTTTCCTTCTGCGATCTGCGTTCAGGCCTGGTCGGCGCCGGTATTGATCAATAAACACTTCAGGATTACCAGAAGTTGCACATTGAAAGATGTTTCGCTATTCTCAAGCATAATTATCGATTCCCTGTGCAGCTTCAGCTAGTCCAGATCGATAACGGAGTAGCAGCCAGGGGTGGTCGCACAAGCTCAAGCTCAAGCTCAAGCTCAAGCTCAAGCTCAATAGATACTGAGCGATATTTTGTGAATTCCTAATATACAGAGCAATGAAAATCCATGATTTCTAGAGAAAATTTTCATTAGGACGTAACTAACATTGAGAGCCTCTCTTTGTTTACATTCTCTTTCGCTTATTACGACGTCATTACAACACTTTGTACTAATTTTCCAGTACATATCGAAAGCCGACGGTTTTTACTACAATATTATGCAAAGAGTAGAGTAGTAAATGTTGAAATGGACGAGTAATGAACAGAAGAGAAAGACCTCCAAGAGAATCTCTCATTGTTACTTACGTCCTATTGAAAATTTTCTCTAGATTTCATGTTCATTGGCACAAAGTCTATAAGCAAAATCATCTTTAGATACGAAAACATATCGAAAACATTGTGCCAACTAATGCAATATATTGATTGTTTCTCACATTGAACTCTAACTGGTTTGCTACTGATTTTCATGTATTTCATTTTGACGTTAAACCGTTTACTAAGGCTGCTAATGGTGAAACCGATCAAAAATGATCAAGTGTTATAGTGGAAATTAAAGCCGCCGAATACGATGATCCGCTTTACTGGCTGGGGTTCGAAGCATCTTATACTACAGTACAGCTCCAAACACAGAATGGTTACTGCGCTTGAGTAGTGCGGGTATTGAAAACTCTGAAAGGATCAATACAAATTCTCCTCAGTGGTACGTTTTTTACATGCAATTCCAGTCATCCTTGTGCTCAAAGGCCTTCGCTCGATGTCTCCCTGTTTAACACATTGGGTACAAGTATTATAATTTCTAAATCACTACATGTGCCAGCTTATTCGTCTTACTGGTTTGTGAAAACTAGATCGAGAGCCAATGCGTGCGATCTGCTTTTCTTGTACCTATGAATTTCATAAAAATTTGTGCTTTTCACTTTTTGTTGAAATCTGTGACTTCTTAAATACATGGCAAATCTCAAGATTTTAAACTGTTGTAGAAAACTCCCTAACATGCTTGGAAAATTGCTTAATCAGTACAACAAACACCCAATTGTCCTGAAAACTGAAAAATAAATTCAAAATCCGAAACTCGAAAATAAAAATCCGAAAATATCTGGTAGTCCAAAATTCATCTGAAATTTATAGCGAAATAAAAATAATTGCCTGTTTTAAAATCTTCGCACCTACAGGAGCATGAGATTTTGAACCTTAGTAATTTTTGCTTCCTGAACGTAACGATTTCTTGTTCCAAAGTTGCAACATTCTTGTAATACCTTCCAAAATGTAAACGTGCAACACATCATTTCTGATTTAGAAACCATGTCGCACGACTCAACCACAAAACTTTTTTGAAATTTGTCAAGTTTTTCTTTTTTTTTACTTTCTTCTTTTTAATATTGTTCAGTTCATCCAACTTTTTGTTTGTTTTCTACGTTCTATTAACATTTTTTTATATATCTTCCATTTTATCATTTTACATTTTTAACCTGTTTTTAACATCATATTTTTATTTTATTCTTCTGTATACTTTTTCATTTTTTGCTTTTTTATTATTAGCTTTTTTCTTCATTGCATTTCTTTCACCGCTTCATATCTTAATATCTCACATTTTTCCTTCTGCCTAGTTGATTATTCAAATTGTACCTTCCTTTTCATACTTTCGATTTCACTTCATATTTTTTTATTTTTACAAGCATACAATTTTTTTATTTTTTATGATTGAACACATTTTTAGTCCCATTCTTTCACTCTGTTGCAATTTTTCGTTTTGTAAATTAATTTCTTTTTTTCTTTTCCGTTTTTTCCATCGTTTTGTTTGTTCATTATTATTTCGTTGTTCAATTATGCATTCAAATTTCTTTAAATGTCTCCTATTTCTATTTTTTCGCATTTCCATTAAACGCACTTTGGCATTTGTTTTTCTGTTCGCCATTTGCTATACATTTCGTTTTTCTTTTTTTTTCATTTCGTTGTGCTTGTGTATTCTTTAGAAATATTCAGTTATTTTAATTATCTCATTTTTTATGATCCATCTTGGTTTTTTTCTTTTGTTTTGAGAAGTTTTTCTTTGTCTACGAACTTATTTTACTTTCCGTTTTATCATTTTTGTTTTTAATAGTTTTTAATTATTTAGTTTTCTTACACTTTTTAAAAATTATTTGTCATTTTTGTCACTATTTGTTTCGTTTCCTTCATTTGGTTTTTTCCAAACGATATTATTTGGAATTTTCTTCATTTTTTCATATTTTTCGATTGCCTATTTGATCCTTTATTAGATTTTCGTTCAATCCACAACATTCAAATTTCTCCAAGTTTCGTATATATTTTATTTCAATATGCCAATTTCACCTATTTCTCTTTGTCCTAGTTTTGCATTTTCTTTTCCGCATTCCATTCTAGTTTTTTAAATTGGTCATTATGTTTATATTTTTTAAATTTCATATTTTGCTTTATTTTGGTTACTTTATATTAACTGTTGTTACGGAATTTAATTAGCAAGGGACTGGAAGGTGAAGTGTAATTTTCTATATTAAGAGCCATAGTACTCAAGGGAGAGCAAGGAGTTGAAGAAGTTCCGACAGCATGAAGTAACAAGTTACTTTTCGCTTATCCGGACATGCCGTAGACTCAGGTGATTCCGCATTTCTTATGCCAAAATCCTGACTCCTGCGGTAGCAGACAAAGGGTTAAGTAGCCGGTAAGCTCTAAACTTGTTCATATGACCCTTTCCACGCTCTTCTAAAGTTTCTTACTTCAACTCCTTGCTCTCGCTTAAGTACTTACTTGGCTCTTAATATTGAAAAATAAACTTCACTTTCCAGTCACTTGTTAATTAAATACCGTAACAACAGTTGACAAATTGTGTAAATAGGTCGTTAGCAACAAAATGCAAAAAATACTTTATATTAATTTATTTAATTTTATGCATATCTACTATCTCATTTTTTTCTATTTTATAAATGTATTTCACAATTTATAATAGTACATTTTTGTTCTAATTAAACTTGTTTTTTTTTGTTTCGATTTGAGAGGTTTTAACTTTAGGGTGGTACCCATATTTTTTTGGGCTAGAAAGATCTCTTTAGAAAAATCTCTGACCCTGTGTGCTGAGTTGGATTGTAACCCAGATAAGCGTATTAGGTAAATGATTTTTTTTTATTCTCGATTATTTGAAGTTTTTAGTTGTATTAATTGGTTTAATATCAGTCTTTGTTCATATTTTTGAGCTCTTTCCTTCATTTTCTAGTGTTTTGTTTATTTTTGCAACGCTTGTTTTTTTATTTTTTAATTGTTCATTTTTTCATTCCTATTATCGTTTTTCTCTATTATTAATTTTCTATTAATCATGTTTTTAGCTATTGCTGGTTTAATTGTTTTTCTTTTGTTCACTTTTAAAATTTTACATTGCTTCATTGTTCTAGTGTTTCCATCTTTCCATTGTTCTGAACGTAGATAAGGCTTTCAATTTTTGATACTGCTACGTTTCCGACTGATTTCATTGCATTTTTAACTTTAACCAAAATTTTAGTTTGCAATGTGGCTGCATGGGTTCACAATAAAATTTCACAGTGACAGTGTACTATTACCAGTTAGACTCACCAATATTTTGTAATCAATTCAAATAATGTGATTTTTTTTATCTACATACATATAAACCGACACCCACCCGCCCCTGCCCCGGATTTTCTCATTAGGGTCCAGCCTACTGATAAAACCTATAGCTCTTTAGCACACTGGGCTAGGAACAATGACACATCTTCCCTATACATAGGTACATCTATTTATGGGGAACCAAAAATTTGATAACCTAGTTGCATTTTTGCAGTAGTTCCGTAATCGAATTTACAAAGATTATACGAATAATACTCAGCATGCTCAAAAGTTAGTAACAATGTAATCATTGAGTTCGTTATACCCAGTAACTACCGTGACTAGGATACTGGGTATTTGTGATTGGTAAAATGTAAAAAGTCTTTGACATTTTCGGACTCACAGAAAAAATTTCATTGAAAGTAAGTTTGTTTGGTTCACATGTTCGGATACAGTTCAAACGCGAATCTTGTGCTTTATCTATGTTGCTCGTAGACTTATACGGAGCAAAACCTTCAAGTACCTAATTGATCGATTTGGTTGTTATAACTCTTCGAGCACATTCCCAAGAATTAGAACTATCTGAAAATAACTCAGGGGTAGTTGTCTGTAATAGCTCTGTACAAATAGCGAAGTGTGCTTCAAAAAGATAATTGAAAACTTTATCTTTGTCAGACGAGTATCCACTAGAGTGACAAGAAAAAAATTATCCGTATCGGCCCACCCCTGTGTCGATTCCTAGTATCACCAGGAGTCCTTGCACCAAATTTGAAGCAAATCTAGCTAGCTTCCGGACCAACGTTTCTGAAGTTTTTATGGGATTTTTCGACAATTTACATGGAGAAAACTCACTAGCTCGCATTTTCGTCGTTAGGTGGCACTGCATGCTTCGTATTACCACTGTAAGTGAAAATAAGAAACATAATTTAATTGTCTACAACTTTGTCGAAGATTTCTAGTCAATCCGGCTATGTTATAAGAAGTTATTAAACTTTTAACGAAGTGATATCTGACTCAGTTTTGCATGAGGCCTAACAGCGCATGGTAGTGTATCAGTACTCGATTCGCACGAATTAATCATTTTGTGAAATAATCGTTCGGTTTAGCTCAAAAATATATTCAGAAGAATTGTAAATAATGGGAGTTATGTTTTGGGTAGAAAATTTTCGTTCCACCTATCCACATAGATTCAATCGTTGGAAATATCCATAAAACCTAGTCGCAAAGGTCCTAATTCATGGATTTGGGATTACGATATCTAACAATATCTAGGGAGACGTCTAAATGATGCAAGATGAAGTAATTATGATCAAATAACGATGGTTCGAACTCGTTCGTACGAGTCAGTTTGCCAACTTACGCACAATACTGTCAGAGCAAAGAGTTACATCTAACACCTCTTCCCTGCCAGCCGTGCAAATGTTGGGCGATTTTCTTTATCGAGTATATACAGATTTCTACTGCTTAAGTTTTTCATTAATTCAGTGCTCTCAAATTGGTGCTGAGCTGCCCCAAATTATGTGGTGGGCATTTGCATCACTGTCGATGAGTGTAAACATATTTCTGCTACAGTATGATCCAACTCTTATGAAATCATCAGAAGGTGATGGGTCATTATGCGGAAAATATGTCGAACAATAGGTGTATTTCCTTTTTATAACGTCATTAAACCACTTTTAAAAAACTTACTCCAGAATTCTTCCTACTGAGGTGAGTCCAAAAGGACTGTCTTTGTGCGGAGCCGGGGGCTAACATTCTTCCCGCTAAACATCTACGGCATAGCTATAGAACTAGAAAATTCCACCATTGGGGCAATTTATCCCCTCCGGCAATCGCATTATTATTTAGGCGGCCGCTAGCAATTCTTAGACGATTTCGCCTGAATTTAACCCTTAAATGCGCAATGTTGTTTTAAAACAACATTGCGAAAACCATCTAAAAATTATAATAGTAACGTATTAAAACTGTGAGACAATTTTCAGAAAATTTGAAAAAAATTGCTTTGCGCCTTTAAGGGTTAACAATATTGTGCACTCCGTGCACTGTGTGACTTCCGGCGTGTTATGTTACAAAGTAAACAATTCTGATATCTATTTTTTATAGAAATTACAACAACTCCCAAATCAATATATGTTATCTAAAGCACCCTTTCAGGAACTTGAACTGTAGGATTCGTTCGATACGTGAATGAGCTGGACAAATCGATTTCCTTACTTCAAAAACATCTTAAGAAACCTTGTTTTAGTCCAAAGCCTACGACACACGTCGATCGGCATCGTGCCAATTTGGACGCGATCTGAAGTGGAACCGCTACCTCACCAAGCGAAACGCTACATTCCAATGGGTCCTTCTTCTTTCTTCAGCCATTCCGTCCGGAGAAAACGCGTCTGTTTAATGTGACGTATAAATTGTAATAAATTTCCCAAATTTCACCTCATTATGAATGAAGCTTTTCTGGCAAAAACCGATTGCACAAAGGGAACAAAACGCCGAAGCACGCCTTGCCACCCCTACTCATCAGGGACCAAGTTAACTCAACAACAATGGAGCACGCCGGGAAAAGTTTGATAATACCGGTTTGCTTTTTCGGCATTCGCTCGCAGCCGCCCTCCATTTCGGCCTAATCAATGACATACAAATCCGATCAACGATTTGTTACCGTATTTCTTTGCATTAGTCTTGCTTTCACGCTTTACTACCGCCGGATGGAAGGTTGATTCTGAATGCAAATTTATGTGCCATGAAGCAGCTAGCGTGATTCGAAGAAAAAAACGGTTTTAATATAATCTAATCCTAGGTTAAAAAACGGTTTTTGATATGACAAGCTTTAAAGATGAAATGCATGGAAAATGCGTGTGATACCAGCTATACTTTGTGTAACGATTTGGTTTTAGATTGATTCAAATAAATTGAATCTTGTACCAATACGCATTTTGCTAAACTAGAGTATATTTAGCCATTTCTAGTGAGTCGACAGCTGTTCAATTAGCATCCATTTTCAAAAATGTATAATGGAACGTCAAAAATATAACAGATTTGTAACGTCGTTTTGTCAGTCGCTTTAGCTTAATTTTTGCCAACTGTAATCGAGCACACCCATACGCATACACACACGTGACGAAAAATGATCATTTCTTTTAAAACTAGACGTTGATGGGTACGTCAACCGATGAGAGTAGTTCCTAAGTTAAGATGTAGATATTTATCTGTTCTAGATTATGGCTTACAGCTGGACCGGTCTAGTTGATTTGTTTATGTGTTATAATGAGTTCCCGAATTGTTTTAAATAGAATGTTAACGTCTTCATTCGAGATTACAGAATTTGCCTTTCTTCAATGTTTGAATAACGCAAGAAAATGTATAATAAAACCAAGGATTAGCAAGGTTTATCTGATCAGGTTTGGGTGAATAAGTTTTTTATATATTTTCATTATCTGATATGATGTTCGTTTCAGCTTTAAAAAATTGTTTTCAGAAATCAATTAAGCTTACTCAAGATTTTATTCGTAAATTTTCTATTTATTTTTAATAACATGTAACAAAAGTTGTCCATCCTGAAATTTTTTTTTTGAGAATATGTTAAATCTATATTACTCTCTATGCAACAAATTCTATGACATTTTCGGACTCACATCCGAGAGAAAAATCAATTTTTTACCGAAAATCCCCTGTTGGAGCCTCGATTATACGTCACACAGAATCGCAAAGATTGCTTCTTGGTATTCGGTGCAATATCTACCAAGCTAATGGGATTGATCTAATCTCATTTCACGACAATAGACACCATCACCGGCTCAGCCCTTCAACAGAGAACCGTCAGTTTAACAAAGTACGACTTCTTCATGTTGTCGTTTCTTGTAACCAGACAGCCATACTTCGCGAGGAAGAATTTAAAAGGAAACTACATGTAATACAGTTAACTCTCTCTATGTCGATATTCTCTATGTCGATATTTTTTCTATCTCGATTATTTCGTAGGTCCCTTCAGATTGCACTATAAAAACTCCTCTATGTCGATATTTTCTCTATCTCGATATCTCCCTATCTCGATGTACCTAGCTTTATATTTGCCTGCATTATTCTCTCTCTATGTCGATGTGTTTTTTTTTCTCACAGGACATCACAAAGCATATACATAATGAAATGAAAATTGGCGATCAGGGTGCTAAGTCCTACATCAATATTCTGCATGTGGGGGCAGTAAAGACATGATTTAAAGTAAAGTGGATATTCAATATGTTTTCCTACGAGACTTTGTAAAACGAATTCATCTGAATCTGCATATAGTGAGGTTTTCTAGAAATTATGCATTTTTGGGTTCAAAATTTTGACTTTTACGTGCTATAAAAATATTCAAAACGCAGCCATCTGTAGCACGGAAATCATACTTTCGTGGTCAAAACAATTTCAATTAGGGGAACATGGGGAGACTTGACCAAGTGCAAAATTCTATTATTGGCTATGACATGTTCTATTAGGTTCTTAAAAAAATTTCAAGAATATTTTTATACTAGTTTTTTGTCCGTTAAGGTAATTTTAAAAGTTTGGAATGAAAAAATCTTTCTTTATAGTAAAGATTCCGTATTTAATAAATTCTCGTTAAATGATGTAATTGTGTATCAAACTTTCTATGGACATATCTACTCACCTAATAATTACTTTTAAAGTACTCATACATTATTTTATACTTTATGAACTAGTGAAATTATTTTACATAAATCGAAACATTGAAATAATTACTAAAATTTGCACGAGATTAGTTATTGCACGCAATAACTAATGTTGGGGAGATTAGACCAAGATTTTATGGGGATACATCACCAAGTGGCAATAAGCCGAAGAAAGATAAATATTTACTGTGCTGTCTGTTACTGTACCTACTGTTAGCGTTAATCACGTCACAAAAAAATCCCACATCAAACATCAGGCTGATTTCGTGACGTGTTAATATGCAATGTAAGCTGTACAGTTAATCCTTAAAAGGAAATGCATTAAACACAGTCAAAATTTATGAAATGCAACCCTTTTATATTTTTTACTGCTACCTAATGACTTCGACAATATGGACAAAAGGATTACAGTATTATTTATGTCATTATTTTTTGTTCTGATTTTTCAAAATTCTCTTGGTCAAGTCTCCCCAGGCCTTGGTCAAGTCTCTCCGCAGTGGGGAGACTTCACCGAAAAAAAGCGATCTTATAACTTTTGAAAAAGTAAATTAAAAATTCCGCAAAAATTATGAACACGAATAATACCTTTTTACATTATATCTCAGTGACTTTGGAAGGATTGAAAACTTTTTTAGAGGTTTATGCTGGTTTAGCTGAAAACCTGGTCAAGTCTCTCCATGTTCCCCTACGTGTGGGGCAGAATGATAAACTGCAAATAAGAAAATCCTTCTCAAACAGCAAACTTGATGTTTTGCAGTGCGTGTGCACTTTACCTCGTCGGCTACTACCCTACTCCCCCAATACGTGCATCTATCTTAATCATCCGGTATGCATTATGATGTCCTGAAGGAAAAGTTGTCTCAAAGAAAATCATTGTGTTCTATATGTCGATCTCTCCTTATGTCGATGGTCCCTTCAATATCGACATAGAGAGAGAGAGAGTTAACTGTATACTCATCCCAAATAACCATTCGGGGCTACAGTCTGGTATGGCTAGTTGCACGATCTATTGGGTTACTGTTCCAGAGCCCTGTAACATTAACGCGGTATGCACAAAAAGTGCCCCATGTTTTAGAAACACATATAGAGGTTATACGTTCACGAGTGACTCTAGAGGAGCAGTAGAGTCGATAACGCACCAGTTTTCGCTATTAAGCCCATCCTCTGAAGATGGTATAACTTTGATCCTATTGATATGATTTCTCCCTTCTGCCACCAAACAAGGTACCTGTATGGCAGTATTGGTTTGACAATTGTTGTGTAGATCTACTGAAAATACTTGGGTTTGAGTCCCGAAGATTTGCCGAAAGTCCGTCTACAATGTCCAAAGGCCATGCAAGCTTTGTTCATTCAGAAATCGATGTGAGCTGTCCAATTAAGTTCCGGGTCTATATTTCGGCTTAGCAATCTACTTTTTTTTCTTTAGAACGAAAAACGTTTTTCTTTGTCCGACGTTTCGATGCGCGTTAGCATCATCTTCAGGGTATACTATATTTAACCCTCCGGCACTCGCGCCGTTGTATTTACCTTCCGAAACTCTAGCAAAATCTTCTTCCAGCAACAGCGGCTGCTCATTCGGGGAGCCATTCGCGCGAGTGCCGGAGGGTTGAAGACATAAAACTATTTATATAATAATTAGATAGGCACAACAAAAAAGACATGACTTACAATGATTTCTTTCGTTCCACGTTTAATGGCTTTTTGCAACTTATCGTCGTTTTGCAAAGGGACGGTAGTTGGTACATTGGAATCGTGATTTGGTCTTATTTTTTGATGGCGGTTCTATTTTTTTTGTATTTCGTTTATTTGACACGGCTCATTGTGGTAGATGGCGGTTCTATACTAAACTGATAGGGTTATTATTGTTGGGATATTTGCTTTGGGTCATATTGGTATCGATACATTTGACAACTGGAAGGTTGATTTGTTTGCTGGTGTGTATGTGTTTTCCAATACTATGAAGCAGAGCTGCGTGTGCTGTGTTTAGGGTATTTAGGTCTATTGTGTTTGGGGTGTTGCGTATATGGCACATTTCTAGGAACGGTAGTGTGAATGTATGGAAACTTCGATCTACAATAGTGGTGAAGACAAGATCGAAGCGGTGTTCGTGTTCGATGCAGTGTTCTATGAGTGCAGCTTTCTCTCTCAGTTAATTTATTTCTTGTATTGAACTGCTGATTGAGTTGGACAGGTTATCAAGCTTATTCATGTGGCCGGACAATCTTGAAGATAGTTTATTTTGTCTCGATCCAATGTAACAACTGATACAGTTGGAACATGGAATGTTATATATTATGTTGGTTTTATCTTGTTTGTGTTGGGATCTTTAACCTGGCTGTGGAGTTTTTGGACTGTGCTGTATTGCCTGGTGGAAACTTTGATAGCTGGATAGTAGGCTGTCCCAAAAAAATCGATGTTCGAAAAGTCATGGTGCTCAACCCTATAATGAAAGATAAGCATATTTTAAGCACTTTTGTAGAACAAATCAAGTTTCTAAAAAATCATCTAGAGGTTCCGCAAATGCGATTTATGAAAAATGGTCATATTTTAGCAAAATTGTCGTATATAAGTGGTTTTCCCAACTTTTTCAAAGTCCAATTATTTTTAATATATTTTTTTCATTTTTCTGTGGACCTTAGAGAATAAATCCCATCTAAAAGTTTTTTACGAAAGGTCCTTATATTAATTATAGAACCTCTTAATCATGGCGAAAAAAATATTTTTTTGGTTAATTTTGAAGAAAATCCACACAATACGAATGGCAACATTTTTTTTTTCAATAAACCAATGTTTTGGAAAGTACTGTTGATTGCAAAAATTTTCGTGAACAAATGTTGTGAAAAATCGGTCGAGGGGCTGAGATATAGCATTTTTAGTAAATGCTTTCAAACCATGAAACTTTGCTACATTTTTTGAATTGTTCAATATCTCAACCGTAACTTGACCAGTGTAGGTATATTGGGTGTCAAATAAAAACGATTTTTCTCATTCTTATAAAGAATTTTCATATGTGGAATGTACCATCTTATTCTAAGGTAGTTATTGAGAGATTTATGGGATTGTGCATGATAAATAATGTTTGCGAGTGTACTACTTCACCCTGAAACCATTTATGCACCCCTCGACCGCCAATTAATTCCAGGATACAGTCATGATCATGCACAATCCCATAAATCTCTCAATAACTACCTTAGAATAAGAATTTCACATATGAAAATTATTTGTAAGAATGAGAAAAATCGTTTTTATTTGACACCCAATATACCTACACTGGTCAAGTTACGGTTGAGATATTGAACAATTCAAAAAATGTAGCAAAGTTTCATGGTTTGAAAGCATTTACTAAAAATGCTATATCTCAGCCCCTCGACCGATTTTTCACAACATTTGTTCACGAAAATTTTTGCAATGAACAGTACTTTCCAAAACATGCCTTTGATTTATTGAAAAAAAATTATTGTGTGGATTTTCTTCAAAATTGTTTTGTGTGGTTTTTTTCAAAATTAACCAAAAAAATTTTTTTTTCGCCATGATTAAGAGGTTCTATAATTAATATAAGGACTTTTTGTAAAAAAACTTTTAAATGGGATTTATTCTCTGAGGCCCACAGAAAAATGAAAAAAATATATTAAAAATAATTGGGCTTTGAAAAAGTTGCGAAAACCACTTATATACGACAATATTGCTCAAATATTACCATTTTTCATAAATCGCATTTGCGGAACCTCTAGATGATTTTTTAGAAACTTGATTTGTTCTACAAAAGTGCTTAAAATGTGCTTATCTTTCATTATAGGGATGTGCACCATGACTTTTGGAACATCGATTTTTTTTTGGGACAGCCTACTGGATAGTCTTCCTGTAGACTCTTTATGAGTCTCTAAGTCAGTTGTGGAATGTATGGCATGGATTTGTATAGTTGTTCTCCGGTGTTGGTGTTTATTTGGGTGAAGTGACTGTTCTCTGGTTCGTATTCGGAATGTGAATTATGCTGTTGTTGATTTGCTGGCTGGCTGATTAATATGCTGTATGACTGATTAGTCTTTGACGAGATGTTGCTGCATGGATGGCCAGTATCGAATTCTCGGTGGTCGTTGGTTGGATGGTTGATTTTCGGTGGAAATCAGCACATTATGGTTTCATGTTTGTGAATATGATATCCCCTGAAGGCGATGCTAACCCTCATCGAAACGTCGGTCAAAAGAAAACGTTTTTCGTTCTGAAGAAAAACTCGTAGACGGCTAAGCCGAAATATAGACCCGGAACATCTGCATCACAGTCGATATCTCTTCTCACAACTGGCCAATTATGTTTGAGTCAAGAATTGAACCTACGTACTTAACTTGATCTGCGACAATAAATCTAGAGTCAAAGAACTGCAACGGACGAGCTCCGGTTGTAATCCTTCGTTTCGTGAAAAGCACCATTGATGTTTTATTTGGATTGACTGATAGTCCAACATGAAGACCATTGTTCAACAACACAGAAGGCTTGCTGCATCAAATCAAAAAGTGTATTAATAAAAAGGCCAGTGATTATTGTGTGATAATCATCGGTGAAACAATGTTTCGGAAACCCAAACTCATTAAGTTTCCACAATCAGCCATCGGTGACAAGGTTCCATAGAAATGGTGACAACACACTACCTTGAGAACGTCCGCTTCTGTATCAGTTTTTGTATCTCTATTTGTCTTAACAATGACCGCAGATGGCGGTTGCTAAGTATTGCGTGTATCCAGCTCATGATATGTAAAGGAACTCCATGATCTCGTGCTGCTTCTAAAATGGATTCAAAAAACACGTTGTCAAAATCACTTTGAATATCAAGAAATTGAGTAAAGATTATTTGTTTTATTTTTATGAAAGATTGACCTTGACATAAAACATAATGGCAGTTCTGTCTGCTCATAACGGAATGCAATCCCCGTAGTAAGTTGCGCTATAAATCTGGTCGCGTCAGTAGTGAAAATGACAGAAAATTAAAACAAGTATTAATGCGAGAAACAGTTTTAAAATCGTTTTGTTATGTGCTTCTGATCGGGAAAGATTTGGCTGTTTTCATCTGGGATGAAAAATTCAGAAATGGTCTTGAAGCATATTAAATTGAGAAGCTAAGAGTAAGAGTGGCTTAAAATGCACTGCGAGCAAAAACGGTATCCGTTTTATTAAGATCAAAATCGGTTTAAGTAATAGTGAAAATAGAAAAGGGATAAAAAACCTTTGCCGCAAAGATGGGTTAAAATAATACAACACATTTGCCCTGAGAGGAGACATATTCCATTTTTATCATAAGTATGATTTCAGATACTGTTTTATCGCAAATCAGTGAAAACCAACAAATATTATAGTGTCCTTTGAAAGGGGGCAGTCAGTAGATATCAAAAAGTGATGATTAACGCCATTTTGAAATCGAGATGGCGATTTCCGGTTACCAGAAAAGAGAGAAATCTATTATAACTATGGGTTTCATTTGATGGGGTGTGGTCAAAAAACAATGGAAATTAATGATTAACGCCGTTTTTACATCCAAGATGGCAACTTACGCTTGCCACAAAACAGTGAAAATCGTCATCAATATGGACGTCATTTGAAAGGGTGTGGTCAGTACCGGAATAGAAATGTACAGTAACAAAACCATGATTTACACTGTGACAGTACAGTAATTTTACAAGAACTTACAGTGGGTTTTAGCGTTATGCTACAATACAAAAACAATAAACTTTAACGTTTTTACAGTAAATTTCAATGTAAAATAGACTTTTACAATGAAAAAGGGAGGTGGTTATGTATCTTAACATTAAAAAAATCAATTTTTCTCTATAAATTTTTTTCTCGAAAACAGTAAAATTTAATGTGAATGCACTGTATCAGTTTTTTGCTGAACAGTGAAATTCATTGTTACATGAAATTTTATTGTAAATCTACTGTGAGAACTTGGCATCGAACAATGTTCAAACAGTAATAACTATAATATTTATTGTTTTATGATTGTTTGTAGGGTAAATGCTATTGTAAAATTCTATCCGGTTAGACATCGGAAATTAATGATTAGCGCCGTTTGAAAATCCAAGATTACGACTTCCGGGTACCATAAAATATACAGAATATTGATCCATGTGGATGTGATTTGAAAGGAGGTGGCCAGTAGACATCGAAAATTTATGATTAACGTCATTTGGAGATCAAAGATGGCGACTTCCGCTTACGACAAAACAGTGAAAATCATCATCAAAGCACGTGTCATTTCAAAAGGGGTGGCCAGTAGACGTGGGAAACTGGTGAATAACGCTGTTTGTAAATCCAAGCTGGCGACTTCCGGGTACCATAAAATATAAACAACCATCATCAATATGGATGTCATTTAAAAGGGGGTGGTCAGCAGACATCGGAAATTGATGATTAACGCTATTTCGAAATCCAAGATGGCGATTTCCGGTAACCAGAAAAGAAAGTGAACCATCATCAATACGGATGTGATTTGATAGGGAGTGACCAGAAGATAACAGAGAAGGACGATTAACGCCGTTTTGAGATCCAAGATGACGACTTACGCTTCCGACAAAACAGTGAAAATAATCATCAATAATGGTGTATAATAATTTGAAAGAGTTTCATCGCTAGACATCGGAAACTGATGATAAACACCATTTTGAAACCCAAGATAGCTTACCACAAAACAGTGAAACAATCATCAATATGGGCGTTATTTGAAAGGAGGTGGTCAGTAGTGAAAGTAGATTAATTAATAACTGTTGGGTGTTGTTACGACTGTCGTTGTTTCAGGGGAATTTGTTCGGCTGCTCAGTCTTGTAAATTTTAGCGAACACTAATGTACAAAGGTTTCGACCGTTGGTTCCGGTCTTCTTCAGTGGAAATCTAAAATATATGGTTTATTTTCCGGATGTTTTAGATATTTAAATTACAGTGTCAACTCACTCTCTATAATGTTCTTGTTACTCACTCTTTCTAGGCGATCTATTGTCATTATAATTATCTTCCAATAATTTGGATATGGGAAAAAATATTTGGGTTTTAATTTTAAATGTTACTAACTTATTGTTCATTTTTCTGCTCTACCGCTAAAAATTGGTTGCCCTGTTTCATTTAATACTCGGGAAAAAACTCCGGTGACAAGATAAAAAAAGAAAACTAGTTGCATGAATATAAACTGGTATCACAGAAAATCCCACGAACTTTGCATGGGCTTCCTCCTATACTTCCCCTTAAAAAACCATCATATTCGTTTGGCTGCACTTTTTAATAGTCCGTTTGGCTGCAATCGTTGATATGTGCTTCATTAGTCTGTGTATAAAGTGTTTATAGTTTTTACTGTTGTGTGGTAACAGGAAGTCGCCATATTGGATTTCAAAATTGCGTTGATTTCTGATGTTGATTTTATTAGCCACAGGTTCGAATACGAAATATTCTTAACGCTTATTATGAACTTATGTATTATTTAAAGGGGTAGAGTTAAGGGTGTTATTTTAGTGCTCCCCTTTCGAGTCGTGAAAATTTTGTCGAAACATTTTTATATTTGACCCACTTCTGATCTAACAGAATTCTTTAACCCACTTTTACACTGAACAAAATTTAACCCACTATTGCTCTCACCCTCTTAAATATTTTTTTTATACCTTTTATTTTCTTGCAAATAAAACACGGCTCAATTGAAGGTTTTTAGGAACGTGTCCAATGGAAATGGCAATCTGGAGTTGCCGTTTCCATCTGCCGATTGGCTTTGAGGGCTGACTTCAATATGCTTCCCTTATAGCTGTATTCACCAACAAAGTCTGGCGATGTCTCAGCTATCTAATGGGATACAAACAGTGATAATAATATTTCAAACCTGAACGCGAGCCATTGTTTGTGTGTTAACCATCATTTCTCCCACTAGCCGGTAATGATTTATAGAATAAAGATGTTTGCATGTATTTTAACATATTCATGCAAATAACTTGGTTCACGGATTTAGGTAGATGTTAGCTCAATTGACTTTTCGATGACTCATTTCGTGTACAGCGCCAGACATGTTTCGAGGTGATCGTTCCATCAACCAGCCCCGCCCTAATGTAATGTTTGTATCAATTGGATTTTAATATTACAGTCAACAGGATGGAATCGACGCGTATTTAGTGTATTTCTTTGATTTGTATATACCGTAAACCGGGGTGACATTGATCACTTTTCGAAGTAATCATTGCATATTTTTAGACGCAACACATTTTTTTCAAGTTTAATATTTTTAAACCATGTACTGATGCAAGGAGAACAAGATTGGATGGTTGTACCTAAAATTGTCCTCTTATAGCTATTTTTCCAAAAATGATTTCAAGTTGATGTCCGTTTTCGTATTCCGGGGTGACTTTCATAACCTGCATGTTCACCCACATTAAGTTATTGATGTCAATGTTTTTCATTCAAATGTTTGTTTAAACTAATTCTGGAAAGATACTCATTGTTAAATAGATGTTAATTGGTATTATACAAAGTATTCAATGTACTGTAAAATTCGAGTAACCAAAATTCATATAATTTGTGTCCAACTAGAATAAAAGATTCTGAAAACCTTTGAAACTGCTAAAATTGTTTTATTTCAGTGCTTTATCAATGTACAAAATGTTTCATCCATTTTAACACGTTGGAATATTGAACAAAAAGGTGCGAGTTTTAGCTTAAAAAAATTGAAATAATTGCCAACTAGTTTCACAAAAAATTGTATTTAAAATAAACAAACTCTCAAAAGTAAATTTGGTTCATCCCACTCTAAAGGAAAATAAAATCTCGCTTGTAATTTATTACTCTTGCTCAAATGTGAGATTTATATGTTTTATAAAAAATAGACACTTTATGAAGCTTCGTAAAAATAAGGTAAAGTCAAATTTCGGTTTTTTGTAGTTTTTGTACCCAAAAACCGAACAAAATACTCAAAAAGTATAACAAACCAGTATTTCATAAGTTTAGAGTAAAAATCATTTCAAACTAAAATGATTCGGTAGACTATTTTGGTTTAATAAGCGATCTACGAAAAAAGTTTTGAGTGATCAAAGTCACCCCGGTCTACGGTATATAAATTTACACATGCTTATTAGAAAACTTACCAGTTTTCCAGTTTTATGCCGTCCTTCCAATATCATATTCATGTCTCAATCAACTCGTATCAATATTTCCTGCACTGATTGACATCGTGTCTCATTCAGCTCTATCGTTCCTCTGAACCTGATATCCCAAGTAACAATTGATGTTTTATAGCACGCTACAAGCGCAATTTTAGTTTTATGAGAGGCTATAAGCCTAGCATGAAACCTCAATTGTCGAGGTTACTCGATGGCGGTTATTGAAGTTTCTCAAAAAAGGCTTTTGGAATGTACAAAACGAAACTTTTTTCTTAGTACTTTAACTTAGGGTTGACGATTCTTCTTGCACGCTCAGTCATATTATTGTACGCGGATCTTGGTATTAAGAGCTGAAATTTTATCAACTGCTCGAGTATGTTCAAACCGTTTTAAATGTGTGATTTTAAACTGTTCATATTTTGGAATATGCAGTCTTTCAAATTCAAGCATATTTTCAAAAAAAAAAACCCTATACCTCCTTAAAAGGCAGCTTTCTGTATATTGTGTTGTTCAAGCACGTTCAAAGTAAGGAAAGAAGTTCCAAAATCATTTTTTTTAATTGTCTCAGAATTACAAAGTATATTTGAAGTGCAATCGAAATATTTTTTGTAGAAAAACATTAAAAGCATAGAAAACGTACAATTTCATTTATTTATTTCCATGGGAGGAAAATCAATTTTGTACCTGATTCCATTATATCTAACATAAATTAGTTGGATATTTGTGTTGCGACTTCGTCTCATCAGCAACTAAAAGACTGATTTAGGCGTCAGTAAGCCAACAAAGCCAACTGAAGTCACGCGGTTAGTACAGAAATTATGGTTTGCTGGTGCGTTCCTAGCGGACGCAAAAAAAACTCATGTCCAAGAATCCATACTACACTCCCAATATCCATACGGTTCATACGCTTAGAATGAACCAAAAAAAAAAAAAAATGATGCCATATTCCCAATCATAAATGTAATACGTCAATGTTTAGTACATCCCTAACTGTTTAGACCAATCAACGCCAAGACTTCCAAAATAACTCGAAGTTGAAACTATCCCACCGTAACGGAATCATAACAGCAACCGCTTGTCAGAGGATTGGTTCGGACAGCTTTATGTGATTATGACATTGCTGGGTAGAAGAAATCCTACCACATCAGACAACGACGACGACGACTCCGCCGCTGCCAACGCCGTCATCAGAACGAAGGACACATCCGGATGTGTGTTGTCTGTGGTGTGGCGTGCAGTGCGCTGCACTTGACAGTAGCACAGTTATTTACGAGCCACGTCGGATCAAGTGGACCATTTGACCGTCACATGCCACACCACATCACACCACACCAGCCCTTCTTGTTCCCTCTCGACAGATATGACTGGTGGTATCTGCATCCAGTAGGTACCAACGATACATGCATCGCATTGGATGCTATCGGTTTTCCCGATGAATTGATGTTTTCGGACATGTCCCCGCGGGGAATTTGGATGGCGTTTGTGCGTTTGTTCTATCATTCCGAAAGCTGATTCGCAAAAAAATGGGACTCTTTTTTGACCGCGAGGGTAGAATCCATGTCCGTTGTTTGATTTCGACCGGTTTCCTACTCGAAAGCGACAGGAATGACAACAGCAAGAGGATATTTGATGACGATGCGAGGTGCGGTGGCGATAAAGTGCCCAACGGGTTGTAATGGGACTTGATGGTACTGGATGAGGTTATATTTCTATTTTGGGGCTCCCAGCCGTAGCCGTTGCTGATGGAGTGGGAGCTTTGGCTTGTTTGTTTGTATTTGTCTATCCAGCGAGTGGCAATCGCAGCGGTTGCGGTAGTATAATTTCCGCTATTCTGACGCGCTGCTGGTCCATTTTTGCGGTCGTTCGTCACTCAGCGGCAGGATGTTAATAGGTTTACTGATTTTTGTTCCTCGGGAAATGTTCGGAAAGTGTGCCACCGGTTTTGCTCGGCTAGATCTTTTGTTAGTTTGGAATGGATTGTCGATGGTCCCTCAATTTAAACTGACTCGTTGTAGTTTTACATTCGCAGCTACCTTTCCCATGACAATCATGAATTATTCGGAATCGGTTGGATTTCCCCGTACATGCTATCCCAGAGTCAGTTTTATTGTCCCGTTAAAGTCCAATTTCCCGGGATTTGCGTTGCCCCATCTAAATCCTCCAGTCCACTTGAGTCTATCTTTTTTCGCATGCCAACTGCGAAAAGGACAAAAAACAATAACGGGGTATTAGCATTACTTTTTGTCGATTACCTTCTGAATGGTTCCGCTGTAGGAATCTATGAAGGGTATTACGCTTACTAGTTGAACACCCATGCTCGTTGACTCTGGAATTCACTTGCTCTATTCTGTTGATTCTACGGAGGATCAACGACGCTCCGTGGAAATCCTACAAAGTTCCGAGTTTTATCATCGTTCCCCAGCTATTTTGTTCCACCCTTAAACGTTTTAAATCGATGCGTGTAACAACTTCCCGAGAAAAGGTTTCCGTTACGGAAATCGACAAATCCCCAACGACATGTTCGGAGCAAGCGAAGAAAAGGACCCCATTTTCGACCCAGAAACACTGATGAGATGCCACTATTTGATCCGCCTCGATGGGAAAATCATTTATTGCGAATTTGCGGAGCTGGGAAAATCACCTCCAGCTATACAAACACACACACACACCCGCGTATACTTCATCATTCTCTGACAGTCACTCAGTCAGTGCTGGTTTCGGTGTTTCTGCTTATGTTGTCCGCTGTTCAAGGGGACCGCGGTCGGAAGGGATGGTAGCTAGTGCGCGGTTTCAATGCAGACAAATCCAGCGAGGGGCGTTGAAAATGCGGATGGGATGTAGAATAAACATACGGATTTCCAAGTGATGAACTCTGGCCGCCGAGGACGCTCTCCGTATGGTGGTGAAGCATGATGGAGTTAAGTATTTCCCCTATTTGCAGTTTATGGACCCGTGGATGGGGGAGTCGGCAAACGGCTAGGACGATGATGAACTCAACTAGATTGTCGTAAAGTGTGGAAATGAACATTTGATTGACTGTTTCGCTCAATTTGGTTGGGTAAATATTCGCGCCGGATGGAAGGGTTATAGAAGGTGAGGTATTTGAGAAGATGGCAATTAATTAGGATGTACATTGTGGGCTACTGAGTTGAATGGCTGGAGCAGTTGCTGGAAACAGATTTGAATGCGTACTGAATAGAAGCTTCACTCTATAGGAAGAATTATATTCTAACGGTGATTATTGAGATGAGTGAGGATCAAACAGCTCTTTGAGTGATTAAGGGTTCTATTTGTTTAGAAACTTCAGATACGAGCTTAAATCGTGTCAATGTATACGCTTTTGCGAACACCTAAGTGACGTAAGACTGTTTCGTTTGAAAATCTGCACTCACCACATTCAAATATTCTAGCCAGTAAGTGGTTGAGTTCTAGTCCATGGAGCAATCAAAAGACGGAATACAAATCTGAGTGATATAATACAATAAAGCAGCTTGCTTAATAATAAGTAATCCACATGTATTTTTCAAAATGCCGGTGTATGAGTAGCAAGCGTGACTACATCTCACCCAGTGGGTCTGGGTTCAAGCTCAGCCGTGGGGATTTTCTGAGAAGAGAATTTTTTTCTTTTTTTTTTATTTTGTTTATAAAGGTTTTAACATTAAGGTCATTCGCCTCTTCGGGTTAGAAAAATCTTTTATGAAAAATTTCTAACCCTATGTGCGGGGTCGGAACTCGAACCCAGGTGCGCTGCGTACAAGGCAATCAATTTACCAACTACGCCCACCCCTTGAGAAATTTCTCTGGTTACATTTTCATTCGAATGGGAAGTACATCCGTTGGCCTCCAGTCCATGTATTGATGGGTCGATATCTGGTCCAGGTGGTGAAGTCGCTTCTGGCGTCGGTCACGAGAACATTGATATTGAAATCTTCGAACATTTTTTAAGCGAATCAGAAGATAATAGTCATGAAATTTGCCTTTCGACCTCGTCTCATCAGAATCCGACACTAGCTTAGTGACAGTACTATAAAATTACATTTGACGTAAACAACATTGCGACGTATTTTGCTGTCTAATAATAGAATTTTACATGTTTTGAGATGTGAAATCAAATATTTTTTGATGTAGAACTCTGTTGAATGGAGATGGAGACTTGTGAACAAAGCGCATTTTTACATGTTCTTGAATGTAAATTAAAATGAATTGTGACGCTCTTTATGTGCATCTTGCGAGATGTAAATATTTTTGAGTGTGTAGCGCCAAAAATAAACTTCTTTACCTGCGTGATTTCACTCTTGACTAGGGGTTTCCTCAGGAACACAAATTGTGTCTACGTGTTTGGAGCTGGCGTCAATCCGGCGCTAGCTTAGTTCTATCACTAAGTTAATTTCGGATTCCAATGAGACGAAGTCGAAATGAAAATTCCATAACCATTGTAGTTATAGGTTTTGTGGTCTTTACGCGCAAAAATGATTTTGAACAATTTTCTCCATAATGGAGAAAAAATAGTTTTTACCAAAATTGATCTTCACTAAGCAGAAATATAGCATACACTCTTAGAAAAAATGAAAATTACATATGATGTAAACAACGTAGTGACATATTTTTCTATCTGATAAGACAATTTTAAATGTTATGATATGAAAAATAAAATATTGTATCTCTTTTGATGTAAAACTGTGACTGAATGACCTAGAAAAAGTCCGAGCAACTCACATTTTCACATCTATTTAAATGTAAATTTATGTGAATTGGGACGCTCCTTTTATGTGCATCTGGCAAGACGTAAAGTTACACAATTGTTTTTGCTTTGTAATGAATCAGAAGATTGTTGTCAATAAAAGAAGTATTGAATTTTGTATGTGTTGTTGGTACTGATAAATTCCTAGAACCTATTTATCATTTAAACTTTGTAGTACTAAGTCTTGTCAGCTTAATTAGTTTGCTCGCCAGGGCATTTAAAAGGTAACTAGATCGTTTTCAACTTCAATTCCCAAACACTCGATCAGTTTAGTGTCAGAAGACGGTAAAATGTGATGTTTGATTCTGCGGTTAACCTCTATTGCGATTCCCAAAGCGGAACTGAGCCAGGCTCCAATCCCATTCGCTTTTAAAATATACACTGCCGGTCAATAAAATAGGTGTGAGATAAAAATACATTAAATCAAAAACTATTTTTATATTCAGAGATTTTATAGTTTTGCTCTGTCGTAAATATGATAACGCACACTTTTATTTGTGAATTAAATGTTATGCTATATTCTCCATGTAATCCATAAAAGTACCTGGTCAGTGAAATAGGTGTATTGTAATCCATTGAATTTAAATGTTTCAAACAGTCTTCCCAAATGAACATCGAACACCATGTTCGCTCTAGTTCTGTGCTCATCTTATACCCACATTTCGTGTGCAAACTCGAACGCGCTAATGCGTACCAAAACACGTGCACGTGTTCGTCTGCACATCCGAACTCCATGTACGTATACGGTGTTCGTAAACACTGGAAACACTAGTTTTCTCTTTCTCTCACTCATCATCACTAGCGTTGACGCATTCTGTTTTGTGCTTGCCTTTCTTGTATACACGGTGTACACGGTGTGCGTACATGGTGTTTAAACCTAAGTTTGCACATCGTTCGCTTGGGTTCGGTGTTCGATGCAAACCTGTACACAAAGGCAAAGCATGTTTGCGGTTGAACGCGTGCACGAAATTTTGTACACGGGTGCAAACTTGTCGATGATCATGGGAAGACTGGTTTAAAATATAATGATTTTAGGGCTTCAATATTTTAAACAAGTAGTAGCCTGTGTAACGTGCCTTTTTCAACAACATTTTATCCATTCGTCTTAGCATTGAGCCATTCAAACGCTGCTAAGTTTCCGTTGGTATAGCGTACCATTCCTCTTAAACTGCTTCCTACAAACGATCCTTATTTGTGAAATTTCGGCCGGATATCTTCTTTTTAAGCACATTCCGTAGATTTTCTATAGGATTGACGTCAGGAGATTTATAGTTATAGTTATAGATTATAGTCCCTTTATTATCCCGAAAACATTCCTTCGCATACTTCGATGTGTGTTTCTGATCAATATCTCGCTGAAACTGCCATATAAAGCCACGTTATTTTTAGCATAGGACAGCATGACATCCTTTCAGATGCCTTGCATTCAAATATTGCTATTGTAGTGGTTATGCGAAATATAGAACCTGCACCACTGCATGAAAAGCAGTCCCAAGCCTCAATATTCTCGCCTCCGTGCTTTACCGTATCTTGCGTGTGTCACAGATCAAACTCTGCACTTTTGACGTCTAACGTATCGTTAAGCATCGATCTTCGATTCGTTCCTCTAAAGGATAAATCGCCATTTTTTTATTCCTTCTGGGCCAGACTATGAACGCTGTTGAAAATCAAATTGCATTCTTCTTCGAAGGCTTTTGCTTCGCAATAGTGGGACCTTCCTAGCAATTCTTTCTGGAAGATTGGCATTTTGCAGCCTACGGTAAACTGTTCTCGGATCTTTCCACATTTCCAACTTGCTGTATCAGTGCTGGTTGAAGCGAATGGATCAGATTTTGTTAGTAATTTGTTAGTAGATGTCTTCTCGGTTTTTTTGCGTGCTTCCTTTTTTAAAATTTCTAAGGCATTTGTAACGAAGTTTTCGGAACGCCCAAGTGTCTTCGCGATTTATTTGTATGTCTTATCTTCTTAAACAATTTTTTTAGCGCAACTCGTACCATTTGAGTACAGTAAGATACTCGACCCATTCTGTAACAAAACCTTGCCTTATTCAACGTTTAAATACATTTATTAGCATGCTGAATACAAACTTTACCAAATAAAACATATATTGAAATTATGTAAAAATATAACTGGATAATATATTTCACACACCTATTATATTGACCACACAAAAAAACCTATGCCAGTCTTGTTTTGCATTTGGGCAAGGATTGCAAATTTAATCAGCACCAACAATCCATTCGTAATTTAACAGATACCAAGGCTTGTGGTGGTCGATGTGATTGAGAATCTGTAGCTAAATAATCTATCACACACCTATTTTATTGACCAGCAGTGTATGAACTAAAAGCGGTTTGGGCCAGAACTCGACCCAGCCCGGATTTAAGCAAAAACGGCACAAGGTGGCTCGTACCCCGGTTGGAACTGCGGGGCGGTAAGGAATAGGAGCTCTGTATCGGAGGTGAATGCCGACTTAGTGTGGCCTTATGCTGCACAATAATACAGCTCCGCCAACCTGAACCCGGTGAAACAAATCTTATGTAAAAATTTAGCCGTTTGAAAGAGATGCAAGCAGAATTTTTATACTATGGTATCCCAACGAAGAAGAGAAAAAGAATATCAAATCAATGTTCTTTATGCGAATAATGCACAGTGGGCTAGAAAGAAAAATTAGCAAGATAAAACCTCTAGCGCTTTAGTTAGGCAATTTTTTGAAATGCTGTTTTCAGTTTCAGTTTTCAGTTTTATCTACTCCTTCTTTTGATGATATAAATAATTTTCAATTTTTACTACATTTTTTCTACATAGTTGCGATACTAACATTTTAATTCGTGTTTTAGAGGTTTGGAGTCTTCTGCCATGTTTTAGAAAGTTTAAAATTACAACAAATTCTCGAAGATATCTATATCTATTATTATCAAGGTTCTAGTTGTTTTTGTTAAATTTCACTGAAATTTACGTTTTTGCAGTTCGTCCTTCATCTTCGTTAAATTTATAACTTACCACTTTAAGCTTCTATCAGAACTTATAATTGCGAAGCCGCTGGTGTTAAAAAACGGTTTCGCTACACTCAGTGCACTAGTTGAAAGTTTCGTCGTATTCTGGAAACATTAATAGCATCAGTCGATTAGCCCAACAATGTATGTTGGATTGACCTACGTTGTATTTTGGTCACATGATATGAATAAAAACTAGTTTTAATCCACCTAGTGGTGAACTTGTGCCTTTCTCATTTGTCCAAACTACGATTCAAAGGCTGGTTATGAAATAATATAAAAGTGGACACAATGGCGGAGAGTCTTAGGGGTCCGGACCTTCACCCAAAAATTTTAAACTTGTTGAGAAATTTTAAATTAGTTTGAATTTTTTGAATTAATTTTATCTTTTCAAGCCAAATTTGACCACCAATACTGATTTTTATTAAATGAGGTTTTTACGTATTACGTTTTTTACAATGTTTATTTTAAAATCGAAATTTCAAACCCCACCCGAATTTTTTTTCTGGAGCCTATTACATATTCAATATGATTTGCACATATAAACAATGGATCGAAAGCCATGAACTTGAGATGTGTGGACTCTGAAACACTTGAAACTTGAAGGGTCCGGGGGCACAGAACTCCGTCGAAGATTTTCAGCTTGTTTAGAAAGTTCAAATAAGTTTCAATTTTAAAGTAATTTCAAACTCAAAATCATTTCAAACTAAATTTTCACTGGTTTTTATTAAATGCGGATATTGCGTATTACGTAATGTGTTCAATTCAAAATCGAAATTTCAGACCCACTAGGAAATTTTATTCCGGATCCTCTGCTTGAAACAAAAACATATAATATTTAATTAGCTTAATCAGTATTAACTCAATGTTGTCTTTTATTTTATCATGCGGATGTGTATGTGAAAGGGATGAACAACCGAACTACCCCCAGCCTATCTTGGTATGTCTACTGGGTGAAGGTGATTGGGATGAGAGAAGGGTGAGTCTGAAGAGGGTGGATGGAGTGGTCGTTTGAGGGGGATCTGTTTAGGGGCTTGATGGGGGTAACTTGATAGGGGGCTTTATGGGGTAAATTAATGCGTGGCCCTTGAAGGGGGGTTAGGCAGAGGAAAGGGTGGTGTGTGATGTCCCTAGTAACAATTGTGGTTTTATAATAATTTTAAAGCCACCGATAAAACTTAGATTGTACTTGTAGCGTGCTATAAAACTTCAATTGTTACTTGGGGTGTGCTGGTAGCAAACCCTCATTGCATACCCCTAGTTACGTCCCCGTTAAAATGAAGAAAACCTACCTTAGTCAAAAAACATTTGGCCCTTCTCCGGGATTAGGTTGGCCATGTTCAGAGTGATTGCATAACCTTTCTACATGACAAATACAAAAATATGTCAAAGTCCAAAAGGTCAATTTTCGTCAAATTTTTATTCGAAGTTTTTTCAAATCTCGATGGTTTATGAATTTTAAAGACATTTGGCATCAAAAATACAAAATCGAAATTTTTGTGTGCTCCACCATTTGAGCATTTTTCAGTTACTGCTTATATGGAATGAAGAGCCGTCGTAGGTAACCAATACGGTCCAAGCGACTTTGGTTAGTCATTATTGATCTAGACAGGCAAATCCATGTAATTTTGCACACATTTTAATAAGTTTTGCATCATTTTTATATCATGGTGGTACCAGTTTATGTGGGAATTTGCAACGCGTAACTCAGGAACCGGAACTCCAGTCAATAAAAAAGTCAATAGCAGCCGATGGGAAGGTTGTACCTTTCACTTGAGACTAAGTTTTATTGCAAATCGGTTTAGCCATCTCTGGGGAACAGAGGTGACATACATACACAAAGATCTTTCAATTTCAATCTCGACGAACTGAGTCAAATAGTATGACATTCGGGATTTGGTTGCCCACTTTCAGAGTGATTGCATTCTATAAGAGAAATGCAAAAAGGTATCGTTGAAAAGTGTACAGTGGTAAAAAAGTTTATGCGTGACTTAACTAATTCTATTCTAGTTCAAAATTTGTCTAAGTCTGTAAATCTGACGTGGAATGCATCGTTTAGATAGTCGTTTTAATATGAATAACTACCTTCAGTACAATTTTTTTCCAAAAAAATTTTTGTTTATGCAAAAATACATGAGTTTGCTGAATGGAGAGCGAGTAACGGCGCTATAACCTAGGCTCATTAGCCAAGACAGTGCTAAATACCTTTATCCCATCTTTGGATAGAATCAAAGGGGTGCCTCTTAGCCAAGTTACTCCCAACGATTTATCAAACCCGCATCAAATTGAAACGGTCGGTACAGTTGTCCACGTTTCTTCCTTATTCAAGTTTCAAACGCATTCATTGGTTAAATTCTTTATAAAATGTATAATTTTTAATCACCTTCTTCAATTTCATTTTGTACACCGCAGTTGGCCGGGACCGCTTTAATAATTGTGTCACATATCTGCCACAAACATTAACCCATTCATGCCATGTTGTTTCTAGACAACAACGCTTTTAAACAGCTAAAATAAATGTGACTATTGCTTTTCATTTGCTTATTAACAGATACAAGGATCAGCTCTAGAACTGAAGTTATAGCAATTAGTCTGATTGGATTCCGATGAAGCAGTGCTGTCAGGGACAGTTTATGTTAATGACGGAAAATGATTTTTTCAGATATATTCGTTATGTTGCAATATTATTGAAAACTGATAAAACTTATCCATTTAAACTGTCTTCGGCTACGCAAGTGGACTATTGTAAATATTCTAGGAGAATTGTATTGAACATTGGAAGGTACAAATTGAGCAGCTTCTAGCACTGCGAGGGAAGCACCTATCTTTATAAAAAAAGCTTTTCGTGTTTCTTGACCCCTCCGTTTCAAGGAAAAATTGTTTTTTTCCTTCTTACCTGCACACCAAAACAAAAGCTGGGAATGAAAGGGTAAATATTGGCAAGAAAAATTTTAGGCAATTTTCCAGGATCCCTACATGGATCGGCTGTATATGTGTATTGTGTATACTAGATTAGAAAGAAATACGTGAGATAGGTGAATGATTTTGTGTTTCAGAACAAGTTGTATATTGATGATAGTGAAAAAACAAAAATCGCAGACCATAAAAGCCATCTCGCGCAAACAATCTAGCTTGGAGTGCGCTTTCGAAAATATGTCCTTTCAGTCTATTGTGGAAGCGATACGCGGTCATGAGGTGCCTGTATGTGTTTCGAGTTGGATTAACGCAATGCTTAGTAACCGCATTCTTTCCTCGTCACTAAGGTAGGTAGAGATAAGAAAGTTGAGTATTTGTTATGGAATCTGGTTGCCAATGGCTTGATAAGATAACACAGTGAGGTCGGACTTCCAACCTACGGGTTTGCTGATGATTATCAAAGACAATACCTGAGCTTGGCATCGGAGTGATGTTGGACTAAATGCAACCAGTATTAAGAGATATTGAACAATGGTGTCAAAAGATATTTTTTCCAGTAATCCCAACAAAACTTCAATGGTTACAATAGCCGGGGTTCGTTCTTAGTAGTATTTTACTCTGTGTTACTGTGCATGGATCAAGTCAAATGCATTGGAGTTTTATTGAATTCAAAACTGAACTTGTCTGCTCACATTGAGTTTAGTGTCAAGAAAGCATACATAGCCTTCAGGCTGTGCAGGAAGCTTTTGGAAAAAATGTGGTCTCGAACCCAAATATATCGTTTGTATTTGTATTTAAAAATATTTTTGTACATCTGACAATAAGTAACAATTTTTTGGGATGTCTGCAACAATTGTACATCCAATACTGTCGTACGGATGCCTTGTGTGGTGGTAGAGGGGAAAGGTGTTCAAGATCCAATCGAAGCTCAGCCATGTGCAAAGAGTGGGGCTCATAGCGATGACTAGAGCATTTACGACAACTCCGATTGCTGCATGCAGACTGAAGGATTCTGGTCTTTGAAACATGAACACTGTTGATCTTACCACAAGTCATTCCTGACTTTGGGCACAAATGATTACAGTCTACCTTCTCATCTCGTGTAGCACAGAAACTAAAATTTTGCTCCACTATAGTTTGTCTTTCTACCGAGCGCGCTTTGCCATTTATCGAAACAAACAATGTAGTATCGTTACATCCGGCTCAGCAGTTCACTGAGTCAGGCGCAGGAAATAAAAATACTCGTACTACAGGAAAACACTAATTCGATTGACTATTAAAACTCGCGCTAGATCTACAGTATGGCATCGCATTTTTTTATTCTCAAACCACCACAACACCCCAACTCCTTAATATTATGATGAATGTTAAAGTAAGCTCAGATACCAACTTTAACATCATTTGGTACAATTTTCGTCCTCTCCCACTTATTTTGAAATTTTTCGCCATTGCCTTCTTCCCCAATATTCTCCCATAATGGCAATGGCAAAGTCTTCAAGCGAAGTAGGCTCACTTTCCTTTTTAAGATATATTGTTTTAAATTATCCACTCCGCAATCATTTGATTATTCTACCAAATTGGCGAAAGAGAGAAGTTGTTTGTTACAGCCGTGGTACACAAAAACAATCCACCCACCACGGAAATGAGAACAGAATTCAATAACCCCCGCAGTTTGCACACTCATCCTGTCGCTCATCCGGTTCCCGCATCAAGCTTATCGATTGATTACATTGTCTCAGCTAACACAATTTACCGAAAGTCAATTTTACTTCCCGGAAACTTCATCGCATAGAGAATCCAAGGAAATCTTTGTCAGCGTTGTTAGTCGACGGCTATTCACCGAACGACGCTCTTTAAGAAAAATACTTCACTTTTCTATATCGCGTTAAATAAAAATGGCAACCGATATGCATACTTCTTCTAAACCATACCATCGATAAGTTATTGGCGTCGGTTTTATCGCTACGTGGATCCCGGCTCTGTTCAGGACGCACCCGTGCGTGTTAGGGTGATTATGATGCAAAAGGGAAAAATGTATCATGTTTGCTTCTTTTGGAGCTCACAGTTGACGTTGCCTAGCTAGACCGGAAATGGAAAAGACGACCTTTCGACGGTGAAGTCAGTTGTAGCATATTTATCATATGGAATGTATGGCAACAAAGAAAAGGAGAAAATCGACTGCACGCTAATTTTAGAATGATCATATTATTGTGGTCAGTTTCAGGAAGATGGCCGAACAAACGAGAAAAGGAAATTGGAAGGGTACTCTTTTATGTGGCGTTTTTGTTACATTTTTCTGTGCCTCAAGGTGAGATCGATCCCGAAAGCAGCGGCTATCAAGGTTGATGATGATCCGGGAATAACGATCCCTTCCAAGGATTGACTGCCAATCGTCCGACTGCGGCGATGGAAGCGATCCTGGATAAATATTTTGCTTTCCCTCGTACGCTTAAGTGATTTTGTAAATTGAGAAGGAGTCGACCGACTAGTGGCTTCCCACTTTCTGCGTCAAAGGCAACGAAATGAAGGCGACCAGTAGCTCTGATGGGAGCTGTTTTCCCTCCTTTTTTGGGGCCAGGCAGTGAGGGTCGGTTCGATATACAATAGCTTTTTGGCCGGACAACTGAAGCCATTTGGCTGACTGGGGGTGAGGTTCGGAGAGCTCATCCGGACAGCAGCGTCGAGATAATCGATGGAAATGTGCTGTGTCGAATTTAGTTATCATATGGCCGAGGAAGTGTGTAAATGATTTTTATTTTCTGACTTTGTTCCGTTCGATGGATTCGAAATGGTTTCTTGCTAGAGAGGGTGTAATAAAGAGGGACGTGTTAGCGTCGGGTTGTTTCCTGATGTTGATTTTCCGAAGCGGAAGGAAGGAAGGATGCCATTGGGCTATTTACCCTACGGTAATGGGTCCGGAATGATGTAATTTGAATTCGTCGTAACGAGAATGGGACTTGTGGCGGAAGTGGCGATTTGCGTTTGCTGTTCGAAGCGACCCTTAGATTGATGATGGTGCCACATTATTTTGAGCTCAGTAAATGGGTAAGTTAGTGAAGTGTAAAACACACCTGTTGGAGTCATATATAATCTAGAAATTTTGCAGTTTAGAAATTTCAACGATTTCTTGAACCTGATTCAGTGTGGCCAAGAGTTTCAACAACAGTTTATTTATTCTTGCACAAAAACATCAATTAAAACTTTCTTTCTCCGAAATCACTCCTAAAACAACCTCTTTGACTGCCAAAACTGATAAGCATCTGACCACCTACAGCACCGAGTACCGTCCGTCCGTCCATCCGTCCATCCAGCGGAAGGTGGTATGTACATGAATCGAAGTAGACACACAACTGTTCGTTCAACATCGGTTAGGACAGCACTGGGGAATGTAATCCGCTTGCCTGATCTTCCCGTACCGGAATCTTCGTTCGAGCGTCGAATTGTCCACATTTTTCCACTTCACTCTTCATTGGCTGCTGGGACTCTGGCTGCTGGTTCAAGTGTTCGAAAATGTCTGCAGCAGGCGACATACGAGCATCACATCGTACATGCTTAGCTACACAATCGGATGCTGCCATTCAGCGTGCCAGCTGGGACAGAACGAAGGGAAAAATCCGGTTAGGAAAATCTACCAGCCAGCCAACCAACCAACCAACCATAATCTCCACTCCAAATGTAATCTAGAAGAATTGATTTAGAATGCTATCATTACAACCGTATTCTCTGCGGGCCATAATGCGAGTGTTTCCGGGAGGGTGGCTCTTGTGGGTGTGTATGTGTGTGTAGATTTGTGCTTAGCCAACACACCACTTCGATTTTCCATCCCCCATGTTCCCGTGTTCACCGTCATGCTTTAGTCTGTCCTTTTAGAAAATCAATTCCTCGAAGCGTTACGACTTTCGCCACTCAGCATCGGCTTCTGCCACCTTTGACTCCGTCAAACTGAAACCGTGTCCCTGATTGTTTCACACTTACCGACTTATCTTGCAATTTCAATCAGTGAGGACGAATGAGCTGAAACAAACGATAGGGACAAGAAACAAATAAGTGTGAGGCAAAAAGTGTAATCGGTTTGGGCATTGAGTAAGAGCTTTCTATTCAAGTTTTGAGAAATTCTCAGATTACGCCAGGGTCACATAGCTTTAACCTGTTCCTGTTCGAATTTCATGGAATTCTCTTCGTTCTCGGATAGTAGGTAGCAGTGAAAAAAAAATAGTGAAGAGAATCGACAGAGAAAAAAAATGTTCCTTGCTTGATGCTTATCATTGGCGTGCAGTCACCCGTGCACGGTTTTCCAGGTTGACCGACATTGTCGCACAAGTCACGGTCAGTTATCTCGGACACGGAAGAGGATTGGCCTCCCGGGGGATTTATATGCAGTCGTTGGTTCGTTCTTGTGTGGGAGGTAGTTGTGACGGAGTTTTGGACGGAGTCAGAGTTTTTTTTTGTACGGCTTTTTTTCGGTCACCCGATTTTTCGTTGTACTATCAAGCGTAAGGGAATTCGGATTAGGATTACTCCATTTTTAGGTTAGTTTTTGAAAGCGACTGACTGCGTTGAACTGAACGACTAGAAAATAGGCGCAACAATTGTGTATCTTCGTAATATGCACGATTATTGTAAGGAAAAAATGAAAAAAATATGAGAGCAATCTGCGCCATGATAGGTCCGTACCAGTGCTGAGCTTTATCACGCAAAATTATGGAAAATCTACCAGAAAAATGAGACTAAAATTGTTAACAATTAAAATAGTGAACGACGGTGCCTATTGGGTTACGGTTCTCACTCCAATCATTTGGCAAAAGTAAGAAGGTTTTCCCATGAATCTCACTCAGTGGAATCATCGTTGAGCGTAATTGAAAGTGACCACCATTTTATTCACGGTAAAATACGATTATGGCGAACTTTTTATTAAATGAATGAGCTAGTATTAACAAACAGGCGATTTTAAAAATATTTGAATGTGTAATCTCCTAGTGTTAGGAAATTCAAAATGCAAAACAAAAATGAGAAAATTGGTACTTTTAAGCCAATGCAAACGTGCCTTATCAAATAATTGAATTGAATAAAAAACAGGCGATTTCCAACAAATAGAATGGCGCAAAAGAAACAGAAAGGTGGCGAAAACACACTAACACTAACAATACACTAATAGTTATTCAGTTACCACTCCAACACAACATAAATGGTACTTAATCTGTCTGTCATTTCAATGCACTCTCTCCTCGTACGGCTTCTGTAAAAGACTATGAAATACTATGTGAAATGAATGGAAACAAAGTGACGATCATTTCATATTTACCATCGGAATTCATTGACCATCGCGAGATTGCACAAAATTGGACCGTAATAATTGACCGACGAGCAATAATATTATTGCATTGTTAGCACCGCCCAATCGAATAGCTATGAACTGGAATGACCTGTTTGAAAATCATTCATTTCGTATAGTATGCAGGTCGGCAGCATGAACCAGTCGGATCAGACTGTTAAGACCGGAAAAAAGTGAGTGTAAGAAGAATCAAGAATAAAAAGAGTCAATAGAAAAATAGAGCTAAGGGAAAATGTATTAAGAGTAGAAATACATATAGAGTAAAATTAGTTATAAATAAATAAATCTAATGAAATATAAATAAACACTAGAATAAGTAAAAAGTATACAAATGTCAAGATTGAAGAAAAGTCAGGAATATTAAAAATTAGAAAAATCCCACGAAGAAATGAAGTTCAATAACAAAGAAAGTTATTAGTGCATGATAGTTAATGATACAAATGATTCAAGAGTGAATATAACCCAAATGATAAAAATATATAGAAAAACAAAAATAAAAAGTTAAAAGTATCTGAGAGTCCAGAGCTAAAAAAGAATTTAATTGTTATGGTAAATGGTAAAAACGAGTCGAGAGAAAAATTACCAAGTGTAAAATATATAAACTATTAAACAGATAACAATAAAAAGAATCAACAGAGAAAAAGAGTCAGAGATGACGCATTAATGAAAAGGTAAGACTAAATAGATCCAGTTTACCAATAATTACAACAAGCTAAAAAATAGTTAGTAGTAAAACTAAGTAAGAGTAAGAACTATTTCCAATTTCAAAAGAATTGATAGTGGTTCAGAGTCCACAGTGGTCAAGAATCGTTCAGAGTCGTCCAGAGTCATCCAGAAGTCGTTCAGAGTCGTTCAAAGTCGTCCAGAGTTGTCCAAAGTCATCCAGAGTCGTCCAAAGTCGCTCAGAGTAACCCATAGTCGTCCAGACACGTTTAGGGTCGTCCAGTGTCGTTCAGAGCCGTCTAGTGTCGTCCAGAGTCGTCCGAAGTCGTCCAGTGTCATTCAGAGTTGCCCAGAGTCGTTCAGAGTAGTTCAGAATAGTTTCGAGTCGTTCACAGTCGTCCAGAGTCATCTAGAGTCGTCCAGAGTAAGTTCAGAGTCGTCCAGAGTCGTTCAAAGTCGTTCAGCGTCGTCGAGAGTCGTCCAGAATCGTCCAGAGTCGTTCAGAGTCGTACAAAGTCGTTCATAGTTGTCCAAAATCGTTCAGAGTCGGTCGTCCGGAGTCGTCCAGAGTCGTCCAGAGTTACCCAAAGTCGTCCATAGTCATCTAGAATCGTTCAGAGTCTTCAAGAGTTGTCCAGAATCGTCCAGATCCGTTCAGAGTCTTCCGGAGTCATCCAAAGTGACCCAGAGTCATCCAGAGTTTTCCAAAGTGATCCAGAGTTTTCCAAAGTCATCCAGAGTCATCCAGACCCGTCCAGAGTCGCCAAGACACTCGTCACGAGTCATCAAAACTCTCGTCAACAGTCGTCAAGAGCCCTGTCAAGTGTCGTCAAGACTCTCGTCAAGAGCCCTGTCAAGAGTCTTTAAGACTCTTGTCAAGAGTCGTCAAGACTCTCGTCAAGAGTCGTCAAAACTCGTCAAGAGTCGTGAAGACACTTGTTAAGAGTCATCAAGATTCTCGTCAACAGTCGGCAAGAACGCTGTCAAGAGTCTTCAAGACTCTCGTCAACAGTCGTCAAGAGCCCTGTCAAGAGTATTCAAGACTCTCACAAAGAATCAAGAGTCGTCAGTAGTCGTCAAGAGTCGTCAACAGTCCTCAAGAGTCGTCAAGAGTCGTCAAGAGTTGTCAAGAGTCGTTTAGACTTTAGTCAAGAGTCGTCAAGACTCTTGTCAAGAGTCGTCAAGACTCTTGTCAAGCGTCGTCAAGACTCTCGTCAAGAGTCGTCAAGACTCTCGTCAAGAGTCGTCAAGACTCTCGTTAAGAGTCGTCAAGATTCTCTTCAAGAGCTGTCAAGGCTCTCGTCAAGACTCTTCAAGAATTGTCAAGAATCTCGTCAAGAGTTGTCAAGAGTCGTCAAGAGTCGTCGAGACTCTCGTCAAGTGTCGTCAAGACTCTCGTCAAGAGTCGTCAACACTCTCTTCATGAGTTGTCAAGACTCTCGTCAAGAGTCGTCAAGGCTCTCGTCAAGAGTCATCTAGACTCTCGTCAAGAGTCGTCAAGACTCTCGTCAAGACTCTCGTCAAGAGTCGTCAAGGCTCTCGTCAAGAGTCGTCAAGACTCTCGTCAAGAGTCGTCACCACTTCCATTAAGAGTCGATAGGACTCTCGTCAAGAGTCATCAAGACTTTCGTCAAGAGTCGTCAAGACTCTCATCAAGAGTCGTCAAGGCTCTCATCAAGAATCGTCAAGACTCTCATCACGAGTTGTCAAGAGTCTCGTCAAGAGTCGTCAAGACTCTCATCAAGAGTCGTCAAGGCTCTCATCAAGAATTGTCAAGACTCTCATCACGAGTTGTCAAGAGTCTCGTCAAGAGTCGTCAAGACTCTCATCAAGAGTCGTCAAGACTCTCTTCATGAGTTATCAAGACTCTCGTCAGGAGTCGTCAAGACTCTCGTCAAGAGTCGTCAAGGCTCTCGTCGAGAATCATCTAGACTCTCGTCAAGACTCTCCTTCAAGAGTCGTCAAGACTCTCGCTGAGAGTCGTCAAGATTATCGTCAAGAGTCGTCAAGACTCTCGCCAAGAGTCGTCTTGATTCTCATCAAGAGTCGTCAAGATTCTCATCAAGAGTCGCCAAGCCTCTCGTCAAGACTCTCGTCAAGAGTCGTCAAGACTCTCGCCGAGAGTCGTCAAGACTATCGTCGAGAGTCGTCAAGCCTCTCGTCAAGAGTCGTCAAGACTCTCGTCAAGAGTCGTCAAGACTCTCGCCAAGAGTCGTCAAGACTCTCGCCAAGAGTCGTCTTGACTCTCATCAAGAGTCGTCAAGACTCTCGTCAAGTGTCGTTAAAGACACTCGTCTAGAGTCGTCACCGCTTTAATTAAGAGTCGATAGGACTCTCGTCAAGAGTCGTCAAGACTCTCGTCAAGAGTCGTCAAGACTCTCGTCAAGAGTCGCCGGGACCATCGTTAAGAGTCATCAAGACTTTCGTTAAGAATCGTCAAAACTGTCGTCAGGAGTCGGCAAGACTCTCGTCAAGAGTCGGCAAGACTCTCATCAAAAGTCATCAAGACTCTCGTCAAGAGTCGTCAAGACTCTCGTCAAATGTCGTCAAGACTCTCGTCAACAGTTGTCAAGACTCTCGTCAACAATTGTCAAGACTCTCGTCAACAGTCGTCAAGTCTCTCGTCAACAGTCGTCAAGACTTTCGTCAAGAGTCACCAGGACTCTCCATTCAAGAGTCATCAAGACTTTCGTCAAGAGTCGTCAAAACTGTCGTCAGGAGTCGTTAAGACTCTCGTCAAGAGTCGTCAAGACTCTCGTCAAGAGTCGTCAAGACTCTCATCAAAAGGCGTCAAGACTCTCTTCAAGAGTCGTTAGGAATCTCGTCAAAAGTCGTCAAGACTCTCATCAAGAGTTGTCAAGACTCTCCTCAACAGTCGTCAAGACTCTCATCAAGAGTCATCAAGACTCTTGTCAAGAGTCGTCAAGATTCTCGTCAAGAGTTGTCAAGACTCTTGTCTAGAGTCGTCACGACTCTCGTTAAGATTCGATAGGACTCTCGTTAAGAGTCGTCAAGACTCTCGTCAAGTGCCGTCAAGTGTCGTTAAGACTCTCTTCAAGACTCAGCAAGAGTCGTCAAGACTGTCGTCAAGAGTCGTCAAGACTCTCGTCAAGAGTCGCCAGGACTTTCGTCAAGAGTCATCAAGACTTTCGTTAAGAGTCGTCAAAACAGTCGTCAGGAGTCATCAAGCCTTTCGTCAAAGGTCGTCAAGACTCTCGTCAAGAGTCGTCAAGACTCTGGTCAAGAGTCGTCAAGACTCTCGTCAAGAGTCGTTAAAACTCTCGTCAAGAGTCGTCAAGACTCTCGTCAAGCGTCGTCAAGACTATCGTCAAGAGCCATCAAGACTCTCCTCAAGAGTCGCCAAGACTCTCGTCAAGAGTCGTCAAGACTCTCGTCTACATTTGTCAAGACTCTCGTCAATAGTTGTCAAGTCTTTCGTCAACAGTCGTCAAGACGCTCATCAAGAGTCGTTAGGACTCTCGTCAAGAGTCGTCAGGACTGCCGTCAAGTGTCGTCAAGATTCTCTTCAAGACTCTTCACGAGTCGTCAAGACTTTCGTCACGAGTCGTCAAGACTCTCGTCAAGAGTAGTCAAGACATTCGTCAAGAGTCGTCAAGACTCTCGTCAAATGTCTTCAAAACTCTCGTCATGAGTCGTCAAGACTCTCCTCAAGAGTCGTCAAGACTCTCGTCAAGTGACTCTCGACGTCACGACGTCACGACTCTCGTTAAGATTCGATAGGACTCTCGTCAAGAGTCGTCAGGACTCTCGTCAATTGTCGTCAAGACTCTCGTCAAGACTCATCAAGAATCGTCAAGACTTTCGTCAAGAGTCATCAAGACTCTCGTCAAGGCAAAAGGCAAAAGGCAAAAGGCAAAAGGCAAAAGGCAAAAGGCAAAAGGCAAAAGGCAAAAGGCAAAAGGCAAAAGGCAAAAGGCAAAAGGCAAAAGGCAAAAGGCAAAAGGCAAAAGGCAAAAGGCAAAAGGCAAAAGGCAAAAGGCAAAAGGCAAAAGGCAAAAGGCAAAAGGCAAAAGGCAAAAGGCAAAAGGCAAAAGGCAAAAGGCAAAAGGCAAAAGGCAAAAGGCAAAAGGCAAAAGGCAAAAGGCAAAAGGCAAAAGGCAAAAGGCAAAAGGCAAAAGGCAAAAGGCAAAAGGCAAAAGGCAAAAGGCAAAAGGCAAAAGGCAAAAGGCAAAAGGCAAAAGGCAAAAGGCAAAAGGCAAAAGGCAAAAGGCAAAAGGCAAAAGGCAAAAGGCAAAAGGCAAAAGGCAAAAGGCAAAAGGCAAAAGGCAAAAGGCAAAAGGCAAAAGGCAAAAGGCAAAAGGCAAAAGGCAAAAGGCAAAAGGCAAAAGGCAAAAGGCAAAAGGCAAAAGGCAAAAGGCAAAAGGCAAAAGGCAAAAGGCAAAAGGCAAAAGGCAAAAGGCAAAAGGCAAAAGGCAAAAGGCAAAAGGCAAAAGGCAAAAGGCAAAAGGAAAAGGCAAAAGGCAAAAGGCAAAAGGCAAAAGACAAAAGACAAAAGGCAAAAGGCAAAAGGCAAAAGGCAAAAGGCAAAAGGCAAAAGGCAAAAGGCAAAAGGCAAAAGGCAAAAGGCAAAAGGCTAAAGGCAAAAGGCAAAAAGCAAAAAGCAAAAAGCAAAAGGCAAAAAGGCAAAAGGGAAAAAGTCAAGTACCAAAGACGAAAGACAAATTTAAATTTCCCTAGTGGTTATATAATCAGTTCCTCATTGTCGTGATAGGTTAAGAGATCACATATTGAAAAATAGATCTGTTGAAAATTGTTTGTTGATGTTACGACTTCATACACATCAATCAGAACGATTCGATAACGTTTCTGGATTCAATCCATCAAAGATCAATAATGAAACGAATCGATTCCTAGCTGAACTTCCAAATCAATAATTAAAGCTTCTTTTGAGTGAGGGAAAAAAGTAAGTCTCACACGAAACTGTTTTAAAATTCCATTAAACCAGCTTGGAACTTTCGTTCGTAATTTACCTCGGCAATGAATAAAAAATCTCCCAATTACTTCGCTTTTAAACCCTAAGTCTAAGATGTAATGAAAATATTCGCCGCCCGACCCGGTCGTAGTCCCGTCGCGATTTTTCCCTCTGACTGCACACTCGACAAAATTCCATCCGGTGGAGTATAAAGTTGTATCATTCTCAACGCTACTTTTGGCAGCCGAAATGGTTGAGGATTATTTTTTTTCGTTGTTCACCCAGAACATTGGGATTTACGAGAACCGTTCGTTGAGGCAACTTTTCCTCACGCAACCGGACCGAGGACTAAAACGGACGACAGAAAGGCCACACTACAAACAAACAATTCAGTCAACGGCAGCACTTGAATAAAAAAAAAACTAAAATAGTACAACTTTCTACGAGTATGTGGTGCAGCCGAGAAGCGAGTCGGGGAGTGAAAATCATTTTTATTGCACACCATTGAAACCACCATTTTTCGCGCGATGTTGGATGGAAAAATTTATTTAACTTTTTAAACTATGTGCAAAACATGACCTCCTCTGTCGCGCGCGCTTGGTTGCATATATTTGCCTGACGCCACCCGCTCGGGAAACTAATCGTGCGAGCGCGGGGGAAAAACTTTTCCTTGCCAGTGTTTCGTCGTACAGGCGCGCGAGGGCCGACCATACACCACACAGGGCGACCGACACTGCCGGCGACGCGGCGATGGGATCTCCTTTAACGGGTGATAGAGAGCTTAAACCAGGAGATGCGAGAGGAACAGCAACAAAAAACTCATACAACGCGAACTGGTTTGCCCCACTGATCAACGTGTTCGACTGTCACGACCCGGCCAAAGGAATCCTTCGGAGCGGAGTTGGGGCAAAACAATTGCAGTTGTTGTTGTTGTTGTGGACAGTTTTGCCGGCATTTTTTTTGTTGCTTTCTACCCGATCCTTTTACAGCTTTGCATATTTATCTGCTGCGGTGTGGTGCGGTGGTGGTGGTTGCTTCCGTTGCACGGATTTCCATTCATTTTCAGTGTGGCATATATACATAGGGACAGGCAGAGCGGGAAATTGCTACGTGATGCTAATTGTAATGAGGTGATTCGCGATTCTTTCCCTTCAAGTTGTTCGCCGCTGCAAGTAGCAATTTGGCCATTAAATGTTCACGCTAACTGTGGTGATTGTGGTGGCGGTGCTGATGGTGGTTAGGCGACGGTGAGCGTGATCGTTTGTGGTTTTTGCCGGGTTGGGATTGGTGGTAGGATGGTGTCGTGGTTGTTCATCGGTTTATCCAGTTTTTCAGGAAACAAATCGTCCATAAACATTTCATTTTTTCCTAAACATTTGGCATGTTAGCCGAAATCCAGAATTTTTGTAACGGCAAAAAGGTTTGCATAAAATTTGCCGATATTTCGTTGTCAGCTGTTAGATTTATGGGAGATATTTGTCCTGATATTAAAATCATTGAAACCACCAAATAGACCGGTTTCGTCATCTGAAAATCGTTCAAGTCTCTTTCCATTTAATTGAATTATCCCGTTCAGCCGGGAATCATTCATCAATAGAATTAGCCAACTTTCGCTGAAAACTTCAGCGCTTACCTTTATTACCTTCCCGGCGGTGACTAGCTGCAACGAACCGGGCCAACATCGCAGAACCCCCAGCTAAACGAGAACGATCCGAGTCAAGCGAGGCCACCATCGAGCTTTAATTAAATTCCAACTCGACGAATTAAATACTTAACATCCATAGCCCTGCTCGGTCGATCCGTCGTCGCTCAACTATCCACCCCCGGTTCGAGTGAGTGCAGGCCTCAGAATATCTTCACCACCAGTCCGAAGAGATCCAGGGTCTCTCGGGGGAGGAGGATGCACGAAGACGGCTAAATTTATCTCTCTGTCACTGCCTGGCTAGCCTCGGGACCGTTGTTGGTAAAGTGATAATTATGAATTCATTCCCCCGGGTTTTTGTGCCCGGACCTCCTTCCCGGTAGACTCGCCATTCGGGTGTTAGTTAGGGTTCAACATTCAATGGCAGACCTTTCTCCGGGCCCTTTGCGCTAAAACTGGAATCACAACCAGAGCCGGGATGAGTCCCAAAACTGGCTAAAAGTTGGCTGTTGATTTAGATAAGTAAATAATCACGAAAGTTTACCGCTCGCTCCTGGTACTACGGTGATGCTGCTTTTTGCTGCCGGTCGGTGCACAACTTTTGATTCAATTTCGGGACTGTTTATTTTAGAATTTATGAAAATCTACAGCCCTTCCGAGCTTCGTGTATAGCAGGACGCATCGAAGTGTCGAATAAAAATCTATCATTTCGAGTCATCCGTGGTTCGGCTGAGTTTTTTAAATTGTAACTTCGATTGGCATTTTTAACCTTTTCCGGAAGTCATCATTCGTCATATAAACTCAAGAGATGACTTTCATTCAATTTGATTAATTATTTCCACCCCACAGCATACGGGATCCGTTCACTCAGTCAGTTTTTTCCCATCAAAGTCACAATTTCAAAAAGTTTTTCCACCCAAAGGCTTTTTATGCGAATAGTCATATGTTTTGCAGGCAACACAAACTTTACGCTACCCCCCCCCCCCTTATTGTTGCGTTAATTTACATGAGAAAAACTCGTGTCGAAGAACGGTTCATTTCCTAGCAGGCACAAAAAGTATCAACCGCATAGCTTCGCATTAATCCGGCTCTTTGCTGACGTCGTTACAGTTCCTTTCAGTGGGGAAATTCTTTGCTTTTCCTACATCTTTTCCCACTACAGGCACCATCATTACCATCACCATTGCCATTTGTTTGTCGCAATAGTTGAGTTTCGTAGTAAAGAAAGCCCTTCTACAGACGAAGAAAAAACCTTTCGCGCGCTCCTTTCTTATACTTTACATATTAGTCATTCTGTGATTCCACCCATTGTTGGCGGTTTGCTTTTGTTTTAGGTTTTTTTTTAGTTTGTATTTTTTCCATTTACTGTTTTTTACTTGCTGAATGCCCAACGCAGCATCATCATCATGTCGTCGTATTTTTCTGTGCCTTTCATAGTTGATTTCTTTTTGTTGTGTTACACTTTTTTATGTGGCGTCGATTTTATAATCCGTCCGTCCCGCTATCTATTAGCAGCTAAGATGTAACGTTTTCTTTTGTAAAGGATTTGAATGTGATTGAAAACTATTGTGGGAAGTATTGCGACTGCAATTTTGAAACTTGAAAACGTTTTGTTTATATTTGGGCTGTAGAATGCAGAGAGGCGCTGAAATCGTTGGACTTGCTTTTTAAAATAATAGCAATAAAATAAAATCAGCGTGCCATTTCCAGGTACGCACTAAATTACCGTTCGAAAAGCGAACTAAAAAAAGACAATGATAACACCAAAGAGTGCAAAACCGAGACGACACGCGACACGACAAAATTTCAAAAACCAAGACTTTGAATTGGAAAAGTAACGAAAAATATTGCAAACTTTATTACTTTTTTTCTTAACTCCATAGAAACAAATGGGACAGGCCCAATTTCCAGGGCAGTAAAGCAACCCGGCTATAGCAAAGTTTTTAGGTTATCGATTACACCGAGAAGCCAAGATGCGGACATAGTGTAGTTGATAAAACGACTGCCTTGTGCGTAGCTCAGGCTCGATTCCCAACCCCGCACATAGAGCTGGAGATTTTTCTACCGTACCGTGAGAGATGAGGTCTCCTTGGTATCGAGAGTAGTTCCCCAATAGCACCATGTGGCCGGTGCCCAACCTCAGCCTACCCAGCCCTGCATTGAGTTGAATGTCTGGTTTAAATGTTGAGCCACTTGAGATTTTTGTTATTCTTTGAAGCGGTGGAAACTCCTCGTTTGATTCTTAATTTCTAAGATCAGATGCTCTTTGTTTGGGCTTTGTATCAGCGCATTCTCGAGCTGTTATAGTTGGTGGCCGCTGAAGGGAAAATGTTTAGTCATTTCAAGGAATCTCATATGCCTATAGATTTTAGGTACAATGACAGATGTTCACACATGAGGAAGTCAGAGTTGCACTCTTCATGAACCAAGAGAGGATAATATTATGTCATGATGAATGAAAGCTCTCTTTAGTTTTTCTGCAAAGAAATGCTTTGGATGTCTTTTAAATTCTTCAGATTCTCCGGGCACTATTTTACGGAGGAGGGGTAATAGATATCCTGGACTCTCCCCACAATAGGCACGCTTTTCAGCATTCCTAATGCAGGAGTCATCCTAACGATTCTCTGCGCACTTGCCGGGCCTTTGCCATTCAAAATGTTCGCTCACTCGAGCAAAGGATCCTAGAAACAGCAATCCCCGTACTTCAGTAGATCTACACCAGACAAACTCGAATCGGTGACCACACTGTCGATCTAAACTTTGTGCGAGGGCCTGTAGATGCGGTGGTCTTTTATAAAATAGTTGTCGTCAGTAATGTCGTTTTCTTGCTTTAGATAGGGCAATCACAACTTAGGAATGCTGGTTTTTTAAAAATTGTACAAATTCAGGTTACCCGGCCAGATGGGAAAGCTTATATTGAAGGTAGATATTACGGTTACAGACATTTTTTGCGATATTGGAAATTTGTCCATCGCCTTGTCAAAAAAATGAAAAAATATATCAAAATATACCGTTACGAATGCCGGAGAAGAAATTTCTTTTATTGTCTTCGTTAAGGGATATCACTTCTCCATATTTGCAACTTGAATAATCGGATTGAGTTATTGGGTATACGCGGAATCAGGGCATGCAGTCGTACTTCGCTTGCAGTATCCTGCGTAAACACTGGAAGTATGACATTTATGCCATCGGTTTCGATAACATGCTTCATGTTATTACTGGAAGGTTATGTGTTTAGCTAGGCAGTCTTTGAATTATGAACTTCCCAAATGAACCAAAACGTCGGATGAAGACAGAATAGCCAAACACATAAACTTAAAGTTGGTACTCCCATCCAAAAAATATCACTGGAAATAAAGTTCGTTGCGTCGCCTTTCTTATGGAGCTATCAAAAGGGGAATAAGGGTTTCAGAGTGGTAACACCGCAAATTATGTTTTTTTTCCAGAGATGTTCTACAAACAGTTTCGTTCCCGAGACGTTTGTCGATATTCTGCATGGAAAAATCACAGAATATTATTGAAATAACACAATATAATGTACGAAAGTTTGATCAATTCGCTTCACGTAAAGTTCTACAAAAATTCACAAAAAAGTGTTTTTTTCACGCTGAAACCCTTATCCCCCTTAATACAAAACTTCATACATGATGGAACTGAAAATTGAAAGGTTGCGTCTCTTTGATGCACATTTTATCCTTCAACAAACAATGAATGGATGGTCTAACACTGCTCTTCTGGAAGTCAATCACACTACAGGCCATATTCGATTATCCGTAGTCTCGATTACCCGTAGAAAATGATTCGATTATCCGTAGTATGACAATCCGAACAAATTATTTCGATTATCGGCACATTATTTTTCTCAAGCTACATTACACATTTATAATTTATTATTTGCTACCAACTACAGTTTCTGAAAGAATTTGTATTTTCTAAAAAATAATGAAAACTTCGTAGAAATACAGAAATTTTAATTCAACATATATTTTTGAATTAGATGCGATGACTTACATATTTTCGTACATCAATCAATTATAATTGATACTCGCTACAGTTTCTGGAAGCCCAGAATTTTATGTTCTCAAAAAATATTCACAAAAATACTTAGAAATACAGAAATATCGAATTTTTCACGAAATTTTGTTTATCCCAATATTTAAATACAAAAATCGATAGAAATTGATATCAGCTACAATTCATGGAAGCACAAAATTTTAAACTCTCGTAAAAATTACAATGATTTGGGAAAATAAAAAAAAAATCATATAATCAACAAATCTTTCAATTCAGTGCAGTGTCCCATAAAATCTTATGCACGTTATAGATTGGCTACGAACTATAATTTTCTGTAGATGTCAGCTATAATTACTAGAAGAACAAAATTTTAAAATCTGATTTTTTTCTGTAATTTAAAATAAACATAGTAATCGATTTTGTCAGTCCCATTATGTATTGAAGATTGACAAAATCTGAACGTATATGTTTCATATTGGTTAGGACTATCTAAAGTATGATATAAAACCCCACTTAACTCTTCAGAATCAGTCTATTATCGTATCAGTTAAAAAAATCGAAACTTTTTAATCATTTTAAGAACATCGACATTTTGAATTCTTAGCACACTTAAGTAAATGGCTTTTGCTTTAATCCCAACATGTAACATAGAAGAATCAAATCACAAGACTTTGTCTTAATTGTGGCTGACAAAACCGGGCCCAAAAGCTGACAAATTCGGAGGCGCTGAATCACTCAATGCGTTTGCACATATTTATAGCTAAAAATTTCCAAGAACCAAGAATCAGCTAGTTTCTGAGTGGCTCTCCAGAGCCCTAGAGCGCATGACGACGATGATGATGCTGCTGCTGATTGAACAACGCACGATCCTTGGTGTCGCGCGTAAAAAAGTTTTTTTTTACTTGTAACGTGTGCAAAACTCGTCCTTTTAGAAATCCATGTATTCAAATCGTCCAATGCTGGTCTTTCGATGGACCAACGTTAAGCGACGCCCAGCAGACTGTTCAGCAGGCGTCCATTATTGGACCTGTTTTGGACGGTTTCGAAACAAATTTTTAGGCTTATCAGTGGAATCTAGCGTGTCTCTTAGGGCCAATTTCTTCATCCTCGCTTTACGCTTAAGCCGGGTTTAAACGTACTGGTGAACCTGGTTTAAACGTTAAGCGAGGGTGAAGAAATCGGCCCTTAGAGGATTCCCAAAGTTTTGTTGCTATATACAAACTAGTAGTGCGTAATCATAAATTTAGTTGTTATTTCTGTTTGAATTTACCGAAACCAGCATTAAGATAACTGAAGTTTCACGCAGAGAATTTAGTTTTATGCGTCATGATTATTAGATCAAACATAAGTATCTAAATCAATCGAGCACAATACTTTAAAATAAAATAACTTGGTTATATAACTTATTTTTCATACATTTCTTATTATAGGGAAATTGTGGAATATAAAGTGATCGATATTCCTTATTAAAACGGTTTGATCAAACAAATGTTCCATGAGTCAAACATTGGTGCATATACCTTAGATACTGTTTTTCAACATATAACAAATATATTTCATGAAGAAAAAAAAACATTTGTTTTGATTCGATTATCCGGATGGACTCATCTTATTCAGGAAGTCTCTTTATTCCCACAAGAAGAATATAGTAAGAATAATAGTACCGTAAAACGGAGTATTTTTGATCAGCGGGATTACTTTATTCATGCGAGGCTTGTTCAACAAGTGTACGACATCACGATTCTTTCTAATAAAATTAATAACAAAAAAACCCATTCTCTTCCAAATATGCTAAACTTAGGGCAGTCGCGATCTTTTTATCATTCAATACATGTTTTTGTACAATTTTTGTGTTACAATTTATCTGGATAAGGGCCGATTTCTTCACCCTCGCTTAGCGCTTAAGCCATGTGTAAATGTACTGGTGAACCTGATTTAAAAGTTAAGCGAGGGTGAAGAAATCGACCCTAAGTGGCATCACTGCCAAATCGCTAGGATGTGTTTTCCAGTGACTTACAGGATATTTAACAGGAAATCGAAGTCAATCGTTCAGTAGGTCGTTTCTCCTGTTGTGTTATGTGTGAGTAGGTAAAAATATCGCGAAAATTTATGATATTTTAAGTAGTGATTTTGTCGTCACATTCTAATACTTTTACCACGTATGTGCGTGAAGCAAGCCGACAAAAATAATCTGAATTTTTAAATGCATTTCCTTTTTGGTGATTAACTGTACTACTTACATTGCATGCAACGAAATCAATGATACAACTGCTAATTTTGTTTACTAGTACTACACTGAAACCTCCATTTACGAACCAAACCGGGGGTTCGTAAACTGAATTAGTTCGTAAAAAAGTGTTCGTTATTTGGGATTTAGTTCGTAAAAAAAGTTTTCTTCACATTTTTATTAATATTCGTTGGTTGAGCAATATTCTGGACAACCCTAATAATATGGGTATTTTTGGAACGGGCTTGACAAGTAGATGCTGAAAATGGACTATTGTAACCGTTTCGAAATCCAAGATGGCGACTTTCGGTTAAGCAATATTCTCGATAACCCTAACAATATGGGTATTTTTGGAATGGGCTTGCCAAGTAGATGCTAGAAATGGACAATTGGAACCTTCTCCAAGTTCAATATGACGATTGCCGGTTGAGCAATATTCTTGAAAACGAACAATATGGGTTCTATTTCCGTCATGCACTCGTCAACCCTATCCCGAAAATACCCATATTTTTGATGTTATAGAAAATTTATCTAAACCGGACGTCGCCATCTTAGATTCCAAAACGGCTCAAGACATCATTTTCCGTCATGCAGTCGTCAACTCCATTCCGAAAATACTTAATTTATATTAGTAACAATTAATTAAGAATACATAAGTATATAACTTCATGCTGTAATGTACGAACTCAAACTTTCCAAAAAGAGTTCGTTATTTCGAATTTAGTTCGTAAAAAAAGTTACGTAAATTGAATATTACGTAAAAAACGAGTTCGTAAATGGAGGTTTCAGTGTACAAAGATGTAGACGTGTGCTCAAGGCGGGATCTTTTGTGATGAGATTAACGTTTCGATGGCAGAGGCGGCTTGATTTCCCCAATAAATCGTCTGCTCAGTTAACAGTTATAGTCTCCCGGGAAAATGCTGCATCCTTTTTCAAACACCGCATTGAATATAACACAGATAAATCTGCAGTAAACTTATATTTAAAATTTCACAAAACTTAGTGTCCTCTGTTGATGCCTCTATCGATGGCTTTGCTCGGAATAGGGTGGAAAATTTTGCTTTTTCTATCGTTTTCGAAAGGTTGCCTGAGTTTTCGCATTTTATTAACTGCCTATGTTTGCATATTCGTCCCATTTTCTAAGGAATTTCCTATCTTTATGGGACTGATATGCGATCATAGGTAGTTTATATATGTCATATATACTTCGAAATTCAATTAAACTGGTTAAAATTACTCCGACTGGTGTGTTAATTCTGTTCAATTTTTCATCAGTATATTTCACCATATGTTTCTATTGTGTGAGGAAATAATACAACTTCTGTTGTAGGGGAACATGGGGAGACTTGTTCAGGTTTTCAGTTAAACCTACGTAAGTCTTTAAAAAATCCAAGTCTTCGAAAGTCATTAAATTCAAAAGTATTGTACACATTCAAGATTTTTTGCAGAATTTTTTATTTAATTTTTCAAAAGGCATACAAGTTTTTCTATAATCGCCTGGGGAGACTTGACCAAAAGAACTTGGAAAAATCAGAACAAAAATTCATGGCATAAAACATGCTGGATTTTTTTTACATATTACCAAGGTCCTTGGGTACCAGTAGGGGAGACTGAGGAGACTTGATCCCCTTTTTTATTTTTCAGTCCAACTCCGTGGAATGATAATAAACTATGTATTTTTTTGTAGTTTTATATTGTTTCTAGGGATGACTAATAATCATAAAAAAATTACATGGAAATATTATACTGGACATGAGCTATAAGCATTTCTGGAAAACAACAAAAAAATGGAAAATTCTTAGATTAGTGGAGACTCGATCCCTAATTTGGGGACACTTGATTCCTCTATGAAAACGTGTTTAAAAGAGCATGTAGGGTAATAAGCCTATTTTGCCCTGTTTCTACTATCATCCTACCCATCTGAAGCCTTTGGTTAGAGCAGCGTCTGCCATCTTTGCTCAACGCATTGACTCAAATGGTATTGCGATAATGGGGGTACTCGACTAGAGATTTTGCTGCGCTCAAATAGAAGATTTCCACCACTCTCAAGACAATTTTGTTATTATATTGACTCTTAATAAGAGGCGAATGACCTTAACGTTAAAACCTCTATAATCGAAATAAAAAATGGACCTTAATAACAAATCAAAGAAGTTGAAATAATAAAATTATTGTAGTAATAATGTGGTACCCTTCTTAATAGGGCAAAAACTGGTACATTACCCCATTCAATTTTATTAATGGATTGTAGTATTGATTAAATTGTTATGATTAGATATTGTTATTTTTGTTATTACATATTACGCATCTCTCACCTGATTTTTGTACGAATTCCCCAAATCTCCGTGCAATTATTTGAAAGCTGTCTTTATTATGGTTGAGGAACGTCAAATGTGGGATGAATGGTTGCTACGTATACTGTAGTAAACAATTACAGTTATGTTTCTTTACGATGAAGCGTTCATTTTTGACATTTTTTTATGACAACAATGACTTCAATTGTTCTGGTGTGAATTTGGTTATTTTCAGTGGTGTGTATGAAGTATGGCGAAGGGGATCAAATCTCCACGAATTTGAAGGGATCAAGTAAACCCATAGCATCTATTTCAGCAAACTTTAGTAAAAATGTAGTTGAACAAAAGAATCAGCTCAATCATAACGTATTCATATAATTGACATTCTCCTGTAATTCTGTATGCGAAAGTAGAGTATGTAGTGGGTGATTTTATCAATTTTATAAAAGTTTGAAAATTTGAAAAATAAATCTTCTTCAGTTCTTCTGAGACTTTTTTTTAAATCGGTAAAAATTCGGTTACACAAAAGTCCAATTTCTTTTTTCTGTGTTAATGAAATTTTTGTTTAGATAAAACTACGCAACTTTATAGTATATTCGATTAATGTATTCTAATCCGGCTTTGAGTTACAATGATGGGATCAAGTCTCCCCGGGGATCAAGTCTCCTCAGTCTCCCCTAAAAAATGGAAAAAAGTTACATTAGAATAATTTTGATTTTTTTTAAATGTTGTTTAAATGTTGAAATTTTGTACCTTTCTTCAGTTTCATTAGTTCTTATGTGCGTGCCAATTTTAGTAAAAACTATTCCAATATTCCGATTCATGTAAAATTATGCCATTACTTCGTAGGGAATAATCTGATATTTGACTACTTCAAAAAAATTAATTACTCATGTAGATGTGTTCATACAAAGCGCAAATTTATTAATTATTAATTAATTATTTTCTATGAGAAAAACATTTTTCATTCGAAACTTTTAAAATTTCCTTAAGGGATCGAAACAAGTATAAAAATATGTTTTAACAAATTTAAGAACCAAATAGAACACGTTATTCCCAATTGTAGAATCTTGCTCTTGGTCAAGTCTCCCCATGTTCCCCTATTCGATTGTTACTATGTTACTCTCTTAACCTGAAGTATTTCTACAGGTGCATTGTATTAGGTACCTACCGGTTGGATTAGCTTACCGACACTTAACTTCACATTCACCGTGGCATATTCGCTGACAATGCTGGTAGAGTTGATGAATATCGAAGTTTTCAACAATTTCATTTTTACCTGCGCAGGCCCGTAGCAAGCAGCTGGTGGGTTGGCAAGCGCCAGGGACGTCAGCCTTAGCAAAGCGCTTAAATCTTCATTTATAAACTTATTGAGGATATTCATGGCTAAGTCAGAATAAGTTTACCATTTCCGTGTACATACCAAACTATTGTTTGAAAGTCGAACTGAAAAGAAGCTAAAGTACCCATCAAAAGGGCGCAAAATTGTAACTCCGCCAAGGGCGAAAGTGAACCACGCTACAACCCCATTTATATTTCAATTGGTCAAGAATAGCGGGCTAATGGTGATCGATTAAACAACTTCTGGGTCCTGGGTTTAGATTATTTTTGGTTGAGTCTATACTCAGGACTTCGAGAATATTAATACTACTTTCTGCAGGTGCATTTTTATACACAGGTACACTAGGTCAAAGACAAGGGCTTCGATATGTCTGGGTTCTCACACTAAATAGCAAAGTGGATTGCAGACCGAATTTTATTTTCAGTTTAATGGACAATGTAATTAGTTACAACTACTTGATACGATATGCCAAATAAAATAGTTTAATACGAAAAGCATTGATTAATCGTTGAAATCATTATTACGAATATGATATTTGTTATTCAAGCCAGCTTGATTTATCCGGAAAACCATGAAACAAGGACGAAAACTTTATCAGCAGCTGCCTACCAAAGCGTGTTGCGTTGGATTGACATATTTCAGTGGGAGATTCTAGCGTTACGTGTCACGGCATTTCCGAAAAAGGAAATTAGTCGATAAATTTCTAATCTAGCAGGCGATTTGTGGATATAGTGAAATTAGCGTTTTTCAAATCACTTCTGAAAAACATACGATATACTACGATCGAAACACGTTAGTATGAAATCCAGTGAAAATATTGAGCAATTATGAAGACGGGACTTGGAAAGAATTTCATAGTTCTTCGTGTCACAGGAAGCCGTGCAGTAGGCGGCTCAAACAACGAGCTTCAATGAAGTCGAACCGGTAACCAAAATTCGCCATAATGCTCACTCCACCCGTCTCTTTGCATCATCCCTCATCCGGAAAAATGATAGGAGAAGCTTAGAAGAAAAACTGGGTTATGTTTCTAGATGACATCTTACCTGACTTTCTGAGGTTCCGACGACCGATCTCTGGAGGTGAGCTGGAGTCCTAGCGCCGGTTGTACAGTTGCTAGTAAAACTTACACAATTTATACCATCCACATTAAACTAATTTTATCCACAATGCCAATAGAAAATACTCAATAGAAAAGTTTACAGAAATTTCTACCTTTAGGTAGATATGGCGCGCAGGCCGGTCATTCTAGCATGAAGTATCCTGTACATTTTTGAAACATTTGCCGTGGCGAAGATATGATAACGACGAAATAGTAGAATAGTAGATGTCAGCTCTTCCTGGTCAACTGGCCCCATCAGCAGTGCGTCATTCAGTGAGATTCCAATCGAAGTGCGGCATGACGCACCGAAGAGGACTCGCAGCTAGATAGTCGTACTGTGGGGTCCTTATACTGCGTGGTGCGCTATACAATATATGCAGGATCAGTGCAACTTTGCTTCGCATTCACCATCAAGATGGATTCTTCATACAACGCCTTCAGAACCGGGTTGATGCGGAAACGGTTCTCCAGTCCGATAGATCGTCTCATAACAATATTGCGGGCTTTTCCCAACCGCTTGTTTGCAAGATCTTTCCTGGGCAAAACTATCACGAACCTGCTGTTGTGATCAGGGGAGGATCCAGAAAAAAAATTAAACTAAAATTTCAATTTTAAAATGAACATTGTACAATTCCTAATACGTAAAAATCTTATTTTTATTAAGCTATGTTTTGTGGGTATGAAACTAATATTAACAGGAAACTAATTTAAAAAATTTTAACAAGTGAAATCATTTCGGAGGGAGTCCGAACCCCAAGGACCCTCCCCCTGGATCCGCCACTGGTAGTGATCGCGAACTGTCGTATTGTTAAAAAGATCTTCCCAAGCTGTCTCCTTAACAGAGTGAGTTCTGTTTTCATGGCATATCTCCTGTTCCCAAATCTTTGCAACCGTCTCCTGAAGGTCGATTGTAGTACTGACGTAGCTTGCCGTCGTGGGTATGTTAATTGATATGTTTGGAACTTGTCTCCAGTAACTTTAGTCCTTCCTCGGAAGTCTTCTGCTTTCCTTGCAATAGTAAACCGAAGTAGAATTCCGCTCCAACTGCCATATAAATCGAGATCGAGACTGAGATCCTAGAACATTGGGCCCGCTAACAACCGTTGCGTTTGGAACGTTCAACAAATCGACTCGAACAAGTTTGAGCGGAACCGTTTGTGTAATTCTCGGCAACACGCGGACCAGCATTTTCGTTTCGTACGACGACACAAACGGGCTTCTTGGTTAAACGTCGACGTCACACTGCTGTTGCCAATTCTTTGCACTTTTAGAAAATCTCAAGTTTCACAGAACTTCAGCTTCTTGGTAAAACCATTGATAACGGATATACAAGTCAAAATTTCAATGTGTGTAAGAAAAATAATACGGACCTTGTGTGCAAACTTGGATACAACGTTTATTCAGATATGTGAAATTGAGTGCGATGGTGATTTGTAAAGTATTTTTCGAATGTTTACACAGGTTTTTCGAAAAAAAAGTTCTAGCTTATATATCCCTCTTCTCGATGATAAAACTACTGATTGTGTAGCAAGACTCCAAACATGGATCCAGGAGTGTTCTACAACTCGGACGATTGTTGTCGACGTCAGTACTTGACGAACTTAGAGCAGTTTCAATTATATGCACTACGCAAGTTAAGATGGGCAGCATTCCTTCTTCCATCTTATGAAGCACGTTGTATGTTGATAGATATTCAAACATTGAAAGTAAGTCGGGATTATGCTATGATCTCGCTTCTAAACGATATCGTCATACAGCGTATTGACTCATCTTACATATTGTCAAAATTAAATTTATATGCTCCTACTCGTCAATTACGCAATAGAAATTTGTTCGCGATAGGTCATCACCGTACAGATTATGCTGAATTCGGACCATTAAACCAGATGATAGCAGTGTATAACGAGCATTGTGAAAGTATTGACCTTACCATGCCCCGAATAAGTTTAAAACAGTTTTTCAATTCTTTGTGGCATCATCGTACATAGGAATATTATACAGTATAGTATATAAGCAATTAATATTTGTATAATGTAGTCTACAATTGATTGACGAAAAAAATAAATAAACTTAAATAAATAAATAAATAAATAAATAAATAAATAAATAAATAAATAAATAAATAAATAAATAAATAAATAAATAAATAAATAAATAAACTAATGAACTGTCTTTTCAAAATTGTTGCGTGAAAGTTCCAGGATTTTAAGGGCGACTGCGTTCTATTGTGTGAGCGAGATTGGATCACGGGGTATGAAGTTGTTGGTTGTTGTTGTTCGTCTGTTTAAGTGAATAGTGTTAGTGTTTAATTTTGCTAGTTTGAGCGACTGTGGCTTTGTTGGCGTTGGTTTGTTATTTGTTTCCAAACAGACAGTTGTTCCGAAACACATATTGAACTATCGAATTGGGGCATAATATGATGTCATCTACCACATTGCCATTGAATCAAGACGATTAAACTTCTTATTTTAATTCCGTATGTTATAATTCCAGAAAGTCATGTAGATTCGTACTCGTCATTCCACTTTTTGATATTCGCGGCAAACACCCCGAAAATGATCCTATTTCTTGCAGCCACACTACCACTAGACCATATGGCTTTTTCACTTCATCCGATAGGCCTAGTGGCTGTTGTTTTTCTTTCCCCGACGTAACCGGGCCGAACTAAACAATAGATTTGATGAATCCTCACCACTGAAAAGAGTCACTCCGGCAAGGCATTCTGAAAGCAAATGAGTCTTAGCTCGCGCTTCAAAGTTTTTCCTCTAAACTCTGGCATCATTCCGTCAGACCACCCACCCATCTACCCACGCGCATAGCAAAACTAACTAAACCCAACCACCGTCATCTCGTCGTCATCATCATCATCCATAATCAGTGGCTGTTTTTTTCTCCCCACTACGCTTCCGGAATGAAGAACGGAATCCTTTTCAGTCCTATTCTGCGCTGCAAATATTTTCCTCTTCATCACAACTGCGGAGAAAATGCAAACAAATAAAAACAAAAACAAGAAAACACAATAGCCTAGAATCAAAAGTAGTCTTTCCTGTGCGTTGCGTTGCTTGTGGAAAAACTGAAAAATAGCGCAAATTTATAATGTGAATAATTTATAAACGTCACGTCATTATTACAGTAGCAAAAATTACTCACTCTATCAAAACAGGCCGACCTAGCGACCGGTCGGTCTGCTGTTTTCCCCTTTCCTATGGGCCATGCTAAATCAGGATCATGAGAAGCCGTTTCAAGATGTTTAGCATACAGTGGGACTGTGTGACTTTAACTGGGTAATGAGGGGTAATAAACATGTTCAAACGAGGAGTTTCATCGTCACCATCGGATATAAGATAGAGTAAAATGCATCTCATAAGGAAACCGTATCATATCTTAGCTTCAGCTCGTGAATCGTTAGAATTTGTATATTCAATTGCTTTTATAATTAATTTATAATTATTCAATCATACTTATACAAATTCTAACGATTCACGAGCTGGAGCTAAGATATGATACGGTTTTCTTATGAGGTGCATTTTACTCTATCTTCTTCTAACTTGAAAATAAAGCCAAATATTGGCATCTTCTGGCACAGAAAAATCACTTCCTGTAGAGCAGGCTCAATTGACCCACTGTTGCTGCAACATGTCTACGAATATTAACTACAATAAAGTAACTCTGGTGCCGATATTACACTTCATTTGTCTATTTTTGTGTTATTCTGTTTCTCCTGCTATCCTCAATGCCGTTGTCACTGCTGCCGTTGGGAAATACAGTTGACTTAGTTGGATAGGAATGTATGGAGAGATAAGCAAACGGAACATTATTCATCGGTTTACCTATTCGGAAAAAGTGTAGCATACAGGCACATGTACAAACACCGAAAGCCGAGGAAGCAAAGGCTCGTTGCTATTTATGGTGAAATGATACATTGGGAGATTTCGTAAGCATGTAGCAATGTAACTAACAAGCAGAGATTTTCGGATTGGGTAATCGTTTCGGTCTGGTGTATCACACTTCGAAAAAATCTCACTAGTTTAGGTCTTCTATCAAATATGGTATACAGGGCGAGGAAACATTATCCGTAATTTTTTTTTCTTAGTGTATGGCTTAAATTTGACAGCTGCAGTAATTAACATACCGGTATCCATTGATACCTGACAGCACCCATATATTGAAGTCATAAGCAAATTTTGTGATAATTTGGTGATGAATTCTATCACAAAATTTATTTTGCTGTTCAAATTAAAAAGTCATCGTTCCACCATTCTTAAACAGAAACATTTTGAAATTAAAAAATCAAAAATAGAACAAATAGATTTTCGCGACATTTATAATTTGAAAGCTATCTTCTAGTATTTTCAAAATTTTTTGTACTTTAACCAACACCTCTCCAGACATCAAATCCTCCGGTAGAAACCCGTTCTGTTAGGTTTCTATCAGACCTGAACCGAGTAACACTCGAGAAGAATTTTAATGGGAGCCATTCCAAAACCATCGTTATGCCTTCCGGACAGAACTATTGCAAGAGTCGAACAAAGCTCTGGCGGAAGTTGAGCGACATTGTACATTCCTGAAATTAAGTTCTTTTGCTATATAATTTATTTATTTCAATAATTCACTCTTTAAAAACATGTAGAAATGAATTGATACCGGAAAAGCGTGAAACCTCACGCCGGCAATAGGGAGCATCAAGCGACTTAATCAGATACCACGAGGTTATAAAGAGAGGTGTCGCATGTATATTTAAGTCAGTCGATGCTTGCATTCCAAACACGCAACATGATGATTGTATCGTGCGGGCAGTAAAAAAATGATTAGTAATATGGGTGGGACAGATAGGTTGGTAGAGTGGGTTTGGGTTGATGTCAACACTGCAGGATGCGACGTGTGTGTGCTGCTTGTGAGCTTGCGAGTTGGGATAAATAAATTTATTTTGATGCTTGTGTGTTTTCGGCGATATGCAGATACGTATAGAAATGATTTTTATTGTCACAAACGACACATATTTCGAATACATCACGGACTCGTACGGCGTGGCGTGGGTTTATTGGAGATTTATTATAGCTCATTCGCGAATTATATTGGTCGCTCTTTTTAAAAATACTACATTTTTAATGTCACCGTAGTCGCGTACTGCACACAATCCTGTAATTGTATTTTATATCGCTGCTGAATTGAGTGTAAGTAACTCGTCATTACTTTTAAGGACCGAGAACAATTGAATCGTTAGATATTGTGGTTGGTTAATGGTCTTTAGATGCTTGTGTTTAGAACAAAAGGTTACATTGAACACACAAAACATTTTTAAGATGTTTAATTGTAATGAGATTATCACTGATTAATTCAATTTTTCTTTCTCATTTTCAGGTTCGTACGCTCTCGAATAGACTTCTGATGAGGAATTTCGTAAGCATGATGGTGAAATCTAGCATACTACTGGATGCAATTGCGCAACTCGAGTCCCGCTCGGCTTAGGAATACTGTAATTCATTACCATACTATTGCTTTACCTAAATAATACATATCAGGATGTTGCCACAATTCTTAGCTAAATTTCGCAGATGGTTCTGGTCATTTATTGAATTTATCGATATTGACCCGATATTCATTTAATGTTTCATTTATTTATTTATTTATTATTTCACGTCTTTAGAACTTAGAGTGCATGTGGACGGACAGTGTAGAAAACGATCGAATGGTAATGTCAGAATCAAAATCGAAGTAAAGTAGAATACACAGTAGCCTGTTAATTCGAATGGCACAATCTTATTTCTCTCTTATCTATCAAGCCTCTGCGTTTGTGCTGAATATTTTTTATATATTCAAAACACAGTTCTAAATATGTTTCAAATCAGAACGGGTATTGTATACTGCCGAAACGTTGGGCCACTGGTTTTGGCCTTTTTCAAGGGAAATATGTTATAGTTCTACGTCTATACGTCGTCTATCAACGTTGAGAAGGTCCATAAACTTTGCTTCATATGCAACGGTTTGGTGAGTAAAACTGGTTAGTTTACACATCAACCTTTTTACCACTGTTCTCTATTCAACGACACTTTCCAAGATCTTTGAAATCCCAACTCAAACTCACAAGCAGCACACAGCGCTCAACCGAAATCCAAACCAGACGTGTACACACATCGATTTGCAATATATTCACATTGATCCTATTGCTTTTCTATATTAGTTCGTGTAGTTTCCGAGAGGACAATCGGTAACTTCTGAAACGACTCTTTTGAAATATGCACATCTATAGCATGTTCTCAAAACTTGTATACCATCACGAATATGAAAAGAAATCACTGAGAACAACAATATTTCTATGCGATTACTGTTCTCAGTAAAGTGCCTCAGTAATCGCAATCTTCTATAGCATGTTCTCAAAACATGTATACCATCAAGTAATGTGCGAAACATCACTGAAAACTGCAATCTTTTGATACGATTGCAGTTCTCAGTGAAATACTTCCTGCTTTTGTCACTTTAAGCAAGCTAGGTCAATATTTCAATCACAGGAAACTGCAAACGCCTTGAAAACGATTGCAATCGACTGTGACATGTCGTATCGAATGCCTCTTGTAACATTTTCTTTTAGGTGCTATGATATATACAGGCGAATTGCTACTCAAATTGAGTGTCGAATATGCAGAAGGACAATATGGTATGAATTAATGCCAACGAAGCAGGATGCTCTGAATTAAAACACCAACGTTTCGTTTCGTTTTTTTATTTACGTGACTTTAAAAAAAAACACCAACGAATTATATGTTCATCAGTACCTATACTCTGACGTCCCGGGAAGAAAATTGAACTTGAGATAAACTCGGGAGCGCTTTTTGACTTACAAAGTATACATACAGGATGAATCATAATTGAACACAAAATTTTCTTTTGATATTGGGTCAAACAAAACCACTATAATTCATGTAACAGTAGGACAAAACTTTTTATTTTGCTTTAGTTAAAACATAGTCAGATTTAAATGCAAATTGATGTTAAAAGGTAGAAACTGACTCTGTTTCTAGATTAAGATATATTTGATTGTTGAATGAATGCGCGGTATCTTCGTTTGCTTAGCTTCATTGAATGTTGAATACACGTCCGTTGAATATGGTGTAGCTTTATCTAATGGATATTTGAAGCTCTACTGATGCTCAACGTGAATTTACATTTTCTTTTGGAACGAAGTGAAATTTCAAATTCATTCAAATTCAATATGCTAATATCAGTTCAGACCAGACATTATTTACATCATACATCAATAAATGTTTTCAGTGTCGTATCTAATTGGTTTATTTGGTGAGTGAGCGAATATTTGGAAAGTGGAGCAATGCATGTTATGAGAGCTTTGTGTACTTAGGCCATCGCGCCTGAATGTATACCTCGTAGGAAAACCGAATCGACTTACATTGGGCGGGCTTCACGTTTTTATCGACACGCTAGTCACACCAAGCACCAAACCTCAAAATTAGTTGGAACGCTAATTTAAATTGCTATATCTCCACTGTTACCCAACAGACCCAGCTCCAGGTAAATGATATTAAGTGGGACTATAGAGAAATTGATCGGGATTGTTTGAAAAATATGCGACACGAGCTATTAAAATGAAATAATGCGCCAAAAACACCACATACTGCAAAATTTAACATATTTCAATCAATCTCCCATGGTTACATATAGCTAGAAATATTTCTAAAGCACCAAGTTTTCCGAAACAAAATTACTTCTTTTTCTGATACATTATCTCGTTACGAGCGAATTTCGTTAAACAAGCTTGCTTATGATAAAACGCTCCAAAATTGGAGTTTTATATATTCTAATGTGAGCAATAGAGTGACAGGAAAAAAATGACCCCTATCGGCCCACTCCTGAGGCGATTTCTAGTCCCACCAGGAATACTTGTTCCAAATTTGAAGCAAATCGGACAAATCTAGCTACCGGACCAACGAGCCTGAAGTTTGTATGAGATTTTTCGACAATTTACATGGAGAAAAGCCACTAGCTCACATTTTCGCCGCTAGGTGGCACTGTTCGCATCGTATTATCACTGTAAGTGAAAATAAGAAAGATAATTTAATTGTCTACAACTTTGTCGAAGACTGTTGGTAAATCCGGCTTTGTTAAAAGAAGTTATTAAACTTTTAGCGAAGTGATGTCTGAGTCAGTTTTCCATTTGTCCAGAGTTTTTTTTTATTTCGATTATAGAGGTTTTAACCTTAAGGTCATTCGCCTCTTTTCGGGTTAGAGAAATCTTTTGGAAAGATCTCTAACCCTATGGGCGGGGTTAGGAATTGAACCCAGGTGAGCTGCGTACAAAGCAATCGTTTTACCAACTACGCTATGCCCATCCCCAGTTCACAAATTGTGTTCCCATTTTCCGGCTACATTGCTCTATGAGCTTACCTCATTCTGAAAAATACAACAGAAACTCACGGCGGTTTAGCCAACTTGGTACCGATGCATTGCTTAGCAGGTAAACTCATGCTTTGGGACCACTCGTGTTTCATTTTTGCCTTATGCGGTTTTGCCAACGATCAGGTGGTTGGATAGAATGCTGAACTGACTTATCACGAGCTAGTATAAAAATATTACCCTTTTTGTTATTTAGGCTAAACGTACACTTTTCAAAACTTAAGACAAGAGTCTTGTAACAATTACCAAATTGTGCAAAATATAAGTGGCTTGGAGGGTCATATCAAAACAGCATTTACTAATCAATGTCGAAAAACTCACAATACTTTGAAACGAGGGCCATACGCCAAAAGCATAAACTTCTACAATGATATATCGATATATTGGATAATTCTCCAAAACTCAATCATGTGAACCGTTCTGACCATATATGTTTCTTTTTTCCGTTACGATAAATCCTTCCCAAATGCACCCCTAGCTGTAAATCAAACCTTTCATTACGGGTCTCAAATGGGCTGTGATGCCCTCTTTTCCTTTCGCATGCATGATCAAGTACCGTACCCTATGAATGTTTATAGATCATTTGCACCATTATGGATTTCCCATCGTTTGAACAAACATCTCTTCGCCACTCTTCATGAAGCTCGTCGGAAGCGCACGGATCGATGCGGCCCGTAACGCTCCAAAGGGATATGTTCACAGTCGTCGTCTATCTTCGAACCCGTTGCCGGCCGCCACCACCACCGCCGTCATCGCTCAGCGGGCCCCACTGCTCGAAAGCGGTCTGTTATGCTGGTTATGAAACTCATGCATAAAAACATAATCCTATTGCCTGAAAGTCGACAAGGTTCTTTTTTTTCGTTCGTTCGTTTCTTCGATTTCCAGTCTGCCGAAAGGTATCCTGCGGGGGCGGTTCCGCGCGGGGAAACGGGAGTCGCAAAATTGTAAGAAAATCGCATTTGGAGCAAGCCAGAATGGAAAAATTATGGTTATCGGCAGCAGTGGCAAAAGCAGCGTTTCGTTACGCTACTACAAGCCAGCACAATATGTATGTAGGTTTCCTATGCGCTACCCGACCGAAAGGTGCAGTTTTGGCTCAACGAGGTGCATGCGATAATAACGACCAAAAAATTCAAAACAACAGCAAAATCTGACCTCGGAGCCAGCAACGTCTACAAAATGAAGGGGGCGGAAGCGGGAGGATAGCAACAACATTTTATGACTTCTTGACTGGCTGCGGTGTCGCCAGAGTTCTTTCGCACCTGCCATAAATTTTGTCTCCGGCAGAATAACTTTCTTGAACTCAGTCGATTTGTCCACTGACACCACCCCGGGCGGGGAAAAAAATGTGCATGTGAGTCTATTTGGGGGGGGGGGAAGGGTGAAAAATAAGATATCTGCTTGCCGAAAATCCATTTTTTTTGTTTGTTGGTTGTTTGCGGTGGGTGGCAGGCAACTCAAAGTTATACTTTTCCAATTCTACTCTGTTTGTAGACCCGTTCCTTCGGATAGCAACGATGCAGTAACGAATAATGTTGCATAATTTTATTGCGGTGTTTTTTATTTTGCTTCTTTGCCAATGGCCGTAGAAGCTCATTTCGAGACAATTATTTTCTAGGAAAGCATCACATTAAATATATCCAACGCTAGGAGCGATCCGCATTTCAAGCGGTAATAAATTTAATTTGATTTTATCTCCGTTTTGGCCGTGTCCGAGGGTAGTAATATCTTCGCACGTTTAAGAAGAAGGTTGCGTGGCATCCGCCCCTTCACAAATGGACGCTGTAAAAAGATTCCAACACGGCGGCGGCCAGCAGGAAAGAGAATCCCGATTAACATGACAACGATTAGGACAAGTGGTTGTCATCTTCAGGAAGCAATTTATGTACGATTTCGTTTCGTTCTGTCTGCTGTCTGCCTCGCCAAAGGAGATGCTACGATAACCCCCAACCGCCCGGATTTATGGTTCTTTGATGAGGAGTACCTCCTGGGTGAGTCCAGCCAGATCTGGAGTATCAGTCTGCTGCAACCATCACACGACCTGATCTCGAACGAAACCATCCGAGAGGGGTTTTACGGTGAGGATACAGCATGTCGGTTCGGCAAATCTCGAGGAAAATTATGATGATGACTCTTGTTACTGGTGGTGGTTCCGGTCCAGCAACGACTACTACACCGCCCGGTGGCGGGTGACCTTTACTGCGCACAAGACTCTGTCGGTAGTGCGACAGGAGTTTTGCCAGATCGCACACACTCTACAAAGCTGTTGAATTTTACCGGAGCCTGCAGAAAGCATTTCTTGCGTGTGGTCCTGGTGGCAATGAGATTACTGTTCCGACCCGCGCTAACGACGAACGGTGGTGCAGGGATAAACTAATAAAATACAGGAGCTAGGTGACCGGGGGGGATAAACAGCGAGAGAAAAAGGCAACGATGTCGGTCGGAATTGGCAAAAGTGGCTTTGCTCGAAGGATGCAAAAAACCTGAACAAGGAAGTGAGCAAACCGTCATGCTCTCGCCGACGAATATTCACAGAAAGACCGAATGCTTCTGCATGTATAATGGACTAGTTTCCAGCTGTGGATTAGACGAGTAGCTACATATTTTGCTTGCCGGTGTGACCAGAGATTTAATGAGCGTTTGTAATCAGATGTTTTAAAGGGTGCTTGCTTCAAATTTAGAACATGTTGGCTTTATACCACTAATCTGTAAAACATTTGGTATGTTGGTTGTGGAATACACCGAAAAACATATTCAAGCATATTGTTTTTATGAAATTCACTATTTAAAAAAAACTTATAACTTCACATCTCGTAAGATGTGAAAAGCAAGGGGTTTCCAACAAGAATTACCTAGATTATTTCATGATTTTAAAGATTATTCCTTCGAAAATCCGATAATTAATTGATTACTCGATTACTGTAAAATTCCTCGATTACTCTGGATCACTTGGAATCAACGTGAGTTCCTGTTGGAATTACTTCAGATTATCCGATTATTTTAAGCGGAAATTGCTCATCGCTATTTTATTAGATAATCCATTTAACTGTTATGTGTCCAACAAAAAACACCTTTAACAGGCCAACGTGGGTACCCGGGTACCCACAAATTGAAATGTTCATAACTATGGTTTTCTTTATCCGATTTGGACACTTTTAGATTTTTTGGATTCAAAAACTCGTCCACTTTTTGATTTGTAAAAATGAACCGGATGAATGGATCTGGTGCTTGGTAATCCGGATTTTCTGGGGTAATGTTCCAGTACTAGGGTATGGTTTGTAAATTTTAATAATATCCTAGCAATTTGAGTATCAAAACTCTTCAAATTGTCTCGGAAGTCTGTTATTTATTGTTACGGCACCCTATGGCAATTTAAAAAATGGATTTGGAATGGAATGGCCACTCACGGCCCCACGGGAACCTGCTCCGGAATGTCCGAATCACCAAATGGTTTCAAAACCACAAGATACAGCCTACTGATGTAATTCCAAGAATTTTGATACCCATATTGCTAGTATTACATTGAAGTTCACATATATTATCCCAGTACTGGAACCTGCTTCCGGAAATCCGAATTCCCAGGAACCAAATGAAGTAACCCGATTCATTTTTATCAAATCCAGAAGCGGATGAGTTCCAAAACACCCAAAAGCATAAAAATTGGTTGGAAATTACCTTAGTTATTGGCAATTCTGTTTTGTGGGTACCCGGGTACCCCTAGCCCCTCCTATCTCCCCCCCCCCCCTTACTATATCAACAATATTATTAACCCTAAAAGCTTGACTTAGTGAAGTTCTAAGATGTCACAAAGTTTCAATTTCCAGCTATGGATAAAACATAGGAATTCCATTAATTGAAACCTAAAAAGGTACCCGGGTACCGCGTCGGATAGATAACGGTTAACTCGTACACCGTTCTCTTTCCGGGACGTTACAGTGTAGGTATCGCTGAGGATCGCCAATATGAACGTTTAAATTTTACATGCTGCTGAACTTGCAGCAGTGTAGATGGAGCCCGAAACCCTTTTTGCTCATGAATACTTCATTCAATCATCGAGTCACTGGTAGTAATCGTAACATTTGAGCAAAACCAGAACTACGTTCACATACTTTTGGAGGTGGTTTTTAAAGAGCGTGTGACTTTCGATAATTAAAAGCCATATCTGCATCGAAAAAAACACTATTCACTGAAAACTACAATCAACTCCGAAGGATTGTTGTTCTCAACGATTTTCTTTCATAATTCGCGATGGTCTACAGGTTTTGTGAACGTGCAATAGATTCAGGTGTTTTAATGAACTTGTTTTAAGGTAACAGGTATAGCGCTGCTGTTTCGGTCACTACTGCCACTGACGAACCACTTCGCCAAGATTTGCAATCGCATCAAAAGATTGCAAATCTCAGTATATTTTCTAAAAACCTACTTCAGGATGGTATACAAGTTTTGTGAACATGCCATATTTCAATCACATTGGTTGAGATGCTGCATCTATAGTCAAACTCGCTGTAAAGGCATCAAGTGCTTCGTCACCCATGAATCGCCATTTTACGGAGTTGCCACATTGATATTAGGTTAGCTATGCTCAATTAGCTAACTAGTGGATAACGTAAGTTGAACTGTAATGATGGATTGCTTGTTGTAGTCAGGCATTGTTTTTTAGTTAATAATCAGTTCATATAGCTAAAATTTCGCATGAAATTATCAAGTAAATTTTTTTAGCGCATAAGTATATAATTAAGGGATCGTTTATATTATTTTAGCATCATTTTCTTTCCTTATGGATTATTTCCGTGAACTATAATTTAGCGATCGATATATGGATGATAAATATGAATGCTTTTAGATACTTTCCATGAAAAAGGAAATTTGTTTACCAGATATTAGACGTTAGACTCACAGTTGAAATAACAGCTCTGATTTGCATATTGCGAACGAAATGTATTACCGAACTCACAATGTATTACCGAAATGACCACGTCCTCCGAACTAAAACAAACGAAGGCAGCCCCATCTGCTTTCGACTACGACGTAATAGTATTAACAGAAACATGTCTCAAAGACGACGATATTCTCAATGCAGAACTGACCCATGAGTATGCGATATACCGATGTGGTGTTTTGAAATGAATCAAAAAAGGAAATCGTAATGTTCTGACTGTCGATAGAGCCGACCGTTTGGAACAGGTATATATTACGCGGCAGTGTCTCTCGCTGTCTATGCGATTTATCTACAACCGAATTCTGATCTCACCTTGCATGAACAGAATACTGCTTGTGCCAATCAATTCTATGATTAAATTGGAACCAGCGTTAAGGTGCTAGTTCAGGGCGACTAAAAGTTATTTTTACTGGAGCTTTGAGGACGAAGTTGGATTTTTGATTCCAATTAATGCCTCGTCGGAATACGATTATTTAGGAACAATTGAAGAATAAAGCAGAAAATTGGTTATGTAGTTTTCGGCAATCGCCATTTTTGGAAAAACGACATTTCCAGATAATAGAGTTTAAAATGTCAAGATATCACTGCTCTTTCTCCATGAAGCGCGCTTTGCAGCGCTGTAACTTACAATTGATTGCCCGTATCTTTTTGAAAATTTGCGAAAATATTTTCAATACTTCCAGATAAAGTAATATTTTTTTTGTGTTCTTGAAAAATAATAAGGTGTATAACCCATTAAAATTGGTACAGTTCTTGCGATTATCACCCTGAAGAAAATGTTATGATTTTGAAGTACATGAATGTTCCACAACACTAAATGCTATGATATTTTTTCGAATTTGATAAATTATATTAGATCTTTAAAGCCCATTGAGATTGTTATTTAATAAATTTGAAAAAAATCACCTTAAACGAGTTATTTGGATATTCCGATGGCAATTTCTGGTACAAGTTAGAAGGGGAAAACCTAACTGTATTCTACTTCACTGCGGTTATGTCTCTGATATTATCCACCTACCCTTTAATCCTTTTTCCTTCTTTCGGAATCCTGATACGAATTTGTCAGGAAATATGATCCTACCAACCAGTGGCGTAGCCAGAAATTTTGTTTGGAGAGGGTTTTGACGAAAATTTTAGATTTTTTCAAAAATGTTAGCGGGTCTATTGATGACATTTAATCTGTAGGCTGCGATCGACTGGGTACTACCGTGTTCTGCAGTAATAGCGAAATGGGATGGTGTGAGCGGGCATGGGCGCTATAACCCTACCGTAGGCAGAGCTAAATACCTGTCGCAGGTGTCAGTTATGTTGGGTGGCCGACTACGAGACAGGTTAGGTCAAGTTCAAAGAGTGACCCAAAAACACCACTTTACTAACAATCAAGCAGAAAAGGATGAGCTGAAATTCGCAACTTTGAAACCGTAGCATTGGAAGAGCTTTGATAGACGGGCAGAAGGTGTGGAAATGCGGGGATCGAGCGACGGCACAAGAGCTGGGCAAAATGCGCCAATGCGTGATCAAGTGGCAGGCGATCAGCGAAAGAATGTGTGTAGTGCGGATCAAAGGCCATTTCTTCGGCTAGAGCATTATCAATGTGCACTGACCTCACGAAGCCGAGAAAGATGCATTTTACGCGCAGCTGCAGCTATGGCGGAATGTTAGCTGCCTATGGCGGAATGTTAAGCTCGTCATCGGTGACATAAACATCCTGATAGGCCGGGGCATTGCATAAACCGGTTATCGCACAGGATAGTCTGTACACCTTATAAATAATGTGCAGAAATTCTCACGATTGATAAGTATATTATGACGAACACCTAAATAGCGAAGCGCGCAGTCGACGACAGATTCCGGATCTACCTAAGATACATGAAAAAATAGGACGGTTGAACCGCACGGCAATGATCAGCTGTCATGTGAGCTACTCAAACACAGAGTAGAGGAATTGGCTAGAGCACTCCACTGGGTGTTTTTGAAGATCTGGAAGGAGGAAATTTTACCGAAGTATAGGATGTAGGGAGTAGTATGTCCCATCTATAAAAATGGTGTTAAGCGGGATTTTTGCAACTAATTACCGATTAATCACATTACTGAACTGCCCTTGTATGCAAAGGTGACGTAAATGCCATCGAGTATATTTTTCAGGAAATCAATTTTCAAATCTTGCATGGTACGGGTAAAAGCATGCTTTCGCCACTTTGCTTTTCGCATTTCAACAGGTTATTTTTTATTTTAATTTGAAGTCGTTTGCACTGAAAGAAGCGAATTTTTGCAGTGAACTTAAAAATACGAAAAAGTTAAATTTGACCAAGGTGAAGTTGAAGTCACTTTTGCATACTAAGATAGTAAATGTCATCTACAAGGTTTTCTCCCAAATTCTTTGTTGCCGCCTATAACCGTTAGTAAGGGAATTCGTAGTGCAATATGGCCTATAATGCACAAACACGGGTTGCATCCATATCATCAACCAAGCTATTTGCAATAACATTCTTGAAAACTTGACTGAAGACAATAAATTTGATTGGAATTAGCAATGCATCCAACTGGAAAAATTAATCAACAAAATTATGCTGCTAAATACTAAACCACCAAAAGCTGATGGTTTCCAAATTATGCAATCTTGGCGCCATTCAATGTACACCATAAATAGCGAAAAACGTGTAAATTTTTTGAAGTAGAATACTTCTAACGTTTCAATATGGGGGTCCCTTTTCAAAAATTTCTGCTGAGATATTTTCCCAGTCTTCAAATGCGATTAACTTCCGTTGTACTGATCGAAATCGCTATATTTTTGCACTATCTGATCGGAAATATGTGCACGTATATTGTGTTTGATCTCGTAAAATGTACGTCGATTATTGAAAACGAAAATAATGCAATTTGTAAAGGTGGTAATTATCTGCGCTGATTGGTCCGTATAATTCAACCAAGCAGCGAGCGTTGCTAGGACTGCCTCTTTTTTATCAAATGAACTTTGCCAGGTATAAGAGAAAATTCGTCAGTTTGCTTTCTGACCTCGTATTAGCTGTTACGTTTTGTGTCAGCTCAAACTCTTCGGTTGGAATATATTCAATGACTGCCGCCAGGTATCATTCCACCTAATGATGCACAGGCGTGGCGTGATACAATGATTAGCGCACATCGCAGAAAAAACAGAACGCTCTTTTTTCGGAGTTCAATATGCGGATTGCAAGTGTGCGCGTGCGAAGGGGTGGTTGAGTGCGAAAGACCCCGCTCTCTTGCTTCCCTCTAAGAACGGTTGGTTTCAAAATTGTCCAATGAAGGACGTTCGTTGGGCCAATTTGGACAACGTCCAAATAACCGTTCAACAAACGTCCATCGTTGGACCCGTGTTGAACGATTTTGAAACAATTTTTTGGACGTCTCAGTGGGTCTTTAAATTATGCGTGGCGGGCTCAGATAAATTCATCATTTCTAGAGAAAATTTTCAATAGGACGTAAGTAACATTGAGAGCCTCTCCTTGTTTATTTTCTCTTTCGTTTATTACGACGTCATTACAACACTTTGTACTAATTTTCCAGTACATATCGAAAGTCGACGGTTTTTACTACAATATTATGCAAAGAGTAGAGTAGCAAATGTTGAAATGGCCGAGTAATGAACAGAAGAGAAATACCTCAAAGAGAATCTCTCATTGTTACTTACGTCCTATTGAATTTTTTTTCTAGATTTGGTTAATTTTCTTTTGGCAAGCGGTAGTATGATTGACGATGACGATTTTAATAGCATTGGTAAAGGAGATGATGTTGGCTTATTGGATACTGATATAATATGTTTGCCGTTGATTTGATTCTTGGGGCAAACTAGGATAACTTTTTACATATCATCTATGTATATGCTGTTATAAACACAGTTTAATTGTATAGCTGCTACATGTATGAGGGGATTTACAGACATGTCGGAATTCTACAGACTTTTGATAGCCTCCTACAGACGTAGCAAGAAATCTACAGACTTTTAAAAGAGTAATAGTATTTAGCAAAATTGTACTAGAATATCTGTATTCGATTACGAGTTATTCCTTCATTAATAGTATTCTAATTTCAATCTATTTTTAAATTAATATTCTAGTGTAACTAGAATTTACACAACCATCTAGAGACATTTACATTATTCTTCTGCGGACATTTCATAAAAACATGTGGCATCGCTGCCTGGCACTACATTCGTTGTGGGTTATTATCATACGTGGCAATTGCAGGGTTATTGCGAAAACTCTATGCTAAGAAACCTGCTTGGTGAAGGTTTGAACATATTATGTATAGGGTATTAGTCTTAACTCTCTAATGCTGACATTCCACGCGCTAATGCCCTTCTGCTGGCTCTTAACTGTAAAGTAAGTACAATTTATAGTAAGTCCAAAAACTATTTGTTATCCGATTTGGCCCTTAATTTACTTTATTTGTACATGCTATACTTTAAAGTGGCCTATTTCTAAAAATATTCAGCAAGTGAATGCATTTTGATCCCACTATACATATGTGTAATGGAATATTCAATAATCAGGGCCGGTGGGTAATATAAGTAGTAAAGGTAGTACTATCCAAGGTGTTTAGAGTTATAAGGTGATTCGTCTTTGGCAGTAACCAGGTGAGGAGTGAGGTTAGCGTGCAGCAAGCTGCGGAGTAGAAAATGACGGCGAACAACTTTGTTTACATACTGAAATCCAAGCAAACATGCATGGGGATGTAGTAAACAACGTTGTTAGCTATCGTTTCTAGAACCAACATGGCTGATCGGTGAGAATAAAAGCTCCTTGGTACTATCCACTTGAAAATAATCGAGTTGGTAATTACCCACTCGAAACTTTGGAACAAACCAAACCTTTGAATTTTGCAACGCATGTGTCTCGGGTGCACGTTTGAAATTTACAAGGTATGATCAAGATTCCATTTGCACAAACGCGTCACAAGTGATTTATGTGAATGTAATGCAAGCGTATGTAGAGGTAGATGGGATAAAATACACCCCTAAGAAAATATAATCATAACTTAGCTACAGACCATCAATTGGGAGAATTTAATTAATGATATCATTTAGCCAACATGCTACTCTGAAATCACAATCGCTTTGCACAATATTCAGGAACATGAAAAATATTCAATTTTTCAAAATCATTATAAATTGCTCTTTGAAAAATGGGAAGGCCAAAACAAACCTGTGCAGGGTTAAAATGCACCACAACTACGAGGCACAATACATCATAACAAATATCGAAATAGCTGATTTTAATGCAGAAGGTAGCAACAATTGCAGCATTCGAATTAACAGCCTATGTGTATTCTACTTCACTTCGGTTATTTCTCTGACATTACCTAACCATCTTTTTATTACTAATCTTAGCTAAGGGCAATTTATATAAGTTATAACCCAAAAAAAAATCAAATGCATATAAAACCCGATTCTGACCTGTTAGAGACAAGCGTAAAACGCAATTTTTCATCAGTTTCTATGAAGGCGTTTTCATTGAGCTATTTTGCTTGATATTTACATGATTTATCAACTATAGGACTAAATATTAGTTACAAGATCTAATTCTCACAATTTACAAAAAGTCCCCAAAACGTTTAAAACATTAAATTCTCAATGTAATGAACCGATAATAAACTTCCAAAATTATTATTTGAATATTTAATAAACTAGTCAGCATCAAACTTTTTTTTCTTTTATTCAAATATTTTGGTTTGGAGGGGGTTTTAACCCCCAAAACCCCCCCTTGGCTACGCCACTGCTACCAACTGAAAATCTAATACTAACAGCTGGCCTTAAAAAGAACTTCCTGCGAGTCGAGGAAGAACACTGCCAGTCTTACGGTTCATGATGTAGTGACAGTGACAGTGATTTGCTATAAAGCTGTAAGTTTGTGTTTTCTTTTTTTCCCTTCCGTAGTTGTCCTATATACATGTAGAAAGAAATGTTCACAGTTTAGCCTCCATGAACTTCATAGAAAATCTTCATTAAATTGCAAAAAGAACAACATCATTCGAATCATTTGATAATCCTGATTGGAATTATGCGAAAAAGTAGCTGGGGAAATAAACGACATATCTAAATACTGCTTTTAAAAATAGTAAGTGTGACTTTGTCGGAACACCAGGACCGCAAAAAGGAAGGTAGGGGAATTTGAATGTGTAAACTCTGCCCATGAGGATTTTGAGTTACTTTTGAAAATTTCTTCCTGATCAATGAAAATTCGAACATTCATTTTAATATTTCTCAGGATTCCAATGCAATCCATGCTTTTCTGCACAGAATTCCGATGACAATCGTCTCCATATTCTTGTATAATCCCACTCAGAGTTCGGATGGCATGCTACTCAGGATTCCGATGGATGCAGGCAGTATCCTCACAGTCTGGCTGTGCTATTTTTAGCTTAGCAAGGCTCTGAAAAATAGGATACTCAGTATTCTGGTGGAATAATTTCCAGATGGAACTCCGCTGAAGGTTATTATATCTATGGTCGGAATTCTTATTGCATCATGCTCATTAGAAACAAAATCCTGACAAATATTCTGATCAAATCCTGCCCTGAATTTTGATTTCTAGACAGTATTTTGAAGTAATCTTGCTCATGATTCTAACACTATCCCTTTCTACATTTTAATCAAACTCTACTCAAAATTCTGATGTTCTCTAGCTCTTGGAATCCAGGAGCAGGTTAACAGCAAATCAGTGAGATACCATCAAAATCATGAGAGATGGATTACATCGAAATTCTAAGTAAAATTCGTCAGAATCCTGAACGAATTTTTTTATGAATCGTTAGCATTATTCCATTAGAAACTTGAGCAGAATTCTCGCAAAATCCTGAGCAAGTGCTTGCCATAATTTTGAACATGATTTCTTAACCTTCCGGAAGTCGCGCTAGTGCACTGAGTGCACGCTGCTCTGAAAATCTAGCGAAATCGTCTTAGCGCACCAGCGGCTGTGCGTTTAGTGGGCCATTTGCGCGACTTCCGGAGGGTTAAAGCCGGTAGAGTAAGGTGGGGCAAAAGTGCGCACCTAACAGTTTTTGGAAAATAACTATTGGTAGAAAAGCACTAGAAAATCGGCATGATTATAAATTAATACTCTCATCACACATCTTCAAAACGTAATACTAGATATCTCTTGGTTTTGCTTGTAATCCGAGAAATAATTATTTTCTTTTGAATACTCAAATGTGCACTTTTGCCCCATGGTCGAGGCAAGAGTGCGCATAGCACGGGGCAAAAGTGCATACTGATTAAATAGCCGATTTATTACCGCCCATAAATTAATCTAATCAATTTTAGGATATTCATCCCCTCTTACTCTTCCTTCATAACTAAAAAGTACTCCTCCCTCTGCCTCGGTTGATGTTGTTCAGTTTTCCATTATGCTGTATCGATTTTGTTGGCTATTTTCGGCAAATTTGAGACTAAGAGAAACGAAAGCAATGAAATTGAACGACGGATCAGTTATAAACTTAGAACGGAAAACTAGAACTAGGCAGGCTCATATGAGCTTGATCGAAAGGAAATGTGAAGAATTCTTTGCCTTTGCCTTTCTGCAGAGTAGGAGTTGGGCGTTGCACCCAAGTCTACCGCATGGTCTATAACAAGGTTGGACAATACGAAAAAATGGCTTCTCAATCTTAACCGTCCACTATAGTTTGGAGAAAAACAACGTAATTTATCATAAACGTAAGCGAGCACCAAAATATACAGCGAAACAATACGAAAAAAATACAATTTGCTACCGTACACTGCACCGTAAACACTTTACGAAGGGAATGATAAATCATTTTAAACACTTTAACCGTTGTCTTCCGTTTTAATTCCACTATGATAGTGGAATTAAAACGGAAGACAACGGTTAAAGTGTTTAATATAACATTCCACTAAGTCGCTCAAAACAGTGCTTTTGTTAAAGTGATAAATCATACTTTTCATGTTCGCACCGTAAGATATATGTAAACGACGGCCATTACCCTGTCAACATTAATGCAACACCAGACGATGTTAAGGTTGCACAGAGAATGCGCAAAATTCGCAAACAAAAAAAGCAGTTTTTTTCCGCACCGTATGTCAGATCTTCATAAAAATCAATCAGCGTATGTAGAATGTTGTTACAGTACTGCTGATTGATTTTTATGAAGATCTGGCATACGGTGTGGAAAAAACTGTTTTTTTTGTTTGCGAATTTCGCGCATTCTCTGTGCAACCTTAAATTTGCAGGCAGCGCTGAACACAGCTTAATCGGGTCAATACAGATGTTTATATCAGAAAATGCTTGTCAAAGTTGAACAAATTCATCGAACTCGTAATCTTGTGTTTTGGCCGGATATTTCAAGCTGTCATTGTGCAAAAAAAAACGATGAATTGACTAAATTGACAAAAATACCATTTGTGTCTAAAGCAAACAATCCTCAAAACGTGCCACAAGCGCAGCGCATCAAATCGAACAATTTTGAACTGTTTTCAATTGTATGGTGTACGACAAGTGCTCCAATCGAGCAGCTATTGATTTCTCAAATCAAGTGCAGCTTAAAAGAAATTGACGTTCTCGTCGTCCAAAACCTAATGCAAGATATTCGTCGCACACTGCGTACAATTTAAGACAATTGCTAATTAAGTACATACTCTGTAAATGTCTTTTTCGATGGTCTGATTTCAAATGACGTGCACTGGAATTCAGTCTAAAAATTTTCCGAACACATGCCAGATACGAAGGTAGATGATAGCATGGCAATAACAACTCTGTTTTTCAAAATGAACGTATTTTCTGTTTCGGCATGTCTCCTAAAATTGCTATTTGTTTATCTTAATTTCGTGATAGAGAACAATAAAATGTCACATGTTTTGCACAAATTGTTTCACAGCCTTCTAGACTAGTCTATGGTGTATAGTCAGTCATTCACAGGGATATCCTCACTTTATTGTATCCCATATTGTATTTTCGTTCACTTCCATCATCGTAAAAATAAATCAACCAATAACTGCGACAATAATGGTTCCTTCTCCGACTGTCCTCCCCGAGGACATTTTTTTTTCATCTTCACCTCCTTTAACCGCACAGACAGCTACTTACCCGCACCGGCGAAAGGCGAATAAACGAACCTATATTCGACTAGCCGCGAGTCTTCCTCGAAAAGGAGTGGTCTCGCGTTAAAACGCCACTTTTCTTGCCGGTCCAAAAAAACCGGACAACGCATTCGAACAAACTTTAAGCTACCATCTGTTATCGAGAAAGGAAACAACAAGGCAAAAAAAAACATTTTTGGCATCAATTCAGACTACTTTAACCGACGGACAAAAATAAGGCTATTACTGAAACAATCTGTTGCTGCCTCCGGTTTGAGCTACGGCACGGCAGTACCAAGGCTGACAGTCAGGCGGTTTTGGACTGTAGTCAATAAATATAATCCTTCCTGGTGATTCTGTGGTTGGGGTAGTTTGGCAACCCCAACCCAACAGAGGGAAGTAGAACAGGCGACGACAAAAGGAGGCGCAACATAAGCAGTGGAAAAACCACCAGTGAAGTAGCATTTTCCAAGCGATACACTTCTCGCACGCTACCGAGAGTGCCACTGGAGGATGCTGCCAAACCGGGCGAGAGAACATTCTATATTTGAGCCGTGTGACTTCCTGTTGCTTCACCGCTCTTCCCCCGGGTACATCCTCCCCACTGCGCACCCGCAGCTGGATTTCTCCGGTCACATTCTGCGGTGAATGGTGGCGGATTATTTCAATTACAAATCGTCGACAGACTGAGACCGTCGGATGAAAATATTATCACCATTATTTATTTCTCCCTGGAAACCAGCGGCGAGGGCAGGGAAGAGTGTCACGTTTTGCTCATATAGCGATTTGAACTGGTAATCATCGCACGCGTTGCTGCTGCTGCTGCTGCTTATGGATCTCCCCGGACATGGTTGGCAAATATGTTATCCTAGCCGAGAGCGGATTGCGGTTGCGGTGGCATCGAGACGCAGCAAGAAAAAAAATACTCGTTTAGTCTTTGCCGCCATCCACGTTCCTCGCCGCCGACGTCGTCGTTGTCGTTGTAGCTCTTAAACGCTCTTATGATCAAAAGGATTTGCTGTGGCTTTGCTTGGTTGTCAGCTTCATTTTTTTACGCTGTCGAATTGAGAAGCCCCCTGTCGAAAATCCGGATTCTTTTGTACTGAACGGAAGGGAAGATGATGAGCACATCATTGTGACTTCCTCTGGTGTCCTGAATCGATACCGGCAGTTACATGAAAGATGAGGGGGGCGGATGGTAGAACGGGGAAAGACACTGTATCAGACAGTAGTGGCTTGTTTGCTTTGTGGCGTGGGTGGATTTGAAAAATGATCATACTCGATGTAGACGATTTCGGAGCACAATTGATTCCCGCTTCATTAATCTGTTAGCGATGGTTGATTTAGGTATCGACAATAACTTAAATTTATCGTATGAGTGCTCTGGTGCAGGTTTCTTGGGATTGGTTGTCGTGGAACTTTTACTTTCGACTATATAAATGACTGGTTCGTCGTGGTTGCAGAAATTGTCGCAACCGAGCGGGAATTATCGTAATCGCACCTCGAATTTCACGATCTGGTAAGGTGTTTTTAGATATTACTGTATCGATTTTGTTGGCTATTTTCGGCAAATTTAAGACTAAGAGAAACGAAAGCAAAGAAATTGAAAGACGGATAGGTATTCTAGAGCGAATCAGTTATAAACTTAGAACGGAAAACTAGAACTAGGCAGACTCATATGGGCATGATCGAAAGGAAATGTGAATTGCCGGCGTCGGCAGTAAAACATGATGATGAGTTATGTTCTACCATAGACCATGCGGTAGACTTGGGTGCAACGCCCAACTCCTACTCTGCAGAAGGCAAAGAATTCTTCACATTTCCTTTCGATCATGCCCATATGAGTCTGCCTAGTTCTAGTTTTCCGTTCTAAGTTTATAACTGATTCGCTCTAGAATACCTATCCGTTTTTCAATTTCTTTGCTTTCGTTTCTCTTAGTCTCAAATTTGCCGAAAATAGCCAACAAAATCGATACAGTAGAACCTTGCGGCAATTAAAACATAGTAACATAACGTTTTTAGATATTGCAGTGTAGGGAATAGACATTACCGAAATCATACTTTTATTCATAAGGTCCATCGAATTAAAGTTAACACCGAGGTATTATGTTTCGTTGCGGTACTTGGCATTCTATATCGGCAAATTTTGTAGCGATTGGGGTTCTAGCTATGCCTTCTTCTCCTCTAGTAAAACCAGAGGCAGATAACTTCTTGTCGGAATAGATTACCGTCGGCTTGATGCTAAATCCCTAAAACTAAAACACTCTTTGTGTTTCAATAGAAGTTTGAAATTTTTTTGACTTTTCCACTTTCATGGAGAGCAACGATTTTCAATAGAATTCAATATTTCCGGGCATTGCTGAAGGGTTGCACAAAAAAGTTACGAATAAGGTGTTAGCGGGGCAGATTGACCCAGATTTAAAGCACATTTTCAACCAAATAAATACCAAATTGTTTGTTAGAGTCATGGTTGACATACATCATAAATAAAAATCCAAATTCGAATTGGTTTTATTTAAGTTTTATGGAAATTTTATCAAGACATTACTAAGTGAATCCTGTTTTAATATTGCTTATGAAAAGGGCATTTAGTTTTAGTTCACAGGGTTTAAGAGTGCTTCAAGAACTATCCATAAAACTAGATTTTTATAAGAGATATTAATTTTATGAGCAGTTTATAGAGACTCTTAAGCCGCTTCTTAAGATATCGTTTTTCCAAAACATGGTTTTATGACATTCTTGTTAAAACTTAATCTATCTTAAGAAAGCTACCATAAAACCTTAAAATTTAACTCTTGCATAAACGCGTCCTATAATAAACAAATTCTAATTAGTTTTATTTAAGTCCAACAGCTCCTCTTTAAGTTTATCATAAATAAAAATGAATTTATTACGATCTTGAACAACTCCTATTTTTCTTTATTAAGAATCATTAGTTTTAATAAGATCTCATGGCGGTTTCAGCTAAATCCAATAACAAGAAATTACGTCGTGGATATTTTTGATCACTTCGAAATGGTAGCCATTAGCATAAGAATTAAATTAATAACCTTTCTCGTATACTGAACTGATTCTCACTGATTGAAATACATTTCTGAACTAGAACAATGTTTATGCGTTCAAGCCAAAATATGACAATTAACCTTCCGACAGCCGCGCTAATGCACTGAGTGCACGCTGCTCTGAAAATCTAGCGAAATCGTTTTAGGGCACCCGCGGCTGCTCGTTCAGTGGGCCAAAAGTGCGACTTCCTGAGGGTTAAGAACATTCACATATATTATTGAAGTTTCGAAAGGGTTTAGTATTTCCAATGTTCAATCAATGCTTTAGAAATTGTTTCACGGCGCGTTGAATTTTTCGCATTTTTATATACCATATCATTGGAAAACTGGCAATCGCATGCAGATTTTCTCAATAGTGAGCTTAAAAAGCTGGTCACTTATATTATCAATTTCCATTCGCATCCATTTTGGTAAAGGAATTTCATGTGGTGGATAGATTTTTTCCCAAGCAGATACTTTACGACTATACACCAATCCCTCCAACAAAGCAGTTTCACAGCGCTCTAGAAGTGTTCTTGAAGAATAAAATCATAAAACTATCAAAACTTGTGGTAGTCTTATATCAATTTTAAGCAGCTCTTGAAGACCACTATAAGAATGTATTGATAAGGCCAAAAGGTTTTAAGAAGACCTTGGAGAGTACTCTTAAGAACCTTCTTCGTTTCAAGAGAGGTTTATGGTTGGCTTGAAGAAGTATTGTAGAGTAATTGGTTTTAGGTTCAGTTTTATGAAACGAATCTCGAAGATATCTTCAAGTGTAGCATAAAACTAAATTTGCTATTTGGGCTAGGTGTATATAGAATAGATTGGTTCAATTTTTGACTTTTAGCTCCACCAGGCTTTACTGATTCCTTTTATGCCCCTTAGTAATTGTGCAAATTTTGGTATCGATCGGTTGCGTCTACGGACCCTCCAAAAATTTCAAAGTTTATATGGAAATTGGTATGAAAAATCGGTTAAAATTGAAAATAAATTCATAAAAAATCACCTCATCAATCGATTCATGAGAACACTATATATTTCTAAAGGTATTCTTCTACTGAACACATTCGTGGAACATTGTAAGTTTGTGAAAATTCGCTGAGAAAAGTTATTAACTAAAGAAGCAGCATGACTTCAAAACGAGTGGATTTTATTATTAATCATAGCAACCCTGTTTGAATAGCTGTATCTGCCATACGGGAGCGGTGGGTGGTAAGCCTAGTTTACATTTTGTATAACGATGGAGCTATTAAAACAGGGTTGCTCCTGTCCTCACTTCTAATTAAGCAATTCACGGGATATAAACACTGGATTCCAAAGTGCCAAAATGGGTTATTTCTGTTCAGTGGAAAACAGATAGAGCCAGTTGTTAGTGTTAGAATAATTTCATGTTTCGTGTAGCTTGGTGTGTGGTTTCGATATTTTTCTTGTGGTTGTCATGCGAAATAACAATTTTCCACCCGCATCCACACAGCGACGAACCCTACTTGAAACTTACAAATTGATAATAATCAGCGATATCTGAGTTTGCATTAACTGGGGCGTATTCCATCGTTGCTCTTTGGCTGAATACTTGATATGGGAGTTTTAAAAATATCAACAATAATACAAACTTCTGACTACCGAACCATATTGTTCAGCTGATCTATTTCTCGTTCTATTTCGACCAGCCACTCTATACAGTTGCTCACAATCACGATCCTAGGCGTCCCAACTTGTCGCATCCCTGTGCTGAAGCGCACAGATTTATGTTTGGGTTCCAAAGTTTTGCCATAAATTTTATTCAATCCATAAGTGAAAAGTTTTTCGCACACTACATGCATATTTTCATGTTCTAAACCGATCCTCCCGAAAAGTCACCGCTCCCTTGTTCTGGTCGGAGTAAAAGGGTCCGGAAACATTTCAACTGTCCCCCGGGCGAAACCTGATGCAGCAACTTACTGCTAAATTGATTTCTAATTTTCTGTCGTGGACTTGAAAATAGGATTTATTACCCATGGCGTTTACCGTGTGCAGCAGACGCAAAAATTGCATTACCGGATCAGCCAATTTACATTTCCGGCGGGGAATGTTTGCTCCAATCGTCGCAGTCAACCTTCGGGATGTCAATTTACTTGTATGCAACTCGGTGCTCGAACAAATGGAAAACAAATAGGGAAATAATCAAACTTTGTTCCATCAATTTACACTCGCTAAACGGTACCTGGGAAGTTCCGACTCGGCGACGACGGTCGGCGGCCGGGGTTGGTTGACTTTTCCGCTTTCGGTGGCATCAAACCGGCTGACATCTCTGACAGACAGGGACTGACGATGACAATACCGATCCGAAGTATTGTTGAATAAATAACAATGCGAAAATCTGTTTACCGTTTCCTTCGCACCGGGATTTACTTCGAGCAGGCGGCAGCCGGAGTCGAAGAAAGTTTCCCCCGGAGCTTCCCGGTGAGGACTGCGGCGGAAATAGCAGAAACATGAACGGAAGAAAATCAGCCAACACCACCGAGCTTGGTGGTCGGTTTAAACTTTCTATTTATATTTGCTGAATATTAAATAATCATATTTGCCGTTTCCTTTGCTCCCATTCATGAACGTTGTATCTTTGGTGGGTGGGTAGGATTAATTTTGGCTCCGTACGCTGGCGCTGGCAGGTGCGAGAGGTGCTTCACCGAGTTCTGTGAGAGGGGCGTACTCTTGTTGTAGGTTTTCACCTTTTCTGTAGTTCGTTTCCTGTGCAAAGTGACAATTATTCTGCTGCTGCTGCTGCTACTGGAGGACGGTTTTCTGTCATTTCCGGCAAAGTTTTCCTTTCTCAAGCAAAATTTTATGGAGTCATTTTGCTTTCTGCTCGCTCGGGTAAATTTGTTGTGCGTTGATTTTGGCCCGGTACTGATTCCATTGATTGTAGACAAACGTAGTGTGGTTCGGAGTTGAGTCGAAACTATTCTGAACTCAACAGAAACTGTTAAGATTGTGGAAACACGAATGAAAAGAACCTACTGAGTATCCTTAACAAGTTTCTCTAGACTCCAATTACAATTGTTTATGTTTTAGACTTATATCAAACATTCCTTTCCAAATCATTTTTTGCATTGACAATACTACGCCGCTAGTAAATATCACAAACCAATACTATCGAACTGATAGACAGTGTAGTTTGCTGGACTATGTTTCACAAAAACACAAAATCTAGGATCAGTAGCAAACCTGTCAAGACTGCCGGCGAAGCGAGTTCCCTACAAGAACCTTTTAATTCCCAGATTTATTGCCTTCAAATGTTGTTAGCTCACGTCTCAATAAAACTTTTAAAATACCCGATAGCAGAAAAATTGGATCGCTTTCAGGACATGAGCAGGGAAAAAAGCGTCGTCTCCTTCGCACAACATTTCCTCCACCGATTGTGCAGTTTAGCTAACTTTGAAAAATTGCAACATCGTCTATAATAAATACATGCACTTCTCGGCTGCACCCACCCACCACGCCATGGATGCGTTTTTTTCCTCTTTCTCTCTCTCTCTCTCTGAAAATTCCCACAGCTTTTCCCAGTTCACTTTGCCGCTGCCGCTGTTGTTGTTTGCTACGCCAGAATTATATAACATGGCACATCTTCCTGTTTATCTCTTCCGGATTTTTCCCTTCGCTCACACATTCTCAGCCGATCCCGACAAACTTTCCGTGTTCTGATTCATGAGCTCAAATATCACTTTTATGGCATTTTGCTGTTTCTCCCCGTTGAATATGCGCCTGTTTGGAAGGCGATACTTCTGCCAATTTTTTTTTTTGCGTTGCCTCCCACAGTCGGTACTTTGGCAAACGGCGGTAAGGTTATGCCAAATATCCAACAGTTCAAACAGAAATCCTCCCGTGTTGGTGTGTGCCACATATCGCACATTATGCCCGAAATTACGTACGTCTCTCTGGCTGGAATTGTTACCACCATCGACGACGACGAGTACGACGCCATTCACACAATTTAAAAAAAAATCGTTAGCTTTGCGGAGAGAAATGAAGTATCTTTTTGTGTAAATTGATGTCCATGCGGTAGTAAAGGAAAAAGATGGCATTCGCTAAGAAGTCGGGAGGGGGGGGGGGTAAATCTCATTGAAAGATTGGAAAGTGCTTTCCCGCTGACATACGAAGCATTCAACCAACAGCGACTATAACCACAGAGTGCATAAAGCGAAATTTCCTATCGGGGATATATGCTTTTCTAATAAAATTGGAAAACATTCGAATAACTTTTCTTTGCCCACTTGCCGGAAGGAACCATACCCGAGTCTCGAGGAAAAAAAGAAGCTAACTCTTTCGTTTCCTCTGGCATGGTTGAGATTTCCGAGCTTTTCTTCGCTCGGTAAGTTGGCTGCAACCGGTATCGAAATAAGTAGACATAATAACTCATCTTGGGCAGGAGGCGAGTCGAATTTTGACGGCAAAAAGATCAAACTGATGGCGACGGGAATTGGGTGGAGCTGTTTTTTTTTCTTTCCTCTGGCGAGCAAACTTTTTGCGGGTTCCCGGGGATGTGACAGATTTAATCTTGTTTCTTTTTGATATATTGAACTGCGAAGGTGAAACATCGAATTGGATTACATTGGAACAAGAGCTTGAATACATGCTTTCGTATGGTATTGGTTCATGATTTAGCGTTCCGGTAATCTTCACGTTCTAGTGGCTTATAAACTGTGAGACTCCTGGTCTAAGTATGTAATCGGCTGTGTAATTTATTTCATTTAGTTACAACGAGAGTTACAACAGATATTCAAGTATTCAAATTTTTATTTATCGAAAAATGGTTGAACATTTATGCTCTGTTTTGGCCTGTTCTGGCATTCTGTCATTATTAACAGTTAAGGAAACCTAAATAACAAGTACTAATTTAACTAATCCTTTCAGAGACTATTTCCACATGCAATTGGACAAATATGACAATTGTGGTATTTAAGTATCCCTTCATAGATTCCTTTTCAAATACAACTGATAGTTTATATCACTGAACTTACGAATTGAAAATATCGCAGGCGGATTTTTCTGGTTCAAATTTATTTTAAAAGATCTATAAATCCTTTAAACAATGGCAAAGAGTAGACCGGTAACAAACTTTGATTAACTAATTTACTGCCCATAACAGCATAAGAGTCCTATATGGATTTTTGTCGAAAATGAGTAATCTGTTGAATTGTATTCTGTACCACCACTGAATCACAATGCACAAACAAGATTACCAGGTTTGTTCAGAAAATATCGAAAAAATTCCAAACTACGGCTGTCCCATCCATAAGTCTCAATGAAAATATAAATCTTGAACAGCGTTTTTCTCGGCTTGCTGTTTTTCAATATGGGAATCTTTTGCTTTTATGGGCAGTTTAATTGAACCCGAAGTTGTGTCGTTACGCTTCGCTACGCTTCGCTACGCTCAATCATCGAAAGGTATCGGTGCTCTCTAAGGCAAGGTTCTCACGATTAACTGATTGTTTGCGGACTACCTGGCAACCACATAGTGAAGAACATTGTATAAGAAGTAATGTTTATCCATACTGTTTTAAGTAAAGATGCAATCAGTTGCCATATTTTAGTCGCTCCGTTTACTGAAAGAAAATTTGGTAGTACCGCAAGCACCCCTCGTCTGAAAATGACAATAAAATGAAAGAGCGTTAAAATGACACGAGACCAAAACCTGATTTCTCGACTATTCCGTTCTCGGCACAATTAATAGGATTCGACTTTCTTCTTAGCTCATCCGATCGAAAACAGAGATCTTTCACCACAAAGAGCTCATTCGTTTCCAAGACTTTTAATCCGCGCAGTTGTTACTAAACGTCGAAGTTCAGTGTGGTTAATTTTCAGCCGCCGCTTGGTCGTTGTTGTGGGTCGCGTCCATTGTTCTCGCTAGAGAAAAATGACATGCACACCCGCTTGCACAACGTGGAACTCAATTTTACAATTCTACAAAGCTACGCATTTTGATCCTGCAGATTTTCTATTATCATTCATCACAAAATTAATGTTTAGGTGATTGATAACGCGTTGATTTAATTTTTTAAAGTTATTGTTTATTCTTTTGTTAAGACACAGAATTTTTCATTTACAAGCGCAAATACTAATGAAGTTAATAGAAGCATTTTTCTAATTCAATTGTTTTTCCATCATGTATTCGTTCTACTAAGGATGGTTTGGTAGTAACTATGTCTTGTAATTCTGGTCAACTATTCATTGAAACGATTTGAATCTTGCTGGTGTGGTTCATACGAACGGTATAAATCAACAAATAAGCATTTCGCTAACTGTTATTCAATGATTACTTTGGTCTACGAATGGCAAAATACTTCCAGCACGCATCGACGAACTTCCGCAGCTCACCACAAATGAGATAGAAGAACAATTCGGCATTTCCCTATCTTTTGTGCAATCATCATTGTCTGAACCGATTGATGGTTGAATGAAAAATATCCATCAATAATTAACAGAACGTAAAAGAAAACTTTGTCTGTTTTCTTATGTTTTCAAAATATTACGGATTTTAAAATAGTGTAACGTTGGCATACCGAAATAAAGCTGCTAATAATTTGCAATGACGTGAATCCATCGCGCCGGTGTTTCAAATTATACCACATTTTGATGACGAAGATCGAATTTAGTTTCACACCTAGCTCCACCCCTGTATAGCCAAGTAAGGTGGTGTATTGCTCGACCTGAAAGAAATTTGTAAAATATTTGAACATTACTTTGACTGCTTTGTATCCTGACGTAACGCACATAAAATTTGTTTGGGAAAATGAGATACGTGTTACAAGGTTACTCGTTGCGATCATTTTACGCGGGACTATCGCGTCCACGTGCCTACTCAGGCAGTAAAGATCGATGGTGTTGTCATTGAGTTGTGTTCGAAGTGCGAAGACGTACCGAAGTATTTAAAGAACATCTCATCTCAATAGCAAACGCAAAAATCGCAGAGACTTATTTACTATCATGAAGGCTTCTAGTGATCTTCACCAGCAGTTGACGGCTTAACGGCCCTTTATTGCGGCTATCGTATCTTTTGAAGGCTAAATTATCGAATGAAGTAACTAATCTGATCACTGTTCTGCAGTGGAATTGCAGAAGTATAAACCTGAAAATAAGTAGTACCATTGAAATCAAATTCAAACCACGCCATTAAATACCGTTCCTGCTAATATATCATGCTTTTTAGTAGGGGAACCCGAGGCTATAAAGACCGTGGGGGTGATGCAGACGCCATAGATTTCTCAGAAAATGTCGTACATATTTGGGGGAGCGCCATTCTGAAACTTTAATTTTGACAGATGAATCTCATTCTGCAGTTTTTTAGAAAGGAGATACAATGTATTTAATTCTCTCGCCATCATCAAAGCAATAATCTTGGTAAAACCATGATTAACGTAACAAATAAGTGCAAAAATAAAAATAATAATAAGGTAAGTATTTTGAAAATTTTGTACTTTGTGAAATGATTTTTGTCAAAGTGATAACACAGATATTTTCAAGACACTCATCACTTTTGTGCGAAATGAGCGAATGGGGCTATTAAAACCACCCCCTCCCTATTCCATCAACCACCGTTCAGCGGCTTGCGTCGTCGCACACGATTGCAACGCCACAACAATGAAAATGCATGACAGATGTGACTTTCAGACTTTTTTTTTAAATTTCGATTGCAGAGGTTTTAACCTCATGGCCATTCATCTCTTTTTTCGGATTAGAAAAAGCTCTTAAGAAAAATCTCTAACTCTTTGTGCCGGGTTGGGAATGCAACCCAAGTGAGCCGCGTACAAGGCAGTCTTAAAAGTATATATAACTTTTCAAAGAGAGAAGCTAACGGTACAGTACATTATGACAAACATACATATTTCTAAAGTCATCTTCACAAAAAATCAAAACAGCTAAAGTTGTATAAATAAAATTCTTTTCAAAGAAACATCCTATTGTTTTTTGATAAATTTCTTTTTGAATGGAAAGGAAGAGTATTCTTTCCTGGAAGACACGTTGTTTAAAATTTTACTTTCTTAAACATTCCAAAAGACTGCTAATCTTTATCTTGAACAATTGGTCGGTGTTAGGTCAGACCGGACTAAGTGACAGTGCATTGATTTCGAGAAAAACGCGTTTAAAGTTTGAATCGCAGCATTCTTCACATTATAATTGGAAAATAATTTTTGTCATAATTCTTGTATATTGTTTCATATTTCAAATCCGGTAAAAGTGGAATGTAGATGAAGAAATTCTTTATCCAGTGCTACCATTAACTCATTTTTTGATGTTTTGCGACTTAGTCCGGTCTGACTTAACACCGACCAATTATTGAGTAAACTTTGAGATGGTTATAAATTTAGAACTATGCTACCTAATATTTAAAAGAATAGAAATGTAAAGTGTAAATTTTATCGTGAGAACGAAACAATATATTTTATATTGTCCACCGTAAAAGTAATTTAAATATGTTACAAAGGGTCAATCCATGACAACCCAAATTTTTAATATAACTTTTGCAGTTTTCATTTGTTACTAACTTTTAATCATTTTCAGAGCTATTAAGGCGAGCATTTTTTTTTCTAACACATCAATACTCTAGTTCATATTAAAACAAAAGATGTCAGTACATACAAACATGAAATCAATCGCGCAAAATTTAAAAAAAATGTCGTAATTGCCATTTTTTGCCAAAGTACACCCGAAGTCCGACGGGTACATTTCTATTACTTTTGGGTAAGATTCTATTGTCTTTTTGGTAACAGACCACGCAATTGCGCATTGCTGTATTAAATCCATATTGCCGCAAAGCTAATAAACGGTGGAATGACGAATTTCGGTAGCTGTACATGTATGTGCATCACACAACCAAACAGTTTTTCGGTATGTGCCAATCTTGGCTCTGTTCCCATGTAGCATATTTTAGTCGTTTTCTATGATAGTATTAGTATCGAGTCAAACCAACCGGAATTCTGGCGGATTTCTGCCGAAATTCAGGCGGGAATCTACTCCAATACTAGCAGAAATCAGCCGGAATTACGGATTTTTTACTGGATAGGCTGGATAGTGAAATAAAATTTTTAAAATCGTTACGTTGCTTTGTACTGGTTCTGATCCCCGAGCAGAAGAAAATAACTGCCGAATACTAAATTTAAGTATCAATACCAAAGACTGTTTACCACAATATGGTATTAATGAGCTCTACATAAGAGGTAAAATACCAAATAAAAATAACACAGACATGTTCTACAAATAACTATTTGATAATGAAACGAGTTATTATAATACCTGAATAATAATAAAACATTTTTCAACCTTCCAATAATAAAATTCACTCTATGGAGGTATTCAATAAGGTATTGGTTTGGTATTTGTAAAAATAACTGGAATACATACATAATACTAAAATAAAGTATTATACCTCATTGAGGTATTTAGCAGGTATTGAATAATGTTTCTTCAATACCTGCTTAATACCTCAATGAGGTATAATAATCAATTAATACTAAGTTTTGGTATGAATACCAAAAAAATAGTATGCTCGGGTTAATACCCAGTTATTTTCTCCTGGTCGGGTCCAGGCCCACACTGAGATCCCGATTCGGGGACAGACCATCCCCTTATCAGATTCGGACCTGAACCAGGCCCAGAGTCGGTGCTTATGTCCAGACATGTATCTGGATCCGGATCCTCGGTTCGGATACGTGGATCCAAAACGTAGATCTTGCTTCAAGAAATTTCAGTTTAACACCTTGAGCTTGAGCTTGTGCGACCACCCTTGGCTGCTCCGTTATCGATCTGAACTAGCTGAAGTTGCACAGGGAATAAGTAGATGATTATGCTTGGGAGTAGCGCAACATCTTCAAATGTGCAACTCCTGGTAATCCTAAAGTGTTTATTGATCAATACCGGCGCCGGCCAGGCCCGAACGTAGATAGCTGAAGGGAAGGGAAGGAATGGTTAGTCCGACACTTGCTTAGGCCGTATATACTACTGCGCACTTCACAAGTATCACGGGAGGAGGATGTTTGTTAGTAAGTATAGAAGTTGGATTCTACTTCTTCTTTACCGACGCCAGAGAGGTGATTCCACTATCTGGACTAGATATCGATCCATCAACTCATGGACCGGAGATCAACGGCTTTACTTCCCTTCCAAAGGAAGACGTGACCACAAATTTTTTCACCTCAGAAAAATCTCAACGACCTCGGCCGGAATTGAACCCAGGACAACTGGAGTGAGTGGTGGTACCGCTTACCACTCAACCATCGGCGCCGTCAAAAAAGAAATTTCAATTTAACACCGACCGACAAACCCTACCACGAAATGTGTTGTGTAGAGATGCTCGAAGCCCGTATTTGTCCACATTGTGTTCGCTTTGCGTGACAATCCAACGCGTTAATATTTATTGTATAATAATTGATGAAACATGAGTGCAACGCAGGGAGGATTTGAATGCATATTGCTGTTTAGGGTTTTTTTTGTTGGGATCGATTTAGTATTAAACGTCTTGCTATTAGAACATTTTTTCTTATTACCGTAAAGGTAATACGGCCTAGTTTTGGGCGCATAATTTCCCAACGAAAGAGGCCAGAGGTTAAGTATATTATGACAAACTGTTCTCCCTCTAAATCCACTAAGGTTTTTTACACGTTTTTTGCACGGTTTTTTACACGGCTTTTTAAACGGTTTTCGCAATTAGCACAGTTTTTTTTGCATGGTTTTCGCAATTAACACGGTTTTTCGCAAAAAAGTTCCTTTTAAAGGCAAAAGTCGATTTCTCAACAATTTTTTTGCATGGATTTCGCAAAATGTTCTAAGCCCTTATGAAGGCAAATGACTTAGACGATTTTTGATCAAGTTTTTCATGTCCTTGTCTGAAGCCATTTGGAAAATCAAGATGGCGACTTCCGGTTCAGTGGAATTCTCAAAAACCCCATCAATATGGGTGTTTTTGGAACGGGATTCATGAGTGGACGTCAAATATCGATGTTTAAGGTCATTTTGAAAACCAAGATGGCGACTTCCGGTTCAGCGGAATTCTCTAAAACCTCATCAATATGGGTAATCCCGTTCTAAAAATACCCATATTGATGAGGTTTTAGAGAATTCCGCTGAACCGGAAGTCGCCATCTTGATTTTCAAAACAGCTTCAGATATCGATATCTGGCGCATACTCGCCAAGCCCGTTCCAAAAATTCCCATATCGATTGGGTTTTAGAGAATTCCACTGAACCGGAAGTCGCCATCTTGTTTTTCAAAAAGGCCACAGTCGATATCTGGCGTCTACTCGTCCAGCCCGTTCCAAAAATACCCATATTTATTAGGTTTTAGAGAATTCCGCGAAGCCGCAAGTCGCCATCTTGATTTTTAAAATGGTCTCAGACATCCATATTTGGCGTCTACTCGTTAATACTGTTCCGACAACAAACATTGTTCAAATGCAGACCAAAAGAAATTCTCAAGATCCGAGTTTCCACTTTTCCAAAACCCTTCTAAGGAATTGGAATAAAAGCAGAAAACGTGCTACTTGCAACATCATCTAAGTCTTGCCTTTAAAAGGACATTTTTGATAAAACTCAGAAATCATACCTTTTCCTAAATCGTCGTAGTCTTTTGCATTCAATTTAACTCGGTTTTTTGCACGTTTTTCTGAATTACCGCGGATTTTTTTGCACGGTGTTCTGTAATGTCGCGGTTTTTTTTACACGGATTTCGTAATTAACGCGGTTTTTTTGTACGGTTTTTTACACGGTACGTATCCCCCGTATAAAAAAACCCTTAGTATATATGTTATATTAACGAAAAATCTAAACTACCAAAGTTGTGTAAATAAAACCATTTTTAAGAAACACCCTAATCCTCCATCTTGGTAAATTTCTTGAAAAAAGAAAAGTATAAGAAATAGAGCTTCAGTGTCATCGACAAAGTTTTTTTTAAAGTTTTTCTCCTTAAATTTTCTGACAGAATGCGAAACTCTATCTCAAACAATTGATGAGTTTATTTTCAGATGTCCATCAATTCAGAACTATCCTAAGAACAAAAACATCGTTTCGTATGAGAATAGAAATCCAATACGTTTTAAATATTTAACACATTATTTACTTAAATTATTTACTTACTTTTTGTTCATCATGCCAAAAAGGAAAGATAAGAAAGAATTCCAAACATTTCCGAAAATTACAGCCAATCACATCAATCTGATCTGATAGCGGGACTAGTGCCAATAACAGGCTTTAAAATTTGATAATTTTGCTATTTGATGTAATTTAATTGCCTTAGTATTGCAGAAATCGGGCAGTCAATCTATGCATAGTAAAAGCAAAATATTTCGCTTGTTTTTGGGCATAATATCAGCATTATATCAGTAAATTCCGTCTCTTAAGCACCTTTGAATATGCCGATATACAGCAGGATACGTTTTAAAGAAAGAATCACATATAGAGAGTCGGATTGCGATTCACGTCACAGGAACACGAGTGATGAGAATGATTGTTTCTAGACATATATCCGGTAATGACGGTATCCACATGAGAAACTCATCTATAGAATGACGCAGTGTAAGTAAACACAACCTGCGTTGCGACAGTAAAATCGATCTTATTTGTCTCAAATTCACCAATCCAAACTGGACACTGGTTTTTGTACGGTATATGTTGCGATAGGAACACAAATTTCGAACGATGGTACACTCCGATACGGCCAATGGGATGATGGCTTCCCGATCAGAAACACATAACAAGAATATTTCAAAACTATATCTCCCGTTGTTACTTGTTGTAATTTTCTGTTATTTTAACTACTAACGAGACCAAATTTATAACATTTACGAAAATTGCATTCTGTTACAATCTTGTTATTCATTCTGATCGGGTTAGCCTCAGAGAAAATAAGTATTTGAGCGGAGAGAAAACTATTTGCTCCGTTATGTGCACTTGACGTACTAGCGGAAATCCAATTTATCTTGAAATACTCTACCAAGCCGTACTAATAATAAATTGTCATAGTCGAGTGAATAAAAATTTGATTTCTATGGAATGTTGTGGGAACTCGGTTTTACCAGATCGCATTTAATAATTTTTGAATGAAGAACCGCTTGACGGTCCAAAATAGGTCCATGAAATTATTCTGTGTTTTGTAAATTTATTTCACCAATTTTGTTCCGTGTAAGCTTCTTAAAAATCAACCAAACATTTTGGGACAATACAACATAATCTACCCTGCTATAAACAAACGCCGGCTCACAACCAAACTCCTGCTCAGCAAACATCCCCGTGATTTTTTTTTTCTCCTCTTTTAGATTGGAAGGAGGAATTGAAAGCCTTTTCCCTCCACTTCACTCCAGACGGAATCCCTCTCCAGCACGTGCGGTCGGGTCCACCTAGCTCAGAAGTAATGTGTGTGTTTTTTTACGCTTCGCGCGACGCTTTCTGGTCCTATCAGCATTTTTGCACACCAACTTGGCGTGTTCCATAAGTAGACTTCATCTTGTTCATCAACTGCAGTGCACGCCGGTCGTGGTTAAACCCCGTACCGAAACGAGGAAACTGGAACTGAAACACGGGTGACACGAGTGCGCAGATACTTGATTTAAGGCTGAGAATGCTTGTTTGAGGATGGATTAGTTCACGGATGGTACCCGCCATCCCGTCTAGCGATGTGGCAGGAATCCTTTTATTGCTATTGTTGCAGTTACACTTCTCGGTGCATCAAGTGTATTCTACGGACCCCAACTGCAAAAGGGGTCGGATAGTGGCATCCTCTGAATAGAGGGCATCGGCGAGGTGCAATCTTGCATTTATACCCTGGAATTCATACACTTTCTACATTTTGCATGTGCGCTCCTTTTCTGCTAGTCAAGCTGGACGTCCTTTGCCCGGTTCCTCCCGACGCTGCTGCTGCTGGCTTTCGTCGTCTTCTCAGCGCGCACACACACACAGAAAGCACTTGAGAGTCAGCAAAAATTTTTGCACGCCAACTTTAAATCGTGCGGGAATAAGAAAATTACTTTCCCGCGTAAAACGATACTTCAGATTTCAAGAACGTGGAAAATTAAATGAGCTGCTTTCCATCATCATTCGCTGATGCACCGATGCAAAGCCGGAGTTGCAAGTGGATGATACTTACTTTTTGAAGGAGTAGGATGAGGGGCATAGGAATGCAAAGTTTTCGACTGCTCGAATAAACGTGTCATTTATCTTGTGTCTTGGAGGAGCTTAAGGTTAGCGCGAAACTGTTGAGAATTATTTAATCACCGAAAGCATGACTGAGAATGAGTATAGTTTGAATTGGTGATATTTTTAATAATTTAATAGACAGTCAAGCATTAATTGTTATTTTTTTAAATTTTGGTACGATATTCACAAATACGCTTCTTGCTTGAAGCTTAAATATTCCACAACTTATAGTAGTATCGTAGAAATTATTGTAACTAAAACCTTGCTTGTCTAGCAATCTTGAACCAATCGTTGATCGAGTTAAGATCGCTCGGTTAGCTTCCTCTAGCACTCTATAAAAGAAAACAATTTCTCCTGGGGAGTCTGTCTAGTATCGTCTTCGAGGAGAGAAATTCCATAAGCAACAATTTTCGCTTCGAACCAGTGATGCCAGATTTGATTACCAGTTTTAACATAGCACGAATAACGAGTAGCACCTGAACGTACAGCAACGCTTCCATTCAATCGACCCTAAAAACAACACCTCACACATGCTAGCAGGATCGGGAACGAACGTTGATGGAATTTGCATCCTCTTACAACCTGAACCACTATACGATTTCGCCAACTCGCAAAGGCGACTCGTGTCAGCAAGGAGCCAACCTCAGCAGCAGCACATGTATTCCGTTCTTATGGAATTTCACTTTCGGCAGGCAAAAACCCACCCCGATTCCAGGTGCTAGGCAGCAAAGTTCCGCAGTTGTCTTCGCCATCCCATCCCATCCCATTGGTTTCGTGCTGAGAAGCACTTGAAAGTTTTGCAACTTGACATAGCCCACGGTTTTCACTGCACTGCTGCATGCATCGCTGCCTTCGAACGGATGAACTTTGTAACTGTCTACACCTACCACCACCACCTACACGGCAGACACACCACCCAAAGGTACCTAAACCACGCCAGTAAATGCGAGAGTCGCGCGATACCAATTGAACCCAACGGCGTGCACTAACTGACTGGAGGGGTTCTCGGGGAGATGCAAAAATTGTACCCCACGACGACTTGGGTGGGTTTGCAAGTCGACCGCTCGACAAACAACATTTGCCTCCCCGCAACAAGAACGAGTACGGTTGGGTTGGGAATTGTAAAGTGATATCACTGTTGTTGAGAGTCCTATTTTGTGCTGCTGGGTTTGTGCGCTGCCAGCGCGTGAGGGTTCCCTGTCAGATTGCGGAGTGGTTCTACGGGATGTTGAATCATGCTTGGGGCATCTTGGCGCCGATGGAGGTAATGGCAATGTTATTGTTGAATGGCGAGAATTATTGGGAAAAATATTACAGATGCTTCGGAAACTACTGATCAATCAGATTGTATTATAGTTTATGATCTTAATTAGATCCAGTTAAAGCTTTTTAAATGTTTTTCATAATTAGTTAATAATAGGGAGGGCTGGTCTAATTCGGACCTAGAAAAGGTTTATGAGACATAGAATTCAAACGTGAACCGATTTACAACTACTTATTTTTTTCTGAATGACTGATCAAAACCGCATTCCAACAAAATTTCGATTTAAACGATCAGAAGTTCTGTCTAATTTATCCAACGTTACCTATCCGAAAATTCTCAGAATTCTGAATTAACTGTTAGGCTTGCTCCTTTCCCGAAGTGGCGATAACTTTCTTGAAGGTTTTAAAATCAGTCTTGCTACGCATCTTTTTTATGTCGATTATAGAGGTTTTAACCTTAAGGTCATTCGCCTCTTCGAGTTAGAAAAATCTCTTATGAAAAATTTCTGCGCGGGGTCAGGACTAGAACCCAGGTGCGCTGCGTACAAGGCAATTGATTTACCAACTACGCTACGCCCACCCCCAATTGCTACGTATCAAACTTTATTATTTTTAAAAACAAATCGAAATGTTCATTCAAACTATTATTTAATGGTCTTTTCACGATGTAGGGAATACCAACCAGAGCTTGTCCGATGCAGTTATTTAACTCAGAGTTACTGTGTGTGGATCAGGTTAAGTTCGATGGAGTCATATTTAATCCAAACACATTGAGTTCAGAATCAAGTGTGATGACAGAAGGGGAGACGACGGTCCAGGCGAAACTTGATCATATACAAACGAGATAATGGGGGCATCTACGACAACTCTGACAGCTGCTCTTGAGGCTTTTCCAAATATCGAACCACTACAGTTACTTTTAAATGAAGGTGAGCTGTAATTTTCACGCCGGCTTCCTTACTACTCTCAATATTAGCTCATTTTCTCTGTACTAGCAGTCAAACACGCTAGAGTTATACTAGCTCCTACCGAAAACAAGAGAAGACATTCTAGAGCTTTGCTTTTGAAATCACACATATTTCACTACTATACATGTGTGGGGATGAAAGAATTCATTTTCAAGAAAGAGCGTTCCTCGTTATGTGCTCAGTCATCGAAAGAGCATATCAGGAATACGAGTGCTTTATTTAGGTTTCGCACATTCAAACTCGCCATTGATATGTCTGCAGGTTCGATCAAACAAATGAATGGAAATATGAGCTTAACACGAATATTGGGATATTTTTTTAGTAAACAGGTTTTTGAAAATAATTCTAGAACTATTGATTATATTTTTACTATTGAAGATATTTTTACTTAGAAACTATTGATTATATTTTTACTTAGGACATTTTTTCGAGAGTTGTTCCGCTAGAGCTGTAAGTTCTCGGAAGGGCTCCTCGTCAGAATCACTCACTACAATTGCAAACGAGACGGGTAACGTCGCCTACTAAAACACTGTTTCACCTTCCGGCAGTCGCGCTAGTGGACTGAGTGCACGCTGCTCTGAAAATCTAGCGACAGTCGTCTTAGAGCAGCTACAGCTGCTCGTTCTGTGAGCCATTTGCGCGACTTCCGGAGGGTTAAGGCCAATCGCAGTGGACCGTGATTATGAATGTGATATACATTGTACGGTTCAGATATATGCGGGCGTAGGGACTTCGTGATCGCGTGTATCATCGCGCAGGATTCGAGCGTTTGTAGGTGAACGTGTTCGATCGCTTGTGCTAACGTGTATGTAACATCTCGTGTATAAATTCTATTTTATAACCGTGTATCTTCCGCATATTCGCGTGTATTGTTGGAAGATAGGGCGCGGACCGGAAATCAGACACTTAATTTTTGGTGTACGGTTCAGATAATAGAAGAAAGTGAGTCGCCATGGAGCGTGTAGCCTAGTAGATATGAGCATCATTTTTCTATTGGTCCAACTGAATGTATGGACCCAAATTGTTAGGATGGAGGGTAAAGATTTCCGGATGCGACCGTTTCATGATCGTACGCACGCGGACGTTTGCGGGCTCGCATTTGAGATCGTGTTAGTAACCTACGTACTGAAACGTTCACCTTTTACCGGGGTGTTATCAAGTTTGTGCGATCGCGGGCGTAGGTGTACGTGGATTATCGCCAACGGCTTAAGCGTTCGTATGTTGACGTGTTTTTCGCGTGTGCTCGCATGTGACTTCTCGTGTATAAATTCGATTTTGTAACCGTGAAGCGTGGCCATATATTCGCGTGCATTTTTGAATGGTTACGCGGGTCGTTATTCTGATATTTAGTTTTCGGTGTATGGTTCACATTCTGACAGGGAGCGAGTTATTCCATATCACCGAAATTCCCGGTCATGTCGCCATTGAACATGTTGTCCAGTGGACATGCGAGCTTCCTTTTTTAAATTGGTCTAATTGAAGGCATGGACCTAAACTGCTGGTACCGAGGATAGAGACATCCGGAAGTGACCAATTCATGATCGCGCGAGCGTGGGAGTTTGTAGGTTCACACTTGAGACCGCGTTTGAAAATTAATAAGTACTGAGACGTTCACCTTATCACCGAGCTGTTGTCATGTTTGAGATTCGCAGCTGTAGTTTGCGTGGATGATCGCGAAGGGCTCGAGCGTTTGCATATTAACTCTTTTGTCGCGTGTGCTAGCGTGTATGTAACTTCGCGTGTATAAATTATTTTCTATAACCGTTTGGCCATTCACATATTCTTGATAGATCGCGCGTGGACCGTGAATCTGATAGTTAATTTTTAGTGTATGGTTACGATGCTAGAAGAGAGTGATTGTTTCCATTTCACTAGAATTCCCTGTCATGTCGCGATGGAACGTGTTGTCTAGTAAATATGAGCGCCATTTTTTATTGGTCCAACTGGAAGCATCAGTCTAGGCTGCTAGGATTAAGGGTAAAGAATTTCGGACGCAACGGTGGGTAATATTTGTTTATAAATTTATAAATGCTAACACGTTCACTTAAGTATCGGGGTGTTTTCATGTTAGCGAGATCCCGGGCGTCAGTATGTGTGGATTGTTACAATAGCATTGGTAGTGTGTGTTGTAGTGTAGGCAACGTTTGTACGTTTGGAATGGGAGAGATTGTGAGTGTAGATGAATGAATATGCAATTTATTGTGTTAGTGAGTGGTAGTAGGAATTAAATTTAAGATATAGTAATAAAAGGAAAAATAACATGCCGAATGAAAATAAAAATGCAGAAAGATGAAGTTGAAGCGTATAAATTGACTGATATTATTTTTGGGATACACGAGTAGTGGTAAACAAACTGCTAGAAGAACAACAAAAACAGACTAATGAAATAGAAGAAAAAAGCACATGTAACACGCATACTACTTGAAATGGCAGCAAATGATATTCGTTTAACATTAACGATAATTGCATTCTATTAGTATTTTATTATTATTATTATTATTATTATTATTATTATTATTATTATTATTATTATTATTATTATTATTATTATTATTATTATTATTATTATTATTATTATTATTTTTCTATTAGTATTATTTATTATACTGTGCTGACCGGGAATGGATGATTCACGTGCGTCGGTAGCTTAATCGTGTAATAATTTATCCAAACCGATGTTCCGGAATAAATCGAATCGGAAGCTTGAATTAAACACAGGAAAAAATTCTACGAAGGATTACCCACTATTTTATTATATGCGCCAGTTCAGAATCAACTCGCTGACCCAACTGTCACAAATACTCAGACGAACACATACACAGATAGACATACGACTAGTAAATAACCATTGTACACGGGTACTAAAAATTACAATTATTACAAAACGACCACTAATAGGCCCCTACTTTTGCATTTATTTAATGAGCCTTTGCACGATGACAAAGTCGACCGATAAATCGAGGCGAGACAACTGCGAGCTGTGTCCACCAACACTGCCAACAAAATGTGGGGATCAATGTTTGCAAACACGGTTCACAGCAAAAATCAATCTACGTCGACCCACTAGTCGGCCACGTCAGCGCGCACAGGCTTAACCGTAAGTTAAGGCTGGGGTAGAGTATGAAAAAATACAAAAGATATAAAAGGCCCATAAGCCGTTTCGGTCTCTTCGATGCACCACTATGCAATAATCATCTTAAAGCAGTTGTCTGTCAGAGGTTCTTTAAAACTGATGCACAAACATGCTTGACGATGTTTATCAATACCTTCAACCTGGGGGAGGGACTAAATATACTAAAATTTGGACTTTTAATTTAATTTAGTTGATTTTATTTAATTTAAGGGGTTACACCACCGTAGAATTTAAAAAAAATCGACTTTTTATTTATTGGCCTAAAATGTGATTTAGGATGTTAAATGCTTTAGGATGATAACAGTATATAAACTTCAAATTTCCATTTCTGCCACAACGACTTATATGTAGGGTGAAGTGCCTATTTTCACCATACTAAGCAAGGTGCTTCACTAATTTGTTAATTTCTCGCCCTACAATCAATTGAATACGTAAAAATTGACATCAACAGCTTTGCTTCTTTGTTAAGAACCAATATAATAACACAAATGCATTGAAAACAGTGAAATTCTCGTGTTTGAGCGCAACGAAAACTCGAATCGAGTGTTCCTATTGTTGCGCTACCATTTGACTCAATGCGTTGAACAAAGATGGCAGACACTGCTCTAACCAACGGCTTCAAATGGGTTGGGTGATAATAGAAACATGGCGTAAATTGGCTCATCACCCTATATCCTGAGTGTACTGAAAACTTTAATCGATTTTTTTTCTCGAAACTACTTTTTTGAGCTCCTTTTTAGTTTAAAAATTGGTGTCGATTTTCATGACATTTTCGGCATTTTTTCACTCAAAAGTGCGCCATTTCGCGTAAAATCAAAATATCGGAAAAAATGTTTACGTACATCGCTTGCTGTTGTCATAAGGAATCAGATCATTCGTTTTCGAGCGCTCGGTCCAGACACAAGTGTTTTGTTGCCAGTCCGTGCAGTGCACAGCGACAAAGAATAGTGCTAATATGCGTTCAAGGTTACCTTGCGCTCTCTCCGCCTCGTCGAGGTTTCAGTATTTTTTCCCTTCTTTTGTGTTTCTGTTTCTGAGTACCGTTAACCGGCCAGTGACTAGTGAAGCAGTGTTCTTATAGTAAGCCGTCTGGATACCGTTACCTACACAAGTTAAGTATAATATATAATTTTACGTTCCCCTTCTTGGTTCTCCTACTAACGTGCCCCGCGCAATAGGCCCGTACAAAAATGACTTCTCGCGACGGCGGTTCACCGCAAGGTGAGATGGACGTCGAAACAAAATCGGCTCCCCGGCTCAAAGTATATCGAAGCTCGGTCATCAGGCCCTTCGTGATCTTCTTCCGGATCGAAGACAAAAAGTGTTTGAATCTGTTACAGATTTCTCGAGCTCTGACGGATCGGTATTCGGTCGTGACAGAAATATCGAAAATTTGCCCTGATAAGCTTCGGATGGTTGTAAACAGTTTAAATCAGGCAAAATATATTGCTGGCTACGGGCCTTTTACGAAGTAGTACTGAGTTATATTCCAGCTAACAGGATTGAAGTCTGTGGGGTCGTTTTCGATTCGAATCTGAGTCGAGGATCTGCTGCAACATGGGACCCTATGCTTAAGCCAGTGAAGATACTGGAGTGTTTGCATTCAGCACCAGTCGCATTTGGCGGAAAGAAAACGTACGTCAACTCAGACTCTTATCGGGTGACCTTCATCGGTCTATCTCCTCTTTGACAAGGTTCGTCTACCTGTTCGCCTCTTTGTGCTGCGGGTCATGAACTGTAATAATTGCAAATAATCGGGACACACAGCCCCCCATTGTAGCAATAAGGCCCGTTGTGGGTAACGCAATGGGAATCATGCGGTTGATTCCTGTGGAATGAATGTCGAAAAGTTTCTCTACTTTGGAGGAAACCCACATGATCTCCCGGCATGTCCCGCGTACAAACAGCGCGAGCGTCCCTTCAGGGACGCTCTAAGCGATCTTTTGCAGAAATGCTTAAGATACGCCATCTACCTCTACGGACATCTATAGCAATTTGTCTGCTGACGAAGGCGACTGTGATGAACCCCAGGAGGGAACATCTTCTGCTTTGCCTAGAAGCAATAGAAAAAGGAGGAACATTTCCTATCCCAAGCTTCTTCGTAAAGGCCAGAAGGTGTCTCTTCATGGCCCCACCTAAAATAATTACTCAAGGAAGCACTGGTGCAAAACCGAAGCAAACCGCTCCCGGTCTCAGAAACCTGAGCTCAGAAAAGGAGTTCCCAGCACTTCCAGGAACATCAAAAACCGCAAGTGTTCTCATATCTTAACCAGAGAAAGAAACTAACCCTTATGGAGGAGTACTTTTGGGTGCTATTCTTTCAATCGAATAGACCTCCCCTCGACCCCAGGCATTGAAATTGTCGCTTGCCAAACCAGAATTAAGACCTTTGCATTGCTTCCACCTACATCCCCCCTAGAGCCTCAGTTAGCCACCGACGGCTTTGTGATATTGCGAAATTCCTCCCCGCACCGAGGCTAGTTTTAGGTGACTTCAACTCTCATGGTACGGCATGGGGTTGCCTTCATGACAATTACCGATCTACCCTACTCTATGACCTTTGCGACAACTTCAATATGACCAATTTGAACACGGGTGAAATGATACAGATTCCAGCGCGTCCGAGTGCCTTACACCTGTCCCTCTGCTCGACATCGCTGCGGTTAGATTGTATGTGGAAGATAGTCTCCGATCCCCATGGCAGCGACCATCTGCCAATCGTAATTAATATTGCTTACGGTTCAGGGCCACCGAAAACAATCAATGTTTCGTATGACCTGACACGAAATATTGATTAAAAGAGCTACGCGTCCGCGATATCCGACAAAATCGAGTCCACTCAAGAGCTTCCTCCGAAGGAAGAGTACGGGTTCCTAACTAACTTGATTCTCGATACCGCAATTCAAGTTCAGACTAACCCATGGTGGGATTAAGAGTGCTCAGACGTGTACGCGGAAAAGGCAACCGCGTATAAGACCTTCCGGGACGACGGGATACCAGCCAGCTACCGACAGTACGCGATGGCGGAAACGCGCATGAAGAGTTTGATGAAAACCAAAAAGCGTAGCTGCTGGCGCCGGTTCGTCGACGGACTAACGAGAGAAACATCGATGAGCGCTCTTCGGGGTACGGCCCGCGGCTTACGAAACCGAAACAGTACTAATGAGAGCGTGGAATATTCAAACTGTTGAATATTCGATTTTGCCAAGATGGTTTGTCTGGATTCCGCCCCATCACAGAAGATATACGTGTAGGAACTGCTTCCCGATATTTCAAATAGTGTTTATGTGGTGAGAATGTCGATGGGCCGATCGTCTCCTCCTACCTCACCCTGCAGGACAAAACATGATGAGATAGTAGCGTTACACAGAGAGTTCTTCGCACATATCAAGGTCAAATTAATACGTGCCAGTTCTGTGAAAAACGGCACATTACGATCTACCCTGCTTAGAAGCCGCTGAATAGAAACAATTGCAAAATTTGTCGCAGCTGCTCAAGTAATATTGACAGCGGCAAAAGCTGCATGAAGTACAGATATTCGCGAACATACAGGGTGTTTTGTTTATGGTTAACAACCTCTCGAGGGATGATTGACTGTCATATTTGGAGAAAAAAAATCGTTTTACACATACCTTCAAATCTCAAACCGTTACTAAGTTATTGATTTTTTTTGTGTTAAAAACTTAGTTGTCTTAAAATAGTTCTAACTCAAAAAATGTACTTTGTATTTCAAATTTTTTGGATCCATTGGATAGGTGAGAAAACTTTCCATTGAAAAATGTCCTCAAATGTTTCAGCTAATGAGGTTAAGTAACCTTTTCACAGTAATTTATTTAAAATTTAACAATTTTGATCGATTTTTCATCTATTTCGCGAAAATCTTAATAATTAACAGCATCATTTTAATAATTTAAATTTTTAGTCTTGAAGAGTTGCATAATTTGTTCCTTGACATGATACATTTATCTTTTCTTGTTTTCATGTGTTTGGGTTATTGAACTTGGATATTTTTATTTCATATTCACTTAAACTAGCTCTTATTGAAAAAGTATGGTACTTATTGTACCTTTTCTTATTTTTATTCGAAAGCCAGGAAAATTTTGCATAGAAAAAGTTATAAATACCTTTCAGTTAAGTGAATTTAGTATTCTTTTAGAAGTTAATTAGTTTAAAGTTAGTATTATTATTAGCATTTTCGTTATTTTCTTAAAATAATAGATAAGAAACAGCACCATTATTATCATGGAATTAATGCATCTCAGCAAGTTCTACAATTCTTTCTTTGGCTCCATTCAATTATCTCTTTTAGTTTCGAAGCAAAATCTTTTTTGATCATCTCGTTTCATATGCAATAACAACGATTTTGAATCCACTACATTTATGATGAAGTCCAGAGCCGGCGGAACACCTTTTTCCCAAGTGGCTAGTAAGATTCGGAGTGATTTTTCCCCGTACTGACGAAAATACTGATATGGCGTGTATAAGTGAAAATGAAAAATAACCCTGATAATATCTGGTGGATATTTGGAAACACCCTTTATTAACAGGGCTGTATGTCCGACAGCTCAACAAAAATGTTTATGTTCAATACAGATACTACAAATATTCCACAGATAGGAACCAATCACTCCATTCTTTTAAATTTTGTTGCATTAATTTTCCGTTTCCTGCTATAAAACCTTCCTACTGAAGCCCGCATGATAGTGTTGACTAATGGAAAGCTATCTCCGACGACCGACATCCTTTCAGGCTTTGTGGAGGACGATTTGAATATTTAATCGATGGCAAAGTCCGTTAAGTCTCGATTTGCCATGGCCGAGAAATCAATATTGCGGAGCGTTGTACTATATCCGAAACAACCGATTCAAAATAAGAAATTCCTCCTGTGGAAGTGTACAACGTTTTAACTGGTTTGTTTCTCTACACTGCGATTAAATGAACCCGGTGCGTTAGAAACACAAATGAATAACTTAATGAAAACTGAAAAGCGCGGTTATTGGCACCGGTTCGTCAACGGATTAACGAGAGAAACAATATTTCGTCTGGTAGCTGGGCCCTACGTTGTGTACTCGATTCGACCTTTGATCGGAATACACGGAACAAAGAATCCGTTATCGGCGATAACAGCATTCCACGTAGATTCACATTAAAATGATAGACGTTTCGCGATGAAATTATAAAAATGTATATAAACGTAATAATTTTTCTTCAAACACACAAATTTATCTAACAGTAAAGTCCAGCAAAGTTTTTCCTGGGGAAAATATGGGTGTTCCTAGATTCTTTATGTTAAAGTCGTTCCCGATTACCTGACACAAATATTAGTTCGAGTTCTTTCGCATTGTTCTATTCCGAGTAATGAGAAAAGTGGCACTTAAATTAGAATTGTAATGAGAAGGCGGACACTTAGACGTTAGTAGGTAATATTAGTGAAAGATCGAGCAGCTTTAACGAATTTTTCAGTATTTCTTGTCAGAGGACTCTCGAAAATTGGCAAATTTCGTGGGATAAGTTTTGGAATCCCAAAGGCATCAACCAACCTTTGTTAAACAGGAAGGATGAAAGTTGTGACTTCCTTCGGGTGGCATCTCGGGTCGTGCCCAATCATTATACGTTGAATGCGCATCTCCGCCGTATTGGGATCGTGGAGAGCGTTTTCTGCGCTTGGGGTGACGGCTATCGCGATATTAAACATGTTGTCTGGTCGTGCACCTAGTGTTCTAGCGCCAGATCGCCGATAAATCCCTTCGGCCTGGTTCTAGTCCGAGATGTGCGGGCTATCCTCCAAATTTATTTATATCTTCTTTTTAGTAGGCTTTCAAACAGCTACCTGCAAATGTTATCCCAAGAGTTTCCACCGAATCCAAGGAAGTCAGTCGGCGAACAGGTTCATGATGTCCTGATAGTGATCTTTCGTTTGCCACAAATCAACAAGTTTATTTTTTTCCCTGCCATTTTTGTTCGCCCTCTCCTCGCTTTTACTGATAGGTCCCTGCTAATGATGTTAGAATCTACAATCTTTTACTTTCTTTGTAGAAAGTCTATTGATTGTGTAGTGATTGTTTCTCCCTGTTTCAATTTTTAATCAAATGATTGTTCATGTTGAAAAAATAAAAATTGTATATCCTTAAAAATATTTCTAACTGCTTCCTCTAGTATGAATAAAATTGTAATAATATTTTTTGACTATCGATCTAAACTTCTTGTTTTAAGATGTAGATGTGTCAAAATGTATTCTCATAAAATATAAAATAAATATAAAAAAAAATATAAATTTCAAAAAAATCCTTATTATTTTCCCATACTCTCAAGAAATTTTAATTGTAAAGCAAATATATTTATATCTGAATAAAAATATGAAATTGTTTTACATCGAGGATCTCAGACGCAAGAATTTTGTGTGCAAGACACATACGTGGTTATTCTCATGCTTGGTTTGTTCCAAACTTTCGCGTGGGTAATTCTCCCCTTGGTAATTTTCGAGTGGGTAGTACTACCCATACTACCCACGCATTCCGCCGGCCCTGATGAAGTCATGCTGTGTCAACTATTAAATTGCAGCGAAATGAAAAGCGAATAATTACAAAACTCTCCAAAAATGCTAATTTTAATACTATTTTGCGTTTCGGCTTCGCCTCATCAGAAACCGACACTAACTTATTGTCGGAATAGATTAGCGCCGGCTTTACGCAAATCCCTTAAAACTAAAACACACTATGTGTTTCAATCGAACGACTGATCAAACGTGATGTCCTGTTCAAGCAGAAATTCTGTTTATGTTGGCGCTAATCTATTCCGACAATAAGTTAGTGTCGGTTTCGGATAAGGCGAAGCCGAAACGCAACATAGTATGAAATAAGGATTTGTGCCCTCCTGTACAAAGACTGGTTTTTACCAACTAATTTTCACCCTAGTGAGAAATTTTGGTTTTTACCAAATTTTCCTCCTTAGGGTGAAATATAGCATAATGCCAATTTTGAGTTATTTTACTAGTAAAAAGTCATTTATTACACTTAACTCACAGATATCAGTACATACATCGAAAGGAAATTTTCTCATCTTTCCAATGAAACCCTGGTAATAACGATATAAAACATATTTTTAGATTAAAGTCTTTTAACGACTTGCAGGTCGATTACAGGAAAAATTTAGAAGTGAAATTACAAGGAAACGAGAAGAGATAGGAATATCATCTTGAAGAACAAATTATAAATCATCCTCAAACCCATCTTTTGGATAATAGATATTGCTATAATCATAATTCATCAAAAACACCAACTTTGAAATACATTACAAATAAAAGGTAATTAAAGCTAATCAACTGAAAGATATGAGGACATCATTCAATAGAACATTTTCTCACATTTCCAATGGAACTAAAAGATTTAAAATACGAGGTATACTTTTCGAGTTAGAGGTATTTTAAGATAAACAAGTTTTTTACACAAAAAGTTCTGTAACGGTTGAGATTTGATGGTATGTGTAGAACGATTTTTTTCTCCAAATATGGCAGTCAATCACCCCTCGAGAGATTCTTAATCATGAACCAAACACCCTGTATAGGTAGCAACTACGAACAACCCTCTCCAAGACACAGCTGATGAGGAAAAAATATTTTCCCGCCTCGTAAACAGGTTTCCACGTGCAATGGCTAATCGCTTGCGCCAAGTCTGTCGGACAACCATAAAAACTCGTTTTATTATTTCTATTGTTTACAGAATGGAAATATATTAAAGATCCATGGCTCCGTTTGCAATTTAAATGACAAGTTTTTGAATTTCACACAATTTTGATTTTTTCTTTTCGGTCAGTGCACACTAGACTGCCCAGAAAAATTATGAATTTTTGAAAACTCAATCGGCCCATCCCTGAGTCGATTCCTAGTCCCACTAGGAGTACTTGCACCAAATTTGAAGCAAATCGGACAAGTCTAGCTACCGGACCAACGTGCCTGAAGTTTGTATGGGATTTTTCAACAATTTACATGGAGAAAACCCACCAGGTCACATTTTTGCCGCTAGGTGGCACTGTATGCGTCGTATTCACACTGAAAGTGAAAATAAGAAAGATAATTTAATTGTCTACAACTTTGTCGAAGACTGCTAGTAAATCCGGCTTTGTTAAAAGAAGTTATTAAACTTTTAACGAAGTGATGTCTGAGTCAGTTTTGCATGGGGCCTAGCAGTGCATGGTTGTGTATCAGTACTCGAGTCCCGTGAACTATACATTTTTGTGAAAAAGGGTTAGATTTAGCTAAATAGTATGTTTACAAGAATTGTAGTAAATATTACGAGTTATGTTTTGGTTAAAAAATTTTAGTTCCACCTGTGACCGCATAGAGGGCGCCACCACTAACTTTTCATAGAAGAGAGTTAGAGTATCAAGATGTTCGGAAGAAATACTCAAAAATGCCTGTTCTACAACTTTGTAGAAGACACCAAGTTTCTATCTCTCTTCGTTGAAAAGTTAGTGTTGGCGCCCTCTATGCGGTAACATGTGGAACTAAAATTTTCTAATCAAAACATGACTCGTATTATTCACTATAATTCTTCTGAACATACCATTGACCTAAACCTAACGATTATTTCACAAAAATGTTTAATTCGTGTGAATCGAGTACTGATACACAACCATACACTGTTAGGCCACATGCAAAACTGACTCAGACATCACTTCGTTAAAAGTTTAATAACTTCTTTTAACAAAGCCGGATTTACTAGCAGTCTTCGACAAAGTTGTAGACAATTAAATTATCTTTCTTATTTTCACTTTCAGTGATAATACGACGCATACAGTGCCACCTAGCGGCGAAAATGTGACCTGGTGGGTTTTCTCCATGTAAATTGTTGAAAAATCCCATACAAACTTCAGGCACGTTGGTGCGGTAGTTAGACTTGTCCGATTTGCTTCAAATTTGGTGCAAGTACTCCTGGTGGGACTAGGAATCGACCCAGAGGTGGGCCGATAGGGGTCATTTTTTTTCCTGTCACTCTAGTGCACACTATGCACTCTGTACTCTTAGTACAAACATAAGATATCACATTCAAGCGTGCTACACAAACAATACTTCAATTTGTCTGAGAACGATACAACGAAGAAGATAGCTTTTGTTTCACGTCATATCGTTTTTATTGGCACTGGTAAAACATAAAACATCATACACTCATGTATTATTAACTTTGCTAATGTGAAGAAACATACGCAGTAACAATAGAACTAAAGGTAATGATTTCGGTTTCCTCTTTCAATCGGATACCAATTGCTGCTGAATCACATATTAGTCAATCAATCAAAGAAGTGATAGATAATGTTTACTTTCAATTTTGGCTCTTAGGCTAAGCATTTTAGTCGTTTTCTGTGGTTTCTGTGGTTATGTAAGTTTGAAAATGACGTCACAATACAGCGAACGGACATCAGTAGGCAATCACGAAAGGCGACTAAAATGTTGTGACTGGTTGAATCTATAAGCCAATAAGTTAAGACTAATGTTTCGATTTCTTGTATTCAGTATGTGGCAGTCTTTCGTTCTGTTTTTGCCCGTCATGGAATAGAATGAGAGAGATAATCCACCAATCGAAATCGACACAACAGCACCTCTTCCCTCTCTACACTCATAAAATGGCGGAATTTTTCGTGAAAAATAGCAATTTTTATTTAAAATGAGTAAAAAACCCCCTAATTCAAATATTATCTCGAAAACTCATCGTAGGGGTTAGGTATTTTTTTTACATAGAATGCGCATTCAATGCTCGAAATAATTCGGTTAAAAAGTTTTTGAATGGAAGTTAACACCGTAAATCGTGTTTCTGTGTAGTTTTCTGTTAGCAAAGCAAAGGTACAAAATTCTGTCGCGAAACTTAACCATCTTTCACGACACACTTCGCAGCCGACTCCCAGTATACAGGACAACCTAAATGTCCAAAATCCCACCCACTTTACATCTAAGTGAGGGAAAGCTGGCGCCCATGCTGTCAGTCAGAAGATTCGCTTCGCTTCATCCCCACTTAAGGGTGAAATTTCCGCCACTTTTCTTCCACATGAGGGCGAACATGGCAAGGGACCACGTGTGAATGATTTGGTCGATATTAGCGAAAGATTGTTACGCGCGGTTGGTAGTAGCAAAAAAAAATTGCAGACATTCGTTTTCTTCCCTCTGAACAACCGGAGGAATTCAATTGCATCTTTCGTTCTGGTTTTTTTTTTTCTCTCGCTTTGGGAGCCAATCTAAGAGGTCATTTTTCTTACTTTCACCGACTCGGAAAGACCGCTGATGCATCGTGAGCTTTTTCTTTTCCCTAGCATTTTCTTTTCCACTTGGTGGCGGCGGCAGGGAAACACACGAGTGGAAAGGTTTTTATTTCACTTCCAAGCGCGCTGGCGCTGGGAAGAACGTTGCGATGAGAATTTTTATTGCCTTCACTTTGAGCAGCAGTTGAAATTACATACTTAGTTTTTTTTTGTTTTATTTTGTTTGATCAACAACCGTGGCGAGTTACGCTCTCTTTTGGTTGTGTGGATAAGAAGTCCTGAATATACGTGAGATGTGGTACAATTTATAGGAAAGTTTCGGAACTACTAGCAGCACCAGGTAAAGGTGCGCGAAATTCGCTTGTCAATTCTTTAAGGCAATGGTCTGTGGTCCAGAAGCTGAGTGAAATCGAGTTTTTTGTAGTTTTCATAGATAGACAATCTATCTAAGAATGTACTACAACATTTCCGGAGCTAATTGGTATTTTCGAAGATAGAGACTCGAAAGCATAGGAGTATCGAATGCGTATGCGAGCGCAGGGACGAACGCCATTCAATCTTCAATTCGTTTTGTTGCTTTTACTTCACGTTTCGTTTTTAGGATTATTTCGAACTGTTATTGTTAAAATAATCGTATTTTTTTCAAACAATATAATAATGGTTAAAGGGAACAGCCATCCCAGTATTTAAAACAAAACATAGAAATATTTAAAAAAAAATTTGTCGAAGTTATATTTGTCAGAATTACAATTTCTGATTCGGATCCTCTCTATACTGTACACGACTCCAGGCTCGAGAGAAACACTACCCTATCTCTCGACGCCCATCAGTTACAATGGTTTCTTCTAATAAAACCTACAGAACATGTCCAAGTACTCCACACAAATCACTTTGGTCCAACTATCGTTTGTTGATGAAATTCTAGAAAAGTAACCCAACCCATCTGGTAAACCTCGTTGCATTTATCACAGTTTTCCACCGAAAACTCCCTACAGCTTGTGGCTCGTTCAGATAACCAGCATGCAACATGTGAAAGGTGACCGTACATCCCAGGCAAAACTCCATGCATCCATAGCAGCCCGCCTGACAGAAAGCAAAAGAAAGGAAGAAAAAATGAAAGAACTCACCCCTGAAACTGTGAAAAGGATGAATCTCTTTTTGAAAGAGTAGCTCCGGCAGTGTACATATACCTTTTCTGCATTCATACATTTCATGCAAATAGTTTCTTTTCCTTTCAGCTTTTCACCTATCTCCCTGGGCTGAGGCTGAGGTTGGGTATATGCGGATTATACCTTTTGCTGCAGTGTTACACAAATATTAATTTAAGTCACATTCAAGTGATTGCTCTCATCTGAAAGGCATGGCGATGCACCGGCACTGGGCCCGGGTGTACCGGGACTCGTTCCGGGAGGGGTGGAAGTTAAATTGCTTCACTTGAACTGATTGTGCATCCAGGGCAAAGGGGTGCAACATTCTCTGGATTCTTTACCACTTTCAATCAAATTTTACTACATTTTAAGCGCAAAATCAAGTAGACTCTCGTTGGGGTGCGTTTACACGTAAAATTTATTACCGCTGGAACCGCAAAGTTTTTGGGGGACCGGAATGCGTTCCCATTTTGTAATTCCCCCCCAGCAGCGCAGGGATGATGCATGCTAAGTACGCTGCGGAAATTTATGGTTTGATTGCAATCAGTTCGGTATTCATGCAGTGCTTGGGTCAGTTATTTTGCATGCTGTTATGGGAATTTTCGGCTCCCATTAATCTTAGCTGCACTTTAAAGAGATTCCAGCTATAAATCATCCGTTTTTCAATGTTCACCACACATACATTCAATTAAAAGTCTGTCGTTTTCTCCTTTCTCGCTCGTTTCAGGTTGGTAATTTTCGATCAAAGGCCGAACCATTGCATCGTCATCGCCATCGTCATCGTCATCGTCATCGGCGTCTAAAGCGGTTCCAGCTTTCAGCATTTTGCAGCAGGTGCTGGGAAATTCGAGATATTATCACCTCCCAACAACCAGACTGGAACCGATCCGACACTGACTGTGTAGCATGGTGCAGGCATGGAACGAACGGATACAGTTATTGTTCCAGGCAAAGTTAAAAAAATGCCGATGAAAGAGAGATCCGTAATCGGATTATGGCTTGAATCGGTCAGTGTTGTGTAGCTGTGGGGAAAATGATGGCCATTTGAAGCAGTAACCTATATATTCGTAGAACGACAGACACTTGCGCTGTAATCCGGGAAATATTTACTGACCAGCTATTTTTTTTTCATTGGATGCAATAGGTGGTGAAATTACACTTTCAAAAAGCGACTCACCACACCGCCAAACGAACCGAATAGTTATCCAAATCAATGAACTGTAAACTGAGCAAACTTTTTTTTTATTTCTGTGCATATCTGGAACCGAGAACTTCTCGTTTCGAATTTGATGGGGGTTGGTGAAAAACGGACCAAATCATAACTTCTGTTCTGTTCGCGGCGGCTGGAGGCATGGGTTCCCAGGCGCAGGGATCGGATGGTTTTCTAACTAACAGGTTTGTTGGTGGTCGGACACAGACGGTTCCATTGCCGCCATCATAACCGACTACTGCGCGGAGGGTTGGCAAGAAGGGGCAGATTTTGCACTTTCCGCAATCTGATGATCCGTGTAAATGTGTTGTTGGGATGGAGCTGGGAGGGGGGCAGGTTTTTGGAAACGTTCGGTTTAGCATAAGCTGCATATGATCAAAATCGCTGCCTGACATGTGTTGGTGGAGGTGCAGTGTGATGGGAGTTAAAATTGAGAGATCGAGGGGTGTTTCGACAGTAGATTTTGCTTTGGTTAATCCGGAATTATTGTTTGGAGTTGGCAGTACAATTGATTGAATAGGTTAAGGTAATTTCATTTTAAGATTTTTTTCATCCAAAACTAGAACAGTTTTTTCAATGCTCCAAAAAATTTTGGTTGACAAGAATTGACTTTTTATTTCTTTTCTGTTGACAAAAAAATTATAGCACTAAAAAGGTCAATTCGGTTGCAGTGGATTTTCCTGGTACCAACAAATTTATTTTTCACCACTTCTCAAAAAACCAACACACAATATTTAATTATCAACCGCTTTCAGTCTTTTTCCAACTATTAGAGACGCTCTCACTGATATTCATAATGATTCTGTCTGAGCCAGTGCAAAGTGAGCGAAAAAACAGATACTCGTGTGCAATTGTCTTTTTTTTTGTTAGGGGAAACTTTGCCACTGCGGCCACTATTCAGGTTATCTTTTGAGGCTGCCTCTGTTTGCTCTACATGTTACAAATTGCCCGAATCCAATGTAGTTGGAAGCGAGTTGTTTGTTTGTCCACATGTGTCGTCCCAACCAGGCCCGTAGCCAGGAGTTTATTTCGGGAGGGGCTTAAAAATTATTGTATAAAGCTTTTTTATTTCGATTATACAGGTTTTAACCTTATGGTTATTCGCCTCTTTTTGGGTTAGAAAATTTCTTTAGAAAAATTTCTAACCCTACATGTGCGGGATTGATGAACGAACCGTGATGAGCTGCGTAAAAGGTAATCAATTTACCAACTACGCTTTACCCGCCCCTGCATAAAGCTTTTAGTTCTAATTACTTCATATTGTCACTAGAAACTAAACGAAATTTTGAAAAGTTCTTAATGAAAACAAAGCCAAATCTAAGACAATCCATGTTCTTTGTCACAAGAAAGGCTATAGTACATCAACGAATTATTGATGTTTAATTTGATTTTTATTATTTATTTTTATTTACAAGTTACAATTTACTCTCGTTGCAACAATGGATATTCTAGAGTTCTCAGTATTTATGCGCTAACCGAATATGACAATCCTTGACGGTGCTGGAAAACGCAAGGTGTTCTAAGCTACACGTTTAAAAGGTGTAGATGACGCTAAATCGAAATGAGTAGAAAAATATCCATAAAATGTTCGATCGAAGAGAATATCGAAATTTGCACAAAATCTTCTGATTTAGCAAACGAATTGTAGATGGTTCAACTTCTATTTTCTTGATCTGGCATCCTGTAACTATTACCAGTTCTAGTGCATCATGCTAACATAATTTTTTGGCATACCCCAGTTAGGAAGGAGGATCTTTGGTGATCAATAGGATCAAAATATATGGGTCATTCCACGTCTGATTTACAATCAAAATTTGAATTCCTTCCAATTTTTTTTCTTGCATTCATTAGTAAAAGTAATTGACACGTATTTTTTATTTTGGCTGAATATGATTTTTTTTCAAGTTATTAGTTTTTGAACTTTTGAAGTTTATAACATTGAACATTTTTCATTCACTTATAACTTATATGGAAAAAAATATTAAATAAAAAAGTTGTGTACTCAATGAGCTTACTGAAAAAATAGCAATTTCTTTTTGTTATATAACTTATGAAATTTGCAATTGTTTGAAACAAATTGAATTTTTTAAAGTTGGACCAATTTTTTACTTATTATTTTCTTTAAATATTAAAAATCATGTTAAAATAATTGTGCAAAAATTTGGGAGTGGATATCAAAATACTTTGCGAGATATTACAATTATAAACTTAAAACAAGGCAATTTTACACCAAACGCCTAGTGATAGGCCTATTGTAATTGAAATATCTCGTAAAATACTTCGAATTTCTTTCAGAAATTTGTACACAATCTTCTCGATATAATTATAAATTATTTGAAAAAGCTAAAAAGATTTTTTTGGCTCCACCCTGAAAAAAAATTTGTTACTAATATTTGCATAATACATAAATTATTTAACAAAAACAAATATTACAAAAAAAAATCCGCCGAGATCTTCCGAAAACGCAGCTTTTATTATTTAATGCTTTTTTCCAGAAATCTAATAGTTTCTCAGTTATGAGGGAATGAAAAATGTCCAATTCTATTAAATTTATAAAACTTTAAAAAATCACTATATTATTAAAAGTCGATATTTGTATGTATGTGATTTATGGACTCCCAAACGGCTTAACCAATTGCCGTAAAAATTTATGCATAGTAGGAATTTGTTATGGAGCGTGTTTGTGTGCTATTGGTGGGGATTATCTGCCTACAAGAAGGCGCTTCGGAACAAATTAGGGTTTCCTCCTATTTCGTTGAAAGTCGCATCAACGTGCGATGGGTATTAGCTAGTACTTTATAAAGTTCAAAAACTCATAACTTGAAAAAAAAAAGTCAAATTCAGCCAAAGTAAAAAAAATCGTGTCTATAATTTTCAGCTAAAGAGTGCAAAAAAATTGAAGGGAACTAAAATTATAGTTGTAAATCGTGGAATGACTTGCATTCTGCACATTTAAGACTTTTTTGGGGGTATTCTCATGTTAAAAGCAAATATTTTCTAAAGTCCCCCGAAATCAAAATTATTTTGATTACATAACTATATTAAGAAGATTATGTGAAAAATTCAGAATGGAACTCGAAGTGTTACGAGACATTTCAGTTATAACAGGCCTTTCGCTGGGCGTTTAGTGTAAAATTGCCATGTTTTATGTTTATAATTGTAATATCTCGCAAAGAATTCCACTGCCAAATTTTTACACAATCTTTTTAACACGATTTTAATACTTAAAGAAAATAATAAATAAAAAATTTGGTCCAGCCTTAAAAAAATTCAATTTGTTTCAAGTAATTGCAAATTTCATAAGTTATATAACAAAAAAATTGTGATTTTTTTTGGTAAGCTTATTTGAAAACGCAACTTTTTTATTTAATATTTTTTTCCATATATCGAGTCGTTTCCGAGTTATCAGTGTTTGAAAAATGTTCAATTTTATAGACTTCAAAAGTTCAAAAGCGAATAACTTGAAAAAAATATAATATTTAGCCAAACCAAAAAATACGTGTCAATTATTTTTACCTAAAGAATGTAAGAAAACAGTTTGGAAGATGCTTGACGTTTATATTAAGCGCACATTGCTCTAATCTATTACAGAAATTCAATTTGCGTATGATTTAACTAACTTTCTTTATTCAGGCCAATATCTAGCATAAAATGAGTTTTGTTAGATACCATTACTAGCGATAAATGTTAATTTTGGGACAGTTTTTGTACTCAGTTTTCTATGAAACTTCTAATTTTTTATTATACAATTCGTTTACTTGAGTCGGTTCAATGCATTAGCTAAATGAAGCCTTGAGTCTTTAATATATTTCCACGATGTAAACAATGAAAATGATAAAACGCTAATGGTTGTCCAACAGATCTCGTGCGATTGACCTGTTTACTGATTGAGAAATATTTTTCATAACCAACCGCGTCTCGGTGGTCGTTCATATCTATCTTGTACACTTCCGTATTATTATCGTGGTAACTGCCATGGACATGGCAGTTCGCGAATATCTGATTTCATTTTTGTTTTGTCCCCTTACGGGCCACCAGTGTCGACTTCCTCAATGATGATGCTGACTGTTAATTTTGAGATACTAGACGCAGTTTTTGCCGTCAATACTATATGAACAGCAGCCACAAATTTGGCAATTGTTTGTTTTTCAGGTAATCGTATTGGAGACTATGGATGTGCAAAGATGTAACGTGTATGATGATATTATCGCATTGCGTTTTGTGCGTGCAGGGTCAGCTAGGACGAAATCCTAGCTGACCCTACCCGTCTAATTCCTAGATGTGTCCTTTATAATAAATTACATTTTTTCCAAAAGTGACAGGAATCTTTTAACCCATTCATGCCCATGTTGTTTGTGGACAACAACGTTTTTAAACAGCTATAACTTTTGATTGAGGCGAGATTTGCTCACAAAAACAAGTAAGGCTCATTAATGTGATTATTGCCTTTCATTTAAGTATTACAAGTTACAAGGATCAGCTCTAGAACTGAAGTTATTGCAATTAGTCTGATTGGATTCCGATGGAGCAGTGCTGCCAGGGATAGTTTACGATGACGACGGAAAATGATTTTTGCATATATCTTTATTATGGTGCAATATTATTGAAAACTTATAAAACTTATCAATTTAGACTGTCATTGGCTACGTTTTCCACGTGATTGGACTATTGTAATTATTCTAGGAGAATTGTGTTGAGCATTAGAAGGTAAAAATTGACCAGCTTCTAGCACTGTCATGAAAGCGCCTATCTTTATGAAAATAAGCTTTTCGTGTTTCTTGGCTGCACCGTTTTCAACGAAAAATAGTTTTGAAACCCTACATGCACTAGAAAAAAGTTGGGCATGAAAGGGTTAATGGCCACGGTTCAAAGAAGTTAAGTTTGTTTATTGGGGCTTTAACCTCCTGGTCGTTCGCCCGCGGTTCAAGTAAGAGGTATCAGATCTTGTAGCCGAACATTGATTTTCTCATCATCCATATATATGAGAATCAACCACGTGTTACAAGTTGCAAAATGACTGGTTTCGCCTAGGCTAATTTGTTGAGTAACATAAGTACTGAATGCCTGACAAGGTAGAACTCGTTAAAGGCGATGTTCGTAAGCATAACCTCTATTTTCACCTTCAGCAAATATTTCCCATCATGAAAATCGGTTATGCAAAAATTCCAGAAGTCAATAGCCTCCACGTTTGGCTGGAGCACCACTTCTTGCTTCTACGATTCAATCATCCGACGGATCACCCCAGCAAGAATTAAAGTAACAGTTTCTTTTGTTCTTCCGACGAGTCACACAATATGAAAGGAAGTGTGTTATCAGACTCGGCATACTGAGTAGATATCGTGACCGATGTCTTCGGTGGCTCGAAATAGCAATCTTCCTCACCATTCTCCCATTAATTTGTTGAAACCAAACAAGATACAATTTTTTTACGAGTTACCGAAAAACATGTTGCTTCTTAAATTTATTTTTGAAAAGTTTCGGGGGGGCTTTAGCCTCCTAGCCCCCCCCCCTCTGGCTACGTGCCTGGTCCCAACCGGGTAGTACATTATTAATGTAGCTGAGGATCCGTTTGGAACAGGTATGCCATATCTCGTGAGGCGTCATAAGATGCCTTCCGAAGTATCGCTCCCTTCGAAGAAATAGTACTGCACACTGGCAGAGAATATGTTCCGAGTTCTCGGGTTCGTAGTTACAAAATCGACAAATGTCATCTTGAATTTTGCCAATTTTTTTCAGATGATACTGAGCAGGATAATGTCCCGTAAGTAAACCTGTGATTATACGTAAGTCTTTACGTTTTAGATCCATTAGTTTTTTGGCTCTCGTTGTATCTGGATGTATGAATTTCTTAGCTTGTCGAGCGCCTTCTACGTTACGCCAGTCGTTTACTAGTTGGTCTCTTGCCCAATGCGAAAGTTCTAGTTTGATTGCACAGGTAGATATACCTAGAAATGGTTCTGGTCCAACAAACGTGTTTGATGAACCACGCCTGGCTAATTCGTCGGCCACTTCGTTACCATCGATTCCTTGGTGGCCCGGTACCCAGAATATCATTCCCAAGTTGCCAGTTGTTGTAAAGATGTGATGCATTCCCAAACCAGTTTGGACTCACATTTCGACGATCTTAATTCCAACAGCGCTGCTTGGCTGTCCGAGAAGATTGAGATTTTTGAATGTCTGTAGTTTCGTTTCCTACAGACCTCCGATCAGGTGTATATTGCATATACCTCTGCCTGGAAAACTGTAGACCACTCTCCCATTGATATCGCTTCTTTAATTCTTGGTCCGTAGACTCCCGAGCCAGTCAGCTCACCCATTTTAGAACCATCCGTATAGAATGATATTGTACCTTGAGGCAGTATAGGACCCCCTACATCCCACATCTGACGATCCACTATGTGGACCTCATATGAGATATCGAAGTTCGGTTTAGCCTCCATTTTATCTTGAACTGTTGTCAAGACAGGGTTTAGTTTGAGTTCCTTTATTATGCTCAGGTGACCATTTAAATCCCCATCAAATAGTGGATAACCCTTTACCACTCTCAGAGAGCCAAGTCTCGCCTCCCTCATAACACGTTTGTGCAATGAAGGTAGATGAAGCATGGCTTCCATAGCTGTAGAGGAAGATCCGTCCGAAAATCTTTAAAATCGTGACCGACCATCTTAGATTCCAATGAAACTTTACACGTTTCACCGTCATGCAAGACTAAATATTTTCCACAGGTAATAAGACTATTTTGACTCAAGAGCAACTTTTCAAAAGGGCGTAAACGTTTCTACGTGTATGAATTTCATTTTTTTTTGTTTGATTACTGTATTTTATACAGCAAAACTATCTGAGAACGAGTTACAGGGAATAAATACTTTTGTCTGAAAAAATATACACTGAAAAAAATGTTGTGTCATTTTTCAAAAAAAAAACAAAAATTTATGATAAAAATTTAAATTGCGAAAAAACCCATTTTTTAATTTTCTTATATTTTGTTACCAAAAACCTAAAGAGAAAAGAAACATTTTGAATGTGATTGCATGATGGAGAAAAAATCGGTAAAAAAGTTTTTCTAACAATAACTTCGTACATGTTTTTAAATTTCATACTAATAGACATACAAAATTGTAATTCTATTACAGAATATAATTCTAAGCACCATTTAAAATCAAAATGCATTTAACAAAAATCTTCCAAAATGCGATAGTTTTCGAGATATTTGAAATTTTGCTCCTTCAAAAACAATTAATTCGTGTAATTATGCTCTTTTTAAAAGTTATTCGCGTTACCCCATCCAAAAATGTCAAAAATTTAATGTTTATCGTTTTAAAAACGTAAAAGCAACTTTTTTAGTGTATTTGGATCCTGGAGAACCTTTCAATAAAAAAGTTTTCCTAACAACAACTTTTGACATTTTTTTTATAATTCTTACTATTTGCAGTCAAAAATACAATTTTCTTTTTGAATATGATTCTAAACGCCATTTTAAATCGAAATGCTCTTAACAAAATTTTTCTAAAATGTAGTAGTTCTCGAGATATTTTAACTTTTGTTTTAACAACGCAATTATTTTGTTTTATTACGACCTTTTCATAAGTTAGTCGCGTTTCTCCATCAACAATAATAGGTTTTCAAAAGGCCCGTAAACTTTCCTGCAACTTTCTCTTTGACATCAAGGCGATATTGTGAAGCATTTTAAAGTTACATGAAAACAACCAACATATGATTCAGCTATATAGTTTAATCAACAGACCCTATGGTTGAACTATATTTTGATTGCTTTCATGTAACTTTCGAATGGTTTACAATATCGCCTTGATGTCAAAGAGAAAGTTGCACGAAAATTTACGGGCTTTTTGAAAAACCTATTATTGTTGATGGAGAAACGCGACTAACTTATTTTTTTATTCATTTCGTTTATTTGATAGGCACAAATGCGTTAGCTTGGCGGTGCCAAATACTTATGTTTTTACATTTTGGATATCTTAAAACTAGGAGGTTACAATGTTGAAATATTTTTTTTACAAATGAAAAAAAAAAAAAGTTTACAGCTATCTTAAGACTAGAAATAAGATTCAATATACAAGAGAGGGCCAAAAGATTTTTTTATGAAAAAATTTAAAACAAGGGATTCACTTTGATATACAAGAGGGGGAGTAATAGTATTTTACGAAATATTTTACGGTTATCTTAAAACTAACAATATAGTTTAGTACACAAAAGGGGGAACAAATATTTATGAGAAACTTCACAGAAATCTTAAAACTAGGGATTCAATTCTATTTACAAGATGGAGGACAAGAGTTTCAATAAAGAGTAAAAATTATAGCTATCTTAAAACTAGGAATACAGAATACTAATTTGAATTTTTTAACTAAAACTTATGCTTGGTCAAGATATTCAGAGGGTGGCTTATTTCCGCATCAGTGTAGCAGCAGTTGTATCAAGGACAGGGGAGAGACAGGGAAAGAAGAGCAAAACTTGCAACTTTCGCTCGAACGGGGGGGGGGGGGGGGGAAGGGGGATCAGCGAAACAAATTTGCGCCTCAGTCTAGTAAGTCGTCGAGTACCGGATTGGCGGATGGTATTCTTCGGACACGCGGGGAATCCTTCAAAACTCATCGGAACTCGAGTCGCTCTCGCTTCAGTTTCCTTCTATGCAGGAGTAGTGGTAAGGGCGACGGCGGTTACATAGTGGCACTCTGGAGCTGATCGGTTCCACAAGGCAGGAGGAAACTCTAAAAACGAGAAATAAAAGAGAGGGGCTAAATTGGGATATTTATCGTTTTTATGAAGGTATAAATAAGGGACATATAGGGGAAATCACGAGTTGCCAGCATATCTCGGACTGGGACATTGGGTGGTCTACCTCGGGCCCGAAGGGATTCCTTTAACTGAGACCTGGCGTCACAATACCCGGCGCATACCCAGACAACGTGTTCGATGTCGTGATAGCCCTCGTCACAAGCGCACAGACTACTCTCCGCAAGCCCAATACGCCGCAAATGCGCATCCATGGTGTAGTGATTGGACATAAGTCGGGACATTACACGAATAAAATCCCGACCCACATCCATCCCCCCGAACCAAGGCTTCGTTGATACCTTTGGGATAATCGAATGTAGCCATCGTCCAAGTTCCCCGTTGCTCCACGAGGTTTGCCAACTGTTGAGCGTCCTCTGACGACAAATACTAAAAAATTCGTTGAAGCAGATTGGTCTTTCATATATGTCACCATTTAATGCGCCCGCCTTTGCTAATGAGTCGGCCTTTTCATTGCCCGGGATAGAACAATGAGAGGGAACCCAAACAAAGGTAATCTGATAAGATTTTTCAGATAACGTACACAAGGACTCCTGTATCATCCCCAGAAAATACGGGAGTTGCTTTTTTGGCTTCACCGCACGAAGAGCCTCGATAGAGCTGAGGCTGTCCGAAACGATAAAGTAGTGATCTGTGGGCAGAGTGTCGATGATCCCAAGGGTGTACTGAATTGCAGCTAACTCTGCGACGTAAACTGAAGCGGGATCATTGAGCTTGAATGAAGCGGTGATAGTATTGTTGAAGATACCGAAGCCAGTGGACCCATCGAGATTTGATCCGTCAGTGTAAAACATTTTGTCGCAGTCGACTTCTCGGAATTTATTATAAAATATATTGGGGATCACCTGCGGGCGTATATGGTCCGGGATTCCACGAATCTCTTCCTTCATGGATGTGTCGAAGAATACAGTAGAATCAGAAGTATCTAGGAAACGGACACGGTTGGGATTGTACGAAGAAGGATTGATGCTCTGTGCCATGTAGTCGAAGTACAAGGACATAAAACGGGTTTGAGAATTAAGCTCGACGAGCCTCTCGAAGTTTTGAATTACCAACGGGTTCAGAATGTCGCATCGGATGAGCAATCGATATGAGAGTTCCCAAAATCGATTTTTTAGCGGAAGAACGCCCGCCAGCACTTCGAGACTCATCGTATGGGTCGAGTGCATGCAACCCAAGGCAATGCGCAAGCAACGATACTGGATTCTCTCCAGTTTGATGAAGTGTATGTTCGCAGCGGAGCGGAAACAGAAACACCCGTACTCCATCACCGACAATATCGTTGTTTGGTATAACCTGATCAGGTCTCCTGGGTGAGCACCCCACCATGTTCCAGTTATTGTTCGGAGAAAATTGATCCTTTGTTGGCATTTCTGTTTCAGATACCTAATGTGACATCCCCAGGTACCTTTAGAGTCGAACCAGACCCCGAGATATTTAAATGTGAAAACCTGGTTGATCGTTGCACCCATTAATAGAAGCTGGAGTTGCGCCGGCTCACGCTTTCTAGAAAAAACAACCAACTCAGTTTTCTCCGTGGAGAACTCAATACCCAGCTGAAGAGCCCAAGCAGACAAATTGTCCAAGGTATTTTGTAATGGTCCTTGCAAGTCGGCAGCTTTGGGCCCTGTAACAGAGACCACGCCGTCGTCTGCAAGTTGCCTTAGCGTGCATGAATTGGCAAGACAATCGTCAATGTCATTCACGTAAAAATTGTAGAGCAGGGGACTTAGACATGAGCCCTGGGGAAGACCCATGTAGCTAAATCGCGATGTTGTTAAATCGCCATGCGAAAAGTGCATGTGCTTTTCAGACAACAGGTTTAGCAAAAAGTTATTTAAAATTGGCGAAAGACCATGCTGGTGCAGCTTCTCTGACAGAATGTTGATAGAAACTGAGTCAAAAGCCCCCTTAATATCCAAGAAGACTGATGCCATCTGCTCTTTGTTAGCATAGGCCATTTGGATTTCTGTAGAAAGCAACGCAAGGCAATCGTTCGTCCCTTTGCCTTTGCGGAAGCCAAATTGTGTATCTGACAGTAAGCCATTTGCTTCAACCCAATTGTCGAGGCGAAACAAGATCATTTTCTCGAATAACTTCCGAATACAGGACAGCATTGCAATCGGCCGATACGAGTTGTGGTCGGAGGCTGGTTTTCCTGGTTTTTGGATGGCGATGACCTTCACTTGCCTCCATTCATAAGGGACAATGTTACCCTCAAGAAACTTGTTAAATAAATTCAACAAGCGCCTTTTTGCAGTGTCAGGCAGATTCTTCAGCAAGTTGAATTTAATTCTGTCTAACCCTGGGGCGTTATTGTTGCACGATAAGAGAGCAAGTGAGAACTCCACCATCGAAAACGATGTTTCGTTCGCGGTATCGTGAGGAGACGCGGCGCGGCACGTTTTCTGTACCGGGACAGAGTCCGGACAGATCTTCTTGGCGAAAGCGAATATCCAACGGTTTGAATATTCCACGTTCTCGTTGGTACTATTATGATTACGCATACGTCGAGCCGTACCCCAAAGAGTGCTCATCGCTGTTTCTCTCGTTAACCCGTCGACGAACCGGCGCCAATAACTGCGTTTTTTGGCTTTCATTAGACTCTTCATTCGCCTTTCTAACGACGCGTACTGTTGATAGCTAGCGGGTAACCCGTCTTCCCGGAAGGCCTTATATGCAGTGGACTTTTCCGCGTACAGCTCTGAGCACTCTTTATCCCACCACAGGGTGGGAGACCGTCCATGGGTATTCGCGCTGGGTACTGGTTTAGTCTGAGCTTGATTCGCACTGTCGAGAATCAAGCCAGCCAAAAACCTGTACTCTTCCTCCGGAGGAAGTTCTTGAGTGGATTCGATTTTAACGGATATCGCGGTCGCGTAACTCTTCCAATCAATGTTCCGTGTGAGGTCATACGAGACATTGATTGTTTCCGATGGTCTTGAACCGTTAGCAATTGAAATCACGATAGGCAAATGATCGCTACCGTGGGGATCAGGGATCACCTTCCACATGCAATCTAACTGTAGCGATGTCGAGCAAAGCGACAAATCCAACGCGCTTGCGCGTGCTGGTGGTGTAGGGATCCGCGTCATTTCTCCCGTGTTTAAGATGGTCATGTTGAAATTATCGCAAAGATCTTGGATTAATGTTGATCTATTATCATCATGAAGACAGCCCCATACCGTACCGTGCGAGTTAAAGTCTCCCAGAACTAGCCGCGGTGCCGGTAAGGATTCCGTGATATTACAAAGCGTTCGGTGCCCTACCGAGGCTCTAGGAGGAATGTAGATGGAAGCAACGCAAAGGTCTTTACCTTTGATTAGAACTTGACAAGCGACAATTTCAATGCCTGGTGTCGAAGGGAGGTTAATTCGGTTGAAAGAATAGCACTTTTTGATCCCCAAAAGTACTCCTCCATAGGGGTTTTCTCGATCCAGACGAATTATATTAAAGTCGTGGAAGTTGAGATTTATATCGGAAGTTAACCAAGTTTCACATAATGCGAAAGCATCACATTTTAAACTATTTAGTAAAAATTTAAAGGAATCGATTTTCGGGAGGATACTTCTGCTGTTCCACTGTAGAACAGTGATCGAATCGGTGACCTCGTTCGATGACTTAGCCATCGAAGGATACGATCGCTGCAAGGAGGGGCCATTTAGTAGTCAACTGCTTCAAAAATGTTTGCACTATAGGGAGAAAACGTATCAGAAGGCTTTTAAGAGGATCAGTAACATTGAAAGCTGTGAAAATTAAGTCCACTATGTCAGAAAATTTCATTAGTCCGCTACTGGACTGAGTATCTGTTTGAAAAAAGGGGACACTTGGGGTTTTGGATGTCCCTGGAAGTGGTGGGTACTCCTTGTTAGAATTAATATTTCCAAGTCCTGGAGCAAATTGCTTCGGCTTTTGTGCATCACTTCCGTTGGATTTATTGGTTGTAGATGGCGCACTCTGAGTGGACGACACCTTGGCACCCTTACGAGGCAATGTAGGGGAGGCTGGATTTCTCCTCTTCCTGGATTCCCCTGGGTTAACCAAAGATGTTCCCTCTCGTGGGTCGTCAGATTCTTGCTCAACGTTAGCCAAACCAGCATAGGGATTTTCGGACAGGACAGATGGCGAAGCATTCTTTAGCATTTCTGCATAAGAACGCCTTGAGCGTTCCTTAAGGGAGCGCTTAATTTTATCCCCGCGCTGCTTGTACGCAGGACATGATTTAAGAGCATGTGAAGGGCCCCCGCAGCAAATACACTTTTCAGTTTCTTTGTCGCAAGAGTCATCCTCATGCTCTCCTTCGCATTTGCCGCATCGTTTCTTATTTCCACAATATGTGGCTGTGTGGCCCAACTGCTTGCAATTGCTGCAGTTCATGACCCGCGGTACGAACAGGCGAACTGGTAGGCGAACCTTGTCAAGGAGGATGTAGTTGGGAAGAGAGGACCCGGCGAATGTCACCCGAATCGAGCCTGATAGAGAGTAGGTAGTCTTACCTCCCTCGGTGTTTGCGGTATACAATTGTTTGCATTCTAAGATCTTAATCTGTTCAAGAGAGGGGTCCTTAAAGCAGCCAACCCCGTGCTCCAACAGTTCTTCGCATTTCAGGCCCGGTTCGGACACTACCCCATCGATTTCACAGGCCACACAAGGCACGTATGCTTTAAATTCCCGCGTAAAGCGCTCACAGCAAGCAATCGCGTTTGCCTGGCCGAGATCACTCACTAGAACACGTATCTTGTTTGCCCGAACACGTGTTATCTGAGTTACGGCCGGGTAATTAGCAGTCAGATCTCGAGAAAGTTTTAATATATTAACCGGTTTCTCTCCGGTCCGAAAATATACCACCCATGGCCCAGAGGAACCTTCTGGGTACTGCTTTATACGGGGAGCAATGCGAGTATTAGGGGGATCAGGGACTTCCATGATTACATCAGATGGTATTTCGCCCTCGGCCATTTAAGCACGAGGGCAGAGCGTTATATAAACGGGAATGTGTCTTATTATTTGATTACAAGGTAGAGTAAAAGTAGGGAAAAGGAAAGAAAGGAAACGAGGAAAAAAAAAATAAAGCAAAACTTATCTGTAAACAACGTCGATTGTTCCGCACCAGCGAAAACAATGTACTGGATTTACTGCCGGCACCAGCAGAATGGTAGCTAACGAACGAACAAAGGATGACCTTGAATCACTGAATTTACACACCGAACACCACTGTGAAATATAACGATCCGTTCCGTTCAAAGGTTGGGAGACGTATCTCGACTAACTTATGAAAAGGTCGTAATAAAACAAAATAATTGTGTTGTTAAAACAAAAGTTAAAATATCTCGAGAACTACTACATTTTAGAAAAATTTTGTTAAGAGCATTTCGATTTAAAATGGCGTTTAGAATCATATTCAAAAAGAAAATTGTATTTTTGACTGCAAATAGTAAGAATTATTAATAATGTCAAAAGTTGTTGTTAGGAAAACTTTTTTATTGAAAGCTTCTCCATGATCCAAATACACTAAAACGGTTGCTTTTACGTCTTTAAAACGATAAACATTAAATTTTTGAAATTTTTGATGGGGTAACGCGAATAACTTTTAAAAAGAGCATAATTACACGAATTAATTATTTTTGAAGGAGCAAAACTTTAAATATCTCGAAAACTATCGCATTTTGGAAGATTTTGTTAAATGCATTTTGATTTTAAATGGTGCTTAGAATTATATTCTGTAATAGAATTACAATTTTGTATGTCTATTAGTATGAAATTTAAAAACATGTACGAAGTTATTGTTAGAAAAACTTTTTTACAGATTTTTTCTCCATCATGCAATTACAATCAAAATGTTTCTTTTCTCTTTAGGTTTTTGGTAACAAAATATAACAAATTTAAAAAAAAAGGTGTTTTCGCAATTTAAATTTTTATCATAAATTTTTGTTTTTTTGAAAAATGACACAACATTTTTTTTCAGTGTATATTTTTTTCGGACAGAAGTATTCATTCCCTGTAACTTGTTCTCAGATAGTTTTGCTGTATAAAATACATTAATCGAACAAAAAAAATTTGAAATTCATACACGTAGAAACGTTTACGCCCTTTTGAAAAATTACTCTTGTATCAAAATATTCCAATTGCCAGAGAATATCATGGAGATTCATACAGCGAACACACCTGCAAAGTTTCGTTCGAATCGACGATGGTCATATTTTGCGGTCGGCCGGTTTCTCATAGAATCCCTCTGTAGTGGGTGTTGATTTCATAGCGCCATGATAGAGAGGCCTAGCCTCTGAACTTTAGTTAGTTTGGGCCACCACACAATGGAGGAATAAGTTAATCGTGGTCTGGCGATGGTCGTGTAGGACCAGTAAGCCAACCTCGGTTTGAGACCCCAAGTTTTCCCGAAGAGTTTACTGCACGCCCACAGTGCTGTTGTTGCTTTATTAACGGTCACGGTATGTCAGGTGCGAGTTCCAATTCTGGTTTTTGTCTAGGATAACACCTAGGTGTTTCGCTTCTTCTGCGTAGTTGATTGTTGTTCCACTGAGAGTTGGGGGAACCAACTTTAGTTTTTTCCTTTTAGTAAATGGTACAATGACCGTTTTTGCAGGGTTCGCGTTGAGTCGCTTTTTGAAACACCATGCCATGATGAAGTCTTTCAACATGACTGAGTCTCATCAACAAAACGTGATTATTCAACGTAACACGGTGGCCCAACCATTGACTACCGGTCTTTTCGCATAAAACCGAATATTCGTGATGAGGAACATCTGCTGAAGGTGTAAATGCAGTTTTGGTGTTTGGAACGCACCTTCATCTATCTTGAACCTGTCAGGCACGCAGATCTGAACCCAGGCGAAAAGATTCATTTCGCAGAACAACATAAAACGCGTTTTTGTTTGTGGCAAGATCAAGATCCCTATAAAAATGGATAACGGAAATATTGAAGCCGATTGACATGATCTGGCTCCACTTACTTGCAAATTGCCACAATTAAAAGATTCGTGTCGTACTTCGGTGAAGTGGAATCTATTAAAGAGAAACGTGGTAAGAATGCGGGTAAACCAAACCATTCCCTCCTACCTTACCCTAGAGCACAAAACAGAAGGGGGTGATACTATTACACAGCGCACTCTTTGTACATGTCAAGCACAAACTAATACGTGCCGGTTCTGTGAACAAACGGCACATTACGGATAATCCCGCTTAGAAACCACAGAGAAAAGTACATATCCAGAAAGAAGCCTGAACTACAAACGATCCCAAATTTGTGACAATATAATGCAAATGCAAAAGCTGCGTCAAGCACTTCTTACTCAACAAGCAATACCACCAGTGAAGAAGCTACTGGATCGAGAGTATCAAGGCAGTACTTAAGATGATGATACCGACGGAAACAACAACAAAAGAGACATGGATGACCCCGGAGAAGTCGTTGGCAAAAAAACGTATATTTCCCCGCCGCGAAAGAATATCTTCTCTCGCAATGGCAAGACGTGCGCACCGGATTCAACATGCTCCAAATAATGGAATCGTAATTTTCATTTTTTACATCTTGTAAATATATAACCCATTTAACCGGATCAAATGAGCGAATTCAATATTTTTAATTCGCTCGTTTGACCCGGTTCAATGGGTTAGCCTAGAGGAGCCGTGGGTCTTTTATTTGTTTAACCGCTTTCGTGAAATCGTCCTATGTTGAAAAGGTTTTCAGCGAAGCTGAAATTCGACGAGTTGTCATCATTTCTAGCTTTCCAAAAAATTAGTTTAGTTCATTCTTTGTCCAGTGAGTGCGAGACTGTCAGACAACTTTCAGTTTGCTGAACAGATTTAGTTTCACGTGTTACAGAAATTGTCTGAATCTTTGATTCACAATTCCACGAATCTATTGAATCTATTGAAGGAAGGCTAATTGGAGGCGACGAGTAAAGGGCCTATGTTGCAGAGTACTGTTTTTAGTTGAATCGTGTCTGGTCGAGTTTCTAATACCTCCAATAGAAGTACGCACTCCCTCGAAGAGTCTGCATTCGAAGACCTTTTCGAGAAGGCAGCAGTAAGAGACAATGAAGACTCAAGAAGGAGTTTATCATCAATTGGCTTGGTGATTCCACGGAAATTGCAGAACGGCGTTTTGTGAGATTGAAGAAAAGATTTTCTGCGAATCCGCAGCTGAAGCAGCTGTACACCGAGTTCATCAGCAAGTTGTTGACAACACATGAGCGGTATAGAATATTATTTGTCTCATCATGTGGTTCAGAAGCCAAAAAACAACTCTACGACTACAGTTAGCATGGCTCGACGAGATTCGACGAGTTACGTAGTAAAGACTTTTTGTTTAGTCTGAGAAACCAGTACGAACACGTTCTCGATCAGTGCACCGAAGTGGAGCACAGGTGTCATCACGAAGCCAATTACTCTGGCTGATTTATTTATTTTATATTTATATTGTTCGATACGTTGGGTCTAGTCGGGCCCGTAGTAATCCAGGTCAAGATCTTCATACAGGACTTGTGAAAGCTGGAATGCAGATGGGATGAGGGGATGTGGCATATGCCACTAGTGGCAGGAGTTTGGACGTATTAGTAGAAATTCACGGTTTTTGCGTTGCTTCCGAGAATACCTACGGGGATTGTATCTACATTCGAACTGTCACTGATGGAGGAGTGGTCGGTGTAAATTTTTTAACGGCCGGTTACGCCACATTTTAGAATCTGAAGAAAAACAATATAAAAATGTCAGTCCGACGCTTGGAATATTCGTCAGCCGTGTTGTTGGCACACGATTACTTAAAGGTGGTGAGCAGGATTCGCACCAATGCGAAGGCATATCCTGGACAGACTCAATGATCGTCGAGTGCTGGCTTGAATCGCCGTCTTCTAAATGGAAGTAAATTGTAGCAAATCGTGTGTAGGACCTCAGCGTAATTATATTGGTTCAGACGACCCAACAGGATTGTTCAGGAGCGGATAAATTGATCGATAAGCCAGCCAATCCACGAATTCACGAATTTAATTCATCGATCTTTAGTTCGATTGCCGTAAGAAGAAAGTCATCCACCGGACCTGATGAATCTCTTCTAGAATCGTGTCGTTGATCCCTCAACTACGCGAAGAGATACTCTGTGTTGACGGTCGGTTATGATACAGCTACACATCCATTCTTCGTAGACCACCAACATTCGCTTGCCATAGTTATTGCCAGATGCTGTTATCAAAAATTGTTTAACGTCGGACTGAAATTAAACATTTCAATCATGCGAGGGCGATTCTTGCCATTAAGCGTCCGGAATCATGTCCGGAAAGCCATTTATCGTTTGTGTTTTTGAACAGAATCTAAGATTCACGAGCTGATGGCAGATTTACCACCAGAACGTGTCACCTAATGTGCTCCGTTCCAGAGAGTCGGAGTGGATTAGCGGGCTGATCTACGTCGTATATCGTCACCACAACCGCCATTCGGTGAAGTGTTTGGTAGAACTATAGAGAACGACACTACTGAGGTAAGGATACATGATTTGGCACCGCGTACCTATGTTAGTGTTATCAAGCAAAGTATGTCAAAACCCGGAGAAGTGGATACTGTTTATGATGATATTGGGTAGAGCTTCTTCATAACGGTGTTTATGCGGTAAAATTGCTTCCGGCGATACTTATGCCTTCTACCTGATCATCAAATTCAAAGAAATACAAAGCGTTAGGTTCATGTACCCACGGCAGACTGCCAGTTCAGTGATCATCGGCTGCGCCACGGAAATTCTTGCGCGGAAGCTGTTAAGGAAATTCTATCTATTGCAACCCAGACCGGTACGCAGTCGTCATAAGCAATTGTTAAACCAATAACTAAATCAAGAATGATTACGCCCAGTACCACTACGCACAGCAAAGTAACAACAACTACGTCAAATTCCCTTCAAACAAACAACCAGCACTACAAATGAAAGGCAAATGCAGATGTTAGCTGAATTTACAACTGCGACCTGTAAGAACATGAAACAAATGAAAACATCTGGTCGTGAACGGTAGAATAGCAGTGCCAATAACAACATGGACGTGAACAATAACGCGATAGGATTTTAAGTTATGGAAGATGACGCAGCTAATGATTCTCCGCCAAGCAAAAGGATCTCAACACGCAGTAGCAAAGTGCGTCAACAAGACCCGGCAGACAAACCTTCTAAGTGTTATTTATTATTTTTACTTATTGTAATGAAATAAAAGATCCACTGCTCAGTTGTGTTAACGTGTTGATCCGTGTCAAAAAAGTTAATAAAAAGCAATTACATGTATATTTTTATACATCAACCGTTTGCAATTAATTGCAGGCACTTAGCTAGAGAGGAAGGACTTTAGCCCCCTAACCCCTTCCCAGAAAAATTTCAAGAATAAATTAAAGAAAAAACATGTTTTTCAGTGACTCCTAACAAATTTGTTGTTGAAGAAGGTAGTTGTTTCTAACTACCACAGTTATGATACTCAGTGTGATTTCTACTTTTGCCCGAGCCAGTGCGAAGCGAACGACAAAAACAGCTCCTTTCATATTGTGTGCGTCGTCTCAAGAACAAAACAAACTGTTAATTTAATTCTTGCCATGGAGATCCGTCAAGATGAGTGAGTCGCAGAAGCAGGAAGTAGTGCTCAGGCCAGATATGTAGCCTATTAACTTCCGGCCTTTTCGCATAAGACCAAGTATTCGTGATGTGAAACATTTACTGAAAGTGAAAATGGAGGTTAGACTGACCGAAGTACCCTTAACCGAGTTATACAGTGGAATCTACATACACTATACCTACGTAAAAAAGAGTTCGAAAATTGAGGTTTAAGTGTACTATGTCAGACATTCAGTGGTGAGAGCTTTCGACAAATTGGCCCAAGCGAAACCAGTCACTTAGTCTAACTACTTATAACACGTGGTTGTGGGTGACAGCGTTATAGTTAAGATCCTCATATATGAGGACGATGAGAAAATCATTGTTCGGCCACAAGATCTAACACCACGTGCTTTCTCCGTGACCATTAAAAGATTCATGTCACATTTGGAAGAAGTGGAATGCATTTCAAAAGACACATCTAGAAACTACCAACTAGTATTTATAATGGTGTTTTTGTGACGGGTATTTTTCGGCTTAGCAGTCGTAAATTAGACAGCGAAAACAACTATATTGTTTTTACTTCCAACGTTTCGATGGCTTTATTCCACCTTTATCAAGGATTCTAAAAAGAGTTCGTAGTTACTGGAGTGTACATATGAAAATTGTTGATTTTAAAAATAATATTGATTTTAAACTCACAAATTTTGTTGTTGTTTTCTTGTTATGTTAAGATTTGTTGAAAAAGTGAATCGTGTTTTTGTGGTGAAAATCCGAGTGGACCGACCCATTTTCACCTACCCGACCTTGCAGTACAAAACATGATGTCATAGTACCATTACACACATAATTCTGTGCACATACTCAATCTCTAATACCATTACCTGAACCACAAACAACTGATAAATCTAGAATTATAGCTCTTTATAAATAACATGGACAACCAGAGGCTGCAGCACTGGTAGACCCCTCGTTGCTTCGGGACAGTAGGTTAATGTTACTGCCCCACTCATTTCGGAACAACTTTTTCTCCCTTCTACCAACCACTTCATTGTTTTGAATCACACCACGCAACGCAACACAAAAATCTAAATCGTCTAGTGCATCGTAAAACATTCAACTTTAAAATTATCGTTGAAAATGCAAAGCCTGCTGGTGGGTGGCGCTTGTGCTCAACTGTCTGTGGGAAAACAGGCCCCTGCCCGTACATCAAGCGTAGGGCAAAATGCAACGTGTGAGCAAAAGAACCTTTGAGGATGTATGCAATGCATGGGAAAATGCGAGAATTTGTGCCATCAGCACGGACGAACGAAAGGGAAGTAGATGAAAAAAACGTGTTTAATCCACCTAACAGTGTGATGAGACATTTCTTATAACTCTTATCACTCTCTTCGGATAATATATCGTTTGAGAGCATTTAGAACTTGATGCTTCGCGATGTTTTTGATAACACATACTACATGGGATAGTGGCAGGACTCAGAGAATGCTAGAAATCTCAAACAAAATCAATGGGAAAGCGAAAAAATGGCCCATAAAATAGACATACCAACGAATTATTGTTAATGCTCTGTTAATAAAATATCTATATTGTGGTGGGAAAACTGAATTTTCCTAAAAGGGGTTATATATTGTACTGAAACAAAAAAAACGATTTTTTTTAATCGAATTGAAGTTTATATTTTACTCAAATTTCCATCGCGACTGAGAACTAAGAAATCAACGCTTTTTCTTGAAAAGGGCGATACTAGCAGTGATACCATTCAAAGAAAATCAACAGTGAATATTTCCAGACTTGGTTTTATTTCCTATTTAAGAACTATTGTGTTTTTTGACATCCTAGCTTGCATGATTCAGTGATCGAAACACAAAACTTCATAAAGTATTTCAAATTATTAAATTAAAATTTGTTTTTGCTATTGAAATTGACAAAATGATAGTATCGCCCCTTTGGCGATTGTTTACTTTTTCGGTCCCATCTATCAGCATTGAAGTATCGCCCTTACGTTTTTTTACAATAACTACCGTTTTACACCACCGATTTCGTCCGGGTTTTTTCAATAGAGATCATTGTTACTATTTACAGCTGGTATCAGTCTGATAATCCTAAAAAATACGAAAATAACAGTTTCGCCTCTAAACTGCTAGCAAAAAAGTATCGCCCTGTTTGCTTGCATGGAGCGTGGAGGGCGAAACTTTAAATAAACAAACAAAAATACAGTTTCGCCTGTTGTATTTTTTGCTGTAGTTTAAGAAAGCAATATCGTAGAATCAAAATTTTTAGGTTAATTTGTTGCGTTTCAAAGCCCTCATTCGCATGTAAGAAAAAAGCCCTATGTTTACATTTGTAAGTATCGCCCTTTTCACAAAAAAAGCGTTGAAATGAAATCGCAGCTCCTGATATCACGCTATCTCTGAAGTACATGCGTGCATAGTTTCAAATTTTACTTCTACATCGACTTTTTCTAAAGGTGACTTCCCAGTAGTATTCTTGATTTGAATTATTATCGCTAATCCTAATGCCAAAGAATAAATAAAAACCTCACGAAAACGAACCGTTTGGGAAAATCATCATCATTACTGGAACTTTCATTTTCACGAAACTTTTCGATAACCTTCCGTCACTTGCGTTAATGCACTGGGTGCACAGTGCTCTAAAACTCTAGCGAAATCGTCTTAGGGCACCAGCGGGTCTGTAAAGAATACTAAAAATTAATTTCTATTCCATAATTTTCAGTTCAGCAATTCGAGAGTTCGTGCTCACCGCAAACCATGATAAATAGACTACGTTGTGAAGCGATGATCACTATTTATTAAAAAATCACGGTTAAATAAAAAATAAAACTATAAAAAAATTCAAATAGTTTATAATTTTCACAAACCTATTAGGAATAATTGTGTAATAAGCTTTCCTAATATTGTGTAGGAAAAAAGCTGAAAATTTGAAAAGAAATCTGAGGATTATGATTGATTACAGAACTCTGGAATTTTCTATTGGAATGTTTTCAGGCATGATTTTGATATTGATGCTATTTAATAATAGTCTTGATTTCACAGTTGTCTAATTTAGACAACTGTGAAATCAAGACCAATAGATCAGTTACATATCAGGACCCCATTCCGACAATTTATCAAAAGTCCTCATGATGTTTACAACAACAGGTTATCAATCTACGGATCAGATAATGTTATTGTAATATTGAATTAAATCAGTTTGCATCAATAAATTTTCAACTCCAATCCAATATTTTTTTTTGTGTGGTGGGGGGGGGGGGCTGTATGGTGTTAAAACCTTCTCTTGGCTACGCCGTTGCTTGGAGTTATTTATTTCGCTTTTCATTTTCCAAAAGGTTTCAGATCAATCCGATGGTCATAAGTTAGAAAAATTGCAGTCAGAAGGTTCGCACAAATGAACATTTTTGCACTGATAAGTTATCAAGTTCCTTCCAGACAACTTGGAAGTGTTCGGTGATTATTTCTAGCGGTTGTAGATAGAAAAATGAAATACAAAATTCGATTTATCGAAATAATGTTTGGTTTATTTCAATGGATTATTACTATATTGAACAATAAATAGGCGACGAAGAGTAATCCACAAACAACAAGCCATAACTTTTAAAGTATTCAAAATAGATATTTGAAGTCTTCAGTAAAGTTATTCGTAAAAGTAAGAGCTACAAATTTGCTGAAGGCATCATTTCGTTATAATCACTTCCAAGAAAATTTGTGAAAATATCTCACTCATAGGGGGATCAATCAGCAAAAGCGCAATACCAAAAGAAAGAGCATATTACCTCTATTAAATTCTCCGAAGATACTATTAACCTAAAATAGGCCGTTTTGGCGTTAATAATAGATTACATGTTTTTGGTCATATTTCTGGCAATGGGAAATGATAGAAATCTTTCGTCCGCATTTAATATTAAATATCTCTTTTGATAATAGTCCGATTTCAACAATCTATAGCTTGTTCGAAAGGTATTCGTTTAAGCTGTCTAAAAACGTATAAATTGTTAATCTATATTGTCAATTTCGGCAGATAATTTAAAAAACTGCCAAAAGCGCCATTTTTACGCATTCAAACATTCATATCTTAAAAACTAAACATCAGAATCAAAAACAAATTATTAGCGTTCATACTGTTTTTTAGTTCTTTCATTTAAAATTGGTTTGGATAAGATCGGTTCAGCCATTGCTGAGAAACACGAATGAGAATTTGTCCGTTACATACACACACACACAGACACACACACACACACACAGACATTGTCCCAAATCGTCGAGCTGAGTCGATTGGTATATAAGACTCGGCCCTCCGGGCCTCGGAAAAAATCTTGAAAGTTTGAGCGAATTCTATACATTTCTTTTATAAGAAATGTAAAAACGCCACCGAGGGAGAGTCTGTACCTATTACATTTTATAGCATTTAACATATAAATTTAATTTAATGTGATAACCGCAAAGTGCCGGCGATAATGAAAGTGGGAGCTTTGCTGGAGGGATCAAAAGCAGATAGGAACCAACCGAGGGACAAGGGGATTTGGAGAGAGGAAACAGCCCCAGTGGGAGATTTGAAAATAGTTGCATGATAACACGTGTGAAAATGTAATTATGGCACTCAGCCTGACAGTGTCTCTTTAGCATAATTTTGGATTGGGACGTTTTTCGGTCTACAGTGCCAGTGGAAAACTGGTAACGTCAGTTCGGTCAGATCCTGGATCTCGGTCAGTAGATTCGTCTAATTGGTGTGGTTTGTCTGTTTAATCGTTGCCACTTTTCCAACGCATGGATGTACAATTAATTCTTTCTAATCGGTACAGTTGGCCTACTGAAATAAGATTCGGTTCCACTTGCCAACTAGCCGGAAGGCTGGATCGGGAACTGATGACTCTACTTACTTCAATTTATTCGTTCTGCCACAACAATGTGGCATGTTACTTTCGTTTAGCTTTTAATCGCTCTTCGTCCACCGATCGGAACTAGCCGGGGACATGACTGAACGAGGCTAACGGAGAGCACTGCAACCAGTGCAGCAACCAGTAGTGACCCATCATGGGTCTGCAGCCTGTTGGCAACGGGCTGCGCTTTGAAACAAGCGTGACCTCGACCGGCGAAGGACGCAGTGAACTGTGTAATGAAACATTTCCTGCATCAGACTCTGCATCGGCGGCAGCAGCAGCCGTTTGCTGTTTTCGGAGAACGGCGCGCCGGAATTTCCCGACCAACAATACCTACAGTTGGACTGTCAGTCAGTTACACGAACGACAGGAAAAAAATCAGTTTATGCGAAAAAAAAAAGTTGGACTCAAAGGAAAATGTTTGTAGACCAATTGCAATGATTTTTGTTTGCTATTTTCGCGGGAGACTTTAAGTCGGGTGGAATTGAAGCAGTAGGGGGTGTGGAAGCAGGAAATTTGTTGGTTTTGGAAGGCAAGTTAATTAATGGCAATAATAAATATATTTTATTGCGGGTAGTGCAGTGCTGTCTACTGACTGTGCTAGTGGAGTGGAGCAAAATATACGACTTAATTAATGTTGCTGTTTCCTGTTTTACATCTTGAAATTATTTTCTGATGGAAGAACTTCCCTACAAGTATTTTGAGACTTTATTGACCCTGGAGAGTCCAACGATCATCGTTTCAAGCATGAATTATCCTTAAAGTAATTCGTTAAGATTGGCTGATAATTGTTTAGTCAATGAAGGCAGCTAGAACAGTGCATCTAACTTTTAAAGTAGCATGCGGCAAATTACAGTTTATACTTTTTTGGCATTTCTCAATAGAAAGGTATTGCAATTGCTCTGATAACCGACTTTTTAACGGAGGCCCGGAGGGCCGAGTGACATGTACCATTCGATTCAGCTCGTCTTTTTAAAGAAATCACTCTTAGTATTTGAATGGAGAGATTTCTCCTTCTCAAAAAATGCGGGAAATTGGGGTTTTGGAACACATTGTCCCCTGAAAGCCCCTATTCTCAATAACTTTTCTGCTCTATGCTGCATATCCTTCATATTTTGCAGTTTTTCTGGTGTGAAAATTCTCAGAAATTAAACCTTTGCGACCTTTGTCCGAGTACGAGAAGTTAGAACTTTCAAATCCAATTTTGTCGTTATTTCTATTATTCGGCAATCAACTTTTATAAAACAAACAAAATTCTCGGGAACAAAATAGAAATATATTCCTTATCGGTAACATTCGGAAACATTAGATCTTTTGACATTTAGTCTGGATTTCGCATTTTCATCATTAAATTGCCCCTATCAACTTCATTTAACAGTATATTATTCTTCAATTCACAACTTCTTAAAATAAGCTTATGGCTCATGGAAAAGGTTTCATTTCTAGAAAAACACGGGAAGTTGGGGTATAAATGTATTTAATGTAAAAATGTGGTGTCTAGATTAAATGTCAAATAATCTGATGTTACTGAATTTTATCGAAAGGCTAAGCCATTTAATTTTAGCAATACGTTAAAATTTCTGCTAAATTAACATTCTGGATCACTGTGCAACGACGCTTCCAGCCTCGGTACAATTTCTGTGAACGTTAACAGTTACACATTACGCCTACGGTGTAGCCACTTCCGTGCGGATTATCGCTGCTATCATCTTCAGGAACTGTTCCACCAAGCGCACATTTGGTCTAATACAAATTTGTCAAAAGTCAATTGCAATGGTATTTCTCGTTTCACATCTGTGGTTTTTTTATTTCATTGCTCAGCTGGAGGAACGACACTGTACTGTTTGTGTAGTGGATGAGGAACAAAGCAGTAGAAATTGATTGCTTGGTTTATTAATACAGTTTCGAAACGTTTTTATAAACTCCCGATTTTATGCACTCCCGATTTTTTGAACTTTTTGTACTTATTTTTATCAGCCTCCTGTAACTTCGTGCTTTTATACCTGAAATTCAGGCCTTCAATTTTACAATTATATTCAATCAAGATAATGGGACCTGTAACTGTTAGGTAGCAGTCAAAATGTAGGGTAGTTTACCCAATTTTGGTCCTATTGAAGGTAATTGACGAACTAGAATCGCATTTTGTTCGAATTCTCAAAAATATGAAGGCTGTGTGTTTTCATGATAAATTAACACACTTTCACATATTATCTGTGGAAAACATAAAAATTGGAAGAGATGCCATATTACTACATATTGTATTGTATTGTATATGTAATAATACTATGCTATATTTCACGCTAAGGAGGAAAATTGGGTAAACATCGAAATTTCTCACCAGGGGGAAATTTGTTTTGGTAATACCAGTCTTTGCACTTGAAGGGTACAAATACTTATTTGTTACACGGTTGCGTTTCGGCATCGCCTCATCAGATGTCGGTCTTTTTCCTCTTTAGGGTGAAATATAGCATAGTGCTTTCGCATAGGCTGCTAAGCCAAGACAAGTTTCGACTTCACCGTGTCTAATCGGCATAAACAGAACTTTGATCAGTCGTTCGATTGAAACACAAAGTGTGTTTTAGTTTTAAGGGATTTGCGTCAAGCGGCGCGAATCTATTCCGACAAAAAGTTTCTGATGAGGCGAAGCCGAAACGCAACCGTGTAGTAATACTATGTTTTTACTATGTTTTAAACTGTGTTGGCGGACTGTCTGTGAACACCGGTCCACAGCATACAATTTAGTGCATATTTTTTTCTCAGAAATTGTGATGTCTGTTCACTAGTTTATCTACTCCAATAAAACGATCGTCGCGCTTGAGTCATCACTAAACGAACTTCGAATTGAATCAGCTATTGTCTTCTTCCTGTTCTCTGTTGTTATCACCTATGTCATCCAAGCGAATTGATCTATCCATTTGTAAGTAGGAAAACACCAACCAGTCCGAACCAACGAGAATGGGTCATGCCAGTCGAAAGCCACAGACCCAAACTCAAACCGCCCAACTCCATAAAAAGTACGTGTACCGGTTCCAAACTCTTTGATATCCGATACGAAATATTTTTTGATGACGAGAAACCCTAAAAACTATCAAACCTGTTTGTCCCTTTGTTGAAATTCTACGCATACGCGTGTCCCACTAATGAAATAATGAAAAAAGTAAATATTAAGTTTGTGGAAAGAGAAAGTTTCATTAACTCAGACATGGGTACGATATTATTAACTACAATACTGAGATCGATCCTGTAAAACTATTAAGTACTGTCGTCGCTTCCAAAAACTTAAAACATGGTGCACTCATCTATTTCCGATTTGAGTAAAACTTGAAGTCGCCCGCTTAACAAGAAAGCTTTCAGCGCACAAAATGAATGGACAACATGATTTGTGTTGATGGTGGCTGGACCAATATTCTCAGAATTTTCCATTTTCTATCCGATTTTTTCAGCATTTTTCGTAAAATCTTCCGTAAATTTAACTTTTCTAATGAAAGACTAGACTAATTACACTAGAAAAGTTGAATATGAACGTAATTTTAGACTGTAAAGCTTTATTTGAGTCACCATTTTTCTCCAGATCGCTAATTTAATCTTCATCTTCGATCGCGTTTTTTTTAGTTGTCAGTACAATGGCAGTGAACTATCAACGCTCTGCGTCAAATTAATCAAATAATAATTTCGTCATCACGCTTTTAAGGAGACCAACTGTTGAATTTTGTTGTCATTCATAATGAGTCTATCTTGAAAATTTCATATCGATCCTATGATTGGACGTTGGATTAAACAACTGTCGGACGGTTTTTTTTAGCTTTTTTGGATAAAAACATACCGGTACTACTGGTACTGAGGGATACGGTACCGGGGAACAAATTCTCATCAAAAAGGGTTGGAACCCTATGCGGCTGGTTGGGAAATCTCGAAAACGTTGAAATATCTACTACGTGCGATGATTGTAAACGATTAGATCGGCAAATACAAAGGATGCTGGCTTGTGAACAGATCAACATACGTGAGTATGGATGTTAGACAGCTTTGCGATCATTTTTTCTGGGAACGGTACGAGATGATGCTCTGCCTAGTTTGGGTTTGTTTTTGCTGACAAATTTCAAGAGAAACTGATCAACTGATAATATGGCAAGGGATTTGCATCTGTGGATAAAATCAGATGTAAGTTTAATACAATATTTACGATAGGTTACCTGAAAACGGGTTTCTAGTTTTCACTAAAATAGTGTTTTTCATTCAATTCGAGAGAGTTGAGTTTAACCCCTGAAAACAAACCTTGACAACGCCACTGGAACTGCCCCGTGCGGACTTATGAGTTAACCGTAGCTTTAAGACCCTATTCCGGTATCCATTTTATCTTCAACTGGGTGCATAAAAAGCGTACCAAACTGCAACGAACCAGACCGTGTTCAAGATGTAATAAATCATGAATCAGTTCACGTCGTATAGCCGAACTCTGAATAATGTTCCTAAATCTATGCATTAAATCACGAGTCAACCGTTGAATAATGTTCATAAAGTAGAGAACTAGCTCACGTACAGAAAATAGATCTGGTAATGACATGGCGAGAACCGTGACTGAAGCTCACAAAACAAATATGTCCACTAATAGATGCTTGGAGGCGTTACTGGAAGGAAATTGATAATAATTATAGAACTCATGATTTTTGATCATGATCCTGTTTTCGTAACCTAAAAGCATGATTGTTCCACAATTCAAGGCATGTTATTCACGAGAATGGGAAAAAAAATTCTTGTATGTAAGGTACCTTTCCGATTATTTTCTCCCTCGCCATCCCGATCAGAAACACATAACAAGAATATTTCAAAACTATATCTCCCCTTGTTACTTGTTATAATTTTCTGTTATTTTAACTACTAACGAGACCAAATTTATAACACAATATGTTACGAAAATTGCATTCTATTATAATCTTGTTATTTCATTCTGATCGGGATGTTACGAGAAAATGTTCCTGCCAAGTCTAGGTTTGTCTTTCCTGATAAGTTTATACGGAAACTGATGATCTAGCAAGAGATTTGCAGCTGTGGATGAAAAACAATAGGCTCGATGGGGTACTAACGCGATCAAAATGAAATAACAAGATTGTAACAGAACACAATTTTTGTAACATATTGTATTATAAATTAGGTCTCGTTAGTAGTTAAAATAACAGAAATTTATAACAAGTAACAATGCGAGATATAGTTTTGAAATATTTCTGTTATGTGTTTCTGATCAGAATGGTTCTCATTGTCCTTCCTATAATCAAGGAATGTTTGCCATTTATCAGGCTAAAATTGAAATAGACCAAATGATGACTGAGGTTAACTAGCAGCAGGAGCTACTGGTGGGCGGGCTGTTTTTGATGGAAAATCTCTATTTTGACCCTATTGCACAGTGGTCCAGAATGCGAATTTAGCAAGAATTTTAACTTTTTGCTGAAATTAAATAACTTAGCCTTACAACATATTTGGCAAAGTTGTTTTACATTGCAAGGCCCTTCTTTTTGTTTAAACCGATACTAGGGTTGTTCTAAATTTAGCAATATTTAAAATAGAACTTTTTAACGGTTTAAGAGAGAGCTTTACTGTCTTCGATGAAGTTGTAGAGCAACACATTTTAGACAAATTTGCTGAAGACATGCAAGCTATAGGTTTCATCTTTTCCATTGCACGAGAAATTCAAATGTAAGCTTTAGGATGTTCCTTAAAAAACGGTTTTATTTCTATAACTTTTGAAGTTTTTATTTTACGCTAAAGTATCCTTTGGAAAACTTTTTTTAGGGCGCATAATTTGCTTTAAAACACCAACTACTTAACTTTTTTCGTTTTAAAGTTATAAGAACTTTTATATAAAAAATATAACTTTTTCAAAAAGAAATATCTTTGATTCGGGCACTGAACATTAAATACTGTTGCTGCCATATGAAATACAATGCTTTGTAGTATAGATCACCAAAAAATGGCCAATGCGATATTTTTATATCTTGCAATATTTACTCAAAAAATAGTTTATTTTTAGCAAAAAGTATATATAACTTTCTAACGAGCGAAGCTAGAGGTTCAATACATTAAGACAAGTTAAAATTAAAAAAAATAAAATAGGAGAATTTTTAATTTAAACTTCGTTCACCACCAATCGAGCTTATTCCTTTAGTTATAATTGGTTAACATTTTTTTAATAAAAACAATTAATAAATGCATTTTTTTCTAGTAATAAGTAATAAATAAATTTAAATTATTATAAGCTTCCTGCAAAGCTACGATGGGACCTTTAAAAGGATTTTTTTTCCGCTGGGTACTCGCCGTAGCTTCTTGTCAAATTTTGTGTTTTGTCGGTCTCGCATTGTTGTTTTTTGTTCTCAGCGTTTCCGCGATTTGTTTATTTTGTTGTGCTGACCTTTTTTTGTACGCTGAGAACTGATGTGTCCACTACCAGGGGGCTCCGTTTGTGAGCTTTTTGGTGTGGGGTAAGGGGCGGGCTATTAAATAAAAAAAAAATCAAAACAAATTGTTCTCCTTCAAAATATCTGAAAGTATTTCTAAAGTGATCTTAATGAAAAATCAAAACTGAAAAAGTTATGCAAACAAATCCATTTTTTTAAGAAACACCCTAAATTTTTTTGGTAAATTTTTTGTAAAATGGAAAGCACACGACATAGAGTTTCAGTGTCTTCGACAAAGTTTTTTTTAAACATTTCATTTTCTTCAATTTTCTGGAAGACAGCGAAACTCTATCTCGAACCATTAAAAAGTTGGTTTTCTGATTTAAATGAATTTAAAACCACCCTACCCACTATTTAAAATAATAGAAAAGTATTATAAAGTGCAATATTTTATCATGAAAACGAAACTACATTTTTTATATTGTTCTCCGTGAAAGTAATTTAAACATATTACAAAGAGTCAATTAATGAAAAACCAAATTTTTAATATAACTTTTTCAGCTTTCATTTTTTTCCAGATGTTTTTCAGAGTTTTTGAAGACTAGCATTTTCTTCTAATACATCAAAACTCTAGCTAGCACTTAATATTTCAAAAAGAGATTTATTTTAATCAATTTAATGAAATTTAAAAAAATATCGTGTTCGCCATTTTTTGCTCAATTATAACTCTAATTATGACCTTATTTGTAGTTCAAAAAGAATTATCTTTTGGTTGCCCCAAATGAGTCATATTGTTATTTCAAACAACTCCATTTTTGACGAAAAAGTGATATGGTGCAGTGAAACAAATTATTCGCCTTGAAACAGTCTTAAAGTTGTCTGAAGACTACTTCAGTTTTAAATGAAAACAGCAATAGTTATTGGAATAAAACTGTATTTCGAAGAAACACCCTAAGCTCCGACTTTAAATTTGTTGTAAAATAAAAAGTATGACAGATAGAGCTTACATGTCTTCAGCAAACTTTTCCAATATTTGTCGTTCTTCAATTTCGCTGAAGGTCGTTTGGCTCTAGCTAGAATGATTAAAAAGTTAATTTTTTGACCATGGTAAAATTAGAACCACCCTAACTGTTGTTTTAACAAAAAAGAGGGGGTTACTACAACTACAAAAACTTCTCCAAAGATTTAATAAGGCTGATTTATTTTTAGTAAAATCTCAAAATTCCTGCTAAATTTGCATTCTGGACCACTGTGCATTGCATTGTTACAGTTTATAGTTATAGCATTCCAGAAATACAATTTATTTTTTAGTTCCGAATTCTAATTGGACCATGCATTAATGATTTTGACGGTTTGATTTAAATAGTTGATTCCATAGAACATTCCTAATCGAGATTTAAATTATTAGGTGGTTCAAAGGTCCGGGAGTAACTTTTGGCCTGGGTCCCGGTGTAGCTCTAGACGTGTTCTACGTGAGTGTAGTTTTCTGTAGATTCTTAAATTTTTAATTATTCACGAGTTCATTTATTTGATTACATTAGGCTGATTCAAAAAATGGAATCCAATCCATGATGTAAATTAAATATAATAGTGACGAAACGATACCTGAAAACAGGTTTCAAGTTACCAATATAACACCACTGGAACAAAAATTAATCAATGAAATAAATATTTTAATATTTTATTTCTTTATCAACAAAAGAATACTTTTCCTCAAATATTTTCTATTCAATACCAGAGAGTAAAGTTTAACCCCTGACAACCACCCTTGACAACGCCACTGGAACTGCCCCGTGGGGTCGTATGAGTTAACCGCAGCTTTAAGACCCTATTCCGGTACCCCTTTTATCTTCATTCAGTACTCCTTCAACTTGGTGCATAAAAAGCGAGCCAAACTGCCGCCATCGGGGTGTAAGTGGGAGGGTTGGGCAGTAATTTTTTACTGTCACAATTTCAATTAAACTTTATCACCGCAGCAAAGAAAATAATGACTACAGAACAGACTGAGATGGATGGAAGGAGAAAGAGAGTGGCTTTGGTCGGCGCACGGCTGAAGGCACAAGTGTGAAAACTAACCCGGGAAAGCGGATTTTCCGCCTTCATGACCCGGAGGTATTTTGACTTCCATCTCGTGCAGCGCGCCACTGTGTTCGTTTCCCCCGTCAGCCTGCGAACAATGGCCATGCCGGGCAGTATTCCTTCATTAGGACTTTTTTCTCTCTCTATCTGGTGCGCCTTCCTCACTCAATTGTAGGAGTTGTTTTTCTTGCGCCAGCCAGACCGCGCGTTATTCGGTGGAAAATTCTCATCCATGCAAAGGTAGGTTGGTAGGTAGGTAGGTACGCTCACTGATGCTGCTGGGCTTGCCACCTCCGCAGATGTTGTAACTGGCAACAATGGCGGAAGCAGTGGCACTTCTGTTTCGAGCTACAATTGCAATTAATTTGATATGAAAAGTTTTATTTCGCTACACTAGCATGAAGCTATAAATTGTTATGAAAACGCCAGCATCAGTCGTGGAGCGTAGGCTCTAGTGTGTGTGTGTGTTGGGGATGGGCGAGGTCAGCGCTGTACGTCTAACAACTGAGCTGATGGGTCATCCATCTCTGTACCGTTGTTTAACAACGGGCGGTTGAGGGTTGTGATGCAATGATGGATCGGTTTCATACGAGATGATAGTATGATGGACCATAAAGAATCTAGTAACGAGTTTTTTTTATTAAAGTTCGAAATAAATAAAGTTCATAATCAAATTATGGTTAGCGGTGGTTTGGTTTTTCTTTAAACCATTCTAAATCTAATACTTGAATCTGATAGTAATGTATTTGAATAATATGAGCATGGCTTGAAAAGTAATTAACTGTCAAAATAGAACTCGTTCTGATTGGTTATTTAGGTCGCTGTGTGTATTGTTACTATTAGAATGATACTCAATCTCTGTTCCAAAAGAGTAATGCGAGTTCCCATATAACACTTTGTTGAATTTTGGTGAGATTCTACTACGAACTTTCGAATGCATGAACTTTGTTGTTTGTTGCAGAAACCAGTACAATATTTGTTTCAAATTCGATCCAAATGATGACACATCACACAGTAACGTTCAGCGTTTACATAGGATAATGTGACACATACTTATTGCAACATCCGCTTCTGCCTTCCTGGGCGTATCATTTGCTGTGCCACGATTTCTGATATATCACAAAACCAAACCCTTCCAGCATCACAACACGTTCCGTAAAAATGACACCGCATTAATCACCGCGTGCACCGAACCCGTTTCAATAGCGTTCCCCCAAGCGGAAACGTCTCAATCATGTTTGAACAACCGATTAGCTTCCTAGCGTGCCAATCATAGTCCCATGCGCTTTCCGGGCGGTATCCCAGCAGCAGTGCTGCCGACCAAACTGAACTGCAAAACCACAGGAATTCCTGCACCCGCTCTCGTCGCTCCTCTCGGAAACTGGATTGGCGGTGGATGGCGCCAGGGCACGGGCTGGGAAATTCCACGAAGCTGCTGTGCTCAGCAAAAACCAGCAGCTGCCACGCTGCGTGCGGTATCGTACGGTAAGATGATGGCTGTCAATTGCTTTTCCTCCTGGGTCCCTGTGCTTGCCTGTGCAGTGCCGGAAACCGTATTAGCCGGTCGGCAACAGCGAACTACTATGGACGCAACTAGCACTTCAGCCACCTTCAACAGCAGCGGAGGCAGCAGCAGCAGCACCCGAGAATCCCTAATCAGTTTAGGAAGGATGTTTCTACACTTTACAACTTTTGCCGCCGCACTTCCACCGCTTCGACGTCGCGTAGACTTGCTAACTAGACTGGTGCTACCCGAAGGAATTCCAAAGTTCGACAAGGGCTCTTGGTTTGGCTCGTAATGATGATGCTGATGTTGGTGTTGGCACACTAAATGATGATGGCGATGATGAAGGGGATCGATCGGAATCGAAATCAATGCATTACAATCGTTTCCCGCCCGAACGAGTGGGGCGTCAGAGGGAGTATTTTTTCCCTGCGTTTTCTTGTCTTGGTCCTCTGCTTGTCTGCGAAATCTCTCCAGCTTAGAATGTCGAGACCCGGTTGAATCCTTTAAGCAGCTATCAGCATACTGCTTTTTGTCGTCTGCTGGCCAGGGTTGTAGAGCTGCTCGCAGTTTTCGGTTCCACGTCGATGTTAAAGGAAAAAACAGAATCACGTTGAACCCTGCTTACACAGACTGACGGAGATCAACGAGCAAAACCCACATATTCCACAAGGGAATCCCTGCCAGAGCAGCAGGGTAGTAAACTGCCTGTTCGATTGCCTTATATGAGCAAAATTTATATGCTAATTTTTGCTAATATTGAAATGTAGTATTATGCATGTTGTGTGTCGTTGGTTGGCAATTTTTTTTTCTTGCTCCGAGTTGCTGAAGCTGTTGCGCTAACCGCATGGGCTAGGAACCCTCCCTTTGTGGGTTTTCATCCGCTTAGTCTCGTGGCTGAATGGTTGGGGGTGCGTAGGGTATAGGCAGTAAATAACATATCTACTTGTTGGAGCAGATTTACATATATATGGCGTGAAGCAAAACCGAAAACATATACACGACAATTGCCCCGGACTGATGCCTAGTGTAGAATTTGTAGCGCTCTTATTGATTTCTCTAGGGTTGAATTGAATTACTTCTACGTTTTTTTCCGTCGGATGTGGAGACAGCAAAACATATGAAACATTAGTAATTTTTGGTTTATCTGTTCCGACGAATCAACATAATAGAATTGGTTTTATTGGTTGCAGATTATTTATTTTTAGCATTGTTGTTTTCTACAACGCATTAGCTGGAAGTTATGCAACTTATATTACAATAATAAAACCACTTCACACCGCTCTGAAATTAATCCTTATCCAGAATGCAAATTTAGTAGCTACTCAATACAAGAACGATATTACTTAGTTATGCTTTTCAAGCTTTTGTGCTTCTAATAATCCTCCATATAGTTTAGGGAGGGATTGGATGATACACATTTTACCAATATACTGAATGATTCTTTCGCTAGTTCGATTTAAAGCCCTACATTCTTCATTGAAGTGGAAGTACAAGGGTCTCATACTTTTCAATACATATATGAGCTACAGAATGCCACGTCGTATGCCACTTTACAGCACAACACTCTTTGAGTTCTTTTTGGGGTTCTAAATGACTGCAATTTGTGCATCGCAGTACTGTAAACGTTGCGTTTCGTTGTGACGATGAGTTTGGCAGATTCCACAATTACATCATGGTTCCACTGCTGATTATCTCGCTTAGGAAATTGTAAAAAAATAGTTCTATCCGCCCCCATCTCCATCGTTCACGGGAAGGATAAAACATAGGCTAGACGGGAAGTGTTGATGCTCCACCTACTTAATGGAAGGACGAAGATTCATCCATAGGTGTCGCTGAGAGATTTGGAAACGATAAGTTATAGGATTCACCCCAAGCAAGCGATGCTACTTCCCAGTTAACCATGTGTCGTATAAAGATGATCGACAAAAATCGTATAAACATACAATTTTTATCGGAATCGTATAATGGTGCACCGTGTGTATACGCATTTCACAAAATTTATCCTAACTAGTGCGTTGTGATGACTCCTTTACGATTCTCGTATATGAGTTCAAACTAAGTCACATAATGTATAAAAAGGATCGTTTAAAGTGCAGTAATATGACGCAAAGGGGGGTGGGGCTAATCTCGAATGAAATACTGGCTTGGTGCCAACTTGAATTCAATCCCCCAAATTAAATATCAGTTCTGTTAAGTTTTCTAAAAAATGAATTAATTGATACTTCGGAGTCTCATAACTATCATATAACTGTTGATATTGCCTTCAATTCGTATCCATACCAGCATGGTTGCATCAATAGAAATTTGTATGTATGTTTTGTAGGAGCGAAGCAATGGAAATATTTATAATTTATTCAAATAATTACAATTTATTTAAAATGTAATAAGGCATTCTCCTCGATGTTTTGGCGAAAATTTATAGCTTATTTACTATAATAGCGCAAATGATCGAAAAACCTCGAAAAATTTATACAGAATTTACATTAATCGGATTGTTATACGTACATGTGGATATATACGTATATTTTCATTAGTACAAGGAAGGTGTTATAATATATGAATTGATTACAACACATTTCGAATATCGTTAAAAGTATGTTATAATAGCCGAGCGGTATAACAATAAGCGTTTTCCCATGAGTGAATGAGTTTGGCCCGAACTAACCACACTGGTCAAATGGTGTATGGGATATTAAACCGGCAACAGCTTTGACTTTTTTTCGGAACATTGCTAATTCAAATGGTAATTGGATGCACAGATCATATGGTAAATATGAGCTTTTTCCAATAGTTCTAGTTTACCCACAAGAGGTTTCAAGTTGCTATAGTTTTATATATATATATATATATATATATATATATATATATATATATATATATATATATATATATATATATATATATATATATATATATATATATATATATATATATATATATATATATATATATATATATATATATATATATATATATATATATATATATATATATATATATATATATATATATATATATATATATATATATATATATATATATATATATATATATATATATATATATATATATATAAGTAATAAGCGGGCCTTTCGAAATGGTGTTTTTAAAAAATACGACTTGATTCGACTACGATGAGCAACAGAATGAATTCTATTTGATTTATTGCTTAACTCGAACCCTAGCTCCTGATTGCTGACCTAAGCTACCTTGCGCACATAAGCTGGTCTCCACGTGCCGGCTGGTGGCTTCTGTCGCTGACCGGATACCTGTGTGCTGACGCTACAGTCTAGACTTGGGGAAGACTGCTGATGCAATGGAGGCTATGGTTGTCGTTGGTGTACCTGTTGTTGTTGTTGGTGCCAGCGTTTTGGTTCTAAACGGTAGCTGGAAAGTTTCGACTTTAACTTATATATATATATATATATATATATATATATATATATATATATATATATATATATATATATATATATATATATATATATATATATATATATATATATATATATATATATATATATATATATATATATATATATATATATATATATATATATATATATATATATATATATATATATATATATATATATATATATATATGGAAATTCGAAAATAAAAACTTAAAATCCATTAAAAAATTTCACAGTAAACTCTGCATACCTCAAAACTTATAGCCGCTTATTTCATAACGAACAGCTTTGATGAAGACTGTATATTGATTGGAGGTTCCCCCATAAAGTTATTAAACTTTGAAGACCAACCGATTTTTTGAAAATTCCAATTCTAAGCATGTGCGAGAAAGAGAGGCAACACATAACTTTATATGACAATATTTTTCTACTGCAAAATCGGATCAATTTTCAGTCTTCGGCAATGTTGATCCTTGTACCTTAAGCTGTATATCTGCAGATTTTGGGATGCACAAGATGACAGTGGCATTTTGTACTAAATTTATTGTTTCTATTGCCTATTTTCATATATTTTCACATTCAAACTTCAAAACTCTTGTGAGTGAACTAGAGTTTTCGGAAAAAGCTCATATTTGATAAATGCTATGTGAAGTCAATTACCGTTTGATTTAGCAGTGTTCCGAAAAATAAGACAAAATTGTTGCCGGTCTAATGGGATATGTTGCAGGCACGTAAGCTGATGTTTCTGGGTTCGAGACTGAGTGAAATCATTTGTAGGAAAAAAAATGCTAGAAACGTTTTAGGATGTGAAAATTCGTTCTTATTAATATTTTCCGAAAGCCTAATCTAATCGTATATAGTACTGCTCTGAGTCGTAAGAGTGCATAAAAGGCGTCTGTTTCTTGCCACATGGAATCCGACAAAGTACCGACCGCAGTCGCATTTATGTACAGTTTATTTCGCATATTGAAACCCAATTTTCTCTCAATGTAGATATATTGCCTCCACTTTTGTCCGTATTTCGCATATTTGCGCATTGTGCACGTCTTAGGTGTACTGTAAATTTACAAATGTAACTAGGTTGAACTTTTGATATAACTGCAAAATTGTTTGCTGGGCTGTAAAACAGAGTTTTTTATCTAATTGTTTAGTTGGTCACTCGAAAAAGAAAAAAAAATCTTGCTTTGTTTTACAGTTTTTGGTAAATTCTGGGTAGCCGGCTGCCGAGAGTATTCTGTTTTCTATTCAAAGGCGGTTTGAACTCCTAACAACCAGCCGTGGGAAGTATTACCTAGTTAGCGGTGTTTTCCGGCCTAGATCCGTTCGCACCCTTTCATTCTGCTATTATCAACAGAAGGCTGATAACAGTCAGTCGTCACCGGCCTAAGGACCAAATGTCATCAGTAGACTTGGACTCGCGTGGCGACATGAGATAGATGACTTGTGAGAACAATGTTTTCTCACCGTTTGACGACCGCGAAATTAGAAAATTGGCTTTTTTTCATTTCCGCTATTGCTATTTCTCCAATTGAAAAACCAAGCTGTTGGCACCGCTGGGCAGTAGTGGCCGGCCCTTTTTAGAAAAACGATACATGTTTCATAGCGGTTGTTGTGTTTACCTAATAGGATGAACCCCTTTTGATGCTATAAAATTATCATGTACGGTAATAATAGAATAGGATCAGTAGATCTAATATAGCAAACGAGTAGTGATCAGCAATAAAGGCAGACTCGGTCTCTTTTAGTTCATACTTCCAAGCTGATAACACGTGCTTTATTTAATCTACCAAAATTCCTCTATAATACACATTAGCGGTATGACAGCGATTACAATTGTGCAATCGAATGATTGTTTTTGGCGGCAATTAATAAGATTGAGGTGAACTAAAGGTATCAAAATTATATGTGCCTAAAATTTTAAATTTAAAAATAACAATATCTATATCTAGTGAGTACAACTACTTCTTTAATTGAACTTAAAATTAGCTAAGGCTATTTATAAATTATATACACTATATTTAAAGGATTTATGTGAGCTATTGAGCGGCTAGAAATGCCCACTACTAAACTCAAGGAAAGATTTATAAAAAATCGGCAAAATTCTACCATTTACTGTGGATCCTTTGAAAAAGTGAGTTTAAATAATAAATTAAATTGAAAATACTATTATAATCTACACTTAAACCTAGGGTATCTACGAACTAATAGTACGGAAAACAAGTACGACTCAAGTTAGGATCACGTGCAGGATAAGCAGACAATTTTCTGTAAGATTTCCTAGACTTCTCCAATGTTTTATTGTACTAAATCGAACAAAATTTACAGTTTGAGCTGCACGCCAAGAACAGTGCTACAAAATAAATAGTTATTTGTCGTGATCCGAACACAAGTCTATTGACTAAAACTGTAACTTGCTGCTTGTTTTGTTCTATAGAAAAGTAGCAATGGCTTTGAAGTCCACTACTGTCGAAGAGTAAACTCATTACAATCCCTTAAAATCATCTCGATCGATACAATTTCTACTGACTAAACGAAAATTACTGTGCTTTGTTGTTTCTTGCTATAGCGTAGTGCACATTAGACTGCTTAGAAAAAAAAAACGAATTTTTGTACACTCATTAGGCCCACCTCTATTCCAAGTTTGAGCCAAATCGAACAAGCCTAACTCCGGACAAACGTGTTCGATGTTTTTATGGCATTTTTCGCCAATTTACATGGAGAAAGTCCACTAACTTGCATTTCCACTGCTTGGTAGCAGTATGTACATCAGTTTATCAGTTTATTCACCCTAATGACCATTCGGCCTAGTGACCATTCGGCCTAATGACCATTCGGCCTAATGACCATTCGGCCTAATGACCGTTCAGCCCAATGATCATTTCACCTAATGACCATTGGGTCCAATCACCTTTCGGCCTAATGACCATTCGACCTAATGACCATGCGACCCAATGACCATTCGACCTAATGACGATTCGTCCTAATGACCATGCTGCCTAATGAACATTCGGCCTAATGAACATTCGGCCAAATGACCATTCCACCCAATGACCATGATTTAGGATTACGATCTAGTCACCGTGTGCTGTACTGTTTTGATTTTTCGGTGTGTTTTGTTTGTGTGATTAACTCATCAAATTACCGTTAAAGTCGAAAATATTTGTTCACCGTGCCAGTCTCCTGTATAGTTTTGTGTTGGTTTATGTATTTAAAGCGAGAAGCCAAAATTTTTCTTCGCTGATTTTTCGTTTTTCTCGTGATATTGTTAACATCACTGCTCAGTTCACCATCTGCAGGCAAGTAGCGGAAAATGCTGCCCACACGTCAAAAAGGCGGATTGAAAGTAGCAATGAATTTTGGTTGTAAAACATGTGACTCCTGTTAATGGGATCAAGAAAATTGCATGTCGTGGTTATTGCGGATCCGTTTTTCACCGCACTTGCATTCCATGTATGCAGCGACCTGCTCTGGACTTACTGCCTGGATTCAATAAGAACTTGTACTGGCTGTGCGACAATTGTACTTGCAGTTTCAACAAGTGGGTGGAGCAAACCGATTCCGCTGCTTCCATCGTGGACACTAAAAAGTTGTGCGAGGTAGTAGAAAACCTGAATGCAGTCGTGTCTAATCTCTCGAACCGCACTGAGACACATTTTCCGGCTAATTCTGGGGCAAACGGGGCTGGCTGTCATGCGATTTCCGGGGAACTTACCTACTCCAAAAAGAAGTCGCGCGAATTACGCTTAAATTCGCGGCACTACAGCTACTGTCTGTGGTACTCGGGGAATTTAGCGGGAAATCAGAACAGTTGCTGATGAGCGGAAACAGTTCTGGCTCCATCTGAGCCGCCTCGATCCGAGCCGTACAGTGGATGTATTCGTCGCTATGACTCAAGAATGTCTGGGAATAAGCGATACTCCTACAAGGTCCTCTACCAAATTCTTTGCCGCCGATTGTCACTATTTGCAAGGGATTTTGTGGGGCACCATCAAGCGGGATTCATGGGTTCCTGCGCCACCACGGACCAAATATTCGCGATTTGGCAGGTTCTGCAGAAGTGCCGTGTTTATCGATTTCAAATCGGCGTATGACACGAGATCAGCTATCGCAGAAAAATAGGACGTTTGCGGTGGGCTAGACACGTCGTAAGAATGTCGGACGACGACCCGGTGAAGATGGTTCTTGAGGGCGACCCTACAGGAACAAGAGCACGACCAGATAGAGGACGACCAGCGGACCCTTCCAAGACTGTGAGGCTGGCGACAAGCAGCAATGGACCGAGTGGAGTGGATACGGCTCCTTCATACAGCAAGAGACAACAAGGCTCTAACCTGAACGGTAAGGTAAGGTAGTACTTCATTGAATGCTGTCTCGAAGTTGTTCGAGCTGGTGATTATGAAACCTCTTCAGGCTTACAGCATGCAGTACTTAAGTGACGATCAACATGGCTTCACGTCTGGGCGTTCGACAGCGACTACCCTGCTTTGCCCAATATCCTACAAAAAACAGTGGGTATGGAACGTCGCGCTCAAACCGATGTTATCTACACAGACCTATCTGCCGCTTTTGACATAGTGAACCATGAATCACCAAAACGGAGAGATTTGGAATTAGCGGTAGTTTATTGCAATTGTTTCGAAACTATCTTACAGATCGAGAAATAGTGGTTGTTATTGGAGATTATCAGGCACCCACATGTACTTCTACGTCGGCAGTACCCCAGGGAAGTCATTTGGGACAGCTGATGTTTGTGCCTTACTTCAACAACGCTTGTCCTTCACAGACGATCTAAAGATGTTTCTTCTCATCCGCTCTACTGAAGATTGTAGATTATTCCAACGACAGATTGAAACCTTCGCTGACTGGTGTAGCACGAACCGTATGTGTGTAAATCCGTTTTTACCATTTTTTGCTCTGTACCTTTATTATCATTGGTGTAGGTAGAGGTTTGAAGCAAACTGTAGGGTTACGTCAATCTCTCCGAAACAAAAGTTCAAATCTTCCGATGCACATTTCCGATCGAAGTTTACAAAGCTCTAATCCGTATGTCGTAAGTTTGTTTTAATCCCATATTCGAAACTCAATATTTCCGATTAGTTTAACTATTGTGATGGCAAGTTAAAATCCTAACATTAGGGCAAGCCGGGCCTCTCAGGCCCGTTGAAATTTAGGCTCCTTTTTGCTTTTCTCATATAGAGAGGTTGTGCAACAACATGACAACACATTCAAAGCCTACGGAATATTCTAAAAGTGGCAATATTTATATGATTGGATAGTTTTCTATTTTATTCCGGACGTTGAAATGTGTCAATCTGGACATGTGTTTTAAGGAACAGCGTATATAATAAAAATAATTCTCGGTATAGCTGTTTTTCTTATCTGCTTTGTTACGAAAGGATTATAGTTTTAACGGACACTACAATGGCATATTTTAAGAAGAGTTACAAGAGAGGAAAAAACCTTAATTGTTACTAGGGTGCGAAATATGCCAGATAATTAGAATAACTAAAAAATCGTGCAAATATTATAGTTTTGAAATAAAGTCTTCTTTAACTCGGTATTTTTGACTTAAAAGGCAGGGGCACGAACCATCACCATCCCAACCCGTGACCTACCATGAACCAGCTTCTAACGGTCCCACATTACTTCCGTGCGGTACCGGATAAAATTTCGAAGGACTACAGCTACATATTTGATACAAATAATTCCTTTATCATCGTTCTTTCGGACTTTTCATGGAATTGTCAATAACAAGCTAAGTTCAAAAATACTGTACTTTGGAATTCTGCAACGCGATCTAGTATCGAAGCTACATGTATCACTTTATTCGCTTTCAACACTTTCCCAACAGCGTTTTTGGTGCCTAATCTCGTATCCTGCAATATGAAAAGTTCAATATTTATTAAACCTTTTACGCTTCAATCAGGTTCATAACAAATTGGAATAAACATTGACCTAAATTGAGATTTCGGAATCATGCAGAAGCAACATGACACTTCAAAGATATTTTATCGTCTTTGCAATGATACTATTCCAGACAATTTACTTCGAACTAGGAAAGACGCGTTTCCGGCAATGCCGTTCCGTACGGTTAGAGCGGTAAACTGGCTACCACGGAGAAGCCGGCATCGTGCTGAGGCTTAGTCTCAATTCCGCTCCAGTGCATCGATAGTATCGTTAGTTAGCTCGGTATCCTGTATCCACCCCTCCCGTAAGAAAAGAAGAAGAAGTGAGAACTGATATCACACTCAATCCATCCAATCTCCTGGGATTGAGGTACTGGCGGCTGGCGGCATGTTATGCGATCCAACCCCTGTTCGCAATATTCTGTTGAGATTTTTATTTTTATGATATTACTTGATACAACTCCTATTCTACAGGTACTAAAAGCATTAAGCTGATTCCTCACGGCCGCCGCACCGTCGATAGCTGATTCCGGTCCATGCAGAGAGATCAAGAATGAAGTCCCGGGCCCGAGTGGCAAAACTATTCCTTCATCCCAGACATTGGCTACATTTATCAAGCTTCTTTTCATTCCTAGCTTGAGCCACCTCCTGGTACTGAAGTTTTCCTATCCCGATTCCGGATGAACGATTTCCAGGTGGTAGCAGGAATGAAAAATATTTCCTCATTTCTCAGTTACCCTGCCTGCCTCGTCTAGGTTTCACACAGGTGCCACTGTGTGTGTGTATATATGTCTCGTGAGTATGCCGATGAAAAGCAATCCAACTGCTCATTTCGAAGGATTATCCTGCCTTTCGAGTACCCGAGAGGTAGCTTGCTTGATAGAGATAGTATCATCATCATTATCATCATCATCATCAACATCCACGTCGGCAGCACTGCTGCTGTCGATGCGCTCTCGATTCACATTTTCTACCGATTTTCTTCATTTCACCCTGATTGAGGTAGAAATTTCAATTTTATATCATATATCGTTTCTGTGGCCCCGCTTGCGCTTGTCGACGCTCTCCAAACAGACGCGATGAAAAACCCTCGCATCTCGCATCTAGGAGATTGCCGCCATAGTTTGTGGCAGCTGGAAACTGCACAGATTCGACCCCGAGATTCTGGCCTTGCATGGAAGGGTTCGGTATCGAGTTCTAGTAGTAGGTATCACCGATTTTGGAATGTTCGTGCTGATTAATGAGGCAGAATTCAGCGATCAACGGTAAATGGCCGGGGTTGCTTCGGCGATGGCTGTTGCTCGAGAAATGTGGTTGGTGTTTATTACTTGCGATGGCATGTCATTTGGTAGATCGCTTTTTCGTGTCTAATTGAAAGCTTGGAGATTTAGATGTTTGCTTTCAGAGATATTTTTTTAACGGAATTTTCAGATGGAGGTTTCAATGGTAAAAGTAAAGAGTAATAAATCCAAATCGTAATGCGTTTTGTCTTTTGAAACGATTGACTATTAACGCTAAAACGACTATGTTAAGTGCCTTAATTGAATCTTATAGGTGTACATAAACTTTTTTCAGTGCTTTATTTTTACTGTTTAGTTACCCTAAAAGAAATATTTTTACAAATCTTTAATTAAAACTTTTAAAGCAACTTATTGGAATGTCCTATCAGTCTTAAAAGGGTTTAGATTGTTTCATTGATTGCAATATTTGCGACATTAAAAAAGGGATGACTAGCGAACAACTTTTCTGAAGACGTTAAAACTCTATCTCAAATATTTCGAAAGAGTTGTAGCTTTTCGCTTGCAGGGGGCCCTTTTATTAATTTCGTTTTTTTACATGGCTCTATGCGTTGGCTTGTATGACCCGGAAAATTTAAATAAAATGTATATCCTTCCGGTATTGACACTTACGTCAAAACCAAACAAAAAATGAATTAATTATCTATAAAGTTTCTTTTTACTGTGATAAAAAAATAATGGTAACTGGAAAATTGCCGCCTGATCGGCAGAACTTCCCACCCAAGATCATTTCCGTACAAATTTTATGTTAATCCTTTCCATGCTGGTTTCCGCAAATTTCATTCCCACATCAATCAAAAAGCATAGAAACAGTAATGACGGAGCAAAAAACTTGCTCTTTTCCCTAGCCCTTCCCATTAGAAACGAGGGTTAACAGCGAACGTACGAACTCTATCACTAGTCTCAGAGGACTCATATGACATCCCACCATAAAAATAGATGTTTTCCAAATGCCATCAGTTTACTGGTTTCACTTTGAGCGCCCCGCCTCTGGCAATCGGAAGCAGCAAAAGTTTGAACAAAAACCACCCAACACAATTGAACAGACGGTTGATTCTAAAAAGTTAAGATAATGGCAAGAGTAGTTGATATGTATCATCAGATCCACCCCACACGGAAGCAACAGTGGATCGAAATTGGTACAAGACATTTTTACGAGTCGAATCTTTCCCGCGTTTACGTTGCTGGGTGGGTTGTCGCTTCTCGAAACGTAATGCGATTTGGTGACTTTTTTCCCCAGAATGGAAAAACACTTTTCCAGTGTGGTGTCATAAATCTCTGCCATCGTCTTTAATGACCGACGACATGTGTTTTTTCCATTCTAGACGTGCAATCATTACTGCTAGGTGAATTATTCGGAAACCCTCGACCATAAAACGACCCATTCGCCTTGACCACGATCTTCACACTTTAGCTTATCTGCTCTTTGGGGGTGGTTATAATTTTTTATGACTTTTAAATTTTATTTTCAATTTCCTACCTTTTCTTTTGTGGCTATTTAACAACCGACCTTATTCAAAGTGAAGAGTGAAAAGTAACTTCCGAATGAGAAACATTGGATTCAATTACCGTAATCGATGGGAAAAGGGATGACCATGTATCCCGCAAAGAAATCATCCTCTCTGATGATGCTAATTTTCTTGTACTTCATCCCTGATCATAAACCACTTGAAATCAGATTTATGAGCGGGCACTGGCCTGCTTAACTGCTTACTGTAGCGAAGGAAAAAAAGAAAACAGAAAAAACCACGCTTATCGCACAACACTCGAGTGCAGACTCCTGCGAAGCTGCTTCCCAGCGTACGTGCTGTACGTAGATACGTAGTTCTGAAGCTGAAAGAGCACGCCGAAAGCCATCATCATCACCATCGTTGCATTCCTCATTTTGTGTAACGGCAGGCAGGAACCTATCTGCCAGCAAGGAAGCGCCACACAGCTCCCCAAAGAGCAACGGGATAAATTTGTGGCCGTATGCGGTTTGAATAATTAAACGCCATAAATATTTTAGGAGTTGAAAAACGCTGTACACGAACCTCTTGAATCACAGTTCGTGGCATTACGCGAAAGGATCCGAGCGATGGGTGGATGGGGATGGCGAAAGTTGAAAGTCGTGTCTAGGCACAGATCGCCCAATGGAGAAAAAAACGGTTCTGTTCAAAGGGAAACACTAGGGAAAGAGTAAAAAAATCTAAATTGAAACGTATGTTTGAACATTGCATCGCATTGCTCGTGAATTGAGACATGTGGAAACCGCTCTCATGCTGGCACAGACGGTAGGAAGTTGGCTCAATTGAACCTCAATCCAGGGGGTGTCAAGGACAGTAGATCACATGCCACTGAGGGTCATGACGTATTTCTATCCACATATGTGTAGGTGGTTGTAAGAATACGTCGGATGTCCGGATCGACCCCACGGCTAAGAACTCTGAAAAGCTACTCGGTAGAAGCGCAAAGTTCAAAAAACGAGCTCCTTCCCTTCAAATGGAAAGCCTTGATCCATTCAATTAGCCTTCGATGCAGAGAGAAAAAAAAACTTCTGCCGTCTTGCTTCGTAGTAGAGCAATAGAAAAAAGAGGAAACGGAGAGCTTTTCATCGCAACCATCGAGCATTAAAATCACTCAATTTCCCTTTAATGATGACACATTGCCAAGAAAACCGAACGTTTCTCTTTCGGGTGCCAACAGGCACTTGCGGGGATGAATGAAGCTTTTGAAGTTTTCACAGCTCCTCCATATTGTATGTACTTGTACTGGCTTACTCTCGTCCGTCATATGACCGTCATCGGACGCTTTCACACATCACATCCGGTTCGATTCTGCTGTTGACCGGGGGGAAACAACTACAGAAGAATTTTGATAATTTTCTCCGTTATTACCCAGTAGCACAGCAAAGTAGAATTTCATCGTTGTTTGGTGAAATTATAGGACGTCCAATAGCGGGGTTTAGATCCACGGGGAAAGCAGGACCCATCAAAGTTACCACTAATAGTAATAAGGGATCGTATACTAATCACGTTAATTTTTTTTAGATCATTTCGACCATAAAAGCTGTGAAAGTCAAGTCAGAGAGCTTCATCAGCCTAGCACTATATTGAAACTCTGTCGGAATTTGAGATGTTTAGAGGGTTATTTATTTTATTATGTTATTTGATATCAAGTTTGCAATACCAGGAGTTATTTCTTTCGGCTTTGTCATAAAATTTTGGCTTCTACAGGGAATTACGGATGAGAAAATATGCTTGTCCTTCTTACAGCTTTTAGGCTCAGTAGAAGATATCCTACCTTGAGATTCGCTTCGTGATCCTGGCCTAAGAGAGCATTTGAATTTGTTATACTCGGTGGTTTAGCTCTTTGTAGCAGTTCTGAAAAGAAGAGCGTCTCGAAAGAGATCGCTTCCTCCTTCCGCTGTTTGTACGACGAACATCTCGAGAGGTCATGTAAACAATCCCCACAGTAGACACACTTTTCAGCATTTCCGATTCATGAGCCGTGTTTGAAAAGGTAAACAAGTATTCGAACATTGTCCAGTGTGAATGATAATGAACGTAATCGTTTGTGACTAAGAAAGTATGTTTTTCGAGCCATGTTCCAGCAGATTCATGTATGTTAAACTCGAATCGGTGATTACACCATTGATTTTAACTTTGTGGACAGATACGTAGACACGTCCTTAAGGATCTTGTCTTGTTGAACAGAGCTACACAAAGAAATCGCACGCTTAGTTTGCAGTTCGTCTATCGTAGAATGTTAAGAGTGTTTTCTCGGCATTTAAGTAAAAAGGTTATATAAATAGTGCCCCACATCAGAGTGCAACACAATTAGGTTAGAGTGTATTGTTTACACTGTATTTTTATCGCTGTCAGTCTTTCGAAAAAATGGAATTACCCGAAAAGCAACGTCGCGAATTGATTCTGCGCAAACATCTGAAACTCTTTTATCGGGACATTGGAATCTCAGAATCGTGAAATCAACGCTGAGTCGCGTGATTAAACATTACTACCAAGTTCTGAGCTTCGAACGGAAGAAGAAATGCTGTCAGAATCCATTCTGTTCTATTGGTTATCAGGATCACAAGCGTGTTGTGAAAGCGTTTCCCAATGCTCAGGGGCGGCGAAACACTTTACGCCCGAGTGGGTAGAAAGCATAGAGTGAGGGGTACATTAGTAAGGATTTTTTCCCTTTTCGTAATGCACACGCTTACATTACATTCACATTAAATCACGTTCGTTTATGCAAATGGAATTGTGGTACATCGATGTTTTCAAATGTGTGTAGTGTGAGATACATGCGTTGCACATCTAAATTTCTTGAAATTGTTCAAAATTTCGAGTGGGTAATTACCCACTCGGTTATTTTCGAGTGAGTAGTACTACCCATACTACCCACGCTTTCCGCCGGCCCTGTCAATGCTTTGGTTAGCAATGTGGCCAAAAAGTTGAATCTGTCCAAGTCTTTCGTTTTGAGAGTTAAAGGCCGGCACAGACTTCATACGTACAAAATGCAGAAGGCTTCAAATGCGGAGGAGAAGTCACGGGCCCGGAAGCTGTGCACCCAGATGCCGACAAAGCTTCATTGTCTCATCGCCCAGAACAAGTTTTGTGTTCCGGAGGAAGTAATTTAGCAGAAACTTTCAAAGCTTTCCAAAAAATACATGATTTAGCAAGCGATCTGCTTATGTGGCAAACGGAGTGCACCGTTCGTGACTACCGGTACTTTAAATGGGGAGATCTACCTCAACTGGTGTCTACAGAAGTGTATTTTGAAGCATCCTGAGGGCCACACAATCTTCTGGCCGGTTCTAGCTTCGTGCCACTATTCAAATGGTGTCCTGGAATGGTATGAAACCAACTTAAGGACATGACCCCCCCCCCAGCGTACCGGAGCTAAGGCTCATCGAAAAATACTTGGGAATTATGAAGCAGGCACTACAGAAGCATCCCAAGGAGGTCAAATCTGAGAAAAACACGAAGAAAAAGTGGGATTCCGTACAGATGAAGCTGCAGCCAGATGTTGTACAGAACCTAAGGAGTGGAGATAAGCGTAAGGCGCGAGCGTACGGTTGGGGTATTGAAGTTGAATGAAATAAATAGGCCTAAAGCTTACTAATGGGTTATAATTTATTATCTGAAAGAGCAGAATCGGTCCACTAGTTAATTTTCTACAGCGTTTTTCCGTGATACAATTTGATGTGGGACATGTCCCATCCTGGTAATTGTCTTGTAATAGATCCTGCACGCAGCCGCTTGCAATCCAAAATCTTTAGTGATTGGGGTAGGAAATCTTTCGAACTACCAATACCACATTCCAGCAAGTCCACTCATGTTAAACTCGAATTGGTAACTACTCCATCAATCTCAACTTTGTGACCGGATACGTAGACAGTGCCATAATGATCTTGTCCTGTTAAATAGAGATATACCAAGAAATCGTGCGCTTAGTACGATGATGTTTCCTTATTTATAGTAGAATGTTTTTCCTACAATTGTGTGCTTTCCCTATAAAATAAAAAAAGTTGTATCGAATCATCCTACTATTTTTTGGAAGTGTAGCATATACCTCAACGCTATTTTTACTTGGGTTCATATCGTTTGATAATTCCGCACCATCACAGAATGAGACCCGGGTAGGCTATATTTTTTAATTTAATAAAATAAATAAGCTAGTGTATCCTGAAATGGGCAAATAAAGGAGAAAAACGGAAAGGGAAAACAATAAAAAAGAGAAGAAAACAAAAAAGGGACAAATAGAAGAATAGAGAAAAGGTGAAAATAGAAAAGGGAAATCAAATGAATAAGGGGATAAGGGAATAAGGGAATAAAGGAATAAGGGAATAAGGGAATAAGGGAATAAGGGAATAAGGGAATAAGGGAATAAGAGAATAAGGGAATAAGGGAATAAGGGAATAAGGGAATAAGGGAATAAGGGAATAAGGGAATAAGGGAATAAGGGAATAAGGGAATAAGGGAATAAGGGAATAAGGGAATAAGGGAATAAGGGAATAAGGGAATAAGGGAATAAGGGAATAAGGGAATAAGGGAATAAGGGAATAAGGGAATAAGGGAATAAGGGAATAAGGGAATAAGGGAATAAGGGAAAAAGGGAATAGGGGAATAAGGGAATAAAAGAATAAGGGAATAAGGGAATAAGGGAATAAGGGAATAAGGGAAAAAGGGAATAGGGGAATAAGGGAATAAGGGAATAAGGGAATAAGGGAATAAGGGAATAAGGGAATAAGGGAATAAGGGAATAAGGGAATAAGGGAATAAGGGAATAAGGGAATAAGGGAATAAGGGAATAAGGGAATAAGGGAATAAGGGAATAAGGGAATAAGGGAATAAGGGAATAAGGGAATAAGGGAATAAGGGAATAAGGGAATAAGGGAATAAGGGAATAAGGGAATAAGGGAATAAGGGAATAAGGGAATAAGGGAATAAGGGAATAAGGGAATAAGGGAATAAGGGAATAAGGGAATAAGGGAATAAGGGAATAAGGGAATAAGGGAATAAGGGAATAAGGGAATAAGGGAATAAGGGAATAAGGGAATAAGGGAATAAGGGAATAAGGGAATAAGGGAATAAGGGAATAAGGGAATTAGGGAATAAGGGAATAAGGGAATAAGGGAATAAGGGAATAAGGGAATACGGAAATAAGGGAATAAGGGAATAAGGGAATAAGGGAAAAAGGGAATAAGGGAATAAGGGAATAAGGGAATAAGGGAATGAAGGAATAAGGGAATAAGGGAATAAGGGAATAAGGGAATCAGGGAATCAGGGAATAAGGGAATAAGAGAATAAGGGAATAAGGGAATAAGGGAATAAGGGAATAAGGGAATAAGGGAATAAGGGAATAAGGGAATAAGGGAATAAGGGAATAAGGGAATAAGGGAATAAGGGAATAAGGGAATAAGGGAATAAGGGAATAAGGGAATAAGGGAATAAGGGAATAAGGGAATAAGGGAATAAGGGAATAAGGGAATAAGGGAATAAGGGAATAAGGGAATAAGGGAATAAAGGAATAAGGGAATAAGGGAATAAGGGAATAAGGGAATAAGGGAATAAGGGAATAAGGGAATAAGGGAATAAGGGAATAAGGGAATAAGGGAATTAGGGAATAAGGGAATAAGGGAATAAGGGAATAAGGGAATAAGGGAATAAGGGAATAAGGGAATAAGGGAATAAGGGAATAAGGGAATAAGGGAATAAGGGAATAAGGGAATAAGGGAATAAGGGAATAAGGGAATAAGGGAATAAGGGAATAAGGGAATAAGGGAATAAGGGAATAAGGGAATAAGGGAATAAGGGAATAAGGGAATAAGGGAATAAGGGAATAAGGGAATAAGGGAATAAGGGAATAAGGGAATAAGGGAATAAGGGAATAAGGGAATAAGGGAATAAGGGAATAAGGGAATAAGGGAATAAGGGAATAAGGGAATAAGGGAATAAGGGAATAAGGGAATAAGGGAATAAGGGAATAAGGGAATAAGGGAATAAGGGAATAATGGAATAAGGGAATAAGGGAATAAGGGAATAAGGGAATAAGGGAATAAGGGAATAAGGGAATAAGGGAATAAGGGAATTAGGGAATTAGGGAATTAGGGAATGAGGGAATAAGGGAATAAGGGAATAAGGGAATAAGGGAATAATGGAATAAGGGAATAAGGGAATAAGGGAATAAGGGAATAAGGGATTAAGGGAATAAGGGAATAAGGGAATAAGGGAATAAGGGAATAAGGGAATAAGGGAATAAGGGAATAAGGGAATACAGGAATAAGGGAATAAGGGAATAAGAGAATAAGAGAATAAGGGAATAAGGGAATAATGGAATCAGGGAATAAAGGAATAACGGAAAAGGGAAAAGGAGGTGGGCGTAGCGTAGTTGGTAAATCGATTGCCTGGTACGTAGCGTACCTGGGTTCAAGTCCCGACCCCGCATATAGGGTTAGAAATTTTTCATAAGAGATTTTTCTAACCCGAAGAAGCGAATGACCTTAAGGTTAAAACCTCTATAATCGAAATAAAAAAAAGGAAAAGGGAAAAGGGAATAGGTAAAAAGTAAAAGGGAAAAGGAAAAAGGAAAAAAAGAATGAAAAAAGAAAATAATGATAATAATAATGATAAAAGGAAAAACCAGAAAAAAAAACAAAAAAATAGGTAATGAAAAAGATGAAAGGAGGATAACAGTCAAAACAATTAATGACGATTAAAGGGCAGTAAAAAAACTTCATCATCGTCAGAAACGTCGGCATGATGAAATGTTACTCGCTTAAGGTTCAACTGAGGAAACCTGGAAAAACGGCCATTTTGAAAACGAAAAAGGGTTTTTTTTCTCACACATTGTGTGAAATGTTCATGAAAGTCAATCAGTAATACTCTACTAATTCCCCGAATACATTGATTAATTTTCACAAAGATTTTCTCCACGGTATGAGAAAAAAACTGCTTTTTTTCGTTTTCCAAGATGACCGCTTATTGAGACGTTCTCAGTTGAACCTTAAGCAAAGGAAATCTTTCATGAGGAAAAGCGCTTGGACGCCTGCATGATTATCAACTGGGACGGGAGCCCGTCGACAGATTGAACAGGACATCATAATGGAAGGCGGACGGGGCCGGTCGAGTGTTAAGCGTATCATCCCAGTTGGTCTAGGTTCAATCCCAGCCTAGGTCGTTGAAATTTTTTTGAGGTGAAAAAATCTGTGGTCCCGTGTTACTTCGGAAGAAATGTAATGCCATTGGTCCCCGGTCCATGAGTTGATGTGTCGATATCTAGTCCAAATAGTGGAGTCATCTCTCTGGCGTCGGTGTTTGGCCTCGTAGCGGAAATAGACCGACGGAAAATAACTAGAATATGAAGAAGAAGATGGTGATGGAGGGAGTACTTTGAGATGCTATTGAATGGACAAATGAGTAGAAAACGCATATATCGAATGAGGATTGAGGATGATGGACTAGTTGTGGATCCATCCACGCCAGACGATGAACTGAAAAACGGTAAGGTCAATGGGAAGGACGGAATCTGGCTCAACTTCTAAAGGTCGTAAGTGTACGAAGCAATCCACTATGTTATCGAGATGATCTGGGTGGAAGAAGAAATGCCATCGTGTTGGTTTTATAGCCTCATACAAGAATGGCCACAAACTCGAATGTAGTAACTATGGAGGCATAAGAACCTTCAAAACTGCCTATGGAGTACTCTCTCGTGTTCTGTTTAGCAGACTGTGTCCGTTGGCTAAATCCTTTTGCGATGAATACCAAATCCTTTCTCGATGAATACCAATACCAAAAACGTTTCTTACCCTGCAACCAGTTGTGAATAAAATCCGGGAATTCATCTTTCGGATTCACAAACTGTTTGTGGATTTCAAAACAGCGTACGATTCAGTGAAGATGCTTGAACATGGCTGTCCAACAAAACTGTTTTATCTGATTGCTAGATGGGTAAAAATTAATCACCAAAATAGTTGGAGAGATATCCGACTTATTTGTGACATTAGATGGATTGAAGCAGGGTGATGCACTCTCTAATATATTGTTCAACACAGTGCTCGAACGTGCGATACGACGACATGATGTGAAAAGGAACGGAACCATCATCGCAAAAACTCACATGCTTCTTGGCTTCGCGGACGGCTTAGGTTGTTGACGAATTCATGTATCTTGGAACACTAGTAACACCGGTGCTAACGAGGTTAGCCGCGAGGTGAAAAGGCGTGTTCCGGTTGCGAATAGAACCATAGGAAGTGGTGATGGCAATTGGAGTACAATTTTGTGTGATATTTAATGAAACAATCCTTAAAAAGCTCTACGGTAGCAAAGTACTTGGTCTGTAATGAAATTTTATCCTGTTCGCTCCTACAACATCAACCACTGAAGAAGGAAGCTTAAAAACCGGAATTATCATAAGCATCATAGTCCCCCACCAGTGAGCTGGATTATCTCGTCAGTACAAGTTTCATTGCTTCTCTCCCGGTGGGTGTAGAGCATCTCTACTGCACCAGCACGTTGCAACGGTTCCCAGAAGGAACGGGAGCTAGGGTACATTTCTTCCCGAATTATACAAACCATCACTCTAACCAAAAACCTTGAAACCATAATTGCATCAAAGTTTAATTAAATCAAAATTTGTTTCGAATGTTGTACCCCTTAAAAATTATGGAGCTATCAGACGGTATGTGTGTTGAGGAAGGCAAAGAGGTGAAAATATTTGGTGTGAAAAGTTTGTTTCCGGCACGGTACTGCTTCAAAGTTCGTGGAAGTGCATGCTAGGAAGCTAAATGAAAACAACAACCTTTAATGGTCCTTTCATAGGGAGGGGGGACATTAAGTGGAGCATTTGATTGCTTGTAACACACTGGCAAGCGGAAAACACGTAGCTACCTGTCCACCTGCTCTTCTTTTGGATAATGTTTCTCCAAGGAAAAAAGTCCAGTGCAAAACAAGACACCACCGACTTTTCAGTTTGGAAAATGTTGAATCCTTCTTCGCCTAGGTTGACCAAATCGTGTGTTCTATCATAGTTGTTCGGTTTGCTCTTGCATCTGTGTGTGCGTCGAGATTGGCTCTAACCCTATACAAGCTGGATTAGGATATTTTATGAGACGTTCCCATCGTGTGCAATTATGGCAGTTAAACGTTTTTCGCTTTTCCGGTCATGTACGGCACCTCTTGGACTCGAACATTATGTCTTGGCAGCTTTCGGAAACAGAAAAGCACTCCCATCCGAGCCAAAGGGACTCGAATTAAGAAGGAAGCCGGAATCCGGTTGCGGTTTTCCGCCCGTGCACGGAGAGCGGTGTGTGGCGGAAGCCGGCAAAGATAATGATTTAAATGAATTTATTTCCCTTCCAGGTTAGAGGTTTACGGTCGGAAGTTCCTTCTCGATGCATCTTGTCGGGATGGCTAAATCTGTCGGAATTTATTATTTATGATGGAACTATCGGGAAAGGAGACTGAAGCCGGGTTGTGGTTGTCTCCTGCCGTGAGGAAGCTTCGCTAAACGGAAGGGAGTTTCGATGAATTTGCGTGCAATAATGACTGCTGGTAGAAAGAGGAGACAGTTTTCCGTAAAGCCTCCCGGAGCTGAAGTTGAGGCAAACAACATTTCCAGACATGTCGGGAGCTATTAGCGGATATGAGGGAACTAACTTCTGTGTCAAGTAAGGAGGGTCTGGCAGGAAGGAAGTGGGGAAAAAACGGTTATGTTGGTTGCAGACGCTGATATTGATTGTTCCAGTTTATAATGTAGTATGTTGTTTAGTTCTCCTCCCAACATTTCGCAGTCGGATGGCTCAACGCTCAATCTATTGCACCATCGATGGTGCTGTAGTTTATGGAAAGCGGAGGGTGGATTATACCAATATAAATCGCGACCGAATGTTGGAATGTGAGCTTACGTACCATTCGATGAACATAGTTTGAATTATCAGAGAAAGTGTGTAGGGTGAATTGGCCGATTTTTGCGTGTTTCGCTGAAACCCCCATCACAATTGTCCGCCAGCGTAGTATGAATGGATGCCAAAAAATGCCGCTGCACTAGAAAATGCGGGAAACGTGGTAGACGCTAACATGGGATGTGGTATGGATAGATTTATAATCTAGGTTATGAACTAAACATTTAAATCAAATTACGGTTAGTTTTGCGTTGAACAAATTCACCATCCAGGCGTTGAAGAGATTATCAGGTGGTGGTATTTGAGGGATGTTGTGTGATATTCGAGCATTTAAACAGTGCTAGATTGGATTATTGTTATCTCGGCCAATCAACGGGATGCTAATGGGATATGATGGTTATGTGTCAAGCATATTTTTTTCAAACGATTGCATCGCTAATTCGTCGCGTGACCAAAGCAAATGGTTTTGCGTGTCAATAGTGGTTGATTGCTAATAATATATTAGAAGATAGGTTTATATGGTTCCATTGCTGGAAAGTTCCGTTGATAGCATGGTTCACAGCGTGGTTGATAGTCGGTGCATATATACTACGAATCTAATAATCTTGTTTAGTGACATTTTTATGGTTACACCACTAATTTATATCTCGCGATCTTAAAAATGGTTATTATTACGACGCACAGAGGTGTCGGGTTTTCGTCGCAAGTCCGTAGCCAAGATTTCGCTTCGGGTGTGGCTTGAATATTTGATGAATGATTTAATTAGTTTTGATAACTTGAGATGATCGCAAGAATAGTAATTGCAAATTGGAAAAAGTATATCGCGCTAAATCGTATTCGGAGTTGGCATCACCCTCTCAGATTTCAATGAAACTTTCTGTACATGAAGATTTTGTCACAACAAGCCACTATCGTTTGAAAATGGTCAAACATTTTTTACCATTTTTTTCAAACGACTATAGTTTAAAAATGACAAATCCTATAAAAAATGTAGGAGCACTTTTCACAAAATTATTCAAATTTTTGAATAAAAATATTGAAAAATTTCTTCATCGACTCCTGCACTAAAAAAATCGATTTTAAAAATTCAAAGTCGATTTACAAAAAAAACCATCTTTGATTTTAATGAAATTTTGATCCAAGATAGGTAATTATGTTCCCCACCTACCGTTAAAAATTCAAGTTCAAATTTTCAAGTAAAAAAAGTAATTTGAAATAAAAATTTTCTTTGTCCGAATTGAATTTTTATTCAGTGTATTTTTTCAGTGTATATTTATTCAGCGTCCATAGCCCAGAGACCAGAACCCAGAATGCCAAGGAGAGAACCCAGACTACAGATTCCATAGCTCAGAGTACAGTGTGCCGAGGAGAGTGACCTGAACCAGAGTCACGAGTCCCAAAAATGCTGAAAGTCCAGAATCCAGAGTTCAGTGTCGTGAATACATAGTCCAGAGTCCATAGCGCAGTGATCATAACCCAGAGTTCCGAAGACAGAGCTCAGGGTCCAGAATCCAGAGTTCCGAGTTCAGAGCGCAGAGTTCAGAGCCCAGATTTCAGAGTTCAGATGCCAGAGCCCAGAGTCCAAAACCTAGAGTCCAGAGCCCAGAGACCAGAAACCAGTTCTTCTCTTAAAATACTGAGCCCAGAGTCCACAGTACATAATCCCAGAGCCCAGAGCCGGAAGTCCAGAGCCCCTAACCCAAAATAGTGAGACCAGAGTTTAGATTCCATAGCCCGGCGATCAGAACTCAGAGTCCCGAGGAGAGAGCCCAGAGTCCGGTATCCAGAATCCAAAGTCCCGAGTGCAGAGTACATATTCCAGAGTCCGCAGTTTAGAGTCCAGAGTCTGCTGCAATAAATAGTGACCCGGCCCATTACGCAGATAAGATTAGCTTTTATAGGCGATCTCCACGGTCGGCTGTGTGGAGCTCAAATTGCTTTTATTTTAGGAAACATAGGATACTCTCGGTAGCCGGCTGTCCAGAGTTTAAAAAGAACCACAAACTAAACAAGATCTTTTCTTTTTCGAGTGATCGTGTACTCGGCTATCATTCTATTGCATTTTTAATATGGGTCGGATTGGTATGAATTCCTACTTATCACTTCCTAAGCAACGCTTATTAGATAATCAGCAATCAAACGTGATGAACTCAGTGTGCAATCCGCCAAAAACATCGTCACAACGCAACACTACGCAGAGTCCACAGTTCAGAGTCCAAAGTCCAGAATCAAGACCCAGAGCCCATAGCTCAGAAACCGCCTACAGTCCAGAGTCCATTGCACAGAATCTCGAGTGATATTGGAGCTCAGAATCCAGAGTTAAGAATGCAGAGTCCAGAGTGCAGAGAACAGAGTCGAGAATCCTGGTCCCAGGGTCCTCAACTCAAATTGCTGTGACCAGAGTCCAGAGACCAGAGTCTTCAACCCAAAATACTGAGCCCAGTGTTCCGAGTTTAGAGCCCAGAGACCAGACCCCAGAGTCTAAAATCCCGAGGAGAGAGCCCACATTCTAGAATCCAGAGACCCGTATGCAGAGCCTAAAGTTCAAAGTCCAGAGTCTAGAGTTCAGATTCCAGAGTAAAGGATCAAGACCCCAGATACCAGAGCCCATGATTCAGAGTCCAGAGTGCATAGTACAGAAATTCGACGCCAGTGCTGAGAATGAGAGTGAAGAGTCCAGAATCTAAAGTTCAGTGTCCATAGTCCAGAATACAGAGTCCCGAGAGGAGAGCCAAGAGTCCAGAATCTAGAGTCCCGAGTGCAGATTCCAGAGTTCGGAGTCCAGACTTCAGAGTCTAGAGTCCAGAATCAAAACTCTAGAGACCATAGTTCAGAGCACAGAATATAGAGGCCAGAACCCGGTGTTCAGAATCGAGCGTGAACAGTGCAGAGTTCTCAGTCTAGAACCTAGACTGACTGGGTATTATCGGAATGGTCTTGACGAGTAGGTGCCAGAAATTTGTGTCTGACGCCATGTTTAAATCCAAGATGGCGACTTCCGGACGAAAATTATTACGATTACACTTCGGCACAGCACTTGATGCTGTTTAACTTTGATTTACACAGTTGATCCAAAACGATAATTTTACTAGAGCTGCTCTTCACAACTGTTGTTACTGGACTGCTTTAAGGCCTTAGTTTTATAGTACTGTTATTTGGTAAAATTAGTATCGATGCAGGTAAAGTACAGGTAACCAGGGTTATATGCCGAATACCAAATTCATAACTGATACTTTTTGCATGTATCAGGCAAGTAGCAGTTGGGAAATTGTATTCTGAGACGATTGTGACTTTTATTGGTTTAGTTTTCGATAAAAATACACTGAAAAAAATCAACTTCGACAAGGGAAAGTTTTTTTCAAACAACTGCTTTTTCTTGAAAGTGCCCAACTTGAATTTGTAACGGTAGGTAAGGAATCACCTAACTTGGAACAAAATTTCATCCAAATCAAAGATTTTTTTTTTTCAAATCGACTTTAAATTTTTAAAATCGATTTGTTTCAGTTTAAGAGTCGATGAAGAATTTTTTTAATATTTTTATTAAAAATATGACTAATTTTGTTGAAACCATTCCTGCATCATTTATCGTAGGATTTGTCATTTTTAGACTATAGCCATTTAAAAGAAAATGTTAATAAAAGTTTGACCCTTTTTAAAAGACTAGATCGATTTTGGAAAAACAAAGTATACAAAGTGGCTTTTTTGTGACAAAGTTCCCATGTACAGAAAGTTTCATTAAAATCTGAGAGGGTGCTGCCAACATTTGTTCGAGTTGGCGCGAAATATTCTTAAAGGAAACACTTCTGAAGCATATATATATATATATATATATATATATATATATATATATATATATATATATATATATATATATATATATATATATATATATATATATATATATATATATATATATATATATATATATATATATATATATATATATATATATATATATATATATATATATATATATATATATATATATATATATATATATATATATATATATATATATATATATATATATATATATATATATATACCTGTCTGTGAATTTTGTCCACAAAACCATAAAACAGACTGGAGTCATATTGACAAAGTGCAGGAAACGTCAAACCGAAATGCTGTTCCAAAAACTCGGGTCCGGAAACTTCACACGTTGTTACTGGTCAAATCGACTTGCATCGTGATGGATGAAAAAACTTACGTCAATATCGACTTCCCCTTACTTTCTGGATAGGAATATTTTGGCAGCATGTGGGAAAGCACAAAATGTCAATTTCTAATCTGGCAGGCAATTTGTAGATGTCGTGAATCTATCACTCCGTAAATCTCCTGGGAAAAAATCGGTTCAATGTACAAGCTAGAGTCAATTTAGAACTTTAAACATGATCTACCATCTCGCAACAACGCTCGAAGCGTGCTGGAAGCAACAACGTGAATTTTGTGCCGAAAGAGACCAAATTTGTGTAAGTTTCAACCAAACCGTTGTGAAGATAGCACTTGGTCAACATAGTTCCAGCATATTTTCAATGTACTCTTCCAATGTGTACACTCATTCTAATTTCGACGGATCCAACCGTTAAGAATGGTTTGGGCGTTATCAGATGATACTAAAAACGCTTCCCCGGCAATGAATTTCCGCAAGCGCTGGTAAATTGCGTGTGAAGAAATCGATGAATATGAAATAAATGTGCTTGTTGACCCACTGGATGTGGGTCATGACTTCATTCGTGATGTCCTGACTCATGGCAAACTATTACACGCTAGACGCACATCTCCGACGTATTGGGCTCGTCGATAGTGGTATCTACGTTTGTGGCGACGGCTATCACGACATCGAGCACATTGTCTGGGCCGGCACCGAGAACAGTCCCTTCAGGTCTCGGATAATGGACATCCTCCTCCGGGCCCGAGGAAGACCACCAAGTAACACGATTACTGTGTACTGTTTTGGCCATTTCGGTTACAAAATCATTAGGAAATTTGGCGTCAACAATGCGCAGATTATGCCTAAGAGACCCATGTCAGAGCTGCGTTCATCATCAAAGAAGAAACCCAAAAAAAACTGCTGGAAGCGAGAGGCAAACTGAGTCATCAGATTCTGTACAGCCACATCGTCCACTTTGTTTGTCACAGGACGCAAACAAAGTGGACGAGGCGACTGTACAGAATCCGATGACAGGAGCTAAACGAAAGGCCCAACAATTCAGATTTAGTCAACTTGAAATTTAGCTGATTTTTTAAAATTATCTGTGGTACAAAGTATGGTCTGAGCATAAGGATTGCCATGAGTCGAAAGATGGAATAGCGTGGGATAACTGCATTTACAGCTTACTAACTTGTTGTCATTATCAGAGCACAAAGTTATCGAAATTTCATTTGAAATGGATACCAGCTATTTAAGTTGCGGCATGAATCTTGCAACTACAGTAAACGGTATGAAATCTCTTTCGTAAAATTTTGGCCTTCTGTGTTAATACATTTCATCGCCGCTTCTTAGCGTACAGGAAAATGTCAGGGATAGTACAAGAATCTCGCTTACAATGGGAAACCTTCCTGGTTGGAGGTCGAACATATTACACTCTAACGTGACTAATCCCACCAGCGCCATACCCTCTGCATTTTTTCGACGACTGAGTATTTCTGTCGTAACCCATGTTCCTAATGAAATCGGTACTACATGCATTACATGATAGAACTGAATAAAGATACCACAAAAATTCTAACTATTACCTATTCTTCCACACCTCAATAAATAGAACCCCTTAACTGAGAGCTAAATAATCAAATGTATGCTAGTAATAATTTAATGATTTTTTAGAGAAAAGCGTTGAAAGTTCTTCTGGTAATCTTGTAACTATTTTCAATGCAATAGCGTAGAAACGTAGCATGCCGGTCAGTGCAACGAAAATTTTTGAGGTTCCTAGACTCAGACGGCTGATATTTTGAGACGGAGTTTTTAAAATAAATACTACAATGTATTCTACATAAAGTAAAACTTGAACAATTTTTCATAAAGATTTAATTTATTTCCAAAATTACAAACCTCTATGAATTTCGAGCCTCCGGGGGTCTGAGTTTTGTTCAAGTAGTCATTCGATATTGAAGGGTTTGGAATTTTGAAAACCAAATCCAGATCATCTCAATTTTGAGCAGTTTTATATGGTATTCAGGAAAGTTGTGCAAATTTTAGAATAGTTTTGAAGAAAATATTTTCTTTTTGAGCCTTTGACCTTTGTTTTTATTATCATCAAAGAGAATACCAATCACCTTCGTTCGAAATATTAATTCTTCGTAATGTAAAATAGAAATAGTACTTGGAAATTCGTGGAAAATGTGCAAGTTTTGAGGAAGCCCTCTGATCTTTCAGCATCAAGAAGTTTTATATATTTTGGAAAGTATAATCATAAGCATGAAAGCTCGTCCGTGGTTGATATTCCCCTATCGTCTAAAATAATTCAGTTCGCTAAATTATCATTTGAATCAACACGCCTCGGAACAACACCATGTTTCACATTGTGCAATCTGTGTGGATCCGCACAGGTTGATCAATGCCGACACCCGAACGCTGATCTGCTAGGGAAGGAAGGTATGTTAGTCCGATAGGTGTAGCCCTTCCGCATCTCCATATCTATCACGGGGTGGGGAAAGTTGTTACGTCGTTTCTGTTTGACCTCTAAACTGAGTCAGGTTGCAACCCAAGCGCAGCCAGATCACACATTTTGACAGCAGTTGGGGTTTGGAGCTGACTCAGTTTCGCTTCAATGTCAAAAGTATTTGCATCAACACTATAGTAAACGACAGCCGAACTCCAGAAGAAACTGTTTTTAGCAATTTATCACATTATTGTTATTAAGTTGATCATTAACTGTACTAATTTATTTCGATGCCTATATTTCAAATAATGACTAATTGCATTTTTCTCCTCTCTCTTTACAGGTAAAATCTTACCGAAATTCGACATTTCTTCATTGTGAGTAAAGTAAACGTCGTAAACTAACATGCCTAACAAGTCAACACTTAACCCATTAATGCCCAAATGTAATGTATAGTAGGTAATTAGAATATTTCCCATTATTAAAGCAGTAATGCAATACACGAAAAAACAGTTCATAAATTCATGAACAAAAGGCCACGATTTCGTGAACTGAACGATTTACGAAAACCGTGACCAAGTTCCTGAAATTATGAATAATAAACCTCATATTCATGAAACTATTTGTGTTTGCTAAAAACCAGCTCGCTCGAATATATACATGGCGTTACATTAGAATGTTGTAGAGTTACTGTTGTTGTTCCCTGAACATGTTTAGTTTTTTTTTTTGTGATTCTTGTTCATGATTTGGGAATACACAGTCGTCGGTCAAACGTTGTTCATGATTTCAAGAGCTTATTCGCGATTTTTGTGAATTCTCATGACGTTAGCGGGATTAACGTTCATGATTTCAAGATCTTAGTCGCGATGTTCGTAATTTCTATTCATGTTATCGTGATATTTTAGTCATGAGTAGAGTGATTCATGTTCATGATTTCAGGATTTTTGTCACGATTTTCAATATTTTTGTCATGATTTCTGTGATTTGTGTTCATGATTTGAAGATCTTAGTCGCGATTTTTGTAACTTCTGTTTATGTTACAGTGATATTTTAGTCTTGAATAGAGCAATTTATGTTCATGATTTCAGGATCTTAGTCACGATTTTAGATATTTTTGTCACTAGTTGTGTGATTTGTGTTCATGATTTCAGGATCTTAGTCACGATTTTCGTAATTTCTGTTCATGTTATCATGATATATTATATTAGAGCTTACTTTCAAAGAGTAATGTAACTAATGTTCATGAAATAAACTGCTCATGATGTTCGTAAATTCTCTTCGCCTTATCGTGAACAAATTTGTTGGCTACTAACAGTTTTTTTACTCGGAATAACGTGACAGAATGAACTGGATCATTAAAATATGACTCATTCGCAATATCTGGTTCTGTGAACTATACCACTCACACTTTTTGGGGCTCTTAGTGCAGTTTTCGTTTTCTGTCCGGATGGAACAATGGATCTGTTGCATGGAACAAAAATGGTTTCACGAATAATATTTCAAATTTTGTGAAAGAGTTCACGTAAAAATTTCATTACCATGTTGCATAAAATTGTAAATGATTAGGGACATCTTCTAAATATCACATGCACGCAAATAGATACTAGATAGATCGTAAATCATGTACTATGAATCATGAACCAGTTCACGAATACATGAATAATATTTTATGATTTATGAACCATTATTTATTAACCATTTCACGAAAATGAATGGTAAGTTGTGACTATTATACTAGGTATCATGAACCAGTGCACGAATACATGAATAATATTTCATGATTTCGTGAACTATTTCACGAGTGAGGATATTGGATCGTGACTAGTATGTTAGGAATCATGAACCGGTTCACGAATATATGAATAATGTTTCATAATGTCGTAAACTATTTTACGAGCATGGATATTGGATCGTAACTAATATATTAGGAATCATGAACCAGTTCACGAAGACATGAATAATATTTGATGATTTTGTGAACCATTTCACGAGCACGGATATTGGATCGTGACTAATATATTAAGGATCATGAATTAGTTCACGAGAAATGAATGGATTCATGAATGAAATTCCGAATTTCATGAAATAGTTCACGAAAAAATAGCCAAAATGCTTTGATTTTGTGAACTATTTTTCCTATAACTATGAAAAAAATCATGAGTCAACCTTTGGTTTTATGAATAATACTCATAAAGTTGTGAACTAGTTCTTGGCGGAAACCATGACTGAAGTTCACAAAACAAAAGCAAATATTTCCACTAATGAAAGCATTATGCGGGCGTAACTAAAGGGAAATTGAACATAATTATAAAAGCGGCGATTTTTGGTTATGGTCCTGTTTTCGTAACGTAAAAACGTGATTGTTCCAAAATTCATGGCACTTTATTCACGATTTTTGGAACAATTTGTTTTCCGTGTACAGACATTATGAATGAGTTGCTATTATATTCTTGCTAAATACGTTTGGATAAGTTATAGTGCACTAAACTATATTTCCACTTTAGGATTTTTTTCTTTCCAGTCAGGAGAAAATTTGGGTAAAACCACATTTGCGCGTAAAGGACACAAAACATATAACTAAATTAGTTATGGAATTTGTATTTCGATTTCGTTTCATCAGAATCCGACAGTAACTTAGTGTCACTTAGTGTCGGATTCTGATGAGACGAAGTCGAAACGCAAATTCCATAACTAATATAAGTTACTGGTTAAACCGGTGTTTATGGTTTGTTTTGATTAAATTTTCCGTGGCAGAAATTTTTTCAGGATGAACAAAATCGATGTTTTATGTAGATATGCTGAAAGTGCATACGTTGAGTAAAACCCTCTCAATATTTTGACAAGATCGGATTAAACTCGATTATCTAGATTCAATTTATTTTTATTTGATTATAGATGTTTTAGCCTTAGGGTCATTCGCCTCTTTTCGGATAAGAGAAATCTTTTTTGGAATAATCTCTAACCCTATGTGCGGGGTTGGGAATCAAACTCAGAGGAGCTGCGTACAAGGCAATCGATTTACCAACTACGCTATGCCTGACCCCATTCTATTTGTTATGTTCCTTTGTGGCGACCACGATATCTCAGGATCTAATTTACCAAATATTCTGAAATTTTTATCAGTTGTACCTTATTACACAAGCTAGTTTATGTATAAAACTATTTTTATTTGAAGGTCCATATAAAATTTTGCTGATTGCAAAACTCAATTTGTGCTGCGCATGAAAAATTAGTTGGCAGTAATGGGTTAAAATTTGATAAAAAAAAACTTCTGAGCACAGGAAGAGAAACAAATTTTATAGCAATTGCTGTTCATAGATAAATTTTTGATATATCCTGGCTTGAGCACTGTTTAATCTGTTTAATTAGATAAATTCTCGTGTAGCTAATTTAAAAAAAAATTGTTCTTGTGTATACACCGTCGAATTTTTATGTATAAGGTTGTTCGGTATACAATCTTTAAATATTCTGAACAGATTTGAAAATTTCTCTCTAAAATTTCGACAATTTAGTATAGTCTTGTCACCTTTTGACAACTATTAAAAACAAGACCTTGTATTTTTTTAGGTCACAAATTTAAAATAAAAATGTTAGCAAAGGTTTCCATTTTTGGCACGGTTTCAATTTGGCACCTGAAATGCAAAATTATGTTGCCAAACCCGGAATCCTACTCTACGTTGATTCCGTTCCAAATTCCATCACCCCGTTCAATCCATCGGAATACTTTGTAAACAGACCCGTTTAGGGAAAAAAATCACACCTCCCCGTGAATTCCGGTCTCCTCTCTACGTTCATTCGCTTCGCTTCCCAACTCCTTAGCCAGGTACAGGAATGCTCCCTGCCCGAGTAGGAAACAAAACAAGCCCTCTAATACCTTCCCGCCAAGTCCCGCCGTCCGGAAGCGTCGCGTCGTCGGCGGGAGACCATCCACTGCAAAGTAGAACAACAATGGCGCAAAGGAAAAGCAACGAAAACGCAAACTCCAAACAAGCCCCGGTAGACTTGTTCCTACAACCAAGAGCATCTCATATTTTGCAGTCGTTTACGGTTAGGTAAATTTGAACTGAAAACATACAGCCTCGCCCTCGCCCCCTTGGCCAATGCAACCCACGCGTCACGGAGTCATAGCCGGTACTTTGGAATAGTTTTACGTCGCAACCTGGTCCGATAAGCTGGCAGCGGTAGCAGCAGCAGCAGTGTGTTGTTTCAATGAATGGCGTGGAAATGAAATAAATAAAAAAACGAGAACTCCTAACAGGAGTAGCTACGGAGACGGCACCGAGTTTGGCGGATGGTGGTCGGGTCGGCTGCCCAGGTGCTAGATCCGGTGTGGCTGTCTGACGAGAGAGAGAGGGGGGGGGGGGGGGAGGGCGAACCAACCGGCAAAATACGATCAAAGCGATTAGAAATAAAAGAAGAAAAAAAAAACAAAAGCGAAGAACGATTGGAATCCGTTCCGCAAATGAATCCTGACGGAGTAGAGTTCGGCTCGCGGTGGGATAGCCGTAGGTAGGAGTTTGGGGAACTAGTGCGGATGTACTACTCTATAGCCAAGTGAAAGGACGATAGTGGGAACGTGCTGAGAGAACCAATACAGTAGCAAATGGATGGTAGCCGAAGTACACTTGCGGAAGTTACAGAGAGGTGTGCACCACTACACCGACCGGTGCTTCGAGTGTGGGTGTGTGTGTGTGTGTAAATGCGGAACGGAGCCTACGGCAATGTTTTCGGAAGCCGCTTCTCTGAACATATCTACAGCAGACGATTAACCGGGTAGTCTAAAGCGGCAGAAGCAAGAAAAGGAGACATTTTTCACTAGGATGGAGAATAGTTCAAGCTTACAGCAAGCCCATCAGTCCTTGTTATCGATTGAAGGACGCACAGCTTTCCCCAAGTCGAACGGAAAATACTGGGGAGAAAGCGTATAGATATTAACCGGGAGCTGCGGTTGCTTTTGTTTTTCCGGTGTGTGCTGGGACCGGAAATCAATTATTGGCCAAAGCCGGGGGGTTGAGCCGTGAATTCGTCGAGTCCGATCTCATTCAAATAATTTGCATCAAGTAATCCGGAAGAGAGTTGGACGAAATGAATGAAACTTCACCAGCGCAGGTAGGGGAGGGAGAGAAGAGTGACGAACCACCGGAGGCTGCCGGGATGTAGGCAGCAAAAAAGTGTCAACTCTGCAGAAAAATATCCGTGTTTAAACACTCTCTCAGCTGTGGCGTGGACGACGATGACGATGGTAACGGCCGAAGAAGAAGACGAAACGAGAGATTGCAGAGCAGGGACAAAAAAATCAGGGCCAGTTGCTGGTCTGTGACGGCCCCGGGGAAGAAGCGAACGTGCCTGCGACAGCCCACAGGAAGTGGTGCAACGTGGAGAGAGTGATTCTCTGAAACGGGACTAAACACACATACTTACAAACACTCTTTCAGGTTTGCGTTTCAGTTCCCCGTTTCTTGTACAGAAAAAGAGAGACCCATGAAAACAAATAACTCACCGGGAAAAACGGTTTTCTTCCCCGAAGCATGTTCAGTATCGCTTCTCATTATGAGATAGGATTTTGAGAAGGATGTTGGTGGGTCCAAGCAAGTCATGGATTACTTATTTGGTGCGAGTTTTACTTATACTAAAGCATCAGTGTTGCCATATTTGTTTCCATATCTGAAACATTTAGGCAGTTGTTTTATTAGTTTCAAATATTGTAAAAGAATTCTTGATTGTAAAGCTAACACTAGTTTTTGGTCGTTTATTACTACAGTTGTTGTACAGAATGTAATGACTTACTTTGGTGGAGCATTGTTACTACAGAAATCTGGTGTCCACTAGGAGGTTATCTATTGTCATGCTTCAGACAAACCCAGGCTAGAGGCTTTACGGTATTCGTCGATAAAAGTAAATAATAGATCTACTGATGTAAGAAGCAACAAAATCAGAACTTTCTTCTTCATTTCTTGCACTATCTAATACTTGTTTAAAATTAGTCGATCAATTTATTATTATTTTCTTATCTATTCGTAACAAATATATTTGCTCCGATATCTAGCAGGTAGAATAAACAATACGCGAGTAAATAAGTGGTATGTCCATCATACGAAATGAATTTTGCGGTACAGTTAATGCTTATTTGAGGCCGCTCAAAGTTATTTCTTATTCTCGTCGCAAATGCAATCGATTGTTTTTTAGTTGCAGCCTTAGTTTGTTTACTCTTAATTATTTTTTAGCATTACTTAAATTTGACTTAAGTATGTTTTTAAACATTTTTTCGCAGCTCGTCATAACAATGTTTCTAAAACGTATTTTTTCCATTTAAATCCCTTAATTCCTCATCTTTTCATGTGAGAGCTACACCACAATTTTTAATCGAATTCATATCCCTATTAACAATCTTCTTCCTCTCGTGACACTTGTCGAGTACCTAATAGTGTATCTAGCAACGGAAAGTGTCGGATTAACATAGCTTCACTTTGCTGTTGCGATCTATATTCGGGTCCGACCGGCGCTAGTATTGACCAATACTTGGGATTACCAGAAGTTGTAGTTTAAAAATAATTTGTTACTCCCAGATATTATTATTTTGTGACTCTGTGCAGTTTTAACAATTCCCTAATAAAATAAAGATGCTAGCAGGGCTCGCACCAGTTTAAGCTCATTTGCTATGACATAGAAACAAACAATACTGTATTACATTCCGGAAATAAATACAGAACGAAGCGGAAAATCTTATTTATATATAATCTAAGACTGATCGTATCCTAAAAAGAAACGAATGGAAGCACTTTTCATATCCAAAATGCCATTCTTCTGATGTAATTTGCTATTCGTGGCACGAAGGTTGATTACTAATCTAGGAAAATCGGATGGAGTTAATTCGAACTATACGAAATTGGTAAATGCAATGCAATGCAAGTGCATTGCGAAACTATTTGAATATTCTTATAAACAAGAAATCATACTGCCGGAAGGTTTTGAATTAAGTTACATAAACTGAACTTTTATCAACATGGTCTACCGCACCAATAATAGAAAATACCTATGGCAATTTGGGTAAACAGAATTTATTTTTGGTTAACTTTCACCAGATTTTCTCATTTAGAAAGGTTATGCAATCACTCTTAAAATCGTTAACATAATCCCGGCCCGGAGGGTCGAGTATCATATGCCATTCGACTCAGTTCGTCGAGATCTGAAAATGTCTGTGTGTGTATGTATGTATGTGTGTATGTGGAAAAAATGTCACTTCTGTTTCTCCGAGATGGCTGGACCGATTTGGTCAAACTTAGTCTGAAATGAAAGGTACAACCTCTCCATCGGCTGCTATTGATTTTTTTTATTGATTGGACTTCCAGTTCCGGAGTTACGGGTTGAAGAGTGCGACCACATAGCTAATTCCCATATAAACCGAAATGAAAAATTCTCAAAGGGGGGAGTAAGGGAAAATTTCAAAATCGAATTTGTATTTTTGATGCCAAATGCCCTTGATATGCTTCATGCGAGATTTGATGTAATCTCGAAAAAATTTTTTTTGCAAGAATTGACTTTTTGGACTTTGACACATTTTTGCCTTTTTCATATAGAAAGGTTATGTTTCTAAAAATTGTCAACTTTTCTGACTTATATAGGCTTAGGTAGGAGTATGCAGTGATGGGTTGCTGCTTTAAAATTAAAACTAGTTTAAAATTTTTTAACAAGTTGAAAATTTTCGACAGGGTCCGGACCCCCCAGATCTTCCTCTTTGATCCGCCGCTGGTTTCAAGCGATGCTTCATAATATAACTTATAATAATATGAATTTAACCAGTCATGGAATCATAGTTTGGACAATAGGTTTTTCGACCAACAGCTCAAACCCAAAATAGACGGTCACAAGTATTTGTTTCGTCAGTAACTGACACCAACGTGCTGATAGTTAACCGATGTAGGTATTGTTCCCTTATGAAAAAATTGGTTAATCCATTTTTTCCATTAGGAAAAAACAGGTTGCATATAGCTCCATAAGACTTAATAACTCATCTTATTATTTTAGTAACTTAACTTTTCTTAAGGGAGTATTTCCATTGAAAAAAACTTTTTTCATTCGATAAAAATGTTTTCTTCTACGGCCTTTTTGAACAGATGGTTTTGAGTAACTTTGCTGAATACGTTATTTACCTCTTCGTGCCCTTCATGTTGTTTATAAACAACATCTTTAAACAACTATAATTTCTGGTTTCGACAAGATTTTTTTACAAAAATAAGTAGGGGTGATAACTAAGACTTTTTTTTGAGCACTCACAGGTATTAGTATTATCAGTAGAACTGATGTTATTGCAATTAAATCGATTGGATTCCGTTGAAGCAGTGCTGCCAGGAACGGTTTCAGTTAACAGCGAAAAATTAAAGTTTTGAAATAACTTTGGTGTTTTACAATATAATTGAACACTGATAAAACCTATCAATCTATTATTGCAATTAGTCTAATGTAAATTGAATTGAATTGAATTGAAAGGTAACAATTGATCAGCTTGTAGCACGGCGATAGAAGCACATATATTGATTAAAACAAGATTGTCGTGTTTCTTGTCTCTAACAGTCTAGTGGATATATAGGTTTAAGGTCATATGTGCGCTAGAAAAATGTTGGTTACAACTAGGGACACATATTTTTAAGTTGGTACCTTAAAATTAGCTTTTTTGGCGATTTCTCCGTACAATGTAATTCTTTAGCTTGGGTTTATTCTAGAACATAACTTTCCTAAACACACAACTGCTTTGATGTCAATTTTTGGATATAAAAGACGCAGAGTACGCGGAAAAACTATTGTTTTCAAAATCTTGAATAAAATGCTAGAATTCTGAAACAATACGCTACGAAATCAGGACTATGAACAAAAATTGTGTTTTATAATTATGTTAAATTTCCCTTCAGTAACGCCTGCATAACGCTTTTATTAGTGAAAGTATGTGCTTTTGCTTTGCGAACTTCAGTCACAGTTTCCGCCATGTTATTACCAAATCGATTTATAAAGTACGCGAACTAGTTCACCACTTTTTAAGCATTATTCATAAAACTAAAGATTCACCGATGATTTTATTCATAGATTTAGGAACATTAGTTAAAAAAAAACAAGAGTCTGGATGGTTTCTCGTGATCAATTGTGAAAAACTCAGTATCTTATTCAAGAATCCATTCGATCCTCGTGAAATAATTCATGAACCCTATTACACTCAGGTTTTTTTTACGCGGGGGATACAGTCCGCGTAAATGAAAACCGCGTAAATTTCAAAATCCGCGTAAATAAAAACCGCGTAAATTTCAAAATCCGCGTAAATGAAAACCGCGTAAATTTCAAAATCCGCGTTAAAAAAAAACCGCGAAAAAAATACCGCGCAAAAAAAACCGCGTAAAAAAAACTTGAGTGTATATTAGTCACGATTCAATATCCATGCTCGTGGAATAGTTCACAAAATAATCCTGTATTCGTGAACAAGTTCATGATTTCTAATACAATAGTCACGACTTGTGCTCGTGACAAAGCTCTCGAAATCATAAAATATTATTCATGTATTCATGGTGCCTCGTACAATTGTCACGTTAGACCATTCGTTATCGTGAAAAAATTAACAAAATCATGAATATTATTCATGGATCCGTGACCTGTTTCATGATTCCTAGTGTATGATGTACGATCCATCTTGCATGCTTGTGACATTTAGAAAGTATCCCTAATCATTTCATGAAATTTTCACGTGAACTATTTCACAAACTTTGGAGTAGTATTCGTGGAATCAGTTTTGATCCACGTACTTTAATATGAAATGTCATATATGTCTAGCTGCTGGCGACCAATAATAGGTACGAGCAGTTGATATAAGAAAACTATAAACCTCCAACATCGATATTCATTTGATAAGGTTCAACGTGATGTCTGGACAGAAAACGAAAGCTGCGCTGAGCACCAAAAAACAATATAGAGATACAAATCGTGTTAGTAATGAAGTTCGCAGAACAAGATACCGCGAATCAGTCACACTGAGATATCACGATAACGTGCACGTAACTCATGAAAATTGTGACAAAGGCCCTGGAATCATAAATGTAAATCACACTATTCGTTGCAAAATATCAAAAATCGCGGCTAAGATCCTGAAATCATGAACATAAATCACTACTCGTGACTAAAATATCACGATAATGTGAATAGAAATTACGAAAATCGTGATTAGGATCCTGGCATCATGAACATAAAGATTGGCACAAGGAAAAAAGAGTCAACGCTAATGATGATGAGAGTGAGAAAGAGAAAACTGGTGCTACGAACCTGTGTGTACGCACACAATGTAGGTACATGGGGTTCGGTTGTGCAGGCGAACAAATGCACGTTTTTTGGTGGTTTAATATAGCAAAGAACCAGAGCGAACATTGTGCACGATGTTCATTTGGGAAGACGTTTCATTTACGTTTCTTCTAAAAAGATTCAAGCAAAAGCCACCCTAGCAACAATTGAGGTTTTATAGTAGTTTTAAAACCAATCATCAAACTTAGATTGCACTTGTAGCGTGCTATAATACATTAATTGTTACTTGGGCAATTACAAAAAAAAATAATGCACACCTATTTGCTATTTTTAGGATATATCCAATATATTTGACTGAAACTTTTTTATCAAAAAAATTAGTGCGGGCGACTTGATTGATCGATTTTAACGAAGGGATCACCAATGAAATTGTTATAAGACACAGTTTGTGATTTTTTTCCGGTCCGAAAACTACTATTTTGAATATTTTTGAACAATTGTTTATAACAAAATGAAATAAAAACCTGTTTTAATCCAACCAGAGGTGCAATTGTGCCTTTCTCGCCTATCAAAACTATGATTTAATAGCTGGTTCGTAAAATATAACATTATGGAAATGTCTATTACATTTTTATTACACTTGGTAAGCATATACAAGAACACGACTGTCACGAACCTGAAAAGAAACATGTCGACGCTGACACACTTGAAACAATCAAAAATACAATATTTAATTGGCTAACCTCCGTGAAACCGGTGTGAGTTTGTTAATTTTGAAAGATGGTCACTTTTCTGGGGCACTTCCGGAACCGTCTATAGTGGACAATGCTGTCAACGAGACATCGGGTGGCCGTCAGTAACCTAGAATTGCAAATGCAAGTTACTTGGCAACCATTTTAGCAAATTTTTTACCTTTTTGCACTCATCGCGGTATCTGTTTTAATCGAACTTCACTATGTGACTGCACTCCTGAACCCGTAACTCCGCAGCCGGAAGTCAAGTGTAATATTAGTTTTCGGGGACGCAACACCTTTCATTTGAGACTAAGTTGATCAAATCGGTCTAGCCATCTCCGAGAAACCAATGTAACCGTTTTTTCTGAATTTGGATACTTCCGCCGGATTCGTTGATGGTAGTCAATGTGGCCAAAGAGACTTTGAATGACTGTTAGTGACCTAGATCTATTAATCCAATGGTCACATTTTGGAAAGACAAATTCACATTTTTACATTCATCACTGAATTCGTTGGAATCGAGATTCGCTGCGTGATCGTACTCATCACCGTGTAATTATTAGGCTCTCGCCTCGGGAAAATGCTTGTCCCAGATGGGGATTCGCCAAAACTCCGACTCCTGGTATGGGAGTCTTGGAGCGGGCACTCAAGGCCTCTTTTATTCACCGAGTCCAAGGGCGTTGCGGATATGGGGGAGATTTCGGACGTGTGGTAACCTACACTTAATAAACCCTTGCAATAAATACCTTCCTTTTATTGTGTCAATACGACGGTGGTTACACGGTGGGATGGCGGGGTAGTGTGGATCTGCGGCGGCGGTGGTGGTGGTGATGATGATGGCAGCTGATCTGGACGGTGGATCTGGATCCTGACGATTACGGTCTCTCGGCTCTCGATGGATGGAAGGTTTGCGGCGGGGCGAAAATCCCTTCGATCACGGGTACGGTTTGTGGACGGCAAGTGGTACGTCGAAACTTACGGCTCAATCCAGAGGGTATTAACACCCGTTGATATTGTTGCGTTTTTAGGCTTAAACTTAGGTTCACCCAAACACAACTGGCGACAATTCAGCGATCGGCCTCGTGCGCGTTAATGTTTAACGAGGCTCACTATTTTCGCGAATGCAAAAAAACTCATGCGTCTCGTTTAGCGGTCGTGACTTTTCTGCCCCATATATCGTGATTTTTCTCCCATCTCCAATCGATTCCAATCAATTTCTCCCAAACCAAATTCTCTACGTTCTTCCGTTTTGGATCAGTTCAGTGGATTGCTTTCCAACCGCCACCTACAGCAGTGCCACCAATGCAATTTAATTAACCACCCACTCGTGTTTGAAATGACCGTTGACGAAATCTAAGCTATACAGAGTATTCCCTAAAATCCAACACGTACTAAATTATTACCAAATGACGGTAACAAATTCAGGAACTAGAACTCAGATCCACACAAAATTCAATAGCAGCCGATGGAAATGTTTCATTTAAAACCAAGTTTGTTAAAATCGGTTCCGAAAAATTCCGAGAAACCGATGTGGACAAATCATAAAAAATTGTTTTTGTAACCATACTCTTCAACTCGTAACTCCGGAACCAGATGTCCGATCCAAATGAAATTTCATAGCAACCTATGGGAATATTATACTTTTCATTTGAATCTTAGTTTGTAAAAATCGGTTCAGACATCTTCGAGAAACCGATAAGTACATTTTGTTAATAAATCCGAACACACACACGGATTGATTTTGAATTATCCGACGTTTCGGCTGCTTTTGGCGGCCTGTTTTAAGGAAAATATCTCTGTGTCGCTTTTGTTAGAGACGCTTTTTCCAGCGTTGAGACGTTCTAACTAAATTTTTCATGTGTGTGCTAGAAATTTTGCCTTGGCACAAGAATTTTTTCACGGGTACACTATTTACCACCGTTCAGTACACGGCATGTTGTTAGGTACCAAAAGTAGTATATTTGTGTACTAATAGTACTTGTATTTGTTTCGATCAAAAAAGAGGTTCCAAACACCTGTTTATTTCATTTTGTTACACACAATTATTTAAAAATTATTCAAAATAGTAACTTCTTGAATCGGAAAAAAATCACAAACAATCAGTGTCTTACGACAATTTCATTGGTGGTTAATTCGTTAAAATCGGGTAATTGGGTTGCCCGTAGTAAATTTTTCTTTTTTTTTTAATGAAACTTAAAAAAATCAAACCCATCTGGATTCAATTTTGGATTTTGGAAAATTTCGGGAGGGGTCTGATTGTAAAATGAACGTTATACAATTCGTAATACGTAATAACATTGTATAATGAATATCAGTTCTGGTGGACTAATTTGGTTTGGAGTGATTTTGAATTGGAAACTAATACAAAATTGGAACTAATTTGAAATTTCTCAACAAGTAAAAACATTTCTGAGGGGTCCTGACCCCCACGACCCTTCCACTGGTTCCGCCACCGATGCCAAGTAATACCGGAAAATTGGATCCTCCATCGAAATTGATTTGGGTGGCCCGTTTGAAACGTTTTGACTCAGCTCTAACCTAATTTATTATAAAAATCAAAAACCTATTTATAGTACACTAGAATTTATTGACCGTTGTTTATGAAAGGGTCCTTATAAGCATTTATTCAACATGACTTCTTAAATATCGTAGATAAAGCTTCAGTATGTTCAAAAAAGTTGTTCGCTTTATCAAGATACATATATTTCCAGAAGAGATCATCGGTCAATGTCTTGCAGCTTACAGGTTATTGGATTATTTTTGGTAAAATTGGCAAAAGTTTTAAATGCAATAATTTTTGAATGGACAAAACGAACAGACAGCTCTATTTTCAATTGGAAATGCTACATGAACACTATAACACTCAATACAAATCACTTGTCTCTCGTTACCTTTAGTAGAGTTATAGATGATTTAAAAAAAAACTATTCTTTGTCAAAATATGTCAAGTATCTTCGAATATACTCGAGATAATAAAAAAAATATGCTTTAATAAAAATTGTATATTTTGACGACAGAAGTAACTGCGTAGAATATATGAACCCCATAGGAATGATAATTGAGAAGATTTTTACAAAAAAATATTTTGAGGCTCATCCAAATACAACGAGCTATAACTTCTTAGGCATTTCAAGAAGACCCTTCGTGTATTCAGCAAAGATATTCGCGAAAGCAATCTCCCCAGCTTTTCTAAAGACGTTAGATTATTTCTTTTACAAAAAAAATCAGTTGAAAAATCTCACTTGTAGAAGGATTAATCACGAGAATCATAGTAGCAAATGAAAAATCTTGCTATTTTTGATGAGTAGTCCGAAAACACTATTAACGCTATCTCAGTCGTTTCCCCATTAACAACCAACTATTTGAAACATTTTATTTTTCAACAATTGCTAAGTTGCTTTGAAAATACGCGAGATAAGCCATTGTTATAATATAGAAAGTTTTCCATTTTGATAATTCAAAGCTTTTTACTGAACTTAACGAACTTGTCAGAATGATATTTCAAAAGTTACATTAATGAATTGGTTTTAAAGGTGTCATCCACAAACAACCAGCAATAATGTTGAATATATCAAAGATAAAGACTTTGTGTCTTCACCAAAGTTATTGGGAATAGCTTGTTCTACAACTTTGCTGAAGACATCATTTTAATATATGCACTTGCAAGAAAGTTTTTTAATATATCTCATTTTTAGGGAGAAAAATCATTAACATAATAACACCATATGAAAAAGGGGGGGGGGGGCGTAGCGTAGTTAGTAAATCGATTGCCTTGTACGCAGCGCACCTAGGTTCGAGTCCCGACCCCGCACATAGGGTTAGAAATTTTGCATAAGAGATTTTTCTAACCCGAAGAGACGAATGACCTTAAGGTTAAAACCTCTATAATCGAAATTATAAAAAAAGAACATATAAACATATATAACATATACTTTCGACAAAATCCTCCGAAGATGTCATTTACCCAAATTTAACGATTTATACGCAAATAAATGGATCGAACAATTTTGCTAAAGAAAAACCACTGTGCGATGAGAACTAGCGAACACTTTTTCTTGCGGGACATACCACTTGACTAGCGGTTTGCTCAGGAACACAGTCAATGCCATCGTTTGAGGAGCTAGCCGCAATCCAGTGCACAGTGGAAGAAATCCAACCAAAAAGGCAATTAATTGGAAGCCGCTGAAAAAGTATCACAATATACACACCAAAAGTTGCGAAATGTTTTAGGTAATAAAATGCAATCAAATTTGTTCACCGCACGCAACTGTGACCGGAGATATGGGGCTTTAAATATCCGGAATATTACCGGTTTTCTTCAAATCTGAGGCCTAATTCAGAAGTCGCTGAAAAAGTTTAAAGAATTATACCCTTAAAGTTATGGAAAATTCTAGCGATCAAAATGCAATCACATTTGTTTATTGCACGCACCTGTCACCAGAGATATGGGGCTTTGAAGATCTGGAACATTACCGGTTTTCATCAAATTTGAGGTCTAATTAAGAAGCCGTAGTAAAAGTACAAAGAATTACATCCTTAAAGCTGCAGAAAACTCTAGCGATCAAGATGCAATCAAATTTGTTAACTGCACGCAGTTGTGACAGGAGATATGTGGCTTTGAAGATCCGGAACATTACCGGTATTCATCAAATCTGAGGCCTAATGCAGAAGCCGCTAAAAAAGTTCAAAGAATTATACCCATAAAGTTGTGGAAAGCTCTAGCGATCAAGATGCAATCAAATTTGTTCAATTTGTAATTCTTTGAACTTTTTGAGCGCCTTCTGTATTGGGCCTGAGATTTGATGAATACGGGTAATGTTCCGGATTCTCAAAGCCCCATATCTCCGGTCACAAGTGCGTGCGGTGAACAAATTTGATTGCATCTTGATCGCTAGAGCTTTCCGCAACTTTTAGAGTATAATTCTTTGAACTTTTTCAGCGGCTTCTGAATTAGGTCTCAGATTTGATGAATACCGGTAATGTTCCGGATTTTCAAAGCCCCATATCTCCGGTCGCAAGTGCGTGCGGTGAACAAATTTGATTGCATTTTATTTCCCAAAAAATTCCGCAACTTATGGTGTATATATTGTCATACTTTTTCAGCGGCTTCCAATTAATTGCCTTTTTTGTCGGATTTCTTCCACTGTGCAGTGCTATCCTTATCTTGTCACTAAGTTAGTGCCGGATTGTGATGAGACTAAGTCGAATTGAATGTCCATGCCTGATTTAACATTAAGATGAAGGAGCTCAAGAAAATGTTATGAATCCAATGTGAGTTTCTACTAGAAACAAACAATATGCAGTGTTGTATGAAGAGTAAATTTATTCAAAAATTGAGCCAATAGAAATCTGTACTATACTGAATTTTATTGTTATTTTTGCTAGAGGCGAAACATAAACATACTCTAAACCTTCTAACTGGCGACAAAATGTATGAACTAGCAGCGGTTTGGGTCAGAACCTGATTCAGTTTCGGGGTCCAGCAAAAACGTCATACAAAACTAGGTTGATGATGACACGTCAAATGTGACGGAGCTTTCAAGCAATTCAATCTTCAATGCCGAACTTGAATGCGAGCTATGTTGCGAGCAAGTGTTAAAATAGAACACTGCAAATTATATAGTGTCATAGTTGTAAATCGTACCCGAAATCGTCAAAATATCTCTTCCCTTCCCGATAGAACTGGTGAAGTGGCAACACTGAATAGATGATGTTTCATAGCTCTGTTGAGTTCTGCCTCACTACACTTAAAAGGTGTCGATCCAACGCTTCAACGCGAGAAGAGCTCCCACGTAACGGTGAGTATTTCAGCTGACTTTGGTGTGGGAGGATGTTTACAAACATTGCTTCGCAATCGATATCTCAGGGTTCTCATGTAAATTCTGGATTGAAAAAGATTGTGCAATGTGACGTTCGAAACATTTTATGTTTCTAAAAGATGCAATGATATTGCATGGTAATACAACACAATCCAAAAATCTAAGCTTTCGTTTGTGTTCTACATTTTTTCTATCCTACGGAAATTCCTCTTTTCGTAACTGCATTCCTTTACACTACAATCCTAGGTATAGGATTATATTTCAAAACAAATGGAAACTCAGCACTCAATCCACCCACCCTCCTACGCCGTCGAAGTCACTCACGGATGCACTGCAGACACCCTCTCATTCTCTCTCACACACCAACACAATCAACTCAAGCTCTCACGTAACAGATATGATGGCGATGGTTGGTGCATTTCCCATCACCACTCCCTTGCCACGAACCACCCCTTCCCAACCTCTCTACGAAGTGGTAGAAAAAAGCGCACAACCAACGATAATAACGCTCGAAATGATGATGTCTGTGACAATTTCCCTGATCGTAATTCTCGGAAAATTATGTAAACACAGAGCGGGAGAGCTCCGCTGGCTGGCGGAGAATGCTAGCTGAAAACGAATCCACGAGCACGAGTGTACCGAGCAGAGTGTGGAAAATCCGAACCCCGAAGCCAAAAAACCTGCTGCGATTGTTTTACGGGGGGCGCTTTCCCATTCACCATTCCCAGGACCACCTAACCAGACCTATGCCTATAGAGATGGGAGAAGTAGCACTACCCACCACCCCACCATTCAACACCATTCAGAAGCTCTCTTCAGTTCCGTCGTCTTCGCGTTCATGTGCCACTTGTTTCGCCGAGAATAAAAGCCAGGAAGGCCAGGAATGAAAATTCCAACCACGACACCAGAGTGGCGCGCTCGCTGGCTTTAAGAGTCAGAAACGGAGTATTATAAACGCATTTAAAGCGATTAAGAGACAAGTCTGCTCTGGTTTTGGCCTCGGTATCTGAAATCTCCGACTGTAGTTCGGGCACTCTTCTATGCCCTGTGGGTGGGGGGGGGGGTGGCGTGGATAGCGGGTGGAACGACGTGTTGGAAAATTTCAGCAGCCAAGTGAAAGCGTTTGAAAGTTATACCGACCCACAGAAACATCGCCGGGGCCAGCCCGGTACCCAGTTTAGCCAGAGTATTTAGTTTAGCAAACCACATTGTCACAGGATTTTGCAGTAGCAGCAGCAGTAGAAGCTTGCTGGAACTTGGTCGGTTCGGTGGAGGGTGTGTCTGGCTTCTCAGGTTTAGTTTCTTTTTTTTTGGGAGGAAACGGCTTGTAGCGTCGGTCTGCAGTGGCAGGGTCTTGGGGAGGTTAGCCGGAATTGTTGTTCTGCAAGCCACAACAAATTGCTCCGCTCGGGGTGAGGTTTTGCGTGCGGGCGTCGAAAACCGGTTTTATGATGACAAGTGCACAAGTTTCGGTACAGCGGTGGTAGTGTAGTGGCACTATAATTTTCTTAGAGCATCAAGGGAAGGAAAAATTGATGTTAAGGTCATTTTCTTTTGTAAATTTCCGGTCAACAGTTGATGACTGACTGGTTCGCATAGGTGTTCGCAGCCTTTTTTATTCTTGGAAGGCTGGGATGAGATTAACGAAAAGTTTTTTTGTTAGTATGAGTGACTGCCTGTTTGCGGCTAATTGACAACTAATTCTAATTGGAGAAGAAAGTTTTTCGAAATACGAAACGGAAACTTAAGTTATAGCTTTAACTATAATGATTGAGTGATACTGAAAAGGACCTTTTGGATGTTTTTTGGATTGATGAAACAAAACATTTAATTTCACGGGCCAGATACTGAAAAGGAAGCTCAGTAGAATTCTGATACCGGTAAACTTCGCACAAGTGCAACAAATTCTGGATGACGATGGTCAGGTTTAACTACTGCTACTGTGGCTGAAGCACTCCGGTGGACTTGCCGGCGATACGCTTGGTGCGGGTTAACGACTCTATGATACGATGGGAAATTGATGTTTGAAAATAATATCCAAGAAAGTGAAGCGCACTATATCATTGCTCACTCGCTAATTATTGTTTCGATGCATTATTCTATGTATTTTTTCGATAACTAATAAATTACAACTATTGATTTGCCTAATGTTCATCCCTAGTTGCCACTTATTTATAAAAGTTTTAATTTATTAGTAGTATTTTTGTAAAATAACAGGACATTTTCTTGGATTTCTCAAAGATTTTCTTATTTATTTGTTCTTATATTTCATCTGACGTCTTCATGAAATGGTTTTTGAATAGGAAAAAGCCCATTTGAGGATATATTTCAGATGCAATCCTCAAATGGATGTAAAAACCCATCATCTATTTATATTTTTCACACCTGATTACAATGGTTTTACACTACAATTAAACATAATTGCATAGTAGACAATATTTCAAGAAGAAATTTTACAAATCTTACAAAAATGGAATCTTAAAATCTAAGTTAACTTGTTTAGTCTATTTTTGAAAACATCACAAGGTACACGAAAGTCAAAATGGTCATAAACACTATTATAAACATTGCACATCGCCTTAATGGGTTCGTTCTGACATTGTGCGCTGAAATTTCGAGTTTTAAGAAGTTATGCGATCTGAGATTTCTTGGGGGCACATTGACGTTTATTTGTGAAAGAATATCCGGAGCATCTATTTGGCCAGTTAATATCTTTCCAACAAATACTGCTCTAAATGTGTTCCGCCTTTTCGCTAGAGTTTTCATATCGAGCATTATTGGTGATAATATAGAGCTTTATTGCATTGTTAATGCTGTAATGGAGTTTCAATGCAACATTAGTGCAAATGTATAGCCAATATAGTGCAATGGCTAAATGCTTATGGTTACTTGAGTCATTCCATTTTTTGCTAAAAAGTCGTTATTGTTATTATTTATTTAGGCTTTAACCTCGAGGGTCACACGCCTTTTTTGTAAATAATAGGATACATTTCAAAAATATAATTCAAAACAAAAATTATCGAATATTATTTCTGTCGTCTATCACGGGCGCACTGCTTTCTGCTTCTTGTGTTAAGGAATTACACCACAGTAGTATTTTTGAAAAAAGAAATTTTATTTATTGGCCTAAAATATGCTTTAGGGTCTTAAAAATGATGTGTCGAAGTACAGAAGTTGACAATGATACATAAATGTTCAAATTTTTAATTCTACCTTTTAAATTTACCCTGCATATACCAAAAACTTTAACCGTATTTCCCTTGACACTACTTTTTTGAGCCGCCCGGAAAAGTATCCCGAAGAAATAATTGTTGATCGTTTAAAAATGTTCACAGTATATATAAAGTTGCTTTCTCCAGAGACGTTCGTAGGATTTTATTTTTTTACTGCATCTTTTTAAAGAAGCAATTCTGTGTCGATTTTTTGACATTTCCAGTGTTTATCGATAAAAACGTATGTCATTTGACGAAAAATCAAAATGTCGAAAAAATCTTAAGCCGCTACAATCAGTTTTTTCGGCATTTAATTAGCAAGGGACTGGAAGGTGAAGTATATTTTTTAATATTTAGAGCCATAGTACTCAAGGGAGAGCAAGGTGTTGAAAGGAGAAAGTTTAGAAAAGCGTGGAAGGATCATATATGCAAGCTTAGAGCTCACCGGCGACTTAACCTTTTGTCTGCTACCGTAGGGGTCAGGGTCTTTTGGCATTAGAAATGCGAATCACCTGAGTCTACGGCATGTCCGAACAAGCGTAAAGTAACTTGTTACTTCATGCTGTCGGAACCGACAAAAAGTTAAGTCACGGTAAACTTCCACACTAAGCATTTGCGACGTTGAAACTCATTGAATGAGCCAGTTTTGTTTGTTCCCTCACCAATTGCCTGCCTGAGTGATTTTATTTTATCGACTATTGTGACTGTCTCAGCGTGTGTGACAATATGGTCACATGTGTTGCTGATTTGCACGGTGTCGGCAGCTTTCACCCAACGCTGCAACGATGCATCCCCCTCACGGTAAGTTCTATTTTTACCATTTTTTGTTAACCATTTTTGTTAACGACCTATTGAGTCAATTTGTCAACAGTTGGCTGTGGCTCAGTGGCTCATTCAATGAGTTTCAACGTCGCAAATGCTTAGTGTGGAAGTTTACCGTGACTTAACTTTTTGTCGGTTCCGACAGCATGAAGTAACAAGTTATACCATTGACACACATGTGATTTCCTTACAATGATTCTCATACCACGTTGTACTCGTACAGCGGCGGCGTGACACACATGTTTTGTTACCGCTGTATGATATTTTTCAGCTCGCAATCAAAGCAAACTTGCATTTTCTCTGATCATAGTAAACAAACCAAATTTTATATCGAACAGTGAGCACAAGTCCAAACGTTCTAAATAGGGTAAACACTCCCTACCTCATCTTATTTTCTGATGAAAATTCTAAATAAGGGAAAACAGCAAAACTGTTTCACAGAATAATCCATTTATATAGTAAAATAAATTCATTACAGTTTTATTAATGTTTCAGCAATCGTCAAATTTGTCGAGCATGCGATGCAAGTTATGTGAAAATATAACTCTTGATTTTTTTCCGATTTCTTATCTTGAAATTAATGGTGAGACAAAATTATTTATTACTACTAGCCTTATTACCTCAAGACATACCAACACTTTTCACCAAATTATAATTTATCGTATTATAATAACTTTGAAATATAATATTTCTTCACACTGAATGATTACTGACTGAATGTTAAATTCGGTATAAATTTCGAAACACCTAAATTTGAAAGAGAAATGGACAATTTTCCTAAACTTGGACTTGGTTTCTCCCGAGTATTTCTAACCAAAAATTCAAATTATTTACCATCTGACACTCCACATCCAACGGAAAAAGTATTTTCTATCAACTAGAAGTAAAGTGATAGGAGTTTTCATTATCTTGATCTGCATCATTTTGAGCCAAATTTTTTTTATAGTGAAGCAAAACTGAAAAGCTTGCAACTACATAAATTATTTGTATTAAACTTGAATTTCTTCATGTCTTTAAATTGAAAAATTTGTTATTCCTTCAAAAATAATTATTTTACCAAAACCAACAAGGATCGCAATGAAAACGTAAGGTTTTACCGAAGACTACATATTAAGAAGACTGATATCTCTTTTCTTCCCCTATACAAACGAGAAGCGACAGAGATTATATCGCCTCTATTGGAGGAAGGTAGGAAGCTTAATGTAAAAGTGTATATGTGTGTGTGCATCACTATGGGAAGTACCACCTTTACCCGCAAGTGGCGTTGCTGTTACTGTCTCCAGATTCTGGACAGAGTTTCCAGTCTTATTGATAAGCAGTCTTCGGTTTTACGTAAACTTTTCCGGATCGTATAGTATTCAACAAAGAAATTTTCAAAATATTGCGATCGGGCGGCCGGAATTACCTGAATTTATTAGAAAATCGGCGATGAAAAAATTCTTTTGTGAACATTTACATTTAAATTTTTTTCCAACACTGTTCAAGGGTAATATTTGTAAAGGATGTTTGTGATCTTTAATTATTTTTTTTTTTAAATATTGTTCGGAAACCGCCATTTGTATAGCAAAATATATTATAATAATTAAAATAGAGGGAATTAATTCTGATAATTTTTTGTTGAAATTTTCAGAAAATATGAAAAATTAGTGAAAAACGTAATTACGAAATAAAACTGTGTTATGAGTATTTTTAACGCAATCGTAAAATTGAGGAAACTGTAATGACATTACGAAGAAGTTATCAATAAATAAGTATTTGAACAATTTTAAGTATAATTTGAAATTTCTTTGCATTTTCCTTAAAATAATATAACAGCTTCCAAAATGTTTTGATTTTTTTTCGACAAAATTAATTAGCGTAAAAATACGCCCTTTCTATAAGCTGTTTACAGCTAGCAAACCAAAAAAATGTTTTAAATATGATTGCAAATAAAAACAATAGTTTTAATTACAATTGCATTATACAGAAAATAGCGATAAAAGATTTTTCGATAGTTGTCTTACTGGAGCTGTAGAGCTAGGGTCTCGGAAGGCCTCCCCGTTAGACTTACAATTACAGCAGGCCGTGATTCTGAATGTGATGTTCATTGTACGGTTCAGGTATGTGCGGGCGTAGGTACTCGCGATCGCGTGTATCATCGCGAAGGGCTCGAGCATTTGTACGTTAACGTGTTCGATCGCGTGTGCCTTTTTATGTCACGTGTGCTAACGTGTATGTAACTTTGCGTGTATAAATTTTATTTTATAACCGTGTGCCTTTGGCATATTCGCGTGTGTTCTTGAATAATCGCGCGCGGACTGTGAATTTAATACTTTATTTTTGGTCTACGGCTCAGATGTTGTAAGAAAATGAGATCTTCCATATTACTAGAGTTCCCGGACATGTCGCCATGGAACGTGTTGTCTAGTGGATATGAGCTTTATTTTTTTGATTGGTCCTACTGAATGTATGAACCTAAGTTATTAGGATAGAGGGTAATGGTTTCCGGACGTGATCGCGACGGACGTTTGTAGGTTCGCGTTTGAAACTTCGTAAGTGCTAAAACGTTCATCTTATTACCGGGGTGATATCAAGTTTGCATGATCGCGGGCGTAGGTGTGCGTTGTTAATCGCGAAGAGCTTAAGCGTTCGTATGTTAACGTGTTTGTCGCGTAGGCTCGCGTGCATGTGACTTCGCGTGTACAAAACTGGTTTTTGTAACCGCGTGGCCATTCCTATGTACGCGTGCGTTTTCGGATGGTCACGTGGACCTTCATTCTGATAGTTTTTGGTGTACAATTCACATTCTGACAGGGAGTAAGTTACGCCACATCACTAGAATTCGCCAAGTAACGCGGTGTCCAGTGGATACGAAAGCTATCTTTTTTAATTGGTCCAATTGGAGGCATGGACCTAGTCTGCTGATATCAAGGATAAAAACATCCGGAAGTGATCAATTCATGATCGTGCGAGCGCGAGAGTTTTTAGGTTCACGATTGAGACCGCGTTTGAATATTTATAAGCACTGAGACGTTATCACCGGGATGTTATCATGTTTGCGAGATCGCGGGTGTAAGTGCCGTGGATGGCTGCGAAGGGATCAAGTATTTGTACGTTAACGTGTTTGTCCCATGGTGTATTTTAAGCTTACAAAAATAGGGATATTGACTAAATGGTGACATATTGTTTTCTTTATTTTTAATAAACAAAAAGGTAAGGGTAGTCTGATAACTATTTCTGAATATTTCATGTAAAAAAGGGGTCGTCAAGCGTAAATTTGAATTTTGAAAAAAATCTTTTTTTTTTATTTTTGCATATTTGCAGCTTTATGAATTCAGGTTGGTGAACGGAGAACAGTGAGTCTAGTTAAGTACGGTATGCAAACTAGGCTCGATGGCAGATCCAAGACATAGTGTCTCGATCATATACATTTGGAACAACATCAGATGTTGTTTCAAACTGTTCTCAACTCCTTTTCGACAGCTCTCACAACACCACCCACGTTACGGCTTGGTGACGCCAAACTGGTGTCGAGGGAGTCAATTAAGGTTGTCTGACGTATTCTTGATGGTCACATAATTAGCTTCTGCACTAGAATCATCAGACAGTCTTAGTTGATTATAGAATTAGGGATTTTTTTTTATAATAATAGTCGAGCTGAGAAATAAGTTTCTAAATGTGTTCTACTAATGTCATACAATTCAGCGCATTCGCCGAAAGGTTAAGTATGGAAGATCTTTTCAGTAAGTGAATTTATCATTAATGATACATACAGGGTGTTTGGTTCATGGTTAAGAATCTCTCGGGGGGTGATAGACTGCCATATTTGGAGAAAAAAATTGTTCTACACATACCATCAAATCTCAACCGTTACAGAGTTATTGAACTTTTTGTGTAAAAAACTTATTTGTCTTAAAATACCTCTAACTTTAAAAGTATACTTTGTATTTTAAATGTTTTAGTTCCATTCGAAAGGTGAGAAAATTTTCTATTGAATGGTGTTCTCATATCTTTTAAGTAATTAGTTTTAATTACCTTTTAACTGTAAAGTAGTTAAAAGTTAGTGTTTTTGAGGAGGTTTTTGCTAATTTTCTCGAAATAATGAAGTATGATTATAGCAATATCCAGTATCCAAAAGTTGAGTTTTAGGACGATTCATAATTTGTTCTTGGACGTCATATTTCTATCTCTTCTCATTTCTTAGTAATTTAATTACTATACTTTTCCCGTAACCGACTTGCAAGTGCTTAAAAGACTCTAATCTAAAAAATATGCTTTATATCATTATTTACAAGATTTCATTGGAAAGCTGAGAAAATTTCCTATCAATGTATGTACAAATGTCTTTTAGTTAAGTGTACTAAATGATTTTTTACTAACGAAATATCTAAAAATTTGTGTTTTTTGGAGAGTTTTTTAATTATTCTAATTATTAATCAACAAAATTTATCGTTACTATTGTTCATTTGATGCCCCTTAATGTTCTCTATAACTTTTAATTTGACACTTTATCTACATCTCTTTTCATTTTGCTGCTATTTAATAGTTAACACAGCATGAGCTCGCCACAAATGTAGTGGGTTCGAAATCGTTATTTTTGCATATGAAACGATGTGATAAAAACGATTTTGCGTCGAAACCAAAAGAGATAATTGAATGGAGTCAAAGAAAGAACTGTAGAGCTTGCTGAGATGCATTATTTCCATGATAATAACGGTGATGTTTATAATTTACTATTTTAAGAAAATTAACGAAAATGCTAATAATAGCACTAACTTTAAACTAATTTACTTTTAAAAGAATACTAAATTCACTTAACTGAAAGGTATTAATACATTTTTCACTGTAAAATTTTCCTGGCTTTCGAATAAAAAGAAAAAAAGTACAATAAGTGCCGTAATTTTTCAATTAGAGCTGGTACTAGTGAAAATAACATAAAAATATCCAAGTTGAATAACCCAAAATCATGAAAATAAGAAAAGGTAAGTGTATCATGTCAAAGAACAAATTAAGCAGCTCATCAAGACTAACAATCTGAATTATTAAAAAGATGAGGTTAACTATTATGATTTTCAAGAAATGAACGAAAAATCGTCTGAAATTGTTTAATTTTCAATAAATTACTTTGAAAAGGCTATTTAAACTCATTAGCTGAAACATGTGAGGGCATCACTCAATGCGAAATTTTCTCACCTTTCGAATGGAACTAAAACATTTAAAATACAAAGTATACTTTTAAAGTTAGAGTTATTTTAAGACAAATAAGTTTTTTACACTAAATGTTCAATAACTCTGTAACGGTTGAGATTTGATGGTATGTGTAGAACAATTTTTTTCTCCAAATATGGCAGTCTATCACCCCCCGAGAGATTCTTAACCATGAACCAAACACCCTGTATATACTTAAATACACTAAATACGCGTCGATTCTTCCTTCCGGAAAGGAATCGGAAGTTTTACTGTAATGTTAAAATCCAATGGATACAAAACATTATATTAAGGCGGGGCTGGTGGATAGAACGATGACCTCGGAACATGTCTGGCGCTGTACACGAAATGGGTCATCGAGCTAACAACCACCTAGCTATTTGCACGAATATATTTAAATACATGCAAACATATTTTTTCTGTAAATCACTACCAGCTAGTGGGAGATAGGATGGTTAACACACAAAAAAATTGCATCTTTAAGAATTCAGCCTTGTTCGTCTGCTAGAGCCCATCAAACATATTTTCATATTAGGCTGACAAAATCGGGGGCTAATCAAATCGGGTCTTCAATGTATTATAATAGATAGGCAGTATTTGAAGAAATTTCCTGTGGACGAGTGTAGAGCGACTTTGTTTCTACTAACTTGGAATCAGCGTCGTAGTCAGTAATTCGGTTTGGTAGGGGGATTGGTGAAAATTTAACTTACTGTCCAAATAGAATAATTCCGGAACCGTTATTTTTTAAGTTATAAAATGAAGGAAAAAAATATTTTTCAACAAATTGTAACAGAGTTCGTGTCTTCAGCGAATTTGTTGAGATTATCGTTTAAAACAACTTTATTGAAGGCATGAATACTACGCGAAAGGAGTACATCGAGCAACAATATATATTGATATTTACGAAATGTTTTTTTTTCAATTATAGAGGTTTTAACCTTAAGGTCATTCGCCTCTTCGGGTTAGAAAAATCTCTTAAGAAAAATTTCTAACCCTATGTGCAATCGATTTACCAACTACGCTACGCCCACCACATGAAATGTTCTTAATTCTATTCCTTTTCATAAAATAACTTTCTATTGTGAGCTTTACAATCTCAAACTTTGGGCAAATGTAAATGTTATTGTTTGTAAACAGTAAAAAAAGATTTATCATAAAGAGTACAATCATAATAATTTATTTTTAAGGTATATACAAATAGCCTAACATATTTTGATATCCTGAAAACATGGAGCCTTCATGTCTTCAACAAAGTGGTTTATAATAGCAGTCTCGAAGATTTTGCTGAAGACATTAATTCTCGAACTGAATTTATTTGAAAAGTAAATTCTCCCTAAATACTTTTTGAAGAATATAACGCCAACATTATTTTTTTCAGATAATGTGCTGTTTAACGTTTATAAAATTCATCGAAGATACTAAACCTCCGAAATTGACGGTTTCGAAATTATCTTGACATTAAATTACTGTTTTCGAACATTTATTTTACATATTTATGTAATTAGTAATGCAACAAAAACCAAACACTAACAAAAAACGATAAGAACCTGCTAGAGTCGAACGGAAAACGCTATTTTTCATAAATGTGCCTCTACTTTCGAAAACTCGATGTATTCCCAAAATATAAATATTTTCAGCAAATGTTGAAAGTTATGCAATTTTTCGATGAGCATAGACATTAAACCAATTCCAACTTCGCGTCCTATTAAAAAAAAACAACAATCCATATTACATACAGTACATGCGTTCACAAGTGAGCTCAACATGATAAGAAATCTGAGGATTATGATTGATTGTAGAATTCTGGGATGAGTTTCTGTTGAAATGTTGTCATGCAGGTATTTAACATTTATGTGATTGAACAACTGTGAGATCAAGACCAATAGATCAGTTACAGATCAGGATTCCATTCCCACAAATTTTCAAAAATTCTCATGATGCTTAAAACAACGGGTTATCAATGTACTGATCAGATAATTATTATTGTAGTATTGAATTAAATTAACCAGCATAAATACATTTTCCTCTTCAACCCAATTATTTTTTTTGAGTTGCGGGAGGGAGTGATGGGTCGATGGGGTTAGCCCCAAAGCCTCCTCTTGACTACGCCGTTGCTTGTAGTAATTTATATCGCTTTCCAATTTCTGAGATATGTTTCAGATCGATCCGATGGTTATAAGAAAATTTGCAGTCAGAAGGTTCGCGCAAATGAAAATTTTTGCATCGATAAGTGATCAAGTTCCATCCAGACAACAAACAAACTGAGTTTTTATTGGATTCTGAGAGGGTTATGACTTTCATTGGTTCGATAAAAACACACTGGGGAAAAAATTCAGTTTGGAAAAGGAATTTTTTTTCAAATAACTTTTTTTTCTTGAAAGTGCCTAACTTGAATTGTTGACGGTAGATGGGGAACATAATCACCTATCTTGGAGCAAAATTTCATCCAAATCAAAAATAGGGTTTTTTTTAGTAAATCGACTTTAAATTTTTAAAATCGTTTTTTCCAGTGTAGGATTCGATGAAGAAGTTTTTCAATATTTTTTCAAAAGACAGTCTAGAACATTTTTGAAAAACCAAAATATGCAAAGTGGCTTTTTGTGACAAAGTCTTCATGTACAAAAAGTTTCATTAAAAACTGAGAGGGTGCTGTCAACTCCGAAAACGATTTAGCGCGAAATTAATCCATAAAGAACGTAATTGCATTTGTTCAAGATGGCGCCAGTATCGATCAGCCTCTAAACAACTCAAGGTTCTGCTCAAAACATTACGAGCTCATGTGAAAGGAAAGTGCTTGTCATCAATGAAAGCGCGTATGATATTTCGCGTGAGTTAACAATATAATAATTTAAGGTGCTGTTGAAGTAGATAACCGAAAAAACATGATCGAAAAATAGAAGGAAAAGGATTTATTAGTTATTGATTTTTAAATAATCTGCAGTATTCATACTCTTCAATTAAAAGTAGAACCGCAGATTTTCTAGACGTGTATATTGTTTTATTTCACCTCGAATATAGTGAACTATCGTACCCTCACAGTTTAAAAACATCGAAAAAGTGTCTCCGTTTTATTCGATGTAGCTTGAAAAATATTTAGCCACGCATAAAATCATTATTGACAAAATGATGCCAGGTGTTTACCTTTCCAGAAGTGCTTGTTAATGAAATGATATACTATAATGTCCAAAAGTTTGGATCAATTTGGTTTACACAAAGTTCTAAAACAATTCGCAAGAAAAAATGATTTTTTCGCGCTGAAACCCTAACCCCCCCCCCCACCTAAGAATCGCCCGCAACTTCTACAACACAAAACGTAGTGCAGCCAGCTCCATAGGGCTCCACCAACTTTCCTGTACCGCCAACTAGCTTTCGTATATGAATGTTAAAATATATATGGGAGAATATTTTCAGCCTGAAAAATCGGAACATATATGATGTTTGTTGAGCCACAACCATAATAAACCACCAATAAACACATTGAAATTCAACCATCAGTGCTTTATCACATTACTTTTAAAAAATATGCGATCTTTTAAAAACATCATATGTTGATTACAAAAGGCTTTGTAAAATCGGGCTAATAGCCGACAAATCTGGGTTCGGCAAAAAGTACGTCGGACAAAATCAGGTGCTATCTCCACTATAGTATTATTTCATAAAAATTATTAAAAAAAATACTCTGGAACTTTGAAAACTTTTATTTATTTCTCAATAGCGCACATAGATGCAAAATTTTGCTTGAAAACCAATTTTTTTCTTTACTTATATAAACTCTTTGGTCTTAAATTTGATTATTAGACCAACAATCGATGCATACATATATAATTCCACTTAAAAAATGTAAAGAGAACGTTATGGGTTTCACTTATCAAAACGGTTTGACAAAAAAAATTGTATAAGTCAAACATAAATGCATGTACCATAGGGAGAATTTTTTCACCATATAATGCATATTTTTCAAGACGAAACTTTTTTTATTGAATTATCCGGATGATTCGATTATCAAAAACGACATCTTTCTGAACTCTACGAGTAATCGAATCTGGCCGGAACTATTTATATGTGATCAGTTCAAAACACGAAGGAAACTTTTTTCAAAACAATATTCTTCAAACGTCAAATTAATGGAAAGTAAAAGCTCTAGAGTTCACCACTGCCTGGAAATAGCGCTGGTGGCATTTCCATTGGTTGTATTTTGAGGCAGTACAACGGATGGGTGGCATGGTACCGAAATCAATGTTGTATCATGATGCTTGCGTGATACCACCGTGATTCTGGGTGACACACATATGATTTCATGGTGTACAGTGATTTTGGTATCACATGTGTGTCATAAGTATTACTTTACGCTTGTTCGGACATGCCGTAGACTCAGGTGATTCGCATTTCTAATGCCAAAAGACCCTGACCCCTACGGTAGCAGACAAAAGGTTAAGTCGCCGGTGAGCTCTAAGCTTGCATATATGATCCTTCCACGCTTTTCTAAACTTTCTCCTTTCAACACCTTGCTCTCCCTTGAGTACTATGGCTCTAAATATTGAAAAATATACTTCACCTTCCAGTCCCTTGCTAATTAAATGCCGAAAAAACTGTTGACGCTACAATCATTCTAAGAAATGGGAAAACTTCAGTTTTAAGGTCAAAGATTACGGAAGATAGATTTCCGGTCGTGAACGCTTTCCATAAAAGTACTCCTGCGGATAAATTTTGCACAGTCGCCATCTTGTGATAAAATTGGATGAGAAATGAATGTTTGAGCTTCGCAACTAATATTATAATCACATTCTACAAAACCTTGATTCACTTCCCTGTTGCGTCTGGAAAAATTCCCGAAATATGCCTATTTTTCGTATTCGACCGTGGTGTAACTCCTTAATTTTTTTTCTGGATGGTGAGCAATGGTTTTGTTTACACTTTGCTGCTCGCTGGTCGTTACCTCTGCCTTCTCCCTAGCTTTTGGTTACGTCCTTGTCGTCGTCGCTAGAGCAGCTTTGATTTTCGCTGTAAGATGTTTGGTGCTTTTTATGTTTTCGAGTATGACTAGGGTCTTCTTTTAGTATGCTTAGCTATTGCTTTGGGGATATTGTGGCATATTATTTGACCGGCATTTGTGTTCCGGCTGGCTGTTTGTAGCCTATCAGCAGATATCGAAAGTTGTTTGTTAGTGTTGGTTGTAGTAAATGAATATATTTTAGTTGTTTCGGTCCATGCCTTGCCGTAGTCTGTTGTCTGATTACAGAACTGGCACGTGGGTGTCATGTCAATGCTATGATTTTTAAATAATTTTTTATATGTGAAAATAGTGGGTATTTTTGGAAAAATCGTCCCCGACCGCAAAAATAAAAAAAAAATATGTGCAATGAACTGTTCAAGGATACCATAAAAAACCTGTTTAGCGAAAATTTTTATAACATCGACAATTATTAATATTTTTTCATGTTCTCAAGTGGATTTTGCAAATTAGACATTGTACTATGCTGGACGTATAACGAGTATTTTATATAAATATGGCTACATACCTTTAAACTTTTTCTTGCGCCTCAACATATATAACCTCATAAACAGCACGGTATTGCTTTTTGGTTGACTCCCAAAGATTGCCATAGATCAGTTTCGCAACTCTTTGAAATAAACTGAAACTGCTCTAACATAATTCGATCTACTTGTCCAGCAAAATCTTCAACTGACATCCGTCTTTCAGTAGACGCACACCCTGGCCATGTTTCCCTGGTGTACATCCGTGTTTCGTCAAGAGATGCTCTTCTTGGTTAGCTGTAACGATATCCATGCTCTTCAATCGTTCTCTCCGTGAAAGTATTTTTCCCGCTAAGTGGAAGGAAGCTTTAATAACACCAATTCTTAAAGTCGGTAACGTCCATGTCATAAATTACAATAGGATTTTCGGCTTTTGCGGTCTGATTAATCAGAACGGGTCTGATTAATCAGACCGCAAAAGCCGAAAATCCTATAAATCATATTCCGGTCGTCTCCCCAAGTAAAAATAAATTACAATTTTAATCATGAGCTGCCTTGCAAAAGTTTTTGAATGTATGCTGTTAGAGATTCTCTACCCTGCAGTAAAACACAACATCACTACAGACCAGCATGTATTTGTTAGAAAATTCTCAACAACGACAAACCTAATGAGCTATGTGTCAACGCTGATTGATAAATTAGAAAAACGACAACAAATTTATGCAGCGAATGTAGATTTCTCAGAAGCCTTCGATCGTCTTCATCATCAGCTTGCTGACGAATATGATTTCCGGACTAGTTGACCAATTGGATCTCCTCGTACCTTACAAATCGCAGTGCATCTGTGAGCTTTGGAACTATATTTTCAGACCCTTTCGACATCACATCGGGTGTACCTCAAGGGAGTCACCTTGGAACTCTTCTCTTCGTGCTCTTCGTGACTGAAACCTGCAGCGAACTGACATCGTGTAATGTGATGTACGCAGACGATCTGAAAATTTAACAGCTCTGGTAGATTATTGTGTACTTCAGATGGACATAGAAAGGATCATGAGTTGGTGCGATAGAAACGGAATGACTATAAACATTCAGAAATGCAACATAATCACATTCACTTGAATACTCTCGTTATTTACATTTGAGTATGCAATGAGGGCTCCTCCAGTAGAACGAGTTTCATCAATGAAGGACCTTGGTGTTATACTTGACCGTAAGCTACGTTTCATCGAACACTTCAATGCAGTAACTGCTAAAGCCTATGCAGTACTAGGACTCATCAAACGAAACATCCCATATTTCAACGACGTCTACTGCCTGAAGGCACTGTACATTAATCTGGTACGCAGCATTCTAGAATATGGAGTTATCATTTGAGCCCCGTATCACACCGTACACATTGATCTCATAGAACGGGGCAAAAGAGGTTCGCCCAGTCTGCCCTTCGACGGTTTCCCTGGCGAAATCGATTTGAACTACCTCCGTATGAGCATCATTGTGTTCTTATCAACCTACCTGCGCTACGAAATATGAGAGTTTTTCTACAGCAACGTTTTGTGTTCGATCTTCTCGCTGACAACATTGACTGTTTTCTGCTTCTCGATAAGCTGGACATCAACATTCCTTGTAGGTCTCTGCGAAGAATAGACTTCTTTCGGTGCTCTACTCATCGCACGCAGTATGGCCAGACCGGTAGATGTTTGCTGTCAGCTTTTCAATAACGTTTTTCACCATTTTGACTTTTTTAGTAAAAAAAATGTTCAAATTGACAATAGGTTTAAGTTAGTATAGTGTTTTAGTCTGTACGAAAATGACTTATTCGAAGAAAATATATATCAAGCAAGATGAATTATTCTGCAGTTCTCCGCTGATGGATAACATGAATTGGCGCGTTAGTGAGTAGTACACACATAGTGACCACCAAGCGATCCACTGCACCATTGGTCTGCGAAATTGTACGGTAACGCCGAGAGTGAAGACTGGTGAGCGGAAGGGAAAAATAAAGGACTTCGGCAAGGACCTTTTGTGGAAGCACTTCGTGCTGACAGCGTCATTCCAATTCCGAGTGCCGGTGAGCTGTCGGAAACAGTAGCGAAGGCGTGTAATGTAACAATGCCGAGGAAACTGGAGCCGAGGAACTACCGGTGTCCGGCCCGGCGTACTGGTGTAGCGAGAGGCTCAGTCTGCTAAAAACCAGAAAACGCGTTCAGAGAGCAAGAGCTGAGGCAGTCAGAGAAGAGTGTAAGGTAACATTCGGGGCGGCCAGGGCCGCTTTTAAATGCGAGATAGTGTAAGTCCACCTGCTACAAGGAGCTGTGCAGAGAAGTAGACGCTTACTTCTGGGGCAATGCTTACAGTGTCGTTATGGTCAGGATGAAGGGTCCAATGACGCCAGTCGAAGTGTGCGCCGACAAACTGAAAATTATCGTGGAGGGTCTTTTCCCGAAGCACGACCCAACCACATGGCGGCCTACACCGTACGTTGATGCAGAAGGTGGAAATGCTGGTGACAATTGAGTTTCCAACGACGAGCTCCTTCTTGTGGCAAAAAGGCTGAAAGCGAAGAAAGCTCCCGGAATGGATGGCACTGAAGACTGCGATCCTGGCATTTCCGGATATGTTCAGGATAGTGCTACAGAAATTCTTGGGCGATGACTATTTTCCGGATAGAGGAAAGATCCAGAAGCTGGTGTTGCTGCCAAAACCAGGGAAACCACCAGGAGATCCAGAATCGTATCGGCCTATATGCCTGCTGGATACTCTTGGTAAGCTCCTGGAAAGGGTCATCCTCAACAGGCTGACGACCTTCGCTGAAAGTGAGAACGAACTATCACAGAGGCAGTTCGGGTTCCGGAAAAGGATATCGACAGTGAACGCCATCCGCACAGTCATCGCAGGCGCGGAGAAAGCATTGAAGCAAAAGAGAAGGGGTAATCGCTACTGTGCTGTGGTAGCGATAGATTTGAAGAACGCGTTCAACAGTGCTAACTGGGGGCCATCGTCGTAGCGCTGCACAGAATGCGAGTTCCGGACTATCTGTGTGTAGTTCAGAAAAGTTACTTCCCGAGTATTGGTCTACGAAACGAACATGGGACAGAGGTCGATTAGGGTCACGGCGGGAGTACCTCAGGACTCCATACTCAGCCTAACGCTCTGGAATATAATGTACAACGGAGTGTTAAAACTGGAACTGCCCACGGGAGTTGAGATCGTCGACTTTGCAGATGATGTTGTCCTGACGATAACAGCAAGACCTTCGAAGAGGTTGTTGAGCGTGTCCAGATCAGCGTCGGGGTACAATCCATCCCATCGATGCTTGCGCTAAAGAACCTGGATATGATGGTCGATGATCGGTTAAAGTACAACAGCCATGTCGACTATGTATGTGAGAAGGCTGCGAGGACAACTAACGCACTGGCAAGGACCATGCCGAATCACGGAGGAGCAAGATGCAGCATGAGACGTATCCTGGAGGGTGTTTTATCCTCAATACTGAGATATGAAGTACCGGCCTCGGCTTTTGCGCTGAACTCAAAGCGGAACCGGACGAAGTTGACAAGCACGTTTCGCCTAATAGATGTTCATGTCGCGAGTGCGTACATAACGATATCGTCGGAGGCGGTATGCGTAATTGCTGGGATGATCCCCATCTGCATCACTCTGGCTAAGGACGTGGAATGCTACCAGCGGAGAAATGCACGTAATAAAAGGAGACTGGTCAGAGCGGACTCGTTGGCTAACTGACAGTAAGCGTGGAGAAAGGACAGTGGACCCACCGACTCATCCCAAATGTGTCTGCTTGCGTACATATAAAGCATGGAGAGGTGAACTTCCATTTGACGCAGTTTTTGTCTGGGCATGGATGCTTGCGGAAGTGCCTGCCTCGGTTTAGATCCACCGCTGAGAATTAGATTGGGGCGTTAAATGGCTCGCAGAAACGTACATCGGTATCGGGAGCAATCTACCGCCGGAGAATTCATGGTAGGGTAGATTCACCGCCGTGGACGACCCGACAGAATCGTGACGAAAAAGGGAGTTAATTGGCTCACGAAACAAACACCGGTAACGAAAGAAATTCCGTTGTCGGGGAACTATCAGTCAAGGTAGGATAATATCTGAGTTGATCTCGATAAAGTTGGGAGCTAAATGGCTCAAGAAAGCGGATATCGGTATCGGGGAAAATTTCTCCGTTGGAGAGTCATCGGTCGGAGTAGGGTGAGTTCACCGTTGGGGACTATCCAAGTAGATCGTGATAAGGCCGGGAGCTGAATGACTCACGGAATTATGAAGGAATCAGAACTTAAACGGCTCACGGGGACGAGAGCGAAACGGCGACGCAATGGATGGAGACAAGAAGCAAGAGAAGAATCGAGAGTTAAATCAAAGCTAATAGGTCGAGAGGTGCGACGAAAGCACAACGATCTCCCCACGAAGTAATACTTTGTCGTAGTTCCACGAAGAAGAAGGGCGTGAAGAGTACGGACTGTTTTTAGTGGTTATGCACGAACGTGAGTCGTGAGTCCCACACAGTGCCAATACACTACAGGTCAGGCTTATGAAGCTTTTTAAACCTTACTACAAAAAATCTGTTTTAATTCCCCTAGTGGTGCAATTATGCCTTTCTCATCTCTCCAAAATATGATTCCATGGCTGGTTATATTCGTTTCAATTATGGATATATACAAAACATTCTTAGTGAGCTACGTGTCAACGGTGAAACACTTGAAACAATAAAAACATACTTAATTAGCCTAATCAGCATTAATTCAATGTTGTGTTCCTGCTAACCAATTTTGTCATGCGAGGGTGGGTGTGTGAAGAGGGTGAAAACCCCACGAACGAACCACTCCCCAGCTTAATTTGGGTTGCCTTGTGAAAATGCAGGTGGTATAAAGATGATGGGGTTGAGAGGGAGGTGTAACCCCTCTCCGTACACCCCTAGCTACGCCGATGCTAAAATTCAGTCGGAAAGATTTTTAGAGTGATTGCATATCCTTTCTATATGAGAAAGGCAAAAAACCAAAAAAAAAAAACATACATACACACAGACATTATCTGATCTCGACGAACTGAATCGAATGGTATATGACACTCTTGTAGAGTGATTGCATAGCCTTCCTTTATATGAGAAAGGAAAAACGAATCGACTCTTGGTCAATTTAATGATTTATTTTTGGGAAGATTAAAGAAATATCTTTTTGATTTTAATCTGGAGTAGATAAATTGTTTCCTTAGAAACAAATAAGTGCGCGTGTGTTTATTGACTTACTATTTTTATGTAATTCATACCCACTCACTCACTCCCTTTACTAGCATTCTTTAAGATCACCGTGCTTCATTAGTTTGGTGCAGCGTATTCATTCAGTTATTTTCAGTTCAAACTCAATTTCAGTTTCAGACTGAATTTATGGTTCTGAGTGGGATTATTCACATATAACAAACAAATGTTTTTGAATGTATTTATATTTCCTCTGAACTGAACGCTTTCGATTCTGTGTGAAACTGCAAGAAACTTGGAAGTGAATGAATGAAGGAGGCGTTGAAACTGGTAAATGTACGCAGAAATAGGAAACTTTTATAAAAATTAGCTCTTTCTAAATGTTGTAATTATACATTTCCGTAAGTCTGAGCAGATTATTTTTAAAGAATCGCAACTTTTTAAAAGAGATTCGGCTCACTTTTTTACAAAAGTAGATTCTTTTGATCAATTCACGATTCACTCGCTCATCTCTGATCAGCAGTGACATTGATTTAATAGAGTGAAAACCGAGAAATTTCATCGCTCATCGTAATCACGCCGTGTACCACCGATGAGTGGCGCGTGTCTTGGACTGCTTAGCACGCCATCCTCCAGCGAAAAGCTGTGAAGGTAAATCAACCTCCTTCGGTTTTCTTTTAACAAAAGCTCTGCTGCTTATGCTACCACCCTCATTTCCTTTTCCCGAACAAGCCGGTATTGATAGTGTGTAACCAAGCGAACCCGAAAAATCGATAGGAAAATAATATCGTTTAATACCTAACCTATGGGCTATTTATAGCTCCGACCGTTACGTTCTTCCTCGGCACGGCACGGCACGGTGTAGTGAAACGAGCGAATTCTTGGCGAACTCTGACTAGCCAAACAGCCAAACATCAGCCAGCAGCAGCGGTTGATTCATGTTTTCGTGCGTTTTTTCTTCCATTTCGGTTCTGTTTGGTGTTGTTGCTGTTGTTGTTGTTTAGGTTTGCGTCCACAACATGACGAAGCACGTTTGCGATTTGAGGTCTCAGACCGATGAATTGCGGAATGAGGTGGACCGTTTTTTGCCTTCACCGGTGCTTCAATGCTGAAACTGTGTCCACGTGGTTTTGGGTGACTTTTTGAAGCCACTTCAACAATGATTTTGGCACACACACATACACATACATACACGTATACAAACTCGAAACCACTAGTGCACCGCTTTTGTAGCATGATTTATCGAGCTAGGTAATTGATGGAGGGTTTTGTGGGATGGTTTTATGTTTGCACAGGTTATTTGCAGAGGTTTGTTGTGGATGTTAGAGACCGACTATCAACAAAATCCCGAACATGTTTGAGGAACGTTATGCATGGATGTGAGGAAGCTAGTCAGGCAAGATTTCAACTTCACAGAATTGGTTGGAGTTTATTTCTTTAGCTGGTTTTATGCCTTTTATTAGTTTAGTAACACGCCGAATATTAAAATTTCGTCAGATGCATCTTTTAGCACATTTCAGATTCGTAACAACCAAATAAAACAACCTTCAACATTATATAGAAGTGATGTCGTAAATCATGCGCCTCCATAAACTAATTTCGATGGAGTTTCTCGGTCATTTGTTTCGACAGCATGACGGGCGCAATTAACATCGCATTTAAAGTCCATTAATTTACTAAACAATTAAGCTGCTTTCACTACAAGACTACTGTAAGATTAGCTGACATAATTACTAGTGATGCACTGAGACATTACCCGCCTGTCAGTCCGGCGACTTCAGTCAATCAAATTCCATTAACCGCAGTTAATAGCGCTGCCTGTCCGATCCCGTTCCCTCTCCCTCCAACACTGCTTCAAGAACATTGTCCATTTGTCACTTTCAAGTCGACAGATAGTGAACTGCTCGTTTCGGTTGGCCTTCGTTCTTGCACGCCCCGTCCTGCCTCGCCATCGCCGCCAATCAATCTTAATAAATTATTCCGTCTTGGCATTCGACACGATCGATCGTTTGACTTCTCGTGGGCCTTCTGCACTGTGTCTAGGTTCGTGCAACAAAAGGGAAATATTAAAAGCAAAATTGATTTTATTACTACTTACTACTCCCTTCCCCGGCTGTCCAGTCCACAGAATCTTTTCCGGAGACGCACAGCGTAAAGTGTCGATAATTGATGTGGATGCGCCTTTCATGGGTCCTCGAACCGTCCGGCCCGCTTCTTCTTCGGGCACGGCAACAACCGACGGAAAATGTCATCGATTTCGCTTTCCGCGCCATTCTTTTCGGAGGCATCATCATCGTGTCGGCGAAGTGTTCGATGAATAGTATAAGAATTAGTGTCGAAGAAGGCACCGATTTGAATATCGAAAACGGTTTGTGGTTCGCGCAGGGTCGGTGGCGGCAAGCAAGGCAGGCTGCGGTTGATAGCGTTGATGCTGGGAAAATATGATAAGAAGGAAGTTCATTACCAGCCCAGACTCTTCTATTTATGCCTATTGAATTAGGTAGGTAAGTGGTAGGAAGCACGGTTAGTGCGGGAGGTGTTGAAGCGGAAGGCTTTGAACCTGGCGACAGAGGTGTAACTAGTTTCCGGGGACAGGCGGTTCACCATAGGTTTGGATGGGGAAACTGTCGACAAACTGCCGGGGTGGAGTTTGCTGGATGAGCTGAGGTAATGAGATGTTTCCTGTTCGGATGAATCGAAGGTAGATTGCTAAATGGATGGGTTGACACGAGTAGTAGTTTTGTGCAAATTGTTATGCAAATATTTCAATGTTTGGTAATGCTTTGACTCATTATTTACCGAGCGTCTCGAAGACTTCTACACAAAAAGAAAAAATAATATTAGCTTAGGTCTCCTAGCCTGTCATAAACAAGCATCGAAAATGAGATAATTAATTTCCTGAACCACATAATTGCACTCCACAATGGCGAGTGCGTTGATTAGTATTATTTTACGTCAATTTTTGTTGGATCACAATCATATTTCGTCATTTTATGAATAAAGCGTTATGCTGAATTGCACATGGTTTAGGATTACGTCAAAGTTAAAATACATATTTTTGGTGTTTACAGTTAAGAGAGCGGGGACGCTACCTGAGTACCTTGAAAAAAAATCTGTATTGGTAATAAATTTTTCAAAAAAAATTGCAAAATTTCACCCTGATGAAAAATTGGGATTAATCAAAAATCATGTGTGAGGTCGTGTATAGCATAGATAAATAAATAAATAAATAAATAAATAAATAAATAAATAAACAAATAAAAAAATAATAAATAAATAAATAAATAAATAAATAAATAAATAAATAAATAAATAAATAAATAAATAAATAAATAAATAAATAAACAAATAAATAAATAAATAAATAAATAAATAAATAAATAAATAAATAAATAAATAAATAAATAAATAAATAAATAAATAAATAAATAAATAAATAAATAAATAAATAAATAAATAAAAATCCAGGACATGTGATTTTTTTGGATTTGATGTCTAAGATGGTACCAGTTACTGAGGAGATTATCCAACTACTTTTATTTTCTCAAAATATTTTATATTTTTAAATCAAATATATTTCTCCGAGAGAGCCGTTACTTTCTACACAGGTATTATGGAGATATTTCTCAAAGAAAAACTACTTTGCTTTGGAGGATAACACTCTTAGCTTGTTTCAGAGGTGCCGTGCTCCTTTATATTGTCGTCGTTGTTTCTTTTTTTATTTTCTAACTCTTGGTCGATGTCTGCATTTTTTTTTGTTTTCTCGTCGTCTTGTAACTACAGATATTGATTCCAACTTTTGTGTTTTTTGCCTTTCGCATATATTTTTTATTCAGTCTGTTTGGAGACCAATTTCTGTTGGTTGGCTGTCATTTCGGGACGTGTTTTGGGCGCCTATTCGCTGGAAAAGTGTCCAAAGGATCATCGGACAGTCGGACATTATGGAATATGCCGGAGGAAATAGACTCCTGAAGTGTGACGACCCGAAAAATCGCTTCTCGGAGGTTTTTCTTCACCGCAGAAGCATCGTTAGGAACGAAACCAAGCCGGGCGAACGAATACACCTCCGCGCCCGCCGCTCAGCACTTCTGTACGAATGCTATTGCTGCGAACGAGATTGTGAGAAGAACCAAGCTATTACGAAAAAAGTAAGACGGACAAACCCACTGAAAAGTGCGTATGCACACTACACGGAGAATTTGTTAACTACTTATTAGTTATAACAAATATAACAAATCGTGATCAGAGACCCAAAAAACCCCCTATAAGACGTTATAGGCCAGTACAGTGAAGACCCGATTTTATCAGCACCCGATTTTAGCTACCCCCAATTTTATCAGCTACATATGAAAAATGATAGTTGGTAGTTTGATGGACTCTAGCAGACGAACCAAATTGAATTCGGATTTGCTCGAATTCTTATCTTAGAGATCCGAAATATGCAAAAAAAATCCATTTTTTTTAAATTTTGAACTGTTAGACCCCCTTAAGGGGCGTTTAAGCAAAATAATCAAGAAAGGTTACGAGACTATTATCTCGGGACTAAAGAAGAATATTTTAAGAGCTTCGATTTCTTAAAAAGAAAGAAAAATGTATGTCCCGATTTTATCAATGTCCCGGTTTTATCAGCCTAAAATTCATCAAGGGGCTGATAAAAACGGGTCCTTACTGTTTAAAAAAAACATAAAATTTAGCCAAACTTAGTCGCCATATTAGAACTGCCATTTTAAATTTGACAATTCTATCGTCAGAATCAAAATCAGCGACCCCGGAAATCCCCTTGTAAGACGTTTTAGGCCGATATAAAAAACTTCATATTTACCCAAGCACAGTCGCCATATTGGATCCGCCATTTTGAATTTTACACTTTCGATGTCAGAGACACAATCAGCGACCCTGAAAACCTATATAAAGTTAAACATAACCGAATTGCGTCGATTGCTTGTTATCTTCGCCGACGTTTCGACCCTTGGTTTGGGTCTTCTTCAGGGCCTATGCATACAAATCTCTACCATTCATTAGCGGACTTACCCAGTCTATCGCTAAAATAGTACACCACAACATACCAAACCTAAAAATAGCACCAAGCAACAAATACACCATAAAATCTTTGCTACCAACACCCAAAGATCCCCTGCCTGACATGCAGAAAAACAACGTTATCAACGTTAGCATGTTCCAGATGTGACCACTGTTATGTGGGCATGACAACTAATCAACAGAAAGTTCGCATGTACGGTCATCAATCATTAGTAAACAAACTAGATGAGAGACTAGCACAGGGTTACAACTACGACGACAGCGTCATACAGGATCTCAAAGAGAAAACTGCCCTCATGGAACACTGTATTTAACACCAACACCGCTTTTCTCTGAGTACCCCAAAAATCATCGACAACAGTCACAAACCCAGCAATATGCCCATTTTAGAGATGTGCCACATCACCATCACTCCTGACACGGTAAACCGACGCACAGGCACCGACAACCTCAGCAGCTCTTACTCAAACATTCTCGAATCCATTAGAGAGTTGAGAGCAAAAAAAAAAATTCCTCTCGAAATAGGAAAATTCTCCAACAAAAAAATCATACTAACACATCCACCACTGACAGTTCGCAACCAATATAGTGCTGTGTCATACTTAGTGCACGTTCGCAAGACACAGTGATCGAGTGATAAATACCTCGTTCTCGAAGAAATTTTAACGAACTCGATGAGTAGATACAGTAAGTGTAGATAACGACCAGCAGTATTTTTCGATGAACCTACCACCCGTGCCACATTATACATCCTCATAATATTTTTTCCCGTAGCCAAAATATTAGATGTTTACCCTCATAAAACTGACAGGTGCCCGTACACCAAACGCTCTGTGACTCTGTTGATTTTTGTCGAGTGATTTGGATTTTCGTGTTTTATGTTTAGATGCTGTTCTACCAATGTCATTCAATAAATAGGCCCTGAAGAAGACCTAAACCAAGGGTCGAAACGTCGGCGAAGATAACAAACAATCGACGCAATTCGTTTATAACTGTATTGCCGAAACCTACCCTAGATTCCACAACGTCCAGTCGAAACATTCACATCTACGTTAAACATAACAGTATTAACAATGAACAAAAGTCCGCGTCGCACAGGGTTAAAAGAAGGCTACATTTTTTTCTGAAAATAATATTGGCAACGCTGTATAGAGCAGGGTGGGGTAAAAGTGCGTCGGAAGAAAAAGTACGCTTTGGAATTTTTGGAGCATACAAGTGTTTCAAACTAGCAACAACTGTATGGATTGGATATATAACTAGTTCAACTGATCATACATATAAAAATAAAAAAATGGATTATAGTAGTATGAAGTTATGAGTTATGTACTCATAAAATTAGGCCGTAATACCTTTACGGTAATGAGAAAAAATGCTCTAATAGCAAGACTCATGTGGAATATGAGATCCTTTACGTTTATATCTTATACAATACATAGCAAGGAACCAAGTGCATTTTATACCTTTCAATTGATACTTGGTTCGTGTAAATCGGTTCAGTCATCACCGAATAACCGATATAACTTTGATTCGAGAATGTGCCCGATACCCGGGACGTCCGAAATGGCGGATAGTGAAAACAATTATAAGCATCTTTGATTGACCATCTAGATTTGCAAATCGAAATAATTTGAAGTCCATTTCAGTAGATTTTGAACTTTTGAGGCAAAATGATTGTTTCTATGATAAATTGCTGTGTGACCGTAACTAACCAATATATAACTCCGGAACCGAAAGGCCGGACCTGAATGAAATTCAATGGCAGTTAATAGTAGTGTCGTGTCTTTCATTTGAATGTAAGTTTGTAAAAATCAGTTAAGAATCCACTGAGAAATTAATGGGACATTAACTTAGGAATTTGGCAAGTTCCCTGGGGACATCAAGAACCGCCATAGGCGGCCAATATCGTCAAAGCTACTTTGATGGGTTATAAATAATCTAGACCCGTAAATCCAAGTAATGTGGCTCACATTTTAATATGTATTGCATCATTTGGGCATCATGGTGGTACCAGTTTTTAAGGGACCTTGCTATGTGATCGCACTCTTCAGCTCGTAACTCCGGAACCGGAATTCCGATCAACAAAAAAATCAATAGCAGCCGATGGGAAGGTTGTATCTTTCATTTCTTTGTGCAAATCGGTTCAGCCATCTCTGAGAAACAGAGGTGATATTATTTTGCCACATACACACATACACACATACACACATACACACATACACACATACATACATACACACAGATGTTTTCTGATCACGACGAACTAAGTTGAATGGTATAGGTGAATCGACTGATTGCATAATCTTTCTACATGAGAAATAAAAACATTTTCTGGGGCACTCAGCACAAAAAAAATTAGCTAAGTTGTCTTTTTAGCGATTTTTTAGCGGTTCTGAAAAGTAGACAAATAGACCTTACCACCTGTATGCTATATGATAGGTAAGAAATGTTGTGCGATTTCGGATCAATAAAATGAACATCGTCATTTTTCGTCAAAATATGCAAATGGTTAAACATTTTGTCCAAAATCATATCCTAGTTCTGTGATAAATCGAACGAATATTCAATTCCGCGTCCAACGACACTTTGATCATAAAAATCTATCGAAAAATGGTCAAGTTTTCAATTTTTCCCAAATTAGGCGTTCTCGCCCATGAACAGAGAATATTAAAAAAGTCCATACATAAATTTCAAAACTGAAAAATGAAGGAGAGAAAAAAAATTACAAGACGATCGAAATATAACGAAAGAATAGAAATCCATATTTTTCTAAAATGAACGAGTGAAACCTTAAAATGAAAAAATATGGAAAAATACATATAGAGAAAATGTTAGAATATTATAAAATAAAAAATATGTCAAATTAAACTATTGTGAAATAAATTAAAGCATGCTTAATATAATCAACTAAGCAATCAGATAAAACCATAGAAAAAGAGAACAAATAAAACAATAGAAAAAGGAGAAATGAAAAATTATGAAAAGATGAAGCAAATTCAAAAAACGGACAAAAACATAAAATGGAACGAATTTACACAAAGAAGCAGACGTGGTAATACTAAAAAAGGAAAATAAGGTAAAATTAAACTATTAGAGTAAATGGAGCAAACAGAAAAAAGAAAAAAAAACGGATAAAATAAAAAAGGAAAAAAGAAAATAAAATGAAAACGAGAAAAAAAAAGTTGGAAACAATAGAAACTTTAGATTATATGAGGAAAAAGAAATATCTCCGAGGAAATGCCAAAAAAATGAAGAATTTATTAAAAAATGAGAAAGAATGTTTTGGGATCCCGTGTTTATATAAATTACCATGTATCGTTCTTTCGTAGATTTTCATTCTTTTATAACTTACAGATTTTAGCAGGAATTAGTTGCTCGAGTTCATTTTGACCAATTGAGCAATCTAAAAGAAGATTAGTGAATTTTCTTCTGCTTTCTAATTGATACTTTGGGATTCATGATTCTAAAGGCCAACGGAGATGAACAGCAGCATTTCATTGATGCTGTTAATTGTCGACAGGTTTTCAGATGGGATCTTACGTGACTTTTCTCGGTTCTCATGGTAAAGAGGTACAAGTCTGGCTTTGCCGTGAGACTTGTTGGTAGACTTGAGCGATTCGTTGTAATGCTACCAAAGCTCTACTCCTGCCGGCAGAAGGAAAAAGATAAGTCCGATTTTTGGGCCTGTTTCTAATGAATCTTGAGTTCTATTGCTCCAATTTTGTTTTTTATATGATGGCGTCCCAGAAAGAACGTATGATTATCGCTCTAGCAAAAGTGATCGTACCCTGCCTGCAAAGCGAGATCAGATACAACCACAGATACTCCCCAACACAATTGATTTATTTTATTTCTCCGTTAGATAGATCGAATACGTTGAGTGGTAGCTGAGGTTGTGCGTGATCTCGCTTTGCAGGCAGGGTACGATCACTTTCGCTAGTGCGATAATCATATGTTCTTTCTGGGACGTCAACATATCCTAGGGATAGCATAAGAGTTAGTGTATTGGGCCGGAGACTCAAAGGTTGCGGGTTCGAATCTCGCCTCTGGGGGTTTTTTTTCACATAATTGCTTTCACTTCACTCACTATTTCGATCAGTTTTCCCCGTTGGATTCAATCAAAAAAAGGACCCGCATAACGCTCATGTTAGTGGAAATATTTGTTTTTGTTTTGTGAACTTAAGTCACGGTTTCCGCCATGTCACTACTAAAAACAATTTTCTGCGTTTGAACTAGTTCACAACTTTATGAACATTATTCATAAAACCAAAGGTTGTCTTATCATGTTATTTATTGATTAAGAAACATTAGTTCACAAAATCAAAACATTCTGGATATTTTTTCGTGAACTGTATCACGAAACTTGGAATCTTTTCCTTGAATCCAATCAATCCTCGTGAACAAATTCATGATTTCTAATATATTAGTCACGATCCAATATCCGTGCTCTTAAAATGGTTTACTAAATCATTAAATATTATACATGCATTCGTGAATTGGTTCATGATTCCTAGTACAATAGTCACGACTTAGCATTTATGCTCGTGAAATATTTCACGAAATCATAAAATATTCACGTATTCATGAACTGGTTCATGATTTCTAGTGCAATAATCAGGGCTGTCCATATGTGCTCGTGAGTTTACAAAAACATAAAATATTGTTCATATATTTGTGAACTAGTTTACGATTCCTAGTACAATAGTCACGAATACCCATTCGTGTCAGTGAAATAAATTACAGACATATAACATTTTCATGTATTCGTGATCTGGTTCATGAATTCTAGTATAATAGTAACGACTTACCATTCGTGCTCGTGAATCAGTTCACAAAATCATCAAATATCAATCATGTATTCGTGAATTGGTTCATGATTCCTAATTTATTCGTCACGATCTAATAATAACCCTTAAGACGGCAAATGGTCTCAGAGGTCTAACTAATCACAGTTCTCTGGTTTCAATGGACTTGTAATTTGAAATACAAATGATCGAGCGTTATCGGACTTTCGATTCTCTCATTAAAAAACAACATTAAAGAGGCTTTTGATTTCATTGGGTCTTATGAGCGATGCTTCTTCAAGTCTCAATTTTAGCTTGCCTTTTTGAGGGATAATATTCATGTATTCATGAATTGGTTCATTATACCTAGTATAATAGCCACGAGTTACCATTTGTGCTCGTGAAACAGTTACCAAAATCATAAAATATTTCTCATGTATTCGTGAACTTGTTCATGATGCACATCATTTACGATCTATTTTGCGTGCTGGTGATATTTAGAAGATATCCTTATTCATTTTCAATTTCATGCAATATGGTAATTAAATTTTCGCGTGATCTTTTTTACAAAATTTGTAGTATTATTCGAGGAATTTGGAGATGAGCATAGTGTAGTTGATAAATCGATTACCTTGTACGCAACTCACTTGAGTTTAATTCCCAGTCCTGCACATAGGGTTAGAGATTTTTCCAAACGAGATTTATCTATGAAAAGAGGTGAATGACCTTAAGGTTAAATCCTCTACTCTCAACATTAAAAAAAAATTCGAGAAATTTTTTATTCAATGCTCTTTTTTCATAAATTGTCCAGCTGCTAGCGACCAATAATAGGTACTAGCAGTAGCTATAAGCAAACTATTACGACCTCGAACATCGTTATTCATTTGATAAGATTCAGTGTAATGTTTCCACAGAAAAAAAACTGCTATGAGTACCACAAATCGTATTTGTGATACATTTCGCAAGATTCCGCGAATTAGTCACACTTCTATGATCTAGTTCATATTGTCAAGTTACTCCGAGTAAAAAAATCCAAATACAGTGGGATTCCGTGTTTGGCAACAATATTTTTTTAGTTGCTAATTTCAATTTGTGGCATCATGAATGTTACAAGAACATTAATTATATAAGAATATGTGAAATGGAATGAAACAATAGAAAAAATCTACAAATTTAACTTTATTCGCTATGCCCGTCCCCACAAAATTTAGTAAATATGACTCCTATGTTTGGAAATAAAGTCAAAAGTGATATCCATTATTACACCAAAATGATTATTGAGCATTTTTCAAAAGATTTACTATGAACAAAAATAATGTTGCCAAAAACGGAATCTTACTGTAGTAACCAAAAATGACAGATCGTGGTAAGGTGAAGAGATAGTACGAATACCAAGATAAAACTGCTTATATCATGAATATGTGTCCCATTGCTCCACCTGTGAAATTCGAAAGTATGCTCAAGAATAAAATAACACAATAACGTGAACAGAAATTACCAAAATCTTGACTAAAATCTTGAAATCATAAACATAAATCACACATCTCGTGACAAAAATATCAAAAATCGTCACTTAGATTCTGAAATCGCAAACAAATAAATAAAAATAAATCTCTACTAATTTTAGTCAACGACAACGTGAATAGAATTTATGAAAATCAAAAATCGCGAATAAAAGCTCCTGAAATCACGAACATCGTTTAACTGTCGGCTATGTATTCCCAAATTATGAACAAGAATCACAACAAAAACTGAACATGTCCAGAAAACAACAGCAGTAACCCAACCAAACATTCAAATGTACCGCCTTGTACATATTCGGGGCGATCTAGTTTTTTTTATAAACACGTGTAATTTCATGACTACAAAGTTAATTATTCATAATTTCTGAAACTTAGTTGCAGTTTTCGTAAATCATTCAGTTCACAAAATCGTGAATTGTTCATAAATTTATGAACGGATTTTTTCCGTGTACCAAGTCTCTTCTAAACATGTGAAGCATGCATTGGCAATGATTACTTGGTCATTTAACGTAGCTTGTATGAGAACAGTTCTTTTCAAACAATCCCTTGTATATAGTAATGAAATCAATCAACTATAACTGAGCTCATCAGTTTTTTTTTTGAAAACTGTAAATATGTTTGTCGATTAATCTCTAAAAATCAGAGATCTTCTAACAATTTGAATATTTTCAATCTATGGGTGCTATTTTCTGTACTGTTTGCAAAAATGCAAACAAGTACATCTTCTTGACTTAGAGAATGTTATTCGGATATCAATGTTCTTCTGTTTTACGACATGAAAATGAAAAAAAAAAAATAAAAAAAAATGCAATCTAATATACGATTCACAAAAAATCTATTTTTCACAAAGCATATTAAATATGCTTTCGAGTTCTAAATTGCAATGTATGATAGAAACTGGACCATATTTGGTAATTTCTGTTTTTACCAGTGCGAACTCTTGACTGCAGTTTAGTTAGGTCTTATCAGTTGCAACACCTTCATTTTGTTATCGTTCATAAAACTACTTTCGATGTTGTCGTAATTTTTATACAATCGATTTAAAATTTAGGCAGGTTTTCCTAACTATGTCATGCAATTATTTCGAAACTATTTTTGCATTTACAAATAAATTTGTAAAAATCATTCATTCTTTTTAAAATCTGAGCCCACTCCATAACTCCCAGCGGCTCTGATCATAACAATTGGGTTATTCTGGTCCCGTTTTTAAAGCACCGGACTCCCGAAATAGAATGCGGATCACACTAGGAATATTTCAATCCTCGCTGTAGTTAATTCATTTACCCTGATTCGATCACTGTAACATTTTTTAGCCTGTAACTGACATGTTCAAGCACAAAATTTTAGCCAACGTTCCTTCTCTGCCTCCGATTCAAATAACCAACATCAAATGGCTGGTCCACTTGTAGGATTTCCATTTGAATATACTGAATCGAAACATTTTTGCTGACTAATTCTCCCCACACTGCATTTTGATGCCAAAACTAATTTTTTGATCTACTCCTCGTCCGTCACAGCCCAATCAATCGATCGATCTAATGCCACAACATCTAGCGGTGGGGGAGGGGGGGGGGGTCGAAAGGAAAGTGCTCTGATTGTATCTAACCAAATAGGATTTTTTTCTGAGCTGCAAAAGTGCAACAACAAAAAAAAAGTCCGGACAATAGCAACTGATGGATTGGAAAATTGTTTCATGTCATGTCCGTCCGCTGCCGGATTTGCTGGAAACGGAACAAAGAGCCTAACAAAGAGGACTTCGAACAGTGGTAGTGTCGGTTGTCAGATTCGAACATGCAGTCAGTTAGCTAACAGTGAATAACTGCTTGATGTTGATTACTGGAATGAAGTGCGTTGTTCCGGCAATCAGCGCTGGATTGACTGCATATTGAAATTCGATTTGGTGATGTGATGTGCAGTACGGATGCAGCTTAAAGGGCTTGAAACAAACACTCTCATTACTGGGGAGATCGAGTTTACGTTCTGACTCAGCAACTTCTTCTAACACTGAAAAAGGGAAAAACTAATCTCGATATAGAAACGTGCCAACCGTACCGAATGGGTGGAAATAAGATGGAACTAGACTAGAGACTAGGATAATAACAACGATAATAATGACTATATCATTACCAACACTCGTTCCAGGGAGAATGGCAAAAGCTATAACCTGTTTTTGCAATTGTACACAGGTATCATTTTCACTCTATTTTATAACTGTTAGTTGTTCAGGTGAAGAATGTAGGTTTGTTTTTCATCTGTCTCATTGTAGTTTGTAGATGCGAAGAAAGACCTCCAACTTTAATCTCTTTGTACTCGGTATTCATGTGGAGGTTTTTCATACTTCATTGTCTCCCTAGTCCGTTGATCCAATGTTCCAACAGAGAGCATCAGGACACTTGTTCTTTCTGTCTACTCTGAGCTCGAAAGGAACTTCTTCCTTGTTTCGAAAAACTTTGAAACCAATTTATCGGTTCGTTTTTAGTTTTGTTTTCTAGTTAGAAGATCTGAACAGATTCGAAGTTTTTCTCGCCTTTCCGTCTTATACATACAGCTATACAAGAGGTTTCGTATTTTTCAACGCTTTACATTTCAATCTTACTGTGCTATTTTATAAATGAAGTCAATGCTTTTAAAAGCTACAATTGCTTTGGAGGTACTTCAATTTCAGAGAATTTCAATGGTCTCTGTTATTGTTTCCCTCCACACAACCGGTAATATCATTGTTTTAAGCCGACCAAAAAAAGAACACTAACGGCCATGTGTTGAGAACATGTAACCAAAAAAAAAAAAATAACCCGTACTGTTGGCCAGCTTGTGGCTTTTTTTTATTTGTCTACATCTCGCTGTGATGCGCCATGATCCGGTATCAGAGAGAAATATTAAAATTTGACATTTGGCCATTGCCTACAAAAAATCTCTTATTTTTCCTGGGGCCACCCGGCCGCTTCAAAACACCGGAGCCGCCACATCACAGTGCAACGAGATTAACATCGACAGCTGCAATCTCGGCACTACTACTACTACTACCACTACTAGCACTGCCACTACTATTAATATGTTACATCGTTATTGCTTCCGGTTGGGCTGGGCGGATGGACGGAATGAACGATTATTTACGAGCGACCCGCAAAGCCAGGATTTCATGTTTGGTCGATGTTTCTATTTTTTTTGGTCCGTTTGTGGCCAACGAATATTGATTCATAGGCTGTCTGTCATGTGGACGCTTTTTGAAGCTGCGGGTAGGTGGATGGCTCGTTGCATCCGTTACCGACGTGTTATAAAAACAAACAAGTGCAAATCCAATGTTTTTTTTCCTTTTTTCCATAACCAGCCTTTTTGTATTTGGCACCAGAGTTTTTCAAGAGTGTGAAATAATTGGAATTATCCAATCGTTCACTTTTCGACAGCCACTTGACCAAGAGAGGCTGTTTTTTTTTGGGCAAATTATGTTTGAACTATTTGAGATGTTGATTGCTGTAACAAAATTTTTCTGTGCTTCATGCTAAATTTCCTTTATTTTTTTTCTATTTCCAGGTAAACACTTTCGGAATTTCGACGCAACCTCTGTCTGGAGTAAATTAAACCTTCGACACCGCAAACTGATATGGCCGTTGAGGATCACTAGTACTTTAGTTCAACAAATAATGAGCACATGCAGAGCCGTGGGTTGACGATTACTATTCTTTGATGTGCTTGAGATTTATTCGAACGTTAATCGTGATTTGGACTTTCTGTTTCGATAGACTTCGCAGCTGATTCTCAGTGTACAGGACAATTGCAGTGCTAGTGCTACGTTCCAATAGATCACCTAGAACCCACTCTGGTTGGGGTTCGAACATACGACGACGGGATTATAATACCCGGGCTTAAACCGCCCTACCAGGGACAACATATATTTCGATTGAATCAGTTAAGTGCACGTACAATCTTGCTCCCAAATTCATAAATGAAGTGCCATTAATTCTGGAACACTCACGTTTATACACTCCGAAAACACGACCGTGAATAGAAATTTCGTATTTTATAACTATGTACAGTTTTTCCAAAACATTTGCATGACGCTTTTTGAAGGGATATGTTTTTTTGTGAACTTCAGTTCCTTTTTCTGCCTGTAAACTAGCTTTATGAACAATTTTCATAAACCAAATGCTAACCTGTGATTTTTCCCACATATATTTAGGAACATTTATTTATAATCCGACCATTCGGCAAGCACAGAATCATGATGTATTATATCCTGACCATGCTCTAGTTTTCATGGTCGTGAATTAGTTCACAAAATCAAATATCTCGATTTTTTCTCGTAAATTATATTTTATTCATGGATAAATTCATGCCTCGTGAACTCATGATTCTTAGTATGCTAGTTATGACTCACTATTTGTGGCAGTTAGTTCACAAAATCGAAAAGTATTCATTGACTCGTGAGCTGGTTCTTGATCCATAATATATTAGTCATGATCCATTTTGCGTGTTTGTGAAATTTAAAATCTACCTCAAATCATTTTCAACATCCTACAACTCTTCACATGGTTTCAGGTGAACTATTTAACAATATTCCATTGTTTTCCACTGCTTCCAGTGCAACGATAATGTTTTTGTTTGTCGTCCAAGTGGAGACTAGCAGAACCGACTGCTTATACGAGGGAGTGCTTTTCAGTGAACGCGATGAAGTTATTGGAATAAACAAGACACCCCAAGTAACCATAAGCATTAAGGGGGGCGTCTGGAATAAAGTGCTCTAACCGAAGGTTATTTTGTTTTTCAATTTTGAAGGCAAGGCAACAATGGATCTTTTGTGTAATGTTTAGATTTATTTAATACATTTATTGCGCACAAAAAAAAAATTTTCAGTCACGCTGAGCCACAAATACGAGTGTTCCAAGAGTAGACGTCCAACCATTTTCACATCGAAGAGCGTCGCGGTGAACACGATAATTCTTTGTCTAACATAGAAAATTTTATGATTTGTAATTTTTAGACTTGTAGTTACTCGATGAACCAAAAAAATAGAAAAAAAATCGAGTTTCGGAAAATGTCTGCATGAAAACCAAAAAATCTCATATTTTACTGTAAAATTCGCTCACTTTTCTTCAAAATAATAGAGAGAATTTTTTTTATTCACTTTTCTGTGGTTCATCGACAGGCTACATACATTGTGCATTCTCATAAAAAAATCAAGTATTCGTTGATTAGTTTTTGAGTTCTCATGTTCGCCAATTTGAGAAATGCGGTTTCGAGAAAAAACGCTTTTAAAGAACACCCTTTAAAAGCGTTTTTCTCAAATTGCATCACGGAAAAAACGCTGTAGAAAATGACCCATTGGGTATTTTCTCTTGAAAATTTGGGTAGAAGTAGTTTAGAGTGTATTGTTTACAGTGTATTTTCATCTCTGTCAGTTTTTCGAAATATGTTGCCAATAGATTGAATTCTGCGTGTGTCACAGCAAATAAGCGCGAGGAGTTCATGACTGTTAAAACAAAAGAGGTTCAACGGGGCCACCAAGATTGTGGGAGACTCATCTAGAGGTTAAATACTAACAATTAAGCGGATAAAAAAGAAGTCAATTTTTTGCGCACTACACCAGACGTCCATCTTATCCTGAAAAATAAGAATTTTTAAAAATTCTGTATATTTATATTAAAAAATTTGGGAAATTATGCAAATTAGGTCAATCATCTATTGTGTCTATCGCATATAATGCTTAACTAATGTATGTCAAGCTTCGTCCACCCAGTCACTGCATCCTTCGATACACACCTGGAACCGATGATGCAAAATAGAATTAAATAATAAAACTGAAAAAGGGTAATAATTAGAAATTAACAAATGAAAAATGCAGGAAAGAGGAAAAATATTCAATTACTCTACGAAAATGACAAAACCCGAAAAAAACTAATTTGATATAATGGAAGAGGATTACAGAAAAATTAAAACATTCCGAAGAATTTGAAAAAAAAAATTGAAAGTGCAAAAAAATGGAATGACAGAATAAAGAAAAAATTCAAAGGTATAAAGCTTCGAAAAAAAAAAGAAGAGAAGATTGGAAATTATTTACACATATGGATCAAATGATAAAAATATGGTGACAATATATATATATATATATATATATATATATATATATATATATATATATATATATATATATATATATATATATATATATATATATATATATATATATATATATATATATATATATATATATATATATATATATATATATATATATATATATATATATATATATATATATATATATATATATATATATATATATATATATATATATATATATATATATATATATATATATATATATATATATATATATATATATATATATATATATATATATATATATATATATATATATATATATATATATATATATATATATATATATATCAAGAACCATCTTCATCGGGTCGGACGACGACTCGGTGAAGATGGTTCTTGAGGGCGACCCTACCGGAACAAGAAGACGGGGCGCGCAGCGAGCACGGTGGATCGACCAGATAGAGGACGACCTGCGAACCATTCGAAGACTACGAGGCTGGCGACAAGCAGCAATGAACCGAATGGAGTGGATACGGCTTCTACGTACAGCAAGAGACAGCAAGGCTATAGCTTGAACGTTGAACGCCAAAATATCGAGATAATTAAAAAAACGAAAGGAAGTAGAAAAATTGCAACAAAAAATCTAAATAAATTAAAATTATTTAAATATGAAAGAGCTAAAAGATATGTAAAAATGCATAAAATAGAAAAAATGGCGCGATAGAAAAACTGGTATCTAGCTAATATACGAGAGAAAATCCCTCCGAACAAAAATTAAGAAAAGAATACCCGAATATTAAAACTAGAGGAACCGTAATAATGGTAAAAAAAAATGAGAATGAACAAATAAAAAATAAATGCAAACATGGAAAAGTAAACAGATGAAAAATGAAACCCGAAGTTTAAAAAAATAGGATGGCAAAAATTGCAAAAAAAATTATAAATTATAGCACACGTATAAAATATAGTAAATTGAAAAAAGGAACTTTAAAAGACATAACAAAATGAAATATGCAAATTTAATTTAGAAAACAATAGAAAATCAATTTTTAGTTGATATTTTTCTCTACTTTTTTGCTCTGCTGGGGCTAGATTGTCCAATATAATCGGTTTCAGGTGCATTGCCAAAGAGCAACAGATAAAATTGGGCAAGGAGCCGATTGCTTGCAGTGGTTAATCTTTAGAACAGGGATATTCATACGGGTGTACCCCATTAGGCATAAATACGTTAGGCATACGGACGTTTTGCTTACGTTCGTTAGGCATAATGGTCGTTGGGCATAAAGACGTTAGGTATAATGGACGTTAGCCATAATATACGTTAGGCATAATGGACGTTAGGTGTAATGGACGATTGGCATGAAGGACGTTAGGCATAAATCATGATATTGAAGTATAATTGTAAAGAAATCACTTTTGGCGTTGACGGCCTCGGGTCGTAATAGCACAAATGTTTTCAATTTTTATTTGCTAATGTCTTGGCGAACAACCGATAAATAAGCACTCTTGTTTAATATCAGTTTCATTCGTATTAGGGGCTAAATTACGTACATTAATCCTTTCATGCCCATGTTGTTTATAAACAACAACGTTTTTAAACAGCTATAACTTTTGATTTAAGCAGAATTTACACACAAAAACAAGAAAGACTAGTAACGATTACCTTTCATTTCAACGCTCAAAGTCCTTAGAACTGAAATTATTGCTATTATCCTGATAGAACTCCACTAGAGAAGCATAGATATTTTCAATTAGCGTTGGTAAATGGAATTTTCATATATCTTCGTTATTTCTCATTGTTATTGAAAACTGCTTAAACGAATCAATTTGGACTGTCTTCGACTATCTTTTCGTAGCATATTTCGTTTCGATAACTCGTACACAAAGTACACACACAAAATCTCTACTTATTGAAATTTTTCTAGGAGATTTGTATTGACCATCGGAAGGTAAATATTGAGCAGCCTCCAGCAAGTGTTTTCAAAACGGGTTTCTTTTTTCTTTTTTTCTTAAACCTCATGAACGCTAGAAACAATTTAAGAATGAAAGGGTTAACTTAGATTAGATCCTACATGCATGCATGGTGTAATTGTCCAAGAAGAAAATATATAACCTTGCAGAACAACAAGAAATAATTATGCATTTTATTATTCATTCATCGATTATACGAATATTGCTGCTTCTATATTGATTATCTCTTATAATATTAATGTTAATGATTATATTCTCGAGGCCATCAAAAATAGAACTACGTAAACTGTCTGCTATGAGGAAGAGTTTTTTCGTGCACTGTGTCATAAAATCCGTACCCTGATGCTGATGCTGTACATAACACTGCAAGTTTCCATTGGTGCCAAAAGTTAATGTTTGTTCATTATTTTGCTTTTTTAAATATTTGGATACAACTGTATTGGTAATACATCTAAGAGGCTTGAAATGTGCTTGTACCAAATCTGTTCACTTAAATGAATGAATACTTTCTTCATTTCGTCCACGGAAAAAATAGAGAAAAACTCTATACTTGTAAGGAATAAATATCTCGCTTGCTATTTTTCATTTTGGAGTCTTTTTTTTCTAACCCGATAAAACAAGCGTAAGGTTGAAATCCCTATAATAGCGAAAGCCTTGCAATTATTTTTTTTTACTTGTGTGAATTATGCCTATCGTCCATTATGCCTAACTTACATTATGCCAATCGTCCATTATACCTAACGTATATTGTGCCAATCGTCCATTATGCCTAACGTCAATTATGCCTAATGTACTTATGCTTAACGTATTTATGCCAAACGTTTATCGTATTTCTTGACCCCACTATTTTCAAGCAAAAATAGTTATGAAACCCTACATGAAAAGATGCTTGATTATTTAGCAATAACAGAACAAATTACTAAATAATTAGTATTAGTAACAAATACGAGTGTTTTCAAACAATTATTTTTATTTGACGAATTCAAATAGATCTTGTTTTGTGTAGAGTACCCATTTGAATACGATTAAGGGTGTGAGTTTACCACGCAGTCTCATCAATTCATGTAAAAATCTTAGCCCATGTGTGGTCCCGATAAACGGTTTCTCGCTTTGGTAACTACTTGACTATCTTTTGATGCAAAATTTCAACCAACAGATAAAGTTAAATAAGGCCATTTTCTGCAGGAAGAACAGAATACCTAACATTATCTTGAGCAAGGTGCTTAGAGTTATAAGGTGATTCGTCTTTGGCAGTAACTAGGTGAGGAGTGAGGTAAGCGTGCAGCAAGCTGCTAAGTAGAAAAATGACGGCGAACAACTTTGTTTACATACTGAAATCCAAGCAAACATGCATAGGGATGTAGTAAACAATGTTGTTAGCTGTCGTTTCTAGAACCAACATGGCTGATCGGCGATTTCGAGGATCGTATCTTCACCAGTGTCAGATACTAATGAGAGGAAGTTTTAACGCAATTTTCTCAACTTATCAATTTTAGACCTATCTATTCTCTTCATGTACAAAATGCTTTACTTTTTCTGGTTACTATTAAACTAACGAAATGATTGAGTCGCAGAAGCAGGAAGTGGAGATCCGGCCATATACGGTCAGCCGTTTGATTCTTTAGTATGACAACCAAAAACTCTTTTTTGTGTATGACAGCATTAATATTAGGGAACAGAAGATGGGGAAAACTATGGCTACACACAGGTTCGGATCCAGAGAAAAAGTTTAGGTGGGAGTCCAAAATTTTGATTTTGTAACGAACGTTATACGATACATTATACGTCGAAATCTTTGAGTTTGAAACTATTATAAAATTGAAACTAATTTAAAATTTCGCAACAAGTTAAAAACGTTCGGTGGGGGGTCCGTCCGGATTCGCCACTGGCGTAGCGAGAATGCTTTTGGACTGATCGATTATGTGTTACCTGGATCGACAATATAAAACACACAGTGCGGGCGGGGCTATTATACAGAGCATTCTTTTCAAGTAGCAAGGACTCCAATATTTCGGTGGTGATATATTCCAATACGTTCGCCATATAGATTGATGCTCCGGCACCGACACGCTCGGCGTAGTAGCCCTTTCTCAGCAGCCGGTGGATTCGGCTGACAGGAAACTAGAGACCGGCACGAAATTAGTGGGGTTTTGGTTTTCCCTTCAACTTTACTTCTTTACCTAGCTTGAATGTAACACATGAACGATGCCACACGCGCATACGACCCCGATTTGGTTCTATCATTAAAGGGGAGATGCTTTGAACAAAAACCGTTCAAGATTTATGGCTCGGTGCATGTAATAAGCGGGAACCAATCAGGAATGACTTCAGTCAGATGATTGAAAATCGGGTTTCCTGTGTGCGTATGCTAATTTCGAACGGTTGTAAATAAAAATAATAGTGAAGAAAAAGATGCTCAATTTTAAATCTTGGTTGATGGTTTCTGTGGAAAACAAATTTGCCACTGACAAGGGCTAATTTGTTTACAAAAGAAAATGTTCTCTTGGTGGGAGATTATTTCCATTTGGCCTACTATCACGGAGTTGCACAAACTAATTATTAAAGTCAGTCCACGGAGCCGACTTCTCTCCCGATATTGGAATGTAGTTTTGAGCCATCCAATAATGTTGACTAATAGAAACCGACTAAAATCGCAATTCTTTTTGTTCAAGATTTGCGGCTCGGTGCATAAAATTAGCTATAATCAATCACGAACTGGCTTCGGTTGAGAGTTTTAAAAACTAATTTTTTCGTTGTGTATGCTACTCTTTAACCATTAGAAATACGGTTATGAATAAGCATATGCAGATATTATATGCCGTTAAATGTTTTGTAATCTTCCCAATTGCCATTACAATATTTCTCGTTTAAAAATAATTGTGTTAAACACGGTATACTGAAATGAATCATATTTGAGTTGTGATGCTTTATTACTTTTATTAAATTTAACTACATCTGGTTGCGCCTGTTCACCTTATGGTCCAATAGCGCCCAGGGTCCTTTGAGTAGTCTTAAAGTGGCCCTACATTGGAGATGTTACCATTATACCTACCATCAATATAGCTGTTTCCGTCTGATGAAGTAAACTGAATTTGCACTAGCATTTTGTGGTTATGTTCCGTATAATTTGATTGTGACTCTCTAAAAACCAAGAATGTTCATAACAGAATTTTCGTAAAAACTGTTTGGGGCCGCTGCTTTTTGAAGTGTTCACGCCCTACTCCAGGTGACCGTGCTGTCAAAACGCTGATGAACTGATCTTTCACATCATTGGGTTTGGCGATTGTTGATTTGTAATCACTGATCAAATAATAGTCGAAAGAATTTGAACACGCTGAAACGGTCATTCATCGCCTACCATCTAAAAATACTCACAGAATCGCGATCTGTAATGCGATTGTATCATAAACCAGTAGTCTTTTGTTCGAAGCCTGACCTATGTGCTAAGAATATTCTGCGACATGCGTCCGTGCTTTTGTATGTCTCTGCTACGAGTATTCCTTCGAAAGTCTGCACGACGCACAGTGGCTGGAGGCTGGCCAAAACCTCAAAAATTTATTTGTGATATGTTGATATTTTGTATTTTTCCTGAATTTTGTATGTAATGTAATGATGTATATTCAAAATTTTATGATCAGTGGATAAGAACACGATTTTTAACATGTACCAAAGTCCAGACTTTTTAATGATTTCATTTCGAAACCACCATTACTCTGGTCACTTCAAATGCATGTTGCTCTTTTGATTTTGGTCCGATTTTAGCACAGCTAGTTTCATTGTGTAGAAAAACGAAAGAACTTGGTTAGTGAATAAAATACGTTTGGTAAATTTGCTTGGAACTATGACTTTTTAGTTCAAGTATGTTTGAGGTGGTCAGATCAAAAATACTTTTTTCACTATTGTATTCTGTACAAATTTCGGAATCATTTCGGAACGGTCACATAGTATACATTCTATAGAAAATAACCTCTACTTTTCGAATATCATGGTCTCGTTCTGCGCCTAGGTGCGCAAAAAGGTTTAAGGAGATTTTGAAGCGTTGTTGCTGATAAGGGGGCGCATGGTGTTTTGTGTAAAGTAGTTAGACAATCTACAGTAAACCAACACGTTATACAATGGATTTAAAGTAGTGTTCTTCATTTTTTATGATATTGCTGACATTGGTGAACAGTAACGGAAGATCTGTCAGGAAAACGGGATCATAGTTATAAGAAAGGTTCAATGACACTGTATGGGAAAATGCATTTAATCTTTTTCGACTTTTGACATCAAAAATGAGCTCAGCACCTCAAAATTAGCTTAAATTGTGATTTTCAACCAAATTAGGTAACATTTGAGGTTTTGTCCGACTTTTGTTTGAAGACCCGCCACTGTGCGACGTGGCCTGAAACAAGCAATGAATCCACCTAGAATCATTAGTCTAATTCAATTTCAACATCTTTTCATTTCTCAATTACCACCTCCGAGCGAACCGACGTGACTTTTGCGCTAATCGACAAACATGTGTGCGATATCACTGTCGGAGCACGGTACGACGACGCGACGCTTAGTCTTAGCGATAAGGTGTCGGTTGGTCTCGCGTACCGTTCCCATTCCGCGGGTTGAAATAACAATAATTACTTGCTTCTTAGAAAGTCATCCTGTTCAGCTTGATCATCAACACGGTGGTTTCTGTGAAATGAGATGCCTCCGTTGATGATGAGTGCAATTAGCGTTCGGATTGAAAACGAAACGCAACATTCTGAACTTTTCCTTGATAATAGAAGAGCAGAAAAACGAGCATTTCTCGTGGCCTAATTGGGTGGGTTTTTTTGCTTTGTACGGAGCACGAAAGGCGCGTTTTAATATCGTATGATTCATTTCTGCCGGTTAGTTCTACCGGAGCATAATCTTTTATTCTATCTAACGTTTCCTAGAAAACCACACGAAACTGACTGAGGTTAGATGGTGCAATGAATTGAGCCGGAAAAATTTATTCTGGTACTTTTCATATTGTTATTCGTTTCTGTTTGTTTAATATTAACAAAGAGTGTTAATTTTCACACATAAGAATTTGTTTATCAGAGCAATTCTCTAGTCTCTGTACATACGTGAATTTATAGTTCAATATTTGATGTAACTGTTCATCTTGGTCCACTTTGATTTACCCCAGCACAATTGTATTTTTAGCGTGTGAATGGTGGGAAACATGATACTTTATTTTCGACATACAGGAGAAGCGAAAGTTTGGAGGCTTATCGAAGTTATCGACATTTCCCATGCGAATGGAAAACGAAGAAGATATATATCAAACCAGCTGCACCATCGGAGGAGATAAATCGAACACCACATAGTGGAAAACCGTGTCCCGTAACAGGATTTCAGGTGAAGTGAAAAAGCATACCACCAAGGAAACCATGTATGCGGTTGAAGTTTCAGTTTAGAGCAGGTTAAAAGTCCTTCTGCTCCCTCGGAGATGGTCTAACTGTAGGGTGAAGAAATGTATTCAACTTCACCGAACAATTCCGATGGCAATCTGCTTTATCCCGCAAGTGCACTTTGACAAGAACAGCAATAACGAAAAACCAGTCTGCAAGGGTTTTCAACGTCGATACGAGCTATCACTGTGTCTCGTATGGTTAAATTGTCTTTAATTGCCCTCATGACATCATTAGAATTTATTGGCAAATTCACTGTTGCTCCCACATACATATAAATCTTAACAATATTTATTAAACATACCACAGCACACTCATCATTCACAAGCTTATCGGTTTGAAATTGACACCTAAACTATCGAGCATAAAATACCAAAACAACACCCCCCCCCCCCCATCCCTTTACCGATCATTATGTTTGGTCGCTATGCGAATGAAGATAAACCGAAGCTGAAAATTAATCTCGAAGGTAAACGGATTTCACTTTCCGATCGTTGATTTTAGCACAAAAACTTTTCTGGCACCAATTTTGATTTCATTTCCTCCGAACGAGGACGACAACGGCAACGACGACGACGCGGTTTCGTACAGCAGCGCCAGGTCATCGCTGAGAATCGAGTGCCGGGAAACAGATTCGAGATATGCACTCTGGTGCTGCTGATGTTAACAGGAAATGCTAGGTCCTCTGCGCAGTCGAATGGTGGGCAATTTCATTTATCAACTCGCAAGGCTCCTGAACCACCGTCGTCGGATGGCAATAGTGGTAGAGCAGAGGAAAGAGTGCAAAGATAGGAGAGATAAACCGCTTCGCTGATCCCGGGTTGATGCTAAATGTAGCGAATAACGCTGCTGAGAGAGGGAAAAAAAATAACAAATTCCTTCCACAGATTCGCAAATCTAAAATCCTCTAGCTGCGGGGACGCAAAAGTGGATCCCGCCGAGCGGACGTCGTCGATGAGACGATGGGTAGGTAGAATTTTCCGGCCAAGGAAATGAGCAAAAGGTAGACACACCCAGGTCGCCGAATCGGCAGTCGGGGGGAAACGATGTCGTACGAAATCGAAAGGTAATAGGAAGCTTCAAATTAAATTTATGTTCCGTACGTCGTCTCTCTACGCTGATTCGGTACAGAATTCGATTATAACTGGCGTCGAAGTCGAGAGCGGGAAGGGAGTGTTCATTCCGACTGCGGCTAAACGAGGCTAGGATGACGGACGGGATAAACAGGAAACGCATCCCCACGTCTGGCTAGATAGATAGTATTTGTTGGGGCTCGGGTGAGCAGTGTTGCCAGTTGTTGTTTTCGATAAGAAAACATAGTTCATTAATCTTCCGGCAGTCGCGCTAGTGCACTGAGTGCACGATGCTCTGGAAAGCTAGCGAAATCGTCTTACAGCATCAACGGAGGGTTAAAGCAGATAGGGGTCGATGGATTCCCATTTTCGTCTCTCGGGGTACCTACGTGAGTAGGTGCGCCCGTTGTGTCATCATACCTACTACTGTCGCTATCGGTTATAATCGTCCAAGACCAACCAGCCGACTCTCCTTAACGCTTTGGCTCCTTGCTTTCCCACCTCGTGATAGCCTGTCTCGATCTGCCATGGTACGGACAGACCAGCTATGTTGTAGTATTGTTTGGACTCGCCACGCACCCTCGCGTTACTTTCTGACACTTATATCGCTGGCTCATTTCGAACCCTCTTATGAGAGCTGTGTTTTCGGGGTGCCCTCTAGTGATTCTTTAGACTTCCGGTATATTCGCACATAGTGTGGTAATCAGAAATGCATTTTTGTTGTGCGTCTTCACGATTACCACACTCCCTATGGACAGATTTTCGCCAACATGGACAAAAATTTACTACCACTATAAATAACTACAATAGTTTCTCCACAATGATTGAGTCGGAACCCTAAACCTCTGCCGTTATTTGGATTTGTTCTGCTCCAAAGCCCAGTTCGTTATGAAGATTCGATGGTCAAAGACATATTTCGACGACATTTTTTGTCGATTTTCAACATTTCATTTAGTTTTCCCTTTGTATTTATTCCAATACAGTGAAGACCCGATTTTATCAGCCCCGATTTTACCAGCTTTTTGACCCGATATTACTTGCTTCGTATGAAAATTGATAGTTGGTAGTTTGATGGGCTCTAGTAGACGAACCAAATTGAATTCGAGTTTTTCCTTTCTTGAGTATATTTTTCTTATCTTAGAGATCCGAAATAAGCAATAATTTACTTAATTTTTTTTAAAGTTTTGCACTGTTAGACTCCCTTAAGGGAAGTTTAAGTTAAATAATCAGGAAAGATCAGGAGGCTATATCAAGTGACTAAAGAACAATATTTTAAGAGCTTCGGTTTCTTAAAAAGAAAGAAAAATATATGTCCCGATTTTATCAATGTCCCGGTTTTATCAGCCAAAAATTCACCAAGGCACAGTGGTCGGAATGGTACCAAAACGTGCGTTTAATTAATGGTGCTCTAGGAGTTGATTTTAACGATTTGGTGTGTTAGAAACACTTTTTTCAGAATGGAAGCCCCCTTCTTTTGATGTATACTGAATTGTGATTAATCCACCTAAAAGTGAGATAGAAAATTTATTTCCACTAACTTTTTAGATAGAGGCACGATGTCAATGACAAAGTTATAGTAAACTCTACTGCGAGAAAACTTGTTGAACATGCAAACTCTCCAAAATGTAATGGTGTTGAGATGAAGCACATTGTTTGTGGGAGGCACCCAAAACATCATTTTTTTATTATAACTTTTTTCTGAGATTTCTGCAATTCTTCAAATGTTCTATGAAGTTGTTGAAATTAAGAAATTGCAGATATTTGTCGAAGACGTCAATATTTTTTATTTCAAAACTTGAGAGTTATTAAATAAAGTGGGTTGAAAATACCGCCATTTTGAATGACATTTACTAAGAGATATGGAAATATGTGGAAGACATTTCGATTCTATGAGAAAGACAGTAAAAAGTACTATAAGCAAAAATATTACTCACAACGGGCATCCACCGGCCTGTATATAAAAATTACTTTGTCATTAACATCGTGCCTCTATCTTAAAAGTTAGTGGAAATAAATTTTCTATCTCACTTTTAGGTGGATTAATCACAATTCAGTATACATCAAACGAAGGGGCTTCCATTCTGAAAAAGTGTTTCTAACACACCAAATCGCTAAAATCAATGCCTAGAGCACCATTAAACGCACGTTTTGGTACCATTGCGACCACTGTGCAAGGGGCTGATGAAAACGGGTCTTCACTGTATTATGAAATCAATATTCAAACGCTGCACCCCTTAATGATGTCCGATTGAACTAAAAAGTTTCATAGATTCTTTTATCGATGTAATAAACATTTTATGTAAGACTTTCTGCGAAAATTCAAGATGACTATTTTCATTGACATATTCCCCATATAACTAGTTTTTCATACAAAATTTGGTTTTAAACTGTGAAGCCCCGTTCCAATTTTTTCAAAAAAAAAATTCATCATTTGTTTCCTGAGACCCCAAACTTATTTTCGTTCTGCTCAATTTTTTTTGTTAAATTTTGTTTCGCAGTGTGTTTTATGATTTCGTGAACTATTTCACGAGCACGAATGATAAGTCATGAGTATAATGCTAGGTATTATAAACCAGTTCACGAATACATGAATAACATTTTATAATTTCGGGAACTATTTCACGAGCTGGAATGGTAACTCGTGACTATTATACTAAGTATCTTGACCCAGTTCTCTAACACATTAATATTATTTCACGATTTTGTGAACTATTTCACGAGCACGTATACTAGATCATGACTAATATTAGTTCACACTTGCTTTTGTTTTGTGACTGAAGTTCACAAAACAAAAGCAAGTGTTTCCACTAATAAAAGCATTATGCGGGCGTTTCTGAAGGGAAATTTAACATAATAATAAAACCCATGATTCTTGTTCATGGTCCTGTTTTCGTGAAGTAAAAACGTGGTTGTTCCAAAATTAATAGCACTTTATTCACGATTTTGGGGACAATTTTTTCTCTGTGTAGGTTGATTGGTTTGACGGCAATGCAAACATCATCAAGCATATTTCGTGCATCAGTTTTAACGAACCCGTAAAAGACAATTACTTTAACATGGTTATTGCGTAACGCTTTGATAGTGATGCATCAAGACAAAAGAGGGGGCTTATAAGTCTTTTTGATGTTTTGTGTTTTTTCATACTCAGCACCTGCCCAAACTAACGATCAACCACCAGCCTGTGTACGCTGGCGTGGCCGACTGGTAGGTCGACGTGGATTGGGTTTTGCTGTGGGCTGTGTTTGCAGACATTGTTCCATAGCCGAACAGCGGTATCAGTATGCACGGTTCGCAGTGGGGTCATTATATGTCGATTTATCGGTCGACTCCATCATCGTGCACATGCTAATTAATTAATTTAAGAAATGTAAAAGTAGAAGCCTATTAGTGTTAGTGTAGTTATAGTAGTAGTTTTTTGTACTAGTGTTCAATTGCTTTGTGCTAATCGTATATCTATTTGTGCAAGTGTTCGTCTGAGCATATGTGACAGCAGGGTAATCTCTTTGCTTCTTTTTTCTTTATTCGGAATGTTTACTTTCTTTTTATTTATATATCTTAAATTAGGTTCATAATAACACTAACACAATCGATAGCACATTATCTCATACTAAACGTACAAACGCTCGGTCCCTTCGCGATAACACAAACCTAGTCACAAACGTGAACATACAATTGTAATCATCTACACATACTTACGCCCGGGATCTCGCCAACATTAAAACACGCCGGTAATTAAGTGAACGTTTTAGCACTTATAAATTTACAAACGCGGTCTCAAGCATCAATCCACCGTTCGCGCGATCATGAATCGGTCACGTCCGGCAGCCCCTGCCCTCCAATAAAAAATTACGCTAATATACACTAGACAGCTGATATGGGAGAACTCTCTTCTAGTATCCCTACACTAATACACGCGAATATGCGAATGGTCACACGGTTATTAAATCGGATTTATCGACGCGAAGTTGTACAAGCACTAGCTGACGCGAAAAACACGTTAACATACAAACGCTTGAGCTTCGTTCACGCACAACTTCGTCCGCGTTCTCGCAAACATGAAAACACCCAGGTGATTAAGTAAACATTTTAGAACTTATAAACTCATAAACTTGATCTCAAGCGCTGCCCTCCAAACACCCGTATACGCGCGATCATGAATCGGTCACCTCCGAAAGTCCATATCCTCGGACATAGTAGCATAGGTCCATGCCTTCAGTTTAACCAATCGAAAAAATGACGCTCATATCCATAAAACAACGAGTTCCATGACGATTTGACCGGGAACTCTAGTCATATGGTGAAACTTACTATCTTCTAGCATGTAAACCATACACTAAAAATTAATTATCAGATTCACGGCCCGCACGCGATCATTCAAGAATACAAGCGAATATTAAAATGGCCACACGGTTATAAAACCGAATTTATAAACACAAAGTTACATGTCAGCGTGGTACTCTAAACAGAGCTGACACGATGGTCCTCCGGCGAGACAGGGGGTTGGGGAAGGCCCAAAAAGCCGCCCTGGAAAACTAACCGTTACGAACAATGCAGAAGAAAATACGAATCGGAACAATCGGCAAAGACCTACGCGACGAAATGATGACTACGATTGGAATCCCGGAACATGGAACTGCAGGTCACTCTGCTTTCCATCTTTCGAAAGGATAATCTACCATGAACTCCAACCACGTAACTTTGAAGTCGTAGCACTGCAGGAACTTTGCTTGACAGGACAAAAGGTATGGAAAAGCGGGCATCGGGCGGCTACTTTCTACCACTGTTGTGGCACCACCATCCAGCTGGGAACCGGCTTTTTAGTGCTGGGTAGAATGCATCAACGCGTGATTGGATGGACTCCGAACAACGCAAGGATGTGTAAGTGTAGGATCAAAGGCCGTTTCTTCAACTACAGTGTCATCAATGTACACTGCCTACACGATGGGAGACCCGACGACGAGAAGGAAGCGTTCTACGTGAAGCTGGAGGAGGTGTACGACGACTGTTCGCGACGGGATGTGAAAATAGTCATCGGTGATATGAACGCTCAGGTAGGACGGGAGGTAATGTTTAGACCGGTAGTCGGGCCAAACAGCTTGCACACCGTATCGAATGACAACGGCCAACGATGCGTGAACTTCGCAGCCTCCCGTGGCATGGCAGTCCGAAGTACCTTCTTCCCCCGCAAAGATATCCACAAAACCACCTGGAGATCACCTGTCCAACACACCGAAAATCAAATCGATCACGTTCTAATCGACGGACGATTCTTCTCTGATATTACCAATGTTCGTACCTACCGCAGTGCGAATATGGATTCGGACTATTACTTAGTTGCAGTATGCATGCGCTCAATAGTGTACACCACTCGTCGTAGTCGGACGCCAAGGCCCAACATCGCGCAACTTCGGGACGCCGTGGATGCCAAAGACTACGCACAGCGGCTGGAAGCAGCACTACCCACGGAAGAACAGCTGGGCGCAGCTACTCTTGAAGATGGCTGGAGGGAGATCCGTTCCGCCATAGCGGCACTAGGTACAGATATTCCGAATCGAGGAAACGACTGGTTCGATGACGAATGTAAGCAGTTAATAGAGGAGAAGAATGCAGCACTGGCGAGGATGCTGCAGCACGGAACGAGACAGAATGTGGAGCGGTACAAACAAGCACCGAAGAGGCGGTCCTCCGGAGAAAGAAGCGCCAACAGGAGGAACGAGATAGCGATGTGATGGAGCTACTGTACCGCGTAAACGACACACGAAAGTTCTACGATAAGCTGAACAGTTCGCGCAAAGGCTATGTTCCGCAAGCCGATATCTGCAGGGACTTAGACTGCAACCTTCTTACGAAACAGTGTGAGAGAGTACTATGACGAGCACCTCAACGGTGAAGCAGCAGAGGACGAAGGCGGTATGGCAGCGGATCTTGGAACACGCGCAGAAGACGATAGGCTGCCGGCCCCTGATCTCCAAGAAGTCAAGGAGGAGATCGGTCGGCTGAAAAACAACAAAGCCGTCGGTGTAGATCAATGACTCAGCGAGCTATTAAAATAAGGTGGTGAAACACTGGCTAGAGAGGAAATTTTTCCGGAGGAGTGGATGGAGGGTGTCGTTTGCCCAATCTACAAAAAGGGTGACAAGTTGGATTGCTGCAACTACCGCGCGATCACACTACTTAGCATCGTCTGCAAGGTCCTCTCCCAACTTCTTTGCCGCCGATTGTCACCATTTGCAAGGGAGTTCGTGGGGGACTACCAAGCGGGATTCATGGGTTCCCGCGCCACCATGGACCAAATATTCACGATTCGGCAGGTTCTGCAGAAGTGTCGCGAATACAACGTGCCCACACATCATTTGTTCGTCGATTTCAAATCGGCGTATGACACATTAAATTGAGATCAGCTAGGGAAGATCATGCACGAGTACGGTTTTCTAGATAAGCTAACACGATTGGTTAAAGCGACGATGGATCGGGTGATGTGCGTTGTTCGAGGGGATAGACACGAGTGGCACGATCTTCAGGAAGTCCGCCCAGCTTCTTGGCTTCGCCGACGACATTGACATAATGGCAAGGAACTACGAGGCGATGTCGGAAACGTACATCAGACTGAAAGCTGAAGCCAGCAGTATTGGACTTGCCATCAACGTTTCGAAGACAAAATACATGAGAGGAAGAGGTTCTAGAGACGACAAGAACATCCTATCCAGAGCTCGGATTGACGGTGACGAAATCGTGATGGTCGACGAATTCGTGTATTTGGGCTCACTGGTAACCGCCGACAATGATACCAGCAGAGAAATTCAGAGACAGATCTTGGCGGGAAATCGTGCCTCCTTTGAACTCCGGAGGACGCTCCTGTCGAACAAAATTCGTCGCCGCATGAAGTTGATTATCTACAAGACGCTGATTAGACAAAACGCTGATTACCGCCACGAAACCTGGATTATGCTCGTGGAGGACCAACGCGCCCTTGGAGTTTTCGAACGAAAGGTGTTGCGTACCTTCTATTGTAGCGTGCGGATGGAAGACGTGACGCAGGCGAATGAGCCATGAGTTGCATCAGCTGCTGGAAGAACTATCCATCGCGCATACCGCAAAAATAGAACGTTTGCGGTGGGCTAGACAGTGGACACGTCGTAAGAATGTCAGACGACGACCCGGTGAAGATGATTCTTGAGGGCGACCCTACAGAAACAAGAAGACGGGGTGCACAGTGAGCACGGTGGATGGACCAGATGGAGGACGACCTGTGGATCCTTTGAAGACTACGAGGCTGGCAACAAGCAGTAATGGACCGAGTGGAGTGGAGATGGCTTCTGCATACAGCAACAGACACCTGCGCTCACTATCTCACAAACAGGATAACGCCCCGATGTTTAAGTGAACTTTTTAGCACTTATAAATTGACAAACAATTGACAACATTTTGAATTTTATTCTATTCATGAACCAAAGAAATTGTTTCGCGTGAACTGATTGAGAGCAGAGGTTGACCGTGAACAGCTCCAATAAAGCATGATCTGCACTTAAATTTCTCCGGTATCAATTTTCGAACATCTTGAATCCCGAGGACCAGACTTACCATGAACATCGACAATTCTGTACTAGTGCACAAAATTTCGTGCTCGTGTTCAACCTCAAACATAGTTCGTGTCGATGTACAGGTTCGCCTCGCACATCGAACTCAAGCGAAAGATGTACAAACTCAAGTTCAAACAGCCGTATACGTACACGGTGTGCGTACACGAGAATGATTCGCACAAGGCAAAAAGAGTCAACGCTGGTAATGATGGTACCACGAACATATGATTGTGCACACCGTGTACGTACATGGGGTTCGGTAATGCAGGCGAAATGCACATGAAACAGCGTGTTTAAGTTTGTACACGAAGTGTGGGTTTAATATGAGCACAGAACCAGATCGAACATTGTTTGCGATGTTCATTTGGAAAGACTGCCGAGGACCCATAGATATGGGTCCGAAGTGAAATAATCACCAAACTCATAAAGCTGGCTGAAGTTATTAATGTTAGCTCTAATAAAACTGTACTAAATTTCTTCTTAGTGGAGAAAAATTGAGATAAAAACTATTTTTTCTCCATTCAGGAGAAAATTGTTTTAAACCATCTTTGCGCGTGAATAGTAAAAAACATGTAATTAAATTAGTTATGAAATTTACTGTTCGACTTTGTCTCATCACAATCCGACACTAACTTAGTTACATGACTAAGTTAGCACCGGATCCGTAGTGTTGTCGTTTTTTTGAAACTAACGTTTCTAACTTAATCATGTCAATAAGTTATTGGCTCTACCTTAATCGTGTCACTAAGTTATTGTCGGATTCTGATGAGACCAAGTCGAAACGTAAATTCCATATCTAATAAAACGTTTATAATTTAAAAAAAAACGCGAAAGATAATAAATTTAATGATAAATATTGTAGCGCACTGAACTCAAATACAGGGTTTCAGCAATTGCGATAAGCTGCAAAAATACTATTCATTTGGCGGCCGAATTGCACCGCATATCATCCGGCACTAGTAGAAACCAATTATTGCAATTACACATACAACATTTCATCCATATTAGCCTTCCGATTCCACGCTCACTGTTGGCTTATTAAATAGATATGATTTCAAAATAGCTCCCCTTTGAACAAACTTTATATTACAGGCAACAATTACGCTATCTTTGAAGGTAGTACCGAACCGATGCACGTGGTGGTTCAGAATTAGTACAGTTTTCCAACCAACCCACAGAGTGTGCACTACACGGCCGATGACTGTAGTAGCTGAAATTGTTTCGGCAAAGTTTTTCGCGCCCACCACCCTCGGGGTCTCATTTAAAAGCTATACATACTCCTGTTTTGGGGTTATAAACTATCAAAAGCACTTTTATTGCCCCCCACAGTGCACATGCACAAATAAGCGCGTCCGTTGTTTTTTGGTTGCCGAAATCGTGGGAAGAGTAACTGACCACCCGGCTCCCGCAGCATTCATTTACCAACCCATCACAGTACCGAGTCGAGCAGACAGTTGTTTAGTAAACACAACCTTTTTGTTTCGATTTCCCCAACGAAGAGCGCTACCCACCGCGACGACCGACGCGCGGTGGAGCACCATTTTTCCGCACTGTTAGTGTCAATGAATACGGAGCGCGCGGTGCGTGTGAGTTTGTTTATTATACGGCGCGCTCTGCGCTATGTTAGCAGAACCTATGAATGAATGAATGAATGAAAAATATTTCTGTCGCGTGCCACTAATCGCTTTCGGTCGACCCGGTCGGTGCGCGGGTGTTGTGTTTTTGTGGGTAAATATGTTATCCCCTCTTTCCCCCTCCTTGGCTTTCGTGCCGGTCTGCTGTTCGACCCTAATGCCGGCGACGCTGTTCGGTCCTTTTTTGCCGGAACTTAGGTACCACTTGAAAACTTGTGCCGGTCTCGTGGCTCGTGGGTACTTTGTTTATGCGAAAGCGGCCACAGTTTCGGGTATCCGTTGCATTTGAGCGAAAAACTCGTTAAATGCAGACGTTTCAATCTAGAGTGTTTTGAAGCGGAATTGGTCCGTAAGTGAAGGGCTGAAGGGTCATTTGACGCAGGCAAATAGAATCGTGTAAACGTTTGGTACACGCAAAAATAATACGATCGTATTTTGGTAATTTTTCAATAACACTGTCGTAAAAAAGGACATTTACAAGAATCACGCCCAAAATAAGGATGGATGAATGAAACAAAAAAAAAAAAAAAACAAATACAGCATGCAAAAATTAATGCTCACACTAACAACGTTCACGGTTTGTAATTCGTACCATTTCATATGTAGCGTCTTATGGTAAGCTCCATTATTTTAGGTTTAATAATCGGAATTGACATGGTTGAGGCTATACAGATGCAATTTGTTCAACTTTCTGAATAATAGCGACAATGAGAATGGACTGGGAACTGATTCTTCATAGAAAGAATTGAAAACCTGTAAATTCATCAATTTTAATAAAATTCAACCAAGGATAAAAAAAACCAAAATAAATTTTAAATGGCTCATATTAAAATCAATAAAATCAATATTCAATGTAAATTTTATTATTTTTACTAGATTTCAACCTAATTTTTCACATTTGAAGAAAATTTAAAATGGTATTATATTCATGCTTTCAAATTCAACTGGACTTACTTCGACCTCAACAGACCTACGGATTGGTTGTAGTGTCTCATCTCCTACAAAAAATCGCTATCCGTGGTGTGACACAATTTAGATTTATAGCTAGGTATAGTGCCCTCATGCAAAAATCTGTTTATCTGTGTTTATTTGTTTAATTATTTGGGCCTGTAGGCTTATAGTACAGATGCCTAAACAAGTATTTTGAGACATTTTACCAACTCTAATATTGCTGAAAGTAATCTCGGAACATCATTAGAAATGTTTCTGATTTTTGAAAAACAATCTAATAGATATTTAAAAAATTATAATCGAATTAGAAAAATACTCAACAAAAATTGTTTCCCAAATCGTGAATAAATATCACGAATTCTGAAATTTTCACGTTTTTGCCCGTAGGGCCGTGCGTCATATACCAATCGAGTCAGTTCGTTCAATATGTGTGTATGTAAAAAAGTGTCCCCTTTGTTTCTCAGAGATGGCTGAATCGATTTGCACAAACTTAGTTTCAAATGAAAGGTTTTCATTGGCTGATATTGAATTTTTATTCATTGGACTTCCGGTTCGGGAGTTACGGGTTGAAGAGTGCGGCCGCACAACAAATTCCTATATAAACTGATACCATCATGATGTCAAAATGACGCAAAACTTATTAAAATGGGTGCAAAATTATTTTGATTTGCCAGTCTAGATCAATAATGACTAACCAGAGTCGTTTTGACGACATTGGCCACCTACGACGGTTCTTGATTCCATCTAAGCAGGAACTGAAAAAACCTCAAAACGAAACTTTAAAATCAAATTTGAATATTTGATGCCTATTGTCTTTAAAATGCATGACACTTCGAGAATTGATGTAATCTCAAAAAAAGACTTAATATTTAATAGTAATATTCACGGAATCGTGGGAAGATCGATCGCTGCAACCTCTGACAACGAAAGTGTTTTTTCGCTCCTGACAAGTTTTTGAATAAAAACTTTTCCGTTCGCTGTTCTTCAACAACGCAGCTGAAGAGAACCATTTTACAGCTGTAAGTTCGTGCCCCAAGCGGACTGGGTTCTAGAAGATACGGCCACATGCGTCTACTCGCAGGCGGACCGACGTCAAGAAGTCCCCTCAAAACTGGCAATCTTGGAACTGGTTCATTTCCGTGACCTCCTGGCTACAGATATTGTTGAACCGGACAAGGCCATTCGTTACGGAGTGTTCAAAGTTCAATCACAAATGTTTGAAACGACGGCAGTCCCGATGGGTGTTCTCTACCTCGGCAACACTGGTATCTTCATCGTACATACATTCGTCCACGTGGAACTCGGTGATGTCCTCAGATTGTTATGTGACTAGCTGTTGTGCGCGTCGGGTTAACTGGGCGGATCTCCTGGGCTCGATTGAATGGAATATCGGCTACGACTGGAATCCAGAAAATCGCGAGTATTCTGTGTGTGGGGGTCAAGGCCGCCATCACAAGAGATGCAGATGACAGCATTCTAGATGATCCTGTTACACGTGAGTCAGATTTATTTGCCGTTTTCTAAAAGATCATTTTTGAGATTCGTTGGTGTATGTGTATGGGATCTTCGGTACTGTCAATTACTCAATCATAGAAGTTTCATAGGGTTCAGTTGTCTGGTTCTCGTTGATGGACATGATATATTTTTTAGCGATTCCTAACCTAGGCTTATTCGCCGTAACCTAGGCTTATTCGCCAGGGCAAGGTGTAAATACCTCTGTCCCATCCCAAAGGACCAAAGGAGTGACATAAACCTTCTTAGCCAAGTCACTCCCAACGATTTATTATATCCCCTTTAAACTAAAACGGTCGGTACGGTTGTCCTCGTTTCTTACTCCTTTAAGATTCAAAATAAGTCGTTAATCAAATTATTCATTAAATGAATAATTTAATTGCCGTCTAATTTTGAAACATCTTCAAACTCAACTCTGCACAGTAGGCCTGCCCATTTTAATAATTGCGACACATGGAAATATGCTTCAAATATTAATATTGACAAGAAAAACACTACAGAAAACTGCAGTGTTTTCCAGGATGCTTTTCAATACTGGCTGTGTAAGGGTTAGAATAGAATAGAATAGAATAAAATAGACTTCACCCAGAAACGCTGCACAGGAGTTTTCTTAACCCGAACAATATATTAACTGTTTATTTGACCAACTATGGTAGTAATCCACAGTGCATTAAATGCGCGTGGGGAATACGCATGGGCTTGTCAGAGTGAAATGATGACTGTTGAATCATGTATGAGTGGGAGATCTGACTAACCAACGCAAGAGAATATAACCTACTTGCGATTACGTCACAGCTGAAAACCACGCAGTGTGACGATTGCCTACCATAAGCACTTTTCAATAAAAATGCGAACGAGAATCTTTCATCGACGTGATATTCTGCAATTCATCTTTAGTGAGAAACATTAACTGAAGGGTGAGTGAGAGGTACACTCACAGCGACCACCATGCGAAACCCTACGGAAATGCGATCGAAACTTTCATACCATCGAATATAGTTCATTAGTAAGCTTTTGGCATATTTATTTAACACAACTGCAATACCATAACCGTACGCTCGCACCCTACGCTAAACTCCACTCATTTGGTTTTGTACCACATCTGGCTGCAGCTTCTTCTGAACGGAAACCCACTATTTCTTCCTGTCTTCCTTAGATTTGATCTCCTTAGAATGCTTCCGTAGCACCTGCTTCATAATTACCCAGTATTTTTCGATGGGCCTTAGCTCCGGTGCGTTGCGGGGCGGCGGGTTCATGTCCTTGGGTACGAAGGTGACCCCACTGGCTTTGTACCACTCCAGGAAACCATTTGAATAGTGGCACGAAGCTAGATCCGGCCCAAAAATCGTAGGGCCCTCGTACTGCTTCAACAGAGGAAGCAGATGCTTTTGTAGACACCTTGCGAGGTAGGTATCCCCGTTTATAGTCATGAACGGTGCACTTAGTTTGCCACATGAGCAGATCGCTTGCCAAATCATGTATTTATTGGAAAACTTTGAAAGTTTCTGCTTACTTACTTTCTCCGGAATATAAAATTTGTACTGCGCGGTGAAGACCAGTGGCCCTGGAAGTGCGCCTTGACGTAAGTTTCATCATCCATGATGAGACAATTAGGCTTCGTCAGCATCTGGGTTTACAGTTTCCGGGCCCGTGACTTTCCCACTGTAGTTTGCCGTTCACCATGATTTGGAACCTTCTGCACTTTGTACGTATGCAGTCCCTTGCGGGTCATGGCTCTCTGAACCAAAGACTTGGACAGTGTTAACTTTTTGGCCACATGACCGAAGCGTTGGGATTCCGGTTAAACGCTTTAACTAGACGCTTGTGATCCTGATCGCTAATGAAACGTCCGTTCTGTCCGCACTTCTGCCCAAATTTTCACTCACCCTTTGGGTGGATTATTTTCTTTAGCGTTTTTTCCCGTGATGTTATTTGATGTGGTACAACCTTTAATATGCAATTATTCCATTCCTGCTTATGTTTAGGACGGTGACGCTTATATACCAGGCTACTTTCTAGTCAGATGGAAGGACCAGAACCTGGCACTTTTCCTCAAACCAATACAACCACCCGGAGAGCCAGCATCATACAGGCCCATATGCTTACTGGATGTTCTCGGGAAGCTTTAGGAAAGGTCATCCTCAACAGAGTGATGGAGTGTGAAATGGGTTGTCGAATAGGCAGAATCCGGAAAGGAAGATCGACGATGGAAGCAATTCGGGCAGCTATTGAGAGCAGAAAAGGTGTTCAATTAAAAGTGGAGGAAAAATGAATGCGCCGCGGTAACAATGGCTGTCAAGATTTTAATACAGGGGCGGAACCAGTGGAAGGATTCTAGGGGTCCAGATCAGCTCCTTCCCCGCCAGTTTCTTGTTGAGATATTTTAAATTTCATTCAATTTGAAATCAGTTCCAAATTCATGTTTTTGAATTTTAAGCTTCATCTATCAGAAGGAAAGGCTTAACGCCACCTTTTGAAAAGTGACAATTTTAAGGGAAAAAAATCGTGACGCAAAATTGGTTCAACCTCTACATTTCAACACAGGTCCTCGCTGTAAATCTGACAATGAATTCCACTCGGATTTGGATCAACTCGATCGTTTTCACTGTGTGCGAATAGCTGGGCTCTTGACCAAGTTAACATTGAAAATAGGAGATTTTATTGAGAGCAGTGTACAGATTTTTCTATTTTTATCACTTTTTTCAAAATCAAAATTCCAGCCACCACAAAATTTTTCCTCACCACAAGAACACTGTTACTAATTCCATACACCCAAAACGAATCGTTGAGAGCGGAATTGATTCTGTTTTTTTCGCTCTCAAACTGTGAGCGAAAAGCTCCCAAACGATGCATTAGTGTTAAACCAACCTCATACTTGTGGAATACAATATCGTACCCCATAGCTACACACTGTTGGCTCATGTAGTGCAGGGATAACTTGAATAACACTTACCATCGTCTCCATACTGTCCCATTTGTGATCACTGCTGCAATGATGCGAAGTTTATATAGCCCTTTCGAACGACTGCTCATTATGTGTCGTTATGGCATAAGGTGTAAAGTAGGCGTTTCAGCGAGTGGATGTGTGTCGGTTTCCAGTCTTGATGCTACCCGTTAATCGTTTTTTCTAGTAAGGCTTAGTTCCCAACACATACATACAAACAAAATATTAATAACAGCGGGGAAATGGTACAAAGCAAAATGCGTCAATGACGATGCTGAAATACCGACGCGGCGGCGGGATGCAAACGATATTATTTCACTCATCATAAGTGTGAAGCTTTATATACGCCATTATACTACTCCACCAGTGTGTCGTCATGGTACGGGCAATAAAGAGGTGTTTTAACCGATTAGAAGTTTGTCGGTTCTAATCTTGAATCTGATAGGGTAAATGTACTATAATTCGCCCCCCTAAAACATTTGTTTGCGGAAAAACTTTGAATTTCAACAATTTTGAATTGCTCTAACTAATTTTATTTTATCATTCATTCTCATCACGTATCATATAATATCGAATAATACTGAATAAAAGTGATATAAAACATCAAATTAACGAAAAAATAGCAATATTCTAAATCAAGATGTGTTTCAATTTTCGTCCCCCTAAATTTAATCTTCGCCCCCCTCTTGCTCTATTCTTTCGCCCCCGTGCGCCCACGCGCAATTTCACAACTTTTATCATGCTACAATATCTCAGAATTGGTAATAGGGAAAAGATTAGACAAATCCAGATTATATTTTCAAAAACTAACTATTAAACAAATAATACGTTAACTTACAAGCTCTTGTATTTATAGTCTTGTTATGTTGTGTTGTGTTGCGAAACGAGCGAGAAGCACTCCAAGTCCGTTCGCGAGCGAGCGTGTACGAATAGCATGCCTAGCGCTCTTCATCGTTCGCGCCCGGGTTAAGCAAAATCTCGAGCTGGAATGCTCTCGAGAAACCCAAGTTTTCATCTAGTATGTAGGGCATATCCAGGAAGCTTTTCTCGTGTCTCGTGTGCTTTGTTATCTCGCAAGCGAGAAATGCGTTGAAGAGCACACGTGAGTGTGGATGCACGAAGAGCATGGACTACTAAGAGTGTTCTCGATATTTAGCGCGAACAAGGAAGGCGATGTACGCGCCAACGAACGAGAATAGCAACGTGCAAAAACGAACAAACCATTCGTTAACTAAATGGCATTACTAGAAAAATACTCTAAATGCTAGAAAAATCAAGACACCCAAGGCTTCACACTACATTTTGCACAGGATTAAAAATTTATTTGATATATAGATATATTTTTTGGTAGTTGACTTGGAGCAACAATTTTAATTTCGTTCAAATATTTCGAATATGCCCAAAATGACTACAGATGCTCACTTAAATTAAAATGATATATGTGTACATTCAAAAATCGAAACAATAACTATTCTTTTATCTTTCTTATCGCTATACGCAAAACTACTCCATGTGCAATGGAATTCCCAATATACATGAGACAATTATACGTAGAGCGGCAGTATAAAGTTCTTAAGAATGTTTTCCCAAATTATTATAAATATCCAAGCAGTAGAACCAACATTATAGCGTATTTCACTATTCCCTGATGAGGTCCCGGGTATATACTAGAAACTTTGCACGTGATTATCTCGAAATCATGTTTTTCCAAAAACGTCTTTGCTGTGACTACGATTGCCGAAAATGTTTTTAACCGATGTCAAATTTCTTTTTTTTTTTGATTGTTTATAATTTAATTGTCGTGTCCTTGAATGATTCCATTTTTTCGTCAAAATTTTCATATCAATGTTATGAATTTCTTAAAAAAAAGGCTCAGTGATGATAGAAAAATAGTGGATTTTTTGGAAAAATCGTCCCCGCTCGCAAAAATAAAAAAATGACAATGCATAGTTCAAGGACACCACAAGTACTTATGATTTTTTTTTGTTTTTATGTTTTCAATTGAGCTGTTATACAGCAATCGTAGTCACGGTAAATCTCTTAGAGAAAAACGCGCTTTTGTGGAAATGGTTATAACTTCGACAATTAGGGTGGATGTACCAATAGTCGCATACTTAAGGAAAACTTTTTCGTTTAATGCATTAACATTACCCATAGGGCTAATCGATGAATAGACCTATGGGCAATGTTAATGCATTAAACGAAAGCTTTCAATCCCTACTTCATAGGAAAAATATAAGGAGGTACCAATAGCGTTGCAATCGCTAATTCCTGGTCCTATTGTTGCAAATCCCATTGATTTCTTATGGGACTTGCAACTATAGGTACACTGTATCAACTATAGGTGCAAGGGAACACCCATTCAAAATTCAAAGAAAATCATTTTTTTCAACAGTTATTTGAGCAAATTTCAAGGATAACAGTTTTATTGTCGTGTACTTTTAGTGCGATGAATCGATCAAAAAATATTTGTTGATGGTTGGTACCTTAGTTAGGCGTATAATCCACTACTGAAACTATTGGTACACCTCAACTATAGGAGCACCCACCCTATTAATATTTATTCATGTTCGTGGGTTTTGCAAATTAGACATTGTACTACGCTAGACGTGTAATAAGTATTTGATATAAATATGGCTATATACCTTCACAAAATTTCAAATTTTTCCCTGTTGTCCTGCATCTCAATATATAAAACCCCTTAATCACAGACAGAAACTCCGTTGTATTTGTTTTCAATAAGGCTTTCCAAACGAATTAATTTTTGGCTTGTTTCTCTTTAAACTATTAAAAAAATGAATGGAGAGGTTGTATTTTGATAGGTTTTGTCTTCCTTGCAGAGAAAGTCTAGAAACCTGCTCGGTGCTGTTTAGAATCGCATTCGTAAAACACCAAACACTACGTTTGTAAAAGGTTTTCTAATTATTATTGATATAGTTTAATTGAATTGTTAATAACATATTTTAGAAATCGAAAACAACTGCGCTGGATTCAAAGATAGATTGCAGAATCTGATTATCTTCACTGCAACTGAATAGGTAGGGCGCTCTTATTTTTCCAGTATATAAAAACCTATTTTAATCCACCTAGCGGTGCAATTGTGCCTTTCTCAATCATGAATCATGAGAATGTGTGCGTTGTTTATATTCATTAAAAACTTTTAAATGCATATATTACATTTTATTATTATACATCACATGACAATTATATACAGGGAAATAAATCATTATTCGAGTTCTAAAATTTTGAAAAAGAAAAAACAGCCACGGTAATATTGAACTGAAAAAAGGTGCGAAATCAGCAAAGTCCCAAAAAGTCGATTTTTATAAAAAAAATTTTTTTCGAGATAACATAAAATCTCGACGTTTCATGTATTTTAAAGATGTTTTGCATCAAAAATACGAATTCGATTTCTGAAATTTCATGGGGTCCCCCCTTTGAAAAAATTTTTGAGTTCTGGTTTATATGGGAATTTCATATGTGACCGGACGATTTAGTCTATATTTCCGGAACCATATAAGCGATCCGTACGAAATTTTATAGACATCTATGGGGATATTATAGCTATCATTTGGGACTAAGTTTGTGAAAATCGGCCCAATCATTTCAGGGAAACTGATGTGAGTTCGTAAATTTTGAAAGATGGCCGCTTTTCCCGGGCACTTCCGGAACCGTCTATGGTGGTCAATGTAGTCAACGAAAGTTTGTTTGGCTGTCGGTGACCTAGAACTGCAAAGTTAAGTTATTTGAGAGACATTTTAGCGAAATTTTTACCTTTTTTGCTTCCATCGGAGTATCGATTTGAATCACAATTTGCTATGTGATCGCACGCCACAACCCGTAACTCCGGAACCGGAAGTCGGTTGGGGATAAAATTTAATAGCCATTTACGGGGACGCAACATCTTTCATTTGATACTAAGTTTGGTTAATTCGGTCTAGCCATCTCCGAGAAACCGATGTGACTGTTAGTCTGAATTTGGATACTTCCGCCGGGGCTTCCGGAACCGATGATGGTGGCCAATGTGACCAAAGAGACTTTGAATGGCTGTTAATGACCTAGTACTACAAATCGAAGCAGTTGTGGTCACATTTTGGAAAAATTTTCACCATTATACATTCATTGCAGAATTTCTTAAAATCGACATTTTCTGCGTGATCGTACTCACCACCCTGTAATTCCGGAACCGGAAGTCGGATCCATTAGAAATTCAATAGCAGCCTATGGGAACGTTGCACCTTTCATTTGGGACTAAGTTTGTAAAAATCGGTTCATCCATCTCTGAGAAAAGTGAGTGAGATTGTGTTCGCGTACACACACACAGACGCACATACACATACACATACATACACACACACATACATACACACACACAGACATTTGCCGAACTCGACGAACTGAATCGAATGGTATATGTCACTCGGCCCTCCGGGCCTCCGTTAAAAAGTCGGTTTTCAGAGCAATTGCAATACCTTTCTATTGAGAAAGGCAAAAAGGTGCTTTCGTTTAGTTACCAAGTAGTTTATCCGTTTTTACTTGGTTTAGAGATGTTGATCTTAGAAAGAGTGAATAGGTCTGTAAATAGCGAAATCAGGTTATGGTATTTTAGAAAATTGTCTATTTCAGCCGTCTATATTACTTTCTAGAACATCAGAAATCGCTTGAAGCTCCATATTAGAAGTTATGGTGAAAAAACTGTTTTTGAGGGGCCTTTCACAAACAACGCCCTGTATCTCGAAAACCAAGAGTTTCCGAAAGAAATCTTCTTGGTAAGTTTTTGTACAACTTAATTGAAGTGAGTATTTTTCTATCTGAATTATTGAAGAAAATAAATTTCGTAACTCACTATTAAGGGGATTAGTCAACGATCCGATGTGATTGAAAGAAAGAGCGTTTTATTTCAAGAAATTTCCTCAAAGACATCACATAGCTAAAATCAATAGTCTACTTTGGGACCACTGTGGAACGGGGCGAAGATAGACACCCATACGAAGAAAAGAACGCTATATGGGATTTCGCCAGGGGCGAAGATTAGAATTGAGTTTCATCTTGCGTTAATTTTCGCCACTTTTTAAAATTGTTCAAACTTAATTAAATAAAGGTAATAATCGCGGATGTGCGTTGACATGTATTCCTGCAATGCTCAAAAACATTACTATTGAATATTCTAACGCTTACTCACTAAATTTATATAACTTTCCCCGCGATAAAAAATTGTCACCATTTTTAGTTTTCAGGAAAATAAGTGCTCTACAGGTACTACTTTATTTACGATCGAAAATACATTATGAAATATTTTTGTTTAAAATAGGGCAGTTTTCACATTTTATTCGACTTAGTTTGTTTTTCAATAATAGTCGAAAGCGGAGGTCCAGATTGTAAAGCAAATAGAATTATTTGTAATTGTTCTGCAAGGGGGGCGAAAATTAGGGAGGGGGCGAAGAATGATACTTCTACCCTATAAGATTTTTTTTACTAGAAGTTTCAGGTCACGAGCTATTTATAGCAGCGAAGAAAAGAATGAAACAAAACAAAATGCAATGCAGCAGCAATGGTGATGAGATTGCTTGTGGTGGTTGGGTGGGGGGAATGTAAGGTGTAGAAGAAAGATACGAAACTATATACTAACAAAGGTTCCTTGTGTGTGAGTGTGTGTCTCGTTTTTTTTTGCGTGAGCGTTGCGCTCATCCCGAATTGTGCGCGAACAGCTCAATGTTCAAAAAGGATTGCTTTTGGGAATGAGATTGTGAGCCCAAAAACAGAAAATCTGAGCTCACCTTTTTGGGTGTAGAAGAAGTTTCTCATATATCTCACATGCACGGAGGTCCTAATTTCAATGCATTCTCAACCAAGTACTAACGTGTTGAATGATGACAGTATTGAATTGCGAAGATGATGGAACTGAATAATGGTGACTTTCGTAAGACTATGCTCTATTTGCACCATCACTAAGTTTTACACTTTGCGTATACTCAGTCGAATAGTACAAAATTTGAAATCCACCACCGCAGTTGTAGGCCGACGCAACCCTTTCTCGTAAACTTTACTCATGGTAGCATCGGATCCTTTGTTCTTCAAACAATGCACACTGGATCCCGCGGCTATTTGTTATAGTTCGTTTTGGTTGCTAGTTTTTTTTAACTCGTTCATTTTATACGGCTCAAAGCGGTATCATGAGGCTGCCGTGGATCTTTGATATGACTGCAACATGTGAAGATCAAAATAAGAACAAATATTATTGAATAGCAGTTGGATCGCGTGCTCGCAACTTTCTATTGCCCACGGAGACCTTCTTTCGCGGCGGATTACATGTGTCTGTTCCCATGCTGCATCATGGGGTTCATTCAATTCTCTTTAGTCTTTCATGTTAAGATTGAAATCGTTAAAGCTCTAACCTATTCATCGATCAGTTACTCTTCCCTACTTCTTGCACTTATGGGTAACTAGCAGTTAATTTTGGGGTTTGTGGTTCAGATATTGTTAATAAAATCTTTGTTCTGGATTGGTTTACCGTAGATGAGTTGGCAATCGGTTGAGATGCGTTCTCTTCTGCATCAAACGCGCAAGGTTGCCCTTGGTGAGCTGCCTGATTGTAGTACTTACACGTAGGAATTTGCTGATGGGTGCATAACGTATTTTGTTTAATAGAAGCTTTGAGCTTTGAGTTTTATTGTCAAGTAGGAGGAAATAGATCTTTCATTCACTTTACTCACAATAAGAATAGCCGGGAAGAAGCTACTAAAATTATCAAATATGATAGATTCCACGTCTTCGTATTACGACAGGCATTTTGCGATTAGCTCAGGAGGAGTACGTGGTGATAGGTCATGTAGGCTTACCTCTATATAGTCATTTTTCATATACACGAGAATCTCAATTCCAACGTTGTCACTTTCAACCACCCGTTTAAGTTGTTCTGAAAAACGCAACTTTCGGAATAGACTAAGGTGTTGAATGATATCAATATTGCACTGCGAAGATGATGATACTGAAGATAAGCGACTTCCGTAAGCCTACGCTCCATTTTCACCTTTAGAAGGTATGGCACTTCCTGTACAGTCGATCGTAGAACACAAAATTGCAAGTCAATGACCGCGGCGTCATCATCGTAAATTTCTATTTAGATTTGAACATAACATGTGGTGCACAAATCTAAATAGAAATAACAAGCGTTTCTATTCTTTCCGAACTACTCATTTACGTACTGTCACTATGACATTCCAATAGACACTCTTAGTCAACGCCTATACCTCGAAACACCACAGAAAAACACAATCAGAAAAAAAAGGTGAAGTAGCTAAAAGCCAATAGCCCGTGGTATAATTATTGCTTCACTCGATTAAAATTATCAGCTTTAGAAAATGTTTACACACCAGTCCAGGTAGCAAGTATAGCAGACGAGCAAAAAAATTTCCCTTCGAGCAGGGAATGAAAGCAGCTTAAACCAAAGTTAATTTAAATTGTAGACGATACTGTACACCAGCCTGTAAATAGGCGCCCCCACAGCTTGGAAAACTCTAGGCAGCATTTCTTGAAACTGCTGCATTGAAGTTTGGTGAGATTTTTTTCATAGAATAATATCTCGAAATGCGAATTGAGGAATTTTTTGTGCGAATCGGTTGTTAGATTATATAATGAAAAGTGACTTTTTTTTCAAAATATTGAGCGATATGTGACTTTGTTTGTATTGGCGTGCGCACGGAGTGCAAAGGGGGGGGGGGGGTTTTAGCTATGTTCGTTATTTGGTATTTAGCTCGTAAAAAAAGTTTGCTCCACATTCTTATTCAAACTCGTTGGTTGAACCATATTCACATAACAATATGGGTATTTTTGGAACGGGCTTGACAAGTAGATGATTAAAATGGACAATTTTTTAATTTTTGCATATTTTCTTAAAATAAATAGAGGTGTGCCCCGTTTTATCAGCCTAAAATTCACCAAGGGGCGGATAAAAAAGGGCTTTCACTGTACCTATGTTTGGAACGGGCTTGACAAAGAAATGACGGAAATCGAGCAATGACGTTATTTTGAAGGCCAAGATCAGCTACCGGTTGAGCAAGAGTTTCTATAAACATATCATCACTAATTACTATATCTATATCTACTCTATAATTATCCAATTCCGAAAATACCCATGTTGTTGAAGTTATAGGGAATTTATCTAGGGGGCGGGCGTAGCGTAGTTGGTTGGATTGCCTTGTACGCAGCGCACCTGGGTTCGAGTCCCGGCCCCGCACATAGGGTGAGAAATTTTCCATAAGAGATTTTTCTAACCCGAAGAGGCGAATGACCTTAAGGTTTAAACCTCTATAATCGAAATAAAAAAATAATTTATCTAAACCGGAAGTGTCGCCATCTTGGATTACGAAATTGCTCAAGACATCGATTTCCGTCATGTATTCGTCAACCCCATTCGGAAAATACCCAAGTTTTATTAGTAACAGTTAGCTAAGAATACGTGAAATTTCATACTGTACTGTACAACCTCAAACTTTTTTTACAAACTTGGTTCCTAAAAAAAATCGTTATTTCGAATTAAGTTCGTGAAAAAAGTTACGTAAATCGAAAATTACGTAAAAAAAGAGTTCGTAAATGGAGGTTTCAGTGTATATGCATGTGTTACATGGGAATCGTCAATAAGAGAAACACAGTATTTTATTCTTTTTGCTTAAAATTTATCAATTTTGTTTATACGCTACTCTTCCGTATTCTGTTTAGCAGACAAGGCATATTGACAGAATATTTGGTTAGTAATTTCCACAGCGGAACGGGACGAACAACGGGCCGTCACACAATGACAATTCTATCTGTCGTTTCGTTGTCGACGTTTGCTTCTTAATGGGTTTGCTGGTTGTTGCTTTGGAGGCACTGGGTGCAATCTTTATTTCTGCTCAGTTGGCTGACAGTAGGTTTCTAGATACAAAATGCATCAGTTATTGGGCGGCTTTTTGATTGTGTTTTAGCAGCGTATGTCACAGGCTGTTTGTTGGTGTTTTCTTATTTATTTATTTGATCTTCGGCAGATTCGTGTTGACTGTAGTGGGTTGATTTTTCTTCTCGGCTTCGGTGCATGGCTTTGCGTAATGTGCCATATGGCTACGGAACTGGTACGTAGTAATCTGACCAGAGTAGGGGTCCAGTGTTACTTGCTTATAGTTAATAATAACGTTCGCTAAAAGAGACAGATGGGAAGAGACAGGTTTGGTCAGCCACATAAACGCCGTTGTGAACGTCAGTGAAAAGTTTCTCCAAGTATCACTCGTAACGCGTCCTTATTCCATAATTTTATTTATTTCTTATCTTCGGTATACACCGTACAGAGACGTTTTAAAACTATATATTTCTTATTAATAACTTATATCTATGCTTAGAAACGTTCAAATAATACACTGAAGAAGCTTCGTTAAATCTGCGGCAACATCCTTCCAGTGGATTATTTTGTCCATATGAAGTATGGTGTCTAAGGATCCACAACAGAGTGGGGCTATGAAGAACACGAGGTGGCGCATACAAATTAAAGCCCGAGAGAAGACCCGGACTGTCGATATTAGCTGACAGTAAATCGAAAACAAAAACTCTTTGCAGGAAGATACGGCGAGTCGTCAGAGTCTGCAGACCGAGTAGCATACATTTATCGACATAAGGAGGCAACAAAACTGGATCATTCCATGGAAGTTTCATGAAGGCGAATCGCACAAAACATCTTTGTATACGTTCTAGTCGGTCAATTTGAACGGCATGGTATGCTGACCACACTTGCACAGTATACTCCAGAACACTTCTGATCAGGGCACAGTAAAGTGCTTTTAGGGTGTAGAAATCATCGAAGTCCGCCGTGTTACGCTTTAAGAAGCCCAGCATTCCGAAAGTCTTAGCAGTTGTCGCAGTGATATGGTCGGAAAAGCTAAACTTCCTATCGAAGAGCACTCCCAAGTCACGGATCGAGTCGACGTTTTCAATTGTTCTTCCTTTTAGGCTGTATTCATGACGTCCTGGAGTAAGCAATCGTTCGAAACTAATTACTTTGCATTTATAGTAATTTCCCAGACTTGATCCGACTACAGATATCGTTAATAAACAGAATAAAAATAAGCAGACCCAGATGATTGCCTTGCGGGACACCTGTGGGTGTTCCGAATGTGCTTGAGCGCGTGTTTTTATACTCACGAATGCCGAGCGATCGGAAAGCTACGACTGCAACCAGTTAGTCAGACAGGTGGGAAATATCAAACGCTTTAATTTCAGGATTGCGATGTTGTGCGGTACTTTGTCGAAAGCTTTTGAAAAATCGATGTAAATTGCGTGACACTTCTCGACGGCGGAAAACAACTTAGAAGTGTAAGCTATCAGGTTAGAAGTTGTTGATCGTTTTGTGACAAACCCGTGTTGATACTCCGAGATAATGTGGGATGCGGCTGCATACGTGACGTTGTAGACCAGCTTTTCGAGAATTTCCAAAATGTTGCAGGGTGATCGTGGAATTCCGGGCAGTTTCGTATTGCAGTTCTATCCGTCGAAGAGTAACTTTGTTTTCGTCTGATTTATGGCGGATATAACGCTTGCGTTGTTTTCGCAGGGCATTACGCAAACGGCGAATCTCAGCGTTCCACCATGGAAATTTGAAATCCACCCTCCTGTTAACTCGTTTCAGTGGAACCTTTTAGCGGAGTATACTTCATATACTTTGCCATAAAACAGCGCGACTACTTCGTCAAGCTCATTACAACACATTAAGTCGGTCCAGTCGACAGTGGCAATCAGTGCGGAGATTTCGTTAAAGTCAAAATCAAGGTCGTCAATCGAATGAAATGAATCATCTCCAGTGTTGGTACGTACATCTAGCCGCAGGACAAACGGTTTGTGGTGAGGATCGACTTTGAGAATAGCAGTCGGAGGTTCAAGCAGCTTTACGATATCCGTGTTGTTTACGAATGCAAGATCGAGGATCCTCCCGTTCACATTCGTCAATGAGCAGATCTGGTACAGACCTCCTACAACCATAGACTCCGTTACAGCTGTTTCTTGTTTCGAAGAGGCATTAATAGGTAGGTAACATTTTAGATCATTATGGTGCGACCACTGAAGGCGTGGAAGATTGTAGTCTCCAAAGACGAGAACAGTGTCGGTGCTGCCAGCATTGCCTAGAATTGTTTGAACGGCATTAGCGTGCGCGTGATACAAATCTGGACCACTATTTGACCTGAGATAAACACAGCTAATATATATAGATTGATTTGGGAGGGCGACACGCACGGCGATTTGCTCCAAGCATTCAATTCCAGACAAGCTTAGTTGCGAGCCTACGAGGTTGTTCTTTACCGCTATTAGGACGCCACCGCCTCGACGCAGATGACTGGTTGTTGAGTTGCGGTCGCAGCGGTATATTGCGTAGTTCGACGAGAGCTCAGCGTTTAATATGTTTTCACTGTTTCCGCAAGGACAATGACGTCGTAGTCACTAGAAGAAAGTGCTAGATGGAATTCTTGTGTTTTCGTTCTCATTCCTCGCACGTTCTTGTAGTAAACGGAAAGAAACTGCTCGGAATGTGCGGCAACTTCGGGAACAGGCACTATAGGATGTGAAACAGGCGATGTAACTAGTTGGGAGGAGGGCGAAGAGCAGTAGAAGCAGTCATTGTTGCTGAGTCGGGTTCATTCGATTTCCAAAAAAACCTTTCTGGAATCCGACTTCTCTTCAAACTCACGATAAGCAATCCCAACTGGCCTTATAGACGCCTTCATAGCCTTTTCTTTGAGATCCGTGGACATGCCAACTTTGTAGGAGACAAAATTCAGCGTTCTAGGATCTCTGCCACGAGGGACCAACTTGACGACTTGACGATGTCTGAATTTCCGAGTTGATCCGCAGCTAGCTTAGTGACGCTTTCATAAGGAACATCGGGCGAAATTCCTGACAGGTATAACCAAAACTTTTTATCTTCACGATTCACAGCAATGGATGGTGTCAATGAACTGGCGGCATCAGTACCACGTAGCAGCTTAGAAGGATTGGAGCCTGTATCGTCGTTGTCTCTCTTTCTTTTAGCAGAATTAAAGGAAAATTGTCGCGGTCCAGGAATCGGCGTTTTTGGTACAGCGTCGATCAACGTTTTGAAGTTGGTCCGAATTTCCACCTTTAATTTCTCCAGTATGTCGTTGCGAATTCAATTTTAAGCTCCTCGATCACCATTTGGTTTGCGGACTCAACGGACACTAATGCGTTACGAAAACGTGCTATTTTTGCAGGTGTTTCACATCCAAAATAAGTTAGACTTGTTAACAACAGCGGCAAATAATTCGTCGTTTAGTTCGCAGCATTTTGCGCAAAATGACGAAGAGCGAAAACCGCCACATTTTACAGCATTATCGGACCATCGGAAAATTTATCAGTGCAACTCTCACAACATCCAGGAATTTTACGATATGCGGTAGTATAAGGGTTACTAGTTGAAATGCTCAGTAACAGATGGCGCCACTTACACTCTACAAGATGATGACAGGTATGTTTTTGGGTACGAAATTCACGTGGATTCAAGATCAAGGGAGCCCAAGAAAGAACTAACCAAAACAACTACGAATTACTTCTCACCTTTCTCGTTCTGGCACCCGGAGGATCAGGAAGGCGGACGAAAATTGACGGATGTATATGTTTATGGTTGGTGGCTCTTTCGGTTGGCAGAAATAAAACACAGCAGCGGCGATGATGTTTATTTCTGCTGGGTGATGAACAATTATGTCGTGAATTCAGCTATGTTGGCTTAACAAATGGTTGGGCGGTATTTGGTGGTGCGTGATGTTGATATTTTGTTCAGGATGGTGACACTTTTGTAAACTGCGAGTGGAAGTGATGGTGGTGGAGTGGCGAGATGGCGGAGTGGTGAGGTGACGGAGTGGCGAGGTGGCGGTGGTATGGCGGTTGTGGCAAGTCAGGAAACTGTTTCAGCTTGTCCAGAATATTTTGATATTGCGGTCCTATCTTGCGTGTAAGCAAAACACCGTGATTCGGCAAGTGAACACGGTGGTTGGATGGCAAGTTTGAACGGTTTTGGAGGATACCGAGGCAATAATTTCAATGATATAAACAAAAATTGGGGAGCGCGGAAAAACAAAGTAAACAATCACAAACAGTGTTGGCCAACATGAATATTTATTGTGGTCCGATTTGGAGCGCGGTGCTAGTTTAACGTACTTTAGATTTCGACATTGATGTAAAGAGGATTTCAACGTTTCTTTACAATGAAGTTTTCTGCCAGGGCTAAACTTTTCAACGATACTATTACGGACGTGGTGGAGCTGTATGTATGTTTAAAGTTAAGCTCCAGAACTCTTTCGCCTCGCTTTTAATAACTGTTCCACCACGTCGACTGCTAGTCTAACATGAGTAAATCGAAATAGCGTATTCCCCCGTGAATAACGCTACAAAGTAGTCAAATTTCGCTAAAAGGACAGACCAAAGACTGGGAAATTTAATAACTTTTAAAAACAAAAAATAATTAATTAAACTTAAACAGTTCTGGAAATATTCATGGTACCATTTATCACCATGAACAATAGTCCGATTTGTTTGAAATTTTCAGCGAATATTTTTGAAAAATTCCGCCGTTTGAAAATATTGAATCATAGATTTTTTTTCAAAATTACTAATTGAACCTTCACTTAGGGTTAGACAATTTGGTTTACGCGCTTAGAGTCCTTTATCTATCGTTCGAATTTTGACGACGCTGGTGGTTCAGTAGAGAGCGTGGCCGCTTCTCACCCCAGTGGGTTTGGGTTAAATCCTAACCGAGGTCGTTAAGATTTTATGAGGTGAAAATCTGTTATCACGTCTTCCTTCAGAAGGGAAGTAAAGCCGTGGTAGCCCCGGTCCATGTATTGATGAACCGATATCTAGGGTTCGGACGGTGAAACCACCTCTCTGCTGTTAGTAAAATAAGTAAAATAACTGTTTTGGTGTCGGAAACTCGACCAAAAATAAAACCGAAAATGAGGGCTTGACGAAACTCAATGTATTTTAGTTGTTAGCCCTCACCCCCTTATGAAAAAGGAATGGCCCGCCTATGCTTGTTTGTGTATATTTTGATTTGGAACTACCTATTAAGATGCGCCAGTGATTGAATGGGAAACGCGACCGCCACTCATTCCAGTTGGTCTGAGTTCAATTCCGATCGAGGTCACTAAGATTTTTTCTGAGGTGAAATAATCTGTGGTACCGACTTCCTTCGGAAAGAAAGTAAAGCCGTTGGTCCCCAGTCCATGAGTTGATGGATCGATATCTAGTCCAGATAGTGGAGTCACCTCTCTGGCGTCGGTAAAGGAGAAGTAGAATCCCACTTCTATCCCTAGTAACAATTGTGGTTTTATGATAGTTTTAAAGCCACGGATAAAACTTAGATTGCACTTGTAGCGTGCTAAAAAACTTCAATTGTTATTTGGGATGCTTAATAAAGGGCGAACACGAAATTATTGCGACACATTCAACAGGGCATAACTTTTTTACCATTGGGTAAAAATCAACCAAATTTTGCAAACTTTCTCATTGATGTGTATTGTTTACATGCTGTCAAACTCGAAGTCGTGTTTTTCGATTCAACGAAGATGGAGGTGAACCAACGCGAGTCGAGAGAACAAATTCTTTCCAAACACCTGGAATTTCCTGACCTGTCGCACCGGCAGTTGTTGAATATTCACCGTTCAACCGTCTCCAGAGTGTTGAAGCGGTTCCAGGAGCGGTTGACGTTGGACCACGGCAAAGGAGCTGGAAGAAAACCGGGACCGGAGAACAAAAAGACGGAGGGAAAGGTGAAGTGGATGATTAAAGCAAATCCCAACGTCTCATGCCGTGATTTGGCTAAAAAGATCGGCATGTCGCAAAACTACGTACAAAATGCAAAGAAGAGAGCTGGACAACATACATAATACAAGGTACAGAACATCCCAAACCGCGATGAGCGGCAACAATCGATGGCTAAAACTCGGGCACGGGAGCTGTACGAGAAGATGCTGACAAAATATGGCTGCTGTGTGATGGACGACGAAACGTATATAAAAGCCGATTTTAAGCAAATTCCGGGGTTGGAGTTTTTCATCGGCAAGAGCAAGTTCTATGTGGACGACAAATTTAAAAAGAAGAAAATGTCGAAGTTCGCCTCCAAATATCTCATTTGGCAGGCCATCTGCTCTTGCGGATTGAGGAGTGAGCCTTTCGTGACAAAGGGCACAGTAAATGGCGAGATCTACAAATCTGAGTGCCTCGAGAAGCGCCTTTTACCGTTCTTGCAGCAGCACGACGAAGCTCCGCTATTTTGGCCAGATTTGGCATCATGCCACTATTCTAAAAGTGTCCTGGAGTAGTATGAGGCCAATTCTGTTCATTTTGTTCCAAAGGACATGAATCCGCCAAACTGTCCAGAGCTGCGCCCGGTGGAGCAGTACTGGGCAATGATGAAGCGGGATCTTCGGAAGAGCAAGGAGACAGTCAAAGACGAGAAGGACATGATAAGAAAATGGAAAAGAACTGAGAAACTGGTACCGGATGACACTGTAAAGACTTTGATGGAAGGCATCAAGCGAAAATGCGTTCAATTTTACACTCAAGGCTCCATCGATTAAGTTTTGTTTTGATTTTTGAAGTAAATATATGTATAAAACTACCCTAAAATTTTGGCTTGATTTTAAACATTATAAGAAAATTGGCATGACATTTTCGGTGTCGCAATAATTTCGTGTTCGCCCTTTGACAAATAATCTCCCGTGATACTTGTGGAGTGTGCAGTAGTATATACGGCCTCTAGCAAAAGTAAGTATCGGACTAACCATTCCTTCCCTTTCCTTCCGCGATCTACGTTCGGGTTTGGCCGGCGTATTTTAGGATTACTAAGAGTTGAACATTGAAAGATGTTTCGCTACTCCCAAGCATAATTATCTACTGATTCCATGTGCAACTTCAGCTAGTCCAGATCCATAACGGAGTAGCAGCCAGCTCAAGCTCATTATGATTTGGAACTACCTATCAATTTATTTAAATACCCACGCAGGGAAATAAAACAACCCCAAAATGAGATTCTTTCAACTTTTGTTTCGGTGCTTTTCAGTTTTGTCTGTATAAATAAACTAGAAGGTATACGAAAAGTTTTAAGTAAATTTAATTCAAAATTGAGAGTACTAAATCCAAACATAAAATTCGTAGCTATGTCTTGAATGTTTGCCTCGGTTAAATGCAAACTATTTACAACACAGTTTACCTCAATTTCAATTATAGAACGATATCCAAAAATTTGTTTAACAAGAAGTAAAATTACAGATACTTTTTCGTACCCGGTAAACGCATTTCCCTGTCAAATCACCACCATCGCTGCTTTAACAAGAACAAAATAATCACTTGCCACATCTTCCAACTAACCCCCCCGGCCTTAAAACCATAATCGTCCATTATCCACACTAATTGAGTGTTCTTCGTTCGCAAGCAATACATTTCCACCCGACCCCTCAACCACCGACCGACTTGCCTCTATGCGCGCGGCGTGGTAATTAGAACTAGGGAAAGCCGGAGAGCGCGAAAAAAAGAATCCTTTTGAGAGTTTTGTCTTTCGGATGAACGTCTTCTTCATTCCACCATCGTTTACCCTGTTAGAAACAAACTTAAAGAAACGAGATGCACGATTAGTGGGTGAGTGGGATGGGAAACCGTTTCTGCTTCGGTGAATCCACACTATCTAGTGAAGTTGAAGTTCTTCCCGAGCTTTGCACATGGGATTAATGTGACAAAGTTCTTGGGGGTGTTTTTTTGTCGGGTGATGCGCATTCAGGGATGACAAAAGGATCGAACAACGATAAATTCTGCGTTCGTTTGTATATTGATGGATTTCAATTCGCGTACGATTCCGTGTACCGTTTTCAAGTGATTTAAAATCGTTTTCGAGTATCAAAACGTTAGTAATGAGTTCAACCCTGTCTTAACTCAGTAAGCAATAAAACACAGCTAAGGATACTTTCGTGGCTTCGGTAAAGTGACAGGAAAGACAGTGGAGGATATTTTCCCATCGGTATTTTTTGTACAATTTGAAACTCATGCGCAAAGTTTCGACAAATGTGTTGGTACACAAGTATCGTAAAGGGAAACCTGTTCGGAAGTGGCTAACAAAGCGCGCACACACACATGTTACATTCACCACTAGTGGATAGTGGGATTATCATCGCAGCAAAGTAGATGCTACATTGCGAACTGCTCACCTTTGAAGGTAGAGCTTGTTAGCTCTTCGTTCTACTTACCCCTCCTTGTGTTACTTTCAGATGAGAGATTTTTATTATTATTTTCTTAAGATTTCCCTTTCCTTGCTACATGGCATCAAGGACCGAGCGGGGCCTGCTCTGCTGCCATCAGAGTGTGTGTGATTGTGTGTGCCGAGGGAAACTCGTTTCTTCGCAATGATCTCAGCTTTTAGCCCCGGTATCACGACGGAAATACGCTCTTATTCGATTCACCTCAATGAGCCCGGTGTTCAAAAAGAGATTGAAAAAAAAAGAAATCGGAAGAGAAAAAGAAAACGAAAAGGATATAGAGGTATTGTTAAGTGAAAAGCTTCGGGATAGTAATCATCATTCAAATCAGTGGTACAGGCTGCAGTTCGTTGGGTTCCGAGCTGATGGTGTCAAAGGAGAACCGGAATCCTGCCAAAGTGATTGACGGGCGGGGCACGCGGTCAGAACTGGGTTGCGGAAGCGATCCGCAAAGAAAAGTAATGAAAACTATCTGACTTGTTCGGGTCGCTTCTTTCTACCAGCAGCTGGAAATCGGGCTCCACACATATGATGATGATACTTCCTTTTAACTATAGAGCTCGAGCGCTTGCACCGCTTTTCTGGATTATGGATGAGAATATCTATTGAGAGCAGCGGAGGAAGGCGTTCCAAATCCTAGTCTGCTGCAGTCGAATATTTCCCCGATCCTGCAGCATCATAAAATCCAGCGCAGAGTAGCACATTTCAGAGTCTAATCCTCGGCAGTGACGGCAGCCAAAACTGGGACCAGCCAGGACAAATTCTCCAACGCTCTGGTATGCTAATAGGAAAAGTGCAATTCCGTTTCCTTTGAACAAAATAGTCTCTGCTTCCAGCCGGAGTCATCTAAATTTTCGACAAACTAACTCTCCTGCCACGTATCGTGAAAAATTATACACGCGTCGACGTTGAAATTAAATTCTTCTCTCATTGTGCTGATGAGATTTATCGTTCTGGCAGCATCCTTCTGCAGCAAGATCGGTTGCGGGGGAGGGGAGTCCAAAAGCCGACTTGCCACAACCACCTTTGCCTAGTTTGGCGAAAGCCAGAAGACGTTATCATATATTTTCAGCCGGGCAGACAGCCAGGCCAGAATCTAGCGTTCCCGGTACGGGGGAGTTTGCCGTCGTTACTTCATCCTTGGCAGTGGTTTTCATGATGGGGGAGTAAACTTAAACTATTCCTTTGCTGCAAAATTTGAAATCAATTGTCTGTAAAAAGAATGCTCGGTTTTACTTGTTACAGTTTGTTATTGGACTTTTCGGGATGGGACCGCTTCTGAGATTCCGACCTGCTTGAGGTAGCGTTTGGATCTTTAGGTACAACAATGCTGAAGATAAATGGCTATGCTTAGTACCTGTCACACTCTAATGCAAGATGAAATGATTCTTTTCGGAAATGAAATTGTTTATCTGAAACTCCGCCAATCCACTAACCAGACAGTAATGAAACGTCCTTTGTTCGCGCGTTTCATTTAAATCAGCTCGTAAAATGGTTGTTAATAATTTCCAACACAAACAATTTAATTCACTGCGCAATTATTTATTGAAAATCAACCGAACACCTTTTGTTAAACGCTCCAATCTATTGATCGAAGATTAAATAACGACCGTAATAGTCACATCTCCAGCCCCTCCTGCGATCCTCCAAAAAGGGCTGCAGCTAACCGTCGGTCGCTCCGGGGGGACCGCCTTTTGTGTTCGCTCTGAATCGGGCGTTGAATGCGATGTTTTGTAAACAAATTAAGCACCGATTACGGGTGCCACTTCTGCCCTGCTCCCACCGCTGGATCGCCGGATTCCCTGCTGGCTGGACCAGACCAAGCATGGTGATGGAGGAAGGAGGGGGGGGGGATACATTCAACAGCCAAGCCAATAATTGAGGCGATGATTTACTGAAGTGGAAGACCGCCACCAATCATTTTGCACTGTCGGCTGCGGCTGAAAAGGTGGTTGAATAAATAAGTACCTATTTGGTCGTGGTTCAAAGGGAACGTGGGGGAGTGAAAGGGACACCATCGCATCGATAACTATCCGGACCCTATAATAGTTGATCGGTCTATGAAAGGGACTCCCTGCATACGTGGCAAGCCTATTTATTTTACCACCGAATCAGTGTGTGTGTGGATTGTCGATAATAGGTGAGAATAATCGGGGCAATAATAATAACAATAATCAGTTTTCAATAGCTAATTCATTGAGCGAACAATACCTGCGAGCGTGGTCCTGCTGTCGGAGGAAGGACACACGGATGGCGGACGGGGTTCTGAATGAAAATCATTATTTTCGTTCAATTAGCAGGCTCGGCAAGGAGGCACTTTATTTCGATATTGGATGTCGAAAAGCGGCACTTGTTCTGGGGAATTAATTTATTGGGGGTGTCGATTGTGGCGCAGTTATTATGAAGTAAAAGGGTGTTTTCACACGATTGTGTCTTTATTAATATGATTAAATAGAGTGAGCCTAATATAAAAGGGGCGTGAAATTAGTGTTTAATGAATACTCACAGTTCCTGTTAAATATTGAATTAATTTTATGTGGCATGGAATACTGCAACTAGAATTTAAGCATTAATTCTTTGTTAGAAAGTTAATAAAAGTTATTCGAACACCACTGAACTTAAACTATTTCAAGCTGAATTGCATGATTAGGAACCACTTTGTTTGAGGAACAGACAAGGAAAACGCATAGAGAAATTCATGAGATCTGTATCAACAAACAAATTAGTTATAAAATTTGCGTTTCAATTTCTTTTCATCAGAATCCGACAATAACTTAGCGACAGGACTAAGCTAGCGCCGGATAGACGCGTCAATCTGGCGATAGCTCAGTCTGTAACTAATTTAGTGTTGGATTCTGATGAGACGTTTTCTACCATTCACGCACAAATATGGATTTAAATAATTTTTGCGTTACTGTTTTATTTAAATTTTTCTCTTAAGGCAGAAATGTGGTACAGTAGTCCACTCTTTCTCCGGAGAAACTCCAGGTCAAGGTACATCTCTGTACTGAGGATCGAATGGTTTATGGATCTTACCTATGAACGGACAGAAGTAGAAGAAAGTATAATTAAAAGTTGCCGAAAAATCAATTTTGCCGAGAGCTCAATTTAGCCGAAAAACCAACTAGGCCCAAAGGTCAATTTAGTTGAAAGATCAATTCAGTCTAAAGGTCAATTTAGCCAAAACGTTTATTAAGCCGAAAGGCTAATTTAGCTGAAAAATCAATTTAGCCGAAAAGTCAATTTAGCTGAAAGGTCAGCTCATCTGAAATGTCAATTTTGCTGAAAGGTCAATTGAGCCGTAAGGGCCATTTAGCCGAAAGGTCAATTTAGTGGAAAGTTCAATTTAGCCGAAATATCATTTTTGCCGAAAGGTCAATTTGGCCTAAAGGTAAATTTGGCCTAAAGGTCAGTATAAGGGCCATTTGGCCGAAAGGTCAATTTAGCCGAAATATTGATTTATCCGAGAGGTCAACTCAACTGAAATGTCAATTTAGCTGAAAGCCGTAAGGGGCATTTAGCCGAAAGATCAATTAAGTCGAAAGTTCAATTTAGCCGAAAGATGATACATTTTTCCCGAAAAGTCAATTTAACCCAAAAGGGTAATTTGACTGAAAGGTTAAATTTAGCCGAAAGGTCAATTTAGCCGAAGGTCAATTTATTAAAAAGGTCATTTTAGACGAAAAGTAAATTTAACCGAAAAGTCAATTTAGTCGAAAGCTGAATTTAGCCGAAAAGTTTCTTTAACTGGAAGGCCAATTCAGTCGAAAGATCAATTTAGCCGAAAGGTCAACTTAACCGAAAAATTAATTTAGCTGAAAATTTAAGTTAGCCGACAGGTCAATTTAGCCGAAAGTGAATTCAACTGAATGCTACCTGTAGCTGAAGGCTGATTTCAGCCGAAACGTCAATTTAGCCGAAAGATCAGTTTAGTCGAAAGATCAGTGTAACCGAAAAGATAATTTAACCGAAAGGTCAATTTGCGTGGCGTTGCGTTGCGTAAGCACGGTATACTTCGTCGATTGTAGACTGATGACTCTCATTTCTTCCCAGACTACTTGCGGAGCATTGTTTGGGAATAACAATTGATTCAGTCCAAGCGAGAATTTCGCCTGAGAACCACCATTGCGGGTCACGATCATCTTTACCGTAACTTGGGATACGAGAAAGGAAGTGTTGATGTGGTACTTACTTAACGGAAGGCCCCGACTCAGTGCCACTCCCATAAGCAATACGGATTGGGTAGTGGGTGGGATGTTAGTCAGGATTTGCCTCAAGCAAGCGATGCAATTGAAAATATATTTTCGTGCATAAAAAGTTTGAATAGTTTATTGACTGTAGGATACGTAAATGTTAGAGATGTGAAGGCGTTTAAACTCTGGGTAACCGTTTATCGAGAGTTTGTTTTATCTAAAACAACTTGAACTCCGAACAGCCGGCTGTCGGGTTTAAAAGTGGTGTTGTGAACCATTTATAAGTTATGTCACGCAAAGATTGCCCAATACTAGCAAACATCCTCTCATATTACTACGCCCTTTATCCCCTTGGTTAATACGAAACAAATTTTTCCTTTTTTTTAGGAGCACTATACTGCTGCTGCAAGCAAAAGTGTCCATGTTCTATGGAATTTCCTATATATATATCGTACAATCGTGCTTAAAACGGCCGACTGCGTCAAAGCACCTGACGTGCTTCCCATCCCATTTGTTATAGCTCTTCCCCTTAATAGCGTGGCAGAATTTAAAATTGGTCCTTTATAGGTATTATCACAAGCATATTGAAATCTCGTAACTTGAAATTTTCCACCTCGTTCGAGTAAACGTTGCGATATTACAAATAAGACGCGAAACAGAAAAAAATATCGATGCTGGGTTCCATATTAACCATATTAATATCATGCACGAATCAAACACACCCCGTCTCCAAATAGTTCGTAGTTATTCTTAGCACAGTATAATTGACTGACCATATAATGGTCTAAAGGTAAACCATTAAATATGACAATAAAAAATTTGTTTCTCATGCTAAAATGATTGCTGCAAATTGGTAATTAGTTATGAATTGTTCTTGTGAATTGTCAATTCTCAACCCTCATATTTAATTCAAAAGTCATCATTCACTCAGACAAGACCATGCGTATTCCTCACGCGCATTAACCGTTGTGTGTCCAACGCGGTACCCGGGTACCTTTTTAAGTTTCAATTAATGAAATTCCCATGTTTTGCCTATAGCTGGAAATTGAAACTTTGTGACATCTTAGAACTTCACTAAGTCAAGCTTTTGGGTTAGTAATATTATTGATATAATAAGGGGGAGTGCGGAGGGGCTCCTGAATTTTTTTTACTACGTAACAGGCCGACGTGGGTACCCGGGTACCCACAAAACTGAAATGTCAATAACTAAGGCAATTTCCAACCGATTTTGACACTTTTGGGTGTTTTGGATTCAGGAACTCATCCACTTTTAGACTTGGTAAAAATGAATCGGGTTACGTCATACGGTTCCCGGGAATCCGGATTTCCGGAAGCAGGTTCCACTGATGGGATACTATTTGTGAACTTCAATGGAATACTAGCAATATGGGTATCAAAATTCTTGGAATCTCATCAGTAGGCTGTATCTCGTAGTTTTGGAACCATTTGGTGATTTGACCTCGGAACGGACATTCCGGAGCAGGTTCCCGTGGGGCCGTGAGTGGCCATTCCATTCCAATTCCATTTTTCAAATTGCCATAGGGTCCCGTAACAATAAATAACATACTTCCGAGACAATTTGAAGAGTTTTGATACTCATATGCCTAGGACATTATTAAAATTTACAAATCATTCCCTAGTACTGGAACATTGCTCCAGAAAATCCGGATTACCAAGAACGAGATACATTAATCCAGTTCAATTTTGCAAAATTATAAAGTGGACGAGTTCCTGAATTCAAAACATCTAAAAGTGTCCAAATCGGTTGAAGAAAGCCATAGTTATAAGCATTTCAATTTGTGGGTACCCGGGTACCCACGTTGGCCTGTTAAAGGTGTTTTTTGTTGGACACATAACTGTTAATGACTCAGTGGAAATGTGGAAAAGTCTAAAGAAATGTCAGCTCGATTGGTATCAACTGGCGGTTATGTGTTCCCTTACAATGCCATCAAATCAAAGAACATTTAAAATTACATCCGAAAAAATATGTGCAATTCAGAATAACGAAATGAAGAATGTTTAACTATTTGTTTAGATCGGAAAAAAATAGTTCCATAATTAAGGTGGTTAATTTCCTAAGATAGCATTGCTGATGAATCATTTTGTAAAAATAGATGATATGGGACGCGGACGACAATAGCTGACCACTGCCGATAATTTAGCCGAATGGTAAATTTGGCCGAACAGTCAATTTTGCCGAGAGGTAAATTTAGCAGAAATGTTTGGCCGAAAGGTCAATTTTGTCGAGAGGTAAATTTAGCCGACAGGTTATTTAACCGAAATGTCAATTTAGCCGAAGGGTCAATTAAGTCGAAAGGTCTATTTTGCCCAAAAGGTTAATTTGGCCGAAAGGTCAATTTAGCCGATAGTTCAATTTAGCCGAAAGGTCAATTTATCCTAAAGGTCATCTAAGTGGAAACTTCAATTTAGCCGAGAGGTCAATTTAGCCGAAAAATCAATTTAGCCGTAAGAACGATTTGGTAAATTTAGCCGAAAGGTTAATTTAGCCGAAAGGTCAATTCGGCGGTAAGCTCAGTTCAGTAGTGAATTCAATTTAACCGAAAAGTCAATTTAGCCAAAAGATCAATTGAACCGTAAAATTAATTTAGTCGAAACGTCAATTTAGCCGAAATATTAATTTAGCCGAAAGCTCAATTTTGCCGAAAGATCAATTTAGTCGAAAGGTCAATTTAGCCTAATGGTAATGATTTTCATGGTGAAAGCGAATATCCAGCGATTGAATTTTTTTGTTTTAATTATAGAGGTTTTAACCTTAGGGTCATTCGCCTCTTTGTCGGGTTAGAGAAATCTCTTTAGAAAAATTTCTAAACCCTATGTGCGGGGTTGGGAATTGAACCCAGGTGATCTGCGTACAACGCAATCGATTTACCAACTACGCTATCTCCACCCCCTTGATTGAAATATTCTCCGTTGTCGTTTGTATTGTTTCGTTTGTGCATAAGTTCAGCCGTATTTCGGTGAGTGCTCAGCGACAATTTTCTCGTTAACTCTTCAACGAACCGACGCCAATAACTAAGTTTTTTGGCTTTTATTAAACTCTTCATTCGCGTTTCCAACGTCGCGTACTGTGGATAGCTAGCCAGTAATCTGTCGTCCCACAAGGCCTCATATGTGTTGAAAAGTTAGAAATTAAAATTACTGTAGGCAGGTGATCGCTACCGTGGGGATAAGGGTTTCCCTGCCAAGTACAGTCCAACTGTGGCTATGTCGAGCACAGAGATAGCTCTAACGCCTTTGGACGCAGTTCTGGGGCCGGAATTTTACCCGTGTTTAGAAAGGTCATATTGAAGTTGGCGCCAAAATCTTGGATTAATGTATATCCATCATTGTCGTGAAGACAACCTCTTACCGTATCGTGGGAGTTGATCACTTGGGGTTTCTGCTGTCTCTTGAACTGGTGTGACTTCTTTTTTGATTTCAAAAATCCAAGATCCGGAGTTATTTACTTCGGCTGGGCGGCAGCGTTTCCTCGATCTGTTATATTTGATGGTAACGCTTTTGGCCTATACAGGGAGTGTCTGGTGGTGAATTCTTCTTTCTCTTACTATAAACTTTAGATACATTAAAATCGGGGATAGTCAGAGTCGCACTCTTCCAGTTCCTATTCCAAAAGAGTATATGAGTGTGGCATGGTCGGTGGCGTCGCTCTCTTTAGCATTTCTGTATATGAGTGCTTAGAGTGAACCTTAAAAGAAAGTTTCTGTTCCTCTTCGCACTATTTGTACACGGGACTCTATTTTCAACGGTCTTTATTTTACAGCAGTTTCCCTTGTTTCTTTTAGAGTGAATCTTAAAAATACAGCTTTTTTTTATTATAACTTACTTGAAGTGAGCGTCTCGTGAATGTCGTCTTCGGACAACATTATTAACTTTTATATGAACAGTTATTGACGATTTATTGCTCAAAATTCGACATTTTCTAAGGGAACTAACTAGTTGTTTAACTTATTATAACTTATTTTAAAAATCTAGGAGACCACCCAAATTTTTTACACAGAAATGAAGTGGATTTTGAAGAAAAAATTGATTTCTGGCTCATGGAACAGAGGTAGTTTACAGGCAAACATTTCACGTGAAGAGTCCTTAGGAGACAAGCCAAGTGCCCCTTATTTTGTAGTATTTTTAAAGTACTATCAGATGATCGTAATGTTGGTTCCCACTTTTTGCCACCTTCGGAGTTATTTTCTTTATGAAATGTCGAATTTTATACATAATCTCGTCAATAACTCTGTTTATATGAAAGTTAATGAGTTGGTATCTAAAGAAGAAATATGCGCATTTAGGATAGCTCACCATTGCCGGAAGTCGACATTTACGAAATATAAAAAAAAATAATTTTTAGTCGCCCTAAACGAAACAAGGAAATCGCAGTAAAATAAATTTCTACATTTTCAACAAAGTTATTAAAAATTAATTTCTCTATATTGCCTTCGATGGTTGTATTCTCCTATCTTTTTCTCTCAGGAGATATTTTTTTTTATTTCAAAAATCGAGTGCGCTCGATTAATTGTATGTATATCTGTCCTAAAAATAGTAGTCAGAAGATGTCGAATTGGTGCACCACACATCATTGAATCATTTGATAACACGCCATTCAGTTTATACAACATCAACTTCTTTAGGATGATTTTGGATATGTATAACATATATTATGGTAATCACGACTACGATTGAGACGATAAACTCAACGCAGATGCTGGAGTAACTGTCCAACCTCGTCGTAGAGTATTTCGATGGAATGTGATTAATTTAATCCAAAGCACCTTCTTTGGTTATCTTTAATGAAATCATTCAGCTGCTCCAGGGTAATGTGCGGTTATTTCCAATGAAGTGAAAAACTGAATATCCATTTCCATAACAGTAGGATCAGCATCACTCTGAAATAAAATGGAATCAAGATCAAATGGATAATGGGCGAACTGTGCAGCTATGGGTGAAGTCCACCATCGCTTTTTTGTTACGGGTGAGTATCCGTATTGCTTGATCTTAATACTGCATGCTCGAAAGCGATATTAAAAGAGTTTGGATGTGCAAGATATTGGTCAGATATATTGTATGCATAATTTATTATAAAATTAATATTACAGCTCCTGTGAAACAAATAGGAATTCGATGAACCGAGAAAATATTTCCGCAGAAGTTCTAGCAATTTCCCTATTTTTAATAGCATTTACGTTAAACACAACTATCTCTATGAACTATCCAAATTTTAGAAACAAGAACTTTTTTTTAAGAAATCAATGCCATTTAATTATTAATTTTTTGTTTGCAAACCTTTTCATTGAAGATGTAGCTATAAAAATAAAACAGAACTGTTAAAAAATCATATCAATCGGTTCATCGGTTGCGGCGATATTGTGCGCACCAAAATGCAACTGTTACGAAATGTTTCAGGGCAACGGTCGAAAAATTATCCATGTTGGCATGAAAACATAATCATTCTTTATCAGTGACTTGAGTAGGGTATGTACTATACACCAGAAATGTCATGAAAAAATATCTGCATGTTTCCGAGTTCAGCGAAACAGTTGAAAAAGTATAATTTGCAACCACTCCCGTCCACTAAACATATTTGTTTGTCGAGATATTTCTTGCAGAATTTCTTCTTTAGAACGTAGTATTTTTAAACGAATTAAAAAAATTTTTTTCCGGGATTCCCGAATCCCGGGAATGAGGAAATACCGGGATTTCCGGGAAATAAATTCCAGGGATGGAAGCTCTATGAATGTCTATACTATCGGTTTATACGTTCTGGATTTACGACCAAAAAATCGATTTGTAGCCCATGGTGCGACGGAATAATTTGGCAAAGCAGACCTGCTGAGTCCGACTCGACGCAGCTTTTAATCCTAATTACAGTCACTTGCAATCCAAAATCTTTACTGGTTGGAGCAGGAGGTCCTTAAACAGCAGATTCATGCATGTCAGAGACCACGCCATTCATCTCTATTTTATGGTCGGGTAGGTAGACACGATACTTCCCTGTAAGGGTTTCCTTTCCAGTATATTCTGTTCTTTGTTTAAAGTTCTAAATCACTACACAGAGCTTATCTGAGAGCTTTGAAATTTCGGCTTCGCCAGGTTTTTTAAAAATCTTCAGTAAACTAGCGTTTTATCTCTGAGTCGGAAAAAGATCACAAACAGTCCGATTGAATTCGATCAATATGACTTCAAATGGAAAGTCGCAGTCTTTGATGACAAATTTTATTCGACATTCATTTCACCATCACCACCATCGAAAGCGATTTAGGCACGGTCCTAGACCCCGGTGTTAAGAAGGAATGAAAGGAATACATATTGGATATCAGGAATAATGGAACTTAAAGAAAATGAAAAAAGGAAACAGTAACAGTACACCATATCAACGTAGCAGGATGTCTCAATTTTTCAAGGATTGTAGACTTTCGATTTTTCAAAACAATTTTCTACTGTCATAAATTTATAACTGCACACTTAGAAAAAGAACGTTATTTTACCTCTCACGAGATGCACATGCCAAAGGAGCGTTGCAATTCATACCAATATACGGTACTCGTCGGTCATAATACTCCAATTTATTCAGTCGAGTTAAACTTGAGCTTGAGATTGTGTGACCACCCCTGGTTGCTATTCCGTTATCGATCTGGACTAGCTGAAGCTGCAGAGGGAATCAGTAGATAATTATGCTTGGGAGTAGCGAAACATCTTTCAATGTGCAACTTCTGGTCATCCTAAACTATTTTATTGATCAATACCGACGCCGACCAGGATCGAAAGTAGATCGTGGAAGGTAAGGGAAGGAATGTTAGTCCGATACTTGCTTTTGCTAGAGGCCGTATATACTAGTACGCATTCCACAAGTATCAGGAGAGGAGGATATTTGTTAGTAAGTATAGAAGTTGTATTCCACTTCTGCATTACCGACGCCAGAGAGGTGACTCCATTATCTGGACTATTTATCGATCCATCAACTCATGGACCAGGAATCAACGGCTTTACTTCCCTTCCGAAGGAAGACATGACCACAGATTTTTTCGCCTCAGAAAAATCTCAACGACCTCGGCTGGAATTGAACCCAGACCAGCTGTAATGAGTGGTGGTCACGCTTACCAACCACCGGCGCCGTCAACTTCAATTTATTCAGTCGAGATTTACATCAAAAGAAACACAATATTTTATTTGACGTGTCAAAATATGTAAAATGATATTACCAGACAGTCACCATGTTGTTTACATCGAATTTAATATTCCATTTTTACTAATAGAGTTTCTCATTGAAAACTACCGTGGCAGTGGATTGCTCTGGTGTTGTATTTTGTAGTAGAAGAGCAGGCCACTAGACGTGTTGTATTGCCACTTCTGCAAGAAAGTGCAAAATCAGTGCCACAGTGTTTTCAATAAAAAAAATGAATACTAATAATGGAATGTATTCTTTTAATGTTAAACTCGGCTGAATTAATTTGTAATTGACGGCGCTAGTGGTTGAGTGGTAAGCGTGATCACCACTCATTGCAGTTCATCTGGGTTCAATCCTGGGCTGAGGATCGCGTTGTTAGTATTTGTAAAAACACGGGCTAAGCAGGCGCTGGGACAACGGTTTGGCCTTTTTTATCACATCTGCTGCTGCGCACGCTGAAATTTGCTAATTTCTGGGCTTCGGTTGAAAAGACGTGACACACAAGAAACTCAAAAAATATCCGAAAAAAGTGAATTTCAGATTTACCCACTCACCACCACTACACATTTCCACCCAAAACAAACAACTTCTCAACAAAAGCACCACTTCACCGACGTCCACAATTAGCATTCCAACTCATCGATTGGCTCCTCACCGACCGTCTGATTGAAAATACCATCTTTCCTGAAGTGTCTGACACAGTACTGTTTCCACTTTTGGAGCTTCTTTAAGAGCCATTGTCTCCTCAACCTACCTACCCGCAAAGGTGACACCGTACATAACGACGGGGGGACGGGACGGGACTCCTGCCGAGCGCCGCCAATAAGTTTCACACCGGCACCCACTCGGCGAATGGAAATTTATTTCAATTTCGGCAGGAAATCCATTTGCAAAGTGAGTCAAAAGTTGCCCGGATCCGTTTGTAATCGATTTCGGTGCAAATGGTGTCGTCTCCTATGCTCCGGTTTTGTTTCAGCACCAAACTTTCCGCTGGTACCTAACTGCTCAGAGCCCCGGTTCGTGCTTCCCGGACATTGTTGACAGCAAGCGTACCTCTGCTGGTGGATGGGAAAGGAATTAATGAAACACTCAACGACCTGCCCATGGCCCTCGAAGGATTTTAATTTCGGGAAAAAGTTCAATTCCGGAAGCAGAAGCAATCGATATTCGTCGTCTTCATCTGGAGAGCCGAAAGTTACATCCGGGAGTTTATCATTCTTAAGGGTAAGTTCTGAATGGTTCACAATCTCGGTAAATGTATGTTTTTCCTTACATTCACATCGCCCCCATAATGGAGAGCATTGTTCAGTTCCTTCCAGCCAGTGCGCCACTGCCTGTGCATGGATTGAGATTTCGGATGGTTCCAATCTTTGTATGTACGTCGATTGCGTGGGTTGCTGGAGACGGGAAATACGAGAGGAAGGGTGGTGGTCTCCTATTCAAACACGGAACATGCGAAACCAAGATTGGTATGTGTCGTGAAGTATTCCAATAAGTCCAACAGTTATACGGGACATATTCTGTACGGGATTGCTGTCGCTGTAACACGACACCCGACCGCGCCATCCCGCCACAGATGAAGAGTCCCGGCCAGCATCCAGACTCGAGAGATATCACATTTCCCCCCCAGCATCCTCCGAAACACATGTTCGAATTGGGAAGCATCCTGCGGGTGTGGCATACAGCAGAAGGCATTCATTGCATGCAGCGAACGGAAAACCTCTGGCGAATTTTTATTCCTCAAAGCCGTGTTCTTCTATATCGCCTCGGCGAAGGCATAGCGACCCTTGAGATGTGGGACAAAAACAGGCATCAGGCTCTCTGCGCAGAAGGAATCTCAGAAACTTACGCTCCACACGACGACGGCGACTGAATGGCACTCGTCCTTGTACACTTCTGTGTAGTTCATCCACTTCAACAAAAAATAAGCCATACGTCGCTGGCTGACAGCAGCTGAACCGGCGAATGCGAATGCGGGGGATGTAGTTTTTTGATCAGCGTTGAGTTCGGTTCGGCAGAGCTGGGGTGAGAGAGCAGTTTAATCTGCGGTGGTCAATCTTGTTCTCCCCTGCTACGATAGAATTAGTCATTGTTACTAAACAAAGACTTTTGGATTCAATTACTGTTGAAGCCACAGTACATTGTTGGCAATTGATTGTGCACATGAGTGGACATTTTCGTCAGATGGTGCGGGAATTTATGCCGACCGAATTGTGAGTCTAGTTGAACTAAATATGGGATCAGGAGAATTGAAGCATTTCAGGAAAAAGTAACGATAAGCGTTTGGGAAACAAGCCGGTTTCCATTTTAGTGCAAGTTGAAATAACAGTAAGAGTCGATTGCGAAGTTCAACAATTTATATTTAATCCTGCAGCAGCAGTACATCGAATGAAAAATAAAACGTCTGACAATCGACACACAGACCAAAAAGTGCAAGCGTACCCGAGCAAATTCGTATTTAAAAATTACATGTCAACATTTCTTTTAAGTTTTTTTTCATCAGAGGCACTGAGTGCTTATCACGGAGGTCATACAGGTGAGGTGACGCCACCTTCTGGACCCTAAATAGTTATCGCGACCCATCAAACACATGCACCAGGATCAACTGTTTTACTTTACCTTCGAAGAAAGACGTTGCTGGAGATTTGACACCTCAGAAAATCTCTGAGACCTCGGCTGGGATTAAACCCAGGCTCACTGAGATGAGTGGCGGTCGCGTTTATCACTCAACCAACCACCGGCGCTGTCATTGTCAACATTTTAATATTACTACAACTCGTGAATATCAAATATACCACTACAAATTGTACAGGGTGTTTTGTCCGAATTTTTTTTTTGAAAATTTTTGATAAAACCTTATTTTGTTATCAGTAAATTAATTTTTGGATCTGATTGAGTTTTAAATTTTCTATCACTGAAACTAGAAACAGACTTCTGTTCGATACCATTCTTCACTCTCGATTTCGCAACCTTCCTGACGACAGATAAGATAACAACCTGAATGATCACTACAGTCGTAATTTGCTAATTGGCGTAATTTGGCACATCCTCTGTCCAACTAACGAATTTTATTCGCTGACTGACAAACGTCAAAAACTCCCCAAAGGAGAAGTTAGTGGTGTATATGCATCTGCTCACATCTCTAATTATTGTCAGTTTAATTGTCAAAATGAATTTGACATGAGATTTTAGATAGACAAGGATCAAACCAGCTGATCTCTAATTAAAAAGTAATCCAGTTAAAAAATGACCAACCAGTAATTCATAACAGCCAAAATCGTAACGTCAAATTAACTTATTTTTATGTCAGACTTTTCTCGGGCATCCCGCGTAATTCACACGAAACCCCGTATATTTCCCGCCCATTTACCTCTCAATTTTCCGGCAACGAAGCCAATAGGATTTATTGGGGAAATAATTGAAATAACAATCGACTTTTCTTTCCGCTGTCCGTGTGTTACTTCTGACTCTGCAGCAGGATGAGGGGTGAGGGGAGAGGGGTGAAATTACAATATGCACGCACGAGAAACGAGATTCGCTGGCTGCATTTTTGTTATTTTTCGAATACGCAGTGTGAATAAAACATGCCAACAAAATTAATTGGATCCCGGCAGCCAGTTACGCGGACAGTTGGATGACCCCCGGATTGAGATATTTATTCGGTCGATTAAGGCATAAGAGTCCTATGTTGAAAGATAGCAAGCCGTTGAGTATACTGCTCAAGATCAATATTTTCATTGAACTTTATGGATGGAAAACTGTGTTTGGTTATTTTTCTTGATACTTTTTAAACAAACCTGGCAGACTTATGTGTGCATTGTGAATTAAAGGATTTAGGACAATGCAACAGATAACAAATTTTTAACCAAAATGCATATGGGACTCTTATACTTTAATGGGCAGTATTGGTCGTGTGTAACAAAAAAGGTGTGGGTTTCGCTGATTTTTATTTTGAGTTGGTTTTCTATTAAGTAGGTGTATATACTCACTGTGAAATTCGATAGTATTATTTTCCTTTTCGCTTCGATTATGTAAATTTAATTTCATTAAAATTCGCTCAATTTATCGAACCTTAAATCGGTTTTACTCTCTTAATGTTATGAACCCATTATTTTCAAGTCAATAAAACTCTTAAATTACACAGCATTATATCAGTAGTAGAGAAGAGTAGGATCAAGAACGAAGTTTTTTTTTGGTGAACGGTATTTTTGCGCTGATGTTGACGAAAAAGCACTTGTTGGAAAGGTTATACATCTGGCAACGTTTTGGCAATAATTATTTTATACAAAGCAAAATATTTTTCAAGCTAAATCCAAAAAGGAGAACGTACTTTTTTCGATGTTTTGGAAATCTGGGAGTACGATAGGTTTAACTTTTATTTGAAGAGTATGAATACTGCAGATTATTTAAAAAATCATTACACAAATAACAAATGGAATTCAGGTAAAAAAATGAGGAAGTGTCAAATAATGCGAAAAAACATGAAACCGCGGAGGGAAATGTTAAAAAACACAGCAGCTGCGTCTGGTTTTGTACTTTTTCGGTATTCTCGACGTCGCCAGAGTGTGGAATTGAAGTTGTGCATTCCGGCAAACGTGGCTGTTTGGCTGTGCGACAATCACGATTGCGCTTTGGAGTATTTTTTTGGATTCCTTTTCCTACTATTTTTCGATTATGGTTTTTTTCAATTATCTCTTTCAACAACACCACATGGACGTTACAATATTCTAATTATCAGTCGAACCAAAATAATCTTGCACTGGAACCAGTTTCGCATTGATGTCGAAAGCTGCGATAAGGTGAAAAAACGTATCTGCTGTCACGCCCATGTCCGAGGGTTGGCCTCCCTCCTCATAGGCTCTTCTCTTCCGATTTACCTTGCTGATGAAGGTAGCTTAAGATGTCGGTTAATAAGAACATTGTCTGCCATCGGACCAGTTCTTGGTGATACATTCGGTACGGTAGCCAAGAAAACCTCCGGCATAAAGTGTTCCACTGCACAGTGGCTCAAAACAGCGTTTTGAGGTACTTAATTCATTGGAATTAAAACTGTCCATATTAGCGATTTCACATATTCTACAATGTTTGTGTGTGTGTAAAAAGCGCCATCTTTTGGCAATATTATTATTTTTTAATTGGTCATAGTAGGCAACAGAAAATTTAACTTTTGAACCGAAAGAGATAGCGCTTGGCTGTCTTCGGCAAAATTGTAGAGGAGGGTATTTTTTTTATAAAATTTGCAGAAGACATGTTGTCTCTGTCACTCATATTAATCGAGTTATTATAAGTTCTCTATGGTGAACTCCTTCATTTCCTATTTTTACTTATAACTTTTTTATTTCTGAGTTTTCGCGTTAACAATGCTCTAAGGTATTTTTTATCATCACTTAACGCACAACTTTTCCGAAACAGACTAGATGGCTGTGAATGCTGTTTAAAGACTTACAGCTGATTTTGATTTAATTTTGGCCTGTTTTCGAACCCGTGTATCTTCACTATCGGCAAAAATTTAAATTATACTATCAATTATTCTGATAGGATAGGTCTCCAAGTTATGCACTTTTGAAAACTTTATGTCTGGCTAACACTGATATAGAATGATTTTCCAACGGGTAATATACAATTTTTTCTCGGTCCAGATTATCGTATGAATGTTAGCTTCAGGGCAAAAAAGATGATGCATAAAATTGCTGCATTCACCCCAGTCTGAAATATTTTAAAATATTCAGCCGGTTAATGCAGCATTATATGGAAAATGTGTATCTTTTCATTCTTTATCCATATCCTGAAACAAAAATTCATATGGTAAACCGGACCGAGGTGAAATTGTATATTACCCATTGGAAAATCATTCTATATCCGTGTTAACCTTCCGGCAGACGCGCTAGTACACAGAGTGCGCGTCACTCAGGAAATTAAGCGAAAGCGTCTTTGAACACCAGCGCCTACTCGTTCAGTGAGCCATTTACACGACTTCAGGAGGGCCAGACATAAAATTTTCAAAAGCGCATAACTTTTGAACGGGTGCTTATGGACAAACAATTCAATTTCGTTTTGTAGGTGAAACCTAGTCCTATCAGAATAATTGCTAGTATAATAACAATTTTTGCCGATAGTAAAGATACACGGGTTCGAAAACAGGCCAAAATTACACCAAAATCAGCTATAAGTCTGTACACAGCATTCACAGCTATCTGGTCTGGAAAAGGTGTGTGTTTTGCGATGATAAAAATACCTTAGAACATTGTTGATGCGAAAAATCAGAAATAAAAAAGTTATAAGTAAAAATAGGAAATGAAGGAGTTCACCATAGAGAACTTATCATAACTCGATTAATATGAGTGACAGAGACAACACGTCTTCTGCAAAATTTATAAAAATACCCTCCTCTACAACTACAACTAGCTATCTCTTTCGATTCAAAAGTTAAATTTTCTCTAGCCTACTATGATCAATTTAAAAAAATATTGCCAAAAGATGGCGCTTTTTACACACATAAACATTGTAGAATATGTGAAATCGCTAATATGGACAGTTTTGACTCCAATGAATTAAGTACCTCAAATCGCTGTTTTGATCCACTGTGCACTGGAGTTTGAAGCAACCAAAAAAACCCTAGTAGCAATTAAGTCCTCCTTGAAACTTAGATTGCACTTGTAGTGTACTATAAAATTAGAAATGCTACTTAAGAAGAAAAGTTCGTTATACCCACACCGCAGCAATGGAACCCTGTAGATCCAATTCAATGAATAACAGGGAGACTAACGCCTGAGCCCCATCCATAAATACGACTATCTGCTTTCCCTCGACCCGCATCAAAATCAACCTTCGCTGTCCAGGTTTAGTTCTACAAGCGCTTTTAAGCGTAAGTTCTGCAGCTTAGATACTACAATGCGGAAACATGGACTTATACTATCAACACATCCAAAAGAACACAACAGTAAACTCTAAATAAGCCGTGCTACTTTCAATAGCTCACCCTACTAAGTAACACCCTAATTTAAAAAACAGAAAACAGCCCATCATTTTTAAAGCCAAATTATCAACACATCCAAAGAACATACCGCTAGCAGCAACCGCTGTTCAATTTCGCCAGAGAACTAAGCTCAATCGCAGGGTGTTCGCAACAGTGCTCAGTCCCAGCCGATTTGTCTGGCCGCACACACACGGAACAGTATTAGCCATCGTCCGTGGATTGGAAACTACTCCTCCTAGGATGTCAAAATTGGAAACTACACATTCCTGATTGTTGGCATCGATATCAGGACTGGGGACCCAACGGATCGGTTCCCGTTTGTTACGAAACTGATTCCCGTTCCACGAATTATCTCCTATCCGGTTAGATGCATGATCGTATCGATGTACCGAAGTACGGAACATCGGCACGAAATTTAAAAAAAATGGGTGGGTAATGTCAGAGACATAACCGTAATGCAGTAGCACTTAAGTTTTTCCCTTCTAGCTTGTGCCGTAGATTGTCATCGGAATATCCAAGTAAGTTGTTTAGCACAATGTAATCTAAGACTGAACCACACCTTAGGTCGTTACTTGGTAAGAAAATATTTTCACCAATCTATCGAAATTAGTTATAATATTTGCGTTTCGACTTCGTTTCATCAGAACCCGACACTAACTTAGTAACAGGACTAAGCTAGCACCGCCTCGCCATGCCAACCGAAACCCTGCATGTACACTAGACTGCCCAGAAAAATAATGAATTTTTGAAAACTCAATCGGCCTACCCCTGATTCGATTACTAGTGCCACCAGGAGTACTTGCACCAAATTTGAAGCAAATCGGACAAGTCTAGCTACCGGACCACCGCTCCAGAAGTTTGCATGGGATTTTTCGACAATTTACATGGAGAAAACCCACTAACTCGCAATTTTGCTGCTAGATGGCACTGTATGCATCGTATTATCACTGTAAGTAAAAATAAGAAAGATAATTTAATTGTCTACAACTTTGCCGAAGACTACTAGTCAATTCGGCTTTGTTAAAAGGAGTTATTGAACTTTTAACGAGGTGATGTCTGAGTCAGTTTTCTATGAGGCCTAGTTGTGCATGGTTGTGTATCAGTACTCGATTCCCACGAAATATACATTTTTGTGAAATAACCGTTAGATTTAGCTCATTAGTACGTTCAGAAGAATTGTAGTAAATAATACGAGTCATGTTTTGGTTGAAAAATTTTAGTTCCAACTGTGACCGCATACAAGGCGCCAACACTAACTTTTCATAGAAGAGAGATAGAATATCGAAATGTTCGGAAGAATTAATGAAAAATGCCTGCTCTACAACTTTGAAGAAGACATCTAATATCTATCAATTTCCGTTGAAAAGTTAGTGTTGGCGCCCTCTATGCGGTACAATGTGGAACTAAAATTTTCTAACCAAAACATGACTCGTATTATTTACTATAACTCTTCTGAACATTCTATTAAGCTAAATTTACCGGTTATTTCACAAAAATGTTTAGTTCGTGGGAATCGAGTACGGATACACAACCATGCACTGCTAGACCCCATAGAAAACTGACTCAGACATCACTTCGTTAAAAGTTAAATAATTTCTTTTAACAAAACCGGATTGACTAGCAGTCTTCGACAAAGTTGTAGACAATTAAATTATCTTTCTTATTTTCACTTACAGTGATAATACGATGCATACAGTGCCATCTAGCGGCAAAAATGCGAGTTAGTGGGTTTTCTCCATGTAAATTGTCGAAAAATCTCTGAAGTTTGTTCAGGCACGTTGGTCCGGTAGCTAGACTTGTCCGATTCGCTTCAAATTTGGTGCGAGTACTCCTGGTGGGACTAGGAATCGACTCAGGGGTGGGCCAATAGGGGTCATTTTTTTTCTTGTCACTCTAATGTACACGAACGATTGTACCGTCCGAATAATATAGTCATGATGTTGCTCGTTTAATATTCGAGCGACGAATTGTTGAATCGGACACACGGCACCTCTATTTGTAAGCTACCTGTATTTGATTGAGTCACTTAGCTGCAAGTTTGTGCATATTTCAAAATTGCTGAAAATTCATAGTGTCTACCGCTTATTGTACCTTCTGGACAATACTGTCAATATGTTGCTCATTTGGCAAGTGAGCGTCGACTGATTCAAAACGAGCAAGTGTGGCGAGGGTTTGCCAAAAACAAATCTGTATTTTTGGCCTAAAAATCTTTTCATTTGTGTTCATTTTTCGAAAAATATGTGTCGATATCTGTATCGAATAAATTGAGTCGTCACGTCTTTTGCTAAATTATCTGTTGAAGATACTAACTCCTGTGGTTGAATTCAATCAAACAAAGACTTGTTTACATTTTCGTTAAAAATCAATAAAAACGTTCTGTTATTTTACGAACAATGTCGAATTTTCGCACAAAATATTGAGAATTAACAAAGTCGCGGGTCATATCAATGAAAGTTTCCGGAGTAGAATTCAGCCAGGCAAGGTGCTAACCTTTCAGAGTGAGCGACCATTTCCAAAACCTCCAAAGGGTAGTTAATTTGCGACGGGGGACGTTGAAATCTTCTTTGGTGTTGGTCTCATCATCATTGACGCACCACCGAATTTTGATAACAGCGTTGTATAGAGTTTTCAGGCGCGCATTTAGACATGATTCTGCTGGTATTCGGCCTGATTCTACATCTTGTGCGTTTTCAATCCGAATAGTTTCTTAGCTTTCTGGACAATGCTTTGCGAAACATCAAATTTTTTGATCAAGAGTCGCGTCGAAATGTTCAGATTCCGTTTGAAATTTGCATTCAGCGCTCCGTCGTTTTTGGCAGCGTTGTTCTCATATTTTGGCCTGCTCCTAACTTGGATTCCACTGTCATTTGTTCTGGAGCCTTTTGAAAAATTTTGAGATCGTCAAATGATGTTTATCGATCCAAGATTTTCCCAAACGTGATGAGACAATCTAGCATATTGCTTGTGAGTGAACAAAATCCTCCTTCCGCGAACCGGAATCTCTCTTGCAATTGCAAAACTTAGCAAATATAAACAATACAAAGAGAAGTTGGGAAAAACTGTCCCATTGTGGTCAAGTATGGAAAAAATTACGCAAGTTTGAAAGTGTCGCAATAATTAGCGACCTACCCTTAGAACGCTACCTTGTATGCAAAATAGGGCATTGCAAAAATTTTTTTTTTTGTAATTCTCAAAGCCCCCCCCCCCTCACATATTGTGACAAATGTCAAAGTAAGCTCAGATGCCAAATTTCACATCATTTCGACAATTTTAGACCCCCGCCCACTTCGCTTGAAATTTTTTGAAATTGGTGCTATGTGAAAATATGGAGGAAAAATACATTAAATGCTATAACTTTTGAAGTAGCAATCAGAAAATTACAATTTATACCTCTTTTAAAAGGAAATTATCTTAGTATTTGAATGGATTTTCGTTTCCAGTAAAATACGGGAAAGTGGGGTACTGGGTCATTTTGGTCCCAAAATCCCCTATTTTTAATAATTTTTTTCTGCTCCGTGATGCAAATCGTACATATTTTCTAGTTTTTCTAATGTGAAAAAATCTGAAAAATCGATCGGAGCCTTTTTGACCTTTGTCCGAATACGAGAAGTTGGGGTTAAATGGCCTTTTGTCATTCATATTAAACTTCATCATTTTCTCGTGAATATATCTCTATTATTCTTCACTCAATTTTCATAAACTATACCTTGTTAAACGTGGAAAATCCTTAGGATTATAACAAAAATAAATTCGTTACCGGTAAAATTCAGGAATATCAAACTATCTGACATATAGTGTCGATTTCATATTTTTATCATAAAATCGCACATATTAACTCCATTTAACAACAAAATTCTTATTTAATTTACTACTTTACTACTTGTAAAATATGCTTAGAGATCACATGAGAAAAGTTTCATTCCTCGAAAAATAAGGGAAGTTGAGGTATTAGGACAAATAATGAAAAAAAAATTAGATTTGTAGAGTAAATATCAAAAAGTTTGATGTTTCTGAATTGTACCTCTAATGTTTTTATTTTTGTTTTATTCTTCAGAATTTTACACGTTCAACAAGTTACATTTTATGAAAATTGATTGCAGAATAATAGAGATATATGCATGAGAAAATGATAAAATTTAATATGAATGACAAAAAGCCCTATAACCCCAACTTCTCGTATTCTGACTAAGGTCAAAAGGGTTTCGTTCGATTTCTGAGATTTTTTCACATTAGAAAAACTGCAAAATATATGTATGATTTGCATCACGGAGCAAAAAAAAATAATTAAAAATATGGGATTTTGGGGCCAAAATGACCCAGTACCCCACTTTCCCGTATATTCCCAGAAACAAAAATACCTCCATTCAAATACTAAGATTATTTCCTTTCAAAATTCAAGCGAAGTGGGCGGGGGTCTAAAATTGTCGAAATGATGTGAAATTTGGCATCTGAGCTTACTTTGACATTTGTCACAATATGAGAGGGGGGGCCTTTGAGAATTAAAAAAACATTTTTTTTTGCAATGCCCTGATGCAAAATCTCAAATGTACATAATAAATAGCCACAAATGTACATAATTTTTTTTTAATTTTTCTCAATTTTTTATCCCACGGCGTGACTATTTTTATATTTGCTAACATAAAAAAATAGAAATTCTCATGAAAACTGATACTGATGTACTAGAGATAACCGGACAATGGCATCATTTCCGATCTCCTATCCGAGAATCAATATGCAGCCTCAGTATATTCGTTACTTTTGTAAAACAGTCTAATTTAAAGTTGTACCTTTATCTTCAATAACTGAAGATCCCTCCGCTATCGTGGAACTAGTGGTTCACATTTGACATTAGTGCCATTTGCACAACTCCAAAAATGTCCACCGAGTTGCACAAATTAATCTTCAGCACAAACGCGCAGCAACTATGAATATATTTTACCTTGCGCAGGTATGAAAAGTTTCCATAACTTTGTTTGAAGAATTGCATTTCTATAAAGGAAACTTTTAAGTTGGTAAGCTACTTAACTCCGTCTTCGTGGTTTTCAACAAAATGTCATGACAACTCCACGTGAAATGCCTCGTGCATGTATATTTGGGCATACTACTATTACCCCATGTCTTATATCCGACCACACAACTCGCGATATTTGTGCTGTCATAGTCAATATGACTGTTGATAACATAAACAGGAAACACGTCTATTGTCCGGCATGTTTGCCGAATAACGAATCATCAATGCATTCTGATGATTTCAAAAGGTTTGTATTACATGTGGCAGAAATGGTTTTACTTTGAGTCAGCTCACATATCAATTTGATAGGTACCGAAATTATGAAATACTTAAGTAGCACAAATCTGCTTACGCTTAATGTAGGAAATCAACATTTGAACGATCTGGCAAGTGAGAGGTGTTAGTTGTAACTCTCTGCTCTGACGGTATTACGCGTGAGTTGGCAAACTAGCTCGTACCCAACGAGCTCGAACTGTCGTTATCTGATCATAAGTACATCGTCATTGACTATTTGAACGCTTCTTGCGGCTCTACTGACTACTAATCCCATTTTGAATAAGTGGTAGTTCAAAATTGTATTTAATTGTATGGACTCTGTTAGGGTGTAAATTTACACTCATTTTGATTAAACCGTTTATGCGTGCAGATAATTTCCTCTCCTTTTCGGAAAACCGACAATTTGGTCCCTTCCCTTAACATCAAATGTGAAGCGTATGCCTCCTAATACCTTAAAATGGGTAAATTTCTTGATGAAAATCGAAGAAAAAAGTACAATCGCAGTGGTGCTCGAATGCTTCGACTCATTCAATAGAATCTTCGAGTCTCAATACTTATCGAGTGCAATTCAGGTCGGAGAAAGATCACTTTTCGATACTGCTGAAGAATGATCTGTTAAAGAAACTTCGCGGGTGTCTCTTGACAATCCCTCTTAACTCTTTCATCTCTAGTTTCAGTGGGAGTTGGAGAAGATAAGTGGCAGGGTAGAAGACTTCCGTTTTTTGTCGAACAATGCAGCCTTCATTAGAATAAGGTATTGCTTTACATTCCACGGAATCTCAAAAATTGTTTAAAGAGTTGTGATGTTTTGATGAGATTCGATTTCCATAACTTTTTTCCAGGGGCAGTTTGCCGGGAAATCCTGAGAACCAAGTCGATTACAGAGAAAATGTAGCAGTATTTTTGCACCATCGACGACCGATCTTTGGAATTTCTGGAGAAAAAGGTTTATAAACTAAACAGCGACTTCCAAAAAGTCACGGCGAAAGTTTATAAACCTAAGTTGGTTTAAGCAGAATTTGAATGACATTATCTCTTCGAGGGTGTTGATATATCCGCTCATCGAGAAGTGTTTTTTATTCCATTGGAAATTAGGAATATAGGGGTGGGCGTAGCGTAGTTGGTAAATCGATTGCCTTGTACGCAGCGCACCTGGGTTCGAGTCCCGACCCCGCACATAGGGTTGGAAATTTTTCCTAAGAGATTTTTCTAACCCGGAGAGGCGAATGACCTTAAGGTTAAAACCTCTATAATCGAAATAAAAAAAAAAATTAGGAATACTTTCTTATTTTCTATGATCTCGGTCTCATTATTTTCCTTATCCCTAATCTTTCCACTTCCCCAATCCTTCCCATCAGGAAAATGATGAAAAGACAAATTACAGAAAGGCACAAATCCCCGATCAACATGGTGAACGTGCCATTTGAGCCAGTCGCTACTGATTCCTATTAGTGACATTCTTCTACCGTCTACCGAGTTGCGTAGCTACATCGTGAACTTCATCTAACACCAGAAAGCTCTGGGGCTGCCTCTCAATAACGGAAGGTTCGTCCACCAGAGGAAGACGCTTCGTAGAGCCAAACATCAAACAGGGGCATAAATTACGATAATGGCTGCTACCCACTCGAAAGGACGGGAGCAGCACCGCCGGGGTGTGGTAAACCTCAGCGAGTACTCGAAAGAGAAACCCGAGCGCGAGATTCAATGAAGTGGAACGATTTGAAGTACATGTTGAGGTTCTTTTTTATCCTTCCTGGCTGATTTGTGCGGTAATAGGATGGATGAAAAACTGGGGTCTGAAGTATCTAGGGATGGAAGAAAAAGGCTGTAAATTGTTCTTTTCCATCCGACTTCGACAACGGCTGCTGCCAGTAGGCACCACGGATCATCGGGATGCTGTCGATGATGAAGATGTGGCGAAAGGATCGACTGGCAGGCAAGGAAATCCTTGAAAGATTTGCATGATGCGGGTGTAAAACTTAATTCATGAAATCACGTACGATTCTTCTTGTTTCCTCTTTTTGCCCGTTCAACACAGTGCGGATTTTTTCTTTGCGTTTCGTACAACAATCGTTCTTTCATCGGGAAACGTTTGCTTTGAAACTCTGATACGATGATTTAAAATTACGCTGGCAAGGGTACGGAGCGGGGTGATGTTAGTCTACGTTATAAAGTGCTGAAGAGCATTTCTATAATTTTTCAATCAAGCTATAATGGGAAATCGTTTTCCCCTCCAACTTCCCATGCGGAGGAAGTAATCAATTGCCTTACTCCTTTTTAGATGAGATAGACTAACTCGGTTTATTTTCTCTCTCTTTCTTTATAGGTAAGTTCCATTTGGAAGGTTATTACAAGTCAGGTAATTGAAAGAATACCACCGTCAACTGAACCACGACCGTCGCTGGGATAGATTAATTGGCTGCATTCGCGTAATTACTGCCAATAATCGAAATGATTTTCAGAATTAGGTTGGTTGTTGTGTTTCAATGGAACAATGACACTAGAGAAAACAATCTATTCGTTATTGTTCCTGAGAGGAAATTCAATAAAAAAGATACTATGAACGACATGGCCCTCCAAAGGTCAAACATCTACGCCTCACCCATCTTTGGATAGCTACCCAAGGTGGGATAATATTTCGATAAGCCCAAACATGTTCCCAATCGATTGACCACACCCCTACCGATAACTGTAACGGTATCCCTATACACTTCCAAGATTCATGCGGTCAACCTGCGACAGCACCGACACAAAGCCAACGCAACGTAACCCTTTAATGACCCTTTTCCGCAGTATGTAGAGGTAATTGATATTAAACATCGTTATCTACGGTGAAGACGACAACTCATCGCCAGCGTCGACATCGTCGTTTTTGAACTTTGCCCTCAGCAGCTCGACCGCAACCGTACATGGCGTATGTGGCGTAGGTTCGAGCACCATGGCAACGACGTAGGTCTAATTTACAGGCAATAAAATTGAAGTACTAGGTGCAGTAGGCGGCTAAGACTGCCTGTAAGTGTTCTCTGATCTTCCTCACCAAACGGTTTTAACCACGTTGTACTGTGGGAAGCTTAGCGAAGGTGAGAATCGCATGGGCTTATCCGCCGGATATGAAACAAGCGCAAAAGTGTAGCTACACACAATTTACGCTGTCAAATTTACTTTTCTTGGTCCGATACTGGTATCGATGCGGACACAGGAATTTGCTAACACACACATACATGTCATGCTCCTTGACCAATCGAAGCGCGGCGTGTATCTCGTTCGGTTTCCGATAGGACAGCATGTGCCTAGTATTTTGTACCGGTAGCCAGGCTATATTGCAAGTAAATCACTAATTCAATTACAGGTTCACTTAATCTACCTCGTTCCTACGATGAGACGGTATTACAAGCTGCCCCACTCATGTGCGTCTTCAGAATTCCGACATAGTTGACTGGCCTGAATTAAAAAATCTATGACATTTTTAAATTTAAGATTTAAAACCGATTTTTTTAAATTGAATTAAGATTTCAAATTATATCAATTACGTGCAGCTCAGTTTAGCGGATTATTCGGTAAAAAATCTTTATAGCATTTTTTTTCCTGACCGGTCTGCCACACAACTGTTTCGTCGATAATTTCAATTAATTTATAATTTTATGAACAAGTGCACCAGCCTCGGGAAAATTAACTCCCAGCCAGCCAGCCAGCCAGTGGAATCGATAGTGTGCAGGCAGTCGAAAATGGATTGCATCTGGGCTCAGCCATGGCGTGATTACGATGGAGCCACCCCCCCTCACATCCGTTAGCCTTCTTAGTCACTTCCACAGTGTTGTGCAAGCTGTGCTGGCACTCGGCGTTCGTAATCCGGGAAATTTATTGCTTTCCAATGCACCCGGGATGGGTTTATCCACACTCGCAGCGAACGGTTCTGTCTGCTGATGTATTTGTGGTTTCAGCTTAAAGTAATTCTCTCTGTGTTGGGTGCGGGATTGATTCGGTCGTTTGATTTACGCAAATCCATTGGTCTTCTGATAACCAGTGGATCTGGGAAGTCCAGTGGTGGTGGCGGCGGCCAATATTGACTCATTCTCAATGAATCAACAGTTGTTTGATTACCATATCTCTGAGTTAGTGCACTATTGTTTTAAAACGGAATTTAGCGATTCTCGGCGCACTTAAGAATTAAGAAAGCCTCGAAAAGCAGCCATATTTGAAAACGAAAAAAGCAGTTGTTTTCACTATCCTTTGCACAATCCTTTTGAAAATCAATCAATATATTTGAGGCATTGTTAGAATACTACTGATTTAGTTTCAAAAAAAAAATCATTTTGTGAGAAAAACTAGTTGTTTTCTCAAAAATTTAAACTGTAAAATTGGTAGCCGCTATTCGAGGTTTTCTCAGTTGAACCTTAACTAATACGGATTTTAAAAAGAATTTGAGCTACGGCGATGCTTTTTTGCATAAATGCAGAGCGTTTTTCTCGGTATCGGCGATGCAGTATTTTTTTGGATAAAAAAGTCAGGAAAAATCTAACCAAGAAAAATAGTTCCATGCATAGGGCATGTATAGGAGTAATTTCATTATTTATGATTGTTGTGAAACTATAAACTGCACAGTGTTAAAGAAACTAGTAAGTTTCCATTTAATCAGATGTAACAAATCTATTAAATAAAACGAAATTTTACGTAGGATATTAAAAGTACATGAACATAGTGTCCGGGTTTCGAACCGAACTAACCCCTCTTTACTAACTGGGAGACATGACCAAAAAAAAAAAAACGATAACAGAAAAACTTTTATAACTTTAAAAAAATTAAATTAAAAATTCTACCAAAAATTATGAACACGCACAATAACTTTTGCATATTATATAACAATGACTTTTGAGTGATTGAAGGCTTTTTAGAGATTTATGCAGGTTTAACTGAAAACCTGGTCAAGTCTCCCCTTGTTCCCCTACTCCTTGCTGTTGTGCGTGATCTTTCTCGGGGGTGAAATCACTTTACCATCTGCTGCTTATTAGTTGTTCAGTCTGCTCTCTCTCTCTCTCTCTCTCTCTCTCTCTCTCTCTCTCTCTCGTTCTCGTGTACGTCTATGTCGTTGTTGCTAGAGAAGTTTTGGTTTTCACTGTTGGTTTTTTTTTGTTGCTTCTTGTGCTTCTGAGTGACCTTGGTGTATCCGTGTATTTTGGTTATTCCTTCGGTTGGTGTACTGAATGTTGGCTTGGGGTTAGAGAGGATTACTGTGCGACCGGCTGTCTGTGGTTTAGCAGGGAAGACATTTTGTCAGTGTGTGTTGTATGGCGGATGGTTTACCGTAGTGTCCCGCTTGGTTGCAGGTTGGCACGTGGGCGTCTGGTCAGGGTTTGTGAGTAGTGTTTTAAATGCATGTGATTTCTGCAGAAAATTTGCATTTGAAGTAAGAAGGAATAGGTTAGTTCAGCTGCATTCTAACCGCACTGACCTCGTCGAGAATGCCAGAGAAAAAGTTTCTCCAGTTGTCATTCGTAACAGATTCTACTTCTCCTTTGTCAGACGTGAATTTTTTAATACACTCGGAGTTGGTGCGCGATGCCAAATCATTTTTGTATGATGTAGTTGGAGATGGGTCACTATCGTGAGATCATGGTTAATTTTCACCTTTCACCATCTTTTGGTGTTAACTTTTTGTTATGAAAATTGTTTGTTAGAGTTTCAATTTTCATTTTAATGTAAATATTTTCGATTTTGACCAGGTTAACCAGCAGGAGTTGATGCCGAATGGGATTTGGACTACATAGATGTATGAATCATCATCATAAATCACAGGTTTATTGACAGGATACTAGAATGAAATTGATCCCAAAAATCTGAAAAATTCTCGGAAGCTTATATAAAATTGCATCTGAAATGATATTGACACTTTGACTCAAATATTGACCCTGGATGCTACGCGAAAAGAAGATTCGGAAGATCCATAAAACTGGTCAATGCATCTTGTCCTAGAACTCTGAAGTTTTTTTCGAAAACATTTGTTCAAGTTGCATTGGCATAAATTCGTTCTTAAGAGTGGGGAGATCTGATTGGTCAATCTGGAACATCCGTAAATCTGGTCAGTTCATGAATTTTTTCCTAGAGCTCTGAGATGTTTTTGCAAATATATAAGGAAATACCATTCGGATTCGTACTTGCGACGGTGAAAGGGAATTGGCCAGTTCACAAATTAGTCTCAATTGGTCGGGGACACCGGCCAATTCATTTTTGTATCACAGACACGAACCCGACTGGTTTAGTAGAGACTCGTCGTTCATTAATAGTTTGGTACCTTTCTTGAAGCACATGTCACGATGCATCTACGTTTTATGGAAGTTCCGGATCTTCCGAAAAGACCCTTCGGAATCAATAGGGACTTTATTCAGGTCACAAATATGTTTTCTTTGTACAATTATTCTGTAAAAAAACTTTCGAGAAAATCATAGATTTTCAGAGACAGTTTTGCGGGTGTTCGAAATCTTAAGGACCGCGCGAAAAGAAAAAAATCACGATTTCATGAACTGAAATAAAAAAAAAACCTTTATTCATGATTTCAGGAGCTTAGTCACGATTTCCTTATTTTATCTTCACGTTACTGTGATAAAAATATTAAATATTATTAAATATTCATGAATTTACTATCTATTTTTTCTATCAGAATAGCCTGATTTATGTTCATGATTTCAGGATCTTTGCAACGATTTTCCTCAGTTTTATTGACGTTATCATGATATTTTACTCACGAATAGAGTGCTATATGTTCATGATCATAGGATCATAGTAATAATTTTCTTAATTTATATGCACGTTGTCATGATATTCTATATTTGAACTTACTTTTGAAGATAATATCAGAAAATATATAATGATGTTCATAATTTTTCTTCGCCTTATGGTGATATGTTATTTTTCGGTCACCATCAGATTTTTAATCGGAGTATCGTGACAACTGGATTACAAAAGTACCACTGATTCGCGGTTTCTTATTTTATGAACTATATCACGAACAATATTTGTGGCTCTATAATGTATTTTTGGTTTTCTTTCCAGACATCACTTAGACCGTTCATAAATTATATAACACGAAAATTGCCCAAAATTGACTCTCCCATCCCCAAAGTAATAAATTGTCAAAAAAAAATTTTTATTTCCCTCCTCTGGTACATGACAAATTAGTCATAATTTTTTTCTTCTAGCTTACTCTAGCGTAATCTATGAATAGTTCCACACTGGACCTTATCAAGTGAATAACATTGTTCGAGGTTCTAATAATTCTAATAGTTGATATAGTTCACGAAAAAACAACTGTTTTGATTTTCACGAATACCAGATCATGATCAAGATATAATAAATCAATAATCAGTTCACGTCGTATAGCCTGACTAAAAAAATTTCCCAAATCTACAAATAAAATAACGAGTCAACTTTTGGTTTTATGAATAATATGCATATAGTTGTGAATTAGTTCACGTACGGAAAATCGATTTGGCAATGACGTGGTGCAAACTGTGACTGAAACTCACAATACAAAAATAAATATCTCCACTAAGAAAAGTATAATACAGGTGTAACTGAAGGCAAATTGAATATAATTATAAAACATGATTTTTGTCCTTGGTCCTGCTTTCGTAACCTAAACACGTGATTATTCCGTAATTCATGGCACTTCCTCACGATTTTGGAAACATCTTTTTTCGCGCAATATTTTTTTGTTGCCCTATAACTCTGTCTAGATTACAACTGTGAACTCATTTAAATGAGTATTCTAGAAACACCTGGTTCTACGACCAACTTTATTAATTGATCAGTTCAGTGGATGTCCTGGAGTTTCCGAATTGTCATTATTATGTGACCAATATGGTTTATTTTCCACTCATAACTACGAATTTATGCCAATGCAACTTGAATAAATATCTTCGAAAAAACTTCACTTCAGACTAGCTTCCTAAATTGACAAGTTATACAGATGTTCCGGATCTCCCGGAAGTTTTTCACGTAGTATTCACAGTCAATATTTGAGTCAAAGTATGAGTATCATTTTAGATGGTATTTCATTAATTGACCACATTGTCGCTTTTTCAGTATTTTAAGTATTATAGCGCCAGAATCGGCATCGGGAATGTAATCCTAAACATCAAATGTACAAAACTGATATTTACATTTCCTATTTTTGTTTTTCTTGTATTTATTATTAGTAATTGGCAAATAAGCCTCTTATTCATGACGGTTCTGCATATATCGGTGTATGCCAAACATGACTCCATTCAGTACCGTAAACCGGGGTGACTTTGATCACTCACTCGAAACTTTTTCGTAGATCGCCTATAAAACCAGAATAGTCTACCGAATCATTTCAATTTGAAATGATTTTTACTCTAAACTTACAAAATACTGATTTGCTATACGTTTTGAGTATATTGTTCGGTTTTTGGGTACAAAAACTACAAAAAAACGAAATTTGACTTTACCTTATTTTTACGAAGCTTCGTAAAGTGTCTATTTTTTATAAAACAAATAAATCTCAGATTTGAGTAAGAGTAATAAATTACAAGCGAGTTTTTATTTTCCTTTAGATTGGGATATGCTAAATTTAGTTTTAAGAGTTTGTTTATTTTAAATACATTTTTTTGTGAAACTAGTTAGCAATTGGGAGTGGGCGTAGCGTATTGGTAAATCGATTGCCTTGTACGCAGCGCACCTGGGTTCGAGTCCCGACCCCGCACATAGGGTTAGAAATTTTTCCTAAGAGATTTTTCTAACCCGAAGAGGCGAATGACCCTAAGGTTAAAACCTCTATAATTGAAATAAAAAAAAAAAAATAGTTAGCAATTATTTCAAATTATTTCAACCTATAATTCGTAACATTTTTTTATTGTTCAATATTCCAACGTGTTAAAATGGATGAAACTTTTTGTACATTGATAATACACTGAAACAAAACAATTTTAGCAGTTTTAAATGCTTTCAGAATCTTTTATTCTAATTGGACACAAATTATACGAATTTTGGTTACTCGAATTTTAAAGTACATTGAAATACTTTGTCTAATACCAATTAACATCTATTTAACAATGAGTATCTTTCCAGAATTAGTTTAAGCAAACATTTGAATGAATAACATTGACATCAATAACTTAATGTGGGTGAACATGCAGGTTATCAAAGTCACCCCGGAACACGAAAACGGACTTCAACTTGAAATCATTTTTGAAAAAATAGCTGTAAGCGGACAATTTTAGGTAAAACAATCCAATCTTGTTCTCCATACATCAGTACATGGTTTAAAAATATTAAACTTGAAAAAAAATGTGTTGCGTCTAAAAATATGTAATGATTACTTCGAAAAATGATCAATGTCACCCCGGTTTACGGTACTTATTCCAACTGGACAACCTGGTGATACAAACCACAAATTGAAAAGTGAAACTCTGACGAACAATTTGCATACAAGCAGGGCCACCGAGAGGGGGGGGGGGTGTTTCCCCCCGGGCCCGGAGTTTTGAAGGGGGCCCGGATTTTTAACAGAAACTAAAATTTTGGCAAATACTTTTTCGACAAAAATTTATTTGAGAGAGCAATTATAAATTCAATATCTTGTGTATGAGGTAACTAGAATAACGAAAATTCTAAACTACTGCATATTTGATATCAACTATGTTTATACCAACCTAATTTTCGCATCGAAACAAGATCAGGCCCGAGCGGGCATGGCGGAATTTGTACATTTAATGTCATGCACGCAGCTCACCTGGGTTCGAATCCCAACCCCGCACACAGGAATAGAGATTTGTTACAGGAAAATTCCTAACCTGAATGAAGAAGCGAATGACCTTAAGGTTAAAATGTCTATAATCGAAACAAAAATATGATCAGATTTGTAAGGGTTAAACAATTAAATGGTTTGATTAGTCATGAGGTTGTCTTCAAATTTCGCCAATTTGAAATCGATTTTTTTGATTTATTGAATTTCCAATCTTCGAAAGCGCTGGATTAGTATCGAAAGTAATTATTGAAAGAAAAAACCCTGCTTAGGGTTGCCACACCGGTTTTTGGGGACGAATTCCGTGTCTTCGTTCAGGTAAATCCGAATTCGCCCGGAATGGATTATTTTGCAATTTTGCGTTGCCCTTTTCTTTACCAGGAATCGCCCAGCACCCAGTCCTCATAAACATCATCCTCGGGTTGCAGGCCCTAATTGTTAAGGAGGGCCCCTCTCGGCGTGGACAAATATTATTTTAAAGGTGCCACTTGGGTTTACTTTACCCCATCGAACCTTCGATTCAATGGATTAATGTTCCTCACAAAGATTCTCGGAAGAAACTGAAGTGTGATTTCACACCCCGTGTGGGGAGCAGAGCAAAGTTCGCTCGGGTTATCCTTCACAGCGAGGGTGGTTGGTGCTTTTGGATTCTTTGTGAATAACCGAGACAGTGAATCACTACATCCAACTAAATCAACAAAACTGTTAACAAATGCAAAAACATACAACTAAATGTGAACGGCACAGAAAGGTGGAGTCCTTTACCAAAACATTACACTCTACGGTGAATGTGAAGAAAATAAGATATTTTTCCTCCTAGTGCTACGAGCTACATAAGAAATAAAACAGTGCATATTTATTTGTTTTTAAGCGTTTTGGTCAAATGAGTCATCAAAAACTCTTGATATACTAAAAGAATACGAAATTAATCCAAAAATTTATATTTTGAATTTAATATATTTGTTTGCCGTTCATTGATACAAAATCTATAAAAAATCATATTCAGATACGAGATGATTCCGAAACATTTTTGTAAAGTGGTGATACTCAAATGACGTAGCTTTTTTCGGCGATTTTCGATTACCAATTCCCCCTAGCAAAGAGGCCAGGGATGGAAAAAAATAAATACTTTTTAAAAAAATTTCAAATGCGGCCTTTTATCAACATTTTCATTATAACAGTAAATTGCGTACACACGCGCCCCTTTCGTGACGAGTATACTGTTATTAGTTTTGTTTTTGAATTTTATACGTCTTGTAGCATGAAGAGAAGATCTCTCAGTTTACAATCCTGCAGCTGCCAATGATTCTAAGAAGCATACGTTCAACTAAATTGCTAAATTGTGTTTGATTGATTTCGAAGAGAAAATTTAACTCTGCTATCAAACTAAATCAACTAGTTAGCAAGATTAACTAACTAATGCAGCAAGTTAAATCCGCATACAAAATCTTTTCGTTTTGGAGGAGTGAGCGTGAGATTTTGAACGTCGTTTCTTGAACGTAACGATTTTATTTTTATTTTTGAACTATTTTCTAGAAATCAGTTACAACATTCTTGTAAAATATTTTAAGGTATGCTAACACACCAACACAAATAGAAGAATAATTCATTTTTTATAGGATTATGAATGTTTTCAAAACCAGCATAGCGTAAAATCCAACCAAAACCCTTATTTGAAATTTGATCCATGTTTCTCATTTTTTTCCATTTTTTTATTCCTACATGGGTTTTTTTTATTTTGTTAAAATTTCATTGATCTATTTTTTCAAGTTGTGGATTGTATTTGTATTTCTACAATTGTAAGATTCTGCCATTTTTATCTATTTGCTTACTTTTATTTTATCCATCTTTTTACGTTCCTTAATTTTGCTTTTTTTATTGCTATCACTATCACTTACTTTAATTTATAGCTTTTTCTCTGTTACTTAATTTTATTTGCAATTTTTCGAGAAAATCATGCTTTCTTTATTTTTTTCCTATTGTTTCATATTTTAATACCATGCTTTTTTATTTGTATTTTTTGTCATTTCATCTAATTTTTAGAATTTGTATATTTACTACATTTATTCTTGTCATAGCCTTTTTCTATTTCTTTTTTTTCATATTTTTTGCATTTCCAAAAGCAATTTTACTTATTCAAATTCATTCCAATTTGTCTTATTGTTTAATTTTTTACCTTTCTCCTATTTTCTTCCTTACTTTCTAGTTTTTAGCTTTCCGTTTATTGTAGTTTTATTTTTTATAAATACTATTACAAAATTGCGCATTTCAAAGTCACCAAAACTGTCGAAGAGGTATTTAAAACTACCAAAGTATAAAAAAACACCACGTTTTTTTCCTTCATTGGCACTACAAACAACAAGAGCAAAAAAAATGGTACATAAATATAAAATTTCAATGCACTATACATAATATCAGTGAACTCCAATGGATTTCAAACATTGAATTTTGTGGTGGGGGCCCGTATGTTGGACCCCCCGGGCCCGTATTTTCTCTCTGCGGCCCTGCATACAAGTACATATAGATTTGACGGAAAAATGCGTCTTAAAGCTGTTGTTTAAATCCGGGTTAATTTGTCCATCTAACCCTTATTGGAAACTTTTTTTGTACAGCCCTTCAGAAATGTCCTTAAATTTTGAATTCTTTTAAAAATCGTTGCTCTACATGAAAGAGTAAAATTGCTAATTTCTAGGTAGGTTAATTTTGACCCTAATACTTAAAGTAGTAGTAAATGTCATCAAGCATGAAATGATTATACTGCAGATTACGCCAAATCTACAATTCAACCCAATATTTCATTCCCACATCACAAACACTCAACCGCATTAGTATACAATTCCAGCGCTTCAGGCTACAGCTTAATGTGTATTGTTTTCACGCTTTCTCTCTACGCCACATTGTTATCATCGCAATAATGCCACGGTCAGCACCATTGCCATCATTACCACTCCATCTCTCATCCCGACGATATCTCGTTACATCAGTAATAGTCCCCATTACACGTCATCGTTGTCGCGTTCCGGTAGCGTAAATCAAACTCTCTCTTCTACGACACGCGTCGCTTCGATCCATCGCTTGCCACAAAACTATGCAGCCATTATTGTGGGGAGGGGGGAATCCCTACAATCTGAACGGCAAATCAGCTCGTAAATACCACTAAACGAGTTTGCTTTGGACAACGCTCCAGAGTATATTTTTTGTCGCACCTAAACTAACCCGCTAACTATGACGTGGTGGTGGTGGTGCTGCTGGCAGCGCATTTTCTTATTTATAGCTAACCATAAAAAATAAATTCAATTTTATTGCCCGTGGAAATATGATGTTTAGCAGAACCGTGGTCAGCGGAGAGAATTGGCAAACAGAAAAATTGAGACCTGATGGCTTTAACAAACAATTTCTAGGAGAGAAGCCCGAGCCCCCCTCACTTCGAGAGCCAACCAAAAACCTTCCCGTTCTATTGTGTGCGTTCGTTCGAGTGTGTGAGGTTATTGCAGCGTAGATTCCGAAAGCCGATTAGCAAATTGAATGCTTCATTACTGTGGAGCAGCGATGGTACTCATCGGCAACGAGCATAAATTCTTTCGCGGAAACCATCCAGACATCAATGATGAAGCGGGGAAATGATATGCATTTTCCTATTCCGTAATTCAAATAAGAAGCCGGTACTTAGTAGCGGTAGACTAGGTAACCCTTCAAAAGTCCCGAGAACACCGTAAATTGCAACAAAAGGACCACAACGGCCGCTCCGCGCCACCGGCCCTGTCGGCCATCATCGCTCGTAGGAAAGACGACGACGTTCTATACCACGACGGTAGGCTTCGCTGCACTCAAAACCGTCCGGAGCGCTGACGATGGCCCGGGTCCGGGTTGGTCCCCAAAGTGCTCTTCTCTTTATTATATACGTGCTGATAGTTGCACCGATGTGGAAACAGGTAAATGGCCTATAATTATCTTGTTTGCGGTTTCACGTTTGAATTACCCGTTTCGTGTTCTGTCGTCTCGAATCGGATGCCCACCACGTAGCCACTAAACTATACCAACGAAGAATAAGGGCTAACCTTCCGACCTGTGACTTTCCGTTGCTGCTACCAGGCCACACGAAAAACTGCCGAAGGCTACAACGGGAGCAGCACCAGGCAGCATTAGGTGGGTATGTCTTGGGCGTAGCCATCTTCCCCTCTGCTTTCTCTATTCGTCCTCTCCTGGTAGCGGAAAATAGTTTCCGGTAGGTGGTGACTTCTTTACTCGCTGTTGGGAGCTTTCTAGTCTCTCTTTGTTGCAATGGTGTGTGGAGCTATTCAGGCAACGCCGATTTAAATTGAACGGTTTTACTAGACTAGAGTGAAACGTTTCCAGGTAATTGTGTCTAGTAGTAGGACACGTTTGGAAGTTTTGGCAATGGAGTAGACGCTGTTATAACTATGGTGTCAAAATTGCCCAAATGATCACCGACGTTTGTAGTTAGTTTAAGTAGGAGCAAAAATTTATGACACGATTTTTTGTAAAATCTGGAAGCCACTTATATTATTCATTGTAAAAATAATTCCTTAGAATACATTTTTTGCCAAATGTTTTACCTCATCATTTGTTCTTTTCCCATCAGGTTGCTTTACTCTTTTTTTTTTTTTTTTAATATATCAGAAAATCGAAAAGGCAGTGCCGGTTTTTTAACTAGGGAATATAGTTTCCAAAACTTCAAAACTTTTCGGTAGTAAGACGGGGTAAAGAGTTATACAAATCTGGATTTATGTTACTATGTTTTAATTGCCGCAAGGTTCTACTGTATCGATTTTGTTGGCTATTTTCGGCAAATTTGAGACTAAGAGACAACGAAAGCAATGAAATTGAAAGACGGATAGGTATTCTAGAGCGAATCAGTTATAAACTTAGAACGGAAAACTAGAACTAGGCAGGCTCATATGGGCATGATCGAAAGGAAAGGTGAAGGAGTTGGGCGTTGCACCCAAGTCTACCGCAAAGAATTCTTCACATTTCCTTTCGATCATGCCCATATGAGCCTGCCTAGTTCTAGTTTTCCGTTCTAAGTTTATAACTAATTCGCTGTAGAATACCAATCCGTCTTTCAATTTCATTGCTTTCGTTTCTCTTAGTCTCAAATTTGCCGAAAATAGCCAACAAAATCGATACAGCAGGCAAATCTGGATTTAGTTTGATAAGTGATACGATCTATGCAACTCTCAGTAGTGCTACCATATGTTTATTGCTATGGGCAGTGGGCTGTCGAGAATTTATGATAGATTTATCGTTTATTAAATTAATTTTGAAATGCTTGGTTTGTAACAAAAACCAACTTCAACTCCGGACAGCCGGCAGTCCGGAGTGTTGTTTATGTTTAGTAGAATCAAATGGTTTGATATTCCTTGCTCCTTCATTCCAGCGAAACACGGCGTTGCATTAACAATAGAATATAATGAAAATCGATTACTTTTAGTGTCTCGAGACATTTGTCGATATATTTATGTAATTAAATGTTTCGTAATACACGCATTATAAATCGTGTATAAATTTTGGTATTATGGTTAATGACAATTATGTATAGGCTTCTTTTACCGCGGATGATTAATTTTTACATGGTGTGTCTAAAACCATTCAGTGGCGTAGTAAGAAAATTTTTCGAGGGGGGGGGGGATATGAAATTTTTTTTGTATATATATGAAAAAAATGTTCAAAAACATTCTGAGCAGGAAAAAATGTTCAAAAACCAACAACTCAGGGAACAGGTTTGGGTAGTCAAGGTAGGAAAGCTAGCTGTTGGTATAGAATAAATGCTCTTCCCCTACGAGGACAATCTGGGCGGCAAACTTCAGACTGTCTAATTTACTGAGCCCTTCAGTTCCCTTGTGCCATTCAGTACCACTTCCTCGTTGAGCTTCCGACTGGTTCGCGAACTACTCGGTCTAGATCTAGCCTACTCCGACGAAAAGTTCCCCGGCGAGAGAAGTTCGAGCCAACCAGCCAGGTGCTACGGTCAGTTCGGCGATTCCGGTAGAGTGGGGCATCCGGTTTGCTGGTGGTGTATCGTCGCGGTCTACGCGGTCTCGTTCCCGGCGGTGAATCTGACTGTAAGCTAAAGGAGAGGTCCCAGACGAAAGAAGTTCTCCCGATACCGATTCTTATTTGGTTTCAGTACTACAACTTCTTGAGCCCTTTGGCTCCATAACCGGTGCTATTTAGCACCGCAACTCCTTTAAGCCATTTAGTTCTCTTCTTGGGCCATTTAGCACTACTTCCTTGATGCTCCATTCAGTCCTCGACTTGATCGCGAACAACTCGGTCTAGTCCCCGACGATGGACCTGGCATACTCCGACAGAGAATTTCCCGGCGAGAGAAGTTCTCCCGCGATCGAGCCAATCAGCTAGGTGCCGAGGTCAGTTCGGCGATTCTGGTGAAGCTGGGTATCCGGTGCACTGGTGTGCCGATGACCCGCGCCTAGTGGTGTCTCATTGATGTCTAATCCGTCTAGTCCCCAGCGGTGAATCTAGCTTACGCTAACGGAAAGTTCCCTGGCGAAAAAAGTTTTCCCAATATCGATTCTGGGGAGCCGTGGTCGGTCCGGCGAATTCGCATGGAGCGTGACGTCCGGTTCGCTGGCGTTTCGACGACTCATACTCGCTGCTCTGTTGCGGTCTACTCGACTAGTCCTCGGCGGTGGATCTAGCTTATACCTGCGGAGAGTTCCCTGGCGGTGATTGCTCTCCCGAAATCGTTGTTCGATGTCTATTCCGCTGTAAGACGGTCATGCCATCATCCGTTCTCAACATTTTTCGTACCACGGACCCCTTACCCGATCAGAAGGAAATAACACAATTATAACTCATGCTGATATTTTGTTACGAAAAATTTCCTATCAAATTTTGTTATAAAGTAGAAACCGTTAGGTGTTAAAATAACAAAAATTCTAACAAAAAATTCTCTACGAATATCACATTTATAACAAACGTTGATAGCAATATAACACAATCATAACAACTTGAGATAGCATAATTCAATAGTAATTCTTCAAAAGGGCTAATGAGACTTTTGTAAACAAACTTATTTCGCTCATTATTCCGCTACCGAGTTGAATTTCATGAAAAATACACATGAATCAACATCTTTATCCTTGGTAGAATCAATTTCAAATGTTTTCTGTGTTGAAATGATAACGAATTAGGAGAAATCAGCAAAACAAAAGTTTGTTTACGAATCTTATTAGCCCTATTCAAATGTTGATATGGAATTGACCCCAACATAGCTTGTATTACTTATTGTATAATATCAACGATTTTAGCGTGCACGTCTAAAAATAGAATACGAGAAGAATAAAGCATACATTAGGGCGCTTTTTTTCTGGAAGCAAAAAGCTTCATGCAGCAAAAGCTTTTATAGCATTGCCAAATGATTGCATACATGCTGGCTGATTGTTATTGTGAATATATGACACGCAAATTATTATTTGACGATATTGCCGCTTTGAACCTGGGTATTCAGAGTTTGACGGGGAAGTTTCCTGCATGAACCAACGACGTTGTTTTCGACTGATGTTTAATGTTAGCATAATATTCCACGCCTTCGTCAAGGGCAAAACCATTATCGATGCAGAAGACGTTTCCAGAACGCACACATTGAACTTTGCCCAAGCCTAAGTGATGTTTGTTTTCCTAGTGTCATACGCTTTGTTTCTATTCAGTTTTACTTACTAATACAGCTGCCTATATGACGATAGACTGAATAGCTTTATATTTTTTCAGATTAGGAAAGAGGGGCTATTTTTAGATTCTAAATAGTGCGCTTTGGCGCTTTTCTTGTACGTTAACTTGTTTCACCTGGTTTTTAGAAATAATGTCGATGCGACATGGTAACATTGAGCGGATATTTCACGTACATTATTTTACGGAGAATACGACAAATCTTATTTAGGATTCCGCATAGATTCAAAGCAGCAAATGAGTTTTGAGGTTTCAAAATAAGTCTCTTTTGTGGATTTGTTATTGGCATTATTGATATGGGGAAGACTAAACAAACCAGTACAATTATCTCGCACCTAATAAATGGCTAGAAATGCAAATCTTTCACAGAAGTTTTATCTATCAACTACGAATGATGAATTCTTGAATATTTTAATGTTTTTTTCTGTTGCGCATTTTTTTCCAAATTTGATTAAATTTTAAGGAGAAAATTAACAATATTTTAGCTTTAAAGTTTTTAGATATTTCAAGGATTATTTAAAACGCATTCAAACCACTTGTCAGTTCAACCATTAAATATCAAACTTATCTTACGGGGAATGAAAAGATATAATACTCAAGTAAACTCAAGCACTTATTATGCGTAGGATAAAATAAAAATGTCGCGATAATTTAGAAATTCAAAAAACGCACAAGCTAGAAACCCACAAACTGGATAAGTTTGGATTGTTCATAAAAACCCGCATAAATTGGAGCAATCGCACTGAAAGTCTTATTAAGATCCTCAAAATACACTACGAAAATTTTGGAGATCAGTATAATATATCAGATAGTATTTTGCGACCTGAAAATTCGTTCGCAATATGCAGCATAGATTAGAAAATTTACTATATACTCATTTGATTAAGCCATAAAAACTAGTTTCAAATTCTTTTTTATTTCAATTCGCGTTTCTTTATTTCATCTGGACTGTTTGATACTTCCTGTATGTTCTACGAAATAAGTTTAAGAAAATTATAATCTTTAGAAAAGCTCTTTGATAACTTCACGATTCCAAAGCTTTTTTATAATAATGGCTTTAACATTTAAATCATACACCTCCTATTCGAAGTTGTGTGTCATGCGAGTATCTCAGAAAATAGGAAATGTCATCTCTTAATCCAACTGCAACCAGAAACCACGAAAAGTTTTCCGACCACATGCATCAAACCTTGTCTATAATCAAAACGCGGAATTTAGAAAATCCATGTGGAAAACGCAAATCAAAAACCAAAAACTTCGAAAATTCGCTTTTAAAAAGTTGAATTACGACGCATAAAAAGAGACTTCAGTGTATAAGCAAATAGACTGTCATTTGTATAACCATCAGCGTTCAAAGATAATTGTGAAAGAATATATAACTTACTGTAACATAATCGTTGTATGCGTACATTAATATCATATTATTAATCCAATGACAGCACCAGAAGATATAATATTGATATAAGTTTTCTTGCATTCCTGATCGGTATATCATAAAGATAACACAGAGAGTAATAAATATCAACATGAGATATAAATGTGATAGCTCTCTGTTATAATGTTCTGATCGGGTAGATATCACACTGGGTTGCTGCGGACCCCCACAGATAAACATCAATTTTGTATGCTATCAATATGTTATTTTCAATTTGTTAGGAAACATGACTTGAAATTTCAATATGCACTCGGAAAATATATTTTTCTTCACGGACTCCCAGCAATGACTTCGCTGCCCCCTGGGGCCCGCGGACCCCAGGTTGAGAATCACTGATCTACATCATATCTCTGTTTACTGCCTTCCACGTCTTTACGTCGCTTGTCATTCTGTAGGCTACATTATCCGGGTTGATGTCCGATTCTCCCATTTTAAGTAGCTCCCTGCACGTCACTTCAAACCTCGGCCATTCAAAGACTCTCCTCGAACATTCAAATACTTGAAACCCCGGACATTCAAAGACGCTCCAGGCACAGTGTTGACGTTGCGTACCCACACCGATGAAGATACTCCTTAAGCAGCCGTGGCTCGATAGAAGCTGTTTCAGGTTGAAGGTCATCTCTCCGTGCATTCTATTGACCCACGTCGACAGGTTTGGACGAGCCAGTAGGTCCACTTTCCTTTCTCCGTATTATCCCATTCCTGCTGCTGCGTCATCATCGAATCGATTCTCATCATCTTCCTCACGTTTCTGACATTTCATTGATTGTAGCACTTGATATCCTCCGTCAGGGTAATGCAGATGGGGATCATCTCGGCATCACGGCATACTTCCTCCGGTACGCAATCGCAACTCGTACGACCTGTAGTCGAAGCGTCCTGTTCAGCTTTTCGCGGTTTCACTTGGTTTTCAGCGCCGCAACCCCAAGCAGTATCGATGACTAAACACTAGATAAAGACCCGACATTTCGCATGTGTAATCAACGTGGTTGTTTAAGCTCAATCAGTCGTCGATTATCACTCCCAATTGCTTCAGTGCACGCTTCGATGCAATCACATGCCCTTCGATGGTGATCTGTGTCCGCTGAACCCCTTTGCAGTTGCTGTCCAACAACAACGTCTTGTGGTGAGCTATTTGCAGCTTGACCCGTTCATCCAGCTCTCGATCGCATCTATTGTCTCCGTCACCGACACCTCCGTTTCTTCAAGTGTCTCACCATTATTGACACATCGTCCATGAAACCAACGATTTTTACTTTCCTGGGCAGCCGCAGTGTTAAGACGCCACACTGATAGAATATATTCGTAAATCTCTAGGAATTAATTTCGTACAAACAACTTTCATAAAATATACGAATTTTTCGTACATATGATGAATCGTTCGTAGTTCTATCGAAACACTTTTGTTTTTATTACGAGTTTTTCGTGAAAACCACGAAATGACTTTCGTTAGCTTATTACGAAACAGCTTCATTCAGCAAACGAGTCGTTCGCTGTTATATACGAATATCTTTATAATATTTACGAGCACCATTCGTCAAACCGTCCACGTCAAAGGAACAATAGGGAGCCATTGTTGCTATTCGTCAGATAATTGATGTTGTCTGACTATTTGGTAGTCGTATCCGTGTCCGCCGGTTGCAGGATGATTTCCTGAACCTCTTTCGCTTCCAGTTGATTCAGAATCTGGAGCAGTACAGAACCAGTTGAGCCGTCGCGAACTGCTCGTTGATTTTGTATGAATAATTTTGAGTATTTCTCTGCCAGAGCGATATCGGTGTTGTCAAACATCGATCCTAAAAGATCGAATGCGACCAACGAATTCGTTTGTAATATACATAAACGTTTATTAAAATAAACGAAAATTTCGTTCATCAAGGGGCCATTTCTTCGAATCACAATAAAATCGAATTGGCCAGATCGATTTTTTTAAATAAAAAAAAACATCGATCTTAAAAGATCGACTGAAAACAATAAGAGGCTAATAAATACGAAAACTTTTCTAAAATAAACGAAAAGGTTTCGTGCGACTAACGAAATCGTTCGTAATATACACAAACGTTTATTAAAATAAACAAAACATTTCATTTCATTCACGAAAAATAATGTCGTTATCAACGATATCATTCGTGCAGTGTACATTAAATGTGTAAAATTTACAAAAGCTTTCGTTCACCATACGGCCATTCTTGTTCATGAAATGAACGAAACTTACTATTTACAATGCACGAAAATACTTCGTTGCAGAAAACGACGAATGAATTCGTGCATTGCATGATTTATTATATTCACGAATTTATGTTATCAGTGCATCTTACATCCCATTCCAAAGTGTTTGACAGAGAATGGAGACCTGAGTAACGCCCGCTCCGACTCGCATTGCCTTCTGCCCTTTTGTTCGTCTGGTACAGCAGTGCTCTACTCTGGAAGTAGCTCTTCAGGATCTGGCTCATTCTTTTATGCCACGCTGCGGCATTGGTCTATTCGAGGCTGGATGGCCCGGTGACTTCCCTGACTTTGGCAGCAACATCAGTTTCTGCACCTTCCTCATTTCGGGGATTACTATCGTCTAAAAACTTCAGCAGTAGCATCCTGAACATGTCCGGATATAACAGGATCGCAGCTTTCAGCGCCGCTGTTTGTATTCCATCCGGACCGGGGGTTTTCTTTGATTTTAGTCACATCGACGCGTCTTTGAGCTCGTCGTTAGTCACTTGCCACTCGACTGTGTTACCTCCTTCTTCTTCGCCGTACGGTGTCGGTGACCAGGTAGTTGAATCGTGATTCGGGAAGAGACCCTCAACGATTATCTTTAGCTTACCCGGGCATATTTCAGCTGGTGTCGACGGACCCTCGTCTTCGTCATGACGACTCAGTACGCGTCCCCCAGGGACTGGCGTTTATTTCTCAGCACAGCTACTTATGGCAATTGGCTTGCTAAGCTTGATCTCCTGTTTTAAAGAGTCCCTACCTTCTAGATACGTCGCTTGCGCTCCTCTCTCACTCTCCGATCTTGCGCTCTGAGCCCCCTTGTTCGCCGAAGTAACTCAACAAAGAGGTTTTCGTTAAAGGCTTTCGTCTTCCACTTTAGCTTGCCGCCCGTCCTTCTTCGTGCTGCAGCAGGGTTCCATTGACCGATGCGGTAGCGAATCGCCTGGTGGCCTCTATGGGGATACTTCTCTCACACTCTCCAGTCCATGTTCGCCGTCAGTCAAGGACTATAGAATGTGGCGAAATTTCTCTCGGTACCGATATCCGTTTCGTGAACCATTAATCTCCTAGCTCCTCGCTTCGCCGCGATCTACTCGTTATAGTCCTCGGCGGTTGAGCTAGCCTGCACAACGTGCCGACAGGTAGGTGTCGAGTCTGCAGCCAATTTTCACTACAAGGAATTTTTTTTTACAAGATAACTTTTGCAAATGAAACTTTGAGAATTTCATTTAAAATATTAGGCATATTTTTGTTTAACATATTCAATTTTTTCAAATTTCTCCAAAATATTTCGGGGGAGGGGGTTTCGTCCCCAAACCCCCCCCCCCCCTGCTACTACGCCACTGAAACCATTATTAACACAGAAAAATGACCATAAATTTGGCATATGGCATTCGAAAGATACAGTATCCAAGCATCTTCTCAGTGAATTTCAAAATGATCCATCAAGAGATTCGAGAGATATTGCCATTTGAAGTTTTATGACACGTTCTATAAAAGCAAACACCCATGAATTTGGTCCTATCTTTATAAACAAAAAATATTTGTCTACTTATTTGGTACATGGCATTCGAAAGATATAGTAATCAAGTATATTCCCTGCGGGTTTGAAAATATTTCATTGGCGGAATCGAAAGTTATAACGATTTGAATGCGGTATTCGGTCATAGATGTCAACCACCAGATTTCAAGCATGATGCCATGTTTGTCCATTGACTATTTAGATCGTTTTAAAGAGAAACCTTACCATTTAATCACACAAATATAAAGTACAAAAGGTCTTTTTTATATGCTGCGCTGAAAAAATATGGAACAATATTTTATACTATGAAGAAATACGGATAACGTTATAGTAATATAGCACATGTACTACTCCAACGCATATGCAAATACTCAATACAATAAGAACAATCAATATAATTTATTGATGATTTAATGGACTGAAAGTAAACCAATGAATATGACAATAAAACATTTGTTCTTCTTGCTGATATGACTGCCAAAAATGGGTAAAGGGTTTTCGGCTCGTCTTGCGAATTGGCAATTCTCAGCACTCATACATAATTAAAAACCATTCACTCGGACAAGACCATGCGTATTCCCCACGCGTATTAAATACCCAGCAGATTAGATTCCTAGTTAGTCCAATAATCACTAAACAAACAAAGAAATTAGTTTGCTCAGTCTAATGAAATGTCAACTCGATTGGTATCAACCGGCTGATATATAATCCCTTACAATGCCATCAAATCAAAGAACAATCAAAGTGCAATTCAGAATATAAAGAAATGAAGTCTGCTTAATTACTCGCATTCAAATATGATCCGAAACTTAGTTGCGTAATCAAGGAGGTTCCTTTTTTGAAAGATAGCACAGCTGACTAATCACTTTATAAAAATTAGTGATAAGTGACGGGCACGAAAAAATTTAATAAAAATGAAACAATAAAATTTAATAAAAAACTTGGAATAACTGTTTTGTAGTATTTTGTGGTTTGTTGTCCGGATTTTTGAGTGCGTGGGTTTTAGTCATCCATGGAGCAATAAATGCTAACAACGCAGCAATATGCTCACTCGTGGATCGAATAGTACGGACGAATCATGACGATACTTTTAGTAGTAGTAGGGGAGACCGGGACTAGTTGGCGGTGTTTTCAACTATTATTGCTTTGATGTAAATATCTCTTGCAAAATAAAACACGCGGCATGAAAGAGCAGACTGTTGGCAATATCTTTGATTTTTTTCTAAAGTGTTTGATGCATTGTCTCCATTTTTAGAAACAAAAATATGTAAGGTGAAAAACCCGCCAACTTACCCCGGCCCCGGTATGTGAGATACGGGTTGTTTGTGAGGGTCGTTTTGGAAGTTGCTGAATGTTTTTTCGAGAAAACTGTATATTAACCGACATTTGTTATTATATGTCAGTTTCAATACCCCATCATTTTGACTTTGGCGCGTACTCCCTACTCAAAAGCAAATTTTCGAAATTCTTCATGCAATTGGCCGATATAAATGTCTCCTACATTGGCAAGATAAAAAAGATTTCCTTACTTTGCAGTGGATTCCAGAAATAAAAAATTTTGATGACTTTTTTTACACTGTAAATAGTACCGCCAACTTGCCCCGCGTGCGGCACCGCCAACTTACCCCAACCGCAAATTTTATTAAAAACTATGTATGAATAACTTTTGTTCGTGAATAGATGTAATATCTTTACGGATACTGAAAGCTCTTTTCAAGCACTATCGAAAAATATAATCAATCGGGAAAAATTGAAAATTACCCAGAATAACACAGTCTTTAAAATTTAGAAAATTTACTTGGTATGCTCGAAAACACAATATCACCCACAACTTCCACCATACAAATCGTTTTGCAACAAAAACATATTGGATAACGGGTTTCACATAACTTGAGGTACACAAGCAGAAGCAGCGATATATGTCTGTTATAAACAGAGAAAAAGGGATTCCGCTAACTTACCCCAACCGCCAACTAGCCCCGGGCTTCCCTATATTTTAAAGAATGAGATACAATACTACAGAGCAGTTTACTGATGAGACAGAGCTTAAATCTGGTTATTTTGAATTCAAAAACTGGTGAACTACTCGAGTAAAAAAAGAAACGCTAGAAATATTCTGTTTAAAAATTATTAACAATTTAAATTTCAATTTTATGTATAAGAGTATAAAACTTTCCATCTTCCTTTAAACGTGCCTTCCTCACTAATCATTCTTTTTCTTCACACCTGCTGTTTCACCGACTATGCCTAGTGATGAAATGATTTATGTTAAACATCCGCAAACGATAAAACGATAAAAAATAATACATAGTTGGTAATTTGATGGCCTCTAGCAGACGAACCAAGTTGAATTCGAGTAAATCCTTTTTTGAGCATTTTTTTCTTATCTTAGAAATTCGAAATATCCAAAAATAAAAATTTTAGCTTTTTTTGAAATTTTGGACCGTCAAACCAGCTTAAGGGAAATTTAAACTAAACAATCAGAAAGGGTTATTATATCTAGGGACTAAGGTAGTATATTATAAGAGCTTCTGTTTCTTAAATAAGAAAGAAAGGCTTGCTCAAGCAATCGAAGAGACATTTTCTATACCAATCAACAGGCGTATTTACTGGTCAGACTCCAGAGATGTGCTGTGCTGGATACGCTCAGATCATCGCAGATACTCGCAATTCGTCGCCTGCCGTGTAAGTGAGATTCTTGAAACTACCGATGAAAAGGAATGGCGATGGATCCGAACCAAGCTTAACGTTGCAGACGACGGAACTAATTGGACGAGACAGCCAGATCCAACTGCAGAAGCAAGGTGGTTCAATGGTACCGAGTTTCTGAAAAGCCCAGAAGTCGATTGGTTAGTCGGTGTCGTTGCACCTGTCCAGCGTTTTCTGGCTAACTGCCGCCGCAAGCTACAACGCGAACGAATCCGAACAGCACCACTTTCCATGGAAGAACAACGTGGTGCCGAGGAGTATATCCTGCGTCTTACTCAGCGTGAAGTGAATTTACTTACTGAGTACCCTCAAAAACCACTTCCCAAAGTGAGACAACTGTACCAACTGACGTCATGGTTGGATGACCGCGGCATAATGCGGATGCGAAGTAGGATTGCTGCTTGCGATTTCGCTACGGAGGATGCCAAAAGTCCAATACTTCTTTCTCGTAATCACCACATAACCACTCTTATTTTGCAACACTACCACAACAAATACCACCACCAAAATCATGAAACCGTGATCAACGAGATACGGCAAAAATTCTACATTTCCCGAATCCGTGTCTGCTATCGAACAATACGCAGTAACTGTCAACGCTGTAAGAACGAAGCCTCATTGCCACGGAACCCGATCATGGCTGATCTTCTTGCGGCCAGACTGGCTGCATTTTCCCGACCCTTCACACACGTGGCCGTAGATTGTTTTGGCCCAGTAGAAGTGGCCCTTGGAAGACGAGTGGAAAAACGCTGGGTTAAGCTTGCCACCTGCTTGACAGTTCGCGCAATCCACCTCGAAGTGTGTTCGAGTCCTTGTTGTGATTACTGCTGTGCGTACCGGCTCCGTTAATAAACTCAACGCACCATTTTCATTTTGTGTTGCAATTGAAATCCTACTGCGAGAAGAGTTTTTTTCTATAATTGTTTCTGCTTGGGATCGACATCTTTTGTTCGAAGATCTTGCATCGCACACACGGCTGGCAAAAATCTGCTGCTAGTTTTCATCGTTCACCTCACGTACTTGTGTGTGTCATATTGGCGCATTGAGCTCTGGAATCAATGGATCGACTGTGTGGTAAATGCTCATCTGCTATCGGCATGTCAGAAGCAGTTTATTGTGATGGATTTTGTGATCGGATTTGTTTGTTTCACCGAGAATGCACCGGTTTAACGGATGAAGAATTTGCTGCATGCAGTAGTGCTAATGTATTTTGGATGTGCGAAAGATGCCGTACCTTGCTAGAAAACGTAAGGTTTCGTAACTCCATAAATGCACTTGAAATTGTTCATTCCACAACGGTTAAAGAGCCCGATAGAGAGATCGCTTCATTTAAAATTTAAATTCGTCAGTATGCAATTTAGTGGAATTGACAAGAGCAACACAATCGCACGAAGATATTAATATAAATCCGGAAGTTACAGTGTCCACTCCGCTATCGTCTACGAGAATAACTCATCCATCAGCTGCGACCTCTCGCTGCGCTACTTCATCGGTAGGTACGTTCAAGCTGTTTCTATCGAACATCGGGAACGAAGTCAGTGAGGTGGAAGTGGCGGATCTAGTATCGAGATGTTTGAAAACACAAACGCCATTGAGTGTCAAGAAACTGGTACCAGTTTGGCAGCACCCTACGAACTTGGATTACATTTCTTTCAAGATTGAACTGGATGTCAACTTGAAGGAAAAAGCGCTTTCATTCGGAACGTGGCCACGAGGGCTGAGATACCGCGAATTTCGCAACGAAAATAGCCGGATTCCTTGGACTCCACAACAACTCGGCAATGCTTCTTCATGACAAATATAAACGATAGAAATAATTTGTTTGCAATTTTACTGCTTGTATTTTGTTGTTGTTGTTATTGTAATTGTTAACTGTTATGTTACCGTTTACTTCCAAATCCTGTAGAAATTGATTATTTGAATGTTACATAATTTTAAGAACCTTCAATTAGACTTTTGTAGTTAGTTGAAGTATTGAATAAACAAACAAACAAACAAGTAGTCCACTCACTTACCACTGATTCGTGCATCATTGCCCTTCGAAATTGCTTTGCGCGGCGTGGTTGTCCCAGGAAAATTTATAGTGATCGGGGTACAAACTTTGTTGGAGCCAGTAAGGAGCTAAAAAAGCTAGTTGAGGAGATAGATCAGGAAATCATCACAAAGGAGTTTATAAGCCCAGATACTGAGTGGGTATTTAATCTGCCGTTGGCGCCACATATGGGCGGAAGCTGGGAGCGTCTCATACGCACTGTAAAAAACACTTTAATGGCCTTATGTCCATCACGAAAGCCGACTGGTGAAGTGCTCCGCAACTTGCTTACAGAAATCGAAAACACTGTAAACTCTCGTCCTTTGACACATGTTCCGATTGATGATGATTCCACACCCGCTCTTACCCCAAATCACTTCCTGCTGGGAACCTCGAACGGTATGAAGCCACTTTGTCTGTTGGACGATAGTGGTGCTGCGCTCCGACAAAATTGGCGTACATCTCAGACTCTCGCGAACCGATTTTGGAAGAGGTGGTTGTCCGACTACCTGCCAGAAATTACGAGGAGGACAAAATGGTTCGTCCATACGGAACCAATTGCTGTTGGTGACGTTGCGGTCATCGCTGACAATAAGCTACCCCGGAATTGCTGACCCATGGGAAAGATTATCCAGACCCATGCTGGCAAGGATGGCCAGATACGATCGGCTACAGTGCGCACAGCTGTAGGCGTGTACGAGCGACCCACTTCGAAGTTGGCAGTATTGGACGTTCGGCGCGAGAAGTAGTAAGCCAACCTGGAGGCTGGCGTACCCGGGGGGAGTGTTTCCTGACTCTACTCGGTTAGTGCGCACCTTGCTATTCCAACACATTGGCCCTCGCACACTAAGTCAGTCAACGACGGAGCACACCTGGAGGTGACAGGTAACACCTTGGGACGAGTGTCAAACGGTCATCGCAGTGAGTAAGCAAAAATATTCCCTTGATCCCAGTGTTTGAAACTAATTTGAATTTAAAAGTAACCTAAGCTAGTGTTTAAAAGTACCTAAATTTCTACCTTATTTCTACACACAAAATCGGTTAACATTAATAGCCAGCTCATTAGCAGAATTATCCATTCGCTCGTTGCTACGATTCGCTTATCGACCAAAAACCCGTCAGAATTCCCTGATCGCATTCGTATAGACGAAAGTCAGAAGAGGACTAAACGAAAATTATAATTTGTTGACTTTGGTCAACCGTTTGACAGAAGGTAGTTTCCGGAATCGTAATCTCCCATTACAAAACCCAAGCGTTTTATTGGGGATTACGATTCCGGAAACTACCTTCTGTCAAACGGTTGACCAAAGTCAACAGTCCCCGTTTTATAAGCCTAAAATTCACTAAGGGGCTGATAAAAACGAGTCTCCACTGTATTACGGGCAACGCTTACACAAAAAGTCAAATGAAAACTGTAAAGAAATCGATTTAATAGCACTTTACAATTTTAAAACTTAAAAATGTTCCCACAAAAAGCTTTAACGATGCTGATTGTATTCAGTGGGCCAGATTCCACGTAAAGCATTACGGAAAATGAAAAGAAATAATTTAGAAACTGTAAACTAGTGTAATCAGCGTTCATAAATAATCGAATCGTAGACAAACAAGACTGGCCCAGTTACACAATTAGGTCAATTAAACTAGATTTAGTTCCAAAAGCAGCAAGAAATTCGAAGAAAACCGTTCACATTTAATTAAGCTCCCCGTTGAAAGCTGGGTAATAGTGGCGGTTTATGAAAGGAAGCTGAAGTTTATTTCCATAGACCAAAAAGCCGAACATAAGTTGGCAAAATACCAAAACTGCTGCTGTGGCAAGTAGCCACCGAACAGTTCGGTTGCATTAAATATTCTTTAACTTTTAACGTTGTTCGGCGGAGAAATCTGTTGCGTTGTACTGCGCGAGAGGGCAAAAAAGTCGGAATTTCATCTAAAACGCAATTTGTCGCTGCCGTCGACAAAGTCGACAGTGATGATGGAAAAGTTGTAAATCTACACATGTTGCTGATTCCTTATAAAACTGAGCACATTTGGTTGTCCGATTTTTTCTATTCTTCCTTTATCCGAATCCGACGACCGTAATACCCTTCTTCCGTCTCCGTACCATAAGTGCACCCGTTTAGCTTCAAGCAGATTGACCAGAGCTTATCAAAAATGACTTCAACACTCACTTGTTGCCATTCAGGAGCTGGTCCAGAAACCCGAAAACACTGCCACCACCACCTCCAGCACTAGAAGCAGCAGCAATAGCATCGCTCTCGACAGCTTTAGAAAACTCAATAAAGCAAATCCACTCACTCGATTTCTATTTCGAATCAATCGTGGCCACATGTGTCCCCGCTGTTTCCGCTGAACCCGGTTCCTACGAGGTGTCCCTTTTCATCTCAGCTCTGCTGCCGGGTATTATGGTTTGTGCACGCTGAAATCTGGTTCAGGCGGTTCGCCGGTTGCAAATTTTATTCACGAGGGGTGTTTTGATTTAGAATATCGCTTCCATGTAGGAATCTCGTTTCGGCATTTCAACAGAAAAGCATATTTTTACTGGTAATACAAAACTGGCTATTAGGCCGAAATTGCATTTGATTAAAATATCCATGCACATAGAAAATTAATACATTTGAAATAGTAGTAGTATGATAATTGCATTCATTTATTCCTCCAGAATTCCCCAGATACTATTAAAAACCTGGTAAGTTATGGAAATTGTATGGAATTTGGTCATTTTACAAACACTTAAACTTTTCAAATCTTTTAAATATCAATACATATTAAATTAACGCCCTAGCTTACTCTATGTCACTCCGGCTATGTTCCTGACACCATCCACGTGCTCTTCTTTCACACAATTGACTAGATGTTCAATAACCATAGTTGACATTTGGTTCGAGCTTTCTCAACAACCTGCACTTTAGATCCTTATTAATGGTGTACAATTCCATCCGTAAATCCTTTACCCTCTTTACAGTGCTTACCAGCACATTGCAATCGTTTACAACGAAGAGCACACATCTATTTGTCTCGAGAATCTCCCACCCGCAGCCCCCTTGGGTCGGTCCGGGGGAGTCGAGAATATTTTCGAGGAACACCTACGGCAGCCTCGTTATCTGCCATAGTTCAGAACCAGCAGCACTACCGGGAAAAGACAAATGCAAATATCCTTCTGTTGCCGGGATCTCGCCTGGAAGATGCTCCATTTGTCACCCGAATCCCTAACCTATTCCTTGGCTCGACCGTCGTTTGCTCCGCCCGGATGCATTTCAGGACCCAGTCTCAGGGTACCAATTGAACAGCAGCACCAGCTGGTCTTCTTTGCACCACCCACCGATGGATGATCTGCCAGTGGTGGGTGGAGAAGGCACACCAGGAGAATGATTGAGGTTGAGTGAATGCTGCTGATAGCGGAAGCTGTGTAAAAGAAGATGTAAATCACTTGACATCTGGATGTTCGCCACCGAGCCGTGCGGATGGGGTGGAATGATTGAGACGCAGGTGGGAAATCCCTTTTGTACAAGTCAATCGTATTCTTATCCTTTGCTTCCTTTCCAGACAGGTGTGCTCTGACAGCCTGTTGTAGGTGGCCCATATTTGTCACTTCAATAACACACACACACATTACGACTTGGTAAACTACCCGGTCGTTTCGAGAAACCCTTTGCTATTATTCGATCACCTGAGAGATGATTTTATTCCTGTTTCAACTACATCAAACCAAGCGACGGACCCAGTGGTGCAATGAATAATAAAATTGCGAAAATTGAAATAAAAATCATGAACTGAAAACTTTGCAGAGATTAAAAGTGGAAAAGTTTTCCGCTCGTTTGAACGACCCGACAGTCCCAAAAACGATGCACCTTCGGCAGTGCTGTGTTCGTGGATGGGCACACTGGGTTAGTTCCAGACGTTGAAGCACAGGCTTTGAAGTAGATTCTTCTACGTTGTAGTCAAATTTTAAAATATTTATTAAATTTAATTTTAATTGACTGATGCTAATGCTGATTGGCTTCATGAACGATCGGTCAATTGTGATAATGAATGCAAAAAAAAATTCATATGAATACAATAGCAAAGATGCATTTAACCAATTTTCTTTTCAACACCACCACAAAAACATATCCTTCAAATGCCTATATATTAATTAATGATTCAATTCATACGAAACAGGTTCTAATTTCTCTAAGCACATCACAATATTCAACTTCGAAACATCCCTGTACCTAGAAGGCACAACGACGACCCTGGCGTCACGAGTCGAGTGAGTGGAAGACAACTTTCGCAAACATTTTCCCACCTATCTGCGTTTCTCTACTTCAGCTTCGTTGTTGAACACGGCGACGAAACAAGCCAACGAAATGCAAAAAAAATAAAATAAAATAAAACAAAACACCACAAGACAGAGTGTGAGAGCGAAAAGTTTCCTGCTGTGGAAAATAAAATTCAATAATAAATTTTCAAAACAACTAGAAACAACAAGTGCACAAAAGGTTGAATCCCGTGGTCTCGTCGAGGAGGGGACTTATGGCGAGGTTCAACAGTAAAAGAAGACTAATCAGACCTAATTGTGGTCCCCTTTGGGAACACTGTGAATAAGTGTAGCGTTGGAAGCTGGGGGTGGGGTGGGTGAGCGACAGTCACCTCTGTTGTTGAGCGGCTTCGTGGTGGTGTTTCTAGGTTGCTTTGAACTTACTTTCGAAAAAGTTTTAGATGAAAGAAGTTGTAACTTTGTTGTGCGGTGCTTTGAGGCTGTAGGTTTTCAGAGCGATAGAGAGAGAGAGAGAGAGAGAGAGAGATGCCGTCCATTTGACCAGGTTTTACTAAAAATAGCAACAATAAATGTGTTGTGCAATCTACATAACAGCAGCCAATTTGGGAATGTTTGGTAACAGTTTAATTTGGAAAACGGCTATTTTAGTTACTGCTTAAAACTGTTTTTCGGAGGATATTCAGTATGTGTGATAAAGTTCGAAATATTCGATTCGTTATCTCTTTGAACTTATTTAATTTCGCTAACACAATCTATGACAAAGATTTGAAATTGAAATTTGCCTCTTTATACTTATTACAGCATTAATAATCGATTTATTTACTATAAATTCAGTATGGTCGCCCGAATCCATTTTAGCCCATCGAACAAAAGTTTTCGTATAAAAATATTTTTTTAGTTCGATCTTTTAGGATCGATGTTTGACATTATCAATTATTTAAATCAAAATGATCGATCTGACAAAATCGATTTTATTTCAAACTGCTCAACAATCTAGATTTACTGTTTATCATTTTTTTGGTGACATTCATGAAAAATATTTATGAAAGTTAGATACACTCTTGTAACAATTATTTCTGTGAATTAATATTGTGTGGGTTTTTTGACAGAACCCGTAAATAGCGCAAAACAAATTTCTTGAGTTGATGATGAAAATATTTCGCAAGGCTTTTTGATAAAATACTCGAACGAAATATTTACTAACATCCTTAGGAGCCTTTACATGCACAATTTAAGTGTCGACGAATTTCGTGCTAAATCGTATTCAGAGTTGACAGCACCCTCTTAGATTTTAATGAAACTTTCTGTATATGAAAACTTTGTCACAAAAAGCCACTTTGCTGCATATTTTGTTTTTTCAAAAATGATCTAGACTGTGTTTTGGAAAGGGTCAAACTTTTATTACCATTTTGTTTCAAATTCTAAAAATTACAAATCCTACAAAAATGTTGTAGGAGTGATTTTAATAAAATTAGTCAATTTTGTTAACAAAAATATTGAGAAAATTCTTCATCAACTCCTACACTGAAAAAAATAGATTTAAAAAATTTAAAATCGATTTACAAAAAAAAACTCAATCTTTGATTTAGATGAAATTTTGTTCCAAGATAGGTTATTATGTTCCCTAGCTACCGTCAAAAATTCGAGTTAGGTACTTTTAAGAAAAAAAAGTTCTTTGAAAATACTTTTCCTTGTTCCAACTTTTTTTTTCGATGTATTTTTATCGAAAACTGAACCAATGAAAGTCATATTCATCTTAGAATCCAATAAAACTCAGTTTGTGGGAAGATAATGTCTTATTTAATAACTAAGTATATTTATATTAATCAAGAATCCCATTGAAAACAGTTTGTGTCATTAAACAAATATTCCATTATTACTTCTTTATTTTCTGAGGAAGGATCACGTGACAAACCCGTTAACGTACAAATGATTGAGCCTTTCGCGACCATACACGGCACTTACACGCGCGATCTCGCAAATATGATAACATCCCGGTGATCAGGTGAACGCCTCAGCGCTTATAAACTTTCAAACGCGGTCTTAAGCGTGAACCTAACAACTCCCGTCCTTGCACGATCATGAATCGGTCACATCCGGAAGTTTATATCTTTGGTATCAACAGACTAGGTCCTCGCCTTCCATTAAACAAATTAAAAAAAGAAAGCTCTCATATCCACGTTGGAAGACATAACCGGAAACTTCAGTGATATGGGGTAACTCACTCCCTGTCAGAATGTGAATTGTACACCGTAAACTGAATATCAGAATGACGGTCCGCGTGACCATCCAAGAACGAAAGCGAATATGTGAATGGCCACACGGTCACATAATCGAGTTTTGTACATGCGAAGTCACATGCACACGATTAAGCCCTTCGCGATCAACCACAAATACCTATAGCCGTGATTGCACACACTTGATAACACCCCGGTAATAATATAAACGTTTGAGCACTTACGAAGTTTCAAACGCAAACCTACAAACGTCCGTGTTCGTGCGATCATGTATCGGTCACGTCCGGAAATTATTTCCATCCATCCTAGCAACTTAGGTCCATACATTCAGTTGGACCAATAAAAAAATAAAGCTCATATCCACTAGACAACACGTTCCATGGTGACATGACCGGGAACTCTCGTGATATGGAAGGTCTTACTTTCTTCTAGCACCCATACCGTACAACGAAAACTATGTATCAAATTCACGGTTCGCGCGTGATCATTCAAGACCACACGCGAATAAGCGAAAGGCACACGGTTGTAAAATCTATTTTATACACGCGAAGTTACATAAATGTTAGCACGTGCAATATACAAACGCATACGTGATTAAACACGTTAACGTACAATTGCTCGAGCCCTTCGCGATGATATATGCAATCGCAAAATCTCTACGCCCGCACAAATCTGGACCGTACAATGAATATCACATTCAGAATCACGGCCCGCTGCAATTAGCCTTAACCAGTGTTTTAGTGGACCACGCTGTCTGTTTCGTCTGCAATTGTATTGTGTGATTCTGACGGGGAGCCCTTCCAAGAAATTAACTCTACAGCTTCAGTAGGACAACTTCCGAAAATTTTTTTAAACATTTCAGTTTCACAAAATTGTTACCATCATACAAATACACCATTTTATTGAACCGAATATTTTGATATAGCGAGCAGTTCTTGAGATATTCTCATTTTTTGACCTTGTATTCCTGCCTAGGTTGACGGGGTTTGACGGTATTGCAAATACCATCAAGATCCTCTGACAGACAATTATTTTAAGATGGTTATTGCATTACGCCTCGATAGTAATGCATCGAAGAGACCAATTGAGAGCTTATGGGCCTTTTTATGGGTAGTGTTTTGTCATACTCCGCACCTGCTCAAACAAACGACCACTGGTCTGCGCGCGCTTGCGTGGCCGACTCGCCGGTCTATGTTAATTGATTTTTGCTGTGGGCCGTGTTTGCAAACATTATTCCACAGCTTAATGGCGGGGTTCTTGGACACAGCTTGCACTGGAGGTCATTGTGTGTCGATTTATCGGTCGACTTCGTCAGCATGCTAATTATTAAAAAAATGTAAAAGTAGATGCCTATTTGTGTAAATTAATTTTTGAGCTCATTTGAAAGTTTACATTCAAGTTTGCTATGAATATACAGGTCGGACTCGATTATCCGGGGATTTGAAAAAAATCTCACCCCGGATAATCGAATCAAACTTTTTTTGCGTTATTTCATGAATTTAAGCTTCATTAGTGGAGAAATTGGAAATAAAATGACCAGGGCAAATTTTCCTATTACGTTAAATGTACCTATTTTGGCCCTAGTCGATTTTTCAGACTTTCAGGGTGTAATTTGTATCTTCAATTGGTTTTCATTTATTATTCATATTGGTAACGAGTTAACGATATGTATCAGTTGTTCATAGCTATTTGTATAAGAATTTTAAGATAAACTTTTTTATAAGGTGTGTCTTTTGCAATACAAGTCAAACTCGATTACCCAGGGCTTAGATTTTCCGAGGTAACTGATTCGATTACTCGAATACCAGAAAAAATAAAGTTTGTAAGTAAACCGGGGGTTGTCTGTTTCTTGGCTCCAGTTTAATTTACGTGGAGTGTCACATATTACAGCTAACATGTCTAGTCATTCTAATTAGAAGAGTGCGTGTTGCGCACCCACAAAGAGATCCTTGTCCTTGTCCTTGTAGCATCATTTAGTTGACCAATAATGGATTGTCAGGTAATAACTACGCGTGTAGTCTTCGCAAACTGTCCCACTCATACTTGTCACTAGCGAAGGACTACCAGGTTCCCGGGCGCCTCAGCGAGAAGTACTGCTGGCGCCCTCTTTATATAGCCTATCATCCATCTTTGCTTGAGCTACCCAAGAATTGAAATCACCTCCAGTGACGGCCGGGTCTCTTTTCAGAATCTCGTTAACCATTTCTTGACCAACTTTTTTCTACCGCGTATAGGGTCCCAAAACTATTTTTCCTTAAAACTGTTGGCGTCAAGCAACACGAAAACCCTGGTTTAAGAAAGATAGGTGCTGCTCAATATTTACCTTCCGATCTAGCCCAATTGCATGAAAAAGGTGATTGAGGGCAATCTAAATTAGAAAGTTTTAGCAGTTTTCAATAATATTCCCAGGCTAAGAAAATATTCCAAAATTTCATTTTCGCCATTAACAGAAACTATCCCTGTCAGCACTGCTTCAGCGGAACCCAATCAGATTAATTGTAATGACTTCTGTTCTAATGCTAATATTTATAACTTTTAGTGCTCAAATGAAAGATCTTAGTCGCAGTTATTAGCCTTACTTGACGTTGTGTAAACCAAAAGTTATAGTGATATAGAAACATGGTTGTTCATCAACCAGAAGGGCACGAACGGGTTAAAGATGCTATTGGAATTCTGAGCAGGAATCACTTATTGAAGGGGATAATGGGAGAAGAGCAATATTGTTTGTGTCAAAGTCCACTGGAACTAAAAGCAGGATATTCATCAGGACCATGATTCTATCAGTATCAGGCAAAAGCATAATCTTCAGCGGAATTCTATCTTGAGAAAGATTCCACTAGACATTTAAGAGGCTTTTCTCTAGAATCCTGCATCAAAATTCAGAGAAAAACCGTAGAAATACGGATAAATATTGAATCAAAGTTCTGAAATAGATTCCATTGGGATGCTAAGAAAACTTCGATCAGAATCTTGAAAAGTGTCCAAACAGAATCCTGAGAAGCATGTCATCATTATCCCAAGAGATAGCCAGAAACCGACCGAGCGATGTAGTATAATGACGTTTTATGTGGCCTACAGTAACTGATGTATTACAAGAAAAATGTACTTTTAGTGTAAAATTAAAAGTTGCATAGTTGGCAATATTGGCATTAAAAACTTTTAATTTTTCTGGAATCCCTAAACAAATATATCTCGCTGATTGAGATTCAGGAACTCGTCCACTTTAGGATTCTGTAACATTGAACCGGATGAATGGATCTGGTTCTTGGTAATCCGGTTTTTCCGGAGTAATGTTCCAGTACTAGGGTATGATTTGTAAATTTAAATAATGCCCTAGCAAAATGAATATCAAAGCTCTTCAAATTGTCTCGGAAGTCTGTTATTTATTGTTACGGGACCCTATGGTAGTTTGAAAAATGGAATTGGAATGGAATGGCCATTCACGGCCCTACGGGAACCTGCTCCGGAATGTCCGTTCCTGGCTGAAATCACCAAATGGTTCCAATACCATGAGATAAGCCTATTGATGCTATGCCAAGAATTTTGATACCCATATTGCTAGTATTCCATTGAAATTCACAAATAGTATCCAAGCACTGGAACATGCTTCCGGAAACCCGGATTCCCGGGAACCGGTTGAAATAACCCGATTCATTTTTACCAAGTCTAAAAGTGGATGAGTTCTTGAATCCAAAACCACCAAAAGCATCAAAATCGGTTGGAAATTACCTTAGTTATTGGTATTTCAGTTTTGGGGGTACCCGGGTATCCACGTCGGCCTGTGACGTAGTAAAAAATTCAGGAGCCCCTCCTCACTCCCTTCTTACTATATCAAAAACATTATTATCCCAAAAGCTTGACTTAGTGAAGTTCTAAGATGTCACAAAGTATCAATTTCCAGCTACGGATAAAACATCGGAATTTCATTATTTGTAATCTAAAAAGGTATCCGGATACCGCGTCGGACACATAACGGTTAAGAATGTTCCCATGGACTGAGGGGCTGTTTAAACGACACAACAATTTAGGTTATTATATATTGGCTCTAAATGAACAATTTCTTCAAAACTGGTTCCAATCCATGAAGGTCGATTCCAAGTTTTGTGTTTTAGGTCACTTTGCGCGGAATAACCTATATATAAGCTATTTTTGAGGTAGGTTAAAATTTGAGAGGAGGTTAACCCTAGACCCCCCAATTGCCCGAAAAAATGTTCTATAGACTGCAATGATCGAATTAGCACTATAATAAGACATTATAGTTGAAATTAGATTTTTTTCAAAACACCCGGATAATCGAATCATTTTGCCCGGATAATCGAATCACGGATAATCGAATCCCCGGATAATCGAGTCCGACCTGTATATCAAATTCGTTACTGATACTTTTTGCCTGTATTATGCAACTATCGGTTTGGAAATTGGATTCTGAGATGATAGAATCCAATTTCCAAACCGGACTTTGATTGGTTTAGTTTTCGATAAAAATACACTGAAAAAAATCAGTTTGGACAAGGAAAAGTTTTTTTCAAATACCTTTTTTTCCTTAAAAGTGACCAACTTGAATTTTTGACGGTAGGTAGGGAACATAATTACCTATCATTCATTTATTCAAATCAAAGATGGAGTTTTTTGTAAATATACTAAATTTTTAAAATCGATTTTTTTCAGTGTAGTAGTCGTTGAAGAATTTTTAAAAATATTATTAAAAAAATGACTACAACAGGATTTGTCATTTTTAGATTATAGCCATTTGAAAAAAATTGGCGAAAAAGGTTTGACCCTTTACATAATTTTTGGAAAAAAAGTATGCAAAGTGGCTTTCTATGACAAATTCTTCATGTAAAGAAAATTGCAATAAAATCAGAGAGATGCTGCCAACATTTGTGCGAGTTGGAGTAAAATTTGTCTGTCTTAACTAAATAATGACATGACTGGAATTGTATAGAAAATCTGTCATTACTTACCTCCCACGAACATTATCATTTTGTAGTGATGGGCATTTTGAAAAAAAAAATATTTTGCCGATATTTTTATCCGCGGATGAGTAAATCGATTTTTCGAGGAAAAAAAGATAAACAACTAAATTCTGTAGTTGACTCGATTCTCTTCTACATAAGTGATGCCTCCGGTTGGATTTTGGCTGGTTTGTTACATTTGTAAGAAGAAGGGAATGAAAGTGTGCATTGAGTGCAATTGGAATTCCTTTTATGCTACTTTCTGAGTGACATATACCCAATATCCTTTGATTGCTAATAGATCAGGAGGTAATGACACCCATCCATCCGGTTTTGGTTCAAAAACTGCTTATTGTGACTCTCAGACCCCAATCAAAGCCCTTTCTTCGTCGGGATATTTCGGTAAGGGCCCACGGGAAGCTTGTCGAGAGAAGATGAAAAAACCAACAAAATGCTAGCGATTAAACGAACTTCCGCGCCGGTCATGCTAATTCCAACAAATGAAGGGAATTGCATCTGGTAAATATTGGAAATAGTTCGCCGGTTATCCAGCAGTTAATTGCCTATTGGACGCTTAACCGTTATGTGTCCGACGTGGTACCCGGGTACATTTAAAGGACCATTCATAAATTCAGAAAAACATGTTAAGTAACGTTCTAGCTTACTCCCTCTCCCCCATATGTAACAACATGTCACAATTTGTCGGACACCCTCCCCCCCCACTAAACGCGTTACGTAATTTATGAATGGTCCCTTTTTAAGTGTCAATTAATGAAATCCCCATTTTTATCCATATCTGGAAAATGAAACTTTGTGACATCTTAGAACTTCACTAAGTCAACCTTTTGGGTTAATTATATTGTTGATGTAGTAGGGGCGCTCCTGAATTTTTTACTACGTAACAGGCCGACGTAGGTACCCGGGTACCCACAAAACTGAAATGCCAATAGCCAAGGCAATTTTCAACCGATTTTGATACTTTTAGGTGTTTTGGATTCAGAAAATTATCCACTTTTGGACTCGGTAAAAATGAATCAGGTTACCTTATTCGGTTCCCGGGAATGCGGGTTTCCGGAAACAGGTCCCAGTGCTGGGATACTATTTGTGAACTTCAATGGAATACTATCAATGTGGGTATCAAAATTCTTGGAATTGCATCAGTAGGCTGTATCTTGTGGTTTTGGAACCATGTGGTGATTTGATCCCGGAACGGACATTCCGGAGCAGGTTCCCGTGGAGCTGTGAATGGCCATTCAATTCCAAATCAATTTTTAAAATTGCCATAAGGTTCCGTTACAATAAATAACAGATAAAGTGGAAAAAGGACTAAAAATCGATCTCAAAGCTTGCGTTCGCCCCTTTACGTCAAATTTGAAGTTTTTTACCCATTCTTAGGACATTCCTTCAATAAATTTAGTTTACTTTAGAGCTTTATAAATAGTTTGGCGTTCCAGATCGATCCTGACGCAGCAGGCGCTAAGTAGTTTAAGTATTCCACGCACACCTAACCTTAGACAGAACGTCACCACGGGCACCATTTTGTTTCTTCGTCTTGAAACTGTAAATGAAAATCTAAGTGAATCCTAAAAATATTTCCTTCTATAATTTTGAATCCTAAAACTATTTCCTTCTATAATTTTTCATTAGCCCACAAAAAAATCCAAATTTTGCTGACTTTTTGGTCAGTTGAATGAAAACCTCCCCTCAAAGTAAGCTACATGATTCAGTCGTCTCTTTTGGTCGGATGCCGATCACATATAGATTTATTAGCGTCGTCAATATGTATCAATTTTTGCTTCCATCATTCTCTCTTAGATAATTTTATCCTAATGTAACTATCAGTAGCAAAATTGTAGTCGCTTTACATGATTGTATATATACACACATGCGCAATGTATGTTTAAAACCAGCGGTGCTCATATCCAAGACAAACATATTAGTCAAAAGCTGCGTCCGGTACCTCCGAATAAACTGCCAGCAGGAAGGTAATATCAGACGGCTTGAGTTGAACCAAGGAAGAAGATCTGAACAAAAACACCATCGCAGCATTTACGATGCCAATAATGTTATCGAGAGTGATTTGGAGCCCTTATTTCTCCCAGATAAAAGATCTCCACGCAAAATGGCGGGTTGAATGTGCCTGATCTGTCGGACACCGACTCAAATTTTTTTGTTTAAGGTTTTACACATTATAAAAATATATGATAGATCCAAGACTTCATTAAGCTAGCGCTTTGAGCCATATTACGAGCGGTCAAGTCTTTAAGTGGCTCGCAAATGCATAGGCTTAGGATAGGATACTTTTAAAAGATTTTATACTTTGTGAAACATCGCTACTTGGCTACTAAACGGTTTATTTCTAAATAATAGTATAAGCACCAAATTATTACAAGTATTTTAGTCAGATGATTCTGATTCGGTTAGTGCATAAGAGAACAAAATCTATCGACAACCAGCAAATTTTAATGTGTCATAGCCCATAATAGTAATTTTAGACATCTTTAAAGTCTAAAATTACTATTATGGGCTATGAGACATTAAAATTTGCTGGTTGTCGATAGATTTTGTTCTCTTGCAAGAACTAACCGAATCAGAATCATCTGACTAAAATACTTGTAATAATTTGGTGTTTATACTATTATTTAGAAATAAACCGTTTATTTTTAACTGTGGTTGTGCATTGTTAGTATTGTAATCTTGGGGTATTGTGAAGCATTTTTAACAATCATATTCATCAAAATAGAAACTCATCGTGTATTTTGCATTGAGTGTAAAGCGTCAAAACCTTGCAAAAAATTATCTCTATACTCAACAAAACTTCGAACAAAGTGGATCAGCGTAGAAAGTTTGTTAAACAAATTTTTCTGTGAGGGAGTGTAAAGTTGATTCAAAATTGGATATTAAATGCTTTTTTGCTGATTTGATGCAAATTTATTGTACATCCCTAGAGTGATCTGCCCCTAGATTTTAGCAATAAAAAATTCATGAACGCGATCAAGATTTATCGAATATGTATCACGTGAGTTTACTGAGCAGATTGGTTTCATTTATGTTTTAGTATTTACCAACCCCCCTCCCCCATTTTTGATATTGGTCCAGGCGATAATTCAAACATTTACTTGTTTTAATTCAAGCAAAATAAAAAAAATATTCTCGTAATGGGAATGTAAATAGTTCTGTTGCATTAGTTGTGACAAGTAGAATTCAATGCCAGTTTTACCACACCTGTAAATCGGCTACTAGATAAGATTTTTTTGTGGGAACTTTCAAAATTTTATTCTTTTAAAATTGCTCTGAAATGCCGTTAGATTGGCCCGCTGAAATATTCTCGTTCATGAAGAAATCTGAAGTTAATTTTTACGCAAATTTTACCATCGATCGCGATGTACATCGAATGGGAGGATAATTACATTTCCGAACACGAACTTTTGTGATAATAATTCGTTTTATTATCTCCTTCACCTCATTCTAGTTTATAACTTGTTCGGTCATCTCTAATCGTAAACACCTAAAAAATTGCATACTTTTAGCCCCACCCGAAACAAAATCTTGACAACGGACCTGATTTGGGGAATGGGCCATAACTCCGAAAACCTTAAATATTTTTTTTTTAATTTCAACTACTTGTACTACCAACGAACTGTGTTTCGCTTTTTAAAATAAAATTTGCATAAAACCTTTTGAAAAATCACGAACTTTTTCTCCACAACTTTGTACATAACCCCTTATTCAGCATCAGTTCAATGATGTCGTCTTACTAAAATTGTTGGGCATGCTTGGGGTCGTGTGCGATGGGGCTGAAAAATTCACAACCCACCGTCAGCTTATTTGGTATGCCTGGTGAGCGAAGGCAAAGAGAATGAGAGAGCCCAACAAAAATTTTTAGTAACTTAAGGGGTTACACCACCGTAGAATTTTTTAAAAATCGAAATTTTCTTCCAAGTGAATGAAATATAACGTGAGATGTCTCACCTAATGATTTTGTTGATAATTGTATGCGATTCTTCATGATGATATGATAAGCGGACATTCATAAGAACCATGAGTACTAAGAATAATTTTTGCTACACTGTTTTGTGTTTTAGTATTTTCAGAAATTATCCCAGCAAACCTTCAATCGTATAACAATGTAGAAAAAAATCGGAAACGCGTCTATAATGAGTCGAAATCATTATGACTGTCGATTTTAGTCTACAGAAATAGATTTGTAATCGCATATTACTAAAAAAACATGATTTTAATACGACCTTTCATTCAAAATCGCATTGCAGTTCTTGTTAAATCGTGTTCGATCGGAGTTGGTCGTAGAGTACTGGAAAACTTATATTATATGAATATTTAAAGCATTAAAATTGTATTTTTGCTCTTATTTGATCGTATTTTACTTCGATCAATGTCGGATTAACAACATAATAAAGTCGTTGTGGTCCTATGTGTGGGAATAGTCAGTAAGCAGCATAAACATATCTATGACTTCGATATACATCACAATGACTTCAAAAAGTTAGATACGACTTTATATATCACAACATATAAGAAACCCGATTTCGCGAAATTATTTACGACTTTTCTCATATCTTGAAAATGAGATTGCTGAATATATGGCGAATATTTATCGGAATAGGGTTTTCCTACTTGAAGATAAGATATGATTACGAAACATTGTCACGCTTGTAACAATTAAAATAGTTCTGTGTAGTAAGTCCTGTCCTACAATCCAAATGTCGTAAGTTCGAATCCCACCTTAACATGAGAAGGGAAGACCTATCTGTGGGTTGGGTTTTGGCTCCGGTTCACAACCGACATTCGTTTTTTTGGAGATGATTTATGTGCCTGTTAACAGTTCCTAGTTTTTGATCTTCTTTACCGACGAATGAGAGTTAATCGTATATCGTGTTCCGGAATCGTATAAGCAGTTATGGATATCGCATATAATGCGAGATTGTTTCGCATATCCAATCGTAAATACATTTTCTAGAATCGCTTTCATACTAGAAATTATAGCGCATAACGTGTATATTATTGTCATAAATCGTCAATTTCAATAGTATGTACGCATATCGCCTCCAGTTTGCCGATTTTCTGCATTTTGTGCGACTTTTTTAGTTGGATATAAATACGTATTATTCAGTTGCAACTTTGATATACTATCAAAAAGGCTTGCTGGGATGGCTATTGGTTAGCAATTGCTGGAAAAGTGTTTAGCAAAAATTCCGCGAAATAGAGTGTAATCCGATTCAAAACGTTGTAAGCATATACAACGTTTTAAAGCTGATATTAAGATTCTCTTTTTACAATCTAGTTTCGAGTTAGCGTTGATTCATGAATAACTATTCTATTTCGATTATAGATTTGCATGTTATGTAAACTTTTAGCAACATAACATGATTTTAGTTTGAACTATTTATAATTTCAATTCAATCTGTCATCTTTTGCAATTTATCTTGAACATTCGTATACGATTGCTGGGAATTATAGGTCTGTAGGAGGCGAGATGGAGTGTGATCTGAGGGAGTTTGAAGGGATCGGGCGGGGTGTTGAGGGGATGGTTGTGCGATATGTTAAAATGCAGAATACCTATTCAAGTAAAAAAATGGTTTGGCTTAGGTTGACGATTTTCAGAGTAATGATAAAACTTTTCTGTATGAGTAGCAAAAAGTAAGTATTATGATGATACAGGTACATGGAAAATTCCTATGTGACCGTACTAACCAACCTGTAACTCCGGAACCGAAAGTTAGATCGGGATGAAATTCAATAGCAGCCAATTGAATGGGGAAATGGATTGTGGAAATCGGTGAAGAATTATCTGATGAATAGGTGTGAAATTAGCTCTGAACATTGGTTTCTCGGGGCATTAAGACAGTCCTAGATGATCAAAGCGGCAACGCGCCTGCAAATCTAAGTAATTTAACGCTCATTCTAATAAGTTTGTCATCATCTAGATATCACGGCGATACTAGTTTATATGGAGATTTACTGTATGCAGAGCTGTAGCGTAGCGTGATCTTCTGGCGCCCTTGACGGAGGCTCAGTTTTACGCCCCATGCGTCATTTGTCTACGCTAGCAGCGAATATACCGCAGTGAATATGAAGTTAATTATCTGTAAAACAATCTAACGGAAAGGTATATTTCACTGTACCTGAAAGACATCAGGGTTAAAGAACAAAATTTTATAGCCTATTTCGGGCAAAGCCATCAGTATAGAACACCAACACTATAGTTTTGTGAAATTTTAAATATAAGTTCACTGCAGATTCATTCGAAGTTAGGTGTTTGAAGGCGACGGACGGTGTATTTTTTCGGGAGACTTGGAGAAATCAGTAAACCCTAGATATTTAAATGCGACGGACGTAGGGTTTTCCCGGAAGACTGTACCTCTGCGGTTCAACAATAGCTATATTTATTGCCGATGATTGAAAGCTTGTAAAATACCGAAAGATCCGATTTCCAAAAGTTTCGACCGAAGTTCGTTCGTGTTTGACTCCCATGCAATTTATGTGAGTATCTGTTCAGGAGACTGTATATTAGGGTGCCAATGGCACGTATGGGAAAAAAGTAACCATCGAATTTTATAACCAGACACCTCGAAAAAAGTCTCTATTCAAAACTTTAGCTCAATCAGACATGATAAGAGACTCGGGCTTAGGCTTGTCGCCCGTGAAAAACAAACATCAAGAACTCATTGAATGTTCAAAAAAATACGTAGTTTTGATGCTAAATGGCTTGACTTAGATGGTCAAAAAACGTCAAGATTGAGTGTCATCTCGATTTTTTTGAGGGTTTTTTGAGCCTTTACGGGACTTGGAAAATATTGTAGTTTGGAAAGATAGCTTTTAATTTCTTTTTTATGCAAAAAGTATTAGAAGTGTATGAAATGTCGAATCTTGTATCATCTCGTGATTTTTGTATAGGAAAACTGAAACTTTGGATTTTCGAAAAAAATATAAAAAAAATTATTCGGATTTTACCAAATTTCGACGTTTCTTGCATATATAGGACTTACAAAAAATTAAAAGATGCATTTCCAAACTCAGGTCGCATCTCAATTAAAAAATTATAATGTCGCAGAAAGGCATTCTTTCATTAATCCAGATCTCGATATTTCATGACATTTTTTCCGAGTGATAGGGACTTTTTTCAATGTGCTATATCTGTACATCAAGACCAATATATTGAGGAGACTATTTTTAGGAACTATGACCTTGTTTGTGAATTGCTCATTACGGTGCACATCATTACATTCAAATCAACAGTCTAAGTGCCATCACGACATTCCGATTATACACCCATCTTTTTGCACATGCAAGTAAAACAAAGCTACGACTTATTTAGCGGTAATAAATATTTTACCCAGATATGCTCAGAGTGGTGATATTCTGTCTTTTATAAAGGACCACCACCATCTACATGCCCGCTCACAAAGTTGAAATCGACAGTGTAGTCACTGATTCGAGTTTGTCATGCGTGGATCTGCTGAAGCACGGGGTTGTTTCAAACACCCCTTACTCCGGTGAGCAAAGATTTTGAATGGCAATTGCACGGGACGGGACAAAATGGTGTGTCCTCTCAAAATTCGTGTCAGGTAACCTTCGGCAGGAGAGTCCACATAACCATCCCCGCGTACAAAAAGCGTCCGACTAATGTGAAGCAAAAACCCTTAAAAAATGCTCTTAGTATTCTTTTACAGAAATACTAAAAAGAGCTACGCCACTCACGACCTCAAATCATGAAGCCCAAGTAACAACTGTGGTTTTAAGGCACTCTTAAAAAGTCTCTTAGAACTTAGATTGCACTCGTAGCATGCTATAAAACTTTAAATGTTACTTGAAAGGAGCGTGACTCTGATTATCTCCATGTGCAGGCATCTTTTACTGCTCCGAAAACTATAGACAGCTTGAAAAGGTTTAAATATTTCTCTTGAGAGGCCGTCAAATATACCAGCTCGAGGAAGCTCTGACACAAAGGCTTGGAGATAAAACAAGGAATTTCCAACGCTTCTAGGAACTCCAAAAGTCTCATGTCATTTTAACCAGAGATTCAACTTAGTGCCAAATCACTGATCGTTGATCACTGGCAACTTTGTGATATTTCGGAACTCTTCCTGGCATCGGGAAGACCTTAACGTAGCGTAAACTTTAAGCGCCTTTGGTGGGGTCTCGGTAATGCACTACTTTGGTGTTTACATTGGCTTTTTTCAGTTCGATTTTCTAACAACAAGTTAGTGTGTGCCTGGAAATAACACTCCCCTCATGACTTATCTTAAGGTTTATCTTCACTTATTTTTTAAAATAGATCCCGATTTCAAAGTGCCACCCTAAAATTGGCGCCTTTGGCGGGGGCCAACTCGGCCAACCGTAAGCTACGGCTTTGACTGTATGACCGTACTTCTCAACCAGTAACTCCGGAACCGGACGTCGGATCAGAATTAAATTCAATGGCAACCCGTGCCTTTCACTTGAGACTAAGTTTAAGAAAATCAATCATCTCCGAGTAACCGAAGTGCGTTTGTTGGTCACACACACACACGATCACACGCAAACGTACACACATTTGCTGAGCTCGACGAAGTGAGTCGAATAGCATATGAGTTTCGGTCCTCCGGGCTTCTGTTGATAAAGTCAATTTTCAGATCGATTGCATAACCTTTCTATAGGAGAAAGCAAAATATATGGGAAATTCGCGAATCATCGGATTATTTTACTCAACTCCGGAACCAATACTGCTTTCAAATGATTGTGAGTATCAACTCAGCAATATATGAGAAACAGGTGTGACTCTAATTTCTGAACTTGACCATTTCTTCGGATCTTCCGGAATCTTCAATGATTCCCAATGTGGTCACAGAGCCTTTGATTTGCAATTGGTGAGCAAGACCAACAATTTCAAGCAATTCAAAACTCATTTCAATTAGTTTTGCATAATTTACATATAATGATTAAACCGATTTATATGGGAATTTCGCATGTGACGCATGTGTGTTTCAACCCGTAACACAGGAACCAGAACTCCGATTCTAATGGAATTCAGTTGCAGTTACTAGCAATACTGTAGCTTTCTTTTGAGACTAAATTTGAGAGAATCGAGTCAGACATTTCTAAGAAGCAGATGTAAATTTAATTTAAGACATTATAAACATCACATGTGATATTTATAATGCCTTAAATACTTTTAATAGTACGGTTTTTACATGTTAGATCAGAAAGTGCAGTAGCAGCCAGATGTGGTGTCGCCTATCTGGCATCGGGGTTTGGTTCAGTGCGAACACAAACCGACGGAAAATAAAACATAGGTATACAAATGTCATTTATAGTTATGTTTCTGTAATGATGCATAAGAATGCCTTCTTACTGAATAACACCAAAATTCAACCAGCTCTACCAGGGGTACGATGCAAGCAAGAATTATCACATTATACAAATTCTATGACTTCGAATTAAAATCGTGTAAACCTTCTAATTATTTCATTACAACGCTTCGCATGCACTTTTTTTTCCACCAACTTGCAGCTCAATTATCACCGGCCACATGCGAGCCCGGATCACGCTATTCCCCTGTTCACGTTTAACGATCAACCGACAAATCTCGTGTGTTCAAATTAGCAGCTTACGCTTTCGTCCCATGCAAGTGCAGCACCCAATGAATATCAGGGATCAGGAAGCAACCGTTTTGTTTTCTGTGGCGCCCCTCCTGCCTCTGCGATGCTTGAAGGTACAGACAGCAAAGTTGCCACATGTAGTGTGATACCTCACACCCTGTCAGATCTTGCGGCTTGACCGGCAGCGATTAGCACGTGCTTCGAGCGTTTCTCTCGTGGTAGCAAATCATAATTATTCATGACATGCGAAACTCATATTCACGATTTCGCCCCTTTCGATGTGATGTTTTTGTTGTTTTGTTTTTTTCCGCCGCTTCCTTTGATTCTGTTTTTTTTTTCATTTTCAACACCCCGTGAAACTTTTATATCGGCTTGATTTCCCCCTAAAGACCTAAGCGGAACGGCAGGGCAGTACCCAAATGAATTCGTCAGCTCGGCGGCGGTGGTGACGGTGCCCGCGTATGCGGATGACATTCAGCACTAATTAATTACTTGACCCGAGCCGTCATCCATCATCCTTGGGATTCGTGCGCCGGTTAGCTACTTGGTTGACTTGACGCGGCGTTCCGCGGTTGTGTGTTGTTATGGAACCGTCCAACGATCCCAGCAATTCAGAATATTCCGCTAATCGGTCCTTTGCTCACTTGTGTGAAAATGCGGGAAACACAATTCATTTCATTCCGTAGAGCAAATATTTTAGTGGCGGTGCGTGTTTTGTGTCCCCTCCACCCGCGATCTCCTCTACCATGAGCGTGAGGTGCTAACGAGTATGTGTGTGGAATTGAAGGCATTTTAACACCTACCTACTGGAGGCTAACAGAAGCCGCGCAAACAGTGATGGTATTTTACACATTTTACCACCATCCAACGATTTGCAACGGTAGCAAATGATTTGCTAACGCTAACGTTGAGGTGTGCGCGCGGTGAAGGTTGAGGGAAGCTATCGGTTGCATTTTCCGAATGCTTTCAAAGTGGATTATTGTTGCTATTTTCCGCACCTTTCGATACGGTACCTAATTGCATTTGCATGGTCTGGCGGAGGTGGTGATGCTTTGAAGCACGGATCGATTGAAGGCTTGGAAAAGTCAGATTTATATGAATTGTGTCAGTATTCGGGGCGTTGGACCATTGAAGCAATTGCAGCGTTTTATTAAAATTTGAATCAATGAAATTTTAAACTTTAAGCACGGGATGAAATATAGTAAAACAGCGTTATGGGGACGTGTCTCAACGAACTGTTACTTTAATTTTTGCTTAATTGATCTATCGAGATGAATGACTGGCAGAAGCGAACAGTGGTACTCCAGCCAAATACGAAGGCTATTGACTTTCGGCCTTTTGAGCATAAGACCGAGCATTGATGTGAAATATTTTCCGAAGGTGAAACAAAAGTTGGGCTTACGAAATTCACCTTTATCGAGTTCTACTATGTCCGGAATTCAATGCTGATAGCGTTCAACAAATTGGCACAGGCGAAACCAATAATTTTGCATTACAACTTAACCAACTCTAAAAGTGTGATCCTCATATATATGAACAATGAGAAAATCAATTTTCGGCGATAAGAGCTGATACAACTTACTTGCACCGTGGTCATTGAAAGATTCATGTCACACTTGGAAGAAAAGGAACTCATTACAAAGAACACTTCCAGAAACTGCCTCCGGTATTTCAAATGTTATACTTGTTTTTAGAATCAAAACATCGACCGACAATTTTTCCTCTACCTCTACACGTACAAAACATAATGCGATAGTATCATTACACACATTGCATCTTTGCACATCCACAATGTCCAATACCATTACCTGAAACACAAATAATTCTCAAATTTGTGGTATCTGTTCAGAGAATATTAACGGCAAAAGCTGCATCAAGTACCTCAAAATCAGCAGCCAGCACCATCATTGAGGAAATTTACACACGTGACAACGTTTAGCTAACGTATTGAGCCAAGCCAAATAAACAAATTATACAATAAAAAACTCGCCAAAAATAAGCACTTTATCGCTAGTGATTGCCACGTTAAACAAAACTCCAATATCATGCTATTGGTTAGAATAAAGATAGTTATTCAAACGACAAGTTTTTCGATTTGAATTTCTGTACTAAGTACATTGTACGCTTAGTATGAACACCATACATCTCACTCAAGCTTGCTAAGCAAAAAAACATTTCTATTTACTGATAACAATATAGCTGAGAAGCCAGTTTTTTAATTTTTGTGTTTGCGTCAATTTAATGCAATAGTATTTTTATTGACACTCAATTTCAATTTTATGCGAGGAATGCGTTTCGTACTGGAAACACCGTTAATCTGGAAAACCGAGATATTTATAACAATCGAACAATAAGCAAAGAAAATCTGTAAAAGTAAACAAGGCAAAGAGTGGTAAAGTATCGAAATTACTGAGATGGGAATTCATTTACCCACGAATTAAATAGGCTCATTTATTATTAACTTTGCTGAACGCAGAAATATACTTAGTAACAGTAGGACTATCTGGCGTGATTTTGTTCTTTCTTTCTATTGGATGTCAATTGCTGCTAAATCGTATATTAGTCAATTATGATGAATTTTGCGTTAAATCGTATTCAGAGTTATCTGAACCCTCTCTGATTTTATTGAAACTTTCTATACATGGAGACTGCCACAAAAGCCCCTTTGCATACTTTTTTTTTCCAAAAATTATCTAGACTGTCTTTTGAAAGGGGTCAAACTTTTTTTACTATTTTTTCAAATGGCTATAGTCTAAACATGACAAATCCTACAAAAAATGTTGTGGAGGTGATTTTCACAAAATTAATCAAGTTTTTGAATTAAAAAAAACTTCTACATCGACTCCTACACTGAAAAAAATCTATTCTAAAAATTTAAAGTCGATTTACAAAAAAAAAAATCTTTGATTTGGATGAAATTTTGTTCCAAGATAGGTAATTATGTTCCCTACTTACCGTCAAAAATTCAAGCACCCTCAAAGAAAAAATATTATTTAAAAAAAAAACTTTTCCTTGTCCAAACTGAATATTTTTTTCAGTGTATTTTAATCGAAAACTAAACCAATAAAAGTCATAATCATCTCAGAATCCGATTTCTTAACTGCTAGTTGCCTGATACTCGCAAAAATATCAGTAACGAACTTGGTAAACTTGAATGCGGGCAAAGATAAGCCATTTAACATCATCGATATATGCGAGATTAAACTAAATACCATTTGGCCGTGCACGAAGAAGTACCTTGTCTATGTCCCCGCCCGAGAAGTAGAGATCGATGGTGTAGTCTCCAGCAAGACCGTTAATTGCGAAGTATGGGATTCGCTCCTTCAAGAACCCTTTGCTTCGGCCAGTGAAAATTCTGGTTCGCAAGCAATTGCGTTCAGGAAAATCAAGGAGTACATGAAAACAACTTATTTTCCATCAGCCTTATTTCGAACCTTTCGCCGAATGTGCTCTTCCAAACTTTGATCTTTTAGACGGGTCTACCTGGTCGCCTTTTTATGCCGCGAGGCATGAACTGCCGTCGTTGCAAACAATTGGGCCTACAGCGACTTATTGTAGAAATAAGGCACGCTTTGGAAAATGCGGCAAGAGTCTTGAAAGTTTTCCTGCTGTGGAGAGAACGCTCCGATAAGAAATGCAAAAGAGCGCCACGTCACCGACAACGACTAATTTCTACGATTCCTTGTATACTAAAGAGCGAGAGTCTGACCATCCCATTGTGGGAACATCTGCTAATGTTCCTATAAATTTCCCAAAGAAAAAAATTAGTTTTCTCTCCTAAGCTCCCTTGTAAAGGCCAGAGAGTGTCCCTTGAAGGGCGCTGTTACAAAACCGAACTAAGTGGTCCCTGGTCTCGGTAATATTGGAAACTAGCAGGAATTTCCACATGGGACATCAAACACCCCAAGTGTCCCTATATTTCAGTCGCTACATTTTCCGACTGGTTTTACACAATGCATTTGCACTACGATTAAAGGTCAAACGAAATGAGTACCCGATGCGAACAACCATGTACAGTTTTCTACTTCGTGGTGGGCAGAGATTGCTTAGAATTGTATGCGAAAGTGACTTTTGAACGTCGGATCGCCCGAATTTTTCCCAATATACGCGACGCTACAAATGCAAATGAAAAACTTGATAAAAGCTGAAAAACGCGATTATTGGCACCGATCCGTCGACGGATTAACGGATGGATCATCAAAGAAACAATGTTTCGTCTGGTGGCTAGAGCCTACGTTGGGTATTCGATTCATCCTGTGATTGAAATACACGGAACGTTCGTCATATGATAACAGCTATGCATCGCTTTTATGATTAATTATTATGACAGTAGTGGTGAGTATAATCATTAAAGAGGCTGTGCTGCCAACGTTCTCCCCACAAAACTGATGGTTTTATATTTACCTATAAACGACCATGCCCACTTCGTTACAGTTACATAAGGCTCTCCGTTTGATGGAGCATGGAAAGCACTCTTTGTATTTCCTGGAGAAAGCATGGGAGTTTTTGAGAACTTGATCTGAAAAATCATTGCAGATTACCTTAGTTTGAGTTCATTCGCAGTGCTCCATTCCGGGTAATGAGAAGACGGACACTTGGATTAGGATGATAATGAGAAGGTGAACATTTGAGCATTAGAAGATGATATTTATGAACGGTCGCGTAACTTCAACGAGTTTTTAATTATTTCTTTTCAGAGGACGCTCGAAAATTAGCTAATTCCGTGGAGCGATGGAAGCTCAGGAATCCCAAAGTTATCAATAAATCTTAGGCCAAGAGAATGAATGAGGGTCATGACTTCATTCGGGTGATATCTCGGGTCATGTATAATCATTATACGTAGAATGCCCATCTCCGGCGTATTGGGTGGTGGAGAGCGGTCTCTGCGCTTGTGGTGGCATAAGCATGTTGTCTGGTCGTTTTCTAGTACCAGATCTCCGTCAAACGAATCCCTTCGGCCTCGTTCCAGTCCAGTCCGAAATGATATACCAAATTCGTTACTGATACTTTTTGCATATATCAGGCAACTAGCAGTGGGGAAATTGGATTCTAAGATGATTATCACTTTCATTAGTTTAGTTTTTGATAAAAATACACTGAAAAAAAATCTGTTTGGACAAGGAAAAGTTTTTTTTTTTCAAATAACTTTTTTTTTTCTTGAAAGTGTCCAGCTTGAATTTTCGACGGAAGGTAGGGAACACAATTACCAATCTTGGAACAAAATTTCATCCAAATTAAAGATGTTTTTTGTAAATCTTAAAGTTTAATGTTTACAATCGATTTTTTTCAGTGCAGGAGTCGTTGAAGATTTTTTTCAATATTTTTTGTAGGATATGTCATTTTTAGACTATAGCCATTTGAAAAAAAATGGTAAAAAAAAGTTTGACTCTTTTCAAAAGACAGTCTAGATCATTTTTGGACAAACAAAGTATGCAAAGTGGCTTTTTGTGACAAAGTTCTCATGTACAGAAAGTTTCATTAACATGTGAGAGGGTGCTGCCAACATTTGTTCGAGTTGGCGCGAAATTCGTCTGTAATGAACTTAATATTGCAACCAGCAACAGCATTTTAGTCGCTTTCTACAGATTGCAATTAATGCATATGTAAGTTTGAAAACAACAGCGAACAAACATTAATAGGTAATTCCGAAGAAAGACAAAAATGTTGTGAATCGTTTAATCCATAAGTCAAGAGCATCTCTTCAATCTTTTCTATACAATCAACTCGAGTCCCTTCGAAACTGAGCTCTGATTCTCTCATTTTTAAAAGACCGTTACGTCTTTGCTATCCATAAGATTTTGAAGCATTAGGTGCAACAGCTTTAATTTAATTTGTTTCCCAAATTGTGGTGAAAAAAAACCTCTAATCAAACAGATAGTACAGCTTTGTTCAAATAGCCGAACGTCCTTTCCAATCTTTATGGTAATTGTTGAAGAAATATAGGGCAATTTTTTTATTCAAGAACAAATCAGCTACTGAGCAGATTGGTGTCGATGTATTTGTTTAATGAAGTGACGAATTGACTTAGAAATTGCAACCGTATTCGTCATAGAAACTTGGCCTTACGCCTAGTTTACTCTTCGGCAAAGGGAAAGTAAGTGCGCTGTATTCTCCTCCATGATTCGGAAGCAAGTAATGCCGAAATTATTGAGTTTATCGAGTTTCTAGTTATTTTAATGGTTTTATTAATTATAAATTTGACTAATTTTACGTAAATTAGAAAATATAAGTAATCAGTATTAAGCGATTTTCTTTCGAATATTGAAAAATTTCTGGGTAGTTTTCTTTAGTAGATAGAATCATCAAATTTTGCACTGTCCAAAAATCCATGAACTCCGAAAGAAGTAGTGTTTGTGCACACACTTCCGAATACACCGGGAAACATTCACGAATATAACAACAAAAATTATTGGTCTACCTTTTGCCATTATTTCAAGGATCTAGTAATTCTACAGAACTAGGAATATAAGTCTGTTATATTTTTCTTTCGTGAGTTAAGTCATATAAAAATCATAAATTTCATAAAAAAATTTGAATACTTAAATAGATAAATAATCAATTGTTTTTATTTATCTGAAAATATTGCCGAATATATTATGTGATAGTACACAGTAGCCGTTAGCGTAAAAAAGCAAAGAAAAACCTTGATACTACATTCCGTAACGAAAGTTAACCTTCTGTTTCGAAAGAATTCGCAGCCGATTCTTAATGTACAGAGCAATTGCAGGGCTGGTATTACGATCCTATTGATCACCCTGAATCCTTTCTGGCTATGGGTTCTGATCTACCAAGACAGGGCCAGTCTTGAAAGTAGTTAGCATTTAAATAGACAATATCATAAAATTGTGTTAGTGTGCTGCCACAGAACTAGTAATACTGGCAAGACGCCAGGCTAAGAAACTAGAAGTTGAACAGTTTTTCCGCATCTACAAATCGCCTGCTAGATCAGAAGATTTAGAACAAATTTCGAACATTCTATGACAATGTTTCCTCTTATTTCGATCAAGCGTCTTTTACACCTTGTAAACGCGTAGTCTAGAACACCTTGCATTTTCTAGCAATATTTCAAATACTTTGTACTCTTGAATATCCACTATTGTTACTTGAAAACAAATAATAAAATCAATAATTCTTCGATGTACTACAGCTTTTCTTGTAACAGAGAACATATTTTTAGGATTTATAGTGTATGTTGTCTTAGATTTGAAATTGCTTTCGTTAGGAACTTTTCAAAATTTCATTCAGTTTCTTGTGACTATTTGAAGTCATCAGAATTGATAAATTTATGTAATACTTTTCTAAGCACCTCCTGAAACAAAATCATGGCTACGGGCCTGTTGAAATGAGAAACTCAACAAATAAAAACTTATTCATGATATATTACAACTAACCTTTCTTTTAAAAACAATAACGATAAATGTGTGCCTTATAATGATCTCGTTTTTAAATTCGAGTCACTCTAGGCTCACTCTGATACGCATCAATCACGAGAGATTTCTGCATTAATCTCTTTATAATTTCAATCTCAGTTTAATTGAAAGCGAAAAATTACCACAGTTACTCACGGCACTGAACTGTCAGTCGACGCCATGTTTTCCTCTAGTATTAATCACGATGGCATTCGTAGCGATCAGTCAGTCAGGTTCAGATGGCGCTGCATATAGCCTGGCATCCCGCGTTACATTTGAAATTTGTATGGAAAATAGTACGAGAAAACCCACCTTTTTACAATCCAAACTGAAAAACAGACATTGCGAGTTTCAAGATTAAAATAAGTCCGTCCCACTGCGATTCCCCTGAGAATATATTTAGTATACAATTTTAAAAGCATGATCAGAACAATCTAGTTCTGAGCTCCATCATGGTGTTGATGACAAATCTACTAGACAAATGAAATGGAAATGCTTGACAGTAAGCGATGCTTATATTGAGTTCCTTTTCTCATTTCAGTGAATTGGGACAGTTCTCCCGTAAATCTCTCACTCATTGGAATCATCGTTGAGAGGAATTGAAAACAACCATCAATTTATTTACAGCATGAATACGGTTATGACGGCCATCTAATTTCAAACGATGAACTAGAATTAACAAACATGTGGTTTCCTACAAATAGTATTGCATAAGATAAACAGAGTTATGGAGGAAAAACCCAACAAAGCACCGCATGTTGTCTGAATAAAATACTCTAAGAATATTTCGCTTAGCACTCCAATACAAAATAAATGGTACTCATAGTGATGTCTTTATTTACTCGATTAACGCAAATAATCGATTAATTTCTAAAATAATCGAAAAATCAATAATCGATTACAAGTTTTCGGTATAATCGAGCAAATCGAGTAGCTGCTGTCAATTAATCGAGAGCATAATTAATTGTGTGCGTTGAAAATGAAAGTCGCAGAACAAAAAATATGACAAAACTTCTCCAAATTTTTTGTAATATGTGCAGTGACCTTTTTTTTCGTTCACAAACTAAGATTTACTAAGTAATCCATTATTGATTTTAATCGATTATCTTGGTCGATTAATCGAATGAATTAAGCTCTCACAAATTATTCGATTAACGGATAATCGATTATTTGCAAAAATCGGACATCACTAGGTACTCAAGCTATCTGTAATTTCAATGCGCTCTCTCCCGCACGGCTTCTGTGATAGAGAGAGATGGTTAGCCGTTGTGTGCCGACGAGGGTATCCGAGTACCCACAAATTGAAATGCCCATAACTATGGCTTTCTTTAACCGATTTGGGCATTTTTAGATGTTTTCGATTCAGGAACTCGTCCACTTTTTGATTCTGTGAAACCGAACTGGATGAATGGATGAGGCTTTTGGTAATCCGGATTTTCCGGAGTAATGTTCCAGTACTAGGGCATGATTTGTATTTTTTTTATGATTTCCTAGCAATCTGAGCATCAAAACTCTTCAAATTGTCTCGGAAGTCTGTTATTTATTGTAACGGGACCATATGACAATTTGACTACGGAATGGCCACTCACGACCCCACGGGAAGCTGCTCCGGAATGTCCGTTCCGGGGTCAAATCACCAAATGGTTCCATTCCATTCCATTAAAATTCACAAATGGTATCCCCGCACTGGAACATGCTTCCGGAAATCCGGATTGCCGGGAACCGAATGAATTAACTCAATTCATTTTTACCAAGTCTAAAAGCGGATGAGCTATGGATAAAACATTGGAATTTCATTAATTGAAACCTAAAAAGGTACTTGGATACCCCGTCGGAGACATTATTAAGGGATTTTCAACAGCCCCCTTCCCCATCATAGCGTTTAGCTACAAACCTTTAAATACCCCCATGGTAATTACGTAGCTTGACGGTAATCCCGCCCCCCTCTTCGCCGTAAAAAATTGAAAAAATAAAAAAACGATGTTAGATGAAACGGGTAAGACTGTCGTGACATCAGGTCAACTCCTATTCTCCTTTAAATAAATTACGTAGCATGACATGGGGGGGTAGGGTCCCCCCTCCACGTCAAACATCATCATAAAATACAAATATTCCCCCTCTCCCCTACGCTACGTGCTACGTCATTTATGGATGACCCCTAAGTGAAGAAAATGGAAATGAAATGACGGACTTTTGTGGTGTAATACGGCCATTTCATATTTGCCGTCACAATTCAAAGACCATTCTGAGATTGTACAGCACTGGAACAAACTATTAACAGTTCTCAAAAATAACAGATTTCAAAAATAATATAATATCTGAAGCATTGGTTTAGTGACATCAAAATACTTTCGTCACTTAATTTTATCGATAACATTTAACGTAAACGAAAACTTTCCGAACACTTGGAAAATAGAGATACGACTACGGAACCCGCAATAATCTGGAACCCGACAATAATCCAAACGAAATCATTTAATTAATTGTAACTTCATGTGAACAAAAAACACCCCCGCAGTATCAACTTATCCTCTCCCATCGGTAAACTACTATCCATGCATTGGCACGCGAAAGAAGCAGGTAAAATAATCAGGCAAATTTAAATGCTATTAATTTTGTTAAATTCTGTTTTGTGCTGCCGTAGTTTGAAAAGCGAGGAGAGCGTAATAATCAAGCGCATCCCGTAGACAGTGTGTACGTATGTGTGAGTTGGGGTGGTTATTTGAAAAATGTTTCGGATTAACTTTTGCTTTGGTGGAAAAAGTACCTAATCTGACAATAAATCTTGAATTTTACCGAAGACTGTGGTGCAAAATGGTTCCTCTTTGAAAGAGAGCTTCCACAAGGTGTCTCAGAAGAGATGCAATTTGATATTAAATTTACGTGCGTGAACCATGACTGCAGATAAATAATTACAGGCTTTATACTCTTTATTTTCCGTGAAATCAACCCTGTTAAAAATATTAAATTGTCAAAATGGTGACACTTATTCTGAGACATCCTATAGCTCTGTTCAGCCGTATTGGAACGGTACTTGCTTTCTTCTGGGTAGGTGTGTACGGCAGTTTATAAATTTCTGAGTCTTTTATGGGCAACACTGTTTTCTGTCACATTTCCGGACAGAACTATCTTCCTTACCTTTGCACGGGCGCTCAATAAAACGACGACGGTTGACCGATTGGTCCCTTGTTTCGACAACTACCTTTACTAGACAAGTAACAGTATAAGCTGTCCAGTGCTGCCAAATACCCAGAATTTGGCAGCCTGATAAGAAAATCCGTTTGAAGCGTTCTATCAGTCGAACCAAGTCAAATTCGAATAAATCCTTTTTTGAACGTATTTATCTTATATAGAGGTGCAAAATATGCGAATATATACAGTCGTGATTCGCTGGTTGGACACTTTTTAACTGGACTGCTTTTTAGTTGGACCTCCGCTAGTTGGACCATTGTCCAACTTAAAAGCATCTGAACGTCAAAATCTCGTGTCAAATTTACTTTGACAATCAATCTGACAATATTTAGAGATGTGAACAGATGAATTTACACTGCCAACATTTCCTTTGGAGAGTTTTTGACATTTGTCAGTCGGTCCAACTAGCGAATCAAATTCGTTAGTTGGACAAGGCTGTGACCCAACCAGCGAATCACGACTGTAAATGTTTTTTTTTTATTTTGCAGTGTAACTCCTTAGGGAAAATTTATATTAAATAATCAGAAAGGGATATGAGGCTATATCTAGAGATTAAAGAAATATATTTTAACAGTTTCGGTTCATTGAATGGAAAGAAAAAAATGTCTCGATTTTGTCAAACTTTTCGTTTTATCAGCATAAAATTCACCAATGGGCTAATAAAACGGGTCTTCACTGTATTTCAAACTTACTGCAAAAAATATGGACGAAACACATTCGAATCAGAAGTCAAATCTAGGCACAAAATCATTCAGTGTTAAAATTTTGCTGTCCATGTTGGACATAAATCAGATTCAGTACTATATAACCCATAAACGAACCACCCCAAAGTGCGACTATTGTGTTCTGATAAATGGGCTCACAATTGACGCGAGTAATTGTGTTGGTGTAATAATTTATTTAAATAAGACAGCAAACCACAGAGAGAAACATTTTACGCGCGCTCGCTTTCGACAGGCTATCTTTAGCAGTGGGAACATTGATTCACGTACACTGCTGCCGGCTTCATGACTGAAAATAAATATTAAATGGAATTTAATAGCTAATTAAATCTGGAAAGAGTTTTCATGACCCATTTCCATCCTCCTCTACCGTATACTACAGCAGTGTCTGCTACTCAGATACGGTTGGTCGGGGCAAATAAATACATATATCAATCGTGTCCTTTTTTACGTTCGCACTTTGTTCGCGTGGATTCGGGAGAAGCCCAATAAAAAATCGGGATGAAAATAAATAAGTCAATTAAAGCGTGAAAAGCGTGATAATTTGTCGATCGATTGCAGTAGAAGGTTGTTGCGTGGATGGGCTCATTCCTGGGGTTTGGGTAGGGAAGGTGCGGTTTTCGAACGAATTGGCATGTATCGTTTCGTAATCCATGTACCCATGTACCCCATTAACTCAATCGACAAAAGTAGGTGAATTGTTCATTAATTTGCGTAAACTGATGCCGTTTATCTCTCTTCCTCCCTCTTCAATTGATGCCTTTAATCGCTGACGACCGGAATTGCAAATTTATGCTCGAAGTGAGTGGCTCGAAATTTGCGAGTGGTTTACAACACGGGCCCCTTATCAATATTTGCTCAAACCAGCAGAAAATGTGAAGAGAACACAGGAAATCCACGCCTGCTGTGACGGGCGTTTGATGAAGTTCATAACGGCACTCAACTCGTTCGGATGCGAGTCTGGTGGTGATTCGCGCCAGCCAGCCAGTCAGCCAGCCAACCAGCGAAGAGGGTGTGTAATAAACTGCTATCGGTATCGGTTCCCTTGTCGAGTAATGACCATGGGTGTAGAGGATCAGAAGCGGTTGGGACGGGATTGTCTGCTTCTGTCCGACCAACCCATCGAGTGATGAATGGAGCTGAAACGGAATGCGATACCCAACCGAGCCGACATGGGTGGGCAGGATATGGAAGGAAGTTCCCCTGAAGGTGTATGTATGCAAATTTACACGCTCGAGGCTTTTGTACACGCAGAAGGTGACAAGCCGAAAACTGTTTGCTATGTAGCCGCTGGATGATGGAGATCGCCGGGTGTGGTTCGATGATTTGAGAAATGTAAATTTTCCGACTGCGCCGACTGGCCGGTATCGGGGGTGGGATGGTTCGATCGGAAACCGGATGGTTTTCGATTACGAAGATTGTTGTTAGGTTGTTGTATCGGGATCAGCCGATATTGATTTGGGGCTCGAAATCCTGAATTAATCAGCCTTCAAAATCCTTGGATAATATCGTGAAAGATTGTGTTGTAAATTTATTGTAACTTTTATATCAGTTTACTACACAATTATACTATGTTCACATTAGCACTGATATCACGTGATATACCGAGGTGATATGGATATCACATCAAAGTGTTCACATTTATGCGAGATGATATCGTTTGACATTTGAATTGACAACTCGATTGTCATCAATGTCATACTGAATTGCATTCTTAAAATTGTAAAATAGCGGTCCAACAGAAGGAATAATTACATCAAACGTTTTATAGATCCCGTTTTATTGATCCCATGCGATACGAAAAATATGGACAAGAGCCCACAAAAGGTTTTTAAAATAAACAACTTTACTATTGTATTGAATGTACGATTATTCAATCGAGGTCGTCCAGCCAGCGGAACTCCTTTACATCAGGCTATTCGGTCGCTGGAGCAGCAATGAGATTCACATTTCGGACATTTTGTAACGGATTATTTCGCAGTGAAGGAGAAACACGCCAAGTGTCTTCCCAATTCGGTTGTTCGGTACGCCACTTAACGGTTCCGAAAAGCATAGCACCCAATTGTTGAGCGTCACCGATTCGTGGATGATGAAGAGTCGCAACAACGGAAAAAATTAAAAGCTGACCGAATCGTGTGCTATGCATTCGAAATAATGCATCTGCTAACCACGGAAAATCCGCTGCAGATTGTGGTGCAGGCCATAATCAACTCGGGGCCACGTGAAGATTCGACCCGTATTGGTTGATGATTCCCCACTGCGTCGCCTGAATCAGGCTATCTGGCTTCCGTACACTGGTGCTTGAGGGCTGCATTCCGCAACATCAAGCCTATTACCGAATGCTTGGCTGATGAGTTGTTTAACGCTGCTAAGGGTTCCTCCAGCTAGTACGCCATCAGTAAGAAAAACGACCTGCAGCGTATCACCAAGTCTAACACATGTGTGACCGCGGGGCGATACAGCTTCCTCCGATTTTCAGACGAAGCATCGCTTGTTTTATTATTTTCATTCACGCTAGATGATATCGTTTGAATTGACATCTGAAGTTTCAAAAATTTTAAGTTAGTAGGCATGCATGAATAATTTTCAGAAAATTCACGATGCAATGGAAGAAGTTATTTCCTCGTTTATATTATTTTAATATCTGTTTCTTACAGTGAATTAGAAATTTTGTTTGTGCGCTACATTCAGGAAACGATGTTCACTGAATATTTCGAGTTTTCAGAAATATACCTTCCCATTAGGCAGCTCAAAGTGGTTCGCCAATACTATACTCTGATTAAAAGGCAGTTGCCCAATACATTTTCATTCTACTAAGTGTTGAAATTTTTTGAACTTTTGTGACTAATTATGAATGTAAAATAATTATTTCTACACATACCCAACAACTGAGGCCGGCCGTTTTTGGATTTAATAACCACCAATAACGCAAACTTGTCAAACTGGGAAGATTAAGTAATTTGTATTGTTTCGTTTCATATGGATATTTAGTGGACCTCCGGAGCCGGTAGTCAGATAATAATTTCATGATTACCCAGGATCTACCCTTGCAAATCTAAGATGTGGGATATCCATGACAATGACATGAAAAAATAAGGAAGAAGGAGAAACTTTTACGTTTCTACATACGAAGGTAACGCGAAATTTAATTTTGAGATGTTGAAAAAAATCCGGGAATCACGATTTTTACTGATAATATCCCGGTCATTTTGGAATCGAAGATTTCTTAGAGTGGTATGTTTGACAAACCACGCAAATGATACATACCAAACTTAAAAAAATTGCATTTGGAGAATCTCTATGAGAGAATGTTATTGAAGATGCATCCATGTTTTTCTAGAGCCTAACAATAGCACTAAACCTAATACCTGTGAAGAAATAATACCACAGAGAACACAGAAAAATAAATATTTGTAAAATAATAAACCAGACCAACTCTAGTAACCGTTCTGGAAATAGGCGGCTATGCCAGGGGATATTTTGCACTAATTCTTTATAATTTAAATGTTTCGGGTTTGGTTTTCTTTCACTTACAACTATTATCAAAAATAATATTGTATTTTTAATCTTTTGTTGGGATCTTTCATGTACTAGTGTGACAAGCAAAACATGATAGTCGAGAGATTATAAAAGATACAAGTAACGTCATTGTCCATAGCAATTATCGTAGATTTCTTCATTTTAAGCAATCTGTAATGTCACAGTTTCAAATACTATCACTTTCTCGGGCTAGTATAGTGCTATTTCGAACTGAAGCTAAATTACGCTTTTATTAGAACTATCCAAGTCCAGTTCGTACATACTACTTATATTGCACATAAACTTGATTCAACAAACATTATTGCTGTCTATTCTTACTAGAACCGAATCTTGTTAAAGCGTCCAGATCAGGCATTATAAGTCTCTCTCACTCACGCGAAAAGAAGCTTATCCGATGTCCAACTTTTCCGAGATAAGATGAGTCGCAAAATTCTCCGTCTCCACAAATAGCATGAGAATGATTTTCCGGATAAAATTTATTTGACTTTTTCCTTCTCACCGGAGAAGGTGATAAACTTTTAATTTCGTGGAAATCAATAGAAACTTAAAAAATACACTTAATTACAAAGAAAAGCGGCAAAGAAAAATGATAGACTTGTTTTTTCATGTTTTGGAATAACGACAGGAAAGCAGCGAGCGAAGAAAAGATACCGTGAAAAACTCATTCACTCATTCTCCGGCTGTTTTATTTATCCGGAGAAATAACACGTTGTATTTATCCGGAGAAGTTGTGTGAGTGCCAATAACTTTTCGTGTGAAAATGTGAGTTTTTATTGTCGCAGTAGCAAACTATCCGGGCGCATTTACTCATATGAGCGATAAATGCAATGCCTGGTCCAGATACAGCAGTACTATGCTTTTTTTTTTTTAAGTTTTAGTTTTTATTTCCTCAGCTTAAACCTCTTCAAAACTGAATCATAATAATATGCTATCATCACATCTTTGGAGTATATAAACAATTGGTAAGTTGTTCATTTAATATAAATAATATGCGATCTCTCTATATTTAATATAAATAATATGCGATCTCTCTATACATAAAAAAAATTAGTTGAACAGCATCTTTTAGTGCCAATCTAGTCAGTATTTTGTTCCTATCAAGATTTTTTATAGTCAGCCTTCAATTTTTTCTCGCATTATACAATTCATGAAGAGCATCAAAATGAACAAAAAATATGATTCAGCACCTTGGTGCTGAGATTTTTAAGATTCAGCCATGAATAACAAAAAAGAAATAACATCCGGAACGGATAGCAGCATATAGCTATCTATATACTCTTGCACTTATCAGCACCAAGATCGGTTGGCGTTATCATCCCGCCCGAATGCGGCGTAAAGCAGGACCGTTGGCCCATGACTTTTCTCGGACCTCGCAGATCTTTAATTGCAAGTTTTGCTTGTTTGTGAAGATGTCGCTGTGGGCCAGCAGAATGTTATTGGTCGCCTGAGTTACTGGGAACATGTCATGTTCCTTGACAGTTGCTGCACTAGATTACGTCGTTGATCGAAAATCTGTCGGTGATCCTTCTCGGAGAAATTAACCGACCGAGTAGACGGCGTTTTCCGCGTCCGAGGAGAGCGGTTTGCATTGTCTGCCGGACATGTCTAAGACAGAAAACTTTGTACTGTTCCATGTTGATGTAGCTTGAGGTAGGAACTGGATAGCGCTACTGTAGAGGATAGTGGTGCTCTGCTATCCCATGTGAGGTGCGGTGATGGATGATGCTGTAGCTGCTGCTATTGCTGAGGTTTCTGGTGCTGAAGACGTCCACAGCTAGAAAGGCATAAATCAGTGTTTAAAGTTGTTGTTGCTGAGACTGTTTCTTACGGTAATTTTGAGTGAACACTCGGGGAGACGATGGTACTGAGATTGCACTGGGCGACTGGCAGTCCTATGGTTTGGACTGGGGTAGTGTTTTGAATTTCTACTCGAAATTCACCTGCTTTAGCACATTATCCATATCATCCGGTTTGAAGACATTTTTTGTTTTGATAGTTGGCGAAATATGTGGACTCTGAAATTCATCAATCAAATATGACGTGGGTGTTGGCAGTGCGGATGGCATTAGCGATGATGGTCGATTGTTACGTCGTCCCGATTACCGCCGACGTTAGTTTGCAGACCACCAGATGAATTGTTTGAACCGCTGTTACTGCTGCTACTGGTGCGCATTGCTCAGCTGAGCCGGAGTTGGCGCTAGAATGAACGTCTTCGTCAGCTTCGTCGGGCGTTCCAGCAGGAACAGGTACCTGTTGTTCGTTCATATTCGTCGATTGCAGCTGTGTGTTAGACGAGCGGGTATTCGTGATTACCTTTGCTCCGGTTATTGCAGCACTAAGTGAAAATTAACTTCAGTTACCTGAGTCAATGATGAAAATATAACTAAACTAACTAAAAATAACTAAAAATTGCAGAAAACTTTTGTCTTGGTTACCATTTTGTTATTGTTTTTATTATGTAGTCGCTTGCTGCGATTCACTAAACTTTCAAAATGACATTAATGAAAGAGTGCGTTCAATGCCGCTATCCGTGTTGCCAGTCACTACTTTTCACAATTTGACTTTATTTCGTTCATGATATCCCGGATATCACACAAGAATGATGATATGAGATGACATTTTTTTGTATGGGATATCAAGTAATATGATTCGTAATATCACCGGATATCACGGTAATTCGCATATCACTTGATATCAGTGGTAATGTGAACATAGCATAAGAGTAGTTCGCCCCTGAAATGAAAAGTTAGCGTATTAGGAGCACTTTCTTCTTCGAAGCCGTTTGTCTAAAACACCACATAGGGGAATTGTGGAAAAACCGACACTGTGGGTAAAACCGACACCCCACAACTTTTCCTAGAAATCAAATTTTTATTAATTTCTTAATGACACATTATTATTAGTACGTTTATGTAGAGCATTTGAAGAAAAAATGAATTTACGTTAGTACGCCGAATGTCATAAAAATAAACAAAACATTCGACAGCAGCGTTTATATTCGTCTGGATGTTAAATTTCGTTGGTAGATTTTAAGGTTTTAACCGAACAAAAGCTTTTCAAATCACCACATTTTGCAGTACCTATTATTATCGGCCTTTCCTATGATCAACTAGGTGCATTGAAGACGAGTTTGAGAAATTCAATATTTTTAATTGCTTTTATAAAAAAAATCTGCGCTGTCGGTTTACCCCACCCGATGGTTATGGTAAAACTAACACGCTGTTAAGATGGTTGTGTATACTTGCGATTCATTACAAAATGCTGGGGATCTTTGTGACACTTCAATTAGCCCATTAGAACACTATAGTATTAGCAGAAATATACAGAAATACTTTTATTGTGTTTATTTCTCGTAAGTCTCTTTAAAAATCAAAAATTAATTTTTTTGCTTATCTGATTCTATCGAAGCTTTTGCTATTTCTGCAAAAAGCTCATCAAACCGAATTTATAGTGTTCTCTTGGTTTGGCATAGATGAACTTTATCACAATGAGACAATGATCTTATGTATACCCCAGTAGATCGTTTATGATCAGTCCCGAAAAATTAAATTCTGAAAAAGATAGTTTTACTAAGAAGTGTGTGTGTCACTTATAAGTGAATGAATCCGATTAGCAGAACGTAGAACACTTGCAAATCTTCTCTTACAAAATAAAATGACAATGAAGGTTGCAATGATATGCGTAAGGATTATTTGGAAATACCCATATCAAGAATTAATCCTATAAAATAAAATACTCTTATTTATAGTACTATGCTTTCGAACTTTCTTCACCTCACTACATGATGAAACTATAAAAAGCACATATTTGCATCATACATACTCACACTTCATTAATCACGCATATATCGTATTTTTAATAAAGTGGACAGAAAATAAATTAAAGGGGTTGTCGATCTTACCCCTATGGGGTGTCGGTTTTTTCCAGCCAGTATCAACAGAAGCAGAGCCGAATTTTTCGCACCCTGGCCCGTACGACCGCCAGCAAGTCCACTGGAGGCTCTCCGCAAGCAGTTGGCAACGAATGCCATCTGTTAAAGTGCCTCAACCACGAGTGGCGTTACGTTACGTTGGGAACTGTCACCCTGTGTGAAAATCGTCACCATAAGAAGATGACAGAGTTAATAATCCACAAGCTGTCGTTCCAGTGTCTGGTCCGACCTATTTTAACCATATTGAGGAGGATGCCTCACTAATTTATTAATTACTCAGCCTATAATCGATGGAATGTGTACAAATTGGTATCTCGAAAAAGTGACAAATGACTGTAAGGTTGACACCTCAATAACACAAAATAATAACAACAATACTTTCCCAAGCTTTCGTCCTGAATAGTATCTTACATGATGGTACCGAACAGCGCTTCCGCCATCGATCGCCGAGGGGAGGGGGGGGGGTCAGAAAGGTTATAAAGCTTTATCTGTTTACACTATTGGGAATGACACCGGGGGGGTAGGCGTAGCGTAGTTGGTAAATCGATTGCCTTGTACGCAGCGCACCTGGGTGCGAGCCCCGACCCCGCACATAGGGTTAGAAATTTTCGTCAGAGATTTTTCTAACCCGAAGAGGCGAATGACCTAAGGGTTAAAACCTCTATAATCGAAATAAAAAAAAATGACACCGTCTGATTCGATGCAATGTCGAGGCTTACTTTGGCCTGCCGAATTCCGTTGATGGATTAGTTGTTTCGAGTTTCCCGAACACATTTCGATGGTGAGGGGGGAGCGTGGTGCTCGATGCTGTACATGGTTGGGAACTCCACTGGAGCTTCATTTACGGATGGATGTTTTGGATTCCGTGTATTGTTGATTTGTTAATTGCAAATTGATAGTTTAGGGCCATGTATCAGAGACCACCCGTTTGATAGATGTCTTTCTGTGACAAGCGATTCAACGTCATTCACGTAAAAATCGTTGCGAATCGTGATGTTTTCGAATGTACGAAAAATGCGTCTGCTTATAACAGTAAATTTTGCAAGAAATTTTATAAAATTGGTAAAGCATGATTTTTAAAAGGACATTGAGTCAAATACTCACCTAATATCCAAGAAATCCAATACTGGCTGCTTTTTGCAAGAATTCGAATTAATATTCAGATCGCCATGCTCATCGTACGTTACTCTGTCGTTGAAGAAGCCAAAATCCAGGAATTACTAAACCATTATTGGTACCGATATAACGGCACTGAATCAAAATAAGAACCTGTAGTTTTGGGTACTATGCACAACTTTTGATAAATCATATACGAATCTAGACATTCAACCTAGAAGTCCGTTTCGTCGTCAATAGGGCGGTTTTAGTAAGTTTTCTGTTATTCACAAAAAGTAGTTTCGAATAAACCGTGTTTCTTTGATATACAAAGAAACACGGTTTATTCGAAACTTTTGGCATGATGCCAATTATTCACTGTGTGCCGACAGAATTAGTTTGGGGTGGTCTCATTCACATTTGCTGCTACATCTTTATCTATAAAAGAACGAACAACGATTTAATTCTTACATATTTTGGTTTGGTAGACACATGACTCACCTCAAATACTGCGATTTGAAATTTGCTAATGAGTGAAGGAGGCAAGCAGCCGTAGTGGCATGAGAGGAAGGAGTTTAATTGGTCGGTGTTAAGTCAGAACGGATTAAGTGTCAATATATCAAAGAGTGAGATAATGGTAGAATTAAATTAAAGGTTTCTTCAGCTACATCTCACTTTTGCAAGATTTGAAAACTTGTTCCATAAGAAAGAATCATATTGAATGATAACGTAAGTAGCAGATTCAGCGATTCTAGTTTCAAACTCCCTTTTCTAGAAATAAATAAAATGACACTTAGTTCGGTCAGACTGAACACCGACCAATTGGGTTAGAGCGGTGGTAGAAGTGAGAATGCAATTTACAGTAAAGAGAGGATATTTCGTTGTTTTCTGTTGAAAATAAAATTTGTAAACGTTACAAGGTAACAAATTCGAAGTAAGTTACGAAGCTAGGAAGTGATTGATTCTAAAAGTGCGCGACACTTTCATTGATCAGGGGCTTTTGTGACTACTACTTATTATGCATATAAGTGTTCCATTTCTTCTCAAAGAGAAAATTCTATAAAACCATTTTATGCTTGAAGGTTGTAACTTTAGTATGTCGAAGGATTTGCGTTTCGACTACGTCCCAGAATCTGGCAATAACTTAGCACTATCTGGTGTAGTTTTATCGGCTAACAAAATTTCTGCTCTTGTGGAACGTCGCAAGGGAGCAGCCCGGATTTTTAGTGTTTCGGATTCTCCCCGTCAGTAGCTAACAGCTGACTGGGCTGCTAGCTAGACGCTCAATCCATGAAACGACACACAACTTGCGTGTACGGTAGGAACAACTGATTTGGACTGATGCCACGGTTAGAGTCCAATTTAGCTTCATTTTTTCACATTGGCATAATAGACACAAATGTTTCGGACCCACATAATTCCTCATCAGCAGGGTTGCCCTATTGCTCAAAGATAATCTAGCAGTTCAACTAAAATATCTGGCAAAATCTTTCACTTGACAGCGACCTCAAAATCATCAAAATTGGACACACATTCTCAAGTAACAATTTACGTTTTATAGCACGCTACAAGTGCAATCTAAGCTTTATGAGTGGCTAAAAAAACTGCTAAAAAACCTCTTGTTACTATACATTTTTGTTAAACTTAGGAAACTATGGCCAAGATTTCGAAATTTTGTTCGCTTCTATAATTTAAAATGATTACCTTTTTGTCTGAAAGCTGCTAAAAACTCTGGCTGTGCCATATAAATCTGTCTTAATGGCATCCCTGCTCATGAGTATAAATCGGAACATCTGGCCTAACCGGAACATTAGTTCTGACCAGTGTTTGTACCGTACACGCAAGCTGTGTGTAGTTTTTTGGAATGAGTGTCTAACTAGCGGCCCAGGAGAATCCGAAACACTAAAAATCCGGATGTTATTATAAGTGGGTATATACATAAATTCAGGTGTTTAGTTGCGTATACAAATAGTGTCTCCAATTTGGGAATAGTATCATTGTTGGTACCAAGTTAGTGTCAGATTCTGATAAGAACAAGTGGTAACATAAATCCTTATAATTTCTAATATAAGAGTAGACTTTGAGCGTTTAATTTTACTCTGGAGTGTTCTTCGATTAAAAAAAAATCCCGTACCGGTTTTACCTCGTGCTATCGGTACTGATGGCGTCAGTACTGTGGAATTAGCTATTGCCAAAAAGATTCGGCATTAGGAACCCTATTGTGTACCTGACAGCAAGCCAAGCCACCACTTGTTTCGACCCAATTATCGCATCTTTGCAATCTGCCGATATGAGTTTTCATCGGAGACTTATTGCTCCGGTTTTGGGATGGCGCAGGACCATATTCTCCACCAATGATAATGGATAATGTTTCTCTCAAAGAACCAACAAGCACCATTTTGTTGAGCCAGTCTGATTTTTCACGATGTTGAATTTGATTATATCTTACTCTGATGCGTTATTTTTGCATGATCAATAGCTTTGCTTCGTTGTTGAGAAACAATATAATAACACATGCCTTGCGATCGATGGTCAGATTGTGTTTAAGCGCAACGAAAACTCGAGTATTGTTGCGCTACTATTCGACTCAATGCGCTGAACAAAGATGATAGACGCTGCTCTAACCAACGGCTTCAAATGGACAGAGTGATAATGGAAACATGGCGAAAATAGGCTCATTACCCTATAATTTGTCGTTTGTACCACGTGCTATCCTCGTATATAAATGACCAAGGGCAAAGATAAATTGGACCGGAATGATAAACCCACCTCAAAATTATTCCTTTCCCTGTTTCTTCCAATGCTCCTCGAATAAAAAATATCCAGCCAGTAAAAATGGACCCTGGGGTATCTACTTCCAGCTCAACTCGAAATTGCCGAATATTTTAGAGGTGACACGGGAGCTGACGCCTCAACACCCGGCTATAACTCAGATACCAAGTGTTCGAGCTTGCTTGTTGCGAGTGTTTCACAAAGCAATGTAGGGTATACGTACCTGCTAGGCCAGTAGAGTTAGAAGGCGTCGTCGCCGAACCGGATCTGAAGTGCGAAGACATGTTTGATGTACGGTTTTAGCTGCTTTCAGGATCATTCACTTCAACAGTTGAAGGTTCTGGAATGCAAGTAATTGTGTTCAGCAAAAACTGCGAAGAATGGGAATACAACTTCTTCTCTATAGGACTCGCCTCGAGTGGCACTCGCCGGGTCTACTCTACCTAATTTGGTTCCCCTGGATAAAGTTATTCTACTTGGTCGCTTGTTTTTACCGCGGATAATGAACTGAAGCAATTTCAAGCAGTTGAGCCACAGCCACAATGGCAATAAGAAACCGTGAGGTTAAAGCTAAGAGAGCATGCGGTAGGGCAACTGGAAAGTTTACTCCGGGGGCCATCCGCATCCTCTTTAATCATGTCCTGCGAACAAGCAGCGTGGGGATAAAATTGATCACTCCCTTAACGAAGCGCTCTGATACAGAAATGCTAAAGAATGCTTCTCCACCAGTCCTATCCGAAAATTCCTTTACTCCTTTGACTCGAGTTGAGCAAGAATCTAACGATTCATAAGAGGGAACATCTACAGGATATATCTTTCCTCTCCTAGACTGCCTCGTAAGGGTTACAAGATGTCCTCTTCTGAAAGTGCGCAACTACAACCAATAAATCCAATGGAAGTACTGCCATAAAGCCGAAGCAAGTTGATCCCGGACTTCGAAATTTGAGCTCCTACAAGGAGTTTCCGCTAATAGGGACATCAAAAACTCCTTTTTTCAAACAGATACTCAGTCCAATAATGAACTTATGACACTTTCTGACATCGTGGACTTACTTTTCACAACTTTTAACATTACTGAACCTTTTAAAAGCCTTCTGATAACTTTTCTCTCCATAGTTACAACAGTTGACTGCTAAATGGCTTCTCCTTGCATCCTTCGACGGTTAAGCCATCGAACGAGGTTACCGATTCCGCCCTACTTCCACAGTGGAATTACAGAAGTATTTTCCCGAAAATTGATTTTTTTTTAAATCATACTAAACAGTTTAAGATGTGACGCATTTGCGTCAGCCGAAACTTGGTTAACTTCCGATATAGATCTCACCTTCTACTTTTTAATATTATTCGTCTGGATCAAAAAACCCTTACGGAAGTGCTATTCTTTCGATCGAATTAACATCTGTTCGACACTTGGCATTGCAGTTGTCACTTTTCAAATCAGGATCAAATGCAGAGATATTTTCAATGCTTCCATCTATATTTCTCCTAGCACCAAACGCTTTGTAATATCACGGAATTTTTCCCGGTGTTTAGTTCTAGGAGACCTTAACTCGCTCTGTACGGTAATTCAATATCGTTTTGCGATAATTTCAACATGACACGGGAGAAATGATACGGATTATTACAGCACCTCGTTAGATTTTTGCTATGCTCAACATCACTACACTCTTGGATTGCATGTGGGAGGTGATACCTGATTCCAATGGTAGCCTATCGTGATTTCAATTGCTAACGATTCAAATAGACGAAACAATCAATGTCTCTTGTGACCTCACACTGAACGTTGATTAGAAGAGTTACGTGTACCGCGATATCCGACAAAATCGAATTCACTCAAGAATTTTATCCGGTGGAAGACTGCAGGTTTTTGTTTGGCTTGATTCTCGACAACGCGAATCAAGCTAAAATTAAACCTGTACCCGGCACGTACACCCACACGCAGTTCTCTCACCCCATGGTGGGACAAAGAGTGCTCAGACCTGAGCAAAGAAAAGATCACAGCCTATAAGGCCTTCCGGGACGACGGGTTACTCGCTTGCTATCGACAGAACGCGTCGTTAGATACGGGAATAAAGAGTCAAATGAAAACCAAAAAACGCAGTTATTGGTGCCGGTTCGTTTACGGGTTAACGAGAGAAACATCGATGAGCACTGGTTTGAGCACGACACTACGTATGCGTAACCGGAACAGTACCAACTAAAACGTGCAATATTAAAACCGCTGGGTATTCGCCACGAAGATATGCCCGAACTCTGTCTCGATACAGAAAACAGTTCCGCACCGCTTCTACTCGCGATTCCACGAACGAAACGACGTTTTCGATGGTGAAGCTGTAACATGCTCCGTAATTATGCAACAATAACGTACCGGCCTATGTTAGTAAAGTGCATGTGGCATCAGTTTTCTTAGATATTAAGGGGGTTTTAGACACATTTTCTGTCAACGTGTTTAAACAACTTTATGCTAAATTTGTTGACTGGAAAACACATGCATTTTGCACTTTGCGATTTAACCCTTTCATGCCCAACTTTTTTCTAGTGCATGAGGAGTTTCAAAACTATTTTTCCTTGAAAACGGTGGGATCAAGAAACAAGAAAAGCTTTTTTTCATAAAGATAGGTGCTTCCCTTGCAGTGTTAGAATCTGCTCAATTTTTACCTTCAAATGCTCAATATAATTCTCCTAGAATATTTACAATAGTCCAATTACACGGAAAACGTAGCCAAAGACAGTCTACATTGATAAGTTTTATCAGTTTTCAATAATATTGCATCATAACGAAGATATAGGAAAAATGAATTTTCCGTCGTTAATGTAAACTGTCCCTGGCAGCACTGCTCCATCGGAATCCAATCATACTAATTGCAATAACTTCAGTTATAGAGCTGATCCTTGTAATTGTTAATACTTAATTGAAAGGCAATAGTCACATTTATTAACCTCACTTGTTTTTGTGAGCATATCTTTCCTCAATCAAAAGTTATAGCTGTTTAAAAACGTTGTTGTCCACAACCAACATGGGCATGAATGGGTTAACAACATCGCAATTTAGATATATGGGTCTTCCCCAGGGCTTATGTCTAAGTCCCCTTCTTTACAATGACATTGACGATTGTCTTGCCAATTCATGCATGCCAAGACACCTTGCAAACGACGAAGTGGTCTCTATTACAAGTTCCAATGTTGTCGGTTTCCAAGGACCATTACATGATACGTTGGACAATTTGTCTGCTTGGGCTCTCTTGCTGGACATCGAGTTATTCACGGAGAAAACTGAGCTGGTCGTTTTTCCTAGAAAGTGGAAGCCGGTGCAACTCCAGCTTCTATTAATGGGTGTAACGATCAACCCGGTTTGCTCATGTAAATATCTTGGGGTATGCCCTAGTATCAATTGTGGTTTTATGGCACTCTTGAAACCCTTCTTAAAATTTAGAATGCACTTGTAGTCTGCTATAAAACTAGAATTGCTACTTGGGTGGTTCGACTCGAAAGGTTGTTGAAGATGTCACATTAGGTATCTGAAACAGAAATGCCAACAAAGGATCAATTTTCTCCGGCAATAATTGGAACATGGGGTGCCCACCAAGGAGATCTGTTCAGGCTGTAACAAACAATGGTATTGTCGGTTACGGAGAAGGGGTTTTTCTGCTTTCGCTCCGCAGCGAACATATACTTCATCAAACTGGAGAGAATCCAGTTGCCTGTGCATTACCTTGGGTTACATGCAGTCGACCCATACGATAGTCTCGAAGTTCTGGTGGGCGTTCCCCCGCTCAAAAATCAATTTTGGGAACTCTCATGTCGATTGCTCTTCCGATGCGATATCGACACGAACTCGTTGGTGATTGAAAACTTCGATAGGTTCGTCGAGCTTAATTCGCAAACCCGATTTAGGTCCTTGTACTTCGGCTACACAGCACATAACATCAATACTTCTTCGCACAATCCCGAATACCTGACACATCCCGAATACGACGATTATTAGACGAATCTTCCAACACTTGGTGTGACAAAAAGTGTCCCGATGCATAGGAAGCGAGGCAAATCGCTTTGCAAAGATTTTCTGGAACGTAAAGGGGGAACATCTGAAAATTTAATAAAAATGATGGTTTGTCTAGAGAAACAATGAATCAATGAAAACTATTTGGAACACAGCCAGAAAAATTCGACATCGTAATTTTGCTAATGAAAGCAAAGAATTCTCGAATGGTTGGATTTTTAATTTTGTCAGTAAAACTTGTCCACACGCAGAAAACCATTCGCAATTCTTTATAAGTAACGACGTTATGGCTTCTCCGTGGACAATAATGGAATTTTCAAATGCACTCCTCTCATGCGATAATAATGATCCGGGTCCACAAAGAATGAAGTTCAACTAGATGAAACACCTCCCCGATCTTGCAAAAAGATGCTAGAACTTATTCAAACAGTTTTTTTTCTGGCAGAATATTGTCCCGAGTGACTGGAATCAAGTGAAAGTTATCGCCATTCTAAAACCTGGAAAGCGTACCTCCGACCATAACTCGTACCGTCCGACTGCAATGCTATCCTGCATCAGTTGGAGAAAATTATCCTACGACGTCTTGACGATTTGGTTGAAGCAAACGGCGTGTTATCAGATACTCGAATAATTGCATTTTTGATATGGCGATTTGACCCCCTCTCTACAATTTGAACGGGAATGATATTGCTAATTATATTGTCAGTCTATACACTCTAATGCAACTTGCAGATGACGGCGTGGTGTCTGTTACAAGATCAAAAGCTATAAATTTACAACAACCATTGCAAGATAGCGTGTGTAATAGAGTGACAAGAAAAAAATGGCCCCTATCGGCCCACCCCTGACTCGATTTCTAGCCCCACCAGAAGTACTTGCTCAAAATTTGAAGCAAATCGGACAAGTCTAGCTACCGGACCAACGTGCCTGAAGTTTGTATGGGATTTTTCGACAATTTACATGGAGAAATCCACTAGCTCGCATTTAAGCCGCTAGGTGGCGCTACTTGCACCGTATTATCACTGTAATTGAAAATATGAAACATAATTTAATTATCTACAACTTTGTCGAAGACTGCTAGTCGATCCGGCTTTGGTAAAGTTACTTTTTTTCGTGGGAATAGAGTAGTGATACACAACCATGCGCTGCTTGGCCCCATGCAAAACTGACTCCGACATCCCTTCTTTAAAAGTTTAACCCTTGTGAAGGCAAGCTAAAATCCTAACATTAAAGGGCAAGCCGGGCCTCTCAGGCCCGTCTAAATTCAAGCTCCTTTTTGCCGTTCTCATATAGAAAGGTTATGCAATCGGTCGAAATTTCGACTTTTTAACCGAGACCCGCGCGAGCCAAATCTCTTATACCATTCGACTCAGTTCGTCGAGGTCGTAAAATGTCTGTATGTGTGCGTGTATGTATGTATATATGGATGTAAGTATGTGCCAAACAATCTCACCGATTTTTCTCTAAGGTGGCTGGACCGATTTGTACAAATTTAGTCTCAAATGAAAGGTGCAGCCTTCCCATCGGTCGCTATTGATTTTTTTATTGATCCGACTTTCGGTTCTGGAGTTACGTGTTGAAGAGTACAATCACACTGCAAATTTCCATAGAAACTGATACCACCATGATGTCCAAATGATGCAATATATATTAAAATATGTGCAACATTACTTGGCTTTGCATGTCTAGATCATTAATGACCCACCGAAGGCACTTCGACCACATTGGCCAGCTATGGCGGTTCTTGATGCATCGGGGGAACTTACCAAGTTCCTAAAATAATGTCATACCTATTTCTCAGCGAATTCTTTACCGATTTTTACAAACTTGGTTTCAAATGAAACGTACAGCATTCCCATTGGTTCCTGTTGAATTTCTAATTGATCCGACTTCCGGTTCCGGAATTACAGGATGATGAGTACGAACACGCAGTAAATCCCGATTTCAGTGTATAAGGCGATGGATGTAAAAAGGTCAAATTTTTTTTCCAAAAGGTGAGTACTCGGAAGATCACGTCGACTGTCGATTGGTTCTGAGCTCCATTTCGTTTGAACACGACCAATAAATGTTTCTGGGTTGCTATTAATTTCTTCTGATGCATAACCGGAGTAGGGGAGAGAGGGTAACAATGAAACACATTTTTTCTACAATTTAATTTTGATGATAATACATGTTATTTGTGTAATCAAAAGTGATACATAGTGCCACTATGTTGTTAACTAATACATATATTTTTTCCAGCTGGTAAAATTCACGGGAAATAACATTTTTTGGATAATAAACAGTTGGTGGTAAAATGTATCAGTGTGCCCCATGGGTAGGAACTATGAAACACGATGTCGTCTATAGTGAAATATTCTACTTATAAATTTTATTCTTTTGTTTTGACGAAGAATGATCCTAACGCTTTGAATTAAAGTTATATTGAGGCGAAAATCGTTTGTTTACGAAAGAATCCACTATATCATCGCGTAACATCGAACCACCATATATGCATATTAGCTGCAATCCTGAAATAAGAGACAATTTCTACAAAATTTGGCCAAATTTACTAATTTTGCACTATATGAGTAGTATTTAGTGTGGAAAATCGGAACCCATTGACATTTTGAGACAGACCACAAAAACAAACAAAAATCACTGTTCCCCATACGCCATCGTTTCACAGTTACCCAATGGGTCTATTCATGAAAATTGTGAAATCACACAGAACCATGAGTAGTTACCAAAAAACTTTGTTCGCGGCAAATGTTGAGCATAAAATTTGCAATAAATAGCAATAGACTAAACATTTATTCAATGAATGGTAATTCATAAAGATGGAATAATGTTTATCATTGCAAATTTACTCTGGCTATCACAAAACAAACAAATATCCATTAAAAGAGATAGAGTTATCAGATCTCTTCCAAAATATAGCAACACGTGTAAAGAATTAGAAATTGTGAAATATGAGGGAATTAGACGATTCCGATCATGCATTGTGATTTTATTGCGAATGTTTCATAGTTCCTGCTGATCCACTGTTACCCTCTCTCCCCTACATATTTAGATTCTTCTTCCCAGTCTGTATCAGATTCATTGTCGGAAGCAATATCATTCGCATCTTCTTCCTCGCTTAGCATATCAGCTTCGGCATCATCTGCTGTTGAATTTGCTCGAATTTCTTCCATTATTTCAGATTCTTTGAGACGATTGAAAACATGGGCATATCGTTTTATAGCCATTTAATTTTTTTGTTGCTTTTAGATCCTACAATTTGAATAATTACGACAACTATAACACAAAGAATAGACAATAACGACAGAGTTAGGTTATGTTGTATCCAAATAATTGTCAAGTAGACCACAGTGGGTGACATAAAAGTATTTACCCAAAAAATATGACACACGTCACTATCGTATGCTATTTTTACATTTCTTATAAATGAAATGTATAGAATTCGCTCAAACTTTCAAGATTTTTTTCTTTTAAGAAAATGTAAAAAGATAAAATCAATCAAAACATGAAAAAAAATCCTGCTAATTTGAAGATGAACTCTTCAAAATGTTGGATAAATATTAATGTATAAAACCCGTGGTATTCCTAGTAAATGTTGCATGCACACCGGGCCTGCCAGGCCCGGTTTGCCTTTTTGTGCATATAAAAAATTCAAACATAGCTGCGCATCACTCCATCGATGAAAATTTCACAATTCTTTATTTTTGTTATAGATTTCAAAGCTACTTATCAAAATTTCCATGCCCAAGCTTATACTGCATACACATTTTTTTGTAACTAAAAAATTGTAACGTGCCGGGCCTCTGGGACCCGGTTGCCTTTTTGAGGGTTAATAACTTTTTTTTAACAAAGCCAGATTGGCTAGCAGTCTTCGACAAAGTTGTATATAATTAAATTATCTTTCTTATTTTTTCACTTACAGTGATAATACGATGTAATCAGTGTCACCTAGCGGCGAAAATGCGAGCTAGTGGATTTTCTCCATGTAAATTGTCGAAAAATCCCATACAAACTTCAGGCACGCTGGTCCGGTAGCTAGACTTGTCCGATTTGCTTCAAATTTTGAGCAAGTACTCCTGGTACGATTAGGAATCGACTCAGGAGTGGTCCGATGGTGTTTTGAAAAATTTACTATTTTTGTAAGCAGTCTAGTGAGCAATTTATCAATTCGGGATTTGAAGCTGGGAATCGATTTCTTTTTGGATAAAACAGAGTTACTCGTTTTTCAAGGAAGCGTAATCCAGCTCAGCTTAAACTTCAGCTGGTTGATGGAATAATAGCCCAAGTCCTCCCTTCAAATATCTCGGGATTTGGTTCGATTCTAAAGGCAAGCGGGGATACATAAAGTGTCGGATAACGAAATGCCACCAAAGGATAAATTGTCTTCGAACAATAACTGGATCTTGGTGAGGTACTCATTCAAGTGACCTCAAAAGATTGTATTAAACAACGATATTCTCAGTAATGGAGTATGGGTGCTTCTGTTTCCGTCCAGCTGCGAACACTCACATTAAATTGAAACGAATGCAGTACCGTCATTTAGGAATCGCGTCAGGTTTCATACAATCTACCCATACAAAGAGTCTTGATATACAAGTTCTTCCTTTAAAATGCCGGGTCAGGGGTATCTCCTCTCGTTTACTTATTCGATGGGAGGTTATGATTCTACTGGTAATTGAAAATTTAATCGTGCTTCAACCCCAAACCACTAGCTGCTTCAGATTCCGATTTATTTTTCGACACGTCCATGCGAGACTCGTAGAATCCCAGACAGCCTACGCTCGCTGGAGGTCCCTATAATATTGACATGTAAAGGCCAACGCATTGACTGCCATAACATGTTCTATACAGACGGTCACGAATCGATGAGCCAACTTGATTCAGTATTTACAACAATAACGTTTCAATTTCTCTCAAACTTGTAGAATCCGTCTCTGTCTACATAGCCGAAGTATAAGCAGTTGACTAAAGTTTGCAAATCATTAATGCATTACCGTTGGGTCATTATTTCAACTTCACGGGTAACCTCAGTACAGTTGAAGCTCTACCCGTTATGAGAGTTGATTAAAATTATCACTTTCCGTTCTTTTTTGGGAAAGATACGGGAATATCTAAGTAACTTAACTGGGACGGTGGATGCCCCAGTTATCCCTAAAGTATCAACGGAGGCATGGTATAAAGGGTTGAAAGTATATCGGAACTTCATTCGTGTGATGTCTAGGCTCATGTACAACATTTATACTTTAGGTGCACATCTCCGCCATATTGAGCTGGCAGAGAGTAATCGTTGTGCTTGTGGAGAGGGTTACCACGAAATTGAGCATGTTGTTTGGTCGTGCAGTGAAGTCCAAAGAAGACAATATTCCTGTTCGAGACATCATGGCTTACTGCAATCTTCAATATATGAACGATTCTATCATTTTCAAAAATGCAGTTTTTATCAAAATTTTAATACCTGGGGTACCTAGGTACCTGTGGATGTCACATAAGGCTTCAGTTTACGTCGCAGAATTAGCTGCTATTCAGTACACCCTTGGCATCATCGAGACTCTGCCCACAGATCACAACTTCATCATTTCGGACAGCCTCAGCTCTATCGAGGCTCTTCGTGCGGTGAAGCATAAAAAGCAATTCCCGTATTTTCTGAGGAAGTCTCTGCGCAAGTTATCTGAAAAATCTTTCCAGATTACCTTTGTTTGGGTCCCCTCTCATTGCTATATCCCGGGTAATGAAAAAGCCGACTCTTTTGCAAAGGTGGGCGCATTAGAAGGTGACATCTACGAAAGACCAATTTGCTTCAACGAATTTTTCAGTATTTGTCATCAGAGTACACTCGACAGTTGGCAAAACTCGTGGAGCAATGGGGAACTTGGACAATGGTTACATTCAATTATCCCGAAGGTATCAACGAAAACTTGGTTCAGGGGGATGGATGTGGGTCGGGATTTCATACGTGTAATGTCCCGGCTTATGTCCAACCACTACACATTGGATGCGCATTTGCGGCGTATTGGGCTCACAAAGAGTAGTTGGTGCGCTTCTAATGAAGGTTATCACGACATCGATCACGGTATCTGGGCGTGCACTGGGTATTGTGGCGCCAGATCGCAGTTAAAGGTTTCCCTCCGGGCCCGAGGTTGACCACCCGAAGTTCCAGTTCGGGATATCTTGGCAAGTCGCGATTTTTCCTATATGTCTCTCATCTACCTTTTTATTAAATCGACAAATATCCTAAACTAGCCCATATCGTTTATTTATCGTTTTTAGAAGTTCCCTTCCTTCCTTTTGGAGCACCAGAGGGCCACTATGTGATTGCCGTCACCTTTACCACGCCTGCAAAAAAGAAGTCAAAGCGAGAGCAGGTCGATGATCTGATCATTCTTGAAGGATTCTCCCTGTTCCTGATATAACTCCTGCTGCTGTTACAAAAACCAATTTGTATTATATTCCTAGTTTTAAGATAGCCTTGAATCGTTTAATTTTTTTTGTTTCCCATCTTGTATACCTAATTGTATTCCTAGTTTTAAGATAGATGTGAAATTACTCATAAAAGTTTGTTCCTCTTCTTTTATATTAATCTACATTCCTAGTTTTAAGATAGCTGTAATTTTTTTTTGGAAAAAATAACTATTGTTCAATCTTGTATATCGAATCGTATTTTTAGTTAAAGATAGTTGTAAAAAATGTTCCTCTCAATATTAAAAAAATATTTGTGCATTGTAACCTTTTAGTTTTAAAATATTTAAAATCTAAAAAAAAAGAATTTGGCACCGCCAAGCTAACGCATTTGTGCCTATTAAATAGACGAACAGAATAAAAAAATTAAAAAAGAGTTTATCACACGAAACGTTGGAGGAGACCAATCAGTACAAAAATTGAGCTTTGTTAAAATCCACCATTAATGCCAAATCATTATGTGAATTGAATAGTTGCCCGGGTGGATTAGCTCGTTACGAAATGAAAAGCGAAACCGTAAAAAATATAACTATTTTCGAAATCAGCGTAACCATATCTGAAGAAATAAACCGTGATTTATTTTAATTTGGTCCCAGCTAACTTTCCCCGCATACCCCCATAAAACTGAAACTTTTGTTCAACTCTACCACAACACTAAAAACAGATAATTCTAATTCTTGTTCCAAACTGTGCTCCCGCAAATGACTTTCCAAGGCAACTGTGTCAAGACTGTCACAGTTTCGAAAGTTTCCCAAACTGACCTTTCATTTCCAAAAACGTCGCCCAACTGTCTCCGGGGCTAAAGGAGCGGGCAGCAGCAATTGTGCAAGAAATGAAAAACTTTCGCCTGAGAACTCACTTCGTTCTCATTTCAAAACACTTGCGATAGGCGGCAAAAGCAAACGAGACTTATTTATATCCTGCTAAATAAAGTATCTCACATCGTTTAAATTGGAACGTTCGCGATACTGGGGGGGTCGACGTAGTGGGAGGCAGAACTAGCGGACGTGACCGTAGTCAGTTGCTTTACCAGTTATCCTTCGGCCACATATAGTCTCAGCTTTGCCTCTGTTGTTGTTGTTGTTGTTGTTGTTGTTGTTAAGCTTTGGATAAACCCTTACTTTTGCTGGCCCTGAACGCGGAGTATGCCACCGGTCGGTGCGGTAATCCACCAGACACCTCCACCACGACCGATCCTCCATCGACCAACATGCGCTGTGCGGAACGAATGTATCTCCGGAAGAAGCAGATAGAGAAAATACTGTCATGCTTAATGAAACAGGACGATAAGCGACGAGTGAAAAATGTACCCGACACTCTTGGAATGCCCATGCCATCCAGAGGAACTCGTCACCCCTCCCCCGTTGCCTCACCCGATAGTGCACCGATTCTATGACTAAGATGGTTCCTTCAAACAACAGTCTAGCATTGCATCAGGATGTAGAAACCGGCTTGGAGCTTTCCAAAACGTGAAACCGGAAACAGTGTCAGCAACTGCTACGGTCTCGATTCGTCTACTGTGTCAGTATTTTGTTTTTTTTTTATTTCGGAACCTTTCTGCAGAGTCAATTTAAAAACGATTACGTTAAAATTATTTCAAACTGGATGTAGCAGCACGGCAGGAAGGATTTCCCACCCATCGAATTGAGCATGAAAATTGATCAGCACAACAATGAGAACATTTTGGCTCCCAAAATAGTCACAATCGAACTGGAAGAGTCCTTCGAAAACCATAGAATAGCGTCCCCTGTTTTTTTTGTTTGAAGGAACAGCAACAAAAAGTACCCCGATTACGGGAGAAACTGCTGACAACTTTCCATTCAATGTTTCAAGTCTTTTGGCTCCGTTCGAGCTCAATTGATTTATTTGCTGGTCGTGAGATAAAAGGCGTTTTTGTCGTAATGCATTCCGGTAGCCAATTTGCGAATAATGACTTTGGGGTGAGAGGAAATTCCTTTCAGTAGTAAGTTTTTTTTCTTCGTTCGGTGAATGCTGGTTAAGAAGTTTTGTGAAAGGAGCGCATGGTCTGTTTTGTCTGCTGATTGCGGGTGTACTAAATTTTTATTCGAGCGGGAAGGACACGGGAACAGGAGAGCCTTGTGGTTTTTCTAGAATCAATTGGTTGTATCAAAGAAGTGTGAAGCACTTCGCCTTATTAGAATCAAACCATCGTGATTCAAAGTGTAATTGGATAGAAAATGAGGTGTGGGTGTGTTTCTTTAAGGAGCGACACAAAGACTCCGTATTATCAACGTGAAAGATTATGGCAGTATGCTGGATCAGTTAGTTACTCGAAATTGAGTTTTGGTTCATGCTATTGTAAGAAATATTCATTATTCATTATTCATTAATATTGATTTAGTCTGATTCATCTAAACAGACAGAAACTAACGAAAATGGCAATGCTATACTTAAAATTGAAATGTAAACCCAATAAATTATCTTTACAGTTGAGTTGTGCAAGTTAACTGTAAAAATCCATTGAAAATTCATTCCTTGTAATTTAAAATATGAATAAAAATTTCATAAGATGATTTAGTGTATATTCTGGCAAATTGTTTTACTGGTAACGACATTCTATGTATTTATGATGCCCAACCAGTTTATACACTTGGTAAATTCATTTAATTGCATACAATTGCTTGATATTAGTGTTATAACAACTAATGGTTTTCTAACAGTTTTTGACATTGAAAATATCTTTCTGCACTATCTGGGGCTGGGTGTCATTCTAAAATCTAAAATCAAACGAGGTCACGATTTTGCCTCACTATTTTGAACGCTAATAACTCTGTTATTTATTAATGGATTTCCGTGTTTTTACCACTAAACATTTTGGTATAAATTGAAATAATGTTCTATTACTACATAGTTCATGTGTTAAGTAGTAGCTATTGTAAAAAGCGATATCGGAAAACGTAACAGAGTCGTCAATATGGAGCACCTAGCGACTCAATCGAATTTCACGAGCTTATAAATAGAGGTGCCGCGTGCCTGTTTTACCCAGTCGATGCTTGCTTTCCAAACGAGCAACATCATGGCTATATCGTCCGGACAGTACAATAAGCGGTGAGCGCTATGGCATTTCTGCAACCCGCACACAGTTAAACCGTGTACAACTTGTACCCGTTTCCTTGCTATGTGCAAAGTTTATTGTCCGCTGCACGAGTTGAAACTTCGCGACAATTCGAACAGCCGACAAAGTGGTTCTGCTAGGCCGGAAATGCATTTCTTTTCAGAAGCATAAACAGAATACCATCTGGGCCAGGAGAAGACGATGATTTTAGCGTAGAGGCAGCTGAGATAATTTGCAAATTGTTCACTTGAAGCTTATCGAGTGTTCAAGTTGAGGTACACTACTGGTGGCAACATGGCGCGCAGACAAGGAGAATTTTGCAGATACCTTACGTATCGTTCTCGACTTCGCCATCTAAAAACATCGTCGAAAGTAAACCGGTTTCATTTCGCTGCTCGTTCGCATATCTCCAGAAATACTTTGGGTCCGATTTCAGCTACGTTGCATTCTTCGTTCGTAGCTGGGAAAAAACAATTTTGACGTAGGACTACGTCTTTGTTTTCGATATGGGGGTGCACTCTGCAAATTCTACAAAAATGGTGTGTAACGAAAAGTGGTCCAATTTTAAACGCATATAATTCAGCCATCTCACGATAAATTTACATTTTTTTTGCGCAAATCGCCCCGAAATACTTCTAAGAATAGATTCCAATAGATAAACCCAAAGATTTTTGATATCATAGCAATAAAAAATTAAATAATGTACAACCTTGTCAAAATATCGCGCATTAACACACAGAAGATAGCGCTTCCCAAGCCCTGTACGACGGATTGGTATACCTAGCGCGCAACGCTTCTATGAATGACGTCATCATCGACTATTTAAAGAACGGACTTGGCCAGACACGCTCAGTTCCCTGTTGAACGGCTGGCGAAGCAGGTCACTGCGCTGTGTTTTTTACAGCCAGTGTATCTGAGCTAGAAGTCCGTCTAACAGGCGACCGCTCCAACTGCTTCCTAAATGCCGCTGTAATGTTGCCAGTAAATTTTTGGTTTAACTAGCACATCTATTTGCGCTTGAAATTAAGTAATGTAGTGGTAGCAATAAGCTTCCCATTTTGGTTTAAACGCAAGGACAGTTTTACATTTCTTATAAAAGAAATGTATAGAATTCGCTCAAACTTTCAAGATTTTTTCCGAGGCCCGGAGGGCCGAGTCTTATATACCAATCGACTCAGCTCGACGATTTGGGACAATGTCTGTGTGTGTGTGTGTGTCTGTGTGTGTGTGTGTGTATGTAACGGACAAATTCTCATTCGTGTTTCTCAGCAATGGCTGAACCGATCTTATCCAAACCGATTTTAAATGAAAGAACTAAAAAACAGTATGAACGCTATTAATTTGTTTTTGATTCTGATGTTTAGTTTCCAAGATATGAATGTTTGAATGCGCAAAAATGGCGTTTTTTGCAGTTTTTTTAAATTATCTGCCGAAATTGACAATGTAGATTAACAATTTATATGTTTTTAGACAGCTTTAACGAATACCTTTCGAACAAGCTATAGATTGTTGAAATCGTACTATTATCAAAAGAGATATTTAACATTAAATGCGGACGAAAGATTTTTATCATTTCCCATAGCCAGAAATATGACCAAAAACATGTAATCTATTATTAACGCCAAAACGGCTTATTTTAGGTCAATAGTATCTTCGGAGAATTTAATGGAGGCAATATGCCCTTTCTTTTGGTATTGTGCTTTTGCTGATTAAACCCCCTATGAGTGAGATATTTTCACAAATTTTTTTGGAAGTGATTATATCGAAATGATGCCTTCAGCAAATTTGTAGCTCTTACTTTTGCGAATAACGTTACTGAAGACTTCAAATATCTATTTTGAATACTTTAAAAGTTATGGCTTGTTGTTTGTTGATTACTCTTTGTCGCTTATTTATTTTTTTTTTTTTTTATTCATTTCGTTTATTTGATAGGCACAAATGCGTTAGCTTGGCGGTGCCAAATGCTTTTGTTTTTACATTTTGGATATCTTAAAACTAGGAGGTTACAATGTTGAAATATTTTTTTTTACAAAGGAAAAGAAAGTTTACAGCTATCTTAAGACTAGAAATAAGATTCAATATACAAAAGAGGGCCAAAAGATTTTTTTATGAAAAAAATTTAAAACAAGGGATTCACTTTGATATACAAGAGGGGGAGTAATAGTATTTTACGAAATATTTTACGGTTATCTTAAAACTAACAATATAGTTTAGTACACAAAAGGGGGAACAAATATTTATGAGAAATTTCACAGAAATCTTAAAACTAGGGATTCAATTCTATTTACAAGATGGAGGACAAGAGTTTCAATAAAGAGTAAAAATTATAGCTATCTTAAAACTAGGAATACAGAATACTAATTTGAATTTTTTAACTAAAACTTATGCTTGGTCAAGATATTCAAAGGGTGGCTTATTTCCGCATCAGTGTAGCAGCAGTTGTATCAAAGACAGGGGAGAGACAGGGAAAGAAGAGCAAAACTTGCAACTTTCGCTCGAACGGCGGGGGGGGGAGGGAGATCAGCGTATCAAATTTGCGCCTCAGTCTAGTAAGTCGTCGAGTACCGGATTGGCGGATGGTATTCTTCGGACCCGCGGGGAATCCTTCAAAAGTCATCGGACCTCGAGTCGCTCTCGCTTCAGTTTCCTTCTATGCAGGCGTAGTGGTAAGGGCGACGGCGGTTACATAGTGGCACTCTGGAGCTGATCGGTTCCACAAGGCAGGAGGAAACTCTAAAAACGAGAAATAAAAGAGAGGGGCTAAATTGGGATATTTATCGTTTTTATGAAGGTATAAATAAGGGACATATAGGGGAAATCACGAGTTGCCAGCATATCTCGGACTGGTACATTGGGTGGTCTACCTCGGGCCCGAAGGGATTCCTTTAACTGAGACCTGGCGTCACAATACCCGGCGCACACCCAGACAACGTGTTCGATGTCGTGATAGCCCTCGTCACAAGCGCACAGACTACTCTCCGCAAGCCCAATACGCCGCAAATGCGCATCCATGGTGTAGTGATTGGACATAAGTCGGGACATTACACGAATAAAATCCCGACCCACATCCATCCCCCCGAACCAAGGCTTCGTTGATACCTTTGGGATAATCGAATGTAGCCATCGTCCAAGTTCCCCATTGCTCCACGAGGTTTGCCAACTGTTGAGCGTCCTCTGACGACAAATACTAAAAAATTCATTGAAGCAGATTGGTCTTTCGTATATGTCACCATTTAATGCGCCCACCTTTGCTAATGAGTCGGCCTTTTCATTGCCCGGGATAGAACAATGAGAGGGGACCCAAACAAAGGTAATCTGATAAGATTTTTCAGATAACGTACACAAGGACTCCTGTATCATCCCCAGAAAATACGGGAGTTGCTTTTTAGGCTTCACCGCACGAAGAGCCTCGATAGAGCTGAGGCTGTCCGAAACGATGAAGTAGTGATCTGTGGGCAGAGTGTCGATGATCCCAAGGGTGTACTGAATTGCAGCTAACTCTGCGACGTAAACTGAAGCGGGATCATTGAGCTTGAATGAAGCGGTGATAGTATTGTTGAAGATACCGAAGCCAGTGGACCCATCGAGATTTGATCCGTCAGTGTAAAACATTTTGTCGCAGTCGACTTCTCGGAATTTATTATAAAATATATTGGGGATCACCTGCGGGCGTATATGGTCCGGGATTCCACGAATCTCTTCCTTCATGGATGTGTCGAAGAATACAGTAGAATCAGAAGTATCTAGCAAACGAACACGGTTGGGAGTATATGCAGAAGGATTAATGCTCTGTGCCATGTAGTCGAAGTACAAGGCCATAAATCGGGTTTGAGAATTAAGCTCGACGAGCCTCTCGAAGTTTTCAATTACCAACGGGTTCAGAATGTCGCATCGGATGAGCAATCGATATGAGAGTTCCCAAAATCGATTTTTTAGCGGAAGAACGCCCGCCAGCACTTCGAGACTCATCGTATGGGTCGAGTGCATGCAACCCAAGGCAATGCGCAAGCAACGATACTGGATTCTCTCCAGTTTGATGAAGTGTATGTTCGCAGCGGAGCGGAAACAGAAACACCCGTACTCCATCACCGACAATATCGTTGTTTGGTACAACCTGATCAGGTCTCCTGGATGAGCACCCCACCATGTTCCAGTTATTGTTCGGAGAAAATTGATCCTTTGTTGGCATTTCTGTTTCAGATACCTAATGTGACATCCCCAGGTACCTTTAGAGTCGAACCAGACCCCGAGATATTTAAATGTGAAAACCTGGTTGATCGTTGCACCCATTATTAAAAGCTGGAGTTGCGCCGGCTCACGTTTCCTAGAAAAAACAACCAACTCAGTTTTCTCCGTGGAGAACTCAATACCCAGCTGAAGAGCCCAAGCAGACAAATTGTCCAAGGTATTTTGTAATGGTCCTTGCAAGTCGGCAGCTTTGGGCCCTGTAACAGAGACCACCCCGTCGTCTGCAAGTTGCCTTAGCGTGCATGAATTGGCAAGACAATCATCAATGTCATTCACGTAAAAATTGTAGAGCAGGGGACTTAGACATGAGCCCTGGGGAAGACCCATGTAGCTAAATCGCGATGTTGTTAAATCGCCATGCGAAAAGTGCATGTGCTTTTCAGACAACAGGTTTAGCAAAAAGTTATTTAAAATTGGCGAAAGACCATGCTGGTGCAGCTTCTCTGACAGAGTGTTGATAGAAACTGAGTCAAAAGCCCCCTTAATATCCAAGAAGACTGATGCCATCTGCTCTTTGTTAGCATAGGCCATTTGGATTTCTGTAGAAAGCAACGCAAGGCAATCGTTCGTCCCTTTGCCTTTGCGGAAGCCAAATTGTGTATCTGACAGTAAGCCATTTGCTTCAACCCAATTGTCGAGGCGAAACATGATCATTTTCTCGAACAACTTCCGAATACAGGACAGCATTGCAATCGGCCGATACGAGTTGTGGTCGGAGGCTGGTTTTCCTGGTTTTTGGATGGCGATGACCTTCACTTGCCTCCATTCATAAGGGACAATGTTACCCTCAAGAAACTTGTTAAATAAATTCAACAGGCGCCTTTTTGCAGTGTCAGGCAGATTCTTCAGCAAGTTGAATTTGATTCTGTCTAACCCTGGGGCGTTATTGTTGCACGATAAGAGAGCAAGTGAGAACTCCACCATCGAAAACGGTGTTTCGTTCGCGGTATCATGAGAAGACGCGGCGCGGTACGTTTTCTGTACCGGGACAGAGTCCGGACAGATCTTCTTGGCGAAAGCGAATATCCAACGGTTTGAATATTCCACGTTCTCGTTGGTACTATTATGATTACGCATACGTCGAGCCGTACCCCAAAGAGTGCTCATCGCTGTTTCTCTCGTTAACCCGTCGACGAACCGGCGCCAATAACTGCGTTTTTTGGCTTTCATTAGACTCTTCATTCGCCTTTCTAACGACGCGTACTGTTGATAGCTCGGGTAACCCGTCTTCCCGGAAGGCCTTATATGCAGTGGACTTTTCCGCGTACAGCTCTGAGCACTCTTTATCCCACCACAGGGTGGGAGACCGTCTATGGGTATTCGCGCTGGGTACTGGTTTAGTCTGAGCTTGATTCGCACTGTCGAGAATCAAGCCAGCCAAAAACCTGTACTCTTCCTCCGGAGGAAGTTCTTGAGTGGATTCGATTTTAACGGATATCGCGGTCGCGTAACTCTTCCAATCAATGTTCCGTGTGAGGTCATACGATACATTGATTGTTTCCGATGGTCTTGAACCGTTAGCAATTGAAATCACGATAGGCAAATGATCGCTACCGTGGGGATCAGGGATCACCTTCCACATGCAATCTAACTGTAGCGATGTCGAGCAAAGCGATAAATCCAACGCGCTTGCGCGGTGGTGTAGGAATCCGCGTCATTTCTCCCGTGTTTAAGATGGTCATGTTGAAATTATCGCAAAGATCTTGGATTAATGTTGATCTATTATCATCATGAAGACAGCCCCATACCGTACCGTGCGAGTTAAAGTCTCCCAGAACTAGCCGCGGTGCCGGTAAGGATTCCGTGATATTACAAAGCGTTCGGTGCCCTACCGAGGCTCTAGGAGGAATGTAGATGGAAGCAATGCAAAGGTCTTTACCTTTGATTAAAACTTGACAAGCGACAATTTCAATGCCTGGTGTCGAAGGGAGGTTAATTCGGTTGAAAGAATAGCACTTTTTGATCCCCAAAAGTACTCCTCCATAGGGGTTTTCTCGATCCAGACGAATTATATTAAAGTCGTGGAAGTTGAGATTTATATCGGAAGTTAACCAAGTTTCACATAATGCGAAAGCATCACATTTTAAATTATTTAGTAAAAATTTAAAGGAATCGATTTTCGGGAGGATACTTCTGCTGTTCCACTGTAGAACAGTGATCGAATCGGTGACCTCGTTCGATGACTTAGCCATCGAAGAATACGATCGCTGCAAGGAGGGGCCATTTAGTAGTCAACTGCTTCAAAAATGTTTGCACTATAGGGAGAAAACGTATCAGAAGGCTTTTAAGAGGATCAGTAACATTGAAAGCTGTGAAAATTAAGTCCACTATGTCGGAAAATTTCATTAGTCCGCTACTGGACTGAGTATCTGTTTGAAAAAAGGGGACACTTGGGGTTTTGGATGTCCCTGGAAGTGGTGGGTACTCCTTGTTAGAATTAATATTTCCAAGTCCTGGAGCAAATTGCTTCGGCTTTTGTGCATCACTTCCGTTGGATTTATTGGTTGTAGATGGCGCACTCTGAGTGGACGACACCTTGGCACCCTTACGAGGCAATGTAGGGGAGGCTGGATTTCTCCTCTTCCTGGATTCCCCTGGGTTAACCAAAGATGTTCCCTCTCGTGGGTCGCCAGATTCTTGCTCAACGTTAGCCAAACCAGCATAGGGATTTTCGGACAGGACAGATGGCGAAGCATTCTTTAGCATTTCTGCATAAGAACGCCTTGAGCGTTCCTTAAGGGAGCGCTTAATTTTATCCCCGCGCTGCTTGTACGCAGGACATGATTTAAGAGCATGTGAAGGGCCCCCGCAGCAAATACATTTTTCAGTTTCTTTGTCGCAAGAGTCATCCTCATGCTCTCCTTCGCATTTGCCGCATCGTTTCTTATTTCCACAATATGTGGCTGTGTGGCCCAACTGCTTGCAATTGCTGCAGTTCATGACCCGCGGTACGAACAGGCGAACTGGTAGGCGAACCTTGTCAAGGAGGATGTAGTTGGGAAGAGAGGACCCGGCGAATGTCATTCGAATCGAGCCTGATAGAGAGTAGGTAGTCTTACCTCCCTCGGTGTTTGCGGTATACAATTGTTTGCATTCCAAGATCTTAATCTGTTCAAGTGAGGGGTCCTTAAAGCAGCCAACCCCGTGCTCCAACAGTTCTTCGCATTTCAGGCCCGGTTCGGACACTACCCCATCGATTTCACAGGCCACACAAGGCACGTACGCTTTAAATTCCCGCGTAAAGCGCTCACAGCAAGCAATCGCGTTTGCCTGGCCGAGATCACTCACTAGAACACGTATCTTGTTTGCCCGAACACGTGTTATCTGAGTTACGGCCGGGTAATTAGCAGTCAGATCTCGAGAAAGTTTTAATATATTAACCGGTTTCTCTCCGGTCCGAAAATATACCACCCATGGCCCAGAGGAACCTTCTGGGTACTGCTTTATACGGGGAGCAATGCGAGTATTAGGGGGATCAGGGACTTCCATGATTGCATCAGATGGTATTTCGCCCTCGGCCATTTAAGCACGAGGGCAGAGCGTTATATAAACGGGAATGTGTCTTATTATTTGATTACAAGGTAGAGTAAAAGTAGGGAAAAGGAAAGAAAGCAAACGAGGAAAAAAAATAAAGCAAAACTTATCTGCAAACAACGTCGATTGTTCCGCACCACCGAAAACAATGTACTGGATTTACTGTCGGCACCAGCAGAACGGCTGCTAACGAACGAACAAAGGATGACCTTGACTCACTAAAATTTACACACCGAGCACCACTGTGAAATATAACGATCCGTTCCGTTCAAAGGTTGGGAGACGTATGTCGCTTATTTATTGTTCAATATAGTAATAATCCATTGAAATAAGCCAAACAGTATTTCGATAAAACGAATTTTGTATTTCATTTTATTATCTACAACCGCTAGAAATAATCACCGAACACTTCCAAGTTATCTGGAAGGAACTTGATAACTTATCAGTACAAAAATGTTCATTTGTGCGAACTTTCTGACTGCAATTTTGCTAACTTATAACCATCGGATCGATCTGAAACATATCGGAAAATGAGAAGCGAAATAAATAACTCCAAGCAACGGCGAAGCCAAGAGAAGGTTTTGGGGTTTAACACCATACAACCCCCCCCCCCCCCCCCCACAACACCCAAAAAAAATTGGATTGAAGTTGAAAATGTGACCTCTGTTAATCAAAGATGGCTGGATCGATTTGCACAAAGTTAGTCTCAAATGAAAGGTACAATCTTCCCATCGGCTGCTATTGAATTTTTTATTGATTGGACTTCCGGTTCCGGAGTTACGAGTTGAAGAGTGCAATCACACAACAAATTCCCATATAAACTGAAATGAAAAATTTTCAAAATCAAATTTGTATTTTTAATGCAAATGACATTATAATGCATGAAACATGAGATTTGATGTAAACTCGAAAAATAACGTTTGACAAAAATTGATTTTTTTGGACTTTGGTACTTATTTGCTCTGTTACTATTTTCTGAAAAATTAATTCTGCATAATTTTAAAACTTCAAAAATTACGGTTTCGGAATTATGCCGTTTAGACATTAAGATCGATTTTCACCAAACCCCCACCAATTGTAAAATTGGTATTGTAAAAAAACGTAAGGGCGATACTTCAATGCTGATAGGTGGGACCGAAAAAGTAAACAATCGCCAAAGGGACTATATACTATATATACAATCATTTTGTCAATTTCAATAGCAAACACAAATTTTAATTTAATAATTTCAAATACTTCATGAAGTTTTGGGTTTCGATCACTGAATCATGCAATCTAGGATGTAAAAAACACAATAGTTCTAAATTGGAAATAAAACCAAGTCTGGAAATATGCACTGTTGATTTTCTTTGAATGCACTATGAGTCACAAGGGCGATTTTTCGGGACAAAAATCAATAACTCCCAAACCGTTCATTTTAGAGAAATTATGTCTGAGAGAATATTTTTGGGGATTAAATTCGCTTTCTTTTAAAGTAAAATGTAGCTAGGGTGGTCCTCTCAAACATTCTTTTCGAAAAATTATTTTTCGAACAAAATGGTATAGCAAGGTACTTACTTCAGCAAAGTTGTAGAAAAATGTTTTTCAGTTAACATTTTCAAATGAATTAAAGTTATAGCACTATCGGTTTTTATGTTATAATTATTTTTATTCTTTAACTTAGGGTGTTTCTGAAAAAGTCAGTTTTTTAACTATAACTTTTTAAATAGTTAGTCTATCTTCATACTCTCTATGAAGCAATTTTAGTACTTTTCATTGCGCATATTTCTGCTGAAGAATGTGAATCGATATCATTTTTCGTTATCGAGTTACGATCATTTTTTTAAAATAACAATGATAGTTTTCAATGTCCTCTAACTCAGAAGGTTGCAAAAACTAGCAGCTAAATTTGTACTCTTTTGAAAGTGCATCAAAAATACTATAAAATATTTCAAAATCAAAGTCAGCATTTTTGCCCTTCGATGTCAAATATAAACAACAACACCACGAGTCGTGACAGTTTAATTGGTATCAATCTCATTCATGAATCGAATCGCAGTAGCCGACGACTGCTTTGATCAACGCGTGTAGTGCTTTGTATTATTAGTGCTGTTAAAATGGATAAAATAAAGTTGTTCGATCTCTGGAAAGTGGCCAAAGGTGAAAATAAAAATAAAATAAAAGTTGTGTTTGAGGAAATAATGAGATAATTTGATGTGGGACAAAATGAAAAAAGTAAGTTCACTCAGAATGCAAAAGCTGTAACAATTAAAACATGTAAAAGGTTTGATCAATTTTGGAAAGACAGTAATCGAATTGTGACGAAAGTGCTCGATAAAAATTCGAAATATTTTGAGAAGCCGTTAACAGTTCCTACAAAAGATTCAAACTGCACTTCCTCCCAAACCAGCATTCACAGAAATTCGTCGCTTACTTAGAACAGAATGAAGGGTAATCCTTAATTCATTTGCTTTTTAAGGCAAAATGCGCTACATTTTATATTATGTCAACACTTCCATTACCAACAAGTTTCATGAGCGAACAAGGAGCTGAGGCTCGGAACGATCGACTGAGTCACGGTAGAAATTGTTCAAGAGTCGCGAACATGGAAGATGTTTTCTTTAGAGCAATGGACTCGTCTAATCCGGTTCTTGCAGTTAGAAGATCCCGATACAGTAAACGCACTGAAATAAGTTCAATATTAAATGAGTTAGCACTTTGAGAAAAGAGACCCGATTCAGATAACTATAACGACGACGATGCTGATGATGTTGATGATTGTGATTATAATAATTATGAGGATGACGATGATAATAAAGTAGTTACCTAAAATAGTAAAATAAATATCTGTCTGAGCCTAACGTTTTCAATATTTGTGTACATATATTTGACAAGCTCAAAAAATCATTTAACAACTCGACTTTTTGATCTAGTAAAGCAGGTTCTAAATGGCAATGACCAGACCCTTAAAAACAGCCGTATGCTGATGTCATTTAATCATAATGTTGATGTCAACATTTTTCGCTGAATGACAAAAAAGCAAAAGTTGATTTTGAGATATTTTACAGTATTTTTGATGCACCTTCGAAAGAGTACAAATTTAGCTGCTAGTTTTTGCAACCTTCTGAGTTAGAGGTCATTGAAAACTATCATTTTTATTTAAAAAAATGATCGTAATTCGATAACGAAAAATGATATCGATTCACATTCTTCAGCAGAAATATGCGCAATGAAAAGTACTAAAATTGCTTCATAGAGAGTATGAAGATAGACTAACTATTTAAAAAGTTATAGTTAAAAAACTGACTTTTTCAGAAACACTAAAATGACACCCTAAGATAAAGAAGAAAAATAATTATAACATGAAAACCGATAATGCTACAACTTTGATGCATTTGAAAATGTTACTTGAAAAACATTTTTCTACAACTTTGCTGAAGTAAGTACCTTGCTATACCATTTAGTTCTAAACATAATTTTTCGAAAATAATGTTTGAGAGGACCACCCTAGCTACATTTTGCTTTAAAAGTAAGAAAATTTAATTTCCAAAAATATTCTCTCAGACATAATTTCTCTAAAATGAACGGTTTGGAAGTTATTGATTTTTGTACCGAAGAACCGCCCTTGTGACCCATAGTGGAATGGTGGGTTTTTTAAAGAAAAAGCGTTGATTTCTTAATTCTCAGTCGCGTTGGAAATTTGAGTAAAGTATAAACTTCAAATCGATTAAAAAAAAATCGATTTTTTTTTGGCTCAGTACAATATACATAACCCCTTTAGAAAAATCAGTTTTCCCACCACAATGCATTGATTGAGGAATTTAGATATTTTATTAACAGAGCATTAGCAATAATTCGTTTGTATGTCTATTTTATGGGCCATTTTTTCGCCTTCCCATTGATTTGGTTTGAGATTTCTAGCACTGATGTTGTCCTATGCTGATTTGAGTGATTCTCTGAGTCCTGCCACTATCCCATGTAGTATGTGTTATCAAAAACATCGCGAAGCATCAAGTTCTAAATGTTCTCAAACGATATAATATCCGAAGAGAGTGATAAGAGTTATAAGAAATGTCTCATCACACTGTTAGGTGGATTAAAAGCGTTTTTAAAACAGGATTTGATTAATTAGTTTAGCTCATCTAAGCAATTTTATCAATTCTGTAATTTAAAAGGAATTTTACGGAACTTGGTGAATTTGGTCCCACTTGCAACTGGTATAATCAACCTGCACAAAGTGTTGCATAACGCAGGGCTGTTTTTTGGAACAAAATCATTCAGCCCTTCGCTATGCAAAATCACGGTAATTTGACAGATGGGCTAAGCGCGGCCGTTCCTTTCAATCGGGAAAGGCCGCGTGGAATTTTGGTGAAATGCGCTAATAGTGTCGTGGTGGTACTAGTTGTCTCTTTCGCTCTACCCATCATCATCAGCGTTGACTCATTTTGCATTGTACGCTTGGGTTCAATGTTTGGGACGAATATGTTGGTAGGCAGGGGAACTGGCGGTAAAATAAACACGTTAAGCAAAGTCATTATTTTCTAACTAATAAGTGAATGAGATATTACAATTACCTTATGTTTCTTGTTAGACATGTTTTGTACATATCTGGTAAAAATACTTCATCATAAACACATTTTTTCATGATGATTTCTAAACATATCTAAAAATGAGACATGTTTATAGCGAGTGGCTAAAATGAACATGTGGCGGTGGTAAAATGAACAGATTCTGGTGACCTGCAAAATGTCCTGTATGTATGCAATGCGCAGCGTTGGAAAGCATTTTCCGATCAATGCTAATATCCCAACAAATCATGAGCTTTGCATACACACAGGGCATTTTGCAGGCAAAAAAATTGTCACGGAAGAATTGAATTTTCATGACGTAATATTAACCATTTTACAATCCTGTGGCATCGAAACAAATCTACAAACTTGGGGTTATCCATGGGCGTTTGAACTTTTAGGATCTGTTTGAGAGCAACTAGAAAGCTTGTTCTATACATGAGATGTGATTATATTGTCTAAAATTTGATTTTTCTTCACCGGTCCGGGTGTTTTTTCGCACACACTAAGTATTAAGAAAATAAATATTTTACATTAAGTAGTATAGTCCTACGTCTACAGTTCGTGCAACCCCATAGGGCTGCCCCTTGTAGTTTTTAAAATCATGATTTAGTTCGATGTAATTATCTCTTACTAACAAAGTGCGGTGATTGCTAAATTTTCGAAGTGCTGCACGTTTAGGTTGTTTTAGCCGACGAAGCTCTGCAGTGTAACACGGATGTTTGTCAGCTTGGCGACTAATTATCCTAGGAACATGGCAACCGATCAGGTAACTCAAGATGTTATAGAAAGTCTGTGTGGCAGTGTTTCCATCCAGGCGACATCGTGTAGTACATCCAGCATACTGCCATAATCGGCACGCTTGAAATTGAGCTTTAAGCCCAACGCGTACAGCTAATAATATACCTCCACCTGATGTTTGTGCGGCTGTTGGGAGGTCATCGGTCGCATCTGAAGACTTCATTGACAGAACCGATTACCTGATTTGACGCTGTTCTATCGTTGAGCCAAGTCTCGGTGAATGCGATTATGTCGTAGCAGTGATCGAAGCAAGCTAGAAGGTAAGCATTTGTGCAGAAACTCAATTTGTTCAATAGCGTGGTAGAACGCTAAGTGCGGAAAAAAAATCGTTCTACACATACCATCAAATCTCAACCGTTACAGAGTTAGTAAATTCACTTAACTGAAAGGTATTAATACATTTTTCTCTGTAAAATTTTCCTGGCTTTCGAATAAAAGTAAGAAAAGATACAACAAGTGCCATACTTTTTCAATAAGAGCTAGTATTAGTGAATATGAGATAAAAATATCCAAGTTCAATAACCCAAACACATGAAAACAAGACAAGTGTATCATGTCAAAGAACAAATTATGCAACTCTTTAAGACTAACAATTATTAAAATGGTAATGTTAACTATTAAGGTTTTCGCAAAGTGAACGAAATCGATCAAAATAGTTAAATTTTAAATAAATTACTGTGAAAAGATTACTTAGCCTCTTTAGCTGAAACATTTGAGGACAAATTTCAGTGGAAAATTTTCTCATTTATTCAATGGACATAAAAGATTTGAAATATAAAGTATATTTTTTGAGTTAGAGCTATTTTAAGACAACTAAGTTTTCAACACAAAATGTTCAATAACTTAGTAACGGTTGAGATTTTATGGTATGTGTAGAACGATTTTTTTCTCCAAATATGACAGTCAGTCATCCCTCGAGAGGTTCTTAACCATGAACCAAACACCCTGTATAAGTGTACGACTGCCACGAACCTGATGAGCAACATGTCGACGCTGACACACTTGAAACAAACAAAAATATAATATTTACTTAGCTTAATCAACTTTATCTTCAAGTTAATATATTCTAAAATAAGGGACGGTGGGGCAGATTAGAGGTACAATTAGGAGGAGGGGAGGATACGTTCGGAACAACCTAACATATTTTGGTGTAGGGGTGGGTGAATGAAATGCGGGTGTGAGGCTGGTCTAAGATGGTGGGAGTGTAAGAGTTGGTGAGAGTTTTCAGAGGAAGGGGGGGGGGGGAGTGGATGGTGGGTGCAACAGCCAACTTCATATACCTTGCATTTGGGACAAGGTTAGTGAAAATTGATTCAGTCATCACCGAAATGGCGTCTGGAATATGTCCGGAACCCGGTACTTTCGGAATTATCGATAGTGGACAATTTATTCCAAGAATCCTTGATTCACCATCAGTGATTGTAACGGTTTATATGAGAAACTGCTATGTGACAGCAATCACCAACCTGTAACTCCGGAACCGAAAAGTCAGTACTGAATGAAATTCAATAGTAATCAATGGAAGTATTATATCTTTCATTTGAGATCAAGTTTGTAAAAATCGGTTAAGAGTTCGATGGAATATAGGTGCGATATTAGCTTAGGAACTTGGCGAGATCCCAGGGGGCATTAAGAACCATCATAGGTTGCCAATGTGGTCAAAGCTGCTTTGATTGGTTATTATTTAACAAAAGCACTGTTTTGAGCGACTTAGTGGAATGTTATATTAAACACTTTAAACCGTTGTCTTCCGTTTTAATTCCAATTAAAACGGAAGACAACGGTTTAAAGTGTTTAATGGTCATTATTGATCTAGACCAGCAAATCTTAGTAATGTTGAACCTATTTGAATATGTATTACATCATTCGGATACCATGGTGAAGGGAATTTACTGTGTGGCCATACTCTTCAACCCGTAACTCTGTAACTGGAAGTCGGATCGACTAAAAATTCAATATCAGCTTATGGAAGCGCTAAACTGTTCATTTGGAACAAAGTGTGCAAATAGGTCCAACTATCTCTGAGAAAATTGAGTGACATTATTTGACACACACACACATGTACACCCACACAAATACACATACATGCTCACATTTTGCAATCTCGACGAACTGAATCGAATAGTATAAGAGATACGGCCCTGCGGGTCTTCGTTAACAGGTTGAAATTCCAACCGATTGCTTAATCTTCTATATGAGAAGGGGAAAAAGGTGCGATATTAGCAGTCTAAAAATATGTTTTCTGTACAACAAAATTTCGACGTTTAATGCATTTTAAGGACATTTGGCATCAAATATACGAATTAGATTTCTGAAATTTCATGGGTCTCTTTGAAATAAACATTTTAGTTCCGGTTTACATGGGAATGAATCGTCCGCTCACATAAGAAATTGTGTGACCGGACGATTCATTCCATATTTTCTGAACCATATAACCTATCCGTACGAAATTTTATGACAGTATATAGGGATAATATACCATTCATTTGAGACTAAGTTTGTGAAAATCGAGCCAACCATCTCTGAGAAACTGATGAGAGCTTTTATATTTTGTGAAATGGCCATTTTTCCGGGTACTTCCAAAACCGTCCATGGTGGTCAATGGTGCCAACAAGATTTCAATGAGCCATGTCCGTCAAAAACTAAAAACTTTAAATGCAAGATGTTTGGATCCTATTTTAGCAACAAAAAATCCTTTTTGCATTCATCGCGGTATCGGTTTGAATAGAAGTTTTCTCTGTGACCATACTCCACAACCCGTAACTCCGCAACCGGAAGCCGGATCGAAATAACATTTAATAATTAATAATTTGAGTTTTGGAGACGCAACACCGTTCATTTGGGACTAAGTTTGGTCAAGCCGGTCCAGCTATAACTGAGAAATCGATGTAACCGTTATGCTGGATTTGGATACATCCACTGGGGCTTCCGGAACCGTCGATGGTGACCAATATGGCCAAAGAGACTTTGAATGCCTGTTAGTGAGCTAGAGCTACAAATCCAAGCAGTTATGGTCACAGTTTGGAAAAGTTTTCACCTTTGAAAAAGAATCTGCGTTTTACATTTATTTCAGTATGCGTTGAAATTACTCATCACCCTGTAATTTCGAAACCAAATGTTGGATTCATTGGAAATTCAATAACAATAAACGAAAACGTTGTACCTTTCAATTGAGAGCAAGTTTATAAAAATCGGTAAATAATTCGTTGGGATATAGGTATGACATTAACTTAGGGCCTTGGCAAGTTAAGTTCCCCGGGGGCCATAGTCATAGGTAACCAATGTGGTCAAAGGGACTTCTATGGGTCATTAATGATCTAGACACATCATGGACATCATGGTGGTACCAGTTTATGTGGGAATTAGCTGCGTGAACGTACTCTTCAACCCGTAACTCCGGAATTGGAAGTCGGATCAATAAAAAAAAATCAACAGCGATCGAAGGGAAGGTTGTACCTTTCATTTGAGACTAAGTTTGTGCAAACCGATCCAGCCATTTCTGAGAAAAATCGGTGAGATTGTTTGACACCTTCATATACATACACACACATACAGACTTTTTTTCCGATCTCAACGAACTGAGTCGAATCGTATAAGAGATTCGGCCCTGCACAGGCCTTTGTTAACAGGTCGAAATTCCGACCGGTGCACAGAGGAGTAACTGGGGTCAATTCCTGGCCAAAATTATTTGTTGCTGGTATTGCTTTTATTATGCCTTAATATGAACAAAAAGTAGACTAAAATTGGTTTTTGGAACAATTTGGCATCTATCCACCTACCAGTGCATAGGTCAATTTTCTATATCCTTTCGAATACTAATAATTTCGAGGTGATCTTTGTGAATACATTTGGTTTTCCAGTTGCAAAAACAGTTGATCAGTGGAAAAGGGGGAAAAAATGGACGCCTGTGCATATTTTCATAGAGACACATTTTGAAAAACATAGTAGGTACTTGGCCCTACAGCATTTCGGTGTACCTCAAATTACTAAAAATTTCAATATTTTCAAATCGCTTGGAACCTGTGGATCGGACAAGATCGGAAGAGTTCGAATGTTTTTCAGATAGCTGGAATCTACTTTCGTAATACTTCTTCAGAAACTTTGCCGGATCTCGCCGTATAATGTATCTTTTTTATCATTCAAATTTGGAATATAATGTTTAAAAAACTAATTTTTTAAAGTTGATACAATGCACAACAACACTACTATTTTCAGTTGGTTTGAGCCTAAAGTTATACAAAAGGCTGTGTTCTACTACGTTTGTAATAATATTGTCTTACTTAATACAGTCATCATCACTAGAAAGCGATATTTCTGGATATATAATTAAAATGACTAAAAAAACCCTTAAAATATCACCACTTTGCATCCAGGCAAAAAATCTTTAACAATTTTTGACATACTCCTAATTTGGCCACATTATTCAGCAAGCATTTAGGTATGTAAAAAAATATAACGAAGTAGAAAATCAAAAAAAAATATATATTTTGATTATTGGCCAGAAATTTGTTCTAGTTACTCCTCTGTGCGGTGGACAACCTTTCTGTATGAAAAAGGCAAAAAATCCAAAGATTCTATAGAATATATTAGGACTTAGGTCTGCATAAAACGTTTCAATCCATTTTACATCAATTCTCCTCAAATGTTGGGTTTTTAGTTTAATTTTACTAATATTTCGGAAGCAGGCCTCATGACGCTGATCGAAAGTAGTGTTTCTTATGCGTATGACACACCGGTACCTCGTTTGCACCGCCGGGTAGAGTTTCCAGGCGAGCGTTTTACCAACATTCTGTCTGCGTTCGTCCCGATTTGCAGTCACCATGTAGGTTTTTAATCAAGAAGCTTTTATTAATCCTCTGGACGAAACTTTGCGAGACCTCAATTTTTTGCCCGATATTTTCGGATTCCGCTTGAAATGAGCAATCAGTGATCTGTTGGTTTATTACGCGTTGTTCTCGGTCTCAGTTCAGCTCGTGACTTGTAGTCCACTGTCATCTGTGCCTGGATCTTTTGGAGGAACTTTGAGACGGCCGAATGATGTACACTAAGGTTTTTTTTTGCGCGGTTTTTTTTACACGGCTTTTTTTACACGGTTTTCGCAATTAGCACGGTTTTTTTTTGCACGGTTTTTTGCAATTAACACGGTTTTTCGCAAAAATATTCTAAGTCCTTTTAAAGGCAAAAGACTTAGACGATTTCTCAACCATTTTTTTGCACGGGTTTCGCAAAAATGTTCTAAGTCCTTTTGGAGGCAAAAAACTTAGACGATTTTTGATCAATTTTTTTTTGCGCGGATTTCGCAATTAACACGGTTTTAGCAAAAATCCTTATGAAGGCAAAAGACTTAGACGGTTTTTGACCAAGTTTTTTTTTGCACGGATTTTGAAATTTACACGGTTTCTGCTTTTCCATTTTGAATGCAAAGAATTTCGAAGATTTTTGGAAAAGTGGAAGTGATTGCTTTTGGAACAGCATTAACGAGTAGATGCCAAATGTTCATGTCTGAGACCATTTAGAAAACCAAGATGGCGACTTCCGGTTCAGTGGAATTCTGTGAAACCCCATTAATATGGGTATTTTTGGAACGGGATTGATGAGTGGCCGTCAGATATCGATGTTTAAGGCCATTTTGAAAACCAAGATGGCGACTTCCGGTTCAGTGGAATTCTCTGAAACCCCATCAATATGGATATTTTTGGAACGGGATTGATGAGTGGACGTCAGATATCGATGTTTAAGGCCATTTTGAAAACCAAGATGGCGACTTCCGGTTCAGTGGAATTCTCTGAACCCCCAAAAATATGGGTATTTTTGGAACGGGATTGATGAGTGGACGTCAGATATCGATGTTTAAGGCCATTTTGAAAACCAAGATGGCGACTTCCGGTTCAGTGGAATTCTCTGAAACCCCATCAATATAGATATTTTTGGAACGGGATTGATGAGTGGACGTCAGATATCGATGTTTAAGGCCATTTTGAAAACCAAGATGGCGACTTCCGGTTCAGTGGAATTCTCTGAAACCCCAAAAATATGGGTATTTTTGGAACGGGATTGATGAGTGGACGTCAGATATCGATGTTTAAGGCCATTTTGAAAACCAAGATGGCGACTTCCGGTTCAGTGGAATTCTCTGAAACCCCATAAATATGGGTATTTTTGGAACGGGATTGATGAGTGGACGTCAGATATCGATGTTTAAGGCCATTTTGGAAACCAAGATGGCGACTTCCGGTCCAGTGGAATTCTCTGAAACCCCATCAATATAGATATTTTTGGAACGCGATTGATGAGTGGACGTCAGATATCCATGTTTAAGGCCATTTTAAAAACCAAGAAGGCGACTTCCGGTTCAGTGGATAATAAGTGGTTCTCTATAACCCAATCAGCATGCATATTTTCAGAGCGGGCCTAATAGAGCGCATGATAGAGATCAGTGTCAGAGGCCATTTGGAAAACCAAGATGGCGACTTCAGGTTCATTGGAATTCTCTAAAATCGAATCAATATGGGTATTTTTGGAATGGAATTGACGAATAGACGCTAGATATCGATGTCTGGTGCCATATTGAAATTCAAGATGGCGACTTCCGGTTCAGTGGAATTCTCCAAAGCCCAATCAATATGAGTATTTTTGGAACGGGATTGACGAGTAGGTGCCAAATATCAATGTCTGAGACCATTTCGAAAATCAAGATGGCTACTTCGGTTTAGTAAAATTTTCAATTACCACAACAATGTGAGAATTTTTGTAATAGCGTTAATGAATAGATACCGGATGTCAATTCCGGAAGTCATGTTTTCATCTAAGATGGTGACTTCTATTTTAGTGCCAAGACGATGTTTTAAATATAAAGACACGCGGCGAGAAAAACAGTAAATTTGGCTGCACGGTTTTACAAATTATTTGTCTGCTAGTTTTGGCAACCAGGAATATTGTGTAAACAGCGAGTGACTTGTAGTTTTAATGAATGCTTGGCGAATTCCTTTTTTGAAATATTTCCCACAATACTCAATCATGTAACTTGGAAACGCATTGATTTACGTTACTGAGCCTGTCTACATGTTTTTCGTTGCACTAGAAAAAATGTATCGATGATGCAGGATGCAGACATGTATTTCTTTTCATTTCAATCTCGATACTCCCCACGCATTACTTCCTAAATCCGCCATATTTGTTTACATTGCTAGTTTGGAACCGTTGTTTTGGGTTCGATTGGAACTTTTGGCTTCACTCTTCGCGCATCTCTATAAGCATCATCTCTGCTTTAGTGTACATCTCATTCATCGCCCCCTTAGGGCGTCTGATGTAGTGGGCAAAAAAATCGACTTCTTTTTTATCCGCTTAATTGTTAGTATTGAGCCTCTAGAATAGTCTCCCGCAATCTCGGTGACCACGCTGAACTTCTTTTGTTTTAAACAGCTATGCATTCCTCGCGCGTATTTGCTGTGACACACGCAGATTTCAATCTATCGGCAACAATTTTCTTAAGACTGACAGCGATAAAAATACAGTGTGAACATACACTTTAAACTACTTCCACCCAAATTTTTAAGAGAAAATACCAAATGGATTGTTTTCCACGTCATTTTTTCCGTGATGCAATTTGCTATGGAGTATCCTTTAATAGCGTTTTTTCGAAACCGCGTTTTTCAAATTGGTGAACACAATAACTCAAAAACTAATCAAAGAATTGACTTGATTTTTTTATGAAAATGCACAATATGTGTAGCCTGTCGGTGAACAACAGGAAACAGAATGAAAAAATTGTTCTCTCTATTATTTTGAAGAAAAGTGCGCGAATTTTACAGAAAAATATGAGATTTTTCGGTTTACATGAAGCCATTTTCCTAAACTCGAACTTTTTTTTGGGTTCATCGAGTAACTACAAGTCTAAGCTTTACAAATTTTACTTAATTTGCTGTGTCAAACAATTTTATCAAGAGTCATCGTGTTAGCCGCGGCGCTCCTCGACGTGGAAATGGTTGGACGTCTACTCTTGGAACGCTCGTATGTGTGGCTCTGCGTGGCTCCCGACCCTATTCTGCGCGGCGTGTGACGTGAGACGACTAATCTCACCTCACTCTACGTGACTGCACCCAATTCTGAAGAGTCACTTCGGGTGACGTGAGACTCCCATTTAACCGCAATGAGGAATCTCACCTCACCCGAGTCGACTCTCAGAATCGGGTGAGAAAAGTCACGTAAAGTGAGGTGAGTTTCGTCGTCTCACGTCACACGCCGCGCAGAATAAGGCCGTGCAAACATTTTTTTCGTACAGAATAAACGTACAAATTTAAAGCTTAACATTACATAAAAGATGCATTGTTTCCTTGCCTTCAAAATCGTAAAACACAATAACTTTCGGTTTGAGCACTTTACACCAGACGCCCCCCTTAATAATACAGCGAAGACCTGATTTTATTATTTCCCCCTGATTATGTCAGCTTTTTGATTCGACTTTGAGTCTCGCATGAAGATTCGCTCGATGAGCTCTAGCAGACGAACCAACTCAAATTCGAGTAAATCCATTCATGAGCACATTTTTCTTATCTTATAAATGCAAAATATACAAAAATAAACGTATCTTTTTGTTTTACGCTGGATATTTATACTAAATAATCAAAACCATCTTGGGTGTTACAATGACGTCAGACCTCTGGCAACTGCATATTTGTCAATCCAGTTCCGAAACACTCCATGTTGTGACTTATACAGAATATCACTAAGCCGATAGTCTCAATGTTGTATTTCAAAATGGCCTCAGACATTGATCTCTATCATGCGCTCATTAGGCCCGCTCGGAAAATATGCATACTGATTGGGTTATTGAAAATTCTGTTAGACCGGAAGTCGTCATCTTGGTATTCCAAATGGCCTCAGGCATCGATATTTGGTGCCTACTCGTTAACACTGTACCGAAAACAACCATATTGTTAAAGTGCGGGACAAAAGGAAACCTCAAGATCCGACGTTTCCACTTTTCCAAAAACCTAAGGAATTGCAAAAAGCAAAAACCGTGCTACTTGCATAATCCGTGCAAAAAAAATCTGTTCAAAAATCGTCTAAGTCTTTTGCCTTCAAAAGGACTTAGAACATTTTTGATAAAACTCCAAAATCATCCCTTTTCCTAAAATCGTCTAAGTCTTTTGCATTGAATGTAACGCGGTTTTTTTTGCACGATTTTCGGAATTAACGCGGTTTTTTTTTGCACGGTTTTCTGAATTAACACGGTTTTTTTTACACGGATTTCGCAATTAACGCGGTTTTTTTACACGGATTTCGCAATTAACGCGGTTTTTTTTTACACGGATTTCGCAATTAACGCGGTTTTTTTTTGCACGGTTTTTTTTTACACGGTACGTATCCCCCGTGTAAAAAAAAACCTTAGTGTATTTCCATCAGTTTCGATCGGAATCAACTGTCAACTGCACTACTTAGCGGATGTAAACAATGCACTCTAATGAGAAATGGGGGAAATTTTGAGTAATTTGTGTCAAGCATGAACAATGTTTGAAAGTGTTGACATATTATTTTTCAGATAGGTTTAAGAAAATCGAACCTAAGGTAGGACACTATAAGTAGAAAAGGTATATCATTTGAATACTACAATTTCTATAATACAACAAGACAAATGGAATGATACATAGTTCAGGGAGCATTAATGTCTAAACAAACTTGTTCTGAATTTTACAAGTTATACCACTATTCCAATACAGCGACAGGAATGGTGTTGTAATGCATTGTACCCACTGAGTACGTTAACTGATCTGGTTACGTGCGAGGGACTGGTCATAAATGAAGTTGCAACACAACACAGCGTGTTGTACAAAAACGAAGAACATTGGAATAAATTTAGCTGAACGCGTCTTCAACACACGAACAGCATTGAAACCTATTGCCAGGTAAGAAATTTTGTCGACTTGACATCAATGTTGCTGATCTTTTATTATTCTATCTTCAATATGCAGTGTTCATAAATATTTACTCTAAATTTCCTGCTTTACTGGTCCGCTGCTAAAGTGCACTGTTCGCGTTATAATAGCTTTATCCGTCCAGTAAACAATAGTAGCCTTGCAATTATCAAAAAGATTCAGCAACAGCGATAATTGTTCGGTTATTCAAGATCAATAGTATATGATGGTGTAGTTAAATATACTTCCAAAGTATCTAAAACAGGTTCACGTACGTCAGCAGGAAAAGTTCACTCAAGAATATTTCGAATTTCAAAATCTCTTTTATTTAATTTTAATCTTTTATTTAATTCAACACGGCTCATTGCGGTAACCGAGGTCTATTAAATAGATACAATATGTAATAAAAAATTAATAATAACAAATATTATTGTGTGCCTTTCGGGTCTCGGGTCTTCTTCCGCGGCGGGGAAACTTATGTCTGCTCGCTTGAATGTCATCATTGTTAACGCTGTCTTGATGTCCACGAGCAGAAGTTCCTCTTTACCGATAGAACTTTCGAGACATGAGCGTAAAGCCGTCGTCATTAGCATTAGCTTCCTCGCCGATGGTGCTAGCAGTTGATTCTGATGCATTGGATGCTGCTATTACCATTATTATTCTGGCCTGAGCAGCTGCCACAAAATTGGCACCTGTGATTCAGGTGTTGGTATTGAAAACTGTGTTTCGGATTTTGTTGCCGAAGGTGTGTGGGTAATTGGTTTTGATGCTCCTCTGTATCTTCCGCACAAGGTGCTGCATGGTGTGCCGTCTGATTGCAGTACTTGCACGTAGAAATCAGCCCTTCGTGGGCGTGGTTTGGAAGTGTATTGTCAAGTGGGAGGAAATAGGTCTTTTGACCAGAATCCTCGCCACGAAAACTCGTTAGGAATACCCGGAAAGAAGTCTCTCCAAGTATTAGAGGAAACGGATTTCATGTCTCAGAATTACGACATCTATTTTGTAATTGGTTCACGGGAGAGAGGTACGCGGTGATAAATCATGTTGCCTTACCTCTATAAGGTCATTTTCTATATAAACGGGAATCTTCGTTTCAAAGCTGTCACTTTCAACCACGTGTTTTAGGTTATTCTTTCTACTTAGTCTAAAGTGTTGAATAATATCAATACCAGTGTTCTGAAATTTCAAAATCAATTACCTATCACTGCTTGCATTTACCAAAACCGACATTCAAATTCAACGCCTCCCGCATTCATTAACTTTCCAACCGACTGAAATTTCATGCAGAATCGAATGCTTGACTGCAGAGGAAATATAAATTCATTCACCAACCACAGCATTCATTTGTTATTATGTGGACAATTTAAAGGCAGAAGTTAACATTTTCTACATTTTCAAGCATTAGTGAACTGCGTAATCTATATCTGAGGCACTTTTGCTCAATAATTCCCCTCAGAGCTAGCATAGAAACAAAATTCAGTTTGCTTCTGAAACCGAACATGTCCGCACCTGAATGCGCTGCGTCGGGAGAACGAATGACGAGGGAAACGAACCAAAAATTTCATTCGTCGCAGCGGGCATGAATTGAATTTCGTTTTCTTTCAAGTTCACGCAGGGATATCATTTTTTTAAGCTCTGATCAATACTGCACTGCGCAGTTAACGATCCTGAAGATAGGAACAATCTGCAAGCCGAAGCTCCATTTTTACCCCCACGAAGACTCGATCGTGTGGAACAAAATCTTACCTTGCTATCGTAAGATCTGAAAAATGCTAGTAAATTTTTTTTTGTAATATCACATTTGTAATGAAAGAATCTGCATATGACATTACCAGATACCATCTTTCATCCAGAGCCGTTGGGAGCCGCGCCGGTCCCAGGATTTACATTACTGTTACGCTATTCTTGATCAACACTTGTTTAAATTGATAAAAGAAATTGGGAGTAATTACCATGCTGGATTAGTCCTCTGTAAATCATCGATTGATATTGCGCTAGTAAAAAATACTACGAAAGAGTCCATGAACAACAGACATGATTAAGAGGCAAATTTTCACATCCACACATCGCTTGCCAAATAAGGAATTAGTTAGCGAATTTCCACAGTTTATTTGCACCATCTTTTCAACATGTATGTCAACATTTAAAGAAAAACTGAACAAAAAACAACTTGGTCCGAGAGGACGGGCATAGCGTACCAACTAATCGATTGCCTTGTACACAGCTCACCTTGGGTTTGGTTCCCAACCCCGCACACAGGGTTAGAGATTTTTCCAAAAGAGATTTCTCTAGCCCGAAAAGAGGCGAATGCTCGTAAGGCTAAAACGTCTATAATCAAAGAAAAAAAACTTGGTCCGACTTTCAAAAAATCTATTTGATTAAAATAAATAACTGGAGAATACATAGATAAACAGCAGAATGCAAATTTTCTGACAACCTCATGCAAAAACGCAACTTTTATTTTACGATTTTTTCCATACCTCCATCTACATCTATGATTTTATAAACTTGAATACACCATAACTTGGAAAAATGCTGAATATGACATATCAAAAAATACGTATTAATTAATTTTTGCTAAAAATAAGGCAAGCAACTTTTTTGGTGGGATTAAAATTTTCTAACTCTGATGCGGAATGACCCGTATATGTTATGCATTTTTGTACACGATCCTAGCATTTTAATGAGCTATTTTACGAATCTCAGAATATTATTCATGGGATTGTTTCGGCTTCATGACCTGGTTCATGACTCATAGTATATTAGCTACGATTTACCATTCGTTTTCGTGAAATAGTTCATGAAACCATAAAATTACTCACCAGTTCACATTCATGATATAGTTAATAAAGAAGATTGGTCTTAATAATTTGGCGTCAATTATTTAATGAAACTCAAACTATACTTTTGTTATTTAAAATATGTTATTTACGATCTTGCTTGCATACTCTTGAATGTGTTTACAAATCCTCAATCATTTCCACTTTCAAGCAACTCGGCTCTTGGTGTCGAACTCACGTGAACTAGTTTATGAAATTTGCAATATAAAATATTAATTGATTTTTGTAACTTGAAATGGTTTATTTCATAAGGTGCATTGGAAAGTTCGGAAAGAAAATCAAAACTGCAAATTTACAATTAACACTTTCATAATCCAGTTCCCATCGTCACATTGTTCCATGTGAAAATCCAATCGATCCGATCCGATAGTGCAAATTGAAATCACGAAAATCCTGATCAAACTCCTAGAGTCACGAACAAGTGTCTCGTGAGTCCCTCTGAAAAATTCAGTTGTGAGTTTAACCCTCCGGAAGTCGCGCTTATGGCCCACTGAACGAGCAGACTGGTGATTTCGCTAGATTTTCAGAGCAGCGTGCACTCAGTGCACTAGCGCGACTGTCGGAAGGTTAAGAATAAGGGGGCGCTAAAATTTTGATCTGCTTTATAAAATAAGTGAGGTTAAGTCATAAAATAAGTTAGGATACTAAACTAAATCATTGTTCAAAAGTTGTGTTTAATTTGCAAACACTACAAAGCCTTATAAAAATAACGAAAATTATTACACATTTATCGCTCGTTTTAACAATTTTAAGACAAAACACAAATGAAACAGAAATATGGTCATGGATACTGTAGGCCACCTTCTTAAAACTGTAGCAAAGATCGTGGAGTAGGCTAGATCGATTATTATCGTGAAGATTGTACCGCGAGAATTAAAGTCGCTTCGGTGCCGGAGGATTTGCGTTACAAACAACCGAACAGACAGACGAACCATGTCGAATAAGACGTAATTAGGCGAAGAATCTCTGCCAAAGGTCACCAATTCGTGTTTGAAAGGACCTACAACTTTGTTCTATTCTGTGCGATTACCGTTCAAATTCTTCGCTCACTGGTGCAAGAGTTCCTTGAAACAACCTGTCCCGTGTTTCAGTAGATCCACTCAAAACCATATCGAATCGATAATCACGCCGTTGATCTCTACTTTGCGAGCGGGCATGTAGATACAGTAGTTCTACGGAAACTATTTGTCGCCAGTAATGTAATTTGCTTGCTTTAGAAAGAAAATCACAATTATGAACTTATCTGGGTGAATTTTTAGAAATATTTAGAATGGCGAAATATTTCTGCGTCAGTTCTTTCTTGAGAATAAGTAGTTGTTTATCTTTGATCCATAAGAGGATCAGATATGGACCGATCGAGTTCAATGGGTATTGTTTCAAACGGGAAGTGTGTAAAAACCTCGAATGTGTAAAAGATGTCTAGGACAATTGAAATGTCGTCATGGAACTTGGACAGGTGATTCAAATCTAATGATAAGCACCGCAACAAAAAAAATCACGACCTAGGTCACAGCTTCTAAAAATTGTCTGCCGTGTATACTACCGTTCTACGTATGTTTATCCCATGTTAATTTTTGAGCTTTTTCACTTGCTTCGTCAAAAATTTCCTTTCAACGTATATTTTTAGAAAACACTTTTAAGTCATGTAGTTCGTTTCAAACGTCCATGCAAAAATACCAAGTCAATTTGCCCCAATTTTGAAATTTTACGCAGTCACAAAATAACCAAAATAGTATAAAATAAAACACAATTTCGTTTCGCCAAATTGAGAAATACATTACACTAGACACTGGGGACGGGAAACATAAGGCGGGAAGAAAAATTCTATTAAAAAGAGATGGCTGCCATATTAATAAGCGCGATTAATCCTGCCGAACTATTAATCTCTGTCATCGCTACCAAAAACTGACAACATGGCGAAGGTGTTTCCGATTTCTGTTAATCCTCAGTACCACTGTAGTACCTCACAGTTTTGGCAGCTTACAAAATCTAACCAGACCTTCAATGCTGTTATAGGCATATTTGTACTATGTTCTATGGAATTGCTTATATAGATGGGACAATTTTGCGTATAACGACAGTTCATTGGGCAATTGTGAGCCTTTATAAACGGTAGTATAAAATTCTTCAAACACTTCTATGCTTAAACAGATTCGAGTCCTTCGTTTTCTTAGGGATAAAACGCTTGGCTTAGAGGCTGCAGCTGCAAATTCCTTGCCAGATCATTAGTTTCTAGACAAGTTTATCGGAAAACACACGCTTCAATTTACTGGGAGCCTTGCGCCAGAAAAAACTTTTGTTCTGAAGTCAGCAGAAACGGGTTTTTGACGTGGATGTATGCAGAGTTTTATCTACGCAGGCACGTGGCGTGCAGTTGACTGGGTTTGCTCCCGCCAAGAATAAGCCCTAAAACGAATTGGAATAAGTGTGACATTTTCATGTACACACTAAATCATTGTTCGAAAGTCTAACTGAAAAAGGAATTCAATATAAACACCAAAGGGGCGCAAAACTGAGACATTTCTGAGCGCTCCAAAAAGCCACGCTTCGCTCCTGTTTACCCGCATTCGAAAATCACTAATTTAACAAGATGGATTGTCAAGAAAAAATCCGCTGTAATGCTCGATGAAAACTGCACTTACCATCCTGACATTTCCCATCAATCCATTACCTGCACCGTTCATTGTCTAGACGGAAAATCACATCAGAACGCTGACCGAAATTATAAATCATTTTCCCCGCCCCACACTCCACGAGTGCAATCCCGCCGATTTAGCTTTTATTTTCAATTATTACCGAGCACTCGTTCCGCTCGCCGGTAGATTAAAATCCGGTCCAATTTAAAAGCCGGCTTCCTAGCATACCTAAATTGATAGTAATTTCGTCATTTTCTACACCTTCCCGGAAGGTGGCTCCAAAACGCTTCCATCGCTATCAATTTTCCTGCATTTCCGTACCTGCCGAGAATAGTTAACACATCACTCCTGTATCGTCCCGGCGATGGCGGCGATGCGATGCGATGCGATGCTGCACGACGACTACGACGACGACTGCCTCCTTCCTCCTGCGCCAAGTCATGAGCCAGATTTTGGCAGCCACTCGACAGACGACAGGGCAGAAAGAAGCGTGCCGGAAGCATCCCATATTCACATTAAATGGAAAACGACAAAATTTTAATTAAAATCCAAATGAGTTATCCTCCCCGTAGGCTGCTGTGACTTTTCGACAAATGATTTTCCCAGTTTTTTTTCGCACCTCCTCGGTACCAGGATCACCAGGACGCTCAGCCATCATAGGGAGCTCACGGTGTCACGTGGGAATCGGTTCTACCCTCCGCCCTCCGCCTAGTTCAATATTGAGGAACTTCCGCTGCGGGGATTACTGTTGATTCCCCGCTCGCTCGTTCTATGATTGGATCATTAGGGGTAGGAAGAAAGCGCTCGTTGATGTAATCGCAATATGTGTCATGCTACGGTGCAAATTCAAAATGCCAAAACACATCATCACCAAACTGCCATGTTGTACGAAATCAGAATTCGATTCCTGTTGGCGAAACTTTAATTTCCTGAATTCTGTCGATTTGGCAGAACTCGTTGAACCATGAGACATAGATGTACCAGAAGCAACATATTGAAGTTGCAAATTTCGACGTTGACACGTTATAGCTTGTCGGCTGCCTTGCCAAGTTACGTTATACAATGTTAGGTACCTACTACATGTGCATATCCAGGTTGCTTAATGGCAAACAGCTTCCGGAGCAATAATTCACTCAGCAGTCAATTTCGTTGAACCACAAGGACAACGGCACTCCGAGTGGAACGATGAGGAACCAGCAGCACCCGGATTTTGCTAGGGCACTTTTGTAACATCACGATTGAAAGGTACATCGGTTGGCGCTGGCATAATGTTGAAGAGCAGTAATTTCTTTTTAGCGGGGGACAGTGGCGTAGTCAGAGGAGTTTTTGAATTTAAATCGTTTCCCTCAATTTCGCAATTCCTAGTCACGCGGGGATTTTTACTTTATTTCCGATTAATTAATATTGAAGTCTCTTAAGTGCCCGTAATTATCGGCTAGACTTTTCACTTAAACAAATGAGAAATTACAGCATTTAATTCGCGGCTACAAAATATTCACCCTAGCAACTGTCCGATCGACAAGGATACCAGTCAGCACAAATAATGTCCACAGCACGCAAAGCACATCACGATAAGCTGCGGCTTTTCACAACACGAACACGATACGCTTATCAGTGTTAATCAACTTTCAGTTAATTTTCGCCCCGGACATTAAAAAAAAACACCCCCACCTACTCCGGTGGAAGTAGGGATGGGTCCGATTTGGAATCGGGGCAATAAAGCTAACGACGATGACGACGTGGCAAAGCGATTTACAACACCGACACAAAAATCAGCACCGTCATCGTTCTTATCATCAGTATACAGCTGAGTGGAAGCAATTCATTTTCATAACATTAACGGACCGCTGAAATAAAACGGTGGAAGCAATCGACGACGGACAGGTTTGAGTTTAAGGGGAACTTTCCCCGTATCACATATCAATTATTTAAATCAAAGTTGTTCTTCCTTCACGGGTGGCCGCGCACAAGCTGCAAGAATCACTGCCGGGGCCCGTCAGAAACCATCACGCGTCGTTGTCTATCGGCACGTAAATTACCGATAGGATGCCAAATTGCCAACCCCCGTCGCAGTTCTGATCGGTTTCATCGCGTGAGCCTGAAACCAACGGCGGCGGTAGGAAGGGGGTGAAAAGTTTTAATGCTTTCAAGCTTTATCCGCAGCGGTTTTCCACCAGCGCGCGCGGTGGATGGTGATGGTGTAGTTTCGCTGCTGCTGCGTTGAAAAGATTGAGGGGGGCGGGTGCTTATTATAGGTGTTTTATACTGCACTAACGGCGTGACGTGACAACATGCTGGAAGGTACGTACGTAGAAAAGCGCGAAAATGTTCGCATGTTTCGAAACGATATTGCTTGTAAGTAGGGATAGGAAGGTAACCATCGTGCGCACATATGTCGGTGTGTTTGTGTGGATTCGCTGTAAACTGGCGGGGCTGGAAGTCGCTGATAAGTAACAAGGATAATGGTACGCTTTTGTAACTACTTTAACCAACTTTTAGCTTTTAGCCAGCGGCGGTGTCGGTGGATTGTACGGTTTGCAGCTGTTTGGGGTAACACCGCAGGCTGATTGTTGGCGCGGAGGAAGGAACGGGGTTGGTTCGACGAGCATCGACTGGTGTAATTTACACCTTCGCATTTCCGGTTTCTTGTATCGCTGGATGGGGTTAACAGAGAAAGCACTGCCGGCGGATGTCACGTACTTCAAAGTGGTGCTAAATACGGTAAATAAATTTGGCGATGAAACGTGAAGTTTGTTGCGATCGTGTGAAGTTTCGTTCAGCGATTCTGTGAACCATCGGCGCAGGCATTTGCACGATTCAGGAAACGCAAGTTTACAGAACACGTTCGTTCGATTATCCTTTTCATTCAACTTGGTCTTGTTACATTACTGTATTGTATTGCATGTGCTGAGTTTGTTAGCTGAGAAAGTTACGCAGATGTGGTTAATGATTTTAAGTGGGATTATTTGTTATTTTTTCAGCAGCGATTTAGGCATAAAATTGAAAAAAAAAAAAACATTTCAAATAGCACGGTTTAGATATAATTTTGATACTTTGGGATTGGAATTTAAATTTTCCTCTGAGTGGAGTCAGAATAATATTTTTTCTAACTGAAAAATATAGATTATGAGTGGGAATGGGCTCATCTAGAAGCCAGAATGTTAGTTTGGGATGGTTTGTAGTGTAATTCGCTGTATTTCAAATATGTAACGACGAATATAGCATTTTATCAAAATACCGAAACCATACCAGTAATAGAATACAAACATCTAAGTCATAGAGAACCTCTAAGCTTGCTTCTATGTCTCTATCCTCATTTTCCTACACTTTCTTGCCTCAAATTATTGCTACCTTGAGCACTATGGGTTCAAATATACTTTTTGTATCTATTAGATCCTTCCTAATTGAATATTATTAGAACATATGAAAAAGACAATTAAAAGGTTTATACAATCCAATTCCACCTTAAACGAAATGTTGCAGTAATGAAATTAAACGGTGCTGTTGTACACACAAAAAAAAATGAATAATGTGCCATGAATTCTGGAAAAATCATGTTTTTACATTACGAAAACAAGGCCATGAACAAAAATCATGTGTTTTATAATTATTTTCAATTTCCTTTCAGTAACATCCACATAATGCTTTTATTAGTGGAAATATTTGTTTTGTTTTGTGGACTTCAGTCACGGTATCCGCTATTTGATACCCAAATCGATTTTTTGTATGTGGACTAGTTCACAACATTATGAACATTATTCATAAAACCAAAGGTTAACTTTTGATTTCATTCATAGATTTGAACATTAGTTCACAAAATCAAAACATTTTGGATATTTTCTAGTGAACTATTTCACGAAACTCGAAATTTTATTCTTGAATTCATTCAGTCCTCGTGAACTAATGCATGATTCCGAATATATTAGTAACGATCCAATATCCGTGCTCGTCAAATAGTTTACAAAATTATGAAATATTATCCATGGATTCCTGAGCTGGTTCATGATTCCAAGTCCATGATTTACGATCCATTTTGCGTGCTTGTGATGTTTAAAAGATATCGCTAATTATTTCCAATTCCATCCAACATGCTAACTAAATTTTCGCGTGAACTATTTCACAAAATTTGTAGTATTATTCGTTGAATCATTTTTGTTCCATGCACTTCTTCATGAAATATGCAGTAGGGTGGCACAAATTTTAGAATTCATTGGAACCGATCTAAAACTACTCGCTATACGACCTCATTCAACCATGCAAAATGTTGATTTGATTGGTTGCACTATATTTTAGCACAAATGGTTTAAAGTTTGTATGTGATTTAACATGGATAAACGATCCACATTATTTAATATTTCGTAGACACGTTTCTATGTATTCTAAAAATATATACTATGGTAATTTCGATAGATACAAGTACCGTGTACAACTTCATCGTGTACTTCAAGGCTGCGACTTCTGGTTTAAAAGTTACTCTTTATACGATGCTTAAGTTTCTACATCGTTGGTGAAAATTGAATTTATCTGGATGCTCTGGCTGATACTTCAATCAAATTAACTGTGATATGTTAGCCATAAACCGAATTAGGCAGCTATCGACATAGGCGGTTTTATAGTTCAGATGCGACCGTCATAAAAAGACAATCTGAAGGACATGAGTTCGGTTCTTAATTTTAATGTTTTAATTTTTTGCTGCCTGTGAAACGGGAACATTATTATGTAGAATTGTTAGTTTCAAATAAAGTGTTAAGAGAGATCATAACCGTTATTTCTGACGTGTTATTTTATTTCAGCAAAGTTATGTTCTAACGTTATATTCACGATGCTACTCTAATCTTAATCTCTGGATGATTCGTCCAAAAGTTTTCGTTAAAATCAAATCGTGCTTCATGGTCGGAGACACTCTTGCTAGCGTATAGTGACAGATATTGCCCAGCTTGCTCAATTAACCTACCTTCAGTTCACGGGGCACTCTATACCAGCTCCAGTTCCAACTCCACAACAGGGAAGTGGTGAACATCAGTTGAGCTTCAAAATAACGAGAATCTTCCCGCTTCAGTCTCGTTTCAATTTTAATTTGCTCAACGTATATTATTGCACACAAAAAATACATAAAAATAATTCTGTTACAACAATTAGATCCCAAGTTCTTTAGATCACATGTTTCGGTTGATACCACCTGGACTATATTTTCGCTTTACAACAATGGTATAACTGGTGACCACAACAAATACGTCAAGGTTCACTTGATTGAAAATTCAGCTCGCCGGGTAGCCAGAGACAGCACTATTTTCATAACTTTCAGGGCAACGAAAGTTTAATTTTGAAATAACTCATGAACCAGTTGTCATAGCTATGAACTGTCTTTAGAAGAAGTTGTTCTACTTGACTGCACCTATAGAATGTAGTATACAATATATTTTTCAGGGGCACCAGGCGGCATATTTATAAATTTAAGGAAAATGTAGTATTTTCTCTTAGAAAACTCCATATAAACTTTTTTTTATTCAATTCGCTTATTTGATAAGGCACGTTTGCGTTAGCTTAAAGGTGCCATTTTTTCAATGTTTTACATTTTGAATTTCTTAAAACTAGGGGGTTACACATTTCAATATTATTTTGCTTTTATATAATGAAACAAAAAAAAACTTTACTACTAACTCATACCACTGAGAACTGACATGCAAGTAAAGTTTTCAACTTGTGTAAGAAATAAAACTGTCGCTTTGAAATGACAACGCTTCGATCGGCCAGCAATCGCTATACGGGACTTGTGTGCGAACTTGGATGCAATGGTGACTCACGCATGCGAACCTGTATGCGATGGTGATATTCAACGTATTTTTATTTAAATGTTTACACACGTTTTTCGAGGAAGTTTGTTCTAGCTTATATGTCTGTTCTACGTGCTGATACATACAGGGTGTTTGGTTGATGAGTAAGAATCTCTCGAGGAGTGATTTACTGTCATATTTGGAGCAAAAAATCGTTCTACACCTACCATCAAATCTCAACCATTACAGAGTTATTGAGCTTTTTGTGTAAAAAACTTGTTTATCTTAAAACACCTCTAACTCAAAAAGTATACCTCTTATTTTAAATCTTTTAGTGCCATTGGAAAGGTGAGAAAATTTTCTATTGAATAATGTTCTCATATCTTTCAGATAATTAGTTTAGTTGTAAAGTAGTTAAAAGTTAGTGTTTTTGATGAGGTTTTTGTTAATTTTCTCAAAATAATGAATTATGATTATAGCAATATCTATTATCCAAAAGTTGGGTTTGAGGACGATTCATAATTTATTCTTCAACATAATATTCCTATCTCTTCTCGTTTCCTTGTAATTTGACTTCTAAACTTTTCCTGTAATTGACTTGCAAGTTCCTTAAAGACTCTAATCTAAAAAATATGCTTTACATCGCTATTATCAGGGCTTCATTGGAAAGCTGAGAAAATTTCCTTTCGATTTATGTACAGATATCTTTTAGTTAAGTGTACTACATGACTTTTTACTAGTAAAATAACTCAAAATTTGAGTTTTTTGGTGATTTTTATAACTATTCCAATTATTAATCAACTAAATTTATCCGCACTATTGTTCATTTGGTGCCTCTTAATATTCTCTACAACTTACTATTTAACACTTTATCCCTATCGCTTTTCATTTCGCTGCAATCTAATAGTCAACACAGCATGGCATCATCACAAATGCAGTGGGTTCGAAATCGTTGTTTTTGCATATGAAACGAAAAGATAAAAATGATTTTGCTTCGAAACTAAAAGAGATAATTGAATCAAGTCAAAGGAAGAATTGTAGAACTTGCTGAGATGCATTAATCCCATGATAATAATGGTGAAGTTTATTATTTACTATTTTAAGAAAATAACGAAAATGCTAATAATAACACTAACTTTAAACTAATTTACTTCTAAAAGAATACTAAATTCACTTAACTGAAAGGTATTAATACATTTTTCACTGCAAAGTTTTCCTGGCTTTCGAATAAAAATAAGAAAAGGTACAATAAGTGCCATACTTTTTCAATAAGAGCTAGTATTCGTGAATATGAAATAAAAATATCCAAGTTCAATAACCCAAACACATGAAAACAAGACAAGATAAGTGTATCATGTCAAAGAACAAATTATAAAACTTTTCAAGACTAACAATTTGAATTATTAAAATAGTGATGTTAACTATTAAGATTTTCGCGAACTGAACGAAAAATCGATCAAAATTGTTAAATTTTAAATAAATTACCGTGAAAAGATTACTCAACCTCATTAGCTGAAACATTTGAGGACATTTTTCAGTGGAAAATTTTCTCACCTATCCAATGGATCTAAAAGATTTGAAATACAAAGTATATTTTTTGAGTTAGAGCTATTTTAAGACAACTAAGTTTTTAATACAAAAAGTTCAATAACTTAGTAACGGTTGAGATTTTATGGTATGTGCAGAACGATTTTTTTTCTCCAAATATTACAGTCAATCATCCCTCGAGAGGTTCTTAACCATGAACCAAACACTCTGTATACAAGAGGGGATAATATAAAATTCGTAAGATTAGGGGGACGGGTCATTTTGTGTGTTCTTTGTATAGCAATGCACTTAATGGCTATTAGACGGGAGATAGTAGGAGCAATTAATTATTAACTAAGCGGAACATTTTACAAGCATATTAACTAGAAATAGTTAGAGGGAGTGGTTCAATTTTATTAAGATTAGGGGGGATTAATTAGGGCTATTTTTAAGTATTGGTACTGTTGGGCATTTCTTAACGAGATGAAGTATTGATCAACTAAAACTAGACGATAGGGATCCACATAAGTTTTGGGAAGATATCCAATGGTAGGAAGGGGGGGGGGGGGAGACGAATCCATATAAACTTTGAATCATTTGTGCTAAAACATCCTCCTACAGATTTGATTCAAATTTAGCGTAATAGTTCGTTGAAGAATTACGAATTTTTCTAACTTGGTTCTACGGTAATCAATTTTTTTCATACATCCTTGGGTGCCTCTTATATCCACCTGTTAGCGACCAGTAAAAGGTACGAGCAGTAGATATAAGAAAACTATTAGGATCTCGACCAACGCTATTCAATTGATAAGGTTCAGTGTGATGTATCGACAGAAAACGAAAACTGTGCTGAGTACCACAAATTATGCTCGTGACATAGTTCATAAAACAAAATACCGCGAAACAGTCACACACTTATGTTCTAGCTCATACACGAGTAAAGAGACTGATAAAAATTTAAAAATATCAGATCGCGATAAGGCGATGAGAAATTACGAATGCCATGATAGAACTGCTGATATCACGAACATTACTCCACGTGACAATTCGAAAGTAAGCTCTAGAATAAAGTTTCATGATAACTTGAAGAAAAATTAAGAAAATCCTGAAATCGTAAACATAAATCGCTCAACTCGAGACAAAAAAATTCGCGACTAAGATCCTGAAATTATGAACATAATTAAATAAACCTAAATCTCTACGTGTCACTAAATATCACGACAACGTCAATAGATATTATGAAAATCATGACAAAATTACTGAAATCATGAACGTAAATCACATTACTCGAGATTAAGGAGGGGGGTATAAGGGTTTCAGCGTAATAAAATATACTTTTTAGCGATATTTTTTGAAAATTTGAGTAAAACGAATTAATCGAAACTTTTGTACATTATACTGTATCATTTCAATAACGTTGTGTAATTTTTTCATGCATAAATTTCGACAAGCGACTCGGTGACGAAACTTTTTGTAGAATGTCTCTGGAAAAACACGATTTGCGGTGCTAACTGCCATTCGAAAACTACTTAACCGATTTATTTCAAACTTTGCATACACATTCTATGTAAAAATACATCACAGAGGATGCCATACACTCAGCGCTTTAATAAACACCCAAGTGGTTTATCTAATGTCCCTCATAGCACTACAAAAGCCGCATCAAGTACTTGGGTCGAGTAGGTATCACATCACCTTGGTTCGTCCCAAAAGGGCTGATAAAACGGGTCATCACTGTACTCGTCAATCCTAATAATAAGGGGGGTTTTAGAACGCGCTTGAGAAGTGGATGATGAAAATGGATATTGGCAATCCAAGATAACGAATTCCGGTTAAGGGGTTACATACCTTTTTATTTGTCAAAAAATCGTATTTTTGTGTTATTTAAAAGTACAACTCGTTGAGAATATTTTCTCAACTTTTCATAAAGATCCGACGATTAGATCAAAATTAGATGCTGCTGGTAGACGAGATGCGCTTCGAAGCGCATCTCGTCTACCAGCAGCAGTGGTAACTTTGAACTTTAAACTCGAATATCTCGCTATATTGTTTTCCAAAAAAATAGTTTTCCGTAATCACGATTGCCGAAAAACTACTTAACCGATCTTCTACAATTTTTTTCAATTGCCCGTAATTTATTATCGTATCTTAACGATCCCATTTTTATGCACAACATTTGCAGGTTTTCTAATACAGTTTTTATTACTCAAAACATCGATTTTTTGAGAAGAACGTTCCCGTATGCAGGAAAAAATATTTTTTATTAAACTAATTGTTAAGGTACGAGGAATACTGCTATACTAATGATTTTTTTTTGAGTTTTAGAATTTTAGTCAATCTGTTGAACTTCTATCGTGATCACCGCAAGCCTCTTAAATAAATAAAAAAGTTTTTCGGGAAAAGGACCACAACTCCACCAATTTCCAATATTTTTTTAAACGTTCATGCTTGCTTTTTTCACTGAAAAAATTATTAGAAAAGAACAGTAACTTTGCTGTAATAAATTCTGGTTGAGTAAAATTCTTAATAACACTAATAATGAATATTTTTGCAACGAGCTAGACGAGTAGATGAAAATAGTAGTTTGGTGCTATTTTTTTATTTCAATAATAGAGGTTTTAACCTTAATGTCATTCGCCTCTTCGGGTTAGAAATCTCTTAAGAAAAATTTCTAACCCTATGTGCGGGGTTGGGATTCGAGCCCAAGTGAGAAGCGTACACAAGGCAATCGATTTACCAACTATGCTATGCTCACCCAGTTTGGTGCTATTTTGGAATTCAAAATGGCGATTTCCAGTTGAGCGAAATTTGATATAACCGTAATCATAAAGGTATTTCTGAAATGGCCTTCACGTGTAGATGACGGAAATCGATGAGTGACGTCATGTTGAAGGTCAAGTAAGCTTCCGGTTGAGCAAAATCTTTTATTAGTAACATTTAGTTGTTTATTATTAACATTTAGCTAAGAATATGGTAAAATGTAAACAACTTTATACTGTACTGTACGTACTCATATTTTGTAACGAACTTTGTTCTTAAAAAAGACTTCATTATTATGAGCGTAGTTCGTAAAAAAGCACGTAAATCGAATATTAATATTAATAAAAGAGTTCGTAAATGGAGGTTTCAGTGTATACAGTTTGGAAACCAAACCAAAAACGTCTACCACAACAAAAACGAATTTAGAAACGAGAAGAGAGGAAACAAAGAAGATGGTTTCACTACTTATCCGAAGAAATAAAATCAAAGCATTCAACATTCTTCAAAATAGTAATAGTAACGATAGTATGGATGACGGCGACAATCAAGAAAGTAAATCTGATGACCCTCGTTTTATGATTTGTCTATTGAAAATAAATAAAGAACACACGACTCCGTTAAGCTCACGCATCGAGTCGTATCAAATAAAAGAACTGGAAGAAAATCTCCAATGTCCAACGGTACAACTAAGAAACTTTGAAATGCTGTCTCAAGAGATTTATTTTTTCTTAATTCATCAACACGAGCCTAGATATAAATTTAACGGAGCCGCTTGTCTTTCACATTTACAATGAATAAATAAAAATACTACACGGTTTGCGGAGAATCTTTTTCTAGATGTTGAAGCTTTTTGAGTATTGTCCAATGCCACCTGAAGTTTTCAGTTCAATTTCTTCAACCGAATCACTGATGCGGACTAGCGAGCAATATAATGCTTTCAGACAATGCGGATCTTTGAATTCTCTAGCGAGTGTCGAAATAAAACCCAACTGTCTAGAATTTCAGTTAATCCAATGAAAACATTAACTGTACCTTCAACGCACCTACAACCGGAGCTCGTCCGTTAGAGTTCTTTAATTCTGAAATTATTTAAGTCGATCAAGTTAAGTACGTTGGGGGTAATTCTTGACTAACAGCTCAATTGGTCTGCGCACCTCGGTTTCAGAATCAAAGAGTATTAATGGTCTTCGTTAATTGAGCTTGAGCTTGTGCGCCCACCCCCGGCTTCTATTCCGTTATCGATCTGGACTAGCTGAAGTTACACAGGGAATCAGTAGATAATTATGCTTGAGAGTAGTGAAACGTCTTTCAATGTGCAACACCTTGTAATCCCAAATTGTTTATTGATCAATACTGGCGCCGGCCAGGTCCGAACGTAGATCGCGAAAGGAAAGGGAAGGAATGGTTAGTCCGATACTTTCTTTTGCTAGAAGCCGTATATACTACTGCGCACTCCACAAGTATCACGAGAGGAGGATAGTTGATAGTAAGTATAGAAGTTGGATTCTACTATTTCTTTACCGACAGCAGAGAGATGACTCTACTATCTGGACTAGATATCGATCCATCAACGCATGGCCCGGGGATCAACGGCAGTACTTCCCTTCCGAAGGAAGACGTGACTACAGAATGTTTCACCTCAGAAAAATCTCAACGACCTCGGCTGGAATTGCACCCAGGCCAACTGGAATGAGTGGCACGCACGCTTACCACTCAACCACCGGCGCCGTTTTATTAAAGGCGTCAGATTGTAGTACGTCGCTGTTGTACTATCATATGACAACCGGTATTTTGGGGTAAACTGAGTTATGCCACATCACTTGCCTAAAAAAATTCTACAAAGTGGCGTTTTCAGATTTTTGAGTTTCTGCTTGGTTTCTGAGATATAGCGAGAAACGTGCTGAGATTTTTTTAATTTTTGGCTTCAAATGACTGTGTCTGGGGATTGGCCCAAGTTATCTTGATGTATAAGATGTTTTATGTGTAAAAATATCTGAGAAACACAATGGCATAATCATTTTCAAAACAAAAATACACGAATAGTGAGAAAAATTCAGTTTAAGTTTAAATTGGAAATATAGCATATTTGGCAACACTGTAACCACAAATAGATTCCCTGACTCATTTCCTTCAAAATGCATCTCACCGATTGTTTATAGACCAAATTAAGCCAAAGATATGAATAGAAGTTAATAATTGATGCTTTATCTGTATGGAAAATTTTCCATGCACGATTATGACACGCCATACAAAATATGACACGTGTGAGTGTGATATTTATTTACATTTTTAGTCAAAACTCGCCAAATAGTCAACCGATCTTCTTTATTTAAAAAATTAATCTAGAATATATGGAAGCATCAATTGTCTTCTTTGCATTGTTTATACCAGCGGTTTTCAACCTTTTAGTACCTACCACGGACTCCTTTTAAATCACTCTGGGTTGCTGCAGACCCCCACGGATAAACATCAGTTTCCCAAGTAGCAATTGCAACTTGTTGAAAGTTTTAAATGTTGCACAACTGCTACACAATATTTTTTACTGTTGGATATATTTGAAAAGAATTTCCACGGGTGATTGTGCAACTATGTAACTATAGAGCTGGCCAATAGTGTTAAGTATGCAAACATCAATAACAGTTGTGAAACTAATCAGAAACTTTGCTAACTTGCACAAACAGTTTAACAAGTTGCAAATGCCTCTTTGTTTGCCATTCCACCCTAAAACAGAACTGTCCAACTACCCAGTGCTCGACAAATGGCACAGCTATTGTTTTCATTATTTTGCTGCAATTAGGAACATGTTGCACAACATACAAACAAAGTGCGCTTTTTCCATAACATAGTTGTTATCAATAGAGTTACAAATACTATACAGTAACAAAGCGTGCTACTTGGGTTTGTATGCTATAAATTTGTTATTTTCAGTTTGTTAGGAAACAAGATTTGAAATTTCAATATGCACTTGGAGAATATATTTTTTCATGGCGGACCCCCAGAGACGACTCCACGGCCCACTAGGGGTCCGCGGACCCCAGGTTGAGAATCACTATACCATTTATAAGTTTCAATATTCAATCTCAAACTTTAAAAATCGTTTTTCTTGTCAGGAACGTATCCAGAGGGGGGGGGGGGCTAGGGGGTTAAAGCCCCTCCCGAAATTTTTCGAAAATTAATTTAAGAAAAAAACATGTTTTTCGGTGACTCTCAACAAATTTGTATTTTGTGTGATTTGAACAAATCAATGGAGAATGTTGAAGAAGAAGAATACAGTTCTTTTCATATTGTGTGACTCGTCGGAAGGACAAACGCAACTGTTACTTTTATTCTTGCCGTGACGAGATCTGTCGAGATGAGTGAGTCGCAGAAGAAGAAGTGGTGCTCCAGCCAAATACGGAGTTTATTACCTTCCGGCCATTTCACATAAGACGCATAAGGCATTCGTGATGTCTAACATTTGCTGAAGGTGAAAATGGATGCTGTGCTGATGGAAGTAGCCTTTATCAAGTTCTACCATGTCAGGTATTCAGTGCTGATAGCGCTTAACAAATTAGCCCAGGCGCAATCAGTCATTTTGCATAAGAACTTGTAGCATGTGGTTTCGGTGACGCCACAATAGTTAATATCCTCATATATATGAACGACGAGAAAATCAATTCAACAGCAACAGCTGCATCAAGTATCTCAAAATAAACAACCAGCACCATTTTCAGGAAGTTCACACTCGTGACCCATAAGGGTGTAAAACAAGTATGAAATCAGATATTAGCGAAAACGAACATGCCAGTAACCACGGAAGTGTACGCGATAGAAATAAACGACCACCAAGACGCTGTTGGTTAGGAAAAATATTTCCCAGCTTAGGGAACAGGTATCCACGCGCAATCGCTAGTCGCTCGACGAGATCTGTTGCAAATTCAAAATTTTATCAGATCAGAATCAGATTTATGCAACAATTTTAAAGCTCCTCCTGAAACTAAATCCTGGCTACGGGCCTGGCGCTTGTCATTAGATAGCACAACAGCGACGAGTAGTCTAAAATCGAAGACTACATATTAAGAAGACTGATATCTCTTTCCTTCCCACATACAAACGAGAAGCGACAGAGGTTACATCGCCTCTATTGGAGAAGGTAAGAAGCTTGATGTAAAAGCGTATGTGTGTGCGCACATCATTATGGGAAGTACTACACAATACAAATATGTTTGGTACTACCTTTACCTGCAAGTGGTTTTGCTGTTACTGTCTCCAAATTTTGGCTAGAGTTGCCAGTCTTCTTGATATGTAGTCTTCGCTAAAATGAACACTAAATTATTGCGACACCGAAAATGTCATGCCAATTTTCTTATAATGTTTAAAATCAAACCAAAATTTTAGAGTAGTTTTATACTTTTTTTATACACTTCAAAAATCAAAAGGAAAGTTAATCGATGGAGCCTTGAGTGTAAAATTGAACGCATTTTCGCTTGATGCCCTCCATCATAGTCTTTACAGTGTCATCCGGTACCAGTTTCTCAGTTTTTTTTTCCATTTTCTTAACATGTCCTTCTCGTCTTTGACTGTCTTCTTGCTCCACCGGGCGCAGCTCCGGACAGTTGGGCGGATTCATGTCCTTTGGAACAAAATGGACAGAATTGGCCTAATACCACTGCAGGACACTTTTAGAATAGTGGCATGATGCCAAATCTGGCCAAAATAGCGGAGCTTCGTCGTGTTGCTGCAAGAATGGCAAAAGGCGCTTCTCGAGGCACTCAGATTTGTAGATCTTGCCATTTATTGTGCCCTTTGTCACGAAAGGCTCACTCCTCAGTCCGCAAGAGCAGATGGCCTGCCAAATGAGATATTTGGAGGCGAACTTCGACATTTTCTTCTTCTTTAATTTGTCGTCCACATAGAACTTGCTCTTGCCGGTGAAAAACTCCAACCCCGGAATTTTCTTAAATTCGGCTTTTATATACGTTTCGTCGTCCATCACACAGCAGCCATATTTTGTCGGCATCTTCTCGTAGAGCTTCCGTGCCCAAGTTTTAGCCGTCGATTGTTGCCGCTCATCGCGGTTTGGGAAATTCTGTACCTTGTATGTATATAGTCCAGCTCTCTTCTTTGCATTCTGGACATAGCTCTGCGACATTCTGATCTTTTTAGCCAAATCACGGCTTGAGACGTTGGGATTTGCTTTAATCATCCGCTTCACTTTTCCCTACGTCTTTTTGTTCTCCGGTCCCGGTTTTTTCCAGCTCCTTTGCCGTGGTCCAACGTCAACCGCTCTTGGAACCGCTTCAACACTCTGGAGACGGTTGAATGGTGAATGTTCAACATTTTTACCAACTGCCAGTGCGACAGGTCAGGAAATTCCAGGTGTTTGGAAAGAATTTGTTCTCTCGACTCGCGTTGGTTCACCTCCATTTCCGTTGAATCGAAAAACACGACTTCGAGTTTGACAGCATGTAAACAATACACATCAATGAGAAAGGGTGAAAAATTTGGTTGATTTTTACCCAATGGTAAAAAAGTTATGCCCTGTTGAATGTGTCGCAATAATTTCGTGTTTTCGGAGGGGGTCCGGACCCCTGGATCCTCCCCCTGGATCTACCACTAATCCTGATTTAACAATAGAAAATTGGCAATTGAGCGCAACACCTAACATGCCTCAAGAATAAAAAATCTTCGGCATTATATCCAATTCATTTTTTCAGATTTTCTAAACACTGTACCTTTTATGGATTATATGGCCTATGTTAAGCCAAAGAGAACCAAGAGCCATTTTGAGGTGTATGCTCTAAAATCGCTATAGCATCCAATGTAACACTAGCAACTTCAATATCTATTATTTTTTGGGAACTCAACTAGCTAACGAAAGCAAGTAAGTGTTCTTTAACTTTTATGTTAATGAATTTTGGCACGAAAAATACAAGCAAAAAATTATGGCGCTCAGTTCGGTTTGGCTTAACGCAAGCCATATAACCTGATGAACATACATGTAAAAAAAGATCATCCCTCGCCACTGCGCTAACCCCCCATTGTGTGCACACACACACACTGCTCACTAATGGGTTAGAGGCCTGCCAGCAATTAGTGCGACCCTTCTCACAAATGCCGACATTTATTTTCACACCCCACCGCGAAGTGTTTATGAGCGAAATTATAGCAACCAGTTCGAATTCGGCCTACTGCTTTGGATGGTAACTTTTGCTTTTTCATCGCTTCCGTCGGTGGTAGTGGCAGTTACCTAGTTGTTATTGTTGTTTACGCGTAAGCAACTTCATTCACGGTGAGCTGTGCTGATCCTATTCGAATTTTCTTTTCGAGTAGTAGGTATCCGCCTACTTATAGAAGGACCAAGCTCACCCGGATGTTTGCCTTAATGGGATGGAAACTTATGGATACGACACTTCAATTAATGCAAAACAATGAACGAATTTGTCTTAATTAGGATTCCGTTCCGATTAGCATAATTCTGTTGGTGACAATCATGCGGTACATATTTTAACATTTGTAAAACAATCATTCATCAGAATAAACTTTAGATTTAGGGTTATTCGCCAAATTCAGTAACTATGTTTGACATTTGCATCGGTTATTCGTAAAAATTACGTCATATAGGTAAATATTTTCCTCGGAACCAATCCCACCAACGAACCCGCTGGCGTTGCTTTGCCAACATAACAGCTGTGCAGTGGTGAACTTTTCCGGCCGACAGAAGCTTTCACCACATTTTAAATGAAACACAGTTTCAGCGAATTGCTCACAGATGTCGTCGCTGATGCACGTCCAGAGAAATACTCATGAGAGAAAACCTTTCCATTTTATCTCTACACGTTTAATTTTCATCACATGAGAGACTAGAAAGCTTTCATCTGGCCAACGCTCTCTCTCAGCCGAGTGGTACTTTGGTAGATCGTAGGAAAATTCTCTCCCAACACCTAACGGAGGAAAAGCGAAACTGATTCCAAGGCAGAACAGTTCTTTTTCTAGGAAATTCACCACCTACCTGCCGGTGTAAGTACGCGGATTGTTTCGACAAGAGGGCTGCCAGGATGAAAGCTTCTCGTTTGTTTATGGCTCGGTTTTGATCTGGATCTGAAAATCACGCAGACTCACACGCCGTAAATAGTGTCGGTTAGCTTCTCACCAACTTGTGCACGTTAGTTGAGGAAGAGGGACTTGTACAGGACATGCAGAGCGTAAAAATAAAATAAAGGTTGACGAAGCACAGCCTTGCTACAAAGATCAATCAAACTTGTAAATCCAGGCAATCAAAAGTTTTGCGTCGTTTTACACGGCACGCTTTTCGGTTTTCGCCGAAAGTTGTGTGGAGCTTGGGAGGGCGGGGGCTTTTGATTTATACTGTTTGTTTGAGTGAGCTTGTCAATCGTGTGGAATGATTCAATAAACCAATCTATTGTTGATTTAAGAAAAGAGTTTCTGGTTTGGAATTTTGGAAATTCAACTTTTTTCCGGAGCTCCAAAGTTGTCAAAATATTTAAAGATAGATTACTACGTTTTCCAAGCATTCCATCTATCAATATCAATATGAATTATAGCTACTCACTTGCATTGTCATAATGAATTTATTGATCAAAACATTAACAAGATTTATTTTTGGTATTATCATAACTACCATCGCTTGTCCCATTCCACCCTACCTATCGTGCGCTCAACTATTCCAACCCTCCTTCCAATCAGTCGCGGCGATGAATATCATTTTCATAAGTGCCACGTTTTGAGCGCCGATCAAAGTGTCAAATAGACTTTTTTAATGTGTTTTCATGACAGCCGCTCACAATGTAAATGATTTGTCCGTTATTCGCTCCGAACCAACAAAAAAAACAAAACACGCCATAGTTCAACCTTCCCGTCCTCCGCGCTACCTGTACGGGGAGTAGAGTACAGTACGGTCGTGGTATGACTGATGTCCGCAACTTGCTGACGACATGAACCGTTTTAGCTGTGCTGTTCGAAAAAGTTTTTCCTCCACTTTGCGTGACAATTAGCAACTAGAGGCAGGTACAGCAAGTTCTGCCACTCGCTCGCGAGGGTAATGTTTTAAACGGTTTTCATTTTTTTTTTCGTCCTGCTACCACTTTTTTGTGACCAAAGCCACTGCTCTAATTTGAGTACATAACACGCGCGGTACAACTTATGTCAATGCTCATTTGTCCAAGCACCCGGAAACCCCCTTCGAATCCCTACATGGTGGCGTGTGTGACATGATCGATAAGATCGACATATCCGGTGGCATGTGTGACATGTAGTTTTTTCCTCTCTTCATTTCAATCTAGTCACTTAATCTAATCGGACTGACCAGGTCGTTAAAGTTAATGGTTAATTAAATCCAGCTTCACCACCGGTCGGCCGGAGAGGGTTAGGTCAGCTAACCTTTATGCAAACGAAATCAGATCATTAACGAGCATCGCCGGAGTTGAAGGGTCAGATGAGAACCTCTGCCTCGGCTGATTGACGATTCCCAATAACTTACGTCCGAGCACGCCCCCTCTTCCCTCGCGGCGTAGCGTGCAATGTTTATTGACTGACCTAAGCGGGGGAAACAAGTCACATCTGGTTCGACAATCACAATTTTATGGAGCATCCAGCTCGGAACGGTACTTTATTGCTTGGTTCATTATTAGTTGCGCTGCAGCAGCAGGAAATTTGTGCGTAGCTGCAAACCAGATTTATTAAAATTCTTGGCGTCCAGTTTGGCTGGGAATTAGAGGGAAATGCAGGATGCTAGGACGTCGTTAGGTATTTTCATTACAGGCCTGACTGCAAGTTATTGTTGCAATGCCGGCTAATATTTGTGTTTGCTGTTCGTTAGTAGGATTTCTGCAAATAAGTTCCAGAGTTCAATCATATAATAAAGTATCACTTATGATGTTGAGTGTTTGGCTAATGAACTAGTATTAAGTGTTATTTTGGAAAGAGAAAATTTCTCAGAAGCATGAAGCTACATAACTGATTCGACGGTTAAAACTCTTTTAAACATTGATGAATTTTATTACCATCGATTCAGAAAATCCTAATCGTCAAATTCATAACAATATTAAAAATACCGGCACTCGAAAGATATTTTCAAAACAGACGAGAAGCATTCCAGAGCTCAGTAGGGCGTTCAGCGTTGCTAAATCTGAGAGGTCAATTAAAGCCGAGAGGTAGCCGTGATGATCTGTCGAGATGAGTGAATCGCAGAAGTAAAAAGTAGTGCTCCGGCTACATGCGGTGGCTATTTGCTACCGGCCTTTTCATATAGTACTGAGCATTCGTGATGTGAAACATTTGCTACAGCCGAAAATGAAGATTAGGCTTACGGAAGTCGCCTTTATCAACTTCTACCATATCAGGAATCAATCCTGACAACGTTCAACAAATTGGCTCAGGTGAAACCATTCATTTCGCTTAACAACTTAATACTCGTGGTTGTGTGGGACAGCACTATAATCAAGATGGTCATATATATGGACGATGAGAAAAACGATAATCAGATATAAGATTTGACACCACATAATTACACGTTGGCTATTAAAAGATTCATGTCACATTTGAAAAAAAAAAATGGAATGAAATACGAAGCACACATATAAGGATTTCGACTGTTGATTTTGTGGTTAGAATCCGGGTGAGCCGAATCATTTCCTTCTATTTGAGCCTGCAGTACAATACGACACTTTAATGTTTTTTTTTTTTGATTCTCAAATGCCCTCTCTCATATTGTGAAAAATGACAAGGTAAGCTCCGATGCCAAATTTCACATCATTTGGACAATTCTAGATGGTACTATGCTGAAAAATATATTAAATGCTAGCACTCTGTCAAAAAGTTAGATGTTTCTGAATTTTACTGGTAACGAGTCTATTTTTAATTTATTCCTAAGAATTTTCCGCGTTCAACAAGGTACATTTTATGAAAATTGATTGAAGAATAATAGAGTAATATGCACGAGAAAATTATACAATTTAATATAAATGGCAAAAGTCCCTGTAACCCCAACTTCTCGTATTCTGACAAAGATAAAAACCTGTTTTAATCCACCTAGCGGTGCAATTGTGCCTTTCTCATTTCTCTAAACTATGGCACGGAGGCTTTTTATGTTCAACATAATTGTGGAAATGTCCATTACATTCTTAGTACACTTTGCACTTATACACAATGGCATGCCAGCCACGAACTTGATGAGCTACGTGTCGACGGTGAAACACTTGAAACAAAAAAATATCATACTCCATTAGCCTAATCAGCATTAGATCAATGTTATCTGCTTGCTAACTCATTTTGTCATGCGGGGCTGGGTATGTGAAGAGGGCGAAAGTCCCATGAACGAACGACTCCCCAGCTTAAATTGGCATGCTTTGTGATACAGTGGTGGTTTAAAGATGACGGGATTGAAAGGGAGGGGTATGAGGGCTGGATGGGGTGGTGGTCTGAGGGGTGATTTAAGGAGATTTTTAAAGGAGGGGCGCGAACAGTAGAGGGGGGGGGTGTAACCCCTCTCCGTAAACCATCAACTACGCCTCTGTTAAAATCCAGAAACCCTAAACGAGTCGAAAAAAAAATTTGGCGGGATTAGGTTGACGTTTTTCAGAGTGATTGCATAACCTTTCTATATGAGAAAGGCAAAAATGTGCCAAAATCCAAAAAAGTGAATCGTAGTCAAATTTTTTTTCGAGTTTGCATCAAATCTCGACGTTTCATGCACCTTGAACACATTTAGCATCAAAAATAAAAATTCTATTTTTAATTTTTCCTATAGTTTATATGAGAAATTTCTGTGTGGCCGTACTCTGAAACCCGTAATTCCGGAACCAGAATTCCGATCGATCCAAAATTCAATAGCAGCCGATGGGAAGGTTGCACCTTTCATTTGAGACTAAGTTTGGGCAAATCGGTCCAGCCATCTCTGAGAAAAATGAGTGACATTATTTGACACATACGCACATACATACACACACACACATACACACACACATACACACACACATACACACACACATACACACACATACATACATACACACACACATACAGACTTTTTCCGATCTCGACGAACTGATTCGAATGGGATATGACACCCGGCCCTCCGGGCCGGGATTAGGTTGACGTTTTTCAGAGTGATTGCATAACCTTTCTATATGAGAAAGGCAAAAATGTGCCAAAATCCAAAAAAGTGAATCGTAGTCAAATTTTTTTTCGAGTTTGCATCAAATCTCGACGTTTCATGCACCTTGAACACATTTAGCATCAAAAATAAAAATTCTATTTTTGATTTTTCCTATAGTTTATATGAGAAATTTCTGTGTGGCCGTACTCTGAAACCCGTAATTCCGGAACCAGAATTCCGATCGATCCAAAATTCAATAGCAGCCGATGGGAAGGTTGCACCTTTCATTTGAGACTAAGTTTGGGCAAATCGGTCCAGCCATCTCTGAGAAAAATGAGTGACATTATTTGACACATACGCACATACATACACACACACACACACACATACACACACACATACACACACACATACACACACATACACACACACATACACACACACATACATACATACACACACACATACAGACTTTTTCCGATCTCGACGAACTGATTCGAATGGGATATGACACCCGGCCCTCCGGGCCGGGATTAG